>NW_024465582.1:25125000-30125000 GCF_017591425.1 Ochotona curzoniae
AAAAAACTTATCTCAAAATAGAAAAACAAATACAAAAGATTTGTCAACAAGACATGGCTTTTTTTTTTTTTTTTTAGCTTTGAGATACAGGATGTAAGAGTTGATTCCTTTTTCTGACAAATAACTATATTGATTAGAATGCTCATGAGCCTAATGCGTGCCAACTAAGGAAGAAAACTGTATTACTCAGTTACCAAATTGAGAGTTTACAAAATTTCTGAAGCTATGAAACGCCTCTAAGCTGTTCAGTTTTTATCATGACTCAATACACATTCATTGTGACTTTCAATATCTGCTTTTAACTGAAAAATAAAAAAACTTAAGCACAAAGACACTCTGGAAAATATAGCTGTTTTGGGCCCAGAGGCGTGGCCTAGCGGCTAAAGTCCTCGCCCTGAACGCCCAGGATCCCATATGGGCCCCGGTTCAAATCCCAGCAGCTCCACTTCCCATCCAGCTCCCTGCTTGTGGCCTGGGAAAGCAGTCGAGGATGACCCAAAGCCTTGGGACCCTGCACCCACGTGGGAGACCTGGAGGATGTTCCTGGCTCCCGACTTTGGATGGCACAGCACCGCAGCACCGGCTGTTGTGGTCACTTGGGGAATGAATCATCACATGGAAGTTCTTCCTCTCTATCTCTCCTCTCTATATATCCACCTTTCCAATAAAAGTAAATAAATCTTTTTTTTTTAATTTAGCTGTTTTTATAAATCTTCTCTTATTTATTTATTTGGAAAGGTAGATTTACAGAGAAAAAGAGATTCAGAAAAAGATCTCTCATCTGTTGGTTCACTCCCCAAATGACTGCAATGACTGGAGCTGAGCTGATCCGAAGCCAGGAGCCAGGAGCTTCTTCTGGGTCTGCCCTACAGGTGTAAGGTCCCAAAGCTTTAGATCATTCTCTACTGCTTTCCCAGGCTACAAACAGGGAGCTGGATGGGAAGTGGGGCTGCCAGAATGTCAAAAAGAATGTCAAATTTTTCTGTGAAGACAGAATGCATCTTACAGGCACAGTGCTCCGTGTGGCCATTTAATGATTCACTTGATGCTTATTCATTTTTCTTTGCCGTTTAAGATGTCAGACAAGAGCAGGATTAGGTGGACATCACAGCATGCAAGGATATGAGCAGTCAGTCGCTTGAAAACTCCCTGAATGGTGTTTTCCTTTGTCATCAGGCCCCTTCCTTCTGTATTTCTTACATTTTATTACCTTCCTTCCCGCAGGACTGGGAAACATTCCCCAGCACAGGTTGTGAGTTAGAAATCTGCCACTCACCACCAAACTACTTCACCTTTTTGAGCAATAAACTCTCCTACAAAACATATGAATATCTCCTTCTCAAGGTGAAGACCAAGGAGAGTGTTAGCTATCACTAAATGATGTAAGTTGTAGACCATGACACAAACACAGGTGGCTAACATCCCTCATTAACTTACTCTATGTTGGGTGCTACATACAGAGCTCTGATGGCCATTATATCAGGGAATCACATGGCTCAAGACAGTGGGTCACTGATCTTCACAATGTGTGAAAAACCCAATGAAAAAGAAACGTGTCGGTTTATCAACAACTCGTGGATGCTCTGTTAGCTCAGCAAGTGTTCAGTCAGTAGTTAAGATGTCCTTGTCTCACCTTAGTTATCTGGGTTTGATTCCCAGCTCCAGTTCCTGACTCCAGTATTCTGCCTACATATACCCTGGGAGGCAAGAAGGATGACCCTCCAAGCACTTGGATTCCTGCCACCACATGGAAGACCTGCATTGTGCCCCTGGTTCCAACTTTGCTCTAGCCAACCCCTGCTCACTGTGTGAAGCTGGGGAGTTATTTGGTAGATAGGAGTATTCTCTCCCTTCCTCTCCCTCTCTCTCACTCTTCCTTCTTCTCTTTCATGCTGTCTCCTTCCCTCTCCCTTTCAAACGAAAAAGAAAATACTTGTAGACGCCACACAAGGCCACTGAACACTGCATATTGAAGTTCCCTATTAAGAAACGAATGTAATCTAAGTCATCTGATCTGGGTATTGTTTTCAAAACTCTTTTCAGGAAGAAGCAATATAAATGTAAATATAACAGAGTAAACAAAATCAAGAAAGAATGGTAGGAACACATTTATCCACACGGACTATTTACAATTTGTAGACATTTGTTCTGTTTGCACTCAAGCCTCACTGAAGATTCTTTGCCAAGAAAAGAGAAAAATAACTTTCTCCTATCCCTTTTGCACCTCACTGCCTCCGATTTTGTTCCCTGCTAATGGAAGAATAATTGATTTTCATGTTTATGAAATGGGACTCTTGCCCAGACTCTACCACCAGGGAAGCACGCACAGCTTCCAGGAAGCCCCTTCGGTTCTTTTCCACCTTTTGGACGTTTATATGTCAAGATGATGTTTAAGCCCTGACACCTTTGCCCAGCCAAGGTCTCTGCTGAATGTCTAGTCATGGCAGTTTCTCTCTTGCAATCTAAATGTTATCATTTGGAGCTAATAACCTTGCTATTCCTGCTTTGTCACCTACAAACTGCCTTTCTTAAAAGGGACATTGTGAAGGCAACATACATGATCCATTTTGACATGCAGTCACAGTGTTTGGCATATGGTAGATATTCAATGAATACAGCAAGAGGCCTTCATCTCTCTCTTTATTTGCACAGTCAATTAGGTCTAACACACACTTATTCAATGTGCAATACTGAGCTAGTTCTGAGAGGACGATGATCATCTCTAAAAAGCCCTCTACTTTTGAGCTGTTATAGACACACAAATAGTTGCAAACCCAGAGAGAATGCAACAAGTGCCTCAGAGGATAACAAACCAAAGCTCAATGAAAGCACAGAGCAAAGGGGAAGTGCCCGGGGCTGGGGTGGTACCTGATGATTTCATGGAGAAGTTGGCATTAGCTTTGTTGTTGTTGCTGTTTGCAGATTTACTCATTTATTCAAAAGGTGGAGTTACTTAGAGGAAGAGACAGAGAGAGAGAGATCTTCCATTTGCCATTTCACTCCCCAAATGGCCGCAAAGACCAGGACTGGACCAGGCTGAAACCAGGAGCCAGAAGCTTCACCCGTCTCCTCTGTGGGTGGCAAGGGCCCAAACATTTGGACAATTTTCCACTGATTTTCCCAGATACATTACCAGGGAACTTGATCAGAAGTAGATCAGCCAGCATCCCAGGAGGTGGTTTTACCCACCATGCCATGACAATGATCCTGGTTCTATCATCTAATTAATCAATTTATTGAGTTTTTACTTAAGAGTAAAAACTCCCCAAAATATTCCCCAAAATACCCATCTTACTTGGTATCTTATTTCTTTTTCTTTTTTTTAAGATTTATATTTTTTTTATTGCAAAGTCAGATATGCAGAGATGAGGAGAGACAGTGAGGAAGATCTCCCATCCAATGATTCACTCCCCAAGTGGCCACAATGGCCAGTGCTGTGCCAATCTGAAGCCAGGAGCCAGGAACTTTCTCCAGGTCTCCCACGCGGGAGCAGGGTCCCAGGACTTTGGGCCGTCTTCAACTGTTTTCCCAGACCACAAGCAGGGAGCTGGATGGGAAGTGGAACTTCCAAGATTAGAACCGGCACCCAAATGGGATCCTGGGCATGTTCAAGGCGAGGACTTTAGCTGCGAGGCCACTGCACCAGTCCCGTGAATCGTTATCTTAGTATATCTGTAAGCCAGTTGTGGCACACCTGGGTCTCATGACACCCAAAGATAATGGGACAAGAACTCTACTCTAAGCAATTGAACAGGAGAGGGTTTTGGACCAGGGATGTTACAGTACCAGACCTTCCTAACAAGCAGTCAAGATTCTAAACCATAGGCACGTATGTCATTATGCCATGGCTGAAGTCCAGAGAGTGGTGGATGTCCATGAAAGAGAAGAAACAATTACATACTGGACTTTTGTTGAGCCTTCTGTCTGCAAGGATAATTGTTTAAATAAAGGTGTTTGACTTAATAATATGTTTTAGTACTAAGAAGTACTATTCATTTCTATCCAGTTGCCTGATAGGAACTACAACACTTATGAAATTGTAACATGCTCACATGTGAGTGGCATGAGCTGCTCAAAATATGAGAAGCTGACAGGAATAACATTAACATTTATTTTTCCTAACTTGCAAATGTTTGCTGAAGTTTGGTTCTTTGGCTGTGACATATAGTCTCAATTTTGCTGACATGTTTCTTTGGGGAAACTTTTGGCTTGAGTGCGAAACTGAAAATGCTTTATGTTCAGTCTGAAAGAAACACGTAGGCTTTGCTTTTCTAACCTGTTAGATGTTGGGTAACTCTGTACCTGGCCAAGCTGTATGTATGTTTTCCAGACATTCCTAGGCATAATCGGTCATTTTACCTTTGCTTTATGTTACATTCCATCAGCAC
The DNA here is from genome assembly GCF_017591425.1 of Ochotona curzoniae. Lineage (NCBI taxonomy): Eukaryota > Metazoa > Chordata > Mammalia > Lagomorpha > Ochotonidae > Ochotona > Ochotona curzoniae. The sequence continues at coordinate 25,129,389 of NW_024465582.1, forward strand.
CTTGCTGGAAAGCGTGTCACATGAATTTGAAGAGTAAGAGACAGAAAACAGAGTTGACCTTAAAATTAAAGCAGACAGCTGTATTTAACTTCTGTCAAAACTTATCTCCAGTTAGGATCATAAAAAGTAAATGCATCTGAATATGCAGATAGAAAATACGTATGATGATCTCTCTCTCTATCTCACCTTCTCTCTCTTATTCTGTTTTTTTCCTTTCCTATCTCTCTCATTTTGAGAGGAGTGAGAGTCCAATTCCAACTCTGTAGATGTTCACAATCATTCTTTCATCTCAAAGAATCAAGATATTTTAAAATAGGTCTAAACCATGAGAGAAAAAAAATCATGTTGTTACATCATTGCAACAAAATACTAGATATGCTTGATAAAAAAAAATACAGTCATACATATGTGAGTATGTGTGTGAATACATCAATAAACCAAGATACACATTTCCTTCAAACCAAGTCCAGTGAGATCAGCTTGGTAGAGTCAAACTGCCAATGATGGAATATTTATTCCACGGATATTGACAAACAATACGAATTAAGTCTTCCCCACTCCATATACATGTTTCGAAGGTTAAATAAAATGAGAACAGATGAAAGATACAAAAAAAGAAGCTTCACTGCCAAAAAAACACCAAGAGCCATGACAAGGAGAGTGGCAAACTACAGTGTCTCTGTAGAGTCACTGACTGTGGCCAGAGTGTGTGAGGAAGAGAGCAGGATGCAAGCCAGGTAGGGTTTCTTGGGAGTGGAAAGGATTTTCAAGTCTTGCAAAGAATTCTGTACGCACTGGCTACCATTACAGACTTTCATCAACTAATACAAGTAATCTGATGTGTGTTTTGGGGGGAAAATGAATGAATTGAAGGATTACAGACTGGAGATAGCAAACGCATTAGAGAGAGATTTCCACAGTCCAGAAGAGCTGTGTGGAAAGCTGGTGGGGAAGTGAGGGAGGTGGTAAGAAGGGCATAAGTGGAGAGTGATTTTAGGCTTAGCATCAACAAGATTGGCTGATCAATTTAATGTGGATAGAGGGAGAAAGAGAAATGTGAAAACATAGGAGGGGTGACAGAGAATGTAAGATGACTGTGTGGAAAGAGACATTACAAGACTGGCTCATTCCAGCTGTTGTGACCATCACTCGGGGAGTGAATCAGCAGAGGGAAGATCTTTCTCTCCTTCTCTCCTCCCTGTAAGTCTGACTTCCCCAAAATAAATAAATAAATAAATCTTCAAAATGGGTGACTTGTAAACAATAAACGTTAAAAAAAAAAAAAGACTGGCTCAGATATTGTCATCGGGGATGTTTATATCCCATGAGTTGCAGAAATTGTTCTCAAGGCTGTATCAGTTCAAACCAATGACACCTAAGTCTTTGCACATAAAGCTCTCCAGTAGGAGTTTGTTCCACCATTGATGGTCTGGAGGGACAATTAGGTATTTGCTCTGCTATAATTTTGTCAGATGAATGAAGCAAAAAGTCATAGATACAGACAAGTGTGGGGAGTTAACAAGAGTCATTTTCTCTTATTGTTTTTCAAATTTGTACCATGAGCTATAAGGAAGAACTTGAAAAGCTGGTGGATTTGGGATGGGAGTTCACAATACAACTCTAGAGTGTTGCTAGAGTGAGTCACTGGGGACACATTGGAAGGAGAGCAGGCTAAAGTCAGAGAAGAAAGTACCTAAGTAAGTGACTTATGAGGTAGCACAGTCAGGAGGACTTATGGTCCAAGATAGACTGGACATACCAAGTAAAGAGAAGGAAGAGAAGGCATCACAGATGATAAGGGGGCAGAGATAAGAGGCCTTGCTGTTGAGTACCTGTGCACATGACTATTAAGAAAGCATTTAACAGGAAGTCTGTGAACCAAGGCATCTGGGAATGAAGGAAGAGAGCTGGAGACTAGAACTGGCACAGAGAGAATGACAAAATAAAATAACACGAAGCCACCATTTCTACCAGCTAAAGAGGACTCCTCCAGATTGTGAAAATGCAGAGGTGGCAAAAATCCTTCCATTTCCCAGCCTGTAGAAATCTACAGCGATTTCCCAGTTGTCTGTGATTTTGCAAATGGCTTATGTTTGCATGGGTGTCCACTGCTTTGGGGGCTACTGCTTCTGGTTGCACTGAATTCACTCAGACATTATTGGCTCTAGGAGTCTGAGAGTTAGGTAGACTTCGTTGAAAGTTTTGGTCTTGTTTGAAGGTGAGCAAGAGTGCCATTTACAATGAAGAAGCAAAAATGACTGCAAATTAAATCATATCCATCATGTGACACGCCCCCAGCTAACCCACCAGAGAGTAGGCGGAGCTGCATGTGGTTCACTTTGCCTGGACCCAACCTCTCTTCAACTTGTTCATTGTTTTCTCGTCTCTTCTGTCTCACCCCTCCCAACTTAGGCTGTCTAGAAAAACGGGTAATATTTTAATTGCTTAGCTAAATTTATTTACACTTCCATTTCCAAAATACTTACATCTTGATCTCTAACTGACCCAGAACTTGCTGCCTTGAGGATATAATGCAAGTAGGGACTGTGTGTGAAGAATAGCAGGTGGAAAGCAGCTGGCTTCACAGACAACTGGAGAGGTCACTCAACATCACTTGGATGAGATCAAGTGACCCCCACTCTCTCCCTTAGAGAAATAAATCCCTTTCCTTCCTCAGGCAGAGGAATTCCTCTCTCTTCCCTGAAGCCTGTCTCATCAATTTCAGGCTACAATGATTCCAACTTTCTGCACAAAGTGACTCTTCCCAAAGAGAAATCCTGGTATCAGACATATGTTAAAGGCTTACATTTTGTTCTATACCATTTCTGCCTCTTGCCACTTTTTAATGAATGTCAGGTTTATATCAAAGCTGATAGAACAGAGAAGATGGGAGAATCCTCCAGTGCAGGCAATTCAATTACACTCAGAACATACCAGAAAAACCATAAGCCTTTTTACCAGCCTGCCATACTGTCTGTTTAAGAGAGACTCTAAACGGCATTTATCTGCCCAAGTTGCCATAACTTTTACCATTCACATTGAGTGAAGCTAAGCTCGTTACTGTTGCCATGGTTAGTTTGGCAAGGCGCCAGATTCTGTGCTGACAGAAGGTAAGTGTGGATGGCATGGGCTGAAGCGGAAACCAGCTTCCTGGGCTGTGACATGCACCAGCTCTGGGCATTGGGAACCCCTATAGCAAAAGGCAGACACTGCCCAAACATCTTTGTGCTGCTATCAAGAAATATCAAAGACTAAGTAATCTAAAATATTGCTTATTTGTTCTCATTTTATTTGAAAGAGGGAAAGACACACAGAGAGATCTTCCATCTGCTTTTTTACTCCCAAAGTGTTCACAATGTTCAGGGCTGTTCATAATTTAATCGCTTCATGAAACCCGCCCCCTGCTGCTCCCCACACACATATCTTAACATGATCACAGTGAGGCTTAAGTTCCAGTATATAAAAATTCGGGGAGACACTAGATTCAAGCTATAGCAACCATCAAATCCTCTTCTGGGAAATTAAGTGCTAAAATCAAGTGAGTGTTCTTAAATCAATTTTAACATAATTTTGCAATATCTAGCCACATGAGTTGTTCAAAAACTTTCAACTTACATGATGTGCCTTCTTCTCTATGAATTTGAAGGTACAAAGAAACAAGCAAAGAAAGCTTACAAAAGTACCGTTCTGAAATACAGTTCATGAGATACAGTTCATGAGGCTTCTATGAAGTCCATGGAACGGAGCACTAAAGGTCCCAGCCTGTCGCTGATCTGATGACACGTTTCAATATTGCTTTTCCTGTTTGCCTGTTTTCTCCTGCTCATTTATTCTGTGGCATCACCTCCCAAGTAAATCCCTGCATGTGAGAGTTTATCTCAGACTCTGCTGGGGAGAGTGAGGGTGAGAGGAAGGAATACAGGCTGCAGCATCGATTATAAGGCAAAGCACTATATTCAATTCTTATTGTTTGAGGATGAAAATTTTACCTTCCCCAAGATAAGGATTTAATACACAAGCTGTTATCCTCAATGATTGGGCATATGGTAGCATTCTCTTTGGTCTCAGGAATCAATGCTCATTACTGCTGCCAACTTAGCCTGCAAAGTCTAAGCCGCTGGGAATGGCCGATTAAAAGGCATGATCCAGAAACAATAGGAGCAAACTGCATTTCTACTCTTATGTTCATGAATGGTTTGCTTTTTATTTTTCTGGAAACTGAAGAACATATTGCTTATTGATAAAACTATTGTCAGTGGTGTGGAGACGGTATTACAGCAGTACTTCCATCTTCACAATACATATGTAAAATAATCCTAAAGGATATGAATATGCAAAGATTACTTTCCAAATTTGCCTAAGGTATCTTTTTCTTCTCAATCACTTTTATATTATTTTGTTTTAGGATATGATCTTTAGAAACAGATAGATTTGTTTTCTTCCAATATAACAACCTCTGGGTTTTTTTTAATGGAAAGATAAATCCATTTACATTTATATAATTGCTGACTTACGTGAAGTTTTTATCCCATTATCATCTTTTCTGTAAATTCTACTCAGAAAATCTGAAATAATAAAAAATGATGAAGTTTATCTTATTCTCTATTTTGCTTAGTAAGTTATTCTTTTTAAAGATTTGTTTATTTTTATTGGAAAGTCAAATTTACAGAAAGGAGAAACAAAGGTTTTCCATCTGCTGGTTCACTCCCCCTGTGGCCACAACTGCCAGAGCTGAGTCAATCTGAAGCCAGGAGCCAGGAGTTTCTTTTGCATCTGCTACATAGGTGCAGGGTTCCGAGGTTTTAGGCCATCCTCTACTGCTTTTCTAGCCTCAAGCAAATAGCTGGGTGGGAAATGGAACAGCCAGGATATGAACTGGTGCCCGTATGACATGCTGGTGCATGCAAGGCAAGGATGTTAGCCACTAGGCTACTGTGCCAGGCCCAGTAAATTATTCTTAAGAAAGCTAACTTGATCATTTTTAGTAAGTCTACTCTTCTGAACCAATGGAAGATCTGAACGTACCTCACTCTTTAAAATTAATCTTCTGGGCCCAGCGCAATAGCATAGTGGTTAAAGTACTTGCCTTGCATGCCCGGGATCCCATATGGACACCAGTTCTAATCTCAGCAGCCCCGCTTCCCATCCTGCTCCCTGCTTGTGGCCTGGGAAAGCAGCCAAAGATGGCCCAAAGCCTTGGGACCCGCAAGGAGCTCCTGGCTCCTGGCTTTGGATTGACTCAGCTCCAGCTGTTGCTGCTGCTTGGAGAGTGAACGATCGGACGGAAGATCTTCCTCTCTGTCTCTCCTCCTCTCTGTATATCTGCCTTTCCAATAAAAATAAATAAATCTTTAGAAAAATCCATCTCCTGTAATATTGCTGCATATACATATCATTTTTACCAAGTTTATAAAAATTTTAAATATTAAGTCATATCTTCCCAGCTGTGTCTTTAATTCCCTGCATCTTCTTCACTTTTCCTTTTATTGAAGTAGATACAATAACCGTTCTTGTGCTAAGGAACTTGTGCATGTCTTCAAGTGTCAATAATTGGTGGTTACTTTGAATGATAGTTTATCTGACTAGAAAAGTCTTATTGATAGTCAATTTCCATATACAACGATGATAATCAATCCAGTTGCTTTTTTTTTTTTCTGATTCCCAAAGAAGCAACAGGTAGTATTGCTGCGTGGTTTTATTACTATAAATATACAGTAAAAATGAACAAAAAAGATGAGCCAGAGAACATCAACTGAGAGCCCAGGATGGGCCGCAGCCTGGCCTTCAGAGTACTGGCATCCATGCCAACAGCAGGAGCCCTCTGCAAGGGCACACATGTGCACAGGGGTCGAGTATGACGTCAGTGCCCTGCCCACAGCTCAGTCACAGACAGGTCAGCCCCTGGAGGCTTCTCCCGAAGGCCCTGCTGGGAGGGCATCATGACCAAGTCCAGTTTCTAGTGGCTTCTATTTGTGCCAATAAGAAGACAGTTTTCATATTCGAAATTACTCCAGACCAATCAGTTGCTATTTCTTTAAAAGTACCTCTTTCTTTTCACTTGGGAAACTGACTTTTTTTTCCTCTACCTCCCAAATGTTCTACAGTTTCACTATCATATAAGGGTTCATTTATTTTTATTTTTTATCCTTCACATTTTGAATCTGCAAATGTAATTCCCTTTTCGAGTAACTCTTTTTCAATGTATTAGTATTCTAGAATCCTCTTCGATGTCTTTTTCTAGAATTGTGATGAAGGAGAGACTGGTAGTCTTCAATGTGAATCTGCTCAGTCCATTAAAGTTTTCTTTTTGGCTCCCTTTGCTTAACTATGGTTGAATGTCTCAGAACAGTCTAGTAAGGCATCATTCTATTTCTGTATCCAGTCCAAAGTTTACATCATTAGCGAGTATTTTATTTAATAAATGTATTTTCCATTATTTCTTATGGGTTCTCTTTATTGACCATTTTTAAAGATTTATTTTTGTTTAAGATCTTTTTAAGGTTTATTAAGAGAAGGAGACATAGAGAGAAAGATCTTTCATCCGCTGGTTCACTCCCCATGCGGCCGCAACAGCTGGAACTGAGCCAATCTGAATCTAAGACCCAGGAGCTTCTTCCAGATCTCCCACACAGGTGCAGAGTCCCAAGGCTTTGGGCTATCCACTGTTGCTTCCCCAGACCACAATCAGGGAGCTGGATGGGAAGTGGAGCACCCAGAACACTAACTGGCACCAATATGAGAGGTGAAGATTTAACCACCAGGTTATTGCTCTGGGCCCATGGCCATCTGTTCTTAACATATTTCTTTCTATGCATGTGAGCATTCTCATGTAAATATTTAAGTGAGACTATGGGAAATTCTCTAAAATTGATTTCATTTCTGATAAATTTATGTTCCAATTATTGGTTTATTGAATATGTTTCTTAGCATATACTTGAGAATTCTGGTGTGTGAGTGTATTTTTGAGTGGAGCATTTTGAAGTTTTGTATCTTACTTCCTTTACTGTGTAACCTAGTGGTTTTGTAGTTGATCCCATCAGGTGCCACTGGCCTTGCCCAGGACCTGGCACCTTAGGGACATTGCACAGGCCTGGAGTGACTGGAAATCCAGCCGGACAGCCAAAAGGGATTTAAGTTTTAGGACTACATTGGCTGGTTTTACCTTAGGTCCAAAGCTTTCTGTAACCATCGTCACTGGCAGAGTTTTCAACCTCCTTCCCATATGCAAAGTGCACCCTGTCCTGTTATCTGAAGTGACTCTGGTCTTTGCCTCAACTTGTACAAGTACTTTTTGTTCCCATAATTTTTTGCCGGAGTCAAAGCTCTAGTTCCCAGCCAGACTTCCGCAGGCTCATAGCCTCAGCCCTTCTCACGACATGGAAATATCTCCCATTTCATGAGGATTGTTCATGGAGACACCCGCTTTGTCTTTTAATTCGGCAATTTTTTATTTTCTTAATATGTGTGTTTGTAACAGAAGAGACTACTTAAACATGAAGTTACAGAGCAGTTTTGATAAGAAAGGGTTTTTTTTTTAAGATTTATTTTATTTTTATTACAAAGTCAGATATACAGAGAGGAGGATGGATAGAGAGGAAGTGGAGCTGCCAGTATTAGAACCGGCGACATATGGGATCCTGGCGCATTTAAGGACCTTAGCCACTAGGCCATGCTGCCGGGCCCAAGAAAAAAATTTTTTTTAAACTACTTTTATACTTAATCAACAGAAAGACAAGGCTTTTTAAAAATTAAAATACACCCTTTATTAGCTCTATTAAATATGAATCAAAAATTCATTTTAAATTATAAAAAAACTGATTTTTTGTTAAATTTTTGTTATGTCTGAGGTCATTTTTTAAATGTTGGTGGCAGTGTGGTTATACAGCAATTGTGGTCTTCAACTATTAAGTTATATATATTTTTTATTTAAGAAAGCAAACATCCTAACAAAATAAAAGCTATTCTTGCAATGCACTCTTTATGGACTAAATACTAGGCTAAACATTGTAAGTGTAAAGTTAATGACTGGTTTGGAAAGCCACAAAATACATGCCAAGATTCTGGATTTAAACTGTAGGGTATGCAATTCAAAATATGCCTAAGTACGTGTCTTTGAGCCAAACTTTTTTAATGCAATCATTCCTTTAGCAAAACTCTATTTGGGAAAAAAAATATTGAAAAGCACTCAAAAGTAATGTGGAAAGTCTTTTTTATCCCAAAGTTTTATTCTATTTTTATTTTTCTTTTGCTTTCCTTGCATTTTTATAAAGCAAAAAAAAAAAAAAAAGAGAAAAAATTCCTCTGCATCTACCAACGTTTGGAGCTGATGGCACCCCAGTTCTTTCTGGTGAAGTTTATTCTTCCCTAGAATTACATCCTTTGCTGTGATGGTGGCACAATCTCGTTGTGAATATGAAATCTCACTGACAAAGATTCTGTGTTTCTTTGTTCAGGTACAATATAATTTAGCATGCCCTGCAGTAGACAGAAAACAGTGTCATGAACAGCCACCTCTCGGTCACAAAGCATGGCCAACCCCTGAATGGCAGGCCAGGCACATCTCCCAAAGAGGCTTATTCCTCAGTGGGTCACCTTCTCAGGGCCACATTTTCACCAATGTTTTGAAAACCCCTGCTGAAGTCTCTGCTTTCTAGCATTCCTAAATTTCCCCAGAGGGAAGAGAACCACCATAAATTGGTATGCAATTTTAGATACTCCGTTTAATTCCCTGCCAGAGAGATTGAGACAAAGGTCTCTACCCATGACCGTCCCACAACTTGTTTGAAGTGTTACATTTGGAGAACCTTTGAAGCCTGTGGAATTTTTTTTGTATGTGTAAGGATAGGATTTGGTTATTTGTGTTTATCAGGCTCTACCTGAGAAGTCATCCTATTACCTGATAAATTAGCCTGACAGTGCAAATTATCTGTCCTTCCGTTCATCATCCTTATTGTTTCATTCTTGAATTGTACCTTCACTCTCAAAACTTGTTCACCTATCATTTTCTATTACATTAATACACATGTACTCATGTGATTGAATTTATTATTGTCCATTACACACCTGTGTTGTGTTTCCCTCATGTCTCCTAAATTAGAGCTATGAAGTACTGAAACCCAGATGCAGTTTAAAGAAGATCCACAGTTATTCTGGCTCATTAGCAGAAAGCTCTCCTCAAAATAGCAATCCTCAGAGGAGTCCCTGGTCCATGCTGATGCGTTCTTAGCTTTGAAGTCTTCGACACTAGCTTTCCGTGTGATCAGGCTTTAGAGCACTGGCTTTTATCATCTAATTCACAGCAAATCAATGAGTCACTTAAGATTTATACTGCCATAATAGAAGAATACCAGCTCTATTGGCTTAATCTCTAAATAATAGCCACTCAGGAATGGTCATCATCAATGGAGGATAATTATTATCTGGTGGAGAATTATGAAGAATGTCTATCCAATGAAGACAAACTGCTTTGTAGTCCTGTGATACATTCCTCACCGTCACACTTTTAGTGGATCTCTTTTCTTGTCTCATGTGGTATAGACTGGGGCAATTTACCTTCCACTAATCCTTGGCAACTAGAACTGGATTATCATGAATGGCAGAGTGGACTCACCAGCACCTATTTCTGAACTGAACGTAGGATTGTCTTCCTTTAGGGAGATCGCTTGATGAAATCTGGGATTTTTACCAACAACAAAGAAAAAATGACTGTTGAGTGGACAAGTGTCAGTGTTTTCAACCAGATGAACAAAGACAACTGAAACTGCGAAGCACCAGGCACTAATGTGGCAATCATTGGTGCATTCAGTCCTCACTGTTTTTAGACCTGTGTTTCTTTTTTAAATTTTTATTTTGAATTTTTGAATTCTATGGTACAATTCCATAGAGTCTGGGATTCCCTCCCCACAAATACGCACCCCGATTGAGCTTTCCCATATTGTTACAATAGTATAGTCCTTCATAAGGAGTCATGATTCCATCAGTCTGTTATTTAAGTGTGCCCTGACATTGCTGGTACAGACAATGTCAGACTGTTCAGCATCCCATTGTCTACACATTTCCAAAAGTTGCATTGGGATTTCATTTTTGATTTGGAAGCAGGGATGCATATTCCATTGCATCCCCATATCTGGATAGGGTAGTCTCTATTTACTCCATCACTGTACCTTCCCTTGAATGAGAAACCATGAAATAAGGTCAACAGCCAGCATGAATTAGAACAAGAAAAACAACAACAACAGCAAAATTACAGCACCATGGAGTCGAAAAAAACTTGCCATTGAATAACCAGTGCATGAATGACAAAAAGAAAACCCGAAAGCCTTTTGGGTAAAATAATGTCATCATGTGATCCATGAGCCAGGGAGGAAATTAAAATTAAAATGAAATAAAAAACATCAAAACACATGGGATGCAGCCAAAAAACAGTATGGAAAGGGTTATTTAACTTACAATTTGCCTGATGGTTTTCTTATCTTAAAGAGAACATATGGTATTTGTCTTTTGGGGACTGACTTATTTCACTGAGTATAATGGTCTCCACTTGGGTCCATCTAGTTGTGAATGGTATAATTTCATTCTTTTTAATGACTGAGTAATATTCCATGGAGTTGATGTACCACAGTTTCTTTAACCACTCCTCTTTGGATGGGCATCTGGATGGTTTCCATGTCTTTGCTATTGTAGATTTTACTGCTGTAAATATAAGATTACAGATCCCCTTCTCACATGCAGTTTTAATTTCTTTTGGGTGTATTCCTAGGAGTGGGCTAGCTGGGTCATATTATTTGCAATTCTCCAAACACTCTCCTAATTGGTTTCCACAGTGGTTGTACTAGTCTACACTCCTACCAGCAGTGAAGGAGAATTCTTTCTCCCCACATCCATGCCAGCATAGAGCTGCATTTCTAAACATCTCCTTCTGCATGGTTCATAGGTTCTTACCAGGATGAAAACAAATAATCTCTTCTCATTCTTGGTCCCCCAACCCGCATGATCCCCAAACACCCAAAGTTTCCTTAAGTATCCAAAATCAAAGATAAAAACTTATTCTTAACTATCCCTTCCTTTGGGTTACATCATTGTTCACAAAATTCTGTTAATTCTGTCATCTAAATAACGTCTCAATCCTTTTTTAATGTGTGTTAAGGATCCAAGTCAGGTCACTGCTTTTCAAAACTCTTTGGTCATCTTCCCTACGTCTTCCCTTTGTTCATAGATCATTTAGTCCTCAGCTCTATTTGTTTGCTACAGAAACAAAGCAACCTCTTTAACATGACATCCAAGATGCCACAATCTGCCTTAAGCCTGCCTTCCATCTCCCAGACCCATTAATTACATGGAATAACTTGAAATTTCCCAGGAGGACCATGATCTCATGAAGTGTCCTGCCTTTGTCTTTGCAGTTCCAGCTTCCCCAAGTCCCTGTGCACACCTCATTTCAACATGTGTCCCTTTTTCTGAGTTGTAAACTTCATTTTCTTTTCTCTTTGTTCATCCACTATCTGGTTCCTAAATGGCAGTACTTTTATTAAAATAAAAAAGCAATCAGATAGCAACCTAGGAAAAGAACAAGGTGGATCAGTACAGCTAGTCCTCATCCATTCATAAGTAAGCACATATTTCTCATCTTACATGCATGAAATGCTGGACCAAGGTCACCAACAGGAGAGAGCCCCTCCCTCCCTGTGTTGATTGAGCTACCTTCTGGTTGGGATTGTAACACAAACAAAAAACAGTTCAAGACAAATCTTAAAACCTACCACACTGGCTTAGGTCCTCCTTACAAACAAACTTTGCTATTTTTACTATTTGGACATTTTGGATATTCCATCCAAAGTTTCTTTAACTTGGCCTAAAATTAAATTTAAACAACCCTGATGGGATTGTGGTGCCCTTTCTCTGTTCCTGTCTATTGTTTGCCAAGAGCCCCAAGGACAGTGGGGAGTTATTGTAATACCCAGGAGATGTCATACAGCACTGAGAAATATTTTCTGATTGTGCCCAAATAACAAACAGTGGTGGATGCCTTGGTCATCTTCCTGTCATCTCAGGAGCTGCCTTTCAATCTGAAGAATGATTTCCGTTTTGCCTTTTTTTTTTCTCCTTTGGATTAATAAAAAAAAAAAAATGAGGACCCTGCTCTGATGAATTGTCTATGGAATTTCCTTCTGGGTTTATTTTTTTTTTCCCTGAAATTCAAGATACTGCATTTCACTTCCTCCTTGATTTTTTTCCCAGACATATTTTTGCCTTTTTTTAGTTTACCCAAACTTAGGTAATAGGCCTGCTCTTTGTAGATAGGGAGCTTGAGTTGGTCAAGGACACCTGCTGATAGTTTCATGAAAACTGAAAAATGAGCACCTGCCAGGCAGACCCACCACCCAGGCGGTTCCTCCGGGTGATGGATTACATAAAGGTGCCCTCTACAAGCAGAGGAGCTGTGAAAGGGGACCCACAACAGGAGAATGATCACTCCTGACAGGTTTCAGCATCCAAATGGTTTAGGTGAGCTGCCTCAAAACCCCCATTGGCTTTTCACACTAGAGCTTGTTGTAGGCAGGGCTTGCTAGGATCCCAGTGTGAGATGGACACAAGTGTGCAGGTAGCCTATCGGGAAGCAGTCTTGGGGTCACGTCTGTGGAAGGGAAAGGACAGAAAGGGAAAGCAGTGAGTCTGGCAGAGGGAGAAGCTGAGCTGTGATACAGGCTCCACGGAGACCATAGGGGGTCCTGTAGAGAGATGTGGAAGCTAAGAAGACTGTTTCTGCTTCAGGAGACTGGAGCTTTAGATTCCTATGCTGGTTAGTCTCTCAATAAAGGCAGCTGTTAGAAGGGACAGTTTCCTGTGGCAGTACTTTCATCAAGTCAGTAAGTTCATTCCTGAAGGGACTTCACGGGGCAGAAATTTCACTGCAAACCTACGTGACTCTGTTTGTCCTGTTTAGCTTTGCATGGCCCTCCGGCACTGCATGATCCTCCCTTCTGAGCATGACTGCCTTCAGGATTTCACAGTACCACATGCAGCACAAAGAAACCTCAACAGAAACTAGCTCAGTGCTGAATACCAAGACCCGTGAGCGTAATACAACTTCTGCAAAAAATAATAAATGAACAAACTATGAACAACAGCCACTCTAGTGGCACACTCCAGGTCTTACTGTCTATCAATAGCCTGTTTGCCACCCAGGAATTCTGATCTAATGAGAGGGAATCCTCTTCACTTCCCCCTTCAAAGAGCAGGTAAATCATTTCCTTTGTTGAGAGCAGGCGTCCAGGATTGCAAGGAGAATTCAAAGTGTTTCTAACACCCCCTGTGTTGAGTTCTATTCATAGAAAACCTTGGCCTGGCTCCAGGTCTGTGTCACATTGTTTGTGTGGAATGAGGATGTGTTCTGCTTTTTTGGAATAACAAGCCCATGTTGTCGAGACATTAAGGGGGAAACTTTTCCCACAGCGTAATGAGCAAAGTCCCCCTCATCATTCCCAGGGAGTACCATTCCTAACAATACAAGAAGTCCCCAAGAAGAAAACCCAAAGCTGCATGATTTCCAGCTCCCTTCCCCCTAAGCACAATGTCTGGGAAGATCTACCCCCACCGTGGTGTCGCCCTTGTGCCCCAGCTATGGTCCCATTTATACCTTCCCACACTGTCTGTACTGAGGAGCTTCATCCAATCCCAAAGATACTTGAGAAACATACCTGGTTCTCCCCAGCACAAATGACCTCATGTAAGTCCCTACTTTCTAACTCCCCAAGACTAAAGATTTTCCAGTCTCTGAGACACTTCTTATGTACAAATCTTACTCCTATTTTAATATATATATACATATGCATACACATATACACACATATATAAATATGATAATCTTTAGGAAGCGCTACTCCGAGACTGTAAGAGACAAGAATATGAGAATATGCCACACTAAATATGCTTCTTTGGCATAAAGATTATTTTGAGTTAGTTATTTTTTTAAAGATTTTTTTTTATTGCTAAATCAGATATACAGAGAGGAGGAAAGACAGAAAGAAAGATCTTCCATCTAATGATTCACTCCCCAAGTGACCACAGCAGCCGGAGCTGTGTTGACCCGAAGCCAGGAGCCAGGAGCCTCTCCCAGGTATCCCACACAGGAACAGGATCCCAAGGGTTTGGGCCAGCCTCGAGTGCTTACCCAGCCCACAAGCAGGGAGGTGGAAAGGAAACGAGGCTGTTGGGATTATTGCCAGCACCTATATGGGATCCCAGCGCATTCAAGGCGAGGACTTAAGCTGCTAGGCCACCACACCAGGCCCTTGAGTTGGTTATTTTGAGGAGTATTCCTAAGACTACAGATTTTCTTGGTCACCAAATCAAATCTTATTTCTGTTATCTTATATGCACACAATGATGTTTGGGAAATGCCTCTCCAGAATATGACTGGAGAGAGAGAGAGCAGAAATGAGACTATGTCACTCCAAATATGCGTTTTTGGCATAAGGATTATTTTGAGTTGGTTATTTGGGGAAACAGCAAAAACAAGAGTAGCTCTTAAGAGTTGCCCTTTCTGCAAAGGACATCCACCTCTGTCAGTGTCTCTCTGCACGAGGAAAAGAAGTGCATCACTAGACGGGCCTTTGATCAGTAGGGACTTTAATCAATACAGGAGGTATCCACTTACTTCTACATAACAGACCCTTGTTTTAAGGTGCTTTTCATGGTCTTCTTGTATTAGCAGGGACTCTTTTCTCAGTCTTCTTCCTTTGTTTCAGTGACGGTATTTAAGCCTGAAGATTAAGACAATTATTTAAGACCTATTCTAGAGGCTTACTCATTTCTCTAAGTTTTCTCTCTTATGTGCATGAAGCACTTGCACCCATGTTTGTTATACTTCTAGCTGGTTTTGCTGTTACTGGAAAACCCAGCAAAAAGGATGGAGGGTATGCACGCATTCTGATCTTCACACAAAGAGTACCGTGTACCATTTACAGATGTAAATTTCCCTGAAGAAAGGTAACTCTTAAGAGCCACTCCCATTTTTGCTATTTCCCAAATTAGCTGGCATCACGTTGGCCACAGAGGATTCTGAACAGCTACATGAAAAAGTGATATTCTCCTACAAAGGAAGAATGTCACAGTTGAGTTATTCATCAAAATGGACCCAAGAGTGATATCCCAAAGAAGCGTTTCAAAGAAGCTCTGCACAATGGCATGAAACAAAACAACTGTAGCTGCTGGTCTTCATGGCCACACCCTAGCAAGAACATCAACTCCTCTTTGTTCTGCCACCTGCCCTTCTCAATGTACTCTGCACTTTCCAAACAGGTGATAAAACTGATGGGTTACGTTTTCCCATTTTGTGTGGTATCCCTATCCTACCAAAATTTTACATTTTTTGCTGAGGTTAGTTGAAGTCAACTTTTTCACTTTGTCTTTCGTTTTACTTGCAATCAAGTAAGTTATCATTTGAGAATGATAACGTGCCACACACAATTAAAATATGCACCAGTGATTTGGTTGTATCATTTCAATCTCCAGAATTTCTCTATGGGGCTTTTTGTTTATTTTTATTGGAAAGGCAAATTTTTACAGAGACAGAGAAAGAGAGTATTTCCATCCTGTGGTTCATTCCCCAAATGATTGTAGCAGCCAGGGCTGAGCTGATCTGAAGCTTTTTCTGGGTCTCACACATGGTTGCAGAGTTCCAACGCTTTGGGCCAGCCTCTGCTGCTTTCCCAAGCCATTAGCAGGGAGCTGGATCAGAAATGTAACAGCCAGAACACAAACCAGCGCACGTTTGGGATGCCAGCACTTGTAGGTGAAGAATTAGCCAATTGAACCACGGTACTACTAGCCCTCTTTCCAGGACTCTTTAACAACAAAGACCGTAGTCTTTCACCTCCTCATTGTGCTGCCACTCATTCATTGCCTTTATACAGAACAAATGTGCTTCCAACGAGACTATATAACCAACTGCTCATAGGTGAAAAAGTAAAAATAGCCTTAACCCACACTTTTGCCAAACTTTCTCCTTGTTTTGAAACTTGGATATTGCTTTTGTTTAAATCCGTTGAATGCAAAGCTCATTTTCAAATCTCCTTGGCTTCTAAGAGTCATGAAACCATTTCATGAAAATTGTACTCAAATCAACCTCCAGCTGCTGTCGAATCCATCAGCTGCCCAGAGACATTAAATAACTAGAGAGTCACCCATGCTCCTGGGTTTCCTAGGATGTTTTCAAACTGAGAACTGTGTTAGTGCCAAGACAAGCAGGAGTTCCTAAACTGACCAACATTCCTGGAGTTTCCTTTGAGAGGTGGGAAAAGGGGGTGGGATGCCATTTAAAATGCATTATATAAGAAAGAAAGGTATGAACAAGTTAAGGGGAAGCCGCAAAGGAAGCGGGCCGAGTCCCAAAATAAAAGACAGGAATAGAAATCTAAAAATAGCGCCCAGGGAAGTTTGGCACATCAGGAGGACTCCCCGGTGCTCTGCCGAAGCATTGTAGCTTTTATTTTTTTTTTTCAGGAACATGCTAATAATTGTTTGGAGACTTAAATAGAACACCATTATTTGTTCTTTAAAAACAGTCACTTCTTTTGTATGATATTCTTTGAATTTCTCTCTTGCAATTTGCCTTTTATGGATATCTTCACGTTTAAGAAGTAAGACAACTTTCTTCAGTCTCTTTATTGCTCTCTCTTAAAGAAGAACATGTAAACCAAACTATCTCAGTCTCGCATCAGTTTACAATCTCTGAAAATCCAAAACAAAAAGGTGAAACTGGCATTACCAGCCATCTACCTTCAATTAGAAAGTTTAACATACAGTAGACTCAAGGATGGGATGCCACGACATGCATAGAGCATGTGCCGAGTTTCTCAGACTTGGCACATCACCTGTTACCCACACTTGTCGGAGGACACCGGGATGCTCAGGCTTAGAGATGCACCTGAGGTCAACAAAGAGTGACACTGTGGACTCATCTCAATTTCCTCCAACTCCAAGAATTGAGGACCTTTGGCCTTGTGTAGTACTTTAAAATCAGAAATGTCTTCTAACGAGCTAACTATGCATAGTTAGAGCAGAGACACCAATAGGGTATTCCAGTGCTTTACCTCTCAGTCGGCTCACCTTAGAAGACTTTACATTTTTACATTTAAATTCTACTCCTCTTTTCAACTAATATGCTCTCTGCGTGGAAAGTTTGTCCTTCCCCACACAGTGGACTGTCAGTTTGTTATTACAATCACTTTTCTGCCTTAAGATAAGTATGTTGTGATGAAATTTTAAGAAAACACAAACTTCATACTGTGAAGCGTCTACGCAGGGGTCATCCATGAAGTGCATTTAATCGTCACTTCCAAGTTGTTCATTCCTGTTTTCTCCAGACACAACAAAAACAGGAAATATTTATCAACTTCACAGGTGTAAAGGAAATAACTTAAAAACCCTGGTGACCGGCACCACTGGTGGAGGCAGACGGCATTTTCCACACATAGGTAAGAAAGTAGATTATAATTTAAAATATATACTTTGATGATAAAGATGCTTCTTCCACATTTTTTTACTGCTCTTGGATATAAGACTTGTTCCGAGGAAGTACAAAGTTCACTTTGCAGCCCTTCTAGCATGTACAAGAAAACTGCCACCTTCTAAATTGGGTTTCAGATTTCATCTTCATACCTAACAAAATGCCTAGGGCATCTCAAAATCATTGAAACACAGGAGTAACTTTTTTAACCACCCTGTATGTACTAAACTGCACGCTTGTTTTCAAGCTGAAATTTAGATCTTCAAAGATACAGAGTCTTCTTTATTTTTTCCCCAGCTACAAATTTTCAGAAAATAGCTGTGTGTGTATATATTGAATTGTGGCCACTAAGTTTAATGAAATAAGCCCGATCAAGAAGAGAAATGCCATGTTTTTTTTTTTTTTTCTGATTGGTTGTAGCTAACACAGAGAATGTAAACAGAGAGATCTTGATGTATATCAGCTGATGTCTTGTGATTTGATTGTTGTCTAGAACTCTTGCCTCTGCCTCCCGGGAACGACCTTTTACCAGTGGAGCTATTTGTGTGAAGGAGCAATTAACCTGTGATCAAAAGTAACTTGAAGTGTGTTATCACGGTGGAAAGAAATAAAAAGGAAAGAAAAGAAGGAGGAAGCAAGGAAAGGAGGGAGAGAGGAAAGCCAATATCTCTGAAATTTATGAAATCTGCTTTCATTATTCATAAATTTTCAAAAGTTAAAAAACAAATGAGAATAAAAGATGCATCACGGATAGCATTGTTTTATATACATTTACATACACTTTCACAAAAAATAACATTATCCATATGGCCTTGTAACATGATTGTTTTTTCTTAATTGAGTTGGCTTAACAGCTCTTCTACTGTGCTCTTTGATACAAAATTAATACACATCTACCTACTCTTTTAAAAAAAGACAACTTTAAAAAAAAAAAAAAGACGAGAATCGACACCCATGAAGTATGCTGAAGAACCCAGGCAAACAGGCCGCCCTCTGGGATGCACTTGATTGTATTGCCATTAGTTATATTAAAATCATACCAAAAAAGGAGTCATTTAGCCTAATGGTTAGGACTGTGGCTGGGACACTCATGTCCTACACCAGTGTCCAACATCCAATTTTGGATCCTGGCTCCAGATTCCTGCTAATACAACCCTGGAAGATAGTAGGAGATGAATCAAGTATGTGTATTCCTGCCATTCACATGGGAAACTTGGCCAGATCCAGCCCTGGTCATTGGTAGTCTAAAGTAAAAAAGTAGGCCCTGGATAGTGAACAGGTGAATGAATTCTCTCTCTCTGTTTCAACTCTATGTATATCTTCCTACCTCTCAAATAAATGGAAAAAAAACCAACTTATCTAGAGTGCTGCACTTGCTCCCAATACTTCTGTGCCAAATCTCATTGTTACATAACATACTTATAGGCATAGATTATTAACAAGGCAGCAATGCAAGAGGATGGCTGTCTCTATAAAACCAATGGGAAGTGTTTGAGGGAAATCTGATAAAGCTATCCTTTTTTAAAAAGTGAGAGTTGCGCTCAAATTAGGGTATGGAGAGTCATAAGAATCTAAAAGATTATGTTCTGATTTTACTTCAGGCAAGAGACTGTGTACCCCAATTAGCAGTCAATAATCAGATCCGAATATGTTATCTCTCTCTCTCTGCTGAAGAGTGAGGATAATTTTTGTCAGTTGCTATGTAATACATATAGCTGATCATTCTCCATATTTACAACATATGTAATTCTTGACTATATTGTCATTCCATTAACCAGTACAATATCGATGACCTTTTCAGATTATTTGTAATTTTCCAATACTACAAAATACATTTTGCATACTTTAAATGTAGAATTTAAAGGAATGTAGAATTTTTGCATGAAAGGATATTTTAAATCCTCCAAAACACAATACATATATATTTTTTCTTAAATATGGAGTTGATAATGAAGACTCCTAATGTTTTAACTTGTAAACATCAAATGGCAAAAGTGGTACAATGGTAAAAAGTAGAGTTTTCATTACTATTCACAATATTTTATCTAGGTGTTTCATCTGTGAAGTAAAAAGTTTAGACCAGCATTCTCTAGGATTTTCTTTTCGTGTTAATAATTCAGGTTTCCATGAACTTCTATACTCTCTAGAGAACTGAAAAGTGTATAAATATATCTACATTGTAAGAACAACTTTATAGGGCCTGATGCACTATTTCAGCAGCTGAATCTTCACCTTGCATCCATTGAGATCCCGTATGAGCACTGGTTTGTATCCTGGTGGCTCCACTTCCCATTCAGCATCCTATTGTGGCCTCGGAAAGCACTCAACAATGGCCCAAAGTTTTTGGACCCCACACCTGTGTGGGAGACCCAGAAGAAGTTCCTGGTTTCTAGCTTCAGATTGGCTCAGATCCAGCCACTGTATCCACTTAGGGAGTGAACCAGCGATGGAAGCTCTTTCTCTACCTCTTCCTTCTCTCTATAAATCTGACTTTTCAATAAAAATAAATAACTCTTTTAAAAATTTTCTCTGACATTTGTTAATCTGCTCAGCTGCTTTAATAGTTAAGAATGTTAAAATAATTTAAAGACACCATTGGGTTAAGCAGTCTTGCAGTAGCCTCTTTCATAAGGCCAACTACAATGGGTTCTGATCACAACTTAGCTTGTCTCCCCCTCTGGACAAATCCAGCCATCCCCAGCTCAGTGATTCTCTAAGTATGATCTCTGGACTAGCAGCATTTGCATTAACCTAGGAGCTTGTTAAAATGGAACATTCTTGGGTCCTACTTCACATCTACTGAGTGCACAGAAACATTTTAGCAAGGCCTCTGAATGTATGTGATGCACCCCAATGTTTGAGAATGATAACCCTTTCTCATGCACCCTTTAAAGCAAGGCCTTAGCTTAATGACTAAGATCATCGATGGATCCTTTACTTCCAAAGAGATTAGGGCAAATGAAAGGAAGAAATGCAGGATGCACACAAATCCTCCCAAATGGCATCTCAGAGTGGATGAGAGCCTCCTCTGGCTGCTTCAGATCCATCTCACCCTTTTTTTTTTTTTTTGTTACCCCAGTGTTGTCGATGTCCCCAGTTCCCCAGGAGAGAAGCATTCCCTGTCTTTGTTGCTCTGGACAGACTCACTGACTCCAGTGCAGGCCTTCAGTTTTGTCAATCACCTCACACTCCAAAGGCTAGATAGGCAGCTATCAGAAGTCAGGAGAGCTGGCACATGAAAAGGAAGAGAAGGCTGTCTTCCTCTTGAGCAGCACTCCTCTAGTCAACATAAAAGGCCCAACAACTGTTTCATTCATTCACTCACTCATTCAGTCCTTCAACCAGCTATCTCTCTGCATTTGTCCCACTGCCCATCATCCCTGCTCCCACTCATCTTTCTATCTGTCTGTCCATCCATTTATCCATTCACTGTAGTCATTTTCCTTTGGTGTCAGTTTCGTTTCTCTCTACCATCAGAACTTCTCAGAGATAATGATAAATGGTATTTCATTTTTCATCCCCAGAGCTTCCCAGAATTGTTCATTGGTGTGCAGGAAGACAATCTCAGAACTTCTATATAAATAGAAGTGTCTGTTACAAGTTTTAGTTTGCAAGAATGCTTTACAATGAATGTAATGTAATCATACTGTTATAATAACTTAACATAACAATAACTTGCCATTACAAAGTGTGCAATTGGGCCTGGAGTGGTGGCCCAGTGTCTAACTCTTTGCCTTGCAAACACCGGGATCCCATATGGGTGCCAGTTCATGTCCTGACTGCTCCACTTCCCATCCAGCTCTCTGCTTGTGGCCTGGGAGAGCAGTCGAGAACAATTCAAATTCTTGGGACTCTGCACCCAGGTGGGAGACCTGGAGGAAGATTCGGGTTCCTGTCTTTCAATCAGCTCTGCTTTGATCGGTGTGGCTACTTGGGGGAGTGAACCAACACATGAAAGATCTTTCTCACTCTCTCTCCTTCTCTCTGAAAATCTGCCTTTGCAAGTGAGAGATCAGGGGTGCAAAAATCTCATGGCTTGGAGATGACTGCAAAGAAGAATAAAAGCAGAAAGCTATAGAACAATTTGTAATAGATACTGGCTTTTAGGGAGAGTCCTCAATAGCATGAAGTGGGGAAGCTGGACATGTGCCTGCCACTCAGAGAGGACGGGCCCACCCTTGTCAGATTGTATACCCCTTAATCACTCAGATAGTCCCTTCAGCCTTCTCCCAAGGCATATAGTTAGTCCTATCCTCCCCTCCCAGCCCCCAGCTAGCTTTCCCTCAACTTGTCACACCACCCTAAAGAAACATTTGGACTCAAGAGATTAAGACAGAAAAACAGGATGAAGGGTAAGCTTCAAAACTATAGGTTACTCTTTTCCATTAAAAGTACTGACAGATTTGTCTTTGACTATATTTACTGAAGAAACAATCATTTTCTAAAACATTAGCAAATATGTGAAAATGCAAGTATAAGTTAAGGCATATAAGTGAGCTATCTAAACTGATGACAGTGAAAATAAGTCACCATTTTTACATTGGCAACCTTGAGTCAATCACCTAACAAGTGGCTGAGCTTGAACTATTTGGAGTTTCCTCACAGAACCTAGAACAGCATGGTGCTACCTTGAGTAGTTGCTTAGTGGCAGAATTTCAATCTCTAAAGAAGTTATACACAGGAGCAGAAAACAAAGCAAGGAACAAATTATGCTGTAAGTTCATGTGTTATGTGAAAGAGCCATTGATTTAGTGACTTAGAAACTGCTATTTCAAGTCTTACATTCACTGATTTATTATATCAAAAGAAGTATTTCTCTTTTGCTGTTGCTGTCACAAGCAGAGGCTTAATAAAAGAAACCGTTTAGTGGTTTAATCTAAAGGGACCTACCATCTAGGAAGCTCTGAAGAGTACAGAAAGGTTGTAAAGACCAGAAAAGTCTTCCAGTCCCTTGTTTGACTAGGAGTAGCTTATTTACCATAGAAAATTCAGTAAAAAATTCTTATTATTCATTGAAGGAATAGGATTTTAGAAATCAACAAAATCATGAGTCAACAAAAAGCAGCTATATCTTTTTTAATTATTGAACAATAATGTCCTTTTCAAACAAAGCTGACAGTTTATTCAGCATACATTCAAAGACCCTCCCATGTGCACATTCACAACCCTGTTGGCAAACTTCAAGAATAAAATACAGGTAAATAAAGCGACAATTCTTAAATAAGTTCTTTACTCCAAATATAATACTTCTGCAAGTATTTCCTCACAACATCTAACACAACAGTCCTATTTGTGCTCAGTTTTTCCCCAAGCATATTCCTAACTCTGCTTGTCACTCAGGTTTGAAACAAGCAAATATGAAAATAAAACTATATTTCAAGGTTGACATGCTTCTGATTGAAAAAAAAAATGAACTTTTTTCCAAACCTCCTAAAAAGTTATTTTATACTTTGAGCTTAAAATTCATCTTATTTACAGCTTATTTATTTTGCTTTTAAATAAATTCCCTCCGTTGTCCATTCTTTGAGATTTTGTAGAGTGCTCTTATGCTTGTTACTGTTAATATTTCTACAGTTATTAATAATACATTTACCATGCCTCAGGTGTCTGGAGAGCTCAGAGTCACACCTTTACCATAATCATTTTAAACAATAATAGGTCCATTTCTTCAAAAGGATGATATATAGAAGTGTACAGGATGACTTGTCCTAACAGATTTGTTTATAAAAACATAAATATTAATCTTCACACATACCCCTTCCCTTTAAGAGAACACCCTCTTGAATTCACTGCACCTCCTAGGAGCAACTCAGAGGTGACATTCTATAAAACCAGTTATGGGAGTCCATGTTTTGCTCTCGGTCTCAGCACCACCCTTCAGATCCAGGTAACCTGGGAGCCACATTAGCAGCCCTTTGAAAACAACTCAGTTCAAGCCCAACGCCTGAATTCCTACAGGCTTCAAACATCCTACTTCCTTCAGAAGTTTTCTGGTTGTTTTGTTTTTACTTTTCCCAAAGTTCTGTTTTGTTTAAGTACAATTACATTCTGTTGAAGCTACTACAGGGAATATCTAAATTTCTTCACCCCTACAACCTCCCCATTCGCACCCTCTCTTGTTCCTAATTCTTCCTCCACCACCTGCCCCAACATTAATGCAGGGCAAGGAAAAGAACAACAGGGTCCCTTGTGGTCTTCAGTTTTGACTAGCTTTCCCTTGGGCAAACTGACTATAAGATTCTCTAAAATGTATCCTGAGTTCTTCAATGTTACTCTACATACACATTTAACAAGTCTACATGCATTCAAATATTTAGCAAAGAAATAAAAAATGAATTCAATCATATGTAATTTAGGATTTGTAAGTGGCCTACAATTTTTTTTGTGGGTACACCCTGATTCACACTTAGTTTCCGGAAATTCCATGTCCATATGCTATAATATAGACAGTTCCTAAAATGTTGACTGTGTGTTGAATAATCATTACATTTGAGGCTTTTCTCAGAAATTGCTCCAGGGGATCAGCGTGGATTTAACCATTTCATAACAGGAGATCGAGCAACATTTTCTTTCACAATTTCTTCTCTCACAGCATTGCCGTCTCCAGACGCCATTTCGGGCTCTGCAATTAGAAGGGATACAGATCATGTCCAAATGGGCCAGCACAGCTTTGTTCTGGTTTATAATGGGAATCAATATAAAGTCCTTGAGTCAAAGTTTCATGTGAGCTTATTTACCACTCTGGATCAGAGGCAATACCCTTGAATTCTTTGTCTTCACTTACCAACACCTTGACATTACTCCATACATGCACTTGTCTTTTTCCTTTTTAAAATCTTTTTTACTTCTACCCCTGGAATTCCAGTTCCAGGAAAAACAAAAGATTTTGTTTTCTTCACTGCTATTTCTTTCAGCACTTACAACAGTGTCTGGAACATTCAAGGCCCTCAATGAATACTAACTGAATGAGCAAATGGTGTCAGAATAAATTAAGATTTTTAGAAATGTAAAGAAGAAGAATTTGTTTTTTGGTGTGACCCAGAAACCAGAAGTCCAACCAATGGATAGAATTTTCGTAGAAATAGTTCTTGCTCTAAAACCTGGAGAAGTCTGTCATGTTTAGAATTTTCTCGAATGAAATTCTCTGCTTCTGTCAGTAGTAAGATATACTTGCTTCACTAGTCTGCATCCTGAAAGGGAACACTCTAAACTTAGCACTGCCTAGAAATCAAATGTGTATAAAGTCACAAAACAGTTCAGAATTCCACTCCCAGTGCTGGGGACATTTAGCCTGCTCTCAAAGGTGGACCCTAATAGCTCTGTGCCCAGTGGTGTGAAGTCTGGCAGGAATGAGGGCCCAAGCCCTCGCTCCTATTAACTCTAGCATAGGCACTGGGAAATTTCATACAGGTGATGCACTGCATGCAGGGGGTAAGGTTGGGGATGGTGCCAGGACAACTTCACCCCAGTTTGCAGCTCCTATAGTTGATGGAAGGAAATACCCTAGGTAAAGAAAGGAGGAGAAACATCTGCTTGTTCCAGAAATCTCTAGCAAGAATCTAGATACCTAATTTTAGTACAAAAATATCTTTGTACAATCTGTCACCTAATGGATGCCAAGCAATATGAAGTGACTTCAAGGAGTTTGTAGAAAATGGAATAAAATGCTGACTTTATGTCAGCTAAAAGGTAAATTGACTTGAGTGTAAAAAAGTGGCATCTGTACAAAACTTTCATGGAAAATGAATCATTCAAATAAAAAAAAATGGGCATGGATTTCAGAAGAATTTCTTGCACCCATATTAACTTATCTTTTAATTCCATTTTTTCAGGTGACTTTTGAAGTACCCTCCAAACATCCATTTCCAAGCCAAGATGCTTGCCTACACTGCAAGAAAATGAGCGGGTAATACACACTGCGAACAGAGACTGCTCCACAGACACGACTAAAAGGTCACTCCCCCCAGTGTGTGTTCAAGAGGGACAGTGTCCCCAAAGGGGACACTAAGTACAGCTCCTACCATTGAGCAATGAGTATTCCAAAGGCACCCTCAGAACCTTTCAGAACATTCTACACAAGACACACAGGGACCTGCTTCTCCCTTGGTGGGAAGGGGTAGATGCAAACTCAAGCTCTCATTAGCCTGTGGTTTTAAAAGAGTAAAGCAAAGCAGAAACCCCAAGTATTTGAGGCAGCTGGGTATCCTGAGACAACGGCCGTCACATCTGAACTAACGGCAACCTGTCCATCCCTCAGAGTTCTGGGCCCAGGAGGTATAGATCAGTGATTGCCAGGGGCAGAGGGACATGAGGAAGTGGGGCAAATGCCTAACCAGTCCCAAAATTTCTTTGGCTCTGATGAAAATGTCTGAAACTACATAGGGGTGGTAGCCACACAATATACTGGGGGAGCACTGGGTGCCATTCAAGTGTTTACCTTCAAATGTTTAATTTTAGGTTATGTGAAATTCAATTAAAAAAACTTTTAAACCCAATTTTTCACTTTCAAGAAATATAAAAACAAGCCAATCATAAGCATTCAAAATGTTTATGTCTCAATTTTCAGGTCAAATGCTCACAATATTATTCACCTGATGGGTTTTAAAAATAAAAGTTTTTCTTTTAAATTAATTTTAAGAGCATGGCCATCATAAAAACTAATAATTAACTTAAAAGCCACAATATTTCTCCTTAACTTTAACAAACTAAGTAACACTTATGCATAAGTAAGTAAAGATGAACGAATACACACATTTGCCAAAGATTTCACACCCTAATTAATTTAATGTGCAGAAAACCATACTGATTATTTTTCAACAAGAAAACCAATTACGTGCATATAAATGCCTTATCAGTCATAGTCCTCACATTCTCACAACCTGTGTAACAAATGGAAAGAAGTAACGAGCTATGTGTGATTACCACTACAAGTTCACTTATTTCCCAAGTTTCAGTCGTAGATGTTATTTCCTACTCTTTCCAAAGTCCGCGAAAACATATGCTCGGAATTATTCCATTTAAAGGCTTCCATCGGTTAAAAAAATAAAAATGTTCTCTATTTTTCTATCGCAGCTCTTAAGTCTAATCCAATAAATTCCTCACAGTACTTTCTGTGTGTGAAGTTGGGAGAGAAATAGTTTTGTCTAGTAAATATATAAAACAGATCACTGAAGAATTTAAAGAACTGTGTATAACTTGGTGGGTTGTTTTTGCAACAGATATTTTTGTAATCAATCATATTTTTCCTCTGTATAAATTAGGAAAACTTGATGACAACTTGTATTTGATAATCCTCCAAATTGTTAAATGGGATCTTTTTAGAAAACAGCAATAGCAATCAAACAGAATCAACAGCACCTGTACTAAGATAAGAGAAAGTCATCTGAATCAATGCTCTATTTTACACACTGATACTTTTTAAGTTGAAAAGTTAGTAAGTTTATAACACAATCAATTCTTACCTGTATGAGGGAGAAATCTCCTGGTGGAAGACTTGGTTACTGAGTATTGGAAGAAAGGAAATTTCAGGCATTTGCCTGTCACCCTGTCACATATGCCCGACTGGCAATTACAGGTCTGTTTGCATTCCATCCCGAAGGTGCCGTAGGGGCAGTCTGAGGACAGAGGATGGAGAGAGGGAACAGATTTTTATGAATAAGCTTCCTTCCTAATAGTTCTGTGTGCATAGCTTTAAGATTTAAAGCAGCCTCAAGAATCTTGAATGTGAAATCTTAAGTTGGGCTCAAAAAATCCAGGCACAGAAGATTGGAATTTTTCATTATAAACGTGAAGTCACACACTGAGTAGATAACGGATGCACCTTCAAACAGGTGCATCAGCTTCTTGAGTTTTAGAAATGTGATGCTGTCTTCTAATTCACCGTGTTCATGACAATCTATCATCTTAAGTGTATAAGGAAAGGGCTTCAAGCTAACTAGAGCTAAGAGAGCTGACACCCCAGTTCACCAGGAGAAATCAATCCTCAGTCTACTCCAACTCTCACCAAGTTCCCTGTCTGTCAAAGATAGCAAAGCTTACCTAAGTGCTCCAGCACACTGGCAAAAACCTCTGCTTAGACTAAAACACAACACCTTGAGATAAAAAGAACAAGTTCATTCACCTAAAACGCATCAACTTGATGGGGGAACCTGTATCTCCATACATTAATCAGCTTTTAGAAGCCAATGGAATAGATACAGAATATTTATTCTCTTGGCATGGAAAATATCCTTGAAAATGGAACCTCGCATATGGGTAAAGGAAAGTGTGGTGAGGCATCCAAATCTTTAGAAATCATTCAGTTGAATGATCAAAGCAGATATTAATGAAATTTGCCTTTCAAAGAGAGTTAGCACGTTCTGTTCAGCAGCCTTCAGAATACAGAACGACCTGTGTGCTCTCTCCTGGTAAGAGAGATCCTGTAAAGCCTCTAGCAGGAGAGCACCCAGGGTTGGCCTTTCACTGTGTCTGCACTCAAATGCTGTCAGTCTGCTGTTGTATCCTCTGATGTATTAAATAATATTGGACATATAGCAAGTATCTAATAATTGCATGATGGCTAGCCAGTTGCTGTCTGGGCAACATAGTGACAATATCTGAATATTAAGAAAAGATCTGGCTATGCAGCTGAAATACATAATTTTCATGTGAGTGCCCTGTTTAAAAAAAAAAATGAAGGGGAGGTAAGATTTGCTTGCAGCAAAATACAATCTCTCTACCTAAAGTTGCTAAGGCTCACACAGCCTCATTATTTCAAGCAGGGAGGGGGGAAATGTTCAAAAATAGATTTGTGAGCAATCTGAAACATATCCCAAAAATCAACCTATATATCTTTTCAAAAATAAGTGTCACTGACATCTGAATCTGAGCATCCATATGAGCACACTCCTAGCTTTCCGGAGTGCTGGCAATTCCAGCCACTTTCCCCCTTATTTCTTTATCTCCATGTACTTGCACATTTGCAATCACATTAGTTACAAAAGCATTTCTATGCCAAGAAGAAAAGCAATCCATTTCATATACTTTCTACCTCCTGAGTGTGACTGTGTAAACCACTTCCTCCTGAATTTCCTTATGTGAAGCACTCTTTTCTTGGCTGACAAGCCCCATAATTTACAGAAACTACAGATTCTTTTCAGTTGAAACAAATAGACATCTAGATATTCACCAAGGAAAGCATTTCTCCCAAATCCTATCTCTTGTTGGTTATAAACACGAATAAACTAAGCAAACAATTAGAATTCTCATCATTGTTTAAGAATTTCTCTCCTAGCCTTTTGTGGCAGTTGGCAGATTACAGGATGATGAATTTACAAATTATTTCCAACAGGTAAGATAAGCAGTTAAGTTGGCTAAATACAGGATATTATCAGTTATAAAATGTAATTACACTAAGTTCATAAAATATAGATTCCTTAGAAATTATCCACTCCTGAACAATTGATGAATCAATTACTAGCATGTGGGAATCTTAATAACAATTCTTAATGATATCATGAGTTGGCCACAGAGTACTTTTAAATCATCATTCTTTAGATACTAAACATTTTTGTACTAGAATCTGTTTAAACTGAAATCTACAAATGTTTTGCTATGAACATGTTATTTAACCATAATTTCAACTTAATAATTTCCTCTCCCTAAGGCAGCTAACCCTGTTCTCCACAGACTTTCAATGCTTACCTTTTTATTTCTTGCACTAATAATTGAGCTTGTCTGACACGGTTTGCTAACTCTGTAGATGACCAAAATGCTTCTAAAGCAGAATGAGGTTTGTTTTATACCTGCAATCCCCTCTTCTAAGAATGTGAGTTATTTTACTAAAGAACTTAAGCCCCCACCCCACCAAGTGCATTAGCGTTCAGCTGAGGCATTTCATCTTGAGAGATCCCTCCATCCTCGGACCCTTTCCAGATCAAACAATCACTGAATCCAGGGGCTGGAATCACTAGGAGAGGTTATCTCCAGGAGACCTCTGTAATTACTTGCCAGAGCCTCTGAACAGATTACCTGCTGGGTTTCTAAAGTTTCCCAGAAGAGAGAGGCGACACTATCCTCCACTGCAACTCTCTTAAACTCTCACTAAAGAGTGGGCTGCCTTCTCTGTCGGTGCCTTGCTGCACACTGGTTGCTGCAGAACACAGAAGGATGTGCAGGATGAGCTATCTCCTTCCACCTGCCACACCTGCCAGGCATGACCGCACCTGCAATTTTCCCTTTCCTTCCCACCCCAACGCTGACTGATAAAACCCCTCAATGAGCACTCCCCCCCGCCGGGTCCCTGGAGGGGAAGCAAGGGGTCGTTCTTTACCTTTGCAGATACCAAACTCGTCACCAAAATCATCCTCCTCACTGTAAAACTGACACCTCAGCCCCGGGCCACACTTCACACCGTCCATGCCCGAGACGGTGCGGTAGCAGGTCTCTCCCAGCCCCGCAGCACACACACGGCAACAGCCACAGTCGTCCAGCACTGTCCTCTTGCAGCGTAGGCTGCTCCTGCACTCGCGACTGTCACAGCGTTCCGGACAATCCACCGCGTACTTGGCGCTCCAGGCCACAGCCAGGTGCGCAGGTACAAGGAGCGTGGTCAGCAGCAAGAAGCTTTTCATGGTCCCAGCTGGTTCCAGCTCGGCTCCCCCGAGTCCGACGTGATCTTGGCTGGTGGGAAGCGGCCGTCCAAAGTAGTAGCTGAGCCTCTGCCTACACGTTTATGAGTTTTATACACTTGGTTGCCCGCATGCTTCCCCGTCATCAATTTCCTCAACCCAGCGGCAGCGCTGTCCTCCTGCCAGGCTCTCTTGTTTTAGTTTATGAAATCCAGGATGAAGGCTGGATTAACACGCTGCTGCCATCCAGGAATTGAAAAAGCCCAAGCTGATGTCATCTGTTATGTTTAGATGGTTGTTTTGCATGAGGACTGAAAAACTCGCTCACATCCGTCTCCACTGCCCTCAGGGACGTCTGTGAAGAAAGTCGCATAGCCTCCTTCAGGGCAGGAATTGTTCTGACACGAGCACATCACCCGGGGTGTAGCTTTGTCTCACAGTCTCTATCGCTGGGAGAAAAATGATAACGACATGAATCATCAGGACCCAAGAAGTTTCTTCTTCAAATAATAATAATACGCATCTGGCATTTCCCCCCTCAAATAGCCATGAGATCGTTTAGAAGAAAGGTTATATTGTGCCTTTTCAATATTTAGAAGAAAGAAAATATTTTGACAAGAATTTTTTTAAAGACCCTCTCTTCCTCCCTCTTACCCCTCTCCTCAAATGCAATCTCTAAAGCCTCGTATATCTGTGTTTGTCATGAATGTGGCAGCATGTCCAGAAAGAGGAGGGGCAGCCACTGAGAAATACCTTTAATATCAGCACCCGCAGCCACACTAGAGGCAAGACTTGTCCTGACCCAAAACTCCCCCACAGGAAGGAAGGCTCATCCATCACTGAGTCGCCTGTCCAATGATGGAGTCCTCTTGAAGCCCTTCCCCTCACTCAGCTCCTGGCATCTCTCAGAATCCTTGCTACAAGCCACCACGCAAGGTAGCCAGTCCAAAGACACACACACAAGTCAGTAGGGAAATCGAAACGCAGCTCCAAAAAGGCAAGTTGCAAGGCAAGACAAACATCTTCAGCAGACAGCAAAGCCTTCATGCTGTGAAGTCGCACAGGGCCTAGATCCCATTAGGCAAAGCAAAGTAGCTTTCCTCAAATACGAATTGCACCACAGCTTATTAAAAGCAAGATCTGTGGGACAGAGCAAACAAGATGAAAGAGAAGAGAAGGGGGGGGGGCCTTACATCAGCCACATAGGTTGGATTTCAAACCCCTTATGCCACTTGTCAAAATAGATGCTAAGCCCACTATCATTAGATAAATAAACAGTCTTGCCAAGTGGGGATAACTCTTGGTCTGTCACAAATTAGCTGTTGCAAATCCCCAGGTCTAAGCTTCCTCTTTGGAGAATTGATAGTGTTAGTCTAGTTGACCTCTGAAATACATGTGCATTTAAAGATAAGGGACAGAGGTTACTGATAGGATTTGTTTTTGTGAGTGCAAATGTAGAAGGAACACAGCACAGACAACAGGGTCTGGAGAAGATAAGAAATATAGGCCAGAGTTTTGGCTTCCGAACATCTTGAATTTCCTATGACAACCCAATTCAAAAGACTCCAGCTTCATCTCTCCAAAATCAAACACACATAGCAGGTGAAACACTGATGTATTGTTTTCAGTAGTAGGTGTCATCCGTTGACTACACAATATGTTCCAAGCACAGAATACAAACATTTCACATATTGACTCATTTGCCCATTATTACAAAAGTAGCTACTGTGATCATGTCCATTTTTGAATGATGAAATTGAGTAGAAAAAGATTAAATATTTTGCCTGTGGTCCCAATAATGTCAGAGACAGATTTGAGTCATGTCATTCTCATGTCAAAGTTACACACTCTTTTGCTTATTACAACATGATCATGCTTTCATTACCATTAGTTCAAAAGCCTAATTCACAAGTTAGACTGACCCTGGAAATAGTTTCTTTTTTCAAACTTTGCTGAACTCATTTTCAAAGGAAAAGAGTGGTTAATTGGAATAGTCTTTATCAATGACATGCAACTTTTAAAGAAATCTCTTTTTTTTTAAATATTTATTTTTACCGGAAAGGCAGATCCACAGAGAGGAGATACAGAAAGATCTTCTATCTGCTGGTTCATTCCCCAGCTCTGGCTGCAATGGCTGGAACTGTGCCAATGTGAAGCCAGGAGCCAGGAGCTTCTTCAGGGTCACCCACGTGAGTGCAGAGTCCCAAGCCATTGGACCATCCTCCACTGCTCTCCCAGACCACAAGCAGGGAGCTGGATGGGAAGTACAGTGGCTATAAGGTGAGGATTTACCCATTAGGCTTTTGCACCAAGCCCTTAAGAAATCTTATTATGTGTTAGATACTATGTTAAACACTTTTGTTTAGATTACCACTTTTGATTCATCAACCTCAAGAGTCAGATGCTAAATCTATTGCCCATCTTAGAGATGATAATTTTGAGGCCTATAGAGGTTAAGGAAAATCAGGATTCTAATATGAGTTCATGGATACTGTATCACTCATTCCTCTATTCCTCTCACCTCCTGTAAGCTGATCTTACTTGCCATTCACTTAATTCACACATAAGCATCATGCCTGAGTTTCAATCTTCTTCCTTATGATGGTTCTACACCTAGCAGCCTGCCTCACCCCATCCCAGCATGGCATAACAAAACAATTCAATAAGCCTCTCTTCTAATCAAAAAAGAATGTGAATTTGAGGGTATCTGTTTTTGTTTTGTTTCAGCTTGACATATGACTTTTATTTCCAGCCACATCCCCACAAAATCTATAGTCTCACTTATCATAAATGCCTCAGTCTAGTTTTCTAGATGTAGACCCCTATAGTTCAAATTTCCTAAAAGGTGTGCATGATATGCTTAATATTATACACACATATCTTTTCTATTTTGAAGTGTTTTGCTATGAAATTTTTGTCAACATGCAAATTGTGTATGTTTGCACATAGTGTAATATCTTGATATATAAGCATGAACTATTCAAACCAGGTAACTTGCATTTCCATTTCCTTTAAAGGAGCTTTTAAAACATCATCAGTTTCTAAAAAAAAAAAAATCAGTTTCTTAAATGACTAAATTACTAGCTTAGATATTGGAAATCATTTAAACATTAAAAGTGTCTAATACAAAAGAACACAAATTTAATCATGTTAGAAGTTACTGCTTCCAGCTGCAGGCAACTGCATAGGTTGCCTTGTGTACAAGCAAGTGTTACACTACCGGGAGAAAAGCAGCTAATAGCTGTCAGGATCCTGGGTCTGGTTAATGCCAAATTTTTGTTAACTATACCAATGTCCAGCATAGTTGCCTATTCTTTTATTTTTTAAGGGTATGTGGGAGAGGGCTGTTGGGCCCCACTGGAAGATGACCCCAGGGCTCATGCTAGCTGGGGAGATTGCCCAAGGAAGGGGTAATCTGGATGGGTGAGAGTGGGGGCCACCAAAGCCATATTTTACAGGTATGGAATGACATCTGGGGACTTCCACAGACCAGACCATGGCACTCTCTGGTAGATGACAGAGTTGAGACTGGGTGTTTTAGAGAAGGGAAACCAGAGGGCATCTCTGGATCAGACCATTGCAACTGTCAACATGGGAGACCTGGGCTGGGTTAGGCGGCATCACCCACTGACACCTAATCAGGGGCTGTGGGCCTGCCTGGCAGGGCTAGGCCACAATATTCATCAGTGAGTGTCAGGGCAAGGGATGGGCCATGCAAAACTAGACCACGACACCAACCGGAGCCAGCACACAAAAGAATCAAATCTGAGGATAGATTCTGTAGGAGATATTTGGGCTCACCCCTGTGGGTCTGCAGTTTGCACAAGAGTTAAGGGTGGTGATGGACTAAGCCATACATGATCATGAAACTCATGGGAACTGAGACAGGGTGCAGGCTAGGCTGGCATAAGCTGCAGTAGCTGCAGGCACACCTGAGAATGGGTTGGGGGTAGGTCAGGCCACAGAATCCACCAACACATGCAAAGGCCAGGGCTGGAGGTGAACGATACCGGGTATCGCCTATAACCCACTGGCATGCATGAGATCCAGGTCTGCAAGTGGGCCTGGAGGAGGAATTTGGGGAACTCCCTTACTAGGCTGCAGCTCCCATTGGTGAGCATGAGAGCCAGAGCTGGACTGAGCCAGGTCAAGTAGGGAATGTGTGTGGGCTGGCTCAGGGAGTGGGCCAGGCTGAGTCAAGCCAAGCCTTAGTACCCACAGACATGCATGGGAGCCAGCATAGGATGTGGGCTGCACTAGACTTGGATACTTCACCCACTGTTTCACATGAAAGCCAGGTCTGGGGTTGCTCCAGGCGAGGCTGAGCTGTAGCATCCACTGGTAAGATCTGGAATGGATGCAGGCTAGTAGGGCAAGGCCACAGTACCCACCAGTAAATGCTTGGACAAGATGAGGGCCATGTCAGGCTGGGATGAGCATCCACCACCACCACGCACAAGATCTAGGGCTGGGAGTTAGTCTGATAAAGGAATCTCAGCAATTCCCATGTTAGGCTGCAGCTCCTACTGTTGAGTACAAGAGCTGAGGCTGCGGACAGCCCAGGCCAGGCCAAACTACCCCTTAGCATACATGTGGGCCAGGCCTGGAAGCAGGCTGGGCTGGGTCAGTTCAAAGCATCTGCTGGCAGGTACAAGAGGAAGGACCAGATACAAGCCTGGAGAGGTTGGGCCAGTTTACACCTGCCAGTTTACATAAGGACCAGGATGGAGGTTCTAACAAAATTGGGCTAAGCTGCAGCACCCACCTGCATAAGCTGGGACTGGGGTCAGGCCATGCAGAAACAGGCTGCAGCACTCTCTGGTAAATGCCAAGGTGAGGCGGGCTATGCCAGACTGGACCATAGCACCCACCATCATGCAGGACCTGGGGCTGAGGGTGAGCCAGAAATGGGAATTTCAAGGACTTCCCTGCTAGGCTAATATTCCCACTTGTGAGTATGGGAGCTGGGATTGAGAGTGGACAGGGCTGAGTACGACTGCAACAACCATCGGCCATGTGAGCTAGATTTGGGGGAGGGCGAGGCTAGGCTAAGCTATGGCATCCACTGGCGCATATAAGAGCCAGAATAAGTGTGGATCAGCTGGGCTTTGCTGCAGCATCCACTGGTAAGTGCCAGGACTGGGTGCAACTTATGTCAGGCTGGACCACAGTACCCCCTGGCAAGCTCAGGATCCACAGCTGGTGGTAGACCTACTAGGGGAACTGCAGGCACTTTTCTGCTGACCTGCAGCTCCCCCTGGTGATCAAGAGAGCCAGGGCTGGGGATTGGCCGGGCTGGACAAGGTGACAGTACCCATTGGTATAAGTGTACTAGATCTGGTAGTGGGTCAGGATGAACTAAGTCACAGTACCAATGGGTGTGTCATAGGAACCAGGACTGGGGACAAACCTAATACAGGTTATTGGGAGTTACCTTGACTAGGCTAAAGTTCCCTCTGGTGTGCAAAAGAGCTGGGTTTGTGAAAACCTGGATTGGGCAAACCTGTCAGTTTGCATAGGCAATGGGACTGGAGGCAGAATTTACAAGGCAATCGCATTCACAAGTATGTGGATAGGCTAATGCAGGTGACAGACTGAACCAGACCCCACACCAGATGGCACACACAATAGTCAGGTCTGGGGTCACCCCAGCTGAGGGTGCTTGGGGGACTCTCCAATAAATGACTGGACTCAAACGTTGGCCACAGAGAAAATCACAGGATATGTGGTCCAACCTTGGAGGTATATATCAGGACTAAGCTTCCTCAGTTGCTGATGTCTGTACAGTGGACAGCATGCCAAGATGCTCATCTAGGCCAGCAGAGGACATCGAGTGCCTTGTCGAAGGATAAAAAACAGAACAGCTTGGACAACTCTCCTTGCCAAGCTTTGCAACAAGTGTCTGGATATGTGGATGCACTAAGGTGGACTTTGTCAGCCAGTGCACCTTGGAAAGATTTTCTCAGTCCTAGTTCAACAAAACCAAAAATGTCTCAGAACTATCAAAACCACACCCTTGGAACATTCTTCTCCACACCGGGATCTCTAAGATGACAATAAATGACTGTTCCCCCATACTGGAGGCTGATGTAGTTTGGCAGCAAGGAGCCACCCCCTCTCCTAGCCCTAACCCTGTAGATACAAGAGAAAAAGAAAAAGAATTGAAAGATTGTTCCACTCTACTTGTTCCATACATCGACCTTCCCCATCCTAGTCAGTGGCCTACATGGATATACACCCTTCAACTATGAAAACAGAATTTAAAAAGAAAAAAAAGGGAAGTTATTGCTAAGATGTTTGGAATTTTTTACCAGGAGCTTTGGAGAGGGTGAGATCTATGATTAACCCAAGACTCATAGGAAATGATTCTGCTCCTTTGCTTCTCTAATAGCACAACACTTCCTTTGCATAACCTTCAACTGACCCTTTATAATACAAGAACAATCAGGACCACCCCCAATAGACTCATCTGTCTCTCTAGTGAACAAGAGCTTTTCACATGTCATGTGAGTTGAACAAATGATTGAATCGGGGAAAGATAATCCAAGGCTAACCATTACAAAAAGAGAAACACGAAACATAACTTCCAAGCCTCTTATAAAGGACTTTTCTAAGTAATTGAGTTTCAGATTTATTCTCTAATCTGGTGTCATGCTATCTTGGCTCCTTTGTTCCTGACCCCTTTAAAAAAACAAACATGTGCCTTTGCATTTGATGCAGTTGCTAAGACACCACTTGGGTTTTCTACTGTTTAATCAGCAGATGGGTGATCTTTCTCTTGCTCTCTCAAATAGACATTATATAATATATGTAAGCATATATATGTGTGTGTGTGTGTTATATGTACATATATGTCATATATATGATATATTTTTAATGTCTTGCACTCTTTTGGCTGCATGGGCTTCATGAAGTCCCCAGGCCCATGTTCTCAGAACTTAATTAGCACACAACTGAAGGGGCGTCTGAGAGTGTAGTTCAGGGTGTTCCACCCAGCCCCCCAGACCACCCATGTCACAAGCCCCCACCCCGCAGAGCTTATCAAAAAACACTATAACCAGGGATTCAAATTTTATGGGTCTGGGGTGGACCCTGGAATCAACATTTTTAACAAATGACACAATTGATTCTGAAAAGCTCAAAAACTGGAGAAATTGCTATGCATATGAATTTTTCTGCCCACATCTTCATATTGACAGAAGCACTACTTAATTTTTACACTGAAGATCACTGATGGGAAAAACCTATCTGAAGGAGTTGCTTATGATTTCCATCTATATTACCCACATAGAATTTTTTGATATGTTAAGAAAAAGTCTAACATACATATCATGCACGTTAGAGTTCTTGAAGTTGGAATAGCCATCAGGATGTCACGTCATGGACCACTTGTGCCATAAACCTTGCAGTATGGGAGCCAATCATTCGAACGAGAAGCTCAGGGACAATAGTGGAGCCCTCTTTTAAGCAATTCTACATCAACAAATAGTCTTGATGGCCCAGAGGCCAACATGCCTTGAGAAATACTTGTTATTGGCTTGTGATCCCCCAAAAATCAACTGTGTGAAGTAATTTTAGGACTAGTCTAACCAATTTATTAAATATGTATGTTCCTTCTTATGAATCTACAAAAGTTACAAATGGTAGAAATTTATAGCCAAATAAGCCATAAAGAGTGCCTTTAATAAGTAGAAATAGAACTTTAGTGACATAAAGGCATTATGTCAAAGTTTCATTGAAAGGACTTTTTCTTAAGAACACATGATGTCTTAAATTTAGTGAAATGTGATAGTTGCCTAAATAAATTGGTCTGCCTTTTTAAAGATTATTTATTTTTTATTGGAAAGTCAGATATACACAGAGAAGGAGAGACAGAGAGAAAGATTTTCCATCTACTGGTTCACTCCCCAAGTGGCCACAGCAGCTGGAGCGAAATTAATCTGAAGTCAGGAACCTGGAGTTTCCTCTGGGTCTCCCATATGAGTGCTGGGTCCCAAAGCTTTGGGCCATCCTCCACTGCTCTCCCAGGCCCCCAAGCAAGGAGCTGGATGCGAAATGGAGCAACTGGGACTTGAACTGGCACTCATGATGGGATCCCAGTGCATGCAAGGCAAAATTTTAGACAATAGGCTATTGCACCAAACCCAATTCGCGTTTTTTTTTTTTTTTGACTCAACATCAGCAGTTGCTTAGCAATGGAGTATATTCCATTTTATCAATCTTTATGATTTTACAAGATGAAATCTGATAACTTACTCTAGTAAGCTGCCTGACAAACATCATTATAACTTGATCTGACTAGCGGTATTTTGGGAAAGATATACAATCTGTGAAGTCCAACTTTAATGGCACACTCTCAATTCCAAGAGCAGGCACAGCCCAGCTTGTTTCCACAGTGCACCG
Source organism: Ochotona curzoniae (assembly GCF_017591425.1). Classification (NCBI taxonomy): domain Eukaryota; kingdom Metazoa; phylum Chordata; class Mammalia; order Lagomorpha; family Ochotonidae; genus Ochotona; species Ochotona curzoniae. The sequence goes on from NW_024465582.1 coordinate 25,167,909, forward strand.
TTAGCCTGGATCCTCACTGCTGCCTACAGACGACCTGCTGAGTCTGTCTTCCTTTGTAAATATATTTAGGAAGTACTCACTGAATAAAACACCAAACAATGTTCTCAGGAATGAAAGGAATCCAAGGTACTTCTGGCTTTCTCCATGCCAAGTTTTCTCAAGAAGACAGATCAAGATTTTAACCATTCAATCGTTTTTAGTCTGGAAGCCGATCTGTAGAAAGCAGCAGGAAAATTCGGTGAGCACTGATTCCAGACAATACATTTTACTAATTTAAAGTAACTAAACGTTTTAAAAGTTTGTGAATGATCACCTTGCTTCACTCGTTATCCAATCAAGAGCCTAAGACTGAAAACAACAAGATGTAAGGCATTCAGTTATGACAGGGAATAACTAAGGGATGTTTTCAAGGGGCTTAGTAGGAAATTGCTGTGTACCGCTGTTTGACAGTGGGCGGTATGCAGGCCAGGAATCACATACCCAAGCACTGGTATCAGTCTCAGTAACTTGTCTCCTAATCCAGTTGCCTGCTAATGTGCCTGTAAAAACAATGGGTGATGGCCCCTATCACCCATGTGGGAGACCCAGATGGATGGAGTTCCTGGCTCCTCGTTCAGCTCGACCCAGACCTGGCTGTTAGAGCCATCTGACAAGTGAACTAGCAGATGAAGGAGGATTTTCTCTGTGTGTCTCTCATTCTCTCTCTCCCACTCAGTCTTTCCAATAAATAATAAATCTTTTATTTTCCTCTAAAAAGAACAACTAGCCATAATAACCTCTACTTAATTGCTTAAAACATATATATCCAAAACCCATAAAAGCCAAGGCAACAACAAAACTGAAATTTAATTTATCCACGATGAGCTTCTCAAACATTTCACTTGCAGTTCCAAAGTTACATAAATCTACATCTTTCCCTCTCTGAGTGGTATTTTGTATCAGAAGTCGCCACATCTGATTAGGAGAGTTCTAGATGTCCAAACAAAAAGCAATGGTTGTTTCTTTGTACAGTCACACTGATAAGGTAAGTTGAAAAGTAATCAAAAACCTTCAGTATCTAAAAAGAGGAAGTACGACAAAGAAACGGGCTTCTCAAGTCCTAAATACACCAGAACTCTGAGCTTATAAATAGAAAAATCTGCTTTAATGGACCCAGCATGAAGTCTTGATCAGCTAATTCTTCCTCTTCGAGGATTGGGATCTCACAGTCATCAGTTCTTGTCCTGGATGCTCCACTTCCCATCTGTCTCCCTGCTTATGGGCTGGGAAAGCAGTGGAGGACAGTCCAAAGCCTTAGGACCCTGCACCCATGTGGGAGACCCAGAAAAGGCTCTAAGTGTTGGCTTTGGGTCAGGCGGGCTCAGCTCTGACTGCTGTGATCACTTGGGGAATGCACCGTGGGTGGAAGATTTTCTCTCTATCTCTTCTTCTCTCTGCAGTTCTTACTTTTCAATAAAAATAAATAGATTTAGAAAAAAAGGAAAAAACCTACTTTAAGAAGTATGCTGTCAGCCCAAATAAGTGATGCACAAGGGCAACAGAATCCTGGTACATATTGGAGTTTCATAATTCAGAGAATTATCTGATTGTTATTTGATGTAACGTAAGAATTCAAGAATAAAAATATGTTTGTCATTGAAAAAAAAGAAGTGGTTCTGAAAGAGTTGTTTATTCAACATCCAGAAAAATAAAAATTAAGAAATATTTTAACAATGTGGAATTTTATAATTTTTAAATAAATATCATTTCAAACGCTTTTTCTTGATATTGTTTGATAGTAGTTACAACATTAGTATATACAGTTTAATAACTTTCTGTATTATTCCTTTTTCTGTGGCCATCCCAGCATACCTGAGACTCATGAATTTGTAAAGAAATACAGTTAATTTAGTTCATGGCTCTGAAGGCTAGGAACTCTAAGATCAGGTGGGCATAGCTGGCAAAAGCTGCATCAGCAAGTGATAGATGGCATGTACCATGCACAAGTGGTGAACAGACACATCACGAGAGAGGAAGGGCAAAGGATCAGGTGCTTTTTAACGAATCCTTCTTGGGAGAATTAATTCAGTTCTGTGAGAACTTGACCAGACTTTCAAGAAAGACATGAATCCCTCTTAATGGTCCCATAGCCCATGATAGCTACATTGGCAACCAAATTCCAAACTGAGTTTCCGTAGAGACAAATCACAACTAAACCACATTACTTACTAGAGATTTCTTCTTCTAGGAAACAAAATGAACCAGCTATTAGGCATGTGTGTCCTGGTGTTGATGATTCCTCATTGCTGCAACAAAGCCCCATGCCCTACTGTCTTAAAAACATCCCACAGTACTGGAGGTCGCAAGTTTGAGGTCACAGTGCCAGTATGGTCGGGTTCTGCTGAGAGCCCTCTTCCTGACTTGCACACAGGAAACATCTTGTGTCCTCACATGGCAGAGAGAAGGCAATAGAACCCACTTCCTTGGGGCCAGAGGCATCCCTCACCCAGCGTTGCATATCTGCACTCTTGACGCAGCTTCTCCACAGGCAGAGACTGCCTGGTTCCCAGTATGTGAAAATGATTGTTATGACTCTTACGGTTCTCACCGCCCCTGGTTCAGGTCCCACACATCTGAAAAACTCACAAAATGACAGTTTTTAAGAGGAAGCATGCTAGCTTCACCCTCTAGCCCTGCATGCAACAGGGAACTGAATAGTCCTCCGGTACCCTTCCCCTACCCCCAGTTTCCTTCTCTCCCTGATGAAGAACTCAAGCAGTAACAGTCAAGATCACACAAATCAAATAAATGGAAGAGGGAAGGGAAAAGTGTGAGGGTGAGAATGGGAGGTGTCATTATATTCTTGGAATTGTGTCTGTGAGCCACTTTGAATCTGTTCTGTTTGTATCAATTTTTAAAATGTGAAGTTTAAAAAGAAAGAGCCTTCCCATCTCACTGTCTTTCACAATGAAAGTGCTGGAGGTCTCTGTGACATGCTGTCACTAGCATATTACTGAGAACAAGTTTATTAGAGGATTGTCCTCCTACTCCACTACCCCTTCTTTATAGTATTGGCCAAATGCACTGAACCCAGAGCCTGACAACCAGTGAGTGGTCAAAATATGCTAATGACATCACGGCCTTTGGCTGAGCTGCCAAGAGATGCCCCTGCTGCCCCAGGTCCCTCTGACCCCCTGATCAGTGGTCACCATGGAGCACCCAAATGCATGTACACAGTGGGAACACAAGGAGGTCCTTGGGAAATGACAAAAGTCTAGCCTATGTCTCCACCCAGTTTGATTCAGTTTACTGAGGGGAGAGGTGATAAATGATTCAAACACTCAAATGTCAGTATAACCTAGAACTGATAAAGCAGTTTATTTATACAGACCCAGACTTGCATATGTGGGAAGAGTCCTCAACATTGGTTCTGTGTTTTGGGGGCTCAGGGTTGGCAGAATCCAGCCAAGAGATTGAAGGTCAAGACTGCCAGATGAGGCCTTTATTTATAGCACTCCGACAGTTTCCAAGGGAGTGAGACAACAAGACCTTGTGTTAGATGAGTCACACAAACTCACAGGATCAGAGAAGTTAGAGAGGATCAAAGAGTGGATGAGCCTTCCAGCTCACTGCCCCTCTGAAACCAGAAGGCACATTTCACAGAGCTCTCTCTAATCTGCCCCAACTAATTTTCAGGGATTGAGTCTGAAGGAAGATTCAACAGGAGACTTAGTTGCTATAGCCACTTGGATTCCCAACAAAGTGGGCTTTGGTACAATAACAAAATGCCGCTAGTTTTTTTTTTTCTCTCCACAATACCTACCCTCAAACAAAATGAATGAAAATCCAAAGTCTTGTTTACGATGGAAGGAGGAAAGACGTAATTGAGTAACTTGCAAGGCATCAGAAATAAATATGGACCTCATTGAGTAACTTGTAGTATGCCACAAACAAATATCACTAATCTGTACAAAAAAACTTTCATAACTGTGTTTACCTGGGAATATCTCATTTACTTTTCCCTGTTTAATTCTTAATCACATTATGATGTCTGTCCATTAATCCAAGGGAGGTGTCACACAAATATCAAACATGCTGGATCCCATTTCAATAGTTATTCCATTGACCATCACACTGCTCAAAGCAAGGTAGGTGAGTAATGTCCACTCATTTTGGCCTTCTGAGTAGGCATGCAGTTGTTTAAAGGAGATGCTGATTGGAAGTCCAAGAAATGCAAAAATTGTCTCTGCCTGCTCTGAGGGCCTTGTTGCCACTGACTCTGTTCCAAGCTTCTATCCAGGAACCTTATACACAAGGGCAGATGGCAAAAGTTGACTGCACGAACAAGACCTGACATAGCAGAGGCCAGCAGGCAGACAAGACCAGACTTTTCAGTTGCACAGCTTTCTGGTTCTTTCCTTGCTATGATCAGGAATTGGACACAAGAGTAGTATGGCATGTTAGCATCTCAATTTCAACATCCCCACAGCAGTTCAGGGTTCATGCTTATGCTCCAGAATTCCTGCCCACTGCCCAGCCATGCTCCAAGAAGCCAGCCTTTCAAGAAGAGAGTGACTTTATTGTTATTACTGGTGAGCAAAGAGGCAAGATAATATCTCAAATTTGCTTCTTATTTGGGGGGAGGAGTAGGAAGAAGCTTTATGGATTATTTAGGAGAAAGTTGGTATGAGGGAATGCCCAGCGATCCAAACTGGAATACAGAGGCTAGGAATCAAGCTAGCACAGTATGACAGTCTGATTAGGAGTGATTGCCATGGACATTGGGACATCCAGGCTTCCATGGAGAAGCCAACTTGTTCACCTTTAACAGGCAGCAGCCCCCTAAATCACCTGCCTGAGTCTTGTCACTGACCAGACTGGGAAGAAATTTGGAGTTTCCGAGCTGAGTAAAAAGGTCAGATTTCTTAGATATCATGAAGTTTTCTTCATTTGTCCCCACCCACCTCATATTCAATCTCTTCCATATCCTGTTCTGTATTGTCCTTTTATGGACTCTATTAACCAGATTCCTTGTCCTCCAGCTTCCAGTTGGTTTTAGCCTACTGTGGGCACCTGCAGAGAAAGGATATGAATAAGTGGGAGGCCATGGTGAATTTTCATAGCCTTTCCTGGCTTTACCTTCATTTTCGACAGGGGTTGCCTCTCTCCAGGATTACAGCTCCTGTTGACGAGCTTCTCCTCCACATTCAGCTTGCTGGGCTCTCAGGAACAGCCATAGCTGCCTCAGAACGTCAGCCTTGCCTCTTGAGTAGTCCCTTTAATGTGGTCTCTTCACTTGAACTAACTCGGTGAGGTTCCATTCAACTTCTGACACTTCTTTGATTTTATTACTTGTGATCCAAGCTGACATACAGATGCTTGGGTGAAACAACATACTGAGTAGAGTCTTGGCCTTCATACTCAGATTCATTTTGTTTTGTCAAGAGCTATTTCTTGGGGGACTTTAGACAATCCAAATATGTGTTAATAACTGAATCCAATTACATCAAGCAAATTAGACATGTAACAAATTAAGCATTTACTACCTTGGTAGCATATATTTATTGCATGCATGTCTGCATACACATATATTTTTCATATATTTGTATACCAGAATATTAAGGTGAAGGTTCAAATATAAATCCTATGGTCCCTGGTGAGTTAGAGGACACAAAGGTGTCCATGTTGTAGACCCGACCGAATGGTTTCTTGTCTTGGATTTGCATTGTCTGCATTCCCATGCTTCTTCTACATTATGTTGCATGTTGAATTGGTTTATTCCCAGAACTCGATTCTCTATGAAACAAAATTCAGTAGAGATTTCCTTGCTGAGTGACTATGGAATCTTGACTTTGTTCTGATTCACTTGAACAAGTGCTGGCTGCCTCCTTTTTTTCTCCTTGCCTTCCTGTGGGAAGAATAATCCTTATTTAGGAAGCCGAAAATATAGTTCAAGGTGCCAATTGTCACAAAGTTATGATTACTACTTGAAAATCTGAGAATGAAGAGATTTGCCCCTATAAAGTTATTTTTAACATAAAATGTGGGTTTCTGTACATTGGTTTTCGATCCAGAGATTTTCAAGTTTCTGACCCTTTTTTCTGTGAGTTTTGGTCATTTGGATTCATGTAATCCTTCTTTTTACCAGTCTATCTATTCTCTCTGCACTTTACATTCACAAAGAAATATTCTGAAAATAAAATGTTTTGGATAAAAAACACAAAATGTTCTAGATATCTGAGATGGAAGGCTTACTGATCCACCAAGACAGTTTTCCATCTTCCCTGAACGATGAATTATTAAAAGCCTCCTCATTGGGTCCGGTGCGGTGGCGCAAGTGGTTAAGGTCCTCACCTTGCATGCCCAAGATCCCATATGGGCGCTGGTTCTATCCTGGCTGCCCCACTTCCCTTCCAGCTCCCTGCCTGTGGCCCAGGAAAGCAGTCGAGGACGGCCCAAAGCTTTGGGACCTTGCACCAGCGTGGGAGACCCAGAAGAGGCTCCTGGCTTCGGATGGGCATAGCACCGGTTGTTGCACTCACTTGGGGAGTGAATCATCGGACGAAAGATCTTCCTCTCTGTCTCTCCTCTCTGTATATCTGCCTTTCCAATAAAAAAAATAATAAAAATAAATCTTAAAAAAAAAAAAGCCTCCTCATCTTACAGAACACTTTGATTTGAACCCTGCAACAAACCTCCTTGGCGTTGTGTTTGGTTTTGGGTTGATTTTGGTTTGGCAAGTCAGCTGATACCTAACCTGCAGACTTGGATGTCACTGAGTGAGTCACAGGTACACTTTTCTAAGCTTTCCCAATCTATAAGACTTGTTTTCTTAAGGTGAACATTTGCAGAATGAACCAAAGGATCCAAGTGTGTTATCTATCTATCTATCTATCTATCTATCCATCCATCCTCTATTTCTATCTCTCTATCTATCCATATGCCAAGCAAACAAAATGAAAAGAAACCAAGAATTAAAAATAAGAAGCAAATTATGGATACAAGGAACATGTCACCCAAGAATAAACCTTCATCTCTAATATTTGATATTCCACTCCTGCTTTCTGTGCTCTCGTTATGTATTATTCTGGAAATCATGTGTGTGTGTGTGAGAGAGAGAGAGAGACAGAGAGAGAGAGAAACAGAGAGAGACATGTAAATGCAATTTATAGAACAAAGTTCCTGAATAGGTCCTAGGGCCCACTCTTATTTTGTGTGTCTTCAGAAAAGTGTTTGAAGCACATTTTATTGAAAAGAATCCACTCTAATTGAAATTTAAACTTGAAAATCACTCCACAGCCACCTCTCCACACAGCATATGCATATACATTGGGCAAAAATACATCTGCCTTAGTGTTTCTAGTGTGACAGTTTGAGACAACCGGCTAAGAAGAATAGCTCAGGAGCTTCTGGCTTACCTAAGACCCAACAATGCACAAAAGCAAAGCTTCATCCCTAAAGCCAACCTGTTCCATACGCAAGAGTAGGTGAGTCAAGTATGATTAGACTTCATGGGAACAAAAAATATTCTTTACCCAAACTCCATCTCTGCCACCTCACCTGATACCTCATCCTTGCAGATAATTCCCCAGTGTCTTTGGAGGCTTTTTTTTAATATTTAAAATACAATCAATGAAATGAGTACACACTGAGAAGTAGCAACAACTTACAATGTTCTTGAGCAACGAGCTGCTGGTATTTGCTGACAATAAATCCTTGCACAAGAGAATTGGGGACACTGAGAGGGAAAATCAAAGTTTCCATGACCAGATTCACCTGCTTCAGAACTTGATCTTGATCAATTCTCTTACCTCTGTGTTTTTTAGACAAATTTCAGAAAGCATAGAGGGAACTAAAAGACATATATTCCAGCTTTATTTTGTTTATTAAGAAAAAATGGGCAGAAGTAGATTTTGAAACATGTTCTTTCCTGTTGACACATGTTCAAAGAATGTCTGGAGGAAATACTAAATTAAAGTACAGACTGATTCAACTATTGGCATCAAATCACCTACAATAAAATATGGTTGCTATCTTGAATATGAGGGGAAAGAAAAGAAGGTTCCCAACATTATAATTTTGTTGAGGAAAACAATGAAAATCTTAATTTAGAATCTATTTTATGTTATTTTGATTTTATCACTGCAGAACACCTTGAAGACATTTACTCAAATAATTCTATTATATTCTGAGTTCCGCGTATTACTGATATAGAGAGTATGGGGTGATGGGAAGCTTTAATATTTAAAGCAAAGAACCAACAACTCTAAGTATTCACCTATATATAGTCCTCCTATGATACACATTTTTAATCTTCACAGAAAATCAGAAAAGGGGGTAAATTGAGAGCAATTCATAAAATCTTGACTAAACACAAAATTTGGCATAACTCTAGCCATCCTTTTACTCACTTAGCAAGTTTACAGAATTTGTGGAGTGCTCTGTTGTGGATTTAAATATAATATTGAGGTGTAGTATATGCAATTTCCATTTACTATCAGAGCCTTTACTTTGCTCACGTCTCTATTGCTCTTTGAAGATGATTTGCACCCAACTCAGTGGATGTGTCTAAGCCAATTTAATGGGAACTCCTACTCCCATACCAGTGATTGATGTGGGGAAGTCATATGATCTTGTCCTGTGAGACAATGAGAGTGATATCCGCATGCTTCTAGAGGGGATGTGAGAATCTAAGGAACACCTGCAGAAAGAGCTAATCCTTTCTTTTCAGCTTGGCATGGGCAGCTGTGTCACCTGGGACCCTTAAATCAGTAACTATGAGGTTTGAGAGGCACATATGATTCTCAATGGCAATACTGAACCACTGAACTATTCAACCCTCTGAGTTTCTTATAACACCTACGAGTTTCTTATTGTATAACAAAATTTATAATGGAAACCTGTAATGAAATTTAAATAAAACAGTGAATTTCCTTATTGTATAAGTCCTTCTTTGTTAGATTTTCTGTTACAGTTGAAACTATTCCATTGAAGTACAAAGTGTATAGCTAACAATTTCAGAGAGGAAAATATTGAATAAATAGAGACAGTGTGATATGTATCACATTAGTGATGACCAAAATATTGACTATCCCTTCTAAGGATTCCTCCCTATTTTGGAAAAAAAAAAAGGATAAAACACTTTCACCTGGAATGACCATGAAACATTATGTGGAAAAGGATCACAGTAATAAGATAACAGGTAGTGAATACAAAATAATCTACTCTTACTTCATAGTAATGAAGATAGAGGGGGAAATTTGGTGGAGCAGTATTATAAAGAGAAGCTAAAATGGAGGACAACACACACCTGAGTTTGATGGCTAAAGATCTGAGAGTTTCAGTAGACACATACAGTGTTTTCCACTATTAGTTCAGTAGAATCCAGGTGGTCCCCTCACATACTCTATGAAAAGAAATTGTCTGTGATCCAACAAGTCTGAGACCAGCTTACTATAATCATACCCATCCCATACCCGTATCCTGCAAATTAGCTGTACAGGTTGACACTAATGCACTGATAAATCATGAATAAGAATTAATCTGAACTTTATTTAATTATGTGAGTGTTTTCTAAGTTTTCTTGGACCATAGAACTCTTTCGGCTCAGGAAAGCTGTTATTATCACACCTATGGCTAAATGCTTCATGGCATAACATTTAGGAAAAGTTAGGTAAAAGAGAATAGAAGGTGCTTCCAAAAAAGAGTTTAAAGACGTAAAGAACAAATGATAGTTTAAAAAATAAAGAGTAACCAAAGAGTATGACAGCAGTTAGGAACATAGAATACTTCAATAGAGTGAAATGGTAGAGAATGATGGAGGGATGAATTGTGGACTGAAGGAAGACCAGAAGTAAAGCAGGTTTCTCTCTACAGATCAACAAAGAGACAGAATTCTGATGATTATATGACAATGAATGTCTCAAATCAACTTGTTACTGAAGTGGAAGGTAAAATGATAGACTAGTAAGGTGAGAATGGGGGGCAAGTGTGTGTGGAAGAGCTATTGTGTTTAGTGATTTAGATAATTAGCAACAGGGAAAGAATTTTGAGAGTACAGTGAACATCCCATTCTCAAGTAGATGGGTTGGTCCAATAGAGTCCTATGATTTTTCTACAGAAACATTGTAAGATAGAATTTAAAAAAATTTTAAGGGTAACATAGGATTAGCTATTTCCATCATAGAAGGTTAACAGGGAAAGGAAGCCTAGCTTTGCAAAGTGGACCACTTCAGATTCACAGATTGAAAGAAATCAGGTATGGCCGAAAGAGAAATTATCAACTTGGCTCATTTGCAAAGGGTTTAGTGATCTGAATTTCTGATAACATTAGAAAGCTTAGGAGTGAGGTTAATCAGTTTTAATAGGAAAGATGTTAACAATGTTCAAGGAGTAAAAGAAATGGCATGATGATTACATTGTTGATAAAAATCCATCATCTGGGTCCGGCGCGGTGGCGCAAGTGGTTAAGGTCCTCGCCTTGCACGCCCGAGATCCCATATGGGTGCCGGTTCTAATCCCGGCAGCCCCGCTTCCCTTCCAGCTCCCTGCCTGTGGCCCGGGAAAGCAGTCGAGGACGGCCCAAAGCTTTGGGACCCTGCACCGGCGTGGGAGACCCGGAAGAGGCTCCTGGCTTCGGATGGGCATAGTATCGGCCGTTGCGGCTCACTTGGGGAGTGAATCATCGGATGGAAGATCTTCCTCTCTGTCTCTCCTCTCTCCTCTCTGTATATCTGCCTTTCCAATTTAAAAAAATTATAAAAATAAATCTTTAAAAAAAATCCATCATCTGAATTGCCAAAAACAATGGGAATTTAGTAAGCCAGTGGTGTGGGACAGTAACTTAAGACTACCCTAAAAATTCCAGCATCCTGTATAAATGCCAATTAGAATCCCAATGGCTCCACTTCTGATCCAGTTCCCTGCTAACATAAAGCAACAGAAGATGGCCCAAGTGCTGGGGTTTCTACTAGGATAGAGTTCCAAGCTCCTGGCTTCAGCCTGGACTAACCCTGGCCATTGTGGCAATTTGGAGAGTGAATCAACAGAAGGAAGACCTCTCTCTCTTTCTCTTCCCAACCCACATTATTTTCTGCAGTATGAATAGAAATTGAGGATACTATATTAAGTGAAATAAGTCAGGCACAAAAAATTGACAAATATCACACGATCTTACTCCTCCATGAAATCCAAAAAGTGGATCTCCTAGGATAAAGTTAAATGGTGGATGGCTAGTGGGGAGAAGAGGATGGGGAAAGATTAATCTATATGTGCTAAGACATATTTGGAGAAATGTGTCCTAGTGTTCTATTATACAAAAAGGTAACTACAAGTAACAATAATGAACTATAAATTTTCCAAGATAACTAGAAGAAATTATTTTGAAGGTTTTTAACTCAAATAAATGATAAATGTTTGAGGTGCTAGATTTGTCTACCCTAATTTGAACAATATACAATGCATATGTTTGTGAACACATGACATAGTACCCCATAAACCTGAATTTTTTTTTTCAACCTAAAGTTCTATTTCTTGGGACAGCACTTTAAATCTATATTAAAACTTATGGGCCCAGCATGATGGCATAGTGGCTAAAGTCCTCGCCTTGCATGCTCTGGGATCCCATGTGGGCACCAGTTCTAATCCCAGCGGCCCTGCTTCCCACTTGCTCCCTGCTTGTGGCCTGGGAAAGCAGTTGAGGACGGCCCAAATCCTTGGGACTCTGCACCCACGTGGGAGACCCGGAAGAGCTCCTGGCTCCTGGCTTCGGATTGGCTCAGCTCCAGCTGTTGCAGCCATTTGGGGAGTGAACCATTGGATGGAAGATCTTCCTCTCTGTCTCTCCTCCTCTCTGTATATCTGACTTTCCAGTAAAAATAAATAAATCTTTAAAAAAAAAAAGAAATAAAATAAAATAAAACTAAATGACTAGGCTGTTGTTCTAACTTATACCAGTTGTTGACCTTGTTTCATGGCTTCTCAGTTATGGAAATGTGAAGTGATGGAGTACTGGGATCTACCATATCCAGATGTGGCGATATAATGCAACAAGCATCCCTGCTTCCAGACGAAAGATGAATTCCCAATGAAACTGTTGGACAGTCTGACATTGTCTGTACCAGCAATGTTGGGGCACACTTAAATAAGAAACTAACAGAATCATGACTCCTTATGAATGACTACACCATTGTAGTAAAATGGGGACAATCTGTTGGGGGAGGTGAGAGTTTGAGGGGAAATCCCAGCCTATATGAAATTGTACCACATAATTTAAAAATTCAAGTTAAATATATATATATATAAACTAGATGACAAAAAAACCAAAATGCTGTTTTTCTTAATGTGACTTTCATAAAATCATTCTGATTCAATTTTTAATTGCACTACTTTCAGCAAAAGTAATTCCTTTTAAAAGATATGTTTTCATTGTAAGGTAATGATAATATATTTGGCATGGGACATTTATCAACATCTGAAATATTCAAATATAAATAGATGTATTCCATAGCTGTCTAGCCTCAACTGATGGTTTTCCTTCTGTTCCAATAAGACTCTTTATATCCTTTTCTTCCTTTCTCGGCCTTTCTTCTGATATTTATCACTTGATCTTTCTGATATTTTTCCCTTATTTATTGACTTTAATTTTTCCCCAAAACACTATTATTCTCATACAGCCCTCATCTTCTCTGGCAGGTCAGTGTCCCAGCAAGCCTGGATTGTGGACAAGGAGTTAGGGACACAAACCTTTCCAAGACAGTCATTCCTGTTGAAAAGATTCCCACACACGTAAACTTTTCAGGACAAATACTACAGTGTGATTTATCTGCCTCAGGACTGGTGACACCCCAGGGACCACTCCTTGTAAGATTTTTCCCATCCTCTCCATAGCATCTGAACCCTGAGAAGAAACATCAAAGGCCACGCTGAAGAACAGAAAAGCAAGAGGTGTCACAAAACAGCAGTTGGAGATCTGCAGAGAAAGTTGGGATAAGCACAAAATAGGAACAGACAGCCAGCTCTGGGAATACCAGGACATCGGTATTTGCCAAATTCTTGAGATGGTTTCCTGCAGTCACTCCATGTGCCACGACCAGACCCTCAAGGCCATGCTCATGCGTCACAGTTATCTCAGGAGAGGTTAAAGGGCTCTTCTGTTGTGTAATTCAAGAGTGTTGGGTTTGAAAATGTATCGTCCTATTTCATAAAGGAAGATAACTAATATGCAAATAAGTTTCTGATTAAAAGCAGAGTGGAAGAAGATAAAACAAAATTCCCTCCATCTCCCCCCCCCCCTTGCTCACTATCTTCATGTTGTCTAGGCAGGGAAGCGGGTAGTTAGAGAACAGTTCTCCAAATTATTTCAACTTTAGGAGCTTACGAAAAGGCAGCGCTTCCTAGGCCCAGATTCAATTTAACCTGATTGCTCTGCCTGGAGATTCAGGCCAAAGCCCCAACTCTAAGTCAGGAGGGACTCCCCTTTACTTTGCGATTGCTGCTAAGTGCATCAATGGAAAGACAGCTGTACTCAGAAGATCTACATTTTCTTGGACCTAATAGCATCATACAGCACTCCAATATCCTTTCATATTCCAATTTTCAAAGATGTCATTGTTTTACCACAATTGGTATCAAAATCATTTGCCAAGTTATCTAAACCATTAATGGACAGAACTCAAGGCAAGAGGGCCCACTGCAATAACCTAGTGGCTAGATCTTCACCTTGCATGTGCTGGGATCCCATATGGGCACCGATTCATATCCCAGCAGATTTGCTACCCATTCAGCTCACTGCTTGTGATCTGGGAGAACAATAGAGAATGGCCCAAAGCCTTAGGTCCCTACACCTGTGTGGGAAACCCAGAAGAAGCTCCAGGCTCCTGGCTTCGGATTGGTTCAACTTTGGCCACTGCAGCCACTGGGGAGCGAATCAGCGAATGGAAAAATCTTTTTCTCTGTATCTCTTCTCTCTGTAAATCTTCCTTTCCAATAAAAATAAATAAAATCTTAAAAAGAAAAAGAAATCAAATCAAGGAGATAGTGGGTTACAAGTCAGGAGCAAGGGGGAGATTGATACGTGTGGAAGTTGTGCTTAACTTTGATTCCAAGTACCAAGCGTTGGGAAGGATTAGACATTCTTGGAATCCTCGGTGTTGAGAAACTTGGAAACTTTTTCAAAGGAGACATTTCTGTTAAGAAATGAGTGGGAATGGATCAAGAGACATCTGTTGTGCACCTGTGTCTACTCGTTTATCACACTACCTGTGGTGAAGATGAGGTGTGATTAGGGGTTTTGTCAGTTCATTTGCTTTTAGTTTCAGTCTGTCATGAATCGATGCTCTCATACAATACCATACACATGATAGGAAAATTCATTCAATAAAAAGCTAAGGTCAGCAAAATAGATGATCAAATTTTATTAGACTTAACTAATTATATATTGTTAAGAAAATAATCATAGGACCAGGTGGAATGACAGTTAACAGCTTGTGAACTGTAACTCTGCCTGACATTACTGTCCCTCCCTTTGCATCTGTAATAACCACAGATCTATGAGCCACCCAGACATGGCCCTAGTGGGTGAGGCTAATGAACAGGATGAAGGAGATGTGCAATCTGCTAAAGGACAACCCAAGTTCAGCAGTCACCCATGTGGCCTCGGGAGCCCAGAGACAACTGCTCCATAGGGATCTCCTGGAGCACTGGAGAGTCAAGCAGCTTAGGGGAACAGTTCAACACTACAGAGCGAAGGAGGACCCCAGCGCCATGTGAAGCCAGTTCCAGGCCTTGCACTTGCTCAGCCCAGCTGCTGCAAAAGTCATCCAAAGCAAACAGGGCTCTCCCTGCAGCAGACTCAACAGAGCAAAAACCAACACCCAGAAATAAATTAGATCTCCAAGCTCATCATGTTACACAGCCCACTGTCTTCAAATCCAGGATCCCAAATACAATAACAAATGATACTATTCACTAGCGCATCCAAAATGAAGGAACACATTGCTATAAACCAACTTGATTCTCAGAATTTTCCAGGTCAGCTACAAGAAAGAGTTATGAGACGGCCTTCCCAAGTGAGTTAACTCTCACCCGTGTCTAATTGTAGTATGCGTGGCTAAATCCCTTTTTCTTTTTTTGTAGAGCCAGTTTACCTCTTGAAGTATCTAAGTCCTGGGAGCTTCTGAAAGCAGGGTAGGCATGTGGTCAGATTGAAAGAAACACGGAGCCTGGAGCCCTAAGGGTTTAAAGACCACCTGTAGTTCAGTAATCTCAGCTAAGCCCATGAGCTTTAATTCCTTTATCTAGTAAACAAAACTAATGACATCCCCTCCCTGGAAATACAACTGAACATACTTTGCCATTTGTAAAGCATGTCTATGAGTCCTTGCTACACAGACATAAGCAGCCAAGAGATGTTCCTTGTCCTTCATAGTTTATTTCTTCAAAGCTCGCATCACTTCCACATGTCACACACCATCTCCCTTACATGCCTGACACTAGTGGGACACACTCAGAGTAGGAAACTGGCCTCATTCTGTCCACTTGACACCTGGGAAAATTTGTACCTGCGGGATTTCATCCCAGGCCCATCACCAGGGACAGAAATGATGTGCAAATTCACAAGGGCACACAGGTGGAACTCACACTTTTGTTTTTCTTACCAGCCCCTCCTTATTTCACCTTGTACTCTCTCTGTCTCTTTCTCTCTCTCTCTCTCTCTCTCTCTCTCTCTCTCTCTCTCTCTCTCTCTCCAGCAGGAAGTCACAGCTCTGCATGGGTTTGGGTTCTGCTGTTTAAGGTTTCAGAACACGTTTTACTGTCACTGCATCCCTATAAAATAACAGCAGGCCACTTAACAAAGTCTGTGTTCTAGCACTGACCTTATTAGCACACTTCAGGTCAGATATATGGTGCAGTCCAGGCCATATACTGTAGCTGTGGGCAAATTACTCAACTTCTCTGAACTGATTTCTTCCAACACAACAGAGATACAAGAAATGGGCTTCCTCACACAAACACATAAACAGCCATGTAAGGAGATCCATGGAAATAACCTCAGTCATTTTGTTTCTATATTAGTAGACTATGTGATACATAATTATAATATTGATTGTTGTTGTTTCTTACTTCTTGCCCTGGTATATTATAAGGTAGTAGTGTTTTTGCAAACTGGGAAGTAAAATGGCTCTGGATTTTAGTTCTCTATTTAAACAAAAAAGATCTGAAAATACAATGTGTATTCCTTAGAAAAAAGAACGTGAGGCTACTAATTGAGTTGAAATGTGGTTCAGTCTTGCTAGATAGCGGTTGGGCTTCTGGGACCTGATTATGTATATTCATTCTGTAATGTTTGCACTGTTGATGAATATCCAGTGCGAGTGGAATCCTGCAGAATCTAACACCTTCCATAGTGAACGGGAGAACACTTTGGGAGACCTGGCAATGGATTGACATCTCTTCCTGGGCAGAATGACAACATGCAGTGCTTGCTTTTGAAAAGATATTATTAAGATCCTGGATAAACACATGGTCATTTTCAATTAAAAATGATTAAAAGAAAGACTCTGAATCAAAAAATATGTTGCCAATGTTCTCTTTTAACATGATTAAATCTCTCAAAAATGTAACTAAAATTTAACCAAATTTAGTCATCTGTAGAGGAAATGGCATGACTAGGAGCAAGTTTGCTACAAACATATGGGGTTCTTTGGACTGTGTTTAGACTTCAGCTAAGCCACGTTGTAAAGTAACCGTGATCTGTGCAAGGTTCCATGGCTCTGTTCATCATGAATCTATGTCGACGTGAAAAAAACAGAGAGAGTTGAAATACGGTAGGCACCATTTATGCCAGAAAACATAGTAGTAAGTACTGCTTTGGAGCAATGAACAGCTTTGAACTATGCAACTTCATTCAATTCTTTATGACTTGAATACTTTTTAATTCATTGACCCTCCATGATCACTCTTTTTCAGATCATGGAGATGGTTACCTCCAGAAATGAGTGCAGACCACTCTCCAAAAGGCAAACCCTGAAACTCTCTAAACTGATAAATGTGCTTCTAAACTTGGGTGTGAAAAAAAAAAGTTTCCCCTGAGAACTTGTGATGAAAGAATTACAACTTGCAAGAACACAATTCGGCTTTCAGAATCCTCTTCCTTGATCAGAGTATTTCATCTGTGCTTCATAAATCTAAGTCACTAGAATGATTAGGTTTTCTTATTTTTCGCTCTTTGTCCTAGCAACTCGGGCTTATATGACTACAGAGGGTAAGTATCCATTGTGTAAATGTCCAATAAATTTCTGGTATTTTGTTACGTTAGAGATGAAAATGGTTACCACAACCATTTCTTTCCCTTTTAAGCTGTGTTATAAAGTGATAATAACTAGACATGGGGCCTTTTTTTTTCTACCTTTGACGAGAACATGGTGAGTGTCAAGGCAAAAGTCATGTAAAGCAATTTTGTGTGAACTCTTGGGTTTCGTTCTGCAGGTTCCAGCGTGGAGATTATCGGAGGAAGAGAAGTGTCTCCTCACTCCAAGCCGTTTATGGCGTCCATCCAGTACGGCGGCACTCACGTGTGTGGAGGAGTCCTGATCGCGCCGCAGTGGGTGCTGACAGCCGCCCACTGCCATCTGGGGTGAGTGTCCTGCGTTTCCATGGGCCTTTCTCTCCTTCGGGTTAGCTGCAGGAGAACCTCGTGTCCCCATGAGGCAGCACAATCCCCACCCTCATCCCGCCACCCTGCCCATGAGGAAATTGGCAACGTGCTCTAGGCTCCTCTAGGCAATTGGCAATTGCTCTAGGCTCCTCCACTTCTCCGTTTTATAAATAGGAAACAATAGTGGCAGTCCCGTAGTTCCCCCTTTATCCACAGGACCTACATGTCAAGGATGGGTGAAACTGCAGATCATTTCAAACCCTGTGAATATTGTGTCTTTTCCTATGCGTACAAACTTATGATTAAGTGTATTTTTTAAAATTGGGAACAGTATGAGATTAACAACAAAACAGCGAAATAGAACAAACAAGGGCAGTGAATTGAAATTTAAAAGGAATGATTTACCTCTAAAATTTCTAGACCATGGTTGATCAGGGTAACTAAAATTGCACATAAGAGAATCATGTATACCTGCTTCCGGGAATTTTGACTATCCAATGGTACCTATATAACTATTTTAGCACACTGGGCATATTCTGTGTTTTATATATTTGTATGTGAGGCTGACTCTGTAGGTCGGTTTCTAGATCCCTTCCCTCCAGCATCTGAGGCAGGAGAAGATATTCGACAGGGGGATTGTATGAAGAGATGGAGTGAGAGAATTATTTTGCTAAAATTCTTACAATGAACTTTTTGCTGAAGAGAGTCTAATCTCCCAAAGTCTACTTCAGTCTAGGATTTTCTTCAGCTAATGAAGACCAAAATCCCTCTTTGGATGTTGCAACCAGCACAAAAGGAAAGCTAAGCAGGTGTCAGTTGTTCTAGGGGCTGGTTTGAGTTTTTCAGTTTCCTGTGTTGGTGTGTTTACTTTATTGGGTCTTGCCCAAGTAAACTGAGAAAGAGTCATCTAGTTTCCTTCCATTTCAAAATCCATCTTCACCCTTATGTCTGGTTCTCGTGGCATCAGCTGGATTCCAGACAGAATGATTCAATTGACTCACTTCAGTGTGCTTTGAGGGTTTGTCTAACTTTGTATTCAATTTAAGGAACTCTTTGAACACAAACTGGAAGCAGGGAAGCCTGAAAACAGGGAGAATTTGGGGGTTTTTTTTGGTCAATAACTAGCTGCTGGTTTTCAGTCTCATTTGAGAAGTGGGCTTTTTTTTTTAATTGAGATTATTTATTTTCATTTGAAAGGCAGATTTTACAAAGAGAGAGGGAGAGATAAATAGAGAAGGCTTTCTATCCATTGGTTCATTCCTCAAATGGCCGCAAGGGCCAGAGCTGAGCTGATTTAAAGCCGGGAGCCAGGAGCATCTTTCAGGTCCTCCATGTGGGTGCAGGGGCCATCCTCTGCTGCTTTCCCTGGCCATAAGCAGAAAGCTGGAATGGAAGAGTGGCAGCTGGCACTCAAACCCATACCCATATAGGATGCTGGTAACACAAGGTAGAGGATTAGCCTGTTGGCACACTGGCCCCTGAGTGTTATGGTGCTTGTGTAAAGCATCTTAACAACCACATCACATCTGTTCTTCTCCCCAAGAAACATGGCCCTTGGGACCTGCAAAGCAGCAGATGACTACCTATAAATGTTCACCCCATGCAAATGCTCATTTCAGATACTCTTAGGGTCTGCATTCAAACAGATTAGAACTTCTCCCAAACACAGGACTTGACTTACAAATGCTTAACAAATGCAGCATGGAAATAAGGAAATTGCCACTTTATTTTTTTTGCTCCACCCAAGACATGATGTGCTAAGAAGTCCTTCACAAATCATAAAGTATTATGGGAAGATAAATAACGTTTAGTTTGCATTTTAGATTTTTGTCAAGCACGTCTGACTCAGAAGAAGTGAATTCCAAAATTGGGGGGAAGAGATTTTAAAAAGAGAGGTTTTGGAGTTTAAAAACAAATACAAAAACTATTGCTAAATATCATTTTAAATGGCTGGAGTATAAAGAACTCCAAAATATGTGGATCAAATTCCCTCCACAGGACATTTGGGTGTAAAAATGTAGGCAGATTGATGCTTGGAAAAATATTAAGCTTTATGAAATGCAAAATATTTAGGAACTAGTTCAATGGTGGCTTCCCACAAATGTCCTCCCAAGTGTCCTGTGGGAATGGTTTACTAACCCTAGGCCTCTCTCTCAGCAGAATGATGAAGTGGGCCAAATCTAGGGTTCTCCCTTCTCACACCCCCCAATACATTGTTTCTCCCATAGTGCCTTGACCTTTTTATTAGCTGGCATGTCAAATACCAAAGGAGATCAGTAAAGCCTTCCTGAATGAGTAGAAGCTCATTTTCAGCATTTTCACTCACCAGAAGCAACACTTTCAGCAGTTCTTGTCCATCAGCCTCATAAGTTTACCTGCCACCTCTTCTACCTGCCTAGCAAGTGAGGAGATGGAGCCTTCTAGAGCTCTTCCCATGTAAACTTGCTCCACCTGCAACACTGAAGTCTCCTGAAGACGAATAAACAATCACACTCCATTCAGGCAACTAAACTTAGTTGCTTCCAAATCTTTTGAAGGCAACTAAGTTTAAAAGGCAACTAAGTTCTGATCCTGCCTGGAGTTCGCTGGAGCCACCATTTAATGTAGCTAGGGTGTTCTCAGGCGTGTTACTTGATGTGAACCTCAGTCTCCTCATCTAATGAATGAGGACTATCCTACTATCTCCTTCACAGGCTTGTTGTGGGGTGGGGAGCAGCTTAAGTGAGGAAAAATGGCTAGATTGCTTAGCACATGGAACACAAGACTTAATAGTTATCAGCAAGTTTTCGTCATTTTCTGAAATTTATTTTTGATGTAGAGAGAAAGAGAGCTCGCATCTGCTGGTTCACTTCCCAAATGCCTGGAAATTGGTAATTCAATCCGGGTCTCCCACATAGGTGCAGAGACCCAACAACTTGAGCCATCACTGGCTGCCTGCTCGGGTCTCCATTAATGAGCAGCTGGAATCAGGAAGGTAGCCTGAACTTGAACCCAGGCATTCTGACATGCAATGCCAGAATCTTAACCACTAGGCCAAGTGCTCATGCCAAGTGTTGTCTGAGCATCTGTGCCTTTAGTGGTAACACCTGTGGAACTAACCGAATGATCCCCTTGTGTTGGTGAGAGAAGACTGAGAGAAGTTCCATCTTTGGCAGCCACTGACTTCTCTCTCTGTAGATCCAGCAAGAGAGACCACTGAGAAATGGGAATCCTACCTTTTGGTGGCCAGGCCTCACTGAGTGGGTCTGAGCAGAAACACTGCTCAGAATCCAGGCAGGCAGGGGAAGCAATGGACCTTGGCCTGGGACTTAAAGAGGAATAAAGGGAAAACACTGGAGGTGGAGTCACCAAAGTGGAATTTGGGTCCTGATTTCCCTACTTCTGAGGTAACCTTGGAGCCGTCAGAAGTTAGAGAAGCCTTTGGCTGATGAGGAGTACCCACTTTAGCCAGACCAGTTATTTTTGTGTTATTGAGATGATGTTTAGGCCCATCTTCAGCATCCATTTGGGACAGGGGAGGGGAGGAGGAGAAACTCATTGTCAGCAACACTAGGATTCTGCTTGAAACCTAAATCTGTCCAGGTTAGTCCAAGGCAAAACTCAGGAAGCTTCATTTTCAACAACATTTGCAGGTGGCTCTAGAACAGATATGAAGACCCACTTGCAGAAATACCATGTGTGCAAATAAAGACAATGATATTGTTGTGTCTCCTCTGCATGGAGTCTGGAACTAGGTTTAACTAAGGAAGCAAAACCTCAGAACTCAATTCACTACAGGTATACACCACAGACAAAAAGCTCGACCTTCTTAGAAGATTACAACTGAAGTATATCTGGAAATTAAAAGTTTAGAAGGCATTTTTGGGATTGATTTGGGGTATTAGCATGTCCCAGTGGAGATGACAATAACCAAAACATTTCAGAGACAATAGCTGATTAAGGAAATGAGTAAAACATGAAAGAAAACCAGAAACGTTCTCATCTCCACTCCCTTCATCAGCTTCCGCAACCTCCTACACTCTGCCTTTGAACCACACTGATCTCCTCGTGTGAGCTGTTTGTGCACCCACCTACTTTCCTGCTAACACATTCATCCCAGGACACTATTCTTCCCTCCAAAGGTTTGGGATTAGTGGCTATGTTGGGGTTGAATTTGAATCAGTCCTAGGAAATCCAACCCACATCCCAGGAGAAATTTCATTCCTATCCTGATTTTGCAATAGGCAAAGTTTTCAACAAACACAGCTAGGACTCCCAAAATAAACTCTTTTAGTAGAAACCAAGAAGTGGTCACTCTGGGCAGTCACAGCTCGGCCATTTGCAAAGCTACACCCAACACCGTCATGGGCTCATTTTCCAAGTGATCATTTCTTTTCCTTTATGTTTCTGTGCTCTGTTTCACTTTTATTTACCTTTAGTGGTCCCTATGCTTGAGGATGTGTGCTTTTCTGTAATCTTTCTTGGTTCCATTTTCAAGTAACAAACAATTACATGTAAGTAAACAAATGCAATTATTTGTATAACCTGCCTAATTCTGAAAAGAGATTTGAGGTGGCTTCCATAATAACACTTGCTGCAACGGAATAAATCTAGTATCCAAAGTATTGTCAAGATCTCAAAAAAAAGGGCATTTCTTTTTTCATCATTGACCAAAAATGTAATGTGATCCAACTTGCAGTAAATCAGATTGAGCATCACATTGCTGAAACACTGCTACTAAAATTATGTGCAACCAGGGATTTTAAAAGACTTCTGTTTTGTTACCTGACTCACTTTTTTGTGCCTTGTCAATCACCACAACCAAATTATCAATGACTGCTGACCTCAGAATGTCTTTAAAATAGCAGCTTTTTTACTTTGACCAGAATTTTCTTTTCTTGCCCAAATTGCCTTACTAATTAAAGGGCTAGGACATTGGAGCACTTCTGGCCACATGAAATGGTCTTTACTTTCCCATGCGTCCCTAAAATGAGGTCTAGACATGCAGACGCAATTGGGCACATTCAGGATGATACAGCCGAAGATGGTCTAAACATGCAGATAACAACTCTAGAGCTGGTGGTTTACCTCAGCTGTTAAAATGCCATGTCAAGAGAGTGCAGAAGTTCTTGAAATGAATGAAAGAGGTGGCTGTACAACAATACAAATGTGCATTTTTAATTAGTTAAAATAGTCAATTTTGTTATGTGCGTTTTACAACAGCTTACAAACTTCAAAAATATAATTTCTTTTGTTTGAACATCATTTTGTTGTATATTTGGTCTAAGTTAGGATTTCACTGCTTTCTTCTCACAGTTGAATACAAGTTTGTTTTTGTTTTTTTTTTTAGTACCAGAGATTTGGGTTGGGAGGGGATTTTATACAAGTGGGATGGGCCTTATATCGTCCAGTTACACTGGCGCCCACTGAGAATTCTGTTTCTCCACCAGCCAGTTGGACAGGCTGCCTTAGAGATGCTCTTTCTTTCTAGATGAATAGGACCTTTCCACTAGCTCTGAATCTCACTGGGGGCCTTGGAAATCCTGCTAATTGCATTCTCTTTGTTGTTTTAGACTTAACAAAGACCAATCTACGACAGTGGTTTTAGGAGCACACTCTCTCTCAAAGAAGGAGCCCTCCAAACAAATATTTGCCGTTAAAAAATTCATACCGTTCCCAAGATTTTTGCACAATCCTAAATCAGATGATATCATGCTGGTTAAGGTATGTGGTGCTATCTTCGTCCCCAACATCCTCCTACAGCCTGGCTGGATGACTTATGTCATGAATACAAAAGCACATTGTGAGCACTGTCCATGAGTTTGAAATAATTGAGACATGTTATATGAGGGCCCATGTTTCTTCACATATTGCCCTCACAGGAACAAAAATTCATTGCAAATGCATCAGGGCCATGTTTATACAAGAAAAAGCCACCATGATGCTTGCACACAGAGGATAGGAGCATCTCAATAGGCCCAAGCAGCCACATAGAAATTCTTTCCCAAATGCTTTTCTCATTAGCCGGTCATTTATGCAACAGAGCCAACCAAATGACTTCAGAGATTCAGAAGTGAGTTACAGCTTAGTCTAGACCATACTTAGTGGAGTCCAAAGGCAGTCTAGACCGTACTCAAAGAGCAGGAAACAACTCAGCCTCCAAAGTCATGACCTATGGATACTATTCCACAGAGCACCGTTCCAATACAGAGCAAAGGTCAGTTGGCTTGAGACTGGGCAAGATTCCTGCTCTGTAGATGCTTCCTCCCTGAGCCTCAGCGAGTTCCATGGGGAATGGAGCACACAGTCAGCAAAGCAGCAACCACAAAGGCAGCTGCACATTACCACCAGGGTAGACTGGAGAAAGAGGGATGCCTTGCTGAAGCAGATGGACCACACATGCAACACATAGGCTTCTAGCAACTACAAATGGGAAAGATTGATAACTGAGTCTTTTTTTTTTTCCAATCTGTCAGCTTCACACGGCCGCAGAACTCAACAAATATGTCCAGCTGCTCCACCCAAGATCCAAGAACTATCTTAGAGCTGGAGCCAAATGCCAAGTTACTGGTTGGGGAGCCACTGACCCAGATGTTTTAAACACCTCTGACACCCTGCAAGAAGTGACTGTCACTGTCATCAGTCGGAAACTTTGCAATAGCCCAAGTTACTACAATCACAACCCTGTTATAACCAATGATATGCTTTGTGCAGGAGATGCGAAAGGCCACAAAGATTCCTGCCAGGTGAGAGTTCTTCATGAAGCAGGAACCTCAGAGTCCTTTACTGCAATCAAGTCTCTACGTTCTCACACTGAGGAAGAAAGGCATGGAGAACAGGAAACCATAATTTTTTTAAAAAGAGATTTGTTTATTTTACTTGGAAGTCAGAGTTACAAAGAGAAAGACAGAGACAAATCGAGAGAAAGAGAGATCCTTTGTCCACTGGTTCCCTTCCCAAAGGGCCACAATGGTCAGAACTGGGCCAGTCTGAAGCCAGAAGTCAAGAGCTTCTTCCAGGTCTCCCACGTGGAGGCAAGGGCCCCAATGCCTCAGACCATCCCCATGCTGCTTTCCCAGGTCATAATCAGGAAGCAGGATTGGAAGTAGAGCATTTGAGGACAAAAACTGGCACCCACATGGAATGCCAGCACTACAAATGGAGGATTATGTTGATATATCAGTTATACCATCTTGCCAGTCCTGAAATTACATTTTTTAGATACATTTTCCATTCCTGCAATTCCATTTCAAACCTTCAGTGCCAAAATGAAATGCACCATTTTTAAATGTCTTTTGTTTTTGTGGGTTATTTCAAATTTTATGCCATCTATTCCTTAATGTCTGAAGTTTAATAGTTCAGTCTGGCATTGTGACACAGCAGGTTAAAACACCACCTGCAATATGGACATCCCTTATGAGCACCAGTTCAACTCCTAACAGCTCCACTTCTAATTCAGCTCCAAGTACTTGAACTCTTGCCACCACTGTAGGAAACCCAACTGAAGTTCTTGGTTCCTGGTTTCAGTCTGGCCTAGCCCTGTCTTTTTGCAACCAATTAGGAAGTGAACAGGGTAAAAGATTCTCTCTGTCTCTCTCTCTCGTTCTCTCTATAATGTAGCCTTTCAAATAAATATTTTTAAAGAGAGTTCAATAGTCATTGATTTCTAAAAGAATATACATAATATATGTACATTGATACAGCTAGAGACAGAACACTAGACCTGGGCAGAAACAAGGTCATTGTCATAATCGTAGACAGAGACACGAATTGAGACAGACAAAGGAAACATGGCCCTAGAAAGAAATATAGAATATCCACATGCAAGTTGTATCAGGTTGTCTTTAAGATCCCAGATATCAGGAATTCAGGTAGTCAGCCTCTGTAATCAGTCTTTGTTGGTGAAAAAAATAGCAGTAGCTGCTCATCATATGTGTGACTATTTCCTTCTTTCCAGGGCGACTCAGGTGGCCCCTTGATCTGTAAAGGTGTCTTCCATGGCATCGTCTCTGGAGGTCATAAGTGCGGTATTGCCAAGAAGCCTGGAATCTACACCCTGTTGACCAAGAAATACCAGACTTGGATCAAGAGTCACCTTGCCCCATCTCATGAAAGTTAAGATTGCAGATGATTTTCTGAGATGCACCAGTTATTTACTTTTTTTTCTATGCCATACTCAAGTCATCTTTATCTTCAGATAGAGCTGCATGTAGGTAGCAGAGCATGGCTGGGATCCATTTCTGTACCCCTAAAACTTACTTTATTCCTTAAATCAAGTTCTTTGTCAAATGTATCACTGGTGTATTTCTATCATGCTGACTTCATTCTGAATAAAATTTAGAAGGCTCTCTGTCGGTTTTTTATGGACATGAAGTAATATCTTCCCTCATTCCACCCACACTCCCCAAAGGGCAATAAAGTGATGAAACAAGACAGCAATGGTACCACCTACATTCACGTTTATTATTTTTTGGTTTCTGCTGAATCACCCTAGGTTGTTGAGAGCTCTTTAAACTGCTACAAAAACATCTAATTCGAGATCTACCCTTTTATCATATTCTCATATATATTGTAAGATTAACTATGGGTACAAACATGTTCAGGAGAGCTCTAAAATTTGTCTTGTATCATTGAAACTTTATACCAATTGAAAATTTCCTCATTTTCTCCATTACCACTTGCTATCTCCTGGAAAATGCCATTGTCCTGTATGCTGTTGTGAGCTTTATTTTTAAAATAGAAGCTCAAGAGATAATCAACAATGTTTACACAAATATTTAGATCATA
This sequence comes from Ochotona curzoniae, assembly GCF_017591425.1. Lineage (NCBI taxonomy): Eukaryota > Metazoa > Chordata > Mammalia > Lagomorpha > Ochotonidae > Ochotona > Ochotona curzoniae. The sequence continues at coordinate 25,194,310 of NW_024465582.1, forward strand.
TTTATCATTTTTATGATACATTTCTATTCCAGTGAAAGATATAAGTCAATGTGCAAAAATGCCAGCTAAACAATAAAATACAGAAGTAAAAGTAAATTGGTCAAGATAGTAGAACAAAGGGAAAATGATAATAAGAAAGAAGATGAAGGAAGAAGTATATTCATAGTGTCATCTAATTTTTCTTACACATTATCTAAAATACATTTGAACAATCTGTTCTTCAACCAATGCAAGATCAACATGGTCACTTATATGAATTACAGCAAATAAAAGAGCTTAATCCAGAAATAGGACCATGGGTTCTGGAAATAAGTCTAAAGAAAATTTGTTTCACAGTCCTCTGGAAAAGGATATAGCACTATATTTGCTTTATCCCTACCAACTGCATCAGGAACCACCTGAAATCTTGCCTTGACCTTTTGCCATAAATTCAGATTAAAAGATTTTAGGTGAGCCTGAAAGCTTGCATTGCTTGAAAGTCAGGAAGAAAGCATTTAGCCTAGTGATTGTGATGCCCGTGTCCCGTGTCTAGATGCCTGGGCTTGTTTTCTGGCTTCAGCTCCTGATTTCTACTTTCTGCTGGTGCAGACCCGGGAGGCAGTAGTCATGGCTCAAGTGCTGAGTCCCTGACACCCACGTGGAGCCCTGGCTTGACTTCTCAACTTCCAGTTCCGCTCCAGTTCTGCCTCTACCATTGCAACACCTGGGAAGTAACCCAACAAATGGGAGCTTTCTCTCTCTCTTTGTCTCTCTCTCTCTCTTCCCCACCGCCTGAAGTAAATAATTTTTCAACTTCCACCATCTCAATTTAATTCATTTAAAATGTGCTGATTCTGCAGTACCACACTATATTTTGTAAGAAAAATTATAGATTATCTGCACTCACCATGGAACAAATAATTCTGTCTCTATTTGTTCTCCATTTTAGAGCCATGAAACACATCATCATACCTCTTTAAGTCCTAAGGATTATTGACATTGCCCCCGATTCCAGTTCATGAGTCTCCTAAAAAGTTGTCACATTAACCTGAGACTTATGTTTCGATTTTAGACTCCATGCTGTTAGTCTTCAATAGTCAAACCAGATCGGTCTGCCAGAGAGGAAACTTCTTTCAACAACTATGGCAGACTGGCAGCTCTGAAATCAGAGGATAAACAATTTATTTTGACAAGCCACTGACAACGAAGTCCGCAATTGAAATGCATCCTTCATCCTTCCAGGGAAGAAATATTTTGCTCAGTATACCAAAAGCTTCCAAAGACAGCCTTCACTTGGGAGGGTCTGCCTTTTTGCAAGGTTATTTTGATTTCACCTATGCCTCACAAGGAAGCTAAGAGTCAAACTAAAGCAAATATATAGATCTTAAAACTACCCAAGGGCTTAAGGGGATAGTGATTTGTTATTGCCATTCTGAGTCATTCCGCTTTCTCCCTCTTTTGTGGCTATGGACGCAATGTGTTTGTCTTTTCCCAGATATAAAAGAAAGGTTCTTTTATTTTATGTCCATTAGATTTTAATAGAAAGTGACAGCACTAAGAACAGTTAGGTCCAAGTATAACACATAAAATAAATCAATATATACACAGATAAAGAACTAAGCCAGTCTATAACAAGATAGTAGAATTTGCCCTACCTTCTGACTCACTCTAAAATGCTCTAAAGCAGAGTAGTGTTTCTAGCCTGACTGTTTTAAAAAGCTATCTTACAAAGACAGAGCTTTGTCAGTCAAGAAAGCACTTCCTTTTGGACAAAGGTCTCCTTTGGGGAAAGAGTACTGTGATGGAGGGAATTGTGTCTGCAAATTGAGTCTGCCACCCACGTGGAGCCCTGGCTTGATTTCTCAACTTCCAGCTCTGGTCCAATTCAGCCCCACTACCACTGCAACATTCGGGAAGTGAACCAGCAAAACGGAAGGGCATTCTTTCTCAGGCACACGCGCACGTGACCTTTCTCTCACTCATTTTTTAAAAATTATTTACTGGAAACTCTAACTCTCAATGTGGCTTTATGTTCCTGGGGGGCAGCTCTAAGGAAGTGATTAAGGTTAAAACAAGGTCAGAAGGGAGGGGGTCCTAATCCAATAAGATCAATCAATATCCTTACCAGAGAAGGCATCATCAGAGAGCTCCGTTCCCTCCTTCTCTCCCGCACCCACTGTGTGTGTGTAAGTGTGTATGTGTCTCCTGTGAAGACACAGTAAGGAAGAGGCAAATCTCTAAGCCACAAAGGGGGCCCTCCCAGAAAATGAATTGATTGGCATCTTGCTCTTGGACTTTGCAGCCACCAGAGTGGTCAGGGATACATTCCTGTTCTTGAAGCCTAGCAATGTGCAGTATTCTGTTACAGTGACCCAACCTAACTCAGATGCACATGATGAGAGAGAAAGAACACTGCCTGAACTCTCCCAGGACAGAATGCCAAGCTGCCTCAGCCTGCCCACAATTTCATAAGATGACTGAAGCACACCTGAAAAGCTATCTGTACATTCTTGGATGAGTTATTTGAGAACCCTGTGCCCGCTGGCTCAACAGTTGTGCCCCTTGTGCTTGGAGTGAATCAGCCCTGCTTTGAAACATTCACACATCCACTTCCTGTTGACAACACAGAACTGATTGATTTCTTCGGTCTTTTTGCTGAGTCATATCAGTCAACTCTAGATTGGCAAGCTCTCTTCATCACCTCTTCTGCTCTGCCAGGAAAATATTGCATCTGTTTTCTGGCTTTAGGCATACATATTTGTGCAACTGCCCGTTAGAGTCTGCGTATAGGATTGACACTGTGGTTTCTCATGAGAACTTAGAGGTAGGTTGATTGAAATTGCTGTCTGAGAGTTAAAATATAAATGCCATATATCAGAACACAGAGACACAAAATCACTGTGAAAGGATATGAGAGTTGCTGAGGCTCTAGGCCCAGCTCTAATTGGCTTGCAGGTTATCAGATCTGAAACCGGAGAACCTCACTAGAGAGGGAGAGGGTGGCCATGGATATAGAAAAAAAAAAAAAAGGAGTCAACAGAAGCCAAGGCCATGGCTGCCTTCTAGTCTCATGGCAAGCTCATCTTCCCTGGGCTGGACTCCATCATACACTCAGCTGACTTTCTGATGTTTTTCAAATTCTATGCACCCCAAACTTCGTGAACATTTCTACTCATGATAGTTGGCTCTTCTTAAAAATTAATATTTGCTGTCCTACATGTATAATCTTTCACTTCTGAATTGGAATAATTAGAATTTCTCTTTGAGGGACGAATCTATTTTTGATGTGCTGGAAGATAACCACATCCCATACCTGTGGTTGTGAAGGTCAAACCCTGAACTTTGGTAAGTTGACAGTATGAACATTAACTACATCCATGAAGAGTTCAAGAACATGACAACCTGCTTTTCCCCTAGAGGGCGCTATACATCCTCTGCCGTGTACTAACACATTCTGTTTTAACTTCAGGCATGAAATACGCTCAAACTTGGGACTCTACACATACGGGCTCTTATGACTGCTCTGTTTATTTAACAACTCCTAGAAGTATTGTGAGTTTTTAAGCTATGTTCCCTCTGAAGCAGACACAACTGTTTTTATATTTAACATCCATATCCTCTTTTCCCTAATAACATAATATTAATTATCTTCCCTATTGTTTGGACTGCAAATCTGATGGCTACAGCCCCAGCTACAATGTCAAACCATGAGGTAAACTTGAGCAGAAGTCAAGTGCTAATGGACATGCACAGAATGAAGGAACCTCCGCCTACTATGTTTTACCTAAGGAATTCATTATGTAAAAGAAAAATTAAAATATTTAACATGATACTCTTTGGAGCTTCCTATTAAATATATCCTTGCTATCCTTGCCTAATCCTAGTAGCAAAATTAGAAACCTAGAATTTCTGTCCTTGGTGGATGTTCCAAACAATGACAAACATGGGACATTATGACTAAATGATCAGTAACATGACGCTTCCACTCTGCCTTATTTAAGTAAGAATTGATGCAAGGTCCAGATAGCTGGAACAGTGGCTAAATCCTTGCCTTGTATGCACCAGGATCTCACATGGGCATCAGTGTGTGTCCTGGCTGATCCATTTCCATCCAGCTCCCTGCTTGTGATCTGGGAAAGCCATAGATACTGGCCCAAGGCCTTGGACCCCTGCACCTGCATGGGAGACCTAAAAGAAGTTCCTGGCTCCTGGGTTTTGGATTGGCTCAGCTCTGGCCATTGTAACCACTTGGAGAGCGAACCAGCAGATGGAAGCTCTTTCTGTCTCTCCTTCTCTCTGTAAATCTGTCTTTCCAATAAAAAATAAATATTTTTTAAAGATTTGATGAGTCTGAATAATATTTAAATACTATAATCAATAAATAACTTTCTCCACACTCCTCTGCTTATGGCTTACCACAGAGAAAACTTGGGTCAACCTGAGAAGAAATTTTTAACTTTTCACATAGTACTGTAGGACAAGCATTTTGGTTTCTTTATAACAATAAACTCATCTTTTAAAAGATTTATTTATTTGCTTTAAAGGCAGGCTGTACACAGAGAGAGAGAGCACCTTCTGTCTGCCAGTTCACTCTCCCAAGTGACTGCAACAGCCAGAGCAACAACACTTTTCTAAGCACTGTGTGAGTTAGTGAAAGGAACAAAAAGAAAAGAGATCATTTACACCCTGCAAGAACTTACAGTCTAGAAATATTCATGTTACATGCAAATAAGCCTTGGCATACAAATAAGCAAATACACTTTCCTCTAACATTTATTACAATGGAAACATGCACAAAAACTCATAAAGGAGACACATACATAGAACAGAAATTTTATTCATGCATGAATTATTGGAAAACCCTGGAAGGTAAATATTTTTATCTGCCAGGTTGGATGTATGCAGATGGGGCCAAATTCAACAATTTTCAAAGGGAAAGGGAAAGATTTGAATCACCATATTTTGACTACCCATCTCTGACCAGATAAAAGAAACAAAAGCTACAGCATTGCCACAGTAAAACCCTGCCGATACAGGTGAGTGTAATCACTCCTTTTAAGAACTCGGCTTTCTCTCCCATTTATCCCCTACTACGTAAACAGGCAAGACTAAGCAGCAGGAGCATCAGAAATCTCTCAGAGGAATTTCCATTTCCCTCCACAAGAGATGATTCAGCTTTCCTGATGAATGAACAATGACCATTCAGCTAGCTGTAAGGCCAGGGGGATCAGAAGAATTTACAAAATCCCTAACTTGCATAGGAACTCTAGATGTGCTTATCCCAAATTTTACCTTACATACACATGTGCATGCACACACACCTCAATACCAACATTCAAAAAGAAATGATTTCCATGGGCTGCCATCCAGCCCTGACAAACAGGGGTCAGGGCCAGTCGTGACTCACCACTGGTCTAAGCATAAGCCTCTGCACTCCCTGCAGCTCTGGGTCCTGCCTGACTCAGCCGCCTTCACACATGGGCTTCCATGCACTACGTGTTACTTCCTTCAGCTCCAACAGCATTTCAGCACTAATTAACTGAATCTTAATTAGGTAAAGCATATTTCTAAAAAAAATTTTGATAAAAATAGTATGATCAGAAAAGCGTTATTAGAATTTATGCAGTAGAATTCACCAGGTTCTTGACTCCACAGATTAGATCCACTCTACAGCCAGAACTTAGCATTGAACCTGCATGCAGTGGCTATTTAATAAATATTTGTAATGGATGTATAGATTGGTGTGTGGGTTGAAGAATTTATTATACTGGTGAATGATTTAACATATGAGTATGAATTAATAAATCTCTACTTCTGGTATGATTGAAAACTATAATAATTATATGCTTGAAATAACATATAAAACCATTTCATAAAGGCAAGTTTCTAGATTGTAGTGAGTACAAATTAGGTTACCCAGAAAATCCCATGATTATTTGGTAATTCTTAGAGCTTCGAGGTGGAGAAAAAAGCACCATACACACATCAAGCATTATTATTGGTTTGAAGATCTCAATGAGCCAGCCTTTAGCTACGACTTGTGAAGTGTTGCCATTACTTTCTAGAGAAGAAAAAAGGTTATGAAAATAATTCAAAATTTCTTGTTTTGAGCTTGTCATAATTGTCTCAATATTGCAATAGGTTAGTCAGTTTTTAGCAACACTGAATTTTAGGCTGCAGATGATCTCATTAAGTTTCATGAAGTGCTTGTTCTCTTCAGTTCACTGTATATTTAAAATGATTTAGAAATGTTAACATTTTCCAATTTTGTGTAAAGAAATGCTTTATAAAGAGTTTTGATGTAGTCATTAAGCTATCTTTGATTGAGAATATATGCAATAGATAGAAGGTCTGTCAGATAACTTACTTCGAACCCAAACTTTGAGTTTTCTGATTTTGTTTGGGAACTTATGTCAGTGGGGTATTAAGATTTGGACTCTTCAGAGAAATTATGTTTGCTTTTTCTTCTTAAAGATTTTTAAATTTTTTAATTGAAAGGCAGAGTTACGGAGAGAGCAGGAGAGAGGTTTTCCACCCACAGGTCACTCCCCAAATGACCACAGTGAATAGGGCTGAGCCAAGCTGAATCCAGGAGCCTTGCTCTATTCCAGGTCTCCCACTTGGATGCAGGAGTTCAAGAACTTGAGCCATTTTCCACTGCTTTCCCAGCCACTTGAGCAGGGAGTTGGACCAGAAGTAAAGCAGTTGGGTCTCAAATTCACACCCATAAAGGGTGTCAGTGTCATAGGTTTAACCTGCTATGCTATAACACCAGCCCCAGAAATTATGTTTTGACAATTTTCCGCTTACCCAAGTGCCATTCTTTTTTTTTTAATGATTTATTTGTTTGAAAAGCAGAGTTATAGAAAAAGAGGGGACCCAGTGCGATAGCCTAGTGCCTAAATCCTTGCCTTGCATGTACCAGGATCTTGTATGAACACTGATTCATGTCCTGGCTGTTCTACTTCCACTGATAACTATCTAAATTCCTTTACTCAACCCAGAGAAGATGTGAAAGAAATAGTTGAAACCAAGAAGGTATCTGATCCACAAAGCAGTAGTAGCTAAATGAGTCTCTAAATATAAAGAATAAATAATTTTTAAAATATATATAGTCTTTAAATTTTGGATTTGGAGGTGTGGGAAGCAGTGAGAGGTAGAAAAGACAAGTATAGGAGACTCCAACCAAAAATTTGCATGGTGAGATCTTGGTTCAAACTCCCCCCAAAGCAAATCCTGAGGAATGGATTGAGGTGCAAGTAGCCTAGCAAGGCCATACCAGGAAATGATGGAGAAGAAAGGAAGTGAGAAGGGAAACGAACAAGCCCATATACAGCCACATTTTCCTACCATCTACCAATACAGGCACCTTAATGTCAGGCCCACTGGGAAATGCTGGGGGGAGAATGAAAACCCACCACAGAGTTTTTCCAACCAAGGAATCTAGAAGATTTAGCCACAAACAACTTGCATCATTATTGGAAAGGCTCTCCATGCCCATTAACTCTCCAGTACTTTCAATTTAACTAGCTCATGGGGTGAATGGATTCTCAGAGACGGGAAGAGGAACGCTGGAGCAGAACCTAAGAGAGAAATATAGGGATTTTTAAAGAAGCGACTTTTGATGTGTTGAGGTGAATATCAAGGAGAAATACAACTGCTGGAGAAGTATTTACCAGACCCTCCAGTTATGCCGCTGTGCTTGTCTATTTTCTGCCGTAAAGGCTTGGCTAAGTGACTGGATCTCTGAGTGTATCAATGAATTGGCAATGAGATGCTAGTGATTTGAGCAATTACATGCTCTACCTTTAGATAATACATTTGATCATAGCACGGGATCTTGAATATCATAATCCAAAGCTGAGAGTTCCAGTGTATCTGCTCTAACGTGGTGGACAGTTTTTACAACCTGAACTCTTATCCTGTGAGTAAATTCAGCAACAAGACCTCATCTGAAATGTTCAGGATGTCTAATAGTCACATATGTCAGTCCTGCTAGTAATATCCAATGACTACCCACTTACTTTCAGTCCTCTCTGAAGTCACAACATGTGTTGAATGGTGTCAGACATTTGGTCAAAGAATTATCTTACATTGACTCATTAACTCCTCACAATGGGAGCAGGCATTTGGCATAGTGATGAAGGCCCTGCTAGAGACATCCATCCATACCTCATATCAGAGGCCCTGGGTTCAAGTCCCGGCTCCACTTGTTATTAATATTCATCCTGGCAGGAAGGAGGTGCTGGCTCAAGTAGATGAGTTCCTGCCACCCTCACAGAAGATTCAGAATGAGTTCCTAGTCCCTGGTTTCATTTGGTATCATCCTAGTTGTTGCAATTATTTGGAGAATAAATCAGTAGATAGAAGACAACTCACTCTCTCTCCCCTTCTCACTTCAAATAACCGTTTATTATATCTCCACAAACAGAGCAGGATGTAGGCTCCCCCCTATTTCCCATATCTTATGGACATGGTACAAGAAGAGTGATAACTTTGCAAGGTCACACAACCAGTAAGTGACAGAGCATGTTCAAACTCAGATAATCTGATTCTAGAACCTGATTGTTCTATATCCCCCTACCTGGGGTCTCACAAATACAAACTCATGTAGCCTTCTTCACCACGAAGTGTGAGTTGTAAGTTCACCTGTGAAGATTCTTCAGCCAATGTGACAACTATTTTAAAGTAATAACATATCCCACCCACCAATAGACACCTTCTCCTACTGTGAAAGTGTAGAAACTTCTCATAATAGTAGCATTTGGCTATGAAGCGTGAGTAGTGCTGATTATGGCGCATCATACAGAGCCAAAGAAACTAATCAAGGTATCACAACTCCAGATGCAACATGGAGAGAAGAGCACTGGGCTCCAGGAGCCAATGATACATGGATTCTGAATTCCAACTCATCCTTAGGCTGTGCAACCTTGACCAAGCCACTTCATTAATCTGGACTTCCATTGCTTCATCTCCCACATCAATAACTTAGGCTGGATAAAATCTAAGTTGCCTAACAGCCCTAAAATCTCATGATCCTATAACCTAAAATGTTTTTCAATGATTATGCCTCTGGATGGAGGCAATACTATTTTGCTCCTCGTTTTTAAGCAGTTGACAGCGCCCCGCTGTTGGGGTTCCCTGCTTTTCAAGAGTCCACATCTTTTCCAAGCCACAGCCCCAGATGGCTGCTGGGTATCAGTATCCAAAACTGGATGGTAGAAGCAGAACCCTTAAGTAACCACACAAGGCTCCTCACCCAGGCTCGGTTTCACAGGTTTGGCAGCCCCCAATTTTTCTTACATTAGGGGAGCATTTGGAAAAAGTATCTCAGCAAGCCATTTTTCTTTTTATAATAATATTTGTTAGTCTCTAAGGAAACAGGAGCCAGTCGACATGTCCTAAAGATAGTCAGACCAAGTAAAATCCGAGAAGAAAGCCTGTGTTCAATAGGCTACCTCTTCTTGCAACTGACCTTTTAGTATCAAAATCTCCCAATATATGCCAAATTAGACTTTATTATAACAAACTCACAGGATGTTCTCCTCTAGCTTCAATAATTTTAAGTTTATGGTCAATCTTGTTGATGATGGAGCTTGTTCAGTTCTTTCACCGGGGATTCTTTTAAGCAAATCTTCAACCTGTCATGTCACTTGTAAATGTCTTCGTGGATAGCTCTAAAAGAAGAAGATTCTCTTCAAAAGCATAACCGTGATCATTATTATGGTGGTTTTCAGAAATCTTAATTAGCATATGTTTTAAAAATTAACGTTATTCTTTAATATCTGATAATATTCAGTAAATGCAGTAGCTCAATAGAATGCCAGAACCAGGAGAACTCCATCTTTTCCAGTTATCTCGTTTTTTAAAAAGCAGCTAACTCCATCAGGTTGGTATCCAAATATAGCCTGTATGTTGAAATTGATTAATATATATATCTTAAAATTCATTAAGTGTATAGGTTTATCTACCATCTTTTTTCCTTATATCACAGTTGTCACAGAAGCTGTACCACTTTTCCTGTAGTTCCTCAGAATAGACTTTCAAAACTACATCTCAGGGCCAGTGCAGTGGCTTAATATACTAACCCTCCACCTGCAGTGCAGCATTGTATGCCAGCTCTCTCACTTTCGTTTTTTAATAAATATATTTATTTTTTATTTTATTTTTGGTGATGTTTACATAGTTGATTCGTGTGGGAAGTGTCAGGGATTAAGGGAAAGTGAGTGAGACCAATTTTCTCAAGTTTTCTTTTTCTTCTTCTTGTACCTGGAGAAAGGGAAGAGATAATGGGAGAAGCTTCCAACCCAGCTTCCCAACCGCCTCAGTACGCATGGTTGGGCAATGCTCCGAGGATTCTGCTCAAGTGGTTTTGATAGTTCTGAAATGCTGTCGATCTTGCCAATCCAAGAATGAAGAAGTCCTTCCAAGGTCCATTGGCTGACACAGTCCACCTTAGAGTCTCCATTCACCCGGATATTTGCTGTCAACACTTGGCTGGGGTAGTTGACCAGTTTGTTCTGCCCTCCTTCCTCCACTTGGCACCAGATGTCCCCTGACTTTCAAGTGAAACTAGAATTTTTAACAGCAAATACCACCTTACAAGCAAATCGTTAAGTCACTCTGCAAGAAACCTGACTTTAGCCTTTCTGTTTTAACTGATTTCCTCTGACACTGTTCCAGCAAGGCAAAAGGAGAGCAACCCCTCATAACCACCTGGTAAGTCTAAGTCGTAGTTTCCCATCTGGCTTCCAAGGATGCCCGCAAGGAGGTGTTCGTGCTCCGGGGCAGATGTGGTAGCTGTGGTTCCTGCAAGGCCTCCACTGACACCTTACTGATGAACAGTGTTGGGAGTGCCTCACCACTGCCCACCTTGCCACAAGCCCTCCACTGACACCACTTGGGGCCAAGCCGCTCACTGCTCTCAGTGAAGGTAGAAGTTCCCAGGCCAACAAGGGAGCTTAGTAACACTTGTTAGAGGCAGAGTAGAAGTTAAGGATCCTCAATTGACTTTTTTTTTTCTTACATGATTGATGTAGGAGGCTACGCAGTTGTGTGTGTGTCTGTGTGTGTGGCAGGGGCGGGGAGGAGGGTGTTGGTGTTTGTCTAAAGTAGAGTGATTATTTCCTGAAAGTTTTCTCACCTATGTTGCCCTCTTCTCCAGCCTTTTGTTTAAAGAGAACTAGCTTTTAAGGGTAGGGGGCTGGGGATCTGTACCTGCTCCTGTTTCTGGCTCTTTGGCTTCTGCAGCAATAAGTTTTGAGTATATAAGAAACAGAAAGAAAGCCTAAAGAACCCAGATTCTTACCCAGTTTGCCTTCTTTCTTCCAGTTTTAAGAACCATCTTTGAGCCCGGCGCGGTGGCGCAAGTGGTTAAGGTCCTCGCCTTGCACACCCGGGATCCCATATGGGTGCCGGTTCTATCCCGGCAGCCCTGCTTCCCTTCCAGCTCCCTGCCTGTGGCCCAGGAAAGCAGTCGAGGACGGCCCAAAGCTTTGGGACCCTGCACCCGCATGGGAGACCCGGAAGAGGCTCCTGGCTTCGGACCGGTATAGCATCGGCTCGTTGCGCTCACTTGGGGAGTGAATAATCATCGGATGGAAGATCTTCCTCTCTGTCTCTCCTCTCTGTATATCTGCCTTTCCAATAAAAAAAAAATAATAATAATAATAAATCTTTAAAAAAAAAAAAAAGAACCATCTTTTCTCCGATTTCTATGCAGTACCTGGAAAGGAACAAGATAGAGTATACTCACCGAAAAATGAATAGAGGAGAGTATATTGACTCTGTGTTCCAATAGGTACCAGCCTGGCATCGCCATCTTTAATTGCTCTTTGTTAACATTGATGTGTTACTCAAGTTTTATCACTGACACTGTGCATCTGTCCTTGCTCACTTCCAGTTGATTTAGTGAGAATGTCATGCCCAACCGTGAAATTAGTCCCTGAAAGTAAAAGCATGAACAGGACCCCCCACTGGAGGAGACAATACAAAGTGATGTCACCTGTAATGAAGATCTGGACAAAAAGATATGGGAGACTGGGGAACAAGAAATGCACATGGATGGGGTTTAGGGAAGGCTCCTTAGAGCAAGAGATACTGCACACTTCCCTTTGGGTACGGCAGGATTAAGTCTCTTTCTACTTTTGCGCATACAAAAAACTATAATTTTACAAAGGAAATTGGTGTACTGAGAAATAACAGATGCGTACAGCATGTATCCTTACTCTCAAATAATAGTAGGTGTTCCATTGTGATTTTTACTTAGACTTTTATGTTATGCTACCTTACTTTCATCCTCTTCTTACACTTATCATGTTGTGATACATTTATATATCAGAAAAGTCCGCTTCTATTGGTGAATGAATGACCATGCCATTGTAATAGCTTAGGAACAAATAATGGAAAGGAGGGTTAGTGAAGGAGGAGGAGCGGGAAAGGTGTGATCTACTATATACGCAAATCTGTATTGTGGAGAAAAAGAAAAAAGAAAAAATTTTTATAAAAAAGAACTACTCTCTTTATGTAAGTACCTAAAATAGTCATTTTCATAGAATTAAAGAATGAAATGATGATGGCCATGAACCAGGGGAGGGTTAAAAGAATTTACTAATCAGCAGGCATAGAGTTCATTCAAGTAAAATGAATAAACTCTAAAAATTTGCTGGACAAACCCATATACATAATCAGTGCCAGTATATCACACATTTAATTTGCTAAGAGCGTAGAACTCATTCTAAGTGCTCTTACCAAAATAAAATTTTTCTGAGAAAAAGAGAATTACTTTCTTTAGCCAGCCACAGCTTGCTTTAGTCAAGGGTTGTCAACTCCAGAGTCCCAGGCATGACCACAATCAGATCCCAAAAAACAAAGGGTCCCTACCCTTCTCTCAAACAATAAGGGGTCTGTTTGAATCTGCCAGCCATTTAAAGTCCCAGGAACAGCTTGTCATAAAGTTTATTTGTGTAACTGCTGCCCTGCAAATGAAAATGATACCATAAAAATGTGAGAAAGTCAGAAAATGAAGATATCATGCTGGAAAGAAGACCTTAAACTAAGGCTCCAAGCTTAATCTTATCACAGCTTGGAGGTCCACATGTGAGGGCTGTGGGCCTGAATTTGATGAGCCTTGGCTAGAACAGTGTGTTCATCTAACAGGCCACAGAAGCGGCAGCTCTCATTGAGAGAAGAACCAGCCATCCACTGCCAGCCAACGCTGCTGATGTTGACACTCCCACACTGGCTCCCCTCCCTGCTCTGGACTGCATGGTGACCTTTTGATCCTTGCAGTAGACCACAAAGCCCACTTCTATTACATCTGCTCTACTGTCCAGTGCTGAGTGGAGGGGAGAAGCAACAGCCGATTCTACAGAATGCTATCCCATGCTTTAGTCTCTACCTGTCATGATCATGTAATCTTGGTTAAATGCATATAGAAGTTTATACACAAAGTGTATGTATTTGTCTCATAACTTAGAAGTTGCAAGGGAAGGAAAGTCAATTGCATTTATCTATATTTTTACTCACTATGCTCTTTCTTCCTTCCTGAAGTCGCAAAATTTCTTCTTTTATTTCCTTTCTATTTAGAAAACTTCCTTTGGCCATTCTCCTAAGGTAAGTCTGCTGCCAACAAACTCTCAGCTTTCCTTTATCTGAAAATGTCTTGATTTCTCCTTCCTTCCTAAAGGACATAGGATTCCAGCCTGTCCACTTTTTTTTTTTTTCTTTCAGTGCTTGGGGAGTACTGCACCACTTCCTCTGACCTCCATGATTTCTTACGAAAAATCATCTTAATTGAAACAGCCTTACCTCTAAACTATTAAGGACTTGTTTCTCTCTTGCTATTTTCAAGATATTTCTTTGTCGTTATTCTGGAAGCTTGACTGTCATGTGCTTCATGTGGATTTCGCTGGGTTTGTTCTGTTTGGGAGATTTCTCAGCTTCTTGAATCCATTCGGTCATACCTTTTGCCAATTCTGGGACATTTTCTACCATAATGTCTTTGAGAGCTTCATTTTTCAGACCTGCCCTTTTCTCCTCTTCTTCCAAGACTGTGATGGTGCAAAAATACTAGATCTTTTGTTACAGTTCCACAAGTTTCTGAAGTTCTATTTTTTTTCCAACCTATTTTCCCTCTGTCCTTCAGAAGGTGAAATTTCTCTCATTTTGTATCCCATTCATGGATCATTCACTCCTCTGTCTACTTCACTTTCCTGTGAGCCAATTTGTCAAATTGGCTTTTTATTTTGTTTATTATACTTTCCAAGTCAAAATTTTCCAGTTTGTTCTTCTCTCTCCTTCTTTCTCATTGCTGAGGCTTTCTATTAACTTCCTTCAAACATGTTTGTAAATTACATTTTAATTAATTTATTGTGGCTTCTTTGAATTTTTTCACAAAATTCTAGCATCTCTACATCTCAGAGTTGGTATTTTTGTCTTTTCTCATCAAGACTGAGATCTTCCAAACTCCTAGTATGATAAATGATTTAGGTTTAAAAATGGGCTTTTTGGGTATAGCTGGGCTTCCCAATATTTCTTTTGGCTCCAGCTTATAATGGAGGTAGAAGCACAACATACATTTCAAAATCTTCTTAATTTTACTGTAAGAAAAAAATTTACTAGGTAGGACACAAAGATTAGTTACTCTTCATCAAGGTATTGAAGATTTCTCTGCACACCCCTCCTAAAACTGTTCTGCACCTCAACTGTTGACATATGCCTTATTAGAGTTATAAGCCAGTTTAGACTATCCTAAAATCTGCCAAGCTCAGCAAAATTATGCTTCAACACTATAAGCTGCTAAATACTAAAATGAAAATAGACAAGAGACAGCTGAATAGTACCCTATAGCCATTTTAAGATGTATAGAAACTGGTAGTATATAAATTTAAATTGAAACGTCAATGAAGTAGTCACAGGATGTGGTTAAGAACTTGCATTTTTTTTTAGCATATTGGTTACTCAATGCCATGTCAATTAATTCCATAATGTTGTAAATCATTGTTGATGTTATGTTGTGGCTTTAAATTGATTGAGATGATATTCTGCCAGCTCTGCCTTCAGACCAGAGATGGTCTCCTCAAGAAACCGTTGAATTTATCTGGACAATAAGATGCTGGACTTCTATGCTTGTTATACGCTTGCAATGAAAGAATCCTGACTGAATTTGAAATGTAATACATCAACAAGGTGGAGGAATCCACCATGGTGGCAGGGTACGGGGAAGGGTTGGGAGAATCCCAGAGCCTATGAAACTGTGTCACATAATGCAATGTAATTAATAAATAAATATATATATATATATATGAAAGAAAGAAAGAGACAAAGAAAGAAAGAACGAGACAAAAGAAAAGAAAAGAAAAGAAAAATAATGACATAATAGGTAACCAGAGCTTGATTTTATTATTGAGAAACTACAGTGAGCAGGAGATCTCATGCCAACCTGGAGAGTCACTTCTTCATTTAACTTCATTCTTCCTTTGATTCCCAATGAAGATCAATTCAAGTGGATGGACCAGAGACCTAATCTTGCCAGGTGTTACTTTTAAGGAGAGAAGGCAGACAGATTTTTATAGGTAACTTCTCCAAAATGTTTTTAAAAGAAAACAGGCAAACATTTTGCAAGGCACAAGTGATATACTTGAGATGCAGCTTCGAGTGCCGCCATCCCGAATCTCAGAGCCTTGTTCAAGTCCCAGACGCTCTACCTCAAATCTAGCTTCCTCTTGACACATATCCTTGGAAGTAGCAGATGATATCTTGAGGGTCCATGACATTCATATGGGAGATGTGAGTTGAGGTTTAGACTCTGGATTCAGTGTGCTGCACCTCTGGCTGCCTTTCAAATAAAACAAAAACGATCTTAAAGAGATCAAAAACTATTTTCAATTATTTTAATGCTTTGATGCATACCATGAAGACCAAAACTAAACACAACAAACAGCGTGTGGTCTCTGTGTAGCCAGCTGTCATTCTCAGTTTCTAGAAAATATTTTCCTGAGCAAGGGTGTAATATTTGGGATTCATGTTTGTTGTGAAGAGAGATACATGTTCCCAAGTGAGCAGCTCACAGGAAACCAAGAGGCAAGATGTAGATAGATCCTCATCATAGCTGGAACTGTAGTTGGCCCAGACTGAAGGAAGCTCCGTTCTGTTGTTTACTTGTGGTGTTATTTAGGAGTAAAGTGTCTGTGTTAGGGAAAGGAACCAATGAAGGACTCTTACTATCTTCCAGGAGTGTTTTCAGGGGACCCAAACCAGGACCACCCACAAAGGGTAGAGGGTGGTGTGTTCCCAGAAAAAGTAACACAGTCAATCATCCTAGGAGTGAAAGATCCCAGAAAAACAAATTGAGAAGTTGGAGGATGAGCTTAAGCCCAGGATGGGAAACTGACTCAAGCCAGTATGTTCATTCCACAATCAGGCTCTTACTGGCACTTGGTTTGGGGATAAGTGGAGCTGCAAGTCTTCTTCCCTCTAACCTGCTATCAGACACAATTCTGCCTCTGGGATAAGTCTTTTTTAGTAAGTGATAATGAAAAAACACTCAATGAAGCCTGCAGGCTTCAGATACCCTGGATATTTTTTGCAAAATGCCAACAAGTATATTATATGATTGGTTCCCACTTAGGTAAATACGATAATTTTTTACAGCAATCTTGAAATAAATTCCCATCACTAAGTGGTACAACAGTACTGTGAAGTTTAGACCTTGTGGTTACACAGAAATATTAGGCTTCCTGGTACTTACATCTCATTCATTCACAAGTTGAAGTGTTTACACAATCTTTCTAAACAGTTGCATATGTTAACACATCTTATTCAATCAATGACCCCTTATCCCTATCATCCTTTATGCTAACCAGCACTTTGGTGAGGCATTATGTCAAAATACTTGAAGCACTTACTGCAGCCACCACTGAGTACGGGGAAAACCTGATTAAAGTCCTTCAATCATTAACTTCTTCTTGAGCATAGATCCTCCAACCCAGGCTATTGAATGATATTAACACATACTCTCGCAAACACACACATACACACATACATATTTGCACATGAACAACTGGAATTGCATAAATACACATGCATGCATGCATTCACTCCTACATACAGAAGTGCACACACACTCATTCATGTGTCACATGATTGTGAGCCCAGCTGTGAATGGGAACACCCACAGTTAATATTTGACATGAGATCAGTCACTTGCCTTTTCTGTGTCTCAGTCTCATCTTCAGTAAAAATCAAGATAATAGTATTCACCTTATAAGATTGACATCAGGATTAAATGAGTTAACATTTGCAATGTCTGGAACAGAACCTGGTACACAGTAAACATCATAAAGTATAATGTATGCTTATTCTTATTATTAGCATCAATATTGTTAGTTATATACTCAATAAAAAGTGACCTAATAGCTGTTTCACACACACCCAATGTGTAAAAGGTAAACTTAGCCTCAAGGGCGATTGTAGTAATAAAAGCCAGTAGTAAGAGTTAGCAAGTAATACAGAGGGCGCTTATACCAAGTTGCACTGACCTCACGTTCTATGTTGTGTTTACTACTAGGGGTAAGGTTGTGGGGGAATTCTGAAAAAAAAAAAAAAGACATATGTAAGATCAGTCATATCTAGTCAGACTCTGAACAGTATGGGAAGAAACCTTAGAAATGAGACATTAATTGTACCACCTGGGGAGAAAATACTAGAAGCCTCAAAGTGGAGACCTTGAGATTGGCATTATGGTATAGCAGACAGTTACCGCCTACCACACCGACATAGCCTAGGGGTGTCAGTTGAAGTCCTCGCTGTTTCACTTCCAATCTAGATCACTGCTAGTGGCCTTAGAAGATGGCCCAAGTACTTGGAACGCTATACCCACCTGGAAGCCATAAAGATGCTCTTGGCTCCTGATAGGTGCTCTTGGCCACCTGGGAAAGGAACAAGTGGAAATTCTCTATGTCTCTATCTCATGCCCTCTGTGTAGCTCAGACTTTCCAATAAATAAGTAAGTAAAACAAGAATGAGAGAGAGAGAGAGAGAGAGAGAGAGAGAGAGAGAGAAAGGAGGAATGCTTGAAAGTTAGAAGAGGCACAAGTATTTTCATATCCTCAAGTGACTAGCCAACTGATTAAGATGGACCATGAGTCCTGTGATCATGGAATGACATCACATATGGTGCTTTTAAAATGATGATAGTCTGAGGCAGACACTGTTGTAGCAGTTAACACATCAATTAAGTTGCCTGCATTCCGCATTGGAGTGCCCGGGTTCGAGCCCTCCCTCAGCTCCTAACTGCAGCTTCCTGCCAATGTAGCAGTAACAAATCAAGTAGTTGCGTTTCTGCCGCCCACATGCGACACTTGGATTGTATTCTTGGATCCTTGGACTTCAACCTCATCTGGAAGCTGTGGCAGCCATTTGAGGAGTGAACCAGCAGATGGCTACAACCTGTCAATCTCAATCTCTCTCTCTCTCTCTCTCATACCTTCTCAAAATACTTATTTTTAAATGGCACTAGTCCTTTATGCAGCATCAAATGAATGTCAATCTCCTTCCTCTAAAGAAACCAACAGGGAAAAATAGCAACATAATGTTTGAGACGTTTGCTGTTATACAGCTGGACCAGACAAACCTTTCAACTTAAGCCAAAGCTGGTCATGACCAAGCCTGTTATCGTTCCTGACCACAACATCAATGTAAGGAGGCAACCTTGCTGAGTCAGCCAGTCAGACCGTGCTACTTACTGCTCCATATCTCAAGCACCCCTGTGCCTCAGTGTAGTGGGGTCCCACTGAATGCTGAAGGACTCCCTCAGCTTCAAGATAACCCCTACAAGTTCCTGGACTTACAATGCCCTGGAAAACTCAGCAGGCATCAGGCAGTGGTATGCCAGTGAAATGGTTTGTGACCCATTAGCAAGTAAGCAAAGTTCTGATTTGGTTTGGTACAGCAGTTAGGTCAGTAAGTGCAATGTCCATATCCCATATCAGAGCGCTGTGTTTGGTCCTAGCTCCACTTGCAATTCCAGCTGCTTGTTAATACGCATCATGGGAGAGAGCAGATGATGGTACAGGTGCCTGAGTCCCTGCCATCTGCATGGGAGGCTGAGACTGAGTTCATCACTGTTGGCTTCGGCCTGGTCTGTATGAGCATTTGGGAGTGAATGATAGATTGAAACTCAATCTCTCTGTCTTTCAAATAAGCAAAAATTTTTAAAAAAAAAAGTCCATAGTATAAATACTTCCACAAAAGGCTTTTTCAAGCCACCAATGTGACATCATCAAGTAGCCAATCAGAAAGAATGTCAGGAAGAAGCAGCAGGACAATAGTGTGTACACAGATGTGACAACATATATGACCTCCACGGCACAGATCTGGGTAAAAGGCAAGTTGTTAAAAACTAGGAGGTGATGAGCCTCAAATATTTTTACTATATATATATGTTTTATATACTTTTATCATACATATATGATTGACCCAACTGTGCTTATCTAACCTAATTTTCAAAATTGGCTGTGTTTGACAAAGAGCTTTAAGGCTTCCTGAAAATTTAGCAGTTGGCACTTATGAGTTTTGGCACACCATGGAACTAGTGTTTGATTTTTATGAAGAATATTGAGCGGAATGAGAACTAATGAAAGGATGGGTTACAAATCATTCAAAGAGTAAAACAAAAAAAAAGGAGAAATTTTTAAAAATATTTTGAGAGGCAGAGAGAAAGAGAGAATGGGCTGTCAATTTCTGGCTCATTCCATAAGCACCTGAGATGGCTAAGACTGAGCTGGGCTGAAGCTGAGAGCCGAGAACACAATCCAGGTCTCACCAAAGAGTGGCAGGGATCCAACTCCTTGAACCATTACTGCTGCTTCCCAGGAAGCTGGGATCTGGATCTGGAGGGAAGTACAAAATCCAGGCATTCTAACGTAGTATCCTAACTGCTAAGCCTGGTGTCTTCATTGCTAGGGCAAACACCCAATCTTGCAAAGAAATTTAAAGTAGTGCTAAAGAACATTTTTGCCAAACCATGCCAGCTTAGATTTGCAGCTTTTTAATCAAAACTTGCTGCATAGTTTTATTCAATGATAATGATGTTTTCAATTGGGACTTTTCTGGTCTAGTGAGCCTTCAACAGAATAGACCAAAGGCCCATTCAAGTCTTGTACATGGTTCCACTAAAATAAGATATGATAGGTATAATCTTTGTAGTTTTATCTGTCTCAAAAACAACTTTAGTAAGGGAAAGAAGTGGATGAATGAGATTTAAAATTTAGGCGATAAACTGATGGCTTAGCATCATTTCATACTCAAGAAAGTCAATATTAAAGTTACTGCTCAGACCCAGTATGATGGCTCAGTGCCTAAAGCCTTGCCTTGCACACCCAGGATCGCACATTTGCACCAGTTCATGTTCCAGATGCTCCATTTTGCATCCATCTTCTTGCTTGCCACCTGAGAAAGCAGTCAAGGATTAATCAAAGCCTTGGGACTCTTCACCTGTATGGGGGACCTAGAAGAAGTTTCTGGCTCCTGGCTTCAGATCGGCTCAGTTCTAGCCATTTGCAGCCATTTAGGGAGTGAACCAGCAGATCAAAGATCTTTCTCTCTGGTTCTCCTTTTCTCCATAAATCTTTCTAAATAAATATTTTTTTAAAAAAAGAGTTAACACTACTCTCAAAATGAAAGAGCAAATTAGCATATGGAAATCAATAGATGCACTTGAGCATTAAAGATTGAAATTCCGTAGTATCACTGATCTTGAAGGTTTCTGTTCATCTCCGGGTCACCAGTACCCGGTGAAGAATTCAGCACATGTACATTAGGTGTGTGGTACTCTCCTCACTGGCCAGAGGTTCCCCCAAGCTTCAGAAGCAAACCCAGGGCCCTCAGCAACAAGGCCTGTCTGAAGAAGAACTTGCTACACAGAGAGAATCTACCCCACAAGACAACCAAGCTCCCTGTAGCAGCAAAGATTGCCACCTGTCCTACGTTCAAGGCAGAACTCCCAGCTATATTGGAAGGCTTATAAGGAGCTTTTCAATAGTCTGCCTTACTTCCAACCATGCATAAATTACTAAGGAAGGTCAGTTTATTATCATGTATTTTGTAACAACTAAATGAACAACCACATTGAAATCAGTTTCTTCTTAGATTAATAATGACTTCACCAATGATGGTTGTGTTGTTTTCTGAGGAAACCTTCATGTAAATCTAAAGAACTATTGGCCACCAACTGAAACTAGCGCCTACCTATCCCCAAATCTTTCAGGGAAATTTTATTTTCCCCACCAGAGGTTATATCTTCAGGGTCTAATTTTTCTTTCTCAGCTTTCTCCTTCCTTGAGTTCCTGGCTAGATTTTTCATCTGAATTAAAATTTTTAGTGAATCTTTTGTGAAACATTTAGCCTGCCAAGAGCACCAAAACTCAAAAACACCTCCTTACCCACATACTTTCCATGTTCCACATAAATCCTTACATAAGAGACAATATTTTCACATAACCATGAGTTACTTACATAGGTATGTTTAAACCATGTTCCTACTAAATATTCATGAAAGTGGCATTTGGGAATAGGATATTCAAAGGAATGATCTATCATAAGAACACTAAAAACATTGTCATTCCAAAGATTTGAGTAAATTTTCTCAAATTCCATAAATGGGAACTATTATCGCAAAAGAAAAACACAAGAAATGTGAATATTTCTCTACATCTGTAGAAAGTAGAACTTCAAGCCCCATTTACCATTTAATATTAAGCCTGGCTAGAAACAATGAAACACTCAGAAGCAAGCATGTGGCCACTCGCATCACCTTCTTACAGTGAGCACTGTGCGAACCAAGGCTGTGCTGTGTGAGTCAAGCCATCTGGGAAGGAAGATCCTACTGTAAGGATAACAGACGCAGGACTTTTTTAAATGGTGCTGGTGTATAGCAGAGTAGCCAAAACCTTAGGATGCTCAAGGAAATACATTTTCATGTTAAAAAAAAAAAAAAAACTCAGAAATAAACAAAGGAAAACAGCAAAACATCCATGAAAGCATCCACTGCACAAAGAACACTGTTTACAAAAATGTAGTTGGCCCTGAAGTTCATTGTCACATACACATAATTTTAATTGAGATGTGGCCTTTTTATAGGACACTACTATATAAATAAACTCATTATGATGTCACAACAAAGTTATTCACGTGGTCTTGCTGAGACGTGGAGGTGAGCATAAGCAGTTTCTCTAGGAGGTGATTTCTGAAAGCACTTGGAGGGACCTGGGACAGTGAGAGGAAGAGAGGGCAAGGACAGCAGAGAAGGGTGCAGTGCTGAACACCCATCACAGTGGACCATCAGGATTCAAGCCCCACCAGAAAACAGTGTGCAACCGGGGATGAAGAGCTGGGCTGCTCGGAGAATGCTCCAGGGGGTGTTAATCCCCAGCACCTCTTCATGGGCTGAAATGGCTTCAGCAGCCAGACAACTCTCCAACTTCAGAGAGCAGAAGTTACTAGTTAATGAGCATAGAAACGGGAGGGGCTTTACACACGGGGCACAGGAGCATCAGTCACAGCTGTCGGCTGCTTCACCACAGGACTACACTGCTGTCTTCCTACTTATTTTCAGAACAGTCTCCCTCTCATTGTCCAGATTTCAGAAAAAGGCCAGTTAGTAAAACACCCATGTGAAATTTAAGAACAGATACCTGAGCAAAAGGATGTGCTATTTTTTTAATGACCAACATCGTGAGAACTTGAGTAGACTGTTATTGTTTTAAAAGTTACTCATTCACTTAAGACTCATAAGGATATCTTGAATTAAAAAAAAAATAGCAAGGGTCCGGCGCTGTAGCCGAGTGGCTAAAGTTCTCCCCTTGCATGCCTGGGATCCCATATGGGCACTGGTTCTAATTCCAGCTACTCCACTTCCTTTCCAGCTCCCTGCTTAGGGCCTTGGAAAGCAGTCGAGGATGGCCCACAATCTTGGGACCCTGCACCTGCGTGGGAGATCCAGAAGCTCCTGGCTTCTGGATTCAGATCGACTCAGTTCTAGCCGTTGCGGCTGCTTGGGGAGTGAACCAGCGGATGAAAGATCTTTCTCTCTGCTTCTCCTTCACTTTTGCAAATCTGCCTGTCCAATAAAAATAAATAAATGTTTTAAAAAATAAAATAGCAAGTATCGTGGAGAATGTGGCAGAGTTAGAACCCTTTCACATTGCTGGTGGGAATTCTGGTGGGATAGTGACTGTGGAAAACAGTGTGGCAAACCTGCAAAAAACTTAAAAACAGAGCTCAGCACGTGATGCAGCCACTCTAGTTCTGGCTGTGTTCACAAAATAATCAATCCCAGGGGCACAAACAGATATTCAAACAACCATGATAAAAACTAAAAGGAAGAAGCAACCTGGGTGTCCATTTACACCTAAGTGGATAGAAAAAGGTGGTATGTCTATAAATGCAATGAAATATTATTCACCCCCAAAAAAGGAGAGTCTTGTATAATGCTACTATATATTGATGAACCTGGAAGGCATTATGCTAAATGAACCAATCACAAAAGGATAAATACTACGTAACACCAGTTGTATGAGGTACCTGCAGTTATCAAATGCGTAGAAAGAACTGGTGATTGCCATGGGGAGAGGGGACTCATTCTCTAATGGATATAAAGTTTCAGTTTGGGAAAGTGAAAAAAGTTCTGGAGCTAGGCGGTGATGACAGTCACACAGCCATATGAATGTACTTAATGCCATGAAACTAAACACTGGAAAATGATGAAAGTAGTGAATTTCATGCCAAGGTATATTTTACCACAATAAAAGTTCTGCAAAGATGTATGACTAAAAAAATTAAATACTGTGACATGAAATAGCAGGGTTGATTTTTTAAGGTTTGCATTAATTTGCCCAATATCTCCCACACTGTGCAGTCTTGGTTTATGGAAATAGCTTCTAGAGTCTGTAAAAATACTTCTGAAACGATTGTTCTGGAGTTCTTTGATGTTCTGCCCATTCTGGCTCTAACTTCCTACACATTTAAGGTCTTTCTCATTCCAGAACAAAGGCAATATCAGAGCAAGATTCAGTTCGCTTACAGCTGTGTTTTTCCAGTGTTAGTAAAGAGAAGCCAACTTAAGGAACCAAGAACCTTTGATGTACAGAAACAGCTGGCGGCACAGAAGCACCAGCGGTGCAAGTGCTGAGAATTGATCCACCTGCCCCTTCAGCATGGTTGTCAGAATCTGCTCAGCAAGTTGTCAAGGATGACAGTTTTCAAGTTGGCCTATTGGCGCACTTGTCCCCTTGGTGGAGCTCAAGGCTACAGGACAGAGATTGCTTTGGTCCCCAGATTCCTTTCTCATTACTATCAACTGAAGCAAGAGCAAAGCAAGATGCCCCTTTCCAGGGCCAGCACAGTGGCTCAATGAGATAATCCTCCATGTCCAAGTGCCAGCATCCCATATGGGCACGAATTTACACCCTGGCTGCTCCACTTCCCATAAAATTGGCCTATGACATTGGCCCATAGCAATCCACACTTTTAGCACTTATCATTTTCTGCCCTGTATTTAAAATGTTATTAACCCTACCCTATCTAACTTCTTGTAAGATAAGGTCTTGGCAGATCAAGACTTTACCTTAGTAAACTCACTCTTTACCGAATGTTAACCAACATCTTTCCTACACCAGGAACTCAGGAAAACTCTTCCCTGAGTGAAAAAACTAATGAAATACTAAAAGAAAATCCCAGCCAGCCTGGAAAAGTGTATACCACCAACCATTAATTACTCAAATGCCCCTACTCTGGTCATGCCTGCTCACCCCCAACCCCACCCTCAATCTCTGCAGGAAACATGTTCCAATGGAGATCATGGTCTCCTTGCCATACCTCTATATCTATGATGCCTGAAAATGAAATACCAGGCATGCCGTCAGCCCCAGGAGCCTCTCTGCACCCTCTGATTCCCATGTCTAACAGTCATTCGCCAAGCCATTTCCCTGCTTTCCCAGGCCACGTGGAAATTCAGGCACCACCAGCTAAGAAGCCTGGGCACAGTTCACAAACTTTCCATCTTATCCAAGGAACCCTATAGGTGCAAGAAAGTGAGAAAGCAATGAGTGGAAGTTTTATTGCAAGTCCTTCTGTGCCTCCAGCATGGACCTCACTCTTTAAGTTCCGTCTTCCACCATGTCCTAGAATATGGAAACAGCTTTCCAAGTTCTTCACACCTAACAGGGGTGGTCTTTCTTCCAGGTCCGAGTGCCTCCCTAATTCCAACTGAGGTCTTACCTGTTCATAATTCCACCATTCTTCTGATTGCAACCACGTAAGCGATCTCTTAAGTTTCAAATTTCCCCAGCATTTATCTTCTGAGCCCTCCCCCAGAATCTACCTTAATTCATGGCAAGTTGTAACCTGTTACTCCAGATTCTAGCCTCTACCAAGTTTCAAATCACTCTATATTTTCTTTTTTTTTTTTTAAGATTTTTTTTCCCCTTTGGAAAAGCATATGTACAGAGAGAAGGTGCTACAGAGAAAAAAAATCTTTCATTCCCTGGTCCCAAGTGGCCACAATGGCCAGAGCTGTACCAATCCCAAGCCAGGAGCCAGGAGCTTCTTCCAGGTCTCCCACATGGGTTCAGGGTCCCAAGCCTTTGGACTATCTTCATCTGCTTTCCCAGGCCACAAACAGAGAGCTGGAAGGGAATTGGAGCATCTGGGACATGAATCGGTGCCCATATAGAGTGCTGGCACTTGACAACAGAGGATTAACTAGTTGAGCCATCACACCAGCCCCAAAACCAAAGGATTTCATAGTCCTTATAAATAGCCTGTGAATTACGTTTCCCAGCTCTGATTTACAGAAATAAAAATTTTAGAAATGCATAGCAATGATGGCTATACAACATTGTGAATATGATTAGTGCCACTGAATTGTACAATTAAAAAGAGTTGAGGAATGGATGTTTAGCCTGCTGATGTTTAGCCTTACGATGCCCACAGTCCACACTGGAGTACCTGCGTTAGCACCCAGCTCAACCCCTGACTCTCACTTCCCATTTTTGTAGACCCTGGAAGACAGCAGTGAAGTCTCAAATAATCGGGCTCCTGTCACCCTTGGGAGACCTACATTGCATTTCTATTTCCGGTCTCTAGCTCTGGACTAGCCCAAGAAATTGCGAACACCAGAGAATAGACACAATAGGTGGGAGTGTATTCTCTCTCTCTCTCATAAATTTTACATGGTCTTAATGGTACGTTTTGTGTTACGCACATTTTCAAACATTTTTTAAATATTTATTTATTTTTATTGGATAGTCAGGTATACAGAGAGGAGAAGAAACAGAGAGGACGATCTGTCCGTTGATTCACTCCCCAGCTGGCTGCAGTGACCAGAGCTGAGCAGGTCCCAAGCCAGGAACCCGGAGCTTCTTCCAGGTCTCCCAAGTGGGTACAGGGTCCCAAGGCTTTAGGCTGCCCTCAATTGCTTTCCCAGGCCACAGGCAGGGAGCTGGATGGGAAGCAGGGCTGCCGGGACACAAACCAGCACCAGTATGGAATCCCAGCGTGTGCAAGGCAGGGACTTTAGCCGCTAGGCTACCGCATGGGGCCCACATTTTCAATAATTTTTAAATGTTATGATAAACCCCCAAATCCTTGATTTATACATTTAAATTGGTAAATTACATGGTATGTCTCAATAAAGTGGTTTTAAAAAGAGAGAGAGACGAAAGGACTGTCCAAACAATTTCAGTAGTTGTGGCCTCAGTAGCAGATGGTAAATGGTCGAGCTGGTGGCAAAGGAGGATGCCGAGCTATGTGCGGAGCATCTAAGGGAGGCAAGAACAGTTCCGTAGTCTCACTACCTAGAAAACCCACCATGCAGAAACCTCTGGCCCTGGACCACATCTAAGTAACCAATCTACAACCAGAATGACAGACAAAGGAACCCACAAATGTCTGTTCTCGTGACAAAGTTCATTCCGCATCCACAGTTCAGAAAGTCAGACACTTCTAATTACTGGTCACTCACCCAGCTCACTTCAGAGAAATGCAATTCTCACACTGGCCCTTTAACAGAAAGCAGGCGATGACTCTGCCCCATCCCACACACCAAGTCCACTCCGAATCACCCTGCCTCCAGTTTCATTTCCTCCTCCACCACTGGCAGCCTTCACCTCACCTCCCCACACAGGTTCCTGCCCTCCCCATCCTCAACCAGAATTACTTGTAAATTAAAACTGTGTATTTCTATGAAGATGGTACTCCAAGATAATTTCTAAACACCCAGTTTCCAACAAATTGAAAAACACTGGAGCTACCACTGTTTCCACCTTGGTACCACAGTGGCCTCTTTTGAATGAACAGATGCTCCTACTGCCAAAATAAATAAATTACAAAAACCCTTCTCTGGTACCGCACTGTCCAGTGATATCTATAGACTTTACTTGTCCCAGTGCAGTGACTGTTGCAGCCATTTGGAGAGTGTACCAGCAAATAGATTCTCTCTGTGTGTCTTTCTCTCCCTCTGTGTGTGTCTGTGATTCTGATTTCAAAAATAAATTAAACATTTTTAAAAAGCTTTTTAAAAAAACAGCAAATGAATTGTAGCCACAGATGATAGTCTCAATGAGACCTCTTGGCCTGAGTCGTGCGCCCAGTGCTGCAGTTAGTTGCCTATGCCTGTGTTTTCTCAAGAATCTAATGCCATTAACAGGAACCAGCCCTCTCCAGAATCACACTGCCACGCCAGTCCTTACCACAGCTGCTGCACAGCCCTGCTTTCACCTCCCACCTTTACTCTGTATTAGCAACAGGCAAGCTCCCCTCCTCACCCCCACCTCTATTATTGCAATGCCTGTAGACGCTACTTCATGCTAGAGCTAGCAACACTACACTTAGCACAGGCAAAGGGGTCCACAACACAGTCGGGCTAGCGAGCCCTCCAAGTCTCATATTGTGGGTCTGATTTACAAAGTCACTGCTGGTAGCAGAGATGATGTGCTCTTATTTTCTCAGGGATTGCTGCAGAATAGGAAAGAAGGTGAGTGGAAGGAGAGCACCGGAAGGAAGCTTCTCACATCAAGCACAAAGGACTGCTCAGACTGTCTTCCAAAAGCCGTAAGAACTGCTCCTGCTCATTAATGAATGTTCCAGAAAGACATTAACTTCCCCAGCGTTCACACATCATGCTGTGTCCCACGGCCTTGGCAGCAGCATTGGAACCCAAGGCAGGGAGGCAGAAGGTATGTGAGGCAGATTATGAGGCATGGTGCTGTCGGGGAGTACCCAGTGAAGATAGTCCAGGGCTACCCAAAGCAGCTGTCCAGGGTAGCTGGAGAAGCACACAAGTGGCCAAGGTCCGAGAACTTATGTGAAGAACAAGGGATTCATGGTGACCAACAAGAGCTGTCTGCCACCACAACACTTAATGATGGTTTTCCTTGTTACTTGATGCTTGCATACAAGGACTAATTTAACATGGCAGGCAGGGCCTGGTGCAATAGCACAGCAGTTAAACTCCTGGCCTTGAACACACCAGGATCCCATATGGGTACCAGTTCTAATCCCGGCGACCCCACTTCCCATCCAGCTCCTTTCCTGTGGCCTGGGAAAGCAGTCGAGGACAGCCCAAAGCCTTGGGATCCTGCACCTGCATGGGAGACCTGGAGGAAGCTCCTGGCTCCTGGCTTTGTATCGGCACAGCACTGGCCATTGTGGCTGCCTGGGGAGTGAATCATCAGATGGAAGGTATTTCTCTGTTTCTCCTCAAATATGTGTGTGTGTGTGTGTGTGTGTATGACTCTGCAATAAAAAAATAAAATAAATCTTTCAAAAAAAAAAGAAAATAGGGAGATGAGGTCGAGTGATGTGGCACAGTGAGCTAAGCTGCCATCAACAACACTATTATCCTATGTTGAAGTACAGTTTTAGTCCTAGTTACCCTACTTCTGGTGCAGCTCCCCCCTGTTGTGCCTGGCAATCGAAAATAATCTAAGTGTTCAGTCCCCACCACCCATATAGAAGACCCAGACGGAGCTCCAGGCTGCTGGCTTTAGCGTGGACCAACTTCGGCCATTTTGATCATTTGGGGAGCAAATCAATGAGTGGAAGGTCTGTCTCTCTCCATATTCAATCATTCTGCCTTTCAAATACATACTTTTTAACTTTTTAAAGATGTATCTATTTTTATTGCAAAGGCAGATATACAGAGAGAAGGAGAGACAGAGGAAGATCTTCCATCCAATGGTTTACTCCCCAAGCAGCTGCAACAGCTGGAGCTGAGTCAATCCAAAGCCAGGAGCCAGGAGCGTCTCCTGGGTCTCCCACATAGGAATAGGGTGCCAAAGCTTTGGGCTGTCCTCGACTGCTTTCCCAGGCCACAGGAAAGGAGCTGGATGGGAAGTGTGGCTGCCAGGATTAGAACCGGCATCCATATGGGATCCCGGTGTGTTCAAGGCCAGGATTTTAGCCACTAGGCTATTGCGCCAGTCCCCTAAACACAATTTTTTTAAAGAGAAAAAAATAAGATGATCCTATGCAATCTCAAACATCCTTAAAATGACAACAGGCAGAAGAGTAAGCATCATACATGAAAAAGATTCCACTGCCGCCCTGTTGGCTTTGAGGCTGAACTGGAACCACCTGTGGCAACACACAGCAGCTAGCGAGGCAAGGAAATGGGGTGAAAAGAACGTCACACTGCTAACACCTTCATTTCAGCCTGGGGGTGAGGGTGGGGAATTCTGAATTACACAACTGCAAAATAATGCATTTGTATTATTTTTAAACAGCCAAGAGGTAATCCTTGGTTACAGCAAGAAAACTAACATTCCTGCCCAATTCCTTCTTTGGGGCACATTTGGATCATTTTCAACCTGAAAAATGCTTGCACTTTGACTTCTTAATTGATATTTTAGGCTACAGAAGTTTCACCTCCTTCATAATTGAACGTATCATTGATTTTGCTTACACTGCCTGCTTTGGGCATCATGTTGCAGAAGGCATTCTTCAACTCCACCTATACAGAAATATTTATCTTTATTGGTACTTTCATAGTTAAATAGTGTGAGTTCAGAATCTAACCTCAGTTTTTCCCTGATGACTAGTCCCACTAATGAATGTATCATGTAGCTTTGCCCTGTAGCATAGATTTAAAGATATTTCAAAACAAATTTCTGATATAAATGTCTGCTGTTGTTCGAATGTGTCCCTATAAGTTCTCGTGTTGGAAACCTAACCATCCTCATTGAAAAAATGTCACGGGGTGGACATTTAAACCTCACCCTCATGAATCGATTAATGCTGCTATTGCAAGAGTAGGTTTGTTGTTAGATGTGGATTCTTGATGAAAAAAAAAAAGGATCTGATCTGCCCACTCCCCCCCCCCACCCACTAATGCCACCCTCTCTGCCTCGGTCTCTCTCTCCTGTGATATTTTCTGCCATGGTAGTGCAGTAGGCAGGCCCCCGCCAGCAACCAGAACCCCTTAAACTTAGGTGTTCTAGCCTCCAAAATTATGGACAGTGTGTCTCTGTTCTTTATGAATTAGCCAGGTCCAGGTGTTCTGTTCCTGCAGCACAGACTGGTCTGAGAGCCCTTAGACACTCACACCCAAGTGAGAACACTGTCAGAAAAGAGCAGCGTCTTCGACAGTCTGAAATCAGCACCATCTTGTGACTTCACATTTGTCATCTAACCCCAAAGGAAATAACCCCGCTTGTGAAACAAATAAGAAACCACACCACAGATAAATTAAGATTTTACCTTCCGGTAACAAAACACCAAAGCCTTTAGCATCACAGCACAGAAAGAGGGAAAAAAGAACTCACTTCCTCGGTGCTTCATTATCTAGACTAGTCAGCACCTCAACACGGGCTCCATCGGCGGAGAACAGAAGCCATGAAAAACTCACTTCTTTTTCCTTTTCCTGTTGCTATTTTTCTCCTCATTCCTGCAGGTAAGACATGTTTTTCAAATGCTTTTCAGTTTTGTTCGTGAACAGGTAAATGGCTAATGATTTTCAATGTTTTCAATATTTCCATTCTTCGCTATCTAAAAGGCATGTGAACTTTTTAAGAAGAAAATGTACTCATGTGTCTACAACAAAAAACTCGAAAACATTAACTAGATCTGGTGGCTGCTGTAAGTTCAATCCAGATCCACGACCAACTCTTAAGTGAAAGCCTAAGAAATGTGTGATGTACTGATTACTTACTAACCGGATCTCCCAGACTTACAAGTATGAACAGCTACGTGGCCATGAATCTCAGATAAATTAAAAACTTCTCATTTCAGAATGTATTCTCTTACATTCATACATATAAAATAATCCGATGATTCTTATGCCTATTTATATGTGTGTATGTATTTACTGACTCATGAAATTTGAAATGAAGAATAGCGATTTTCTAAGTGCTTTACATATATTAATTCATTTAATCTTCTTAAGCCCCATTTTAGAGATAAGGAAACAAAGGCACAGAAAGATTAACTAAATTTACTAAGGTTCATCAACTACTAAGTAGTAGGATTGAGATTTGAACCCATAATTTATATTATTTTTAAGATTTATCTATTATTTTATTGGAAAGTCAGATTTTATAGAGAGGGGAAATAGAAAGATCTTCCATCTGCGGGTTTACTCCCCAAATGACCACAATTGCCAGAGCTGAGCCGATCCGAAGCCAGGAGCAAAGAGCTTCTTCCTGATCTCTCATGCAGGTGTAGGGTCCCAAGGTTTGGGACCATCCTCTATGGCTTTCCCAGGTCACAAGCAGGGACCTGGAAGGGAAGTGGAGCCAGCCAGGACACAAATCGCCAACCTTATGGGATTCTGGCACTTGCAGGTGGAAGGTTAGCCAATTGATCCATGATGCCAGCTCCATCGTTTATGTTCTTAACATATATGACACAGCTCAATGGTACCATCAGAGCTGAGGACTTAACATGGAACCCACAAGCTCCTTCAAAGTCGGTAGAGAATCTCAAAAAGTTTCCAAAAACTGGATGCAAATATTTACATGCATATGTGCAAGGTACTTTATCACACTCTCCCAGGGCTCTGTATTTCAAACGAAAGAGGGAAAGAGTCACTACTCTAGAAGAAAGTTCTTCACGATGGGAAAAAGAGAGTTTTACATGACGTGGAACAGGATTAGAAAATTGCTTTGCCAATTTTACTGCATGAAATGCATAAGTGAATTGCCCTTTGCAGAATCTATTTTCCATATCCCACATGGATACTCTAATCCTCACCTTTCAGGGTGGTAAACATCAGAGGGAGTGTCTGGCATTGATAATTGGATATTAAATCACAGGTGTTTCCCTTATTATTGTCACTAGAATCTTTTCCTTTGATTTTTTTTCCCTTTGATTTCCATGTAACTTACTAAGTCTTCATTTCAAAACAATACCCTTTCCCTGGAATATTGTGAGATTTTTTTTAAAGCCATGAGAGTGTCCAGGATGAAATGACACTGGAACAAGCCAACCTACAGGGGGAAGTGAACAGTCTGGGAAGGGTAGGGAAGCAGAAGGACTGATGGGTGAGTCTTCATTCTTCCTGTTTACTGAACTTCATGAAATTGCCTGAAACTTACTACTTCAAGGATGCAGGAAGGACATGGACACTCTTCTAAAGCTACTTCAAAATCTTGGGGAAGAAAAAATATCGTTTATATTCAAGATACTATACTCAGGGAGATCGTGGGAAGTCATAGACATTAGAATTAATTTAATCTGAACAATTAAATAACAGCAGGTCAAGATGGAGTCTTAAATTCACTTTGCTATCAGTTAAAATGTGAAGAACAGGCTCTGAGATACATGTCATGTCAGGACTTCAAAGCATCTGTCCATGAGGAGTCCTTACATCAGTTTTATCACTCTGTGGGCAATCTATTCTCTCCCTTCATCCCTAACCATGCTGCCTTTTACTTACAGCACCCAGACGCTTGAAATCCCCTCTGGCACCAACTGTTGAACTCTTACTCACCTTTCGATTTCCTTCAGAGAAAAAAAAATGCGTTCTGCAGAAAGGCTTCACAGGCTCCCTGCCAACTCCGTTCTCTCCCATCTCTGGAATCCTCTGTGCCTCGTGTGTACCCTGGGGCATCTCGCATGCTCTCTGCCCTGGCACTGCTTCATGCTGTCATCTACAGTCTTTACCTTTAGAATTTTCTTTGATGGCAAGAACAGTGTTTCTTTCATCTTTGCACCCATTTTAACAGTAGTTATTCAAACATAACTGTAATACCTGCGTGAAAAAGAAATTGGATGAGTGTGTTTATTCCTTAGGAAAGAGCTTTTGTCGTGATTTCAGCCTGGAATTAGTTAAGTCTAACTAGAAGTGCAGTTGAGCAATTGGCTTTTGTCTTTCCCTGGTGGGGGCATTCACCAACATTTATTCTTTAGCCAAAACACATATTTTATGCCTCTATCCACTCTTCTTTTAGCTTGTCTGTTTCATCATATTTTTCTGCACAAATAACAACAAACAAGAGAAAAAAATGAATAAAATAAACAAAGGCCATTAAAAGCTGCAATTTGGTATTTATAAGGTGGGTGATTATAGCCCTTTGCTGATTCCGTTTTCTCAGGGAGCTACAATAACATGGAGCTCACAAAACCAGCACAATGTGTTTAGTTTCCATGGAGACTGGCTGCCCTCCAAGATGCCTTTTTGCCTCAGGTGTTAAAATACAACACCTCCTTTCCTTGCACAAATGCATGTCTTATTAATAAGAAATTTTTTTATCTCTGCCAGCCCAACAAGGTTCCAACCACCTGCCCCTGAAGCAGAATGTAGACAATGAGCATCCATGCAACTGAGGAACAGCAAGGCCAAGTTTGGGAACCAGAGCCAAGTTACACATGTCTGGCCCCAAATACGACAGTGCTTGCCCCATCTCCTCCAGCTCTCTAAGCACAAAATCAGCATAAACCATGGCTTTCTAGGCTGGGCCACAGCCTACAAAACACACCACTGAGCCAGGTGCCAGTTGTACCAGAATCTTCTGGGGTGCTTCTTCAAGGCGTAGATTCCCTGGCTCACTCCAAAGATGGGTCCAGACAATCAGCATTCTAAGCTAGCATGCTGACTTATTAGGACATTACAACATGAGCATCCGGATTCCCAGAGAGAAGCATTTTTGTATTTTTAAAAAATTTTAAGAAGAGAAAGGAGACATCAATTTAGAGATAACTAACTCTGCCTTTCAAATAAAAAGAAATCCTTAAAAATTAGTTTTTAAAAGTCTTACTAGGACTGTTTACTCATAATAAAATGAGTAATAATTGGGAGTTATGCTTATAATTGGGAGTTTCAGATCTCAGGTTTTCTAAAGATTTTGGAATTTAACATATATTTATTGAGATGCCTTGGGGTTAGAACCCAAGTCTAAATATGAAATTCATTTATGCTTTATATACACCTTTTATTAGTTGCCTGAAGGTAATTTTACAGTACTTTTCACTGTTATATGCCTGAAGCAAATTTTTTTGTTGCATGGAATTTTCCACTTGTGGTGGTACACTCAAAGAGTTTCAGATCTGGAAGCATTTCCGATTTTGGAAAGAGTTTTAAAGATATATTTCTTTACTTGAAAGGCAGAGCAACAAAGAGAGAAGGAGAGAAAAAGAGAAAGAGAAAGATCTTCCATCCTCTAGCTCTCTCCCCCAAGTGGCCACAACAGCCAGAGTTAGAGAGGCTCTCACATGAGTAGCAGTGGCCTAAATATTGGGCCATCTTCCACTGTCCTCCCAGGAGCAAGAGCAGGGAGCTGTGTCAGAAGCAGAGAAGTGGAGACATTTAGCTGGCACCCTACATGGAATGTCAGCACCACAAGTAGTGACTTTATGCAGTGTGCCACAGCAGTATTTGATTAAGGGCACTCAGCCTTTACTAGACTCATCATGGAACTACACACTCTGCACAAGCGTGCATTGCAGGGAACAGCATCATAGTCACAAATGCTGCCAGAAAAAGCTCCCAAGCCAAACTCCCGGAGCCCTGAAGCTTCTCTGCTTCTCACAGAGCACCTGTTCATGAACTTGTGCTGATACTATTCACTGTAGTCAAACTGCCTGGGAGCGAAGGAATTCACTCTGAATTACTCTTTTAAGTTTTTCTAGACTCCTGCGAGGGAATTATAGGGGGAAATGAAGTGCCACTTCACGCAAGACGCTACATGGTCCTGATAAAAGGGCTGGAAACTTGTGCAGGGGCTTTGATCAAAGACAACTGGGTGTTGACGGCTGCTCACTGTGACCTGTAAGTAGATGCTGCCTCTCCTTGTTCTCAACGTGGATTCTGGGAGGTGAAAATGATTATCAAGTCCAGAACCAAAATTAAGTGCGGACAAAGAAAGTAGACAAGCACATCACATCCTATTAGAATATTCGCCTCAGCGAGTGAAAGCTAGGTCCAGTAGCATAGATTAAAATGTTTGGTTACTTCATTGCATTATTTTAATGTTTCACTATAAATAAATCATGCTAAACATTTTAAACACAAAGAGGAAAGAAAAAAACAGAAACAATCTAATCAAACTTACATAAAAACTGTTACTACTTTGATTATATATTTTTTAAAGTTTTTTTTATTGGAAAGCCAGATATACCAGAGAGGAGGAGAGACAGAGAGGAAGATCTTCTATCCACTGACTCACTCCCCAAGCAGCTGCAACGACTGGAGCTGCACAGATCTGAAGCCAGGAGCCAAGAGCCTCTTCCAGGTCTCCCATGTGGGTGCCAGATCCGAAAGCTTTGGACCATCCTTGACTGCTTTCCCAGGCCACAAGCAAGGAGCTGGATGGGAAACAGGGCTGCTGACATCAGAACCGGTGCCCACATAGGATCCCAGCGTGTGTGAGGACTTTAGCCTCTAGGCTACCGTGCCAAGCCCTGTGATATATTTTGATCCAGAACTTTTTCATGAGTGTATTTTACAAAGTAGATCAAATTAAATGTCCTCTAGGGTTACAGATGGTTATATATTATCATATCATTGGTGGCATCCCATGACCATGCATATTAAATTGATTGAGTAGAAATTACTGCTATTTGACTGCTTTTGTCAACTGCCCTTCCCCTGGGAAACTTTAAAGAAACACACTCAGGAAAATGAACCTGCTACAACTGCTCTAGTTTCTGGGTTTAATCTCTTAATCCAATTGTCAGGGAAGACCACTGGAAGAGATGATTTATTCTACAAATCTAAAGTAGTTGCACAGAGCGGCAGCTCCTCCTTGGGCAGCCCAAGGTCATGCCCAGCTCCCTCCACCCTAGCAGCCCCAGGAAATGGCCACCACACCCCACCTTCACCCTTACCCCAAGGAGTGCCCCCCACTCCAGGCATGCACCCAGCCGACCTCTCCAGGCCTTTAGCCCCAGTGCTCTTGCCCCCCCCACCAAAAATCTGGGATTCTTTCCCTGTGGCTTCCTGCCCTGCTTGAAAAGACTCAGTGAGGTTGAGGCCACATGCTATAAACGCACAGGTCTCTGGATTTTTAGGTGAAAGCTTCTAAAACACACACACACACAAAAAAAAAAACCAGCCCTGTATGTTTCCTCCATTCTTGCTGCCTTGCTCATAGACAGGATCCCGTGTGGAAACACGGATCATTCTTTACTAAGTAAAGTTGCACCCATTGTCTTATATTGGGTTTTATATTATTTCTTTTCCCAGAAAAGGAAAACCTCAAATTATTCTTGGGGCTCATACTGCATCCAATAAAGAGAAGCTTGAGCAAGTATTTTCCATTCAAAGAGCAATTTCCTATCCATGCTACGACCCAGAGACATTTGAAGGGGATCTTCAACTCATTCAGGTAAATTTAAATTTTGTTTTCTTAAATACTAAGCATTTCTATACACTTAGCTTCACAAGATTGTCTTCTGCTTGGGGCGTGGGGGGAGACAGCATGGCTGGGACACAGCGCTCTATGGCCATAGATGATCCCTCCTCCCTGGTCACCAGTGACGCTCTATCCAGGGAAGAGCTGTGATGGGGACAGCATCCTCCCAGGCTGTGGAAAAGAGAGGGCAGAGGCTTCCAGACAAGATGAAGAGCACGGGGGTAAAGAAGGAGGCATTCATAGGAAAAGTAGAGAAAAAATAGTGATCCTGAGAAAGAGAGGTGTGCGGGACAGTAAACCTCAATACCAAGATTTGCAAACCAGGATGGCTGAACTTTGTGCGCAAGGAGAAGGAAAGGGTTTTAAGCAGGGAG
The DNA here is from genome assembly GCF_017591425.1 of Ochotona curzoniae. Lineage (NCBI taxonomy): Eukaryota > Metazoa > Chordata > Mammalia > Lagomorpha > Ochotonidae > Ochotona > Ochotona curzoniae. Next base: position 25,231,511 of record NW_024465582.1, read on the forward strand.
GTAACATAATCAGACTGCCTGCAAGAGTCCTCATTCTGTGCAGAAAGTGGAATGAAGGGAGGCAGAGATGAACTGGCAGTTCCCGCTCATTCCAAAGGAGCTGTTAGCTTAAACAGAAGCCTAGAGCTCCAGCACAGCCTCTTAGTGTAAATAAAGGACCCCCTGAGCACTAGCTGCTCCGGCCAAACCTCCACATTCCTGGCACTCCAATACTCAGAGGCTTGGCCTCCCGCACTACCCCTGCCTTGAGGCTTCTGGGCCAGGTCTCCCCTCTCAACCCCAACTCTATTGTAACCATACAGCCTAGGCAAAAAAAAACAAAAGCAAACCTCTCCCCCACCCTCTGAGGGCACTCCAGAGCCCACTCCCCATGGCATTTTTCCTTTGGAATTTAACACTGAAATAAATACTTTTGATGGAGTTTCATTCTCTTCCTCCGTCCTTAAAACATGAGCTCCACAGGGTAAATATTTTTGTCTATTTACTTCTATGTCCTCCAATTCCTAGAATAGTATCTGGCATATAACTGGCTCTCCAAGAATATTTTTTGAGTAAAATCTGAACAAGGGGTGGAGTTAAGCTACACAGTAACAAAGTTAGTGGAGAGAAGGGAAGCGGTCTAGACTCAGGTCTCCTAGCAAGCAGGAGAGCAGGTGTGCCTGAAGGCCTGAAAAACTCACTTTTACAGAGGAGGAGGGGGCATAAGGAAGGTGAACCATCTCTGCTCATGGAGTAGGATCAGGAAACCCCCTTCCACCTCTAGCACTGGGGGCAGTATATGATGCTGCAGGAAAACCAAGAAAAGGGAGTGAGGATGCTTTTGGCTTTCCAGGGCTACAACTGGAGTTGTGATTATGGTGATCCTCTGTGCTTGGACCTTAAGAGAGCTGCAGTGGACTGATCCTTCCAGAGGCTTCCCTGACTCCAATTCCTCATGCATTCATGAAAACTTCTAGCCCTTTTTTCCTCCTACTCTGTGGCTCCAGATAACAGTGTGCCAGCCATGAGAAAGCATGCCAGGGAGAGAAGTAGATAAGCTATTCATGGGCATTGGCAGACCTGTTCTATGCAGAGACTTGATCTTGTCAGTGTTAGCAGAGAGCATAGGAGCACCAGTAGCTCAAAGGAGACATATAGAAAGGGAGAGAATCTAGTTCCAGGAAATGGAGCTTGACAGCAGTGCAATGACAAGCATGTAACAGTGGCCATTGACAATGAGTTCCTGTGCTCACCAAGTTCCACAGTGCCAGGACCCTGCTCTCTGGGTGAGGCAAGAGGAAATGAAATAACACACCCTACCCTATGATCACACTGTCTATTCTTCTTGCTTTGACCTTTTGGTAACAGATCAAGGGGGGTGAGCCAAAAAGAGGGCAGCAAAGAAAAGGACTGAGTGTGGGTCAGCACCTGAAGGCAGGTGAGACCCTCAAGCTGGATTGCCCGTGCTCAGAGTCAGGGAAGCCACCTTCCCAGTAAAGCGAAAAAGAAGGATGCTGACTCCTTTCCCATCCTCCCCACACTGCACCAGAAGGCCCTGGTTTGCTTCTGTTGGTCTCAGTACCAGTCAGTTCACAAATCTAACACCATTTGAATAAAATGATCTGGGGTCCCAGTATAGTTTCAGGGAAAAACTGTCAGCCACCACTATCAACATATCAACTGAAGTGAAGTTTACTTGCACTAACCCAGCAAAATACATTATAAGTTTTTTTAAAAATCAGGTACCAATTTTCAAGACAGGTTGGAATGTGTCTTGAGCCGTGTCCTTTGCAAAGGACCACGTAAATAAAGCTAAACTATATAACCAATACAAACTGTTTTCTCGTTCGTGCTACTTTGCCTAAAACTGTTTGCTGCCTGTTTTCTAGCTGAATAAGAAAGCAACGATCACCAAGGCTGTGGGAGTGCTTGACCTGCCCAACTCAGGGGATGACGTGAAACCTCACAGCAAGTGTCAGGTAGCAGGATGGGGCAGCACCAAAAAAGACTCGTGCAAGATTTCCAACACCTTGAGAGAAGTCAACATCACCGTGATAGACAGAAAAATATGCAATGATGCAAAACACTATAATCTCAAGCCAATTGTTGAAAACAGCATGATCTGTGCTGGTGGTAAAAAAGGAGAAGACGATTCATGCGCTGTAAGTGAAGTTTTTTTTAACTTGTTGGGGACTATGGAAGATAAGGTTAAAAGACAGTGATAGGAAGAACAACTAGTACTATTATTCATGTACTAGGTTGGACCACTGCCTGACAGTGGTGTGCTCTGTTCCCCCTACTAAACACTCAGGGAGTAATCCCTCGTGATCATTTTCAGCATCTCGATGCATGGACAATTTGGGCAACTCTCTCAGTAATGAACATGAGAGCTGATGTTTATCAGGTGCCAAAGACTGCACCAAATTCTACTGTACCTTGTTGTACTACTTAACACTCAGATTGTGTGATGAGATAAGCACTGTTATCACCTTCGTTTTACAGGTGAGGAAATTGATGTGTAAGAAACTGCTTTCATTCCCCCAGTTAAATACCTTGCTAGCAGTGGAGTGCAATTAGACTTGCAACAGCACTGTCTCCCAACCTCACTGTTGTCACGCATATTCTATCTATATGCCAAGGCGTGGCCAGAGTTTGAACCCCTTTAGAACTAAGGATTCCTGAATGGTTTAGAAAGCCAGAGAGAATTTCATCGGAGCTAGTGAATCCAGAGGCAGAAAACCCCAAAAGGTGTCTGAAGCAATACATTTTAGGTCTGAGATAGCTTAGCTGATGGTTGAGACTCCCATACCAAGCCTTCTAAAGGCTCTGTGTTAACTGATGCCGAGGGAAGATGATTTAAAGATTTGTAAATTAGTCTTTAAAGAAGGAAATAAAGACGGGAGAATGTGCGTGAAATGTGGGTAAACGAATGAGTGAATGAAAAGCACACATTGAAAACACATGACCTTCTGTTACAGGGGGACTCTGGAAGCCCACTGATCTGCAATAACATTTTCAAGGGTGTTACCTCCTTTGGGAAATGTGGTAGCTCCAAGAAGCCTGGAGTCTACACTCTCCTTACCAAAAAATACCTCAACTGGATTAAGAAAATTATTGCAGGAACCATCTGATCTTCCTTCTTCAAAGCAGCACCTTGGAGAGATCAAGAAAGGGAGTTCTAACTTGACCTATCCCAAGAAGCAGCTCCACAACCGTGCTAACTGTGTGTGCAAATGACAGCCAATCTGAACTAATTCGCCAATAAAATGGGTGGCTTCCTGCTTTCGTGCAAGATCAGCCTAGATTCTGTCAGCATGCTTGCTCGCTAGCCACAGTAAAAGATGCCCTTAAGAAAAACTTTCTCAGCTCAGTGCCTTTTGACTTTATTCAGAATTTGAGAACTGTCACTTTCGTGTTTGCTGTCCAAGGCAAGGTGCTTCATTGTGGCACAGTATGTTAAACTGTAGCTTGTGACACAGGCATTCCTTATTAGAGTGAAGGTTCAAGTCCCAGCTGCTCTGCCTCTGATCCAGCGTCTTGCTAATACTCCTGGCAGGCAACATTTGGCAACTCAATTACTTGCAACCCTGCCACTCATGTGGGAGACAGCCAAAGATCCTGGATGTTGCAGCCGTTTAAGCTGCAAGTTGAAAGACAGAAGATCTCTCCCTGTCCCTCATTGAAAAAAATAGTTAAGTCTTTTTAAAATCTTCAAAAAATAACCTGTTGTAGGGAAAGCCAGAAATTCTTTGCTCTTCTAATTGAGCGCCCTGCATTCTATTCAGTGTGAGAGGAGGGGCTGAGAAGAAAAGGGGTTTTCACTTCTGACTATTTTTTAATTTTTTATAAAATAGTCAAAGACTGTGAGAAAATTTCAGAGCCTGTCACAGATATTTCAGAAATAGGAATAGGCGAGGAATAGTTCAGGAGAATTGTATCATTGAATTGCAACTAGACTGAAGTTGCATATTCCTCAGGCCTCAGTTCTGCAGCGTTTCACCTTAGCTAGCCAATTTGCCCATGCAAGCACCAATCTCAGTTCTGTACTATTCTTAATAAACTGTAACATCTGTCACATATGTGTCATGTTTTGGCTGTGCTTTGTATCTCCTAAAGAGCTGACTACAATAAACTCATTCTCTAATGATTGTGATATGTCCAATTTAATTCATCACTATGCGCCATGGACTGTGCCCAGCTAAGACATGTTATAATATAAACATGTTTTTGAATTTATTCTTCATAATGAAAAGAAATCTTGAAAAGATTTCTAGAACCTAATAGATTTAAATTTTTGAATTTCAAAGCTTTAGATTAAATTACAATAACCAAGACAGTACGGTAATGCCATAATATAGACATACATAAAGCAATGCTTTTATAGCTAAGAGTCTAAAGTAAACCCTAATGGTTATGAAGTCAGTTAGTTTCAAGGACATGTCTAAGACAAATCCATGGGGGAAATAACAGTCTTTTCACAATAGTGGTCAAACAATTGAATATCCACATGCAGATGAATAAAGTTGTACTCTTACCTCAATAATAAACAAAAATTAACTCAAACCACACATGAAACGAACTAAAATATAGTCCTGAAAGTAAAAAAAAAAACAAAAGTGCTATAATACTTCTAAAAGAAAATGTAGACATTTTGATGATCCAGGGTGACTTCTAGGATATGACACTGAAGACACAAAAACAATAAAAAGAAATTGACAGATAGTATTTCATCAAAGTTAACATTTTTGTGCTACAAAAGACATCAAGAAAAAGACAAAGCAATTGACAGGTCCAGAGAAAAATATTTTCAATTCCTATGTCTAGTGAGGCACTCCTGTCTCAAAAGCAAAAATACAAATAGCCTAACCTAAGAATCGGCACAAAACCTCACCAAAAATGACAAGTAAGTGTAAGTGGCCAATAAGCGCGTGCAGGGACACTCGGCAGGAACGACCATTAAAGAGACGCAGATCCCAACACAATGAGCTGCAATTTCACCCTCACTGGTATGGTAGTCACCAAACACAAACAAAATCAACAAGGAATAGAGAAATCAGAAACCCCCCTGTTGTCAGAGGGAACATAAAACAGTGCAGCTACACTAGAAAACAGCTTAGACATTCCTGAAAATTTTATTTTTAGAAAAAATTATTTATGTCTATTGGAAAGGAAGATTTACATAAGCATCTTCCATCTACTGTTTCACTCCCCAAGGGGCTGCAACAGCCAGAGCTGAGCCAATCTGAAGCCAGGAGCCTCTTCCAGGTCTCCTAAGTGTGTGAGGGATCCCAAGGCTTTGGGCCATTCTCTACTTTTTCCCGTGCCACAGGCAGGGAGCTGGATGGGAAGTGCAGCAGTCAGGACATGAACCGGTACCCATATGGAACCCTGGCACATGCAAGGTGAGGATTTAGCCACAGAGCAATTACGCCAGGCTTGAAATTCCTCAAAATGTTAAAACATGGTGGTATATGGCCCAGTAATTCCATTCCTAAGTATAGATTCAAGAGAAATGAGAACATATTTCCAAGGAAAAATGTATACAGGAATGTATAAACTTTATTCACAGTAACTCAGAAAGAGAGATGATCCTAATGTCCATCAGCTGATAACTGGGCAAATATAATGTGTCATGTCCATCTGATGAATATTATTTGGCCATAAAAAGGAATGAAATATTGACACAGGTTGCAATTTGGATGAACCTCAAAAACAGTAAGGCCGGTGAAGGAGGTCAGTCACTAAAGACCACGTATGGTATACATCCTTTGCTGAGAAATGTCCAGAAAAAGCTACTCTAGTTGCCTAAAAGAAGAAACTGATCATGGGAATAAGGCTTCTTTGGAGATGATGAAAATGGTCCAGAATTTGATCACAATGGTGACTTCATGACCCTGTAAATACATGAAAGTCTACGATATTGTGTGTAAATGTGTGAACTTTATCATATGGCAGTCAGATCTTATAAAACTTTCAAAAATTAGAATTAATAGAGGAAGCACAACCAGAGTCCGTAAAAAGAAGCAGCATTGTTAATGTTTCCTTTAAGACATTTTCAGTAGATGTGGGTAACTAAAATTTGATGTTTTTTTTGTTTTCAATAAAATTAGTCATCAAAGCCAGGGAACCCTACTACTGTTACTGAAAGTGACGAATCTTTTGTGCACTTGTAACATCTGGGAAAAGGAAACATCAGAGTCTTAGCAGGGCTCTGTTCTAAGGTCATACAATTACCACCAGGTCTGAAGTCATCAGGGTATTAACCACGAGGATGGCTTTTGTAACGTTAGACAACCGCACAGAACATTTGGCCAGAAATATTCTAATAGATCAACTCCTCAGTTCAGAAAAAGAGCTGAGGATGTCGCCTATGGAAGGATACTGCATACTCCTGCTCTGAGAACAGGGGTTCATTCTTTCCCGAGACATTCCTCGAGACTAATTTAACTTCACCTGACTCCCATTTTCCTGCTCAACTAAATGCAAAAGAAAGAAAGGGAGGAGGGCTTTAAGTTGGAGAAACTGTGAAAAGAGGGCTAGCCCCCAACTCTACTTATCCGTGTCCACACATCTGCTACAGGCTCCCCAAAGCAGGGAAGGCAAATCAAGACAGAGGTTCATGCGCGCTTGTACAACTCTGTTCTGTTCTCCACTTGCACTTGGCTTATTGACCATATACATCCCAAAGAGACAGCCAGAAAGATATCTGTCTTCACTAGTTTTAGGACCACTTCAATGCTGGAGAACTACAGTCCCTGGACCCAGGAAACATACTTGGTTTGCCAAATCCCTAGCATGAGCTACAACCTGACAGCAGTAAGGTCCCCTTGCCATTGCCGCGCCCTTAGCAGCCCCAGTGGAGGATGCCACACCCCCGGCAATAAGAGACTTACCAGTGTTCTCTAGCTTGGGTTTCGTTTTCAACTTTGAAATGTGAAAGAAAATCCAACCACATCCTCTGCTTGCTTGATATATAGGCAGAGGCAACCAAGAACTACAAACAGGTTTTTCTGCTGATTGATGTGGGGACTCAGCCGCAATGAGGAACTCCTGGATCCTCTGCGCTTCGGTTCTCCCCAGCATGATTTTCCTCCTGCTGATTCCAGAAGGTAAGACTGATTGCTGTCATTTCCACTCAAACTAGCAAATAACATGAAACACTCAATAAACCTTTGGTAATATTACCTTGGTATACTGAAATTTTTCATTCCCCAAGACTTAAAGGCATTCTTTTATAGAGAATCTGTCTTTGTTTCAGAATGAAGAATAATTCTTTCTTATAATTTTTGTATGTAAGATAATAGAGTCATCAAGGCTCATTGCTACTAACTTGTAGTTTCAGATGACAATGCAAAAATGATTAAACTCATAAAAGACTCAAGTTAGGGCAACAAATTATACCTTTCAGGAAGGAATAGTGAGTAGTGGCTTCATCAATTCAGTCTTTGTTGCGGCATAAAAATGCATAGAAAGTCTTTAAGACAATGAAGACAAATAGAACCTAATCACCAAAAGGGAATCAGGAGTGATTTTGGTGTTTTGTAATCATTTCTCTGGGCTAGTCTACTCAGAGACACACTGGAACATTGGGAATGTTATGATACCTTTTATTAAGCTACTTCCTTCTACTAAGTTTTACCATGATTCCTGCTTTGGGGTGACTTCTGCATGCTTGGGATAAAGTGCTATAAAATTGGCATTATCCAGGGGGAGAAGCTGCTCTGTGGCAGTTCCCCCTGTTCCTTGAAGAACCTGCCAAGAAGCGAGGACACACTGGGGCAGAGGATGGGGTTGGCCAATGTGGAGCCATCCATGGTTTCCTCCCAGTGTCCGTCAGAGTGGAAATGGTGGACAGAGGTTTCTGTAATCACCTGCCTTGTTGGGAATCCCCCCCCCAAAAAGTTTCTCTAGTTTACCTTGCACCTTAACATGAGAAAAAAAATGTAACTATATCAAGATTTTAGGCCATTTGGGACCAAAAGGTTGTTTTATAAGTGTGGTATAGTAGGACCACTTGAGCACATGAAGCAGTCCAGCTTCCTATTAATGTGCACCCTGGTAGGCAGCAGGTGACAGCTAAATGGTTAGCTCCCTGACACCCATATGGAAACTCTAGGTTGAATTGACCACCTCCTGGTTCTGCCTGACCCAGTCTCAGCTCCTGCAGCCATCTGGAGAGTGAACCAGCAAATGAAGATTCTCTCTGTCTGTCTGTCTCTCTCTGTCTCTCTGTCTCTTTCTCCCCTTTGAATGCCTCCCTCTCTCTTCTACCTTCCCTCCCTCTCAAATAAACAGCAAGTCTCTTTTACATGGGTGAATAAGCAGAGCAAAATGATTGAGTTATCTGGATCAATGCTCCCAATTCTCCTACACATTAGAATAACCTGGAGGACATTTAAAAATATTAGTAGTTATGAGGGAAAACAGTGGGGGCAAGAATGGGAAAGGGAGGGGGAGGGAGGAATCCCTGTACTATAAAACTGCATATGAAAAATAATATAAACTTAAAAATAAATAAATAAAATATGATAGCACCACTCCTATCTCAGAATGATGGGAGTCAGAGCTGAAACTGCTATGGCAATAAATATAGTTACTGTTATCTCAAAGGCTAGCTTGTCTTTGCAATTTTTAGAAGCATAGAAAATGTAACTGTTTGAAAAAAAAAAGAAAATGTAACTGTTTTAGCCGCTTTTTATAATTTTTAGCTAGAGGAATTAAAGATGTTTTTATTAAAGAAAATGCTTTTGATTATTGTCTCATTGTTTATGGGGTTATAGAGTCTGTAGTTGTAGGGGGATTTTATATTTGAAATTTCTGTTTTGGATTTTAGGTTTTTCCCTTGTAACCTATTTTCCCATTAAATAATGGGTGAATTGTAGAAATAGAAATGTGGTAGGAATATACTACTGATTAGCAAGTAATTGCATGTGTCTTGGCCTTGGAGTCCTGGCTGTTGTTCTATGGCTACTGTTGAAGAATGAATAATGGCTTGCTTTGAAGAATATGAATACGGTATTTTGCAGAATTATATTTAGGGGCACCTGCTTAGCCTTGAAGTACAGATGGAGTGACCAAATGTCTGTACATGCCCCCCAAGTCTTGAAGTAAAAAATAGAACAATTAGTTGCTTGTGTAGAAGCTTGAGAAGGGTTTTGAGTAAATAAAAAGGGCATTTTTCTTGAGCTAGAGTGAGAACGCACCAAGTATCTGTGTCTGTGTCTTTCTTAATCGCCAACTCCACGCACCCTTCCTGAGCACCGAACTTGGCTGGAGCTGGACTCCAGCAGGAAGCTAGGTTTGATGTAGAGCTGTGTGGGGCAGCCAGCAGTGTGACCGGATTTTCCTGTTGCGCAGGTATGTGTGAAAGAATTATTGGGGGACAAGAAGTGATTCCTCATTCAAGACCCTACATGGCCCTCTTGAAAAATAATAGAGAAATCTGTGCTGGTGCTTTGATTGCAGATGACTGGGTGTTGACTGCAGCTCACTGTAAAATGTAAGTGCTCCAGGTTTATTTTAATGTAGATATCTTCAAATTTGGGGAAATACTATTAAAAATAATAAATTCCACCATGCTATAGGAAGTTGATGTCCATGTTCTCATCTGCTTCTTTTTAAATTTCCTGTGTTTGTTGATTTGTTTGAAGGACAGAGGAATAGAGAGCAAGTGAGAGAGACGCAATCTCTCATCCATTGGTTTACAGGTAGAAATGGAGAGCCAAGAATTCCATCAGGACCTCTAGCATGGATGGCAGGAAACTAAGTGTGTGGACTGTCTGTTGCCTCCAAAGCTCATTAACAGGAAACTGGATCAGAAACTGAGGCGAGACTCACTGCCAGGCACTCCAATCCAATATGGGATGCAGGCACCCCAAACTGCTACCTACCCCACTCTACCACAACCTGTGCCTCACACAAACATTCTTACCACCTGAGTCTTCAGGAACTGGCTTTATTCCAGACCAGCTACACACAATTAGTCAAAGGAGGAAGCAACATGGTCAAGTTCTTTCTGTAGATTTCCACTAGAGCCAGAGGTTACAAGGCTTTGCTTCTGGTCATACTATGTGATTAGGTAGAGCTAGTCACAGCATGGAAGGGTTAAAGTTTCCCTACTCCCCTACCCACCCCCCCCCCCATATCCAGGGGCCTGAGCATTACCACCAAGTAGAGAAACTATATTTTTAGTGTTTTCCTGGATCCCTTAGTGAATTTTTCTCCCCTGTCAAAGCTAGATTCAAATCTCTTCTCAGGCCTGGTCTTTTCTCCACTCCCTTCATGGGAACCCTAACCCTGTGATATTCGACATGATAGCCAATAGCCACAGTGGGCTACCTAAGTTGAAATTAAAGATAAATACAATTTCAAGCTTAGTTCCTCAGCCACATCAGCCAAATTTTGAGTTTTTTGGTGACCACATGAGGCCGGTGTCCACCAAATTGGATCGTGCAGATTTAAAAGACGTTCCCTCATCAGGGTAGGCTCTACTGCAAATCTCTGTCCTAATGACTTTGGTGAGACCGTGTCCAGCTGGTGTAAGGAACAACAGGTGATGTAAAATCTGAATGTTGAAGTCTATATCAGGCTGTGAATGATAATAGCCTCAACCAGTCAAACATCTGAGGGAATTTTGGCCTTGTTCACCAAAATGAATCTTGAGCATGAACTAAGGGAAGGATTGGATCCTGGGCCTCTCCTTCAGACACAGTCCCCCAGCACAAGCACACACACACACACTAACAACAAGCAAATGGGGCCACCCTCTGGGTGGTCTGTTTCTATAAGCTTTATCAGTAAGTTTGCTGCTTTCCTATAAAGATCTCTTTAATGCATTGCACTTAACTGGTATTTTTGCTTCTGTATATGAACTACTGAGATTTTGATTCTTCAGTCCTCTGCAGCTGAATCAATTGCCCATCACAGATAAACATAGTGTGCTAGAGGAAGTGGAGGATCAGCACAGACTTGGTTTTGCTGCTATGGAATTGCTTACTTTTCAATGAACCTAGGTTAGTTTATTATAAAATTAGCTAGTGGTCATGATGATGGTGGTGATGATGTTGATATAAATGTGTTAATTAGGATGATAATTTCAAAAGCCTATTATTTTTTTTCTTCTTTTAAGCTCCCATTTTCTTTCTGGGTCACAAAAAAAATTACTCCACAACAGGTATATTTATAAATGGACATGAAACTGATTGGCATGTAATATGCTCAATTCCTTATCAAACAATAGCTTGAGTAATCACTCTTGTGTCTGTCCTCAGGGAGGGATCAAGAGCCCAGGTCATCCTTGGGGCTCACTCAGCAAGCAAGGATGAGCCAGAGAAACAGATAATGGCCATTAGAAAAAAACTTCGCTATCCAAAGTATAATAAAAAAACACATTTGAAGGTGATCTTCAACTTCTACAGGTATGTACCTTTGGTTGTCTTCTTTTTAAAAAACAATTTTTTTGTTGTTGTTACAAAGTCAGATATACAGAGAGGAGGAGAGACAGAGAGGAAGATCTTCCATCTGATGATTCACTCCCCAAGTGAGCACAACGTCAGTGCTATGCTGATCCGAAGCCAGGAGCCAAGAAGTTCCTCCAGGTCCCCCACACGGGTGCAGGGTCCCAAGACTTTGCTTTGGGCCATCCTCGACTGTTTTCCCAGGCCATAAGCAGGGAGCTGGATGGGAAGTGGAGCGGCTGGGATTAGAACCAGCGCCCATATGGGCTCCCGACATTTTCAAGGCAAGGACTTTAGCCACTAGACCACGCCTCAGGGCCCTGACTGTCTTTTTAAAAGTCACAGCACCTTGGACAGGTACTGTGGCACAACTGGGAAAGCAGCCACCTGTGACACCAGCACCCACATAAACACCAAGCCATGTTCCAGCTGTTCCACTTCCGATCCAGCCTCTTGGTAATGGCCTGGGAAACGCAGTACAAAATGACTTTAAGTAATTGAGCCCCCGTCATACATGTGGGGGCTTGGTCACTGTGGCCCTCTGTGGAGTGTGATGGTGACTGAAGGAAGATTCTTTCTCTCACACACACATGCACACACTATATACAATTGACCATCTGTAAGAAAGAAAACTTTCCCCCTATGCCACTATTGTTATCAATTAGAATAAGGGAGGGCCCCCACAAGACTGAGCTAGAATTTAAGTGAAAATATTAATATTTATCTCATTTTACTAACTCCTTATACCTGATCTTTTTAACAGCTGAAAAAGAAAGCAAAATTAAGCAAAATAGTAGATCATCCTTCCACTCCCTGAAACTGGGCAGGATGTGAAACCAGGAACCATGTGTCATGTTGCAGGATGGGGATTGACTAACAATCAGCCAACTGATATTTCTAAGTTTCTGAAAGAAGTCAACGTCACTGTCATCGACAGAAAAATCTGCAATGACAACAAGCACTATAATTTCAATCCTGTGATTGGGCTGAATATGATTTGTGCTGGAAGCCCCAAAGGGGGCAAAGACTCGTGCGATGTAAGTTCAACAAGCTCTCGTGTCTTAGTTGTGGGAGTGGGTCCTACAGATGCAGAATTTTAATGTCTTGCTTTTTCTGGTCATTTCTTGTCATGACATTAGCTTTTATGGGATCCTAGTACTTTTTTTTTAAGATTTATTCATTTCTGTTACACAGTCAGATATACAGAGAGGTGGAGAAACAGAGAGGAAGATCTTCTGTCCGATGTTTCACTCCCCAAGTGAGCACAACAGCTGGTGCTGGACCGGGGAACCAGGAACTTCTTCCGGGTCTCTCTCATGGGTGCAGGGTCCCAAAGCTTTGGGCCGTCCTCAAGTGCATTCCCAGGCCACAAGCAGAGAGCTGGATGGGAAGTGGGGCCGCCAGCATTAGAACCGGTGCCCGTATGGGATCCTGGGGCGTACAAGATGAGGACTTTAGCCACTAGGCCACGCCTCGGGGCCCAGATCCTAGTACATCTTAAAAGAAGTTGTGCAAAGGCCCAGTCAGCTGACTTAGTGCTTAGCTCAAGTGAGTAATCACCTGAAGTTCACTGCTAGCTGATGCGTAGGTAACCAATGTCTTTTTAATCTATTTACATTACTGTTAACATAAAGAGAACAGATTAAATGTAGTTCATAGATATAATTCTTAAAATATATTTCCCTTACCTTCCTCCCCCTTTGCCTCCCTTCTTTTTCAATTTTAGCAAAAGCATATTTTTAATTGACTTTTATAGTTAAATGTGTAATGCGCCACAAAATAAAAAATTCAACAGGTAAAAAGTAGAAAGACCATTTTTCAGCAGGAATATACATAAGAACCATAAGAAATAATCAAATCCAAAGATGTCAATTTCATTCATAAGCACTACATTTTGTATACTCTGTATTAACTGTCGCAAATCAGAAAACATACACTATTTCTCTTTTACATATGGCTTATTTCATGCAGCATAGTAATCTCTGGTTACATCCATTTGTTTCTAAAGTCAGGATTTCATTCGTTTTATAACTGAATAGTATTCCTCCATATGTATACATAAAACATCTTTATCTAGTCATCATTTGTGGCCAAGTAGGTAGTTATTGTGGCATGAGCTACAGTAAACAGAGTGCAGGTAACTCTTACATGTGCTGATTTTATTTCCTTTGGGTACATTCCCAGCAGTGGAATAGCTGGGTCAAGATCTATTTTTAGTTTTCTAAGGAATGTGCATACTGTCTCCCATAATGGTTGCACAGTTTTACATCCTCAGCAACAACATTAGGGTACCTTTTCTCACACATTCTCACCAGCATTTGCTGTTTTCTGATATTTGGATGGAAGGCATTCTAACTGGGGTAAGGTAAGACCTCGTTGTGGCTTTTATTTTCACTCCTCTGGTAGCTGGTGATACTAATCATCTTTTCCTGTGTTGCCGGCCATTTGTATTTTCATCATTTGACAAATGCCTGTTCATGCCTTTTGTCCTTTTCTTACCTGAAAAAAATTTTTTGATTTTTATATTTAAAAAAAACACTGAAAAGCAATGTTTTTTCTTGGATTTTTATTATATTGACATACATAGATCTGAACTTGAACATATTGAACACTCAGGAGAGCTAAAGATCAGATCTTCAAGACCCTTGAAACCTTTTGCCCATCTCAGCATCCATTCCTCTCCCTCTCTGCTCGCTCCATTCTTCCCTCCCCTGCACTAAAATTCCTCTGTCACTTAACCTGGGCATGCCTGAAATGCCTGATCATTCCTGAGCCAGGCTGGGGACTTGGGACTGGGTCCCACCGCTTCCTAGAGCTGAGCCCAATCCCCTACTAAACAACTTACCAGCATGACCCCTCCCTAGAAAATGTGTGCCCACCCCAAAACTCCCTAGAAGGGGTAGGACAGAGCCCTGCCTCAAATTTGGAGTAGAAGAATTACTTCACATTTTTAGGCTGTGAGCACTGGCTTGTCACTTTTTTGCTTTCCCAAAATACTCTATCGAATCTTCCCTGAAGAGAAGTAATGTGCAGTGTGTGTGGTTTGGGGGTTATCAGAAACTGATAGATCCAGAAGCTTCTGTCTTTCCCCAGAGCTGGGATTTGCCTTCAGACCAAGATAAGATCTTCAAGACCCTTGTTCTTACCCTTGGAAAAGATGACATGGAACTCTCTCTTCTTCATCTCTTTCACTATTCTATCCCATGCCCACAACTCTGGGCACCCAGGTGCCCACAACCTTCACATTTGAGAGCTCCATCAGAATCCTGAGGGACACAGCAATACCCCAAAATGTTATATCATCTTCCACCAACCACTCTCTAACACTGGAGCTTAACAATCCTTCCTTGTCGTTTAGATGCCTTAAAAGTGCCTGTGGACAAAGTAAACTTACAGAACTAATTCTGCAAATGTCAGGCATCATAACAGGAAGGGAAACCTCAAGGGTGTCTCAAAAAGCTCACAGAAAATGGAGTGAAAAGATTATTTGGGTGCAAAAAACATTTCACATCCATGCAAATGAGGGATATTTGGAAAGTTCATGTAACTGTGGATTATGAAAAAACTATGTACAGATTTCCATTTGTTTGCACCAAATGTAAAATTTTCCCTTTAATTCAATTTTTCTATCAACTGTCTTCTAAACTTTTTGTTTATTGACTTAATAAGCAAGAAGACACACAAAAAGACAGAGATTGCCTGTGTACAGTTCACACCTCAGAGGCCCAGAATGAACAGAACTGGGCCAAGACTGAAACCAGCAGCCCTGAACTCAATCCTCTTCTTCCACATGGGTCTCAGGAAGCCAAGGACTTGAGCCATCACGACTGCCTCCCAGGGTCTCTATTAGCAGAAAGCTGGGGTCAAGAAGCAAAGCTAGGTAGTGAACCTAGACAACCTCATATGGGCTGCAGCCATCTCAACCTATCCACTTCTCCAAGTACTTTTTGAAGTACGCCCAGGCATCTCAGTGCCCAGGGAGAACCTCAGATTCTCACATGTTCCTTATTTCATGCATTCACAAGGACAACTTTTCTCTGGAAGGAGTTACTTTGGTTTTGTGCCTTTGAGAAGTCAATTTGCTGTTGGAACCAACAAAACATGGTTATTATTCTTTGCAGATTACTAATTTATTTAGTTATTAAGCATTTCCAGAAAATAGCAACATTTTTCTGAAATAAAATAATAATAAGAGAGCCAGTCTCAAGTTTAGTGTACAAGATATTGTAAGCAATGATTTTCAAGTAAATCAAGGTTGGTCTTAACTCCATTATTAAGTGTTCTAGAACTTCTTTCACTTCACAGGTGGTCCTGTTTGACTTTGACTCTAATACCCTCCTTTTGTTTCTCTCCCAGGGAGATTCTGGAAGCCCTTTGCTATGTGAGGGCACTGTCCGTGGCATCACTTCCTTTGGCAAGGAAAGGAAATGTGGAGACCCGAAGTATCCTGGCGTCTATACTCTTCTGTCCCAAAAACACCTCGAATGGATACTTACGACTATGAAGAAAGCAGTTTAGCTAACTGCTTCGTTCCATGTGCTGCCACCTTTTAATCTTATCATAAATAAAACAAACTTGTGTGGCTATCTCCGTTCCTCTCCTCTAACATTAGTAGGAATATCCCAACCAGCACAGTGAAGCAGTCATGTGGCAAGGGGCAGGGGATGGATCCACATGTGGAATAGCATGGGAATTCTTCCTGAACTGCTCACTTTGCTATCTCAGTGGGACCCAGCAGGAGTGATGTGAGATCAGATCCGTGTGATCACAAGCAAACGGCTCAGCCATTCCACAGCAAACAGAAACACCAGGTTTGGAACATTTGGGGAAAAAGAGGAAGTAAGTCCATCCTGCAAAGGTCACTGTCCCACATCAACACCTGCTAGTCACACTTAGGAAAGAACTCAAATCTATGGAAGAAATAGAAAATTTCAGTGCTTTACAGACTTTCCAAAGAGGGGTGAGGAGTAGAATCTAAAATTCTAGGAGATATACACAAACCATTTTGGCAGCCAAGAAAATTGTACAACCAAACAGCAGCCTTGTCTCTCAGTACTGTACCTTGCCTTTAAGCCTGGGATTAACTAAGTGAATTCTTGATTTTCCTTAGTATAGGAAGATTGAATAAACATGATGGTTATAGTGACATCCATCCACAAAGTAGAAAGTGAGTGCTGAGTTGTGGGCCAAATTCTTTGGCAAAGAATTCCAAAAAGCCGTTTCAGCGTACTAATATAACAGAGATGCTTCAGCCCAGCAGTCAGTACAAGACATGATAACACAGCCATATGAACAGACTTCTCCATTTCTATCACTCTCTATAGGATACAAATATTAAATATATGATACATATTATTACATATATATGCACATGTCTATGCAGGTACTTCAACAAGTTCATGGAAAATGAATTAAAATAGATTTTTATAATACATATTTTGTATTATATTTTATAAGTCACATGCCCATAATACAGATTTCCATAAATTTTTTGAAGACCCCTTGTATACACATACACATGCACACACATATATGTATATAACATGTTTCCAAAAAGGAACCTCCAGCAACACTGAGAGACAATCTCTTACAATGAGGGAAGTAGCAGAGTTTAGAATAATAGACTAGCATTTTAGTTTTCAACCACAACTGCCCATCAGACTCATGAGACTTTTTAAAATTACCAATGCCTAGGCCTTCTCTCTGGAGATTGATTAAACTAGAATTTGGCAGGACCCAGCATGTCCCCATCTCTGTATGAACTCCCCAGTAATTCTAACATGCAGTCAGGCATACAAAGCCCTCACTAGTACAAGAGGTCTGGTGTTAGCATATAGGAAGACAGACAATAAGAGAGATGCTGACATATTTTATATACATGTTACAATCTCTAAATCTTAATTAGGATTTCAACTCAATCAGTAAATTAAAAATCCCCTAAATAGATTTTGAATTCTCTGTACAAAATAATTGTGCACAAACCTCATTCATGACTGGTAGACATATGAAAATCGAGAGCATGTACTAATACTCAATGGACACATATCCAGTGACCTCATAGCTCCGCTCCTGAGAAACGAGTGCTCTTATTCACCAAAGATGCATTCAAAATCATGCCTAGCAACTTTATTCTTAAAAGTCTAGATTGTAAATAGCTTAAATACACAATCAAATGGATAGACAATTGTTATACTTTCGTATAACACTATATAGCAAATGCAAAGAATAAATTGCAATCACATGTGACACAACCTTAATGCTGAATGAAAGAAATGAGGCAAAGAAGAAGCTATAATATGGAAATGTATTTATGTGAAGATTGGCATAAGAGAAAACAAATACCCAGTGGTCAAAATAAAGAAGTGGTGACCGGGAAGGGCACAGAGGATCCCTTTAGGACACTAGTAGTGTGAACGTCTCACTCCAGATGGTGACGCATGTTACTATTCCCAAGTGAAAGCTCACTGAGCTTACCCTTCAGTATCTATCACCAAAGGTGAATTGCTACTGATAAAAGTTTTCAATTACAAAATGAGGAAGTCAGCTGCATTGAAGGTTTTTGTTTTGTGTGTTATCTGGAAGTTTAAAAACACACTCTGTACTCCCCACAAAAACTACGGCAGAGCCATATTACTATTTTCTTCTCCGAGAACCCCTTCTGCACACACCTGTCTGAGTTGGACGAGAAGGCCTTTGACCATGACCCCAGTTTGCAAGTGTGTCCAGACAGAAGCACAGGAGCAGAGGAGTGGGGAGCACTGACATGATCTCATCACCTTGTCATTCCTTCTTAAACATCTGCTTTAATGCACCACATTAGGCTAAATAAGAAGGCGACATTAAGACTATTGGCTTAAAGAAGGAGAGTGTGCATTGAATAACAGTATGACATTATGGACTGGGGTGAGGGATAAGGAAAACAGAAAGAGGCATGCATTGGTAAAGATGAAAAAGGTTTACGGATAAGGCAAACAAATATGTCAAATTTGTTGTCTGGTAGATGTGAAACACTCTAAGAAATACCAGAAATTATAATATATGCTTCTTCACTCTTCAATTGAACTTTCCAGAAACAAATAAACATGTTAAAGCTAAATCAGCAAGGATTCACATTATGGTATATTTTTTAAAGATTTATTTTATTTATTTGAAATAAAGAATGGCAGAAGAAGAGGATCGGGAGAAAGAAAGACATCTTCCATCTGTTAACTCCCCCAAATAGCTGCAATGGCCAGGTCTGAACCAGGCAAAGCTCAGATTTTAACTCCATCCAGATCTTCCATTTGAATGGCAGTGCCCGATTACCGGGGTCCACTGTTTTCCCAGGTGCATTAGCAGAGAGAGAGTCATAAGCAGAGCTGTCAGGACTTGCACCAACACTGCAGTATGGGATACCAGTGTCAATGACAGAAACTTAATTGCTTTTATGCTAACCCCCGCCCCAAAATTTTTTTTTTTTACTTATTTATTTGAGAAACAGAAAGAAAGTTCCCATCCACTCCTACAATGATCAGGAGTGGGCCAAAGTCAAAAGTTTTCAACATGGACAGTAGGAACTCAATTACTTGAGCCACTGCCTCCAGAATCTGTATTATTTAGAATCTAGAATTAAGAACTAGAGCCAAGAATCAAATCTAGGTTTGCAAAGTTGGGTGTGGCCTAAACCAAATGTCCACACCCATACAGTAAAAAAAGGTTCAAAGCAACTGCAGTAGTAAATTGGTGTAAAATACATGGCACCAACTAATGCCAAAAATTCAAATCCCGATAATATTTCAAACCACATTTTTGAGAGGCTAAGACTTGTGCAAATACACCTCAACTCTTTATACATAAAGAAAAGGAAGAGAGAAACAAGGATTCCAGATCAAAAGAAAAGTCCCACCAAAGGTTCCAAGGAACAAAATCACAAAACTAAGCCAAATGTCAACTAGGAGATGACTAGCAATGAACATTATAAAGATAAAACAGTGGATCATTCAAACCTGAGTAATGGTGGGAGTTTGGAACAGGGGTTGTTTGGATTTGATTCTCATCTCTGCTCCCAATTCCAGTCTCCTGCTCATGGGCACCCTAGGAGGCAGAATGTGATGGCCCATGTGGTTAAGTCCTTGCTACCCACTCACATAGCAGACTCAAATTGAGTTTCTGGCCACTGGCTCCAGCCAGCCTAGCCCTGGCTGTTGAGAGTATATGGGCAGCAAACCAGCAATTGGGATAGCTTTTCATATATCCCTTGACCAATAAGAAAATGTTTTAATTAAAAATCTTCAAGGACATTCTGCAGTGATCAAGGCCAAATTTCTATCTTTGCAAATGTTGCAACACACTCCAGGTCATGCCATGGATATTTAGCACAGCAAAGATAAAAATGAGTCCAATGTCTTGCAAGTGAGCACAAGAATCACAATAGGGAACAGCCCAAACCAGACCAGGGAATGGTACCCACTGGCATACATTTGGCTCAGGTCCAGGACAGACCAAGAGGAACCAGTTCACATCACCTGCTGATGAATCCAAGCACCAGAATGGAGTGTGGGTTGGGCTAGGTTTGGTCACAATACATGCCAGTACACATGAGGACCAGGACTGGGTGCCCACTGGGCTCAGCTAGGCTGTAACCCCCACCAACATGAGCTGGAATTGGGGGTGGGCCAGGCCCAACCAGTCTACCATACCCACTAGCAAATGCTGAGGTGAGATGGACCATACCAGAATGGGCCACAGCACCCAACCAGCACACATGAGACACAAGGGGCAAGGGGACAAGCTGGTAGGGGGGAATACATAGGATTCCCCTGCTGGACCTCCACTCCCACTGGAGAGCATGAGTTGGACTAGGGGCAGACCAGACCAAGCAAGGTTGCAATACCTGTGGGCCTCATGTGAGCTAGATCAGGGAAACGCAAGGCTGGATTAACTGTTCTTACTGGGGCAAGTATAAATCAGAGAGGACGAGGGTTGGTTGGGCTCTACCACAGCATCATCTGGCAGAGGATGACATGGGGATCAAATTCTGTGAAGTTAAATGGCAGAACCAGCTGGAAAGTACATGATCTGGGAGTGAGAGTGGGCTGAGTACAGAAACAGTGGGCACCTCCCTCTTGGGTTGCCAGTCCCACTGGTGAGCACGAAAACCAGGACTGGGGCAGGCATGGCTAGATAGAGACATCTGCCAGCACATGTGTGGGCTGGATAGTGGGGTTGGTTGGGTTGAATTAGGCTTCAATGCCCATTGACATGTATGAGAGCTGAATGGGATGTGGCACAGACTGGACCAGGCTGCTATACA
Organism: Ochotona curzoniae; assembly: GCF_017591425.1. NCBI lineage: Eukaryota > Metazoa > Chordata > Mammalia > Lagomorpha > Ochotonidae > Ochotona > Ochotona curzoniae. The sequence goes on from NW_024465582.1 coordinate 25,252,238, forward strand.
TACTGGCAAGCACAGAACCAGGGCAGGGGGCAGGCCTGGTAGGGGTTATTGTGGGTCGCTCCAACTAGGCTGCAGCTCCCACTTGTTTGTGTGAGGGCCGAGTGTGTGGTGGGCAGAATCGGACTGGGCTACAACATCCATTGGTTTGTGTAGAAGACAGGGCTGGAGGCAGAACTGACCCAGCAATTGCAACTACCAGCATATACATAAGCTGACTGGGGTGAAGGACTGTGCCGGACCCTGTACTGGCATGCACACACAAGAATCAGATCTGGGATCACCTCAAATGAAGTTTCTTTCAGGATCCTCCAAGTGAACTGCTGGACTCAGGATCCCAGCCATGAAGAATAGTGCAGGTTCTATGGTCTGACAGTGAAGTGCAAATGTCAAGGCTGAGCCTCCTCAGAGGCTCAGATGGAGCAATTGAGAGCATATTCAGGTGCACATGGAGGATATAGCAGTCCATTGGAGCCTGCAGATGACACCTGGTACCACAACAGAGGACAGAGGACGGAACAAATCGATCAACTAGCCCAGCCATGTGTTAGCAGTGAAAATTTGGGCAAATGCAGACTGTAAGTTAGACTACATCAGCCAGTGGATTCTGAATAGATTTCATCATGCTTGGAATGGTGAGATCGGCAGCAATTCAGAAAAACTGAACTATCGAAACCACTTGAGCAGTGCCCTCAAAGTATGCCCCACATCAGGGACCCTGGGATGGATGGGAGGCTGGGTGTGGCTTCTCCCCTTGTCTCCCCTGTTGCCCCATTGCCCTTTTCTTTCTACACAGGAAGGAAAAGGGAGAATGTTGAAACAATGGTCTTATCCACTTCTCTGTAGTCCTGGACCTTTTGTGTCCTAATCACTATGTAAAGATCATCAAAATAAAATATAATAATTATTATTATTATAGCTAGAACCAGACTGAGTTCTAGCTCCTGGTTATGGCATGGCCCAGTCCTGACTACTGAAGGCACGTTATGAGTGACTCAGTAGATGAGGAGAGGGGTGTGTGTGTGTGTGTGTGTGTGTGTGTGTGTGTTTCAAAGAAAACGAAAAAAAGAAAAAGGAAAGGTTGAGTATCTACTGTTCCATTTTAAAGAAAATGTTTCTTACACACTTGAGATCTTTTTCCATCCACATAAATCATCCTTGAAGCCCCCTTTGGGCACAGGAAGAGGTACCCCAGAGTCTCAGGGCACGTTTGAGCCTCAAAAGTTAGAACCATAGGTCCACTCATTCCGCAAGTGAAGAAAGGTGTAAGACCATCAAATGTCTCACCCAAGGCCACACAGCCAATTAACAGTAAAACCAGAGGTAGCGTCAAATTCGATGCCTTAGCCAGACCCAGAAAGAATCATTTTTTCCATTGAGGAAATTTTCTTTAAAGTTCTATCATTGTAAAGCAACTTGCTATAGTTGTTTCAAAAGATAAAAATAGAAAATACACTGGTGCTTCTAAATTAAACCAAGCAACGAAAACTCTATCCAATAAACACAGTAGCTGATAAAAACGCTTCATTGTGTTTTATATAAAGATGAAAGAGAAGGAGAAAAAGAAAATTGAAAAAAAAAATAAATAAAAGATCCCAAATCTCTTCCATAGCAGGCTTTGAAAGCTATCTTGACCTGAAAATCTGAAAGTTATTTCTGGAAGTGACATTGGGATGGAAGGCAAAGCACTCATGAAAGTCCCTTTCTCATATCAAGGACAATTTTATCTTACTAGATAGTGGGGAAGTGACACTTTTGCCTCAGACAAAGGTCTTGTTTGAGGGCTTACAATCCCAAGTTCCTAGAGTTTTGTTACTGAAAATGTTGTTTTCATTTGCATTCAGAAAGACAACCACATAAAGAGAGAGGTGCAATGGACTGATGAAACCAAGTCCAAGGCTACATGTCACCTGTAAACCAGAACTTCCACCTCCTTCCGTTTTACAGCTCGGAAATTTAAACTGTTTGGGAGCTGATAAGAATTACCAGTTCTTTCTTTCACAGTTAGGTGAAAGAGATGTGACGATAGTCACAGAACGAAACTTGGTAAAGGTGTGACTATCATCTAGAACAGCTTCCTTTTTCAAACTTTTGACCACAATCCACAGTCAAAGCTATTTTATGCAGTGACTCCACACGTAGGCACACATATATTGCATGACTGGTAAAGGCTCGACAAAACACCACCTGTTTTTCCATTCTATACTCTTCTACCTCTATTTGAAAGCTGACCTCAACCCATTACATTGATAATCCAGCTGGTTATAACCCCCTGCTCAAGATCTCAGTCAGCAAGGTGCATGTCCAGAGCACTGCCTCCAACCCACAATTGAAATTAGATATATAAACATGTGCAAGTTTGTAGCAACACTCCCTAAAGTTTGCTCAGGGGACAAGAATTTCAAGATACTCCCCTACAACACAGTTCCCAGAGGTACTGGGGCAACACTGAGCACTACAACCTTCTGGACAGTTAAAATACACATCATACACCAAACCTGTGAGGCATTATAGAAAATACAAAATGTCCATGTTTAATACAAGTAACATTGACAGAGTCTCCAAAGACTCATGGGGTCAGCATTTCTGAACTCCAAATCTGTTTCCTCCCACATACTTTAGCTCCCTGAAAGAGCAAAGGTCTTGGTTCTCCCATTCATCAGTATATCCCCAGCACACCCCAAGTACCTGAAACAAAGTAGATGAATAAATGAACTTGATGCCTTGACCATGAGGTAAGGTTGAATGGAGAAAGGAAGGAAAGAAGGAAAACCAGAGGACTAGATGTGCTTGCTCTATTCCGTCATCAACTACCACTTTTGTCGTGGGCAGAAAGGGCTGCCTCCTCACTCCTGAGTTGCCTTGAACACTGCATCTAAGAGAGTTGAAGACAGAGGATAGGACCTGGGTCTTGTTTGCCACCACAAAAATACACAGCTGATCTGGATAGGACTAAACTGGGAAAGATCAGCAGTCTGCCTTTAAAAGGTCCGATACCTACTGAAAAAGCTTCCTGGACCATTTGTGGCTTTCCCACATACAACAATGTCTGACCCTTTAGGAGTCTCCTTGTCTTCTTCAAAATGAGATGAATTATGATGTTAATGCCAAAGTTCAAAACCTGCTTCAGATTCACATACATGCAGAGAGAAGACTTTTCAGTGATAAACTACCTTAGTCAAATTCAGAAGCATCTATCTGTAACCTCTGAAATACAGAGGACAGAAGATTTTTTTTCCTCTGACTCTATAGATATATCAAAGAACTTGAAGGAGAAAAATATTTCATGCATGACTTTTCCTGCCAAAGACAGTAAACATACATTGCATTTTACTCACTCCTTGACTTACCAAAAAAATGTCCCTGACTTGGACTGACTAGGACAGGGCCACACGGTCACATCATTGCTAGAAATACCTTGGGCCAGTTGCAGTTTCCTTTGTTACAGGTAGTCAGACTAGGGAGCAAATCTGTTATGCAGACCAAAAATATAGAATTATGCACATTCCTGACTCATCAGGAATATACTTGAACTGACTGAGGCGTTAGCAGAATTATGTTAGTTCTAGAAGAGTTTGTCCCAAGGCAACCAAAAGCCAAGCATACAAATAGGCTTAGGTACAATGAACCAACAGATAAAAGTGAATTATGATCACTGACCAGGAATAGCCAGACAACTCTCAAGAAGCACGGCCAAAGCAGTGATGCGAAATGAGGAAATGCATAAAGCAGGACTTACAATTTAGCTTGTAGTCTATAACAGGTAATGAAGGTGATGTGCATAACTTACAAACTCGGGTTCCAACGTTGTGCTCTGCAGTATTGGATCTATTGCCCAAAGGCACAAAATCCATCAGTGTTGAGGCAGCCATGTTTGGAGGCAGTCCAACAATCCAAACAGTGAATGGAAGCTCTGACATTACAGAGGAGGGGAGGTGCCTGGCTGGCCAACGACTGAGTGAGTTCCCAGGTCTTTTTCTTTTTAACCACTTTTTTAAGGGAATTACAATCTGACCTGCAACCTCAGGGTAGACCCTGAACTAGAATTGCTCAAATGAGCCTTTTCCAACCTCCTGACTCAAAGAAATCATAAATGGTAATAAAATGATTGCTATTTTAAGCCACTACATTTTGGAGTAATTTACTTAGCACCCTAGACACTAGAGCAGTTACCAATTTAACCTTGAATGATGAAATATTGTTATAGTGGATACAAGAAAATCAATAAGGAACTCTAATGGCACAGCATATACTCAAAGTAATAGCCTTAGCTTTATATTGTGAATGAATGTACAGTTTCAGGAATATGGTGGATGTATCAGCTTTGGTCAAATACAATGTATGTATATATACAAATATACATACACACATATATGAGGACACTCCCAAAAGTTTATGGAAAATTGGAATTAAATAATCAGTTCATTTCGAACTGGATTTTTCATAACATGCATTTTCCACAAACTTTTTAAATTCCCCCTCCTGCCCAAATATCATACTTTATATTTATCTACTTTGTCTTTTCCAACTCACCATTCAGCTGCACTATTAAACTGAGTGGAAGAAAACTATTTCATGAAACACAAAACTTGGCATTCAATTTCAGGAGGCTCAGAAATTACTCTGAGCCATGAGCCCCAATTTCATGATAGATGTGAGTATATTTCACAATGGATATAAGTAGCATATCTCAAAACATGACACTTCCAACTAGCTTTTACTAGGCACAAGCTGTTTCCACCAAACTGGAAGCTAGCCCACAAGAAGAATCACACAGATGTCAGCTGCTGAAGTTGCTCCCTGCTGTACAGGTGGGTTGGTCGGTGGTGAATGGGATGAGGCACACACTAGTAACCAGCTCCAGCTGCCAGGAGACGTGGACTACTGCAGCTTTCAGATTCTCTTTAGTGAAAAGGACTTTCAGGTAACGATTGAATCCACTGTATGTGTGACAACAGCAATATCTCAGAAGACAACTTGCTTTGATTGACTTGGATTTCTTTCATCTACTTGTTTTGTTCTGTTTTTATATTTTATTTTCACACTGAATATCTTATGAATTTTCTCTAGTTCTGCTCAAGTCATTAATAAGTGAATGTAAATTTAAAATCGTTCTCAATGTCCTAGAAGCATTAAGAACCACAAGCCAGGCCCAGTGCCAATAATCTTATGGCTAAATCTTCGCCACATGGGCACCAGTTCATATCCCAGTTGCTACACTTCCCATCCTGCTCCCTGCTTGTACCTGAGAAAGAGCAGAGGATGGCACAAAGTCTTGGGACTCTGCATCCATGGGGGAGACCTGGAGCAGGTTCTTGTCTCTTTGCTTTGATTGGCTAAGTTCCAGTCATTGCAGCTACATCGGGAGTGAACCAGCAGACCAAAGATCATTCTTTCTGTCTCTCCTCTCTGTAAATCTTCTTTTTCAATAAAAATGAAATAAATCCTAAAAAAATAATAATAAAAAAATAAAGAACTACAAGCCAAAACTTTTGGGCCAAAACTACATACTAGTAGCAGTCACTGTGTATTCTTTCCTAAATTAAAAACCCTATGATACCATTTAAACTCTCATCACAATAAATTTGCTTACGATTAATAAAATAAATGATGCCTTGCCTTTAGAAGTGGTAAATATTCAGAAAACATGTTCAAGTTAAGACAGTATTTGTGACCCTGAGGTCTCTAAAATGACGTATTTGGATTTTTATTGGAAATAACAATTGCAAATGCAGAAATAATCAATAAATGGCAAACAGAAAACAATAATCCTAACAAAGAACAGGAAAAAAAAGCAAACAATAAAATTTTTAAAACCCTGCTGTTCTTCAGGTGTATGACAAAAAGCTGTACACTATAATCACCCAGAGTGTCACTCTTACTCTCAGCTCCATCTGGAAATTACACTTGTTTTTATTCTGTGTATTGGTTATCACAGATGAAGGGAAACACAGCTGCAGCTACAGGGATGCAACTGGAAACCATTATGGTTAGTGAAATAAGGCAAGTGCCAAAAGTCACAGGGTTTTTAGGAGCCCTCCTGGGCATTTTGTCGCCTGCTCAAGCTTGAGACCCATGGGCCACAGGGCCCTTCCAGCCCTGAATTGGAAATGTGCCCCAGAAATCTTAACCTTTCCCTCAGAATTGGTATTGATTTACTGCTGAAAATTTCAGCAACACCTGTCCTAGCAGGTATTACTTGACACAAAGAGAGGGATGTGTGGCCATGACAACACTCCCACTGCAGGAGAACTCAGGCCTTGGACAGGGCAGGGCCATGATGATGCCAAGGCTAATGGTCCCGTTTTGTGTCACTTTAGTTTCAGCTTCAAATGCAACATTCTGTTCACACAGCCCTCACAGTGAAGTGATGACACAAACAGAACCGTCTCTCACGAGATGCTTCTTACTGGCAGCGGTTCAGGCTCAGAGCCCTAACTACTGACAAATGACCAAGCAGAGTTCTTAGCCACTTTTTAGTGACCACATCCCACAACTGCACGAATGAACTAGCTGAGTTTTGTGGCATGGCCATTTTCATAGCCCACTGCCTCCTTAAAGGCCCTATAACACCACTGTGGTTGATACTGCTGAGAAATAGCACCTAAGGCAAAATTCAGCACCTAGTTCTGGCCAGCACATCTCAACTCTGATCCCACCTTAGGTTATCCTGGAGAGTTTGGAAAAAAAAAAAAAAAAAAAAACTTGGTCCTTCTAAATCATCAGCACATTATTAGTTATTACTAAGAAATCACAATGATACATAAGAAATTAGACTGATGGGAATCTGGCTGATCCTCATCTCATGGAGCCTAGTTAGAAACGAGGAAAGCACCCACATTGTATAACTTAATTCCTAATCAGTTTCAGGTGAGAAAAGAGCATCGGAAAAATGAACTTCCTCTCTCTGCAACTCTCTCTCTCTTTCTCTCTGCAGTTAAAGAAATATATCCTTAAAAATAAAAAATAAATAAATAAACAATTTAAAGCTTCTCCATGATTGGTGATAAAATTAAATCATAGAACCAAGCAAATCACTGGGAGTTGAAAAATGGAAACTGAGATAGTCTACTGTCAAAACTGACAGTATATCCCAGTTTTGTTTGAACAAATAATACATTTGAGTTTTACTCACCTGTTCTTATTTAGCCTATTTAAAGAACTTGCCATATTTAGTTACTATTCTCAGTATACACAGACTTCATCTAACAGATCACTAAACATTTAAAACACAGCATTCTTATGAAGGCATCTTTGAACGGTGGTCATCTAAAAGGAAGATGCCACCGTCATTTCTAATCAAAAACACCTCCCAAGAAGACATTCTAGAAGACCTGATGGCTCATTTATTGTACCTAGAAGACCTCAGCATCATTCTCTAAATTGTATAAATAAGAACCCAGTGATGGAGCAATCACATTCATGTGACCACTGTTAAGATGTGCCCTACAGTGGTAGCCTAGCAGCTAAAATCCTTGCCTTGCATGTGTCAGGATCCCACATGGGTATTGGTTCACGTCCCAGCTATTCTACTTCCGGTCCAGCTCTCTGCTGGTGGCCTGGGAAAACAGTGGAGGATGGTCCAAAGCCTTGGGACCCTGCATCCATATGGAAACCCGGAAGAAGCTCCTGGCTGCTGGCTTTGGATCAGCTCAATTCCGGCTGCTGCAACCACTGGGGGGGTAAACCAGTGGTCTCAAGATCTTTCTATCTGTCTCTCCCTCTTTCTGTAAATATGTCCTTCCAATAAAAATAGATAAACCTTTTTAAAAAGATGTAGTATGTCTCATTACTCTTCAGACAGAAATTTCTAGCCTAACTCACACACACCAGCGCAAAATGATGAAACACACCAGTTCCTTTAGAGTGGCTTAAAACCCCCTTCTCACTAATAACAGCTGTGAACTCTGCATGAAATACCAAAAGAAAGAGGGAAAAAAAAAGCATCCGAGGGCCCTGTAAGGAGAGGAAAGCAAGCAAATGAGCAAGGGAGTCTGAATCTGCAGGAGCATCCTGCTCAGGAGTCAGTCTCCCATCTTCTTCATGTGGCTTCTCCCTAGATGCAGGCCCCAGCCATGGAGTAGCACTTGCAGCCACATTCCCATAGGAAGCTATCAACCTTCCAATCAGGAGGGTCAGGGAAAGTATGGGATGTAGATTTGGAAGGCATAGACCCAGAGAACAGGATCCTCTAAAGGTAAGCAAGTGAACTAGTCCCCACAGCATGTCAATGAAGAGGAGATATAAGTTAGCTGGGCAAAGGTTTTGAGAACTGGAGGTTTGAAATATCCATATGCTATATAGTATGAGCCCATGAAGATGCTTAAGTCCCAAAGTCATTTTGATGGTAAAGACTTGATTCAATTACAGTGACTAGAAGGGGAACTAGCAGATCCTTAGGTCACTGGGGGTGTGCCAATCAAAGGTAGTTCTCATGAGAGAATTGGTTATACAAGCCTTCCTTGGCCCAACCATTATCTCTCTACTTCTTGCATCACCATGATATCACTCCTTGTACACACTGCCATTGCCATATTCCAGTTCAGCAGCTGGTCACACCAGCGGGCCCACCCAATCTTGGACTGTGAACCTCCAAAACTCTGAACCAAGATCAACATCTTTCCTTTGTTAGCAATTTGGCTTAAGTGTTTAGTTGTATTAACAAAAAGCTGATGAAGACATCATTCTCATGCCATCCCAGACTCAGGCTCACATGTTTCAGGAACAGACCCAAGCAGTGTAGGCAAGGCTTATGTAACTTAACTGCAATTTGAAAAGACACCTAGAGGCATAAGGTAAAACTTAACATATGAACCTAAAACTGAAACAAAAACATCAATCTTTTCCAGGGGACCCATACTGAATACAACATAATATCTACAATGTTCAGAACACAATTCAAATTCTTGGATATGTAAAGGGAAAATATAATAGTTAGATAAAAACCTTAAGGTGACCTGAGTATAGGAAATATGACATTGAAAAGCTAGTATAATCTTCCATGAGGAAAAAAAAAACTTGAAAAGAATAAAAACATAGAGAACTTAAGCAGAAAAAAATAGAAAAATATGAAGCTGACTTTACAGCGTAGCAAGTTAAGCTGCCATCTGTAACACTAGTATTCCACATGGACATCAGTTCAAGTCCTGGTTGCTCCACTTCCAATCCAGTTCCCTGTCAATGTGTTTGAGAGTGTTTAGGGTCCTGCTATCCACATGGGAGACCCATATGAAGAAACAGAAAAATAAAAGTTGTTTTCCATGTAAACAAAATGGAAAATATGAAAACCCTAAAATATAAATAAGAGCTATAAAAATAAAATGAACACCTACTTATTTATTTCTTTGACAAGTAGGGAGAGATAAACATGGAGCTTCCATCTGTTGATTTATTCCCCAAATACAAGCAATGGCTGGGGTGCGGCCAAGCCAAAGCCAGGCTCATGGAACACAGTCCAGGTCTCCCATGTGGGTGGCAGAGACTAGGAGGACATACTAGCAGGAGCAAGGCTGAGTCTGACCCAGACACTCTTCCACGGAATGTGGAATCTCAACTGGTACCTTCCACATCAGAGCAAACACTTACCCCTAAGATGAAAATTTTAAAACTGAAAAACATGGCATCTGAAAAATTGCCTGGATGAGATCAATAGCAAAATCAAAATGACAGAGGAAAGAGGCAGTGAACCTGAATATAGATTAACAGAAAACATTTGATCTGAACAACATGGATGGGGAAAAAATGAATGGAGCCTGAAGGACTTGTGGAATAATATCTGAGACCTTACATACTTTATGAGCAATTACAGCCAAGTCTTAGAAGCAGAAGAACAAGGTTTCAAATGACTGTGGAGTTTCACCAGAAACCATGGAGACCAAATGTCAATAGAATAACATCTTTAAAAGTTGAAAGTAAAATCTTCCAACCCAGAATTCTATATCCAGCAAAAATATTATGAAATGGAAGATGAAAAATCTAAGAGAAGTCTTCACCAATAGATGTGATGTGTAAGAAATGCTGAGACTCCTCAGGCCCAAGGGGGATTCTATGAGATGGGAAACTTGGATCTTCAGGAAGGAAGCAAAACACTGCAACTGGCAAATACTCGGTTTAATATAAAGGACAATTATTTTTCTCCCTAAGCAACATAAAATACTTCTTAAATTTAAATTTTAAAATTAAAAAAATTTAAATGTTTCACCTTTTAAAATAAAGTATGTAGTGCAAGTGGGGTTTTCAACTTATGAGGAGGACACTTCAAAAAAATTTTTGGAGAATGGAATTATTTTGGTGCAAAAAAAAAAAAGTTTTTTTTATATTTAACATTGTTTACATAGTTGAGAGGGATGCACACCCATGCAGGCCTCTGACAAGGGTCGGGAGGGTCAAGTATGAAGGCAGGTGTTTCAGACTTTGTTTTTGTTTTTTTAAACCTCCTTTGTCCACAGAAAAGGTGAGGAAGAAAGCCTCTCCTTACTGTCAAACTACACGAGCACCAGGGATAGGGAACAGTGCTTTGATGAAACCCTAGGAGCCCCACTGAGGGGAAGAGTGTTCCTTGGGTGTTACTTGAGTCATTTTGACAGCCCAGAACACAGTTTTGTTGCTCCAGTGCTCAGAAAATCCTTCCAAGGCCTACGGTTGACAAAGTCCACCTTAGTGTGTCCACAGGCCCAAAAAACATGCTACAAAGCTTGATTAGCATTATTGTCCAACCTGTACAGGTTTCCATCCTCTGATAAGACAGTTTGACATCCCCTGCTACCTTAGATGAGCTGGCCATCATGTCCCCTGTGTACATCTAGACATGCTGTCTACTCACAGGCATCTTCAATGAGAAGGCCCAGTCCCAATACATGTACTACAAGGTCATGACCAATCCTAACCAAAGGAAGGAGCTGCTATGAGAGCGAGTGATTGGAAGGGGTTGGGGATGTGGAATATGGTCTAAAGGATCAGCACTAAAGAAAATGATATTCAACCTGAGCTCTGGGACAGGGGGAGACATAATGGGAGGTACAGAATACACAAAGGCTCCCAGGTGAAGAATATCACTTCTTGTACTGTGACTCTGAAACTCTGACTTTCAAGTAAAAATAAATATTCTTTAAAATGTATGCTTCTAAGACTGGATAAAAAAAAAAAAAAACTGTGGTTCATTTACACTATGGAATACTACTCAGCCATTTAAAAATATGAAATGCAAAAAAAAAAAAAAGAAAAGAAAAAGAAATGCATTACTTTGTGGCCAAATGGGCCAAACTAGAGACCATAATGCTAAGGGAAATGAGCCAATCCGAAAAGGTCAGATATCATATGTTTGCTCTAATATAATGTAGTATGATGTCAAATCTAGAGATATCATATGTGAATCTTACACTATGTTAATTAGTGTTACCTCAATATAACAAGAACTTGTGATGTAATTCATTAATTAACCATCCACAAGAGGTGGATTGTTTATAACCACCTGTGATTGTCAGTGTCCACATATAACTGTTATTGGTAAGGCCTAATCCTCACTGTACCTATATTAGAGCCCCAGGATACAAGAATTAACCTGCAACAAAAAGTTACTCTCCTACATGGCTGGGAGATACTCCAGTGGAAGCATGATGGACTTGGGAAAATTCACGATGGACACACATTGTGATTCTAGAGAGGAGAACAGAGGGGAGGGAAGAGCCAATTAAATTGTATCAAAAAGCAATAAAAATTATTTTTTAAAAATATGTGTCCTCCTAGTAGTCATGCCTTTAATTCTTTTTTTTTTTTTGAGATTTTTTTTTTTATTGGAAAGGTAGATATGCAGAGAGAAGGATCTTCCATCTACTGGTTCACACCCCAAGTGGCCACAACAGCCAGAAATGGGCTGTTCTGAAGCCAGGAGCCAGGAGCTTCTTCTGGGTTTCCCATGTGGGTATAGGGTCCCAACGCTTTGACCCATCCTCAACTACTTACCCAGGCCACAAGCAGGGAGCTGGATGGGAAGTGAAGCAGCCAAGACATGAACTAGCACCCTTACGGGATGCTGGCACTTGAAGGGGGAGGATTAGCCAATTCAACCATTTCACAGGGTCCAACTGTAAATTTTATTGAAGAAAGAGCTAACGGAGTAGAAAGGCAGAAATCCCCAGTGAGCAGTCTGCTTCTTCCTGCTCATTCCTCCCTGTGGATCTGTAATACAACCCAGATCTCTTTCCTCTACTCCTTTCTTTCTCACCCAGAGGCTCCCACTGGCCTTTGCTTTCAATCAGAATCATCCCACCAACACCTTAATGCACCTTCTATTTCAACTACCAACTTCATTTTTATGCCTCACTCTAGCCTGTCATGTAACATTCCGAGAAGGGTCTTCTCTGGAACACCACCCTTATTGTCCATCATGAAGTCTACCTTGTTATTTTTCCTTGTAGAGAGCAAACAAACTCCTCCTTTTTGGTGATTCTCTACTACTAAATGAGTGTGTGCACTCTGCATGGATTTTCTTGGGTATGCCTCTGAACAACTTCCCCAAAACTCTTGCACTCCTCACAGAGCATCTGAGTCTTAATTTTATCTATTACTATCTGAGGTCAGAGTTATATCTTTTGCTCAGTTTTAAGTTCTCATCAAAAGACCCCACCAAGTCCAAACCACAGACCACCGTCTTTTCATCTCCAACCACCTCACTTTGACCAAACTGAGAATGATCACGTTAACAGGAACAAGAACCACCCAAGTGACTTGCGGTGTCTATGATCAGAATGCTTTCTGATAAACATAGGAGAAGTTCACAAACCGAAGAAACCAAGTTGTTACTCATAAATTCCTGCTTCGTGAAAACTCACAGTTGTGGGCAGAAGAACAAGGTTATTAGAAGTACTCAGGCCTGTTAATAAAGATTCACTAAAAGTCTAAAACCTGGCAAAAACCCAGAGAATCAACCAAAAAACTCAGAGAACTAGTGGGTGATTACAGTAAATGTCCAGGAAACAAAGTTTATTTATTAAAGTCAATTGCATTCTTGCTTATCAGTAGCGAACCATTGGAATTTAAAACCAAAAAACCAATGTCATTCACATTACTATTTCCTAAAATGAAATACTTAGGTAAAAAAAAATCTCACTAAATGTGTATAAGATTCATATGAAGAAAATTTTAAAACTCCAATGAATGACGTCATGGAAGCTCTAAATAGAAACCAACTCCACATGCAAAGATGAAACTTAACGTTCTGGCCATGATGATTCTTCCTATTTTGATCCATAGATTCAAAGTAACCCCAATCAAAATTCCAACCAGTTATTTTATGGGCATTTACAACTCACTCTAAAGTTTATGTGAAGACGCAAAAGATCCAGAATAGCTAACATGATTTTGAGAGAGAAGAATAAAGCAGAAGGCCTAACACTACTCATCTTGAAGACTCAATACAAAGCTATAGTAGCCAAGACAGTGCAGGAGATGTAAAAGAATAAACAAAAATCAATGGAACAGAATAGGAAATCTAAAACTAGATCCACATAAATATAGCCAACTGAGCTTTGACAAACAAAAGCAATAGAATGCAGAAAGATAGCCTTTTCAACACATTATGTTATAACTGAATAACCACAAGGAAAAAAATTTTAAATGAATCTAGATAGAGATTTTACGCCCAACAGAAAAATTAACTCATAATTGACCATGGACTAAAGCTTGCAAAAATGTGAAATATCTGACCCATGGGCCATATAGGGATGAGAAATCATTTGATCTGACCCTGCCAAGGCAATCAAACAGGCAGCATTCAAACTTCAATAAATCTACAGCAGGCTAATTTTCAACTGGGTAATTTTGTATGGCCAGTGAATGATATTATAAATATCCAAATGGCCCTTGGAAAAGAATTAGAAGGTTTCCCACTCCTGAAGAGAAAGTACAAAATTACAAAACCCCTAGTAAGTAACATGGGAAGAAATCCAGATAACTTTGGTCTGGCAATGGCTTTATAGATACGACATTAAAGGTACAATGTATGAGAGACTTGATAAGTGGGACTTCACTAAGGTTGCAATGTCCACTTTGCAAAAGATACTGCTACAAGAATAAAACAACCCACATCCTGGGAAAAATGCTTATAAAACAGATACCTGAAGAACTGCTTTCCGAAATACTCAAAGAAACTACTAAAAATTAGACATCAAAAACTGAGCAACCACATTTTTAAATGGGCAAAAGAGCTGGGTACTGTTCACCAAAGAGGACCAAGTGCACAGTGTATGGCAAGAGACTGCACATGATACATCATCAGGAGATGGCAGATAAACAATGAGTTACACCTGCACATCTATGGGATTGGCCAAAACTCCAGGTGTTAACAAGGACACAGCGAAAGGAATGCTCATTCATTGCCGACAGGAGAGCCAAACAGCACAGCTACCGCGGAAGACAGGTCAACACTTCTGAAATTAAATGTACTAACACTGTGCAAATGAAGAACCCAAGTCTTTGATATTCAACTCAATGAGTAAAAAGTATATGTCTGCACAAAAAACCTACTCACAGATATTTTTATCAGTTTTATTCATAGTTACCAAAACTCAGAAACAATGAAGATATCCTTCAATAGGTGGAAGGAAAAATAAATGGTGGTACCTCCAAAGGAATACTGTTTATCACTGATGAAAAAATGAGCTGTTAAGCCATGGGAACACGTGAAAGAGCCTTAAGTTGCCATTCCTAAGCTAAAGACAAGAATCTGAAAGGGCTGTTTACACTATGAATCCAACCATATGACATTCTGGAAAAGGAAAAACTACAGACAGTCAAAGCTTTGTCAGCAATAAGGGGAGAGTAGGGAGGGATGAGTAGACAGAGAACAAAGGATTCTACGGCAGGGAAACTACAATATTGCAACCATTGATATGTGTCATAATATGCATAATCCACACTCAAAATCCAACACAACATGCAACACTGAAAATGAACTGAACTCTCTCTCTCTCTCTCTCTCTCTCTCTCTCTCTCTCTCTCTCCACAAATTTGGGACCATCTCAAAGCACCCATAATTTGCTTATCAGTAATTATCCCAACAGGAACTACAACAGGCAAGCTTTCCAGACACAAAACAAACCCTTGCTCTCAACGAGTCAACCTCATAAATAACACAAAGACTTTCCAAACAGAATGAAAACATAGGAAGGAGAATATGCGGCACTCGGGATAAAATCAATTTAGGAATTCTAAATGTAGCAAGGGCCGAGGACCTTCTGGGAACCTGCGCAGGCAATCATCTCCCCACTGCGTAAAACAGAACTGTCCCGATGTGCTCACAACACCACCACACAAAGTCTCACTCATTCGGGCCCACTTGACAGCCACAGGAGCTGCTTACACAGCACCTGCACAAAACGCGTCCCCATAATCCACAAGAGAGTGAGCAGGTGACTGGTGAGCAGACTGAGCAGATCTATTTCAGACATTAAGGTTTCTTAAAAGAATCAACAATTGGGGACCCACCGTGGAAGCCTAGCAGCTAAAGTCCTTGCCTAGAATGTGCCAGGATCCTATATGGGTGCCAGTTCTAGTTCCGGTGGCCCTGCTTCCCATCCAGCTCCCAGCTTATGTCCTGGGAAAGTGACAGAGAATGGCTCAAGTCTTTGGGTCCCTGCACCCATAGGAGACACAGAGAAAGCCCCTGGCTCTTGGTTTCAGATCAGATCAGCTCCATCTAATGTGGCACTTGGAGAGTGAAACTCTGAATAGGAGATCTCTCTCTCTCTCCCTCTCTCTCTCTCTCTCCCCTTCTCTATCTGTAACTCCACCTTTCCAATCAAAATAAATGTTCTTTTTTGTAATCAACCCTCGGGCTCTACATAAAGCAGTAGACTCCCAGTGAGTTTCTCTCCCTTATATCCACCCCTTCACATCTTCCCTCATTGCTACCATCGAAGTCATCTTTTGGAATCAGATAAAACAGATTCATCTATCAAGTCAGAAGGATTCCACATAAGATTATTTCCTCTCCTTAAAACAAAAGAAAATGGGGCCTGGTGCAGTTGCCTAGTGCCTAAACCCTCACCTTGCCTGAGCTAGGAACCCATATGGGCACTGATTCATATCCCAGCAGCCCTGCTTCCCATCCAGCTCCCTGCCTGTGGCCTGGGAAAGCAGTTGAGGATGGCCCAAAGCCTTGGGACCCAGCACCCACAAGGGAGACACAGAAGAGGATCCTGGCTCCTAGTTTCACATCAGCTCAGCTCCAACCATTGTGACTACTTGGAGAGTGAACCAGCAGATGGAAAATCTTCCTCTCTGCTTCTCCTTCCCTGTGTACATGCCTTAACAATAAAATAAATCTTTAAAATAATAAAAGGAAAAGTAAAGGATGTGGCACTGTGGCATAATGGGTAAAGCCGCTGACATCACTGCACCAGCTCCGCGTTTTGCTTTCTCAAAGTGTCATATAAACCTGTCAAGAAACTAAATGAACCAGAAGGAAAGTGACATACTGATCTGCTATACCAGCAAGTCATCATAAAGCACAAACTTTCAGGAAATATCAGTTGGACAATATTATTTGACAAAAGCTATAAATACCAGCTGGAAGAACTACGGGTAATTGGTGCTAGAAAATAAAGCAGGGTGGGTGGCTAAGACGAAAATGATGAAAATTATTTCACTTTTACAATTATGTTGACTTACTCCATGATCACAATGTGTTGGTTTTTTGTTTGTTTGTTTGTTTTAATTGGGAGGACAGATTTACAGAGAGAAGGAGAGACAGATAGAAGATCTTCCATCCGATGGTTCACTCCCCAAATGGCCACAATGGCTGGAGCTGAGCAAATCCAAAGCCAGGAGCCAGGAGCCCTTCTGGGTCTCCCACACAGGTGCAGGGTCCCAAGGCTTTGGGCCATCCTCGACTGCTTTCCCAGGCTACAAGCAGAGGGAAGTGGAACAGCCAGGATATGAACCGGCATCCATATGGGATCCTAGTGCACACAAGGTGAGGATTTTTAGTCACTAGGCTACTGCGCCAGGGCCCAGAGTGTATTTTCTGATAAGGAAGAAATGAGGGAGGTAGAGAGTGACAAGGGCAGAAAACAAGAACAGATGGGAATTGCTTGCCCCATTCCTATTCAAACATACTGGATTGCTCAAAGAGCTGCATTTTTCCAGCATCCTACTGAGCTGCACTCGGGGGGTGTAAACAGCATATTCAGGCATTTTTGAAACAAATGCATAAAAAGAAGATTGCTTTAGAAATAGATATGTACACCTCAGAAATGATGCATGACACTCATCCACCAGCAAGTTCGAATGCTCTGCATTGGAAAGCCAACACCAGAATCATCGCCTTATTTGCTAACTAGTCATGTGCTGCAGCTTAGCCTGGTCTGTCCCACATCCCACGGGTGCTGCAGCTTAGCTAAACCCAACCTGCCCCAACACCCAGCCTATACATATACCAATGGGTGCTGCCACCCTGCCCAGTCCAGTCCGCCACCAGCCCTAGCTCTTGTGCTGGGGAGATGCAGCCTAATAGAGGTTACCTATTAGAGGCCGCAGTTTGCCTACCTGGCCCCCGCCCTAATCTTATGCTCTAGATCTTGTGCTTGCCAGGAGGTACTGAGGTCCAACCTGACACAACTCGCACCAAGTCCTGGCACTTGCCACAGGGGAGTATGTCCAGCTCTTGTGCATGCCAATGGATGTGGCAGCCTAGCCCAGCATGGCCCACCCACAACTCTCATGTGAACTGGCGAATGTCGTGGTCCAACTCACTATGGCCTGTACCCTGTCCTGGTTCTCACTTGTGCCAGTGTGTGCTATGGACTGACCCAACCCAGCCTGCCCCAGCCCCAGCTACTGTGTTCCCTAGAGGGACCTGCAGCCTATCAAGGGAGTTCTCCAAACTCCCCTACCAGGCCCAGGATCTCATGTGTGCTGGCAGGTGCTGCGGCACTGCTTAGCAGGATGAGCCCTCAGTCCTGGCCTTTGCATGTGCCAGTGGATGCTACAGCCTGGCTCAGCCCGGCCTCCTCCCAGCGCTGGCTCCTGTTAGTGTCAGGCGGGTTCCTGTCAGGTAAGTTCCATGATACAGCCAGGCTTGGCCCGTCACCACTCCCTTCACCCCAGCTTACTGCTCTCCTAGCAGGAGCTGCAGTCCTACCGAGGCAAGCCCACAAGTCCCCTACAGAATCTGCCCCCAGATCTAGTTCTCTCACATTCTGGTGGGGGATGCTATGGCCCAGCCTGACATGCTCACCCCCTGCTCCAACACTCACTGGAGGGTATCATGGCCTAACCCAGTCATGCATGCCCCCCGGCCCCAAATTTTGCATGCACCAGCAATACTACTTAGCCCAGCCCAGGTCTCCCACTTGGGTGGGTGCCTTGGCCTGACCCAGCCATGCCTTCCAGTTTCCCCTCTCTAAACCAGTCTGCCTCAGTTCCCTCGCCTACCTGCAAGTGCAGTGGTCCAGTCCATGGAAGACCCCAGAAGTCATTCATCCACTGTCAACATGCCTTCAGCTGTTGCCACTCCACTAAGTCCCAGGCCCCCCTTCTGCTTGGGGCCAGGATGGCATGTGGTAGCCTGGTGTTCCCACTTTTTACACATAGCTTGAAAAAAAAGAAGAAGAAAGAGGAAGAAGAGGGGTACCCAGGACAGGTACCAGAATCTCACTCCCATCTTTACTTCCAGTTCTTCTCTCTCCCTCCCCCGGGTTGTCCTTTCTGTCTCTCGCTCCGTCCCCCTCTCCATCATCTCTGTTCCTGCCTTCTGCTTTTCTCTTCCTCTCACCCTCTCCTACCTTCCTTTCTCCTCTCCTATCCCATAGCTGATTATCCCACCACTAAAACATCACTTCTATCTTCCGTAGTCAAAGAACCTATAAAAAATTCTATACTTTGCAAAATCAATGCATGTATCTATATATTTGTGTGCATATACCTATGCATGCACACACACATATAACATCTTTACAAAAGGAGTCATCTATCAATCTACATCTCAGAAATTGAAGTTCAATATGTGTTACACTAACCTAAATCTGGCCAGGGTATACGTATGGCACAGTAGCTAAGTTGCTGACTGGGTTGTCTGCATCCATATTGGAGTACCCAGTTCAGGTGCCAGCTTCCTTGCTTCCTTTCCAGCTTCCCACTAGTGCGTATCCTTGGCATCAGCAGATAGCACTAACATACATGGGTCCCCGTCACTCACAGGGGCTATCTGGTTGAGTTCTGGGTTCTTGGCTTTGACCCAGCCCTGGACTATGGGAGGCATTTGCAGAATAAACCACCAAATGGAAAATTGAGCTCTCCCCTACCTACCCACAGTGTGTGTGTGTGTGTGTGTGTGTGTGTGTGTGTGTTTACTTCCAAATCTAGTCTGAGGGTGGTTCCACCGTTTGAGTCCTTATACAACAAACTGATTCTAATGGAGTGCCTCTGCTAAATAAACTTCTGTAACTAATAGTTAAGTCTCACCCAATCAGTCCCGACAGCCAAGTTTCCATCAGTCAGTTGACGGACAGTCAATTGATCAGACCACATTCAAATACAGGTGCTGTCACTAGTGAGGCTGTTTTTGTTTGTTTGTTTTTCAGAAACACGACCTGCCTGCCCACCCGGCATTGCGCTGTTCTCTGAATCACTTCTTGCCCAATTCGCCGACTGCTCTTGACTCAGTTAAAAGTCTGTTCTGTTTAACCTAAAGTTTTCTTTGAATACCATCATTCCCCCATCCACCCACGATGAAAATTTCACAAAGGAGAAAAATCGTGAAGTGCTGGCTAAACGTGATGTCAGATGATTTTACAACCGTTTCTAGCACTTCAAAGCTGGGCTGCGGCGTTTCCCTCCCTCCTCCCGGAGACGCGTTCTGGTCCTCCCGTGTTCTCACCCTCCCGTGTTCTCCTCAGCGCAGATCCCGGAAACCCGTGACTGAACGCTTGAAGGGGGGGGGGGGGATGACCAAGTAACTCTCTGGTTTGACTTTGCTGCCATCTTGTGGTCACTGGGCTACCGGCAACAGGCACCTCCGCAGAAAACCTCTCAGACAAATCGCTCTTAAAGTTAGAATATGTACTAGTATCCGAACTAAGACCCGTCATTAATAACGGCCTCAATGGTGCAAAAGCAAATATTCCATTAAAAGGAATCAAATGATTCATCCAGGACAACACAAGACACAAACAATGAGAGGTTTTCATTTGTGCGCGATTATTTCCCCACTGCGATACCCGCTTCCCACGCCGGAGTGCCTAGTCTGAGTCCTAGCTTTCCCACTGTCTGATCCGCTTCCTGCTCAGGCACACCCTGGGAGGCGTCAGGCAATGGCCCAAGTCTAAGTCCTCACCACTCAGGTGGGAGACTGGGGTAAGTTATGGGCTTTGCCTTCAGCCTGGCCCAGCCTCGGCTCTTGTGGGCATTTGGGAAGTGAATCAGCAGTTGGAAGCTCTCCCCGCCCCACCATCCTGCAGTCTCTCCCTGTCAAACACAATGGACATAAATAAATGTAAATACCAAAACATCATCATGTTCTTAGAGTTCCTCTTATGCAGACCTGCTGAAGGAGTTTAGGAAGTAATTCTATTTAGGGTCATTGCCATTACACATCAATGCAAAATAAGACCTGAAATAGCACTATATACTGAAGAGGTTTGTATAATGTCATTAAATGTCAATTCTGGAAATGAGCAGCATTTTTTTAGTATAACCCTCTCATTCCACACATGTAAACAGCTTACTCCATATCCATCTGCTTCCCTCTAAGAAATGCAAAGGATTTAATCTTCACAAACCCTATAGCGAGGAACCATGCTACATAGCAATATGAAGTTAAAATTCAAGTTAAAAACTGAAAGTGCATCATTTTTAGCAAAAGAACAGACAAGTTAACTCAACATCCTTGAATAAAGAGCTCTTTTTTTAAGTGTACATAAGTGGGCCTGGCGCAGCAACCTAGTGGCTAAAGTCCTTGCCTTGCATGCACCAGGATCCCATATGGGTGCCGGTTCAAGTCCCAGCTGCTCCACTTCCCATCCAACTCCCTGCTTGTGGCCTGGGAAAGCAGTCAAGGATGGCCCAAAGCCTTGGGACCTTGCACCCACGTGGGAGACCCAGAAGAAACTCCTGGCTCCTGACTTTGGACCAGCTTGGCTCCAGCCATTGCAACCACTTGGGGAAATGAACCAGCAGATAGAAGATCTTTCTCCCTGTCTATCCCTCTCTCTGTAAATCTGGCTTTCCAATAAAAATAAATCTTTATTTTTAAAATGTAGATAAGCTTAGCTACTCGATAGAAAAACTGATCAAAGACCTAAAAAGGCAATGCACTGGAGATGGATAATGCCAAACTATACTCAAGCTCACTAAAAATCAAACAAAATGTACATTTAAAACAACCATGAGGCTTCAGCTGTGATTTGTTTTGATGACAATTCCTCCATGCTTAAGAGGCCAGCGGTGATTGCTGGCACACTTGGCAGGTAAAGCCGCAGTTGGCATCAGGAAACGACACCCTGACCATGTATATCAAAAGCCTTCAAGTATGTACAAAATCTACTGACCCAGCACAGTGACTTCAAAGAATTTGAGAAATCGAAGATAACAACAGCGAGAAGGGAAACGGCAAGCATCCGTGCAGTGCTGGCTGACCTTGCAAAAGGTCATGTCTAGATTTTAAGGGATTTGCCACATCTGCATTGAATCCTCAGAAACACCTGGATGGCCAGTGGACTCTCATTTTTTACCAGTACACAAACCGCCCCAGCCGGATGGAGATCCTACACCGTAAGCTCTCCTGTCCGGAGTCCAGCCTCTCACCTGGGAATGCGAGTGTGTGCCCTGCAGTGTGAGCGTCTGCAGGAACAAAAGGATGAGGCTGGAGCTGGGAGGCTGAGGTTAAGACGGAGACGAAGTGTTGATTAATGGAGAGGTGAAGGCCTGCCGTGACCTCCAAAACAGGAAATGCTTTGCAGCCATGAGGAAGTATGTGCACCCTGGGAGATAGAAAATGATGGGTTCCTGCCAGTCTATGCTAAGTTCCTGACTCCTGCCTTTGGCCCTGCCTGACCCAGCCCTAGCTGATGCAGTCATTCAGACAGCCAACACAGGGAAGTCCTCTGGTTTTTTGTTTGTTTATCTCTGTCTCTCCCTTTCCAATATTCTTTTACATAGGAAAACAGAGAGAAACTGATACGCTGATCTGTGATCAAGAAGCATCACATTGACCATGACATGCTGGCCTTGGCAAGTCGTTGATTCCCTGACTCACCTACGGTTACCCTCTCCATCCTGTTTCCCACCTGGAGTGCCCTTCCACAGCTTCCCAGCCAGGGTAACTCCCAGGCTGCCTTCCCTGGCTCTGATCAGTGGTCAGCACTTTGAGAAAGGTGGCTCTGCTGTTGGCTTCCTCCCCATTCCAAACTGGGCCCCAAGGATGTCCAGGTCCTAATCTCTGGGACCCATCAATCTTACCCCTCACCGCAGGTATGATGCCATCACAGGTAAGCTGAGATGCAGAGAAGATCTAGAATCCTCTGGGTGAGGTCTCCTACAGTCACAGACACCCTTAAGAGAAAGGCAGAAGGAGCCCTGACTAGGCTCAAATAAGAGACAGCGACCTGGTCCTGGAGAATGGAGCGACCCCAAGCCAAGAAATTCTAGCAGGCACCAGGAACTGGGCAAGGCCAGGCACAACCTTGCCACCAGAACAAGTAAGTCCTGCTGATACCTCGACTGCGGCCTGTGCACCTGATTTCAGACCTCTGGTCTCCATCACTGGAAAACAATGAAGGTATGTTTTAAGACAGCAGGTTTATGTTTAATTGTTACAGCGGTGGTAAACTGACACAGCCTTCCCAGCACTGCTGCCTTGTGTGAATAATAACAACACTTATCAAGCCCTTGCACTGGGGTTTGTTTAAATTTCATCCTCTCTGGAGGAAGGGACTAACAATCCACCGACTCCCGCATCGAAAAGTGAAACTTTATGAGGTTAAGCGACTTAAGCAAAGATAGGGACAAACCACTAAGTAGAAGACCCAAGAGTGAAGCCAACTGCACAACTGCACAAATTCCGGTCCTTATGAATGCTGCCTTCCGGGATACACAATGTACAACTTTCACAACCATCTTGCACCAACCTGCCAAGACTTGAACTCTAACCAATCCACCTAGTCCAGCACTTTCAGCATCTCAGTTCCTAAGTCGCTTCCCTGATTCATCTCCTGCTATTGTACATCCTCCTCTAGAAACAGACTTGGTCTTTTGTCTTCCAATCCTGCTTCATTTACTGGCATCGAAGAACTCCATCCTGGATCAATGAAAGCCTTTCTTCTCCTCAGAAGCATTTGTGCTCCAAGGGCACAAAGGAGCGAAGACAGAATCCAGAGGCAAAGGCAGCAAGTCACTGGGTCCCTGTTACTCACATGGGAGATCTGAATTATGATCTGATCCATCTTGGGCATCTGGGGAATAAACCAGCAGATTGGAGCTCACTCCCTCACTTTCTCCCTCTCAAATAAATAAATAAGATTTTTAAATGCAAATATATGTGAGTCAATAGTATGACCAAAGTACCTTTTAAAAAAAAAAGTAAGTGAACATTAGCCATAGCAATGAAAACATTGCTTGTGGTGCCCACTTTTTGTATCAAAGTTCCTGGGTCCAAGTACTGGCTCTACTTCCAATCCCAACTTCCTGCTGACTGACCCTGGAAGGCAACAAGTGATGACCCAAGTCCTTATGCCCCTGCCACCCATGTAGGGAGACCTGAATGGAGTCCCTAGTTCCTGGTTTCAGCATGACCCAGTTCTACTATCTATCCATTTAAATCAAAATCATCATTTTAAAAACAGAGTTCAAGTTTTCCCTTGCTGGCAAGGGAAAACATGGTGTCCAGAACAAAAGCATGAAAACTCCAGGGTTTCTGCCCAGGTTAGAGTTCACCTGGAGAAAAGCATCCAGACCCAGGACTGTTCCAGAGGAAGGGACACGGACCAGACCGGATTTGATGCCTGAGTGCATTTGGATACAGGGACCCCAATGATGGAAGTCAGATAGACTTTGTCATGGGGCAGCACCCCGACACGTGAAAGGGTCCCTGGCTTTAGACCCAGCTGTGACAAGTGTTTAGGGAATGAACTAGGAGTTGGATAGTCTCAATCTGCCTGTTTGCCTCCTAAAGATAGAAGGAGAGAGAAAATGGAAGGAAGAAAGAAAGCAAAAAAAAAAAAAAAAGTTGCCTGGTATTGCTCCCTGTGACAAAACCAGGACCAACAAATGAGAAGAGATGAATTTTGATTCAATACCAAAAAAAAAAAGTCAAAGAATTAGATTACAATTTCTTTAATGCTTTATGTGCAAAGTGCAACCCCCTGCAATTCCTTCGCTTGGAACCCATGGTTTATCGGGCCACAGAACACTTAAATGTCTAGGGGTATTAACATACTTTTTTTAATGTTCTAAGATTTTTGTTTTGACATAAAGTTTTTCCTTACAAAAATTAGTTTGAATGAAACTCATGAATAGTCTAAATCAAAAACGTTAAGCAAAAATACAGATGGCATGCAAATGTGCCAAAAAAATTACAGAGGCGCTATGCAAATGACTGCAATTTGGGAGACGCAGCAGCCGTAGATGGTGCTGTTTGGTCCTCCGAGCCCCTCAGCTTTTGTTCCAAGCTCTACCTCCTGCGGAGGAAATGCCTGTCGCATAGTTTCAGATGACTCAAGTATTTATTAAGAAAGAGGAAGAGGAAGATAAGAAAAATAAGACAAAGAAGGGAAAGAGGATGAATGACTGGATGCTCCAAGCACATCAGGCCAGCCTGTTTACCTTCGGGGTTCACACCACACTGACACTAAATCAGGAGGAATGCCAAGAAAGAAACAGCAAGGAACCTGCAGAGGTTAAAAATAAGGGCAGGAAGTAACCACACGAAGCAACTGAGAAAATAGGAACAAATAGATCTCATGACAAATCATCTGACAAACACCCAGTGGGAAAAGCTGCACATTCCATGGGTAACGCCAGAGCCGCGGAAGACCTTGGTGGCAAAGTCACAGTGAGCAGACTGACCCTGCTACTGCCAGGCGTGCCCACAGCCACGAAGCCCTGCAGAGCGCATCCGATACCAAACATTTCAAACCGGCGCCTCCGCACAGTTTCAGATGAAGACCAAAGCATTCATCTTCTCATTTTAAAGATCTTTTTTGTTTCTTTCAGGTCTCCCACTCAGGTGCAAGGTCCCAAAGCTTTGGGCCATCCTCCACTATTTTTCCAGGCCACAAGCAGGGAACTGGATGGGAAGTGGAGCAGCCAGGACACGAACCGGTGCCCATGAGGGATGCTGGCTGCAGGTGGAGGATTAGCCTGCTCCACCCATGTCTTTTGATCACATTGGCCAGGACTGCCTCCTCTAAGATTGCCATCTCCTATCTTCTTTTCTTGACCTGCAGGCCCCTGGTTATCCCCTGCAGATTGCCCAGCCCCAAGAGACAAGCTTTCTTGTGGTTGCTATTCACTTGCTCCTCTTTAGAGTCTTCCCATCATTTCTTTTTTTTGTTTGTTTGTTTCTTGCTTGTCTGTTTCTGTTGTTATTTTAGATGATATTAACAATGTTGATCAGAGTAGGATGGATCAAGGCTTAGGGAAATGTGGGTGTGATCATTGTTTCCAAATTTTCTGTTTTTCTTTCTTGTTTCGAGGAGCAGAGGTTGAGAGGGGGGGATAAGGGAAGAAGCCACACCCAGCCTCCCAACCGCTCCAATACCCAGGGATTGAGAATGTCCACCAAGATCAAGCCGGGGTCCCAATGTGGTACATACTCCGAGGGTTCTGCCCAAGTTATTTCAGTAGTTTTGAAATGTCAGTCTTGCAGACCCCAGAAAGAGGGACCCTTTTCAATGTCCATTGGCTGACCTAGTCAGCCTCACTCTCCCTCTGCCCAGGTATTTTCTATCATCGTTTGGCTGGGGTTGTTGTCCAATTTGTTCTGCCAGACTTCTTATAGGTCCACATCTTCAAGCACGCAGAGCATGCCCAGTGCAACCCAGAGTCCCGCCAGCACATCTCAGCAACTGGCACGGTCAAAGTCCCTGGCCGTCAGCCTAAGCCGCCTTACCTCCGCTCAGCCACCACTACATGCTGCTGGGGGCGGGATGTAAACCCTGTTTGGCACATCTGAAGAGGCCCAAGGCCTCTGCCAGTACCTCTCGGCATCTGATCCCTGACTTCGTTTTGCAGGTGGATATGCCATCCGTTGCTCCATCTGCACCACTGAGGAAGCTCTGGTTTGCTGGCACAGAGACCTGTCCGTGCAGTCCCTCAGCTGACATTCCTCGCCTGGGGGGGAGCCCTCAAACCCCTGCCCGCCCCCACCTGGGCCAGAACCCAAAGCACCTGTGAGTGCAGAACCTCCAACACTCAGAGGGCACCGCTGGGCAGCCCATGGGCTTCACCGGCACCACGGTACCCAGGCCACCTGGGCCCAGGCAGGGGACCCCACACCCTGCCAGACCGCCCCCTCCCATGATTTCTTATAAAAACTACAAGTCTCCCCTCGCTCTTGACCTGAGTTATTATAGCTGTCTCGCCTACCATGTTTTCTTTTAAATAAATATTTATTTCACTTATTCCAGAGCAAAGCTTGATGCAGTTGAAGTAATTTTGGTCATGAAATTAGAAGTCCTGGGCCCGGCACAGTGGCGCAGTGGTTAAGGTCCTCGCCTTGCACGCCCGAGATCCCATATGGGCGCCGGTTCTAATCCCGGCAGCTCCACTTCCCATCCAGCTCCCTGCCTGTGGCCTGGGAAAGCAGTCGAGGACAGCCCAAAGCTTTGGGACCCTGCACCCGCGTGGGAGACCCTGAAGAGGCTCCTGGCTTCGGATCGGCATAGCATCGGCCATTGCACTCACTTGGGGAGTGAATCATCGGATGGAAGATCTTCCTCTCTGTCTCTCCTCTCTGTAAAATAAAATAAATCTTTTAAAAAAAAAAAAACTTGCTGTGCACTTATTTGAACATCAAGGGCCAGCAGGAACAAAACGGAAAGAGCCTCCTCTCCACTGCTTCACTGCCCAGCTGGGCCAGGCCCAAGCCGGTAGCCCAGAACTCACTGGTGGCAGTCTCCCACATGCGTGGCAGGGACATAAGGCCTTGAGCCGTCACCTGCTGCCTCCTGAGATGCCATGAGCACGAGGACAGAATCCGGAGAGGAGCCGTGTCTCCGCCCCAAGCAATGGGACTCCAGATGCAGGCACTCCGGTGATGCCTCATCCGCCGTGTCAAACTCCCATCCCTGGATTAACGCTGAGACTCCCAGTTCCTGCACTCTTTGCTTGGACATTAACCTGAGGAGTTAGCGAAAATGTGTCATATCTGCATGAGGACATGAAGCACATTGGCCCTGACAGAAAAAAAAAAGAGAGAGAGAAAGAGAGAAAAAACACATACTTGTTGTCATGAAACCACTGGAAGACTGAGTTCTAAATGTGCTCAGGAGTTGTGAGGGAATCTGGTAAAAACGCAGATTCTGGGGCCCAGCTCAATAGCCTAGTGGCTAAAAATCCTCATCTTGTGTTCACCAGGATCCTATATGAGTACCAGTTCCTGTCCCAGCTGCCCTGCTTCCCATCCAGCTCCCTGCTTGTGGCCTGGGAAAGCAGTCGAGGACGACCCAAAGCCTTGGGACCCTGTACCCACGTGGGAGACCTGGAAGAAGCCCCTGGCTCCTGGCTTTGGATCACCTCAGCTCCAGCAGTTAAGAGAATCTTTCTCTCTGCTTCTCCTTCTCTCTGTGGATCAACCTTTCCAATAAAAATAAAATAAATCTTAAAAAATAAAAAGGCACAAATCCTGATTCAGTGAGTCGGACAAGGGCCCAGGACACATCCATGCCGTGGTTCCCAGATCCCACTTGGCCAGTGAGGCCAGACTATGTGCACAGCATAGCTGTCGCCATGGGAATGAAACCCAGGACCGGGAACAGCATGACTCGGACTGGGAACAGCAGCATGGAACTCCCTCAGGACGCCCGTCGGATGAAGCAGGTAAGATCAGATGTTAAGATGCCTGTGTCCCGTGCCACGCTGCCCGGCTTCAAGTCCCGGCTGTGCTCTTGACTCCAGCCCGCCCTGGCAGGTGGCGCTGGGAACCCCAGAAGCTGAATCCCTGTAAGAAAACTCCTCCGCTGTGTGGTGTGTGTGTGTTGGGGGAGCGGGAGGATGAGGGGTTACTTGGTCACTTACAAAATACATTTCGCCCTGGCAGTCATGATCAAAAATTTGAAAAACAATGGACTCGTTTGTTTCCAGATAGAGATGTGTTTTTTCTTAATGCCTTCAGTGTTTTAAGAGTATTTATTTTTAGTGTATTCTAGATTTAACTGTCTTAACTAAGTGAGGTCAAATAAAGCATTCACTGTTCTTTCCACTATCAAATCCACGAACTCACAAGGCATGTAACATTGACTTCCTTCAGGTGACGCACAGGTCATATCCACAGATCCCAGTTGATCGGCACTCCTGACCCTGGGTGCTACCACACACGTGCAACCAGGCGCTCGCACTGGACGCTCGCTGGAGCTGGGAGAGCTTCGAAGGCGCCAGCGAGGTACAAGGGCGCTCTCTGCTGGCGACATCTTTTCTTTGCAGGGAGGACGTTCAACAACTACCAAAGATGTCCAGCTTTTCGCTAAGCAAAAGTTGCGATTCTGTCACACTCCCACTGATACATCCAGAGTTCTTCACTGAAGTCGGAAATTTCACTCCATTTCCCCCCCACAGAAGGCCCTTCACTGCTGAGGCGTGTCCCACCCGGCTCTCCGTTCAACGAGGCGGGTTTCAAGTTTCAGCTCCTCCTTTTGAATTCCAGCCTGCTGAGGCTTCTCTCTGGAATGGTCCAAAATGGAGCCTCTTAGCGCTTACCCCGTGAAAAGCTCCGGGCCCAGAGCAAAGGTATTTGCAGTTTTGCTCTCTATGCTTCTATGCACGGTAATGCTGTTTCTTCTACAACTAAAATTCCTAAAACCTAAAACCAACAGCTTTTACACGTTTGAAGTTAAAGATGCTAAAGGAAGAACCGTTTCTCTGGAAAAATTCAAAGGCAAAGTAAGTTGCATCTTCCGATTCTTCTTTCTGATGTTTTGCTGTCTCGGCCCTGTTCCTTGCGTCTCGCATGGTTACAAGCTAGAATTCAGTCTTTAAAATCCCGTTAGGATTGCGTCACCAAGAGTTCTCGTCCTTAAAGATATCTGTAATTGATAAGCTCTCTTCAAAATGCTTTTAATTTTCGTGCTTTGTTAAGAGAATGCTTATAGGTAGTAATTTGAATCTGTGGACGTTAAGAACAACATTAATACCTAACATTACCAAAAAAAATCGCTTATTCTCATCTTTCACTTGAAACTAAACTTTTGTGAGACCTTATAATTTTGTCTTCTTTTTTTAATCCTGCAATATTTCAGAATCTCAGCTCAGGAATTTGGGTAACGGTTTTCAATAAAAGTGAATATGACTAAAACTATGAAATAACATCAAATGCCATAATACCCCCCCCCCAAAAAAAAATGGTTTAAAGTTTTAACTATTTGCAAGGATTTTTTTTTTTTTTAATCTTTTGCTTCACTTTCCGGTTGGATTTTTTTTTCTTTTTCCGGGAGGTTACGCTAGTTGTAAACGTGGCCAGTGACTGCCAGCTCACAGACCGAAATTACTTAGCTCTGAAGGAGTTGCACAAAGAGTTTGGACCATACCACTTCAGCGTCTTGGCTTTTCCGTGCAATCAGTTCGGAGATTCGGAGCCCAGACCAAGCAAGGAAGTCGAATCGTTTGCAAGAAGCAACTACGGAGTAACCTTCCCCATCTTCCACAAGATTAAGATTCTAGGATCTGACGCCGACCCTGCTTTCAGATTTCTTGTTGGTAAATATCTGCCTGCCCCCACCCATCTACTGTTTGTCATCGGATCTTTTTTGCTTTTAAATACACCGGGACCATAGCATTCCCCGTTCGTTTGAAATGTTTCATTGGAGAAAGTTTTAGGAAAGTGCCAGAGGAGCCAGCGTTTCATCCTTTGTAACTTTCTGTAAGTTATGCATCCTGGAAACCAAGGTTTTAACTTGTGAGTTGACAGAAGTCTACTGCATTGCGTTGTAATTCTTAGCATCTGAAGAATTTATGTACTTAGAGTGTGGCCATGGCTGTTTTCGCACAATTCCGCAATTCTCCCCTTACTTATCTGGCACTGGGGAGACGCCCCGCCCCATTATTAAACATCCCAAATGTGGCTGAGCGTTATCAGACACCCGTTGGTGTTTAATCCCTTTCGTAATTGCCTCTCTTATCTGAGATGTACCTCAGGCCCAATACTCCCCAGGCTGCTGCTAAAAGTCAGAGCAGCCAGACTGACCCTGCCCTGAGACTGAGTACAGAGATCCCGGGGAAGGTGCCCAAGGCCAACTTACATGCCCATTGTGTGGGCCACGTGGTACCGTGACCCTGAGGCTTGCGGTCTACACCTAGATTCAAACCCCTGCTCAGTTGTTCCTGCTATGTGGCTTCTGGGAGCAGACATTTCTTTGCCCATCCCCTCATTTCTTTCAGTTTTTTAAAGATGCATTTATTTTTGTTGGAAAGGCAGATCTACAGAGAGAGGAGAGACTGAGAGAAAGATCTTCCGTCTGCTGGTTCACGCCAATGACTCCAACAGCCAGAACTGAGCCCATCCAAAGTCAGGAGCCGGAGGCGTCTTCTAGCTCTCCCACGTGGGGGCAGCGTTCAAGGTCCCGGCCCATCCTCCATAAGCACAGAGCTGGATGGGAAGTGGAGCAGCTGGGGTACTAACCAGCACCCACATGGGATCCCAATGCTTGCAAGGGGAGGATTAGCCTGTTGAGCCACAGTGCCGGCCCCATCTCATTTCTAAGCCAAAGTTCCCGACATTCCCTGCCTCGTAAGACTGCGTGAGAGTTAAGTGTGTGCATGCACAGAAAAGCAAGCACAGCTAACTGTGTGCCAGCCACTATTCCCCAGGACAGTCAGCCAGCAACGTTCTCGCACCTAGCTCTCTCTGATGGCATCGCCAGGCCTGTTGTCACCGTAGAAAATCTAGCTGGCTGGCTTGCTGGCTTGCTGGCTTGCTTGCTTGCTTCATTGATTGTTGCCTCGCCAGACAATCAAGCTTCCAACCCAAAAATGAGACCCCGGTGCCCTGCGACACTCCACAGCTGTGTGAGATGTCTAATGCCGAGGAGAGGCTGAGGCACTGCAGTCGCTGCCCCCAGAGTGGCTTCATTTCTGGGGGATGCCAAGGGAAAAGCCAAGGCATATGCCCTCAGTCACAGCAGCCAAACGCTTGGGCACAGGAGCTGGTACTGGTGCCTTGTCATCACTCCCAGGAGTGTCTGGGCCCAATGCAATGGCTCAATCGCTCCATTGGCTAATCCTCCCCCTTCAAGCACTAGGATCCCATCTGAGTGATGATCTGAGTCCTGGCCTCTCCACTTCCCATCCAGCTCCCTGCTTGTGGCCTGGGAAAGCAGTCGAGGACGGCCCAAAGCCTTGGGAACTGACACCCGTGTCGGAGACCTGGAAGAAGCTCCTGGGTTCAAATTGTCTCAGCTCCAGCTGTTAAAGCCGCTTGGGGAGTGAATCAACAGATGGAAGATCTTCCTCTCTGTCTCTCCTCCTTTATATCTGACTTTCCAATAAAACTAAACTAAAAAAATATTTTTTTTAATTTTTAAGATTTATAAAAAAACTTAAAAAGATTAAATAGGGATTAATCCTTCAAGCATTGTATGTCAATATACTACCATGCACATGGTAAACACTTATTTTTAGTTATCTTTTTTCTCATGTTTTTCAATAATACAAACATAAATTCTAGATAATAAAAATGGGGGGAATCCGTATGTCTTATATAAATTAAAATTTATCAAAAGAATGTTACAACTTCTTGAAGATTAGTATTCAGAATCTGTTATTTTCAGCTATGCAAAAACGTTAAAAACATTAACATACACCTATTTAACATGAAAAGCAATCCACAGATTTCCATTACCAAGTTCCTTTAGGACATCATTTTATCTTTCAAAATGTTAAGAAGCTGAAAGTTTTAAGCCAATGACAAGCTAAAATCTTTGTTTAAAATCAAAAAACCTAAAATAACTTCATCAATGTAGATCAGTAGAAAGTATTGAAATTTGGCTCATCAAACTTTCAAATTCTCTGTTTGCTTTAGTTTTGATTTTATCGCATGACCCCAAAGTTATCGTGTACGCTCATTATCCTACGTTCTATTTCAGATTCTGTAAAGAAGGAACCACGGTGGAACTTCTGGAAGTATCTGGTCAACCCTGAGGGTCAAGTTGTGAAGTTCTGGAGGCCTGAGGAGCCCATTGACGTCATCAGGCCTGACATCGCAGCTCAGATTAGGAAAATCATCATAAAAAAGAAGGAGGACCTATGAGCCTGCCGCTGGGCCCGCCTCCCGCTGCAAGCACAGAAGGGTTCCGGGACAGCTTGGTCTCGTCTCAAAAACTTCAGTGTGGCATGAAAGGATGGGGTTTTTTTTACGTTGTCTTGCTAGCCAGTAGTAATGAAGGACTCCAGTACGACAGTATTATCAAAACGGAAAGAACAGCCAAAGACTACTGAAAATTCAGAATTCAGTCACCCGTGGACTTCAGTATCCTGTTCAACTTGACCCTTTTCCAGGACCGTACTGGATGGCTAAGCCAACACACTAGACCACTGCTGGGTTCAAGGCGACTGTGGGTGACTAGCAAATGTCACAGCTATGTTGAACATGCTAAAATATTGAAATGTTGAAAAAATGTAAAATATACCTATAAAGTGTCATATACTTTTGTTTCATGTACAGTGTTTGATTTGGTTTTCTAAGTAGTTGCCTGGTGTGTTTTACTATGACAATCATTTATAAATGACATTATCGTAATAGTTGAAGCAACCCTCATTTCCAGTGTTTCTCCAGAAGCAAGTCGGATTCTAGAAATGCAATATGAAGGTTGAGTTGATCGTTTCTGGGTGAAGAGCTCAAGTGTAGGATGTGAGTGTAATTGATTTCTTCTCAGTTGATTTTGGCTGTTCATATATAGTCAGACTAAATCATTTGGAGAGAATTCAATGACCCATCGTTCTGAGAGTTGAATTGCGAAAATTAGCTCCAAGAGATCAAAATGCGAATGTGAAAGAGCGAGCAGCCCAGGACTCGCTGAACGGACTGCATCCTGTGTGCGCTCTGTGGCAAAGGTGGAGGCGCAATTTCCACCCGAGGACAAGAGGATCCACCGGTATGGCCTTGCGGTGGGAGACCCCGCGGGAGCACTCAGCCCCTGGAACTGCTGTGTGTGGCAGGTGCAGCGTGACCGAGCGAAGGGGTGCAGTCGCTCTTTATGCTTCAAAATTCTTTAACTTTTATAGAGCATTGATAAATGAACATACTTACCAACATGTGTGAAGGCACCAGGAAATCAGAATGAATCTGGGTTACTGATAAACAGAAGCCACCTAAGCAGTCCGTCCTTTGTGATTTTGGTCCTACAAGCCTAGGAGGAGTTTGAATGCCGAGCCGCTGTGCCGCACAGCGTGGAGGGCCACCCTGCCTCAAAGTGTTACAGCCAGAGCGCTCCTGCCTCATCCTGCACAGCCGCTTAGGACTTGAGCGGGACAGTGCAGCGGCCTGGCTGGTGGGAGGATGGCATGGTGGTGGTGCCTACGTCCCAGGCAGGAGCAGCACCCCACAAGCGATGCAGACTCCCCACTGTCCAATGGGTGGCAGCAGAGCTGCACTGAGGGTGGCCAGGGCTGTCCAGTGAATGCCCACCCCAGCGAGGGCTGGCCTGCCTCAAGCCACAGGGGGCTGCGTAATGACCATCTTCACAGTGGTTGTCCCTTGCCCCTTGGGTGTGCAGGGCAGGCAAGCAGGTGGAGATTCGTGTGTCTGCTCTGGGTTCCCCGCTGTCCCCCACCTCCCAGCACACACGCTGAGCACAAGCTGTCTCTCTGGAATCGGTGTCAGCATCGCGCGTCTGAGTCACGGGCTGCCTGACAGGGGATGTGATTGAGAACTGCTGAGCGTCACGTGGTATGCGGCTGTCTTCAGGACAGGAGACAGAAGCAAGTGCATTTTAGTTCTGGTGCTTGGAGACTATGTCCTAGTAATTCCAGCTCACGGCGGACGGACCAGAGTGTCGGGCCTAGGATAGGAACGAAAACGCGCCTGAGCCAGGCCCGACCGCTGTGTCTCGTTTCCGAATAGGCTTAACAAGCACAGGGCGTCTGGGACGCTATGTCCTAACTTGGGGTATATACACAGCAGTGGGCAAATGAGTAACAGCAGACTCCGAGGAACCCTGACAGCATAGGGCAGTTTCCATGGTGTAAAGTTCCTGGCGGCCAGTTCCCAGTGGGTTCTAATAATTAGCTCAAGGCCTCTGAAATTTTGAACACTTGGTCTGCACTTACCTCACTGCTAGCTCCAGCACACCAAAGGGTTGAAAGATGGGACTTCAACGGGGGATCATCAGGATCCCCGGAGAGAAAAACCCACAACAAAAATGTTACATTATTATATACTAGTGTTAATATAACAACTATGGAAATGTATATAAAAATGTGGAAGTCTACACAGCTTCTGAATTATGACAGTGATAATACTCTGCCTAATTGCGCTGAAATCTAATAACCTCGTTGAATTACCTGCAGATAATCTCAAACAGGAAGTTACTTCAGTTAAAAGCAAAAACACAGGGACTGGCATCCTGGCCCAGCGGGTGAAGCTCCCACATGCAAAGTGGGCATCCTACACAGGAGCGCTGGTTCAAGTCCCGGTTGCTCTGCTTCGGGTTCAGCTCCCTACTGATGTGCCTGGGAAAGCAGCAGGACGTGCTCCCCATCCTGGGAGCCCTGCACCCACAGGGAAGGCCCAGCCAGCGTTCCTGCCTCTGGGCTCCGGCCTGAGCCAGTCCTGGCTGTTGCAGCCATTGGAGCAGTGAGCAAGAGAATGGAAAATCTTTCTAGCTTCCCCCTCTGTATCTCTCTTTCAAAACAAAATATTATGATCAAATCTCAAAGAGAAAAGCCAAAACTGTCTCTACATTTATTTCTTTAAAGATGCTGTGATGAAAACACTGCTTTTCATGGGCTGAAGTGTTGTCTGTACACACACAATGTCACGTTCATTCACGGTTGAATCTAAAACATGGCCTAAGTGGGTGGAGCTGATGAGGGGATGAGGCTTGATGATTTCATCTTCTCATGGGATCACAGAACTCCCGCGACAGTAATGCCCAGGAACTGACCCATCACACTCCCTCCACTTCTCCTTCCCCCTCCTCAGCCCAACCATGAAGGCCCCAGCTGGCAGAAAGGCAGCAAGAGGCGAGGCGATGGAAGCAGCCGCCTGCCCCACGCCAGCGAGGCCGGAGTGCTGGCTGCCCCGGGAAGCAGCCTGGGCGGGAAGCCAGCAGCCCAGCCCTCCTCACCGAGCGACCCCTTTCCCTCTGCTCGGGTCTCGACTTCCCAATGCCTGTCTTTCCCGCTCAAGCCAATGGAAATGTTTTTTTTTTTTTAATTTTTCTCTCCATTTTCCTTTTTACCCATTGATTCCTTTAATCTTCTGTCGTTCCATTCCTTCCCTCCTCCCTGCTCCTATCAGTAATATTAAACTGTAAAAAAAAAAACAGCTTTGAAAGTGCACTGTTCATTGAGGACAAACACTGGCATTTTAGGCCTTGCTTCTCAATTTCAAATTTAAAAAATGAAACACAAAGGCTAGGCATTCAAAATTGAACAGGTTTTTTTATTATTATTTTTAGCAACAGGCCAGTGACTCTCTTGAGAAAATGACACAGGAACATTTAACCTTAAAAAATAAACAGGATGAGAACATTCACCTAAACTTAAAACACGACTGTAAAAATGGAATAACCCTTTGCCACGACACGAGGAGGCTACAATCTGAAAGAAAATGCCCAAGAATGAATTTACAGGTATCTGTTCAACCTATTTCTAAAAATAAGTTTAAATAAGATAAGCACAAAAACTATTTTACCAATATAATTCAATACATCTCATCTAGAAACACACCTCCAGTTCCACCACGTGCTGCAAACGTCCACTTGAGGGCGCCAAAGGTCTGGGTCCAGGCCTAGCTGCCCCTGCAGCAATAAAACAGATAAAATCACACTGCAGGGTCGTCCTTCCCACTTGGCCAGCTCAAGCTCTTACTCGCTCCCAAACATTCTGTGAGCATGCAAACTTGCAGAAAGTGAAGAATTGAGTCAACCCTACTAATTCAACCAGCTGCCAAAAAGTTCCTCAATTTTTTTGACATTTCAAGTGAAATGGAGATTGCTGACTCATTTCGAATATTACCCCTAGTCCCTCTTGAGCTAGCATGCACACACCGTCACAGAGACCTACTTTAATGATTTATTAAGAATTACTGCTCCGGGTCTGGGGCAATAGCCTAGTGGTTAAAGTCCTCACCTAACACACCCCGGAATCCCATACGGGCTCCTGTTTGTATTCTGGCTGCTCCACTTCCCATCCAGCTTTCTGCTTGTGGCCCAGGAAAGCAGTCGAGGATGGCCCAAAGCCTGGGGACCCTGCACCTGTGTGGGAGACCTGGAAGAAGCTCCTGGCTCCTGGCTTCGGATCGGCTCAGCTCTGGCAGTTGTGGCCCCTAGGAGAGTGAATCAGCAGATAGAATATCTTTCTCTCTGCCTCTCCTCCCCTCTGTAAACCTAACTTTCTAATAAAAACAAATAAATCATTTTTTAAGAAAAAGAAATTGCTGTTCCAAGAAACAATACCAGACTTCACAGCCCCGCTTCCCTTCCAGCTCCCTGCCTGTGGCCTGGGAAAGCAGTTGAGGACGACCCAAAGCTTTGGGACCCTGCACCCGCGTGGGAGACCCGGAAGAGGCTCCTGGCTTCGGATCGGCATAGTATCGGCCCGTTGCGCTCACTCGGGCGGAAGATCTTCTTCTCTGTCTCTCCTCTCTGTATATCCGCCTTTCCAATAAATAAATAATAAAAATAAATCTTTAAAAAATAAAAAAAAGAAAATTTGCACATAGATTTAAGATTTTTCATCCTAGACTGTCATTACATTCTAAAGCGTACACTTAAAAACGCATACAGTGTCACAAATACTTTAATACGGGCACCTACCCACGTCTTCAAACATCATAATTGAAACCTTGGGGTCATTAGTTAAATCACTTTCTTCGCCGTTATAAAGCTGTGCGTTGTGTTATAGTTGAGTAACTACGGTAACAGTAACTGATTCATGCTAAGTAGCACCCGACATGACGGCAGGAAGTGCACGCCCGCACTGCAGACCCCAGTGCCCTCCGACGTTAAGGTGGATGCGACGAGATAGCAGCCGCATGTTAGCTGGTGTCACTCGCATATCCAACCAGCTAACAATACACTGCCAGCTCGTCACACACGCGGGAGGACACACACAGCGACGCGAGGACATGGCCCAGAAGCAGGTGGCAGGGTAGCACTGGCTGCTGACTCGACGCACAGCAGCCAGCAAACTACGCACTGCCTGCCCGACCCTGGTCGCTGCCGGGAGGACACCGAGGTCGGTCAGAGCGCCGAGCGCGAGCCAGAGACAGACCTGCAACCGAGCTGAGGGAGGAAGGTGCCAGTGGCCAGCGCGGTTAGGGACTTACATGGCAGTTGGGTGACACTAACCATTGCACTCTGAAAGTGTAGCTACGCACTCAACTCTGCAGAAAAGACCTACAGAAACCTGAGTCAGGGTTACAGCGCAGTGAAGGGTGATGGGGAGGCTGAGGGATGCGAGGCGGAGTCACTAGGCTGAGGCTCGACGTGGCCTCTCCGGCTCGGGGACCCCGCGCCCACCTCCCCGACGCGCCAGGGCCGAGCCGTCGTCGCGGGGCTTCCCTCTGCAGCCCCAACGCCGCCTTCCTCAGCACCTGCGGTTCTTCTTCGAGGCCCAGCGGTCACTCACGTCAGGGGGCGAGCAAGCCCCGGCTCCTCCGCCGCGAGCCTCCCGGCGAGCACCGACCCGCACCACACTCCCGGGAAGACCAGATCCC
Organism: Ochotona curzoniae; assembly: GCF_017591425.1. NCBI lineage: Eukaryota > Metazoa > Chordata > Mammalia > Lagomorpha > Ochotonidae > Ochotona > Ochotona curzoniae. The sequence goes on from NW_024465582.1 coordinate 25,290,318, forward strand.
ACGTTCGCAGGTGGGAAGGCAGCGTGAGGGGTGGCCCCGGGGCTCCCGGTGCCCTCCGCAGCCCCCCGGCTCGGCCCCGAGGCCCGGCCCGGCCCGCCGCTCCCACCGAGCGCTCCCGGGGGATCCATTTAAAAAGCCAGCCGGGCGGCCGCCGGAGCGGGAATCCCCCGGCGCGGCCTGCCATTGGCCGGCGCGGCCGTGACGTCAGCGCCCGGGAGGGCTTCCCCGACGCGAGCCCGGCGCCGGCGGCGCTCACGGCCCCGCCCCCGCGGCCCGCACGCAGGCACGCCGGCACGTACGCATGCGCGCGCGCTCGCCCCGGCGCCGCCGCCCGGCTGAGGCGCGCCGGGGAGCGCCAAGCTTCGCCCGGGAGCGCCAAGCTTTGCCCGCGGCCTGTGGCGCGCCTCTCAGCCCCGCGGGCCGGGTCCCCCGCTGGAGGCTGGCGGCTTGGCGCGCCGAGGCGCGGGTCCTGGGAGCTTTACGTTCTTTGCTTTGCCACTCCAACGGTTCCCGACCCCCCGTAAGGGGGCTCGCCAGGAACGGTCCCCAGGCGGGGTGGTCCTCGGCTCGGCACCTGCCGCAGGCCCAGGACATCGGGGAGAGGGGGCGCCGACAGAGCCAGACGGGCCGCCGGCGCAGGTGCCAGGAGAGGCGGCCTCGCCAGATGGCCCGGGGAAAACCGTCTGGCGGCCTCATTGCCGCCCCCGGATGACCGCGGATCGCATGCTGCTCTGAGGCGAGATACGGATTTATACCTTTTTTCTGGGGAGGATTAATAGATACCCAGAAAGAGTCAATGATTTTTTTTTTTAAATGTGAAAACTCAGTCCTGTTCTGCCTCATACTGACAGCGTCAAACTCAGGCCCATTCTTAGGCCAGTACTGTGCACGCAGGCAAAGGTCCAGGGATGCCACACACATCTTCAAACAGTACTTACCAAAATGGCTGACCAAGAACTCAGATCCAAAGATCTCTGTTTCAGCCACAAGAACTCGACCTACGTACCTCGCAGTGCAGAGGAGCATCATTCCGGCTTCCAGAAAATCTCTTCAGCAAACAGTAAGGTCAAATAAAGCGAACTATCATTGGATGAGGCTTAGAGGCCTTGTTAGGCGGTCAGCTTTGCAAACGCCAACTAGAATCTAAAATACAGCACAAACACTATGACTTTTTATCTTTGTTCTGCTTTTAGATGTACATTTACCCACAGAATTAAATCAATGAAAGTTAAAGTCCATACAAATTGGTGTTTTTATCGTAACTAAAAATACAAACCATCTAAAATGCTGTTACTTATATAATAACTCTAAATTCCATTTTTGCCACTGGTTCCACGGCGTGTAAACAGTGTGAGACTGTCTCGTGTAAAGAGAGTATTAGGTCAATAGCTCCCTTTAGAAAGTTATTGAGGAGGCTGGCACTTTGGCACAGCAGGTGCCTGCATCACAATGCCTGGGTTCAAGTACATAGCATCCCTTCTGCTTCTGATCCAGCTTCCTGCTAGTGTGCCTGGGAGGCAGCACATGAGGCCACCCCCCCACACACACACACACACAGGTGTGGCTGGAACCCCCCAGGTGAGAGAGCCAGGTTCCCTTGCAGGCTCCTGGTTTGGGCCTGGCCGGCCCCCAGCTACTGTAGGGATTTGGTAAGCCCAACAGCAAACAGAAGATCTCTCACTCCCTCTCTTTTCTCTATCCCTCTGCTTTTCAAACAATTTTTTAATGTTATTGTGTGCTTAGATATTCAGCTTAAAATTTAACATCAAAACAGTACAAGCAGGAAGAGGAGCATTTTTGATAACCACCCAGGGCACCACTGCCACAGCCAAGAATCTTTAGTTCTTAAGTCACTATGACTACGATCGAGATACTGGTCCTCTCTGATTAAACACAGGCCAACCATAGCTTTCCACCAGTCAGACCTGGCAATAACCACCTTCACCAAATGACCCAAGTGCACGTCACCATTAACGAGACATTCAAACGCGCATGCCTCCTAATACTAATGCCATGAGCACAACCCAACCTTGCTTCTGTGGGATTCTTGCCTAAAATGCACTAGACAAACCCAAACAGTCTTGGTTCAGATACACTGGCCACTAAAGCAGCATGGCCTTGAAAAAGACTAAGAGACCACCACACAGTTTTGAACGGTCTTAACATTGGGGGGAGGTGGGTGAAAGATAGGGTATATACTTTGTACAGTTTGTCAACTTTTTCCCCCCCAAAACCCTTGTAACATCAGGTAGTCATTATCATTAAAGCATCCCGGCACCATGGTTTCAGGCGGCGGGGGAGCAGTAGGGAAACAAGAATCAAGCATTGTATCCCCATATTTTTCAGGGAAATTTGAGGGACAATAAGACCCTGTGTCTTGGGGGGTGATCCGCTATCCTCCAAAGGGGTTTTACAGGAGGTGGGTGGTGAGCGGCCATGAGACAGGCCCGGAAGACAACTCCTAGGCCAATTTGAGTCCCAAGGAGGTGGCCAGGAGGGATAGCCGGGGCTGTAAGGGTCTAAGCAGGTCTCTTACATTTCTGTTCCCCCTGGAAGTCGGGCAGGCCTCTGTTTACGCTTTTACATACACACCACGCATTCGCCAGCAGCCTTTCCACCATCAAGGCGCGCTCGCTGCACCTGCCGCTGGGCAACCTGGCGTTTTCCACTTCACTGGGTTCAATTGCTTTTCCAGAAATGCAGAAAGATGACCCCTCCACCCCCTCCCTAACGCCAACGGTCCGTGGGTTCTCGCGCCCCAAGGGCCCGCCCGCGCGTCCCCTCCCGCCGCTGCCCGTGGCCCCCGCCACCGCTCCCGCGCCCGCCGCCGCTCGCGCGCCCCCTGCGCGCGCGCGCCAGCCCTGCCCGCCCCCGCGCGCGCCTACTGGACACAAAGGACGGTTGGTGCTGGCTTCAACGGTCCCCGGGACACCTGTCCCGCCGGTGGGGGTGGGGAAGCGGGAAGAAGGGCAGGAAATCTGGGGTTCGCTGTTCCCCGCGTCAGGCAGCGCAGAAAGCTGGGAGCGATTGACTGCTCGGAGATCTGGACCCTTAGAACATTTGCCGAGGTTGTGCAAGCCTGGAAAAAAGGCAATAAAGAATTCCCTCGCTTTGCTTACATGGCTTACTATTTTTTTTTCCCATTGTAAATAATGCCTAGGCTTATTTTTCTACCGCAGCCCAATTCATTAAAAAAAAGAAAGAAAGCCACAGGGGTCTTTTAAAATCTGTTTTTCCATAGCACAGTGAGTGGAGAGTCAAATTTGCCCAGTTTTAAAGCCTGAAAACCAAGTTGGATCACCCCAGGTACTTTCTTTGATATATGTGTGTATATATTTTTTTATTTCCTGAGGGTAGTTCTTGCACTTGAGAATTATCTGGATAATGTAGTTCCCCCACCCCAAGATAATGTAAGGAAAATAAGCCCCAACTCTATACCGACAGAATAGAATGAAAGAAGACATATGACAGTGATACAGCCCTCAAGGGCTCCTAAGCGCTCTAGACTTGGAAACTCTGTCTTCAGGAATATCCTCCCAGGACTTTACGTGCAGCATGAACCAAAACAGAACTGCGAATCTTTCCTAGTTCCCGTTCTGCCCAAGCAACCCTGTCCTCCTGGTGCAAAGGGTTTGGCAAATAGGCAGTTTGGTCAGCTAACTGCACTGCATTTTTGCTTTGTGATTTTCTTTTTTTTTTTTTTTAAGATTTAGTTTTATTATTTTTTTATTGGAAAGGCAGATATACAGAGAGGAGAGACAGAGAGGAAGATCTTCCGTCCGATGATTCACTCCCCAAGTGAGCGCAATGGGTCGATACTATGCCAATCCGAAGCCAGGAGCCTCTTCCGGGTCTCCCACGCGGGTGCAGGTTCCCAAAGCTTTGGGCCGTCCTCGACTGCTTTCCCAGGCCACAGGCAGGGAGCTGGAAGGGAAGAGGGGCTGCCGGGATTAGAACCGGCACCCATATGGGATCCCGGGCGTGCAAGGCGAGGACCTTTAACCACTTGCGCCACCGCGCCGGGCCCGTGATTTTCTTTTTAATATTTATTTTTATTGGAAAAGTAGATCAGATTTACAGAGAGAAGGAGACAGAAAAATCCTCCATCTGCTGCCAGGATCTGGAGACAGGAGCTGTTCTTTTGAATCTCTCATGCAGATGCAGGGTCCCAAGGCTTTGGGTCATTCTCTACTTCCCAGGCTGCAAAGAGGGAGCTGGATGGGAAGTGGAGCAGCCGGGATACGGACATGGGATCTCAGGACTTGCGAGGTGAGGATTTAAACATCGAACCATAGTGCCATGCCCCGCACTGAATTTTAAAGTAATCAGGCTAAGCATGACTATAATCCTTGGCTTCTGATTTATTATTGTGCTCTTCCCCTGATTGGGTAAATAGGTCTGGTTTCTAGAAAGGGGCCAATCAGTGGAAAGCAACTTTGTATACAAAAAGGGCAGGTTTCCATTCTCCCAGTAGTAACTGGCAGCTCCTCCCTTGATTGGGAGCTTTCTCACTTTCAATAAATCTCCACTTTGTTCACTGTCCCTGTCCGTGGGGAAGTTCTTCAGTGGGAGACAAGAACCAAGATATCCTTCGTGGTTCCACCACAGTGATGTGGACCCAGGTGCCAATGTCACTGTCTTCCAATGAGCAGTCAGCCTTCTTTAACTCTCTGCCTTTCCCTCGTGCCCAAAGACAGCTACCAACAGCAGTCCTTTGTCCCCTGAGCAATGATGACTGCATCTCCCCTTTCTGGAGTGATAACAGCAGCCAAGCTGATGAGACCACCTCCAGGCTGTGCCCTCTCCTGTGTATTGAACATATTCACACTTGGACCCAGCAAGTGTCACACACACTACGCAAAGCAATGAGATCTAGTATCAAAGCTTATGTATCTATAACTATTACCTTAAGCTATCGTATTTCTTCTCTGCCCAAAAATCTCTGGAAGGACCTTCTTTACACAGAGATTTAAGTTCCAAGCTCCCGGGCCCTGTCATTTCTCTCTGCTTTATTTATTTGTTTATTTGTTTATTTGTTTATTTATTTGTCAGCAGAGAAGCACTTTAATGAACAGTGGCTTCAAGCCACCAGGACACAGGCTCCCCCAATGTCCTTAATCTTCTTCTCTTCAGCTTTTCTACTGAAGAATTTGGCTTTGACAATGACCGGGAACTTTGAGAGCTTTCCTTTTCCCAGAACTTTCTAGTAGCCCAACCTCACCACATCAATGATGGGGGCAGCGCTCGTTTTGTTCTTGGCAGCGTTCACCCAGGTCTGCTCACTGACCAGCGTCCACAGCTTATCCAGGTTGACATTTGGGCAGAAGCTCTGGTTCCAGTTCAAGTGGTAATGCCTTTTACCAACTTTCCCCAAGTAACCTGAGTGATATTTGTCAAAGTTGATCCTGTGGTGATGCATGCCACCAGCATCTCTCTGGCCTCCCGGGTGCTTCCAGTACTTGCCGATGCGGTCATGGCCAGGGCTCACGTGGCCGCACAGTTTCCGCGTCTTCCTCAGTCTGCATGGCACATCGGCTGCCATGCAGAGGAAAGCCACCAGGACAGAGGCTCTGCCCTGCTTGCATCACCTCCCTTTATGATGTCATGGCTGTCCATCCCTCCTCTCCTGTCAAGCCTGTGCTAGGTTGTGCCATTCTGGGATTGTCCCTATCTTCGAGCAAAACTGTACCATTCAAACGCCAGGTTACCTTTCCCAAACTGCCTTTGCAAATCACACTGCTTAGAATCTTTTTTTTCCCGTGTTCCTATAGAATAGACCTGTGGTTTGTGTTTGGCTCCATATTTTACATACATTATCCACTATGTAGATCGGCTCCAACCACACAAGGTTCTTGACTTTTTCATCTTTGAATCCTCTTCAGAGATTGGCTCAGTGTTTTGCTCAGAGTAAGCTTTGAACTTGATTGGTGCTTTGTAGATTAAGACTTTTCTCAAATCATGGACCGGAATTAAAGTCACAAAAGAGCTTAACACAGCTATGCTTGGAATGTGAGAAACTCAGTTTTAAGATATGTAGGAGTTAAATGTCATAATGGAAAGTAAAGTTCTAGGCCTGCTACTTCTGGCTGTGTAACTTGGAATGTAGCTTTTTCTTTTCCCCTTCAACTGTCAAACGAGGTCATTATCTATCATACAGTTAGGATAAAGGTCAAGAGGGAAAATATAAAATTTCTGAAAGTGTAAATTTCTTTCTTGGAAATGAAGGTATGAGACTTAAATGACGAACAACAATATTTGGATAATAAATGTGCCTTTATAAAGCATCGGTCCAGAAGACGGTATGCTCCAGTGCACAGCCTGCATAGAGTAGAGCACCTGTCACATGGCAGCTGCTCAGTCAATGCTGTGAGTGAAGTCTAAGCTTCCAACACAGTTGTTGAAATAGGTATATACTCAATCAAGAGGCTTCCAGGAGGTAGATGGCTGTGTCACTAGGGAGGGCACATTCCACGTAAATGTGTTGTAACTCTGGACTCACCAAGCTCCAGCCCTTTGTTTTTTAAATGAAGCCGAAAAAATTCATCCTTGAAAAAGTGCTTCTACTCTAAACAGCTACGCATCTCTGTAAGTACACTGGGTTCTGGCTAACCCTCCAGATTTGTACTTGGTTCGGTTCAAGTCAAATTCCTGAGCAAGCCAGCCTGTGGTACCATCTTTCTTTCAATCATGCAATAGAGAAAAATACCCCTTCTCCTCAGAAAATGTTTTCCAGGAACTTGACAGTTTTTTTCCTGAGTCATAGTTGTTGTAGTCGAACCCCTGTGTTTCCTTATCTCAAACCTCCCCTTCCTGCTGGTTCCTCCAGTGTGCATTTAGATGTGTTCACACACCCAGCTAGCCTTCAGTCACCCGGCTTCTCCAAAGATTTGGTTCCACTCGCAGTCTCAACTTGGAACCTCCACTTCACGCCTCCAGCCACTCACCATCACGGCATTTCCCCCTCACTACAGCTAATGGGCTTCATTTCATCCATTTGGTGAAAGCAAACAATATTTAAGGTTATTCACCACTCTTTCCTGCTTGTTTTTCCCATTTCTTAAAAGTCAACATTACATGGTCTTGGTTGTCCTCAATAATTACAATTACTCATTCTTATTAAACTGTTAAAATGTTTAAACTCTCTCACTGGAAGGTTGGCAAATCAGACTTAGGAGTCAGTTTGGGGGCAAAGGGAAATCTGATTTGAGTCAGTTTCTGTGGTGCAAATGCACCACCATGGCTGATTTCCAGCCACCAGCACAGCACCACGGAAAGCAGTCAGGAAAAGGGGCTGCTGAGATGCTTCCAACCAGCTCCAGGCCACCACTGGAGGGCGTCCTCTAACCCTGTAACCTGCTCCATGGCGTCATGTCCCATTCCCCATCCAGACCTGGATGCTTCCTGAGACACCTCAACCTACCATCCAAACTGACTTCATAATCTTATTCCAAACTTGGTTCCTTTCAATATTCAGTAATTCTGTGACCGTGCCATTGTCTGTCTAGTTCCACTAGACAGAAATGGAGGGTTCTGGGGTGAGGATGCAACTCAGTTGTTAAGCCACCACTTGTCATGGCAACATCCTATGTCAGAGCGCCAGTTCAAGTCCTGTCTGCTCCACTTCCAATCCAGTTCTCAGCTAATGCTTCCGACAAAGCAGAGGGAGATGGCCCAGGTACTTGGGTCCAGGTGCCCACCGTCCTTGTGAGAGACCCGATTGGACATCTCATCTTCTGCCTTGAGCCTATCTCAGCCCCAGCCATTGCAGCCATTTGGGAAATAAACCAGGGGATGGAGGCTTTCTCTCCCACCCCTTCTCTGCCCAGTCACTCTTTCATATATACATACATATATTTATACACATACTCATATATATGGTTTTTTTTTTTTGAAAAAAGATTTTCTTAAAAGAATTTAGGATTTGTTCTTGACACCTCATCCCCTCTCTGTGTCCAATCCATTACAATGTCCAATGAACCGGTGCCTATATGGAATCCTGGTGCATGCAAGGCAAGACTTTAGCAACTAGGCTACTGCACCAGGCCCCGGGTTTGAGTCTTGACTCTACTTCAGATCCCACCTGCCTGCTAAAGCATCATTTAAGAAGCAACAAGTGATGTCTCAAGCGCTTGTCTCCCCACTCCCCACCTGACAGACCTGGACTGAGTTTCAGGCTTGTAGCTTGGGTCTTGCTTAGTCCTGGTTGGTATTTGAGCAGTGAGCCGGGGGCGGGGGGGAATCTTCGTTTGAAACACATAAAAACAGATTCAAAGTTTTAGTGAGCAGCACCGTTCCATCCCTTCTGTAGTATCTATGTGAGAGCAGGGACACAGACAAGGAGGATAAAAGGACTCAGGCTTTGCAAAGGCAATGTAATGGGAGGCCCTGGGACTGAAACCCAAGGGCTCAAGCATCTGCAGAATAGGATAGGAGTCCACGCTCTGAGGTGCTGTGTCCAAGTGTGTGAGGCTCTTCCTTTAGGCAAGCCCGCACCACGAAGTCATAAAGAGATGCCCCCAAATATGGTCATGACTTCTCGCCCCACATCAGCCACAGCTACCTGCCCATGTCCACTGTGTTCTCACATCCGTGGTGTTTTTACTTTGTTAAACAATAGAGCTCCAGGGACGTCCTTTAAGAATAAATCATGTCACTCCCCTGCTTAAGTCCTTCTGTGACTCTGTAAGGATCAGCATCTTTCACCAGGTCTTCCGTTCCTCTATGACAGGCCCCTAGCCCACCTTCTTTCAGCCTTTCTGGGATGGTGGGCTCCTGTACTCTGATGTTCAGTGATCTTTCCTTTACCTAAAGGGGTGATACTCTTTACCTTGGAAACTTTGTGTGTTCTTATTAAACTGTACCTCCCTTTATCTCTCCCCCTGTCCTAGAGCTCAGGTCCAACATCACTTTCTTCCTTGCTCCTTGAGACCGTATTCCACACCTCCCAACCGAGTCAGCTCCTTCTGATTCGGATTGGTCATGAGTTGCCCCATGCCAGATGAACTCATAAACATTATAAAACTCAGCCACAATAGTTCTTAGACAATACACTCAACTTCTTTTGGCCTCATTTTGTCTTAACTGCAGAACTGAAAGTTTTAAACTAAAGTCTCTCTCTTCTGTTGTTCTGACTTCTGTGATCGCGGTGAGACACTGGTCCAGAAGGTAGCACAGCGTAGTATAGTATATAATCATATTAGTTCCAGTAGCTGCTCTTCTAATTACTAGACTCAACATCTTAGGTAATAAATCTCTCATTTTCAATTTCCAGGTGGAAACAGGAGAAATGATGGAACTTTACCCAAAGGTTTTCTTATGAGCATCTAGTACCATACCAGACGCATAGTACAGGCTCCGTGTGAATCTGCTGACTGTTGCTCCCTGTGTGATGTGCCTGCCTTAATGCCTAAGGACCCAATAGAAATATAATATACAAGCCATGCACATAATGTGGAACCTTCTAGTAGCCACTGCAAGAAAAGTAAGACTGCAACTGAATTTAAATAACATTTTATTTAAATGAATATATTAGTATCTTTTGCTAGGTCCTCAAAAATCTTTTGTGTACGTTATATGATTATAGCACAATCTAGTTCATATGATTCTCATTTTAAGTACCCAATGGTCACATCTGGTTGGTGCCTACATGTTATAGGACAACAGAATCTTATAGAGTTCAAATGACTCTCCGCTTACTCCTTCCCTAGGTTGCTTGAAATGATCTACACTGACGGCCTCAACCAGCTGTTCATTCTCTGGGCACCATTTCAAATACTAAAAGTAAGTGAGTAATGGTTTATTCAAATTTTTTGGCTGATAAAATAGAAAATATTTCTTAACCGATTTGCTAAAAGACCATGTACTTAAAAGAGACCATTCGATCTCTTGGAGACATAGTTTCCATAATCCATATATGGTAATATAAGAAGGATGTTCCAAAAGAAAATAAATTGGAAGTCATACATATTTAATTCCTTTTTTTAGTTCCTTTAAAAAGTTGTTCTTTGTGGTTTTTTTTGTTTGTTTGTTTGTTTGTTTTACTTGAAAAGTAGAGTTACAGAGAGAGAAGGAGAGAGGGAAAGACCAAGAGCTTCTGTTTACTGGTTTACATGCCACATGGTCACAAAGGGCTGGGATTGGTCAGCCTGACGCCAGGAGCCAGGAGCTTGATCCAGCTCTTCCAAGTGAGTGCAAAAGCCCAAGGACTCTGACCATCTTCCTCTGCATTCCTAGGCATATCAGCAAGGAGCCGAATCAGACATCCAGTAACCAGGACACAAATCAGTGCGCCTAGGGGCTGTCAGTGTCACAGGTAGGAGCTTAACCCATTACGCCATGGGGCCAGCCCGTTATTTCCTTTCTTAAATACTTTTTTTAAAATTATGTGAGAGGCAGAGAGAGAGAGAGAGAGAGATGGAGACAAAGCAAAGTACAGAACCCAGGTATTGCAATATAGGACACAGATACATTTTTTTAAAGATTTATTGATTTTATTTTTTTTAAGATTTATTTATTTATTGGAAAGTCAGATATACAGAAAGGAGGAGAGACAGAGAGGAAGATCTTCTGTCCGATGATTCACTCCCCATGTGACCACAACGGCCGATGCTATGCCAATCCAAAGCCAGGAGCCAGGAACTTCTTCTGGGTATCCCACACGGGTGCAGGGTCCCCAAGCTTTGGGCCATCCTTGACTGCTTTCCCAGGCCACAAGCAGGGAGCTGGATGGGAAGTAGAGCTGCCGGGATTAGAACCGTTGCCCATATGGAATCCCGGCGCGTTCAAGGCGAGGACTTTAGCCATTAGGCCACAGAGAGAAAGATCTTCCATATGCTAGCTCACTCCCCAAGTGGCTACAGTGGCTGGAGCTGAGCTGATTAAAAGCCAGGAGCCAGAAGCTTCTTCCAGATCTCCCATGTGGGTGCAGGGTCCCAAGGCTTTGGGCCGTCCTCGACTGCTTTCCCAGGGCACAAGCAGGGAGCTGGATGGGAAGTGGAGCAGCCAGGACACAAGCCAGCATCCACATGGGATCCTTTGGCACAAGCAAGGCGAGGACTTAGTCACCAGGTCATTGTACCAGGTCCCAGGACACAGACATTTTAACCAGCCTTAACACTAGGTCATATGCCTCCTCCAACATTTTATTTCTACTCATTTTTAAATAATCCATTTCAGGAATCCTGCATTATAGCAAAGCAGATTAAGTTGCTACTGGCATGCCAGGATCCCATGGTGGAGTACCCATTCAAGTCCTGGCTATTCTGTCTCCCATTCAGCTTCCTGCTGATGTACCTGGGAAGGCAGCAGAAGATGATTCAAGTACTTGAACCCTGCCTGCCACTCGTGTGGGAGGCCAGGATGGAGTTCCAGAGTGCTGGCTTCAGCCTAGCCCAGATCTGGCTGAAACAGCTACTTGGAAGATGAACTCAAATGGCAGACCTCTTGCCTCTCTGTCTCTGGTTATCGCCTTTTTAAAAATGGAACTTAAGTGTCACACTGTACCCCATAATGTATATTATTACTGTGAATCAATTTAAAACATAAAATATATCTTTTTTTTATTCAAAGGTTCACTGATTGGTCTTCTGTGTTAAACATAACCATGCCAAAACATAACAAGTAAGCATTTTCATATCGGTTAAACTAAAACACCGCCTCATCTTAAAGGTGCTAGCCCACTCCAATAAGAATGCATTTACACTAAACTACAATGAACACTTTTCTTTCCAGAAGGTGGCACTGTGAACATGGAATGTAGTTAGCTCTGTTCATCAACTTAACTCAGGAACTGCAGGACTATCTTATTTCAGTTTTTAAAAGGCAACATAGTATGCAACTCAGTAACTGATTTTATTTCTTGTTTTTTGTCCCATTACTTTGAATTCTTTTTTTTTAAGGTTTATTTATTTTTATTACAAAGTCAGATATACAGAGAGCAGGAGAGACAGAGATATATCTTCCGTCCGATGATTCACTCCCCAAGTGGCCACAATGGTCAGTGCTTCACCAATCTGAAGCCAGGAGCCAGGAACTTCCTCCAGGTCTCCCAGAGGGTACAGGGTCCCAAAGCTTTGGGCCATCCTCAACTGCTTTCCCAGGCCACAAGCAGGGAGGTGGATTGGAAGTGGAACGGCTGGGATTAGAACCAGTACCCATATGGAATCCCAGGCACGTTCAAGGTGAGGACTTTAGCCGCTAGGCCACGCTGCTGGGCTCACCTTGAATTCTTATACTAAGACACTGATTTCTTTTTTAAAAAATGCATATCTAAGATTTATTAGGTGCTACTATATTTAGCCACCATGTTCAGCCCACAGTAACACTTGTATTTCTGTGTTGAAATAAGACAGACATTATTGAAGAAAAAAAATCACTGGGTCTCACAACTCCAAACTAGTTGATTTAATGGGAAAATAAGAGTTTGTGAACTTGTTTCTCTACTTTCCTTCCCGGACAAGTAAGGAGACAAGATAGAATGCTTGTATATTAACTGGAGATGACTAGATAAGAGCCCTTTTACAGCCGCTGCCAACCCTCACCAAAGTCAAATCTAGTTTAGCAAGCCTCACGCCAATTAAAATATTGTGCCAACCAATGGGAGAAGTTATGAGTTAAACAACCTCGGGGTTTGTAATGATCTTTATTCCTCGAGAAGCTAAAAATGTACAGGGACCCCTCAAAGCTCGCAAAAACACCATTTGAACACCTTCATTCTCTGTAGGCCACAGGTGCTACCAGTCTTAATTTTTTTTCTGTAGAGATTCTATGGCTTTATCTCCCGGCTATTTAATGTTTCAAAATCCAGAAACACTGACCTGGATGAGTATGCTAGAAAATGTGCCCCTTAGCTGTACCACAAGATCGTCAGATCATCACACACTTAAACGAAACACTTCCAACTCGGCTGATCCAGTGAGCAAACAAACCTGTGCAAATACAGAAGCATTCAGTTACCACCGCGAACACTTCAAATTGGCAAGTGGGTCATAATTGCAACACCATCGTGTTTGCATTGCAGTAATGTTATACACAAAGACCTGCTATACTACAGTAAGATAGTAGGGGAAGCCCTTCAATTCTTCTTCAGAATAGGAAGCAAACAGTAGCAGACAAATTCACAATCACCTGGCTGACAATTCCTTTAAAAGTTCATAAAAATTAGCACAACGCCTATCACTGCTCTTTCTTTGCAATGGCGTCATTATGCTCAATTTCACACTTGCCCTTGGAACAGCAGGGACGGAGCTGAATAGATGAGTAAGATGATCCTCTCCAGGAGGTCTCAAACCAGAAGGGAAGAGGAGATGTACACAATAATGATGAATACAAATGCTAGACTTTTTAAAAAGTTACATAAATTAGCATAAATGTAGTGATCACTATAGCTTTTTCTTCTCCAGGTTAAAAAATTCCAATTCGTTACTCAATGCTTTGTTTACTGTCCTCTGAATCCTCGGGTTTCAATGTTTATCTTAGAATATAGAACTCAAAGCCGTAGCACCTTGACGAAGGCCCCGAAGGCTGTGTTTTTGAAGAACTGCTTTCTTCCTACACTTTCCTAGCATTACGGTCACTTCGGAAAAAGCTACAGAAAATGTCAAGTATCCAGTGCCTATTTGTTAATTATCTCACTATAAGGTACCAGTTCGATTCATCATTGCACTGCAATACAATCATTAAAATATTTCAGACAACAAAAAAGCATGAAAGAGTGGCGGGTACTGTTAATTAGGAGAAAAAGGCACATAGAGGGTTATGATTTCTATTAAGTATGTATGCATGATTTCCAAAATGTTCGTGGAGAATGAACTCTCTTAAATGAACTGGGTTTTCAACTCCGGACTCACTGAATTTATATATATATATATATACACAAATGCAGAGACAGAGATCTTTTAATTGCTGGTTCATTCCTCAGATGTTCATAATGGCCAAGACTGGGGCCAAAACAAAGCCCATTGATAGAGGTGTCATTCTGAGACTTCCACATGAGCAGCCAGGACACAAATGCATGCCCATCACCTGCTACCTTCCAGGGTGTGATTAGCAGGAAGCTAGAGCGGGAGGTGGAGCCAGTCTTGAACCCAGGTACTCCAACACGGGATGCAGGCATACAAGCACCAGTGAACTACTGTACCTGAGTACTACACAGGTTCTTTGTTTTTTTGAGATTTCTCTTTTAGCAGAGAAATTTCTTTGGATAGGTCACATTTTTTTAAACATTTTTTTTTTTTCTATGGGAAAGCCAGATATACAGAGAGGCGGAGAGATTGAGGGGAAGATCTTCCATACGCTGATTCACTCCCCAAGTGGCCATTGCAACGGCTGGAGCTGTGCCAATCCAAAGCCAGGAGCCAGGAGCTTCTTCCAGATCTCCCATGCGACGGCAGGGTCCCAAGGCATTGGGCCATCCTCGGCTGCTTTCCCAGGCCACAAGCAGGGAGCTGGATGGGAGCGGGATTAGAACTGGCATCCATATGGGATCCCGGTGCGCACAAGGCCAGGACTTTAGCCACTACGCTACTGCGCTGTGTCTGATAAGTCACATGCTTTTAAGGTTAGTGATGGACATTGCAGCAGAGGCTAGATAAAAGGAAGAATCAATGACCAGCTCTGGGTTCCATAGAGTCAGAAGAGGTGAGAGTGATAGAAATCAGAGTTTCAAGCGCCAGAAACAAGCTGTTCAAAACGTGACTGAGGGAGAAAGAATGAATGTCCTGAGTACTTGTAGAAAAGTTTCTGTTGAGTGCTTGTTAGAGCACTCTACAAGCAGCAGCAACATGTACGGCGCTCTACCCATGAGCACAGGACACAGGCCTGTTAACATACTGAGCAGTACGTGAAGATTATGCATCCTTACCTCTCAGGGAAGCAGGCCCTGCCAGGATCTGCATTTTCCAGGTATGCAACTGAGGCATGGGGAAATTAAACAGCACGTGCAAGGTCAACAGTCAGTAAGTAAAGGGTTGGTCTAGGATTAAAACCAAATTGGGAAGCTGGCCCAGTGGTTCACCTGGCTAATCTGCCTTCAAGCTCCAGAATTTATTTATTGAAAAAGATTTATTTATTATTCTTGCAAAGTCAGATTTACAGAGAGAAAGATCTTTCATTTGCTGATAAACTCCCCAAGTGACCTCAACAACTAGAGCTGAGCTGATCTGAGGTTAGGAGCCAGGAGTTTCTTCTGGGTCTCCTATACAGATGCAGGGTGTCAGGGACATGGGCCATCCTTGACTGCTTGGGCCATCCTTGACTGCTTGGACTCCACAGCATGGAGCTCCACAGGAAGCAAAGCAGCCAGGACACCAACCAGCACCCATATGGGATGCTACATTTGGAGGTGGAGGTTTAGCCAGTTAAGCCAATGTGTTGACCCACCAAAGTCACATTTCTTAAATAGGAATATATATGCATTCATATAATGTATGTATGTATTTGAAAGGCAGACTGACAGGGAAAGGTGAAAGATTTTTCCATCCATTGCTCCACTTCCCAAAATAACTATGAAAGTCAGGTCTGGGCCAGGTTAAAGGTGGAACTCAGAGCTCCTTCCAAGTCTCCCACATAAATGTCAGGTACCCAAGCACTTGGACCATCATTTGCTGCTTTCCCAGGGTTCCTGGCAGGAAAGTCAGATATACAGAGAGCAGGAGAGACAGAGAGGAAGATCTTCCGTCCGATGATTCACTCCCCAAGTGACCACAATGGTCGATGCTATGCCAATTCAAAGCCAGGAGCCAGGAGCTTCTTCTGGGTCTCCCACGTGGTGCAGGGTCCCCAAGCTTTGGGCCATCCTTGACTGCTTTCCCAGGCCACAAGCAGGGAGGTGGATTGGAAGTGGAGCTGCCGGGATTAGAACCAGCGCCCATATGGGATCCCGGCACATTCAAGGCGAGGACTTTAGCCCCTAGGCCACGCTGCCAGGCCCACCAAACTAGTTTTTAACTCCATTTTCCCACAGACTTTTGAAGTGCCTTCAGATATTTATGATCCATTTAACAAATTTAAAATCCCCATAAAATACATTTCAACACACAACTCTGTCTCCTCAAACTCATCCTTCATGCCCAGCTCCCCTGGCACCTGCTGTACTTGTACCATGCATGCCTCTTGGCAGAGCTCTCCAGTCCTGGTATACACACACGCCACTCAAGCCACTTACTGCGGAGGAGTTTTGAATTTTCAGAACAGGTGTCAACAAAACTTTCCAAACATGTCTTGCCTTCCATCCAAAAACAAATTCACCTAAGACTGAAGCATCTCAGAGTAGCAGCACCTGTGACTTCTTTGTTCACTGTTGGATTTGTGAATATTTGCTTTGTACAAGACTAGCGTTCATCTTGCTTTCCATGTAACATTGGAGTTTTACTCTTTGGTTTCCCTTTAAGGGTGGTAGCCTAAAGGACTGCAGAAAAGCTGAACTGTAATTTCTCCCCCTCCAGTCTAACACATATAAAAGGTTCTCTAGTGAAATTTAATACTTAAACTCTTACTCAGAGATGCATTCCCTGAGCTTCCATATGTAAATGAATTCTCCACTGTTACTCTCTTTCTCTGGACCACGTCTTCATCAAGAGTACTTGCTCCATTTAAATTTTTTAACTTATCTTGAGAGGCAGAAAGATCCCATCTGTTGGTTCACTGTCCACATGGCCTCAATAGCCATTAGAGTTGGACCAGGTTAAAAGGGGAAGTGGAAACTCAGCCTAGGTCTCCCGTATTTGTGCCATCACCCGCTACCTCCCAGGGTGTGCCATCCATACCCTGGCTGGTATCCACAGTCTCAGAACTTGACACCCATTCATAACTATAATGTAAAACAAAATAGTCAAGGGACCAGCATTTTAGTAAAGTGTATTAAGCTGCCACTTGAATGCTGGCATCTCTTATTAGAGCATTGGTTCAAATCCTGACTACTCTACTTCCCATCCAGCTCTCTGCTAACGTGCTGTGGACGTAACGGATGACAATTCAAGTTCTTGGGCCACTGCCACCCTAGTGAGAGCTGGATGGAGTTCCTAGCTCCTAGTTTTGGCCTGGGCCAGCCCTGATTGTTGCAGCCATTTTGGGGATGAACAGCAGATGGAAGATCTTTATCTGTTCCCTTCCTTTCTCTAGCACTCTGCCTTTTAAATGAACAGAAAGAAAGAAAGAAAGAAAGAAAGAAAGAAAGAAAGAAAGAAAGAAAGAAAGAAAGAAAGAAAGAAAGAAAGAAAGAAAGAAAGAAAGAAAGAAAGAAAGAGAGAAAGAAAGAGAGAGAGAAAGAGAGAGAGAAAGAAAGAAAGAAAGAAAGAAAGAAAGAAAGAAAGAAAGAAAGAAAGAAAGAAGAAAAGAAAAGAAAAAAGAAAAGAAAAGAAAAGAAAAGAAAAGGGGAAAGAAAGAAAACCAAGGGCTGGACATGTGGTGCAATGCTTATGTTGATGATTGGGACTCGTGTACACCATGTTGGAATGACTGGTTCCAGTCTGTCTCTTTCTCTTCTAACCCTGATTCCTGATAATGCACACTCTGGATGGCAGCAGACGATGCTCAAACACCTGAGTCTTTGCCACCCACACTGGAGACCTGGGTTAAGTTCTAACTCCTGGCTTTGGCCTGGCCCAAGCCTACCTGTTATGGACACTGGGAAGAACAAATGAGTGGATGGAAGATTTCTCTTCTGTTTGCTTCTCTTGTTTCTCTCTGCCTTTCAAATAAGATGAAAATAAATATTTTAAAGACAGCTAATTGAGTGTGTTAATAAGGATACAGAGAAATACCGGCCCTCATAAACTGCATATAGGAATGTAAAATAGTGTAACTGCTTTGAAAAATACTTTGGCAGTTTCTCAAAATGTTACACATACAGTAAACATATGATCTTGCAGTTCTTCACAACACATATAGTCAGCAAAAGCAAAAATATATGTTTGGATAAAAGTGCATTCAGAATGCCTCTAACAGGGCCCAGTGCAGTAGCTTAGTGGCTAAAGTCCTGGCCTTGTGCGCACCAGGATCCCATATGGACGCCAGTTCTAATCCCGGTGGCTCTGCTTCCCATCCAGCTCCCTGCTTGTGGCCTGGGAAAGCAGCCGAGGATGGCCCAATGCCTGGGGACCCTGCCACCCGCGTGGGAGACCCAGAAGAAGTTCCTGGCTCCTGGCTTTGGATCAGTGCAGCTCTGGCTGTTACACACTTCTTGGGGAGTGAATCAGTGTATGTAAGATCTTCCTCTCAATCTCTTCTCTTTTCTGTATATCTGGCTTTCCAACTTAAAAAAATAGCATGAAACTTAAAAAAAGAAGAATCCCTATATCAGTCATGTTTGTAATAGCAAAAAACATGGCACTAACCCAAATATGTG
This sequence comes from Ochotona curzoniae, assembly GCF_017591425.1. Classification (NCBI taxonomy): domain Eukaryota; kingdom Metazoa; phylum Chordata; class Mammalia; order Lagomorpha; family Ochotonidae; genus Ochotona; species Ochotona curzoniae. The sequence goes on from NW_024465582.1 coordinate 25,308,661, forward strand.
TCAAGTGATAAACGGATTCATCAAATGTGGAATGTATGCACAATGGAATATTCATTGGCAATAAGGAATGAAGTAATGATGCACCTTGAAAACATCACAGCAAGCAAAAGAAGGCAGTCACAAAGAACCACATTTGCATGATCTCGTTTATATGACATCCAGAAGAGGTAAATACAGAGACAAAATAAGTCAGTGTCACCCAGGGCTGGAGAATGCAACAGGGATAGCATGAGAAGTTTGTTGTTAATGGGCACAAGTTTTCCTTCAGGGGAAAGAAAAATATTCTAAATATCTCCTGGTTCAATCAGCTACTGGGGTCGTGGGTGATCTATGAGAAAGGAGTTTGGGGGGGGGCATGATAGGAAGGGCAATTCTGAGCTCAAGCTTAACAAAATCAACCCGATGTGCTCAGGTCTGTTTCCAGAAAATGGGAGATCACCATGAGTTTGGAAGTAACCCCAAGAGGTAGCTTTCCATTGCAAAGAAATAAAGGTAATATAATCCTGAAATCTGGGGAGCCGGGCATGATCTTATGCAAGCACCCAAGGCTATTATTATCACTCACAGAACATGGTATTTGACCATATTTACTTTCAACCATGGCTTAGAAATAATCAAATTTTCCACATTTTATACTAAATGCAATTCCTCATTACTATTTGGCTGCTCATATGGATCTTAAGTAAATCTGTGGAGTCTCTTTTCTCAGTACAATGGGACTAAATATGAGTAATGGTCATGTCTGATTTACCTAGTGTTGTGCTAAGCAGCTTAAAGTAAATATTGGAAATAGTTGTCAGCGAAGCAAGTTTGAACAGGTGTTTGCCTAAAGGAAGGTTTATGTCTCTGTGTTTAGGAATGATTGGATCAAAGCAAATTGTTGCTCTAGTCCACTATGTTGATCTCCTTATCATAAAGGTATTTCATTTTGATTGTCTGATTTCATATAGACTTCTTTTTTTGAAGAAATTTATTTATTTATTTACTTACTTACTTATTTAAAAGGTAGGATGATAGGAGAGAGAGAGAGACGGAGAGAGAAAGCTCTCCCATCCTCTGTTCACTCCGCAAATGGCCACAATGGCTAGAGTAAGTTGAGCCTCTAAGTAGAAACTAAGAATCCCATACAAGTGTCCCATGTGGGTGGCACCTAATGCTGCTTTCGCAGGTACATCAACAGGCAGCTGGATAGGAACTGGAGCAGCCAGGACAGGAACCAGCACTCCAATTTGGGGTGCAGTATCCACTGTGCCCCAGGATCAGCCCCATACATTTTCATTACAAAGGATCTAATTTTAGATTCATTTAAATGATGTAAACAACTAATTAATGAATGAGACAAGACAACTGTATGGGTGAATCCAACTTCACTCAGATAAAGTGAGGCCCTGGATGAAGATGACATTCCTGAATACAAGAATGAGAAGGTAACTTATCAGAGAAAGATCTGTTAGAGATAAACACCAAAATCCCTGCAAGTTAAGGGGAAAAAATGAAGAATCATTACGCTGCCTCAGTTCTGCTTTATGCAAGAATATAGATGTAAATATATCATTAGTTAATATTATAAACTGCTGGAATTGTAATTTTCAACCACAGATGTTCAAGTACATTATGGACTGCAAGTTAATCAGAAGTAGGGACTAGGTCCCAATCTCCCCGCCCACACAGAAGGACCAGATGCATTGGGCTTCCTTAATATGTCACATCAATGAGTCTGCTCACATTTTCACACCCACCTTCAATTTCAGTATCTCAGTATCCTCAAAGCCACTTCGCAAGCTAACATCATTTTTCAAAGCGTAATTTTATCACTTCCTGCTATTTGAAATATAGTTCTTTTATAATCTAGATATGGGGTCCAATGTGATAGTGTAGTGATTAAAGTCCTCACCTTGCACAGGCGGGATCCCATATGGGTGCCAGTTCTAATCCCGGCAGCCCTGCTTCCTTTTTTTTTTTTTAAGATTTATTTTATTTTTATTGAAAGGCGGATATACAGAGAGGAAGATCTTCCGTCCGATGATTCACTCCCCAAGTGAGCGCAATGGCCGATGCCCATATGGGCATATGGGATCCATATGGGATCCCGGTGCGTTCAAGGCCAGGACTTTAGCCGCTAGGCCACACAGCAGGGCCCAATTTCTCTCTCTTTTGTTTCATTCCCTCTTTCTCTCTCGATTTACTTTTCAGACATGTAAATGATTCTCAGTAAAAACAAAGCAGGTTGAGGGTTGCAAAAAATTGTTTAAATAAGGAAGTAGAAGCAAAAGGAGCAGCTGAAGAAAAAGGAGGTGAGGAAAAGGAGGAGAGGAGGAGGAGAGAAGAGGAAGCATGAAAAGGAATAAGGGAAGGGACGGGAAAGGAGAAGAAGGAAGAGGAGGAGGACGGGAAGAGGAAGAAGGACCGCCACCTCTACAGGACAAGGTTCTGCCATCTACATCTCCTTGCATTTGCTTCCAGAGGTCACCGCCTGCTGGCTCTCACTCGCTCTGCCCCATGCCAGCCTGATTTTCAATTTTAAACTCTAGGACTTCACAATGATCCCAGAGGTTCATAAGAGAGCTTTCCTCTCAGACCTGGCAGGTACTTGAGTAGCTGGAATTACTGATGCCCGACATGACAGCTACAAGGGCTATGATCTGAAGTTCAGTAAAACACATACAGAAAGAATACCTATGAAAAATGCTTAAGGTTTTCCACCATTAAAGGTGGAAATACATTCTGGAGATCCTAAAGAGAAATAAGACTTCAGATAAACTTTAAAAAAGTTTATTTAAAAAGTTGTTTATTTCTGTTTTTTTATCTTTTCTGATCCTGAACAATATTGAACCCATAGCTGGGCTTCTAAAAAAAAATTTTTTTTCTGAGCCCTCCACTGAATTTCTGCAGGATTCCATTTGTTAATCAAAATATGAGGAAATATGAGGGTTTATTTTATCGCATTTTAAAAAGCACCAGATAACAACACACAGGACAAACTGGAGGAGCAGGCTCCACCAGCTTATCCCGTTACGTGTTACTTGAGACCTGTACTCAGACAGCCTGCCTGGCTTGGAGGGGTAGCAGGATCGGCAACTTACCCAGGGGAGGAGCGAGGACCATGGCAGTTGGTACAAATCAAGGCTTGACATATGCCACTCACGTGACTTCAGAACCGGGTAGAAACGGGAAGCCCAGACAAGCAAGAACAGCAGAAAAGTCGCAGCGAAAGAAATTCAATAACGTGCTGAGTTGGGTATTCTTTTTTTTTTTCTTTAGAGGATAAAGGCAAGAATTGTAAAATAGGATGTGCAGGCACATCCACACCCACACCAGTTTTATCTGTAGAAGTCAAACAGATAGGCCTGTCGCTATTTTTAAGACAGCCATATTGGTTTGGGATGGAGTGGGAGAGTGGTATTTTCTTAAAACTAAGTTTCTTCTGCATGCAGTTTGCCTTCCCCATGGTTACTGCGTTCACCCAAATACAACGGTGCCTATCATTCCTGCGAGCCGTGATGGCCAGTCTTGCGCAGTTCCATGAAGGATCCCTGCAAACAAGCACACTGAGCACCTGTTGTGGTGGTGAGCCCCTCTAGCTGCCTGTGACAATCTGTGGTTTCCTAACGCAACTTTTGGGACCCCCCTCTTCTGCGTTTCCACTTGGGCAGCTCAAACCCAAGTTCTTGGCGGTGATTCTCGAACTCAGACGTCCTCCCAGGACTGCGGATTGCGATGCACTGGGACACCGACGACGCCAAGCCCAGGCCTCGTGGCCCCGGACCTCCTTCCCCCCGAGAGGGAGAGCAGCGCAAGGCTCCAGCAGCGCTTGCGTGGTGGAAAAGTCACCTTTTGGCCTCCTTTGACTTCCTGCAGCTCTGGACCGGTTTGGAATTATATGAGGAATGGAGTGGTTTCTAAATCCCTTCCTGCTCGAAAAGCACACCATTCAAAGCTGCTAAAATAAATACTTTAACAACTGCCTGGGACACACACACACACTTTCACTGTGCAGGGGGGAGGGGCGACACCGCTTGCCGCGGCTGGAGCTGATGGTATCCGGGAAAAAGACTTTTTTTTTTTTTGCCCCTGATTAAAAAACAAACAACAACAACGCCCTGCGGGGTGCGGAGGATGTTTCCGACACTCAAGGTTAGGGAAACGGTTGCAGCGACTCCAGGCGCTTGGGTCTCTCAACACAGGGCAGTGTTTGGGGGGAAACCGCTCCCCAGGTCAACTGGGGACCCAGCGGAATTTGTACCCGCCGCTGGCTGTCCGGATGGTGAAGGCGTTGCCCTGAGGAAAGGCGAGGGTGCGGATTGTGCTGTGGCTGCGGATGGGCGTGCTGAAGGAGCCGCCCTCCTCCAGCTCGCTGTAGCTCAGGTTCAAGGCTCCCTGGCCGCATTCGGTGCGCAGTCCTCGGAAGGCGCCGTGCAGGTTCCCGGGCCTGCGGTCTGCGCTGGCGGGCTCAGGCTGCAGGCGGGGCCGTTTGGGTTCTCGGCTCTGGAGGGCTTCATCGCAGCGCTGGGAAATCTCCCTCAGGATGGCGTCCACCTCGGCGCAATCCTGCCCCGCAGCGCTGAACAGCTCCTCCAGGCTCCTCTTGGCTGTCGCCTTGAGCAGCAAGGGCTCGGTCGCCACTCCGCAATCTCGGGACTGCGTGATCATCAACTTCTACGAAAGACGAGGAAAAGCGCCGCCCCGAGGCCAGTGAGGCTTTGCTGGAGCCGAGCGCACGCGCCAGCCGCCCGATCCTCTCCCAGGCCAGGGCACCAGGGCGGTGGGTCGGCGTCCTAGGACTCGCTGGGTCCCTCACACCCGCGCCCCCACTTACATCCAGCACCGAGGCCAGATGCCGGGTCCGACTGGCGAGTTCTTTGAGCTGCACGTTCCGCTCCTTGAGCGAGGCGATCTCCTCTTGCTTCTGGGTCAGGGTCACGTGTAGCTGCAGGGGAAGACCCCAACGTACAGCCAGTGCCCCACCCCAAGCCCCGCGCGCTCAACCTTGACTCCAGGAATGAGACCCCGCCCCCAGATCCACAGGGCAGCTACCGCGCAATGGCCCAAGGGCATGGCCAATGGCGAGACTAATAAACCAGTGCTTGAACTTTATTGTGTGTTTTTCCCCTTTCCACAAACTTTTTGAACAAAACGTATCTGATAAGTCCTCGAGGGTAGCAGGCAGCGCAGACTGCACATTCTTTCTCTGTATTTCAACCACCCCACGCCTCAGTTTGCTTATCTGTGAAATGGGGAGGGAAACTGAACTAGCTCAATGGGCATATCACATAGAGAAGGTGGTTGTATAAGCACACAGAAGATCAGAGCACACATACAAGGTCTCATGAAGAATCTCATGAGTAGGTGGAAAGGGGGTGGGATCCGCAGTTGCGTGGACCCTCAGCCAGTCACCGGTTCTGACACACAAGGGGTCACCACCTCCACCCAGGCCACCCCACTGCTGCCTGCGTCCACGTCCCTGGGGTAGGAGGCGGATCCCTGGTGGCAGCTCCGGGTCCCTACTTGGTTATTCTCCACAAGAGCGTTCCCCAGCGCCCTCTGGTTCTGGTCTGCCACCTCCTTCCAGTACTGCTCTGGCGGGGGCACATCTTGGGGGCACAGCGGCGGGGACGGCAGGGCCCTCGGCTCCAGAGGCCGGGAGAGGCAGGGTTCGAAGGGCGACATGTCGCAAGGAGAGAAAGAGAAACCATCGTCGGCTAGGGCAGGTGACATCAACGAGGATGAGTCTGGAGAAGAGAGCGAGGGGCTGGGTTAGCCGCTTGGGGCGCACACTCAGCGGCAACGCGCCTCGCCGAGCTGGGTAGGGTTTACTCTGAAACTTTTCTTCAGGCGGGTGCCTCTCCAATGAGCAAGGCCTGCCATTCTAAGGCCCCTTCGTGATATCTCGCCCGCATGCGCCTGGTGAGTTGACCTGAACCAAATCACGCACGTCTGCCTGCGCCTGGACTAGAACTCGCACCCATAAACCCGCCAGCACCCTTGCCCCAGGGATACGGGTTCCCCAGCATGGGAACCTAGAGCTCATCCCGTAGAGAAGACGCGGGCGAATCCGTGCTTCACCAACATGGACTCGGAACCAGCCGGCCTTCGGGGAGGCAGGCAGAGGCACCTGCGGCCATGGGGCCTGTCACCCGGACTGCACTTGCCTGATATCAAGTCGTCCACCGCGTCTCGGAAATCCTGCAGGTCCAAGTCCCCGTCGGCTGGCAGGGAATGGTTCTAAAATAAACGCAGAGCAGGATCCAGGTGATTGGTCGGGGAGGACCGCTACGGATTTCTGGCTAGGGGACAGACGCCCTCCAAGGGCGCCCAAGGCGCAGGGTGGTGGTGGTGGGGTCTACAGTGCACTCGCCTTCGTGGCCTTCTCTCGCACCTGAAACCCTAAGCACCACCGCGGCGACGAAATCCCGCAGTGTTACCGCATCCCCAGGGCTAAGCCAGCGGCGCTGAGCACCCACTCGATAGTGAGACTGCAGCTTGCAGCCCATCGGGCTCTTGCGCGCTGCCAGCACAGGGACCCCGAGCCACCAGACGCTGTGGCCTCCGAACGCCCACGCAGACTTACGCCGACCCAACCAGGAGCCGCGGCTCTAGGAGAAAACACGGCCTTTCTGAGCCCTTGACAACAGTCCCTTGAAGCCCTGTCCCCCACCCCCACCCCCCAGTGAGGCGAACGCCTTCCCCCGCTAAACAAAGGAAAATGGAAGTGAAGATCTAGGAATCCAAGGATGCTAAGGGGACCCAAGGGAGCTTTCTGCGCAGCAGGTGTAGCTCTTGCGGCTTTCGCCAGTTTCTCAAAATGCAAGGCAGCTCATGCACCTGCGAGTTCTCGAACGCCTTCCTGGGCTTCCCCACCATGTCTGGGGGTGGGGAGATAGAGATAAGGCGTGAGGAGGAAGAGGATGGTAGAAGGCTAGAGACCCAGGAGCTTTCTATTTCCCTTAAATCGTGGTCAGGATGCCTCTGTGCCATTGAAGAATCCAAAGCTCAGGGAGGTTTGAGAAGCCCAAAGTCAGTTGCCGAGTTCGGCAAGCTGGGACCCTGAGGAAGCCGGCCTTGCGCAAGCCGTGCATCTCCATCCTCCTTCCTTGGTGGCTCCTCGCGGGCAGTTCTCTGTTTGCAAATGACCTGAGGGCAATGGTGTACATTGAAATGCCTATCAGAAATACTGATTCCTGTTATTCATCCTATTCCCCCCCAAATCCTTTTTTTTTCTATTTTGGCTAACAGCTTATTCATCCCAGTAGATGCCAATATCAATTTCCCTCCAAAAAGAAAGAGTGACGCTGGGAGAGGGGGGTAGAGGGGAGCTGCCATTGTGTCCTGCAGCCACCAGCTGCAATGCCACGCCACCGCCGGCTTCCCATGTGGGCACTGCTTGGTGGCACAGCTGCTTCACTTCAATCCAGCTCTCCTGCTGATGTGTCTGCAAAGGCAGTGGAGGACCGGACAAGTGCTTGAGCATCTGTTCCAACCCCAACCCTTCCTCCCCCCATCCAGCTCCTTGCTAATACACCTGGGAAAGCGGTAGATAACTGAAGTGCTTGGGCTCCAGCACCCACATTGAAGACCTGGAAGAAGATCCTGGCTTTGTCCTGCCCCATCCCTGGAATTACGGTGTGCAGATGGGTGGAAGATATTTCTCCCTCTCCCTCTCTAAGAAACAAATATATATATATATATATATATATATATATATATTTAAATGTAACTGAAAGTCTCACATAGAGGACACCAGAGGCTATAAGGAGAGGGGAGCTGCCAAACTTTGAGTCCTGCCTCCCCAAACAAACTTGGCATCTCTCCAACTACAACAGAAAGGGTGGCGGGGAGCTAGGAACATAGAACACATGTCAAATGCGAGTGTTGTGTACACCGTAGCAAACGGATCAGTGAGAGTCCCTCGGGTTGGGTACCCAAAATAAAGAGGCTGGGGTAAGGGCGTGTCATTGGCCTCCCAGGAAGTTGACAGATATCTGCTTGAGTAACCAGGTCTAAAACCAACAACTAAATGGTCTCTGCGGAAGGAAAGAAAAAAAAATGCCAATTTCCATTCCTGGCCTCACAAATCCCGGCTTTGAGCAAACGCCCACCCCAAGTTCCCCCGGGGTTCTATCTCAAAGTTCTTTCCGACTTGTGTTCCACCACCAGCTCGGACGCAGGAGGTGTTTATTTTGCACCTTCTCGAAACTTCTGTGTTGGGTCTGTCTCCCCAAGGACCTCGTGGCCCCAGCATTGGCCACCAGGAAGCTGGTGTGGACTGCAGCTGGCCAACTTCTTATCCTTCTAGGTACTTGGAACTCCATCGACGATTCCAGAACTGGGAGGCTGCAACACCCTCCCGGGGCAGGGGGGGGCCGGAGTAAGGAGTGATACAGACAGAAATAAGAAGGGGGATGGGAAGAGGGAAGTCAGATTCCTTGATGTCCCTAACTGTTCTGAACAGAGCTTTAGAAAGGGGCGAATAGGACTGCCTTAACCGCGCCCGTCCGTGGTTGGGACCCTTCTCTTTCAGATTTCTTCCTTTGGCATCCTTTCCGTTTGCCCACAAGCAAGCTCCTCCTTTCCAGCTTTGAAGGGAAGTCGTCCGTCGACTCCTGCTCTCCTTAGGCAGTCGTGGGATGAGAAGGGCGAATGAGTGGCCGGAAAGGGGTTGCAGGTAGAATAGACCAAGCACGCCTCCTTTGCGCAGGTGCGCGCTGCGCTCGCAGCTTTGCTTCCGCCCACCCCATCCCGCCCGGCCCCTCAGTGGACAATCTTGTCATCACTCCTAGAAGCAGATGAGCAGAGCAGGGGAGCCCTCCAGGTGAGCCCCATTGTGCTGAGTGCGTCGGAACAACTCAGGCAATGCGGCTTTCCGAACACACTAGGAGGGAGGAGGACGTTCGGATATGGGAGTTCAGGTTTCTGCTCCCCCTTTCCACACCCCTCCCCTCGCCGCCTACCCGACCGGCTGAAAGTGCCTGAGTCCCCAGCCCGAGGCGAGTCTTCGCGTCCACCCGGAGTGTGATGTGAGTTATCAGCCGTGGCCACCCAGGGCAGGTACCTGCGAGGCGGCCGGGTTATCACTAGGCGGCGCGTCGGTCCCGAGTAGCGAGGAACAGTCGGCGAGGTCCTGTAGGTCTATGGTGGTGAGGGCTGCGCGAGGGAGACCGAGAGACACGCACCGCGCGGCCCCTGAGCCTCCAGGCTCCAGGACATGCAAGCCCGGGCCGGGGGAAGCGCAGCAGGAGCGCTCCGGAGCCGCGCGAGCGCGCCGCACCCACCCGGCGCGGGGAGCCACGGGGTCGTGCGCAGGTGCCACGGAGCTCACCTGGCAGCGCTGCAGACTCCGCCTCGGAGGGATCCTGGTACACCAACACCCGTTTGCCTCCGCTGCATCCGGGAAAGAACTTGAGCGGGGAGGCGAACTAGCCGGGTACAGAAAGCGTGAACGCAGGTTATCCCTGGAAGGCTTGCAGAAACACCGACGACCACTCCCGGCCCCGGCCAGCAGCTCCCACCTTCCTGTCCAACGTTCCCGGCTTGCCGAGAGGCCGGCGGGGCGGCTCCAGCATCCTGTTGGGACAGATGCTGTCGAAAGCCCGGCGTCCCGCGGCTCCACCTCCGCACGTCTGCATCGTGCCTCCCTCGCCGACTGCTCGGAGGCGGCGGCCCCGGATGAAGCGGGCCACCTTACACCTTGCGCTCCGCCCGGCGCCTGCGGCCTCGGAAGGCGGCTGGAGGTCGGGGCAGGCGCGTGGCCGGGGAGGAGCCAAGGGGAGGCCGAGGAGGAGCGGCGGGAGGATGGACGCGCGGAAGGAGGGGCGGCTCGCGCCAGAGCGCCCGGAGGTGGCGCCTTCAGCCCGGGACAATCTGCGCGCAGGCGGAGGCGTTAAAGCCAACCTGGCAACGCCGCCTCCCCTGGGAGCGGCGAGCGCGGGGCACGGCCCGCGAGCGCCCTTTGGGCGAACGTTGGCGCCACCGCCGCCTCCCCGGGCGCGCGAGGGCCACAGGAAGGGAAAAAAGGCAGGATAGGCTCAACGCCCATCCGTCTCCAGCCCGAGGTACCGCCTTCCGGGACACAGACGGGCAGCGGTGGGAAAAGGAATGATTTGTATTTTCTTTTCTTCCCACGCCAAGCCACCAGGCGCGAAATCACAGTGGAGCGACACTCGTCGATGCCGGATGCCGGCCTCTTGCTTTGCCAACCTGGACTTAGTGGAAATCCCAGCACCTTCCGCCTCCCAGGTTGCAGAAACTCCTCTCTCCCTTCCAACCTGGGTAGGATTCGGGTCCCTCTCATCCCCTTTCACTTTAGCCGCTCTTGGCCAGATGCCCAGAGCCCTGTCTCGCACCCCTGGCCATCCACTTTCCCGGCAGTTGGCGCCAGAGCACAACCCTTAAAACGCAAGATGAATTTAGAGCATCTCCCAGGAAGGGGAGGGGATCCCTCAAACACATCCACTAGCTTCTGGCTGGGCCACCTGCTGGGCGCTTTGTTTGTTTTTTTTTTTTGCCTGGGTTCCTAGTCTGTGGCGAAAAGTCCTCCTTCCAAGGGACCTGGACGTCTTTAAGCCCCTTATCAGCCAGTCTTAGCAGGGCTGGAGAGTCACCGAGCGGTGGAGCTGGGACCGATGGCTGCAGGATCAGAGACAATGGGGTTGGCCCGCTAGACTGGGCGTGACTTGGCAGATGGGAGGGGCCCTGGCTTTAGGGTCAGAGGGCTTTGGAGCCTTGATGAACAGATCTCTTGGGCGGCGGTCTTCATGGTAAACCAGGGAGACTGACCTCAGGAGAGCTGCTGTCAAGATAAGGGAGTCCTGTGAAGTGATTAGTGCTTGATATGGATATGTTAATGTTGTTGGGTTGGTTTTTTAAAAGATTTATTTATTTTATTGCAAAGTCAGATATACAGAGAGGAGGGAGAGACAGAGAAGATCTTCTGTCCAATGATTCACTCCCCAGGTGACTGAAATGGCCGGTACTACGCTGATCCAAAGCCAGGAGCCAGGAGCTTCTTCCAGGTCTCCCATGTGAGTGCAGGGTCCCAAGGCCTTGGCCAGCCCTCTACTGCATTCCCAGGCCACAAGCAGGGTGCTGGATGGGAAGTGGGGCCGCCTGGATTAGAACCGATTAGAACCTGCGACCATATGGGATTAAAGTCCTCACATTCAAGGCGAGGACTAGCCACTAGGCCACAGCACCGGGTCTGGTTATTTTGTTTTAAAGCAGACTTTTTCAGCTACGCTTTGAGCTTCCCACCTCCTGGTTCTGTGTGATTCAGGAGTAGCATGGCCCACCAACTGTTCCCTCTTCCTCTCATTTCCCATCCTGAATGAGTTGGGCAGCTCTCTGCATGTGGAAATCATCACAGGTATTCTGGGACAGACTAGTGTTTTTGCAGTAAGTCATCAGTGAGTCCTGAATTTGAGCAAAAAAATACAGACATGGTGCAAGAGGTGTACCTGAAGCCACGGGCACTGGAAAGGTGTGGTTCTGAATTCTGAAATCAGAGAGGAGTGGAGTTTTAGGGGATTTGACTGGAGTAGGTAATTTAGCAAAAATAACTTCTTCCAAAGCCATTCTTTTGCAGGGGCCAGGCTGAGGCCCCCAGATGGGCTGGGACTTGGGACAGGTGATGTTGCCCCCCCCCCCCCAACACACACACACACACAGCTTTTCCCTAGTCCCTTTAGGGATTAGACCTCCAGCTTAGGGAACCTAAACTAGGCTCCCAGGCTCTGGAGGGGGACTTGGAAGATGAACTGTGGGGAGAAGTAAAAAGAAGTCTCTGAGTTTACACTTATTTGCCATTTATTTATATCAGTTGCATGTGTTTATTTATTGGGCATGACTGGGATTCTCTCCCCTGTCGCCCCCAAAAAAAGCTTTGTAAGATTTTTTTTTAATCATGGAAAAATGAGCCAGTGTTCAGCCCCCAGTGGCTAACACCGTCCGGTATTTGCATTCACTATACCTTTTCTCCAAGCTGTTCTACATAACCCCTCCGTCTGTTTCCTCTGAGCCTCATTTCCTGAAAGTTTTCAGTGTGCCAGGCACCGCACAGACCATCTCATTCACACCTCAGCCCTATCAGATAAGTGTGGTGGCGACTGTTTGGCCAGATGAGCCCTGGATAAGGAGATGTGACTTGTCTCAGGGCACCTGGCAAATTGGCTGCTGGACCTGCTTGTTCACTGGCTACTCTGACGCTGTCCAGTATGGGGATCAGGCAACATCCCTGCAGAAGTGTAATGGTACCTAAATGTAACCTTACTTAAGGTTCCCAGCAACCGTATCTGAACTCTGTGCGGGAGATGAAGGAGCCAAGCTTGACAGCCTGCAGCAGGTTCACCACTGCGAGAATGAAGAACCACCTGACTCAGGCAAGCCCCGCATCTCTCAGCTCCAGCTTTCCCATCTGGCAAAGGAGATCTAGAACACGACTGGAGGGAAGGAGGGGGTTGGCAAACACATGCTTTCCCAGCCCCTATCAAACACAGAGCCCTGAATGGGTAACTTGTCTGTCTCACACCTCAGGAAAGCAGTTTTGAACATTCGCAGAAAGCCACAAGGAGTGTTTCCGAAGTATACCAAGTGTCTATTTTGAAGAGACTGCATGGATTCCAAAAGTGCACTGACATGAACCTATCTTTTAGATTTATGTCCTAAGAGCTTTCTGGTTTTTTTTTTTTTAGATTTGTTTTTATTGGAAAGGCAGATATACAGAGAGGAGGAGAGACAGGAAGATCTTCCATCTGATGGTTCACTCCCCAAGTGGCCGCAATGGCTGGAGCTGAGCCAATCCAAAACCAGGAGCCAGGAACCTCTTCCAGGTCTCCCACGCGGGTGCAGGGTCCCAAGGCTTTGGGTCGTCCTCGACTGCTTTCCCAGGCCACAAGCAGGGAGCTGGATGGGAAGAGGAACCTCCAGGATTAGAACTGGCGATCATATGGGATTCCAGCGTGTGCAAGGCGAGGACTTTAGCCTCTAGGCCATTGTGCTGGGCCCTAAGAGCTTTCTTAAAATAGCTCTTATGAACAAAGAAAGTTTAGCAATGTGGCTCATGAAGGGAGCCCTGGACTCACATTACCTGCCTTCAAATACCTGCCTATTTCTCTGTGCCCTACTGTCCGGTGAGATAACAGACTCTGCTTTCTGGAGCTGTTGCCAGATTAAGACAAGGCATGATGAACATAAATGCCAGGCAAGCGTGCAGTGAGCCCAAGACCTTGGCCTCCTGGATGGAGCCACATGCGCAGGTGAACGTGATCACGAGGTACTTGAAATGCTCACCAGGGCCCAGAAAGCGTTCATTTCCAACACCCAGATCAGTGTCCCAGGGGACCCACTACACCCATGTGTGTGCCATCTGGCTGGACAGCCTGCACGTTCTGTCCTCCCCCACAGCACCCTTTGGACCCGAGGGTGCACAGTCCCCAGGAACCTCTTGACAATAACGGCATCAGGATAGATCACAACAGGAAGCCTGTTTATTGGACAATGACTGAGGGAGCCGGCTCCTGTGCTCTCAGCAAAATAAATAAACGTCCTAGATTCTGTAATTGTACATTATTTACAATCTGCAGGATGTCCTCTGAGGCAATGGGAGAGGTTGGGCCACGGCCCCAGAAATGAGAAACCAAGGTTGGGTTTTATTTGGAGCAGGGGGCCAGGCTGCACTTCTCACAGATCTCCAGGGGCAGCATGTGAGTCAGAGAGGTCCTGTTTATGGCCACCAACAGTTGCAGCTTGCCCAGGCAGTCTTGCAGCACAGCCTCAGGGTGGCCGCCTAGGCGCAGGTCCAGGGGGTGCCGGAGTTGCAACATGCTGTCGGCCAGTGCCAGGCAGCAGATGGCCATGAGGGAGGGGGCGTAGCTGGTGAAGGCGTAGTTGGCCAGGCTCAGCTCGGCCACGCCCCGTGCCAGAGCTTGCGCTTCCAGAGCTTGCGAGACTTCGGCCTGTCCGGCCTCCACCCGAGCGTGCGTGAAGTGCTCCAGAAAGAAGCTGATAGTGGGTGCGCCCAGGCTGAAGTGCAGCTTGTGCAGTACGATGCACTCCAGGTTGCACAGCTGCTGCTGGGAGAAAGCCCCGCAGCACAGGGCCAGGAGCTGCTTCACGCGCGGTGGGTGCACCTCCACCTGCAAAACAGGGCGGGCTCAGTCCTGTCCCCGCCCACCTCGTTGCAAGGTGTTGAGCAGCCAAAGGCTCCACCCACTACACTGAAACCTGGCTCCCCCTCGTCCCTTCCAAAAGGACAGAGTCCAGGGCTTCGCTTCCCCATCGCTTCCATTTGAATCACTCTCAGCTTCTTTAATCACTGTGCAACTTAGAAGAGGGTTTGGGAAACCCCGGAGGTTTTCTTCCCCGACACCAGAATAAAGGGAAGGCAGAGCTGTTTCGGGACCGATTTTAGCTTGTTTCTTTTGAGGACTAAGGATACTTAGTTTGGGGAGGATGGGGTGGTAGGGATTGTGGAGTGAAGGCTGTAAAGGCTGTGGGATGGATGGAAAGCTGGGTGGATCGCGGTGCCTTTTAAACCCCAGGCACTCGGGCGGGCCAGGTACCTGTTTGCAGGCAATGAGCAGGGAGGTGACCCCAAGCAGCTGAAAGCAGTCTGCAGCTACTGGCGTGGTGGCGAGGAAGCGATCCAGAATATTCACCGTGAGGCACAGTGATTCAAAAGACAGGCTGAATTGGCGGTGCACGGGGATCAGCCAGCTGAGCAGCTTGCAGCGGGATTCGGGCGTCACCTGCAGGGAAGGGGAGGGACAGGAGGGGAGGCAAGGGCCGGCTGAGCCTAGGCGGAGAGGGGCGGGGGAGCCCAGGCCGCTCAGGCAGCTCGCCCGGAGAAAGGCAGGAAGGCGGGGACGCGATGGGGAATGGAAGCTAAAGGAACCCAGCAGCCTGCAGGCAGCGCAGGGGCAGAAGGCGGTGGCCGGGGCTGGCGGCCAGAATGCCGGCGTTCGAGCCCAGCGCTGCGCACACCGCTTTGTGCACTTTTCGACCCGGCAAGTCTATGGAAAAGGGGGTGATACAGGGCTCCATCCTGTATTTGAAGAACAAGCTCAGGGTTCGTTCAACTTGTCTAGCTTCCTCCTCGGTCCTTTATGATGCCCTCTACCCCCAGCTTAAACCAGCTTGGGGCGCCCCACCGGACTGCATCCATCTCCTGAAAACGGGGGGCGAGTGGCCCGGCTCTCCCAGGCCCTTTTGCTCCCACCGGGGCGGGAATGGACGGACACAGCCAGCAGGGAGGCGGAGAGGGGCGTGGGGAGGAGGAAGGTGGCGGCGGGCGAGGGGAGAGGGGCTGGCCTAGGTCCGCGGCTCACTTGTGGCTGCCGTGCCAGAGACTCCAGCGGGTGGAAGCGACTCTCCTGCGCCCGGCGGAAGGCGTAGCAGCTCTGGCCGTAGTCGCGGAAGGTCTGCAGGTCGAGCGGCGCCAACGGCTGGACCGGGCCGGGCTGGGGGCTGCAGCCTCGCGCTACCGACGCGGCGGGACTATCCGCGCCATCCGAACCGGAACTGGGGGACTCGAACAGGTCGCAAATGCCAGAGTCTCCGGGCACCTGACACGGCCTGAGGGACTGCAGCGGCTGTTTCCTTCGAAGACGCGGGCGCCTGCTCTTCTTCACCGGGGCGCGGAGGTGCTGGTCGTTGTCGCGCCTCCCCGCCCGGGCGGTAGGGCTCGCGGGGCTGCTGGGGCAGGGGGTCACCATGATGCAGCCAGGGAGCCACCTTCGTCACCCCTCAAGGCCTCGGCTACGGTGGCGGGCTGCAAACCGCGCGCGCCAGAGGACTAGGGAGGCCGGGCCCGGCGCCTGGCGAGGCCCCTAAGTAGCCGGCCTGGCCCTTCCCTGTGCCACACCCCTCGTCCCCTCACTGGCCGAGCCCGGGCGTCACGAGAGCGCCGCTCTCCCGCCTGGGGAGCCACTCCCCCGGCCCCGAGCCGCGGGCCGAACGTCGCCGGGTCGCTCCGTGAGGTGAGGGGGAGGAGGCGCTCGCAGCAACGGGCGCCGAACACCCGCCTTCCGCCGCGGGCTCCGCGCGCGTCCCGGGTTACCCCGGCAACCGGAGCCCGGGTCGCCACGGGAGCTGCGCGTGCCACGCCGGCGGCGGCGCAGCCAGGTGAGCTGGGGGCGCCCGGCCCTGCGTCCAGACGCCCCTTTGGGGTACCTGCCCATTCTGGGCAGCTGGACGCGGGGGTAGCACAATATTCGCTTTCACAGAAAGGCGGCTTTTGGGTGGCAATCTTGGCTCAAACGTTTCCCTCAGTGACCCATGCTTAGCAGTTATGTGGATTCCGTTGTGTTTGTGGTTTGTTGGTTTGGTTCAGTCTACCCGAAAAACTCCCGACTGGTGTCTGGGAGCAGAACTAAGGCCTGTACTGTGGGATAGGAGGGAGCTAGTTTTGCCAGCCAAGCAAACATTGGTGCTGAGACAAAACTGATAAGTGCCCAGCGAATCTCAAACTGTGACTCTGCAGCCAGTCCCCTAAAGGCCGGGTAAGCAGAGCCTGCAGCAGTTTCAACCTTGCTGAAAGGTTGTGTGGCTACTTTTACCGAATTGTTCACAGCCCGTTCTGTTTGAGGTCGTTAGCTTCTGACCTGCCGCCTGGCAGTCCTAGTCTTGCCTTGGTTATTTCCTGCCCTGAGCCCAAAGGATTGATTACACTTGGCAGTTCCTTAAGATTTAGTCCCAGAGGCCTGGCCTGGGTGACTTCTCCTAAGTGTCCCTGAACCTTTTAGCTGAGTTGATCCCAAGCCAGGAACTGGGAGCTTCTGTAGGAGCTTTTTCCTGTCTCCCACGCGGTTGCTGGGTCCCAAGGACCTGGCCTGTCCTCCACTGCTTTCCTGGGATATAGGCAGGGATATAGATAGGAGGTGGAGCAGCCAGAATGCGAACCAGTGCCCATAGAGGGTCCTGGGGCTTGCAAGATTAGCTAATTGAGTCATTGTGCTGCCCCTCCTCTCTTTTTCTTTTCTTTCATTTCTTAAGATTTCTTGTTTTCTTTATTTGAAAGGCAGAGTTACAGAGAGAGAGGCGAGAGAAACTTCCATCTGCTGGTTCACTCCCCAAAATGGCCACACAGCCTGGCCAGCAGCTTCTTCCAAGGTCTTCCACGTGGGTGGCAGGGACCCAAACACTTGAGCCATCTTCTTGGTGTTTTCCTAGGTGTATTAGCACGGAGCCAGATGGAAGTAGAGCTGCTGGATCTCAAATCCACACCCATATGTAGTAGACTTAACTAGTTTTGCCACAGTGCCAGCCCCCAGAGAAATATTCTCAGTGAAGAAGAGAAACCCAGAAATTCTGATTCTTCCTACTCACCCAGAGGGCCAGGTTGGAGCAGTGGGAAGGGCATGAAGCCAATACCAAGAGTCAACATTCGCTTTTGTTTCCTGGTCATCTTGAGCAGGCCACTGGCCATCTCTAAAGCTCTTATCCCTTATCTGTTAGGTGTAAATATTCCCACTTACCTTGAGGGGCTACCCCAGAGCCTTTACTGGGAAGCTGACCATGTGTGTCGTCATGCTGGAGATACTCTGAGGAGTAGGGCCATCATTTGATCTACCTGTGAGTGCTGGACCTCTGCATCTCCCTGCCTATAATTAGCGTCAACTCCCAGCAGGTGCCATCTGAGTGGTGGCTGGATGGAGCTGCTACTCTATAGCTTTGGTGGCATGTCTGTTGTGCCAGGCACAGAGCAAGACTGTATGGGTCCTAACTGGAGCTAACTCTAGCAGGGGAAGTAAGGGACCACTTGTCTCACCTGCTTAGGTTATTGCATGTGATAAAGTGATGATTCGAGTCTCCAGGATTTAGGGTTGATGGATAAATACTTAGCATCCATTTCATGAGAATGTCAGATAGGAGCCAGCACAGTGACATGGCACGCTAATATTCTACCTACAGCACTGACATCTCATATGGGCCCTGGTTCTAGTCCAGGTTGCTCCACTTCCACTTCAGCTCCCTGCTGAAGGAGGATGATCCAAGTCTGTGGGCTCCTGCATCCGTGTAGGAAACCCAGAAAACTCCTGGCTTCCATCCCAGCTCTGGCCATTGTGGCCATTTGGGGAGTGAACCAGCAGGTGAAAGATCTCTCTCTCTCTGTAGGTTTGACTTTAAGTAAAATTAATATATTTTTAAATAGGGCCCGGTGCAATAGTGTAGCGGTTAAAGTCCTCCCTTTGAACACGCCCGGGATCCCATATAGGCGCCGGTTCTAATCCCGGGAGCTCCACTTCCCATCCAGCTCCCTGCCTGTGGCCTGGGAAAGCAGTGAAGGACGGCCCAAAGCTTTGGGACTCTGCACCTGCATGGGAGATCAGGAGGAAGTTCCTGGTTCCTGGCTTCGGATTGGCTCAGCTCCACCCATTGCAGCCACTTGGGGAGTGAATCATTGGATGGAAGAGCTTCCTCTCTCTCTCTCCTCTCTGTGATCCGCATATCCAATAAAAATAAATAAATAAATATTTTTTAAAATGTCAAATAAATAAATTTTTTATTATGTATGCAATTAATACATATGGGGCTTCTTTATAAGAAAGTATTCATTTGTTATTGGAAACCCAAAGATTGCCTGGCATTCTTATGCTAAAAGAGTGTATGGCTATCATTCAGATTTGATTTGGCATCTTGCCATCTGGAGGCCACCGAAGTTCCTTCTAAGAGCAAGTAGCCTGAGCTGCAAAGTTCCCCATACAAGTGATATTTAAACAAGTAGAGGGGATGAGGAAAGAAGAGAAGAAAAGGTGAGGGTGGGAGTGGTCCCAGCAGAGGTTCAGGAAATGGGGAGGTGTGGAAGTGTGATTCCTGAGACCTTATTTAACACTAGATACAGAATGGCACAGTGTGTGGATGTGAGGGGTTTGGGGGTAAGACAAGCTGTAGCACCGATGCTGGCTGTGACATGAAACGTCATGTGGCAGGTGCTCCATTGTGTTCCATTATGCTTGTTGCTTCTGTTTATGTTGAGTTTACCGTCCCTACAGCTCCATGAAATAGCTTCTATCATTGTCCCCATTTCTGTTTTCAAAATTATTTGTATTGGAAAGGCTGATTTACAGAAAGGAGAGACAGAGAAAGATCTTTCATCCACTAGTTCTCTCCCCAAGTGGCTGCAATGGCTGGAGCTGAGTTGGTCCAAAGCCAAGAGCCAGGAGCTTCCTCATGTGTCTCACACAGGAGCAGGATCCTGTGACTTTGGGCCATCCTCTGTTGCTTTCCCAGGCCAAAAGCAGAAAGCTGGATGGGAAGTGGAGCAGCCACAACATGAACTGGTGCCCATATGGGATCCTGGCACTTTGCAAGGAGAGGAGTAGCCAATTGAGTCATTGCGCTGGGCCTGTTGTCCCCATTTCATAGATGGCAAAGCTGAGGTGTGGAGAGATAATTTGAAAGATTCAGCAAAGTAAATGGTAAAACTAGAACTCAAACTGAGTCTAAGCAGATCCTTGTTCCATAATACAAGACTATGTTATATCAACAAGTAGCAAGATCATGCAGTACCCTGTGGGTTACAGAAGCCTTTATATTTCACCTGAAAAGCTGCTGAAGATCTTGGATCATGGAGCGAGATAATAGGCTTGGTGATGGGTGTTTGGCCGAGAAGTGGTTAAGTCTCTGCTTGGGGGCCCAGCGCCATAGCTCATCTGGGTAATCTCCCTGCCTTTAAGTACCGATATCCCATATTGGCACTGGTTTGTGTCCCATTGGTTTGTATCCTGTTGGCACTGGTTTGTGTGGCCATTTGGGGAATGAACCATGGATGAAAGATCTTTTTTCTGTCTTTTGTTGTCTCTGCAAATCTGCCTTTCCAATAAGATACTACTACTAATACTACTACTATTACTCAAAAGAATGCAAAACCTCATTAGAACAGGCTTGCTGGTCACGATTGGAACTATTTGTTTTCAGGTCTGATTTGCAAAACCTTACAAGGCAGTGTTAAATGCAGCAGAACAGCAGGTGTGGCACTTCAGCTTGAAACCAGTGTCCCCTCTCTGCCACCATCCTGTGTCTGGGGTTGAAGCAGGAACTAGGCATTTTCCGACACTACCTACTTGCAACAAGCAAAGCCAGTAGCTGCCATCTGTTCGTAGACTTGTTCTGTAAACACCTTGAACAACCCTCAAATCTAGTTTTAATGTCACTAAAAATCATATCATTAAGACTCACAAGAGAAAGAAAAAAAAGACTAAAGGCTCTATTTGCCATGGCTCTGTTTAAGCACCAGACTGAAAGTGTCTTTGGGAGTACTTGTAATCAGACAAGTTTCAGTGGTGTTTAGGGAACAAAGGGAAGGTATTTCCAGCACATGTTGAAAACCTAGACGTTTGAGTGGCACGCCTGGAGAAAGGGCCGCCTCTTTGTTAGCTGCCTTCCTGGGACTCGGCCAGTTCCCAGTTCATCAAAGGTTCACCATACAGGGTTAGGCGTGCCGGGTCTCCCTTCGCGCCTGCATGAGCTGCTCCCTCTTCACGCCCACCTGTGGCAACCTGCCCAGCCCAACACAAGGCACCACCTTGGGCTAGTTGAAAGCCTTGGTTCTGGATTTAAACTCTTTGAGGTCAAAGGCCAGCTGCATCCAAATTAGCTCTGCAAACTTGGACAAGTTACTTAACCTTTTTATTCTTCAGTTTACCTAGTTAAAATACACATGGAAAAGGAACAAGGCAGGTGTTTGGTTCAGTGATTAAAATGTTTGGGTCCCACAGTAGCGTGCCTGGGGACTGCCTGTGCCCCTGCTTCCTGAATCCTGAACTCTAGGTATGTCTGTCTGCTCTCCAAATAAATCAAAAGGGTCAAGTGCGATAGCTCAGTGGCTGAATTCTTGCCTTGCAACCACTGGGACCCCATATGGACACCAGTTCATATCCTGGTAGCCCTACTTCCCATCCAGCTCCCTGCTTGTGGCCTGGGAAAGCAGTTGAGGATGGCCCAAAGCTTTGGGACACTGCACTCACACGGGAGACCCAGAAGAAGCTCCTGGCTTTGGATTGGCTTTTGATCAGCTCAGCTCTGGCCATTGTGGCCACTTAGGGAATGAATTGGCGATGGAAGCTCTTTCTCTCTCTTTTCTTCAAAATAAATAAATAAATAAATCTTAAAAAAATGGTAACATGCTTTTCCCCCTTGATATTCTTCCTTTCTGTCCTGCTAAAACCTCTCCAATGAAGACAGTTCTTGCTTTCAGATGTATCCCATGTAAAAACTTAATGAGAAGACACCTATTTGTGTACTACTATCAGGACCCAACAACTTACCGGAAGAACATGGCATCTTTCTCATTCGATCCTCTAATTTTTCTTGCCACCACTGCATGTCACCTTCCTGGTTTTTTTTCCTCATGACTGTAGCATGACCTGGTTTTCTCTTGTCTTTGTCCTGCATCCCACACAGGTGGCAGGGACCCAAGCATGCTTATGCAGGCAGTTGAATTAGAAGTGGAGGAGTTGGAGCCAAGGTGGTGGTTCAGCAGGCTAATCCTCTGCCTTCTAAGTGTTGGCATTCTTTATGGGGGCTGACTTGTGTCCCTGCTTATGGCCCGAAAAAGCAGTGGAGAATGGTCCAAGTGCTTGGGTCCCCGTACCTACGTGGGAGACCCAGAAGAAAATCCTGGCTCCTGATTTTGGGTTGGCTCAGCTCTGGCTATTATAGTACTAGGGAAGTGAACCAGCACATGAAAGATCTTTCTATCTCTTCTATGTAAATCTGCCTTTTGAATAAAAATAAATATATCCTATTTTTTTTTTTTTAAGAAAAAGTGGAGGCGGTATCTTTTTCAACTTTCTCTGTTCCTTCATCACATCAATAACGAATACTGGTTATTTGCTGCCCCACCCTTCCGTTTTTTAGTCCTAAAGTTATGATTTGTGCCTGTGCAGCAGTTCTTGTAGCAGGCTCAAGGTTGTCAGAGGATCTGCAGAGTTGGCTCAAGGCTTTTCAAAGTGGTCTGCTTTTTAGGTTAATACTATTTTGCTTCTTGGAAGTATTAAGTGTCCACCTTCTGTCTAGAAACCTGGAATTTAGACGGTTAGGCCTGGTCCTTGTGCTCAGACTGAAGAGGGCTTTCCTGGACAGAAACTGCACAACCCAGGGGAAGGCTATGGGTTGGTTGCAGGTGAATTTTGTTGCGTGTCCTTTAGAATGAACTATGGCACCTGTGTTGTACAGCAAGTCCTTCTAGTGAGTTGCCAAATGCATGGGTGGTGGTGGGACTACTCATGGTGTCCTTCCCTGTCACTCTCTATTCAAACTGCTCTCCCAAGGCTGCTGGATTCTTAGTTTTCCCCTGGTCTGTAACATCTGTTGACAATACTCTTGTTTTCAAAAAGTCTCCTTTGGTATCTGTAAGATAGCCTGGCCTTGGCCTTTTTCATCTCTCATTCATTCAGCATTTACTGAATGCCTGTGAACTTGACAGTGAAGCAGGGTGCAGCAGACAGTCTGCTGGGAGGAGACACAAAGCAGATAGTGTGTGCTGAGAAAGTTCTAAGAGTGCTTAGAATGGGAGATGGACTTCAGCAGGTGATCTGTGCCGACAGCGTTGCATCGGGAAAGTCTGTTGCGTAAATAACCAGAAGCAGTGTTGATAGCAGAGAGCAGCATGTGCAAAGCTTAAAATCACTATTTCCCATCTAGGAATTGAAAAGGAGCCTGGTGCAGCTGTGCCCCAATACAAGTGGGAGTGGGAAGATGAGGAAGCAGGTGTAGCATGCTGGTCATGTTTAGAATTTTAAAGCTCAATGGGAAGTCACTAAGGGTTTAATCAGCCAAGTGACATGGGTACATGGGTTAACTTTTTTTGTTTATTTGAAAGGCAGATTTTACACAGAAGGAGAGACACACAGAGAGAGGTCTTCTACCCACTGGTCTGCTCCCCAAATGGCTGCAACTTGTCAGAGGCAAGTTGATCCAAGCCTGAAGTCAGAAGCTTCTTCCTGGTCTCCCATGTGGGAGGTCCATCCTCTGCTGCTTTTCCAGGAACTCTAGCAGGCAGTAATGTCCTTTTAAAAGACGATTCTGTTTGGGTTAGAAAGCTATAAAAAGAAGGGGAGAGCCCAACCAGGTTACTACAGTGGTACAGGTAACAAATGACAATGTGTGATGGCCATGGAGATGGAAAGAAGTGAATGGATTTTGACTTATAGTTCTGTAAAAGATTCAACCTTCATGTCCTTGCTCAACTGCCAGATCTTCATCATCTCTGTGCAAGACAGCCCAGGTCTCTAGTCCTGATGGGAGCCACCGGTGCACTTGTTCAAAGGAATAGCTCTTAGCTCCTGGCTTTGGCCTAGTATGGCCCCCAACCATCAAAGTCATTTGAAGAGTGAACCAGTAGATGGAAGACCAATCTGTCTCTCTCCCTCTGTCACCCTGCCTTTCAAATAAAATAGTCTTTAAGTCTGTGGCATTAGCTTGAACATGCAAGACGATCACCATGGGTGCTGCCTAAGGCCTCTACCATTCCATCTGTGTCCATATAGTTCAAGTGTTAAAGTGCCTCTAGTACCAAATCCAGCTTTCTGCTGACACATCCATTTCTTTAGTTGAAATTAGCTAAAGATTCCAAGCTGTAGTCACATTTTACCATGCTCTCAAATTCCTCACCACAATGCAAGACTAAAGCTAGTCTGCTACCAATTTTTTTTTTAACTTCCATTTTGACATATTGTGAAGCTTCTTTCATTTATCAATAAATAGCAAAATTAAGTACCCATTATGAGACCTAAGCAACTGACTGGGTACACCTTAACCTTTTGTCTTTAGATATAATTTCTGGTGTCTGAAATATAAAGGACTATTTGTGAAGTTCACCAACGATCGATTAAGAGGAAATGAAGACAAAACCCTTTAAGTAAAATACGGTTCAAAAAAGATCCCCACTAAATAAAGACTATTGACAAAGTACCTAAGCATGTTTTCAAGGTCACCTACCTTACTAACTCAATTGCGGGTACCAAAAGGGTTCTGGGGCAGGGAAATAAAAGCTTCAGATGCATGAAATGACACCAAGTTAACCAACCAAAGGCTGACAGTAGCCAGAATGGCTCCTGCCCTTCCCCCCAGCGCTCCATCTGTATACTTTGTACATGTAACTGAACGAGCTAGCATCTAATAGCAGTGCACTTATTTAGGCTCCCATTCTGAGCAACAAAGAATGACCTTCAGATGTGGTTCATTGTCATGAAGATTTAATGACCAGTGGTTTCAAGTCTCACTTTTTCCTTTATGATGGTTTATACCTCCAGATACCGAACAAGATGAGCAGTTACACAGGGACACACAGCAGACACAGACCCGTCTTTTCTCATTTGGTGAATAATATACAAAACATGGGTGATACCAAAGTGTTTATTGTAAATGTAGTGACAAATACATTGAGAATAATTGGCATTAAAAAGGAACTAGAAAATTACATGTTTAAAGTATGTGCTTTTCCCCTGCTACTTTGAAGTAATGGCAAGTACCAACATTTTAAGTAATGAAATACTTAATAGGATGGTCCATTGTCACATAATTTCTTGAGTGTATCTTCATCTTAATTTTTAAAGCAGTTCACCATGGATTTCAGTTTCAATTATTCTCTGTTTTTATTAATTCTGTAATGATCTGCAGAATCTTGTCATCTGAGAAGAAAAATAACTCATGAGTAAATTCAATACTATTTTTCCAGTGTATGCTCATATGACAGAGGTTTATTTCATTAAAAGATCTTAATTTATATTACCAAATAGCAACAATATTTACTACTAGAGATGCCTACAAAATATGTGTTGCCCAAAAATACTTTAATTATTGCTATAGTTATACTACACATACTTTGAAAAAGAGTAATTATTTTCAAAAGGGTTGCATTTGAGTCTGTATAGCCCTAGCTTTTAAGAGACAATGTGATATAAATCCTAACTTCTTTTTTTTTAAAGATTTATTTTATTTTTATTACAAAGTCAGATATTCGGAGAGGAGGAGAGACAGAGAGGGAAGATCTTCCGTCTGATGACTCACTCCCCAAGTGAGCGCAACGGCCAGTGCTGCGCCAATCCAAAGCCAGGAACCAGGAACCTCTTCCAGGTCTCCCACACGGGTGCAGGGTCCCAAGCCACTGGGCCGTGCTCTACTGCTTTCCCAGGCCACAAGCAGGGAGCTGGATGGGAAGTGGTGCCGGGATTAGAATCGGCACCCATGTGGGATCCTGGCGCGTTCAAGGCGAGGACTTTAGCCGCTAGGCCACGCCACCGGGCCCTATCCTAACTTCTTTATAAGGAATATTTCTTTTAAGATCTCTGTAGGACAATAAATTTTTCAGCTTTTTGTCAAGGCTAAACATACACATCTCTACTAACTCTACCCTGCTCTTCAGAGTGTAACAGCATTTCCATAGCCATGGGAAATGAAGAAAAAGCTGTTACCAGTTTCTGCATATTCGGCCTAAAGGAAACAAAAAATTCTAACAGGGAAGTGTTCTGGGGGAGGTGTCAATGGGGAAATGACATACCTCACTCCATAACAAAGCAGTTGAATATCAACGGCTCTGACAAACACTGCAACACAGGCTGCACTGTTTACCAAGGGGGCTTTTGTCAACAGCTACTTCGACTTCCATCTGAACAGCTGCTCTGAAATGATGACTTCCTAGCCAGGCCATCATCATTTTCTAGGAAGACATAATCACCAGGTCTGTCCACACTGAAATGCTACATGTCTATCAGATACGTCAGTGGAACGCTAAATGGTAACACTAGGAATTTGGAGAACTGGGCCCATGGCTTGACACTCAGACACTTGAGGGCCATAGCTGGCAGTGATGCTTGGCAGGGTGTAGGTCACTTCACAAGGTTCTCAATGTCAGGTCTAGGAAGAACCTTGGCTTTTAATCTGAGGAAGAGTAGAGAGTGAAAAAAGCACAGGAACAACTTCAACTGCTTCCTTACGCAGGCCTGACGTTCTATTACAACTTTTCTTTATAAGAAGTCCCGAAAAAAACGAAGACTACTCTGTACTCTGTCCTCCCTCTCAGATCCACAGTGTGTATGTTACATCTGAGAATAAGCTCTGGTTGCTCCTATGGCAAAGGGGAACAGTGAAATAATTTTAAAATTTATTTTGCTGAATTTAGAAGTTGAGATTCACTGTCTAAATTTATGTGATGATTTCTAAGGCTGAAGTTGTACGGCTCAAAGCCCATCAAGAGGAGAGCCCACGTCCCTCACCTACTCTGTTGAGACCTGCTCTAAGGAAGGCTTTAGTGCTGACGCGTTCACATCCAGTTAACCACAGCCTGTGCGGCCGCGGACAGCAGCACTGGCTCAGCAGCTCCCGGCCGGCTTCTCCACGAGGACTAACGGGAGAGGGAGACTGCAAGGTGGCACGGTGTGCTGAGCCAAAAGAAAAAAGGCATGATTTCTAAAATCTCTCATTCTCTTGCAAAGTTTTTCCCTGCATTATCACATGCTATGTGTACCCACATATATTTACACACACACACATACACACACACACACACTCATGAACTACCTTCTACTTACATTATAGTCAAATACTTACTTTCAAGGGACATCTTTGGATTTTCAAGCTTTTTTCTTAAAACTGAATCAATGAGCACCCTCAGTTGCTTGAAAATAACGGCTATCTTTACAGGGGCCTATTGAGAGACAAGTTGGACAAAGCTCAGGGGAGTGTGCTTAAATAAACCAAGATATACACACATGCATCTTTTACTCTATATTAGCATATCTTGGTTTTTTAAAAATTATTTATTTTTATTGGAAAGTCAGATAGATAGAGAGGAAGATCTTCTGTCCATTGATTTACTCCCCAAGTGGCTGCAACAGCCAGAGCTGTGCTGATCTGAAGCCAGGAGCCAGGAACTTCCCCCAGGTCTCCCACCTGGTTGCAGGGTGCCACGACTTTGGGCTCTCCTCGACTGCTTTCCCAGGCCACAAGCAGGGAGCTGGACGGGAAGCAGGGCCGCTGGGACACGAAACGGCATCCATATGGAGTCCCGGCACGTGTAAGACAAGGACTGTAGCTACTAGGCTACCGTGCTGGGCCCAGCATAACTTAATTTTAATGAGGCATATAAAAACAACTATTTTTGATAATTTCATTATTTATCTTGCTATTTCCAAAACTACAAAACAATTGTTCTAATAATTATTTTTTTCTCTTAATATTAACTCTGTGAGAGTTAAGACTGCAGTTTCGGGGAAGGAGCCTTTTAAAAAAAAGTTCCCTGAGGTGTAATTTACAACCATGAAAATTTTATTTAATTGAAAAAAATTTTAATAAATTTATGGAACCATCACCACAATGCAGCTACAAAACATTTCTTCCACAAAAGCTTCTTCACAAAAATTGAACAGATTTCTGATACTGTTAAAAACTCACATTTTTAGTCATAGACAAATAGTTACCATGGTAAGGAATAACAGTGTGTTAGGTTTACTTAGGATGATCAACTTCTCCCCACAGGGAAACAGACTTATTGCCAGAGATAAGCACACTAGTTAGTGACAGCAAAATTTCCAAGGCCAACATAACTTCATTTTCAACTTTAACATATTTAAATAAAACTAGATAGGCATGACAAAATAAGGAAGTCTTCAACACAGTCTCAGGGGAAGAAATTATGCAAGGTCCAGGTATTCAAAATCTCTCCGTGGTTGTGGAGGCTGAACCCTTCCATGTAACCCACCAAAAGCAGCTGTAGTGTTTACCTGAAAATAGATCCAGCCATCCACAGACAGAAGGCGTTCCCGGTGTTGAACTTCTATATCGCCACCAAAGAGTAACACTGGGAAAGGAGTTATGAGGGTGGTCTCCCTCAGGTACACTCGGGCATATCTTACCTACGCAGGAGAAGAGGGGGGAAAAGTTCACGTTCGCCACCTGTGCACTTTTGCCACGAAAAGGCATTTAACTTTTAAGCCTGTGTTACATACTCTGGACACAAAGTATAAGGAATTTTATCATTAATTATGTTAATTAATAATGTTAACATTAAGTTTTGAAATTCTCTAGCCCAATGTTTAGCTAGAGCCATGAGTCAAAGGGGGACTCTTTCTATTGTAATTTATAAATATTTGCTAACTAACGTAGGTGCTATCTCCCACAATTCCATTGCCCCTTTGCTATGCGAAAAACACCGTTTTTCTCTTTTTGTGAAATACTCATTATTAACCATCTACTTGCCATAACTGTCTTTATTTCAAGCAGAAAAGATGATGTTCCTGGTTGGAAACCTTGCTATTCTTTGATTTAATTTAGGAGAAATAAGCATTTTGTTTGCTTAGGAAACTGTGCAACTTATTAAATATGAATAAAAATTAATGGCTCAGTTTGCAAGCTAAATACAATTCTTGCTTGGGCATCCTGTCTTGACAACTGGAATTTAAGAGACGAGCCCTTTACCTTCTCCTGGTATAAGAGCCACCCGTGAGTCTGCAAGTCTCGGTTTACTGACGATGGATGGACTTGTGCTTTGCCTTGGGCCGTCTCCACAATGCATGCGAGTTTTTCTGTAACGTCCACTGACTTTGTGTAGATTATCTTCCCCACGTTGTCATAAAGCCCAGCAGCCAGGACAGCTTTCAGAAGGGCCATTTCTTGGAAAGAGAGACTCTGTGAGGTTTTGTTTCCTTCCCAGTTGTTGCAAGTTGTAGAAGATGAAAATCCTGCTGCTTTGACCAACTTTATTAACTCCTGCTTCACATCCTTGATTGGTTTGTTAAAAAGAGACAGCCAAACTTGATTAAAACAGGAATTTCCAAATAACCTTTTAACTTTTTTTTTTTTTACAAAGTTTATGAACAACAATTTCATTTAATCTAAAATCATCATCTAAAACATTTTTTCTAGCTTCAGTCAAGCCAGTCAGTGAAATACTACAGAAGGATCAGTGTTTCTCAAAATACACAGGATGTAAGTAATTAAAAGGTGATGTTTACATTTAGGATATCCTTTAGGCTTTGAGTTTGGGGCCTAACAGACTTTGATTCCAGAAAGACCACACAAACAGCTGCTCTCACACCTCAGAACTGAGATCTGTGGGTGGGGGAAGGGAGAGGTGGTGGGGAAGAAAAGGCTGGCAGTAGGCATGGGGTGGGACGAAGGGCTAAGCCGAAGAAAACACCCTGTGCCACCTTCCTGGGATTCAAAATGGTGGAAATCCCAGTCAGCCCAGAGGGGGCGGTTTCTTCAGTGTAGCCCTTATCTGCTTGGGAAGGGAGATGTTTACTCAAGAGAGACCCCTCTGACATCCCAGCAGTTATTTTAAGTCAGAAAAAGTAGTGGGTCAGGCCAGGAGTGACAGTTCAACCGGCTAATCCTCCACCTCCAAGCACCAGGCTCCCATATGGGTGCAGTTTGCATCCTGGTTGCTCCACCTCCCATCCAGCTCCCCGCTTATGGTCTGAAAAAGCAGTGAAGAATGACCCAAAGCCTTGGGACCCTGTACTCATGCGGGAGACTTGGAAGAAGCTCCTGGCTCTAGGCTTCAGATTGGCTCAGCTCTGGTTGTTGTGGCTACTTGGGGAGTGAGCCGGCAGATGGAAGATTTCTGTCTCTCCTTCCCTCTGTAAATCTGCCTTTCCAATAAAAATAAATAAATCTTTTTAAAAAGTGGCTTCTCCAAGCTATAGGTTGCTTTGTACCTAGAAATATTTCTTCTTTATCAAGAAAGTTATTGCTTCAGACCCGTCCAGCTCTGGGAGATCTCTGTGTCCAACTGCTTATACATATATAAAGCAGAGGCATTCTTCCCAATGCACCTGTTCTAGTCACTCCTCTAGTCACTCCTTTCAGAGTGTATATAAAGAATTACCTCCAACGTTAACAGAGATGTTCTATTCAGAAAGTTCCTCCGGCAGTACGCCATCTCAGAACGGTAGCCTCCTTCCTGCTGTGCTTTCTTCCACCTAGAAAAACAGACATCAAGAACATAAACACAGTCCATCACATTTTCTTTCCAAACCAAAGTCAGGTTTAATTAAGTGACAACTTCAAAAGAGGAGGCGACTTGCTGGCTGTAGCAGCAGTTTTTTTGTTATATAAAACAATTTCAACAGCAATACAGGTACTTTTGTTTATGTGTAGAAATAAATTATTGTTATTTCAGATATGAGATAATATACACATAATAGCAAATATACTGGTTTTAAACTTGAAAAAAGGATTACAATCTGAATAGAGTTAGAATACCTAACATATCTTAAAAAATAGAAGAAAAAAGAAGTTAAGCTTGAATCTTAAATCTGTAGTTTAAGGAAAACAAACCTGAGACCACCGGCATGTTGATAACAGACTACCTCCTTACCCCAGATACGCATTGTAGATTGTCAGGTGGTCCGAATCCGCCACAGCCAGAGCAGACTTGGCCAGATCGGCTTCCTCTTTGCGACCAATTGGTGTGGTAAAGGGGGACTTCTCCGTCATGACTGCAGCAAGTGTTGCCTGTTGGTAGGTGAGCAAACAGTTTACCATTAATGTGGCACACGCAGAAAGCTGATTTATAAAAGAAAACAATAATCTGAAGTTGCCTGTTACTTTCAATACATTTATTATGTTTTATTATAGCTTTTTTTTTGGGTAAAGATTTATTTAATTTTATTATAAATTAGAATGAGAGACAAAGAGAAGTATCTTCCATCTGCTGGTTCACTTCCCAAGTGGCTGCAATGGCCGGAGTTAAGCCAATCCGAAGTCAGGAGCCAGGAACCTCTACCAGGTCTCCCACATGAGTGCAGGGTCCCGAGGCTTTGGGCCACCCTCTGCTGCTTTTCCGGGCCACAAGCAGGAAGCTGGATGGGAGGTGCAGCAGACAGATATGAACTGGCACCCATTTGGGATCCCAGTGCATTAGCCACTAGGCTATTGCGTCAGGACTTCCAACTTTTATTTTCATTTTTAAACAGCATTAGTTTATATATATTTTAAAAAGATTCATTTTTATTGGAAAGACAGATCTACAGAGAGAAAGCTAGAGAAAGATCTTCCATCTGCTGGTTCATTTCCCAAATGGCCACAACAGCCAGGACTTGGAACTCTTCCTGGTCTCCCACGTGGCTATGGGTTTCCAAGACTTTTGGTGATCTTCTACTGCTTTCCCAGGCTGTAAGGATGGGAAGTGGAGCAGCTGAGATGCCAGTGCCACAGGGTGGAGGATTAGCCTGTGGCACCACCACACTGGTCTCAAGCCCAAACATTAAAAAAAAAAAATTATTATTTAAAAAAATTATTTATTTTTATTGGAAAGGTGGATATACAGAGAGGAGGAGAGACAGAGAGGAAGATTTTCTGTCTGCTGGGGTGAGGACTTTAACCACTATGCTATTGCGCCGGGCCCCAAACATTTTTTCCTAAAAAGTATTGGAAACAATGGAAATTTAGCCATGTAGGAGTGAAGGTAACTGGGCTATGATGGGCTATGATTCTAGTATTACATCTAACTATATAATATTCTATAAATCTCTTACACTGATCTTGGGGTTTTTGTTTTTTTTTTTCTGACTCTGTTGCTAAAACCTCATTACCTCACAGACACGGAATAAAGTGCTGTGTTTTCTTGGAGGTGCGGGGCAGCGTTATGGCACCTGGATTAAGACGCTGCCTGCAATGACAGCATCCTATATAAGCTCCATTCTGACTCCCAACTGCTCTAATTCTGATTCAGCTCCCCAACAATGTGCCTTGGAAAAGAAGGCCCATATGTTCTAACCTCCACACTCAAGTGGGAGATCCAGGTTCTGAAATGTGACCATGTGGGGAACGAGCCAGCAGATGGAACACCTTCTTTCAAATAAAAATAAATAAGTCTTAAAAAGAATTAAAAGAAGAAAAAGTTTGGAACTATACAAAAATTCATTTGTTGTTCCTGCAGCTTTTCAGATAAACTACCATGACAGAGGTTACTTGTAGAATCTGGCATAATTCTAATGAGGCTCCATTTCTAACACTAAAGAAAGACAGTAGAATACTATGCCATTCTCTTTGCATTTTTTTTTTTTTTTTAAAGAATCCATCCAATTCCATTGGAAAGGCAGATTTACAGAGAGAAGAGACAGAAAGGTCTTCCGTCTGCTGGCTCACTCCCCAAGTGGCCACAGTGGCTAGAGTTGAGGCAATCCAAAGCCAAGAGCCAGGAGCTTCTTCCTGTTCTCCCACTTGGGTGCAGGGGCCCAAGGCTTTGGGCCACGCTCTGCTGCTCTCCCAGGCCATAAGCTGGGTGCTGGATGGGAAGTGGAACATTGGTATCCTATATAGGTGCCAATTTGTGTCCTGGCTGCTCCACTTCTGATGCAGCACCCCAAGTGGCCTGAGAATAGGAGAGGATGGCTCTACTGTTTGTGCTCCTGGTACTCACGTGGGAGACTCAGATGAAGCTCTTGGCTTCGGCCTGGCCCAGCCCTGGGCTGTTGCAGCCAACTGGAGAATGAACCAGTGGATGGATGCTTTCACATAAACAGACAAATAAATAAGTAAAACTTTCTTTAAGGAGTGAAAAATTATTTCCAATGTTACTAATTTCCCAGCTGCATAATACCTAAAATGAAGTAGCAGCAGCAGCATTTGACTTACCACTGGGTCAAGACAGCCAAATATGGCACCAAAAATAAGCATCTTGCCAATCTTGACATTCACAGGTAAAGCTGCAAGGTGTTGCCCTAATGGAGTTAGTTTAGGCTCATTTAGTTCACAAGCTCCAATTTTTCGTAGTAAATTCATTGCATTGCTGATTACTTGAAGCTGAGGAGGATCTAAGGCTTTGGAGAGGAAGTCTTCTGGAGAGCCAAGATTGCATTTCTGTAGATTGAAAAACAGTGATACAACTCGCATGTTATTACAAAGACTTAACACTATCCAAAGAGAATGGTGTGAGTTCAGTCACATTTCTTATAATTGGGAAAGTGCACTGTGTGTGTGTCTGTCTGGTAGGAGAATGAGATCTTCTGGTATACATTTTTATTTTCTTTTAAAGAGTCAAAAATTTTAAATGGAAGGATATTACAGATCTTTCACTCTAGAAGTTCCTTGGCATAGGTCAGGGTTTCTCAGTGCCAGGACTGGTGCCAGCCAGGAGTTGGGGCTGGGTAATTGTTACTTTACAGAGTTGTCCAGTGCACTGCCATCTGTTTGGCAGTATCTCCTCCAGCAACTCTACCAATTCAGTACCAGTAGTACCTACCATCTACCCAGTTTGGCAACTAAACTCTCCAATGTAAGCTACCTCCTGGTAGGCAACACTGCTCCTCGGGAAAACTACCTACCTAAGTTATAAAGATACATTTTAATACCTAAGTAGGAATGTTTATGGCAAAATCAAGGCAGAGTGGATTTACTTGTACAAAGATGAGGCAAGGTATGTATTAAAGTATGAGAAAGTTAAAGCAGCACAACTAAGTGTAAGTCTTCATTTTTCTTTTTCCTAGAAAGGAGGAAATAACTTCATTCCCATTCTCTTGAGATTACCATAATATGCAGACATAATTCCTCCAGAGGTACACGCAATATTTCAGGAACAGAATATTCCATAAAGCCTTCAAATCTAAAAAAATAAAACAACAGTATGTATTTTCAGGAATGCTGACAGTATGAATAAACACATTTTAAATATCCAGGCCTGTGCCATACCTTTCTCTTGTGTACATTCGGAAACAGAAGCCATCTCGGACCCTCCCAGCTCTCCCCTGGCGCTGCAGGGCACTGGCTTTGCTGACAAAGGTTTCAACCAAAGAACTCATCTGGCTGCTCTCATGGTACCTAAAGAAGTGTTAGTAGAGAATAAGTAAATCATTGACTTTTCTAAATCAGAGGCATTAGAAATATTTAACCCTTAAAATTAAGTTAGGGGCCAGAGTTGGTAAGGCCACTGCTGGCAGTGCTGGTATCCCATATGGGTGTCACTGCTGTCCTGGCTGCTCTACTTCTGATCCAGCTCCCTGCTAATAGCCTGGGAAAGCAGCAGATGAGGGCACAAGTGGCTGGGCCCCTGTCATGAAGGTGGCAGAACCTGATGAAGCTCAGGCTTAGGTGTGGCTCAGCTCTGGCCACTACAGCCACTTAGAGAGTGAATCAGAAGATGGAAGACCACTTTTTCTTTCCTTCTCTCTTTATAAGTGACTTTCAAATAAATATATCTTTTAAATAAATGAAGCTGAACAGAGGCTAAAAAAAGCTCATCACTGTGGATCAATAGTTCTCAAGTTTCCTACCTAAATAATTTATCAAACATTACATACTAAATCTCATACTACCAAATTAACAACTCTGGCACCAATTAAAACAAAAAAATTTACTTATATTTTCTTAAACTAATCTGACCAGGGAACCTCCTTTATGTTAATGGAATAGCTAATAATTACACAATTCTTCAAAAACAGTTTGAGAAGTGCCATCATGAATATTACAATTCAATATGCCTTTTGCAAGATACAGTTAAACCCTAACAGCATTCGCCCTAAAGATACAATGCAATTAAGAATTTCTTTATGGGGCCAGTACAGTGGCATAGCATATTCAGCCTCGGTGGTGTCAGCATCTTGGATGGCTGCCAGTTCAGGTTCTGTCTCCTCCACTTCTGACCCAGCTCTTTGCTGACGTTCTGGGAGGGCAGTGGAGGATGGCCCTTGGGCTCCAACTCCCACCTGGGAAACCCAGCGTGAGCTCTTGGCTCCTGGCTCTGGACAGGCCCAACTCTGGCCACTTGGGGGATGGACATTCTGTCTGTATGCCTTTTCTCTCTGTAATTCTGCCTTTCCGATAAAAATAAATAAATCTTTAAAAATTTCTATACTACTAATAAGAGCCTTTTTCAGGTACTGCTGAGAATGGGCTATACAGATAATAAACCAATACATTGCACTATCCCCCATTTATGCAACATAAACATTAAAATATTTATGAAGTAGTACTCTTGTTAAAGATTCAGCTAAGACTATACTTACTATGTTCCTGTGACTGCATCAGGCATTTTTAACTGGCAAATTTTCATTTCCTCATCATACACAGGAGGAAAGCGATGATTAGAGGTTACACTACTTGCTCAAGGCTACAGATCCGAAACTTAAATCCTACTGATTCCAAAATTCTTTGTGTCTATGTGAGTCCAAAAATAATGCTTTTGTTTATGAAAAATAATGTGAATAATTCTTTTACTAAAAATTATTGACAAATCTACAGAAATTCACATTCTGAAAAATTTCTTGGCAGTTTTCTCAAAGTAGCAGCACATTGGCACCAGTCACTTCAGAGTCCATGGCCTGAAATTCTGGCATTTATTCTTATGTTTCCTATAGTCTTTCTAAAGATTTTTGCTTTGGGCACACTGTAGAACATTTAGGATTTTCCCTAAAATGATTTTGATTTCTCCTATGAATTAAAAGAGTCACAAATTCTTTCCAGGTTAAAAATGTTTTGATTTAAGCAATTCAAACTTACTTATTTTCTTTTGTTCTTCCTGTATCAATTACAAATACAACATCTGGAATAGTGATACCCGTCTCTGCAATATTGGTTGCTAAAACAATCTGGAAATTAAAAAAAAAAAAAAAGCTAAAACATTTAGACATGTTTCCACAATATTATATGATGATTTAACTTCTTTTCATAGTTTGAGCCCATGAATTTTTAAAAGTGAATTCCAAGTTAAGTTACAAAATTTTATAATCTGTGCAATTTTAATTTGCTCTAATTAGTCTAATCAACTCCAAGGATTTTGTTTCCAACAAAAATACCATTCTGCTAATTCTCGTCAGTCACCTTAAAAATGACAGAAGTAGAATGGCAAACTGGGTCAGAGAATGGAAACAGCTCAGCACAACCCTTCATGATTATTTTTGGGAAAAAAAAAAAAAAAACCCAGCACATTACTGAGCAGAACTAGGTTGTACCTGGCCCCTTATGGCTTTTTGTGAATACAGACAGCGAATCTCTTTACCTCTTTGGCCTCGATTACCTCTAGTGTAAATTAAGTAGAAGATTTATAAAGTCTAACTCTAAAATTCTTAGCAGTGATGGCTGAATAATGCAATATGTATTGTTTTTCCTGTTGAACTCT
This sequence comes from Ochotona curzoniae, assembly GCF_017591425.1. Taxonomy (NCBI): domain Eukaryota; kingdom Metazoa; phylum Chordata; class Mammalia; order Lagomorpha; family Ochotonidae; genus Ochotona; species Ochotona curzoniae. The sequence continues at coordinate 25,344,710 of NW_024465582.1, forward strand.
TGGAAATAAAACATTCAGGAAATTCTAAGTCAAGTTTAATTAGTATTTATTGTTCTATTTCAAGTTTGTATTTCAATTTTGAATGGCTGCTTCACTTACTTATCCATGGAAAGGGGACCCATATACTAAAAGCCTGATGGGAGCTATGGTGACATTCTATTTAATTAGGGTGCAAAGCTTTAAGAGGTAACTCTGGGGTGGACATTGGGTCAGCAGTTAAGATGCTGCTTGTGATGACCCTATCACAGTGTCTGGGTTCAAGTTCCAGTTTTGCTTTCAATTTCCAGCTTTCTGCTAAGGAGTATCCTGAGAGCTAGCGGTGATGGCCCAAGCACTTGGCTCACTGCCACACGTGGCAGGAAGCCAGATTGGGTCCTGAGCTCTTGGCTTTATAGGCATTTGGACAGTAGAGCAGTTGATGGAAGATCTCTCTGCCTCTGTTTTTCTGTCTTTAAAAAGAGGTGGAACTCATCCTCAGAGAATATCTTAACAGTGAAGCTTAACTGTTACAGATCAGAGAATATTCTCCAGACCCCTGGAGTTTTCACAGCAGCTGGGAAACCATCAATTTGATCTAAACCCACTTAAAGATGAGGAAAATGAGGCTGAGCAGTTGCCAAAGGCTACAAAGATATACGTGGGACCTGAATTGAGGCCTCCCAAGACCCAGGCAGGTTCTTTCTAGGGGTTCTGCAATCCCCACAGGTTCTCCATTGTGCTCTGAACTTTAAGAAACTCTGGGTAGCATCTCTCTCACTGAGATCCTGAACAGAGGATACAAGGCGTATCCGGAGCTTCTTTCCTCATACCTGCTATGAGGAAAGTTCATATGGTCTATGAACTGTAAAAATAATCATGGTTGAACAATGTGAAAGGACCAAAAGAACCTCCTGGGACCTAAATAGCTCCTGACATGGAACTCTTTCTGATGCTTTCTTCACCAAGAAAGTAGTGCTTTTTCTTTTATCACACCCGTGCAACTACCACTAGAATATGATGTAGGTATTCAAATGCTGGGTCCAACTCTGATTATTTTCAACTGCAGAGCACATGCAGCGGGCCCTGCAGTATGATAACTTTTTTTGATGTTATAAAGTCACTATGTTTTCATGAAACAGTCTCAGGTAGAGCAAGTAGGCATCTGTTGTGCAGAATTTTACCTTCCTGACTCCTGCAGGAGGAAGTGTGAAGGCTGCAGCTTGATCTTGAGTTGAAAGAATAGAATGCAGAGCTATCACTCTATATCTGAAAGTTAAAATCATAGTTCTTAGCAAGAGTTTCTCTTTAGAAGACACTGCAAAGAATAACAAAATTTATTTGCATATAGGAAACAATTTAAAAAGTTTTAATTTTACATTTAAAAACATAAAAAGGTCCGATGAAAGCCCATACACATCCATCATAGAGGAAGGAGTTAATATTAATAATTGTAAGTTGAGTATCCCTTTTTTGAAATAGCTGGGACCAGAGTATTTCAGAATTCAGGATATTTGCATATATACAGTGAGAAGATTTTGGGATGAAACCCAGGTCGAAATATGAAATTTGTTTGTGTTTCATATGAACCTTATATACATGACTGAAAGTCATTTCATACAGTATTTTAGTGTACCTGTACACTGACTGTGACCTATCACATGAGGGAAGGTGGGGAATTTCCCACTTGTAGTTTTATGCTGGCATTTAAAAGGTTTTGGATTTTGGGTTTTTTTAAATTAAAGAGACTCAACCTGCTTGTGAAAAATAGGAATTACAGAACTTTTAAAATTCTGATATTAATATGATAACCATCATGACAGCAATAAATTATACTGGAACAGATACCAATAGCTGATTCAGAATGGATGGATGATAAACTGCAACCTTGGAGTTTTGAACAATTCAGTGGGTTGCTTCTGGGGATTTAGCATCTTACTCTTAATATCCTTAGTCGTGTTAATAAAGTCAGATACAATGCCTAACAATTTTTTTGCTATGTAAAATGCTGCAATATTTAAAAAGTGTTCTTCACCATAAATAATTTTAACTTAAATTCAAAGACTTGAAAACTCTGATCAAGAGTTTTAATCTACTATCTCTGTATCACACAATTGCCATGAATACAATGAAGAGTTACAGTTACCGTTCAGAATAAAATCTTCTGTCATTTGACAGGAGGTCATACAATTGCTGAATATGAGCAAGCCCAGGTAAAAAAATCAATACTGCTCCTTCAATATTTCTGAATTGGGGACTTCTGTCTGAAATTAAGAAAAATAACGTATCAAGATATTTCCAGTTAGTGTGAATGTTTTACCCACATCAATGACACACTAGAAAGAGAAATATACCTAAATATACGAGAAGTTCCAAAATGAGATCCAGGTTGATTTTATACGGATTCATGTAGAGAATGGCATGCTGAGTGCGGTTACTGTACTTATGGTAAAATGGATTTAAATCAGCACTTATTCCAGTCTGAACTGGGATGTATTCCTAAAAACAAACAAAAAATACAACCATAGCTGAACAACAATATTAAGGACATTCATAAGACAAGGGAAAAAGGAGGCATTTATAATCACTCAAATCCATACTTTTATCTTTGACACTGTAACTATTCTGTTAAATAGGAGTCAAAAGTATAAAATTACACATCTTTTCTATAATTAATTTTATCCAGCCCTGACATAGAGCAAAATATCTTTATCTTGGCATGTGTACACTAAAAGAACTGTAGAAAAACCTTCTAACAGTGTATGTATTTATTCACTAGTGACTATGAAGCAACCATGTCAATAGAGGCTAAGTTTTTTGGATCAAAAGTTCATTTCTACTTCATTCCTTCCGCATTCTATTTTGGCTACTGAGTTCCAATTATCTCTTTTGAAATAACTGAAGTAGTGTTTCTAAGGATGCAATTTCCATCTCTGGAATTTAAGGGAATTATTTTAGTTTTCTTGGCTTACCTGCTTAATAAAAGGGAAAGTAACTTAGATCTGTGTGCTTGCCTGAGGCAACTCCACTCTCCCGCCTAGGATAAATACTGCTAAACAGAGGTTACCAAGGAAAGCAATGTGCAGGTCCATTTTTGGGACCACTGCATCCTAATCAAGTATGGTGCGGCAACCAAATAAAGATCCTCACTATAGTCTGCTCCTCCATAACTCACCATTGCTATGAAACTTCCAAAGCACAGACCAGCATATAAAAGACAAATAAAAAATGACAGACTACAGGCTGTACAATAATTGTTATGACATGACTTTGAAAATTTGTTCACACACTTAATACGTTCTTTTACCAAATTACACTCAAATTTGGTATTTTAGCTGTTTGATTTACAAATTCTTACAGCAGCTTATGCTCTAGATATCAATATCATGTATCTTTCAAAATGTTTTCTTTTTACCTGATACTTTTTTATTCCACCTGCTTTGCTTGTAACATTAACAGTTATTTCTTCTTCCTCCTCTAGAAATTTCTGACAATATTCTGAGTCCTTTTCCAGTACAAAGCCCGTTTCTTCTATTATATCCTCAAGATGAAAAACCTGCACAGTGAGGCACATAAAGGTTGAACATAAAAAGGCTGTTGAGGGAATTATTATCTTTTGAATGTAATCAAATGTCAGTTTAGAACGTAATGGATTTTTTTTTTTCTTTTGGGAATGAAGAACTTTGTTGACATAATGAATCTGTCTATAAAAGTTTTAGAACAAGTTACTTTCTCAGGACACATAAGCAGGGAGTTGGATGGGAAGTAGAGCAACCAGGATATGAACTGGCATCTGTGTGGGATCCCAGCAGATGCAAGAATTTAGTCCCTAGGTTACTGTGCTGGGCCCACAAATTATATCATTAAGTAGAGTTTTTTTTTTAAGATTTATTTTTTTCATTTTTATTTGAGGTTTTTTTTTTTTTAGATAAGAGTGGCCAAAAGAGTGGCGTGCTCAGCAGAACTAAATAGGCAAGCCTTCAGAACAGAACAGGCCGAGAGGAAGCTTCTAAGCTTGAAATTGAGGTGTGGGTGAGAAAGCGATCACTTGCCTGAATGTGGATGTAATGATTTAGATGTGGAAGTCAAGTACCCTAGCAACAGTGCTAGGACCAGGCCAGGGCCTGTCACCTAGGGAGACTCCCTGGAGGGGATGCAGTTTATGTTTATACGTACATTACAAGCAATATTTACCTCAACAGGGTAACTTCTCCCTGAAATTCTCAAAATCGGGCAGTGTGTAAAATATGTAGAAAATTTTTCACTGTCCACAGTGGCACTCATTAGAATCAAGTGTAAATCAGACCGTTTTTGCAAAATTTCCTTCAGAATAATCAGTAGGAAGTCTGACTGGACACTTCTTTCATGAACCTGTTACAAAGAGAATAATTCACATATAAAGACCAATAAGAGACTAAACAGTCAGATACTCAAACCTGAAAATTAACATTTAGTATCATCATTGGTATTTTAGTCCACAGTTGTATGTTTTTTTTCAAGTTTTTTTTTTTTTTTTTTGGAAAGGCAGATATACAGAGAGGAGAGACAGAGAGGAAGATCTTCTATCCAATGATTCATTCCTCAAGTGAGCGCAACGGCCGATGCTATGCCAATCCGAAGCCAGGAGCCTCTTCCGGGTCTCCCACGTGGGTGCAGGGTCCCAAGGCTCTGGGCCATCCTCGACTGCTTTCCCAGGCCACATGCAGGGAGCTGGAAGGGATGCGGGGCTGCCGGGATAGAACCGGCGCCCATATGGGATCCCGGGCGTGCAAGGCAAGGACCTTAACCACTTGCGCCACCGCGCCGGGCCCCTCAGCTCTGGCTGTTGCAGCCATTTGCAGAGTGAACTAGTAGATGGAACACCTCTTTGTCTCTCCTCTCTGCAAATATGCCTCTCAAATAAAAATAAATAAATCCTAAAAAAAAAAAAATTCTGATATGAAAATTGGCACAATCGTGTGCTTTTAAATTTGACTTTAGAGGGAGCATATCTATCTATAAAGAAAATGACATACTGATGAAACTTTCTAGTCTTAAGGACTACAACAGACAGATAACACCATTGAGAGACAATACCTGGTAGAAATATAGACTGAGTCAAACTGGGTTTGAACCCCAAGCTTCAGAACATACTTTGCTATGTGAACCTGAACAAGCTGTTTGACCTCACTGTGTCTTAAGTTCCTCAATGATAAAGATAATAACTACTACATAGCGTTGCTGGAATGAGCTAATGAATCTCTATGTAAATATAAAAAAATATAAATACACAAAATCCTTTGAGGAACATTAAGCATATTGCAAATATACAATACTTATTCAGTAAATCAGTTAAAAAGAGATAACATCTATTAAAGGAAACTAAGTCATTATATGAAAAATATCTGGTGCTTAGTGAGTATGAAGCAAATCTTAGCAATGTTACAGATAATGGCCATTTAAAACAGATATGTTTAGCATTTAGCTGGACCGAATTCTAGAATCTACTCACTTCATCCACAATGACATGAGACACATTAGTTAGCAGACCGTCTTCTTGCAGTTTCCTTAGCAAAACTCCTGTTGTGCAGTAGAGTAACCTGGTCGACTCACTAGCTCGAGACTCCATCCGGATTTGATACCCGCACAAAGAATTCTGCAGGGAGAACACAAGGTCATGGTTAAACAGTCATGAGCATCTGGAAAGCAGACTTTCATCAGTGAATCCAGGTTCTGCTCTTGCTCCCATATGGAGTGACCTAAGTTTATTTGGTTTAAATGTTTTCCTATGTTTCTCAATTACATAAAATTACAAATTTTGTCATTTTAAGTGGAAAAACTTTTTTTCAATAAGACAAAAACTTGTTGGAGGTAAAGACACAAATGACTCAGATCAAAATACTGAGATCCTCAGGAACAGAGTATTTAAAAAGCTTTGTAATTTGGTTTACTTTTCTATTAAGAACTCATAAAGCTTGCCACTATTATCACACAGCTGGTATCAAGCCAGTGGTGCCCACTGGGAATTCTGGAAATCACATTTATTCCCTTGACAACTTTTTGTTCTTCAGTCATCTTGTTGTCTTATGCCAGTACATGTCTGCCATCTCCATATGGGGCAGAAACCAAGTACTTTTATCCTCTGAGGTTCTATGCCAGAAACCCAGATTACTCAATAAATTGAAGGGGTACCCAACTTAACATAAACATATTACTTTTGTAATATTACATCACCAGAACCATTCTAATTGTAAATATTTTGAATTAAATGAGCTTATAATTTATCATTTTTGGTTTAACCAGTTTAATTCATTCTTATATTATGCAGTGACTCCAGTTAAGGACTGGTCAGTTTTGTGATACCTGAGTGGCATATGCACGACAATAAATATTTAAGAACTTTTTCCATTTAGAAAAAAACAAGATTTGAAAGTAGTCTAACATTTCTATCTATGTTGCCTTTTTCCCCTGTTTTATTTATTTATTTATTTATTTATATTTGAAAAGTAGAGTTGCAGAGAAAGATCAGTCTTCTATCTGCTGATTTTACTCCCCAAATGGCCATAATGGCCAGATCTGGGCAGGTCTGAAGCCAGGAGCTAGAAGCTTCTTCCAGTTCTCCCATATGGGTGCAGGGGCCAAAGGACGTGCGCCATCTTCCACTGCTTTCCCAGGCATGTTAGCAGAGAGCTGGATCAGGAAGTGGAGCAGCTAGTACTCCAACCAGCGCCCATATGGATGCTGGCTCTGCAGGCAGAGGCTTAGATTGCTATAACATAGAGCCAGCCCCCTGCTCTTTGCAGATAAATGCAAAATCATTCATGGATACATTATGAGGAAAAGATGTGAGAAGCTCGAGATGATACTAACTAAATGTATTTGTCTATATTCTTTGAAGATTCTACTTATTATGTAATATATTTGAATATTCAATGATTAAAAGTTGATATTTCTCTCTCATATGAAGTCTCATGATAGAATCACTGATAATCCCTTTGCTATGAAGATAGGGGCACTGTAACACATTCACTAATGAAAACATAAAAAATGCTCTACATGTGCTCTCGAGCACCAGTTAACAGGCAAAATTAGGATACGGCCCAGGTGCCGTTTTGGTGCCAGGAGCCTAGGTGAGCAATGTTGCAATTCAGCGGAGAGGAGTTGAACGACAGCTTACCCTTCCTCCAGGTCCGTTTTCACAGCCCAACTCCTCACACACTCTGGTGGCCAAGCTCACTGCTGAGATTCTTCGGGGCTGGGTACAGACAATGTTACATTTACTTGTCCCCCACTCATGTAGGAGCAAATCTTCTAGCAGAAAATGGGGCACTTGAGTACTTTTACCACTTCCTGTTTCACCTGCCACAACTACTACTCGATGCCTTTTAAGAGTTTCAACAATGGAATCCCGGTGTTTGAAAACAGGTAACTGTTGTCTCTCCTTTAAGAGTCTTTGATATTTTGGTGTACTTTGCAACTTTCTAAAAAGGTTTCTGATAGGCTCTAAATCTTCTGCAACTGCTGAATCCAAGGACAGGGCAGAAAAATCCTCATCAGAGACTAAATTTTCCCAAGATTCCTCAGGATCTTCAGAGTTTTCTTTCTTATTTTCAGAATGCTGCTGTTGCAGTTGCTGCTGCTGTTTCAATTTATTCAGAAGTTTGGCGATAAAAAGATCACGTGGCTTATTGGTTTCCATTTTATTTAGTTCTTCTTTTTTCTTTTCTGCATCACTCCATTCCAGCCAAACATCTCGGTAAGTGGGAGGAAGCAACTGATGAACAGACTACAAAAGAACAGCAGTTCATTACCTTTATTAACTATTGGAACTGACATACCAATAGTAGTTCACAGGGATAGCTACAGTCCTCTTAAAATGTAATTAAACGTTCAAATTCATAAATTATTACTCCATATTTTTAATGTTCATTCATTTTCATGCACTTGAAAAGCTGAGAGATTGGCAAGGGAGCAAGAAGTGGGGGCCAGGGGTGCTGGGATTGCTGAAACCAGAAGCCCAGACTCCTTCCAGGTCTTCTATGTGAGTGGCAGTGGTCCAAGAACTTCACCCATCAGCCACTATCTCCCAGAATACTTTTGCAGGATGCTGGATTGAAGTGGAGCAAACCAGCACTCCAATAAAGGATGCAGGTGTCCCAAGTGGCAGTTCAATCCACCACACCAAAATCCTCACACAGTTATTAATGCAACACAAGATGTAAGTGTATACAATGCAAATTCATAAACAGAACATCACATTCAGCACTGTAACTGACCAGCTGTGCACAAGACTATAGCACTATGCTTTAGCTTCTCCTCTTAAAAATGTGGCTAACAATAGTATCTCCCTTACTGACATACACAGGTTAACTAAGCTAATACCTGTCAAGTGTTCATTCCTTGAAAGTTGTAAACTGCTAAACAAATGTTTGTCATTTACTTCTGTAGTGATACTAAATAAAATGTACTCAGATGGTAGAGCATTTCTACAAGCAACAAAGATCCTTTAATATTCTAGCAGTTATACAATATTATAGGCCAAAGTATTTTAAATGAGCTATACAGCATGGAATCTCTCTTAACATGCTGCTATAAGAGAATCAATGATTCCTCTGGCATTGATAGCTACTTTTATCAAATAAACACAATTCCGTTACCGTAATTTGCAAAATGGGGGGTGGGGAAAAGAGATTAGGAGATTTCACTGCCAGAAACTGGAAAGGAACTACTGTTTGCAGTTCTACTCAATTAGTGTGTGAATTTTTTGGTGATTAAAAAAATTCTTTATTGCAGAAAGAAAATGCTGATAACTGAAGAAAAAAATGTATTATATCCTTGAAAGAGGCTCCATCACTTTCTGGTGTGGCAGGCCAGCTCACTGCTTGCTTGGTAGGTCCATGGGGCATATGCAAGTGCCTAGGATTCGGCCTACACTGCTGCTTCTCTGTGAGGCAGATGAGCTCAAACACTGGAGGTCCTTTCATCCCTGTGGGAGACCCAGCCAGGACTGTGGTTTCTGGATGTGGTGGGGCCCATCTTTGGCTTTTTAGGCATCTGGACAGAGAACCAGTAGTGAGAAGATCTCCCCCTTTGTTGTCTTGTCATTCTTTCAAATTAATAATAATAATAAACATTTAAAAAACACTTAATTTGAAAACAGTTGCTATAACCAAAACTTGAAAAATGGAACCAATGTCATTTTTTAAAGTTGAAGGCAATCACACTAACAAAAACCAAATTTCTAAAATTATCCTTAATTGACCACCCTGGCACAACTATTTTTAATTTGTAAATTAATACAGTCCCCCAAATGGCATGAGCAAAACTGTTTCCTTCAAGTGTCTGGCTTAAGGATAAAGATGTTTAGGAGGGAAAGGAAGCCAAATAAAAATAATCAGAAATGGAGATTAATCAGAAGCAACAATTAGTAAGAGAATTGGCATAGAGGGCCATAATTAAAGACTACCTTCCACATGCTCATAATAATTTTATCTCAACAAAATAAGCCCTACTTTTCAAAGGAGTTTTGAACTGCCTGGGTCTACAAAGGCTCACCTGTCCTTTGACTAAACGATACAGGGCTAAGGTAGCGCCCAGATGCTGGGCTTGCATGCCGTCCTCCGTCAGAATGGTAGGGCACACGACCAGGACATCATCTTCAGACTTTATAACCCTTACTCTACAAAGAGGCAACAAAAATGTTTTTTCTTAATAAAATTGATGAAATCAAGTGAAAAGAAGTCAGAACTCCATTAACATTGTACTTAAGCTTGTACTAGGTACTTATATTTTCATGAAAGGACTATGTTAGACAGACGTACCATCTATTAGACAGACGTAGATTTACAAACATTGTGGACCTGAGATATGGAATCAGAGGGTTTCTTCAACGTGGACTGACTCATGGGAAACAAAATGATTTTCATCTTACATTTTTCTATAAGTTGATTCGGTTAACCAGAAAAACATACCTACATTTCCAGTATCGACCTACTGCAATTTTCTCAAAGGAAGGATTTGGACTCTTGGGGAGATTCTTCCTGACCCAGTCAATCAGGAATTGTTTGGGTGATTTTCCAGTCCAGCTTCGAGCAGTATAGTCAAAATTTCTGACATCATGAGGTTCTTTCTTTTTATCTAAAATGGCAAACACTGGTGCTTTTAAAATGTCATGCAACATATAAGTTTTCTTTTTTGTTGCTCAAAATTTTCTTGCTTTTGGGAATAGCACTGTTAGAACAAAATGGGTAAAGAAAGGACAGATAGAAAAGCTTGCTTTTGTGTAAGTGATTTAAGCAAATCCTTTTAATGAACAGATCATGGAAAATTCTGAATATTTAAAAAACTGCCCTGAGGAGCTAATGAATTCTTATAAAATAGCTATGAAACTATAAAATGAAGCTAGGATACTCTGAATCACAATGTTTGGCAGGCTACCCTCCAGGTTGGGTCATCAAAAATGTTCCTAAGTCAGCAGCAGCGTTGTGTATTGCTACTACTGTCATCATCATCACTACCACCACTACCACTTCCAATGGCTTCCAAAATTTTGTTTTAAAGATTTATTTATTTTTATTACAAAGTCAGATATACAGAGAGGAAGATTTTCTGTCCTATGATTCATTCCCCAAGTGAGCACAACGGCCAGTGCTGAGCTAATCCAAAGCCAGGAGCCAGGAATTCCCACCAGGTCTTCCACGTGGGTGCAGGGTCCCAAGGCTGTGGGCTGTCCTCACTGCTTTCCCAGGCCTCAAGCAGGGAGCTGGATGGGAAGTGGAGCTGCCGGGATTAGAACCGGCGCCCATATGGGATCCCAGCACATTCAAGGCTAGGACTTTAGCTGCTGAGCTACTGTGCCAGGCCCCCAAATCCTTTATTGTTGCCTAAAAGCTCTTTTTGGTTCATCTCTATTAGTTATCATTTAACGTCTTGGTCAACACTGTATAAGCACATTAGTTGCCAGTCAATTTCTCAAATGCTCTAAGTATGCCTGACCCATTACACCAAAAAGAGCTATAAATGGCTTGGTCAGTGTAAATTAAACTTTCTCAGTACTCTAGTCACATTTAAAATTAAAGTTTCTCAGTACACTAGTCACATTTCAAGTGCTCAAAACTGGTATTTGGTTAGTAACTAACACAATGCACAACATGTCCATCGTAGAGTTTGTGGAATACTGCTGCTGAGTTGGCTTCTTATCTTACTGCTTCTCTGCTTGAAAGGTTCTTTCTAACAACTCCTGAGGCTGACATGCAAACACATGTCAGATCTCATCAGCAAGTCAAAGTCAAACTGAGCTGCCTCTCTATTATTACGAGCCAATTTTCTTTGATAGTAAACACTGCAATTTTAATTGTATACTGTGTACACTTAAAGCTTACCTTCACTTAGACGGTACACTTGAAGAAGGCAGCAAACTCAAGTTATTTTGTTCATTATGTGTATACATAGCATCTGCCATTTTGCACAGTAAAGGATTCAATAAGTACTATAGAAAAAATGAATAATTTAAAAAGCTGGAAGTTTGGTGTGAGACTCAACTTTATTATAAGTGTTGTGCCAGGTGTATCAACAGATCCCACAGGAGCACACGGAAATATAGCACGACTCAGGTCTGGTGGCATAGGATGAGTTAGAGAAGGCTGGAAGAGGATGTGCTGTTCGAGTTTGGAGCTAGAGACAGGTTGGCCAAACAGAAGACAGCAGGATGAGCAAAGTAATGAACTCTGAAGCAGGTGCATCACAGAACGATAAGACTAGAATAAAAAGCTGGGGAAGTAGATTATGACAGAAGACAAAGTATCTTGAATACCATGCTATCGGGTTTGGATCTGTTGTCTGCTAATCTCCACAGGCTCAGAGTCATTAATGATTTTAAATAGGAAACTCAAACACAGATCTGTGTTAGAGAGAATTTCAGCACGTGTTTTTAGCATGGAATAAAGGGGGACGAGACTGAGGGCAGCAGGTGTTTTCAATTACAAATTGGTACACGGATTATGTCCAGGCAGCTTGTAGAAGCGTAACCTCACTGCCCTCTTATGTAGTTTGTGAGAATAAACAGTAATGAATTTTAAGAGGCTGTATTAACATTTTGTTACTTATATATATTACACCCTGACTTTTCAATTTTACCTTTTTCTTCTTCAGTAGCAGCTGCAGATTTTTCAAATAAATTAAAGTTCAAAGAACTCTCTCCTTCTGTGGCCACAGGAGGCTTTTTCCTTTCATTTTGTTGATGTGAAATCTTGATGGCTGGATTGAATACTGGATGGTCTTCTAAAGTCTCCATTTCTATCAAGAAAAGATGTTTTTCTTTTGAGAATTTGTTTTGATTTCTTTGAGAGTGGGGGGAGGAGGGAGACAGATCGTTCCTATGTGCTGGGTGACTCCCCACATGCCCACACAGCTGGGGCTGGATGAGGCTGGATGGGGCTGGGCTGGATCAAGGCAGGTATGGGAACAACAAGCCAGGAGCCCAGCCCACTTAAACCTTCACTTGGCATCCCTGGGCCTGCATCTGCAGATGGTGAAAACTGGAGGCTGGAGTGAGGAGCCCAATCCAGGCACTTCCATAAGGATGCAAGCATTTTCATCAACATCTGAATTACCAGACTAAGTGCCTCTAATAAAAAAAGGATGTTTAGTTTCATATGACTGGCTTTAAGTGCTTTTTATTTTGAAAAAATTGATTCTAGATATAGTTTAGTATTCCTTTTACTAATCCTACTAAGAATTTTTGCTGCAAGTCAAAGGCAATTCACAGCATGTACTAAAATGTCTAAAACAGTTAATACATTTACTAGGCCTGGAAAAGCATCTTTACCGGAAATATGCACGCATGGGATTACGTTCACCTGTCTCAAACAAAGAGGGTGTTTTATGATATAAAACAAGGAGTATCAACCTGGGCTGCAGGTCAAGTTCTGTCTGTGTATGGCTTGCCAGCTAGAACAGCTCTTACATTTTCAAGTGGATAAAAAAATAAAAACGTGGTGACATATGTAATTATAGTACAGAATCTACAAATAAAGCCCTTCATTTTTACATTATCAATCGCTGCTTTTATGCAGTAACAGCAATGCTGAACAGCAGTGGAAGAATGCAGTGGCCAAGTCCACAATATTTGCTACTTATCTACTTTGTTATAGTTAAGTCTGCCAAGCCCAGGTCTAAACTATTAGCAAAAAGCACACACATAAAAGCCTTCCATCCTAGGAAGGCTGACATAGGCAATTACATTTACAAACAGGCACATTTAAGTGGGTTTACCTCTTTGAAATCTCCTTATCTTTTCTTGAGCCTCTTTTTGGCCTTGCTTGTTTTTTTCTAGTTTAAAGGTAGCTGCTTGTTCCTTTGCATCCAGAAGTTTGGCTGCAAGGTGTAAGTATCTTTCATTCTGTTTCAAATAAAAGAGGAATAAGACTAGTTTACCCATGGTCAACAAACCTTATCAAAATTCATGATTTTTTACCGTTAGTGATTTCTCATAGGAAACAAAGCAAATGCAGACTGTCAGGAACATAAATGTTGGCTGAGGTGCTGATGGTAAAAGAAAATGGGAAGTCATCTCTAGCACATGTCTACAGAGAATACTAATCACTAGAAAAAAAACATGAGGCAGCTGAAGTATGATTTACATGCAGAACTGTCTTGACACATGAGATAAAACAAAATAAACTTCAGAATAAAAAGTAAGTCTGAAGGAGTGGTATAGGATGCAGCAAGTTAAGCACTGTTTGCAATGGGGGCATCCCAAATCAAAGTGCTTTGAGACCTGGCTGCTCCACTTCCAAACAGACTTCCTGCTACTGAGCCTCGGATGGCAGTGGAAAGTGGCCTAAGAGTACTTAGGTCCCTGCTACCCACGTGGGGAACAGAGATGGAGTTCTGGGCTCCAGGCTGCGGTCGAGCCTCGATCTGACTGCTGTGGCCATTTGGGCAATGAGCAAAGAGACAGAGGATCTCCATCTTTTCTCTGCCCTTCAAATAAATAAAAAAACTCTTTAGGAAGAAAAAAACGAATCCACTTCTATAAAAACTGTTCGATAAATACGTGTATTTCAAGCACTGTATATGCAAAAATACTCATCTGAAAGCTACCACCTTCCCATAATCCATATCTTATGGATAGGACATCTGAGAGATATGGAGGTTCCAGAAATGAAGGACATAACTGAACTGAACGGAACCCAGGAAGAGTTCCTTGTGCTTGTCTTGGGTTAGTTAATGGCATCAGAGTAGAAGCATAAAGACATGGGGTAGAGAAGATGACAGCATAAGTGGCACTGCTCTGCGGTCCAGCACATGGCTCAATTGGCTAAATCCTTCCCTTGCAAGTGCTGAGATCCCATATGGGCACTTGTTCACGTCCCTGCTGCTCCACTTCCCATCCAACTCCCTGCTTGCAACCTGGGAGAGCAGTAGAGGATGGCTCAAAGTCTTGGGATGCCGCAGTTGTGTGGGAGACCCACAAGAAACTCCAGGTTCCTGGCTTTGGATCAGCTCAGCTCTGGGCATTGTGGCCAGCTGGAGAGTGAACCAGTAGGCGGAAGATCTTTCTGTCTCTCCTTTTCTCTGTGCATCTGTCTTTCTAATTAAAGAAAAAAAAAAAGTGGCACTGCTATGAAACGTAACTGTTAAAGGAAGGAAAAAGACAACTGAACAGGCATAGCTGGCTCAAATGTGGGACCACTATGTGTAGAAGTATACCTGAGAGAAGCTCTGCTATCTGCCAGTGTGCCCAGCTCGTCCTCATCCTGCCTGTCTCTTCTGTGTATGGCACTCAAACTGCCACCCCTCCACCTACGTTTCCTTTGCTGTCTTTTGACCGCATAGCCTAGTTTTCAGTATAACATTTACCATCCTAACCATTACTAAATGTACAATTCAAGGTATGAACAACTATCAACACCCTTATCTCTGAAACTGCATCTGGCAGATTCAAATTCTATACTCATAAAACAAACTGCTCACAAACCTCTCCCCCCAATGCCTCTGGCAACCATTATTATTATTTTTTTAATGAGTATTACTCAAAGAGTTTTAGCATACTTCTTATACATTTAAAGAGATATGATTATTATCTCTTTAAATATGGGAGAAATGTAACTAACATCTATGAAGTAGTTACTTTATGCCAAAATTTTAAATAGGTGTTATTTTGTGTAATCTTCATATGGACTCCTAGAGACGTTTCTCTGATTTACAAGCAAGGAAATCAGGGCTCAGAGAAGTTAAAGAAATATTTTGTTCAACAATATAAATTAGAAGTCTACTACAGATTCCTACTCACAGGGTCAAATTTTTCTTCCTCTTCTAAACTTGTAGAATTTTCACTCTTTTCTTCTTCTTTTTGTTGTTCAGCATAGCGCAAAATCCACTCTTTCATATTTACTTCCATATTCTTTTCTTCCTTTTTTGGCTAGAAAGAGAAGACAATTACTTGAAAAATGAAAGTTAGAAAAAGATATCATAGTCATCAACTGTCACTGCTTTTAAAATTTCTCCACACTCAAAAACAGCAAACACACAGGCCTTAAAATTATATTCATCATTCTTCGGAGAAGGATGAATGCATTGAACAACAGTAATTTAACAAGCTTAAACTTGCAGAATCCAAAGACGACATTAATATAAATGAGTAATAATGAAGAACTACTAAAAACTGTTATCCCCTAATGATTTTATGATGATACTTAAAGATATTTTATAATGCACAGCGTAACTCTAATATGCTAACAATTTACAACTCCCAAGTATTCATATCCTCCTGGAGTTCCATTTCAAGGCGTTTGGGCGTGGCTATGGGAATGTTTTCAACCAGCAGAACATGAGCAAGAGGGACAAAGCAGGAGTTGGTGAGATTTGTACACTGTGGCTTGTCATCTTCAAACACTTGTTTTAGGGAGCTAGAACACCCGGAGACCACCACACAGCTGGGGAAACCCTTGCTGGTCATGCAGCAGGCCCATGTGGAGAGGGCGAGAGGGAGGGATGGCTCCCTCTCTCCCAGGTCACAGTGGCGGCACTAGCTCCACTACAGATCGGACAGTGTGCATTCCAGCTTCAGCACATGCCTCCTGGAGTGGAAAAACAGGCCAGGTGGGCACAGAGCAGACTGTGGAGAAATGAAGAGAAGGCAACCGCAGGGTTTTTGCCCCCTCATTTTGGGGTAGCTTGTCAGGCAACAACAGGCAACTGCAACAGGGAGAGAAAAGCTTATCAAGCAGACTAGTCATTTTAAGAAGTGAAAATGTTCCACAAACTCAGCAGTTATAAACTGTTCTACGTGCTTCATTTTGATTTTATGTAACTTCCAGTGTTTCTAGTTTACCTTAACTTTAGTGTCTTCTTCCTGTTTTTTGATTTTAGGTTGTTGCGGTGGAGGAGAAACAGTGGCTTGTATCTGAGGAGACTGGAATTTTGGCCTACTTTTCGGTTGCTGCTCTTCAAATTCCTGACTGAATCCTTCAGGAAGTGCATCTTAAAATAAAATAAACTGTATTGAAAACACACATGTATATCATATGTAAGACACAAATATTTGTTAGGCATACACATACACCCTGCATACACTTACTGCACTTCATTTTTTTAAATCTCCTCAGAATCCTGCAATGCACCTGGTTCTGTCAATCTAGATGTGAACACACTCATCAGCTGATAGCTAGTCCGCTTCTGTTTTATAAGTCTCTAATGTTCTTTTCCCTTTTTCCATTTTCTTTTCCTTTATTTTTTTCACTTTTCCTTCATTTCCTCTCTTTTCTTCCCTCTTTCAGTATTCTTTTTTTTAAAGATTTATTTATTTTTATTGCAAAGTCAGATATACAGAAAGGAGGAGAGACAAAGAAGATCTTCTGTCCACTGATTCACTCCTTGAGAGACCAGAACAGCTGGAGCTGAGCTGATCCAAAGCCAGGGTGACCTGCGTGAGTGCAGGGGCCCAGAGCTTTGAGCTGTCCTTGACTGCTCTCCCAGGTCACAGGCATGGAGCTGGATGGGAAGTGGGGCTGCTGGGATTAAAACCGGGGCCCATATGGGATCCCAGCACATGCAAGGTGAGGACTTTAGCCCTAGGCTACTGCATCAGGCCCTCAATATTTCTTAAGATTTCAATTTATTTGAAAGGTGAGTCACAAAAAGAAACAGGGACAAACAGAAGTCCTTATCTGCTGTTTTACCCCCGCAAATGCAGTATTCCATGTTTCCCACGTATGTGCAGCAGTCCCAGCACTTGGACCATTTTCTGCTGCCTTCCCAGGCACATCAGAAGGGAGCTGGATTAGAAGTCGAGCAGTCTTGAACTGTTACTCCAGTGAGGTGTGATGGCATTTTAAGTGGAAGTGGAGTAGCCAGGCCTCAAACTGGCATCCATATGGCCTGGCTGCTCCACTTCCACTTAAAATGCTGGTACTGCTTATGGCAGCTTAATTTGCATTGTCACAGTGCTCGCCCTGTCTCTTAAATGCTCATAAAAAAGATCTTAACCCAATCTTTGGGGGTTATGGGATGTGGTAATATCCTTAATCAGTTATCAAAATAATTTGTGCTCCAGTTTTTTGCCGAAGATTATGGCTACAATCCTCTGTTTAATTATGTTATTTATTGAAGGACAGCCATAATTTCTGAATCAAAACTCAATAAATACACTCAAATGGATTACAGTGAGGAAAACTTTGAGAGTGTTAATTACATCGTAAAATGACTACCAAAACCTGCAATTTTTTCTTTCATACATCACAAACCCTAAGGAAAATATACTGAAAAGGGCAGAGTATTAACACCCACCTCCCCCAGTAAAAGGTGAAAAATCTTAACCATAAGTGAAAAGGTTAAAGGTTAAGATATATACTAAAAACTTCAGGACAGAATTGAATGTCAACCTTACCATCTGAAAGATTCAAACACAGCCAGTCCAGGGCAGAATGAAGATCGCCCCCGTGTAAGAGAGTGTTAGTCATGGCATCCTCAATGTCCTTAGTCTTAAAGGAAAATGCTTGTAAGGCCATGTATAAATCCTATGAGTAGAAAATGTAAAAAGAGTCAATTTGCTTGTCTTCTCTTATTACTAAATTTATTTTTCTCTCACTCATTTTAAACTGCAAATTTTAACACAATTTTAATTTCAAGAAATGTTTCAGCTGAAGAAAGCATGTGTATTGTTTTGAGAAACTGGGAAGACATGATACTTGCAACAAAAAGGAGCAGGAGAAATGATTTATATTCTCACTCCACAAAGATAATACTGTAGTGTGTACACCTCCATTGAGCCACCTATCTACGATTCTTCTAAAAACAAATTTCACTTAACATTGCAACATAAGCATCTTGTCAAGAAGAAACTCACAATTAATTAAGAAATTCACCACCGCTACTTAAGAGTTATACACTGGTTCACTAGGTAGATATATCATAATTTAGCATTTTCACTCAGCTAAACACATAGGATATTTTTTTCTTTTAAAACAATAGTGTTTCAATGAACACCTTTAAACTTAAAGCAACTCAATTACTTTGTTAAGCCCAATTTTTAGAGTTGTGTTCAAATTCAGACTCTGCTTACCCAAGGTTCTAAGCTATCACCTTTCTAAGACTGAATTCTTTCATTTGAAAAAACCCAAATATATCAATCTTGTAGCATTATTGGCAGAGAAAATGTAAACAAAATGTCCAGTACAGAATCTACCACATACCACAGGAGCTGTTCAAAAAGATGTAATTAGAGAAGCAATTTTGTTCCTGTTTCACTTATTTTAATGTATGCATTTATAAATGGCATAATTCCTTCTCCTATCTCCATCTAAATAACTTTCAGGAAAGTATTTTTATCTTACATATGAAGCTACCTTAAAATGAAAAAAAAACCGACCTGCTACAGCTAATGAACTTTAAAAAAGTTTGTAAAATACCTGCAATTTCTTGGCAGTTAGTCTTCCAGAAATCACTCCCTTGTCATTATTTTGCTTTTTATGTTCATTGATCACTCCAATAATTCTTTGCTCTAGTTTATTGTTAATTACCACCTGTTGAAACCCAAAAGATTATATTATCAGAAACAGAAACTAAATCACTAGCAAACCAGAAACAAATATAGTTTTCTATATTTCTGCCAACTAAGCCTAAAACTTTAGTCAAAATCAGATATACCCTTCATTTTTTGGGCTAGCATTAATTTGACTATATACTTATGAAAAACAAAGAGATATAGAAAATAATAAGATTACATATAAGAGAAAAAAATATTTACTTCTTTTTTTAAAAGAAGATTTATTTTTACTGCAGTCTGATACACAGAGAGGAGGAGAGACAGAGAGGAAGATCTTCCACCCGTTGACTCACTCCCCAAGTAGGCTGTAATGGCCGGAGCTGAGCAGATCTGAATGCAGGAGCCTGGAGCCCCCTCAGGGTCTCCCACATGGGTGGGTGCAGGGTCCCACAGCACTGGGTTATCCACACTGCTTTCCCAGGCCACAAGCAGGGAGCTGGATGTAAAGCAGGGTTGCTGGGATTAGAACCAGCGCCCATATGGGATCCTGGCACATGCAAGGTGAGGAGTTAATTCACTAGGCTATCGCACCAGGCCATTTTAATTCTTTATTATTTTAGATGCTATGTACATCGTTGATTAGGGTGGGAAGAATCTAGGGTTAAGGAGAACTAGGTGTGATCATTGCTTCCAAACTTAGAAGAAAAATTTTTGTAAACCATCTCTGAGGCTAATATCTCAAGAACTACCATTGGATTGCTTTAACAAAGCTAGATTCTGTGGTCTTATCCCCAAAACAAAAACACAGCCAATCAGAACCACTGAGGATGAAGTTCAGAAATCTGCCTTAAGGTAAACCAGCCCAAGCACAGTCTAGAAAAATAAACAAGCACTATAGAGTTTTATTTCCATTTTTTCTACTAGCCATTTTATCTTTCACTGTTCAAATTCTTTTTTTTTTTTTTAAAGATTCATTTGAAGGCCCAATGTGATAGCCTAGTGGCTACTAAGTCCTTACATTGCACATGCCAGCATTCCATTTGGCCGCTGGTTCATATCTTGGATGCTCCACTTTCCTTCCAGCTCCCTGCTCATGACCTGGGAAAGCAGTCAAGGTTGGCCCAAAGCCTTGGGATCCTGCACCTGCTTGGGAGACCCAGAAGAAGCTCCTGGCTTTGGATTGGCTCAGCTCCAGCTGTTGTGACTACTTCGGTAGTGAACCAGCGGATAGAAGATTTTTCTCTCTTTCCTCTCTGTAGATCTACCTTTCCAATAAAAATAAATAAATCTTTTAAAAAGAAAAGATTCATTTATTTGAAACAGTTGTAGAGAGAAGAAGAGGTAAAGAGAAAAAGAGAAAAAGAGATCTTTTTATCCACTGGTTCACTTTCTAGATAGTTGCGAATGCCAGCACTGGGCCAGCGGTTCTATCCAGTTCTCTCAAGTGGCTAGCAGGGTTCCAAATACTTTGGTCATCTTTTGCTGTGTTTCCAGACCACTAGTAGGGAGCTAGATTGGAAGCAGAGCAGCCTGGACAACAATCAGCACTCATATGGGATGGCAGCACTGGTTTTAACACCTACATAATGCCAGCCCCAACTCCTTCCAAATTTTCACCTAAGGCTGAACGATATCTTTCATTGCTTAACTAAACGCTTTTATGAACAAAGCATAAACATAGTTCAGGAATTCACTTTCACCCAGAAAACACATTAAGAAACAGATTATAAACAGATAGCAATTGTTTAAAAAGATACTTTTAAGTGCAAATAGACCTACCAAGAAAATCAACCTGGTACCTTATGATGGATTTTCTGCATTGCAGACTGTGAACATATGGGCAAAATTTTGAAATCATAAAATCATATAGGGTCTGGGAGAAAAGCAAGATGTCCCACAAAAAATTTAAGGGAACAGCGACAGACAGTAGGGTAGAAAGGTGTTCTATTCCACACTTGAAACCCGCGTGCACCACCCTGGGAAAGACGATTGGACCTTAAGCAGATCCTAACTGCAGGTTCCTCACACGTGCATTATTTACTTTCTAAAAATTAATTCATTTTTATGTAGTGCACATTAGCTCTTAAGAGTATGACTTATAAAAACATACAAGAATTTAAAAAATTGTAAATATTTATGGGTACATTTTTTAAAGGAAAATGATTTCTTGAGATCACCCAAAAGCTTGGATACTCACTTTCAAAATAGATTTATCCACATTTGCAGGACCACCAGAATCATTTGCAGAATTAAAACTATAAATTTTTGGGCCTGTATATAACAAACAAATAAGGCAACTTAGTGGATAGTATACACTGCATACTTTTAATCCCCCCCAAGCTCACTAAATATTACGTATTTTATTTCAGTCCTCCCCTCTTTGCCAAGTAACGCAGCCTAGTCATTAGCAATACCTCTTGTAATTTTTTCCAAAACATTTTATCAATTAGCATTCTCCTAAGTCAACCAGTATCTCATAAAATAGAAATGTATCTCTTTTAAGTTAAATCTATCTTCATCTTCTAATTTTAAATTGGATGCTTTTCTTCCTAGCACTTCAGCTGGGGCAAGTCTTGTGATAACAACAGAATGCTGATGTACACCCCTTCTCCGGGCAGGATGCTAAGCTTGACTGAGATTCAAGTCCAAGATTATGGCAGGAGTCCTGTAGGGCTGCCAAAATAAATGACTCTACACTTGACGGTTGAATAATCTTCATATACTTTTGAATACTTACGAACAGTATTTATAATACATAGTCTATCATTTACTTTCTCACAATTCTGGAAGCTCTAAGTTCCAAACCAGTAGGTTGAATTAGCTTAGGGAGGAGGGAGGAGCAAGGTGAGTTGTGGTGATGTTAAGTTTGATACGCTTCCAAAAATACGGCCAGGCAGTACAAGCAAATGCAGACACAGTCGACCTGAGCTTGGACATGCTGGTTCAGAAGTCGTCTACACAGGAAGAGACAGAAGTAATGGAAAAGGGGAACTCTCCTAAGGAGGGCTCAGGAGTAAACTGCAATATATAGAGTTGCCTTCTGGGCCTAGAGTGATGGCTCAGCGGTTAAACCCTCAGGCTGACAGCAGAAATTCCGTGTACTATCATAAGCCTACTAATTGGGCAAAGAACTGTGAGCCAGTGAAGATGTGCCTACTCTTTTGACCCATCTTCTTTGCCGTGGCTTCCAGTCTGTGAATTCCTCCAGAGCTTCTAAACTTGTTCACCGACTAGAGATGGGTGCACGAGGCGTGGACGACCTCTGCTGGACTGCTGCTACCAGGTTTGATAGAACTAACTCCGTTTTCCTCTCCCTGTCAGCTTGTCACCCGCAATTCTTTGCTCCTTCCCCAGGAAAACTTCGATGACTCAGGTCAACTTTCACCTCCTCCCCAGCACCACATATCATACACGCTATTTACACAGACACAGACGTCCCATAAACACCTGCAGAACGAATGTTCCAACAAGAACCTCGGCCGAGTGGCCTGCTGACTTGCAACAGGATCGGGTCACCTCTAAGGCTGAGTGACCAATCCTCAAGGCGAGCAAAAACAAAAACAAAACAAAACAAATCGCGGGTGCGGAAGACAGAGTGATTTTTTTTTTCTCACAGATGACGCCCACATTCAAGAAGGTCTAAGTTCTATTCCCGCAATCCCAAGGAACGATCTCCCCTCCCCACCCCAAAAAACGCATGGTGACACGACGTGCTTGCTGAAAATGACAGGAAGAGCAGGTGGGAAATGGGGGGGGGGGGTGCCACCCAGGAGGGAGAAGCAAGAGCCTCCTTAGGGGAGGATGACGGCGACAGCATGGAGATCCCGGGGCAGCCAGAGCCACGCCGTGGGGGACGCTGGAGAGAGCCAAGGCTACTCCACAGCGAGGGCCAGCCCCTGCTGGAAGCCTGCTTCCCGGGGACACAGCCAGGGGCCCGGGCGATCCATCCTCGTACCTTGCTTGACACGGGGCTCCCTGGCGCCGGTGACGGCGGCGGCGGCGGGAGGTGGTCTTGTCCCAGGCTTCTTGCCCTGGGCCTCCCCGGCGGCGGCGGCTTCTGCAGCCTTGGCTCTCGAAGCAGACACGGCGGCCCGGACGGCCGCGGCGCCGGGTGCCTTGTGTTTCTTGTTCTTGCCGCCCATGCTGCGGCGGGTGGCCGAGGATTCCTCACCGCCCCGGGATCACACGCTTCACGATCCCAGGCTTGTGCTCCACGAGCCTGCGTCCTCCATCCGGGGCTCTCCGGCCTTAGGCTACTGTAGCTCCACGGCCATTGGTCCGCCGCACCGAGGACCCCGCCCTCTTGCCCTTTCCCCTCCCGGTACCTGTAGGGTGAGGGCGGAGGGGAGCCGGGAACCCATGGTGGCTGGCTCTGCTCTTCCTGCCTAAGCCCCTAACTGTTTGCCCACTCGTATTCGGAAAGGGTGAGAAAGGGGCAGAAGAGAACGAATCTGGGGAGAACGCCCTTCGGCTGTGCGCCTCGGCTACTTTTTGTCTCCTGCGGGCCTCCGTGGCCCCTGTCCCGGCCGTGCGGCCGCGGGGCCTCGTGGGTAGGAGGGAGATTCGGACTCGCCGTGCCGGAAGATGGCGGACGCGTTCGGGGATGAGCTCTTCAGCGTCTTCGAGGACGACTCCACCGCGGCCGGATCCAAGAAAGACAAGGAGAAGGGGAAATGGAAGGCGCCGCCAGAGTCTACGGACAAGGCCGGGTAAGAAATCCGTCTACTTTTTTTTTTCTTAATTTTTTTTCTGTCGGTGACGAGGGCGAGAAAGTTGAGTGGGCTCGGCTGGTGAAGGGGTTGGGGAAGGAAGTCGGCGAGGGAGGGAGGATGTTGGGCTGGGGAGGCCGGCTCTCTGTGTCCGCCGGCGGCCGCGGCAGCTCCGGTCTCTGTCCTTCCGGGAAAGCTTTGCTGGCCGCGTGTCTCCGCCGCGGGGTCGCCAGGGCCGTCAGGGCCGGCTCGGTCGTCACACCGATAGCTGATGGAAATCCGTGGGGAGGTGCTTGGGACGAGCAGCGCGTGGGCTGCAGGGCAAAGGCCGGAGAGACCCCCTCACCGTGCAGTGCCCACTGATGCGACCGCAGCGAGAACTAAATGAGATGACACACGGAGAGTGCTTAGCGAGTATCGGAGTCGAGCTGTAATTTGAATTTGTAAATGACCAGACCGTGAACACGCACAGGCATTGATGATGCGTGTAACCACGGGAAGGCAAGTCGTGGAGCTTTATTTAGAGCAATTATTGGGTATCTAGACCAAATCAATGCTTCTTAAAAACACGAAAGGAGATTTGTCAAACTGTGTGCTTACGGAAGTAATAATACAAGACATTCGTAGATTCAGTATCAAGTTCCGTGGATTTCCACGTGTGTGTGTGTGTGTTTTTTTAAATCTGATGCTGCTGCTTATCTTACCCAGCCAAACTGGCAATCCGTTCGCGACTGACTATTGCATCTGCATCTGTAGTGAGAGTTGCCCGGTTATTTCAGGGGTGTGTTCTTGGTTAATTGGCTGACTTGACTCCAGGCAAAGCCCGTTATGATGTTTCGGTTGTTATTTTCGTCAAGCCTTTTATTCTAGCCCATCTTTCTTTACACCCTGGCTGGGGAAATGAGCTGCCCGATCATTTAGTCTGTAGAATCTCCCACTTTGTGGGTTTATCTTCTTAACCTGTCGTTGGCTTTGGTCTTTACACCTGCAGGAATCATGGCTGGATTGCAATGTGGTCCAGCTGTGTCAGAAGGGCCCGTGTATGATGCATGTCCCTCTGCCCTTGTCAACCCACAGTGTCTGGGTTTTGCCCTCTCGGTGGGGTTAAGTACCCTCAGCCTGGTCACTTGGGAACTTTGTGCATTCAGCCTTAGCACCTGTATTCATTGCTAGTAGTTACCAGGAGGTGATTTTCTATTTTTATCATTCCTGTCTTCTTTTATTGCCTGAAATCCACCTGTTAGAAAGGAACATTGCTTGGGGCTGGCACAGCCACTCAGCTGGCTGAATCTTCTGCCTTCAGGCTTCATGTTTCTCTGCTTTTCGAAATAGCAGGGAGCTGAATCTGAAGTGGAGCAGCTGGAGTTTGAATCAAGCCACCCGCATGGCATGCTGGCACCTCAGGTCGTGGCTTTACCAACTTACTGTGCCCCAGTGCCAGGTTCTCCCCAGAAGCTTTCAGAGTGGTTAACGGGTTGCATGGCAAAATGATGAAGGTTGTGATGAGCTGGCTTTGAGGTGGCAGGATAATCCTGGCTCCCCATGTAATCGCAGGGAAAAGGTAAACCAGAGATGGCATGGTACGAATGAGCCATGGTACGTGGGTGAGCTGTGTGTGCTGCAGGAGGCAAGCAGCTGGCCGCTGCCCCAAGGCCATCAGAAAGGAGCGCAGCTCTGCTAGCGCAGCCCCTTGGTTTCAGTGCAGACCTGGCTTACTCTTCACTCAAGCTGACCTGCAAATGCCAAGTTTTCAGCTGCCAGGTTGGTTGGTGGTAATTTGTTACAGCAGCAGTAGAAAGTTGATCCAGCCAGCCACTTGTGAGCATGTTCTATGGGTTTGTGCATGTGAAGAGTATGTTGAACTTGGACTTTTTGTCTATCTGATAGTAACTGAATTTTAGTTGGCGTCGATACACGCATCTCTTGAGAGAAGGAAGGTGTTGTTTCTTGTACTCAGGTGCAATTTGTTCTCGTCATTTGTGAATTCTTCACAGCTTTTTTCCATCTGTTAGAAAATAGTCCTTTCAGTTTCAGGAGCCTTTGATGCATTAGAGATATTATTTCTCTAAATCACAAGTATTTTTTGCTGTGTTGTTTTTTACTGTTCTAAAAAGTGTTACTGTCAAAGCTGTCGCCCTTGTTGCTTTTGGAATTTTTTCATGGTTAAGAATGTTTTTTCCATTCCTGTGTTATAAAGTCATTGACTCATCTTTTCTTCTGGTAACTTGTGGTTTTAATTTTACGCACATATCTTACCCATTTTAAAGGAGTACTTTGTATTGTGTTGAATAAGTAATCCAGATAGTCTGCAATTACTTTTAGGAGTATTTGAAACAAGCTAAAAATGAGCAGAATAACAATATGTTCCTTTGTGATATAGCAGAATTTAATGCATTGCAGATTGCTATCAGATTAACTTATGTACAGTTGTCAGAACAAACTATTTCTTAGTAGTATGTGCTTCATACAGAAATCAGTAACTAGGAAGATCATAGCACTTTTTACATTCACAAGCTATGAAACACACATACGCCGTTTTCTCTTTTTGCCCAGTGTTAGATTTGCCCCTGACCAAAATGTTAGATTCGCCGACCGCCAGGGAAAGAATAACTCAGCCGAATATATGAAAAGAATTTAGATGGCCTTATTTCAGGGGACCAAGGTCACGGCTTCCCTTCCCCATGCAGCAGACAGACACAGGAAGGAGTGAGCTGCAGAGGAAGAAGAGGCAGGGAAGGGGCTTTTTGAAGTTTCCGTGACATGGAAGCCGAAACAGGAGGGAGGGGGAAGGGCGGGTTGTCGCCATGGCCCTTATTAGTGGGGGGAATATGGTTCTGTGCCCCTCATTGGTCAATGGTGGTCTCACTGCCTGAGGGGCCCACCAGAATTCTGCCATCCATTCTGGGTTTGTTTGGAGGCAAACTCCACCCTTCTCTGGTTACCATGGTAGCCATCACCCAGGTGTAGCTGAAATACTTCTGCCACCATTCAGTTCTAGCTGTAGTAGAAGTTGTATATTAATTGGTGTGCATAACTTACTTACATATTATTTGAAAAGCCAAGTTAGACGAAGAGGGAGAGAGAGAGCATCCACTGGTTCATTCCCCACCAGCCGGAACTGGACTGGTCCAAAGCCAGGAGCCACGTGCTTCTAGGTCTCCTGTGTGGTTGCAGGGGTGCAAGCATTTGGGCTGTCTTTTGCTATTTTTCCCGCAGAGAGCTGAATCAGAAATGGAGCTGCTGGATCTCCTGCTCTCACCTCTGTAGGATGCCCGCGCTGCAGGTGGCGGCTTTGCCTGCAGCTCTACTGCTCTGGCTCTGACATAGGAACTGATACTGAGAATATAGGAACTGATAATTCATTGGAAGCTGTTTACTTTTCAGAAAACGTTTGGATAGCAAATTACAATCAGAATCTACTAATAATGGGAAAAACAAGAGAGAGGCTGATTTTGATGGCACAGATGAACCCATTTTTGGAAAGAAACACAAGGTAGAAGAGTCCGTAACTGAAGACTTAAGGTAATATTTCTTTTAAAACACCAAGTTTTAGAAGTTGCTTTATATTTGATATTTTGTGAAAGTATTTACTGGATTAGAGGAATGAAGGTAGAAAATTTTTAATGTAAGCACTCATAAAAGCATGTAAATGTAGATATTAGATTTGCAGAATTGATTGATAATATCGAGAAGACTTAATTTAGTTTTGAGAAACAATTCTTCAATCCGATTCTCTAAGAAGATAGGATTCTTTTTTTAATGTTCCAAGAAGAAAGTCCTTGAAAAGATGAATAAAAGGAAATAAGCAAGCTGACATGGGGGATGGAATGTGGAAAGGAGCACTGGAAGGGATTGTTGCTGCAGGGAATAGCTGTGGATTTCAAGAATTCCTGCTAAAGAGGCAGACCTTTGAACATCTCTGACCAAAATAGCTCTGATGTTGAAAGCTACAACTCTCTAGACGTTAATACCAGTATCTCTAGTTGACATCTTTCCTGTTACATTGAGTTTTGAGTTTTTGCCTCTCCTCTCTTGTTGCCATATTATAGTTTGGCACTTCCATGAAGAGTTTGTTATTTAAAAAAAAAAAAAAAAAGAACCCCAGTTAGCTATTGTTGCAGCTACTTGCTGTTGTAAGCCAGCCAGGATTATAGAATGGTATTATTGGCTGCTTAAATATCATTGTTGTTATAACCTTTGGGTTTTATCCAAAAGGTAAACATTTAAAGCAATAATTAAATAATAAAGAATCCGGCATGGAACTTCACTTATTTTTCTTCTGTTTATCCATATTTGTGTCCTTTCAGAATCTACTCAGAGAACTGTAACCTAGGATTTTGATGAGCATGAATAGTGCTTTTGTACCTTAGAGCAGCATCTGACTAGGCTAGTTTATTTTATACTTCCTATGGTCTGTTAGTTGGAGTTGATATCCTAACAGTGTTTGTAGGCATACTCTTTATTAAATTAGTTACTGGAGCTTAGCTGACATAATTTTTTAAATAATTCACATGGCAGTCTCTTTTATTTGTAAAAAAGTGTTAACTGGTTATTTGGAATTCTCAGTATGTGGGCAATATGAAATAATCCCTGAATAGTCTTAATCATCAGGTTTCTTTCTAATTTGCAATGCTTATAATTGGGCAGCATCATTTTTTTAAAATGCAGATGAGGGACTATCTAATAATGGAAAAACCGTTTATGTTCATGTATGTTAAAGTAAATTTGTATTTTGAAGTTTGACAGACCTGATGCCCCGAGTCAAGGTTCAGTCAGTTGAAACAGTTGAAGGGTGTACACATGAGGTAAGTACGAGCATGCCCTAACTTAGGTGGAATTTTCCTTGGATTCTCTAGCATGAGGGTCAGCAAGGCATTTAGCTGTGAGACCCTTGGCGGATGTGTAGTCTAGTGGAAGAGCTAGACTGTGTGATCAAACTTAGCTGCACATACCGCCCTAGTGTTCTGCATAACTACAGTCTTGGGTGAATTTCTCAGCCTCTTTGAACATTTAGCTTTTTGATTTGTAACTTTGCAATAATGGGATGTACTTCGTGGAATGATTGTGGAAATTATGTAAGAAAATCTGATGGTACCCAGCACAGGCTAAGCATTTTGTAGTATTTACTCATTCTCATAGTCTTAAATCTTGCCACAGTATCTTTTTTGCAGGTTGCATGCATGGTTCTTTTTTGCTCTCATTAACTGATGAACTGCAGTTTCTTTGTTCTACCACAAGATGGCGTTCACTGATAACTTGTATCCATTTGGCAGTGAAAATGTGCATACATTGGGGATGTAATTTGGTTCTATTGAGTCTTGTCATCACAATGTAAACGTTAAAGCAAATTGATGCTGAAGTTAAGGGCCCCAGAGTGCATGGCTGAATCCTGGCCTTGCATGCATCTCCCATACAGTTGCTGATTTGTGTTCTGGCTGTCCCACTTCCCATTCAGCTCCCTGCTAGTGGCTTGTGAAAGCAGAAAGGGACAGCCCAAGTCTTGGGATCCTGCACCTTGCATGGGAGACCTGAAGGAAGCTCCTGGCTTCGGATTGGCTCAGCTTCAGTTGTTGCAGCTACTTGCAGAATGAATCAGCAGCTTGAAGATCTTCCGTCTCTCCTTCTCTCTAACTTTCCAATAAAAATGAATTAAAAACAAGCGCAAAAAAAAAAAAAAAGGAATAGCACTTGGTGTGTCAGGTTGTAATGCTCACTTGATCATTAGTTTGTCACTTATTGTAGACCTGATTTGTTCCAGGCTTATCTTATGTAAGATCGGAATCAACCGTCCCTGCTCTTCATAGATGCAAAGCCTCCTGTGCTCTGCACATTCACTGTCTGTCGCCTGTTCTTGGCTTTGTTATAGAGCCAGACTTTTTCATCTAAATGCTTGAGGATTACCTGAAGGTGTGTGGGTGTGTCAGCCTGGCTCCCATAGACTCTGTGCATTCCATCTTAGTTCTAGTTTAAGAGCATTCTGTTACTCTTTCTAGAGTCTCCTTTGCTCTGTTTTTTATTTTCTGAAACCTAAAAAGCTGCACAGGAGAAAAGCTTTTGAATGTTTATTACATCTCATAGACTAATTCTTTTTCTAAACTATACTGGATACATTGCCAAATTATAACTCTTAGTTCTGCTCTGTGGATTTCATTTAGAACATGACATTTCTGTTGATAGTAGGTGAATATCACATTTCTGTTTAAACTAGGCTTTGTTCAAATTCATTCCTTTTGAAACTCAACCCAGTTCATCTTGATTATAATTGAATGAAAGTTTTAGTGACACTTTCAATATTCTTTTTTTTTTTTTTTTTTAAGATTTTATTTATTTTTATTGGAAAATCAGATATACAGGGAGGAGGAGAGAGAGAGGAAGATCCTCTGTCTGATGGTTCACTCCCCAAGTGGCTGCAATGGCTGGAGCTGAGCCAATCCAAAACCAGGAGCTTCTTCCCAATCTCCTATGCGGGTGCAGGGTCCCAAGGCTTTGGGCCGTCCTCCACTGCCTTCCCAGGCCACAAGCAGGGGGCTGGATGGTAAGCAGGACCACTGGGATTAGAACTGGCGCCTGTATGGTATCCTGTGCGTTCAGGGTGAGGACCCTAACTGCTACGCTATTGCGCCGGGTCTGACACTCTCAATATTCTTAAGGCAACTAATTTCATTCAATATTTATTTATTGGAATTTTTGCTCTTTTTTTCTGTTTTTGTTTTTAAAGATGTATATATTTTAAAAGCATTACCGAGCAAGGCAGGGAGAGACAGAGATCTTCCATTTGCTGTTTCACTCCCCCAAATGGACACTTGGGCCAGTACTCAACCAGTCTAAAGCTGGGAGCCAGTAGATTCTTCTGGGTCTCCCACATGGGTACAGGGGCACACAGACTTGGACCATCCTCCACTGTTTTCTCAGACTATGAAAGGGCAGCTGGGTAAGATGTGAACAGCCAAGCCTAGAGCTGACATCCATTTGAGATGGCAGCGCCGCAGGTGGAGGATTAGCTTGTAACAACATTATACCGGCCCCTGGACCTCTGCTCTGAGAAATGATCCCTAATTTCTCTGTGTTACTTTGACCCTGTGGAATGCTTATACACTGAATGGTTAGTTTTTTTTTAAGGTTTATTTATTTTTATTGTAAAGTCAGAGAGGAAGATCTTCCATCTGATGATTCACTCCCCAAGTCACCACAACGGCTGGTGCTGTGCCAGTCAAAGCCAGGAGCCAGGAACTTCCTCCAGGTCTCCCATTCAGGTGCAGGATCCCAAGGCTTTGGGCCATCCTCCACTGCTTTCCCAGGCCACGAGCAGGGAGCTGGATGGGAAGTGAAGCAGGGTTATTGGGATTAGACCAGGCGCCTGTATGGGATCCTGGCACGTTCAGGTGAGGACTTTAGCTGCTATGCCATCGTGCCGGGCCCTAAATGGTTAGATTTCTACTGTACAGTTAAATGTATAAGCATGGCCAGTATTCACTTTTAAGTCTTGGGAATTTGATTTACTGTGAAGTTCCGTTACTGAAGAAAAATTTATTAGTAAATAGGGAATATCATTTTATTTCACATAGGTTCCTTTTATGTGGTAAGCCATTTTCTATCTGTTTGGCTTTTTGAACATTCATTAGTACCAGACTGTAATCAGTTATGAAAAACACAAAGGTAGGTTGGCTTCAATCCTTAATAAATAGCCTGTCTTTAGTGGGATAAACTTAGAAATCAGTTTTCAGTTGCATTATCGGCAGATAGATGCTAGTAGTGACAGTTTTGAGTTTGTACTTTGAGCTTCTTGAAGGCAATCATGTTGTTCTACAGTATGTAACACTGCCAGAAACACTCTAGCTCACTTGTTTGTCAAGCTACCATTGGTCATGGAATACTAAATGCACCAATTCTCAGTAAAGTGTCAAGTTTAAAACATTTTTAATTTGTCTACATTAGGTTGCACTTCCTGCAGATGAAGATTACTTACCACTCAAACCTCGAGTTGGAAAAGCTGCAAAGGTCAGTCCTTTGGGCAGTGGTTTCTATCGTTTGATGACGCTTGTCCTTAGAGTTCTTAGAACTAAATGCTCTCTCCTGAGATCGTGATGCTTGTGTGCGTTTGTACTTGTGTATGAGCGAGACAGCTAAGCAAGAATTGAATCATTGAAAACCAAGCATTGAACAGTGAGATATCATAATTGAGATAGCGATTCCTAATCTTTTT
This sequence comes from Ochotona curzoniae, assembly GCF_017591425.1. NCBI lineage: Eukaryota > Metazoa > Chordata > Mammalia > Lagomorpha > Ochotonidae > Ochotona > Ochotona curzoniae. The sequence goes on from NW_024465582.1 coordinate 25,376,565, forward strand.
ATAGAATCTTAGGAAGGTTATCAACTTTTCCTAGAGGAAAGTATGTGCAGAAGTTGTGCCTATGATTTAATAGGCTTCTAGTGAAACTCGGACAGTGTGCTTTTGTTACATGGATTTTTGAAATCCTGATAAGCCTTAAAGGGTTAGCAAATGTTTAAACTTTTTTAAAGTAGATTTCTGTAAATCAGAAAGGTTTTGTGATGGAATAAGATTGTTGTGCCTCTGTTGAATGAATGTGCTTCAGAAAATTCGTCTGGATGGAAATGTACTGATTTTAGGGTGCCTTGTGAGGCTTAATATGTGGAAAATGTTTTTTTATAAATAAATAATTTTGTTAATGTAAACATAATTAAGCAGTTAAGCAGCAGAATTAATATCTATGCTACTAATATCTCCATAAAGATTATTTTTATTCCTGTTTTTTTCTAGTGGGTGTTTTATTTTCTGAAGAGAATTATAAAGGAATGATTGTGGGGGTAGCCTCTCGGTAGGGCTTGGTATATTCATGCAAGTATTAATTTGTTTTATAGGAGTATCCATTCATTCTCGATGCTTTTCAAAGAGAAGCCATTCAGTGTGTTGATAATAACCAATCTGTTTTAGTGTCTGCACATACGTCAGCAGGAAAAACTGTGTGCGCTGAGTAAGTAGTTTCATTTTTTAAAAACTTCATTTTTTGTGTGTGATTTCTGCAAGTGATATGTTTTTAGTTGTTCCTTCTATTTTGGATGGCATTTATATTTTTTTTTCTTGCTGAACTTGCGGCACTTTAGGACCTGTAGTAAAGTGATTGATACAAGTGATTAGATGAGATATCCTTGCTTTGTCCTTGATGTTAAGGGAGAGAAACACTTTTTCTTTTTGTCATTAAGTATGATATTACCTATGGATTTTTCCTCAATGCCTTTTGCAAGTCTGAGGGAGTTCTCTTCTGCTTTTAGGTGGGCCTGATTTTTGTCTATAATTTATGTATATAAAATATTTACATCCTGAGCTTGTCAAATGTCTTTCCTGCATCTAGTGAAGGGATTTTTATCTTTTTGTCCTGCTAGTGTGATAGTGATTGCTTTTCAAATGACAAGCCATATTCAGATAGACTGCCTAGTCTTAATGTATTATCTTATTATTATCATTATATGCAATTTATAAATTTTTCAAAAACTACTTGTTTGAAAGAATTACAGAGAGATCTTCTATCTGTTGGCTGATTCCCTAAATAGTAATAGAAGCAAAAGAAGCTGGGAATCCCACACATTTTTGATAGGAATATAAAATAGTAGTCACTTGGAAAATAATAGTTTCTTCAAGAGTTAAGTACGTGGTTGTCATAAAATCCAGATATTCCTTTCCTAGGAGTCTGTCAAGAAAAAAAAAAAACATGTACTCAAAGGTTAATGCATTTGTATCAGTACTTCAGTAGTCAGAAAACATGCTCACGGTTTCTTGACCTAGAGATATGAGTGAGTTTGCGTATACACAATGGATACCTGAGTGGATAGAGATCTGTAAAACTGGTGAGGGGTGGAGGACATTGGAGTTAGAAGTTAAGATGTCACTTTCCTCTAAAAGCACCTCCCTCATTCCGTTGGAGAGCCACATTTAAACAGGTGTATTTCAAGAAGTTTAGAGAACCGTGTGTGTGGGTATGGGTGGTGGTTGTGGTAGTTCAGACATTGGTTGGCAGGCCCAGTTCTGTATGAGGATTCCAGCTTTGAGTCCAGCTCCAAGTTCCAGCTGCCACATGGTTGTCCTCATCAGATGCTCAGGAATGTCAGTGACCCTGGTAAAAAATTCTGTTTATGCCTTTGTTGCCTGGAGCTTGAGGGCAGGTGTCAGCAGATATGTGATTTCCTCTACTGAAAATCGGTCTCCTTTCATGGGAAAAATTATGGCCGGAATTCAGATAAACACACAAACACAGTGTACCAAACATAATATAAATTTATTTTTCTTTCAAATAAATTATCTAGAGAATTACTAAGAGAAGGAAAATTGGAACAAATTTGGCAAGTTTTTATTTTTTTCCAAATATTTTTTTCTTCTGATTCTTATTTTCTAGTTTTCACTGGGATGTTTAAGGTGTGCTGCAGATTTCATGAGTGAGTGTCAGTCTTGTTAAAAAAAAAATTAAGATTTTTATGTATTGATTGAAAAGCAGAATTACAGAGAAAGAGTTTACTCCCCAAATGGCCACAATGGCCAGTACCAGGCCAGACCAAGCCAGGAGCCAGGAGCATCTTCCTGGTCCTCCAAGTGTGTGCAGGCGTTCAAGCACTTGGATCATCCTCTGCTGTTTCCCTAGGCACGTTAGCAGGGAGCTGGGTCAGAAGTGGAGCAGCCAGGACTCAAACTGATACCCAAATGGGATGACGGCATCTCAGACAATAACTTGCCTTTTTATGCTACAAGCTGTTTTTCTTTTAATCTTCTATTGTGTATTGAGAAGTGGATATTCTAATATATTTGTAGAACTTCTGTACTTTTTTCTTCCATATGTTACTCTTAAAATTCACATTGAATTTTTTTATAGTGTTTATTTTATTGTTTTGGTGGCTAAGTGGAGCATTATGTTTATTTCCCAGAGTAGATTATAATAAACATGTCGTGATCAGGAATTTTATCTTTAACCAGAAAGATCTTCCACAGTGTAAAACTTAATTCTGATTCCATTGTCTATTTAAGTACTTAGCTGAGTATCCTTTAACAATGTACCATATTACTACAGGTTATTAAAAGACGTGCAAGAAATGTTTTGCAAGTAGAATTTCACTATAATTTTTGGTCAAGTGATTTAATAACTATTACATATGGGGAGAAATATATGTAGATTAACAAAAAACTCAGGACCTGGGGGAACACTTCATTTTCATGCTTTCCTTATAGTTTATAATATGTTTGTGTAACCTGACAGAGTCTAAACTCCTGAAGGCACATTTGTAGAGCCAAAGGTGTTTTTTTCTTTTTTTTTTTTTAAGATCTATTTATTTATTGGAAAGTCACATATACAGAGAGGAGGAGAGACAGGAAGATCTTCCGTGCCATGATTCACTCCCCAAGTGAGCGCAATGGCCGATGCTATGCCAATCCAAAGCCAGGATCCAGGAACTTCTTCCGGGTATCCCACACGGGTGCAGGGTTCCAAGCCTTTGGGTCATCCTTGACTGCTTTCTCAGGCCACAAGCAGGGAGCTGGATGGGAAGTGGAGCTGCAGGGATAAGAATCAGTGCCCATATGGGATCCTGGCGTGTTCAAGGCGAGGACGTTAGCTGCTAAGCCACGCTGCCGGGCCCCCGAGCCAAAGGTGTTTTACTTGTAGAAAACAGGGTGGGTTGGTGCAGGTATCTTAGTGTAGGGAGTTAAGGTACCACTCATGGGGCCCAGCTCGATGGTGTAGTGGTTAAGGTCCTCGCCTTGCACGCCCGGGATCCCATATGGGCGCCAGTTCTAATCCTGGCAGCCCCTCTTCCCATCCAGCTCCCTGTCTGTGGCCCGGGAAAGCAGTCGAGGACGGCCCAAAGCTTTGGGACCCTGCACCCACTTCGGAGGCCCGGACGAGGCTCCTGGCTTCGGATTGGCTCAGCTCCAGCCATTGCGGCTGCTTGGGGAGTGAATCATTGGACGGAAGATCTTCCTCTCTGTCTCTCCTCTTCTCTGTATATCCGCCTTTCCAATAAAAATAAATCTTTAAAAAAACAAAAAGGGTACCACTCATAAAGCCAGCATCCCGTATCAGATTGTAAATTCTAATCTCTGCTGTCCATCTGCGCATCCATCTTCCTGCTCATGTCCATGGGAAGGTATTGGAAGATGGCCCAAGTGTTTATATCCTTGCCACTCACTGAGAGACCTGATGGAGATCTGGGCTTCAGCATGGCCCAGCCCTGACTGGGGTGCATTTTGGGGATGAACCAGTTAGATAGAAGATGTCACTGTTGGTCTGTTCCTTTCTGATACTTCGCATTTTGAATAAATAAATCTTAAAATAACTTATTTTTTAAAGAAAACTTAACAACTAACCATTCATTTGTTAGTATGAGTAATTAAGTAACTCCAGGTGACGACAGTTAAAATGTTGTTTATTTAGATCTGCATTTTGTATTTATAATAATTATAGTATAGTAGTTTGTAGTAATAGGATAATTTACAAATGTTATGCAAAGTCCATTTAAGATTGTAATTAAGACAACTCTGGATATGATTTATGTATTAGTAGAACTTCTAAAATCATGGAAGTTAATGTTTCACAATGATTTTTAATTGTCATTCACATGTTTAGATATGCTATAGCACTAGCCTTGAGGGAGAAACAGCGTGTGATATTTACTAGCCCGATCAAGGCTCTGAGCAACCAGAAATACCGCGAAATGTATGAAGAATTTCAAGATGTTGGTCTGATGACTGGAGACGTTACTATTAATCCTACAGCATCTTGTCTTGTTATGACCACAGAGGTAATTTATGTAGTGTCATTTAACTTTGTCTTTATCCGTTTAGCAAACACATATCATGTTTTTATTGTTTTCTGTTAACAGACAAGGCGGTGCTTTATTTTCTTGAAATATCAATTTTCTTGAAATATCTATTTCCTGAAATAGATGTCATAAAATGTATCAGTAAGTTTAAATATATTCCTAAATTGAAAGTATTTGTTATTTGTCTTACAGTATAGATGCATTTTTTATTCAAGTGTTTTTAAGAGCTTGCTACTTCATTTATGTGAAAATATTGTATACAGAGTGTAAGGATTTGATACATGGGTATAAGTAGTGAATCCATATTCTTTTTCTTTTATGTATTTATTCAAGTAAACTCTTTTCAAACACAGTGCTGTATTAAGTATAACTAATTTGCATAATTATACTTAAGTTTTGTGTGAATGGTCAGCACCTTAAGTTTTGGGCATGACCCCTGTACTAAATGCTTTTTTACTGGTTCAATTGTACCCTGGTGTTTTGCAAAGATGTGAGGCGACAGAGAGCATAGCCAGCAGCATTATTCACTTTTCACCTGCTCTTCAGGTTGAAGTTTACTATCGGTTCTCCGAACTTTGTTTTGTGGAAGACTCCCAGAATCGAGATGATTGACAGTGTACCTATTGTGAAAAAGATGAGACCAAAAAAAATTTTTTTAAAGGGAGTGGGCAGTATAGGACTGTCTAGGGATTTGGATAGTTGATGGAAAGGCTTTCTAGTCCAGATACATGGGGCGCAGAGGATGACAGTTCTCTTCAGGATTGTAGGGTTGATGAGTCACTTACTTTGGTTTCATCAGAAGGAGTGTATTACTTGATTTATGGGATGTTGTGAAGATACATAACTCCTGAGCAATTTAATAGTTTTATTTAATAAAGAACACCTCAGATTCCTTGATACAAATTTTTTAAATGTAACTATTAAATCCTATGTGAACATTTTGCTAAATTTCTTCTATTTATTTTTTAGATTTTGCGAAGTATGCTGTACAGAGGATCTGAAGTTATGCGAGAAGTTGCTTGGGTAATATTTGATGAAATTCATTATATGAGAGATTCAGGTATGTTCTACCATGTTGAGATATGCATCATGAATTTCTCTTAAGAATTGGCATTAGGAATTTTGGACAAGAAGTTGTTATATTTGTCTTATAGTTTTCATGTGGCTGAAGGTCTAATAAAATACTGCCTTTTTGAGATGTGGATAGCATAATGTGATATAATCAGTAAGATTTCATTCAGATGTAACTCCTTAAATAATAAGAAAATATAAGTTTACATAAAGTGAATGAAAAACTGACTTTTTACTTTGACAGACAGAAAGGTGCTATGCAAGCTGGATAACACCCGGGCTTAGGCTGGGACTGGCTGGTGACAGCTGGAGCCAGGGGCAGACACTCTAATCCAGGGTTCCCTTATGGGAGATAGGAACCGCTTTGCTTACACCATCACCACTACCACCCAGGATGTGGCAGGATGCTGGAGTCGGGCCCAGCCACTCCAGCATGCAGTGTGGTCATCTTAACTACTGCGCTGGCCAGCCACTTGTTTCTTTTGTGTGTTTTGTTCTTGCTTTTCTTTTGAGAGTCAGAACTCCCTAATACAGCTGATGTTACAGAGTTTCTAACCTTTATGCCTCATAATTTTTTTGGTTTTTATTAGTTTAGTTTTTAAAGTAACTTTAAAATGTATGTTTATGGTAGAAAATAAGGTGGAAATTATAAAATGAAAATCAGTAAGTTGCAACTATTTTTTACTCAAGCTGTTACCCTTCTATAATGAAAAAGTAAATGTGCTTGAGATTTGGGGGTTGACAGGAGGCCTATTGAATATGAGTCTTCATAACATTTATGGCAGTTGAATGGATTGAGGGCCTAGCATGATGGCTCAATGCCCAGATCCTCACCTTGCATCTCATTTGGGTGGCGGGTGGTTTGTATCCTGGCTGCTGCTCTTCCTATTCACAGTTCCCTTACTGTGGTCAGGAAAAGCAGATGAGCACGGCCCAAAGCCTTGGGACCCTGCACCCATGTGAGAGAGCTGCAAGAGGTTTGGCTCAGCTCCGGCCAATGTGGCCGCGTGGGGAGTGAATCATCGGGTGGTAGATCATCTTCTCTGTCTCTCCTCCTCTCTTGTATGTCTGACTTTTCAATAAAAATAAGAAGTTAAAAAAAATTCACTTTTTCAACATATCACCCTTTCCAAATTCATAAAATCAACTGAATAATTATTTTTGGTTTTAATATCATGGGTCCTTTTTGATTTAAGGCTGGAACTATCAGACTGATTTTGTTTTATTTCATTTTAATAAAAACTGGCTTACGTATCTTCAGTTCACCATGTATTTCTATTATCTCCAGAGCATCACAAGGAAAATTTGGATGAAACATGGCGTGTGAAATAGTGGTGGTACATCTTTCAGAGTTGTGGGTGGGATTTTGTGTAAGCCATCCGTGCTTCTCACAGTGGGGTGGCATGAGTCTGCCTGGCCTTAGCAGTGAGGCTCTCTTGGGCTTCTCGAAAGGATTTCATCTGGGAACAGCCTGTTCTCGACAGGGCTCTCTCGGGATATGTGGCATTGTTGGGGTTCAGCTTACTAACTTTCAACTGGATGGGCTAGGTTAAAAACTGTAAAATGATCTGCCTTTCTAGTTAGTAAACTTTGGAGGAAATCGTTTGAGATACTGTCCCTAAAGTGACACTTCATTCCATGGTCTGTTTATCTTTTGTAGAGCGTGGTGTAGTATGGGAAGAAACGATTATTTTGCTTCCTGATAATGTCCACTATGTGTTTCTTTCGGCTACTATTCCAAACGCCCGGCAGTTCGCTGAGTGGATTTGCCATTTACATAAACAGGTATCTTTTCCTGGTTTAGTTTTTTTTTCTTTTTTTCTTCAGTATTCAGAATGCTTCCAGTTGACCTTACTGTACCATCCCTGCAATTTTTTCTAAATGCCGTCTAGAATGAACAAGACATTTTAATGTGAAACTACTTTTTAAGGGTGGAGCTATCAGGCTGATTTTGTTTTATTTTATTTTAGTAAAAGCTGTTACATATTTGCAGTTCACCAGATACTTCTTTTATCTCCAAAGCATCACAAGAATTTGGATTAAACATGGAAAATTTGATGAAACTACTTTTTAAGTAGTTTTACTGAAATTAACTGGCTAGCTTTTTGAAAGTGTTGATTTCTGATCCCCATCTCAAACCCAGTATATCCAAATTTTTGAGAGTAGGGCCTTGGAAGCTCAGAGTCCCAGAAGTTCCCAAGTTGATCCTGATGATTTACTGTAGTTACACAGTAAACCACGGCACACCAGGGCGATTCCTGTAAGGCCTTGGAAAGAGGAGAAGCGGCAAAATCTGTTTCTTTACTGTTTGACTTATTTTTCTCATGTAAGGACAGTCACAGTGTCCACTGTGTTTCTGTTTCGGTTTTCTAGTCCAGCTTTAGCATCTGTTTAGGACCTTATAACATGCATTTGTTTGTGGATCCTGGATTTATTCTTTTTTTTTTTTAAGATTTATTTATTTTTTTTATTATTTTTTCATTGGAAAGGCGGATATACAGAGAGGAGAGACAGAGAGGAAGATCTTCCGTCCGATGATTCACTCCCCAAGTGAGCCGCAACAGGCTGATACTATGCCAATCCGAAGCCAGGAGCCTCTTCCGGGTCTCCCACGCGGGTGCAGGTTCCCAAAGCTTTGGGCAGTCCTCAACTGCTGTTCCCAGGCCACAGGCAGGGAGCTGGAAGGGAAGCGGGGCTGCCGGGATTAGAACCGGCGCCCATATGGGATCCCGGGCGTACAAGGCGAGGACCTTTAACCACTTGCGCCACCGCGCCAGGCCCTGGATTTATTCTTGATTTAATTTTTCTGCCCTTTATTTTCCTTCTTCATGAGTTTAGTTTTTTTCTCTTTCAAAGCTCTCTTTTAGTGGTTTTGTAACCTTCCTCCCTACATGGGTCCTGTGGGAAGGAAATCTTGTGTATCTTGGACAGCTTTGAGAACCTGCTGCTTCTGTAACATTTTGAGAGGCCTTGGTAGGACAGAATAATTCTAATTTACCCACACCATCCTCTGTTTTACTGTACTGCTTCTCCAGAGCTACAGTGGCATCCTCTGTAATTGCAGCACTCCAGGACCAGGACTAGATGATGGATAGTTAATGCTCATATTATATATATTTGCCCTTGATTAGGGAACTGATCAATTGATACGGATAGTAGCGTAACTAAGTAGCCTTAATTTATCTGCATGTTTCTCCTGCATAGTTTTTAAGGTGTTTTTAGAAAAGTGTTTTCCTTTTCAGATGTTTAAGCTATAATGTTCTTTCTCCAAGGTCATTTGTGCACATCAAATACAATTTCAATTGAAGAATTTAAATTTTATGTGTGTGATTCTTTCTTACAGCCTTGCCATGTCATTTACACAGATTATCGGCCTACTCCATTGCAACACTACATTTTCCCAGCAGGGGGAGATGGTCTGCACCTTGTGGTTGATGAGAATGTAAGGGAGTAATTGTTATTACGTTTATCATGTCATACTTCTTCGTTTATATCTTTTAAAATTTTAAACTGGAGAAAAATGATGCATTAATTTTGTGTTTATTTTAAGTACTTTCACATGCCAAAATTGTATTTGACATTTTTGTTTTTCTTATGTATGAATTAGATTGGCTCCATTTTCCCATGTTTAAAAATATCTGAAAGCACAGGCTTTGTGGCACAGCAGTTAAGCCGCTGTGTGGTACATTTGCTTCACCTGTTGGAGTGCTGAGGTTTGGGTCTTGCCTCTTCTTAAGCTTCCTGCTAGTGAACACCCTGGCAGATGGCAGGTGGTGATGGCGCACAGGAGAGATACAGGTGGTGCTCAGGGCTCATGCCTTTGACCTGGCCTTGCCCTGGCTGTTGTGGATATTTGGAGAATGAGCCAGCAACTGGGAGATCGCACTCCAGCTCTCTCTACAATTCAAATAAGTGAAAAAGGAATCAAATTTGAAAACAAATAAGATGCCCAGAGAGGAGGGTACAGGACATAAGTCAAATGCCTTATATTATACTTTTTAAATTTTTATTATCACTTACCACAAACCATTTTTTAATTATTTTAGTAACCAGTTTATATTAAATTTGTGAGGAAGCTTTGTGAGCTATAGAAAGATGTTTTGAGTTATGAAATGTTAGCACACTTACATAGGGAAAAAATTGTGATTTTAGGGTGACTTCAGAGAAGATAATTTTAATACTGCAATGCAAGTGCTTCGAGATGCAGGGGATTTGGCCAAAGGAGACCAGAAAGGACGGAAAGGAGGAACCAAGGGTAATTTGAAATCTACTTTTATAAAATTTTATGTGTAGATTCTGTATTTAAATTATTCTGACATTTTTTCTCATTAGTATATTTTCCTTAAGGAGCTATATAATTTAGATAAAATATGATAAAATTAAATGAATGAAAGTTGATTTCTTTTTCCAATATGACTTAAATTAGTATGCTGTACCGTTAACACACTTAAAGCATATAATTCAGTGTTCTTTGGTATATTCACAGTATTGTTTATTACTACAATTTTCTATTTAGCTATAATTAATATGTCTTAAATTGTCAATTTTAAAATAGTGATTTTTAACTATTACGACTCTCTAATTCCAAAGTGTGTTCATTAGTTCAGAATAAAATCTTTTAAATATTAACAGTCATAATTTCATTTTCCTTTAGTTTTATTTGTCATTCCCAAAGTTAGGTGATCACTGGTTTAGTTTTTGCCTCTTAATGTTTCCTGGGCATTTCTTGCGAAAGTAAGCATGATAACATTGTGGTCGGTCCTAAATCTGCGTGCATATTCTACAACTGTTTCTTTGAATGTGTATTTTTTCTTCTGGAGAAATTGAAGGAGTGGTATTGTTGAGTCACTTGGAAAGTCTGTGTTTAACCATTTGGGAAACTGCCAAATTACTTCTCAGACTACCAAACCTTTCTGTCAGATGTATATGCTGTGTGTTTGTTTAGTTATAGCCGTTCAAGTGAGTATGAAATGATATTTCAATATGATTTTGATATACGTTTCTTTGGTTGCTATAGGTATTGAACATCTTTCTGTGTGCTTATTGCTTATTTGTGTATCTTCTTGGGAAAATGTCTAATCAAATCCTTTTTCCTTTATTTTTTTAACTTGTGAGTCAGACATCAGAGAGCTTTCATGTGCTGGTTCACTCCTCTAACACCTGCAGAAGCTGGGTAGGGTGAGCTAGGGACTAGCAGCTAATCCTCCATCCTGTGGTGCTGGCATCCTCTAGGGGTGCCAGTTTGTGTTCCAGCTGCTCACTTCTGATCAAGCTCTCTGCTTATGGCCTTGGGAAGCACTGGAAGATGGGTCAAATGCTTGGACCCGTGGGAGACCTGGAAGCAGCTCCTGCTCCCAGCTTTGAATCAGCTCAGCTCTGACCATTGCAGCCATTTTTGAGCCAGTGAATGAGAGACCTTCTCTCCTTTTTTTCTTTCTTCTCTGTAAAATCTGCCCTTTAAGTAAAAATAAGTAAGTCTTTATTTAAAATTATTAGAAAATCAAATCTGGGCAGGGTTAGACTGCAGTCAGTAGCTTGGAACTGTCTAGAGGCCTCCCATGTGGGTAGCGAAGGGACCCACTGTAACTCAGTGTGCGCTGCCTTCCAGGAGGCTCATTAAGTGCATGCAGGAGTTGGAGGAGAGCTGGTACTTGAGCCTAGATGCTTTCATGTTGCACTTGGGAGTCCCAGTTGGTTAAGCTGGCAAAGCACTTGTGTCAAATGCCCACCCTTGCTCATTTTTAAGTTGGGTTTCTAGAATTCTTGATGTAGTCTGAATACTAGATGTTATAGGTAGCTGATTTGCAATTTTTTTGTTTTTTTTTTTGTGGACTAGGGTTGCCTTATTACTGCATTGCTATTGTTCATTTTGGTGAAATCTAATTTTTTTCTTTTGTTGCTTCTGATATGAAGATTTACTCCTGTATTTTCTTAGAAGAGTTTTGTAGTGTTTTGCTTTTATATTTAGGTTTCCCATCCACTTGTAATTAATTATTGATTATGGTTTATCTACTCTTTTTGTAGGACCATCAAATGTATTCAAGATTGTGAAGATGATTATGGAAAGAAATTTTCAACCTGTAATTATTTTCAGTTTCAGTAAGAAAGATTGTGAAGCCTATGCACTTCAGATGACCAAATTAGATTTTAACACAGGTATTATATAATTTTAGTATAGCTTTATGGTATGTGAAATGAATGTAAAATATATTTCTGGTAGTACTTATTATGTCTGTATTGCTAAGATGTGTAATTCACTTGATATTTGTAGTGGCAAGTATGAAGCACATTTGCAAAAGATTTACGAGGTCATTTCTTCTCTCTTCTGTTGAGGATAGTATGTGCATGGGTGTGTGTAAAATCCCCAGAACCCTGCTGAGAACCACACTGGGGGTCTCCACCCTCTCGTGCTCTGACCCCGTAAGCTCCTCAATTACCATGATTCTCTCCAGCTTCCTGAGGATGTGTGTCTTAGCTAGACCCTTTCTGTAGAACACCCAAACCAGAAGATAATTCCTTTTCCTTACTTGCTGTAATTATTGAATTAATAACCTTTCTAATACATTAATGTATTTTTCCTACATACCAATTGCAAATGTATTTCACTTAAAGTTACAGAGCTAGATAGTAGCAGAGCCTGGGTCCAGAATTGTGGTATGAAGACCCAGCCTGATTATCATTCAGTTCTGCTGTTTTTATTTTGTGATCCTGTACAGAGAGAAATAGTTTTGACTCATCTAAAATTTTGGAGTTCAGTTGTATTATTTTCTTTTTCTATGCATTTTCTAGATAATTTTTACTATTGATCATGAGTAAAAGTAATAAATGCAGATAACTCTAGCTTCCTAAAACTGGTAATATTTTATAGGCAAATTGTTTTTGTTTTTGAGTCAGTTGCATGGTTTCTCAGCCTTTTCTTGTGATCAGTGGTGCTGAATGTGCTAAACTTAAAGGGTAAGAAATGAACCGTGTAAAAAATCAGTGTCAGAAATAAACTGTGTGACAGAGCATGGACTTTGGAATTGTTGCTGTAACAGTAACAGTGGTGATTTCTTACAGTAAGATTCAAACTGCTCTGTAGTAAAACATGGATGAGTCATTCCCGTGCCCTGTGATTGCCAGAACGGAATGTTGCATGTGAGGCACCTGTGGCTGTTGTTACTGTGTTTACGTTTTGAAGGCACTGTATTTTATTATGTGAGATTTTTGACTTATTTTCTTTTTTGATTAGCTTTTTCAGTACTGATTTCCAATATTTACTCTTTATAGTATAGATTCTTTTCATGTCTGATTATTTGTATCACTGACATTCTATATGTGCTCTTGAATTTTCTTAGATGAAGAGAAGAAAATGGTTGAGGAAGTATTTAATAATGCAATTGACTGTTTATCTGATGAGGATAAAAAGCTCCCTCAGGTGAGTTTTTAGTTTAGTAAGCAAAGTGTAGATGCTAATATCATATGTTCACTTCGCATTTTTATTGTATTTTTATTTATTTCTTTATTATTGTTAATGGTTATTTTATTGTTATATTTTACTGTTATATTGTTATTGCAAAAATATTTCACTATATGCACTGAAATAATCTTGGTTTATGTTTCATTGAAAAATGAAGCTCAAACATTTCATGAGAAATTTAGCTTCTACTGCTTCAGTCCAGTGTGTTTATAATTGCTTTGGAACTGTGAAATACGTGATGGCTGAACGCCTCGTCCAAAGGTTCTAAATTTAGCCAATCTGGTGTGTGTGCTGGTAATTACAATCTTTTATGAATCCCCCAGGTGATTTTATTGTGTAACAAAAGCTAAAAAGTACCACTTTAGATTGATTTAATATTTCAAAATTTGGTTGTGTGAAAAAGAATTGCAAGGTCCTACTCTGCTTTAAAAATCAGTGCTTTGATTTGTAAGCAGTTTACTGTAAAAACTGTAATAATCACATTGCTTGGCATTTAAAATGTGTATAAGGCCAGGCATTTGGGCCTAGCAGTTAGAGTGGCTTTGGGGATGTTCCAGTCCCAGACTGAAGTGCCTGGATTCAAGTCTCATGGCCCTCGGAACTCCAGCTGCCTGCTACTGTGCACTGCAAGTCATCAGGTGATGGCTCAGGCGGGCTCCTGCTACTCAGATATTACCTGAACTGGGTCTTTGCCTTTCCCATCCCTGACTACCGCAGACATCTGCGCATGGGAGCTATCCATGTCTCCGCATCTTACATACATGAAATGAAATTAAGTATTATTAATAGCATTTGGTTTAAAAGATTTTTCAGTTTTCCTTTCCAATTGAAATAACTATTATTACTTAAAAACTTTAAACTTCTTTGTTATCTTAGCTCACTTCTAACAAATAGTTAATAGTATTTGATATAGTTTAATGAGAATGAACTCATGGATAATTAGATTTTATATGAAGTACGTATTTATGTGAAATATGTCTTGTAGTTGTTTTTCTTGATTTTCATTTGCAAGTATCTTAAGATTATTATGCACAGATAACGACACTGCACTCATAGATTGTAGTTTTTTAAGGGAGATAAGAGAGATGCTAGAAAATTTGAGATAGCAAAGCACCGTAAAGTTTATTTTGAAACATTTTAAAACTTGCCAAAACTGTTAAATTTTGAATGCAGTCTTTGAGGACATGCGTTTACATTTTGCTTGTGTTGGAAACGGTTTTATTAACAGTTTAACACTAAACATTTTTTACCCACTTTCTTAATTTGGCTAATCTACTGTTTTAAAACTAAATTTCCCTTACATATTATAAAATGAATGTGATTCCAAAATCATAGGTTGAACATGTACTGCCTCTTTTGAAACGAGGGATTGGTATTCACCATGGAGGTTTGCTTCCTATTCTGAAAGAAACTATTGAGATTCTCTTCTCTGAAGGGTTGATAAAGGTATGATTTTATTTTTTTTCAGAATTGGATAAACAATTTGAAAATTATGAAGAATTTTGTAAGCAACCTTTGTATGTGTTTAATATATTGTATTAAAAGACTTAGATAATTCTTACGTATAAGAAGACTTGAGACTTAATTCTTTATGTATAGCGTAAGAAGCCAGGAGGGTCTTCTAGCTCTCCCACACAGGTGCAGGGTCCCAAGGCTTTGAGCTGTCCTCTACTGTTTTCCAAGGCTTCAAGCAGGGAGCTGGATGGGAAGTGGAGCAGCTGAGACATGAACTAACGTGCATCTAGGATATCAGTGCATGCAAGCCGAGGATTTAGCCATTAGGCTACCATGTGCTGAGTCCCCAGCTTCAGTTTTTTTTTTTTTTGTTTGTTTTAAGATTATTTATATTTTTATTGGAAAGGCAGATAGATATACAGAGAGAAGGAGAGACAGAGAGGAAGATCTTCTATCCATTGATTCACTCCCCAAGCGACCACAATGGCCGGAGCAGCACAGATCCAGAGCCAGGAGCCTCTTCTGGGTCCCCAAGACTTTTGACCATCTTTGACTACTTTCCCAGGCCACAAGCAGGGAGTTATGAGTGGGAAGTGGGGCTGCCAGGACCTAAAACTGGTGCGTGCAAGGAGAGGACTTTAGCTGCTAGGCTACCACACCAGGCCCAACATTTTTTTTTTTTTACTAAAAAGGAAGAGGTAGGAAATCTGTCAGTATTTCAAGAATTGAGAGATTGGTGTTGGGGTGTAGATTAAACTGCCTCTTGTAATAATGGCATCCTTACGGAAGCCTTGGCTCGGGTCCTTTCTGCTTTCTTTCAATCCGACTCCTTGCTAATGTTCCTGGGAAGAAGTAGAAGATGGTCTCAGTGCCTGGGCTCCTGTACGCACATGGGAGACCCTTGGAGTTGTAGGCTGTGGCTTCAAACTGCCCAGCACTGGCTGTTGCAGCCATTTGAGAAAGATCTTTTTCTTTGTAACTTTGACTTTAAAATCAAATTTCAAAATGTAATGATACCCTTATTTTTACTTGAAATTAAAAAGTTTTCCAGCTTACAATACATGTTTAGTTATATAATTTTTTATTTTAGGCCTTATTTGCCACAGAAACTTTTGCCATGGGAATTAACATGCCAGCAAGGACGGTTTTATTTACAAATGCCCGTAAATTTGATGGGAAGGATTTCCGATGGGTAAGTATATGTACTGAGGTAACTCTTACTTAATACAACTTTGACTCATGTATCTTTATATTTTCAGTTCCAAATGCTTAAGTTGTGATGTTTGATATGTTATTGGTTGGGAGTTGCTTCCCTCTTTTTGAGTTTCAATATCTTTAATTATTAAAAAAAAAAAAAAAACTTTGGAAAAAGTAAAGCAAGAATAAATGGATATTTGCCAGGCAGGCGATGGAGTATTGACTAGGATGAAAAATCGGTGTTGGCAGAAAATTTTCTAGTTAGTGTCCAGGGCAAGGCATAGTCTGGGATTCGGATAAAGTTGAAAGTAATCCTGTTTTCTGCATAGAGAAGTTGTTAGCAGCAATTATTCATCATCTAAACCGTGAAAGGTGCCCATTATAGAACTCGGAGGGAATGCATTTTTCTTGGTTTCTTTCATTTTAAAATGTGCTCACTGCTCTACAGAGGATTGGGTATTGTGAGAATGTGCTTAGTTTAGAAATGCTTACACAGTCTTCCGTGATTTTCTGCCACATTTTCAAAGATGATGTGGAACATGATCTTTAATTGGAAAACAGTGAAGTTTTTGATATGCTTTGTTTTAAATTAATGCAAATTTCTTTTAACTTTTCAGTGATCTTTGTTTAAAATTATTTCATGAAACAAAATAACTTTTGTGAGTTTTGCTTTGTTCTTTTGTGGATAGTGTGTGTAGTGAATGAACAGGGCCAGCACGATGGCTCCACTAGCTAATGCTCCAGCTGCAGTCGCCGGCTCCCATATGGATGCTCATTCGTGTTCCATCCAGCTCCCTGCCTACAGCCTAGGAAAGCTGTGGAGGATGAGGCAACGCCTTGGAACCCTGCACCTACTACAAAACCCAGTAGAAGGTCCTCCTGGCTTCTGATCAGCCATTTAGGGAGCTAACCAGCAGATGGAAGATCTTTCTATCTCCCCTCCTCTCTGTAAATCTGTCTTTCAAACAAAACAACAACAACAACAAAACAGAAGGAGTAAATAAATGGCTGGATTTTAGAAAGCAACTTACTTTTATGTAATTCAAGGTCATAATTACAAAATTAGAAACTTGCAGAAGTAATGATGCTGTAGGATTACTGCCTTGTCAAATGTCGTTCTGTATAAGGCTCACTTTCATTCCAATGTCTTGATTGGTCTGGGCTTGTCCAATATGTTTTTGCTTTTTGCCTTCTAAATTTGAAAGGTAGAGTTATGCAGAGACAGAAATCTTCCATCTGCTGGGCCATTTTCCAGATGGCTGCAGCACCTGGAGCTGAGCTGCTACAAAGCCCAGAGGTTCTTCCGTGTCTTCCATATGGGTACAAGGGCCTGAGGATCTGAACCCTCTTTTGCTGCTTTCCAAGCACATTAGCAAGGAGCTGGATCCAAAGAGGAGAAGAAGGATCACAAACTGGTACATATATGTGATGTTGACACCACATGTGGAGGCTTAGGTTGCTGCGCCATGGCGCCTGTCTGCCTTCCATCTGTTTTTCTATTCCCCCAGTAGTATGCCTTCTTGTAGTGTAATGATTCTTAAGTTGTTGTGTTTTTTTTTTTTTTGTAAGATTTATTTATTTTTATTGGAAATTCAGATATACATAGAGGAGGAGAGACAGAGAGGAAGATCTTCCATCTGATGATTCACTCCCCAAGTGAGCACAACGGCTGGTGCTGCACTGATCCAGAGCCAGGAGCCAGGAACTTCTTCTAGGGTCTCCCACGCGGGTGCAGGGTCCCAAAACTCTGGGATGTCCTCAGTTGCTTTCCCAGGCTATAAGCAGGGAGCTGGATGGGAAGTGGAACTTCCAGGATTAGAATCGGCACCCATATGGAATCCCGGCGCATTCAGGGTGAGGACTTTGGCCACTGGGCCCGAGTTTTTTTTTTTTAATTACAGTTTATTCTCTTTCTGTGTTTTTTTTTTTTTAAATCAATGTAGGGCCTGGCACAGAAACTTAGCAGCTACAGTGCTTGCCTTACACACGCCAGTATTCCATATGGGCACCGGTTCTCACCCAGCTGCCCCACTTCCCATCCAGCTCCCTGCTTGTGGCCTGGGAAAGCAGTTGAGGACGGCCCAAAGCCTTGGGACCCGGCACCTGCATGGGAGACCTGGAAGAGCTCCTGGCTTTGGATTGGCTCAGCTCCAGCCGTGGTGACGACCTGGGGCGTGAATCGATGGATAGAAGATCTTTCTTCTCTGTCTCTCCTCTTCTCTTATAAATGACTTTCCAATAAAAATAAAAATAAATCTTTCAAAAAAATCAGTCTAGACACAGGTAAAAAGTAAAACAGAAACTACAGGAAAACCTTATCCATTATAAAACATGGTTTAAATTCAGATTTCTGATGTTTGGTTGAGTTTGGGTAGCTGTTTGCTTTCTTTTTTTTTTTTTAAGGTTTTTTTTTTTAATTGGAAAAGTCAGATATGCAGAGAGGAGGAGAGACACAGAGGAAGATCCCTCGTCCAGTGATTCACTCCCCAAGCTGCTACAACAGCCAGAGCTGAGTTGATCTGGAGCCCGGAGCCTCATCTGGGTCTCCCACTTGTTTGCAGTGTCGCAAGTCTTTGGCCTGACCTTGACTGCTTCCCTAGGCCATGAGCAGGGAGCTGGATAGGAAGCGGGGCCACTGGGATTAGAACCAGTGCCCATGTGGGACCCCGGCACACACAAGGCTAGGAGCTCAACAGCCAGGGCACTGCACCAGGCACAATTGTTTCCTTTCTTAGGCTCTGCTGTTTTTTAGAAAATCTAGCTCAAATGGTATTAACTAGTCTTTCTCAGTATCTGTGGCATATTTGAAAGTGTAAATTAACAGTAAGTAGTTTAATGTTAAAATTAAATAATTTTGAAGCAAAATTTGAATTTTCAAAGTTATTTGAAGTGTTTGGCATTTTTCTAGTTTTGAAAGTCTTTCTCAAAGTTCATGCTTTTTTCCATCATGTTCCCTCTCTTGGGGTGATCTAATTTTTATTTATGATTTTTTTTCCCTGAAACATAAGGATATGTTTTTCGCCAGATTTTCTCCTAAACTCTGCACTTTGTGTTTTTTTCAGATTTCCTCCGGTGAATACATCCAGATGTCTGGTCGTGCTGGGAGGAGGGGCATGGATGATAGAGGAATCGTTATTCTCATGGTCGATGAGAAGATGAGCCCAACAGTTGGAAAGCAGCTCCTGAAGGTAACTGAGCTTTTGGACCTGCACTAAAAGCTGCAGAAAGATTCTTCAGCACCCGGCATGGAAGTTAACTGTGTCAGTTCAGGTCTCTTCTACAAAGTGAGTTAATTTACTAACGTTTCTGGACCTAGGAAGGCGGAAGAGTATGATTAAGTCAAATATTGATATCTTGTAGCCTACTTACCCAATAGGTGATCAGCAAGACCTCTAATTAAGGAATGAGAGGCTCCCGGAGTGAACCCCGTTGTTTATTTTGGCCTCTTCTGTATTTGGCTCCTCGGTTCCAGGAGCTGCTCTTTGCTGTGAGAATAGGAAGAAGAGCAGGTGGTATCAGTATTTTGGATACTCAGCTTCCTCCATAATTGCAAGTTCAATATACTGGGTGGAAAATTTATGAGGGTTTTAATTCAGAGTGGGAGGTTGTATTTTGATTTTTAGTGCTGCAAACAATATTTCAGAAAAAAAAGGATGGGGTTTAGGATTAAGAAAATAAGCCAGTGCTATGGTGCAGCAATTAAGCCTCAGCCTGCATAAATGAGTCTTGTTTTTTTTCTTTGTTTGTTTGTTTGTTTTTTATTGGAAAGTCAGATACATACAGAAAGGAGGAGAGACAGAGAGAAAGGTCTTCTGTCCTTTGGCTCACTCTCCAAGCGGCCTCAATGGCCAGAGGTAATCCGATCCAAAGCTAGGAGCTTCTTCCAGGTCTCCCACGCTGGTGCAGGGTCTCAAGGCTTTGGACTGCCTTTCCCAGGCCACAAACAGGAAGCTCGATGGGAAGTGGGACTGCCTGGATGAGAACTCGTGGCCATATGGGATCCTGGTGCTTGCAAGGAGAGAACTTTAACCGCTAGGCTATTGTGCTGGGCCAATGGCTCTTGTTTGGGTCCTGGCTGCTCCACTTGTGATCCAGCTCTCTGTTAATCCATCTGGGAAAGCTGAGGAAACATTCCAGGTTCTTTAACTCCTGAACCCATTGGGAGACCTGGAAGAAGCTCCTGGTTCTTGGCTTTGGCCTAGCCAGACCCAGTCAGTGTTGCCATTTAGGAAGTGAGTCACTTGGGCAGTGGCATAATCAATAAATTGTAAGGGAGTTTGAAAACAGAATAGTTAGCATGTTTAATAAGGTAGTCTTGGTGTGATTTGATGAACCTTTGAGCTAGAATGGTGGTAGTGGTTAAAAAAAAAAAACCTTAGATTTATTAAGGGATGAATAAAGGGTAGGGATGAGGCAGAATAAGCATAGAACTCTCAGGCCAGGACTTTTTTTTTAAATAACTCATTTTAGTTTTTATGATGTTCACATAATAGAGAGGGATGTATGCCCATGTGGACCACTGATTATGGTGTGAACAGTCAACAGATGGGAGAAAGTGGATGAGACAACTACCTCCATTCGTTTTCCTTCTGGGGAAATTCTGTTTCCTGTCTGGGGAAAGTGGGGAGAGGGCTGCTCCCAGCAGCCCAGCCACATCAATACCTGGGAATCAGGGGATAGCCACCTAATGTCATCCTGGGTTCCCGATGTGGAGTATGTTCTAAGGATACTGCTCAAGTCTTTCAGTAGTTCTGGGATGCTATTGATTTTGTTGCTCCAAGGTTGAGAAAATCCTTCCAAGGTCTATTTGCCGACATAGTACACCTTACAGTCTTGATTCACCTAGGTACTCAATGTCAAAACTTGACCAGGAGAGCTGTCCAGTTTGTTTTTCCCTCCACAGTACTAGCCATCTGCATATCTCAGTGAACTGGTTGTCGTGTCCCCAGTGAGCATCTGGGCATGCAGTCCCCTGCACTGTTTTCAGTAACTGAGGCAGTCCAGTTCTGACACATGCACGCCGTGGTTTTGTGATTTTCACCATGGTTAGGATTCTGAGACCAGTGATCCAGTTGCGGAGTCCCCAACCTCGGCAGGGTGACCCCCATCCTGACTTTGGTGTGTGCCAGCCATGCAGGGTCGGGCTCAATCCATCAACCACATCACCCTCACATACAGTGGTGGTTGAAGTCACTTGGTCAGTTCTTTCCTCAGGCCCATCTCATATGCAAACCATTGGATGCTGTAGGCCAGCCTAACTGTAGCCACCATACACACTGCCTTCATGCACCACAGAGGGAGCTGCAGCCCAGTCAGATCGATCCCAAGAAACTCCCAGCAGAACTACCCCCAGCCTTGGTTCCTGTGCATGTTGGCATGTGCATAGGCTGATCCAGTCTGTCCTGCATTCCATTTGGCTGTCGTACACATCCATACATGTTGGAGCCTCACTCAGCCCAACTGACCCCACTATCTAGCCCACTCTCATACTGGTCAGTGCCCCCGACTATCTAGCCAGCCTTGCCCCCAGCCCTGGTTCTTATGCTCACCAGTGGGAACTGCTGCCTATCAGAGGGGTGCCCAGAATTTTCCAGTCCCACCCTCAGATTTTGAACTTGCCCTTAAATTCTAGCACCTGCTAGCTGATGCTGTGGCGAAGCCCAGCCAGCCTGTACTTACTCTGGTTCATGTATGGATATGGCCCTTAGCCCAGCCTTGCCCTCCTCCTTCCCAGCTCACATGCAGACCCAATGGGCTTTGTAGTCCTGCCCAGCTTGGTCAGGACTACTGAGTTCCAGCTCTCATGCTCACCAGTGGCTCACCAGGGGAGTCCTTGCAGTTCTCCTACTTGGTTCCCCTCATTCTTGGTCTTACGTGTGCTGGTGGGAGCTGCAGCTCAGACTGGTGTGGTTCTCATCTTTGCACTCAGCAGCACATGTTGCATCCTGGCTTAGTCCGACCTGCCTCCAGCTCCAGCTCATGCTGGTGGGTGCTGCAGACTGGGACTTTAATGAGTAAGTGTTAAAGCACTAACCTGTGTATGAAGGCAAGTCCCTTAGGAATAGGAAAGAGGAAGAGAGAAAAATTTTATTTTAGATACTTTAACCATGGTATGTACCAGCCAAGTTTGGATACTGTGAGTGAAAGCAAGTGCTATTTTTACTTATGCCTGTATAACAGGTGTGAGTTGGTACTATCCTGGTTTAATGTAGATACAGTGTCAAAATGTCAAGTTCAGTTTCAGGGGGCAGAATTTAGATATATGTTTTGTAAAACAGCAGTTGGGATTACAGTGGTACAGTTTGTGGATAGAAGTAAACATTTGCTACGTTGAAGGCCTTGATTTCTTGAAGAAAATAATATGGGAAAGTAGCAGAAGAACATTTGGTTTGTTCGGAGAATTATTTCTCTGTTCTGTAAGAATCTGCCTGTCATATAAACTTCTGTTGGCCCTGTTTTAAAAGAAAGTGGGAAAAATAAAGATTTTTTAACACTAAGTAACTCCTTCTAGAATATGTGGCTCTTTTAAGAGTTTGGGACCATCTGGGTCCGGCACAGTAGCTTAGTGGCTAAAGTCCGTTCCTTGTTCACCTGGAATCCCATATGGGCACTAGTTCTAATCCCAGAGGCCCCACTTCCCATCCAGCTCGCTGCTTGTGGCCTGGGAAAGGCAGTCAAGGACAGCCCAAAGATTTGGGACTGTGTATCTGCATGGGAGACCCAGAAGAGGCTCCAGGCTCCTAGCTTCAGATTGACTTGGCACTGTCTGTTGTAGCTACTAGGGAAGTGAACCAGTGGATGGAAGATCTTTCTCTGTCTCTCCTCTCTGTAAATCTGTCTGTCCAATTAAAGCTAAATAAAATCTTTAAAAACAGTTGTTTGAGACCATCTTCATCTGTGTGTACCAAAAATTGGGATTGTTTGGCTTGTTTATTTCAAGATTTTTCGAGTATTCTCAGATTATATTTCTATTTTGATGGCCTGCTTAGATATGTATTCTATACATAGTGACATTTCACTCTTAACTTTTCATCCTACTTCTTCGAAGAGTTTGACCATTCTAAAAACATGCTTTTCAACTTCCTACTTTATTAAGAAAAGAACTTCTGGAAAAACATTGCTAAAAGACAAGTTCAGATGTCAAGGGAGTGTTTTGCATATGAAATCTACTATGAGTTTAAGTTACACTATTACACAGTAAAATCTTTGGTACCATGTGTTTTACAGTGAATGTACCGTCTGGTCATTAGCCCAGTCCTTTCATAACAACCACAGTTAGGCAAACAAAGGGAATTATTAAAATAAAGATAAGGAGTGGTGTAGAAGCTTGGGAAAATATAATCGCAGTTTTAGGTCATCTCAGGGAGCTAAGAATTTCAAGATACTCATTTTTATCTTAGAATCATTCTAAAATAAATTTGTGTATTCTGTTAGATCAGACTACGTTGCTTATTGAAAAACCTAAGTTAAGTAAGTCAAGTTTGCCTCTCTTTCCTCCTGTGTTTTCGTTAGTAAAGGAGTTCTGTTCATCATTATTATTTAGGAATATTACCTAAAAGAACAGCCACCATGTTGAACATTAATAGCCACTTGTCAGAAAGGGAAAAATAAGATGTTACATCACATTTAGGTATATGCCTAGTAAGTGACATGTGACTTCTCTCTACTCAACTAGTTTTACTCACTGGGATTTGGTGGTAAAGTGGAGATAGAAGCGGAATCCTGGGGGCTGAGGGTATGGTATGATAGGCTCAGCTGCTGCCTATAATGCCAGCATCTTATCTGAGCACCAGTTCAAGTCCCTGAATGCCTCACTTCCAAACCACCTCCTCTTAATGAACCTGAGTAAGCAGCAGAAAACAGCCCAGGTCCTTGGGCCTCTGTGTCCACAAGGAAGACTTGGGTGGAACTCCTGGCGTTGTCCTGGTCCCAGCCCTGGCCTTTGTAGCCATTTGGGTAGTGAGCCAGAAGGTAGAAGACACGGAGATTAATGGGTCCATCTCTTCCTGTCCCTCTCTCCCCCCTGCCTCTTCTGTGTCTCCTTTTCACTCCCTCTCTGTAACACTGACTTTGAAATAAATAAATCTTCAAAAGAAAAGGCAGTCGAATCACGCTAGGAAGACAGGGACATGTTTGGGCAAGCTATTTTAGCTCCTGTTGTATTGTGATTTGATTTTCCCTTACCCTAAGATCAACTATTTTATCTTCATTTTGGCTAGCTAAACGTGAGAACTGATACATTTCTGTACTATTTCCTAACAATGACTAAGTAAATAAGTATCATGATAGGTTAAAAATATTTATGTAAATTTACTTCAAATACCAGCATATTTGACTTGCCTTTTTCTTTCTTAGGGCTCGGCTGATCCTCTAAATAGCGCTTTCCATTTGACATACAACATGGTTTTGAATTTACTACGTGTAGAAGAAATTAATCCTGAGTACATGTTGGAAAAATCATTTTACCAGTTTCAGCATTATAGGGCAATTCCAGGAGTGGTAGAAAGTAAGTATAAACTTATTATAGCAGAACCTGGTTTAACTAGCAGACTCAATAGACCATTACAACATTGATCAGTGCCTTGGTCATTGCTTTTTTCTGTGAAGCCATATTTTTCTCCTTACATTAAGGAATACAGAACTGTAATCTGGTAATTATAACTAACTAGACTGTTTCAAAGTGAAGGTAAGAAAACTCTAGAAGGACATGTTGCTAGAATTGCCTCAAACCCACTATTATTTCAGACATAAAATAACACATGATAACTCATATCTCTGAATAATGACATTTAAAAGTCCTAGTGTATTAGAATTTGACTTATAAGAAGCTTGTATTTATTTATCTTCACCTTTTGCTATTTAACAGTGCAAAAAACTGCCATAGCATAAACTTAGGAATTTTCAAAGTGATAACATGCTTGCACTGGATTTAGAAGTCCGACATTTTAAGGATTCCCAGTTTCTGATACCACCTTAATGCTTTTTTTTTTTTTTTTTTTTTAAAGATTTATTTTTATTATTTTTGTATTGGAAAGGCGGATATACAGAGAGGAGAGACAGAGAGGAAGATCTTCCGTCCGATGATTCACTCCCCAAGTGAGCGCGACAGGCCGATACTAGGCCGGTCCGAAGCCAGGAGCCTCTTCCGGGTCTCCCACGCGGGTGCAGGGTCCCAAAGCTTTGGGCCGTCCTCAACTGCTTTCCCAGGCCACAGGCAGGGAGCTGGAAGGGAAGCGGGGCCACCGGGATTAGAACCGGCGCCCATATGGGATCCCGGGCGTGCTAGGTGAGGACCTTAACCACTTGCGCCACCGCGCCGGGCCCACCACCTTAATGCTTTTTAAGTCCAAAAGGTCTTCTCTGATAACTACAGGCTAGAATTGTGCATTGATTCTTTAAAGGGAATTATGGCTGATCATAATATGTAGCTGAATAAGAGTTCGAATGGGGGAGGAGAGAGCAGGTGTTTGCCTGTTACGATGCTAAAGCTTGTTGGGGTACTTGAATTCAAGAGCTGGCTCCCCTCCTGCTTCCAGATTGCTGCTAATGTAGACCCTGGCAGGACACTGGGGATAGCTCAGATAGTTGAATCCTTACAGGGAGACCTGGAGTGAGTTCCTTGCTCAGATCTTTGGCCCAGTTCTGACCATTTGTAGGCATTTGGAAATGAACCAGTATCCTCTATCTGTTCACCTCTCAAAAGACAAAGTACTAAGATAGAGGCAAAGATTTAAACTATTGGTTTGGGTAAAACTCATTAAACAGTATATAGTAGTTGTAAAAAAAAGTCAGAAAGAAAAAAAAAATCAATCTCAGAGTTATACAGCCAGCATTAACACTCTGTATACAGATTTGCATTTTCTTTCTCATTTGTATGCTTTTTTAAATCATGTGCAGTTCTATAATATTTGATATCATTTGTTAGACATTTAGTCTCTGTGTTAAGTGCTTTCCACTCACTGACTCGTTGATTCTAGTTTTTTACTTTATTTTTTTTA
Organism: Ochotona curzoniae; assembly: GCF_017591425.1. Taxonomy (NCBI): domain Eukaryota; kingdom Metazoa; phylum Chordata; class Mammalia; order Lagomorpha; family Ochotonidae; genus Ochotona; species Ochotona curzoniae. Next base: position 25,402,217 of record NW_024465582.1, read on the forward strand.
AGATTTGATTGTGCACTGACTGCCTCACTAGATGGCCTCATTGACCAGCATGGGGCAAAGCTGAAGCCAGGAGCCAGGACATTAGTCCAGATCTCACATGGGTAGAAGGGACACAAACATTTGGGCAAGTCTCTGCTGCATTTGTAGGCCATTAACAGGGAGCTGGATTGAAGTGGAGCAACTGAGGCACAAGCTGGCATCCACACAGGATACCAGCATTGAAGGAAGCGGTTTTACCTACTATGCCATAGTGCCAGACCCTAGCTTTAAAAATTCTGGGGCCGTGGGATCAGTGTGATGGCTCAATTGACTAATCCTCCACTTCCAAGTGTGGCATCCCATATGGGCGCTGAGTCGTATCTCAGCTGCTCCACATCCCATCCAGCTTCCTGTTTGTAACCTATGAAAGTACTAGGGGATGGTCCAATGGCTTGGGCCCCTGCATCTGTGTGGGAGATTTAGAAGCTCCTGGCTTTGGAGTACCTCAGCTCTAGCTGTTAGAACCATTACCATTTGAGAAGTGGGGCAGTGGATCTTTCTCTGTCTCTTCTCTCTATAAATCTGCCTTTCCAATGAAAATTAAAAAAAAAAAAAAAAACAACCTAGGGCTGTGCGTTAGAGAAATAGGTTAAATCTGCATCCTGAATGGGCACTGGTTCATGTTCCTGCTGCTCCATTTTCTGTCTAGTTCCCTGATGGTAACCTGGGAAGGCTGTTGAGGATGGCTCAAGTCCTTGGGCCCTGCACCTGCATGGGAGATCCCGAGGGAGCTTCTGACTCTTGGCTAGTGATCAGCTCAGCTGCTGCTCTTAGGGCCATTTAGAGAATGAACCCATACAACTCATTTTATTATGTAACCAAAATTAAATATAATGTGACTTAGAGGAATGAAAAAGGCTTAGATGATCTATGCAAGTTAAATCTCTTAAGAAAATGAGGATAGAGGGCTGACATGATGGCTCTACTGACTTAATCCTCTGCCTGTAAATGCTGACAACCCATGTGGGCACTGGGTCATGTCCCAACTACTTCACTTCCAATCCAGCTGCCTGTTTGTGGCCTGGAAAGGCAGTTGAGGATGGCCCAAAGCCTTGGGATCCTACACCTACGTGGGAGGACCAGAAGAGCTTCCTGGCTCCTGGCTTTGGATTGGCTCAAATCTGGCTATTTTCCTGGAATGAACCAGCAGATGGAAAATCTTTCTCTGTAAATTTACCTTTCCAATAAAAGTAAATAATTCTTAAAGGAAAAAGTATGGCATAATGAAGTTAAAGTCAGGATTTTTTTTCTTTTTTAACATTTTTTATTTTCATTGGAAAAGCAGATTTACAAAGAGAAGGAGAAACAGAGAAAGATCTTTCTTCTTCTGGGTCTCCTGTGCAGGTGCAGGGTCCCAAACTTTGGGCCATTGCTTTCCCCCAGGCCATAAACAGAGAGCTAGATAGAAAGTGCAGCAGCCGGGACATGAGCTGGTGCCCAGATGGGAACCCGGCACGTGGAACTGGAACATTCAGCCACTGAGCCATCGTACTGGGCCCTAAAGTCAGTATCATAAGATTATACATTTGATTAATGGCAGAACTCATATTAGAAGAGTAGGCCTTGCTACCAAACCGTGTTTTTGTTATAGCATGGATTATACTTTTTCATTGTTTTATTTTTATTATTTGTTTGAGAGTCAGAAAGATGGAAAGACAAATTTTCCATGTACTTTTTTGTTGTTTCATTTCATGTTTATTTTTTATGAGTATCAGAAGGAGGGAGAGATTGGCTGACTCCCTGGTAGCTGCATCACTCGGGGCTGAGCCACACTGAAGCCAGAAGCTTCACCAGCGTCTCCCATGTGAGCAGTGGGACCCATGTACCTAGGCTGTCTTCCCTTGCTTTTCCCAGGCCATTAATAGGGATCTGAATTAGAAGTGGATCAACCAGGACTTGAGCAGTTGTAGGTGGAAACCCTACAGCTGGCCCTTGAGCATCCTTTTTAAGTCAAGTGATAAGAATGGATGTAATAACTTCTCTAATATAGAAGAAGGAAACAAAAAATATATATGGAAGGACCATGAGAGAGAATTATGAAAACATGGGCTGTTTTGTTTTTTAAGTTTTTCTTTTTGAAAGGCAGAGGTAACCAGAAAGAGGGAGAGACAGATATCTGCCGTCCTCAAATGACTGCAGGGGGCAGGGCTGGGCCATGGAGAGGGCAAGAGGCAGGACGAGCATCCTGGTCTCCAACATGATTGACAGAACGCAGGTACCTTGGCTGTTTTCAGTTGTTTTCCCAGATGCCTCAGTAGGAAGCTGGATTGTAAGTGGAACAATCGCCAGTTAAACAGTGCTTATGCAGGAATGAGTGTCCCACGGAGCTTGGCTAGCTGGACTGGGCCACAAAGCTTGCCTCAAGAATGCTTCCTGAAGCAGCTACAAATCTTCTAGTAAAAATTGTATCATAAAAAATAAAATTAGTTTATTTAGAATCTGAATTAAGGAGACATTGAGGGCAAGCTAGTACTAAAGGAAAATCATTAAATGTACCTGACATAGAAATTATCAGATGCCTTCATTGAAGCAAATATTTGATTAAAAGCTGGTTTAATAATTAAAAAACGAATCATTGAAATACTCGTCTTGCTCAGTTAGCACTCAGTCATGCATGAGTAGGATGTTTATACATGCACACCTAGCCAGTAGTTAGACTGGTTTGGAGACTGGACAACCAGGAGAAAGCCGGGTTGCGTGTTTCCGTGTTTTCTTTTTTTTCCTTTCCCTCCTTATGTACTTTGACAATCTGTAAATTAATTTCTGGACATACTATTTGTAGTTGCATAGTTCCAAGGGTGTGGCAGACAGAAGTGTTTGCCCGTTTAAAACCTTTTTCTTGTAACTGAGGTCCAACTGTGTAACACCTCAGAGCTTCCAGCATTATCTCCCTTTCTCGTATCCTCTCTTCTCAAACTTCAACTCTTTTTTTCCCATTGTAGTTCTGACTTGTTTTTTTTTTTTTTAAAGATTCGTTTTTATTATTATTTTTTTTATTGGAAAGGCGGATATACAGAGAGGAGAGACAGGAAGATCTTCCGTCCGATGATTTACTCCCCAAGTGAGCGCAACGGCCGATGCTATGCCGATCCGAAGCCAGGAGCCTCTTCCGGATCTCCCACGCGGGTGCAGGGTCCCAAAGCTTTGGGCCGTCCTCGACTGCTTTCCCGGGCCACAGGCAGGGAGCTGGAAGGGAAGCGGGGCTGCTAGGATTAGAACCGGCGCCCATATGGGATCCCGGGTGTGCAAGGCGAGGACCTTTAACCACTGCGAAGGATGTCAGGCCACATCAAGTACGCTCCCTGCTGTTGTTTCCCTTCACTTGTAGCTCTTGCAGTGGAGTTATTCCTGCATGTGTGCCTCTGTTTTGAAAGGAGCAAGGCCTGTTTTTCTAATGTTGTGAAACTGTGAAATTTGGAGGGGTAATACTTCCTCTTATTATTGTTACTATTAGAACTGTTTCAAGAGATCTGGTATTGTTTTTACATCCTTAAATATAATATTATCCTTAGAAGACTAGAATTAATCTTTGTTTTACAATACAATAGATGGTGTAATAATTAACAGCACTGTTTCTGGGTAGTGCTGTGGAGTAAGACAAGGGTTTGAAATAGTACTGAGTCTAGCACAGACCTGAGAGGCAACATGTGATGGCTCACGTAGTTGAATTCCACCCACTTGGAATGTCTGAGTTGAATTTCCAATGGACAGAATTAACTAGGTTGCCAGTTGAGACACATTTTGAAGCTTTACGAAGCTTTACGTTGAATTGCAGAATTACAAGAAGAGATAGAAAAGGAAACATTTCATGGAGAAAGGAAACTAGACACCGTTTCTAATGGTCATCTACAAAGAAGCTTTTCCTCTATACTTGTGATCTATGGAAGCTTAATGTTTTCGCCTAGAGTTGTGTTAGAACAACATGAAAAATGTGTAATTTTAAGTCACTCATCTGTTTTGTTTACAGAGGTAAAGAATTCAGAAGAACAGTATAATAAAATAGTAATACCCAATGAAGAAAATGTTGTCATCTATTACAAGATTAGACAGCAGCTTGCCAAACTGGGCAAAGAAATTGAAGAATATATTCATAAACCAAAATACTGTTTACCGTTTCTACAACCAGGTCGCTTGGTAAAGGTATGCCATTATTTCCTTATATGATTTTGAATCTTTAAAAATATTTTGAATGAAGGTGATGATTTTTTTCTTAGCTTTTTTGCTAGAGTAGTTTATGTTCATTATATTATTTTTCCTTGTTTTAGAAACCAGTGAAATTTACTGTTGATTTATTTCTACAGAATTATTATCACTTTATTTTTAGGTGAAAAATGAAGGTGATGACTTCGGCTGGGGAGTAGTGGTGAATTTCTCAAAAAAATCAAATGTTAAGGTAACCCATCCTCCTTAATGCAGAATTGTATGTAGATTTTTACTGAAACATTTCTTCAGACTAATGAAATTTGTCTAAATAGAAATTACTTTAAAGAGGATTGATGATAAATTCTGTAAAAAATTAATTTTTGAGTAATTGTACAGTTTGCTGTTTGAATAATATGATTATCTTCTAGATAACAGCAAAAGATTTTAAATGCATCGTAATTTGCTTTTTTGTTTGAGTTAATCAGTTTCTGTTTTGTTGTTTTTAATAAATCTGCTCTTAGCTTCTGACTTTGAAGCTCAGACTTTTTATTTTTTTTTTATGAAAATTTGTTTATTTTTATTGGAAAGGCAGATTTTTCTTTTTTTCTTCCTTAATTTATTTATTGATTTTTTAAATGATCTTACTTAGTTGATTAGGGTACAAAGGGTCAAGGGCTAGAAGAAAGTGGGTAAGACCATTACTTCCACACTAATATCATTTTTTTTTTTTTTTGCCTATATCTGGGGTCAAGAGAGAAACAAAGGGAAAAGCCCCACCCAGCCTCCCAACCCTCCCAGGTCCCCAATGTGAGGCACGCTCTGACGGTCCTGCTCAAGCTGTTTGATAGTTCAGCAGTTCTGAATTGCTGCCAGTCTCGCTGTTCCAATCATGATGAAACCTATTCAGAATCCACTGGTTGACATAGCCTCTTCATGGTTGGGGTTCTGAGCAGTTTAGTTGGAGGGATCTCCAAAGAAACTTCATCTGAGATGATTCCAAACCTGATTCTTGTGTGCATTTGCCAGTACAGGGTCTGGCACAGTCCGTCACCCCAATCAGCTTATGTATATGCTGGTGGTTGCAGTTGCTGGGTCAGTTCTGTTTCTAGCCCTGTCATCCACTTGAACCAATGGGTGTTGTAATCCAGCTTGATCCTACCTACTTCATACTCGGTCCTCACACAAACCAATTGGAGCTGCAGCCTAGTTAGGGCTACTCCACCCATAACCCCCACCAGGCCTGCCCCCTACCCTGGCTCCCTACCAAGGTTCCCACCTTGCCAGTATGTACTGCAGGCTTGTCCAGTCTGTCCCACATCCCATTTAGCTCTCGTACATGTCAATGGGCATTGAAGGCTAGTTCAACTCAATCAACCTGCTATCCAGCCCATATACCTACTGGCAGGTGCTTTTCTGTCTAGCCATCCCTGCCCCTGTCCTGGTTTTCGTGCTGTCCAGTGAGAGTGGTAACCCTGAGGGAGGTGCCCACTATTTTCCTTCTAGGCCACACCCACTCCCAGGTTATGTACTCTCCAGGTGGTTCTGCCATTTAACTTAACAGAATTTGCCCCCAGTGCCAGCCTCTGCCATCTGATGATGTGGCTAAGCCCAACCAACCCTCACCCATTCTAATTTTTGCTTGTACCAGTCCGAACAGTCAGCCCCACCATGGCCCTTCCCTGTCTAGCTCACATGAGGCCAACGGGTGTTATAGCCCTGCCTAGTCTGGTCTGCTCCTATCCAATTCATGCTCTAGTGGGAGTGGTTGTCCAGCAGGGGAGCCCACTTTCCCCTGTTGGTTTTGCCTCCTCCCCCTGATTATCACATGTGCTGTTTGGGTACTGCAACCACGTCTGGTATGGCTCATCTCACCTTGGCATTCTTTAATATGTACTGGTATGTGTTGTGACCGAAACTGGCCTGACCCACACTATGCTGGTGCTCGAATTTGCCAGCGGTTGATGTGAATGGGTTCAGTCTGTTCTGCCCCTCACCTATGCCATATGTATGATGGTGGGTATCTTCCTCTGGCCTGGTCTAGGTTGCTCCTTATCATGGTTCTTGTGCTCGCATGTAGGGACTGTGTTCCAACAGAGGAGTTTCACAAGCTCCTCCTTCAGAACCTCTCCCTATGCCAGGTCTTGCACGTACTGGTGGTTCCATGGGCCAGCCCTCATTGCTGGCCTTCAATCCATTCCATTTCTTGGTGTTGGCTGTTTCACCCCAGCCAAGGCTTGTCCATACCCAGACACTCACACATGGCTCAGTAGGGGCAGACCCAGCCTAGTTCATCCTACATCTACCCAGATTTTCCAGAGTGCCAGATGGTGAAGGTGCAACCCAGCTTGGTGCACCAAGCTCCAGTCCACAATCGTGCCTAGGGAGATAACAGCCAAATCTAAACCAGAATGCATCCCCCACTACAGCTCTCACACCCTCCACCCTCTCGTGGGTATCCCAACCCAGCAAGGGTGTACTCTCACAGCTCCCCAACCGAGTCTATTCCCAGCCCTCAATTGCACGTATGCCAGTGGGTGCTCTGACCCAGTTGGCTTAGCCCTTCACCTGTCTCAGCCTTTGCCTTCAACGCTGTGGCATAGTATTCCTAGGAAAGGCAGATTTTTCAGAGAGAAGGAGGGACAGAGAGGAAGATCTTCCGTCCACTGCTTCACTCCCCAAGCGGCCTTAATGGCTGGAACTAAGTGGATCTGAAGCCAGGAGGACATTAGGAGTTATAGCAGTGGCAAAACAGGTTAATCCTCTATTTGCAAGGGCCAATATTCCATGTGGATGCCAGAACATATCCTGGCTGCTTTACTTCCTATCCAGCTTTCTGCTAATGGTCTAGGAAAGAAGTGGAGGATGACTCAAGTCCTTGGTCCCTGCACCCACATGAAAGAAGCTTTTGGCTCTTGGCTCCTGGGTTTGGATTAGGCATTTTGGGAGTGAACCAGTAGATGGAGGACCTCTCTCTTTAAAAGAAAAAAAAAATATATATATATATATATATATAGGAGGCATAAAAATAATGATCATCATTCTGTTTAAAGCATGGAACTGGAAGAAGTTAGCTGAGACTTTTATAACATTTTAGGAAGTGTTTTTAATAGAAAAATTTCTCTTTATAAAGCTTTGTTTTGAAAGAGTGATGTGGTGAGGCAGAGATTGTCTGCTGGTTCACTCCACACATGGCAAAATTAACAAAAGTTGGGCCGGCCAAAGTCAGGATACAAGAGCTTCAACCGGGCCTGTTCCATGGTGACTTGAGCTCTTGGGCCATCCTCCGATGTCCTTCCAGGCAATTAACAGAGAGCTTGATCAGAAGTAGAGCAGCTGGAACTGGAAACCGTGGAGACTTTGACACTTTACCCACAGTGCCAGCCCCAGGAAATTTTGGCATAATGTTGTAAGAAAACTTTCAGATGTGTTTGTATGTTAACATGAGCATACTTCTGTAAGTGGTTTTGGTTGCTTGAAGACAATTAATTATGTATGTGTGATTTAGTGGAATTTTAAGGTCACCTCTGTTAAAAATATGCTAAAACTTGTTTAAATTTTGCATATAAAATTCATAGGATTAGAGGTAAATCCATCTGCAAGAGTTCTAGATTACTTACATACAATAAAGGTTTTTTATATGTCTCAACAGGTTTTTTTTTTCCCATGTATTCAGCATATCTCCTAAGAAATTAAAGTTAATTCACTCTTTCAGATTGTGGAATGGATGTAACTCAGTGAGCTTTTATCCCCTTGAAGAGCTTAATACAGTAGGCCCTATGCTAGTTAAAATCATTGGCTGCTCATGAAGAGTTGGTGGTCCTGTTTATTTAATTCAGCCTTTATAAAACTAATCTCATAATGACTATGTACATAATATTTGCAGATTCTTTAGCTAGCCTAAATGTTATCTTTATCTTTGCTTTTTATAAAATGTTCTGAAACTTCTTGTAAGATAAAAATGCGTATTTAGTTTTCTTTATGTGATAAAAAATGGGAAATTTTAACTCAGTGATCTGAAATAACTGGTTCTGTTTTTGGTTTGTTTGAAAATATGTTTGACTTTTCAAAGACAATTGATAGTTTTGTGCAGGAATTGATTTTTGACAGGGATTCACTGTCGTTTGTTGACAAATTTTCAGCTTTTGACATAGACTGTGCTTTCTTACATGCTCATTGACGTGAAGAGAGCTAAATGGGATGTGGGATAGACTGAACAAGTCTGCAGTACATACATGGGAACCAGGGTAGGAGGCAGGCCTGGTGGGGGTTATGGGGAGTCGCCTTGACTAGGCTACAGCTCCCACTGGTTTGCTTGAGGGCCAAGTATGTAGCGGGCAGGATTGGGCTGGACTACAACACCCATTGGTTCAAGTGGATGACAGGGTTGGAAACAGAACTGACCTAGCAATTGCAACCACCAGCATATGCATAAGCTGATTGGGGCGACAGACTGTGCCAGACCCTGTACTGGCAAAAGCCCATAAAAATCAGGTCTGGGATCACCTCAAAAATGAGATTTTTCTGGGGATTCCTCCAACTGAACTGCTGATTTCAGAACCCCAACCATGAAGAAACTATATCCTGAAGAGAGTACATCACGCTTGGAGAGGCAAGATTGGCAGCAGTTCAGAACTGTTGAACTATCAAAACAGCTTGAGCAGGACCGTCCGAGTGTGCCCCACCTCAGGGACCTGGGATGGGTGGGAAACGGTGTGGTTTTTCCCTTTACCTCTTCCCTTACCCCAGATACAGAAAAAAAAATATTAATGTGGAAGCAATGGTCTTACCCACTTGCTTCTAGCCCTTGACCCTTTGTGCCTTAACCAACTATGTAAAGATTGCCAAAATGCCAGAATTTATTTATTTAAATTAATTAAGTTAGTTTAATTAATTTATATAGATAGATAAATTGTGGTGAGGGTTAGTCAGGTCTTTGCCTTGATCCCATCAGTGAAACTTTGCTTTCATCTATTTTATACAGAAGAGACCATGTAAATATTTTATTTAAAAGTAAGGAGAAATTCTATTTTAATTACCATTTGAAAGATTTAAGATGATCAGAGACTATATAATAGGAGTGCCAACATACTAATTAAACAAACTTAACTGTCTTTTTTTTATATGTCATTAGGATGTTATGAATATATAGCGTGTTTTATTCATGATTTTTTAGTTTCCTTTTTCTAATTTTAGTATAACAATATTAAATAAATCATCATATAGTTATGAGGAACTTAAAAAGTATAATGTCATAATTGATACTGATAATGCTATGATATTGGAATTCATAAAAAATGTTATTTGTGTTTTGCCACATCTTGAAATATGTTATACGATGCCGTGCAACAACCTTCTTTTATCAACTAGAAACATAAAAATTTATTGCAGTATGTGCAAGTCATGCCAGGTGCTGAGAAGAGGCCCTGTACACATGGAACCTTTACTCTTGTCTTTTCTAGCCTAATTCTGGTGAGCTGGATCCCTTATATGTTGTAGAAGTGCTTCTGCGCTGTAGTAAAGAGAGCTTGAAAAATTCAGCTACGGAGGCAGCAAAGCCAGCTAAGCCTGATGAAAAAGGAGAGATGCAGGTTTGTATTTTAATTTCCTCTTCAGATTTTAGATATTTTGTGAATTGTGTTAATTACCTCACTTGTCATGCTTCTGAAATTAAGTTTTCAACATCATTGTCTTGGATTGAATTATGGTAAGTTGAGTGGTGTTGGATAAAAAATGAAAAATATTTATTCAATTTTTAAGATTTGTTTATTTTTACTTGAAGGAGTTGCAGAGAGAAAGGGACAGAAGGATACCGAGAGACCTTCTATCTGTGGTTCCTTCCCCAAGTGGCCAAATTGGCCAAGGAAGCCAGGAATCGGGAGCTTCCTCCAGGTCTCCCTTGTGACTGCAGGGTTCCAGGCCTTGGGCCATTCACCAACTGCTTTTTCAGGGATCATTAGAAGGGAGCTGGATCAGAAGTGGAACAGAGCAGCCAGGATTTAAAATTGGCTCCCCATATGGAATGCCAGTGCCACAGAAGAGGATTAGCCTGATGTGTCACCTTGCTCGCCCCTAATTATTCAAGTTTTACACAAAGCTACCAGCAATACAAATTTGTATGGCTTTATTTTTAAATACTTTACCAGTTGCCTGTGTGCCTATGAGTAAATCTAAAACTACAATTTGTCATACAGTCATTGTACCCAAAACACTTACGTTTGTAATTGCAGATGTAATTGCAGCTTAGATGAACAATATGATGGTATTTCAGAAAGGTTGTGGAAAATGGAATTAAAGAATAAGTTCAATGTTTTTCTTTTTGTGGTTTGTTTTTTAAAGAGATTTGGATATTTATTTAGAAAGGCAGTTACAGAGAGATCTTTTTTTTTTTTTTTTTTTTTTTTATTTTTTCATTGGAAAGGCGGATATACAGAGAGGAGAGACAGAGAGGAAGATCTTCCATCCGATGATTCACTCCCCAAGTGAGCGCAACGGGCCGATACTATGCCGATCCGAAGCCAGGAGCCTCTTCCAGGTCTCCCACGCGGGTGCAGGTTCCCAAAGCTTTGGGCCGTCCTCAACTGCTTTCCCAGGCCACAAGCAGGGAGCTGGAAGGGAAGCGGGGCTGCCGGGATTAGAACCGGCGCCCATATGGGATCCCGGGCGTGCAAGGCGAGGACTTAACCACTTGCGCCACCGCGCCGGGCCCCAGAGAGATCTTTCAACTGTCAGTTCTCTTTGCAGATGGTAGGAAGGGCCGCTGCTGGTTCAGGTGGAAGTCAGGAATCAGGAGCTTTATCCAAGTCTCACATGTGGGTGGCAAGCCAAAACCCTTAGCCCATCTACCACTGCTTTCCTCAGCTCATTCATAGAGCAGCTGGGACCCAAACTGGCTCCATTGTGGGTTGTTACATTGAAAGTGGCAGCTTTACTCACTGTGCCACAATGCCTACCCAATGTTTTTTAAGACCTCCTTATTTTTAATTGGAAAGCATAGTTACAGAGAGAGGGGAAATAGGTTGATTTTCCATCTGCTGGGTCACTTTCCAAATGCCTGGAAGAGGCAGGTCTGGGTAAGATCAAAGCCGGAAGTCACCCTAATAGGTGGCCAGGACCCAGTACTTGCAGAGAGAGAGAAACAGGGAGAGAGAAAGAGAAATTTACAGTTGTTTAACCTAATACTGTTTCTCTCTCTGCCTTTGAATTACATAGATCTTGTATTTGACCTGGAAGAAGTTGCTAACCCCCAGCTTTGGACTGGCTAAGCTCTGGCTGTTGTGGCCACTGATGATGAACCAGCAGATGGTCTTTCTATCTCTCCCTCTCTAACTCTGGCTTTCAAGTTACAGCGAATGAATCTTTTTAAAAAATTTCTTAGACAAGTGGGATGAAAATATAAATCTGTTTTGGTGCACATCTTCTTTGAGTAGATTTTATTTATTTAGAAGGTGGGGAGAGGTTTCGAATCTGCTGGTTCACTTCCCACATACCCACAGCAGTCAGGGCTGGGACAGACTGAAGCCTGGAGACAGAAACTTACTTAGTTCAGGTCTTAGCATTGGCAGGAAGCTGCAGTGTAGAGCAGAGCCAAATGGGTCCCTAGGCACGTCACTGTGGGATCCGGGTATTCCCAAGAGCACCTTAACCTTCTCTCCCACGCAGGGTCCCAAGGCCTCGAACTTTCTTCTACTGTTTTCCCATGTCATAGCAGGGAGCTGGGTAGGAAGCGGAGCAGTGGGATTCACACCAGCACCCAAATAGGATACCACAGGCCGAGGCCTTGCCTTACCCCACTGTGGTGCCAGCCCCTCTATAAACCTTTCTAGGAGATATCTAATCTATTATCTGCCGATTTGCCTGCTTGTTTGGGAGGGGGAAACTAATTCATAACCAACTTGGAAAGATCTCCAGTCTGAAGGATAAAAGTATTCCTGCTGTTTTAACAAATTTTCAACACTTGCATCTGATTTTTTGGACTTACATAGACCAAAGTTATAGCATTATGAGCCTAAATTCTAAGTCATTTTCTAGAAGTAATTCAGTTTAGAAAGCTGAATAAACTACCTATACATGTTTTTAAATCTCAGTGCACTTGGTGATTTAATGCCAGCTATTCATCTCATTCTAAAACCTTTAACCTCCTATTTATAAAACTTCATGGTTCTAATTAGGGAAGTCTTGGGATCTCCCTTTTCTGTACTTAAGGAGACATTTTTAGATCAGCCTTTGTAACTCTTTCCTATAATTAATGTGATAGTTGACCATTTGCTGCCTGAAGTTTATTATGGGGTTCAGCCTTAGAAATGGAACAGTTTCTGTCTTCCTGTGAATCAGATCTTTAAGGAATAGTTTTATTTTGTTTGGAAGGAAGCGTTCAGATCCCTGTGTGTGTTGAATTCATCTGAGTCTCCCACATGGGTGCAGGGACTCCAGCTCTTGGGCCGTCTTCCACTGCTTTCCCAGGCATTTGAAGGGCGCTAGATCAGTGGAGGAGCTGGAACACAAACCGGCACCATTATGGGATGCCATTGTCACAGAGCATTTATTTAGCCTGCTTCGCCACCATGCAGGCCTCTGTTGAACAATTTATAATAAAAATATAGCTTATAAAGTGTTTTTGCACTAAGAAGTATTTTATACACACTGCCTCCTTTATTTCTCATAGTTGAGCAAGAGAAGTAGACTATTATTTTCCTTTTATTTATGAGGAAACTGAAATCACCATTGTGGCATAGCAGGTAAGACCACCACTTGCAATGCCAGTATCCCATATAGGCTGCTGTTTGTGCCTTGGCTACTCCACTTTCGATTCAGCTCCTTGCTATTGGCTTGGGAAAATCAACAGGAAAGGGCTTAAATGCTTAGGCCCTGCTACTCATATGGGAGACTTAGATAAAACTCCGGGGTCCTAACTTCTGGCTGGTCCAGTGCTGGCTGTTGCTGCCATCTGGGGACTCAGCATCTGATGGAACATCTCTCTCTGTGTCTCTGTATCTCTAACTTCCAAAATAAATAAATACTTCATTTTTGAATAGTAGATAATTAACCCAGATCACATAGCTAGCTAAAGACTGAATTCAAACTGGCTTTCCTCTAGAACCTGTGTTTAACTATTGGACCATTTTTTTTCAGTAAGACACTGAATTTGTTAAACTAATGACAGTTGTTTTATCAATGATCCTTGATTTATATAAAAAATAACTGTGAGAGAATAGTATGCTGATGAGGCAATCTGTGAAAATACTAACCTGGTTTCATTTTATGCCACTGGTCCATCAAAATCAAGAAAAATTAAAGGAAGGTAAATGACATATTTGATGGTGAGGGTAGGGTGTTTTTGACTAGAGGAAGTAGAAGAGGCATTGAGATGTGTGTTTTCAGGATTGTATTTAACGGTAAATGCTATTTTCTCTGCTTGAGATACTCTATTTCCTCATCATTCCAGCTCATCCAGACTAACATGAACTTTTCTTGGCTATTTAAATCTGTTTAACAGAAGTCTGTCTTTTGTTGTGCTACCACTGTTATATAGTAAAAAAAATAAATAAAGCCAGATACTGAAGAAGTAAAAATAAAATAAGGATTCTGTATTGGAGGGATCTTTTATTTTTGATATTCATTTTCCTGTTATTTAGAATCAGGCTTGTATTTTAAAAATCTTCAGTAGTAACAGGCTACTCCTCAGTGGTTTGTATCTACTTCTGATCCCTGCCATAATGGAAATGCTTCTGCATCGTAAGGTCCAGCATTGGGAAATGACAGAGTTTCAAAGTATGCAGTTTCAGACTCCTTATTATGTAACTTTTTGTTCCTAGGTTGTCCCAGTTTTGGTGCATCTCCTGTCTGCCATCAGCAGTGTTCGGCTTTACATTCCTAAAGACCTGCGGCCAGTGGACAACAGACAGAGTGTTTTAAAATCAATACAGGTATGCAAGTCAATTTTAGAAATTGATTCTAATGGATACTATAAAAATATAAGGTTATACAAAGGTAATGGAAATACTTTTAAAATATTCCTTTTTTTTCCAGAAAATATAAGAACACTGAGAAATGATAGCATTACGAACAGAAATCTAAGATGGTCATTATAAGATTGCAAAAATGCTGCCATTCTGGAAAAAGCATGGCTTTGTTTCTGAATTTGGTTTGTTTTCAATTGCTATTTTAAATCTTAAAAAGAATTTTAATTGAAATTTATTCAAAAAGTTCAGGCTTGGTTTTTTGTCTTACACATCATTGTGCTATGTCCCATGATAAGATGCTCAATCGTTGACATTAACTATAGTACCGAATTCACTGAGATTCAAAGATGGATCTGTAAATAATGTTAGACTACTGTTTTCCTCGGTCCTCACATCAGCTACCATGTATTGGGGTAAACAGGGAACCCAGCCTGGGAACAGAACCTCTTTTGGAGGTTTTTTAACTTTTTAACTAACATTTAAATGTTTTCTCTGTTTTTGGTTTACTTACCTATGACTCAGTCATCTTTATTGATGAACTTGCCAACTTGATTTTTAAAATCCTCTTACTGTGTTTGTGTTGACACTGGTACCTGCTAGGTATGGCAAGCATGTCTGGAAACTATAACGTATGCATTTCACAAGATACTGGCTTGTTGAAAAAGTTGGCATTTGTGCCTATTTAGCCATGCTCAGATGTCTTTGACCCCTTTGTCTGATTGTACTCCTCCACCCTCCTGTTACAATTTGTAAGTTACTAACTCCTGTTTTAGCCTTTCGATGGGGAAATCTCCAGATGGAATGCCAGCTGCAGTGAGCTTTGACTTCTCTGAAGTCATATACTCATTAATTGTGTTTTTTAAATTTTATTTTAATTTTGAAAAGCAAAGTAAGGAGAAACAGAGACCTTCCATGTGCTAGTTCGTTTTCCCTATAACCACAACAGCCAGTGCTGGGCCAATCAGAAGCAGTTTGCCCTGGGTCTCCCTGTGGGTGCAGGAGCCCAAAGCCTTGAGCCATTCTCTCTGCTAATTTTCCAGGCCGTGAGCAGGGAGCTGGACTGGACGTAGACCAGCCAGCCCCCACAGGTGGAGGCTTAGGCTACTATACCACAGCATCAGCCTCTCATCGTGTTATTTTTTGAAGGCAGCAAAAAAAAAAAAAATGTCATAACCCTTTAAGATTTGTAAAACACAGTTTGGGGGAGAGACCAAGCAAGAGATCCTCCATCTGCTGGTTCACTCCCCAGCTGGCCCTGTTGGCTGGGCTGGGCCAGCGCGAAGCCAGGAACAACTTCTCTTTGCAGACCTTGAACCAGCATCCATATGAGATGCCTGCATTTCAGCTTAACTTACTGCAACACAGTGCCATGCCCTAGAAGTTTATATCTTTTTTTTTTTAAGATATTTTTAAAATTTTTATTGGACAGTCAGATATACAGAGAGGAAGATCATCTGTCCTCTAATTCACTCCCCAAGTGGCCAAAACGGCTGAAACTCAATCTATCAAAAGCCAGGAGATGAGCCCAGCACTGTGGCCTAGTGGCTAAAGTCCTCGCCCTGAACGCACCAGGATCCCATATGGTTGCCAGTTCTAATCCCGGCGGTTTTACTTCCCATCCAGCTCCCTGCTTATGGCCTGGGAAAGCAGTCGAGGACGGCCCAAAGCCTTGGGACCCTGCGTCCATGTGGGAGACCTGAAGGAGGTTCCTGGCTCCTGGCTCCAGATCAGTGCAGCACTGGCCATTGCAATCACTTGAGGAGTGAATCATCAGATGGAAGATATTCTCTGTCTTGCCTCTTCTCTGTATAATTCTGACTTTGTAATAGAAACAAATAAATCTTAAAAAAAAAAGAAAAAGCCAGGAGCTTCTTTCAGGTCTCCCACACGGGTGCAGGGTCCCAAGGCTTTGGGCCGTCCTCAACTGCCTTCCCAGGCCACAACTAGAGAAATGGATAGGAAACGGGACCGCTGGGATTAGAACCAGCGCCCATATGAGATCGTAGCGCGTTCAGGGTGAGAACTTTAGCCACTAGGCTATCGCACCGGGCCCAAGTTTATGTCTTTTAAGTCAGAAATGCATGCCCTCACTGGGAGCAATCCTAAAGAGGTGTTTGGCAGAGATGCTCATTATAAGATTATTTTTAACCTACACATGTGCTCTAATGGATTTATCAGTAACATTTTGGACCACATCTGTAACTATTGGCTAATGCAGAACTAGATTTATTAATAAATTACAATACATTCCTATGCCAGTAAATCATAGTGCAATATTAAAAAAGACTTGTGGAGGACAGTAGGAAAATGTCCCCAATTTCAGTGCAAAAAAAGAATTACATATGCAGACTTCTCATGATCATGCACATAGAAAAAAATTTGTCTTGCTGATTTTGTAAGTGAAAGAATTAATTTTTCATGCTTTATTGTAGGAAGTTCAGAAACGTTTTCCTGATGGTGTGCCCTTACTAGATCCTATCGATGACATGGGCATTCAGGACCAAGGACTGAAAAAGGTCATTCAGAAAATAGAAGCTTTTGAGCATCGCATGTATTCTCATCCACTTCACAATGATCCAAATTTGGAAACTGTGTATACACTTTGTGAAAAAAAGGCACAGGTATGGCAGAAAATTAACGTGTGTGTACAGAATTCTCTGTTGGAGTATGTAAGTGTTTTCACTTCCTTGTGTAGAATCATGTAGCTTTAGTGTATTCCTTTCACTAAACATTGCTCATTTTCAAGCCTCCTTTTACCATATTCAGTGGAAGAAAGCTCCTTCATGATGTGGATTGAATCAGTAATTTTTTAAATTATTCAGTTGTATGAGTATACTTATGTTGTTTGACCATTTATCAGTTGGTTGTTTCACACTTTTTAGCTTTTTGAATAATGCCAGTGTGAACTTACTGTGTTTTTGTTTGTTTTTGAATTTATTTGAGACAAGTGTAGACATGTTTTCTGTTTAGCAAGATTGAATGGAATTGTTGGGTCATGCGATAACTGTATTTAACTCTGAGAACCTGCCGAAAAATTGTGCAACATAGCTATATCGTTTTGCAAATACATAGCAGTCGATGATGTTGATTTTTCCATGTTCTCTGAACACTTACTCTTGCCTGTTTTTAATTACAGTCATCCTTGTAGTGCGAAGTGGTACTAGGTCAGCTTTTTAGGGGCATTAATTATACTCTGTACTCAGTAAAAGCATTGTTAATAACCGTTCTAAATAAGATTTTTAACAAAAACTTCTTGAAGTGAAAGCATTCCTCTTCATTATCTATTTATCTCTGTTTTAAAAGATTTTTTCTGTGTTTGGAACTCAGGATTTCACTTGTATCCACTAATTCACTCTCCAGTTGGCAGCACCAGCTGGGCTGTGCCAATGCCAGGAGCCCGACTGCTTCCGGGGTTCCTCTCCACTTCTTGAGCTGCTGTTTTTTATTCAGTCAGGTGTCACTTCCTCTATTAAATCTGGTGCTGTCTCAGCTTTGTCACATACTCTTTTTATCATTACATTTTTATCACGAGATTTTAAGATTTAAGGGGTCACATGTTTTATTGTAACTTATTGGCCTCTTCCATCACTAGCTGTTCTAAAGTTCAGTCTTTGTTGTATAATATATGATTAGAAACTCACTTGACTTAATAGATTATATGTTTGCACCAAAACCTTTGCAGCTTTTTGTGAACTAATATTATGTGATACTGTATCCAGCAGAGCCCAGTGAACTTGCTCTGTCCAGCCTGCAGGGTTCTTAGACCTGTGGAAGCTTTTCTCAAGATGAGGAATTAGAGGAGGCTTTGGTTACTTCTGCAAGTGTATGCAGCTGTGATTCTGAGCTGTTCATTTCACCAGGATCATCACAGCAGCTCCCTCCCTGCTGCCAGTCAGTCCCCACATGGGTGCCAGAACCAGCCTTAACAGTTTCCACAGGACAAGAACAGGGAGACTTAAGCCTGGTTGAAAAGCATTCATGGAAATTCTGTCTCAACTGGTCGTATAGTTTCATTTAGGCCTGAGTGTATGACTCTGGCCCATATAAACTTTTAAGGAAAACTCTACAGTAACAGTATGGAAGAACATACACTTTTTTTTTTTTTTTTTTTAAAGATTTTAAGCCTTTGAAAGGCCAAATACAAAGAGAGGAGAAAACAGGAAGGTCTTCCATTTTCTGGTCCAATCATCAAATAGCTACAATGGCTGTGACTGCGCCAGGCAACCCAGGAGGCAGGAGTTTCATCCACATAGCTGGCAAGGGCCTACGGTTTTGAGCTAGTGCTTTCCCAGGTCCCAAGCGGGAAGCTGTGTCTGAAGCAGAGTAGCCTGGACATATCTGTGTATGTATGGGATGCTGGCATTGCAGGCCGCAGCCTAAGCCATCGGGCCACAGTGCTGACATTACAGAACCAGCATCTAAAATTCACGTGGACTATAATTATAATTTAAGAGAAGTAAAAACATGCTCTCAACTCTCAGTGGTTGTGCTATAGCAGTGAATACATGAGGTTTTTTCCCCTCCTTTTCTTCTCTCCCTTTCCTATTGTCAATAATGTATATATAATGTGTGTATAATGTATATATAATTGTATATGCAAACACATTGCAATGAAAAATACAAAGAATTAGCAATTTATGGAAATGTAAAGTTCTTTTGTGGCTTCCTAGTCAATTTGTGACAAATATAATATCCCTTATCCTTGCCTAACAAGCTTTCCAGATGTGGCCTCTTGACTGTCAACATTTTAAGCACTTGCTTTCAGAGCTAGCTTTTCTACCTTTAGGAACTGAAAGTGGAAAACAGATGGTACAAGTAGATGTTCTCATGCCATTGTTTAATAAAGCCAAAAAAATTGTTCATCAATAGAAAACGAGGTGTGTGAATTATGCCTACCCAAACAGTGGAACCTTACATAGCCTTTAAAGAATTTATTTATTTGATAGGCAGAGTTACAGAGATAGGAGAGAGATAAATCTATCCTTTGGTTCATTCCCCAAATAGCCTCTGTAATCAAGGCTGGACCAGGCCAAAGCCAGGAGCCAGAAACTTCATCTGGGGTCTCCATGGAAGTGCAGGAACCAAGTAGTTGGACCATCTCCCACTGCTTTCCTAGGGAGATGAACAGGGAGCTGAATGGATCTGATAGGTCATGTTGTCTAGCTTAGCAAGTATTGCTTCTGTTGATGGAGTTAGAAAAGCTGTGCTCGTGGCAGAGTAATCACAGAGCTTGGATTTGGAAATCTGGTGGCCTGGACTTCTACCACTCACTGACTCTGACTTTAAGCTTAGTAATCTCTCTGTGCCTGTTTCCTATTTGTCAGATGCAGATTTACTATTCCCTTCTTTTTAGGATTGCTGGAAGAAATAAATGGATAATGGAAGACATTGAAAATGCAACTTCCCCACCCCTAGCAATTCCCACCCACACACACAACAGAGGATGTTTTAATAGAAAATGATATTATAGTGTTTTTATAAAATATTTAGTTTTGATCATGAGTAAATCTCATTTTACATTGTTCACTTTGGTATTGAATTTTCTATTTTATATGGCTTAGATTGCAATAGATATTAAGTCTGCAAAGCGAGAACTGAAGAAAGCAAGAACTGTCCTACAAATGGATGAGCTCAAATGTCGCAAACGTGTTTTAAGAAGATTGGGCTTTGCCACTTCTTCTGATGTCATTGAAATGAAAGGACGAGTGGCCTGTGAGATAAGCAGGTAAAGTCTAGCTGTTTTTCTAGGAGGTTGATTTTAAACTAGGATTGCTGTTTTTACCTATTTTATTGGAAAGGCAGAGAGACAAAGATTTCCTACTCACTAGCTCACTTCCCAGGCGCCTGCGCTGCCCTGTGCCTGGCCAAGCCGATGCTGGGCGCCAGGAACTCACAGGGCTGCCAGTGAGCCAGGGACTTGAGTCATTGGCTCCTGTCTCCTGGAGGGCATACTGGCAGAAAGCTGGAATGGAGAGTAGAGTTTGGTCTTGAACCCAGGCATCGGAATATGGGGTGCTAGCTTCTCTAGTGGTAGTCCAGCCACAACCAAACACCTGCCTCTACAACGGGATTACTGTTTTACATTTGATCTTAGCCAAAATGCCAAGAAGTGATTGAAATTACTGCTTTAAATAACGGGTATTTATGAAAAAGAGTTTTTAAAAAATGTAAGCTTTTTACAGTATATTCTACATTAAGCACAGACTGTTTTCAAATTGAGAGGTTAGAAAAATGAATTTCCTTTGACTTGAAATTACACCATGGAGTCTTGAAATTATCTTAGTACAATTTCATATACATTTATTTTGTATTTTGAACATTTTACACCTTGAAACACAAGGCAATAACTGTTACTGTATAGGGATTGCAGATTTTACTGATGCTTTGAGCTAACAATAGGGTGTTAAAAACAGAGTATTACAGGACACAATATTTTCTTTTTTAGATACTATTTGCATAGTTGACAGGGATACATGCCTGAGTGGGCCTCTAGTTAGGGTGAGGAGGGGCAGGTATGGAAAAGGTCAGTGGGACACATGTTTCACTTGTTGTTTTTTCTCCTGTGTCACACTAAGTCAGCACCTGGAGATGGAAGAGGGTTCTTTGTTGACACCTTAGAATCCTGCTCTGGGTCTCTTGATTGACAGAGTCCATCTTAGTGTAACCACAGAGCCAGGAACATGCTGCAAAGTTTGGCCAGGAGAATTGTCCAACCTGTTCTGCTTTCCATCCTTTGACGAAGCAGTTGACATCCCCTGCTGGCTTAGATGAGCTGGCTGTCATGTCCCCCATGTACATCTGGGCATGCTGACCACTGCACAGGCATCAGGAACTGGAAGGCCCAGTCCTGATACATGCTTTATTCTCCTAGGCTTCTGGGGGTAGGGGAGAGGAGACTGCTGCAGCCTTGCCTGGCCTAATCCACCACCAGCTCTGGCTACCCCTTTTCCAAATTCCCCTGCCAGTGTTGCTTTCAGCCCTGGTTCCCATACATGCTGACAGGTTCAGTGGCCTTACTTGACATGGGCTGCCCTCAGTCCCAGCCTTTGCATGTTCTGGCAGGTGCTGTAGCCTGCCCTTGCCAAGCCTCCTCCCAGCCCCATGAATGTCAGGTTGGTTCTTGGTGAGTTTTGTGATCCAGCCCATTACCACTCACAGCTCTGTTTGTAAATTAGTGGGTGCTACAACCTCAAAGATGAGAGGCCACAAGTCCTCTACAGATTTTGTTCCCAGATTCAGTTCTGTCACATTCTGTTAGGTGCTGCAGCCCAGCCTGACGTGGCCCACTTCTCCAATACTCAAGGGCCATCACTGTGATATGGGCCAAGATTAAAATTGAATATCAGATACAGTCAGCCTTCCATGTCTTTGGATGCCATGTCTGCAGATTCTGCTTAATGCCAGTCAGAAATACTGTGGAGGAAAAGTGTGTCTGCAGTGAACACAGTGTTCTTCCCCGTTCATTATTCTCTAAGAACAGTGTAGTACGACTCCTTCCATAGCAGCATTTATGCTACGTTAGGTATTATACGTAGGACTTAAACTATATAAGAGTTTATATGCAACTAGTACTCATATACTATGTTTATATGACTTAAACTATGTAAGAGTTTATATACATATAAACTGTCAGAGTTTATAGGTTATGTGCAAATACAGCTACAGTTTAATTAATGAATTTTGGTTTTGGTGTTTGTAGGGAATCCTGGGTCCAAACTCCATGGACACTAAGGACCAACTGTATTTGGAGTTTTGATAGTCACCCCCTTTTTTTTCTGCAAGATTTAAAGGGTTATTAACCCTTGTCCGTTTGTTTCTAGTAACTTCAATGCTAGCCTTGTCTGGTTTTCTTTGTTGTGAAAAAGTGTGTATAGTCTGTTTGCTTGAAAAGTTATTGTCTTAAATTTTTTCAAAATATTTAAAATTTTTTTGCTTTATTTTTTAAGTTTAAAAAGGATTATTAATATGTAGAGGTCATAATTCAGTGAAGACAACATTTATAAATATTCATATACCAAATAACATGACATCCACACATTCTTATACAGTCATTCCACATTACAGATGATCTCAGACCAAAGTGATTTAAAACAAAAACAGTCATTTCATTCTTTCATGGTTTCTGTGGGTTAGAAATTCGAAGGGCTCAGTTGGATGCTTCTGAGTCTCCCATAATTGTCATCAGACAAATGATTAAGTTGCAGTACTGCAAGTCTGGGGCAGCTTGAGGGATACCAGGATTTCTCTGCCTTCCTCTTGTTCATGGAGGCTCGGGCAACCTCAGGATGGTAGGATTGTTAGGGGCGGAGCCCTTTTCCTGCCAAGAGCCATTTGGATATTTATAGCATCATTTGTGGGCCATACAAAATTATCAACTTAAGAATTAGCCTGCTGAGGATTTATTGTATTTTAAGTCCTGCCTGCCTTGGAAGGGCCAGATGAGATGATTTTGTAATCTGATAGCTCCCTCTAGGCTGTGAGTGTTCTGCATGCTTTGTGGGGACTCAAGCCAGTGCACGTCCTAGCAGACCCAGTGTTCTGCCCAAGCTTCACCTGTTGTGACCTCTCTTGGGTATCATACAGCATCACTTCTACCACGTTCTCTTGACTTTTCCAGATTGAAATGACAGATAGACTCCACCATTTTATGGAGAGGTAGCCACTATCCAGTAGAACTTTGTGTGATGACGAAAATATGCTGTATCTGCACTGTTCTGAAAGTAGTCACATATGCCTGTTCACACCTGAGATGCTGTGAGTGCAGCTTGAGAACTGCGTTTAAAGTTTGTCAGCCTGAGGATCTGTGTTTCACATCTTACACCATTTTAAGTCTGTTGAAATCACCAGCTATGCTCAAAGCCATCTGTACAACGCTAGCAGAACATGAGAAACAGG
This sequence comes from Ochotona curzoniae, assembly GCF_017591425.1. Lineage (NCBI taxonomy): Eukaryota > Metazoa > Chordata > Mammalia > Lagomorpha > Ochotonidae > Ochotona > Ochotona curzoniae. The sequence continues at coordinate 25,425,253 of NW_024465582.1, forward strand.
AGGTAGGCTTGTGGCTGCCTGTAGAAATACACTTCACAGCAGTGCCCTTAAAGTACACCATTGTTTCCCGCCATGATGAATATTTTCTGTGCGATGAGCAGTGTCCAGCCTGAACATCTCTTGTTTCACCTGTTCATTGATGATCATCATTCTCAATGAATTCGTACAAGTCATTGTTTGAATTAGTCTTTCTGTGTCCTCAGATGGGCCTGATAGGGCCTGAGCGCAGCCTTCACATGTGGTTTCAGACATTCTTGATGAAGACTTGCTTTTCCCATTCATCTTCTGGGTACAATCTCAGATGTCTGCATGGGCCAGGAGATTGATGAGTAGGACAACTGTTCACTGCCCTGCTTCAATTACTACCCGAGTTTTTATCTTAGAGAATTCAGTTATCCAGAGTTCAGGTGTAGGTGACATCTCTTGATTTGAAATGTTCGTGTTAATTCAGAATGAACTGAAAAAATTGAGTGCTTTTATTCACTGGTTCATTGACAGCTTAGAGGACTGAAGTCGGGCTGGAAACGCCATCCCATGTGGGTAGCAAGCTCCTAGCTACTTGCTGCCTCCCAGTGCCTGCGCTCGCAGGAAGGTGGCATCAGCAGTGAAGCTGGGAACTGAACCCAGGGACTTAGTATGGGATACAAACTGAATTGCTGGGTTAACCACCTGCCCCCAGGATTGTTTTTGGTTTTTTCAGTTACTGAGTGAGCCAGATTTCTTCTAGCCGGACCTTGCTCACTGCCCTCTTATTTTCCTTCAAGCTGTGATTATCATTCAACTTTCCTACTTGTAGTTAAATAAATCTAGACACAATAAGGCAAATAATATACCTCTAGAACTTGATTAAATCTCTGAACTCAAATGATTCATATGCCTAAGTTAGCGTTACTGAGTTATTTCCTTCTGCTGTAACCTGCAGCTTAATACTTAAGAAATGAATTTCTTAGCATTGATAGCTAGGTTTTGTCTTGGAAGAATAATACTCCTTATTTTACCAAGATAAGTTTCCTGTTTATAGAGGTACACGTGAAAGTGCGTTAACATTTCCCAAAATGTACCTTTTGAAAGGGACTGCATAGAGTCCTTTCTGCCTTTTTGCATCTTACTGAATGTCTTCTACCTCAATGCCTTTATAAAGTACCTGACTGACATGCAGTCATTGTTTCTTGCCTACTGTTTTGAATTTCTTTTTTTACATTTTTATTGAAAAGTCAGATATACAGAGAGGAGGAGAGACAGAGAGGAAGATCTTCGGTCTGATGATTCACTCCCCAAGTGAGTGCAACGGCCGGTGCTACGCTGATCCGAAGCCAGGAGCCAGGAACTACTTCTAGGTCTCCCACATGGATGCAGGGTCCCAAGGCTTTGGGCTGTCCTTGACTGCGTTCCCTGGCCACAAGCAAGGAGCTGGATGGGAAATGGGGCTGCCGGGATTAGAACCGGTATCCATATTGGATCCCGGCGCGTTCAAGGTGAGGACTTTAGCCGCTAGGCCACGCCGCCAGGCCCAACTGTTTAGAATTTCTACAACCCATCCTTCAGATTCTTTCTCAGGATACTATACAAAACACAAATCCTATTGTATCATTTAGTGAAGAGACTTTCAGGACTGTGTTGTAGCATAGTAGGTATCCCATATGGGCACCTGTTCATGGACAACTGTTCCACTTCCAGTCTAACTCCTGGGAAAATAAAATGGCCTGGGAAAGTAGTGGAAGATGACCTAGTAAGCTAGAATCTTTAAGACATGTGTGAGTTAATTCAGAAAGTTCATAGAAACAATATGTATGAATTTGAGAATTTTTAATTTTTTTCAGTTTTGTTATTTGAAAGACAGACAATGATCTTCTATTTGTTAATGCACTCCCAAAATGTCCTAAATAGGTAGAACTGTCCCGGAGCTGGACATTTTACTCTCTCACGTGGGTGGCCTATGTTTCATATAGAAATACCTGGGTTTGAATCCTGGCTTAGGTAATTAGGTCCTCAGCACTTGAGTCATCAGCTGCTGTCTTGCAGAGTGTGCATTGCAAGGAAGTTGGAATTGGAAGTAGAGCGAGGATTCAAACCCAGGCCCTTCCTATTTGGAAGGCAGACCTCCTTCCAATAGAAGTCTTACAATATACATATATATATATATACACCAGAGTATATATATACATATATATATGTATATTTGTATATCGTAAGACTTCTATTAAAGCATGTTTTTTGATTATCTTTTTAAAATACAAATCATTCAGAAAGTTAATAAATGGTGATGAGTTTTTCCCCCCAATAAGCTGAGTTGAGAAGTGGTTATTTCCATGAACGTTTGAATCTTGGTATTTGAAATTTTTATGTGACATACCTGTCTGTAATTATTATTTGTGTGTTGATAAGTATAAAGAGTTGCAGTTTCCTTACATTACTCCTTATCATTTCTCATGGTTCCTTCTTATAGCTGTGTAATGCATTTTATTAAAAACCATGTTCAGGATTTATGCATGCGAGGGTGTGGCTTTACTTCTGAGGGTTCTGCTTTCTCTCTGCTTGCTGGCCTTGCACAGTGCTGACGAGCTCCTCCTCACCGAGATGATGTTTAACGGCCTTTTCAATGACCTCTCTGCGGAACAGGCAACGGCGTTGCTAAGCTGCTTTGTGTTTCAGGAGAATGTGAGTTAATAGGTTTTGTACATTTATGTATGTCTTAATTTTTTAGAGTATTGTGAATATTTTAAATTATAGATGTTACTTCATATGTCTATGAGTAATAACAAAAAATCGAAAGATCTTTTTCAATTAAAGTTTTTAGTTTTTAACAAATTTAGTATAATTGAAAATCAGATGACTTCAATGCAAATGGAGTAAAAGAAGTAAAATGCAGAACATCACAATGGGAAATAAGGTAGCGTTATATTTGTGGGTAATTATCAGACTAAAGTTTTAGGTTCTGTAAAATGGCACATTGATTGGCACTGTGCCTTTGGTCACAGAAAGAAAGGATTGATAAAAGTAAAGATGGAGAAATTTAATAAAAACAAGAATCTGTGAGGTTACAATAAAACCTCACCCTACGCTAGTCCTGGATTGTTTGTTCTAAAAAGTTAAATGTATTGTCTATGTCACACTTAAAACTTATAAACAACTGATAAAAAGATGAGAAAGACAAATTTATTTATTTTGAAAGGCAGAGAGCAGCTCAGAGTCAGAAATGCTATTGGCTGATCCCCCTCGAAAGGTTCACAGTCAGGTCTGGGCCAGGTCATCACCAGGAACTCGTCTCCCACACGGGTGACAGGGGACCAAGTATGTGAGCTGTCACTGCTGCCCTCCAGGGCATTGGCAGGAACATGGAATTGGAGCAGAGCAGGGACCTGCCCCCAGGCACTCTGGCGTGGAATACACGCGTTCCCAGGAGGCTCTCAGCCCCCATGCCAGAGACCCGCTCCCGTGGTGCACAGAGCTACACAGTAGAGATACTGCTAGTACGTGAACATGGCGGGAAGTCCACATTCCGTGATAATACAGGTTTTGAAGAAAACTGAGGCCAGAGAGTCGGATAGAGATCGTTGAGCATTAAAAGTGCTGATTAACTAGTGTGACTGGGGAGGCCTTGCTGATGAGTGAAGCTGGAGTTGAGGCCTAAAGGAAAGTGGAGCTAAGCACCTGCAGTGTGTGATGGGGACTGCAGGAGGCAGTCATCTTGGCCTTCCCTACAGGGCCGTGCCTTTGGGTGGCGGGCAGGAGCTGAGAGCCATAGTGGACCCTGCGCAGCCATTGAGCAGTGGTGTGTTCACTCCGTTAGACTGAGATGTTGAATTTATTTTATGTTGCTTTTTCGTCACATCAAACAGTACTGTTTAAATGTAAATAATCTGGGAGCCATTTATGGCTTATTACATAATATCTGTACTTGAATATTTCAGAGTTCATAGAAATAAAAAGTTAAAAAATAAGTTTATTTTGTTGCAAATAGTTTTGAGATTTGTTTGTAGCTTTTTCATAATCTACATTCCCCATGATCTTTCTCAAGACTCCTCATTCTTGCTTGAAATGCTGAGAAGTATCTCCATGAAGTAAAAGTTGGGAACATTATATTTAGTGTTCTTTTATCCAGATTTTCAGTTTCTGCTGATTAAGTGTTCCCCTACTAGATAAAAATGTTCCAAAATTAAATTGTGGTTAAACTTGCTAGTGTTGACGTCACTGACCTGCTCTCTGTGTTTCTGATACTTGCTGTCCCTCTGCTCCATTGATAGGGGCAAAGCTAGCACGCATGGCAGATTTGGCAGTGCAGTGTTTTCCTCTGAAATAAAATATAACATAGGAAGAAGGAAGTAATGATTTTGCTTATAGAGTTTAAGTGTTGATTAGAAACTAAATGTCAAAGACCAGGTTCTTGTAATTTTGTATTAAAAGCTCTGCTTCATTTATTTGTCAGATCAGGCTAGTATATGGTGTACTATAAATTTGAGTGTTTATATGTCCTTTGCAGTCCAGTGAGATGCCCAAGTTAACAGAGCAGCTAGCAGGACCACTTCGTCAAATGCAGGTAAGACTTCTTTGTGTTTATGTGTGTTACGCATAGTAATGTAAAATAGATGTGTGACAGTGTAATCATGGTTTTATCATTCCACAGAGACTACTTCCATTGGGGTTGAACTTGAAATAGTTTGGCATCCATCACATGCTGCTGTTCTGGAAACATTTTATGACATTTGTATTAGTAATTACAGCAGATTGTGTGTGGCTGCTGTGAGTGCAATCTTAAAACTGCAGCATTATAAGTCTTTTCTCATAAAATTTTCTTCCTTCATATCAGCACTTGAATCTTGGGACCAGTGTTGTGCTGTTGTACATTAGACCTCCACCTGAGGTGGTGGTATCCCCTAAGGATGCCAGTTAAACTCCTGGTTACTCTACTTCCCAAATCGGCTCCCTGTTAACATTCCTGGGAAAGCAGTAAAAGATGGTCTGGGAGACCCAGAAGAAGCTTCAGGCTCCTGGCTTTGCACCAGCCCAGCTCTAGCCATTGCAGCTATTTGGGGACTAAACTAGCAGATGGAAGATCATCTCTCCTTCTCTCTGTAAATCTGCCTTTCCAATAAATATAAATAAATATTTTGTAAAATGTAAAAGGAAGAGAATTTTTTTTTACATTTTATTATTATTATCATCACTTTATGATACAGTTCCATAGGCTCCTGGCATTTCCTTTATCCCTTCCCCAATTCCCTCCCACACACACCTAGTTCCTCTATATCATTACTAAAATACAGTTTTTCATACTCAGTCATGTGTCCATCATTGCGGGCATGGACAATGGCAGAGAGTCCAGCATCCTTTTGTGAAGATACAGTAAACAGTTTCATTGTAAGTCCATCTTTGTCTGGAAGTAGAAATGCATACTACATTGTATCCTCACATCTGGATGTTAGTCTCCATTTTACAGCTACTGTACATCCCCTCAAATGAAAAGTCATAATACATAATCAACAATAGAAAGAAAAATAGAAATTTACAATGCCATGAAGTTAAATAACATGTTACTAGATATGACAGTCTCCATTACACAGCTACTATATATCCCCTTAAGTGAAAACCCACAAAAGAGAACAACAGGAAGAAAATGAGAAATTAGAAACACCTTGAAGTTAAATAACAAGCTACTAAATGACTAATGTGTAGCTGCAGAAATGAAAATCAAGAACCTTCTTGAAGAAAATGATGCCACTGTATGATCTATGAGTCGTTGAATGATTTAATTAGAAAAAAAGTGTTTTTGAAGAGATGAAACCAACAGAAAACAACAAAAATCCATGTGTTATAGTTTCCGCTGATCTTTGTTGGTTAAGTGTATCTCTTCTAGACAATAGATAGATGTTGTTTTGTTTTTCTAATCCAGTCTATTAATCTATGACGTTTAATTGAGCTTAGGCCATTTACATTCAGAGTTTAATGTGTATGGGTGGTACTTTGGTCCTGTCATTTTAGGAATGGGTTATTCATTGGTTTAGTCTTCTGTTGTCATTTTACTGGGATGTTCTTCCTGTTTGCCTTTGGTTTTGGTAGGTGCTATTCCTCTTCTCTGTCAAGAGAACATCTTGACGTTTCATTTGTAGGGCAGGTTTGGAAGAGGCAAATTGTTTTAACTTTTCTTTACTGTGGAAGAATTTTATTTCATTTTCAAAGACAAAAGAAAACTTTGCTGGATATGTTATCCTAGGCCAATAATTCTTTTCTTTTAGAATCTGGAATATGTCACTCCATTCTCTTCTGGCCTGTAGAGTTTCCTGTGAGAGGTCTCCTGTGAGTTTAATTGGCATTCCTTTATATGTCAATTGATTTTTTTCATGTGCACATTTAAGGATCTTTTTCTTCTGTTCAATGGAAGAGAGCTTGATGATCATGTGTCTTGGTGAAGATCACTCTGGATCAAGCCTGTTGGGAGTTCTGTGCCCCTCCTGGATGTTGTTTCCCAATTCTTTCTCTATATTAGGGAAATTTTCCCTTATTATTTCCTTAAATATATCTGTAAAATCAGTATCCCTTTCTGCACCTTCTGGGACTCCCATAACTCTTATATTTGGCCTCTTAATAGTGTCTTTCAATTCTTGAATACTTTTTTTGGCCTGATCCAGCTCTGCTTCCAGCTTTTTGTTTGCTTCCTCCTGATGACAGGAAATATCTTCCAATTCTGAGATGCTTTCTTCTGCTTGCTTCATTCTATTTTGGAGACTCTCCATTGTACTTTTAATTTGCTCTACTGTGTTCTTAATTTCTGATATCAGTCTTGATTTGCTTTATTGCTTCCTTAAATTCTTTGAACTCTTGTATGTGCTTCTCATTGTTGATCAGAAGCTTTAAAATGAGTTTTATGAATTCTGTATGCCCCATTTTCTCGATGTCTTCCTCAGTGAACTCTGAGGTTGGCATAGGGTTTTGCTCCTTTGAGGGGAGTTTTCGGTAATATTTACTGTGCCTTTGTCTCTTCTTTTTGGTCATTGCACTTCTGGTTAGCAGAGTCTTCTCCTTGGGGCAGGTCTCTAAGCTGTGTCACCCACAGGTCTACAATGCGATTTCACTTATTGCAGTTGGTACACAACTTTTTGCTTGCAGCCACTGTGCCACAACTTCCAGCGAGTTCCAGGTCTGTTTTTTTTTTTTTTTTTAAATTAATTACATTGTATTCTGTGACACAGTTTTATAGGTACTGGGATTCCCCCCACCCTCCTCTAACTTTCCCCCCATGGTGGATTCCTCCCCCTTGTTGTGTAACCACAGTTCAAGTTCAGTTGAGATTCCTTCATTGTAAGCATATACCAAGCATAGAGTCCAGCATCTTATTGTCCAGATAAGTTCAACGGCTTCTTGGGGAGACCTTCTCTGGTCTGAAGGTAGAGCTGACAGAGTAAAATCCCACCTTATATTAGAATGGGTGATTTTATCCACCTTTTTCAACAGTAGAGAAACAAGGAAAAATGCACCAAAATGTTATTAAAAAAATCATTGATAAGTCTCCTTCAGTAGAATATTTAACATCCCTTAATTCTCTAAAAAATTTAAACTTCCAGAACCAAGGAAGTCTGCATATACGTAGTTTTTTTTTAAAGATTTATTTATTTTTATTGCAAAGTTGGATATATACAGAGGAGGATGAGGAAGGAGAGACGTGTCCCGTCTGATGATTCACTCCCCAAGCGGCTGCATGCTTGGAGCTGCGCCCGTCCGAAGCCAGGAGCACATTCTCTTCTCAGTCTCCCACGCGGGTGCACCACCCTCGACTGCTCTCCCAGGCCACAGGCAGGGAGCTGAGTGGGAAGTGGGGCTGCTGGGATTAGAACCAGTGCCCACATGGGATCCCGGCTCGTTCAAGACAAGAACTTTTAGCTGCTAGGCTATGGTGCTGGGGCCACGTGGGGGTTTTTGACCCTTTGAATTACCAGGTAGAAAAGAGTAAATCTTAAGTTTCTTATTGTAAGAAAATCTAAGGCTTTAAACTTTGTTGAAACGAAAGTTGCTTTGTCATAGTATTTTTGTTTCTCCTAATTTGTTTTTTCTTGCTAATGAAATAATTTAAAAATATGTTCTTTTGCTCTTGAATAACTTTAAGGGAAAATTTTACTTTTCTGTGCAAAAGCTCTAACTTGCTGAATTCCTGCTCCTATTATATATTTTCTTGACCATGTTGGCGTAATGCAAGAGCTTGGCTGTTTATCATTTAGTAGCAAAGGCTTAAGGCAGTGTGTCTGCACGGAAGCAGAGTATCCAAATTGCAGGCGTGATACTTCAGAGGAAAGGGGAGCTTGTGGGATACTGGCTTTGGGAAGCTAAAGAATGAAATGACATTCCTTTATTATCTTTATAGGAATGTGCCAAAAGAATTGCAAAAGTTTCAGCAGAAGCCAAATTGGAAGTAGATGAGGAAACGTACCTAAGCTCGTTCAAACCTCACTTAATGGATGTCGTGTATACCTGGGCAACCGGAGCCACCTTCGCCCACATCTGCAAAATGACGGATGTCTTTGAAGGTATGGTGCAGCTTTGCATGTGTGTGTTTTCTCTGGCTATAAGAAATATATATGTGGTATGATTTTAACTGAACAAAAATTATATATATATTTACATATGTATATACTTTTCAAATTTTTGGGAATGAAATGAGATCCTCTGCAAATGTAAGCCAAGATACTCTTGCCCCAAATCCTTTGTGTTATTTAAGATGCGCAGTGAGCTCATTATAAATTCTTAAATATCTAAGAGTATAATTCCGTATAGCCACAAGTAAATCGATGATCCTAATGAGTTGTATTTGTGAAGCTATATAATTCCACTAAAATATTAGAAATGAAATGATGAGTTGTTATTGTTGCAGATCTAATAACAAATTTGGCTTCGATCTGTTACTGCACAAAACAGTAAATTTTTTAAAAAGAGCTATTTTTATTGGAAAGGCAGATCAGATTTACAGAGAGAAGGAGAAACAGAAAGATCGCCCATCTGGTGGTTCACTCCCACACTGCTGCAAACCCACAGACTGAGGGAGACAGCGCACGGAGCAGGCACGTGCCTTTCACTCAGAGGTGCTGCTTTTGATCATCGTGCAGTGTTTTCTCTGTGCGCATGCGTGTAGACAAGCATCATGATTGTCCCTGAAATGTTATTTGTGAATACAGGGTTTTATTTTTCTTTCGTTTGTTCTTTTTTTTTTCTTTTTCCCCTTGGAAAGGCAGATTTACAGAGGTTCACTCCCCAAATGGCCACCACAGCTGGAACTGAGCTAATCCAAAGCCAGGAGATTGTTCCAGGTCTCCCGCACAGGTGCAGGGTCCCAAGGCTTTGGGTCATCATCTGTTGCTTCCCCAGGCCACAGCAGGGAGCTGGATGGGACGCGGAGCAGTCAGGACACAAAGTATCACATACATCATGCCAGCCCCAGAACAAAGTTTTGTTTTGTTTCCACATTCTCTCTCTCTCTTTTTTTTCCTGTGTCTGGGGTAAAGGGGGAGATAAAGGGAGAAGCCCCACCTTGCTTTCCCACCCATCCCAGGTCCCCAGTGTGGGGCATGCTCGGAGGGTCTTGGTCAAGCGGTTTGGACAGTTCAACAGTTCTGAATTGCTGTTAGTCTCGCCATTCCAAGCATGATGAAATCTCTCCAGAATCTACTGGCTGACACAGTCCACGTTAGAGTCTCTGTTTGCCCAGATTTTCACTGCCAACACATGGCTGGAGTAGATGATTGATTTGTCAGAACTAAAAATTTTTTTTTAATGAGCTAATATTTGGCAACTGAAGAGAAATTTTGGATGAAAAAAATACAGACAAAATAATGTAAAAAAAAATTGGATTTTAAGAAGCACAAAATCAAAGTAAATAAAACTATTTTTAGAAATGATGCATTTATTGGGGAAAAGTAGACTGAAGTAGATGTTTATAATGGCAAATCATAGTAATAAAATTAAACATTTGCATTGAACTTTGTTAAAACTTAAAATAAGTGAGCTTGGTCTTCATAGAATTTGTAGGAATGTTTAAAACATTTCTATTGCCTCTAGGACTAATGATTTTTAGGGTTTAATTATTTTATTATAGATTAAACACTGTCACTTAAAATTTTAAATGAAGAACCATTCCTATTTTTAATTTTCTGAGTCTGAAATTGTTTAATGTTACAATTTTAGTACATTATTTTTAAATTCGGATGTTCTTATCTTAGAGCTTTCCTAAAGTTTTCAGAATTTCTAAGTTTGTACTAAATGGTCATTTCCTGACATAGTCCCAAATGCTCTGAATACTGCTGCTGTTGAGAAGGTCCCTATTCATTAAGTAACTACTTTATGTCAAACAGTATAGCAATTCAGAGTAGCTTTTAATCATTTGCACTTTGTATGAGGACACTGGAATAAATAGTTTGGTGAAGGTCACGTGGTAACAAAATTTGAACCATGGACTCGAGGACAACTCTATCAACCTGTTAGTAGATAACTTGATTTTAGCAGCACTGCTGCCTACCTGCCGCAGAGTGTGTCACCTCCACCCACAGAAAACTGTGCCTCAAGAGGCAGGACCACCTTAGCTCCGTGTCAGCGTTGTTTAACACAAGTCCCATGTTCACTTTTGTGTTTCAGAACTAAGGTTAGGACTAAGACTATTTCATGGCTAAATCATGCCAGGATTTATAGTTATCAGCATGTCTGAAAATAATAGTTTGGACATAACAGCATTGGTGTGTGTGTGTGTGTGTGTGTTGTTTTTTGGTTTTCTGTTTTTTAGACTGATGTGAAGGGCAGGGTTAGAAAGAGTTTGTTCTTCCATCCGCTGGTGTATTCCCCAGGTGGCCGGGGCTGGGCCAGGTCAAAGTCAGAAGGAAGGAGTTTCTTGTGGATTTCCTGTGTGGAGGCCAGGGCCCAGGGCTGTCCTCTGCTGCCCTCCCAGGCTCATTGGCAGAGAGCTGAGTCCCAAACGGGACTGCAGGCAGTGGCTGTGAACATGCTGTGTCACAGCACTTGTCCTAGGTAGAGTATTCTGGCTTTTGTTTATTTGTTTTATCTTTATTTTTTTTTTTAATTTTTTTTTTAAAGATTTATTTTTATTGGAAAGGCGGATATACAGAGAGGAGAGACAGAGAGGAAGATCTTCCGTCCGATGATTCACTCCCCAAGTGAGCACAATGGCCAATGCTATGCTGATCCGAAGCCAGGAGCCTCTTCCAGGTCTCCCACGTGGGTGCAGGGTCCCAAAGCTCTGGGCTGTCCTCCACTGCTTTCCCGGGCCACAGGCACGGAGCTGGAAGCACAGCTGCTGGGATAGAACCGGCGCCCATATGGGATCCCGGGCATGCAAGGCGAGACCTTAACCACTGCGCCACCGCGCCAGGCCCTATCTTTATTTTTTAAGGAAAAAAAATCACAGGATAAAGTAACTGGCTTGTTTGAGTGAATTTAGCAAAAACAAAATTAGGTAGTCCTATATAATTGTCTTTGTGCGTTTCTGTAGTTTACACTTAGATGGCGTTTTTTCATAGTATGAACAATATAGCGCAAGCTGTCAAAGTTGAAGATATTTTGTAGTTCTCTGCCTTGGTCTTTTCTACAGCATAACAGCATTTTAAATTTCTAGTTTACCCCCCTTTGCAATTTCTGGTGTGGGTGGAATACGATTTCTAATATATCATTTGCCTTTGTCTTTGAAAATTTGGGATCCGAAAACAGAGTCCGCCCTCTTGGCTATGGCCTGGCCCAGCCCTGACTGTTGCCAGCATTCGGACAAGGAACTAAGATGGGAGAACTTTCTGTTTCTGCCTCAGTTTCTTCTTCTGTCTCTGTCTCTGCCTTTTGAATAAATAAAAATAGATTTAAGTTTTTAAAATATTTATTTATTTTTATATTTACTTTACTATGGGAAGCAGTGTTGCTGGGATTAGAACCGTTGCCCATACGGGATCCTGGCACATGTAAGGTGAGGACTCTAGCTGCTAATAGAATATTTGTTTACATGGAATACAGTTCTCTTTTTCCACTATCCTAGTTGGTTTTTACCACATGACTTATTCTTCCATTCCAAAATAGCCATTCTCTCCCGATGTTGTTGCACATGGTGTGTGATCGGAACAATGCTGTAATCAAGGCTCTGACCCGCGTACGGCGTGCTTTCATTTTTATAGGAAAAGTGATTGCATTGGAACTTTTTAATATGTTATGCTCAAACTGTTTGTTCCACATGAAGTTCTTAATTTTATATGAAAGTAAAAATGTCTGATTATTTCATATCCTGAGGCCTGGAAGTCATTTTATGCATTTGTCAAACATTAGCTGGGACTAGTTAGCACTAATGATTAAAACCATATGTTTCAGGGATGTCTGATGCAAGAGAACAGTTTATATTATGATTCAGTTGAGGGATTTTGAAGACTTTATATAAATAGTTATTTACTGTGTCATCCTCAGAAAACGATGGAATGTTATTCCTCAGTCCCACCAAATTAAAGCTGAATATAGTTTAAACAGTGTTTGCCTGGGCTAAGGCCTAGGGTTTCCATCTCCTCATCCAGATCAGTTAGGTAGATGTGTTGTAACCAGGAGCCTGTTTAACTGCAGAGACCATCCCGTGCTCCTCGCTGTGCGTGAAGGGCGGGCAGCGGAGTACTTTCTGCCGAGCACTTGTCATTGGAAAAGCTTCTATGAAGAATCCTCTCTTAAAACTCTTCAGTGTATTTCTGCCTGCCACAGAGGCTCTCCCCACCACCAGCACCTCCGCCCCAGAACACTGAGTGATTGAAAGGCAGTTGTAGAGGTAGAGCAGGGTAGCCTTCAACCATGGAGTCAGAGCAGGAGCTGTGGGAAATCATTATGAGGCGTGCCAGAAAGCTGATAGCAGAAATACCAGTGAAATCTGCTTTCTGTTCTTAATCAGTTGAATTGTTTTATTCCATGTATCAGGTAAGCCTTATGTTTATAAAAATATCCCTTAAATGAAAGCACATAGTCCCAGCAATCCATCATTGGGTAGAAATACTGTTATATAGCCATACAGTACAATTATCACCAACTTTGAGAAGACAAAAAGGCCCGATCCACTCTGTTACGGGTCAGCACTGAGTACAGTAATCTGAGTAACAGAGCAGAGTCAGGGACCATTGTTATGCCATAGCAGCACCTGTGTTGCCGGCATCCCCTGTGGTTTGTGGTTCATGTCCTGGCTGCTCCACTTCCAACCCAGCTCCCTGCTAGTGGCCTGGGAAAGCAGCAGAGGATGGACCGACCGGCTGGGCCCATGCACCCTCGTGGGAGGTCCTCTGTATATGTCTGCTTTTCCAGTACGTAGCTCTTTAAGGGGGAGTGGGTGGGGGAGGCAAGTGCAGAGGCCTTGTACTGTGTGACCCTGGGGAGTGTCCAGAATAGGCAGATCCATGATAAAAAGAAAGCAGCTTAGTAGTTGCCAGAGTGAGAAGAGAGGACTCGCTGGGACTGCTTAATGCAAACAGGGTTTCTTTTTGAAAATATTATCTGAAGCATTTTTTTATATATAGCGTTTTTGAAAATGTTACCTACACAGCTCTGAATAAAGCTCACTGGATGGGACACTTACTGACAAGGATGGATTTTATGGCATCCAGTGCAGCTTCTTCTGGAATGGTGATGTGGACCTGAGTATTCAAAAGGGTAGTGACATGCTAAATTGCACATCAGTGTGATTAAAATGATTAATGCTGTGTTTAGATGCTGTACTTATTTTATGGCTGTCTGAAGAGATTGGGGGAAAGGCACCGAACAGATAGATTTGATCTTCTCCCTGAGCCAGGTGAAAAGATTTATAACAATCTATTAGGTTCATGTGCTTATTTCTGGTTTTATTGAGCTTCCAGTAGTTTGGAGTGGAACATGGCCTTACGGCTGTGTGCTTCATGGTTTGGTTTCAGTCCTGTCCTTGTCCACGGGAGAGACTCGGTGCCATGTAGGTTTCTATCTTTGCTGCCCCAGGTAACTCTTCTTCGGATGCCGTTAAGACTGGGCCAGTAGCTGCGCATGCTCCGCTGTTGCGGCCTGTTCGTTCATTGTGTTGGCTCCTTCACATCAGAGAGCGGCACCATCAATTTTCACAAGGTTGCAGCCAAGACTCTTGTTCCATGAACCCTTGGCACCCAGATTGACAGGGCAGCTGTTGCCCTGAGGTGTTCACTGTCTGACGGGTGTGGGAGTCCACTCCTGATCCCAGAGCTAGAAGGAACCTGAGCTTGACAAGCTCGCCACCTCCTCATTTCTCAGCCGTAACGTAGTAGCAGGAAAGTTGGGAGTGGCTGACGACACAGCCCGCTCCTAAGTGGAAGCGGGGTCTCCTATGAAATACTGGTTTTTCTGTCAAAGGCTATTCATCTGTTCTGTTCATTTTCTGAACCCTAAATGAGTTGCTGCAGGAGCATGGTGCGTGGTGTGGCTCTCTGTGAGGCCTGCTCTGAGCCTCTGTGCTCAGGAAACCTACCCCCTGCACCCCGGATCCTGCCCTGGTCCCCCGTGCCCGCTGTAGAGGCAGAATTAGGAAGCAGCTGGGATTCTGGTTCTGTGTAGGCATTGCCAGTCTGGATTGGTGCAATAACTCACTTTCTTGGTTCTTACAAAGTGATCTGCTGGAGAAAGGCAGTCTGCAAGCTGAGTTCTGTCTGAGCCTTCCAGGCGGGGGTGCGGGGCCCAGCACCGAGCCGCAGCCATGTTACCCCAGCTAGGCAGTCCTGTCGGAGTCCAGTCCCCCAGTAGTGCAGACGGCACAGCTCGGATGTGCCCCCAGCTCTGCCCGTTTCGGTGGGCAGGGGCAGTTCCCCGTCCTGCCTGCCCCCTTCCCAGCTGACACTGCCTGCCTGACTCGCCCTCCCCAGGGGTCCATGTGTGTCCTGTGCTCTTGGCTCCTCTGAATGAGCCCCTGCCCTGCCACTCTGACTCCTGGGCCTGCCCCTGCACTTGACCCGCAGCCTTGAATCACAGCCTTTCTGCTGACGTTTAATTCCTCATCCACACCTTTCCCAGCGAGCCACCACCTAGCAGTGGTCAGAGCAACACTCCTAGATTTCAATCTTACCCACTCACTAGGCTAATGGTTCTGGACAAGTGTCAGACAATTTTACTACTCCTTACTGGGAAATCATTAATATAAATTCTTTTACATTGCCTGGCGATAAATCTGCTCAAGTGCTTAGAGTAAAACCAGAAACTTACCTGAATACTGTAAGTATTTAAACTGAATTTAATCTTGACTTCTAACTTATATATACTTTTATTGAGCGTTTTTTAAAAATCCAGGTATTTCAGTATGAGTCATTGTATAGCAATGTAATATGGTTAAATGCTTGGGTTCTAGAGCATTAGTGACTGGGTTCACATTGTGGATCCTGGATTAGTCGTATGTGTAACTTCTCTGAGCTTTTCCTTTTCCCTGTGTAAAATATCCCTTGTGCTGTGCACCTGGGGACTCCAGAGGAGAGGCTCAAATGGACGAGAGCGTGCCGGCCTGCCCCAGGCCCAGGAGACGGGGCTGTCACAAATGCCTTCACTCGGATTCTCCCCTTCCTTGAAGCCTGCTTGTGTTTTCAAGCGTACGTTCCCTTACTTGCTTCCCTGAAGTAGCAGGCCTGGTTATTTTGAAATGTGTGCGCAAGCCCTCGTGTCTGATGATGGGATGCTGTGGAATTTGTGTTCATCTTGGCTACTGCTTTTGGCTTTGAATTCTTCCAATGAGCTTTGCTCCCCTAGGAGGGAGATAACTGTACAGTCAAGTACAGGCAACAATCAAGTTCAGGCTTGATTGAGGGCTTTCCGTGACTAACTGGACCTTCTGCTGAGAGGAGGGACACAAAAGCCGTGGGGCTGGGAATGTTGGAGCTAAAGGTCAGTGTAATAATCTACATTCTTACTGTTTCTAAAGAACTTGCACATCTCTTACAGTGTCATCTTACAGGTGAGAAAGGGAAGTAAGAGGCGGTGCAGGCTGTGGGAGGCAGAGCTCGTTACTTAGCAAACTCTGGACCGAAACCCAGGGTCCTTCTCAAGTCCTGTTCTGAGACGAAGTGTGCCGCACAGCTGCAAAGGGGAGCGTCCCGTGTGTAGCAGGTGGTACTAACCCTTTAGAATTAGGGAACCGCAGAGCTGGTCAGTGCTGTCCTTCATAAGCAGGCTCCCATCCTTTAAATCTGCTACCTGAAATGAGGTCTCCGTGCAGACAGGCGTGTGTGGAACCCAGCCTCGTTGTCCCGCCTGGGAGCCTCCGGCAGCACCCCTCAGACTCCCAAGGGAGGGAGCCCTGCCCGTGGCCCTGGGCTGTTAGGAAAAGAGCCCGCCGGTTTGCCTTTGTGGGCTCACGTTCATCCTGCTTTCTCAGTTAAATCTGTTAGAACGTGATGTATAGGATGTTAAAAGGTACAAAAGCAACCTCAACACTGAGCAGCAAAGGTACTAACAGGAACTTGGTAAATGTTCATGTGTCATTCCAGTGCTGCAGGACTTGCTAGAGACCAAAGTGAGTGTGTTGTTCTGCAGCTTGCACCTTGAGGCCCACTGTTGCTGTGTTAACATTAAGGTTAACGTCCCCAGTGTTTTAGATGTAGGCAGGTTTTACCTAGAGCGGGACCCACCCTTGCACAGGTTGAGGCAGAAGTGAAAATGTGCTCACAGCTTCCGCTTCGATACAAACACTGGGCACGGACGGAGCCAGGACTCAGGGGGAGGCTGCGGGCCCATGGAGCCAGGACTTGGGGGGAGGCTGCGGGCCCATGGAGACTTGTTGAGTAAAGACAGAGACAGTGCAAACGTTGAAGGTCGCGAGATGGTTGCAGCTTTGAAATAACAGCTCTGTTCCCACCGTCTGCTGCTGGAACCCCCACGCGGCCTCCTCTCCACATGCAGGGCTGCTGTGCACATGCCCATCGGGCCGCACTGAGGGTCCTGGCTTAGCTGCAGGTGCCGTCTGTGGCTGGCTGGCAACCCAGATGATAGGTCATCTTTGCATCTTCCTCAGAGTTGCCCCTGCTCTGCCCCCAAGGCATTTGATTTTCCTGCCTCCACTGCAGCAAGTGTCAGCGTGCCATGGTAGACCCATACTCCTGTCCAGCATCAGGGAAGGAAAGGGCCTTCCTGGCAGTGGACAGGCCACCAGCTGATTTAATTCTTGCCAAGTGCAAGTGCCTTAAAAAAAAAGCGAATCATCTCCTGTCCTCTCGCCTTGCCCCTGAAAAAAATCTACTCCTAATTATTTCCATTTGACAAATGAATTATTTTTTTCTGTCCAGGCAGCATAATTCGTTGTATGAGGCGCCTGGAAGAATTGCTCCGACAGATGTGTCAAGCAGCAAAAGCCATTGGAAACACTGAGCTGGAAAATAAGTTTGCAGAAGGTCAGTATGCAGTTCATAGACTTTATCTACAAATGATGGCAAGCCGTGTGTGACATGAGTTCTAAATCATAACCTAGGGGGATACGCCCACTGGGTCACCAGGCAGGGCCACCAACCATATTTCTCTAGAATTCTAATGTTTGTGGGATGAAATTTTGTCATCCATGTTGTTTCAAAAAGCTGGTAGGAATGGGATTAAATAAGTGCAAAATGGGATTATTTAAGTGCAAAAAAGATTAGAATGCATGTATATGCAAGATCTTCAAAAAGTTAAGAAACGTGCATATTATGAAAACACTGGGATTTCAGACTTTGTTACACCAACATAGGCATCTTTCAGTTCCAGTTTTCCCCCCTCATGTTCCTGCTGGTGATGAGTCGATAAGAATTGCCAGCCGGGCTTGTGTGGAAGGCCCTCAGATCTGCCCTTTGTAGACCTGAGTGACAGGAAGCTGGTAGGGCTTTAGCAGAGGTAGGGACCGGAAAGAGAAATGATCCTGTTGGCACCAGCGCCGAGCACAGGTCACCCTGGCTGCTGCAGTGAAGGCAAGCCTGGAGTAGCAAGGGGGGCCAGATCCCTAAAGGATGGCCAGGCCGAGGTTTGGCATTGACACCTGATGTTGGCCAAGAAAGAGTATGGAAATTTAAGTATCTGAGAGGGGCAGCTGAGGCTCTGAGCTAGTCCATGATGGCGATTTTTGAACTAAACTGTTTTGTAAGAACTGGCTTATGTTTCTGCCTAGTTGAGATGCATCACTCACTCAGGATTTAAGCTTTGTCTCTTGAGAACTTTAAACAATTTTTATTTTCCTAGCCTTAGTCTAAAAATTTTATAAGGAAATGCAAAATATATTGTCTTTGGATATGCAAAATAATTTTTCATTATCTTAATTTCATGAACTTGCCAAAGCCCTCAGCCCCTGTGGGTTGAAAATCCATGCTAGCACCTGTTCCCAGCTTAGCTCTTCCCAGAATAGCCCCTAACTACACACACAGCAGCTATTGTAGAGTCACGTGAATAAGAGGTTTCTACGTGGGTTTGCTTGTTGAACACTTGTGGGTGTTTTTCACACAGAAAAGTATCCCGGGACTGTGGGGTGCTGGTGGGAAGCTGTGTGCTCTACGGTCTGAAAGGTTGAAACCTTTCTCTTCTTTTAGGAATCACCAAAATCAAGAGAGATATTGTGTTTGCTGCCAGCCTCTACTTATAGAGCGCCACCTGAAGGGATATGGGCTTGTAAATTATTTACCACCTGGCTGATTAATCAACTACAAATTTACAAGTATTTTGATTTTCCCATCTCAAGACACTTCTCAAACATTTTAATGTGTATTATGTTCAAATGAAGCATCATTCTAAGAAAGCATATTACATACACATTTGTACATAGCATTACTTTAATAAAAATGTACAGGTGGGGAGCTCTTAGTTAGAAGGCTTGAAATTTTCTTGGTGAACGCAGAGCTAGAAGATAACCATTGTGTTACATGTAACTATTTACACACAGGTCAGTGGGCCTCCCGGAGGTAGAGCAGCGGCGGCAGTCCCTCCTCGGCCTGTGCCCAGGATGGCCGCGAGCTCCGGCCTGGCCTTCCGGTGCAGTCACTTGCTGGGCAAGCAGCCGGCTCCGTCCGGGCCGCCGCCTCATGGCTGGTGGCTGTTCCGGTAGTGATTCCCCGCTGTGGGCGTCTCGTGCAGAGTCGTGTGCGAATCCTCCTCTTTCCGTTCTTTAAAAGGAGAGTTTTTCTTTTTGAAGAAATCCGACACATATACAGCCTGTGTGGAACAAGATAGAATAGGGCAAAATGTTGAATAGCCCAGTCTGCCTTGGTGTATGAAACGGGTTTAAAACCAGAGGAGGCAGTTTGCAAATTAGATATACAGACATCAGAATTTCTCCTGCACGAGAAGCATACAAAAAAATAGCAGCTCACTTATATTTTTAAAAGATCATTCCAAATACTTTTATGTCTTCTCCAGAAACTTCAGTTTTTTTCAGTTTGTACCAAAAAGAATTATTTATAGCCAGAGTTTTCTATAGTAAAAATACTAAGATTTTGCAGGTAATAGCCTGATTTTCAGTTCTCTGAGGTGACCTGCAGTGACATCAGGATTGTTCTCTGTGAAGACGTGCTGGGCCGCGTTCCCCATCTGTACTTACCACCAGTACCGCCACCAGAGCGCCTTGAACGAGGCCGGTCAGCACGTCGCTCCAGTGGTGTTTGTAGTCAGAAACACGAGAGAGGCCCACGTAAATGGACACAGCAACAAGACCAAACTGCAGTGTGGGGCGGAGGAGTCTTGCCCAGTCTCCCTTCATCCTGGCTTGAAGATAGAGCTAGCGGGAGATACAAATGAAACAATCTTTTTTAGCATACCACCTGGGAGCTAGTTAAAGCAGCACCACAACGTGTAGAAAGCTGCTATTTAAACTAATTATCTAGGGCCTGGCCTGATGGCGCAGTGGTTAAAGCCCTCGCCTTGCAGGCCCAGGATCCCATATGGTTGCCGGTTCTAATCCCGGCCCTGCTTCCCATCCAGCGCTCTCTACCTGTGGCCTGGGAAAGCAGCCGAGGATGGCCCAAAGCCTTGGGACCCTGCACCCATAGCGGGAGACCCGGAGATGGAAGATATTCCTGTCTCTGTATATCCACCTTTCAATAAAAAAAAATTCCCTAAGCATGGTGGCACCATAAGTTAAGCCACCAGCTGGGGTGCCCACAGGGGCTTCTCATTCAGCTTCCTGCTGAAGCCCCTGGGAGCCAGGATCTCCCGATGGAGATCGGGGCTCCTGGTCTAGCCTTCACTGCGGGCATCTGTGGACTGAATCAGTGGATCAGTCAGTCACCCTGCCCTTTGGAAAAGGTTGTCCAACTCTTACGAGCCAGCATTCTTTTTGTGCACTAATCAGACTCAAGATTATCCTCTAAGTGCATCTGTACCTTAAGATTTTAAGTAGAAAGAACTCTTCAAAAATCTCTTTCAAGTAGATCATTGATCCAGCAGCCCAAACTGCATCTAGCCCTCCTGTCTGTGTGGCTGGGACCGAGGTACTTAAAGCCAGCACCTGCCTCTTCCCAGGCTGCATTAGCTGGAGGGTGGCCCACAGGCACAGTAGCCACGACCCCAACTGCACTCCCATGTAGGTTCTAAGTCCTAAGTTCTATTTAATAAAAATACAATTTTTAACATCCATTTAAGAACTTCACAACTTTGACTCAGACTTAATTTCAGTGCAGTCCTCAATGATATTACCTAATTAAAATAGATAAGCAAATCCATGCCATGGTCTTTGGACACTGTTTTGGGAGTTCAGCAGCTGGCAAAAACCCCAGGACTGTCTAATTTTGTCAAGCTTTTAAAAATAAACATCTTTTAAAAGCATGCACCACCTGAGCTTAACTGAGTGACTCAGCAGCTTCAAAAGCAAGCTCATAGAAAATGGAATAATAAAGATGCAAAAGATGTTACATGTGTATTATATGCATTTTCCATAAAGCTTGTGAAGGCCCCTCCTCCTGCAGTAACTGCCATGGACTCAAGTCACGATCAGGCCCCACACACAGCCTCTACCCACGGAGGACGAACTACGTCATGGGAGCCGAGTTCCACAGCCACTAGTGCCTGAAACCCTGGGCTTGGATTTCTCGCTTTCCGTGGCCCTTGCTGCGTCTGAGCACGTTCAGCAAAGCACACAGCTATGAGGAAGTGCCACTTCCCCAGTCAGTCTCGGTTCTGCAATGCAGTCTTTGAAGTGCCACCCTCTGCAGGCACTAGGAATTTAGCTACCACTCATCCTGTGTCTCCTTTTCGCTTTGGGGATTTATAACTTTTCCTTCTGTCCTTTGAGGGGCTCTGGAGAGAAGAAATAACCTGAAGTACGAGCATCTGAGTGAGGATGAGCACAGGAAGTGGCAGGGCAGTGTGCTTGGATTCGAGCTCTCCTTCCCCTGAGGCAGCAGCAGGTGGCTTCAGCACTTGGGTCCCTGCCACCACATCCCCATTTGTGACTCACAGATCACACTAAATCCATTACAGCGTATTTGATCAGAATGATCCAAGTTCCACATCCATTACTGGATGCCTTGCTACCCACTGGCAGGCTCGGGGTCAAGTCCACATCCCCTGCTGAGACGAACTGCCTGCCTGCTCACCCAGACACAGCTGAAAGGGCGGTCCTTCCTGGGATGGCTGGGAGGCACCGGCCACCAGTCAGTGGGGCTGCGTTCTCCCTAGAATCTGAAGCAAGGCATTCCCACAAAAGGGCATCCAGTGGGTACATGATATGTTAAAAGCTACTCTTAAGCAAGCATGGAAAAGAATGGGACAGGGTGACAGCCACACTGAAAACCTAAGTGGCCCAAGAGGGCAGGAGAAGCAGCTGCAGTTGATGGAGGTGTACAATTTCAGCCACACATGTCCTCATTCCCCCCTCGCACCTCAGCTTCCTTCCTGGAGTCTCAACGCTGCAGTCTGGCCAAGCTGAGGGCCTCGTGTCCTGAAGGGGGGCTGCTTGACGAGCACGCCCTCTGGAGCCCTCCGCAGCCCAGCAGTCCCCTTTCATGTGAAGGAAGCATGCTAACACGGAAGGAAGGGGCCCAACAGGCCAGGCTCCAGGAAGCCCTGGGCCGACCAGCCAGGGAACAGGGTGCAGCACACAGGGTGGCAGGGAGGACAGCTCTCCGGGAGGAAGCTCTCAGAAGGCCAGAGTCGTGCAGGTAGGGAAGGGCTGGCCCAGGGAATTAGGCTGAGGGCACCTGCACTGAAGGGGGTGCAGAAACACTGCCAGGGCAGCCCAGATGGGGAGTGGGGCTGGGGAGATTCCTCGGCTGCTGAGGCAGAGGGATGGCCATGCCACTCAGCACCCCTGCCCATACACCTGACACTCAGGAGCTACAGGCACGTTGATCCTGGGACACTGAGCCTGCCACCAGCACCAGCTCTGTGGCAACACAGAACAAGCTCAGAGCTACTCAAAAGCGATTGTGTTTCCAGGAGACCAGCTTTGCAAAGGAAGAGTTGGAGAAAACGGTGCCATGAGGGTGCTTCATGAAGCTCATGGGGAAAAGAAAGTGAAAGATGAGTAGATTTGGGTGCCAACTCAAATCCAAGCATTCCTTTTCATAATACGCATCTTCCATGAACTTTAAGAAGACTAATGTGGAGTCTTCACAGTCTTCAGAATCCTCCTGCCACCTGTGGTGGGCACTGGACATGCCACACAGGAGGCAGCCTCAGGAGCTGCCCCTCGCCTGCAGCAGGCGAGTGCTGACCCTTTCAGACAGCGAAGGGAAGAGCTCTCACAGCAAGACAAACCGCACTGCTGACAGCCTGATTCTTGGAGACCCGTCCAGGCAGAACTGGCCATGGTCTCCCAGCATCTCCAGGAATGTGCCACCACTCCAGACAGCACTGCCCACCCTCAGAGAGGAGAGGCAGCCTCCTGAGCTGCTCTTGCAGGCAGAGCCTCTCCCTCCACGGAGGGTGCCCAGTAAAACTGCCACTCAATAGGGCAGGGTAGATACTGTGCAATAACTTCAAATAAAAATGGAAGTTTGGCTACATGTCCCGAGACTCGATGCAGGAACAGGAGGGCTTGCTCGGGACGGGCACACGCACTCAGGCTGGAGGGGGCCGAGGCCTGCCTTCCCCTGCGCGCAGCACGTGTGTCAGGCCCACTCTGTGGGGTCCACTTGAGTCAAGACTGCTGGAAGTTTCACCAAGTGCACAGCAACCTAGCAACTCAGCTGTGATGCTGCAGGGGAGTGCTGTCGACTGCGTGTGTCCCGCAAAATTCCGACATCGGAACCCCGATCTCAAATGATGACATCACCTGGACGCTGATTAGCTCATTCCAGCCAAGTCCTCGTGAGAGAGATTAGTGCCCAGGTAAGAGCTCGCCTCCCCTGGTGAGGACAGCAGGAAGGGACAGTCTTCTGGCACACAGACCTTCCCCAGAACCTGACCAGACAGCCCCACAACCTCAGCCAGCCAACCCCCAGAACTATAAGGAGCAGGTTTCTGGGTTTTTTTTTTTTTTTTTTTTTTTTGTCAGCCACTGTGGGCTGTAGCAGCACTCACCATGACCATTTTTGGCAGAAATTTCTGAAATAGTATTTAGCTTCCATTAAAGTACTGAATTACAGGGCCAGGCTCGGTAGCCTAGCAGCTAAAGTCTTCACCTTGCTTGCACCAGGATCCTATACGGATACAGTTTTGTGTCCCAGTGGCTCCACTTCCCATCCAGCTCCCTGCTTGTGGCCTGGGAAAGCAGTCGAGGACGGCCCAAAGCTTTGGGACCCTGCACCCACGTGGGAGACCCGGAAGAGGCTCCAGGTTCCTGGCTTTGGATTGGCTCAACTCCAGCTGTTGCCACCACTTGGGGAGTGAATTATCGGATGGAAGATCTTCCTCTCTGTATCTGGCTTTCCAATAAAATAATAAATCAATCTTACAAAAAAAAATAAAGTACCAAATCACAACGTAAATCCCTCCAATAAAACAGATCAATAGTTGAACAAGACACGGGGCTTATCCGGACTTGCCTCCTTCTTCACCGACGCTGGGAACGCCACCTACCTGCAAAACGCTGCTGTTGTCGCACGGTCTCTAATTACACATTCTTAAGAGGGTTTTGCTTTTTTACTTTCCATTTTAAACTAAAGTAAGAAGGCCAGTCTGCATATTTTTCAGACTTTAAAGATTATGTGACATACAAAAGATTAAATATTTACTATTGGAACTTTCACTGGAAACTTTGGCCAATCCTCTTATGGAAGCCACGCTGACAGTGTCACCTCCGTGGGATGACAGACCTGGCCAGGACAACACGAGAGCGTGGACTTGTTTCGCCATCTTTGGGATTCAGAGTTCCTAAACTGTGACCTTAATCCTACTGTGAAACAGGGCAGTGTCCACGCGGTCTGAGCTGGTCATTCACCGAGTGCTGGGGAGCCAGCGCAGTGCGAGTGTGGCCCTAGGTCAGTGAGGCGGCGTGCTCTGAGGAAAGGAGATGGTCTCACGTGTCGGCCGGCGGGAGCACTGTGCAAACACAGGGTGGCAGGGCCCAGGCCAGGGCATCTCGGACAGGGAGGAGGGCTAGCTGAAGGACAGATGACTTTCTTCACGGGCAGTTAGAGATTTCAGCCACCATGGGGACAAAGCCAAGGAAAATGTCAGGATGTTTCTTCTAACAAAAAGGCAGCCCATGCCATAGCTCTTCTGAATCTGGTACACAGCCAAGTTCAAGGAGCGTCTCCAAGCCCATGAACTAGCTCTGTACCTAGCAGCCCTGCCCTGTGCTTGGGGCACTGTGAGGGGTGCAGGGCTGGGCTGCCTGCCAGAGAGCGAGGAGGGGCTGGGTCTCTGAAGTGAACTTTCCAACGAGCCGTGAGTTTCTGGGTGTCAGGAGCTGTTGGCGGGCAGGCCGTCGTCCTCAGAGCCATCCACAGAGGTCTGGAACAACCAGGCCCTTCACCCCAATCTGGGCTGGACCCCTGATGCAGAGGGAGGGGAACAAGATGACTCAGCGCCTGAGGAATCCGGGGAGGGTTTGGAGGGAGGCTACGCACTGGCACAAATGTGGCAGCTGGAAAGCACAGACAGCTGGGTGTTCAAGGCTGGACTCACGGCCAGGGCCTGCACCCGCAGCAGGACAGCCCCAGCTCGCAGTCAGATGCAGTGCCTGCTGGCCCTGGCCCTGGGGCAAACCTACAGACCTGCACTGTAACCTTAAATGGCTCACACTGACCCAACAACTCCTCGATGACCGAGGTCATCTCCCCGCGGGGCATCCTTCCGGCACACGTGACAAGGTTCCTACAAGAGGCAGCTGCCCTAGGCCTCCACACAGGCCTCTCTGAGCACCAGGCCCCGCACAAGAGCCCTCCCTGCAAGTTTCTACTTGACCAGATGTGCAGATGTTACAGATGTTTGAGAAGGGACAAGGAAGGGGACAGCAGAAAAAGAGGAGATATATCTGAGAATTTTCTCTGGAAATTAAAACCAGTGGCTTGGTTCTGTGTCAGTCACGCATTTTCCCCCAGAGCGGCATCAGGGGGCGAGGACTCCGATTAGGCCACTGACCCACAAAGCAAAGCAAGCAGGAGTCCCCCGGAGCCCGGACAGCCCCCGGAACTCAGCAGCCCACTCCTGGGACCCCTGCTCCCTCACCCTCCCTCTCGGATTTCAGGAATGAGTGCATCCACATCGAAGCCTTGCAGGTTCCAAAACTGCGGGAGAAGCCGAAGCCTGCGCATCTGTAAGGGCTCGAAGCTGTGGGTCTGAGCTGTTAGTAAACCAGCCGTGTCTACATTCTTTTAACTTTCAGAATTTGATTTTTTTAAATTAAGAGGCAAGATTTGGATTAAACTGATTATTAAATCTCAAGTGAAATTAAGTCCCATCAGTATATCTGAAATGATGTATGCTTCATAGGATTTTAAGCTAAGCATTAAAAATTCATATAGCAGTTAAAAGTGATCAAAGGAACAAATGAGAAAGCACACATTTATATAGAACACAGCTCTATAAATGTCTTCTTGTAAAGGAAAGCAGCACAGACACAGCTGAGCTGGCTTCACCCCTTCCTTCCCGCCCATCACCCTGACGCTCATTATGTGCAGACAGAATTTACTAAACAATTGTCTAATTCAACACAGTAAGCATGGTTTTAAAAATCAACTAAAATTGGTTTTACAAGTCCCCCTGCAAGGGCCCTCAGCCCAGTCCTCTGCTACAGTTCCCCTCAAAAACTGCCTATAGGGCCTGACATGGTAGCCTAGTGGCCAAATTCTTGCCTTGCATGCACTGCGATCCCATAATGGGCTCTGGTCATGTCCCAGCTGCTCCATTTCCCATCCAGCTCCCTGCTTGTGGCCTGGGAAAGCAGTCGAGGACGGCCCAAAGCCTTGGGACCCTGCAACCATGTGGGAAACCTTGAGAAAGCTCCTGGCTTCAGATCAGCTCAACTCTGGCTGTTGGGACCACATGGGGAGTAAATCATCGGATGGAAGGTCTTTGTATATATCTGCCTTTCCAATAAACAGATCTTTCAAATTAAAAAGCAAACACGTGCCTGTGTGTAGTGGACTGCACACAGCGAGGCTGGGGATCTTTTCTGGCTGCTCATGGCCAGCCTGGTGAGAGTCAAATGCCAGGGTCCAGGCTGCACCCCAGCCCAGCAGTGGGGACGGGCCAGAGAGCTGCACGGTTTCAAGCCCCCCAAGCACCAGCTGCTCTCCCAGGAGTGAGAACCTGCATCCTCCCCCGCAAAGCAGCCTGGGAATGTTTGAAACTGAATCCAAAACAACCTGCTCCAATAGGAGCGCCTAACAGTTCAGCCGCAAAGCAGGCTGGGTGCCACCCTGCATGTGAGGGGCAACAGCAGCCACCTTGTCCCAGTCCCTCCCAGCAGCAAACTGCTGTGATCACACCGCTCTGTGTGTGTGCGTGTGGGCCAGGGACTATCCCAACATAGGGGCCGCATCCACCGTTAGCCCAGATGCACAGAGTGGCTGATGGGCTGCGTGGGCTGATCCTGGTTCCTGTGGCACTCAGTCCTGGCAGCCCACACAGCCCCACCGTGGACACGCAGGGCACTTACCGCCACGAACAGCATGCAGTACATGGAGAACGAAGAGTGGCCAGAGTAGAAGGACAGCCTGGAAGAGAAAGATGCCATCATTGTCCTCTGCCCACGGGCCCGCAGCTCCCTCCACCAGCCTGGGCACAGGACAGCGGGGCCAGGGCCCCTGTGGAGTTCAGGAAGGCCTGGGGTCCATCTCTGCATGTTCATTATCATGTCAGAAACTCTGAAGATGGGCAGGAAGTCAGAGCGGCCTGCCAAGCGTTTCTCCAGACGTTAGAGAGCTTCAACTTCACAAGCCCTAACTGGTGCTCATGGCCTTGACTGCTACATACGAATTTATGTGATAATTTTATGTCTTATTTTAACTTGCTGATTTTGCCCTGAATAGTGCAAGACCTCCCTTGGAAAGCTCAGGAGTGCCATACCAGAGGAACACATTAATATTCCACTGTTTTAAACAGGCGCACAGATTCGACGTCAGATGTGGCAGTGAAGACGGCTGCTTGCAACATGCACAGCCCTTTGAGCAGGACTTTGGGTCCTGGCTTCCCTCCGGATCGGTCTCCTGGTGATCCGCTCCATGGGCGGCAGGAGGTGTTGGCTCACTCACATGGGTTCCTGCCGCTCCCACGGGAGACCAGGTTAAGTTCTAGGCATTTATAACTTCCTGTGCTGTGGCCATAGGTAATTAATCTGGTAATTATTCTGAGCTTAATCTTCATAAAACAAAAGTCACTTTTTAGTCTTAGAGATCAGTATAAGTTTATTCTTGAATATGTATTTATCTTAATTTAAAAGGCAGAGTTAAGAGAGAGAGCTTCTATCTCCTGGCTCACTTCCCAGCTGGCAGCCACAGCCACAGGGCCAGGTCGGGCTGAAGTCAGGAGCCTAGAATCTCATGTAGGTCTCCCACATGGGTGGCATTCTCTGCTGCTTTCCTAGGCATCCTAGCAGGGAGCTGGATCAGAAAAGGAGCAGGCAGGTCCACCAGCCCAGCCTCAATCCGTACCTTAAGTGAAACAATTAGAGCAGAGTTCTGTGCACTGTAGTTTCAGTGAGTTTAAACTGAAGACTCTGCAAGTTAATCAAAGCTAGCTCGAGAATGACCCACACCACTGAGCCATCATTATCATGATCACAGGAGTGCTCCCAGAGCCAGGCAAGGAAGGGCTCATTAAATCCTGCACGCTGGGCCGTAAAACCGTAGAAGGCAAACTACTAGTGTGTAATTCTCATTTATACGTATTAATGTGGAAGGCAGAGAAACAGAGATTAGTCTTCTACCCCCACATTACTATTCACTCCCCACATGCTCGCGCTAGCCAGGGTGCCACAGCCCCAAGTGCCCGAGCTGCTGCTTGCCAGGGTGTGCGACAGCAGGAAGCTGGAATCAGAGGCAGGACCAGGACCAGGACCCAAACCAGGCACTCTGATAGGAAACATCACAGTGGTTAGCTGAGCTTACTATGCTGCAACACCCACCCTTCCGGCTTCTTGTAAAACCACAAAGATGGCAATGACTCCAGCTGCAGACCAGCTTGACCACAGGACTACCCGCACTAGGAACGCCAGTTAGCGGCGCTGGGAGGAGGGGCCCTGCAGAGGCCTGACACCTCGTCTCCCCGTCCTCTGGCCTCAGTCTTTTATCTGCCTGTTTCCGTGTGTATTTTTGTGTTTATAATAATATATTTATATACATACACAATTCTAAAATGTCAAAACAAATTCAGATTTTCTTCGGATGATTTTTTAAATGTTCATTATCTTAAAATTCAGTATATTAACTGCCACTGTTGTATGTAACAGAGTTAATAAACATGGTATTTTAATGGTGAGTATATGGAAAAGAGTGTTGTTTAAGAAATCAGATTTTAGGGGCAGGCACATGGAGCAGCAGCACATTGGGCCCTATCTGCGGCCTCAGCATCCTGTACCAGTGCCTCTTTGTGTCCCAAGCACTCGGGCCCCAGCGCCCACGTGGGAGACCTGGAAGAAGCTGCTGGCTTCAGCCTGGCCAAGCCCAAACCATTGTGGCCATTTGAGAGTAAACCAATAAGTGAAAGATCTGTCTCTAATTTCCTTCTCTCTATCGCTGGCTTTCAAATAAGTAAACCTTTTTAAAAATCAGATTTTAGAACCAGAATATCTCCCTCTCGAAAGGTACGTAGCTAAATATTATAAAATGATAAAGGAATTTAAGATGTCCCCATATTACATAAAATACAACTGGGGCAGGCACTTAGAATGGTGCTGAAGACATCCATATCGCACAGTGGGGGATCTGGGCTTCATTCCCAGCACGTGCTCCAATCCCCGCTTCCTGCCATCGCCCACTTGGGGAGGAGTGAGGATGTCTCATGGAACAGGACTGCGGTCACACGTGGAATAACTGGATGCGCTCCTAGCCTTGACCGCAGCCCCAGCCCAGTCACTGCAGATGGAAACTGTCTCTCAGATAAGATCACACACACACATAATTTTAAAACTACCAAAAGCTTATCTTACTTGTAGAAACCACTAGACTGAGAAATTACTAGCAACAAAAACCATGTCACACATTCCTTGAATTAAGTTTAACCAAGCCGCATTCATGTCTGTGTGAAATGAGACAAAAGTGACCATTCATATTAACTCAGCAATACCACATTCTATCATCAATTACTATATCATAACCACTAAATCTGTGAATCATTTAATGGATAATTACTGCCGACAGAAACTAGATTGTGAACCTCAAACTAGAAGGACCAATGCAAAATAAAGCTGGGGGAGGAGGGTAAGTAGTGAATGGCATGCTTGGGCATTTCAAACTCTGAATGCATGAGCCATCTGGTGACTGTGGGCACGCGCTCCTCTGCACCTGTGGAGGCACCAAGCACGAAGCAGGAGTCCAGAAAGCAGGAAGCTGCTTAGAAGGATCTTGAAACATCACATGCTTCTGGAAGGAATGCCAGCAGGGGAGCTCTGCGACCATGGCAAAAGATGAGGGAGACAGATGTGACCGAGGTGGCTGACAGAAGGACAGCAGGCACACAGGAGCTCTCGCCAGGGGAGGAGTTTCCTCTGACATTAGAGAAAAATCCAGGACGTGGTGGAGAAAGACCCCCAAGTTACCAAAGCCACCTTACCTCAGTCACAAAGGATACCAGGGACCAAAAGCAGACTGAACAGAAGGCACCCCGTCAAGGATTCCCACAGAGAAACCAGTGAGTACCTCCAGCTGTCTACGTAAACGTACTGAGCACAACTACCCTTTGTAAGGGAGAACACGGTGAGGCAGAAGGAAGAGACTGTTATCATTCACCTTTTACTTTCACTAATTTATCTTCATTCTATTTGAAAGGGAAAGACAGAGAGAGAGGGAGAGAGAGAGAGAGAAACCATCTACCCACTGGTTCTCTCCCGACATACCTGCAACAGCAAGGGACGGTCAGGCCAAGATCCTGAGGATGGAAGTCAGTGCGGGTCTCCTACACGTGTGGCGGAGACCCCACACCTGCTGCCTCCCAAACTGTACATTAGCAGGAAGCTGGATCAAAAGCAGGCGAGTTGGGACCAGGTACTTAGATATGGTGCATGAACAAACCAAAGAGCAGCTTCAGGCTGTCCCCAGGGCCCACCCCAAGAGGCTTGACTTACTTTCTCAAGTGTCTGGTAGTGTTTTTAGATGCAGGATTGCTAGCTAGAGGTAAGATTACAAGATTTCTACTTAAGGCATCACCACAGAGTGAACAGTGGTCAAGAAAGTTTTCTATAACCATGTGGCCAGTGCTTCTATGCCACCTGCAGATCAAGAAATTGCCACCAACTCTTGGTCACCAGGGTCAAGAAGGACAAGGAGGGCCTTTCGTCTGATAAAGAAATTAGCTCTGCCTTGAAGCAGACACTGTTGGTGGCAGGAGAAGAGCAAGAGGCCACAGGCATGCAAAATTAGAGCCCAGAGAAAGCTGGCTGGGCATGTCATTGCCGCTGTGTTCTGAGATCAGGTGACCTCGCTGCAGCTCACATCACCCCAAGGACCAGCAGAGCCCCACAATCGTTAGAGAAGCTTTTCCACCATGCAAACAAAAGCAGAAAAGCCACACTTTCCTCAGTATTCAATAGACGCATTCTTAACGTACAATTAGGTGTCGATTTCAGTAGATGGAGATCATACAGAAGGATAAGCTGAATGTTTTGTACAATTATAAAATAGAAATGTAAGCTCATTCCTCTTCGGCTTCAAGTCCCTCACTAGAACCACTGCTACACACAAAATAGCTGCCGCTGGCCCAGCGTTCCCAGCACACACACACACACACACTTCATGCTGCTGCATCGTGTCACCCCTGCCCGTCTGGAATGAGCATCCCACACTCCTTCAGCAATTACTCCTCAAAAGAAGGAGGGCAAACACGCTTCCTGCAGGATACCCTTCCTGCAATACTGCTTTACACTACCATCCTTTCTCCAAAAGGCAGAGAGCTACACAACTCAATGAGCACATCTCTGGTAGCTCAATGTCCTGTTACAGTCAGCAGCTGCCAAGACCACAGTGCCTCGCGCGGCCTCAGGGCTCAGCTTCAGATTCTGGTCTTGCCAATACATGCCCCGGGAGGCAGCAGGGGATGTGTTCCTGCCTCGCCCTGAAGAATTTTACATTTTTGTAATAATGAAGGAATCTAAGCAGCTAGACAGATCAGAAGCAAAGTAGCTGGCTCTTAAACCAGGCACTCTAATATGCCCCAAATTGTTAATTAACAACCGCACCAATCCATACCCCACACTTCAAAATTGTCAAACTTCATTTTCTCCCCCAACCTCACATGCACTAAGAATAAGATACCACTTCAACAGCACATCAAATAAAGCTATCTTTGCATCTGGACTTAATTAAATGCTATGTACCAATAAACTGTACAAGCACATAAGTGCCATGCACGCTAATGTTTTCCCTGTTGTGGTTAGAAATTTGGATTGCATCAAGGGCCAAGGAGCATCAGGAGTCCATGGTAACAGCCCGCTCCTGTCACACTCCTGCCAGACTTCAGGCACTGTGACAGAATCTGTTAACCCACACCCCCAGGACCTAACTCATTTGCCCAACATAACTTGCAAGCATCTGAATGTGTATAAAATGCCCCCAAATCCTTCTTACGTTATGATCTAAAGCAGTCAGATTAGAGTGCAGCAAATAATGCACGTAATGATGAAGCGACAGGTGGAGTCTGTTGTAAAAACATTTTCAAAGGTTCATCAGCAGGGCCCTGTATCGTGGCACCGCAGCTTCAGCTACAGTTTTCCTTCTCAGACAGGCACTGGTTTGAGTCTCAGCTGCCGAGCTTCCGATGTGGCTCCCTGCTTATGCACCCTGGAAGGCAGCAGCAGATGACCAAGTCCCTGGGTGCCTGCCACGCGGTGTGGGAGTGCCAGGTAGAGTTCCTGGCTCCTGGTGTTGGCCAAGACCCAGCTGCTGTGGTCATTTGGGAAGAGAACTAGCAAATGGTTCAATGTCTTTCACTCTGTTATTTTTCAAATAAACAACAACAAAAAAAATCTTTCCTAAAAACATAAACAGCACGGCAACTGACAAGTAAGGAGAACGGGTACAGCTCTGTCTTGAACTCTCCTTCCCACCACCTATGTGAAAATTTTCTAAATGTTTAAGGGAGCATTTCTGTCCTTCAGTAAACCCAGTCTTGAAAATTGCTTGTCTTAAATTCTTAAGTTTCCAAACATTACCTCAGAAGCAAAATATTGCAGTTGTAACAGATTACATAAGAAAAATAATGGCTAACATAACACAAACATAAAAGTTAGCCAATTCTATAATACTTTTCTCCAGTGCATATTTGGTAACTTTTTTCCAAAAAAGGCCAATAATTTTGTTATGTCTTCCCAAAGTCATTCTTCCAAAAAAGTGATACTAAAAGACCCCAAGCCCCTTCTGTCTGCTGGCAAGGGAAGGATGGCATCATGGGGCTCCAGTCCAGACCAAGGCACCGGCAACCGCTAAGCCACCGCTCCGTGAATTCACTATCCAGGAATGGCTGATGCCACTCACAGCAGATTTCTGGACTCCCCACCGGCTTTTGAAACAGTTGCCTCATTCCCTGGAAACACAGCAGCGCTGTTTCACCTGTTTGCTGCAGCTCAGCCTCGGCCTGCCTACCCGATCCCAAGCAGGCCCAACACATGTTCTGCTTTGCCATTGTGGGTCACAGTCACATCACCTGCATCCAGTTCACTGTCCTTCTCTCCCAGCTCACCTTCACGTGCCAGCCTGGCCTGCATTTCCAACAGCATGCAGTTCAAACTCCTTTGAGCATTATTCCAATCCTGCTGGTGACCTTAAACTTCTAGCCTACCTGCTTTAGATCATGTTGCCCCCTGGGTCCAAGGCATGCTCCCTTTCAATTCTACTAGCATCTCATCTTCTAAAATGCTTCCTTTAACTACAAATAACATTAGCAACCTCTGATTCATGTAGTATTGTATCTTTAAGACATGTACCACTTGCCGTCACATGTACTACCTTCAAACACATCTCCCACGGGAGCACCAGGCATGCTTTGGTAGCTCTGGCAGTGACCAAGGCAGAAAAGCCAAAGATATTAGTTGAATTCAACAATTTCATGAAACAGACTACAGTAGTGTTTCTCCATCAGCAACATCAGTACCATCTGGGAAAGCTCTAGAAATGTGCTGCATTGTGGCCCAGGGCGTTAGGCGGCTGCTCGTGACACTGGCATTCCATGTTAGGCCACTGGTTCGAGGCCCAGCTGCTCTACTTCCAAAAGCTCTAGAAATGCACATTTTGGGGGCCCAAACCCAGATCACTGAATCAAACTGTGGAGTGAGGCATAGCTTTTTGTACTTCCACAAACCTTCCAGGGGTAAATATCTGACCTAGTGGTTGGTTAGAAGATCCATATCCTGGATGTGATGGCTTAGTGGCTCATCCCCGCCTCGCATTCATCGAGATCCCATATGGGCACCCGTTCTAATCCCAGCAGCTCCACTTCCCATCTAGCTCCCTGCTTGTGGCCCAGGAGAGCAGTCGAGGACGGCCCAAAGCCTTGGGACCCTGCACCCACGTGGGAGACCTAAAAGAAACTCAAACTCCTGGCTCCTGGCTTCAGATTGGCTCAGCCGTGGCCATTACAGCCATTTAGGGAGTGAACCAGTGGATGAAACTCTACCTCTGCCTTTCATATTAAAATACATTTTTTTTTTTGAAACTTAAAACAAAAATCCTGGGGCATAAAAAGGTAGTTTAGGAGTGAGAGTATACTCAGTTGTCAGTCTGAAGCAGCACTCAGAATGGGGAGTCTGAAGGAGGCACTGGCCTTTTAGTCACATTTCCTTTAAATGTATTAGTGACTAGACTGAGACTAATGTCCTTTCATAAAATCGTCCATTCCTCATGTTAATATTTCCATCAGATGATGATTAAAAAGAGAGGCTTCTACTCACTGTTATACACATCCATGGAAAATTTCAAGAAGCCTGAACAAATACCTCTTGAGGCATAAAGGCTCACCCCGTACTATCAGATCACAGGAAACCAGGCAGCTCCAAAGGAGGTTTCAAATGTTCGAGGAAATTTTGAAATGGATTTTGAAATGGATTTTGAATGGATTTTGAAATCCATTCAGCTTCTCCATAATGCACACCTGCCATGAACCTTTTGAAGACACTTTATACGTATCAATGTTAAAACATTTTTTTGGCACCAAAATCAACTTGTAATCCTACTGCCACAAACTTTTCCGAGTCCCCTCATATTCTGCAGGAGTTCGTTGGTGCTCTCACTGTGTCTGGGCCCCAGGGGGAACATGCAGCCCACGTGGTCCTGACAGCAGTGACCACGTCAGAGCGCGCACACACGCAGGCAAGAAGCCTGTGCTGAAAAATCAAGAGAATGGAGAAAACTCAAAACCAGAAACCAAAATTGCAGGCAATATCCTCATGGCAACATGCAACTCTGACTCATTCACACAGTCCACAACAATGACTCATTTGGGTGCCTGTGTCCCACTGTCCCCACTGGTAAGCCGCCCACAAGTAAACACGTTGGTGAGGCTACCCAGTGCAGGCGAAACAGGAGCAGGTTATACCGTGATGGCAAGAGCCTACAGAGAATGCCCAGGTAAATATTTCCACATTTTTGGCTTCCTGACTTTTAAAATTCAAAAGAAAAAGACCACGGTACCCAATCAAACTATATTCCACAATAGAACCGGGATGTAAAGCCACAGCTATGTACCAATATTATACAGTTCTGAAACTGGCAGCAACTGACTCATTCTGGAAACACTGGTAGAAATCATATTTTTTCTAGGAAAATATAAAATCCTCCTAAAATGTTATTTCTACATTTGATTTTTTTCCTTTCTTCCTTCTGAAGAACTCTGAAGTTTAATAAGGAATACTGTCATTAAAGACCATTATTTTTAGTTGCTTTTTCTATACTCATACAGGACTTTGACGTGGACAACTGCAGGTAGATCAATGTGGAAAATTGACAGGCTGATGAATAAAAAGCCTACGTACACTTACACCGCAAGTGCACGCTAAGCTCCCACCTGCAATGCCTGCATCCCAAACAGGCACCAGGTTCAAGTCCTGGCCATGCCACTTCCACTCCAGTTCCCAACTAGTGTGCCTAGGAAAGCAGCAAAGGATGGCCCAAATTCTACCATGGGAGACCCAGAGGAAGTTCCTGACTCCTGAATTTGTCTGGCCCAGTCTGGGACATTATAGTCATTTGGGGAGTGAACCAGTAGGTGGAAGATCTCTTTCTCTCTGTGTAGTTATGCCTGTTAAATATATATATATAATTTCATTAAAACAGGTTAAAAAAAAAAGCAAGAACAAATCACATCTAATGTTAATTCAGATCGCAATAGAAACACTGGCTGCTCTCTCCCTCCTGTGGAAGGGCGGCTCGCCTTCCACACAAGCAGATATTTAACAACTCACCTGCCTTCCTTAACTTTCTGCGGATTCCCTCGACATATGTAGTTTTCGATGTAGCCATGACTGCAGTTGATCTGTGACCAATCAGGGTCACAAACATCCAAGAAGTGAGGCCGCAGCCTGCCTATCGAATACTTGGCAATGTCAGTCAGGGACTGACTAGCAGCTGCGCCAAACAAAAATGTTCCAATGGCTTTGTAAATAGTGGCTATGTAGTTATTCCTGATGAAGGAATTTGAATGCAAAAGGTTAAAGTAAACAGACAGGGTTTCTCCAAGAATCATCTGAAAAAGAAACAGAACAGTAACATGTTAATTTTAGCAAGCAAGCACCTACCAAACAGCAAAACAGTGCGTCACAATAACAGCTTTGTTTTAAACCCAGCCCCACCTTCCCTTGTTACAAGTGGCACATTAACCTAGGAGATCTAACTCGAACCCACAGCTGAAGGTGTCAGGTCAGCTGTGCGCACGGTTCACACAGCCCCCAGCGCTGAGACAAGCAGACCTTATTTCTTGTCCTATATTCAAACACCCAACACGACCAAACCCATGGCATGGTCTAAGGAGGCAAACTTCCCCAATCAGAATCTCTCTCAATCCAAGCCTGTGTCTCTATTTCTCTCAAGCATTTCTTTGAATAAAAGATTTTCATAATACTAAAAAGGATAAAACAACTTGAGAAAATTTAAATATATATATAAAACACAAAAGCCAAGCACTGACAGTGGCGCTGGAGAGCACCTGCTTTGGCCGGTAAGAGTGCAGCATCTGGGAGACTCCGTGCCACACTCCCGGGACGAGCCCGCCCTGAAGGCCCGACACATGCTTGGCACTGCCAAGGCAACACTGCCAACACCTCCCTCTTTTTCACTGACCTTTGTGAAACTTACTCCAAGCCTTCCCATAAACTATTTCACGCACTGGCCCCAGTAGTGTCTGTGTGCAGCAGGGGAACAAATCAGTGTGTAAACAGCCTCCTATATGTGGGGCAGGTTCATGAACCAGTATCCTGAGACACAGAATACTGAATGGCAACATTATAAACTGCATCATGTGCTGGGCAGGCTTTGTGGCGCAGCATGTTAAGCCCACAGCCCACACTGCAGTGTCAGTTCAAACAGCAGCTATCACGTTTCGCATACAGCTTTCAGCTAACGCCCCTTGGGAGGCAGCGGATGCTAGCCCAAGCGGGTGGCCTCCTGCCTCCCATCCGGACACCTGCATGTTGTGGGGATAGAGGACATGAACCAGTGGGTGCAAGTTCTCTGCCATTCAATAGATGAAAGTATTTTTTTTAATAACAATTTAAAAAGATTAGGACACACTCTTCGGTTACCCAAAACCTAAACACTGATTTAGAGCACAGCATGGGGCAGCAGGGAGAGAGAATGAACAAGTTTCACCTGAGAACTGGGTTCCCTGCTCATCTTACACAATTTCATAGTGTTCAGGCCAACACTTCCACTAAGTAAGGATCAACTCTCTTCATTCGGGCAAGCCTTGTCATAAGTGAAATATGTGGTTGCCTTCTAAATGGAATTTCTTTCCTGGTACATGGAATGGCTCTGAGAATTCCATAAACAGAATATTATACAATCACGGAGACTAAGACTCTGAACTCTGCAAAAGCAAGGAGGATTTGTTTGGAACACAGGTAGCACTGCAGGCATATGCCACGGGCAGGCGGTCTCCAGCTGAAGATGCTGCCTCCTGGGTGGAAAACAAGCTCCCTGAAACAGCCTGCCGAAGAGGCGACACTCACTGTGGTCCTTAACGCGAGTGAGCGCATCAGACCCTCTTCCCATGAGTCACAGAAGAGGAAAACCTTCTACTCGGGGTCACTGCTCAAATGCCTCCGGCCGTCCTTCATTACAGTATTTCTCTCTCAATCTCTCCCCTCCTCCTTTGGCCATTACAGGGTCCCAATAACTACTGACAAGGATGTCCTTTCAACATTTAATCATGGCACTGATCTTTGATAGGTAAAAGCAATGCAGTGTATTATTTTAGCAGCTGAAATGTACACATCTCAGCTGTCTGCTCTTCTTAAGTGCTCAACTAATTTTAGAAGCTGCTGTTAGATCAACTTATCCTTTTTTTTTTTTTTTTTTTGGAAAGCCAGAAATATAGAGGAAGATCTTCCATCCGACGATTCACTTCCCAAGTGACCACAACGGCCATAGCCGAGCCAATCCAAAGCCAGGAGCCCAGAGCTTACTCCAGGTCTCCCATATGGGTGCAGGGTCCCAAGGCTTTGGGCCGTCCTCGACTGCTTTCCCAGGCCACAAGCAAGGAGCTGGATGGGAAGCAGGGCCACCGGGACATGAAACAGTGCCCATATGAGGATCCCAGGTGTGCAAGGTGGGGACTTTAGCCACTAGGCTAGCATACCGGGCCCTCAGCTTATCTTTAAAAATATATATATTTATTTGAGAAGCAGAGTTACAAAGAGAAGGAGAGGCATGGAGAGAGATCTTTCATGTGGGAGACCTGGAAGAGGCTTCTGGCTCACAATTTCAGATCATTTCAGCTCTGGTCCTCCCTGGAGAAGAGCACCAGTGGAGGAAAGAGATTCTCTCTCCTCTCTGTACATCTGCCTTTCAAATAAAAATAAGTCTTAAGAAGCAAAAGAGATGATTTTCTATGCCTTGACACTGTCCCTACAATATTGTGTCTTTCAGAGCCTGCCTTCACAGGAGAACAATCTAAGATCCCTGGCATCTTCTCACGTCTGCCACTCCATCCTGAGCATCCCTAACTGCCTCCGTTCTCTTAATTCCTCTTTCTTCAAGTCACATTCTCATGAACCCTTGTTTATACTAATTTCACAAGTAGCATTCAACTGCACTAACATTTCTTCCTTACTCTGAAACGTTCTCGTTTTTTAAGAAACTATAGGAGACTACTTCAGAAAGATTCACAGACAATGGAATCAAAGATAAATTCATTCTGGGGGCTGGCACTGTGGCATAGTGGATAATACCACTGCTGGGGCCAGTCTGATCCAGTTCTGATCCAACTCCCTGCTAGTGGCCTGGGAAGGGTTTGTGCGCATCACACACATGGGAAACCTGACCCTCCTGGCTTCAACCTGGCCCGGTGCTGGCCATCAGGGACGTCGGAGTAACTCTGCACATGGAAAATTGCTGTCTCCCCTAGCAGCCCACCTCTGGCCCTCTGTAACTGTGAAAATAAATCTTGAAAAAGAAAAAAGATAACTTCATCCTATTTCCAAAAGTATTAGAATCTGTGTATACTTCTTTCATAATATACATTTCTATGAACTTTTTAAAAGATAATTATACATAAGAATTTTTAATTTTTTCAATACAATTCAATAATCCAATTTATCCACAAACTTTCTGAAATATCCTTATATTAACCCTACTTCTCTCAGATTCACTCACTTATATATTTGTGGTTCATTTGCAAGGTTTGGTGTGAAATCTGAGCCCATGATTCTCTTGGAGAAATGGCTTACTTCCTATTTAATCAATCACATACTCCAAGGCCTGCCTGAAAGCCGAGTTAATGAATAACCTGAAATGACTTTAGGACACAGAACCTCCGACAGGAGCAGAGCTGTCCATTAACAGTGCTGACATAAAAACAGTATTACAGCATCTTTAAACAGGCTGTTCCTTTTAAATTCATATTCATATTAGTGTGCCTGCTGTTTTATTCAATGTAAAGATAATTTCAACATGCAGGTTACGTTGAAATGGTGAGCACTATGAGTTGATGACATACAACGCATGAATTCTGTTGAAGCTTTCGTAAGCCCTATGTGCCATGCAGGCTGCACGTACCCGAAGGGCATCGAGCAGGCACCAGTCGGGCTCTGGCTCTGTGTGCAGCGCACTTTCTGCTGCTTAGCTCATGCAGCATTTTTTTTTTTTAACTGAGTCACAAACATAGAAGGAAAACAAGGGTTATTTTTAGAAATCTTTGGATATTTGACTTTTTCTGAAATCCATCACTACTTGCAACTATGAATTCTACTGGAAACTATCTGTCATAATCAACAGTCTCTTAAAAACACATATACTTAAAGCAAAGACTGGCATGGTGGCTCAATGGGCTAATGTCCCACCCACAAGTGCTGGCATCCAATAAGGAAGTCAGTTCATGTCCCAGATGCTCCACTTCTGATTCAACTCTGCTTATGGCCTAGGAATGCAGCGAGGGAGGCCTCAAGTCTTTGGGATCCTGGATACCAGAAACCAGGAAGAAACTCCTGGCTCCTGGCTTTGGATCAGCTCTGCTTCGACCATTGCAACCCTCTGAGTGAACAAGTGGATGGAAGCTCTCTGCCTATCCTTCTCTCTGTAATTTTGTCTTTCAAATAAAAATGAAATACATTTTTTAAATTATTTGTTTATTTTTTATTACAAAGTCAGATATACAGAGAGGAGGAGAGAGAGAGAGGAAGATCTTCCATCTGATGATTCACTCCCTAAGTGACTGCAATGGCCAGTGCTATGCCGATCCGAAGCCAGGGAGCCAGTAGCTTCTTCCAGGTCTCTCATGTGGGTATAGGGTCCCAAAGCTGTGGGCTGTCCTCAACTGCTTTCCCAGGCCACAAGCAGGGAGACTGATGGGAAGTGGAGCTGCCAGGATTAGAAACAGTGACCGTATGGGATCCCAGCACACTCAAGGTGAGGACCTTAGCCACTAGACCATGCCGCCAGGCCAAAAATGAAGTAATTTTTTTTAAAAAAAAACCTCAGCATAAATACTTGTCAAGATTAAAGGAATATGTGGTTTATTTTTTAAATATGTATGCTTTTATCTGAAAGGCAGATTTACAGAGAGAAGGAGATACAGAGATAAAGATCCTACATTCACTGGTTCACTCCCCCAATGGCTGCAGGACCAGAGCCGAGTCAATCTGAAAGCGGGGGCCAGGAGCTTTTTTGGGTCTCCCATGTGGGTGCAGGGTCTCAAGGCCTTGGGCCATGCTCTACTGCTTTTCCAGGCCACAAGCAGGGAGCTAGATGGGAAACAGGGCAAGCAAGACACAAACCAGTGCCCATATGGGAGCCTGGCACCACAGAGTAATTAACCTGTAACACCACCGTGCCAGGCCCAAATCTGATTTATAAAATGCTGCCATTCTATAGGAGTCATCAAATGTCACTCATAATTACTCCATTTTTTTTTCATTCACATGAATACACAGTATCATTCATCACCCAAGACATACCAGGCTCCCTGCCACACAGTGAGAACAATCAAGGTACCTGCTCTGCTATCACTGGCTGAGTCTTATGAAATACTTACATAAAACAGATACGTCGGCTCCACAGCCGATACAGCTCCTTGCCAATGATGCACCTGGGAGGCAGGCAGACGATGGCATGAGCACTTGCGCCCCTGAATCCCACATGGAGAGTTCAGGGCTCCTGGCTTTGGCTTGACCAAGTCTTGGCCACTGAAGCCATGTGGAGTGTTGGAGAGTTAACCAATGGGTGAAATATCCCAAAATATACATTTTCTCTTGCTCTGTCACTCACTCACTGTACTCTTCAAATAAATAAATCTCTTAAAAGTAAAAGTACCGGGCCCGGCGCGGTGGCACAAGTGGTTAAGGTCCTCGCCTTGCACGCCCAGGATCCCATATGGGCGCCGGTTCTATCCCAGCAGCCCCGCTTCCCTTCCAGCTCCCTGCCTGTGGCCCGGGAAAGCAGTTGAGGACAGCCCAAAGCTTTGGGACCCTGCATCTGCGTGGGAGACCTGGAAGAGGCTCCTGGCTTCGGACCGGCATAGCATCGGCCGTTGCGGCTCACTTGGGGAGTGAAACATCGGACAGAAGATCTTCCTCTCTGTCTCTCCTCTCTGTATATCCGCCTTTCTAATAAAAAATAATAATAATAAATAAATCTTTAAAAAAAAAAAGTAAAAGTACCACGGGATCCCATATGGGTACCAATTCTAATCCCAACTGCCCCACTTCCCATCCAGCTCCATGCTTGTGGCCCGGGAGGGCAGTCGAGGATAGCCCAGAGCCTTGGAACCCTGCACCGTGTGGGAGATCCAGAGGAGGCTTCTGGCTCCTGGCTTCAGATCAGTGCAGCTCTGAACATTGCAGCTCCTTGGGGAGTGAACCAGCAGACAGAAGCGCATGCTCGCTCGCTTGCTCTCTTTCCTTTTCTCTATAAATCTGCTTTTCCAATACAAATAGATCTTTACCCCAAAAAAAGTAAAAGCAAAAGCAACCAGGACAAAGCATTTGATAGTAACTTAAAAATCTGTGAAAATGTATATAATGAGAACACCATGCAAGGATTTTTTTTTTAATCTGTGTACCAAAATGAACTTATCTTTTCAATCCATTTTTCCACAAACTTTTCGAAGTATCCTCAGACACACTGTTATTTTGGTCTGTTTTCTGCATAGTACCATAATTTCTTCCCTAACATAAATTTGCTTGTAAATGTATAAATCACAGTTTAAAAAAAACTAGTAAATCAAAAGATTTTAGGTATTTCCAAGATGAGCAATTATAAATATAATCTGGTCACTAAAATCTCTAATCATCTTTGTGAAAAAGATTTCTTGAATTTTTTGAAAGACAGAGTTTCAGAGTGAAAGAGGCTGGGAGAGACAGATCTTGCATCTGTTGGTTCACTCTCCAAACAGCCACAAGGGCCAGGGCTGAGCCCGGCTGCAGCTAGGAGCTTCTTCCAAGGTCTCCCATGTGTTTATAGCAGCCCAAGCAACTGGTTCTTCCTCCACTGTTTTTTTCCAAGCACATTAGCAGGTAGCTGGATCAGAAGTGGAGCACCTGAGACTCGAACCATCATCCACATGGCTCACTGGCATGGCAGATGGTGGTATTACTTGTTATGCTACAGCACCTGGTGCCTCCTCTAAGCATTTCTAGCTGAAATACTACAAGAGTTAGAACCCTGTCTTGCCTTCAGCACCAATACAAGTTCACTTCATATTCACTGTGACTTATATAGGGAATTTTACTTTTTCTCTCATTAATGACATTACCTAAAAAATCTTTAAACATGGACTGAATGAAGCCTTAACAGTAATTAGGAAATTCTCTTTGCTAGAACCCAGTGACTAAACAGATTAGGCACACATACAGATATAACAAATTACAAAACAATATCTGTATAAAGTAAGCTAGAAACACACTGAAGACATAATATTTAACTAGTGGCTATACAATTATTGAAGCAACAAGTAAGTGCTCTAAAAATCAGTGACTTGGGGGAAAAAGACCAATTTACCTATATTTGGTAAGGTTGTCCTGATCATATAATTTGTTATTCTTTGAACCTCAGAATAATGGAGGCTATCTTAATGATATAAATGTACAATTAAATATTCTGAAACCACATTGTTTGAGGGTTGTACTGTTACATTTAATCATAACATAAAACAAAAGTTTATAAACTTGGAAAAGCAAATTTAACTTACAACGATAATACTGAATGGAATGATTATTCCACCTAATAAGGTATAAGATATGGTGTCTTCTTTGTAAGGATACATGATGGACTCATCATTACAGAATAATCCTCGCTGGAAAGGGGTATGCCTTGAAGAAAGAATTGCAAAAGGCAATCCAGCTAGCAAAAGGGAATAAACGAAATGAAAACAAACCATTAAAAAAGAAACATCAAAACTATTTAATGGCAATAATTATCCCAGAGACAATGTTTCAAAATGCATTTGTCATGACAATACATGAAAGCCCACAGAGAAAGGAAATGCAGCAATGCATGCAACAGAAGTGAGGGGGGTCACAGCCAAGGGAAAGGACGCCCTTTCCTACAGGAAGCAGCACCTGAAACGACTTGGCAAACAGCATCTTGCTCCCCCTTTTCTGCCCAAAGTTCACGACATGGATTTGGAGGGAAAATTCTCTTCTCATGCTCTTGTCATTTCATCACCAGGTTGTCAACATTGTTTCCAGGCCAGTTTGTCATGGACTTTGCTTCCAAAAGGAAAACATTTCAACATTTCCCCATTTTGTCCCTATTTGGACAGGTCATGGTCACATGGTTAGGCCACCAGCTTCTTAAAATTCTCCCAGACATTTCTGTTCAGTCTTCAGCATGTCTCAAGCTATGAAAGAGCGATTTGAACTTAAACTAAGTTTCTAAGGACAAGCAAGCAAGTGAAGCTTGAAACCACCCCACAGGTGGCTCTCTCCGTTTTCATCATCAATCTTTCCCATAAAGATCATGGTTCACATTTCCCTCCATAACTTTTACTTCAATGTGAACTTCACAAAGTCAGTTCTCCTTTCCTTTGCTGGACCTGGTC
This sequence comes from Ochotona curzoniae, assembly GCF_017591425.1. Taxonomy (NCBI): domain Eukaryota; kingdom Metazoa; phylum Chordata; class Mammalia; order Lagomorpha; family Ochotonidae; genus Ochotona; species Ochotona curzoniae. The sequence goes on from NW_024465582.1 coordinate 25,469,458, forward strand.
TGCTGATTAACACCACAGCACAAGCCAGTACTGCTTTGTAAGACTCAGCTGATCAGAAGCCCTGCACGTGGGAGCTGCTTTCAGAGCGATGACTAGAATTGAAGTCTGCTCCTGACACATGCTCCCTGCAGAAGCACCACAACCGCAAGGGCAGCACACTCACTACTGGGTCAAGTGCCGCCTCTCCATGAAGCAGCAAAACCTAAGGACCATTTATAGTTCTCTAACCCCGCAAAGCCCAGGACTGAATGATAACTCGCATCTCGCCAGGCTGCCACGTTGGACTTAACGACAAATATCAAGTCTGCTTAAATAACGAGGGCCAAAAATAGGGAAGCACATGAAATAGTTCTTTTTTTCTTCAAACATTGAATACAGGAACCAATATTTATTTGTGTTTAGCTAATCTGTCTATAGCTGTCAATGCTTTAAACACTTTAAGATGCTACAAAACTCATAAAGTCACACTTCCAGTAAAAGCTATACTTAAAAAAAAAATTAAACTTTGGGGCAGCACCCTGGCTTACCACGTTAATCCTCTGCCTGCGCTGCAGGAATCCCATATGGGCAATGGTTTGAGTCCCAGCTGCTCCACTTCAATCCACCTCACTCTCACTGGCCTAGGAAAGCAGCTGAGATGCCTCAAGTTCTTGGGCCCCTGCACCCAATGAGAGTGGAAGACGCTCCTGGCTTCGTATCAGCTCAGCTCCAGCCACTGAGAGGATGATTTAGGGAGTGAAACAGGAGATGAAAGATCATTCTGTCTCTCCCTTTCTGTGTCAATCTGTTTCTCAAAATTAAATCCTTAAAAATTTTAAATAAAGCAGACTTTACTAAATGTCCTTATACTGTCCTGGAATCAGAACACCTTTCTGAATCACTGGACTGGTGGCATTCCAAGGAATGAGGTGACAGATCCAGCCTGGGCATACACACCCTGGTGCACACAGCTGCAAAGGCTTCGCAGGAGCACACAGGACATGGTTCACAGAGCCATGGTTCTAGCTGGTGCCTGTCGTCCACGGTAACTCAACACCTAGCCACCCACCAGCCACCAGGTGGTAACCAGACGGGCAAATTCACTTTCTATTTAGAAAGAACCACCACTTCTGTATCTTTAACTGTTAAGAATGGTATACGAAATAATGGTAACTTTCACTGTTCACAAAGCACATTTCTGAATTGGCTGAATTTTCCAATAAGCTTCTTTTTCATAAAAAAAAAAAAACTATTTAGTACAAAAATTAAGTCTAGTGATTAATGTCCAAAACTCATTAGGTTTTATGTTTCTATTCTCTGAGAAAATTCATATTACTGGGCCCCAAACCTACTGAAAAGTGCTACCCACACATATGGCCATGAAGTTAAAGGTTTTCCCCCACTTTGATCACAAAAAGCATGCAGGAAACTATTCTTGAATGAAGGGGTGGGGGTTGTATACATTTTTTAGAATGAGGAAATAAATAAAATCACAGTGAATAAGAAACAGCCCATTTAAAAAAAGTCACTCAAGTGAATTCACCGTACGAAGAATTCTGCTAGGTGCTACCAGGAATGTAAAGCCGAGGAAGGCACAGAACCTGATGACGACAGGGATTAACCAGAGGTACGAGGAACACTGAGGGGCTCCCCGACCGGAAGCTCAGGCGAGGCTTTAAGTAGTGACAATACTGTGACTCTCATGAATCTGAATCTCAGGAGAAATCCGGGACTGAGACAGAAATTGGGAGCTGGAAAAGCTCTCCGAAGCGCAGGGAGCCAAAGCACTGTGCAGGCTGACGGCAACAGCCACATGGCTAAAGGCAGCGGAGGGGGCAGCCCCGGAGGCCACGCAGGTGGCTCCATCCCAGACCACATCGCAAGGAGAGACCCTCTGTGGTGCCCAGGGTCTGCCCAACAGGTTTTCCTTTTTTGTTTTGATTTTTAAACACCTGTTTGAAAATCAGAGTTACAGAGAGAGGGTGAGAGAGTTCCCATCGGCTAGTTTACTTCCCAAATGAATACAACAGAGTTGGGCCAGTCTGCAGCCAGAAGCCAAGAGCTTCATCTGCGTCTCCCATGTGGGTGGCAGGGGTCTGAACACTGTGTCCAGAAGTGAAACAGCCAGATCACAAACCCGTGTCCAGAGGGCATGCAGGTATTGCATACTGTAGCTTTACCCACAACACCACAACACCAGCCCCCTCCTGTAGATGCCTTCTTAGTAAAAGAAGTATTAATAAGGAAATAAAGGCAGAAACCAAAACAGAGGTTGTAGGGAGAAATAGTAAGAAAATAAGCATGAACCCACCACAAATGCACAGTTCTTTTCATAGCATGCGTTGAAGAGGCGACATCACAGAGGACCTTAGAAATACCGTTAAATTGATAATCAGTATTTGCCAACTTTATGTAAGTCCGTGAAATGCAGCACATCACCACCTATGCTCCATGCCATGTCACTTTCACTAATTAGCTTAACCTGAAGACCCCAGAAAGCAAATGGGGTTGGTGAGAGGGGACATCCCCAAACTTGAAATTGTTCACTAATTCACCTAAGGCCCCAGAAGATGAGTTTGTTCAGATTGCTGAGAATTCTGGAATCAGACAAACAAGCCCAGTTTGCCAGCAGCACTGGGCCGTGTGGGAGGAAAGCTGGCCAGAAACGAGGCTGAAGACAAAGCGAGCCTGCAGACAGAGAGGAGGGGACCAGTGTGGCCCCTGGGAGCGCTCACCAGAATGCAGCTTTTGTGCCCAGTGCCAGGAGACCTGGTTTTATTTCCGATCCTGAGGGCTCTGTAAGCTCTTTCAACAGAGTCCAATTGTATTCAAGCTGGTCGGAAAGGGTTTCCACTCCTCATAACCAAGAGAGACATATCTACAACAATCACAATTATATCCCTTCTACAGGAGGTATTTTTACTTTTTGACTACCTTATACATGAAGGAACTTTTTAAAAAATCCTTGGAATTTAAATTAAAAGATAATTATTTTCCGCAAAAGAATTCTGAACCCCACGCATGAGGTGTCTTCACAAGTTAATGCAAAATGCATGTTATGAAAACCATGCACAGATTTCAAACACTGCTTATAGTGAAATAAACGTTTGTCTCAATTCTATTTTTAAAATTTGATTCTTGTAAAGCTATAGTGAGCATTTCCAAACATAAACCACTGTTTTTTTTTCTTTTTTAAGATTTATTATTTTTTTTTAAATTTTTATTGGAAAGGCAGATATACAGAGAGGAGAGACAAAGAGGAAGAGCTTCGTCCAATGATTCACTCCCCAAGTGAGCGCAACGGCCAATGCTATGCTGATCCGAAGCCAGGAGCCTCTTCCGGGTCTCCCACGCGGGTGCAGGGTCCCAAGGCTTTGGGCTGTCCTCGACTGCTTTCCCCGACCACAGGCAGGGAGCTGGATGGGAAGTGGGGCTGCCGGGATTAGAACCGGTGCCCATATGGGATCCCGGGCGTGCAAGGCGAGGACTTTAACCACTTGCGCCACCGCGGGACCAAACCACTGTTTTCATATCTAGTCATTCCCTTAGAGTATATTTTTATGTGGAATTAAAGGATATAAACATCAAGAGCCTTGATAAACTGCTCTGAACAAGGCTGTTATACGCCCCCCTCCCCCGCCACTTTTCCAGCAGCAGTTGTACTCCAAAATAGACATACAAAACTGTAGGTAGATATCTGCTTTTACCTTTGACAATTACATCAGACCACAAAGCAAAAGTAAAAGGGCTCTGTCTTTATCAATTCAAATCAAAAATTTTCTTTTTAAAGGTTACATCTCTGAAACAATCCCTTTCATCTTTTCTCAAAACATCACACCTTTGTCAAACAATGGTGCTCTTAATAGTTCATCTGGCAAATTTATTTCTATTCCTCCTGCACTTAAAAAACCCACAAGTTCACTGAGGCATAGTTTACAGACTATAAACTTCAGTACGTAATTCAATTACATTGGTAAACGTACACAAGTGTCCAATACCGCCACAATCTTATTTTAGAACACATTCAGCGCCCTCAGGATTGCCCTGAGTGCACTTAGATTCCATCACTAGTTCCACTGCCGATCCCAAGGCAATCACCCATCGGCTCTGTGTCCACAGACCAGCCTTGCCTGGCCCTATCAATGGAAACCCACACCGTGTGGGATTCAGCACGTGGCCTTATCATTTCACATAATGTCTGAGGTTTATCCATGCGGCAGCATGCACTTCGTTCCTTGTCACTGCTGGCCAGTGTTTTACTATATTGGTGACTATCTGCCACATTTGGTTTATGCATTCTCCAGTCATTGCACATTTGGAATGCTTCCAGTTTGGGGCTATTATGACTAAAACACTATAAACACATTCATATCATTGTGTGTATACGTCTTCATTTCTAATGGGTAGAAACTACAAGTGTAATTGTGAGGTCCTATGATCAGCTTTTTTTTTTGAAAGGCAGAGAGACAGACATAAACAAAAAGAGATTTTAGATAATCCTTCACCAGATGGCCAAATGCCCATGTCAATAAGCTCCTGGGTCTGGGTCCTATCTTCACTCCCGATTTTAGTGGTGAACTTAAAATGCAGAAGTACAAGGTGACAGCTCACTTAACTGGGTCTCCGCCAGATGTTGTAGACATGTGGAGTGTTAACCGCTGATGAGAGCTCTCAAATAAATAGAAACTGCCAACTGTTATCCAAAAGGTCTGCATCATTTTAATCATCACATCCTGCTATACCATGCTCTTGTGGCTAGTTACAGATACCCCACTTAAAACTAAGATACTGGGCTTGGCATGACGGCTCAGTGGCTAAATCCTCACCTTGCATGCACTGGGATCCCATATGGATGCTGGTTCATGTCCCAGATGCTCCACCTCCCATTCAGCTCCCTGCTTGTAGCCTGGGAAAGCAGTCGAGGATGGCCCAAAGCTTTGGGACCCTGCACCCATGTGGGAGACCTGGAAGAAGCTCCCAGCTCCTGGCTTCACATCAGCTCAGCTCTGGCCTTAGGGGTCACGTGGGAGGTCAACCAGTGGACAGAACATCTTTCTGTCTCTCCTTCTCTTTGCAGCTATGCCTTTCTAATAGTGTGAATAAATCTTTAAAAAATAAATAAATAAAGCTAAGACATTCTGTATGGCAAACTCATAGTCACCTACAAATAAATACAACGTTCTATTTTCAATGGTGAACACATGTAAGGGTCAAGAGAACATATGTAACTCCTCCCACAAATTAACCACCACAAGAATAACTTCCCATCCTTGACCATAAATAAGAACACGATCACACCACATGTTAATTTCTCCTGTACAGACACTCAGGGTTTTAATCAGAAAGATTGGCAAGGTGTCCAGAAAAACTGAGAAACTAGTGTTCAATGCTATTTTCTATATGTGAAGGGAAATTTTCCAATATTAACGAGAATCACACAAAGGCCCCCTTAAAACAATGCTTCAGTTTTCACAATATTGAAGCATGAATTTCTATTTCAGTCCTTTACATTGCTGAACACTATCCCACTGTAAGGGTATATGAGCTAGCAGGTACCCAGGGGACAGCAGCAAGGCCCCCAGGGACCCGGGAACAACAGATGGTGAAGGGAAACACTGTCTCGGGCCAAAGGGCAGCAGGCAGCGGTCAGAGAAGTCCCGACACGGATGTCAGGCACCACTTTAACGTCTGGCCAACCAACAGATTCCAGAGAACACAGAAGAAGGGCATTTGTGAAACATTTCAGCAATCACCATCTCCTCCTAATGTCTGGAAGAGCAGGAAAGGATGCCGGTGAAGGTCTGAGGGCTGAAGAGCAGAGGTTCAGGTTTGACTACAGAATAATGAATCTATTATGTTTGCCATCTGTGCCCTAAGCTAAGTGGACATGTGATGTTTATACATACTTAGTCTGTGTTCTCTATTAGGTCATTTTAAAATCCATTTTTGTTTGCTTACCAATGGGGAAAATTCCAAACAGGAAAGTCAGTTTTAAAAATAATGTTGTCAAAAGAAGTTATCAAGTTCCTAAAATATGAATGACCCTATGGTGATCACTTGGATTTGTCCACAATGCCCAGTTTTTGTATGAATTGAAGCATACCTGGGGCATAAGGGGCTACCATGAAACAAAATCCAGATCAGGAGAAAGAATGACTCACCTACACCTAGGAGGGAACAAGAACCACAAATATTCCAAAACTGAAAAGCTGTTTGGACCTTCGCATATGAATGCATTTCTTTTCCTGTATAAAACCAGAGCTAGCTTCTGCAGAATTTCCTCTCATATTACCACATGTATTTTATTAACAGTACTGTTTACTAGAGACAAAGTTCTTAAAAACTTAAAAACAGTGGTGCATCAGGCTAACGTTCCACCCTGTGGTGCCAGCATCCCCTATGGGTGCCACTTTGTGTCCTGGCTGCTCACCTTCCAATCCAGCTCTCTGCTTACGGCCTGGGACAGGCAGATGGCGGCCCTGGTCATCACAGCCTTAGGGGAACATACCAGCAGACGGAAGACCTCTCTGACTATTCTCTAGAAAATCTGCCTTTAAAAAAAAAAATCTGCCTTTTGAATAAAAATACAGAAATCTTTTAAAAAACTGAAAAATAACCTTCCAGATTAACCATCTATTAAAACTTCATTAGGTTGAAGACAAAATATTTTCCTATATGTAAACTCTATCATATCTTAAAAGAAGACAGTACATAAAACAGAAGAGTGAGGAACTTTATAATTCTTCACAACTCAGAAAACTAAAGAAAGCTGTAAAAATTACTTATTTTTGTCACAATGTTTAGGGACAAAGTGTGTAAGTCAACAACAGTACATCAGGTCAGAAAATCCCAAGTACCATTTCTTTCCTAAGGAAGTAATCATTCCATTTGGTTTAACAATTAACTGAGTTCCTACACTAGACAAAGAACTGGTGGTGTGGAAGGTAGTTGTGGCACAGCTCTTACAGTGGTTCAATTCTGGATTTTTTCTGAGAACACTGCAGACAGATCAGGGGAAATATATTCAGAACTTTAATCTTGGATCTATGTAGGTGCCAATCAGAGATGTCAAGTAGGCAATTGGTTCTAAAGTCTGCAGCTGGGAGCGATGCCTTGACTAATGACAGAAATTTGTCATAGACATGGAATTAGAGCCATAGATCACCAAGGGAGAATATTTCAATGACGACAGAAGACCCACATCCTAGTATCAGGAACCTCCAATTAAAAGTACAGCAAGAAAAGGAACTCACAATGGAGAATAAAATATTTTTTTAAAGGCAGCAATAAGGCAGAATTAACAAAATATACAAAACCCTGAGTGTTGCAAGGTCACAGACTGTAAGGTGAACACCTAAAAATCAATCAGATTTCCACATGCTAGCACTGCACAAGTAGAAACCCAAAATCAAAAACACACTACCATTTATAATACCAAAAATATTTAGGTATCTAAGCATAATCCTGAAAAGATACAATTTTTTGCTGAGAATTGCTAAAATCTGATTCCAAAAACAATGGAAAGATGTATTCTCTTCAGGGATTGAAAGAATAAACAAAGATGGAAAATCTCCCCAAAGTGCTGCATATGCTTAACACAATTCTCAAAATCCCTAGCAGGACTTCTACTAGTTACTAAGGATCGTTTGCGAACCTGTTCAGGCTGTTCCTCCCTCCTGCCTCCTCTTGGCCTAGCCCGGGCTGCTGTGCCCACCTGGAGGGTACACCAGTGCCACAAGCGTGCTTGTCCTCGCTCACCTGTGCTCACCCGCTCACCTGTGCTCACCCCTCTGTCTCCCTCTCTTCCTACACCTACTTTCAAATAAAGAATTAACATTTTTTTTAAATGATAAAGGATTGGCTGTGCCTTTCTTCAAAGCATATTAAAGTGGTTCACTACACTGGAAGCTAAATCAGTAAACCATATTCTTCTTAAGAACGAGGACAGACTTTGATTGCTGGAACGTTTCAACGAAACAAACCCTCTTGTCACGGTCCTTGATAAACTAACAAGCTTACAGGTGGAGAAAGCTTCCATAACAAACACACACATTAGCAGATTTACATAAGGGCACATGGAATTTCGGGAGGTGATAAAGATTAATATTCAAATTCAAACCTTCATTTTTGAACTTTTATTTGAAAGGCAGAGTGACAAAAAAAAAAAAAAAAAAAAAAAAAAAAAACCGGGTGACAAAAAACCAGACAGATCTTCCATCCACTGGTTCACTCAACAAATGGCTCCACTAGCCAACGCTGGCTCAGGCTGGAGCCAGAAGCCAGTAAAGGCATCCGAGTCTCCCCACATGGTGTCTGCAGTTTGGCCCAGTCCCAGCTCTGCAAGCATTTGGAGCATGAAGTGGCAAGTGTTCTATCTTTACCTTCTCTCTCTACCCCCCCTTCCTCCTTCACTCCCTCCTTTACTTAAAAGTAAATTAACTTTTTAAAGCATTAAATTGGGGAGTTTTCTAAAAAACCATATAACATGGCTGGGACATTTTTTTTAAGTTGGCATTGAATAACAAACATAACCCTTATTCTGGGTCTCAAAGCCAGTCCCTCCTCTAACCTCCAATGATTTTCAGTACCAAATCCAACCTGTATCACTTATTTCACGTCAAAACTAATTTAAACAAAATTAGCGACAACAATAAGCTTTATTTACCCCACTTACTGTGACTAGTCATGCTTCACTGTGTAAATATTAAAGTCTTTGACATGAGGCATTGTCCGAGATCCTGCTGAGGAGTTACATAAGGGTTATGAATCACGTAATCTTTCGAAAAATTCAAAAAGTTCTCATTCCTGAGTTTTACATAATGAACTATGAATCCACATCTAAATAAAATTTCCACTATGGATGCTTCCAAACCCAAACTTTTATTTCAAATAGTTTAAAAAATAATAATGTACTCAGAGCTTTTCACATAATAGAAGTTGATCAGTAATAGTTTCTTACCTAATATATACTAAATACATCCCACACATATTTTTCTTCAGTGACTGCCACAAGTTTCTAGCTGTTTTTCACTATAAAATCTGAAAATCTGCCCTGAATTTGTAGATACCACCATGTTGTCTACCTTGTCACCATTAGGTTAAGTCTTAAAAATTCAGCATTAATTCCACTTACTGACCTGTCAATGTTACACTCTGCGTTAGTAAGAACCAATGATCTCGAGCCAAAACAAACACCGTTGGGAGCCTGGTGCAATGGCTCAATCACAGCCTTGCCAAGTGCCAGGATCCCATACGGGCACTGGTTCCTCTCCCAGCTGCTCCACTTCCCCTCCAGCTCTCCGTTTATGGCCTGGGAAAGCAGCTGAGCATGACCCAAATCCTTGAGGCTCTGTACTCCTGTGGGGGACCTCGAAGAAGCTCTTGCTCTTGGCTTTGGGTCAGCTCAGCTCCGGACACTGCACCCATTTAAGGTGTAAGCCAGCGGATGGAAGATCTTTCTCTCTCTTTAAATCTAATCTGTTTTTCCAATATAAATACACAAATAAATGCCACTCATAGAAAATCGGCTATCAGTTACATAAAACTTCACTTTTATATTTTATCAAGTATTTCTAGTAAATAAATATTCACTCTAATAATATTTTAGAACAATTTAGTGAAAAAAACATACACATTATACAAGACTTAAAAATTTAATTCTAATTTTAGAGCAATTGCAAATTTATAGAAGAACTGAGCAGGAAACTAAAGATTTCTAAATACTAGCTTCCCCACCACCACACCTTCCAAGTTTTCCCATTTTAGACATTTTGCATTGGTGCAGTATGTTTGTTATAATGAACCAGATTTAATAAAACATTGTTAACTAAAGTTCATAGTTTACAATAAAGTTCATTCTTTGCGTTGCACAGCTGTGTGGGCTTTGACAAGCACAAAACATCAATTATCCACCCTAAGTACTGTAACAAAAAATTTCACTGCACTAAAAATTCTGCGTTCCACCCGTTCATCCCTTTCAAATTCCCCCTCAAACGCTGGCGCCCACTGATCTGCTCCATGTCTCCTGCAGCCTTTTCAGACTGGCTTCTTCCTCTTGGCCACACGCATTTAGGGTTCTTCCACGTCTTGCCTGGTTGAACAGTTCATTTCTCTCCAATACTGAATAATACTATGTTCGATAGATATGCCAATTTGTTTTCTCCATCTACCAACTGAAGGATATCTTGACTGCTTCCAAGATTGGGCAGTTATGAATAAAATGCTAGTTATTCATGTGTAGTTTTCTATGTGGACATAAACTTTCAAGTCCTTTGGATAAATACCTGGAAACAAATCTGGACTAGGTTTGGTATGTTAAACTGTGTTTGGCTGGGTAAGAAACCGCGCACAGTCTTTCAAGGTGGTTATACCATTTCCAAGGAGCCATGAAGGAGAATTCCTGATACTCAGTGTAGTCAGAGTTTTGCATTTTCATTAAATGCATTTTAGGATAACTTGCAATTCCCAGCAATGTATTTATGATAAGTATCTCTACCATGTGAGTATCTTCTTTGATGAGCTATCCGTCATTAAGATCTACAATTTTTTAATTGAGTTGTTTAACAGTTGTTAAGTTTTAGAAGTTCTTTGTAATATTTTACATGAATTCTTTATCAGGTAGGTGTTTTGTAAATATCTTCCCTCAGTCTGTGGCTCATTTTTTCTCTTTTTTAAATGTTTTTCACAGAGCAGAGGAGTCAGTGATCTTCACGGATGATACTTGAGGCACTGGAGCAAATACTCATTACCAAATTCACGGTACAAATTTATTTTCAATCATAAGAACAATTTCAGGGCTCAGTGGCGTGGCCTAGCGGCTAAAGTCCTCGCTTTGAACGCGCCAGGATACCATATGGGCACCGGGTTCTATCTGGCAGCTCCACTCCCCATCCAGCTCCCTGCCTGTGGCCTGGGAAAGCAGTCAAGGATGACCCAATGCTTTGGGATCCTGCACCCGTGTGGGAGACCCGAAAGAGGTTCCTGGATCCTGACTTCAAATCAGCACAGCACCGGTCATTGCAATCACTTGGGAAGTGAATCATTAGATGGAAGATCCTCCTTTCTGTCTCTCCTCCTCTCTGTATATCTGACTTTGTAATTAAAAAAATAAATTCAAAAATGCCACAAGTTCCACCAACATCTAGATTTCTCAATATTTAGAGAAAAGAAAAATTAGTTTATAAACTATTAACACAGGTATCTCCATTTCACTTTAAAGAACTAGAGAAGGGGCCTGGCATGATAGCATAATGGTTAAGGTCCTCGCCTTGAATGCGCCGGGATCCCATATGAGCACCGGTTCTAACCCTGGCAGCTCCAGTTCCCATCCAGCTCCCTGCTTGTGGCCTGGGAAAGCAACTGAGGATTGAGGGTGCAAGGTCCCTCAAATCCTTGGGACCCTGCACCCGCATACCCAGAAAGAAGTTCCTGGCTCCTGGCTTCAGATCGGCGTGGCCACTTGGGGAGTGAATCATCGGACAGAAGATCTTCTTCTGTCTCTCCTCCTCTCTGTACATCTGCCTTTCCAATAAAATAAATAAATCTTTAAAAAGAGAGAGAGAACAGAAGAAACTCCTAAGTCACTCAGATACTTTTTTCTATGTCTTCAGTCCACAAAATACAGATAGCACTAAGCTAATGTTTTTCTATATTCAGAGATGAGAGGTTTATAAAAGAGGAAAAGGGATTTTGTGTTCCCAGATTTAATATTTTTACACTGTATACTATATACAACCATTTAAAATGTACAAACGTCAAAGAAAATGGAGCTGGTGTTGTAGCCCAAAGGATTAAAAGGACAGCTGTGACACCAGCATCCCACAGTGGAGAGCAGCGGAGGACGGCGCAATGTCTCAGGCCCTGCCACCCATGTGGGAGACTCAAACGGCATTCCTGGTTCCTGGCTCAGCTCCAGCCATTGTAGACATTTGGGAAGTGAACCACAAATGGAAAATTTTTTCTCTTTCCCTCTTTTAAAATTCAATTTTAAAAACCAGTTACATAAAATGGTTAGAAATGAATTAAAAAGGCCCTTTTCACATATTTAAAAATAATTGTACACATTCATCTCATATTAAGAATATGTTTTGGGTATTTTGCCAAGTCAGTGTTCAACAAGTAAACTGCCTGAAAAAGTAGGGAGATGAAGGGATCTAACTCTGATTACAACTTTTGACCTCAACAATACTTAAGTCTAGTGGTAGTAAAATGAACATTTTAATGTCTTATCACATATAATTCTTTGATAACTCACATTTAGTCATTTTTAAGACTTCTGAAAAAATCAGAGTTCTAAGAATAATACATAATATGTCCTATCTTGTATATTCATCAAGATAACATGCAGTACAAAAATTACAAATAATGATAATTGACTCAGTCCCTTAGGATAATAGATGCTAGCCATTTAAATTAAACAAAGGCATTCCATAGCATGTGCTAGAATCAACACATTCACCCCAAAAATCTTTTGAAGACTTTATGAGCAAACATTTCCCTTGAACAGGAAATGTGCCGTGGCATACGGGGTTAAACCGAATGCCTGCAAGGCTGGCATCTGATCCTGAGTCCTGCCCATCCAGCCGCCTGTTAACTCACCTGGGAAGGCAGCAGATGATCCCAAGTGCTTGGGCATCTGCCACCCAAGTGGATGACAAATGGATTCCAGGCTCCTATCTTCAACCTACTTCAGGCCCATGTGGCCATTTACAGAGTAAAACAACAGATGGAAGAAAACTCTTTGTAACTCTGAAAATTCAAAAAAAAAAAATCTTGCTTTTACAAAAAAAAAAAAAAAGAAGAAGAAGAAGAAGAAGAAGAAGAAGAAGAAGAAGAAAGAGAGCCAGTGATATGGAACAGTGTGTTAAACCTCCACCTGTTATACCAGCATCCCATAATGGGCACCAGGTCCAGCCCTGGCTGCTCCACTTCTGGTCCAGCTCCCTCCTAATGTGCCTGGGAAACCAAAGAAAGATGGCCCAAATCCTTCACCCTCCGCACCCACACAGGAGGCCCAGAAGAAGCTCCAGGCTTTTGGCTTCAGACCAGTTCAGCTCCAGCCATTTGGGGAGGTGAGTGAATGTAAGATCTCTGTCTTTCCTCTCTGCAAAATCTTGTTTCTCCATAAAGATAAATAAATCTTCAAAAGAAAAGAGCCGTGGATTTGGGGAAAACCACAGAATTTAGCAATCTAGGTTATGTCAAATTAATAACATTTCAATTTTCATTAGCAGCATCTGATAAATATAATTTTTCTATTAAGCTCATCCAACTTAAATCAAAATAATTAAAATATTAGATAAAATGGATACACAACAAAAACCTTTAAAATAAATGGATTCATTTACTTTAAGGCAGAGTTATAGGGGCAATGGCTCGATTGGCTAAATCTTCCCCTTGCAAACACCATGATCACATATGAGTGCCAGTTCGTGTTCCAACTGCTCCACTTCACATGCAGATCCCTGCTATGGCTTCGGAAAGCAGTTGAGGATGGCCCAAAGTCTTGGGACCCTGCACTCGCATGGAAGAAGTTCCTCGTTCCTGGATTCAGATCAGCTCAGTTCTGGCCATTGTGGCCATTTGGGGAGGGGATCAGTGGATGGAAGATCTTTTGGTCTTCTCTATAAATATGTCTTTCCAATTAAAACAAACACTCAATACCATGTTAATTAACTTCATGATACTGCTAATTTCCATGTTTCTTCCTGTTGTTGAAGTTGTGTAGTGACATCTCATTGGAGGGGATGATATTCTACCAGCTCTACTTTCAGACCAAGGATGGTCTCCCAATGAAACTGTTGAATTTATCTGGACAATAAGATGCTGGACTCTCTGCATGGTCTATACCCGCAATGAAGGAATCATGACTGGATATGATCTGTACTACTGTAACAATATGGAGGAATTCAATATGGGGGAAAGGGTTTGGGGAGGGGCTGGGGGAATCCCAGAGCCTATAAAGCTGTATCATAAATTAAAAAAAAAAAAAAAAAAAAAAGGCAGAAAACGCAATAGAGATCTGGTTAACTCCCCAAAAGGTCGCAATGGCTGTAGCTGGGCCAGGTCAAAGCCAGAAACCTAGAACTCACTCCTAGGCCTTTCACATGGGCAGCAGGGGTCCAGGTACTTGGGCAGTCTTCCATGATTTTCCCAGGCACAATGACAGGGAGCTGGATTTGAAGTGGATTAGCAGGGGCATAAATTCACACCACTATGAGATGCTGCCATCAGAAGCAAAAGTTTAACCCACTAAGTCACATTGCTGGCCTCACAAATACTTAATACACCAAATACCAACATTGTTATTACATATTCTTTTACATGTTACCTCTTCCAAAGATAGCATTAAAAAGCAAAGTTTTAAATAAAGAAAATATTTTTGATTACAGCTAATCAGAGATATATGTGGTGTTCCTTCACATGATGACCCTAAAAAGAAAGGGAGCTGGAGAGCATTTGTTGGCTCACTGCTCCAAATGACCCCAACACCTGGGGCCGGGCCAGGCCAAAGCCTGGATCGTAGCACTCCATTCAGGTCTCCCACGTGGGTGACTCCCCATGGACTTTTAAAAAAATTACAATTTTGAAAAAGATTTATTTTATTTTTTTTTTTAAAGATTTATTTTTATTATTTTTTATTGGAAAGGCGGATATACAGAGAGGAGATACAGAGAGGAAGATCTTCCATCCGATGATTCACTCCCCAAGTGAGCCGCAACGGGTCGATACTATGCCGATCCGAAGCCAGGAGCCTCTTCCGGGTCTCCCACGCGGGTGCAGGGTCCCAAAGCTTTGGGCCGTCCTCAACTGCTTTCCCAGGCCACAGGCAGGGAGCTGGAAGGGAAGCGGGGCCGCCGGGATTAGAACCGGCGCCCATATGGGATCCCGGGTGTGCTAGGCGAGGACTTAACCACTTGCGCCACCGCGCCGGGCCCGAAAAAGATTTATTTATGTATGTATTTGACAGAGCTATAGAGCAACAGAAATACTTTCCACTGCTTGTTCATTCCCCAGATGGCACAATGGCCAGGGATGGACCAGGCCAAAGCCAGGAGCTTCTCTCAGTTTTTCCATGTGGATGATAGGAGCCCAGACACTTGGGTCATCTTTGCTGCTTTTTCCAGCCCATTAGCAGGAAGTTGGATCAGAATTGTAGCAATCAGGACAAGAATTGGCACCCACAGGTCTGTCATGGTAGCCTAGTGGCTAAAGCCCTCACCTTGCACACACCGAGATCCCATGTGGGCACTGGTTCTAATCCTGTCAGCTCTGCTTCCCTTCTAGCTCCCTGCCTGTGGCCTGGGGGAAACAGTTGAGGACAGCCCAAAGCCTTGAGACCTTGCATCCGCGTGGGAGACCCAGAGGAGGCTCCTGGCTCCTGGCTTCAGATCAGCACAGCTGCAGCCGTTGCAGTTGCTTGGGGATTGAATCATCAGATAGAAGATCTTCCTCTCTGTACATCTGACTTTTCAATAAAAATTTTTAAATCATTAAAAAAAAAAAAAAGAACTGGCATCCACGTGGGCTGCCAGAATCACAGGTGGGCAGCTTTACCAAGTATGCCAAGTACAGGACAGTGAACTTTTTAAACATGTCCATTTTTTTTCTGAATTTCTTAGCCATTTTTTTCCTCCTTTTGACAACTCAGGTTCGTGCCCTTTGGCCATTTTCTTCTGGGGCGTCCATCTGTTTCTCAGTAAAGCAGAAGACACATAAAAAGGGAAAGCCTTTCTCACATTCACAAACATTCCTAGCTTATGTTGCAGTTTCGACAGGGACTCTTAAGGAATTTTTTTTCCATTGATCAGGAAAAAGCATTGGTTGTTAGTATTTTAAGCCAGACATTTTTACTAAATGTTACTTTATCAGTAATCAAGGCATGTTAAGAGCAACTAATCACAGTCAGTACTCAGATCAATTTAAAATAATCTATCAAACACATGTAGGAATTTTCTATTTTGAAACTATACAATGACCCTCCAGACAAAAAGCACTTACTGCAACACAGGGATTTGAGATTTAACACTATAATGTTATTGTTACTATCATTACTTGCAAAGTTTGCAGACAAATTCAAGTTTTTATATTTTTCTACAAATTTAAAAATTTTATCAAGGTAAACACATGAGGAATTGCCAGGGACAATGTAAACTTACACAAAGTTAAAGGGAAAGGTGGTGGGGAGGGGTAGGGAAGGCGTTTAATTCCAAATCCAAAGTGGATCATTGAACAACACACCACACACAAAAAGAACCTTTCAGCCAAATGACAGAGGAATCTACAGTCCTCTGAACTTGGCATCCCTTTTGATTGCTAATGAATGAAGACACAGCACAAAATGCATTAAAAAAAATATGGAACTTAACATTCTTAAAATAAGTCGCTGCTTTAAAAAAAAAATCACTGCTTTAAACTGTACCCTTTACAATCATCCAAAACCTTATTACTTATCAAATTATATAGTGCATATATATGAATGCAACATATAACAAAAATAAATTCTGTTCCACATTTGATGCTATATGAGTATATAAACTATTAAAACAAATCTACCCTACAAATTCAAGAATCCCTTCACATTAGTCCACAAGCAACAGGTATATTTAAAGCCTAGAAATTATCCAAATATTACTTTAAATTTAAATGAATTTGCATTCAAATATTTTTCCTGATCAATTATCATTCATAGCAAACTCACAGGGAAATAGGCCTCAAAACTTCATACCAAATATTTCTACTTTAAAAAGTAGCATTATTGCTCTCACTTAAACTATTTAATAGTCAACAGGAACTCCAAAATACTTTTTACAAGGTGAAAAAAAAAATCCCTGAAATTTGCAATGTGCTCAGGATGGCATAAACACAACCGAACCGGAGGGAGTGGGTGTTTGGCCTACAGGTTAAGATAGCACTTGCTATATTGAGCATCTGGGCTCAGTATTGGCTTCCCTTCCTGACTGTTTCATATGTCTGATAATGGACATCCTGGAGGCAGCAGCCACAGAGGACCTGGGTTCCTGCCACCCATCTGGGAGGCCTAGACTGAGTTCCTGGCTCCTAGCTTGACCCAACCTAGTGCCAGCCATTGCAGGGTGAACCTGAAGATGCGAGTGCTTGCTCACACATTCGCTAGCACTCTTTACCTCTGCCTTTGTACCTCCCTACTCCTCAACATGCCTCACACTCAAATGAATTTAATATTTTAAAAACTACTAAATAACATCAAAATGTCAATAGGTATGTGTAGGTAGAAGGGAATCCAATCTTTAAGAAAACATAAAAGGCTATTTTTTATTTTACAATAAAAGTTTTAGAAATCACAAATTAGTATTATTGTTATAAAGCTTTCTAAAAAAAAAAAAAAAAACCCAAGTCAAGGAACTAACTTAACAAGGAATTACCTTTTCAAATTATTGAGAATTATAGCCACAAGTAACACTTGGACTCATGCAATTATAGTAACCCTGTCTCCTTGTCATGTAAATGCCAGTACTACACGTTTCTCTATATACTGTTTTGTAAGGCCAGTAGCTGAAACAGGGGTTACCAGTTAGGATGGAATTTACCTCCCAGGAAACAAAATCTAAGTATCTCCTACCAGATCTCTCTCCTCTTTTACAACGACAGAAGTGTTTATAATGAAATTAGAAGTATACACTTACATATCCTAGAATATAATAAAATCCAATTCCCCTCACCTTCAGAACACATTTTAAAAATCCTGCTGGCCAAAAAGGCACAATGAACTCAGATATGTGAGCTAAAAACCAAAGAACTAGCTTATTATTCTTAGCCAACTGAAGTGGGGGCGGGGGGTATAGGGAAAGAAACTCCATCAGGCCTATTTTGTAGAACCAGGTTGCTGAATTTGGTGAGACACTAAGATTTAATGACTATCTAGGGAGGCCAACTGACAGGAGCCAAGTGGTCAAAAGAAAAATAGAGCAGGATCTCCTACAATCCCAAGCCACCAGAGGAGGTAATTATTTGCCCTGCTCCTTCCATTCTATTTCTAAGACACGTGAAATGTAAAAGGCAAGGTTTAGGTATCAGGGCCAAGGATAAAGCAAGCACAATATTCCAAAGCCCATCTTAACCCAATTTTTAATCTTAACGAAGAATAAAGGTTCCCAGCTACTTAGAATAGTGAGGGATGGGCATTTGGCCTGCTGGGGGACATCCTGCTTAAGATGCCCAGCACCCCAACCCAGAGAATGCCTGAGTTTCAGTCCCAGCACTGTTGGCAATTTTGGTTTCCTACTAAAAGCACACCCTGGTAACCAGCAGGTGATGGTTCAAATAACTGGGTCCTGTTACCTATGTGAGACCTCGCCCGAGTTCCTGGCTCCCGGAGTCAGCCTGGTCAGTCCCAACCGCTGTGAACATTTGGAGAGTGAGCTAGCAGGTACTTATTTGATTGCTTTACTGCTGAAATAAATATTTTAAAATTTGAAAAAGTGAAACCCAGTGTTATCCTAGGAAAGGCTGGAATATCTTAAAGGATGATAAAGAATGTTAGTACAGGGATTAGCACTGTGGCAGAGCCAGTTAGCTACTGTCCACACCACCAGCATCCCATATAGCTGCTGAGTCAAGCCCCAGTTGACTCATTTCCAGTACAGCTTGCTGCTAATGCACCGGGGAAAGCAGAAGGTGGCTCAGCTACTTGGGCCCCTGCACATAAGAAACCCAGATACAGCTCCTGGCTCTGGCCTGGGCCAGTCCTGGTCATTGTGGCCATTTTGGGAGTAAACCAGCAGATGGAAGACTTTTCTCTAGACCTTGGCTATCCTTCTTTGTAACTCTGCCTTCTCAAATCAGTAAGTAAATCTTAAATAAATTTTAAAAGATATAGCAGTGGCATTCTATGGATTTTATTTTGCATACTTTTATAACCTTTCTACAGAAACTTCTGTTTTCTTGAATTTAGTAAGTAAGCCCATCTCCTTTTTTTGGCCTCAATTTCCATCTAACAGTATGATAAGCAAGCATAATCTTAGTTTCAACACTGTCATAAAATGGCTTACTGGACTTGAATAAGTGTCTGAGCCTAAGTTTTTTCACTTGTGCACTAAGAGCAATTGGCCTAAATGACTTCAATAAACCCTTCCATTCTAAAATAATCACTCTATAATTCCTTAGGATGATATCAAGTTGTTTTTGAGTAACATCCACCCTTACCTAGAAAAACTCTGCCTCTGGATTAAACACTAGATATATTTCTCCAATCATCATTCACTACCTCAAATAGCAGTGAAGGTAAGTCCTGTGGATGTACCCCCCACCCCCAACTCCATCACTTCATCAAACCTCCACAACCAACCCATCACTACCTACTTATTGAGTTACTTACAGAGGCAATGGGTAAGCCAAGCCCCAGTATGATGAGGATAGTGCTTGTGACGGTACTGTCATGGTACGGATAGTTGATGCTGTTGTCTGTACAGAAAAAGCCTCTCTGAAATGGATATATTTGGCCCAAATTTAGAACAGCCATAGGCATGGAAGCTGTTGGGGAAGGGAAAAAAGACACACATGATTAAATTCAATTCACTTCGTTAGGAGGTAAAGACTACTGAATGGAGTACAAATTTAATCACTTTTTGTCCTCTAAGGAGAAAGATCAATACTATGTAATACCCAAGACTGAAGACTGAGGAAACTAGGCAGCATGTGCTCATCTGTGCCAGCTCTTCCTTTATCCATAAATAAACTCTCTCGCTATCATTGACTTCTGAATTCAAGGACAGTCAATAAAAGAAATTCCCAGAGAGCTGAGTCAAATTGTCCCATAGAAAAATAAAGTAGCAAAAACAGGAAGGTTTTCTATTTCACATTATATAACTCATAAATAATTGAATTGCTTAATAACTTAAATACATTAAATAAAAAGATAAGCTATGAATTTAATAACGGCATCATAACAAATGAAGTCAAAGATGATGAAAATTGGCTTCGTGTTAGAATTTCACAGAACTGGAAAAATTAGAAATTATTAAGTATATTTGGTAATATAAGCAGAAAGGAACAAGCTCTGTTTTCCAAAGACAAATAAAAATGGGGTTTATTAGCCCAGTTAGGGCTCTAAAACCTCTTTAACAAGTTACACATAGATAATTTTCAGTTGCACTATCCCCACTCTGATAAAATGACCCTGAAAAGAAAGTTAAGTAAATTAATGGCTTCTTAATGTACTCAAATTCATCATATTTTTAAGCTTTATTTTACATAATTCAAGCATTCACCATCTTGTCACTTGCTATATGTTCACCAGGTAAGGCCACACTTAGAGACAAATTATTGTAAAATAAATACTAGCTTCAAAACCAAAAGTGTACATGTGGAAACAGAATATATACTCTAGATTTGGGCGAGTAATGAAGTTGTTCTTTATCTTAAAAGATAATAAATAAAAAATTTTAAAAAGAAATTATTCTATATCTTGATTCTGACAAGTCATTCCACAACTGTTTTAGGCTGAGTATAAATTTTAAAATACAAATACCCTAAAAAATGGGAAGATGCCACAAAAATAGAAATATTACCATTAGCATGGGCACCAAAAAAAAAGCCTACAAGAACTCAGAGGTCAATGTGAACTGAAGTAGCTAGAAAGTATTAAAGAAGAGGCAATTGAGTTGACCTTAACAGAGCAGGGAAACCACAGGCAACAGAGAGGCACCGGGGAGCTTTTATGTAGGAGAGGGAGGCCAAGTCTGCACGAAAACTGCATCCACCAAAGCACAGGGGAATGAGCAGGAGTGCCGGAGGTAAGAACACTTCACAGCCAACAGGTACCGCATGCTCACCCAAGCAGGCACTAGGCTGTACAGACGACCCAGCCTCTACATCCAGCCTGTCAAGGAAATACCATTACCATCCCCATTTTTGAAATACAGTTTGTGAAGCTTCGAGAAACGAGGAACTTTGCTGAAACCTGTGAAGTGATGGAACCAGGATTCCAACACAGGCTAGCTGTTTCCTTTACTCACTCACTGGGAAGACAGATCGTCCATCTGTTACTTCACTCCCAGAAATGACCAAAAACCACCAGAGCTGGGTCAGGACAAAGCCAAGAGCAAGCAACTCCATCTTGGCCTCTCCAATTGGTGGTAGGGGCCCAAGTTCTCGGGTCTTCTGCCGCCCTCCCAGATGCACAAGCAGGAAGCTGGATCAGAAACGGAGCAGCCAGGACAGGACACACTAGCATTTCAATTAGGATGGAATGCCACAAGCAGCTGCTTAATGTGCTGCCCCATCTTACTGGCCCAAGACTTTACCTGTTGCTAAAGTCAGTGAATATGACCTGCAGCAGAGACAACCAATCTGGCTAGACTAACAGGTTGGCACTGGAGCAAAGAAATCAACAGGGGAAAGCAGACCTTCAGAAAAAAAATTTTCCTTCAATATAAAATACGTTATATTTATAACAAAAACTCTGGGTCAGCATGATAGTGCAATTCTCTACCTGCAAGCATTGGCATCCCATATGAGTACTGGCTTGTGTCCCAGCTGCTCCACTTCTCATCAAGCTCCCTGCTGGTGAGTTTGAGAGCCAGGGCTGGGGGCAGACTCTCCAGCTTCAGCTGGTGAGAGCCATAGTGGGTGTGGGATCTCTCCGTCTCTCCTTTTCTCTCTGTAACTCTGCCCTTCAAATAAAACGTTTTTAAAATATCCATATCTGTATCTATGTTGTTCTAAAAAATATTTATCCTGTAGGAAATAGCACTCTCTGGCTCAGGATCAGCAACATGATAAAATCAATGATTTCAGAAAGGTAAATTAAAGGGAGAAAAGTGAAAGTAATGGGTAAAAGAAAGGGAGAATGTAACACAGCTTCTAAATCATTCAGTTAAGAAGGTGTTAAAAAGTATGTTGAGAGTGTAAGTAAAAAAAGGACATGAGGCAGAACAGTTTGAATGTAGAAACGGCACAGCTTGAGCGGTCACAGAAGCAGATCAGAAAGATGACCCTTCAGGGTTTGGACACAGGGACAGGCATGGAACGTGAGAGGGGCTAGTTCCAGGGGACAGAATGCTACTGTCTTTGGGGCAACTGACACCTTTCAAACGCTCAGCCCCATCTTCCACTGACCCCCATGCAGTCATTCACACTAAAACACTGGCTCAGCCCTAACATACTGTTTTCACCAGCTTTCCTTGAGGAATGCTCAAAAATCTCACTGCTCCTGCAGGTCCAAATCAGGCACTCCCTCTCATCCTTCCCATGGCATCTTATACATGTATTACTTTGTACATATTTCACCTCGCACATGTCACATTGTACTTTAACTGCATTTTGCATGGCTGCCAACAACCCTGAAGGGCAAAGATTTTGGAGGTGGCCCTGATAGAAATCAAGGGAAAGAAAGAGCATGGGGACAGTGTCCCTCCTGAGTGTCACTGGGCAGTATTGGAGGGGAGGGGTCCAGGGACAGGCACTGACTAGAATCAAAGGGCACACACAGCAGGACTCCGTGCAGTCATCTCCCTGGCTCCCCTCTGCAGGCCCACTATAGGCTTTCATCCTTTACCTGGGACAGCTGCTCTCTACACCACTCCCTTTTTGGAGTTGTAGTAACCACTCCTTGGTCTGAACTCTCAGCCTTCAGGGGCAACATTGCATCTTCTCTGTCCTAGTACAAAGTGCTATGCCATGCCTTGTTGATTTTCTAAACGCTGCCTACATATCTGTGACCAGCTCCTTCACTTACTCCTCTAACTGTCCAGTTTGACAGTATGATCATCTGTTTCCTATCAGGATTCATGGCTGATGGTGCCACATAGGTGTTGCAGGATTGCTAAACACAACCGTTAGCGACTTTGTCTCTCTCAGTACCTTTCTCTAAGGTATTTGGAGGAAGACAGATAATGAATATCTGCATAGATAGATCGGGATCTTCAAAAAGCTCATGGGAAATGCACGTTATCAAAGAACTATTAATGAGGTTTCAATAGTTTTTGTATCAAAACATCTTTTAATTCCTTTCTCCATGAATGTTAAGTCCTACAACTTTATTCTCCTCCAACTGACAATTAAAGTATCTTCCAGTTCATATGCAATTCACACTATCTCAAAGATATAAATTATATAATTATAAAATTATATAACATAAAACATTCCAATGGAAAAAAATCTAAGCTACATCTTACAGATGACAAACTTGTAAAAGCAAAAATAAGTGCTAATTGCTTATCAGAAAGAATGAAAACAAATCTAGATATTGTTAGAGACTAAACTAACCTTAGTACTCATTCCCTTCCATATTTTCTCAAAAAAGAAAAATGCTTTCAGACAGCTAAACAGTATGCCACACACTGAAATCCAGATGTGCCCACAGTCCCTACTCAGACATTTCAGTTCCTGTTCATGACAGCCATACTTCCAGGAAAAGAAAGAAGACTAAAGCAGGGGGTGAGGGGTCGGGGGAAGTCACACCAAAACTTAAACAGACGGAGTTCAGCGCCACAGGCAAACTACACAGTTGTAGCTGCAAACATACATAACTAAAGCAAGAGTCAGGATCCAGCAGGAAGTAGACAGTGCTTTCAGGAAAGCCAGGTAATTCAAGGAGAATTAAGAAAGACTATTTGCAAAATGCTGAAAATGTGGGAGGAGTCAGAGATACTGTGACTTGCTGAAGCTGCCGCCACACCCAAGCCTAAAGGCATCATGAGGTCACTCGACCCAAGCCAGGACCTCTGCGAGAGCCAGCATGAAGCCAAGAAAGAAAATATACCAACCCCTCTCCTGCTGCCAGCGCCTCCCACTGACCAAGCCCACTGTTCTCGAAGAGCAAGGTTAACATCCCTGCACTGAGCCCAAAGTAGACCGTGACAGAAAGCAAGTCTGTAAGGGCAAGAGGCAGCTGTCCAGAGGCAGAAGTAAGTTAGATCAATCAGGATCCCAGCAGGGAACAGATGCTGCCTAAAGGTGGGTCACTTGGGAAAGCTGAAACAATTTACTGACCCTATACTAAGAACCTGTGGTAAGAATTTTGGACCTGAGGACTGTCACCATGCAGGAGCAGGCTAAGCCTCCGCCTCCGGCACCAGCATCCTGCATGGGATCCAGCTCCCTGCTTGTGGCCTGGAAAAGCAGCAGAGGACAGTTCAAGTCCTTGGGCCCTTGCACCTACTTGGGAGATCCAGAAGAAATTGCAGGCTCCTGTCCTCAGACCAGCCCAGTTCTACCACTGCAGCCATGTGGGGAGTGAGCCAGCAGATGGAACACCTCTGTCTGTGTAATTCTGCCTCTCAAAAAAACTTTTTAAAAGATTGAACTTTATTTATGCAGCCCAGTTTGTGCTTTAATGGTAGTCTACCAGTGGAAGGCGACTCAAAGAATTGTGTAAGGAAAAAGCAGCATGAGGGTAAAGTGGAAGAAAAGGCAGAGATGAGAAAGACCAGTATATTTAACATACGTTGGGGGCCTGAAACAGAAATAACAGTGGTTTACCCACCTTTCCAGAGGTAGACTATCTAAAGAGGCTGTACCTACAAAACTACGGGCCGTGTCTCGCACACAGATGTGTCTCTAACACACACACCAGCCTTGGGTGTCTCTACAGATTACACTGTTCATGTCCTTGTCCAGAATAGCTTACCATGTAGCAATGTTCTCTCCGCAATCATGCTTACAGTGAGTACTTCAAGGAGTATTTACTGAATGGATGAGCAAATGAGTAAAATGAATGCATCTAAATAACAACCTTGTGTGACCATGAGTTTAAATCATGACAAGTTTTAAGTGATCTTCCAATCCAAAAGGTTCAAATTAAAACAAATAAACTAAGAAAAGATCAAAACCAGCGCAAACAAGTCCGAAACCATGCTCAAGAAGCGCCTACGATTCTGCACTCTGCGCTCCAAGTGGAGAATGGTTAAAACTTCACAAAGATAGACAAACTAAAAACGCTCAAGTTGACTGTAAAATTTGTAGTTTACAAACTACTGGAATCCTGAGGGCCATCTCTGCACAATCCAGCCTTAGCTCTAGGCACAACTTCAGACCTGGCTCCCGTGGAAGCTCTCTCCCAGTCAGCAACTGGCATTCTCTTGTCAACAACAGGAGTGAGGGTGCCAACGGCATCCTGCTTCCCGATTCACCCAGAGCTCCACAACTCCCCTACAGGCAGGCAGAGGACCAGACTTGCAAATGCAGCGCTGAAGAGCAAAGAGCAATCATGCTTCCAGACAGGACCGCACAGACAGACAGCATCAGCCCAGATCCATTCTGGTAGCTTCTTTACAGCCCACAGATGCTATCAGATCTGAAACTGCATCACAAATTTGTCATTAGTGCAGTATCTGATCACCTCGTTCTAACCTAAAGAATCTCAAGGAAAAACAAATCATGTCATTGAGTAGCAGTCATCATTACTGTTCTAGCAGAAAGCCGACTTCCTCCCTGTGAGGCTCCTTAAACATTCCACCTGGGGAAATCTCCAAAACAGATGTGCTTGTAGCTGGACAGAAGTTAGAACTTGTAGGGCTCTACTGCACAACAGTGGGGCTATAGATAGTGTGCTGCAAATTTATCTATTAAAAAAAAAAAAGACAAGGGCCTAGCACAGCAGCCTAGCGGCTAAAGTCCTTGCACTGGGATCCCATATGGCCACTAGTTCTAATTGCAGCAGTCCTGTTTCCCATCCAGCTCCCTGCTTATGGCCTGGGAAAGCAGTTGAGGATGACCCAAAGCCTAGGGAGCCTTGGGACCCCGCCTGCGAGACCCGGAAGAGGCTCTGGGCTCCTGGCTTCGGATCAGCTCAGCTCTGGCTGTTGCAGCCGCTTGGGGAGTGAATCATTGGATGGAAGATCTTCCTTTCTCTCTTCCTCTCTGTATATCTGACTTTCCAATAAAAATAAATCTTAAAAAAAAAAAAGAGGATTTGATATTTTCAACACAAAGGAAATAAGGTTTGAAAACAAACACACTTACTGAGCATTATACAATGTATACATGTACCAAACATCACATGGTACCCTGTAAATATGTATAACTTTTTATTAAAAATAAATAAAAGATGTAGAGATAGAAAATTTAACATGTTGAAAAAAATAGGCCCCAGAGCAATAGACTAATCTACTTGCAAGCACCAAAATCCCACATGGGCACCATTCATGTCCACAGCCTGGGAAGGCAGTCGAGTATAGCCCAAAGCCTTGGGATCCTGCACCCACGTGGGAGACCTGGAAGAGGCTCCTGGCTCCCGACTTCAGATTGACTCAGCTCCAGCAGCTGCAGTCATTTGTGGATTGCACTAGTGGATGAAAAATCTTTGTCTCTCTTCTCTGTAAATCTGCCTTTCCAATTAAGAACACAAAATTAAATAAAAACTTAGGAAGAAAAAAAATTATAGAGCCTAATTTCCTACATTAGAAATAAAATATTCAATACAGTAATTTATTTAGTAAAAAGAAGATTGGATAGAAACAGAAAAGAAAAAAACAGATTAACAAAGCCAAATGTCTTTTTTTTTTTTTACAGGTGTCAACCATTACTTTAGTTTAAAAGAAAGAAAGAAAAATACAAATACAGAATATTAGTAAAAGCTTTCAAAGGCATTCACTTTATCTTTGGGCTAAATTTTATCAGAAACCCAGGCACTAATTCATGCAAGAGTACACAACAGCCCTCGGGTGTGTCCTACGAGATAACCAGTGTTACACAGTAAGCGGGGAAGACAAGATATTAACAAAATGTTTCTCTTTCCACCATAAAATATGGCTTCTCTTTATAGGAAAGCAATCTAGCCGTGTCTGTTTACGTGTAAGATAAAAGAATGACATCATTTCTTGGGCCATTTTTTAAAAGTTTTTTTTTTATTGGAATGTCAGATTAACAGATAAAGAGAGATAGAGAGGAAGATCTTCCATCTGCTGGTTCACTCCCCAAGTGCCTGCAATGGCTGGAGCTGAGCCAATCCAAAGCCAGGAGCCAGGAGCTTCTGCCGGGTCTCCCGGGGCCATACTCAACTGCTTTATCAGGTCGCAAGCAGGGAGCTAGATGGGAAGCGGAGCAGCTGGGATAGGAACAGGCGTCCATATGGGATCCTGGTTGTTGCAAGGCAAGGATATAGCCACTAGGCTATTGCGCAGAGCCCTCTTAGGCCCCTTTCAATTCATGATCCTCCTCAGCTGTGTACAGAAACAGCTGATTTTCTTCTGGTTAGACTGGGAGTAGGTACAATCCCTGCCTATGACATATCTTACCATAACCAGCTGTCTTACTTTGCCGAAAACTACGGAAAATAAATATAAAACCTCAGCACAATTTATGAGAAAACAATGAGGAACCATTCACTTGCAGGAGCTGATGTGCTTCCCAAGAGGTAGCGGATAAAACTCCTGACAAAAAATGCATTCCATTTCCCTTCCCTCATCCCAGGCTAGGTAAACTTGACCATGTTTGTGCATTTTTCCGCACGTATATTTGGATCTGAAAAGCGAGTCTACAGTTTTGTAAAGTCTGCGTCTCCAAACCCTTTCATTTTCTCCTTTTGGAAGTCAAAAGTTAGAAGTAAATAAAATGTTTTTGGCCCAAAGCCTTGGGACCCTGCACCCGTGTGGGAGACCTGGAAGAAGCTCCTGGCTCTTGGCTTCAGATCAGCACAGCTTTAGCTGTTGTGTCCACTTGGGGAGTCAATCATCAGATGGAAGATCTTTCTTTTCTTCTCTCCTCCTCTCTGTATATCGGACTTTCCAATAAAAATAAATAAATCTTTTTTTAAAAAAAAATGTAAAAGTTGGGCCTGGCTCAACTTTGACTCAATTGGCTAAATCCTCCCCTTGCCATTCCAGGGTCCCATATGGACACCGGTTCATTATCCCAGCTGCTCTGTTCCCATCCAGCTCCCCGCCTGTGGTGTGAGCAAGCAGAAGAAGGCCCAAGGCTTTCGGGCCTGGAGTCCACGGGGAAGACTCAAGAGTTCCTGGCTCTGAAACGCCTCTGCTCGGGCCACTGCAGCCTCTCGGGGCGTGAACCAGCAGATGGGGGAATCTACTCTCTCCCCTTCGCTCTGTGGATCTGCCTTTACAATAAAACAAGTAAATCATTTTAAAAATTTTAAATGAAAAATAGAAACGGAAAAGTCACTCAGAAGTTGAACAACTTAAGTATGAAACCAGTAAGTCTGTGAGGTAAGAGACCAGTGTCTTCACAGCTCAAAGGAAGAAACCTCTTACCTAAAGTGCTGAAACCAGTATTTCAGATTTCAGGATTTCTCACATTTAGGTATACCTGCAGAGGTTTTACCAGTTGAGTATTCCATATCAGAAAATACAGAATTTGCAGTGTTCCAGAATCCAACACTGTCATTCTGGCACTCAAGAAGTTTCCGATTTGGGAAGATTTTGAATTTTCTGATGAGGGACACTTACTCAGTAACAGAAAAAAAGGTTCAAGTAAATAAAGGCATAGTGTCAGGGGGAGTGAAGTAATGCTTTCCAAACACTAACAGTGGCTAACTGTTTTCTGAAAGAGACAAGACAGTGACCTCCCATGCGCTCTGATACCATCTAAAGCCCTATTTGATCTCCCATTACCACCCAGGGCAGGCCAGGCCAAAGCCGGAACGGCGACCTCAATCCAGTTCTCCCTGGGTGCCAGGGACTCAAATGCTACTGCTTCCCAAGGTCGCAATAGGAAGCTTGCTTAGGAGTGAACTGAACCAACTCCAGCGCTCCGCAAACTGGGATGTGCGTGATCCAGGTAACAGCCAGACCACCGAGAACACAGGCCTGTCCTAACAGTGTTTACCTTTTACTGAACTGCCATCATAGTCTCTGACACGAGGCTAAGCACTGTATCTTCCTAATTCTTTAAACACTCAAAATTATCAAACTCATTACTGTGGCCATTTGGAGAGTGAATCTTCGGACAGATCTTTCTGTCTCTCCTCCTTTCTGTATATCTGACTTTCCAATGAAAGAATTCAAGCCCAGGTCACTGAGGCCATAAACCCAATGTGTTACGTGTTTTTTGTTTTTGGGGTTTTTTGTTGTTGTTGTTTTGGTGGGGTAGTTATTTATTAGCCTTCTCAAGGCTTTGGGCTGTGCTCAACTGCTTTCCCTGGCTACAAGCATGGAACTGGATGGGAAGCGGGGCCGCCAGGATTCGAACCAGCCCCTATATGGGATCCTGGCTCATGCAAAGCAAGGACTTTAGCCACAGGCTACCGTGCCAGGCCCAGTTACACATAGTTTTAACAATAATGTACATCACTTGTTACAAGGAAGCAAAACAGAAAAAGAGCAAACTACAGGAAAGAGATTCCCAACAATGCAGAAGACTCAAAAGAAATTAAAAAAACAAAATGAAAGAAAAAGAAAAAGAATTAAGGAATTAGTAGATACAGACAACTTATTGAAAAGCAAGGAGGAAACACCTTGGTCAGAGAAAGATGTCTGAGGTTTATCTTTAGTGAAAAGATACGACCATGAGCTGAGATGGTGGAATGGGTGGGAAACCTGAAAATGCAAAAATGAGTGTAAAGGATGGTGCTACACCCAAAGGAAACACGGAGAAGACAAGGGCAGCACCAGAGAAGACAACTCCCGTTATCAGAGCACGGTCAGCTGCGTTCAGGCTTTTAAATAACTTGATATTTGATTTGACTGTAGGCAGCACTGCCAGGCCCCCGAGTCCTTCTTGGAGAGGTCACACCCAGCTATCAGTGCTGGGCCTCACTATGCTGCACGGGTCAAATACAAACTTCTCCCCCAGCAACCCTCTGTGGGTCTGATGGAAACCGAATGGCCAAGGGGAAGGCACTGAGCTAAGCCACTGAGAGCAGCTCTATGTATCCAGTACTGCACTAAATATTTACCAGTTTTATTCACTTCTCCTGATTCCAGAACACGGCCCCAAAAAGGCAGAAATATTGTATTTGCCAATATATCCCAAACACCTAAGTCATTGCCTAGAACAGGGGAGCCCTTGATAAACATTTAATGTATGAACAGTCCCAGTAATGCAGGTATTATCATTCCCAATTTAAAGATCAAGGAATGATTCAGAAAGGATAAGTAGCTTATTTCAAGTCATAAATATTCTAAATTTCACCCATACACATTATATTTAGTCCTGCACCAGCACCAGCTACTCAGAACACACATCAGCTGCTACTGAAAGCTACATTCTGTTTCAGTGTTTTAGTGGTAGCATTGTGGGCAGTCAAGGTTAAGGCCCAAGGTAGGGAAGACTCACACACAGAGGGTACCACCTTGATAGTAAGCTGTATATGAAGAACCTCAGTACCAAAATCCCAAGCATTTGTTCATGGCTCATCGCTATTAAGAAACTGTGAGCTTGCAGGCTAAATGGCCTATGTGACCTTTTATGAATCAAGTCCCATCTAAGTCTGGTTATCTCACAGTTGACTCCAAGTAATTAAGTGGGTGCTCCCCTTAGTTGCTGGAGGCATGGGCTGTCCAGCTGAGATAGGTAGGGAATGTGTGCTATTTCCCCTCACCTTGCGGGACTATTGTGAATTTCCCCCTTTCAAGCTATTGTGGACTGCCCCTATAAAATCCCTATGAATGTGCTACTGGGGCCACATTCCAGTATGGGGTGTTAGTCCCAGCTGACCAGTTGGTCAGCCTGCTGCCTGCTCAACCAAGGACCGAGGCTCAGATGTGCTGAGCTTCAATAAACCATCCTTATGCACCTGGATCAACTTCAGACTCCTGGTGATTCCTGGGGAATCTCAAAATCTGGGCACAACAGTATACCCCAGAATTCCGAGGTGTGCTGAACTGATCCTGAAGCCCGTGTTCTAAACAAAAGGAAAACACTGCCTTTGCTAAGCAGTGAGAGCAGTCAAAATGGCGAGAGGCTTTACGGGAGTACAGATGCCATTCAAAACATGGGAGGAGGGAAGGAGAATCACAAACAATTAGAGAATAACAACTAGGCTCAGTCCATTACTTATAAAGTGAGAAAAAACAAAAAATGGAAGGAAGGAAGGCAAGCAACGCTGGTTCCTGAGCAAAGAAGGACGCAGTGAAAGTGGCGCTGCGGGAGCTCCAGGACAAGGAGCTTGCACGCTGTGGAGGTGGCATGGCTGTGGCCCTGAAGCAGGGCAGAGCTAGAGCACTGTCTGTCTGAATATGAGTCACGGCCATGGCTCTCCAAGGGCAAGAGTGCAAACAACAGTGACCTCTCAGCTCTTAGACACCTACGCTCTGGCCACCGGCTTGCAGACACCACCTCTCTGTGGCTGACATGGTTTTACTATAAAAAGTACTACATACTTTTTTTTTCCTAAGTTGAGACAAAGGGGAGAAAAACTATTTGGATCTAAAGGCCATTTACCAAATAAGGTTTTTACATTTTGTGGCTTTGAGTCAATAATTACCTATAATATATTCAACCTTGGGATGTCTCATTTCATTAAAACACTTAAAATAAATTTATGTACATATATAGACAGCTTTTTTAAAGAAAAGTCACAGGCAGGTTAATTTACTATAAATTCAAATTCTTTTTGGACAAACAATAAACAAATTAGTCTCTTTGTTTATACACTAACAAATTAAAAAAAAAAAAAACTTGTCACCTGTTGCTCTGCTCCCTGCCCGGAAAGGCACACTGCAATGGTGCCAGCTGGCCAAGAATGGCATGAGTCCCAAGCCCACGCCCTCGTGGTAGCAGCTGTTCCCTTTCCTCTTCAAGCTGGCAAAGGTCACAGCAGTAGCAAACTTTCCATGTGAGTTACTATATGCAAATGCCACATCCATGACGGAAGCTTACAAGGTATGGGAAGGGACAGTTCATTGTTTTTCTATCTTCCCTTTTCCTTCATACTTAGCAGAGATGAAATCTGTGGGAATTTCTTAGTATTTGAAGCTATAACTTAGTTGTTTCTGTCAAAATCGTTCTATTTACAAAGCAGTAGAGTTGGGGGGAATATAAGCGTATCTTGAAAGGAGAAAAACTATATGCACACTGTACAGTCACATTCATAGCATTCATGGCAGACCTATGCAGAAATGCAGGGCTACACAGTGTGGGTCTACTTCTATGACATTATAGAACATTCCATTTATGTGACATTATGGGATGTAGAACCGATCACTGGAGGAAAGTGGGAGGAGCAAAGATCACAAAGGGAACAGTGGAAGACAATCAACCAGTCAACCCTGTAGCTTGATTACGTCAAGGTCATACACAATTAAATTCTGAATGGCACAAATTCATAGACTACATTTCGAAAGAGAAAATTTTATCATATGTAAACTTGCGTACCAAAAACAGTTGGCTTAAGCCTCAGCTCACCTCTCTACTCCCCCAGTTTGAAACCTCTTGACTTGCCCTCTGCAATAATCCCACCCCTCCTGCCTGGCCAACACCTACCAGCCATTCTAGCTTCTATTCAGCTTCTCCGGGAATCCTGCCTATGGCACGGCAGGGTGGAGTCCTCAACAGGTCTGGATAGGCAAAACACACTAGGTTGACTTGGCATTCTCCCAATTACCATTTAAATGAGCTTGGACAAATCATTTACCTTTCTGAACTCATTTTCCTCATCTAATGAGTGGGTATGAACAGTATGCTGCAAACTAAGAGCGCTGTGCTGTGCCTAAGCTAGAACATGGCACACTAAGAGAGTTTAACAAACGTTTGTTCCCTAATATTTCACCTCGGCCTATGACTCTCCAAGCCCTTATGGACCTGATATACGAAGCTACCACTTCACTCATGCATTGTGACTCTTTGTCCTTGTTAATAAGATGTATTGTTAACTTCCAAACGCTCAGAAGACAGCATGTTCACTCCCTGATGATCAAACAAATTATTTGAAGAACTTTTAACTTGATGTGATCTGGATGTTACCGAAGAGAAAGAGAAGCAGGCAGAAAAGGCCAGAGGACACTGAGGTGTTCTGGGATGGGTTGTCCAAGACTTTCTAAAGTTTTTGATTGCTAATAACCTAAGCTTTCAAAAATAAGGGTAAATAGATTAATGCCAAATACACACAATGTGTGTCCATTAAAACTTTATGGTAGATGATAGGGCCTGGCGTGATAGCACAGTGGTTAAAGTCCTTGCCTTGCACGCCAGGGATCCCACATGGTCAACGGTTCTCATCCCGGCAGCCCTACTTCCCATCCAGCTCCCAGCTTGTAGCCTGGGAAAGCAGTCGAGGACGGCCCAAAGCCTTGGGACCCTGCACCCACGTGGGAGACCTGGAAGAGCTACTGGCTCCTGGCTTCAGATCAGCTCAGCACCGGCCATTGCAGTCACTTAGGGAGTGAATCATTGGACGAAAGATGTTCCTCTCTGCCTCTCTTCTCTGTATATCCGCCTTTCAATAAAAGTAAATTAAAAAAAAAAAACACTTTGTGGTAGATAATGCTAAAAATTGCAAAAAATACATGCAGACATATTTCAACTTGGCTATTGGTTGGTTATTTTGTTTGTTTTGCTTCGTTTTGAAAAGCAGTGTTACACAAATATTCAGATATCTTTCATCCACTGGTTCACTAACCTGGGCTGTTTTAAAGGCACAGTATTAAAAAAAAAAAAAAAGGCTGGGGACTGGCTATGGAATAGAAGCTTAAGCCTGCAGTGCACGTGTGCTTGCTTGCCCCTGCTGCTCTACTTCCAAGCCAGCTGCCTGCTAATGTGTTTGGGAAAGCAAAGTGTTTGGGATGGCCCAACTGTTTGTGCGCGCGCTCACACACACACAAACACACACACACGCCCTCATCCCCTCCCATTCCCCTCATCCACATGGGAATCCAGAAGAAGCTCCTGGCTGTGTCCTGGCCAAAACCTGGCCATTGCAGCCACCAGAGGAGTGAACCAACAAATAGAAACCTTCCCTCACTCTTAAATCAATCTTAAAAATGTAAGTGTGAGTATATGGATATTTTTTAAAAGCATTGCAAAATGATCATTTTAGTCATAGACAGTAAATTTTAAAATAACCACAGATCATTAAAACTGTAGTTGCATAACATTCTTGATCACTGGTTTGATAAAGGCGTAAAACAAAGTTTTATAAAACTATATTTGTAAAAATAAATAAATAAAAATTTAAACTATATTTGCAGGGACAGATGCAATAACCTAGTGGCTAAAGTCCTCATCTTTCATGCACAAGGATTCCATATGGGCGCCGGTTCTAATCCCGGCAGCTCCACTTCCCGTCCAGCCCCCCTGCTTGTGGCCTGGGAAAGCAGTCGAGGACGGCCCAAAGCCTTAGGACCTGTGTAGGAGACCAAGAAGAAATTTCTGGCTCCTGGCTTCAGATTGGCTCAGCTCCGGTCATTTTAGTTACTTGGGGAGTAATCAGAGGCTGGAAGAGCCTTCTGTATCATCTTCTCTCTGAAACCCTGCCTTTCCAATAAAAATAAATACACCTTTTAAAAAAATAATAAAAATAGGGCCCGGCGCGGTGGCGCAGTGGTTAAGCTCCTCGCCTTGCACGCCCGGGATCCCATATGGGCACCGGTTCTAATCCCGGCAGCCCCGCTTCCCTTCCAGCTCCCTGCCTGTGGCCTGGGAAAGCAATCGAGGATGGCCCAAAGCTTTGGGACCCTGCACCAGCGTGGGAGACCCGGAAGAGGCTCCTGGCCTCGGATCGGCATAGTATCAGCCGTTGCGCTCACTTGGGGAGTGAATCATCAGACGGAAGATCTTCCTCTCTGTCTCTCCTCTCTGTATATCTGCCTTTCCAATAAAAAATAATAAAAATAAATCTTTAAAAAAATAAATAAATAAAATAAAAATGAAATTTAAAACATATTTGTAGTATGGTCATTTTTTTCATTCAATTATTGTTCATAACTATTGTCTGTATTCCCACTAAAGTCTTTTTGTTTTTGATTTATCTTATGAAGTATTAGCTTTTTTAATGTAATGAAAATATATAAAAAACTAAACAAAAACAAAAACCAAAGAAACAGCCAGAAAAGGAGAAGAAAAGGGTAGAAGGAAGGGGCAGGATAAATCACATTAAATCTGTTAAAAACTAAAGTAAAATTCAAAAAATTTTTAAAAATTTAAATAAATTAACAAAAACACTGGAAAAGATGCAACCAATTAATTAATGGGATCATCTCTGGGTAATAGTGAGAGGATTACCAATGATAATTTAGAAATCAGAATAACTATTTTTTAAAGATTTATTTATTCTTATTGGGATTTAAAGAGATAATGAGATACAGAGAAAAATCTTACATCTTCTTGTTCACTCAAACAACGGTAGGAGCTGAGCCGATCCGAAGCCAGGAGCTCCTTCTGGGTCTCTCACACGGGTGCAGCGTCCTAAAGTTTTGGACTGTCCTCAACTGCTTTCCCAGACCACAAGCAGGGATGGGAAGTAGAGCAGTGAGGATATGAACCAGTGCTCATGTGGGAGCCCAGCACATGCAAAGGAAAGATTTACCCACTGAGCCATTGCATTGGGCCCCAGAATAATTATTTTTAAGGGAAAAAAATTACATAGAACTTCAAAATGACAGTATTCTATCTCTTCAAGATTCTTATAGCTACACTGAGGTTAAGTCAACTTTTAGAAGGAATAATGCTTAAGGGACTGCGTAGTAGACGATGGCTGCCAGGAAAAAAAAAATCACTGGAAAGTCAGTTACAGAGAGGGACAGTGAACCAGCTCCCACCTGCTGGTTCACTCCCCGACGGCCGCACCGGCCAGAGTTGGGCTGGTCCGAAGCTGGGGGCATGGGCCATCTTCTGCTGTCTTTCCCAGGGACAGCAGCAGAGAAGGTGGATCCGAGGTTATGCAGTCGGACTCCAGCCAGCCTCACACATGGCATGCTGGCTGGCATCAGAGGGGGCAGTTCAACCCACCGCTCCACAATGCCAGCTCCAACAGCAAATTATAAAGCCTTTAAAGAGACTGCTCTTGCAACCAAACTTACAGAAATAATACTGAGTTATTTCAAATATCATTTTGGTACAATATTAGTTACCTCAGTGCTCAAAGTATGTGTAGTAAACATTCCGACAGTAAAAACTAAAGCATCTTAACCAATGAACCAAATAATACCCAGATCAGAGACTTCATCTCCCCACTCCCAAACAAAAAAGTCTATGCTAAATCTTAAATGTGGACTCATTATGTCTACTCTGAAATTATGCCAAATGGCAAGGTCCCAGAAGCTAAAATAAAGTTATACTAAGGTGTGTCTCAGAAGAAAAACATAAGCAGTCTTAGTTTGGCAGGAAGTTACTAAATTGGCATATCTAAATTAGTAAGCTTTGTTTAACACACTTTAAGGCATGCAAACATAAAGCAGACAAGGCCAACAAAATTTGGCAACAGTAGCTAATCATGTGTCCATTTTCCCAAGGTGTTTTATATAGAAGATGAACTGAAGAAAGATTCCCACAATTATTCCTTTAAGGTGAGTGGGGAGGACCATATTTCTGCCATGGGCCATTTAGATATTTATAACATCATTCACAGACCATGCAAAATTCGTGTGTTTTCATTTAGTGAATTTCAAGCCACCTGTAGTTGCCACGGCAGAGCCAGGGCAAATGATTTTACAGGCTTTATATATGGTATACACAGAATATTCCTCAACCCTGCATAAAGCCAACAGCCAGACTATACAGTAAACAGCCATATCATGGGAAACAAGAAAAAAAAGAAAACATTAGATCAATAATTCTCACCAGCAATTAGGGTTCTGAAAGGAGAGTTCAACTACCTCTGTACCACTAATCTAAAAAAACCACACTCCCTGGAGCAGTGTTGTAGCACACCCGGTTAGAACAGCACCAGCTGGAATTCCAGCCGTTCTGCTTCTGATCCCAGTCCCTGCTAATGTGTCTGGGGGAGTAGTGGATGATAGCCCAAACACGTGGGTCCCTGCCACCCATGTGAGAGACCTGGAGAGTTCACCATGGCACAACTCCAACTACTGATATCAGAGAAGTGAACCCACAGATGTGAGGTCAGTCACTGTGCTTTCAAATAACAAACAAGTGAAGAAAGGTTTCCTTTTAACTTGTGCTCCTATGTATGGCAAAAGAAGAAACTACAGCAGCAGGCCTACATTACTTGTACCAGGACCCATTTTCCCACACTGCTACTTTTAAATACTACCAGCCTTTGGCCTTTTCCCATTTTCCACTGACAGCACACCCATTCCATTCTTGGCCAGGTTACATTTATAACTGAACTTTGACAGTCTCTGCAGCAGTTGCTCAAAATATCCCCTTGTACATCATGTGCTTTTTGTCTTCCTACCTTAAGTCAACTGGTGTCAGCCACTGCAATAAGCTCTGCAGCAAATGATTCTCCTTAAGAACCGAGTTTCACTTACCAGTTCTATTCTGCAAGAAAGGCAAGGCAAGCCCCAACTTCACAGTAACTTCCATGTGACTACATGAAGCAGCCACGTGATGTTATTGCTAAGATCACAGCAGCAGAAGTCAGATCAAAATCTGACTTACAAAGGTAATGGCTTTCACGATCTACATCAAGCCTTCAGCTAGGGCAAAAAGCCCACGTGGACACCTCTGACGAAACCACTCACTGCTTCAAATTTGGGTAACAATCAGACTGCATTCGATGGCGGTGCTTAGGATTTCACTCAGTAGTCTGGGACATGAAGTTTTAATATACTCGACACCCGGAAAGATGAGAATTGCCTATAACCTTCCTAATAAGCTTTGATAATATCACAGTTTAAGAAACCTTTTCAATTAAAAATAAATTAAAAAGAAAAACCTTTTCTCTGACTAGGCCATTGGGCCAAAAACGGATAATGCCCAGAAAGGAGCATGTGTGAAGTCCATGCTCTTTGGAAGAAAAAAAATGTAAGGTACAACAAATGTCTCTTGTCTATTACACAAAGGCAATATTCTAGGAATGTTTTCCATGTCGTCTTTTAAAAATGTATTTATTTTTATTAGAAAGGCAGAGAGAGAGCTTCCATTTGCTAGTTCACTCCACACAAAAAAAAAAAGTAATGTTTAGCTCATTCAACCTGTACTTTCAGTGTATAAGCCACTTTATATTCAAAGTTCTACCCAAAGCAGCAATGCTCATCCAAACTATTCCACCTTACCCCACAAGATCTTACTCGTTCATCTAGTTTGCAGTTCTCTCTCCAGCCACAACCTTTCATTTTGGTCCCTTCTCGATAAGCTATTGGAACACTGGTCACTTTAAGCACAATCAGATGATAAGTAAATTATAAGTAATCAAACTATTACCCACTATAATCTGGACAGTAAGAACTAAAATATGAGGTCCAGCACAAGTAGCCTAGGGGCTAAAGTCCTCACCTTGCATGTGCTGGGATCCCATATGGGTGCCAGTTCTAATCCCAGCAGCTCCACTTCCCATCCAGCTCCCTGCTTGTGGCCTGGGAAAGCAGTCAATGATGGCCCAAAGCCTTGGGACCCTGCACCTGTGTGGGAGACCTGGAGGAGGATCTGAGCTCTTGGCTTCGGACTGGAGCAGCACCAGCCATTGCGGTCACTTGGGGAGTGAATTATCGGATGGAAGATCTTCCTCTCTGTCTCTTTTCTGTATATATCTGACTTTGAAATAAAAATAAATCTTAAAAAAAAAAAACTAAAGTATGAACCAATTTTGCAAAAGAAAAGTTACCAGCACATGAAATCATACTTAAAAGCAGGCTTTGTCAGTGGGTCAAATTGCTTGATTAGTTTAATAATGATAATGACAGCCATAGCAGCAGTAACACTTGAGTACCTACTGCAGACAGGAACTATGCTAAACACAAACATTGTCTCATCCATCCTCTCATCTAATTTCACAGCATGATGAGGAAGGCACCATTAGCATCAGTTTCTTCCTCATTAGATGAAGAAATTCATCAAGAGCTGAGATGATCTCTCCGATGTTACACAGTAACAGATGGAGTTAAAATTCAATCCCAGAAGATTGTGGCTGACTCAGGTATATTACCTATTCATTCATATAACAAATATTTGAATGACTACCATATGCACACACTTTAAGCACACAGCGTAGTATGTTTTCATGTAGCAATGTTGATGGGTTGAACTCACTACAGAAACTATTTTCAAACTTCAGCACTAGTCAAAAATAATACTCTCAAGCTTTTGCATAGCTCGGTTCAAGTCCCAGTTCTGCTCGGTTCCAGCTTTCTGCTAACGTGCACCCCGGGAGGCAGCAGGTGACGGCTCAAGTGGCTGGGTCCTTGCCAGCCATCTGGAAGACCTGCAGTGAGTTCCTGGCTGCTGGCTTGGCCTGGCCCAGTTCTAGCTCATGTGGATATTTGGGTAATAAAACAGCAAATTGGGGCCCAGTGGCATGGCCTAGCGGCTAAAGTCCTCGCCTTGAATACTCCCTCTCCTCTTCTCTATATATCTGCCTTTCCAATTAAAAATAAAATAAATCTTAACAACAACAACAACAACAACAAAAAAAAAACAGCAAACGGAAGGTATCTATCTTCCTCTCCCTTTCAGATAAGCAAATAGAAAAATCTAAAAAAAAAAAAAAAAAAAGATTTCATTAAAATATCTGTCCATCTCCCCTTGCAAGGTTAGGCACCTCTAAAAGACAGAGTTACTCACTCTTAGTAACAATAGTGCCAGGACACAGCGGGCACCTGATCATTCACCATTCAACATTGTCATTTTATTATGAATTTGTTGTCCATGGTACCCAAGAAGCTATTAGAGATTTATAGATTGATTCCTTTCCACCTATTTTTGTATCCCCCATAATAGAGTATAAAATGGGGTTAATTACAATATACCTCATAGAGTTGTGTGATGACTACATGAGTTTGGGTAAAACATTTAGCAAGGGTACACCCTCAGGCCTTCAAAAAAACAATATTTCTCATGTCTCTAGTCACCTAAGCAGCCAACCCATCTCTCCTACTGCTGACGCAAACAAACCAAAAGGGAGGGCAAACTCTGGTTTAACAAGCTGCCAATTACCTCAAGAGCTCATCCGCTACACATTTCCTATATGTCATTTTCCCGGACACCCCACCCTGAAAAAGACTCAGGAAACATTTCCAAACAGTGACAACCAACGCTGAACTATGAGCTGCCAACTGTCAACTGGAACGCCTCAGCAAAGGTGAGCGACCTCTGCACATGATTCACTGTGCAGGCGAGGACAAAGGTCTCCCTTCCCGGGGGACAGTCCTCACAGCACACAGAGGAGTGACAGCCCCCAGTCACAGGCTCCAAGAAGAGGCCTTGGTGCTAAATCTTAATGGACAGTGGGCGTTTGCATTTTTTTAAAAAAGATTTATTTATTTTTACTTGAGTTACAAAGAAGGGGGGGAGGGTGGTTGGGGAGAGACAAAAAGAGAAAGAAAGAGGTCTTCCATCCACTGCCTCACGCCCCAAAAGGTCATGATGACCAGAACTGGGCTGGCTCCCAAACTAGGAGCCAGGAGCTTCTTCCAGGTCTCCTACATGGGTACAAGATC
Source organism: Ochotona curzoniae (assembly GCF_017591425.1). NCBI lineage: Eukaryota > Metazoa > Chordata > Mammalia > Lagomorpha > Ochotonidae > Ochotona > Ochotona curzoniae. Next base: position 25,509,867 of record NW_024465582.1, read on the forward strand.
TTGAGCCATCCTCTGCTGCTTGAGCCAGCCTCTCCCAGGCTATAAGCAGGGAATTAGATTAAAAGTGGAACAACTGGGATTCAAACCTTATGGGATTTTGGCACTACAGGCCGAGAGTTGAGCTTGTATGCCACTACACAGGTCCTCTGACTTATTTTTTAAAGTCTTGAGGCCTGTGAGTGGCATAGTGGGTAAAACCATCACCTGCAACACCAAAATCCCATATGGGCACCAATCAGGAGCCTCCTCCAGGTCCCAAAGCTTTGAGCCATCTCCTACTGCTTTCCCAGGCTAAAGCAGAAAGCTGGATGGGAAGTAGAGAAACTGGGACAGGAACTGGTGCTCACCTGGGACTAATGGAGATGAAAGATGGAGGATTAGCCAGTTGAGCCACAGTGCCGTCCCCACCTTCTCTATCTTTTTTACATTAGTATCAGCCACTAGTATTGTACTAAGCACACAATGTGTTCATCAAACAAGTGAAAGATGCTGCAAAGGATGATTTTGCTTAAGAAAAACCTAATACTGGGCCCAGTGGCGTGGCCTAGCGGCTAAAGTCCTCACCTTGAACGCTCCGGGATCCCATATGGGTACCGGTTCTAATCCCAACAGCTCCACTTCCCATCCAGCTCCCTGCTTGTGGCCTGGGAAAGCAGCTGGGGATGGCCCAATGCTTTGGGACCCTGCACCCACGTGTAAGAGACCTGGAAGAAGTTCCTGGCTCCTGGCTTCAGATCAGCTCAGCACCGGCCGTTGCGGTCACTTGGGGAGTGAATCATAGGAAGGAAGATCTTCCTCTCTACCTCTCCTCCTCTCTGTATATCTGACTTTGTAATAAAAAATAAGTAAATCTTTAGAAAAAATAAATACCTGTAAAGGATAAGAGAGGAAAGGTTTTACACAATAGGTTTTTCTTTGCTGACTGCTTAACTACAAGGGGAAATTCAAATGACCTGTGCAATAAAAACAGTAAAGGTAGCATTAACCGTTTTCTGGAGTAAGCTGAAATCCAGGACTGCGACTGCGTAACCTAACACTTTTTTCCATTTGTTTAATTACACTCTAATATAGAGCTACACAGATCAGTTTCCATCACAGCTGGGGTTACCACTGCTTGGAGACCATACATGTGGTTTTACACATGACTGATAAAACACTCAGTTTTCAAAGGCATTCTATGAGCAATCATAGAAGCCATGTTAAGGTTTATGTTTTTGCACCTTAGCTAGTTGATGTTGCTATCTTTACCAATATAATTACCAGCAGAAGGATTAAAAAGAAAGAGCTTACTCGCAAACAGACACATACTTTATGCAGGGCACTCCTCTCAGTACTTTACATGCTGACTCATTTAAGGCTCAACAATCCCAGGGCTTCCCTACTTTAACACAGAGCTGAAGCAAGTGGCCAAAGAGGAGCCAGGCCACGCAGCTGGGTCTGGAAGCCAGGCAGTCTGATCCAAAGTCCATCAGAGCATGCTGTCTCTAACTTCTGTTTAAACATATACTTTATTAATGAATTCGTTCCAGTTTTAAACTAATTTTAGTTAAATGCAAAAAAAAAAACTTTGCCTGAGCCATCTGGACTTTCAACCTAAGAAAACCAAGTGGAAACAAGGGGAGGGGTGAAAACAGAAAAGGAGAGAGGCAAGGACAGTCAGACAAGAAAACTGCCTGCGCCCATTCAGCTCCGGGTGGCCTACTCCTTTTTGATGACAAAATAAAGCGGTATCTACTTAGCCCGTACTTAGCCTGCGGCATACACTGCGGATTTCCACAGCGAATGCTCCAGTAAGGCACCCACCTTAGGAAGAAGCAGACAGGTGACATTCCAAGTGGCTCTCCATAAAAGTTAGCTCCATGTCAACTAGAGGGCCTAAAATCTAGGGGTTAATGATTTTTGCTGGCAACTCGTTTTTCATAGGGCAAATATTAACGATTTAAACTTAAGTTTATAAAAAAAAAAATCAGAGTAATTCTTCAGAGTAGAGTTCAGCCAAAAATGACTAAATAAGAGATGAATGAAGACTCATAGCACACACCTGAATTTCTAAAAGGACAGAATTCAAAAAGAATATAATTAAATTTCATAAAATCCATAGAGAGGGCAGCATTGTCAAGGTTTCCGTACACTATTCCAAGCAAGGTAAATTTAAGCTAAAACTCAATTACTTAAAACCAAGTTCAGCCAAACTGGAACGACTTCCTCCAGTTGTTCCATGCTACTACTCATTTAAAGGAAGAAAGTCTTATAATAGGATTCAACTCTAACCTAAGAAAATACCAGTTTGTCAAATTTAGCTCATCTTCTGAGATTTCTTTCCATTTTCAGTGGCTAGAAAGAAAAAACCATGAACCAAAAACAAAACCAGAGGCAAAAGTTTCTTCCTCAGAAGTTAATAGAAGGGCCCAGTGCAGTAGCCTAGCGGTCAAAATCCTTGTTTTGCATTCTTTGCAGTGATCCCATATGGATGCTGGTTCGTGTCCCGGCTGTTCCACTTCCCTTCCAGTACCCTGCTTTTGGTCTGGAAAAGAAGTAGAGGATGGCCAAACTCTTGGGACTAAGCAACCATGTGGGAGACCCAGAAGAAATCCCTGGCTCCTGGCTTTAGATCGGCTCACTTCTGGCCATTGTGGCCACTTGGGGAGAGCACCAGTGGATGGAAGATCCTTCTGTCTCTCCTCCTCTCTGTAAATGACTTTTCGACAGAAGTAAATAAATCTTTAAATATAAAGATTGAAAAAGAAGTTAATAGAAACTGAAACAGGAAGTGGCCAGTTCAGGCACAATGTCCTATTTGTTTATTCAACTTGTTTTTCTCTTCAATGACTAACACAACAGACTAGACAGTCAACAGGGGTGTTCTACAGAAACAAGTAAATCAACCAATCAATGTTAGTAGAAAAAGGCAAGCACATCAGACACTCTTTAGCAAATGAAACTCCTTCCAAAATACTCTTGTCTCCGGGTAAAGGGACCGATGGGAGTTCGGAAAGCAGAAACTCGTTGGGGGGGCACACGGAAGGGGCAGAATAACATCAGAATCTTGGTGATGACACACAGCATCAGTGTCTGAGATAATTAGAAGGCAGAATAACAGGGATTCCAAAACTACGAAGCATTGGCTGCCAATGTGTGTGTTGCCAGATTTTACTCCGCATCTGTTGACTCCGAGTTGGCATCACGGAGATACTAGATCCAGAGCATGTGGAGGCAGCTGCAGTTCCCGCCCTCCCAAGAAAGCCAACATTGGAGCCTTTGAGTTCTTGTTTGCATCTGCTGTTAAGGGCAACGGTAATTGGCACAGAAAAGGAAATTGCCTCTAATCTGCCTTGGACATAAATGTATTACCACCAGTGTCGAAAAGAAAAAGCACAAATAAGATATTCAAGAAAATTTAAAAGAGGAATCATTTTCAAAGATAAGTAGGGGTTGGACCTGGCACGATAGTGTAGTGGTTAAAGTCCTCGCCTTGAACGTGCTGGGATCCCATATGGGCACCAGTTCTAATCCCGGCAGTTCCACTTCCCATCCAGCTCCCTGCTTGTAGCCTGGGAAAGCAGTCGAGGACGGCCCAAAGCCTTGGGACCCTGCACCCACGTGTGAGACCCAGAAGAGCTCCTAGCTCCTGGCTTCAGATCAGCGCAGCACCGGCAAATGCGGTCACTGGAGGACGAACCCTCGGATAAAAGAGCTTCCTCTCTGTCTCTCCTCCTCTTTATTTTTATTGGAAAGCCGGATATACAAATAAAATCTTTAAAATATATATATATATACTCTTAAAAAAAAAAGAGAAGTAGGGGTGCAGGATGTGCACAGAGCACTAAGCCACCACCTGGGAAGCCTTCATCCCATCCAGGGATGCTTGGAGTCCTGCCCCTGTGTTCTGACCCTACTTCCTGCTAATCCAACCTGGGAGGGGGCAGCTGATGGGACCCTGCCTGTCACCCACGAGGAACATCTAGATGGAGTTCCGAGATGCAGTCTCAGCCTCCATTTGAGGACTCAACAGCAGGTTGAAGATCTCTCTCCCCAACCCCACATTTCAAGTAGATAAAGAACAGTTTTCAAATATAACATAACTCAAAAATGTGATCATCTGTAATATTGAAAAATAGGGGGGAAAAAAAGCAAGAAAATAGGAAAACTTCTGAAATAAAAGATATACACAGGATTTAGGAAAAGCAGAGACTGGCACTATGGCTGCTACACATTTTTCAGTTGTAGACTGAGAAGTTTATTTGTGACGTGACCAGGTGAATGCAGAAATAAGAAGGAGAAGGCACCTCCTGGGAGAGAGCCGGGAGGTGGAGATCTTGAAAGGAGAGAAGACGACACCAACGGCGTGAGGAAGGGTCTTGGGATTTTACACATTCGCTGACCCCTGCTAGCTGAGCAGGAATCTGCAGGTAAGTCATTCCCCATTGGTGGTCTCGCTGCTACACTTCTGACCTAGCTCCCGAATTTGCCTAGGAAGCAGTGGAAGATGGTCCAAGTACTTGGACCTCTGCTCCGCTGTGATCTGCTAGCAGCTCCAGATACAGGGCTTCCACCCGGCCGGGCCCTGGTGGCCAGTGAGGGAGCGAACCAGCAGATGGAAGACTTGACACTCTCTCTGCCTCTGTCTGTCCCGCTCTGTAATTTCACCTTCCATGTAAACAAATGCTTTTTTTAAAAAAAATAGAAAACTGACAAGAGATGGAAACAAAACTTCAAAGTAACATCAGGAAGCCAACAATCATCTCTAAAGCGGCAAGAAAGGTGTTACAAGTACAAAGGACCACTGAAGGAGGGACCTGCAGACAAAACACACCACAGCCCTAAGCAACACAAACCCCCAAGGGAACTGGCTCTTTCAGAACTCCTGCTGATGGTCCTTGTGTTGACCAAAGCCAATCAGAAAACAATAAGCTCCGGGGGCAGAAATGATAGAAACCAACTCCCAGACCACAGAGCAGGGTGCCAAAAATGTGGAGGGGTAGGTGGAGAACGGGTGAGAAGGTATGCTGAGCAACTGTCACACAGCAATGGACGGGCACACGCAGAAGTGGTTCAGCCAGTTCCACCTAAATCACTAGACACCATGGGAAAGTCTGCAAATACGTCTTAAAAAAAAAAAAAAAAGAAGAAGAAGAAGAAAGTTTCCTCATGTCTCCCACGCGGGTACAGGGTTCCAAGACTTTGGGCCATCTTCGACTGCTTTCCCAGGCTACAGGCAGGGAGCTGGAAGGGAAGTGGAGCAGCCTGGATACAAGCCGGTGCTCATATGGAATCCCAGCGCATGCAAGGCAAGGACTTTAGCCACTAAGCTACCACACCAGGCCCTTCAAATAAGTCTTAAGCATAAAAACTAACTTAGGTTACAACTGCCCTATACCACCTGGAAATAGGGGGAAATGTTAAAAACTTTATTTCAGGTAAATAATGGCATTTCTAAACAAAGGGACAGAATTTTAAGGGACAGAATTTCCATGGTCACTTTTTTTTAATTTACTACTAATTTGAAATGAGTCACAGACAGAGGAGAGAGAAAAAGACATGCCATCCACAAACTCACTCCTCAAATGGCCACAAGGACTCAGCCAAAGCCAGGAGCCAGAGCTGCTTGCAGAAAGGATGCAAAAGCTTGACCCATCTTCCTTTGCTTTCCTGGGGACATCAGAAGAGGAGTCAGCTGGACGTCAAACTGATATCCATACCAGTAGAATGGAGCTAAGCTGATCTGAACAGCCAGAGTTAAGCTGATCTGAAGCCAGGAGCTTCTTCCAGGTTTCTGACCCAAGGACTCGGGTCTTTGTCCACTGCTTTCCCAGACTATGAGCAGAAAATGGACTCAGAAGCGAGCAGTCAGGACATGAAATCCTGGCCTATACAGGATGCTGGCAACAGCAAGTGAAGGATTAGCGTGCCACCCCACTGCACCAGCCCCAAGCCCTTTATCTCTAAGGGAGCAGCTCTAAGACAAGGTCCTTCTCTGTGCTCAAAGGCATTACATAACTGCACTGGTGCACGTATCACAGTGTATTATAGCTGCTTGTTTATTTCTCCCTCATTAGACTGATTCCTTCAGGGCAGAGACTCTTATTCCGTGTATCCTTGGCTCTTAACATGGTACAAAGTTGGCCTTCAGTCAATGTGCACTGTGTCAATTAATGGACTTAGGGCCCATTTATTATCAGCACAACGCCACGGTGCCTACAATCTACAATGACCCTTAGCAATTGGAACACTAGCAAATTGTGTTTAGAGCATGGTTTAATACGTTGGGCTGGAACAGCCACCTTCATTCCAGCCCAGCTCAGTTCTGTAGAGTAACCTTCATATGGATTCTACAGAAAATGACTATGGGCAATCTTCTACCTGCTTTCATGCACGCGGCCTTGTCCACTGTCACAGAACCAGCCACTCTCCCCAAAACACAGGCAGATGGCAAGATGATGCTTCATTTCAGACAACAGTCAGATCCACATTCTCTCTCCAGACTCTCTCCAAGGATCTGCTAGGTCCACTGAAGGAACTAATAATTTGGGCATGTAGGTAAAGTTTATGTTTTACACAGGTGATAAAGATGATACACAGAGAACATATTTAATGTTTATTTTAACAGACATAACCCTTGGTAAAATTATAAAGTTCTTGAGTAACAAAGCCAGGTAACATCACCATATTAAAAGGGATATGATGTTAGTATGTCATTAACAGAATCTAGAACATATTCACATTATAATTATGAATCACTTTCACATAACCCTGTACTTAAGAAGTGTTTAGTCATCTTTTCATTGATATAGTCAACTCTTACCTGTAGATTCTCCACACAAAAAGGACAAAGTTAATAACAAGTTCAGGGGGTACAGTGCAGTAGCCTAGTAGCTAAAGTCCTCGCCTTGAAAGTGCCAGGATCCCATAAGGGTGCCAGTTCTAATCCCAGCAGCCCCGCTTCCCATCCAGCTCCCTGCTTGTGGCCTGGGAAAGCAGTCGAGGACGGCCCAGAGCCTTGGGACCCTGCACCTGTGGAAGAAGATCCAGGCTCCTGGCTTTGGATCGGCGCAGCACCAGCCATTACAGTCACCTGGGGAGTGAAACACTGGACGGAAGATCTTTCTCCCTGTCGCTCCTCCTCTCTGTATATCTGACTTTACAACAAAAATAAATCAATCTTAAAAAGAAAAAAGAAATCTTTAAAAAAACATATATCAAGTTCATAACCCTGATTGGAGGCTGCCCATCTTGTGTTGTCAGCAAGGTGAGTAAACCCCAATGCAGTGTGAGCTGTGCCTCCACTAGAGGGGAGCTGCCTATCAACAGCCATGTCTTCCAGAAACGCCATGACAAAGTCTCAGGTCTCCTGGACAAGTGGTTCTAGTCACTGCAGACTGGAATGGATGCTGACGTGGCTCAATTCAGTGTCCTCTTATAAATCTAACCCCAATCAAACAAGGAAAAGAGTGTTACTTTCTACATAGGAAAAGGGAATTCTGAGTTAATCTTTACAATATGAATTACTTTGAGATTCCAGTAATACAAAAATAGAGAATGTTTCAAGTAAGTGTTCTATTATGATTTAAAGCAGAAGTCCCCAAAGCAAGATCTTTGCAGAAACACTTAAGATGGTAAACACAGCCCTTCCCCCAATCCCTTTTGCCATCAATTTCCTAAAACTGTCAGGCCAATACAGCAAAATTACTCTTACCTCTAAGGACAACTAAGTATAACATCTGTATAATAATGACAACACAGGTTACACAAACCTATGATTTATAAACTTGTACTGTACACAGGTTCTGTACTACACACGAACTTGAAAACAAAACTAAAAAACGGTTTGCCACAGAAGTTTGTGTCTCACACTATTAGCTTCAGCTACCTCGGGCTAGTTTCGGTTCTCCTAACTAGTGTTTGACCCATAGGAAAGATGACACTGTTCTCCAACTCCAACAAAGTCGGAAAAGAGGGAGTTAATGTATGATTCAGATAATACAGAATATGCAGCAATAATATCAATGTATTAAAATTATCAATATTACTTCTGATTTAACATTCTCCTTCACTAAAATAAAAATGAAACCTCACCCCCCCAAAAAAAATTAAAATGAGTACAAAACATTTTTTCTAATTGATATCTTTACCGCAGGTAAACTTTGCATGGCAAATGAACAGGGTTGAGTGTAGTTTAATACAATCAATAATAGGCCCTGACACCTGAAAAGGATTATTTGTGTTTTCCGAACACAGTGTTCCAAATCATATTCCCCATTTCCTAATCTTCTTCCTTAAACTTCACTGTGGAGCTCGCTATAAAGGAAGTGTCTGGGTAAGCAATAAAGACCCTGCATAACAAGCGCATCTTTCCCCAAGAAAAACAGGTGATGGGGAGATCTGTAAGAATTCAAGCAGACTGCAAGCACCTAGATTGTTAACAGCAGTGGAATAACCACAGGGGGTGGAGGAGCCAGCGCATAGACTGGCATCCAGGATGCCAAGCTGCGGATCTCCGACCCTGGGCAGCTGCCAAGACGACCACGACTTCCATTCCTTAACCACCAGTCGGGCTCCGCAGAGTTGCAGCAGGTCATCTGGCCGCTGTTTTCCCTAACACATAAATAGTTCACAACCTAACTGCCTTACTCAGTACTTCTAAAAAAAAAAAAAAAGGCGAAAGTAAGCCACTCCTCTGACGCCTAGTCCTTCACCAGCCCATCCCAATTCTCTCCTAGCCAAAGAATAGACGCACCTGGCCACCAGAAACGCCACAATTGAACTCCTCTCCTAAGACAGACAACGCCAAACGCACTGCGGCTACAGTCTAGTGCTCCTGGCGGGGCTGTCCCAGGGGACCGAAGGTGACACCAGGGCAAAGTCTGGGCTCCTAAGGGAAAGAGCCCGTCTGGGGGAGCCCCTCCGAATCCCGGACAGCACGCGGCCTCAGCCCTATAGACAAAAACTTGGCCTCCGCACCCCAACCCCCGCCTCACTAGCAACCTGGTAATTTACAACCTGGCAACACCTTCTAATTAGCAACGTTCTCGCCTTTTATAGCCGAAAAATTAAACTGAGGCTTCTCACAAGTTACGATCAACCCAGGCAACCGGCGCCTGCTCACCGAGAAGCCCCGGTGCCTCCAATCTCCAGTTTGGCTACTGAACCTGGGGGGGGGGGGGGGCAGTGTCCCGGGTTTCTCTCTCCCGGAGATAAGGGAGGAAAAGAGCCCACCCGGCTCGGCTAGGTGGAGGGGGTACGGGAAAGAGAGGACAGGAGCAAGGCACCGAGCGGCACAAGGCGTGAACAGCCACCAAGCAGAGCTGGGCTCAGCGCACCGGCGGGGGGCGACAGGCAAGACAGCGGGTGGCGCGCGCGTGGAGGTGCCAGGGCGCAAGCTGTGAGAAGCGGGGGAGCACCCGGGCTGCGGAAGCCGGCCCCGGGATGCGCGCGTCGGGCACCCACCCACCCACCAAGCTTGGCCCCGCGCGGCTCGGCGCGAGCACCCTCCTCCCGGCTCGCACGGCCCGCACCGCTGCGCACCCACCCCAGCCCGGCCCGCGCGCACACGCCCCTCGGGCCGCCGGAGCCTACGTACCCAGCACCACGCAGAGCACATCGAGGGCCACGTACGGCAGCCGCGTCTTGTCAAACATGGTTTCAGGAGGCGGCTCCCCGGCGCGGACTGAGTTGCGGACCGGCGGCTTGAGGAAGCCCGACTCTCTCTAGACCGAATCAGGGGCTGACGACGTCGGGGCCTCGAGCGCGGCTCCTTCCAGCCCGGAGGACAGCAACCGGGAGACCGTCAGCAATGGCGTCCGGGCCCCCTCCCCTCAACAGCTCCCGCAAACCGGGCCGGCGACGCCCGCGCGCCAGCCGCCGCAGCAGCTCTGTCACCGCAGGGCCCCTTGGCTCGGTCGGCCGAACGCGGCCCGACCCGGCTGCTTGCCGTCTGGATCCCAGCAGGCGGGGCGTCCGGACTCGTGCTTTAAAGATGCGGACCGGTAAAGGGAGGAGGCACGCGGGCCCGGGCCCCTCCCGCCGGGCAGCGCGGGATCGGCCAGCGCGCGGCCTCTCGGGCAGGAGGGGAGGCGGCGGGGGCGGGGCGCGGCGCCCTGGCCGGGCCGGGCAGCCAATCCGCGCCGCCGGCCCCGCCCCCGGCCGACCTGCCGAGTCGGACCGGAGGGGAGCGCCGCCCGGAGGCCGGAGGGACGTCGGGGGGCGTCTCCTGGTGCGGGGCGCAGGACCCCGGCTCGGCGCTCTCCTGGGGAGGAGTGGGGTGGAGTGGGGTGGGTGGGGTGGAGTGGGGTGGGTGGGGTGGGTGGGGTGGGTGGGGTGGAGTGGGGTGGGTGGGGCGGGTGGGGTGGGAGGGTGGGGGATGGGGAGGTCTCTGAGCTCCGCCCATTTCGGGCCCGGCTGCTGAGCGGGGTGGCTCGCTAAGGTAGAGCTAGGCCGCCTGCTTCCCACCGATCTCACAGGGGGCGCGGGTAATAATGAAGTTGAAGGTAAGGGTCGCTGCAGCTGGGCCCCTGTGAGCCCCCTTTCTTCATTAGGCCCTAACCTTCCTGTTTCAATCCTTTCGTTGCTTTTAGTAATTCTCCATCGCCCTCACGTGTTCCCTGGCTTTCACCCTGCAGCTGTTTTTGCTGTATTCCGGATTGAGCCGAATCTCACCTGTTGGGATAATCATCATGTCCTCTATTGCCACGGACTTTGAATAAACGTCTTCGTTACATTTTAACAAGGGTCAGGTTGATTTAACAGCCGCCGTCGCTCCCACTATCCCATCCCTGAAAGAACAACACTAGGGTACGCTTAATCTCAGTTTCCTAATGCATAAAATGAGGGTGTTGAGGACCCCTACTTGTGTGCCAGTTAAGGCAAAGCGTCGAAGCCCAGAAAAGACACTTTGAGAGCTGCTGCATGCAGTCAACCAGGTAAACAACCAGGGAAGCAGTTACTGCCTCTCGGGCTTTTTCCTACACAATACCCACAAAACCAGTGCATAGATGTGTTAGGACATAACCCCCAACTGGTCTCCCCCAAAAAAAGCAAAAGACAGATTTAAAGAAGCAGTGAATTTCATCATTTGAACGGCTTCTACAGGCCGTTACACCTGAGAAAGGTGCACCATTTTGGGGCCACCTCTTACTCCCAGCAAACAGACAAGACACAATATTTGTGAGACCCATGTATTGTCTGTTCATTCAGAAAGCATTTCTCGAGCCCACAGTACTTCATGTACTGCCTTAATTCTGGACTGCTTTTCTCCTAACTGTGCTTGTTTATCCTTTGAGCCACATAAACTATCGCTCTCTCTAACTGACCAAGCCTCTGGCAGCCACCATTCTATTCTGTCCTATGAGATCAGCGCTTCTAGATTCCACGCGTGAGTGAGGTCACGCAGTCTTTGTCTTCAGTTACTACAATGTTCTGCAGTTCCACTCATGCCCCACATGGTGTTTTATATCTGAGTAGTATCCCTTTAAGGGATTATCAAATTTTCCTCATCCATTCATCCACTGATCCCCCCGCACCCCCACTTAATTCCATGTATTGATTCCTGTGAATAGTGCAATAAACATGGGAATGCAAACCTCTCTCCACAGACTGACTCCGTTTCCATTGGATCTACACCCAGTAGGGGGACCAGTGGATCACGTGGTAGTTCTATTTTGAAGATTTTGAGGAAGCTCCATACTTTTTTTCCATAAGAGCTACACTAATTTACATTGCCACCACAGCAAAGTTCCCTTTTCTGCACAGCCTCCTGGACTGACACTGAGCTTTTGGTCTTTTGGAGACTAGCTATTGTAGCAGGTGTAAAGCCATGGCTCATTGTGATTCTGATTTGCATTTCCTGATGTTGAGTGATCCCTAAGAGAGCCCAGTCCAGTGCCCAGCTTCTGAGAGGCCAAAAGGAGCAAGGAAAAGCCCCTGACCTCGGTAGCCCCATTGCAAAACTGGCCTGTAACTAGGATACAGTATACTGATCAAAACGCATTGTGCAGGGGCCATCCAGCCCACAGGCTATATAATGTCCTTGAAATCATTTGGTCTGGCCCTGCCGTGGCAGCCACCAGAGACTCGAAGCCCAAGAAATCTATATCAAGCTACTATAGGTTGAGGCTGAGAATTTTCTTTTTATTTATTTAGTTTTATTGGAAAGGCAGATCAGATTTACAAAGAGAAGGAGGAGCAGCAAGAAAGATCCCCCATTGGCTGGTTCACTCCCCAAATGACCCCAACGGTTGGAGCTGAGCCCAATCCGAAGCCAGGAACTTCTTCTGGGTCTCAGAATGGTGCAGGGTCCCAAGGCTTTGGGCCATCCTCTACTGTTCTCCCAGACCACAACCAGGAAACTGGATAGGAAATGAAGCAGCAGGGACACAAACCAGCATCCATATGGGATTCCAGAACTTGCAAGGTGAGGATTTAGACATTGAGCCATTGCACCGGACCCTGAAGTTGAGAAATTTCTACGACTCACAACTGATTTTGTAAATATCCAAATGATCCTTGGCAGAAGAAAGTTCCCCACAGCTGGGCCCGGCGCGGTGGCGCAAGTGGTTAAAGGTCCTCGCCTTTCACTCCCGGGATCCCATATGGGCGCCGGTTCTAATCCCGGCAGCCCCGCTTCCCTTCCAGCTCCCTGCCTGTGGCCTGGGAAAGCAGTCGAGGACGGCCCAAAGCTTTGGGACCCTGCACCCGCATGGGAGACCCGCAAGAGGCTCCTGGCTTCGGATCGGCATAGTATCGGCCCGTTGCGCTCACTTGGGGAGTGAATCATCGGACGGAAGATCTTCCTCTCTGTCTCTCCTCTCTGTATATCCGCCTTTCCAATGAAAAAATAATAAAAATAAATCTTTAAAAAAAAAAAAGAAAGTTCCCCACAGCTGGACAACAAACACACAACAAACAGTGGGAGTTTGACCTTGGTCTTGGGAAAGATCCCATGGGGAGGTGACAACTTGCTTTGTTCTTTCCCTCCCCCACACAACCACACAACGCTTCCTTAAATGACAAGTAAATAAATGGTTGATTTTTAACAGGTGTTTCGCCTTTTAGAGGAGGTGCAGATAACAGCTTTAAAGATAGATTAATAACGGCCTCAATAGCCTCGTGACTAAAGTACTCACCTTGCATGTGCCGGCATCCCATTGGGGCTTCAGTTCATGTCCTAGCTGTTCCACTTCCCTTCAGGCTCTCTGCTTGTGGCCTGGGAAAGCAGTCAAGGACTGCCCAAATCCTTGGGACCCTGCATCCACGTGGGAGACCCAGAAGAAGCTTCAGATTGGCTCAGCTCCAGCCGTTGCGGCCGCTTGGAGAGTGAACCATAGGACGGAAGATCTTTCTGTCTCTCCTCCTCTCTGTATATCTGACTTTGCAATAAAAATAAAATAAATCTTTTAAAAAAAAGATGACCCTATTATAGATTTATTGAATTCCGAGTCCCACATGCAGTTGTCTTGGCAAGAACAGGTCAAATACCTTCACCAGATGTTTTGCACCCATGGTTAAGTAGTTGGATCCCTGCCACCCATGTGGAAGACCCTGATTGAGTTCCTGGTTTCCAACTTCGCCTGACCAAGCCCAAGGTCACAGGTATGGGGAGAAATTAATCAATGAATGGAAGTTTCTCTTTCTTTTTCAAATAAATAAACACAATTAATTAAAAAAAAAAAAAAAACCTAATGCTCAGAGTATGACAATTGGAGCAGGAAGAATAATCCTTAAAGATTGAGCAGTGGGCCTGGAGGTGAGGCCTAGCAGCTAAAGTTCTCGCCTTGAACGCCTCGGGATCCCATATGGGTGCCGGTTCTAATCCCGGTGGCCCCATTTCCCATCCAGCTCCCTGCTTGTGGCCTGGGAAATCAGTTGAGGACAGCCCAAAGCTTTGGGACCCTGTACCCGTGTGGGAGACCCGGAAGAAGTTCCTGGGTCCTGGCTTCGGATCGGCACAGCATCGACCGTTGCGCTCATTTGGGGAGTGAATCATCGGATGGAAGATCTTCCTCTCTATCTCTCCTCCTCTCTGTATATCTGACTTTCCAATAAAATAAATAAATCTTTAAAAAAAAAAAAAAAAGATTGAGCAGTAACTTGAGTAAAGAGGCAGCCAAATCAATGGCATTTTCTGACCTCCGTGAGGAAGGAAGTCTGTAAAAGCAGGAACTGTCATTGGAAGTTAATGGAAGATTTTTGATTATAACAGTTTAGTTAAAAAGTGTGTCTGAAGGCAAAGAAAAATTGCTGAAAACAGGTAGTGATGTGTGAAAAACTGTCTGAGAGGTGTCATAGCCTCTTCAACCAGTGGGAGAAAAGAGGTCTTTATCTTGGGAATCAGGTTATCCAGAGGTCAATTTCTGTGTTTATTTCCGTTCTGATCTTATCTTTCCTACAGTCTTGTTTATGGCTTCCACCCCTCTCTCAGCTAACACTTCTGCCCAGCTACAATGAGAGGAATTTAACTATGAGCGAGAAGCCTGAATGTCTTGGGATCAGATTTGAGCCTCAGTTTCACCAACACACACCCTCCTTCCACCGAGTCACTTCGGTGGCAAGCTCAGGGGGCCAGAGCTTTAGGTGGTTGCTGTTGTTTAGGAAAACACAACTCTTCATAGATTTTCTGTCATAAATCAAATAGAAAACTGTAGGTGTACTTCCCTAGCAAATGTGTGATGCATGCAGACATGTGATACATATGTTTTGGAAAACGGCTCTGTGAATGCATCCCCATTATTTCTGCTTCCCTACCACCCACTCAACCCAAGACTCATGTGGTTCCCTAATCTAATGGAGGAATGGGGTTGTTAGTAAACCCATACCTGGGCCTGCTGATCACCACATCCTGTCTCTAGGACACTTACAAATCCTTTTCGTTGTTGTTGTTGTTGTTGTTGTTTTTAAAGATTTATCTATTATTATTTGAAAGGCAGATTTACAAAGAGAGAGAATGAGATCTTCCACCTGCTGGTGCACTCCCGAAATGGCCACAGTGACCAGAACTGAGCCAGTCCAAAGCTGGCAGTCAGGAACTTTTTTCATGCCTCCCATGTGGGTACAGGGGCCCAAAGATTTGAATCATCTTCTTGTGCCTTCCCAGACCATTAGCAAGAAGCTGGATCTGAAGTGGAGCAGCCAGGACTCAAACTAGTACCCATATGGGATGCCAGTGCCCCAGGTGAGGCTTCATCAGCTATAGAACAGCACTGGCAGGGCTGGGCATTTGCCCCAGCATGTCAGATGTCCTGCATCCCATATTAAACTGTTCCTGATCCCAGCTTCCCACCACTGTAGACCCTAGGTGACAGTTCAATTAATTAGGCTCCTGCTATCCATGTGCAAATCTGGATGGAATCCCTGGGGTCCCAGATTCAGCTTTGGCCCAGTCCCAGCTCCTGTGGTCATGCGGGTGGGGGACGCAGTGAACCAGTAGATGGGAGCTCTGAGTGTGTATGTGTGTCTGTCTATATGTAGGTGTCTCTCTCGGCCTCTCACTTACACATAAATGAATAAACAAGAAGAGAAATAGAATCAAGCTGTGCCTCTCCACCCTTTATGATGTTGTTGTTCTAGCTTTTCCCCCAAAGGCATGAGCCTGAAAGTAGAAATGGGGAGGAGGGTTAATGCTTCAGTCCTGTTATGGGGTGCAGCAAGTGATAGCCAGCAACCATTGACAGTGGGCAAATGAAATGTGACTGTGTCCCCAGCCGTCCGTCCTGAAGGTGAGTCCTAACAGCAATGGAATGTTAATTCCATCCTCAAGCCTGTGAAGCAGGGGCTTGCTCTCTTTCTGATCAGGTGCTTCCATTACTCTGGCACCTCAACTCTTGGCTGACCCAGGACAGATAATCCCCTGAGCATGGTCCCTGTGTACTGCTTAGATGGGACAATGGACATAGTAATGTTGTTTCTGGTTTGTGTACTATCAGCAGTTCCAGGAGACGTGAGGACTAGCAGTAGTGGAATGTGGGCAGAGAAGCCAGGGAAAGGTGAATGTCTGCAGCTTTGTAAGTGTGCCCAGGTTATTCGTTGCGTGTCTCTTAGGATAGCTTATACTGGGGAAGCTGGGACATAGGTCTTCAGCTTAGTGGATGGATTTAAGGATAATGACCATTTGTTCCTCTTGGGGTTATGTTTGGTTGGATTATGATTGGTTGGATTGCCATGTGGACTTGTGATTTGCTATTTTTAGTGTGCTCTATTATCACCAAGCTTGGTTAATAAAGACACTTTAATAAACCTTAGACATGTCTTGTTTGTACCCCATAACAAGTCCCATTCTTACCATCCATGACACCTCTTATAGGCACCTGTTTGGGTGGACTTCTTTAAAGATGGAGCTACTACGTTCCATATAACAGTGCATGGAAGAGAGCCTTTAGGGTCCACTCCAGCTTGTCTTTCTAATCAAGATCAGAGTCGGTGGGTGGAGTGTTAGGGTCAGAGGTTAGCATGTCTCTTGGGATGCCCACATTCCCTATGGGAAGACCTGGGTTCTAGTCCCAGCTCTGCTTCCAATTCCAGCTGCCTACCAAGACACACACACACACGCTGGGGTCCTCCTACACAAGTGAGAGCACAGGACTGAACTCAAAGCTCCCAGCTTCAGACTGCCAAGCACAATTTGCTTCTGGCAATTGGGGAATGAATTAAACATACACACACACATAAAGTAGCTTGCCTTGGGCCCGGCTCAGTAGCTTGGTGGCTCAAGTCCTCGCCTGGCATCCGCCAGGATCCCACGTGGCTACCAGTTTGAGTCCTGAAAGCTCTACTTCCCATCCAGCTCCCTGCTTCTGGCCCGGGAAAACAGTCAAGGTCGGCCCAGAGCCTTAAGACCCTGCGCTCACATGGGAGACCTTGAAGAAGCCTCTGGCTCCTGGCCTCAGATCGGCTCAGCTCCAGCCATTGCGGCCACTTGGGGAGTGAATCAGCAGATGGAAGATCTTCCTCTCCCTCTGTGCTCTTCTCTGTATATCAGATTTTCTAATTAAAAAAAAAAAAGAAAGAAAGAAAGAAAGAAAGAAAGAAAGAAAGAAAGGAAGGAAGGAAGGAAGGAAGGAAGAAAGAAAGAAAAAAGAATGGCAGACCTTAGCTATATTAAAAAATATTAATAATAAAGTAGGCTTTCATGTGCTGGTTCATATCCCAGCTGCTCCACTTCCCTTTCCCTGAGAAAGTAGTAGAGGACAACCCAAAGCCTTGGGTCCTTGCACCTGCTTGGGAGACCTGGAGGAGGCTCCTGGCTCCTGACTTCAAATCGGCTCAGCTTCGACCTCTGCGGCCCCTTGAACAGTGACCCAGCAGACAGAAGATCTTTCTCTCAGTTTTTCCTGTCTGTAAAAGTCTTATTTTTCAATAAAAATAAATACATCTTTTTTAAAAAAAGATTTAAAATTTTAAAATTTCAATACTACAGGTTTTTTGTTTTTTGTTTTTTTTTTTTTAAGATTTACTTAGTTTAGCAGGACTAGTATCATGGCTCAATAAGTTAATCCTCCACCCTCAAGTGCTGGGATCCCACACAGACCGTTTTGTGTCCTGGCTGTTCTACTTCTGACCCAACTTGTTGCTTATGGCTAGAAAAGCAATAGAGGATGGCCCAAAGCTTTCAGACCCTGAGATCCAGAAGCGGTCCTGGCTTCAGATCAGGCTCGGCTCCAACCATTGTAGCCTTTTGGGGAGTGAACCAGCAGATGGAAGATCTCGTGTGTGTGTGTGTGTGTGTGTGTGTGTGTGTGTGTGTGTGTGTCCTTTTCTCTGTAAATCTGCCTTTCCAATAAAAAATAAATCTTAAAAAAAAAAAAGATGTACTTATTCACTTGAAAGTCAGAGTTACATAGAGAAAGGGAGAGGAGAGAGAGAGAGAGAGAGAGAGAGAGAGATCTCTTCCATGTACTGGTTTATGGTTTACTCCTCAGTTGGCCACAGGAGCCTGAGCTGGGCCAGACAAAATCCAGGAGCCAGGAGCTTCATCAAGATCTCCCACATGCGTGGCAGGGGCTCAGTCACTCGGATTATCTTGTGCTGCTTTCCCTAAGCCATTAATAAGGAGCTGTTTGAGAAGCAGAGCAGCTGGAACTTGAATCAGCACCCGTGTGGGATGCCAGCATCACAGGCAATGGTTTTACCCACTATACCACAAGCCTGGCTCCTAAAATAAATAATTACTTTTTTTTTTTCATCTTTTAAAAGCTAAAGCAACAAATAAAGACATCTTCCATCTGCTGATTCATTCCCCCAAATGCCTACAACATCCAGGGCTGAGCTGGGCAGACTCCAGAAGTCTGGAACACTTCCACATGGATGGCAGTAGCCCAAGTACTTGGGTCATTACTTGCTGCTGCCTGGGGTACACACATTCAGAGCAGAGGGACCCAGGACCCGAACTCTGGCATGCTGATAGGAAATGCCAAGTGATGTCTTAACCAGCAGGCCAAACACCCATACCTGCTGCAACATTAGGTTTAAAAAAAAAAAAAAACGTCAGAAATGCACTTCTAGGAATGTACTAACCCTCAAAACCACATTCCCTTTGAATTTCTCACACAAGGAACTTCTTGTAATTTTCCATTAGACTTATAAATCTTTGCTTTTGAAAAGTTTATGACAAGGCCCAGCGCAAAAGCCTATTGGCTAAATCCTTGCTTTTCATGCGCTGGGATCCCATTTGGGTGTCAGTTTGTGTTCCAACTGTTCCACTTCCCATCCAGCTCCCTGCTTGTGGCCTGGGAAAGCAATAGAGGATGGCTCAAAGCCTTGGGACTATGCACCCCTGTGGGAGACCTTGAGTGAGCTCCTGGATACTGGCTTTGGTAGACTTAGCTCCAGCTATTGCGGTCACTTGGGGAATTAACCAGCAGACAGAAGATCTTTCTCTTTATCTCTCCTTCTCTCCAAAAATCTGATCTGCCTTTCCAATAAAAAACAAATCTTTTTTTTTAATTAAAAAAAGTTTATGACAGGGCTTGGCATAATGGGTCAATGGCTAAATCCTTACCTTGCACATGAAGGAATCCCGTGTGGACACTGGTTCCTGTCCTAGCTGCTCCATTTCCCATCCAACTCCCTACGTGTGGTCTGGGACAGCAGAGGAGGATGACCCAAAGCCTTGGGACCCTGCATCCATGCAGAGACCTCTAAGAAGCTGCTGGCTTCAGAACAGCTCAGTTGATAGATCTTTCTCTCCGTATCACCTTTTTCTGCAAATCTGCCTTTCCAATAAAAATTAAAAGTCTGAAAAGAAAGGTTACAACAGTGCTACAGGCTCTGCACTCTGTAACTTCTGGGGCAGTTGTTAAACATACACCCACCCAAAGGTTTTTCACACTGAAGGTCTAGGACGGGGTGTCAGTCTATCGTTATTACAGTTAACAGTATGCCAGGAATTCCTGGTGGTCATCGGAATGGTAGGGCCTCAAGTCTAGCCAGCCAGAATTTTCACTCATCAGATTTCATATTTTGGACCAACACTGGGTTGCTGAGCCTCTGTCTTTGGGGCAAGCATCTCATATGGGTGCTAGTTCAAGAATGTCCTGGTTGCTCCATTTCCCATCCAGCTCCCTACTGGTACATCTGGAAGAAGCGGCAAAGAATGATACAAGTTGTTCGGATCAGGCTTGGCTCCAGCCATTGTAGCCATTTGGGGAGTGAACAAGCAGATGGAAGATCTCATTGTGTGTGTGTGTGTGTGTGTGTGTGTGTGTGTGTGTGTGTGTGTGTGTGTATTTTCTTCTCTCTCTCTAAATCTGCCTTTCCAATAAAAATAAATTTTTTAAAAAGATTTCTTTATTTATTTTTATTGCAAAGGCAGATATACAGAGAGGAGGAGAGACAGAAAGGAAGATCTTCCGTCCGATGATCCACTCCCCAAGGGGCTACAATAGCCAGAGTTGTGCCTATCCCAAGCCTGGAGCCTATTCCAGGTCTCCCTCACGGGTGCAGGGTCCCAAGGCTTTGGGCTGTCCTTGACAGATTTCCTAGGCCACAAGCAGGGAGGTGGATGTGAATTGGGGCTGTCGGGATTAGAACCAGTGGCCATATGGGATCCTGGCACATTTAGCCGCCAAGCTACCACGCCCTAAAAATAAATCTAAAAAAAAAAAAAAAAAGATTTACCTCATATGGGATATCAGTCTCTCATGGGAGACCTGGATAAAGCTCCAGGCTTCTGGCTTCACACTGGCCTAGCTCCAGCGATCGCGGCCTTCTGGTTAGTGACGTAGCAGACAGAGGGTCTCTCTCCATCTCTCCTCTCTCTCTAATGCTACCTTTCAAGTTAAAATAAAGATTTTTAAAACCTTTTTTATTTTCTAAAGATTATTTTATTTAACATTATCTAAAGAACAAAGAGAAAGATCCTGCATTCACCGCAACAGGCCAGGGCTGCATCAGGAGCCTGAACTTCTTCTGGGTCTCCCACATGGGTGCCAGGAACCCTAGTACTTGAGTCATCCTTGTGGCTTACCGGGAGGCACTTGAGCAGGAAGTTGGATCAGAATCTGAGTCAGGACTCAGACGCAAGCGCTCTGACACCATACTTAAGCAGCAGCCACGTCCTAACGGCAGTGCCCAATGGCCAGCCCTCCACAAATTTCAATGAAGTAGCATCACTTTCTCCAAAGTCATTACTGCACATGAAAGCTGCAGTACAGCATAGCAATGAAACACCTGGGATCAGAAATCGGTTCCTAAACATGCCCTGAATTCCCTTGGACAAATTACTTAAAACATCCTATGTACCAGGTCTGTAAAATGAGAATTTTTTTCTGTTTTGGTGCTAGTTAAATGAGCCAATAGGTCTACAGCACCACTCACAGTGTCAAGGCACTGGGTACGGTGGACATTATCATTCAGATTCCTGAACGCAGTGCCTTAGACCACTCGGCCATCCTGACACCTCATTCAAAGATTCCTATCACTTCCTTGTCAGACCCAGGTTGCTGGTGTGTTTTATCAACCGTGGCCGGAGAATAGCTGGTGTTCAGTGAACCCTCAATCCTTCACACTTGTGTGCCCAGGTCTATGTTGGTGTGTTGTGCTCTGGCCTGGCTCCAGCTCTCTTCGCAGATTCTCGGATGAAGTCTTAGATAGGTGCCTGTGGCCAGCACTGTCTGTCCCTAGTTTTTTGATTTGCAATAAAAATAA
Source organism: Ochotona curzoniae (assembly GCF_017591425.1). Taxonomy (NCBI): domain Eukaryota; kingdom Metazoa; phylum Chordata; class Mammalia; order Lagomorpha; family Ochotonidae; genus Ochotona; species Ochotona curzoniae. The sequence continues at coordinate 25,530,999 of NW_024465582.1, forward strand.
AAAGTAAATCTTTAAAAAATGGTTTATTTTTATTGGAAAGGCAGATTTGCAGAGAGAAGGAAAGATAGAATGATCTTCCATCCACTGGTTTACTCCCCAAATGACCACAACAGCCAGAGCTGAGGATGCAAAACCAGGTGCTTCTTAAGTCTTCCTACCTGTGTGGGGCCTAAGTCCTTGGGGCCATGCTCCACTGCTTCTCCAGGATATAAGTAGGGAGTTGCATGGCAAGTGCACCAACCAGCACATGAGCAGGCACTCACATGGGATGCCAGCACTGCAAGGTGGAGGACGAGCCTTTTGAGTCATCATGCCAGCCCCAGCAAGAAGAGTTTATACTCAGATAACCATCTCAGGGTAGGCTTTGGATGGCATAGCTGGACGTTCATTTGTTTGTCCCCTGCTTGGGGGAAGCCAAATATATTTGTTCTGGATGTAAAAGTTAGCTTATGTTATCAAGCCAGTGTGGTGGTTCAGCAAGCTAATCTGCACTGGCCTTCCATATAGGCATGGTTTATGTCCCTGCAGCCCCACTTCTGACTGAGGTCTCAGCTTACACCCTGGGTAAGCAGTGGAGAATGACTCAAGGCTTTGCAACCCTATACTCATGTGGGACATCCAGAAGAAGCTCCTGGCTCCCAGTTTCAGCTCAGCTCAGCTCCAGCTGTTGTGGCCATCTGGGGAGTGAACTAGCAGATGGAAAATCTTTATTCTCTGTCTCTTCTTCTGTAGACTCTGCATTTGAAATAATAAATAAATAAATCTTTTTTTAAAAAAAAAAAAAAGGAGCAGGCCCAATGTGGTAGCCTAGTGGCTAAAGTCTGTGCCTTGCATGCGCTGGGATCCCATGTGGGCACGGGTTTGTGTCCCAGTGGCCCCGCTTCCCATTCAGCTCCCTGCCTATAGCCTGGGAAAGCAATTAAGGATGGCCCAAAGCCTTGGGACCCTGCATCTGTATACCTGCTTAGGAGACCTGGAAGAAGCCTCTGGCTCCTGGCTTCGGATAGGCTTGGCTCTGGCCTTTGCAGCCACTTGGGGAGTGGATCAGCACCTGGAAGATCTTCCTCTCCTTCTCTCTGTATATCTGATTTTCAAATAATAAATAAGCAAATCTTAAAAAAAAAAATAAAGCGCATATGTTAGAAGGGAATGGAGAATGCTCGATTCTGTCCAGGAAACACCTGCTCTGTAACATAAAAAGCCCAGGATATTCTGTGGATATGCTACTAGTTCTGTTCTCCCTTACTGCTCATTTAGGAGAAAAGTACCCACAGAAGACTGGACTAGTTCACCCCCACCTGCGACTGCTCACAGCCTACAGTGACTGAATGACCAATTGAAAAGACCCTCCCTGCTCAGGGAATTGGATGGTGAAGGTTACAACAGAAAGGAAGACTACAAAGGCTATGGAAGAAGGAAAGAGAAGCTGTTTAAAGTCCAAAGGCTTTTTTTTAAACTTCTCTAGTTACATAAACCCTCGCAATATTCTCATGCAAACATGAGTCTGTATATCTAGGAAAAATGCTTAACATTATGCAATAAATACATAGGCATTTAAAAAAATGTTTACTTGATACATATAAAAGTACATTTGTAATTTGTACCATGTAAATTGTACAGCAGAGTGCTCAACTCTAAAGGACTCCACACCCATGTTAAGATCTAAGCCATCTCCAGCATTCCAGCATTGTGAAGTCATCTAGGTGTTCTCCAATCGGATACCTTCTGCCCCATTTCCTACCCATTTGATCCAAGGATGAACATGATTTTTTCTTTTTTCCTTCTTTCCTTCCTTCTTTCTTTCCTTCCTCTTTCTTTCTTTCGTTCTTTCATTCGTTTCTCTCTCTCTCTCTCTGTTTAAAAGCCTTTGGTAGGGCATTATAGTGTAATGAATTCCCCAACCCCATATTCAAACACCTGGGATTAATTCCTGCCTCCATCTCTGATCCAGCTTGCTACAAATATGCATCCTGGGAGGCAGCAGATGATGGACAGGTGCTTAAGTTCCTGTCATCCACACGCAAGATCTGACTGAAGGATTGGAGTTCCTGGTTCCCAGTTACAGCTTGACCTAGCCCCAGCTGTTGTGGCGTTTGGGGGAGCAAACCAGCAGAGGCAATCATATTTTCTCTCTCCTTTCTTTCTCTCTGTTGTTCTTTCTCTGCCTCTAAAATAAACTCTTTATTTAAAAAACCATCCATGTGTTTGTCCCCAGCTGATATTTTACATGTTTTGAGTCTAGGAACAGTCTTAACACTTTATACAATGATGTGGACTTGCATTTTCACTGCTTATTGTTTCTGTTTCTTTATTTATTTCAGTGGCTGCAACAGTTGGAGCTAAGCGAACCCAAAGCCAGGAGCCAAGAGCAGGGTCCCAAGGCTTTGGACTGTCCTCAACTGCTTTCCCAGGCCACAAGCAGGGATGAGAAGAGCACCAGCCGGGTCAGGAACTGGAACCCATATGGGATCCCAGTACTTGTAAGGTGAGGATTTAGTCATCACACCTAGCCCTGATCATTATTTCTACATTCATGTTGCTTCCTGTCAATCACCTCCACAATGAATCAGTTTTTGCATCTTTGAAAGAAACTCTTATACACGTATCAGTAAGGCATAGGGCTGGTTTCCAAAGCTTTTGCATTTCAAATAATAATGTACCTGTGATCATTCCTGAACTTGTGTCCTGGGGCACTTAGGCAGGTAAGTGTGAACTCAGGTAAACAGAAAAGGAATCATTAGGCTACTGTAGGTTGACAATGGACCACCTTCAAATATACTTAACCCTACAAACGTCAACAAAGAATCTCTGACAATGTGATAAAGTTAAGGGATGTTGAGACTGGGGCAGTTAGCTTGGATTATCTGGTGGTCCCTAATCACAATCACAAGCGTCCTAATAAGAGGGAGGCAGAGGAAAGTTTGAGACCAAACAGAAGAAACAAAAGGAAGGTGTGTTGCCAACACATGAGTTGGAACCTAGCGAAACTGACTGAAGACTTCCGGTCTCCAGAACTGTGAGAGAACACAATCTCGTTTTCAGCCACATCTGTGGTCATTTCGGACAGCAGTTCTGGGAAACTAATACAGGTACGCATCTCTCTACCTTTATAAATCAATGCCAACATAGTTCCAATTCAAATCAGCAAGAATCTATAATCGATGATGTGTCAATGTTGTATTTCAAATAGTAACACCAGAGGCTGTTACTTTTATATGAAGGGGGCAGAGGGAGGTCAGAGAGCTGTGTTTATATAGCACCTTAAAAAAAAAAAAACAACTGAAGAGAAAATAAAAGGCCCTATCAGAGCATGTAGGTGGAGAGTGTGGGTGGGTCTCTGTTGATTGGTGCACTGTCATGTTATATTGCTAGGGAACAACAGAGGTCACTGCTTAGGTCTTTCACTCTGTATGTTGTGGACCTCGAAAGAGATCATCTTGTTGGCTCCAGGTAGTTCTCAGAGGTATGATGCAGGATCATCGGTATGTGGCCGTCTGACTGATTTCCCTAAGTAGGGTGGGCGTTGAGCGAGTTTACATAGGAACATGGTCTTGGCCTCTGCCCTTTGCAGAGACAGCACTTCTCTTTCTGATAGAGCCTCACAGGCCGGAGAAGGGCTGGAGCTGCAGATAAGCTCTAGGTGCCCTTCGCTCTATCTGCCTTGAGTCAATACAGTGCACAACGTCCAACAGCCTGGGATCCATGCTGCCACGGACGTGGACAACCCATGAGGGATGGAAGCATGAAATTAACAAGAAAAAGAAAAGGAATGTATCCTCGCAGAATCAAGAGAGATAAGATATATTATTTTCCTATTACTCGTCCAACAAACTACCACCAACTTAGTGCTTTAAAACAATGCATATTTATGACAGTCTTGTGAATTAGAAGTCCATTACCAGCTAAAATCAAGTTGTTCAGGTGTGTGTATTGCCTAACAGATAAGATGCCTACCTTCCTTATCAGAGTGCCTGGGGTTCAAGTCCTAGCTTCCTGTTTACACAGCCCTGGAAGGCTGTAGTTCAAGTGATTGGGTTACTGCTACCCATGTGGGAGATGTGGACTGAGTTTGTAGCGCCAGCTTTGACCCTGGCCTAGTCCTGCTCTTGTGGGCATTTGGCAATTACACCAACCAATAGGAAACCATTCTTTCTCTCTCTTGGTTTTTGTGTGTTCCTATGTATGTTACAAGTAAATACAAAGTTTAAAAATAATAAAACTAAAATGTAAGACTAAAATCAACATGTAGGTAGGACTGCACTCTATTCTGCAGCCTCACCCTGGAGAACATGTGCTCTTATATTTTTCAGTTTCTGAACTGTCCCCACTATACCCCCATATTTGAGCTAGTAATATTGTGTCCTTCCAACCATAGCACAAGAAGTTCTGCAATCTTTAGGACTTACGTGATTTTGAATTGGGCTTCTAGATATTCTAGAATAACTTCCTTTTCTGGAGGGTTACAGTCCAATCACATCTTCTCCCATACATATGTAACAGACTCCCAGGTCTGGTAATTGGACATGGCTGTCTTTGGGAGCCACTATTATGCCTGCTACAGAAGACTTATTCGACCTGGAAAACACAAAGACAGTTGCTACACTGACTTAGCTGCAAGAACTCTAGACAGAAAAGCCACATAAAACTGCTGTAGAAAGGGCACATGGGAAGACTGTAAAGCATACAAATACATGAATTATGCATTAATATCAAACCAATGCAGAGGGATTCATGCAGGAGACCCAAAAGAAGCTCCTAGCTCCTGGATTTGGACCAGCCAGACTGGAGAATGAATCAGTAGATGAAAGACCTTTCCCTTCTATCTCTCCCCCCCACCTCTCTCTCTACCTTTCAAATAAGTGAGTCTACCTTTCAAATAAACACATACATTAAAAAAAAATAATGGAGTAGAATTAAATAGTTCTAGCCAATGGAACTATACAACATACATTTTTCTTGGTCAATTTTTTTTTTTTTTTTAGTAAAAGGATTTATTTATTTCTTTATTTAAAAGGTGGAGCAACAGACAGGGAGAGAGAGAAAGAGAATCTGCCATGCAACAGTTCACTCCCCAAATGGGTTTAACAATAACAGCTACATGTGGGACAGGCTGAAGAAGTCAGAAGTGAAGAACTCCATCCAGTCTCTACATGGATAGCAGGGCTCCCAGCCCCTATGCCATCCTTTGCTGCCTTGATAGAAGGCTGGATCCGAAGCTGAGCAACAGGGACTCAAACCAGAAGTTTCAAACAAGATTTATTAGCTATGGGTTAACCTACTGTACCACAATGCCCAGCACCTCCCAACATTATTTCAGGGGGATCCATTCATTTGTTACAAGTACTTATAAACCATTTTTTAAAATGATGTATTGATTTTCATTGGGAAGGCAGATATACAGAGAGAAGGAGAGACAGAGAGAAAGATCTTTCATTCACTGGTTCACTCCCCAAGTGGCCACAGTGGCCAGAGCTAAGCTGATCTGAAGCCAGGAGCTTCTTTTGGGACTCCTACGTGGGTGCAGAGTTTCAAGGCTTTGGGCTATCCTCGACTGCTTTCCCAGGCCACAATCAGGGAGCTGGATGGGAAATGGAGCAGCTGGGATATGACTCAGAGACAATAGGGGGTACCAGCATATGGAAGGTGAGGATTTAGCCCCTAGGCTACTGTGCTGGGCCTGCAAACCATTTATTTTTGTTGTAGAGTTTTCTGTTATGTGAATATACCACTATTGTTCCATTCTGTTGTCTGTGGTTGCTCAGAGCTATTTATGCGTTGTGCTGCTATAAACATTATTGTCTACTTTTGTATTTATGACAAAGATTTGTTTATTTATCTGAAAAAGTTACAGAGAAAGGTGAGACAGCGAAAGGTGATGAGAGAGAGAGTCCTTGCATTTGCTGGTTCGTTTCCCAAGTGGTTGGGGCTGGGCCAGGAGACTGGAGTTCCATCCAGCTCACCCACATGCGTGACAGTGGGCCAGGTACTTACGCCACCTTTCACTGATTCCCCAGGCACATCAGTAGGGAGCAGGATGGAAAGAAGAGCAGCTGAGACTGCAGGAGGCATTGTGACATGGGAGGCCAGTGTCGCAAGCTGTGGCTAAGCCTGCTGCACCACAGTGCTGGATCCACTTATCTCCTTCACATGTCAGAAACAGTCCTAGACCAGGGTGAAAAAGAATTGCTTGCAAGTTGTTCCACCTAAATCTGGTTTTTAAAAGTTCTCCTTGTATGTTATGCACATCCAAACAATAAATATTTATTAGACTGCTTCTACGTGTAGACACTCCCATATTACAGCCATAGCGCCATGACCTTTGTTGGAGACCCCAGGCCTATGCCAATGATCGTCACACATTTGGGAAGGCCTAACATTCCAGCATCCTTCCTCATGACCAGTAAGAAAATTGCAGACCGGATCTGAGCAGCAACACCCCTAGGCTGCTACAACACTTCTTGGATGTCACATGCTTGCTGCGTTCCAGTTTACCTGCAGCTGAGTTCTTCAGGCCAGAATTCCCCTCTCTCTTGCTCTAGTTCCTCACTGCCAAGCCTTGAGTGCACGCTGCAGTCCCTGGGAGACCACTGGCAAAAGTACAGATTTCTAGGCTTTGCCCTTGAAAACTACCTTTGGCAGCTGGTGCTGTGGTATAGCATGTAAAGCCACTGCTTCTGGCATCAGCACCCCATAGGGGCACCTGTTCAAATCCTGGCTGCTCCACTCTGCTGCTAGAGAGTCTGTCCTCATGTGGAGACCTGGAAGAACTTGCTGGGCTTCACACTGGCCCAGCTCTGACCATGGCAGCCATTTGGGGAGTGAATCAGTCAATGGAAGACTCTCTCTGTAACTCTGCCTTAAAAAAAAAAAATATATATATATATATTTATTTTTATTGCAAAGTCATTCAAGGCGAGGACTTAAGCTGCTAGGCCACAGCATCGGCCCTGCCTTTTAAGTAAAATAATTAAATTTAAAAAAAAAAGGTCTCAGGTACTCAGCACGATGGCTTAGTGGCTAAATCCTTACCTTGCAACTGCCAGGATCCCATATGGGTGCCAATACAATCCTGGCTGTTCCACTTCCCTTTCTACTTATGGCCTGGGAAAGCAGTATGGGACAGATCAAATCCTTGGGACCCTGTACCCACATGGAAGATCTGGAAGAAGCTTTGGCTTCTGTCTTCAGATCAGCTCAATTCCAGCCATTGTGTCCATCTGGGGAGTGAACCAGCAGATGGAAGATCCTTTTCTCTGTCTCTCCTCCTCTCCATAAATACGATCTGCCTTTCCAATAAAAATAAATAAGTATCTCTAAATGTTTTAAACTTATTTATTTGAAAGGCAGAGTTACAGAGAGAAAGATCTTCCATCTACTGGTTCACTACTCAAATGACTGCAGCGGTTGGAGCTGGGCCAGTCAGAAGGTGGGTATCCCAACATGGGTGCAGGGTTCAAGGGTTTGGGACATTTTCTGCTGCTTTCCCAGCTGTATTAAAAGGGCACTAGATTGGGAGTGCAGCAGACCAGTGCCTGTATGGGATTCTGGTGCTGCAGTTGGCGGCTTTACTTACTGGGTCTCCAGAAAGGCACATTTTATAACCACATTCAGGATGTGGCTGAAGCCAGCCAATAGTGTGCATAAGTTAAAAATAGTTAGGCTAAGTGTCTCATGAATGTTGTTTATAAGATGAGTTCTAGGGCCCGGCGTGACAGCCTAGTGGCTAAAGTCCTCACCTTGCATGAGTCAGGATCCCATATGGGCTCTGGTTCATGTTCTGGCTGCTCCCTTTCCTTTCATTCAGCTCCCTGCTTGTGGCCTGAAAAAGCAGTCGAGGATTGCCCAGGTGCTTGGGACCCTGCACCTGTGAGGGAGACCCAGAAGAAGCTCCTGGCTCCTGGCTTCAGATCACCTCAGCTCTGGCTGTTGCAGCCACTTGGGAAGTAAAAAGCAGATGGAAGCCATTTTTCTCTGTCTTCCCCTCTCTCTGTAAAGCGGACTTTCCAATAAAAACAAATAAATTGTTAAAAAAAATTAGTTATAACTTGATTAGTTACATTCACATAGCTTTAAAGTATGGATTCTCCTGACGGGATAAAATGCCGTTGAAACAACATGCAGAGGGGCTGATGCAGTGGCGTATGGGCTAATCCTCCCACTGCGGCACCAGGATCCCTGATAGGTGTCAGTTTGTGTCCTGGCCGCTCCACTTCTGATCCAGTTCCCTGCTTACGGCCTGAGAAAGCAGTGGGGGAGGGCTCAAGAGCCTGGGTCCTGCATCCACGTGGGTGAGCCAGGTGAATCTCCTGCTTCCTGGCTTCAGCCTGTCCTAGCCCTGGTCATGGCAGCCATCTGGGGAGTGAACCAATGGATGACTATCTCTCCTTGTCCCTACTTCTCTCTCTAATTCTCTCAAGTAAAATAAATGTTTTGTTAAAAATGATACTTCCAAAGTTAATATGCTATTATAAAATTAGATCATAGTTAGTGGAACTGGAGGACAATTATTTAAACATGTATTTGAAAAGCAGAGTGAGACAGGGAAGGAAAGAGTCACAGAGAGAAGTCTCTACCTGCTTGCTCATTCCCCAAACTCTGGCGTCAGACCAAGCTGGGTCAGGGTGAAGCCAGGAGCCTGGAATTCAATCCAGCTCTCCCGCAGTAGCAAGAGTCTGATCACATGGTCATGATCTACTGCCTCCCAGGGCGCACATTGGCAGGAGGCTGGAAATCCAAGCAGAGCAAGGACTTGAATTTAGGCACTACACCACAGACGTGGGCATTCCAAGAGTGTCAGGACCACTGCACAGAACCTCCACCCCTGCATGGTTTATAACAGTAAAAAAAAAAAAAAATAGTACCAGCCCATCCTTACCAGTAAATGAAAGTAATCCCCACCAGGGAGTAAATTTAAAAAGTATGATACAGCCATGTAATGGAATGCTAGGCAGTCATTTTTAAAAGGAGCAGATAAATATATCTGAATGTTGAGATATCTGGATATATTGTTACAAGAAGTGGGGAGGAAGCAAATTACAGAGTAAAATGATTAGTATAAGCCACTAGAAAAGGCAGTCAGTATATATAACACATTGCATTATAATATGTTTAAGATAACAAATATATGTACAAGATTATGTGTAAAATCAAGCTTTCCACAATAGTTAATTTTAGAATGGGTATTATGGGAAATGTTAGTTTTTCCTTTATTAACTTCAGCATGTTTTTTATTCTAAGTATACAGAGCTGCAAAATATTGTAACAAATAATATAATTTGGAATACTATAATGTAACAAATGTGATCTACAATATAAAATACACACAATCTCAACATTAAAAAAAAAGACTGGAAGGTCTTGATTCCTATAGTTGATTCCAATGGTTGTTTATAGCTGATGCAACCATGAAAGTGTTTTTTTTTTTTTAAAGAGATTTTCTTAAAAAGACTTAATTGTTTTACTTGAAAGTCAGAATTACAGAGCGAGGACGAGACAGAGATCTTCCATCTGCTGGTTCACTCCTCGAATGGTCACAATGTCCAGAGCTGAGCTGATCCAAAGCCAGGAGCCAGGAACTTGTTCTAAGTTTCCCAAGTGAGTGTCAGTGCCCAAGGCCTTGAGTCAGCCTCTGCTGCATTTCCAGGCAGGTAGCAGGGAGCTGGATCAGAAGTGGAGCAGGCAAGAGTCAAATTGGAGTCCTTATAAGAGGCCAGCATCACAGGCAGAGGATATGCTAGCCTTGACAGCCACGTGACTTTTTTTTTTTAAGACTTGTTTCTTTTTTATTGGAAAGTCAGATTTATAGGCAGAAGGAGAGATAGAGAGAAAGATCTTCCATTCATTGGTTCACTCTCTAAACTGCTATAATGGCTGGAGCTGAGTTGATCCAAAGCCAAGAGCGAGGAGCTTCTTCTGGGTCTCCCACATGGACCCTGGACCATCCTTAATTGCTTTCCCAGGCCACAAGCAGGGAGTTGGAAGGTAATTGGAGCAGCTGGGACACAAACTGGCACCCATCTGGGATCCTGGTACATACAATGCAAGGACTTTAGTCACTAGGCTACCACACTGGGCCTAGTCTCATGATATTTTTTTTTTCAGCTCATGATTTTTAAAAATTGTTCTTGCTTTATTATTAAAAATAAAGGAAGTGGGTTGGGCATTTGACACAATGGTAAATTTTCTACATGGGATATTTGCATCCTTTAATGGGAACACCTGGGATGTTGTTCTACTTGCACTTCCTATCCAGCTTCCTGCTACCGTGTACCCTGGAGGCAGCAGATGTTGGCCCCTCACTTCAGTCTCTGCCATCCAAAGGGGAGACCTGGACTGAATTCCAAGCTCCTGGGTTGGGTCTGGCCCACCCCTGGCTTTTGAGTGCATCTGGAAAGTGAACCAACAGAGGAAGGGTCACTATCTATTGCTGCCTGCATCTTTTAAATAAAATGAAATTTTTTTTCTTTCCTTTTTTTTTTAAGACTTATTTATTTTTATTGGAAAGGCAGATGTACAGAGAAGAGGAGAGACAGAGAGGAAGATTTTTCGTCCGATGATTCACTCCCCAAGTGACCGCAAAGGCTGGTGCTGCGTCGATCCAAAGCAGGAAATTATTTCTGGGTCCCACGTGGTGCAGGATCCCAAGGCTTTGGGCCAACCTTGAGTGCTTTCCCAGGCCACAAGCAGGGAGCTGGATGGGAAGTGGAGCTGCCAGGATTAGAACGGGCACTCATATGGGATCCCAGCATGTTCAAGGCGAGGACCTTCACTGCTACGCTATCACGCCAGGCCCAATTTTTTTTTCTTAAATATAAAAGAGCAAGTGAGGAGCCAGGAAGGTGTTGTTATAGATTGAAGGAAATAATTTAACCTCCTGAACATCTTTTGGATGTTGCATCTCAGAACGTCAAAAATGCAGTAAGGTGGATACAGCTATGTAAAAAGGCCAAACCACGAGGGGAAACAAAATCAGAACAGCTATGTCAAGTCCTGGGGACCTCCGTGAATTGCTATTACTGCTTTGGCAATCACAAGCAGTACACGCTAGAGTCCCCATGGGCAGAGGACCCTTGGCACTGAGCACAACTTCTCTTCCATGCACATGACTCCAAGCCAGCAGGGATTTTTAAAAGATGAATTAATGACTAATTAAGTTATTTGAAAGCTATCAGGGAAAGAGAGACAGAGAAAGGAAGAAGAAGAGATCTTTATTCCTGGTTCTCTCTACAAACAACCATAGTGGCCAGGGATGAACCAGGCCAAAGCCAGGAGCCAGGAACACTAACATGGTCTCCCATGTGGGTGATTGGAACTCAAGCACTTGAACCATCTTTCACTGCTTTCCCAAGTACATTCGCAGGAAGCTGAAGCAGAAGCAAAGCAGGGTCTGGCATGGAAGCTTAGTGACTAAATCCTCCCCTTGCATCTTCCAGGGTACCAGGTGGGCACCAGTTCATGTCTTGGCTGCACTACTACTCCCCTTCCAGCTCCCTGCCTGTGGCCTGGAAAAGCACTCCAGCATGGCCCAAAGCCTCAGGATCCTGTACCTGAGTGGAAGACCTGGAGGAAACTCCTGGCTCCTGGCTTCAGCTCGGCTCAGCTCTGGCCACTGTGGCCACTTTGGGGAGAACCAGTGGACAGACGTTCCTTCTTTCTCTCTGTATCTCCTTTTCTCTGTATGTCTGCCTTTCCAATCAACCAATCAATAAGGAGAAGAAGAGCAGCTTATACCTGAAGTGGCACTCTGATAGGGGATATCCTTGTCGCAAGCTGTGGCTTAACCCACTGTGCCATGAATGCCAGCCCCTGATTTTTCACCTTTTGTTACAAAGGAGGAATGAGGTAGGGGAACAACAAAGACTGACAACCCCAAACCCACAAGGTCAACAACCAAGGTCTCGGCAGACAGGCTTCACTATGAAACCCCAATACCCAACAACAACCAGACTGAAGGCACTGAGTCACTAAATAGCACTGTCATTTCTTTCTTTCTTTTTTTTTTTTTTCAAAGAGCTTGCTGATGGAAAGTGTTTCATTGATGGAAAATCATCGGGCTGTTTCAGTTTTGCTCCTGTTGTGTTTTTCATTGGCCTGCCCTATTGGTTTTGTGGCAAGGGTTACAGAATACATAAATAAAGTCATCTCATGACACACAACCTCTTCAGACTAAGGAAAGAAAAGAAGAGTTGGTCCAAATGCCACATAAACAAAAACAGTTTTTCTGGGACAAAGGAAAATGAGTGATTTCACTTGGTGGCAGTTTTTAGTTCCATTCAAACACATACACAAATAATTCTTTTGAAAAAAAATTCTATTCAGCACTTGGGTACAAGTACGTGGTGTACCCAGGAAGTTCAGAGGTCGATTTTTATTATTAATACCCTTGTTTTCCTTGCTCGCTCACTGCCAAATAAAACAACAAATCAAGTGCAAGTTACGGCAGTAAAATGACCAGGAGCCCAAGCAGCTTAGATAGAAAAGGACTGGTCAGCATTTCCGTTTCCTTTCAGGGCGGGTGGGGTGGGGCGGCACCTCCACTCTCCAGGGCAGACCCTTGCAGAAGAGTCCCACTGTGTCACCCCAACAGCCGTCCCACGGCATGGCAGCAGAATGTTCCACGCTGCGTGGAATATGGTGGAAACTGAGGCAAGCATTCCTGAGAAGGTCGGGCGGGGGGCGGGGGGCTACCTGCTCAGGATGCAAAAGAGAGTGAGACTGCAGGCAGGAATGCTACTGTCTCCGGGGCTAGCAAGGCGACCCGTGTGTACAGTGTGGTTTTGTGCGGCTTCCTCTGGGGCGCCTTTGCACACGGAGTCCTTCCTTCTCTCTGCACCGTCCCCATGAGTCCCCAGACGGTAGACAGGAGGCAGGATGCTTTAGTTCCTGAGGTATGCAGTTTTCAGTTCAAGTGGCCAAAGGAATGTCCCGACCAGCCCTTTCCACCAATGAGGCAAGCTAAGGGATTTTTTTCTATTTTTTGGAACTTCACTGAGCTGTGGAAGGAAGAAATGAGTATGGTTTCCTCCCTACCTCCTCCTTTTTCCTTTTTTTTTTTTTTAACCTGAAATAGGAGCAGGATTGTAACTGCCACAAGCTGACTAAATACATATACACATATTGTAATAGTATCAAAGCCGTGAAAATCCTTGGAACACGAGTGTGAATTATGTTTACATTGGGGCCTTTACATTCATAGAGGGACGGCGTACGTGTGAGGTACGTGTGCCGGGTGTGCCAGGCATTTGCCCGGTGGCTGCACATCTGAGGAGGGTGGGACGAGCCAATCCTTCTCCCCATGGTCTGGAATAACTTGAGGTGGCACAGAAATTCACTTCAGTTCAGCAGTTTGAAATGCGAAAGATCAGAAGGAGGCCCGCAGCCAGCCCAAGAATGCTTTTGACATTCAAACCACGCACTCTAGCCCGCCTGACTACCCGACACGTAATTCCACTCCAGGCCTCAAAACCCTGTGGATTTGGTTTCTTGGAGAGAAGCCTAAGACCCAGTTGCAGGAAATTCAACAGAGGCCGCTGAATTTAAAATATAGAGGGCTGGGTGCTTGGCCTGCTGGCTAAAGCACTGATGAGGACTCCGGCAAGTGACAGGGGAATCCCTGGGGTCAATACCCAGTCCTCCTGACTGCCTCTTGTTGTTCATGCAGATCTAGGGAAACTGCAGCAATGGTTCCGGCCACTGGGTTCTTATCAAGCACCAGGGAGATCGGGGTTGAGGTCCTGACTCCCTCACATCAGCCCTGGTCCAGGTGCCTGGGGAGGGAACTGGTGGATGGGAGCCCTTTCTTGCTATCTGTATCCTTCTCTAAAGCTCAGTTACAAAAACCAAAGATACAGAGAGAGGGATGATGTGCCTTTAAAAACTTCACTTCTATCATATTTCTACAAGGGTGACTGACTTACCTGGTCGTTGGATTCCCTGTCAACAAGGTTACAGAGCTGGATCTCTAATAAGGGTATTTGACTTGAGCATGAAGAATAGGATTGCAATCCAGGATACAAGCCCACCCAGTCTAGGGCAGCTTCTGATAGCATGTCCAGGGAACAAAGGTAAGGTTGGGAGTTTTATTAGGACAGAGGGATCCATGTAAGCCGCAGAGGGGGCTGGCAAGCTCTGATGAGCTATGCAAAGCTGGTCTTAAGGTCCAGTTGGCTGTTCCATCAACATTAGAAGAGAAAAAAAAATAACCCATCAGTCTCAATATCAGGCAGGCTGTTTTACTGGAAGGACCCAGCAAGACAGTTCCCGGAACAAACATTTGTGATCTGTGTCTTCTCTTCCCCCTTGGCCTCCTGGCTCTATTTTAGATGGCTATGACAAGAAAGCTTTTATTTGTCAGTTCAATTTGTACAGTTCCCATGTTGAAATATTTTAAAAATAAATCTATGGATCAGTTCACTGGAATGCTCACTGGGTGCTCTTTGGCACTTGGAGAATATTAGCTGCTAAAAGGGCTGATGTGTCTGTTGATTCTTAGGAAACTTCAATGTGACTGTGAAGGTCACGGACAGCAATAGAAAAATGACAAGAGTTTTTTTTCCTGCCTGTAGTGGATCAGCAGAGTCATCTTTCATGCTGGAAATATCTCCAGCTATTATTATTTCAGTAATTTTTGAAAGTGAAAAACATAGCCTGTCCAAATATTGAAGCGCATGTGTGTCAAATATTTATGTACCTTATTCCTTGAGGAGCCATCAAGACGGTTAAACTGGTTAACGGAAGAATTCAAGAGACTGAGTATCTACATATTCTTCATGAAAGAAGAGTGGGTTAAGCCACTTACAGTAGCACTGGTATACCCACAGGTGCTGGCTGCTTCATTTGTAACTCAACTTTTTGAGGAATATGCCAGGAAGGGCAGCAGATGATGGCCAGCTGCTTGGGGTCCTGCCACCCAAGTAGGAGACTCAGAGTTCCCAGGCTCCTGGATTCAGCCTGTTCCAACCAGCCCACTGTGGCCATTGCAGAACGGTGTGGTGGAGGGTGAACCAGTGGATAGGCGATTGATTTTTCTCGCTCTCTCTCCCCATTATTCACCTCTTTTCCTGTGGCCTTTCAAATAAACGGAATATATATATATTTTTTTAAAGATTTATTTTTATTATTTTTTCATTGGAAAGGCGGATATACAGAGAGGAGAGACGAGAGACAGAGAGGAAGATCTTCCGTCCGATGTTTCACTCCCCAAGTGAGCCGCAACGGGCCGATACTATGCCGATCCGAAGCCAGGAGCCTCTTCCGGGTCTCCCACGCGGGTGCAGGGTCCCAAAGCTTTGGGCCGTCCTCGACTGCTTTCCCAGGCCACAGGCAGGGAGCTGGAAGGGAAGCAGGGCTGCCGGGATTAGAACCGGCGCCCATATGGGATCCCGGGCGTGAAAGGCGAGGACCTTTAACCACTTGCGCCACCGCGCCGGGCCCTAAACGGAATATATATTAAAGAGAAAAGAAAATCCCTCTGTCTTTCTCATCTTCTGTGACCACATTTCAAATAAGTAAAACTTTAAAAATTAGGAAAAAATCTTTTAATGGATGCAAGATCTTCCTCCCTGTCTCTCCTCCTGTCTGTATATCTGACTTTCCAATAAAAATAAATAAATCTCTAACAAAAAACGTGATGGGAAGGTAAAATGGCACTGGCCTTTAGAAGATTGTTTGGCAGATTGTTACAAAACCAAACATACTCTTTTCTGTTTTTTTTTTTTTCAGTGATCAACACAAGAATTATTCTTTTTTAAAGATTTATTTATTTTTATTAGAAAGGTAGATTTACAGAGACAAGGAAAAAGAGAGAAATATCCTCCACCTGCTGGTTCATTCCCCAAGTGGCCACAATGACAAGAGCTGAGCTGACCTGAAGCCAGGAGCTTCTGCCGGGTCTCCCACATGGGTGCAGAGTCCCAACGCTTTGGGCCATCCTTGATTGCTTTCCCAGCCCACAAGCAGGTAGCTGGAAGGGAAGTGTAGCAGCCAGAACACAAATGGGATTCCATATGGGATCCTGTCATCTGCAAGGTGAGAATTTAGCCACTAAGCCATCGCGCTAGGCCCAAAACAAGAATTATTAAAGATGGAAGCCTCCTGCTGCAGCATAGGTGGTGGTTGTGGTGGAGATGGTAGTGCATTTTCAAGAAAGACCCAATTAAACATACTCTTATCATAAAATCTAGTAATCACGCTCCTAGGTATTTCCCAAATGAGTTGAAACTTGATATCTATACAATATCTACACATTAAAAATTTATAGAAATTTAATTTATAATGTGTCAATGGTTAAAGGCAGCTAAGATATTCCTTCATAGTAGGATAAATTAATAAGTTGTGACATAGTCATACAATGAAGTACTATTCAGCATTCATTGAACTGCCAATGAAGACAGGTGTTTGGTGTAGTGGTTAAGAGGTTTCTTGTGGGGAGAGAGGAAGTACTGTGGCACAGCAGGCTAAGCCACTTTCCACGACATCCCAGATGGATGTTGGCTCAAATCCTGGCCGTTCAACTTCCAATCCAGCCCCAGCTAAGGTCCCTGGGAATGCAATGGAAGATGGTTCAAGTTTTTAGGCACTGCACTCACATGGGAGATCTGGAGAAGCAAGTTTCTTGCTCCTGGCTTCATACCCACCCACTTCCAGACATTATGAATGTCTGGGACATTTGGGGAGTGAACTAGTGAGTGGAACATTCTCTCTTTCTTCCTCTTTTTCAAACAACTAAATAAATTTTAAAAAAATTTTTTTAATAAAAGAGGATGCGAGGTTGCTTGGGACACCTACATGCCATGAGACTGTGGTTATCCACGCTTCTGATCCAGCTTCCTACTAACATGATTTCAAATACTTGTGTCCCTGTCACCCACACAGAAGACCTAGCTTGAGTTCCTGGCTCCTGGGTTTCACCTGCTGCAGCACTGGCTGTTTGAGGATGTTGGGGAGCAAACCAGTGCGAAGGAGATCTCTCCCTCTCTGCTTTTCTAATAAATGATACAAATTAGACACAGATTTGGGTATAGAGCCAGTATAGATAGGGCTAAAGATGAATTTCAAGCCACAGATAACCATGGAGGGATCTTACTGACATATAACTAAGTAAAAGAAGCCACTCTAGTTGCTCGGATCCCGACTCCAGCTACCATGTGCATGTGGTGAACTGTCTCTGGGCAGCCAGCGCGTCATCTGGCGCCAGGCTTTGCCTGCTGGCTGCCTGGCCACGGAGCTCTGGGGTTTTAGTTCTTTGAATCACTGCTTAGGTAGCTCCAGGTTGATCACACTGTGCTTCTGGGATGTGAGTCAATCCTAAAGGTTCCCAATGACAGTAACTCTTCCTTTGAAGAACTTGTAATCACTGAACAATGCTGAGCACCCAACACCAGTTCATGCAAAAGCTAAGGGTTGGGACTGGCCCAGCAGGCTATCATATTACCTGACATGATGATGGATCAGCAGACGGGTCACATTAGGCAGGGCCATGACATTAACTAGCACTCGAGAACCATATCCAGGGGTAGATTCGGTGGGCGATGTGTGGGCCACACCCTGTGGAAATTCTAGCCCCACTGGTTAGCTCAAGAGTTTGGGTTATGATGGACTAAGCTAGGTGTGGACTAAGGAGCTTGCCATCAACCAGAGGTAAAGGAACCCGCAACAGTCTGGACTGGTCAAGGCAGCAGCACCCAAATGTGCATCCTGAATAGGGTGTGGGGTGGGCCGGGCTGCAACATTCACCAGCTCATACATGGCCAAACGGAAGGCCAGACTGTGCTGGGCACTGGCCTAAAACCCATTGGCATGTATGAGAACTGGGTCTGGGAGTGGATCAAGTGGAGGAACTTGGGAAACTCCCCTGGCGAGTCACAGCTTCCACTGGTGAACATGTAGTCCAGACCTGGGGGGTCGGATAAGCTGGGCAAAGTAGCTCTAACAGTTGGCTAATGTGTAAATTGGCAATGGAACGGGATGTACTGGGCAGGACTGAGCAAACCTTAGTCTACAAGTGAAACTAGAAACCAGCATGGAGCACAAGTCATGCTGAGCTAGGCTCTTGTATTACTGGTCTGCGAGAGTCAGGGATACTAAGCCACAGTGTCTAAGGCAGAGGCCGGGACAGGTGAGGGGATGAGCTAAGCTATGTCACAGCAACCACTGGCATGCATGTGAGCTATGGCTGGGAACAGGCCCGGTTGGGGAGCTAAAGGGACACCATACTGGGTTGAGGTTCCCACCAAGGGGCGCATGTGCTGGAATGGGAGCTGTGTTCTAATCAGGAAACAGTTGTAGTCTCCCTTGGCACTAGTGTGGACTGGGACTGGAAGCACCAGGCCGGGCCAGACCCCAACACTGTCTGGTGTCCTGGTGTCCTGGAGGACCAGGGTAGATGTGGGACAGACTAGGCTAGGTCTCACCCACCACTGAGCCATATGTGAGCCGTATGTGGGTATGGACAAGCCATGGCTGGGCTGAAACATCCAACAGCAAGAACTAGATTGGGTTGAAGGCCAGTCAGGAAAAGCCACTGTTCCTGCTAGTACAGGAGGTGAACTGAGTAGTCCTGGCTCATGGACGCCCTGCTATGCAGAAAATCTGGCATTGGAAAGGGTTCTGATGGAGGAGCCTGGGCAATTCCTCTGGCAAGACACAGTCCCTGCAGGTAAGTGCAAGAAACATGATAGGAAACAGCCCAGAATAGGCCATGGAAAGTTTCCCACTGGCATAGATTGGCATGGGTCAGGAGCAGACCAGGCTGAATCAGTTCATGTCATCCACTGGCAAATCCGAACACCAGAAGAGAGTGTGGGTCGGGCCAGGTTTGGTCGCGACAAAAACCAGTGCACAATAAGGAATGCCAAGGTGAGGTTGCCTGTACCAGATGTGACCACAGCACCCAACCAGCATGCATGAGAATCAGGAAGGGAGGGGGCAAAGCCAGCAGGGAGAATATGGGGGGGTGGTCCCCTTGCCGGACAGCTACTCCCACTGGAGAGTGTGGGCTGGGATCGGGACAGACCAGACTAAGCAGGGCTATAACACCTGTACGCCTCATGTAGACTAGATCAGGGAAAAGCCAGGCTGGGCTGATTATTCCTACTGGTGCAAGCATAAATTAGAATGGGTGAGAGTTGTTTGGGCTTTGCTGCAGCATCAGCTGGCAGAAGCTAGCACTGGGGGCCAATTCTATTAAGTCAAACCACAGAACCACCTTTAGAGTGCATAAACCGGGAGTGAGAGAGACCTGGTAGGGAAATAGTGGGCTCTTCCCTCTTGGGTTACCACTCCCACGGGAGGGCACAAAAACTAGGACAGCGGCTGGGGTGGCTAGACAGAGAGGCACTCAACAATATCTGTGAGGGCTGGATAGTTGAGCTGGTTAGATGGAACTAAGTTTCAATACCCATTGATATGTACAAGTGCCAAATGGGATGTGGGACAGACTGACCAGTCTGCTACATATACTGGCAAATCAGGGTAGGGGGTGGGCCTGGTGGGGGTTATTGCAGGTCGCTCCAACTAGGCTGCAGCTCCCACTGGTTTATGTCAGGGCCGAGTATGTGCTGAGCAGAACCAGGCTGGACTGCAACACCCATTGGTTCCAGTGGAAGTCGGGAGTGAAAACAGAACCAACCCAGCAATTGCAACCACCAGCTGATGGGGTGATGGACTATGCCGGGCCCTGTGCTTGCTAGAACACACAAGAATCTGGTCTGGGAATACCTCAAAGTTTCACTGGGGATCTCCCCAATTGAAATGCCGGATGCAGAACTCTAACCAAGAAAAGACAGAAGACAGAACAAGTCAATCAACCACCTCAGCTATATGTTGGCAGTGAAATACTGGGCAAATGGAGGCTCTATGATGGACTGTATCAATCAGCAGATTCTTCAATGACCTCATCACGCTCAGAGTGGCGAGACTGGCAGCGATTCATAACTGGCGAACTATCAAAACCACTTGAGCAAGTATCTCAGAGCATGCCCCATATCTGGGACTTAGGGTGGGTGGGAAACTGGGTGGGGCTTTTCCCTCAATATCTCCCTTTACCTCAGATACATGAAGGAAACAATATGGAAATAATAGTCTTACCCACTTCCCTATAGCCCTTGAAACTTTTTACCCTAATTAACTATGTAAAGATTGTCAAAAATATAATAATATTTTAAAAAGAAGCCAGTCTGAACGGGCTGCATATTATTATTTTAGCTACATAACATCTAAGAAAGGGCATAATTGCACTGACAATAGAAAGAGCAGCAATTGTCAGGAGTTGAAGGGGCAGCTGAATAGGGAAAGGAATTTTTAGGGCAGTGAACTGATTCCATATGATGCTGTAATGATGCCTTTGTTAAAACCCATGTAAATGCTCACTACAGAGAATGAAACCTGGTATAAACTAATGCTTTAGTTATCACTGTTGGTTTGTTGATTACAACAAATGTATCACAGTAATGCAAGATGTCAATAAGCATGGAAATTGAGATGGAGTGGTAAAAGAGGAGATAGGGGAACTGTATGTACTGCCCACCCCATTTATCGCTAACCTGAAGTTTCTAAGCAGTAAAGTCTATTAATTTTTAATAAAACTGTTTAATGACCTGTAGGTTAATAATAACCTTTGGTATTCCCCTTTCTATTTAACAGAATTTTTCCTATGTGTACTCTGAAAAAATCATTTGCCATTTGTCATTCTCAACACAACTTCATGTGTAACTTAGTAGTGTGTACCTGACCAACAATAAATACTAAGTTGAACAAATATGCATTTTTCTGGAGAATTACATGTAGTCTTGGTATAGAATGTCAGTAAGACATCAAAAGGTCAGGTATACAGCCCTATTTATTTGCTTTACACATGTCAAATATTTTTTCTTAACATCAGAGGTTCTATTTGCTACATTGGATGCTTTTTTCATACTTCTCACACATCTTGCAAGTAAAATTCCAAATAATGGGTTGACTACATTTATCAGTCAGGATCCAGTTAGGAGATAGAAGGCATATCAATGATTTTTTTTAGAGTATTTAATATAAAGAAGCAGAAAGGTAAACAAACAAAAAATCCCAAAAGCAAATCACAAAGCACAGTAAGATATCCTAGCAGAGGTCACTTCAGGAAGTGATCATCACCTTTGGTGTGGAGGAACAAGGGGAAGAGGCTGGGTGACTAACACTTGGAGCCTGGCACAGATGTTGGGTGCAGCAGCCCACACACCTCCATGCCATGCTGGAGGTTTGAGTGCCAATTCTGCTCCAGATTCCAGCTTCTTGCTAATATGTACCCTGGAGACAGCAGGTGGTGGCTCAACTTCAGTTCCTGCCACCCATGTAGGAGACCTGTATTGTGTTCAGCCTCCCAGACTTTCAGGAGTAAACCAGCTCTCTGTGTGGCTCTGTGTGTGGCTGTGTGTGTGTGTGTGTGTGTGTAAAAAAAGGAGGAGGAGGACAAAGAACTATCGAACTTGGGGAGATGGTTGCTTGTCTGACCCTTAGAACCTCTGAGAGAGGAGGAGGAGTCAGGCTTTTGAAGAGGGGATGTGGCTGGATGGTGCTGCTTTCACTGCAGAATGAACGGAAGTCAGTTTAGGGAGTGTGAATAACCTGCAGACTAGAATCACCAACCACTGCTACCGGAAGGGATGGAAGGGACTGCCACTGCTGGAGCTGTTTCCATGATAACCCAACCAGAAGCCAATTGGGAGCAAGTACCTTGTTCCCTGGCGCCCCCTGTTGGCAGGAGTCATCAGGGAGCAAGCTGGCCATTGAGAATGGTGACGTGTATTATAAAGAGTGAATAGAAGAAGGGTGAGTTGGAAACTGAGGAAATAACAGCTTAACAACCAGCACCATGCTGTGGCTAGAACACTAGTAAGGACTAGGCCTATGGTTGTAGGAAAACATGGGCTTTGTGGTCAGGCAGGCCCATTTTTGCATCTTGCTTTGATTGTCTATTAGTGTATTTTTCTGAGCATACTCCGGATTGCATTTAATTTCTGTAACGTTCAGTTTCCTTATATGAAAATAGAGTCATGAATATCTAGCTCCCAGGGCTTTTGTGTGTTTTAAATAAAATCGTGTACTCATGTACAAATTGCTTGGCATGTTGGCATCACAATTCTGCCCAGGCAGCGTTATTTCAGATCTTACGCTGTTAGCCACTAGACAAGGACTTACAGTCCATGTAGGGAACTAACAAGGAAAAAAGGTAGCACAGTTTCAGGAAGAAGGAAAGGGAGCTGAGTATGTGATTATAGAAAGGTAACACGAGGAATCCCCTCAGTAATTGAGTTGTTCTGTAATTGATTATGGGGTGAATATACTATAAAGCACCCCAAAACTGTTTGGAGGAGGTGCTATAGAACCCCAAAGCTAGGTCTACCTACCTGACACACAGCATGTCAAGCACTGACACCAGGATGGTGGGAAAAAGTAGGAGTTCACTGCAAAGCGCAAAGCAGAGCCAGGTATCTAAAGCTAAGTTCTTGGGCTCCTAATGCGATTAAAGGCAGTGAGTCCTGTTGGTCACAGATGGGGATGAGCAAGTATGCCATCAGCTTCTGGGTGGCCTCTGGTTGGTCTACGATGCCCCTGGCCTGCTTCTCACTGGGCGGTAATAGGGGCCAGTGAGTTTCCTTCAGAACGGCCAAGGTGGGTTCCAGTCTGAAACTCAGGGTAGATGAGTGTTACTTTGAGGACTGTGAGGCCCTGCAAAGCTCTCAGGACACAGGCTAGCAGTGAGAGGTTAACTATGTTAACTATAGGGGCAATCGGAGTCTCTGACCCCTTGCATCTTTGCCTTAATGAGTTAATCTTTACAAAGGAACTATAAGCTAAAGAAGAGGTGCTGGGGTCCAACAAAATCTACAAATGCATTAGAAGTTGGGGCTTAGTTAACGTCAAGTATATGAAGTTACACAGGCTGACAGCACTGGTGTTAACACACACACACACACACACACACAAATGTAACAGGGAATCTGAATATGATGGCTGCATTGTGTCAATGTCAGGATCCAGACTGTGACATGAAGCTGTAATTCTAGAAAATGCTACCACTGGGGAGAACTGGGCAGAGGGTACATGGGATCTCGCTACATTATTTCTCACAACTGTATACAAATCTACAACGATCTCAATACAATTTTCAATGGGCATAACCCATTTTGTCATCAGTGCAGAGAAGGCTTTTTAGGATGTACTTTATATTATCCAGGGAAAATAACTATTAACTAAGATAATACTCAAATCACAATGACTTTACATTTACTTACCTTCATTCTACTTGAAAGGCAAAGAGACATAGAGAAAGGAATCATGCATCTGCTGGACCACTGCCCAAATGCCCACCACAGGCAAGGCTGTGCCAGGCCCGTGTCAGGAGCCAGGAACTTAGGATAGCTCTCCTACATGGTTGGCAGGGATCCAAGTGCTTGAGCCCTCACCTGCTGCCTCCCAGGATTGGAACTAGGGCTGGAACCCAGAGACTCAGATATAGGAAGCTGTGTCTTCTCTCACCCATAAACCATATTTCTATAAATAAATAATTTGAGGTCTCTACCCCCATGCATGTAATTCTATGAAGACAAGAAAATGTTGTGTTACTTTCAAATGATAAGTTGGCTCCATCAAACTTACTGAATCTTCTCTTTGGAAAGGTTTGGGACACTATTTCCAAATGCAAATGCAAAGCTTAAAGCAACACAAATTGTTTAGTCTCTGTCCACTTTCTTCCACGTACTGAAAAGGAAATGCAACTGGAATGGACTCCAAATTACTCAGAGTTCTGTTGGCCCAACCTGTGCAGATTCCCTTCGAGTCTGCTTCAGCTAGTGTTTCAACACGATCTAAGCTTTAATCATCATTTGGAATGTGGAGATGAAGTGACATCTCAGAGAACTCAGCTGGCTGATTAGATAAGATCCTCTGACAAAAGTACATGTTCAGAGTTCTTGCCAAAAAGCTGAAGTAATAAATGCAGTCTAGTTGCTTTCCTGCAGAGCTTATCTTCTGTTTCTGCCGGCCTGCTCTTGGTGCAAGTTGGGGGCCAAATATTCAGTCCTATTGTGGGATTGTCCCTGAAACCTTCAGCTGTCCATTCTCCAAGACTCTCCCATGCCCAGAATAGATTTCTTTGCCTTTGTGTATCAGGCTCACAGGATGGTCAAAGAACTCCATAACAACAAAGGTTGGGTTCTTACAAACGAAACCAGAGAATTGTCCTGAGAAGACAGGACCCTACTGGGCCAGATACTGCTGATGCATCTGTCTTTTTTCAGTATGCAAACATCACTCCCCACTCTTAAAACCGCTCCATCAGAAGCCTGGGGATGAGACAAAGAGATATAAACCCTTGGTTTGGTGGTTTCATTGTCTACTCCAAAATCATTTGGGAGCCAGCTGCCAATTTGCGATAAATCATGCTCCACGAGGTCACACAATTCTATTGATAAATACAAGCATAGTTCACCCTCTCAGAAAAAGAGGTGGCTGTTACAAAGGAGCAGGGGGACCCATTCTTCTACTTGGCTTATCACATCAACAACTTTCTGAAATCCTAAATGGTGACAGTGGCATCACTGAACTCTGAACAGGGTGGATGCCCCACAAATTACGTTCATTAGCTGTGATGGGCAGTGGAGAAGCCAAAAACCCACCCGTGGAACTATTTCAGTTGGAATTTCACAAAGACATTTGGTTCTCATGATGGCTCTCATGAAAGAAAATAACTCAACCCTCTTTTTTGGGGGAAAGTTTGTTTCTATTACTGTTTCCTTGTTTTTTTTTTTCTTTTTTCTATTACTGTTTCAATTCATAATTGTCTGTACAGCAAGAGCTGCGGATATATCTGAGAACTTCCCAAAATACCTTACAATTGTGGCATGAGGTCAACTCCCTGAGATAGACAATAGAACAGATTGATGAGCAGAGGAGAAAATTGCATGCGTGTCTGGGCTTCTTCCTCTTGGGCTCCCACGAGCTCCGCAGGCCAGGGGCTGCCAATGGTGTACAAAGGTCTGCCCTTGGTTCCAAATCCCTGTGCTATTCTGAGGCCATCGAAGCTGCTGCACAGCAAGAAAACCAGTGGATTTGTGAGTTGAACTCGGTTGTAAAGCAGTTTCGGGTTTCAGCAAGGAAGTTGCCACACCAAGTCCAAATGGAATCAGGATGAAATGAATGCTCTTCTACATATATAGGTGCACATGCTGAAGAATGGAAAGCTAGATATCAGGATGCCACCCTTCAGGGTGGAACCTCACAGAGCCCAGTGAGTCTAACCCTGATCCTAGTAGGCAAATTACTCTTTGGACTCCCAATGTTCAGCTGTGTCAGCATGGACAGATGTTAGCATGGGTAAAAAAGAGGCAGATACCCATGCAGACTCCTCACTAATGGAAAACCATTTCCAAAAATGGATGGCACTATTTGGAACATCAAGACTGTTATTCCAAATCATCTTTTTTTTTTTTTTTGCTGTAGAGTGCATACCAAGATAGAAAGTAGTTGGGGTAACTGTGACCAATTAGCTGGAGGAAATGGTTTGACGTCAGCATGACCTCCCTGTTTTGGTTAATGACCAGATCACTTTTTCAATCCATCCCTGAAATTCAGAGATTCACCATAGATTTTTCCATTGTCAAAATGTAATTAGCTAGTACAGTCAACTGATTTTCCCCCTCCATTATCTCATAGTATCTCTTGTATCTGAATTTTTCTTTTTGATCACTATTTGCTCAGAGCCATATATTGCCTTGTCAAATGTTTTATTTATTTATTTTCAATTTCTTTTAAAGGTAGAGAAACAGAGACAGAGAGACAGACAAGGAGTGCTGGTCCACTCTCCCCCAAATGCTAACACTGCAATAACTAGGACTTGGGCCAGGCTGAAGCCAGGAGCTAAGTACCCCCTCTGTCTCTCCCTTGTGGGCTGGTGGGGACTCAACCACTTAAGCCATCACCTGCTGCCTCCCAGGATGTATGTTAGCTTGACTGGAAGTGGACCTGGTGCTCAAACAAGGCCTTTCGGTGTGGATGTGGATATGTTAACTGTTGGCCCAAACATTCTCCCTGTCCTTGGCCTTATAATGCTTTCGTTGTTTCCTTTCAGGATTCATCATTTTATCCTGTGACTCCTTTCCTTAAAATACTTCCAGTGATACATCCCTGTGTGCTATTAGGTAATAGTCTAAATTCAACCAAGCATCAACAGGCTATAGAAATCTGGCTAAAGTTGTACTCCCAATCTTATCTTCCTGTGTGAATGACGGATTCCTCACCAATAAGTCCCTTCACTGTTCCTAGAATGTTGACTCATTCCCATTTCCATTTACTTTGCCTTGGCCTGGAATGCCCTCCTTGCCACTACTTAGTCATGAGCCCTGGCATTCCCAGTTGGCATTTCTGGTCTCTTTCACCAAGTAGCACACTCAATGCCAGGCTGGTTCTGCTATCCGTGTCCTTAGCTTTGAAGGACTTCTCTCTTAGATATAGTTTTTTTTTTTTAAGTTGCAGATTTTGAAATTGGGGCAACAATTTATAAATCCAGGCTGAGGTCATGTAGTAATCTTCATCTACCGATCTACACATTCATTGGGAAATCTGGTAGGTTCTATGGGATCAGTGACTTCTACATAGTTACAACCTGATCCTGGGTGCAAATGTGGTACTCTGGAACATTAATGTTGAAATTACATGAGAAGACTCTTTTACACCTTGCTGTTCAAAGTGAGATTCAGGAAGTGGGCACTCAACCTAGAGGCTGAGACGTGCCTGGGATGCTCACATCTCGTACTGAGTGATTGGGTTACTTCCTGTCTCTGCTTCCTAACTCCAGATTCCTGCTAATGTAGACCTTAGAAGCACTGCTAACAACTCAATCAATGGGGGCCCTGCCATTTATGTGGAGAACTTTGATTGAGTTCCTGCTTCTTAGATCTGGCCCTTCCTCCCCAGCCCTGGGTCCTTGTGGACACTGGAGGAAAGAGAACCAGTAAATGGAAGAACTGTGTCTCTCTCTGCCTTTCCAATAAATAACCCATTGCAGTGAAGTTTATTCAGCAGAGTCATGGTTCCTGGGAGATTGTTAGAATTGCCAAATTCCTGGGCCCCATTCCAACATTCTGATTTGGATCTGCCTTGTAACAAGACACCACCCTACTTGTTTATGTGCAAGATAAAATTTGAGAAGCACTGGGACAATCCCCACCTTGAGATCCAGAGTGATGGCCTGATGTGGTGAAAAGATGTAGTCAATGTGAATTATTGGAAATTATTCCAGAATACAAACCAGAAGTTGTGTGTTTCCTGTTATTTACCGGCTAGAGATTCTGGAAAAATCACTGAATCATTCAGGGTCCTGCTTTCTGATCTTTCAAATGGGGAATTAAATCTTCATGTGGTTTCACAGGATGGTTTGGAGTCTCTAAATAAACAAGCAAACATGAACATTTTTAAAAATCATGTGAGCTTTCGGTATACTTTAAGATCATTATTATTGGTGTTTTTAAAAACATTGATTTGTAGCAGAGCGAAGGCCACAGCATAGGCTGCCTGCCTTTGAGTACAGTCAACAGTGAGTAAGGCTCCCACGACTACAGGCTCTGAAAGGCCTGCAGTGCTGGGGGGAGCAGCTGGCACAATCTTTAGAGAGAGGAATTTAATAATGTGTTGCAAGAGTCTTTTAATGTGTTGATGCCCCATGACCCAGTAATTTCTCAACTAGAATCTATTTAAGAAAAATAAACTGAAATGCACATGAAGAATTTTAAGTAACTATGTTCACTGAAGATTTACTTAAAATTAAAAAAAAAAAAAGCCCTCAAGTGTTCAACAATAGGGAGTGGTAAAATAAATTTGAGAGTTATCCATTACAACAGTGCATAATGCAACTATTAAGATGTTTTAAAAAATAGTTTTTAAGGACATGAGAAAATGTTTGATGGAAAAACAAGCCCAAAAGGGGTAGATCATAAAATTATATATGAAGTATGATCTCAACTGTTTTTAAAAAAGGGTGTGGGAACAGGGAAATATAGGAAAATATTAACAGGCTTGTTTCTGTGCAGAGATATTTCTTGTTCTGATTTTCATTTTTTTTAAAATGATATTGACTGGGGTGGGCATTCAGAACAGCATGTAAGCCACTGCGTGGAAATGCCCACTCTCATGCCCATTCTCAATGTCTGGGTTTGGATCCTGGCTCCTCTCCTCATTCCAGCCTCCTGCTGATGTGTGGCAGAGAGAGCTCTCTCGTCCATTGCTTCATTCCCAACATGCTTCCAGAATCGGGCTGAAGTTAGGAGCTGGGAACTCAATCCAAGTCTTCCACATTTTGGCAGGAACCCCATTACTTGAACTATCACCACCTGAGCTGGGGCCAGGTTTTGAGGTCAGAAGTTACACTGTCTTAACTATTGTCTTAAGTGCTAGACTAAATGTTCACCCTCAGCTACTTTTTAACAGCCTGGTAGCATTCCAATGAGGCATAATTTTCTAGGTCCTACTGCTGAATTATGGCTCTGTTTCCAACCTGCCCCCTACACACAATGTGCATTGTGCAAATTCCTTTGTGTACACACAAGAGGTATGTGCTAGTGTGATAAATTTCATGCACTGAAATACCTGTGTCAAAGGGTTCATCCATTTTGCATTAATGGATGATACCAAAATGTTGTTTCAAAGGTATGCACCACTTTACGCTTCCTCCAAAAATCCATGCATTTGCCTTTTATTGCTAAGCTAAAACGACATGCTATCAAATAGTTTTATCTTCAGTCATGTGCATATAAAAGGAGTACTTTCAAGCTTTTTTCTTACTATGAGGCTGAAAATACTTTCATATGTTTAAAATATATTTGCATTTGCTTCTCTATGAATTATCTTTTGCTATTATCTCTGACTCTGCTTCAAACTCAGATGTCCCAGGCCAGAACATGTTCTGGGAAGCAGAGCTTTTTCTAGACAGTTGTGTGGGAAGCAGATTTTTTTTTTTTATCAAATGCATTTTAGACATATCTACAACTTTAGGTTCTGAGGGTTTGGACATCCCATTACCCATCCTTAGCAGAGCTTGGCCTCTTGGAATTATTCTTTACTGAATATTGCTTCCACTGATGGACTTGACTGGATGATGCTAGATCTTTTGCCATGGTTTTTTTTTTGTTTGTTTGTTTTACATATTCACTAGACTCTAAGTGGTGGCACTGAAGCTATTGGGAAGCCACAGAGATGTCAGCCAAGGCTGGCTGAGGTCTAAGTTGTCCACGAGGTTAGAGAACAACATCTAAGTTCTGCTACAGATCCCCTTGGATAACTGGATACTTGGAGTCAGCTCGCTTTGTTCTCTAAGCTCCACCCCTCGTATTTGTGGCATCCAGGGCAAAAATATAAATGAAGGTCCACACCCCACAAGTCTAAATCCTTCAGAGTTATGAATCGAGCCAACACAGCGGTACCTGGCATACTCAATTCTCCTGTTTCTATATCCCCACCTTCCTAATCTGCAAGGCTGATTTCCAACTCAACTTTGCAGAGTCCTGAGTTGCCCTGTGGAATGTGGCAACAAGGGGAAGATCAGCCCAGGCTCTGCTCTAGTTCTCGTCCCAGCCCCGATGCCCCTCCCCCGCCCCAGGTCCATGTCCAGGGACTTTGCAGACAGTCCAGTCATTCGCATGCCACAGGAAAACACAGTTTGGGCACTTCTGGAACTTATAAGTATACTCCAGTGGCACCACTGACTATGTGAAGGAGATTAGGGAAGAGGTCTGTGTGGGAAGCAGGTGTTGGGGACCGGCCCTGCTTCTAGACACTTGGAGCAATACCTAGAAAGCAATGAGCTTGGCCCTGTGGGGAGGATGAGGCTGCTTCCTGGCCTCTAGGTCCTTAGGACACAAGATGTTGCTGAAGAAATTCGTCTGACTCTGTGTGTGTGTGTGTGTGTGTGTGTGTGTGTGTGTGTGTGTGTGTGTTTGCTTTGAACATATTTTTAAGATGCATTTATCTGAATGGAAAAGACCCACGTGGGCCTAGCAAATGGACGGCAGGGGCCCAAGCACTTGGACCATCTCTCACTGCTTTCCTAGCTACATTGGCCTGGAATTGGTCATATGTGGAGGAGCCAGAATAGGAATTAGTATCCATATGGAATGTCAGTGATACGCTGGGGGAGGCTTGACCCACTGCACCACAAAGCCAACCCCCAGGAATTTCTTAAAAATGTTAATAAGAATGCACAAAGCATCTCTACTCTCAATGTTTACTAAGAACCACATTTCATATTTTGCGATACATCCCCCTCAAAGTTTTCTTTTAGTTACACACACATATATGCACATTTACTTTTCTCACAAAAAGGGATGTGGTTTATGGTTGGCTTTCCCTGCTAACAATATATGACAATTTTCCATTTCAACAAATATATGTATATGTGCATCAGCTTTCTTCATGGCTATAGAATTGTGATTTGCTAATTTATTGATAGGTAGTAAGTCTTTACAAATTTACCATAATGAATCATTGAACCCTTTAAAATTGGACAGTAAGGTCATTCAGTTTTTGCCATTATGAAAAGGGTATGTGAATATACATGTATATGTGTGTACACATATTTATATTTGTATCTTTGCTTAAATACGCTTGGAGAATAAATTCCTAGAAGTGTTATTTAACTAAGGGAATATTCCTCTTATTTATATATTTTTATTTCCTTATTTGGAAGGCAGAGATAAAGTTAGGAAAAGTAAGCTCCCACCTGCTGGCTCACTCCCCTTACTGGGGTTAGGCTGGACCAAAATCAGAAGCAGGGAACTCAATCCAGGTCTCTTAGATGAGTGACAGGGACCCAATTATTTGTATCACCACTGCTGCTCCCTGAAATCTACATTATTAGGAAGCTGGGAATTGAATCCAGGCACTCCCAAGTGGGAAGCAGGCATCCTAACGGCTCAGCTCCATGTCTGCTCCAGAACACATATTTTAAAATACTGTTATAAATATAGGTTGCTTCCCAGGGAAATTATTCCAGTTGATGCTCTCATTGACAGGAAGTGTTGCTTCATATTTTCGCCCAAACTAGGTATTTTTCTAAATTTTTTACTTATTTGAGAGACAGACATTTAGACAGAGCACTCTCACATCTGTTCCTTTATTCCCCCGATATCATGGGTCTGGGCCAGGTTGAGGCCAGAAGCCAAAAACTCAACCCATGTCTCTCATATAGGTGTTACAGATCTAACTACTACAGTCACTTCCGGCTGCCTTCTAGGGTGTGCTTTAGCAATAAACCAGAACTGGGAGCAGAGCCAGGACTTGAACCAAGGAACTCTCCTAATTGCTGGCAACAGCTGGTGGGTGCTGGGACAGGCTAAACCACTGCCCCAAACTCAATCTGACTCACCCACATGGGTGGCAGAGGTCCAAGTACTTGAGGCCTGAGCTGTTGCCTCCCAGGGTCTGCATTAGCAGGAAGCTAAGCCAAGAATTGTACTCAGGCACTCCCATGTGGGATGTGGGTGTCATGAGCGGCATCTTAAGTGTTCCATCAAATGCCTCCCTTCCCATAGCTTTTAATAATGACTGATGTGAGTTGAAAGAGCCCATTGAGCTAAAGGAGTTTGAATGAACGGGATACAGGCGTTTGAGAGTGGAAATGTTGATGTCAGCTGGCAGAGCTCCTGCTCAATTCATGGTGGGGTGAATTGAGGCCCCAGGCCACGTGAGAAGAGCAGCAGATGATCTGAAACTGAGTTCCTTGGCATGGTGATGGTGAGAGGCCCGGGGATTCTACCAGATGGAAGAGGCCCCCAGGAAAGTTAAAGAGAAGGAGTAGGAAGAGAGGGCACAGCCAGGTTGTGACGTCAGAAAGCCTGGGGAGGAAGAAGGGGTGGAGAGAAAGAGATGTGGCAGCTGAGGGAAAGAATGGAAATGTGAGGAAAGAAAAGAAGTTTAAAGCCAAGTGAAATCAGTCCTCACAAAACCTCCAAGAAAAATATCACAAGACACATCATGGTCCTGGATGTATGTTTGGATGCAGAGGTAGGGGACTGGCTTGGAGGCAGGTGCTTGCAGATGGCAGGTAAGCCACAAGGCAGCCCACTGTGTGCAGGATTCCCCGTGTGGCCCGATGTTCACTGCAGTGTGGGTTCCTGAATCTAAGTCACGTGGGCTAACTCTGCCTCTCTTTCTCTCTCTCTGAGGGTCGGCTCAGGAATGTGTGTCCGTGAGGTGTCATGGAGGCCGGCTGAGGGCTTGAGTCATGTCTTCTCTGATGTAAGAGGACACAGAAGCCAGGTAGTCCAGGCTTCTTCCAAAAGAACTTGCTTTGGAAAGATACAGACTGTGTGAACACCAGATAGACAGACAGTTACAGGCTGGACTGGAAAGACATCATTAAGCCACAGAACCCACCAACTGCAAGGTCAGCCCCTACCTCTGGTCGCCTGGTACATGAATCATCTTTCAGCCTCTCAGGCCAGTGTTGTGGCATGGTGAGTTAGCAGGTAATAGTAGCATCCCTTATTGGAACCAGCTCAAGCTCCAGTTGCTCTTCTCTGGATCCAGCTCCCTGAAATGTCCCTAGGAAAGCAGGAAAAGATGTTCCACATGTTTGGGCCCCTGCAGCCACATGGAAGATCTGGCCCCTGGCTTTTGTCTGGCCCAGTCTGGAACACTGCAGCCATTTAGGGAATGAAAGAACAGATGGAAGGTCTCACTTGCTCTCTCTCTCTCTGTCACCAGTTCTCTTTCTCTGTTACTCTGCCTTTCTAAACAAACAAACAAACAAACAAATAAATAACCATTTAAAACAAAAATCTTTTAGGGGTTGACGTGGTGATACAACAGGCTAATACTCTACCTATGGTGCTAACATCATGGGCTTTGGTTTGTGTCCCTGCTGCTCCACTTCTGATCCAGCTGCCTATTTATGGCCTGGGAACAAGGCAGGGAATGGGTCCAAGTCCTCTGGACCCGCCCTCATGTGGCAAACCTGAAGGAAGCTCTGATCTGGTCCAGCTCTGGCCACTGTGGCCATTTCATGTCCCAGAGAATGCTGCATTTGCTCTCCCCTCAGAGTCTGCCCGCCCTGTTCCCTCTGCTCTCTGTGCTTCTGACTCTAACACAACTTCAGGTCTCTGTTGGGAGCCAAGAGCTCCAGAGAGATCTCTGAGAGCGCTTGCATCTGAGCCGGGTCCTAGCTTCCCAAACTGTGTAGAAGCTGCCTGGGTGGCGTGTCCCTCCGTGAAGACCTGTGCTGATCTCCACTATACAGGCAATGCCTGGTATGCGATCACATGGCCTACTCAAGGATCTCCTGCGTGAGTGAATAAAAGCAGCATTTATTCTCTTTATGCAGGTTTTCAAAAGAGTTGGTCTTTTATAGGAAAGCTGAAATATGTTATAAACACAGATCAATAAAACAACTCTTTAATTTTTCCTAATATAAAGGTCTGAGATATAATCCCTACACCATAAAACTCATCCTTTTAAAGTATATAATGCCACGGGTTTTAGGTTGTGCAACTCTCATCTGTACCTAATTTCAAAGGCTTCTCATTATCCACAAAGGAAGATCTCTACTCCCATCTCCACAGAGTCCACGAGAATCAACTGTCTGCTTTCTTCCTCCATGGATTTGCTTATTAAAAAAAAAAAAGATTTATTTATTTTTATTGGAAAGCCAGATTTACAGAGAGAAGGAGAAATAGAGGGAAAGATCTTCCTTCTGCTGATTCACTCCCCAAAAGGCTGCAATGGTCAGAGCTGAGCTGATCTGATGCCAGGAGCCAGGAGCTTCTCCTGAGTCTCCCACTTAGGTGCAAGGCTTTGGGCCATCCTTGACTGCTTTCCCAGGCCACAAGCAGGAAGCTGAATGGGAAGTGAAGCATCTGGGACATGAATTGGTGTCCATATGGGATCCCAGCACATGAAAGACGAGGGTTTACCCACTGGGCCAATATGCCAGGCGCCACAGATTTGCTTATTTGCTTATATTAAATTCTATGATACTTACATCTCATAGAAATGGAATGTACCCTTTTGTGTATGGCTTCTTTGTCCTAGGCTACTATTTTCAAGGTTAGCCAAATTTCAGCATGTTGTCAGTCCTTGACTCTAGCACCTGTTGAATAGCATTCAGTTGCATGGATACACTAAGTTTTGTGTATTCATTCATCAGTTGACCAACATGTGGGTTGTTTCCACTTTAGGATAATGTGGGTTTTTTCTGTTTGTTAAAGATTTAGTTATTTATTTTCTATTAGAAAGGCAGATTTATAGAAGAAGAGATGGAGAGCTTCCAAACTTTGGTTCACTCCCCAAGCAGCCACAACAGCCAGAGCTGAACCAATCCAAACCCAGAAGCCAGGAGCTTCTGCAGGGTTTCATGTGAGTGCTTGGTCCCAATGGCTTGGTCCATCCTGCACTACTTTTTCAGGCCACAATAAGGGAGCTGGATGGGAAGTGGAGGAGCCAGAATGCAAGCTAGCACCATAAAGGATGCTGGCACTTGAATAGGGAGGATTAGTCAATTGAACCACTGTACCAGGCCTGGGACAATGATGCTTACTAATACTACAAATGTGCATTACAAGATTTTCAGTGGATGGCTGGCACCATGGGTAGTAGATTAAATTTTCACCTGCAGTACCAGGATCCCATTTGGACACCAGTTTGTGTCCTGGCTGCTTCACTCCCCATCCAGTTTCCTGCCGTGGCCTGGGAAAGCAGTACAGGATGACCCAAGGCCTTGGGACCCTGCACCATGTGGGAGACCCAAATGAAGCTCCTGGCTTTGGATCAGCTCAGCTCTGGCTGTTGCTAGTCAAAAAAAAATAATCATTGTTTTTTAAATAAAAGATTTTCAAGAAACAAAAGTTTCAGTTCTCTTGGTAGATCAGGAATGGAATTACTTGGTAACTTGGTAGCTGTCTGATTTCCATTGTGTTACATTCCCACCAGCAATGCAGGAGGGTTTCAGCTTCAGTACCTGCTTGTCAAGATGCACTGGAGTCAGTTTATGTACTCTGAATACTGACCAGGAGAAATAGAAATGGGACCATGCATATTCATACGGCTAGTGTATATGAATCACGGAGCCAGTGTGATGGCTCAACTGGTTAATCCTCCATTTGTTAAGCACTGGCATCCCACGTGTGCACCAGTTTGTGTCCTGACTGTCCCACTTTCCATCCAGCTCCCTGCTTATGGCCTGGAAAAGCAGTAGAGGCTAGCCCAAAGCCTTTGTATTCTGCACCTATATGGGAAACCCAGAAGAAGCTCCTGGCTCCTGGCTTCAGATTGGCTACGTTGGCCTTCTGAGGAATGAACCAGCAGATAGGGGATTTTACTCTTTGTCTCCCCTTCTTGTAATTCTGCCTTTCCAAAACAAACAAGCAAGCAAAAACAAAAATAAACAAAAACCACACACAAAAAATAAAAAACAAACATTAAAAAATCTGAGGACAAAATGTTTTTGGGGGCCCTACAGCGTGGCCTAACGGTTAAAGTCCTCGCTCTGAACACTCCGGGATCCCATATGGATACCGGTTCTAATCCCAGCAGCTCCACTTCCCAACCAGCTCCTTGCTTGTGGTCTGGGAAAGCAGTCGAGGATGGCCCAAAGCCTTGGGACCCTGCACCCATGTGGGAGACCTGGAGGAAGTTCCTGGCTCCTGGCTTCGGATCAGCACAGCACTGGCCGTTGAGGTCACTTGGGGAGTGAATCATTGGATGGAAGATCTTCCTCTCTGTCTCTCCTTTCTGTATAACTGCCTTTCCAATAAAAATAAATAAATCTTTAAAAAAGTTTTTTGGACAAATCCAGAGAAAATGACTAATTTTGGAAGCAGAATTGATATAAACAAAGTTCTTTGTTTGTGTTAAGTGTTCATACTGATGAACAAAAGAACCTGCAGTAAATTCAAAGTTGAAAGTCACATAGCAACAGCCTTAGCTGAAGCCTAAGCCACATCCCGCTGTGGTGCACATGAGTCTGGGCCTGTTCTTGCAGTGAGCTGCCAGAAACAGCTTCTTAAGATGGATCAATATGTTTGTGAGAGAGAATTCATTTAAAGGAGCAAAGATTGAAACAGAAAGCTTATTAAGGCTTCTCTAAGAGGCTCAGTGTTGAACACAATGAACTGTCCAAACATCTGGTCCTGCTCCCACATACTCAGGACCAAATCCCAGAATGCCATGGTTTCCCCCTTGTGTGAAACCCGAAAATGTTCTATTCATTAACAACTGCAAAACTCTGGGTGCAAGTTAGAACTCTCTCTCTCTGGAACCTGCACATCCAGACACATTGCACAGAAAGGAGAACACTCATACTGATATTTTGTCCATCAAGGCCATCAAGGGTGGTGACAGTGGCAATGGGAACCTGGGGGTGGCTGATGAACACTGGAGACATCCTGAAATTCTGACACACACCTTTCAGTGTGGCAAAGGTCTAGGTGTCTGACATCACTAAAGAAGGCTGAGGTCCTGGCATAATTGCACAATGGCTAAATTCTCACCTTGTAAGTGCCAGGACCCCATATGGGTGTTGGTTTGTATCCTTGCTGTTCCACTTCCCAGTGAGCTCCATGCTTGTGGCCTGGGAAGGCACTGGAGTATGGCCCAAATCCTTGGGACCCTGCACCCGTGTAAGAAATCTGGAAGAGGCTTCTGGCTCCTGGTTTTGAATTGGCTCAGCTCCAGGAGGGTGGCCATTTGGGAGTGCACCAGTGGCTGGAAGAACTTTCTCTCTGTCTCTCCTTTTCTCCGTATGTCTGATCTGCCTTTCCAATAAAAATAGATTAATCTTCGGAGAGAGAGAGAGACTGAGATATAGAGGACCTACGAGCCCATAGTGACTGGTCTTGAGCTGTTTAGTGAGCTCAGGAGAAACACTGGCTGGGGACTGCCAGGGGAACACTGATGGGGACTCCAGATAAAGGTTAGGAGAGAGACATGCACATTGAGATTCTGTATGTTAACAATATACAGTAATCTTTTTGGTGTAGAGAAGGGAAATGCAGGCTAACTATTTATGAGATAAAATGAAAAATAACTAGATGGCCAAGGAATGAGTCAAACAAATTTGAGTTGAATGACTAAAAGCACATTGTTCCTTTTGGGATAAATGGCGGGCCTATAAAATAAATCTTTTTCCATCTCAGAAGTCTTTGTTATTGTGTAACTGATACAACAAAGCAGCTTAGCAGCCTTTTCCCACCATAGGTTGTCGTGCTGTAATCACATTCAGGGACTTTCCATTGCTTTAGAGAATAACTTTCCCACACTTACTCAATCCCATGGTGCTTGGGGTTACAGACCCAAGAATCAATGGCAGGAAAAGTAAGCAGCTGACAGAATGTGTAGCAAGAAAATAAATAAATAAACATGAGGCAAGTGAAATTGGCACTCCCTCCTCCAAGGGAGCATCGGTCCATTCTTGATGTTGGGGTGCTCCTACCCCGCTGAGCCCATCATTTTCCACTAGGACCCTCCTCTTCAAGGTGGCTCCTCCTTACCACTGCCACACTGTCACACTTTCAGCACATGTACCTTTGGGGACAAGTCACATGTCACACTGGTTTCTGTGAGGCCCCAATAATTGGAAAGTATGAAATAAGTTTGTGAGAAAATGGATTAAAAAATAAGTTTATTCTGGTGCAAAAAATCCCATTTAAAAAATACGCATGAAGAGAGCCTGGCACAGTGTCTCAGTGGTTAAATCCTTGCTTTGCATATGGTGGGATTCCCATATA
Organism: Ochotona curzoniae; assembly: GCF_017591425.1. NCBI lineage: Eukaryota > Metazoa > Chordata > Mammalia > Lagomorpha > Ochotonidae > Ochotona > Ochotona curzoniae. The sequence continues at coordinate 25,568,741 of NW_024465582.1, forward strand.
AGCACTCGTTCATGTCTCAGCAGCTCTGCTTCCATCCAACTCCCTGCTTGTGGCCTGGAAAAACAGTAGAGTACGGCCCAAGGTCTTGGAATCCTGCACCCACATAGAAGATCGGGAAGACACTTCTAGATCCTAGCTTCAACTGGCTCAGCTGAGGCTGTTGCGCTACTTGGGGGAATGAAAAAGCAGATAGAAGATCTTTTTATTGGAAAGGCAGATGTACAGAGAGGAGGAGAGACAGAGAGGAAGATCTTCTGTCCTATGGTTTACTCTCTAAGTGGCCACAACGGTTGGAGTTGAGGCAATCCGAAGCCAGGAGCCAGAAGCTTCTTCCTGGTCTCCTACGTGGGTGCAGGGTCCCAAGGTCATCCTTGACTGCTTTCCCAGGCCACAAGCAGGGAACTGGATGGGAAGCTGGGCTGCTGGGATTAGAACCAGCGACCATATGGGATCCCAGCGCATTCAAGGCGAGGACTTTAACCACTACACTATCGCACTGGGCCCAAAAATAAATAAAACTTAAAAACAAAAAAGCACACATGCAGAGTTATTTTGTGAACTGTTTGAGGAGCCTCAGTACTTTGTATCCTTGGCTACTGGGTGGGGCCACTTAAGTCCACAATCCCTCCAGAACATTGGATAAGCTGAGTTTTGATCTCTTGTGTACACTGGTTCTTGCCTACAATTTATATTTGAATATAGGCATTTGTTGTTTAAAAAATGGTGAGGCAGTGGGGAAGAGAGAGAGAGCTTTCAAGGGGATTTGGCTTGAGCCCACGCCTGTAAATGTTAGGGCTGCTCCGGAGGAGCCGCCTCCCAAGCTGATCCCTGCACGTTCCTCACGACTATGGCAAACGCATTTGCTGTTTCCCTCACTCGCACCGGGAATCCATCTGCTTCTGGCCTCAGCACATGGTCTTGGCTGCTTTGTTACCAAGCCATGTGGTAGAAACTGAGCCAGACCCAATTTGGTGGAATTCAACGCACCAACCCCTGGCTGACCCCCGGCACTGAACATTACAATGCACAGTGGGAGAACACGCCGGAGGCCCACAAGGGGCCAGCTGAGATGCTGGCCTGTCAAAATTTGGTGGTCTGGTCAGCACAGCTGAGATGAAAAGAGAGAGGTAGGGAGAAGTCATCCGCTCTTTTAAGGGCCAGACAACTAAAGAAAATGCCAGGGGCCTTGGAAGCCTGCTCACATTAGCACTCTGTTCTACGACCTCTGGAAACTGTGTGTCACCCTATTGAGTCCAAAACCAGCCATGATGAATTCTTTTTTTTTTTTTAATTAATTTATTTATGTTTTGCATTTTGTACTCAAGCATTTTAAGACACCATAGAGAGAGCTGCTAATGTTTTCCACACATCATAATGGCACAGAACCAGGGGAGGAACCAGGGACAGCCGGAGAGAATCACAGAGATGAGATGGAAAAGGATGGAAATTAGTGACATCTGTGGGTCTCATCAGTCACTGAATCCAGCAGTGCAACACGCAAGCTAAGAGCTCATAGAGTTCCAAGACGGTCTTGCCTCCTGAGGCACCCCCGCCCACCTGCAGGTCCTGGGCTCTGCAGGCAGCCAGTGAACGTGTTTGTTCCTGCTGGTTTCAGTCCTGTCTGACCTCTTGATCGTTCACCATTTCCCAAGCCCTGAACTACTAACAGCCACATGTGGCACTATGGGACTTCACTTGTCAGTGGATCTAGAATTTGCTGCCCCCACATCTGGTCTCCAGATGATGTTGCTGACACAAGGTTTCCAGGTGTGCATGCCAGCAGCTTTAGGTTCCTTGTGTTTGAGGGTTTTCTTTCCCCCTCATTCTTGCTTTTTCAACAGGGGCTAGATCTTGGTCTGAAGCTGTCTGGGGGTGCCATGCTGGCACCTGGCTCCTGCCAGCCTGCTCATGCTAGTCCCCCTGCTCTTCCCACCCTTTCACCCATTGCTGGATTCCGCTAAAGTTCTACACTGATTATGAAGAGCTGCAAACTCACAGCAAACTCAAGAAAGAGCACACTGAATAGCTACGCTCCTTTCACTCAGAGTTGCTAATTTTGATTATCCTATAAAGTTTTTTTCTCTGTGCACACGCACATATACAAACACCACAACTGTCCCTTAATGTTATTTATACATAGTTTTTTAAAATGCAGAATCCAGTCAAAGATTGCATTGTATTTAATTATCGTATCTTTTTTCTTCTTCTATTTTGTTTTTAATTTTATGATACACTTCCGTAGGCTCTGGGATTTCCCTTATCTCCACCCCAAATTCCCTGCCCCCAACTTATTTCACCCATACTATTACAATAGTTTAGTCCTTCATAAACAGTCATATCTCCTTTAAGTTTTCTTTTATCTAGAATAGCTCCTTTGCTTATTATTATTTTTACTATTACTATTTGAGACACACACAGACGGATACACAGGGCTCCATCTGCCGGTTAACTCTCCAAATGCCAAATGTGACAGCCAAGGCTGGACTGAGCCCAAAGCCAGGAAGTCAATTCAAGTCTCCCAACTTATAGAACCACATCATGGACTATCCACCTGCTGCTTTCCAGTGTCTGCATTAGCAGGAAGCTGGTGTCAGGAGCTGGAAATCAGTCTCAGGTTTTCCAAAGTGGGACGTGGGCGTCTTCACTGACAGATCAAACACCCACCTGAGGATGATCTCACGATTAGATCCAGGCTCAGAACTTCTGGCAAGGAATCCCTAGGTGTGCCTTGGGTATCGGCTGTGCCCTGTGCCCACTTGCTTTCCTCTGTATCTCGCCTTGCAGAAACCATCCATTCCCTCCCTCCAACAGAAAGCAAAACAGTAAGGACAGCCAAGGAGCTTGTGCTAGGCAGAGCTGGGCTGGCAGGGGGCTGGCAGAGCAGGCAAAAGTCTCAGAAGTCAGTCACAGTGGACTGGCTGAAAAGGAAAACAAACGTTGCCCTTGGGCTCTTTGATTTGTCACAGAAGAACTCCCAGACACAATGGGCTCTGGATTCATCAGAGTTCCTTTGTCGCTGGGCTGCAGGCAGACCCAGAGGAAACAAATGGACAGATAACACACAGAAGCAACATCTCAGAGGCTCCTTAAGCCAAAGACCCTTGAACATGACCTTCATTCTCTGGATGAAGCTTCCAACTTCCAGTGGAAACTCAAGGCACGTGGAATGTCATGCTGAGGACTTCAGGTAGAAACAGGAAGGACTAGGAGTCAGGGCTGGACACTTGGCTGAGTACAGAGATCAGCTTTGTGCTGGCAAGGAAGTCAAGTTCCTCCTCGGGAAGGGAGCATGAGTACTGCAAGTTCAAAAGGTCAAAGTCAAGATTTGAGCCCAGGAGCCCTCGTGAATCAGAGCAGACAGTAGGACAGGGGTTGCTGCAAGGCAGGAGGCTTTTCCTGTTATCCCTATGCCTAAGCACTGTGCTCGGCACACAGGAGATGTCCAATCCTTGCTTCTGAAGGAATCAATGATTGCATAAGTAAATATTGAGGATGAGCTTGTCAGGAACGGGTTGAGCATCCAAGAGTCCTGTATCATTGGGAGAGTCTGAGAGACAGGATCAGAGAATACAGATGGAGAAAGATTGAAAAACATAGCATTTTAAGGTATGTTTGTCAAGGTGAAGCTGAGGAAGGGGGTTGAATGAGAGTAATTTGTCACATGTTCAGTCCTGCATCCTTAACAGATTCTGAGATATGCAAGCCTACATGAGTGTATCACTGTGCAAACATCACAGAGTAAACCTGCACAAAGTTGCCTCCAATGTCACTGGGAGATACAAGCTTCTAAGGCTGCTTTCCTATTGACCGAAACATTGTTACTTGATGGTTATAACTTAGCCTCAACACACTGACTTGGGTTTTCTTTCTAAAATCACCTATGTCCTGGTTTTCTTGTGTAGTGACTCCCTTTTTTCAGTCACCGTGTAGCCAGGAAACTGACAGCTGCCCAGTCGGGCACACAAGTCTAGGAAGTTGTGAGTCGGGCCAGCAGGGTGGCTTTTTCTCCCCCATGCAATAAGGCAGAAAATGAAGGTAAAACACAGACTCCCTAAAAAATGAGAACACTTTGTACAGTTCACCAGAAAAGTGAAATTAAAAGATAAGGGTTATTCTATTGCAAAAATCACCTGGAAACTCAATGCACACTTTCATTTTTTCCCCCCCACAATATACATTTCTATAAACTTTTTTGAGGGCCTCTCATTGAAGGCATGGATTTTAAACAGTTTTGCTACCGAAATGAATTTATCTTTTAGTTTCCATGAACTGTCTGAAGAATCCTCATACTGCTCCAGTTTTCCAAAGCCAATGCAGCATTCCAAACTCACTCAAATATCCTCCAAGCTGGGAGGAAAACCTGAAAGTAGGAAGAGAAATTGCATACAAAGAAAGCCAGAAAGCTCCTAACGAAGCAGCTTGAACATCAAGCTTTAGCACGTTCTTAAGACCAAAAGGACAGTCAGGATCATACTCAGCTGTGGACTATCTGTACTCAACATCTGGAGTGTTAGAAACTTCCAACAAGCTCTAGTGGAGACCCCTTAGTGGCTATAAGCACCGTGTGTCAGGTGATTCATAAGAAAAATATTTTTAGTTTGAGAAAAGTGCAAGTGGATCACCATGTCCACATTTAGAGATGAATTTAAAAGGCACAAAGAAAGGAAGTGGGCTGTCCCTGGGCCTCCTGTAACTACAGTTCAGCTCTGCTTCCTTATATAGGTTGCTTTTTTGCACACATGTGCTCAGTTTAGGTTTCTAAAACTGATGGTTTTTATTTAGATGCAAGTAAACCCCAACTTTGCTCAAATGCAGTAAAAACAATGCTGGCCAGGCTCTAAAAGTATGTTATCACTGGGTCCTTGTTTCTTCCTTCCCCTGGTTCAGGCTTGCTACCTTCCTGGCTGAGACCTTTGAGGAGTCTGGGTGACCACCTTGATCCTAGGAACCTTGCCAGTTTTGCCAGTTTGCTTCTCTTTCTAATGTCTCTCTCTCTCTCTCTCTCTCTCTCTCTCTCTCTCTCTCTCTCTCTTTTGCTAACGTGTCAGTACATCTGAGCCCTCCTGATCCCTGTTGGCTGCAGAAGCCCAGCTCCAGCTCTGTCCTGTCCTGGGGCACTGCTGTCAGTAGGGTTGGATTCCTGCCCTGCCAGCACTCTGCTGCTCATGCGCTGGCAGGGAGAAGAAAGCCCTGAATCTCTCCTGGAACGACACGGTCATCCCTAGTCAGAGCGCACAGGACCTTGGGGTTTGGAAAAGAATGAACATCATGAGAGTCGGCTTGTTGGCTTTCAGAGAGCAGGACCCCTCCCTGCTTCCCCCTCTCCGCCTCCCCAGTCCACCATGCCCTACATGTCAGAGCCCAAAGCCCAACTCATGCAAATGACAAAAAGTTAAAGGAAAGCTCCACCCTTACAGCATTTCCCTGTTCCCCGCCCTCCAGTCCCGGTTGGCAGGCTCAGGGAGGAAAAATCCTTATATTTATAGCCCTGTGGAGAGTGGGGCTACGCTTGGCAGCTTTGCAGAGCTGAGCAAATCCTGGAACACTGGAGTTGAGAGAGCCCTAATGGCATGTTAAAGCAGCACTTGCTTTTAGAGATGAGGAAACCCAGGCCAGAGAGGTGGTCTGGCATTGTGTTTGTCTCTCACCACAATGCATATGCATGATCCTAAATAGTCAGGACCTCAGTGTGTGTGCTTACTTACAGACAGGTTCTGGATTGAGATAATCAAATTAAAATATGATCATTGGTATGGGCCCTGACCTAGCCCACCTGGCAGAGATGCATATACATGGGAAGCACCGTATGAACAGATCCATGATCAACCACAAGCCAAGGAACAAGGTCCTCAGTAAATCCCTCCCTCACAGCCCTCAGAAGCAATCAACATTACCAACATTTTGTTTTGAACTGCCATCTGTCAGAACTATGAAACAATAAATTTCTGTTGTTTAAGACTCTTGGTGTATAATATTAAGGAAGTTAGATTGGCTAATAGGTAGTCAGGGTTGGGTCCCTGTTGGAACAAGGAGGAATCTCCTTAATAAAAAGTGTGCAAGGAACTGGCGTGGTAACCTAGCACCTAAAGTTCTCACCTTGCATGTGCTGAGATTCCATATGAGCACAAGTTCACATCCCAGCAGGCCCTGCTTCCCATTCAGCTCCCTGCTTGTGGCCTGGGAAAGCAGTCGAGGACGGCCCAGAGCATTGGGACCCTGCACCCACGTGGGAGACCTGGAAGAAGTTACTGGTTCCCTGGCTTCGGATCGGCACAGTACCGGCCATTGCAGTCACTTGGGGAGTGAATCATCGGATGGAAGATCTTCCTCTCCGTCTCTTCTCCTCTCTGTATATCTGACTTTCCAATAAAAATAAAATAAATCTTTTTCAAAAAAAGGATATTTAAGCAACCTTAACAAGAAAAAAATATTTGAATACATGAGTTTCAAAGACAGAACACCAGACCCAGCAACTAAATGGATCAATTCTTAATCCCCTTTTGTAACACAGTAGTTCCTTCTCTTGATCTATTTTACATTCTATGGTTTCAGCAACCAGTGGTCAACCATGGTCTGAAAATATTACATGGAAAATTCCAGAAATAAGCCCTATGTAAAGTTTAAACTTTTTGAGTAGTGTGATGAAATCTCATGCCATACTTGCTCTGTTCTGCCTTCCAAGTGAGTTATCAGTGTATCCTCCCTGTCTACACTACCTGTCCGCGTGCCACTTAGTTGCAATCTTAGTTGTCAGATCAGCTGTTAGGGTGTCCCTGTGCCTGTGTTCAAGAAATCCTGATTCTACTTAATAACTTAATAATAACGGTGTAGGGACAATGGTATCAGCATGTGGATATGCTAAGGACACACAATAAAGTACTTCCATTGTGAAACGATGAAGTCTTTGATCTAAGGAATGAGAACAACCATGTTGAGGATGCTCAGTCTATGGCAAATTATTGTTGCTGAACTCTTACTGAGCCTAATTTATAAATGAGTGCTAGGCACATGTATCTAGGGGGAAATGTTGCACATTTAGGTTTCCATACTATCTGTGGTTTCAGGCATCCATCAGGGTGCTGGAATTCATCTTTCACAGATCAGAGAGGCCCACTGAGTTGGTGAGATCCATCAACACTGGGCAGATCCATCAACTTGGGCAGAAGGAAGATGTGTTCAGACGGGAGATGGGTCTAAGAAGAGGTCCCTCGTGGCTCAATATTCTGGAATGTTCAAAGCAAACTCATTTCAATGAGTGGCAGGCGGGGAATGGGAGGAACTCCAAATTTTCATGTGTCAAAACCCACAGTCTCTTAGGAACTGACAAAATGGAAAGGATTTCATTTTCAACAACCAGAAAAGATAAGCTAAAAAAGCAGAAGTTTCATTTCCATTTTGACGACTTTCCATAACCACTGGAGAACGCGGAGTTCCTTCTTGTGAGAGTTGGGCATAAGCTTCAGCTTTCTAGGCCCTCAGCTTCTGCATGTGGAAAGCAAGGGTGGAACTTTTGAATCATCTCTCAGGGTCACTTTGAAGGAAGGTGGATATGAGAACAGCCGTCCCAAGACAGAACACATCAATCACAGAGGGAAAGTCAGGACACTCAGCCTAACACAGAAAACCTGGATCTGATACAAACAATCATATTTTGATCCTATTTACAGTCAGAGAGGCTTCCAAAACTCATTAGCGTCTGGAATTACTCATCCCCTGGCTTGGAAATTTCAAAGGAAAATTTCAGGAAATTTCGAAGGAAACTTTCAAATCCACTAGCTGGGTTGCTTGGTCTTCATTAGATGTTCACTGGAGCATTTACTTCTTAAATTCAGGCTGAATTCAGCACTGGTCGAGCCAAAGCTGGCCTCTGTCCCTGAGCAAATCTTGCTGTTGTCAGTGCAGCTCTGTGTGTGTGGACTGGAGAGAATATGGCCCATTGTCCTACCAGATGCAAATTATGATCCCGATTCAACAAAAACCATCTGTGCGCCACGTAGGCAAAATAACAAGAGACTACAGCCAGACTGCTTTTGGTGTCACGACACCCTGCTCTTGCAGGAATTCATATTGTGGCCTGGGATTAGCTAATAAACAAAGGCCCTCAAGCAGGCATGATTTATAATTTTCTGTTTTGAGGCTCACCGTAATGATAAAATTCTCAGAATCTGCACAGAGGGAATAAGTGGAAACAAAGGGAAAAAAGATGTTGAAACTATACATTTTTATTTTTATATACACGGAGCTAGTGGCTCAAATTTCTCTCTGTGGATCTCTGGGAAACTAGTACCAAGGGAATAGCAACATTGATAATAAAAACTCACTTCAGAATGATCTGTGGTCACTGAAGATTCTGGATGAAGGCATAGATGACTGCTACGGTTTGGGTACAGTTTGTCCCTCAAAAGTTGGGTTACCTGCAGAGGCTTGGTCCCCAGGGTAATGGGGCTGAAATAAGAGCTGGTGCTTTGGCTCAACTGGCTAATTTACCTCCAAGAATCAGCATCCTAAATGGGTGCCAATTCATGTCCTAGCTGCTCATTTCCCATCCAACTTCCTGCTTGTGGCCTGGGAAAGCAGTTGAGGATGGCCCAAAGCCTTGGGACCCTGCACCTGTGCGGGAGGAGATAAGGAAGAAGCTTCTGGCTCCTGGCTCTTGGCTTCGGATTGGCGCAGCTCTGGCCACTGCAGTCATTTGGGGAGTGAAGCAGTGGATGAAAGATTTTTGTCTCTTCTCTCTGAAAATCTGTCTTTCCAGTAAAAATTAAAAAAAATAAAGATCTAGAGCCAAGTAAGAAGTGTGTCTAGTTTACCACATTCTTAATCTTTTATTAGTGTTTTTTCCTTGTTATTTTATAGCTTAATCATTTAAACTTTCGTATTTTATGTCCACTCATTTTTGTATAAGCACCTTAGACTCACTCCTCACTTATTTCCATATAGATAAATAAATCCCTTATGTAGAAAATATTCTCCCAGTTTCTCTAAATTTGTTTTTGATTTTCTTTTTTTAGATCAAAGGAGCTTAAGATTTCCATGTAATCCAATCTACAATTTTTCCCCCCATGGGATTTCCTCCATGGCTCTTAAATTTTTTTTTCTGCATTAAAAATTTTTTTTAAAATAATGGTTACATGGTTGATCAGGGTAGGAGGGATCGAGATTTAGGGAAAATTGAGTGAATTCATTGGTCCAAATTTGCAATCTCTTTTTCTTGTTCCTGGGGCAAGGGGAGAAACAAAGGGGAAAACCAGTCACGACTTTCCACATGTCCCAGTACCCAGGGATGAGGAACCACTACCTAATATCAGCCCAGAGACTCAATGTGTACATATTCTAAGGGTTCTGTCCAAGTGGTTTGGATAGTTCTGAAATGCTGCCGATTTCACTGATCTAAGAATGATCTAAGAATGATGTCACTCCATTCACCGAGACTTTTTGCTGTCATCATTTGTTTGGGGTAGTTGTCCTGTTAGTTCTGTTCTTCTGCTACAGCACTAAATGTGCTGCCATATTCTCCTTTTACAACAGGGTCTGTGTCCACTGCTCCACCTTTTTCATTAAGTAGGGCATGTTCTTGCAGGCAAGGCCAAGTGGCTGGGCCAGGTTTTCCAAACATCACCGGATCCCCCACCCCTGAGGCTCTTGAACTCAACATCCACCTAGTAGGTGGGCCCCAAGGCCTAGGACGGGATAACCCATCCCTGGGGCTCATAAACATGCACCCACTTGCAGTTAGGCCCCAGGCCCCAGACCACATGACCTGAGCCCTGCTGAATCCCCCATCTCTGGAGCTCATGAACCTAGCACCTACGTGGAAGGCGGGCCTCAGGGTCAAGGTCAGGCAACCCAAGCCTCCCTGGATCCCCCACCCCTGGGCTCACAAACCTGACATCCACCTAGTATGTAGGCCCTGGGACCCAGGCCAGGAGACCCAAACCCTGCCAGATCCCTCACCCTGGGGTTCACGAAATCAGCACCCACCTAGAAGATGGGCCCCGGATCTGGGTCAAGCTACCCACACCCCACCAGTTCCTCTGTCCTGGGGCTGGGTTTTACCACACATATGGACCCCATGACCTGAGCCAAGCCACCAAGCCCTGTCAGATCCTTTGTCCCTGGCATTCACATATCCGGTCCCCACTTGGCCCAGGCTGGCATGATTTGCCTCACCTCAGCGTCCACAGTCTTCTTGCACCGTTGGCCTAGTCTAGTCTGCCCCCTGTTCCAGCTCCTATTGGTGGGTGTTGCAGCCTATCCCAGCCCAGACTAATTGCTGTCCTGGTCCTAATGTAAACTGGTTGGTGTTGCAGCCTGATCTGGCTCCTTACCCATGCCCTGGTTCTCATATCTGCCAGTGGGTATTATATGCTGGTCCAGACTTGTCTGTCCCCAGACCTGACCCACATGTATGTTGGCGGGTACTGTAACCTGGCATGGTCTGGGCTGCTCCTTGTCTTGCTTCTTGTGCTCTCCTGCAGGGTCTGCATCCCAGTGAAGGAGTTTCCCAAGCTCCTCCATCGAGTTTCCTCCAAGTGGCAGTTCTTGTGCACACCAGTGGGTCGTTGGCTCAGTTGACTCTATCCATCTCCTGTCTTGGTGAGAACAGTGGCCTCGCTCAACCAGCCACATCCATTCTGGTTCTTGTTATGTTGGTTGTTGTAGTCCAGCATTACCTGGTCCATGCCCAGCACAGCTTTCATGTAGTTCAGTGAAGACCTAGTCTGGCCTGCTTTACACCCAAACTGGCTCTCATGAATACCAGTGGGGGCTGTAGTCTAGCCCACACTGACACTCCACTGTCATAGTGCATATCTGCACTGGTGCAGTCTGTAGCTATGTACAGCCACGCCTGCTGTACTCAATCCTATTCTCATTTTTTAAAAATTTTTTTTAAACATTTATTTATTTATTGGAAAGTCAGAAATACAGAGAGGAGGAGAGACGGAGAGGAAGATCTTCCATCCGATGATTCACTCCCCAAGTGACTGCAATGGCCGATGCTATGCCGATACAAAGCCGGGAACCAGGAACTTCTTCCAGGTCTTCCACAGGGTGCAGGATCCCAAAGCTTTGGGCCGTCCTCGACTGCTTTCCCAGGCCACAAGCAGGGAGCTGGATGGGAAGCAGGGCAGCCAGGATTAGAACCGGCGCCCAGGGCCCGGCGTGGTGGCGCAGTGGTTAAGGTCCTCACCTTGCACGCCCAGGATCCCATATGGGCGCCGGTTCTATCCCGGCAGCCCCGCTTCCCTTCCAGCTCCCTGCCTGTGGCCCGGGAAGGCAGTCGAGGACGGCCCAAGGCTTTGGGACCCTGCACCCGCGTGGGAGACCCGGAAGAGGCTCCTGGCTTCGGATTGGCATAGCACCGGCCGTTGCGCTCACTTGGGGAGTGAATCATCGGATGGAAGATCTTCCTCTCTATCTCTCCTCCTCTCTGTATATCTGACTTTCCAATAAAAAAATAATAAAAATAAATCTTTAAAAAAAAAAAAAAAAAGAACTGGCGCCCATATGGGATCCATGCACATTCAAGGCGAGGGCATTAGCTGCTAGGCCATGCCGCTGGGCCCTCCTATTCTCATTTTCACCAGTGGAGACCCCAACCCAACTGGGTGACTCCTTTTCTTCCCAGCAAGGCCTGACCCCACCTGCAGTTCTTGGTTAGCAAGCAGAGACTGAAGTCCTACAAGGGTGAGTCCCCATTGCCCCCACAGATTCTATCAGACCAACCAACTTCTCTCTTCTTCTCCCCTCCAAACCACTTTGGTGTCAGTCTCATACATACATAGTTTATTTTTTTATCCATAGAATTGAAACCTTTACCTCTACTTTCTTTTACCTTGTTTGCAGCCTGATTTTTTTTTTTTTTTACAGTAACATCCTTATTCTTATCAGGAATTTTATTCACTTCATCAAGTATTTCCTGAATGTTCACCTGTGTCTGACAAGGTGTAGTACAAGTTAGATAAAACAGTAACCAAAAAAACAGAGAGTAGAGAGATGAACAAGTAGCAACAGGTAATTTCTATACAGCCACTGTGCCGCCATGCAGTCCTGAGCCTGAGACAAGTCGGTCAGGGTTGAGAGGCACTGGAACCCTTCCAGATCTTAGCTTTGTTTTCAGAGTCTCCCTGGGGTAACCTGATAAGCCCAAAGAACATATGCACCAGGTGAAATCTGATTAGCCATGTGGAATTATTCATGCTACAGCTATTAGGCAAGAAGTCATCAGAAGCAAAGGAAGCAAGACAACTAAATGTTTTTTTTTTTAAGACTTGGAAAAACAACGACAAAAATTTCAGGTCAGAATCGAGAGTAGCAGGGCTGCCTGGGATGATTTAGATTTGGCCTTTGTGCAGTACACAATGAAAGGAAACCTCAAAATGACCAGTAAATGTGGAAAAATAGAGAACAACAATCTCACTTATAATCAAAATGCAACCGGAATAAGATAACATTTTAAGCCTAGTAGCTTAGCAAATGTTTGGGGCACAGAATTCAGGGAAATAAGCACTCTCATACTGATAACTGGATTACAAATGAGCATAATTCTCAAGCAGACTTAATGTCATGTCTAGCCTTTGACCCAAGAAATTTACTTCCTAGAACTTATTTCATATGAGTGACTATAGTAAAAAAAAAATATATATATATATATATATATATATGTATATATATATATATATAAACAGTTATAACAACCATGAGTTTTATACATTAGCTCTAAGAATTGGAAAAATTTTCCACAAATAAACTTTGTGTTTGGTTTTATCAAGCCACATGTCCAGGACTAAATGTAGAATGGTGGTGTCTTTGTCTTTCACTGAAAATAAAAACAAAAGCAATGAACAGAATTTTTTTCTGGGATATTGTCCACATGAATGTTTCTCAAACTTTCAGTATCTAGTGAAGTTTGTCTGCCAATCAGTGCTCAGAGGCAGGAAACAAAAAAGAGGATTTGATAGGAACCGGGTCAGTGACAGACTTCAGAGAGTAAGTATGAGAAAGGAGAAGCTTCCCGACTTTGTGGTTACTCTGGGAGATGAGCAGACTGGAGGGGCCTGACCTGGTGGCTCAGCCCCTGGAAGCTCTGGACATGCCTGGCCTGACTTGACTTGAAGTTCATCTGAGGCCTGGGGGGATAAGGCCCATGGGACAGGGCTGAGACTGCTTTGTAAGAGCATTTTTTACTGCCATCCTTGAGGGATGGCCTCAGCAGAAAATGCATTTGGGCAGCTTTTCTGGGCTTAGGGTTGGCTAGTCGGTGCAAACTGGCCCAGCTGGGCCTCACCTATTAGCACCTATTAGAGATGTTAATCCACCGATGCAGCCATCACAAAGCATGGCCTGCATCTCCCTAAGAGTGATACCACTTAGGGTACTGCTTGGTAACTGACAGGAAAGGGAGGGAAATTGCCTCCAACAGGCTACTACCGGTCTGCAAGGTGGGCACTTCCATCAGGAGTGAGCATTTGGCTTAGCACTTAAGCCCCTGTTTGAGATGCTTGCATTCCATATCACAGTGCCTACTTGAGTTTTGGTTTGGCTTCTAAACTGGCTCTTGCTAATGTGCAGCCTGGGAAGCAACAGGTGATTTCTCAAGCAGCTGGGTGCCTGCCACCTACATGGAAGACTGGGTTCTATGTTCCTGGTTTCAATCCGACCCAGCTCTGCTACTATGAGAATTTGGGGAGTGAACCATCTCTCACCTTCTCTGTCCATGTCTACCTTTCAAATAAAGTGAAAATAAAAAAATAAATTTGAATTTTATGACAACTTGATTCCCAGCCTATTTGACCAAATATTTCTGGAATTGTAAGGAAAGCATTAGAAAGTTGTAGAAAGCAAAAGTGCAAAAAATTATCTTAGAGTACCATATAGTCAGTAGACTTTGAGCAAGGCAGATTACCCTCCACAAAGGAGTAGGACTCGTCCAGTCAATGAAGTTCTAAGGAACAAGGTGGAGGTCCCCAAGGAAGATAGAATTCTGCTCGCAGACAGCCTCTGAACTTTACAGTGGGGTCAGGCTGCCACGTTGCCCTCCAGAGTTTGGACTTGCAAGTTGTTACTTCTGTCTGTATCAGTTCCTTAAAATAAACCATGTGCTCTCTCTTCCCCCCACTCCACAGCTTTCATTGGTTCTGCTTCTTGGGAGGACTCTGATCACTCTAGTGAGTAAACAGCTCAAGTGACTCTGCCCATGGTTGTGCCAGTACAATGAGGAACTTTCCAGTCCCGATTCACAGATGCTATTAACTACATCACTGTTCTGTGCTGCAATGCCTTCCAGAGGCTTTGCCACTTCACACCCTTCAACGTCACTGACCTGATCACACCAGGGAGGCCCCATTTCCTTCCCCAGTTCACTGCCATGCTTCTCTCTTCGTAAGCTGTAAGCTCCTCCGAAGAAGTGGTCTGGCCCAATTTCATGGAAGTGTTCCCAGGAATGCAACGATACAATCCTAAAACTGAGTATTGGGACAGTGTTACTAGATTAACAAGAGCTTTTACACATAATATGTTCTATACTTTTTTTTTTTTTTAAAGATTTATTTAGTTAAAAAGCAAACTAACAGGTCTTCCAGCCATTGGTTTACTCCCCAAATGGTCCCAACAGTTAGGTCAGGGCCAACTCACAAACAGAAGCCAGAATCTCCACTCTGGTCTCCCCCACGGGTGACAAGGGCCCACGCACCTGGGCCATCATCTGCTGCCTTTCCAGGAAGCTGCATTGGAACCAAAGTAGCCCACTCTTAATCAACCATATAACAACACACACCCCTAGTTCTAAATCCTTTGAAACAATCAGGAGTTAGGTAAGGGTTGTATTTAATTATATCATACAAATCAAGACATTATTATAACCACTCCAAAAGCAGAAAGGCTCATGGGTCACAGCTCCCGTTGTTTCAGCTAGCCTAGGACATAGATAGGCCTAGAAAACTGTCCTATTTTTTTTTTCTTTTTTAAAGATTCATTTATTTTTATTGCAAAGTCAGATATACAGAGAGGAGAGGAAAGATCTTCCATCCAATGATTCACTGCCCAAGAAGCCAAAAAGGCTGGAATTGAGCCAATCTGAAGCCAGGAGCCCTTAGCTGCTTCTGGGTCTCCCACATGAGTGCAGGGTCCCAAGACTGTGGATCATCCTCGACTGCTTTCCCAGGTCACAAGCAGGGAGCTGGGTGGGAAGCAGGACTGCCGGGACTAGAACCAGCACCCATATGGGATCTCGGCGCATTCAAGGTGAGGACTTTAGCTGCTAAGCTACCGCGCCAGGCCCAGAACCTGTTCTCCTGCACCATTTCAACACTCTTTCTTATCACCCAAACATTCACCTGCCAGGTAAGTGAACCATTTGCTGGGAGATCAGAGTGCCAGCTCACATCCCAACAAGGATATTTCTTGTCTGAATGGATGGTGAAATGACAGCAAAAGGAATTTGGGGAAATGAGGATTCCTGGAAAGCCAAGATCAGGGTACAACTGGGTGTCATTTTCATGTTTCAAAAAAAAATTTTTTTTTAAATTGTATTTGAATGGAAGAGCTAGAGAGAGAGAATGTTCGTTCATGGTTCAATCCTCAAATAGCTGCAAATGGCAGGAAATTGGTTGGTCCAAAGCTAGGAGCCAGGAGCTTCCAGTCTCTGCAATGGGTGCAGGGCCCAAGTACTTGGATCATCCTGTGTTGCCTTCCCAGGCACACCAGCAGGGAGCTGAATGGGAAGTGGAGCAGCTGGAATGCAGTCCAGCACACCCATGTGGAATGTTAGCACTACAGGCAGAAGCTTAACCCACAACATCATGGTGCAAACCTCCCTCTCACCCCCTCTTTTTGTTTTTAAAGATTTTATTTTTATTGCAAAGTCAGATATACAGAGAGGAGGAGAGACAGAGAGGAAGATCTTCCATCTGATGATTCACTCCCCAAGTGACCACAATGGCCGGTGCTGCACTGATCCAAAGGAGCCAGGAACTTTCCTCCAGGTCTCCCTCGTCGGTGCAGGGTCCCAATGCCTTGGGCCATCCTCCACTGCTTTCCCAGGCCACCAGCAGGGAGCTGGATGGGAAGTGGGGCTGCTGGGACTAGAAATGGCGCCCATATGGGATCCTGGCATGTTCAAGGTGAGGACTTTAGCCATTAGGCCACTGCGCCGGGGCCCATTCAGACAAAATTAATCATTGCCTTCTCCATGTACTCACTTGACTCTTTTTAAAAAAATTATTTATCTGAAAGGCAGAGTTAGAAAGGGTGGGAGAGACAGAGATCTGTCCCATCCTCCGGTTTACTCCCTAGATGGCTGCTGTGTCTGGTGCTGGGCCAAGTCAAAGTTAGGAATTGGGAGCTATTTCTGCGTCTCCCTCTCGCACATGGGTGCCATGCCCAATGCTTGGGCCATCTTTCACTGCTTTCTCGGTCACTGGATCACATATGGAGCAGCCAAATTGGAACTGTGCCCATGTGGGGTTCTGGCACAGCAGGCAGTGGCTTAATCTGTGTGCCACTATGCCGGCTCATATGTGCATCTTTTATTGTGCCACTCACACTGTATTAGCACACACCTGTCTCTCTTACTAGTCTGGTAGACACTGAAGGGTGAGAAGTGGGTCTTTTTCTGCATAAACATTGAACTGAGATTTACTGAAAAGCACAGTGTTGTAACGTGAAGTTCCTAGGGCAGCACTTTTGTGAAGAGGGTTAAGCCATTGCCCTGGTTGGATGCACCTGCTATCAAAGGTGTCTGGGATGGAGTCCCACTCCTGTTTCTCATCCATCTTCCAGCTATGTGTGTCTGGGAGGTGGCAGATGATAGCCAAAATACTTGGGTTCCTGCCACCCACGTCAGAAACTCGGAAGGAATTCCTGGCTCTTAGCTTCAGCCTGGCCCAGAATTGGCTGCTGCAGCACTTTGAAGGAGTGAACTGGTAAAGAAAAGATACCTTTCTCTGTTTCTCTGCCTTTGAAGTAAACAGAATATGAAATTACTAATCTGGTTGGAGAAATGGTATGAAGAAATAATTACAGTACAGTATGATCAGTGCCATGCCTAAAATGCTAGAGAACTCAGAAAGGGCCCACTTAAGCTATCTGGGAAGCAGTTACGAGGGAGAATTTTTCAGCATTTTGTAAGATAAAAAAAAAAAAAAAAAAAAGAAAGAAAGAAAAAGAAAAAGAAAAAGGACTTGCTTTGCTCAGAGCATTCCATGCACAAAAGCACAAGCGTTGGAACGGGGTCAGTCTTCCACGAGAGCTAACATGGAGCAGAGCTGGACAGAAAAGACTATTATCAAAAAGGCCCTGATACTAACCTAAGGAGTTTCAATTTTATTCTTCAGGTCCATCCAAACTTGATGACCAGAACGGTTCTGTATAGCAGCCTGAATAAAAACACCTGACTGCTGACGCAGTGGGTCAGTGGAAACAAGCACCGGCAGGTTTCCTGTCACGACTTGTATCAATCAGTGAACATTAAAAGCACAACTACTTGGGGCAGATGTTGTGGTTGGTATGTTAAAAACTATCATTGGTGACACTGGTGTCCCATCTAGGTGTCTGTTTGAGTCTTGGCTGCTTCACTTCCAATTCAGCTCCCTGCTAATGTATCTGGGAAAGCAGCAGCAGATGGCTCAAGTTCTTGGGCCCCTGCACCCACGTGGGAGATGTGGGAGAAGCTCCCCGTGTCAGCCTGGTTCAACCCCATTGTGGCCCTCTGGGAAGTGAATGGGCAGAGGAAGCCTGCTCTCTGTCTCCCTGACTCAGCCTTTCAATATAAAGAAAAGCCTTAAAAAAACGAGTGATAAAAGGCTTTTGTTATTGATCCTAAAAACATTGTTAGTAGTTCCAAATGACAAGAAATCAGAGATTTTTCTTTAAAAAATAACTTTTATTGCTTCTGTCCAGTAACATATGAAACATTTACAGTAGTTTAAAACCTAAGGGAATACAGATAAATAAGATAATAAAAAAGAAACACTCATTAGGTTCTAGCACCCAGTTCGCTTGATAATAGAAACACCCGGATCTTTTCCACGTGCCTTTGAAAGTAAACATATTTTGATCTCCACATACTTAAATCATGTTCTCTTATAAACACCTTTTTGACATTTGTGACAAATATACATCTGCATTATTTTAAACAGTCACGCAGACCTCTATGAGATGGATATTGCATAATTTAACCTCCTGTAGTGAGACGTTTAGGTTGTTTTTAATTTTCCCATTATGAACAGTAGAGATGTACGTCTGAGTGTTTGTGTGCATGCCATGCCCACATGTACCTGCTTATTACATTAGAATTTACCTCTGGAAATGAGTCAACGTGTGCCAGCAGTAGCAGGCTTAAGTATAGACTGCCAAAACACCAGCAGTAAGTTTGCACCCAGTGTTACACCCCACCGCTTCTGCGGAAATCTCCATTTTCCCACCCCATTATCTACAGTATTTGCCAAGCAGAAAACAGAAGATATTACTTTTCCTTTTCTACCAGTGAGGGTGAACATTTATATATATATATAAACAGCTCTAAGGGATAATTTACATACCATAAAACTCAGCCAATGGTGGCTTACAGTTCAATGGTCTTGCTGACTATACAGAGTGCAGTCACCACCACAGTCTCCTTTCAGGGCATTCTTACCTTGCCTACTTAAACTCTGCCCCCAATTTCAGTCCCAGAAAATTGCTGTTTGGCTTTCTACACATTTCACATACAAGAATCACACAATACGGAGGCTTCTGCATCTGGCTTTTTTCAATTTGTGTGATCTTTTACCTTCGTTGCATGTGTGTCAATCATTTCTGAATGGCTTTCCTCACCATGTTGATTTGCAGTGTTCACTCTAACAGAAGAAAGGCCCTTGCTCATTTTTTCCCTGGGGCACCGGAGGACTTTGCAGTGGAGAGCGATCATCCGTGTCGCAGGAGCTCCAGGACACTCAGATGGCCCGGAGAAGCCAGAGCCATCAGGGAAGTATCCCCACCCTGGGCTGGCCTTCATCAGCCCATGGGGAGGAACTGCAACAGGGCATGCAGGAATGACTGATGGGTGATTTGAATCAACCGCTTTCCTCTCTCAAGGAATGTCACAGACTGCTAACTTGTTTCTAAAAAAAAAAATTTTAAGGTAATCCGGTAAGATTGATTTTACTTTGACACAGTAGAAATAGATCCTTCACAGAACAAGGTCAGAGGACAGATAAATAAGTGATGGCTGGACTCCAATCATGCTCTCCAGTTACTGCTCCAGGACCCCTTAAGCGTTCCCTCTTCCCTCAGGCCTATGCTCTAAACTAAACAATGTTTCTGAAAATTAAACAGTGTTTCTGAACACTATCTCTGGAAAAGCTAAAAAAAAAAATTTTTTTTTTTTGAAAAAGCTCACAAGATCCAGTTTCCAGATAAAAACTTACCCATCTAACATATCCTAGTCTGACCCCAGATTAACTGTTACTGAATTTGCACTTGATGCTATTTTACTAAACCTGATCTGACTTTCAGAAATCAAAGCTCAATTTTGGCAAAAGCTGTGCTTTTTAAAAGATACAAGTACAAGCAGGGCTCTTCACTGGGATGGGTTCCTTCCGAATTCAAGGCCTCCAATTTGGAATGTTTTTCTGTAAAGAGGAAACTCCAAAGTCTATTAGCTTCTGGCATCCCTGTAGATTCCCTCTCTCATCCATTCTAAAGGTCCTTTGTAAGCAGGTTCTTCACTCACTTCCTGGGCTGGGTGCAGATATCCACATATTTCTACAAGTTGCTTTTCTTGATTTATCCTAGACATCTTTTTGGAAACATTGTTAACACAAATAATCTTAGAATCCATCAACTCAACATGTTATACTCTTCTGTGACACCTTCCTGTCTTTTTGTCCATATAATTTTATGTGGTTATAATTCTAATATTTTAAATGAGTTTTCTCTTGATAAACATGGCTTATTTGACCAAATCCCATTTCTTACACTGCTCACCTACACTCCTCTCTTCAAAACCCATGCGTGCAGTGGCTACATCACAGTGCTTTGCAGAAGCAGTGTTAGGAAAGGGCAAACGCCTGGCACGTTGATGCCACCTAGGGGAGCTGCCCCAGCTGCTGGTGCTCAGGAACAGCAGTGCAGGATGCTAGATTGTCGGGGCCTCAGCTGGTTTGCTCACTTCACCACTCAGCGGTCAATGCTCAGCACAAGGTCTGGCATGCAGTAAGAATGTAAACATTCACTAAGTGACCAATGCTCCACAGACTGACCTGATCTGGGGGTGGTGCAGGTTGGCATGGAACAAAATCCCAGCTAATAGGAATAAACTTATTGTTTTAAATAGAATCCTGACTAGTGAATTAACTGATTAATTCAACAAGAATATACTGATTGCCAGTTATGACCAAACACAATTGGACGAGGTTGAGAAAGCCAAAGGAGGAATAATTTGGTGGGTTCTCCCTCATCATCAAACTGTGCTGTATTTACAGAGACATTTTCATTTTTTTAACAGACACAATCTGATCTACTTTTGCACAAGAGTTACGGAATAGAGAAAAGTGATGGGGGGGGAGCCATTTTACTTGAGGAAGACTGCAAATTAGAGTTCTTTATCAACTCTCAAAGAATGACACTGAGCTAGATCTTTGTCAGAAACTAATCTACACTCATCTGAAGTGTTACACACATTCTAAATACTCAAAGAAACACTCCATTGTCCCAAAGGGATTGTTCTGTTGGGATTCACTTTAAGTAATGTGCCTTTCTCCAGAATCAGTATGCTAGAAATGGCTCCTTGTTGTCTGATGAGAGATAGGGGCACAAAGTCACTCAAGAGGTGTGACCTTGCAAAAGATGGGTCTCTCTTGAGTTCTCCTTGACCTGTGGCCAGAGCTGGTAGTCGACAGTATTTCCCAGCAAAATTCAATTAGACAAAAATCCCAGAGCTGATTTTCTCTAGAATAATTCTGATTTAATTTCTTCTCATATGAAGAGACAAATTGCATTTCAGAGAACATCGTTTAAGTTATGAGGTTCCCGGCAAAGCTGTTTTGCAATACTTGTTTACATAATCTAAGTAAAGTCGGCAGCTTGACTGTGGCAGCTTGACTGTATAACTTGAGCCAGCCAGCTCAGCTTGTGCGCATGTTGGGAACTGATTTCTATTGTTTAGGTGTCAAGTATATTTGGATTTGGTTTTGGACATATAAATTGGGCGAAACTGAGGTTAAAAAACAAAGCAAAACAAAACATCACCATCAGATTTTAAAACACAACAGGTCGGTGTGTTATAAAGAACACTTGCCACATGGCTTATCCTCTGCTCTTATCAACATTAATGAGCATTTAACATTTTTTGAATACTGATATTTAAGTAGAAGCCAACTCTTTGGAGAAAAAAAAAGCATATGATCTTTTTATGGCTCAGTGTGTTACTAATTACTTCTCTTTAGTTTGCTATGCAAGATTCACAGAAGTGAATATTGTAGCGTGTTACAAATGCAAAGAGTAACAAACAGTATGGAGAAGCAGTTATACACATCTCATCTAACTTACTTTAGACGAAAACTTCCAAAATAAAAGCAAAGCTTTTTTAACACACATGATTCCGTTTGCAGAGAAACATACTAAATACTTAAACTTTGGACAACTAGGAGTGGTTAGTCAATGCTGCTTCCAACTCAGCCCCCTTCACAAGGCCTCCCTGACACTGGCTTCTCAGCAGCCCTCAGCATACACTCCTTGCATCATAATGAATTATGGTGCGCAGTTCCTTTACTGGATTAAAGGTTCCTTGGCATATGAATGTCTTATGTCTTCTCCAATGTACTGAACATTGTAGTTTACTCAGTTATTTATGAAAATGAATAAACACTCACTTGAAAAATGCTCGCAGTGAATTCCAAGTAGAGACAGAAAACTGCTCCACTCCTACAGTGAGTAGCTGCATTGCGTTTGGAAAATATGTGTAATATAAAAAAGGATTTTCCTGCAAGACTGTTAAAATGGACAACTGCTCCTTATTCCAATGCGTTTTTTGGGGTGAATGATGAAGCCAATTTTGCAATGATCAGCCCAGGTATCAAACTTAGTTGTATTCTGTCTTTTTGCACTTTCTCATTTAATATTAATGTTCACATATTTTCCCATAAGCTGTGTAAGAAAGAACTCTGAACAACTGATTTTTAAATTTTCCAATGTTCTCTGATGTGTATTAAATAAGTGAAATGTGAAGCCAATAGGGTAAACCACATCAGAGTAAAAAGTCAAACAAATTTAATTAGAAAACTCCAAGAGATGAGAGTGGAGAAAGAAAAGTATAAAATTAATTGTAATGTGATCTGAATGAGCTCATACCTTGTCATTCTCATGTCTGAGCCACGACATATATATATACACACACAGGCCAAAGGAGTTGGTCTCATGAAAAGAAATATAAGGGGGGAAAATTATTTATCGTCTAACATAGGATTATCAAGGTTCTACATTACTAAGTCTTTTATAGAAAATAACAACAAAGATCCATACTGTCTTTTTTTGTTTAGTAAATAACACATTCATTATCATATTCCCTTTGTTCATTCAATGAGTAAAAATACAGCAAATCATTGTTGCACATGTAAAAGCATTCAAGTACATTACTGAAAAGAGGCAATGGGAAACCTGGCTCTAAAGCTTTCCAGACAAAGCCAGCAAGGAGGGGTAAATGGGCAGGGAGCCTGGTGGTCTGCAGGTGCTGCTAGCTCCTAACTGAACAGGCTTCGGAGGCCAAGAAGCTTCCTCTGCTCATTACAGCCCCTCTCCTAAGAGAAGCTACTAACTCAGGGCTCCAGACACCTAAGCAGAATTTTCCAATTAACCTGACTTCTACCAGCAGTTTCTGCTAACACAAACTTTCAGACTATCTCCAACAAATGTAATTTTGTAGCTGCATAGTAAGCTGAAATGACATCATGTCTGAGAATGGCTTTAAGATATTTCAGTGGAAAAGAAAAAAGGCATAGCAGAAGCAAATGCAGCGGTCTTATAATTACTAAACCTGTGGGTAGGGAGGGTCACGTTATTATTCTCCCTATTCATGTGTGCTTGTCAGTTTTCATACTGAGGATTTTTACAGAATTTTAGTAAACACAGTTCATTGTTCCTACGGGCATCTGGGTCTATGAAGAGGACAGGAGCTTTGTTCAGAGATCAAAGTTGGTCTTTGAATCTAGGGCTTTTCACCAGGTTTGGGAAAAAAAAACGATTTTACCTGCTTTTCTCAAAGGAAGGAAAAAATACAAACCTACACTCTATCTGGGGATATGGAAATCTGGAACAACACAATACATTCTTTACCTTTAGCCTAAAATTAGGGAATTCTAAAATTTTTAGGGAAGAAAAACGTACTACTGATTATGTCCTGAGCTGGACACAGAGGCTGCGTCTTCAATGGAAGACATGATTTAGAATTTGGCTTAGTTTGTAGGTCAGAGGAAGAGAGGGATTTTTTTTTTTCCTTTAAGATTTATTTATTTTTATTGGAAAGGCGAATATGCAGAGAGGAGGAGAGACAGAGAAGAAGATCTTCTGTTCAATGGTTCAATCTCCAAGCGGCCACAATGGCCAGTGCTTCGCCAATCCAAAGTCAGGAGCCTCTTCCAGGTCTACCCACGTGGGTGCGGGGTCCCAAGGCTTTGGGCTGTCCTCGACTGCTTTCCCAGGCCACCAGCAGGGAGCTGGATGGGAAGCGGGATTGCTAGGATTAGAACTAGTGACCACATGGGATCCCAGCGTGTGCAAGGCGAGGACTTTAACTACTACGCTATCGCGCCAGGCCAGAGAGATTGTTAATTTTAACAATCATGTTCTCAGCTCTAAAGAAAAGAAGGACTTAAGCCTTTTGCCCTGATCATTACAGAAGAAAGCTGATTGGGGTTGGCTTCTGGAGATCACACTTCAAAGAGAAGGGTCCTTTCCCTACACTCAAGAGACCACATTCACCCCGCAGGCCTGAGGACACACTGGGCAGAAGCTACACCCTCCCTGGCTACTCCTTCATCCTTTTATCCCCTGCAGGGTCGTATATCCCCATGGGGCTTGTCAGGACAGCCTAAGTAATGCCCAGACCCAAAAAGCAAAAAAGCACAAGAACCCCTGCATATCTATGGGGACAATCATTCTTGTTCCTATGCAAGATTCAGCATAAGGTCTAAAACACTAGGGCACCCATACCGGGTTAGAAACAGAAGAGGAACTGAACAGCAGCAAACTCTATTTTATTTTGCACATATGTCCTGACCATGAGGCCTGTACTGAAAGTTTTTTTTTTCTTTAAATAGAGGCTCAGTTAAGAATCCACCCTCTTAACATTTATGTCATTAAATTTTCTTTAAAAAAAATGAGGTATTTGGTTTACTGTTGCAAATAGCAGCGATTTGGGCAACCTGCAGAAATAGGCTAGCAAGTAAGAAAATGAGGTGAATATACAAAATACAAAACAGAAACCGGATTTGGCAATATGCTGCTGTGACACCCTGAGAGTCTTTACAATAGCCCCAATCCATCTGCCCATCTTCTATCTCTAAAAACAAAAACAAAGTTAGCATGGTTTCATCCTAGGACATACATTTCTACCCAGAAGACAAGACCAAGAAAGAGGTGGGCAAACATGAGAAAGAAACAGATTAAGATCCTTCTTATTGCCCTGCTCCCCACTCTAATCAGAAGTATCTATTAACGAACCACTTTTCCCCTGCTTTCCAGTTGTCTTAGGAAAACATTTAGATATTAGGGCAACAACAGCACTGATAAGTCAATTTATGTAGAACTGTTGTCGAGGCTCGAAGTACCACGAACGATCTTGAGAAAACAGTTGAAAATTTCACATAAAAAATTGAACAATCAGGTTAGCCAGGCCCAAAATGATGATGAACATGTGAAAGATTAACTTAGGCCATGTCAGACGCTCTTCTTGGTGGAGGGAAATTATGTAGATGAGGGAGGGATATATGAAAACAAAGGCCAGGCCGCAGGCTGCTCCTGAGTACCTGCAAAACAAGAGCTTGGGGGTTAATGCTCATCTTGCATTTCGCTTTTTTTCATTTTGTAATTAAGGTAAATACAGTGTAACTTCTCAATCTGATACTGCAATAGATCCAAGAACTTGGGCTTAAATGTTGTTCTCATTGCTAACTAAACATAAGATATTACTTCCTGTTCATCTTCATAGCATCTGCTTGACAATGAATTTCATCTCTCAAATCTCCATAGTCTCTCCACAGTTAAGTGACTGTTGTTTTGATTTACTTGGAAACATCTGGAAATAGGATTCCTATATCTGATCTTTCATAAATTATACATGCTGAGCTTCTGAGGGACCATTAGCATCTGTTTAAGAATGAGAACAGATGAGTGCCTCTGTGGCATTCAGCATAACTATTATAGACAGAAATCCAAACACGAGATCGTGACGGGCACACACTTTATTCTGCCTTTGTCTGCCTAATATGAACGTGTAGAGCCTGCTGCATCAACAAAAGTCAGGCTAACAATCTCCCTTGTTTCTTTCTTACGGAAGGGTCTACAGTAAGGAAGAGGAGTAAGATCATTCAAAACTCCAGTTCCTCATGAGAACCTGGGGTCACAACTTTCTAAAAGTAAGGAATATTAAGGAAACAGCTGTTTAAGAACAACAGCCTTACTATTTCCTAATACAAACGACGCTGAAATAACTGTTTGAGTAGAAATGAACTAAGAAAGTTGAGACATTGCTTCAACATACAAAAGGATCTGCCAGGACGCTCAAGAAATCATATTATATATATATATTAAAATAAATCCATTTTGGATGAAAGAGAAAGGAAATGCTAACAAAAGGAAGGGTGCCTGTGGCTAAGATAATAGAGCTCCTACACTCGTTTCTCTACTAGGAATAAAAAAACAAAAATAAAAATGGAAGACAATGGACATTTTAAATGACCCTGGGAACTACATTTGGGTGTTGTTAGATTTACATACAAGAATTTCATACAAAAAAACCAAAGCAACAAGTACAACAGGAAATGCCTAATAATAAACATGAAGGAGTACAATTCCCTCCGAGGCAATACCTTATGATCCCTCCTATGTTTGGGTAGAAACAGGCCATGCTCACTCCAGCTCCCACAATAATCAGATTAAGGATCAGCACATGGAAAATGCTAGACGTTGAAAGTTTGGAGGAAAAGAACAAAAAGTAAATGTAAAAATAGGCATATTGCAACACTCCTATAAGAATAAAATTCATTAGCTTTAAAATGAGAATTCTTAAGCTTGACAATAGTAAAAAATAGAAAGCAATAGTACTCAATGATGATGAGATAATGAAGTAAGCCCTTTTGTGAAATTATGTAAATAGATCAAATTTTGTAGGAAAAAAATGGCAATGTGCATCAAAGTTCATATTCTTTGACGTACAATTCCATTTGGAATATCATAAGAAAATCAAAACCATGAAAAATGCTATTACCATAAAGACATTTGTGGAAAAATCAGAAAAATTTTCAATATGTGAAAAACAATAGCTAACTGATGGAATATATTTAAAATAACTTAGTACACAGATGTTAAAAAAAAACCACCCAGGCAATTCAGAATAAAGCTAGTTATATTTTTACTGCACAAGAAAATCTAAAAGCATTTTACAAATAGCAGGACATACATTGAAAGATTGCAGTGACAGGATTATAATTTGGCTTAATAATTCTTTTCTATAACAAATTTTCAACAAGTATTTGTTTTTATTTTGTAATAAAATATAATAAGGGAAAAGTGAAGTAGATAGGTATTTTCCAAATTTAACACTTAAATCTACTTACTATTCAAAGTTTGGGAAATCATTTTGGACACAGATAATGTAGACAAAGTTTGTGCTAAAGAAGTAATTTTATCCCGCTCTAAAATGATTCTCAAAACACAAATGGAGGGGGTCGCATTGTGCCTGCAGTGCTGGTATCTTATATTGCTGTCAGTTCCTATCCAGCTGCTCCACTTCCTATCCAGCTCCCTGCTAAAGCACCTGGGAAAACAGTGGAAGATGGTTCAAGTCCTTAGGCCCCTGCAACTATGTGAGAGCTTCTAGCTCCTGGCTTGGGGTCAGCTCAGCTCAGGCTATTGTGGCCATTTGGGGAGCAAACCAGCAATGAAAGATCTTTCTTTGCCTTTCCCTCTTTCTCTCTAACTCTTTCAAATAAATAAACAAATATACATATACATATATATATACACACACATATATATGCAAATGGATATATCTAGGCAACCCTTAGACCCAAGTTATTAGTTCAGTTACCAGTTCAGTTAATCCCAGATAAAGAAGACTGGTGGAATTAAAAAGCAAGAAAAAAAATTTGCACAAATAAGTGGTTAGTCACATAGAAATATTAGGCTTCCCTATCTTATTATTTATCTAGAAATTCCAACTTCAAATGCTTCAGAGCTTTCAGACATTAGCTGGGACTTTGTTATTTCTGTATGGTAAAAGGAAACAGCTTTGTGTATTTTCCAAAGTAGTGGTATTAAAGTGTGACCACGAAGCCCAGGGTTACATAAGATCTTTCCAGGAAGTCCTTGAGATAAAAATTATTTCCTAAATAATGTAAGACATTACTTGCTTTGTAAAAGCAATGGCAGATAAAAACCCCTGTGGCCTCTTAACATTGGTCAGAACAGTTAATTGCACCTGTGTTCTATGCTATACTTTACTGCCAAATACGCTCAAAAAAGCATGATTAAAAATGCGCTTGATAGAGTGATAAAACTTACCAGCTTTCTTATATCTCAATTGTGAATAAGTAGCTTTGGGATATTTTGCGTGCTCAAACTCGAGCACATACTAAGGCAAGTCTGTTGCAAGGTGGAATATAACGGTTGTCTTGAGAAAAGTTCTCATGTGGTTGAGCTGGAGGCTAATGTCAGTTTTCCCTAACAAATACTACTATTTTCATTTGAAATGCAGACAAGCTATGGTAAAATTTAAGCTTGACAGACATTTTCCTAAAGTGAATGATATGTATGAGTCCATTCAAAGAAAACAACTGGCAGTATTTGTGGTCAATAAAAATGTTGGAGCTTTTAAATAGAAACTGGAATTTGGGAGAACTTGTCTTTGCCACTCTGAGCTTAACAGTTTTCCAGCATGTAAAGACTTTTGTGATGAAACTGGTGGTAATATTAGTGAGGTGGCTTTTGATAGTCGGGGATGAAATATGTATGTATTTGGAAGATCCACGGGATTCAGTGAACCCAAGCTTTCTCAATTAGACGTGATGTTACAAAGTCATGCATGGGTTGATGACCCAACTTGCAAAACAGACCAACATTTATTTTTAATGTAATCAAGCTTCAGATTTCTGATTCCTAAGTTTTGATACGGAAACAGAACAGAAAGCCCACAATTATCTGAAAATACTTTAAAAATACCATTTCTTTGTCCAACTCTGTAATACATGTGAGAAAGGGTGTTATCCATGTATTTAAATGAAAACAATATGTGAATGATTGAATGCAGAAGCAGAGAAGAGAATCAAACTGACTACTAGCTAAGCAGACATTGCAATGTTTAGAAAACAGAGCAGAAGAGTTTAGGAAATTGATGCTTCTCCTAAAAATATTATTCATGATTTTTTATTTCTAAATAAATTAGTATACATTATTATTTTTAGTGTAGATAATGATAGACATGGTCACGCAAAGTAACACTACTGGAAACCTTCAACTTTAGGAAAATAATGGGGTCCTGAGGCCAAACAGTACTTCCCCAAGAATGCATCTTGGGAGTATTTGTAACAGTCAGACCGTAGGGTGCTCTTGTCAGGAGGAAAAAGAATAATGTAAACACAAAAGGGAAAGCCTAGATTTTTTTCCAAGAAAAACAATATTCTAACATTTATCATTTTGCAAAATAGAGGCAGAAAACAGAAGTAATTTATCTGCCTAGAATTTTCTTACCTATAATTTTGCCATATTTATTTCATTTTGGCAAATAAAACATAGCGCACAGTATAAGTACCACAGGAGTCATACTAAATAAACTCCAGCTTTCTAGCCCAGCAGTATCAGAACTAGTTGCTGTTTCTATCAATGCTAGAGACCTTGAAATTCATATTTAGCACTAAAATGATATACTGAGGGGACAGGTTACATTAGCTCACTTCAAACAAGAACCAAGAAAGAGCATTTGCTTAGTTGGTTATTGTAAATGTATCTCTTTTTCCACATTAAAATATTTTATTGCCAATAACAAGGACTAGGCATTTTCACTAGGATGGACTAATGGAGGAGGAGGTTAGCCTAGAATT
Organism: Ochotona curzoniae; assembly: GCF_017591425.1. Lineage (NCBI taxonomy): Eukaryota > Metazoa > Chordata > Mammalia > Lagomorpha > Ochotonidae > Ochotona > Ochotona curzoniae. Next base: position 25,598,032 of record NW_024465582.1, read on the forward strand.
CCTAAGAAAGCTCCAGGGAAGTTCTAAAATGGTGCCTGGGTATTTCTCTTGGATGAAGTAATTAGTTTTGAATAGATTTTTAAAAAAGGATTCACAATTCTTTCATCATTAGTAAGCAGACTTACAAGAATAATCTAAAAGGGTTCAATATCAAATAAGGATTTAAATTTACTATCTTCAATTCCAAACAACTGATCATTTATGTAAAAATGTACAAATCTTAAGAAATAGATGAGTATCACTGATCAGTAACTAAAATAAAAGTACTGCTTTGCATGAGCACATACTGCTCAAACAGGTACTAAACATGATGAACCTCTTAGCAACATGTAGATTAATAGCTACGAAATCATCAGATAAACATGGCTGTTGTCAGAGGTGATTAAGCACACTGGAGAGGAACAAGTGTTAAACCACTCTGGGCAAGGGAGTGCCTTCTGGTTTTAAAATTCTTCGGGTGAAAAGTTCACCCATGGTCTATCCTTAGTAACCATTTTCACCGGGCAATTTTTTTTTTTTTCTAGCCAAAGGATCAGTCATACTGTAAACTGACCTGTTTGCACAGTCATTTGTTGCTTGGCACATCTTGCAGGTCAAGAGAAGAGCTCTTACCTAGGATAAATGTCACCGAAGATATGACCCAACAGCTGGACACGAGCCAAGTAGCCGAGGAGTGGGTAGACCGTCATCATCTGGAACAGCAGGAATATCCTTGCAATGAAGGACAGGATGTCGCTGTTGGGGAAGTTGTCTAAAAAGTTCTAATGCAAGAAACAGAATGAGGTAAGGTTAATAATACAATTCAATACAAATTCATGGGACAGGATGTCTTCCGCTTATTTTGAAACACCTGCTACTCAAATTGTGGTTCCCATCCACCAACTGCAGCTTAACTGTCTTCCAACGAGGTCAGTACAGAAATCACATGTTTAGAAACTCTTGTAGAAATTTCACATTGTCATAATTTTATTCGGTTTTATAAAAGCGTCAGTCTAAAACAGACTTGAGATTAAAACAATAATCTTGTTCTTCGTCACAGAGAGATTGGGTAGCACTGGCCTAGGAGATTGAAGCACAACACTCAAAAATCTGTTTTAATACATTTAAATGGCTATCTAAATTCAGTGCCATTTTATTAGCTCTACTTTTTTCCTTTAAAGCACTTACTGCTTTCAAACTCAACAGAACACATCACTGTTTACAGTCTCTCTTTAAATAAGAAAGGATTTCTTTCTATGTCTTTTCATAGCCGTTTTCTTCATTTTAGTTTGGTAAATTAACCATTGAGAATTTTTATTTTTTCCTTTCAAATACAAATACCACAAATATTATTATTCCCAAAGGAGTGAGACTTATATGAGATTATTCTTATCAGGGAAATTTTCAGTAAACTTTTGGCTGCCAAAGAACTTGTGGAATCAACGAAACCAAGACTAAAGTGATCATAACAGCAATAATTCAGTCCCACTTCTCTTAACTATTAACATTATTCTGTTAAAATAGTTTGTAATAAGTAACACTGTATATTCCACTGTACTCTGTTTGAGGCATGTATTGTGACCACAGAAAGCAATCTGAGCTCCCAGGTACAGGAGCTCAGCAGTGGAGAAGCTGGGAGTTGAAATGCACTCAAATAGGATCCTGCTAGCTACACACTTAGGAACATAAGAGCAATCACACAGAGAGGACACATAGTGGCTTACCTGCTCAATACAATCTTTGGATAATGGTGGGGAAGGAAAGGAAGCAAAGACCAGAGCTCCAATATAGAGATAGGTTAACGTCACCAGCATGTAAGCAATGCACAGATCCCTTACCTGTGAACACAGAAAACAATCCACAATATTGAAGGAGTCTGAAGTGAGTCTATTTGAATAGGCTAAATAAGAAGCTTAAGAAATACAAATTTATTTTCTTAATTGTATATGTGTTTATTGTCTAGGCATCCAATCTGTTCACAGAATGTAGTTATAACAAAATCCACATTCTTTTACAAATAGTCTGCCAATTTTAAAAAAAACTAACTTGGAGTTTATAGACATCTTGGCAGATGTGTGAAGTGAATATAAACAGTGGCTTAATGCAATCAAATTTGATTTTTTCGAAAAGCAATCTATTTACCCAACTTTAAAATATTTGTAGTAGTAAAACAAAGAATCAGCAAGAAAATAAGTATAAGCCACCTACTGCTTGCTTTGCAAAATTAAAAAAAAAATTCTTCCTGTAGTAAATTAACTTCTCTCATCAAAGCACATGTAGACCACAAGAGTGGGACATGTTAAAATATATTTAACAAAAAAAGAAAGACAGCTAAAGAGTATTAAAGAGAAGCTTAACAAACCTAAACAATAAATAAAAAGGAAATAAAAAGACAGCTGTTCAAACAGCTGCAAAATGTTATTACTAGAGTCAGCAAACAAATGCAGAACATAAAATAAAGTGGACTGCTTTCTTCTACTGCTGTTCCCACCCTCCCAACTCCATGCAAAGTGAAAGAGCTCCAAGCTATTTAACGCAGCCAGCTGTCAGATCCAAACAGAACAGATTCCACTGCTTACAAATCATTCCCTTACCACTGCAGTTACAGCCAAACAATGCAGCATAGCTCAATTATGGCAATAAGCCCATTCATTTTTCATCTGAAACATAAATTATTTTGAAAGCTAGGAAACCAGATTAGACGAAAATTATACACAACTTTTTTTTTAAAGGTTGATAAAACAATGAAGGAACTAGATAGTACTAGAAGGTATTTCTGATTTGGGGGACAACTTTCTGCCTTGGAATAGGATAAAGTAGCAGTGTTTTATAATCTTGCACATACATTTATTTAAGAGGCAAATAATGAGCTATGAGAAATTTTAGTGTCAGTTTTAGGTTGATCTGTTTGAAAATAAACTGAGACTTCACACCCTAAATTAGCCGATGGTGAGGACTATGGAGCCGAAGGCTGATGAAGACTGGCTCAATCCCTCCCCATGAGGTTCTTCTTGTTTATAGAGTTGAGGAGAGAGGATGATCCAATGTCCAGGGAAGGGATTTCAAAACCTTTCCTCTTTAGGTCATGCAGCTCCAGGGCCCGAGGCAGGCTTAACAATCAGCTCTAGAGTGCCTCATGTTCTCACGTAGGATGAATGGAAAGGAGCCAGGAAATGTCCATTTTCATACCAAAGGGCAACAGACTCTCATGATGATATTTGAAAGTCATTCCACTCTCAACCTATTCACTCTATGCCACTTAGGAACAGAGGGTGCCTTGTTTAAAGAAAAAAAAAATCTTAGACAAAATCACCAGGCTAGAAGAGAGCTATACAGAAAGAAGGCAGTCCCCATTCCATGACATCTACTGGACCACATTATTTCGGTCTGACTGTCCTGCAAAGAATACCTTACCACAGTGTAGGGAAAATATGATAAAGACCTAAAGCCCACAGGCTTACCAGGTATGACTTACAGTAGGAGCTTCTCCTCCTCTTCATTTCCTGTTCTATGGCACTTTCTACGTCACTCTTACTGCACCTTTTATGGTGTGCAGTGAATGCCATTCATTTTAATTATAAAAGTAACCCAGGGGCTGGCGTTAAGCACATGATAACTCAACAGGTGAGTCAGTACCACACACATGGAAAGCCCAGGCTGAGTTCTGGGCTTTTGTCCTTGGAACAGCACTAAGTTTTGCTGATGTTTGAGCACTATCCTAGAAGACAGAAGATCTTTCTGTCTTTCAAGTAAATAAACAAACAAATAAATAAACAAATAAAAGGACGTTCAGTTGCAAAATGTAAGTCCTTCGTCAAGATGATGGAGAGCTGCTGATTAGGCTCCAGTGCACTGTATCCCAGTCAAGAGACAATAACAATGGGTGGAAAAATTAAAGTAACACACAAGTGAGCATGTAGAGAGAAGAGAAACACTAAAACCAGGAAAGCTCTGTTGTACATACTCTAACATAACAATCAGTTAAGCTGGGTCTGAGTTGCCTGCTTTCATCTGAAAATATGCTAATGAATAGGATTACTGCTTTTATTTTAAAAGCAGCTGAAGTTTAGCATGATGATGGCAAACATGCCACCGGAAAGCAGCATGTACGCAATGAGATTTGCTATTCTCTGCCTCAAATAGAAGACGTCACTGTACAGGCCTATAGATTAGGTCTCTTGTAGGTTCCTTTCATGGGAAAAAGTTTCTAGAGTAAAACTATCTTTTAGAAAACATGAGTCAAATTATATATATATAAATTTAATATATATGTAAACACAAGTGACAGTATGAACTGACACTACGTTAAAAAAAAACAGGTAACTTGCTCTGTTTTGAGATCAAGCAATGGCTGGGAGGGTTGGTGGTGGGGAGCAAGGACAGTTAGAATGTCAACTCAAAATGAGAACTTGGTTCATACCAGGGCCAGGAGGGAATCTGGGAGTCACATTCTGTTTGTCAAGTATAGTTTATTATTTGTTCCATGTTCCTTTCATAGTGAAAATACTACCCACAGGAGCATTTACTAACAAAAACAAAAACTGGCCACATAGTCCAACCCCAAACATTCACATAAAAACTTCTGTTGGTGTACAGCCAAGTGATCTACAGTTACGCACGTTAAGATGGAAAAAAACTATTACAATTAAAATGCTAGACACCTCAAAATTGTTAAAGAACCACCTAGAATCATGTGATTAAATAAAGACAAAATGACATAAATTCAACCAACCAATGAACAAAATAACACCGAACAAATCCTGGTTCAAACACAATGAGGAAATATAAAGAGGTCAATTCACATAATCAAAAAGGCAACAGAACCACAGGATCTGATGCTAAGTAGGAAGCTGGGTGCTACTGAATCCCCTTATGTTAAATTTTTTAGTAACTGATGCCTTACTATAGAAAAGAAATGGTACCTATTCTAGTTAAATTAGCCATGAAAAAATATTGGCTGAGATTAAAAAAAAATTCAACTGAATTTATAAACCTGGAAAGTGTGATCACTGTACTTTTTCTGGAACCTTGTTATTCTCTCTGTATAGGAATAGTTGGTGTGAACAGAAGAGAAGGAAGCCTTTTCTACTTTTTGGCTTTCACTTTTCAAAGCTTAGTTTACTGAACTTCGAATGACTCACCCAACATCAACATTCTACCTGTGCTCTGTATTTCAATTGTAACATTTTGATTCCTTGATTTTGATGTAATCATCCTATGATGGTGGTTAAGTCTCTATTCTCTTGTTTATTTTCTACTTGACTCACTTCCTCAATCTCTTTTCTTTCTCTTGAATCAGATTTTTTAAAAAGAAAATGATAACGCTATCAGCTGGTTAGCTATGCCCTCATTACTTTTTGAGTGGTTGCTGTGTGGAAGGGATTAACAATGGCCCATATGCCAAATATGGTTTACCACTTGTTTTGGTTAATAAACTTTTTTAAAAACACGCCACCACCCTTTGTTTACTTATTGTCTAAGGTTGATTTTGTGAACACAGCAGAATTGAGCAGTTTTAACAAAGACCATATGGTTTGTAAAGCCTAAAATATTTGTCACAAGAATTTTTTGAGAAGAAGTTTGCTGACCACTGCTTTATAGTTTCAACTGAAATTTTAAAACTATGTAACACATTCCTAATTGTACTAAAAAAATTAAGAAACTCAAACACAGACATAAAAAAAAAATCTATTCTCAACGGATATAAAAGTCAATTACTCAGATGATCACTCACATTGTTTTCTTGGTTCTTGTTGTTCTTCAAGAGTGTGATAATACAATTATGAATAAAGAAAGCAAGGGTAAGCACACCCGTCAGCTGTGGAAACTGAAATCTTATCTCTAGGAGAAAAAGAGACAAAAATAAAAGGTAAAATCGACAATTAGAAAATAAACAGCAGTCAGTGAATCAGCAGCTGAAAATTTGATTGCTAAAATTCAGCTAGCTCTGCTTTCTTTTTTAAAGATTAACTTATTGATTTGAAGAGTAACAAAGAGGGAGAGATTGGGTTTGGTGTGGTAACCTAGCAGCTGAAGTCCTTGCCTTGCACATGTCGGGATCCCATATGGGTGCCTCTTTGTATCCCATCTAGCTCCCTGCTTGTGGCCTGGGAAAGCAGTTCAATACGGCCCAAAGCCTTGGGACCCTGCACCCGCATGGGAGACCTGAAAGAAGCTCTGGGCTTCTGGCTTTGGGTTGGCTCAGTTTCGGCCATTGTGGCCTTCTGGGGAGTGAGTCATAGGACAGAAGAACTTTCTCTCTGTCTCTTCACCTCTCTGAATATCTGACTTTCCAATAAGACTAAATAAATCTTTATTAAAAAAAAAAAAGAGAGAGAGAGGAGAGGGAGAGACACACAAACAGAGAGATCTTCCATTTGCTGATTTATTCCCATACTGGCCACTGACAGCTGGGACTGGACCAGGCTAAAACTTAAGAGTTAGGAACTTCATCCTCGTCTCCCAAATAGATGGCAAGGGTCCAAATTATTGGGTCACCTTCTGCTGCCTTCCCAGGTGCATTAGCAAGGAGCTGGATTAGAAGCATAGTAGCTGGGACACAAACTGGGGCTCCATTATGGGAAGCTGCAATTACCTGCACAGGACTAGTCTGCTACATCTCACCAACACAACTTATTCAGCATTCATAGAGGACAAATAGAGAGTATTACTTAAAAATACCAAAATAATTGTTCACTCATGGAGAATTGGTTAAACTAATATATAGTTATACAGTGATACTTAAAAACTAGGTATTGAGGAAGATTTTATATTATGGCAAATGTTTATGATGCAAATAGCATGCGTATGGGATTAGCATCATGGAATAGTACACTAAACCTTGACCAGTAGTGCCCACATCCCATATGGACACTGATTCATGTCCTGGCTATTTCCCTTCCAACATAGTTGCCTGTTTATGACCTGGGAAATCAGTGGAGGATGGTCCACATGCCAGGGCCCCTGCACCCAAACAGAGGCCTGGAAGACTCTCCAGTCTCTTGGCTTTAAATTGGCACATGTCTAGCTGTTGCAGCCATTTAGGGAGTAAACCAGCAGATAGGAGTTCTCTGTCTCTCCTTTCTGTAACTCTGTCAGCGAAAACAATGGAGTGGTGTTGCAGTGACTGATTTCCCAAAGGTATTCAGCAAAGTGGCAATCTGAATCGCTCTGGCAGCCAGAACTCCACCAGCAACAAGGTAGGAAGGGGTGTTCACCAAGAGTTCAGGAGGTGAACCCAGACAAAGAGCTGCCCATCCTGCTGGTCTGTTTGATTTGACCAGGGACAGAGACAAAGCAGCAAGTCCCAGATGGGTGGTGTTGGAACAGGGTAGATTTCACAGCCCAGTCTGTCCCCTTAGAGCTGAATCAGGCGCCATTTTGTATAGGAAGGCAAAGGCCATACACAGTACTGTGCATGCACTGGGCTGGGAGTGAATTCATTTCTGGCTCAGTGATTTGCAACAACATGGCATCCTATAGGTTCCACCCAAGATAGGTCCAAGTAGCCCTCAGACCTGATAGCCAACAGGTTCTGGCAAGATCAGCACCACCAACAACCTAGCTATATAGGACACCTGGTGTCTCCCTAATCCTGGGAACTGCTCTAACGGGAAGTGGGAGAAAGGTTGTATAGACAATGGTGCAGCCTCAGCACAGTATCACAGGAAGTAGAAAGTGCTGAGCTAGGAGCTGAGGCTATGGAGACTATGGTGGAACTTGCTGGAAAGAGTGGCAGAAGTGGCTGCAAACAAAGAGTTGTGTGCCAACTGCAACGAGTAAAATCAAATTGTGGGAGAAACATGCCTCAAGGAGAAAAATTTGGTAACCAGAAGTATAATGACCAAGAGCAAAAGAAGAGACAAAGGCCCAGTGAATACTACTGAAGACTCACCTGCAAAGGAGTAAAATCCTTTGCCAACCTCAGAGTTAACTGAGGAATACATAAGAAAAATGGAGGATACACAATTCAAAATACTTGTTATAAAGCTTTATCAACAACGAGAAGCACGTAAAGCAGGCATTCAAGGAATTCAAGGAATATGTCACACATGAAATGAATCAAATGAAAGCTGATATATCAGAAATTAAGAATACAGTGAAGCAAATTAAAAGTACAGTGGAGTCTCCAAAATAGAATGAAGGAGGCAGAAGAAAGAATATTAGAATTGAAAGATATTTTCTGTCACCAGGAGAAAACAAAAAGCTGGAAGAAGAGCTGGGTCAAGCTAAAAAAAGTATTCAAGAATTGAAAGACATTATTAAAAGGCCAAATATAAGAGTTATGGGAGTCCGAGAAGGTGCAGAAAAAGAAGCTTGGATTAAAGATGCATTCAATGAAATAATAAGGGAAAATTTCCCTAATTTAGAGAAAGTTAGGAAACAATATCCAGGAGGGGCACAGAACTCCCAATAGGGTTTTCCAAAGGCCATCTTCACCACAACACATGATCATTAGGCTTTTTTCAACTGACCTTAAAGAAAAGATCCTTAAATGTGCACATGGAAAAAAAAGTCAACTGACATATAAACGAAAGCCAATTAAATTCACAGGAGATCTCTCACAAGAAACTCTACAGGCCAGAAGAGAATGGAACAACATGTGTCAGATTTTTTTTTAAACTTTTTCCATTTTTTATTATATTTTTGACAATCCTTACATAGTTAGGGTAAAAAGGTTCAAAGCATATGCCAGATTCTAAAATAAAAAAATTGTCAGCCTAGGATAATATACCTAGCAAACCTTTCTTCGTCTTTTGAAAATGAAATAAAATTCTTCCACAGTAAAGAAAAGTTAAAAGAACATGCCTCTTCTAAACCTGTCCTACAAATGATACTTAAAAATGTTCTCTTGACAGAGAACAGGAATAGCACCCACCAAAACCAAAGGCAAATGTGAAGAACATCCCAGTAAAGTAACAACAGAAGACTAAATGAACAACCCATTGCTAAAATGACAGGACCAAATTACCATCCATTCATAACAACCCTGAATGAAACTGCCCTAAACTCATCAATCAAATGTCATAGATCAGTAGACTGGGTTAAAAAAACAAAACTCATCTATTTGTTGCCTAAGGAGACACATCTCACCAAGAATGATCAGTGGAAACTATATTTCAAGGATTTTTTTAAATTTAGTTTCCTCTCTTCAGAAAATTGTCTTCTTCACTGAATTCTTCACTGACTCATGGAGCATACAGTAATATCATTAAAAAAAAAAGATTTATTTATTTTTGGTGCAAAGTCAGATATACAGAGAGGAGGAGAGACTGACAGGAAGATCTTCTGTCCAATGATTTATTCCCTAAGTGACCACAACGGCCGGTGCTGCACTAATCCAAAGCCAGGAGCCAGGAACTTCCTCCAGATCTCCCATGAGGGTGCAGGGTCCCAAGGCTTTGGGCCGTATTGAACTGCTTTCACAGGCCATAAGCAGGAAACTGGATGGGAAGTGGGGTGCGGGGATTAGAACCAGTGCCCATAAGGGATCCTGGTATGTTCAAGGCAAGGACTTTAGCCACTAGGCCACCCGCCAGGTCCAGTATAATTTTCTTTAAGCAGGTTCTTGATTTTCTTTTTCATTTTTCTGTGACACATTAGTCATTCATTAGCACATTATTTAACTTCATGGTGTTTCTAATTTCTCGTTTTCTTCCTGTTGTTCTCTTTTGTGGCTTTTCATTTAAGGGGATGTACAGTAACTGTGTAATGGAGACTATCATATCCAGTAGCATGTTATTTAACTTCAAGGCATTGTAAATTTCTATTTTTCTTTCTTTTGTTGATTTTGTATTGTGGCTTTTCATTTAAGGGAATGTATAATAACTGTGTAATGGAGACTATCATATCCAGATGTGAGGATACATGCAGTATGCATCACTACTTCCAGATCAAAGATGGACTCTCAATGAAACTGTTAACTATATCTTGACAATAGGATGCTGAACCCTTTGCTATTATCCATGCCCGCAATGAAGGACATATGACCATCATTATACTATAGTAATAATATAGGGGAATCCGAGGGTAAGGGAAATTTCAGGGTCTATGGAACTATATTATTAAATGATATAAATAATAATAATAATAAGTAAAAAAAAATTGTTTGTTGGGGCCCAACATGATGGCTCAGTGGCTAAACCCTCAAGTTGCATGTGCCAGGATCCTATAGGGTGCTAGTTTGTGTCCTGGTTGCTCAACTTTCCATCCAGCTCCCTGTTTTTGGCCTGGGAAAGCAGTAAAGAATGGCTCAAAGTCTTGGGTTCCTACACCCACATCGGAGACCCAGAAGCTTCTCCTGGCTCCTGGCTTTAGACTAGCTCAGTTCCTGCCGCTAGCAGCCATTTGGGAAAGAAACAGAGGAAGGAAGATCTTGCTCTCCATAAATCTGCTTTTCCAATTAGAATAAATGAATCTTTTTAAAAATTCTGTGTAAACCTGGGGATGTTCACATCCCATACTGAATCAAGTCTTTGCTTCTCTGCTTCCGATCTTGTTTCCTGCTAATGAATGCCCTGAGATGCAGCAACTTACTGCTCATGCATGTGATCCCTGCCATCCTCTGGGGAGGCCTGGACTGAGTTCAGAACTCCTCGCTTCTGCCTCGCCCAGCCTCAGCTGTGGGAGCATTCTGAACCAACAGACAGAAGATCTCCTTCTGTCTATTTCTCTTTCTGATTTTCAAATAAAACAAGGGAAGAAAGAGATAATTGTACCAGGAAACAGAGTAGATGGATATCCAGAAAAAAATCATAAAAGATAAAAACTCTGATTTCTTTTAAAGTATTCATTTACTCATATTTTCTAAAATCTTCAATGACCAAGTAAAAGATTATTTATCCATTTGAAAGGCATTTCTGCATTACTACAGACACAGAGAGAGACAAAGAAAATCTTCCATTTGCTGGTGCATTACCCAAATAGCCACAATAGCTAAGAATAAGCCAGGCCAAAGCCAGGAGTCAGCACTCTATCTGGGCCTCCCACATGGATAGCAGAGGCCCAAACTGGGCCATCACCCACTGTTTTCCCAGGCACACTATCAGTGAGCGAGATTAGAGTGGCACAGTTAGAACATAAGCCAGTGACATACACAATGCCAGTATCGCAGGTGGTGGGTTGTCTAACATGCTATGCCACAATGGCTTCGATGATGTTTATCATTTATTCTCATTTACTTGAAAACACAGACTCACACAGAGAGAAGAATGCAAGAAGATATTTCGACTTCTTGTTAACTCCCCTATTTCTGCAACAATCAGGACTGGGAGCCAGAAACTCCATCCTAGCTACAATGCTTAGACTTAATTTTTCACCATAAATACGAAACTAATTTAAAGTAAGAATAATGAAAATAACATTTTAAGAACCAAAGGAACTTTTGAGGCTCTGCAAAGCAAGATTATATGTATGTATGTGTGTGTGTGCTTGTGTGAAATAAGATCATAAGTTACTTGAAAATATTGCTGGGTCTATAAATAATAGGGGGCAAAGTAGGGAACAACCCACCTGCGTAAAAAGTAGGGAAAGTAGAGGCAGGCACTGCAGTGCAGCAAGTTCACTTGCTGCTTGGGACGCTCTTATCTGATCCTGCAGTGCCTGGTTCCAGCTCCTGCTGCTCGGCACTTTCCACTCAGTCTCCTGTTACACACCCAGGAGACAGCAGATGATGGCCCTGGGAATTGAGTCCCTGCTGTCCCAGTGAAGGACTGGGAATTGCTCCCCAATTTTGCTTTATTGATGAGATGCACAAAAGTTTAAAGAATATAGACAAATAAGTAGACAATTTCTGCAAGAGAAATAAACTTTGAATTGCTTTCACAGACAAAATTTCAGATGAAAGCTTACAACCTGATAGAAAACTAGAATGTACAGTTTTGTTGGTCTGATTTTAGAGCTAGTGTTTTATTATTAATTGTTCCCAGTTCTCTTCCTAACGTAATACAGTGAAGGGTCAGTTGAACATTTTTTACTTTCCTACTTTTACTTAAAAAAGAGCTTAATACTTCAAATTGTTAAACGTGAGTTCAAATTCCAGCACATCTGAAAAAAAAATGACTGATTGATTTGAAAATCAGGGCAATAGAGAGACCAACAGAGAACCATCTGCTGGTTCATTCTCCAAATATCTGCATTAGCCAATGCTGGGCAGAGCCAAAGCCAGGAGCCCAGAACTCAATGTCCATCTTCTACCTGAGGGGTACTTATCTACTTGAGTTATCAGCTGCTGTCTCCAGGGTGCACAGTAGTAGGAAGCTGGGCCCAAGCACATAAGTGGACTTGACCCAGGTACCTTAGCAGATATGAAGGTGTCTCGAGTGGTACCTTAAACTACTATGCCAAATGCACATAAGCAGGGACTTGAGCCAGGCACCTCAGCAGAGATGCAGGTGTCTCAAGTGGTACCTTAAACTACTATGCCAAATGCCTGTCCCTAAAAGTAGCATATCTAACTGAAAAAAAAAAAGCCCTAAAACAAACAAATAAACAAATGAACAAAACCCACACATTGTTAATATCTTCCTGCAATGACCTGTTTAGAAACTTCTTAGAAAGCAAGGGTTCTCACTCACCAAAGCAAAGGAAACAGAAGTTTGGCGTATGAATTAAAGTTATCATTAATGTACCAAAGTCTAACAGCCATGAAGGTATACTGCTCTGCTCTCTCAGTGAGAACTCAGCACAAGCAGCGTGGATAGAAGAGGACAGCTTTCCACTGTAAATCCTCTGGGGTCTACTACCCCATGCGAGCAGAGGTGACGGTCTCCTGGGACAGCTCCTGTGACAGCAGAGCACAGCACCATACCAAGATCAACCCTGTACTCCTTGGCAATGTCTGCACCAGAGAATTCACAACAGGGTGGCCAACACCGTCTGAGTCTATTCTGCAGAGCTCACTCCACTTCAGTGTTTTACTTCCTGTTGGATCTGAACTGACATGGCTGGCATTGGAAGTGGTCTGAGAAGACAGAAAGGGAGGTGGATTTTGGGTCCTGCACCACTCATCATCCAGTTTTCAATTATCTAAGCATATTCCTAAGCTCTGAGAGTGTTCTCACCATCTCTACTTTTCTAGACACTCTGTTGATCCAGTGAGTGAATGAATGAATGAGGCTATAATACTTCTGATTTTTTTTTAAAATGTAGTAGCTCCATTATGAATTACAGTATAGAGCTATAAAGGCTACTTCAAAAAGTCTGAGAAAAAAATGGAATTACATATTGATACAAAGAGTTCTGAAATTCATGTATACTTTTCCCATCGAATGCATTCTCTCTGAAGTTTCTGAGGACTGCTTTTATGTTTTGCTATGGACACATCTTTCCCTTGGTTGAGATCATCCCACATAAGGCAGGCAGGGAGTGTCATAGCTGCTTTCAGAATTCCTCCAGCTTAAAATGGAAGGCTCCCCCTGGTCTGCCCTTTGCCATTCTAGCCTTATCTCCTATCACTCTCCCTACCACTATTAGTTCACTCTAACCACTCCAATTCTTGTCATTTCCTAAGAGGGTCATTTTATCTCACGTCTTAATTGCTGTTTAAACATTCAACTCCTTGGACCAATACTCTATGTAGCAATCTCCTCTTGGCTCTTAAATATACTCCCCTTTGAGACTCTTTTCTCTGGCTCAGATTCTTAGATCAAATTTTTCTGTGCTGCTTTGTCTCTTGTCTATATCTTTGTATTAGAATCGTGAACCCTGAGAATAGGTATTCTTATAAAATATTTGTCTAGTGAACAAATAAAAATTCTGTACATACATGGGGCATATACAGTATTTTAAATGTCTACTTTGTAAAATGTTGACATCAGTATAAGACAGGCATTATGGCACAGCCAGTTAAGCCACTGCTCATGGTGCCAGCAACCAAATGACTGCTAATTTGAGGTCCAATTTCTCTACCTCCAATCTAGCTCCCTGGTAATGTACTTGGTGGAGCCATGCAGATGAAGTTCCAAGCCCCCATCTTTGGCATGCACCATCACTAGACCTTGCATTTAGGAAGTAAACCAGTGGATGGATGGAAGATCTGTCTGTCTCTCCCCATGTCACTATGCCTTTCAAACAAATCAACCAACCAATAAATAAATAAACAAATCTTTTAAAATTTATCATTTCTTTGTGAAAATACTCCAAGTATTTTCTTCATGCTTCTTTGAAATACATGGTATACTTTCCTATGTAAAGTCACTCTACTGTACAAAATGACATTAACATTTATTTCTCCTAAGCGTAACGTACTCTCAATTAACTGCCCACTGATCAACTTTACCTCTCCCTTCCTTCCCCAGAAGCTAGCAACCAATATTCTATACCAATTTTTATGAGATCAACTCTTTGCTCCTAACATGAGGTCATGAAGCATTTGTTTCTCCATGCTTGCCTTATTTCACTTGACCTAATGACCAACAGCATTCACATTGTCACAAGTGACAGAATTTTATCCTTTTTCATGGCTGAGCAGTTTTCTAACGTGTGTGTGTGTGTGTGTGTGTGTGTGCACCACATTTCCTTTATCCTGTATTACAGTTGTTAATTCACAAACCTGTCTCAGTGTTCTACTTAAGCTCCCAGAGAGGAGTGGGTCATGTCTTATAAGACATTTTCAAACATACGATCAGGGGTACTCATTTTCAGAACAAAGGACTTACGATCATGGAAGTACTCAAAATTCTATTTTATATCTTACAATAACTTTACTTCTTGCTAAGATTGATTTTTAAAAGATTTATGTATTTTTTATTAGAAAGGAAGATTTACAGGGAGGAGATACAGAGAGAGAACGATTTTCTGTTTGCTGGTTGCAATGGACAGAGCTGAGCCGATCCAAAATCAGGAGCCTGGAGCCTCTTCCAGGTCTCCCATGCAGGTACGGGATCCCGAGGTTTTGAACCATCTTGCACTGCTTTCCCAGGTCACAAACAGGGAGCTGGATGAGAAGTGGAATAGCGAGGACACAAACCAGTGCCCATATAGGATTCCCGCAGTTGCAAGGTGAGGATTTAGCCACTAGGTCACTGTACCAGACCCCAAGCTCTATTATTTCTAGCAAACTCTTTTCAACTTAGCTAATCTTTTCTCTTTCTCAGCAAAATCAACCTTTATTAGCACTAAGACACTTGAAGAAGCAATTTGTTGATTCGTTTCTGATTAAGGCAAATAATACTACTGCTAGGTTTCTAAATTGCAAAATTAGAGTGAATAAATATCCAGATTTCTCCAATTATCCAAAAAGAACTCTTTGGAACAGATTCCTTTAAAACCTGAGATTTTTAAAGTGTGACTGAAACATAATTCATACATTTCACCTATTTACAGTATACAAGTAGTTTTAGCATATTCATAAAAATATTACAAAATAAGGTTATATTACATGGATGTTCCATATTTAATCATTCATCAGTGAGGGACACTGGGTGTGTCCACTCTTTGTATACTGCATATAATGTTGCTAAGAAATTTCATGTCCAAATATTTGTGGGGAAAATATGACACTTTAAAGAGCAGAGTCACTTATTTCATGAGCACTGCATAATAAGTTATAGTTTTTGCACAAAATGGTTTTAAAATTTAAGTCCCAAACATCTGATCAGCTTCAAACTGTTTACTTTATACCTCTGAAGGGGCAAGCAAAGAAGGATGGGATGGACAATGCAGTGTGGCAGGTAAAGCCATGGCTGCAAGGCCTGTATCCCCTTTGGGTGCTGGGTCTGTGCTCCAGCTGTTCCACTTCTTCTTCTTCTTCTTCTTCTTTTTAAAAAGATTTATTCATTTTATTGGAAAGGCGAATATGCAGAGAGGAGGAGAGACAGAGAGGAAGATCTTCCATCTATTGATTCAATCCCCAAGTGGCCGCAACAGCTGGTGCTGCGCTGATCCAAAGCCAGGAGGCAGGAACTTCTTTCTGGGTCTCCCATGTGGGTGCAGGGTCCCAAAGATTTAGGCTGTCCTCGACTGCTTTCCCAGGCCATCAGCAGGGAGCTGGATGGGAAGTGGCGCTTCTGGGATTAGAACCAGAGCCGATATGGGATCCTGGCGTGTTTAAGGCGAGGACCTTAACCATTGCGCTATTGTGCCAGGCCCTCCACTTCTGATCTAGCTTCTTGCTGTGATCTGGGAAAGCCAGAGTACTTAGGGCCCTGCGACTCATGCTGTAGACCCACATGAGGCTCCTGCCATCTACCTGGCTCAGCCCTGGTTGCTGAGCTCACCTGGGGAGTGAAGCAGGGGATGGAACCTCTCCCTTTCCCTTTCTTTCTCTGTCTTCTCTTTGTAACTCTGATTTCCAAATAAATGAACAAAAAACCAAGCAAGCAAGCTGGTGGGAAGAAGTGAACTGCAAATATGAATCTGACAAATGGCTTGTATTAAGAATGTAAAAAGAACTTCTATAAATCAATAATAAATAATCAATGAAATTTAAAAAAAAAAAAGACAAGACTTGAAAGGTTATTTCACAAGAGAAAATTCAGATGGCCAACTAACATATGAAAAGGAGCTAACTTCATGAGCCAGCAAGGAAATGCATATTAAAACTGTAATGCTATTTGAGAGTTGACATGAAGAACACAAACTTAAAAGATGAAAACACAAATATTGGTGAGGACAGTGAGCAACTAGAGCTCTCGTACACTACTAGAGGAAAGGCAAGCTGGAACCATTATGGACAGTTATCACTCTGTACCCGTTAAACCAGCAAATCCATAGTTTCCTTTATGCTTAAGAGAAGTCACATGATCACCAGAAGCTCTGTCTGAGAATGCAGAATATGGGGAAGGTATTTGGCCTAGTGGTTAAGACATCTGCTTCTCACATCAGAGCGCATGGGATCAGTCCCCGCCTCCAGCCTCAGGCCAGTGCTGATGCTGGGACACAGCAGGGATGGTTCAAAGTGACCGGGTCCTTGCCACCCACGTGGGAGACATGGATTCAGTTCCCAGCTCCAGGTTTTGGCCCTGGTCCACTCTGGCCACTGCAGGTATCTGGGGAGTACAACAGTGGATAGGAGCCCTCCTCTCTTCTTCGTCTACCCAATAAGTATTTTTGTTTTTAAAGGAAGAGTATCCTACAATAAACATAATAAAAACTGGAGATGATTGAACTGTCCTTTTACAGTAAATACAAATAGACTGTGATAGTTATATAACACCAGTGAGAATGCGTGAACCCCAAACACACAATATGGGGTAATATCACAGCATAATGATGACTCCAAGAAAACAGACCCAAAATAATACACACTGCAAATTCCATATATATTGTACTTAAAAATCAGGCAAAATTAACTTCGGGTATAATGAGTCAGAACAGTGGTTACCACTGCGGGAGATAGTAACCATAGAGGGTAGAATGGACACTTATGGAGTGCTAATAACTTCTGACTTTGACTTGAGTGCTATCTTTATAGTGTGGTAATTTTGTGAAAATTAATCAGGCTGAACACTTAAGAGTTGTACACATAAAAATTTTACCTATGTATTTTGCAAAGCAGAGTGAGGGAGAGACAGATGGCTCCAATCGGCTGGTTCCTGCCCAAATGCCTGCAACACTCAAGCTATCACCTTGAGTCTTCACCTGCTGTCTTTTTTTTTTTTTTTTAAAGATTTGTTTATTTTTATTGGAAAGTCAGATATGCAAAGAGGAAGATCTTCCATCTGATGGTTCACTCCCCTGCCACAGCTGAGCCGATCCGAGCCAGGAGCCTCTTCTGGGTCTCCCACGTGGGTGCAGGGTCCCAAACCTTTGGGCTTTCCTCGACTGCTTTCCCAGGCCACAAGCAGGGAGCTGGATGGGAAGCGGGGCTGCCGGGATTAGAACTGGCACCCATATGGGATCCCAGGGTCTTCAAGGCAAGGACTTTAGCTGCTATGTTATCACGCTGGGACCATCACCTGCTGTCTTTTGGGAAATATATTAGCAAGACACTGGAACTGGGAGCTGGCCCCTGAACCCAGGCCAACCCTAAATGGAAGGTGGGCATCCCGATCAGTGTCTTCACTACTGGGCCAAACGTCCATCCAAGAGGTGTACGTAACATTTCTTTTCCTAACAAAAAGTGAACAAAACCACTTTTTCGTCGGCAGAAAATTTTTTCTGGTGACAGAATACAATATGGCTTTTAAATTCAGAAAACACTGGGGCTGGCATTGTGGTGTAGTGGGTAAAGTTGCTACCTAGGAAACATGGTGTCCCATGTTGGCACTGGTTTGTGCCCCAGCTGCTCCACTTCCAATCTAGCTCTCTGTTATTCACCTGGGAAAAGCAGCAGAAAATGATGCAGTTACTTGGGTCCCTGCCACCCACAAGGGAGACCCAGCTGAAACTTCTGGTTCCTGGCTTCTGCCTGGCCCAGGGCTGGTCACTGTGCTCATCTGGGGAGTGAATTTATACAAGGAAGATGTCTCTCTCTATCTTTCTATAACTCTTTCAAATTAAATAAAATAAACTCTTAAAAATAATTAAATGGAGAAACCCTAACATAAGCCTGTAAAAAATCAGTGTCTGGGGGCCCAGCATGGTAGCCTAGTGGCTCAAGTCCTTGCCTTGCACGTGCCGGGATCTCATACGGGTGTCAGTTCTAATCCCGGCAGCAGTGTTTCCCATCCATCTCTCTGCTTGTTACCCAGGAAAGTAGGAAGAATGGCCCAAAGCATTGGGACCCTGCACCTGCGGGGGAGACCCAAAAGAAGCTTCTGGCTCCTGGCTTCAGATTGGCTCAGCTCCGGCCACTGCAGGCCACTTGGAGAGCGGAGCAGCAGATGGAAGATCTTCCTCTCTGCCTCTCCTACTCTCTGTATACATGACTTTGCAATAAAAATAAATAAATCTTTTTTTTTTTTTAAAAAGTCAGTGTCTGAAGTTTCCCTTCATTCAATTTTAAGGCACTTAATATTTTGCCATTTTAAAATAGAAATTTTAAATTTTATTTTAAAGGTTTATTTATTTGTATTAAAAGGCAAATTTATGGAGAGAAGGAGAAACAAAGACAAATATTTTTTCATCTGCTGGTTCATGCCCCAACTGGCTGCAATGGCCAGAGCTGAGCCAATTCGAAGAAAGAAGCCTGTACCTGGTATCCCATATGGGTGCAGGGCCCACCAAACTTGAACCATCCTCTACTGCTTTCCCAGGTCACAAGTAGGGAGCTGGATGGGAAGTGGAGCAGTTGGGACACAAACCAGTGTCCAAATAGGACTGGTGACACTTGCAAGGGGAAGGGTTAACTAACTGAGCCCTTGTGCCGGTCCCTCCCAATCTTTTCTTCTTTTTTTTTTTTTAATATTTATTTATTTGAAAATAGAGTTACAGAGACACAGAGAGACAGAGACAGAGACAGATGGAGAGAGATCAATCTCCTTGAATGTCCACAACAGTCGGAGCTGGGCCAAATTGAAGCCAGGAGCCAGGGGATTCTCTGGGAATACAGGTGTCCATGCACTAGGGCCATCTTACACTGCCTTTCCAGGCACATTAGCAGGGAGCTACACAGGAAGTGGAGCGGCTGGGAATCACTGCAGGGAGCAGCTACAACCACTATGTCACAGCATAGGTCCGGGAAAATGGAATTTTAATTGTATTCTAAATGTGTGATGACTGTTAAAAGTTAAGTAGTTGGGGGTTGGCATTGTAGTGTACTGGGCAATGCTGCCACCAGCATTCTATATGGGTGGGGGTTTGAATGCCAGCAGTTCCATTTCCAATCCAGTCCTGTTAACGGTCTGGCAAAGACAGCAGAAGATGACCCAAGTGTTTGGGCCTTTGCCACCCACCTATGAGGCCAAGATGAAGCTTTTAGCTTTGCCCTGGCCCAGCACTGGCTGTTGTGGCCATTTGGGGAGTGAATCAACAGAGGCTGAGATCTCCCTCTTTTTCTTTCAAACTAAGTAAATAAATAATTTTTTTTAAATGTTAATAGCGTTGCAAAGTTTAAGACAGAAGCCAGCTTTGTTTTGCTTCATACTTCACAGAGGCAAGTAATTTGAATTCTTCTATTCAATGTATTTTAAATCTATAATCTAATTTTAAAGAAAGCACATATTCATGTTTCCTTCATTTAAATTTTTTTTACATGATTTACTGTTTTCCCACTAGAAAGCTTTGCACATTCATATTATTCCCATAATACATAATCCTTTCCTTTCTTTATTTTTCTAATATAATAATTAACTGTCTCAGTACTTTTATGATTTTTATCTATCATTCATAGTTAAGTCATGGAATATTTTCTTTCTCATATAAAAATACTTTCACTAGCCCATTTTTCTAGAGCTAATTGATTGTTTACCTTCTGTCCCCCACCCCCAACTAATTTTCTAGTTAACACCAATTCTCAAATGTTCTGAAAAATTATAAAAATCTCTCTCTGAACAACACGTTAGATAATCTTTCTATGTTTTCCTTGGGTCATGTGTCTATTCACTGTAATCTGGTCTGGCTGCAGGCTAAGTGGGCCTAATTGCACAGCTGTTTCCTATTCTCTTCGTCTCTGGGAACTTCCTGATTTACTATGACTTTGGTGGAGTTGTTTTTTAGGTTTTATCTGAGGAATGGTACATGTAGGTAACATTTTGTATGACCTTACTTTCTGAAAATACCTACATGGCTTTCTAACATATCAATGAAAAAAATGAGTGAAATAAAAGCTTTTCAAGAAGGTGTTGAAGAATCTAATGTTATTTTCATTCAACATGCATTTGTATAGACCTAGGCTTTATCATCATGGAAGCTCTCAGGGTTATTTATTTCTCCCCAGTGTTCTGAAACTTTATGATGGTAAGCATTGGTGTAGGTTTTACTGAGAGCCATGGGCACTCTGAGATCTCTAATGCTAGAGATGCGTGTGTTCTTTAGTACTGGGAAAAATCATTCAATATTAAGGGAACTAATATAATTTCCTTTCCATTTTCTCTCTTCTCTATGGAAATACTTTTTTTTTAAGATTTAATTTATTTTTATTGGAAAGGCAGACTTACACAGAGAGGAAACAGAGACAGCAAGATCCTCCATCTGCTGGTTCACTGCCCAAGTGGCTGCAATGGCTGGAACTGAGCCGATCCAAAGCCAGGAGCTTCCTCTGGGTCTCCCACATGGATTCAGAGTCCTAAGACATTCAGCCGTCCTCTATTGCTTTCCCAAACCACAAGCAAGGAGCTGGATGGGATGTGGAGCTGCTGGGTTGCATGCTGGGTCCCACATGGGATTCCGGAGCATGCAAGGCTAGGATTTAGCTAATACTCCACTGAGAAAATACTTTAGTTTAGTACTGGGCCACCTGAATTAATACTCTAATTATCTCATCATCTTCTCTTTTCTTTTTCCTTTTCTTCCTTTCTTCTTTACAACCATCCACCAATTTATGTTTTTCTATTAGACTTTTGGGGAGGTTAGTTTTATCTTCCAAACTTTTTTTGAATTTTAAATTCCAATTACATTTATATTGAAGGCCAAATCCCTTCTTTCCTTCATCCTTGGTATAAAAATACTGCTTCATGGATATACCATTTTCTTTTATTACTTTGAGACCATAACATTTTTTTTCCTGAGGTGGCACAAAGATAACATTTTTGAAGTTTCCTTTATATTCTCTTTTATAATTCTTTTTTTTTCTAGTTACTGTTTCGTTTTTATCTGAGGCCTTCCTTAAATATCTAGTAATTCTTGCCTGTTTATATTTAAAAAATGAATCACTAAAAAGCATACTTAGTAGACCTTTTGAATGGCCTGATATAAGCAAAGTACCTGACCATTTCTTTGGGAAAATTTGAGTATCAGAGACGCCAGGCTTTCCTCACGGCCTTGTCAGTTACTTCACAACAGAATTATTATCAGCATATGGGTCAAGAAACAAAGAAAAAAAGACTTCAGGGGTGAAGGAGGTGAGAGGAAGACATGAGATCTCACCAGCCTATTCTTCACTGAATCTCAGTTTTCAGACTGAGATATTTACTCCAAATCCTGTGCTAGGTCAGTTGTACACAAGTTCGCAGCCTTACTGATTCAGCTCCTTCCCAATCTTGATAGGTTGGGATCCGGGCCAGAAGGGGAAGGGGAGGTGTCACAACTAATTATTCCTGACACAAAGTTTCAAGCAACTTCTCACAGTGAGCCCTTCCTCTCTCACTCTTGCTCCACTACTCACATGCCTCCAAATGCTGACAGTTTCAGTTTCGAGGACGGTACATTTCAAATCACCCCATCCGTGCTGGACCTTCTCTCTATGGGCCTTTATCGTTTTCTTGCTAGTTATCTACTACCTTTGCTTTCTTGTTAGTTATTTACTATCAGTTTTGCAGCTTCTAAAAAAATCTATTGCTCTCTCTCCGTAGTCTCTTTGTGCTTGGTTTTTACATTTATTTCTTTATGATTGCTGTAATAAAAATTAGGAGGGAGCAAAGATAAACATATGTATTTATTCAGCAATTATTTACAAAGCATTTACTATGTGCCAGAAAGTATCATAGGTCTTGGTGGATACAACAGTTATACACAAGTATAAAGACAAAGAACATGCCTTTTCTCAGCATTAATAGTTCAGCTAAGACAGATAAGTAAAAAAATTATACAAGTATTGCTTACTATCTGAACTATCACTATCTGCTAGTTTCTGAAGCTTGAGGACCTAGATCAGATTAATTTGGTAGCTCTCAGTATTTCAACTCGTTATCAAAGTTATGGACTTAATATATTTAGACAACCAGTGCTGCTTATTTATAAGACCTATTAGTGATACAAACTGTAAGGAAAAATAAGGCACAAAAGGAGAGGTAGGGATGGGCAGACAGTCAAGGGAAACCTCTGTAATA
Organism: Ochotona curzoniae; assembly: GCF_017591425.1. Lineage (NCBI taxonomy): Eukaryota > Metazoa > Chordata > Mammalia > Lagomorpha > Ochotonidae > Ochotona > Ochotona curzoniae. The sequence goes on from NW_024465582.1 coordinate 25,620,819, forward strand.
CTAACCATCCAGACATCTGGGAAAAATAGAAGGGAATTTCATGTACATGGAACAGTAAGTACAAAGATTCCAGGACAAGAGTGTGCTTGGTATATTACCCTAACAGCAAAGAAGACAGCGAGGAGTGGACTAAATGAAAGGAAATTAGGAGGTGATGAAATCATTGAGAATTCGAGGAGGCAAATTATATAGGGTCTATGACTATGATAAAGACTTACCTTCATTTTGATGGAAAACCATCAGAGGCTTTTGTGGGTTTTGTTTTACTTATTTCTTGAAAAAGATTTATTTATTTGAAATGTAAAATTATACAGAGAGTGGTTTCCATGTTCTGCTTTACTCCCCAAATGGCCATAATAGTTGGGACTGGGCCTGGCTGGAGCCAGGAGTTCACCCAGGTCTCTATATAGGTGCAAGGCCCAAGCACTTACTCCACTGCTTTCCCATGCCTTAGCAGGGAGCTAGACTGGAGTGGAGCAGGTGGTTCTCCAATTGGTGCCCTTATGGGATACTGGCATTACAGGAGGTGGCTTTTACATGCAACGGCAAAGGCCAGCTCCATGTATTCAGTTGAAAAAGAAAGAAATAACCTGCCCAGTCGAGAACAGATTATAATGCAAGAAACAGTAAGACTTGTTATGAGGCTATTACAATAATCCGGGTGAAAGATTAGTAACTTGACATCATTCTTTTGGTACAAACAGTAAGAAAATCTCGATCTGCAGAGATGTTCTGTAGACTGTTTGAATGTGGTTAAGTGGAGAAAATGAACACTCAGGATGACTGTTTTTGGCTCAAGCAACTAGAAAACTGGCATTCTCCAAGATGAGAATGGGAAAAGGGTAAGGAGAGTAAGCAGATTGGTGGAAGGAAGTGAACAAGGAAAGAAACAAGAATTTTTCTGCCAATTTAAGTTTGAGTACTCCACAGGAATTCCAGTGGAGACGTAGAAGGAACAGGTATATGTGGATATGGATTTCAGTGAAAAAGCTGGAATAGAGCTGTAAAATTACAACTAGTCACCATATGGATAATACATATATACTCAGATGATTAGATGATACTGCTCATGGCATAGGGATACAGAGAAAAGAGGCTTGATTACAAAATCCTGCGTGACTCCTCACTTAAGAGACCAGGCATTTGAGAAGAAACAGCCAGTCACACAGAATACTCAACAGAGCTAGGAAGTGGAGTGCTGGGTGGGACAAGTATTAGAAGTCAAGCAAAGTGTTTTTAAGATAGAAGGAATGACCAAATGTCCCCAGGGCTGCTAGCAGGCTGCCAAGGGTGAGAGCTGGACTTACTGGTTACAGTGGAGTGACAGAGGCAAAAGTCTGATGAATATATTCAAAGCAAAATGGGAAAATATGGAGACAGTAAACATATGCACTCCTAAGTTTTTACAGGGAGGCAATAACTAGAAGAGTGGGCTCTTAGGAGTTTTCCCCTTTTAGACTGGCCCATGATTCAGGAGAAAGAAGGGAAAACTGTGAAAGTCAAGTCCTTCAGAAAGCAAGAAAACTTAGATGAAAAGTACCAGTAGAGGTTTTCGTATTATTTTTTCAATTACAGAAGTGAGCCATGGCACAGAAATCTGATTTGATCAACTGAAAGTTGATGTGAGTCCTCACTGGGACAGTAGAGAGTCACACCTCCAAAGTTTTGATTTTTAATCAGCCTTTAGTGAGGAAGACTTAATCATATGCTTTCATTCTCTTTCTTTCTCGAGGAACGCATCATAACATAGTAACTAATTTAAGCAAAATACACACTAACACAAGTACAAGTCTCTTATTTAGATATAAGTGAAATAAATTACTTTCCTCTTTAAATATTTTCTATTTTCTAAATAACTATTGACTTTTCCCCTTTTATATACCTCTAGTGGATTATCACAGCAGAAACTTTTTATTTGAAAATTGGTCTGATGAGAGAGAAACAGAAACACAGATATATATGTGTGGGCAGCTGGATGGAAACTGGAGCGACTGGAACATGAATCGATACTCTGATATGGGAAGCAATCTCATGCGCCACAACGGTCACTCCAGCAGAAACTTTTATCACTAAGCTATTACCAAATGCCATGGACTTAATTTTAGAAAACATTATCCTTGATTATTTTTATCTATCAGTGGAAAAATTCAAGTTGCCATTTTTATCACTGTCTAATTTTAAATGCAGTCTTGGAAACCAGCTTGCATTTTGACTTTCAATACTTTCTTTATCCTAAAGTTACACTGACTTTTCAGTCTTTGTGGACTTCTAATGAAAATGAGAAAATAAAGCTGATATAGCCAAATGTTCTGAAGACAAGGAGTCATGAAACTTGCAATGATGTGCCCATTAACTTCAAACATCTGGAAAATCTAGGCATGTCATAACAAGAGGGGTAGCAGACAATTACAGATTTCAGAAAGTAACACCAGATACTAAGCAGGCTTCAAATTCCAAACTGTCTGAACTGACAGTTAAAGAAAGAAAAGGAAGCAGCTTTTATAAACCAACAATGCAATTAGGAGCTATTTTCTCCTTGTTTGTTTTTAGGATATTAGTATAACAATTATCCCCCCTTGGATTCCCATCTAATCTAATCTAACTAATCTAATCTAATCTAATCTACTCACTGTACTTCTGCTTCATGATGCTTTTATCATTTCCAAAGTATCTCAAGTTCACATGAAACAAGAAATGGCTAAGTAACAGTCATAACCTAAAAAGGGGGATGGAAAGGAAACCAGCATTTTGCTTAATCTGAACAACGTTTCTAAGTGGCAAGATTTATCTACATATATTACTGGCCATGTTCTAAATCTGAAATTCTAGAAGTAGTATGTCTTCAGAAAAGTCTGGAGAAGGAATTTTTGATACTTGCACTGCCCCTTAAAAGAACTGAAATTCCCAAGTAGAAATAAAAAGGCCTCTGATTACTTTAACTGCAAGAAACCCAGAGCAATCTTCGCTACAGCATTGTTTCTAGTTTAATAGCAATCATAAAAAGTTTAGCATAAAAATACCATTACTTGTATCAGAATAACAAGTAACTACATGTTAAAAATCACATTATTGTTATTTATCAATCTTTTACTTTGCAAAAACAGCTCACCTGGTACAAAAAAATCTGTTGACACAAACCAGTGAAATTCCAAATGAAATCCCAAGCGAATAGCCTTGAATGTGACAAGGAAAATCAAATACAGAACAGATATTGTGCCTGTGGGAAAGAAAAATCAGAAATTTTATCGTTTTTGGAATACCATTTTAAAATAAAACCTTGCTTCCACTTTTTCAGTAAAGAGTGAAAATTACTGACTTTTAATGATTATACCCAACAAAAAAAATCTGGGATCTAAACAACAGAAACAAGGGGCCAGTGCTGTGCCACGGAAGCTTAAGCTACTTCCCATGCCAGCACTCTATGATTGGAGCAATGGTTTGAGTCGCACCTACCCTGCTTCCAATCCAGATTTCTGCTACCGCACCTGGGAAGTCAGTGGAGGATGACCCAGGTGCTCGGGCTACTGTCAATGCCCACAGGAGACAAGGATGGAATTCCTGGCTCCTGGCTTCAGCCCGGCCAAGACCTGGCTGTATTCAGTTGGGGAGTAAATCAGTGGATGGAAGATCTCTTTCCCTCTCTGTGTCTGTTTTTCAACTAAATGTTAAACAACAAAAAGAAGAATCATCATCAAGCTATGAGAACTATAGAAAGCAAAACCAAAACCATGTATTAGGCTTAGCTTGGAAAGGCCTCTCCCACTAAATGAGATAAGCAAATAAAGGAAGAGAGCCTACTTCTGGGGCCCAGGCTTAACTGCTCATGCTCCCAGTTTGATTAAATGCTACCACTGCCTGGACCTGATAGGTCAAGGCCACTGAGAGAGGAAAGGAAGAGCCAGAGTGAGCCTAGGCTGAGGCAATGGCTGACATCCATTGAGGCAAACAGCCATGAAATTACCAGCATAGCCTATCCAATCAGCTATTTCCTGAGCAAAACAATGAACAGTAACACATTTTCCAACTACGGCAAACTTGTGTCACTACAACAGAGGAACAGATACCATGAAAAGTAAAGGGGTTATGGTCTCAATTGTTGCAAACATTTGGGGAGTGAACCAGTAGCTGGGAGCTTGTGTGGTATTTCTTTTTGCAAACTCAAATAAATTAAACAGCAAGAAAGCCAACTCTGAAAGATAAAATAAGTATTGTGTTGGCATCACGCTGCTAAGGTTAGGCCTCTGTCTACAGTGCTGTGTCCCATATGGGTACCAGGTTGGGTCCCAGCTGCACCACTTTTGGTCCAGCTCCCTAACATGCCTGGGAAAGCAGCAAAGGATGGTCCAAGTGGTTGGGCCCCTGCACTCATGTGGGAGTCCCAGAAGAAATTCCTGGGTCCTGTCTTCAGACCAGCCCATTATAGCCATCTGGGGAGTGAACTACTAGATGCAGGATCAGTCTGTCTGTCTCTCCTCTCTCTGTAACTCTGCCATACAAATAAGAATAAGTGATTCTTAAAAAAATAAACATACATAATACAAAAAATGAATTAGCTTCAGGCTATGTATATATGGCCTGGAATTAATAGGAAGCTGGAATTAGAGATGGAATCAGGACACAATCTCAGGCATTCTGATGGGCAACCTGAGTTGTGTCTTACTGCTGTGCCAAAAACTCAAACCCCATATAAAATATATATAAGAAATATTAAGTGGGGCTGGCATCATGTTTTAGCAGAGTAAGCTACCGACTGTGCCACTGGCATCCCATATCAAGCCCCAGTTGTTTCACTTCTGATCCAGCTTCCTGTTTATTTGCCTGGAAAAGCAGCAGAGGACAGAACAAGTGAGATCCCTGCATCTCAATGAAAAATTAGGAAGAGGTTCCTGGCTCAGCTAGACCCAGCCCTGATAGCTGCAGTCTTTTGGGGGAGAGTAAACCCGCAGACAGAAGAGCTCTGTCTCCCCATCTCTCTGAAACTCCTGTCACTCAAAAAAAAAAAAAACACACACACACACACAAAAAAACAAAAAAACAAAAAGGTGAACTTGGTGTTCAGATTTGGTTTTATCCTCAAGTTATTTCCGAGGTTTTTTTTGTTTTTGGCAGTGTGGAGCGATTATTTCACTTAATGAATTGTGTCCAGTTGCCATCAAGTCAACAACTTTAGGAAAGCCTTTAGATGCTAATTCCTCTAGGGAAGTTGTAGTTGTAAAAGAAAGGAAAAGAACCTAGGAAAGGGGGAAAAGAAAATACCCTTAAGGGGCTGGGCAATAATCAACCTGTTTGGAGGTCTCTCTCATGACTGTTTTGCCCAATTGAGCAAAGCGTTCTGTAAGTTTATTCGCTTTTCAAAGATTTGCTGCACTGGAAAGTTGGCAAGGAAATCAGGAAACCACAAATGAGCTATATAAGCTTGACTGTGGGTTTGGAGATTAGCTGATTCAGAACCTATGAACGCAAGGAGCCAAAGATTATATAACTCTTTGGTCTGTGTGTGTCTATGGCAGCTTAGAGTGACTCCTGCTCTGAGACAAAAAGCCACAGAGAACTATCTTTACCTCCTATTTCAGTCTCACAGATATCCAAAGACATCTCCTGGTTCTCTAATGTGATGTAACCTAAGTATTTTATACTGTAAACTGCCTAACACAAGATCAGATCTAGTGGGAGAGGTGAAATTCTATGGTTTATTTGGAATTATCAACTCTTCAGGAATGATATTATTGTTTCTGCTTTAGTTAACAAGATTTAGGCTTTCACCAGGGGTTCCTTTAGTTATCTTAAGTGGCATCAAACCATTTCTTTAAGGGTGGGCATCAGGCACCATGGTTAAGATGCTGCCTGGGACACCTGCCTCCTGTGTCGGAGTGCTGGGGTCTGAGTCCTGCTTCTGCCTCCTGTTGAAGTGCGCTCTGGGAGGCAGCAGGAGATGGTTCATGTAGCTGTATCTCCACCACTCACGTGGGGAGACCCGGACTGAACTCCTGGCTCCCAGCTTCAGCCTGACCCAGTCCCTGCTGTTGCACACATTTGGGAACCAAACCAGAGGACAGACATCACCTACCTGTTTCTCTTCCTGCCTTTCAAGCAAGGAAAACAAATAAATGAAAATTAAAACCCAAACCAATCATTTCTTACAGATTTTTGAAACACAGGGCTCCTAGAAAGATGTCTGTTCTTTAAGGAAGCAATAGTGTTGTAAGGCAGGAAATCACTGAGGAAGAGGAAAACAGCAAAAGAAACCCACGAGCCACAGAATGACCTCTCAGATTCAAAGTCAGACAACAATCATGCATAACACTCTTCAAAGTATTCTGTAACTTCCCCTTTTAAGTTCTAATGGTTTCAATCGTTAAAATCAAGAATTTCTGTAATATTTATTTGGATTTCTCCCCCTAAAATTACTTTACTTCCTCAAAGTTGCTTAGTAATGTTAGAAGGGGAGACCAAATAAATCACAATGTAAAAGGAGAGGCAGGGTTTGAATAGTCACCTGCATTTTTTCCTGTACCAAACTCCATAAAAAATTACTAATGACAAGAAGGAATCCTATGAGTGAATAAACGAAACACAGATGAGTAGGCCTGGACGGTAACCTTATGTCAAGCCAGACATTATTTCCACACACCCCCCATCTACTCTGCCCCACACAGAGGCGCCACAATTTGCTGACCCATCTTACCTAGGATATTAAATTTTGAAAAAAATGAAGGAGATTTGAAATTGAGCAATGGCAAGAGGAGCCCTATCAGATAAAAGGGCACTGTCTTAGATTTATTCCACCACTTTTCAAATTGCTGGACTTCCGTGTCATTGATGTAGAAAATCATAGAGTTGTTGTCAGGATGGTCACCATTCCTGGCACTTGGACAGATCACTGCAAATAGGAAGGTACAAGGTTAATGAAAACTGCAAAGACTCTCCCCAGACACTGATGCTCTACCCATCTCAACTTTTAACATAAGGACCAAGTTTCACCTCTTTGGAATGAGAATTGTATTTAGGTATAATACAAATATTCCATGCAAAACAAACCAAAAAAATGGTGAGAGCACCTTAGGAAATGTTGAAGTATATCCTTAGCCTCTACTAGACACTAAAAATGTGCCACTCGGGCAGGTGCAATGGTGCTGTTGGCTAATTCTACACCTGTAAACACTGCCATTCCAGATGGGCGATTGTTTGTGTCCCAGCTGCTCCACTTCCCAAACAGCTCCTTGACTGTGGTCTGGGAAGCAGCAGAGAATAGCTTAATGCCTTGGGACCCTGCACCCAAAAGACCTGGAAGAAGCTGTTGGCTTGAATAGACAGCTCTGACCATTGTAGTCATTCGGGGAGTGAATTAGTGGGTGGAAGATCTTTTGCTATCTCTCCTTCTCTCTATAAATCTGTCTTTCCAAAAAAAAAAAAAAAATCTTAAAAAAAAGTGCCAAAAATATCCCTTGGTTCCACTGCCAGAGAAAAAATAATAAGCTGAATGGTAGTCTTATTTATACAAAATGCAAGAAATACCGGATGAAGCATCTTTCTCTTCATCTCTCTTTCTCTCTGTAAGCTCCAATAAAAATGAATAAATCTTTAAAAAGTTGCAAGAAATAATACACACAGCAACTGTGAGTTGTACTATAGCCCATAACAAATGCAAAACAGCAGGGTTCTTCTAACAATAAACAAAATTTACTGATCTAGAATAAATAGAAAGACCAAAACATAACCACTGATTAAAACGTTGAATTTTCAATCCTAGGAATGTAAAATAATTCTGAAAGTTTATCACACTTGATAGAAGTTGAAGCATCCAGATGACATCCAGGGAACTGGGGAATCAGTAAAATGTATTTTTCTCAACATTTAACAAGTGGTAACTTCTTGTGTTATCAGAACACATACTATTCTCAATGATTTCACAATAATCATCTCTTTGTGAAGAACTTGTAAAACTGATGGAAAATACAGTGAGCAGCTAGCATACATATCACTTGTCAAAAAAAAAAAGGAAAAATTGTCAGTCTTATTTTTAATTTCATCAAATGTCCATATAAATGTATATTTATATATTTTTATCTATTTGGAAGAGTGACAGAGATAGAGAAGGAGGAAAGAGAGACAGACACACAGAAACACACATAAAGAGATCTTCCCCAAGTACCTGCAGCAGCTTGGGCCAGGCTAGGGTAAAGCCAGGAGTCAGGAACTCCATCTGGGTCTCAAACATGGGTGGCAGGAGCCCAACAGCATCAGCTGCTGCCTCCCAGGATACACTAGCAGAATGCTGGATCAGCAGAGTAGCTAGGACTCAAGCTGGCACTATGAGACATGGGTGTCCCAGCGGCAGCCAAACCTACTGTGCTGAACACCCACCCCTATCCATTACTTTGTATATTACAAAGCTAAGCATTTCATTTTCTTTCTCTTTTAGTCAGCATTTTAATATGTACTTTTTTCTTCTATGCTCTGGACAGAAGTAAATTAACTTGAAATTTTCTTGTGTTAATTACAATGTATAAGAACACAGGTAATGGAAGTAAAATGAATAATACATCTCAACTCTACCACTTAACAGTTAGGTATCTTTGGACAAGCTAATTGCTCCATGCTTTCCATGCTTTCTAAAGTGGAATTAACACTGTGTCCCTTACAGAGTTGTCATAAAACATTCAGAACCATGCCCGAATGCAGTAAGAATTTAAAAATGTTAGCTGTAAGTTTTTTCTTTTTATATTTTACTAAGATGGATAGTTTCATATTGCGTTTACCATTTTGTTGAAGATAAATATTGTAAAGATAAATTAAGAAGTGCTGCTATATGGGTAGGCATTCAGCCTAGTGGTGAAGACACCCATGTCCCAAACTGGAATTCTTAGCATGCAGTTCCAGTTCTGCTCCTGACTCCAGCTTCCTCCAAATGTGCACCGTGGGAGGCAGAAAGTCACTGATGGCTCAAGTCATTGGTCCCTTCCACCCAGGAGGGAGATGCAAAATGAAGCCCCAGCTCCGGGCTTTCGCCTCCATGAGACCTGGCTGCTGCAGGAAACTGGGTGAGTTTTTCAGCGGATAGAAGCTCTGTCCATCTGTCTGTCTTCTCTCTTTCAATATATTTTTTCAAAGTGCTGGTAACAACATAAGATACTACCATGCAAAGTAAATGGGTTTTGCTGATGGTGTTCACCAAAACACTAGTTATATTTATGACCTTAGTGATATTAACAACCTTAAAACTTGCATTGTTTATGACTCAGTTCCTTATTGGAGAGGAAATTCTATTAGATATAAACTAATTCCATTAACTGGTATTAAAATAGCTATAATAGTTTTTTTTAATCTAAAGACAATGATGCTATTTGGTCCATTGCTAAGCAACACGGTACAAGAGATCTTAGCATAATAATTCTAATTCAGAAGTATGTATGTGTGCATCCCCAAGAATAAAGGCCGGTACCTCACTCCTTTATTTTCTAGTATTAATGAGACTGGCTCATCAGGTTTAACTAAGGGACAAAGTAAGACACTGAGTAGCAGACACTGGAATGTATGCTTCATGAAAGGAATACTTTTGTCTGTTTATTATTACATACCCAGAGCTCAGCACAGTTCATGACACATAGCAAGCTTAATAAACAGATGTTAGAACTGCCCTCTTGAAGCCTGTATTGTTCCACAGCTTGTTTATCCACTTCTAACACCAGCAACTCATATTGAAGTGGTTTGAGTCCTGGTTACTCTGCTTCTAACCCAGCTTCCTGCTAATGTGTCCAGGAGACAACACTAGATGGCCCAAGGACTTGGGTCCCTGATATCCACTGGAATGGAGCTCTGGGCTCCTGGTTTCAGCCTGATACAGCCTGCTGTCACAGCCATTTGCAGTGTAAATCAGCAAATGCAAGAACTCCTCTGTAGCTCTGCCTTGTACATACTGAAGCAAGCATACTAAGAGGAGAGGGTATTTGGTAGAGTGGTGAAGGTACCACTGTATTTGCCAGGGACTGAGCTTGAGTCTAGGTTCCATTCCTTATTCCAGTGTCCTATTGATGTGCACCCTGGAGGCAGCAGGATCCGGCTCTAGTAATGAGGTCTTTGCCACCCATGTTGGGGACAAGGACTGAGTTCCTGGCTCCTGACTGGGCCTAGCCTAGCTGTTGCAGGGATCTGGGGAGCGAACAAGAAGATAATAATCTCTCTCTGCCTTACAAGTAAATAAAACTTATTTAAAAATTAATAAATCCAAGCTTACAAATTGAGAACTTGGCATGTAATACAGTTAGCAATGATATAGGTCCTTGAAAATATTAATTATTCATGGGTAAATTATACCTACTACAGAAAAAACTGTAAGTTGCATGATATGCATTAATTATTCCTTCATGTTAATAATCTTTTTACAATCTTTTACAATTAGTAAGTAGTCCTGAGCATAATGATTTTATTTAATTACTTACTTAAAATATGATCATAAGTTCTACCTTAAATTCTTTTTTCAACAAGGTGGGGAACAAAGAAGCTAATTTTAAATTACTTACCAAGGTCATTACTGTTGGTTTTTAGCATAGTGTCTGTGTCATTAATGTGATGAACAAAATCTAAAAATTAAGGTAAGAAAACAATTTAGCACAGAGATGCTAACACTATCACCCTAGAAAGGATCTTATTTATAAAAATCTTTTAATATCTATTACATAATGATATCATTTGGTATATTGAACCAAGACCACCTCATCATTACCGGCCTCATCTTCTACGGTTTTCCTCCCTTTTGGGAATGATAATATGTGCACACTTAATTTACCACATTAATTTAATGGAGGAAAAACCATGATTAAACAAGTGGCACCAATAAATGCTTGATAAAGCCCAACACCTATTTATAAAAACGCTTAAGAAAGTAAAGGCAGAATAACAGAAATAATGCAATCATGATAAAATGTGAAGACTTTACATTAAAGCTCCTGTGCTAGTGAGTACACTGATATGTTTATCAGCTTCTACATCTTTTTGGTAATTTAAGATATTTCCTGATGTTTTACACAATAAAAATGCTTAGTAAAAAAGAAATTAAAATGCTAATGTTAAGAGTTTAAAATAAAAATAGAATTTCTCACCTGCCACTCAAAAGGGAAATTAGCTTTTGTGATTATTTTAAAATTATTTAAAATTTGGTTATCATAAAAATCTATATCTTGAATATATAGGATTTATTTAAATTCAGCTACACAAAGGACAACTTTAGGTCTAAGTTATCAGGAAAGAAACATAATCTTATCTGATAGAAAATAAATTTTATCCAAATTAAAAATATTATAAAATGATTTGAAATTCTAAGATTCTCTCTCAAGAAGCTTGATTTGGGTACATTACAACTGTGGAATATATAAATACATTTGATGCACAAATGTTATTCTGTTATTTCCTAGTTTTAGATCATGTGTTGAAATTTTAACTGGATATTTTTTCTTTTCTTTGGAGTCTATGCATCAAATTCATTACTAATAAACACCAATGATTTATATACTTCTCAGTGACAGTACTAAAATTTTGTGAAATTATGTTCAAAACATCTGAATCACAGAAATGTTTTAATATCAAACATTTTGATTATTGTTTAAGAATTAATACTTGGAAATGAACATGCAGATTATTTTTGAGATCACAACTACAGAAAGCCAACTGAATCAAGTACATTATCCAGGATCAATGGTGTTCCTTTTTTCTCCCTTGCTTTATTTATCCCACTCCTAGATCTGAAGGCTGACATGAAAACATTACAATCGTAACTATATTTGAAGGTGATGGTGTTTAAAGCATCTGATAGGGAATACTTACTATAAATAAACTTTCCAGTATTAAAAAGGAAGTTAGACATAAGCACCCAGTAAACTATCATGGCTCCAATGAGGGACACCAAGGAGAAGATGAGACTTGACCACTGCCCAAAGGAACCAAAATAGTATCTGCAGACATCGGTATATTCCCAGGTAGCGGTACCCAGCGAGGCTAGAGACAAGCAAACGGAAAAACGAAACCAGGTGTTGGGCATGTATTCCATATTCATCATCTGCATTCCCCAAATTAACTGAAAGTATTATGCAACATATTATGAGAACTCTATCATTTGATATTAGAACACACTATGATATAATAGCAATTTAAATACACAAAATACAGAAAAGAGAAATGTAGACCAACAAAAATAGTGTAGATAATCTAAGAAATAGATTTCAGCATCACAATGTTTTAGAACAAAAGTGATAAACCAATGGCAGACAAACTCATCAGTAATGGACAGAAAACATCACTCAACATTTCACATATTCAGACAACAACATGGAGACAAGCTTTCTTCAGTCTCCCGTTATGCCTCAGGCCAAATCAAATTTCAGATAAATGAATTAAGGATTATAAAATTTAATAACAAAAGAATCAAAAAACATAATGTAAAAATAGGACATGAAGGGTTATCCTCCAGAAATTACAATAAAAACACGGACAAAAACAAGCTCTTACATTATGAAAACTATTGAAATAGTAGGAAAGGAATTTATAAGAAATAACAAAGCTAAGACTCATACTGTGAAAGGAGTTAAGCAGATTATCAAGATTACAGCTTACCAAGGTACTTGGAGATAAACAGGAAAAGGATATGAATAAACAACACAGCTTAAAAAACATACCAGTTAAAGTAAAACAAACTGAAGATGGAAATACATCTAATAACAGAAAATCAAAAAGTCTCAACTACTCACAGCTGATGACACTAATTATTAGTATATACTAATATAACTGTTATTCATACTCACAGAAGTTTAGCTTAATAAAAGATTACAGAAAATATATACAAATAATTCCAATAACAAGAGAGAGGATAGTGTTGTGGTATAGTGTGTTAAGCCACTACATGCAGTGCCAGCATTCCACATGGGTGCTGGTTTGAGGCTCAGCTGCTCTACTTCCAACCCAGCTCCTTGCTAATGTGCCTGGGAAAGCAGCGCAGGATGGCCCAAGTGCTTGATCCCTGTTCCCACATGGGAGGCCAAGAAGAAGCTCCTGGCTTTGTTTAGTTCAGCCCTCACCACTGTGGACTCTTGGGGAGTGAGCCAGCAGATGCAAGATCTCTATCTCTCTTTATCTTTCCCCCTCCCTCTCTATCATTTGATTGAATAAACAAATCTTAAAAAAAAAAAAAGGAACTAGACATTGACTTAAACATAAAATGGTACAGAAATAATTAAGGAAAAGCAATGGAACCATAGTGTGCAATTGTACACAATCACTAAAAGATAAAAATGGATGGTGCAGAAACATAAAATATACTAAGTGATGAAGTAGAAGACAAATTACTACAATACTGTGACTGCATAAAACATGTATAAATGATAGGGATTTACATGGAAAACACAAATGAGTAAAAATATTTGCTATTATATAGTGAGGCATTTAAAATGGTCACGCTTTATATATCAGTGTTCAGTAAGATTAAGAATACAGATAAGTATGGCCTATAAATATGATTTTGTCAAAGGATAATTTTTAGCTTGTTGCTCTATAATCCTACACTCTGAACTGCTTTGAGAGAATTGCTCTATTTGATGAATATACGGAAACTCGGATCTCTGGAGCAAATATGTCAGCTATTGTGTAACAAAAACAAAGTAAGGATGCAGTCTGGGAAGTTGAGATACCAGAACATGGTAAGTTACACCTAAAGAACGTAAGGATAATATCACTAAGAATGGCTTCACACTCCTCCATTTTCACCCTGGAGACAAGAGAAAGGTACATGTACATCCCCTGAGTGGCGCCCCATGGCAGCACGGGCACAGTACTCCTCGGTCATCACTCTCACAGACGCTGGGTTAGCCAGAATCAAGGAAAATAAAGAGGAGGAAAGGAGCCAGTGCTGTGTTGCAGCGCTGCCAGCTTCCCACACAGGGATGAGGGTTCGAGCCCCGGCTCCTCTGCTTGCAACTCAGCTCCCTCCTATTGTTCCTGGAAAGGCAGCTGATGATGACCCAACTGCCTGTGCCCCTGCCACCCAAGAGGGAGATCTGGACCCAGCTTCTGGCTCCTGGCTTCCACCTGACTTAGCCCTGTCTCAATTTGTGGGGAGTGAACCAAATAACGGGAAAGCTCTGTCTCTGTTTCTCTTTTTGTTGTTCTGCCTTTCAAATAGATACATCTTTAAAAACCAGGCAAAAATGTTTACTTTAATGAAGTTACTTTAAAGTCAGCTTATAAATGCTCAATGAAGACTGAGTATTAAGGAACACAGAATAAATATATCTACAGACACAGAAGAATTTTTCAATGATAACTATCTCCTTAATTAGAAATTACATAACTAATCAACTAATGTCTTACTCAAAACATTTCACTATAACCTTTAAGCAAAGTCTTTATAGATCTGGTTTCCCCAAGAATTAATCTGAATATGGAGATGGTCCCACCTTCTGAATAATTTTCTAACAGATTACTTTCACTATTTGTCAGGAAATTTTCTGATGATGATGATGCATAACCCTGAGACACATTTCTTCATAAAAGCTTTTCCATCTTTTGTATTGGATAGAAACATTTCAATGGCTAGGTTTTATGCATAATTTCTTAGATTTTTTCCAAGCTTTTTAGTTTCATTTTATATAAGACTTATTTATTTTCATCAGAAAGATTTACAGAGAAAAGGTGAGACAGACAGAAAGATGTTCCGTCCACTGGTTCATTCCCCAAGTGGCTGCAACAGCCAGAGCTGAGCCTTTAAGCCAAAAGCCAGGAACCAGGAGCATCTTCTAGGTCTCCCATGCAGGTGCAGAGTCCCAAAGCTTTGGGCCATTCTCTACTACTTTTTCAGGCCACAGTCAGGGAGCTAGATGGGAAGTGGGGCAGCCGGGATATGAACCAGTACCCATGTGGGATGCCAGTGCATGCAAAGTGAGGATTTAACCACTAGACTATTGTGCTAGACCCCTTTATGGTTTTATTTCCCATATTTAAGTCTTCAAATAATCTGGAATATGTTTTTGCATAAAGTATCAGGATATTTTCCCCCAAACTGATAACAAGTTAAATAGGCACCTAATATCACATAATATATTAGGTTATTATATAATGTTTATATATTATGTGTATATATTATGCATTATATTATGTATGTATATATTATGTATTATATATTATGTAATATATTCCATTCTGGTCATCTATTTGGTTACTACTAACCATAGCACCTTTCTATTTTATTACAGTGTCTCTGCCGTATATTTTAATAACTGCTAAAACTTATTCCAACATACTCTTCCCCCACTCCCTATAATTCACTTTGCTCTACTTGGGCATCCATTTGTCCATGATAAGTTCACAGTTAAACCAAAGTCCAAACTGAACTTTCACTGAAATGACACTGAATTTATGTTTCTCACATTTTCATATTAAATTTTCTGAAGAACATAGTATTTTTTTCACTTATTCAGATATTGCATATTATCATTAGATGTAATTTTACCTTTTTCTTTAGACACACACCTTGTCTTCTTGGTAAGTTTGCTTCTAAGAGTCCCTTACAGTTTACTGTTACTGTTTACAGTTGAGTGGAGTAATTTTTTCTATTTGTAGATCTGGTTGTTGACTCTCAACATTGCCTGCACTAACTTTCAAATTATCTTACTAATTTTAACAATATTAGGTGACACAAAGATATCATTTGTAATTAAATTCTTTTGCAGATTTTTTTTTTTGCTCTATTTGAGAACATCTCCAGAAGACTGTGAATAATTATAGGCACTTACATGTTTCCTTGACATGTATGGAAATGACTTTAGCTCTAGTTTGGTCAGATATTTTAATATGTTTAATATGTGTTGCTTTTAATCACGAACACATGGTAAGTCTTGTTTTCTCACTCTGTGGAATTTTTATTAAAGCAAGAACTTTGGAATCCAAATCACATTTTCTTGCTATCAGTTCTGTTCCATTAAAAACAACTGATACTCTGAACCATTCCACAGTAAACAATCGCAAACTTAAAGAAAGGGATGCCTTACAGTTTTGAGCTTGGTTAAAACATTTTTTCCAGGATCTCTAAAACATCAATTTGTTTTTATATTTTACTATTTTTTGTGCTGTTTTTCACTGGTAAGCAATCCAGGCCTAGCATTATGCTTGCTAGATGGCTCACTTGCTTTAGTACCTAAGGTCCACAGCCTCCTTTCCTTTCTAAAATACAGTTTAGATTTTGCATTTAATTTCTCATAATCTTTAAGTTCTTAACTTCATTCTTTGTATCTACCAATACAATTATGGCAATTACCATTTGTTAATGCAGTGAATCATTTCATGCTTACTGATAATTAAACATTCTTGTATTATAGAATAAACCTTATTTTAGATGTAGGATATCAAGTGTCACCCTCCCATATAGGTACTAGTTCATGTCTTGGATGCTCCACTTCCCATCCAGCTCCCTCCTTGTGACTTGGGAAAGCAAGGGGGATGACTCAAAGCCTTGGGACCCTACATCACATGGGAAGCCCAAGCTTCTGGCTTCAGATCAGTTCAACTCCTGCTGTTGCAGCCCTTTGGTGAGTCAACCAGAGGACGATCTTTCTCTCTGTCTTTCCTTCTCTCTATACATCTGCCTTTCCAATAAACATGAATAAAAGGGGAAAAAAAGGCAAAATGTGACTGAACTTTCAAGAACTCTTTAAATATCACATAGTAAGTATGAATCCTATCTAGTTCAGTATTTCTTAAAATGAAGACATAGCCTCCACTGAGTCCTCTGAAGAACTGTTAAAGAACAGATAGCTCCCTTGGTACTTAAAACTTTTCCACATCTTACAAAGGGAACACAAGCCTAGCATGAATCCTGACAGCATCAAAAAAGAAAAAAATATAGATAGAAAATTTCTCTATAAAACATTTTCAGCGACAGATTTTTTAGAAGACGTGTTTTCTCTCTTTGAGGGAGAGAGTTGAGAAATCTACCACCTGCTGGTTTACTCCCCAAATGGCCACAACGGCCAGAGTCGGGCTGCTCTGAAGCTGAGAAGCAGGAGCCTCTTCGGTGTCTCCCACCTGGGAGCAGGGGCCCAAGCTCCTGGTCATTTTCTGCTGTTTTCCCAGGTCCATTAACAGGCAGCTGGGTTACAAGTGGAGCAACCAGAGCTCAAACCAGCACCCATGTGGAACCAAGCATGACAGAGAATTAGCTGCCCTCCCAGGCATGTTAGTAGAAAACTGAATTGCAAATGAAACAGCAAAGATATGAACTGGTACTCCAATATGGAATTGCCTGTATCTCTTTTTAAGATTTATTTATTTATTATTGGAAAGTCACATTTACAGAAAGGAGGAGAAATAGAGAAGAATAGCTTCCATCTGATGATTCACTCCCTAAGTGGCTGCAATGGCTGGAGCTGCACCAATCCAAAGCCAGGAACCAGGAGTTTCTTCTGTGTCTCCCACGTGGGTGTAGGGTCCCAAGACTTTGGCCCATGCTCAACTGGTTTCCCAGGCCACAAGCAGGGAGCTGGATGGGAAGCAAGGCTGCTGGGATACAAACAGCATCCATATGGGATCCTGGTGCTTGTAGGATCAGGACTTTAGCAGTTAGGATACTCTACCAGGCTCCAGAATTGCCAGGATTGTAGGTAGTGGCTTAATCCACTGTATCACAATGCCAGGCAGCCCCTAATGTGAGCATTTGATGTGGCAGTTTAAACCCCTCCTGGGGTACCTGCATCACTTATCTGAGTGCCTGAGTTTGAGTTCTGGCTCTGCTTCCTGCTAGTGGACACTGTGGGAGGTAACCACAGTGGATTGAGTTGTTGGATGCCTGGATGGAGCTCCCTGCTCCTGGCTGTGGCCTGGTCCACATCTGACTCTTGAGGGCATTTGAAATGTGAGCCAGGAAGAAATCTCTGTGTTTGTTTCTCTTCTCTCTGCCTTTTTTGTTTATTTTAATTGGAAAGGCAGAATTTTCAGAGAGAAGGAGAGACAAAGAACTTCCACCCTCTGGTTCACTCCCCAAATGGCCTCAACAGCTGGAGAGGAGCCAATTCAAAGCCAGGAGCCAGGAACTTCTTCCGGGTCTCCCACTCTGGTGCAAGGTCCCATGGCTTTGGGTCATCATCTACTGCTTTCCCAGGTCATAAGCAGGGAGGTGGAGGGGAAGTGGAGCAGCCAGGACATGAACTGGTACCTATATGATATGATGGTATTTGCAAGGGGAGGATTAGCCAATAGAGCCATAATGCTGGGCTTATATTTTGTTTTTACAAACCAACATTTTTTAAGTCTCTTTTGTTATTTAGAAACCAGAATGAATTTTCCTTCCAGAATTTTGACTAACATTATATTTGTATAAAATAAAAAGGAAATTTCTTAATAAGACAGAAAATGCTGGAGGCAAAGCCTAGTTGGTTGATTAATCCTTAATGAAATGATGTCTCTCTATTTATGTCCCAAACTCCAAACTGTCTCAAAAGCACCTAAAAAGATACATTTTCCTGATGTAGAATTTATAGAGATGAGGAGAGGTAATGTGTTCATAAAACTTTAAGAATTCACTGCAAAAGATGTGCTTATATTTTCATATTTTTCTAGTTAAAATGTCTACTTGCAAGAGATTCCAGCACTTAGGTCTTTTGGTATGGATAGGTCAAAACAAGTCATCACGAACTGATAACAAAGCATCAAATTCTCAGTTTAGCTCTGGCAAAGATGTCATTATGAAGACATAGCATTTTTCTTTTCTTATGAAAACAAGTACCAGTGTGAACGCATTCTACAAAGAATTCGCAGATTCTGAACTTCAAAAGTGGCAACTACTGAACAGATCAACTCAGTCGAAAGTTGTAAATTAGAGAAATCAATCTTCAGCTACATATTTGACAGCTGACACAGATGTGGAATACACACTGAATCTGCCCCAAAGGAAGTACTTATTAATACTCGTATCACTAATCTATTTCCACCCTCTGTCAAATTCTTACATATCATAGTCCGTGATTTCACTACTCTGTAGCAGCAATAAAGTGTTAAAACTCCCATCAGTATGATGACACACATTCCAGTAGTAAATCCAGCCTGTTTAAAAACAAAAACAGAGCACAACACATATCATCATGTAAGAAAAAACACACAGGCAATCCATAGTATGTTATGCTAACAAGCAACAGAAAACTAACTAAACATAATCACTTCCCCCCCTTAATCTTACACAGATTTATTAAAATCTGATTTTAAAGTTATAAGAAGAAAAAAAAATCAGGCATAAAGCATGTCAAAAAAGTATATTACCTGTTTTATGCCCCAAGGAATACTTAGTATAGATGTTCCCATCATGGTATTCCAAATCATAAAACTGCAAATACAAAGTAGTTAGTGGTAAAAATAATGGAGCTTGATTCTTCATATGTTTTAACTATGGCAAAAAGTCAAACAACCAGCAATTTTCATTCACATACAGTTTAAATCATGTTTCACAAAGCAGTTATACTCACATGGTTACTAAACTGGTGTTTTTACCATGTCCTTCAGAGTAGCTTTGAAGTTTGTAAGCTGATCCTAAGGGACTGTATACATAACACTCTTCTGGAGCTGGAACTACATGATCAGGGGCAATCTGGTTAAAAAAAAAAAAGCAGCAGAATTTGCAGCGTCACTATGTGTGCAAAATAGAGTACTTTCAACACATTGGAACACTTGACTCCGGATAATTCTAAAATTTAGGAATAAACAGCATGAATCCCTGACTAGCATGGTGAGAGATCTAAGAGCAAGAGTTTAAAAGCCATTAACACAACAAACTGCCCTGATAAGAGAATGAATTCTTAGACTATGCAACTGTCAAAATACTTTTCTCTCCTGTTCATGAAAAAGGAAAAAATGCCAGCAAAGGTTCTAGTTAGAAAAGATTCTGGCGTTAGGTGAAGGGAAGTTCAAGAATGAAGTGATCACTGAATTAGTGTGGAAGGGTGGTTTCAGAAGTTTTGGGGAGACAAGATCATGTCTGTTTCAGGCAGGAGAAAAGCAATACAGTTTACAAAGCAAATTTAGAAAAATGAAGTTGGAAATTATTTGGAACAGGATTAGAAGATAAGGAGATACAAAGAAAACTGAAACACTGGCTCCCACGGTGGCAGTAGATGAGGGCACCACTTTCCATCCTGAGTGTCCCTATGACTCACACAGGGATCTTGTCCACATTCCAGTTTTGATTCAGTAACTACAGAGTGAAGCCCAAGATATGACATGTCTATTAAGCATTTAGTAATATTGACGCTGCTGGCCAGTGCCGGTCATATTTTTGCTGGTTACGTATCAGGAAGATGTTGATAGTCAAATAGTTTTTTTCCCTTCTCTTTCCTATATTAGAATAAACAAGAACATTGAGGAGCATATTGTGGCCCCATAGGACACCTATGTAGCATCCTGGAAGCCAGTTCCAGTTCTGGCTCCTCTGCTTCCAACCCACCTTCCCACAAACATATCCTAGGAGTCAGGGGAGGACGGATGGAGCTTTTTGTCTCCTGCCATCCACACGAAAGACAAGGATAATGTTCCAAGCTCCTGGCTTGAGCCTGGCTCAGCCATAGCTGCTGCAGGATTGTGGGTCGGGGCGATAAACCAACAGATGAAACATCTCTCCAAAAGATCACAATCCCTCTCTGTTACTCTGCATTCCAAGTAGATGAAAATAACAAACTTTTTGGAAGAGTTTAGCTAGATGAACATCTGAGGTTTGTGTTGCATAATGTTCTTCCCTTAAAAATCTTTTAAGAAAAACAATTTGAGAGTGTTCATAAATGGAAGTGGACTGTACAAATGTATTTGTAAAAATAGTTCTATCACACTGCTAATTTTAGACCAGTGTTTATATATACACACACACACACACACACACACATATACATTTATATAATTGTCATCTCAGTGACAATTAACAAAAGGGATTCAACTTGGTGCACAATGCACAGGCAAACAATGTGGGCTCAGATGAGAGTACAGAGTTTCTAGAAAGTCTGAAGTAGACCATGAGACACTCGATCCCCTCTGTTCCCCACAGCATCTAGATGACTTTGTAACAGAACTAAGACTTTACCACAACTACTAACACAATGGCACACAGAGGAAACAAAAGACAAAACAACTGGGAAATAACAACCCTGTCCAGCATATTTTTGATGAGCACAATAATGTACTTATTAAAGATAGAATTATGTGTAATCCCCTCCACTTGTGAAGTATAAAATATTAGTTAACAGAATACAATGTCAAGTTGTATGTAACTTTCCCCCTTAGAGTAAACGATACTAAGTGACACATTAGGACTGGCCTAGGAGTGCATATTGTAAGATAACATTCACCAGCCGCCTGTCCCTCCAGGTAGTCTGTAAGGAGACAGGAGAGAGACTAAAGGCCAGCCAATCAGCAACAAGCACTGAGCCAAGAAAATGGGCCTAAGAAGGGACCCTGTCAAGCAATTGCTCTTAACTAACTCATAGAAGGACGAGACAGGAAAAGACGCTTTTAAGTGCTCCAAGCTGGAGCCCAAGAGAGCCCAGTACCACTCTGATGCCACTCAGGACTCAGAGATGACTGCCTCATCCTCCCTCCTTTGCATTCCCTCCAAGGAACATAAAGTAAATGAGGTAGCCTCAGGGTGTATTCTCTGAGACTAAGAGGCTCAGGAGGCCAGGGCTGAGTGTGTGTGAATAAAGCAGAAGCATTGAGAGGCACAATCATACCGCAACTGACGCACTCACCAACAGATCCAAAGGAGATATTAGTACTTCTGGTAGTTATGGTGAGGGTTAAATGGAACAGCTTTGCTCTGGCTCCTTTCTCTGCTTTTAACATCTAAAAGGACACTTTTATCCCCTCAGAATGTTTTCTGTGATTATTTAAGTTCTCAGGTTTTCTAGTACTACAGATGTGAGAATTTTCATTAGCTACAAAATTACTTACATATATCTGGTTTCCTAAAACAAAATCATACAGATTTTAGAAGCATAACATTCAACAAACTATTACCCATGATCATTTACAGTCTTTTTTTCTAAGAATTTTTTTTAACAATTTATTTTTAACAAGTTATAAAACAAAATGAACCAGGGTGGGCATCGTGGTATTAATGGTTTAAGCCACTGCCTGCAATGCCAGCATCCAATATGGGCACCAGTTTGAGTCCTTGCTGCTCCACTTCCAATCCAGCTCCCTGCTAATGTGCCTGATAAAGTAGAAGCAGACAGCCCATGTCCCCGGCTCCTGTACGTAGTTGGGAGGTCTGGATGAAGCCCCTGGTGCAACACCTGCTATTCTATTTGGGGAGTGAACCAGTGGATACCTCCCCTCATCCTCCTGTGACATTACATTTCACATAAATAAATCTTT
Source organism: Ochotona curzoniae (assembly GCF_017591425.1). Classification (NCBI taxonomy): domain Eukaryota; kingdom Metazoa; phylum Chordata; class Mammalia; order Lagomorpha; family Ochotonidae; genus Ochotona; species Ochotona curzoniae. Next base: position 25,643,205 of record NW_024465582.1, read on the forward strand.
TAAAAAAAAAAGCCACTTCCCCAAACACCTGAATATATGCATGTACAAATTCCAGTTTCCCACTTCTGTAGCAAATATTTATGAATATTCTTTTCTTGCAACTTCAGACTTCAGAACTGAACACAATAAGAAAATTCTTATTTATGTTTTTAATCAATGATCCATCTGATGCTACAAAAGTCGAGTTCTTGGGATTTGGGATTAGCAGAACTTAATCCAAAAACATGTCTCGCCTGCTGTCAACAGAGCGTGTCCCAAGCATCCTCATGCTAGGCTGGGCAGGTATGAACCAGCCTGAGATGCAGGGTGTTAGTTAATCACCATCTTTGACTTTACAGAATACTGTCTTTGGAATATTGCCCGCAAAAAGCTAAATTACTGGGAGTTGCCCTTGCGTATGTTGCTCACTGCAACTGACCCTTAGACAATTAGTAATGCTTTGCCTCTTACCAGCGCCTTGTCTGCAGGAGTGGAGAGCCGGCTGTAGTAATGAATCCTCTTGTTCATCGCAGAGGCATGGTCGCTAACCCTCTGAATGACATCATTCACATTAACGATGTTTGTGGGCTCTATATAGAAAGGCCTAGAGAAGAGAAGATACACTTGACAAAAACGTTCGGACAAAAATTTTGGAAGTCAGCCACTGAAGAAAATAACTTCTTGTCCCTTCATTACAGATGGGATGCACAAAGACAGGGCATTCAACCTCTCACTTTTGGTGGGAAAAGAAAACGTTACAAAGGAAGTGTTATTCTAATCACTTTTGTCTCTTCAAACTTTGGCTTTAAACATACTTTTATTCATTTTTTTTTAATCCTAAGGAACTTAGCAATAGAGGGACATAACAGTAAGGGCTTAAATCAGTTATTAAAAGAAACACAGCAAAAGAAAAAAATTCAGCAGCTGTCACTTTCCAACAATGAAACTTAAACACAGACAGCTTTGAATAGTCTTCCAGAAAGTTTTTGGCACTAAAGCAGAGAAATCACAGACAAAAAAAAAGTCCTTCTGTTAAAGAATTCTTAAGGGCCAGAATGATTTCCTATGACAAACAGAATTCCTATCTCTTGGTTCATGTCCTAAAAGTTAGAGATCTCAACCATCTCCCTTGTGGAAATTAATCAAAATAGCATCAAATGGGACACAGGACATTAGGAAGGCTTTGTCTTGTTCAACTTCTCTTGGATTTCAGTACCCATATTCATGTATACACTGCTTCCTAAGACTGTAGCTTGATAAACGGTAGGCTCTGGTTATCAATCCTCATTTTCAGTTACCAACCTCCTTCAGTTCTTCCTGTAATTTTTTTCATTTGCTTTTTAAGCTTCCAGTAATATACTATCCCAATGGAAAGGCAGATTTGCACAAAACACTGCATTCCTCTGCTGGCACTCATACCCTCTGAAGCCATCCCAATCTGTGGGTAATTTCCCATTTCAGATCATACACAGTTCTAAACAACAAAGAAACAAATCAAGCATTTATGATGGGTTCCATACAGCTCTTGTATACTTAGGGTTTTGAAAGAAGCTTTAAAGATATTAAGGTATGGCAATCATTTCTGGAGACACTGTTAATCTAATCTTGTGAGAAGGACTTGGAAAACCAAGTGGATGAAAATTTAATTTCTGCTGCTTTCCAAACTAGCTCCATGATATTCAATAACTGGTAGCACAGATCTTAAATCTAGCCTTGTCTCTGTAGTTAGCATACAGAATCTGAGTCTTTAGGTTATATTCTCTACCACAATAGCTAAATATGGTACATACTGTCTAGTTTAACTCAACAAATATATAAGTAGTGCAATTACAAGAGCAAATATGGGGAGAGACTATATATATTAAGCATATCACTGCTAAATGCATTACATAGTGTCAACATACTGGGAGAGGACATAATGAAAATGAATGGGTCAGAGACTGAATAAATAATCCTTAACTATAAATCTGGTAGCCTAATATAACTGCCAATCTTCCCAAAGCATTAGGATGTCATACCTAATATGTATCTTTACTGTGACATTCAGTGGTCCAAAAAAAAAAAAAAAAAAAAAAAAAAAAAAAAGAAGAAGAAGAAGAAGAAGAAATGTGAAAGTATTTATATTTGGGAGATGTTTTAATCATACCTGGGACCATTTTCTATGGGGCATTCTCACTTGGCAAGAAGAGCAACTCACAAAACTCCAGATAGAAATACAACATTAACGCTAACATAAGGCAGAAATTGCAGTTAATCTTGGATAACTGAGACTGCTACAACAATATTGAGAGAAAGAGATGTAGACGTTCTACCTTTAAGTTTTTCACTCTGAAAAGCCAATGGTATTACTATCAACCACTAAGCTGGTCTGAAGGCCTGCTGAAAAGCAGTCCAGGAAGTGGTAAATACCCTGGCTCCTGTTCCCTTACAGAAGTGTTAACTCTAGCAGTTTAGCTGGCAGGGAGAACGGAATGACTCTGAAAGATTTTCTTTTCCAACAGTTTTCATCAAGATGCTGAGTGCCTGTTCAAACAAATATTTTGGAATCTTTTCAAAACAGATTCTCTTCAAAAATATACAACTCAGCATATTTTAACTAAAGTATTAGAAACATATGCTTCAGGTTTGAAAGAACAAAATTTAACATTTCCAAATTGAACTTTAGTTGGATCTTGCCTTAAAATCGTTTTTAAATTAAATAGACATAAGATTATACCATATTATACAGAGGACAATATTTATAAAAAAAGACTTGAAACTTGGGCTATTTTCTTTTGAATACATTTTCACCTAATCCCTATCAATGTCACTTCCCACTTGATACACAGTTTAACCACAAACACTGTAAGTAAAGAAAGCAGTATAGTTGTCTCATATACTGCAAGGAAAAATTATTTTAATATTTTAAGTAAAATGTATAGGATATTTTAAGATGTGATTCAGACATCAGTTTTTCATTTAATATACTTACAAACAGAGAAATCTTGTTTCGACCTAGCATCTCTAATAAGTTTCATTCCTTGAATTCCTTAAAAAAATTTGGCTTTTAAATCTATCTCCACCCTTCTACAAACCAGTTATGCTTCTGTGAAGTTTAATAATAATTCCATGACGCTTAAGAAGGTTTATATGCAACGTGGAGATCCTGGATTAAAAGTGTTCATTTATTCACAAGTCTATGAAAGCTGAGGCACTAACTCAGACACCTGACAGGTAGAGGTAGTTTGTTAAAAAATGAAATGGGAATTGGCATTTAAAAAAAAAATCTCATACAAATAAACATTCAAAATAATGAAGCCACTGTACTTGCGTGTCTACCTTCTGGTAAAACACTCTGCCAATGCCAGGCAACTTTTCAATGAAGATGACAGAAAAGAAGTTAATCAAGCCACCGTACCTACAAATTCCTCGCCGTTATTAGAAAAATGTTGGTCATCTCTGGATTACTGACATGGTTCTCGTTCCCTTTCAGCTACAAAATGTTCTCTTTCAACAACAACAAAACTCCTGCTCTACACTGTAACTTTAATTACTGTTGTCAAAGGCTGAGCCTATTTAAGTTCTTCTCTTTCCATCTTGACTATTTATTTTGCAGTGGTTACCAAATTTGTGCAATAGAAATTCAAGCACCAAACAAACAAGCGTACAATGGGTTGCGTTTAAACAGTAAGACACAGACCTTCTGTAATCAGCTAGAGGAGACAGGTAAATAAGAACTCTTCAAAGAGAAATGAGCACCTAAGGGAGGAAGAGAAAGTGGGGAGTGTGTGTGATGCTGGAGTGAGGGCAGGGGTCAGTGGCAGTGCAGCCGAGGAAGTGAACAAACACTTGGCAGATCTCTCGGCAAGTTAAGGAGGCAGCTCAGGGGCTAGAAAGGAGTTAAGTCTGGGCAAAAAGAGGAAAGAAATTATGTTTGAGGGGGCTGGTGTGGTGGCATATCGAGTTAATCCTCCGTCGCTGCTGCAGGCATCCTATATGGGCATCAGTTCATGTCCACATCTAATCCAATTCCCTCTTCATACTCTGGGAAAGCAGTGGAGCGAATCAAGAGGGAGTGAATCAACAGATGGAAGACCTCCCTGTCTGTGTATCTGACTTTCCAATAAATAAATAAATAACTCTTTTAAAATAATAATTATTAAATTTTAAAATTATTAAATTATAAAAATAATAATTATTTAAAAAGATTTATTTATTTATTTATTTATTGGAAAGGCGGATATACTGAGAAGAGGAGAAACAGAGAGGAAGATCTTCCGTCCAATGATTCACTCCCCAAACGGCAGCAACAGCTGGAGCTGAGCCAATCTGAAGCCAGGAACCAGGAGCTCTTCCAGGTCTCCCATGTGGGTGCAGGATCCCAAGCATCGGGCTTCCTTGACTGCTTTCCCAGGCCACAAGCAGGGAGCTGGATGGGAAGTGGGACTGCCTGGATTAGAACCAGCGCCCATATGGGATCCCAGCGCATGCAAGGCGAGGACTTTAACCATTACGCTATCGCACACCAGGCTCCCCCCCCCAAATTATTACCAACATTAACATGAGACTTAAGAATTATATAAATACAAGGGACATTTCATTCAAGTTAAGATGCTAGATGCACCTGTAAGTTAAGCAAATACTAAAAAGTTCTAAGTTTTTCTCTACGTTGGCGTAAACAGCAATACCACCCCCCTCAATCCCTCATTCAATTTCATCATCTTCTTTTTGTTTTTTTTAAATAAAGATTTATTTTTATTTTTAATGGAAAGGTGAATTTACATAGAGAAGGAGGGACAAAGATCTTCCATCCCCTGGTTCACTCCCTAAAGGGCTGCAATGACCAGAGCTGGAGCTGATCTAAAGCCAGAAGCTTCTTCCTGGTATCCCATGCAGGCTCAGGGTCCCAAGGCTTTGGGCCATCCTCTACTGCTTTCCCAGGCCACAAGCAGGGAGTTGGAAGTAGAGCAGCCGGGACATAAACTGGTATCCACATGGAATGCTGGTGCCTGCAGGCAGAGAATTAGCCAGTTGGGCCATTGCGCCAGCTCCATATTTCAACTTCTGTTTAGCAATTCCAAATTGGAAATAATGAGTGACCTGACACAAAGGAAGATTAGAAATGTGGTGAAAATTCCCAAGAGGACATAGTTCTTCTAGCAGCTCCTTTCATCCATTTTATGAGAATGCCAAAATAAACTGTCTCAATTTGCTTAAACGCAGTAAGAGCATTAAGTTAAAATTTTGAATTAAAGAGTTTGCCTTAATTTTAAGAGTGGACTTCATCCTGTAATACCATGAAAAATGTTACTCTCCTTTCACAAATCTACCAAAAACAATTCTGGAAAAGAAATAAATTTCCAATTTCGTGACCTAACTAAGCCCCACAGGGGGTGGGGAGAAACAGGAGTGGAGGGGATAAAAGAAATTCCAGGTTACTACTTTAACTACAATTGCTCTTCCTTAAAAACTATGAAGGCGGGCCCGAAGCGGTGGTCTAGCAGCTTAAGTCCTCACCTGGAATGTGCTGGGATTCCATATGGGTGCTGGTTCTAATCCTGGCTGCCCCATTTCCCATCCAGCTCCCTGCTTGTGGCCTGGGAAAGCAGTTGAGGATGGCCCAAAGCCTTGGGACTCTGAGCCTGCATGGGAGACCTGAAAGAGTTCCTGGCTCCAGGCTTCAGATTGGCTCAGCTCCAGCTGTTGTGGCCGTTTGGGGAGTGAATCATCACATGGAAGATCTTCCTGTCTGTCTCTCCTCCTCTTTGTATATCTGATTTTGCAATAAGAATAAATTGGAAAAAAACTATAAAGGCAATGAAAAATGTGCTAAATATAGATGCAGTATAAACCTTACATTTTACATACATGCGATTCAGCATATGAATTCTTAAAATTTTTCTTCATCTTACTTCAATTATCAAGGAACTGAAAGCATAAAAATAAAACATAACTACTCTTCTTTAAATAAATCACCAAAATGCAAGAGGTTCTGGGACCAGCATGTGGTACAGTGGGCTAGGGAGCTGCCCATGCTGCCAGCATCCCATGTGGCTGCTGGCTTGAGTCTAGGCAGTTTCACTTGGTTCCAGCCCACTGCTCCTGCCCCTGGGAAGGGAGCAGAAGATGGTCCAAGTCCCTGGGCTCCTGTCATCCACAAGACCCAGCTGGAGTGCCTGGCTCCTGGCCTTGGCCTGGACCAGCCCCAGCCATGGTGGCCTTTTAGGAGCTGAACCTCAAGATGGAAGAGTTCTCTCTGCTTCTCCCTTTCTCTCTGTAATTCCACCACTTAAATAAATAAATAAATAAATAAATAAATATTTAAAAAGAAAATGAAAGAGAGGTTCATATTCCTTCCCTCTAACACAATACCAGAGTTTGAAGGGGTGCCCTCCAAAATTCAGGTGTTGCCAATAGAGTGGTGTTAGGAGGTGAGCTCTTTCAAGAGGTGAGCAGCCAGCAAGGTTCCCCCCTCGAGAACGATATTAAGGCCTTTGGCAAGGAGTTCTGTGCAGCATCGAGCTAGCATGCTCTTAAACTCTGCCGCCCTGGGAGGATGTTGCAAGGCAGCCCTCAACAGACCAAGAGGTGGGAGCTTGACCTTTCCCTTCCAGCCTCCAGAAGAGTGAGGAAGTGAGTGAATTTCTGTTCTTTATAAGCCTCATGGTCTCAGTTATGTCATTATAGTAACACAAAACGGACTAAGAATTTAAAAAAAATTTTTTTTAACATATTTGAGAGACAGTTACAGGAAGAGAGGGAAAGACACAGATCTTCCATCTGTGGTTTCATTTTCGTAGTGCCTGGGACTGTGCCAGCCAATGCCAGGAGCTTTTTCTAGGTCTCCCATGTGGTACAGGGGTCCAATGCTTGGGCCATCCCTTGCTGCTCTCCCAGGCGCATTAGTAGAGATGCTGGGATGCTGGCGTCACAGGTGTTGGCTTATCTTGCCATGCCACAGCACTAGCCCCAGACTAAGACACTTAAGAGATTCTACCTCAAAAGCCTTAGTAATCTCATTATGGCTTTCAAGAAAAGCATACAGCATAAAAGAACTTCCGCTTTCCCACAGGGAAGACAGTGTAAAAAGTGGTCTACACACACTGGCCATTTACGTGACAACGGCTGTATTTTCATTGCAACCTAGATGGCAATTATTGGAGCAGCGTGGGCAGAATCCACTGCTAGTTGCATGGCTCGTTATTCGGCAAACCAATCCCAGAATAACAGAGCAAAATGGTGAAGGCTGGAGTCCAACATGAAACCTGCCCTGCCAACTGGCTCCCATTGACTAACATTCATAGTCAAAAAGGAAAACAAGCAATATTAGCAAGGGTATGTTGAAATAGGAACTTTCACACATTGCTGGCTGGAGTGTAAGCTGGTATAGCTTCCTAGAAAGTAATTTAGTTATACGTATCAGGAGCCTTAATTGTGCTGGCACCTTTTGTTCTAATAATTGTAGTTTTGAGATCCTATTAAAAGAAGAAACATAAGTTATAGAAGAAAAATTATGTAAAAGTATTGATAATTATTATTTAAATTATAATCAGCTTAATATTCAAATGTATCGATTTTAAATTATAGACATTTAAATAACATGCATTTTATATGATGTTTAGAAAGAGTCCTCCTAATACAGAAAAATTCTTAGTCCAATTTCTTTCTTTTGGTGGTATGCAAGTAATCTTTTTTTTAAAAAAAATACTTTTATTTCATTTTATCAGAGACAGAGATCTTCCATCCACAGATTTCTTCTCCAAATGTGTGCGGTGCTGGCAATGGACCAGGCTGAAACCAGGAGCCAGAAGCTCAATCTGGGTCCACTACGTGGCTGGCAGGGACTCAAGCACTTGAGCCATCGCACCGGCCCCTAGGGTTTATATTAGCAGGAAGCTAAAACCAGAGGTGGAACCAGGGTCAAACCCAAGCATTCTGATGTGGGATATTAGCATCGCACACAGTGCCTTCAGCATTGTGCCAACTGTCCACCGCAGCATTTTAGTGATTCCTAAAGGTAATTTTTATTGTAAATCTTCGCTTCTCTTTGAGGTCTGGTACTTACTCTTATTATGTTTATCCTCACTCTCAACTTCTAGGGTTTATGGCGGTTAAAGTATTAGGAAGCCCCTACCAAAAGATTGTTGACTTCAGTGGAATGAGGTTTGAGAGTGCAGAGATTGTTTTTATTATCCAAAGAATCATTCTGAATACAGTAACTCGGATGGGGGGCTGGTGCTGTGGTGCAGCCTGTGACAGCAACATCGCATACTGGGGTGTGATTTGAGTCCTTCACTACTCTGCTTCCAGAACAGTATCTTTAAAATGAGACTGGAATACAGGAAAAGATGGCCCAGGTACTTGGGTCCCTGGAACCCATGTGGGAGACCTGAGGGAATGAAAGAATGGATGGAAGATTTTCTTTCTCTCTCTCTCTCTCAGCTGCTGCTACAGCTCTGCCTTCCAAATAAATAAATAAATCTTAAAACAAAAAGAATAATTTTGAGCATGCAGCTTGACAAGAAGTAACTGTGGAGGTGGAATAAAATTCAGGTGAGTAGGCCTTGCTTTTTTAACTTCTTCAGAAATAAGGCGAGGGGTTTTCCTAAGAGTCACAGCAGCAGAAGTGCCAGTCCCTGAGGCGAGGCGCACCACCTTATGAACCAGGACTGGGCAGACAGACGCCTCAAATAGGCAAATCTGGGCCCATGGCCTGTTTTGAATAAGGTTTAATTGAAACACAGCTAGACCCATACAATTTTGTATTGTCTATGGTTCTTTCACTCCAAAATGGCTAAGAAGAGTCTCTAAAGCCACAGGGTGTAGAATAGCTACTATCTGGTGAAAGAGAAAAGAAAAAGAAGGAGAGGAGAAGAGAGGAGAGGAGAGGAGAGGAGAGGAGAGGAGAGGAGAGGAAAAGAAAAAAAGAAAAGAAAAGAAAAGAAAAGAAAAGAAGCCTAAACTCCTGTCTGGATCACTGAAGACCCATGACGGACTGAGGGTTGTGGGGCAGAAGCTCCCATGCCCCCTTTCCCGATGGGCAGAGGGGAAGAGCAGGGGTCCTCCCGAGCCTACCAGATGGATTTATGTTAGCAAGTATGAAGCAGGGTTTTTTTTCAAAGTGTAGGCAACCGGATGTCCCCAGGCTTCATCCAGCTTAATCCCTTGCACAATCTACTTCCTACATACTAAAAACAAAAGCTTAAAAAAGGAACTTCGACCGAGGCCAAGACAATGACCACAACAAATGTCCTTACACGGAACAGGCCCTGAGTGGAAGCAGAAGGCCAGCCAGGTACTCTGTCATCAGTGCTACCAATGGTCTCATTTCACTCCTGGCTGAAGTTAGCCAGAACCTATGGCAGGGACCAAGTCAATTCAGAACCTCTTAAAATATCATTTCAAAAAAACCTAACTATAAAAAGAAAGAAAAAAAAATCATTTGGGACAGGCAGGTCTAACTGTTAAGACATCTGGGTTCCACATTGGAGCACCTGGTTAGAAAACTGGCTTGAACTCTTGACTTCCACTTCCAGTCGATTAAGCCTGTCCGAACCCCTGTCCTGGGTGGCAGTGAGCACAAGGCTCCCTGAAAAGTAGAAAACAGAGGCAGGAGGAGAAAGAGAATACAGGGGAAAGCACCCGAACAGATTGGTTCTTTCACAATTTGGCTGCAGGCTGTCTGGAATGGTCGGTTCCTCTAAGCAAAGTCCCAGGGCAGCGGCACTCAGCGTGATGCAATCCTCAATACCAGCAGCTCCCTCTGCTTCCCAGAACGTCTGGGAACAGTGGGGTAACAATCTTTCAGACTGGGCGTTGCCAGCAGGATCTATCAAATACAGCATGAGGGACTTGGAACTTTTCTATCCTTTTTGTCTCTACCCAAGTAACGCAATCCCACCCCAACCGAGATGAAGAGCTGATGGGGAGGGAACGGTGCAGCATAAAACCCAGTCATCCAAATGGCTATGATATGTATCTTTCCAAAATTATCGACAAGTTCCCTCCTCCAGGCCTCCATCCCACTAACACCATAAGCAGGTTGAGAGACTATCTCTAAAACCAAAGCAGTTATTAAAATTCCTGTATTTGGGACTGGTGCTCTGGAGAAGCAGGTCAGCCACTGTCTATGAAACCAGCATTTCACATGGGTGCTGCTTCATGTCCTGGCTCCTCCACTTCCAGTCTAGCTCTTTGCTAATGCGCCTGGGAAAGCAGCAGAGGAAGGTCTAAGTGCTTGGGGCCCTGCATCCATAGGGGAGACCTGAAAGAAGCTCCTGGCTCCTGAATCTGGCCTGGCCCAGCCTCAGCTGTTTTTACATACTTGGGCAGTGAAGCAAACAGATGGAAGATTTCTCTCTCCGTAAGTCTGCCCTTCAGATAAACAGATCTTAAAAAAAAAAAAAAAAGAAAAGAAAAAGAAAAATTCTTCCATTCAAGTGAATACATGGTTTTGATCGCCACTTAGTGGAAGAGAGAGAAAGCAAAAGCTAAAGTGATTATAAATAGCTGATTATAAACTGATGATAAATTAACCTAAAAGTATCAAGTGTTATTTTCTAGATTCTGACAAAGAGTTGCTCAAAGTGCAGTGTTACAAAAGACAATCTTAGGGAGCGCAAAGCATGTTAGCTAGTTAGCATTGAAATGACGTTAAAGTATGTCATTAACCTTAATTTTGAAAAATAAACAGATTTGAAGAGGCAGTTCTGTTGCACAATGGTCCAGAGATCAGTAGCCACGGTGACTGAAGTTTGGGAAATAGTCACCTAAGATTTTTTTTTTAATGGAAGATATTTTTCACTCAGTCTGTACCATGGTTTATTTATATAAAAGTGAGCTTATCCATATATGTTTATTACTATGAAGCCAGGGTGGCAGGAACCCAAGTACTTGGCTGTCACCTGTTTCCTCCAAAGGTTCACACTGGCAGGAAGCTAGATTAGAAGTGGAGAAAGGAGCTGATCCCAGGCGTCTCAACAGCAGACACAGGAATTACAGGCTGTGGCTGAAACCAACACACCGCAAGGCCCTTCCCTTATTTATTATTTATTTGAGGCAGAGGATGGGTAACCAGGAAAAGACCCCACATCTGTTGGTTCACTCCTCCAGATGCCTGTGAAGTCTGCCCCAGGCTGATGCTCAGAAAGGAAGCTACTCCAGGTTTCCCATGCTGATCCCATGCAGGGAATAGCGGGGCAGCAAACTGGAACTGGGAGTGAGGCTGGGAGACGAGCTCAGGCACTCTGAGAGGGGCTCCCCACCAGAACCTTACACACCATGCGAAACACCCTCCCTAGCGCTCCATTTGAACACAAACAACAATTTTTTAAAGCGCACCTTTTTCCTGCATTAGTTTTGATAATCAAATCAGCATACAGTCCTACTAAGTTCCTATAAATATGTTTTCCTTAAAACATGCTTACCTATGTAGCTATGCCATGACGGTAGGTTGCTGGCTTCTCTCCATTTTGATAAGTTTCATTACAGAAAATATACTTATATTTAATTCACTCAGTTAAATTTTCAGAGAACTGTTGAATCCCTGCCAACCTACTGCAATGGAATGTACTTTACTGTCCGATGTTCTATTGTCACAGTGGTTGATTATTTACCATAGAATTCAGAGGTTTCAAGAAAACCCCGGGCACTCAGTCAGCATTCACTGGTGCTTATATATATATATGTGTGTGTGTGTGTGTGTGTATGGAATATAAGAGTGAAAGTCACAAGTTTCATTTCATTATCTTTTCTGATATCACTATAAATAATGCATTTCACACTGTCACCTCTATCTTGCAAACACAATTTAAAAACCAAGTATTGTGAAAATGGAACAGGATGATCAAGATCAGTTAAAATCAGTCCTCTTTCTCCTCCTGCCCCGGGACCCACCATGAGTCCCCACACCATTAGGATCCTGTTGCAGACAGAGTTAAGCCACTGCCTGCCGGTATGAGTCCCGGCAGTTTCACTTCCAATGCCAGCTCCCTGCTAATATGCCCATGGAAGCAGAAGACGGCCCAAATACGTGGGCCCTCGTCACCCACGTCAGAGACCCAGAGATGGAGGTCCTGGCTCTGGCCTTGGCCTGGTTCAGCCCCAGCCTCTGTGGCCATTTGGAGAGTGAAGCAGAGGATGGAAGATCTCTCTTTTCCCCCTCTCCCTTCACTCTGCCTTCCAAATAAAATGAATTTTAAAAAGGAAAGGAAATAGTAGGGGGGGTGCTGAATAATTGTTGGTGATTAATTAACAGAATTTGCCAGATCATACTACCTGGGCACTCAGTCTCTCTCGAAGGGACAACCGCTCTTACAGTTTTCTGTTGGTCCCAGCCTTCACTTATATATGAGTAATTATGTGTAATATGCTGATTTGCTGCAACCCAAATGTGGCACACTGTACATACACTGCTCTGCATTTCATTTTTTTTTAACTTAAGTTGAAAATTTGCTCCAATTGTGATATGTAATAAAGCCACTTCCTTTTTAATGAAAAATATTTCATTATATGAATGTGCCATAATTTATTTATCCAGTCCTGTAAGAAAAGGCCATTTGTTTGCTTTCAATCTCCACTATTGTAAAAAAAAAATAAATGCTGCTTTAAACAACTTCATATATTTATGTATCAATTGATTCTATTAATTAATGCTTAAATATGAGATTGCTGTTCATATAAACTTGAGAATTGCCTACTGGCCTTCTGTGGGGAAATCACATTAAACTTACGGATTCAAATAGAAAAGGCATGGCATCTTTATTTTAGAGTATTCCCACTGAGAGTAGAATGCACCCTCTTCTTCACAGGACAGTTTACGGATTCAGTTATGCACATGTCAGCATCCCTGCAGAAGGTGCATCTCACAGTCCTGAACATCCTGATCAGCACCACCAACTCGCGGGATGACAGTCCCTCTTCCTGGTGGCCTGAAAAGTCACTGACAGCCATGAGCACGCCAACTTAGTAAGGCCTATTGGAGAAATAGGAATCCTGCTATTAGGAAGCCTTGTGTGACACCTGCTGGTAAGATCGGGGAAGTGCAAGCATCACCACTGATCTGGATGGAAACTGGAGCGCTGCCTAATCAGCACTCCTTACACAAGACGATCCTGTGTGTTATTTGGAGGCTAGGGGAGTGGGATGCAAACCGCCTTTATAACAGCACAACAGAACTGTGATATAAAAAACAAACTCAAAAATTCATCAAGTAAATGCAGCACAAAACTTCTAAGTCCTAAGAGATCACTGCCTAGGAGGTAAGATGAGTAGTTTTTCTGCCTTACACTTAAACAATGCGATCAGTCTCATCTCAGATTCCACCAAGTTTTCTAGGTTTCATTTTACGTTTCTCACATGCATTTTTAAAGTTTATCTCACATAGATTTTGCACATTCTAAGCTATTTCCAGCTATTTTATTTTTTGTTCCATTATATCTTCCCACTGGAAAATTATTTTGGCCTATTTTGTAAAATGTTACTTACGGAATTCTTGATCTGTAATTTCTCAACGGGTTCATTCTTTTTTTTTTAAAGATTCATCCATTTTCTTTTGTTTTAAAAGGTTTATTATTATTATTATTATTATTATTATTATTGGAAAGGCAGATATACAGAGAGTAGAGACAGAGAGGAAGATCCTCCGTCCGATGATTCACTCCCCCAGTGAGCGCAACGGCCGATACTATGCCAATCCGAAGCCAGGAGCCTCTTCCGGGTCTCCCACGCGGGTGCAGGGTCCCAAAGCCTTGGGTCGTCCCCGACTGCTTTCCCGGGCCACAGGCAGGGAGCTGGAAGGGAAGCAGGGCTGCCAGGATAGAACTGGCGCCCATATGGGATCCCGGGCGTGCAAGGCGAGGACCTTAACCACTTGCGCCACCGCGCCGGGCCCAAAGATTCAGCCATTTTCAATGGAAAGTCAGATTTACAGAGAGAAGGAGTGACAGAGAAAAAGATCTTCCAGCTGCTGGTTCATTCCTCAAGTGGCTGCAATAGCTGGAGCTGAGCCAATTCGAAGTCAGAGCCAGGAGCCTCCTCCAGGTCTCCCATGTGGGTGTAGTGTCCTAGAGCTAACAAGCAGGGAGCTGGGACGGAAGTGGAGCAGCCAGGACACAAACTGACGCCCACATGGGATTCTGGTGCATGCAAAGCAAGGAGTTTAACCCCCAGGCTACTGCACCAGGGCCTCAAGGAAGCCTTCTGGGATTTCCAGGTGAAATAAAATTTCAAATCAAATAATCTCAAACTATCTGTTGACTTCAAACTTAAAGAAGCTGAAGAGAATGTGATTTGTTCTGTTCTAGCTCCATCACCTAGTCTATTACACAGCAAAAATTAGCTAATTAATATGTATTTAGAAAACAAATTATATACACCCACATGGGAGAACTGGAAGAGGCTCCGGGCTCCTGGCTTTGGATCGGCATAGCTCTAGGCGTTGTGGTCGCATTGAGAGTGAATCAACGGACAGAAGATCTTCCTCTCTTTCTCTCCTCTCTGTATATCTGACTTTGTAATAAAAATTAAATAAATCTTTTTAAAAAAAATCAAATAAAAGTCCTGGTGCAGTAGCCTAGTGGCTAAAGTCCCCACCTTGTCCCTGCTGGGATCCCACATGGGCACTGGTTCTAATCCTAGTAGCCCCGCCTCCCATCCAGCTCCCTGCTTGTGGCCTGGGAAAGCAGTCGAGGATGGCTCAAAGCCTTGGGACCCTGCTCCCGTGTGGGAGACCCAGAAGAGTTCCATGCTCCTTGCTTTGGATCAGCTCAGCTCTGGCCGTTGCGGCTACTTGGGGAGTGCCTCAATAAACGAAAGATCTTCTGTCTCTCTTCCTGTCTCTCTTGACTTTCCAATAAAAATAAATCTTTAAAAAGAAAAAATATCAAATAAAAGTGAGGAAATAGTATTGTTGTTTATGCTTGGTCCCAAACACACATACTTACATAAACACACTTCGGGTAGGAAACTGGAAACTCCATAATCAAATCTGTACATGCTTGCTTACAGTCATTTCTATTCTAGCCGTTAGAAACTGTAATTATAAAATGAGTGTTTTAAACACTTACCTTTTAGACTTTAGGTCTGAAGAATCAAACTGGATGTTCATAGGTCCAGGCTGTACTTCGTGTTCTCCTTCGGACGTGAGAAGATGCCTGCAATCACTCTCCATCTTGGCCATGTTGCTCAGAGGCTAAGCACTGAGGAATCAGAAAATGTAAACCCTTTCATTGAATTCCAAAGCATTTTACTATTCATAAGGAAAATAACCGACTGTGCCATATCGCTCAGTGCCTGTGATGCAGTATCTGAGACCTGGCTGTTCCACTTCCGATTCAGCTCACTGTTAACCAGCCTGAGCAGAAAATGGGCTGAGCCCCTGCAGCCCCTGCAGCCCCTGCAGCGCCCCGGGACACTCACCCGGAGTTCCCAGCCCTGGCTCTGGCCTGGCCATCGCAGCCGTTTCAGGGATACACAGCAGACGGAGGTATCTCTCTCTCCCTCCACTCTAACTCTGCATTTCAAATAACAAATCTAAAAACAAATAGATGGGATGAATAGGAAGCACAGGATAAATAAGATTTTCTTTCTTTCTTAAAACTAGACTATGCGGCCGGCTCTTGCTGGTTCACCAGTGGTTTTTACTATCGAAGTCCACTGGCTAATTTCTGCCTTTAGCCAAAAAGGTCTCTCTCTCCTTCTGGATAATCCAGGCTCACTGGGTGTCCAGGCCCCTGCTTCACTGGTCCCTCCTCCCCCTCGCTTTCCTTTGCCGTCTGCTCCTCATCCCTTTGAAGCTGCAGAGTTCCAGCGTTTGCTCTTGGTCTTCTCCATCTGTCACCCGTCACTTTGAAAAATCTTACCTACCCCTCACGGTTTTCATACCACCATTTGTGCTAATACAAAGCTATTGGACAAAAATTCCCGCTTAATTACAATTTTGAAATTAGTACCTCAGTCACACTAGCTGCATTCGAATTGCTCAGTAGCCACATGTGGCTAGTTGGCTACATTAGACAGCTGTTGTCATAAAGCACTGTGGAAAACTCTACTGATTTAGACAACAGTAACTTCCATGGTAATGCTTCTAACCTAAATTTCAGACTTGCATATCTGCTTTCTCTCTCTCTCTCTATATATATAGCAGACTCATCATGTCCATTTTTTTTTTACAAAAAATTTTCTGCTCCAGGGCCCGGTGCGGTGGCGCAAGTGGTTAAGGTTCTTGCCTTGCACGCCTGGGATCCCATATGGGTGCCGGTTCTATCCTGGCAGCCCTGCTTCCCTTCCAGCTCCCTGCCTGTGGCCTGGGAAAGCAGTCGAGGATGGCCCAAAGCCTTGGGACCCTGCACCCGCGTGGGAGACCCGGAAGAGGCTCCTGGCTTCGGATTGGCATAGTATCGGCCGTTGCGCTCACTTGGGGAGTGAATCATCGGACGGAAGATCTTCCTCTCTGTATATCTGCCTTTCCAATAAAAAAAAATAAAAAATAAATCTTTAAAAAAAATTTCTGCTCCCAAATTATCCATTATTGTCTTGATTTCACCTGATGAAATCACTATTCATCTAGCTGCTAAGAAAACAATTCTTGGGATCACCCAAGGCTTCTTTTTCTCAATTTACAACTAGTCCACTTGGAAATCTCATTGGTTTTTGCTTCAAGCATATTCAAAATTTGACCCTTATCATTTCTTACCAAAATTACAACCAATTTCTGATGGTGTTCCCTGATTCCACCCATGTCTTTTTATAGACCACTTTCTGAACAATGAAGCGGTAATAGGGAACTTGTCCTCACCCATGAAGTGGTTGGGGAAGGTGCTACTGGTCCCCAGTGGGTAGAGATCGCTGATGCTGCTAAACTTACACTACAAACAGCAGCCTTCTATTACAAACAGGTATCCAGACCAAAATGTGAATAGCTCTGAAGCTAAGAAATTCTACTGCCCCAGCTGTAGGCAACTGCCTAGGTTGCATTGTTCCTAGGCAAGTGTTACACTGCTGGGAGAAAAGCAGCTAACAGCTGGCAGCATCCTGGGCCTGGTTAAAGCCAAATTTGTGTTACCTACACCAGTGTGCCAGCACACAGTTGGCTATTCTATCTTTATTATTATTATTATTATTTTAATTTAAAGACAAGTGGGGGCAGACACTGGTACACCAGCAGACAGGGTCTAGGGACCCTGGTGTGACTGTGCATAGGCACTAGATAGACAGGCATGGCTTCAGACTGGCACGGCACATCACCGGAGGACCACGCTTGGGGATCTGCATACTTGCAGGCATGGGGGGCTGTGGATGACTCAAGGAAGTGTGTCTGGAGATGTGTGGGAGGAAAGACTGCCGAAGGAGAACGAGACAGGTGAGGAATGACTTCTGGGAGACTTCCACCAGCCACGCCACTGCACTTGCAGGTAAATGAGGGCGCTGAGACTGGGTGGTTTAGAGGAGGAAAACCAAAGGACCTTTTGGGGCTAAACCAATACACCCATCCACATGGGAGACCTGAGCTGGGATTGTTGGTACCAACCCTGTCTACCAGTGCTCATAAAAGCCATGGCTGGAGGGCCTGCCTGACAGGGCTCATCTATAGTACTTGCCAGTGAATGTCGGAACAGAGTGTGGACCATGTTAGGCTGGGCCATGACACCCATCACTACACAAGAGAATTGGGGCTGGGAGTAGATTCTGTAGGGATTGTGGTTTGCCCTGTGGGACTGCCATACCAGCTGATTTGTTTGAAGTCTGGCATGATCATGGAACTTACCAACATTCATGGATACTGGGGCTGGGAACAGGCCTGGCTGGTACCCCCAGGCACACCCAAGAATTGAGCATAGGGTAAGCCTAACCACAACATCCACCAGCACAAAGGCTGATACTGTGGGACAGACTGTGCTGGGTAAGGGCCTAACACCCCATAGCACATTGAGATTTGGGTCTGGGAGTGGGGTTGGTGGGGGAACTTGGGCAACTTCCCTGGTGGGCCAGTGCTCCTACTTGTGAGCACGTGAGTCAGGGCTAGGTGTTGGTCAGGCCAGGCAGGGCTGCTTCACTTGTTGGCAGATGTGTGGGTCAGCTCTGGGTAGGGCCAGAGCAAACTATAGCACACTGGGCATGTGCAGGAGCCAAGCTGGAGTTCGGGTCATACCTGGCTAGGTTAGGCTATTACCCCTACCGGTTTGCATGAAAGACAAGGATGGGGGTAGGCTGGGAAGAGCTAGGCTGCAGCAACCACCAATGAAAGCTGGGATTAGGGGCAGGCCAGGCCAGGCCAGTCTGCAATAACTGATGGCAAAGACCAAGCTTGGTGATGGGTTATGCTGGGCTGGGATCAGATCAAACACGGCATACACAAGATCTGTGGCTGGAAGAGAGTTTAACTGGGGAGCTAAGGGGATGCCCTGAGTGGGCTGCAGTTCCCACTGGGGAGTGAGAGCCAGAATGGGGGTGGCAATCTGGGTTGGACATGGATGCAGTACATCTTGGCATGGGTGTGGGCAGGTTCTGAAATGTGCCAGACTAGGCTAAGCTCTAGTACCTGCTGGCATGCATGTGGGTCGGGTCTGGGGGCAGGCCAGCCTGGGCCAGTTCATAACACCCATTGGCAGATACAAGAACCACAACGGAAAGACCAGGTTGAGCCACAACACCAGCCAGTTCACTGGTTGGGACTGGGGAATGGCTGGGCTGGGTTAGGCTGCAGCAACCACCAGCATGAGCTGGAACCGGGGGTAGACCTGGCCAGGCCAGGCGATAGCACTGGCTGGCAAATGCTGAGGTGAGGCAGGCTGTGCCAGATCGGGCTGCAGCTCCCACCGACACATGTGAAACTGTGGGGGTTAAGAGCTGGGAGGATATGGTTGATACAAGCCTGGTAGGGGTACAGCTGGGGGTTCCCCTCTGGGCCACTGTTTCCCCTGGTGAGTGTGAGAACTGGGACAGGACCTATTGACCTGCATGTGAACTGGGTTAAGGAGAGAGCCAGACTGGGCTAACTGTACCCACTGGTACATGTATAGGCCAGAGTAAGAGCAGGCCTGTTGGGCTTTGCTGCAGCATCAGCTAGCAAGTGCTGGGACTGGGGGGCAAATCCTGTCAAGCTAGGCTGCAGAAGCACATGGAGAGTGCAAAATATGGGACTGGGAGTGTACCCAGTAGGGAATCTGTGGGCACCTCTCTGATCGGTTGCAACTCCCATTGGTGAGCATGAGAACCAGAGCTGGGGGCAGGCCTGGCTAGACTTGCAGTGGCACCTGCTAGCGTGAGTGTGGGTTAGTTGATTTGAGCTAGGCTTCAATGCTAGCTCATGTACAAGAGCCGAATGGGATGTGGACAGACTGGACCAATCTGCTGCACATACTGGCAAGCACAGGAACCAGGTCTGGGGGCAGGCCTAATGGGAGCTACTGGGGGTTGCTCCGACTAGGCTGCAGTTCCTGCTGGTGTAAGTGAGGGCCGAGTGTGTAGTGGGCAAGGTTGTGCTGGGCTGCATCATCCACTGGTTTATTAAGAGATGGGGCTGGATACAGAACTGACCCAGCAATTGCAACGGCCAGTGTGTATAGGCCAATGTGGGTTACAGGCTGAGCCAGACCCTGTACTCGAAAGCACACACAAGAGTAGGGTCTAGGATCTTCAGATGAGGTTTCTTTGGGGATTCCCCCAACTGAACCACTGGACTCAGAACTCCAACCATGGGGAGAATCGAGGGATCTGTGGTCTGACTGTGGAGTACATGTGTCAGAACTGGGTCTCCTCAGTAGTTTATACAATGGATATCCAAATGTACACAGATGATATGGCAGTCCATTGGAGCCTGCGAAGGACATCTGGTAGGTACCACAGCAGAGGAAGGGGGGCAAAACAAAAGGGTCAACTACCCCAGCTAAACATTGACAGCAAATACTTGGGCAAATGGAGACTCTAAGCTGGACCATGTGAGCCAATGAACCTTGGAAGGATTTTCTCATCCTTAGATCAGTGAGATTGATAGCATTTCAGAACTATTGAAACCACTTGAGCAGAAGAACCCTTGGTGCATGCTCCACACTGGATACTGAGGTGGTTGGGAGGCTGGGTGTAACTTCTCCCATTATCTCTCCCCTCCCCCCAGATACAGGAAGAATAAAAGCCAATTTGGAAACAATGGTCTCATCCACTTTCCCCTAATCCTCCACTCTTCCTACCCTAATCAGCTATGTTATCATCATCAAAAATAAAGTTAATAATAAAAAATGTTCAAGCCAAATGAAATCACTTGTTTTTTAATTTATGCAGACCCTGAGGTTCCCCTTTCCTCTTTTAAGGCTTATTTATTTACTTTTTTATTTACTTGCAAGACAGAGCTACCAATCTTTCATCCTCTGGCTCACTCTCCAAATGCCCATGACAGCCGAGGCTGGGTCAACCTGCAGCCAGGGGCTCCCTCGGGTCCCCCATGTGGATGGTGGGAGTTCTGGAGCTCCACAGTAGATGCCACAGCCCAGCCTGCACTCTCATTAGTAGGAAGCTGCATCAGAAGCCTGGAACAAGCATTCTAAGATTGACTTACTCAACAAGTAGAGTCAAAGAGAGAGAGATGGGGAAAGGGAGAAGGTAAGAAGGAAGGGGAGAGGCAGACGGAGAAGAGGGAGAGAGGGAATGGAGAGGAAGAGAGAGAGAGAAAGAGAGAGAGAAAGGGAGAGATCTTCCATCTGCTGCCTCACTCCCCAGATGGCTGCAACAGCCAGGAGGCTGCAGCTCCATCTGGGCTTCCCATACTTGTGACATCTTCTGAAGCCTTGCCAGGGCATTAGCAGGAAGCTAGATTGCAAGTAGAACCACCTGGACTCCAACTGGTGTTCCCACATGAGATTGTGGCATTGTATGCAGAGATTGCACCGCAATGCTGGCCTCTGAACCAGCATTCTCATATGGAATCTGACTGTCCCAAATGGTGGCTTAACCCACTCCTTACCCCACTTTTAAGTGAAAAATTGTTCAGTAAGGAACAGCTAGACAAACATTAACATGGCACTGATTATGTGACACAGATGTTGCTAATATGTTCTATGCTCAAAATACATGAATTTTCTGTCTTACATTCTTTCCTTTCCATTTCCTGCTCCATTACTCTGCTTTTCTACCTAACATTTAAACCAATCAAAGCTGTCATTAACCTAGTCCTGCTGGACACAAATAATATACAAAAGGTTAAAAGTAGTATCTTATGATTATAGTGTTTCAAAAAAGTAAAACCAAATACTGCCATTTCCAAACAAGAAGGCCTTCATCTATCTTATAAAGAGTAAAAAGGTAAAAATGATTAACCACTTTAAGATGGGACAAGTAAAATATTGAGTAATGGTCAAGTCTGAGCAATATATTCGTCAAACAAATTCTCAGCTCAATGAAGCACTGGGAGAAACAGAAAAAAAATTGTTTTCAAGATTTATTTTATTTTTATTGGAAAGTTAGATATACAGAGAGGAGAAGAGACAAAGAAGAAGATTTCCATCTGTCGATTTACTCCCCAAGCAGCTGCAACAGCTAGAGCTGTGCTGATCCAAAGCAAGGAGGCAGGAGTTTCTTCTGGGTCTCCCATGCGGGTGCAGGGTCCCAAGGCTTTGAACCATGCTTGACTGCTTTGCCGGGCCACAAGCAGGGTGTGGATGGGAACCGGGGTCAATATGGGATCCTGGTATGTGCAAGGCGAGGACTCTAGCCACTAGGCTACTGTGCCACACACACCCTCAAAATCTTTTTAAATGTATTTGAGAGAAAGAGAGACAAAGATACAGATAGGAAGAGAGGCTGGCAGAAAGACAGAGTGGGAGCGCTCCTACCCACTGTTTACTCCCAAATATTCCACGGAGATGGCACTGGGTGGGGTGAAGGGAGGAGCAAGACATTCAATTCCATGTAGATGTCAGAAATTTAATTACCTGAGCTATCCCTGTTGTTTACAGGACTCTATTATAGCAGGAAGCTAGAAGCAGGAGATGGAGCTGGTGATGCAACACAGCTACCCCAGTGTGGGATGTGGACCTTCTAATCAACATCTTAACCATTAGGCCAAATGTCCATTCCAAGAAAAGTTGTTAAAAAGGTATAGTCTCAGGCTGGTATTGTGGTGTAGCAGGCCTGTGTCACTGGCATCCTGTATGAGCTGATGATGGGTACCCAAGCTGCCCCACTTTTGACCCAGCTCCCTGCTAATGGCCTAGGGAAAGCAGTGGAGGATGGTCCAAGCACCTGAGTAATTGCTACCCATACAGGAGAGCTGGATGAAGTGCCTGGCTTTGGCCTGGCTAAGTCTTGGTCATTGCAGCCATGTGGCAAGTGAACCAGCAGGTGGAAACTCTGCTAACTCTCTCTGTTAACTCCTTCAAATGAGTAAATAAATAAATAATTTCTAAAAGGGAAAAATGATTTCTTAGTAAGTAAAACATTTTATACGAAAATACTGACAAAAACATACTTAAAAATAAACTTGGCATAGCAGAGGTGTTGAAAGTTAAAACAATCAACATTCTCTAGACAATTATATTTTGGATTGACTGTGCTGTAACTATACAGAATTTTGAAACACTGCCTCCGTTTAAAGGATTAATTAGTTTAGGGGTGGAAGAGATGATTGCAAAGAAGCCAGTACTCTTTTATTATAAAGAATAACGGGCTGCTTCTCAATAAAAGAAAAAAATAATGAGAAGAAAAAAATAACAAAGAATGTTGGAAAAATCTACTAAGGCAAATCAAACTCACAAAATTTTAGCATCTATGTTATTATTGTGAATGTGATGAAACTAAGCTTAATGAAACGAGCTTAAATGAAATGTTATATTGTGAAGAGAAAATATTCTTAGTTGTTAAGAAATGCTAGAAAAGGGGCCAGCTCTGTAGTACAGTAGGTTAAGTCACTGCCTGTGACAATGGTGTCCCAACTGGGTACTGGTTCTCATCCTGGCTGTTCCACTTCACATCCACCTGCTTGTTAATAGTCTGGGAAACCAGAAGACGGTCTAAATGTCTGGGCCTCTGGCAGCCACATGGAGGACCTAGAAGAAGCTCCTGGCTTCAGCCTGGCACAGTCCTGGCTGCTACAGCTATTTGGGGAATGAAGCAGTACATGGAAGATCTCTCCCTCTCTTTCTATAACTCTGCCTTTGAAAAGATGATTCAACCTTTAAAAAAAAATGCTAGCGAAATATTTTACTATTGACAGGTAGGCAGAACATTTCTGCCACGAAATCTCCAAGTACTGATTTTATTTTAAAGACTTGTTTTTATTGGAAAGGCAGATATACAGAGAGGAGAAGAGAGAGAGAAAAAGATTTTCTGTCTTCTGGTTCACTCCCCAAGAGGCTGTTAAGGCTGGAGCTAAGCCAATCTGAAGCCAGGAGCCAGGAGCTTCTGCTGGGTCTCCCATGTGGGAGCAAGATCTCAAGGTTCTGATCCGTCCTCCACTGCCTTCCCAGGCCACAAGCAGCGAGGTGGATGGAAAATGGAGCAGCTGGGACACACACCTGGCTCCAATATGGAAATCTGGAACATGCACTGTGAGGATTAGCTATTCAGCCATTGTGGCTGGCCCTCAGGAACTGATTTTTAAAATGCCCCCAGAAAGAAATGAATGCCAATGCATTGTTTGAATTCCATATGCAATTAATTTTGGATACAGGCTGCAATGGTACTGTTCTACAGAGTGTGGCGGGTTGCTAGGTCAGGTAGATCTGCCTGCACCTGCATCTTGGCTCTGCCATTTGCTTTCTGTGTGACTTCAGGCAACTTACTCAGCTACCTAGAACTCATCAGTTTAGGGGAATAAAACTACAAGTCCTACAGGATTGAAGTTGTTTTTCTTTTTTAAAAACTTATTTATTTTTGAGAGTTACAGAGAGAGACAGGAGCAAAGAGCTCCATTCAAGTCTCCAAGGTGGGTAGCAGGGACACAAACAGGCCAGAAAACAGGACATAAACCATGGTCTACAAGGTGATAACTGTGGTCCTGGTTTTGCAGGCAGCGACATAACCCATCATGTCACAAGGCTGGCCCCAACACTTAAGATTTAAATGAGGAGCCAGTGTTGTGGCAGTGTGTTAAGACACAGCTTGCAATGCCAGCATCTCTGAAGCACCAATTCGAGTTCCAGCTGCTCTGCTTCTGACCCAGCAGATAACATGCCTGCAAAAGCAGCAGACTATGACTAACGTACTTTGGCCCATGCCACGAACAAACCTGGGAAACTCAGAGGGAGTTTCTGGCTCTGGATTTCAACCAGGCATGCCACAACCATTGAGACCACCTCGGGAGTGAACCAGCAAATGGAAGCTCTCTTTCTCTGTCTCTCCCTCTCTATCACTCTGCCTTTCAAAAACAAGGAAAATACATCT
Source organism: Ochotona curzoniae (assembly GCF_017591425.1). Taxonomy (NCBI): domain Eukaryota; kingdom Metazoa; phylum Chordata; class Mammalia; order Lagomorpha; family Ochotonidae; genus Ochotona; species Ochotona curzoniae. Next base: position 25,667,535 of record NW_024465582.1, read on the forward strand.
TTAAAAAAAAAAAAACTGAGATAATGCATCCAATGTGGCTGGCAAGCAGAGAATGTTCAGTATCATTTTATTATGCTTTTTAAAAATATTTACTTATTTTTATTTGAAAGGCAGGCTGACAGAGAGAAGGAGAGAGAAAGAGATCTTCCATCCACTAGTTCACTCTCCAGATGGCCGCAATGACCAGAGCTGAGCCAATCCAAAGCCAGGAGTCAGGAGCTTCTCCTGGGTTTCCCATGTGGGTTTAGGGGTCTAAGCACTTCACTGTTTTCCCAGGCACATTAGCTGGATTGAAGCAAAACAGCCAGAACTTGAACTAGTGTTCATATGAGATGCCAGCACCACAGGCAAAGGATTAGTTTGCTATGCCACTGTGTTGCCCCCACAGCTGGCTTTTTTAAATAGAAAAATTGTTTATTGGCTTATCTCAAATGGCCTGAATAAAACCAGCTGCCATGTCTATGTGCCTCTGGTATAAAAGGAGTAAATCCAGTGAGGTAACAAAAATAAAAAAAGGTGACTTTCATAAACTTAACCATCACAAACAGAATAGTGCTAAACAGAATTCATTTCTGCAGAGGAGAATCTGGTGTCACTTGGAGGAAACCTTAGAGGAAAAAAATCAATAGAAAGGCAGCAGGAGATGGATCTAACATTTATTTATTTAATGCTTATTATATAATTTCAATGAATCCTTAAAATTTGGAAAATTGATATTACTTTCATATAACCTAAAAGGAAAAGCAATTAAAGCTCTGATAAGAAATTTGTACTGGATCACTTAGCTAATAAAACTACACCTGATACCAGAACTATGTTATTTTGATCCCCAAAGTTATTTCTGCTAAACTCTGATACCTATTTTAAAGCTAGGAGGTAGGCCTATCCGTTCAGACAAGGACAGCATGTCCCACGGCACAGTGCCTGGATCTCATGTTAGGCTCCACTCCTGGTTCTTGCTCCCTGCTAGTATGGACCCCAGGAAACAGCCGGGATTGCTCAAGTAACCGCACTCCTGCCACTCACATGGGAGATCTGAGCTGCGTTTCCAGCTCTTAGCTTTGGCCAGGGTATTCGAAAGACAAGAGAATCTTCAGGAAAAACCAGCTCTTCCCTTTTCCACAGTTGTAAGTAAGAAGGCAATCATTATCTATGATAGCAAATGGACTTAGCTCTTTGAAACACAGCTGGGACTAAAATGAAGGAAAATGCATGTCTGGATATCTGGACTGCAAGCTAAATTCAATAAACTTATTTTTCTTTATGCAAACTTCTTTGCTCAAGGCTAGATATTTCTCTAGCCAGCACCAACCCTTCTAGAGGAAGTGAAATTGGAGAAAAAACAACAGTCAGGTCAGAGTAGCAAAAAGACAGCTCCTTAAATAATGGGAGAGAAACAGAGCCTTGCTTCCCCCACTCATTCATAAACATATGCAAGTTAGCAGTTTTGGTTCCTAAACTACAGAGAGCATGTGGTTAAGAGAAAGCAGGAACCCACCCCCTTTATCTTTCCAAGGGTAATACTTTAACTAAAGACTGAATGCTAGGAAACAGAAGAAGTCTAGAAAGATACTTGGATTTCCGTCAGGCTTGTTAAAAACTGATAATCAAGGTTATAGACTACCTAATCTTATGCATTTTGTTGCAGAAGCACAAAGAAAGCTCCCAATAGGGAGCCTAATAGCTTCACATTATAATTTTATTTCAAAAGTTATTATCTACACTCAAGTTCCGATCTCCATAAAAAGGACATAGAAAGAAACCAAAGGAAGCCAGTGTGACATTGTTTTTAAACTCAGAAAACTTCCTATCGCAATTCTTCACCAAAGCAACTCTACAGTATCTACACTAAGAGACTAGCATCAGTAGCTAACTGTGCACAAATAAGTGTGACTTCAGACCCGCTGGGACCAGCATTTGTACATTCTTTCTCAGAGGCTTAGAATCAGTTTTACCTATCAGGTCAGCATATGTTACAGGCTTTTAGATAATACATTTATATTCTGTTTGCTGGGCCAGCAACTGACAAATTTTTGTCTATAAAGGGCTAGGTGATAAATATTTTAGGCTTTGCAGGTCATACAGGCTCTGCACAACTCGGCTCTAACTTTGGCATAAAAGGTAACATAAAAGTGAAGTGTCTATGGATGTATTCTAATAAAACTTTATAGAATGGTAATATATCCAACAGGTAAAATTCAGTCATAGTTCATGCACCTTTGTATTATACCAATGTAAAAGCAAACGGAACCGCTCCATAAAAAGATATCCAACGGAAACAGTGACACCCCATATGCATGTGTTTCTTCCTATGTAAGTCTGGAACTGCTATAAAGTCCAGGATAACAAATTCACTTAAATTCCCTGAATCGTTCACTGTTCAGTCATCAGGCACGACAATGCTCCAATTCTGTCATGACAGAACACGCGTCCACATTTGTTCCACCCACCTTCCCCCATGCCTCCACCCTCCCCATCCTAACCAATGGTCCTGATGGGTGTGCATCCTTGCCCACTATGCAATCAACATCAAAAATATTTTGAAAAACAACATGCTTCATATAATCAATAAATGCTCCAAAACATGTTGAACAGTGTGGTTCAACAGTGACATTTACCAGTGAAAGCAATCTTATAGTACTGAGGAGCCTCTCTGCCTATGCCAGGAATTTGAACCATTCTCAAGATCAGCTCACATTATTAAGAAAGAAAGAACATCAGCCAAAAACAGAAATTTGGTACCATCGCAGAGGAAGGAGAGCAAACTGGACAAATTTGGACAACTACCCCAGCAAACGAGGACAGCAAAAATGGGGGTGAATGGAGACATGAGGTAGACTATGTTAGCCAGCGGACATTGGGAGGGTTGCCTCAGCCTTGGATTAGCAAAATTGATAGCATTTCAGAACATTAAAACCACTTGATCAGAACCCTCAGAACACACATCACGACGGGATCCTGGGTTGATACTGGGTGGTGGTTCCCCATCCCTGGGTACTATGACATTTGGGGGGCTGGGTATAGCTTCACCCTTTCTCTCTCAGAGATAAGAAGAAATAGAGAATTTGGAAACAATGAAAAAGAAAAAGCAACATTAAGCCTTTTGGGATATGTCTCTAGGAAGCATTATCTTGAATTTCATATTGGGAACTTTGCCTCCCACTCATTGTGCTTTTTTTTTTTCATAGCATCTGTAGCCTATTTCAAGAGTGGGAATGAAAAATAAACTCCTTTCAGGCCATTTACAAGAAAAAAAAAAAAAGAAAATTCACCTCTTAATGAGCTATTAAACTCCTATGTCCACATGTCCTTTCAAAAAAAAAATACCATATTATTTCAACTTGTAATCCAAGTAGGAACTCCCACACCCTTAGGGGTTTACTCTTTATTATTAATGTGTAGCAGATTATAAAATAACAATTATCAGCATTATTTTGATAATGCATACTGCATATCTTAGAGTATTTAAGATTGTGGCAAAAATCTAAGATCACCTGTCCTCAAACTTGTACTACGCTTTATTTTCTTAGAGGGAAAAGGTAAACTTTACTGTCTTAGAGGCAACAAAAGTGTTAGGTGACACCTGTGCTACTAACCTTTCATCTCAGCAGGAAGTTTGTAGCTATTTATGAGGCAGAAAGCTTGTCCTTCCAGTTATGGCAAGAGCTACTTGGATCTCCTGAGAGGTTTGTAAAAAGCTCTGTTAGCGATTCCGTGTTATCCTGCCCTTGTCAGATCTTGGTCATGTCTAAGGTATTGCAGGAGAGAGAGAGGTAGAGAGAGAGAGAGAGAGAGAGAGAGAGAGAGGGAGAGAGAGAGAGAGAGGAAGGAGAGGGAATTCTTGGAAGCTCGCAGGTCTTCTGACCCCAGCAATGGAAAAGCATGGTCCGGGGGTCCTGAGAATTTCGCCTCTGTCAGCCTGGCCAACAAGATTTCCTAGTGGCAAGCAGCCTTCTCCAGTCCAGCGCCCCTCAATTTTTTTTTTCCCAACGTGCTCCTCCCACGTCTAGAATTCTGACAGCCAAGACTTGGCTGCTCTCAGGACCCTCACTCCCGCTGCAGAAAGCGCCGCGGCTCGACAGCCGGAGTTCCCACTGGGTCTTTCACCTCTCCTGTCTAGTTCCTCCCCACAAACCGGAGGGAAGGACGCTCGCGGGGGCGTGCAGGGGATCTCGGCTAACCCTGCCTTTTCCTCTAAGGCTCCGGCACACACAGAATCCCATCGCCCCTCGCGTACCCTGGTCCCCGCGGGATGCGCCATCCTCCGGCCGCGTGAGGAGAGCGTGCCGCCTCCAAGACCCCCAGAGTTGGCCTCACTGCTTCCCACCTTAGACCCCTCAAACGCGACCGTTCAGAGGCGATGCACCAAAGAACTTTCCCAGTGACAGCCGGCATCCCCGCAAGCCCAACCTTCCCTCCCTGCCTCCTCTCTCAGGTTCCCTTCCCACCCTACTGAAAGGCGAGTTTGTAAGACGAGGGAAGGGGCTCTACCTGAGCAGGCCGAGCCGTCGGTCTCCGAGAACCGCGTGGGAAGATGAGGGACCACCTTCTCAAATCCTCACAATTTGCGCCTCAGGATTCCTCGTCCCCAAAACAGGAAGAGACGATGGCCTTGGCCGCGAGGGCCGACGGGGAATAGAGTTCTGAATGCACCACGTCTTCAGCGGCTGTCGATCCTCCCTCCACCGCGGACTACAACTCCCAGAAGGGTCTGCCACAACCAGCCCCGCCTCACCGCGGAGCCCCGCCCACCCGGGGGTCGGAAGGCGGGGCAGCCGGCGCGTGCTGGCGTGCCGGTTCTGTGAGTCCAGCAGCCTCAGTTGATGCCCGGATCCTTTTCGCGCCGCAGGAGGTCCCAAAGTATTTAGGAGTGTCTCTATCTCCTGCGGGCCTATTAACTCCAGGGGCCACGTGAGAGAACGAGACCTAGCACATCCCTAGGGGGCTGATGTCCAAAATCTCCCTTTTCGAGCTTCCTAGGTTTTTGCGCTGCAGTCTGGTCACTTGCTGGGACCCTGTAGACACGCAGAGAAGTTGGATTGGCGCGCAGCCGCGCACACACATATATACAAGAGTTGTTGGTTTACCACGCCATCTCCCTCCTCTGCCAATGTGTTCTCAAAGTTGAAGGTAAGTCCCCGAAAATCGCACTAACATCCCCAACTCTTTCGTGCAGAAGAAGCAAGTGGTTTAAAAACAAACAAACAAAAACCCCAAACAACAACAACAAAAGCAATGTATTGCAATGGGATAAAGACCAGAAATCTTAAGATTCAAATTTAGGGCCCGGCGCAGTGGCGCAAGTGGTTAAAGGTCCTCGCCTTGCACGCCCGGGATCCCATATGGGCGCCGGTTCTAATCCCGGCAGCCCCGCTTCCCTTCCAGCTCCCTGCCTGTGGCCCAGGAAAGCAGTCAGGGACGGCCCAAGGCTTTGGGACCCTGCACCCGCGTGGGAGACCCAGAAGAGGCTCCTGCCTTCGGATTGGCATAGTATCGGCCCGTTGCGCTCACTTGGGGAGTGAATCATGGGACGGAAGATCTTCCTCTCTGTCCTCTCTGTATATCCGCCTTTCCAATGAAAAAATAATAAAAATAAATCTTTAAAAAAAAAAAAGATTCAAACTTAACAAATCGCTGACAGTGACTGCCTAACTCTTCTATAGCATTTTCCACACATAGCAAAGAGTATATTTGTATTTTATAAGCAAATGGTCTAGAGATTAAAAATGGCTTGCCCAAGGCCAGTCGTTTGAAGATATAGAATATCTAGAATCCAAACTAAGGTCTTATGTGCAAGTTGTGCTTTTTCATTTTTAAAGATTTATTTTTTTCTTCTAAATTTTTAAAAATTTTTATGGTACAATTTCATAGGGACTGGGATTTTCTCCATATTATTACAATAGTACAGTCCTTCATAAGCAGTCATAAGTTCTTCAGTCTGTTATTTAAGTGTGCCCCACCATTGCTGGTACAGACAATGTCATACAGTCCAGCATCCCATTGTGTAGATATGTCCAACTGTTTCATTGGGAATCCATGTTTGATTTGGAAGTAGAGATGCATACTGCATTGTATCTTCACATCTGGATATGATAGTCTCTATTAAGCCATACAATCCCTTAAATGAGAGAGCCTTGAAACAAAGTCAACAACAGGAATGAAGTTAAAACAAAAAATAAACAGCACCTTGGAGGCAAAACACTTGTCATTGAATAACCAATGTGTGGGTGAAGAAAAGAAAACACAAAAGCCTCCTGGGTAAAATGATGCCATCATGTGACCCATGAGCCAGTGATAAATTAGACAAGAGAAATGAAGCTATTTGGAAGAAATGCAAATGAAAACGAAAACATCAAAACACATGGGTTGCAGCAAAAATAGTATGGAAAGGGTTATTGATCTTACAGTTTGCATGATAGCTGCTTTATATCAGAGAGAACATATGGTGTTTGTCCTTTGGGGATTGACTTATTTTGCTGAGCATAAGGGTCTCTAGTTGGAACCATCTAGTTGCATATGGTATGATTTCATTCTTTGTAATGGCTGAGTAGTATTCCATGGAGTAGATGTACCACAGGTTTATTTAACCACTCTTTGGACGAGCATCTGGATTGTTTCCATGTCTTTGCTTTTGTAGATTGTGCTGCTGTGAATATAGGATTACAGATCCCCTTCTCATATGCAGATTTCATTTCCTTTGGCTGTATTCCTAGGAGCGGGATGAGTGGGTGGGTCATATGGTAGGTTTGTTTGGAGTTCTCTAAGCACTGTCCATACTGATTTCCACAGTGGATGTACTATCCTACATTCCCAGTAGCAGTGAAGGAGGGTACCTTTCTCCCCACATCCATGCTAGCAGGTGTTGTTAGCAGAATTCTGAACATAAGCCAATCTCATTGGAGTTAGGTGGGACCTCAGTGTGGTTTTTATTTCTATCTCCCTGATGGCTAGGGAACCTGAGCATCTTTTCATATGTCTGTTAGCTATTTGAATCTGTTGTTTTGAAAAATGTCTGTTCATTTCCTTCACCCATTTCTTCACAGGAATTTTTGTTTGTTTTTTGTCGTTGTTGTTTTGCTGTCCATGGGTTTCTGAAACTCTTTGTAAATCCTGAATATTAGTCCCCTGTCAGTTTTGTTGTGTGCAAAGATTTTCAACCAATTTGTTGTTTGTTTGTTTCTTCGCTTTGATAATGGTTTCCTTTGCTGTACAGGTACAAGGCTTTTTAGTTTGATGCAGTCCCAATTGTTCATTTTGTCTTTGACTGTCTGTGCTTTTGGAGTCTTTCTCAAGAAGTCTTCCCCCCCTACCAAAAAAAAGGAAAAAAAAAAGTCTTTTCCCATATCTAAGCCCCACTACACACTGCCTGTAGTGTTGAGGGCTTGACCAAAAACAAGGCAAACAGTAGACTGAATGTTGCCTTAAATGGAGATAAAAGTGATTTTGCTAATAGTGCCCTTACTTACAAACGTGCAGTTGCTCTTTGCGCTTGCTTTCAAAGTACAATCTCATGATAGCTTCAGCAACAGCAAAATTTTCCTTCTCTGCATTCCATGTTCAGATAATTGTAAGCTAACAACATGAAAGCAAAAAACGATAGTGAACTTTAAAACTCTGTCCTTCCACAAAAGCAATGAATAAACTGACAAAACAGCCAGAATGACCTTCTTTGGAAACTGTGAAGCTGATTAGAAAAAAAAAAAAAGAAAGAAAGAGAGAAAAGAAAAAGAAAAAAAAACTTGCGAATACTAAATGAAGAAAATGAATAAAAAGATTGCTGGGGTCAGAGGCACAGGTTAAGCCACAGCCTATAGTACTTGCACCTTGGTTCAAGTCTGGCTGTTCCATTTCCCATCCACCCTGCTAATGCTCCTGGGTAAACAAACAGTGGAAGATGGCCTAAATACTTGGGCCTCTACACACATGTGGGAAGCCTGGAAGAAGCTCCTGGCCCCTGGCCCCAACCCTGGCAGTTGCAGCCATTTGAAGGGGTTAAGCAGCAAATGGCCTCTGTCTTGCCCCACTCTCTCTTTCACCCTGCTTTTCAAGTCAATAAACTCTTAAAAATCCCTCCCCCATACTGCTGAGCTTTGTTAAGATAGCTCTGTGATCATCTCCCCTTCCTCAGGATGCTGACCCAAAGGACAGCAGCCTGCATCCTGATACAGGTTACTGGCACCAGAGAAGCAATGCAGACTTACTCTCAAGCTGGGATATCTTTGTGGGCAGGGGGTGGAGGAGGAGGTAAAGGAGGGAGGGGTGCAATAGCTCAATAACTAACTATTCACCTTGCAAGTATCAGGATCCCATCTGGGCACCACTTCATTTCCTGGCTGTTCCATTTTCCACCTAGCTCTCTACTTTTGTCCTGGAAAAGCACTCGAGGATGGCCCAAAGTCTTGGTACCCTGCACACTTGCGTGAGACCTGGAAAAAGCTCCTAGCTCCTGGATTCGAATTGGCTCAGCTCCAGCCATGTAAATGGGAGATCTTTCTCTCTGTATCTCTTTATCTCTGTAAATCTGACTGCCTTTCCAGTAAAAATAAATAATAATAAAAAGAATATCTATGTGTCTTGACCTTGTTGGTGGTTTCGGAGGGATGACTGACTTGCTTTAATTCGTTGGTTTTTTTTTTTTTTCTTTGTTTTAAAAATTTAGTTAGAGATGTGGGGAGAAGAAGAGAGATCCTCCCTCTGCTGGTTCATTCCCCAAATGTCTGAATGAAGCAAATATTCTGTCCGGGAACTCATTGCTTGTCTCGCATGTGAGTGGCAGGGGTCCAAATACTTGGACATTTCAGGATACAATCTGGATTAATCCAAATTCTTCTAAATCCTCCAATCTAGAATGTATAGCTCTTCCACAGTTTAATCCCCCAATCCTTGTTGACTTCTACGAAAATGTAAACCTTTTACCAAATATTTCAATGCAGTCTAGTCTGATAATAGCTGAATAAGATTTTAGCACACTGATTCCCTCTGATTACAATGATGAATTCTTTGCTTCCGCACAGCATACCAAAAATACTCCCTGTTGGCACTGGAGAGTAAATCAAAACAGCCAGCTGTTGGAAGACATGACATTTAGGAAATGGAAACAGCACTGCTGAGTTTTCCCATTTTCACAGATTTTAGCCGTAGTCTGCTAAAATCTGGTCTGAACAACAGAAGACAGAGTTTAGGACAATCACAAGCACTTTAATGTAGGGGGAATATTACACTTGATAGTCAGGAGGATCCCCCAAGTTTATGCCTAAACTCTACCCAATTTCTTCCTGACCTATAAATGTTATGCATGTGGAAGAAACACTAAGTAGCCCAGTTAAACACAAGAGATCCAAGCTGTTATTTTAGCTGCCTCCCAAGAGCAAATCTTTTAAACTCTGAGTTCTGTATGAGTCTGTTTTCGGTTGATATAACAAAACATGTAAGGCAGAATAACGTAAACATGAAAGAGATTTACTTATCTCATAAGTTCAGAGGCAGGAAGTCCAGAATCAAGTGGCCCCATCCGTTTTGCCCCCAGTGATGGCCTTCTGGCCATATCACAAGAGAGCAGATGACATCCTGGTCTCATGTGGGCACAAGGGCTTGAGGTCTTGGGCTATTCACTGTTTTCTTATGCACATTAGCAGGGAGCTGGATCATAAGTGGAGCAGGTTGGACAAGAAACAGAGCACATATGGGATGACAGTACTGCAGGCAGAGGCTTAGTCTACTATTCCATGGTGTGAACCCTCAAGTATCCATTTTTAAAAGAAGTTTCTCTTAATGTTTTCACTCATCATTTTTTATTTTTATTATTATTATTATTTTATTGGAAAGGTGGATATACAGAGAGGAGAGACAGAGAGGAAGATCTTCCGTCCGATGATTCACTCCCCAAGTGAGCATTACGGCCGATACTATGCCAGGAGCCTCTTCCGGGTCTCCCACGCGGGTGCAGGGTCCCAAGGCTTTGGGCCGTCCTCGACTGCTTTCCCGGGCCACAGGCAGGGAGCTGAAAGGGAAGCGGGGCTGCCGGGATTAGAACCCGGCACGCGAGGACCTTAACCACTGCGCCACCGCGCCAGGCCCTTCACTTATCATTTCATTATTGAAGCAGCCAGTACTGATCATGTGCTACCACAGACAATCATGGTATGTTTAGTGTCTGAGAGCCCATAGGTCAAAAGAATTACCTAAAGTTTCTTTAAAAAAAAAAAGATTTATTTATTTTTATTGGAAAGGCAGATTTACAGAGAGAAGGAGAGATAGGGAGAAAGATCTTCTGTCTGCTAGTTCAGTCCACAAAGTGGGGCTGAGCTGATCCAAAGCCAGCAACCAGGAGCGTCTTCCAGGTCTCCCATGTGGGTGTAGGATCCCAAGGCTTTGAACCATTCTCCACTGCTTTCCCAGGCCACAAGCAGGATGCTGGATGGGAAGGGAGCAACCAGGACATGAACTGGCTCCCTTATGGGATGCTGGCATTTGCAGAGAGAGGATAAGCCAACTGAGCTATTGTGCTATTCCCTTCCTAAAATTTCTCTAAGTTGCATGTGAAATCTGTACGTATGTCTTAATGACTTACTAGCCGTTAAAACTTATTCACACACAGTGAAAGAAGCCATATTTTAACAGTTTTAGTCTTAAGTAAACTCAGTTTACTGATAGGATATGTGCACCTGCTGGGTGTTATTTAACTTGTCAACCTCACTATCCACATTTCCTTTTGCTTGGATTTACATAGCACTTTCTTAAGATCATAGCAATGGGGCCTGGCACCATGGCCTAGCAGCTGAAGTCCTCACCTTGAATGCGCTAGGATCCCATATGGGCACCGGTTTTAATCCCTGTGGCCCCACTTTCCACCCAGCTACCTGCTTGTAGCCTGGGAAAGCAGTCAAGGATGGCCCAAAGCCTTGGGACCCTGGATCCACACGGGAGATGTGGAAGAAGTTCCTGGCTCCTGGCTTTGGATCAGCTCAGCTCTGTCCACTGCAGTCACTTGGGGAATGAATCATCAGATGGAAGATCTTCCTCTCTGTCTGTCTTTCTGTCTGTCTCTGTATATCTGAGTTTGCAATAAAAATGAAATAAATCTTTAAAAAATATTATTTAAGAAAATGTAGCTTGATTTAATTTCAAAACTTTGAGTGATCTCAAGCTCCACTTCCTACCAGCCCCCTACAAATGCTCCTAGGAAAGCACTCAGTGGAAGATGACCCAAGTACTTGGGCCCCTCCAACCTCCTGGGAGATCTGGGAGAAGCTTCCATCTTTTGGTTTTGGCCTGGCCCAGCTCTGGCTACCGCAGTGATTTGGAGAATGAACTAGTGGAGGAAAGATGTTTCTGTTTCTCTCAGTCTCCCTCTGTATCTGTCCTTTTTTCTGTTTCTCTCTGTGTGTCTCTTGTTCTCTGTCACTCTGCCTCGTGAATGAATAAATCAATATTATTTTTTAAAAATAGTGTTGAAAGATAAGGTTCACAATGTCCTTTTTTTTTAAAAAAAAATATTATTTGAAAGACAGAGTGACACAGAGAGAGGAGAGATGGAGATCTGTCCTCTGGTTCACTCCAAAAGATCTTTCTAGCAGCATCAGTAGGAAGAAGATTAGAAGCAGAGCAGTTGGGCCTTGAACCAATACTCATGTGGGATGCTGATGTCACAGGCGCTGGATGAACAAAAATCTGTTCAAGAACCAATAGCGGAGGATGTTTCCTAAATGTTTTTTCAGAAATATATTCATTGCAGAAGTTCTGTCCATTTTCCATACTTTAAAAAATATCTGGGAGAAGGCAGGTAGCCTAGCAGTCAGGGAACCTGCTTCCTATTAATAGAGAACAGGGTTCAATTCCCAGCTCCAGCTCCGGACACCAGTTAATGCAGACTCTGGAAGGCAACAGCTCAATTATCTAGCTCCCTACCACCCATGAGGGAGAGCTGTATGGAGTTCCTGCCTTTGGCTTTATCTCAACTCCAGAGCCAGCTGTTGCAGGCACTTGGGGGGAATGAACACCAAATGGGAACCATTTATCTCTGTCTCTCAAATGGCTAAAACCTAGTTGGTTTTCATTGTAGATTCGTGATTTCATATACTGTTCCTATTGCTGAATAAACATTTTATCATGATATTAACATTTTTACAATTCAAACTGCATGAGTGTAACTAGAGCACCCTGGATATAAATCCAGAGCATCATGGCTGGTGTGATGGTGTATCAGGATAGTCCTATGCCTGTGGCACTGGCATCCCATATGATTCTAGATTATTCTAGCCCCAGCTGCTCTACTTCTGATTCAGCTTCCTGATAGCTTATGAAAGCAGTGGAGCATGACCTAAGGTCTTTGCATCCCTATAATCGTGTAGGAGACCTGGAAGAAACTCCTGGCTCTCAGCTTTAGACTGGCCTGGCTCTGGCCATTGTGGCCATTTGGGGAGTGAAGCAGCATTGAAAATTAGATTTTTAACTAGAAATTACTTCAAATGACAGTTATGTTAAAAATTGTCTTTTACACAGGGTTCACCTTGAGAACAGCCTGGCAAAGTTAAGTGCTTACCCATTCTGGGTGGTGAATCTGAATTGGTGGTTCTAGGAATGGAAAGGGTGTGGCAAACCCAAGTCTATAAAGTGTCTTATCCTTTATTGCCTGAGAAACACATATCGTGCTGGGATTTAAAACTCAGAGAATTAAAACCAGTGGAAACTGAAATCTAGGGTTTTGAACAGTCATGCTCTCCGCAGGGATGAGGAAAGTACTGACAAATTCCCCTCTTTTGTGGGTGGGGGTGGGGAGGTACAGAATATCTGATGGGCAGGACATTAAGGATTGAAATGTCCTCGGTGGGTGCACTTAGGGATGATATAATCAGCTGTGCCACCAACCCAGGCCTTGATGGCCTGCCTACACCAGTTTCCTCTTTCCTTCTGGGTCACACAGGTTATTGGCATCCCCAAGAGATGGAGCTCCGATTCACTCCACATTTCTTTTCGACAACCTGAGCTCGACCAGAGGGATGGAGGAGTTTCATCCTGCCTCCTCTAACTCGGAGGCAAAGTGAATGTGCCACCTGTGCAAGCTCCAGCTGTACGTTGAGGCCCCTGGAGTCCCCGGATGTGTAAAATGTCCACACCTCAGACATTCACAACCAGAGCGGCCAAGGGTAGGTAAAAAGGGCAGAGAAAGCACGAGGGGAAGGAGAGAGGGCGCCATTTTCCTCCTCTTTTGTCTTCCACTTTAATTAGTAGGAAGTGGCCATCTCCGGTGTGCTGGGGAACAATTAGAGGGAAAGCAGATGGAGGATCCGGCCCAAGAATGTGGAAACCAATGAGGAGTGAGCCCTCGTGCAGCCCTGGACCTGGAGCCCCAACGGGCCACCCTTCGAGAAGGCCTGTGACGTGGCCCCCTCGAATGCTAGCAGGAAGGGAACGCGCAGGGGGCGAGAGAGGGGCGGGACCCCGCCGGCCAGCCGAGCGCTGATTGGCCAGTGGCGCCCGTCGCCTGGTGCTATTTGTTGGTGGAGCTGCTCGCCCGACCGATGCAGCCGGCGTCCTGCACGTGCAGCCGTTTAAGCGGCGTCCGAGCCAGAGGACCAGGGGAGAGCCAGCAGCCGGGAGGTGAGTGGGCCGACTGCCTCCCTCGGGGTATCAGCGGGACCCCAGCCCAACAGACGTGCTGGTAGTTGGAAATTGGGCCAAACGAAGAACTTATGGAGCCAGTCGGGAGGGGAAAGGGGGGATTTGAATCCAACTTTGGAGCCTTCTGGCCACTTGCCGGCCTAAAGCCCCAGAGGTGTTGGAGAAGGGCTTGAGGCCTGCGGAAGAGGCGAACGCTTTGCCCAGGGCCGACGCGGCTTTTCTTTTCCTTCTAGAACAAAAGATGGCTGAAGTATCGTTTCTGTACGCATGCTTCTTGTCCTTCAGTGGAAGGATCTAGGCCATCCAACACAACTCTCTTTTCCCATCCAGCTCCAGGACCTGCTCCCCTATCCCCCCAGTAAAACCCCAACATCTAAACCGAACAAGCCTAGCTGCCTTTCAAGGGGAAGTGGAGGGGAAATGTGAACATTTCCCCCTCCGTTTAGTATCTTCTGAGCCAGTTAGGGACCCTTAAAGGAGGAGATAAATTCTACAGACGGATCTTGGGGGAAGGCCCCCGCATTGCTAAAATGAGTAGGTAAATGCTTTGACTGGATTTTAAGGATAAAAAGAACACCTCTAGGTAAGAAACACAATTTTCATTGGAAGATCAGTACCTTACTTCGGGGAGTTGCAAGACGTGTACGTGAAAGGATGGTTGATTATGCGTTTGAAGATAAAATGACCTGATTTAACCAATTACTGTGATTATTTTTGATACTAGAATTCGAAGTCACCATGGGAGATGAGGATTGGGAAGCAGAAATCATCAAACCTCACGTGTCTTCCTATGTCCCTGGGGTGGAGAAGGTAAAGGAACTTCAGCATTTGGGTTTGCGAATGCTGTTGATTTTTTTTTTTTAACAAAGCGCCTTAGAGGGATAGGTCTCAATTACAGATACTGTTTTTAGTGTTTATCTACATATTATTGTTATTAATTAGTTAAGTGAAGAGGATGAGGAGGAGGCATGCTCAGCCTTAAATAGATTAAGGTAATTTGAGAATTAGAAACCAAAATAGGTATAATAATATTCACAACATAATTTAAACCTCACCGATTGAGGACTAACTAACCACAGGTGAAAGTAGGCTTGCACAAATGTGGTTGACTGGCAGACGCTTATATGGGAAATTGAAAATAATAATTTGGGGCCTGGTGTGGTAGCTGAGCGACTAAAATCCTTGCCTTGCACGTGACCAGGATTCCATATTGGCACCAGTTTGTGTCTCGGTGGCGCCACTTCCCATCCAGCTGCTTGCTTGTGGTCTGGGAAAGCAGTTGAGGACAACCCGAAGCCTTGGTACCCTGCACAGCACGTAGGAGACCCAGAAGAGGCTCCTGGCTTTGGATCAGCTCAGCTTTGGCCATTGCGGCCACTTGGGCAGTAAATCAGCAGATGGAAGATCTTCCTCTGTCTCTCCTCTTCTCTGTGTAAATACTAATAACAATTTGATTTTGATTTTGGTTAGTATGTTGAATTCTGAAAATTAATTTTATGTGGGAAGGTTTTTTTTTTTTTTTTTTTATATTATGTGTTTTGAAAGTAGGAGTTAGAGAGAGAGAGGCAGATCTTCCATGTGCTGGTATACTCCCAGGATGGCAGTGGTGACCAGCAGCTTCTTCAGGTCTCCCACATGCATGTTAGGGGCCCAGATACTTGAGCTATTGCCTGTGGATTTCCTAGGTCATTAGTAGCGGGCTGGATCAAAAGTGGAACACTTGAGTGTTTAACTGCTGTCACAGGTGGTAACTTTACCCCATAAATCACAAATGGTATGCTCAAGAGAAGGTATTTAAAAATATATTTATAAGGCCTGGTGACATGGCCTAGTGGCTAAAGTCTTCGCCTTGAATGTACCAAGATCCCATATGGACACTGGTTCTAATCCCGGCAGCTCCACTTCCCATCCAGCTCCCTGCTTGTGGCCTGGGAAAGTAGTGGAGGATGGCCCAAAGCTTTGGGACCCTGTGCCCGCCTGGGAGACCTGGAAGAGGTTCCTGGTTCCCAGCTTTGGATCAGTGCAGTACCAGCCGTTGCGGTCACTTGGGGAGTGAGTCATCAGACGGAATATCTTCCTCTCTGTCTCTCTTCCTCTCTGTATATATCTGACTTTGCAGTAAAATATATATATATACACATATATATGTATATATACATATATGTGTATAATGTTGATCGAGGTGAAATCATTGGTTTGATGCACGAATCATCAGAATTTTTCCCTAATACCATTGTGGAAGTTACATTGTAATTCAAAAGAAGGAACATGGATAGGCTTTTGCATTTCAGTTCTGGCTTGAAAACCATATTAAAAATTAATATATTTTTTAAATTTTCTAAAAAGATATTTAATTTGAAACATAGAGAGATCTTCCGTCTGCTAGTTTACTCGCCAGATGACTGCAGTTGCTGGGGTTGGGCTAGTTTGAAACCAGGAGCTTCATCTGGGTCTCCTACATTGGTAACAGGGACCAAAGTACTTGCTGCTTTGGCTGCTCTCCCAGGTACATTAGAAGGGAGCTGGATTGGAAATGATTGGAACAGCTGGTACGCACATGGCATGCCAGCTTTATAGCTGGTAGCTTAACCACTGTGCCACATTATTGGCTCCCCAATTACAGGATTTCTAGCTTTTGGCTTCTGCCTGTCAGTTGCAACCATTTGAGCAGTGAACCAGTGGGCGAGTCTCCCTGCTTCCCCTGACTCTGTCTCTCCCTCTCTCTGTAACTCTGCCTTTCAAATGAATACAGCAGCCAGGCTGGGCCTGCCCGAAACCAGGATCCAGGAACTCCATCCAGGTCTCCCACAAGGGTGTCAGGCACTCAACTGCTTGAGTCAACAGCTACCTGCTATGGTGCTCGTTAACAAGAAGCTGGAATTCGAACCGAAGCCAGTACTTGGACCCAGGCCCTTGATGATGGGATGTGGGCATCCACCTGGCATCTTAATTGCTAAATGCCCATCCTGGAAAATAGTACAATTTAAAGAATTGTTTTTGCAATTAAGTTTTGTAAGAATTAAGTTTTGACAGTGTCTGCAAAAGTAGTTTTTCTCCCTTCAGAATTTCTTGTTTGAAATCTCTGTCATTTTTAACCATGTCATTTTTAACCATATCTGGTGGTCACGCCTTAGTGGAAATTCT
This sequence comes from Ochotona curzoniae, assembly GCF_017591425.1. Classification (NCBI taxonomy): domain Eukaryota; kingdom Metazoa; phylum Chordata; class Mammalia; order Lagomorpha; family Ochotonidae; genus Ochotona; species Ochotona curzoniae. The sequence goes on from NW_024465582.1 coordinate 25,684,299, forward strand.
TCTTATTATTTTTTACAAATAAGCTAACTTTTATCTTAATTGAATTTCATTGATATGAGGAACTTATATTAGACTACTCCAAATATGATTCCCAATTGCTGATCTTTCTTGTCTTGCACCCTATTTTGTAAATAGTATCTTCTGGGATACACTTTTGGAATAGCAGTTTAGACATCCCTTGGGGTGCCCCATTACATATCAGAATGCCTGAGTGTGAGTCCTAGGTCTGCTTCTACTTCTAGCTTATGGCAAATGCTTATCCTGGGAGGCAGAAGTGAAGGCTTGCCACCCACACAGGGGACCTGAATTAAGTTCCATGCTCTGGCCTGACCCTGCCCTGCCTGCTACAGGCATTTGGGAAGTTGAGCTAGCAGGCAGAATATAGAAAGCTCTTTCTGTTTCTTTCTGCCTTGCAGGGAGAATAAAGAAAGAAATAGTATCTTTTGTATGTTACATCTTTGTCATCCATTTCCCATCATAAAAGAGAAAAATCACCCCCAAATATTGCTGATTGGAATAACCACTTCCATTAAAATTTTAAATAAGTTTTTAAAAAAGATTTATTTCTTTTTATTTGAAAGGCATATTGACAAAGAGAAGGAGAGACAGAGATCTCTCATCCCCGGGTTCACTTTTTTTTTTTAAGATTTATTTATTTTTTATTGGAAAGTCAGATATACAGAGAGAAGGAGAGACAGAGAGGAAGATCTGATCTTCCGTCCGATGATTCACTCCCCAAGTGAGCTCAACGGCCGGTGCTGCACCAATCCAAAGCCGGGAACCAGGAACCTCTTCCAGATCTCCCACATGGCTGCAGGGTCCCAAAGCTTTGGGCCATCCTCCACTACTTTCCCAGGCCACAGCAGGGAGCTGGATGGGAAGCGGAGCTGCCGGGTTTTAGAACTGACACCCTTATGGGGTCCTGGTGCATTCAAGGCGAGGACTTTAGCCACTAGGCTATGCCGCCGGGCCCGGGTTCACTTTTCAAAGCCCCACAATGACCAGAACTGAGCCGGATGGCACTCAGAAGCCAGAGCTTCTGTCAGTTTCCCACTTGGGTGCAGGATCCTAATGACTTGAGTCATTCTTTGTTGCCTTCCAGGCCACAAACAGGGAGCTGGATCAGGCAGTGGAGCAGCTGGAACATGAACTGGCACTCATAAAGGATGTAGGCACTGGCAGGTGAAGGATTAGCCTGTTGAGCCACTCTACTAGTCCCAGTGAATTTTCTTCTGTTTTACATAATTGTATGTGGCAGTAATTTTTTAAAAGTTTTATTATTTGAAAGGCAGCGTGACAGGAGTAGAGACAAATCTTCTGTCAGTGGTTCTGTGTGCAAATGTCCTCAACTGGGAGTGGGCCATGCTGAAGGCGTGGGGCCCAGACCTGTGGGTCTGTGGGTGGGGGCTAGGGCCTAAGCACTTGGCCATTATCTGCTGCCTTTCCAAGTGTATTAACAGAAAACTCCAATCAGCGTCCTGATACGGGCTGCAGGTGTCTGCATCAGTGAGTTAAACCCAGTGCCATGACGCAGACTCTGGTCCTCATTGTTGAGTGTAGTTTCTTTCTACTCTTCACTGCTATTTGCATTACTACCTAGAAATACTTTCTTGTAGTTACATAACATGGAAAATGATATACCATAATAGGAGTTTTTGTGAGCATTTTAAGATGATGTTAGCTTTCAATTATGATATTGAAACAACAATCTTCAGATTGTTATTTTGAAATTTATTTTAAAATAGGAAATTAGTTGGATGTAAAACATTTTATGGTTCCCCCTTAATCTTCATAGATTTGTTATGATGCAAAGTTTAATTTACACAGATAGGCTTTATGAAGAATTCATCACACTGTACACTGTACTGTAGCTTATTGTACATATTGTGTACAATACATTTTTGGAATTCACCTTTTTCAAATTCATTATTCAATAACCTAGCTTATTTATTGGCACTGGAAATATTACCTTGAATATTGGTTGATGTTGACAATTTATGCCATAATTCTTAATTTTGTTAAATTTGAGAGGCAAAGAGATGGGAGGAAGGGAGAAGAAACCTGCCAAGTTTGGGCCTGGGCAAGCATCTTGATCTTGAACCACCACCTGCTTACTCCCAATCTACGCTGGTTGGAAGCTGAATTCAGAGCCAGAGCCACGAACCTAGTGTGGGAGGCAGGCATCCTAACAGGTGGTCAAATCCCTGGCCAAATTGCTGATTCAAACCTGTAATTCTTAATATATTATGGGGTATCAATTTTAGTATTTTGCACTGGTCTGCAAACTTGACATCTGGTACTAGTTGTTCCATTAGGTTGTCATCCAGGGGTGTGGTGTAATTGATGACTTTGTTTGCTTGTCTTGGTTGAATAAAAATTGCATACTAGGGGTGAATACATTTCTATGTGAGAGAAATCTGAGGTCTTTCATTCGAGGTCGTTTCTTTTAAAGACCCCCATTTTGACTAGCTATCTTAACTGAATTTATGTTTTGAGAGAAATGCTTGCTTCCCTTTAAAGTTGATGGTGTTTTACGTCACTTCTTGGCCTTTGGCTAAGATCAGGAGTTTTGGATTAGTAACGTCCGTAACAATATCTGTGATTACTGTTCCTTGAGTCCTTTTTAGCAGCTTTATTTGGAGGTTTATAACATATACAGACAGTTTTGAAACAGTAAGGCACTGCTCTGGAAGCGCCTTAGAATCTTTAAGACTTGATACTCAAGTGAGTGCACTACCTCAGGATAGAACAATGAAAGATCTAAGGTAAGATTGATTATGTAGCGTTATAGAGTAAAGAACGCCAAGTGGTTATGCATTTTTACATTGCATGCAGGCTTACTGGCATGAGTTTCAGAATGTATGGATATGGGAGTGTACCAGATAGTCAACTGGATTTTTTTTTTAGATGTAATGCTGCTTTTAAATTTTCTTTTAAATAGAGCTGGCTGGGCATATGTGCAGACAGCTCTCACCTGCTGGTGGACTCCCAAATGCCTGTGCAACTGGCATGGGCCAGGTCAAAACCAGGACACAGAAACTCAAGCCAGATCTCCCGCCCAGGTGACAGAGACTAAGTGCTTGAGCCATCATCTGCTGCCTACCAGGGTGCACGCCAACAGGAAACTGAATTAGGAAGTAGAGCAGGTGCCAGCACATGGGCACTCCGTGGGTGATCATCCCAAGTGCTGTCTTGACTGCTAGGCCCGATGCTGGCCCAATGATGCATCTGACTGTGGGAATAAGTGTATCCAGCTATCCTTTCTCTTTGATGTTTTGTGGCACATTTCAGAAGGCTGAAACTATTGCAATTAAAGTGGAAAGAGTGAAATACTTAATTTCTCTACAATTACAATTTTATTAGGTGACTTATATAGTTTATATATTTTACATATATAAACCACTATATATATAAATCATTATATAAACCATTTATGTAGTTATTTTTATATATTTATGTACATATAAGACCATTTATATAGTTAGATTAGAAAATAAGTGCATTTAATAGAAAATTAAAAATGATGAATATAGATAAAAGAAAGATGTTCACTAAAATGGAAATATTTGTAACTATATTGAGAATGCTTATGCATTAAGCATTTTAAATTTCTGAATTTGGTTGAAGAAGTGCTAAGTGTTCTAGAAACAAAAGAATAGGAAAACCTCTGACTAAATGTATTTTGGGTCCAGCTAAGGTGCTTGAGAGAGTGTTGAGTATGGTTAAGCTGCTCACTGTCTTAGACATTGTATTTTATTAGGGGCGATAAAATAAGCACATTTGACAATGAAGCAATTATAAATACTAAAAACTTCACAAAAGGGAAAATATTTGACAGGCTGTTGAAGCCATCTGGAGAGTGAACAAGTGGACAAAAGATCTCTCTCTCTTCTCCCTCTTTCTCTTCTGTACTCTGGCTTTCAAATAAATACGTAAATAAATGAATTTAGAAAGTTTGTTAATTTATAGTTCTGGAAGCCACTGGTTAGACATTCGTTTTCATCTGGGCAGCCCGGTGGTTCATTCCCTGGCTTGCGGTTGCAGTTCTCTGTCTTCACATGGTGCTCTCCCTCTGTGTGTGAGATCCTTTGCTTGGCCTGTTGTAAGGCATTTGGGATGGCATGGTGGACCCATTCAGGTAACCCAGGGCCATTCAGGGCTGAAGTGTGGCATAGCAGGCACCGGTTTGAGTCTCCGATGTTTCAATTCCAGTACGGCTCCCTGCTATCATACCTGGGAAAGTAGCCCAAGTACTTCAGCCCCTACACCCGAGTGAAAGGCCCAGAAGCAGCTGTGGGTCTGGCCCAGCTCTGGCTCTTGTGGCCATCTGGGGAGTGAACCAGCAAATGGAAGATCTCTCTCTTCCTTCTCTCCTCTCCACCCCCTCCCCTTCCCACTCTTTTCTTCTATGTCTTCTTTCTGTAACTCTCCCTTTCAGACAAATAAAAAGAAATATATTTTTTAAAGATTTATTTATTGATTGGAAAGTCAGATATACAGAGAGGAGGAAAGACACAGAGGAAGATCTTCCGTCCGATGATTCACTCCCCAAGTGAGTGCAATGGGCGGTGCTATGCCAATTCGAAGCCAGGATCCAGGAACTTCTTCCGGGTCTCCCACATGGGTGCAGGGTCCCAAGGCTTTGGGCTGTCCTCGACTGCTTTCCCAGGCCACAAGCAGGGAGCTGGATGGGAAGCAGAGCTGCCGGGATAAGAACCGGCAGCTCGTATGGGATCCCGGTGTGTTCAAGGCTAGGCCATGGTGCCAGGCCCAAAAGAAATATTTTTAAAAAGTCCTCAATTTAGTCCACTGGAACTTCTTTCAAAAAAGGTAAAATTTACACGTTTCTGGGATTGGGACTTGATATCTAGGAGTAGCCATTAGGTAACAATAATACAACTAAGATACAGTGAGATAGAAGTAGTGGGAAATGAAGTCAGAGAAGGAGAGGGCAAAAGAGGGGGAGAGGAACTGGAGGTGGTTGGGGACATAGAGTTGGAAGGACTGACGTGGGTATTGCCAGTGAAAGAGCAGTCCGTGGCAGGCAGTAGGTGAGAGCTCAAGCAGTTGGGCCCTTACTGTTTGTGTTAGAGGCCTGAATTTACTTTTTGGCTCCTGGCTTCAGCCTGGGCCCTGGCCACTGTGGGGAGTTAACCAATCGATCAATGCCGTTTGTGCGTCTTTCTCTGTGTCTCTACCTTTAAAATAAATAAATGTTTTCTAAAGAATTTCCGGGAATAAGAAAGTCCTAGGTTTTAGATTATGTGTCATTCTCAGTAGTGTGATGAGACCTGCCACAGTCCTGTCTCACTTGCCTTGTGTGTGAATTGTCCCTTTGTTCAACATATCCATGCTGTGTGTGATGCCCACCCTGTGGTCAAGGAAAGCTCCTGAATCACATGATCTTCGTATTAGTATATTATTAGGAAGTCAGTGCTAGCCTAATGCTGTGTCACGATGCGCACATCACCTCACTCCATCTCATCACATTGGCATTGTGTTATCAGACATCATTATAAGACTTGTCCTAATTATTGGTAAGATAGTGTGTTAGGACTGTATTCACATAACCTTGTTAATGGTATATTTATGGTCTGTAATTATATGTCATAGTATTTATAACTTACAAGGTAAATTTTACCATAGACTTACACAGTCTATGTGTGTGTAGGTAAAATAGTATCTGTCAGGTGGGGCTGGTGTTGCGGCATAGTGGATAAAGCTGCTGTTTGTGTTGCCAGCATCCCATATGGGCACACATTTGAATGCCAGATGCTTCACTTTTTGAAAAAGATTTATATGTTATTTTTATTGATCAGATATACACAGGAAGGAGAGACAGGAATATCTTCATCTGCTAAATCACTCCCTAAGTGGCCATGAAGGCTGGAGCTGCGCCGATCTGAAGACAGGAGCCTGGAGCCTCCTTCAGGTCTCCCATGTGGGTGCAGGGTCCCAAGGTCTTGGGCCATCTTTGACTGCTTTCCCAGGCCACAAACAGGGAGCTGGATGGGAAGCAGAGTTGTCAGGATTGGAACCGATGCCCATGTGGGATCCTGGCACATGCAAGGCAAGGAATTTAGCAGCTAGGCTACTGCACCGGGTCAGCTGCTGCACTTCAGCTCTAGCTTCCTACTGATGGTCTTGGGGAAGCAGCAGATGATCCAAGTGTTTGGGCACTGGCTACCATGTGGAAGAACTGCCTGGGGCTCAGCCTGGCCGTGTGGAAGATCTGCCTGGGCTTCGGCCTGGCCCTGCACTGGCATGGTAGCTATCCTAGGGGTTGAGGCAGCAGATGAAAACTCTTTTTCTCACTATCTCTCCCCTTCTGTTTGTAACTCTGACTTTTAAAAATGAATGATTGGGGCCCGGCGGCATGGCCTAGTGGCTAAAGTCCTCACCTTGAATGTGCCCAGGATCCCATATGGGCACTGGTTCTAATCCCGGCACCACTTCCATCCGGCTCCCTGCTTGTGGCCTGGGAAAGCAGTGGAGGATGGCCCAAAGCTTTGGGACCCTGCACCCGTGTGGGAGACCCGGAAGTTCCTAGATCCTGGCTTCGGATCGGCATAGCATCGGCCGTTGCGCTCACTTGGGGAGTGAATCATTGGACGAAAGATCTTCCTCTCTGTCTCTCCTCTCTGTATATCTGACTTTCCAATAAATAAATAAATCTTAAAAAAAATGAATGAATGAATCTTAACAAAGGTAAAATTAGGACATTTATGGTTTGCTGTGATCACAGTTTCAGACACCCACAGAGTGGAAGTTTGTGGTTAGAATTGCATCTTCTGTTAAAAAGAGAAATCTCTGATTTTCTACTATTTGTGAAATAGATAATGTTACAGTCTGTTCTAGAAAGTGAAAAAACCAATCTTTTTCCTTATAGGATAGATTCTCTTCTGGAGCAAATGGAGACCCTCCCAGCAGGACCCTGCCTTCGTCATCAGGTATGTGTGAGGACAAAAAGATGACAGAATTTCATCTGTTGATGAGGAGCTGGCCAGCAGACATCTTAAAGAGAAGTTATTTTTAGCACTTCCAGCGAGAAGTCATTGTGATGTGGATATTTGGGCTGGGACAAATATCCACGTATTTGTCACATATTGGGGAGAAGCATAGTATAGTATGTGGTTTTGTAGGTTGGTGTAAAACCTCTGCCCAATTAGGAAGTTGCATGTTTGGCTTGCAGGTTGCTAGGATATTTTCAGGGCTACTCAGCTGAGGGAGTAGGACTCTGGACAGTAAGGTTGTTTAAAGCAAGTTACAGTAGTACTGACTTGTCAAGTCAAATCTGCCATGCTATACGATGCCTAATTGAGGAAAAATTCTAATAAGAAATAATATCAAGATAGAAACAATTTTCTTTTCTGTACTGACTGCTGCTGGGGTGTCCCCCTCTTTTATAGAGTTGATGTGAATGAGAAGATGGGTGGAAGTGATAGAATTTGAGCTAGGAAATTAAACTCACAGCAGTTGCCTTTTACTTTGTCAAAAGTATGTTGAAATCTGTTACTGCAATAATTTTTTTGTGTTATGGTAAAATACATATAACACAAATTTCAGCATCTTATTTTAAGTGTACAGTTTTGTGACATTAATTCATATTGCTTTGCAGCCATCACCCACTTTCAGAACTTCTTCATCATGCTAAACCATCTTCAGTTCACTCTCTAAATTTGAATTACTGTGAATTCACTCTGTCTAAATGAATTCCAGTTGGTCCTCCTTTTAGGGTGAAAGGGTTAGTAGTGCCAGGAAAAAATTTAATCATTTCTCTTGGAAAATTGGTGACTAAGGTAAAGCATTTTAGTCAAAGCTTATTTAAAAGGCGAGCAAATCATAAACTCATTCAGGGATAGATTGAGCAGAGAGGAAAAAGATAGAAGAGAGATGTTTACATTTTTAGCTTGTGTTCATGGGGAGAGAGAATGTGCCTCCCCCATTACTTGGCTTCTCCTGAGTCTAGAAAGGAAGTGGCTAATGGTACCTTCCCCACATCCCCCACCAAGTCCCAGGTTAGGGGTGTACATCCTGGGGAAGGGGTCGCTTAATGAGTAGACAGGCCTGATTACACTAGGTGGAGGAGGTACTGCTTCCAGTTTGTGACTCTAAGCTTCCTACTAGCCTGTCACATTTTGTTTCTTCCTGAGATTTCCTGCCCCTATTCTTAAAGATTGCTGAAGGATGTAGTTTCATCTCATTTCTTTAGCTTCTGGCTGTTTAGGAGTATAGGCATTGTGTGTCCCTGGTTCAGAAACCTCTCATCTGATGGATTCATCTCATGAGCCATAGGAAGTCTGGTTGGTGCCAATGGCTGCGACCCCTGCATTGTTACTGCCACTCTGAGAAGTCGTCTTTTTTTGTCTTTTGAAGTAGCATCTAAGGGTCTTGACTGGCTCACAGAAGCAGGCCAACGTATGCTTCGTGTGCACCTGGGCGTGTTGCTCCCCTGCCCAGGAGTCCGCATAGGAGGCAACATAACATGCACTGTGTGCCCAAAGCCAGGGCACACTCCCCGGGCTCTTGTCCCTGGGGGAGATTGGGCATCCTGTTGCATCTGAGGCTGATGGGACATAAAATGCTGGATTTCTTGGTTAAGAACTATTAACACTTTTATCATAGAATTTTAAGTATTTTTAAAGTTTAATTTTCTGAGTTATGGGTTGTATAGAAGTGTTTTGAAGGATACATTTCTAAATATTAGAGAATCTTCAGAAAGTTTTATCATTTAATAGCTTCTCATTTGAGCCATTGTAATAAGATAATTTATATGTATTATACTAATTTTTATAAATTGTAGAATTTACATTGTGACTTCTGTGGTCTGTTTTATACACCTTTTATCTGTTATTAAATATAATTTCTTTGATGTTCATTAATGTTCATAGCTGTGAACCCAGTGCGTACTATTCTCTGGATGATCCTAATTCTTTCTTCATCCTTGATGACTTTTCTTGCTGCTACAGGCAGTGCTTCTAAAAACATCCCTATGTGCATCTTTGTAACCATGGGAATATGTCCATTGGAGAAATTAATGTTAGCATAGTTTTAAAGAATATGTGCCTTTTAAGTTAGGATCAAAACTTTGATCAGGTTTATAATTAAATACAGTGTGCATTTATTTCCCTGTGTCCCTGACCTGAGTGTTAGTAAACCTAAAACTACTCTACATGTGGTTATAGATTCTGTCTCTTATTAGGATTTTCAATTCTTTCAGTACAAATGAGATTTAGTTGCCATTCATTTCTCTTTTGGAGAGTCATATGTTCATATTTGTAATCCATTTTTCTACTAAGGTCATTGTCCCTCTTAATATAATTGTTTTCCTGCCATGTATAGCACATTAAAAGGCTTGAAGCTTGAGTACCACCTGGATTCTTGTTTGTTTTTACTTTAGAAATGTTCTTTTCCTCAGATATGGACGATGGATCTTCTAGAAGAGATCATTTCATGAGGAGTGGATTTGGCTCTGGGAGAAGTTTGGGAAACAGAGGTAACTGTCTTTGTCTTCCTTGAAGAATGGTATGAGTAGAGGCTTTTGTAGATGTTTCATATGAAGTCAAGTCTGTTGCAATTCAGTGTATAGGTAGAATGTTGGGATATTGAGTTAAAAGTTTTTCAGTTAAGTGGATGTGGGGAGAAAGGTACCTTCCTTCACTGCTACTGGGAATGTAGGATAGTACATCCACTGTGGAAATCAGTATGGACAGTGCTTAGAGAACTCCAAACAAACCTACCATATGACCCACCCACTCATCCCGCTCCTAGGAATACAGCCAAAGGAAATGAAATCTGCATATGAGAAGGGGATCTGTAATCCTATATTCACAGCAGCACAATCTACAAAAGCAAAGACATGGAAACAATCCAGATGCTCATCCAAAGAAGAGTGGTTAAATAAACTGTGGTACATCTACTTCATAGAATATTATTCAGCTATTAAGAATGAAATCATGCCATTTGCAACTAGTTGGTCCCAACCAGAGACCATTATGCTCAGTGAAATGAATCAATCACAAAAGAACAAATAGCATATGTTCTAATATAAGGAAACCAGCATGGAAAGTGTAACCTCAATAACCTGATCCATATTGTTTTTTTTTTTTTTGGCTACATCCCATGTGTTTTGATGTTTTTTTTATTTCAGTTTCATTTATTCCGAATGCTTTCTTTTGTCGAATTCATTGCTGGCTTGTGGATTACACAGTGGCACCATTTTCCCCAAGAAACGTTTGTGTTTCCTTTTTGTTGGTTCCTTTGTGTTGGTTACTCAGTGGCATGTTTTTTCATGGTGCTGTAATTTGTTGTTGTTGTGGCTGTTGCTCTAATTCATACCAGTTGTTGACCTTGTTTCATGGATTCTCATTTATGGAAATGTATAGTGATGCAGTACTGGGATCTATCATATCCAGATGTTGGGGTAGAATGCAATAATGCATTCCTACTTCCAAACAAAAGATGGACTCCTAGTGAAACTGTTGGAAATGTGCAGACAATGGGATGCCGGACTGTCTGACCCTGTCTGCAGCAGCAATGTTGGAGCACACGTAAATAAGAGACTGATAAAATTATGACTCTTTATGAAAGACTATACTATGGTAGCAACATGGGGAAAATCTGTCAAGGGGTGGGAATTTGGGGGGGAATCCCAAATAAAATTAAATTTAAAAAATTTTTCAGTTAAAATTCTGTTTGCTGTTTTTTAAAAACTTGTTTGGAACTAAAGGAAATTGAAGTGGATGAAACACTTGTGTTTGGAAGAGATGGGCAAATATGTCATCATTGAGCTTCTTGTTTTAACATATTTGTTGACTTCTAGCAATTATGTGAAAAAAAGGTTTGTAGAAGCTTGCAGTGCAAAGTAGAGATTTGCTCTTTTGAATCTTGCAAAGCAATAGAATAAGGTCTTATAACTAACTAGAATTAAGTTGAAGAGATTGTTGTCCCAAACCTGCAGTTTAAAATTTTACATTTAGGGCCTGGTGCAATGGCTCAATTGGCTAACCATCCCCCTTTAAGCTCTGGGGTCCCAAATGGGTACTGGATCCTGTCGCAGCCTCTCTTCCCATCCAGCTCCCTGCCTGTGTCCTAGAAAAGCAGTGGAAGATGGCCCAAAGCCTTGGGACCTTGCACCAGCATGGGAAACCCGAAAGAAGCTCCTGGATCCAGGCTTTGGATTGGTTCAGCTTCAGCCATTGTGGCTGCTTGGGGAGTGAACCAGCAGGTGAAAAATCTTTCTCTCCTTCTTGCTGTAAATCTGATCTGCCTTTCCAGTAAATATCATTTTTAAATTTGCTTATAGAACATCAGCACTTGATTTAAAAGAATCTGGTTTAGCAAAATACCTATCAGTGGTCCATTTTTTAAAGACTTTAAATTTTGAATTTTATGGTACAATTTTATAGGGTCTGGGATTTCTCTACACCCTACCCAAATTCCCTTGCCCCGACTAATTTTCCCTCAAATTATTACAATAGTACAGTCCTTCATAAGCAGTCATAAGTTCATCAGTCTGTTATTTAAGTGTGCCCCACCATTGCTGGTACAGACAATGTCATACAGTCCAGCATCCCATTGTGTAGATATGTCCGACTGTTTCATTGGGAATCCATGTTTGATTTGGAAGTAGAGATGCATACTGCATTGTATCTTCACATCTGGATAGTCTCTGTTAAGCCATACATTCCCTTAAATGAGAGAGCCTTGAAAAAAAAGTCAATATCAGTAATGAAGTTAAAACAAAAAATAAACAGCACGTTGGAGTCAAAACACTTGTCACTGAATAACCAATGTGTGGGTGAAGAAAAGAAAACACAAAAGCCTCCTGGGTAAAATGATGCCATCATGTGACCCATGAGCCAGTGATAAATTAGACAAGAGAAATGAAACTGTTTGGAAGAAATGCAAATGAAAACGAAAACATCAAAACACATGGGTTGCAGCAAAAATAGTATGGAAAGGGTTATTGATCTTACAGTTTGCATGATAGCTGCTTTATATCAGAGAGAACATATGGTGTTTGTCCTTTGGGGATTGACTTATTTTGCTGAGCATAAGGGTCTCTAGTTGGAACCATCTAGTTGCATATGGTATGATTTCATTCTTTGTAATGGCTGAGTAGTATTCCATGGAGTAGATGTACCACAGTTTATTTAACCACTCTTTGGACGAGCATCTGGATTGTTTCCATGTCTTTGCTTTTGTAGATTGTGCTGCTGTGAATATAGGATTACAGATCCCCTTCTCATATGCAGATTTCATTTCCTTTGGCTGTATTCCTAGGAGCGGGATGAGTGGGTGGGTCATATGGTAGGTTTGTTTGGAGTTCTCTAAGCACTGTCCATACTGATTTCCACAGTGGATGTACTATCCTACATTCCCAGTAGCAGTGAAGGAGGGTACCTTTCTCCCCACATCCATGCTAGCAGGTGTTGTTAGCAGAATTCTGAACATAGGCCAACCTCACTGGAGTTTGGTGGAAACTTTCTTTATTTTGAAAGACAGAATTTAAAAGGGAGACTTGTACCTGCTAGTTCACTCCCCAAAGTGCTGCAACAATTGGGGTTGCAACAGACTAGATTCAGGAGCTCCGGAGCCAGTAATCTTGGCCATCCTCTTACTTTCCCAGGCACATTAGCCGGGGGCTGAATGTGGCAGCTGGGACTTGGTCTGGTACCCATATGGATTGCTGGCATCATCGTAAGAAGCTGCTTAACCTGTCTGTGCTGCTGTTTTAGATTTGATAGTAAAATGCTAGGAATTTGCCCTGCTAAAGTTTAAAAGCTGTATGACGAGTTTTCTTTTAGATGACACCTATTAGTTATGTTTGGTAATTTTCAGTACACATTAACCCTTACCCTTGAATTTGTTTTTTTTTAAAGTTTATTGGTATTTTTCATATATATTCATAATCATTGGAAGCTGTTCTTTAAAATTTGTATTTTGTGTTGAATGTATTTCCAAGCTATGAGTTTAGTTTCTGCAGTTTCTGAAGGGAATTTTTTTTCTGTATCACCTGCTCTTCTGCTTTAGAAACAGTATGCTCCTTTTGATGAGGATCATCTTAATGTGGTGGGGGGAATCACATGAGGCTAACTTGTGGGGTAATCAGACTATGTGTGATTAATAGGACTGTGCAATCTGTAGGTAGAATGATGTAGTTTGAGGTTTGTTCACCTAGATGTGTTCGATAACCAGAGAATCTACATCTAAACCATTAAACTCAGTGTTACTCTGCATTTTTAAGCTTGTGCAATGGAAATTCACTCATTTTGGGCCACTGACTCTTTTCAACCTCACTGTTGGGCGTGGGCCAACTCACGGTTCAGTTGTAATAACACACATTGCTTCCTTTTTTTTTTTTTATTGTTTTTTGATACAGTTTAATAGGCACTGGGGTCTCCTTCCCCACTCCCCAAGTTCCCTCCCTTCTCCTCTGTTCTCCCCTCCAGTCTTACAAGCACACATTGCTTCTTTTTTTTAAAAGATATATTTATTTTTAATTGTAAAGTCAGATACACAGAGAGGAGAAGAGACAGAGAGAAAGATCTTCCATTCGCTGATTTCACTCCCCAAGTAGCTGCAGTAGCCACAGCTGAGCTGATCCAAACCCAGGAGCCTCTTCCAGGTCTCCCCCATAGGTGCAGGGTCCCAAGGATTTGGGCTGTCCTTGGCTACTTTCCCAGGCCACAAGCAAGCAGCTGGGTGGGAGGAAGCAAGGCTGCTGGGTTTAGAACTGGTGCCCATATGGGATCCTGGTGCATGCAAGGTGAGGGTTTTCGCAGACTACCACACTGGGCCCAATAGTGAATCATTTTTAAAGATCACTAGAGATTCCTTACAGAAGGAGCCAGTAACTAGATTGATGTGTCATATTCATCTGACTTTTGGAAAACTAAATATGCAATTTAGTTTTTACGTTTAAAATCTCCATGTTACTAATAAAAATCCCTCAAATTAGCATATGTTGTTTCTCAAGCCTGTAGTAAGATGCATAGCTGATTTGGACTTTTTAATTGTGCTGTAAGATTCAACTGTGGATTGTATTTCTAATATTAGAAATGATGTATCTCAAATATTACATTTAGGAATATCTAAGTATTTTGAAATATATATATATTTTAGTATTTTGAAATATATTAAGTGAAGAAGTTGTGTGATACTTTTTGAAATCCCTTTTCAATGAAGAAACAATCACAGAGTCAGATTTTACCCTAAATTTACTTCTGTAGTTTTAGGTTGAAATACACATTAAATTTCTGATCAGAGCTCAGTTAAAAATTAGTACTCAAAACAGTTCTCATTATACTTCATATACTCTAAGAAATCCTGTAGAGCCTTGAATGTAAAGCTTCCTTACTTTATCGTTTACCTGACATTTTTGGAAGTATTCTTTTTATTTAGTACTTTTGATTAATGCTTTTTGTATTTCATTGAAAGGTAGAAAGAAAAAGAGATTTTGTATCCTCTGGCTTATTCTCCACATGTCCATAACATCTGAGGCTGGGCCAGCCAGGTCAATCTGGGACCTGAACCTGAACCCCACTGGGGTTGGCAGCGACTAGCTGCTTGAGCCATCAAAGGCTGGCTGTCAGAGTATGTGTTAGGAGGAGTCTGGAACTGGGAATAGAACCGGATTAGGATCTAGGCAGGTGTTTCAATACTAAGGCAAATGCCCACTGGTAGCAGTTTATGTAGTTTTTTTTTTTCCCAGTAAAACTTGCATACTTGGTTATGATTTTGATGTTGACAGCTTCTCAGATTTTAGCATAATGTTGATTAGTTTTTTGTGCTTGCTGAATTGTGACTTTAATTTCTTGAGATGCAGAGATCTTTAAAATCTGGTGAAAATACCCAAGTGAACATACAGTTTTGCAGGTACCCTGAGGAATCTCCTAGATCTCCTTTAACTCCCCCTTTAACAAGGACATGATGGAGAGCAGAACCCTTGGAGCATACTCCACATCAGGGATCCTGGGAGGACACTGAGTGGCTGTTCCCCATCCCTGGGTACTGATGTAGTTAGGATGCTGCTGGATGTGGCTTCTCCCCTTCTCTCCCGCCTTCTCCCAGATACGGGAAGAATAAAAAGAAACTTGGAAACATGATCTCATCCACTTGCCCTATTCCTGGACCCTTCCCACCCTAATCATTAGTCCTCATGCACATGCATCCTTCTCAACTGTGCAACTATGTAAACATCATCAAAAATAAAATTAGAAAAAAGATTTGTAGTGATTACCAGACATGCTTTAGTTTTTCCCAGGGATGATTTAAAGTGTCAGTTTATGCTGTTTTAAAAATATTTCCTGTTTCTTTTAAATAACTGTGCTGCTTGCCATCCAATCTCAGCCTTCAGAATTCTTAGTTTAGTGATAGAGAAGCATAAGGAAAGAAATACTAGAGTATTTCCAAATGTTTATGGAAAACTAAGTTTATTTTGGTGTGAAAATTGAAATGCATGCATAGTTTTTCTGTAATAAATATTTCCCATGAACTTTTGGGGTAGCTCTTACTGAAAAAAGGTGCAGACAATGTACCTTGGACATGTGGAGGAAAGATTACGATGGAGGGCTGAATGAAGCTTGTCAAAACCGGTGTCCAGTGAAATGGCTTTCTGTAGGAAAAGTGGAAAAAATGAAAACTGTCATATTAAAGCAATAGCATGTGGAAAGGTGAAAATATTAGATATTCACAGTGTAAAGTGTGGGAAGTTGTTTAATGTGAGCTGAAGTCTTGGGTATTCAGAATTACATGGAAGAAAGTAAAACTTCCAATTTTTCTTATATAATCTCGTCCTACTTTTGATTAAAAGTTCTTTCATAGGGGGTGGGCAATGAAAAAAAAGTTTTTTTTGTAAACAGTCCGCAGGGCATTTAGAGATACAGAGGAGACAGTCCAATTTGCTGGCTCCTTCTCTAAATTCAGAACTGGACTGAGCAGGACTGAAGCTGAGACACTCGTTTAGTTGAGCCATCATCACTATCTCCCAGGGTCTGCATTAGCAGAAAACGCGAGTCAAGAGCCAGAGCTGCTCATTATCTCCGAGCTAATAATGGAATGTGGGTGTTTTAATTAGCTTCTTAACTATTTAACTAAATGCCCATCCTCTGAGATAAAATTTTTAACTTTATTGTTTTGTTTGAAAGAATGACAGAGATCTTCCATCTACTGGTTCATTTCCCAAATGCCTGTAACACCCAGGACTGGACCAGGCTGAAGCCAGGAGCCAAAAACTCCATCTGGATAGCAGCAAGCTGAAGCAGAAGCAGAGCTCAAATCCAAGCATACTCATATGAGATATGGGGAATCCCAGTGACTTTAACATCTATCCCATAATTTTGTAATTCCAAAAGTTGAAAGATTCATAGAGATACAAGTACTAGAAATATAAGCAGTTAAAAAGTAGAACAAGATTATAAAATTTTCAATAGCTGTGACTTTCTCACAGGGGCGATGTGTAATAATTGGTGCTTCGAGTGAGGTTTGAGCATATAGAACATTGCTACTGATTTTCCTGATTGTAAGTCTCCAGTAAATAAGCCGCTGACAAAAGGTGCATTTCATCAGTAGTGAATTGGTGTTTTTACCTTAGTGTCATAATTTTTGTATTTTAAAAGTTGCCAGGTGTGTTGCTTACTACTGTGTCTCTAATACTCTTCCCATTTTGGAAGTCCCTTTAGTGGAGATTCAGTTGGTTTCTAGCTTTTGATGATGTACTTAACTTGATATGTGAAGAGTTTATCTGAACTTTTTCAGATGCTGGCGAATCTACTAGAAAAGAGAATATGTCCGCGGGAGGTGGTTTTGGAGTTGTGAAGGGCTTTGGAAGTAGAGGTAAATATGTAAGATATCTTAAAATCATAACTGAAGTGACCCCACATTTTTCAAGTTTTTGGTTTTTATTTAAGTTTACTAGATATATAAAGTAGATACCTTTCCCAAGAATTTTTGAGGATCTTCAGGGAATGCTTTCACTTTCTTTATCACACTTTCAAGTAGCAAATGAAATAGTTTTTAGGGATTTTAAAAATTTATTTGAAAGGCAGTATAGTAGCTTTCCACCTCCCTCCCTGGCCATTTATCATAGCTGTTAGATCTGCTGATTCCCTAAATGGCTCCAATGGCCAGGACTGGGCCAGACCAAAGCCAGGAGCCAGGAACTCCGATAGAGACTTCCGTGTGGGGGTGCTTGGGCCATCATCTGGTTTCCCAGGTATACTAGCAGGGGGCTGGATTGGAGGTTGAGCAGGTAGAACTTAAACCAGTGCCATAAGTGGCAGCTTAACCTTTTATTTTCTGTTAACTTTTTGAAGTACCCTCATATTTGTTATCTACGCTAAGAATTATTTATTTATTTATTTTGCAAAGAATTAAGATTCAACATTTTTACTTTTAAAATTAGTTGTAGAGAATTTGTCCAGAGATGCATAATTCTGGAAGCTGTATTTAAAGGTTTGAGAGGGGGAGAGAGGTGTTTATAAAAAGTGAAATCTGAAGGCATAGCTTAATTAAAAACTTGTTGTGTTAAGTGATAAACAGAAAGATGGTAACAAAATTTCTGTGTTAGTGGGAAGGGAGAAGTTACTGAATAGTGAATTATGACTTTTAGAACTTAACATTTTTGAGATAACGTTTTAGGTTTACATTATAGTCCAAGTCAAAGGCTTACTGGCTCTACTAAATAAAGAGTTCAACAAATGAAAAATAAAAGGATCATGGTCCAGCAGGAAACTAGGCAAGGACTATAAACCATAATCAGCTGACACATATCAAGTGCAATTTAAAATCTCAGAATGAATAAAATTATAGTAGTATATAATTATTGTATAATTTGACTTAATTCTTAAAGAAGTTAGCAATTTGTGAAATGTTTTAAGTGTCAATACTTTGGTTAGAAAGTGTATTGTCATGCTGCCATGCACGCCTGTTCTGTCCATGTGCATGTAGAGGAGTGTATTAATTTGCAGTAACATAAGAATGAAATAGTTATTTATAATCTTAAGAGGATGGAGTTGATAAATTGAAAAAGAAATTGTAATGTAGCCTGAATGGGTCTTGACTGATAGTCCATCTTATGTGAATTATTTTAAAGGAGGATCAGTGGCAGTAGTTTTTCTAAGCTCACCCCCTTTTTTAAAAACAGTTCAGGAAATTGTTTTCAGAATTTTACAAAATTCTTTATATTTTGCGTAGGTTTTTCACATAACAAGTTTGAAGAAGGTGATAGCTCTGGTTTCTGGAGAGGTAAGTTTAATGTTTTGCAGTAACTTCAATATCATGTTTGAAGAATACATGCCATAGAACAATGAGGATTAAATGTCTTGGTCTGGTTTAGTTATAACTCTTCTTGTATAAATGAGCTGTAATCCAGAGCTGTCAAGGATGTTACTGGGTTGCCAGTGACAGATTCACATGTTCAGCTTTGCTGTTTGTGTTAGTCAGTCTGAGGGGTACAGCTTTTGAATGCTGTGCTAAGAACAGGTGAAAATGGAAAGAACAATCATTTAAGGTACCATTTAGATTCCAGTAAGTCTATGACAAAAATTATAATAATATGAATTACTGCCTAAAATAAAGACATTTCTATCAAAGATACTTAACATTCTGGTTTACAGGAATATAGAAAATGACGAGACTAGCATAAATGTTGCTTTCCCAAATCTGTTAGAACTGTGTAAAAGCCTTGGAGCTTGTGTTTAAAAAGAATCATGATTCTGATGCTGCTTCTGTTTTGTAGTTATTGCTTATGGAATCTTCATAACATAGTCTGTTTTGAATTCTGTACTTGGTTCTTGCTTCTGCCCTGTTTACCTGCTAAGCTGAGTGATAGAACAAGTTGCTTAATCTTAAGCCATAGTTTCCTGTTCTGTAGGTTAGAGGCCATCCATTTTATAGGTTGTTAGGCAAACTGAGAATACATGTAAAAGAACAAAGCTCAATAGCAGACTGTTTTTATGGTAAACAATGAATGCTGGCCGTAATTCATAGCTATTTAAGGTTTGTTCTTTGATTTTCAAAGTCCAAATCAACCTTAAAGCCATTTTGTAATAAGGTGGGATTTTAATGTATCATGTAAGATTGTTCCTCCAAATTACCAGTTTGGTCTCCCTGCTTCTCTTTTTCTGTCTTATTTAAGTGATAACATATATGACATAAAAATAGTATTTGTGAGAGAAGGAAAACAGCATCAGATTTCATCTTTTGCATTTTTGCTTGTTTGTATTCTAATTTTTCAAGGGTTAACATCCTTGACATTTAAGATCAATTTTACTTGTCAGGACAACTTCCTGTCCTTGGACACCAGAGAACTTTTGAACACAAATTCCAGTTTCTCACAAGTCTTGAGAGAACTTTCTTTTATGTAGTGGCTTAATTTCTTCACTTTAACCTATCTTTTTATGTTTTCGTCCTTAGCTTCTAGAACATTAAAAAAATTAGGTATGGATTAAATTAATTATCAAAGTTGTTGCCAAGCTCCTTGGTGTGGGTTTTGAGAATATGGTAGAAGTTTTCATTCTGCACAAAGTGAATAGTGTGTTTTGTGGTGCCTTCTCCTCGTTCTCATTTTCCTGGGTTGTACAGTGTAATATAAAAGACCAGGATTTATAGCTGAACACCATACATTTGAGACTAACATCGTGGTCCTAGAAACCTCATTATCTTGCATAAAGTATTTAACTTCTCTGCATATTATTTCCCCTGCTTATAAAATGAGATTGATACCTGCTTTACAAGGTTGTGACAGTTAAAAAGTTATTACAAACCAAGCATTTAGAACAGTACTAGATGTAAATTGTATATGTTATTCTTACATAGTTATTAGCAGGTTCTAACCAATCTTGAAGTCATTGTTACATTTTAGTTGTGCTAGACTTTCAGTCTCTACAGAGATCATTTTTCTTTTTAATGTTTATTTTAAACTAGTGTGATTTACAAGCAGTTGAAAAAGTATTACAAATTATTTCCATGTGTCCACCACCTAACCTCTCTGGTAACATTATTCTATTTAATTTTCAGTGCATACAAAAGAACTGTTTGTCTTGGGGAAATAATCAGCTGAAAATAATGAGAGACTCATTTTTTTGTTGTCAGTTCCAAATTAGTTTTTTTTTTTTTTCCTTTTGGGCAAAGAATGCTATATTTATTTACCAGGATTAAATTGTGTTATAAAATGTTTTCTTTCTGACTTATCTCCTCTGTATTAAATCCCACTTTCATGGCAGTTTATTAGATGATTTCTCAGGAATCTTTCCTACTTGACTACTACAGCTCAAATAGAGATGTGCAACCAGAGCTGTGGTCATTGTTTATTGTATAACAGTATAGATTGTTAAGTAAGTTGGTACTATCACAGGAACCTAGCTAATAACCTGCGAGCTGCTGAGTGACTTTAAGTTCTTAGATATTAAACATCAGTCACATATACAAGATCCCTTGAAATCATTTGTGCATTTCCTAAGTGCAGCTTTGTTGAAGCCTTGAAAGCTTAAAGTTAGATTAATACTGAGGACTTAGACTTCTTAAAAATTGTTCATTCCTGGTTATTACTCTACTTCCTCTCCCTCCCTCTTTCTCCCTCTCTCCTTTCCCTGCTACACACTCTCTCCTTTCTTCTTTTCTTTTCCGCTCCCCTTACCTCCCCTCCTCTCCTGTCTCTTCCCCTCTACTCGCCTTCCTTTCCCTTCCCTTCTCTTTCCTTCTTCTTTCTTATTTATTTTTGATTGGAAAGGCAGATTTACAGAAAGGAGGAGAGACAAAGATCTTTTCCCAGTGGTTCACTCATCAAATGGCCACGATGGCCAGAGTTGAGCTTATCAGGAGCCATGAGCCTCCTCTGGGTCTCATATAGGTGCAGAGTCCTAAGGCTTTGAACCATTTTTCACTTCTTTCCCAGGCCTTAAGCAGGGAGCTGGATGGGAAGTGGAGGAGCTGGAACAACAACTGATTCCCATTATAGGATGCTGGCACTTACAGGGGATTGGATTAGCTAACTGAGCTATTATGCCAGTCCCCATGCTTCACTTTTCAGAATAAAACATTCCAGGAGGTCTAGGAATTAATTTTAATCTCCAGATAACTCTTATGCAGGTCTCAGTGTAGTGATACTTATATTATTAGTTAAAAATCCCAGTAATGCTACTTGTCAATGTCATCAACAACAAAAAAGCCAGGCTATTCCCGAGTTATTTTATTATGATGAATGAGGAAAATTTGCATGTCTTTAAGAAAACACTGATGTCTCAGGTTTGTTAAGAATGGTAAGTTACAGAAAAATACATGATGGTATCTGTAAATAGGGCAGACACGTTTTCTACTTGTTTGCTGGACTACATTTGAATACCAGTTGATTACTTAATAGTTTAAATAATTCTGAAAGTATTTTTAGTCAAGTTGATATTTATTAAATTCTTGTTTTTGCCTAGGGTAGCACTTGACAAACAGCAGTCTCTCAGTTATATTCTTAATATTTAACACTAGTACACATTATATAATTTGTTTAAGAAATTCAGTAAAATTTTATATGTCTATTAAAATCACAAGAGGTAAAGCTAAAATGTATTATAACTTATAAAAATTTAGCTTTTCTGATTTATCTGGTAAGTTCTATTCTTTAACAATTATGTTATTTTGGTAGCTATTAACATGTTAAACTTTTATTCAAGAATCTAATAATGACTGTGAAGATTATCAAACACGGAAAAGAGGATTTTCCAAGAGAGGTGGTAAGGACAATGTTTTGGAACATTTGTACTTATGATAGCCCAAACTGATGAAACTAACTTTGTAAGTGTTGAAATAACAAAAACTTCTGGTGGAGAAAAACCTTTGAAGAAAAATACTTGGGCATATGTTCTCTGATTTTAATAATGGAGAGATTATTCACCAGTTCCACTTTGTGAAGTCATTGGGTACACGTGTTGTTTCTAAACTTTGCACTATATGTTATGAGGTCCACATGAGGGACAGTATAAATCTTGGTCAGTCATGATTGAGATGAGCTGGGTATGATTGAGTCTCTCAATAGGTATTAGAAATTTGGGAAAGGGAAGAAATTGTAGATTATTTTGTTCAAGTCAAGTAGTATTCTACCATACTTTTCTAATTCTGTCTCTAATGAA
Organism: Ochotona curzoniae; assembly: GCF_017591425.1. Classification (NCBI taxonomy): domain Eukaryota; kingdom Metazoa; phylum Chordata; class Mammalia; order Lagomorpha; family Ochotonidae; genus Ochotona; species Ochotona curzoniae. The sequence goes on from NW_024465582.1 coordinate 25,706,423, forward strand.
TTTGAAATGAGAGTGTATAAAAATTACTCTGCTTATTTCTTCTTTATATGTGGATAGACACTGTAAAACTGAAACAGCAAAACTCATCAAAATACTGTGAGTTTACTATGAAGTTTACATATAAGTCAAACCCTAAAAAAGGGCTTATCATTTGAAACTGAAGAATAACCAGACAGATCAATGTTTTTGTTGCAGCTTGGGAACTTCCCTTTGTGTTGACCATTATTAGGTGGTTAGCTGGGTCAAGTGCAGCAGGGACTTAAAGACCTGAGGCTGAGGGAAGGATACTTGTCGACTCCTCAAAAGGCCATGAAGATACTCCGCTTTCTCAATTTTTAAAAATGTTCATTTTATTTGAAAGAGAGACAAACAGATGCCTGCAAGTGCCAAGATTGGGCCAGGCTAAAGCCAGGATCTGCACTTCCTGTGTGGGTGGAGGAACTCGGGCATTTGGACTATCTGCTACCTTCTGAGGCACCTACTTTATCCGGAAGCTGGATCAAAGTATAGCAGCTGATACTCTTAACTTAGGCGCTGTTATGTAAAATGTGTGCATCCCATACTGCAGGACCAATAACCACCCTGGTGAAGGCATTTTAGATCCGTTTCAGAATGTTTATCTTTTGGAGTCCATGTTCAAATGGCAATTCATGTGGAATTTATTTTTGTCTATTAGAAGATAAGAATCAAGGCATGTATTTTTTCCATATGGTGGTCTACTTGACTCAGGATCACTTACTGAAGACTGTCCCTCCTACTCTGTGTTCCCAAGCTGCTTTTGTTCTAACTTATGTGGCAATATAATATGTGTATCTCTTTTTGGGTTTAATTCTATTCCATTGGTCACTTTGTTTTTGCACCACTGCCCACATAAGCTAATTACTTAATAGAGCTTCAGAATAGGTCATGACACATAATGTCTTCCAAGGTTAATTTTTTTATTTAAAAGATTGCCTGGATTAGTTTTAGTTTTTTTGCACTCCATATGATATTTAGTGATAGCTTATCGTTATAAAAAAAAAACAAACCCTGTCCTCAACAAAGGAGAACTTAGTTCTGGCTGTTGTTACAAAATAAACTACCACAGACTAGGAAGCTGGCAGATATTTTATTTCTCACAGTTCTGAATTCTGGGAATTCTAAGATCACAAGACATTTTCAGATTCAATGACTAATGAAGACTTGTTTTGTGGTTCATAGATGGTGGCTTCTCTCTGTCATCAGTTGGTGAAGGAGCAAAACAGCTTTCTGGGGCTTTCTTTATGACAGAACTAAAGCATTCAGGGTGCTTCTTTCCTGGACGTGTAGTCATCCTCCAAGGAACCTGCTTACTAATACCTTGGGGGGTTAGGATTTCTTTCAAAAACTATTTATTGGAAAGGCAATGTGTCACAGAAAGGGAGAGAAACATAGTCCATCTGCTGGTTCATTCCCCAGTGCCTGCTGTAGCTGGGCAGAGATGGACCAAAACCAGGAGTTCACAATGCCTGCTGTAGCTGGGCAGGGACGGACCAAGATCAGGAGTTCCCAATACTGGCTGATCCTCTGCCGACTGGTGCCAACAGCTTATATGGGTGCTGGTCTGTGTTAGCTGCTTCACTTCCAATTCAACTCTTTGCTTACAGTCTGGGAAAGCAGTGAAGGGTGTTCCAGGTCCATAGGAGCTGTTTTTCTGTTTTTGTCTGTTGTGAAAATACTGCTGTACATGATCGTGTTCTGTGATCTAAGTCCCTGGTTTTAAAACTTCAAGTTAAATTAGAATATTTTTAAAAGTTCATGAAAATTTCATGAAGAAAAAGACTATGCATGTATCTCAATGTTTTGCAACAAAATAAATTTGAATTGTATTTTTCATGAAGTTTGTAAAATGTCCTTGTATCCTTTGAAGTGTGATTGCTAGGAGAAGTACTGGGATAGGTTAAAATGCCACAAAAGTTTGCTGTTCTAGCCAATGATCAGCATTTTTTCTTTTGAATACTGCTTGTATTGCTGCAAGTCTTTGATCCACTTCTAGAATTTTCAAAAAAGATATTTCTAGTTTTTGCACATTTTTTGATTGTCTGCTTCAGAATGAGAGAATTTGGGGTTGCAATATATAGACTATCAATTGGGAGCAAGTAACAGAGAGAAAAGGCCAGGCCTTGGGCCATCCTCTACTGCTTCCCCAGGCCACCAACAGGGAGCTGATGGGAAGAGAGGTTTATTTATTTGGAAGACAGTGGCACGGAGGGACTGTCCGTGCCAGAAACAGAGACATTCTGTCATTTGATTCACTCCCCTAAATGGCTAAAACCAGCAGGGCTGGGTTGTTCCAGTCTCCTCCCCCAATACTGGGCCATCTCCTGCTGTTTGTTTGTTTGTTTGTTTTTGGCACATTAGCAGAGAACTGGGTTAGAGATAGAGCTCTAAGATACAATGCTGGTGTCACAAATGACGATTTAACTTGCTATGCCAAGGCTGCTCAACTGTAGAGGGAGCTTTATAGCTTTAAGTGCATCCATTAGAAAAAAAATATGAGCGAAATGTTCAACTTTAGCAGTTTAAAAAGAAGTAAAACTTGTACAATAGATGGAAGGTAATACAGAGATGTACACATATACAGTAAAATACTGAATGATGAAAGTGAATGCAGTGGTTTCACACATTACCAAAGCTGAATAAAAGAAAGATGTACAATATACTAGCACTTGAAAAAGTTCATGTAGATTGGCAATTAAGAAGATAGGTATTGAATCGAATTCTTTTACATCAGTATAAACTTATTGTCGATTTCCTGTGAACTTTCTGTAGTCTCCTCAGATGTTCTGTATGATTGTGTTATGCAAAGCTCTGAAATAAAACCGAACAATGTGCTATTTAAGGATAAATATATGTATTAAAAATAAAAGAAGAACAAGAAAGTGTAAGACAATTCAGGATAACAGTTAAGTGGATGGAAAGTTCAGGACGAGAAACGAGGCAGATGTCAGGAATGTTTTAATTAAGACTAGATCATGGGTACACAGGCTTCATTTTATTATGTTTCGAGCTTATATGTATGTTTCATATCCATGAAAGTAACACAAGATAAGCTCTTTTTCAAGAGATAGACCTCCCCAACAGAATTTCTTAAATGGAAACAATTTAGAATGAAAAGTAAACTTAGCTATTAGTACAGATGGTTGAAGAATGTAAAGTATAGGCAATAGATGTGTAAGTGAATCTACTTTGAATTTGTTTTCTCATTTTATAAGCATGTTTTTAAAATATAGTTTTCTAAACATAGCACGGTAAATTTCATTCCTTTTCTTTTGGTGCAAACAGTTTTAAGTTCATAAGCTAAAAACTCAATTTCTTTATTTCCTGTCCTGTTTAGTACTTGGGATTTGGATTGATCTGGTTCTGCCCTAGGTGGAATCAAGTTTAATGAACCATTTTTAGTGACTGTGGGTACTCAGTTGGATCAATGAAAAAAATGTTTATAATGGGAATTAGACTTAAATGTGTGTCCAAATATGTCATCTTTGAGTAAGCTGTTGACTACTTTCTTGGGAGCAAATGTAACCCCTGGATTTGTTTAATCTACCTGTGGCTTGCAGAAATCAGTTAATAGTAGAGTTAGAATAATTATTAGTGTTCATTTTTAGTAAACCGTGGGGGGGATTTTTTAAAAATAGCTGTTCATATTGAGAATAACATTTTAGGTCAAATGTGGCATTTTTAGTAACCATCTGTTTAATGCCTTAAGTACTTATCTAAAGTCATTGAATTATATTATACAAGCCTTAACTCAAATTTGTTGCGATGTCCCCGTGATTTCTTTGTTGTTGTTTTGTCGTGTTCTTGTGTGTTGTGTTTTAATATTTTAGGCTATCAAGATGGAAATGGCTCAGAAGCTTCAGGTCCCCCCAGAAGAGGTGGAAGAGGTAGTTTCCGAGGTTGCCGTGCTGGATTTGGTCTAGGAAGTCCAAGTTAGTAGTCAATTGTAAATGGTGTGCTTTGTTTTGAAGAAAAAAAAGATTTAAAAAATTATCATGTAAAGCCAGCTAATTAGGATTCTGTGATAATGGTTTAGCACAGTGTGTCATATAAAGGAAATGTGTTCTAACATTTCTTAGACACGTAGTTGTGTATAAGTGAGGTTGGATATGTACATTTTTCCAGAAGTTTTTGTGACTTGATTGTGCAATATTATTCATTGTTGAGGGCTTTAGAGCCTTGCTTACTTGACTGGCCTTATAAGCAAAGTAGGTGGCCTTCGCTGTGGCTCTACACATCCCCCAGTGCCTGCCTTTACCCCTGTGGCTTTCTGCTTTAAAAGCCTCCAGCCTTCATTCTTTTCCAAAGTTAACATCTTCACAAGTCATTGTTGGAATTCTTGTGTCTCCAACACAGATCAGTAATTTGAAAAGCTAAAAACATAAATCTATAGTGCTAGTTCAGCAGAAGTGTAGTAGATTAGTGCGTGACTGTGCAGGCCTGGTCAGGCTTGATCGGGTAACAGTGTGTGCTGTTCTGGAGGGTAAGTGGTTGAAAAGATGCATGTGAAGTGTGTTGCTTTTGGAGATTTAACTTTTGCTGGCTGGTGTCAGTTTGGCATAAAATTGACCCTACCTTCTTTTATAAAATGGTTTTGATGAAAACTACTTAAGACATAATGTGTAGTTGAAAGAACTGATTTGTAGAGAAATTCTTTGTGCAATAATGTACATTTTTCATGGCAATATAACTTAATTTTTCCACTTTATGTGAAAGATTTAAGAACTTCTTGAAAGTAATGTCTAATTTTATTTTCTACAAATCAAGATAATGAAAACAATGAAGATGAAGGGATGCAGCGCTCTGCTGGCTTTTACGGTTCTAGAAGATCAGCCTTAAGTACCACAGGTCAGGAATAGAACTAATTACTTTATGTTAATCATTCCTGTATACTTTTGCATTAGGATCAGTGCCCCTAATGCATACATTTAAGTTTGGCTTCTGGCTCATGTCTCTGCTTTGGAGACAAAAACATATTGACAAAGTTTGTCCATGATGAATTATTTCTTCTTCTGTTATCCACTAGTTAGTTTGAGATGTGAATTGTATTTTGATTAGAGGAAAGAAATGGAAACTTGCATTGTTCTGAAAGAAACATTTTTGACTTGAGGGAAATAATTTGTATGATTTGAAGAGAAATTTTTAAAAACTATTTAAAAATGTTCAAATGATGGTCAGGTTTAAATTACATCTAGAATTAAAGGGTAAGGGTGAAGGACTCTTAAGTGATTATTCCACATTGGCTAGAAATGCACATTTTGGTTTCCATACTTGAGGAACTGTTTCCTATGCATAGTCTGCCTTACAATGTCTTTTAGGTAATGGTGACACGTTTCAAAGCAGAAGTGGCAGTGGAAGTGGACGAGGTAAGTTCTGATTGGTTTACTGTAACAGATTAAGACTATAATTCGGACTTACTGTTTGAAGTTAAAGGTAATTGTTACTACTTTTATAGAGACCTTTTGGAGTGTAAATACACAGTTGATTTTGGAGAGAAATGCATATATTCTTTTTGATCCTTTTATTGGCACTATATACCACAGATTTATTTATAAGATTGTTGACTGAACTTCACTTACAATAAGCAAACTAAAAATCACATAAAATTCCTTAATAACTAAATTAAATAATGTAATTATAAGTTGAATTCTGTATAGATGTTAATATTGCGATATGTTTGTACAAATTCCTGTTATAATATGGGATAGTTTGATTTGGTCTTAGAGAGTTCAGTATGTGTGTTTTTTACTCTGAATTTTTTAGAGTATAAATATTTGAATGTCATAGAAAATAAAATGCTTGAATAGTAAATAGTTTGATGAATCACTTTAAGAGATTTTCAGCAGTCATAATCATGAGTTGTCTGAGAACTTTTCAGAGTAACAGCCTGTTTCTCCCCTCACCACTACCCTGATTCTTGGATTTCTGAATGTAGGAAAAGTTTATTAAAGACTCGTTGAACCAGTTCCTCCACATATGTTCAAGTGTAAAGGAGAATTTCAAGACTTGTCAACATATAGTACAAAATGCTAGAGAGCTCACATATTTAAAATGTATCTAATTCATTTTCTGTTTTAAAATTGTTTTTATGTTAGAGACAGAGCGAGAACTCCCATCTGCCTGGCTCACTCTCCGGATGTGTGTCATTGCCCTGTGCTAGACCCCTATTGGGCACCAGGAACTCAGTCTAGGTCTTCTGTGTAGGTGGCAAGAAACCAGTTAGTTGATTCATCACTGTTAGCTTCCAGGGTCTGCATTAGCATAAGGAAGCTCTCAGGAGCCAGCTGTCAAACTCAGTACACCAATAGGGAAGGCTTGTGTCTTAACTGGTGTTTTATTTATTTTTTTTTAAATTTTTTTTTATTTGTTACTAACATTGGGTTATGTGATACAGTTTTATAAGCACTGGGGATTCCCCCCACCCCTCCCACACCCTTCCTTCCATAGTGAATTGCTCCACCTTGCTGCATAACCGCGGTTCAAGTTCAGTTGAAATTCCTTCATTGCAAGCATATACCTAGCATAAAGTCCAGTGTCTTACTGTCCAGATAAGTTCAGTGGCCTCTTGGGGAGACCTTCTCTGGCCTGAAGGTAGAGCTAACAGAGTAAAGTTCCGGTCAGTTAAAATCCCCAACAAAACATCAGCTTAACTGGTGTTTTAAATGCTAGGCTAAATGCTCATTCCTTTAATAAGCATTTTGAAGCTAATGCAGTCCCTACAGTGACACAGAAGGTGACTAAATCTCTGAAAGAAAGGTAGTTTACAGGACAGAATTAACAGATCCAACTGCAGTTCACCTAAAATTTAGGATTGTTCCTTGGCTGCAAGTAATTCTGATACAAAATGAGTCTTATCAACACAAAGATAGCATTTTGAATACTAAGGAAACTTAAAATGCTTAAGATTTTGTTTATTCTGTTAATTATTATTTATAAGAAGGGACATTAAAGGTACCTGTCTGTTCTTAGAAATTGTCATCTTTGAAGACAAAATAAAGGTATGTATAGCTTTATGTCTTGACTGACTCTAATTTTTTAAATAGGTGGTTACAAAGGTTTAAATGAAGAAATAATAACAGGTTCTGGAAAGAGTAAGTTTTACTTTTGATAAAATATTCAATTATTATAGTAAGTATTTTTTTTACCACTCAATCTTAAAAATGTTTGTCTACTTGAATTCCTATAAGATTCTTGGAAGTCAGAAGCTGAAGGAGAAGAAAGTGGTGATACTCAAGGTATGTTAGTTTTGTGTTATACCTGAATATGTATTTCATCTCAATAAATTAAAAAATTTTTTTTGTATTTATTTGATAGGCAGAGAGAGAGAGGCACTCTCTTTCTGTGGCCCAAGACTAAGTTGAGAGCCTAGACCTCAACCCAGGTCCCCTGTCTGGGTCTCAAGGACCCAGTCACTTGAGCCATGACTTGCTGCCTCCCAGGGTGCACATTAGCAGATGAGCAGGAAGCAGGAATTGGGAGCAGAGGGGGAACTAGAACCCAGGCCCTTGGATATGAGATGCAGGGTATCCCAAGTGATGTCTCAACTGCTATGCCAAATACCCACCCCTGAAAATGCCAAAAGCTTAAAAGCAGACTAATTAAAAAAATTGAACAGTGAAGACTTGTGATAAGTGGAGAGAGGTGTTATAGCTTTTAAATTTGGTTTTGTTGATTTTTGTGTTTTTTCTCCTGTAGTCTGTGTAATGTAAACGTCTGTTTTTAATTTTAATTCCAAGGACCAAAAGTGACCTACATACCCCCTCCTCCACCTGAGGATGAGGATTCCATCTTTGCACATTATCAGACAGGCATAAACTTTGACAAGTATGATACTATTCTTGTGGAGGTTTCTGGACAAGACCCACCGCCAGCAATTCTGGTCAGTATATTAATTGTTTCTGTAGTGACGATGAGGCAAACTCTGGTTTTAAATGCACGGCATATTTCTTTAAGTTGGTATCAGCAAAGAAACTTCACATTCAGTATCTAATGTCTTATGTTGGAAATGTAGAACCGTGTGTACCATCTAAAATAGAATTAATTGATACATCAAAAAAAAGCTTCCATCACACTCCAGACCAGAATGAGAACTTTATTTGAATTTACCAAAAAAGAATACTTTTCCTAAATTTGAAAATGTTTGCAGCCTAAATAGGCGAGAAGGTCTGGTTTAGGAGAATGGTTTTATGAGGAATGTCGGGGAGCCATCTGTCCTTATTAGTAATTACATTAAACTCTTATTACTGACCAGAGTTTTGAATGCTTCACGGATTTTAAGGGGTCAGGAAAACATTTTTAGAACTGCTGTCTGAGAAATATTTCTAATTCTATTAAGTTACAGTAAGATCTTTCTTTTCAGTGGAGGCATTTTGGTAAAGTAACTTTAGTTATATAAAGTAGAAGTTTGTTAATAAAGTTACATTAACAGAATTTCAACTGGTTCAAATGGAATATGTGCAATGATGTGCATATGCTATATGGAATTTAATTAATGCTTTTTTTTTCTTTCAGACTTTTGAAGAAGCCAATCTTTGTCAGACATTGAATAACAACATTGCTAAAGCTGGCTATACAAAGCTTACTCCTGTGCAGAAATACAGCATTCCTATTATACTTGCTGGAAGAGATTTGATGGCTTGTGCTCAAACAGGATCTGGGAAAACCGTGAGTCATTTTCCCACATATATTCATCCTTTTACTTAAAATTCATTTTTAATACTGTTTACACCCACCCCCAGACCTGACCCACACATATGCCAATGGATACTATAACCTGGCCTGGGCCGGCCTGCAGCTTTGGGCCATCCTCGACTGCTTTCCCAGGCCACAAGCAGGGAGCTGGATGGGAAGTGGAGCTGCCGGGATTAGAACCGGCGCCCACATGGGATCCCGGTCACATTCAAGGTGAGGACTTTAGCCGCTAGGCCACACCGCCGGGCCCTGCTCATGTGGTTTTGATGGTTCTGAAATGCTGTTGATTTCGTGGTTCCAAGGATGAGGAAACCCTTCCAAGGGCGGCTGGCTGACATAGTCCACCTTAGGGTCTCCATTCACCCAGATACTTGCTGGCAACAATTGGCTGGGGTAGTTGACCAATTTATTCTGCCCTCCTTCCTCTGCTGTGGTACTAGATGACCTCTATAGACCCCAGTGAACTGCCATGTATCCGATGTGCATCTGGACATGCTCTCCACTGCTCCATCTTAGCCACCGAGGAGGCCCAGTTCTGATACATGCACTCCACAGTCACACTGCAGATCCTGCGGCCCTCCCCGTGGTTGGAATTCTGAGTCTAGCGGTTCAGTTGTGGGGGGCTCCCAAAGAAACCTCATCTGAAATGACCCCAGACCTGACTCCTATGTATGCTAACCAGTAAGAGGTCTGTCTGATCAGTCCATCACCAACATCAGCCTGTACACAGTGGTAGTTGCAGTTGCTGGGTCACTTCTGTTTCCAGCCCATCTCTTATGGAAAGCAATGGATGCTGTCACCCAGTTCACCTCTGCTCACTACGCACTTGACCCATGTATATGCCAACAGGAACTGCAGTCCATTTGGAGTGACCAAGAGTTACCCCCTCCAGGCCTGCCAACCCTGGTTCCTGTGTGATAATATGTACAGCAGACTGGTTCATTCTGTTCTGCATCTCATTTTGGTTTTGTATACACATATTGGTGCTGCAGCCTAGCTAAGCCCAACTGACCCATCTTTTCAGCCCATACTTATGTTGGTGGGTTCTACCACCTATTCAGCCCGATCCACCCCTTGCCCTACTTCTCATGCTCACTGGTGGGAGCTATATCCCATCAGAGAGGTACCCCCAGTTTCTGTACTACTCCCAACCCTGGATCTTGAACTTTCCAGGTGGTTCTGTAGTCCAGCTGGATAAGACTTGCCCCCATTCCCAGTACTTGCCAGCTGATGCTGTGTCAAAGCTGGACCAGTCTATACTCACTCTGGCTCACACATGCACCAGGGAATACAGTTGCTTAACCCAGCCTGGGTCTCTCCCTAACCCAGTTCACATGCAGGCCAACAGGTGTTGTAGCCCTGCCTAGCCTGGTCTTCCCCTGGTCCCATTTCTCAGGTTCACCCCTTACTGGGCTTGTACCTCCTCCCGCCCCCGAACAGCGTCTCACATGTGCTGGTGGGTATTACAGCCCAATCTGGCATGGCCTGCTTCACCTCAGCATTTGCCAGCAGGTGCTGTAGCCCAGCCTGACCAGGTCTGCTCCCAATTCAAGCTCATGCTGGTGGTTGCTACAGCCTAGCCCAGCCCAGCCAGTCCCTAGTCCTGGCACCAATGTTAACTTGCTGGTGTTGAGGCCCAACCTGGCCTGACTTGCACCCTCTCTGCCCGTGGGTGTTATGAATTGGCCCAGGCTGGCCCACCCCCAGACCTGACCCACACATATGCCAGTGGATACTATAATCTGGCCTGGGCCAGGCTGCTTTCAGTCTTGATTCTGGTGCTACAGGGATTGCATCCTGTCAAAGGAGTTCCCCAAGCTTTTCTATCAGGTTAACTCCCAGTGGCAGATCTTGCACACTGGTGTGTCCTTGGCCCAGCCTGACTTGGCTCACCTCCTGTCCTGACAGGTATGGTGGCCTTGCTCCACTGGCTCACACCCATTCCAGCCCTTACCATTGGGTGCTATAGCCCAGATACACCTTGTCCACCCTCAGACCCAGTTTTTGTATGGTTCAGCAGATGGCCAGATATAGCCCAGCCTGCCCTATACCCACCCTGGCTCTCACAAACACCAGCAGGTGTTGGAGCCTTGCCTGGTCTGGCACATCTCAGACACAGTCCACACCCATGCCAAGGTATACTACAGCCATGGCTAGGCCAATTTACCACCCCCATTCTTGTTCTTGAGATCACCGTTGGAAACCGCAGCCCAGCAGGAGTGTGTCCTTAGCTCCCTGACCAACCTGCTTCCAACCACAGATGTTGTGTGTGCCAGTAGTTCCGATCCAGCCTGGCATAGCCCAACCCCTGTCTTGGCTTTTGCCATTGGATGTTGCCTCCTGGCCTGGGCCGGCCCACCTCCAATCCCAGCTCTGATTGGCAGATGCTGCCACCTAAAACCTGTCCAGTCTGCCCCTTCCATGGCTTTCATGCAGATCGTTAGGTATGATAGCCTAGCTCAGTATGGCCCATACTCCATCCTGGCTTATGTACATGTTAGGGTGTTAAGGTTTGGCTTGACCCTGCCTAGTCTGTACTTTCAGAATTAGCCCACACATGATGATAAATGGAGCAACCTTGCCTGGCCTGACCAACACCCAGCTCTGACTCACGTGCTCACCAATGGGAGCTATGGCCTGCCAGGGGAGTTCTCCAAGTTCTCCCACCAGACCCACTCCCAGACTTAGATCTCACATGTACTAGCATGTGCTAAGCCCTTACCCACTATAGGCTTGTCCCCCCTCTGTCATGGTCTTTCTGTGTGCTGGTGGATGTTGCAACCCAGCCTGCCTCACACCCTATTCCTGGGTGTACCTATGGGTGCTGCAGCCTGGACCAGCTGGGCCTATTACCAACCTCAGTACCCATGAATGTCTTGGGGTCCCATGGTCATAACCTTGCTCAGCCCGTCACCCAGCTCAGCTTTTGAACAAACCAGCAGATATTGCAGTTCCACAGTGATGAGCCCATGTATCTCCCCCGACAGAATCTGTCCCCAGACCTAATTCTCTTGTGTGCTGGTTAGTGTCATGGCCCAATGTTAACGTGACCCATCCCCTCTTCTGACACTCACTGGTGGATACTGGGATCTAGCCCTGCCAGGTAGGCGCCCAGTCCTAACTTTAGTGTACACAAGTAGGTTGTAGTCAGTGATTATTGGTGCTAGCTAGCTCAACTCAGGTCTTTCATGTGGGCGGGTGCATCAGTTTGACCCAGAAAGGTCCCTTAACTTCTCCTCCAAACCACTCAACCTTAGCTTACTGCAATTACAGTGGTCTTGTCAGCACAAGTCCCCTAGAAGTCATTCTTCACCTGTAACATACTCCGTCAGCAGTCCCCAACCTCTGACACATTCGATACCCAGTTCCCTGACCATACATACCCCTGTAAGTTTATGGGTTCATCAGCTCCATCTTCTAGTGGGGTGGCATGCTTACCTGGAGCCCTGTCTGCCCATATAGGACCCCAGAACCAGTCCTCAGGCACATATGCCGGCCTGGAACCCCAGTCCTCACCCAGCCAGGACTCAAGCAAATGAGCACAAGCCCAGTCCCGTAACACACCATGCCAGCCTGGGGCCCTAACACCCCCACCCACCTGGGACCCAAACACTTGGGGGTAGTTTCCTGACCTCCTTTATGCCAGTCCCTAGCGCTAGTCTCTAGGCTCTAGGAGGCTGCCTTGGTGCCATGATGGAAGGATCAGACCATTGATGTTGATCAGCTTCTGTTACTGACGTAAAGGGAAAGATAAGTGAGCTGTGTAATACAGCAGCTGATTGGTGAGAGTTTTGGAGGTAGATTTTAACAAGTGTTTTGTTTATTCAAATAAAACCATAACACAAAGCGTCTCTTACCAGGTGTAACTTCTAGAAGGATTTTGTGGTTAGATGATTTCATGAAATCATACCTATATTCACCTGTATAAGTAGGTTAATACTAATGTTTAGAATTTGAGTGCTTTATTAAAACTTAAGTACAGTTTCTGATAACTTTTTTGTCAACCATTTTATGTTGTATGTATGTATGAGCATCCAAACTTAAGAACTCATTGAACTGAAATTCCCATTTCTTTCCTTAAATTTGCCAGCGAGGTGAAAGAGGAAGCTGGAGGGTGAGGGTATAAGGGCATGACAAGTTACTTTTGGTAGGGATAAATTGAGTATAAATTTGTGAGTTAGGCAATTTAATTCCTAGGCAGCTTTTCTCTTGCCAATATTGGCTCATCTGATGCGTGAGAGAGTAACTTCCAGTCGTTTTAAAGAGCTACAGGAGCCAGAGTGTATCATCGTAGCACCAACTCGAGAACTCATCAACCAGATTTATTTGGAAGCCAGAAAATTTTCTTTTGGGTAAGTATATTTGAAGTGCTATTCTCAGATTTTCTCTTTGGAGTTATTTTTAGTCTCTCTTATTTTGAAAGAATTCGGTAATAAGGCATTCATTTAGTTTTTAGCTATTTTGTTTGATGTGCACTTAAAAAGTTATGAAATCCTATTTATTTGTTAGAAGAAATGTTATGCTTGATCTTAACCAGAAGGCTAAGAAGCAGTAGAAGAAATATACTTATTAAAAATAACAGCATAAAAAGTCAATATGTTGATATTTTTAAATGCTTGATCTTAACCAGAAGGCTAAGAAGCAGTAGAAGAAATATACTTATTAAAAATAACAGCATAAAAAGTCAATATGTTGATATTTTTAATAACTTTTACTGCATGTTGAACAATGAACTTAGTGTGTTCCTAACAGTTCTTTATTTTTTATAATACATTTATTATTATTATTTTTATTGGAAAGGCGGACATACAGAGAGGAGAGACAGAGAGGAAGATCCTCCGTCCGATGATTCACTCCCCAAGTGGGCGCAACGGCTGATGCTATGCCGATCCAAAGCCAGGAGACTCCTCCGGGTCTCCTACGCGGGTGCAGGGTTCCAAAGCTTGGGGCCGTCCTTGACTGCTTTCCCGGGCCACAGGCAGGGAGCTGGAAGGGAAGCGGGGCTGCCAGGATAGAACTGGTGCCCACATGGGGTCCCAGGCGTGCAAGGCGAGAACCTTAACCACTTGTACCACCACGCCAGGCCCAGTTCTTTATTTTTATATGTAACTTCATAATAGAGAAACCTGTTTTTTAGTGGCTGATGCTATAGTGTAGCCTTTAGGCTGCTGCCTGCAGCACCAGCACCAGCATCCAATATGGGCACAATTTCAAGTCCTAGCTGATCCACTTCTAATTCATCCCTGCTAACAAGCCTGGGAAAGCAGTGGAGAATGGTCCAGGTGTTTGAGTACCTGCATCCAGGAAGGAGATCCGGAAGAAGCTCCTGGCTTTGGGTTGGCCCAGCCCCAGCCATTGGGGCCATTTTGGAAGTGAAACCATTGATGGAAGATCTGTTTCTCTGTCTTCACTACTGCCTAACAAACTATCTTAAAATTTAGTAGCTTAAAACAATGAACATTTCTGAGGGTTTAGGAGTTGGGAACTAGCTACACAAGGTGATTCTGGTTTGGAATCCTTACAAGGCTGCAGACGGGATGTCAGCCAGGGTAACACTCACCTGGAGGCTTGACTGGACCATTCCATAAAGGTGCTTGATTATCCTGAGGAAGTGATTATGGTCTTCTGTGAGTTGAGAGAAAGTGAGAACAGAGCACATAAGAATTTTCACAAAATAGTCTGAAAAGTTACTTCTGTTACTGTTATATTCTGTTTGTAAGAGGCAAGTCACTACATTTGGCCCATTCTGACTATTGAATTTGTTGGAACTAGTGTGGAATGAAGCAAGGCTCTTGGTTCTAAAATTAACACAGGTTTTAAGGTAGCAATAGCAGGACATAACATCTCTTGAGCTTGGAACCTATTGGGCTTCATAAGTTGCACACAGTCATGAAGCCAGCCTTCCCATATTTCCTTCTATTAATGAGGGAAGGGAAGTCAATACCTGTGTTTGAAGGGAAGAATATTGAAGAATTGATGTATTTCTAAAACTATCAAAGGTGTGCTTGCTTTGGCAGCACATATAATAAAAATCCTCAAAGGTATCATCATCTTTTTTAATTTACCATGGGATTGAACTATTTTTTGAGTATTTAATTAGTCTTGCTTTGTAAATTATCCATTTGTTATCAGTTTATTATAAAGTTAGTTTTTTTTGAATACAGATTTTAAAAAATCCATTTGAAAGAGTTATATAGAGGAGATACAAAGAGATCTTCCAGGTGCTAGTTCATCACCCAAATGGCTGGGCCAGTCTGAAGCCAGGATAATTTGTTTTGTATCTCCCACATGGGTGGCAGGGGCCCAAGTATTTGGACCATCTTCTGCTTTTCCCAGGTTGTTAGCAGAGAACTCCATCAGAAGTGAAGCAGTTGGGACTCAAATCAGGGTCTAAATGGGCAGCCAGTATTGCAGGTGGCCACAATGCTGAGCCCTGGTGTTTGTTTCTTGCTACTCATGTACTGCTTTGCTTTTAGGCTTTTGAATCAAGTGAAAGAACATAGTTTCTTTCTTTCTCTCTCTCTCTCTCTTTGATCCTCTAATGTGAGAAGTAGAGAAATACAAGCAAAGCTCCATTTGGTTGTCTACTGTCCAAATGCTTGCAGTGGCCAAGTCTTAATAACCAGGCTTCGAAGCAGAACGTGGAATGCAGTGCTTTTCTCTGGGTGAAAGGGACCCAGTCACTTGAGCAGCTGTGTCCTGTTGCTTCCCAGGTCTGCCTTGAGGGGAAACTGCAATCAGCAGCTGAAGCTGGGAGTAGAATCCAGACATTCTGATGTGGAATATGGGATCTTAGTTGCTAGCTAAACACCCACCGCAATGTTTTTCCAAAATTTATTATTTTTCTCCATATTTTCAGCTTTTTGGGCAGAATTTATTTTTTAAAGTTAAGTGAATATATAATCGTTCCTTTTTTTCTGTATAGATTTGTTGTACATATTGTTAGAAGTAAATGTCTAATTTTCAAGTAACTAAAAAGTGATGTTTATCTTGTCAACAGGACTTGTGTAAGAGCTGTTGTTGTCTATGGGGGAACCCAGTTGGGGCATTCAATTCGGCAGATAGTACAAGGTGTTAATATATTGTGTGCTACTCCTGGAAGACTGATGGATATCATAGGTAAAGAAAAGGTAGGCCTGCATGGATGGCAAGATGTGAAACTGACAATTTTGCTTTGTGAATATGCAGGAAAGGGAAAGAGTGGGGTACTATGAGATATATTATTTCTTTTTAATTTAATTTAATTTTATTTTTATTTTGACAATCTTTACATAGTTAACTAGGGTAAGAAGGTTCAAGGGCTACAGGAAAGTGGATAATACTAGTATGTTTTCCATATTGTTACCTTCATGTTTAAAGGGGGGTATTAAGGGAGAAGGCCCACCCACTTTCCCACCCTCCCCAGGTCCCGGATGTAGGACATGCTCTGAGGTTCTTGCTCAAGTGCAACAGTTATGAATTTCTGTCAATCTTGCCACTCGAGATATATTATTTCAACACTGTTCACATGTTGGGTTCCATCAGATTGTTTAAGAATGCATTCACAGTATCCCAGCAGAAAACAAGAAAAAAAGAAAAGCTCAAAGAGATTAAGAGAATACTCAAAAATTTGGTTTGTGGAAAAAAAGTGAAATTGAAAGATAGGTTTATTTTGGTGCAGAAAGTTTTTGATCTTGTGTGCATGAGTTGTCTTCTGAATTGTTCATGCAAAATGTATATTATGAGAAAACTACATGGGTTTCATATTTGTTTTGCATCAAAAAAATTTTTTTTAAAACTTTGTTGTCTTTGAGAGAGAAAGAGAGACCAAGATCCCCTCATCTGATGCTTTGTGTGCTCCCAAAAACTTGCAATGATGTTTTCTCTTTACATCAGTAATTATTTATATGAAATAAGAGAAGTTTCCTAGTTGTGAATGATCAGAGAATGGAGAGTTAATTAAGGATCTTAAGAGGGGGTGGGGGAGAAAAATGACCAGTTATAAGATATTTGAATGTTATGTTGTTAACAAGATTTTAATATGAAAGAATCTGACTTTATTAGCTAATGCAGTCTACATCTGCGCAATCCAAATACTGTAAGCACCAACATTTGTGTCTGTTTCAGTTGAAAAATGTTAACATTTTTATTTCCACATTCATATTAGCCATACTTGGATCATGTAATAGTTGCCTATGGCTAATGGCTCACATGCTAGATTGTAGACAATAGAACTTCTAATTGTAGAAAGTTCTGTTATACAGTATTGATTTAGATATTTATTTTAGCCTTAATTTTAAAAATATTTTATACATTGGAGAAATTTAATGACAGAAAGACACTGCTAATGTTATTTTATCCTTAAGAATTGTTTGTTAGTATCTTCGTTTAATATAAACTAGTGTACATTTTCTTCTTTTCATCCACGGAAATACCCTTAAAGATTGGTCTCAAACAAGTCAAGTATTTAGTTTTGGATGAAGCAGATCGCATGTTGGATATGGGTTTTGGACCAGAAATGAAGAAGTTAATTTCTTGCCCAGGAATGCCGTCAAAGGAACAACGTCAAACCCTTATGTTCAGTGCAACATTTCCAGAAGAAATTCAAAGGTAAAAGTTTTTCTTAATATCTTAGTTGTATCAATAAACATCTGTATGGAAGTCAGCGCAATTGAATATTGTCTCTGAGATTGGATTTTTAAAATTTAAGATTCTAACAGGTGGTTTAAAAAGTTGTGTTTCTAAAAAATATTGTGACTTTTATTCATTAGCATCACATTTTAATTTGAAAGGACATACATGTTATAACAGATCTTAGGATTGAACAAGAATTTAATACATGAAATTATCTTTAGTTTTGGGCATTCCAACCTAATAAATTTGGATCAATGGATCTTTGGTAGAAAAGTCACCTATCAATTATTGGCAGATATTTGAGAGTCACACCATTTGCCATGTGGTTTGTGAGTTCAGAGGTTAGGATGCAGTGTCCCTTCACTATGACAGTTCTTCTCTTAGCTTGTCCCTTGCATAGGAGGCTCAGATGTCTACTAATACTGATAACTTATACTTCAGGTAGGACTCCTGTTCTTTTTCCTAATGGAATTACTCTCTTTTTGAGAACTGAGGTCTTTAAATCTGAAGACCCTCAATTTGGAGTGGATGGAGGCAAAAGGAGCACAGGTTCAAAAATAGGTAGTTGTGTTGGTAGATTGGCTATTTTTACTTAAAACCTTTGGTTTCTGGACTCATGAACCATATGGAGATTTTTTGTTTTGGTTGCTGTGCTCTTTTGGGTGTTGATGTGTTCTGATGAAGGTTTGCTTCCAAGCTGGCCCTTGAGGGTGTTGCCCCTCCCCCTATCCCTGGAATGTTCCGTTGTTCTTTCAGAATACTAGCTTCTGAGTGGTACAGTAAGACTTGTGGATCCCATGTTTACAGATGTACTTCAGCATCTCTTTTGCTATGCAGTTCATCTCCTCTTTGAAGAGAATGTTTTATGGGTTCCTATGTTAAGTCATCAGACTCTTATAAGCTCTGGAATTGTGGTGTTGGTTATTGATTTTTTTTTAACTTAGTGTTTAAGTAGAAGTCTGTGTGAAGTTAAAAAGAACTCTATATTGATGAAAAAATAAATCTTAAGAAAGCATTGGATCAGTTGGTGTTTTTTTTTTTTCCTTAACAGTGCACAAAACAAGCTTTTTTTTTTTTTTAAGATTTATTTATTTTTATTACAAAGTCAGATATACAGAGAGGAGGAGAGATAGAGAGGAAGATTTTCCGTTATGATTCACTCCCCAAGTGAGCACAATGGCTGGTGCTATGTCGATACGAAGCCGAGATTCAGGAACTTCTTCCGGGTCTCCTACACGGGTGCAGGGTCCCAAAGCATTGGGCCATCCTCAACTGCTTTCCCAGGCCACAAGCAGGGAGCTGGATGGGAAGTGGAGCTGCGGGGTTTAGAACCGGCATCCATATGGGATCCCTGCATGTTCAAGGCAAGGACTTTAGCCACTAGGCCACGCTGCCGGGCCCAAAACAAGCATTTTTTAGACAACCAGGTTATATCTTAAATTTGAAGTGGTACAGGCAGGCAGGTCTTTGGCTTAATGGTGCGGATGCCCACATCCCATACTAGAGTGCCTGGGTTTGATTTGCAGCTTCATACAGCTCTTGATTCCAAAGTCATTCCAATCCCAACACTGGGAGACAAGAGGTAATGATTCAAGCTCTTCAGTTCCTAACACTCACGTAGGAGACCTGGATTGAGTTCCCAGCTCCCCGTTTTGACCTGCCTCAACCCTGGCTTTTTCTGGCATTTGGGGAAGTAATCAGCAGATGGGAACTGTTTTCTGCCTGGGGACTGCATGCCTGGGGTCAACACTTTGATCTGGCAAGGTCTTGATTTCTGTAAAATAGCTCCAGTTTGTATTTCAGAGCATTATGTATAACCCCTGAAGGGGAGCTAAAGGTTCTTTGACTCATGTCTGAGGTTGTTGTTACTGTGGCTCAGCCTGTGTTACCTTTGCTCTTGTATTTACTGACTAACAGTTTTCTGCCTAGTATAATTCCTGAGTTCTGAACTTTGATTTGAGGGAGTTTTGGAAGACCTTTACATACTGAAAAACTTAAGAAGAAAAATAAAAGGCTTCTTACTCAGCTTCCCCTTTTGTTCGTCTCTGTCCTGGAATACAGAGGCCCTGAGCCATGAATTCATGGTGCAGGACACTCAGACAGTATCATTTTAGTGAATGAAAAATCAATAAAGAATTTCAGATAATGTCAGTATTTGTGCTTGGGTGAGATGATGCTGTTCTATAGGTGGAGGTATTTTCTTGTATGGTTCAAGAGCAGGTCCAGAGACAAGAGGCAGTGAATGGTTTGTTAAGGTTCTGGATATGGTGAGTTTGAACTATTTTATGGCATTTGAGGGCACAGCTAAGAAACACAGGACTGACTGCACAGGGGAGGAGACTGAAGATAGATTTGAGTGTCTCCATTTATCCTTAATAAGTCAGGTCTCTAATTGCTATCTTCTCCCACCTCCTGGTTGAGGGTGATACAAAGCAGGACTGTACACTGATAGTAAGTTCCTGTGTGTCGGGATTTGAGACCCTCAGTCTTTGGTGCACATCTGTGCAGTCTGGCTCTGCCCAGCCCCTAGACCTTTTACCTCCTATTTTCTACCCAGCTGTACTGTACAAGTATTATTTTATCTGCATATTGTGACATGAAAAGCATTGCACTATGCTTTCGTTTGCTCATAATTATTCATTTGAAGCAGCATAATTCAACTGGCCATATTACAGAAAACAATTCCTAAAAATATACAGAAATGCAGTAAGTGAAGAATAAAGTTTGTGCATATGTTCCAACTTTTAATAAATGGCTACATATTGCAGATGTTTATTTTATATCACACTTTAAAATCCTATACATTTATTTGAGAGGCTGGAAGAGAACTACCATCTGCTGGTCTTCTTCACAAATACCTTTAGTGATCAGGGTGGAGCTGGGATGAAAATCCTGAGGGAGGGACTCAGTTCACGTCTCCTACATGGGCAGTGGGGACCCAAACACTTTAGCCATCACTGATTCCTTGAAGAGTCTGGGTCTGAATCATGCATCCAGAGATGGAGGCAGGCACCCCAGTATAGGCATCCTATTGTGGCTAAACTGGTAGGCTAGGTATCTCTCATCAGCTCACAATTATTATGATGATGCACATTTTATATAGTTTCTATTGATCGAAAAACTGGTGAAAATTATGTAACCATGGTTTGACACGAAGTTATGTTTTTTGCAAAATTTTAACATTTTGTATTGAGCCTTGGATGTGATATTTCAATTAAATCACCATTTCCTGTTTCAGCTATAATAATCCACTGCCTAATATTGTAGCTACACTTAGAATTCTGTGACTATTGTATTAATGGAGGAGATAAGGAGTAATGTTTTGTTTTTCAAGGTTGGCTGGGGAGTTTTTAAAATCAAGTTATTTGTTTGTTGCTGTTGGACAAGTGGGTGGAGCATGTAGAGATGTTCAGCAGACCGTTCTTCAGGTTGGCCAGTATGCAAAACGAGAAAAGCTTGTTGAAATTCTGCGAAACATAGGTATGTTATACTGATGTGATTTTCTGAAATCATAATTATGATTTTTCAAAAGTGATTTTTTATAAAATAGCTACATAGTTTGTTTTTAATGTAACTTAAATATATTATGGTTCCATTTTCTGTGCAAACTATATATGTAGGCCTTTTCTCTCCATAATGGGATTAGGAGGTATTGGAGACTTAGTTTAACAGCATTTGACTAAATACTATCCCAACAGAAGTATTTTGATTACTTTTTAAAGAATGAGGGGAGGTATTTATTCTTCCATCTGCTAATTGACTCCTCAGATGTCTGTAATGACTAGGGCTGAGCCAGGGCTGACATTGTAAACTCAGTCCCTCCCACATGGATTTGAGGGATCCAGCTTCTGAAGCCCTCACCTGCCGCCTCCAGGAGCCTGGGGTCAGAGCTGGAGCCAAGCATTGAATCTGGTTACTCTGCTGAGGGGACATAGACATAACCACTAAGAAAAAGGCTTGTCTCACGAGTCCTTTCTAAATTCCTGGTTGATTTTGTAAGGCCGCGCAATGTGAGGACAGCCTTACCGACTCTTGAGAAAGTGAGTCTCCCCAATGATCAACGAAGACGAGGCTTGATGCAAAAGCAGGAGGATTATTCAGATGCCAGCGCACTGAGACGAAGGCCAGTTCCTCACACAGGAGGGTGGCACATCTGTACCAAGTCGCTACATCACCTGTCTTTTGTAGGCCAAAATCACTTACACAGCATTTTGAAAAATAGCTTACTAATAGGTACAAATAGAATCATAGAACAGTAAAGTTAGGGGCTATTTTTTCCTGACCATTACATCATAAGACTGCTGTTTCTTTTAGTTCTTTGTCACAATTTTCCTTGAGTTTGCTTTTTTTTTCAGACCAAGTTTACTTTTCTCAGACCTTTGGAGCCTCCTCCAAGAAGTCAGAGACTTTTCGGTTCCTCACTATTTTACCTTGATTCCTCCTGAGATACTTATCTCAGGGCCACTGTTGAATTTTGTATCCTGAATCCCAATTGAGCCTAATCATTTACCAAAGACATCCTATTCAGCTATTCTCAGCAAGTAAGACAAGTAAAGTACAGAAGGCAAAGAAGCAAGTTAAATTTCTCTATTCTAAATCTTCCTTTTCAATTTTAGCTCACAGTGGAGGAATAAAGAAATAAAGATCATCAGCAGAATTATTATCTAACATAGAAAAGACAGTTGATTTATTAAAAAAAAATACACCAAATCTGATCATAAAACCAGCTAATCATTGCTGTAACCAGTGGGGAATAGCAGTGTATTGTCTGAACTACAACGAATGTCAAACAAGTAGGTGGGTGGGAGCAGGGGGAACTTAATGGCTGGTGTTTTGGTGTAGCAAGTAAAGCTGGTACTACTCTCTGTGCAGGAATCTCATTTGGGCACTGCTTTGTTTCCCAGCTTGGCTTTTGGTCCAGGAAAGGAAAGTGGAGGATGGCCCAAGTGTTTGGGCCACTGTTACCTGCATGGGAGATCTGGGTAGGGTTTCTAGCTTTGGCTTGACCCAGTGCTGGCTGTTGTAGACATCTGGGGAATGAATCTGAATGGAAGATCCACCTACCTACCTACCTACCTACCTACCTACCTACCTACCTACCTACCTACCTTCCTTCCTTCCTTCCTACCTACCTACCTACCTACCTACCTACGTTTTTTTCTTTCTCCCTCCCTCCCTCCCTCCCTTCCTTCCTTCCTTTCCCTCTTTCTCTCCTCTTACAAATAAACAGATAAGTCTTTTCTTGGGATTGGGGAACTAAGAAAAATGAGAACTGTTCAATAGTCTATGTACCTGGTCTCTCCTCTATTCTAGGAGTCAGTTTTAGCTTCACACACCTTATCATCCAAAACTGATGAAAGAATATTTTTCTTAAAACATAAAATCATTAACTTCAAATAAATACAAAATTACAATGTGACAAAGATTTTGTTCAGTTGTTATGATGACAATCAGCTACCATTTTGATTTTGGGGGGGCTTAAACATCGTCTCTAAATCATTGTCCTGTGTAGTCTTCGTATCAAGTAATGTTAGTTCATGCTTCTAGTTACTCAAGTACAAAATTTGGGGATTTCATCCTCTAGCTATCTATTTGATCTGTTAACAAAATCCTGTTTTTTTCTACCATCAAAATATATCTAGAACTTATTAGCTGCTCAGTTTAAATAAAGATCATGTCATTTTTCTGTTCAAAATCCAATAGTTTCCCTTCTCAGAGTAATAAAGTTCTTGCAGTGACCTTATTTCAGGCCATGGACAATATGCCCTCCCACTACCCCACTGACTTCATCCCCTATGCTCTGCTGTTCTCTCCATGTTCCAGCCACACTTTCCTCATGACTGTTTTTCATGTAAACCCGAAGCATTGCTGCCTCATGACCTTTGTACTTGCAGTTCGTTCTGCACAGAATTTAGAGGTCTGGAGGGGGCCTCTGTTTTGTTAGCACAGAAAGTCCATGTCTCCAGAGCCTTCGTCCTTTATGTCCCTCCATCTTTAATGCTCTTTCCCCAGATAAATGGGCAGTTTATGATTTTATATTATTACTCAAATGAAATCTAATTGTGTAAAGTAATCCTGTGTTAGAGGGTGATGCCATGGAGTAACTGGCTAAGCCTCTGCCTGTGGCACTGCATTCTATATTGGAGCTGGTTCATGTCCCAGGTGCTCGACTTCTAAACCAGCTCCCTGCTAATGGACTAAAAGCAGGGAAGGATGGCCCAAGTTCTCAGGTGGGAGAACCAGAAGAAGTTCCAGGTTTCATATCAGCTCAGTTGAAGCCGTTTGAGGAATGAACAAGAGGAGAAAAGATCTCTCTGGGACTTTGCTTTTCAAATAAAAATAAATCAGTAAAGTAACAGCCTTTTGACCTGTTCCTTCAGACTTTTTCCTCTTTAGGACTAACACATATTATTGCCCTCTCCACAGTAAAACAGAATTTTTAAAGATTTGTTTATTTTTATTTGAAAGAGTTGCAGAGAGGAGAAACAAAGATCTTTCATCCACTGGTTCACCTCCCAAATGACCCCAATAGCTGGTGCTGAGCCAGTCTGAAGCTAGGACTTGGGAACTTCTTCTAGGTCTCTCATGTGGGTCCTGGGACCCAAGGACTTGAGCCATCCTCCATTGCTTTTTCAGGCCAGAAGCAGGCAACTGGATCAAAAGTGAAGAAGCCAGGACTCAAAGTGGGGCCCAAATGGAACCCTAGTTCCGTGGTGCCAAACCTTAGAGCAGAAATTTTATATCTTTAATATCTGGAGACTGGCATCTAGGAGACAGTATAATATTTGTTGAATTTGTGAATGAAGCGAACTGATGGGAGTGTAATGGTCGGTAAGGAATGATTATTTCATTATTTCATCTTTCCTTCCGTCAAGAGAACAAAATCGTGTTTGTCTAACATTTTGTAGGAGAATTGTATGTAAAAAACATTGGACCATTGCTGGCATTTTTACAAGTTAAATACTTGAAGCAAATAAGTAAATATACATTAATAAGTTCAGAAGCTGGGATAAGCCTAACATTTAATGTTATATAAAATATTTAAGAAGTAAAGGGGTTTAAATTAAATAATACCACACCAAGAATTACTAGAGTTCAGTGGAGTTAGGTTGGATGTCACTATTATATATGCCTTGGAGAGTCAGAGATGAAAGAAAGATTATATTATTTTGGAAAGTAGAGAGTAAAGGCATTTACAAAAGAAGAAAACAGTCCTTGTGTTTTTGTCTTTGATATTTATTCAGAAAAAAATTGAGTCCCTTTTTAGACCTGGATCTTGGTACTTACACAACTGAGGAAATTGAAACCAACTGTTTCAACTCTTTTTTTCTACTTTTATGTCTTCCTGATGTTGTAATTTGTTGGTGATTGCCTCAGGTGATGAAAGAACAATGGTTTTTGTGGAAACTAAGAAAAAAGCAGATTTTATTGCAACTTTTCTTTGTCAAGAAAAGATAGCAACTACAAGCATTCATGGGTAAGTACATTGATAGGATTCCTAGTAGAGGACTGAATTCTCCTTGGCATTTAAGAAACATGAGTTTATATGTAGCTAATAAAAATCTTAGGATTAGGAGTCAGAATTATCTCAATATGCAATCAGTACTCATTCATTTTCTTTTTTCCTTGCCATGGGAAGGTAGAAGTAATACCCAGGAGGCCTAAACTTCCTTCCTCTTCATGCTTAATTTTTAGAAGAATTGATTTGCAGGGATGGACAGTTAAAGATTTGCTTTAGACTATACATTGGGAGTGGGAACTTCTCAAGAGATCCACCAAAGAATCTCTGTTCATTATGTATAAAGTTTTTTTTCAAGCTAAATACAGTTATTTCTGATGCCTGCCTTTACTATATCAAAGTGGTTACAAATATAATATTAGTATGACTTTATCATTTGATTTCACCTTAGTTATTTGGTGAATCAAATTGATTTCACCTTAGTTATTTGGTGAATCAAGAAGCAATGTGGGCCTAACATTTTAAGGTTTAAAATACTGATTACACAGTTGAAAGGCATGCATATCCATGTGGACCTCTGTTTTGGGTGAGGAGGCTCCAGGTGTGGAGGGAGGTGGGTGAATAAAAATGTTTCAGTTCTTTCTTCTCCAGTGTTAATGGGGGTGCTGGGGGAGAGAGGGGATGACTCCTTGCTATCCAACTATATCAGCACTCAGAGTTAGTGGGGATGGTCATTTGATGATGCCTTAGAGACCCATGTTATTTAAGTTGTTTTGATGCTTCTGAGAGTTTGTTGGTTTTGTCATGCCAGGGTTGGGAAAATTTTTCTAAGGTCTTCTGCCTCACCAGGTCTACCTTAGTGTGTCCATGAATGCCATCACTTGTTGCAAAGCTTAGCCAGGAGAGTTGTCCAATCTGTTTTTGCTTTCCCTCTTCGGATGCAGCACTCAACGTCCTCAACTGGCCTAGATAAGCTAGCTGTCATAATCCCCCATGCCTTTTTGGGTACATTGTGTACTGCACAGGCACCATTGGCCAAGGAAGCCCAGATGTAATGCATGCACTCCAAGATTGGAATATTTATCTTGTGGTTTACCTTGAGGATGAAATTTGAGTCCATTGGTATAGTTGGGGAATCTCCAAGAAACCTTGACTGCGGTAATCTCAGACTAGACTATTGAGTGTGCCAGTTAATACAGGTTCAGTCCATCTCCCACACCAGCGATCTCATGTACTGGTGGGTACAGCTGCCTGATCAGTATGGTTCTAATGGATTAACCACCCATTGGCTATTACATGCAAACCTCTGACAGTAGAAAATGATGGTTGTGTTTAAGCAAACATTTAATCCAATAGTTTAAAAAATTTTTTTGTCAGCATAGAGATTATTAGTAAGTAGAATTTGACATTTGTCATACTTGAACTTATATTCTGGCTCTGCATATGAGCATGATTCAGATAAGTTCACGGACATGTAATTAAATAATACTGCAAATTTTCCATGAACTTTTCAAAGCATTGTTAAGTTAGCTGTCACCTTGTATCATCTGCAACTAGGGATAATTGTTCCACTCAAAATACAGCAAGGGTTAAATAAAGTGATGCTTTGGAAGTGCAGTGGCAGGCATATAAGAAGTGGATAGATTATTAAATGCTGTTTTTAATATTATTAAAAATGTATGTCATGAAATATGTTTTTCTTTCAAGTGATCGAGAACAGAGGGAAAGAGAGCAAGCTCTTGGAGATTTTCGTTGTGGAAAATGTCCAGTTCTTGTTGCTACTTCAGTAGCTGCCCGAGGGCTGGATATTGAAAATGTTCAACACGTTATCAATTTTGATCTTCCTTCTGCTATTGATGAGTATGTTCATCGAATTGGGCGCACTGGTCGTTGTGGGAATACTGGCAGAGCTATTTCCTTCTTTGATCCTGAGTCAGATAACCATTTAGCACAGCCTCTTGTGAAAGTACTGACAGATGTAAGTGTTAATTGCTTTATTGTTAAAAGTAGATATTTTATGTATATTTAAAAAATTGAGTTTTCTAATCTTTGAGACTTGTTTGCATATGATTTTTTTAAGGCTCAACAGGATGTTCCTGCATGGTTGGAAGAAATTGCCTTTAGTTCATACACTCCTGGCTTTAGTGGTAGTACAAGAGGAAACATGTTTGCATCAGTGGATACTAGAAAGGTTAGTCGAGGGGAAATTTTTTAACATGGCTTTCAGTTGTAAGTGTGCTTAATACTGTGAAGTAAGAATATTTAATGATGTATTTGAACAGTTATTTGCATAATTAAACATTTGATTTACCTAAATGAGGGTAGCTACTTTATTATTTCTTTGTATGTATGCTTACATATGCTAAAAGAAGTTGTTTTTTTTTTTAATTGGGCTTGAATGTGGCATATTAGGTTAATGTACTGCTTGCAGCATCAGCATCTCATGTAAGCACAGGTTTGAGTCACGGTTGCTCTACTTCTGATCCAGCTTCCTGCTAATGTGTTTGGGAAAGCAGAGGAAGATGGCCCAAGTACTTGGGCCTCTGTCAGCAATGCAAGAGATGTAGGTGAGGCTCCTGGCTTTAGGCCGGCCCAGTCCTAGCCATTGTGGTCATTTGAGTAGTAAACTAGGGAGTGAAAGATTTCTTTGTCTCTGCAACTCTGCTTTTCAAGTTAATGATTTGTTGAACATTTGTTCAAGAGGCTGAGAGAGCACATAGAGAACATTTGGTTCATCCTTGAGTGGTTTAGAACTGGGCTGAAAGTTGGAAACCTCAGTTCAGTTCTACACGACTGGGAAGACATAATCACCCAGGCCATTACCTGCTGCTGTGCGCACACTGGTGAGAGGCTGGAATCAGATGCTGGAGCTGGGAGTCAAACCCAGGCACGCAGAGCTGGGACACTGGTGCTCAGCTGTCACCCTGATCACTAGCACTGGCTCATTGCTGGATTATATTTTTGGTTGCAAACAAAATGAATTAACTTTGAGAGATTTATATTTAAACATCCTCCTTTCCCAAATTTACTTGCATCTTCTGAGCTATTTACAAAATTTAAGTTTGGTATTTTGACTCTCTTGACCAAAGAGAGCATATTGGAGTTATCAATTTACAAAGCTTTTCTGACATTTCAGTTTTTATATGGAAGCAGTATTCATACTTGCTATTCTTCTTTGTTGAAATATACCACAAACATTGTTTTCTACTTGCCTGAAAGTATAGTCACTTAAAAAATCTTTTCCTTGAAATATTTTGTCCTCCAATTTTGAAATACATTTTTTTTCTAGTCTGATTTAGTGAAACTAAAGCTCTTTATGTATTTTATAAAGGCAACCTAGAAAAAGTGTGTGGTTTTACTTACTTTAGATGATGTAACTTTAAAACTCATAAAAGTAAATATTTTCTCTTTCTGTTTTTCTGTTTTTTTAAGAATTTCCAGGGCAAGAGCACATTGAACACTGCAGGATTTTCTTCTTCGCAAACTCCCAATCCTGTAGATGATGAGTCATGGGATTAAAGTTGAAAACGTGTCAAACCTGGGGTATAGTTTTGATGCAGAGAAGAAAATAATTTTGATTTTTGAGTTATTAACAGAAGTGTGAAACTGGACATTCTTGTGTCTTCTGTCCTTCTGTTCTCACTCCCACCCTTTAAAATATTCTGACTGACTAGTTATGTGAAATGCTACAAGTTACAGCATTGCAGTTCCTGAAGCAGGTGGTGTTTACTGGAAATATTAAAGCATTCTAAATGTCTTGCTTATTTCTAGAATATTCTTTAGGAGACTTAGACATGTTTCATGTCTAAAGGCTTAGTCTTGAAACGGTGTTTGTTGATTCTAAGAAACAAGCAATGGGATATGATATGCTTTTAGTTAAAATTATTGTTTCATTTTTAATTGAGTCTTTAAAGAAATAGTGATCACTATAATGTGATAACGATTTTCATAAAACAGTAGAAGACTGTAGCCTTTCAAGGTGACTTTGGTTTTAGATCATCTGATGTGTGATGAAAATGGTTAAATGTGTGCAACTTCAGTTCTGTATCCAAAGATGAAACGAATGTTTGTTTTTATGATATACAGACTTCCCTTGAAAATAAAGGATGAAACACATTTTTCCCTTAAGTCTTCCAACAGCACTTTTAATTTTTCTTTCTTTCATATAATTCTCAACTGTTATTTTAAAAAATTTAATTGCTTTCATCCTGTGATATCACAGAATATGTTATACAGATGTAATGACAATATATCTTAGAAATCAAATCCAAGAATTAATTCTATTCACTCTTGCCCTAATTTTTAAATTGCATTTTATGGTTCATGAAATAACCCTGTATTTTTTCATTTATCATTTTGTCTTGAACTTATTATTTCTATAATATAAGTTTTAAATTTATTAATGGTTTACCATTAAAGGAATGAATACAAATTTTAGTAAAACAAATGAGGTATGAATGGTGGAGAGACAACAGTAGGCACACATGAGTGTTTAATGTCATCACAGGAACTTAGTTACTGCAGTGTCAGATGCAAAAAAGTAAGGCATATTCAATAGGTGGTGTTAGAAAACTAGTTAGATGCCAATGCATGCTATATTCAAAGTTAATTTTATGTGAATTACAATAAATTCAACTTCAAAAGTTAGAAACTAAATATTAAACTTTTGAACTACGGATCACTTTTTTAAAAAGACTTATTTTTATTGGAAAAGCAAATTTTATGAAGAGAGAGAAAGATCTTTAGTGCATTGGTTTGCTATCCAGTTGCCACAACAGCCTCAGCTGAGCCAATCTGAAGCCAGGGCCAGGAGCTCCTTCTGGGTCTCCCATGTGAGTACAGGATCTCAGGCTTTGGACCATCCTCTGCTGTTTTTCCAGGCCACAAGCAGGGAGGTGGAAGGGAAGTGGAGCAGCCAGCACACACACTGATGTGTGTATGGGCTCTCAGTGTGTATCGGACAAGAATTTAGCCACTGAGCCTTTGCGCTGGCCCAAAGTTTGTTGAGCTTTAAGGACAGAAAAAGGAAACAACAGATTTTATTTTTTTAATTTAATGACATAATACATATAAAGCTTAAAAATAGACAAAAGTAATGTGACCACTGCACATAATCAATGAGTAATCTTTGTGTGTGAATATGTAGGAATACTCACAAATACACAAAGACATGGACAACATGGAAGGGAAGTTTAGCTAATAAAAACATGGAAGTATTTCACTTTTACTTGGTAGTCTCACTTCTGGGAAAGACAATAAGTGGTGTATGCATTGTTATTTATGTGTCTGAATTTTATCTTTGTTTGACAAGAGAACAGGCCATTCTTATCTTTTTTTTTTTAATTAAGAGAACTTCCTGGTCATATGAAGGGTCTTTGGATTGGCATAGTATCGGCCGTTGCGCTCACTTGGGGAGTGAATCATCAGATGGAAGATCTTCCTCTCTGTCTCTCCTCTCTGTATATCTGCCTTTCCAATAAAAATAATAATAATAATAATAAATAAATCTTTTAAAAAAAGATTTAAAAAGATAATGAAAAGTTTGTTGTGTCTTTTAAATTCCATTTCTCTTAAACCTTTTTAAGCATAATTATAGATGCCTTGGTTATTTTTAAAAAGTTTATCTAGGTTAATGTGTTAAATTATCGTAGTAGAATTACTCAAATATATAGCAAGAAAGAAAATCATATTCACCATTATAGATCATAAATATCCATATGTTCATTTACCTTCGCAGAATCTCTACCAATAGATTTTAATTAATTCTTTAAAAATTATCAAAGTGGGGTTCAATGCAGTGGCCTCTTGGTTAAAGTCCTTGCCTTGCATGTGCCAGCATCCCATTTGGGCACCAGTTCTAATTCCGGCTACTCCACTTCCATCCAGCTCCCTGCTTGTGGCCTGAGAAAGTGGTTGAGGCCGGCCCAAAGCCTTGGGACCCTGCACCTGTGAAGGAGACCTGGAAGAAGTTCCTGGCTCCCAGCTTTGGACTGGCTTAGTTCTGGCCGTTGAAGCCACTTGGGGAGTGAACCAGCGACAGAAAATCTTTTTCTCTGCCTCTCCTCCTCTCTGAATAAAAAAATTTTTTAAAAAAATCATTAAAGTAACTAGTACTTATATAACTAGAAAACAAAATTCTATAGAAGTGATTAAAAAAATTTTTTTTTATTGAGCCCGGCGCGATGGTGCAGTGGTTAAGGTCCTCGCCTTGCACGCCCAGGATCCCATATGGGCGCCGGTTCTAATCCCGGTAACCCCGCTTCCCATCCAGCTCCCTGCTTGTGTCCTGGGAAAGCAGTCGAGGACAGCCCAAAGCTTTGGGACCCTGCACCCATGTGGGAGACCCAGAAGAAGCTCCTGGCTTCAGATTGGCTCAACTCCAGCTGTTGCGGCCTCCTGGGGAGTGAATCATGGGATGGAAGATCTTCCTCTCTATCTCTCTTCCTTTCTGTATATCTGACTTTCCAATAAAAATAAAACAAATCTTTCAAAAATGTTTTTTTATTGGAAAGGTAGATTTACAGAGAAAAAGAAAAAAGATCTTCCATCCTCTGGTTTACTTTCCAAGTGGCTGCAACAGCTGGAACTGAGCCGATTGAAGCCAGGAATTTCTTCCAGGTTTCCCACATAGGTATGGGCTTCCAAGACTTTGGGCCATACTTTAATGCTTTCCCAGGCCATAAGCAGAGAGCTGGATGGAAAGCAAAGCAACAAGACATGAACCAGCACTTGGAGGTGGAGGATTAACTGGTTGAGACATTGTGCTGGATACAGAAGCATTTTTTAACATAAAGCAGTATCTTATGTCTTTGCAGTATCCCTCAGTCGTCTACCTTTGTTTCTGATCATTGCCATTATAGTTTACTTTCATCTTGTCAAGTTTGGACATCTGTTGGCTTTCTGTTTTACAGATAAACCTTTAACTTGCTTGCTTGTTTGCTCACGCTCTCTTTTAAAAGATTTATTTTTATAGGAAGGTCAGATTTACAGAGAGGAGAGACAGAGATTTTCCATCCACTGGTTCATTCCACACATGGCCACAATGGCTGGAGCTGAGCTGAGCTGAGCTGAAACCAGGAGCTTCTTCTGAGTCTCCCATGCAGGTGCAGAAGGCTTTAGGCCATCCTCGGCTGTTTTCACAGGCTGCAGCAGGGACCTGGATGGGAAGTAGAGCAGCCAGGACATGAGCCAGTGCTCATATGGGATCCTGGCACATGCAAGGCTAATATTTAACCACCGAACTATTGTGCCAGGCCCTAATTTGCCTCTGTTTAACTCACCATAAAGTTGTATTTTATGAGGTAGTGATAAAGACATCTTTCCCTTCTGTTTTTAAGTGATACTTATAAAATATATACTCTGTACAGATATATTTTCCCCCAGGTTGGTATTTAAATTCTATAATAATTAATTCTCTGTTAGGCCTATTGGTTGATGTTGAAGTTGAGAATCAATTCAGTGTTTATGTAAAGATGTTAGATGAACCAATTATTATTATTATTATTATTTTAATTTTGTGTCTTCTCTGGAGGAGAGAATGATACTAAGTGTTAGAGTCGGATGAAAATTCTGCCAAGACATTTCATGTAACAGTTTGTTTTAAATTAGGGCCATATTCTTTTGGAACCATTTGTGGAACATGTAGTTTGTCTTTTTTTCTTGCTGGAAGAATTATGTGGTGGTGGTGGTGTTACTTTTATCATTATTTTCTTTCTAGATTTACACTTAGTGTTCTTGAAAGATCTCAAAAAATGGGGCCATGTGGTACTGTTTCAGGCTAATCCTCTTCCTGCAAATGCTGACATCCTATATGGGCACTGATTCGTGTCCTGGTTGCTTCACTTCTGATTCAGCTCCTTGTTGATGTCCTGGGAAAGCAGTGGAGGATGACTCAAGGCGTTAGACTTCTGTGCCCACAAGGGAGATCCGGAAGAAACTCCTGGCTCCCAGCTTCAGATCAAATTACATTGGGTAATTGTTTGACTGCTGTATAGTTGTAGCAGTCTTTTATTATTATTTTAGTTTTTTTTTAATTTTAAAAAGATTTATGGGGATGGTGCAATGGCCTAATTGGCTAACCCTCTGCCTCCAAGCCCCAGCATCCTGGATTGGTGCTATTTTGTGGTCTGCTGCTCTACTTCGTGAAATTCAGCTCTCTACTTGTGGTCTGGGAAATCAGTAAAGCTTGGTCCAAAGTCTTGGGATCCTGCACCTGTGTGGGTGAACAGGAAGAAGCTCCTGACTGCTGGCTTTGCATTGGCTCAGCTCTGGCCACTGCAGCCATTTGGGGAGTGAACCAGCAGGTGGAAGACCTTCTCTCTATAAAAATATGCCTTTCCAATAAAATAAGTAGAAAATTGTAGATTTATTTACAGATTTATTTATTTTTATTAGGAAGTCATTTTTTTTACAGAGAGGAGAGAAGGTCTCCTATCCACTTGTATACTCCCCAAATGGCTGCAAAGGCTAAAGGTTAGCCGTCTAAAGCTGGCAGCCAAGAACTTATTTTAAGATCTATTTATTTTTTTATTGGAAAGATCAGATTTACAGAAAGAGATACAGAAAGATAATCCATCTGTTGGTTCACTCCACAGGAGCCATGAACTTATTCCAGGTCTCCCACATGACTGCAGGGCTCCAGGCTTCGAGCCATCCTCTACTGCTTTCCCAGGCCACAAGCAGGGAGCTGGATGGGAAGTGGAGCAACTGGGTCTAGAACCAGCACTCACCCATATAGGATCATAGTACTTGCAAGGTGAGGGTTTAGCCAGTGAGCCCTCATGCTGGGCCTGGAAGCCAGAAAGTTCTACTTGGTCTCCCATGTGGGTGCAAGGTTCCAAGGACTTTAGCCATCCTCTACTGCTTTTTCAAGGCAAAAGCATAGAGTTGAATCAGAAATGGACTGGGACATAAGCCATTGCCCATATGGGATGCCAATATCATAAGGTGGAGGATTAGCATGCTGTGTCACTGTGCCAGCCCTGGAGGCATCAGTCGTAACCATCACTTTAAAAGCTGTGTGTATATTACAAAGCAGCTCAGGGACAGCTTAAGTCAAATTTACTAATCCCATTTTTGTGTTTTTTCCTTCACTCTTAGAAATCTAGTATTCTTTTTTCTCATTCTGTTTAAACTGCTCTCAGGAGAGACCCTGAGAGACCCTGAGAGATGACTGATGAAGGTTAACATTCCTTCCTTGAATTCTTTATACTTTATTAGGAGTGGAAGTAAAGCACAAAATGCGGACAGCAACCATCAGCTATTGATCCGAGGGCTCAAGAATGACAGTGGTGTAGAGAAGGTGCAGGATGGTGGCCTTCTCCCACTATCTGTCCCTGGGATCTTGGGAAAGGAGGAAATGATTGTTCTGATTTCATTGGTCTCCATAGGTGTTTTATTTGGAAGCGGAAAACTTGTTTAGTATCCTAAGCGCCTTCTGGAAAACCCTACTATAACAACTTCAAGAAGCCCTGATTGTAAGCTCCGCCAAGCCCAGGGTGTTGTTCCCAGAGGTTCCTCTGTATAATTCATGCCTGAAGAGATTTACAGCATCCCCAAGCCCTGACCTTGGGCGCTGGCCAGGAGAGTGCAGACCCTGAGTCACTGGGTGGCTGCCTGAGGGTGGATCAGCGGGGGAGCCACATGCAGCTGTCAGCCTTGGAAGAGTGCCTCCGCCAGTGAACATGGAGAGCTCTGCCGAGTAGCACCAGACTTCCCAAAACAGAACGCAGGTTGGTTATGTGGGGCTGCTGCAACAGAGCTGCAGGGAGCACATGCTGGTAGCACCCAGGTGAGTATTACTGAAGGGAAGGTGGATGGGTGGTCAGGAGGACGGGCAACAGGGATCTTACTGCAGCTCTCCCTGCAGAACTGCAGTGGCTGATCTGTGGATCGGATATGAATTAAGGGAAAACCTTACAACAGAGTTTCAGGAGGTTCATCTACTTTCCTGTATCCTGTTAGCAGACTTCCCCCAAGGCACTCCATGCAAGGAGGGTGGGCATGCGCGTGCTGCACACTGCAGTGAGCACAGAAGTTTTTTCAGGACTGGCAATTCAGGTCTGTTCTGAGTCCTTTCTGGAGTAAATGTTTTGCTATAATTTAGGTGGTGGTTAAGGAATCATTGAGGAATATCTGAGATTTGGTTTCCTATTGTGGGTTTCTTGAAAGATGCTTTTAGTTTTGTTCTGTGTTTTCTGAATTTGGAGTCTTTTTTTTTTTTGGACTCTTCATTCAGGAACAAAAAGCAAATTTTCCTCTGTTTATGAATGTAGGGCTTTACAATCTCAAATTCTTAAGGGTATGTTAAACAAATTTGTTGCTTTATCTTGGGGAGAAGATTTTTGTGTGAGAGATGAAAAGAAATTCTCAAAAATGTCAATGCACTTCAAAATGCTTTCTAAAAAATGTATAGAAGCAGCTCTTGTATAACAGGGTGAGAATGACAGCTCATAGTAAATAATTACTTGGTGTAGCCTTAACTACCATAGTAAATAACTACTTGGTGTAGCCTTGGTGTGAGTTGCCAGGTGTATGATGCCTAGCATATCCTGCTGTTAGGTTTTACTTAGTCTAAAAGAAATAACTGATTTTCTCCCTGTGGCTTTTATTTAATGAAGTCAAACAGTCTGTGTAGTGAACATACACTTATTTTGAAGAGACCTGTGTAAGAAGAAAAGTTATTGTACCTGAGTGCCAGTGTGATTGTGTCTTAATGCCCAGGTTTTAATGTTCGCTGCTTTATCAGTGCTAAATGCACATCGTTATTGGGAAGCTAGTGAGTGACCACATTGCCAACTGATGATTCAAACTCTTAATTGTAATTTGCCCTTGGGATATTATTCTGCATGACTGAGGCTTACTAATTGACTGTTTTTTGGCATCTTATTATATTCATCTATCAATTAATTGATTCCTCTCAGAGGAGGCTACTTGTGGAGACTTATTGACAACTTGTATCTTGTCAGTTGAAGGTTGAACTGCAACTGCTGAAAATTTCAAGCTGAGTTTTCTTCAGCAGAGGTATTTTATTGTGTTGCCAGTCATCTGAAAAGGAGAATTCCGTTCCAATAATTTATTTCAATTATTTAGAAATAGAGGTGCTGGGCCCAGCGGCGTGGCCTAGTGGTTAAAGTCCTCGCCTTGAATGCACCGGGATCCCGTATGGATGCTGGTTCTAATCCCGGCAGCTGCACTTCCCATCCAGCTCCCTGCTTGTGGCCTAGGAAAGCAGTAGAGGATGGCCCAAAGCTTTGGGACCCTGCACCCATGTGGGATACCTGGAAGAAGTTCCTGGATCCTGGCTTTAGATCAGCATAGCATCGGCCGTTGCACTCACTTGGGGAGTGAATCATCGGACGGAAGATCTTCCTCTCTGACTTTCCAATACATAAATAAATCTTAAAAAAGAAAGAAAGAAATAGAGGTGCTGGGGTGCAGCACAGCAGCCTAACGACTAAAGTACTCACCTTGCATGTGCTGGCATCCTATATGGGTGCCAGTTCTAATCCTGGTGGCCCCGCTTCCCATCCAGCTCCTTGCTTGTGGCCTGGGAAGGTAGTTGAGGATGGCCAAAAGCCTTGGGACCCTGCACTTGTGTGGGAGACTTGAAAGAGGCTCCTGGCTTCGGATTGGCACAGGTTCAGCTGTTGTGGCTGCTTGGGGAGTGAATCAGCAGATGGAAGATCTTCCTCTGTTTCACCTCCTCTCTGTATGTTGGGGACACTGACAATTTCCTGCCCTGTGATTGGCCCTTTGCCCTGATTGGTGTGCCTTGGGTATCTTTAAGCTGATTGGACAAGTTTGACAGTTAAGCGGGGACTTGGCGGGGGAGGGGCTGGAGTGTAACAGTCATAAGATCTTTGAGACTCTCTCAAGTGTTGGGTGATTTCTTCCGTGGGCAGGAGGACCCCCGATATCTGTATATCTGACTTTCCAATAAAAATAAAACCTTAAAAAAAAGAGGTGTTAA
Organism: Ochotona curzoniae; assembly: GCF_017591425.1. Classification (NCBI taxonomy): domain Eukaryota; kingdom Metazoa; phylum Chordata; class Mammalia; order Lagomorpha; family Ochotonidae; genus Ochotona; species Ochotona curzoniae. Next base: position 25,743,175 of record NW_024465582.1, read on the forward strand.
TCCTAAATTTACTGCTATGATTTAAAATAGAATTTTCAATGTATTAGGGTCTAAATATGGTTAATAATCATGGGTACAATGAATAAAATGGAGGTTCACCACTAAGTAGTGATAGTTTTCTTTTTTCTTATCTGTGTATGTAACTCATCAGTGAAATGATGACTCTGGTTGACTCAGATTGACCAAAATTTGGGGCATATTAACATTCTTTTTAAAGATTTATTTCATTTTTTACTGGAGACACAGATTTACACAGAGAAGGAGAGACACAAAGAGCTTCCATCTGTGGGTCAGGATACCTTCCTGCTGTCCTGTGTGGTGCCTGAAGGCTTCTTCAGTATACTTGACTACTGCCAGCTTGGATGGCTCCAATGGCTGACAATTGGGACCTGTAGGAGTAGTGTTGATTCTTACTGGGTCTCTGGGATCTCCTTTAAGTGCTGTTAGCGCCTTTCCTCTACCTAGCCTTTCCACAGGGTCTCTGTATGGGGATTCTCCAGCAAATAGCCACAGTTTTTATGTGCCCGCTCAGGGCTCCCAAGAATGTAAAAGCAGAAGCTGCTAAAACCTCTTTTAAGTTTTACATCTGGAACTAGCGTGGTGTTACTTTGGTGAATTCTATTGGTGATAACAGGTCACGAGACCACCCATGTTTAAAGTGGGAGAATCCACAAAGGAATGAGCACTCCCCCTTAGCAACCAAACCCTGCCTTCTCTGGAGCTGAATGTGGTGTCTGCACCTGGGCTGCTTCCACCAGCAGTGGGGAGAGCTGCTCTGGCAGAAGACTTCCTGGAGGAAAGGTCTCAGCCCTTTTGCTTCCTGAAAGTTTTACTGCTGTTTTTCCCCCTTCAGATTTATGTATTTTCATTGGAAAGGCATGTTCACAGAGAGAAAGAGATCCAGAAAGATCCTCCATTCACTCCAAGTGGCTGCAATGGCCAGAGCCGAACTGATCCGAAGCCAGGAGCCAGGAACTTCTTCCAGGTCTCTTGCACGTGGGTGCAGGCTCCCAAAGCTTTGGGCTGTCCTTGACTGTTTTTCCCAGGCCACAACCAGGGAGCTGGATGGGAAGCAGGGCAGCCAGGACACCAACCGGTGCTCATATGGGATCCCAGGAGTACAAGGTGAGGATTTAGCTACTAAGTCATCTCACTGGGCCCAGGGTTTTGTTTTTGTTCTTCTTTGGGAAGTTTTGCATTTTAGGCATAAGTCCTAATTTAGGTCTCTATGATATTAAGTAAGCAGAAGGTGTTTCCCACAAACATAAATATCAAAGGTAAAGGTTATATTACAAAGGCAGAACACAAGAGTCCATTGCATTTAACATAGGATTTTTGGCTTTAGTGAATTTAGATACTTCTAGTTGCATAAATATCTTTCAGCTTTTTAGTTAGATCATGGCTCTGTATGTATTGTTATTTCAGAATCTTGGTTAACTTACAGTTTGAATTCTCTGGCTTCGACTAAACGTGGCCAAGGTTGATGTGTTTACAGGAGGTATACCATTAATAATAAAGGCTGTTTAGATTCTGTACTTCTGCACTGTCATGCTCTAGACATTGTGTTGTTTGAATCTGCCCCCTAGACCCTTGAGATAAGACAGTGTGCTTTAAAGCAACTCTTGTGTCCCGCTTTATTCCTGAATGTACTTCACAGCACCTTGCTACCTTTGCCTCACCCATTCTGCAGACTAACAAGGAATGATCCGGAGAAGAGATTGCAGTTACCACTGGGTTATTTATCTGTTGTCCAAGTTTTGTTGTCGATTGGGATCAGAAGCAACAGTTAGTCTCAGGGAAAAAAAAGCCCCTTTCTGGCAGAAATATTGATTTTTGTAAACCTTGGCTTTGATCTGCGCTCCCCCTCTCAACGCTGCCCCCCCCTCCCAATAGGTGGCTCACATCTGCTCTCTATGCTGTTCGAGAGGGAGTTTAAGAGCTGTTGGGAGGAAGAAAGGGAAAGAGAAAGGAGAGTAATTGGGCTTCTAGAATGGTTATTCTCAGTGAATTATCATTCCAAAAATGATACTCATATACTGCTGTTCCCTTTCTTTGAGACGTAACAGTATGAATTTTCATCTGGGGGGTGAAACCCAGTCATTCAGTCTGGCCTGTGGTTGTAGAGGATTCTTTTTAACATAGTCACTGGTATGGTTTGGCAAGAGTTACTCCCCTAAACGCTTTTCTTATTTATGTATTTTTATTATCATGATTTTCCATGATACAGTTGTGCAGGTATAGGGGTTCCCCTCCTTCTGTCCCCTTCTCTTCCTCCCCGTTTTCCCATTGCCCTAAACACTTCTTCACTATGCTCTGGGACACAGCGCATGTCCTTCCTTTTCTTAGAATGCTGTGTGTGGAGCCACAGTTTCCTGTCTGCTGTTAGAAGCTGGTCACTGTGAAAGCTTCCTCTACTAGTTTGCATAGATTTGATAGTATTCCTTCTAATCTGCCCCTGAGCCTTTCAGAAGGGACTGGGTTGTGCTTGTTGATAAATTTTAACGTGTGGTGTAGCATAGCAGTTAGCTGGTTGATTGTCCCAGAACCCCATTGGATGCTAGTTTGGGTTCATGCTGTGTTCTACTCCATGCTAGGAGAGAAAGCAGAGGGAGAGAGAGAGGTTTTGTGACCAGAAAAACAGAAACTCATGTATCTGTAAATGTATCTAAAGCCAGAGGTGAGTTCTAGATGTATCCAGCATGTCTGCTGAGAACAAACTCTTTAGATGATTCTGATTAGCATCCCTCATTATGGGTCAGACTTGGAGAGAGAATTGGCTATATAACTTGTTGATGTTGCAGAAAGTCAAAATGTGGGGCTTTTTGTTAACAAACTATTAAGCCAAATGCAGTGTGTGGGGTCTGCACTTGCATAAATCACATGCACTTTATGTAGAATATTAAAAAGTAGGAAGAGATTGGACAGTGAATTGAAGGGAAAATATATTTGAAATCAAAACCAAAAAAATTATTACATTCCTGATAAAAAATTAGGAGTGCTAGTCCATTTTTTCTTGGCCTTATGGGATACACACAGGACTGACATTGAGTGTCAGAGATTTTCAGCTCGACTCCCTCAATACTCTGAGAGTAGGAGTGAGACATTTTTATGTTGACCAAAAGTGAATGGATTTTTAAAAATTTAGAAACAGAAGATAACAGAAATTTGGATGGGAACATTTCTGTGAGATTTGCGAGTCATAAAGAATAGTCTGTTTATGCAAGCAGTGTTTATGCAGTGCCCAGCAGGCTGTCAGATGCTGAGCTGCAGGCACGTGACAGACTTGCCTCTGTGCTGTGGGAAATTTTTTTTTTGAGATTTATTTTATTTTTATTGGAAAGTCAGATAAACAGGAAGATCTTCTGTTCGTTGATTCACTGCCCAAGTGGCCACGAAGGCCGTAGCTGTGCTGATTCGAAGCCAGGAGTCGGGACCTCTTCCGGTCTCCCATGCAGGTGCATGGCCCCAAGACTTTGGGGTGTCCTTGACTGCTTTCCCAGGCCACAAACAGGGAGCTGGATGGGAAGCAGGGCCTCTGGGACATGAACCCGCTTCCATATGGGGTTCCAGCATGCACAAGGTGAGGACTTTAGCAGCTTAGCTACCACGCCGGGCCCCAACATGGGAAATTTCTTTTGGAGAACAGCATGTTTATCAGCTCCTATTTGGGGGAGGGAGGAGCAAGATGGGACAGAGAACTAAAGCTGAATACAGCTCTGACTTATGAAAATTTATCTTAAAGGCAGAATTACATGGAGGGAGTGACAGAGATAGACATAGCTTGTGTTCACTGATTTACATCCCAAATGGCGCAGACCCAAGTCAGGAGCCAGGAACAGCTTCTGGGTCTCTCTTGTAGGTGCATGGGCCCAAACACTTTGGCCATTCTCTTCATTTTGCAGTACGTTGTCAGGGAGTTGTATCAGGATTGGAGCACCTGGGAGTTGAATTGTCCATTTGGAATGCTGGCATTGTAGGCAGTGGCTTCATCCACTGTGCTGCAGAATCTGCCTTTCTAAACATGATCCTTCCTAGCTAAATCCTATCTCATGGACTAGGACCCGTACTTCAAATTGCAAATTTTTTTTCTGTTAATGAAGCAATAAAAGAAAAATGAGTGAGTGACTGCTGGATTTATTCATGGATTTATTACTATTTCTGTTAGTTGCAATGATAAAGCCATTTGATAATTATAAAGTATGCTTAAGCCTATGAAAATATAAATGACATTTTTCATTATAGATCATAAATACTAATTTGTTCTTTTTTAAAAAAAAAGATTTGAGTGGCAGAAGCAGCATTCTCACCTGATGGTTTCCTCCCCAATGCCCACAAAAGTTAGGACTGGACCAGGCCGATCCGGGTGTTTTGTGTGAGGAGTTGGGAACCCAATTACTTGATCCATCAGTCATTGACCTCCAGATTGTGTAATAGCAGGAAGCTGTTGTTGGGAGCAGACCTCAAACTCGGACACTCCCATATCAGAACTTGGCATCTCAAGTGATGTTTTAATCACTATACCAAATTCCCATCCCAAAAACATTCTTGAAGATTAATTAGATAAATGCTTGAAAGGTTTGTAGAGTTTCCAGAAAGTATATACTGCATTAGTGTTCAGCACAATAATGTAATGGAGTCCACTTGTATTTCCTTGGAAGTTATGCAATTCTGTTACATTCCAGGAAAGGAGAGTTCAGAAATCCACCTTAAATTACCTAATTGAAATGTTCTTTCTGAAGTGGGGTTGTATTCTTAGCTACTTGGGCTTTTTGCTGGCATTTTCCTTTGTTGAACCAGTACAACTCCAGCTACTTTCTATTAGTCTGTGAAGCCACCACGCAGTGGAAATTGTAGTTCAGTTCTTAAAGGCATGGAGTTGGGAGCTGAGAACAACGAGTTATTAAATACTCAATTTAAGACAATTATTCTCTGGAAAATAAACAAGAATTTCTTAGTCTAATAGTCTTATCTACCAGTGTGTCTGTTTATAAGATCACAGATATCTTTCAGGGATATTGTGATTGCTGAACATTCAGAAATTTCAAGTATGTTTTGTATATACATCTCAAGCGCCCTAGCTAGATTTTATTGTATTTTATATGATATGAATGAACATGCATGCATCTATATTGGTACTACCTTTTTTAAAAATATAGTATATATGTGTCTTTTTTAAAAAAAATGTAGTATGTACTTTTAAATTCTTTCCTGTGTGTGTGAATTCAGGTGAGGAACCTGGCTAAGAAAGACTGCTATTGAGTCTTATGATTTTCATAGAACTACCATTATTCATTTTCAGACAATTATTAAACAACTCCAGGTGCCATAAACACCAAAGTTCAACTCAAATAGTAAATTTTAATTTAAAAAATGCCATTAAATAAGCTTTGGGACACTCTAACACATAGAAGTCAGGGAGAGAAGGCGCGATAGTGAAGTGGCAGCAGGGGGAAATCAGCAGTGTGCTGTGTTGGTTTAGGATTGTCTTGGAGCAGCTGTCATCTACTCACCAGGGCCAAGTGCTGCATTTCCAGAAATTTAGTGAGCAGATTGCAAAATATGACTATTAAAAACTTTATATAACTGGAGAAGTTGTATTCAAAGCGAAAGTGAGATAGTCAAAAGTCAGCCCTGAATTGTTTTACTACACATTACTACTACCTGTGCTGTTAGAGACATTGCTGTCTCTGGTGCCAGCCTGGTAGGAATCCTGTGTGATGTGCCACTGTACATCTCTTCCCAGGTCACTTGTGTCACATTGGTTGTTTGAAATTGGCCATGGGAGAATTGTTTCACATCACAGATGTCAGTGTAAGTCACATATCAAAACTAAAAATTTCTCTTGGAAAACCTGTTAGACATTTACCGACAGACCACTGCCTACAGCCCGAGGAGAGTGGACAGTCGTGTTGAAAGCTGCCTGGATGAAGTTAGCAAGACGAGACAGCCTGCTGGGAATCACCTAGCTACCCCACACTTCTGTGAGGAATGTTTGTTACTCATTTTGCAGGTTCACTCCTCAGGGACATGGCTTTGCTAAAACCCGTTTTCTCTCGCAAGTTTCTGGGACCCAGTTCCCTAGGGCAGAACTAATGGCTCCCCTCTCCCATTTCCCAGAGCACTTTATATAAAGCTGCTTGATGGCACTTGTTATTTTTTTCCTTTAGCACTTTGTTGATAGTCTTTTTCCATTTAAGCTGAAGACTTTTCCTGGGAAGGGCTCACACTGCATTTTGCTTCCACAATGTTGAAACAGGATGAACGTGGAGGTTGCATGTGTAGAATTGAATTGAAAGATCGCAGGGCACGTGTTGTGTCTGTTCTCCAGCCTCAGCTTTGCTTTCTCCAGTTGTCTGCATGATGCAGCCAGCTAGTCTTGTCTGAGACTCTATCATGTGCGCTCTCAAACACACCGTTCTGTTCCACTTCTGCATTTTCTGCAGCCCTCACCTATTTTGGCCCCTGTCGCTGTACTCCTGCTTGGTAATCTTGTTCCAGTGCTGAGTGGGATCTTGAAAATTTGTGGTGCAAAGAAAATTAGGATTTTGTAAACTGTGGGTTGATCCTGCAGGAAGTAGTGTTTCCTAGTAGTTCTCACAAGAGAACTCTATTGGATTTTCTTCAGTCATCTTTGTAGGAGGCAGTGCAGCCAGTGATAGGGAATGTTTTTCTTACTTCCTGTGAAGTTTGCTGTGGCAAACCTTAAATCTTGGCAGTGAATTCTCAGTCTTTTTTATGGTTTATCTTTTAAAAAACAAAAAGTACTGAGAAGCAGAGGAAGACAGAGTTTGCATCTGAATTCAAATGTCTGTGATAACTAAGGCTGGGCCAGACAGGAACTGGGAGCCAGGAAACCTGCTCCCAAGCTGGTGACAGGAACTCAAGTATTTGAGCCATCACTTGCTGCCTCCCAGATTTTGCATCAGCTTCTGATTCCAGCTCCCTGCTCTCACCTGGATGCAGGTTTCTACGGGGCGTCTTAACTGCTGGGCCTAGCGCAGTGCATTGTGGGTCATGGAGCCTCTCGGGTCTGTCCATTTCTGCTAGGGGAGTATTGACTGGTGGGTGTGCTGCTTTGCCTGCAGTGCCTCTCTCAGGTTTGGATGCCCTACTGTTCGATACGCATGAATTAACGACTATTGTGCTTTCTTGGAGAATTCCATCTTCTAATGTTATATAATGCTCCACTTTATCTCCCATAGCTTTCCTTGTTTTGACATCTTTCTCTCTGAAATTAATGTTGTGATTGCTACTTTGTTTTGATATATGTTAGCATGGCTTAGCTATCTCTGTCCCTTTAATTTAAATTTGTATGTATCACTATATTTAAAATATGTTTCTTAAAGACAACATGTTGTTGGATCTTGTTTTTTTTTTAATCTAATTGAAGAATCCCTGTTATTTATTTAACTTTAGTGCATTAACATTTGAGTATACATATACACATATATATGTATATTTAAAATGTATTTCTTTTAAAGTCAGCGTTAGAGAATGAGAGACAAAGAGAGGGATCTTTTATCCACTGTTTTACTCCACAATGGTATTAGTGGCTGGGGCTAGGCCAGGCTGTAGTTAGGAGTCTGCAGCTTCTTCTGGATCTCTCATGTTGGGTTATCCTCTGCTGATTTCCCTGACACATTAGTAGGGAGCTGGATCAGAAGTGGAGCAGGCAGGATGTGAACTCACACTCATACTGATAACGACACTGCAAGCAGCAGCTTTATCTACTGTGCCACAGAGCTTGCCCCTAAAACTGTATTTGAGAAGCAGAGAGAAAAATGTTTCTATCTACTGATTGACTCCCCCAGATACCCTCAACAGCCTAGTCTGGACCAGACGAAAGCCAAGATTCCAGCACTCCCTCTGAGTCTTCCATGTGATGGATAAAGATCTAGCCACTTCAGCCATCACTGCTTCTTTCTAGGGTGTGCATTTCCATGAAGCTGGAATCAGGAACAGACTGCAGCCTAGGCATTCTGATAAAGAAGTAGTGGTGTTTTAACTCCTGCATCAAATCCCTGCTTCTAAAGGCATCTATATGATTACTGCTATAGTTGGATTAATGTCTGTCTACTAAATCAGTTTTCTGTTTTTTGGCCGTATTCCTGGCTTGTATTTTTGTCTTCCTTTTCTGTCTTGTGTGTATGCATGTTTTAAAGATTCAGTTGCAAGGTGAAGGAGCAGGAGGTGGGTGAGAAGAGCACATATACATATACTTCCACAGACTGGCTCGCTCCCCAGATGACACAACAGCCAGGATGGAACCAGGGTGAGATTAAGAACAAGGAATCCTAGCCTGCTCTCCCACATGGGTGGCAGGAACCCAACCACTTGGATGGCTAGATTCAGCCTGACCCTGACGTGGACATTGTGGCTGTTCCAGGAATAACCAGAAAATCTTTTTCTCTTTGGCATAAAAAACTTTTTAAAAAGTTGTTCCAAGTTCTTGCCCAAGGATGATTATTGTAAAATTTTTAAGTGTATTTTTGTTTTTATCTGAAAGCAGAGAAAGAGATTTCCTATCCTCTGGTTCTTTCTCTAAATGCTCGCCACAGCTATGGCTTGAGCAAGCTAAAGCCAGGGACCCAGAACTCATGTGGGTGGAAGAGACAGGGTACTGGAGCTCTCACCACTGGCTCTCAGGATGCGTATCAAGCAGGAAGCTGGCACTGGAAGTGGAGCTGGGCCTCATATCCACATACTTTAATCAGGATGCAGGTGTCTGAACCCAGTTTCTCTTGTTGCTTTTCATCTTACTAGATGGACTTGTCATGACTACTTTCCTTCCCCTGTTAGGTTAGATTCTGGTAAAATGGTGTGAGTTCAGTCCTAGTGTGTATTAAAGCACCATTTTATATTGCTTCAAAGTAGTAACTGGTTTTGAAATCAGTACCTTGGATAATACTTTTTTTTTCTGGATTAAAATAAAAGTTCATTTTGAAATAATTTTACATTTCTTTTCCCCATTATTAACAACTTTGTCTCCATGACGTATTTGTCAAAACTATAAAATGAATAATGGATATATCACTAATAGTTGAACCCGTAGACTTTTTCTGAAAGTCTGGTTCTTTCATTAATGTTTTTTCCTGTCCTAGATTCAGTGAAGGGTATTGCATGAGTTGTCATGTCTTTTGACTCTCCTTACGTTGGTCTCCGTTTGCTTTTCAGTTCCAAACCATCTTGAGAAGTACTGACCTGGAATCCTGTAGAATACCCCCAAATTGGCTTCTTTGATATGTGTCTCATCATTAGCCTGCTGTTAATAGGTTTTAGTAGGCAAAAGCAGAGATGAAGTGTCCTTCTTTTATTTTTAAAAGACTTATTTTTATTTGAAAGGTAGATTTTCCAAGAGAAGGGGAGACAAAAAAGATCTTGCATCTACTGGCTCACTCCCCAAATGGTTGCAATGCATGGAGCCCGGCTGACCTGACCTGAAGCCAGGAGCCCCCTCCAGGTCTCCATCATGGGTGCAGGGTCAGAATGGCTCAGTCCATTCTCCATTTCTTTTGCTAACTACAAGCAGGGAGCTAGGGTACAAACTGGTGCCCATATACAGGTGGAGAAATAACCAATTGAGCTCTTGCACCATCCCCAAAGTGTCCTTCTTGTTACGTTGTCTTAAGTGTAGATGATATACTTATGACATCAGCAGTGCTGATAACCTTCATCGGGTTGATTTTCAGGCTTCTCCATTAAAAATTAATGTTTTTCACTTTCTATCCTTAGTTCTTTGGAAATGAATCTCTAAATTTAGTCCACTCTTAAATGGGGAGCAGAAAGGGAAGTAAACATCACTTCCTGAAGAAAGATGCAGCTGCAGATACCACTTAGAATTTTTCAGAAAGTAAAATTTGTCTCCATTTCCCCATTTTACTTAATCATTTGTTTATATCATTATGGACTGACACTCATTTGATACTGTATAATCCAGCATACATTAATGAAGTTGTTTAGATGGCTTATTTTGGCCCCTGGGAGTTCATTCAAATTGATTCCTGAGTCCCTTTTGACATGCCCTGTCCTTTTGTTGTTTTGAATGTTTTTTTACTCTTTGGTACATTCCAGGCACATCTTGTTCCTTTACCTGAATCCTGCAGGCAGTCATTTTTTTCCAGGAGCTCTTTCTAATTTAGTTAGCAGTTTTTCTGGTTTGTAAGTATTGCCACAGTGACTGTCCTTGGAGGTATGTCTCTGAAATATCTAGTGATTATTTCCTATAGTTAAAAGTCTAATAGCACGATTCCTAGAACAAAAATGTAAAAAAAATTTTTTTAAGTATTTTCATCAGAAAGGGAGATTTATAGAAAGAAGGAGAGACAGAAAAATCTTCCATCCAATGGTTCACTCCCCGTATGGCTGCAATGGCCAGAGATGAGCTGATTCAAAGTTGGAGCCAGGATCCTCTTCCTGGTCTCATGTGGGTACAGGGTCTCAAGGAATTGGGCCATCCTCCACTACTTTCTCAGACCATAAGCATGGAGCTGGATGGACCACAATGCAAACTGGCACACAAACTGGATGCCATGCGTGGAGGTGGAGGATTAGCCAGTTGAGCTATAGCATCAGGCCTGGCATGCAAAATATTTAGGTGATGCCCTAGGGGCTGCAACCTAAAGACCAGTTAAGATGCATCTATCCATCTCTGTTAGCTAACCATCCTGCCATCCATGACTTGATGACTCTCAAAACAAGAAGAAGTGAAAAAAGGAAGCTAAATCGACTCTGGTTGCCCAACCACCTGGAGCATCGTCCCTCCTGAAGGAAGTGGTTACACTGAGAATGACATTTCCTACTTTGTTTGATGCAAAGATTATGTGTTAATTTATCATTAATTTATTTTTTAAAAATTTATTATATAGTTCCATAGGCCCTGGGATTTCCCTTACAGCCTCCCAAATCCCCTCCCCCCACACGGAGTTCCCTATATTGCAATAGTATAGTTCTTCATAAACAGTCATAAGTCCATTATTATGGGCATGGACAATGGCAGACAGTCCAACATCCTATTGTAAAGATGCATTCAACAGTTTCATTGGCAGACCATCTTTGATCTGGAGGCAGAGATGCATACTGTATTATATCCTCATATCTGGACATGATAATCTCTATTACACAGTTACTATAAACTTCCCAAATGAAAAACCACAAAACAAAATCAACAATGGGATGAAAAAATAGAAATTTACAAAGCCATGAAGTTAAATAACATGCTACTGAATAAGTAATGTGTCACTAAAGAAATGAAAAAGAAAAGAACCTTCTTGAAGAAATTGATGCTACTGAACGACCTATGAGTCAGTGAAGAATTTATTGAAAAGAAACTGTTTTGAAGAAATGAAACTAAAGACAAAAACATCAAAACCCATGAGATATAGTTTCCACTGAGCTTTGTTGGTGATATATGTCTCCTGTAGATGGGTTTTGTTTTATAAGAAGTCTACTACTCTATGATGTTTGATTGATGAGTTTAAGCCAATTACATTCAGGGTTAATATGAATGGTTGGTAATTTTGTCCTGTCATTTTAGCAATGGATTGTTCATTGATTTAGTCTTCTGTTGCCATTTCACTGGAATGTTCTTCACAATTGCCTTTTTTCTATCAAGAGAACATCTTTTAAGTATCATTTGTAGAGCAGGTTTGGAAGAGGTATATTCTTTTTCTTTTACTGTGGAAGAATTTTATTTCATTTTCAAAGATAAAGGAAAGCTTTGCTGAGTACATTATTCTGGGCTTACAATTTTTTGTTTTTAGAATCTGAAATACGTCACTCCATTCTCTTCTGGCCTGTGGAGTTTCCTGTGAGAGGTCTCCTGTGAATCTAATTACCATTCCTCTATATGTCAATTGATTTTTTTTTCACATGCACATTTAAAGATCTTTTTCTTATGTTCGATTGAAGACAGCTTGATTATCATGTGTTGTATGAAGATCATTTTTTGTCAAGCCTGTCGGGAGTTTTGTGCCCTTCCTGGATGTGGCTTCCCAATTCTTTCTCTAGATAAGGGAAGTTTTCCCTTATTAATTCGTTATTACATTTTTAAACCCAGCTTCTTTTTTTACACCTTCTGGGACTCCCATAACTCATATTTAGTCTTTTAATAGTGTCTTTCAATTCTTGAATACTTTTTTTAGCTTGACCCAGCGGGTTTTTTTTTAAGATTTATTTATTTTTTATTGGAAGGGTAGATACACATAGAGGAGGAGAGACAGAGAGGAAGAGCTCCCACCCGCTTATTTACTCTCCAAGTGGCTGCAACAGCTAGAGCTGAGCCAATCCAAAGCCAGGAGCCAGGAGCTCCTTCTGGGTGTCCCACTCAGGTGCAGGATCCTAGGGCTTTGGGCCATTCTTGACTGCTTTCCCAGGCCACAAATAGAACTGGATGAGAAGCAGGGCTGCTGGGATTAGAACCAGCACCCATATGGGATGCTGCTGAGTGCAAAGCAAGGACTTTAGCCACTAAGCTACACGTTGGGGCCACTGGTTTTGTTTTTGAGGAGTCAAGCCTTTTTTAAAAAATTATTTGTTTGAAAGAGAGATAGGAAGAGATATAGAGATGAATAAATAGAACTATCTTCCATCTGTTGGTCATCAGTGCTTTCCAGATGAGCACAATGGCCAGGGTGAGCCAGGCCAAGTTAGGAGCTCCGTAGCTCTTTTGTTTCTGACAGTTAGTGTTTCTTATCCTCTCGTTCATATTGTGAAATTTCACCATTCTTCCCTGTAGTGTGGATTTAATCTCACTATGCTGGTTACATGAGGCCTTCTAGTTGGGCAATACGTTTTTCTATCCTGGTAACTTTTATCAAATTACTTCTCTCATGGTTTCTTCTCCTTTTCTGATTCTGGTTCTGGTAAGGGTCAGGTGTTTTCTTCTTCCCTGTTTTGTCTTCTAGCTTGTGGCAAATTTCCTCAGCTTGATTTTCCATCCTTTAGGTTTCAGTCCTCATATTCTTAATTTCTACAAGTTCTTATCTCAGACTAACCTTTTTCATGGCCTATTACTCAAATTTTTTACAATGATTATTTATTTTTATTGTAAAGGTAGATTTACAGAGAGAAGGCGAGACAGATCTTCTGTCTTCTGGTTCACTCCCCAAATGGCTGCAACAGCCAGAACTGAGCTGATCTGAAGCCAGGAGCCAAGAGCCAGGAGCTTCTTCCAGGTATTCCACATGGGCACAAGGTCTCAAGGCTTTGGCCCATCCTCTGCAAATTTCAAGCCAAAAGCATAGAGTTGGATTAGAAATGGAGCAGCTGGGACACAAACTGGCACTCAAGTGAGATGTTGGCACCAGTAGGCAGAGGATTAGCCTGTTGACTTACAGTGCTGACCTTTATATTACTTGTATTTTATGGCCACAATGTTTTTCTTCTCTGAGTACCTAATAGTTTCTCTCAGGGTTTAAGTAACAGTTTCTTAATTTTCAAAATTCTCCTTTCTGCATTACCTTTCTTCTATTTTTTTAACCCCATCTATTATCAGTGTTGGAGGAATTAAGTCTGTTTAGCTTGTGGGGTTGGGTCATTTTTTTTCCCCTTTTCACATTTTCAACCACTCTTTCTATATTCATTTCGTTGAGAGTATGATCAATTCTCCCTACCATTGATAAGTATGTTGTGCAAATTGCTGCAGAAACTGAACAACAAATTCAGACCACTCTCACTGGAATTGAAGCTTGGGTTCCTACGAACCTCTGGTCATAACATTTCTGTGATGTGTTTTGTTTGAAGCTTTATTTCATGATGTGGTAGGGTCATAGTTAAAGCTTCAGTGAAGCTTATTTAACATGCACATATCCTCCCTAAGACATGTAAAACAAAAGACCTAGTTATCTATTTGAAAGCAGAGTTACAAGGGGGAGAGTGAAAGACAGACCTTCCTTCTGCCAGTTCATTCTCCAGATGGCCAACAGTGGAGCAGGTAGAAACCAGGGTCCACAATGACTGAGTGTGGGCCAGACTGAAACCGTGAGCCAGGACTTCATCTGTGTCTTCCATGTAAGTGGCAGAGGCCTAAGTGACACATGAACTTGATCGAAAGTGGAACAGCAGAGACTTCAACTGGTGGCCATATGGGATGCTGGCACCATGGGGGGACCACTTAACCTGTTGGACCACAGTGCTGGCCCAGACACAGCCCTCCTTCACAGAGCGCACTGCTGTGTTTAAGGGAAGTTGAGTGGTGGAATTCCTAGCCAAAGACTCAACATGAAAAAGCTTGGCAATAAATAAACCGTGGAAAGGATGCATTGTCACTTATATGTAGTGTCAAAATTCAAGCAGATAAGGCAGAATGTGGCCTTGTTTGCCATTGGCTTGGAATATATGCATTAGGAACCCCAGATCTTTCACCACTGTGCATGTTACAAATGTCCATAAAAGCACTGTGTGTACTGATGTTGGACTTACAAATTTCCTCATGTATGAAAAGTTCACAAAGAGACTGAGTCATGTATCCGCTGTACTTAATTGGTACTCCAGATTCTTGAGCTTGTTGACAGTCTGTGGCACAATTATGCCTTTTTTTAGGTTGATTTATTTGAAATGTAGGATGACAGAAAAAGATCTTTTACCTGCTGTTTCCTTGCTCAAATGCTTAGAATACCAAGAAGGATCTGGGCTAGGCTGCAGCCAGGAGCCTGGAACACTGTCCTAGTCTTTCACGTAGATAACAAGGACCCCCGTACTAGACTCATCCACTGCCTTCCTAGGGCAGGCTTTAGCAGGAAGCTGTATGGAATGCAGAACACCAGAAAGTCAAAACAATATTGGATGCTGGTGTAGCAAGCAACACCTAACTAGCCTCTGAGGCTATTGCTTGTTGGCCTCTCTTCTAGGAATTTTTAGGTTTTCTCATCTTTACTAATTCCCTCACCACCTGATTCACTTCTCAACTTTGTAAAAATGTATTGCCTTTTATTTTCTGGGCTTTTTTTTTTTCAATTCATTTTGTTTTGTGATTCTATACTTTTGCTCTAGTTCTATTATTCATAATTTCCTCAAAGAGAAGAGATCAAATGTATAGGCTCCACTGGCCAAGTCTTACCAAATTTCTATTTCCTACCCAATACCTTTGTGGAGAGGCACATATATAATCAGTATTGCTAAGTATTGCTTATTTTTTATACTAATGTTTAGCTTTCCTGTATGATACATTATAATGAGTTTAATCTGCTATGTAAAAGGCAAAATTTCTTCTGTTTATTGGAAGGAGAAAGCTTGGGGAAGGTGGGGCATAGAAGGAAAAAAGTAAAAGGATACTGGAAAATGTGTTTTGTTTATAACTTTAGGTTGCCTTTCTTTTCTTTAGTATTTAGTCTGTTTCTTTGGGATTTCTTTTTCCGGTCAGCTTGAAAAGATGACAGCTTGTGTTAGAGGGATTCCAGAAACCATCTGGTTGAGCCATTTGGTTCATAGGAAGCAGAACCAGCCTGCCTTGCCTTTCCTCCTCACCTCACTTCGGGTAGATTTCTCAATTGTCTTGGCTCTTGTTTCCTTATGTAAAATCTAAATAAAAAGGCCGTTGGCATCGGATTGTTGGGATGATTAAATGAGTAAAGCTCTTCACACTCCTGGGTGTGGTAAGAGCTCCGTGTATTATTATCCATGTAGTCAGTAACTAGGCTTCTGCCTCTCATTCAGTTCAGTTGTTTCCCTTTAGACCCCAAAAATATCTGTAGACCACTCTTCAAATCAGCACCATTATTTCCCTCATCTCCTTCCTTTTAAAAGAATAAATTGTACATTTGCCAAGAAAACTCAATACCTGATTCATTTTGGCATTTTAATGACTTTCTGAAAAGAGAACTTAAAAAGTGAGTCATTTCTTTCGATGAATTATGGTCTTTTTGCATGATGGTTTTCTTGTAATGCCGAGTTGCCTAACAGAAGCAAATGACTTATTTTCAGTTACAATAATGCAATCCATTTCCCAGCATCATCAGGTGAGTGTCCTCTTGGCTTGGGCTGGGCTTAAAAGCAAAGAAAGTCCCCAGTCACACAGAGGAAACACACACACACACACACACACACACACACATCTTTGTGACGATAAATTAAAGCCCAGATCACCCTCCCTGTCCTGACTTGTGCTGCAGGGGACAGATCCTTTGAACCAGACGACATCAGTGACTGCCACCTGCTACCTAAAGGTGAGTGCCAACTTACTGAGAAGCATGATGACCCAAACCTTCCAACCCCACCACGTAAGGATCTTTGTTCCTTTTTCTTTTCTTTTCTTTCTTTCTTTTTTTTTTACAGCTGTGAAATTGTGCGTCTGAATTTATGACATGAATTGTCTTCTTATCTTTTGGCAGGAAATAATTTAAAATACAGGGAGTAAGGAATTTCAGGAAGCTCTAGCCTAGAGAAAATCGCCTCTGGAAGACTGAGGAAAAGCCCCGTGGTGCAGGGGTGTGCTGTGGCAGGAGGGCTGCAGGAGCATCAGTCGCTAAGAGCTGCTGCTGGGCTCAAGTCCAGAGAGCCTGGGCTTTGGCACAAGGCGGCTGTGAATTTCAATGCCATTTATTGCCACTTATTGCCTTCTCACACTTGCCAGATGGTGTTTCTATGCCTTAATTGTCCTATCTTTAAAGTGGGGATGAGGTTCCTAGCTCTTCAGGGATCTTGAGGATGACAGATAGAATCTATGTGCTATAATTAGTACACTATAGGTTCTCCCTGTAACAGTGTAACTGCATTTCTGGCAGTCTTACTGAAGTCAGAGGCCCAGAGCCCCATCTAGGTCTCCCATGTGGAGGCAGGGATTGAGTAAGGCTTGGACCGTCATCTGCTGCCTTCCCTGGCACATAAGCAGGGAGCTGGATCAGAGGAGGAGCGGGGGTGGGGAGGGTGGGCTTAAGTCAGTACACAGCTGAAGGGATGCCAGTGTCACAGGTGGTAGCTTAACCTTCTATGACACAATGCCAGTTCCATCTGTAGACTGTTAACACTAGAAGAAGGCAAGCTAGCAGAAGCCTTACTCAATTCCTCAGAATTCCTCACAGACCAGCAGGATCTGGATTTATCTAGGTATCAGTAACTTAGGCTAGTGAAGGCATGAGTGGATGAGTGAATGAATGCAAGTAGGACTAGCCCTGGGAAAAATGCACTTTTGTGCAGGTGACACTGGATAAAGTTTAGCGCCCTAGACACAGCCTGAAGAGGAAGCTGAATTGCCAAATGCCATTCAGTGGACTGCAAGTGTAATAGGGATTGCTAGGGAGGAGAGTAGCTGCACTTGATTGTACTTGCTTTCGTCATGTGCACTAGGAATTGAATCCTGCACAGGGATGGGAGAGACAGGGATCATCTACTATTGGCAGTTTATCATCTGCTGGCAGAGATGGTAGCTCTCCACTTTGCTTCCTCTGCTTTGCTATGCCTTCAGCCTCTACTGGGTAGCCATGATAACTGCTTGGATTTGTGTTCTCCCTTCTAATACTAGCTGCATCTTTAAGGGTAGGGCAGTATTAATTACTTATGTATGATCTGAATCTTAAAAATGTTTGTTTGACAGACAGAGTGATACACATATGTTCAACTTGTTCATTCTTCAGGTTTCCACAACTGCCCGATTCTGACCAGGTTGAACGTAGGGATTAAGAACTCCATCCTGGTTTCTCACAAGAGTTGCAGGGGTCCAGGATCCCTTCAGCTGCCTTCTCAGGTTCCTACTTTTCAGCATATAGGAAGCTGGATTGAAAGTGGAGTCCTTGGGACTCAAAACAACACTCTGATATGGGATGCCAGTGCTAGAAGCAGTGGCTTAACTCACTATGCTACAATGCTGACTTCTTTTTCATTTTATTTCATTTTTAAAGGCTTATTAAGGAGTCTGTTAACCAAGCTTGGTGATAACAGGACTCACTAGAAATAGCAAATGACAAGTCCATATAGCAATTTTGTCAATCTAAACCCCAATAGGAACAAATGGTCATTACCCTGAAGTCCATCTGGAGTATTACCCCAGCTTCCCCAACGATATAAGTTATTCTGAGAGACATACAACAAATAACCAGGGCACACTAACAAAGCCGCAGACATTCTCCTTCCCCTGGCTTCTCTGCCCACATTCCACTACCCTAGGCCTCACCTCTCCTGGAACTCCTGCTAGTACACAAGTTAGAAATACAAAGCATCTTAGCATTGCTATTTTCACTTTTCCACCCAAGCAGTGAACAGAGGGTGAGGACTACAGACACACAGGGGCCATGCTCAGGGGATGCCTGTCCTCGGTCTGTGCTTGGGAAGCTAGAGAGCAAGCAGGCACTGGGAAGGCCAAGAGTGTTGGAGCAAAGGAGGCACAAGTCCAGGAGTACCAGGGGAAAGCTGCCGACTTCTGTCTTCTTAACCATCCGTGTTTTGCATCCTAGGTTGACTTTACTGCCTCAGTCTTTCACTTAGTCGAGTGACTTCCTGCAACTAAATGATAATTACTTTCCCAGATCCAAATCTCTGAGCTGACAGGCTGGCTTCCGTGGCAGTGATGTTCAGTGAAACCCAGCTGTTTACCCCCAACAGACTACTAGGGTCACCTCTGTGTGTGGATTTCACCCAGCAGAGTTCAGTTGAAGTCATTTCTCAGCTCCTGGGAAACACCTTCCATTGGTTCGCATTTGTTCCCAGCAAACGGTCCTTTTTTGTGGTGATTCCCGGTGTGGGTGGGATAGGAGGAAGGAAAGGGGAAAATGGTCCAGGAGCATGGGCAAGCATTAGGATGGGAGTCAGTGGGTCAGGGGAAAGATCACGGTCGAAATACTAATGGACTCTCCTGGATTATTGGATCATTTCCATCCATGAAGGCTTACCAGTAGGATTAGATATTGGACATCATTCTTTGAAAAAAAATATTTGGAAAGGAGAGTTGCACATCCACACCCACCCAGACACACAGAGAGAGGGAGGGAGGTCTTTCATTCTCTGGTTCACTACCCAAATCACCATAACAGCTGGGACTGGGCCAGACCAAAGCCAGAGGCCTGGGACTCCCTCCAGGATCCCATATAGGTAGCAGGGGTTCAAGTGCTTGGGCCATCCTCCTTTGCTGCAACTCTAACTGGTGTTCTGAATATGGGATACCAGCATGCAGGCATTGATTGGCTTAGCTCACTACACCACAAGACTGGCCCCATCATCTATGCTTGAATCTCTACAAGTTGACCAATGATTATCAACCCCTTTTTGGCTCAAACCCACAGGAGAAGGAAATCATGTGCATCATTGGAAACAGTAGCTCACTCCAGCATTTATAGTTTGAGAAATGACTCTTGTACTCCTCCCTGTCCTTTGCCACTTCCCTGTTTTAAAAGCCACCAAACTAGAATATGAGCTCTTTGAAGTCAGGACAGGTGCCTTGTTTTGTCCACATCACCCTCTCTCAGCTCAGAGCAGGGCTGGGGCGGTGCTGAAGTGGCAAGAGACTGTCTCAGATAACCAGCAAATCACTGAATGCGTCTAGGCCAGACTCGAGCAGTCTCAGCTTCTAGAAAGCCATATCTCAACTATTGCAGCTTTACTGACTTGGTGTCTGGGCATTTTTAGTACTATTGAAGTCTTTTTAAAGTTTCTTTTTCAAAAATTTCACAAATAATAGGTATACCAGTATTCTTTTATAAAGAAATCAAGCAATAATGAAGTATTGAATACTTGTGTGTAGTAATCTATTCAACATTTAATATCTATAATTTTAAAATGCAGAATCATTTACCATCCTAGCTTTAGCTTTAGTGTGTCTAGTTGTTCATTCAAATTATTAGGACCAGCAGTATCTCGGCTTTTTAAAAAAGTAGATATTTATGTACCTTTATTAGATGTCCCATTTGCTGGTTCACTTCCCAAAGTCCCTTAGCACCTGGAGATGGGACCAGGCGGATGTCAGGAAGTCAGTTAAGTACTCCTATGTGAGTGATAGGAACCCAATTGCTTGAGCCAGCACCTGCTGCCTCCCAGGGTGCTCATTAGCAGGAAGCTGGAATTAGAGCCGGGCCCCGAACTCAGGAACTCCCATATGGCATTTTAACCACTTCAGTTGTCCGCCTCAGCATCTTGGTTTTTAAGGAGTCTTCCCATCTGGGCTCACTTTCTTTCCAATATGCTTTTAGGACTTATAAATTATGTGAGCTAATAAGACTAAAGGCACCTCTTCTGCTCAAGGGGTGGAGAAAATGAAGTCAACTTCCTGAGTGTACACAGAAGAATGCTGTTAGCATCACAACTAATTAACAGCATAGCCTTTGTCAAAAATTTCTGTTGATATTTTATACTCATTTAAATCAAGCCAGCTGTTGTTTGAGGGGAAAAAAAAAAACCTGCTATGGAGTAATGGGAGGCATGGAGTGTTGCTGTGGTGTAACCACACTGTCATTCTTTCTCGGTGGCCTTTGTATTATTTTACACCCGGGCCCCCTTCTGCATTTTTTTCTACCTTAGGCATTCCAACACAACACTTAAGGTGTTTCAGCTATTCATCTATGAAAACATTTTAGCCGTGTAGTTTTGTCTGGAAATAGGATATGTAAATTGTCCAAAAAATGACTTGACTTCATTCTCTCCCCTTTCCACACTCATCCTGTCAAATGAAAATGTGGCATCATTTATTTATTCCTGAAATGAATTACTGCTTTTAACCCTGGACTATCCCAATATCTGCCTCACGTGGGATGAGATGGGCAGTCAGCGATCTTTGTGTTCTGATGAACAAATTCCTCAGCTGTGAGTGGCTGTTACGTTCTAGCAGTGTCTGAACTACCAAGGATTTGAAGAGGCATGGAGAAATTCCCAGAGAATATGCTAGAAGAGCTTAGCCTTGTGATGAGTCAAGAAGATGATTAATCAATTATGATTAATTTAGAAACACAGAGGGGGCATTGTAGGCCAGTCCAGAGTGTGGTAATATAAAAATTCCAATGGTGGTTTTGGGAAATTGTGAGTGAGTTATTCCACATCACTGACATGATGAAGGATTAAGACAAGTGCGAGGATGGTGGACAAAAGCACAATGTATTATAATAGCAGATCTTAAAAATGTTGATTGTGTGGGCCCGGCATGGTAGACTAGTAGCTAAAGTTCTCACCTTGCACATGCTGGGATCCCATATGGGCACTGGTTCTAATCCAGTAGTCCCGTTTTCCATCCAGCTTCTTGCCTTTGGCCTGGGAAAGCAGTCTAGGATGGCCCAAAGCCTTAGGACCCTGCATTTGCATGGGAGACCAGGAAGAGTTCTGGGCTCCCGGCTCCTGGCTTGGGATCAGCTCAGCTCTGGTCGTTGCAGACACTTGGGGAGTGAATCATCGGACAGAAGATCTTCCTCTTTGCCTCTCTTCCTCTCTGTATATCTGACTTTCCAATAGAAAATAAAAAATAAATAAATCTTTAAAAAATGTTGACCGTGGTTGATAGGACAATCATGAACAGTTTTATAATGAGAGTAGGTAACAAAACACAATAGAATTAAATAGGAAAATATGATCCCTCCTCTCCCTGCTCTAAACTCCAAACCCTCAGATTCTGTTTGACCCTGGAGTAGAATTGTTGAAAAGAAGACACTGATTCTTGACTCGTAACATTTTCAGCTCGCTCTCCAGCCTTCTGGATTAACCTGGGGAAGATGTGGACCTGGGCACTGTGGATACTCCCGTTACTCTGCAGATGCATTCTGGCAGGTAGGTCAGCCTGGGCCTTTTAATGAACAATGTGATCCTAATGGCTTTCTTTGATTAACTTCATAGTAAAGGTCCCCTGGCCAGTGGGCACTTGCAGATGGATGTGGTGGGGAATGTGTGAATACCTGAATTTGTGTGTGTGTGCATGTGTGAGCACATGCACATATTGATAGGCATTCATATATTCTCTCAAATACATGATTTTGGTAAGATGAGCTGTCATATTTCCCAAAAGGTGGAGATCCATTGCTTTAGAATTATAGGAAGGGCTTCTTTTGGTTATTTTTGTGTTAATTGCTGTGACTTCATATGACAAACACAAAAATATATAGTTTCATGCTGTTTACCATAAATTCTAAGGATGTAAAGACATGAAATAACTTATTTTCAGTGTTCCAATTCAAGATGATGAGCCTGCTATCTACAGTATTTCACAGGCTAAAAATTTCTTAATTTGGTCCACATTTTATATTAAGCAAAGTGCAAAATGATAGAAGTAATGGGGGTTGGGTCTTGGGAAGATAGAGAAGGCATCATGTAGCATGTTAACTTTCTTGGGTTGCCATGACTAAGTTCTGCAGCAGGAATACATTATCTCCTGACTAGGGAAGCTGGAAGTCTGGAATGAAGGGACTTTGAGTCCTCCTTCCTAGGCCAGTAGTCAACTGCTCTCTCACGGTCTCTTCACATGTGTATCCCTCTGTATGTACATTCCATGGTCTCCTCTTCTAGTAAGGACTCAGATTGGATTAGAACCTAGCCTGACAGCCCCAAATTCATGTCTTCACCTGTTGAAGGGGCCTATTTTCACACACAGTCGTATTTTGAGCTACTGGGGGTTAGAGCATTTATGTATAAGTTACAAGGGAAACTATTCAGCCCATAGATCATTGGGCAGTCATGAGCCAGGGATAATGAGAAGGTCTTAAGGTCTGGGTCCTGGGATGCCCTGCCTATTAGCCCTCTAGGGTGCATCTGTGGCATTCAGGACACTCAAAGGCTTGATGGATGTCACAGGCAGGCAGGCCTGTTGCCATGCCTTTCTTGGAGTGTCTCTAAGCCTCCTGAAAATCAGCTGCTCATCCCAGTTATCTGATGTACAGTTCCAATGTGTATTATGACTCTTACAGAGTTGCCTTTTCCTTCATTTTATTCTCACCTATTTATGCTGTCTTGCATTGTATAGATTCCATATACTACAAAAGTGGCTCCAGTTCCCATCTGCGTTTCCCTTTGGCTCTGCTCTATCTTGCTTTTCTCTGTTCTAGAATGCTTTTTTAATTTTTTCTTTTGAAATTATCATTATTTTATGATACAGTTTCATAGGCTCTGGGATCTCCCTTACCATTCTCCAAATCCCCTTCCCCCAACCCCACTGAGTTTCCTATATGATTACAATAGTATAGTTCTTCATAAACAGTCATAAGTCCATTATTATGGGCATGGACAATGGCAGACAGTCCAACATCCTATTGTAAAGATGCATTCAACAGTTTCATTGGCAGACCATCTTCCATCCAGAAGTAGAGATGCGTACTGCATTGTATTCCTACATCTGGATATGTTAGTCTCCATTGCACAGTTACTATACCTTCCCCAAATGAAAAGCCACAAAACAAAATCAACAATGGGAAGAAAATAGAAATTTACAAAGCCATGAAGTTAAATAACATGCTACTGAATAACTAATGGGTCACTAAAGAAATGAAAAAGAAAATCAAGGACCATCTTGAAGAAATTGGTGCTACTGTATGACCTATGAGTCAGTGAAGAATTTAATCAGAAGAAACTGTTTTGAAGGAATGAAATTAAAAACAAAAACATCAAAACCCATGAGATAGAGTTTCCACTGTCTTTGTTGGTGAGATGTGTCTCCTGTAGGCAACAAATAGATGGGTTTTGATGGGTGCAATTAATTAAAACACTAACTTCACAACAGCCTGGGTGCAATATGAACACAAACAAAAGATTGGGATCTTTCACCTTGGAAAAATGTGTCTCTGGAAAATTCTCAAGGAAGAACATTCTCCCCCAACCTTTTCTCTCTTTTTTTTAATGATTTATTAATTTTTATTGGAAAGACAGATTTACAGAGGGAAAATAGGACAGAAAGATCTTCTATCCATTGCCTTACTCCCAACAGGCAGCAACAGCCATAGCTGAGCCTACCTGAAGCCAGGAGTCTGGAGATTCCTCTGAGTCTCCCACATGAGTACAGGGTCCCCAGGCCTTAGGTCATCCTCTTCTGCTTTCCCAGGCCACAAGCAGAGAGCTGGAAGGGAAATGGGGCAGGCAGGACATGAACCAGTGCTCGTATGGGATCCTGATGGGCACAAGGTGAGGATTTAGCCACTGAGCCATCATACTGGGCCCCCTCCCAGCTTTCTTAGTATGTATTACCTTATTTCTATACATCAGGAATACTGTAATGGTGGGGCTTTTTGTTTTTTGTGAGGTTTTTTTGTTTTGTTTTAGAGTTTGGGGAAGAATAGATGGGAGCAAGGAACAAATTCAGCCACAAGCTGTCCGTTCAAAAGGTAGAAACCTAATTTTTGAATACTTTTGAGTGATTTTCTAGAGTGTGAAAGTTCTCTGTGCCCCATATCCTCCTTCTCCCATTGACACTGACTTGCCCTACCTCAGTACCTTTACAAAAACAAGGGACTGATGCTGGCATACTACTATTGATTACATTCTAGGCTTTTTGTATTTTTTATTCCAGGATTTAACTCAGGGAAACATACTACATTGAATTGCTACATCTCCTTAGTATCTTCAGATCTCTGATAGTTTCTTAATCTTTCCTTAGTTTTCAGACAGTGTTGAGAAATATTGGCCAATATTCCTGAATTGGGTGGGGAATTTATTGCTCTATCATAATTTTACACTGGTTGGGAAGTCTTCCAGTGAATAATTGAAACACATTGAAAATAGTAACCCTGGATGCCAACAAGGGCAAAGGCAAGGCAATAGACATGTGGGTGTTACCTAGTAGGTTTCCAGCAGTTCTCATACACACAGGGAAGGCAGTCCTAACATGTGGAATCCCTCCAGACAGTGAGGTTGGAAATGGTAAAGTGAATGAAGAAAGCAGAAGTGACATCTAATATGTGCACTGTTTTGCCTTACTTTCATAGCAATTCTCTCTAGCCATCTAATTTGTGAATTGAAATTAACGTAGAATAATCTCATGCATAAGTGCAGTAGGACATAGCAGAAGATTAAGAGAAACCATGGCTAAAATTAATTCCTCCCTCTAGTGTTAGAATTCAGGATTTTTCAGAGCAAGGGAAATTAGGGGAAGTTGCTGGTGCTGTAATGTTAAGCTTGCCCACAATCTTCATTAAGAAAAACAAATATGGTTTTAATTTGCACTTTCCTGATGAGTGATGTTTTAACATTTTTTTCATAAGCCTGTTGACCACTTGTAAGTCTTTTGATGAATGTTTATTTAGACGATTCAGATGTTTTTTCACTGGTTTTACATATGGCTATTTGTTTGGTTTTTGCTATTGAGATACGTGAGTTTATTATAAATGTTGGATATAAAATGTATCAATTTGAAGTTCACAGATATTTTCTCCCATACTTTATGTTGTCTCTATTTTATTTCCTTTGTTGGGCAAAAACTTTTAAAGTGTTTATTTGAAGAGAAAATATGGAGAAAAGGAGAAATAGAGATCTTCCACTTGCTAGTTCACTTTCATCTGCTGGTCTCAGCTGTAGCTGAACTGATCTCAAGGCAGGAACCAGGAACTTCTTCCCGGTCCCTCATGTGAGTGCAGGGGCCCAAGTGCTCGGGCCATCTTCTGCCACTTTTTCCATCACAATCACAGAGTTGGATTGGAAGGGAAGCAAGTGGGACACAAACCAGTGCACAAATGGGATGGTGGTGCTGCAGATAGAGGATATTGGCTTCCTATGCTGTTGTGCTAGCCCTGTTCAAAAAGCTTTTTTGTTAAGTTAATCACACTTTTAGAACTTTACCAAATACATGAAGCATTTTCCCTAGGTTTTCTTCTAATAGTTTCATAGTTTGGGGTCTTACATTTGAGTCTTTAATCCATTTTCAGTTGATTTTTGTATATGGTGTCATACAAGAGTTGTTTTCTTACTTTTGTAGGTAGGTATCCAGTTTTCCTAGTACAAGTTGTTAACCAACCTTTATTGTGTAGTCTCGGATCCCTTGTTGAGGACCTTTTGACTCTATGGGTTACATTCTATTCCGTTGTTCTGATATGTCTGTTTTCATGCCAGCATCACACCATTTTGATAACTGTGGGTTTGTAGCATGTTTGAAATTAGAAAGTTTGAAGTCATCAACTTTGTTTTTTTCCCTCATGATTTTTAGGTTCATTTGTGATTTACATATTTATGTTATATATTATAATTATATATTTGTGTTCTTGTTACTTATGTATTATAGGACTGCTTATCCTATTTCAGTGAAGAATGCCATTGATGTTTTGACAGTGATTCTATTGAACCTGTGGATTGCTTTGGGTAGTAAAGACAATAGCCTACCAATCTATGAACACACAAAACTTTTCAATTTATTGTGTCTTCAAATTTTCATCAATGTATCTTAAATTTATATTTACTTACTTTCATTTTATTTGAAAGGCAGAGCGTATGACACATTCAAAGAAAGATGGACAGAAGAATGGAAGAAAGAGAGGGAGGGGTGAGGAATAAAGAAAACAGAAATCTTCCATCTGCAGGATTGCTCAATAGATGCCTGGGGGGCTGGAAATTTCCTGTGGGTCTTCCACATGGGTGACAGGAACCCAACTGGCTGTTGCATCATCCGTTGTCTCCCAACTTACACCTTCGCAGGAAGGTAGAATCAGCAGCACAGCCAGGACTTGAACCCAGGTACTCTGGTGTGGGTCGTGACTCTCTTCAGTGGCATCTGCTCTGCTGCTCATCAGCATCTTACATTTTTCAGTGTGGAGATATTTCATTGACTTGGATTAACCAGACCTGAGCTAAGCAGATATAAGGAAATAGAGCAAAATTCACTGAAGTTTGACTAGGGTGTACTTGTAGATATTTTGGTGACTGGCTTTGAATTCAGGTAATGCAAGACAGAATGAGAATGCTGAAGGACCTGAAATAAGAATGTAAGAAGCTAGAATGATAGTTCATGACCAAGAATATTCTTGGGAGACAGAGAAAGGACTCTTGTTTCTTCTAGTTAAGAATCAACTTTAAAAATCTTGCGAAGAGTTAGTGCTAGAAGTATTAGTGAAATGAAGATTGGAAGTTTGGTTACCACCGTAACCATTGACTATTTGTAAGAAAATATCATGTTAGAATACCATATTGCTATACAAATATTGGCATATCCAAATACTGTGTGAATACACATACTAATATATCCCAAAACACTTATACCATAGCCACCCTACACACTACACACAACACACTATCCTCCGTTGCATATCCCCTTGCACACACCACAGATACTACATATTGTAGAAGCTATACACAATACACACACACACATTTCCATTATGTTGAAGCCCTAGAGAGTTGGTTGGTATTGATGTCATTCTTAGTTCAACTTCTTGTGGGATTTTGCATGCTGCCATGGCAGTATGAAGTGTTGAATCTATTAATAATCTACTTGCTGACCCACAGAATCCCCAGGGAACATTTTCAGCTGTGTGGGCCATTTGAGGAATGTGTGCTTGCTCTAACCTCTAACCTCCGTGCAATATGTGGTATTATTTGGTTCCAGTCCACTTGACTTTGGCCTGCTTACACATCTGGATTTGGAGATCACCCATTTTGCATTGGTTTTTAGCACATAGCGATAAAGATAGAAAGTACTGGACCAACCTGCTGTCTTGAAATGCAGCAATAGCAGAGCTTAAGTGCGGGAGATGGAGGAAGGTTGCTCCTTTGGAAATAATTAGAAATGTTGATAAAACTTGGAAGCTTTTAGCTCTTTTTCTTTTCCTTGCTATCTTTCTCAGGGATTCTTTTACCTGAGTGGACAGTGCACACCTCATACAAGTAGGAAAACAACTTAGAGTCTTCTACAAATTAGAAATGCCAAAAGCTAAGCAAAAAACAAATGCTACTGTCTCTGGAATCTTTCGCTACCAGCTTCTTGTTACGAGGTCTTATTACTGGCAGAATTAACATCTTTCTTTTTTTTGAGTTTTATTTTATTTTTATTTTTTATTATATGGTTCCAGATGCACAGGGATTCCTCATATTAGTACAGTACTATAGTTCTACAATAGTCACAGTTGATCATTCTATTTAATTGTATCATGACAATAGTCAAAAGTCCAGCATCCTATTCTCATGATATATTTAACGTTTTATATTTAAAGAGTCCCTCTTTAATTTGGGAGAGG
This sequence comes from Ochotona curzoniae, assembly GCF_017591425.1. Taxonomy (NCBI): domain Eukaryota; kingdom Metazoa; phylum Chordata; class Mammalia; order Lagomorpha; family Ochotonidae; genus Ochotona; species Ochotona curzoniae. Next base: position 25,771,218 of record NW_024465582.1, read on the forward strand.
AATACAGAGTTGAAATATATGCCATATTATTCAGATGTGCAGAGAAACACAGTATCTTTTTTTGCTATGGTCAAGCTAATCCATTTCAGAACTCTCCCCTTGACCAGAAAGGCAGATGAGTGTAAAGAAGGGGACACAGTGGATAGCACTTAAATTTGTTAACATTATCTTTCTTACTTCTGCATTACAGCTTCTTGCAGATGAGAGATTGTTATTGCAAAGTCCCTGGCTTCCCCTCTGCTTCTTAAGAAGGGGTCTGAGTATGTGATCAGGATTTATATGACTGCAAGGTCTTGAGCAAGGGTCCTGAATCCATGGGAATGAGTCCCAGTGTAGCTCTCTAATTTTTCCCTGGACTTTGTGGTGTGCTCCAATCCCCCTGTTGCAACCTGTGTGAGAGAACTGGCTTTTTTTTGGGCTTTGGATGTCATACCGGGCCCTACTCCTAATGTTCATTGTTTGCCTGTGGTCCTGAAGTCCTCTATAAATGAGATCTTCTAATCCTGCCTCCCAGTTCTATCCCCACCCCACATCCTGAGGACAAGGAATTTCAGGAGAATGGCGTGCTACGGGTGGCCTATTAAGGAACTTAACTGAAGAGCCACCCCAAGGCCCCCTCCTGCCAGTCTCTGTGACTCACTGGAGTTAGTGCCAGGTGGAGCATGAAGCTTCTAGTTGAAAGCCTGCAATCCTTTGGCCATGCCAGCTGATGCCAACCAATAGCCCAGCGGCTTTATCACACCCCTGGGTGTGTTCATCCTGCTCTGTTGAGTACACAGACATCTGGGCTCTTTGTTCTACTTTCCTTTCATTCCGTGCTCTTGCTCTATTACACCATATTTTAAATGTTAGAAGAGATGGGGCTTTTTCTTGCTTCTGGTCTGATAGGGAGGTACTGCTTTGCTTTGATATGTGAGAATAACTGGAACTGCTTCCCTCTCTTAAGACTATAGTCTCAGCAAACCCCAGAAAAAAGTTAGAGTGAGTCTCAGAACTGAACAATGTCATTAGTCTAAAATTGTTATTAATTATTTTTCTAAATAATAAATTGAGAGAATCAAGATGGTAGAATAGGGTAAGGACACATTTAAACAGACAGAGAAACATTAGCCAATGTGAACCAGAGAGGGCACATTCCAGGAAACAGGACAAGACAGAACAACAGCAGAGAGGCACCTGGAGACAGACAGAGGAAAGCAGTGTGGTGCTGTAGTAATTGATACCCAACAGCATTCAGCAAGTAGCAATCTGAACTGCACTGGCGTACAGAACTCCACCAGCAACAAGGTGGGAAGGGATGTTCACCAGGAACTCAGGAGGTGAACCCAGACAAAGAACTGCCAGTCTTGCTGGTTTATTTGATTTGACCAAGTGTAGAGACAGAGTGGCAGGTCCCAGATGGGCGGTGTGGGAACAGGGTGGATTTCACGGCCCAATCTTCCCCTAACTGAATCAGGTGCCATTTTAGTGAAGCAAAGGCTATGGGACAGTACTGTGCATGCTCTGAGCTGAGAGTGAACTCATTTCTGACTCAGTGAACTGAAACAATATGGCATCCTATAGGTTCCACCCAAGATAGGTCCAGGTAGCCTTCAGATTTGATGGCCAGCAGATCAAGAACTCTAGTAGTGGCATATTAGGTGCCATTTTGTATGGTGTGGCAAAGACTTTAAGACTGCAGGGACATACCTAATGCCAGTAAGAATAGCTCACATATGGAAAACCATCAACAACACTTGCTGGTGAGGATGCTGGGAAAAGGGAACCCTGCTCCACTGCTGATGGGACTACAGGCTGGTGCAGCCTCTATGGAAATATCCAAAACACTTGTTACATGAGAAACCAACATGCACCGCTGTATTTTCATAGCAGCATTATCAATAATCACAACAACTTGGAAGCAACTAAAATGCCCATCAACACATGACTGGATAAGGAAACTATGGTTCATTTACTCTATGGAATACTCCTCAGCTATTTTTAAAAATGAAATGCATTTGTTCGTGGCCAAATGGGTCCATCTGGAGACCATTATGCTAAGGGAAATGAGCCAATCCCAAAAGATCAGATATCATGTTTGCCTTAGTATAAGATAAAATGTCATACCTAAAAATGGTACCTGTAAATTGTAATATTATTACACCCTCAAACTGTCTGTACCACACACAATAAGATATTGTGATGTAACCTATGAATCAATGAGAGACAGATTGTATATGATAACACTGTTAAAAGTTGCCTCTTAACACTTAATTTTTAAAATTGGCCTCAAAGAGACATTAATACTCCTGCTGATAAACATTTTTCTACATTCTCTGGAAGGACCTTACAAACTCATGTGTAGATAAAATAACTAAATGACTGGTGTCCTGGAACACTAATAACCCATGGCAAAGGTTATGTTCTTGTCTCTAGACTTTCCTGAGGGATTCCCTGAAAAACTGTAGGTTTCCCTATGGCTCCTCTGATCCTAGAAGTGCAACAACTCCCTTGAATACAACGCAGCAATCAAAGAACCAAAATCCCAGAGCTCCCTGGCCGGGTGGCCAGCAGGTGGAGCCTAGCGACAAATGGTGCACTAGCCACCCAGTGGCAGCTCCCCACACGTGCATGTTAGCCGCCATGTGAGATCCAGGCATGAGATGCCACCATGCGGCAAGACCAAGCCCCCAAGCTCAAGTCCCGCCCCTTCCTGGTCCCATCCCCAGCTCAAGCCCCCCAGGCGAGCAGTGGGACATCCCGGACTGATATGCTTTTAATATCCTATTATTCCATAATAAGTAGGGAGGGCGGAGAAATCTTCCACCATCTTACAATGTGTGAGGAAGATTTTTAATATAATTTGTCAAGTTTATAATAGGTGACTTATAGAGAACAGATTCTTAACTGCATTAGACATTAGCAAAAACTATAGAGACTTACAGTGGAATCCAAGAGCAACTCTGACAGCCTCTTAACAGGAAGTCATATGCACAGAGCAGGAGAGGATCCCAGAGCTGAACAGGAGGGTAAGAGGAGGTCTCTATCCTAGTTCCAGAGACCTCCAGAGGCCTCCCAAGAGCTTTCTCCACAGAAGCAGTAGATACTTCGTCAAGGATTGTGGGTACCAAGGATAGTAACCCAACTGCCAAGGAGATCACAAGGAATCTGAGTGCCCTCATAGGCTGAGAACTCTGCGGTCAGTCATTTCTTATTGGATCTCCCATATGGGATTGAAGCAGCCCAGAACCCTCCTCATGGGGTCTGGTGATGTCCAAACAACAGCCAGGTACCCTGGGTGGTCCTCAGAGATAAAAGAATTGTATATTTTGTTCTGGACTCAAGAGAGGAGCTTTCTCTGGTCCTTAGTTCCAACTTTGACTCCCCATCCTCTCTTGCGCTGGCCACCAGGGTTGCTCAGGAACCCCCAGATTAGCTCAGACAGTCACAGAGAGACTAATATAGAAAGCTTTGAATGAACAGGAAAAATTCAGCTGGCTTATAACTGCTCATTTTGTATCTTACTGGTCAGGCCCCCGATTTGGCTTTTCCTAGACCCCACTAGATAGAATGCAGAGTTCAGTTATTCTGCACTTGCTAAGTTATTGGGGATTTCTCTGCTCACATGCCTAAGATTGTTCCACTCTTCAATTGTTAATATATGGCTTGTTAGAGTTATAAGTCTGTTTTGATTATCCTAAAATGCACAAATACTATAAACTGCTAAGTTTAAATATAACAATAAAAAAATGAGAGAATGAAAAAAGGAAATTTAATTCCACAGTCACCCAAAAAGAAAAAAAAAAGTTGAAGGAAAAGTGTATTTTCTGTCCCAAATCCAGTTTTTTTTTTTAGGATTGAAAACTATCCTAAATCTCAGACCACTTGGATAAGACTCCAAGCTGTTGCTTTCCAATATCATCCTTTTGGACCCTCTGTGGCAGCCTGGTGACTTAAAGTCCTCGCCTTGAACATGCTGGGATCCCAAATGGGTGCTGGTTCATATCCTGGCAGTTCAGCTTCCTAGCTTGCTCCCTGTTTGTGGTGTGGGAAAGCAGTCAAGGATGGCCCAAATCCGTAGGACTCTGTACCCATGGGAGACCTGGAAGAGGCTCCTGGCTCCCTGCTTTGGATCAGCTCATTTCTGGCTGTTGCAGCCCCTTGGGGAGTGAATCAGCAACAAAAAAATATTTCTGTCCTCTCTGTATATCTGATTTTCCAGTAAAAATAATAATAAATGTTAAAGAAAAAATACCATTCTTTCTCAATGAAATATGATTCATTGATTAGGAATCGTGCTTCAGACATCTCTCCTAAACCCAGTATTACAACCTCAATTTTAAAATTAAATAATGAGAGTTAGATTCTTCTACAAGTCATTATCCTCATCCATATCTCTTTAGCACCTGAGCTACCAGCTTCACTCAGGATAGAGCCAACACTCCCTCTCTAGACACTCTAATTTGACCTACTGCCACCCCTTTGGAATTGAAAAATCAGACTGTCGACCCAAAAGAATATCCTATCTCTGAAGCCAAGGGAGAAAATATTTTTAGGATTAAGAACCAGTTTTCAAATTAGTCGATTTCAGCAGAAAGGTGGAAGAGAACGAGGGTGGTCGCCAGTTGCTAGATTTAATAAGGAAGCTGTGGCAACAAAAAACGAGTGAGTCATCTCAGCAGGGAGTAGAGACAGAAGTTATATTACAGGGAATTTTATATATGACAGCAAAGTCGTGTTACAGGAAAATGCTTAAGTCTTTCACAGTGCAGAAGCTCATACTCGAATGATTTAATTTCTGTGAAGGCTTTATTTAAACCTGACTTCAGGTACAGATGACAAAGAAAACACCTACAGAAGCTGCCTCATCCTTAGTTTTTTCATCTCCTAATTTCCTTCTCCCTTTCTTCCTCTGTGTTTCCTCTCTTGTCTTACATGCCCTATTGAGCCTCAATATTTTTGTTTACATGTTTAGTCTACCTTGAACTACAAAAACTTAGTAAAATAATGAATGCAATTTTGGACCATTATGCTTAGTGAAACGGCTAAGTCCCCAAAAGACAAATATCATGTTTTCTCCTAATTGTGGGAACTAAAAGATAAAGCGCAAAAAGGCAGTTCATGCTTGAAACTGACAGCTTGAAATATGATTATCTGATTATTGCTTATAGTCCTTGCTGATACTCCTGAGGAACAGTTGACTGACTTTCTACTTACTACTAGTTAAATTATCTCCTTAGTGGAAAATCAAGCTTGTGATTATAAAATAAATGGAAAGTATGTCATCATAAGAATTGAAAGAGGGGCCTGTGCAATGGCTCAACTGACTAATCCTCCCCCTTTAAGACCCAGCATCTCATACGGGAGCCAGTTTGTGTTTTGGCTGCTCCATTTCCCATCCAGCTCCCTGCTTGTGCCCTGGGAAAGCACAAAGGATGGCCCAAAGCCTTGGGACCCTGTACTCAAGTGGGAGACCCAGAGGAGGCTTCTGGCTTTGGATTGGTCAGCTTTGACTGTGGCAGCTATTTGGGGTGTGAACAAGTGGACGGTTCACTCTGTCTCTCCTCCTCTCTGTAAATCTACCTTCCTTTCCAATGAAAATAAATAAATCTTAAAAAAAAAAAAAAACTGCAGGGACCGCAGTGAGCTGTGCATGCACTGAACTGGGAGTGAACTCACTGAGCTCAGTGCATTGCACTGGTCCCACAGGAAAATAATACCGACTATAGCATCATATGAGTCAAAATAGGTTTGTGTGGCCCTCAGACCTAAAGGCCAACAGGTTCCAGCAAGGTCACCACCAACAACAGCCTAGCTATTTAGGACACCTGGTATCTCCCTAATCCTAGAAACTGCTCTAACAGGAAGTAGGAGAAAGGTTGTACAGACAATGGTGCAACCTCAGATCGGAATCACAGGAGGTAGTGACTGGTGAGCCAGGAGCTGCGGCTATGGAGACCATAGTGGAAATCTAACATAAGACCCCAGACCTGGAACTCCAAACAAAGAACCTTGTACCAACCACAATAAGTAAAATCAAATTGTAGATCTGTGGGTGACAGAGCTTAGAAACCTTCTCCAAGGAGAAGAAGAGACAGAGGAACAATGAATATTACTGAAGACTCCCCTGCAAAGAAGCAAACTACTTTGTCAATCTCAGAGTTAACTGAGGAAGACATTGAGAAAATTGGGCATACAGAATTCAAAACACTTGTTATAAAATTTCTTATCAACAATGAAAAGCACATAAAGCAGGCATTCAAGAAATTTAATATGTCACACATGAAATGAATCAAATGAAAGCTGATATATCAGAAATGAAGAATACAGTGGAGCAAATTAAAAGTACAGTGGAGAGTCTCCAAAAATAGAATGAAGGAGGCAGAAGAAAAAATCTCAGAATTGGAAGATATTTCCTGTTACCAGGAAAAAAACAACAAAAAGCTGGAAGCAGAGCTGGATCAAGTCAAGAAAAGTGTTCAAGAACTGAAGGGCACTATTAAAAGACCAAATAAAAGAGTTATGGGAGTCCCGGAAGGAGCAGAATGAGACACTGGGATTAAAGGTGTATTCAATTAAATAATAAGGGAAGATTTCCCTAATATAGAGAAAGAATTGGGAAACCACATCCAGGAGGAGCACAGAACTCACAACAGACTTGACCAAAAGTGGTTTTCACCACGACACATGATAATCAAGCTGTCTTCAATTGAACGTAAGGAAAAGATCTTAAATGTGCATGTGAAAAAAATCAACTGACAGGACCCGGTGGCATGGCCTAGTGGCTAAAGTTCTCACCTTGAACATGCCGGGATTCCATATGGGCGCTGGTTCTAATCCCGGCAGCTCCACTTCCCATCCAGCTCCTGCTTGTAGCCTGGGAAAGCAGTTGACCCTGCACCCACGTAGGAGACCCAGTAGAGGTTCCTGGTTCCCGACTTCAGATCGGCACAGCACCAGCCGTTGCACTCACTTGGGGAGTGAATCATCGGATGGAAGATCTTCCTCTCCATCTCTCTTCCTCTCTGTATATCTGACTTTGTAATAAAAATAAAATAAAGCTTTAAAAAAAATCAACTGACATATAGAGGAATGGTAATTAAATCTATAGGAGACCTCTCACAGTGACGTACTCCAGACTCTAAAAGAAAAAAATTGTTGGCCCAGGATAACATATCCAGCAAAGCTTTCCTTTGTCTTTGAAAAAGAATTAACTTTTCTTTACTGTGGAAGAATTTTATAAGAATATGCCTCTTCCAAAGCCCAGATCCTTCCTCACTAGATCTAATCAGAACAACAGCCAGGAGCCCTGAACAGTCCTCAGAAACAGAACAGTAAACTTCCTTCAGGACTCAGAAGAGAAGCTTTCTCTGGTCCTTACTTAGTTCCAACTTTGGCTCTCCACCCTCTTGCAATGACCATCAGGGTCACTCTGGAGCCTCCAAAATTAGATCAGATAGACAGAGAGCAATAGGGAAAGCTTAGAACAGACAGGAAAAAGTCAGATTGAACTACCATATACCTCACTAGGTAGGACACAAAGATCAGTTACTCCTCACGAAGGCACTTGATTGCTTTGCATACCCCTCCTAAAACTGTTCTGCTTCTCAGTCATTAAAACATGGCTTGTTAGAATTATAAGCCTGTTTGGACCATCCTAAAATTTGCAAAGTTCAGTAATAATCATGCTTGAATTCTGTAAGCTGCTGAATAGTACCCTATGAACCATTTCTAGGTTTATAGCAACCAGTTGTATATATACTAAAATTGAAATGTCAAGGAAATAGTTACAGGATGTGGCTAAAAACTTGTATTTTCTAACATTGATCACTCAATACCATGTTAATTAACTTCATGATGTTGTTAATTTCCATGTTTCTTCCTGTTGTTGAAGTTGTTTAGTGACATCTCATTGGAGGGGATGATATCCTGCCAGCTCTACTTTCAGACCAAGGATAGTGTTCCAAGGAAACTATTGAATTTGTCTGAACAATAAGATGCTGAACTCTGTGTGGTCCATGCCCACCATGAAGGAATCATGACTGATTATGATCTGTACTACTGTGACAATATGGAGGATTTCAATATGGGGGGAGGGTTTGGTGGGAATCCCAGAGTTTATGAAACTGTGTCATAAAATGAGATAAAAAGAAATTTTTAAAATATGCCTCTTCCAAACCTGCTCTACAAAAGATACTGAAAGATGATCCCTTGACAAAAGGAATAGCACCCACCAAAACCAAAGGCAAATGTGAAGAACATCCCAAGTAAGATAACAACAGAAGACTAAATCAATGAACAACCCATTGCTAAAATGACAGGACCAAATTGCCACCTATTTGTATTAATCCTGAATGTAATCAGCTTAAACTCATCAATCAAACATCATAGAGTAGTAGACTGGATTAAAAACAAAACCAATTTGTTCTCTGCAAAAGACCTATCTCAACAACAAAGATCAGCAGAAACTGTATCTCATGGATTTTGATCATTTTAGTTTCATTTCTCCAAAGTACTTCCTTTCTCATTAAATTATTCAATGGCTCATAGATCATATAGGAGCAATATTTTCTTCAAGAAGGTTCTTGATTTTTTCATTTCTTCGGTAACATATTAGTCAATCAGTAGCACATTATTTAACTTCACAGCATTATTCATTTCTTTTTTCTTCTTGTTTGTTTTGTGTCTTTCATTTAAGGTGATGTATAATAACTGTGTGATGGAGACTATCATATCCACTTTCATGTTATTTAACCTCATGGCAATGTAAACTATTTTTCTTCCTGTTGTTGATTTTGTTTTGTGGCTTTTCATTTAAGGGGATGTATAGTAACTGTGTAATGCAGACTATCATATCTCGTGTGAGGATACAATGCAGTATGCATCTCTACTTCCTGACAAAGATGAACTCCCAATGAAACTGTTTACAATATCTTGACAATAGGATGCTGGACTGTCTGCCATTGTCCATGCCCATAATGATGTACATATGACTATTTACAAAGAACTGTACTATTGTAATAATGTAGGGTAACTCAGTGAGGGAAGAGAAATCCCATGGCCCTTACAACTATATCATAACATGATGATAATAATAAAAAGTAAAAATTTTTAAAAATGTATTTTGATGATGTTTACATAGGTAAGAGTGTAAGAGTTTAAGAAAATGTTGCCAGACTCGAAGGCGAGTGAAGTGGCTTTTAATTTCAGTTGAGTGGCCACCTCTTGCCATGAACAAGAAGCATATCAAACAAAGTAAATGGGGGTTTCATAGCAATTATCTATGAGGAAATCACTAGCTACATGATATTGGGTAATTACATAATAAGAAGTTATTTTGTGACATAGAGCAGAAAACAGGTAAAAAATTTACCATGTTTAGAATTCAATAAAGATTTATATGCAAAAGCTCAGGATTCCAATCCTATTACTTCAATGTAGACAGTAAACAGCATGCCTTGAAAGAATCTGTCCTTCCTGGGAATTCTAAAAATTCCAAGATTATTCCTATCTCCTGTTTGCTTCCTGGTGTTTCAGAAAGCAGGGTTTTTCCCATGACAGGATGCAGGCGTTTCTTAGCAGATTCTAGAGTTCCTGGAATACATCCACCTTGGTAATTAACCCTTTCATGAGAGGGATGCATATCTATATGGACCACCAATTAGGATGGGGAAGATCCAGGAATGAGGGAAATTGGATGAGACAACTGCCCCCAAATTCCTTTTTTTGTTCCTATATCTGGGGAAAGTAGGAGGAGAAGGGCGATGGCTGCTCCCAACAGCCCAATAACATCAGTACCCAGGAATGGGGGACGATCACCCAATGTCATCCCAAGGTTCCCAATGTGGAGCATGCTCATAGGATACTACTTAAATTGTTTTAGTAGTTCTGAGATGCTATTGATTCTGTTGATTTAAGATTGAGGAAATCCTCCCAAGGTCTATTTGCTGACATAGTCCACCTTAGTCTTGATTTGCCCAAATACATACTGTCAAAGCTTGACTGGGTGAGCTGTCCAATTTGTTCTGCGCTCCATGGTACTAGATGTCCTCTGCAGGCCTCAATGAACCAGTTGTCATGTCTCCCTTGAGCATCTGAGCATGCTGTCCACTGCACAGGACTCGGCAACCAAGGAAACCCAGTTTTGACACATGTGCCACATGGTCAAATCACAGATCCTGTGATTTTTATTGTGCTTGGAATTGTGAGTCTAATGATCTAGTTGTTGGAGGCAGGGGGTCCCCAACCTGACTCCCGTGTGTGGGATCTGGCTCAGTCTATCACCCACATTAGTCTACATATACACTAGTGGATGCAGTCACCTGGTCAGTTTTTCCCCAGCCCCATCTCATACACAACTCAATGGGTGCTGTGATCCACCCTAGCCCTACCCATCACACACACTGCTCTCTCACACACACCAGTGGGAACTGAAGCCTCGACAGAGCAACCCCTATCAGGCTTGCCTCCAGCCCTGGTTCCTGTGTATGCCGGTATGTGCAGCAAACTGATCCAGTCTGTTCTACATCCTGTTTGGCTCTATTACACACCAATGGCCATTGGAGCCTGGCTCAATCCAACAACTCTATCCAGCCCACACTCAAGTCAGCTGGTGCCAGCCCTGGTTCTCATGCTTACCAGAGGGATCTGCTGCCCATCAGAGAGGTGTCCACATTTTCCCTCTTAGGGTCCCTCCCAGCCCTGGATCTTGCACTTTCAGGGGTTTCTATAGTCTAGCCTCACAAGACTTGATCCCAGTTCTAGCACTTGCCAGCTGATGCTGTGGCAAAACCCAATCAGACTTCATGTAATTCTCATTCATGCATGTACCAATGGATACAGTCACTTAGCCCAACCTGGCTCTCTCCCAACCCAGCTTATATGCAGCCTGACAAGTGTTGCAGCCCTGCTCAGCCTGATCTGCCTCCAGCCCCAGCTTTCACTTTTACCAGCACCAGTAGTGACCAGCAGGTGAGCCCTGACACAGCTCCCCTGCAGGGCTTGCCCTCCACCCTGGGATCTTTTTTGTTGTTGTTGTTGCTAAGATTTATTTATTTTTATTGGAATGGCAGATATACAGAGAGGAGGAGAAACAGAGAGGAAGATCTTCCATTTACTGATTCACTACCCAAGTGGCCACAATGGCCAAAGGTGAGCCGATCCAAAGCCAGGAACCTCCTCCAGGTCTCCAATGTGGGTGCAGGGTCCCACGGCTCTGGATCACTCTCTACTTACTGCTTTCTCAGGCCACAAGTAGGGAGCCAGATGGGAAATGGGGCCAGTGGGACATGAACCAGTGCCCATACAGGATCCTGGCACATACAAGGCAAGGACTTCAGCCACTAGGCTATGGTGCCGGCCCTATACCAGGGTCTTATGTGTGCCAGTGGGAACTGTGAGCTGCAACCCAGACTGGCATGGCTCACCTCACCTCAACACTCAACAGTGAGTGCTACAGCCTGGCTTGGCCCATCCTGCTCCCACTTCCAGCTCATGCTGATCGGTGCTACAGCCTTGGCCAGCCAAGCCAGCCCCCAGTCCCAACCCCAACGTGAAGTGTCTGGTGTTGTGGCACAACCAGGCCTATCTTGCACCCTGTGCTGGTTCTCACATTTGAAAGTGGGTTTATGAATTGGCCCAGCTTGGCCCGCTCCCAGACTTGATTCACACGTATGCCAGCAGGTACTATAACCTGGCTTTGGTCTCTTGCTGGCTTTGATTCTTGTGCTCACAGGGATTGTGTCCTGACAGAGGAGTTCCTCAAGCTCCCCTATCAGGTCACTTCCTAGTAGCAGATCTCATGCACATTGGTGGCTTCTTGGCCCACCTCCTGTCCTGTCAGGTACAGCAACCTTGCCCTATAGGTCCACACTCTTTTTGACTCTAACTGTTGGGTGCTATAACCCAGCCACTCCCCACCCCTGAGACATGTCACAGCCCATTCTATACTCACTCTGGCTCTTGTAAGCACCAGCAGGTGCTGGAGCCTAGCCCAGTCTGGCATACCCCAGACACAGTTTACACCCAAGCCAAGGGATACTGCAGCCATGTCTAGCCCAGTTCTGGTTCTCATGCTCACCAGTGGAAACTGTAGCCCAGCAAGGACATCCCCATAGCTCCCCTACCACAGATTTTGCACAGGCCAGTAGTTGCTGCTATCCAGCCAGACATAACCCATCACCCAGTTTGGCCTTTGCCATCAGATGTTGCAGCCCAGTGCTGCCCAGCCTTTCCCCATCCTTGGCTTTCACGCAAAACAGTATGGATGATAGCCTAACCTAGCCCAGCATGGCCTGCACCCCATGCTGGCTCCCTCACATGCCAGTGTGTTATGGTTTGGTTTGGTCCTGCCAAATCCACCCACGAGAGGTAGCCCACACATCTGCTGACAAATGAAACATCTCTACATAGCCTGACCAACATCTAGTCCTGGTGCACATGCTCATCATTAGGAGCCTTGGCCCGATAGGGGCGTTCTTCATATTTCCCCACCAGGTCCACTCCAAGATCAAATTTCATGCATGCCAGCAGGTGTTAGACTCTTACCTGGAACAGTCTACCTTCACCCCCACCCCCAGTACTGGCCTTTGTGTATGCTAGTGGTTATTGTGGCCTGGCCTGTCCCACATTCCGGTCTTGGTTGCACTTGGGGGTGCTGTAACCAGGACCAACCTGGCATGTTCCCAGCCCTAGTAACATAAGTGTCGGTGAGTTCCATGGTCATGCTTAGCTCAGCCTGTCAGCTCCCCCAGCCCTTGAATAAGCCAGCTGTTATGACAGTCCCACAGGGGTAAGCCCACAATCCCCCACAGAATTTATTCCCAGTCCCAGTTCTCTCATAAGCTGGTTAGTGTTATAGCTTAGCCTAACATGACCCACACCCTGTCCTGATACTCACTGGCAAGTACTGTGATTGGGCCCTGCCAAGGCAGGCCCCCAAGCCATGGCTTTTGTGTGCACCAGGCAGGGGTTGATACCAACAATCTCAGCTCAGGTCTCCCATGTGGATGGTTTATCCCCAGAAGGCCCTCTGGTTTTTGTCCTTAAATCACCCCGTCTCAGCCCCCTCATTTCCCTGCAAGTGCTGTAGCCTGTTGGTGGAAGTCACTCCTCACCTGTCACGTTTTCCTGCAGCAGTCTTCCCTCCCATCTCCAGGCCCACTTCCCCGAGCAATCCGTAGCCTCTCATGTCCAGATCCCCAAGCGCAGTCCTCTGGCAGTGTTCTGTGCCAGCCTGGGGCCCTGCCTGCCTACCCAGGGCCTACACACTTGCATGCTGGTCCCCAGACCCTGTCTTCTCATGTGCCAGTGTCTGCCCCCACATATCTTTAAAAAAATAATGATAATAGAATAGGCAATTGTGCTGTCACACTGGTAGAGTCAACACAAATTTGGCATTAGCCAGGCCCAGGGTGCCTGCCAGCTATTACCTGTGTTTTCCCCAGCAATGTAACATTTGCCTAGGTACAGTGCAACCTAGGCCATTGCATACAGCTGGGGAAGGGTGTGTGTGTGAGAGAGAGAAAGAGAGATAGAGAACCTTTGATCACATGGTAAAGCCTGTGAAATATTTCCTGAAATAATTTTGTAAACGCAAATACTATGAAAAAATAAAATATTTTGGAATGAAATTATCAAAATATGAAAGAAATGAATTTATAATATCAAGTTCTTAGTAATATATTCAATAAGAAGATGTGATAATTATTTAAGTCTAGCAATAGTTAGGTTTGATAATGACCTTACTTTAGAACTAGTGTCAGTACAATTATATATTTCAAGGTATCTGCATTAACTGTTTAAAGGACATGTTAAAATAGCAGCAAAGTCACAGGTAAAGAGTTTTACTGTAATTTGTTCACATCATTCATGATGGAAGGGAATTCTAAATTTCAACAAGAGGAATTATCTGGAGATATATTTCTAAGATATAAAAATACAGCTGAAACTGTTTCCTAGATTTTTTTTTTCTATCCAACAATCTGGAAAGAGAAAATCAGTGATTTTTACATAAAGCTGAATGAAGTGTGAAATGGTTCAAGATCTTGTACTTTTTAACTTATGCTTGTATCATTTATTATCGTTTAGAGTGATTCTATCATTTGATGATTTTCTTAGGATCTTGCTAACACATTTGCCTGGTATTCTAATTGTTTCTGCTGCTCATATGCTGCCTTGAGTAAGAATGTAAAAAGTAGAAATCTAGCTCCTCAAAGGGAATGATTGAAGAAATAGACTAGGATTCTTCATGAATTAGGGGGATGCATTATATCCAGAAACTAACCAACAAATGGAGCTTTTGATGAGTTTATTTTCATTTAAATGTTTAACGTGAAATTGTGTGATTTTGTTTGTTTATTTGTTTAGCTCTGCCAGCTAAGCCTGAGAACATTTCTTGTGTCTACTACTTGGAGAAAAATTTAATTTGCACTTGGAGTCCGGAGAAGGAAATCAGGCACACCCGTTATACGGTTAAGAGAATGTAGTAAGTATGAGAGCCTGTGTGTTATTGGGAGACGCAGCGGGAGGAGGCAAAGCCTTCAGTCTCATTCTGGAGTCAGGTTACCTGAAGTGAAACAGGTCTTCAATTGCAGCCTCTAGGTGACCACAGGGTGCATCGTGACCTCATACAGTCATGCTCATGGGTGAGGATCAAAGATACGGCCACACAGTGTCTGTTTCATTGGCTGAGCAGTGACCGGTTACAAGCATAGTGGGAAAAAAAAAAACTTTCCTATGTTCACCTCTGTCTATTTTCCTTCCAGAAAGTGTTGATCCAGACATAGTCAGCAGGGCCATGAACTCAGAACAAAAAGGTGATTTGCCATGGATTTGCTGTGTGACCCAGATCCCAAAGTGTTCCACCAGGACAGGGAACCCAAAGTTTCTTCTTTGCCTCAAGCGTAACTTTAAAAAAATTGATAAAATATTTTATGATAGAAAATATTTTTGGGGGGAGCACAGTGGAGTTTATTGATAATAATATGGCAAGGTGGGACTTTTCCAGAGTCCCATGATCTTTGTCTTCTCTGTTTCAAAAAAAAGAGTCTTGATTTTTTAACCACAAGATGTCATACTGTAAGGTAATTCCTCTTTGCTTTACTGTGAAAGAAAAGGAAAAAGCAAACAAGATTGTTTGCAGCACTAGTGACCAGTCTGTCAGCCATTTTAAGGCAGGAGTTAGTGACCATTCTGTATATGACTTGGTCCTGAAAAAGACTCTGTAATACATGATGCGAATTACTTATCTCTTCAATGTGATGGTTCTAGCTCCAGTGCTGATCAGTAGAATACAAATGTAAAAACCTTGGTAGACTTACTCCTGATTTCTCTTTCATAAGGACATACTGACTCTTGTGGTTCAGCTGGTCGTATAAACTGGGAAAACATGGAGTGTTCCTACTCAAGTGTCCTGATGGTCCTACCCTACTGTGCTCTCCAGGCTCCCACACAGCTAGTATGTTTGTGTGTGTGTCACCCAGAATGCCTCTTCCAGGCAACGTGCAAGTGCTTCCATGTAGTCTGCTCTGAGAGCACACTGTGGTGGGTCAATGGTCTAAGCAGAAACGCGCTGGAACCCAGCAACAATATTTGACCTGGAGGAGAAAAGAAGTTGTAGATGGCTTTATGGAGGTGGTAGTTTTTGAGCAGAGGGCTAGAGGCGTGGAAATGAGAAAACAGTCTTGCTCGAAGGCAACAGCATGAACAAATGTAAACATTCAACTGCAGAAATAGGACAAATATCAAAAATATTCCACACTGATGGCCTAGGAACCTCTTTTTTTTTTTTATTATGACCCACTGTTCTTTCAGGAGTGTTGTGTTCATTCTGCATATATTTGAATAGTTCCTGGAGTTTGTTGTTAATTTTCAGCTTCATTCCATTATGATCAGAAAAGAGACATAGCATGATTTCATTTTTTAAATTTGTTGAGACCTGTTTTATGGCCTTCCAAATGACCTGTTCTAGAAGAATTTTCATACACTGATTAAAATCATGTGTATTCTGCAGCTGTGGGATGAAAAGTTCTACAGATATCAGTGAGGGTCCACTTGGTTCGTACTGTAGATTAACTCTGTTGTTTCTTCATTGGTTTTTTTTTTCTAGCTGATCTTTCCATCAATTAAAGTGGAGTGTTGAGGCCGCTTATTATTAATGTATTAGAGTCTCTGCCTCCTTTTAAAGCCACGAACAGTTGATTTAAAGTGTCAGTCTCTCTGTCACTGGGGGCATATATATTTACTCTAGTCACATCTTCAATTGAATCGGTCCAATAATGCCCTTTTTTGCTCTGTTAAAAGTGTTGTGTTAAGGTCTGTTGTGTCTGGTATTAGGATAGCTACTTCTGCTCAATTTTACTTTTCCTTAGCATTAAATTTATTTTCCCACCCTTTCATTTTCACTCTCTGCATTTCTTTATTGGTGAGATGGGCTTCTTATAGGCAGCAAATAGATAGGTGTTGTTCATTCATCCAATTTGTGTCTTTTTTGTTTTTTAAGCATTTATTTGTTTCTATTGGAAAAGGCAGACTTACAGAAGGAAGGAGAGACAGAAAGATCATCCGTCTGCTGGCTGCAACGGCTGGAGCTTAGCAGATCTGAAGGCAGGAGCCTGGAGCTTCTTCTGGGTCTCCCAAATGGGTGCATGATCTCAAAGATTTGGGCTACTCTCTGCTGCTTTCCCAGGCTACAAGCAGTAGAGTAGCCAGGATATGAGCCAGTTCCCATATGGGATCCTGATGCATACAAGGCAAGGACTTAGTCACTAGGCTATGGTGCTGGGCCCAATCTGTATCTTTCAATGGGAAAATTTAAGCCCTTCTTATTCAAGGTTATTATTGGTAAGCAACAACTTGGTCCTACCATTTTACCACATGTATTTTATTTTGGATACCCTTTATAATTCCACAAGAATTTTCTGCTTTCACATTCTTTCATAGTGATGACTATATTTCTGTTTCTATTAGCACATCCTTAAGTATCAATTGTAAAGCTAGATGACTGGTAAAACATTCTTTCAATTTTGTTTTGAGAGGTCTTTAAAATTCCACCTTCATTTATAAATGGAAGCTTTGCAGGGTACAGTATTCTGGATTGAGGTATTTTTCTATTAGCATTTGGACTGTGTCTCTCCATTCTCTCCTGGCCAGTAGGATTTCTGCTGCAAAATCAGCTGTCGGTCTAACTGGAGAGTCTTTGAAGCTTACCTGGGGTTTCTCCTGTGTACATTTTAGAATCTTTTCTATGTGTTTACCCTTTCAAAGGTTGAGTAGGACGTGCTGTGGAGACGATCCGATCACGTCTGTTAGGAGTTCTGTGTGCCTCCTGCACTTAGATGTCCATATCTTTTCCAAATTAGGGAAACTTTCTGCTAGTATTTTACTGAATAGATCTTCTCACCCATTTTCTCTTCTGATACCTTCAGGAACACCTAAACATGTATATTATATTTTTTGATTGTAGCCCATAAATCTCAAATACTATTTTCTGTTTCTTTTTCTTCCATTTCCAAAAATTTTGTTTCTTTTTCTTCCATTTCCAAAAATTTTGTTTCTTTTTCTTCCAGCTCTTTTTTTTTCCATTTCCAAAAATGTGTCTTCTAGCTTGGATCTGTTCCTTCTGCCTCACAACATCTGTTTTTAAGGCTTCCTGCTGTATTTTTCCTTTGATGTATGGATTTCTTTATATTTCAATTTAATTTCACTTCAGTATCTCTATCTCTTGACAAAAAAATTTTACCTGCATTGTTTGTGGATTTTCTTAATGTATGTATTTGCCTTCCTATGTTTTTGAGTAATCTTACTGATCCTTTTTGAAAATTACTTTTCAACCATTTCATTTATGTCTTAATTTTCACATTCTCATATTAAACTGTTATGTTCCTTTTGGGAGTCATATTGTCTTCCTTGTTCATGTTTCTTATTTTCACATTTATTTTTAAGTATTTGGGGAAACATTTTTTTCCCTCCCTGTGATGGATTTTATATTTAAACTATGCCTCTGTGGCTTAGTGAAGTGTCTGATCCTTCAATGGATAGCTAGAGGTGTGTGTTGAATGGGTAGAGTTCTTTTGTCGGTTCTTCCAGGGAAACACTCAAGTCAGGCATGGTAGATCTCTTCTCATGTCAGCTGGTAGGATCACAGCCTCATGTCCTTTCTGCTAAGGTGGTCCGTACTTTGGCTGAGCCCCTAGAGGCTACATGCCCATCCATGCAGATTTACGAAACAACACGAAAGATCTTTGTGGTCTTCAGTGTCAGTAGATCCCTCTGCAATGACCCACCCCGGGCGCTGAAGCGATTATGAACCTCTGAAGTTAGATACTGTGATTGCCCAGTGACACAGCTGCAACCCACTCTCATGCAGTTACAGAAGTCCCATGGTTGTAGCGCACAGGGCTTGCACTGCCAGTCTGCTCCATCCATGGAGAAAGCCGGGGCATTCCCACAGCAGCTGCTGGTTGGTGCTCTCCTTTGGCAGTTTGTGTCTGGGTGATAGGGTTTGTGACTTTGTGTTGCCTGTGGTGCAGAGAGGACAGTGGAGCATCTCAGAGGCTAAAATGGGCATCCTGACCCCCTCAAACCTTTCAAGGCCATGCTCAGTCAGCGGTGAGTAGATTCATCCCTCTCATAAAATACCCTAATTGTGTATGTGCTGAAGCCACAGCAGCCTCCCCTTGCCTTACTATGATGGTGCTTCTGCCCTGTCGGCTGACAGGTGCCTTTGGTGAGGGGATGGCAGCAAAGCAGAGTACTCCCCTCTTCATCAGGTTTAGGTAGGCACCCTGTTCCCTGCTAGTGCTGCAGGACAGTTTCAAAGTCAGTGATCCCATATGGGCGCCAGTTCTAATCCTGGTAGCTCCACTTCCCGTCCAGCTCCACGCTTGTGGCCTGGGAAAGCAGTCGAGGATGGTCCAAAGCCTTGGGACTCTACACCCGTGTGTGAGACCTGGAAGAAGCTCCTGGATCCTGGCTTCGGCATAGCATCGGCCATTGCACTCACTTGGGGAGTGAATCATCAAGTGGAAGATCTTCCTCTCTGTCTCTCCTCCTCTCTGTATATCTGACTTTCCAATAAAAATAAAACTTTAAACAACAACAACAACAAAAGCAAAGTCAGTGAAGTCTGTAAGATTCTCCCTCAGGCAATGTCAACAGTGACCTGAGTTTCCACATAGTTCCCTCTCACTCCAAAAACATAGCATCTCCTCCAGCTGTGGGAGTTGCCAGTGCTGTCCCTGCTTGCTGCTGCTGTTTTTTTCTAACTGTCCACACTGTTCCCTGGCCTCTCTTTTCTGTAGAATTCCTACTGAAAATTTGTCTCCAACTTTGCCCTGGGAAAGTAGTTCCTATGCTTTTCTTCCATTCCATTTCTATGGCCAAAATGTGCATGTCTTTTCCCTGTCCAGCCATGTTGGATCTAAGAACCTGATTTTTTTAAACTGTTTTTTAAAATACGTAACAGAGCTAACATTTTTAAAGTTCATTTCATTTTCATGATCAATCTATGTGCTAGATATATTTATTCCTTGATTTTACAAATCAGAACACTAAATCACAGAGAGATTAAAGAACTTTCTTAAGTCAACGAGTTAATAGGGGCAAAGCCAGGGTTTGAAGCTGGTTTTCTTTCAGAGCCCTTGTTTGTAACCACGACAGAATACTAACCTAGAGGCCATTTTTTGTCTGTGTAGTAACCAATGAAAATCCTTGTAGTTCTTTGTAATTTCAAGGATCTGTGGTTTCCTGTGTCCCTGATTTCCTGTAGTCCCTTTTACCTCAGCTAACATTGCCACCTTGTAGAGTGGGCCTTTTCTTATGTTCTGAGCCTGCTCCACCTCCTACCTAATTCTCAGGGCCCTGTGGTCTATAGCTCTACCTACCCATCTCATTCCTATTAATATGTTCATTTGTTTTCCTTAAGTTACAGCTTAATAGATTATTCTGTCTCTTTCATCTGTTTTAATAAATTTCCTGAAAATATTCAACCTGAAAAGTACAGAGTATAAACTCACCCCAGTGCCCACCAACAAAGGTAACTATTTTAAACTTTTAGTGAAGATCTTTCCAGATGTCTCTAGAAATAGTTATACAAGTATCTATACATATGTAACAATGATCATTGTGTATATGATGGGTTTATTAGTGCGTTTTTCATTACTGTTATAAATGCCAAAGTCAGGTTAACTTGACCAACAAGTTCCTGGAGCTCATTGGTTTGATGGTTGGAAGTTCAAGATTGGGTGGACTCTGGTGAAGACATTGTGGTATCATGGTGGAACTACATTTAAGACTAGGAGATTTTTATCACCAATCAGGGAGCTAAAGGCTGACAGTGGTTCCACACTACCTTCTGTGGCACAGTCCCAGTTTCCTAAGGATGCCCTACTAAGACTTCACCTCGTCAAGGCCCTGCCATCACACTGAGGGCCAAACCTCCATTACTTCAACCTCTGGGAGACCAACCACATCCAAACCATAACAGTAGGCTTCCCACTGCCTTCCCCAACCATAGAGCATGGGAACCAAAAAAAAATTATGTATATCTTAAAATGTTTCATTTTAAAATCGTATATATATATATATCTACCATAATTTATTTTTCATTTTAAAAAATATTTATTTTACCAGAAAGACTTAGAGAGAGGGAGGGAGGGAGGAAAGAAGGGAAGAAGGGAGAAAAAGAGAGAGAGAGAGAGAGAGAGAGAGAGAGAGAACGAGCGAAAGCGCTTCCATCCACTGATTTACTCCCCAAATGGCCACAACAGTTGAAGGTAAGCCAACCTGAAGCCAGGAGGCCAGAGCTTTTTCTATGTCTCCCATGTGGGTGCAGGGTCCCAAGACTTTGGGCCATTCTCTGCTGTATTTCTAGGCCCTAAGTAGGGAGAAATGGATTGAAGTAGATTGAGAAGTGGAGCAGCCAAGATACAAACTAGTGCCCATGTGGGATGCCAGTGTCGGCAGACAGAGGGCCCAACATTTATTTTTTTTTTCACTAGCTGTTACTTTATTATATTATCTTCTTTAAAGAAAAAATTGCCAAGGATAGAATCTTGGATTTTTAGGGAATTTTTTTTTTTTTTGTCTTCTGTTTCCAGTAGGAAATCTATTGCCAATATCACTTTTAAGGGCTTACAGGGTTCCCAGCAGACTTCTCTGGCCATAGTGGCTCAAGCAGACAGTAAACAAATGATTTTTATTTCTATTTGGAGGAAAGAGGAATCAAATATTGAACTACACAGTTAGTAAGAGAAATCCAGAGTGAAGCCAACAAACCCTGCTAACATAGGAAGCATGGCTGTACTTCCAACTGGCTATACTCACACTAAATCACTTTCTCCTTCAAAGCAATCTTGAGCGGAAACTGGAGACCTGCGAAATCAACGGTTCTGCTGCTGCTGGAAACGGACCTTCGTGTTCATTCTCTTCTCTAAAAGTGTTGACGGGGGATACATTCAGCATTCAAGTGGAAGCTACAAATGCAGAAGGGACAACTCAATCTGATGTGACAAAGTGGCGCACAGATGACATAGGTGAGTGTTTTAGTCTTTATTGAAGGTTTACTCCCATGTATACTGAAAAGAGAGAGAGAGAATCTTTGGTTTCAAATGCAGACTCAGAGCTCTACAATGTAATATGTACATGTTTGGAAGGTACAGAAAATTCATCTTCACAAGAAAGGAAGAAAAGGGAAGAAGGAAGGAAAACAGAGGAATGGAGAAAAGGAATGGAAAGAGAAGCTAGAACCAGAATTGGCACTCTCATAGGATGTCCGCATTGCAGGAGGAGGATTAGCTTGCTGGGCCACAGCACTGGCCCCCTAACATGTAATTTTTTAAATATTAGCTTTAGTTAGTTATAATCTGGATATACAAAGCTCACTTTTCCACAAAATTGTGTGAACATCAACATTGTCTAATTCCAAACGTTTTCACAGTCCCAGACCATACCTGCTGGTAACCAGTCCCTAGTTCTTTTCCGCCCTTCTCCATAACTAATCTATTTTTTGTCTATACAGATTTCCCTTTTTGAAATGTCTCATGTAGACATAATAATACAGGTTTTTTGTATCTTTTGTATCCTACTTATTTCACTGAGCACAATGTTTTCAAAGTTCACCCATGTTGTACCATGAGTTAGCACTTCATTCCTTTCTGTAGCTGAATTTGGCACACTGGATTGGTATACCACATTTGTTTGCCCATGTATCATCTGATGGGCATTTGTGCTCTTGATTAGTGTCATGAATGCTGCTTTTAAAAACTGTATGCAAATATTTGCATGGATGTATATTGCAGTTCTGTTAGATATCTGTTGAAATTGTTGAATTACATTGTAACACTATGTTTAACTTTTTGAACTCCTAAGCTTTATTAAAGTAGCTGCACCATTTAACATTCCTACCAGCAAGCTGTAAAGGTTATAATTTCTTCATGTCCTCACCAACAATAATTCATCTTTTTTATTATGACCATCTTAATAGATCTGAACTTCTTGCTGTGGTTCTTATTTTCATTTACCCAATGATTAAACTGTTGAGATCCATCATATGCTTATTGGTCATTTGTATATTTTGTTTGGAGAAATTTTTATTGAAATCCTTTGCGCAACTTTAACTGACTTTTTGTTGTTGTTGAGTTTTAGAAACTCCTTTTTTTTTTTTTTCTTAATACAAGCTTCTGTCTCCTGGCTTTTCCTGACCTTGCCCTGGCCATTTTAACCATTGTGGGGAGTGAATCAGCAGATTGGAAAGTTCTCTCTCTCTCCCTGTCACCCTTTCCAATGAACAATCAACCAAATGAATTTATATATATATATAAAATATATATATATTTATATATATAAATATACACAACTGTATACATAGAAAATAACCTGGAGGGAATATACAAAGCATTAATGAAGTTTATCTCTGGTTGATGAGTAAAGGATGATTTTTAAGTTTTCCTTTGTATTTTCCTGTTGTTTAATATTTTTATGAGATGACCGTATACTACTCCTATAACCGGAAGAGTACCTATTTTAAAGGAGAGAGATTGGGGGCTAGAATGTTTACAGAGTGCCAAGTAAATCAGAGACTGTATTGAGTATTTCTTCATTTGGCTCAGACAGAGAGGCCTGGGAGGGGAGAGCAGATGAGGCAATAGGTGGTTTCTGGTGCCGTGGTCTCTTTACCTTCCTTCTGCCTGGCACAGGCAATGCAAAGCTGAGGTGCAGGGAAATTGCAGAGTGCGTCATCATTCTATTGGACAGTGCTTGCGGGGCGGAGGGCAAAGGGACATGTCTTTGGTGCTGCCTTCTGCTTCCAGCTGCATCCAGCAAATGGTAGAGGTTCAGCATTCTCATTTCCTGTCTAGCCTTCTTTTCTCCAATTCTGGGTAGCTGCTTTTAACACCTTTTCATCTTTTGTTGGAAAATATAAGAACCGTATGATTTTTATTCTCAGTGAAAACCGAACCACCTGAGATTTTAAATGTGAAACCAATTTCGGGAGTCAAACGAATGATTCAAGTCAAATGGAAAAGACCTAAACAAACATATATGCCATATGATTTTGCATACAAACTTCAGTTCTGGGCTGTCAACAGTACAGTTATGGTAAGTTGTGCTGTTAAAATATTATTATTAGAGGATCCATGGAAGAGACTTATTTTAAAAACTCATTTTATTAATGAGAAACCAATACTAAGAAAAGGGAATTGATTTAGATACCTTTAATTTCCCAGGAGAACATCAAGGTGAACTTGTACATTCAAGCTCTCAAAACTTATGTTTTTTCTTCCATGCCCCCTTCCCTCCCTTATAAATTATAGAAGGCACTTAAAAAAAAAAAGAGTCATTTGAAAGGTGGAAAAAGAGTGTGGACCTCCTTTTGCCCAAATGACTTTACAGTCAGGTCTGGACCAGGCTAAAACAAGGTGCAAGGAACTCTGTCCTCGTCTCCCATAATGGGTG
This sequence comes from Ochotona curzoniae, assembly GCF_017591425.1. Taxonomy (NCBI): domain Eukaryota; kingdom Metazoa; phylum Chordata; class Mammalia; order Lagomorpha; family Ochotonidae; genus Ochotona; species Ochotona curzoniae. The sequence continues at coordinate 25,795,152 of NW_024465582.1, forward strand.
GCAAATGCACAAGTACTTGGGCCATCTTTCATTGGCTTTCCAACCAAATTAGCAGGGAGCTGGATCAGAGTAGAACATCCAGTGCTCCGACTGATGCATCGATGTGGGATGCTGGTGCTGCTTTTGACCTAATCCACTAGCCCCCAAAGCTGTCTCCTGCTGCACAAGCTTGAAGATGGGAAATGGAGGAGAGATGCTGAATAATGAGATGACTCACACCCACTTATGCACAAATTGTGTCCAGGTAGTGTGGCAGCTTTCTTGCAAAAATAACATAATTTAAAATTCAAGATATTGATTTACTAGTTATGAAACAGTGAGTGGGCAGGTGTTTGGCCCTCAAGTTGTTGCTTGAGATGCTCATATCTTAGAGAGCCGGAGTGGAGTCCCTGCTGCAGCTTTGCTTTGATTTTCAGCTTCCTGTTAGTGCAGGAAGGCAGCAGGTAATGGCACAAGTACCTGGATTCCTGCCATCCCTGTGGGTGATTCAGATGGATTTCTGGGCTCTCAGCTTTAGCGTGGCCCAACTCTGGCTCCTGCTGGCATTTGGAGAGCATACCAGCAGATGGAATATCTCTGTCAGCTTCTCTCTCTCTCTCTCTCTGCCTTTCAAATAGAAACAAAAGAAAAATATACCCAAAATAAGATGGCAAGAGAGAATTAAGAAAAGGAAAGGAAAAAATAGAAGACTACCAGATGCTGTCTCCATTTCACCTCAGCTATCTCTTGTCTTGTAGACCACAATCAATTTCCCTAGCAATGGCAATGCCTACAACCTCACAAACCTGCAGTCTTCTATGGAGTACATTGTAAAGCTGCAATGTCAGGTCATTGGGTCCAAGTTATGGAGTGACTTTAGCCAAGAAAAAATGGGAATGACTGAGGAAGAAGGTAAGCTGAGTTCATAATTCCCTTTTGGCCTACTCTGGTGAATGGAGTCCTCAGCCTCGGCCTGGTGTCTTTTGTCAAGTGCTGGGCTTGGTATCATAGGCTTCTGGGATCCCCCAGACCTGTGGAGCCTGCCCATTCCCTATCCATAGATGCTGGCCTGAGCCCCAGAGTGAGCCATGTGCCTCTGATGGTGCTGGCTGCCTTAGAGCTTTGTGTTACAAGGTTCTTGTTCTGCATGTGGTGTCATGTCACAGCCTTTGAAGGTATCCGGTGACAATGTAAAGATATAGACTATCGGGCCCAGCATGGTAGCCTAGTGTCCGAGGTCCTCATCTTGCATGTGCTGGGATCCCATATGGGCACTGGTTTGTGTCCCAGATGCTCCACTTCCCATCCAGCTCCCTGCTTGTCACCTGGGAAAGCAGTCGAGGATGGCTCAGAGTCTTGGGACCCTGTACCCGCAAGGGAGACTCAGAAGAAGCTCCTGGCTCCTGGCTATAGATTGGCTCAGCTCCAGCTGTTGTGGCCACTTGGGGAGTGAACCAGCAGAAGGAAGATCTTTCTCTGACTCGTTTTCTTTCTATAAATCTAACTTTCCAATAAAAATAAAAATAAATATTTTTTTAAAAGATATAGACTGTCATAGACCTTGGAACTAGGCCTAAAACGATAAAAGTACAGCTAATGAAATAGAATGGTCGTGTAGGTTGGGTGTTTGGCCTAAGACACTGGTTAGGATGCCCCCCTTCAGAATACCTGGATTCAACTTCTGGCTCCAGCTCGGTGCTGATGCAGATCTTGGGAGGCTCCCATAGGACCCTGAGACTAATTTTTCTGTTTTTTCCTTTCAGCTTTAGCCACTCTTTCTTCCTCTTTCTCTGTCTCTTAAAAAAAGTCACATCTTTGACAATGAAGGAAAGAAACTGGTACCCCACGTGGACTGAACACTTACCATATGTCAGGCATGGTGGTTAAGAGCAGTGTTTAAGGTCTGTATGCCTGTCTTCCGTCCCAGCCTGGCTCAGGTGTGACTTTGAGCAAGACAGGTGATCTCTTAAGCTGAAGTTTCCTCACATTTTATTCCCCTTTTCTGTATTAGAATATAATTTATAACACTTATCTGATAGAGTCTGTTTTAGTAGTATTTCAAAGATGAAAATAAAATGAGATATTTAGCCTACAGTGAACATTCACTAAGTTCCAGACTTACTTTTCTTCCCTCTTTATAAAAAATGTTTATTTTATACTTATTTGAAAGGCAGAGTTTTACAGAGAGAAGAAGAGACAGAGAGATCTTCCATCTGCTGGTTCACTCCCCAATTGGCTGGAACAATCAGAGCTGAGCTGATCTGACGCCAGGAGCCTCTGCTGGATCTTCTATGTGGATGCTGGGTTCCATGGATTTGGACTATCCTCTGCTGCCATTCCAGGTTCATTAATAGGGAGCTGCATCATAAGTGGAGCAGCCAGGGCAATAACTGGTGTTCATCTGGGATGCTGGTACCACAGACAGAGGCTTAGCCTATTATACCACTGTGCCAGCTCCTACTTTTTTTTTTAAAATATGCATCCTACTGTTATCAGCATCTATCCTCTTATAAGCCTGAAGAGCATGCAGAGATATGCCAACTTGCAAGATGAGGCAGTGGAGCTTTGGAGATATCATTAAATGTCTCAGGATTCCTCAGCACATGACACTGTTCACAGGAATATTGCCCAGTTCCAGTTAACACAAGATGATCAGCAAATGTTTTTAACATATTGGTTGCTGATGGCTGCCTCAACTACTCGCCACACATCTCATGCCTTAAACAACACAGATTTGTCAGAGTTCAGAGAGCAGAAGTCCAGAGTCGGGTCTTACCAGGCTGTGCTGACAGGGCTGTTTCCTTCTGAAGATTCTGCAGGCAGAGCATGCCTCCTTTCCTTTGTCAGCGTCTACAGTTGTCCTGCCCCTCTGCTTACAAAGCTCATCACTCCAACCTCTGTTTCCATCATCACCTCTTGTTCCTCTTTTGTTGAACCTCTGCCTGCCTTCCCCTGTGATAACATCTGGGGTCTGCCTGCTTGATAGTGTTTCCATCTCAAGCTCCTCAACTGAATCCCTGCCAGCTCCACTATTTCATGTCACAGCTTCCCATGCTCTGAGTCGAGCGTCTCCCTCTTGTCCCTTTCAGCTCCCTATGGCCTGGAACTGTGGCGAGTCCTGGGAGCGCCTGAGGTGGATGGAGAGAGGACAGTGCAGCTGCTCTGGAAGGTGACGTCATCTGGATTTTTTTTTTAATTTTCCTGATTAAAAACTTTTGGTCTCTTGCTTTTCCAAAATGCTGTGATTATTGAAAATTTGTCCTCCCAAATGTCCTTCCCTAGAGGCTTTGTAATGTCCCAAATCTTTAAGTGCTTGACCAGCTCAGGAACATGCACAGATCATTTTGTTGATTGCACATGACATTTTTATTCCTTCCCTTCTCCCTCCTCTTTGACCTGAAACTTTGACATTTGGGGCAGGTATGAACTGAAGGTTCAGAAGGCACTAAGTCCTTCCAGCTGAGCCCATGTATGGCTGACATCGCTACAAGGTGATGAGACTCTCCACAGTGCCACCTCCACCACTTGGGGGAAGCATTGATCAGGACAGCTGGCGCTGGTGTGCTGTTGCCTTGGGTCATTGCCTACATATATTTCACGTATTTGCCTTTGAGTGCAGGGATAATGCCGTGCAGACAAAAGAGGGGTCAAATGGCCTTTTTTTAGGATGAGGGTCTGGGAAAGGCAGTTGCATAATGTAGAAAAGAGGAGATGGAAAACAAAAGTGAAGAAATAACAGGAAAGAACAAAAAACTGGAGTGGGAACAGGGAATGAACAGGGATAAAAAAAAAAAAGGCAGATAAAGGGGGAAAAAAACCCTAGGAGGTGGGAGAGAAACAATGGGGAGATTGGGAGAGAGAAAAAAGGGGAGAGAAAAATGAGATGCCAAATTCCTTAATGTGTCACCAGAATTCACAGAAAATTTCCAGAATTCACAGACAAGTTTAATGGAGAAATTGCCCTGCTTTTCCACATGGCATGAAACCCCATGATTCAGAGTTGGAGCATCCTTTCCCCCTTGCCTGTCTGCCTTCACAGTCCCCACAGCTGGAGGACACCCTCAAGTTGTGGAGACTGTGGTGTGAAGAAATACAACCAGTGGAGTCTGGAAACCTTTGCAGATCAATCCAAGATGCAATGCTTTCCTTCTCATTTATCAAGGGTGGAGACAGATGCACAGAGGAGATGAAAGCAAAAATGACTTTAGCACGCATGGTCTTAGCTGCAGAGTCGCAGCTAAGGATCATATGAAATAGGCAAGGTGGACTTCAATGTTTTCTCCTCTTTTCCTGGGCACTGGTTTTCCTTTGGCCTCAAGAGGAAAGTTTTCTAAGAATTTTAAGTTACTTAATAAAGGTACTGGGGCAGACATTATACTGTAGTAGGCTAAACCTCTGTGGCACTGGTATCCCATGGGTGCCAGTTTATGTCCTGGATTCTTCTGAATTCTTCTGATCCAGCTCCCTGCTTATGGCTTTGGAGATCAACAGAGCATGGCTCAAGTCCTTGGGATGCTTCCCTGATGTGGGAGACCCAGAAGAAGCTCCTGGCTTCAGATCAGCTCAGCTCTGGCCATTGCAGCCATTTGGGAAATGAATCAAAAGATAAAAGATGTATCTCTGTGTCTCTCCTTCTCTCTTTGTAAAATCTGCCCTTCAAATAAAAAATAAATCTTAAAAAAGTACTAATTTTCTCTTAAATTAGCTGTGTTCATTGCACAACTTTGAATATACTAAAACCACTGAATTGCAGAGTCTAAAATATTGTGCAATATGAATTCTATGTTAGTGAAGCTGCCATTGTCCATACTTGCAATGTCAGAATACACTTAAATAGCAGAATGATGGACTTACTACTATTTCTGAAGGACTTTACTATTGTAACAATATAAGGGAAAAGTGGAGGGGAACACTGGAGCCAGTAGAACTATTTCATAACATAAGTTAATTGAAAATATAATAGAGAGAGAATGAGTCATGTTAAGAGAGATCCCCATTATCAAGGAGGATAGTTTATCTGTTATGTCAGAGTTGGCATAAAGGGGTAAGTAACTCCTAGAGCCCCTTCTGACCTTATGTTTAGTCATTCTGTTCCATGTGTTAACAGAAAATAGATGACAGGAAACGCCTTTAATTTCTGGGAACTGCTCAGTATGTTGCTCCTTAGGCAAGCCATTAGATTAGTGGGATAGAATTCAACTCTGAATATCATAATTTGACTTGAAACCCTTAGGTAGAGCAGCTCTGAAGGGTTTAGTCCTCTTAGCCATGAAACCTGGCTGCGGTGCTCAGTCCAAAGAAGCTGGATGCCTTCTTAGGGTGGTGTGAGAACTGGCATGGAGATGAAAGACCCAGGTGTGAGTGTTGTCCAATCTTTGGAGACTTCCAAGGCCAGAGATAACCCAGGGACAGCCAGACTTGGGATACACTTAAAAAGGGAGGAGGTTTGACTTTCCAGCTTTTAGCCTGTTATGCATGTGGGATAAAGTGAAATATACAGTCAGAAGGAAGTGGGGTAGCTTGCTTACACTGATTTAGACATTCACCTAGTTTAGTCTTATGGAATAAGACATTGCTAAGAGTTGAAAAGCGATGAATCGTTGAGCAAATTCATCGGGTGGCAATTGGAGGGTTGCTAGAATGGCATGGTGTATTTGTCCTAGAAGACAGAGGCTAGTTTGTAGTTTAGCATCTAACAGTTAACATTAGCCCCACCCTCCATCTTCACCAGTTCACACTGTATCAGCATATATCTTCTTTTTTGTTGGCAATAAATTTTATTCCCTTTGGTTTCAGAAAGCAAGAGGAGCCCCAGTTCTGGAGAAGACACTTTTCTATGAAATACAGTACTTTTCAGAAAACAATCCAAACCTTACAGAGACAGAGAACACTACAGCTCAGCAGGTCACACTGCACCTGGGATGTGAGACGTATCAGGTGGCTGTTATTGCTTATAATTCTTTTGGACATTCCCCAGAGGCCAAGCTGAGGATCCCAGCTATTCATGAAAAGCGTAAGTAGAACACCAACTTTCTCAGGTGCCTGGGCCCATTCAGTTGGCCAGGAAGTAGTTGTTATCCCCTTCAGGGTACCTATTTCTCTGAATCAAAATGAGAAAATGGAATGAGGACTTTTGGGATGAATACTGAATGGAGATAAAAATCTGTTGGTAATTAATGAGCCTGTTGACAAAGTCAGAAACTTCATAAGTCATAGAATCTGGAGTTGTAGGCTTAGAGGTTCTATGTGCAGTGTTTATTCTGGTCTCAGTGCATGTGAATGGAGTTGGGCCCTATAAAGTTGCCGCATTTGTCAGAGTGGTTCTCACACTGAAGCTGCTTTGGAACTCTTCACCCCACAAGGGGTGTTGACTGAGTCTTGAACCCTGACTCTGTTCTCTCTTATTTTCTTCTTTTTTCCCTTCCATGTGACTAAGTTAGGGGAAATTCTATTCTATATGTCAATAAATTGTTCATTGCCCTTCTGATTAAGTAGGTTTAAACGTTTTATCACTTCAGAGCAAATTCTTTATATCATGATTTAGAATAAAATATCTTCTTTGTTATTCAAGGAAATATGGTAAATGTTCTTTATTTTTTTTCTCTTACTTAGTACTAACCTTTACTTCATACATCTTCTCATTTTTGTAAGCTTTTTCTTTCTCAACAGGAAGCATGTTCCCTGAGAGTAGGGATTTTTTGTTTTCTTTTTAAAATTTTAAGAGGTGGGGGAGGAAGGAGAGAGAAGAGAGAAGTCAGAAGAGAAGAAAAGGAGGGGAAGGAGGAGATGACAGGGGACAATAGGAGGGAAGGGAGAGGAGAGAAGAGGGAAGGGGAGGGGAGAAGGGAGAGAAGGGGAAGGGAGGAGAGGAGAGAGGGGAGGCTTAGAGAGGAGAAGAGAAGAGAGGAGCGGAGAGGAGAGAGGGGAGGCTTAGAGAGGAGAGGAGAAGAGAGGAGAGGAGAGAGGGGAGGTTTAGGGAGGTTTAGAGAGAGAGGAGAGGAGAGGAGAGGAGAAGGGAGAGGGAGGGGAGGGTTCTTCTGTCATTGGACAAGGCCAGGCCAATGCCAGGATTCAGGAACACAATCCAGGTTTCCCATGTGGTTGGCTGGGACCAATCACTGCTACCCCCAAGGACTCCAGTAAGCTGGAGTCAGGAGTCAAGGCTGGGTCTTGGATCGAAATACTCTGACATGGATTAGGGGTGTCTTAGGCCAAATGCTCCTCTTCTTCTCTTACAATCCATTTTCCAACAGCTGCAGCGGTGTAGGGCAGCTGGCGAAGAACAGGTGCTTAGTGACTGTCAGAAACACTGCAGTGGGGGAATGTTCTCTCCATCTCACTGCTCTCTGCTTGGACCACGCTCATTCATGCTGTTATGTGATTCTCTGCCCGTGCCCCCTGCCTTCTCTATGCCTGAAAACTTACCCTCTTGCCTCATTTTAGAGCTCTCAGGCATTCCTATTTTGTTTTCTGAGCTGCACCTGAAGCCATCTTAGTGTTGGATCATATTCCACTTGGTTCCTAGCTCCTGGCTCCTGGCCCCTGATGGACACATGTCATTTTGAGGGGGATGGAGGTGAGCTGAATGTCAACCTCAGCTTTCTACTATGGCCTCAATATGGGAGGCTCTCAGAACTGGAGATAAAACTGTGGACTTGGGAGCCCAACAGTTTTGGGTTCAAATCTGCTCTTTCACAAGATACATTAACCTTGGGCAAATGGTCTGATCTCTAAACCCTAGCTTCTTGGAAATAGGACAAGTATGTAATAACACCACCTTGCAGAACTGTCTGAGAGTTAAATGAGATTCTGTCATTCTTATTAGAAATTCTGATTGATTGCATGTCTATGAGACATAGATAATCAGCCTTAAAGCTGCTGCAGAATGCACTTGAACTAGAACTTACCTGTTCCCCTGCCTTCCCCAGCTTTGTGTCAAGTGTCACTGTCATCATCCGTGACATGATGTGACTTGAGAAAGTTTGAGGGAAAAAGGAAATTACAAGATGAATTTATTTGACTTCAAAAATTTTGAAATCCAGGCATAATTTTTCATCATGTACATTTCTAAGAATCCCCCCATGTGAGTGGATTTCAAAAGCACATTGTTGGGGTTGGCATTGTGACACAGTACATTAAGCTGCCACTTACGATCTGACATCCCATATTGGAGCACCAGTTCAAATCCTGTCTCTGCCACTTAAGATCTGGCTTCCTGTTAGTACACCTGGGAGGGCAACAGATGATGGTTCAGATGCCTGAGCCCTATGTAGGAGACCTGGGTGCCCTGACTCTTACAACTATTTGGAGAAGGAACCAGTGGATAAAGATACCTCTCTCTCTCTCTCTTTCCATCTTTCTTTGATGCTCTACTTTTCAAATAAATCTTCTAAAAACACACATCTTATTTACTTCCAAGGGATAGGGAAAGTCATAACTTTCATCCACTGGTTCACTCTCCATCTACATACAACAACCAGGGCTGGGCTGAGGTCGAAGCTAGGAGCCGGGAACCCTGTGAGGGTCTTCCGGGGGCGGGGTAGTGATCCATGTCTCTTGAGCCATCATTCAATACCTCCAGGGTATACCTTAGTAGGGAGCTGGATTGGAAGCAGAGGCGTGACTCGAGCCCAGGATTCCCCTGTGGGAATCAAGCATCCTAAGTGGCAACTTCTACTGTTGTGCCCCAACACCCAGCCCAGCATGGTAGACCTTGCCTTTTACTTCTATCTTACTGTGTTTTTTAAATACCCTCAAATAAGAGAGTGGTGTTCTATAGAATTGTGTTTAATAATGTAGAAGCCACTGGAGAATAGTTATAATGGTAATAGTCTAAGTATATTAAGTACTAATGTATGGCATTAAGTATAAATAAATATATTATACTGTCTACTGATAGGTATTCAACATTGTACTCAGATGACAGCTTATCTTGACATGACTCATAATCAATATGATTCGATCCATGTTATAGATGATGAGTTCAGGAAAACTTAAATTTTTCTAGGGATTCCACCATGCCAAACTGGTGTGATAAACTTTATCCAGAATCTTGGAGTTGGCCTTTACTAAAGTCAGTCAGAATTCTGGCCACAGACACTGTGTGACGCTGAGCCGGGGTCATTTACCTCCAGGAGGCCTGTGTGTTTTTAATCTTCAGACTGCAGGATTGGCCCAGACAAGCCTTGGGGATGCCTGAACATCTGTGTTCTGTGAATCCTCAGCTGGCAGCCAGCTGCGCCTGGGCGTGGGAAAGCACAGGCGTGCACGTGCCGAGACAGGACCTCAGAGTGAGCTGGGATCAAGTCAGGGTGAAGTTCAGGGTGAACCTAGGACAGATGACCACAGGGAAGCACCCCCAGCCCTTGAGAGCCTTATCTGATAGACCCTAAGTGACTGTCCTCATGTGACTTCCCAGAAATTCGTGCTGTTCATGGTCAATGCTCCCGTTCCTTCCCTAGGTTTCCCATCATAGCTGAGAATGTGCTGTATCAGAAGTGATAAGTATGATTTCACAGCATGCTGATTTTGAAGCTTCTCTTGTGGTGTGCTGGAACTTTGCCAGGTCTTTTCCCCCTTTAGAAGTTGACTGATGGCTTTAGGCAAATTTGACTTTGTTGCTTGAGGTCTCCTATTCTTGGTGTTCAGACCGAGCTCCTTTTTCTCCTCCTCCTCTGAGCTCCAGGCTTGGTGAGAATACTGTGGAATTAGGATCTAACATTTACTTCTTTTCAGGCCAAAATTTGTGAATAACTCATTAGTTACGATCATGCTTTCAGGGAGACCAGAAAATGAATTGGGGATAGGGACAGGCCAGGTGAGGGGAAGATGTCAGGACCATGGGCTGAGTGTCTGGGAACAAGTGGTATGGTTATGGAGGATGGAGGTGTAAGACCAAGGTATTGGCTTAGTCTTCTTCCTTCACAGTCTCCAGGGCAGGTCCCTTGCCTAATTGTTTGAGCTTCCAGTGGCCCAAATATTCTTAGACCTATGACAGCTCTAATAATTCCAACTTTCATCTTGATCTTCTTACAGACAATCCCCCACGTGTTTGTTTCTGTGTCCAATTGACATTCAGCTTACAAGGACATGCCACTCATGTCGGATTGAGGGCCCATTGTTTTAGCTAAGTACACCTGCTTCCAAATAAGGTTGCATTCTATGGTTCTGAGAAGGTCTTTGCCAGGGCAGGTGGGTTGGGACAGGAATGGCACAGTTCAACCCCAGACAGGCTAGTCTGACATAAAGAGGTGGTGGTTCCCACCAGTTCCTGCTGGGGAATTCTGGAGTGAATTACATCCCAGCTCAGCAGCAGTAAGAGGCAGTTGGAGAGGACTGTGCGAGGTACCAATGTCTGGGTTAGCAATGACTTGCCATCTGCATGTGGACACGAGTTTCTGGCTGGGGAGTGAAGTGAGGCCTTGAGTGAGGAGGAATGGGGAGACAGATGCAGAAGCCCAGGAGATTCAGCAGGCCCCACTCCAGTTCCACATTTCCTGCTGGCCTCGCTTTGCCCTTTCTCAGAGCTACCTTTTCAGGTTGGCAGCTTCCTTGGGTTATTTCTGGGACTACCTAGGGGAGAAGGTTCCCTGCACTGTGGCTCCCAAGAATGAGACTCCTCCATGTACACTCAGCCTTGGTGGCACCTGTTGCCAGATATAGCAGAATGCAGTGTCCTGCATTAGCTGAATTGCATAGCTTCCCGAGGCTTTGGGAATTTTTCTTGTTGTGGGGACATTGTCTGCTCTTCTGCCCTGATCCAGGGCTGTCTTCGGTGTTCATGTCATACACACATGTGAACTCTTGAAGTCTGTAGTGGGGAATAGAGAGAGAGGGAGAGCCACACCCTGTTGTTTCTGAGACCCCCTTCTCACCCCATCTCTGCTTTCTGATAGGCCCCCAATAAGTCTGCCATTTCTGTGTGTAAGATCTCTCCCATGAAATCATAGTTTTTGGATTGGAATCCATGTGCCTAACTCTTCTAGTAGAAGAATCTTTGTAACCTATTGTCAGAGATAAGTTTCTTGCTGGTCCTGCATTGACTCCTGCCATTTCATGAGTTGATCCATACCTAGGTACTTTGCTTTTCTGATACATGCACAATTCTTGCTGCCTGGAGCAGATGAGTCCGTATCTAGTGTGTAGGGCCAGCGGGGAGGTTGAAGTGCGAAGTCATCTCCTTGGTGTGTTAAGGTCACCATCTCCTAGCTTCCCAGCCACACTATTGTTGGTACCTGAACTTGTACCTTTGGAGATTCTTTTTCTGAGGTTTGTTTTCCTTTGGCCCTGCAGAGTCACCTGAGGCAGCTGAGTTCTTTTAATCAGCAACACTTTAATGAGCCACTTTGCTGGAAAAGGTCAATTTGGGGATGAGGCAAAGCCACAGAAGCTATCAAAGCATTGGGTATAGAAAAGAGATTTACATGGGCCCGGCGCGGTGGCACAGTGGTTAAGGTCCTCGCCTTGCACGCCCAGGATCCTATATGGGTGCTGGTTCTATCCTGGCAGCCCCGCTTCCCTTCCAGCTCCCTGCCTGTGGCCCGGGAAAGCAGTCGAGGACAGCCCAAGCTTTGGGACCCTGCGCCCACGTGGGAGACCCAGAAGAGGCTCCTGGCTTCGGATCGGCATAGCATCGGCCGTTGTGTTCACTTGGGGAGTGAATCATCGGATGGAAGATCTTCCTCTCTGTCTCTCCTCTCTGTATATCCGCCTTTCCAATATAAATAAATAAATAAATAAATAAATAAATAAATAAATAAATAAATAAATAAAAGGGATTTACAGTAGAGGAGTGAAAACTGCCCGCATCAGAGGAGGCTGCAGTGGAATTCTTGGACTTGGACTGTTTTGTAGCTCGGGCAATGAACAGATGCCAGCATGCTTGATGCCTGGGGGAGTGTTGGGTGGTCACTGATCCAGTCCTTTCTCTCCTTTCAGCATTTCAGTGCATTGAGGACATGCAGGCCAGGCTGGCTCAGGACCAGCTGGTGGTGGAGTGGCAGAGCTGTGCCCAAAAGGTGGACATGTGGATGGTTGAGTGGGTCCCAGATTTGGACTCAGAACGCTCTGACTTTTCCTGGGGATCTGTGACAGGAGCCAAGAATTGGACAATCCAGCAAGGTATCCAGCATGGGATCTGCAGGTGCCCTCTGCACTGGGTTTGGTTGTCATGATCATCAGCTTTTAAATGTTTGACCAGAACTCCTAGCTGCTGATGTGGTGAACAGAACCTACTTCTCTCTTCCTGGATGACACTGTAATTTTGCTAAAGTAGTACAGGATTTGGTTCTAAGAATTCACTAGAAAACCTCAGATTAAGATGAGATGGTGCATAAAAAAACAACACTTGCACCATTTTCTCAGTTTTTCCCCCTCTTGGGGGCCTCTCCTGTCACTACAACAGGAGACCTCTTTGTCATTTTCTTAAATAAATCTTGCTTTACACACACACACACACACACACACACACACACACACACACACACACACACACACAGAGCAACCATCTGGCCTAACCTTGTCTCCCAGAGGAGGCAAGAGTAGGGAAAGAGAACCATCCTTGCACATCATGTCATAATGGAATCCAGCATTCATTTTACTGTGCTGTGCATTTATTCTATTTTTTCTTTCTTTTTTTTTCAGATAAATTAAAACCTTTCTCATGCTATAACATCTCTGTGTACCCTGTGTTGCAAGACAAAGTGGGCGAGCCACGTTCCATCCAGGCTTATGCTAAAGAAAAGCGTATGTACGGGCAGGGCAGTGGAGGAGAATAGCAGGGCCCATTCCAGATTCAGCTAAGGCTGGGAATGCCTGCCATTCACTTAAGGTTGTCTTAGGCCCATTTGTGCTGCACCTTTGTCCTGAAGAAAACTCTGAATTTGATTCAGTTGCAGTTCGATTACAGATACACTAAACTTCAAAGCCAGGGTGGGTGGATAGACTAAGGAATCATTTAACTAAGGTCAGCTCAGGGGGATGAGCAGGTAGTGCTGTGGTTGAGTTGCTGCTTGGAACCCTCGCATCTGGTTTCAGAGTTGCTGGGTTCATCTTGGCTCCACTTCTCATCTTGCTTTCTATTACTGGACACTCTGGGAGACTCAGTTGGGTCACTGCCACCCATGTGGGAAACCTGGATTAAGTTCCAAGTTCCTAGCTTTGGCCTGGCCCAGAAGTGGCTGTTGTGGATGTTTGGGAACATAAAAATGCAGATGGAAGATCTCTCTCAATATGCATAAAAGCAGGGTTGGAGGAGGACACTCAAGTTTTTGGCTATTTTTACTCCTCTGTGACAGATGGAGAGCACAGCCCAGTGTGGCAGCTCAGCACTCCACTGCAGAACATGGAACCCCTCAGTTCCACACAGGATGGCCCCACAGGACATCAATGGCACCCTCAAGGCCTAACCTGCTCCTGTAACCTGTACAAAACCCGTGTTGAATGTAATTGCCATCATAATAGCATTAACAGGGGGCTTTGAGACCAGGTCCTAAGAGCTCTGCCTTTTGAGTAAACTCAAGCTCTTTTATTAAACTGATTTATTTATTTAAAAGTCAGAGTCAGTGTCAGAGTGAGAGAGAAAGAGAAAGAGAGAGAGAGAGAGATCTTCTATTCCTTACTTCAAAGCACAATGCTGAGCTGGGCTTCATGAAGCCAGGAGCTTTGTCTGGGTCTCCCACATGGGTGCAGGGGTCCAAACACATGGGTCATCCTCTACTGCTTTCCCAGGCCATCAGCCGTAGTGCTGGCCCTGGGATCCATGCTCTTTGGCCACTGTTTCAGAAGTGATTTGTTTTTTGCAGCAGTGGTTTGTGGTAGATGCTTCCTTGTTCTCCCCTGCTCCGCTCCCCCGCCATGCTTGCTGGCTTGCTGGGAACCATTCCGGAAGCCCCCCTGCCAGATGCTAGTGCTATGCCTTGGGACTTTCCAAACCCTCCCTGCCCAACTTAAAAAAAAAAAGAAAAGAAAAAAAGACATCTGTCTGTCTATTTGCTCTCTTTATAACTTCTAGGAAGATCAACCAAGGGAGCTACAGGCTTCATCCTAAACTGGACACATTAAAAAATGAATGTACAGCAATAAGCAAGCAAATTGTTTGCATTTCCTTGCTGCCACTTTGGAAGTTAGGATGTTTTAGATTCTGCATTGGAAACAATATCTTGTAATGCAAAGGTAGCTTACAGATGTGAAAGAGCTGGGTGCTCTTTGAGTGAGAGGTCTCTCAGAAAGCACATTTCCTCTGTTTTCATCTCTCTTCTGGCTTAAGACAGGTGATTGTGGAAAATAATACTCCCAAACAAGTGTGTCACTGGCTTTCCTACTAACCCCACCTCCAGGACTGTGGTTTAGATGCGGGTCCTAGCAGAACCTCAATCTGTGGGGAATGCTCCATTGCGGTGTGTTGAGTGTGGACCATTTGTCTCACTGTCATCTCAAGCTCCCTCAAATGGACCTGTGACCAGGGTGGAGAACATTGGTCTGAAGACAGCCACAATCACATGGGAAGAGATCCCCAAGCATCAGAGAAATGGCTTCATCAGCAACTACACCATATTTTGCCAGTCTGAAGATGGAGAAGAATTCTGTAAGTGTGCCCATAATCAAATTTGACAAAAAAAAAAAAGAAAGAAAAAAAAACCCCTACAAGCCAAGGTCGCAGTGGGTACAGCCCTATTGTAGGGATTAATGACCAGCAGTCTCGACCACCTGCTAAAAACGGGACCCAGAGCACCCTCTTGTTTTGGAGGTGAAGGTTAACTGAGGGTTGAGTGATGATACGTGAGGGGTTTGTGATAAGGGGAGGAGTGGATATGAGGCCTGGTCAGGCTCTGAGCAGATTTACTGCCTGTGAGCTCTGTGACTGCTACCAAGGGGTAAGCCTGGCTTAAAGAGCAGAGGGGCACAGTCTGACAGGTGCCACTTATCTAGTGCAGGACACTCAATTATGATTTCTGCCCACCATCAAGTCATCCTTAGCCCACAGTGCCTTCTGACATCCCAAATTCTGGGCTATGTCTATGTACTTATTTAGGCTAATTTCTTTTTCTATGGTAATGTACACATAATACATTAAACATTGAGAAGTATATATTTGGGACCTGACACAATAACCTAGTGGCTAAAGTCCATGCCTAGCACACATTGGGATCCCATGTGGGTGCTGGTTCATGTCCCAACTGCCCTGCTTCCCATCCAGTTCTCTGCCTGTGGCCTGGGAAAGCATCTGAGGACAGCCCAAAGCCTTGGGACCTTATACCTGCAGGGGAGACCTGAAAGAAACCCCAGGCTCCTGGCTTTGGATTGGCTCAGTTCTGGCCGTTGCAGCCACTTGGGAAGTGAATCAGCAGACAGATCTTTCTCTGTCTCGCCTTCTCTCTGTATATCTAACTTCCCAGTAAAAATAAATAATCTTTTAAAAACAAGAAGTTTATATTTGAGTGGCATTAAGAACATCTAAAGGGTTGAGCATCTGTCACCACCCTCTATTTCCAGGACTTCTTTTCAGCAACAAACAGAAACCCTAAATCCATTCATTTGCTATTCCCTATTCTCCTCTTGCATTCCCTGGCAATCGCCAAACTACTTGACGTCTCTATGTGGATTGCTTATCCTCAGTATTTCATACAGTAATAACCATACAATATGTGACCTTTGTACCTGACTTCCTTCACTTAGCACGATGTTCCTTGTGCTCTTGATGTCACACAGGAGAAGACGTTGAAAAATGCAAGTCGGGAAGATGTGTACTATGTTGCCTTTTAAGAGTTTCTGAAGTTTTAGCTCCTGAAAGACTTTTAAAAATTACTTTAATTGTACATTTTTTGTGAGATAGTTGATCATTTGATACATGTATTCAATGTGTAAAAGATTGAATCAGAGTTTTTAGCATTTCTTTGTAGACAGATGCAGTTATTTATTTGAAAAGCAGAATGACAAAGAGGAAGAGAGAGTGTTACTTCACTCTCCATGTGGCCAGGGGCTAAAAATTCTATTGGGTCTACGTGGGTAGAGGAGGCCAATGTGCTTGCAACAGCTCTGCTACCTTCGGTGGCACATCAGATTGGAAGTGAAACAGCCAGACCTAAACCAACACTGGAAGTGAGAGCTTCCACTTGCTGTGCCTCGATGCTTGCCTTAAACATTAAAAAGGTTTTTGGTTTGCTTTGTTTTTTTTTTTTTCTTGACAGTACTAATTATACATATTTTTAGAGGTGGTATGATTTCTCCACCCACCACCACAGTGGCCTCTCATATATTTTATAAGCTCTTTGAAGAGAGGAATTTGCAAGTTCCAAATGTCAAGGAAATGAGGAGAGGGAAATGTTATCCCAATTTGACCAGTACACATCATGTACATCATGGATAGGGGTTAGAGGATGAGATGGTTAAGCTTGGGGGTGCAGGTTCCAAAGCTCTTGGAGCCACTCAAACATAATGCTCAGCCCATCTTGGCTGGATGTTTGACTCTCATTATTTCTCCTTTAGCCAAGATGGTTGACTCCAGCGTTCTGCAATATGATCTAGCGTCTCTGAAACGGAAGACTTCTTACACTGTTGTAGTCATGGCCAGCACCAGTGCTGGGGGCAAGAATGGGACCAGTATAAACTTCAAGACGTTGTCAATGAGTGAGTCTCTCCTTGAAATCCTGAGTACTTCTTGTTGGTGTTGACCCTAGGTCAAGCAGAAATAACCACAGCCAAATGAAGGCAAAACCCAAGTGACAGGACAGGTAGCTGAGTGAGAAGAACTTCAGAAAGGCAGGTGTGTGAGGAGAGAGAGAGGAAGACAAGAAAACTGACAGCTGAATTTAGAAAACTTCCTCATGGACAGGCCAGATCAGCCCACAGAAGATCGATCAAGTTCATAGCAAGTCTCAACACCAAGCCAGTCCTCACTTTGAGGCTGTCCCCAGGGTCACAGTCATCAGGTGTCAAAGAATATTACATATTAGGGCCTTGGAAGGAAAACCTTGAGTGAACAAAGGCCAATGACCCTCGGGAAGGGGCTTAGCTCCATTGTTCATGGATTTTTATTTTTTTGAGCAAAACGACATACATTTGATGTGCCAACTTCTGTGTTAATAAGGAGCAAAACAAGTTAACAGATACCACAAATCAGGTGCAATGTGACAGTTTCATCTGCTCGTGGGTGGAGGGAAATGGATGAGAGGGAGACGATGGAATGGGGGGAAGATGAAACATGAGGAAGGAGTGTGGGGAGAGGCAGGCTGATGTTGCCAAGTCCTCGAATGGCAGAGAGATGGTTTTTAAGGATGCACTAAAACTGTTTTAAAGACAGAACATCCTTTTGGATGAAAAATGCAGGAATATTGCCAGGTTTTGCAATAACTGATGCAAGCTAAAAATTGTCTGCTTGAGGCATTTTTGAAAGATTTTATCATTTACATATCAAATAGTAATAGGGTTCCAGAAAATGTGAGTGTAGTCATGTGTTGTACCCAGAAAACATTTTCTGTGTCTATGAACTAAGATTGCCTTCCTGAAACTCTTTGATAGAAAGTGCACAGATTGTGTCAACTCATGGAATTTTCTCCAAGGGTCAGGGTGGAGGCAAGCACACACCCTGGAGCCTAAGAGTGCCCTGGTCTGGCCTGTAGATCGCCCCACTGTCATTTTGGGTCTTCTGTAAACCATTCTCTAAGTGACAGCCCCTGCTTGAAACCCATCCACGACTTTGTTCTGCTTTAAATAAATCCCAAACTCTCTACTGTCACTCTCAGAGCCCTTCCTCATCTGTCCCACAACAACCTGGATTCCTACCACATTCCGCCTTGGTCTGCACCTGCCCCAGAACGGCCCCCTCTGCCGGGGGCGTCTTTCTGCCAGTTCTCTGCTTGTGTGGCTCCTTTTTCCAACTCAGACCTCACTTTCTCCAGACCACCCAATCTTACCCTGCTGGGCTCCCTTTCACCTCACTTTAGTGACTCTTCATCTTGCAAACCCTTTTCCCTGAAATAATCTTAGTTGTTCTCTGAGTCCTTGACCAGAGTATAAACTCCGCAGGAGCGGGGATTTGGGGCACTTGCTGCTGATTGCTGGCTTTAGTAGTCAGCATAGTGTTGGCAGTTAGTAAGTGCTCAGTAAGGTTTCACTGACTGGATGAAGCTGGGAGTCGGCCCTGGGGAACATAAAATGTATCAGTATTAGATGTACAGGGAAGACCACTGGAAGGAAAAGAAGTTAGATCTAAGGGAAAGAAAATTTAGAAATGTGTGAAACAACTGGAAGAAAAAGTTAATCTTTGATATTTGTCAAGAAATGGAGGTACTTGGCTTACTCCTGCCTGCTCTTGTCTTCTCCCCCAAGATGTCCTTGAGATTGTCCTGATAACTTGCGTGGTTGGAGGAGGCCTTCTTACCCTCATTGTCCTCACTGTGATGTACAGTCTCCGGAAACCCAAGTGAGTGTGTACGGGCAACAGTGGGCGCCTTTGGCAGCAGGGCATGAAGGGTAGACGGACTCCTGGGCGCTGTAGGAGAGGGCTCCCCACCACAAAGGCAGCGGCCATTCATGTATTCATTTGGGACCTGTTTGAAGCCCACACTAGGGCTTGTTTGAATTCTGACCATGCAAGAAGTCTCACTCCCACTCAGCTCCGTGTCCAAGCATAAACCTTAGAGAGGTCAGGCGTGTCCAGCTGGCTACAGGCCAACCTGCTGCATTTGTCATTGGGGACTAGAGTTGGACAACAGGTCCCTTCTCTCAGTGCCTCAGGAGCCCCTGAGAGCAGCAAGAGGCAGAGCAGGGGGCAGGCTGTGTTGAAGGCGTGTAGCTGTGTAGCAGCACTGTATAGCGCACATGCAGATATGTAGCAGGGCTGTGTGGTGCATGTGTGGCTGTGTGGCAGGGCTGTATAGCATGTGTGCAGCTGTGTAGCGGGGTGTGTAGCAGGGCATGTGCCATGCACACAGCATGCCGGCCAGTCACATGCCTGTAGAAACCTGCTCTCCTGTGGCTCAGCATCTGAGGGCTGGCTGCATGCACCTGTGTTCTCCCTGCCCTAGCTACTGTAGGAGAAGAAGGTTGTATTTGGGTTCTTGCAAATTCTGCCCACAGTGGCTGAAGCTGCCCTGACGATCCCTCCTTGGCAGAACTCTGTCCCCAGTGGGCCAGAGAAGCCGTGGCCTTCTCTAACACACTGCTGCATTTAGTGAATAGTCAAGCTAACGTCACTTAACTGTGTTGCCACCAAATCATCAACACCAGCCTTTGTCCATTATGCACATCGCACTTCGTCTGCTTTTGTTTTATTATTTGTACTTTTCTTTTTAAATTATTCATATATATTTACTACTTTCCATGAGATGGTTCTGCATGTATAGTTGTTCCTGCCCCCTATTTCCCCTCCTATTGTCCTTCCATGTTATTACAGTAGTATAGTTCCTTCATAATAGTTACAAGTTTAATTTTCTGTGATTTAAATGTATCATGACGTGGTAGGTCTAGGCAGTGGTGGAACATCTGATATCATACTTCAGTGGGAATTCTACTTTCAGTATGCATTGGGGTCAGGCCCTACCCCCCAGGGTTTCTGATCCAATGGTTTGGGGTGAAGGCCAAGAGTCTGCAGTTCTAAGTGGCTCTGAAGTCACGCTGGTTGGGAGCACCCTGTGGAAACCATAGAATGGGTAACCTGTAAGATTTAGGAGGTGACCTTCCTGACAGTCAGTCTGAATGACTGTGTGATGGTGTCCTCCTGCGTGGGGACACGGGGCAGGGGAGTGAGCATGGATGGGGATAGCTTTGTGCAGGGTGAGGTCTCTTCCCCTGACATCCTGCAGAGGACCCCGTGCGAGTTTGCCCTTATCTAACAGGGAGCCCATCAGGGTGCCCTTGCTGAGCCCCAATGCTTGGACTCAGCCATGCAGGGTATAGAAAATGCTTGTTGGACTCACCTTGTGTTGTCTCCTTAGCAAACTGACTCACCTGTGCTGGCCTGTTGTGCCCAACCCTGCTGAAAGTAGTATAGCTTCGTGGCATGAAGATG
Source organism: Ochotona curzoniae (assembly GCF_017591425.1). Taxonomy (NCBI): domain Eukaryota; kingdom Metazoa; phylum Chordata; class Mammalia; order Lagomorpha; family Ochotonidae; genus Ochotona; species Ochotona curzoniae. The sequence continues at coordinate 25,815,139 of NW_024465582.1, forward strand.
ATTTCAAGGTAAAGACTCAACATTATTATTAAAGAAACCAGTGTGCAGGCTGACTGTGGGAGGTGGCAGGGTGGCTGGAGGTGGGAAAGAATACTGGGCAGAGATTCCCTCAGGCTTCCCATAAGAAGGACTCAAGGTTTCAAAGACCCAGGCAAGCAGCTGACTACACCATTGGAATCATCTTTCCTGGAACATGGTCTTGTGCTTTGGGCCAGAGGAAAGAGCTTTACTGGGCTCTTTGCCAGCACGGAACTGGTCCTAGAAACTAAGGAGGATACTGGCTCTGCCCTTACTGTCTATCCCGTGGGATTAGCAAGAGGGAGCCAGCATGCTGGCCCGGTAGTTAGGATGCCAGTTAGGGCACAGTATGGGATGCCTCCCATACTGAACACATGGGGTTCATTTCCTGGCTCCAGATCCCAATCCCAACTTCCTGCTTCTTTCAGATCCTGGAAGGCAGTGGGGCTAGGTCAGGTAGCTGGATCATCACCAGCCACGTAGGACACCTGGGTTGGCCTCCTGGCTCCAGGCTCTGCCCAACCCAGCCTTGGTTGTTGTGGGCTTACAGGGAGTGAAGCTGCAGGTGCAGGTTGGCTCTCTCTGTCTCTGTGGCATGATTGTTAGGCATTAATATCTCACTGAAACAGAAATAAGGCAAATATAACCTTACATTTGTATTATTGAAAAATTAGGGGAGAGAGAATAAGAACAAGACACTGGTTCACTGCACCCATCTCTCCGCAAGCCCACAATAGTCAGGTCTGGGCCAGAGCAAGGCCAGGAGTCAGGAACTCCATCTGGCTCTCCCAGGTGGGTGGCATAATCCAAGCACTTGCCACTACCCACTGCCTTCTAAGGTGCGTTAGCAGGAAGCTGTCTGAGGCATGGACCAGCTGGGACCCCTGGCCCCAGGAGTCTTTGTGACCCGGGACACTTGTTCCCCACAGCCTCAGCTCTGGTCCCTGCTCCCCTGTTAGTGTTGTATCACTCTCCTTACCTTCCTCTTTGTTCGATGGGACATGAAGAGCTTCTAGGTTCTGTGGCAGTGTTGTCTGATGACTACAGTGCCTTCTGCACACTCTGTCATCGGTCTGGCCTGATTCGTCATACACTGAGCACTGTGCTAGCCTCTCAACCCAGGCCCTGGGGGTACAGAGACAGCAAAGACACCGCTGCTGCTGGGGGCGGGGTGCCCTGTGCTGACATTGGGCACTGAGACTGTGGGCTCATTCTTAGAGCCCTGATGCTGATGTTTCCATCAAAAGTGAGGGTTTGTGGCCACAGGATTGGGGGGCAGGTAGCATTGAGCTCTGAAAGTGCCAGAAGGCAGGGCACCAGCCTGTGGGAAGTGGGGTGCTCTCACTGAGCTCGCACAGCAGGCCCTGAGATGACCACTGTGAGCCTGGGAGGGGCTAATGACTGTCGGTAACAGCCTCAGTTTCCCCAAAATGACCATCTGAGGTATCTCCTTTTTTCTTTTCCAGGGCAAGCGATACCTGAAGGATGATGACTCCGTGTACACAGACAAAGACATGATCTTAAAATCATATTCTTACCCCCATGACCTGATTGACAAGTTGGTGGTGAACTTTGGGAATTTTCTGGAAGACGTTTCCTCAGAGGAAGCCAGGAAGGGTCAGGAAGGCATTTCAGGAGGAGAAAGGAACGAATATGTGACCTCCCCCAACAGGCGTGACTGTCCGCCAGGGAGGAGTGGGGTGGAGGGCCCAGTTCTGACAGAACCCCCTGCTCCCAGGGCACAACCTCACCCCTATGCTCCTGAGCTCGGGAAGGAAGGCACCCCAAATCCGTATTTGAAAAATTCAGTGACAACCAGAGAATTTCTTGCATTGAAAGTCCTCCCAGGACACACTGAGAGCAAGCTCTGAAGGCCACATGGTGTGGCAAGAGGTCTCGGAGACCCAGTGTGACAGGATCAACAGGACCTCCCTGCCCTCCCAGGCTTCCTTGCTTTTCTGTCTTGAACCCATGCTGGGGAACAGAAATCCACCCCACACTGCTTTTGCATGGGGTCATGACCCCCTCGCACTGGCATGGCACCCGGGGCTTCTTGTTGAGCGTACCCTGAAAAGGCCTCTTCCCACAGGCAGCTGGGCAGCGTCTGGGAACCTGCACCCCTTGCCACTGCCTTCACTGGTCAAGGACTGGTTCCAGCAGCCTTTTCAGGCACTAGCCCCGTTCACCTGTGCTCCCCCAGAGTACGGGGCGCTACCCCTATGTGTGATGACCCAGTGGGGGTCTCGTGGGAGCCCCTACTCCTACTGCATAGGGGACCACACGCCAAGCTCTCCTGAGCACTCACAGGCCCTGGGTACTGCGCACACGGAGAAGTCCCTGGTGACTGCCTTGGCCACATCCAGACCCCAGCTGGCCCCACCCAGGGTCTCAGCTGTGTTCTCTGCTTCCTGTCAGACAAGGTCACTGGAAAAACAGACGCTATTCTTGTAAAGACTTTTCTGGGGTCTCTGGGAACCAGGCAGACAATAACGGTAGAGCCCTACTGGTGGCTTTTCTTTTATAGTAATAGAAACTTCTAGAAGATTGGCAAAGAAGTCAATTGGTGTATAGGTTGGAAAATGGTGTCTTAGGATGCAGCAGTTTGAAAATGCCAAGAGTGCGGTGGTTGGGAGAGGCAGGAGATGCGAGAGAGGAGAGACTGCCACAGGACTCCTGCCCCAGGTGTGGGCAGGTCTGTGTCAGGAACCCCAGCTTGCTCCTGGCTACTGCTGCTGCAGGCTGCTGGCAGCCCAGGGGTCTGTGAACTTTGGTCCTGGAGCTGAATCCCAGGCCTGCTTCCTGTGGAGGGCCATGCATTCAAAAAATGGCGTTGCCTTTCTAAGTGGATACAAAGGAATCTAACAAAGAGTAGCAGTTTGTGACTGCAAAAAAAAAAAAAATTTTTTTTTAAATAGTAAAAATTCAAATTGTGCTGTATTGGAGTGCATTCACACCCACTGTTTGCACCTGGGCTGTGGCTGGCTGTCCTCCCCAAAGCCTGAAACTTGCACATCTGGCCCTTGCCAGGAAGTTTATGGACGCCAGACCCGAGGCTCCAACCCGCATCAGGTTTTTTTTTTTTTTTTTAAAGATTTATTTATTTATTGGAAAGTCAGATATACAGAGAGGAGGAGAGACAGGAAGATCTTCCACTTGATGATTCACTCCCCAAGTGAGCTCAACGGCCAATGCTATGCCGATTCAAAGCCAGGATCTAGGAACTTCTTCCGGGTCTCCCACAAGGGTGCAGGGTCCCAAAGCTTTGGGCCGTCCTCGACTGCTTTCCCAGGCCACAAGCAGGGAGCTGGATGGGAAGTGGAGCTGCCAGGATTAGAACCTGCAGCCCATATGGGATCCCGGGCGCGTTCAAGGCGAGGACTTTAGCTGCTAGACCACACCGAACCCCACCCACCCCCCCACCCCCCCCACCCCCCCCACCCCCCCACCCCCCCCACCCCCCCACCCCCCCCAACCCCCCCCCCCACCCCCGGCATCAGGTTTTAACTGAACAAGCTGTTCACTAGAAATCAACTCAGGACCTGCCATTCTGAATTCGCACGCAATGGGAACGTCCCCCCCTCCCCCCGGGGACGGGAACACTCCCTGATGCCCACAGCTAACTAAGGTCATGGGCAGGGGGCTGTGTCTGCTTACCCCAAAGTTCTCAACCAGGACGTCCCCAGGCACTTGGCTTTGTCGGCTTGGATTGGGAGGCACCAGCGGCCTCTAGTGGGTGGAGGCCAGCAATGCACACCTGAACAAACCCTGCAGGGAAATTGGCTCAGAATATTCCAATGTGCCCAGCGGCTGTGTTTATCCTGGCAGGAGTTTCCTGCGCCCGCCGGAACCACAGCCCTGGAGAGCTGCAGCCGTGTCCCTCTCTCGTCATAATTGTAATTTTGGTTTGCACCTCACTTTACAACAATCCCAAGGACTCAAAGTAGCCATGATTGATGTCCTTCATTCCTGATATGATCTGTGTAAAATCCAAGGCTGTTGACATGTGTGTCTGGTTCCCTCCAGCCTCCTCAGGGGCAGGGTTGCTTTGTGTACCCTCTCAGTTTAGAGAGCAACTGCAGGACACTTCGCACTGTCCTGTCCTGGCTCCTTGGGGCCAAAAGAGCTTTGTGTTTACTGCTCCACCTGGCATGACGGGCATTGCCAGGGGAACCCAAGAAGCCATTGTGCTGCTCGCCGCTGTGAACTTGATTTTGCCTCTGTCTTTGGGATCCCATAAACACCCCCGGCAGGGCCTGCAGTCAAGGCGTGCGGCCTTGTCGCTGTCTTGTGGGAGACTTGGAAGAACAGAGAGGGTGGCCCAGGCGCTTAGCGGTCCCTGTCCCCTCTGCAGCCGTCGCTGGACTCTGGGGTCAGGGCTGAAGAAGTGGTTGTTCCAACAGCACGAACAGCCCCCATCCGTGTGAGAAGAGCCATGCAGGGCCACTTGGCAGAACTGCGGTCAGTGGGGCTCCCTCCCATGGCCGCCCAGGCTAAAGCCAAGTGCATCCAATCAATTTTGCCGCCTGCAGTGAGGTTCTCTTGTCCTGCCCAACTTCAACCACCATGTGGGCTGAAGTGGCGGAGAGGTGTCACGAGGCCTGGACTTGGGTCCCGCAGGTCCCTGGGGGCAAGGGGGAACAGCACCAGGATTAAATGAGCAAGGCTCTAGGTTCCATGTGCCACAGAGGACTCAGGTTCAGACCTGGGGGTTGGGTGACGACGCTGGCTCTGGGCGGGTCAGACTCACTGGACACTCATCTGGGGGCTACTTTGCAAGTCCTGTCCAGAGAAAGCCAGGTGGTGCACGCACACGCACATGGAGCCAGGGGGCTTTCGGTGGTGACACTTAGCCCATGGACACTTAGCCCAGGAGTCTAACAGGTGCTCCGCGTCTCTGCTAAGCCCGGAATCCCTCTGCCCCGCCCAGCACCAGCCACCGCCTTCTGTTTGGCTGCAGGACAGGAGTTCCAGAAAAATCGCTCTACTAGCTGCATGCTGACTTCCCTCCTGAAGATTGCTCCAGAACCCTTTGTACTTAGCCTAGGAATGCTCCCGTTGAGGGCGTCTTCTCTTGCACCCAGAACAGAGGTCTCTGCCTTGAGCCAGACTTTTCTCTCCTCAGATCCTAAGACTGCCCCCCCCCGCCCACTGTCCATCCCTTCCGCTCAAAAGAGGCCAAACCTCCCAGCACGGGGCTGGCTCGGGGGATTCAGCTGTTCTTACAAGCCTGGCATTCCATAGCGGTGTGCTTGTCGCTGTGCCAGCTGATCTGCTTCCAGTCCGGCCTCCTGCTTGCTGTGCTTGGAAGGCGGGAGAGGATGGCTCAGTGCTTGGGTCATCCTAGCCACCAGCGTGGGAAACCTGACTGGAGTTCCAGGCCCCTGGCTGGCTCTGGCAGCCACTTGAAGGAGTGAACCAGTGTGCAGAAGTGTTCTGTGTGTGTCTCTCCATCTTTCTCCCATCCTGTTTGTTATTCTACCTTTCCAATAAATTAATTAAAAAGAAAGAAAAAAAACTTCTAAAAAGAGCTATCTTCCAAAAACACAACAACAACAAAACCCTCAGATCTCCAGCTTCCTGAACATCACGCTACATGGTCTCCTGGTCGCCTGGGATGATGGACCCAGGTCTGGGTCAGGTCTGCGGCCTGGGGGACCTCTTCACTGCGCATGTGCTGGCACCTCTGCACAGGAGCTGAGCTAACTTAGCAGTGGGTGTCAAGGTCCTGAGGCACGGGGTCGCTCCTAGCATCAGACCAACAGAGCAGAGGGGTGGTGTTCATATCCTGTGGGGGTGTGACTCAGCATCCTCCCACTCCTGCTCCTGGCTCCCAGCCCTGGGAGGGGGAGAGCAAGCAGATACTGGTAGGAAATGTATGATGGTGAAGCCTGGTGGGGAGGGAGCTCATTCGCACAGTCCCCCCAGCTCTGCCCCAGGCCATACTGTCATGGGATCAGGGTCCAGCCAATGGCAAACCTGGTTTATTGCTGACCTGCCAGTCTGCAAAGCGCCAGCCACGTGGCCCTTTTTTCTGCAGTTTCTGTGACATTGGTGCCTCCCACCTCCATCAGCTGCTGACTGTAGGGGCCCCGGTACCCCAGCTGCAGTCAGAGCTACCCTGCGGGATGAGGACATGAGACAGTCGCACCTGGCAGCCCCTGGTCCTGCCCCTCCCTCCAAGTCTGAACTTGAATGCACAGCGTCCAGCTGCTTCAAGCCCTCAGCCTGCTGCTGCCTCGTGACTCTGTCCTCAGAGAGTCCCTCCCTGCTGGGACACACGCTGGGGACACACCTCTGGCTCCCTGCTGCCATGGCATGCTTGGTCGCACGTGCATCGCATTAGACCACTCTGGGACTCCTCCCACTTCCCACAATGCTCCTCTGAGCCCCGGCGCTGCCACAGTACACCTGTGTGCGCTGTCTGCCTTCCTCACAGCGGCAAAGATCCGGGCAGACTCCTTGCTTCGCAGCTCACGAGTTCTCTTTATCCGGTTCTCGCCCTCCAGCCAGGTAGGTGCCAGAGCTCAGGGTGTGCTCTGTTTCCTGAAGTGACCCTAAACACTGGCTGCTCCGTTCTCCCAAGGGGACACTGATGTTCCAAGGCAGCTGCTTGTCCCAGCAACCTGGAGCATGGACAACAGGCCAGCAAGGCCTGCTGTGTCCTGCCCTGGCCGGGTCTGGGCTGCGGCCAGTCCCTGGACATTGGGGAGTCCTGTGCTGGAGTGTGGCTACAAGCTGGTTAATCCCAACGGGTGGGGACATGTGTCCCTGGGGCTGAGGGGCTTCCTGGGAACCTCAGGAACCAAGGTACTCCAAGGACGTGGCATTTCCACAGGCTTTTGGCTGTAACATTTTGGAAGGGATTTTATGCTCTGTTTTGGAGATTATTTGCATGAAACTTGGTCTTGCGCCTTCTCAGCAAGCATCCTGCATCTCTATGGATTCTTTGTGAATTGAAAAAAAAAATAGAATCTAATTTGCAAACTGTTTTAACTGCAATTGTTAAACACTCGCTCCAAAATGGTGATGCTGGCTGGGATGTTTTGTACTCTCTGAAATAGATGGTCTTCAACTTGGATTGTTTGCAATGTGCTTGTCTTGGGCTTTTTGCCGTGATAGTTTTCTCCAGCTCAGGTGGATTTTGTAGTTCCCTGAAAAACCCGGAGGCCGCGGAGCCCGTGTACTCAGGTGTCGGGAGTCTTTGGCAGAGTGTCGGGGTGAGCCTGGGTGTGTGTTTCCCGGGAAACCACGTGAAGGTCAGCACCATTGCTGGGCAAGAGGCAGACTGGGCAGAGGCTGGGCTGCTCACGGTGCGGACGTGGGGTCAGCCACGGGGTGGCGGAAGTGGACCCAGCTGACGCTTATTTCCAAGTGCAGCTGGGAGCGAGCTGAATGTGAGCCGGGCTGGGGGATCAGGGGCCCTTCGGGAGTTTGGTGAACTGGGGTCTGGTGGGCGGGGTGCATTGGTTGTGCCTCCACCTGTCACCCAGGCCCCACCCCTGTGTAAACTCCCACTGTCCCAGAGAAGTCCGCATTGAATGGACACGCGCTGAAGGCTGCGTTTACACAGCGGTGGGAAGAGGAGTGGTGTTTCTGGAAGTAAAGCCACAATGAGGATTCAGGTGTAGCTGATTCAGGAAAGGCCCCGGGCCTAGCAGGAGCTTCACGAGCAGTGAGGGAAGCGAGGAAGGGTGAACAGGTGCTGCCGGCAACCCCGGGCTGCTCGGGGCAGAGTACACTGCGGGGGAAAGGGCGGGCGATTTCACACCCGTCAGCTCTAGGTCCCTGCCACAGGCTGCCCCCAGGGGACACCCAGGTTCTAGACACGACTTTGCAAAAAGGCCACAGAGCTGCGACTGACTAGGGAATGGAAAAGAAACTGCAAATGCGGGTGGTAAGGAATGAAGCTTTGGGAAGCTAAAGGAGAAAGGGCACAGCAAGAAGGCTCAGTGTCAGGTGCTAGTTCATGGGTGTGTCAGGTCTGTCCCAGTGTGCTCCCGGGTCAGCCCTGCAGAGGGCGCTCCCGTGTTGGAAGGTGGAGCACAGGTGTCTGCCGTCCGGAAGGTCACATCCTGGATGTGCTCACTGTCATGACAGCGGACTGTGTTGATGGGACACATGTTGTCCTGCCCTCTGCCCGTGCCACCGGCCTTGGTGCTGACCACAGTGAGCAGGGATCTGTCCAGGCTGCAGGGGTTCCCAAACCTCCCCTGAGCCTGGAAATGGTCCCAGGGAGTCTGGTGGTCAGTGCCGGGATGAAGCCCAGAGCAGCAAGGGAGATGTTGGGCAGGAGGCATCTGATGAGGTCTTGGGGGAGGAAGGGCGGTGCTGTTCAGCTCTCTGCCAGTGGGGCTGGCCCTGAGATGGTCTTGGTGATTGTCCCATGCCCAACCAGCCTGGGGCACACCCAGAAGGTGGTGCTTGCCCTTGGGGTGTTGCCAGAGCACCATGTGCTTCCTTGCCGGCATGCCCTGGGTGCCTTGTTTGTCCTGGCCTCATTGTGTTGTTGAATTTCTGTATGTATCACCTGTTTGGTTTCACTACAGATGGTCCCTAGCTTAGGGGATTTTTCAACTTGATGATGATGAGGGAGCAAGATGCAATCAGCATGTGTAGTGGAGTCTGTCCTGCACATTGGCCATGGGGCGTGCTGGGCCCCTCTTACAGTGACAGCCCCTTTAGCTGCTCATCAGCCAGTCAGCCTTGCCATCGCCAGTGGGGGCCAGGCTGCCCTCCTGGGCTCTGTTGCCTACTTGGGGTGTTGGATAAGTGGTCAGCTCTGAGCTTTCCGCTTCAGATTCAGACTCTGCTGGAGTGGGCTTCTCTGACTTTGCCCTTCTATAAGTTTTGGTCATCTGCACCCCCTCTGTGCAGTGGGGGCCCCCAAGGACACCCTGTGACATCACTGTATCACGACCCTTCTGTGTCACTTGTGTACAGCCTCCTTGCTTGGGAATATCACATGATTGAACTGGATGGGATGGGATCTCCAGGCATGTCCCCTTAAGTGTAGGGAAAAGAAGTGGTGGATGACTCTCCTGAACTTCTTCAACTGAGACTAGAGTTCTAGGATTATGCTTTTTTTTTTTTTCTCGTTAGTTTCTTTTAATAATCTTAGTTGATTAGGGTACAAAGAGTCAAGGGCCACAGGGTGAAAGTGGGTAATATCATTATTTCCACACTAATATACTCATTTCCCCCTGTATCTGGGGTCAGGGGAGTAGCAAAGGGAAAAGCCCCACCCAACTTCCCACCCATCCCCTATCCCCAACATGAGGCGCGCTCCAAGGGTCCTGCTCAAACAGTCCTGATAGTTCATCAGTTCTGGATTGCTGCCAGTCTCACCCTCCCAACCGCAATGAAACCCATTCAGAGTCCACTGGCTGACAGTCTCTTGATGGTTGGAGTTCCAAGATCAGCAGTTCAGTTGGAGAGATATCCAAGGAAACTTCATCTGAGTTGATCCCAGATCTGATTCTTGCATGAGTTTGCTAGTACAGACTCCAACACTGTTCGTCACACCAATCAGCTTATGCACATGCTGGTCATTGCGATTGCTGGGTCCATTCGGTTTCCAGCCCCGTCTTCCTTGTGAACCAATGGGTGTTGTAGTCCAGCTCGATCCTACCCACTTCATACTCGGTCCTCATGCAAACCAGTGGGAGCTGCAGCCTAGTTGGGGCAACTCCCCAAAACCCCCACCAGTTCTGCTTCCTACCCTGGTCCCCATGCTTGCCAGTATGTACTGCAGGCTTGTCCAGTCTGTCCCACATCCCATTTAGCTCTCGCACATATCAGTGGGCATTGAAGGCTAGTTCAACTCAGCCAACCTATTATCCAGCCCATACACCTACTGTCAAGTGCCTTTCTGTCTAGCCACCCCTGCCCCATCCTGGTTTTCGTGCTCCCCAGTGGGAGTGGTAACCCACAAGGGAGGTGCCCACTATCGCCCTACTAGGCCACTCCAGTTTCTGCATTGTGCACTCTCCAGGTGGTTCTGGCATTTGACTTGACAGAATTGGCCCCCAGTGCCAGCCTCTGCCATCTGATGCTGCGGCAAAACCCAACCAAGCCTCACTCACTCTAATTTTTGCTTGCACCAGTCGGAACAGTTTACCCAATCTGGCCCCTCCTAATCCAGCTCACATGAGGCCCACAGGTGTTGTAGCCCTGCCTGGTCTGGTCTGCCCCCATCCCAACTCCTGCTCTCCAGTGGGAGTGGTTGTGCAGCAGGGGAGCCCACATTCCCCTGCCGGCTTTGCCTCCTCCCCCCAGTTCTCATGTGTGCCATTTGGGTACTGCAACCACATCTGGTATGGCTCACCTCACCTTGACATTCCTTAATGTGCACTGGTATGTGTTGTGACCGAAACTGGCCTGACCCACACTCTATGCTGGTGCTCGGATTCGCCAGCAGGTGATGTGAACTGGTTCAGCCTGGTCTGCCCCTCACCTATGCCATATGTATGATGGTGGGTATCTTCCTCTGGTCTGGTCTAGGTTGCTCTTTATCATGGTTCTTGTGCTCGCATGTAGGGACTGTGTTCTGACAGAAGAGTTTCACAAGCTCCTCCTTCAGAACCTCTCCCTATGCCAGGTCTTGAGCACTGGTGGTTCCATGGGCCAGCCCTCATTGTTGGCCTTCAATCCATTCCAGTTCTTGATATTGGCTGTTTCACCCCAGCCAAGGCTTGTCCATACCCAGACACAGCACACACATGGCTCAGTAGGGGCAGACCCAGCCTAGTTCATCCTACATCTACCCAGGTTCTCCAGAGCACCAGATGGCGCTGGCGTCTAGCCCAGCTTGGTGCACCAAGCCCCAGTCCACAATTGTGCCTAGGGAGATTGCAGACATATCCAGACCAGAATGCAGCCCCCACCTCTGGCCCCTGCACCTTCCCGTGGAAATCCCAACCCAGCAAGGGTATTCTCTCACAGCTCCCCAACTGAGTCTGTTCCCAACCCTACATTGCACGCGTGCCAGTGGGTGCTCTGACCCAGTTGGCTTAACCCCTCACCTGTCTCAGCCTTTGCCTTCAATACTGGGCTGTAGTATTCCTGCCTCATGCAGACCAGTTGGTGTAAGAGCCTAGGTCAGAATAACATGTGCTCCATCCTGATTTCTGTTCTTTTTTGTGAGTTGAAGTTTGCTTGGCCCTGCCCGGCCCGCCCCCTTCCAGTTGCAGCTCAGCCCACCCCACATTCTATTTTAGGATGCACTGTCGGGTGGTGCTGCCTTGACCTACCCAGATTGCCATCAATTCCTTTACCCGTTAGTGGTGGCAGGTGCCATGGTCATTCCTAGCTTAGCCCTTTGCAAGCTAACCTGCGGGACTTGTATTTCCACAGGGTTGGGCCCACACTTCCCCCACAGAATCTATCCCCGCATCTGGCTCTCTTGTGCTGGTTAGTGTCTTGCCCCTGCCAAAGGTGACCAGTCCACTATTCCACCACCCAGTCAAGTAATGGTACCTAGCCCTGCCAGACAGGCTCCCATCCACAGCTTTGGTGTGGACTGGTGTGTGGCAGTCAGTGATGCTCTATGCTAACAGTCCATCTCAGGATTCCTAATTGGGCTGGTGAATCAGTCTGGCCCAAATAGATCTTATGGACACTCCCCTCCATTCCATCAGGTCTCAGTCCCCATGCTTGCCCGAAAGTTTCATGACACTGTTACTGAGAATCACCCAGAATTAATCTCTCACCTACACTAAAGCTGGCCTTATTCATGGGTGTCCATAGGCAGCAATTACATATTCTAAAAATCCCAGAGTTTGCAGCCGGGTGGCCAGCAGGCAGAGCCTGGCACCATTTGGTGCACTGGCTGCCCAAAGCCAAGGACTCAGTCACTGCCTTTTGGCAGTGGCTTTGGCCTGAGTCCCCAGCATTGGGTCTGGCCGGGCAGGGGCATCCCCCACAGCCGCCACACTGCAGGGAGCGGCAAGCCACCCCAACCCCAAGACCTGAACCGATTATACTTTTTCAAATTGAAAAGCAGGCAGGCAGAGAGATCTCCAGGCTGCCGGTTCACTTCCCGAAGGCCTGCATCAGCCAGTCAGGGCTGGGCGAAGCTGAAGCCAGCAGCACAGAGTCCACGCTGGGTTTCCACACGGAGAGCAGGCACCCAACTACCTGAGCCATGACCTACTGCGTACTGGGGGTGCACTGGCCAGAAGGTGGGTGCAGATGACCATGCCATGGGACTTGAATCCGAGTCTCTGTATGGATGTGGTGTCCCGTGTGGCATCTGGCCCAGGTGTCTGCCCCAAAGGCAACAGTAGATCTCAATTTGGAATTTCTTTTCTCTGCCAGAAAAGTGGAGAAAAGTTTGGGGTTACCTGCCTAGCGACTGCACATGGCAGTGTAACCTGCCTGGTTCCTGCTGAGACTAGAGGACAGGTGACAACTGAGGGGTCCAGGATGAATTAACTTTTTTTTCTTTTAATAAAATTTATTTTGACATTCTTTACATAGTTAATTAGGGTAAGAAGGTTCAAGGGCTACAGGAAAGTGGATAATACTAGTATGTTTTCCATATTGTTACCTTCATGTTTAAAGGGGGGTATTAAGGGAGAAGGCCCACCCAATTTCCCACCCTCCCCAGGTCCCGGATGTAGGGCATGCTCTGAGATTCTTGCTCAAGTGGTTTTGATATTGCCACAGTTATGAATCGCTGTCAGTCTTGCCACTCCAAGCACTATGAGGTCTTTGAAAAATCCACTGATTGACATAGTCCATCATAGCTGAGATGGTTGGTTGACCTGTTCTTTCTTCTCTCTTTTCTTCATTAGGGTTCTGACTCCAGCATTTAGATTAGGAAGATCTCCAAAGAAACTTTTTATATGTGCTAACAAGTACAGGGCCTGGCACCGTCCATCGCTCCAATCAGCTGGTGGTTGCAATTGCTGGGTTGGTTCTGTTTTCACTCCCGACTTCCACTGGAACCAATGGGTGTTACAGTTCAGCCTGGTTCTGCCCAGCACATACTTGGCCCTCAGATAAACCAGTGGGAGCTGCAGCCTAGTTGGAGCGACCCACAATAACCCCCACCAGGCCCGCCCCCTACCCTGGTTTGCCAGTAAGTGTAGCAGTAATCCAGTCTGTCCCACACCCCATTCCACCCCAGCCGCTGTCTTAGTTTTATGTCCTCCTGTGGAAGTGGCAGCCCAAGAGGGATGAGCCCACTGTTTCCCTCCCAGGCCTCTCCCACTCCCAGATTCCAGTTGATGCTGCGTCTAAGCCCAAACAACCCTCGCCCACTTTAATTTTGTTTGCACCAGTAGGAATAATCCACCCAGCCCGGCTTTTCCCTGATCTAGTCCACATGGGGCGCACAGGTGTGGTAGCTCTGCCTAGTCTGGTCTGCCCCCATCCCAGCCTATGCTCTCCTGCGGAAGTAGCTGTCCAGCAAAGGAACCCTCCCTTATTCCCCTGCAGGCTCTGCCCACTTCCTTTCTTGTTCTCAGGCTGGTTGGGCACTGCGGTCCCTTCCGGTACAGGCAACCTCACCTCGGCATTCCATATTGTGCACTAGTCTTTGTTGCGACCGAACCTGGGTCGACCCACACTGGTGCCTGGATTTGCCAGTGGATGATGTGGACAGATTCAGCCTGGTCTTGCCCCCACGTCTGCCAATTGTATGCCAGTGGGTAGCTTTCCATGGCCTTTTCTGGGCTGTTCCCTATCATGTTTCTTGCGCTCACCTTCCGGGTCTGTGTCCTGTCAGAGGAGTTGCCCAGGCTCCTCCATCAGAACCTCTCCCAATGCCAGGTTTCACACTTACCAGTGGGTCCATGAGCCAGTCCTACTCAGTCCACCTCCTGTCATAGCAGGAACTGTGGCTTTTCCTGACTGGCCTTTAACCCAATCTGGTTCTTGCTGTTGGATGTTCCAGCCCAGCCATGGTTTGTCCATACCCATGTATGGCTAACACATGGCTCAGTAGGGGTTTGAGACCTTGCCTAGTCCATCCCACATCTGCCCTGGTCCTCCAGGACACCAGGGGGAGTTGGGGTCCGGCCCAGTTTGGTGCATCCAATCCCAGTCCACACTTGTGCCAAGGGAGACTACAACTGTATCCAGATCAGAACGCAGCCCCCCTTCCAGGCCACGTGCCTCTTGGTGGGAACCTCAGCCCAGCTAGGGTTGTCCCCTTTGCTCCCCAACCGGGTCTGTTCCCAGCCATAGATCACTTGCCTGTCAGTGGATGCTCTGACTCAGCTTGGCACAGCCCCTCCCTTGTCCCGAACTCTGCCTTAGACACTGTGGCTTAGCGTCCCTGGCTCCCACAGACCAGTAGGTTCAAGAGCCTAGCTTGGCAAAACTTTTGCTCCCTCCTGGTTTCTAGTTTTACTTGTGGGCTAAGGTTTGCTCAGTCGGGCCTGATCTACTCTGTCCCCTTACCAGTTGATACATTAGCCAGCTGTTGGAGCTACCTTTGCAGGACAAGCCCCAAGCCATAGCTTCTGCATGGACTGGTATTTGGTGCTCAGCATTATTAGTGAGTACATGTTTTACAAAGGAAGAGTTACTGCCTGTTTCAGGTCCAAGAAGCACAATGGGTTCAACCTAGAGCTAATTAAGCAGCGAATCAAAGAACCAAATCCCCAGAGCTTCCCGGCCGGGCGGCCAGCAGGTGGAGCCTAGCACCAAATGGCGCACTGGCCACCCGGGGAACGGCTCACCCTGTGCACATGGCGGCCGTCCAGGATCCAGGCATGAGACGCCCCATCCTGAGACCCACCCAGGATGAATTAAGACCCCACCTTTGGCAAGGAGCTGGGGGCAGTTACTTGGCGGGGTCAACAGAAGCCTTTGGCTGGTTGTGAAATTTAAGTATCACTTCAAGAAAAATTAAGAGTTGATAATGCTGTGCAAGCTGACCCTGATTGTGACCACAGAAGCATCAGGAGTCTGCTGGCATTGGCACCTGCAGGTCCTGCGGCTCTCCGCCACTGCATGCCCTCCCCTCCCCAGTTCCATAGAAACAGGGTTGCCTTTTCTGGGAAGGCCTGGCTGATGAACAGAGCCTTCTGCCTGGTTAGAAAAGAGACAGGTGTTTCCCCATAATTGGTTGGGCCTCCCTCTGCGATGCCAGCATCCCATAGGCATACATGTTGTAACTGCTCCCTGGCCCCCTTTTTTTAAGATTTATTTTTATTGGAAAGTCAGATACACAGAGAGGAGGGACAGAAAGCTCTTCTGTCCACCTATTACTCCCCAAATGCCTGCCATGGCTGGAGCTGAGCTGACCCGAAGCCAGGAGCTTCTTCCGGGTCTCTAGCATGGGTGCAGGGTCTGCTTTCTCAGGTCACAAGCAGGGAGCTGGATGGAAAGTGGAGCAATCGAGATTAGAACCGGTGCCCATATGGGATCTTGGTGTGTGTATGGCAAGGACTTTAGCCGCTAGGCTACCGCAATGGGCCCTACTCCCCTTCTGATCCAGTTCTCTGCTAATCTGCCTGGGGGAGATCACAGGAGGATGGCCTGTGTGCCTTGGTCCCCTGCATCCAGGTAGGAGACACAAGCTCCTGTTGAAACCTTTCAGGGAGTGGATAGAAGATTTTCTAATTCTTTAAAAAAAAAAAAAAAGTGGGTGGCTGGCCAGGAACCTGAAAAAGGCCACAGTGGGATTGAAAATCCTGGGATTGAAAATGTCCTGCTGGGACCGAAAGCGGCTGTGGGGAACGTGGCTCAATGCTGCCCCCCAGTGGAGCTGCTGGTGAGGAAAGGAATCGCGGTAAGCACTGAACTGGGGAGCGCTCAGGGCTGGACAGGCCTAGGGCAGCCTGGCCAGAGTCCTCCGGGCCCAGCCTACTGTGGTCTCAACCCTCAAGCCTGTCACCACCGGAATGAGCCAGGTTCCACCAATAGAGGGGCCTTTCCTTGGTGGAAATAGGGCACGGTGCTGCCAGCTCGGGTGAGAGAATGTGCCAGGCAGGGAGATGCAGCGCTGTGGTTAGGGTCTCGCTCCAGACAGCGGTGATGGCTCCAGGTGGGCATCTGTCACCCACACGGGAGACCCGCGCTGCCTTCCAGCCCAGCTGCAGCTGTGCCAGGCACTTGGGGCGTTTCCCCGTGCGTGGAGTCTCCTTATTGCTCTCTCTTGCTCTGCCTTTCAAAAAAAAAAAAAAAAAAAACTTGTAAAATAAAATACACAGCCCTGCTTGGGACCCAAGGCCCGGTTAGGGTTCCTTGAGGTGGGTGCTGAGGGCGTGGGATGTTGGCTGGGTTGGTAGGAAGGCAAACCGCACGGAGAAGACCTGGTGACATGTGCGTTCTCCACAAGCTGGCCGGGCGAGCAGGTCCTCGGAAAGCTTACTAAAAGCAGTTGGGTAGCTTGGCCCAAAATGTGCCCAAAAATATGGGCTAGCAGCTTAGATGCCCTGCTCCATAGGGAGCACCTGCTGGCAGGTGACAGGGGTAGCTGAGGGCTGGCTGGGAAGAGGAGCAGCCGGCAGCTTGTAGTGCCAGCTCTGACCGTGGGGCCGAGATGACCTCAGAAGTGTGCCAGGGCGTCACCTCGGTGTACGTCAGCACAGATGAAGGAGCCAGCCAGGTCCACGCAGCAGGCGTGAGGCAGAGCGGTTGCCCAAATCCCTGGGATTTCGAATGCCTTTTCGCTTAAATTAAGAACATGCTCCCTGTGTCCGCCCCTCCCCACAAGGCGTACAGCAGGATCCCGGAGATGTGCATCCACTCTGGAGCTGGCACTGCCCAGCAGGCCTTTCCTGGCACTCGGTGGAACTGCAGGGAAATTCTGTAGGGGCCGGGCTTGGTTGTGCACGGCTATCGCGCACACTGAGGACTGCGCCTAGCACGAGTCTTGGCTTGTTCTGGCTCCTCCACTTGTGAGCACTGTCGGGGTCAGCACGGGGCGTGCAGGGCGTGGCAGAGCCCCACTGTGAAAGTCAAAACCAGAAAGGACAGCTTAGTGCTACTTTCTGACAGACATTATGATCACAAGCAACACAATCAGGGTTGAATATGCATTTCTTTTTTAAAGATTGATTTATTTTTATTGCAAAGTCAGATATACAGAGAGGAG
Source organism: Ochotona curzoniae (assembly GCF_017591425.1). Taxonomy (NCBI): domain Eukaryota; kingdom Metazoa; phylum Chordata; class Mammalia; order Lagomorpha; family Ochotonidae; genus Ochotona; species Ochotona curzoniae. Next base: position 25,832,207 of record NW_024465582.1, read on the forward strand.
GAGAGACAGAGAGGGGAAGATCTTCCATCTGCTGGTTCACTCCCAAGGTGACACAACGGCTGGAGCTGCACCAATCTGAAGCCAAGAACTTCCTCCAGGTCTCCCACGTGGGTGCAGGGTCCCAAGACTTTGGACAATCCTGAACTGCTTTCCTGGGCCACAAGCAGGGAGCTGGATGGGAAGCGGGGCCACGGGATTAGAACCGGCGCCCATGTGGGATGCCGGTGCGTGTCAGGTAAGGATTTTAGCCACCAGGCTACGGCGCTGGACACACATGTACACACTTTTACAACCCTGCCTCAGCATTTCAAGCCTTTAGCAGTTGGAGGAAATAACCATAATTTATCAAAAAAAAGTTTAATGTGAATTTGAAGGTAGATTTTTTTTCCCTCAATGGCAACAGAATGATTTTTCAAATAAAATATTTTACTTGGATAGTCAAAGTTAGACCTTCCATCTGCTGATTTACTCCCCAAATGATGCAACAGCCAGACCTGGGAGCCAGGAGCTTCCTCCAGGTGTCTCCTGCGGGTGCAGGGGCCCAAGGACTTGGATCATCCTCTTCTGTTTTTCCAGTCCGTAGGTAAGGAACTGGACTGGGAGGTGGAGCATGCAGGACACAAACTGGTACTACCAGGAAGAGGACTGGCTCGTTAAGCTACTGCACCTGCCTTGACAGTAATTTTTAAGTAACTTTTGTTAATTTGAGAGTAAAACAGCGACCTCTGCTGGTTCACCCGCTAAACGCCTGCAACAGTTTGAGCTAATTCAGGTCAAAGCTAGGAATTTACCCTGCTGTCTTAAGTGGGTGGCCCACGGTCTGCTGCCTTGCCAGGTGTATTGGGGGAATGCTGGGTCAGGAGCAGCTGGGATCAGTCCAAGAGCGCGGTGTCACAGGCTCAGCTCTCTGTGCCCCAGTGACACAGAACCACGGTCACTTCTGAGAAACTAGGCGGCCTATCTGGGGTCTCCGGCCCACCTCAGGGAGCGGCAGCAGGAAGCTGAGCTTCTGGATGCTCGGTCCTCCCGACTCCCATCTGCTCTGTGCCTCTCTTCTCCTGTTCTCACACCGGATAGAGCATCGGTCTGAGTCCGTGGATAAGCAGTGTGTGCCGCAGGGAGTGTTTGCAAAGTGGGAGGGATGTTTAATTCTAAAAAATAGGACATGGGGACAAATGAGTCCCGAGGAGAGAGGCGCCTTGCTGCTGAGCTGGGCAAACAGGTAACTCGTGGGAGGCTGGCTGCAGTCTGTCATATGAACCAGAACAAGAGGGCCGTGCTGCGGGGAGGGCAGGTCCAACTGCAGTGCTCGGGGGCTCCAAGGCAAGGACCACATGGCCCCATGCCACGGTGCGCAGGAGCTTCAGGAAACGTAAGGCAGAGGTGTGCTATGAAAAGATGTCCACTGCACGGAAATCGGTGTCCTTCCATGGTGCAGTGTGCTCGTGTCCCGAGGGTTGATGGTCACTGGCCACGTGGACTTAACACGCCCTGTCCTTTCAGGTGAAATCACCCTGTGAGGACACGCCAACGTGAAGGCCGATGACTCCTCCTCCAGGTGGACTTGCCGAAGGCGCATCCAGGGACTCCGAGAGGAGGGCATGGGAGTCCAGCACCCAGCCAGGGTGAGGGTGGCAGCATGCAGGCCGTGTCACGCCACAAGGTGGTGCACCTCCGGCCGTGGTCCCTAGGCCCTTCAACCCAAAAAGAAGGCTGCACTAAGGAGGCAAGACGTGGTGACCCACTCACCGAGTGACTGGCTGAGCAGGTAAGTGTTCCCCATTGTTCAGGCCCAGTGTGTACCGATTTCCTTCTGGGTCTTACTCCACTGCCATAGCTAAGCATCCCAGAAGCCAGAGGACATACTGAGACCCGCATGTCCCAACACCAACCACTTCAAGATGTGTGACTTTTGTCAGATAGTGGTGACCACACACACAAAAAACTGAACAAAAACTTTATTAAACGGATAGACCCGACATATAGTAGAGCATTTATGGTAACAGAGTTTTGTCAACATAACAGTTAATAGCGTGGTTACAATTAGCACATGCTAACAAAGTGCAAAGGACAAGCCTTCCACATGGAGTTAAATGAGGTCGGCGAGGCAGCAAGGGGACAGCAAGGGTGAGTGAGGACAGACGACGCGTATAATGCTTTCTAACTGCATTGTCGTGCTAGCAAATTGCACATTTACTTAGAATATATTCAAAATACATGTTACAATAAGACCAAACCATTTCCAAATATCACCCAACATATCCCTTTGTCTGACACATCGGCTGGGATTCTTGCACCAGCATTTGAATCCGGTAGTTACCGTTCAAAGGTTGTGTTCAAAGTATTAAAAATGTGGAGCCTTTATCCCCGCTTTCCTTAACTGATTTCTCAGTCTGACCCATTAACTGTAATGCATACCTAACTGGTAAAAGCAGCTACCAAGTGGAAGGGAAATGCCGCCGGCAAAAACCCCTGGAATTTAGGGACAAATGAATGTTAGGCACACACCGTGAGCCACGCCCTTTCAATTCGGAATATGACATTGACCAGAGCATCATGCTAATGTATGTAGCAATGGCATTTATGATGAAAAATAACTCCTAAAATATAACCATGTTTGCCTTTGGACAGTTTTATTTGGATTTGCATATTAATCTTGTTTATAACCTCTAAACAGGAACTGGAGGCAAGGCTAATCCTAAGAAATCTGTTAACTGGCATCTTTACTGAAACCTAGCACAATGCCCAATTTTAGGTTAACGCTAAAAACCTTGGCCTCTTATGACTCCGTATTCTGTTTACCAAAAAGTACAATTGTTAGTTCTACCTGGGCACTGTACTAACCTGCACCTACAGTGTAATTATCCCAACAATGTCTCTGAACTCTTACAGTCGCTGATCACGGAGACGCAGCAGGTGCACAGCAGAGAGATCTGCTCTTCCTGCCAATGGAACAGGATCGGGGCAGGAGAACGACGTGGCACTGGGCAATACATGCCAAAGCACATTTTTGGGAATCGTAAGTATTACACATCTGTTTTTGTCAGTTTTAACTAGCTAAATGAATAGAAAAGATCTTTAAAATTCTTGTTTGATTTCTACCTCTAAAAATTACTTTAGGTATTGTACTTTCAATGAGTTTTAATAAATACATTTTTATAAGTGTACTTGAACTCTGCAGTAACGGCTACGGTCACTGGCTGGTTTCCTGGCCGCATCAGGTGAGTGAGCTGGCTAGCAGGGAGCTAGAATGTACATTTTTCTTACTCAAATGTCGGGTCTGATCCTAATGCGGATTCAACTGCAGATCTTGGCGACCAGGAAGCCGGACAATCTAGTTTCCTCGGGACTCGCGGGGGAGCGGACAGGTTCACAGGTGCCGAGTGATTTCTTTGTTTTCAATCCTGAAGGGAAACAGTGACTTGTTCCCGCACAGAGGCCATTTCTTGAAGTATTTAAAAACTAGTTTAAACATTTTTAGGCAATAAGAATTTAAAGAATTCCCTTTCTGCTACTAATGTTTTTCTGCCTATCTAAAATGCAACGCACATGCGTTAACAGAGTATTTCAAGACATGCTCTAGGGAAATTTTGTATTTGAAACAAATTGGACTGCTTTTCTCTTTCGCGCATAAATGCACATCACATATTAGTGCTCAAATTTCCTGAATGGATTTGTCAGTAATTACATCCACTTGTGTGTCTAAAGTGCTCTTGTGGCCGGGGGCATTCTATGGAAGCAATTCTCTACAGGTTTCAACATGCAAATCTGCTTTTTCTCATTCCCTCAGACCATGCGTTCACTTGCAGTGCCCTCCAACGTGTGCAAGCTTCATCCTACAGCCACCTTCCCAGCACTGCTGCTAGTTACAAGGAAGGCTACAGGTAAGCCTGACATTTTTTTCATTTTTTAAAAATAAGCAGTAAGTACAAACTTGCTCGGAGCCACACTTGGCAAGGCCAGTCTTAGAACAGTGTGGTCGCCTGGACTCCGCAGCCTCTAGGCCTGCTGCTACCTGAAGTAGAAACCAGTGGACGCGCCACTGTGTACAGCTGAAGGGGGCCGTGCAGGGGAAGAACCTGGCAAAGCAGGAGCCTTTTTATAAATGCAAGAATACAAAGGATAAAAATATACCCGGAAGCCAAGTATGAACATTCTTAGTATATGTTTATCAATTTCCCTTTAGTCTTAAATAACCTCTACCACACCTTAAGTCTGTTTTTCTGCTGTATGTGAGTTTCAAGAACCAAACCTCTTTCCTCTGAACTCACTTTGCTAACAGCAACTGACACAATGGTGGGTGGCCTTAGTGCTAGGCTTGGGGTGTCAGGGTGACCTCTTCCCTGGAGAACTGTCTGCAAGAAGCGGAAACACCCTCTCGTCCCAGAGCGGGGCCCGTGCACCCCCAGAACTGGCCGACGTGTGCACTCAGCAGAGAGCAAGGCTTCAGGTTCAGTTCTCTTCCGCCTGGTAAGTACTGCCAAAGATCCTGTAACTTAGTTCCTTCAAATCCATGCTAGGAAAAAGATGCAAATGTTGGTACACTTAGAACATAAACGTATACTCAATTAGAACAGTTTCAGCTGAGACACTGTCTGAAGTACTTTATCAAATTCTCTGAAGGATCAGTGATGTTCACGTGTACAGAGAAAGGCCAATAACTTTAAACATTCATTCCTAACTGTGAAATGAACCTTTAAAAAGGTTATCAATAATGCAAAAAATGATTTTTATTATGTAATAGAAAATAGATTAAATATTTAAACTATTTATAATCTTCCATGTTAAGGCTCTGGGATTTTTCCTGTTGCAACAGTGGGCGGCATCATTCCCAATGAAAGCACGACTTTTCCGGCAGTACCAACGGGCGCCCGGCGCTGGTGCTGGACTCCATGGGCCTCTGCTGAGGCTGGCGCCCAGGCCGTGCTGCTCGGGTTTCCGTATCAGCCATGTCTGTGCCACTTTGTCATAACCACTCTCACAAAGTCAGTAAAGCTGATCGCTGCTTACCGTTCAAATACTCTTCATGTAGCAAAAGAAACTTACTTTATAAATTTCAGACGGGCTCTTTTTCTTCAGTGCAACCATCCTGAAAAAGCACAGAATCAGTCAGCTCTGTGGAAGATGAAGTCAGTTCATGTAGTGCTTGACGTTGAATCCCAGATATTCTGGAATGGAAACAGCCCAAGGTAAGACTCGTCTTCAAGGGCAAACGGGCTCCAGGGAGTGAAGAGGATTTCTTCTCGGAAATCACAGCTTAGTTTTGCTTTGCAGGTCTGCGGCCGCCGTCCCAGGGAGGCTCACTGAGGCACGTAGCCGCCTTGCGGGACAGTCTGTGGCAAGTAGCTTTTAGGCATTCCTTCATCAATCACGGCTGCCACCCCAACTGTTTCCCCTTGTCCCTCAGTCCCCAGACCAAACACATCTGCTGAGACTTCCGGAAACATTTTCATGTGGCCTCCAGGGGAGGACTGTGAGAGACTGGAGAACTGCTGCTGTTGAAGTCTAATAAAAGCTTCCTCAGCCATCTCTGAAACAGGCTTTGACCTTTCAAACTGCAAAATCTCTGGACTGGCTTCCTGCTGGCTGCAGTGCTGTTTGAAATACTGCTGCCTGGGCAAAATGGTATCACTGCCTTCCATGTTCTCTATCAGCTGCAGGTCCTCTGGCCGCTCCTCGGAATCCAGCAGGGGCTGCGTGGACTCGGACCTGGAGAAGACCTGGACTGCGGGGACCTGGTGCCGGTAGCCGCTGTGTACCACCGTGGAGTACTGCACGGTGCTGGAGGTGTTCTGCGCAGACTCGTTGTCGTCGCTGCTGGAAATGCTGGGCCTGGATGACGACATGCACGAGGACCCCCCGATGCCGCTGCTGTGGCCCTCGGCGCTCATCTTCTCCTTCTTGAACAGGTCCAACGACTTGAGGTCCTCCGGAAAAGGCTTTTTGTCATTGGGTTCTATTTCCACAACACTTACGTCAGTGAAATTGCCATCCGCATACATCTGCTCTTTTGAACTGAAATTGTGCTAAGGAAAGGAGAATACAGATTGTCACATGAGACATTCCTGAATGTTCTTAACTTCCCGTGGCGCCCACAGCCTGCAGTTAGTGACGCAGCAGGGTGCTACCGAACCACTGCTTGCTAGTCAAACACTGAGTCTGAGATGCTTCGGATCAGGCTATACTTTCTCAGAACTCTAAAAGGCAGTATTTCTGGATTCATAGCTTATAAACCATGTAATCTGACAGTACCAGGCAGCCTTAGGGAAACCAGGTAGAAAAAATAACTGAAAGTTTTGTGGAATATAATTAAATATTGGATGATAAATACAGATGACGTCTCCTTTAGGGTAAAGAGCTTAGCATGATAAACTTGGCCATAAGCATCTGTTAATAGTTATAAAGCAGTTTTAGTATTCCAAGTTTAATCACATAGTCGTGTTTGTCGGAACAAATGTGCAGCTCTATTGACATCTGAGTCAGCCTGTCAATCTTCTGGAAAAACTCTTAAGTCTATCCTAACATGCCTATGTATTTAAAAGCATCTTACCCTTGGAGGTGTGGGAGGTGACCACTGGGCAATATGACTCTTAGAAGGATCTGGAACATTAGGCCAGATGTGTTTTTTAATTCTGAAGAGAAAAAAAAAATTGTATGTAGAGCCAGATGTAAAACAGTTCCTATTTATAAGCATATTCACTGATGCGTTTTAAGAACATTAGTTACATGAATAAAAACATTGTTATTTGACCCCAATTTTTTCCTTACAATATTTATGAACAGTTTTTAAAGAAACTGTTAAGGCTAATGATCAATATTCAATGTAATTAAAAACACACACATGGAAACTTGATCCAGAGCAAATTTGTGGTACACTCTTCCCAACAGCAAAAAAGCAAAAATGTTCATAATGATAAAGAATGCTTCAGATACCCAATTCATTCCACCAGTCTATTTCATTAAAATCCTACTTTATTGTATTTTTCTGAAGTGTATAGGAAGTTGAGCACTCAGAACAGTTAGCACAGACGGGGATCCAGCCGCCCTGCAAGCAGCACCTGTCGGAAAAAGCAGTGAGGCTGACCAAACAACCCACGGCCAAAGTCCTCAGAAGGTAAACTTTAAAAAATACTTATCTTTATTGCAAAGCCGGATATACGGTCAGGAGGAGATACAGAGAGGAAGATCTTTTGTCCAATGGTGCACTCCCCAAGTGGCCGCAACGGCTGGAGCTGAGCCAATCTGAAGCCACGAACCTGGAGTTTCTTCCAGGTCTCCCACGTGGGTGCAGGGTCCCAATGCTCTGGGCCGTCCTTGACTGCTTTCCCAGGCCACAGGCAGGGAGCTGCCAGGATTAGAACCGGTGCCCATATGCGCCGGGCCCAAGGTAAACTTTCATTAAAAACAAATTCTAGGGGCCGGCGCGGTGGCACAGTGGTTAAGGTCCTCGCCTTGCACGCCCGGGATCCCATATGGGTGCCGGTTCTATCCCGGCAGCCCAGCTTCCCTTCCAGCTCCCTGCCTGTGGCCCAGGAAAGCAGTCGAGGACGGCCCAAAGCTTTGGGACCCTGCACCCGCGTGGGAGACCCGGAAGAGGCTCCTGGCTTTGGATCGGCATAGCATCGGCCCGTTGTGCTCACTTGGGGAGTGAATCATCGGACAGAAGATCATCCTCTCTGTCTCCTCTGTATATCCGCCTTTCCAATTAAAAAAACAAACAAACACAAATTCTAATGCTCTTTCAGAAGAGACGATGCAAAACGCATTCCTACACATTTCAAGAGGTCAGCAACAATCTGATTTCATAGCCAAAGTTTTACTGGGAAAAAATACCATCTTCCAAGAGCATTTAAAATGCAAAAATTAAACTGAATCCAACAAAAATGTAGCAAACGTAAATTTACGAAAATCAAATTCATGCAAGAAGCTGGAAAAACTATGATTTCAATAATTCAGAAAAAGCATTTGTCAAAATTAACCCCTGCATTCCTAATACGAAGTTGAAAACAAACAAATGTCCCTGACTTAGATTAGAACTAACATCACACACAGTGATGAAAGACTGAATGCTTGCTTTCCTGATCGTGGGGACGGTGTCCGCTCCTATCGTCTCCAGTCAACGCTCTACTGCAGCTGGAGCCAGTCCGTCACTTCAGGCAGCAAAAGCATGGGGACAGTCTGCGGTAACCATAACTACCGGCAAACACCGTGACTGTACGGAGAACACTGGGACAGAGTCCTAAAAGGCACTAGCAATGAATTATGAATATTTTAGCATTAACAATGTATTTTTTAAAATTGCATTTCTACATCTTAATTAAAATTTTAAAGATTCTACTTAGGATAAGAAATAGGAATAAATTAGAGCAGATTTATTTTAAAAGTAAATCGACAAGTTGTTGTTAAAATTTATATAAAAAGGCAAAGAAGTCAAAATTTTGGAAACACAATGGAGGCAATTCTACCTATTTTCAATACTTACAACGCGTTATTTCAAAAAAGTTATTGAAAAGTGGTATTAAATGCTCAGGGCGGGCACCTAGCCTAGTGGTTAGCTGGCCTAGGCTATCCCCATTCCACATGTAGCACAGGGTTCAACTCCTGGGTCCAGCAGCTCGCATCCTCCCACCGACGTGGGAGTCTGAACTCTGCTCCTGCTTTGGGTCCCGCCCTCCTCTCTGCTACACTACGGGGTGGGAACCAGCAGACAGGAGAGCGCTTTCTCTCTCAAACAAACTTCTAAGAAGCTTCTCTTGGGAGTAACACAATTTTGCAATCCATGTTTTTTTTTTCCTAATACACATTTTCCATGAACTCTCTGGCTTTAAACAGGACCTCACTGGAGGAGAGCAAGTCCAGAAGCAGCTACAGACTAATAAGAAAAGAATTTGGTTTCTGGAAAAGTATCAAGAAATCCAATGGGAAAAAAAAAAAACTTCAAAATGCACGATACTAGAACTGGACATCCATTGGGAAAGAATATTGACTCTGGCCTCATACCATACAACATTCACTGGGAATGGATCCGAAACATGAGAGTTGAAACAACTCAATTTCAAGAAGAAACCAGGAGAAAAGATTTGACAGTTAGGTAGATGTTTTCAGATGAACACCAGATTCGGAACTACAGTGCAGAAAAACTGGTAAGTGGATTAAAGATTAAACTTCAAGATTAAACTTTCCTAAGTCACAGTTATGCTAACAATTGCATAGACTGAAAAATCCATCTACCTGTTAAATTTTGTAAACATAAAAAGAGAACTCTTATAGTTCAATAGTAACAAAACAACCCACTTTGAAAATGAGTAACTGACACATCACAAAAGAAGGTACACAGGAGACATGAATAGTTCCAACATTAGCAATCCAAAAAAAAAACAAACTATTCTTTCACTGGAAAGAATCACTAAAGTGAAGAATAGTATGAAGTGTTGATAATGAGATGGGACCTGTGCTCGTGGGAACACAATACGGCTTTTGAAAAACTGGCAGATTTTCACGAAGCTGAACACGCCAAGTCCTACTTATTCAAGACAAATGAAAATATGTGTCTAAAGTATTATAATGTTCTGAACTTCTACATATAAGCCAAACATGAGAAACAAGGCTCCATTAAAAACACACACACACACACACTAGATTCCGATCCATCTGTACTACAGAATACAGCAGTAAAGAGGACAAAGTTATGGGAAGTGAAAGACTTCACCCGCAAACAAACTCAAATCACGTTTATGGAAAGCAGATCCACCGAGTGCCTGCAGATGGGGGTTATGGGAGAAGACTACAAACAAAACCAGAAAACTTTGAGTTATACAAATTCCCATATTTGAGTGCGTTAATACCTACTTAGAAAAATTTATCACATGATAAAACGGATTTTATTGTATAAGAGTTACGGCTCACTGAAGTAGGGAAACATTCAAGCAGAGAAATGCAGGTACTTACAGATCTCTCTTATTGAAGCAGAACAGCACCCCCAGCAGAGTCGTCAACAGGAACGCCAAGCAAACAGGCACAACTATGGCTTCAATTTCTCCTTGGGCTTAAAGGGGAAAAAGAAGCATGAAGGGAAATATACTAATAAAAATGTAACTTTTCAACCAGATTACTGTGGAAAAGATGAACTATCATACTACTTTCTCCCACTCTCCCCATAAGTCACATCTTGCTTGGCTCTTTACGCCTTACACAGTCACCTGGCCCCCAGTGTGACATATACACTGACTGGTGGGTTTAGATAATTAGTTTGGCATACTGGGTAATCCACCTGGTAAACTAGAGATTTCAAAGCTCACCACTTAGTATTATTTATGATTGGCTCTCAGCAAAAATTTCAGCAAAAGCTAATCTTTGTATTTATTCTAATATTCAAAGAAATTATATCTAAACAAATACAAATGTTGGGCAAAATTGGGAAAGTTGTAAGACCACCTTAAACATAAATTTACCTTCAACAGAAACAAATTTGCAGACACAAATGTTTAATGGCTTTTCCCAAAGCTGATCTGATAGAGGGCTGAGACCTTTAGGAAAGGATCAGCAGGTTCAAGCTTTGGCATGGTAGGTATAAACAAGTAGACAAGGCAGACACAACTCCCCCTCTGCATGTGAAGAGGCCTGATCAATCAAATGCATCACTAGTCGGGACAGCTCAGAGAGGTTTTCAAATGACTGACTTTATGAGTTTTTGGATTACCTCTTCCTACTCCCTTTTACCTTTTGCAGTGAAAGTTATCAGAGGCATTTTACAATTCACTGACTTGTTTTTCTACCACTTCTGTGAGTGAGGACACATCCTACAAAGCCCAGCAGAAATAAAGCAGTCAGGTGAAGGGTGAGCGCATCCCACGGCCGGTGCAGCTGCACCTGGGATGCCTGCATTCCCCATCGCAGTGCTGGGTGCAAGGCTCGGGCTACTCTGCTTCACACCCGGCCTCCTGCCAACGAGGCTCAAGGACTCGAGTCCTGCCTGCCCCAGGAGACCCAGCTCGAGTTCCTGACTGTTGCTGTCATGTGGAAACTAAACCAGTAAGCACAAGATTTTTGTCTCTCCCTCTCTGTCAAGTCAGTCTTAAAACATAAAAGCAGGAAATTAAAATGACAAGTAATTCTGAAAAGCCTATTATGTAGTGATACCAATAAGTATGATAAATTTGGAAGGAAAAAGTCTGTTTAGAAAAGACTAGAAGGATAAGCAATTGTGCTACATTATATTTGGGTGCAGGATTAGAACTGGTTTTTCTTCTTTGGAATTTTATGTATAATACAATTTCCTATAATAAGCTTTCTGTAACAAAAAAATTCAAGGATGATGGTATAGTTCATTTGTTGCCTAGTAACCTGGTCCTTACCCAAACTTCAGGATATTTGGCCTATGTTATGTAGTCATTCACCCATTCATTCTCTCACTCAGTACTTACTCAACAAACAAGGAACATGGATGTTATTCATCAATTACTCTGATGACAACTGGGAATGTGGACTATAACTACAATAAAATAATTCCTATAATTATTCAAAATGTGAGAACAGGAAAGAGTACAGCATTAAGACTGCTGAGAGAATCCAGGAGGGCCAAACCAAGAGCAGGGCCTGAACTGCTGCACTGTACTGGGCTGAGAGAGAAGACGGTGAGGAGCGTGCAGCCCAAGCAGGAAATGATTCTGAAGGAGCAGGCACAAGCAGTGCTGAGGAGGAAGAGGCCCTGGCATTTAGTCTACCTGAGGGAAAAGATCTGAAAAATGTGTTGCGCTCATATCTAAATTCATGGCCTCAGCAGAGGGTGAGAGGGCTACAGAACGTATCAAAGGAAGAGATACATACTTGAGAAGGAAAATGCCAAAGTCATGGTCAAGGAAGTTTGAATACACAGAAAAGTAAGGCCAAGAGCAGAACTCTGAGAATGCAAATTAAAAGTAAAGCAAGAAAAGGGAACAGGAGGGAGGAACTTCAGGAGGGTAGGAGCTGAGCACAAGGCTGAGGCAAGGGAAGGGGCAACGTCAGGGATGGAGTAGCCAACAAGGTTAAACGCCAAAGAGGGTGGCAGAAAGACTACGCACACATGGCGGACCAGACCAGGCGGGCGCAGCAGGTGCCTCGGTGGTGTGGTGGGGCGGGAAGGCAGATTCCGGCAGGCAGGCATGGGGAACCTGTGAGGCCCGCCGACGGTAACTGACCTACAGAAAGACTGACCAGGAGAAGAGAAAAAGGAAAGGCACCACACACAAACCTCTAAAGGCCAGATGCTCTACCTGCGCCTGTACCTACAACGCCGTGCCACACTTGAACAGCAGAATGTTAAACTCCGAACCGTTACTAAAGGACTACGTTATTGGGAAGATGGCAGGAGAGGAAAATAGGGAGGGAAGGGGAGAGATCCCTGTGCCTCTGAACTAGTAGCATGGAATAAAAGAACCCTCTCAGGCAGATGTACGAGTTAAAGGGACAGGTGAATCCAGCCACGAACAGTTAAAAAAAAAGAAAAAGGTGACGAATAGTATTTTCTACAATTCAAAGTCATCAACACCAAGCATTATAAAATTAATTTATGAATACTTAGAGGAGTGCAAAGATATACTTCTAAACAAAATGCAGGCACAAAAATAATTTCTAGTCTGTTTAAAAAAAAAAAAAAAAAAAAAAAAGGCCGAATGTGATGATCTCTTACCGAACTTGGGTGTGGTGAAGGTGAACTCTGGCCCGTCCTTGCCCCCCTCGTCAGTGTAGGCCGCCATGCGCACCATGTACAGGGTGTCGCTCGCCAGGGAGGACAGGGTGTACTCTGTGTGGGAGGAGTCCACGTTCACGGCTGCAAGACACCCAGACGAGACCCAGGCTTCAGCGGGCGCCGGCCGTCAGCCCGCACGGGCCAGCATTGGAGAATAGCACGGCCGTAAACAGCTTTCGTAACCCACACAGTATTTTTCTTTGAGCACGCAACACAGCACAAACCAAAAACAACCAAAACAGAGTCGGGGAAGCAGCCACAAGTCATATCTTAGGGGTCTTTTCTGAGAATATCATGTTATAATACGCTGTCTAGCTTGAGGTGAGAAATTGGCATTTATAGAAATTTAAGAACAATCTTATCTTTAATAAGAAGACAGTTTTATTACCAGTTTCATTTCCAATGGTAGTTTTATAAAATATAGTATAATTTCTGATAAAGCCGTTCTGAACATCAACGGGAAGTTGGTCCCACTCCAGGACAGCTTCGTTTTTCCCCACTTTCTTTGTCCGAACAGTAGGGCCTTTGGACGGTGCTGCAAGAGAAGGCATTTGCTAAATGAAACCTGTTAGAATCTAGAGAATCATTCAAATTTATCACATTTTCTTACAATAAAATTATTTGAACGTAATGAGACACATCCATATTTCGTGTAAAGAAGCATCCGCTGCAGCTGCGCTCTCAACGCTTCCGCAGCCAGTGATGTGGACTTACGCGCTTGTTTGAGGTACGCCTTCACAGACTCGGGGACCCCAGCCCCGTCTGTGTAAACAGGGGTCACCGTGATCAAGTAGCACTTACTCTCTTCAAGGTTCCCTGAAGGAAGAAAGCAGAGGAAGCATTTTTTTCAAACTCTTATTATGTAGTCTGAATCATTATTTCAGGACCACTAGACTCTCTTCAAACTGTACTTTTCTAAGCAAGCAATATCTTCTGTGTAATCAAATCAACTTAATAGAGTAAAACTACTCATAAAAATTAAAGGCTACTTTTATTGCCACGGAGTAAAAAGTTTTCAATTTTTTTTAAAGATTTATTTATTTTTATTGGAAAGGCAGATAATATAGAGAGGAGCAGAGACAGAGAGGAAGATCTTCTGTCCGATGATTCACTCCCCAAGTGACAGTAACGCCCTAGCTGAGCCAATCTTAAGCCAGGAGCCAGGAGCCTCTTCCAAGTCTCCCACATGGGTGCAGGGTCCCAATGCTTTGAGTCGTCCTCGACTGCTTTCCCAGGCCACAAGCAGGGAGCTGGATGGGAAACGGGGCTGCCAGGATTAGAACCGGGGCCATATAAGATCCTGGCACGTCCAGGTGAGGACTTTAACCACTACACTATCGCAGCGGGCCCTTCAATATGTTAATTACAAGAGTAATGGCAACATGTATATTAATGATTCACAAAATACTAATCTCAAATCATTTTAGATCTTCCTTTAAGTTTGATGATTTTTGGTATCTCACCGAATTGTCAGAGATTTGCCGGCTGAGCAAAATAGAAAGGAAAGGTTGAAAAAATTGAAGTATTAGTCTTAACTCCTACCCAATTGTAAAAGAAAAGAATATTTAATATCCTCCTTCTATTTAGAATTACTCGAGTTTTCACAGTAATCCATTTTATAGCATGCAACTGTAAAATTTCTTTAGATAGCATAATATCCGTAACAGGATATTAATGTTTATACTGAATACAGCCCTTCAATAAGAATTTGTATTTTCCATAACTCTTATTCAGAAAGTTACATATCTATTTGCCTTCTTTAGTAATTTTTTCTGTTGTTGATGTGACATTATCAAAGAATAAACCATTTTTATATTCTGCTAACAGTGATATTTTCAGGGCTGTCCACCAAACTCTAGCAGGCTTCCTGCCCAACCTTCGTTTCTAAAGACTCTTGCCATGCTATTGTTTAACAAGTTCCTATCACTGGGCCCAGCATGGTAGCTTAGCAGCTAAAGTCCTCGCCTTGAAAGTGCCGGGATCCCATATGGGTGCTGGTTCTAATCCCAGAAGCGCCACTTCCCATCCAGCTCCCTGCTTGTGGCCTGGGAAAGCAGTCGAGGACGGCCCAGAACATTGGGACGCTGCACCCATGTGGAAGACCCGGAAGAAGCTCCTGGCTCCCGGCTTTCAATCAGCTCAGCTCCAGCCATTGCAGCCATTTGGGGAATGAATCAGAATACAGAAGATTTTCCTGTCTCTCCTCCTCTCTGTATGTTTGACTTTACAATAAAAATAAATAAATCTTAAACAAGTTCCTATCATCAAATTATTTCCAATCTGTTTTTTTTTTCCTAGTCCATCATGTTTTTTAATTTGATAAGGTTAACATGTTGGGCTAACAGGCTTATTAAAACTGTTTATTAGGGGTTGGTGTGGTGTAGTGGTTAAGTTGGCACCTGTCGCTTCCACATTCCATATGGTCCCTGGTTCAAGTCCTGGATGCTGCACTTCCAATCTGGCTTCCTGCTAAATGCATCTGGGGAAGCAACGGAGGATGGCTTGGGCCTCTGCGCCCACGGGGGAGGCTGCTGCCCTGGCCCGCGCATCCCTGGTGGATGCAGCCATTTGGGCAGTAAACCAGCAGATGAAGATTCTCCTCCTCTCTAACGCAGTCTTTCAAATAAATGAAACTTACAAAAAGCAAAAACACTTAAAACAAAAACCTGTATATTACCTAACAGGTTAGTTAATGAGAGCCAGTCTATTTTATGAACAAAGCCTCAAAACTTTATAGCTGGTATTCCTGTCATGGCTTTTCTTTTATTAGTTAATTATTCACAGCTAACTTCTAAAAATTCTTTCTGTACTAAAATCCTGAGTGGTTTGTCTCTGCTGAAAGCTGTTACATCACTTTACAGCCGCTTACTAAATGACACCTTCACAGAACAGTCCTCCCTGGAAATCTACCTCACCACCTCCTGTCCTCTGCTAGCACCAGCTGAGAGCACTAAGCTGAGCCCTTCAGACGCTCTAGGAGACTGCAGTGTCTCAGCAGGCGCAGATGGCACCGCACAGAGAACACGTCGCCTCGGCAGCCCCGGCAGGACCCTCCCCGCCGCCTCACAGATGTGTAAAGCAATGTTAGGACACAGAGAGACAGCACTGACTTCACTGCTGAAAAGGAACCCTTGTAGTTCCGAGGGGTCAGGTGAAATGTGCTTACAGTCACAACTGCTGTAACCAGAAGTCTTCTCAATGGGCTACAGAAACAAATACGCAAACACAAAACCGGAACCACTGTCTACTGTGACTGGCAAGGTTGTCACTTTCAATGCTTCCGGTCAGGCCTACCCCTTAAGTAGGTGCGATGCACGGTTCCGTCCTCTTGCTGCCAGTCCGGGACACAGGGCGATTTGGCCGACAGCACGCACCACTCCAGGATGTACTTCTTCACAGGCTCACCTGGAGCGGTCCATTCCACCCAGAGCCGGTTATCTTTGGGGTACGCCTTAAGATCCACCACGGGGCGAGTAGCTTTAAGACAAAGTTTGAATGCGGTTACAAAAATTTACATTAGAACATGACTCATTTATTTATAAACATATTTCCATAATTGGGTTTTTGAGATGAACATGAATAAAAGCACTCATATTATGGCTTACATGTAAGGCAGGCAGTTTTTTCTAAAATAATTTATTTTTATTGCAAAGTCAGATATACAGAGAGAAGGAGAGAGGAAGATCTTCCACTTGATGATTCACTCCCCAAGTGACTGCAACAGCTGGAGCTGAGCCTCTTCTGGGTCTCCCACACGGGTCGCAGGGTCCCGAGACCTTGGCTGTCCCCAGCTGCCTTCGTAGGCCACAAGCAGGGAGCTGGATGCGCAGCAGGGCCGCCAGGATTAGAACTGGCGCCCATATGGGATCCTGGCAAGTGCCAAGTGAGGACTTCAGCTGCTAGGCTACCATGCCAGGCCCAATAACGCATTTTTAAATTTGAATTCCCTTTACCATAATTCTTCAAGTGTTTTATATGTTTGTAATTACAATTTTTTCTTTGAAAGCATGAATAAACAATACAAAGGTACTTCAAAAAAAAAACATAACGAAATGTAATCAAAAGATATTTGTTTTGGTGCAAAATTTTTTAAAACATGTATTTTTTTCCTAATATGCATTTCCCTTGAACTTTTTGAAGACCTTTGCGCAGAGCAGCCTCGGCTCTTGTTTACAGGCTATGTCCCAAGACCCCCAGGGAATACCTCAGGCAGCAGAAGACCAAACTGCACATCAACTATAACTTTCCTACAAACCTAAAGTGCTCTACAGCCTCCCCGGCCCACGCGAGCTGCCAGCTCTGCTTTCGTGCACCGTGGCCACTATCAGCCCTGCACTGAAGGGTAGGAGCCGCGTGCACGCACTAGATGAGGGCGATTCACACCCCGGCTGGAACTGGTTAGGGGCAGGTAATGAGATGTAACTGCATTACTCAGAACGGTACACAATTTAAAATTTACGAACTTGGGCCTGGCACGGTGACCGAGCGGCTCAAGTCCTCGCCTTGAATGCACCGGGATCCCATATGGGCACTGGTTCTAATCCTGGCAGTCCCACTTCCCATCCAGCTCCCTGCTTGTGGCCTGGGAAAGCAGTTGAGGACAGCCTAAGGCCTTGGGATCCTGTATCCATGTGGGAGATCTGGAGGAAGTTCCTGGATCCTGGCATCGGATTGGCACAGCACCGGCCATTGTGGTCACTTGGGGAGTGAATCATCAAATGGAAGATCTTCCTCTCTCTCTCTTCCTCTGTCTATATCTGACTTTGTAATAGAAATGAATAAATCTTAAAAAAAACCAACCTTACAAACTTTTATTTCTGGAATTTTCCATTTACTTCCTTCAGATTACAGCTCACTATGGGTCGTTGAAACCATAGGTTTGCAATTAACTACTGTGTTTATGACGTATGCAAATAAGATCGTAAATGCTTCAAGAATCTCAAAGTAATTCGAAAGCGCTCAAATGAGCTCAATCTTAAGGTAAGGTTTAAGTGAGCCATGTGGTGAGAGCAGTATTCCATCCATTCTGATGAAATCTGCCCGTTGGCCAATTTCTAAAACCATGATCCATCCTGATACCACATGCCAGCTGATTTCTGAAAATCCTGTTGTCCCTGACACTGACGACCTAGCCCCGGACTACTTCTGTGTTTCCAGAGTCCTGGCCACACCCAAACACCCACGAGCCATTCTCCACCCCACAGACACAAACCTTTAAAGTCACAGGAGGGGATAATCAAAACAGACGGGTCTGACTTGCCAACCAGATTTCTTGCTGTCAGAGTTGCTTTGTAACGATCATTCGTAAGATTTACTGTCAGTTTTGTGTCATTAACTGTGTAACTTTGTAAATGTGATTTCCATCTTGTAAGGGTCACTTCATAATCCAAGATCTTCCCATTGGCTTCAAAAGGAAGCAATGTCTATAACAAAATTCAAAAAGAAAAATTTCATAAAAATGATCAGTTGAATTCATCAGTTTCTTCAGATTCACAATTTATGTAAAACCTCTAAATATTGCATTGGGAAGGACTAGCAACCTCATTTGACTTGGTACTAAAGTAACATTACTATATTCCAAAGGAAAAGTAAAAGTATTAACAGCAAGAGGGGAAAGTGGTTGTGTTCTATTAGTTTTTAGTTCTGTATACAATTCCCTACTATCTGGACCTAAACTATTTGTTATGTTTTAATTTTCTTTTAGTTATTTTTTGAACCTGTCATTGATACTGTCTCAACCCAGATGTTTCGAAGAAGGGAACTTGCATTATTTTTAACATATTGTTTACCCAATACTATGTCAATTAATTCCATAATGTTGTATATTGATACTGAGGCCTTGTTGGGGCTTTTAACTGACCGGATCTTTACTCTGTTAGACCTATCTTCAGACCATAGAAGGTCTCCCCAAGAGGCCACTGAACTTATCTGGACAATAAGACGCTGAACTTTATGCTAGGCATGTGTTTGCAAGCAATAAATCTCAACTGAACTTGAACTATGGTTATGCAACAAGGTGGAGGAATCCACCATGGGGGGAGGGGTATGGGAGGGGTGGGGGGAGTCCCCAGCGCCTATAAAACTGTACTACATAATACAATGTAAGCAACAATAAAAAAAAAAAATAAGACACACACACACACACAAAAAATTTTCTTTTAATACATGATATACTCATTATCAATTTATCAACATTTTTGATTATTCCAATTTCTATTAATTATATTAATTTTCTCTGGCAAATTCAATCAAGTGCAAAACAAGTCCCTTTCCTTAGAGAATTTATAATGTACAGAGCTGTGCTGAATTACCTGAGGTGCTTACTAGCTTCAGTTTTTGAAGCTGGCTCCTACACAGTATATATAAAGCTTTGTGTTTCTATTAAAAATGTTTTTCGAATGCTTTGCTGCTAAGATGATGAATACAAAGTGTTTAGGAGCTGCTTTCTCACCACAGAAAATGCATCTACACAAGAAAAAAGCTTCTTTTACCTTCCATATGAGTTGTACAGATCGATAGCCGTGATTATGAGATGTATGGGATGGATCCATCTTATACCAGAAACTTGGTGATTTGGATGGCCCTAAAGAAAACACACAAACATTCTAAAATAAAAAGCTTTAAAAATCAAATAAAATCCTGCCAATTCTTCTACCTTGTTCTTAAAATCCCAACCCTTCAGCTCCAGTCCTACTCCTTAGGCCAGTGTTCTCCCAGCCTAGCACAAGCCAGCTGTCTTCCTTGAGTCGCAGTGACGACTGCTGACTTACCTCATGCTGGGACTCTTTCTTCACTCTTACAATTTCAGGTAAATGTGGAAAGGCGTCCTCAGCGCTGAAGCCCTGAGCACTAGCCAAAGCAGCCTCACTTTGCTCTTTTCCAAATGCCCTGAGATTTCACATCCTCTACTGCTGGGGTCCTGACCTGCACCTGTCTGTGTATTTTAGTTTCCTCCTATATGGACAGTCTTCCCCAGCCCTTCCTCTGCTCTTAGGTGTTCTGACACCTGCAACTGGGTCTTCATGGTCAACAAATCACTTCTTAGATTTTATTCTTTTTACCTCTGTTGAGTTGATACTACTTGTTCTTCAAAGAAAATTTTTATCTGTGAAAAAAATTGTTACTGCTTTTTGCAAAGAATATTGAAAAATCACATTAAAATACATGCTTAGAACCTCTACACACACGCGAGAACACACGGGGTTGGCACTGCGGCACACCGAGGCAAAGTTGCCGCCTCTGATG
Source organism: Ochotona curzoniae (assembly GCF_017591425.1). NCBI lineage: Eukaryota > Metazoa > Chordata > Mammalia > Lagomorpha > Ochotonidae > Ochotona > Ochotona curzoniae. Next base: position 25,852,182 of record NW_024465582.1, read on the forward strand.
CTGACATCACATGTCACAGCAACAGCACAAGTCCTGGCTGCTTTGCCCCTCACTGGGCTCCTTGCCCGCATGCTGGGAAAGCAGCAGATGGTGACAGACGGTGACCCTGGCTCCTGGCACTGACGTGGTCCAGGGGCCATTGCAGGCACTTAGAAAGTGAACCAGTGCATGGAATACCTTTCTCTTGCTCTTTTGAATAAATTATTTAAAAACGCTATGCAAATTTTGGTAAACAGATTAAATTTACATTGGGATGATTCAGAGTGATAAGGTTTAGTAAATGTCAAATACCAGTAAATATGTTTTTTTAAATGCCTCTATTGACTGATTAAAAAAAAAAAGTGTTTAAGGTAATTATAAGCATGGCATGGTAATCAACAGAATGAAAATCTGAATAAAATCCCCAGAGTGGTGTGTTGGTTGTGGAAAGGCAACCACAGGTGACAAAGCTGAGGACGGGGGTGGGCAGCCCAGGAAGGCTGCGGAAGAGGCGAAGATACACGCAGGAGTACTGTGCAGCACAAACACAGAATCGTGACCAACTTACAGGACAGAAATATTTCCCACCACAGATACAACCTAGAGGCTCCAGTCACTACAATGAAGAGATGCTCGGTACACTAGGTCTGAACCTTATGGGTGCCACACATCTCTTTGATTTGACGATGTTTAAGTACTTTCTCCCCAGAAAAGTACACACAAAAATTAACCACAACATTTTGCCTACATTTTAAATGTGTTATGATCTTTCCCAAACAAAATAGGAATCTGATACAGGACCCCCAAACCAGCCACAGCAGGACTGCTTTTCTTCCTGGCCTTTCTGAAAGTGATAGAATTCAGAGAAGAAAGGTACATCTCTTTTATACTTAATTCACAGGACTGAAACCTACAGTAGAGACAGAAGAGAAGAGAGAGGCAGAGGAGACTAAGCCATAGCTGCTACCCTGACATGGAAAGGGTAAGATTTCACCAGGTAACATTAGTTACTTTGGAAAGAGAATGTTACTTTAAACCATCTTACACCCTCTAGTGTCTTATCTTCCACACTATATGCAATAGATTACCTCTGAGAGGAAAAAGAACAAAAAGAAATCAACTAACCACAACTCCATTGTCAAAGCCTATTGCAGGATCTTATCAAGGACTATTAGAAAAAAAAGTAAAAGGTATAATACAATCCTTTTGATAATGAGGAGCTAAGGTGTATCTGCTAGGTAGTATGACTTCTAATGGTTTAGGAGAGGATTCTCTAGTTAGGGTTAGCATTGGATTACTCCCCTTGAGTAAAATATCCTAGACTTATTAACAGTTACAACAATGTATTTCTCATGGTATTTAATACACCTTTCCATAGGAATTTAGTTAGATACCAAACAGACTTCTCCTATATATAATACATATCAAAGTTTACATCTTCTCCATTTGTTTTAACTTTATTTGGAGATCTTAAGTCTGCTTGGACTACTCTCCAGAAGTCCAGTAGAGTAGACTGGGCCAGGCAAAGCAAGGAGCTAACAACTCAACCAGGAATCCAGCATGATGGCAGGGATTCTAAGAATGTGAGACACTACCTGCTGCCTCCCAGTGCACGGATCAGCAGGAAGCTGGAATCAGAAGCAGAGCTTGGACTCAAACCTAATTGTAATGCTGACATCCCAAGCAGCGCCTTAACAGCTATGTCCAATGACCACCCAAATTTTATAACCTGGCAACCTTAAAAATCAAGTTTAAATGATTTTGAATAAAATAATCACCAAACAACAAGCAATGAGGTCTATATATGTATTTTTAAAAGATTTGTTTATTTACTTGCAATCCATTTTTACAGAGATGGAGGGAATGGGGAGAGGGACAGAGATCTTCCATCTTCCATCCACTAGTTCACTCCCCATATGGCCGCAACAGCAACCAACAGCCAGGTTTGAGCCAGGCTGAAGCCAGGAGCCAGGAGCTTCTTCTGGGCCATCTTGTACTGCTTTGCCCAGGCCATTAGCAAGGAAGGGGATCAGAAGTAAAGCCACGTATGGGATGCTGACATCAATGGAATAGCTTCACCTGCTATGCCATAGTGCTGGACCAAGGTCTATTGTTAATATCAGAAATAAATCATGGGAAGAATTCCAAAATTATTTCTTCAAATTTATTTACTTACTATCTTCATATGTGATACCATTTGCTTCTTCACTCCAGTCACTCCAAAATCCCTTACCATCTTCCTTCATACAGCGCATCCTAAACACATACTCAGTATAAGGCTGAAGGTCCTGGACAGTGAATGAAGATCGGGTGGTCGATGTATCTTCAGGAGGAATCTGAAAACAAAGTAAATCAAGTAGCCAAAAAGGCCAATAAACATCTGTATTATGCAAGATTTTAATAACCAACTTAATGAGAAAAGACTATCAAAATAGACTCAATCTCTGAAGAATAAATATAACTGAAAAGCAGTTAAAAACACTGAAGTTGTAAAGTTTGAGAAGTACAGAAACATCTATTGCTGTTTTTCAATTTTATTTTTTGATTCCATGGGGCCTATTACACTCATTATCTTAGCAGGAAACACATGGCAAACTGCATGTAGAATTCGGAAGAATGTAAGCAAGGGATGAGGACAAGAAACGGAGCCCCTAGATGGGGCAGTTGGCACTTGGGGGCTCGTGGTTGTCATCACTCCTGAAGCCCAGTGAGGTAAGAGGCAGCACCGGGAGCCGAAGGAGGAGGGTCTCACAGGAGCCCTGGCCTTCCTAATCTTCCCATTAGATGCACACAGCCAGCCCCCGGAAGGAAGCCGGGGAAGTAAACAGAGAACTCACTTCTCTTTCCCTTCTCTGTTCTGCCAGTTAACCAAACTCAACTAGAGAGCTGAACAAGTAGGAACCCACACATAACTGCTACGATATTAGTGGAGCAGTTGAGGCTAGAGTGTAGATCCTGATAGTTGAAACAGGAAAGTCAAGGGAAAAAAAGCTATCATAGTACATTAACCTGGTTTCTTTCTTTCTTAACTATTTCATTCATAAAAACCTGGGCATCCAGAAGATAGAAGAGATTAAACACAGATTAAAAACACTCTGGCTCAATCTAGAACTGTGAGGTTTCAATGGAATACAAAGAGATGCCAAGTTTTGGCAACTCAATTCATATATTAATAAAACATTTGAAAGAATTTATGTATGTCTCTGTACAACCATTTTTTTTTCTAATTGTATTCTGAGCCCTTTAGGTAAATGTGGGTGGAGAACAGGAGCACGAAAGGTCACAGACTCAATTCACCTAGAAACTCATATGGCTAAAAGCGCAGCAACAATAAGGTTGAAGCCAACTGTTGGTGACAGAGAAGCACGGCAAAGGACAGCACAGCCAGCTCAGTGCTATCCCAAAGCTCCAGGTACCTCGGACAGCTTCACCTCTGACTACACTACGCTTTTTTCTTTCCAACCTTAGAAATCCCCTAGCAATCTCCTCTATCCCAAGGGTTGGAAAGCTTTTTATGAAGGGCAGATGGAAAATATTTTAGGCTTGTAAGCCATCCAGTTTTAGCTACTTAACTTCTCCACTGTAGCACAAAAATAGAGGTAAAATGTAAGCAAATGATTGTGGCTGTCTTCCAATAAAATAAATTACAAAAATAGGTGATATGTTGAACTTGGCCTGTGGACTATAGTATGCTAAAAATGTTTTGTCTTACTCTTTATTTTCATTCAAGTTAATTCTATTATGACTTGTGTTTCTTTCACTAAAGGACCATCCAAATGCTGTTCTATAAAGCTGCATCTCTAGCATGGTTTACTTCAAGGCTACATACACAGTAAAGTTATATATTCCAACTGGATGTCCGCCTGTCTCCCCTTGCTTTATGCAAGGAATGCAAAGAGATGTTAATACACATAACCAAAACGTAGTTAGTGGCTGCAAGAAAAATCTGAATAAATGGTAACTTTCAATTTACCTGGTTCCAAGTTGAGGCATTTTTGGTCCTATACTGAATGTTATACTTCAGTCTTATCACGTTCTTAATGCTTGGATTGACCCAGGATAACTTTAAGATACTGGACAGTTCCTCAGAATTGCTCACTGATAAATTGTGAGGTGGGTTGGGCTTCACTGAGGAATAAAAATAAATCTGAATGTTTATCATGTTTTGTAACTTTGTAAATAAATACTGTATATTTTTTTTTAGCTATCCTTACCAAATGAACCACATTCTCTGAAAGTGATATTATGCTACACCATGCAACAGAAAGAAAAGGCGTCTGAAGAAGCTAGTTTTGAAAACAGCTTAACTTTGCTAATCTTTTCAAGTTCAGGCACTAAATACTTAGGATATATCAAAAACTACAAAAAAACATGGAACAGATATACTGTGATTGTAAACAATATAAAATATTTGAGAACTGGGCAAACACAAGATCATATTCAAAGGAAAAACAGCTGTGAATGTTGGGATTAGGGATGGTTTTCTTTTTCCAAGTTATATTTAACACTGATGACAAAATGGCTTTATAAGAAAAATCAATTAAGTAAATGTTCATTTCTAAATTAAAATCTGAAAGCTTGTAAACCCTGTTTAAGCTAATAAACTCCCAAATTTAGAGTTATAATTACCTTTATCCACAGGATCAAAATTGATATGATCTGATGCAACAGTCCCAAAGGCATTCTGTGCTTCTACCCAGACTTCAATGTTCACAAAATACACAGGATTATAAACAACACACACAGTAGGGGCCTCACGTTTTGCTTTGCAATCAGCAAACTTCTCTGTTGCCCTACATATAAAATTGGAAAAGTTATTAAAAACAGATGCAAAAAATTAATTATTTGAAATGTGAGAATGTTGTAGTAAAGTTTGCAATACATTGTTGACTAAAAAAATTTTTTTCATGAATTAACCAGCCATTCTTTTTTTTTTAAAAGATTTATTTTTATTATTTTTTTATTGGAAAGGCAGATATACAGAGAGGAGAGACAGAGAGGAAGATCTCCCGTCCCATGATTCATTCCCCAAGTGAACGCAACGGCCGATGCTATGCCGATCCAAAGCCAGGAGCCTCTTCCTGTCTCCCACGCGGGTGCAGGGTCCCAAAGCTTTGGGCCGTCCTCGACTGCTTTCCCGGGCCACAGGCAGGGAGCTGGAAGGGAAGCGGGGCTGCCGGGATAGAACCGGCGCCCATATGGGATCCCGGGCGTGCAAGGCAAGGACCCTAACCACTGCGCCACCGCGCCGGGCCCAACAAGCCATTCCTTAAACTCAGTTTGATACAGTTGAAATCACAAAATTAGGTTCAAATTTTAAGTTTAATACTACTGTACTCCAGAATTTTAAGCTCCACTCTCACTGAATCATCTATCAAAACTACCTACTTCCTTGTGACACCTCTTACCTGCATTACTATGTTCCAAGACTCCCAATGGGAAGCTTGAACCCTACATGTACTGTGGTTTGGTCTATAGATGTAGTTAGGAGATACCATTAGGCCACCATGGACTTTTTGATGAGGTTACAGCAAGATCATCTACTTTGGGCTATCCAGGAACATTCAGTCATGATTGAGGTCTTTCACTATCGAAGTGCCTTGCTTAAATCTAGGAGAAATGTTATGAGGCTACTTCAAAAATGTCATGAATATTGAGTAATGTAGAAAAAAAAATAGCATGATTTCAATAAAGCTATCCTTTAACTTCATTTTTCCATAATTTTCAAAAAGTACTTGGTATAATCAATCAAAGGTTTTCATCTTTAACTCATGAAAGCACTGCTTGGAGGCAGTCGTTTTGCAATCATCTGAGTAATGTTAATGCTATGTTTCATCCCAGGATTATAATGCATATTTTGGTTGTTTGCTGTCTGTGAAACTTGAAACACTGACAGATTTTCGTAATAATCACATTACTAGTTTGGCGTCATTTTCTTCTCTTCACCTTCCTTTTCCTTATATAGATGATTTAACTGTCAATTCAGTTCCTTATTTGTGATCTTCTCAATGGCCTTCAACAGATTCTTTAAGTCTATTGGCAAATCCTTCTTGAGCTTGTCTTGCCACAGAGATTTTCCTAACTTCCCCTGGAATCTTTTAAGATCATTTGACACTTTACTCTCAGTCCCTCCAGTAGGCATTGATAGCTTGCTTTAATTCAAATGTGATGAATGTCACCCTGTGCTGACACACTGGAGGATTCCCAGCACTGTATCAGTATGTGCAAACCAGGTTATGCATCAACTGGTGATTGACAGTGATCAAACACCAGGCAGGTGTGTCACACCCTTAGTAGCCAAATGATGCCTCAAAATTTTAGTATTGGCATAGCACAGAGTCAGGACGGCCAGGTGTATTGTCTATTACTATCAGGACCTTACATTCCAACCCTTCCTCTCTGAAGTACTTGTTCTCCTCTTAGAAGCAGCACTGCTGGAGCCGCCCCATAAAAATACAACTCTCACCCATGCTTCCTGGTTATGCTGCCTGAGAACTGGCAGATCACTGTTTGAGACTGTGGGGGTCCTTCCTGCTGTGTGCTACCCCTGACTTTATTGTAGCTCCTACAGTGATGTCACATATTACTATAGCTTTTATCACAAGTTCATATATTTGTTCCTTTTTTTCTCATTTCTCCACCTTTTTATTTTTTATTTTATTTTTTAAAATTAATTACATTGCATTATGTGACACAGTAACCATGTCATTTTCTTTCCTATTAATTTAAGACCTTTTATTTTTTCACAAAAAGGTTTTTCTTCAAAGGGCCATTTGGTTTTTAGCATCATGTGTAGGCCAAACAAAATTACCTACTTAAAAAATTAGCTTGCTATTGGTTCACAGAGTTTTGAGCCCTGCCTACAGCTGTGTTGGCAGGGTCAGACCAAACGATTTCTCAGCCTCTGTAAGAGCCTGCAGGCCGGACATCCCCTGCCCCTGAAAAGGAAGCATTGCACAGCTTCTTTTCAGCATTTCAGAATCACCAGTCTTGTGTTTTAGTTACTTTATTAGGTAAATAACACAGAGAATATAAACCCGCGGGCAGTCGACCTGGCAACTGAGAAGGCCAATGATGCCCAATGTGCCCCCTGGTGGGCGAGGTAAGCAGCATCAACACTCCGGGCAAAGGGATGAGTCACATCAGGAAGGAGCTGAGCAGCACATGATGGCACCAGAGTGGCATGGGATTGAAAGCTTACAGATTGCTTATGTCAGGAATTTTCCACTTAATATTTTCAGATTGAAGTTGACAGCAGGCAACTAAAACGGAGGTAAAGGGGGACTACTTTGTTTTTCGCCATCACTGAAACAGCATCCTTATTTTACCAGCAGTCTACATCACTAAGCAGAAGACTAGAGAGTAGGGTCTCTTACTAGTTAACCCCAATTATAACTGTGATTTCTATCATATAAAGCTTTGTATTACTTTTTCATGTATATAATTTATAGACTATCTATCTATGGCAAACAATGTGTTCCCATCTGCTGGCTAATTCCCCAAATGCCTGTGACAGCCAGGACTGTAACATGCCAAAGCCAGGAGCCAGGAACACGCTCACATATCCCACATGGATGGGAGAGATTCAATCAGGTGAGCCATCACCTGCTACCTTCCAGAACCTACACCAGCAGGAAGCAGCAACTGACAGCCAGAATCAGGAACTGAATCCAGGCACTCCTAAATAAGGCCCAAACATCCCACTTTTTTTTTTTTTTTTAAGATTTGCATTGTTTTTATTGGAAAGGTATTTCAACAGAGAGAAGGACATACAGAGAAAAGGGTCTTCCACCTGCGGGTTCACTCCCCAAGTGGCTGCAATGGCTGGAGCTGAGCTGATCCAAACCCAGGAGGCAGGAGCTTCCAGATCACACGTGTGGATGCAGGGTCCCACTGCTTTCCAAGACTGTTCTCTACTGCTTTCCCAGGCCACAAGCCGGGGGCTGGATGGAAAATGGAGCAGCCAAGACATGAACCAGTGCCCATATGGGATCCTGGCGCATGCAAGATGAGGATCTGGCCACTAGGCCATCATGCCGGGTCCAAGCACCTCACATTTATGTGATGACTTTTATCTCAAACTAAACATTTCTTAGCTCTTTCTTCAAGTCTCAATGAATTCCCTCAGCATCCAGCTTATAGGTCCTAAATATTTTTTTCCACACAAAAAATGGAACCAATACTCCTTGGGAAATGACTAAGATGACGGTCAGGTGAGGAAAAACATGAGGAAATATATAACATGGACCTAGAAAATGACACACCAAAAATCATGTAACTATCAAGAACTAAGCAAGATTCACCAAAAGGATTCATGAGCCAACCTGAATAAACTTCCACTGACCAGAGATCGACAATTTAAGCAATGTTAAAGAAGAACAATAACCATAACTGGGTTAATACATACATTTTTTTTTTAAGATTTATTTACCTTTATTGGAAAGGCAGATCAGATTTATGGAGAGGAGAGACAAGGAAAAAGATCTTCCATCCACTGGCTCACTCCCTAAAATGCCACAACAACTGGAGTTGAACTGATCTGAAGCCAGGAGCCTCTTCTGGGTCTCTTACGTGGATGCAGGGTCCCAAGGCTTTGGGCCTTGGACCACATGACAGACCCAGCAAGAAATTCCAAGCTCCTGGTTTCACAGCAGCTCAGCAACGAGTAATGGCCAAAGAAACTGTAAGGACAAACAAGGAGGGAAGGAGCAGAACCTGCAGTCTGAGAAGCTTACAGACCCAGATCTGCAACATACAGAGCTCATCCAGACACTGGCGCAACTAACATGTGACACTGACAGGGACAGTGACACCAACCAAAAAGCAGATGATAGCAAAATATCAGAAATTACTTATGGCCGAAGTAGGTATGTGCGGCTATAGCATCTTTAACAAAAGAAAACAGTATCCTGGGTCCAGTGGCAGTGTGGCCTAGCAGCTAAGGTCTTCGCCTTGAATGCGCTGGGATCCCATATGGACACCAGTTCTAGCCCTGGCAGCTCCACTTCCCATCCAGCTCCCTGGTTGTGGCCTGGGAAAGCAGTTGAGAATAGCCCAAGGCCTTGGGACCCTGCACCCATGTGGGAGACCCGGAAGGAGGTTCCGGGCTCCTGGCTTTGGATCGGCACAGCACTGACCATTGTGCTCACTTGGGGAGTGAGTGAATCATGGGATGGAAGATCTTCCTCTCTATCTCTCCTCCTCTCTGTATATCTTTGTAATAAAAATAAATCTAAAAAAAAAAAAAAAGAAAACAGTATCCTTACCTTCTGATTACATATACTAAAATATTTATGGATGAGATAATATGAAATTTTCTTGAATATGGGGTGGATGTTAAGTATATTTAAAGGCAGACTATGAGCTGATCACTGCTGAAACTCAGTGTTGGGTGCCTGGGGATTTTTCTTTAACATTGTTTATTTTTGCATTTTTTATCATGTGACAAAATAAAAATCCCAATAAAAATGACCAACCAAATAAACCCAACAAAGAACATAGAAGTAACTTACCATTCAGACTTTAAAGTGAAGTTTGTGTCTAGGAATGTCTCCCTGCCAGGATTCCACTGACACACCATCACTTTCTTATCCTCATACACAATGCAGTTCAAGCCTGTTGGTTTTTCTGGAGGCACTAAAAGGAAAATCAACATTTAAAAACATTTTATATTCCCAAAATATGCAACCATCTAAAAAAATACCTAAATTAGAAAAACACAAATCCAGACTAGAAGTATGAACATAATGCTACAAACTAAACTTTTTATTCCAATCCTTGAATTCTATTTTAAGTAGTAACATACAGGTACTAATGAAATTGTCATTTGTTTTAAATTAATTTTCTATATAAAATCAACCTTACTTATAACTAGATTAAAATATCCTTTGATTTCTCCAGTAAGCATGTTTTTTATAAAGTAGTGCTTACATATACTGAGGAAATTAGCAGAATAATAACCCATTTATATTTCTCTTATTACTTTTCCAAACTCTACTAAAATAAAAGCAAATGCTGAAATAAAGTTTGGGTGGAGGTTGACGCAGTGGCTCAGTGAGCTAGCTACTCCTCCGTCTATAGTGCCAGCATCCCATATGGCCACCAGTTTCCAGTCCCAGCTGCCCTACTTTCCATCCAGCTCCCTGGCTTGTGGCCTGGGAAAGTAGTGGAGGACAGCCCAAAGCCTTGGGACCCTGCATCCACGTGGGGGACCTGGAAGAAGTTCCTGACTTTGGATCAGCTCAGTTCACCTGTTCTGGCCATTTGGGGAATGAGCCAGTGCACGGAAGATTTCTTTCTCTGTCTCTCCTCTCTGTAACTCTAAAAAAAAAACGAAGGAAAGGCCTAGGCGGCAGTGTACGTATTCAGTAACACACTTTTGGACTGCAGTAAATTCACTTTCTCTACTCTGGCCTTTCAGGACTTTCTCCATGATTTATTTTCTATCATCAGATAGATGCTTGGCCTGTGCATTTTATCAGTAATTAAAGGATATTAAAAGTCTGTATGGATATATTCAAAGATTTTTAATTCAAGACTACTTTTTTGAGGGGGTACCGTGTCGATATATTTTGCTAGAAAACTGTCTAGTGGTTTAGCTTCAGGAAATGAGTTTATTCTCTGGATTTTTTTTTTTATATGAACAATGCAAATACAGTTACTATTTCTAAGCTGCTTTTTTTTGTAATACATCCAAAAGTCCACAAATTACTGTTTTTCATAGAGATCAACAAACATTTAAAAATAAGTCATGACAAAGCTTGAAATAAGACAAAAACAAAACTTACATCCTGAAATCAGTGTAACTCCATAAACATTCTGTTCAATTTGTCCAAAGGTAAGAATGTTGCAAGTGAGCTGAGCATTTAATGCCGTTATATTTGTAAAGGTGACACTGCATGCTGTTCTGCTGATGACAGTATACTGTTCCTTGGGAATGGTGAAATGGTTTATTTTCCAGACAATATAACTAGCATTTACATGAAATTTTTTCATGCATTCTTCCTTTATTATACAAACTGCTGTGAAATTAGAACCAATTTGTACAAGCGGAGATTCTGGGGTGATGTGGCCACATGTATTTACAAGTACATCTGAAAAGAAACAACAGAAAACATAAAAATGGAATAAATTTTTCTGGTACAGCTCTCAACACAGAATCCTCAATCTGCAGTAGAGCACATCTAAAAACAGAAAAAATATATACAAACGAAAAGAGTTCAAATTTAATACGGTCAGAACTTATAAGGAAATGAACAAATAAGGCAAATATGAGCTAGCTTAAGCAGAACCTATTCCAATTTCAGCCCACGGGATAACATTCCACATAGGCTTCAACAGGATTCCTATTTGTCTATCAGCCATCCTGGCTCTTGATTCAGACAGAGGGTCTAGACTGAACTCTCCAGCAAAGGGGAGGTGCCAGGCTCCCCTCCTCTGCAGCCTGCAGCACTGCTGAGGCCTGGGGCGAGATGGGAGCACACACAGAAGGCACATCAGTCTAAGGACTAAAATGTCTGCTTTCCGCATCAAAGCTCCTGGCTCTGTCTCCTGGCTCCAGGTTCCCAACAACTGCAGTCCTGGGAGGCAGCAGAGATGGCCCGGGTTGTTCGCAAGGCGCCCACACGGAAGACCTAGACTGCATTCCTGCCTTCTGCTTCTGCTCTTGTCCTAGCCCTGTCCATTGTGGGTAGCAGTACTATCACTCTGTTTCTCAAATAAAAAATTCCGACAGCAAATGCAATTCCAAGGAAGTAGTAACAAAAAGTAAAACAGAAAAGGTTAGAATAATTCTCACAATAAACATATAGAACAAAATTCTGTGACAAAAACAAAGAATTGGGGCAGGAATGGTGGCTCAGAAGGCCAATCCGCTGTAAGTCCTGGCAGCCCATATGGACACCAGTGTAGTGTCTCAGCTGCTCCACTTTGGATCAAGCTCTCTCTCTCTCTGGGCCTGGAAAAGCAGCAGAGCATGCCGCAAGACCTTGGACCTGAACCCACGTGGGAGGCTGGGAAGAAGCTCCTGGCTCCCAGCTCTGAATCAGCTCAGCCCTGGCCAATTTGGCCACTTTGGGAGTGAACCAACAGATGGAAAATTTCTCTGTCTTTCCTTCTCTGTAAATCTTTTTTTTTTTAAGATTTATTTTTTATTATTTTTTTTTATCGGAAAGGCGGATATACAGAGAGGAGAGACAGAGAGGAAGATCTTCCGTCCGATGATTCACTCCCCAAGTGAGCGCAACGGCCCGATGCTATGCCGGTCCGAAGCCAGGAGCCTCTTCCGGGTCTCCCACGCGGGTGCAGGGTCCCAAAGCTTTTGGGCCGTCCTCGACTGCTTTCCCAGGCCACAGGCAGGGAGCTGGAAGGGAAGCGGGGCTGCCGGGATTAGAACCGGCGCCCATATGGGATCCCGGGCGTGCTAGGCGAGGACTTAGCCACTTGCGCCACCGCGCCGGGCCCTGTAAATCTTTCAAATGTAACACTGTGTGTCACTTGAAGCTAATTCCCGAATACAGAGAGTGTCTGATTTAAAGATGTGCTGCTCAAACTACCAGCAACGATAACTATTTCTTCCCCCAGAACTCTCTCATCAACTGCTTTCTTTCTATGTCATATTCACATGTCCACTAATCATGTGCTTAAATGTCAATGGGAAATAAAACTGCTGAGGGTTTTAACATTTATTCTTAGCTTCTGTTTCTATCCCATTACAACTAGATCTCACAGGACTACGAGGCTATGGACTAGAGATGAACGATACTGCCCAAGACACCTGTCCATTCTAGTATCATAATCACACTGAGGGAACACTTTTGTTACTTAAGGAGTAAAATACTAAGAGTTAACAGACTCTCTTATTAAAAAACAAAACTTTACTTTTCCTTCCTTACCTTAAAGTTATTGTTAGTATAGCTAAACATCATTTAGGATTACTGAATGACTGCTGTAACTCAAATTACACAAAACAGATTATCAAAAGTATGTTTACCTATTACAAGTATTTTAAGACAACATAATGATCCTAAAAACAATAATAACAATTACATAATTTATTAAAAATAAGCTTAATTGTATGAACATATATAAACTCAATTTATGCAGTGGGGAAACAGATGTCATAAACTTTACTTGTGGCCTCAGTGGTGAGAAAGATGAAGAAGGCTTGCATCAGACATGTCTGCCACCCCAGCATCTTGCATAGATATTTCTGTAAGACACATACAATATTAGCTTTAAAATTTTTATATGCAAATATGTAATCTTTTATTGCTATTTTCTAGAAGATGATAAAATCCTTATGAAAATGCAGGAAACAAGTTTAAGTTCTCAGGATGCTTTTTCTGTGTTGCCACCAAAAGTATGAATATGTAAATTATCTATTTTAAGGTTAATTAAAAGATTGATCCTGAATTTTTATATATGTAATATCTTACTATTAGTAAATAACTGACACTGAACTTCAGAGATAAATCATTGCATGGCAAAACCCAACGCAATTTATTGAAAGATACTTGACAAGGGAATATAAAGGTCTGTAACGCACAGCATGATCACAGCTTCTCCTGATAGAGGGAAAATATCTATAATTAACTCATAGGCAGTTTACATGAAAAGGTCATGTCAGTCTCAGAATGAGATGTAAATCAAAAGCTTCAAAATTATGCACTTAAAGTTGAATTTACTGTTTATACAACAGAAAAACCCCACACAGAAGAGGTGACTGAGCTGGTTCTGCAACATCAGTCAAAATTAAAACAGATTTGAATCTGATGATTCTACTTTTCATTTTTGAATCTGATTATTCTACTTGATTTTATTTCATTTTATCTTAGCAAAGCAAAACACATAAAGTCATTTATTGTAACACTTTTTAACAAAAAGGCTGAAGCAATCTAAATGACAGTATACTCAACATAATATATATGTAGTTAATTAACAAAAAAGGAGGAAGCGCTATGCATATAACTATCTAAAACACATTAAGGTACTGTACAGGGTATCTGCTAGCAGTTGAGAATTATATATATATATATAATATCTAATATATAATATGTATTAGATATATATATGCCTGGCATGAAGGCTCAGTGGCTAAATCCTTGATTTGCATGCACTGGGACCCCATAACGGCGCTGGTTTGTGTCCCAGCTGCTCCACTTCCCATCCAGCTCCTTGCTTGGGGAAACAGTTGAGGATGGCCCAAAGCCTTGGGAGCCTGCACCTGCATGGCAGACCAGGAAGAAGCTCCTGACTCCAGGCTTCAGATCAATTCAGCTCCAGCCATTGCAGCTGCTTGGGGAGTGAACCAGTGGATGAAAGATCTTTCAGTTTGTCTCTCCTCTCTGTAAACTTGCCTTTCCAATAAAAATAATTTTTTAAAAAGCATATGCATAAAACACCTCCAGAAGAATAAAATGTTCAAATACTAGGCCACCAGTCTGTTTGAGACAACACGGAGGGAGGGAGACTCTGCACCATTAAAAACTTTGTTTTATTCCAATGCTGTACCACTGTCCATAGCATTTACAGAAAAAGTAAATGTAATTTAAGTCTAAAGTATTTTATGCAAGCCACAGTTAGTTAAGGCACTGACTGCAATGCTGGCATCCCATGTGCCCAACAATTTGTGTTCTGGGCCTGGCGCAGTAGCCTAGTGGCTAAAGTCCTCACCTTGGGTGCCAGGATCCCATAAGGGCACCAGTTCTAAACCTGGTGACCCCACTTCCCATCCAGCTCCCTGCTTGTGGCCTGGGAAAGCAGTCGAGGACGGCCCAAAGCCTTGGGACTCTGTACCTGCATGGGAGACCCGGAAGAGGATCTGGGCTCCTGGCTTCAGATCGACTCAGCTCTAGCCGCTGCAGCTGCTTGGGGAGTGATTCAACAGAGGAAAGATCTTCCTCTCTGTTTATATGACTTTCAAATTAAAAAAATAAATCTTAAAAATAAAATTGTGTTCCAGCTATGCCACCATCCAGCTCCTTTGCTAACAGCTCCTGGCCTTGGCCTGGCCCACCTCTGGCTATTGTGCCATGGTGGACAGTGAAATGAGCCGAGAGAGGATTTCCAGCTCTTTCAGAAAACAGTGTTTTTTTTTTTTTTATCAAACATGCAAATCAAATTTGACTCTACATACTCACAAATCAAGCAATGGTCACTCTGCAATAAAATTACTTCATAAATGGACAATATCAGAAAAAAATATATAACATTGTACCTGCTTTTTGCATAAATACTAAAAGTCACTTGGTTTCATAGTCTAATCCCAAGAGATGAAAATAACAGCAGCACTAACTACCGTATTCTGTGCAATATCGTCAACTTCATTTTGAGGCTTGTCTTGCTTTAAAATGAACAGAACTGACACCACACTGCGTATTTCCCCCACTCCTTTCATTCACTGCTACCAACAGCCAGTTTAAAATTTTATTAAAAGTATCCTCTTCATATGACACATGTGATGGTTTTATAATGCATGTATTGATTTTGAAATATATTATCTGGAAAGCTCTATGAAATCAAAATAAGCCTAGTAAGCACAGACACAGGGCAGGCTGAGCCCAGAGCTCAGAGGCTCTCCCGCGACAGGAACTCTCCAACTGCAGTGCTCCACCAGGCAGGGCAAGCAGAGGGGCGCCGGTACACGCCAGAGGGGATCTGCTCTGCTCCCTGAGCAACAAAATGCATGAGCCACTTTCTTAGAACAAATTCAATATTATCTCTCTAGTTCTTCATTCTGATTTACTTAGATCTCCATAACTTTTCTCAAGTGGGGGAAAAGCTATGGAGTTATAATTAATATTTAATAGCTGTGCTCTCCAACTACAGACTTTTTGTAGGTTTAAAAATTCTTTTCTTTAAAATCTAACCCAAGGACAGAATGAAAATGCATAAATAATATATTCGGATATACACTGCATGTATAAAATTATTACTATAGTAATATTACTACTGTCATTGGAGAGCAGTACAGGAACTACAATTGTCAAATTAAAGGAAAGCAACAATTGTTAAACAATTATGCAGAGCAGCATCAGGATGAGGGAAATTTCTATGGCACCTTTATAGTACTGAACTATTGTTTTTTAATGCAGGACTACTTTTAATAAATCTTCAAAATGTCTGCCATACCTGTATTAAACTAATTATTAATCACTTTAAGAAGCATCCAGATTCAGCTCTTCCATTAGTAAAAGTTAGAGTTCATATTAACATGTATGTTACACAGAATGATTTCATGTAAATTACAGCAGTCCCCCCCCCCGATATACTAGAGAAGCTATAATTTTACAAAAGCACAAAGCTAAGATTCAGAAATGATAACTTACCCAAATCACACAATCCGTAAGTGAAGGAGCAGGGCCTTGATGCCAACTCGTCTGCCTCCAAATGTCATTCTCTCTCACACCGGTCCCCTGGAAGGCGAGGGGAAGCCTGCTCAAAGCCGGCTGCGATGCTGTTCGTTACATGCACACTTCGAAAATCCCTGCGACAGACTATCAGGTTTACACTAAGTCAATCTATTTTCAGATACCTTCTGAGCTTCAGAATACAGTAATTCCATAAACACTTAATGAGAGTATTAAACTACTCTAGTGTCATGCTCTGAAATGCATCTGCAAACATCATTGGCTCACCAATGTCTAACACCAACTTAGTGTGAATGTAACGTCTTAGAAATACGAAAGGTGCATTTTGCAGGTTTTGACAAAAGCAGTTAAAGCAGTTATTTAAAACAACATACCTTTATCTTGTACCAGTGCTAAATTAAGTTTGTTGACTACACAAAATAGTTTGTTACTTTTTTCAAACGATTATTATTATTAATTTTTACTACTTCTCATGATACAGTTCCATAGGCTCAGGGATTTCCCCTTCTACTCTTCCCATAACCCCCTCCCCAAGACTGTATATTTGAAGGGCAGAGTTAGAGACACAGAGCCACACCGCTTCATCTTCCACTGACTGCTTCATTCCCCAAACAGCTTCAACAGACGGAGCTGGGCTAGTGTGAAGCCAGGAGCTTCTTCCTAGTCTCCCAGGTGGGTACAGGGACCCGAGCGCTTGGACCACCTCCAGCTGCTTTCTTAGACACTTTAACTGGGACCTGGATTGGTACTTGGGCATCCAGGACTTGAATCAGCACTCATAAGGGCTGCCAGCACTGCAGACAGCAGCTTTACAAGCTATGCTACAGCATCAGCCCCAACATTTGTTCAGTACTACACTAACATCTAGCATCAGTGGCTCTGTTGTGACGTAAGGTAACTCCAGACACACAAGGAGATGAAGCCTCCACTGTTTCACACACATTAAACGCTGCATGGTTTTATAAGAAATTACATTTATAATAAATAATTTTGAAATTTCAAAAAAAAAAACCTGCTGAAAACAAAGTGAGAATCTCCCATAAGCCCACTAAGAGGTAATGATTTTGAGCATTTTGGTACTCTTGCAGACACACTTCCTAAAGACGCTCAACACTATGCAGCAGACCTCTTTTTAAATTAATACACAGAAAGTATATACTCCTTGCAAACTTTGCTCAAATCTACCTTCTCAGATATCTTACAACTAGCCCTCTTTGCTTATCCCACTCCCCTCCCCCCTTATTAGCTTCTAAAATATGCTGGCAAAATTCTCTATAAACAACAAACAATAAATAGTTTAGTGTCTGTGGTTGTCTGTCACAACCAACCATTTCTGCTTTTAAGCACAGAAGCAGCCACAGATAAACAAAAGCATACGGTTGTGCTCTAATGAAACTTTACTCACAAAAAGTTGTAGCGGCACTGGTTTTGTGGGGTCTGCAGTTTGTCAACTCTCTTCTAAAACACAACATTATTTTGTTTATTGCTGATTACGGGCTGAATCATGTCCCCACCCTGTCCCAATACATACAGACATCCTAACACTCACTACTGAAAACGTGGCCCTGTTGGGCCTGGTGCAATGGCCCTACTGGCTAAATCCTCCCCCTTCAAGTGCTGGGATCCCATACAGGCACTGGTTCATGTCCTGGCTGCTCCACTTCCCATCCAGCTCCCTGCTTTGGCCTGAAAAAGCAGTGGAGGACGGCCCAAAGCCTTGGGAACTGACACCCGTGTCAGAGACCTGAAAGAAGCTCCTGGCTCCCGGCTCTGGACTGGCCCAGTTCTGGCCATTGTAGCCATTTGAGGAATTAACCAGTTGATGGAAGACCTCTCCGTGTCTCCTTCACATGAATCAATCAATCTTTGTCTAATCTAAAAATCACAGGGGTTTGCTTCTAGGAGCTTTGTAGTTCCAGTGTTTACATTTCAGTTTCAGAATTATTTCAATTTATATATACTGTGAAGAATTAAAATTAATTTTGTCTATATGGGTAGCTAAATGTTCCTGAACCATTTGTTGGGAAAAAACTACCCTTTCTCCAGTGAACTACCTTTGCATTTTGACCAAAAATAATAAGTAAATAAATTAGTTATTCACAACAAACAATCTTCCTTATCTGCAGAGAATGCATTCCAAGACCCACAGAAGATCTTATAAATACTACCCTTTTCCAGGAATTCAAATTGGAAATGAGGAAGACAAATGATCCCTGTTTGCAGACTTGAGTCTACACAAAGGAGAACCAAAAGACTCACTAAAGAAACTACTGGAACTCCTGAGAGTTTGGCAAGGCAGCAGAGTACAAAAACCAATGAAAATAAATCGATGGCCATAGCACACATAAACCACTCCATGGCTGAGAAAGAACTTAAGAATATTCCTTTTCAAAATAATGCAAACCTTAAACACCTCGGAATAAACTTAACCAATGACATGGACAACCTCTATGATGAAAATTACAAAACACCAGAACCAGAACATGAAATACAAGACATGCAAATATGGAGAAATTATTGTTTCTGGGCTGGCATGATCAATATCACCAAAACGTCCATATTACTGAAATTCATATGCAGATGCAGTGTGATTCCAGGAAAACCCTAACAGCATTCTCAGAGTTGGAAAAGACACAAAAATTCATCTAGAAACACAAGAGACCACAAACAGCCAAAGTTATCTTGAAGGGTAACAATAAAGCAGGAGGAATCATGGTTCTAGATTAGGATATACTGAGGGGCAGTGATAACTCTAGAAACAAAATACTGATGGAACAGAGCAGAAGCTACAGGAGGAAGCCCACGCATGTACAGCCAATTAATCTTTGCCAAGAGAAATGAAAACAACCCAGGGAACAAAGGCTGGTCTCTTCAACAAATGCTGTTGGGACAACTGGATATCCATTTGCAGAAGTAACAAACAAGACCCCCATCTTCACCTCATAAAAAAAAAAATCAGCTCTAAATGGACCAACGACCTAAATCTGCACCCAGAAACCATCAAATGATTAGAGGAAAACATTAGAAAGCATTCTACAAGATATAGGTATAGGTAAAGACATCTTAGAAAGCCACCAAAAGCACAGGCAGTCAAAGGCAAAACAAAAAGTAGGACTACATCAAATCACTAATTGTCTTGCTGACTGCAGCTTTATATGTCTAGAAATGAGTATCTGTGCACTTTAAGTGTTGGTCCTCGTAGTTAAGGGCACTGGGTGGGATGCTTGGTTTTGACTGTAAGCTGTCTTTCCGAGTCCAACTTGCTGCTGCTGCACACCCTGGCAGGCTCCTGTGATGGCTCAAACACTTGGATCCCTGAGGTCCACCTGAGAGACTGGACTGCACTCTGGGCGCCTGGGTCCAGCCTGGCCTGCCTTGGCTGTTGTAGGTATTTAGAGAGTGAACCAGCAGATGGAATGTCCCTTCTGTACTTCTACCTCTGTCTTTAAGTAAACAACTGAGTGCTATTCTTGTTAAATGGAATGTTAGATAAATGTCCATCATGCCAGTTTAGTTGACAGTGTTGTTCCAATTTTCTATACCGTGATTTTTGTTTGTTCTACCAATTACTACTGAAATATCCTAATACAACTGTGATATATTTATTTATCTGTATAGTTATATCAGTTATTTCCCCATATATTTTGAAACTAATTTGGCAGGTAAGTATTAAGTCCTCTTGACAATCTCAACTATTATCATCATGAAATGATATTTTTTACTCTTGGCAATATTTGCTCTGAACTCCATTTCAATTTCTCTAGTTATCTACCCTTTTTTTTTTTAATTAGGGTTATCATAGTATGCATTTTCCTGTAACAAGTTCAATACTTTGTATCTAAAGGACTTCCCTTTTTAGACAGCATGTAATTGTATCTGACAATTTCTGCTTTTTAAAATAGTGTTTTAGAACACATACATTTAATCTGATTTCTGATATGGTTAACTTTAAAGTCATTTTTGTATTTTCTTCTTAGTTTTGCTTTTAATCTGTTGTTCATAATTAAATACAACATTTTAGGTCTTATTTTCCCCTGATTAACTTAGTAGTCCTTTTGTTGTTGTTGTTATTATTTTAGAGGCTGTCTCAAGGTTTAGGATATACAAGTCTGTAGTCTATCTTCAAGTGACATTATGCCGGCTAATGCATTTCTTCCTTCCCAACTTTTGTGATATTTATATATATATTAAAACTCAACAGCAAGCATTTATTATAAGCTGGGGCCAGGAGCAGGACTAACCATGTCTCTGATCTTCCAGTAACTGGTACATACTGCAGAATCAAGCTCAGGACTTCCTAGCAAGATTTCCTGGGAGACTCCACAGCTAGCTAGATCAATGGGCTCAAACCCTGGCCTCAGGGAAAATCATAAGGACAGGCGGTCCAACCTTGGAGCACATGTGGCAGGAATGGGCCACTTCAGTAGCTGACACCTGTGCAACAGATGCACACACAACACAAGCCAGCCAGCAGGTCCAAGCCAACAAGAGAGGTCAAGTACCTCAAAGACGGAAACCAGAACAGGCTGAACATCTCTCTAGGCAGTTTTGCAGCAAGTACCTAGGTCTGTGGATATGCTGAGTAGACATGGTCAGCCAACAGACCTGAGATTTTCTCACATCTGGTGCAGTGAAGCTGACAAGTTCTTGAACTATCAAGGCCAAGTAACACCCTTGGGAACATTCTTCCCCATATCAGGGTCTCTAAGAAGACATAAAAGCACCATCTCTACCCCTGGCCGTTGATGCAATTTGAGAGCAAGGAATGGGACTCCCGCTCCCCTACAGACACAGTAGAAAGGAAAAAAAAATCTTTTTGGAGACAGTTATCTCACCCACCTTTTCCCACACCTCAGTCCTCCCACCCTCAGAGGCTCACACGTGTATGAAACCTCTCACCTATATAATGAATGTTAAAATTATAAAGAGCTATAAGAAAAAGCCTTACCTAGTTATCTGTGTGGTTTCTATTTCCAGAGCTTTTAACTCCTCTACAGATTAAAGTGTGGCTCCAATATTTTCTTGCTTGCATTGTTTTGAAAAGTAGATTTATTCTTTGACTACTGCTCCTTTATATGAGAGTCCTCCTTATTGACGCTCTTGGAGTGTGTTGAACTCCTTTTCATCAATACTTTTGAGTAATTTGACTATGGTGCACCTTAATGCAATTCTCACTACATTCCTTGTGTCTAAAGTCTGCTGAGTTTCTTGCACATATCGATTTATAGCTTTTACCAAAAGCTATACTGTGTCTAAGATGAATAATTTTCCCTAGTATTGAGGCAGGACCCTTCTTAATGTCCTGTGAAACAAGATGCTTTGCTTCTGACTTATGAGAACAGGCTCTATTCTCCATTCTGTGGGAAGGCCAGGGATGGGAAATGGTACACTATGCTAACACAAACCCTTTCAGGAGGCTCTTCCCTTGCCTTTCCATAGTTTCTTTATATGCATGAGTACTTTGCTGAATAATTCAGAAGTCTTCTGAGACATTCCAGAGTTCTCTCTGTAGAGTCCCCTCTAGACTTCCCTTGTAATTCTATCCATGTAGCTCTTCCCAGCCATCTTGTCAACTCAAGAATGTCCACTGGACTCAATCTGAGCTTTTCCTGTCAAAGCCAAACCCTGAAAATTCAAGGCAGTGGGCTAATGCAAACATGCAGTGCACTTCATTTGTTTCTCATCTCTCCAGACAATCATCTGTTAACCCAGTATCTTGATTATTATTTCATACACTTTTTCTGGTTTCTGGTTACAGACCAGAAAGTAAATCTGGCCCTCATTACTCTGTCTTGGCCAAAATTACAATATGCACAGACGTCTGGATAGGAATTAAAGAAGGAATACATAATATACCTATTATTAACAGTGTCATAAAAAAGGCCAAGGAAGGGCAGGTGTTAGGGCTCGTCAATTAAGCTGGCACTTAGGCCACCTGCCCCTTCCATCAGAACACTGCTTCAAGTCCCGGCTGTTCGGCACTTCAGATCCAACGTTTGCTAAAGTATCTGGGAGGCAGTGCATAATGCCTCAAGTGCTTTGGCCCCTGGCAGAACCAGATCAAATTCCCAGCTCTCTGTTCAGAACCTACATGCTTCACAGTAACTGCTGAATAAAAGGCAAAAGCAGCTGCTATCAGGGTCATTCTTGTTGTTTATGTCTTGCTAATTCTATCCTAAGTAATACTACCAGGAATCTATAGTAAGTGCCTACAAAACCAAAGCAAAATTCAGAAGCATTCCTATTAAAGTGAGGATTCAAATAAGACACTTAAAGACATCACTTACTAAAAACTGTGAGGGAGTTTAACTCAGAATTTAATAAAAGTTTTAAAAGTAGAGGTAATGATCACCCAGCAGGGGATGGAAACACGATGACAGGCTATCCGGACTACCTAGATTGAAGCACAGGATTTCAACAGCTCTTCTGCACACCAGTCATAGCCAATCTGAAAATGGATCAGCAAAAATTCCACTCGCAAGAGGACCAAAAACCATAAAATGAGAAATTTTTTGAAATCTAAGCACAGTTCTTCCATGAACTTTGGGAAGATCCCCTTATATATACCAGCTCAAAATGCTTTATACAAAAAACACCTTTTAATTTCATTTTTCCATTAAGTATTTGAAAGACTATCATATCTGAGAAAAAAATCTAATCAGTACTATTAAAGAACTTTATGGAAAAAATTCATAAAATATAACTAAAAGTTGTATCAATAAAATCTAAGTATCATGGGAGAAAAATGTCAATATATCCTCACAAGTTAACATATAAATGATACAAATTTTAATCAAAACAGTTTATTATGAAACTTTGAAATCACTTAAAATTTAACTCATTAAGGAAGAAAAGCCAAAGGAAGCCCATTTTCCAAGATGAGGAATAAAGAAAGAGCAATTGCTATAGCATCTGCTAAGATACACTATAAGTGTTATTTGTACAGCATTTTAGGTCAGTGCAGAAATTAATTAATAACACCGGGAAAACTGATCCCACAAGCAGAAAACTGAAGCAGTAAACTATTTCATCACAGACACAATCTGTCTTCCAAGACTGATTAAGGAACTATATGGCAAAAGTAAACTCTGACGCATAAATTTGAAGAAAATACAGGAAAACTTGAGAGACCTTGTTACAAATTACTACTATTTCAGCCAAATGAAAAGGTTTGAAGAATACTTTCATGAGCATTCATACTCTGATCACTTAAGGAATAAAATAGTATAAGTAAGACTGAAATCCACTTTAGCCCTCACAAATTCAAAGCTTCGAGAGGCAGAATATGCACCAAATGCTGCAGAAGAGCACAGAGCACACCCAAGTCAGAGGGCCCAGAAACGCCTAGTGTAAAATAAGGGCATGGGTTTTCTGAACAAAGCTGCCAGCAGACTCACAAGCTACACCTTTTCTTGACTTTGCCAGTGGCAATCACAGATCACGCCAGTGTACCAACCAGAGCTATGTCATCTGATACAGTTCTTGGTGAGTTTATTTTGCATCAGGGAATGTGGGACCAGTCCAGAACATATGAAACAGAACATCTGAACAAAGACTGTGCAGGTATGAATCACACCAATAAAAACAAATGTTTAGGGGCCTGGTACAGTGGCTTAGCAGCTAAGGTCCTTGTCTTGAATGCTCCAGGATCTCATATGGGCACTGGTTCTAATCCCAGTGGCCCCACTTCCCATCCAGCTCCCTGCTTGTGGCCTGGGAAGGCAGTCGAGGACGGCCCAAAGCCTTGGGACTCTGCACCCATGTGAGGGACCTGAAAGAAGAAGCTCTTGGCTCTTGGTTTCAGACTGGCTCAGCTCTAGCCACAGTGGTCACTTGGAGAGTGAGCCATCAGATGGAAGATCATCCTGTGTCTCCTCCTCTCTGTATATCTGACTTTGCAATAAAAATAAATAAAGCTTCCAAAGAAATGAATGTTTAAAACCAATGTATAACATTAATCTATACTTTGGCCATATTTAAACAGATGAAGCTCTTATTCATAATTAGTTGACATTTCTTACTTAATCTCACTGTTAGACACATGACAAGAAATGGAGCCTAGTCACTGTGACAATTTCACAAGGTATCTAAGGCCTCTTACATGTTAATCAGTTTGCTTCCTGATTTTTTCATATCACATGGCTTTGGTGTAACCATATTATGCACTTCCCTGTCTCCTTTATTTCATTCTCTGATAGTATTCTTTCTCCAGGTTTTCTTTTTTTTTTTTTCTTTTTTTTAAGATTTATTTTATTTTCATTGGAAAGTCAGATATACAGAGAGGAGCAGAGACAGAGAGGAAGATCTTCCGCTCAATGGTTCACTCCAAGTGGCCACAATGGTTGGAGCTGAGCCAATCCGAAGTCATAAGCCAGGAGCCTCCTCCAGGTCACAGAGTCCCAAGGCCTTGGGCTGTCCTTTTGGCTTTCCCAGGCCACAAGCAGGGAGCTGGATGGGAAGCAAAGCCACCAGGATAGAACCAGCGACCATACGGGATCCTGGTGCGTGCAATGTGAGGACTTTAGCCACTAGACCACTGTGCCAGGCCCTCTCTTGGTTCTCAATGTAGCTAAATAAAAGCTACTTGGCATCTACCAACTTCTCTAAAGACCTATGTCTTCAAGTACCAGCTTCATGCAAAATAATTTCATGAATTCTGACTTGGATCTTAAATACAAGATACATATTTTCTTAGATCTTCTGTCACTTAAATCAATTTAAGATGTCTGAAAACAGATATGCACACATTTATGTGAACATAAATACATAAATGCATATTTTAACAAACCACAGGGATTATCTTTTTCTCCATCTGTAATCAACCCATCCTTTTCAATTTTCCAAGTCAGCTTGGACTCCACAGATCACCTATCAATCACACGTTAGCTTTTCTTAGTTATAAACCGTAACCAATCTTCTAAAATGTTTTTTTCCACTGTCTTTTCTTAGTATCCTTTACCATGACAACTTAATTTGGGCACTGGCCATCCATTTCATCACTTAAAATAACCTTTCAGCTTCTAGTCTTTTTCCTTCTTTCCAAGAATTCTGAACACTACTGGTGGATGAAGCTCTAAAACGCTGCTTTAACCCATCACTCCTCCTCTCACAAGTCTGTTTAATAATGACAAATATTTTAGTTACTTAAGATTCTAAAACTGTGGCTTCAGAATGCTGTCCAATCTGTCTTTTTCCAATAACAAAGGCTCTCTAGTCAAAAAACAATTCTTTCCTTGGACTTCTCCCGGAAGCCAACCTACCACTACACTTCCAGAGTATTGCCTGCAATCCAGCTTTTACTCCAATCATGCTAAAATTATTTCTGCAGTTTCCCAATTGCAAAGCAAATATTTAAAGTCCTTCCTTTGCCTGACTTCATCATTCCATTCACAAGTTGTTCTTACCTTTCACAATTTCTTATCCCAATTGCACCTGCCCTCTGAAGCCACAGCCATGACCACACTTCCCTAACATCTTGGGTTTTTTTTTTTTGTTTTTTTCAGTCTGTGTTCCAGACTGAACACTGATCTCTGGTAAATATACTTTTACAATACCTTTACTAACACTGCTTTGCAGCACTGTTTACACACCAGATGAAACATTTTTTCTTCTGTGGAATTTTCCCCTGCTGTAACAAGCACTTATTCCTAGTGTACTCTCTCCCAGTTCCCAAACAAGAATCACAGCTCTGTGCCGTAACTATTTACCATGTTTTAACACTGTCAGCTAATTCTGTGAGGCACCTACCTACTGGACAATCAGAAGCAGGTTTTAAAAGACCTTCTAGTATGGTCTGATTTTATTCACTGTTACATATACATACTATACAAAGAGACATATACATACTACACATACCATTATTAGTAGTTCATATTCTGAAGCCAGGCTATCTACGTACAGTTTTTGGATATATCAAATCAATCTTTGAATGGGTTCCCTACAAATAAAATGAGGATGGAGGTGTGCATTTGGCAAGCTGTTAAGAAGTTCACATATTGGGATTTGGATCCTTGCTTGGGTTCTCGGTTGCAATTTCCTAATACAGACCCTGGGAGGCACAAAAAATTGGATCCCTGCGGACTTTGGGAGACCTGGCTTGTGTTCATGGTCTTGGCTTAAGTCTGGGCCAGGCCTGGCCTTCATAGTCATTTGGGGACTGAACCAGCAGATGGGGGCTCTATGACAATACTAACTTTAAAAATTTATACACCGGGGCCCAGTCTGGCACCTTAGCAAGTCAATCCTTCACTTGTGGTGCCGGCATCCTCTATGAGCATTTCTGATTTGAGCACAGTCTGGACTGGGAGAGTGGCAGAGAATGGCCCAAGTCCTTGAGCTCCTGGACCCATGTGAGAGACTTGGAAGAAGCTCCCGGCTTCTGATCAACTCAGTTCTGGCTGTTGTAGCCATATGGGGAGTGAACCAATGGATAAAGATCTCTCCCGCCCTTGCTCCTTCCCTTTAAGTTAACAATTTAATAAGTTAAATATATATATATTAAAATGTATTTAAAAAACAGTAGAAGCCAATTCTCAAGACTGTAAGGATTAAATGCATTAACATGTGCAAAGTGCTCAAAATAGTCACTGGCAGGAAATAAACATTAAATAGGTGTTAACTTTAATAATTAATATACCTTGCTTATTCCTGAACCTTTCCCACAGGCTGGTTTTCGGCCATACTGTGTCCTTAACTCCTTATCATGAATGGGCTCTTCGCATTTTTCCCTTTATGCAAATCTCAGCCATGTTTCAAAGCTGATCTCTGGTAAACCCATGAACAAACCTTCTCTTACTTAAACACTCAGAGTGTGGTTGGTATCATCATCTAATTAAAACTGCCTTGAGTGCTTATAACTTTTCACCTCTATCGGCCAATTTCCCTGCACATTTTGTGAAGAGCTGAAGACATTTCCTGTGTCCCGGGGAGTTCCTGAAGTGCGCAGTACGCGTTCAGAGTTCACTGTGAACAATAAAACCAGCAGAAAGGCCAACTTCGATCCTGCTGCTTGGCAATCACAGAAATGCAGAAGCCCACGACAGCATTCCAGACTTGTCCAGCAGCCAAGCCGCAAGGTAGTAAGGCCAGGGAACTCTAACCCCTTAAAGTGAGCAGCTCTGGAACAGCTGGGGGGATTGGGGAGGCCCCCCAAGCTGAGGGAGAGGAATTAAGGGGAGCTGCCTGGAACCCCCAAGAGAAATCTGTCAGCCTAACAAAGGGACTGAAAATATGAGCTAGCCATTTGTTTCAGAGGCATCCTGAACCTGCTGTGACACAAACTTCAGAGTTGTACAACACTCAACGTTCACCCTAAGATTAAACTGGGATGCAGATTCTATTGGGGGGTGGGGAGAAGTAAGTAATTCCTGACTGACAACACTAGTCACTGTGTACAAATACGGCGCAATAAATGAGCTGGCAGCAGTTATCAAATCCCAAATTACCTGTAAGAAAATTAAACTAGTACTGTCAACAACAGACGTCAAAGAAAACTCGGGTTACAGCATCTGACATTCCTCCTCACCTTTCCCGGTGATTAAAACCAAATGCTCAAGCTTATCACCAAAGAGCAACACCTGAACGTACAATTGACCTTAGTATCAACTTGGTTCCGTAAATGAGCATTTCGGCTCGCACCTCCCCCCTCGGTATTCACAGAAGTTTAAGAAGACGCGGCTGAACAGCTCAGAGGGATTACCTGAGCCAACAATTTCGAATTAAAAGTTATCCCACCTCGAAGCTGGCCATCCCACACAGTCTAAAGGGCTTGTTTACAGCGCGCGGACTAAACCAAATACCCCCCCAAATCCTTCTAGAAGCTTCACACTGGCACGCTAATAACTTATCTTAAAGCGCTAGAACTGATGAATTGCCCAATACCACAACCATCGATTTCTTTCTTTTTGGGGGGGGGGGGAAAGGTGGTCGATCTCATTTTTTATCTGTGACTTTTGGGGAGGGGAGGCAGGGGATTTTAAGCAAATGCAGTTCACCCACCGACGAGCAGAGCTCTTTACTTCTAAGGGATCAGGAGAAACGCTAAGATGACCGACCGGCGGGTCTATGGTCCTTGCGATCGAGCGCTACGTGGGGTTTGTAAGGAATGGCTGGATGTAAGAGATTCAAGCAGGAGAGAACGTTCGCTAACGTGTTTACAGGCTGTGTGAACTTGCAAACAGCGTGCAAACCTACTACAGCTGTAGCGTGGAAAGCGCGGCTCCGAGGAAGAGGAATCAACCCCCGGCTGGAGAATCGGCGTCAAGTGCGGGGGCTGACGGAATTTAAAGGACGCCGGAGACAACGTGGGCTCTGGGGTCGCCAAAAATAATACCAAAGGGGGCGGGGGTACCACTCATGACAGGGAGCTCGGGGTGGGGGGGCGGCAAGGGATGTGCGTGTGCCAGAAGGAGGCGGAGGGTTTGAACTCGGGGTGCGGGGAATCGAGGGGATGAAAGTTGTCCAAGTCGAAATCAGAGGTGGAAGCCGCACAGAGAGGAAGGAATGTGGGGATTTCCAGGGTCGGGACCGACACAAGTCAAGGTGCGCGCGCGGGGCCCGGCGCCGCTCGCTCGGCCAGGGCACAGGCCCGCTCCCAGGCCCGCCCGCACCCAGCCCGCTCCTCGGCCGGCCCCGGCCCCTCCTCACCTCAGGCCGCGGCGCCTCGCTCCTCCGCGACTCCACCAGCGGACGCCTGCCTCGGCGTCAGCCCGGGTCGGGTCCGAAGCCGTCAGCGGGGGAGACGACTCGGAAGCCCCTGCCCTCAGCGCTGGGCGCTGGGCAAACTTGCCCGGCCGCTGGCCGCTTCCCCGACCCGGCGCCGGGTCGCTCGCAGCTCCGTCCACTCTGGATGCGACGCGCGGACCTTCTACCGCGACGGGGTGCTGCGTCCATCTAGCCCCGCCCCCGCGGCGCTCCCTGGATGCAACCTGAGTGCTGATTGGTTTTAGCGAGTCCTGGGGCCTCCGGGCATTGGCCCAGCGGCTTGCTCCACGACGAGGGGGCGGGACTTGAGGCGGCTACGATTCCCGTAACGCAGCTCCCGGCGTCCCGGATTCTGGCGGCTGCGCCCGCGTCGTCTCTCCCAGAGATCGAAGGGTTCCCCCCACCTCCCCTTTGCGGGCGGAAGGAGCGGAATGTTCCATTTTTCCGTGGAATAACGGGTCATGAACCGAAGCCCGGGTGCTTGCCTGCGCCTGCCGTCCTCATTTCTCACCCAGGCGCTTTCGGCCTCCGTTTGCGGCGCTCCTTTGGGGCCTTCCCCGAGGGACTCAAAGCCGCGAGGGACCTGCAAGGCTCCCCTTAGGGACTTGGGGAGACCTCAGAGAGGCCCGTGGGGAGAAAGGGAAGGACTCGGTGGCCGAGAGTGTGGTGGTGGCTTCCTTCCAAGTTTTATATAAATCAATCTTGCCAAAGGATTTTAAGTTAGTGAATTTGGGTGTGCCTGATAAGTGAACCCCAAGAGGATACCTGCCAAGAAACTAGTCTGTTCTCCCCAATCGAATTTTTTAAGAAAGTGAAAATCAATGTAGCTATAATTCAGCTTCATACTGTGTGTGTTGTGTGTGTGTGTGTAAAACACTATAGTCTCCTTGAAGGCAATGATGGTTTCATGAATAAGTGATACCTATGAATTAACAAAGTATGAGGGTCATTACATTGAGGATTCAGCTGGAATAGAAGAGATCAACTTGACATCTCTTAGCTGTTGCTCAGGTAGTTTAAAGCCAGAGCGAAGCAGCCCTGAGCAAAGGGGTCAGCCCTTGTGGGTGTTGCCGCACCTGCCGTCGCATTCCGGGCTTGCTGCTGCCTAGGTTTAACCTACACCATGTGACCGGATTGCTTTGCCCTTCACGGAAGCTCTTATTTTTTTTTTTTTAAAGAAACTTTTAGGAGACTTCATTAAATTAAAAAAATAATAAACCTAACACGTTTATTTAGGGGCAACATCATGTAGTTAAATGAGCCCTGATCCCAAATACCTGGGTTTGGATGCAGGTGCGGCTACTTCTATCTCTGCTCTTGCGCAAAACTTAAGTGTTAACAACTGCAAAATGAGAATAATTGTAGCCCCCTCATACGGCTGTTGCTGATATGGACTGAATTCGATACACAGTAGGTGTTCAATAAATAGCAGCCATCATCATCATCATCATCGATTGTCTACTTGGTCAGTGTTTCCCCCAGCTTCTTTATACTACAGAATATATTGAAAATGATGAGACTTCCTCGGGCGTGGGGAGGAAAGGAAATCAGTATCTCTCAACACGCTAGTCAGCTTTGGCACACTGCTCAGGAAAGCCAAGATCTGAGTTTGCCCTCTTATGTTTTTGTATTGACTCAGCTCAGGTCCTGCCCCCAAGAAACCCGCACCAGGGCTGAAAAGGTGAATTCGTTTTGGATAAAGATTTTTCAGAAGAGCCTAACGCGAGGAGATCTGTGTTCTGTTGGAATGACATGACTCTGCAGACACATCTCTGGAGGACTGGCCCTGAAATAGTCACTTCCCTGTTAAGGATTTGTCACCAGAGAGCCCTGTCAAAATGCAAAGGTGGACAGAGGAAAGTGGCATAGCTGTGCGGCAGTCTCCACTGGGCACCTGGGATCCTTTGGAATTTTCAATCATGAAAAGCAGGGCGAGAGAGAGAGAAAGGCCGATGTAGAGCAAGAGGGTGGATTAACAGCACTGCAGTCACCCAGGAGCTGGTGAATAAAGTTAGGGGAAAAGGGTACAGAACAAAGGTGAAGGCTGCTCGCAGTGTGGCACAGTGGGTTAAATCTCTGCCTGTAGCATCAGCATATGATATAGGCGTTGATTTCAGCCCTGTTTACCCCACTTCTTATCCAGCTCCCTGCTAATGGCCTGGGCAAAGCAGCCAAAGCTGGCCTCTGACAGCAAACATAGGAGAAGTAGCCTGGATGTAGCTTCTGACTTCTGTCTTGAGCTTGACCCAGCCATAGCGGCTGTGGTCCAGCAAAAGGAAGTGCTGGGGAGTGGAGCAGCAAAAAGAAGATCTTAAAGGAAGCTCTTTCCCTTTCGCTCCTCCTCTAACTCTATCAAATGAATGAACTACTTAAAAGAGAGAAGCACAAAGGTAAAGAAGATGTCTCTGTGTCTGTATTTGCCTAAATCTGGCCCTGATCGTGCTTCCCATTGATTTCCTGGTCTCTGCTGTTTCTGAAATCCGGTGTTAACCTTAGCACTACGTCACAGCCTGCAGCAGTGGGATGGTTCCAGCACCCATATTCACTCAACACTCCAGCTCCATGATTTCTCGTCCTCCTCTCCCAGTGATTGTCCACTGTACTCAATCCTTGGAAGCCACAGTGGAGCCACTCCTTTACCTAGTCATCAGGTGAGACAACTCCATTTCCAAAACTGCGGATTGGGAGTCTTCCTTTCTGTACCCACTGTGACCTATCTTCCTCCTTCCGTTTCAGGCTCACTCTGTTGGGCTCTGCAGTTTGTCCTCAGTGTGACCTCCATTCTTTGTTCCCAAAAGCTTATCTGTTATTTCCTGCTCTTATCTTCCTAAGGAATAAGGACCTTTTCAGCAACCATTTTAAATGCCAGCTCACTAGCATCCTCAATTCCTTTGACCTTCAGCCCTGTTTATGTTGTCAGTCTTATTTCCTATTTTCCTTTTCTTGGAACTACCAGCTCCCCTTCCACGTGTATTCTTAATATAGAACCCTATTTTGCTACTTCCCAGAAAAATCAGTACTATCATTTGTCAGTATCCTTTTCTCCAATTTAGGATTCAACATCCCACCCTGCTCTCCTCAGAGGAGGAAAAGTTTTCTGCTCTTTTGAAAGGTTAACTCTTCTTCCTTGATCTTGGTGCTACTTCTATTAAGTTAACTCTTAGGGTTTGTTTTTCACTATTAGCATTACACATCTTTGACATTTAAAAAAAAATTCAGTGTTGGGGTGGCTCTTTGGTGTCATGTGGTAAGCCCCTGCAACATAGTCATCCATATGAGCTCCACTTCTGAGCCAGCTCTCTGCTAGTGCACCTGGGAAAGCAGCACAAGATGGCCCAAGTGCTTGGGCCCCTGCCACCCGTGTGGGAGACTGGGATTAGTTCCTGGCTTCTGCCTGACTCCACCCTGGCCATTCTAACCATTCAGAAAGTAAATCAGCAGAAGGTAGATCAAGCTTTCTCTCCTTTCTTCCCTCCATAACTCTATATTTTGAATAAATAAAATACATTTTTGAAAAAAGTTAAATGTTAATTCAGTGTTATATTGGGGATAGCCTTTCTGCAAATTAAAGGCTTTGTAATCTAACGGCCTTGAATTCACAACCAACTTTAAAATCATGAATTGAATACAAGTATCAGAATGAAGTAGGTCAAGTTACATTACAATCCATTTAACAAAATGAGTTCGAGATGAAATGTGAGTATAAATCATGTAGTAACTTAATTTCCAAGCTACAAAAAAAAAAGCAATTTCATAGCTACAAAACTCAGCAACGTAACTTCCATTTCAAAAATCTTACCAAGAATCTTAAAACAAAGCAACAAATATACCATAGGAGTACAACGTGAAAAAAAAATTTCCACAAACGAAACACACTTACATAACTCAAATCTTGATCCAGAGCAAAACTTGGGTCTCAAAAGGACCCCCCTTCTTCCCCAATTACTGGGAGATTGTGGATGACCAACTTCTGACTTCATAGTTGCCTATTATTCTAAAATGCAGAAGTTAGCAGAAATTTCTTAATACTAATAGTTGCTGATTTTACTTCACTTAATGAGTATCAAGAACAGAGCAAGAGGGTTTGGAAGGAAACAAGTACCCTTTTGCATAAAGGCTAAACACAGATGCGGCCTGGAAAGGAAGAGGTCTAGTTAGAGCCTCTCCAAATGGCCGTGAGTTGCTCACTGCTTTTGTGTTACCTGGTTCGTAAAGCTCAGCAAAGGAAAGGCCTGTGTAACCGTGCTAGTAGCAGTTAGGTGCATCCTATTTCCAGAAACTCACTCGAGATAAAGACATTAAGGATTTGGGAGTGTAGCTTTAGAACAGCCAAGGTTTGCTCCAAAATACCATGCCAGGGGGACTGAGAAGCAAAGACTTTTCTTTGTTGATTCTTGTTTTATCAGTCTTCCTCAGAGAAAAATATTCTGAGTTACCAAAGGGGTGCCTTGGCTCTAAGCCTGACCATATGCTAATTATCAGATAGGTGAAAAAGTACGAGCGTACATCTTTTAAAAAGTCATTTGGGGGGCCAGCTTATGGCACTGTGGGGTAAGTCTCCCCTTGTGTTGACAGCATCCTAATAGGAGTGTTATTTCAAGTCCCAGCTGTTCCACTTCTGACCCAGCTTGCAACCTCCAGCCTTGCATTTAGAATTTAGACAGAATACTAACTGCAAAATAATGGCTTAGGTGAATGTTCGTCTGTCCTCTTTAGGGAAAATGGCAGTGCCTATTGGAAAAGTGAGAACAAGATTAGCACACTTTCTGAGAGGGAATTTTCTGAATATTATACTGGCCGATTTTATTAGGATTTTAAGGAGGATGACCCACTTTCCATGATCAACAAATGAAGAATGAAGTTTAGTCAGAGTCAAATGGGACTGGAGATAAAGCAAAGCTAACTCATGTCCAGTTACAAGAATCATTATTTTGCTGTGAGGGTTCATGAGAGACAGGTCCTCAGGGTCAACACCATGCCCTCTTGCCTTCTGGTCGTGCTCATGTGATTTCTTCCCCTTGACTGTGAGGAGACTTACATGATCAGGTGACAACAGGATTACGGTGGTCCTCTTGGCATTTCCTCTCACTCCCTGAGACTAAAAAGTCAAATGGCAATGTTGTAGGCTCTGTTGTTATGTTAGATTGCAACGTCTAGCTCATCCACGCAGGACTGGATGAAATAACCTACCAGGTTGTGAACTTGCATAGACACTCTTGTATTAAAGACCTGAGAGCAGGGGTGGGTGCCCTGAGGCAGCGGGTTAAGATGCTGCCTGGGAGGTAGTGTCAGCACCTATCTCTGCTTCCTATGCTAATATGAACCTGGGAGGCAGAAGATGGTGGCTTAAGTGCATTGGGCCCTTGCCAACCTATGTGGGATGTCTGTGTACAGTTCTGAGCTCATGGCTTCAACCTGGCCTGGCCGGCTGTTAAGGGCATTGGGAGAGTAAACTAGCAGACGTAAGATTTCTCTCCTACCCTGCAACTTGCCTTTCAGGTAGATGAAAAATAAATACGTTAAAAGATAGATAGATAAGGAAACCGAGGGCCACCTCAACAAGAGCTAGCACGTTCTTAGTTCTTTATTAAGATTTACTTACTTATTTTTATTTGAAAGGCAAATTTATAGAGAGAATGAGGTAGAGGGAGATCTTTCATCTGCTGGCTCACCTCCTAAATGGAGCTGACCTAATCTGGAGATTAGAGCCAGAAGCTTCTTCTGGATCTCCTAAGTGAATACAGGGGCCCAAGGACAAGGACTTGAGCCATCCTCTGCCATAAGCAGGGAGTTGGATTGAAAGTGGAACAGCTGGGTCTAGAACTAACACCCATATGGGATGCCAGCACTGTAGGCAGTAGATTAGCTTATTGAGCCACTGCATCAGCTCTATAACTTCTTACTTCTACAAACTCAAGGAACCAAATTCTGCCACCAAAAATAGATCCTTCCCCAGTCAAGCCTCAGGAGATACAGCATCCTCTATTGATTGTAGCCATGTGAGAGACTGAGAGCAGGGAGCCTAGCTGAGCTACTGATCTTATGCCAACTTGGGTTCTGGTCTTTAAGAGGATCATTTTTCTTGGTCTCTTGGTGTCTTGAGCCACTATGTAAAATGTCCAACTCACTTGTTAGATCACCTGGAGAGGCTGACTACGGTGGTCTGGTTGATCACAGCCCTCCTTGTTGTCCCTGCATGTGCCCAGGCATGTGGGTAGAGCCACGTTAAAGCTTCCAGGCAAGACCAACCACTTGGAGAAGCTCTTGGTGTCTGAGCTAAGCAACCTCACCATAACACAACAGAAGAATCACCTAGCAGAACTCTGTTCAATTGTTGACTTGAAATGCTCATTATACTAAAATGTGAAATCATTGTTTTGTTTGGAGCAATAAATAAACCACAACAGAACCATCAAAATATTCATTCACAATGCTGAAAATGTGACTGTTGCTCTCTCTTTGAAGCTAAGCCCTCTTTGTGTGTCTTAAAAGTCCTCCGTTGTCTGACCTTTACCTACTTCTCCAATTCTATCTCCTAACATGACCTCCAACTCTAGGCTCTCATATTACCTATTTGCTAATGGTTCCTGGGCCAGCATCCAACACACTGCTTCTTACTTCCGTGCCAAGAAGAAACAGCTTATGCTGTTGTTCTCTTAGCCCATCATTGACTCCTTCATCGTTTTACCCAACTTGCTTACTTTCTCCAATGCTCATCTGAATAGTTATTTCCTCCCAGAATTCTGCTCAAGACCTTGAGAAGTCCATGAAAGAGGTGGTGGTGGGGGGGAAAGATTATTACAGATGACTTTTTATCCTTTCACTTTGGAATTTGGAGATCTTTGGAGCTTGGAGGAAAAAGGGAATAGAGAAGACCAGGAGTTCTGGTTTGGATATGGCTTGAGTGTGTGCCTTAGCGCTCCATGCACTGGAAACTTGGTTGCTAGTGTGGCAATGTTGAGAGCTAGTGGAAGCTTGAAGAGGCAGAGAATGGTAGAAGGTACATATGCCATGGTGGCACTACCTTTGCAGGAATTAATGTTGGTCTCACAGGGTGTTAGTTCTCATGAGAGCAGGTTGTTAACAAGTAAGGCTGTGTCTTTGTGTGTTCTGTATAAGGCTGCTTCGCTTTCCACTTCTCCACTGAGTCATATAGAGGCAGAGCAGATGGGGCCAACCAATCTTGGCCTTTTGAGCTTCCAAAAACTATAAGCTAAATAAGCCAGGTTTCTCCACGAAGCACCCAACATCAGGTATTGTTATAACAACACAGAATGGAAAACATTCTTTGCTCTTTAAATGGGTCTTTCACAGCCTATACAATGTCCTGAGTGCTGTAATCACTGTGTGAGCAAAGTGCCCTGGTCTCTCAGAAGACAGAGCAGTTACTTTCTGCTGGAGACATTAGAAGAACCTTTCTGTGGGGAATGTGCATTGAAGTTGGTTCTTGAAAGATGAGTGTGAGCTCACATATTGACAAAGAGGTGGCAGAGGCACCAGAGGGATTAGGAAAGGACAAAGTGGGATGCAGAGGTCTGGTGAGAATAGTGCAAGGGTGTGAAATGAAACAGAACAGAAAGGTGGAGCTCTTTCTCAGAAGCCACACTGCATGGGGAGTATGGGCTTTCTTTTGTGGGGGAGGAATTGAAGGTTTTAAGCAGCAAACAGTTGCAAACAGATTGAAAGCAAATCTGCTGACACCGTGGAGGATAACTGAAGGAACAAGAGTCTGGAAGTGCTGAGTCGAGCTCATAGAGTATTTTAGAAATCTACATTTGGGGCATGGCATTGTAGTATAGCCTACTAAGGTGCTCTCTTCAGCACTGGCATCAAGTCCTGGCTGCTCTACTCCCAATCTAGCTTCTTGCTAATGCACCTGGGCAAACAGCCTAGGTGCTTGGGTGCCTGTACCCACATAGGACACCCAGAAGAAACTCCCGATTCCTGGCTTCATCACAGCCCAGCCCACTCTGGCCATTGTGGTCATTTGAGGAGCAAACCAGCAGATGAAAGAAGTCTCCTCTCCCCCATAACTCTTGCCTTATAAATAAAATAAACCTTTTGAAAAAATGTAAAACAATAAGAAACAAAACCCAAGAACTCTATGTTAAAGCCAATGAAGATTTGAACTGGAGCAATTGCTGCTTTTGGCATGGAAGCAAGAGGCTACTTTGAGTGACGTTGGGGAGATAGAATGGGCAGAATGTGACAGATTGATAGAATGGGCAATCAGTGAACAGAACTGTGACCCGCTTGAGTGTCATCACCTCACATGAGGCACCTGCAGACATGTCCTTGGCCCTGGCTCTGGATGTACATTCCATACCACTTGCCACTTGTGTGTCTCATGGTCATGACAATAACATCTCCTATGCCTTTGTCTGTTGAATGCTGTACCCTTCATTGGAGCCTTGGGAGATTTATGTCTATTTCTGAGCCTCTACAAGGCTACTGGAGACTCAGGGGGCTCCTTCAGGTCTCCCCATCTCCATGGCCATCTTTATGTGGTCTGTGAGGTTAACAGATCCCTGATGAGCCTTCATCTTCTCATGCCACCTGGGAGCTAACCCTAGTTAAGGAGAAATGCACAGTACCCTTCCTTAGATCATCTCTGTCATTGTCTCCTTTATACCTCTCTGCATTTGCACTCTCCCACCTGCAACATCTTTATTTAGTCTGGGGGTGGGAGGTCAATATTAAATGGGAAGGGTAAGTCACACGGGTCAGTAATTACTCTTTCAAAATCCTTCTCAAACCTGAACCATGCTTTTGGCCTTCAAAGTTGAGTTTGGGACTTTGTTCTCAACCTGTCACTTTTTTTTTTTTTTTAACTAAAGCAAAAATGGGTGTGTCTGGGAGAGTCAGTAAGTGAAGAGTACAGATTAAAAAAAAAAAAGCATTCTGAAACAAATACTAGACTGAAACACCTTGACATACTGGAACAGAAGCTTTACCTTATCCAAATCTATGCAACCTGTTCTCATATCCGCCAAGAGAATCATGAAGAAGAAAGCCCAGGCTTGGAGAAAGAGGGTCTGTTGGTTTCATGTGACTCTTGCTGTGTGAGGAATGAGAAGAGACAAAGGCTCAACCAGAGTCTGAAAACTTGTTTTCAAACACCTGGGATCAGAGCATAAACTAGATAATTTCCCGAGGCTGACGGGCTTGGGAGCTTAGCCTCAGAGGCCACGCAGAAAATTTCCCAGTAACACTCAGGGTAGCCTTTCCTCTCTTTTATGTAAATAAAAGGAAACGGGGAAACAAAGCAAAACCCCCGCCAGACACTGCACTTATCTGTGTTCAGCTCTGGGTCTGCCCAGGGAGCGTTGGGAGAGGGTCACCCACATCTGGATGTGCAGCTGCACCCTTCCTTTCCTTGGGTCTTTGTGTATTCCTTTCTCTCTCACCTGACCTCTCCACATCATAAGTGTTTTTTCATAGGCACCTTACCCTTTTATGCAGAAATGAAGGCAGAAATGAAAGAATGAATCATAGTTCTTGAGTGTGCTTATTTGTAGTAACAGGAGATAGAAGAGAATTAGTATCTAATAACAAAAGGACATGATGATTCAACTCCAATGCAGAAAACAAGTCTAAACCATTTAGACTGTCATGACGACTTCATGCTTTTTCCTAAGTAGAAATAAGATATGCTGCTTAACTGATCAGGGACAAATATATACATTTTTTTATCCATTTTAATTGAAATAATTAGAGAAGGAGAGGGAGAGAGAAAGAGAATCTTTCATCAAATGGTTTACTTCCCAAATGTCCACAATGACCAGGGCTAGGTGAGGCTAAAGGCAGGAGCCTAGAGTTGCATCTTGGTCTCCCATGTTGATTCACAGGCCCAAGCATTTTGGCCATCTTCTGCTGCTTCCCTAGGAGCACTAGCATAGAGTTGAAACTAAAGTGTAGCAGCCAGGACTCCAGCCGGTACTCATATGGGATGTTAGACTCACAGGCAGCATCTTGATTGGATGAGTCGCAATACCAGGCCCTCAAAACAAATCTTCAATGTCTAAATTTCAAGAATAATAATTGCTACCCTTTCTGTCACAGAGTGGTAAAATAAGTTTGCCAAGGTCTCACCTCTATTAAATGGAGACTCTGAGTATGAACTCTGAGCTGTATACTTGAAACATTATGGAACTAGTTATCAATGGATTACAGAATAGAGTTACTTTTAGAGGATAGCATTATGGCTAAAAGCCACTTCCTGCTAAGTCTGCATCCCATATAGGTGCTGGTGTATATCCCAGCTGCTTCATTTTTTGATCCAGCTCCCTGCTGCTGACCTGGGAAAAGCAATAGAAGATAGCCCAAGTTTTTGAGTCCCTGACACTCACATGAGAGACCCAGCTGAAAATCTTGGCCCTGGTTTAGGCCTGGTCCAGTCCTGACTCTAGTGACCATCAGGGGAATAAACCAGCAAATGGAAAACAGATGGAATCTCCCTCTTTCTCTCCCTATTCCCCTTCCCTTGCAATGCTCTTTCGATTAGGTTACATTTACATGCCTGTACATGAACCAATGAAAAGGCGATAAGATGTTCCAGTTGATTGGGTTCCAATTCTTACATAAGATTGATTTATTTCAAAGGCTGAGTTACAGAGAGACAGATGGGAGTTTGGGGGGTGGGTGATGAGAGAGGGAGGGAGGGAAGGAGAAAGGAAGGTAGAAAAGGAAGAAAGGAGAGAGAGAGAGAGACTGGGTCTTGCATCAATGTGTCTACTCCTCAAATGCCTGCAATAGCTGCGGCCAGGCCAGGCTGAAAGCAGAAGCCAGAAACTCCATCTGTGTCTCCCATGTAGCGGCAGGAACCCAAGCACTTGATCTTCAAGCAGAACCTCCAAGGCACATTAGCAGGAAGCTGGGTGTGAAGAGTGGAGCAGTAGGACTTAAACCGCTTTTCTGATGTGGAATGCAGTTATCCCAAGTGGTGCCTTAACTATCTCACAATGCCCATCTGTAGGTTTCACCTTTGTAGCTAGCCCAGGCCACACATCTGGGAATGAAAGGAGGATGGTTCCCCAAAGTAAAATACAGGGCTTGTTTTCTGGAAGCGGAATGCATACTGGGCAGGAAATGGCAGTTGTCCACTGTGCAAACATGATGATCACCTTGACGTGTTAATTCATTGGTGTGTTTCCTTTAAACATTTTCTAACACTATTTTTACATGCATATATTTCTTTCCTCCAAATATTAAGTGCTAAGCAGCTTCTCATGTTGTTAAAAGCTTGTTTTACTGACTACACTCAGGAAGCATTTATTAGCTCAAGGAAATCTTCCAGTGGATTTCATAACTGCAGGCATCAGCAGTAGACACAGCCAGAAGGTATGGGGACTTAGGATTAGCATGGGTAAAGCCTTGGCAGAGCTGACTACCTGGACGCTCTCCACTGCCCTTGCCCCTCTCCAGCAGTCAAGTCTCTGGTTCATGTCTTACCCTCTCTCTCCCTCCAAGGATTCTGGCATTGGTTTGTGAGGGAAGAAGAGGAGGAAGAGGTCAACTCAAACATCATGTCTGCCTGGTGCCCACTCTCCCTGGTCACCATTATCCCCCTTAGAGCAATTCTATACACCAACACGTACTCCTTCACAGCGGGAGAAACTTTCTATCTTGGATA
This sequence comes from Ochotona curzoniae, assembly GCF_017591425.1. NCBI lineage: Eukaryota > Metazoa > Chordata > Mammalia > Lagomorpha > Ochotonidae > Ochotona > Ochotona curzoniae. The sequence goes on from NW_024465582.1 coordinate 25,892,865, forward strand.
AAAATAAAACTGGCAAACGGGAAAAAATTAATTTGAAGTATGGGTGGGTCATGGTGGAAGCAGTTACCATGACATGACCCTGAAAACCCACAGCTGGCACTGGCCATCAGCCTCAGAGGAAATAACAGTGTTGCCTCTGTGTGAGGTGTTTTTCATTTTGGGTTGAATTTTCATTGGTAAGGAGGCCAATTTCTTTAGACTTTGGCCAGAATGTTTCAGATCCTAAATTTGTGGGTCTACATGCATTTATTTGGACTTATTCTAAGTAGAATAGTCAGGCTGAACCTTTGAGTTAATAGTTGACAGTGTGCCCACCAAAACATTTCACTTCGTTGAGGCAGCTAATGAGTTCCCAGCTTGTCTTCAAGCCTTTCTCACTGAAGAGGCAGGGCCCATGTTTTACACTGCTCTGGAGGAAACCACAGCCTACGTGAAACCAACGTTCTAGAAGAGTGGGGAACTGCACCAACACAGACAATTCCTGATTGCTATTTTGTGCTTTCAGATGGCTTTATGTTTCACATGTATGAAGTTCTCAGTGATTGCATTGTGTGGAAGGGGACAAGACTTTGGTCAAAGATCTGAGTTCCGTTCCACTGGGACTTGATGAAAGCAACCACTTAGGCAAATAGAGCTGGGGACGGTGTGTTTTCTAGCAGGGACAATTGGCAAGGTTTGTGGCCTCTCGTGAGGTGTCTGGAACAAAGCTCTGCATGCGGAACGAAAAGACCAGGGATCTCTACCATTTAGTAGTCCTGTAACTTCACACAGATTGCTTGCTTCCTCTGAACTTCCTTTTCATTCCCTAGAAAATGGGAATACACTCACAAGTTAATAGGAAATCTAGATAATATATGCAAAAGTCCTTTACAATGGAAGCTAGTTGATAATGTTAAGGTATTCTGTTGTTATTCATACAATTATTACTATTGTTCAGTTCAATCATGAAGATTTGCAGGATGATGAGTAACCTGTGATTGTCTAGTGGGGATCCATAATACAGGGTTTCAGAATGACAATAAAGAACTGATATTGTGGCCCAGCATGTTAAGCTACAGCTTGCTATACACTCATTTTCTGTGTTGTAGTACAGGTTTGAGTCCCGATTGCCTTGTATCCTCTCGGCCTTTTGACCAAGATCAAGCATGTATCCTGTCCAGTTTCCTGGTAATTGGTCTGGGAAAGGCAATGGAAGATGGCCCAAGGACTTAGCTTCCTGCTTCTCAGGTGGGAGACCAAAATGGATTCTCAATTCCAGGACTGCTATTTACTTACTTTACAAAAATATTTATTTATTTGTTTGTTTGTTTGTTTTGGAAAAGTAGATTTACAGAGAGAAGGAGAAATAGAAAGATCCTCCATCTGTTGGCTTACTCTCCAAGTGGCCACAGTGACTCGAGCTGAGTTGGTCTAAATCTAGAAGCCAGGAGATTTTTCTAAGTCTCCCACAGGAGTGCAGGGTCCCAAGGCTTTGGACCATTCTTTGCTGCTTTCCTAGGCCACATGCAGGGTGCTGAAAGGGAAATGGAGCAGCTGGGACATAAACCAGTGCCCACATAGGATATTGGCACGTGCAGGGTAGGGATTTAGTCATCGCACAGGCCTCCCAGCCTTGTTATTGTGACCATTTGGGAGTGAATCAGTGGATGGAAAATTGAGAGAAAATGAAAGATAAAAAGAGATCTTCTATTGGCTATTTACTCCTCAAATCATAGCAACAACTGCGGCTGGGCCAGGCTGAAGCCAGGAATTCCATCTGGGTCTTCCTTTTGTGCCATCTTCTGCTGTCTTCCCAGGCACATTAGCAGGAAACACGATTTGGAAATGGAGCAGTCAGGACTGGAATTAGGGTTCTGATAGAAAGCTATTATTACAGGTGACAGCTTAGATCACTGTGCCACAAAGCCAGTCCTAGATAATTTTTTTTTTTAATGACAAAGGGGCCTGTTGCAATGGCTCAATGCCTAAATCTTTACTTTGCAAGTGTCGGGATTCCATATGTTCACTGGTTCCTGTCCTGGCTGCTCCGTTTACCATCCAACTCCCTGCTTGTGACCTCAGAAAGCAATCAAGGATGGCTCAAGTCCTTAGGAAACCCACACCCATGTGGAAGACCCAAAGAAACCTCTGGCTTTTGGGTTAGCTCTGGCTGTTGTGGCTGATTGAGGAGTGAACCAGCAGACAGAAGATATTTCTCTCTCTCTGTACATCTGACTGCTTTTCTAATACAAACAAATAAATCTTTTTTTTTAAGATTTATTTTTATTATTTTTTTATTGGAAAGGCAGATATACAGAGAGGAGAGACAGAGAGGAAGATCTTCCGTCCCATGATTCACTCCCCAAGTGAGCGCAACGGCCGATGCTATGCCGATCCGAAGCCAGGAGACTCTTCTGGCTTTGGGCCGTCCTCAACTGCTTTCCCGGGCCACAGGCAGGGAGCTGGAAGGGAAGCGGGGCTGCTGGGACAGAACTGGCACCCACATGGGATCCCGGGCGTGCAAGGCGAGGACCTTAACCACTTGCGCCACTGTGCCGGGCCCACAAACAAATAAATCTTAAAAAAATAATAAAAATATAAATATTAGATCTTGGTTTTTCTTTCTCTCTCCCTTTCAAATATCTCTTTGCTGCTGCTATGGTTGGTTTGTTTAGGTGGTGTCCTTAGTGATGGAGGGTATTTTTCACCTTTCTGGTTCTTGCTTCCTGTTTCCAAGTACTCAGGGTGGAATTCTTTCCTGCTCCAGAATCATGTGTTCGTGAGAACTGGTATGCCCAACCTTTGTTTTACTGATGTAAATATTGGGACTTGCCCCAGTTCCAATTAGTGTCTTGGTTGAAACCACCCCTTAATGGCACAATTATAGCAACAACTCACTCTTTCAAGTCAATGTGACATACAACTGTCTCAGAACAGCCTGCACATGATGTGAAATCCTACACTTGATCTTAGCCATAAGGCTGAGAAGCGATGATATGAAATCCTAACGAGATCTTATCACACAGAGAAACAGAATTTCCTGTCTGTTTGATGGAAGCCCGAGAGATTCCTCAGGCGGAGACTTACCCATGGATGTTAACCATTTCTTTGATCTTAAGAAATTTGGTATCCACAAGTGTTATTTAGGAAGCACTGTCTTTGCATAACTCATGTCAATTGCTTAGGATAAGAAATAAAACCCTCTATGTGGCCATCACCCAATATTGCTGGGTATTCAGCTTAAATTAGATAACCTAATCCTCTCATCAGTCTGGGAAGTTAGTACTACTTTCCCATTTTGCAGATAAATAAAAGCTTAGAGAGGTTTGGGAGCTTGCCCAAGGCCTCAGAGATTATAAATGTCATGAATCTAAATCAGGCCTGCAAGATGGGGAACCCCAGGCTGTTGCCACCACTGGCAGGGAATGTGGAAGATACCAGTCTCAATGGCTTCACTGATGGCTGCATGTTGGATTCTCAGCCAATGTGAAAACAACTGGGCAAGCATCACCTGCCTTCATGCAGTGCTGTTCGCTCAACTCAATTCCTATTGTTGACATTCTCTTCTTCAAAGACTTATAGTCCCTTCTTCTACCAGTAAGTTCATACTTAGTTTTGACCTTATTTTTCCAAATCTTTTCTTTGATCTCACTTTTTTTTTTAGTCTGAACTTTCGTAGGCACTTCAGGTTTATTTCTTTGAATGTGAAGTCAAGGAGAACAATCATTAGAATATTGTGAAATATGAAAGCTTTAGCTTGAATAAATATAAGCAGTAGAGATTAGGGCAAACACTCAGGTTACCTAGGATTTGGTTTCTGCTTGGGGTTTAGGTGTGATGATAAGTACTTTTTTAAAGGACAGAGTTGTCCCCCCTTCCTCTCAGGAAAAATTCACATTCTAGAACATTATGCACAGGTGCTAGAGAGGAAGGTGAGAATTTTTTTTTTACAGTTTGGCAATGTGGCTGAGATAATCTTACATCAGAAAGTATATGTCATACCTTTGGAAAACCTCATGCCACCTACAGGGCCTAAAGGGCCAGAGAGGGAGTGGGGAGATGATGAAGTTGGGGCCAGTGCAAATCTGCCAAGCCCACTCTCTGAAGCTGCTTTTGGGATCCTGGTTTCTTCTTTTTACCATTCATTGTTTGCCCTGTCTATGAGTGAAAGAGCTGAAACCCTTCACTTTCCCATAGACACAAACTGAAGGGACACCAATGCTGAACCACCGAGCACTTGGGTTGCTCACAGTAACTACTGCCTGTTGAGTGCCTCGTGTATGTGCCTGGCATGATGCCAAGTGTTCACACACATGCTCTCATCTATTTCCTGTGTTAGAAAATGAGGTTGATAGAATTGTTTGTCCCACTTTACAAATGTGGAAACCAAGGCTTTGAGAAGTTAACCAATTGTCCAAGGTGATTATTAGAATTAACTCTTTGCCAACAGTCAAATCTAGATGAGCTGATTGCAAAACTCACATCCTTAAAAACCCAGCTATCCTGCAGCATCTGGTTCATGTACTTCTCACATGTTCAACCTTGAACATGACCTCATTAGTTTGGGAAGAGAATTTTCATAGGACTGTAAATACCGAGTTGGAGGCTGAGCAATGATGCCAGTCTGACAACCCCATTTCCGAATCATCACACAGAACTCTCATGGTAGTCATGTCCTGTTTGGTGCTGGTGGCCAATTGCTTATCTAGTACCTGTATCTTTGTGTTATCTTCCCTTTTGCGGAAAGAGAAGAGAAGAGTTTTGCTCCTGAAGCTTCTGACTAACAGCTGTCAAAAGTTTATCTGACTCTATTTAAGCCACAACAGGATCAGGGCTGTGATTAAGGCTGGATTTGATGAGGTGGTCATAACTGAAGAAAATCTGTGATTTGGGGATGGAGCAGTTGATAACAGCAGGAGCAACTGAAACCTACCATATTCCTCATCTCTGGAGGCCAGTGGAATTAGCATCTACACAGAACACTTGGTTAGCAAGGATGGTATGCCATGCTCAATGCCAGGTGCCAGGCGAGTGTACACACGCACACATGATGGGACACTTAGACATGAAAGAAAGCAGTAAAAGGCATTAGGTGATGAAAACACACCTAATTTGGCATCTAGATTAGTGCCTTAGTGAGTGAGAGAAAATGAATTCTGGAGAGGAAAGGAAAATTCCAGGTAGAATAGGGTGATTTTTCTGAAGCAGGGAATAAATTGGATTCTGAAGGATGCATGAGATTTAGCTAAATGTAAAAGGATTAGGGGTTCGTATTATGGTACAATGGGCAAATCACTGCTTGAAACATTGGCATCTGCTATTGGAGTACTGGTTGGTTTCCAGCTGCTCTGCTCCTGATGCTGGGAGGGCAGAAGAAGATAATTCAACTACTTTATTACAAGGTGATTTAAAATGAGAACCCATGGGCCCGGCGCGGTGGCGCAAGTGGTTAAGTCCTCACCTTGCACACTCGGGATCCCATATGGGCGCCGGTTCTAATCCCGGCAGCCCCGCTTCCCTTCCAGCTCCCTGCCTGTGGCCCGGGAAAGTAGTTGAGGACAGCCCAAGGCTTTGGGACCCTGCACCCGCGTGGGAGACCCGGAAGAGGCTCCTGGCTTTGGATCGGCATAGCATTGGCCGTTGCGCTCACTTGGGGAGTGAATCATGGGACGGAAGATCTTCCTCTCTGTCTCTCCTCTCTGTATATCTGCCTTTCCAATAAAAAAGTAATAAAAATAAATCTTAAAAAAAAATGAGAACCCAGATGTGCAAGTGAATTCAGGTAGTTGGACTAGAGTTCATCAGTAAAAAGTGCAATTCCAACTGGAACTTCTCTGCTTTGCTCTGAGAGAGAGAGAAGACTCAACCATCTTTTACATACTTGGATTATTGTTACTGATGTAAAAATAATTTTTACATGGCTCTTAGTTTAAGTGGAAAACATTCTGTCTTCATTATAACTATAGTCATACACCACATAACAGTTCCCACAAGATTATATCACCTCTGATGTTGCCAGTCTTGGTTGGTTTAAGTTCACACTAGAGTGTATACACAAGGATGAGATTAATCAACGTTGCATTTCTCCAAATGTGACCCTGTCCCATCTAAGCTTTTGATAAACATTTCACTTAACATTCTTAACAGTGCAAGTCATTTTATTTTAAACTAAAATTCTAAGGCATTGATTGCCTGAAAACTTTGGTCATAATGCAGCTCACAGTGAAGCAGAGTTCAGAATTAATAAATAACATTGCTTGCCAAGTATTTCTGGTTCATCCAGAACTAAAAGTTTTTGTTGAAAATTAACTACATCTGGCAGTCTTGGTAGGCTGCCATATAATTTCTTAAAGAAAAATGGTGAGAGAATATTTCTGTTTTCCTTTCTTAATCTAGTAGGTTTTTTTCTCTTGGATTTTTCTACTTAATAGTTACCAAAGACTAGTTTTGAAAATGAGTTTACGTATTAGACACTTCCAATCTTATTTATGGAATCAGATTTGACCTCTTTGAAGGTCTTTCTTAGGAAACTGGTAGCAAGCAGCTTTTGGGATACCATTCAAGAATTTACTTAAACCACTACCTCCCAACCCTACACAAGATCACACACCTCAAGGAACATCCCCAAGAGAATCAGATATCTCACTACTCTTGGTAAAATTACAAATTGTGAAATTGTCATCAAAAATTGTTTGAACACTGCTGTTTCAAGCCTTTGCTAGACTTTCTTCTTATGCCAAAATACTCACACATGATTTCAATTGTTCAGGATGAGGGCAAGCCAGGGCGAGTCAAGAGAATAGGAACACTAGGAAAACACAAAGTTTTGAATTGGAGAGATCCTACCAATATTTTGCTGTAAGCTTTCCTCCTTTCCAGGCATCCGCTGTGCAGAATTTCTGAGAGGTGACTCTTTCAACTGAGTCACTCACTGTGGGGATGATGAGGCCACAGTCTCAGGGGTTGGGCAATGGATTTCACGGTCCAATAGCCTCGGCTAGAACACTTTCTTATAATGAGTCACAACGTGTGCCTCTCAATGTGTTTACTTACAGATTTTAGTGATTGATTGAATTGCATCTCCCTCAAATTCATCTGTGGGAGTCTTGAACCCCACTGTGACTGAATTTGGAGACAGGGCTTTCCAGACACGATTAAGGTGAACAATGTCATAATGCTGTATTCCTTATCAGGTAGGATTAGGGGCCTTAAAACAAGAGTGAGAAAGAGACCAAATTAACTGACACCCTGCGTTGGACTTCTGGTTTCTAGAACTGTGAGAAACAAATATCTGGTTTTTAACCCACCAGGTCTGAAACATTTTGTTGTGGTAGATCCAAACTGATCAAAATTCAGTGGATTTTGCTACCTTTTCTCCACCAAAGTCCTTGGTTGTTGTGTCCTTCCCATTACTTATATTCTTTAAAATTAAAATCTGGGCCCAATGTAGTGGTATACAAGACTAATCCTCAGCCTGCCATGCTGGCATGCCATATGCCATATGCACCAGTATGTGATGATTTAAATCCCTGAGGCTCCACTTTCATTCCAGCTCTTGTATCCCTGCCCAGCCTGGTCTGTCCCCAATCCCAGTGCTCATGTTCACCAGGGGGAATAGCGGTCCAGCAAGGGAACCCCATGCAGCCTCCCTACTGTGTTTGTTCCCTACCCTCTGTGTCTTGGGTGTGCTAGTTGAGCGCTGTGGCCCATTCTTGCCTGGCCCACCTCACTTCAGCATTTGCTAGTGGGTGCTGTAGCCTGGCCTGGCTTGGTACCACCCTCAGTTCCAGCTCACACTGGTGAGGGCTACAGCCTAGCCCAGGCAGCCCCCAGTCCCAGCCCTGATGTAAGCTGGCTGGTATTGTGACCCACAGGTCTAAGATTTCATAGACTACACAATTAAAGTCAAAACTCAAAACTTTGGTGTTGGAAATTCCTGGAATTTAGAGTTGCAACTTGCTTCGAAATTACTTTTCATTTTGTTTAGTTGGAACAACAGAGCTCTTTACTATCATCATATTCCTTTTAACACAAGCGAAACATATACTTCAACCTACCCAATTAACATCCACTATCATCAACATCTTACAAAATAAAAAAGGTTTCAATACCAAGAGCAAAATAAAAGAACATCAAGATTTCAGAATGACAAGTGGTCAAGGTATATGGTATCTGCACATTTTCTCTAAGGACAGTTGAAACCCCCTTCATTCACTGAATGAGCTTTTGCAACCACTGAACTAGATATTCTCTAAGACTTTATATAGGTCCTTAAGTTAGGTGGAGGGTTCACACACATTAGATGGCAATGATTCACTACATCAGGGAGGTTAAAGTTATTCATTCACCCACTGATTTATTATTTCTAAGAATTTATTGGGCATTCCCTAATTGCTAGATGTTCAAAAGCTGGGACCTAGCAAAGGAAAAAATAGAGATCCCTGTCCTTATTGTACCTCTATACTAGAGGGAGGAGAGAAAATATTTAGTAAATAAACTGCAGAAATCAATTATATACTATTTTGGAAGATGCTAACATTGAAAACAAGAAAGATAAGAGAGCATATCTGGGGACTACATTCTTCTGGCTGTGGCAGAGCCAGGCACACTGGATCTTACCAACATAACTCATTTTCCCTGTTTTTCCTTACTGCCTCAAACTCCCAGTCATGAGTAAATAGATGGAACTAGAGATTTATTACCTATTTCACACACTTAATCTCTCTAATGCAGGGTTGCTACAGATTATGGCAATCAATTCAGCTTGGAAATAGCCACTGAGTTATTTATTTAGAATAACAGCGTGTGATTTTATTTATCCGTGTTGTATCTGGTTTTGAAAGTGCCTTCATCCAATCAATGAAATAATCATTCATCATTTAGTCCACAGTTATTTATGAGCTGCTTGTTAAGCAGAAGCTAAATTATGTACATATATTAAACTTGGAGTTAGAGAATGATGAACTCTAGAATTCCTGGGTGTTTATGCAGGAGAAATTTGAGGTTCCTGAAAGTTAAATGTCTTCTCCACAGTCGCTTAGGAGTGTTAGTATAGCAGCAGAGACCCCCGATCTCTGTCTTGCAACATTTGACCTTAAGCAGTTCGATATCATGCACCTTTGGCTTCAAATCTCACTGGGAGCAAGCTGGCTTGCGATGACCCACCTAGACTCCCTGCCAGGGCCACGTCCTGTTTCTAGGCTCTTGGTGTGCAAAGACCTCAGACAGCCTCCAGACGCTCCAGCAATTCTTTGTCAGACAGGGGAGGCCACTTCGACCTCTGCTCCAGATATCAGCAAGTACAGAAGGCGAGCAGATGAGTAAGAGAGGGGACCAAGGAAATGGCCAAAGGAGAAAGTCAAGCATGTTTATTCCGGCTCCTTTCACTTGCTTACTTATCCTCCTCTGCAATTACAGTAAAAATGTGGCAATCATAAAGGAATTCTAGATATGTAACTCAACCATTGAACTTCAGGGAATGTCGGGTTAGGCCTGAGTTTTTGAACATTTTTGGCTGGTGATTTTCAATCTGATTATAAAATGGGCAAGATCATTACCCCCAAGGAAGAGATGGATTAAACCACCTGATGTAGGGGAAATCTGTATCCCACATCAAAGCACCTTGGTTTGAGTCCTGGCTCTGATTCTGACTCCAGCTTCTTGCTAAGGGCTATCCCAGGATGCAACAGATGATGTTCAGGTGCTTGACTTGTTGCCACTTACATGGGAGACCCTTCTCCAGCCCAGCCATGGCTGCCATGACATTTAGGGAGTGACCAAGCAGACGCAAGATCTTATTATGCCTGTCTCTGACTTTCTCTGAAACTCTTTGCCTTTTAAATATAATGTTAGTTAGTTTTAAAGTTTGAAAAGTATCCTAGGGAAAGTTGTCAAAATGTAAGTCCTTTCTTTCTCCTCAGAATGTTAGCAAAAATGATCAAGTAATCTATTATTAGATTACCTGGGGCCTGGCTGATAGTTGGTTAAGGCGTTAGGTACTTTTAGGTGCAGCTAGGATCCCCTAGTATTCCTTGTACTCCTGACATGTGTCAGAAAAAGTTTGGAAAACAAATCCTGTGCCCATCAAAGTGTGGTCATCAGACCACCAGGATCACCTGAGAGCTTCCTACATGTGTAAATTCTCAGGCTTAACCCCAGCCCTAAGTCAGAAACTCCCAGGTTGTGACCTGCTATGTTTTTCTTTTCTTTCTTTCTTTTTTTTTTTTTAAGATTTATTTATTTATTGGAAAGTCAGATATACAGAGAGGAGGAGGGACAGAGAGGAAGATCTTCCATCTGATGATTCACTCCCCAAGTGAGCGCAATAGCCGGTGCTATGCCAATCCAAAGCCAGGATCCAGGAACTTCTTTCGGGTCTCCCACACGGATGCAGGGTCCCAAAGCTTTGGGCTGTCCTCGGCTGCTTTCCCAGGCCACAAGCAGGGAGCTGGATGGGAAGTGGAGCTGCCGGGATTAGAACCAGCGCCCATATGGGATCCCAGGGCATTCAAGGTGAGGACTTTAGCCACTAGGCCATGCTGCCGGGCCCCTGCTATCTGTTTTTCAAAAGCCTGCAAAGGTGGTGACACTAGGAAACTCTAGCTGTTGCATCCACTTGGGTAGAGCCCCAGTGGATGGAAGAATTCTATTTCTCCTTCTCTCTTTTTGCCTTTCAAATTAATCAACCTAAACAGATGGACACAAAAAGAACCCTCTAGGTGGCTGAGATACAAAATAAATTTAACAGTCAGTGTCCTAGTCTAACTGATCTGTTTCTGATCTGGTAATTTGAATATAATGAATTAGATGCCACCTTTTCTGATAAGGAGAACATTCTAGTTTATCAATAGGGGCACAAGCCTTTGTTTAAAGAAATGTAAATGTTATGACAATAACGTCAGTCATTAATGAGAAGAATCTGGGGTGAGGCAGAAAAAGAGTTCTGACGTTGAGGATCACATAATGGGAGTAGAAATCTCTCTTTGGCAAAGCTCTTTTTTAAAAAAATTGTTATTTTACTTGAGAGAGATGGGGAGAGAGGGAGGAGGAGGAAGAGAGAGAGATAGAGAGAGACAGAGAGAATCTTCTATTTGTTGGCTCACTACCCTAAAGGCTACAATGGCAGGGCTGCACCAGTTCTAAGACAGAAGCCAAGAAGTTTATCATGTTCTCCCACATGGGTGACCAGGGCCCAAACACTGGGGGCCATCCTCTGCTGCTTTCCCAGACACATTAGCAGGGAGTTGGATGGGAAGTGGTACAGATGGACTGGCTGAGCCAAACTTCATGTGTTCAGTGTGGGTCATAATTTAACCTGTTGTAGGCAATTTCTGCCATCATCAACAGTATTTTCAATACCAGTGAAAACCAGTAAACAAACCTCCACTCTAGATGGCAGAATTATAAAACACCCAAAGCAACTGAGCCAAAGGTGTCTTACAGAAGACCATTTGGACCTCTGCCATGCAATCCCATTACCCAAGTTATGCCAGGCTGCTCAAGGTCCCCACTGTAGGCCAGAGAGGGAGATTTTTCTCATCCAACCTCCCTCCTGTGGTCCCTTTAGCTCTGAAGGAGCATTTAGATTTGAGTCTTTGTAGGTGAGATGATATGTTGTCACACAAACTATATTTATACCCTTTTATTTCCAGCTTTCTACCATATAGATGCTGATTTGAGCACTGCAGGACTGTGTTATCATGGGGAAAGGTTCATAGTTGATACACTGTTTTGTGAGTCACACATCTTTCTCATGACACAATCTAGTCCATGATCAGGTTGGGATTAGCTTGAATCAGATCCAAGGGGCTAGGTGGCTCCAGGGCTCATCTGCTTGAGATAGCTCACAGATTCCTGAGAACTAAATCATTCATGCAGGGGTTTAGAACATGCTTAAAGTCAGAATGTGATAGCAATGATTCACTCTGGGATTTCGTTTTAAGCCACAGGAATTAAAAATGCAAGTATAGTTCCCAGTGTCAAACACAACCTATAATCTGAATCCATTTACTTCCTCAAATTGCCATATTACCCAAAACAGCCGATTTCTTCATTGTCACCATCTGACCAATGATATGTCCTGGTTCTGCTTGCCAGTTGTGTGTGCTCCTTCAGGGAAAGGCCTTCGAACAAGTTGCTCTGGTTTAGTTAGGAGTATACATGTGAGAATTAATCACCTGTTGAAATCTCCCAACCTGGCTTGTGGAGAGGTACCTTTGGGTAGATTTCTTAGCCTTCCTAAAGCATGTATAAAATGGAGAAACAACAGTGTTGACATTGTAGGGGCAGAAGAAGTACAGGGTTTGGTATATAAAGAATGCTCAAGAAATCTTAGCTGTCATTTAATGTGTCAACAGCAGCTCTTAGCTGCTAAGAGCTGAATTTCATAACCAAACTGGTTTGAATCTGATGTCAGCTACTTATCAGCTGAGTAACATTGCCCAAGGCATATCAACTCTCTTTCTGCCTCATCTAGAAAATGAAGATTGTGATCCTGGTATTTCACAGGTTGCTGAAAGGATCAAAAGAGTTAATCCATGCAAAGGATTTAAACCAGTAATAGACACACAGCAATCTTAGACTAATTATTAGAAAAAAGTAATTTATGGAGTTAATAATTTAGGATTCCTATTAGGATCCAGTGATGGTTCAAAACCTAACCTTAGATACCCTGAGCTGATATGATGATACTTCAAAAAGCTCATGGAAAAGTTCAATATATGTGGGGGTGGGCTTCTTGGGGTGCTCACATCCCATGTCAGAGTGCCTGGATTTGAGTCTTGGCTCCATTTTTAACTGCAGCTTCCTGCTAATGTGCACCTTGGGAGGCAGTGCTGAAGACTCAAATAGCTGAGTCTTTGTCATCCACCAAGAATCTGGATCCCGGGCCTGGCGCGGTGGCGCAAGTAGTTAAGGTCCTCGCCTTGAACGCGCCTGGGATCCCAGGAAAGCAGTCAAGGACGGCCCAAAGCTTTGGGACCCTGCACCCGCATGGGAGACCTGGAAGAGGCTCCTGGCTTCAGATCAGCATAACATTGGCCGTTGCGCTCACTTGGGGAGTGAATCATCGAACGGAAGATCTTCCTCTCTGTCTCTCCTCTCTGTATATCTGCCTTTCCAATAAAAAAAAAAATGATAAAAATAAATCTTTAAAAAAAAAACAAAAAGAATCTGGATCCAGTTGCTGGTCTCCGTTTTGGCCTGGCCCAGCTCTAGTTGTTGTAAAGATTTTGATTAGAGACCAGCAGAACAAATAAATTTTTTTTTAATTTTAGAAATAAGCTTGAATGCAAAAAAAAAAAAAAATCTGAAATCCATGGAGTTTTTTCTTACAGTGTGTATTTCCCATGAACTTCTTTAAGAACCTTTGTCCTCAGGAATTAAAAAAAAAATACCTGCACCAAAAGTTAAAATCATTTTTGCATCCTATTTCCCTTAAAGCTTTTGAAGGTATTACTCATGTTACTCTTCTTAACTTCATTATCTGTTAACCCTGGCTAATGCATCAGGTTTGTTCCTTGCATTTGTAGGGCAAAGGAGGAGAAAATAAACGAGGCCACCTGCCATATGCAGAGACTTAAAGTTAGACATCGAGCTTGACAACTGTTGAATAAGATGGTCTCTACCCTATCCTGACAATTATGTCTCCATAACACTTTTAGAGTACAGATCCAAATATGGAATTCTCAGAGCTTCATGCCAGAAGTTTGAGGCAACAGGAATGCTAGTGTCTAATCCTTAAGTTCCATGCTCCTGGTTGCCACCTTCTTCTCTAGCCCAGCTTCCTCCTGTACCCAGTTTAAAATTCCCTGTTCTATACACATACCACTGTTGGTCATGTGCCACCTGCCAATGTCCCAGGTTGACTTGGAAGCTGATTTGGACTCTTTGGGTAAGAGTTTTCAATCTTGGATAACAGGAGCTGATTCTGCAAGAGTGGTGTTATGAACTGAACATTTGTGTCTTCTGCAAATCCATATTGAGTCCAAGTGTGGCTGTATGTAGAAATCAGGTCTTTAACAAAGTAATTAAGGTTAGTGAAATGCCTAGAAGGGAGCCCTGATCTGATAGTGTTACTGTCCAGTGTATTTAACCAGAAAGCACAGAGCTCTCTATGTATCATAGCCCACACCCCACTTTCTTTTAAGATTTGTTTATAAGGTACAGTTCGTTCTTTCTTTCTCTCTCTCTCTCTCTCTCTCCCTCTCTCTCTCTCTCTCTCTCTCTCTTTCTCTCTCTCTCTCTCTCACACACACACACACACACAGGTTTGCATTCATTGGTTCATTGGTTTATGTGCCAAATGGCTGCAACAGTGAAGGCTGGGCCAGGCTGAAGTCATGAGGTTCTTCAGGGTCTGCCATGTATGTGCTAGGGCTGAAGTACTTGAGCCATCTTCCACTGCATTTCCAGGTGTATTTAGCAGGGAGCTGGATCAGAAGTGGAGTAGCTGGGACACATCTGGCACGCACATGAGATGCTGGTATAACAGGTGGTGGCTTAACTCCCTTATATCACAGCACTGGCTCCTGTATACATGTTCTGGGCATGTGAGAACATGGTGAGAAGGGGCCATCTGCAAACCGGGAAGAGAGCTCTCACCAAAACTGACCATGCTGGCTCTGCACTTGGACTTCTGGTTTCCAAAACTGTGAGTAAATACACTTGCATTGTTAAAGCCTTCCCCTCTGTGCTATTTTTGTGTTATGGGAGCCCTAGCTGAGCTAATACAGGGAGCACAGAACCCACATCCAGGGCTCTGCAGTCTCCTTGATCTGTGTGGAGAAAAGCTGAACTCCCACTCTGAATCTCTTTGCTAGGGAGAGGTACTACAAGAACTCAATGGACCTTGATAGCTGTGGTCATGAATTACTGAGCTAGAAATTATCTTAGGGGACATCAAGCCCTCACGCTGTATCTGGAGAAAATGGGATCCAGAAACTTTCCAAAATATGCACAGACCCTTCCCTCTCTAAACTCTTAGGCATATGCCCCCTTATAGGTTAGGTTATGAAAGTTTCCCAGTTTGTCCTGAAAAATTCAGAAGCCTACTAGCATTTACTAGAACTCTGGAGAATGCCTTAACAAATTCTTGCCTCACTGAAGGCCAAACCTTCTGTGCTTGCCCTGCCCATGGTTGGTGAACACGTTGTTGCCATTGTAATTACTGGTGTTTCTCCTAACACTTATTAACTAAAGACAAAGTGCATGATAGCATTTTAGGGTAGAGGGGGTAAGATTCTTGATATTCGAACACCAGGAAAGCATATGACTAATTGCACACACATCTAGCTCTAACAAGTTCAAATGCAATGTTGCAATGTGTGCTTGTATTGAAAGTCCATTCAGATCACAGGAAGGAAGCAGGTTTTGGAACTGGAAAAAGAGTTAGCCAAGTGGTAGGTAGCTCACATTTCTGAGGGCACCATTCTGATGCCGGTTTTTGGTGTCTCTTGGACTTCTTTGTGGACAGGCCACCTTTTCCACTGACAGCAATGGCATGGCAGGTTTTTTTTTTTTTCATGCAAGGTAAAAGGTTAATTGTAATTATTGTTTTCATTTATCTGGGATCTTTCCAAATAATTCCTATCCATTTGAACACATTTAACTTTTTTCTTGTATTTATTTTAAAGAAAGAGAAAATCTTCATGTGTTGGTTTGCTCTCTAAATGGCCTACATTAAGTAGGGCTGAACCAGGACAAAGCCAGGCACCTCAGCCTCAACTGGAGCCTCTCATGGACCCAAACCATCACCTGCAGCCTTCCAGGGAAAGCATTAGCAAGAATCTGAAATTGGTACTGGAGCTGGGACTGGAACCCAGACATTCCGATATGGGGCATGGGTATCTTGACCAACATCTTGATTGCTTGTGCCAAAAGCCCACCCCAGAACACATTTGGGTTGAACTTACTTTATTCCTAGTTGAGAAGTGACAATTAATTTAGACAGATTAAAAGCTAAAACTATAAGCTAGGAGCTGAGTATACAATGTCTGGCTTTAATTCCCCGTATTCCGTAAAAAGAAAACAATCTATGAGCACAGACGTATCTTATTTAAACCTTGGCTGTGTTTAGGAAATGAAATTATTTTACTTTTTAATGACTTATTTATTTTTATTGGAAAGGTAGATCAGATTTATGGAGAGAGAGAGAGATTGAGAGAGAGAGAGAGAGAGAGAGAGAAATCTCCTTTCACTGGCTCACTCCCCAAGTGGTTGCAATGACTAAAGCTGAGCCACTCTGAAGCCAGGAGTCAGGAGCTTCTTCCAGGTCTCCCATGTGGGTGTGGGTCCCAAAGCCTTGGGTCATCCTCTACTACCTTCCCAGGCTACAAGCAGGGAGGTGGATGGGAAGTAGTGCAGCCGGGACAGGAACTAGCACCCATGTGGGACCCTGGTGTTTGCAAGGTGAGGATTTAGCCATTGAGTCATTGTGCTGGTCACCAAATGAAATCATTTAAAGAAGGAAGTGGATGCATTTCATCTCTCTCAATAGGACTTCAAGATTGTGGGTGTCCTGTGCCCACCGCCCGAGTGGGCCAAGCGGTTTCCAGCCCCACCGTGTGGCCCCTCCATCTTGGCAGCTGTGTCTGAGAGAAACGAGGGGCCACTGGCATGATACTTAGGTTCCAGGGGATGATATTAGAGGATTATGCTGATCACGCCCTTGAAGGAGGAAAAGTCCCTCACAAAAATGTGTCAAACAATTCTCTTATATCTAATGCTCACTGTTTTTTCCTGATTACAAAAGAGATTTTACACATTTCTTGGTAGGAAATTTAGAAGGTGCAAAACAAAAAAGGCAGAGAAAATGTACCCCACAGACATAGTCACTATGAATACCTTGATATCTCCCAAATCTTTTTGTTCTATATTGAACATTTAGATCATACTATTTGCAGTGTTGAAAATCTCATCCTTTTTTATTTAGTAATATATATTAAGATACTTTTCATTTTTTTATTGTACAAATACTTACATTTCATTGTGCTCAAACATGATGATGTTTTGACTTTTTTTCCCTATCGCTTCTTTGCTAAGCAACCCAGTCTTCTTCCAACCTTAGCTGGTAATGTAGAATGTTATCACTCAGTTTATATATTCATTAAGAGCTGTTTTAGGTAACTAAAAGATCCCAATTTTGCATTGAGACAACCTTGTTTTAATGTCTGATGTCCTTTCAATCATGTCTTTGTAATTCTTGAATGTTTATTCTTTCAGCTGGCCAGGGCTGAGCTGAGGCTGAAGTCTCAGGAACAGAATTCACATTTCCCTTCTAGGTGACAGGAGCCCAACTGAGTCACCACTACTGTGTCCCACGGTCTATATTCTAGAAGCAGGGGCTGGAGCTAGGTAGCAATCTTGGGTATACAGGTAGATGTCTTAATTGTTAGGATGAACACCAGCTCTCATAAAATTTAATCTCCAAATTTGTTTTAGGAACCTGGAATATTTCTTCTTCATTTCTTACAATTTTATTTTTAAAGTTTTCTTAGTTTGTTGCTATTGTTTTATTGATTGTTTTCACATAGGGCCTACTCATCTCTTGCCAGGATTATTCCAGCAGTATTTCATATTTTTGCATCATAATGTTGTTTCTCTTGTTACATTGCTTCACTTATTTTTGCTATGTGAAATATTAAATATCTACATATTTCTGGAGATTTTTCTCCTGGATAACTTGGAAGAAACTTTTTAGGAATTCTAAAATGTCCATGTATGGTTGAGTCAAGCAAATCATCTCGGGATAACATTTTTTTTTAACAAGCTTTTTTTCCCTCTGTCCTGTGGCTGTAATAGAAAGTGCTGACTGTGGCTGAGGCTGGGGGCTTAGCTGGGAGTGGCTGGAAGATGCTTCCAGTACATGTATTGCACAGTTTCTGCAGCCTCAGGTGCTGGCCAGGGGCTTGCCGAGGGCAGCTGCAGAGCAAGGTCCTAAGGGGCTGTGGTCAGCGATTTGTCACTTCCCTTTTCTTCAGCCCTGTATCTCTCTCTGTCTCCCTGGCTGGGGACATGGTGATATACACAATCCTGCAATGTAGTAAGAAGTTACCAACACACTTCAGGCCTTAGTAGAAACTTACTCGTTTTGGACTATAGGACCAAGCTCTAGTTCAGCAGCAAGGGCCCCTGATGCGTTACCCTAACATGATTTCTTCCACTCGTCTTTCCTGCTCCCACTTGCCTGGCAGCCACCAACAACTCTCATAGCAATTCCTGCAATAACTTCTTAAGTGATTGCTCTCCCATCTATTTTCTTCACAGAATAGAATTTTTAAGACTTTAAATCAGAAGGCACACCTTATTAAAAACCTTCCAGTGGCTTCTCATAACAAAATAAAATATAAGCTCATTAATATGGCCCTGAGTGATTGATCTCTTCCTATCTCTAGTAGCATCTTGTTCACTGGGCTCCTACCATTCAGTTTCCCTTCCTCCCTTCCTCCCTTCATCCCCCTTTTTCTTTCTTTCTTTCTTTCTTTCTTTCTTTCTTTCTTTCTTTCTTTCTTTCTTTCTTTCTTTCTTTCTTTCTTTCTTTCTTTCTTTCTTTCTTTCTTTCTTTCTCCCTTCCTTCCTTCCTTTCTCTCTCTCTCCCTCCCTCCCTCCCCCTCTCTCTCTCTTTTTCTTTCTTTCTTTCTTTCTTTCTTTCTTTCTTTCTTTCTTTCTTTCTTTCTTTCTTTCTTTCTTTCTTTCTTTCTCTTCCTTCTTTCCTTCCTTCCTTTCTTTCTCTCTCTCTCCTCTCTCTCTTTCTTTCTTTCTTTCTTTCTTTCTTCTTCTTCCTTCTTTCTTCTTCCTTCTTCCTTCCTTCCTTCCTTTCTCTCTCTCTCCCTCCCTCCCTCCCTCTCTCTCTCTCTCTCTTTCTTTCTTTCTTTTCCTTTTCTTTTTAAGCATATTTATTTGTTTGACAGAGTGAGAAATCTGCTGTCAGCTGGGTCACTCCCAATGCTCACTATATCTGGGTCTGGGCTATTGACAAAGCTGAGAACTAGGAATCCAATTGCTGAAGCCATCACCACTGCAGGAAACTAGAGGCAGGAGCCAGAGACAGGGAGCAAATGCAGACACTCTGATGTAGAATGTGATGTCTTAATCGCTAAGCCATCTGCCTGCTCCTTGCTGTCGCTTGGTCATCAGACTTGTTCCCTTTCCCGGCCCCAGGGTGTGCTTGCCTCTTCATATCTCTCAAATCTCATGTCTAATGTCCATGTCCCCACCCTTCCTGTTCCCAGTACACCTTGTGTTGTGTCCTACGTGGCACTGAGCACAATCTATAACCATCTCATTTATTTATTCTATTGTTTTCTGCATATTTGTCATCTGTAATGGTAAACCTCTGACGCAAGACATTTTAACTTGTTTGCTTCTGAGTCCCTGGAATGTAGAACTGTGACATATATAATCGCTTGAAAGAGACTGTTGAAGCTCGGGTTTCCTTTAGCAAATGACGTTGGCATCTTGAGAAGTGATCCCATGCAAGAGGACTGAGGGAGAGAAGTATAAAGATGAATGAAGAGAAAGGAATACATCTATATTCTCAAGTGGTCACTGCTGTAGACTAGGCGAGACCAGGCATTGTATTATTCTGCTTTCTAGTGCTATCCGAGACCACGTAACATATAAGGAAAAGAAGTTGATTTAGTTCACAGTTTTGGAGGTTCAAAGGAATGTTCCAGCATCAGCTGGATTCTGGTGAGGGCCTCATGGGGAGATGGCATCACAGCAGCACATGGAAAGCAGAAAGCACATGGCAATACAGGAAGTCAGAGATGGGGAAGCGAAGTCTTACTGCTCTGAAGCAACTTACTAGTGGGAATTCATTCAGGATCCCACGAGAACTACACTAATCTGTTCCGAGACAGCACACTTAGCAAGACCGACCCACACCCCTCTAGGCTCTGACTTGTTAAGGCCCCACAGCAAGGTTCAATACTGCCACTCTCGGGAACACTCTTCCAACAAATAAACTCTTAGGGACAAACCACATTCAAATTCAGAGGAGACATTTCCTGTGGAGCCATGTCTCTCAGAACTGACAGACAGAGGAAAGGCATATCTACCCACCATATTCTCTTCCAGCTTTGGACAAAGGTTGCTGTTTCCATGGATCCTTACTTATCAGGTACTAAGACTTTCAAGCTGGAAACTGCAGAGCCTCGAACTAAGAACGAGGTCCTTCTGGCACAGGGCCCTGTGCCAACGTACTGCTCTCATATTGTGTCCCCATGTCCTAAGTGTATGCATATTTGCCAGGAAGGTTTCTGCAGGAGTCTGGCTGAATGTCAGTGCGTCAGAGTAGCCCTGGAGTTATAAGAGCTAGTGTGACGAGGTACAGCTGAAGCAAGGAGCTTCTTATCTAATACCTGCAGGAAGTATGAGGCTCAGCAGTGGCTGAAACAAAAGGTGAGCTAAAAGGATGTCAGGGCAGGTCACTGGAGGATCAGATTACCCAAAGAAGAAATGAGCTTGGAGTTTCTGCTGCTTCTTGAAATTTGCTTAAGGGGCTGGTGCCATTGCCTAACAGCTTAGGCATTTCTGCCTGTGGCCCTTGCAGTCTCTACCGGATGCTAGTTCAGGTCCCGGCTGCTCCCTTTCTGATCCAGCTCCTTGTTAGTGGCCTGAAAAAGCAGCAAATGATGGCTCAAGTCCTTGGCCTTCTGCACCTATGTGGGAGGCCAAAGGAAGCTCCTGGAACCTGGCTTTGGATTGGCCCAGTTCCGGCCATTGCAGTCATTTGGGAAGTAAATCAGCAGATAGAAGACCTCTTTTCTCTCTTTGCAACTCTGCTTTCTAAAATAAATCTTTCAAAAACAAAAAAGCAGCCTTCCTGAAATTCCAGAAGATTGGCAATTTTAAAGTGATCATCTGTGCATTTTTGTTAGGTTAATGAACATAGCTCCTGTGTTTTATTGTTGGGTATGGTTACAGTACTGGTGTACATAAGATGGCATGTCTCAATTGAGAAGTACTCTATTGTTAATATTCTACAATGGATAAGCAGAATAACAGCATGGTTTTGCTTTCTTCTGCTCTATGCATTGCTGTAAGAAAGTATCTCAAAATTTACTGGCTTAATTAAGCAACTTCTTTTTGTTCTATTTCCTGATTTGGGGGTTGGAGAATTGGGTAGGGCTTGGTTGGGTATTTTTCTTTCTCTATGTAGTGTTAACCAATCCATTTGGTGTAACCCATTGTCAGGCTGGTCTGCAGATCCCAGGGTGGCTTTGCTTGCGTGTCTGCTGTTGCTGTATTGACATGGTTGATTAGAAGCTTGCGCTCAGCTGGGACTGTCAGTCACGCATCTGCTTGCGTTCTGTCTGGCCAGGTGGTCTCAGGGTAATCAGATTCTCCCATGGCTGCTTGGGTTTCTAGAAAAAGTTCCAAGAGCCCCAATTGGCAGCTGCAAGGTTTCTTGAAACCTGGCCTCAGCAGTCCCAGAATGCTACTTTTGCCACCTTCTATTTGTCATACAAAAGTCTAAGGCCAGCCTAGCTTCAACAGAAGAATAAAGCGATCTTCTGAGGGGGAGGAATTACAAATAAGTTGCAAGCAGCTTTAATTTCTCATGTTCCTATTAATAGCTCTTACTAAGTCACACGATAGGTCAATGGATTTTTCTGGTTCGGAACAAACCAGTTAGTGTTGCCAGATAAGGTACAAATATTTCATGAATTCTATTTACATTAAAAAATTGTTCATTGTTGATCTGGAACCAAAAGATAACTTGGGTTTTTTTTTTCCTTTATGAATCTGGGAAACCAGATGGACGAGTGCCTTAGAAGTGTTGGAGTACTTCCATGGTCTGAAAGTCTCCCTGTGAAGTTCATGTGTCAGAGACTTCATCTCGAGTATAGTAGTGTTGTGAGGTGGGAACTTCAGGAGGGGCCTGGGTCGTGAGAGCCCTGCCTCATTGCATGGGTTAATGTCACTATCATAAGTTCCTTATGTAAAAATTGGTTTGTTCTGGAAGTTATTTTGGCTGTCTCTGTTTCCCTCACCATCTCACCTTCTACATGCTGGATGCTGGCTCCATCATGCTGCACTTCTCATCTTCTAAAAGTATGAAAGTATTTCACAAAATTTTGAACATTGATCTTCTGACCTTCATTGTATGCACTACAATAATTGTACAGATGGAAATAAGCATTGTGCTAATTAAGCTTCTGCTTGCAATGCCTGCATTCTATATTGGAGCTATTGGTCAAGTCCCAACTGTTCCACTTGCATTCTAGCTCTCTGATATTGCACTAGGGAAGCGACAGAAGATGGCCCCTGTGTTGGGTCTTTGCCATCCCTGTGGGAGATCAGGATGGAATTCTAGGCTCCTGGCTTCAGCATGGGCTAGCCCTAGCTGTTGCAACCACTTGGGAAATAACCCAGCAATTGGGAGGTATCTATCTCCTTCTCCTTCTGCCTTTCCAGTAAATAAATTAATTCAAATGCTCATATCATTATAAAGGGGATTGCACCTTGGTTAAAAAAGAAGAAGAAGAACATTTGCTAACTGTGCAGCACCATTTGGCAGCTCCAAGAGCCATCGTGACAGAATGTATAAATCACCTTTAACTTGTTTTTCTGTCTCTGCTGTTCCTCATAGGAGGCAACTAATTTTGGTAGAGATTGTTTCATCCAGTTGACTTTAATTCAGGTGCAGGGTCCCAAGGCTTTGGACCATCCTCGACTGCTTTCCCGGGCCACAAGCAGGGAGCTGGATGGGAAATGGAGCTGCCGGGATTAGAATTAGCGCCCATATGGATCCTGGCATGTTCAAGGCGAGGACTTTAGCTGGTAGGCCACGTGGCCGGGTCCAAAAATTATTAAATTATTAAATCTTAAAAAAAAAGATTGTGAATAATAGCAACAATGCTAACCCAAGCCATGTGGCCCAAAAGAAATTCCTAGATTCTTACTATAATTTATCATTACTATATGTTCTGCTTTTGGGGTGATGTATAGATGCTTATAATGGCAAGGTGTAGGCTACTTTACAATGTTACGACAACTCAGAGTAATCAGCTGGTATCAGGGAGAAGTTTTATTAAAGAACTGTCAATGTGTTATAATACTGAACTATTTTCAGAGAAAATGATATATGGCTAAATTGTCTGACTTATGATAAAACAAACAGATATTTAGGCTTTTGTAATCTTGACTATCAAATGATCTAGAATTTATACTTTATGCTTTGTATTATCCCAAAAATAAACAGTAATTGTTCGAAGGCTCACTTTTAAAGGAAAGAGAAAAAAATGGAGACTTAGATATTTACTGAATCTGCCCTCAATAAGTTTACAAAGAAACAAAAGAAAGGAGACAAACTTACATGCATCATCCGTCTGCACAAATTATACTTGATCTGATTCTAGGTAACAGAAGCAGGTGGAAGTTTGGATGTGGGGGGATCTAAGGCTGGGATGTGATGACGAAAGTATAATGAGACCAAGATGTACTGTTTGGAGAAAGAAAACTACCAAATGAAGACAAACAATTAGAAAAAAAAGACATCACTACGGTCTTTCAGTGTCTTGGTCTTAAAAAACAAAAGTCGTTGTTGCTGGAACTCGGATAAGCACGGTTCCAGGAAGCACGTGAGCTGAGGTCCAGCCAGGAAGGCCATTTCCGTAACATACTGATGACTGGACTGGGGGAGGTTAGGTGAGTTTAGTTTGAAACTCAGTCCAGGATAGAACACATGGGAGACTGATTTGTGTGTTTTCCAAGGAAAAGCAGAGGGCTACGCATAAAACGATGCAAATCATTCTCATAGCTGTTGGTGTTACAAAATTTGTAGGAACTCATACTCTGATTCATGCCATATGTTCTTTGTAGAAAGAATGTGTTTTCAAATGATCGGATGAAAAAAACATTTGGTTAAAACTATATTGGGAGGAGAATTCTCTGAGGCCAGAGTACTATTTGGGGTTCCCTCACTCTGGACTTCTTTCCATTTCAAGAAATATTCTTGGAGTGGGCTCGGTGCTGCGGCCTAGTAGCTAAAGTCGTCTTCTTGTAAACACTAGGATCCCATATGGGCATTGGTTCTAATCCCAGCAGCCCTGCTTCCCATCCAGCTCCCTGCTTGTGGCCTGGGAAAGCAGTTGAGGACGGCCCAAAGTCTTGGGACCCAGCACCAGTGTAGGAGACCCAGAAGAGGCTCTGGGCCCCTGGCTTCGGACCAGTGTAGCTCCGGCTGTTGTGGCTGCTTGGGAAGTGAATCAACAGACAGAAGCTCTTCCTTTCTATCTCTCCTCTTCTCTATATATCTGACTTTCCAATAAAAATAAATAAATCTTTAAAAAAAAGAGAAATATTCATGGAGTGTGCAACAGATAATATTGTAGGTGCACAGCAGATGAGACAGTCATGTCCTTACTGAGCTCAGAGTCTGACAGGGAAATAGATCTAACGTGCAATGTCATAACAGATAGTTGATTCATTCCATAAGGAGAACCAAGCAGCCAGCATTCTATGAGACAAAGACACGGAGAATCTAATTTAGGGTGAGGAAGTCACTTTACATTCCCAGCTTAAAGGATTGCAGCGAGCTTCCATCAGGGATTTCTTTGTGCCATTTCCAGAGGAAAGCTGTTCTTTAAGCATTTGAGTGATTTAAGTTTGGGGTCAGATGGTCACAAGAGTTTTTTTAACGCTCCCTTCTTGCACATGCGCCTAAAGGTCTTCACTCTTAACACCCTGAAACCAATGTGATCCTCAAGTCACCTGGGGTTGTCGCCCCTTCAGATCTAGATAGGATTTCCTTCTCTCCTATGCAGAAGTCAAAGCCCTTCCCAATACTTCTGCCAATGTCTTAGGAGCTTGTGGTCCCCTCTGGCTCTGAGCTAGTGTTTTGCAGATGGGCTTAGAGGACAGAGCATGTTGCTTTTTCTGCAAACATGGTTTCTGTTCTTGACCACATCAACCCAGATGTGATTCGTAGCCTCCTTTGGACTGCCCCAGAACGTTATAAGACATTGGCAGGCTTAATGGCCTTTCTTGAAGATTGGGTAGGAGAAAGAATGATGACGTTTGTATTAGGTTAAATCAATTGTTGT
Organism: Ochotona curzoniae; assembly: GCF_017591425.1. NCBI lineage: Eukaryota > Metazoa > Chordata > Mammalia > Lagomorpha > Ochotonidae > Ochotona > Ochotona curzoniae. Next base: position 25,917,893 of record NW_024465582.1, read on the forward strand.
AACAAACCCTATGGTAATAATTTAACAGTAACAACAAAGGGTTGTTTCTTACTCACATCACAGTTGGGTGGGAGTTGTAAGGGCATGACCCAGACAGATTGTCATAGGCTGAGACTTCTGTCATCCGGAGCGTCCACCAACTTCCAAGGTCATGGACTTCTCCACTTGATCCTCTGTAACCAGCCTGCAGGAGAAGGAAGTAGTGTACAAGTTAACATGGGTAATGGATTGGCTATGCCTAGTGGTGGGGGCTGGCTGTGTGTATTTCATTGTCAAGAACTGGTAACAAGACCGCACCTGAACGCAAAGCGGCCTAAGAAACAGTCTGGGTTTCAAGCCCAGAAAGAAAGAAAAAAAAATAGATGTTGCGTTCTGTCTCTGCCATAATTTATTCTGACGCAATAACTTCAAACTTACCATTACAAGAGTCTTTCCTATCTGAAGGCATCCCTTTCTAAGGAATTTTAGTGTAACACCTCTTCTTCTTTCCACTCTTCCTTCCCTTGTTTTCTTCCCACATGTCAGCATCCTTGATGACCTACTAACAAGAGGATTCTGTTTCTCTCACATTCTCTCTCCTAGGATTCTTAGTACTTGCTATCCATCCAAGTGTCTAGTCCAAGAACAAAGACAATTATTTCACCCGTGAATTCATAGGACATCACCTTGGAAGCTGTCTGGGGCCTACGTGTGACATGTGATGCATGTCTGCGCTTCCCAAATGGATGTAAGTTTGTTCTTGGGGCTGTGAAGATTCATGCCTGCAAACACATGGAGCCTTTAGGAGCACACTCATTGGTCCTTCTCAGAACTGCTCCCCCAGGGGCCACTTGCCCTCTTGTCTAGGGCAATTGTTCCTCCGGACCCCACTGCTTTAACAGGAATCTTCTGCAGTCTGAATACCACAGCGGCTTCAAGGGCTGTGTGCACATGTATTTTGCATTAGTGGTTTTTTTTTTTCCATTTTCATGGTGAAACTATAGTATGTGTCCCCAGATCCTCCACGTGCAGAGATAAGCAGAAGAGGCAGAGACAGCAGTGAAAATCTGGGCAAATGGAGATTCTAAGGTGGACTAAGTCAGCCAGTGGATTCTGGAGAGATTTCATCATGCTTGGAATGGTGAGATTGGCAGCAATTTGGAATACTTGAACTATTGAAATCACTTGAGCAGTGCCCTCGGAGCAGGCCCCACATCAGGGACCCTGGGATGGCTGGGAGGGTGAGTGTGGTTTTTCTCCTTATCTCTCCCCTTCCCCCAGATACAGGAAGGAAAAAAGAGAATGTGAAAACAATGGTCTTACCCACTTCCCCTAGCCCTTGACTCTTTGCGCCCTAATCAACTATGTAAAGATTATAAAATACACACACACACACACACACACACACACACACACACACATATATAAGAAGAGTCAGAGACAGACAGTGTTCTAGGAGTCTCAGCTTCTGGAGTCACCCCTTGCCCTTGCGCTTGATGATTACAGGAGCCAGGGAGTACCTTTTCCCCTCAAAGCAAGTTCAAAATAAGGACTGTCTCTTGGAGCCAAAAGAACTTACATGTCCCTAGCATACACAGCAGCATTCAGGAAAGGTCAGTTGTTCATGATCACATTTGTTCAGATTCCCTCAGCGTTATTCTTTGTTTCAGATCAGACTGATTATTTAATAGAATGTCTGGCTGTGCTGCAGGTGGTCCCTGGGTTCTGCCTTTTCCTTGCCACCTCGAGGTGCTTTTGTGGCAAAGGCAGAGCACCACTGTCCCTGTTCCAAGCCTGAGACAGGTTCCCACTGTCCTGTGCATGCCTCTGGAAGCCTGTGAAATACTGAGCTTGCCATGCACTTTGCAGCTGGATATACTTGGGGGGGGAGGGTGTGGGGCAACAGCAATAGAAAGAGTGGCCTGCAGTAGAGCAGCCATCTCTTGAGAATTCTGCTGACCCATCTGACATGGGGAAAAAATGTGTCCAACCTGCTTCCTGGGAGGTTTGGATATACATTTGTAAATAATGTATTACACAAGAACTAGCTGAAGCAGTTGGAGGAAAACCCAGTGCTATCTTGCATTGTTGGGAGAAAACTGTAAGTGCTCAGCTACCTCCTCCTCCACTACAAAAAAAAAAAAAGTGCCAACTTTGAGTGAAAAGGAAACACTTGTAGCTCCATTTCCTCTTGGGCAGCAGCAGCAGCTCTAAAAAAAGAAGCCATGTGAGCAGAAAGGCTCAGAGAGAGGGTCTTTGCTTGTGATGCTTTGCAAAGTGATGAGGAAGCCAAGCAGCCGGGTTGACTGAAGTAACTTCAAGACCAAAGACAATTGCAAAGAAGAAAACAGGATAGAAAGCACCACATGGGAGCCACCCCGGCTGCCTGGGGAGATCTATGCCGCCCTGCTTGCTTTGGGCCTCACTTGAAATCATCTTTATCTTGCAATCTAAACACTGCTGACTTCTTGTTTCTTGTTAAATCTGGGCGGGTGGGGGGATGTTTCTATTTGAATTTTAGCCACAGTGTTTTGAGTGGATGATCAGTCATAGCAGGATATGGCTTTTTGTGTTGTTTTTAAGTGAATTTGAGACCCATCATTAATGCACTGGTTACATACACAAATATCTGCTCCCGATTTTCCTATTCCCCACTGCTGTAAATTTTCACAAATAATGGGATGTGAGATTCTCCATGAGTTAGTTAACTGTCAGACATGAAATGGACTGATTTCGGATCCTGGCTCCTTGTTTTCTTTCTGGTAAAATATGTAATCAATTTTAGGAAAATAACCCAATGCATCTAAACTGGAGTTGATTAAGAACATTGGCTCTGTCACATAAAAATTGCTGTTTTGGTGTTTGCTTTGGGGTTGATCTTCAGAATCACTTCCTAACACCAGATTTTGTTAAACATGTTATCTTATCCCATCAGATCTGCTTGATGAAAATACCTTCTCCATCAAGCTGATTTTTATGAATCTGGTGAAGAGATAAGCTCTAACTCATTTTTAAAGAATGTTCTTACGTTGTCACATTTGATGTGATGATTTCAGTTTGACAAATCAGTAAAACAAAACTCATGTGCAGTCTGTGAAACACTCACTCTAGCACACACCAGACTTCATCATAGCAAATTATTTTTGTACTTCTGGTTGTGTGAAAAATGCAAACACTGTGATGGTAGTCAGAGAAGTAGCAACAGTAAGATGATGGGGCCCATGTGTCCACAGTGTAACCTCACTGGGTTATATAGTAATGGGGTTGCCCAGTATTAACAAAGCACTGGTTCTCAGAAACAAGTACAGAGGTTCAAACAGTTTCATTCTAAAATTTAAACTTAGGGAGATTTATGTGTGTGCGTATTAAGTCCCATGAGTTTTGACAAGTGTATTTTATCGCTGCCACAATCAAGATGTAGAATAGTTTTGTCTTCCTCCAAATACTGTGTTTTGTTTTATACTTACAACTACCCTAAACCCTTCTATCTTGCTCCATCTTTACAGTTTTGCATTTTCTGGGATACTGTATGAAAGGAATATGCAGTGATGAATATTTTCTGCTCCCTTGCAGAATGCACTGGATATTAATCTTTCTTGTGTGTTTGTATCTTTGCTGCAGGCTATTTCATGGTATGGAGGCTATCACAGTTTACATATTATCTAAGACATATTTATTTTTTTTACATTTAATTATTTCAAGACTGAAGGCCACAAAGTTGCTTATTCTGTATAGTTTACATAGTTTCCCATGGGGAACAAGTAAGTCTATAGCTCATAGGCCCTCTTGGTGATGCCCAGGATTCTGAGGCCCTCGTGTCTCCTCTAACTGGTACCCTGAGGGATCCTGCTGGAATAGAGAGAGGTGAGTGGGCAGCAGCCTCCTCATTAGAGGATGGGCAAAGACAGATCAGCCCTTGAGCCCATGGAGAATGCCTTCACAGTCATTTTAGATGCTTGGAACTGGTTGGCAATCAATTCTCATCCCTTTAGGGTTCTTCCTTTAGAGAGATGATTGCAACACTGGAATATCTGACACCTCACTCGTCTGCACAAAATACACCATAGGAGATCACATACTCATAACCCTAACTACAGGAAAGCACTGGTAAGGCCAGAGGATAAGTGGGGGAAAAACTAGGCAGAAAGAGCCTGGGTTGTGAGAAAAAAAGAACCCATGACAACAATAGGTGAATGTAAGTTCTAGATCTTTCTTTAAAGAGTTCAGTAGAAGCACAGACTGAAACAAAGGCAAGAGAGAGGGAGAATAGTCCCTGGTCTCCAAGCATAGCTGCTCTCTCGACAAAGCTCTTTCTAGACAATGCTTGAGACATCTTACATCCCTACACATGCTCTACTTTTTTCTTCATTTTTATATCATTTGAACTTTTAAAAGAACTATTTATTTTTCTGATTGGAGGGGTAGGGAGTGGGAGAGAGAACAGGAAAGCAAGCAACAGTGTGACAGAGCACACTTCCATTTGCTGGATTGCTACCCAAATACCTGTGAATGGAGTGGGGCATGCCAGGGCCAAAGTGAGGGGTGGAAAGAGGGAGCTGGTGATGAGTAGGACTTTGTGTGCTAGGCCATTTCTGACTACTTCCCTAGGCATCCCCTTTCTCAGCTAATGGGAAACTGGACCACCATGTACATCTTGATCGTGGCAGCGATAAAATACACTTGTCAAAACTCATGGGACTTAATACGCACACACATAAATCTCCCTAAGTTTAAATTTTAGAATATAACTGTTTGAACCTCTGTACTTGTTTCTGAGAACCAGTGCTTTGTTAATAGCAAACAGCAGGGTCTAAAAGTTTGCCCCATTCTCTGCTTCTAGGTGATGTTTTATTTGCTCCTGCCAATTCCCTAAGAAAATAAGCAAAGCAAGATATGAGGAAACACAGCAGGGCTATTGGTGGAGATACTTTTTGATAGAATGAATATTTAAATTCATAATGTGTTAGAAATTGACATGAATGTATTGACCTACATAGGAAAAGGTCAAAATCTCAGAGTATTATATGGCAGCATGGCATTAACATGCCCACTCATCTACCTCATCTAACCATCCATCCATCCATCCATCCAACCCACCAACCAACCAACCAACCGTTAGGGAGCCCTCCTTTGTACATGCTATGTACTGGATGGCTGTTTCCAGGGAAAGAAAAGAGAACCCCAAGGCAGTGATTATCTGAAATTTATCAACAGAGAGAAAGAATGGGACAAAGTTGGTACACCCATGGATCATCCTTCAGGAAAACAATACCACTTCTTCAGAAGCTCTAAGGGACCCCAAGGAAGCACAGAACGCCATCCTGGCAACCTGTACTTAAGGCACATTTCCCACTAAGCTGTGGTTCCAAGCCCGCACCGCCCTTGGCTACAGTAGTGGCTAGTAGGCTGTGTTCTGTCATTAGCAATGCCTCTCTATGTGGGAAGAGTCATGTAATTGTGGACACAAGTTCAAGCTGAGTTCTATTTATAGCTTTGGGTGACTCACTAATAAGTTACCTTAGCAGAGACTTAGCTCCAAATTCTGGCTTCTCTGTGAGAAACATTCTCTCTGGAATAGTCTGAGGAAATAAAAGAGCAAACCGTAAGGCACCCCTAGCGATTTGCATGTCCATCTTTTAAAAAGCATGCCATTAGCACTGTCACCCTGAACATGGCAAACCACTCTCGTAAAACGGGTGGGTGGCCTTCAGTGTTTACTAACATGTGGATTTGGGTGTGAAGGGAAAAACCAAAGAACAATTCACTGGAAGTCTTCTGAAGAGTTCAATTAGCAGTTAATCTGGAAAATACATTCAGCAAGCTACACAATGGTTTCTGTTCCCGGAAGTCTTTGTATCATCTGTGACTGGGTCCTTGGTGATATTTCCACACATGTGACTTTACATTCATCACTTTGATTCCAACAGAGAAGTCATGGTCAGGGGCACAAAACCGAGCTTGGTGGAGATGGTAAGGCAAGATTTTTGAAGCCGCTGTGCTTTTTTATCAGTTCAGGCTGAAAAACAATCTCTGTGGTTAAGTACTTTAAACCCCCCTGTGCTTTCAAAGTAGCGTGGCTCAAGGTTTTTCTGTGAAGGCTGCGAGAGGGTGGAGGGTAGTGGGGTGAGTGGGAGATAACAGATCAGAGAGCTCTCACTGAGACAAGTTCAAAGGACTTACTCATCTTCTATGCATTCTGACAGAATCTCATCATTGGGCATGACTCTTTCATTAACAACACAGCACACGGCAGGGCCGCCCATACCGACGGCTAGCAAGGAAGTAGAGCAGCTGGAGCTTTTAGTGCAAACAGGCACGGCTGCTTGGGAAAACAACTTGGTACCTTCCCATCAAGCTAGACATGTGCTTCGCCTTTGAGGTCACATCCCCTAGAGACGTGAGGACCTGCCTGTCCAGGCAGGGTGTGGTGCACACAGAGCACCAGGAACTAAGGCTGTGGAGCATAAAGCTGCAGGAGTAGTGAGGGGAAAGTATGATGAGGCCGCATGTATGTCTGGTGCTAGGCGGTGCAGGTCCCAGGCAGGGGGAGAGAGGGGCGGATTTCAGTTTCTATTCTGAGAATGATGGGAGACCACTGATTTGCTTTCAGCTCAAAGGTGTCAGACTCGACATTGCCTTTTCTAAAGATCCACCTGGCTGTGGTGTGGAGGATGAACCCGTGTAGGGCATTGGACATCTTGAGCCAGGAAACAGAGAGAAATGGGGTGGAGGTGGGGAGGCTGGCTCTTTCTGTAACCAAGTTTGTTGGGAGAAATCAGGCTCCTCTTGACACATCCCTAGAGGACAAGGGACTCAATGCTTCAGATACATAGGGCTGGCTAATCCTTGAGCCAGCTAGGGAATGAGTGATGGACGGCCACACCTAATGCCTGCTGTGCTTGCAATCTGTGGAGGGCAACATCCTGTGTGGAGTTTGCTGTTTTCACCAAGTCCAGGGGGCTCACAGGCATGGACACACCTCTCTCAAACGGGAAACCCACATGGCCAGACTCCCCTTTTTGTTTGCCTTCCTCCTCGTCTATAAAGCAACAGGTTAACCTGGCCAGTCTTTTTTTTTTTTTTTTTCAGTCCTGTAAGGAGGGTTTGATGGGGAGCAGACTTGAAATGCCAAATGGTAAGGTACTAGCCAAGAAGGTAGGGTAGACTCGGGCTGTGGGGATTTGAGAGCAGACTCACGGCTTCGGAGAGGCCAAGGAACCAGGTCTTGGCAGTAGCTGAGGAGGCGCACTGGAGCCAGCAGCTGGCTCTGCAGGCTGTGGACTAGGGGTGGGTAAGTGGAGATACAAGGTATGTTGGATTGGTCTGGAGTCTCCCCAAGGCACCCTGTCTTGTCTATCTAGGTCATGCACTGGTCTTGGTCCTGGTCCTTGCCTGTCTGCTCTTCTCAGGGTGTACGGGATGCAGGCAGCAAGCCTCGGGTTTGTAAGCATTGGCTCAGGGCTATGGGCTCAAAGTCTGTGTCTGATTCAAATCCTAAGCTTCAAGATGACAGTGCTAGGAGTGGTGCACTTGGGGAGAGGATAGGAGCCCCACACAGCTAACCTGAGATGCCCTGGGACACATGGAAAAGGACACTGTAGGTTCTGGGTCCATGATCTTTGATTTCTCAGCTTATAGACCAGTGACAGATAAATCTTGGGTTTTTATAAACTGTGATATGTCATTATGCTAGCCTGAAAGCCTTAAGACATTCAGTTGAACATGAATATCAATATGTTCATACCAATGAGTAATCAACAGCAACAACTTTTTCTTGAATACCTTCTATGCGCCAGATTCTAGACATAATGGTTAAGAAATTGGAAGAAAATTCAGCTCTCATTGAACCTATACACCAGTAAGCAGATTCAGCATACCAGCCTTGAACTGTGCTTCTTTCCATCTAGATCCTAAAGTATTTTTGAACATGAATCTCCTTTTTTTAGGTAACTCAGTGGTAGTCATCTCAACTTAATGGGTAGAAATAAAAAAACTTAAATCCACCTGGTTCATGCAGAATCCCAACTTTATTTTTTAAAGGAAGATTTATTTTTAAAGATAGATTTACAGATAAGAGATATAAAAAGATCTTTCATCCACTGGTTCACTCCCCAAGTGGCAGTAAAGGCCAGAGCTAAGCTGATTTAAAGCCAGGAGCCAGGAGTTTCTTCTGGGTCTCCCTCCTGGATGCAGGGTCCCAAGGCTTTGGGCCATCCTCTACTGCTTTCCCAGGCTACAAGCAGGGAGCTGGATGGGAAGTGTAGCAGCTGAGACATGAACAGGCACCCACCTTAGATTCTGGCACATTCAAAGTGAGGATTTTAGCCACTGGAGCTATTGTATCAGGCCCAGAATCCCAAATTTATCCACGGCCAACCCACTCCCTGTTTTTAGAAAAAGGAGGGAAAAAATGTCTGAGAAAGGCAGCACTAGTTGAAATAGGGAAGAAGTAGCTGCCCTCCCAAGGAGAAGCTTCCAGGGGAGTGAAGTCAGGGATGTCCTCGTAGGTCAGTCTGGGGCCCAATACTTCTGTGATAAGGGCCCTTGGCTTTGGTCAAAGGGCAGGGGACTGGGCTAACAGGAAGACTGCTCTGACTCTCACCTGAATCTGAAATCTTAAAAAGCTTGAGCCAGAGGCTACTAGTGTTAGCCAAGTCTAGAGGAAGACTAGCCTGGTCAGAGTTTATCCCCAGAGCCCTCGCTCCCTACTAGGCAACTGCTTTCCCCACTTCCAGCCACTGTGGGACATCATCTTGACCCACTTTTTCCAGGAGGGTCTAGTGGGTCCAAAAAGAAAGTTTAAGAGGGTCTAGGGAGGTTGGGCCTCCCCACTTTTGGTCATTTATCTTTCTCATGTGAATTATCCGTGCTGGCAGAGGTCCCCCCATCCTTGTGCAGACTTTTGAAGAACCTCCTCTGAAACTTCGTTTGTATCCATCTGCATCAGATACGGGGGTTGAAATCCTGGCTGCTAGGACATCAGCATCTTATGAGGAATGCAGTGGGGGAGAAAGCTCTGGGCGTGGCAAAGATGAATTAGACACAAGTTACTGTCCTTGGTGTTTTCTAAGGGTAAGGGGCAGAATGCTGGGAGGGCACAAGAGGCACACTGGGGCAGCCAGGGTTGTGGCATGGTGAGTTAAGCCACTGTTTGCAATGTAGCCATCACATATTGGAACACTAGTTTAAGCCTTTGCCGCTCCACTTCCAATCCAGTTCCTGCTCATGAGCCTGGAAGGCCATTTATGTTGGGGGAGACATCGGTAGAGTTTAATGCTCCCGTCTTCAGCCTGGCCAAACCTTGGCCATTGTAGTCATTTGGGGAGAGAGCCATCAGCTGAAGGAACTATCAATTTGAAGCTCTTTCTATATTCCGACACAACCTATTAAGGAAATAAATGATTCTTTAAAAACAGAGAAGGCAAAGTGCTATAGTCACAATGCCATTCCCTCAGAAATCTGTTTCTTTTGGTATGGTAAAGCTATGTTCAGGATAATTTTGAAAATGTGTTTTATTGGGACCGGCGTGATAGCCTAGTGGCTAAAGTCCTTGTCTTGCATGCACCACGATCCTATATGGGTGCCGGTTCGTATCCCAGCTGCTCCACTTCCCATCCAACTCCCTGCTTGTGGCCTGGAAAAGCAGCAGAGGATGACCCAAGGCCTTGGGATCCTGTACCCATGAGGGAGACCAGGAAGAAGTTCTTGACTCCTGGCTTCGGGCCATTGTGACCACTAGGGGAGTCAACCAGCAGATGGAAGATCTTCCTCTCTGTCTCTCCTCTCTCTGTAAATCTGCCTTTCTGATAAAAATAAATAATTCTTTGTTTGTTTGTTTGCAAAGCAGGATTTATTTAGGGAAAAGGGGCTCCTGCCATAGTGGCAGGAGTGGACTCCATGCATCCCAAGGGAAAAAACCCCAAAACAATCTTTAAAACAATGTTTTTTTATAACTCATATGCCCTTTGTCTCTCAAGAAAGTATTTACACATGTGTATGTAAATAAATAAATACAGAAACATAGCATGAATAATAATTAAAAATAAAGGAAGGGAGTCACATATTTGCTTGGCTAGTGGTCAGCACGCTTAGGGCCCATGTTGGAATACCTAGATTTGATTTAGATGTTCAGGCTCCCGATTCAGTCTTCTGCTTATGTAGACCCCAGAAGGCAGCGGTAACTAGGTAGACTCCAGAAGGCAGCGGTAACAATTCAAGTAATCTAGTTGCTACCATCTCCTTGAAGTTCCTGTAGACAGTTTTGGCACCCTGCTGTGGCAGGTACTTGGGGAAAGAGCCAGCTAATGGACTGCCCCTTCCTCTCTGCTGGCTCTCTCTTGAAAAGAAAAAAGAGAGACATTGAAAAAGAGAAAGAAAGGGAGGAACCACTAAAGACAACAAAAAGCAGGGACAGAAAGGGCCTGAACAAAAAGAGCCCTGATTAAAACTGGCACAACCCACTGCAATTCGGTGGCAGTTTAAGTTCTGGGCTCACCCGCTGGCAGTAAAACATGGGAGCTGTGACTGCTGTTACGGTTGATCAGATTGTAAGGCCAGTGGCTCAACAGAAATATAAGCATTCCTGGAATGAAGGCCAGAAGAAAATTCTTGGGAGAGTTCCCCAGAAAAAGGACGAGATGATGAACACGTGTTCACTGATATTGTGGGTGATCTAAGGGTAAGCTCTTCCTACCGGCTGCCCTGAGGACAGGGAAGGTGATTGGGGGAGGGGGAGGGCGGTGGCAGGCATGGTAGCCGTTATCTGGAAATATCAGTGCATCTTCAAACATCAAAAAATCTCCCAGCTGTTGCCCAACAGGACACCTCAGTGTCTCCATGAGGGAAAAAAACATACGAGCTGTTTTCCCGTGGGAGGAACAAGGTCTGCTTTTGGTGCTCCATCACCACTGTTCCCTTCCCCCAGCAGGATCTACTTTTCTAGAAGTTTTCTTTAAAAAATAAAATAGTTGTGAGAGAACGCAAGAGTGAGCAAATAAGTGAGAGAGTATGTGCACAAGTTCTCCCGGCTGCCAATTCGCTATAGAAATGCCCATGCAAGCCGGTGGCTAGTGGGGAAGGAGGAGAGGACCCCGGGCCTGGGAACTCACTCCAGGTCTCCTCCGTGGGCAACAGAGAGCGAGAGACAGCGTACCTGTTGTTTACAGGATGTTCGGCTGCAGGAAGTTGGAGTCAGGGGCCAGAACCCAGGATTGAGCGTAATTGCTAGGCCTAAACTCCTGCCCCCTCTTTGGTAAGTTTTCATTCCACAGCTTGCCTGGATGAGGGAAGGTTATAATATACCTATTTTTAAACTGAAAAAGGAGCCACCAATTAAGGAAATGAGGAAGTGAGTCTAGGTAATAAATGGTAATGAAAAAGGATTCGTCCATATCCAAGTTTCTCATGTGCATCAAAAACACAAACACCAATGCTGTCACACGTCGGCGGGGCCAGATTTCCTATGAATCCTGAAGTTGATCCAATTTTGAGCACCCTCTTTAAGAATATAAAATTCTGAATATGAAAATTGGTATAAAAATACACAGGAAGAGTAAATCAATCACAATAAAATGATGGGAGCTACAGAGATCTGAGTCCTTTTTCTTCTGAGATGCAGCAGTTTACCAGAAGTGCGTCCGTGGAGACTCTCGTGCTGGTGACTTGCCTGTCCCTTCCCGCCCGCGGCTAGCCCTCCTGCACTCACGGGGCCTGGGTGAGTGACCGTTTGTCTTAGAAAACACGAAGCTCCTTTCTTGGGCCAACTGTGCAAATTTTGAACAACTATTGGCGAGAATCCTGCCCGCCCCCCTCCAAAAAAAAAAACCCCCTATGGCTTTATTTCTTGGACTGCGGCTGCACTTCCGTCTGGAAGACACAGCTCCCAGCCTCCTCCTGTGGGCTGAGGTGTTGATAGGCCCTCACTCAGCACGGAGGGCTCTAAATACGGGTGTCCTTGGTTGTCATAGAAGGGACTTTCCACAGGAGTCTGAGCACAGCAAGATAGAACATGAGAATTTGCTGTGTTCTGTGAAATATACACCCAGAAGCTGGGAAAGCCTGATCACTCCGAAAGGTTTTGCTACAGCATTGGACCCTCTGTTCAAGACCATGTTACAGGGCAGGCATTGTGTCACAGTAAGTTAAGCCATCACCTGTTCCCGTCCTGGCTGCTCTGTTTCCAATTAGTAACCTGCTAATGGTGCCTGGAAAAGCAGAGGAAGTATTCGAACTCCTGCCACCCACGTGGGAGATCCAGAGGAAGCTCCTGGCGCTTGTGGCTCGAGTGGACATTTGGGGAAGTGAACCAGTAGATGGAAGATACCTTTGTTTTTGCCCCTTTTTGTGACCTTGCCTTTCAAATAAATTAATTCTATTGATTTGAAAGGCAGAGAGAGGGAAAGAGGAAAGAGAGAGAGAAAAACAGAGAGGGAGAGAAGAGAGAGCAAAAGAAAGAGAGATCCGCTGGTTCATTTCCCAAATAGCTGCAATACTTAGAGCTGGGGCAGCCCGAGGCCAGGAGCCAGGAGCTTCATCCAGGTCTCCCAGGTGGGCACAAGGGCCCCCATCCTTAGATCTTCTTTTTGCTGTTTTCCCAAGTGCATCAATAGAGAGCTGGCTCAGAGAAGAAGCAGCCAGGACTTGAATCGGAACCTATATTGGATTCTGGCACTGCGGTCAATGGTTTTATCCACTACACCACAGTGCTGCCCCTCCAAAATTTATGCTAATTAAAAAAAACTTTTGGGCCCGGCGCAGTGGCGCAAGTGGTTAAAGGTCCTCGCCTTGCACGCCCGGGATCCCATATGGGCGCCGGTTCTAATCCTGGCAGCCCCGCTTCCCTTCCAGCTCCCTGCCTGTGGTCTGGGAAAACAGTTGAGGACGGCCCAAAGCTTTGGGACCCTGCACCCGCGTGGGAGACCCGGAAGAGGCTCCTGGCTTCGGATCGGCATAGTATTGGCCCGTTGCGCTCACTTGGGGAGTGAATCATCGGACGGAAGATCTTCCTCTCTGTCTCTCCTCTCTGTATATCCGCCTTTCCAATAAAAAAAAAAATAATAAAAATAAATCTTTAAGAAAAAAAAACTTTTATTTCTTTGATGATGAGCTATAAGTAGATTGTCATTGACAAGCTGTGAAAGATTTAACTTCAGTTTTGTGTGTAGTACGCTGAGTATAGAAAAGTCAGATGGAAAAAGCTTTCCCATTAAAAGTCAACCATGAAACTTACTTCTAGTGCATATGACTTGGAGGAAAATTAGCATAAGATCTGCCTATTTTTAAAGGAAATCTCAAGCACAGGAGTTTTGCCTAGAGTGTTTCCTCTTGATTTCTTGTAATTGTATTCCAGAATTTAAGCAGCGCTAGCATATTTACCACATAATACGTTTAGGAAGAAAAAGTCAAAGGTTAGTTTATTTGAAGCAAGGTCAGGCTCTCTGATGCTTGCTTAGCACAAAACTGAAAGGGGTTAGATCGTAGAAGAAATCAGCCTAACTTAGGGACAAGGATGGCCCACATGCCACGGTGCGTGTGGTCTCAGCGCTGTGGGCTGTGGGCTGCGGCCCCACGGCAGCACGTCCCTCGTGGGTTCCTGGTCACGTGCTGGGGAGACAGGTGAGGAGCAGTCCCCGTGGGGCATGGCTCTGAGACAAGGTGAGAAGCCACGACACGGGGTCCTCAGGCCCGAGGGGTTAACCTAACCTGCGATCTACCGGGTTCCAGAGACACTGAGAAAAGATTTTGGAATTGACATCTTTGCTTATGAGGTCAAAGACGCACCAGCGAGAACAGGTCAGACGGAGGCACAGAATTTGTTTTTGCAGGAAACTGCCTGTGGGAAAGGGACAGAGATCAAGGCAGAGAAGACAAAATGGGAAGGAGAGGAAGGCCGATGCAAGCTCAAGCCAGCATCCTGAGAAAAGGCACGCTTGGGATAGCTTGTTGGGAGCCATGCTGCTAAGATAAGCTCTGACTCAGAAGAGCTACAGAGAGGGCTTTTCTGGATGCTGAAATGTAAATGATATCTCCACTTTCAAAGTTACTTTATATGTTTGAAAGGCAGAGAGACAGTTGGATCTAGAAGGAGAGGGGAGAGAGGGAGAGAGACAGACAGACAGACACAGAGACAGAGAGAGAGAGAGAGATCTACCACATGCTTTTTTTAAAAAAAAAAAAAATTATTTATTTTTTTGTAAAGTCAGGTATACCGAAAGGAGAGACAGAGAGGAAGATCTTCTGTCTAATGATTCACTCCCCAATGAACTGCACCGATCTGGAGTCAGGAGCCAGGAACCTCCTCTAGGTCTCCCATGTGGGTACAGGGTCCCAAGGCTTTGGGCCATCCTTGACTGCTTTCCCAGGCCACAAGCAGGGAGCTGGATGGGAAGTGAAGCTGCCGGGATTAGAACTGGCACCCATGTGGGATCCCAGGTGCTCAAGGCAAGGACTTTAGCCACTAGGCCACGCTGCCAGGCCCTATCGCTTACTTGTTTACTCCCTAACTGCCCAAATGAGCCAACTCCTGATGAGTTGGAAACTGAACTGTTTCTCCAACATGAGTTCCGGGACTTAAACGCTTGAGCTGTCATCTGCTGTGGCCCAGGGGTGTGCCTCAGCAGGAAGCTGGAACCCGAAACAGAGCTGGAACTGCAGCCCAGGCACTGCCAGATGGACGCTGGGCACCCCATGCTAGGTCTTCCCTGCTGGCCCAAACACCCAACCATGTACTTGAATTGTTTACATGAACAAAGTTGTTATGTTAAGACATGTTCCTCAACAGTTAAGGAACCAAGGAAGCAGAAATCTTCCTGAAGTTGCTTAAATATCTACAGAGAAAAAAACTGTCATCGAGTCCCTGAATTGTTCTTGTCTAAATACATTGGCAAACGATGCTAATAAAAACAGTATGATTCTTTGAGAAGCCTATACATGATTTCAGCATAAGTTTTGGAAAATTAAATGGTTTCTGAAGTTATTGTATACTTTAAAAATATTGTTATTTGAAAGGCAAATTTGCAGAGAAAAGGAGAGACAGAGAGAGATCTTTTATCTGCTGGTTCATTCCTCAGTTCGCTGCTCTGAAGCTGGGAGCCTGGAGCTTTCTCCAAGACGCATGTTTAGGTTCATCTTGCACACTTCATAGGGCACTGCATTGGAAGTGGAGAAGCTGGGATTGCAACCCGTGCCCAGGTAGGATGTGGGTGCCAGGCAGAAGATTAGACTACTAAGCCACTGTGCTAGCCCCAAGAACACTGCAAGTTTTTGTTTTTGCTTTTTTTTTTTTTTAAACTTACTTCATTTCTATTAGAAAGTCAGATATACAGAGGAGGAGAGACAGAAAGGAACATCTTCCATCCATTCATTCACTCCCTAAGTGACTGCAACATCTGGAGCTGAGCCAATCCAAAGTCAGGAGCCCAGAGCCTCCTCTGGGTCTCCCATGTGAGTGCAGGATCCCAAGGCCCCGGGCCATCCTCAGCTGATTTTCCAGGCCACAGTCAGAGAGCTGGATCGGAGGTGGGGCCATCGGCACATGAACCAGTGCCCATATGGGATCCTAGCACGTTCAAGGCAAGGACTTTAGTGCTAGGCTATTGCACCAGACCCCGAATACAGCAAATTTTGAACAAAACCATGAAGCAAAAAAAGAAATAAGAAAGGAAGAAGTCAAATTATCTCTGTATCTGAAATGATTACACATATAGTAGAAATCTAAAGAATTCAACGTAACCCATTCTGTATACTTCCTTTTTTTTGTTCTCTCTCTCTCTCTCTCTCTCTCCCTCATTCCCTGCCTCCCTCTCTTTCCTTCCTTCCTTCCTTCCTTTCCTTCTTTTCCTTTCTTCCTTCCTTTTAGCAGAAAAAGAATGGTGGTATTATTCCTCTAGTCTCCCACAGTGACACAGGTTAAGCATCCCTAATTAGAAAATCTAAAATCCAAACTACTGTGAAATCCGAAAAGGTTGAACGCCAACTTCATGCTCAAAGAGTTTTTAGATTGTACAGTTTTTGGATTTCGGCTTAAGGATGTTCAACTCAGAACATCTATGCTGATACTCTGAAATCCCAAACTCTGAAATCTAGAACACTTCTGATCACAAGCATACATTTGCTGTGTATCAAGTGTCATGCTAATCTCACTTACTTTCTCTGGAAAAAAAAAAAAAGATTTCATTTTATTTGCACAGCAGAGGGTCACAGAGAGAGGGAGAGACAGAGAGCTCCTGCGTATTTCCACTCATACCCTTTCCGACTGCCCACAAAAGCTGGTGCCAGGCCATGGTGAATCCAGGCCCCTGGAGCTCCGTCTCACTCACCTATGCAGGCCCCAAGCATTTGGGTCATTTTCTGAGGCTTTCCCACGTGCCTCCACGGGGGGCTGGACAGGAAGTGGAGCATCTGGGACTTGAACTGGTGCTCTGTTGGGATGGCGGAGTCTCAGGAAACAGCTTAACTCACTGTGCCACCCACTCTTTCCTATGTTGATCCCGTTTTGCAGAGTGCTTGTTGAAATTATCTCCGCCCTGCATGGCATTTCGAAGAAACTGAAGGGCGCAGAGTGGGGTGCACAGCCAGTGAGATTCCCTTTCAGCCCCATTTCCTGATTCTCCAATGTCACCACAACTCAGCAGTTTCTTTTGTGCATTCTCCAAAACACTGGGTTGAGCACTGACAATACATGGTCTCCTTTAATCCACACTGCAGCCGTTGCAGTAATTACTATTTTTTTTTATTATTATTATTTGCTAGATGAGGAAACTGCAGCTCAGAGTATAGTGGGGCCACATGACCAGGACACAATGTGGTTTCATCACTGCGTTTCTTCCTCCCTACCATCTTCACACTGGATGTCCTCAAAGCCTGGAAGCTGCTCTTCCATTCCCTCCTCTCTGCTCCTGCTCTTGAAGGCCTTGCTCCGTATAATAACAGTGGCACTTGGTGAGTGCTGAGTATGCACGAGGCTCTGGTACGACC
Organism: Ochotona curzoniae; assembly: GCF_017591425.1. Classification (NCBI taxonomy): domain Eukaryota; kingdom Metazoa; phylum Chordata; class Mammalia; order Lagomorpha; family Ochotonidae; genus Ochotona; species Ochotona curzoniae. The sequence goes on from NW_024465582.1 coordinate 25,934,846, forward strand.
AGATGAGTACTGAATGCTCAGAATGGGCTCAGGAGATATGCTCTAGTGTTAGCCCCACTTGACAGATGTGAAACTGAGACTTAGAAAGACACACAGCTGGCCAGAGTGGAGGAAGACCAGCTGCGCTGGCCTCATCTGGGGCCCTTCCCTACCACTGCCAGCTCAGCCTCTCCACAGTTACCACCCCTGGCAGAGGTTTCACTCCCAGGGAGAGCTTTAGCCCTTCTCATTAAAAACCAAGACAGCTTTGGCTTATAAACGCTCCTGTAATATTAGTCTCTTATCATTCTAGATCTTTATCTTTATCTTTCAGCTTCTCGATCTCTTCCTGGAAAGCACAGTCATCGTGTGGTTGTAGGCATCCTAAGGAGATGCTACAGAGGAGAGCCAGAACATGGGCTAATGGAAATCACACCTTCAAACCTCCTCGTGTGTGACTGCATCTGAATTTTGGATATCTGAAAGACCAAATATATGTACACCTGGAAAAGTAAGAGAGAGAGAGAAAGAGGTGGGGGGGGGGGATTTTAGAGTAGGGTGTTTCTGCATAGTTCTCCCAGTACTTGAGCTGTGGGCATGCGCTGGGAGGCAAGGCCCTGCCTTGACCGAGTGGTTCACAGGCTGCTCATTGTGCCAATGCACTCCTTACTGAGTGTGACTCTACTGCTTTAAGATGCAGTTCTCCCATTTTTTCTTCATCCCCTCCCCTTTTTAAAATTTGTTTATTTCTTTATCGGAAAGTCTGATATACAGAGAGGAGGAGAGACAGAAAGGAAGAACTTCTGTCTGCTAGTTTGCTTCCTAAGTGGCCTCAACAGCTATAGCTTTGCTGATCTGAAGACAGGAGCCAGGAGCCTCGTCCGGGTCTCTCACATGGGTGCAGTGTTCCAAGGCTTTGGGCCATCCTCCACTGCTTTCCCAAGCCACAAGCAGGGAGCTGGGTGGGAAGTGGGGCAGCCAGGATTAGAACCAGTGCCCATATGGGATTCTGGCACATGCAAGGCCAAGGTCTTTGCCACTAGGCTACCGCACTAGGTGCTTCCCCTCATTTCCTCCCTCCCTCCCTCCCTCTCCCTTCTTTTTAAAAATCAATATATAGGCTCTAAATACAAGGCAGCTATTTTATCTAGTGCTCAGCTAAGAACATTGTAGTAGGTTCAAATGCTAGAAGAAATCTGACTTACATATTCCAATTTTAAGGAAACTAAATGGATCTTAAAACTGAGCGATTTCTAGCTTTGGAATCTAACTAATCCATGGTGTTAGTGTCAGGGAAATTTAAACAGTTCATGGAAAATTAAAGTAAAGATACAATCAGGGGGCCAGCCTTGTGGCACAGGGAGCTCATCTGCTAGCTGGAACATCAGCTTGCAACATCAGATCAGTGGTTGGAGTCTTGGCTGCTCCACTTTCGATCCAGCTCCCTGCTAACATGCCTGGGAAGGTAAGGGAAGATGGCTTCTGTGATACACATGGGAGAGCAGACGGGGTTTCAGATTCCTGGTTTTGACCTGGACCGGCCTGGGTCATTGTGGCCATTAGGGAAATGAATCAGCAGATGATAGACACACACACACACACACACTCTCTCTGTATTCCCTCCTCGTCAAATAAGTATTTTTTAAAGATACATTTTGGTGCAAAATAGTAAAATAGATGCCAAGCATTTTCAAAATGCCCATTTCCACCAATTTTTCAAAGATTCTTATACGCACAGTTTTAAAAGTTATGCAACAAAATACATTTTTATTCCATTTTCCATGAACCTTTTGAAGTACCTTGGCACATTGTATCTACGTTTAAAGGGTAGTCCTTAGCCAGGAAAATTTAGATCTCTTTAGTTCACATTCCAACCCTGAACAAATAAACTTGCAACCTGGTTTCACAGTGAAAATCCATCTGTGTGTGAAAGGAAGGAATCTTGGTTCTTTTCTTTTTCTTGCTCATTGGTTGTCAGTGACAACGCCTCAATTTGCAGACTAACTCTATGGCCACACACTCTGTCATCGGCCGGTTAAGCATACACTATGTAGCAATAGGAATTTGGTGCTGGCTGGGGTAGAAGACGGATCAGAAGTTCTCCAAGTTTCTACCTCCAGTTCTCTGTCTACGGTCCTATTGCAACAGTCCTACTGCTATTGTAAAAGGTTTTCTGAATAATAGATGTCCTCTGTTTTCCTTTAACCACACACATGAGCTGCTCCCCAGACACCTTGGCTCCTTTATGCCTCTTGGACGCCATAGAGTCCTGGGTCATTTTAGGCTGGGCTCTGGGCATCGTTGGTGGCCTTCCAACATCACATTTAACCCACCGATCCTGAGCTACTAACTGCTCTTGCCTGCTTCTTGTTAGGTCAATGTACCCACAGGGAATGGATTAGTTAAACTTAAGAAGGATTAAGTGTTATTTGAAAATATTTGGACCCTGGAACTCCAGGCAAAGGTAGAGGTTTACTTTGGAGCCGCTCCCTGAAAGCAAAACAGAGATGTGGAGCTCAAGGCCAAGGCAGGCCACATCAGCCATCCTGTGTCCAGCCTTCTTAACCCAGAGGCTGTGTGACTTTTTAAAGCTGTCCTTGTCCTTGCTTTTTAAAAAAATTTATTTATCTCAAAGGCAAAATGAGAGAGACAAGGAGAGGTAGAGAGAGAGAAAAAGAAACAGAGAGATCTTTCATCCACTGTTCAATCATTAAATGGCGACAATAGCCAAGCCTCAACCAAACTGAAGCTAAGAATCAGGAACTCCATCTTAGTCTTCTGAGTGTGTAGAAGGACCCCAACTTCTTGAATTATCAGCTGCTGCCTCGCAGGTGCGTTAGCAGGGAGCTGGATCAGGAGGAGAGCATGTGGGCTCAAACTGACCCTCTGATACAGAACGGCAGTGGTGCAAGTGGTGGCCTAACTTACTGCGCCATGAAGCTCGTTTTGGCTTTTCTGAGATATGGCTTTCTTGGCCAGTGACCACTGCCCAGAGTCTTCACAAAACTCCTCCCACCATGCCCTTCTTAGATACCCTGCATCAGGACATAGTTATCTAGGTTGTCATGAATGCATTTATACATGTTCTCTGGTGGCTGTCCCTCCACCCCCTTCCTACCTTGTTCTGTTAAGCCCCCTCCCAAGTTCTGAAAGAACATCGTGGTGGAGTTTAAAGGCAAGCACTATATAGTTTCTGTGTTTGTCAACAACCCCATGTATAATTACATCTGAAGTGTGTTTAATGCCATTATCAAACGCACCAAAGTTTATCCTAACAGCCAAGTCTCAGCTTGGGTCACCACATCCCATACTGCAGAGTCTAAGTTCAAGTCCTGGCTCTGACCCAGCTTCCTGCTAATGTGCACCTGTGAGGCAGCAGACACCACTTTAAGTGGCTGGACTTCCATCACCCACAGAAGAGAACCTGATGGATTTCCTAGTCCCTGGCCTGGCCAACTCTAGCTGTTATGGGCATTTTGGAGAATGAATCAGCAAATGGAAGAGCTCTTGCTGTCTCTAGCTCTCTGCCCTTCAGGTAAGTAACATAAATTAATAAAAAATCTTAAACAATGTTGTGATGAGTGTCATGCAGAATGCCTGACAGTAGTGAGGCCTTTTGAGGACTTGAATGTTGCCCAGTGCATTTCATGTGCATACCCATAAACACATACAAAAAGAATCTCTTTGCTTGGTCAAGTGCTGGAAAGGTGCAGGTATAAACACAAGACACAGTGCACAAAACGCAAAACAAAACCACAAAAAGGATGTGGCTCTCCCAGGGCATTGTGAAGGCCAGCTGCGCTTAGGCCAGTGGGAGAATATTCGGCAGCAGCATCTGGGACTAGACGCAGCATTCAGACACCAAGGGGTTAAGAGAGCTGCAATGGTTTCTGTTTTTCCTGTGAGGAGCCAGAGAAATACTCAGTACCCATCATTGTCTCTCCATAGGAGTTAATAAATAACACGAGGGGCAGTCATTTGTCCCAGGAACAAAGACATGTCCCATTCTGAAGTATCTGAGTTTATGGCTCAGCTCCAGCCCGTGACTCCAGTTTCCTGCCAGTGTAGGTCCTGGGAGGCAACTGTGAGGGCTCAGTGGTTGTTTCCACCCAAGTGAGAGATATGCACAAAGGTTGATTGCACCTTTGATCCCAGGCCCACCCTCGCCATTACAGGTCCCTGGGGAATGAATGGGAGCACTTTCTCCCTCTCCCTCCCTCCTTCCTCTCCACTCCCCAAATCATTTACTGACAACATGCCCATGGTAGTCTGTTGTCCTGGGCTGAGTGTTCGGCCCTGCAGTTCAAGTGCTGCTTGGGATGCATGCACTGCCACACTGGAGTTCCTGGGTGCCAGTTTTGGCTCTGTTTGTTATCCTGCTATTGGCAAAGGCATATCTCAGGAGGCAGCAGGTGATGGATAAAATACTTTGATCCCTTCCACCCACGTGGGAGACTCAGGCTGAGTTGCTCCTGACGCTGACTTGTTCTAGCCGTAAGCTGTTAATTAAAGACAGCTGGGAATGAACCAGCCAATGGAAGGTCCTCTTCTCCATGCCTTTCAAATAAGTACATTAAAAAATGATTTAAAAAGGGATGAGCATTGTGACACAGTGGTTAAAGGCCCACTTGTGATACCCTTGTGTTACATGCAAGTGTCTCACGTGGTATCTGAGTCTTGGTACCATTTCCTACTCAGCTTCATCTACACCCTAGGAGGCATCCAGTGATGGCTCAAGTGATTGGATTCCTGCTACCCACAGTGGAGATCAGGATGAATTACTGGCTCCTGTCTGTGGTCTGGCTCAGCCCTGGTTGTTGCAGGCACTATTTGGGAGTGAACTGGCTGATGCAAGATCTCTCCATTTCTCTGCCTTTCTAATAAAAAACTAAAGTGTAAAATCAGGTCAGTTTTTGTGTAATCTTACCTCCTCCTACTCGTTAAGCCAACATGGAAGACTTGACTAGAAAACAATCAGCCCCATTGTGTGTGTGTTGTGTGTGTGCATGTTTAAGCTGTAGAATATGTTTCTTCCCCATTCTTTAAGATGGCATTAAGGAAGTCCACATTCCTCACTGAAGTCCTGACCTATTGCTTTTTATCCACTGATGGGAAATAATATATTCGCAGGGCAGCTTTAAATACGGGTTGACATGGCCCAACCCAACTCCACGCCCACAAGGGAGCGTGGTTGTCTCCCTTGGGCCCAGGCTCCCTGGGAACAGGTGTGCTGAGGATGGTGTGAGGACCCCTAGTCATATACACTCTGCAGAGAACTGTAAAACTTGAAAACACTAGCAAAGACTGTATTTTAGCCAGTGACCAGGTAACTGATGAGTTTATAATAAACAAAATAATAGTTTTGAATTCAGCACCTGCCTGTGCTACCAAGAGCTCTCGTAAGGAAATAGGCAACAAGAAAAAATTTAAGCCTCCTCCCCCCCAAAACATGATAAAGAGTATAGAAAGTTATTCATTGAAATATATACGCACTTTAAAACTCAAATGCTGTGTGAATACTTTGAACACTTACCAGGATATATCTAGCTGGAGAGGGAAAAAGCTATGTTGAAAGACACTGTATTAGGGTTGGCACAGTGGCATAGCATGCTAATCCTTAGCCAGTGATACAGCATCCCAAATGGCTGCCAGTTTTAGTCCTAGCTGCCCCACTTCTGATCCAGTTCCCTACTGATGTTGTAGGAAAGCAGTGGAGGATGGTCCAAGGTCTTGGGAGCCTGCATCCATGTTAGGTGGCCTGGAAGAAGCTCCTGGCTCCCAGCTTTGCATCAGCTCAGCTCTGGCCATTGTGGCCATTTAGGGAGTGAATCAGCAGATGGAAGCTCTTTCTCTTTTTGCTTAAGTCTTTCACATAGGATAAATAAATCTTTAAAACAAAAACACCATAGGGTAGGCAGCACTGCTAATTGTATTACAAAGCAAGCTTCTTGTTACAAAAATGTCTGCTTTCATTCCAGGCTGGAATACTCCTTACAGAACATCTGTGGCTATTTCTCAGTTGAACTCATTCTTCTGGAGTCTGTGAAAGCTGTGCTGGATGTCTGCGTGTCAGTTGAGGCAGCTTCAGGGTCAAGGGCTTATGTGCATGTTTTACTGTAAGGCAGCCTGGTCCTTGAGGGTGGGTTTGTTCCTTTGGAGAGCTTCTCTGACGTGTGCTGCACTGCCTCTAGCTGAGGCTCCCAGATTTACTGCTGTGGAGTGAGGAAGAGTCTGGATGAGGAGACGTGAGGCGAGGCATCCAGCAGAGGCCACGTTCACATTCTGCTACAGCTGGGCAGAGCTTCCCATCTAGGCTGAAGGGCGTGTCTGGGGAACTGCAGATGGTTTGGGGTGCGGCAGCCACACCTGGCACAAACTTCAGAGATCCTAATCTCCAGCCTTCTCACTTAACAAACCTCAGCCCAGGTACCACTCCCCTCCAACACCCGCCCCCAGTTCCCACCTGGCTTGGGATCATGTTCCCCAGTTAGGAGGTGTGGGCTACCGACTTGTCTGCCTGTTGCAATACAGCGTTACCTCCAGAAGATGAACATTTGATGCATCTTTGCATTCCTGACTCTAATACTGTCCTCTAGTCCCATAAACTGGTGTCCAGGAGTTGGTGATCTGCATGGAAAGTTTTCTCTTCTTGTGTTCTGAAAGTCTTAGTTATTGGGTTGTTTGTAGTCATACTCTTTCAAATAACCAGAGTATAGCAAATAATAGCTATAAATTTATAAATTTATAAATAAATCAAGATAAATAAATTTATCTTGATTCAGTAATGCCAACACCTTGCTATATTCACTTCACCGGTTCTCTTTGTGCAAATAATTTTAAGTATATTTCCTTTTTAAAAAAAAGATTTTTTTTTAAAAATTTGAATGGTAGACTTTACAGAAAGAAGAGGGAGATGCAGAGAAAGGTTTTCCATTTGCTGGTTCGCTCCTCATATGGCCTTAACAGCCAGAGCTGAGCCAATTCAAGCTACGAATCTTCTTCGGGGTTCCCACACGGGTTCAAGAGCCCAAGGACTTGAGTTATCCTCCACTGCTTCCCAGGCCATAAGCAGGGAGCTGGATTGGAAGTGGAGCAGCTGAGACACAAACCAGTGCCCATACGGGATGCTGCCTCTGCAGGCTGAGGCTTAGCCTGATGTGCCACTGTGGCGGCCCCCAATTCTATTTCATATATATCACCCCAAGTACTCATCACTAAAATACATCTCTAAAAATAAGGCTCAGTCTGCACAGAGCCATAGCACTATCTACCGTATCATATTACCACACCACCACAGCTAACAAAATACTTCCAAATGCCATCAGCTCTCCCCAGAAAGTATTATTTAAAACTTACTTATTTACTTGCAAGTCAGAGTTACAGAGAGAAAGAGAGAGACCCACAAAGGCCAGGGTTAGGCCAAACTGAAACGAGGAGTTTGAAACTCCATCTGGGTAACCCAGGTAAGTGGCGGGGGCACAAGAACTTGGGCCATCCTCTGCTGATTTCCTAGGACTTTAGCACGAAGTTGGATCTCAGACACAGATGGTGGCCTAACTTGTTGTGCCAACACACAGACCTGCCCAGGATTGTGTCTACACTTGAGTAGTTCTGTCTCTAATTTTCCTTCCCCCTTTTGTCAAGGTTATTGACGTGCTGCAGGAATAAACCCCACTCTCCTAAGAATCATATTTCATGGCACTGATAACTACCTAGATTTCCGACCTGTAGAAGAATCCCAGTCACCCCTGTGGGAGTCCCCTCCTTCTCTTTGTCCCCATCTCCGGAGGCAACTCCCCAGTACACTAAGACCCCAAATCTAAGGCTCACCTGCCCTGTGCCCTGTTGCCTTGGCCTTATGATCAACCCTCATGAGTTTCAAAAATACGGTAGGACCTGCACAGGTCTCTCTGCAGCAGCTGCTCACAAGCACCTGCAGACTAGCTGTTCTTAACACATTTTTAATCAGGTGGTTTATTCCTCAAATATCCAATACAGTTGGAGCTTAGCCAGGCTGGCTGAAGGCAGGCGACTGGAACTCCGTTTGGGTTTCCCACACGAGTGGCAGGAGCCCAAGGACTTCAGCCATCGCCACTACCACCCGCAGTGCACAGGAACAGGCACCTGGAGTCAGAAGTGGAGCCAGGACTCGAACCCAGGCATTCTGATAGGAGCTGTGAACATCCCAAGTGGGATGTTTGCACCCTCAGTGGCCAAGAAGCACCCTGGCAGCCACTACGTTTCAAAATGGATTTCACATTCTTTCCTCCTAACTGCCATCAACTCAGTAACCCTCCTGAGCTCTTCCCAGAAAAACAACCTGTTTTGCAAGTGACAAACGACGCGATTCAGCAGTATCACCCCCACCCTCTGGCCCTGGACAGTCTCCAAGCAGACACATCCCACTGGGGGTTGTGCCTGCCAGGAGTGGGTCAGAAAGAGCAGTTTTCATTGATGTGAGACAGGCGAGGTTTGGGGTTCCCAGGCGCTGTCCCAGTGTCCTTGGAGAGTCAATCATGTTGGCTGGAATACTCCAGCAAGGCAACCAGGAAGAGCAGGATCACTTTTTGAATTTCTCAAGTCGGGGAAGAGGTGGGAGGCTGGGGCAGGAGGCCGGGGGACTGTGAGATTCAGAAAGGCCATGTGCTGAGAGCAGAGGCTGTGGGCGGAGGTCAGTGATAGAACAGAACAGTTCCAGGCACAAAGAGGAGGGAAGGGATGCCGGCAAGGGGCGTGGGCTGCAATCTCCACAGCCTGTCACAGATAGCTCACGGTGACTTTGCTAACTGGGTTGGTCTCTCTTTCTCTCTCCCTTTCTTCCTCCCTCTCTCCCTCTCTCTCTCTGTCTCTCTCTCGGGACGTGTGTGTGTGTGGTGAGGGGTCAGGGTGGCTGGTGGCAGTGGGGGACCACTGAAGGACTCTGACTCCTTGTACTGCATGCACAGAGACCCGATCCTGCAGGGTGAGGACAGAAGCTGGGAGAAACTACGGTACTTCCATACAAGCCGGACTGGACCCTGGATGTTTCGATGAATACCTTGGCTACTGCTTGATGACGCCGTGGGTGTGAAAAGGAGGTAACTGAGAATGGTAAGCAGAGCCAGGGCCTGCCCTTTTGAAAGCGGCCTGTAAGTACGGGTTCTCCTGATGCCCACACCAGGATAAGGTCTGGACCTCATGCACTTACAGAGGTACACATGACCTTTTGGGGCAGACTCTTTGACAGAAGAGGGGTGTGTGAGCCTATGAACCAACTTTAGCCTCAGGGGAACAGTAGTTTGTGGCCAATAAAGTAACAAGGAAGAATCCCTGGGGCTGGAAAGACTTGAACTCAGTAAATATAGAAACTGGTATAAGTAATGCTGAAGCCAATTAAAAAAGAGAGAGAGACTTGTCATGTTTAAGTTCCGGGGAATCTGCTGTTGCATGGCTGCAGGAAGCTGTCTGGTAGACTGGAGGGAGTGGATTGCACTGGCCCTTTCTGGAAGCCTTAGGTGCTTCCCATCCTCCAACCACTCCCCCACCTTTTTTTCTTCCTTCTGCATCTGCTTCCTTCTTTCATCTGCTCCTTCACCTGCTACTGACTGCTTCCCCATCATCTTGCAGACAAGCTCAGGCTTTTAAAATCCTTACCATGCTTACTTTCACACACCTTTCCACTCCATATCTGGCTTGTGCTAAGTGTCCAACTCACCACATAACCTCCTGTCCCTCATTTTAAAAAGTTTTCCTAAGTCTGGCTCCCACCCAGTATTGGTCTGACACCACAACCACTAAGATCACTAATAATCTCGTTGCTGTGTTTCAGGGCTGCTTTCCCAGCTTTATCTGATTTGAGGTCTAAGCAGCGTCTGATACTGGTGGCCATGGTCTTCTAGAAACCACCTTCCTTTGACTCAGGAGCATCTATCATTTTACCACAACTGCACAGAATGCCTTGTCTGTGTCTTGTTTTTATTATTGGTATTAGTATGTTCATTTTAAGTCCATACAAAATTGAACAGTTCACCAACTCCACATGAAAATCCTGCCAGTGTTTTGGAATAGGCACACCCTAAATTTAACTAAGTATTTTTCATCCTCAAGCCTGCTCTGCATCTATCCACCTTTTCTCAATGAATGACACCATGGGTTCTTGAGTCGCTGAAGCCAAGAATCCTGTCTCATCCGGGACTCTTCCCTCTGACATGTCCCTCCTGTCCAGTCAGTAATTGAGGTCTGTGGATGTTATCTCTGCAGTATCTCTAAATTCCTTTTTTCAATTCCCAAGGCCCCTGGGTTGGTTCTAATTGTCTCCCTCACTGAGTTAAAGAAGTAATCTCCTAGTTACTCTTCCTGGCCCCATCACCCACCCCTCCAGGCACTGGCTTGTAGCTTGTGTTCTTTCTAAACTTTCATATTTGAGCATATCACCCATCCCTCATTCACATAAACCCTTGATGAAGGGCCACTCTCAGGACAAAAACACAAAATTTTCAACTGCACTTTCAAAGAGCTGCATTGTGTGTTCATTGTTTGCCTCTCTTGTCTTCTGCCATCAGTGCACTCTCTCCACCGTGTTCATTCTAACTGTTGGGAGTAGTCTGAACAGCCTTTGTAATTCCCACCCTTCGTGTGGATAGTATCTGAATGTTTTGTCTGCTCCTCTTCCTGGCTAACTCGAACTTCTTTCTTAGCTCCCAGAGTAGAGCTGTGAGTTGCAGGCGTTCCCGCCATGGTGGAGTCCGCCATGGAGTCCACCCGCAGAAGTCTCACCATGCTCTGTTGTTGATGTCTGCTTGCTTATTTTTCTGTTAACTGTAAGCCCTTCAACCTTCCCTGTTGTCCATTTCCACACCCTACACAGTCCTGGCACAAATAGTTATTGAGTCTGGGCCCAGCACAATGGCTCAATAGCTAAATTCTCACATTGGAAATGCTGGGATCTCATATCGTGAGTGCTGGTTTGTGTCCTAGCTGCTCTACTTCCCATCCAACTCCCTACTTGAGCCTGGGAAAGCAGTGGAAGATGACTGAAAGCTTTGGAACCCCGTAGCTGTGTGTGAAACCCAAAAGAAGTAACTGGCTCCTGGTTTCAGAGTGTCTCAGCTCAGGCCACTATGATCATCTGGGAGTGAGGCAGCAGATGGAAGATCTTTCTCCTTCTCTCTGCAAATCTGATCTGCCTTGCCAATAAAAATAAATGCTTTAAAAATATATTAAAACTTTTTAAATTAAAAAAAAATAGCTACTAAGTTCAATCAGTACTTGGGGGCAAAAGTGGTTCAGTGACTTGGCCTGTTTAACACTCAATTTTCTGTTGTGTTCCTTTCTTCATCAAGAATAATATTTGTTGAGCACTTGCTGTGGGTCATGCTATTTTTCAGGGGTAGGGAAAGAACCCAACCCACTTTCTTTCTTATTTCTCCCATTGAAATGGTATTTAGATAAAGTCACTTGTCTACTTTTATTTCAGTGGTAATTACAACTGAGATCAGTTTTTTACAGTTGGTGCTTAAAAGCCCCAAGGACTAATTCCTGACTTTAAGCAACAGTGACCTCTGGGCAACGGATTTCCTAGTTACTCTTGATGCCCTTGACCATTTGCATGGAACCATTCATTAGGTACCTGGAAATGTTAATGCTAAATGTCACTGCTTAACAATGCACGTGACCAGGGATTGTTTTGTTTTGTTTTGTTTTAATTTGTTGAGCTGGACCACTTACTTCCCATTCCTAATCATTCAATGAATAATAAACTAATAAATTGTCATTTGGTTTGCTTCTAGGAATGCAACTGCTATTATGTCCTGGGTATGAGGGGGTCACTAGGAGGCACAATGAAATCATTATTTATCAGTTACTGGAGTTTCTGATGGCTTCCCAGAACAAATAGGCATTTACATGTTTGGTATTTTGAGCATGTCTGGCAGGGGCTGTAAATAATATAGCGCACTTTGCTTATCTGACTTAGGCAGTTACTGTTTAGGATGCCCCTTTGACGTGTGTCTCGGGACAGTGTGTAGAGACCAAGCACAAGAGGCAGGCCACCTGGATTAAGTCATTCTATTTCCACCTTCATAGAGAGAGAACTGTATCACTTACAGCTTTCTTAAAAATTACCATTCAGAAGAGAAAAGGTATTGATAAGGTCATTGCTTTAGCCAGGATCTGATCTGTACCATGAACTAAAAGCTGATTAGAATTAACTCCCAGAGCCAAGCCAAGCCATCATTTTTGTTTTGTCTTCTTTTGCTAGACCTCAATAAGATTTCATTTTTTTTTTAAACAAAACAACAACAAAAAATTATTTGGGAATCAGGCAGATTCAGAATTACTAAACTTATTTTTTCCTGCAAATGTTTGAATTGGTATCATCTTGAAATATTCAACTGTCTCTTAAATAGAGCCTGAACCTGACAGTTGCTTTTTAATGAAAGCTAAGCAGTTACTAAAGACAAATGATGCTTTACAAATACTAATTCCTCCAAGTCCTAGATGCTCACCAGGCTGTGAATTTGGCCAAGAACAGAATTGGAGGTGGCAAACACCCTTATGTGCTGGAGACCCTAAACAGGACATTCTAGAAGGTGTCAACTTAGGAACATTATTCTAGGCCAACATATTATTTTATATGTGAGAGAAATGAGGTTTCATAATGTCATAAGATCTGAATTCTAAAGTTCTATGATACTGTAGAATTGATGGCCTCACGCAGAGGATCTTCAAACAAATCATTCCTTTTTTTTTTTTACAAACGATATGCCTGAAACCATTTTAAAACAGAGGCAAGAAGTCCTGCCCGTGGAAAGCATGGATTTTGCTGGGCACACAAGGAAAACTGACCTTCCCCCCAGAATGGGATTGGGGACCCGCCAGTCTAAATAACTGCAGAGCTTGACCACAAGCCAAGGCTGGGAGGCTAAACACAGAGTTCAAAGATTGCCCTTATTTCAGACAAGATCATTTCTATTCACCCCTGTGAGCATTTGGGTCCTAACCTGTCCTGGGATTTAATCTGCAAGCTTCTAAGGTGCCAGTCTTCCCATCGATTCTTGGTTCTGCCTCCTGTGTATTCTCCCCTGCCTCAGGAAAGAGGCACACACTGAACGGTTCATCAAGGATTTTTAGGTCCTAGAACAGAGAAGCAGATAACAGCCACAACCACTTTTATGTCTTCTTTTCTTCCTTTTCCAAAATTGTTTGTATTTATTTAATGGCCAATGAGAGAGACTGAACACCATGGCCTGGTTCACCCCCCCAAATGCCTACCACAGCAGGGGCTGGGCCAGGCGCCCTGAGTCAGGAACTCAATCCAGCTCTTCCATATGAGTGTCAGGAGCCCAGCTACTAGAGCCGCCACTACTACCTCCTGCTGCAGTCTGTATTTGCAGGAAGTCAGGAGCTAGGGCCAGGTGCTGAGTCAGGGAAATCTGGCATATGAAGTGGGCACCTTAGCTGCTAAGCCAAATACCTGCCCCTCCTCTTTCCCTTCAGAGTGCCTCATTTAATGTCACCAAACTGCCCTTTTCTTACCACCCCAAAGTCCAACAGAACATTCATGATAGTGATAAGAAGAAAGTGGGCAGAGAAGGATCGCTTGCAGTACAGCATGGCCGGCACTTCCTTTGCCAGTCTGTGGCAGAGGAAGCATCAAAGACCTTTATAAGACCTGATCCCACACCTCTTCTCTTGTGCCTCCCACGGTCATGGCCCTTCGTAACACCAGCAGTTGGGAGGGTCAAACATCACAGAGAAGGGGCAGCTATCTGGGGCTGTGATGTTCCAAGGTATGGGCTATCCCAATTAACACTGTGATTCTTAGTAAATTTGGCCTAGAAAACTTTCCTGGGCAATAGGAATGGAAGGGGTCTGGGCTCCAGGCCTCTGCCTTACCTCTTTGCTCCTGGAAGACAGAATGAGAAGGAGGCCTGGACACAGAGGTGTCTGTCTCAGTCTCAGGGAGCCCCGCAGTACATCTGCAGGTTGACTCACCCCTACCCTGGAGTCATCCACCCTGGTTGCTGGTCCCTGGGTATGCAGATACATCATTAGCTCTACTGGCAAAGCCACTAGTCACTTGTGTCCTTCTGAGATTCTGCTCTACACGCTGATATGACAGGGAGAGAAAGGAGAGTAAGTCTTAACTGCAGAGTCTCCCCCGACCCCAGGATGAAATGACAGGTCCAGCAGAATGGTACCTATGTACTCATTTTCCCAAGGAGTAGCTCATCTCCCATCTTAACTCTCATCTCTAACTTTTCTTGTTGTTGGCTTGTGTAAAAGACGGGGCTAGAGATAGATCTGACCTAGCAATTGTAACTGTCAGTGTGTGTGTAGGCTGATGTGGGTGACAGAATGAGTTGGACCCCATACTGGTGGGGGCAGATAGGAGTCAGGCCTAGGATCACATCAGGTGAGATTTCTTTGAGGCTCCTCCAAAACTAAACCACTAGATTCAGAATTCCAACCATGGGGAGAGTGGCAGGATCTGTGATCTGACAATGGAGCGCATGCATGTCTGACAGGGCCTCCTCAGTTACTGAAGGTGGTGCAGTATACAGCATATCCAGATGCACATGGATTTGGCGGTCCATTGGAGCCTGCAGAGGACATCTGGTACCATAGCCGAGGAAGGAGGGCAGATGAAATTAGTAAACTACCTCAGCAATCTTTAACGGCAAATTTCTGGGCAAATGGAGATTCTAAGGTGGACTATGCCAGTCAGTTCACCTTGGAGGGATTTCCTCATCCTTGGACTTGCGAGATCGACAGTTTATCAGAACTATCAAAGCCATTTGAACAGAACCCTTGGAGCATGCTCTACAGTGGAGACTGGGATGACATCGTGTGACCATTCCCCATCCCCGGGCACTGAGGCTGCTGGGAGGCTGGGTGTGGCTTCTCCCCTTGTCTCCCACCTTCTCCCTGATATAGGAAGAAAAAGAAAATTTGGAAATAATGCTCTCACCCACTTTTCCCTTACCCTCGATTCTTCCCACCCTAACCAGCTTTGTAAACATCATCAAAACTAAAATCTAACAACAAAAAAAAAGAAAAATTATGCTTTTTATGCTTTTTCTTATGTTCAAAGCCTTCCACTCACTTGCACCAGCTTTTCCTTTACTTACTTGCTCTCATCTTTATGGCCAGCTTGAATGTCTGTTTCCTTTCCTGACTTTTACGTCTCTCCACTCACCCTCCCTCCCTCTGTAAAATCTCCTTGATGTATATTCCACCCTGTGGCCTCCCTGTTCTTTCTCCTCTCTCAAGTATGCCCTGAACGCTTCCTCTTAATGACACCCCTTCTCCGTGCATATTGAAAGAATCTGTTCAAATTAAGTGGACCGCGCCCCTCTGGTTTTTCTCTTTTCTGCTTACATTGTGTTAATTCTCCAAGGTAATAAAGCACGAGGGGAATGGGCCTGTGTGTAGCAGCAATCGTTGTCATTGGGAACCCGGTTTTATGGAGCCTCTGGACCACAGGAGGAACAAAGGCCGAACCCAGGGTAATGAACAGTTTTTGTCATCATTTGTCCTGTGTAAATGCGACCTGGAGAATTCTGGTTGGCACCCTCCTAGATAGGGAGCTTTATAATACACAGTTTGTGAGGTTTACAACCCTGGTCACTGCACCTAGAACAGCAGAGGTGTTCACAACATCTCTAATTTTTGAAAACAGTTTTGTTTTGGGACTGTTTTATTTACTTAGAAGGCAGGGATCAAAGAAGGAGAGAATGAGAGAAGATATACATATGTGGTTTACTCCATAATTGCTCAAAACAGCTAGGGCTGGAGCCAGGAGCAAGGAACTCTCCATCCTCGTATCCCACATGGGTGGTACAGGCCCAAAGCACCTGAGTCACTTTCTGTTGCCTCCAAGGATGCTTTAGCAGGAAGTTGGATCTGAAGAGAGGCTGGATCTCTGACTGGCGCTCCGATGTGGGATGCAGAGAGATCCCAAGCTGTGGCTTTACCTGCTGGGCCAAAAAGTTTGCCTCACAATGGTTTTCCTGAGTAATCAATTCTTACTTGGAGAAAGGAGAAGCAGCAATTTAAAAGATAATGGAAACAGCATCATGCCATACTAGGCTAAGTCTCTAACTGCCCAGCTGACATCCCATATGTTGGGCACTGGTTTGAGTCTTGGCAGCTCCACTTTTGATCCAGCTCTCTGCTAAGCATCTGACAAAGCAGCAGTAGATGAACCAACCAAGTGCTTGGGTCCTTGCACTGAAGTGGGAAATCTAGAAGCTTTTTGGCTCCTGGTTCCTTGTTCCTAGTTCCTGGTTCCTGGTTCCTGGTTCCAACTCTGGCCCTTGTGGTCCTCTGGGAAGTGAACCAGCACAGGGAAAATCTTTGTCTCTCCTCTCTCTGTAACTCTGTCCTTTTGAATAAACATGATTTTTTTCAAAATAAGAACAAGGTAATAGATTTATGAAGGATGACTGAAATATTGCTTATATTCCATCACTTTTTTTCTTTTTACTGTATTTTTAATTCAATGACTAGAGTCAGTATTAACAAACATTTTTCTTTAGAAAGATACTTTGAAAGGGCTAGCCTTTTGTGTGTGTGTATGTGTGTGTGTGTTTAAGATTTGCAGAAAAGGAAAGACAGAAAGATTTTTATATCTGCTGATTCATTCCCCAAGCAACCACAATGGCTAGAGCGAAGCCAATTCAAAGCCAGGAACCAGGAGCTTCTTCCGGGTCTCTCACATGGGTGCAGGGTCCCAAGGCTTTGACTGCTTTCCCAGGCCACAAGCATGGAGCTGGATGGGAAGTGGAGCTGCTGGGACACAAACTGGTGCTAATATGGGATCCCGGCATGTGCAAGGCAAGGATTTAGCCACTAGACAATTGCTCCAGGTCCAGGGCTGGCATGCTTTATAAAAATATTTGCCCGCAGAATCTGAATGGTCATTTTTCTTTACATTATTCATTTCTCTTTTTAATAATTGTCAAGAAGACACATTTTCCAAATTAAGCTGAACTGTATGTTTGTGTTAGTGAAATATGAAAGTTGCAAGAGCCACGCATTGCTTTCTGTTCAGTCCTGATTTTAAAATGGTCTGTAAAGTTCATTTGCTTATGTTGAAGATAACACTTCAAAGGAAAGCACTTGAACAGCTCCTTCTGGCGCTGCTGTGTGGTGCTTTTCTTATCAGAATCAGGATTCCAACGAGGGTTCTGCAGAGAGGGATCTTTTGCCTGTCTGCCTGTCTCTGTGAACACATGAATTCAAGTTGGTGTAACTCCCAACCTGTTCATCATCACCAGCGGCTGCTTTGAGCGTCGGCTGCTCTCCCAGGTCTCTTTCCTTCCTTTTGCCCTTCCAGTGTTGATACACATACACACAAGATAGGTAAGTTGAAAGGAAAAAAAAAAAGATGGGAACATCTAAGTCAATTTGGGAGCAAGCACTGTCTTGCAGTCTGTTAAGCTGTTGCCTGAGATGGTGGCAGCCACATTGGTTCGAATCCCAGTCCAGCTCCCTGCTAATGTGCTTGGGAAGGTAATAGAAGATGATTCAGGCATTTGAACTCCTGCTATCCACATGGGAGACCCGGATGGAGTTCTCAGCTCCTGGCTCCTCCTTGGCCCAGCCCTGACTGTCCCCGCACTTTGGGGGAGTGATCCAGAGAATGGTAAGATCTCTCTCCACCAGCCCCAGTCTCTCTACTACTCCGCATTTCAAATAAATAAACACTTTAAAAAAAATCAGCTTGTGATGGTTCTTGTGAGCAGTGTGTTAAAAGGTTGGAGTGAAGAGAAAGAAAACAGGGGACAATCCAACAGAACACCGTGCCTCAGAAATACTTTACAGGCCTCTGTTGTCTGAGCTCGTGCTGGCCAGGGAGGGAGGCCCAGGAAAACTCGCCAGTGCTCCTGGCTCAGGCTGAGACCAGCTAGTGGGGTCTGGGAGCGGCTGTGAAAGGACTGTCTTTGAGGAACCCTGCTCTCTCCCTACTTCCTATGGAGTCTCTGAAGTTAGTGCTCCTTTCCGGGGTAGACCTATGGGGAGGAAAAGAGGTTGAATCAGAGGACCTATCATTTTGAGAAAGAAATCATCGTGGTGATGGCTCTTAGCATTCATGGGCAGCTTTGTCAGATACATTGATTTCTTTTCTGCCTGGCCAGTAAGAACCAAGACTGACAGCCTCATGCTCTGACCACGGACCAGCCACAAGAAGACTGACTCCAGCGTCAAGCCCATGAAGAGTGCCAATGTAGATACATTGCATTATTGTTTCAAGTTAGTTTTAAAGTTCTGCTTATTTATTCTTATTCATTTGAAACTCAGAGAGAAATAGATCATCTTTGTATTTTTGTGTTTGTTTTCTTTTGAAAGAGTTAAAAAGAGAGACGGAGAGACAGTGAGAAAGAAAGAAAAAGATCTTCCATCTGCTGGTTCACTCATCAGATGGCCACAATGACTAGGGCTGGGCTAAGTAAAAGCCAGCAGCCAGGAACTTCATCTGGGTTTCACACATGGGTGGCAGGGGCCCAAGTACTTAGTCACCTTTCAGCTGGGTGCCCAGGCCATTAGCAGGGAGCTGATTGGAAGTGGAGCATCCAGGACTTGAGCTGGTGCTTACATGGGATGCTGGCATCATAGGCTGCTTTACCTGCTATGCCACACCACCAGCCCCAAGAGAGCTATCTTCTACCTACTGGTTTACTCTGCCAATGCTCCAAAAGCTGGGGCAAGGCCAGGCTGAAGCCAGGAGTAGCAACTAAATCTGAATCTCCCACCTGGGCAGGATTCTATGACCTAGGCCATCGCTGCTGCCTGGGGAATAGGTGGTAGAGCAGGAGATACTTCCTGGATCTCTATAGTGAGACTGAATCCTTTGCAGGCCTTCCTGCCTCTCTGAACAATAGCATATGATCTTGAACCAGCTTCTCTCTTTGCCAGCAAAAGGAGACCGGGATCATGCAAATGAGCCCAGGAATTCAGACCCACATGCAGCTGCTTCTACATCAGAGAACTCAGTGGTCAACCATTCTTGTTTATTCCCTTATTTCTAGAAGAGCCTGTTGAGGCAAAGCAATGGTCACAACCACTTCCTGTAGTCTTGGACTTCTTACCAGGGCTGGGGTTAGTACTTAGCAGATGGAAGTTCTCTCTTTCTCACTATATCTCCCTCTCTAACTCTGCCTTTCAAAAACAAAACAAAACTAACAACAACAACAACAACAACAACAAAACCTCACAAAGGTGATCAATTTTATTTCTCTGAGTTTCAAATGAGTAAGAAAGGACACACCCTGGGAGTTGAGGAGGGAGCTCACAGGCACATGCCAAGTGTGAATAGTTTGTGGGGGTGATAACAAGACCAACTGTGAACCTACAGAAAGTGCTATCTACTTTGAAAAACATTTTTCAAAATTATTTTTTAAAGACTTATCTATTGATTGGGCAGAGCTAGGACCAGGCTATCTGCCTTGAATAGGAGAAGCAGATCAAGTGAGCTGCTGGTGGTGAACAGGTTCACAATGTGACATAGGCAGGCAGGGATCCCACATGGGGAGTCCTGAAGGTTGACTTGGCCCATGAGGAGCTCTCAGGGGGAAATCCCAGCCCGTGTGCAGTGCTGACTCAGGCATGCATACATTAAATAGGTTTCATGAACCCTCAGATTCAATCATATCCCACGAGCCACTACAGCTCAAGGCAGTAAAGCCTAGGCATGCCATGGTTGCACTAGCATGAATCCTATGCTCCCCCATCACCGTCTCTTTTAAAGAATGAATTAGGTGCTCTTAATTGCTGAAAATTATCTCCCCCTACCCCAAAAAAAGAGAAAAAAATTAGGTCCAGCAATGTGGTAGTTGTAAAAAAAAAAAAAAAAAAGAAGAAGAAGAAAAGAAAAAAGAAACAAAGAAAAGACAAAAGACAAAAGGAGAGTGTGCCATGTTTTGTAGTGTTTGCTGATTGCCATGGTCTAAATTTTCCCACTATGGCTGACTTCGAGCTACTAATGGTAGAACAAGTTCCCCAAATTCCTGAATGTTGGGTTTATTAATCAGCTCTTGAAGACTGCTAAGAAAGAGCTGACTTTTGCATATTATTTTGTTTTGCTTTTCTTTTAAGTCTTATTTATTTGAAAGGCAGGGTTATAGAGAGAGGGAGGGAGAGACAGATCTTTCATCCATTGGTTCATTCCCCAAAGGGCTACAATAGCCAGGGCTGGCCAGTCTGCAGCCAGGAGCTTCATCTGGGTATCCCACATGAGTGGCAAGGGCCCAAGTACTTCGACCTGCTGCTGTTTTCCCACATGCATTAGCAGGCAGTGGATCCTAAGTGGACTTGAACTTGTGCTCCTAAGGGAGGAAGGTGTTGTAGGTGGCACTTAAATCTGCAGTGGATGGAAGATATTCCTGTCTCTCCTCCTCTGTGTGTATCTGACTTTGCAATAAAAATAAATAAATATTTTAAAGAAATTTGCTATGCTGCACTCTTCAGATTCGTGTGCAGAGGGAACTGTGATGGGCTGTGGCACAGGGGAAGGGATGCCATGGTGGTTGTGCTGGTGGCTTTCAGGGGTTAGAGATTCAAGGGAGGAGAGATTCTTTGAGCCATTTCAATTTGTTTTCTCTTTCCCCCTGCAAAATTACTTGTCCAGAGAAAACTGGCGCAGATTTCCTAGAGTGAGCAACTTAGACTCATGAAAGCATTGGCCTAGTTTTTAGTATTTCTTCAATCCAAAAACTCACTTGCCTTTGCATAGATAGCTGAGAAAATTCCCCTAATGGGTTTTGCTCTGACTGCAAAATAGAATGCTGATTGGCCTCATCTCCTGCTCAGGGTTAGTTCCTTACCCTTACATTCTTGTAGAATCTCTGCTTTTCTCATCTGGCTTAGAAGCTGAAGTAAGTGCTTTCAAATACAGTCAATATAGGGCCCAGGGATAATGCATCCGAAGTCCATTTTGAGCCTGAACTTCTTTCTTTCTTTCTTTTTCCTGAGCTTCTTTCTAAGTGCTTTCCTCCCCCCTGCCCCCCATGTTATTTGAGAGATGAGAGGCAGTGGGGAGAGAGAGATTGATTAATTGGCATTGAGGACTGGGCCAGGCCAAAGCGAGGAGGCTGGAACTCAGTCTATCTCTCTTTTGGGTAGTAGAGACCCTAGTACACGTGGATCATCATCTGCTGCCTTCCAGGGTGCACAGTGGCAGCAAGTCGGACTGGAAGCAGAGGAAGCTAGATCTTAATCAGGCACCATGATATGGGATGTGGGCATTCCAAGTGTGTCTAGAGCTTCTTTTCCAACCTGATTTAGAAGCCTGGTGCCTGTGGCTCTGTAGCTCACTGACAAGTGGCTTTGAATCGGACTCTTCCTCTGATGAAGCACACGCCTTGCACATTCAGGGGCCATCTCTTAGGAGGTCTGTGAGTGAGGTCTAGAATATGGAGCTCTTCGGGCTTTACCATGGGGCTTTGCATCCTTGTAATATGTCTTTTTATAATCAACACCTAAGTCATAAGTAAGTGCAACTGGCTTCTCTTAAAAGCCTTTCTGGAGTACTTTTACGCCACAAGAATAGACATAACAGAGATCATTTCCTTCCTTCAATATTTTATGTCATTCACTATTATGTCTCTGGCCCAAGTTCAGATTCAGGGCACCAAAGATGGTGTTTATGGTCATCAGTTTGTATCTGGGTTCAGTTCTTGAAATCATTACTCATTGGGGCCAATTATAATTTCCTGCATGCCCACCCTATTGTCCCAGCTATCAACCAGCCCAGTTCTCCAAAGATTCCAGCTTCCTGGGTTTAATGTCTACCAGTCAAGAGTTTGCCTTTCCCTCCTCAGGGAACTGGCAGTCTCCCCCAGCCCCACACACTAATTTTTCCTCGTCCATAGACCATTAGCAATTCAAAGTACTTGATTATTCACCATTAATAATATTTTTAACAGGCACTTAATAATCAACAAGTTATTTCCTGTATTTCGTGCACCCATGTAAAAGCTAGCTTTATACCTATAGTGACAGTTGTACTAGTATAAGCTGCTGCCTGGAAAACTTGTTAACTTTTAATAACATTTACTGATTTCCTAGACTGGACCTTGGGGTATGTTTGGGAATTTGCTCAGCTGCCTCAAGAAATCAGGACTGGACTAGGACTAAATGAAAGAATAGGAAGGTATTTGTTTTGAAAGACTGTAGTTGTATTTATATTTTTAAAATTGATTTACAACCAAGAAAGGGAGAGTGAGGAAAGGGAGAGAGAGCTATCTTCCATCTGATGATTTATATCCCAAATGTTTGCACCAGCCTGGGTTGAGCCAAACCAAACTCAGGAGCCCTGCGCTTAATCCCAGTATTCAGCATGAGTGTCAGGATCCAACTACTTGAGCCATCGTCTGTTATCTCCTAGAGTTCACACCAATAGGAGGCTGGAACGGACAGGGGGCGGGACTAGAACCCAACCGTCCTGACACAACATGTAGGCATCCTAAGTGATGTCCTGACCATTGTACCAAATGGCTTGCTTATGAAAAATGCTTCATTCTCCTAGAAACATAGTCTGTGGACTGCCTCCTTCTATCAGTACTAATACTTCAATATGAGTGTCAAGGAAAGATGTGATCCAGATAGCTTCCTGATTTCAAAATTACAGTTTTCCTCTGCGTACAATAGAAGAGTGAGAATTGCAACTATGATCATAATTAATTTAGTTTTGGCTCAACTATTATATATTACACTAAGGTCAAATATTAGTTACCTACTTAAACCTACAGTGCTTTCCAAAAGGTTGTTTTTTTAAAGCTTTCCTTTGAAGTGCCAGGATACATTGGTTTAGCACAGTGCATTAGCAAATTTGTAAGGATAGAGGTAAAAGCAAAACTAATGGGTATGTTTGTCTTTCTTCAAGGCACCATGTTTCCTGTCATTTGGTGGGGTTTTCTAAAACCATACTGAGTGTCAAGCTGTGTTCCAATGGAGTTGGAAGGAATAATAAGCTAGGGCCACAGTAATCTATTTGTCTTGGTTCAATTCCAAGCAGATGATAACACGAGAACACTGCAGTTAAGGGTTTACTGGAAAAAATAACACCTGTGTTAAACCAGATGATTGCTGAAGGGAACACACAAAAAAAGTGGGGAAAACTAATTCTGATTGGTTGAACACAAAGTACTGAGGTGGTAGGTACTTTCCAAACAATTCCACTTTGCTAGTTTGAATATATTAGATATACTGGCTGAGTAAACAAACTTAGAAAGGAGACTCTGCCACAGGTATGTGATACTGTGAAATTTGAGTGAATTTTCTAGAACAAGAAAGTGATGGCTTGAGGATTATGCACGGGAAGTATGGAACTAGAGGAACCTCTCTTCTGAGTCTTCTTTTCCATTTATTTGGTGGATAACTTTGGGGGAAAATTATTTCTCTCTTTGTCTTGGATTGCTTTTCTGTAAATGGAGAGTGAAAATGTCTTGCTTGTAAGTTGAAATATGCATGCCAAGTTATGATTTTTATGTAAAAAAGTGATATGATGTTAGCAGTGAAGGGAAATATCAGCACTAAACCAAGAAAAAATCATTTTAGAAGAAAAAGACACTTGAAAATTTTGAAAGTTAATTAAGCAAACACTTAATACCTACTTTGGTTGGGAGAATATTAGCCAAGGATGAAGTGACACTAAATAATTAATTTTACCTGGTACCATGAGGCCACCTGCTCTACTTCAAAAAGGTGTTATGAGCAGCGTAACACTTTTATAGCTAGTCAAAAAATTCATAAAAATAATTGAATGGAAAGACTCAACATCAGAACATTCTGGCTGAGTATACAAATGAAAGCAGGCAGTAGGGGAGTGTGACCTTTTTCATAACTGTCTACATGAAATACACTGCTTATTTATTGCATGGGTCTTGTGGTTATCTGCTGACTAGAATTGCATTTTGGTGTCCTAGTGATCATTTCGGGCCTGAACTTTGGTTAGCGTAATCACTTTTTTAGATAACTTGTAAATGCTGTGATTTTTTTCCCCTTTCTATGCAAATCATATTTCTTGACCCCCTTTCAAGTTAGGCACAGCTACGTGATCCTATTTGTCAAATGCAGAGCGAGGAAGAAGTCATCTGACTCACCTCTCGTTTCCTCCAGTTTAGCCACCAAGGAAGTCCTTGTGGAGATGGCATCTTCATCAGCCCCTTCTGCCTGGTGGGATGAGACTTGAGTGTGAATGAGAAAAACACTGGGTTAACCCTAGGGGCATTGTGGGTTGTTTACGAAAGCAGAAACTAGCCTGTTGTGGCTAAAGTAGGTGGTGTAAGGCCAGGTATCTATTTGTGGATTCAGAAGCAGCCAGGTGGCACAACTCAACAGCCTGGCAGCCTGATACTTACAAAGAATGATTCTTCAAAGACACAAAGCAGCTCACCAAACCAAACCAGAAAGGAAACCCCCGGCTGCTGTGTCCTGAGAGCTCCTCTGTTAGTAGCAGGATTTGCTCTCCCTCCAACTCTTTTCTGGTTAGGAGGGTGGATCCACACACTTTCTCTGTTGCAGTCTAGGATTCTGACTACTAACCATGGCCAATGTTAGTGGGACTGTGGACTAACGGCCTCTTCCATGACCACTTCCCACATGTCCCTCCCTTGCCATCTCCCTCTTTCCCTCTCTTCTTCCTTCCACACATTAAGTGATTGCATGCCTACTGTGTACCAGGCCCTGTACAGTTTCTAGAAGTGCAAGCCAAAGCGCTGTGATTGGCCTCAAAAGGGGTTTCTATTGAGTTAATGGAAGTCTAATCTTTCTGGTCAAATAATCCGAATTAGCTGTGGGTGGTCAAGTCAGCACACGGCTCTACACAAGACCCAAGACGTTTGTCCTCTGCTTACATAGGCAGTGGTAAATGTCATATTTGAGATAACGATAAAATAACATGCTGGCTCAGAAATGACATGGAGTGACCACAGACCCTAAGTGGTTAAGCCTTGAGCGCTATACAGATTAACTTCTGCCAAAATGAATTGAAACCACACACAAACATCTTAGCACAGCTATCCGAAGTTATTAGTAGTCTTCCAAAGATGCTATCAAGTCTTTAGGAAGATCACGAGGAGGAGGAAATTGTATTCTTTTGGAACATTTTAAAGAATTCTCAAATATTTGAGGAATGTGTGGGAGGTGCCAAGTCCTTTTTGTCAGGCCACGCTGGAGCCCTTTCCGGTTCACATGACCTTCTTCCTGCTGGAACCATTAATCACAGCTGAAAACAACAGCAGTTGGAAGTCATCAAATAACAAAGACAAGACAGAAACATTGACCAGTGACTTGAGTGATAGCCAGGAACTGACAAGGTTGGAAAATATTTTGTCGAAGATTGTACATATAAAAACCATAAACCTCAACTGATTCCTGGAATTTATCATTTTAAGCTTTGCTAGTCCAAAGTGGAATCACAGTGAATGTGAAGAACAATTCTGAGAGGTGTTGCTTTTGTTTATATTTTTATTCAGCAAAGTATGCTTAAAACAAAAAATCATAACATCGGTCACCAAACAAAACACCAAACATGCCACAAAGCAAATCAAACATAGGAAAGTTTCCTTGTTAACGTATTTGTATTTTTCAATTAAAAAAAATGAGATCCAGAGATACAAGATGGAGAGGGAGAGACAGAGAGAGGGAGAGACAGGTGGAAGAGAAGGAGAAAAGAGAAAAAGAGAGCATTCTCTCACTTGCCAGGTCAATCCTTAAATACCTGCCATGGTTGGGGAGCGGGCTGGGTTGGGCCAGGTCAGGGCTGGAGCCAGAAGCTAGGAACACAATTCAGGTTCCTCTCACCTGAGTGTCAGGAATCCAACTCCTTGTGCTGTCACTGCTGACTTGTAGAATCTGCCTTAGTAGACAGCTGAAGGCAGAACCCAGAGCCGTGCATTCTGTTGGAGGGATACAGCTGAGATACACTGCTCCCATAACCTGTTTGCTAGCTGGGCCATGTAGAGAAAATGGAAACTCACAGACTTAACAATATACACACATTCAGAGATCCTAAGTGCTGATTTAGGAAGCATCTTTATTTAGTGATCAAGAATTCTGAGTTATAAAACTGTGAATGACCTATGAACACAGATTACTAAAATGAGTCTCTTCTCACAAACTAGAATAATCTTGGAAGTCAGAAAATAATATATATATACTCTATACTTCTGCAGTTGGTGGCCTGGGTTGCTCTCCATCGTCGGGGAGACTGTCCTGGTGCTCACTCCCTCCGGCTGCTGCGCCGCAGTGTCCCCGGTGACTTGGGATCGCAGGAAGCACTCGGTTTGTCCGTAGTGGTTCTCCAGACAGAACTGGGGAGAAGGAATGGAAAGCGAGACTTTCAAGGCAGGCTGTTGGCAGAGCCTCCTGTGAGCAGTGCTGTCAGTCACCGGCACCATTGCGCAAGGAGCTCGTCCTGGTGGTGACAGAGCTGCAGAGGGAGCACCGTGCATGCAGGTCTGCTCAGGCCTGGGACACACACATGGGCAAGGAACTCAAAAGAACACAGCAAAAGCAAGATGGCACCATGTTTGATTAAGAACAAGATTGGGACTGCAGGCCAGGCAGAGCTCTGCTTGGGAGGTGTGGTAGCTGTAGGATGGTCAAGCCAGAACAAGGTTCTGCCCAGGGCCCGGGATGGGGCGTTGGCTCTGTGCTTTTATGCAACCCTCAGTAGCATCTCAGGTTTCTTTTGGGAAAAGCACTATATGGTCTTGGACTTGTTTTTAAGGAGGGCTGTGTTGATTGGAGATCCGTATCTTCTCTCTCTCCTGGAAAGTAAAGCTCTTGGGGTGCCAGAGAAAAACCTCTATGGCTTTCTCCAAACCTCACCAGGGCTCAAGACTGTGACACTTTCCTTACGCACGTGGCTTCGTGAAATTCTGCTTCAAGACACATCCAGGCTTGCATTTGATTCACTGATACAAACTGCTGTCATCCCAAACTGTCGCTTGACACAGGTTGGTAAGGGCAGAGGGATTTAGCTGTCCAGGAAAAGGTCTAAGTTTCTGCTACGGTTTAGGGGTTGGTTTCTTTTTCCATGCTTGTACTTAGACCCTATAGTTCTAGTATTTTCTGTGGGTACCCTCCCAACTCTGACTGGGTGTGTGCCCCATGCAGACAGCGTACCTGATGTTGTATGTGTGTTTTCTCATTTAACCCTCCTGACTACCTCACTGCACCGGCATTATCACCTCAGCCAAAAGAACTGAAGCACACAGAGAAAGGCTAAGGAACTTGTCAGAAATTGTTAGGTCAGCTCCCAAATCACTGGGTGGGGTGGAATAGGGAGAAAAAGGAGGAAGGAAGTTAGAATCCAGTTCATTTCATGAGGCAACTGACTCATGATCCTGTAGTTTTTCCCTTGGTTCTGCTATGTACTATCCAAGGAAGATTAGTTATGGAAGTCATATAATCTCTTCAGAACTCAATCTTCCCCTCTGTACATATTATAATATTAATACTAATTAATATTAATAGTAATATGGGAACTGCTTCAGCGAGGGTATACGACTTCAACATCTCAGGGTATTGGGCCCAGATATTTATATGTAACAAACACCCTAGGGAATACTTAAGAGACACTCAATTTGAAGATCATTGGCCCAACAAAATATACAAATAAATATTGTAATTGTGGGATTTTTTTGTTTAATATATGATGAAGCAAATTAACATCAGAAGTATTCCTGAATAATGGCATGTACTTCCTACTGAGGAATGCCTACACTGTGAATACGGAGAAAGAACCCATTTCTAATGGGTTCCGCTCCTTGGATTGACCTGGCAAGTGAGCACAACCAGAGAATTAATGGCAAGAGGCCAGGCTTGGGAAAAGAATTTTTCCTTTTTTTTTTTTAATTTCAATTTATTTGAGGGACAGGTGGATAGAGACCCCCCCATTCACTGGTTCACTCCCTGAAAAGGCTTACAATAGCTGGGGCTCCAAAGCCGGGAGCCAGGAACTCAATCCAGCTTTTCCGTGCGGTGGCAGGAACCTACCCAGCTGACCCAGGACTGCACTTGGAGTCACAAGCCAGAGCAGGGAATTGAGAGCAGACCTCGTGACGTAGGGTGCAGGTGTCTTAATCTTTAGACTAACCAAAAAATCGCTCCCAAGAGGACACGATATAAGGCATCTTCCTAAAGTTATTTTAAAAATATACCCAAAATAATCTTCTGGGTTTATTTTCCTGTTTCTCAGACACAAAAATTCCTGAAGGGAGTAGAGTATTCTTTTTGCTGTTGGTTTTTAAAATAAGTATAACCCACTGATGCCTTAAAGGATGCCTCTATTTTTCCATTCTATACAAGCTTCAGTAAAAGTCATCTGTAATCCCCTTGAGTTGTATGGCAAAGAAATGCAAAGAAAGATTTGTACTACTTACATTTTTGGTCTGGTAGGGGAGCTAGGTTGCTCCGAGTGAAGGGAAAATCCTTGATTTTGGGTCGGTTTGGGGAGAGATGCTGAAAATTTTGACCTGGAAACAATGAAATATTGGCATCAATTATTTGAGGCGAAACTATAAAGTGCAACAGAGAATACAATCATGAAAGGTGCTGGAGATGAGTAAATTCGAGGTGCTAAGAATCTCAGTGATTTTTACTACATTTAAATGAGAAGGACAAAAGATCAGAAACCATTTTTGAATGAACTAGTTTCAATCAAATGTTTCAAGGAAACACTTCATCACTCATATCCTACATGTTGCAGAAATAAAGAGAACATGTATGGTGTTAATGTAAAGCATGTAGTCACTAAATCTGATGAATGAATGAATAATGAGTAAAATCTCTTTATCTGGAACAGTGTTTCTTAATCCTGGATACACATAGGATTGATATAAGGTAAATCATTTTTTTCCCAGGGTACACGCTGGGGAGTGGGGAGTCAGATTTATCAGCTTCCAGTTAATTCACGTGTGTACTCAGGACAGGCGTGGATTGACCTAGATGATGGCGCTGGGATGTTTGGGAAAATAGCCCTTCTCTTAACATTGGCAGTGACCTACGGTGTACGGCAGCTGGCCTGCCACATGAACTAGCCCTCAAGAGCTGATGATTAATTTATTTGGAATTTTATGAATTGGTGGACATCATGCCGATGTGTTTTGAAATTGAGCGTGATGGAAGCATTTATGCCATGGGAATCGGCTAACACTGATTGTTTTTTTCAGTAGGGCGTTCATCAACACACACCTGATTACAGAATGTGTCAGAGCTCTGAAAATAGAAGGCAGTACAGGAAAGTGATTTAAGAATAAATGTTGACTGAGGAGCTGGCTCCCTGGCCCAAAAGCTAATCCCCTGCCTGTGGTGCTGATATTCCATTCCGTATGAACACCAGTTCTAGTTAGCCCCCACTGCTGCATTTCTGACCCAGCTCCCTGCTGGGTGGCCTGGGAAAGCAGTAGAGGATTGCTCAAACCCTTGGGATCCTGCACCCACATGGGAAACTCAGAAGACGCTCCTGGCTCCTTACTTCAGACTGGCCCAGGTTTGGCCATTGTGGTCATTTGGGGAGTGAACCAGGAGTTGGAAGATTCTCTCTCTCCCTCTCTGTAACTCAACAAAATAAATCTTTTTTTTTTTTTTTTGACAATCTTTACATAGTTTATTAAGGCACAAAGGGTCAAGGGCTACAGGGAAGTGGGTAAGACTATTATTTCCACTTTTTTTTTTCCCTCTATCTGGGGAAAAGAGGGGGATAAAGGGAGAAGCCCCACCCAGCCTCCTATCCATCCCAGGTCCCCGATGTGGGGCATGCTCTGAGGGTCTTGCAAAAGTGGTTTTTTATAGTTCAACAGTTCTGAATTATTGCCAATCTCACCATTCCAAGCACAATGAAGTCACTGCAGAATCCACTGATTGACATAGTCGATCTTAGAGTATCTGTTTGTCCAGATTTTCACTGCCAGCACATGGCTGGGGTAGTTGATTGATTTGTTCTGTCCTCTGTCCTCTGTTGTGGTACCAGGTGTCCTCTGCAGGTTCCAAAGGACTGCCATATCCTCCATGGGCACCTGGTTATGCTCTCCACTGTTTGCCCAAGCCTCTGAGGTGGCTCAGATCTGACACTTGCACTCCCTGGCACACCATGGAACATGCACTTCTCTTCATGGTTAGGGTTCTGAGTCCGGCAGTTTGATTGGGGAGATCCCCAAAGAAACTTTGTCTGAGGTGATCCCAGACCAGATACTTGTGTGTACTTGCTAGTACAGCACAGTCCGTTGCCCCCAATCAGCTGGTGGTTGCAATAAGCAAAATAAATCTTTTTTTAAAAAGTTGACTGAATGATATAATGAAAAGGAATTTAGGCACTGGGGTGGGACAGGATTAAGCTTGCTTCTCTGCTTCCTTTGTAGCATATGCCCAAACCTACCTTGCCCCCGTTTAAGTAAGCCCAATGGTAGATTGTGGAGGACAGCTAACAACACAGGGCAGTCTAATGAAGATCGAGCAACATTCCCGATGTCTTTGGTGGATTTTTCCCCACGGAATGTTTAACTTCTGGAGCCATCATTTCTAATAAAAACATTTCTTTTTTTTTAAAATAAAAATTATTGTCTTTTTATTTTTGATGATGTTTACATAGGGTGGGAAGGACCGGAGACGGGAGCCATCATTTCTAATAAAAACATTTATGGGTAGAATTATGAGTAAACTCCTAAGAACACTGGAAGCAGAAATCTGTAAAAACAAAGAGATGGCAATAACAGTCATTATAGATAATGTTTATTGGGCACTTAGATCATCAGGGATTGGGCCAAATATTGCTGGCCTATTCCCTTTCCTGAACAACCACTTGCCCTCCCTGGTGAGGCCAATATTGCTATATTTCTCTCTCTCTAAAGGAGGATCCTGAGGCTTGGGCAAGCTCTAAAACATGTTCCAGATCACATGCTAGAAACTGACAGTCTTGGCTCCGCCAAGGGCACCATTGTGCCTTGCTAGGAGAGAAAGCGATGTTGGTTAGGGTGGGAGAAGCAGTACTGAGGAGCAGCGTGAACTTGCGCATAACCAAAAAAACTCTTTTAGTTTCTTTCTTTCTTTTTCTTTTTCTTTTTTTTTTCCTATAGATACCTCCGGGGAACTTATAGCCTAGGGAGGCAGAGTTGAAGGCCACTCTAGAACAAAAACCCAGGAAAGGTTTTCACAGTTGCATGAAAGAACCAGAGTTGAAGGAAGAATTCATACTGGTAAGAACTAATGAACATATTCAGCAATCACTTACTGGGCGCTTTCAGTGTTCCAGTTCCTGGGGTACAAGGGGGGAGGAGATGGCAAAGTGATCAGAAAGGCTTAGAGACAGGTAAGGCTGTACTTCTGAGGCCCATGGGTAGTGCTGTGCAAGCAGGTGAGGCCATTGTCAGGAGGGAAGGATCCGCACGGGCAGTGTGGCCCTTGAATGCCCTTGAATTTGCTGACAGGTCGGCTGCTTGGTGAACTGAAGCTTCAATTTCCTCCATCACTAAATGGGAATGAAAAGTTGCTCTCCTGCATTGTGGTCCAAAGGGAGGCGCTCAACCAGGTGTGGTGTTGTTATACATCTTCAGAGTCACTGCTGAATTTCCAGTTAGTTCTTAAATCTGTCATGCACAGAGCAGGGGGAAGCTAAATCCATATCACAGGCAAAGAGGTCATAGAGTGGGAAGGAACAGGGTTTCCAAGGAACTGAAAAAAATTCAAGGGATGGTGAAGGAAAGCTGAGGGGTTGAACCTGGAAGACAAGGAAGCTGACCAGGGGGAAATAAGGCCGGATTGTGGCCCCAGGGTGGTGTTTTTCCAGTTAAGGAATTTGGCCTTTGTCCTGGAAAGACCAAAGCCTCTGAGAAGTTTTAAAGAGCCCTCACAGGATAGGAGCTAGGCAGCCTGTCCTGGAAGATACAGTGCAGTAGGGCACAGACAACCAATAAGAGGCCCCTCTTATATAGATCTTGGGCATATCCACAGCCAAACTTTTGAACCGTGGCACATCCACTACTGAATTTTTGGATTTTTTTTAAGGCTAATTAATTTATTTGAAAGAGTCACAGTTAGAGGGAGAAAAAAAAGAGATCTTCCATTTGATGGAACGGCTGAACTTTGAGCAGGTATTCATTTGGGATGGCAGCATCACACAGCAGCAGTATAACCTACCATGCCATAACTCTGGCCCCAAGGCTGAGATGGCCCACTGAGTCCTCTGCATCCATCCATGGGATGAACTGCAATTTGGGGTATTAAATTCACTTTTTTTCCCTGACAGGTCAGAAGGTCAGCTGCCTTTCTTGCTGAGACTGCCAATCTCTTCCTTGTAATTAAAAAAAAAAAAATTTATTTTTATTGGAAAGGCAGATCTACAGAGAAAAAGAGATACAGAGAGAAAGATCTTCTGTCTGCTGGTCACTCTTCAAATAGCTCCAATGACTACAGCTGAATCAATTTGAAGCCAGGAGCCAGGAACTTCTTCCGGGTCTCCCACACGGGAGTAGGGTCCCAAGGTTTTGGGCTATCCTCAATTGCCTTTCCCAGGTGACAAGCAGGGAGCTGGATGGGAAGCAGGGCAGCCAGGACACGAACCAGTGCCCGCATGGAATCCTGGAGCATGCAAGGCAAAGACCTCAGCTACCAGGCCACCCCACAGGGTCCCTTTTCGTAAATTCTTGATGCATGAATCACAATTTTTGAGAAGCAGCTGCAGTTAACAACCTCCTGACAGTTGATGCCACAGAAACAGCCATCATCCTATAAACCTTGGAGCTCACATTTAAAATCATTTAAGTATTCTGACTCTTGGATTGCAACCCCAGTAAATCCTAAATACACGTAATGCCCCCTTGGTCTCAGCAAGGTTGATTTTAATATTTGATGTCAAGCCAAAAAGAGTGAATTGTCACTGCAACTGTCGAGAAAATTCTGGAAAAGGAAGTTCTCTCTTACAGGAGAAAGGAAGTGAGCATTTTCTTTTCTTGCAATGGCTTATAAATAACCAGGCTAGCAGAAAACACCACAGAGCTTTCTGTTCCATTTTCTCTGAAAGCTGCAATGAATTAAGCTGATGTACTCCAAATTCCAACTCATTAGGATAAGTGCCGCATCACCCAGCTCTCTACATCTAGCTCGCTGACAGCTCTCAATAAATGTTAAGCAATAATCATTAGAGCTAAATGTTCAGGGTTGCTGATGCAAGCAGAGGATGGTGATTGCCAGGAATTCAAATAGTATTGCTGCGAGCCAGTATCGTTTTTACTCAATGCAGGGCAGGAAAGGAGAAAATCCAAAGATGGACGGACTTACCAAGTTCAAAGCAATGGTACAGTGGTATGATTTGTAGTATTTAATTGCTTTACTCTGTTAAATTTCCTCATGAAGATATGGGAATTCAACGGAGACACCTGCTAAGTTTAACCATCTTACACTCACAACCAAAGCCAAATAAGTAACTCCTTCAAGCAGAGAGCAAAACCTCAGTAGTTCCAAAACATCACATAACATTGGTTTTAAAAATACTCCAAAAATAAAAATCATAAGGTGGGGAAATCTTCATTTGGGGAAAGAGAAGGTCATTTATAAGAAAATTAGCCTGGAGATAGCTCACACCAACAACTGAACCTTAAGATTTTTAAAGAGAAAAACACACTGCCATGGTAATGCTTTCTTATTGAGGTGATCTGGGTTCAAGTTCTGAATGTGTCATCAATTACCTGAAACACTAGATCAATCATTTGACTTTTCCAGGCCATTCAAATTATAATTGCAAAGGGCTTCATGAAACCATAGAGTTCCAGTCCTTGGTTCCACAGCATTAGGCCACTGTAGACCCACAGAGATCATATTTCTTCCTTTGTCTATAAGGATTTATTCAGAGAAACAGCAGCACCACTCAGCTCACTCAAGCAGAGCGAGCGCTATACAGAAATCTGGTTATGCTGATGACAGAAAACCCAAGAAGTCAAGGAAAGGACAAGATGAATGAATACTCTAGAGATGAGCCAGGGCAAGCAGAGGCAACCACCTCTAGGCTGGAGGAAGAAAGGGAGGAGCTGGCATTGCCAAAGCCCAGGCACCCATGGGAGCCAGTGTTGCCGAGGCAGGGGCATGTGCGGAGGATGCTGGGAGAACATAGAGCCCACAGAGGGGCTGCAGGAAGTCGGGGGGTGGGGCGGTGGAGACTACGGAGGCCTACCGGTTTGCTCCTTTCTCCAGTTACTAAGCTTCTGCTTGTACCCCCTGATTCATCAAAACAACCTGGAGGCCTCCTGGCAAGGGAATTTGGGAAGGGCAGTTCTCAGTGGGAGTACAGCAAGAGGGAGAAGAGAGACAGCTTAAGCATCCATAAATTTTCTTTAAAATAAAGGTCACCTATGGGGTCACCTATGGATGTCTCCTTGGTATAATGCTTAACTTATGATCACACAGGTGGGAAAAATACATTTGCATATGCATTTTGGAATAAAGAGTACCCTGAGCAAATTACTATGCTATCAACTTTTTTGATCTTAACAGCTACACACAACCCTATGAACTGTGTGTATGGTATTTTATCCAACCCTTTTCTTTCCTTTTTTTTTTTTTTTTTCAGATGAGGAACCAGAGGCTACAAGAGATCCAGTGACAGGGAGGAAGGGCAGAGCCAGATCGAACCCAAACTACAAAGCTTTAGAAGTCCTCACTTAGCCAAGAACGGCTTTGAGCTCAATGAACACTCAATCACACTAGCTGGATGAATTCAAGCATTGACATAGGCAGAACAAATTGCTCAGGATTTCCTTGGAGAATCTCACTTCTCCTTTTTGCTGTTTTATTGGGTGCTGAGCAAATCCCCAAACCACATTTATTGACTTTCCTTTTATCTCCAACAATGCAGACATTTTTGAAAGGCAAAAAGGGCAAATTCTACCAGCTCTCTCTCCATTATGCATTCTCTCTCCTCTCTTGTTTAGGGCAGAAAGCAATGTGTCCATCTCAACGACTGTATTTCCAAAGCTCCTTCACAGATAGATGACTATGATGATGGTGTGGGACAGTGGCGGGATGAGCTGATTCAGCTCTCTGCTTCCTCCTTCCCACTCCAACAGCCTTTGAATGTGAAGTGACCTGGGCATGGAAAGCACGTTAGGCTTTGGAATACACGGGTGGAAGGAATCAGCAAGTGCCTGGGAAATGCCTTTCAGACTACTTTAATGGGAAAGCAATAAACTCCCATGTTGTTTAAGGCACTGTGACATCTATTTCAGGCAACAGAACCCAATGCTAACTAGGTTGTCTCTGAAGCAGAATAACATTTTAGAATTTTCTAGAAAGAAGGCATTTGTTTGGCCAGGACAGGACTAACTGCGGAAAGCAAGCTGAATGGATGCTCTGGAGACCATGACAGTGCCAAAAGGTGGCAGAACCACATGTTTCCTTCCCTATCCTATTGCAGAAGAAATGCAAAAACATGATGATGCCAGTAGGCAAAATGCATCAGTGCTAGGTGAGTGAAGAAGGATCATCAGTGGGGTTTCCTCCCAATGGAAGTAGCTTTAATGCGCTGTGCATTTATACCCCATGCTTCCCAATGTACTGATGTACAAGAGAGGAGCCTGGTCCTGCCTCAAAGGCTTCTGGCATCAGCCCATGTCAACAAGAGGAGACAGCCAGGCTTAGCTTGCATCTCAACTGGGAAGGGACACACTGCATTTGAAAAAGAGATATGGCCCTCCCCTACTTTACTTAAGAGATAGGTATTTATTTGGAAGGCAGAGTTAGAAAGAGAGAGAGGGAGAGACCGAGAGAGCTTCCACGCATTAGCTTACTCGCGACGGGGCCAGGTCACTGCCAGGAGCTCCTTCCTGATCTCCCACGTGAATCTCCCCTAGTTTAAAAAACACAATCACACTGCTCTCTCAGGCCTTTCATTTTTCCAATTTTGGCAGATACAAAGACAGAAGAAATATATCCTTTTCCTCCTCTTAATCTTACTGTTAGGAAAACATCCCTAGAGACATTGGTTAAGGAAAGGAGATTTTCTCAGCGCCCCTGTAAGAAGCTGTGTGGACTGTGCCAACCTTGTGACCAACGGAGGTGTCTACCTGGTGTGCGGCAGGACAATGGTTCCTCGGCTCCACCCCAGTCTTGCCAGATGGGATTTTGAGTTCTTTAATCCCACCAAAAACCAAAACATCGATAATCAACAATATCTAAAATTAAACACCAAAATACATTCATCAAATAACACATAGTCCTACCCCCCTTCACCCATTCCTTATTTCATACAAACTCTTTTATTATCAATTCCCTACTCCTACAACTAGCAAATACACTACTCAAATATATCAACCGTAAACAACCACACTCTTCAATTTATAAATACAACACTTAATATACTTTACCCATTTATTACTCAAACACCAACTACTTTATAGACACTATCAATCCCATATGCTCACATATATCCCCAACCACTATCTCACAAACCATATCTTCCATACCTTTGATTTAATTGACAATTTTACCAGTGCATCTTCATTACTTCTTCCTCTTATTACACATGCTACCAAACTCCCTTAGAATATACTTATCTCACTACTTCCAACTCTAAACACTAATTCCACACCCCACAAATCCCAATTCCTCACAACACAACACATATTTACCTATCCACATCTTACTCTCCAATACATCCACAAAACACAACTCCACTACCCCCCCATACCACCGCCACTACTCATAAATATCTACCCACCCCATTATCATCAACCATATCACATTACCTATAAACCTTAAACATTTCCCCACCCCCTCTCTCCATCACAACATAATAATCATTACTTACCTTCCATAAACAAATCCATTAATCCACAAATTTCCTTTATTTTCCCCTTTCATCCACCCACTTTACCACACAACAATTCTTTACACTTTTCTCTCCAAATCACCCCACCCAAACAACACCACATCCAACCATTCACAACTCTTACCATTACCTCATCAAATCATTACTTCACAAACCATACACTCCCCATCCCTTCTTTCTCTTCTCCCCCACCTTCAAATCCATCATCATGAATAGACCGAAGAGGAATATGTGGTGGCCCTGAGACCTCCTGGTGGCCAGGCCGGCCTGCGAGCAGTCTGTCCAGCAGCTTGTCTGAAGATGACAAAGTCCAAGCTTTGCAGGAGAACACCTGGTTAGAATCACCCCTCCAAGAGCTATCCAGCAAGGGATGACAGGCAGTCCTGTGACTCAGCAAGTC
This sequence comes from Ochotona curzoniae, assembly GCF_017591425.1. Classification (NCBI taxonomy): domain Eukaryota; kingdom Metazoa; phylum Chordata; class Mammalia; order Lagomorpha; family Ochotonidae; genus Ochotona; species Ochotona curzoniae. Next base: position 25,972,030 of record NW_024465582.1, read on the forward strand.
CTGTTCACTCCGACTCTGCTGGGATCTCTGAGCCATGGGTGGAGGGCCTGAGCTCAGGCCAGCATGGGACGTGGCTCCATGGGAAGCTGTCAGAAAGTGACTGCCCTGGGTAATGGGGGGGAGGCTCTGTGTTCTGATTGGTGGAAGCCCCTTGCAGGTCACAGATTTCTTTTCTGGCAGGAGATATTTTGATTTCTCAGGGGTCCTCTTCTTGAGATCCACCATTGCCACCTGGTCCCCGGGCTGTTCTTGGCAGTTGGAGTTCACGAGGCTGTCGAAGGTGGTGATGATGTCATCAACTTCCGAGGTGTCCTCTCCTTGGGCCTGGACCCTGCTGTGCTCCTTCTGGTGGACTCTGAGGTCTTCCTTCTTGCTTTTGCAGAAGATTTGGTTCAGCATACTGAAACGACCCTCTTTCTTCTGTGGTCTACTGTGCTGGGAGGGAAGGAGCTGGGCAGGCTCTGTTCTGTCGGAATAGAAGAGTACCAGGGCAGTTAGCGGAGTACAGGAAGTGCGGACAAGACTGTTAAAAAGACAGCAGCTCCCCCGTTCCAGCTCCTGGAGCAGCCTATCAGATCCAGCAAGGACGCTTCCCAAGCCCTGTGACATCCAAGATATCAGGCAAGAGCCCACGACACCCTCCTTTTTCCCTTCTACAAGTGTTATTTTGTTTTAAGATTTATTTATTTATTTACTTTTATTGGAAAGGCGGATATACAGAGAGGAGGAGAGACAGAAAGGAAGATCTTCCATCCAATGGTTCACTCCCCAAGTGACCACAAGGGCCCTAACTGAGCCAACTGAAGCCAGGAGCTCTTCTGGGTCTCCCATGTGGGTGCAGGGTCCCAAGGCTTTGGCTCCATTTTCAACTGTTTTCCCAGACCACAAGCAGGGAGCTGGATGGGAAGCAGGGCCACCGGGACATGAACTGGCCACCATATGGGATCCCAGCGTGTTCAAGGCGAGGACTTTAACCACTATGCTGTTGTGCCAGACCCAATTTATTTATTTTTATTAGTAAGGTAGATCTACAGTAAAGAGGAGAAACAGAAAGATCTTCTGTCTGCTGGTTTACTCCCCAAGTGGCTGCAACTGCCAGAGCTGAGCTGATCTGAAGCCAGGAGCCAGGAACTTCTGGGTCTCCCATGTGGGTGTAGGGTCCCAAAGCTTTGAGTCATCTTCTACTGCTTTCCCAGGCCACAGCAGGGAGCTGGATGGGAAGCGGGGCTGCCGGGACAGGAACCGGCACCCATATGGAATGCCTGAGCTTGCAATGTGAGGATTTAGCCATTAGGCCATCATGCCATTCCCCAGCCCCAAATGGTTCTTCCCCTGGCTAGTTTTTCAGTTAGGGAGTGCATTTCTTAGATTCTTCCCATTCTCTCAGAGACTTGCCTTTCAAAATTCGCTCCTAAGATAATCTATTTTCATCCAGGGACATGTGAAGTGGAAAATAGGGTGAAGTATTACTGTTTTCTTAAGGTCAAGGCAATACACATGTAGGCTTTAAGAGATGAAGGCGGCCGATGAGCCAAGTCCACGCTTCAAGGACTGGGAGGAAGCGGAAGTAGTGGAGGCAGAGAGAGTGTGGCTTTAAACTTTCTCTGAAAGTGATTCCAGGAACAATGCACAGGCATTGTCCCTCTCAGCATCCTTGGCTGTTTTTGCGTATTTTGTTTTCTCTGTGTAGTTTTTCTTTCAGTCTTCTATTCAATTGCCTGTTACGTTAAAAATAAAAATTTTTTTGTAGAAAGTAATCTACTAAAGGCAAAGAAGGAAAGAGACTGGGGGGAGGGTGGCGGGTGTGGGCTCCAGCTAAGAAGAGGAAGTGTGCACGCCAGAGGTTGGGTGTGGCCCCAGAGGACAAGTGAGCAATGTCCAGCGGGCAGGCCGATTCCAACAGCAGGCGGTTGGCCGGAGTTTGGCTGGCGGCACTCCAGTGCAGAGTTTCCTGAGGTCCTGTTCTGTTTCTGTTCCTTGGAAAAGTTTGTGTTATTCTCCCCTGAGCCTACAATGGACTTCAGGCTTTCTGTGGTATGAATTAACAATGAAATCTGACCCGGGCAGGCCCCTACGAGTCCGATTGCACCATGACACTGGAGTGGGATATTGCAATCTGTAATTTCAAAGATATTACCATTTACTTTGGATGCACATAATCAATGTCTTGTCTGCAGATCACATAGGGCACAACTGAATCTATTTCTGTGGTATACTTTTCTCTTTTTATTCTTTGGCTTTTCAGTGGGTTTTTTTTTTTAAAGATTCATTTTTATTATCTTTTTTTTATTGGAAAGGCAGATATACAGAGAGAAGGAGAGACAGAGAGGAAGATCTTTCATCTGCTGGTTTACTCCCCAAGTGAGCGCAACGGCCGATGCTATGCCGATCCAAAGCCAGGAGACTCTTCTGGGTCTCCCACGCGGGTGCAGGGTCCCAAAGCTTTGGGCCGTCCTCGACTGCTTTCCCGGGCCACAGGCAGGGAGCTGGAAGGGAAGCGGGGCTGCCGGGATAGAACTGGCGCCCATATGGGATCCCGGGCGTGCAAGGTGAGGACCTTAACCACTGTGCCACCGCGCCGGGTCCTTTTCAGTGGGTTTTAAAAAATTCTTTTAAATGTGGGACTGGTGCCATGGTTTAGTGGGCTGGGCTTCCACTTTTGCGAGCATCCCATCTGGGTGATGGTTTGTATTCCAGTCTACTTCCAATCCACTTCTGTGCTTATGGCCTGGGAAAGCAGCAGAGGATGGCCCAAGCACTTGGGCCCTTGACATCTAGGAGGGAGACCAGGTTGGAATTTCAGGCTTCTGACTTGGAACTAGCCCAGTCCTAGCTATTGTGGCTATTTGGGGAGTAACCAACAGATGGAAGACCTCTCCCTGTTGCTGTCTCTCCTTTGTTTTTCCCCCTTTTTTAAAAAATATATTTTTGTTTTGAATTCTGAATTATGTGGTACAATTTCATATAGGCTGGGATTTCCCCCTAAACTCCTACCCCCAACAGATTTTCCCCATTTTACTACAATAGTGTAGTCCTTCATAAGGAATCATAATTCTATTAGTCTCTTACTTAAGGGTACCCCGACACTGTTGGTATAGACAATGTCAGGCAGTTCAGCATCCCATTGTCTACATATGTCTAACAGTTTCATTGGGAATCCATCTTTAATTTGAAAGCAAGGATGCATGTTCCATTATTCCCCCACATCTGTATATGACAGACCCCAGTAGTCCATCACTATACATTACCATAAGTGAGAAGCCATGAAACAAGGTCAACAACTGGTATGAATTAGAACAGCTACATCAACAGCAAATTATAGCACCATGAAAAAACGCGCCTCTGAGTAACCAACACATGAGTGACAAAAAGGAAACACCAAAAGTCTCTTGGGGAAAATGATGCCACCATGTAATCCATGAGCCAGTGATGAATTCAACAAGAGAAAAGGAATTATTTGGAATAAACAAAACTGAAACAAAAAACATCAAAACATGTCTCTCCTTCTTTCTAACACTTCCTTTGAGATAGATAGATAGATAGATAGATAGATAGATAAGATAGATAGATAGAGTCTTTAACGAGAGATAAAGAGAAGCAGAATAGCTGGAACTCCAACAGGCACTGGTATGGGATGCAGGAGATCAAGTGGTTACTTAGCACGTGGACCAGATGCCTGCTCCCCTCCCCCACAGGCTTTTAGACACACTGACACAGCTTCTGGACTCCTGATGCTGCCTGAAGGAACCCCAGGAAATCTCTGACATTCTTTCTACTTTCCTATACAGAGTATGTTTCTGTGCTAATCAACGCCATCCAGGCATCTTCTACACTCCAACTGCTCCTTCAGTAACAGGCTGTGATACAGGCCAGCGGGTCTGCAAGTGTGGTACTCTCAACCTTGGAGGGAGGGCCTGCAAGTTCACTCCAGGGATCTAAGGAGATTCAAATTGTCTCTGTGACAATGCCAGGAAGTCCCTTTTCTTTTTTCCCAAGTGGCCCATATGCTGAGGGAACAGTGGAGGCTGTGGGTAGAACTATGGTCCCCTTCGCACACAAGACAACACCAGTGTTTTTAAAAGGCAGGACATTTCACTCGGTCATGTCCTTGTTGAGGCCACAAGAGCTATGAATTTGGTTAAGCACTGAACCCCACTTGTATATATGTATGTATGTATGTATGTATGTATGTATTTTCCACTTTTAGCCAGCTTTGCTGTATACTGAGGTATGATGATTACCTTGGGATAAAGGCACTTGGACAATTGACCAGTTGAACTTGACTCTTTTTGAAGGAACATTTTTGTGACTTACAGACAGACTATGGTTTTGCAGAGCTGGATATTTGTAGATGATATCTCAAAAATTCAACAAAGCTGAACACACGGAAGTTAGAGTAGGGTGGCGGTTACCGAAGGGTAACCCAAGGGTGGGGTGTGGGCAATGCAGGGTGGAGGTCTAGAGATCAGAAGTCTAGCATGGACTCTAGTGCACACAGAAATGACCTAGCAGTGCAGACTCCCACCACACAAGGTCAAATGCACACCAACAAAAACTCAGCACTTGTTGAGCACGTAAACGAGACCCGAGGACAAAAAAAGCTTCAGAATTACTGATTAGGCGAGAGGAGGATGAGAGGAGACGGCATGAAGGCAATGACAGAGGGACAAAAAGCAAGAGAAAAACTCAGGTTCAGAGACTCGGAGGCCTGCTGCTCTCATCTTGCTCCACGCACTGCAGAACAGTTCATTCTCTGCTACGTTCAACACACAGATCATGTGCATGTTTGCTATAAATTATAATTAAAACCCACCACATGTTTATATATTTTAATGACATGAGTGTATAACGATATTTGTATATTTGTGAAGTATATGATTTGATGTTGATTATATTATCATATCATATATTACTACAAAGTTACTGCTGGTTTTGCATGAGGGCGATTTCCAAAACTTTATCCAATTTTACAGATGTTGGAGAAGAAGGTTACAAATGACACCTGGGGGCATCCTCACCTGCTCTCTTGGGAGAGGAGCTTGACGCATGCAGTGTGGCCACAGTACAGGGCGTAGGCCAGGGGCGTGCTCTCATTGATGTCCCGCAGGTTGCTGTCCATGCCCAGCTCCAGCAGAGACTGCACGCATTCTGCCTTCCCCGCAGCCGCAGCCCAGTGCAGAGGGGTCCTGCAGGAGTCACACGGGACAAGCACACACGTCTGAGCTCAGGAGTGGTACGGATCACACAGCCAGCCACAACTCCTGTTCACAGTTGACCCGAAGCAGAAAAATCTAGTTATTTCCAATATGGGGATGGTGGACATTAGATGGGACTGTAGGGTGATGACGTGTATGTGTAGGGGCCCTCCCCTAAATAGCCCTTGGTTTTCACCTGGAAGAGGAAGTAGTGAGTTAAAAGGGCTGGCCAGTTTAGGCTCTCTGTAGCACCAATGTTTCTTCCAGAAGGAGTGAGCTAACTTCTCCTACCAGTTGCATTCCCTACTCCTTCCCCAATGCCAATTACAGCCACTGTCTTCAAAAAAATCCACTCAGGTGGATTTGCAAAACAGTACCTCACTGCCATTTTTTCTGTTGAGTTTCTTTAGTGAATACCAAGGTTAAACTTTTGAAATACATGTTTACTTGCCATTTGAGTTTCTTCTTTGAAATAACTCATTACGCCCTTAGCCCATTGTCTATTAAGTGTTATTGTTTTTCTTACTGATTTGCATGAGCTCTGTCTCTATATATTAAATAAGTCTACTGTGGGTTATACTTAAAAAACATTCTTTTCAAGTTGTTATTTGATAATGTTAGTAACTGCTTCATTAAAAGGGTTTTAAAATCTTCAAGTTTTTCCTTTTTTTCCCTCAATGCTATGCAAGGAAAATCACTTCCTTTTCTTAAGGTTTATGTGTTTATTTTGAAAGTTACAGAGAGAGAGATATTTTTTTTCTGGAGGTTTATCCCCCAGATACCCGCAGTGGCCTGGGATGGATGTCACAGAAGCTAGAATCCAGAAACTTCCTCCAGGTTTTTCACGTGGGTCCCAGGGACCACACACTTGGGCCATTTTGCACTGCTTTCCCAGGCCATTAGCAGCGAGCTGGATCAGAGATGGAGCAGCTGAGACATGAAGCAGCATCCACGTGGCTTTACAAGCTGCGCCACAACATCAGCTCCAGAAAGTCTTCATTTTTTTAAGTTAAAAGATAAAGTATTTCCAAGTATTTAAATCTTTATTAAATTACAAAAACATTCTTTTTGAGAAAATGATAAAAAAAAAAGTCAGACACTGGGAGAATATATCTGCCAATCATACATTCAATGAAGGGCTTATCATAAGAATATATAAAGGCCAGACCTGGGGTTGTGGCGCTGCAGGTTAAGCTGCCGCTTGTCATCATCCCTGTAAGTGTACTGGCTCCAGTCTTCAGCAGCTTCATCTACAATCCAGCTGTCTGCTAATACATCTGGGAAAACCATCACGGTGGGCTCCTCAGGAGCATTAGCATCCAGCTGGAGGCAGGCATCGAGCCAGGAATGGAAGTCAAGTCCTCTACTGTGGGACAGGGGCATCCTAAGTGCTCCGCTAAACACCTGCCCTGCCTATCTTTCACAAACTGATTAGAAATGAAAGTTTGGATTATTAAACAGTGCCTATGGTTTTTCTCCCTTCTAGGAGGTAAAGGCTTGGGAGAAAGACTATGTTTGACAACTTGTTCTAGTGGGCGTTTACGTGCTCCTGATGTAGAAGAAATGATTTCTGAAACAGGATTTGGAGAAGCTGTTGGAGAGCCTGGCAGGGGCTGAAGGAGGACTTGTCCTGGTTGGCTGGCTATGCTGCAAGAAGCGATGGGACCATTCCACACATAACTTTGTTTAAGAATGAATAAACCTGGTGTTGGGTGATGTACTTAAGTGACGTGGCTTCACTATGCCTTCTTCCTGGGGCAGAGGAGGACCACGGCTCAGGTGACAATCCTATGAATGAGGGTCTTTCGTGAAGAGAATGGCTACTCCTCCTGTCAATCACTCTGTAAGAGGGCCAATCCGGCAGCAAGGGAGGAGGGCACTGACAGTTCCTCCTGGGTTTCGCGTTGTGGGTAAAGCCTAGGCAGAAGAGCACCGCTGGGAGAGCCCTAAGGCAGGGGGCATCCTGTGGTGGACGGAGAAGGGCTGGGTTGGGGACCACTGTGAAGGTGCTTGCACCTGAGAACTGTGAGAGCCCCCATGGCCTCAGAGTTCCCACTGCACACTCTGTCAGTTGGAGAGTCTCATCATGCTGTGCCATAGGCATAGCACTTTATAGCATTTAATAGGAGCCATGTGTATTTTTTCAACTCAGCAATTAATCAGTCCAGGCATTTGAATGTGACAGATAAGATTTGTCACATTCCATGTGACAGAGGTTTCTAGACAACATTCATTTCAGAATCAGCAGATTCTGCCCACCTATTTAGAGAATGCATTGCCAATAAATTCAGTAGAGGCAAGGGGTGGGACATGGATCTAGGCAGGCATACTGAAGTGTAACAATTCACGCTGGTGTTTTTCTGAAATACCCTTATGTGCCAGTTGCTAAGACTGACTACGTCACTAGCACTGAGCATCCACGTGGGACAGGTCTAGAAGAGCACGAGGGAAGATTTCAATCATCTGACCGAGAGCGAGGGAAACACACAGATCACCATTAATTACCACTCCGAGAGCATCCGTGGCCAATCCTCAATTTCAACTTGATCTAAGTTCTAGTTCTTGGCTTCAGTTCCTGCTTCAAGACAGTCCAGCCAACACGAGAGGTTGCCCTCAGCTGTCACAGTGGCAATGAGATAAATCCAGCAGAGACCAGCAGTGGCAGGAGATGAGGCGTACAAGCTGCAGAAGGGGCTGGGATCTCAGCAGCCAGGGAATGATTCATGAGCCATGTAAGCATTCCCAGAAATACGTAAGGAGGAGAACTTGATAAAAGACTGTCCTCCCAAAAGAGATAAACGGGTCGTGTATTAAACAGAATCGTGACCTCACAAGCTGGGGAAAATTGGGACATTTACACTGCTGCTTCGGGGTCATAGGATCTGTGTCATTCAGCGTAGGTGAGTACCGCAGCCTTTGAAATATCATAGATTTATAATACTTTCATATCTAGGAAGACTAATTCTCTCTGCTTATTTTTTAAATCACTACTTCATTTTTCTTAAGTACTTAAGTCCAAGTATTTAAGACATGGACATTTTGAAAAACTCAAGCAACAGTGAAGCTAAGATTTCAACCTGAATGCGTAATTGCCTGTTGAGCTACAAGAAACGTGAAACAAGATGGAGGGAACCATTCGTCAGCACATTAGGCACATGGCCCGAGTGCAGGGCGGCGGCTGGAATCTTCTGGAGATTTTACTTCCCTTGGAGCTCTTGTAATTTTTATCCTCTGCCCGGTTTGCTTTCTTCCTTGAGCTCTGGGATAGCAGGTTTTCTTCCATAAGAATGTGGTGTCACAGATGGGATAGGTTTTATTCAGAGTTGCTTTGAAAATATTTTATTGGAAAGGCAGTGTGATGAAAAGTCAGATGTATCCAGTGTTGGACTCCTCAATTGCCCAGCACGCTGAAGGGCGGGATCAAGCTGAAACCAGGGGTTTTGAATTCGATCAGGTCTCCCAGCTGAGTGGCAGCGGCCCAAATCCTTGAGCCGTCAGCTGTTGCCTCACCGGCAGTCAGCTGGGGACTGAGCCACAACTGGATCCCAGACACCTGCACGTGGGATGCCGGTATCCCAACTGGCATCTCGCCCTGCCGGGAATATTTTGAAGTAGGCAAAGTTTGGTTCGGCCCATTCTGACACGTGTTCCCTCACTTTATGGCCACTTCACCTTGTTTCTTATCTGTTTTGACTTTCTCAACTGCGCAGGATCAATGTCTGCTCTTAGGAAAATATCTTTCTTCCGTGGTTTATGGTGAATGAAGTCATCACATAACTAACTCCAGATTCTGAGAGCCACGTGGAACCCAAACAGTCTTCGCCCAAGTCCCTTCTGGGGATAAGTTGGTGGGTATTTTTGCGTTTTTACTAAAGAGGGTTAAACACACACACACACACAGTATGCAAGCCTTACTCTATATCCATGAGTTCTACATTGCTGGATTCAATTAAGCATGCATCAAAAATATTTGAAAAGAAATTGTGGGCCCAGTGCAGTAGCCTAGCAGCTAGAGTCCTCTCCTTGAAAATGCCAGAATCCCATATGGGCACTGGTTCTAACCTCAGCAGCCCTGCTTCCCATCCAGCTCCCTGCCTGTGATCTGGGAAATCAGTCAAGAATGGCCCAAAGCCTTGGGACCCTGCACTGGCGTGGGAGACCTGGAGGTGCTCCAGGCTTAGGATTGGCTCAGCTCCAGCTGTTGTGGCCGCTTGGGGAATGAATCATCAGATGGAAGATCTTCCTCTGTCTCTCCTCTTCTCTGTATATCTGACTTTCTAATAAAAATAATCTTAAAAAAAATAGCATCAGGGCTGAACATGCATAACATTTTTCTTGCCATCATTGGCCAGTGTAGTACAGTAACTTTTCGCATAGGATTTACACTGAGTTAGGTATTATAAGTAATCTAGAGATGAGTTAAAGTATATTCTGGACACATGAGGGTTGTATGTAAAAGCGACAATTGAAAGGTTTTGATATGAGAAGGCGTAGGTGAGGACAGGGCAAGGGGAGTTCCTGGAACCAGCCCTGACTCCAGACACTGAGTTATGACTAGACTTATTTTCGATAGTCTGCTTATTCTGTTCTTCTTACATTTCCATTGACTCAACACTTAGCCAAAACAAAGCCTAGATGAACAGGCCATTGTGGGTGAAAATTTCTCAGTCTGGGAGATGATTCAAATTTTCATTTAGGATCCAGCATTGTAGTATAGTGGGTTAGCTGTCACCTGCCACATTGAAATTCCTTATCTAAGTACCATCGCTTGGATTTCCTGCTGCCCCACTTCTGACCAAGCTCCCTGCTAACGCACCTGGGAAAGCAGCAGCAGATGGCCAAAGTCCTTGGGCTTGTGCCACTTCCATGGGAGATCTGGAAGGAATTCCTGGTTCCTGTATTTGGCCTGTGCCAGATCTGGCTATTGTGGTCATTTGGGGAGTAAAACATGAGGTATAGTTTTCTGTCTCTCCCTGTCCCTCTCTATGTTCCACCAAATGAATAAACAAATATATTTTAAAAAACTTCATTTAGTTGCTAACTTGCTTGGAGATAAATCTTTTTATCTTTGGGGCTGGCTTCCTTTTAGACCATATCATATACCTTTGATGATGGAAAGAAAAAAAAAACCCACAAAACTGATAAGATCTCATCTAATTTTTCGAACCCAACAATTCTGAATGCTCAGCCTGCATGATTCTATTCTTTGAGCGACAGATTTTGCCAAGCTTAAGACGTGATGCGGGAACAAAGGAAAAAAAAGAAAATCTTCCATGCAGACCAGAAAGGGCATCCAGCAGCAAGCCGGTTTTCTTAGAAGCGCTGTGAGAACACCAAACATCCTCAGCACAAAGTGGAAAATCTGACAGCCCTGTTCGCTCACAGCGCTTCTCTCCATAACAAGGATTTTCCCCTCCACTCATTACAAGGGAGCTCTCCTGACTGCCACAAGCACACGTGCGTTCCTGGCAGTGTGACCTAGCTGTCCAGGCTAACTCCTTCAACGCCTTTAAGATCACCATTTGGAGAAGGTGACCTGCGGCAGTGCCCTCGACTTTCTGGGTTGCGAGGCTACCTGTCATCCACATCCAGAGCCTGCAGGTGACACTCAGGGACTCGGGCCAGTTCTGTGATGATGTCGCTGAAGCCGGCGGCCGCAGCGATGTGGACACATGTCTTCCCGCTCTCGTCGTCGTAGTTGATGATGGAAGGGCCCTGCGGATGGCTCAGGATGATGGAACACAGGATTCTGTTTCCGCTCTGGAAAGCAGCAACATATAAATCCCATTACCACGAAATCCACTGCTCTTCCCTGTCTATACATGTTTAAGTCAAGTGCAAAGTAAAAAATAAAAACCAAAGAGAGAAGCAAAAGGAAACTAGAAAACATATACTACACACCAGACTGAAAACAGTGTATGCTGAAAAAAAGTTTTTGTGTGTGCCAAATCCTGCAGGGATTTTGTTTTCCCATAACAGCTCATTGCTTCTCCCAGTTAGCAGGCTTACAGTGGGCTTAACATAAGAGGGAGTGCAAGTAAGAGCACCTGAGCCCAGGGCAGGCAAGATACATAGGCCTCCTGAGCAACCACTGGCTACGTAAAATACACCGCTGGAGCTTTCAAGCCCATTTTATGAGCCTTTCCATAGGGCTTTCACCTGATCAGTATGTAAACATATTTAAAAGTAGGTCTGAAATACATCCCCAATAGTCCAGAGGTACTCTTCTTTAAAAGCGCTTGTCATTCCAGAAGGAAGACACAGCAAAAAGCGCGTCAGCTCAGTGAGTATGTTATTTTTGTGTACACTTTCCTAGAAGAGCCAGGGAATTCAGGTTGCCAAGGTGACCCGCGAGGCAAGCGCTGTCTCGGCTTCTCATCTCATGAAGAGGATGTGGCAAACACGAAGTCCCACTCTTCCCGCTCTCTTCCGCCTCTGTGCCTGACCCTTGGCAAGAGTCCTTCGGGAATGGTCAGCTGGAATAGGGACTGCCACCCAGCACCCTGAAGCCAGTCTCTTGGGGGTCTGGTGGGCCAGTCCCAGGCAGCAGATGTCTTGGGAGCTGTGATGCTATAGATAGCCTCTCTGAATAGAAATGAAGGAAGTCCCTCCCCGCTGCTTTATAGCTTTCCCTCAACATGCTCTTCAAAATAAAATCCTGATTTTAAAATTTTCTTTTCTGAAAAAAAATTTTTAAGTGGGTAGGATACATAGATCTGAGAGAGAGAGAGAGAGAGAGAGAGAGAAAGAGAGAAACACAGCTGGCTGATTTCCCACCTGCTGGTTCACTATTCAAATGCTGGGATTGGATCAGACTAAAACTGGAAGCCAAAAACTCAGTCCATGTCCCCCATATGGATGGCAGGGTTCTGGCAACTTGAGCCATCACCTGCTCTTTCCCTGGTTGCATACTAGAACTTGAAACCAGAGTTAGGCCTTGAACCCAGGAACTCTGACATAGGGTCACCTGACACAGGATCATAAGCATTAGGCTAAATGCCTGCCCCTTTCTGAGGACTTTTGAGTTGTTTTTTTTTTTGGGGGGGGGGGCGAAGCTCTATCTTGATCCTACTTATATTGTTATCACTTGTATTGTTCTTTTTTTTTAGTTAAGATGCTCCATGGAACGAGAGCCATGACTACATTGGAAGAGGTCTGTGACCTAGGACTTTTCTAAGTTGTTCCATGTAATTATGATCCTGACAACAATCCCATGAGGTGTGTGCTATTAATACACCTGTGTTGTGGAGGTTGGAAAGTGAAGGCACAGAGGGACTAAGGCAGCTGCCCAAGGTCACAGCTAAGAATCAGCAGAGCCAGGCTTGACAGTGTTCACACACGCCTTGGTTTATCACTTTGCTCGTCTGTCTCTGGTCAAAGGGATGGTCTGTCTATTTGCCCTTACACATTTATCCTGGGGAAATTAAAGTGACAACTGCTTGGTACCACTTATGAGACCCATGACTGTGACACTCATTTTGTTAACTCGGGCTGTCTTTAAAGTGACACATCATTCACTTTCTTTTTTACTTTTCAAAAAACAGTTTTTAGGGCTTCTTTATTTCTTTGACAGGCAGAGTTCTAGAGAGATAGGGAGAAAGAGATGGAGAAAGGAAGACAGAGAAAAAGAGAGAGTGAGAGAGCATTTTTGTCCAGTGACTGATTCCTCTAACAGCTGGCTGAAATCAGGAGCCAGCAGCTCCATCCAGGTCTCCCATGTGAGTGGCAGGGGCCCAAGTACTTAGTCCACCTTCTGCTGCTTTCTCAGGTGAGCTAGCAGGGAGCTGGATTGGAAAGGGACTGCAGGGACTCAGGGCTCGAGCCAGGTTCATAGTGGATGTCAGTGTTGCAGGCAGTGGGTTAACCCATCACATCACAATCCGAACTCCATACTTCCTATTTTGGAAATTGTATTTATGTATCTGAGTGACAGGATTGGGGAGATGAAGAGAGTGAGAGGGAGGTAGGCAGGAGAGGAGGAAGAGAGAAGAGAGAAGAGACAGAGAAAGAGAAAGAGAGAGAGATGTGCTGGCTTACTCTTCAAATGCCTAACAACCAGGACCAGACCAGGTCAAAGCCAGGGGCTTAGAACTCCTTCTGGGCCTCCAACATTGATGGCAAGGGCCCAAGCCCTCAAGCCATCTTCCACTGTCTTTCCAGGTGCATTAGCTGGGAGCTGGATCAGAGGTGGAGTCTTTGGAATTTGAATTGGGATTCTTGTATACGATGTGGGTGTCCCAAGCAGCAGCTTTACCCTCTAGGCCTTAAACTCTCTAAGTTTCTCCAAGGAAGGCTGCTGTGGTGCCTTCTCATGGGAATTGGAAGGAAGCCTGCGGGGACCTGGTTTGTAACTCATGGTCCAGGCTGGTGGTCCCCTCCTTAGCCTGGGCCTGAGGGTTAGATGTGGGAAGCCAGGCAAGGTCACAGAAACCAGCAAGTCCCAGCAGGGAGGCCTTGAGTTTGTTGCCCAGATGGGATCTGGGAAGAATGGAGTGACGGGTTGCACTGGATGACAATGCCAGAAGGAAGGAGGCTCCGGGATCCTGCACTCTGGCTGCCATCCACTGTGGATGGGGATTTTGGATTTGTTTGTCTTTGCAGGGTTTATTTGTTTAGGTGTTGCTTGCAGGTCCTCCCTAACATGATTTCTCTGAAATCTGTCAGTTCTCTGAGTGCTATTTGTCTTATCTTCACCCCTCATGAGGGAGGAGAGCTAGGCAAGGCTGACTCACAGAAAGCCTTGCCAAGAGGAAAGTTGACTTAAAGTGCAGTAACTGAGCTGCAGGCACTTGATAAAAACAAGATTGCAGTACCCCAGTTAGGGATCTTGTTTGTTGTAAGTGACCCTGGAGGGAGTCTGGTACCAGAGGGAGGACCAGCTGGTTTATTGCTCAGATGTCTGGGGAATTTGTTCTCTTGTGACTTCTCAGAGGGAGCGCCCATCTCCTTCCTTCCCTTAAATGTCACAGTATGTTTGTACTGAATAGAACCAGGTCCCCAACATCTTATTTTAGAGATACTAAGAGGGACAAACATAATTGTAGTGTTTTGAGGCAGTGGCCTTTGGGGAGTGATCAGACTGGATTAAGTCACTGGGGTGGAGCCTCCATAATTGAATCCTGCTGGCTTTCCAAAAAAAGGGAGAAAGACCACATACAGGCAGACACACAATCACCCTGTCTCTAAGATCCCCCATGCTGCCTTGGCCAGCAACAATGATGTCACCAGGCCCAAAGCCCTGGGGCCTGCCTAATCGTGGACTTGAACTTCTAGATCGTACACAAAAATAAATCTCTTTATTTTTGTCTTGCTTGAGAGGTGGAGAGATGAAATATCCTTTTTGCTGATTGACTCTCACTCAGAAAGCCTGCCTTGGCTGAGCTTGGGGCAGGTGGAAGCCAGGAACTGGGAAATCAATCCAGGCTTCCCATGTGGACTTCTGTATGAACTCAAAATGTCTTGAGCCATCCCTGCTGCCTACCAGGCTCCATGTTGGCAGGAAGCTGGCATCAGGACAGGAGCTGGGGATGGAAACCAAGTATACCAACATGGGGTATGGACATTTTAACAACTACACTAAATGCCAACTAAAACAGTTTTTAAATAAAGCCTCTCTCGGGTGTTTTTAGTAAGAAAAAGCTAACCTACATTGCTTATTTTGTGATGGCAACTCTATAAAGCAAAGACCAGTGCTTTAGCCTCTATGTTAGAGTGAAACTGGCTCTGGGTGATTGTTATTACATGAGAAGACCAATCTGGTCCATCAGTTGAGCTGGAGCCAGATCCTTCAGACTGGAATGAAGGTAAGCAACAGGAAGCTCTGTGAGTTTATAGAGCATAAGCATTCGGGAACGCATGGTTTGGAGTTCACTAGCAGGAGAAAAATGTTAAACATCTTTGAGCTTTGAGATTATCCATCCAAGTAGTTAGCTCTTAGGACCCAGGCTTTTATCTTGGCTTGGACCTAACAGCCTGGAGCTAACTCTCCTGGAAGCAAAGTAGAAGTTAGAAATGGTAGGAGAGTAGCCCATCTGGGGAGTGAATTGGAGGATGTCTTCTATATAAAAAACTAATAAAACCTTGAAATAAAAATGGTGGGAGTGGGTAGGATACAGCAGCCCTTGGCTGCTCATGTTTTGTTTTATTTATAAACAGATGCTTACTTTGGGAAAATAATCTCCATTCTTGCTGTGCTAGTACAAGACAAGGGTCTACCTTCTGCTTCTTGTCTCACTGGATGAAGTCTCCTGGATAGCTCTGCAATGTCTTGCTAAACCTGTGGCTAGAAAAATCTTCTGGCTGCAAAGAAGCCTAACAAAGGGCAACTCTCAAGAAGTGCTTGCTGGGCAGTGAATAAACACATGAGTGCAATGAACATCACAGACCAGGAACAAAGCGAACAGCTGCATGCTATCCATCCTTTTTGGCTTCTCTCTTGTATCATTACCACCTCCCCTACAGCCCTTGCTACTTTTTCTCTTCTTTCTCTATGTGTATTTCCATGGAGGGGAGTCCCTGTTTGCCCAGTCCCCTTGTCTCTACCTCTGAGCTTCAGGGAATGGACACATGAAAACTGTAACCTAGGTGACATGCCAAAGCTACAGCTTCCTAGACACTTCCAAGCACTTGCACCCAGGGTGATGGGGTTAGCTCTGAAATGCTGACTCATTCTTTGTGGACTCTGGGCTTCTATGACTAATGGGGGTTTCCTCTTCTTCAAACATTGGGTTATGTGGCCTGGCTTCCTGTGTGGGCACTGGATAGACACAGGTGAGGCTCAGCCTCCTGGTGTACTCACTGCCCTTCTTGGGAACTCAGGGTTTGGACTCAGACCGTCCCTTGACTTGAAGATTCTCTCATGGTATGAACTGGATTCACTGGGGTGTGGTGTATATAATTCTCTGTTGGCAGTTATTTGGCCTATTTCCTGGATCCGATACAGTGCAAAGATTAGCCCAGATCAGCTCCCTCTATATGTGTAAGTCTCGGCCACCCAGGAAAGGGAAGGGTCTCACGCTGCAACAAACCAGCCTCGGATATTAGGAACATGAAGGGAATAATGAAGAGCTTCAAAGGGCCGCAAATGCGGGTGTGTTTCATTTCCTTAGACCCATTAACACACATTGAGTGTGCAAACATAGAACGATTGTTTGATATTAGTGCAGTTCTTGGATTTCTGTTTTCCCCAGGAAAGTGTGTGGAAAGAAAAGTGCTGCTGAGGAAGATCCCACAGGGAGGGAGCTAGTGGTGAGATCTGAGGGGTGGTGGATCCCTTGTCCTCCTTACTGACCTGCCATAAAGCCCAGAACTCCTATCAAAGCAATTCCTTGGTTCAAGGTATTGTGCATCTGAAAGGCTGGTTTATGCTGAAAATATTATTTCTGGACTCATCTTAGATCCTAAAGAGAAGTGATGTGACAAAGCAAACTGACGACCCTGCCCCCAACTCTAGAGACCAATGGGCAGACACAGGAAATCACAGAGCAGGAAGCTGGGTGGGAACCAGTGCTGGAGCGGTTGATGAACTGCTGGAGGGTGAGTAAGGGCAAGACTAGAATTTCAACTCCAGGGAGATCCAGTCTTGGAGGGCAGGAGAGCATGTCTTTTCGAGTTTTGCCTATGGAGCCTGCCCAGATTCTCACAGCAAATATCAGGGAAAAATTCCTTTCTGCCTCTGGCAGAGACGGGGGTGGTGTATGTGTTTGTGTGTGTGAGAAAGGAAAGGAAAGGAAAGGAAAAGAAAGGAAAGGAAAGGAAAGGAAAGGAAAGGAAAGGAAAGGAAAGGAAAGGAAAGAAAAGGAAAGGAAAGGAAAGGAAAGAAAGGGAAAGAAAGGAAAGGAAAGGAAATGAAAGGAAAGGAAAGGAAAAGGAAAGGAAAGAAGGAAAGTAAGGAAAGGAAAGTAAAGGAAAGGAAAGAAAGGAAAGAAAGGAAAGGATAGGAAAGGAAAAAGGAAAGAAAGGAAAGGAAAGGAAAGGAAAGGAAAGGAAAGGAAAAAAGGAAAGGAAAAGGAAAGGAAAGGAAAGGAAAGAAAGGAAAGGAAAGGAAAGGAAAGAAAGGAAAGAAAGAAAGGAAAGGAAAGAAAGGAAAGAAAGAAAGGAACGGAAAGGAAGGAAAAGTAAAGGAAAGGAAAGGAAAAGGAAAGGAAAGGAAAGGAAAGGAAAAAAAGGAAAGGAAAGAAAAGAAAGGATAAAAAAGGAAAGGAAAGGAAAGGAAGGAAAGGAAAGGAAAGGAAAGGAAAGGAAAAGGAAAGGAAAGGAGAAAGGAAAGGAAAGGAAAAGGAACGGAAAGGAAAAGGAAAGGAAAGAAAAGGAAAGGAAAGGAAAGGAAAAGGAAAGGAAAGGGAGAAGGAAAGGAAGATGGAAAGAAAGGAAAGGAATGGAAAGAAAGGAAAGAAAGGAAAGGAAAGGAAAGGAAAGGAAAGGAAAGGAAAGGAAGGAAAGAAATGAAGGAAAGGAAAGGAAAGGATTTAAGGAAAGGAAAGGCAAGGAAAAGGACGGAAAGAAAGGAAAGGAAAGGAAAGGAAAGGGAAAAGGAAAGGAAAGAAAGGAAAAGGAAAGGAAAGAAGGAAAAAGGAAAAGGAAAGGAAAGGAAAGGAAAGGAAAGGAAAGGAAAGAAAGAAAGAAAGAAAGGAAAGGAAAGGAAAGGAAAAGAAAGGAAAGAAAAGAAAACGAAAGAAGGAAGGAAGGAAGAAAGAAAAGAAAGAAAGAAAGGATGCACTTTGCCATGGGCAGGCGCTCTGGAGAAACTGGCCAGTCTGAGGCGGGGCTGCTGGTGTTTGGTCAGGGCCTGACTGACCTGGGGACGGGGAACACTCAGCTCTAGCCAGCTCCAGGCTTCCACATGGGAGGCAGGAGGTAGCCACTTCCAGCTCATTTTATCTTGTGTTGTCCCACTTAAGGGAGAATAAACACAAACCAAGAGGCACTTGTAAAGTTCACATTCAACAGGCTCGGGAAAGACTCCCTATGCTTGAGATCCGATCACAGGACGCTACAATGCTTCCCTTCCCCTTTAATTACTTCACTAGAAGTTCCTTTTAATTATTACATCATGCCAGGCTCTCAAGGAAAATTACAGGGCATACTAAAATACAAAAACAAAAAACACTTTGAAGATACACAGCAAGTATTAGAATCAAATACGGTGGGGTTAGAATAGTAGGATTGGGAATTTAAAGTAACCATGATTTAAATAATAGGGGCTCTAACAGACAAAGTGGACAGTATGCAAAAAAAAATCATGGAAAATATAAGCAACAAAATGGGAATCCTAATAAGGAATCATAAAGGCATGTTAGAGATAAAAAAACCACTGGAACAGAAACAAAGAAAGCCTTTGATGCGCTCTAGTAGACTGGATATGGCTCAGTGGAAGAATTTGTGAACTTGAGAATAGATCAACACAGAAGCTGCCAAAATTAAAAAGAAGAGAGATTGAGAAAGAATATTGAAAAAATCCAGAACAGAATATGCTAGCATGGCATGACAAACGACTAAAGAATGTAACAGTGGGAGTACCAGAGACAAAAAGAACAGGAAAAAGGGAGAAAAGAAATGTTTGAAACAACAACGAGGACTTGCCCAAATGAATGTCAGCTCAGAGGACCCTAGGAAGGACAAACACCAGAAAAACGACACCTTGGCATGCCATTTTCAAACTACAGAAAATCAAGATACAGACAGTGTTATGAAAGCTGCCAGAGGGAAAAAAATCACTTTCTGTACAGAAGAGAAAAGGGGAAGAATTACATGCAACTTCGTACAAACTATAAGCAAGGAGAATGGGGTAAGATAGTGTTGAAAAAATCCCATCAATCTATATAAAGATACTTCAAAAAGCTTGTAGAAAAATGGACTTGAAAATAGGATTCAAGTTAAATTTATACCAAGTACTTAGGCTCAGGTTTGACATGCTTATGTCCCACATCACATCACAATTCCAGGGTTAGATTCCTGCCTACACACTGCCCTGGGAGGCACTGATAAAAGATCAAATAATTGGATTCCTGCCACCCACATGACAGAACTGAAAGTTCATTCTCTCTCTTTGAGGTATGAAAATATATATATTTATTGTAAAAAAAAAAGTAAACATCTATGCATTTTTTTCATAATGCACAGCTTCCATGAACATTGAAGATTGCTTATAATTTTGTCCTCCATGAAATTATTATTGAAAAGACAAGGAGAAATAAATTCTTTCTCAGACAAATCAAGATGGTGTAATTGTGGCAAAAGAATAGACACATGGATCAATACAGCAGAATACACAGCCCAGAAGTAGACCCACAAGTGTATATCAACAGAGAGACTGTAGAATCCTGATCAGCTGATGTCACTGTGAGTAGAACATGACCATGTAGGATTGGAATGGGGGTGTGGGCTCTACTTGGTGTGAAACCAAACCATGGGGCCTTTTGCGGGGGTTGAGGGGGAGACAAGGGAGCATGCAACAGGGCCATTGGCTTGTTGGAGAGCACCACCAGCCACCAAAGTACCCAAGGATTGACAGCAGATGCCCAACTTGGTTTATGTCATGGGCCTGATGTTTCAAACCTGTACTGCTTTGGTTATGTGGGACAAACACAAAGGCCTGATTATTTCTAAGTACTGTAGCTTTAAGTGTGATCTCGCTGTATGGCCCACGAGAAAAGCAGGAAGCTCACCGAAGGGGACACACTGAAAACAGGAATTGGTTCATTCCAGAGGTGCACAGTGCTGAGTCTGTGTTGGAAATGAACGAAATGGCTGGAGAGGGCAAGCACAAAATGACATTTGGAATTACCCTGAGCCTTTGTCGCGTAAAGGGCAGAAGATACAACTTCTGAATTATGCTTCTGACCACAGGGAAGGGGGGTGGGGTTCACACTTCCTGTTGCGCTGTGATTCTTCATCTTTTGGAGGTCCTCATTGAGGAACTGAAGAAAGCTATGGGCTCCTTAGCCCGTACTTGAACAACAACACGCACCTGCCACAACTGAGTATGCTTGTAGAGGCTAGAAGGCACCTGCCTCGTAATAGTTCCACCTCCAATGCCACATGCATAGAAGGTTCTCAAGAAATATTTACTAAGCCATTGACTAAACAGAAGAGTAAAGCATTATGGTTATACAACCATGACCAGAATGCAAACAGCTTAGGTAGAAGCGGACAAATTATGAGCACCTGTTACTCTGAATTCATGTATAAGGTTGGCTCTCGACCCAGGTTGAGCATTATAATCTCCTGAGCACTGGGGAAGGGACTGGGCAGAAGGAACTTTGCAAACTATTGCTATTCAAGTCTCTGAATAGCTGAATGCAAGCATCAGGGCCTGGTATAAGTACTGGCTAAAAGCTTTTCAGATAGTTCTTATGTGCAGATAATACCCAAGATAACACGACAGGATAAAGCTATCTCCTCAAAGAGAGCAGCAGTTGGATGCTGCACCCCACATCAGGGGGCCTGGGGTGCCTGGGTTGGAGTTCTGCCTCTGTCCCCGATTCCAGCCTCCTGCTAATACATACTCCGGAAGGCAGCATGTGATGCTTAAGTAGTTAGGCTACTGTCACTCTTGTAAGAGACCCACACTGAGTCGCTGGCTGCTGGCTTGAAAAAATATTTAGCAATAAGCATGCTAACCAAGTTTAATGAAAGGAACACATTTAACAGACCGGGTGGACGTTTCAACAAAGAACTGAGAACTCAGTGTACATTCTAACTAGAGCTTCTACAGATATGGGTATGAGCCCACCGTTTCTTCCCCTGCCCCACTGTGGGATCACTGGACATGCAGGAAAGGCTCCTGGCTTTGACCTGGCCTATTTCTGGCTGTTGTGAGCACCCGGGAGAGTAAAATAGCAGAAGGAAGGGTTCTGCCCAGGTCTGTCTGTCTGTCTGTCTCTCTTTTAAAAGATTTATTTATTTTTCATTGCAAAGTCAGATATACAGAGAGGAGGAGAGACAGAGAAGAAGAAGATCTTCTGTCCAATGGTTCACTCCCCAAGTAACTGCAATAGTTGGAGCTGAGCCAATCCGAAGCCAGGAGCCAGGAACCTCCTCTGGGTCTCCCATGTGGGTGCAGGGTCCCAAGGCTTTGGGCTGTCCTCAACTGCTTTCCCAGGCCACAGGCAGGGAGCTGAATGGGAAGTGGTTCCGCTGGGATTAGAATCAAGGCCCATATGGGATCTGGATGCGTTCAAGGTGAGGACTTTAGCTGCTAGGCCATCGTGCTGGGCCCTGACTATTTCTCAAGGTGCATTAGCAGGAAGTTGGATTGAAAGCAGAGTAGCCAGGAAGGACTCACACCAGAACTCTGGTACGGGATGTGGACATTACAGGCAGTGGCTTAATGTGCTGCACAATGATGCCCCTTTCCTTGTCCTCTAACACTGGGCAACTGTTGTCCAATCAAACCCAGGTTACTGAATGCAAACTCTGGTCTACTAAGTTGAGTATGTGTTTTTATGATTTTATCAAATTGATTCTTAAATGATAAAAACAGGAGCTGCCACCCCCAGAAAACCCAACTCAGAAGGTCAGGGAAGCTGGTGTTTCACAAGCACTTCTGGCAATCTCATGACAAGGTCAAGTCTAGGGCACAGCTCTAAACTAGCATAGGCAGGGGAAGGGGGAGTCAGAGCTACCTGGAATGACTTTTAAAGATGCTTATACACACATGCAAGATGTCAAGAATCAGAATGCAGGACTGGACTGAAAATGCTTGATTCTGATGTGACTCTCAGGAACATCTGGCTGGGCAGAAAACTGGCACAGCCAGGGGAGGATGGTTGATTAAATACCGAAAGTACATAGGACGGTCCCAGGGGGGAGGTGGAGGTGGCATTAAAAACAAGCTTTGCTCTCCCTTGGTTCTGCCCAGGATCGGCTCAGCTGCAGCGGGACTGAAGCTCACACTGCAGGGGCAAACACAGAGCAGTGTGCACATCACACCTGTGCTCCCGCCCCATCAAGCACATGGGGGCAGGCCCGAAAGCCCCAGGTGCCACCTCCACCGTGCTTGGCACACAAAAGTGCCCAGTGAAACCAAGGGTGGGGTGGCGGAAGTTGCTCTCCTGAACATCTGGCAGCTCCCCAAGGGTGCCCTGAGTGAGCCAACGGAAATAAGCAGCAGAGACATGGGTGCCGAGGTATCAAGACTCAGAGAGGACAGGCAGGTTTGCTGGAGGAGTGCCTAGGACTACCCCTAGGGGATGGCAGGCAGTCACTCCCCTTGGACGGGGATGGCACTTCAGTCCATGTTAGTCGGTTTTGCTGTTCCCCCCGCCATCCCCCATTCTCAGTTCTGCTGCTTTTGGACAAAAGGTTTCTTGGGCTGGATTTCTTTGGTTGTTTGTATTCTCCTTCTGGAGAGCTGTGCAGGAGCACAAGGTTCTATTCTCATTGTTCAGCGTAGGATTTGGGATCACCTGGGATGACACTGCAGAGGATGTGGAAGGAAGAAGAGAGAGTCATGAGGCAAAGACTATGGAGATTGCCCTAGCAGAAATCCTTTGAAAGTTTATCCTGGGACACAATGGCCAGCCTTGAGATGGGAGGAAAAGAGGGCATGGGTGTACACGAATAGGTGTCTCCGTGTGTCCACATGCACATGTACCAGGAGAGGTTCTGTGTGTTATTCCATAGCTACTCCCCTCTGCATGTTGGTAGGGTTTCATCTTAACAACTGATATATAACTTCAGAATGACAGTGTTGCTGGAAAAGGAAGGCAGGGAGGGGGCAGGCATTGGGTTGAGCATTTAACAAACTGCTTTGGTGGATGGGTGGGGTCTGTGGTGCAGTGGGTTAAGTGATCCCTTGGAATGTCTGCATCTCACATCAGAGTGCCTGGTTTGAATCCCAGTTACTCCCCTTCTGATTCAGCTTCCTGTTAATGTGTTTGGGAGGTGAAATATGATGGCTCAAATATTCGAATCCCTGACATCCAGGTGAGAGACCCGGATGGAGTTCTTGGATCCTGATTTTGGCTTGACCTAGCCCTGGCTTTGTGAATATTTGGGAAATAAACCAACAAATGAAAGATTTCTCTATATCTTATTCTATATTATTTTGCTACTTTGGCTTTTTAACAAATCACCAAATAAGTCTTGAAAAATTAAGGATATCCTGGGACATGACACCCTCATCCCATACCTTGAGTCCTGACTTTGCTTCTAATTTCAGCTTCATGCTAGTGCGTACCCTGGGAGAGAGTATGGGAATTCAAGGCCTTGGGTCTCTGCTATCACCTACATGGGTGGACCCAGAGTGAATTTCTAGTTCCTGACTTTGAGTGGCCTAGCCCTGACTTTTGGCATTTGGGGGCATGAACAATGGTTGAGAGCTCTCTGATCTATTGTCTATTTCTGTCTGCCTTCCAAATAAATAAGTACATAAACATTTTCTTTTGACAATTGAACAAACTGAAAACAATCCATGTCTGAAGGAAAAGGCAGGGAGAAGGGTAGCGTGCAAGCACCCACGCTCCATCATACCTGTAAGTGGCACGTCAGTGCCAGGGCTCATACCTGTGTGTCTGCCATCCTTCATGTTCGATGTGCTCAGAAAATTGTTCCTACTACTTGACAGTGTTTAATGTCAAGACAAGTTGCTGGCCACCTGCTCACCTGGACCGCCCAGTGGAGGGCTGTTTTAAAGTCTTTATCCACCAGCGTGGGGTCTGCCCCCTTCTTCAACAACATCTGGGTGTGCTGAGGTCGATTGTGGAAAGCTGCCCAGTGGAGTGGTGTCATTCCCTACAAGGCAACAGTCAGAAGGGCAGAAGTGAGTACAGATCACTGGGAAGAGGATTGCAGCTTGCACTTCCTCACCAGCTCCCAAGAATCTGGTTGCTGTTTTATTAGTTCATTCATTCAGCCATGCCTGCAGTTAGCAGCTAGACATTGGGCTTCTGCTTTGTACCAGGCATAGAGGTGCTGAGGACACAAAAGTGAATGAGGTCAACGTGATCTTGACCTTGGTGGGACATGAATGCCTTTGAGGAAGACAGATAACAAGGCATACAGATGAGCCACAGTGTTTTTCAGGTTGACAAACTCCAAGAAAACTATACAGGGGCTGTGATGGGGTGACAGAAGGCAAGGGCTGCTCTAAGTAGGCCTCTGTGAGGATGGAGATGGGGGTGGGCAAGAAGGCATGTAACACCAAGCCTTGGAGGTGGAGCAGGATTGCACTCTGGACATGAGGGCAGGACATGATCTGACTGCTGTGTCCCCAGCACTAGGAACAGAGCCTGTGTAAGCAGCGCTTGAATAAATGGGCAAAGGAAAGGAGAGTGACTTGAGATGAGGTTGGGAACAGAGGCAGGGATGCTCCTAGGAGGATGGGATTGAGATTTTCACCCTCAATAAAGCATCTAGATTTTTTTTAAGCAGAGACAAAGAAAAATAGGTTGCGTGTGGTTTTTATTTACGTGAGAGGCAGAAAGATTTCCATCATGAAGTTGTTCTTTCTGTGAGAAGGAGAGAGGGGATAGGCGAAGAGGGAAAGAGAGAGAGAGAGAGACCGACCGACTCTATTTGCTTATTCGCCAAATGTCTGGCCAGAGTTAGGTCAGGCTAACTGACAGCCAGGAACACAGTTCCAGTCTTGAGCTACCTCCCAGGTTCTACATCAGCAGGAAGCTGGATGTGGGAGCCAAGTCAGGTACTCTGAAGCCAGTGGCAGGACCAAACACCCGTCCAAGGCATTTGGATTTCATTCTTTTTAAAGCTTCATTTATTTTTATTAGAAAGACAAATCTAGAGAGAGAACAAGAAACAGAGAGAACAATCTTCCGTCTGCTGGATCACTCCCCATGTGGCTGCAATGGTCAGAGTTGAGCCAGTCTGAAGCCAGGAGCAGCTTCTGGGTTTCCCACATGGGTGCAGGGTCCCAAGGCACTGCTTTCCCAGGCCACAGGCAGGGAGCTGGATGGGAAGCGGGGCCGCCGAGACATGAACCAGCACCTAAATGGGATCCCAGAACTTGCAAGGTAACGATTTAGCCATTGACCCATCCCACTGGGCCCTACATTTCATTCTAAATTAAGTGGAAAGAAAGTGAAGGCTTTCAAGCAAGTATTAGTACAATGGGATTGATACTGCTGAGAAGAAATCACTTGGTGGCTGCTTGTAGAATGGAGAAGAATGAGTCAATGTGGTGAATTCCAGTGTCTTTCACGTTTTAAGTCATACAGTCCAGGTGTAATATAATGGTAAATGAGCTAATGCTGGGAAACAGCAGTTAAAGGAACCAACATGATTTGGGAGTATATATGAGAAGATGGTTGTTCCTCCACGCCCACGCATCCCGATCACAGGAGATGTAACTAGAATGAATCATGATAAAGATGCCTGGTTGAGAATACAAAGCTTCTCTTCTCATTGTCATTTCTTTAGGGAACAGAAAGACAGGAGGCACTGCCCTGTCTTTGCTCCTTTCAGGAGAATGAGCCACAGGGAGCAGGCGGGCCTTGTTCTAGAGCTAGTCGTGATCAATCCAGGGACCTCCAGGAGCTCTCCAGTGTGTTATCTCAGTGTTCCAGACAGCCTCCTGTAGGTGCTACGGTGGCTTCTACTCTGTTTTCTGTTCCTGTAAGTGTCATGGTGACTTCTACTCTGTTTTCTGTTCCTCCAGTGGACACGGTCAGGTGGCAACTGCAGACACAGGCAGCTGTGTGGCTGCATCTGGGAACCTGGATGGAAGCCGTGGAAAATCCCTTCAGGACTGGCCTAACAAACAAAACCCCTGTGATCGTCCTTGCTTTTTCTTTCCTCTCCTGACACTTGAAATAGGGGAGGACAAGAGCCTAGAAGAGGCAGAGAACATGAGATCAGAAAGCTTGGTTTCCCTGGTGAAGAGCGAGAAGAGGGCCACGCTGCCAGCCAGCCCTGGACTGTGATGTGAGCAGGAAATAGGTTTTTATCATGTCAGGCCCCAGAGCAACTTGGGATTGTTTACTATAGC
Source organism: Ochotona curzoniae (assembly GCF_017591425.1). NCBI lineage: Eukaryota > Metazoa > Chordata > Mammalia > Lagomorpha > Ochotonidae > Ochotona > Ochotona curzoniae. The sequence continues at coordinate 25,998,172 of NW_024465582.1, forward strand.
GGTTAGCCAGCCGTGCCAGGTGCAGTTGTTCCTTGTTTTCTAGAAGCAGAGGCTGGGTTCTAGAAGAAGTTCTGAAGGCTGTGCAAGTGAGCAGGGAACTGAATCTGGGACTTGAGGTTTGGTGATGGCGGGTGGCGGGGGGGTGGACACACAGAGGTTGGAATACTAAATCTCCTCAGCCAGTTTCATATTTGAAAGCCCTTAATTATGGTCTGCTTTTTACGCGTCAGGTTTCAAGTGCCATATAACCCCAAGCCTCCAGATAAACTCTTGAGTGTATTTCAAAAAAAAAAAAAAAAATTGGTTCCACATGGAAAAGGCTGGTCTAAAAGCAATGGCACATCCAGCTCTCAGAAGGGCTCACTTTTGGTGGTGGGGGGGGGCGGTTCCTTTCCTTTTTAATTGGGCTCACCAGGATCAGACATCTCTGGGGAATCCAGTTCTTCTCATCGTGCGCAAATTTCTCCTTTCCCATTTCTGAGCGAGTGCCGTTAGTTTCAGAAGTAAAGGCTTCAGCATGAAGTGCCAACCATACTCAGAATTAAAACCATCGAATGATCTTTTTAATGACTTGGGTACCAGCTTCATGAGTTCTGGGTCCTTGTCTGCCCTCCTGCACCCCTAGAGGCTGAAATAATACCGGGTACATTGTCCATACTAAACAGACACCTATTCAACGAGTGGCTTTCTAACTTTTTTGTTTGGACTGCTTTTCTCCCCTTAAATGTGGCATTGCTTTTTGAAATCATGTGCATCAGAAGGAAAAGCACAGTTGAATTCTCCTTTTGGAAAAGGATCTTGTTTAACATAATCTTTGCTACCGACTCATCAATGGAAACTTGTTTACATCTCTGTTTAGTGCTCCTATAGGATCTTTTCCATCTCCTGCGGTCTAAGGTGAAGGCAGAAGGCAAGGACCTCACAAAGAAATGTGATCCAGTGATGTGTCAAGTCCGTGAGAAAATGAGTTCAATCACAGTCAACTAATGAGGTGTTTTTTTTTTTTTTTGGATTCAGAAACACAGTTGCCAAGCTTTAAGACTTGCCCATTGAAAACCAGAACAAAATGCCCTGTAGCCCAGCTCCTGTGTGTTTTGGTAAACTTGGTTCTAAGGGCTTAATATGTATTATCTCATGGACTCTTTGCAATAATCCTAAGTAGCAGCCAGGCTTATGGCCTATTTTACAGGTCAAGAAACTGAAGCACAGGTTCACTAAGTTGCTCATTGAGGCCAGGTAGAGACGGGATTTCAAATCCAGGTTTCTCTGACCCTGGAGAGAAAAATTTCCTTTTCACCCATCATGCTGGGTAAAAATGAGCTCAGGTTCTGAAAAGCTTTTCCCTTAGGGATTTTTAGCTGGATTCAAGGTCTGCTGACTTTCTCAGCTGGGGTTCCCCCAAGGGATAAGGTTACCTCCATACATTATTGTATCTGGCATGGCCCTCTAGGCTCTTTCTAAAAACAGTCAGCAAATTTTTATTTTTGTTCTCTCTCTCTCTCACACACACGTGTGTGTGTGTGTGTGTGTGTGTGTGTATACACATATATACATAGTTATTTCTTTTCTCAGTCCACTCTGAATTTGGGTGCACCTGTAGAAACAAGTGCCAGTCCTCTGAATGGACTAAACCCAAGGCTTGAGTTACTTCCTTACTTCTCTAAATACTATTACAATATAAGCCATCTGAAGACATATTTGGTCAAGCGTCATTTCCTGTAGCTTTTTATTTTTTCAGTTGAGCTAATGAGAAATAAAAATAAATCCTCTTAGAGGAAATAATACGAAAACCAAAACTTTCAAAAGCAGCTGGAGGGCAGAGGTTGGCATTGCCTAACACTCTTTGTTTGGGAACTTTTTCTTACACTTGCCTCCTTCAGCTTCCCCCACGCCCGCAGGCACTGCCCTTGTGCTCCGTGACTCTCATGAGCACGGGTGTGCCCTGCGAGCAGCCACGGAAGCCAGAGGTAAGCTATAGCGTGTAGGAAGACAGGTCCTCTGACAAGCTCACCGCTGCACCGATCGCAGAATGAGTGTGCAGGAAGTAGTTGCCACAAGAATGTGATTTGTGAATTGCACCTTATCAAGGATCCCTGAGAATAGGAAATCAGAGTCTGTTGGGCACCTGAAGGTTCCTGTATTCAGACTGTGGAGGCCCCGCTGAGAACTGTGCGGGAACCGAACACCTAGGAGCCATTCACAAGCACCTTGCAGCGAACACTTTGATGGCTCTGGTGACAGGTACCTGTCAAAACCACCCAGAAGCACTCAAATTTAGTTCAGAAGGTGAGCTCTCCAGGCTGGAAGGGAATATGATACTTCAGTGGACGTAGGGTTGGTTTGTAGATGGCTGACGGGACTAAGTGTGCGTTCTAACTATTTGGGTGCTTGCTAGGATGCCCTTTTGCCACTGACTCTATCTGCCTGGAGTGTAAGCCACAGCCATCTCAGTTGACAGCTTGCAAGCCCCAAAGTTTGTGTGTGTGTGTGTGTGTGTGTGTGTGTGTGTGTGTGTGTGTGTGTGTGTGTGTGTGTGTGTGTTTTACTGCACCAGAAATCTGATTGAGTGCTGGGCAGTTTTCATGTTTTAGAACTGCACTTGTAGACGGGGCTGGGGTCTTAGTGTAGCCATTTCTTGGTGCACCAGGGGACAGAAGTATGGCAGGCAGCTGAGAGGTCAATAATATGATTCTAAATACTCTGAGGGAGCTAGAATTCCATTGAAGACTGGTGCAGCTCTGTTGATATTTAAAAATTCACATACTATTAATTTCTTGTTTAAGAAGACATTTGCTTTTATTGGAAAGTCAGATTTGTAGAGAGAAAGAGATCTTCCATCCACTGTATCACTCCCCAAGTGGTCACAATGGTCAGAGCTGAGCCAATCCTAAGTCAGGAGATTCTTCCTGGTCTCCCACATGGGTGCAGCGTCCCAAGGCTTTAGCCATCCTCTACTGCCTTCCCAGGCCACAAGCAGGAAGCTGGATGAAAGTGGAGCAGCCAGGACACAAACTGGCACTCATGTGAAATTGCAAGGTAAGGATTTAGCCACTAGGCTATTGTGCTGGGCCCACATACTGCTACTTTCCCAACCACTTATGACCACCCCTCCCCCAATACAAAAGTTTACAAGGTCTCTTACACAAAGAATTGGAAGGAGTTACATATTTTTAAACACTTTAAAAAAAATTAGGCATGGATTTTGCACTGTAACACATAGGGTAATTTGTGGCTAGTTCATATGGGTGCTGGTTGGTATTTCAGCTGCTCCATTTTCAATCTCGCTCCCTGCAAATATAATTGGGAAAGCAGCAGAAGATGGCTTTAGTGCTTGAGTCCCTTGCGTGCAAATGCAAGACCTGGAGGAAGCTCCTGGCTTCTGGCTTTGGTTGGTCCATTTCTGGCTGGTGCCACCATCTGGGGAATAAACCAGCAGATGGAACTTATTCTCTCTCTTTCTCTCCCTGTAACTCTACATTTAAAAGAAACAAATACATTTTAAAAAACTAGATGGTGTTAGAAAAAGAGTAATAACATCCATTTTCTTTACTTTTTACCTGAAAGACTTATAGTCATAAATCAGAAAGATTAGTAAATTCCACCCCTTCCCCTGCATTTTTGTGTGTTTGGAGTGCTCTGCAACAGCTGACTAGGACTGAAGGGCCTATTTTATAGCACAGTGGGTTGAGCCACTGCCTGCAGTGCCAGCACCCCCTATGGTTTCTGGTTCAGGCCCCAGCCATTCCACTGTCAGTCATCTGCAGAGTAAATCAGTGGGTGGGATTTCCTTCTCCCCCTCCCTCTCGCTTTATTTTTGATGCCACCTCTCAAGTAAATAATAAAAAACAAAAACTTAAAGATTCTGACTGGAGATAAAAGATAATCTGATGACAGATTTGAAGATACTAGAAAGGTTTATGTATAACACTATTCTTCAAGAACTCCTTGTCCCCATAAAAATAACAAAATAATATTTCTGATTTTAGTAAGTCTCAGCATGGAGATTTCCATAATTTAAATGAAGAACTAGTATAGGAAAGCAATAAAATGAGCATAGGTCATGGAAGTATAGGAAAATTCTAACAAGAACAGATTGAACATTGTTGCATAAATTGTTATATTTATTTTTCATCTTTTAAAAGATTTATTTGGTTGAAAGTTTGAGTCAGAGAGAGAGAGAGAGAGAGATCTTCCATCTGCTGGCTTATTCCTTAGATGGTTGTCATAGCCAGGAGTGGCCACGACAAAGCCATGAGCTTCACCTGAGTCCCCAACATGGGTGTAGGTGCTCAATCACTTGGACCATCTCCCATGGCTTTCCCAGGTATATTATCAGGGAACTGGATGGAAAGTGGAGCAGCCAGGATACGAACCAGCATCCATATGGCTCTATGAGCCCTGCAGGCCACAATGCCTGCCCCTGCTATGTTTATTTTTCAATTGGACAGAGCACCTCCATTACTGTGCACAAAACTGCTAGCTCTCAGGGCATGGCTGAAGCCTACAGGCGACATGAAAGGTAGTGAGCAAATATTTGTGGATTGAGCACAGTAGCTATTCTCCTGTTTCACACAGTTCTCTTTGGAAGGCCAAAGAATGATTCCACTCATTGCTCTAAAAGTTTCTGGAAGATTGTGTGTTTTTTTTTTTTTCCCCCTTCCTAGGGAGGACTGTAATCATCAATAGAAATAAGGATTTATGTGAATATGCATTAGAGAAATAAACCACACATTTATTTTCACTGACTTCTAATTGAAAGTTAGCATCTTCTTCTGAAATAAGCCACAACCCACAATGGTGCACTCATGACTTTGTCACCCACATAAATTACAGATGCTTGTGTATCACATAGCTAGTACAGACACCTCAAATGTTACTTAGCCTAGCCATGAAGGCACCCGCGACCCTCTTTTGAGCAGCAGGGTTCGATTTCAGGGTTTGGCTCTTATTTCTAACTTCTTACTTAGGCAAGGACGGGGAGGTAGTGGTAATGGCCGGAGTCCTTGAACCTCTGCCCTCCTTGTTGGGTGGGAGACTGGGATTGTGCTCTTGGCTCTCACCTCCAGCCCTGATGCAGTCCCAGCCAAGACAGACATTTGGGGAATGAATCAGCAGATGGGAGTTCTCTGTGTGTTTTTCTGTCTCTTAGCTAAATTAAAAATATATATTTACATGGATCACTATTTCAAAATTGCAGTTTTTAGTTCTAACAGCAAATTTTAATGCATTAGTAAAAATATGCATTGGATAATTATAGATTTATTCTATGTCAATATAATTAGTTTACTTTTAATTCATATATTTAATTTTATGAAAATGCAAGTATTTTTCTGGGAAGGGACCCATAGGAGTCACTAGCGCATAGACAGTGTCCATCACACAGACATGGTATAAAGACACCTGCTGGGGAGTCTACAGAGAATTTTAAAAATATATATTTATACAGTTATTTATTTTAAGTACAGAAAGGCATGAGGAGAGAGTGCTTCCATCCATCGGATCATTCTCTAGATGGCTGCAATAGCCACTACGGGCCAGACTGAAGCTAGGCGTCAGGAACCCCTTCTTTGCCTCCTACATGGGTGCTAGAGATCCAAGTTTCTGGACCACAATTCGCTGATCTCCCAAGTGCAATTTGCAGGAAGGTGCAACAAAAGTGGGTCAGCTGGGACTTGAATCAGAACACTCCCATATAGGATGACAGCCTTGTAAGCAGCAGATTAACCTGCTATTCAATACCAAACCCTACATAACATGCTTTGAGGATCTTAAATGATGTAAAATCTGACCTTTTTAGAGAAAAAGATGTGATTATTATTTTTTCGAAAGCAGTTGGCGGGGGGGGGGGGGTCACTCCTCAAATGGTTTCCAGGCATGGGCCAAAGTCAGGAGCCAGGAACTTCTTTGGGGTTTCCCATGTAAGTGGGATATGTGCACCTTTCTCCACTGTCTTCTCAGACACATTAGCAGGGAGCTGGATCAGAAGTGGAGCAAGTAAGACTTGAACCGGCACTCACACAGGATGTGGCATTGCTGGCAATGGCTTAAGATGCTGTGCCATAATGCAGGCCCCCAAATCTTATTTTTTTTTAAGTAAATTTTGAAAATAAAAGTCACCTGGAGTCAAGTCTGGGCATTGGAGTTATCAACAAGACAAAGGGAGAAAGGATTGTAACGTAAAATAGTAGGGCTTTTGCTCGAACTTACTTGTCTTTATCGAGTCATACTATGTCCAAGTTACCGAGTTAGAGTCTAAAAACACAAAGACAAAAGGACACATGTACCTCTGCACCACAGGGAGATGCCTAACAGGCTTCCTAAGCAGTAGCGACCCTACCCCATTTTCTATTTTTTAAAATGTGTTCAGTTTCATAACAAAAATCCTGGTGCACCGTGAAACTTGCTTTCTTTTTTTGTCTTTTCCTACCTGTAGAGTTAAAAGATTTCTAGCATGAGGGACTGGGGCTTCTAATTTTGCCTTTAGGGCACTGCTTATGGTTAGATCTTAGGAAGGTGCCAAGTGGGCACAGAGCTAAGAATTACATCCAGCAGTTCACATCTGTTTTTGCAGATTGGGATTATTTTCTCTGAGTGCCATTATGATGGACATCTGTGCTGTCAGGCCGCTCCCAGAAATGTGCTTACACACAGCGCACAAGATTGGCCACATATCCCGAATGTCACGAGCATCTGCTTTTTCTAGATACATGCGTTAAACCTTCCAAGCAAACCCTCATCCGCGCTCTTTAGGTGAGGGTCTTTGTGTCTAAAGCTGAGAGCTAGTTCTAGCTGTTCAGGCACTTTTTACTCCCGGTAGCTGCAAGAGGCACGCCTCTCTCTAGGTGAAGGAGTCCCTTGAGATACTGACTTAAAGAACAAGATCACGAACAGCAATGTGACCCACACCTCGCCTTTCCCACAGCATCAAGCTCTGCAATGCAGATAGCTTCTAAAGAAGTCACTTTGTCATCAAGTTGTGTGGCTAATGAAACAGGAAAGCAAGCAGATCCTTGGAACAGAACAAAGAGTTCAGAATTGAAACCACATTAAAAAAAAAAGCGTGAGAAAATATTTTTTTAACAGAGAAAAAGAAAATGTAGCATGCTAGAATCAAGTTGTTCTTTAGAAGGACATCGAAGCCCACAGAAGGACCATTCTGATCTTATATTTTGAATTTCCTGTAGAAGAAAAGTCACTATGAACAGTTCTAAAATAAACAATAACCTGGGGGAAAAAATTATAAGCCAGCAAAAACCCAAAGGATTAATATTAATTTATTCAACATGCTTCTATGAGTCGAAAGACAAGTTACTCGATGGATCAGTGCGTAGAAGGTGAAATTGGCAAATCAACAAACAAAAATCTAAGAAAAGACCATCATATCTATGAAAGAATGCACAACCTCAAGAATCAGAAAGAATAAAAAAAATCTGGAAATGACTTGAAAATAGAGCCCCTCGTGTACTAGGAATTAATACAGTTGTTTTGAGGAAACAACAAAGAGGTGTGTATTAAAAAATATATCCTTCATTACTCAATAATTCTTCAGGAGAAACACTTGCATAAGGTACTCAAGAAGGCTTGCATAAGAATACTTTCGAAATTGATGTTTATGATGATGGAATCCTAGAGACAGTCTAAATTCTCATTCATAAGAGGATAGCTAAGTAAACAGGTATTCTCTTGACATGGTATACCAGGAAGCCATTGAAAGAGGTGGGCCAGATCAAAGACATACGCCTAAGGCAACACAAAGTTGCACAACAGCATACGGGACAATTCCTTTTATGTAGTGCTCCTTAGTTTCCATGGATATGTGGGTATTTAAGTACCAAGAAAGAGAAGTTGGAAGTTGTCCAGGACTTTCTAGTATTGCTTGTGATATTTATTTTATGTGAGAGGCAGACAGGCACCAAGAAAGAGAGAGAGACAGAGAGAGAGAGAGCTCCCATTGCTGGGTTACAACCCAAATGCCCTTAACAGCCAGGGCTAGGAGTAAGCCAAACCTTGGAGTTTAGAACTCAATCCAGGTCTCTGCCATGGGGGATAGTGACATTCTGGCCCTTCTAACTGCTAGTGTGTGCATTAACAGGAGGCTGGGATTGGAAGTGGACCCAGGATTTAAACCTAGGCATTCTTACTGGGGATGTAGCAGTCCCAATTGCTAGGCAAAATGCCTACCCCATTACTTGTAACATTTAAATTTTTAAAAAGCAAATGTATTCACATATGAGTTATATGTATGAAAAACTAACAACACACCGAATTATTTCAAGTAACTGAGCTAGTTTAGGACAACCTGTAAAGTGATGTTCACCTTCTGGATATAAACCATTCGCTTGGCTTGAGCAGATAAACAACGGCTTCAGGCTAACTTTCTTCTTACCTCCATCTCCCTATTGTTTAGTTTTCATCTTCAACCAACATATCTATGAATGGAATCCGGTTTCTACTGACTATTCCATTTCAACCACTATTGAGATAAGCTTGGGATTCCTTCCGCTTCTTCCGGGAGGTAATTTCATTACATTGCACAGTGTATTCCGTGTTCTGTCTTCTTTTCATTAGGAAACCGAAATGTTTCATCACCTTGAAGTCACCTTTTCCCCTGCTGTTTTAAGCTTGTCTGCTTTGGCTTCTTGGTGGTTAGCCGGTGCAGAGTGTGTGTGTGTGTGTGTGTGTGTGTGTGTGTCTGTTTTGACTGTTGCTCCCCAGCCCTTTACACGACGGAGGCTGCGCCATGCTTGGAGCTCGTGGAACAAGCACTGGGAGGAGGGAGTGGGAGGAGATTGTTCAAAACATCAAGAAGCCAAAGGAAGAGACTCCACCCGAGCAACAGAAGATAGCTCGAGCTGTGTGCTTTCCCCTCCAGTTTTCCTTATCTCTCAGTTGGCTCACAGCAGCGACGGATATGTTGATGCACACACCTTGTGTATGCGTGTGTGTGTGTGTGTGTGTGTGTGTGTGTGTGTGCGCGCGCGCATGCGCACGTGTGTGTGCGGCAGTCTTAACAGGTCATGAAAAATGGAATTAAAATTGATATAAAATTTCAAAAACGCATGTTTTTCCCCAATAATACGCATTTTTGTGAACATTTTGAAGACCCCTCAGGCATGTAGATGCTATATGTCAATATATTTTGATAAGCATTGATATATAAAATCTATGTAGTATATATTACATAAAAGGCTATGTAAAAACACAGTCAAGCATTAGGAGCTGGTGTTGACAGATTTCAGACATGCTATAACATGAGCTGAAGGAAGAAGAAGGTGTGACAGTGGGTGTGGAGTGTCCCTTTTCAAATGTGATTTTTTTTGCTACAAGATTTATTTGTTTTTCTTTAAGTTTATGTGAAAATCAGGGAGAGAGAGAAAGAGAGAGGAGAGAGGATCTCATTCACTAATTCACTCCCCCAAATTCAACTAATTCACTAAATTCAACTAACTTCATTAATTCAACTAATTCAACTAAATTCACTAAATCAACTCCCCCAAATTCAATCCAGATCTCCTTAGAGATGACAGAGCCCCAGGTACATCGACCATCACCTGTTGCCTCCCAGGTGCACACTGGCAGGAAGCTGGATGGAGAGTTGAATAAGGACTCTAACTGGAGCTTCTGTTAAAGATGTGGACATCCACCACCATCCCAGAAGTGTCCATTTGCGACACCTGCTCTGTTGGGCCTGGTCTTTCAGACAATGCTATTGTAAGAGCAGAAAACTTCTCCCGATGTCATTTTGCATGAGATGGAACTGGAGCCTTTTCCAGTATTTGCCAATATCATCTGCAGGTGCTTCAAGGACCACTTTTAGAAAGGTCTACCATTACTTCCATAGTCTCCACTAACCTAGGGCCTCCCAGGGTGGGGAAAATTGGAAACTGTGGCTTTGCTGGGGGAGGTTGACTCAGATAGGGTAGGATGGAGTTTGAGATTGAACCTGGACTTGAGCTGCAGGAGGAGAACAACTGAATCTGTAACTTTCCACAGAAGTCCGAGGTTAGTTATTGATTGATTTACGAGGGGGTGCAAGCAGGGATTGAAGGAGGTGGCAGGGTTGGCACCTTGTCAGCAATCTGGGGGCCCATTATCTGCTGACACAAACGACAGCCACTCCAGTTTTCCACTTGCACACAGCAGCAATGAGTACATTCTCATCTCTGGTTCTCATTTCTAAAGCAGAAGTTAACTGGTGCCAGCGTCTCTCCTTCAAGGGTTGCCTCAGGACACTGACGATCTGGGGAATGGAAGCAGTGTGTGACCTCCCAAAGTGGGAGGTGGCTGGCCTCAGGCCCAGATCATGATCCAAGGGTTTTTTTGGGCCATCATGAGTGGGGGTGGCCCTATGGTCAGGAGGCCCCTGGCAGTGGAGGATGGGGTCGAGCCAGGAGAAAGCCATTGCGAGGCTAGTCTTCCCTCCTTGATTATTCAAGCAAGCAAGATGGTTCCTTGAAAATAGTATCACAGTGGGCCTGGTGCAATGGCTCAGTGGCTGAATCCTCCTCTTAAATATGCTGGGATCCCATATGGGCGCAGGTTTATGTCCTGGCTGCTTCATTCCCACCCAGCTCCCTGCTTGTGGCCTGGGAAAGCACTAGAGACTGTGATCATGCACCCACGTGGGAGACATGGAAGAAGCTCCTGGCTTCAGATTGGTTCAGCTCCGGCCGTTGTGGCCACTTGGGGAATAAACCAGCAGATAGAATATCTCTCTGTCCTGTTTTCTGTCTTGTAGATCTGCCTTTCCAATAAAAATAAACATTTTTTTAAAAGAAAATAGTATCGCCTTGTATATTCAGGATGGGCACCTTTAACACTGCTAGACTTAAAATGTCACATGTTGTTTCTAATGTGCAAACAAAATGCACATCTATTAAAAAGACAAATCCAACTCTATTAAAACCCAGGTATTCAAATCAGCTTATGAAGCTTGCTAAGGTGGTCAAGTTGGCTAATCAAAGACGGCGTTGCTTTTTGAAAGTGCTAGGTAGATATAACAAGATCCTAACTTCTTGGAAGCAACTCTGTCTCATCCTATCCTGTTCAGCATGTCGCTCATTAGTGCTGAATGGGAGGCAATGCTTAGCTTAGCTGTCCCCCATTCCGGTGCCTGGGTTTGATTCCCTGCTCTGGCTCCTGACTTCAGCCTCCTGCTAATGCTCCTGCTCCCGGGAGGGAGCAGGTGAGGGCTTCAGTAATTGAGTACCTGCCATCCAGGTGAGACATCTAGCAGCCTCGGATGTTGTGGGCATTTGAGGAGCATATCCAATGAGCAAATGGATGCTTTCTCTCTCTCTCTCTCTGCTTCTCCAAAGAGGGCACCGAACCATCTTTTCAAGTGACTTTTACAGTGCTATGTTTGCACCATGCAGGAAAAGGCAAGTGTGGTCTCTGGTTAATATGGCCCCCTGGAGCAGGTGTGATGAACTAGGCTCGCTCTATGATCTGTCACTCAGAGCATGTCAGGAGCCATCGTTTGCCACCTAAGCCTCTGGGACTTTAGAAGACAGGAGAGCAATATTGATTTCTCAATATCCAGAGGGAAATTACAAAATTTCAGTTGTGTGACAAATGCTTAAGCTCTTAATGTAGTAAATCCTTTCCTGTTAGACACTGTCCACACCCACGGCAGGGACACACGGCTGCCTGAGGATTAGTGTGTGGATACAGGCTTCCATTTCAGAGGAGAGGCGCAGCTACGTGGTGCATCCCCTCCTCGTGCCTTTGCAGAGGAGACTCTGTGGAGCCTCCCCTTCCACCTGCTGCTCCAGCCCGTGCAGACTCACCTCGTTGTCCTGGTGGTTGATCTCACTGAGGCTTGACTGCTGCAACAGAACCGTGAGGAGCCTGCAGGAGAAAGCCAGAGAGAAGCAGTTGGTCGGGGAGCAGTCACTTAAGAAGATGGTCTGAGCTGGACTTGATACCGTTCTCTATTCCTACAATGTCAGCACACACTTCAACAGCAGAATGACGGACTCACGACTGTGGTTGAGGGACTAAACTGCCGTTACCATGCAGGAGAAAAAGGTGTGTGTGAAGGCAGTAGACGGGAGGGTGGAAGGGGAAATCCTTGAGGCTGAGGAACTGCATCATGCGAAACATTTTTTTTTCATTAAAAAAAAAAGGAAATGGATAGTGTAAGAATTGCATCTGTATCTTGTGCATTATATAAAAAAGAAATATAGCACTAAAAAACAAGGGGAAAAGAGAAGGTCTTAGAAATGTTATGAAGTGAAGGCTTCCAAAATGAAGGGGGGCCCTACAATTGATCTGGGAAAAGAGCCACGGAAAATGAGCTTGTGTGATAAACAGAGCACCTGTGACAAATACACCTTCTCACCATCTTCTTGCCCATCTAAGAGGAGGGGAAGGGCAGGTCTATGTATCCACTACTGCTTATTCCATTACTTCTTTTTTTAAAAAAAAAAAAGATTTATTTATTTTTATTGGAAAGGCAGATATACAGAGAGGAGGAGGGACAGAGAGGAAGAGCTTCTATCTGTTGATTCACTCTCCAAGCAGCCTCAATGGCTGGAGCTGAGCCAATCTGACACCAGGAGCCAGGAGCTCCTTCTGGGTCTCCCACACAGGTGCAGGGTCCCAAAGTTTTGGGCTGTCCTCCACTGTTTCCCCAGGCCACAAGCAGGGAGGTGGATAGGAAATGGGGTGGCTGGGATTAGAACCGGCACTCATATGGGATCCCTGCATGTTTAAGGCGAGGACTTTAGCCACTAGGCTATTGCACTGGGACCTCCATTATTTTTATGTTAGGCATAAAGGGTAGTTGCAATCTGCATCACTTCTAGTTACACAGGTTGTGCCTTTTATTTACCTATTTTTAAAGATGTACATATTTATCTGAAAGGCAGAGTGACAGAGAGGGAAAGAGATCTTCCATTTGCTAGTTCACTACTCAAATAACCATAATGGCCAGGGCTGGACCAGGAGCCAGGAGCCAGGAACCTCATCTGGGTCACTCATGTGGGTGGGAGAGGCCCAAGTACTTGGACCATCTTCCACTGCTTTCCCAGTTACTTTGGCAGGGAGCTAGACTGGAAATGGAGAAGTCAGAACTGAACAATGGCAGCCCATATCATGGCTTTTAAATGCATAGATTATGCCAGCAGGTAGCCAACATTTATAGTTTTGCTGCTTCTTTATAAAATACACAACTATTCAAGGATAAGGGTGGGTGTTATGGTACCTGTATCCCAAAGCATAGTGCCGATTTGAGTCCTGGCATTTCTGCTTTGAATCCAGCTTTTTGCTAATGCATTCCAGGAGGCAGCAGATGATAATTCAAGTGCATGGGCCCCTGCTGCCCTCATGGGAGACAAAGATGAAGTGGCTAGCTCCTGGCTTTGGCCTGACTCCTGGCTATTGTGGGTGTATGGGGTGTGAAACCCATGGAAATATCTGTCTCCCTTTCAAGAACATAAAAATATATAAACTAATAAAGAAGCTAATATCAAAGCATGAGATTAATCAGTGTGAAACTACCACCACGATTGTCAAGTTCTAGCTCTTGCTTGGTTTGGGTGCCTCTAACAGAGATTGGCACTCTGTTTGTAAGAGGACAACTGAGTAAACAAGCGATGGCCCAGGACTGGCACTCCGGGCTCTCAGCCAAGCCCTGGCACTCACTGCCTCTATGATCTCAAGCAGCTTACTCACCCTCTCTGTGCCTGATTGTTCACCTGAAAGGAGGGGGTACAAAACATACCCATCTTACAGCTCAGTAGGAGTAAAGAAATTCAAACACCTAAAGCCCTGACACCACGCCTGGAAAACAATTTGAACCTCAGCCCCATCTCAGAATCTCCTGTGGATATTTTTTGAACCCCGCAAGTACCTCCAAGTCTCTAACTCAGGAGGCCTGGGGAGGAAGCAGCTTCTAGAGTTTAAACAATCTGCCCAGGGGACCATCACTATAACACAGCACGTGAAGCTGTTGCTTACGATACTAGTAACTGAGAGCAGAACATCGGCTCGAATCCTGGCTGCTCTGTCTCCTATCCTGCTGCCTGCTAAAGCACCTGTGAAAGCAGTGGATGATGGCCCAATTGCTTCAGTTCCTGCTACCCATGTGGGAGACCCGGATGGAGTTCCAGGCTCCTGGCTTGGGTCTGGCCCAACCCCCCAAATGGCAGCCATTTAGAGAGTGAACCAGCAGATGGAAGAGCTCTGTGTCTCTGTCTCTACTTCTCTGCAACTCTTTCACATATGTTTATTGTCTCCCAGCAATAAAAAAATCTGATACCCTAAATAGTAAGTTGCTGCTGACAGAATAGAAAGATGGTGTCATTGTATTGCCTTGGTAGAGAATGAAATTCCAAAAGGCCTTCAAAGGGGTTGAGCTTCTGTGGAGGCAGAAGAGCTAGGCAGCTGTGGCTTTTTAAATCTAGATTTTTTTTTTTTTTTGCAGATTTGGGAGCTTACATCTAGTCTTAACCATTTCTGTGATCTAAGTCTGGTTTTAACCACTGTCTTATTTGGGGAGCCAAGATAATGCTTCGACTTAATCCTGGCCTTGCGTGAGGCCCTCCAAGCTTCCAAATCCTCATGGATTAAATAGGGCCGATGACAGCAATGGTGTTGAGGACGGGCTGAAGCAGCAGGCGAGAGCTCCCTGAGCAGGTTCTGTGAATGGACGTGCCTGTGTGTGGGAAGCATGCCTCTTTATGCTCTTGAGATCCTAGAGCCATCCTCAGTGCCCTTGGAATAACGTGAGAAAAGGAACGGCTTTGGGAGTGATGCTATGTGTGAGATTATATTTCATCACTAAAGTATTTTCTTTTGTAAGTGCTTGCAGAGGGGTGCCTGTTCCCTGTCTTTCCTTCTCCCCATCTTCCTCCTCCTCCTCCTTATCCCCACACCCTGCCCTCCTTACTGGCTGTTGTCTAATCTTTAGAGTCCACCGATATGAATCGCTGAAAGAAGAGCAGGAGGGGAAGGCCAAGGTCAGGGGAAGGCCCAATGTGGCTGTTTTCAGTGGCGCCTGAGCAAATCCAGCCTGGTACTTCTGGGGGTGCTCCTGAGCCAGCACTTTGAGAGGGAGGGAGAGGCTCTGCCCAGACAGAGGAGGAGTGGAAGAGCAAGATCTCTTGGCCCAGCCCAGTGGGATTCCACAGGTCGCCAGATGATCCTGCACCTGGGTTATTTTTCTTTTTGTTCTCCATTCCAAGCCCTTCTTGGCAGTGTCTTGGTCTGAGGCTGACCTCAAAGGACAGCAGCCTTAGGCTCCTTGCCTTTGGACTTTTCCTGGCTTTGGCACATAGGAGAACTGGCAAGCAGGAGGAGGAAGGAGGGAAGGCATCTTATTTCTGGCCATGAGCACCTTCCTCTGCCAAGTTCTGGGTTCCTGCCAGGCAGGCCCCTTCGCTGCAGCTCCAGCTACCATCCTGGCTCTCAGAGGCTCCAGGGACCACTCCTTGCCTTGCCTTTTGGCTGAGGAGGTGATGGTATTTTCAGTCTTTTCAGAGGAGGTAAGGTGGGGTGAGAAACAACCATCAGCTCTGGCTGGTCAAGTTCACTTTCATGGTTGTTTCCTTTTAATATCCCATGCTTTCCTTATCATGCCCTTGAGTGATTCATATCAATCTATGTTGTCTGATTCCATTAATTTCTTAGTCTGTAGGACTTATTGATTCTGGACACATGTTTACAGATGACAGCTCTTTCCTGCCTCTCTAAGAGCAGAAACTTGAGGTCTACATTGATTGCTGATGTCACAGCAATACAGCTTAAACTAGAAGGCAGGTATCTTGTTTCCAACCAGGGGCACCTTTGCTGTTCTGTGGTGTACAAGTGATTCATGTCTAAGTTTCATGACCAGACAACCAGCAGGTATCTTGAGTCCATTTTCTGAAGGCTCTGCTCTTGTGCAGTGAGGCCCACAACCCCTCGCTGACCACTACTCTAGGTCTTGTCTGTTCTCATCTCTCCAAAGCAAGGTCCACCTCACCCCAGGTCCCTGGGCAGCAGGCCCAGGTCCCCAGCTGGGGCCTTGGCAGATAGGCAGTGTGTGACAAGAGCACAGAGGCGGGGCCAATCTGCCTGTGCAACAGTGCCTCACTTCCCACCTCCATCCCAACCAATGACCCTGGACATGCAATGGAACACTGATGCCTACACAATCAAAAAATAATAATAAAACTTGTTTCCTAAAGATGTGCTGTGATTTGAAATAAGTCGATCCATACAAAGCACTTAGAATAGTGCTTCTGTGCTATTGCCAAGTCTTATACAATGATTTTTTAAAAATTGCTATCTTATATTTTTTGGTCATCATTAGGTGATGTGTGTATGTGTGTGAGAAAATGCTATTGGCATCTTAAGAGAGACCGATTTCTACAGGTTTTCCCATCTTTTTGGCCCCTTGGGCTGCTGTTCTCAGTCCAGGCCAGTCCAGTTGTAAAGGGACAGGGGTGGAGTGGAGAAATAGTCCACAGGCCAGCTGTTGCCCCCTTTCACTCCTGAAGCTGCCAGGGTGTACGCGTTGTGTTGTGTAGTGAAACATCCATGACCACATGTCAGAGCACATTGCTTAATAACTAGAGAACAGCACCCCAAGGAAGTGATTTCCTTCCGCCTCTGACTGTAGTCAAGAGCGATGAAAAGAGGCAGAGTGCTGGTGCCATCGTTGTGGGGGGCGGGGGGGAAATCTCTTGGTAACCATGGAGACCATGAAAAAGCCCTTCACAGAGCCCTTGGCTGCTTTCAGATGAAATCGTTGCTTCTCTTCCAACACTAGCATGTGCAGTGTTGTACAAACATGGCTCGCCTCTTTGGCGCTTTGTCTTGGTGACCATGGCCCCTCTTTCACATGGATGCCCCTTGAATGTCCCCTCCCAGGGAGCCAGAAAAGCTCTGGAGAGCAGAAAGGGAGAGAACCAATGTGGATCTGTGGGAAAGCAGAGGATACAAAGAAGGAAGGGGACTTGTGCGATAATACCTGCCCTCCCTGGCTTCAATCCATACCTCGGGCCATGACTATAAACACTCCCACGTCAGTTTCCATCCCTGGCGAGTAGGGCTTGAGTGAAGGTTGGAGCTGGGACTTGACTCGTTTGCTAGGGAATTGAACCCATCAGAGAAGCAAGATCCCCTCCGCCCCTAGAGTAAAAGGGCTAATCAAGGCATCCCCCTGGCTTGTTTATATGTAGCTATGGTTTGAGGCTTCCCTCTTCATATGGAACTTCCCACACTCCTTATGGAAGGAGCTTGCTGTGTGGAACTCTAAAGCTCAGCAGATTTTTAAACTGCCTATCTAGGTGTGTGGCCACAAACCAGGACTGGAAATACTGGTCATGATTAGGAGGAAATATAGGTGCACCTGCGTGAGCGAAGGGAGTTTCCCAGAAGCTGAATGAATGACCTTAACACAGTGCTTTAATGCATTAACTTCATGATGGAGTTTAATACGGTCCCAGGGGCCATGCAAACAGGAGTCAGTTCCTTCCCGGATGTTCCTTGCAGTGAACATGCAGTAGAGTGGGCTGTGGACTGTGTGTTCACAGACACGTGTGCATTTCCACACTCCCTGTGGACCAAGGTGAAGAAGGCCAGGGTGGGAGTTAGTGGTGGCCCGGCAGCTTCTCATTCTTTGGCACAGGGTCTGTGCTATGGGTCTCCACTGATGCTGCCTTGTGATAACTACCGTTGTCGTTAATATCACCTTCATCATCACCAACAGATTCTTGAACACAGACAACATACGAGGCACTGTGGTCAATACGTTTCATACATTTTCTCGTTTGTATCTGCTGCCTTATCTATGAGTATTTGGGGAGACTGTTTCCAGGTCTCCCTGTATCTTTACTCAGTTTCACAGAGACTCAAAGCCCTCATATAAAAATGGCCTCATATTTGCATAGAACCTTCCCACATTCTCTTTCACACCTGCAAATCTGCTCTAGATTGCAGATAACACCTGTTACGTTATAAGTGCTCCATAAACAGTGGGTATTCTGCACTGTTTAGTGAGTAATGACTAAAAGAGTTTGTACATGTTCATTTTTTTCCTGACACATGGCATGCTGACTCTGCAGAGGCAGAACTCACGGAAATGGAAAGTCAACTCCTATAGATTCCCCTATTTCCTAGAAAACCAAAAGCCAGCTGAGTTACAGCATGCCAACCAGTCTGAGATGGAAGAAGATTCAAACTCAGACCGACTCCGGGCCACCCTCTTTCTCCACCTGATGAGGACTTTAGGTGGTTTCACATCCATGCAGTAAAACAAGAATCAGAGGAAGCTAGATAAAGAGAAATCAGGGGAAGGATAGAGGAGGTGTGGTCTCTTGTCCTGTAATGTATGCCAGAGGTGGCATAGAAATCAAATTCTAACTTTCTAGACATGTACAGAAAGAAATAAGATTATAAGTCATACTATAGGCATGTTAAAAATTAAAAAAAAGATTATTTCTCATGAAAAATACAATTTTCCTTCCTTCTTTCTTCAGTAGAAACTTTTCTTGTGGTTTTACATATGAGAGTTCTTAAATACTGCAATTAACAAGAGCTGCCTGATCATGAGTCAATATATTATATTATTGCATAAAGGGTATTTCTTAACAAGTCCTTTCCATGTGGGCTGAGGACTTATGGACAAAATATGGTCATTACAGCAAATTCCACAGGGCCTACAACTGAAGGCCTCGGGAGCACAGCAGAGACACTGGGCAGGTCATCAATTAGCTTCACACATGCAGTGAGCATTCAGTGTCCCTGCCATACCTGCTGTTCCTCCTACACAATGAGGAGGGACCTGTTAGCAGCCATGTGAAGATGTGGCAAGGATGAGATGAGATGGCACCTGCACAGCCCTGGGAACTGAGCTTAGAGCACTTGGAACTCAGCTTGGAAAATTACTAGTGTGGTGATCCTCCTGCTCGCCCTCATCATAGGTGAAGTTCAGGCCCCCATGCTCTAGTGGCCAGCCACGTTGGCCTAATATGGTGCTCACCTGGGAAAATTGAGCAGTCAAATAAGGTCATGTGGCAAAATAAGAGGTCACTGCCTTCCCATTGTGGTTGTAAGAACAGAGAATACCCACAGGCCAGACTAAGCTCTTACTTTTCACGTAAAACTATTCGAAGCCCATGCTGACACACAAACAATAGACTGGAATGAACCTGTGATGGAAAATCTGTTATCAAGCTCTGTCACGCCATAAAATTTCTCCATAAAACAGCCATAAAATATTTAATTTCTTACAATATAATTCCATAGGAATCTTTTAAGGCAAATGAGACTCCAACTGTTTGGTAAGTTTCCAAACTAAACAATTTGTTATATGGGGTGTTATGGTTTAACTCGATTACTTTCTTGGAGAACATTTATTAGAAATAATGATTTGGTTTTAAAATAATCTTAACCTTGGGATTTTATTACTTAAAGTAGCTAGTATTACTGTAATAAAAGCAGAATTTTATCTTTCAGAATTACTTAAATGCCCATTTAGGACAATAAAACCATATCATCTACTCACCCAGGGCGGGGGCAGGGTCATTAGGTACAATTTCCAAAGAAGTGGAAGCCACAGTTTTTTGCTTTTCCGGGTATAGCAATGAAATGTAGATCGTGTGGAGTCTGGAGCCATTGCTGGGCTTGAAATCAACAAACAGGTCCACAAAAAGAAGATGCACCAAATGTTCTCCAAGAAAGTAATCGAGTACAATTGGGTTGGTTTTCAATTTATTATTATAGTGACTTCAGAGGATTGGTTGAGAATGTAATTTCTGCAGTGTAGGTTTGGTTTATCCCTCCTGCACCAGGGGTGAATGGCGGACACGGCCAAGTTTTTCACCAAAATCCATGCCTTTCGTGGATTGTAGTCACTGCTGAGGCGTAGATTCCTTGGCTCAAAACTACATTCCCCAGAGCACTCAAACGCAGTCAAATGGCTAGCCTTCACTGGAGCAACAGAAATAGAAATGAACGTGTCCTTTGCAAGCTGAAGATTTTCCCCATCTACAGGCTGAATGGCATTTTGTGATCCAGAAAATGATGGAGAAACAAAATGAAGAAGCAGGGTTCCCTGAACCACCAGATGTGGAGGACAGTCAGCCACCATCTGTGGTTACCTACCTTGGAATGTTACATGTCAAAGAAATACATTTTTTTTATTGTGTTAAATCACTGTAATTTTAAGATTTGTTTGTTATAACAGCTGTAATTGCCATAACTCAAGAGGGTTTTTACCTTCTATCATGGTTAGTAGGTTTTGAAATGGCCTCCTCCTGGGGCTGGTAAAAGCGAGCAAGCAAGTAGAGCGAATCAAGGCCAAACCATATTAAAAGCCACACTTTCAATTTCTTGGGAAAGCAGTATGATCTTGTGACTAAATGTTTGACTAGGTTTTCTGGAAAAACTCTCCTGTTATTTTGCCCCCCACTCCTGTTCAAAAGGACAGAAGGGAGTTTGATGTCCACTGAGTGCAGAATGTCTGGGCTCCTTGTTTCTTCTCTAAACTTCCCTGTTTTGTTGGGCTTTGGGTAAATCCTAGCGATCTGCTATTTCTGGATCTAGTCCAAGATAATAAAAAGCATGCCTTTGGAACAGTCCTGGAATTTCCCAAGCTCCTTGCCTTTCCTGTAACAGAGACTGAAATGAAGAGATCTTGTTATCCCACAGCCTGGAAGTTGGTGGTGTTGCTCCAAGCCCCACCCCAGACCCGAGAGCTCTAGGTTTTGGTTCTGGACACAGCTTCAGAGGGTGGAGCACAGTAGATGATCTTCCCTTGATGCTGGCTGACGGGAGGCTGGGAGCTGAGCAGAGGCAGGCTCTGTACTGCACAGGTTCTGGAAGGTCCCAAAGTATTACCTTTTCCATTGTAGAGGCTGCTGCTACCTGCTGATGAAGTGGGGAGCAGACAGGTGCTTTCGCAAGACAGGAGACCGAGGCCAGCTAGACCACAGCAATGGACGAGAAAGTGGCTCTTAGTCTGGGCAGAGCAACTACGGTTGCTCCATTATATTACAAAAATATGATCTTTGTGAAGGTCTTTCTTCACATGGTGTCCAGAGGCACACATTTCCCGCTTTCTCTCTAAGCCCCAGCCTTCCTGCCTTGGGTTCCTTGCTCCATTCCCAGCACCTACACACAGGCCTGACCCTGGAATGCAGACACCCATTTTGCTGTCCACTCGTGGCTTCTGCTGCTGCTGCTTCTTTTTTTTTTTTTTTTTTAACCAGTTTGATTTTCTTCCTAATGGAAATGACCATTTATTTGTTCACTTAACTCTTTCATTGGAATGCAAGTTCTGTGACGTCAGAGACTCTGGTTTACTCCTGAACAGGGAAGAACTAAAGGCCAGGCTTGGTCCCCAATAAACTCTTCCTAAGTAATTAGTGGCTAATTGAATGAACAAATGAATATATGTATTCTGATGCTGACAACATTTCTTCTCAAGCACTTGGAGGTACAGGTTATCAACACAAGAGAGGAATGAGATTAGAGTTGAAGACTGCTCTAGGGTCTCTTGTTGGGGCACTGGTCATTGTAACCTTAGAAACAATAAAGAATAGCTTTTGTTCTAATCAGCCACTAAGGGGTAGCTGGGATGACCATCTTACACAGGTTGGGTTCCTTCCAAGCTGCCCTGCTTACCTCACGTCAGGCTCAGCAGTGGCAGCGTGCAGTGGCAGGCGCCCATTCTTGTCTGGGATGTTGTGCTTGGCACCATTTCTGAGCAAACTTACACAGCCTTCCAGCCAACCCTGAAACACAGAGACAGCCACATCCTTACATAACACAGGTGCACAACGCACAGACCAATCCACTTTCCTTAGCTTTTTCTTCCTTTTTTGGTTTGTCTAAGTGTTTGGTTTCTTAGCGTTGAAGTGGTCAAGGACCCCGGCTCTGATTTAGACCCCTCTGTTAGGGGGTCAGAGGGCTTGAGGTACAGATTCCCACCTAACATCCCGGAACATCACCCTGCCAGAGGGTGGCTGACCCTGTGTGCCCCCGCCTCCCTCACCTGTTCCCTGGCATTCTCCTTTCATGGTCAGACTGTATCAGCTGTTCCGATAAAGTTGGCATACCCTTGGAGGGTAACAGCTCCAGCCTCTCCAGCGTGTTTAGCCCCCAAGCATGTTTGTCAGTAGTCTACCTTACATGTCATGAGCCAATTCTAAAAGATCAGACTCTTTTGTCTTGTGTGGGTCTCCACCTGCACACTGTGCCTCAGTTGAACTATGTCTAATAAACATGGCTTCTAGTTCGGGTTTCTTTGCTGGGAGCCACAAAATGGCGGCATCCTGCTTATTCTAGACAGTCCCCATCCTGATGCTCTCAAGCCTATTCTGGGTCTTTACCAATGGTTGAACCCTGCTGTTTTGTAGAACACCCTTTCTGATGTGGACAGCCTAGATCACCGTATACGGGCTATTACTAACACCCTTTAAGGGTTTTCCTTTACTGTGTTGTGCCCACTCATTCCCTAAGAAACTTTGTGTGAAAGTTTGATTGTCTATTAATTATCCAGACTGAGACCTGACATCGCCACATTTCATGTTTGTGCCTGCCTTGGTCAACATGTACAACTGGGTCAACTTCACTCCTTTCCCACTGTAAGAGGCAGGGCATAATCCATGGCTTTTCATCTGTACTATAACTGACTCAAGCCTACTGATACCCAATCTTGGCTCATACACTGATGGCAATGCCACCGGTGCACACTCAGAACCTCGTGGGTTACTCATTCAATGGCAGATACACTCACAAACAAATGTTATTGTAAAGAACACTGCTAACTCTTTGTTTCGTTCATTAGCAGGTTTTCTGCCTTTCTGCCCATTCACGTATAGTTAAGCTTCAAGACTACCTAGTGAGGAGACAAAGATGACTGAAGGTTTTCCCCTCCTGATTTTGCAATATTGGAAAAATGTTAGTAAATGCATGGAGAGGGGAGATAATAATGAGAAAATCTTAGCTTTGGCAACATCTAAGGGAAATAATCTAACAAGAGAAGGACATCAAAATTCATCAGTGTGCATGTTGACTTGGTTTATGCAGAATTCCCCAATAACATGATGCTAATTCGAAAAGATACACCATTTTTTTGTAATAGTCACTTTCCAGGAATCGTTTCTGAAAATCCCTCATATGTATTCACTTCAAGATTTTTTTTTAACCACTAAGAAATGTGCTTTAATTTTATTCTCCATTTCTTGAATATGCTTGTATCTAAGTCTTAAGCAGATTTTTTTTGGCATTGTCAGTGTTGATTCAGAGTTCACTAATGTATTAAATCTGCTTTTAGCTGTTAATGTCTAAGTCATCAAATCTCTGATTAAAAGGAGAAAATACAATCAGAACACCCAAAGGAAACACGCCTGGACATGTTTTATAGTTGCCAATAATTTACAGCTTTGAAAAAGCAGGAAAAAATTTTTTTTTTGGTTGGGGGTGTAGCTTGAAATGTTTTCAATTATTTTGTAACATTTCTTGGAGGAACTCCATGTGAATATGTAGTGATTTTTTTCTCTTTAGAGAATAATATCAAATAAATAGCCCTTGAAGATGGTCATCCAGAAGCAACAAGTGAGTTTTGCACCTGTTAACTGTTGGTGACCCCACATGTGTGTTTCCTTCTGTTATCATGCACCTAGGAGAGTACTTTTATTACTTCTCACAGGTGGGCACAGAGGCACCTGGCAGCAAAGTGACCAATCCAACGTCTCCCATCTATGATGCATTTTTCTGTCTACTGAGTTTGGAGTTGTGAGAGCCAATGTCCGATATTCCTTTTGTCAAATTTCTCTTTAACATTTGAATCCAAACATTATGAGGAGACAGTGGGGGCAGCACACAGCACAATTCTTTAAGATCCATGTTGCTGGGGAATGTTGGGAGGGTTGGGAGGGTCATGGCTTTAGGGAGCTGCACAGATGTGGAAACATGGTAAGAAGCTGCCCTCATACAGGCTCCACCCTCACAGAGCCTGGGAGCACTTTCCCAGAGAGCTGTGCACAGAGGTGTCTCCCTTGAGGCTCCGGGAGTTATCCATCATGGTTCTCTGTGGCCTGGAGGAAAGTTCCTCCCCAGGAGCTGTCCTGGAGAAATCTGAAATTATAAGTTTCAGAATTCTGAAGGAAGTACAGTAGTTGTGTAACTTCAGAGACTTCTTGTACCCTTTTCTCCATTATTTGATCTAAGTGTTCTCTTTTTGCCAGCTCCAATACCAACAGTCTTTGGCAAGAGCAGTTACTGGGGCACATGCTAAAAGGGACAGTCAGGGAGGTTGGTCCCATGTCTGTCTGGGATATGAGACCTCAGCTAGGGTGAGAAGAATAGCGGTTTTCAGGCTCCAATGGGCATGCGAATTACCAGGGAGGTTTTAAAATTTTTCATACCACCCTGCTGCTACCACCACCACCAGCAGTCAGTCCCTCTCCCATGGTGTCTGACTTGGGAGGTTAGGGGTATGCCCCAAACCCCTGAATTCGCAACAAAAGCCCCTTGGGGGGGTATGTTGATGCAAGAGACCACTGGGTCATACTTTGAAAAAGAAGTCTCCCAGATTTTGTGCCTGAGTCCTAGAGGAAAAAAAAGCAGAGATAGATTTAATATATATAGAAACATACATACATATGCATATTTACATATATGTATGTGTGAATATATATATATATATATATATGGCGTGGGGTGTGAGGTGCCCACATCCCCTATCAGAGGTCTGATTCTAGCAATTTGTTAATGTGCTCCCTGGGAGGCAGTAGTGATGGATGAAGCACTTGGGTCCCTATCACCCACATGGGAGATCTGGATTGCTCTTAACTTTGCTTTGACCCGGCCCTGGCTGTTGCTGGCAGCAGTGCTGGTCATGATGAAGATTGCTGGGTGTCACCTTGTTAAGGATAAATCATAAGCCTCATACAGGGGTTAGGACTTGCTTGCCATGGACTCAAGGCAGCCCCAGGGTTGCCTAAAATAATCATAGGTTGGGAAGATTTTCAACAAGACATAGCCAAGCACACATTCAAGTTGGGAAATGCTAGCTGCACTCTCTCCTAGCAAACACTGGCATGATACAACTTAAAAATGGAGCCTGGTCTGAATGTGGAGCCCTGTGTTAGATGTTGTCCTGGAGCGATGTGGAATTTCTCTTCCAACCCCACCAATCCCACTTTTCCCAGGCCCCATCTTTCCTTCCCCACATTCTTTAGCTTCTAGCCAACTAATCCTACCCTCCCAGGTAATAACTGGATCATAAACATATGACAACCCTTTCAGATATTTACGGAGGGCCTTGCAGTCACTGAGGGTATCTAGAAATATCCCAAAGGAAACCGATGTCAAGACAGCAAAGACCGTTTCTCCAAGGGTGATGTCACTGCTCTTATAGCATGACCTGCCCCTTAGCTCCTTGGCAGATACAAGTCAGTACCAGGTATGTTGCCAGACACAAGCTCGTGCGGCCATAAGCGTCCTGCATGTTAATATTGGCTCCCATCTTCAACAGCAGCTTCACTGTGTCCACTTGACGTCCAGAAACCGCATGCATCAAGGGTGTGCATCCTGGAATGAGACATTTCAACAGCCTTTACAAATGTTTGACTTGGGAAATTGATGAGCCAACTTTATTTCTTCACTGGCTCTACCTTCAGCAATACATCCCCAGTTGGTGAAGTGCATTGGATGAGGGTAAGAAGATGATAATTTCTATACTTCTATCAAAGATGTAATTTTTTCTGATTTTTTCCCCCTCCAGTCTTCTGTAATTTTGCAATAAACTGTTAACATTTTTTGAATAGATGAAAGAATTGGCTTATTACTGCCTTGGGCACCAACACACTTTGGGATAGAACAGGCAGGTTGGTCTGGTCTTGGCCTGAACAATACAAAATCTGGAAGTGGTTTTGGAAGGTAGTTCCATCAGGCAGACAGGTCTGAGACAAAGGCAGACACAGACGGGGTGGATGGTAGAAAGCTGTGATGATGGCCTAGCTTGGATTCCACAAATTCTTGCCAAAAAGAGCCACATGTACTGAAATATTTTCTTGTTTTTGCAGTAAATAAAGGCCAAGACTTTTGTTTTAAATGTATTTGTTTCCTGAATAAAAGTCGACGTGAAGCCACCTGTCTGATAACGTGGCAGGGCTGTGTGAGGTGCAGATCGGTGGCTTCATGCTGTTCAGATTCGACTCCTTGCACAACTGTGCCTTTCTGACGTGTCTTTCGATTGCTGTGTTGAGACTGTGGTCCTGTTCTGTGTGAACTGTAAATGAGGCCCCTCAGAGCTCTCCAAAGTGGGCAAGCACCAGGACTGCTGTAGTCACTGCAAGATGCAGCTGGCACCCTCAGTGTTGTCCAACTTTTTCCCCTCCAACACTCCCTGAGGCTGCTGCTCTGGCCAAAGGCAGCCAGGAAGTGGCTGGACCTTAACATAGTGGAAACGTTGACTCTTTCCCTTCCTCTCTCCCTTCCTCTCTCCCTTCCTCCCTTCATTCCTTCCTTTACAAATTTTTAACTTTATTATTATTATTATTATTTTCATCTGAAAGGCTGAGTTACAGTGAGAAGAGACAATGAGAGGTCTTCCATCCACAAGTTTACTTCCCAAAAGGTCCCAAAGACCAGAGCTGGGCCAGTCTGAAGCTGGGAGTCAGGAGCTTCTTCCAGGTCTCCCTTGTGGGTGTAAGGACCTGAATACTACTTGGGACATCCTTTGTTACTTTCCCAGGCCATTATCAGGGAGGGAGGTAGGAAGTGGAACAGCTGGTATTGAAGCAGTGCCTCGTGGGATGCTAGTTTGATAGATGGAGGATTCGCCTGTTATGCTACTACATCGGGCTTCCTTGCTTCCTTCCTTTCTTCCTCCCTTCCTTGTCTCCATTCCTTCCTTCCTCTCTCCCACTTACCACCCTTCTTCTCTTTCACTTTCCTTCCTATCATCGCCTTAACTACTGGAGGATAAAATACACGCTGCAGAAGGCAACCACTGAAGCAATCCGTGAATCTGAAATGTTTAGTCAATAAAACGAAAGCACTTCTATTTACCCCCTAACGTATGCTGTCCTTGAGGGTCTAGAGTATTTATACACTTCTCTGAACAAATCTGACTCTGCGGCATAAACTCAAACCCATATTATAATACTCATCACCCTTTCTTTTTCTTGAAGATTTTTATTTACTTAAATTTTTTTAAAAAAATTATTTAATTCTTAATATTGATCACCTAGTTGAGGTGGGTCTTTATTTTTTTCTGTATCAACTCAATATTTTGTACTTACTGTATGCATTTATTGGGAATGCTAACTTGCTTACAACTACACTCATTGAGGCAAGCATTGTGGCATAACACGTCCAGCTACTGTCTGTGCTGGCATCCACATGGGTACCAGTTCAAGTCCCAACTGCTCCACTTCAATCCAGCTTCTTGCCAGTGCGCCTGGGAAAGCAGTGGAAGACGAACCAGGTACACTGTGGCCTTTGGAAGAGTGAACCAGTGGTTGGAAGACACATATCTCTCTGTCTGTCTCTCTCACCACTGCACCCCCACTCTTACTTTGCCTTCTAAATAAGTATCTTTTTTTTAAATGGACTTCTAAACTAGAAGTTGCAAGGGGAATGATTTACAACGCTAATGTTCATCACTGCAACACTGTCACCTGGTACAAGTTAGAAATGCATATGTGAATGCTTGCTCAATAATATTTCTTAATTTTAGAATAATCTCACTAAGGTGTCTCTAACGGTTAACGGAGGAGTGACAAAAAAAACTCACCACCAAATTGAGTTCTAAAATTTGTTTTAAATGGATACACCTTCTTTGTAGGAAAAAAAAATTAAGAAAAGGAAAAATAGGGAGGTCAGCCTTGTGGTGGTGCAGTGGGTTAGGCTGCCATTTGAGACACCTGCATCCTGCATTAGAACTCTGGTTAGAGCCCCGGTGGATCTGCCTCTGATCCAGCTCACAGCTAATACAACTGGGAAAGCAAAAGTAGATGCTCCAAGGGCTTATTTATCAATAAGATGTATTACCAAGGGGTAGCAGTTAAACACAATAGCTAGGTCAGCATAACATAAAAGCGATTCTGAACATCAGTTCTGTGTGGGAACTTAGACTAAGGCCAGAGTAATGTTGGAAATCAATAGGGGAAGAAGTTTCTGGCAAATGGTGCTGACCAATTAACTATAGAAAGGGACAAATTACAATTAAATTCAAATTCCATAACATATGTAAATATATTTCACATGGATTAGAGGCCAGGTATAAGAAACAAAATTTAAGAATTTTTCAAAAAAGATTTTTTTTTATTGGAAGTCGGATATACAGAGAGAAGGAGAGACAGAGATGAAGATCTTCCATCTGATGGTTCATTCCCCAAGTGACTGCAATGGCTGGAGCTGCACTGATCCGAAGCCAGGAGCCAGGAGCTCTTCTAGGTCTCCCACGCTGGTGCAGGGACCCAAGGCTTTGGACTCTCCTCAACTGTTTTCCCAGGCCACAAGCAGGGAGCTGGATGGAAAGGGGGGCTGCCAGAAAACAAACTTGTGCCTAAGTGGGATCCCAGAGGCATGTGTAAGTTGAGGAATTTAGCCACTAGGCTACCATGCCAGGCCCCAAACTTAAGAATTTTTAAAGAAAATACAGAAAAATATCTTTATAGCATCAAGGCTATAAAGGCACGATGGCTCAATTGGCTAATCTTCCCCTGGCAAGTGACTGGATCCCAATATGGGTGCTGGTTCATGTCCCAGCTGCTTCAATTACCACCCAGCTTCCTGATTGTGGCCTGGGGAGGTAGCAGAAGATGGCCCAAAGCCGTGGGACCCTGCATGCTTTCATGTGGGAGACCCAAAAGAAGCTCCTGGCTCCTGGTTGCTGGCTTTGGATCAGCTCAGCTCCAGACATTGAGGCCATTCAGGGAGTGAACCAGCAGATGGAAGATCTTTCCGTCTCTCCTTCTCTCTGTAAATCTACCTTTCCAATGATAACAAAATAAATCTTAAAAAAGAAAAAACCATTAAGGTAGGTAAAATCTCACTGAAGAAGGCACAAAAAAAAGTCTGAACTATGAAGGGAATCTTTTATTAAACTTAATTATGTTTAAATTAAAATTATTGTACTGTATATAAAATTATAAACAAAATGAAATGATTGGGTGACAGTGATTCAATCTATTAACCAAGAAAAGATTATTCACTAAAAAGAATGGCAACAGGACAGAATTAGCAAAGGACACGAAGGGTCTTCAACTATTCTCTAACTCTATTTCTTCAAAAACAAAATCCCAAGACAGACTTGCCAATTGTAAAAATTATAAAATCTGGGTGGTAAGTATCAGTTAAGCTTGACATGTTAGTTCCACACCAGCCATACGTTTGAAATAGTTCACATGTGCAATTAGACACACAGAGGCTGGAGCGGCTGGGTCAGGCATGCCTAGTGTGAAAGTAGCTTTAGTAGCTGGCATCTTTAGATTGTCCTGGTAAGAGCTGCCCATGATGAGGTTGGCGACAGCAAAAGCATGAACCAAGGGAACAACATTTCCACCCATCTTCTTAGCCTCGGGATTTTGAGACTCACAGCCTTGTTCTGGGTAGTTGTGAAGTAGTTATGATATGGTCATGCAATTCCAAAAGCAACATGAATTACTAATATTTATCAAGTGCCTGTTATGTGCCAGGCTTAACTCTAAGCACTCAAGATGGATTAACACATTTGATTCTCATTAAAAATAATAATAACAAAAATTCCCAAATCCTGTAACTCTGTCTGCATTTCATAGATGAGAAAACTGAGACCAAGAGTTCACAGAAAGGTGTGGAGGCTTGTTCTGGGAAGAGCTGGGGAGAATCAGCATAAACGTCAAGGTCCAAGGAGTACCGACTCTGAAACAGCCTGCCTCGGTGGGATATGTGGTGTGCAAATATTTTCTTCCTCTCATGGAGTTTCTCCTGGGATCCTCTCAATAGAGAGGCAAATGTTTTTAATTTCTCCTGAGTTTGTATTTATCAAGTTTTTCCTTTTATGAACTGAACTTACAGTGTTGAGCTGAAAAACTGCTTGTCTAGCCCTACACCCTTAAGATTTTCTTCCATGCTTTTTTTTCCCCAAAAAGTGTAAACTTTCATATTTTAAGTCTGTGAGCCATATTGAGAGTGCAGAATCCTAACCACTAGACCACCAGGGAACTTGAGTCTGTGAGCCATATTGAATTAATTTTTATAAACCGTGTTACTGTGCCTTTTTTCTCTCCTTCTTCCTATCTCCCTCCCTTCCTCCCTCTCCCTTCCTTCCTTCTTCCCTTGCCTTTCCTTCCTCCTTCCTTCTTTCATTCTCTTTTCCTTTACTTCTTGTTTTTTTTTTTGGGGGGGGGGTCTATGAGTGTTGAAATCGCTCCTGCAATACTTGCTGAAAAGGTTTGCTTGAACCAAAGTGCATTTACACTTTCAGCACTTGTGTGGGTTGATTTCTGAGTTCTCTGTTCTTTTCCATTGACCTGTGTGTTAACTCCTCAGCCCGTATGCCATAGATGTGATTTATGCAGCTCTAAGTCTTGAAATTGGGTACAGTGATTCCTCTATTCTTTTTTAAAAAATTGTTTTAAATATCCTACTTCCTTTGTATTTCTATTTATATTTTAGATAGTCTTGTCTATGGCCATAACAAATAGGAGGTTTGGGCAAAAATTATAGTCTCTATCCTATACTAAACTGCAACTTTTTAAAAGTTAGACTATACATGTATACAAATTTGGAAGATGCTCATTGGTTATCTTGTCTTCTAATCTATGAACATGGCATGCCTCTCCTTATATTTAGGTCTTTGATTTGTTTTGACAAATCTTGGGGCTTTTTTTTTTTAAGATTTATTTATTTTCATTGGAAGGGCAGATATACAGAGACGAGGAGAGACAGACAGAGGAAGCTCTTCCATCGGATGAGTCACTCCCCAAGTGGTTGCAATGGCCAGAGCTGTGCCAATCTGAAGTCAGGAGCTCAGAGCCTCCTCTGGGACTCCCATGCAGGTGTAGAATCCCAGGCTTTGGGCCGTCCTTGAATGCTTTCCCATGCTACAAACAGGGAGCTGGATGGGAAACAGAGCTACCGAGATACAAACTGGCGCCCATATGGGATCCTAGCATGTACAAGGTGAGGATTTAGCCACTAGGTTACCATGCCGGGCCCAAATCTTACGGTTTTAAGCACATGAACATTGGTACATTCTTACTTATACTGAAGTATGTTTTTCTTATTTGAGTGATTTTTAAAAGATATTAATATTAAACTTTGGTGTCTGAGTATTTATTGGTAGAATATGGAAACACAATTTATGTTTGTGCGTTGATCTTACATCCTGTGACCTTGGTGAACACATTTGATTGGTCAGTTGTAGGAGTGTTTGGGTAGATTTCTGATGATTTTTCTATGAAGATAATCAAGTTTTTCAAAAAGGGAATAGTTTTCCTTTTTCATTTTCCATATTTCTATGCAACGTTTGCTTTTAATTTCCTCCCGTGTTGCGATGCCTCTTTGCACGGATATTGCGCTATACTCTGAGTGATGAGAATGGACATTTATGCTTTGTTCCTGGCCTCAAGGGCAGATGACTTTGGTCTTTTATTCTTAAGTAAAATATTTAGCTTTGTCATATTGCGCAAGTTCCTCTCTACTTCTTTTTTTCTCTATGACTTTTTTTATGAATGTACTTTATATTTTGTCATGGTTTTTTTTTGTACCAATTGATATAAATATGATTTTTCTTATTTTTTTTAAAAAAGAAAGATTTTTTCCATCCACTAGCTTACTCCTCAAATGGCTGCAATGGTTGGGGCCGAGGAGGCAAGCCAAAGCCAGGAGCCAGTAACTCGATCTGGGGCTTTCCCATGAGTGCCAAGGGCCCAAATATGTGGACAATCTTATGTTGCTTTAGCTGGGAGTTGGATAGGAAGTGGAACAGCCTGGACTCAAACTGGTGTTGATATGGAATGTTGCCATGGCAGGGGTAGTTTAATTCTCTGTGCCACAAAATTGGCTCCAATTTTTCTTTTGGTTAATTTGGTAGATTACATTGACTTTCAAATACTGAGCTAGACTTACATTCTTAGAACAAATCTTACTTGGTTATGATGTATAATTCTTTTTTATATATTACTTAATTCTACTTGTTAATATTTTGTAAACAAGTTTTATATTTATATTTTTGAGGACTACTTTTCTGTAGGGTTTTTCTTGTCTGTTGTTGGCTTGTTTTGGTGATGCTTTATTTATTTGATAGGAAAAGGGAGAGAGAGAGTGAGAGAGGAATAGACAGATCTTTCAGGCACTGGTTCCCTCCCCACATGACTATAATGGCTGGAGTTGGGCTGTTTTGACTGTCCAACAAAAATAAATCTTTTTAAAAAGATTTATTTATTTTTATTGGAAATGTAGATTTACAGAGAGGAGAGACAGAAGGATCCTCCATCTACTGGTTTACTCCTCAAGTGGCCACAACGGCTGGAGCTGAGTCAATCCAGAGCCAAGAGCTAGGAGCTTCCTCTGGGTCTTTCATGTGGAGGCAGGGTACCAAGGCATTGGGCCATCCTCTACTGCCCTCCCAGGGCACAAGCAGCGAACTGGATAGTAAGTGGAGCAGCCAGGACATGAATCAGTGCCTGTATAGGATGCTTGAGCTTGGAGGTGGAGAATTAGCCAGTTTAGCCATTGTGCCAGGCCCATTTATTAGATTTTGTCTCAAAAACCTTGCCATCTAGGCTATTCCTTCCCTGCTTCTTTGGTTAGAGACTGTTGGCTTCTGCTCTCTGTCTGTGCCTGTGGGTGCTGCTTTGTAGGCACTTTTTTAGCTCCATCTCTGGGACAGATGTCACAAAAATTAAGCTCAGGAAACTTATCACCAGGCTATTCATTTGGTCTCAGGATCCTAGTCAACTTCTTATTTTCTTTCCACTTTCCCAGAAACTTTTTATTTTGTACGTAATTCCAGGGTTTTTAATTGCATTTCACAGAAAGAATGGAAGTGGGTTGGGAAGGGAAGATTTTATTCCATCTTCCCAGAATTAGAATTCTTGTTTTATGGAACAGTTATATTTTCCCAGAATCCACTGGTACCAAAAGTATTTGCTCATTCCATAACTCTGTTTCAATCACTTGGCATGTCTATTTTAGTCATTCTTCCAAATATATTGGAAACAAACTCAAATCAACTTCATTCTAAGAGGTGATGGAAGCCTTGTGTTCAACATGCTTGCTTAAAGACACACAGGTGATCTGCCCAAAGCCATGAGTAGGCAGTTCCGTGTCCTTCCAGGATCAAAAGGATTAGGTAGATGTACCTTGATTGACATGGCTTTTGTCTGAAAGCCATCTCTAGAAGACAAGTGCAGAGCCTTCCTGACTCAACAGTGTGTTTGTCTCTTACCTTCACTGTCACAGCATTCCAGGATGGAAGGGTCTTCCCGAATCACTGCTGTCAGAGCATTGACATCCCCGTGGGATGCTGCCTGATACACCATGGACAGGTCCACTTCCTCTGATGAGTCACCTGCAGTGAACAAAGAGACACTGAGCACGGGGAACAAAGTTCATGTGAACAATAATACAATCCATACAGGTGACTCATTCAAACCCTTCCAGGGAATCCAGGCAGATGGCTGAGTCACCCCAGTTATGTGCACTCTCACCACTTCTGAAGATAGTTGGGCCACCGTGGGCCATTCACAATACCACTGTGCATTAGATGAGAGCATGAAGGATTAGATTTGGCTTTCTGCTTCCCTTCCAGGAATTTGGTAGGTTTGACATCAGTAAGGTCAGAGATGCAAGGGAAGCCCTCATCTTAGTTTTGATTCCACCTTTCTTCTCAAAATATTTATTGATTTTCAATTTACTTGAAAGAGCAAGGGGGAAGGAAAGAGGAAGGGAGAGAGAGACTGATGTTTTCCATCTGCTGGTTAACTCCCCAAATGTCCACAACAGCGGGGCTGAGCCAGGCTCCATCCAGAAGTCTAGAACGCATTCTGGGTCTCCCACTACTTGAGATGTCATATGCTACTTCTCTAGGTACATATCAGCAGGAAGCTGGACTTGCAAACAGTCAGAACTCAAAGTCAGCACGTCAACCTGTAGCTGTCCCTGGCAGCACCCTAACCGCTAAGCCAAGGGCGTCTCTTGTCTTTACTTTTGATCTGAAACGTGATACTTTCCCTTTCAGGGACCTGCTTAACCCATCTTTGAAAGCAGCATTGTTTACACACTTATCACATTTGCCTTCCCCACTCCAGCCCGACCCTCACTGACTCCACTGCAGGCTTCCTTGTCCTGTCACTTGTTCACAGGTGGGCACTGCAGGAAGTGGGAGTGGGGTAAGGGTAATGGAGAGGTGGATGTGTTTCCCTTTCTCCCCTCTGCTCTCCTCTGATCTAGCAGCACTGCTTCTCTCCCACAGGAGGTCTCCTACAGTCAGCTTCTCCTGGACTCCCCGGACACTGGCCCCTCTTACTGTCCTTCACCTACAAGGCACAAGGTGATGGTGGCCCACCAACACATGTTCATGGTGCTCTTACTCCCCTTCGTTGAATCCTGCTTCTTATCTGTGAGTGATTCCTTCATGAAAACCTCACTGGGGTTTCACAAGTGGAGTTTAATTTTCAGGACAAACAGATCTGTAGAAAGGCCCTCTGAATTCCATAGCAGTCTGTAGCATACCTTTGTATATGATTCAACCAAGCACCAGTACTGCCAAAGGGGACAAAAGACCCGTGCTCAAGTGACGCTAGCAGAGCACAGCAGAGGATGGGAGGTAAATCCTGCTTGTGCAGAGACTTCCTGGTGAGACCTCTGTAAATCTCTGTAAATCTCTAATCCCCACCTTACGCA
This sequence comes from Ochotona curzoniae, assembly GCF_017591425.1. Classification (NCBI taxonomy): domain Eukaryota; kingdom Metazoa; phylum Chordata; class Mammalia; order Lagomorpha; family Ochotonidae; genus Ochotona; species Ochotona curzoniae. The sequence goes on from NW_024465582.1 coordinate 26,033,011, forward strand.
AAAACCAATGTGTAAGCAAGGTTTCTTAAAACTTTATTTTTCCTGCCAAGATGGACAATGTGCCAGAGATACTGCTCAGTTCTAACGAAAGTTTAGTCGGCTGTGGTCTGAACCAATCAGCTTGGTCTCTCCGTCCCAGGATTTCTACACTGCCATTAATGACTTTGAACCAGGTAACTCAATGCAGGAGGAATTTCTTATTGAAAACGAGTTACTTCTGTATAGCAGTAGACTGTTGTAACGTGAATGGCTGATCCCTGATTTGCAACATGGTCATTTTTCATTTGTGATGAATGATCTTATTGGCACACTTGCCTGGGGCTAGAATTGCATATTGAGGGGTTTCAAAGGCAAACACCACTTCTGTGTTTGGTGTATGGAATTTGGAGCAAGATGAGTAGGACATGGGTACTGCTGGTATTGGATTTTGGTCATCACCTTCTCTGGGATTACGTTTCTTTGTCTTTTCATGGAAATGATGATGATAATGCAACAACCACCTGTCTCAAGTTTGTTGTGAGGAAAAATTGTTATCACATTTTCCTGGCCACAGGGAGGGAGTTCAGAGATGTGACACAAGGAGAGTAGGTGAGAGGCAATGCCACGTCGACTGGGATTGTTGGGAACAACGCCCACAAGCCCGAGAGTGGAGGCATCTTGTGGGTGGAGAGTCTGCCTAAGAAAGGTGAATACCATTCAAGCAGAAGAAACAGAACTAGGTCAAGACAAGGAAATAGTAGCAATTCAGATCTGGTAATATGACTTGACTCTTAAATCAAGCTGTTCCTTAATACATTCTTTCTTTGCTAAGTCAGTGTGCTTAGATTTTGTATATTTGTTGATTTTGGTTTCTTCTTTAATTGCCAAATGAGTTCTAACTGACAAAGTGCTTTAGTGGTGGCACATAAGAATGTACCAATCATACAGTCAGCTCTACCAGAATTAACAGTGGTTTGATGAACTAGTAGAGACTCTGGCCACATTACTGATAGTCCTGTCAGGACCCACGACATGTGGATTAAACAGAGTTGTAGTGTCTGGAATGGCCACTATGGGGTATGCATGGACTCAATTCATGTTACAAAAAAACAGTTGAAGGCAATTGATGTTCAAACTGGAGATGATTCTAGGGCATCTTGATAGGAACCTGTACATGTTTGAAGAACTTTTTTCTAATTTACCTTCTTGATTATGTTTATCCTGGAGTATTTGATTTTCTGATGCCACAATAATTAAGATTGCATCCCAAGCCTGGCACAATGGCTCAGTGACTAAATCCTCACCTTACACATTCTAGGATCCCATGTGGGCACTAGTTTGCATCCTGGCTGCTCCACTTTACATCCATTTCCCTGATAATGGCCTGGAAAAGCAGAAGATAGTGGCCCAAAGCCTTAGGACTGAAAGAAGCGCCTGGATTCTGGCTTCAGATTGGTTCAGCTCTGGCTGTTGCAGCTACTTGGGGAGTGAATCAGCAGCCAGAAGACTTTCTGTTTCTCCTCCTCTCTGTAAATATGCCTTTCTGATAAAAATAAATCAATCTTTTTTTAAAAATTAAGATTGTTTAAGGTTTTTATGCAAAAGTTATGTGTGATTGATCTGTGATCCTTCAAGAGCTGGCAATGGCAAGGATGACAGAAATGTAAGTATTTTAATTAGTTAAGAGCTTTACGAAATTGTTCTGGGTCTTCTTAAGAGGTAATAAGCTTCTTGTCACTAAGGACCATTAGCCATGGCTTGATGCCCATGGAGGAGACTTTTATTTGCAGGAATTCAGCTAGAGTCAGGCTCAGGGCGTGAGTGGCAGGACAGACCATGTGGCAGAACAGAATGTTCTTCCCAGTTCCTTCTAGTCCTGAGACATGATATAAACTGCTGAGTGGCAAAATTATATACAAACAGTCCATCTAAAGGGTGGTGAATACAAATAATAGGCCTAAACTTGGACATTGTACAAAGATTTATAAAAGAAGAGGGGACATGTATGAATAACAGGTTCAACGAATGACTGATGGGTCCATGGAATCGAAACCAGGACAGGGCATATCTTTCTATTGAAGGTCACAAACCCACTTAAAATATCCAAGAGAACTACATGGACAAAAAGCACAGCAATGCTTCCCAGTGATCTATCTCCTATCAGTTCAACATTTATTTTTGTTTCTATACACCGGGGAAAATAGCATGCTTTGAATGGTAGTTACATCTCTAACCGTGCAAGAGTTAACTAGGTAAATTTCTCTACAAATGCATGAAGGGAAATTTCATAGAGAACAATCCAAAGCATAAAAAATGAAAGTGATGAGAAGAAATCAGAAGAAAAAAGCATGCAAAGATATGTAGATTATATTTTATAAAATATTACTTGTCTGTATTTAGAAACATGACAGATATGAAAGACTGGAAGAATGTGCATCAAAAAGCCAATAGATCATCTCTTAGATTTTCTTCAGATCTTTCTGTATTGTCCGTAATGAATGTATAGTCTTTTCTCATGAAAGTAAACTAACCTTTTTTCTTAATTGATGATAGATGAGTGGTTTATAAGATTTAAACTCGTATGAGTCTACAAAAAGGATACACAGGGGCTAGCATACCTATAACCAAGAAAACCAAAGCCTGGTGTCTGATGGTGTCCTAAAAAAGAAAAATGCCATATTTTGAAAATGCTGGTCTTACTCTATAACATTTTAAGATAAAAAAAAAAAACACTAACTTTTAGGAAACAAATTGAGTGGCTAGATGTTCTTGAAATCTTCTCTTTGCTGCCGTGTTTTTTCTTGACTTCTGGATGCATCATACATTTTCTACCTCCTCCCTGAGTCTGGGCATTCTGCAGGAATTTCAGTGTGTGACAAGCCAGGAGAAATATTTCAGGTTCAAGGCCCTTCCTCAGAGTAGCGCAGATTTTGCACAAGTATAAGCCTTTCTCCCAGAGCGTCACATGGTAATTTGACCTATGGTGTCATGGTGGCATTTTGGGAACTCCCCTGACAGCATCAGGTATTGGACACATTTTGCCCAAATTGGGTAACTATCACCTTGGTGATTTCCCTGAGTCCCTTATGTGGTAGGACAGGCCAGTGTGAGAGCAGACAGAGTACTGCTGTTTCAGAGTATGGATCAGGCTGTTTTAGAGGGAGGCTGATTGTGGTTTATTCTATTCTGAGGATCACTGGAGACTGAATCCATCCAATAGTCATCAACCAAATTTGGATTAATTTGGGGGCAACTACAGAATAGTGATCATCTTTCTTAGTGTTAGAGCTATTCATCCATGCTGTGACCAGCATCTACAGCAGGTTAATAAAATTGTGGGCACAAAGGCAGTGGAATGTGTCTCCACGACAGATACAATCTGTGGGGAATACAATGCCTATCTTACACTGGAGGGATCCATGGGCATTATGGATGGACAAGGCAAGAATCCCATGAACAACAGTATGCCCTCTCTCTTCTTGCAGGAATACCCCGCATGCTTCAAAACAGAGAGACTGTCTCTTTGGGATTACCCAGAACCACCCGCACATAAAGTGCTAAAGCTTAACCACCTTTGAGAAGGGTGCTAGGTCACCCCTGTATCCTGATGGCTCCATGTGACAATATTGCCACCCACTGGTGGTTACGAGTTTCTGTGGGTACTGACCTGGCCTAGAGCCAAATTGGTGCTAGTTCCACTGGGTAGAGTTACCAGTCAGTCTGAAACTCCCTGGCCATACTGGAACAAATTGAAGGTCATTGATAACAGCTGGATGGCTTTGAAACAAAACTGATCACATGTGACTCTTATCTGAGATATCACGTGACACTCTGCATACATCCAGGGAGGCAACAGAAAAAAGGTGGAAGCCAACCTTGTGCATTGCAGTCCTGGTGCTCTGTATATCCACCTTTCCAATAAAAATAAATAAATCTTTAAAAAAATTATAAAAACAGATAGGCAGAAAAAAAAATAGGGATAGGTGCTTGAAGTAGTAGTAAAGTTGCCATTCAAAGTTTCTGGATTCCATTCCACAGTGTCTGGGTTTGGGTGTTGGCTCTGTTTCCTATTCCAGCTTCCAGGTAATAGGCACCCAGGGAGGTACCAACTAGTTGGGTCCCTGCCACCCACATTGGAGATCCTGAGAATTCTGCTGGCTTTGACTTGGCCTAACCCTTACTGTTTTGGAAGCTTGGGAAATGAAAAATTCTTTCTCTCTCTCTTTCTCAAGTAAAATAAAAACAAATAAATATGTTATTAAAGAAGAAAAATGGCATACTTCTGTTGACATACTAGTGTGTTGCATAGACTTTACATAGCTGGGTGGATTTGCATTCTACTCCACCTCTGTTCTGGAACCTTCTTCCCTCCACACCCCTGGATAACATAATTCAGCAGGCAGAAACTGGAAGCCTAAAGGATACAGCTGTGTCAGAGGGGTCATTGTCAGCCTTGGCTGTTTCTATTTCCCCTGCTGAATCTGAACTGTCTCCTGTCTTCTGGTCTTGCATCCAAATTGAACCTGGCTGAAAAAGGAGCTGTTATCCAACCAGAAGACAAGAAGAAGAAAAGACAATTAAGAAAGGAGGTGAAAGTGCCTACAGCTACAAGGCCAGAGGCTAAGCAGAAATGGGAAGAAGTCATAAGGAGAACAGAGGCCTCAGGGATTGGGGCAATGGCCTCTGCCAAGTGCTAAAGCACTAAAGCATGGAAGACTGAAGACTATGCATTGGTCAGGACCAGGCATTGGTCAGGACCAGGGTAGTGATGCTAACCTCTACTCTCCCATACCATGAGCCTTCTATGCTTTGGAATACATAAAAGCTAAAGAAAATGGCTAAAGTTCTCTGAAATCTTGTTGAATTTGGCTCATACAAAAATCATTAATTTGCTCACTGATTAAGCACATTTCTCCTTTTCTCCCTCTCTCTCTCTCTCCTAGCTCTTGTCCAAGAAGCTCCCTTCTGTAGTAAGGGTCAAGCATGATCTTAAGAGCAGGCAACAGTTAGCCTAGCAGAGTCTAACACCCACAGTGGAGGCAGGCCTACCTGCCAGAGATGGGTCAACAACTTGTTGTCAGCCACTTGTTGGATCATAGAGGTGTGTGTGTTCCTGAGGAATGGCTAGAGCAGTCAGGATGGCACTGTCTCTTCTGGTCTGAGAGATCTATAAACACTGCAGCAAAGTCACAGCCTCTAATGGACAGTTCTTATCATAGTGTTAGAGTTAAACATGTGAGATACACTTCTATGTTTTATATCTACTTTTGGTTTGGCTTTTTTTTTTCCACTTCATATCACATCACAAATATTTGCCTATCATAAAATAAGTTTTGAATAGTATGGGTCTGGATCTATGGCATAGCCATATCCCATACAGATGCTGGTTGAAGCCCCAGTTGCCTCACTTCTGATCCAGGTCTCTGCTAATGTACCTGGGAAAAAACCAGTGGAGGATGGCCCTAGTGCTTGGACTGCTACAACCTTGTGGGAGGCCTAAAAGCTTCCTCAGGCTCCTGGCTTCAGATGGACCCAGTTCTGGCTGTTGCAACCATTTGGGGAGTGAATAAATCTTATAGCTGTGAAATATTGCATAAAATAGCATTGACTGGACTCAGCACCATGATTCTAATCATTCTCTTATTGGACTTTTAAATATTGTCTTTTTTTCAATTACATAAATTCTGTTGCAATTATGTTATTGCACTCTCTAGTCTTTTTGTACATCTTGTAAAAATGACATTATTATAACAGAATAAACAATATAAAGAAAAATGACATTAATTATTTGAAAGACACAGTGACATTGTAGTTGGGGTGTACAGAAAGGAAGAAAGGAAGGGGGGAGAGAATCTTGCATTTACTGCTTCACTTCTCAAATGGCTACAACAGGCAGGTCCGAGGCAGGCCGAAGCCAGGAGCCAGGAAATCCACCTTGGTTTCCTATGTAGGTGGCAGGGACCAAAGGACTGGGGCTGTCTTCTGCTGCTTTCCCAGAAACAATAGCAAGACGGGCTGAAAGCAAAGCAAATGAAACTGAAAACGACATGGTGACCCATACCACAATGCCAGTCTGTTCTTGCCCATCTTTGATCGTTTCCTTCAGACACACTCCCAGAGGCAGAGGTAGGACTCAGAGCATTGGACGCTTTGTCAAATTGCCCTTGGCAGGGTTGGGGTAGCAGAGCTCATTTCACTTGCTCTTAGTGACACTGGGCAGCATCGTTTTTAAAAAAATTAACACTGACGTGAAAGGAGAGAGGATCATAAATAATGTCAGCCTATTCATTTATTGATCCTACAAGAGAAAGTTTCTCATGTTTATGGCCATTTTATGAATTGCCTATTGGCAATCTTTCTAATTACTTCAAGGTATTTGCCATCAATTGATTGGAAGGAGGTTTATAACCAGTAAAGACACCCATCCCTCATCTGTTTTATCTGCTGCCTCTACCTGTCCCTCCCTGTTCCACTTAACTTCTCATTTTGGCTTTGCTGGTCTTTGGAATACACACGTTCAGAATTTATATTGCCAAAGACTAAGAACTGCCTGTTAAAATTGATTTCCTTTCTTTTATGATTAAAAAATGTATCCTTGTGGAAATTCATCTACTGGTTAACTTAGTAGGACATTTTAATTTTTATTTTTTTATTTATTCTCATTATCATTTTATGATACAGTTCCAAAGGCCATGGGATTTCCCTCAACCCCTCCCCAAGTCTCCTTCCCACCTCACTGAATTTCCTTATATTATTATTGTAGCATAGTTTTTCATAAACAGTCATATGTCCATCATTGCGAGCATGGATAACGGCAGAGAGTCCAGCATCCTATTGCCAAGATACAGTTAAAAGTTTCATTGGGAGTTCATCTTTAGTCTGGAAGTAGAGATGCTTACTGCATCGTATCCTCACATCTGGATGTTAGTCTCCATTACACAGTAACTATACCTCCCGTTAAATGAAAAGCCACAATACAAAATCAATAGCAGGAAGAAAAAAATAGAAATTTACAATGCCATGAAGTTAAATAACATGCCACTGAATGACTAATGTGTCACTAAAGAAATGAAAAAGAAAATCAAGAACTTTCTTGAAAAAAATGATGCTACTCTATGATCTATGAGTCAGTGAAGAATTTAATGCAGGAAAAAAAACTGTTTTGAAGAAAAGTAGGACATTTTAAACTTTAGTTTTATATGTTACAATTAATTTCTTCTAAATCATTAATTATGGGAGTTGTCATGCAACCTTAGCATTTACTGAATTATTGCTGAAACATTACAGGGCTCCTCCCCCAGGCTGTCCCCAGAGCTGTCACTTGGCGAGCAAGGACCCCCCCAGCACAGCCCTGTGTACAATGATGTCTGCATGAAGCTGAGGAAACAGCTGATCCTCACCTCTGTCACCTTCCAGAGGTGGTGAGTGCACAGGTAAGCTCTGTGCCATGTTATGCTTCTTGCAGAGTTTTGAACCCTAAAGCTTTTGGCAGCCCATTTGAAGAAAGAAAAGCCTTAAAAACCACCCTTGAGTCAAGGAGCAGTGCCAGGAGCTCAAGTCACCATAAGTGTACCCACTGTCAGGGCATTGCCCAGGACGTCTTTAGCACGGTGACACTGTGAAATCAGCCCATGCTTCCACAGGCTTGCCCTGCCCTGTCTGTAAATCACCTCACTTCACTCTCACTTTTCGAGGTGGGAAAGACTACAAGTATTCCCATTTGAGGAATGAGAACACTGAGGCATCGGACAGGAAAGTGACTGGCCTGAAGTTGTACAGGTTATGTAAGTGGTGCTGAATTCCTCGGCTCGGGCTGCAGGCTATGAAGTCCCACATCCCACCTCCTGAGCCCCAGGCACTGCAGCCTATAACTGGCTGGTTCCAACCAGGGCAAAGTGCGCGGTGCAGGTGGGTGAACCTATGCCCTTTATCTGGTGCTGGGCAGACGCTGGGCATTTCCACATTCCATCTTGTCTTACAGCAGTGTGGAGCCCACCTGAGCCCTGTTACATGAGCTGCATGGCTCCGGGGCCTGTCTGGCAGTCACTGCTGTGCCAGACTTTATACTCACTGGAGCAAAAATAAACTTTCCACATTAACCAAAAAATTGGAAGCACAACTGTGAAGAGCTGCTCGCACACCAGGGAGGGAATTAGAGCCAGTGTTAATAGCAGAGAAGTTCTGAAGCAGGAGTCTGTGGATGCTTTCCAAATTGTAAGAGAAATGGCAGATGACCAATGCTTCTCTTTCATAAGAAGGGAAAAAGTGATATTTTTCTAATTTATTTTCTACGGTTAGCCTAAACCAGTAAAGCTGCACACACTTGTGTGTACACACACACACACACACACACACACACACACACACACACACACACAAGCTGTTAAAAACCAATGCAATGTATGAATTCTGAATTCTAAGTTTTAAACTGAGCTCTAATGGATCAAATTCAGTTGGGTATTAAAAGAATGACACATCATGGCCAACTACAGTTTATTGTAGAGTATAAAAATGCCTTGATTTGGGGCTGGCTAGGTTAGGCTGCCACCTGTAACACTGGTTTAAGTTTGGTTGCTCCACTTCTTTGAAGATATTTGTTTTATTTTTATTGGAAAATCAGATATACAGAGAGGAGGAGAAACAGAGAGGAAGATCTTCCGTCTGTTGATTCACTTCCCAAGCAGCTGCAATGGCCAGAACTGAGCTGATCTGAAGCCAGGAGCCTGGAGCCTCTTTCAAGTCTCCCGCGCAGGTGCAGGGTTCCAAGGCTTGACTGCTTTCCCAGGCCACATGCAGGGAGCTGGAAAGGAAGTGGAGCCACCAGGATTAGAGTTGGCGCCCATATGGGAACCCTGGCATGTGCAAGGCTACCACGCTGGGCCCCAGTTGCTCCACTTCGGATCCAGCCTCCTGTTAATATACCTGGGAAAGCAGAGGAAGAGGCTCTATCGCTTGGACCACTGACCAGTGTGGGAGATCTAGACGGAGTACTCGGATGCTGTCTTCAAACTGGTCCAACCCTGGATGTTGTGACCATTTTGGGGAATGAACCAGCAGAAGGCATCAATTTCTTTCTCTCTCTCCTTGGCTTTCAGTATTGAAAAGACACCTTGATTTAAGAACATCCATTGATAAAATACATCACAAAATAGAAGAATGGGAAAGTATATTATTTTATGAGCAAAGGCCAGAGGCATCTATTACCCACTCCTAAAAAAATAAAATTTGAATCATGCCTAAGGGCCCTGTCCACCAATCCCTTGCGGTTCCATCCCTTTAAAAAATTCTGAGAAATACAAGCTTTGATTTTCAATGTGCATGAAAGCATTATTCGCAACTGCTGGCATGTGCCATGCCTAACTGTGAAAGCACAGAGAAGGAGAGACATAGGAGGAACTCTAAGCAACGTAGTAACTTGTAGTAACTTCTGAAGCAGAGAGAGAGCAAGAAAAATAATTATAAAGGTGGAATACAACAATCCTAAGAAAAGCATTTGCACATAATCTGTCCATTCTCTATTTAAATAGTTCACTTGAATTAGGCTATATATTCGCTTCAACAGCTTTATGAAGTCAGCAGCATATTCCATTTCTGAACACCTTCCCCGCAGGTTGCATAGCCATGAAGTGGCAGAGGCGGATTTGACACCTGTCCGTCTAACCTGGAGGCAGGACGGGATCTGAACCCCGGGAAGGCACCGTCTCTCATCAATGAAGTGATGCAATAATCCTTCCAAATTAAACCATATGTCTGGAAGAACTCATGAATTGATTCATTCAGGTTTTAAAATAAAACTACAAAATTATTTGCTAAGTCATACAGAGACTAGCCCAAGACAATAAAAATACCAAATATTCAGGAATAAGCTTCACCAAAATACTCTAAGTGGTAAAAAACAACAGAACTTTAACATAGGGTGTCACTGAAGAGTTAAATTTAGGGAGATACATATCATGTTCCTAAAACAGGGGTTTGTAAACAATCTTAATTGCTAGCAGGTTTAGGTTTAATGTCATGATGATCAAAGTGCCAATGCTTTTTTGAGAATAGGTAAAAAACAATATATGTATTCATTTTTCATTTGTGAAAGTAAATGGATAACTGTATGTCTTAAAGAAGAAAAAATAGTATGTATTTAAGAATTTGCCAATCAGTGCACAAAATCCCCCTGGAACAGTATGGTAGGAGCCAAGTACATTGCTTAGCTCTAGGAAGGGGAACCTGGATGCCCGGAGGGAGAAGAAGGTGGATGATGCTTTTACATTTTTTTATAATTTCAAAGTGTATTGATGGGGCTGGTGTTGTGAGATAAAGGTTCAGCTGGTGCCAGAAATGCTGGTATCCTATGTGAGAATGCTGGTTGGAGTCTTGACTGCTCTGCTTCTAACCCAGCAGCCTGCTAAGGTGCCTGGGAAAGCGAGCATAAGATGGCACCCACCCCCGTGGGAGACATGGATGGAGTTCTGAGCTCCTGGCTTCGGCCTGGACCAGCCCCTGCTGCTGCAGCCTTTTGGGAATGATTGATTCTCTCATTCTCATCCACGTTCTTTCTCTGTCTCTCCCTTCCCCTCTCTCTCTCTCTCTTCCCCCTTCCTCCATGTCACCCTGCCTTCCAAATCAATCAATCTTAAAATTAAAATGTATGTGAATATATTAACACTGTAAAAGCAAAAGAGGAATCAAAAAAATGATTATAAACATCAAATGCAGTTGAAAAACAAAGAAAAACTAAACTCGGTGCTGAAGGAGATTTTGTCCATTAGCTAGTCTATACTCAAGCATAATTACAGTGGTAAGACTGTACCTCAAAACTGGATAAATGACTAGAGCAGCAGAGAACCCACATATTTCTGGCGCCTGCATGACAACTAGAAGCTTCTAGATAGGCTCCCATGGCAACACTATAACCCACACCAGCACTTAGTGGGTGGTACCTAGGAGCCACACAGTAATCAGGTGCTCTGTAGGGATTAATCATAACCCTTTGTGGAATCATCATCTCAACCTCCTGAGCAGGGAAGGCCAGCACTGGGGACGTCAGCAGATGCCCAACCACTTTGGCTCCAGTGGCCAAGCAGGTCACTGCCCTGTCCCACTATTCACCCTCTCTGTAATAGACTTCATGTATAAAGAATGGGGCATTGCATTATTTGATGAGACCTCAAAAAATTTCAAGAATGCAATTCAAGGGCAGGAACTTTTCTTTTTTCAAACGCACAGTGACATAGTGTGAGAGAGATCTTTCATCTACAGTGCTGGGCCAGGCTGAAACCAGGAGCCTGGAATTCCATGTGGATCTCCCACACAGGTGGCAGACAGGTGACAGGGACCCAAGCACTCGGGCCATCTTCTGCTGCTTTCCCACATGCGTTAGCAGGGAGCTAGATTGGAGGAGAAGCAGCTGGGACTCCAATAACACTTTCATATATGAAGCTGGTATTACAGGCTGATGTGCCTGTAACTTCTCAAAGTGACTTCTCATATCAACCTTCTCCATAATCACACCCCTTCCACATGACAGGTCAGAATTTTTTTTCCATGAATTAAACAATAAAGTCCTCTACCCCCACCACCCTTGATTGTACTACACAATATAAAATCAATTTTTGGATGAAAGTACCAGCCAATCATACTCCTGGCAGAGGTGTCAGTCACATCAGCAAGCTTGTGAACACACGCAACTCACAAACTCCTCTGGGCTTAATTTCAATATCTGCAAAATGAGAGGCAACTGCTCTAGCGTAGCACATAAAGCTGATGCCTAAAGCCCCAGTGCCCCAAACATGTGTTGATTTAATCCCACCTGCTTCACTTCCAATGCAGCTTCCTGTTCATGCACCTGGGAAAGCAGAAGACGCTTGGGCCTCTGCTCCCATGTGGGAGATGCAGAGGAACTCCTGGCTTCCACCTGGCCTGACTCAGGCTAATACGGCCATTTGGAGATGGATGGAAGATCTTTGTGTCTCTGTCTCTCTGTTACTTGGCCTTTTGATTCAATAAATGAATCTCGACAAAAATATATCTGCAAGACATGGAGGTTGGACAAAGGCATCTCTGAGGTGTATCCTTGAGACTCCTGATATTGTCTTAGCCCTTTAAGATATCAGTAACAGTCTTCCCTTTCTGAATGTGCAAAACAGCATTTTGAAATCTATGTACTGGTTTATATAATACATATTTTCTGTGAACTTTCTAAAGATCCCTCACATGTATGAATTTCAAAACTTTTTCTTTCTTTTTTGCACAAAAAATAAACTCATGTTATCCTTTCTCACTAATTTCTGGAGTTCATTCTCTCACACATTCACGAAGGTTCTTTGCAATTCTAAACATGTCACTATTAGATGATTTATCCTCAGGTTCTCTCCTTAAATTGGTTTCTGCTGTGGCCATCTGAAAAGAGATTGTTAACAGAGTCCATCTTGATTTCTCTCACACTCGGGGAGACTTGTTGCGTTATCCTAGATATGGTCAAAACATTAGGCCACCATTTTTAATAATATTGAGTGGCTGGAAGGGTAACACTACTACTTCAGGTGAATTTCAGGTGCCTCTCTCATGGTTTTTAGCAATGACAGACTGTCTCTATTTACTGCGGTGAGTCAAAGATCAAGGATGTGGTCTCATGGGTAAAGCTGATGGAGCCGCGACCCAAGTGCAACATGTCAACTTCCTGTTCTTTTTTTGTTAACTGCCATGTTCACACGACCTTGGCTATAGAGTTAGAGTTCTCTGAACTGTATTTCAGAGAAGTGTCAGCCTGTTGGGCTGTGTAGAAGATGGCAAGGAATACACTGTCGGCAGAAGTCTCTGATGGAAGCTGAGCCCTGCCCTGGCCACTCCCAGCTCCCATCACAGAAGCTCCACCAGTCAGAGTGCAGAGGAATCATAGCCTTGACATCTCCGACGCCTCCTTCTGGAATGCTGCAATCAGGCTTCACCCCAAAGGCAGGCTGCTGTGGAGACAGCATCCATACCCACCCTGGCAGAGGCCAGGCTGCTGCACTGGGTGGAGTTCCCCTGGCAAAGGGAAGCCCAGCCCTGGGGAGAAGACAGCTGGCTCAGTGTGGGCAAAGCATAGGGACTTGAGTGCTCAGCCACCAGCTCACATCACTGTCACCTTTCTTTCCTCTCTCATGCTAGGCGTCAAGAAGGGCTTGCTAAGGTGAGTATTCACACCAAAAGGAAACACTGGTGGAAGGGGAGTATGGGGAGGGTTAAGCGGTCAGAAGTCTGAGCCAAAATGGCAGCTTTGCTCGCTGCCTTGTGTGAGCTTGGGCACATCATGCAGGCTGAGCAAAAGCAGTTCATCTCAAAACAGTGGCTGGGAGTAGATGAGACATCAGGGACCAAGACTTCAGCATTGTATGTGGCACATGGGAGGGGCTTAATAAGCCAGGGTGATGGCTCTTCTTCTAACAATGACCATCGTTTAACACTCTAGATCCAGTCCCCATTTCACTGCAGAAGTCACTCACCCAGCTTGGAGCATGAATTATCTTGGAAATACCTGGGACTAGGAAACCCTGAGGAACACAGCCCTTGGCCAGTCCTACACACAATGTACTCATACATGTTGCATGTAATCATTTTTGTATTGCTTATGTTTTTGGAAGAAAGTAGTATTCGTTTTCACAATTAGGAAAAATTAGCATTTTAAACTCTATGGGAACCAGCTGACATCTTGAACTTGGTGCTGCTCATTTGGGGATGGAAGATGAAGACATTCCTGGGATAACCTGAGGCAGGCACAACCGCACTCCTGCAGCGTTCTGGCCGTGGACATAGGAACCACACTGACCCACAAGGGAGCCGCACACAGACTCATAAGGAGGAACTGGGTACTTTACAGGACAAACCTGAATTTCCCAGAATATCAATGTCATAAAAGGCATTGTCAAAAAGACAAAAGAGGCAACCCTGCAGGGTTGTTCCAGATCAGAGAAGAGTGAAGAGACATGCTGAACGTAGTACGGATGTAAGACTGGATTCTGCCCTGGGCAGTGGTGGGGGTGAGGGGAGAAAGCACCGAGATGCATGGTTGAGTCCGCAGAGCAGACTGCAGGGCAGACAGCTGATCAAAGCCAAATGCACACACACTGAGGCAGAGAGAGAGAAGAAAAGAGACAAGGGACAGAAAGAGTGAATGATACAGCAAGGGAAGGCTGTAAAATGCCAACAGAGGGAATCTGGGTACACGGAACTCTGTACTCTGTATTATTCTTGTTCATATACTGTGTTTGCAAGTATGGAATTATTTTCAAACCAAATTTTTAAAGGACTGGAACATTGTTAGATATCATGCACTGTTATCATGCATTGTTAGATATCAGCCTGAGAGAGCACACTTAGAAATGGAATGTCTCCTATGTAGACTGCTGTCTTCTCTCCCTCACCTGCCCCAAATACCCAAGAAAACAAAAATTGATTCATCAGAGAACAAGTGCCAGTCTCAAGCTTCACAAAGAGAACAAGAAACACGCATTAGTTGAAAGTTAGCATGAGGGTGAAACCATCACGACCCGAAAAGTTGAATCAGAGAATCAGCAGCAGATCACACATGAAGTAAGGGGATTCCCAGACCGGCCAGCACCACACCGAGGGACCCACAGTGTTCTGTGAGTTCTGTGTGTCAATGCTCACCTCCTCATTGGATGTGGTCCTTCTACCCAGTGGCACCTTTCCCACCCACATCCCAAACTTTATGTCAGCCTTGAACATCAGCTCTCACCTCTTCACTTTGTCCCAAATTCAGGAATGGGTGAGATGCTCATTGCAGAAGAAACCAGATGCAAGTTTACTGGCTTGACTTTTAGGAGCCATTAAATTCTTTCTTACATAAAAACAGTGGTGCCAGAGGACAAATGTGTGACTGTCAGGTACCTAATAAATAAAAATGGCAAGAAACCATATCTGTGACTACCAGAGATCTAATAAAGGTGACAGAAAACCATCAGAGTTGCTGACTTTTGGACCAGAGAGGGAGTTGAGGGTTTGCCTCTAAGACTCAACTTGGCCAGGTTATAGGAAACAGTATCTGCACTGATCCAGGAGACGTGGTGCCAGGTGGGCTGCATTACCTTGAATCCTTGCTCTGGGAATACACACTGTGGCAAGGGGCTCCCTGCCTGGGGACTGCGGGCTGTCCTGTGTTGTATACAGCCAATGGTGCCTTGCCCCTAGCCTCTAGAACTGATTCACTTGCGGTTTGATGACTCTTAGGGATGTGAATGGTAGTTTTTTATTAGATAAGAACTAGGGCCTCTTCTTTTAAAGATTCAGTTATCTGAACGTCAGAGCTATAGAAATAGGGGGACACTGAAAGAAAGAGAGAGAATGAGAGAATGAGAATCCATCTGCCATACTTCCCAAATAACCACAATGGCTAGGAGAACCATCCAGGTCTCTCACATGGGTGACAGCAGCTCAAACACCGAGGCCATCTTTTGTTGCTTTTCCCAGGTCATTAGCATGGAGCTGGATCAGCAGTGGACCCATTGGGATATGAACTGGCACACCCATATGCACACCCAGCATTACAAGTGGTAGCTTTACCTGATGTGCCACAACATTTACCCCTTTAAAGGCTTCTTTCTGTATATTTCTGTAAGAGGAAGCACATGGGTAGAAGGCAAGACATGCTCAGATTATTGGAGACAGGGCCTGTTGAGGTGGTAACAGATGGGGACCATAGCAGACTCTGGAAGTTTGTAGGACAGTTCCTAAGAGGGAAGTATTGAGAAGCAGGCAGAGAAGGGCCAGGCTTCCTGTAAATATCTTTGCCCGTGGTTGGTCTTGAGCAGATAAGAATATTAGGGGAAAAAAGTCCTTCTCCCCTCTGTCTGGATCTCAGAGGCCACAGACTACCTGCCATGAACCAGCAGACCTGGAACTGGCCAGAAGGTTTCCCTTCATCTTGCACCGTTAGTCTGAGAAATTCTACAAATTTCCTCCATACTCCTGGGTTTTACTCCAGGCTCCTCTTCAAGGCACCTGAACCTAAAGTCATCAACAAAGTCCCAAACGCTTCTCTCTCTCATGTCTCCTGGGCGCCCTTTCCCCAGGGCTTTGTCCAGCCCCTTTCACAATTTGCTTCTTCTTCCTTGAGAGCGATTTGGTAACTTTTGCTGTCTCAGCGAAGCCTGATTCTTTTGTCAGGCTTTTTCCTTATAGGGATTTAAAACCAACACATCTGTGTGTAGGGGCTTTAAAACGCCACAACACCATGGAATGACAGCTTGATTGGGAAAATAATGCCAAGTTGACTTTCTGCTGATCTCTTATTTTCTAACTAAACTACAGAGTTGACCAAGGAAGAGACACACTTCAGTAGAAAGACTATGGATTTGAAGTCAAATGGGCTTAGACTGGGATCCCAGTGTTGCCATTTTACTTTGTGGTAGTGTTGGGTAAGTCACAATCTTTTTGGATTTCTTTACTGTCAAAAGAGGATAATAATAGTGGGGCTGATGGGCCCGGTGCGATAACTTTAGCAGTTAAATTTCTCGCCTTGAATACGCTGGGATCCCATATGAGCTGTGGTTCTAACCCCAGTAGCCCTGCCTCACATCTAGCTCCTTTCCTGCAGGCTGAGAAAGCAATCAAGGACAGCCCAAAGCTTTGGGACTCTGCATCTGCATTGGAGACCCAGAAGAAGCTCCTGGCTCCTGGCTTCGGATTGGCTCAGCTCCAGCCATTGCAGCCACTTGGGGAGTGAACCACTGGATGGAAGATTTTCCTCTCTGTCTCTCCTCCTCTCTGTATATCCGCCTTTCCAAAAAAAAAAAAAAATCTTAAAAGAAAATAGTGGGGCTGATGGGAAAATTGTAAGAACTGGTCAATGAACTGTACTTAGCACAGAGTTTGGCTCTGCTAAGGCCCAATTAACATGAACAGTTCCTATCTTGTAATGCATATAATGGACTTATACAGTCTGCACTGAACACCTGCTCCCCCCACCTCTTTCTTACATGTGAGCTTTCCTTATAGCTTAAATGGGAATGGATCTGTACAAAAAGCCAGTGCATGATTTTTTGAAGTTTGTGCATTGTGATGCATGGTGGCCTTAAAGACACGTTCCCCTCCTCCACCCCTATCCCTTGGACTATCATCTTTTAGGCAAATGAGTAATTGTTCTATTCTAGGTTAAAAGATGTGACCAAGCCAACGACCTTTCTAGGTGGTTTATCCTGGATGATCTGGCTGCTAAAGGTAATCACACTTAAAAAGACTGAAGGAGAGGGAGTGAGACACACACAGGAGCAGGTGGCGGGAAGGCAGTGGCTGAAACTAAGAGAGACCGAGGCTCTTTTTTCTCCCACCCCTGCCACTAGTCAACCTCAAGTTGGAAGAGGCAAGGGGAGATTTTTTTTTCTAAAGTGTTCTTGCAGGAGTACACAGCCTTCTGATTTCTTCATTTCAGACCCCTAATCTCCAGAGCTTCAAAAGAATAATACATCACTGCTGTTGTAAGTCACTTAACTTGTCACTGTCATAGTAGCCCTGGGGTATCAACACAGTGCACTGGTCTGGGCTGGAAGACCAGCCCTTCCGCTTATCCTCAGAGCAACCGCCAAGAGAGAAGCCCGCTCAGGTGCACCTGGCAGCACCTCCCACTCAGCTCAGCCTTGAATAAGAGTAAGGGTCTCCTTTCACTCTCAGCCACTCCGAGGGGTGGGCCAGGCCCTGGGGGTGGGGGGTCATCCTCATTGCTCACATTTTTCTTTCTGAGGCCCAGGTGTGTTTTGGGCAAAGCCTTTCTGCTCACAAAAAGTGAGAGCTTCACACAAGCATCTTCCTTACGTAACTAGACTTCCACAGGAACCTCTGCGATTCATAGTAAATTATTTTACTACAGGCTCTTCTCTGCATGTGGGCTTGGAGAGGGAAGACAGCCAGGAAGAACTCGCCTGGAGGGCCAGTGATGTTGCCATGGTGAGAACAAAAAGTAAAGCCAATAGTTGGGTGCTCAAAGACCCCTGCTTCCTCCCTGCTGATTCTACGACGTCGCAAGCCAGGGCCAAAGCCCTGATGCCCTTGCTCGGCTGGAGACGCTGCTTCTGAAGCCTCCAGGGTAACCTGAAAATGTGTACTGTGATCCACAGTTTATACACAAGGACATGCAAGCCAGGGGATACCCGTAGCTTGTCCAGCTTCATGGAATGGCGAAGAGGGATGAGACAGGACATGAACAAATGTCTATCTGCCTCTAAGATCGTGACTTGGAGGTGTCTGGTCAACTCAAATTATAGAGAAACGCAGACAGGCTGGTGTTGTGGGGCAGTGGGTGCAGCGGCCACATCCTATCTGACTCCATTTAACTCCAGAATTCCATTTCAGTATGCCAGTTGAAATCCCAGCTGTTCTACTTCTGATTCAGCATCCTGTTAATGAACCTGGGAAGATGATGGAGGATAATCCAAGAGCTTGGGCACCTGCCACCCAGGTGGGAGACCTACACAGTGCTCCTGGCTCTTGACTTCAGCGTGGCACAGACCTGCTGCTGTGGCCACTGCGACAGTGAACTAGCAGATGGAAGAGATCTCTGTCTGTCTCTCTCTCCTTTGTTTTACATTTCAAATAAATAAACATTTCTTCTCGGAATAGAGATACCTTGATCTTGACCCCTCTCTTTCCAAGGACCAAGGAGTGGCTATTGTGATTCCATCTCTGTGCCTCTGTTCTCCCATCTGAAATGTTGAAGGGATGCATGGGGGAAGGCTGCTTCTCCATCTTGGACATTCCCAGGGAGGTGTTGACAGGCCACAGGCTTCACCAGGTAGACTGGGATTTTCATGGATGAGATCTGGGCTTCAGTATTTTCTAAATCCTGCTAAATGATTCTGTGGTACAGCCATCTTTGAGACCCACTGTGTCACATGACTTCGAAGGCTCTTATGCCAACAGCTGCCTGTGAACCTGATGTCACCAGAGCTTTAATTCTCCAGCGATTAAATATCTGTGAAAATCCCTCAGCAAAAGCCTGGCATTTGACTCTTCTAGAGAAAAACACTCCACCTTGGTTTTCTTAACAAAAAATATCAAAATCTATGTAATGGTCTAGACTTATTGTAGTCTCTCATGCTCTTAGGAAAGAGGAAGGATTAGTGAGAAAAATGAACTATTTCAGGTGTTACTTCATCAATATTTTAGGCATGTTTGGGGCTCATTCCAGTTAGCAGGCACAATGCTGGAACAGCTACATTCATTATGAAGGGTTAGTTCTTTCATTGTCAGTCCCAGCTCCTTTAAATGATAGCAATAAGCCCATTGTGTTTCTCTATGGAGTGCATGGATCACAAGGCCGTTTTTCAACTAGCCTGAGTTCCTTGGCTCTAAGCAGATTTCTATTTGCTGACTGCCATCGGTGCCACAACACGCAGAAAGGGAAAGGATGGTGTTGGGAGACTGATCACGACTCAACCAGCGTGTTCTGAAGGTGGATGCATACATTTTTTAAAACGAGCTAAGACCCAGAGAGCACACTGTATGTATGTATGTGTATATACATGCACACACACACGTGTAGTTAACCGAGACATCAAAATCTAAATTTATCATTTGAGAAATTCACAGAGCTCAAATCATTTACCCTTGCAAACAGAAGATAGTAAATATACTGTGGCCTAGAGTAGAAGAGGGAAAATGAAAGAAGCATTGGATTTTCTTAATGAGGCATTTATGAACCAACCACCATTTCATGCTGCAGTCAAAACAAGTAAAAATCATCAGAGGAACCTATGAGCTAAAGAAATATTCTGAGGCAATAGAGAATGGCTGACAAATCAAAACAATTTTAAAATTATTTACAACCTTTAAAGAATGAAAATGTTCTGTACCTCCATAGAAAACATGATTAAACACACAGCAGTATTAACATATACGTACCCAGAAGCATAGCATATGCAAATGCACACTTATAGACTGGATAGCTAAATACAAATGTCTTATAAGGAGTTAACTTCACAGCAACATTTTCATGTGAAAAATTACCTCCACTCTGGAAATCATGAGTAAGGAAGATGCCTCTTGTCATTGCAAAAAAATAATGTAGTGGCAAGTCATTACCCAAACTCGAATGAGATCATAGCTCACCCCCATATGAACACAGGCAGCGTCTATCAGTGAAGGGAACCGAGAGAGACTTATGAAACTACAGCAGCAACATGCGGGGCTAAGACACTGGACAGAGACCCGCGATGCCTTCTGTTATTATTTAGCCTCATACAATTTTTAAAGATCTGAAAATATTGGGAATACGGACAATACTGTCTGAAATCTGGTGCCCACCCCCAAATGTAGGTAGGAATACTTTAACAAGACACACAGATAATCAGCCCATTTTTCTGTTCCTAATGTTTCTCAGATTAGAAGTAAACATTCAGGTTTGTTTTCTATGTGCAATCCTCCTTTCACATTCTACAGAGAAAACACACACACACACACACACACACACACACACACACACACACACACCCCTTCTCTCTTTCCAACTACAGATCCTTGACTTTTGAATTCAAAATGCTAAGACCCAAAAGCTATGTCAAAGCAACATTTTACCTTTTTGCTGATCAAACACAGAAGGGGTGCTAAAATCCATGGTCGCTGGTCTCATCATTTGCCATCAGAGTGGCAAAAAGCATCCAGGCTTCTAGAGAGGAGAAAACACCAGCTCACTCGTGACAGTCAACACAACAGACCCTGCACTGCATGCCGAGATCTCTGTTGCAGCAGGAAGCATGCAGTGGAGCTGCAGCGTGCTGTCAAGGTGAACCATGAAAACAGGTCAAATGCATGCCCGTGACACCTGCCAGGAAAAGAATTACTCTTACGGCTTCGCTCATCAGTTCCACTTGTGTGCAAGTAAGAGATGACTGACATTCCCAAAGAAATCAACAGAACGGCTCAAACCCTACAAAGCAGCATTCAGGGGGAGCCACCCGCCTTGGCTCTGGGCCAGGAAAACACTGCAGGCCACCGGAGCGTCAGCAGCTGGAATGTCGCTTTAAACCAACAGAAATCTCAATGGGTGAGTGAAGATTCACAGGGCCGGACGGAGCATGTGCAGACCTGCCAGTGCAGCTGGCACCCGGCTGTGCTCTTGGTGGAGTGAGAACTGCATTTCAGGTCATGTGAGCAGAGAGGGCTGTCTCAAATGGAGCAGGATGTAAATATTGTAGCAGCAGGTTGCTGGCCACGTGCTGTGCCGAGGGATCACCCACTTCGGCAGTCTCCCTTCAGCTCCTACTGACAGCGAGGATGGGGTGGGAGCGGGGAGGCATTTGAAAGATTATATTTCAAGTTTCAAGGACAAAATGAAAACAATCTGCAGTCACCAAGGTGTTTGCTGCAGCACTAAGTGTGAAAAATATCCAATCACCCAGTTGTACATGATCGGAGAATAAAATCGTGTTCTGGATCCATAAACCTGAGCTAACTAAACCTGTCTGTCTTTATCTGGAAAGATGTCACCGATCTGTTGTTGAGCGAGATGAGTAAGTTACATCATTCGTTTGCTCACATTTTCCTTAAAGCCAGGTACCCCTCCCCCACTGCCTGTGTAAATAGATTTATGCACAGGTGCTTGGAGGAACGGCGAAATGGGTTCTGGAAAACACATAACACGCTGCTAACATTGGTTATCTCAGGGGACTGCAGTTAGAGGAGGCGATTTCTAACTTGTTCTTTATTAGTCTCTGTGGTTTTTGGCTTCTTATAAATATCTAATAATTTATAAATAATATAAAGAGGAGACATAATATGGATAAAGAGTTGTACAGTAGATCCTCTCACAAACACTACTGACAATGTCAATGTGTGCTTTCATTTTCAATGTAATCAGTGCGTGACTATGGAAGTAAAAGAAATGTGTGTTTTTTTTTTTTTTTTGCGATGACGCTATCCGATGATACAGACTCATCGGATCTATAATGGGTATTCTTTGACAGGCTTGTCTCTTGCCTCATATTCTCTCACCATCTACCATTTACTTTTCCACCAACAAACTGGCAACCTCACTTCCCTGTAACGTTATGGTTGCGCAATGACAATATTGCTACTCATTCAATATGACTACTCAGTTGACAATACTATTACTCAATACTACTGCTCAGTGGTACTACCACTTAGCTTGATTGTTCACTCCTTTTCTTAAATGTTTATTTTAATTTGATTGGAAACTCAGATATACAGAGAAGAGGAGAGACAGAGAGGAAGATCTTTTGTTTGATGATTTATTCCCTACGTGGCTGCAATGGCTGGAGCTGTACCGATCTGAAGCCAGGAGCGTGGAGCCTCCTCTGAGTCTCCCACATGGGTGCAGGGTCCCAAGGATTTGGGCCATCTTTGACTGCTTTCCCAGGCCACATGCAGGGAGCTGGATGGGAAGCAGGCCACCAGGATTAGAACTAGTCCCCACATGGGATCCCGGCATGTGCAAGGCGAGGACTTTAGCCATTAGGCTACTGCACTGGGTCATAACTGTTTACTCTTAATGCTGCTACTCACCCAACAATCCTGCTATTCAGTTGATAGTAACACTGTTTACGCAGTACCTCTCCTCACTCAACAACATTACTATTCACTCTCCATCACATCATCCCTTCCCTGCAAAATGCCCTGTGTATATTTTCATTTTAAACCTACAGGCAGAAAATATATCTTATATATCATGACCCAAAGGTGCTCCATGACTAAATCGCTAACATTTCCCAGCAACAGTTTCTTGCATTAACTATAAGAGGCAAATTGAGGGGCTGGGAAGGGATTAGAAAGGAAATCCATTACACTGGCTGAAGAGGACCCACTGCAGTTCCATTCAGCTAGTTGTGCCTGCTGGAGCTGCTGCCATGCAGACAAGAGGCAAGAGAGCTTTGCATGGGCCTTATGTTCATTTGTTTGTGCAGGAACTCATCAATGACTGTGGAAGGAGGACTGAGCTCCAACCCTGCTGCAGGCACCTGCAACACAGTCATAAATGAAACAGAAATGGTCCCATCATTCCACGAGCTTCCACTCTTGGGGTGCACGTTCTGCTGCATCCATGCTGGAGCGACAGGGACTCAATTCATGCTCTAGATTTGAGTAGCTTATAAAACCAGACACAACAATTGGCAGGAAATACAAGCCACATAGGACAGTGGTCCCAGGGAAGAGCAAGAGGGACAAACAAGATCAGCTGTGCCTAAGTTGATTGGGGCAACAGACGGTGCCTGTACTGGCAAACTCACACAAGAATCAGGTTTGGGATCATCTCAGATGAAGTTTCTTTGGAGATCCCTCCAACTGAACTGCTGATCTCAGAACCCCAACCATGAAGAGACTACGTCAGCCAGTGGATCCTGAATAGGTTTCATCACAATTGGAACGGCGAGACTGGCAGCAATTCAGACCTATTGAACTATCAAAACTGCATGAGCAGGACCCTCGGAGCATGCCTCACACTGGGGACCTGGGATGGGTGGGAGGCTGGGTGGGGCTTTTCCCTTTGTTTCTCCCTGACTCCAGATACAGGGGGAAAATGATATTAGTGTGGAAGCAATGGTATTAGCAACTTTCCTGTAGCCCTTGATTCTTTGTACCCTAATCAACTAAGTAATATTATTAAAAAAAATAAAATTAAAAAAAAAAGATCAGCTGAGGCTTTTTCAGTACCACCGCCTCGGGAGTCTCTGGGCTGCGGTGCATGGAGGGAACAAAGTGGAATCATTTGTGGGGTAATCTCTAACCGCACATGCCCATGTTCCAATCTTGGATATCTGTGAATGTGACCAATAATCAGATGTTAATCTTTATTTGCTGATGAAATAAAGTCAAAGTTTTCAAGTTAAAATCATCCCAAGTGACTCATTTGGACTTTCACTCTAGTGATAAGTGTCTTCCTAAGACACACACACACAAGTGACCCCCCCCCCCCCAGAGACAAGCCGAAGAGCAGTGAGGGCATGGAAGCAGAGGCCAGGTTGATGCAGTCACATCCGTTTGAGCTGGAGGCCAGGCAGGGGACAGATGGCTCCCTGGAGCCTTTAGAGGCAGAGAGGCTGATGGACACCCTGGTTTGGGACCCTGGTTTGGGATTTCTGGGCTCCAGAACTGTGAGAGAATTCATGCACCTTTTTAAAGTCACCAAGTTTGTGGGAACTTATTACAACAGCTCTAAGAAACTATTAGAGAGGAAGAACTCTCAAAATGAATGGTAGTGTCTGTTAGGGCTCTTTAAATAATGGCCACAGTTACTCTGAGCTTTGGCTATCCGTGGTTATCACCAGTGCCCACTAGCCAGTGTGAACCTGAATTCCTCCGAGTAGGATACCAACCTGAGACACCAGGTTAACTATTTCATCTGGGAAAGGTCCACTAGAAAAATATTGCATAGCACTAAGAGTAGCGTTTGTCAGTGGGAAAGAGGGAGAGGAGGAAGGGCATCCTATCTGCCCAGTTATGAAAAGAAAAGCAGAGATGCACAGAGAGAGAGAGAGATATTCCATCTGCTGGTTCATTCCTCAGATGGCCACAATGGCAGGGCCTCCCAGCCCAATTCTAGCTGTTGCAGGCATCTGGGGGAATGAACCATGGACGGGAGACCTCCATCTCTGTCTCTTCTTCTCTGTAACCTACTATGCCATCATGTCAGTCCCGAGGGAGTCAATGTTTTAGGGACAGGCCCCCATTTGCTTTTCCACGCATTCCAACACAGAAATAGGCGTAAAGGACATCCTTAGTGCATCGTGACTGAGTAAATGAAACATCTCTGAAGAACTTTTTCTGGCCCTAGTGAATGAATGACTTGCTCATTGACAATGATGTAACCTTCACTCATTGGGATAGTTCCATATAAACAACTTTATGATAAGAACTTCCAATGACCTTGACATTCTCTAAGTCAGCAAGAAACCCTACACTTGAGAATTTCAGTCGTGTTGCCATGCTTTAATGATATTCTGATGTCTTTGCTATCTGAAAGAAAATCCTTGGAAAAACTTTATGAAGTCTCATGTTTTCTTCAGGTGGCACCAGAGCTTTCTGAGCCATGTGCAACGTCAAGGAGGTGAGACTATCAAGGAGGCAGGGCACAGTGGGTGGGACCTGGCAACTCACACAGCCTGGAGCTCGACTCCCAGCTCTAGCACATTGTAATATTGAACAAACTACCTGACTTTAATTAGGCGTATTTATTTCATAGGCTTGCTGTAAGAATTAAAACACAACAGTATATATAAAGTGTTAGTTAGAAGAAGGCCAATGCACATTATTGCACAGAGTCCAGGCACAGCAGCCCACTCCCTGGTTGATGGCTACAGAAACAAAAGAAAAAAGTCGGAATTGTGGGAACTTGTTTAGAGGACCCCAGCCCAGGCGGCATCCTGCTCACAGCTGGCACCTTGCTACACGTGGGTCTGACCCCCTTGCCAACCCCTGCACACTTTGTCCAGGATCCTTATGCTTGGGCACAAAGCTTGCAGTGTTCCCTCCACCATCCTGCCCCAAGAGGGGGAGGGCCTCCCATGCAACTAGGGATGGGATTTGGTGTGCACATCTCTCAGCTGCCTCTTCCTGGCGTGGGTTTGTTCCTGGCAGTCTTTCACATTCATCTCCCAGTTTGCTCCGTGTGTTGAGAGAAGCTGCTCACAACACTGGCTGGCTTGATGATCCCTCCCAGCTGTCTTCCCTAACCCCCCCTCTCTCTAATCCCTCCCCATCTGCATTCTCTGTCCCATACTGGGATGACCTAGACCCAGACTGGTGCAAGTGATTTCTACCTTCTGCTCTGGGGAAACTCGAACCCATGTTGCTTTTTCACACTTATTTTTAATACAGACTTTTGTTGTGAATGACATTCGTTAGGAGTCCAGCACAGCATCATCTGGTCAGTTGTAAAAGTCTCTAACACTCCATCATTTTAGAACTTCCAGCTTAGAACTGACATCTCTGAGAATTACTGCTTATCCAAGAGATAAGAATTCCTAGGTTGGGCTTCACTGCTATACACTAACTAATCAGAGGAATAAAATGTTACTTTCAACACATGCTGATAACATGAGATGGAAAAGAATGCGACTGGATTGTCCCTCTGTGCCTGTGGAAGCTCATTCACCCCAGGCAGGTTTGCCAAATACTGCGTTAGTCTACTAAGTTCCCAGGATATTATTTCACTATGGAGAAGAATTAGATACCTGTGAGCAAAAGTGTCTCCTTTGGCAGCACCAGCAGTTTTGGATGGAATCAGATTTCAGGAAAAAAAATAATAATAACAGGGCATTTTTTCTTGGGGAGTAAGATAAGGAGGCAGACAAGCTTGCCACCAGAGCTGCTGTTGTGGCACAGTGAGTTAAGCTGCCACCTGTCACATTAGAGATGAAATAAAATGCCAGTTTGAGTCCTGATGGTTCTGCTTCCTGATCAAACTCTCTGCTAATGTGCATGGGAAAGCAGCGGGAGATGGTTCAAGCACTTGGGCACCTGAAACTCATCTGGGACACCCAGGTACAGCTGCAGACTCCTGGCTTTGGGCTAGCTCAGCCCTGGCCATTGTGGCCATCTGAGGAATGAACCAGCAGATGGAAGATCTCTCTCTCTCTCTGTGCATCTCTGCTTTTCTTTTCATAATTGGGTAGATAGAATGCCCTTCCTCCTCTCCCTCTTTCCCACTGACAAACGCTACTCTTAGTGCTATGCAATATTTCTCTAGTGGACCTTTCCCAGATGAAATAGTTAACCTGGTGTCTCAGGTTGGTATCCTACTCAGAGGAATTCAGGTTCACACTGGCTAGTGGGCACTGCTGATAACCACGGATAGCCAAAGCTCAGAGTAACTGTGGCTGTTATTTAAAAAGCCCTAACAGATACCACCATTCTTTTTTTTTTTTTTCTTTATCTGGAGTACATTTGTTTTATTACTAGATTTCTGCCTCAGCTTGATGCCTTGGGGGTTTGCATTCTTTTGCAGCTGGATTGGGGCCACTTCTTCCATAAGCCAGTGGAGTTGAGAATATTCAGAAAACAAAGCCTGGTTAAAACACATGCATTTGAATGTCTGGGCAGATGATGAATTTGCTATCTCAAAAGTGTTTTTAAGTAGTTCTAACCGGGAACACATATCCTTTCTTTCTATGTTTTAAACTCATGAATGACTGGCCAAGTTCAACCGAAGTTCTGCGGTTGGAATTGAGTTAGCACTTCATGGAGGTTGGCTCCAGCAACCTGACTCCTCCCCACACCCCCCATCTTTTACTGGCAGGCTCCAGAGTGTTTAGAAGAATATTTTTCTTTGCGTTAATTTTTCTGAGAGGAAGTCCTTGGGAGGAATCCAATTGAACTTGGCTTTCAAAGTTTCTTGTAGTTAGAAAAGCAAAATGTGAGGTTACCAGGAAGGTTAATGGAAGAGAAACCTATGGCTGTCTGCTTAGAATAATCGCTGCTGAGCCAAAAGTCTCACTTTGTAGAGTGGCTCAGTTTTGTGACTGCGGACTATACCCCCAGCAGCCACAAAAGACTGAGTGTCCTGCTGCCTAAATGCCGATCTCTGCCAACTGCTAGCACAACTTAAAATGCAAGCCTCTTTGGCCTAGCAAAGTCCCAAATTGATCCTTACATGTTAAAACAGTATTTGTGAAATGTGAATGTGTTCACGTGTGATCAATCTGGGGTACATATTCTGATTTAGTAGATCAGAGTAGAAGACAGAGTCTGGGTTTCTAGCAAGTTCTTAAATGATGCTGGTTGTCGGTTTACACATTGCATAGCAAAAGGCCACAATAAGAGCAGACATGTGTACACACACACTCTCTCTCACAGGATTTTACGTAAAGGTTACTACTGAACAGAAAAATTCAGAAATATAGATTAATGCTCCAGAGGAGCTCAGGAAATGAATATGTAGCAGAAGTTAACTACCAGTGGGGACCTGCTAATGACTGATGGTGATTAGCACTTAGACCATCTGTGGCTGTTTTTAGGGTAAAAGATGGTGTATGGCCGGAATTAATTAACACCCTATGTATTGGAGCTGTCCTCAGAATTTCACTTCACTCTAGCTCTGTGTGCTCAAGCAACTTATTGGAGCTCTCTAAATATTTCTACCAATATGTACACTGGAGATAATAATGGTACTCCCTCCGTAAGAGGTTGTTAAGAGCACAAAACCAGGTAATAATGCAGTGGTGTGTGGGAGATGGTTCCTATTTGCCTCCTAGAGGTGATTGGGAAATATTCAGGACTTTGTTGGCTGGCTTGGTAGCTTGACATTGGATGTGGTAGAATTTCTACAGGTCAGAACTCCTCTTTTTCAAAACACTTTTTCCTTCACTTTTTCTTTGGAAGGCAGACAGATGGACATATAAAACAAAGAGACAGAGAGTGGTCTCCAACGTGCTGGTTCGCACCTGTAACTTCCAGGGTTAGGTCAAGCTGGAAGCAGGAGCCTGGAAGTCCACATGTCCCATCTGAGCAGCAAGGATCCCAGGCACACTGGCAGGAAGCTAGCTAAAAAGCACGATCAGGACTTAAATCAGGCACTGTGATGTGGCATCTGGGCATCCCATGCTGTGACTTACGCTGCTATGCCAACTCTACCTGTCTTTCTTTTAAAAATTATAAACTTTCATTTACTTGAAAGACAGATCTTCAGTCTGCTGGTTTATCCTCCAGATGCCTACAACAATGCTAGACCAAGCTAAAATAAGGACCCCGGAACTCCTTCTTGGTCTCCCACGTGGGCACTAGGTCCCCAAATATTTGTGCCAGCATCTGCTGCCTTCCAGGGTGTGCCTTAGCAGGAACTGGAAGTGGTCTGCAACTAGCCACCCCAATAAGGAATACAGGGATCCCAAGTGGCGACTTCATTGCTGTGTCAAAAGCCTATCTTTCTACCCTTGTTCTGGGAACTGTGTACCACTGTGTAGAAGGGCCCTGGAACCTAAACAAGTTTAATAAATGTTCATTATTATTACCTTACATTTTAAAAAAATTTCCAGAGTTTAAGGTTCAAAACACGTAATTTGGCCCTAGGCATTCTGTGTCAACTTCCTTCTCAATAACCCCCATCATTTGTTTCTTTCTCAAGAAGTAATTAGGTTTGGGTCCCAAGCTGCATGCAGCATGGGTGTGACTCCTTTTGGCCATCATTTGTGACTGACTAGCGCTTTGCTCCTCTATCCTCCAAAGAAGTTACTCAACATTGTTTCAGAATTCTGGAGTTCTTGGCTCCATCAACTTTGATCCCTTTTGCAGAAAACATAATTGTGTAAATTGTACCATCTCAAGAGAGCTCCCAGGAGGTTCAAATCTCTCCAAAGCTGGTGCCATGACAAGCATACCAGGGTCAGCCTGTGGAGTCCCAGACCGGATCTAATTAGTAGATCAGCAGGTGCGTGGTCCAGCCACAGGTTTCCATTCATTTGTCAGAACAGTTGTAGCTGGGGGGGGGGGGTAGTGTCTTCAGAAGCCAACCCCTGCAGTAGCTAGTAGGGAGGTAATTTCTCTTTGTGTGCTGATAATATGGTTTTATGGTCCTGGCCGTGAGGGGGCTCTGAGGATCAGCATCACGTTCCCTCACCTGCTTCCCCCTCCCCAAATTCCCCTGCTCCCATCCCTGGAGTCTCTCTCACACCCTTTTCTAGAAAGAAAAAAGTTTCTTTTCCTCTTGAGAGTTCTAGGCCTCATTCCACCAAAAGACTTTCTCCAAGAAACAGGTTTGAACCACCATGGAGCATATGGACCCTGGAATCCGGCTGGCTGGGTTCTAATCCCAGCTTCAGCAATGGATCCTGCTTCTCATATGCTCTATTTTTAAAATCAGAATGATCTGTTTTTAGATTTGTATTTATTTTATTACACAGAGAGAAAAATCTTTAATCCATTGTTTCTCTCTCCCGAATGCCTGCACTAGCCAGGGCTAATAGGTTGGAACTAGGAGCCAGGAAGTCACTCCATCTAGATCTTGCATTTGGGTGGTTGGGACCCCAAAACCTGATGCATCCCTTGCTCCTTTTCACAGGAAGCTGGAAGCCAAAGTTCAGCTGAATTTCAAACCTAGCCACTGTGATATGAGAGGAGTTATCTGGAGCAGCATTCCAACTGACCCCTGCATCAGATGCTTACCTCAAATAGTAGTGATTTTTGAGCAAGTGAAATGCAAATAAATGCATTTAAGCTCTTAGAACAATGCCTTACACAGTAGTTCCTCAATGCACGGACCACTGCGATTCCCATCACTATTCCATCTCTGAAATTCATTCTTTTCCCTCCTCCAGAAATGTCTCCTTAGCCTACACATATGTTAACATCTTTCAGTGCTTCAAACAAATCCAAACAAAACCAAGCTGTGATGGCTTTTGAAACAGATCCGCTCTTCTTTGCTGGATACATTTTTGGAAAAACAAAAATCTGTGTTTCTCTTTCTGCCTCCCTGTCGAGCCATGCGCTCCTTGGTGCACTGCAGTGCGGCCTTAGCCTCCCACCTGCAGAGAGCGGGCCCTATTGTGCAGACAGGCAGATGGATGGCTGTTCTGATGGATCTCTGAGATTCCAGTTCTCCTAGGGCCCCAACTCAGGTTTCTCAGGACTGGAGGGGAGAGGGGAGTTGGTTGATAACACCTGCTAAGAAAGCCACATTTGCTTGAAATGCTTTCTGCAGTTCTCAAGGCATCTGCCACATGTAGCAGTATTATTTTGGGGGTAGAAACATACCGCTTACATTTTAGCCTAGTCAGTGTGGTATGTTGGAAAGGACAATAAACTTGGCATTATAAGGGGAGGATTTATACGTTCTCTTTCTGCTTTGTACGTGGTAGGTGCTTGATTATTGCTTATTTAAAATAGACCGTCAATCTCACATTTATGTGAATATGCAAACTATTCAGATCAGGCCCAATATGGACAAAATCTAAACAGAAGCTGGGTGCCCAGACTTGTATCTGGGTATCTAGGTAGGAGCTAATAAGCCCAGGATATGGGAAAAGACTTTCTCGTAAAGGAAGATCACAGTATAAGGATGAAGTTGATTGGTGAGACTAGACGTGACATTTGACTTTTTAAAAAGATTTATGAATTTGAAAGGCACAGTGATAGAAAGAGGGAGAGTGGATGAGTGGGTGGGTGGGTGGATGGATGGATGGATGAATGGATGGATGAATGGATGGATGGATGGATGCCTTCCACTGCTGGTTCACTCACCAAATAGTTGCAAATATCAAGTCTTAGCCAGGCTGAGACCAGGAGCCAAAAACCCCATCTGAGTAGTCTATGTGGGTGGCAGTAACTCAAGTCCTTGGGTCATTTTCTGCTACTTTCCCAAGTGCATCAGCAGGGAGCTGGATCAGGAGTGGGGCAGCCAGGATTTAAACCAGTGCTGTGATTCTGGCCTTGCAAGCAGCAGGTTAGCCCACTGCATCACCATGCTGGTCCCAGACCCAATCTTCTAGATAGAAAAATGGGACCCCAATGAGATCCCCTTATACTTAAAGCCAGTCTTGATATCATCTACCTATCACTTCTCTCTCCAGCTTTTCACTCAGTCTCTCTCTCTCCTCCCTTCTCTTAGCAGAATTTTAACCACTGAATTCTTGTCTTGAAAAATTCTCCAAATTTAGAGAATCATACATTAGAGAAAAAGCTATTTAAAAAAAAAGATTTATTTGCTTTTATTGCAAAGTCAGATATACAGAGAGGAGGAGAGACAGATTCACTTCCATCCAATGATTCACTCCCCAAGCGACCGTTATGGCTGGAGCTGAACTAATCTGAAGCCAGGAGCCAGGAGCTTCTTTCAGGTCTCCCATGTGGGTGCAAGGTCCCATGTCTTCGGGCCATCCTCCACTACTTCCCCAGGCCACAAGCAGGGAGCTGGATGGGAAGTAGGGCCACCGGGATCAGAACCAATGCCCACATGGGATCCTGGCGTGTTGAAGGAGAGGACTTTAGCTGCTAGGCTGCCTCACTGGGCCCGAGAAGAAAGCTATTTTAGCAATTTTTATTTTGCATAGAAGCTCAGAGTGTTACCACTAATCCAGTAATCAACATAGAAAATAATTTTATTGGTAGGAGGAAAAATCAAAGTTTAGATTGTCCTATGTCTGGCTGGGGTGACACTCGCACAGTGTGGCTGCAGGGTCTGGTATCAAAGGACTGGAGGTTTCCTTTTCAGGCTTCCCCCTAAAAGGATAGTTCCCCACATGCCAGATAACATGTTTGAAGTACTCAGTGACACCTGCTATCTACTGAATTCACCATCATTTTTGAAACCCCCGTCTTCTCCCCCTTGGAAGGGAGCAGCAAACAGGCATGCATTAAGCTTTCGGAGCAGAAAGTTAAAATGTTGCTCAACTGTAGTGTATGTTACTTGGTGGACATGTAATAACTGATTTGGTTGATTTTTTCCCCAAAATGAACAAGAGATCTGAGATCACAGAGTCGCAGCCCCCACATCTCTGGGTGAGGCGGTGACTGCAGCTTTCTCAGGCTTAAGATGTTGTATTTGTGAGAGCTGACGTATCAGTCTGACGTGCAGCAATGCGTCTGCCTTCAGGCAAGTTTCACTAATGGAACAGTTCACCTATCTTCAGGCTTGACACTTCCAGGAGCTTATCGTGGGCTATTTCCCCCTCTTTCCCTCAGGGAAAGACACTGTACTGAAATTAAACTGAGAAACTGGGGAGGGGAGAAGAAATGAGATCTCAATTTGCAGCATGAAATTGTTGGCATGACTAGGCCTAGGAAGAAAAAAAAAAAATTTTTGGTAGCTAAGTCGGAATTAACCATTCATAGGAAGCTTTCCTTCATCCAGATAAACAAGCTGTAATTATACAGGCATGTGAAAATAATTATCATTCTGTTATCATACTCTGTTATAATTCATGTATTAAGAACTTACCAATGCTGAAGGTTTTAGCTATTTGTCTGATAAGTTGATATGAATGCAGTAATATTCATTATTAGGCTACTCCTCACTGTACTGATGCAAATAGGGGTCACAGTGGTGGTCTTGAATCCCTGCTGGGCAGCCAGACTCTGCAGGACATCAGCCCAGGTGCTGGACCCCAAGGCAGGACTGCTATGCTGACCGCTGCTGAACTGCAGAGACACACACAGACCTAGAGGGGGTCAGAACTGCCTAGCTGAACACAGCCCGAATTGTCAACCCATGGAAATGTGAGGTTAGAAGAGGTTTTGCTTGCTTACGTTAAGTCTAATGTGTGTTTTATGGGTAAACTAACACAGGTACTGTCTTACACTGTTTGTTAGTAATCTAAAAAAGAGTGCATTTTAAAAGCATAGTTTTCAGGGCCAACACCATGGCAAATCAGGCTAAGCTTCTGCCCGCAGCCATTAGTATCCCAAATGGGAGCCAATCCCAGCTACTCCACTTCTGATCCAGCTTCCTACCAGTGGCCTTGGGAGGCAGCAGAAGATGGCTCAAGGCCTTGAGACCCTGTCCCCATGTAGGAGACCCAGAGCCTCCTGGCTCCCAGCTTCAAACTGGCCCAGATCAGGCAGTTGCAACCATTTGGGGGAATGAACCAGCAGAGGGAAGATCTTTTTCTCCCCCCACCCACTTTCACTTTTTCTCTCTGTTGCAACTGTCTTTCAGAAAAAAAAAAAAACTAAATATTTTAAAAGTTCAGGTTTCTTTGCAAAGCTAGAAGTCTAAGTACACATTTTTGTCTGATGGTTCTCTGTTCATCTTTCATGTCCTGTTTTCGTCTGCCTCCTCAGCAGGTGCAAAAGTCTCCCATCATGACCTCTCTGGACTACTTTTGAGAACAACCTCTGTGTATTCAGAAACTCTTCTGACCCCTCAGTATTCATCCATCACGGCTCATTCAGGTCTTCCATCAGGTGACAGTGGTGACACAGCCTAAGACATAGCATGTGGCTACTGCACAACAACCCTCTCAAATAAACACAGACTGTCAGGCCATCTCACAGGTTCACAGCCAAAAAGACTGTACAGGATTAAAGCCCGAACTTCTGATTTTAGAAAAGGAGAAAATCAATGCTTAAAGCAAAGTGTTGCTTCAGTCTAGCGCCTTCTCTACTACCCCATGCTGTCTCCTGGCTTTGAGAATGAAAGTCATTGGTTTATTATCACAGGTGCCTTCTAGGGGATGATACCTTATCCAGCACCCATAACTTTGAGAGTTCGGGACCTGCTGATGCATCAGTGTCTCTGCTACTAGGTGGTGTGTCAGTCTACAGACATGGTTGCTCGGGTTGGCCCTCTCTGAAAGAGCCTGTTGCTTGCTGCTGTAATTTCTTGTGGCCAGCACGTACTACCTTGACCTCAAGATTGCACTTGAAATTTCCATGAGCATGCTCATAATGAACACATCCCATGTATTCAGGATTTACAACAGAAACAGATGTTGGGCTCCTTAGGAGTACTTTCTTGTTGAATTCTCAGGCAGCTCCCTGAAACAGGTGGTAACTAACACCATCAGCAGTCGTCTCCTATTTTGTGCAGCTATAATACAATACCCAAGACAGGGTCCTTTGGAGAGGACATTCATTCATTCTCAAATTCTGGAAAGTGTAAGGTCAAGGTGGCAGACCCTTCTGTGGGGAAAGAGGAGGAACGCGCACTCCCTCAAGCTCTTTTTCTAGAAGTGTTAGTCCATCAGCATGGGCAGACCCCTCATGACCAAAGCATCTCCCACTGCCTCCCAACACCATAGCCTTTGGGAGACACATGGAAAGCAGAGCAGCAGATAGGAGAGCCAAAGCGTAGAGAGATCAAGACACTCGCTCAAGGTCCAAGAGCTAGAGTTCAAATGAAAGTAGTCTAACCCCAGATCTCAGCACTAACTCATGTAATTAATAAAGCAACAAAACTACTGTGAGTATCCATTATGTACAAGACACTCAGCCAGACTTTGGGAAGGTTGGGTCTATAGGTGACATATCTGCACCCGCCTGTAGTGCATGGTCCACAGCACATTACTAATTCGTGATAACGAGAATAACAGAGATGAATCAGTAATGTGCCACTGGACCTGAAGGTGGCAATGTTAACTTCCCCCCATTTTTTTTTTTTGCTCTAGAGACCACTCCCACCCCCCACCCCCCATGGCTATCTTGTAGAGCCTTTGGGCTATGTATCAGGATAAACACATAAGATAGAATTCTAGGGTTGCCAAGAAGATAAACTACACAGCCAGGTGGTAAAAAGGTTTATATGCAATTCAGTTCTACAAAAGCATCTTAATTCACACAGGACACAGCAAGGCCTAGTGGTGGACTCGATAATTACAGTGATTTTGAAGTGCAGCTGATTTTAGCAACATTTTGAGATATCTGCAAAAAATATATATTATGAAAGTATTTGATTTCTGCTGGTGACAAAACCACATCACACCCAATGTCATCAAGGCTTGTCAAGAAATGCTAAATCTATTTTCATTAGCAGTTTTCCCCATTCAAGTTTTATGAAACCTCTGAAATCAGTCCATAAACCCCTTGGGACACATTGTGAATTCCAAGTTAAGCATCTCAAGTAGGGCACAATGCAGCCTTGTGGCTAGAATCCTTCCCTTGCATCTGTCAGGATCCCACGTGGGCATCAGTTCATATCCTGGCTGCTCTACTTCCCTTCCAGATCCCTGCTTGTGGCCTGGGAAAGCAGTCGAGGTCAGCCCACAGCCTTGGGAAGAAGATCCTGGCTCTTGGCTTTGGATCTGTGGCTCAGCTCTGACCTCTTCGGCCAGTTGGGGAGTAAGCCAGCAGTTGGAAGATCATTCTGTGTCTCCTTCTCTCTATAAATCTGTCCAATTAAAAAAAAAAACTTAAAGGAAAAAAAGAAAGAATCCAAAGCATTGCGAGCACTGAAGCTTAACAGGTTAAGCTACCGAGACGCTGGCATCCCATGTGTGTGCTGGTTTATGTCCCAGCTGCTCTGCTCCCTACTAAGACACCCGGGAAAAGCAGGGGAAGATGGCCCAAGTTCTTGGGTCCCCAAACCCATGTGGGAAACCCAGATGAAGCATCCAGTTTCTGACTTCAGCATGGTCCAGCCCTGCCCAGCCCTGGCTGTTGCAACAGCCACTGAAGAGTGAACCAACAGATAGAAAATTCGCTTTCTTTCTCCTCCCACACCTCCCCATTTCCTGTGTGTATGCATATATATCTTCTTCTCTCTCCAACTTTACCTTTCAAATGAGAGAAAGCTTGAGGCTGGCATTGCAGTGTAGTAGGTAAAACTACAGCTTGTGATACTGGCATCTTATATGGGTGTTGGGTGGAGTCCCACCTGCCCTACTTCTGACCCAGCTTCCTGGTAATGTATGTGCCTAGAAAAGCAGAGAAGGATGCCCCAAGTACTTGTGAGGGTGAAAGAAGCTCTTGACTCATTCAGTCTGGCACAACCCTTGCTATTGCAACCATCTGGGAAGTGAATCAGCGGATGGAAGATCTGTCTTTCCTGACTCTCAATAACTGTGCCTTTCAAATAATAAAAAGAAATCTTTCTTAAAAAAATATTTGAAGTGGCTTAAAGAAGAAAAATCACTTGTGGTCTGGAGAGTCCAGGGAAAACATACTATTATTTTCATCATATTGTTCTTAGCAGTCATTTCAGAAGTGTTGAGTAGGTTCAGATTGTGTGGTACATCTCCCAATCTTGTTCATCTCACAAAGTGGAACTCTATATTCATTAAGCAAAATCCGTCTGTGTTCTCTTTACAGGGATCCTACCTCGGTAGGTATCTGTCAGGCACCTTATCTAAGTGCAGTCTCAGAGCATCTGTCTTTGTGTTTGGCGTATTCCCCTTGGCATTAGGCTGTCTGTGTGGTGGCACGGGATAGAAGGGAATGGGTATGAAGTGACTTGGCACTTAGAGGGAATAAGTACTTGCTAAAGGATGATTATAACCCACATTGCATCTGATTGTTCAGTGTTTCAGTTCTATGAACATGAATTTAAACTACACCAATGGGCTTGGAAAGTTCCTTTTTGAAATAATCAGGTTGGGGCTGGTGCAGGTGGTATATCATGCTAATCCTCTACCCATGGTGCTGGCAGGCATCCCATAAGGGTTCTAGCCCCAGCTGTTCCACTTCCCACCCCAGCTCTCCATTTATGGGCTGGGAAAGCAGCAGAGGATGGCCCAAGGTCTATGTGAGAGACCCAGAAGAAGCTCCTGGCTCCCAGTTTCAGACTGGCTCAGCTCTAGCCACTGCTGCCATTCAGGGACTAAATCAGCAGATGGAAGATCTCTCACCCTGTCTCTGTTACTCTGTCAAGTAAAAATCAATCAACCTTTTTTTTTTTTTAATCAGACCAGCAGGCATACTAAAGATCATCACCCTGGGAGCCAGGGGTGCTGAGGCAGCGAGCTGGAACGCTGTGGGTTCTGAGCTGTGTGGAAGCAAATGGACTGAGCTCCAACCTGCTGCTCGCATCCAGAGCTCACCCCTCCTCATGCAGTTTCCTCGCAGAGGGCACACTTTTACACATCTCCATCAGGCTGTGTGTCTCCATGCACTAATTTTGCTCATTTCTCTTAAAGAATGATTCACACAAAAAAGCACATAATCCTGCAAGGCTATCAAATCTGTTGGCATGAAATCTACACATCTCAGGTTTTTTTTTTTTAAGTTGTGCAAGCTATTTTCCCACAATTTCTTCATATAGAAGCTGT
Source organism: Ochotona curzoniae (assembly GCF_017591425.1). Classification (NCBI taxonomy): domain Eukaryota; kingdom Metazoa; phylum Chordata; class Mammalia; order Lagomorpha; family Ochotonidae; genus Ochotona; species Ochotona curzoniae. The sequence continues at coordinate 26,070,618 of NW_024465582.1, forward strand.
TGCAAAATTTTCCGTTGGAACTTAAGGAAGTGAATGTATATAGCTTTCAGTAACTGAACAGCCACAAGGAATTCCAAAGTGAGGTTTCAATTACTACTCTTAGTCCGAAGCTGGAGAGAACAACTTATGTAACTGCAGTGGGGAAGTGAAATTCTTTTCATTGCAAGAGGAAAAACTTGAACAGAAACTTCTCTCTGAATAGAGCAAGGCTGTTTGTAATTATTGACACCTCTAACCAACTTTTCTGGCATGCAGAGCTATGATTTTGCAATAACTTTTTCACAGACAGACACTGGCCTGCCTTGACTACAAAGCAGTAAATGGCATCAGAGTGTGGCTTTAATTTGCATTTCTCTCATGAGTGATGATGGTGACTGCCTTTTGCATCTGCTTATTGGCAATTTGGATATCTTCTTTGTGACATGCTTGTTCAGGATTCCTGCTCAACTTACAAACATGTGTTGTCTATCTTATTTCTGATTTGTAAAATATTTGTTTTTTCTTTCTAAGATTTCATTTTTGTTCCTGTTGTTGCCATGCTGGTGCAAGATACCAAGGCTTTGAACCATCCTCCACTGCCTTCCCAAACCACAGGCAGCAAACTGGATGGGAAGTGGAGCAGCTGGGACATAACCCAGTACGTACATTGGGTCCTGGTGCTTGGAGGTAGATTAACCAATTGAGCCATTGTGCTGGCCCCAAATTTTTATTCTTAAAAGATATATTTCTCATTTACTTCTTGTCCTTGACTAACTCAAGTCCGTCCTCACATGGGCATCAGAGAACATGTCGTCTCCCTGCAGTTACTTGTCGGTTGCATTTGGGCCAATGTGATGCACAGCTCCCCCTCCCCCAACACCGGAACAGGAAGTGTAAGCCTTGGTGGCCCCCGGTACCCTGTGAGTCACACACAGCTTGAGCTTTCTCAGAATTTGGCTTCTGCTCTCTGCAGAGAGAGTTATTTATTTATTAAATTTTAAAAATTTCTTCAACTTATTTAGAATCTAAGGAGGGAAGAAGGGTACTAGGTTTTTGTTTGCTTGTTTGTGTTTGTTTTGGTTTTGGCGGGGGTGGGGGGGAACGTGGTGATATGTCAAAAATCTTAACAGGAACCATCCTAACCTTGCTCCTTTAGAGAACAAAGCATGAGGGAAAGAGGGTAGATGTACTAGCCAGGAGGGAGGATGAGAAGAAACGGAAGTGAGCGAAGGACAGGTGCGAGCTGTGTGGGGGGAGGCAGTATGCTGGCCAGGCTTCCCGCCGAGCTGCAGGGGGAGTGGGGTACTCGTCTTCAGGAGGCACAGGCAACTTTTCTGAACTTCCCCCCAGCAACATGGCAAGAAAAGAGGGGATACACACATGTCTGATTCTCTCAGATTTCTGCTTTCCCCTTGGCCAGGGTTTACTCCAAGGGGCACTGAGTCCCCTCATAATTTCAGATGGAATCCCCCAGTCCCTTCCCAGCTGCTCAAGTTGACACTCACGTATCGCACTATGCGGCGCTGGATCGGAACACTGGGAAAAGAAAACCCCAACACTAGAAGAAAGCAATTTGAGGAAATTGGAGAGTGTAGGGTTCGTGGCCAGTACAGAACCCGGAGCCACTGGAACTTGAACCATGGTTCAAGAGTTGTCCATGGTTTCATCATTGCAGGTAGCATCTGAACTGCTGTGCCAGACACTTGCCTGGCTGAAACTTCCTCTTCTTTTTTTGTGACTTGAACAGCTTCACAAAACTGCCTTTTCTCTGCTTCCTCCCCTTCTTCCTCCCAAAGCTGAGAGGTGAAAGTAAGAAGCCTGCCGTTCACACATTCTTCCGTGGTTCCAGGCAACCAGCAGAGCTCCCAGGGGACACCACATCCGGGGGAACTCCAGTGTATGCACCCACAATGTGCGCTATCTCCCTCCTAACAGGTGCACTGCCATCTTCCCTGCTGGTAACACCAGACACTACAGAGAGGCATGGGCTCCCATCTACCCACCCAGGCCCTCCATGAATGTGTAGGAGGGTGCTCCTTGCTGCCCAGCAGTCCCCAGACATCAATGAAGCTGTGTCTTGTACAGCTGCAGGGAGAGAAACAAGAACATGGGCGTCCAGTGTTTCCAGGAACACACACAAAGGGAGGTGGCCTTCCCACCCTGGAGAATTGGTGCCTATCTTATACGTTACAAGGATCTTGGGTGAAATTGCTGTAGAAGGTATTACTGCAAGCCATGCATTCCCTGGAGTGGGGGCCGGGGAAGGGTTCTTGGGTGTGGATGGTGTAAGGCCTGAGTGTTCTCGTTGTGTGGGTGTCTTCTGGTATGAAAGTATCTCTTGGGACCCTCTGCCACCTGTGTTCCGGGCAGTGAGCAGGCCCATCAGTGGAAAGGTGTGGGCAGAGAAGATGGGCTGAGAGGCTAGCTCTGAGAAGTGGCCCTGGAGTTATGTGGAAAGAGACTGGGGTGGAGGGAACATGGCTGGAAGGCACCGGGCTGAGCACCTCCAAGTTGTGCTCAAGTTCAAAGTGAGGAATGGTAAAGAGTGCAGACACCAGAGTCTGCTGATGAATGCTGCAATCTGCTTCTCACCAGAAGGAAAGTGGAGCAAAGCTAAGACTAGGAGTGCCAACGCTGGCCACGGGGGCCCTAGCTGGAGAAGGGCCACAGCATGCGTAGGTCTGGGACAGATGCACATCGCTACTTACATGATATTTACCGTCCTTAAAAGACAAACTCATATTTTTGATTATTCCTCTTTAACTGAGACTTTTCCTCTATAGAACCATGTAGGAATGGTTAGAAATCAATATTGAAATCCTTTACGCTCCTATCTCTGCTACCTACTTCTTCTTGTAGGAGGCAGCCAAGTCTGAGCCTTGAGTTTCATCATTCACATGACGGAGGGGGAAGGAAGTGGTGGGATCCATCTTTTTCTTTAAAATATCTCAAGTAGAAGCAGGAGAGAGGAGACCCCCTGCTCTACATCTGGTTCTCATCCCCACCCCTGGATGCACAGAGGACATCGGCCCCTCATGAGCCTTATCTTATGAATCATTGAACAGAATTAGGTCACCTGCTCTCATCTGAGCAAGGGAAGTAGGGCTCCTGTGACAGAGCCCCCTACTACGTATGTAAGCTCAAGCCACTCGAGGAGGGAAACTGGCCAACGAGGAAGAGTACTGGATAGATGACCACCAGGGTCTGCTACACGTGTGCTTGCTCAATTCCACTTCCTTTTATCGCAACATGGGTTAATAGCAATGCCTGATCTACATGACTGTTAAAAACATTGATGCAACATAGTATCCATGGCTTCTGGATGGTACCCAGAAGGCCACCTACGGCAGAAAATCCCTCCAAAACTTGTTCCTGGAATCTGAGTATCTCCTATATATCTGTCCACAAACGGACAGCAAGTCTCTCCCAGTTTTCTGCATGCAGATCTTGGATGAATGGGAACTGGATGGGTCCTGGCTTGGACAATCTAAGGGGCTCGGGAAAGTTTTGCTTTGTTTCTCCACAAGAAATGGTCCATCTAAGTGGACTTCATGGGTGTTCAATGTATACAAATAAGATTATTTGAAATAAGTAATTTTATACTCATTGTTTTGCCTTTGTGCCATGCATTACAAGTAAGTGCAGTATATATATTTTTTCTAAGCCTACCCACAAAGATGTATACTTATTTTCTTTCCACTCATTCATCCAACATACAGTTGACTGCCAGCAGTCTGATCTTACGGACAGTGAAACTGATTGAATAAGCTGTTCCAAGTGACACAGCTGGGAAGGGGCCATGCTGTGATTTGTGTTCAGGTCTGTTTGACTTCTCTGTACGAAGATCCTTTCCAACTTCCTTTTCTAAATGTTTCTGCAGTGTTCAGTTTCACGAGGCTCTGCCCAATAGAATGGGGCCAGAAGGGGGGAAACTTGCAGGCTGTCAGTTCACAGTAAGGTTCACGAGGTAAAATGTCAGATGGTGCCCAATGTTCATTGTACCTGTCTCCTTCACTTTGAGTTAGTTCTGCCTGTTCCAGCAGGTGGCAGGCTTGCACCAGCCAGCACTGGTCTCCCACTTGCCAAAAGACTGATGTGGTGAGAATGATTTTCTTGGCGAACTGTAGGAATCAGACTCATCACTTTTTGGTCTCACGCTGCGGAATGAACAGCTGGCCTTTTTCAGCTGTACTCATGCAAGAAGTGAGACGTGAAGTAAGCGGCATTTGAATTGTGGATATTTTATGTTGATTCTGTTGATAAATGGTGAGGCGCTCAGCAGAAGTACTGGCACGTTGAATATAGTATTGGTAAGAAACGTACAATCGCTGGCAACTACCTAAAATAATGGATGCAGTTATTTTGTGCTCTGGGGTCCTGGCATGTGCTTGGTGTATTAGGGTTCTTCAATAAATTCATGGAAAATATATATTCTGAGCAAGCTATGCACGGGATTCAAAAGTTGCCCCACCCCCTGGGAAGTTTTTTTTAATATTTATTTTTATTGGAAAGTTAGATTTACAGAGAGAAGGAGAGACAGAGAGAAGGAGAGACAGAGAGAAAGATCTTTTATCTGCTGGTTCATTCCCCAAGTGGTCGCAACAGCCAGAGCTGAGCTGATGTGAAGCCAGGAGCCAGGAGCTTCTTCCGGTGTCTCACATGGATTCAGGGTCCCAAGGCTTTGGGCCGTCCTCTACCGTTTTTCCAGGCTACAAACAGGAAGCTATATGGAAAGTAGAGGTGCCAAGGCACAAACCGGCACCCATATGGAATCCAGGTGATTGCAAGGTGAGGACTTTAGCCACTAGGCTACTGTGCTGGGCCCCCCAGTAAACTTTTAAAATTCAATTTCCAGGAAATCTTGAAGTGCTCTTAGGCGTGACCGAGCTGTCATTTGTACAGTAATGGATTTATAAATAAGTTGCAACCTCCTGCAGGGGACAAGGTCACAGGATGTTTAAGGGCATGATTTCAGCTGTCAGCATGCAATTCAACTTGAGAAATTATTTAACTTTTTTGTACCTCAGTCTTTTAATTCCTAAAATGAGATTAATAAAATTAATGTGTCCCTAAACATGACAAGTACATTAAAACTTCTATTGCTGGGCCTGGCATGGTAGCCTAGGGTCTAAAGTCATCGCCTTGCATGTGCCGGGGTCCCAAATGGCAGTCGGTTCATGTCTCAACTTCTCCAGTTCCCTTCCAGCTCCCTACTTGTGGCTTGGGAAAGCAGCAGAGGGTGAGCCAAGGCCTTGGGACCCTGCACCCAGAAGCGAGACCTGGAAGACAAGGGAGACTCCTGGCTCCTGGCTCTGGATTGGCGGCTTAGCTTTGGCTGCTGTGGCCACTTGAGGAATGAACCAGCAGATGGAAGATCTTTCTGTCTTTCCTCTCTGTAAATCTGACTTTCCAATACAAATAAATAAATCTAAAAAAAAAAAATAAAACGTCTATTACTTATCCAGTCTCATTTAGAATTAAGAAATAAAACCGGTCCTCAAGACAGTTGTTAGGAAAGCCAGAATGATCCCGCTGAGGGTGCCATGGCCACGGGCTGAGAACTGCCCCCCAAGATTAACTGACTGGACAGTGACCCATCTAAACTTCACAAAGGAGGCTGCAGGAGCCCAACAGACACTGAGTTCAGACCAGGAGCTTGTTGTCCGTACACATCTGCCACATCTATAGGGTGGTGAAGAAACCAAAGGGAAGAAAAAGTTGCCACGGCATAAGAGCAGAGCATGGTCACACTGAACAACCGTGAGTCCAGGACCGGCTTGCATCAGTCCCCACCCCCTGGAATCGCCCCTCTCCTCCTGCCCCTGACGGTGCTAGGGCCTCGTGATGTCAACCAGGGATGATGGCCCACAACTCAGATTCAGTTGCTTTTCTCCTGTGGTTTTCTCTATTCACAAAGTCAGCCCTACACAGAGCTTTCTCTCGCCCTGCCCTGGGTGGCTGTGGTGGCACAGCTCTCCTTCGCCCCCACAACGAGGATCACACTTGTCATTCGGGGGGATTGAGCTCCAGGGCTCAAGCCTTTGAGGTGCCTGCTGGGACACCCCCGGGGTTCCATGTCACTTCTCTGTAGAGCGTTGGGGGAATCTGTCATCACAACACAAGTGGCCTGCGTTCACTCCCACGCTCTGGGCTTGCCCTGGGGTTCCTCTGCTGGCCATGACAAACCAGGGCAGGGAGCCGTTCTGCAGGCTAGGAAACCCTGGAGTCACAGGGGAGAGGTGAGGGAGAGACTATTCCTGCTGAGCAAGGGATGTCGCATTCCGGTTATGACAAGGAAATAGGAGAGAGGAGACCACACCAGCAACATGGACACACATCTCGCTCCATTCAGAGCATTAATTATTGCATTCAGGTTTCAATCCAAAATCAAAGTCGATTCAATACTGAGTGTTGAAAAAAAAAATCTACTATCATCTTCATCGAGGGCTCTCCATGAAGCAACACTAACAGAATTAGGGCAATTCTATCAGGGAATAGAGAAGCAGGTTAGAGACAACACCCTGGAAGCTACTCAGTTCCTCACCCCAAACTCTGCCTTTCCCCATAACTCATGAGTCCAACCACCCACGGTGAGAGATACCATACAAACTCCCCCCCCAACCCCAGAAAAATAGACCTGTGCACTCAAGTGCATTCCATCAGTGGAGCATCCCCACTACAAACTGAGTCCCCCGATTTTATTAAGTGTCCTGGATCTCTACTGAGATCAAGCACCTGGCTGGTCTGTTGCTGTTCCGCTGCTGGTTAGCACTTCCACTGTGAAGAAGAGCTGACAAGCTAGCATGTCCTTCGGGTGATGATGTAAAATGGGCAGCAGGAGGGCCCCTTCCAAACAGAGAAATTGGGACCAGAAAAAGAGAAATGAAAATCTAGCACTTGGGCACCAAACTCAAACCTTCTCTTGGCCTTGTTTCGGATCAAGTGAAATCCAGTGTGGAATCCATGCATGGGAATGACAGTGCAGCCACTTGCAATGCCAGAGGAGAAAGAGTAAATAAGATTTGCATGAAACCAGTGAGAACTGGATGGCAGCAGGGGGACAGTAGGGAAGACACAGCAGGCAGAAAGGCCATGCACCTCCAGGAAAGCCCTCAACCCAGTCCCCCACCCCAGCCCCTGCCATGCCCAAGCTGCAATGCCACATTGCAGCCAGTGGGGGTCAGAGATGCTCCACGTCTTAGAGTCCAATTCCTCCCATGGGTTAGTTAGCATCCTAAACCCCCAACCAAAACTTTCCTTCCTGGGAGCCGGAAGCAAGCTGCTGCTTCTCTCCAGGAAGAGCAGAACCACACAGAGAGCGGGTAGCTGGCTCACACGCTTAACCACCAAGGGCAGCATGGACTGGTGAAATGTGTGCTCATTTTCCATTTTTCTTTCGCTTGCTCTTTTCCTATCCCACGTGTTTCCAGCAAGAGCTAATCCTGGGTCTCAGCAGCTCCTACCAGGAGACAGTGCTTAGACGCTTCTGTTCTTCTCCAAGAATGCTAGCTTATATCTGAAACTAAAGGTTGCTTGATTTTAGAAGAGTTTGTATAACTAATTTTACAAACCAGAAGGAAGACTTTACCCTCCTTTTAGACACACTAGTTCTGCTTTGGGGAGACATCTCGCCTCTCACAGTTTCCTCAACCCTCATGGATGATGCAGGGAAATCTGCCTCCTGCCGTACATTTGCATTCTCACCTCAGCTAGCAACCACGACCAATCCAGAGACCCCATTTTCTCTTTCTCCTTCCATCATGAAACCTTTTCATCCATCAGTTCCTCGTGCCTGCCTCTCCTGCATCAGGCTGTGCACAGGTTCAAGTTCTGGGGCCACTGCTGGCCCTTTGCTGCCTTGAGTTTTCAATTATGCTTTCATATATGTCTATATCATTTCTATCCATTAGATCTGTGTTTCCTGTCATGCCCAGGACAGTGTGAAAGGCCCATGAGCATTCATTCATTGGTTGTACCTCTAGCAAGGGTTGAAACTCACTTTAAAGTTGAATAACTTAGAGGGGAAGTGATCAAATTGTTCAGGAAAGGTAGAACCAGAGTGCCTCTGCTTCCTTTTTGTTTCTACGCATCACCCACTTGTGTATGAGCCACCGCTGATGGTCTCAGTCAATACCTGGTGCTTAGAACAGTTAAAGACAGTGAAATGAGCATTCCCTTACCTACAGCGCACACGGGACAGACCCTGATGAGAACTGGGACCTGGACTATACACAGCAGCTGGGTAAAGGCACTCTGAGTGTGCTGCCTTCCAGCTTGGCTTCTCAGCTGGCATTCACCTGGCCCCTGAGCGCTGGCTCTGTGTGCTGCTCTTACCACAGGTCCTTGCTGTCTCTGGTGAAACGCCAGAAACACACAGCCTCCCTTCCCTAACAGCGCTCCTTATTCCTTTAATACTTCGGCTTCCGATTCTGGCAGCACATGAATCAGTGCCAATTCAGAGCCATTCATTCACCCACCTGGGACAAGCTTCCTCTTTAGTTTTCACTGTCATTTCCATCATGTGACGGTTTTCTCCTTGGGACCCCGGATCCCCCACCAGGAAGGTTAGCAACCCAGGTTTTCAAAAGAGTAGACAGGTCATGCAGTGGGCGACCTGGGCTTGGTGTCAGCCATGGAAACCAAGGGCAGTGGAGGCACCTACAACCTACTGCAGACTCCCAGTTCATAAAAGAACACCTTGGGGCCCAACACAAACAGCTGCAGACCACATGTCTTTGTCACATGCATGGATCTTTGCTTTTCTGCAACCTTATCTGAGTCTGGAAAAATTCTCCATTTTATACATTTTGGAAAAGAATTTATCTCATTACAGAAGCATTTCAAGCCTGTTTACTCTTTACCTAACAAGTAGCTACTGGGTGCCTAAGAGGGGCCAAGAATATTTTATACCCTAGGGATACAGAAGAAGCCAAAGAGATGCAAATTCGTATCATTGAGGCGGGTGCATTCTAGCGATAGCGTGCAGAGATGACAGAAAAGGAGAGAAGTAAGATGTACGCTGATGTGTGACAGGATGTGTTCTCACTGGGAGTGTTCTATGTCAACCACACTAGGTTTGTACACCCAGGAGTGCAATCAAACACGGACCCAGATGTTGCTGAGAAGGTGTTGCACAGAAGTGACCAAAATCTACAAGTTACAAATAAAGCAGACCATCCTCCCTAACGTAGGTGGGTCTCACCCCTCATTGAATGGGTTGTAGGCCTTCTGAGCAAGGACTAAGGTTTCCCTGGGAAGAACTGATGTGACTCTTAGCAGCGTGAGCCCCTGCCTGTCACAGCCTGCTGGGCTGACCCCTTGGTTCAGACTTGCCACCTCCACTGTCACATGAGCCAACCCCTGGGAGCAGAGCTGGCCCTGCCTCTCTGAAGAACTCTGACCGATGCAGAAACCACTTGGATTCCAAAGCCTTTGGACCTTGAGCTTGCTGCTGTCACATTTGCTCACATGTCACATTCTCAGAGAGGCTTGTTCTGATCACGCCACCAAAAATGGGAACCAATGCTCTCCCGTTCCCTTCCCCTGAGCCTCTAACCCACGCTCTGTTTTCGTTCCCATCGAGGTGCTGCTTTCCACATGCCATGTTATCATGTATCATGTTTATTTTCTCTCTTCCCACTAGTGCATAAACTTGTGGTGACGGCAGGTGTCACTGGATGGGTTCCCTGGGAACAAAGCTCTGAGCTGGAGGTGTGGGTACAGAAGGCCTGAAGTAGGGACACTCTCTGAATGCCAGTGACAAGGTAGTGGGAAGTGGGACTATGATGTGCTTACCACGTGTGGGAGGGGGCTGCAAGTGATGCCACAGAGGCTCCAAAGTTGGGCCAGTGCCTTAGGGGAGTGCTGAGCTGAGGCCTAGGATGGCCCTTTAGCTTCCTGCATCAACAGTCATTGCATGCAAGCCATCTCCAGGAAGGGGGCACTTCTTTTGGTAAACTCAGTTGCCTTCGGCCAACAGCAGTTCCCGGCAGGCAGGGTCATTGGCCAGCAGCCCTTCTGGCAGCTGGGCAATGGAAGGGCGGCTTGGTTCTGAATGGGGATCTGGGAGCTGCATCCCCTCCTCCTTTTATTTGGCTCTTGCTGTATCTCTAGTTCCCAGAACAGGGCCAGGATCATCGGGGAATGGGTGGGTGAATAAAATGAATGAGTGAATTCTTTCTAGAAAGGTAGGCATGCTCAAAGCAGGATGGGCCCACTGTTTTCAATTGACAGGACGTTAAAACTAGAAACAGCCCAATGCGATCACCATCACCATCACAAGCATTAGAGAAAGTGATTCATGCGGTGGGAGAGAGTGGAGGCTTGGGATGCCCGGGAGGCAACGGCAAGCTCGGATATGGCCACATCTGATACACAGCTCTTATGCTGCCCTGGGAGTAGGGTGTGCAATAACAGGGTTCATGCTGCTAACTCCAGGGGTACCAGCTCCTGCATAAGACCTTGGAGCACACCTTTCCCCTGTCTGTTAACTCCGGGCAGGCCTGACGACTCTTTGAAGACCATCCGGCTGCATATCCACAAGTCCTGTGGATGAATGTGAGTCTTGGAGGAAAAGAGCGCTCCTTCGAGTGCTTCAGCAGTGCTGTGGCCAGCAGCCCTGGAGGTCCAGGGTGAGATGCAGGGGCAGGGGATGGCAGGGAGCCCAAAGAAGAAGAGTAGGAGCTGGGAAGACCCCTAACTCCCCACGAGAGTGGTTCCAGCGTATTTCTACATAGCAACAGGGCCAAGCCTGCAAGACACTAGGCACTCAATGACGACCCGCTGATTGTTGGGATAACAGGTGGGGACTTGGTTCTGTTTCCCGTAGGACCCTGAGGAAGTCTCTTAGCTTTTCCGGGCCTGGCTCATCTCAGAATGCTGGATTCAAATCCCACTGGGATCTTTGGGAATGAAAGCCTTTGTGAGACCCCAGCCTCACACAGCATTTGGAGAGATGCCTAAATGCGACATGCGAAGAGGAGACAAATACAAGAAGCCTGCCCTGGTGCAGAAAACTCTCCCACCTGTTGGGCTGATGCAAGACCCTGTGCTGATCACAACCAAAGCCAGCAGAGGAGGAGTGGCTTCAAAGAGCTAGGCCCACGCCTGCAGGGGAGAGGCCTGCCCAGCACTCGCTGGAGGGCAGCTTGAAGCCAGGCGGAGGCACCAGAGCAAAAGCCTCCCGATGATGCCTACTGCAGCCCACACTGCACCTGGGGCTGACTGGCTCTCATCCTCGGGGTGGGCAAGGGCCAGGAAGAATGGTGATGGACTTGGCCTACTCCTTCCATGGGGGCTGGATACGGCACACAGAACAACCAACTTCCACTCACAAGGTCAGAACCCACATTCTAGCTTTGCCAACGCTTGCCAATTTGACAGGCAATTTCATTTTTCTAGATCTGGAACATGGCACTGATTCCAACTGTACCTTGGCTTGTTATCTTCTGTGCCTTTCCCTGCTCCTATCCATGCAGGTCAGCCTGGTGTGTTGGAACGGACTCAGAGCAAGGACCAAGGATGCGAGCTGGATGCTTGGAGAGACAACTTGCCAGTTGTGTGCACCCATCTTCCTCCACAGAAGCGAAGGCAGTTGGCCCCTGGCCACTGTCACTGTAGACAAATACTATTTATTCAGCAGGGATGCCAGGCATGTTTAATCCCTGACTCATCAGGAAAAGGCGTTTGGCAAAAAGGGGGATGGAGGGGTAAAGAATGAATGGGAATAAAACCGAGAAAAGCAGGAATGTGGCACTGAGGGTCAGGGTCTGCCCTTTGGCAAGCAGAGGAGAAGGAGGGCAGAGAGGCGGGCCTTCACCTTGGAGCAGTGCTTGGGGGTGGTGTGAAGGGGCACCCCAACTATCCCCTAGCAGTTGCAGAAGGGGAGTCTGATGCAGGATGGGTTGTCCTCCCTCCTGCCTCCCCAGGGTGCTGAATCCCCAAGGTTGGGGATTCCTGCTGAGTGGTGACAGCATTGGCAACCAAGTGTTGTGTGTCTCCTAGCTGAGTTTAGGGGCTATTGTGAGGGAGGTCCAGCCACATCTGCTCTCACTGGGATTCAGAGTGGTGGGGTCCAGATCCACAGGGCCACTGAGCCCGAGCTTCTCCAATTCCACGCTTTCCTTGATCCCCGCACTCTCTACACTCAGCCGTGGGAACACATTTCATTGTGGCGCCTGCTTCTTGGCCCAAGGCCCAGGACCCATGACAAGGGCTGCCCTGGGCCTTCCCCTGTGGTGTCAGCCTTCTAGGAGCCGAGACTAGGGAGGAACGTAGGGATGATGGCTCTTGTGGGGACAGCCCCTCTGCTTGCTCATCTGCCTGAATGCTCTCACTCGGCCTCCTTCCTTCTCTGCCTGTAGCCTTTCTTCTACCCCATGATGTTGCACAGCTCTATCTTCTCTCTCCCTCCATGATACTAAAGGTGCCTCTTGACTCATCTTCCTCTCCCAAGTCATTCTCATGCCAAGATTTTCTTGCAGTGCTGCAAAACACTTAAAAGATTTATTATTGGATGGGCCCGGCGCGGTGGCGCAAGTGGTTAAAGGTCCTCGCCTTGCACGCCTGGGATCCCATATGGGCGCAGGTTCTAATCCTGGCAGCCCCGCTTCCCTTCCAGCTCCCTGCCTGTGGCCTGGGAAAGCAGTCGAGGACGGCCCAAAGCTTTGGGACCCTGCACCCGCGTGGGAGACCCGGAAGAGGCTCCTGGCTTTGGATCGGCATAGTATCGGTCCGTTGCGCTCACTTGGGGAGTGAATCATCGGATGGAAGATCTTCCTCTCTGTCTCTCCTCTCTGTATATCCGCCTTTCCAATGAAAAAATAATAAAAATAAATCTTAAAAAAAAATAAAAAGATTTATTATTGGAAAGGCAATTTACAGAGAGGAAGATCTTCCATCCACTGGTTCACTCCTCAAGTGGTCGCAACAGCCGGAGCTGAGCTGATCTGAAGCCAGTGGTCAGGAGTTTCTTCCAGATCTTCTACGTGGGTGTAGGGTCTCAAGGTTTTGGGCCATCCTCCACTGCTTTCCCAGGCCACAAGCAGGGAGCTGGATGGGATATGGAACAGACAGGACATGAACAGGTGCCCATATGGGATCCTGGCACATGCGAGGTAAAGATTTATCTAATTGAGCCATCGTGTCAGGCCCTGTAAGATACTTTTAAAGCTGGCTAATGCTCTGAGACCCAGTGAACCAATCTAGGCAAGTGGATACAGAGGCTATTTTGAAAATGGACAAGTCTAAATTGGTGATGGTGGGGGTGGGGGGAATTGGCATTAATCAAGCCCTAGCTGCAATCAGTATTCAATCTTTACAGTATTCTTTAGAGATAATGTTCTCTCCCATTGTATAGATCAGCAAACTGAGGCTCAAGGGACCTCAAGACCCTGAACTGAGGTCTTAGTAAGCAGTCTATCCCAGCTCTAATTCTGGAACTCACTCTTGTTTCAAGACTGCTGCTCCTCACTGACTCGGCAGTCATCCTCACATCCTGGAACATTAGAGGTGTCAGGTTGAAATGCAAAACACAGCATTCTAGAAACTGCAGTTGAAGCAGCAGAAAGAAATGAGTCAAGATGATTTGAGGCACAAACTCTGAGAAGGTGACTTGAGTTGAAAAATGCTGTGTGTGTAGAGAGAGAAAGAGAGAGGAGAGAGGAGAGAGAGAGAGAGAGAGAGAGAGAGAGAGAGAGAGAGAGAGAGAGAGAGAGAGAGAGAAATTCAGCTAATCCAAAAGAGTGCACTCTAAGGCCACTGGGCCTGATGCTGCGGTTAGGTGAGAAGTTGACAAAGCATTGCAGGAGTCTGCTCTGCAGTTCGTGTTCTTGTTCTCTGCTGGGTTCATGAGACATAACAAGGCTGCACATGTACACCAGAAACGGGCTCTTTAAGAGAAACCAAGAAAACAAAAGTGAAAGAGGAAGGAAGTTCAGTGACACTAACAGGAATCCCCAAAGCAAGTAAAACACCAAAAGAAAAAAAAAAGCCCCGCGAGAAGCCCCCACAGCCCCCACCAGAAGGTGCTCCTTCAAAGCAGCTGCTGTATGGTTTTGCAGGCTATCAACAGGGAAATTCTTGTGACTGGGCTAGGGAAAGGACAATTTTCTTTTAAGATTTATTTCTTTTTATTGGAATGTCAGATTTACAAGAGAAGGAGATACAAAGATCTTCCATCTTCTAGTTCACTCCCCAAGTAGTTGCAATAGCAAGGACTGAGCTGATCCGAAGCTAAGAGCCAGGAGCTCTTCTGGGTCTCCCACACTGGTGCAGGGTCCCAAGGCTTTGGACCCTCCTCAACTGCTTTCCCAGACCACAAGCAGGGAGCTGGGTGGGAAGTACTGCAGTCAGGACAGGAGCATGTGCCCATCTGGATCCTGGCATGGATTGAGCCACTAAGTCATCATGCCAGACCCTAAAGGGATGCTTTCCGTTGGTTAGCTGGATGATGGTCCCAGAGGAGACTCAGCAAAAACATACAAAACTTTTCCCCAGGATACACGGAGTTCTTGCTGCTTAGATCAATTACAACAGCATAGGAAAAGCTTGAACCTAAGGAATGGCACACCCCCCAGGACCCCTCATGAAAGCTGGTGGCTTGAATTTTCTTAGCCCTAGGTGGTGGTGAGAGGCCCATGCTCCCTGCTCGCCTGCCCCCGACAGCAGTCTGTTGGTGGTGTTCTCTCTCTCTGGAAAGCAACAGAGGAGATGCTTTGAATGAGATTCAGAACTTGGAACCGAGAGTTAGCAACAGGCAAAATTCTTCTCAGCTAGGGTTTTATTAGAAGGAAACCATGTGAATAATTAATTGCTCCTAAGAAACATTTGTTACAGAGAAGTGCACATAGGCAAGGTCACGTGATGATCACTTGATGTAAAGGTTGGGTCTGGAGGCTTGTCTTCCCCTGACAGCAGGGATGTTGTTGGGGCTGAGAGCCGTGTGTGTGCGTCAGGGGGGCACGCCGGTGCTGTCTGCTATCATGGGGACCTGGATGGGACACTATGCGACAACAGGCATCGTGCTGGTTTCCCTTCCTGGAAACCCCCACTGCCATCTGTGGCACGTGACAGGTCCCAGCAAATGTGGTTGTAAATGAGCAAAGGAATCAATCAGAGGAAGACAGATCCCGGAAGTGTAGGCATTTAGAGCAGGAGTGAGCCATCATCAGTGGATACAGAGTGGGGGGGCCTGATGAGATTGGGGGTGACCTATCCTTTATGTTGGAAGAGGGCAGTTTACCCATGGCACAGAGATCAGCAGAGCAAGGAGAGGGCAGCCAGATCAGCCAGTTGAGGATGGGCAATGAGGAAGATATAATGAATGGAGACTGCATTACATCAGGAACTGAGAGAAATCTTCTACCTATCAATTCATTCAAGCGGCTGCAATCGCCAGGGCTTGTGCAGGAGCCAGGAATTACACCCTGATAGCCTTACATGGGTTGGGGGTGGGGTGGGGGCTAAGTTCTTGGGAAATCTTATAAGCTGCTTTCCCAGGCATGTCAATAGGAAGCTGGATTGAAAGTGGAACAGCTGGGATTTGAACTCTGATAAAGGATGCTTGTGTCACCAGCAGTGGTTTAGTCCACTGTGCTACAACATTGGCCCTATAAACTGTGTTTCTGAGAAGTCTGGGTGCAGAGGGTTGGATGGCAGTTGGAGGAGCAGCCCCTAGAGTTGGGCATTTCAGAGTTGGAAAAGCACCCCCATTGTTTCAAGCTGGGAGGGGCAGGTAGGGGGAATAGTTCAAAAAGAAAAAGAGGAGGGGAGTACAGCATAGGGAGGTACAAAGAAAGGAAAGTGGTCCAAGGCAGAGGTCAACTCCAAATACCAAGAAAGAGGTGTCAGCCGAACAAAAGAAGGAAAAAGACAAAAGGATGAATAGCCAAGAATACCTATAGGGAAAGAGGCAGGAGGTTGCAGGTGGTCCTTCCTGAGGATCCCAAATGCTCTTGGCACATTAGGAGGCCAAGTGTGATGCAAGAGAAGATAGAACAGCTGTGCTGGGGCTCTGAGCAGGTGAGGGGGTCCCAATCGAGGACCTGCAGGCCACACTGACCTGGGAAGCTACCTTCCCAGGAGAGCCTCTGAGGCCAGGCAGTTTCCAGGGTGGCTGCAAGAACAGGTGCAGTGCACGGATTGCAGTGTCCAGAAGCTGGGGGAAAAACCCTGTGATCAGCCATCAGGTTCCTGCTGGTTTGAGGTGATTATGATAGGAGATGACAGGGCAGGGAGGATCGGTTCCGTGAGCTGGGAGAGCAGATGGGGCAACAGGAGGGGGTGAGATGTGGGAGTCCGAGGACCAGGAGGGGAAGCTCTTGGTGATGGCCACACCTGGACTGCCACCATGCGTGAGGGTGGGCAGCTGATGGCCAGTATTGCTCCTTGTGGTAAGGAAACTTGGGAATGGCAAGACAGAATCACCCAGTCAGTTCTGTGCAGAGTTTCCATGGGTTTAGTTGGTCCTGCATGGATTAGATCCAGGATAGTTTTTTCATTGATGAACTCTTGCATCCAATACATTCTCCTCTGTGGCCTCAGTACTGTGACAGGTGACAAGTGAAACATGAGGGTCCTTCAGTGAGGTTATTATAACTCACATGTAATTTCTACCTTATACCCTGTACAAAAAATCAACATGGGCCCAGTGTGGTAGTTTAGCAGCTAAATCCTTGCCTTGTATGCACCAAGATTCCACATGGGTGCCAGTTTGTGTCCTGATGCTCCACTTCCACCCAGCTCCCTGCTTGTGACCTGGGAAAGCAGTAGAGGATGGCCCAAAGCCTTGGGACCCTGCATCTGTGTGGGAGATCTGAAAGAGGCTCCTGGCTCCTGGCTTCAGGTCAGCTCAGCTCTAGCTATAGAGCCACTTGGGGAGTGAATCAGCAGATAGAAAATTTTTCTATCTTTCCTTCTCTCTGTAAATGTGCCTTTCCAATAAAAAGAAAGAAATTTTTAAAAAGAGAGAGACCAAACTTCTGGAGTAAATGAAAGAGACAGGAAGTCTCCAAAGCCATTTGAGTAACAGCTTCAATGTTTCATTCAACTGTTAATTGATTTGTTGAGGTACCCCTGCTGATGTAGAAACAGCAAGAAAAATGCCCCAGGGTCAAGTAGCACATTCCTAAATAGGTTTCAAGACAGACTCTTAAGAACACAGGAGTTCACCTTAAGAGCAATCTTGAAGGAAATATTGAAACATACGCATTGGAATGAGACAAATGAAATTCCCTGTGCTTTGTTATCTAAGAGCCCTCCATGTTTGGGAGGAAATTGGTCCCTGCTTCCTAATGTTGTTTTTCATATTTACTTATCTCGTTAACTTCATTAAGCCCAACAGGAAATTGTTTCAGCCTCCAGCTAATTTGTTTTGACATGTCTCAAGCCAGATTTTTTTTTCCCCCAGTTCTGCCTGCTGGTTTCTATCAAACCATACCCCAGTGGCAGGGGCATCTGTGATTGGGATGTCTTTTAAATAAATAACAGTGGAGTCTCAAAGACTGGAAGGGTTATAATAAAAATCTTTCCAGAACGGTATTTGCAATGGGATGCTGGGATTTATGTCACTTTAGCTTTTAAGTCTTTCCAGGCTTTCTGAGAAAGTTGTCATGTGTGCTAAGTTTCTTTAGCTGAATATCATGAATAAAACGCTGGGTTGCGGGAGGGAGTTCATATGGGGGACTTTGAAGAAACCAGTATATTCTGGCTGTTCCTTGATGTTCTAGAGGAATCTCTTCTACCAGGAGTCAATTTTTTTTTTACTCTTTTAAAATTTTTTTTATCAGATGATGTTTACATAGTTGATCAGAGTGGGAAGGATCTAGGAATAGGGAGAAGTGGGTGTGGTCATTGTTTACAAACTTTCTATTTCTTCTTCCCATTTGGGGGTGGGGAGGTGATAAAGGGATAGGCCATACACCCAGCCTTCCAACCATCCCAGTGCCCAAGGATGGGGAAAGCCCACCCGATATCAACCCAGGGTCACAATGTGGCGCATGCTCCGAGGGTTCTGCCCAGGTGGGTGTGATAGCTCTGAAATGCTGTTGATCTCTCTGACCTATAGGTGAGGAATCCCTTCCAATGTCCATAGGCTGACACAGTCGACCTTAGAGTCTCCATTCACCCAGACACTTGCTGTCATTGTTTGGCTGGGGTAGTTGCTCATGTGTTCTGTACTTCATTCTCTGCTATGGTACCAGATGTCCTCTGCAGGCCCCAATGGGCTACCATGTCCTCTATGTACATCAAAGTCTGCCACCCAGTACTCTATCCTTTATACCGAGGAGGACCAGTTCTCATAGGCGGGCTCATGAACTTAGGTCAGGTGACCAAGGCCAAGCCGTACCTCCAACCCTGGGGATCACAGACCTGACCCCCAGGCAGGTGGACCCAAGAACCCAGGCCAGGCGCTAGCCTGACTGTGCACTCTACCCCTGGGGCTGTTCCCCAGGCTGCAGCCACACAGTGGGGAGAGTCAAGTACCTGTGTCTCCAGCACAGACTTATTTGAGCTGGAATCAATTTTAATGAACTCTATTTTGAGCAGACTTAACCACTTCCATCATTGGCAAATATTTAGTGTCCTTTTGATATTCAATAATAGTATAGTAGCTTCCAGTGCAGGAGAGAGGTGTGGGGAGGACTCCACACCACCTTGTTTATGACCTCAGTGTAGCATAGTATGCTCTCTTAAATAGCAAAAGACTAACGGGTCAAATGTTGGCAGTTATGTTCATTAATATTTAGGTACATGCATGAAAAGCAAATGCAAAGACATTTCAAAGAGAATGGGTCACTTTTTCTGCTCCAGAGGGTCAGGTTCTTCTCAAAGTTAAAAGATGCAAGACCAGACCTTGGGGATTTCCTGCCAGCCAGTTCTTGGGGGTTTCCTGCCAACAGGCCTCTACAACCACCGAGGGGGTGAGGTAATAGTGTGCGTCAGCAGCAAGAACCACCAGAGGCAGTCTGTGAAGCATGCCTGTCTAATGTAAAGCAAGCACAAACTTACATAGACTAAGAAAGGGTAAAGGACAAGGGTGTCTCCGGATGATCCTCATCACTCAACAATGGGTAATTGGCTAGAAGGCATGTCTATCTCTCTAGATCCACCAATCATGCCACAGGTCACGTAAAACACAGCTGGTAGGTAGGCTGTGAGTCACATATACCATGTAGGCTGGCAGGTAGTGCGAACTGCACCTGACTTCTCACAGTTGCCTATCAAGGAAGTCCCAGCACGGCTCGTCCAAGGACAGAGAAGAGAGACTGAGGTGCAACCCACCACTCTTGCCTGTATGACCGGTAAACAGGCCAGGTTGAGATCTCAGTTAGCTGAAACCACTGTCAGGAGTCTCCTCTGGGGACATGGCGTGTCCCACACAGGCCAAGCAGACAAGATCCAGGGGGGATGTCTCACAACCATTGCTCTATGAGATGCTCTCCCAGCTCATGATCTGTCCCCAGAGCTGGAGAGCCAACCCTTCAGGGTAGATCTGGACAAACTAGAGGAAATGTTAAACATCTGAAGTCACTAATTGCCGATTTGGAATCCTAGTTGCAAATAAATCATCCCTGCAGGTAGAATTCCCAGTTGGGACACTTTGAATATGAACTCACTGCTGCTAAATTCAGGATGAGGGTTAACTTGCTTCAATAGCACATCATCATGATGTTCCCAATCTCCCAAAGTAGATGTCTCAGTTGTACTCGGTTGCTGCCAGATGCCTTGCCCATCAGCAGTTCTGACATGTCTGAGTAATCAGCTCTCAAATTTGGCTTCTCCTCTTATCTCCGGAGCCACTGGCCTAATTTCAGTCCTAAACAGGGGCTCTCTGGGAATTCCTGGAACCGCCTCCCAGCTACTCGGCTCCGCCTTCCTCTCTCCCTGCGCTCCATTCCCTGCTCCAGTTTCCTAAAAAAACAAGTGTGACCTTACTATTCCCCTGCAGATTCCCCTGACTGCGCCTCCTCGCATCCAGGCTTACTGATTAAGATGCAACCTCCTTGGCTAATGCCACATACACGTTTAGCACACTAAGCTCACTCTTCATCAACTCCTGGTAACATCCCAGATGTTCTGACTTGGTATTCTCCTCAGGTGCAGGTAGATGCAGTTGTTTCCAAGAGCTGGCCAGCACTGACCCTCAAATGGAGGCCTCGTTGATGTTACCTCCTCGTTGGCTCAGGTCTTTGTGCTTCCCTAGCCCCTTCTGTTATCAGTCCTTGATAGTAGGTAGCCACAATATTGTGCAAAACAGGTGCCTGGATTTGAATTCCTATTATATGCGATTCTTGCACAAAATTTGGAATTTCTGCAATTTATTGCTATTTCAAGTTATTCTGCAATGATATGAATGTCAACGATATGAATGTCAAGTTGGGCTGAATATCCAGGTTTCTGTTTGTAAAAGCTGTTAGGCTTTGCAATGCTATAATTCAACTGTTTGCCCGTTGATTTTGTCTCATTGTGAATACCTTAAAGACACTTGCACCCAAATGAACAGCTAGGTTCCTGGTCCAACATCAACTGTCTATAGAAGAAATGTTTGTTGACTAGAAGAAGAAAAACAAAAACAAACAAACAAGAAAGGAAGCAAAGGAGCACCAAGGAAGATCCCACAGTAAATGGATATCACTACACATCTCTTCCCATGTGGGAAAATGAAAAAATAAAACATGTCAGGCTCCTTGAAAGGTACAAAGGATGCTGCTCCCTATTCCTGCTAAGATGTTGGAAAGCAAAATTCCAAATTTCTCTGATTCCCACCTATGGGATGCCGAAAGAACCTGATGGGTGGATATTTTCTAGTGAGACATCTGAAGGTTTTCCTCACATCTAGAATAAATGACAATGAAGCTGTATGATTGTTACAGGTTATTGTGATGCTCTTACAACATACTTTAAGTGCATCTGCACCACATCATACCTAAGCCGCTAGGGGACAGGTATGTATTGTACAGGGCTGGAAAGTTTTACTTCCTAGCATTGTGCCATGTTAGTTTTGGTTCCAAACGCCTTTCTACTTCCTTCTCAAATTCCCATAAGAAGGAACATTGGCTGGGCCCGGCACGATGGCGCAGTGGTTAAGGTCCGGCTTTGGACCGGCATAGCATCGGTCCGTTGCGCTCACTTGGGGAGTGAATCATTGGACGGAAGATCTTCCTCTCTGTCTCTCCTCTCTGTATATCCGCCTTTCCAATAAAAATAAAATAAATCTTTTTTTTAAAAAAAAAAGAAGAAACATTGGCTACAAGAATTGTTAAAAGCTCTGTGTTCTAACTGGGAAATAATGCATGCAGTTGCCAGGTTTCTGTGTGGGACTTAGACTTATTTCTCCTTAGGAAGCTTTTTCTTCTTCTTCTTATAAAGGAAATTCTCAGACTCTTTTTTTTTTTTTTTAACTTTTGTCAGTCTTCTGGCCATAAAACTTCTTGGGCCACAGTCTGTTTTAACGGATCATGACTCTAAGAGATAAAGAAATGTTTGAAGAAGGCAAAGGGATTAAAAGCATGCAAGGCTTGGCATGGGATGGGCGAGTTGGTGCAGACCCTGCCCCTTGCCTTTCCTTGAACACATGGTGGGAGACCATTCAAAAAGCCAACAACTTGGGTAACAGCCCTTAAATTGACATTGTCTGGGCATGAATGGATCCAATTGGCTTTAAATGTTTTGTTCCTTACATAATTCCTATTTTAGGCCGTTTGGTTACCATAGAGACTAGACCTGCCTTCTTGCTGGACGGTCAAGAGAGGACATGTTGACTAATGGTTAGAGCAGAGTTCTGAGGTCCAAGGTCCTAGCTTCGCCCAAACACTGGCTTGCTGTGAATCTGTAACTCATTCTCCTTGCTGTAATTCTTCCTTAACTGGACAGGAGTGAGAGCATATTTGCTGAAGTCTTTTGAGGAGTGATCCTGCTGTTTTGTGGGTAGTGGGTGAGAAAGCAGCACTGGGTAGAAGGAGTGATTATAACATAGTGAATCTTAAGAAATATTAAGTTTGAAAATGGTTGTTAATCCGCTAAGTAGTTATCTGATTATTGAGAAGCGATTACTCATACCATCACTTCTGGAACGAGGGTGTGGGCTAAAGAGGAGCAGAATATTCTTTTAAAATGTGTGTGTGTGTGTGTGTGTGTGTGTGTGTGTGTGCATGTATGTGATGTGTTCATTCTAAAATTCCTAAAGGTAAGATATAAATACTATAATTTATACATCATTATCACTAATTTATCTCTATACTTCAGAAAAAAAATATTCTTTAACACCACTACTCACGTATTTTTGGTCTCTAAAAAAACTTATTGTAAAGATTTACTTAGAAGACACAGTGACAGTGAGAAATGGCTAGACAGACATACACAGGGGGCAATCATTTTTCTATCTGCTGGTTCACTCCTAAAATAGTTGCCAAGGCCAGGGCTGCGTCAGGCAGAAGCCAGGAATCCAGGCTCCATCCAGGTCTCCCTCAGGGGTAGAAAGATGCAAGCACTTGGGCCATCCACTACTGCTTTCCCAGGTGCATTAGCAGGGAGCTGGATGGGGAAGTGCAGCAGCTGGGACTCTGACGGGGCATGCCGACGGCACTGCAAGCAGTGGCTCAACCTGATGTGCCACAGTGCTGGCACTTTCAGTTCTTGCTTTTAAAGAATTTTTTTTCTGATTGTGAAAATTGTTCAGACACAAAATTAAGCTATCAGTGGAATAAGTGTCTCATGTTCATGACTTAGCTGAACATGTTGCACATTCTGTCATTCTTGTTTCATTTTCCTCATTTTGGGGTCAAAAAATTACTAAGCAGACAGTAACTGTGCTTGTTCATGGGGTACAGTGTGATATTTTAAGACCTGTATACAGCATGTACTGATCCTAAGTGGGTGCTGGACAGTTTTCCCTCTCTGCCTTTACTTGCCTGATTAGAAGATGGGAGCTTCTTTCTTCCATTTGCTCTTACATCATGTCAGGTTGCTAGGAACTATGCTCCCCTCACAATGCTGTGTGATATCAGGAGCTCATTCTTTTGATCAAACTCTGATTTGCTGCCTCTATCCTCTCCACCATCCATCCAATCCCTCCTACTCATTTTTCCCCCCTAGAGTGTATTAGAACAAATCTCAGATGACATGTTGTTTTAATTACTCTCGTGTGGCTCTCCCTCCTATGACCTAATGCACCATTATCGCATCTAACAAAATGAACAAGTGCTTTTTAAGTAGAGGTCATCATGTTTACTATCCATTTTAATTGAACTTCTACCTGTTCATTTAGATGTTTGAGAGAGGGAGAGAGAGAGAGGGAGGGGGAAGAGGGAAAAAGGAAGAGAGGGAGAAGGGGAGAAGGGGAGAGAGAGAGAGAGGAGAGAGAGAGAGAGACTGAGCTTTGCATTGCTGGTTCAAAAATATCCTTTTATATTTGGTTTCTTCAAATCAAGATTCAGATATAGCCCTCATGTTATATTATTGGAAATGCCTTATTTTTTTAAGATGTATTTTTTAATTTGAGGTATGTGGTGGGAGAGAGATAGAAAAGGAACAAGCAAGGTCCTAACCACTGCCTTATTCCTGAAAGCTGGTTATGGCTAGAACTGGCCCAGGTAGGAGCTAGGTGCCAGGAACCTAATGTAGGTCTCCCACGTGGATGCAGGAACCCAATTCCTTGAAGCAGTGTTGCTGCTTCTTAAAGTCTACAGTGGTAGAAAGCTGGAGTCAGGTACCAGACACAGGCTCTGTGGTATTAGATGTGAGCATTTTGTTTTTAAGATATTTACTTAATTTGAAAGTCAGTGTTAGAGAGAGTGAGAGAGAGAGAAAGATTTTCCATCCATTGGTTCACTTCCTAGGCAGTTACAATGGCAAGTGGTGGGCCAGATCAAAGCTCCAGATCTCTCACGTGGGTGACAAGGGCTCAAACACTTGGGCCATGTTTCCACTGTTTTTCCCAGGCCGTTAGCAAGGAGCTGGATCTGAAGTGGAACAGTTGGGACACAAACTGGTTGCCCCCCCAAGTGGGATGCTGGTGTCATGGATGATGGCATTACCTAATATGCCACAAAGTCTCACTAACTTGTATTCTGTTTATTGATAACATTAAACCTATTTTTTTTTAAGTAGGAAAAGAATCTTAAGCATCAGGCTAAAGACCTGCCTGTGAAATATTCTTAAATCAAATACAATCTTCATTTCCCATCCTTTTCTATTTTGTGTGGAAACATCTCAAACATTTTAAGAAAAGCTGTAAGATAAATGCAAATGAGCAATTACTCCCTTCAAGTTTTAGACATTTGCTTAATCGTATGTGTGTTGGGATTACTATCATCAGTATTCTTAGTTTGCTGAACCATTTGAGAGTTGGCAAGATTGTTATACACATTCTGACATTTTTACCCTTAAATAATCTAAAAGGTTTCCTCTAGGAAGAAGGGAATTCATCTACAAAGACACATTATAAATATCACACTGGAGAAATTTAAAACTAAAATGAGAATCTTATCTACTATTCATTCTGAATTTAAGTGTCCCAGTTGTCCTACTAATGCTCATTAGAGCTTGAAAAAAAAAATCCAGATGGCCAATACAGCACCAAATATTGCATTTAGTCACTGTGTCTCTTTAGTACCCTTTAATCTAAAACTGTCCCCGGAGGCAGCAGTCTCTGACAACACTGATGTTATTGGAAGCATTGAAGCCAGTTGCTGGACAGAATGGTCCTCCATTGGATTTCCATGATCATCTATACGTTTTGATCCTTAAAAGAGCTAGTGGGACAAATCTAGGATGATGTTATAACTTGTAAGCAAGTTTCCATAGGCTGAGGTCCAGTTTAGTTCCTGTTCTTACTGTTGTACCTTCTCTAATTACCTCAAAGTGGCATTAAAGTCTCTCTCTTTTTTAATGTCCCCATGTGGAATAGCTCCAAGTTCATTTTCAGGGGCTTCTGCCTAGTCTTATGGATGCATGTGAAGCATTACTCTTAGTCTTACTCTTGAGACTCTCCTGTGATTCAACTCATAGTTGGAAAAAGAAAGGAGATGAGACGTAGCCTAGCTACTCACATTCGGAACCCTGGAGCTTCCCCTATTATGGGAACAGAAGGGAAATGACTGCCATGTAGGCTTTTGGCCAGGAGTATTGTCGGTCTTTTTAGGACATCCCTTTTCCCCACCCCCCAGCCCCAGTGTCCACCTACCAGCTGAGGCTACTGGCTTCTATTGTCATTGGCAGATACATTTGATTGTGTGAATGAACCATGCAGGGGCCCATTCTGTGTTTTCTATGTCACAGACCTGCTTGGCATATATTGAATTAGGATGCTCTGAATGAGTGTGAGAGGTTGGCATGAGAACCAACTCTGCCCCCTCCAAGAGGGTCCAGTGTCTTAGCAGGAGCCCTTTTCCTTCTTTTGCTGTGACAACAAGAGCTGTTGGACCCTCTTTGCCAAGCCAAGGAAACTGTGTGGGTAGATTACTGGAGCGAAGATGGCTTTTGCTTGGAAAGAACTGTAGGCACAGGAAAAAGTGATCTGCTGCTCCTAGTGACCAAGTGCATTTGGTCCTGGGCCACAGAATTGCATCTCACCTACCCAACCTTGTTGTAGAAGGACCTAGAAATGAATATGATGAGGATACGAAGCCTGCTGCCCAGGAGCGGTGCCTGGGTTTAAATCATAGAACTTCCTACCTTCACCTTCATGATCTTATTGCTAAGCTCCAACAAACAGCGAGGCAGGCAGAACTTAGCTTGCTGAAGGAAAGTAGGCCATGGGCATGGGCTTGCTCTGTTGGCGTTTCTCAGGGTTTAACAGGGGACATAGAAAAGAACCTAGGCACAGAACAACAGTGACCTGCTACCTCTAGTAACCTAGCATGCGATATGCTTCATTAGGATAAGGTAGAGATTACAGTTCTCATGTAAAAGATGATCATTCTATGGCTCTGAGAGGTTAAGGAACTTGTCTACAGATGCTCAGATGTTAATGATAGGGTGGGATTCGAACGCAGCTTTCTTTAGTGCAAGCGTGCATGTCTTTACTCTTATTCCTCCCTATTGTCTTGAGCGACTTGGCCATGCTTGCATGTTGCCACAGTGAGTTTTGTTTAATTTTTGTCCCTGATTTCGTATCACCTCCAATGTCATTATATTCAATGAGATTCATAGCCAAAAGTCTTCTCTGAAAAGTTGAACATTCAGTTGGCTAGGATTATTGGTACAGACAGAAATACAAAGCAATGTAAATCTCTATATAATTTTGACTCTGTGTGTGTGTGTGTGTGTGTTTGTACTCAGGACAGTGCCTAACATATGAAGAGGTGTCACTATTTGTAATAGACGTGGGAGTGTAAGATTTACACATAGGTATATAACATATAGACGCTGATGATGCTAATGAGCCTAGACAACAGGATGGAGGAGGAGAAAGATGAAACACAGAACTAGCTGTTTATAGCATCAGCGTTCCCCAGATATTTCACTTCCGGAGCCAGGTCTGCTGAATCTCTTTCATCAGGAGTAGTAATTGAAAGGGAGGTGATGAAAGGACAGAGAGGATGCTCCCAAGTATGTGCGGGGGCAGAAGACCAGGCCAGGGGTGCCTCAGATCTCAGCTTGGCCTCATGACTCCCAGCTTTGCAGAGCTCAAGTCCTGGGAAGAGACTAAACCGCTCAAATGCTAAGAGAAGGGGATGCTTTGAGATTGGATCCTGGTAAGCTGTTTGCCGTGGAACCCACTCTCTATGAAAGAAATGGTCCCCAGTACCATCTTCGTGCCCTGGGCCCTGTGTCATTCCCCCTTTGCGCTCATCTTTGTAGCCCAAGGATTCAAAATGTCCAGCTTGGCTTTGTGCTACAGGTGGGGACAATGGTTTTTCACCGTGAGCCCTGTCTGCATACTGTAACTCCAGACACTGAGAAGACATGCAGTCTATACCAGAAGTAGTAGACGGGAACACCTGCATTTCCCAAGACTTTTCCAAATACAATGTTCTTGGTACCAAACTATCACATTATTTTAGAAGTTTCTTGACTCAGAATATTTGAACGCCAGATTTTTCATTTACGAGCTGTGGGACTGTAGAGAAAATATTTGGTCTTCCCATGGTTCAATACTCTCGTCTCCAAAATGCACAAAATAAGGCCTCCTTGCCAGACATGTACGAAAGGTTTATCAAAGTGCCTTGACAGTTGGCAAAGGGTGGCAGATGGTAAGGGATGGTTTCTTCCTCTGTTCTTTACACTCATCCTCCTCTCCCCCATAGTCTACCGGTGTGCTTGCACATTGTAAAAGGCACTAGATGCTTTAATTTTTTTCACTTTATATTGAAATGCAGAGCTATCTTCCCTCCACTGGTTCATTCCTCAAATGCTGGCCAGGGCCGGGCTAGGTCAAAGACAGCACACACACACACACACACACACACACACACACACACACACACACACACTCAATCCAAGTCTCTCCCATGGTGGCAGGGACTCAAGTACTTGAGCCATCCCCTTCTGCTTGTAGGATGAGAATTACCAGGAAGCTGGATCAGAAACAGAGGAGCTGGCACTCAAACCCAGGCACAGTGCTATGGAATGGAGGCATTCCCAAGAGGCAACTTAACTGCTGAGCCTTAGCACGTTGGCACTGATTTTTTTCTTTAATCTTGCCTGAAAAGGCTATGCAAATCTAGTATCTCTACACTCTAGATAGTTATCCAGTCTTGATGTTTATGAAAATTGCATCATGTCATAGGAAATTCTCAACATATACCAACACTTGGCACAAATCCCCACAAGGACACAGAAAGCCCAGCCCAGTGGACAGGCCAAACAAGACCAACAACATGGGCACGAGCCCAGTCATTCCCGCTGTGTGGAACAGAAGGGTGAAAAGGCATGAAAAGAACAGGATGGCTTCCCAGACAGCTGTTCCTCTTGGGGGTCTGCAGTGATGGTGCTTGTCCCAGGGATCTCAATACCCAATCACTAGGGGCTACTCAAAAAGAAATTTAATCAAAGGAAGCAGAAATAACTCGGGGGATGCATGGACACTCATGGACCATTCACCCCCAGAATCTTGTAACTGCCTGAGCTGGATTCCCAGCACACAGGATAGCCAATGAGATTGTGGAAAGCTTTTTTTTTTTCCAGCTTGGGATGAAGAGGAAAATTGCTAGAAAATCAAGGAAGGCAGAAACAACGCTGACAATTTTAATGTAGTCCTGGAGTGAATTTTCATTTCTGATTATTCCTTAACGAACCTGTGATCTTTTTATAAGATGTGCAATAGGGAGGAGAAAGGAGATGCATTCTGAGTTAAAGAAGTTACTTGATTATGCTGATGTGGCCTATTGCTTTCAGCAATGATTGCCATCGTGTGATGCAACTTCTCTTCCTCCCTCCCTCTCTCCCTCCCTTTCTCCTCCTTCTCAGTATCCACATACTCGGTGTTAAGTTGGCTTAAAGGCAATGCCAGAAATCTGGTTTAAAGGCAATTCCAAAGGAGTAGCGGTAAAGGCTTTTTCAGTAAACAGAGACCTTGAACATGTCTATAAAAGTCACAAGGTGACCTCTCTGAGCAAGGTTCTTATCTGACCATACATTTGTTGCACGGGGCTTTGAAATCTGTGAACCCATTGGAATTCCACACCTTCCAATTACAAATTATGTGGCTTTGGACAAGGCTTTTAGCCTGAGTTCTGATCAGTAAAATGTAGATAATAACTCCTTCCTCAAAAGATCATTTTATAACTCAAATTCAATAATGCTTCTATTAGACATTTCATTCCAAGGACTAGATCCTTTTTAACTATTTATATTAAAAGAACACATTTAATGTTTTTCATATGGACCCTTTACTTGAACCATCATTTTCCATATCCTTCCCTCCCTCTCTCCACCTCAATTTTTATTTCTAACAATCACCTGCAATGTATTCCATGCCCCGCCCCCCGTCACCCACCAGTAGTCTTCCCAAAATCAAAATAGGCATCAAGTCAATGCGCCTAAAGAGATTACAGGGGCCCGGGGCACAAATGGTGGCTGTATGTGGCTCAAATTATGATATGAGTGAAATGGAGCTTTGGCCTTCTGCCGTGCTGACAAGGACGAGCTGGTTTCGGCAGTCACCATTCTTGTTCTACTCCTATGCCTCAGATGTCAGGTCCTGATTTCATAACAGGTTAATATGTCTTGCTATTGGCAGGGAAAGTGCTTCCCCTAATCTCAGGAGAATGAGTCATGATTCCTCTGAACTCAAGGCAACCTCATTCATCTTTGCAGGTGATTGGTTTAAGGAAAGAAAATGACCCTGTTCCAACCAGTCAGATATAAGAAGTCTGCCCAAATCATCTGCAAAGGACTTGGCTTTGAGGGTGAGATACAGAGGCAATGTATCACGGCTTGCAGGGATGCTTCCTTTTCCTCCCATTTCCGCAGTGGGCTGATGTCTGAAACTGCAGTAGACACTCTGGGGCCAGGAGGCAACAGGCACAAAGACAAAAGGCTAACAATCAAAGATGGAGGATTTGGGCTGTGGTGGATAGAAAGTGTCTGTGATCTAGGTAATATAAAATCTGATTGCTAAACTTCTTACTAGGGGAGGTAAATATGTGTCTCTATAGCTTAAATCACTCTTTATGGGGCTTTCTATTACTTGCAACTAAAAGCATTCCTACCTAAATCTCTCCATTGTTGGCAGCCTTTCTCTCCCAGTGTCATCCTGACACTATTAACTTTCTTTCTTTCCGGCTGTATAGCAAGGTATTGTAGGAAACAATTGTCTTTGTTCCAGATAAGCAATATTTGCATGCTTACAAAGGATTCCAAGCCCAGAACAATTTCCTAGAGACAAAGATGGAAATGTATGATGGCGGAATGACAGGCTTGGGGTCCACACTGCAAGGGGGTCAGGACATGATTTCTGTCCCTTCAATCCCAGCAGGTCCCTGCCTAGTCCATCAGAGTTTTGCTTGCAACTCAAAGTGTGGCTCACCTGCAATAATGATGTTTTGCTTTTTAATTTTAAAAATGTAAAACTTTATGCTCTCTTCCAGACCTGCTGAATCAGAACGCACTGAAGTCTGAGAAGCACTGCCCCAGGGAGTACAGAATTGCTAAAGTTAGACAAAGCTCAGCTTTCTAGGGTCAGGTGACTAGCTGGAGGGTTTTATTTTGATGTTACTGTATCACTTCTGAGATACCTAAATTTTTTTTTTCCTTCTGATTTTAGAGGGCTGAGATTAAGGTTGGTGGATTTTTTTTTCTCTTGAGCCCTCCTTCCCTGAGTTATACATGGATAGCTGCTTATATCTTCACATACAGTCATGGATAAGACATAAACAAGCGACTGTTGTGTGCCAAGACTTTGTTTTCAAATGCAGATGACAACACACATTGATCTGCAGACTGGAGTCTGTTGGCCTCTTCCCTAAGCAATAGTCGTAAAGCCAAGGAAAGAATGTGGGTTCCAGAATGACCACAGGGGAGGAAAATTGATCTTGACTGCTTATCACAACACTTACTATTGACAAAAACTAACCCACAGACAGACAAAATCATGTCTGACTGATTGAGGCTACTGTACGTCTGGGCCTCTTTGTTACCGCAGCTTAGACTAACATGGTACTTCTTGGGCCTCTGAGTGGTGTTCACGCGGGGGAGAGGATTCCTAGCATTTGTTCTACGTTAGAATGCTTCATTTCCACATTTACGGCAGGATGTTTCCTGTGCACCTGCCTGTGCCGGTCTCTGTACACGGCACAGCACAGCAGGGATGGAAAGACGAGACACAGTCTCCCTCCCCGCAAAGAGTATCTCATGTGTGAAGGAGGGCTCACTGGCAGGTGTTATCAGCTGTAAGGCTGGGTCACCAACAATTGTTAACCTGAGCTTTTCGTATTTGGGATGATGTGTGTGTTGGAGGGCCACCAAACCACTCCTGGGTTCACTGGTCGAATGGAAGGACTCACAGGCGGGCAAAATGTTCTATTCGGGATCATGACTCATGAAAATGAAAAGATACTGATTAAGATCAGTAAAAGGAAAGACATATAGAATACAGATCAGGACTAGCCAGGTGCAAACTTCCACATGTCCCCTCCCAGGGGAGCCACTTAGGGATGTATTTCCACTCCCAGCAGAGAAATGTGACAACACGTGCAGATTGCTGCCAACCAGGAAAGTGTTCCCAGCCTTGGTACCCATGTTTTTTTTTTTTTACTGGAATCAGTTACAGAGGCAATCAGCACTCTTGTAACTAATGGCAACTTCCCGGAACCAAAACAGGCATTGATCATACATCCTGTTTGTTAGCATGACATACCTGGTATGAAGGTATAGCAGGGCCGTGGGAGCCCAGCATATAAAATCACTTTTACTATGCAGAATAACACTGAGGCTGGAGGTTATTTCCTTGGGCGAGAGAGGCCTGCCTTAGGAATCTGGAAAGTTTAAGACGCCCAGGGCTGCTGACGTAGTCATCCCCACTTGTACCTTTAAATATAAGCCTGAGTGGGTTTGCATTACTCCTCTCTTGCTCTTTTATATACTTTCTTGGTTGAGACAGAAAGTCATTAAGTCACAATTTTTGTGCTACACACAGAGTAGAATATGACTCATCTTTCATGAAGACGAGGCTGCTAATTACTTATTAATAAAGGGAATAAAATAAGAGTGCATTAAGGGCCTGGCACAATGGCCTGGTGGCTGGATTCTTGCCTTGCATGAGTTGGGATCCTATATGAGTGCCAGTTTGTATCCTGGTTACTCTACTTCCCGTCCAGCTCTCCACTTGTAGCCTGAGAAGGTGGTGGAGGGTGGCCTAAAACCTTGGGACCCTGCACCCATGTGGGAGACTCAGAGGAGGTTCCTGGCTCCTGGCTTTAGATTGGCTCAGCTGCAGCCGTTGCAGCTGCTTGGGGAGTAAACCATTGGATGGAAGATCTCTCCCTCTCTCTGTAAATCTGACTTTCCAGTAAGAATGGATCAATCTTTTTTTTTTTTAAAGAGTCCATGAAACACTGCAAATGACACAAGGAGATGGGCAAGGTGGAAGTGATATGGGTCCAAATGAAGAATGTTCAACTGCCGGAGGAATTCAGAAAGATGCAGCTGGGAGATGGGCCTTGGACCCTGTGGAGGTACTGACAAAGAGCTGGATGGCGTAAGGGAGACGTTTGGGGCACTGCAGGCACAAAGGCAGGAAAGTTGGTGTGTGGCCTGGAGGCGGACACTGGTCCCATGAGGCTGAAGAGGTCGCCTGAGGTCCCAATGTAGCGGGCCTTCCATATTGGGCTCAGGCTGCTCTGAAGAAACCAGCACGCACTGGGCAGCAGGGAATATACTGAGCTCTGTGGGCTAGGAAAAGTCCTCTGGAAGAATTGAATGAAATGATAAGTACATGAACTAGGACCACCAGGAACAAAGCTAGCACAAGACAAAAAACAGTGACGCGCTGAGTCAGGGTTGGGGTGGCAGATAGGAGAAAGGCAGCAGAAATAATCAAAACACAGAAATCTGAGGAATTGAACTCCAAGACTTTGGGAAATTGTGACATGTTAAGGAGAGGACTAGAACAGAGGAGTCACACGGGCTCCATGTTTTGGAGTTCAAGGCCACCAGGATGACTGTGGGGTTCCTTTGGGAAATGAAGACATCGGAAGAGGCAAGCGTCCAAAGGCCCCACTGGACTGCAAAGCTTGCTTTCACACCAAACTGGCGTGGCTACTCGGATAAGGTCCCTTTAAATGCTGGTGACCCTGTGAATGCTCCTTAGAGGCCACAGGGAGAAATGAGCCCACATTTGTTTATTATCTGGGTATTCCTCACTCATCACAGAATTTGGCAGGCTCTGGGGTGCTGCCTCTGGCTCAGGGTCTCCACTCTGCAGCTGAAGGAGCGGTTGTAACTCTATTTATGTTAGACAAGATTTATGGTTCTCCTCCGCATTTCTCAGAGGCAGACTCGGGTCTGTTTAGAATGAGTCATTCAATGTATCCGCTGCCCTGCCCTGGCTGTGTGATGGTATAGACCAAATCATCCGACCTTGATGAAAAGGAGCTGCGGCCTTGTTTGCAGTGCATCATCACACACGGACAGAGGCGGTAGGAAATGGGATTGATCAGGATTCCATGAGCATCAGAGAGACACGGCTTTCCACCCTAATTTGTAATCTTCCTCATGGACCTCCAACCTGGCACCTTCTCCATGATGTGGTTTGCCTCATTCCCATCAAGTCAGCTGAACTCATTCAGCCAACGAATGCATGCTCACTGGAATGTTCAAAGGATGGACAAGAAGGAATATTTACGCTTAAGGATTTTATGGGGTACCAGCATCGAGGTAAAACCTGCCAAGAAGCCATAGGTTAATGGTGAGGGAGAGTGTGTCGTGAAAGAGAGGCTTGAAGAAAGACAGCAAGGAAGAGGGAGGGGAGTGTGTCATTGGGGAAGACTTCCTGGAGGAGGCGGCGGAGTTGGCGCTAAAGGACTTGGCATGTATATACACACAAACACATACACACTGCACTTGACCTTGCAGGGAAAGATAATTTGAACGCAGACACTGCATTAGCACATCAACTTCCTTAGTGTAGAGTCACTGGAGGTTTGTGGAGTTTGTCTGGAAACAGAGTTCCAGCGGGCTGCCAGATCCTGCCTCCGCGGCTAGCCCAGCCTCCCCGCAGCCACCACCATCTGAGTGGCTACCCTCCAGATCCCTGGCCCTTAAACCCACAGGGGCAGGGGCTTCTCCACGCTCTTCCGCAAACGATGAATGCCTTGGAGAGCCTGCACTATCATCACGCATCTTCCCAAAAGCCCGTTAAGCCCCAGAGATGCAGAGCTGGGAAACCAGATGCAGAAGCTTGTGGGGCTTCTGGTCCAGGGACAGTAGGGGCTGTTGCTCCCCATCCTCCCTCACGGCCCCACCTGTACTGCAGAGCAGCCCCAAGACTCTACCCAAGGACAAAGGAAGAGTGTACCGAGGCAACCATGTGCCTCCCCACCCCCAGAGGAAGGGGGCAGCAGTCCAGTCTTACAACACCTCCATGGACAAGAGGAGGAGCCAGAGAATGGGGGTGGGATGGGGTGCTGCACAGCTTCCACAGGTCTACGGCCTGGGGGCCTGGGCCCCAGTCATGGCTACCTCACTTAGAAGAAGGGTGGTGGTGTTGGGAAAGATAAGTGGAGATGGTATTTAGCTATTGCCAGTTAGCTACTGGCACCACGCAATGCTGGCTTTGAAAACTTTCATGGCCTCAACCATCTGCTCAATACACACATGGATGCCGTGCCCATTGGTCTCTAGCATCCATCTGCTACTCATTTTTCCACCATGTGGAAAATTCCCCCAAACTTTGTCCCGTAGTTTGTCCTTCTTTTTGTCCTCTGAAGGGTAATAAATAGTTTCAGCTAGACGATTAACAAAGAAACTTGAAGTGGAAGCACTCCCACTCGGGGGTGGCTCAGGATGGTAATTACAGCATCAGACGGCAGCTTTGCGTGTCAGAGAAACTATCACTTTAAGGCAAGATTGTCCTAAAATAATCCACGGGGAGGGGAGCTTTTCTAAAGAATTACAAATTAGTCTTTATTTTACGTGAAAGGCAGAAGTCAGAGGGCACACACCTTTCATTTACACTGGGATCAAGTGTGGTGTTTGTCTCCACGGCGGCTTTGCCAACGCAGCAGTTCCGTGCGAGGCAGGATCCCCGTAGAATCACTGGGGCCTCCCAGTTAATACCAGTGGCACCTCAGTCACTTGAAACTAAAACCATCCTGTAGAAACTTATTCAGGGTGCCTGGAGTCCCTGAGCCTACAGAACTGTATCATGAAAAAGAAAAATTCAGGAAAATCAAGCTATCATAGTCCAGAGTCCATGTGCACAAACCAATTTTCTAAGTCAGCACCTTCATTCAAAATACCTTAACACCTTTGCTCTGCAAAGGACTCACAGACTCAAAGTCCAGGCTCTGGATTTTGTTTTTGTGCTGAGGTTTGTTGACTCACTTCTCAGTTTGCCGACAATGACCAGGGCAGGGCAGGAACAGGAGTGAGACTGCACTGGGGTGGGGTCTCTCCCCCATGTGGGTGGCAGGGACCCCACGACGGAACCCTCACCTCTGCCTTCCAGTGTGTCGGGGTCGGGGCGGAGCCGACTCCTAAGCCAGGCGCACGGATGTTTGATGGGAGTGTCCCCCAGGGCATCTCCACCTCTAATCAGAGCGTCCACCCCGATTTCTGGGTTTTTTTCCTGCAAAGCTCCTGAGGGGTGTCATGGAGTCTTGTACCCCAATAACCCAACTCCTCATTTGGCTCCCTAAAATCTGGTGCTGCCTTTCAGGGCGGAGACCTGAATGCGACTTTGACCATGAAATAACACGCAACTGAATTTTTCTTACCCAGGTTTCCAAAGAGAGGATACTTGGTGTGTGTGTGTGGGGGGGGGGGGGGTGGGCAGCCTGGTGGCTCAACTGGCTAATCCTCCACCTTTAAGTGCTGGGATCTCATAGGAGGGCCAGTTTGTGTCCCAGCTGTCCCATTTCCCATCCGGCTCCCTGTTTTTAGCCTGGGGAAGTGATGGAAGGTGGCTCAAAGCCTTGGGACCCTGCATCCGCGTGGGAGACCCAGGAGAGGCTCCTAGCTCCTAATTTTGGATTGGCCCAGCTCTGGCCACCTGGGGAGTGAACCAACAGAAAGAAGGTATTTCTATCTTTCCTTCTTTCTAGAAATCTGCCTTTCCAATAAAAATAAATAAATTAAAAGAAAAACAGGATACGTTAGTCTCCTGAGGTTCTTGGTGGAAGCTTCGAGCTGAGGATAGCTGGGTTAATCTGCCCCACAGTGGATCCGAGGGGATATCAAGGGAGGGAGGGGATAGGAGTGACAGCGCAAAGAACCTTGAAAAGACTTGCGCGGAAGGACATGTCCCGTGTGCCAAACCTGCAGCATAACATTTTGAAAATTACCCGTGAGATGCCCGGAGAATGAATGGCTGAGCACCAAGCGAGGCTGGAGAGAGACGGGAGAGGCCTCCGCACTTGGACCGCGGGAGAAGCGATGGTCAAAGCGGAACACCCCGGCCCGGTCTCCGCCCTGAGGCTAGGCAGGGCACTGAGCAGAAGTGCCACGGTGACGGGCGAGGCCTGCACAGGTTCACACGGACACCCGGGATTACTGAAGCTGCAGCCCACCTCTGGGCAGCAGGCAGTTCAAGTGCAGGTTCCCGCATTGGCACACTCTGAGAATCTTTTCAGGAGCCATGGCAAGGAGAGCCAGTGTACTTTGGAGATAACCAAGCTCGAAACTTTCCCAGAGGGCATTTAAAAACATTTGCCTTCTCCCTTGAGAAAAGTCACAGAAAGAGACTCTTTCATGTGTGTGGCCACGCCCTGCCTAACCCTGCTTAGGGACTGTATCTGGAATGGGAGTGCGGACACGACACAGCCCCAGAGAGAAGCGGCCCTGAAGCCACAGTCAGTTGGTGTCCCTTGAACTGTCACTTCCCTAAGCAGAGAGGGCTGGTGGAAGATGACTGTTCATACTGAGCACTGGCTGGCTGCCCGAGTCTAGCTCTCATGGGAAAGAAAAATGGCAGTGAATGTGCGACTCCACCAAGGAATGACAGCCGCGACTTCTGTGTGGTGTTTATTCAGGTACGATAACCAGACCCTGGGATTTTTTTTTTTCAATTGGCAAGTCAGATACACAGAAGTGGAGAGGCAGAGAGGAAGATCTTCCATCCGCTGACTCACTCCCCAAGTAGCCGTAATGGCCAGAGCTGTGCTGATCCAAAGCCAGGGGCCTCTCTGGGTCTCCCACGTGGGTGCAGGGTCCCAAGGCTTTGGGTTGTACTCCACTGCCTTCCCAGGCCACATGCAGGGAGCTGGATGGGAAGTGGGGCCGCCAAGATTCAAATTGGCATCCTATGGGATCCTGGCATGTGAAGATGAGGATTTTAGCCGCTAGGCTACCTCACCAGACCCTAAACCCTGGGATCCTTAAATAAGCACTCAGTTTATTTACAGTGAGGGACATGGTGAAACCTGGCTTGGATCCCTTGGCTCACAGCAGCCTGTTCTTGTTTCAAGGTAACCTGTTCTGATTTTCTGCTTTCTTATGTTCAAGTCTTTATTATTATTTTGAGAAGGTTCCTTATCTCCTTCTTCCTTTTTTTTTTTTTTCCAGAAATGAATGGTAGTGCCACATGGGCGTTTGGCTGGAATGGCCCTAAGACCTGTGACCCAGTGCTGCCCCCTAGTGGTTTTTTTGTGGTACCACCCTGCAGTCTCCTGCCACCCATTTTGGGGCCGATGTTCACTGCAACCCTCCAAGCAACTCAGAGGATAAAAGACACACCATTACTGGTGTTGAAGTCTGCGAGGCCTTCTTTCACCTTATTGCTCTAACAGGAGAGCTCTCAATGGCTCCTTAGGGTTCCGACCAGCTTGTACAACGTGTGCCCAAGGCAGGCTGTGGCCTGACACGTTCCAGATACAATTAGCCATGAGTTGAATCTCATTCAACTAGTAAAACTAATAAACCAGGAGGGCAAAGTTGAATTCGACCATTGTGTTCTTTGAAGGTGAACTTGATAGGCATGAAATTTCTAAAGAAATCCTGCAGGCATGAAGTCTAGGGACCCCCACCCCCAGGCAGAGCTTGCCTGTCACCGCCAGTACAAAATGAAGAACCCTTTCCCAGCTTTCATGCTTCCCGCAGGGCCTCCAGCTTTTTTCTGTCACCAGCTGCAAATTCAGCACTTTGCCAGAGAGTGACACAGGAGCACTGCCACTCCTCCGGCAGGCACCTCTAAGGAGCCCAGAATTAGAACGGATCAGAGAATATCCCAGAAACCACAATGACAAGCTCCTCAAGGACAGGCATACAATTCTGTGGGCTATGGAATGCAGAGTCCCCAAAACAACGCAAACAGAAGTTAAAACATCTTTAGCTAAATGAATCTTTCTCTGAATTTTGAAGGATGCATTAGCAATCGTCGTGGCACGAGCGTCCATCCAGGTCAATCCTTTTGGCAGTTCCCCTGGTAAAGGACAGGAGTCTCCAGCCATCCCATGGAGCATCATCCAGGTCTCCCACATGAGTGTTAGGGGCCTGAACACTAGGGCCATATTCCACCTCCTTTTCTTAGACCATTAGCAGGGAGCTAGATACACATTTGGGATGCCAGCACTGCAAGTGGCAGCTTAACCCACTGTGCCAAAATATCAGATATTTTAACTGTCTTCTTGGCCACTGGATTACATGTTTGCCCAAGAAGAATTTTAAAATAGAATGCCACATAGACGAGATAAGACATAGGAACCTTGAAAAGGTGACAGGTGAGAACAGAATGGAGCTAGGAGCAAGAGAAACAGTTTTGGTGGGCCTGCTGTGTGGTGCAATGCATTAAGCCACAGCTTGTAATACCAGCAAGCCATATGGGAGCAGGTTTGAGTTCTGGTTGCTCCACTTGGAATTCAACTTCCTGCCTAGGAAAGCAGTGGAAGATGACCTTGCGTCCCCGCTCCCACACGGGAGAGCAAGATGGAGCTTTCTATCTCCCGGCTCGTCTGGCTTAGTCCTAGCTGCCGCAGCCATTTCAAGAGTGAACGTACAGAAGCAAGACTTCAATTTCTCCCTCCCTCTCTGTGACTCTGCCAAGTAACAACATAAATCTATGTAATTTATGAAATATATAACATTTTGGGGGGAAAAAAAAAACCCTTAAAGTCCACAGGACTGTTAGATTTATTTTAACTTGAAAGTTGGAGTTAGAGAAACAGAGATAATCTTCTGTCTGCTGATTCTCTCCCCAAAGAGCTGCACTGATGGGAACTGAGCTGGTCTGAAGCCAAGAGCCAGGAGCTTCTTCTGGGTCTTCCACGTGGGTGCAGGGACCCAAGGACTTGGGCTGTCCTCTGCTGTTTTCCTAGGCCGTTAAGCAGGGAGCTCGATCTGGAAATGGAGGAGCTGGGACTCGAACCAGTGTCCATATGGGATGCCAGCACTCTTGTGGATCAACGTCCTCCTTTGTTCTCAGGACTATGAATCTTGTCCCAGTAGATGCCGAGTCTTTTGCAAGACAAGCTTTCTTTGCTGAAGAGAGAGGCATTTGACATGAGATGAAGTTTGATCAGACTCTTCCTTAAGCTTCTTACGTCGAACCCGAGAATCTCACCTGTCCAGAAGCACCCAGAGTAAGCCAGACAATGGCATTCACAGGTTTCACAACCTCCTGGGGAGACACCGAGGCAAGGTCAGGGAGGTGCGTGTGTTCTCGTATCCAATCCGCAAGATGCCGGCTGAAATGCGCCCATGTTTCTCACCAAAGTACCTAGGCTTGGTGCCTGCCCCCAGTTCCTCGCTCCAGCTTCCTGCTAACACAGTCCCTGGGAAGGCAGTGAGCTTGACCCAAGTGATTGTGCTGCTGCCACCCACGTGGGAGACCTAGATCGAGTTTCCAGCTTCTGGCTTTGACCTTGCCCAATCCTGGCTCTTGGGGTCACTTGTGGGGAAACGAACCAGCAGATGGGGGCTCCCTTTTGAAAATCAGTCTCTCTTTCTCTGCCTCTAGGTAAAAAAAAAAAAAAAAAATTCTAGTGAAATATCTAAAGAGGAAGGAACAGCGGTACCAAGATTGTATGGATCAACAGAAAATGGCCAATAAAGGGCTAATCCTTGCTGAAAGATGGATTTTTTTTTTTTTTTTTTTTTGCTAGACATTTGCTGTAAAATGCAGAACTACAGTTTTGGTTGCTTCACACCCCCCTGAAAGGTCTCAAGCCCTTTATGACACCACGTGGAATTACACACATGAGCATTTGTGCACCCCACTCCCTTGTCAGACTTTGACTCATTGATATATCATTTTAATACGAAGTCTCAGATTATAACATTAGATGATTGCGATCTTAAAATGATCTCACAGAAAACTTCAGAAGTTTTGAGATGATTCTACACATCAAAAACTGAGTATCGGAAGCTTTGAG
The DNA here is from genome assembly GCF_017591425.1 of Ochotona curzoniae. Taxonomy (NCBI): domain Eukaryota; kingdom Metazoa; phylum Chordata; class Mammalia; order Lagomorpha; family Ochotonidae; genus Ochotona; species Ochotona curzoniae. Next base: position 26,110,565 of record NW_024465582.1, read on the forward strand.
ATCACCCATCTTCTATAGAACACAAGCCAATGACTTTTCCCAATCTTGAACGCTTTGCGGAACAAAGTGGGAATAGAAATGTCTATAATACTGGTGCAAAAATAACACAACAGTAAGGAGAGCCTAGTGTCATTCCTGGGCTCAAGCATTCCGCTTTGCTAGGCTTTCATCCAGATGGGGCAAAGGACACAGGAAACAAGAGGAAACGAGTCCACATGCAACACGAAAGTAGCCAATGGAAGACTGGGGATTGTTTTCACAGCGCGAAGAGGTTAACAGGTTCTGGAACTAGCTTACCTGTTACAACTATTTTCCAAGGATCCAATTTTTCCAAGCAACAGCACTCCTAGAGTCAGAGAGGCAGAACACACAGAGGCTGTGCATGCAGAGCTGGCCTGAACCTAGTTGGCCTGGAGCAGGCTGTGCTGCCTGACCGGCATGGTGGAAGGGCACCCCTCTGTCCTCTGAGCACCTCACTACCCTGTTAAGGTTACAGGAGCTTCCGCTCTTCAAGGTTTCCTGTGTTGGATTGAAGATAGGGAATGTTCAAACTCCTCTAAGCAACAACACTTTTCTTTCATAAGTTTTACAAACACACAGGTACTATGAGTGGTGTAGGTGACACATTGGATCTACAGCTCATTCACACTGAGACACAACTGTGACCTGCCAGGCCTTACTTGAAGCACACGTTATTTATTTGAAGGGCAGAGACTCAGACTGACAGAAGTCTTCCTATCTGTGGGCTCCTCCTTCCCATGCCCGTGGGGATCAGGACTGGGTCCTGACTGAAGCCAGGAGACAAGAATGCACTCTGGCTCTCCTCCAGGAGTGACAGAAACCCAGCCACTTGGGCCATCATTTGCTGCCTTCCAGTGTGCACTGACTTGGGAATTTACCATCACCAATGGTACTGGGACTCCAATCCGGGTACTTTGATATGAAATGTGGGAATCCTGTGCAATGTCTTCACTGTTGCACCAAACAGCCATCCCAGAAGCACTGCTGGGAAAACCAAGGGGTTAAGACAGGGCTTCCCAACTGGCTTTCACGGAAGGGTTACAGAACCTGTGACAGCTCTGTCCCTGCGGCCCAAGGGGCAGGGCTCCATGGCTATATTGGGCTGGGAGTGAGTGGCCACGCCTCATGCTGTCCACTCTCTCTCACTTTTACTTATCACATTGTATGGAAATTTGTAAAAAATTATTTTCTGTGTTTTCTAGACATGGGATAAGGTTGAGGAACACCTCTAACAGGTTATCGCCCTAACTAACCACTAGCTATTAGCACCTCCGCATGACTTTTTAATACACGTTTCCGGCCAGTGGTCCCTGGAAAGGAAATCTCAGCAGGGGAGGTGGTGGAAATCTGGGCAGGAGCCAGCCCTCTCCAACCCAACCACTTCAGCAGGAAACCCTGGGGGATTCTGTATGGCCTAAAGACAAAATGTTACAACACTGAGGCCAGAGGAGGACCCTAAGGGAAGCACCTGGAGACACAACCTGGAATGGAACTGCCTCACCTCCCACAAGGCAGCTTAGCCTGGGCCAAGGCCATGTACACACACCCAGATGTATTGCTGATTTCGGAAAGGGATTTTACACACAGCCAGGGCTTCTCTGGGAGACCCTGACAAGACAAGCACATGATTCACCTGCAAGTAGACAGACTTGAGTTTCGAAAGGGTGGATGAGTCATCCCATATGGGGACCCCTAGAGGAAGGAGACAGGCCTTGACAGTCACCCCACTAAAAAAACAAAACCACTTCTCATCTCCTCCCACCCCAGCCTCCCTTTGCTCCGTGTCTCAACCTTCCCACCGCCCCCAGCACGTTCCCTTCTACCCCCGTGGGGCTGGCTCACAGGAGGCCACCACCGCAGTGGCTCTCATCTCCCAGCCCTCCAAGGTCTCACTGTGCAGGCTTTCGTGTTTGTCTCATCTCCTTCCTCTTGGGGCTGGGCGCGAGTCCAGACACAATCTCATTCACCCAAGGCGTCCTTCCCTCCCCTGCCCCCCACCCCAAGGTGCCGCTTTCTGGCAAGCACCTTGTACAGGCACACGTGCTGTGCTGAGGCCGGGTGCAGCAGACAAGCAAGCCAAGCCCCATACTTTTTGCACCAAGGGGTTTCAAGAGACCTTGCCAAGTCCCCTCTTGCCACTGGCCCATTCTCTTTCACAAGCTCTCTGCCTGTCATCTGCTCTGTCAGCCAAATCCCTTTTCATTTTTTCTGTGCTCTCTCTTGGATGCAGGCCCAATAAACTCTGTCAAGCAGATTCTTGACATATGAAGCTTGGTGTCTCTGCCTCCACCATCCAGAGAGAATTGCTGTTCTGTTTTTTTTTTTTTTTCATTTCTGTGATGTTTTAGAAAACCACATTTGTGTGTTTGAAGTAAAGCATACTCAACCAAAACATCAGATGAATAATGGCAGGTGGAATTGTTTCCAAACAAGAATTTCAATCAAAAGTCGTAATGAAGCATTGGGAAGTAAATCTATGACAGAGAGAGAGAGAGAGAGAGAGAGAGAGAGAGAAAGAGAGAGAAAGGGAGAGAAAGAAACAGCTATGTTGTCGGGTATGAAAATCGAGGGGAGAAAAGCTAAAACAGAGACCATCCTTGTATAAAACTGAGCATCTTTAGGGTGGGTCAAAAATTGCACCAAAAAATACCAAAAAATATCTATTGGAATTACAACATCTCAATTTTCATCTAAGTTCATTTATCGTCTGAGGTCTTGTGAGCATTCTGGCTCTGTCCCAAACTTCCTTGCACTCATTTCTTCATGACGGCGAAAAATCCCATTATTTCTCAGCACCATCTCTCAGGGCTAGCCAAGCAGAGAGAGTGCTCACTGTGGTTTAAGCACAACCTGCTGTATCCCCCAAGGAATTTGCCAGAAGCCCTTCTCTTCCCACAGAAGGACCCTGGGGCCTATCTGACTTTTTCTTTGTTTGCTTAAGCTAACATTTATTGCATCTTACTAGGTGCCAAGCGCTTTGCATGTGTTATTTCATGTAATTCTCCCAACAACCCCATGACGTAGAGATCCTTATTATCCACTTGAGACTCATAATAGTCGAGGAAACTAGATCTGAGAAAGTTTAAGCCTTTTGCTCAAGGCCACAGCACTAGTGTTAGGCAATAGGAACCGAATTCCCATTCAGGTTAGTTTGGGCACCGAGCCCAGGCTCTGAACCATCACACACCCCCTCTTCTCCTTGATTAAAGGAGTTTAATGCTTAGGGAGTTTTATATTTAAACTACTTTGTAGCGTGAGGATGGAAGTACCCACCACCCAGTTTGCCTTAGCACATGCAACTCTCTAATCTGCTCTAAGAAAACCAAGCCCTCTCTTAGAGGTGCCCCTCCACGTGGGGACACTAACTCTAGGTGGACAGTGGGCTACCGACAGTGGGGGTGGTTGTCAGGTCACTAATGGTGCTGCAGGAGCTAGAGGCAGCTGGATCCTGGAGAATCTAGAGCCAAGAGGGCTTCCTGCAGGAGGTGTGGCACAGGCTCTGCTTCTGGTCCACCTTGCTACTGGTGGGGACCCTTCTTTGGGCTGCACCAGCTCTTCAGGAGTGAAGGAAGATGGTCTCTCAACTGCCCCCACCCCAGGGTGCTACTCACCACCAAGAAGGCTGCAGCAGCACCCTTCCGTGGGACCACCCCTGATTCACTCACCCAGAGGTTCACTCACACTGCCTCCCCTGCCCCCAGCCCCTGACAGCATTCTCTGTTTGTTCTCTTCCCGGCCTGCCCACCTGCTTCTTCCTCCGGGGGATTTTGTTTCAGGAGTTTCCTTGCCCCACTCTGCTCCTGAGCTGTAGCTGTGGTCATCCACTTGGCCTTAATTTCCCCTCAATGGGTTTAACAACTGAATCTCAGGAAAGGGGTATGGGGCCTTCAGTTCTCTCCCCAACAAAGGATGGATTTAGGTTCAAGCAGTGCTTTCCAAAAATAATAAATTCAAGTTCACTTAATTCTGCTCCAGACGCTCAGAGAAAATCCAACTAGTTGACTGCATCTGGGCCTCTGCCACTTGACTGTTGGGTTAACTTTGTCCGCACCCTTAACCTGATGATGGGACATTTCTGAGCTTATCCATTACCGTGAGTCTCTACAGCCCAATAACCAATGTTCACTAATTGGGACCTGGAACCTTCCTTCTGCTGTTGCCCTTTCCTTGTTTCTTTGCCATGTTGGGAACATGGATGAATCCATTTTTTTTGGCAAGCCTATTTGGGCATTTCAAAGGAGAGATGTCAAAGGCAGGATCATCACAGGTTGCAACTGTTTTTTTTCTTTTTTTCTTAACCATTCTACATCCTATCTACACCAGATCTCCAATCTGTGATTTTACAAAGTAACCACGTCCTATATTATCTGTATCCCCAAAGGACACAGGCAGCAAAGGCTGGAGACCAAGGAAGAACTTGGCATGCTCCAGAGGCAATCAAACACGCTGGCTGGCAGAGCACTTGGGAGAGATTATCTTCTGTTCTCTGCTTTCCTTTTACCTGGTCCCAGTTGGCTTCCGAAGGCCAGCTGGCTGCCAGCCTCTCTCTCTCAGCTTAGCTGCTGTGTCCTGCCTGGGCACGCTGGGCAGCATGCTAGGGCAAGATCAGCTGCTACTGCTCTGTCCTCTCTCTACTCACATTATGGATGAATATGGAATACCAAATCCACCAGGCTGGACTTTGCATTCTCAAAGCTACAAGTCTTTATTTTGGGGCATGGTATATTTTGAATTCAAAAAGCTGTCATAAACAGATACCAATAAAGTTACCACCTTGTGAGTGTTGGGGTACAGGCACCTGTTCCCCCTGCCAGGCATTTAGCATGCAGCATGAATTTCTTATTTAATCCCCATAAAAACATTGCAATGAGACTGTATTCCAATTCTATGTTTAAGAAATGGAGGGTGAAACATATGCCTGTACTTAACAAATGACCAGGCAGCATCCGAGTCTCAAGTCTGTTCTCTTTCCACTCCCGCATGCCCCTAGCAGTCCTGGCCGGATGCATCAGCTTCCCTTGGAGAAAGCAGCAGGATTTTGACTTGATTATTCTTCTATTAAACAATTCAACAAAAAGTAAATCTAACTATTATATTATCATGTTGTTTCAACAACTGTCCTGGTTATAAAGCAAAACTAGGCACTTCTCAATGTAACGGACTCACTCGTTTTTCTCCAAGTCTGGTCTTCTCTCACACCTGACAGAAACCTGGATTTGTGACTTAAATCTAGGTTTTGGGTTGAAATGTTAAAAAGGCAATCTCTTATACTAGAATGTTCTGCAGAACCAGTAACCATCACTTCATCAGCATCTATGAAGCTAATTCCCTTGTAGCAGTTAGAAACACAGATTCAGAGCCTGGCACGATAGCGTAGTAGTTAAAGTCCTTGCCTTGTGTGCACCGGGATCCCATATGGGTGCCGGTTCTAAGCCCGGCAGCTCCACTTCCCATCCACCTCCCTGCTTGTCACCTGGGAAAGCAGTTGAGGACGGCCCAAAGCTTTGGGACCCTGCAGCCGTGTAGGAGACCCAGAAGATACTCCTGGCTCCTGGCTTTGGATTGGCTCAGCTCCAGCCATTGAGGCCACTTGGAGAGTGAATCAACAGATGGAAGATCTTCCTCCGTCTCTCCTCCTCTCTGTATATCTGACTTTCCAATAAATAAATAAATCTTTTTAAAAAAAAAAGACAAGAAACAGATTCAGGCAGTGAGGTTAAAAAAAAAAAAAAAACCACTCTAGGATCAATGTGTTGGTTGCAAACTCTGGGATCCCACATGGGTACTGGTTTGTATTCCAGCTGCTCCACTTCCCATCTAACTCCCTGCTTGTGGCCTGCGAGAGCGGTTGAGGACAGCCCAAAGCCTTGGGACTCTGTGCCTGCATGGGAGATCCAGAAGATGCTACAGGCTCCTGGCTTCAAATTGGCTCAGCTCTAGCCATCATGGTCATTTGGGGAGCGAACCAGCAGATGGAAGATCTTTGTCTTTCTATTTATCTGCCTTTCTAATAAAAATATATAAATCTTAAAAAAGAAAAATTCTCCATATTAAAAAGTCCGCCTATTATCAAGGATGAAGCACCTTAAGAATTATCAGGTGACTGAACTGAAGGTATTTAAAATAATATGCTCTCAATGATTTTGAACTACTGTTATCAATATAATTTTCAACTCTCCTAGGAAAAGAATCTTATTCTTGAATGCTTCCTGATACTGCTGTTCAGTTGCAATTATAAGACAAGCCATGTGTTATCTGCCTTGGATAGTTATGCCAGATCTGGTGGTAGGCAGTCGAATACCCCATCGTGGGCAGAGGACAGAATTAGCATATGGTAATGATTGAGCACTGCCCTGAGATGGAATGTAAGGAGAAAGAGACCCTCCTGACCCACCTGTCTTTCATGATACACGTTATCATCTCCCGATAATGAAGACGAGCCCATGTACTACCTTTCTCATAACTGGAAACATTCCTAATTTTTGCGTAATAATCCCAGGAATGAAATGGAAGCTACACTCATGTGGAAACAACATAAATACAAATATTAGCAGTAAGATGTCTGGATAGAAAAGCTACAATAGTTTTTTGGGGTACTACCCCCAAATTTCTAAAATCTAATGAATGTATTTACTTTCACAATTTAAAAATTATTTTAAAAAAAAGCTATAGGAATTAGATATATTGATACCCAAAGTTACTTTCTGCCTTTTTTAAATTCCTCTGTCAACATTTATTTTGGTGGTAAAACAGATGTTTTTCCATCCTTTTCTTTCGGATACATTGATGGCTTGCCAGATTTAGTACTTATCTTAATAAACCTAATTTCAGTAGCAACAATCATCAACTCTAACTTACATTCTAATATTGTATTTCAATCTACTGTGTCTTTGGTGGGATGAAAGTAGAAAAAACTGGAGAAATTCTAGGGAAAGGAGTTTAATAGAAATGAAAACTGAAGAAACACAATTGTACTCAACCCTCAGGCAGGCAATGTGATGCCCCCTGTTTGGGTTACAGCTGTAACTTGTTCATCAGAACCCTTCACTCAGACATCCAGTTCTTTCCAAAGAGTACTAAATTCGATTAAAGCTCTCAGCCTAACAATGTATGTATTGACCAGCTTTGCAGAACTCTTCCAAATCTAACCAGTTTTAGATTGAACCAGGGATTCCAACATCATCGGAGCCTTCAGACTCAATGGCATGTCATGGAAAATGGAAAAACACCAAGCCCTCTCCGGCTTTTTTTTCCCCTTCTCCCAGTTTCGAATGTTGCTTTCAGAAACATACCTGGTAATTAGTGAATGAATCAAGAGCACTCTTTCAAAGAAGCAAGTCCGTGCTCTGTAGATCCAAATCACTATTTAATGATAAACAGGCTAGGTGAGAGAACTCGGCATTAAGCAGGATGCCAGCCAAGGAATAATTGCAGTCAGCATTTCTTGGGTGAAGATGCTGCTCTAAGCACTTCTAAAACGTTTGGTCCTGCCAACCAGCTGAGACAATGCTGCATCATCTTTGTGCCACAGGAGAGGGAATGAAGACCCAGGAAGTTTAAGGAAGTTGTTCAATGTCACACAGATTTCCAGTGGCAGAGCTCAGATCTGAATCTTAGGTGAGCTGGCTCTAGAGTCTGGGTCCTTAGCTAGAGACCGTATCATCCTGAATGATCACCAGAACTGGAAGGAAGGAGTTGTGTGGACAAGAGGATGGCGTGAGGGGCTCTGCCACACCCACAATCACATCAGTGTTTAGTTACCTCGGCTCTAGTCTTCCAACACTACAGTGAGCCTAACGGCTGCCCTTCAAACTACATCCTGTGTTGCCAATTCTGGAACCTATGAATGTGACCTGATTTAGAGACAAATCATGGCAGGGATAATTGAGTTAAGGGTCCAGAGCTGAAGAAACCATCCTGGATTAGACAGGTAGATAGTAAGTCCCAAGACAAGGGCAGAGAGTGGAGACAGTAGAGAATACACAGAGAAGACGAAGAGGCATTGGGACCACAGAAGCAGAAAGTGAAGTGATGTGGATGACCCCCTGAGACATGCTTACAGTTCCCAGCCGCTGCATGATGCAAGGAGTGGATTTCCATTCAAAGCTCCTTAGAAGGAGAATGACCTTACTGCATTTTAGACTTCTGGTCTCCCAAACTGTGAGAGAACAGTTTGTGGTTTTAAGTCGCTGGGTTTGTGGTAGTTAGCTTTCTACCTTCAGGAAACAATAAACAGACGTTCTATATATTGGTAGACTATTTCCAATTTTCAAATATTTTGGCACATGTGATTTCACTTGTTCTCCCTAGTAAGTTCTCTTGGGCACCCAGATCTACCACAAAATGGCTGTGGGGTCTTGTGCCAATCACCAACTTCCTTGGCTTCTATTATGCAGCTATCCAATGGGGCGAAAAACACCTGCCCTGTGTCCCCTGCCAAGGTATCATGGAAACCAAAGCAAAGATACATGCAAAGGTACTTGTCTCCTTGAAAGCTGCCTTCGACTCAGGGCTAGTTTGATTTATGGTCTTTTGGGTGACAGCTAAGTCATTCCTGCCTGGAGATGTGGGTACCATCCACACACACCTGGGTGAGTGTGGGCCTCCTTCTCCTATCTCCTTGCCCAAGATGGTGTTGAGGTTGAGGGTGAAGGGTGGGCAGCGTCATTATGGGACTCTGACGGGGAAGGAAGTTGAGCACACTTGAGCAGAAGATTGTTGGCCTATGGCTAACTTCTCAAGAAATACTCGGTTTACAGACAGACAGGCCCAAAGCTCTGTTGCCCTCCAGCCCTTGTTCTCTGTGTGGTCAGAGGCCAGGGACCACCCTGGGAGCTGTGAGTAGAAGTCTAACTTCCTGTTGACCTTTCAGTCCTGGGCCTTGGGATCAAGTTGCTTCCTGAAAGGCTGGTAATTAGTGCCAATGGACATGACGGTTTAGTGACGCTGGCACTTACCCCATTAAGAAGTGGACCAAGGCCAGCAGACTAATCACTCAACCAGGACACAGACAGCTAAGACCTCAATGGCTGGACACCCCTGTACAATCCCTGTGTTCTTCTAACCATGCTCTAGTGGACAACAGGGAGTTGGGCAAGGAGAGAAAATGGGAGCTCCAAGATTGAATGCCACCCTAAGCTGTGAAACAGACACATCAGGGCAAGGAAGAGGAGATATAAAGGGAGAGAGAAGAGGATCGGCAGGCTGGAGTGATAACTGTATGCTCTTCTGGGGGATAGGAAGAGTGGAGGCAGAAGAAAATGCAGGTAGAAGAGAACATGAATTCTTAAATCAGTGGCACTCACTTATCCAAATGTCCTGGAAAACTATTTCCTGGCTTTTCATGAACTAAGCCACTTGCTTCCTATCACGCCATTTGTCTCCTGTTCCTGTAGGCTCTATAGATACCCAGAATTCTTTTTTAAAATTTGGTATCATCAAGAAATAAAACCTTGCTTTAGTTTATTATAACAGCTTTGTAATCATTTCCCTCCTTACTTTATATCCCATCCAAACTGCTCTCCATGCTTAAGTACCAGTGATTTTTCAAAAAGACAATTCTGAGGGCTGGCACTGTGCCATAACAGGCTGATCTCCTGCGTGCAGTGCTGGTATGCTATGGGGGAACCAATGTATGTCCCAGATGCTCCCTTTCTGATCCATCCCCTGTTGGTGGTCTGAGAAAGCAGCAGAGGGTGGCTCAGGTCCCTGGGCCCCTGCACCCAGTTGGGAGACCCAGAAGAAGCTCCTGGATCCTGGCTTTTGGCTTCAAACCAGCCCAGGTCTAACTGTTGTGGTCATCTGATTAGGGAATCAGTGGATGGAAAATCTCTGTCTCTCCTCTCTGTAATTCTGCCTCTCAAATACAAATAAAATAAACTTTTAAAAACAAATGACAGGGCCCGGCGCGGTGGCGCAAGTGGTTAAGTCCTCGCCTTGCACGCCCGGGATCCCATGTGGGCGCCGGTTCTAATCCCGGCAGCCCGGCTTCCCTTCCAGCTCCCTGCCTGTGGCCTGGGAAAGCAGTCGAGGACGGCCCAAAGCTTTAGGGCGGCCCAAAGCTTTGGGACGGCCCAGGGCTTTGGGACCCTGCACCCGCGTGAGAGACCCGGAAGAGGCTCCTGGCTTCGGATTGGCATAGTATCGACCCGTTGCGGCTCGCTTGGGGAGTGAATCATCGGATGGAAGATCTTCCTCTCTGTATCTCCTCTCTGTATATCCGCCTTTCCAATAAAAAATAATAAAAATAAATCTTTAAAAAAAAAAAAAAAACAAAACAAAAAACAAATGACAGCTCTGTATGTCTAACTCCCCCACCTCAACCCTTCCCTGGCTTCTGGCTTGCTGTTGCTACTGTACTGGAGCTAAAACCTGAAACACTTAACATGACCTGCTCGTTCTGGTGGCTGTGGATCCTCTCCTAGTGTAGCCAGTATTTCAGCTTTCCTTCCTAACTCAGAGTCTTCAAATGAGTCATTCATCCGTGCCCGTGCACAAACGCCCGTTGCACTAAGAGTGACAAGGTATGTGTGTATGTATTATTACATATATGGAACTAAACAAGCAGGTTGGATCTGCTCCTTTTGACCAGAAAGTTCGTCACCTGCTCTGTCCCTGCCTAATTCTCCTCCTTTGTTCTTCTGACAGCCAATGAGATCTTCCCAGACTCCTACCACACTTGAATTACATTTTCTTCAGGGTGCCTTTCTCTCTCCTGTTCTCTCCCTAAATAGCTTACTATACAACATATGCGAGGCTACTTGAACAAGTTTGTGGGGGAAGTAGGATTAAAATATAAGTTGATTTTTGCACAAAAAATCTTTTTAAATTTATGCATGTGAACGGTCTTCAGGTTCAAGGAAAAAATATGTTATTATGAACAAAGTATACATGGATGTCAAAACATTTTTGCCTCCAAATAAATTTTAATTCCATTTTATGTGAATTTTTAAATATTACCCTCACATGTGTACACAATATATAGGCTTACAGTTATATATAACTTGTTCTATAAATATCAATCCTTGTCTTTTTGCTCTCCAAGGAATTGGGAGATGTGTACTTCAGTGCTTGCAGCAAATCCATTGCCCCAACACTAGACATACAGAGATTCTGTTAGTCCAGGGTGGGGTGGGATTTTTTTTTGAGAGTGTAAAAGGGAGAGCCAGGACAAAGAGGAGGCCCAGCAGGACTTTTTTTTTTTATATTTTTATATTTTTAAATTTTTATATTTTTGGCTGGGCCTTCCCAGATGTATTTTTTGACCCTGCAATGCATGGCTGTTCCATGCCGTGACCTCCTCTTTAAAGTCAGAGAGTCTGAACGATAATTCTGCTGGCCTGGGTGCAACCCAACTCCCCTTTCATTATCTTTCTTTTATTTCCATCAGCTGTGGAGAGGATAATACGTGCTCCTGCACACAGCGCACACCTGCTCAGTAACTCTGCATCTGAGGTGTGGCTGTCCTGCTCAGGGGTCAAGGCCTCCGAGGGGTATATCACCCCGACTGCAAATACAGGGTTTCACCCTTCGTGCCAGGACACCCAGGTGCCTGGAGGGGATGAAGGTGATGAGCAAGGATGAGAGATGCCAACTGCCTGTGTGAGTCAAGTGGGCCCTGGCAAAAGCTGGCAATTAAGGAAACAAGATACATTTCCAATACTCTTCACCAACACAAGATGGACAAAATGCATAAGACAATCTGTATCCGATTTTTTAAAAAGCCGTGGGGCACAGAATCAACTCAGATCGCATTCTATTAACAGAGACCAATCCCAGCAAGCAAAACACTGGACCTCTGTACAGGCACAACGTAAGCCACCATCCTTTTATAACCTTGCAATACAGCTGGCATCATGTAAATTAACTCAACGTCTCTTAACTGCACCACGCTGAGACTCTCAGGCTCCGAGAGCTCCAGGGATCCAACCGGAAGCCCCAAACTTAAAAGATTCAGCTTATAATTCCAAATCTAAAGCATTTTCATGTGGCCAAAATAAAAATAGGCTGACCATGAACATTTAACCTCAGCACTTTAACCAGAGCTGTGGCCCAGATCTAATCACAATTAAGACCCACCATCAAAAAGAGGCAGATAATGTTAACTCATTTCTCCCAAGTAATCACAGCCCAACAATAACAGAAAAACACATGAAACCTTGCCCGAGATACATAAAATTCTCATTATCTAGATCAGTTGCAACAGTAGAAAACCCTTGATTAAAAGAACTAGTGTATGAATCAGTGTCCTTAAGCCTATGAGATGAAACACTTGTCAAGAACCAGCCATGTTTTGTTAAGACATATTTCCATAAATGTAACCACAAATATTTTCAGAGAACTATCAGTGGATAACAACACTTAAAAGAGGTGTTCACGATAACTCAGCTGTTTCCATTTATGGTTATACAGAAACGTTTCAGACTTTTGTCTTTTCAGGCCTCAGGACCTGCCACGGAGGGCCATGATTACAGAGCCCTTGGTTTACCAAGTTGAACAAGGCCCATGGTGACCCCAACCATAGGACACAGAGATCTTTAAACAGATGGAAAGAGAAAGTTCCATGATTTCACAAGAAAGAAAATGGGAACCTGTTGGGTCAGAAAGGCTGGCGGGGGGGGGGGGGGGGAGTCTACTCTCACTAGCCTAAAAAGCCTTAGGAGCCAGCGGGAGCAGATGGCTATGCAGGGGTTTGATGGTGGCCACATGAACAGTACAAAAGAACCATGTTATCAACACACTCATCAAAAAGGGGAAAGAGGCATGTGGTCCCCTGCAGTAGGCAAGGCCGACTAAGACCAGGCACTGGGCCTTGGCTGCTAAACAGACTCGCGATTTCCTCCATTTACCATTTGGTACAAAGGGAGACAGGCTAGTGAGCATTTGCTAGCCTGGGCAGACAAGCAAGGGAGAGTCGAGAGAGTGTGAGAGAGTAGAGGGCTGTGGCCTCTTGCAGGCTACTCCTCCTGCACGAGTGTGGCAAAGAGACTTTGGAAGAACTAGAGCAGGGACAGGCCAAAGTGGCTGAGTTACCACGACAAAGCAGGCAAGCCTCTGTCTCCATGAAATAGAGACTTTGGCTGTCATAAACGGGGAAGGCAGGGGAAAGGCTGGGGGTAGCATTTATCGGCGCGAGGTTGTTCAGAACTTACCCCCGGGCCTGTTCGTGCTCCACGGCAGGTGCCAAATACATCACCAGGGATCTGTTGCTGGACGCTCTTACCTTCATACAAGAAGAAATCCAGACGTGAGGGACAGTAGTGGTAAGCCCGCTAAGTTTATAATGAAGGTAGTACACCTGACAAGCAGGCAGGCATCTCAGTAAAGGACTGACAGCTGGGGACTGGGCGTCTTAGAAAGTTCTCAGGTGATTCTAATATGAATCCATGCAGAGGATGGGTTGACCATGATTCCTGGAGGGGATGAGCTGAGATCCAGAGGGTCAGCCAACTTGCTGAAGATCTTAGAGCTGGCTGTTATCAAGTTGAAATGAGGACTTAATTTTTTCAGAGCCTAGTCCCATGGCATCCTATAAATATTCCACCACTTGAAAAGTTTTGTGACCGACTACCATAGCAGCTTTCTTTAAGATTTTTGCATTCTCAGGGCCAGCACGGTAGCCTAGTGTCTAATGTCCTTGTCTTGTATGCACCAGGATCCCATATGGGCACCGGTTCGTATACCAGATGTGCCACTTTCCCTCCAGCTCCCTGCTTGTGGCCCAGGAGGGCAGAGGAGGACAGGCCAAGGCCTTGACACCCTGCACACATGTGGGAGACCCAGACGAAGCTCCTGGCTTCAGATTGGCTTAATTGCAGCTGTTGCAGCCATTTGGGAAGTGAACCAGTGGATGGAAGATCTTTGTATCTCCTGCTCTCTGTAAATCTGACTTTCCAATAAAAATAAATAAATAAATAAAAAGATTTTTGCATTCTCCTGGAATGGCTAACCAACTTTCCTGGTCTATGTATGCTAGGTCTGCTGGGTCTCCAATAAACTAGGGTAGTGGGCCACACTGCCTGTACCATCATGGAACCTATGTTAGGTAACAGAAGGTATCTAAGCAGGCATTAAACTTCAGGTTCAAACTCAGACGCTTCTGAGTTTGAATCCTGACTTGTCAGTTGTTCTTAGGGAAGCTCTGTGTCTTTAACTGCAAAAAGGGAGAGAGAACACTCGATACCTTAACTAGTAGTTTTGAAGAGAAAACGAAGTAATACGTGTGAAGTGTTTAACACACATGACTCCTAACAGGAAAGAAATTACTCCTAGCTTTCAAAATGACACAGGAGTCTGTGGAAACAGGCCACCGAGTTAGAAATCCTGCTTGCCTTTCCTTTCTGTTTTTGTTTTGCTATTTTTTCTTAATAGAAGTATGCATACAAAATATAGATGTGTCCCAGAAAATTCAGAAATTGTTAAAGCAGTCAAAAACTGCATTATTATTATTATTACTATTTTACCAGTACTTGAGACTGCAGATTTAATTCCCTCATACATCTTTAGGCAGTGCAGTTTGGCCCTGAGCAGTGAAAACATTTCATGATGGTGGTGCTAGAGCAATAAGCAGTTACTTGAAACAGCTTGCTTTCAGGGCCTCTCCGCCCCCTGTGGTTCAAGTTCTGATTTTGCCAAAGAATCTTTCCTGGATACTAGTGTCGGTAGTCCTGCCAGATGTTGGTTCACCAGTTTCATCATTTTTTAAGGTGCCATGGAGTCCTTGGCATCAAAATCAAACTTCTCTGGCAGCCACAAAATGCTAATGATGTAAATTGTAGAACCCTCATATTTATTTGTTTGTTATCTGTGTAAGCCAATCAAAAAGTGAATTTAGAAGCAACCCCAATAATGATCCATTGGATAGATTTATCCTATTCCTGGAAATCGTCTTTATGCCTCTGAAAAGACCATTTATCTGCAATTTATCTCCAGGATTGTAGCATGTCAGGTTGGGTTGCTTCCTGTGACTCTAACTTCTCATCTTTTAAAGTCCTGGCTACTCCATTTCCCATCTAGCTTCCTTCTAATGTGCCTAGAAAAGCATTGGAAGGTTGCCCCTGTCTTTGGGCCACTGAATCTCATGGGAGACCTAGATGGAATCCCAGGCTTCTGGCACTGACCTGGCTCAGCCTGGGCTGCAGCAGCACTACGCGGAGCGCATACATAGATGGAGCATCTCTCTCTCCCTCTTCCCTTCAAATACGTCTTATTATTTTATCTTTAATTTTATAGTACAATTTCATAGGCTGTGGGACAAATACATGTTTTTTTTAATATATTTTTATTTTGCATTTTGAATTATGTGGTACAATTCCTATAGGCTGGGATTCCCCTCAAACTCCTTCCCCCGTCAGATTTTTCCCATTTTACTACAGTAGTGTAGTCTTTCACAAGGAATCATAATTCTATCAGTCTCTTATTTAAGTGTACCCCGACATTGTTGGTACAGACAATGTCAGACAGTCCAGCATCCCATTGTCTACACATGTCCAACAGTTTCGTTGGGAATCCATCTTTCATCTGGAAGCAAGGATGCATGTTCCATTATTCCCCCACGTCTGTATATGACATATCCCAGTAGTCCATCACTATACGTTACCATAAGTGAGAAGCCATGAAACAAGGTCATCAACTGGTATGAGTTAGAACAGCCACATCAACAACAACAACTTCAACAACAAATTATAGCACCATGAAAAAACGCGCCACTGAGTAACCAACACATGAGTGAAAAAAGGAAACACCAAAAATCTCTTGGGGAAAATGATGCCATCGTATAATTCATGAGCCCATGATGAATTCGACTAGAGAAAAGAGATTTTTTGGAATGAAACAAACTGAAATAAAAAACATCAAAACACATAGATCATCAAATATCAAAACACAATAGATCATCATGTTAGAAATGATCTATTTTTAGGATTATGAAAAAAATACAGAAAAATTAGAACTTTTTTAAAGATTTATTTTATTGTTATTGCAAAGTCAGATATACAGAGAGGAAGATCTTCCATCCAATGGTTCACTCCTCAAGTAGCCACAATGGCCAGAACTGAGCCAATCCGAAGCCAAGAGCCTGGAGCCTCTTCCAGGTCTCTCATGCAGGGACAGGGTCCCAAAGCTTTGGGCCATCCTCGACTGCTTTCCCAGGCCACAGGCAGGGAGCTGGATGGGAAGTGGGGCCGCCAGGACATGAACCTACACCCACATGGGATCCTGGCGTGTGCAAGGTGAGGACTTTAGCTGCTAGGCTACCGCATCAGGCCCCAAAAATCAGAATTTTTGAGATGAAATCTTGAAAATGAACTCATGCTACACTCTGGAGGAGTATCTATCGCTCACTCACCTAATCCTTTATGAGCGTAATATTTTGCAATCCACTAGAAAGCCATTCTAGCATTATAACTGCTGATCAAATGGTGACAAGAGAATGTGTCAGGAGGAAGACAGCTGCAGACACTTACGTGGGAGGCAGTGAGTGAATCAGTGTTGAATAAATTCAGGTGACAGGGGAATGACTTGCACGCCAACAGGAAGGGGACTTCAGGGTGACTGACCATCAATAACACCTCCTCTCCTATTTAGCAACAGAAAGGAATGAATTGTTGATTTTCATAGCAGGGATATATACGGCAATGATTATGTTGAAAGAATGAAACTAGGCAAGAAAGAACAGAGTGCATATTGCATGCACGTATAATTCTAGACAGTGGAAATAACTCTACAGTGGCAGAAGAAGAGGTGTAGTTGCTCAAGCTTACACATTCACCTTGCAACCAGGTCCTCAAGTCCCTAACTTGGTGTCCCCCTCGAGTCTTCCTTCTTCCTGCCCCCAGGGACTCGGGGACCAGTCAGCCACATCCATGTTACGAACCAGGTTAGGATGATGTGTGGGGAGAAGTCCACCTTCCTACGAATTTCTAAAGCCTTTGGAAGTTTCTTGGGCTAGACAGTAAATTTTCTTCATGGAGACTTTGGAAATTTAGGGCAGGCTTAGGAACATCCTTCTAGTAGGAGTAAGCAGGCAATGAAATCATAATTTCATGTCTTATGCCCTTCATAAGGAGGAGATAATTATCCCACTAAATAAATTTGGTAGAGACAGAGGTAGTGAAAAATAAGGTTGTCATTGAGCATCTCCAGAAAGCCCTACACGCAGCATGGCAGCTATGGTAGCCTCATCACCTTTGTGCCCGAAATTCCCCCTTACTGAATGATGCGTTTAGTCACACTTTTTCACTTTATTGATCAAGCTTTTTAGTCTGATGCAGTCCCATTTGTTTGACTTTGACTACTTCTGTTTTAGATGTCTTTTTCAGGAAGTCTTTCCCTATGCCTGTATCTTGGAGAGGGCTTCCTATGTTTTCCTCTAATAGCTTGATGGCTTCTGGGTATAGATTTAGGTCCTTGATCTATTGAGAGCTGATTTTTGTTCAAGGTAGCAGGTGGAGGTCTCGTTTCTTACGTCAGTAGGCTGCTATCCAATTGTCCCAACAGCATTTGTTGGAGAGACCAGGCTCTTCTGTTGGATTGTTTTCAGTTTTCTGGTCAAAGATGAGTTGGCTACACATGCATGGGCTCCTTTCTGCTGTTTCTATTCTGTTCCATTGATCCTCCTCTGTTTCTGTACCAGTACCAGACTTTTGATGATCGCTGCTCTGCAGTATGTCTTGGGGTCTGGAATTGCGATTCCTCCAGCTTGATTTTTATTCTTCAGGATAACTTTGACTATTCATGGTCTCTTATGTTTCCAGATGGACTTTTGTATCTTCTTTTGTATGTCTGAGAAGAATGCTGTTGCTTAGGCTCCCGAGCTGTCAGCGAGACACAAATGTAAAATCACACTGAGGGTCTACCTAACTCCAGTGAGACCAGCCTACGTTGAGATCTCTATTAACATCGTTTCCCAGCCTTTTGGCTAAGATCAAGTGTGAAGAATTCTATTAACAACACTTGTTAGTATGCCTGTGGGGAGAAAGGTACCCTCCTTCACTGATGGGGGAGCGTAGGTTACTACAACCACTATGGAAATCAGTATGGAGAGTGCTTAGAGAACAAACCTGCCATATGACCCAGATATCCTGCTTCTACGAATATATCCAAAGGGAATGAAATCTGCATATGAGAAGGGAATCTGTAATCCTATATGTACAGCAGCACAATCTACAATAGCAAAGACATGGAAACAACCCAGATGCCTGTCCAAAGAGAAGCTGATAAAGAAACGGTGGTATTCTACTCTGTGAAATACTACTCAGCCATGAAAAAGAACGAAATTCCACCATTTGCAACCAAGTGGCTGCAACTAGAGACCATTATGCTCAGTAAAATAAGTCAATCCCAAAAGGACAAATACCGTATATTCTATCTGACATAAGGCAACCTTCATGCAAATTTTAATATCAATAGCCCTTTCAATACTGTTCTTGCTGCAACTCATGGGTTTTGACATTTTTGTTTTTATTTTCATTTCTTCAAAATAGTTTCTCTTATTAAATTCGTCACTGACTCATAGATCATACATTAGTATCATTTTCTTCAAGAAGGTTTTTTTGTTTTCTTTTTCATTTCTTCATTGACAGATTATTTAGTAGCATGTTATTTAACTCTGTGTTGTTGTAAATTTTTAAACTTTACTCTGCTGTTGATTTTGTTTTATGGCTTTTCACTTAAGGAAATATATAGTAACTGTGTAATAGAGACTATCATGTCCAGATGTGAAGATACAATACAGTATACATCTCTACTTCCAAATAAAAGATGGACTCCCAATGAAACTGTTAAATACATCTTGACAATAGGATGCTGGATGGTCTGCCATTGTCCATACTGGCAATATCAGGATACACTTAAAAGGCGAAATGGTGGATTTCCACTATATTATTACCGTTGTAATCAGTGGGGCAAGGGAATCTGGGGAAGGGGTAAGGGAAATCCCAGAGCCTGTGGAATTATATCATACAATTTAAAATAAAATAAAATATATGTATATATTTAAAAACGTATACAAATAGGTAGAACATGGAATGCATCATGCCTGAAACAGTACCTGATTTAGAGAGGAAAGAACTCCCTGTCCCGAAGAAGTAATGAACATCTTTGGTAGAAATGGGAGTTAAGGAAATCCTTGAACTTACTGTAGGCAAAGGCAGGCAATGAAAGACACCACACCACCACCACCACCACCACACACACACACACACACACACACACAGGGTTTATATAAGAATTTCATCACTACTTCTCATAAGCAATTGCTCTTTTCCTGACTTCCCTGTGAATGCTTTTGCTCATAATATTCTGCATAAAATGCAGCAGTCATAAAACTCGGTGGATAGATTTTAAAGAGTAGTTGTACAAAAGATTGTTTATGTTGGGTGGCAGGTCATTTCTCATCTGAAGAGGGGCTAAATTTAACCGCATACAACATGGTCTTGTTCACTGCCATTCCGGTTAAGGAAAAGTCTGCTGACAACACACTGCCTTGCTGTAACTTCCAGATTGACCCTGTAGGGCTAGTGTGTTGGGCCCTGGAGGTGAAGATGGTTTGCAGATGGGCCTGCCTGCAGGTGAATCATTCCTTCCTGGAGATTCCTAGCTTTGGGGAAACCCACTGCGCTGTGTTTGGAAGGAACAGCTGTTAGAGCCTTGCGTCTCGGGCCTTGACAGGAGACACAGAGCTGTCCAGTTAGGATCTCAAGGACTGGGATAGCAGAGCCCTCGAGGGAGATTGTATTTCTTGTCATGGTTATAGCACATAAGGAGACTTGGGCCTGGCCTTGGTTGCTCGGTCCTGGGCCTTCCTTTCTCAGTCTGGAGCCTAGGAAGGAGGAATTGATTATCCTTTGCTTCCTTCACAGCACCGATCTGTCTCATCTCCACCCTTCCCAGCACTCCCAGCCAGCTACTGCAACGGGACATGTCTCAGGCTACTTATTTATTTATTTTTTCTACATGTGTTCAGGTCTTCAGTAGCAGCAGGATATATTAGTGTTATGACAAACATCATCCTCACCCCCCATTCCATCTTAAGAACTCTGTAATCATCTCTAATATGGAATACTGACTGTGACACACACTTTCTGAAGAACTTTCTAACCACCTTGTTCACTTCTCTCCATAACTTTAAGAAGTAGATGATGACGCTGTTTACACTGTCTTCTCTGCTTCCTGGGATTGGGGGCGTAAATCTCACAGGGAGGAAGTGGCTGAGCCAGGACAGAAGTCTGGGTGGAATGGGGGTGGGAATCTTCAACTCCAAACCCCTATTCTTCACCACTAGATCCTATGCAGAGACCCAGAACCAAGGATTCCTTAGGATTTTTCTTTTTTGCTCTTTACTTTGGGAACCCGAGAAACAGTATTTTAGTCACGGACTTAACTTTTCTGGCCATGCAGAAGTAGTTGGCTATCCCGCTCATCCATCTTAAGGTTGTTCTAAGCAAAATACAATTAAGATGACAAATCTCTTACTTAGTAGGCCATTTAGAGTGCTTAATCCTCTGTTCTTCCGCTCCAAGTGTCATGCGCAGACAGCTGACGCTCGGTAATTTTCATTCTGTGTTTTCTGTTCTTTAGAACTGCTTTCTCAAAAAAATTTCATTTGGAAGCCCTAAATTGAAGAGGGAAATATCAATACAATTATACAGAGTAAATGGTCCAGATTTTTAAATTTTGTTCTAGCTCTGTTTTTGAACACCACCACTAAACATAATATCCTGTGTGTTCTTGACAATAAGGAAACGTGAATTCTGTGCTCCTCCAAACAGGTTTAACTGAAAGTAACTTCACTGATTTAAAGGCAATTTGAGTTCAATAAGAACAATTATGCATTTAACCAAAATGTACAGATATGTACACTGTATAAAACACTTTTAAGCTGAAAAAAGAAGACCACATCCCATTTATGAGTTGGAACAATTACATTGTGAAGGTGTCAACTGATTCACATTAGTGGGACAAACCCAGCCCACTGCCTGCTTTTATAAATAAAATTTTTCTGGAGTCCAGCCATGACCACTCATGAATGTGTTGTATATAGCTTCTTATACCTTCAAAATGTCAAGAATTTTATTATCAGATTCTGTGAAGAAGAAGTTTGCTGAGTTCAGATTTGTACACTAACAATGTTTACAAAAATGAATCTGATACTGCGTGCGTGTGTGTGCGTGCGTGTGCGTGTGTGTGTGTGTGTGTGTGTGTGTGTGTGTGTGTGTGCATGTAGAAAGTGACCAGCTGATTTCAAATCTGGAGAAATGCCAAGAACCTAGAATTGTTGGGGAAAAAATGGTAATACTCTTGGAAAACTACTACCACCTGACTTTAAAGTCACCTTGAACTCCCACCCAGTTGAGGTTCTTCCTGAACATGAGGCAGTTGTTGGTAGGGAGGCTGTGTTTTCTTGCTGAGTTTGCGCAGAAGCGGAGATGGTGTCACTCCCCAGCTCTGTTGTAGAATTCAGTTCTGGAGAAGGGCTGAGTGTGGGGCATAACGGAACAGCCTGCCTTCCTGGTTGGGTCAGGTGAGCCCTCCAGGGACGAACTCCACTGTGGGATTGATGAATTAGACCCTCCTTGTCATCTCCCCCCCACCCCCACCTTGACGTCTCCCTCCCCGTGGAATTCTTTCACTTTCACCTTCTCTGCTACAACCCAGTGCTCCTCTCTCCCTCGGGTTCAAGCATGAGCAAAACCCAAATTCCTTCCTTTACTTGTTCCTGTTACTTCCCACATCACCCAAGATCGGCTACCCGGTATTTTTTTTTTGAACTGAAAACAAGGCAGCTAACTGATGAGCTTTCTTATTCCCTTAGCTAAAGACCTCCTCTGAAAACTATGCAAAAACAAAATCAAATCAATCAAGGGAAATATAAAGCCTACAACTGTTTGACTTCCAAAGCCTATGTGTTTGATCTTGATAATAACACATATTTATAAGATTTTATTTCTTTGTAAAATTAGTTATTTAAAAACTTAAAACTTAATTAAGCTGGGGAGAGAAATAAAGACAGAACTCTCTCATCTACTGGTTCATTCCCTACAAGGGCCAAGGTTTGGCTGGGCTGAAGCAATGAGTCAGAAATTTAATCCATATTTTCTTGTGGGTGACAGGGACCCGATTAATTGAGCTATTCAATTAGCCACAGCCTTCCAAACTCTAGCTCACCAACAGGGACCTGGAGTCAGGAGCTAGAGCTGGGAATCCAAGTCAGGTTCTTGGAACATGTGTGTCCCAACTGGCATCTTAGCTACTAGAACAAACACCTGCCTTGCTACTCAGTTTCTACTTGGCCCATGCTTTTCTCCCATGTGAGCTCTCACCAGGGAATTCCTCAGTACTTAGAATTTTCACTGTTTTATCCAATATCAGCACCCAGTGTCTTTGAAAACCAAACCTTTTCATGATTCAGCAGCTCTCCCAAAGGCTACCCCTTCCCTGAATGCCTGATCAGTCCAATTCACAAAAGACTTTCACTAGAGGGGTGGATGCTGCTTTTTCTTCCACAAATTGCCTAGCATGGTCAGTGCAGTTAACAGAAGATGTTTCTGAAACCAAATACCTGCATTCAAGTGCTAGCTCCACTTTTGCTAACTCTGTCACTCTAGGCAAGTTATTTAACTTGTCTATGTCCCAGTTCCCTCAACAATAAAAAGAGAATTCTAAGGACAGTGCTTCTAGGGCCTGGAATGGTAGCCTAGTGGTTAAAGTCCTCACCTTGCACATGCTGAGATCTCATATGGGTGCCAGTTCTAATCCTGGCAGCCCCACTTCCCATCCAGTTCCTTGCTTGTGACCTGGGAAAGCAGTGGAGGACAGCCCAAAACTTTGGGACCCTGCACCTATGTAGGAGACCCAGAAGATACTCCTGGCTCCTGGTTCCTGGCTTCGGATGGGCTCAGTTCTGGCTGATGTGGTCACTTGGGGAGTGAATCATTAGACAGAAGATCTTCCTCTCTGTCTTCTCTGTATACCTGCCTTTCAATTAAAAAAAAAATTTTTTAAAAAAAAGAACAGTGCTTCTTTTATAAGGCCTTTCTTATAATATACCGAACATCCTTTGAGATGATAGACAAAATATAGCTCGGAATCAATATTGTCTTCTATTTTGACTATCATGAATTGTTTCTTGACCTAGGTTATCAATTCTTCCTACCTGTAAGTTAACACTGAACAGACGAGGAGGCAGGTCGCTTCTCATGACACCCAGTCTAGGGAAGCAGGCATCTTCCTCTAAGAAGCAGAGAACAAGGTCTTCATCCAAGCTCAGATCTGTGAAAATGAAGAGAGCTTCACATTGGGTCTTAAGAGTTGCGATTCAGGAAATACAGGTTCGGATAGCTCTGACTCAGTGTGCTGAAGAAGGCAGGAAAAGTGGGAGTTTGTATGAGAAGAAACAGGGCCCTTGCGACCCATAGAAGATAAAGGAAAGAATGCATAAACAGAGTGGGAACGTCCATAAAACAAGCATCTGATAACCTCAGGACATGCGCAGGGAGCCTCTGGGAACAATGTGATTGTCCTGTTGTTTCCGAGGGTCTGGCTGTCGCAGAGATCTGCGGGGTAAGGGTGGAGTGGAGCTAAGTTCATGCTGCAGGCAGCATCTGGCATCAGGAACAGCTGTGTCCCCCGACAGCCTCCGACATCCGTTTTGCAAACTCTTCCAGTGTTGTTTTCATAGGTAACTGCGCACAGTGCGAATGAGGAGGTGGGCAGCATGATGAAGAGAGAGGCCTGTGGTCACACTGCTAGCCGAACTCCCTGTAGAAATGGACAGCAGTGTTGCCGCAATGCTCGATGGCCCCTTCTCTACCCCAAGTCTCTAGGGAGTAGAAACTGTGTCAGTGCTTTCTGGCTGTTGTTCTTTCTCCCTTCTGCGAAAATAGGAAGTGAAATCCTTTCAAAAAATAGTCATCATCATGGAAAATGGAATAGAAAGATAATTTCACTGTCATGCAAAAAACAGTTGCTATCAAGGCAGTGTCCAGGAACTTTTTGAAGCCTCTGCATATACTTAGAACCTGCTACGTGGGTACTTTCTAGACTCTCCCTAGCTCTTATTATAATTCTCATATAAGCAAGGAGGTAACATGAAGGAGCTGAGCTCATCAATTCTTCCGTAGGACCCACGTACTCCACCCACAACCCCCTCCTCACCCTGTCCCAGTTGTGTTTGTAGAAAACCACAGTTTCTGTGAAACCACTACCCAGCACTAGCACTGGCCAAAAATAACGAACATGGCAGCCAATTATATTCCTGTGATCGCCAGGAGCTAGCTGTCATATCGTTGGAGTCCATTGCCACGGCTGACTCCTCTGCTTTATCATGTATCTGATACCATGATACTTGCAGGACTTCCAAAGCAGGGCAAGGAAATGGGTGGCACTCCAAGCACTGCCCTCTGTGAGTACTCAATGAAACGCCAACCTATCTCTAGAACATACAAAGGGATCATCTCCCCGAGGCCCCCCAGGCACAGCTCACACAATGTCCTAATTCGTTCTTGCAGAGCAGACAAGAATCTGGATCCAGCTATTCCCCAACCACTACCTTTATTTAAATTTGTGATCCACTTCACATCCCCCAATTTTTGCTGAGTATCACATTTTCTTCTGTGTCATGTGTCCTGGCTAGATGGGACTGTAATAAGGGCTGGCTTACAGCGACGGTGGTAAGAGGACTTTTACTGCTGCAAGCTCTTAGTGCCCCATTGGGTGCTCCTTCTAAGTGTAAATGTATGTCACTACTAAGTTTCAAGCTTTATTTTCTAATCCTGCACACAATCTTTTAACATTTTTATCCATATGTGCCTGGTAAATTATTTCATTTTTTTTAATTACTGTTAGAAAGGTTGCTTTGCTATTTTTGAAGATTTTATCCTGCTGTGTTCCAAAGGACACATTCACTGTTGAGAAAGGAATTCTGCCATCTGAGAATGAACTGCTGGGGTCATTTAATTGCATTCCGAAGGATTTTCCTTATTTGCTATGCACGCTTGGCTTACTGATTTAGAAATTATTCAAGTTTCTAAAAGAGGAAATGGTATTTCAATAGGAATGTTTAAAATATTCTAATGTCATAGTATTTCCAACGGAATGGATGTTAAAAATAGGAATCTCAAGCAGCTAAAAGTTGTGGAGGTGGAGTCAGAAGCACCAGCATGCAAGAGGAAAAGGGAAGAAGCACTACAATTTCTACTTAAGACATGGCCATTCAGATTATTCAAGAAATGATGGGGGCCTGGTGTGATAGCCTAGCAGCTCAAGTCCTCACCTCCTACATGCCAGAGTCCCATCTGGTCACCGGTTCACGTCCCGGTGGCCCCACTTTCCATCCAGCTCCCTGCCTGTGGCCTGGGAAAGCAGTCGAGGATGGCCCAAAGCTTTGGGACCCTGTGCCTGCGTGGAAGAGGCTCCAGGCTCTTGGCTTCGAATTGGCTCAGTTCTGGCCATTGTGGCTACTTGAGGAGTGAATCATTGGATGGAAGATCTTCCTCTCTGTCTCTCCTCCTCTCTGTATATCTGACTTTGCAATAAAAATAAATAAATCTTAAAAAAAAAAAGTGGAGCAGCTAGGGCTTGAACCAGCATGTATTTAAGAAAAAAAGAAAAAAGAAGCGGTGGCATTTTAGGTCAACCATTGATATGTGAGCCTCATGGGGAGCAAAGCCTGACACGGCTGGGAAATGCAGACACGACTCTCACACCCAGTCTTTGCTGCCAGTATTTATTCTGATGGGAGACTTCTTTAGCAGCATACTCAATTATTGAAAGTAATTTGAGTGTGGAAAGCTTATGTGTGACCTCAGAGTGAACACAAAATATTAGTGCTCTTTTTCTAGCATCTTAGCATGGAGAAATAATGTTATTTTTCAAGTTTCACTGCTTGAAACCCAAATGAAATAACACTGATGACACATAAAAGGAGAATTTCCTAACAGTCTGTGTTAAGCATATATTTTCTCTTTTAAAAGTTTGTGTTTAAAAATTTATTTGAGAGGCAATGTGCGTGTGTGTGTGTGTGTGTGTGTGTGTGTGTGTGTGTGTGTAGGGAGAGAGAAAGAGAGAAAAAAAGATTCACGTCCCATTCACTGATTCACTCCCCAAATGCCCACAATGGCTCCGAGAGCTTAATCCAGATCTCCCATGTGGGTGACAGGAACCCAGTTGCTCGAGTCAGCATGCCACCTGCCAAAGTCTACATTAGCAAGGAAACAGAGTCAGGAGTCATAGCTGGGCTTCAAACCCAGCCATTCCAAAGTATGAGACATGGCCATCCTGTTAGGCCAAACACTTGACCTTAGATTAAGTTTTAGATCATAGTGAAAACTACCTGCCAAGTCTGCCCAAACTGCTCTGTCTCTATAGAGAAATAGCCAATGTTCAATAATGAATGAACTGACCTATTTTTAACCTGGTTACTTATTCATTCATAATTCATATAGTGAATTGGAATGGTGTTCTATCAGAAATGCTGTTGAATGTGGAAACTTTTTTTTTTTATTTCTGGGAATTAATCATGGTTGATGGGTTTAAGATTCTTTTTACAGACAAAAAAAAGTGTTTTACAGAAAAATAGGCCTCAGGCCAACAGAATGACCCTTAGATTGGCAGCAGAACAGTTCATAGGAATGTCATACACTTCACTGTTGCTGGTCATTGACTGTTTGGAGGAGAGAGGTAGGGTAGGCTTGTCATAGTGAGACATGACTATCACCGTAAACAAAAGCTGGGTCCATAAAAGCTCCTGTAGTTCTCTCAGTTGTTCGGTAATGAAATTTGCTAAGTCAAGTTATGTGAAGGAGCAGTGGTCAAGTGAATTTTAGAAGACAGATTGAAGCACTGTGTTCCTTTGGGGGAACCCTACCTATAAATAGTTGAGTGCTTAGTGTTAGCAGTTTGCATGCTGTTCTGTAAAGAAGGCTAGATGTTCAAGTTCACAATCGAACAGACCGTCTATAAACATCTTAACAGCATAAAAAGGTGAAGAAAACAAATGTAAACACGGTTAAGGGAGATCAGCACAGAGTGCAGCAATACTATGTGGAAGCTTTCTTGTTTCTGTTCGCTTCTTCCTAACTGAGCAGAACTTGAGCTTTCGCTATGGAGACAGAGAGCTTTAGAACCTTCTAAAATTGCCTGAAGGTATTCCAATGTTTCTGCTAGGATAACATATTCTCATAAAGGCAGCTTTGCTGTCAATTTTTCAATTCACATGTGTGGGTTATGTACAAGTTACATAAATTTTGTCAAGAAAAGCTTCAAGTACATTTGGAAAACAGCCAATGAAGGAACCATTTTTGTTTAAAATTTTTTATTATGGATTTGGAGGTGAGGAATAAATTGCTATTGAAATTTACAGATGATTCAGAATTGGATAGCAGCAGTCCTGGTGAACCCAGAGAGCAGGGGAGGGGAGGGGAATGTAGTACTCTCTCATTAAAGCAAATAAATAGGAAATTTGTATAAAGTTACCTTGGGTGGGAGACAGGTGGATTTTGTTGGATGAAGTGGGCTGAGAGAGACCAACTGCAGATCACCAAATGCACCTGATTTACCCAGTTCTTAATCTTCATTCATCACTAAGAAATGGGGATGGCCTGGTCAAGATAAACTTGCCTAAGATGCAAAAGCTGATCGATCAGAGCTGCAGAAATGCAAACTCCAGACCTTCACACAAGGGAAAGCATAGCAAGCACAGACAACAAATACACTGTGGGAGAACTACTGAAGGGAGCTAGATCGAGTGCTTCCTCTGTGATTCACTGATGCTGGTTGAACGAGAGGACATTTTAAATAAGTCCAAGGCCAAGTGAGTTGAAGGATGCTGCATCTCTTCTCCAAACTCCCAGAGGCTGGGTCCAAAAGTGTGGGCTTAATGAGGGACATTCTGGTACTGGAAAGATACAGGCTGGCAAGATTCCACAAGAGCAATAAAAACAATAAGGGGAACGGAGATGTGTCTGTTGGAAAGATGTTCAAATCCAAGTGTACATCAAGGTCTCTTGCGTGGGGAGGAGAACAGTCACTCTTTGAAGTGTGTGTTGGTCTGTGCTGAAGGGATGATAAGCCTGTAGTCCGGTTATACCCAGGGTTGAATATGATGAAATGTGTACAAGAGCCCTCTAAACTGATAGCACAAAATGCTTTTTGGAAGAGTTTCAGGCCAACTCCTTGAACTTCTCACTGTCTGACTCACTCATTTCCCTGGAGTTCCTCTGTCTCTTGGAGAAACGCCTTTCCCATCCAGCCAGGAAAGGCAGCAGGTGGTATGAGATAGCAGCCCTTGGGGGCTGCCAATCCCAGGGAGCATTGCTGCTGGAAGAGCCAAATGGGCAAGGTGACTCATTTGCTTGTCCTCCCTCAGTCATTTCTATGAGTCATATACTTTCATCCTATCCAAAGTATGAGAAAGTAACATCAAACATGTTACTCTAAGATGTTGTTATCAAATATTTGCTTGGAAAAAGAAAAATCCCCCTCTCATATGATCCTTTCAGAAGATGTCTATTTGGGCTTTTCATTGTGTTGCCATTTCTCAAGTTACCAAAAAAGCAGGAGGTAGGGGGAATGGAGCCGGGGTTTAAGGTCAAACAGAGCAGGGTTTCAACAGCTCAGTGGCTGCCGCTCCAAGGCAGTGATCCAAGCTGCTCCTCAACAGCAAGGGTGAATGGTGCAGCTCTTTCCTAGGGAAGGAGGACTCCTGTGTCAGAAGTTCTAGTTAGTTAAGCAGTAAGTTTTTAGTTTCATGTTTGTAAGAAAGAGCACAGTTCCGTTGTCTATGTAGATGGCCAGGCCACAAAAGTATGGGCTTTGATACCAGACAACTGTACAGGTGAACCCTGGCTCTCTCATCCACAGCTGTGTGACCTCTGGAAAGATCTTGGTAGTGCCTCCAGAGCTATAAAATAGCCATCACCATAGTAATGACAGTAGTATTAATGCTAACATGTTCATCATTGAGCCTTTACTCTCTGTAAACTCAATGGACGTTACCTGTACTACCTCATTTCACTGTCCCAACAAGCCTCGAGAGGGACCTACTGTTGTTCCCATCTCACAGGCTTAGCATCTGGAGCACAGAGTGCAAGGAACAGGCCCAAGGCCATGCCGTTTCAAAGTGGCAGAGGCAGCACAACAAATGCCTTCTCAGGTACTATGAGTCTTACTCAAGGTAAATCAGCTGAAGCAACTGGATCCCAATAAATGTACAAAATATGTGTAAAACTTTTAAAAATTGCCCTAATCAACTAACTGCTTTAAAAACAAATAAAATAAATGAGTGATTCTATTATCCACATCTCAGCTAAGAGTAACTCAGAGCATTTCTTACGTTTTCACCCAAAGCATTACAAATTCACGAAAGGGCTGTGAGTCACATTTAGAACTGGGCTAGAACATCTTCTCCAGCTCCATTCAAGAAGTTGCTTTATTATTTTAATTAACTAAATAAACACCTGGAAAACAAGCATTGCAAGCCTCTTTTCAGTGTACATGCTTACAGACTTAGGTGCAATCTTCAGAGTAGTGCATAATCCCTCCCACTCACATAACCCCAGACATGGACACACATATGTTCCCACAGACACAGTTCTATTGAGAAGTTAGAGAAAAATCTGAACAAGATGCCAAATAAAGCTTCTTTTTTAAAAAAAATATTATTTTCTATGATACATTTTTTAGGTATAGGAATTTTCCCCTTTCCCTCCCCTTTCTTAAAGCTTTCTTACCCAAACGTTACTATATATTATATAATGTTATATAATGTATAATACTATATATTATAATAATATCTACTATATAATACATTTGGCATATTAATATGTTACATACTATCTAATATCTATACATTAGATAATATATATCATGTATTGTATAAAATATTACACAGTATATTTTGTATATTATATACTATATAGTAACATTATAAGTAACATATAACACATATAATTTATATTATATTATATAATACACACATTGGTTGGTGTATTTAGATTGCTAAGTTTGTCATAACAAGCCTAAGCAACAGAAAATTGTAATTGACTGACGACTTAATTTGAGAGGGGAGAGAAAGAAGCAGCAAACTCCCACCTGCTATTTCACTCCCCAAGCACCTGCAACAGACCCCAGTTGGAGCCCAAGCCGGGAACCAAGAATCCAATCCAGGTTGCTCATGTGTGTGACAGAAACCCAACTACTGAGAGATCACTGCTGCGTCTCATGGCCTGGACTGGTGGGAAATGCGAGCCGTGTGTTCTAGTACAGGATGTAGGCGTCAACATCAATCTCTTAATCACTATATCAAAGGCTCGCTCCAAGTCTCAGAAACTGCCTCATATTCTGGAGGCTTGAAGGTCTGTGATCAAGGTGCTGGCCAACCTGATTTCAGATGCAGACTCTTCACAGTTGGTAGATGGCCACCTTCTTATTATACTACATACAGCCTTTCCTTGGGGTGTGTATTCTGAGAGGGTGTTCTCTCTTTTCTTATAACACCACGCACGTTATTATGTTAGGGACCTACCTGTACAATTCCATTTACTCTTAATTACTTCCTAAGTATTGTCACCAAATGCAATCACATCGAAGATTAGCAGCTCCTTCTATGACTGTGGGGACAACACAGTTCCATCCATAGACATGGACCAAGGCTTGACCTGTGCAGAGGCTCCTGGATCTAAGACAGCATTTGCGAATGATTTAGATTTTCCATGGATTGTGGTCATTTACTTTCCAATGATTACTAAAGGGCTGTGAGTCTGATGTTTATGGTTGCCCATGAACAGATGGGATATAATAGATAAGACTCTTTTTGGCAAAGCTGAGCAAAAGAGTCTTGAAATTTAGGGTGGTTGTTCTTTCTAAAAATAAGTTTTGTGACTATTGTACTCCTAGTGCTGAAGGCATTTGAGAAGATAAACAAGGGTCTAAAAGTGAAAGTTAGATCTGGAAAAGAAAGGACCCATTCTGCAGAAGGAACACATGACTTTCAAATGACTCAGATAATTTTGTACATGGCTTGCATGGTAAACAAACATTCAGCGGGTTTGAACGGCTGTGCACCATGTTTTCACATAATCTCAGAAGTGGCATTAGCTCTGGGTTGGCTAATTTAAAAACATCTGTTGGCTTGCTTTCCCCGCCTTCTTGGAGATGATGATGATTAGAAAGGTAGAGAGAGAGAGAGATACTCCATTCACTGGTTCATTCTTCAGATACCCATGCCAACTTGAGTGCAGCCAAGTGAAAGCTGGGCCTCCCATGTGGATGGCAGAAACCCAAACACTTGAAATACCTGCTGCTTCCCAAGGTATGCACTTGCTTGCAAGAAACTAGAATTGGGAGCAGGCCCTCTGATGTAGGATTTAGGTGTCTCGTGCCACCTTGTAGCCACTGTACCAAATTTCACCCTAACTTTTATGTATAATTTAAAACTTTGGAACATATGAATATTTTATCTTCTCTTTCAGACTTGATTACTTCTCCCACTGACAACAGGCACACATATGGGGTGTATATTTGTATCTCTGTATGTGGGTGGAAAGGGGATAAAGAGGAGATAGGCTATATTGGACAAAGAATTAGACTTGTCTTGGAGCCAGCATTGTGGTGCTGTTGGCTTGTGATGCTGGCATCCTAGCACTGGTTCAAGTGTTGGCTAATCTACTTCTGACCCAGCTTCCTGGTATTGTGTCAACCTGAGAAGAGAGACCAGATCACCAAATTACTGGAGCCAGACACCCACAGCCTCCAGAGGACTCCCATCTCCATTCCACCCAATCCCAGGAGACCTTGTCTTCTTTTTATTGCCTCATGGTCATGTGAGTCATAAACCATCACATCCTCTTCCTTGACCACTTCCCACTTCCCGCTTAGAGAAGGAAGAAGAGGTGTGGAGGAGCATGAACAAGAAGAAATTTTATGAAAGGTTGAGAATTTATACCAAGAATAATTAAGTGCTATTCAATGCCCAGCTTAAGTGATACATAAGACTGTTGGGGACTGGCCTTGTACTTCAGTGGGTGCAGCTAAAGCTTGTGTGGCTGATGACCCATGTCTGGTCGCAAGTTTGAATCCTGGCAGCTCTTCTGCTACCGCTCCCTCTAATGTGCCTGGGAAGGCAGGGGAAGATTGTTTTAGTGCTTGAGTGCCTGCCATCCACATGGGAGACCAAAATGGAGTTCTGGGCTCCCAGCTTTGGCCTGGGACAAATCTGGTCATTGCAGCCACTTGGAGACAAACAGTGGATGGAGAATCTCTCTCTTTCTCTCACTGCCTGTCGTATAAGCAAATAAATCTTCATAAAAACACCATTTATAAAGTATTGAGCTAATTTTCTTATGAAATATCCTGAAATGCTCTCTATACCTATCTTACTTTTATCTATCTCCAGACTTGACAAAATCACAGTGATTTTACTAGCAAACACTCTATGATTTTATAGTTTCTCTCCAAGAATATTTTACCAAACTACCAACTGATTACCAATTTCCAATTGATTACCAAATTTTCAAATTGGTAATCAATTCCAAATACATCCCCCCAAAAAGAGAAAGCAATTGTCATGAATTCTTTCTTGTGGCTGGAAGAAATCCCTTCTGCGTGGTGGAGACATGCCAAACCAGTACGAAAACACTCAGGCCACATGGGCCTGAATGTTTCCCAACATTGCCAGCTGCTAGCTTTTCTTCTCACTAAGCAAAGACTTTGTTTTTGAGTCTCGGCTGCAGATTTCTCTTTTTCTTTCTCCCCCAAAGTCATCCATACGCATATTGTGTAACCTTCTTTATAGGCATGCTTCCTGGCTCACAGGACAGACCTGAGACATTCTCCAAATCTTAGCCCATCCCTTTGTGACTCTTTCCAGACCTGTTCAGCTCTCCTTCATTTTCTCTTTTCGGGAACCCTTCAACACTCATTCAAGGGACTATGCATTTAATTGTGTATGGTCTAGAACTATGATGCACATACATGCGTGTATCTTCTCTTGCCAGTGACATGAGTAGCTTCTTGCTCAGTGGGAACTTACTTGTTCTCTCACATATAAGTCTGTACCTACACACACACAGATTGGACGAACACACTTTGCTTGTCTCAAGGGGTAACCTGAGAGTTCATTTGATTCAGAAGAAAGTGCAGCTCAAAGGAATGCTCATTGTTTTGCAACTTCCTTGTAGTGGAAAGTCCCAGCTAGTTATCAATTAATAGTGGGTATCAACAACTATTTATCTAGTGCTTAACAGGGGATGACGGCTGAAGATAACTTCCCCTGACAGAGCCTATTGTGAAACAAGTTCAGTTCTGCTATGGTTTACTCCCTTTTGAGTCTCAGACTAAACTCCTACAATGCCACAGGTGAAAAATAAATCCTGTTTGCAGTCAATCCATGAGTTAGCAAGTTTGTGTCACTATGTTCCAGAAGCCAACAGGCAGATACTGATGGAACGGGGCTCTTGGCTTCATGTATTTGTAACTTTAAGGATGTTTGAGGAAAGACGAATGATATAAACACAAAGAAACATTTGCTAGACTTATCATAGTTATGTTCCCATATTGTGTGAGGTTAGAGGAAAATGAGACAAAGTCAGGACTGGGGCAGGTCACAAGACTTGGAAGCAACACAGCACAGCAGCAGTCCTAGGCAAACCCCAAATGCTGACCTTGTTGGCACAACTCTCTGGACTGTGCTTTTTGTGTGCAAGACGTTAATATAATGTAAGAATGAATTCACATGGTTTTCCTGGGGTTGGTGTGATTCTTTTGCTTAAAAGAAGGAGTATTAATAATTGCAAACTAGTTTGTAGCTTGATAGTCATGAATCTGCATTTAGAAATCAGGAACCACTTTGTTTAGCTCGGAGAGGTGAACTAGAACTGAGAATGACATACCAATGACATCTTACAGCTGGCTAAGAAAAGTCAACATCTCTCTTTTGGGCTGTCCTTTGGCGAGTTGGACACAGAAATCCACATTTGATGTTGTTTTTCCAGAACGAAATACTGCAGGTACCTTCCCCTGCAGTGGGGTGGTGGTGATGGGGTAACTGGTGAAGGAAAACAGCACACTCCTAGAGGATATGCAGCAAGACTAGAATTTTAGGCAAGAATCAGAATATTAGCATTTTGTTAAACACAGAGAGTCAAGGAGCTGATTTTGGTAAGAAGTTTCAGCAAGAAGTTCCAAACTGCACTGACTGCCAAGTTTCAAGGGGTGAGATGCCACTGATGCCCAGGGGATTTAAAACACTGCTGATTTTTCTCAAGGACATTTCCATTCTGGAAAGGGTGCCAGTTTTGAGGCATACATTAAATGTTGTCTTTTAGATGCAGTTCTTAACCCTCAGGGAAACTGACAGGTGACCATTAAGTGGCACCTGTCTCAAGTAATTCTTGAGCTGTGTCTTCCAGAAAGAACTGTGGATGTGGGTGGAGACCTGAGGATAAGAGAGGTGGGCAGTGTGGGGGAGTGAGCCAAGTTTCCAAGTTTCTGAGGAATGTGGCCTCGCAGACAAATTGCTACAGAGGAGGAATCTGACAGAGAAACTGAAGAAATGAACCCAACTTCTGAGGTGCCTGGGCTGAAACACTTTTTATGGCTTTGATGATTAAAAAAAGTATGTATTTTGAATGCTAAGATAATGAAGATCAAAGCTATACAATTTTGGATAAAAGGAATTACTGTTATAATTCAAATTTGGAAAATACATGCAGTGATATTGAGAACCACTGAGTTGATAGCAAAGGTTTTGGTGCTGAGAAAGAAAGATAGTGAGAGCGAGACAGAGGGATTATGAAATGAAGCTATAAGTAGGAATAAGGAAGGGTCTATTGCTACAGAAGGCACTCCTGTAAATGGGAATATTTGTCTATTGCTTACAAATATACAAAATTATTAGGTGAAAAACATTTTCATAAATATTTAGGGCTCTTTTTTACTAAGTTGCATAAAGAACTACTTGAATATATGTTGTTTAACTGTTCGTATCATTCCCAAGGAGTTGGTGAGCTTTCTCTTCCCATTTTATGGTTGAGAAAGTTAAGAAGTAAGTAAAGTAACCTCACAGGGTCGGACCTGGTTGATGACACTTCCTGGAGCTGGACCTATGGATGCTATAGCGATGACTGTTCTATCAGAGCCTGAGCTGTTCCCAAAGCAACTCTTTGGAAGGAACCAAGGTTATCAGTACCAGTGAATATTAGAAGACCTTTGAAAGTGCTCTAAGCATAAGATATCAAGAAAAACAGTCAACAGCTGTCTTTTCTAGGCCGACTTTGGGATGAATGGCGATAGACTGCAAGGAGTCCAAGAGGGATGGAACATTCTTTGTCTGCTGGGATGTCTGCAGGGGTAGAGCCCGGACAGTTCACATGGGTTGTGGTATGAGGACTCCCGGGACACTGCTTGTCCTTAACTGGACAAGCATAGGAGTGGCAGAGGCAAAGGAAGGGTGCACTGGGTGAAAAATGAGTCTGAAAGGAGACCATTCTCTCCATTCTAGTCTCACTCCAGAAACTGGCCTGTTGGTGGTGGAAACGAGACCTTTGAGCAGTGTTCCGTGTGTTTATTCTACTTGTATCAAAGAGGCTTTCATCTCCCCAGAGCAAATTATTAACACATTCCACTAAAGATGTGAGGGTGGAGGCCTGACCTTGGAGAAAAAATAATCACCAGCATAATAAAGAGCTGCCCGACACATGAACTTAAGAAAAATGAACATAAAAGTCCCTACTATTCATGATAGCAACTGGCCAGATGCCAAGGTCCTTGTGCCCAGGAGAGCATGGCAGGTCGATACTGTGTTTGGAGGCTGACCCAGGAATTTTCCATTAGAAGGCTGATGGTGAGGGAGGCAGGGGCCTTTGTAGGTTCAGCAGGTTGAGACAGTCACAGACATTTTCCATCTTAGCTGGAGACTGGATTTTGTTGGTTGCACAAGTGCAGTGATTTTCAATTCCAGGCAATGAACCTTGATCTCTCAAGATGATGTGGTTGTTGGAGAGAGAGAGAGAGAGAGAGAAACAGAGAGATAGAGAACTTCCAATGAACCATTCTCAGATATAGCAAAGAGGAAAAGCAGACATAAAGTAAGTAGAGCAGTGTTTCAGTGTTTCTAAGGGACACTCCCTAAGGGGAGAAGCTGGGGGAGGGAACAGCTTCTTGCTAGAGAATAAGCCAGTTTCGAAAGCAAGGTCACTTGATTTACAGGGAACATTTGACACTCAGGCACCTCCTTTGAGGTATAACTTAACTCTACAAAGTCAGGGGACTTACAGAAAAGAAAGAAAAGTATTTATTGCTGTTGAAAACAGCACCCAAGCTCCACATTCTGTTTTTGTTTGCCTTTTTGAGAAAGATTTCCGAGTAATTCCAAAGTATATGATAGCTCAAGTCTCATGTTCCCTGATTGTGACAACTAAGATTCATGGACAGCCACGAATGTGTCATTTGTCATTAGCATCAGGATTCTCTTTTTGTGCCTAGAAGAACATAAAGAACACAGAAACTGAGAATATGAGCAGGACTTGAAAGATGTCAGAGAAATGACGACAAGATTCTTTGGTGGAAATAGCTAAAGGGTTTTGGTGCACACGGCTTCGTGCCTGCATGGAGGCTTAGTCTGTGATGGGAGGAGTGGCTGCTGACACACCAGGGAAGACTCAGGACACCCCCTGGTGATAACTGACACCTCTCTAGCCATGAGAAGGAGCACCCAAATCCCACCATTTCACCTGTTCTAGATAAAAGCTCACATATAAACTCTGGCTAATAACAGCGATGAGCAGCATTGCTTAGCACCTGACTGCTCAAAAATGCCTTTTGCAACAATATTTGCATCATTGTCATAACCGCTGGCAGGAAGTGGATCCAGAAGCTAAAGCTCAAAGAGTTTGATTTGCCTGTGTTTTCCTCTCTACCTTCCTCAATCTATACTTCCGGTCCACCTCCTATGTTCTGATATCGATTGTTGGTCCTACGACTTATTTAAAGTATCTCTTGCTGGGAACATGATTTCACCCCTGATGACTTCTTTCCTATTCCAATTCTCACGCATCCCAATGCAGTCAGTTAATGAGTCTGTCCAACACACCTGAGACGCATCATTTTAGCATTGGCCTTCATCATCTCTCAGGATAAATTCCAACCGCTGTCTTTACAAGCCATGCCAGGCCCAGTTCTTAGCACTCAGGCCTATCATCATCCTACTTTACAGATGAGGAAGGTACACAGATATTCCAGGGTTAGGTACTCAAGGGGTCAGGCTTTGAACCCAGGCCAGCTTTGGTGCTCACAACACACTGCTATCTCTTTAAGGTTTATTTATTTATTTATTTATTTATTTATTTTGGAAAGGCAGATATATAGACAGTAGGAGAGACAGAAGATCTTCTATCTGCTGATTCACTGCTCCCCACTCCACCAAGCCCCTTCCCCACCACAAGTGGCCGCAACGGCCAGAGCGCCCCTGATCTGGAGACTCTTCCGGGTCTCCCATGTGGGTGCAGGGTCCCAAGGCTTTGTGGAATGCCTGACTTCTTCCCCAGGCCACAAGCAGGGAGCTGGATGGGAATTCGGGCAGCCAGGATCAGAACTGGTGCTCACATGGGATCCCAGTGTGTGCCAGGTGAGGACTTTAGCTGCTAAGCTACCATGCAGGGCCCAGTGCTACTCTTAATGCATCATCTGAGGTTCAACATCAACTTATTTTTTGAAAATAAGTCACGTGCTCCAATGGCTCTGAAGATCTTACTTCTACAACTTTCCAGGGATTGACACATTTCTATGCTACTGAAAGTCATGTTTCCTCCATCTGGAACATTCTGCCTTCCTTCCTCCTAGATCTAGCTCCAATAACACTTTTCAAGGCAGGAATCCCATCTTATCCATTTTTGTAAAATGTCTGGCACTCATAATGGGCACCAAAATATTTACTACGTGAAAGAAAAGGATTATTTGTCTTTACTATCTGCAAAGTTATTTTTGCAAGTGTTTCCCATTGGAAGCAGCTCTGTTGGCATCCATTTTTGCCTCATGGTAACTGATCAGAAATGAATGCTTGCATAAAGACAAGACTGGCTCCATGACTTCGATACAGACCATGTAAATTCCAAGAGGTGACACCAGCAATGTTTTTGAAGAACAGTGAACACATCTAATATTTAGTTATGGTCCCAAATTTTGGCCTCCATTTGAAAATAAATCTCTGTTATGTGACCTGATCAAATAAAAATGTGTTATAGTAGAGTGACAGATTTCCAATAAATCATTTCAGAGCATAGAGGAAATTCAAAAGATGTTTACTTTGGAAAGTCTACCACAAATTCACATTATTTTGATAACTTTCTTCTTCCTTTTCCTCTTCCCTATCCCTCGATGCCATATGTAGTTGTAGTAAAAACACAAAATGGTACAAAGATTGAAGATCATTCTAAGTTTGACTTTTATTATGACTAACATAAGGCACGAAAGAAGACAACTATTTCCTGGAAAGTATCATTTTTGTACCAGCAGAAGAGAGGAACAGAAACGCAGTGTAGAGGAAAAATCCTCTGGAAAGACTCTAAACTTTTTAAAGTGATAAACGCAATCTTGCTCATAGGCTGCTCTGTTAACTCTCCTACACTCTACAATGGGACGACAAGGACAAAAGCTGAAAATCAAAGAAGAATGTGGGGAGCTAACGCAATGGGGATGTGAGCACAGTCAACAAGCATGACTGCACCATGGACAAAGCCCAGCTCAAAAGCTGAGCATCAAATGCATTATTCAGATCTGACTCCCGCTCTGCAGCAGCTGAAGAAGAATGGAACCCAGGCCAATCTTCCCTAAAAATGCTTACTAACATGAGGTTCAGATCCTGCATTGTTGGTTAAGATGCTACTTTCAGTCTTGTTGGTCATCACATCAGGCGTGGGCTTAGAATGGACTCATGTTCATAGGATAGTTTCAGACGGCTGTCCCTAGAGGATCTTAGCTTTGTGCCTTCAAACCCTTAATGTGAAGGTGAAATAAGATTCATGAGAAATCTTTCTGAGAGGACTTCAGGTGTAGATAAAGGTAGTCCAGGACACAGGCATTACATATGTAAAAACTACTAACTCAGGAAAGTGAAAAGACCTATCTCTTTTATGTCCTCCACACCCAAGGCTAGCTCCACTCTGATGGCTCTTTTAGTGGTTTGATTTTGCTAATTTTTTTTCTGGGGTGTATTGGGAAATTAGAGGCTAACCCCAAGCCTAACCCTAAACCTAACTCTCACCCTAAGTCTGAGTCAGTTTAAGATGCTCTAACAATTCTTCCACTTTAGTCTACCACTTGATGCTTTAACAATTTATTCTGTAAAATCTGCCTTTCAAATAAAAATAAATTCTTTTAAAACTGGCAACGTCCCAACATTAGTTGTTCCACATACTTGCTTTATTTCCTCCATGATCTTTCCACACAGCATGTATTTTATTTATTTGCTCTCTTTTATCATTTCCCCAATCAGAATATCTGATCAATGAGGGGGAAGATTATAATTTAGTTTTTAATGAGAGAACAAGCAATGGAGGAATGGGAAAGAAAATGTTTCCATCTACTGGTTCACTCCCCAAATACACAAAGTGGCCAAGTCTGGGACACAAACAGAATCAAGATCTTAGAACTCAGTCTATCTTTCTTGTGTGGCAGAAACCCAGTGCTTGCACCATCACCTCCATCTCCCAGGGCCTCCATTAGCAGCATTCAGGAGTCAGGAGCTAGAGGTGGGTACTAAACTCAGGTACTCCAATACAGAATACAAGCATCTTGACCCTTAGGCTACATGTCCATGCTGACGGGAGGGACTTTTGCTTCTGCATTCTCAGTACTTAGAACAGAGTCTCGCATTTAAAAGGTTCTGGGAAATAGTCACTGCCAAGGCAAATAAAAAGCAGTAAGTTCTTTCTTGGGTGGAGAACCAGAACACCATACGCTCTCTTTCCTTCAACCTTTCCCCTCACTCTCCTCTCAGCTGTGACTGCCGCTTATTTCTCAAGCCTGGCGTTTCTCAGAAGTGCCATGCCAGGGGGGAACCACATTTCGAACTATGGTGTTAGTTCTTGGAGCAGAAGGGCACTTTAGCATTGCAGAACACTGCATTCCATTATGGGAAAATCCATGTTGACTTATTTTCCATGTGGAACAAATGGGGGGAATTCTTAGGCCTTCTCTCTCCGCCTCTGCTTCTCTCTTTGTAAAATATGTCTTTAAAGTAAAAATAAATCCTTTTTAAAAATGGCACGTTTCTAACATTAGAGTTCCTATGTTTGAGTAGTCACAACTGAGAATTGAGGTTCAGTATTCTGAAGGTCCACGACATGTGCCCAAGGAAATCCTGCTGGGTTGTGTACGCATTTCAGAATAGCTGTCACTCACTCAACAGAGCACTGTGATGGCAACGATATGCACATGTCTCACAGAAATACTCCTCAAAAATGTAATGTTGGGGGCCCAGCGTGATGGCCTAGTGGCTAAAGTCCTCACCTTGAACATGCCAGGATCCTATATGGGTGCCGGTTCTAATCCTGACTACTTGACTTCCCATCCAGCTCCCTGCTTGTGGCCTGGGAAAGCAGTCCAGGACGGCCCAAAGCCTTGGGACCCTGCACCCATGTGGGAGACCCGGAAGAGGTTCTGGGCTCCTAGCCTCAGACTGGCTCAACTCTTGCTTTTGTGGGGGCTTTGGGAGTAAATCAGCAGATGGAAGATCTTTCTCTCTGCCTCTCCTCCTCTCTGTATATCTGACTTTCCGATAACAACAATAATAATAAATAAATCTTTTTTAAAAAATGTAATATTGGCTGTACTGGAATCTGCTTTGTGCTTGTGTTGGGTAGTCCTCTGATAGCACCATAGGGGAAAAAAAAAAAGACTTAGGAATAAGTAACTGGAATGGCTTCCCTGAAAGGAATATAGAGGCTGATCAGAAGCTTAGGTCAGCAGTCAAGCTGGTGGAACTACCAACGGGGCAACCAGCAACTAAAGGCAAAGCCTGGTCAGTCAGGAATAGCACAAAACCTAAGGGAGGCCAAGAACTTTACAACTGACCCAGGCAAACAGAAGCCCTGAAGTAGCAGGGCAGAGGACATGGAAATCAAGCACCTGAACTTTGCCTGGGGCACATTGATGTAGAGGTGGGGCCACGTGGTGCCAGAGGTAAGCTCAGGGGCTACAGAGGATGTGGCTGTGGGGTCTTGGAAGCCTGGGTGATCATGTGTCCTGTGCTTCAGAGAGCCCTGGCTACCCGCCCCAGAAGAAGCCCTCAGGCCACGTCTTGAGTACAGCTGCCCTACTTAAAGCAGAAA
The DNA here is from genome assembly GCF_017591425.1 of Ochotona curzoniae. Lineage (NCBI taxonomy): Eukaryota > Metazoa > Chordata > Mammalia > Lagomorpha > Ochotonidae > Ochotona > Ochotona curzoniae. The sequence continues at coordinate 26,151,907 of NW_024465582.1, forward strand.
GGGTGAGTAGGTAGCAGTGGAGTTCTGGGTTGGGAGCGCTGTGTACATCAAACCATGGGCTAGGTCAGAAGTGCTTATTGTCCACGTTCCTGGCAACTGCACCACCAGACTCGGGGTGGGTAAGTTCCTTCTCGATACCGACTGTGACAATGACCATCCTTTTAAACATTCTGGACTGCATTATCACTCCTTGTACATTAGTATTCATTAATCTTCTCTTTCTTAGTGACCTCCTGCCAAGAACAAGTCCTCCCATTTCTGCACCACTGGGCTGGAATCCAACATGGAAGAGGCAAGGGTGGAGACTCGCTTCACAAGGGCCAAATTTCTGTCCTTGCAAGCCTCCTTTAGTCTTCCCCTACTGGCTTATTCCACTGCTATGCCCACTCTCTTCTAGGGCATGCAGCTCTGTCCTGGGATCTCTGCTGACACAGGACAGAGTAGTAAGGACACAACAACTCTCCGAATGAGAGAAGCCAATGCTTTACTAAGAGAGGGTCTCCTAGGTCTATGGCATTGTGTCTCAACAACTCCTCTATAGCCCAATGACCTTCAAGGCCTTCCGGAGAGACAAAGCAAGCCTGGGCATGACCAGGATGATCACATACTGGTTTGGTCTTTCCAGGATGGCTCTTTGGTTGTATAACAGGACCTGAGCAGGATTTGCTCAAGCTCTTTTCAGATTCACCTTATCTTTAAATCAACATGAAATCAAAGCAACACAGCCACGAAGAAGCAACTCTAGCAGTGAGCTTCATGGGAGCACATCAGCATGTTCTCTCAAGGAAAATCCACACTTAGCTACAAGTTAAAGACTGTGTTTTTAATGACATAGATGAAAGTCAAGAAGATAAATAAAAGTCAATTTTTAAAAGTTCTTTAGATCCCAAAACTAGAGCTTGGTTATTCATTTCAGCACAAAATAAAAAGGAAATGATTATAACGATTAAATATACAAGGACACAGTTAATAAGTAGAGCTATCTCTAGGACAGATCTGGATTTCTTCCCTTGGTGATCTGAGTAAACTGACGTACAGATTTAAAGCAACCAAAAGTAGGTAATAATCCTGAAAAAGAACAAAGTTGGAGAACTCACACTCTCTCATTTCCAAACTTAATGTAAAGCTACATTAAGTTAAGAAATCAAGATGGTGTGACACTGGTCTAAAGACACTTATGGTCGGGCCTGGAGTGGTGGCCTAGTGGCTAAAGTTCTTGCCTTGAATGCACCAGGATCCCAAATGGGCACCAGTTCTAATCCCGGCAGCTCCACTTCCCATCCAGCTCCCTGCTTGTGGCCTGGGAAAGCAGTCGAGGATGGCCCAAAGCTTTGGGACCCTGCACCCGCGTGGGAGACCTGGAAGAAGTTCCTAGATCCTGGCTTCGGATCGGCACAGAACCAGCTGTTACAGCTCACTTGGGGAGTGAATCATCCGGCAGAAGATCTGTCTCTCCTCCTCTCTTGTATATCTGACTTTCCAATAAAAATCAGGTAAATCTTTAATTAAAAAAAAAAGACACTTATGGTCACAGTTGTGATTCTAGACATAAATCATCAAAATTATACCATAATGTGTCTATCCATCCATCTGTTTGTAGACACGTGAGCAGTGTAGCTAGTAACAAGGGCTAAGATGGGCATTTGTGCACAGGTCTTTGAAAGACAGGCACTTTCTTTTCTCACTGTTAGCTATCTAGGAATGGACCATTTAGCATATGGGTAATTTGCCATCACAAGCATGTTAAGTGTTCACCAGGGTTAAATATATCCACACAATTGAGAACTGGATCTTGAGAACTTTTTCATCTTGCATGAGAGATCTGGAAAGCTCCTGGCTCCTGGCTTCAGATCAGCTCAGCTCTGGCTATTGTGGCCACTTGGGGAGTGAGCCAGTGGACAGAAGATCTTTCTGTCTCTCCACCTATTGTAAATCTGACTTTTGAATAAAAATTTAAGAATAACTCTTAAAGGGCCCGGCATGGTAGCCTAGTGGCTAAAGTCCTCACTTTGAACATGCCAGGATCCCATATGTGTGCTGGTTCATGTTCTGGCGGTCCCGCTGCCCATCTAGCTCCCTGCTTGTGGTCTGGGAAGGCAGTCGAGGATAGCCCGAAGCCTTGGGACCCTGCTCCTGTGTCGGAGACCTGGAAGAACCTCTGGGCTCCTGGGCTCAGATCAGCTCAGCTCTGGCTGTTGTGGCCACCTGGGGAGTGAATCAGCGGATGAAAGATCTTCCTTTCTGTCTCTTCTCCTCTCTGTGTATGTGACTTTCCAGTAAAAATCAATATTTTTTTAAAAATCGTTAAAAAGAGTGAAAAAATCATCAAAAATTAAATATAGAATCACTACATGACCCAGTAGTTCAAATCCTAGGTATTTACACAAGAGAACTGGAAACAGGTGTTCAAACAAGACCTACCCCACACTGTTCACAGCAGCAGCAGGCACAACTGCCAAAAAGTCTAAAAGCACAAATACCCATCAGCTGATGGACGGCAGACAAGAGTGACACAGCTATGCCCGGCTGCGTCAGAAAGGCACCCTGAGCACTTTATGATCAACAAAAGGAGCTAAGCTAAAAAGGTCCTCTATTTGGAGATTCATGTTCAATGAACTATTCAGAATAGGCAAATCCACTGAGACAGAAAGAAAATTGGTAGATTTCAGGGGCCGAGTTAAAGGGAGAACACATAGGAAGTACAGTGTTTCCTTACAGTCTGTAATTCGCTAGTGATGAGGACGGCAAACTGCTGAGAATGCACTAAAACTCACTGAAATGGAGGACTGATTGCCAATGGTTAAAATGGTGAATTTTACGCTATATAAGTTAGCCTCAATTTATATAAACAGATCAGCCACATAAAAGTCCCATGCATCATGGGATGGAGATAAAATTGCAGTGTGTGAAGGCTAGAGACCATGTCATTGGTCCGATTGCTACAAAGCCTAGCCACTCAGTAAAGCTTCAAAGGTATAACTCTTTCTGATTCATTACACTGCCTGTGGCTGAACCTAGGAGTTAGAAGCAGATTAAAAGAAGAATAGTGAAGGAAACAGACTTTGAATCTAACAAGCAACTGCTCTAGGGCCCAAGTCATAGGAGTTTGTCTAAGTCAAGGAACACTGCCAGGAGCCAGTTTTTAATGCTTGTCATGGACCCTCTGAGACCAAGGGCTGCTTTTCTGGCCCCTCTAACTCCATGTCCTCAGTCTTTAAGGTGGACACACATCTACTCACACAGCAACAAAGCCATGCAGATACAAACACGCACACGATGGAAAGCTATCTGAAGTTTCCTCAGTATTATACAGATTGAGTGGTCGATTTCTTTCTCCCACCCTCCCCTGTAGCCATGTCTGAGACCTTTTTTTTCTCTTGGAATTGGGAAAACAAAATGGAATTTAGTACTCCTGAATCAGAGGGAAAGTTCATTGCAAGTACTTTGACTAAATTTGGTAATGCAGCTAATGGTTCCATAATAATCTCATCTCTAACGATAAAATATGATTAAAGGCATTGTGTGAAAGAGTTGGGTTTTTTTTTTTTAAGCCTAAAAAATACATTTGACTTGATCATGATGAGTCAAGGGTTATGGGTTTAGTGGTGGATAAATCACTGGGATTTTCTATGATGGCCTAAGACTCAATTCTCTGGCTCAGCAGGTAAACCATGTCAGTTTCCCATTCAGACTGGAAGAAAAAGATCAGCTGAAATTCTCCATTTCTTGTCTACTGAAGGGCATCACTCTACTCCGGAGACAAATGAGAAGCAGAACAGACTGTAGCATCAACACTCCTTGACACTTCCTCAATCTACTTGAGATTTGAGGTCACGGGAGAACTGCTGTCCCCATTAGTTGGATTAAGTTATGTAAGCTGATAAAAAGTGGCATGCAAATAACATTTTAGAAGATCATTCATGTTGGAAAAACACAATAATTAATGTTAGAGACAGATTGTGGTAAGGAGACTTGTTTTCATGTCTAGTCATTTCTCAAAAAAAAAAAAGTTAAAATAATAAAATTTCGAAGTTACTTTTTTTCTTATTTTAAGATTAGCTAACCAGGTGTGGACAACACGGCACAGTCAGCCCTTGGGACACCTGTATTCCATATCAGAGTGCTTGGGGTAGAGTACCAGGTTTTATGCTTCCCACCCACCTTACTGCTAATGCACGCCCTGGGAGGCATCTGAGGACGTTTACGTGGCAACACAGATGCAGCTCCAGGCTCCTGCCTGTGGCCTGGCCTGCCTTCGGTAACTGAGTGAATGTGAAGAGTGAACCTGTGGCTGGAAGATTGCTTTCCCTCGGTCTCATCTTCTCTCTGTATGTCACTCTGTTTTTCAAATCCACAAACAAAACTGTAGAAAAAAGCTCAAGTAAACAAACAAAAAAAATAATAAGGAACAAGGAAATGATGGAAAGATATCATCAACTTTGCATTAAACAGTCTAATGTTCTTTAGGCAAGTCATGAAAGAACAAAATTAAAACTAGAAAAGGAGAAAAAAAATTCTGAGAGTAAGTAGGAAGAATGAGTGGCCAGTTGTGTGCACCAATTCCTTATTACCTGGACTGTCCTCTGGGGCATTCCTTTTATTTTTGCACTAGGACCTTACCAGAAATATTATCTTACATAATATTTTTAAAATATTCAATATTTTAGAGATTTGTAAGGTAGGCCTACCTCTGAGAAACCCTTGAAGAATATGGGGAGTGACTTCCCAGGAATTCTGAGTCTATCCAGAAGAGTCAAAAAAATCAAATTCAAAGTTTCTCTGCACCACCTTTGCTAATTAATATTGGAATGCTATGTGTTTCTCTCAGAGATCCCTGAGAGCGTAGACATTATCCTGATTTCCTACAAATGACTCCACAGTGGCCATGCAATGTCTCAGCATGAAAACGTGAAGACCTAAGATACGCAAGAGTACAGACAAGCCTCACCGCTCGGCCTAGGGGAAGGCCAGTGTTCTCACACTGATGAGGCAGGGGGTATGTTGTGGCCTTTTCTCACGCACCTCGTCCATGTGGCTGCTGCTCTTTCATCTTCTTATTCCTGTTTCTTTCCTCTACCATCTCTTCCCTTTCCTTTGTCCCATTCTCTTCCTCCTCCCCCTTCTTCCTTATTCATCTAGCTCCTGCTGGTTTTTCCCAGTCATTTCAGTCTAAAGGACAGTGGGAAGAGATATATTGACCCATTAAAAAAGGGGGAAAAAAAGAGGCTCTCTCAAAATAATGTATAATCTAGTTTCAAAAACAGAATTAAAAGAATTCCAGCTCATGGCACCAGCTCTTAAAACACTTTAAGTGTTTTCTCTCTCTCAGGATTACCCTTAACCAGATGGTTCACGATTATTAGAATTTTTCCAACAAGAACTATCAAATTTTGGACATTATTGAGGCAGCTTGCTCTCTGCCAGTTAGATTCATTTATGAACAAATGTTCATGCTTCCACTGGAGTTTCTCTGCCTTGTAGACTTGAGAAACCACAGCCCCTTGCTTGACTGGGCATCAGCCAGAAGTCTGGGTGGCAAAGTGTGTGGCTCTGGCTTTTGCTGATGCTGGCTTTCATCAAAGCTGTGGCAATCTATTTTAGCTCTGGGTCCAGTGAATGGTTCTGGTTATGCAATTCCCCCATCGATAAAGCAGGCCCACAGTTACTACCCTTTCTCAACTCTGTGATTTTTGACACTGGCAAAATTAAAACGCAGCAATGGTTGCTAAGCATTTCCATAAATGGAAAGCACATTTGACATTTGTCAAACAAGCTCTAAACTAGGAAACTCAGTGAGAGGTCTCCTGGGGTCCCAGGGCCAAGGCTCTCTAGCATCTCTCATGAAGAAACAAAAGCTCTTACCCCCTCCAGAGGGGGCTGTATCCAGCCAGGAGGCAAGAACATTCTTTTGGTCTTTCGAAAACCTTTTCACAGGCAATGCACGTGGAACAAGTCACTGTAGGTTGGAATTATCCTCAAAGATGCATGTGATTGCATTTCAAAATAAAGTCCTTAGAATCATGTTTGTTTTTTACTGATTTGATAGTAGACATGAAAGTCCCAAGGATCCTGAAAAAGAGCTTTGTAGTTTTCTTTAAGCTACAAATGTTCTAACTAGCTTAAAAGAAAGGACTTTCTAAGCCAAAAAGAAAGAAAAAAGAAAGTTAAAGCACTTAAAGATCCATGGATGGTGGTAGTTTCCAAGAAGACTGGGGGCTGCAGCTATAAACAGCCATGCCCTTTACTGAGTTGGTCCTCCACAGGCCAGGCAGGGGGTACTGCACTAGCTCCTCCGTATCCTTTGAGGCTTGCATGGCCAGGAACTGCAAAAAATCTCAGGTGCGCAGAAATACTAAGGGGATCTAAAGAGTTTCTTAGGTGCAGATACTGCTGCTATTTGAAATGAACTAAGAATAGGATGGTTCTAACAGATGCGAAAAAAATTCTTAATTAACATTTACAAAGGGGGGACAAAATATTTATAATTAGCAGTGTTGGAAAGATACCATGATTTAGGAAATATGGTCCAGAAGGTTCTCATGTCCTCTGCTTGTAATCCCTCAGTGTTGACTGTTCTTGGGATCACTTCCCCCATGTTTCAGTCATTGAAACTGTTCACTGTAATACCTAAGTTTTGAAGGGATACAAAAGGCTGATATACCGCAATGGTTATTCTGCTTACTTTGCACTGGGGGTCAATGTCTTACTCAAAGGTCATATTATCTTTCCAGATACAGCATGAAAGACATGTCAGAGCATAAGAGGAGGTAAATCTATAGAAGAAATTCTTTCCAGTAAAATCGGATGGTTCATTCCATCGGCTTCACCTAATTTGATCCTCTGGCAATTGAATGTCATTGGTATTCTCGCCTTCTCATATAGTAACAGTTACTACAAACAAAACAAGGGCAAGACGGTCATGCAGGTAAACAACCCATAGCATATCTATGAGTTTACTGCAAATCTCCCAGGCATGCACTCAGGACCCAGGCCCAAACCAATTCTCAAACATGAGTCCCTGTTCTTGAAGAAGCTAAGTTTCTTTTCCATTATTGAAATACAGCCATTCCTCACACATGAGACTGACTAGATTCTTTTTGCTAATCCACATATGTTCTATAGTTTCCTCATTCCCCATGCTTGGGCTTTGTTCTGAGTAGTATTTCCATTAAGTCATAACTTTTTAGAACTGTGTCTGGATACATTCTGTACCCTGTCTCTCATTCTTGTTTTTACATCCTTTGTATTTAAGCACCTTCATATCTTGTCATTGTTTATGTCAAGTTATGTGTTCAGAAATTTTTGTGTTAGAAAATAGACCGGTCCTTTGAGTATGTGAGGTGTCTGCATTTATGCAAAAAAAAAAAATCTCTCCCTTGTGCCTGCACGTGAGCTCTACTGGAGACCTGTAAGTTGCCTGTGACAGACAAGCCTACCCTTTCTTGCTTGGTTGTAAATTCACAATTCCCAACAGGAAAGTAACCATTACAGTAACCAATCTCAGAGGCTTGTTTGTCTTTCCTTTATAAATTCCTAACCTTTTCCTGACTTAGCAGAAAGTATGCAAGGCTCAGGTTAGGTCAACAACAGAGTCAAGGTTAACTGTGGGAGAGTGACATGGGAAAGAACCCACTAGTCCAAACATTGAAACATCAATAGGCAACCTAGACTTTAACATTAGCCATCACCTCAAAGTGTATGTGCACTTAATGTCTTTGGTTAATAGACTGGGCCTCTCGGGGGGTCTGCTCTTCGCTTTTACAGCACAGTGGGGGATTTCATAGCTCTTAAAATTGTGTATCTTTTGCTAGGGATCGTTCTCTTCTTGGCCTCTGAAACAGCTCATAAATTACATTCCTAAGTAGTTAGAGAAAAAAAAATGGCTAATGGGATAATTTCCCACTCCCCTGAGAAGCCCAGGTAGGAACAGCTACTTGCAGAAGCGCTTTAGTAAAGAGCTCTTGCTGTAGGCATAGAACAGTGGTGAACTCACACCAAGCTTTCACTTACATTTGGGGCCGCATTGATTCTGGCTCTGTCACCTCCTACACCGGAGCAAAATGCAGCTGCGTGCTTATGAGGCCACCAGGTTAATTGCAGAGGAGTGACATGGGGACAAGGTCTCAAGGACTCAATATCTCCTGGCCCTGTATATCCATCTGACAGTCTTTCTTGGCTAGCCCAAGGCTCGACGTCTTGGATCTGAGTGTAGGATAGCTTCACATGTGGGCTGAAGTCCAAGGACACGGTCTCACTCCCATACATGATTTCTGCTGTTTGTCAAGTTCTCTTGATTTCACTATTTCCAAATTGCAGAGGAAACATTTATCATCAGATAATGCCAAGATCAGAAATATACATGTTTTTTGTTAAAGAATCAATAGCAATGCTGTGTCCATCATGAATCTTCAAGGGTGGGGGAAGCTTGTTCAGAGACTTTTGACCTCAGAGGACTTTTCCATGGTCAGAGGAGCTGTAAAAATCCCTTGTCCTTCAAGGAATCAAAATCAGAATTGCACTGCAATGGAAAGCCTGCTCTAGTCACTCCCACTAAGGCACCAGCCAGAACCACGGCTTTGCCAACACAGCTGAATTCCATGAGCAATGCCACTTTGGACCAGATCCATGGCCAATTGCAGTGTCCTATAACGAAGAGATTGCCATTGTTTAGGAGAGAGGGTGCGGGGTGCATACTTGTGTTTTTTAAACCTAGGGTTCATGAAGCATCCCCCCAAATAATTACTTGATTATTGAAAGTTTCATCAAGTCATGGCAGAATGAAGGCATCATGGTAGACAGAGAAGTGTGTGGGAGAGCTCACTGGTCAAAAATGGGGAGCGGGAAAGGGAAATCCCAGAGCCTGTATAACTGTATCACGGAATAATAAATAAAAAGTTTTTAGAAAGAATACACTGGTAAAATGAAAATATTAAAAAGATTATGAAATGGGTAGATAAAAGAGGTAGGAAGCTTTGGCCAGAGGTACCAATCAGACAACAGCAGACCTGGGCTGATGCTTCGATGCTGTGCACAGAGCAAACAGCTTCCTGATGGTCCTACCGGTGCTTTACACACATGAAGCGCTGATGTGCTAGTCTGGACAGATCTATTCTGCTCACTCGCTACTCCTCTTAGGAATTCTTCTGCTGGTGAGGATGTGGAAGAATGCCAACAACTGTCCTTTTTTCAGTAACAAGGAACTTCAGACAAAATAAAAAACAAACTTTTCTACAGAGCAAGGGGAGAGGGGATGGAGGCAATACAGCCTTGATAAACTTCATTGCACGAAAAATAAGCTTTTCACTGGTGAGTGGGAAGCCGAGACAGCATCCATACCTACATGCACCTGGTCTGAGTTCTGGGAGAAACTGGTTGAAGTTGCAAAGCCTTTTGCAAACAGAGGGCAACTGGGCGGTTCTGTAGGACAACATGGTCTGACTGGAAGGCTTGGAGTCCAAAAGTGCCCCAAGTGCAGGGAGAGATCACTGGCCTGCAATTCCTTCCTTGTTTTTCACTCTTACTCTTAGGTTGGCTGAGAAAAACATCAGTGGGGGCAGGGTGGATTGATAAGCACAGAGAAACTGCATAACTGCATGTTCTAGGGCCCTGCCAGAGTTTAATCCAAAAGTAAATAGGAAATATCTGACACTTCAGCCAAGCCCCACACACCTCAACATCTGACAGTGTCAGAGAGAAACAAAGATACATTCAGTATAGGTAAAGCTGTGACCAACCAAGGTAGAAATTGGAATACTCCACTTCTCCCCTCACCATTATAGAGGAAAGCCCTATATCCCTTGGAAAAAATAACAGAAAAACCAAGTTATTCTTTTTTAAAACGTGTACTGACATGCATGTGGATGTTTATAAGGATGCTTTTAAAAATGTTTTTCCCCTTTGGGTGTAATATATATTGACTTTTATTTGAAAGGCAAAGTTGCAGAGAGAGGACAGAGATCTTCCATCTGCTGGTTCATGCCTCAGATGGACGCAATAGCCAGAGCTAGGCCAGTTCCAAGCCAGGAGCTTCCTTCTGGGTCTTGCATGTGGGTGTAGAGGCTTAAGCACTTGAGCCATTTCCACCTGCTTTCTCTAGCCATTAGCAGAAGTCAGATTGGAAACAGAGCTATCAGGTCATGAACCAGTACCTGTTTGGGATGCAGGTGCTGCAGGTGGAAGCTTGACTTGCTATACCATGGCAGTGGCTCCAAAGTTCTTCTTTTACATACAACACACAAAATTCAATACATACTACAGATAAAGAGAAAGACCATAAATCCTATCTCATAGAAAAGTCATTAGAAACAGATTTGCAGGCAAAACCATTATTGGAGTAAAAATGAAGATTTTTAAGCAAATATATATAAATATTTTAAATCAGTTGCTGAAGAAGGCAATTATGTTGGGTAAAGAGATGAGCCAAGACAAAAACTCTAATAAAACACTGAGCGGGATTCTAGAACGAAAATAATATACCATCTGAAAAAGTTTTTTTGCCATCTGAAAATTTTTAATTACTACATACACTTCACACATCAAATCAGATACTTTCCAAGAAAGAATCAGGAAATGTGAAAACTGGACAACAAAAAATATTCAAAGATAAAGTTAGAACAGGGGAGGATTAGAGAAAAAAGTGTCAGCAACCTCCATGGTACTATTGAGGGATCTAAACTATACATAGAGTGCTAGAAGAGAGGCAGCGGGGCTTAAAATAGGTACAGACATAATTATGGAAAACTCAAAATCATTGAAAATATTCACACACAAACCCAAGAAAATGCAATATCCCTCAAGTGTGATGATGCAAAGTAAACCATGTCTAGTCAAACTGCTGGAAAGTAAAGATAAGGAGAAAATTTAGGAAGCCAAAGAAACGAAAGATGTACTGCACACTGGTAGCCACAAGGGATTTTCATAAAGCATATGGAAACTCTCTTATGGAAATACTAATTAGAGATTTCAATTTTTTGTACCAAAATAAGCATCTTTTCATTCTATTTTTCCAACTGTTGGAAGTACCTCATATTAATGCTCTTACAGCTCATGGTTACCCACTCTTGAACCACTCACACTCTTTTTTTTTTTTAAGATTTATTTTTATTATTATTATTTTTTTTATTGGAAAGGCGGATATACAGAGAGGAGAGACAAAGAGGAAGATCTTCCGTCCGATGATTCACTCCCCAAGTGAGCGCAACGGCCGATGCTACACCGATCCAAAGCCAGGAGCCTCTTCTGGGTCTCCCACATGGGTGCAGGGTCCCAAAGCTTTGGAACATCCTCCACTGCTCTCCCGGGCCACAGGCAGGGAGCTGGAAGGGAAGCGGGGCTGCTGGGATAGAACCGGCGCCCACATGGGATCCCGGGCGTGCAAGGCGAGGACCTTTAACCACTTGCGCCACTGTGCCGGGCCCGAACCACTCACACTCTTATGAACAAATGAAACTTTCTTTTGCAGACAGAACAAGCAGAGTAAACCTACACACCATCAGTTGAGAACCATGGATCTGAAACCAGGCCAGAGCAGGCAAGTTTGGTGCAGTGATGAAAGTGCTATTTGGGGCACCCAACATCCGTCTGTGTTCCGATCCTGGCTCAGCTCCCAATCCCAGTGCCCTGCTCATGAGAGCGCAGGGAGGTGGTAGCTGATGACTCAGAATTCAGGTACCTGGCACCCTTGTGGGAGTCCTGGATTAAGTTCCCAGCTCCTGGGTTTGGCCTGGCCAGCCCTGCGTGTTGCAGATACTTAAGAACAATGAAAAAGATCTTTTTTTTTTTTTTTTAAACATGCCTGCCTTCTCTGCTGCTTTTCTACCTTGCTGGCTTTCAAATAAGTGATAAACAAAAAACCTGAAGCCTTCTTTCAAGAGACAGATACACAATTACAAATCCTCCTTACAGGAAGGAAGTGTTATCTTCTGATAAAAATAGACATTTAAGTGATCATAATGAAAGCACCAAATTAGGTTTTAAATGTTCATATAATTTGCGGAGCTTCTGACCTCCCATGGCTTCCTTTTATTAAATACTTCTTCTTGTTTAGGAAGCCTCTGACAGCCATGGTTAATAGGGAAACAATGAAATGCTTTAGCGGTGGTGGCAATTCTCAAAACCATTTTTAAAAATGGATGTGCTTGCTAAAATGGGAAACAGTGACGCGTTTACTCAAACCTACAGGGAGAAACCATTGTTAGCAGGTGATTTTATTTTCAGTAGACAGTAGGTGGCACATTCAGCAGTCACAGAAAAATGGTGCCTAATGAAAACTCTTCCTCAACAAGCTTTGTGGTATCCCCGCGTCAGCACCCCCATCCTCCTCAAACCATCTGATTTGGGGTGCCTTATTTTGTAAGTTCAGACAACACTGCCCATGGCTGTTTCCCAGAGCATGTATTTCCTCCCTGGGGCTGTCCAGCTACTAACCATGTATTACCTGCTGTGTGAACGGGCAAGTCTCTCTCCTCTTTCCCCTCTGAAGTTTCCTACAATGAAATTATCATCTTTTTTTTTTTTTAATGGAAGGGAACCTGCTCCATGGGGATAGTCGCAGCTCCCGATCCGTGTTTGCTGCTGTATGCTTCATTATGTTTCCCAAAGGACAATTTGGAGATCGGAGTAATTAACCCCAGACTCCTAGGAGGCAGTCTTTCGAGGCGGGTAATTTCTGCTGTCGAGCATTAACTTCTTAATAATGAAGCCTTTCAGATCCCGGGCTGTTGGCACAATGATGCACTTGAAGCTGGTGGCTTGGCTGAGTGCAGGCGGACTTCTGTTCTTTCCTGGGACAAAATAGTCCTCTTGATCTCTGGGTTTGGAGCTATTTTTATTTTAGTTCGGCTTTTTTTTTTTCCTGTTTAACTTGGTGGGCAAGTCTTTTACTTATATTTTGATCCACTGTTTAATCTGTTGCCTGTTTTTCAAAAAGACCTGCGAAAAGACCCTATTCCCAATATGAACAACTGGTTCTCCCTTTCAGTCTGTTTAGAATTCCTCCTTTTTAGCAAAGCTGTGACTCAACTCCTCCACTAAATGGGAGTTTGCTTCTCTGATCCCAGCGCACTTCCTGCTATTAACATGGTAATGTCCCTGGCACTGTGTTGGGGACAATCGCACCTGCAATTAAAAGCCAAATTAGGATGTATCCTTTCTTGGCAAGTGGGATCCATAGAAATCTCAGAGCAGCTGCAGCCCCTCCCCACCCACTCCCACCATTTTGCAATGCCCCCTCTGAAGCGCTTGCAAGAGAATGAAAACACATTTCTGGCTTTCATTGGATAAGTCCATATATTTTAGCTTATTTGACAAATACTTAGTGCTTTAACTATAGCACGACTCTGAGAAGGCAGAGCTCATTGATTTACTTGCTTTGAGTACTCTGCCTCCAATGTACAAGCTTTGAAAGGATTATGAGGCGTCTGGCACAATGACAACTGGTTAATCCTCTTTCTTGCAGCACCGGCATCCCATATGAACACCAGTTCATGTCCCAGCTACTCCACTTCCCATCCAGCTCCCTGCTTATAGCTCGGGAAAGCAAGAGATGGCCCAACCCTTGGGATCCTGAATCCATGTGGAAGATTTGAAGAACCTCTGGTTTCTGGCTTTGGATCGGCTGGGTTCTAGCCATAGCAGCCATTTGGGGAGTGAACCAATGGATGGGAGATTGTTGTCTCTCTTCTGTAAATCTGATTTTCCAATAAAAATAAATATTTAAAAAAGAATTATGAAAGTACTAGACCTGATATAATATAGATAGTAACCTATCCACAACAACCACAAAGACACAAACTTAATTAGTTCTTAACTCTATGTCAACCTGCAACGTCATATCACTTTCATTAATGATGGGCGTGAAAACATTTCATGACCTTTGAAAGTGATTTATAATTAGACTCACTTTTCAAAGACTCCCAAATATCCCCCTTATAAATCATATTTTTCATTGAATCATTTCCATCTTCTTATTATTTTTTTAATTCTTGTTACTCCCAAGACCAAGCCTAAGACATACAGACTTCAACATGACTCTCAGGCAGGGTGCCTCTAATGGCTTTAAAATGGCTCAGGGAGCTGCTGAGGTTGGTCCAGGTTAACCTTGTAGCCCCAAAGAGGTAGATGAGGCCAGCCAGGATGTGTGCGCCTGGCTAACCTCACACCAACAGTGTTTCAGGGAAAGTGCTGTGCTCCTGGTAATACCTGGCTTTCATGAAGCGCAGGCCACTCCCACATGGGTCCTGCCATGGTCCCTACAGGATGATGCCCCATGGGATCTAGGAGGATCACTCTTGTGTCCTCTCAGGGCTCCCTGCTTTTCTGGTGCTGCCTATTCCCGACATAACAGCGTGCTAATTACTGTCTCTTGATCATACTGAAGTTTTTGATGTCCTTCAAGAAAAACTACATCCCAAGTAGAGTTTAAGAAGTTTAAAATAATGGGCTTGGCATTGTGGCACAGAGGGTAAGGCTGCCACCTGTGATGCCGGCCTCCCATGTTGGTGTTGGTTTTCATCCAATTCTTCATCCAATTCAGCTTCTTCATCCTATTCAGCTTCCTGATGATGGCCTTGGGAAAGCAACAGAAGATGGCCCAGGTGTTTGGACCACTGCCATTCAAATGGGACACACGAATAAAGTTGCTGGCTCAGCCTGGCCCAGAGCTGGTTATTGCAGCTATATGGAGAGTGAACCAGGGGATGGAAAAACCTCTTAACTCTGTCTACATCACTGACTCTTCAGAATATATAAACCTTAAAAAATAACTTAAGTACAATGTGAGTCTGGAATCCAGCCAGAGTTACATTCTGTGTTAACTCAGCTGCATCATGCTTTTGGTGCGTGTTGGGCTTGTCCACAACCCAAACACAGAAGCTCTCAGGGCCTTTCCACATCTCATGTTGCCATGCACACAGCACTCTCAGCAGGTCCTTGTGAATGTGGCTTTCCAAACGTCTCGGCATTCACATCGGTCAAAAGACATTTTATGAGTTCTCCATTGAAACACACCCAAAACCAAAATCTTGATTTTTGTTTTTCTGACTTAATTTTTCCTCTTCCCAGCTTTGTGCCATTTGAGTGATACAGAGGACAGGCTGACAAGCATAGAATTGGGGATTGCACCTTGTTGCAAACATCATGACCGCTTCTGTGGATGGCTTGCTCTACCCCAGAATCCAACAATGATAAGATTCTCTATTTGGCAATACCACAGATTCTTTATTTGCTATTTCACAAAAATGACAGAATTTTGAATTTCAAAAAAAAAAAAAAAAGGCCAAAACCATCTAAGGGGGAATAATGGCTCCATAATTTTTATTTCTACTGTCATACATCTTTGTCATCTGAAATGACCTATGACCCTAATGTACTTCTGACAACATTTCCTGCAGGAAACCTCTGAGTCTAAGCTGATGACATCACATTTGTGTGTTGCCAGAGCCAGTAAAGATCATGACACTAGACCGATCATGCTACGGCCATAAAGATGGATGGGACCTGGACATGTCGTTTCATCACCCCTTGGTCTCCAATCAAGCCATACCACAAACACTCTTCATTTACTTTGGGCTTTTCCTTTATCTGCTCTTTCAAAATTCTCCATAAATGACATTTTCATACACACTCTAATTTGCGAAGGTTTTTCCAATTCAGTGTCTTTGCCTGGTTTTGCCTTTTGGCCTGGAACTAAATTAATTGGAACTCTATTAAGTACTTAATGGCCTTGGGGACATGAAAAGAAGCATGGCCTTGTTCTGGATTAAAGAGCTCAGGAACCCAAGCAAGGCGCCACATTCTCTGGCTGTGTTAATTAGCCAAGCCTGTTGCTAATAAGTCCCTGGGGAGATTTTACCAGACTCACAGAAGAGATTTGCAAAGCTCAGAGTGGGGGGAGGGGGGGAAGAAAGCAGCACCCAAGTTTTAGGAATCATATTATGAAACAGAATTCTGTCTTAGTCACAGAATCAATCTCCTTGTAACTTAGACTTTCTGTGTGTCAAAACCAGAACAACGGAACATAGAAATCAAACCCTTGTAATTCAAAGTAAGTTATGGAAATGCATTTCTCTTTCTTTACTTGTATAATTCAATTCACTGTTATTATTTTTCAACAAAAGCCTTACTATTATTAGCTAAAAGCATGGGTTTTATCATCATTTTTTAAGAACTCCGTGGCTCTCACCCATGGAATTGATTTGCTCTCCAATGCCATCTTGCCCCCGGGAACTCATTGCCTCTTTATATACTTTAGAAAAGAAGTAACATGCCATTTAACTGCAGAAAAATGCACCCCTAGTCTGTGGCACCAGGATGTGTTCTTTCTTATTTACTGACTTCCTTCTTTAAAGAGAAAACAGACTAGCATTTGGACACAGAATACTTTAAAAGGAAAAGATCAGAACTTGTTTTTCAAGGAGCTGACAGCAACAGACAGCATTGTAACTCAATGCAAGGGTCTTACAAACATGTTGGGGTCAGGGGAGTGGAGAAAGCTCCTTCCTGAGTATTATGAATAAGATTTACATTAAATGCCTTCGTGCTACAGGTGGATTTCAGCTTCTGTGTTAATGTGAACATCTATTTCTACATTTATGCATGCTTTTGGAGGCCTCTGGCATTCTGACAAATGAAGAACATTGGCAGTCACCATTGTAACTGGAAGTTGGGGAGTGTGTCTGCAGCAGCCATTGATCTGTGTCCTAATTGGCACCATGCAGGCAAGTCTGCCCGGCAGTCCCAGGGTTGGAGAGACCAGGACAGGTTTTGGTTTCATGCAAAATCTCTGGAGTTGGCTCAGCCTAGAATCCTGCCTGTGTGGGATACTGCTAGCAAAAGATGGGCGTTCCTGATTTAGGATCATTCTTCTTAACAGTGTCACAGGCCTGCAGATGACTGATGCTCCCCACACTGGGCTGGTTACACTGGGTTCCCCAGGGACCAGGGCAAGTGAAGCACCGTTCAAGCTGTCAGGATTTTTTTTTCTCATTTCAGATCAAAGATAATGTGGATAATAGTAATCGTTGATATGGAAGGAACATTTAGTCTGTGCTCGGCACACCAATGAACACATTTATTCCTAACAACATCAGAGAAGAACATTTAGTATTCTTGGTTTTACACAAAAGGAAACTGAGGCACAAAGAAGTAAAGCTATTCTCCAAAAGCAAACAAGGAGCCAGAGCCCAGGGAGTCTAAAGACTCATTAGGCAAAAGGCATGCACTATGGCATCCAAACGGAATTATAAATTGTCTAGAAGCCTTACTTTAAAAATGCCAACTGAGGGACTGACCTTGTGGCAGAGCAGGCAAAACCACTGATTGCAACATTGATATCCCATATGGGTGCTGGTTGGTGTTCCAGATGCTCCACTTCCAATCCAGCTCCTTGCTAATGTTCTGGAAAAAAACAACAGGAGAAGATGGCCTAAATGTATGGGCCCCTGGCATCCACTTAGGAGACCAAATGAAGCTTCTAGCTTCTGCCAGGGACAGCTCTGTCCATTGTGGGAGTGAACCCACCTCTGTCTCTGTGTCTCCCTCTCTGCAATTCTTTCAAAATGAATACATAATTCTTAAAAAAAAAAACAAAATGCAAACTGAAATGAATGAACTTAGTTTCCATAACATATTTTCTTCAGCTCAATGTATCTGGAACATTAGCATATAAACCTGTAACAATGTGAAGATTATTAAGGAAATCTTTTGTACAAAACACTTTAGCTTGGGCTAGCCAAGGGTTAAATGCCTGAGACCATGTGTGGCCAGTGCCTGTGACTTTGAGCTGCCATGGCTGGGTTTTAATGCCAGTGGAGATGTCCCTTGCACTGAAGCAGTAGTTCTTTTGTTGGTCGGAGGCAGCTCTAAAGGAAGAGCTGATGTGCAGAAGGGGATTTGGATGCTGTTTCTGGGAGAACTGAAAGCAGACCTTCCTGCCCAGAGGTGAGTAATAGGTATGGGTCTAGCCTGGGACAGTGCAGCCCCTCTGGCTGGCAGGAGTGTGACTGGCTCATCACACACACACTGCAATCTGTGTGTGCTTGTCTTCAAAGATCTGTGGCCTCCCCAAGAGGACCCTACGATGGTGGAATGGGTGGCATAGAGGGACCGACCTGATGGGTAGATCTTGAATGTGGGAGGCTGCTGAGCTGCCCTGCTCCACCTAGTCCTTGTGGTTCGTGTCAGGACAGGCAGTGAGAGCATGGCCTTGGGCATGTGGCAGAGCTGTCCTTGTCACTGCTTGATCCAGGCAAGGCAGAAGGACAGAGACCTCTTGCCTCAGCGACCTTGCTGTGGAAGTTGCAAGTTCTGTTTCTCCAGTCATTCTGAAGACCTGCCTCTCAGGGGCTACAGGCTCAGGCTTGCCTTGTCATTCAGGACAAACTCACTCATTAGTCACCTTCTAGGTAAAGACAGGTGTCTATTGCATGGCTTGATGTCTTCCCTCTGGACTAACAGGTCACTCTTGCATGGACCAATGGGACTTAAGGAATAGGAGACTGGCAGTACCCAGGGGACTAGAGTGGACCCCCTAGGGTCCTGGGTAACTCAGAGGTGACCTGCAATGGGGGTAGCAAGGGAGGCCATAGCCACGAGCACTAGGCATACGGCAAAGGCTCCGTCTGTCACAGGGCAGTCAGTAGCAGCCCATGGGCAGTCAGGTGCATGTACAGACACAGCACTGTACCTCCCTAAGACTGCTTCAGGAACTCCAATCCCAGCCCTTTCCCTGCCAGACCCCACCCACCTTCCCAAGCCTTGGTCAGGGTCACAGCTGGAAGGTGGGGAAAGAAAGAGAAGGAGGGAGGGGATGTGTCTATTTTCCATGAGTGCTTCTGTATTTGTGTGCTGCAGAGAGCACATTTTGAAAGGTCAGTCACATTTATTAACATTATGAAGAACAGCTGTTTTTCCAGAATGCATTTTGCAAAATGCTATTTAGCCATTATGGTGCTAGGCATTTCTTGCATGTTACTCATATCACTTATGCCTGGAATACCTTAATTTACCTGTTAACAGTTCCAGTCCTCAAAAAATATATCCTAGGAAAGTTATAAGAATGAATGAAAAAAAAAACATTTCAACTGTGTTACAACTTATTTTTAAAATTTAGGCAGCATCTACTAATGTTGAACATCCAGATACCTAGGTACCTAGCAAGTCTCCTCCTGGGTATACACTCAGTGTTTGCCAAAGGACACATTCTAGAATGTTCATGGAGACAATGGTAAGGTAGAAACAACCCAATGTCATGTTCAAGACAATAATTACGAAGGCACATGTAATTAATTGCATGATACACACTAGACCCACATACAAAATGAACTATAGCAGTGATCTTGGTAGATCTCTCAAAAACAATGACAAAAAAAAAAAAGACACAAAAATATGTACTATGTGATTTCATTTATGTAAAATTCAAAACCAGACAAAAATAATCCATGGTACCAGGTGTCAGCCTCCCGTGTTTTATATTATAATCTACCACAGATAACACTGATGTAAGTGAAAGAATAATGAAACATCTCTTCCTTTTATTGAAGAGACTGATGGCTTTTCTATTTAATTAAAGTCTCATCATGTCCTACTGAATGAATTTTATAATCTATCTTGGGTTGTGACCTGATATTGATGCTGATGAGGCCACCAAAGTAGCCCTAATCTTCCTAAGCCCCCATTCCTTCCTCCACAATGCAAGGAAGTAACAGTTCCCATCTCCCTGGAGAGTTGTGTGCCTGTGTGAGTTAAGTCACGTCAAGTTCTTAGCATGACCACACACCTGCTTGTATAAGGAGCTTTTCTAAGTGCATCCAGGCCTTTTCTTGGGTCCATAAACCTCTTAAATCCCTGTTCTCAAGACCCACTGATAACTGGACTAATCTTTCGCCTAAGGGCGACTCGTCCCTCCAGGGAAGGCAAGTTGCTCCTGGATTAGGCCCTCTGGGATTCCCGCCCTCGAGTGGACTTGGATGTTTCTGTGTTCCCACAGCATGTCCTACTGGGCTGTTTCTTGGTCTGCTCTGGTCGCTTTGGCGGGGCCTGAGATCATCTGAGCATGTACAGTGTCACTGTACTTGCACAATCCCTGTTTTTAAAGTCATCTTAGCTTGGGAAATGTTGGCTACTGACTAAAGCAGTCCCTCCCTCCTTGGCCATGGGGTCTGACCAGCCCCCATTGCTTCTTGCAACAACAGGGGCTTTATGCTCTCATGCAAAAAAGACCAGCTGTCAGCTTAAATTTCCCTAATCCAGCCAGATCTCAATTCGGCCAATCAACAGTCGCTATCTGGGGGAAGCCCATCTGTGAAATGCAGCAGTGTCCTTACTGGAATGACATGTCATAAAAATTGGTTTGGGCACTAATCTGAGGAAGCTTTGTGCTGAGTCGGGGGACTGAGAAGTTCTGGTTGGTAGCCTTCTCTCTGCCAGAGTGACGGACCAGATGAACAGTGCCCAGCTTGAAAAACACAGCAAGGACCCCACCCCTGCCTTCCTGCTCTCCACCAACCCTGAGCAAGGCTTGTCCTTCCAATGAGGGTTGTCTTTGCCCAATCCTACTGAGTCCTCCCTTCCAGGTTACTGGTTGCTGTCACCCAACAGCATTAAATGGATGAGTGGTTGGAGGAAGGAAGGAATGAAGGAACAAAGGAAGGGAGGGAGGAGGGAAGGAAGAAAATACAACAATACAGTGCTGGTTTTTTGTGTGTGTGGCTCTTTAACAGCAAGAAAACATTTTTAACTCATGGTATCTCCATCTGTTTAAAAAGGGCAAACAGGTTCATTTGTAAGATTGTCGTGGTGTAAGTTGCCTCTCTCATCTACCTCTGGAAAAACAGCTGTTTCCACGTGTGTTTTTTATTTTTACTGGAACGGCAGATATACAGAGAGGAGATACAGAGAGAAAGATCTTTCGTCTGCTGGCTCACTCCCCAAGTGGCCACAAGGGCCTGATCTGAGCTGATCCGAATCCAGGAGTCAGGAGCTTCTTCTGGGTCTCTCATGCAGGTGCAGAGTCTCAAGGCTTTGGACTGTCCTTGACTGCCTTCCCAGGCCACAAGTAGGGAGCTGGATGGGAAGTGGGGCAGCCAGGACACAAAGCCAGGACACACATGGGATCCCAATGCACACAAGGCAAGGACTTCAGCCACAGCCACTCATCTGCTGTGCCAGGCCTCATATGTGTTTTTTGAACTGCTGAGAAAACTGAAGAATTCAGACTTTCCTCTGAAAGTATTTTAATGAGCTAGGTGAGGTTTTTTTTTCCTCCCCAAACACATATTCCCACCCTCCTTGTCTCTTCACAGGAGTCTGTTTTCCTTTTAGCCCCTATCACAGGACCAGAGAGAGATTCTAGTAGCTTAGCAGAGAGCAGAGCCCTGCCGGGCACACAGGTGGGCACCTTTTTGTCTCCCAGGCACGCTGAGCCTGATAGGGAATGTGGAGACAAGTGAAGTCCAGCTTTGACCTCAGGCATCCCGAGATGAGGTATAGGAGTGGTTTTCCCCCACACTGGAACCCTTCATGGCAGAACGCAAACACATGGAGACACGGGTACATCAAGAGCACCTGCTCCACTCCACACACGATGCCTCGCGTTCTAGTTGCTGCTATTTCCCCACTGGATACATCCAGTATCTGTGTATACTGTGACCCCAGCATTATGCTAGCACTGTGAGCACACATTTCACTGAGAACAATTTACCACTCAGACTGCCTGGAAGTGTGGACAAGGCTGAGTTTGCCCAGTTAACGTGTGAATTTTATAGAAATGAGCTCAAAGGACCAGGAGTGGGCCTCTTTAGACTCTAACTGTGGTGGACTAAGGTACTTCCTCTGGGCCATTTAAAGGAATCTTCATCATGTGGCTCACAATTTTTGAATTGGGCTGGCAGCCAAGCACATGAGCATCTTCATGCTTGCTTGTTCCTGAACAGTTTACCTTCTGTTAAAAAGATGTTGGTCTAACAGCAAGGAGTTTGAATGTCACCAACCGAAAGAACCGATACATGTCTGAAGTGACAAATAGGCCCATTACTCCAATGTGATCATAACACCTTGACTACATGTATTGAAATGCCATAGTGTATCATAACCATGTACAAGTTTCTTGAGTCAACTAAAATAAAACTGCAATCTTCCCCGAAAGTATAGACCCTTTCCCAGAAGTTTAGGGGGGGAAATCCCATCACTTTCTAAATATCCACTTTTTAAAGTAAAAATATGGAAACTGGGATCATTTTGACTTATTTCTATTTTTTTTTCTCCCAAAGAGTCTTTGGAGTGAAAGGCCCTAGCATGTGTCTTAGGTATGTATTTGCTTCAGAGCAGTGTCATTAATCAGACTGCCCGAAGCTGCAGCAGCCAGCTTTATGGCTTACCAGGCCCGGGGAATAATATCTCTGGTCTGTACACACACAGCAATGTCAGACCAAGACAAATCAACTAATCCGTTCAAACCGCATGCTTGTGCCACTGCACAAGGTGGAAATCTGTCTATTTAACTACAAATCCTGGAGTCTCTCATGCTATGTTGGAAAGAAAATAATATGGCATATAAGCAAGGTTAAAAAGAATTAACATGAACTGAGATAGATTAAACAACATTTTATCCATTGATTGATTTACTGACTTGCTTATTCATTAAACACCACAGAGGGCCCATAAACACAGTGCCAGCCAGGGATTGTAAAATCCATTCAAACAGGCCTTTCTCCCAAGTCCTTTCTACCCTTCTCCAACTTTTTCTCAATTTTTCTCAAATAAGTGACCGCTCTCTTCAACATGCATTCCTACTCTGCCCTGAACACACTTCTCTTCCTCCCTGTCTTTTGGATCATTTTTTTTCAAGTCTTACTCTTTTTTGTTGTTGTTGTTGTTAATAACCCAGCTCAGATCCTGCATCAATTTACCAAGGAACATGTTCTGGGCTCCAGCAGAGAACTATGAATGTTATTGTGTATAAAGAAGTACAAGGTGTGACCTGGACTGAGTCAATCATCATCTGGTTCAGGAGTTAGGAGTCATACTTCAAAGGCAGAGGACGGTAATAAATGCAGCCCGTGCATAAAACCAGCTTCCTGGTGCTACAGGAGCACATGAGCTGGCAAGCCATGAAACTGAAACGTGAATTTTGAGAACAGGATTCAGGTGGCTGCAAAAAAAAAAAAAAAGGAACAAGACACCCCTAGAGTGAAAAATCTTCCCCCTCCAAGAAAGCTCACCCCAGTGGGCGAAGGTTGCTTGACTTTCAGTAAACTTAACTTGGGTTTAAATCTCTTTTCACGCATATTCTGCAGCTCTAGTTTCACACAGCCAAAGTGGAACTGGACATCAGTTTGGTTTTCCCACTTCTCTTCATCCTCTTTTATTTTGCTTCCTTGAGAAGAGGCTCATATTCGCTCGCTAGCTCAAGGTCTGCCTCATGGACCACAAGACAACTCACCACGTCTAAGAATTTAGTGTCCTGAGTTTGTTTTGTGATGATCGGGCCAGTTCCCAGTGTGAAATAAAGAGATGGGAGACCTGTCACTGGTTCAGTGCCCAAGAAGTACTGAATTGGTAAGTCTTGATGTTGGGAGCCAGGGCCTCCCAGCTTTTGTGTGACTGGGACATACAAAGGTGTAAAGAGAACAGCTCCCCTGTTGGCAAGGCCTGGAAGGCATCTCTCCAACCACCTTAACACAGTTCCACTCCCTGTGCATGGACACTCAACCACTCTGTTAAAGAATTCTGTAATCTATTGAGGCATTGTCGTTCGCCCTTGTGAGATGGTTTAGGCAGTTGATGTGAGCTTAGGAGTTAATGTTACTGATGATGTCTTGGTGGATGGGCCTTTAACAATTCATGAGAATTAACGCACACAGGAGTACAATCAAGCCTGTAGCTACAGGGGGACTTAATTTTCGAAACTTTTGTCTTGAAGCTTTATGTTTTTTCCCTTTTAATGTATTTCTCCCACTAAGTGAAAGATAAGTTGTAAAAATAGAAATGTAGAGGGAATGTATTATTAATTAAGATGTATGCCCTGGCCTTGGAATTCTGTCACCCAAAGACTACTACTAAAAAATGCATAATGGCTTGCTTTGAAGAAAAATGATTATAGCAACTTACAGATTTAACTTTAAGAGCACCTGATTGACCGTGAAGTAAAAAGTAAAATAATCAAACATCTGTTCAAAGCTGCTTAGTTATAAAGTTAAAAATAGAACAATCAAATATGTGTGCAAAGGTTTGTGATGTGTCTGAGTAAATAAAAAGGACAGCTTCTTGAGCTATTGAGGCAAGGGCACCAAATGACCATGTCCCTGTATCTTTTCCTCGCTGACTCCACACACCCTTCTCGAGCTCCAAACTCGGCTGGAGCTGGCCTCTGGCATCTTGAGTCATACTGGCTGTAATGTGGCACACGTGTGGGCCCAATATGCCATGGCATGCAGCGAGGGCAAGTCAGGTCACTCAGAGGGAGCAGGCTCAGGGTCCCAGCAGAAATGGAGGATCTGTACACCTGTAGTGTGGTGGGAGCTTTGATGGATGGAGATGCGCTTATGAAGGGAAGAGCTGCAGGTGAGGTCAAAACTTCCTGGCTATAGCTGACATCAGCACTGTCTCCTCAGGTGGTGCCGGCTTCATTTTCCTGTTTCGTTTGAAATCACTGGATTTACAGTGTGAAAACCAGCCATTAGGCAACCACCCTGAAGGAGAGGCATTATCCTGGCAATTTTCCCACTTCTGTGGTCCTTATCCTGAGTCCCTATTATGTAAAAGCTAAAGTCAGCTAAACCAGACTGATGAAAGAAGACCGAGAGACTTTTGCTAGAGAGGTGCACGCAGTTCTGCACCTTTGCTTAAGTCTCTTTAAAAACGAATGATAAAATGTTGAAAGTAAGAAAAAGATTGCCATGCGTATTTTTTAAATATGCTTGCCTTAAACGTCATCTGACACTGTAGGGGAGGATATTATTTCATTCATTGAGGGCCAGATTCAATAAAGTTAGATATCATCTTTATAGATACTTTGTCCCAAAAATAAGATAACAGCAATGGTAATGGTTTTGTTGCCCAGCTTGATGTCTAAATTCACAGTCTGATTTCAGACTTTGTCCTTCTGTCGACTGCACACCTGTCAATTTCCCTCCTCTTGTTCGGGCTGCCTGTCTCATGAACGAGTGAGCTCTTTGGCACATGCTCACCATATATTTGTACGAGGGTTAAAGTTTCTAATTTTTTTAAATTGACACACTTTGGAACTTTCACTTGCTAGAATAAGCTTAATTTACTAATAAACACTTGGATGATGATGCTTTTTGGGTAATATGAAAGACCTGAAAACCTTGCAATGAGCATCTATAATACTTTTATATGTTTCCATGTACATGGGGCATTTAAGAGGAACTAACCAAGAGGAACCGGCATTTTGCAAAGCATTGAGCAAGTCTTCCATAGGGTTAGCACCAGACCCCAACAATTTTCTCATTTGCCAGAAACGTTTTTCCACTCTTCTATGAACTCATCTTCCTTCCCCACAGCCCCGTGATTGTGCAAACCTTCATGTCAGGAAGCATTTCAAATAGAAAGAGGAACTTTGTAAAAAATGTATCCCCGGGGAAAGATTTTTTTCCTTCCCCTGGCCCCCAAAAGACTCATAATTCATTTCAGCTGCCTTGTATTTCATAGCATTTTTTTTCAAAATTTCAAACTTTATGGAGGCAAATGCTATTTGCTCTTGTGTGAGGCCTAGCTAAGAGACTTTGAAGAGTTTTAGGTACTCAGGATTTTAGTAGATGCCAATATTTTGTGAAGACCCTGAAATATTGATATTGTCTTCCTTTTTTAAAGGTTAATTTATTGTTTATATTAGAAAGTCAGATTTACAAGAGAATGAGAAAAAGAGAGAAAGATCTTCCATCTGCTGGTTTACTCCCCAAGTGACCGCAACAGCTGGAGCTGAGCCAATCCAAAACCTAGAGCTTCTTTCCGGGCCTCCCACACGGGTGCAGGGTCCCAAGACTTTGGGCCGTCCTCAACCACTTTCCCAGGCCACAAGCAGGGAGCTGGATGGGAAATGGAGCAGCCAGGATTATGAACTGATTCCCATTTGAGATCTCAACACAAGCAAAGCAAGGATTTAGCTACTGGGCTACTGTGCTGGGCAGCTGCCTTTTCTCCTAAAAGCAATCTGGAACCAGCTGATAGATCAAACTTAATTGTTTTAAGAGATCCATAAAATTGAACTGGACCAGACTTAGAAAAATGATTCCTATATTCTTATTCATTCCTTGTGGAGGATGGTCTATCACTTATGGTATGAAATGAATACCTATTACAGACTTGAACTTGTCAGATACACTGGAAGAATAAAAAGGAGAGGAGGAAGAAAGGATGGGGAAGAAGAGGGAGGAGAGGACGGAAGAGCAGATCACTGAGTTATTACTGGAGACGAGACACTGTACATACAATTCACTCGGAGAGACAATGACCCAATGGTATCTCTAAAAAATAGACATGAAGGTGTCTTCTTAATGAATTTACATCAAAATTACAGAGGGATTTATTTTACCACATTCTAATGGTCTTTGAGTAGCAGCCATATAAACTACAGCAGGGATTCCATTATATAAGATAATATGGCATAATAATTTGTACGTGTGTGTATGTGTGTGTGTATACTTGCTGGGTGGTGGGTATTTTTTAGAATGAGACTGATTATTTTATAGGGCTCACTTTGGAAGACCAACAGAAAAGTGCCAATGGAAAAACGGAGAGACAATCACTTAATGCCAAGTGTTGATTTTCACAATCATGTCTCAGAAATTTGTAAAGGAGGCAGAGCACTTAGTAGGTATTTAATACCATTCATTAAACCGAGTCAAAGGCATATCAAAATTGAGCCTTGCCTTCAGAGAGCTGAGCATCTAGGAGGATAATGTACCGTATTAGTTAAATAAATATGTGGGGGAGGGGAGGGTTGGGTTCCAGGAAAGACACCTAGCTGAAGGTCTCAGGGGACACAGGCTGAGAAGAGGTTTTGTCTAGCTAAGAAACCTTAAGACACACCTTCACTTTCTTCTCCGAGCATGCTAAACCTTTCAGATCTCTAAAATAGTTTTCTACTCTATTTAGTTTTGATTATCTGGAAATATTTTCTCTGATTCAGTCCTTAAGCTTTTTGGATTTCATTGTTTGAACAGTCACATTCTGGATTCATCTAATCCTTCTTCAGGTCTCTAGAATTTAAGAGGCTAAATGCTGAGCAATGGTAATCATTGCTTTTGTGGCAGTTCTGTCATCTGTGCTCATGGAGGGTCCATCTCTGCAAGGAAACGTCTTGGACAAGGTCCTGGTGCTAAATCCAAACTTTGAACAGCACCCCTCCCTTAGGCCTCATTGCCCCCTGGGCTTTACTGCTATTCTCATCTTCCCTCTTTTGCCAAAATAAGATATTTCTCTAGATTTATTTATTGAATGAATGAAATATCCATGCCCCTGGGACACCTATATATAACCATACTTAAGAGAAAGCATAGTGAATTGGCACGTAAGACTGCAATTTCAAAAAGAAAAAAACCAGAGGTACTTCCCCTAAAATAAATGTAGATGAAAATGTTATTTTTAGAGTCTAGAGGGGCTAGCAAGCTCCCATCACTGACTGTAAAGTTTTGGCTGCTACACACCATGTGTGGGGCAATCAGAATGGGTGTAGCCTGTTCCCATGAGGGTATGGCTCTACGACAACTGGGAAACCTCTGCCACACAGCCTTGTTCGCAATCAAACTTCCTTGCCATCTCCCATTATGCCTCATTTTCATTACTCAAATCTTACCTGCTTTCCTTCATTTCACAAAAACTACTAATTGCCCATTATATCTCAGAAACTGCTTCCTACGCTGTCGGAGTACCACAGTGCCCACAGCTGCAGCATCCCCGATGGATGGATTGAATTGAATGGGACCTAAGGAGCCTGAAACCTCCTTCTCACAGGATTAACAAAAAAAGGAGCAATTCATTTTTGATCAATAAAGAGTTTAAAAAGTATTTCAAATCCTCTCATTGATACGTGACAGCTAAAATTTTAATTAAAAAAATAAGAAATGTTCTGTTGCTAAAGCTTTAATGATCGGTGATAACTTGAAGTCTATTTAAAATGGGCAAAATGATCATCTTTCCAATTGATTAGCATTTATAGACCTTTCCTACATTCCTGCTCAGCTACAATCTCTTTCACATATTATTTGTTGAATTCCTTATTTGGTAGAGCATTACTTAATGTAATTTAAGTAATTAATTAATAATGTAACTAAAATGTTATCTTAAAAGAGAAGGAAGCTGGAGGAGAGGGAAGGAGGAAAGGCAAAGAAGACTATTATACTCAGAATTATTTAGAGACCATATTGAATTTATTAAAAGCTAAAACTGGGGCCCGGCGCAGTGGCGCAGTGGTTAAGGTCCTCGCCTTGCACGCCTGGGATCCCATATGGGCACCAGTTGTATCCCGGCAGCCCCGCTTCCCTTCCAGCTCCCTGCTGTGGCCCGGGAAAGCAGTCGAGGACGGCCCAAAGCTTTGGGACCCTGCAGCCGCGTGGGAGACCCAGAAAGAGGCTCCTGGCTTCGGATCGGCATAGCATCGGCCCGTTGTGCTCACTTAGGGAGTGAATTATCAGACGGAAGATCTTCCTCTCTGTCTATCTGCCTTTCCAAAAAAAAAAATAAAAGCTAAAACTGGGTTGGGCACGGCAGCCTCAAGGCTAAAATCCTCCTCGCCTTGCACGCACTGTGATCCCATATGGGTGCTGGTTCTAATCCAGCTCCCTGCTTGTGGTCTGGAAAGACAGAAGAAGATAGCCCAAAGCCTTGGGACCCTGCACCCGTGTGGGAGATCCAGAAGAGGCTCTGGGCTCCTGGCTTTGGATCGGCACAGTTCTGGCTGTTGTGGCCACTTAGGGAATGAATCAACGGACAGAAGATCTTCCTCTCTGTCTCTCCTCTCTGTGTATCTGACTTTACAATAAAAATAAAATAAATCTTAAAAAAAAAAGCTAAAACTAAAATATGTAAATAAAACTTGAAAAAGTTATTTTATTGCTGTTTTCCATTTATTAGAGTGTTTAAAATGTTTTAATAATTGCCAAGCACTTTTGTGGGTTGCAGAGAACTGTGACAAACACTGTGTAATGAAGAGCTTTCAGCATTTGGATATAAAATAGATCATTCTCAGCATGAGCTTCCACAGCATAGAGACCACGTCTTACTAATATTTATTCAAATCTGGCCCAAGACCAGACATAGAATCAACTCAACTCGGTGAGTGAATTTTGAATGGAGATCTTCAAACGGCATGCATATAAATTATTCTCCCAACTGGAGAGATTGGAGGCATTCTGCTATTTCCTTTCCCTTATGCAGGAGAGTTCTCATTGGACAAGGCATTTGGCAGAATCACTCTTTGAAAAAGCCTGACGCCGGATTTAGAGTATAACTGGGGACAATGCCATGCTGTCTAGCTGCATTATCACTCATTGAAGTCCTCATCCAGGGCTCATGTCATCTCAAACAAAATGAGAAGTTTGATGAAGAACCAAGGTTGTTAGGTGGGGTAAATTAGAGAACTACCACATTTCATATTGGAGATGCTAGTTTCGTAATGACAAAGCTTCAAGTTTCAGAGCTGTTGCAACAAAAACCATAGGATGCCATCTGAAACAAACACTTGGTCAGTCTAGCTCCTTCTCTTCTTTTAAAGGTGACCTGGGGACTATTTTTACGTCTATTTTACACAAAGAAGCATAATGTAAGAGATGATGGGAGTGCTTGTCTGGCACCAATACTAACAGCAAAGAATATGTGGATTTCAAGTGTATGCTATGTCTCAGTGCTAAGCCTGTGACAGGATTTCTGCTGCTTTTTCCTGCAGAAATCTTAATATTCTGATTTTCATTGTCGTAGTTATCTATGAAAACCTTCAGAAGTAATCCTTTAGGCTTTAAAATGTTAAATGAATATTGATAGAAAAATAATTTCAGATAATTCTACATGCCTGGAACCAAGATAACTTTTCTGTGAGATTTTGCAGAACTCACATGACCTCTATGAACTTTAGCTTTCTACTTCAATTGAAATGTTTTTACATTGGTCCACTTACATCTTTACATAGAGGCTGTAGGGATATAATGAATGCAGATAGAATGGTTGAAAGCATTAAGAGACCTGGGCAAATGTGTCCATTGTATATATCTGGTTGGTTTTTCCTACTCAGCATTGAGTAGATAAAGCAGTCAGATATAAATGTCAGTTGTGAAAGATGAGTCCAAGAGACAGCAAGGTACTGCCCTCCCCTGCTTCCTAGTCCCATTTCTGTTTTATTTTGATGACATCTGGGTGAGTGGAGCAGTCATGTTTGCTGTGGCAAAAATATTTACAAATCTTGTGCTCACAGATCCTGCTGCCATAAGAACTAGAAGCACTATGGGCAGATGAGGGAGAAGAATAAAAAAGCACCAGTTAGTGTGAACTGAATCACTCAGGATTTCTATGGGGCCTGATGATTCCTGAACTCCTCGGTGTGTTTGTATGCATAATGATTTCACACATACAGACAGACACACAAATAGTCCCCCATATGCTCAAGACACCATTCTGAGCATTGAGGTCACATACTGTTGAATGGAAAAGATGCATTTTCTAGAATACTCAAAAATGCATATCATAAGAACTATGCATGGAATTTAAAATTTTTGTGTCAAGACAAACTTAACTTTCAATTTCATTTTTACACAATGATTAGTGTCCTGTCACAATCTACAGAGTGAAGAAATAAAACAGTGAACTCAGAAGTATATTATGAATTCAAATGACATCCTACAAACACTTTAAAATTTAAAATAGAGAGCCAATAAAGAGGGGAGAATAGGCGCTAGGGCTGACAACTTCTGAGGCATCATCAGACAAACCCTCTTTAAGGAGTTGGCATTTAAACTGAAATTTGCATTTCCAGAGGTCCTAGCCAAGGAAAATGTAAGAGAACTCAGCATAATTTGAAGTTAATTAAATGAGGAAAATATACATGAAAATGATGCTGTAAGTATAGGTAAGAGACAAGTTATATACAATATTGTACTTTTTGAACTTGAATTTTTTTCTTGGTGAAATATAAACTCTGGGAATTTTTTGATCTTTGGTTTATTTGTCAGTGTCATTCATTAACTTTGGATAAATCTTAGCCATTATCCCTACAAATATTTCTTCCACCCAATTCTCTTTTATCTTTCTTTGAAATCATTCCAATGTTTGTTAGATCATTTTATAGTATCTCACACATCTTAAATATTCTGATCAATGGGTGTTTAAATTACTCTCTCTTATGGTTAAATTCAGGTAATTTCTATTGACTTTCTTTGAATTCAATAATCTTCATTGTCTAGTTTTAAACATGATGAATGAGTTTTTAATTTTTATTATTGTAGTTTTTAGTATTATCATTTCCATTAACTCCTCTAATAATTTCCATGTATATACTAAAGATCCTCATCTGACATAAAGTAATTTCCTAAAATATGTTTATTAAATAAGTGAATTATTTTTGTTGATCTGTCAATAAGAAGTGTCTTTTCAATAATTAACTAATTTGGGAGGCAGAGACAGAGAAAGAGCTCCCATCTCTTGGGTCACTTCCTAAATGCCTGTGATAGCCAGGGCTGGGCCAGGCCCTAAGCTAGGAGCTGGGAATGCCAGCCAGGTCTCCTACCCAGGGGAACAGGAAGCTTCCCTGTTGCTTCCTGGACTCTGTATTCACAGGAAGCCAGAGTCAGGAATTAGATCTAGGAATTGAATCTGGGGACATTGATGTTTTACTACGAAGCAAGCTGTTCTAAGGAGGATCTTTGAAAACATAGATTGGAAAATTAAATTTACCACAAATAAGCCACCTTCCCCTAAGACTCGCTAACTCATGGTACAACCAGGTGACAGCGGCTCTCATTTTAATGCCATACCACACTAACTTCATTTTGGGGGTCACCTGATGTTCAAAGCACTCTCACTGGTATTTTTATACTTGGTCAGCTTCCTCCAGGAGCTCCCTGAAGGACTAGACCCACAGGCATGCTAACATTAAAGCACTTTGCTCAGCCAGGCAGAACTATCACAACCATCATAAATCCTCCTTGGTGACTGGACCAGAGCCACCACAATAAATAAATCTCCCTGAGCAAATGATTTCAATGAAGCCAGAATGCTTTTGGATTCCACTTTATCCCTGGGGGATGGGGAGGTGGGGGAAATAGACTCTCCTTATAGTAAATTTCACATGGTTTAAACCCCTTCTCGAGAGAAGAATTCTGGCCAGGGCTGTCCACATGCAAAAGTAAGATGAGGGTACAGTTTTCACCTGCAGAAGGGAACCCTGTGAGCCCGTCTTGCCAAGCAGCATAGCAGCATCAATCACAGAATCCCAGAATTTCATTGCTCAAATTCAAAAGAATTGTTTGGAAAAAAGAAAAAAAGGAAGGCAAAGTCTCATCATTAAAGTTTCTGGAGCAAAGTTACAAGGCAAGGCTACGGAGCGGTAGCATCAAACACATACAAATGCACTTTTTCCAGAAAACACTGAGCTCTTACTTAAGTTCAGAAACACACCCTTGCTTAGAGTGCGTATCTGTGGAGTTGCAATTGCCACAAAGTTTTATTAAACCTTCTTTAGGGCCATGATCAAATACAAAGCTCCCTGCTACTCTGGGTATATTTTGGGTATATTTCACAGGCAAGCAAAGTCTTGCAGAGTATCTAACAGTGAGAACTGTCAGCATAACTTGCAATTCAGACACACACATGCACATCTACATACTTGCAGACTCAAAGGACATGGCTTCTGTGTTTCTCTGCAGAAACTTACACACTTTCATCATCAACTGTGGTTTGTAGGCATTATTTTGAGCGACAGAAATCTGGAATTTGCCTATGGCGAGAGTTGCCAGGGCTTCATGAGCTCAGCACGCGGACTGGGATGTGCTGATCCTTCAGGTCTCTTTAAGCCCATGGCCTCTGTTTCCTGAGAACTTCCCTCAATCTCAACAGAAGCTTTGACTTCCAAATGTTTGACAAACTTTATTCCTTACTGCCTTTCAGGAGAGGCTGTTGGTAAGAGTGAGCTGACCTGCTTCAGGCCCCATGGGAGCTAGTGGCTCAACCGGAATGACAAGTTTGGCACCTTTGGCACAAGTCCAGGTGCAGGCTGCTTAGGACAAGGCCTCCTTGATTCTCCCTTTGCCTCCCACTCTTTCCCTGCATAGTTTGTCCACTCCAAGGAGCACCTGCCCTGTCTGTGTATGTTTTGCTTTCAGAGAACTGGATACAATCCCTGTGATGATATTTTTATGTTGTTAAATGATTTCTTGCTATTTATAATGTTGATCCAAGTTTCATTGTTGGTGTAACAGTTTTTAAAAAAACTGGGGTCTATCAACTCTAAGACTTAAAACACAGTGATGGATAAATCAGCACTTGAGAGAGTCTCACGGGTCCACAAGGAATAGGGACAAGAACATAGATCTGTGTTTTTCAATGATAATGGCAGAATGAGCTGAAGTATTTTTCTTTATTAGAGAACTTCAAGGACATTTATTTACTCACTCCCTCTGGGAATGTTTATTCAATGCCTGTAGCTTGTTCAGGCCTAGTAAAACCATCAATTAGCTTGGAGCTCTCACTACTGGGGGTTTCACTCATTTCTTGTTTGGGCTGTGCTAGTGCCTGCTGCCCACTTGCAACTGCCAGCACTCAAATCTTTGCTGGAGAGTTCCCTCTGATGTCTGGAGTTCTTTCTAGCCCAGGGCCAGAGAGAATTACAGAGCTAATGCCTGCGACACCAGCAGCCTATCAGTGAGGAAGCAAACAACCTGAAAGCAAAAAGAGGGCATCTGGCTGATGGCTGCACCGGGCACTGGAGACGAGGGGCTGGTCTGCTCCGGACCCGGCATGTCTCCCAGGCTTCAGCCTGGAACAGGAGGGGCCACAGGAGCCAGTTAAGTCACAGACCTGGCGGGATTCCTCACCTACTTTTGTATTATGGAGTTTTGTCTTTTTCTTACAAATTTGCAGGCATTCTTATATACTTTCTATAGAAACTCTCCATCTTAAGTCATTGAAAAAATATTTTTGAGGATGGAAAATCTTTCTTTTTTTTAAATTTTTTTAAAGATTTATTTTTATTATTTTTTTATTGGAAAGGCGGATATACAGAAAGGAGAGACAGAGAGGAAGATCTTCCGCCCGATGATTCACTCCCCAAGTGAGCGCAATGGCCGATACTATGCCGATCCAAAGCCAGGAGCCTCTTCTGGGTCTCCCGCGTGCATGCAGAGTCCCAAAGCTTTGGGCCGTCCTCGACTGCTCTCCCGGGCCACAGGCAGGGAGCTGGAAGGGAAGCGGGGCTGACGGGATAGAACCGGCGCCCATATGGGATCCTGGGTGTGCAAGGCGAGGACCTTTAACCACTTGCGCCACTGCGCCAGGCTGGGCCTGGAAAATCTTTCTTTACTCTATCTCCGTCCATCATGGTTGAGGGATTTGCATCATTAATGTCCTTCCCCACTCTGAGCTGCCAAATAGCTCTGCTAGTTGTCTGGGTGTACCTTCATATGTATGGCTTTGATATATCCAGTTTTCCCTCACAGTGATATAAAGTGTGGATCTTGGTTTGTTCTGATTTTTTTAAATATATAATGACCCAGATTTCCTAACACCATCACTAAACACGATGTCCTATTCCAATCAATTTATATTAGCTCTGCTTTCATAGATCAAGTTTTGTTTCAAGACCACCTCCACTATCTATTCCATTGTATTAATCTGAATTCTTTAATAAGTTTCTCATTTGTCCCATTTTCAGAGGCGGCTGTGACAAAGTGTCTAGCTTATGTGTGGATTCCAGGATCTTGATCTCTACCTGATGCATACACTGTGTAATGAAGTGAAGACTAGGGTTCAAGAGATTTGGGTTCTTGACCTGCTTTGCCTCTGATGGGCCATGACCTTCGCTCAAACAGAAATACATTCCTCTGGGATCCACCGTCCTTGGCTGTAGGGTGAGAGGCAGTCTTCAGTGGCTCCAACATTCCACTATTCCTTCTAGAGCCAACATTCTCTGATCCTGTCAGTTCTTTTCTTCTGGAGGCACCAATCTCTGGCTCTCTCTGGAGACATTTGACAACCAATCTGCGCACACTGGGCCAGTTGCTAGAGCTGTGATTGGGAAAAGTCATTCCCATGGGTTCAATTAGCCTCCTGCCCTGGCTCAAGGTCATTGCTCCACAAGAGTCACACCAGTTTTACACCAGACTCTCCTCTCCTGTCTTATGAATCAGAGAGAAGAAATAGCCAATGTGTTCTATGGCTAAGGAGAAATAACCTCTATAAATTGTATTTTCTAGGAGATATCCAAGTGAGCTGGTCACAGTCCCAAAGAGACTAAATACTTGCTACCCAACACTTCTTGGATCCTCCAATCTCCATCCTTTTCTCAAAATCCAAATGAATCAACACAGGCCATTGTTCCACATTGACCCTGGGATTCAGCCCCCTTCCTGGTTACATTTGTTTCAATGGGAAAGAGACACTGTCCCTGTCACTCATTACTCCATCTCCCGCCCTGGGGCTCTTTGTCCATCCCAGCCATTTCAGCTCCTGCAGCAATACTGAGATGAGATCTACAGTTATGCAGATACAGCCTTGCAATGTGAGGAGGAGGAAGGCTGTTACAGGTAGAATGGCCCGCAGGTGCGAATGTCCTGTGATGAGGCTGTGGAGGGGGAAGCCTTCAATGTAGATCTTCATGCAGCCACAACTTCACTCAAGGTGACTGCAGCTATTCTGGTCCATGCACAGCTTCACTGATGGCTGGGCCATGCCAGAAGAGAGTTACTGCACACTGCACAGCAAGCAACTCAAGAACTGGATTCAGGCCCGGACCCATTCTGAGACTCCACTGGCTGGAAGCCACCATGGGGAATCTCTTCCTGATTTGCTTTCTTCCTGGCTTAGACCTGTTCAACTCACTCTCAGAGAAGAACCCCATCTCGTACTACTCCGGACCTGTGCTCACTGATCCATCTCTCCGTTTGCCTTTCTGTCTTCTCTGCAACTTTTTCAAATAAATACATTTTAAAATTGATTTCCTCAATGGCCTTCCAAGCCTTGGATCAAACTCTAAACCAGACCCTATGGATTCTCATGCTTCCTTCTTCACCCAAGTGGAAAGGGTAGTGGGTTCCCTTCATTCTTTTGCCATAAGTATGTTTATACAATACAGCGTTCTTAACGATCACATTCTAATCCGTTGATTTCTCAATTGCCACACTTCCTCTCCTTCTAACGTTTGTGCTCCCAGAGCTATCAAATAAATGGCAGTACCTGGAGAATTCATTTTTATTCTCCAATGTTTCTTCAAAATTCTATAGTTTACATTTTGCACATTGGAATATCTTATGCAACAGTGTGAACATTTTATGTGAAACTAAGCTCAATTTTAAATTTTTCGTACCATCAAAATTGTCTTCAGAAACCCTTATATTTGGAGCCAGTATGATGCCATTGCAAGCTGATCCTCCATCCTGTGGACACTTGTTCATATCTCTACTGCTCTATTTCTGATCCAGCTACATGCTTGTGGCCTGGGAAAGCAGCAGAGGATGGCCCAAGGCCTTGGGTTCCTGCACCCACATGGGAGACCCTGAAGAACCTCTTGGCTTCTATTTGCAGATCAGCTCAGCTCTTGCCATTGTGGCCATTAGGGAGTGAATCTTATCGCTCCCCTCTCTCCTGTAAAGTCTGCCTTTTAAATAAAAATAACTAAATATTCTTTAAACAAACAATTAAATTTTTATTTTTTGCTTTTTTTCAGTGAAAGAATAATATAGTGAGTTCCTATGTACTCAAACAGCTCATGGTCAGTCTTACTCCAACCACACCTTGAATTAACCTCAGCAATTGAATGTTTTAAAATATTCCAATGATTTTTTTCTATAAAGATATATTTATTTTTACTGGAAAGGCAGATACAGAGGAGAGGAGATACAGAGAGAAAGATCTTCCATCTACTGGTTTACTCCCCAAGAGACCACAATGTCAGCAGCTGAGCCAAACCGAAGCCAGGAGCTTCCTCTGGATCTCACACTTATGTGCAGGGTCCCAAAGCTAAGGGCCATTCTCTACTGCTTTCCCAGGCCACAGGCAGGGACCTGGATGGGAAGCAAAGCAGCTGGGATTAAAACTGGCACCCATGGGCCCGGCGCAGTGGTGCAAGTGGTTAAGGTCCTCGCCTTGCACGCCCGGGATCCCATATGGGCGCTAGTTCTATCCCGGCAGCCCTGCTTCCCTTCCAGCTCCCTGCCTGTGGCCCAGGAGAGCAGTCGAGGACAGCCCAAAGCTTTGGGACCCTGCACCTGAAGAACCTAGGCGTTTTCTGCCTTTTGTGATTCTGCCTTAATGGCTTGGCTGGGGGCTGTGTGAACCTCAGGCCTGATAGTCTACGTGACACCCGGCAGGACACCTGGCAGGTCACGTAGGCAGACCACTCCTCAGGAAGGAGGTACCTGGTGTTTGATAAGATTCACAGGCCAATAGCTCATCGATTTGTACTTTTTGAAAATTGCTTGTTTCAAACCCACCAACAGAAGCCTACTAAATCATGACTGTATAATTAATAGCCTGAAATCTATAAGAACTGGGGGGCTTCCCTTGGCTCTTCTGGCTCGCGCTTCTTTTGTCCTCCTTGTGGATCCTTGCAGCCTCGGCTGCGGCTGCCTCTCCCCCGCCCAGCCATGCTGGGCTGGGGGAGGTCGCTGGGTTACCTAGGCTAACCTGAATAAACCACCTTTTTGCCTCAGCACCGACTTCAGACTTGATGATTATCTGGGGGTTTCAAAAAACCGGCACAACACACCCACATGGGAGACCCGGAGAGCAGCTCCTGGCTTCAGACCGGCATAGCATCGGCCGTTGTGCTCACTTGGGGAGTGAATCATTGGACGGAAGATCTTCCTCTCTGTCTCTCATGTCTGTATATCCACCTTTCCAATAAAAAAAATAATAAAAATAAATCTTTAAAAAAAAACAAACTGGCACCAATATGGGATCTTGACATGTGCAAGACAAGGACTTTGGCTGCTAGGCTACCACACTGGGCCTTTTTTTCACAAGGTCATTTATTTTTAAGAGAGGTTAATCTACTGTTTTAAGACAGATTGAGGAAATTTTCTTTGGCTATCAGTTGGAACTTCTTCATCCCTACTCACCTCCTGCATGAATGTAGAATAGAATAAACTGTGTTGTGAAAACAAGCTGGAATCTTAAAAAGTCAAAATGTTAAGTATTCCCGTGTAAATGACTTACGCTGTTGTGGTTAGCATCACTTCAAACGAAGGCATTATACATTTCCCGAGCTTACACTATGTGCCAAGCATTGAGAAAACGAACAACAACAAAAGAAATAGTCTCTGCTCTCAAAACTCCCAATTTAGTCAAGTTAAAAAGAAAGGTGTATAAAATTCCATTGATCTGCTATTTTCATGGAATAATGCGACAGCACTGCCATGACTTTGAATTCAGTGTCTTAGAAGATTCATTTCTTTGGCTTAAGGATTTGTCCCTTGCTAGGCTGCAAACTAAAGCCAGCACCCTCGAGGAACAACACACTTTGTTTTCCCCACATAATTTGAGAGAATCTGAGCTTCATGAAAGCTCTGGGAACCTGAAGAAAGATGAACGGAAGTGCAGGGCGGGGAATTAGATGCTAAAAAGCAGCGTTTAATTAATAAAATGTACATTTTAGCTCAGAGTCAGTTCTACGTCAGCTGAAATCAATCATAAAAGGACAGGTCATCTATGATTATTTTTTTACTTACATGCGTGACTTGATACTTTCCTTTAAAAAAATTTTAATTTCTTCGGACAGTAGAGAGAAAAAAAGATATACAGAGTCAGATCTCCCATCCACTAGCTCACATTCCCCAGATAACTGCAACAGTCAGAGTTGGGCCAGGTCAAAGTTAAGAGCCAGGAACTCAATCCACATCTCCCACGTGGGTCACAGGAGCACAACCACTTCCGTCCTCCCAGGGCACCCATTAGCAGCAAGCTGGAACAGGCCCGAGACTTGAACCCAAACACTCCAATATAGCAAGTGGACATTTCCAGAGATGTTCTAACCAGTACACCAGCCCTTTAAAAAAAAAAAAAGGTTTATGGAAAATTAGGACATCATCCCAGAGGGTGTGGAAGGATTCAGATAAACATTTGGCCACTTTAGTGTAGAAAGCAGGTAGCAGAGGAAGGGAGGAAGAGAGAAGGGCTGTGAGAGAAAGGAGGAGAAAGGCCCCACTATGCTATTTATAGCTCTTTCAAATAGCTCCTCAGGGGGTCCATGAAGAGAAGAGAAGCCCTTAGCATTCCAGCCATTAAGTTGGAAATGCACAACTATGACAAGAATGTAAACAAAAGGCAGCCAGCCGAGAAGAAGGCTGCACAGTGGTTTCATAGCAACTTGAAGGCTCAGGTCGGCACCTCTAAGTGGGTGCAGACTGCTCTGATTCCACATGAGCCCCCGCCTGTATGGGCTCTGAGCTGACCCTTCCCTGCCCCTGGGCAGCATCTCCTTTGGCTTCCCACAGAGCTCAACCCCAATACTAATGCTAGGTTGCTTTCTAGGCAGTCCAATCCATAAATGGTTCAGCTCTCAAAGCCTTGTTTCGTCGCCATCATTGTGACCTGGCTGACAGAGAAGAAAAGCTCTGATGTATGTGGGCGAGCATGGTGTTGACTTGTCTATGCCAAAGTGGATTTGTCCTGAATGACCTGGACACAGTGAATTTTCTTGTCTTTTCATGGTCAGAAAGCTCTGATGGCTTTCATCATTCCTTTCTGTTTCTAACCATTCCTTGAATTCCTACCAGGCCACAAGGTGGATATGGAGAGGAAATTCAGGAGACAGTTCCTGAATTACAAAGAGTAGGTAGTAGCTGTCTCTTGCAGTGAGGGGGTGAGATTGATAAATATGGACTGAGCATGCTCAGAGAGCATCTGCTGGGGGGTATGATTGGGGAAGCCCAGCTGGAGCTGAAGCAGGGGCATGGCTGGCCAAAAGGCAAAGGGAGAGTGAGCAGGGAATGCTCATGACAGCCAGCAGGAAGAAACAAGGGGGAAGGCCAAGTTGGCAACAAGCCCTGCATAGCTGGGACGTCAGGGAGGACCCCAAAAAGCCCCAGGGCACACACAAGACATGGGCAAGGGAAAGACATGGGCAGTTTATATTTAAAAAAAGATTCCAGGACCCAGTGTGACAGCTCAATGAGCTAATCCCCTACCTTCAAGTACAGGCATCCCGTCTGGATTTTGGTTTGTGCCCTGGCTGCTCCCTTTCCATCCAGTTCCCTGCCTGTGGCCTGGGAAAGCAACAGAAGATGGCCCAAAGTCTTGGGAGACTCTGTACCCAATGGGAGACCTGGAAGAAGCTCCTGGTTTCTGCTTTGGATATGCTCAACTCTGGTCGTTACAGCCATTTGGGGAATGAATTAGCGGATGGAGCATCTTCTGTTTCTCCTGCCCGCCAGAAAATCTGCCTTTCCAATAAAAAATAACTAAATCTTAAAACAAAAAGACTCCAATTCAATCATTTGTGTAAGTTATATGACTTCTCAATCGGCAGCTGGTCAGTCTGGTGGGAAACCAAGATGTCCCAATTGTTGGAGATAAGAGATATTTTCTTTTTACATACCATGATTCCCTAATGAAGTTTATCAGTGATTTCATTCTCATACCCATTGTATTTCTTTACAGACAAATGAATGAGTTCCCATTTTCCTCATCTTTCTTAGAAAAGAGAGGGAGAGGAGCCTGGAGGATTCCTGAAGAAGTGTGGGGCTACTTCTCATCCTCAGCACACAGCCCACCAGTCAGTCCTTCCCTACCTGACCTCTGGTTCCAATTAGAGAAATCCTATCTTTTAGACATTTTCCTTCCAAGGGAACATAAACATTGCCAAGGCTCCCACACCACTAATGCATTTTAAAAGCTGGAAACACAAAAGGTCCTCATTTATAAATACTTGAAGCTGGCTACTTTGCAAAGAAAAGAGGTGTGTTGAGTTTATAGTTTGGGAAGCTGGAAGTTCAAGATTTGGCAAGCCAGAGGCCTGACACGATGGCTCTATAAGTCTGCCTTTCCAATAAAATAAGAAGCAGTAAAAGAAAAATGATTGGGCAAGCCCATCTGGAAGATGGCACTGTGGTTAGATCAAGTGCAAGAGGGAGATATCTCGAGCCCAGCGTGGTGGCGCAGTGGTTGGGGTCCTCGCCTTGCACGCCCGGGATCCCATATGGGTGCTAGTTCTATCCCAGCAGCCCCGCTTCCCATCCAGCTCCCTGCCTGTGGCCCAGGAAAGCAGTCAAGGAAGGCCCAAGGCCTTGGGACCCTGCACCTGCGCGGGAGACCCGGAAAGAGGCTCCTGGCTTCGGATCAGCATAGCATTGGCCGTTGCGCTCACTTGGGGAGTGAATCATTGGATGGAGGATCTTCCTCTCTGTCTCTCCTCTCTGTATAACCGCCTTTCCAATAAAAAAATAATAATAAGATAAATCTTTAAAAAAAAAAAAAGAGGGAGATATCTCTGGTGAGACAGGAAGCCAGAGACTGACAGAGTGGGGGGACAATCCTGCTCTTTTTACAACAAGCCAACCTTTGGGTCCCTGACTGGTGTCAATTACGAATCGATGCAATGCTCTCTGATGGCAATAACCCTGCAATGTAATTACCTTACACTAGGCTCCACCTCCCAAAGGGTCCTCTGCCTCCCCCACTGCTATGCTGGGGACCAAGCTTCTAGTATGTGATCCCTTAGGAGACAAATCACATCGAAGCCATGGCAGACATGCTCTGATGCTTCATACACAGGTGATGACAGGCCTTGCAAACCGACAAATCTATGGCAGCCTGTCACACAGTCAGGTGGTAGATGCAAAGAGTTAACCAAAAGGCCTTTGGTAACTTAAAATGCTTCTGCATGGCCTCTAGCATTGCTCAGTTAGACAAATTTCTTCCCTCCAAGTCCCTTTGTTCCTTATTACAGCACAGTTACACTTAAGGCAGTGTTGGAAAACTTTTTGAACAAGTGCCAATGCCAAAAATAAAAGAAAAAAAAAGATGCTTAGCAGTCAGTTATAAAAACAATAGAGATTAAAAAAAATCAGGAAGTACAGTGGCTACAACTGTTAATATTTTACTGTTTTGTCCTCACCAAAAACATCAAGTGCTGCCTGTTTAGGCCACATTGCAGACTGAGATGTCAACATTGTGCCTTTGAATACACTGGATTGCTGAGTAAAACATTTCGTGGTTGTTTATTTTGCCTTCCCCGAGTTGACCCCCCTAAGAGAGTACTTGGCTCTTCTTCTTGCACCTCTTGATTTTGTTGTCTTTAGCCCATTAAGTGCAAATGACCACATAGCAAGGTCTTCACTTCCAAAGAAGTTCCCATGGTCAATTATTTTGAAATACATTATTTTAATTAGTTACTTTTCTTGGCAGTCAGCAGATATTTCAAAGGTTATTCAGAAGAAAAAAAAAACTTTCCCATTCACATTAACATAAGCACATTTTTTTCTGTTGCTCAGATTAAGATAATTGGTATTCCTGAGGCAAACCTAATTGGCTGATTCTCTTCTCTTTGCCAAGGACCAAGCCAGCAAAGTTTGGAAGGCCATGATTATCCCAAGTCCAAGGGAATGTACAAAGACACCTAGCATCTAGGTCTCTTTGCCCATTTGTGAAATGACAGTAACATCATGGAGGCAGGTGGCTGGGATGCTGGATTGGGTCTACAACAATACGTGAAGATCCCCGATGATGACAAGTGACTGTTCCCCTCCTTGGTGCTTTAGAGCTACACTGTTCTGTCCATTCTGTCTAAAGAGAAAAATGGCAAGGGTCTCATCCTTGACTAGGTTCTGAGGACCTGGGAGAGACTTACAAGTGGGGGATGGGAGCAGAAAGCAGAGCAAGAAAGCAGGAAGAGGCTTGCATTTTTCAAGATTCCCAAAAACTAGCAGCACACATGACTGAGTGACACCTTAGTGAGACCGGCAAGAACCTGAGGTCCAGTGTACAGTTGTGCAGCTCTGGCTAATTCTATTACTGATGATTCAACTGAGTACAAGTGAATTCACACAGCACTGTATGTCATGCGATCTTCCAGGTCAGCCTCACCTACTAAAAACAGCAGCAATTTAGACTTTACAATTTTGGAATTGGTTGGCACCCAAAAAGGGCCAGCCTGTTCTTCTCAGCTGGCCAGAGCTCAAGGGATCTAAGAGAAGTGTTTCTGAGCAATCTTTTTTTTTTCTTTTAAAAACATTTATTTGAAAGGCAAAATTACACAGACAAGAGGAGATGCACACAGAGGTTTTCTAACCACTGGCTCACTCTGCAACTGGCTGCAATGGTTGAAACTGGGCCAATCTAAAGCCAAGAGCCATAAGCTTTTTCCAGGACACCCAAGTAGGTGCATAAGCCCACTGATTTGAGCTATTGTTTGCTGCTTTCCCAAGCATTAGCAGCGAGCAGGATGAAAGTGCAGGAAGCAGGACCAATATGGGATACCACCACCGCAGGGAGAGGCTTAGCTTGCTATGCCACAGTGCTGGCATTTCTGAGCAATCTTAATAAAAAATGCAGAATGAACATTTAAGGAAAACAGTCTGCTTTTGCTTTGTGATAGTATACCTGGGGAGGAGAACTGAGG
Organism: Ochotona curzoniae; assembly: GCF_017591425.1. Lineage (NCBI taxonomy): Eukaryota > Metazoa > Chordata > Mammalia > Lagomorpha > Ochotonidae > Ochotona > Ochotona curzoniae. The sequence goes on from NW_024465582.1 coordinate 26,195,681, forward strand.
GTTGAGAGCCATTATCAGCCATGGTTGATTTCTAACTTCTAACGGCACACAATGCCGAAGATCACCATGTCCGCCAACTCAGGCCTCAGCCTGGATCTTCTCATTGACTTAATTCCAAGAAACTTTCTCTGAGTCATAACTCAGTGTTTCATGGGAAGATGGGAAACAGAGCAATGAGCACAATTATCTTCTGGTTGTTCCCACCGAGACAGAGCAAGAGGAGGTTCAAGGTGCTCAGTAACCAATGCGGCCAACATGCTGCCTCACTTCCGGTCTGCCATGAGCTCCCAAGGTAGCCAGGCTTCCAGGCTGGCCCCAGACTTAAGACACAAAGCACAGAGGGTGTGTGTTTGAAAACGATGATATCTTCAGCAAACTGTGGTTCCAGATATCAGGCAGGAGAATGTGACTTTATAGATCTCTCACTCTTGCTCTCTCTCTCATACACACCCAATGTTTTGTGTGTCCTCCAACCTTTGCTGTCATTCTCGAAGACCGTCCCACCACTCCTGCCTTGCCCTGATGGACATGTCTCAAGAGACACTCCACAAGGGGCTGCTGGGGTGACTCCTGGTAGGAGAGAGTGCTCTTCTTTGGGTATGAGAAGGTCCTTCCCAGCAGGGACTGCACATCCAATTATCTCTTTTAGAGGTGCACACCCTGTTCTTCTCAGAGTATATTAATCATTTTTACGCTATCCTAACTCCTTAATTGCAGGCGTTTCCAGTGTTGTCAAAACAGTGCCTGCCACCATCTGTTTTCTGCTATTGGCCTGGGTTCCAGGGAGGGTTTGCAAGAGAGGAGAGACAAGAGATTGACAATCTGTGTTGACATTTTGTGGCTATTTGCAAAGAACATTCCAGCTCTGATGTTGTAATTCCTCCTTTTATGGGCAAAAAAAAAAAAAAGCAATGTGTCAGCATGAATGAGCATAACTGAACCTGCTAGGAAGGACTCAGTTGCACCGTACACTCCCAGGAAACTCACTGTGTTTTGTCGTAGCTGTTGTAGGGCAAAAGGCAGAGAGAAAAGTTTGGGCCCCTTTTGACAAACCTCTCACCCCTAAGCAAATGAATAAAAGATCAGAGTTAAAAAGAAAGAAATTATTTGTATGCTTTTCCTTCCCTTCTTTTGAAACATGGTCCTACTCCTAATTTACCATGACTTTTAACTAGTTAATAAATTCTCATTGGTGCAAATTAAACTAAATCAAATAAAGCGAAGCTTCCCACTGCCTACTGTCTTAATCTTACAGTTCCCCAGATTTTCCCAGACTTGTCCTAAGCATACACATATATGTGTGTTTGTTCATATATATATGTTCACTTATGAGAAAATATTTGGTAGAATTTTTAATGCATAATTTGTTTGCATATCATACTACAACTAGCTTCTCTCAAGAAGGTATGTTGAACACATTAACACTTATTGGTTGCTCTCATTTATTTTAGTGACAAATGTCATGTCTCAGTATAACTGAGCATAACTGAATGCATTAAAATACACCCAGACACACCTGGTCTTCCACAGCACAAATACCTTCTTGAGAAAGGTTAGTTGTAGTACGATATGCAAACACAAATCATGGGACACTTGTACAACGCTTTCACAGACATTAAAGAATAGATAAGTGTCCCATCTTTTTAAAATTTATTTTTATTGGAAAGTCAGATTTACAGAGACAAGGAGAAACAGAGAGAAAGATCTTTCCTCTGCTGTTTCACTCCCCAAGTGGCTACAATGGCCGGAGGTGAGCCTATCCGGAGCAAAGAGGCAGGAGCTTGTTCTGGGTCTCCCACACAGTGCAGTCCTAAGGCTTTGGGCCATCCTCTACTGCTTTCCTACAAGCAGGGAGCTGGAAGGGAAGTGGAGCAACCAGTATATGAACTGGCGACCACATGGGATCCTGGTGCATGCAAGATGAGGACTTTAGACACTAGGCTACCACTCTAGGCCAAGTGTCCCATCTTTATCTGGCTCTGACAGGGGCCTTTGAGCAGACAATGGGTTAGAAAGAAATGTACAGGGCCCGGCGCGATGGCGCAAGTGGTTAAAGGTCCTCGCCTAGCACGCCCGGGATCCCATATGGGCGCTAGTTCTATCCCAGCAGCCCCGCTTCCCTTCCAGCTCCCTGCCTGTAGCCCGGGAGAGCAGTTGAAAACAGCCCAGGGTTTTGGGACCCTGCACCCGCGTGGGAGACCCGGAAAGAGGCTCCTGGCTTCGGATCGGCATAGCATCAGCCGTTGCGCTCACTTGGGGAGTGAATCATCAGATGGAAGATCTTCCTCTCTGTCTCTCCTCTCTGTATATCTGCCTTTCCAATGAAAAAATAATAAAAAAAAAAAAAGAAAAAAAAAAGAAAGAAATGTATAAACTTATAGCCAAGTGGGAACGTCATGATTCGCCAGGCAGCTCAGTGTGCAAATCATCTGTTCCCTCACTAGCAATGTGGTCACTGGGCAGTTACTTCTCTCTGAGCCTCAACAATACTCTCACTGTAGGCCTACAGTGGGGTAGAGGTAAGAGGAGGCTTCTCCACAGCATTAAATAACCTCTATTTCTACTTTTGTTGTCCTGGGCTCATTAACTTTCTCAAAGTTTTGTAAGTAAATCATAAAAAAGGGGAAAATAATAGCTTACCTGTAGAATTTGCTATTACAAAATAGTCTAATAACCATGTAGATCACTTGCAGCTCAAAAAGCCCAGGATTCTTGAGTCTGCCTCAGGTTTTCAACGTGAAAATATCTATCTCCAAGAGTAAATCTGATCACCTTTGAACTCATTTATGTCCCATTAGCTACTTGTTGATCACACTATCACTCAAACAATATTTGTTTATTTTCATTTTATTTGAAAGAGGCCGGAGGAAGTGAGAGATCTTTCCTAGTCTGATTACTCCCCAGGTGCCTGCAACAGCCAGAGCTGGCCAGAACGAGGCTAGGAGCCCAGAACTCAGTCTGGGTTTCCCACCTAGATGGCAGAGACTCAAGGACGTGGGCATGATCTGCTTCCTGCCCAGGATGTGCGTTAGCAGGGAGATGGATTAGAAGCAGGTCAGCCAGCACTCCAATATAACACTCAGATATGAGATGTGGGAGTCTAAGCAACCACTACCCATTGCATCAAATGTCCATCTCAAACATGTTCATTTAAAAAAAATGTGGTATTTTAAATAGCTATTTTTTTTCATGCGGTCAGAAAGCATCTTTCATCTTCCCAGTAGTGACATCCTGGGAGTGCTAGTCCTTGCTTACAGAGAGAAGGCATTTCCCTGTATCCTGTCCTGGACTACTTCCAGGGCCTCTAACGGTAGAGAGGAAATAGTTTCCTGTCTCCTGTGTCAATCAGTAGCCCTCTGTCCTGACTATTCCCACACACACCCATGCTAATGAATTGCATTGAAAGAGAACAGATTCTTAACCTGAGCACTCTGATGTACAACTCTGGCTTCCTCTGCCCCACACATTCAGAGAACAAACAAGCTATCATTACAGTCCTCCCCAGCCATGCCCATTCTGGGCCTTAGGATGTCTGTGCAGAGGAAGCAGATAGCTGCTTCCACGTTGCTACTGTGTTTGAGACTCTTGTGGCCCAATTCTGCCGTTAATCCTTTCTTGCTGTAAAGGAAAGGTGCATGTAGACTTGCTGGCTCTACATGACCGTCCCATGTGACACGATGCCATGATCCAGCTGGCTCTCACAGTACAGCTTTTCATTCCAAGAGAGCCCGTTGTGCGGGCTATTTTGGATGCCTCTTGGCATGAGCACAGAAAGTCCATACAAATGCCCACAACTTGATCTACTAGTTGTGAACGGAAACTTTTGAACCCGTTCCACCAGCTGCACAATGCTACCATTGATAACTTTACTCTCCAGGGGATGCGTTTGCTGTGTGTGTTAATATCAGCCACTTCTGTCAGCCTCTTCATTTCCAGGGAGCTTTACAGGTGTCAGCAAATTCACACACCACCTGGCAAGGGAGCCAGGCATTGTCATGGAGAGAAACCAGATAACAGGAGCAGATTTTCCCAAGACCAGATGGACAATGAGAGAGATCAATTCTCTGCTAGACAGTGCCAGTAATTTCCCACTTACAGAAGGTCTCACCTACCTCCCACCCCAGACTTAGCACTTGATTGTGACACATGTCCTAATGTTTTCTGGCTTTGGGTTTTGTCCAGATGGGTTAAAAGGAACATAATGTGGAGATGCTCTCATAGGATTGGGGAAGGTTTTGGTATCCCACGATATGCCTTGTCATGAAGTCACCTTCCTGTCTAGGGGCTGGGAGATTCTGAGTTCTTCACAGCACTCCATGAGAGAAACAAAACAAAACAAAAAGCTAAAACCCCTCCTACTATATAGTATGGTTTTACTGATTTCAATTGCTTACTGAGAAGACTAAGAAGATTCCTTATTAGTTCCGGATCTTCTGTCTTAAGTTGAATTTTGCTTTCCAAAAAGATATAGCCATGTCCTAATAAGGTCACCCCGAAGGTGACCTGACTTAGCAAATGGGTCTTCTGGATTTAGGTTAGGCCTAAATCTAATTAGGCAGAGGGAGATGGGAGACAGACACACAGAGGGGAGGTCTATGAGAAGAAACAGCTAGAGTCATTCGGCTGTCAAGCAAGAATTGTCAAGGGCCGCTGGTAGCCCCCAGATGCTGGGAGAGCAACCTGGCACTGGTTTGTGCTCAGAGCCTCCACCAGAGGCTACTGAAGGCACAGACCTCTCCCCTACCATTTCAGGCTTCTGTCTATCCATGCTATGAGAGTGTCTGGCCTCTGTGATGTCATCAGATGTGTAGTGACTTACAGACCCTACTGTGCCCTCTGAAGTTCCTTCTTCTAATCCTTAGAATCATTTGATGTTTAGCTTTTAAATTCCTCCTGTGTGTGTGTGTGTGTGCATATGCAGCTGTAATTGTGAGAGAGGGATGAGCAACTCTAAAACGGTTAGAAATTACTCTTCTTAGGTAAGCTCTGTTGGTATACCTTGCATTGGGATTATTTAACTCATCCCACTGGAATGGCAGAGGGACATCACGAAGTCAAAAAAAAGCAAAACACCAGGGAAGTGAGTTCAAAATAAACGCAGAGTGATGGCTTCCAGATCTTTCCTTTTGTAGGACATTGTACCACAGGACACCTGACACTCTTCACATTTTAATGTAACAATCATTATTAATATGAATTCATTCTGCCAAAGTCAATTATTATTGGAATTTACCAATAATAGAAAATGACAATCCCTAAAATACAAAATTCATATCTCACTCCTTTTTCAACAATAAGAATGCACTGTCCTGAGCATTTAAAATTTATTTATTGTTTTACTTTATTTGAATGGCAGAAAGAGAGAGCTCTTCCATCTACTGGTTCATTCCTCAAATGTCTGTAATAGACAGCAACAGCTAGGTCAGACCAAAGCCAGGGGCAGAGAACCAGTCTAGATCTCCCAGGTTGAGGGCAGGGAGCCTGATCCTAGGATATGCATTTATGAAAGACTGTACCAGTAAGGAAAACTAGCAAACAAATCAGCCACTTGCTATTGGATATGGGCATCTTAAGTGGTATCTCAGCCATTGAACCCAACACCCTTCTCCCCAGCCTGTAACCTTCTAAAAACTGGAAGCAGGAGAGTGCTGTTTAGTAAATTAGGGGGCTAATTCATCTTGAGGAGTGTTCCTGCATTATAATTCCTGCTTTTGCAAGCTTTAGGTCAGCACAAAACTTTCACTTGGAGATAAAAATATACTTGTGCCCACAGGTGTCCCATGCCAGATAAAAACTATTGGGCCTTGTGAACCACAGGTTTCTGTGCGGCAAGAATAGCTTCGTGGTTGCTGTGCCATGTGGAGACCCGTAGTTGGAGCATGCATGAATGAGCAGGGCTACATATTACCATGCTATTGCTGTGGAAGTGGACCATATGTGCAGTGGCTCATGACAACACTTGCTGGTAACTTCTTGCTCTGTAGGTCAGAGTGAGAGAGGGGGTATGCTTAGCCTGGTCTCCCACTCTGGTCTCATCTCATAAGGCTCACATGAAGGCGTTAGCTCGCCGGACTTTCACTTGAACGCTGGGGGGCCGAAGTGACTTCCTAGTTCACCAGAGCTGTGGGAAGAATCCAGTGCTTGGCAATTGTAGGAAAGTTCAGATGTCCTTGCTGTATTCTCAGCACTTGGAGAGGCCTCACCCAGACAGCTCATAGCAATGCAAATTTCTGTGTTCTAGGCCCGCACATCTCACTAGATCCTCTGTTACCAAATCAAGAGGATTTCTTACTTTGAAGTGGCTTATTTGATTAAGTTTGGTCCACCTTGACAATATCCTCTTTGAATAACTCAAGGACAGTAACTGATCAGTAACTTCAATTACATATTAAACATAAAACATTCCTTTATCTGTTTACTATCGTAACATGAATCATAGGAGTGATTCCTCAGGATATTCACAGAATTTGCCTGCACTCAAAGGGAGGAAATTATTCCAGGGCAGTCCTCTTAGGGTCAGTTTTGAATTCTGTCTACTAAAGTTGGATTCTAATTCAACCTTATTTATAGACATTGAGCTTTAAATTGAATAAAATGCTCATGTGTAACAAGATATTCTTTTGATTCCATTCCGAGGCATTTAAAAATACAGAAAGTATTCTTATGAGGCTGGACCAAAAATAGGCAGAGGAGGGTTGAATTTGGCCCATGGAATGTGGTTTGTTGATTCCAAAGTTAGAGGACCAAGTAAACCCAAAGGAGTAATTGTGACAGAACCCCTACATAGCGCCTTGGGTCCAGTGTGCACCCCAAATGTCCTAGTGCTTAACCCAATGCTGTGGGAGAATTTAAACTATCTACCAGTCCCTACTTTTTTCTATTCGACCAGACAAGATTTTAGGAGTCGCAGGCAGCTCAGCACTCTGACTCTTAGCACCTGCAGCATTCCCCTTGGGTTCTAAAGCAAATACATGGGAGTCTCAAGGGCCAACTGGCTGTTAAGGTCAACTCCATATGCATTCCTTGGTAAGCGGGCTCGGAAGCCAAGCAGCACTCCCATTCGGGCTTAGCATCGGGATTGCATTCTCCTTAATGGGCCATGATACTGCCGCCTAGATGATTGTTATTTCATTCCTTGGTGGGAGAAACGAGTGAGGTGACAGAAGCTTGGATGCCTTTGAGACTCACACAGGTGACAAGCCAGGGTCATGGGAGCAAGTAATGCTGCTTGCTAAAATCACTAATCTCCCTACAAAATGAGCTAACCCTTAAGTTTTCTATTTGGAAACACTGCAAGATAGGAGTGTTCATGCTGCCAGTGGAGCTCATTTCAGAGGCAGATCTTTGTTCTGGAGATCCTGGGAGAGGATGTTTTTGCCTTCCCACTCCCTGAGCTACCCAAGACCCCAAGATGCACAAAATATTCAGGGTGAAAAGGGATCCTGGAAACCACCTGCCTCAGCACTCACATTCTACATGGGAAGAAACCACATCTCATGGACACTGAACTGCTTTCCCAAACATCATCAGCTAGTTAGTTAGAATGGAGAATGAGTCTATTTATCCTGGGCTGTTTTTTACTTGGGCCCATGTTCTCTCTTATCCATGTGTCCCAAGCTCTAGCATTTTTGTGCTGTTTAACATTTTAGTCATCTTGCTTGCTTGCTTGTACTCCTACCATAGTCACAGCACCACCCTGGGCTGGTGTCCCTTTTTACTTTATAATCCAGCATGTTGGGGAAGTGCATCTAGATTTTCATGCTGCCTCCTCTCTGGTTGTTCGGTTCTGGATCACAGCCTGTTGGACAGCCTACCTTGGTGCATTGCTTGAGTGAGGCCACACAATCTTTACAAGTCATTGTCAATATCCAATAATTGGGTAAATGCTTCTACATAACTTGTTTTTATTACTCCTGATGCATTGCTGAGTTCTTCTTAAAATGAAGCATTCTGGGACAGGTGCTTGGCTTCCTAGTTAAGGTACTTGTTGGGATACGCACCTACTTCTCTAAGTTCTAAGATTTGACCCCTGGCTCCACGTGCTTACTCCAGCTTCCTGCAGACCCTAGGAGGAATTGGTAATGGCTCGGGTAACTTCTGCCACCCAGGGAAAAGACACGAGTGGAGTCCCTGGATTCTAGCTTTGGCTTTGAGTCTGTCCTGGCTATCTGTGGGCATTTATAGAGTACAGCAAAGGATGGGTGTTCTGTCTCCGTCTTACACATGAACAACCAACCAAATAAATGGGGAGTTGTGCCCACTCTCTGCCACCTTAAATCTTTGTGAAAACATGGTTTTCACAGTGGATGCACACTCTGTCAGTTGGAGACAGTTTTACCTACTTGATGCGCCCCTAGTGTCTCAGGACCTGCTGCTGCTTGCTGCTCCTGTTCCATATATTCAGCCCTTATTTCCAGGCTTCCTGCTCATCAGCTGGGGCAAACATAATCTAGGAGTCTTCAGTGTAATATCCCAAATCCCCCTTCCCTCTCCCAATGCTTCCAAGGACTCTCTGAGCCAGTGGGAGTCAAACCTTTGCTTCCAAAGCCATGGTGCAATTGGTTAAATCTTCTTGGCATGAGGGGTCCCTGCTGAGACCATCTCCTGCCATCAGCCCAGACTCCTTTCATTTCCTCTGCAAGACAATACCCGTACTACCTTCCCCCGTGCCATCCTCAGCAGCAGCCCTTGTGAAATGTGGGTCTGTTCACTGGACTGTCTCTGTGACTGCTCAGTTATTACAGTTACCTTGCTGGATGTCTGATCCTGCCCCCCCTTTTCCAACTCTTGCTCAAGTCCTCTTTCCCTGCCCTGGAGTCACTGCTCCTGAATAAGGGACTGAACCCCCAGAGAAGACCAGCAGGCCCTGGAGAATGACACCACCTACAGAGTTGGCTTCCTTGTGAAGAGACCCAGGTCAAACTCTGTCACTTGCTTGTTTCTGTGAGTCCCCAGCAAAGGGCACCTTCAAGGAGGGAATAGAAATCTGTCACTACATGCTTCCTGACCCTGCCTGCCAGCTCTCAAGGTACTCGCATCACGTCTGAGACCCTGGGCTGTCCTGGCTGGCTGTTCTAGATGTTCCTCCCTTCCTCCTCTTCAGGAACAGAGCATCCACACAGGGAAGAAGAGCCCACGCTATGCATACTAGGGCTGCTTTCCACACATTTCTCTGTCTCTCTAGGACCTTGGACCACTGGCCCTGAAACTGTTGTTCCTTTTGTTGCCCAGGGAACACCTGAAGACTGGCCTGACAAAAGAAACATAGGCAGTTCCTAGAAGTGCTCTGCACCTTCCTTTAATATTTTTTTCAATTAAAGAAAAATTTTCTTCCTGCTCCATAAACAAACAGTTATGCCTGACCACTCACAGCAAGATCTCAACATGACCCTGCAGAGAAGAGGCCCGCCCTTAGCAGGTGGCCTGGAGACTCGCTGGAGCTGACACCTGCAGCAAGGGTAACTTGTCTCTTTGCTTGCATTATGAGAGCTAGGGACCTTTTTGGTGAAGTTCTATTGCACAATTACAATATGCAATACTTGTTTTTCAAGTATGCACATATTTCTTCACAGACAGGCTGATACATCTCCCCAGAACTTTCCTTCCACTGCAATAAGATGCTAGGGGAACAAAAGTGAGGGTGTGAAGGCCACACAAGAAGACCAACCTTGAGGGACTTGGGGAGAAAAAGAGAGGTCTCACCATGAAAATATCTTCTCAGGTGTGTTTGAGATCAAAGACACTCCCTGAGATGGGCATGTGGTACCTCCCCTCTTGGACATCATTCCTTTAGGTTTCAACCAGCTATGTCCCATTGCTGCACAGATTCCAAGTGAAAAGATTTTCACCACAACCTCCAAAAAAGCTGCTTCATGCATCCCATTCAGTGAGTTCAGTGTGACTCTCTGGCACCAACAGGATCATTTTGTGATTGGCCATTACCAGGTCCTCATGAAGCCACATGGAAACCCCCTCCAGTCAGTCCAACTGCAGGCATCTGCAGAACCTGGGATCCAGCCAAACGCAGGGCAGGGCCCTGCTTCTAGGCACGTGCATGTTGGCTATGGGTATGGGGCTAGTGTCTCTAGGATCATGGGTTAGGTGAGTTTGGTGTGGACATTTCACTCAATTTCTAGAGCAACTAATAAGAGTGCTGCAAGAAGTTCACACAAATGGAATTAAAACAGTATTTTTGAAATCCAAGTATAGGACTCTTCAAAATCTTCCAGGATAATGTATGTTATGGGAAAACTATGTGTGAATTTCAAATCCATGTATTTGAGTGGATAGGTGTACACACACACACACACACACACACACACACACACACACACACACACACTCCTACTCCCTGGTCTACTCCCCAAATATCTGCAATGGTCACCAAGGGACTGGAGCCAAAGCCAGGAGTAGGGGAAACTCAATACAGGTCTCCAGCATGGTGACCACAACCTAATCATTTGCCTTCGCTGCTACCTCCCGCGGTCTGCATTTGACATGGGCATTAAACCCAGGTACTCAGATACAGAAGAAAAGCGTCTTAGTTGACCTGTATGCTAAACACCCACCCCTGAAATTTTAATTGTATTCTTCCAAGAACTTTCTGAAGTACTCCCATATATTAGACATATAAATGTTAGTATACACTTTCATATATACATAACAGATTGGCTTCCAGGGTCAACACCATACCGGTCTCACATCACCACCTGGGTAGCTGAAATCTGCCTACTCTCTCCCTTCTTCCCTTCCTTCTCTATGCCTGGCATCCTTGAATCCTACCATTACTTCTTTCAGCTATGCACCAACTTTTCATGAAGTGTTTGAATTCTTTATGAAGGCTTGGCTTGGGTGCACATCAAAGATCAAAGTATCAAAGCATACTTGCTTCAGATGGCAGAGAAGGGAAACAGAATGCAAGGCCTCCTTGACCACAGAGCTCTGCACGACCTCTCAGATTCCAACCCATGGGGAGCCAAACATGCAAAGGGGGAAAAATATCCTTGCCATCTTCCACTTTTCCCAAGACAATCTGCTCAGGATTACAAAATTTTAGGCAGAGTTGGTGGGAGGCAACATAAAACTCCTTTAATTCTTACAAGATAGCTTCTCAAATTTTAGTCTATCTTCCTAGAGGGGCTTTCCTTTAAAGGTAAAGGGACATGTCAGACACATGCATCAAATGAATGATTCCCTACATTAAAAGCTGGCAAACTATGAGCGTACACCGTTGTGACACAGTGGGTTAAGTAACAGCTTGAAATGCCAGCATCCACATCAAGGTGCCATTTCAAGCCCTGCTATCCCAGTTAAGACACAACGTCCTGCTAATGTGCCTGGGAAAGCAGAGGAAGCTGGGCCAAGTACTTGGGCTCCACCAAACCACATGAAAAGCCAGGATGAGGTTCCTGGCTCCTGGCTCTGGTCTGGCCCAGAGATGGCTGTTGCAGTAGTCATTTGGGGAAGTGAAATGGCAGATGGAAGACCTCCTATCTCTGTCTCTCATTCCAACACACTGCATTTTAAATAAGTAAATCTTTAAAAATAAAAATATGGATCTATGTAGAGCTCCCTGTTATTGTAAGCAAAGTGCAGTAGTAGTCTCATCCAGTCTTAAGTACAGGTTGAATACATACTTTTCCTGAAGCCCTTGGGGCTAGAAATGATAGGTTTTTAAATTATAGATTATAGATTTCAATTATAGATTACAATTGAAGTTACAGATTTCAAAATCTTTTTTCAATATGTATTTAGACCCAAGTCTAAACACCAAATTGATTAATATTCCATGTGTACTGCATATCAGAACCTGAAGGTAATTTAATTGTACACATTTTTAGTGTGTCTACATTTTAACTGCAACCTGTAACAACATTTTAGATTTCAGACTTCTGGATTAGGGATGCCGAATCTGTATTTGTACTACACTGGTAAAGCTGAGTAGTTTTGATGGAGACCAGATGGCCTACAAGCTTAAAATTATACTGTTTAGCCATACTTAAAGTTTGCAAACCTCACTCTTCTAAAATGTCATTATTCCTTCTATTATTGGATCATGTTTTCTAGTTTCTGCAAAAATTGTCTTTTTAAGCAAGTTTTAAATCTTGTCCCTTGACCACACTCTCCATGTAAAATCAAGAGTTATCAAAGGAAAGAATCCAAGAAGGAAGAAAATAAGGTAGGCACGGTAGTAATTTACAACCATCCCCCAGGTCATCTGTGATTTTTTTTTTCACTCTGGCAGAGGCTGCAGTGAATGTGTGAGATTGCATTTTCCACAAATAAGTACAGGTAATTATAATGACTAATTCAAAGCTTAATTAATTCAGTTTAATCCAGAAGGAGAGCAAGAACAGAGCTTTTCTTTCCTTCTCTTTAGTTTGAATCAGCCAAACTAAACTTCCTCTTGGGCTGAATGCTGTTGGTGGAACTCACATCACAGCTAGTGTTATTACAGCTGAGGGAGAAGGAACCAGGGCTAGAAGTCCCGGGTCTTGGAGATGCCTCCTTTTCTGCACACAGTGTAGGCCTCCAAGGTCGACAGACAAAGGGAGCTAGCTGCCTATCTAACTGATGCTTCCACTCACTGTCACTTTATCTCCATTTCACAGAGAAAAGAAAGCATAGGATCTCCTTTTGGAAAGTCCCACAGGGTGACTGCAAGGTGCCTTCCTATTTGATTGGATGAGTGACAGGGGATCCTGCGGTCAGAAGTGCAGCAGCCCAAAGCAGATGGCAGCAGAGAGTCACTGACCAAATAACCTTTTGAACCATGTAGGAACAACAGGGTCCAGTGGCCCCAGGCACACATCTCCGTTTGCTCCTTTAGAAGTCGCCAAGGAGCCTTGGTGAAGAACAAGTAGCTTACACCCCTGACGTTTTCATAAGGGCTCATCCTGGCATTCAAACCCACACAGACCAGCGAGATGCAGAAGGATCAAATATGATGAGTCTTGCCCTGTACCCTGACCAAGAGCCATCCTTCAGGACTAGAACGGCATCATGAGCAAGGCCCGGAGTGGACAGTCCCTGAAGGTAACAGAGCACACAGGTTTAGGATCAGGCAGGACTCTACAAACAGACACCAAGAGAAAGAGGAAACAAATACAGCACAAACTCCCCACCAAACTCTCAGGAAGGCAACTCGAAACCACCGATTGCTGTGTGCCAGATTCAGAGTATTAGACAATTAGAGAAGATTTCGGCATCATGAATATTGAACACGAATCACTAAAAGCACTTTTGGAAAGCTCCAGTATAGGACTTCCAGCCCACTCTGCAATTAGTTTCCAAAACATCTGATATGGAAGCTTTCCATTTCCTTCCCAAAGAATGTTGGATGTGTTCTGCGTTTCCCGTATCAACAGTGAAAAACAGATTTTTCTGCCCCTCCTTGTTTTGTAGCTGAGAGACATTGAGTCCTAGGATTCCCTCATTTCACTGAAAGTTTGTAACCTTTATATTTAAAGGGATAATGAGAGCATTCACAAATAATTGAAATAAATGTTATGATCAATGAATTAGAAGAAAAATCAGAATTGGAACACCTTCCCTGTTTTGAATTTGAAGGTGTTTTGCTGCATGTTATCAGCTACCTTACTTTAATGTTGCCATTGAACCTTGTTAAAAAATAAAAGCACATAGGTACTATATATTCAATAGCACATGAAACTAAGTCTGACTGACTGACTCCAGTTGCATGGCTTGCTTGCTATCTATGTTTGTGATTATTGTTAGTTCTATAATGTTTGGAAATTTCACCAAAATATCAAGGAGGCGGGCAATTTCAAGCAGTTAGATGCTTGTAACCCCTCTTGAAGTGCCTGGGTCCCCAGCTCCTGTCTCCCACCTTCCTGCAGGGAGCTGCTAAACAAATTACCCTGGGCATGACTGAAATCCATGTATATGACAATCCTGAAAGATGACCTGCTTTGTGGTATCAAAGTGTGCATAGCCATAACCACCAAATGATGGCACTTGGTAAAGATAAGCTAGATTTTATCTGGCTAAATTGTCTTTTTCCATTGTGTGAAAGAGCATCGTGGGTGTGTCCACAAAGCAGTGTTGTTTAATCCTTTACCTGAGAATCTATACCACACTTCTCACCCCAAGGACATGCTCTTTTAGGATAATTCCCTGGAGCTCACACTGTAGAAGTGAAGGTACTTCCTGGCTTGGTGGAAAAATGCTTCCATCCTCTCACTGTCCAAGGGAGGCAATGGGAAGAGCACTGGATCCAGCACAACAGGATACAGAGTTGTGTGTGCCTAGGTCCTACCCCTTGTCTCCAACTTACTCTGCAGCCTGAACCCAGGTGCTGATCTAAGTGACACACCATCTCTGCAGGTCCTGAGAGAGATCAGACGGAGTCTAAAGGAAGTTAGCAAGCCCCAGCGACAATGTGCATTCCTTTTCCTTTGTGGTCGTTTTCAGATATCTGTGCGCACACCAGCATGTGCAAATGGGTGGGGGGCTACTTCTACAGCACATGGCAGCGAGTGCTGGATTTATCCTGTTGCCTATCTTACAGCGAACAGAATGCGGCCGGTGGGAGGAAGTGTAATGTGGAAAAGGAAGGGCGAGGGGAGGCAGGATCCTTTCTAGTGCATCCTAAGGTCATCACGGTCAGACAGAAGTGTAGAATGGGTTCTAGAAGGATCTCCCAGAGCTGGCTCTCAGCACAAGTAGTGCATTTGGGCAGTAAACCCAGAAAGCTTGGTAGAATGAGGAAATGAACCTTGGAACACAAGGAAGGGAGACAGGTATGCTGAAGAGATAATAGCTGAGGACAGCTGGGGTTAAGTCACCCTGGAGACCTCCATGGGGTGACGCAGGGTACACCTCTGGGTTGCTACACCCAGGGACCAGGAAACTGAAGCATTTACACACCTACTGTCATCCCAGGTGAGTGCTGCCTTCTGACTCCTAACTTTGCACTTGGGATCAACCAACTATGCATGTGAAGCACAGCTCTAGGAAGCCAAGAAGCAGAGAGTCATACATTTTTCCAGTCTAAAGTTTCCTGGAGCACACAAAATGGGAGGTGTGAATAAACACTCATGGGACATCCATGGGGCCTATTCTTGGGCTCCAAATGCTGCCAGAGCACTGTTTCCAGCACTCTGTGCGTATTAAGATATTCAACCCTCCTGCAAGCTTCCATGTGGGTACATTCTATGGATGAAAAAGACTCATTCAAGTGCATGGCCAAGCAGGTGGCAAGAGAAAAATTTCAGCCTATAGGCTGAGGCTGAATGTAACATCTATGGCATATGGTTAAAATTTCTGTGTTTCCTTAGACCTGGCACCATGGCTCAATGGTTAAATCCTTGCCTTGCAAGCACTAAGATCCCATTTTGGCACTGGTTCATGTCCTGGCTGCTCCACTTCCCACCCAGCTCCCTCGTGGGCTGGGAAAGCAGTAAAGGAGGGCCCAAAGCCTTTGGACTCTGTACCCACATTGGGAGACCTGGAAGAAGCTCCTGGCTTTGTATTGGCTCTGGTCATTGCAGCCACGTGGGGAATGAACCAGTAGATGGAAGATCTTTCTCTCTGTATCTCCTTCTCTCTGTATACTTTCCCAATTAAAAGTACATCTTTAGAAAAACTCTGTGTCTCCTTGGCTTTCTACAAGCTCAGACTTTAAAGCTTACTGAATGGGTACATAACATCTTTGTTTCTAACTGGGATGAGTTGGCCACTGAGTGGAGCGAGGCATTTTATCTGAGTCCCTAGCAGAATAAGGAGCCAGCCAACTCGAGGCATGATCCTGGAGCATCCTCCAAAGACACAGTGTTTGAGAAGCTGCTCAGGACAGCAGCCCAGCCTGGGTCCTCACACACACACAGGATCACGCTGCCATTTTAATTACACCTTCCAGACATTCGAAAGCAAAGATGACATGTACACATAGCACTGCTGCCCCAACACTCATCCCTCCCACAGCAGGTGCTGAGTCAATACCTGTGGACTGCAGCCCACCCCTGTCACGTCCGTTTTATCTTACTTTCACTGCAGGAGAACTCAGCCACTTCTCAGATTTCCCTTCCTCGTGGAGGAAGCCCATACATGAGGGAACATGACTGAGCTGTCCTGGGCTCCTTGGCGAGTCATTGCTTGACTTGGGTCTGCCTCACCAAACCAGTCCTGAAGTCACAGCATCCAGAGCTGTCAGCACTGCCTCCCACTGTTTGTGTTGGCTTTGTCACGGTGCCACGCGGGAGGTGTCGGCTAAAGCTGTTTACTGGCTCCATTTGAAACCACATTAAGAGGTTATAAAATTCTGCTGGCAGCAGCAGTATGGACAAGGAGAAGAGAAAAAAGTGGTGATAAACAGGGCATAACAAAGCACAATTGTAATGCAATAGCTTGCAGGAACTTTTGGAAAGTATACTTTTACATCCAACTTCGTATATATGCATATATGTGTATATTCATGTATGCCTTTAGGAAGCTCACCCAACCACTCACAGAGGTTAGGTCAGGGCCCAGAAAAAGTGCTAGTTGGTAGCATCTTCTTCCCAGCTAACAGAATGGAGCAAAACATATCAGATGGGCTATTTGACATAGGTGAAAGATAACTGCACCTAAAATCTGACACCTATCACGAAAGATCCCACCCTGGGCTTCCGAGCTGTCTTTCAAAGGGACAAGGGCTACCTGGAAAGTGAGGTGTGTGCAAAACCGGGTTATAAGACTACAAAACAAAGACTTCACCAAGAGCCCACCCTGAGTGAAACCTCAGAAATCACCCATCCCTGGGAAGCTGAAGCTCAAGGATGAGAGCCCAGAGGTGGTCAAGTGGCCGACTGCAGACTAGAGCTAGTCCTCCTGTCTTCAGCTCTTAACACTTCCTGGTTCCTCTGGCACGCTGCAACTCTGCCTGAGTGAGAAACTCTCCATCATTATTTCCTAGAGTCCTGCCACCCAGCCAGCAGCCTTACCCAGCCCTGACCCACAGCAGCCGGCCACCTGTTCTGGCCCTAACATAGGCGGGGATTAGAAAGAAGGAAAATTGAAGAGGGAAGTCAGATGTTGAACTGGACAAGCTCCACATTTTTTCAAGTATGGGGGTTCGAGGCACAAACTATCCATACTGGCCTCGCTCAGAAGGAAGTCTGCTCTCAACCCCAGCATGAACCTGGAGCCAGTGGTTTTAACTGCTCCATGACTAAGGAACAGAACATGCTTACAGCTGGAAATCAGACATGCAATCTACCTTTCTCTTACCCAAATGACTTCTTAAACTTACAGGTACATCAATACAGAGCCTGTCTCTGTAGCACTCACAGCTGCATGGAGTAGGCTCACTACTTCGCAAGTTCTAAATCTCAGTGGTTTAACATAGGGCCCATTTATTTCTCATTCCAGCCACATTCCTATATGGGACCACACAGGGTTTTAGCTACTTAGGGATCCAGGCTCGTTGCTTGTTATGGTTCCATTTCCACTTTGGAATTGCCTCTACTTGGTCCACAGAACTGGAGGAGCATGTAGGAACGGTACCGTAGCTCCTAGGCACCTCCCATTCACTGTGAGGGGGACTTTCCTGTATCCCTTTAGATGTACAGGGATGGAGAATGCCAAGTACCGAGGACACAAGGAAGATGACCTCAGGCATTGTTGGGCACCAGAAACTTCTATCACCCTTGTGCAGAATAGCAAAGCACTGTTGCTCTATTAAAAATGTGCACACCACAATACACGTGGTTGAAATAATATGCTTGGTTTCCTAATGTGCCTAAGGGAACAGCACACTGTTCCTTCCTCTGTCTCCAGAGCTCAGAGGAGAATTGAAGAACATATATAAGAATGAAGGTGTCGGGCCCGGCGCGGTGGCGCAAGTGGTTAAGTCCTCGCCTTGCACGCCCGGGATCCCATATGGGCGCCGGTTCTAGTCCCGGCAGCCCCGCTTCCCTTCCAGCTCCCTGCTTGTGGCCTGGGAAAGCAGTCGAGGACGGCCCAAAGCTTTGGGAACCTGCACCCGCGTGGGAGACCCGGAAGAGGCTCCTGGCTTCGGATCGGCATAGTATCGGCCCGTTGCGCTCACTTGGGGAGTGAATCATCGGATGGAAGATCTTCCTCTCTGTCTCTCCTCTCTGTATATCCGCCTTTCCAATGAAAAAATAATAAAAATAAATCTTTAAAAAAAAAAAAAAAAAAAAAAGAATGAAGGTGTTTAAAGATTGTCAAAAACAATTGAAAAAAAAGTAGCAAAAAAAAAAATAAAAAAGAATGAAGGTGTCCAGGTATTAAAAAATTCTACTGCACTATGCATGTCTCCTAATTAAATATTTAAGATATTTAAAAATTTTTTTTATTATTTTTTTATTGGAAAGGCAGATATACAAAGAGGAGAGACAGAGAGGAAGATCTTCCGTCCGATGATTCACTCCCCAAGTGAGCGCAACGGCTGATGCTATGCCGATCCAAAGCCAGGAGCCTCTTCTGGGTCTCCCACGCGAGTGCAGGGTCCCAAAACCATGGGCTGTTTTCAACTGCTTTCCCGGGCCACGGGCAGGGAGCTGGATGGGAAGCGGGGCTGCCAGGATAGAACTGGCGCCCATATGGGATCCCGGGCGTTCAAGGCGAGGACTTTAACCACTTGCGCCACCGCACCAGGCCCAATATTCAAGAAATTTTAAGTGAGCTATACATATTTAGGCCTCTTTCTCTCTAGGGCTGTACAGTTGTGAAACTCCTGAACCTGCACAGGTCTTCTTTTTCCTCCTTTTAATTATGGTAAGATATATACAATGTTATTTTACTATTATCATTTTCAAATTTGTAACTCATTAGCATTGCATACAGGTTTATTGTTTGACATGGTCCTCCATCTCTAAGATTTACATGATAAATAGCAGGCCCTCTCACACTCCAAGCAACCCACAGTGCCCACTGACAGATGACCAGATAAACAACATGTGGTGCATACTTAAAAAGGAAGCTAATTCTGCTACTACATGGATGACCCTTGAGGACATCATCCTAAGTGAAATAAAGGAATAAAACTATAATATTTTGCTTCTACAAGGTGGTCAAACTTATTTTAAAAAGTGGAATGGTTGGGCCCAGCACCATGGCCTAGTGGCTAAAGTCCTCACCTTGAATATACTGTGATCCCATATGGGGGCTGGTTCTAATCCCAGCATCCCTGCTTCCCATCCAGTTCCCTGCTTGTGGTCTGGGAAAGCAGTTGAGGACAGCCCAAAACTTTGGGACCCTGTATCGGCATGGGAGACCCAGAAGGGCTCCTGGCTTTGGATTGGCACAGCACCAGCCATTGCGGTCACTTGGGGAGTGAATCATCGGATGGAAGATATTCTTTCTGTGTCTCCTCCTCTCTATATGTATCTGACTTTGCAATAAAAATAAATAAATCTTTTTTAAAAAGCGGAGTGGTGGTTTCAAGGGAATTGCTTAATGGATGTAGGGCTAACCAGTTTTGCAATATAAAAGACTTGGAAATCGCTCAACACTGCTGAATTCAGTCCTTAATTTGATTACAATGGCAGATGGTTACATTAGACCCTGCTTAAAAACCAGAATGGGTATCATTCCTTGTAATGACTGGCATACTGAAAATGAGTCTTAAGCCGAAGTAGCGTTACTGCCAGTGGATTTTTAAAAAGTGTTCACAATCTTCTGTGAGGAATTTCAAACAGATTTATCAAGTTTTCTTGAGAGGTAACTCGTTCTCGAGTTTATGACATATGCGTAAATGCATGTTTGTATACCATCCTCCTACTTACAGATGTTGAATGTGACAGAAAACCAACAATTCAACCCAGAACATAGGATTCTACCATTTTCTTTCACCTCACAGGACCTTTTGCAACAAGAACAGCTCCTGAATTTAGCACACTATCATGATCATTTTCACAGTGGAAATGGGATATTGCCCAAGTAATGGATTCTCATGTTAGGTTATTTTCAGAGTTGCTCACTCAGTAAATTCATGAGCATTATTTCTTTCATATCAAATTCTGCAGAAGTTGTAGACATAAAACCAATCCATGGTCCTTTTTCTCGTACCGGGTATAAGCTAGACCAACACATTCCATCATGGTCTGAGGAGCATGACTATTCAATGTGGTGTTCATAAAATTCAAAGTTTCCTGTGTTCAAAGTTTGGGGAACAATGTGATTTTTGCACAAGCGCAAGTTGATTGAGGCCCAAGGACAGGGATGGTGGAGTGAGAGAGAAACGTTCTTTCACTGAGTTCCATAGGAGAGTAAGTTAGCCCTTAGTCAAGATAGAGAGACAATTACTCAGGCAGAGTGGCATGTAAAATGTGTAACTAAGACAGTAATTAAAATTTCCTCTATCAATTTTCAAGATTTTTATTCATCATTGGATTCGCTAAACAATGTGTGTGTCTAACGATAGTAGATTTTCATTTAACCTGAAGTGGTTGACTCAAACCTACTCTTTCTGGACTTCCATCTCTATGTGTAGAGAAGTTGATAGATATGGTCCCCCATGGGTTCACTGGTATAAATCTCATGTGGGCTGTGTCTGATCCCATGAACAA
Organism: Ochotona curzoniae; assembly: GCF_017591425.1. Taxonomy (NCBI): domain Eukaryota; kingdom Metazoa; phylum Chordata; class Mammalia; order Lagomorpha; family Ochotonidae; genus Ochotona; species Ochotona curzoniae. Next base: position 26,216,215 of record NW_024465582.1, read on the forward strand.
TGCTAAGACCCAACACCATGAGGACTATCACACAAAGATAATGTGAAGTTTAAAGTCTTCGCAGGTTGCAAACCTCAGTGACATGGGAGCAGCTCCTCTGCAGCTGACCCCAAGGCACAGCCTCTGAATGCAAATGTGTATCAGAGTTTGCGCCCACACTTTCTGCAAGCTGAAGAACCCACTGTTTCCAGAAGGCACCCCAACTCATGGGGAGGGTCTTTGAAAAGCAGGTATCCTCAGATGCAGTGCTCACCTTCTACCCTCTTGGGATCCTGGTTAGGCTTGAGAACTCAATTGACACCATGTAGAGCAGCAGAACAGAAGCCTTGAAGTTAAATATAAATTGCACATCTCCTGGGAGGTCTTACAAAGAAATGAAACCTAAAGAAATGGCCGAACTTGCTCACTAGTGTGTTAGATTGAACACAAGAGGCAACTGGAGGAAAGTAACGAAATTGTACATGAAGGCTAAGGAAGATAAGAACTAGAACTTTATTAACGAGGTCTGTTAGGCATTCTCTTGGCTCTGACCACTCAACGAATGTTTCTTTGATCATGGTACAGGGAGGGTGTCTTTCTTGTGGGCGTCTTTATCTCTCATTTTCAGGAAGAAAGGGGCGGGAGACTGAAAAGGCTCTTCTTGGATTTGCTGTTTTTCATACATCAAAGGGGCATATTTTGGACCAACATACGTTCCCAGTTTGATTTCTTTATCTCCCCGTTCCTCTAGTTCCTCCCCAAACCTGACCTCTTACTCTTTGCAACTTGGGGAAAAGCAACCCAGGTAGGGTTGTTACAGTCATGGCCCCAAAAGTCCCTCCTCCTGCCTTCAACTGTCTCAATTTCATGGATTTTCCTTTTTGGTCTTCCCTGGGCATCATGAGCCCCCTGGGGTCAGATGCACTTGGATCTTAATGTGTCTACAGCATGGAGTAAGAACCTCGGCTATTCATAGACTATGAACAAATGACGCAACAAAGGCAGTGACACAGCTTTTGCCCTGCGTGATCTGATGCTTCCAGATCCTATTGTTTCCCCAATGTACTGTGTTATTTCCTCACTTATTTTCTTTCTCTCCTCTACAAATTTAACACATTCCAACCTCTACTAGAGGAAAACACCAGGATGACTGTTTTCTACTCAGTTTTTTCAGTTGGTCTTCCTTGTGTGGGATCCAAGTAGCCATAGACCCCAGAGCATCCCACTCAATCTTTTCTGTTTGCTCTCTTTGCTTGATCTTTTCTAGTCTTGCCTTCCACCTCACAGCTTTGCTGAATATTCACATCAAGGTCAGAGCAAGGACTCTCTCTCTCTCAGAGGGAGGAACTGAACTTAGCCACAAAGGGCCTCTCCCTAATAAAAATATTGAGCACTCAGCCAAAAGAATCTATCTTTATATTCCAACACATTCCAACACAGAAAAAAAAAATCTCCCTTAACATAATGCCAATTTGGCTTTTGTTTTAATCTCATGCTGTTTCGGGTTCCAAGGCACTGTACCCTGCAGAGGGGACAATGCTGGAGGAAACAGGAGGCCTGAATGGTATTTGCAGCCTTCACTGTAACATGTGTGAGCAGACCATATCTGCCCCCCCATTCCACCTCTTAGCTTCTCCCATACCTACCCCCAATGTACCCTCCTCTTCTTCCAACATTACATGAAAGATCCAAACCCAAGTGGCATTTATCATGCCAATATCCTGCTGCCGACCAGACAAGGAGACAAGGAGCTTCTAGGAATGGGCCCCAAAAAGCAGGGTTCCTGGGGGCAGGTGTTTGGCAGAGCAGTGAAGATACTGCCTTCCGTACTGCAGTGCCTGCATTTGAGTGCAGCTCTGGCTCCTGATCCTAGCCTTCTGTTAATAAATACCCCAGGGGGAAGCAGATAATGGCTCAGATACCTGGGTCCTTGTCTCTCACGCGGAGACCTGGGCTGAGTTCTTGACTCCTGGCTTTGATTTGGTTCAGTCCTGGCTGTTGGGTCGCTGAGGAGCAAACCAGCAGATGAAAGCTCTGTCTCTCAGCTACCTTAAAAAAAAAAAGGCCGGCTGTTGGCACTTCTGACCTGAAAAGTCCAAATGTGCCCCCTTAGCAGTTAGACAGGGGGATCCTGCATTCTCCCCAAGGGCTGCAGTTCAAGGTTCCCTGGAAAGCATTCGATTGTCCCCCAGATCTGCGCCATAGAAAACTACCCACCACTCCACATGTTAGGAATGCATCTCTGTCCTCTTGCAAAACTGATATTTGTAAGTTACCATAGCAAATAAAGCGAGACGTTACAGGTCTCTGTTGGAGGTATCAATCCCAGTGTACTTTCTGAAAAGGAAAGTGATCCTGAGGCACTGCAGGTGTCATTTTACTGAGAATTAGTGAAACCCTGGGTTTCACAAGGTGCTACAGCTGTGTCACTGGAGCTGGTGTGGCCTTGAGAGGGCCAACACTGGATAGCACCTGCTAGACCAAATTCCAGCTAGTCCTACTACGGTGTGGATCTGAACAGTGGACTTAATGTGCCAGCATCCCCCACCATCATCCATCACCTCAAGTCGGCTATATAACGGGGTTGCTAATGGGACCTAATTCATCCTCTTGGGAGTCTCCCCTGAGAAACTGCAAATGCAATGCTTACTACAGTCTCCAAGGATGTCACTTTCTTTCCAGAAGGGATTTAACACCACAAACAGCAGTAATACTGAAGCTCATGGTGAAAATACTACACACCTAGGGAACCAATGGACGATGAATCAGTAGGGTTGATTCTGCTAGCCCTTTGATGGCCTTAAAAATCTCCTGGAAGTTACTTTCGGTTTAACTTCTGTAGCACTGCATTGCAGTCATTATTTATATTGAACTGTCCACCCCACTAGGGTATAGAATTATATCTTGGCACAATCTGGGTTGAGTAAATGAAAAGTGAGGTCAAAAATTAGTGAGCAAAGGAGTGAGCTTTTAGGAAAACTTTAAGGGATTTTTTTCTTCCACATCTAAGCCAAAATAATCATTCTTACACAAACTAGTTATACAAAAGTGGCAATTTTATTTGCTATGAGCCATCCCACCTTCCCTCGTTGGTATCTCAGGAATACAAAGTTCCAAATCCATTACAATTTCCTAAGAGTTGTTTAGACATGGTCTCGGTTCAGGTTGGCATAATAAAATGCCATGCACAAGGGATTTCAACAGCAGCCATACAAGAGGAGGGTGCCAAGAGATTGAGTTCCTGGTCTGTGTGACCACTTTCTCACCATTGTCTTCAGATACGGAAAAAGTGGGAGCCAGCACTTGTTTCACTTCCTCTTTTTATAGGGACACTAAAGTTAAGGGGACACAACCTCACGCACACCTAATCACCTCCCAGAGGCCTTACCCCAAGCATCATCACTTAGGGGTTCAGCATGAGTTGAGGGAACCCAAGTATAAGAGTTGTTGGGTTGAAACAACAAGGTCCCCAATCATGGGGTCAGGGGATTGCCAGAATGATTCTGTTGGGAAGAAGCTGGGCCCGGGTTTTTAATTTTAATTTGTTTTCTCTAACGAGAAAATTCAAGAAAAAGACATAGGTAAAGGTCTAAAGCAGAGAAGCAAGATTTCTTTGCATGTAAAGTGAAAGTACACATTCAGGAATACAGGAGGCACGCTCAAGAGATTCTTTTATATGATCTGGAGGAGCTTGGGGATGGCCAGTTGGGGCAGGGCTTCATTAAATATTCAAGGACAGCTGAAGATCAACCAGAAGGCAGACATCAAGTATGTTGGATAATTTTAACCATGCTAATTGTTAACTGGGAAACCATGTAAGCTTTTCTGTTATTGTTGTATCCAAGAAACGGGTAGGGAGCGGCGACGGCCAGAGGAGTTTGGGGAGCGGCAGGCCGTGCTGCAACCTCAGCTCCTCCCGATTACCCACCTTCCTCCCTATGTCAATTCTACATCCATCCTGCTCTGGCTCCACATCTGAAAGCCACTCACTGTAGACTAAAAAAGGCAAGAGGCACAACAGAGAAGTGGAGTGCCTTAGAAAAGCCCTGGGTGGTTGAGGATTGTGCTCCTCTCGAAAGAGCCCTGGCACAGGAGAATAAAGCCAATTGTGCCTGGATGCAGGGTCTCCTGCAGGCAGGGGCTCTGTGCAGCTTCCAGCAGGTGCCCTTCATGTCAAGAGGCTCAGGACCCGTTCAGTTTGCAAAACATTCTCCAATCCATGAGAACAACTCTGGCATTGGTTTGAGAAACTAGGAATCATGTACAGCAGCTTTATCAACTAACCATAGGCCATTATCTCAAACAAGAACTTGTTCAGACCATCTTTCAAGTACACGAAATGAATGTGAGTTCCTGAGAGTAGCACCAGCTACCTCATATGTGGGGCGGCCCCTTGCAAAATGACAAAACACAGCCCTAAAAACAAAAACAAAAAAACAAAAAGCCACCACCATCCCCATAAACACCAGTCTCCTTTGAGCACAGGTCATCAAATTCAGCCTTGCATGTTGCCGGGAAACCTCAGCCTTAGAAATACAAAACCATTTCATTTCATAACCATTTGCACCAGCTGTGCCCCAAGCTCCCAGGCGTCCCACAGTTCCCAGGTCAGGGGTCCCTCTCCATTGTCCACAGAGGCACTACTCCGAGACTGGCACCTGAGTGGGCACGCAGGGTAGGGGTGGGGATGAGCAGGTGGGACCAACTCCCCCAGAGCCAAAGCGTCAAGCCCCGCCCCGCACCACCATGGATGCACCCTCCTCCCAGAAGACATGGTAGCCTCCTGCCCCCAGCCACCCCGTCCTCCGCGAAACCCTCCTCCCTACACACAGGTAAAACGGCCTTCTCAACATTCCCCTCCAAAAGGCAGAGACCCCACGTGGCTGGAAGCTTGCCCAGGAAGCAGAGTCAAGCGGCAGAGCAGCAGGGCAGCGGGGGCGGGCTCGGGCTGGGAGGTGGATCAGCTTGATAAGCACCACCCTGGACCTGTGCAAGCAACACAATGGCCTGTTTGTCTAACGCTCCCACAGCGCCCACAGCCCTGGCTGGGAATCCCGGGGGTGGCGGCTGTCCCTGGAACGCAGTGGCTGATAGCGGATCTGCAGGCGACGCTCCTTCCTTCCTGGGAAGCTGCAGCAGCCTGGCTGGCTGGGCCGGCTGTGGGGGTGGGAGACAGGAAATCACTGACACTAGCTCCAGGGTTCCCCGGGGCCAACGCTGTCCCTGGCATGATCGGGGCAGCTCCCAGGCTGGGCAGGATCCTCATCAAGCCCTGGGCAGTTGAGGGGATGGACCTGCATGCGCACCGCCCAGTGGATACCCCAACTTGTGCTTTCCTTGGCCCAGGGTAGGGGACCACTGCTGACACTGCCTTTACTGTCCCCACCTCGTGACTCTTTGGTCAGAAACAAAATGCTGTTGGAAGCAATGGATTGTGTGGGCGGTTAAGGCGCTAAGTGTCCTCCCTTCTTAATTGGATGGGGTGGCCGGGCAGACAGCAAGGGACTGCCAGAAATCCCAACCTAACATCCTCTGTGGCAGAGGGCCTTAACGGATGCTGCCTGAGGTCTGCCTGCCTCTTGCAGGTCTGGGTCCCCTATGCAGTGGATGAAGAAGACAAACCTAGGGGGTGGGAGGGGGTTGGCTCTCACCCCAGGATGCCGCACTTTTACTTATTCCCTACCCTGTTTGATGAGAATCTTCAAAGAACCCAGGAAAGCATTGCCTAAGGTAGGAAGCCTGCAAAATCCAGTCCATGGGAGAGGAAGAGGCAGCAATGTGAACACCACAGGCCCACGGAAGGGAGGCTCCAGACCTCAAGCGGAGCCGGTACAATTCCCAAAGGAGGTGGTAAGGGTGAAGCTGGGAGGAAGGGGTCCAGGGCCTGGCAGGGTCTTGAGTTACTATTGGTTTGCTGGGAAGCAGGAGGCACTGTGTCATCAAGGCCTCCCTGACTCAGATCAAATCTTGGCCCTAGGAGAATCAGGGTGGAATGCTGTATCTTCCGAGTCTCTTTCTCTCTGTCTTGGGCTGGGAACTGCACAATGGCCCTCTGAGTTTGAGCTGGGTACCGAATTGATCCTGGGCAGAGTCATGCTTTTAGGTGCAGCTCTCTGAGTTGACTCCTATTGTAAACACTGCTGTTGTTTTAAGACACGCATGTTGCTTGACCTAGAGGAATAAAGCAATTACAGGACCACCTCCTGATGAATCAGTAGGGGCATGGAGAGTATTTGAAGACTGAAATTCATCAGTCCCATTAGGTAAGTACCATGATCAGTACTGCTCTGACATCAGCCTTGAAGGTCCTCAGGTCAGTCCTGGGATTTGTCCGAATCCCTGTGAGAACACCCACATCTCGGGAGGTAGAGGTAGGGTAGTTGCGGAGGTTCCTGGCAGAGAAAGGTGAAGGCAGCAAACAGAGGTCACTCCAGGCTCCCACATTGACTTTTATGCTCACGTACACATGAACACCCACCCTTTGCTCCAGGGTTTCTGGAACACTATTTGCTTCTTAGCAATAGACCCTATGCTGCCTGAGAGCCAGGCATTGTCATTACAGTTCTACACAACCAAGAGCATGCCTTGCTGCTCATTTGTTCTTTCTGCGGGGTCCTGTGTCCAACATCCGGCCCTGCTGCCTCTGGCACCCAAACTACACACAGACTCTGCAACAGAGACTCACTGGCTCCCCTCACCAGTATTTTCATGCTGTTTCCTACCTCAGGATATAAACACAAAACAAGAGCTTGTCTTTCTTTTGCCCTTCCCAATGTTCGTATGATGAGTTCTGGGTAAAGACTTGGAGACAGTTTACAAACAGTGTTGGCTCTGAAATGAAAGGTCTCTGTTTGCTACTACTGGTTCAGGAAGTACCCAAAGGTTTTTTGTTTGTTTTGATTTTCCCTCCCTTTGGTGATGGTATGGTTCTGAGAAAGAGATACAAGTTCATGATTGAATTTCATTAGCGAGTTCATAGAGGCTTTGGAGGTTCATCTTGGAGTGCTCGTTCGCTTTGCTTTCCACCTTCCTCATTCCCCATATCGTGCCGTGAGCCCTGGTGTGACACAGGTCTTTCAGACTAGTGGATTTGGGTGTTGGGGACTTCCCATGGGATAAGATTTGGAGTTTGATGAATGCCTGGGTATGCTTCGGTGATCTCTACCTCGCTACCTCTCTCCATTCTACAGATGAGATGACAAAGCAATGGTTCTGTTCCTAGCTTATGAAATAAATGCAACGTTAAGCCCTGGCCAGTGGTCGAATTCCACGTGCAGAGTTCTCCCTTGGCATGCTGCCTTCCCTTCCATTCTGCCTCTGAAGGCAGAAGAGCACTGTTAGAGGAGTCAGTGACTGCCAGGCATCGGCAGAAGTTGGGCCTGCAGTGAAGGAGGAGACAGAAATCAGAAGGGCCAGGGGACAAAGTTCAAAGAAAGGGCAACTGGTTTAAGTATGAGGTCTCTTCAATGGTGGGTCACACGTACTGGTGCCAGTTGGTTCAAAATACTTAGATCATCATCATGCAAAACCATCATGAGGGTGGAGTGCAATGTTGCTTCTCTGAAAACACATGGTATTCTGGGATTGCACAGTGAACTTCAGTGCCTTAACTCATTTAATAATCCAGAACAACTCCATAAGGTAACCTCGATTAATCTCTTACAAACGAGGAAACTGAGGCACAGGGAGGTAACGTGGCCAAACATACCAGGACTAGCACAAGCTGAAGGCTTTTGTCAACTCTGGAGTTAAATGATTTCCGCTAAGCCTCCTCAAATGAGGCCAGTGTTGTCACAACCCTGGTCTTCTGCAAGGGAACCCTTCCTCCCAAAGAAGGTATTTGTTGCGAGTCTAGGATCTGTTTTTCTTGGAATTCATCTATGTTGGAGCAGAGGGGAATGACTGTGGAGGGACAAGGTTCTTCCACTGATGTCCTTTAAGACAGATGAGAGGAATATGTATGGCCCTTGGCCACTCGGCACACCATAGGGGAACCCAGCAGGTTTGTTCTTACTTCCTCACTGAGGGGTTCCCCCAGCAGAGATGTCCTGTAGAGTGGCCAACAGCTGGGACGCTAGCATCCTGCCCAAACACCTGTTGTCACTCACCAGCTGTACGATTCTGGGGAAGGCATTCAGCTTTTCTTGACCTCATTTGCCTCGTCTGTGGGAAAATACTCCCCCTTTTCCTTAGGGTTCAGAATTCAGTCTGTTCGTGCCTATGAAAGACACACGGGAGAGTCTGCCATTAACGTGCATTAGGAAGCCACTATCTTTTGAGTAGGACTGAAGGACCATCAGAATCCAAGGACAGCTACCACTTCTGTGGAGCAATCTCTTGCTAAGGAATGCTATATACTGATGATTCCTAATACTTTTAGAAACCCTGCCAGAACAGCAGCCTCATCTTCATAACACTCATGGAAAAGGAGGTTCTGGGCGGTCACAACTGGTGTAAGGTCACACAGCCAGAAAGCAGTAGAGCTGTCCATCAGGCCACGTGTCTGTCTACCAAGCTCTGCTGTGCCTGCAATGCTGAGTGGGTTTTCTCCCAGCGGAAGCCATCTCCCAATGTAATGCCTCATATTATTCCTCATTTTCTTCGTGCTTTGTTTGTGGGCAGGTAAGTGAGATTAGTGGTCAAAAAGGAACCAGTATGACTAATCAACATGTTCCCAATTTGTTTCCGCACAAACTGAATAAAACAAAAGGACAATTGGCAGAGGCCGCAAAGGGACCACTCTGGCCTTATCTTCCCGCTCCCCCCTCCCGATTTCTCCCCTTGGGTCACATCCACTGTCACTAAGAAGGTTGAGGCCCCATGACCACATAAATCATTTTCATGGCCTCAGGATGCAATCTCCCAGCACAGAGCTTCCACCTGGGTTTGATCTAAACCCCTTTGCTGTGCACACTCTGGTATGAAGACGATGATAATGCCAAGCTGTTCCTGCTTCTGAGAGTAGGGGAGCAGGAAGGCAAGGCACCATGCTAAATGTTTTAACCACATTACCCCAGCTAATCCTCTCAACTATCTTTGAGAGCCTCCTCTTACTGACAAGTTCATGTGGAAGGGGTGGAGTTCTGGTTTCCAAGCACAGAGTGAGATGTGGCCTCAGGACTGTTAGTCCTACCTGACTCTTGTCCCAAACTCCTAACCAAACAGGTGGATGGCTTCGGGGCTTTTTGGGTGGGCCCACAAAGCCAGAGGCCAGGACCCACAAGCCAGAGGCCAGGAATGTGAGGGGTCTCTCTTGCCTATGTCTCAATAGGCCAGTCACACTCTGGTTCTCCAGAAAAGATGGAAACATCTATTCCAAAGGGCACTCAGACTACCAAAATTTGGTGGCAATGATCATGTCTATCTATGGATCCCAAGCCCATTGAGCAAAGGAATTCTGATTGTACTCACTGGCAGCCAGTTGGGTTTCAACTGAAAACCCTTCCAATGGGCCAAGTCACATCTAAGTAGTTCCTTTCTGCCCCAGTGCAGTCAGGGGTTCATGACAAGTGTTCTAACTGATCCTTTGATCCGAGTTAGCCAGAAACATTGCTATAAGTGTTAGAAATTAAAAAAAAGGGCCACAGTTGTGGCTATATGGGGTGGCAATGGCATTTCCATGCAGGTGTAGGTTTGAGCCCTAGCTGCTCCACTTCCTAGCCAGCTTGCAGCTAATATGCCTGGGAAAGTAGTGGAAGATGACCCAAGTGTTTGGGCCTCTGTCACCACGTGGGAATCTCATGGTATTTCAGGCTTCTGGCTAGATCTTTTCAGAAATAAAAGGAATAAATTTATACATGAAAAACAACTTCACCTCCCAGAGTATTGTTACAAGGAGAACAAATTTCTCTATTCATTCACTGATTCAATCTTCTGATCAATGTTTAAGGAGCACCTACTGTTTTCCCAATATTCCACTAAGAGATGCTGGGAAGGGACAGAAAAATAAAGAATGCTGTCTTACTCTTAGGTGGTCCTCGTTCAGGCTCAGCCAAACCCCAAAGACTTCAACTGAGCCGTCAAAGCAACGGAAACTCAATAGTGTGGTTTTTATTATTTGTACAGCTTCTGTGGTATAAAAACAGGAAGACGAACTAGCACAATTCTAGAGTTCTTTGAAGGCATGACTCACAAACCAGATGGACAGGTACAGCAGTGGGGTCCTCCCTGGAGTTGGCTTTAAAGGTATGAATGAGTGGGCCTCAAGGCAGCGCTTCCCCTACCCCAGTCACCCTCCCCTACTAAAGCCCCAGCTCCCTGAGCGCTGTTGTGGGGAGACCCCATTCTGTTTTGCTTCCAGCTCTGTTTCTTCTGGGCTAGTGGAACCTGCTGTTGTGCACAGAGTTTTGCCATTTGTGCTGTTTATTTTGCTAAGACTCAGACCTCTCGGCGAAGCAGTTTGCAGCCCAACCTCTGTGGTAATATGCTTCTGTCCTAAGAGATGAGCGACCAGCGGGAGACAGAGAGGAAGACAAGCCAACACAGCCAGGTTGCCCCACGACTGTCCTGGAGCTTCAGTGACTTCAGAACACAAAAGGAGAATGGCCAGTTTGGAGGTTTTTTAAGCTCACCTAGTAAGTACTAGAAACATCTCTGGGCAGAGGCCATTGTGACAGGTGCATGTGCCAGAGCCAAACTTAGGTTTCTTGCAGCAAAGGGGCCACCCTCCTCTGTCCTGATCATCAAGGTCATAGTTCTCTTGCTTTGGATCAGGCACTGCCCCTTCCAGGACTCTACTAGAATTTGTTTGTTGTCCTTCCCACCCTCCCTTTTCTAACTGAATTAAATTCCTTTACTTGGAGAGAGGCTGGTGAGTGATGGGAGCTGGAAGACCGTGGCAGGGTGGATCCAAAGTGAAGATGAGGCCCTCTCTAGACCAGAAGACTTCCACCTTTGAGCCTGGGGGCCTGTGGCACACTGAAATCATCTTTTTCTGGTTCATCCAAATGGTGCTCAAAGATGCAGAGTTGGGCAAGAAGCAAAGCATCTGCCTCAAGGGGGTTTGTCTAGTGGTACTTCAGGGTTTTCTTGGAGTATATTTCTATGGGTTAAAACTTCTTGCACTTCTGATTCCTGGAGTGTTTGTTCAGCACTGAGCCCTCGGTGTAGGGGACTCTGCCATTGGTGGGGGGTCAGAGGTTCTCTAATCAGCCCACCCAAAGATACTCTGGTCCTGGAGTCTGCCCTTCACTTCTTTCAAAGCAGCCTTTTCCTTCTTCCTATAGTAAGTAGCTATTTGCAAAGAAACCCACCAAGAAAATCAGACCTCCAAGGGCTCAGTCAGATGAAAGCCTTCTGCAAAAACCAGAACCATTAAACTAGATTTTTCAAAGATGAACCTCAAAGTACTTTTGAGGGGAGCCACCCTGTGTTGTTCAAGAGCCAAACAGGGCTGGTGTTGTTGGAAAACTTTTTTGGGGGCAACCCTCTAACCCCTTTTCTCTGGTTTCCTGGCTTCTCCCTGTACCCAAGGAATGGCCCTGCGGAGCTGCTCCTTGCAAAAAAGTAGCTTCTCTCTTATCTGGCCTATTTCCCTGGCCAGTAAAAACCACTCTGAAATTGGTTACAGATCAGGGGCTGGAGTGGAGGCCCTGGCCAGCCAGCACCTCTAAGTAAACAGAAGGGGTCACATGATTGATCGGGTGATGAATGTTTGCTGGAAGGCATGTGGTGAGAGGTTACTGTTCAGTCAGAGGGAGGGGTCGGGGAAAATAAACACCAACACAAAACTCCCACTCGCCTGTGTTTCGGGCAACTCAGCTCCTGTATGTGCACCCTTCACGGTAGCCACTTTTTGAACCAGTGACCCCAGACAAAGAGGGACCCCCTGGTTTCACCTAAAGGCTGGGCTGTCCAGCTACAGCCTAGGCACTGGAGCAGGGATCTCCCACTTGCAAAAAACCTGTTTCTAAGTGTTTGCCGGAAGTCTTCTGGGACTTTCCTATTGGACAAGGTCTTTGCCCTCGACAAGACCAGCTTTTTTATGGGTGACCTGAAAGACCTTGGCTTGGTACTTTGAGAGTAAATCTACTTGACACAGAATCCACTTGTTCAGGGCTTTTTGGGGGAGCAGGAGGGAGCAAGGAGGCTGGGAAAGAGACTGATAAATTAAGCAAGTGGCAGGGCGGGGCCATGGATGGGAAATGGGGCTCAGCCTATAGCAGAAGACTCTGCTTCTAGCAGTAATAGCTAAATTATTTTTCACATTGCTAGTTTTCTAAAATCCCAGATGCTAAATATCTTACTCTGAGAGATCAATTGTACATAAATTCCAACATCCTGCTCCATCCACTCTTTCCTATTGTAAGCTGAAACCCCCTTACCGCTAAAATACAAAATGCAGGAGAAAAAACCCAACAGCTTAATTAAGGAATGAGCAAAGTTTATAGGAAGAGAAGTAGCTCCTAAGCAAAGTTAACAATGCTTTACAATAAACAGAGATGGCTTAGGAGTTCTGATTTGTTTTGCTTTCACTAATACTAAGAAAAATGCAGCAACTACAGGAGCTGGAGGGCAGTGGGAACTGGGGTGTGGATGCTGACCTGTTTTGATCACATAGGATATTTAACTTGTGAGGGCTGATTTATACTTAAAATCAATGTACTTTTATGAACATATTCTACAATTAAACTTCTTTGAAAAGTACACTGATTCTACATTTTACCTAATCGTGTCAAAGGTAAACACAAGACGACACATTGGTGAAAGGGATGTGAGCAAAGTGGCATTCTCATATCCTTAACAGGAATATAAATGGTTGGTTTTGTTAATATTTTTATTGGAGAGGCAGGTCAGATTTACATAGAGGGAAAGACAGTCTTCTATCCACTGGTTCACTCCCCAAATGGCCGCAATGGTCAGAGCTGAGCCAATCTGAAACCATGAGCCAGAAGATTTTTCTAAGTCTCCCATGAGGACACAGGGTTCTGAGGCTTTGGGCCATCCTCAACTGCCATCCTCAAGGGCATAATCAAGGCACTGGATGGGAAGTAGAGCAGACAGGATGTGAACCAGCACCCATATGGGATCCTTGAGCTTGCAAGTTAAGGATTTAGCCATTGAGACATCACACCGGGCCCTAATGGGTGGTTTCTATGGAGAGCAAATGGGCATTAGCTATCAAATACCTTAACAGGCATACACAATGTTGCATCTATTTTCATTTTGTTTGAAAGAGATCTTTCATACACAAGTTTACTCCCCAAACGTCTGCAATGGCTGGGGCTAGACCAGGCTGGACCAAGAACCCAGAACTTAATTCGGTTCTCCCCCGGGGGAGGGGAGGGTCCCAAGGACTTAGGCCATCACCTGCTGCCTCCCAGAGTGTTGATTAGCAAGAGAATGGAATCAGACATGGAACCAGGATTTGAACCCATGTCCCTTTGACCATTATACAAAATGCCCACCCCAGCTGTCTGACACATTGAGTCCACTTCCAAGTTTTATCCTACTCACACTATATGAAAGCATCCTTTACATAGCGTTTGCAATAATAAAAGACCAGAAAGAATCTGGATACCTATTTCAGGGGAGAAAAGAACTTGTGTGTATCTAATAAACTGGAATTTTACCCAGCTACAGAAGGGGAACTGAAAATTCTTGTACTGCAATGGGATAATCTCCAAAGATAGATCCTTGCATGCAAAGAAAGTATAAAAATGAAGAGTATATGCTGTCTTATCACTTGGTTAATTAAATGGGAATTACAGTTAACCATGTGGACATAAAAGTAAGCAATCTCTATAGGAATACACCAGAAACAGAATGGAGAATGGAACAGAAAGCAGAGATGGACAGCGAGACTTGCTCCATTCCATTTGTAACTACTGAATGTTGAATTATATGAAAGCAATCCAGTCAGATGTACCATGTAAAATACCAAGCATGCATTTTCTGCTGTATAGAATATATTGACTTTATAATTATTACTTATACTCTCCATCTCTAATTTCTGATACGCTTCAGTCAAGCCACCCCAGCAAGTCATGGGAGCAAGAAAAAGACTGCCCCATTAGCTCCTCATGTCAATTATCACAAAGTACCTGGGCTTCTGAAATGCTTAATTGTACGTGTGGGTGGGTGGGTGGGAACGAATTATATGCCATCTACAATGGAGAAAATTAGTTCATGTACTGAATACTTGCCAGGCCCCAAACCATGAGGTATCATCAAATGGCAATTACTGAAAATTTCGGTTTCCTGTATAATGTGACTAGGCAACAGTCATGTTCACCAGCTGGGTCCACCACAGCCACTGTATCATTTTCTATTATTCCCACTTGCTTCCTGAATAGGTTCTTGTTTCCTTACTTCTGGCCAGTCTGTTTATTCTCCCTTCCATTGTACTATCTTCCAGCATCTCACTAATGAGCTTCATCCTGTTTTTGACAGCCCAGTCTCTGTTTTGACAAGGTAAAATGGATCTGTGAATTAAACACATGTGAACCATCTCTAAATACAAACCCACTACAGGGATGGCGTTTCCTTGCAGATAACTTGGGGAGGCAATTTTAATAGCTGCAGGGACTCTGAATGGAGAGCTCTGTTTAAACGCTGTGATCTATAAATAGAAACCAGGGGCAGTCGTCCTGCCCCTTGGTTTGACTTCTTTTGTCACTTGAAATTTTCAGTAGCATGTTTTTACTTGTTTTCTTGATTTCCTTTTTCGGCTTGTGGCGGAACCCGCTAGGGCTGGAGTGGGCTTACTTCACTTTCCTGTTCCATGGAGACCCCCAAGGAGGCAGACCTCTTCCAACCCCGACACTTCCCTATCTTAGGATGCTGGGCCCTGGTGAGTTCTTCACAGGAATTCAGGGGTTGACAACTTGCCTCTGAAGTGAGACATTCCATTCATTCCATTCGCCCAAGGGGACATTCCCTAGGGACCAAGGTGGAATGCAGGTGAGTATGCATCTGAGGCAGCACTGTTCAGTTTTGTTTCTGCAGGCTCATATATGCTTTCAGATTTGCAGAGATGTTGCACATACTTAGACAAAGTTTTGATACCCTGGGGCTCATAGAAAGTGCCTACACGCACAATGAGACTTGAGGATTTAGGAGTCGGGCTGGATGGGGTTATGCTGTGATCACCAACACACTCAAGGAGCACAGTAGCTTCTGGAAGCAAAGACTTGCTTTTCTTATTCATTCCACATGGTGACCCAGTTCCTGCATCCCTGTCTCCCAACTCCTGTGTGTGACAGTAAAGCCATCTTTTGGAGAAGAAAACCCTGCTCATAAGTATTCAACCTAGATGTGTCACATTTCTGCCTATGTGGCATGGACCACTGCCTGGGTCTAAATGTCTAACTTGGAGTAAGATCTTTTGTGAGAAGGAAAATTCATTGAAGAACTGCTCCCTTCATGAGCCCCTGAGGTTGTCTGCAGCATTGTGTAAGAGCAGGGATGTAGCAGAACAGGTGCAGGTTTCTAGTGACAAGTTCTGTAGCTTTTAGCCTGTTCCACAGACTTTTTGACCACACCCTACTCCTTTCAAAAATTGAGGCAATGGCTCTAGTCCAAACCCTTTATTTTACAGATGGAAGGACTTGAAAGTCAAATCTTTACATGACTTGCCAAAAACACAGAAGGACCGTCCTTCAAACTTGCCAGCAGAACACCAGCTAATTGGGAGCAGAACCAGCTCCTGAAACCGCATTGCAGAAAGGTTACAGTTCCAGGCAGAGCAAATGGCTCCAGCCAACTGTAGAACCAGCTCTCTGTGTCCAAACTTAGAGAGGAAGAAAAGAGGTCGTGGGAAGGGTCTTGGTTTCCTGTAAGTTCCAAATCCCAAATGGAAGCTGGAAATGGGTAAAGGATCCTCCTTGGAAACTTTTAGAAAAATAACTCATTTGAAAAGATCTCGATGCCAAGAAAAACGTGACCCCCTCATCCCTGTCCCCTTGCTGTCTGCCTCTCCCTTCAGCCCTCTTTCCTCTTGTCAGGTAACCTGGGCTTCCATTGCATCCTTCCAGCTTCCTCCCGTCTCGGCTGAGCTTTCTTTCCCATTGGGGCCCAGAGAAAGGCATCATGCTGGAAGAACTGGATTTTCCATTTATTGCCATAACTCTGTTTCCTTTCCGGAAGACCATGTGTTTTTTTTCTTCAGTTCACTTCGACTCCCTATCCTGTCACCACCCTTTAACCGCTCCCCAGCTTCATCTCAGCCAAGAGGATGCTTTGTCTTCTTCCACCATCCCTGGGGTTTTGTTTCCCCATTAAACCAAACATAATTCAGGCCACTGCTTCTCTGACTCTGCCTCCAAACCCTCCCTTTGATACTATCCCTACCAACTCCAAGAAGTGTGACAAAACGTACACTTGCAATTCCCTTTCCTTCTTTTGGATTCATGATTTGCTCAGCATTTATTCCCATTTGTTATCCCTTTTCTGTGTTGTATTTCTCTTTGGCCATGATGGGAGGACCAGGAGAATCAAGTGCTGTATACAAAACATGAGAAGATTAGCAGAAGTTTAGGATGCAAAAAGTTTGCAGGAAGCCTAGAATTCAGGGACATAGGTTTCCAGTTTGGTGGAACCTGAAGCACTTGATCCTGTGAGGAAAAGGGTATTTTACAATGGAATATTCTTTCTGTAATAAAATTATTTCCTTAAGGAGCAGAGTTGGAAAAAAAAAAAGAATCAGAGTTGGAGATGGATAGAGAGATCTCAATTCACTGGTTTCATGTACAAATGCTTGCAACAGCCAGTGCTGGCCCGGCCGGAAGCTTGGGACTCAATTTGGGTCTTCCACTTGGTAGCAGAGTTTCAAGTATTTGAACCATCTTGTCTGCTTCCCGGATGCACATTAGCAAGAAGCTGGATCAGAAGTAGAGGAACCAGGACTCAATCATGGCGTGCCTTGGTATGGGATGGAGAGATTCCGAGGGTCACCTTTGACCCCTGCACCTGATATCCAGCCTAAACATAGGAAGAACTGAGGCATTGCTCTGTGAAAATGACAAAAAATCCTCAATGCCAACAAGAGGAGCTACAAAGAGATTATGTTTGGGTTACATACTCATTAGAAGCCACACTTCTAATTCATAGATGGCTTTATAAATCTGATAGCAAAATTTGCTTTTTATTTAGAATAGATAACTTTTGCCACTTGTTTGTCTATGTCTTCCTCAGTAGACTGGGCCTGTCGCTTACTCAAACAGTCGTGTCTTCTCCCCCAGCAGCCTGCCTCAGCCTGTTTTGTATACATGTTCTCATGTTTTGTATACAACCTTACACACAGGGAATATGGAAGTGGTCCCCCACCACGGGCAGTCAGGCATACCACTGTGGTCCAAGAGCTCTATCTTATGCCTTAGTCTAAAAGCTGCAAGACAGGGAAAATTCTGAATGTAAGTAATCCATGAACTCACTTGAAAAAGCAGTCTTAATCTGACACGTCTGCCCAGCACTATCCCTCCCCAACCTCTCTGGGGCAGTGGGAAAGGGATTATTTTCTTCTAATCAAAGTACAGAAACAAGAATGAACTGAAACCATGAGCTGATCACAATACCACAGTTAGGTCTTTCAAAGTCCCTATTGGAAGGAGAGCTGATGGGATATTCAGAGAGGGTAGAAGCAGAGGGGTACAGTTCCACAAAACCCAAAGGACTACATGTGACACCCCTTCCTCATCAATGCCATCCTCCAGCACAGTCCCTACCAAAAAGATTATCCAGGATTTGAACAGATTCACAATGCATTTTTAAAATAGATACCCAAATAGATGGCATAAAAAACATACATAGCCCCATCATACAAATAGCAGTCATGTGAAAACTAGGTTGAATTCTGTAAGCCTTTCTTCTTTCATAGTCAGAACAGGCTCACTCCTATTAGTTTTTCCAAAATAAGAGACAATTACAGCACCAGGTTAATGATAGGTAAGTCTGTTAGTTGTTGACAAAGTTGAAAATGTCTACAATTATTAACTATCTCCCCACAAGAATGGTATGCTTTGCAAGGCAAGCATCCTCTAATGAAATGTGACCTTGGCCATTCGCAAGAGCAGTAAGGAAAAATTCCATCCCTCTGAGGTTACTGTTGAAGAACAAGCAAGAGAATGAATGGCGAGTGCAAAATCATCGACACTCTTTCTGTGTGTCTCTTCCTCTATCACTCTGCCTTTCAAATAAATCTTAAAGAAGAAAAACATGGCCTGGCATTGTGGCACCACTGGTTAAGCCACTGCTTGTGATGCTGGCATTTCCTATGGGAATATTTGTTCCATTCCTGACTGCTCCAATTCTGATCCAGGTCCCTGCTAAAGCACCTGGGAAAAGAAGCTGAAGATAACCCAAGCTCTCGGGCGCCTTTTTAAGCACAGACTCCTGGCTTTGCCATGACCCAGCTCCAAGTCTAGTGAGGGCTTAGGGATGTGAGTCAGTGGAGAGAAGGTATTTCTGCCTCTGTCCCTCTCCATCTCTCACTTTCAAATAAGCAAATTAAAAAAAAAAAAGCAACTAGACAATCATTGGTGATGAGAACTTACATCTAAGTCCACTACTATGAAATAGTCTACTGTTTCATGTGGTTTCTCCCATGATTTTTACCGAGAACTCTTAGCACTTCTCAGAGTCTGGGAGTCAAGTATGAATGGCCTGTGTCCCTTTTGTACACTCCTGTGATCGCCTATCTGAAGACAGTGACTTGTTTTTGGCCCTCCTCAAACCCGAACTTTCGGCACTTAGATAATACTGACAGAGGAGTTCCTTCTGACTTCCTGCTGTACTTCAGAGATGCAACTACTTGGATCAGCTTCAGTCCAACCCACTATGCCTCCATGTAGAACCCTGGGCAAGTCAGTTATGATCTCAACCTCTGTGCTAGTTTCTGATACCTGAAGTTGGGAGCATAAAGGTGGGTTTCAACTAAATCATAAAAACAGTGGAGACAAGGCAAAACTCAGTCATGTACAAAAGCTGGTTGGAAATACATCAGTTACAGATACCCATGAGCACAGACCATTCTTTCAGTTGCTGTTCTGGTGAGTGAAGTTATCACAATAGCAGTTGCTATTGCTTACACAGGAAGAGTCATGACTTCTGGATTTAAATATACCAAACTATTGAAAACAGACATCAAATAGCTAGGCTTGGGGCACTAAGAAATAGAAGAGGGACTAGTGTTGTAGCATAGCTGCCTGAGACAATAGCATCTCATATGGACACGGATTCAAGTCCCAGCTACTCCACTTCTGATCCACCTCCCTAATGCACCTAGGAAAGCAATGGAAAACGATCCAAGTGCTTGGGCCCCTGCAACCATGAGATTCTCTTTAGAAGTTTCTGGCTTCAACTTGGCCCCTCCCTGGTTGTTGTAGCCATCTGGGGAGTGAACTGGCAGATGAAAATGTGCTCCCTGTAACTAACTCTCTGTAACTAACCTTCTCAAATAAATCTTAAAAAAAACCACAAAACGGGCCCGGCGCGGTGGCGCAAGTGGTTAAGTCCTCGCCTTGCACGCCCGGGATCCCATATGGGCGCCGGTTCTAATCCCGGCAGCCCTGCTTCCCTTCCAGCTCCCTGCCTGTGGCCTGGGAAAGCAGTCGAGGACGGCCCAAAGCTTTGGGAACCTGCACCCACGTGGGAGACCCGGAAGAGGCTCCTGGCTTCGGATCGGCATAGTATCGGCCCGTTGCGCTCACTTGGGGAGTGAATCATCGGATGGAAGATCTTCCTCTCTGTCTCTCCTCTCTGTACATCCGCCTTTCCAATGAAAAAATAATAAAAAATAAATCTTTAAAAAAAAAAAAAAACCACAAAACAAAACTGATGCATACAGCTCTAGTAGGAGTGAAAGTTCATGCCTTCTTTTAGTGTTTTTCTCAAATGTGCACTCTGGACAAGATTTAACAAACAGGTTTAGAAGGAGATAACAGGGGCTGGCACAATAGCTCAACTAGCTAATCTTCCACCTCTAAGCACAATATCCTAAAGATCTCTCCTCCCAGTAAATCTGTCTTTCCAGTGAAAATAAATAAAGCTAACAACCCGTTCCTTCAACATGTAAATCTAAATCAGAAAAGTAACGAACATCAGATTTTAGATTTTAAGGTTGCAAAGTTAGAGAAACCTTTTTTTGATTAAGAAAATTATGAGCTTATCCATAATCTCAAATATTTAGTAATGCCTTTCCCTTTACACATTAACTCATTTATTCTTTAAAGCGGCTCACTAAGGTTGGTAACCTTGTTGGTCCCCATTTTCCAGATAAGTATATTGAGGCCTTTGGGTGATTAGTCATGTTCTCTTCCTTGTCCAAGATCAAAGCATCAGAGCTGTGTACAACACATCCCATATGTAGATGGTTAAGGAAACAGAGACGGGACTCTCATAACTTGAAAACACCTCCTCTCTTGCACTCCATGGCACCAGTCATAAAGCTCCAATGACTTGCCAGAAATCCTCACAGGAATCCAACGCCCCCACAATGCATCACCAAGTGTGCATTGGCCTTGCCTTCAGCTGCACGGGTCAACCTCTTCTAGAAGTGAGTCCTGGGTCCCTCTCCAAGCATAACTTTTGGCCAAAGGTATGGCACTGGGCCCAAGGTCATTTCCCCTTCAAGAATCTGTCATGCTTTCCCTTTCAAATATTCAGGCACCTCCTTGGGATTACTTTAGTGACCCCAAATAAAGTCCCAAAAAGTGGCCAGATAAGACATATGGACAAGTGACCACAATGAATATATGCCTTCTGCTCCCTCCCTCCTTCCCTTCCTCTCCGTAACTAGCACACTGGACAAAGCATGGCACTTCAATTCTCAGATTCAATCTCTGTGTTCCCAAGTGTTGGAACTATTAGTCCAGTAAAAGATGATGCTCCAAGCCTCGCCAGACTCCTTCCTTTATGGAGGCTGGTCACGACATACCCCTGGGACCGTGGCTGTGACCCAGTGTTCACCTTGAGGTCACAGTGCATGGGAACAGTTACATAAAAGCCAGAAGAGGGACTTAGCAGGAGGCCAGGAAGTGGCTACAAGAGGCAGTGAAGATCTGCTTTTAGGGTTCTGTTCATTCAAGTTCAACTATTCTTCATTTGGACAGAGTTGCTACAACTTTCTACAAATAAGCAATGGGATTGGATGATGGAAGCTGGGATTAATATTCCTAAGTGGGATCTCTTTACCATCAAATTTTATAGCTGGATAAACTTTAATGCAGAGTGATTTTCATCTCATCTTTTTCTCTTGTTCATCTGTTATGTTGCTTGGTTCTAAAAATGTTTAAATCATGTATAATATGTGTATATAATATGTATTGCATATATAATGTTTTATTTACATAACATTTAAATCTTAATTTCTTTCCCCTAGTGGATTATCAGACTTGGTGGTGAGTGGTGTTATTGGTCCAACTCACAGTCATTTCTACCCCTCTGCTCCTTTTCTTGCCTTTGAGGCATAGAGGTCTGTAGATTTAAACCATGCGCACTGAACAAACAAAATATCCCAGAGCTCAGAGGGAGCAAGAAAGTTGATGAAGCCTAAAGAAAAAGAAAACCTTAGTAAAGATTTTCTTTTACTAGATATAATGTACAGTGCCTGGCATCGCAGCAGCCATGTTGTAGCCATGAGGAGATCAGCAGGCAGCAGCTCAATGTCAACATAATACTGTGAGGCCAATGTTAGGAGGGGGTCTAATTCAACCTGGAGACCTCGTACACCTCTGACTTCCTGGTTGCCAAGCTTATATTATAAGAGACAAGTTAGGATTCTGTTTCTTACAGGCAAAAAAATGCCTTCCTAACTTCACTTTAACCTCTCATGTAGGCCTAGAGCCCATGACCCTCAGCTGGTAAAAGCATTTCCCAAAGAAATCTTCAGAGAGATACAAGGAGAGAGGTCTCGTTCACTGGTTTGCTCTTCAAATGCCTGCAATGCTGAGGTTGGATTGGGACGGGACAACCTGGAGTGAAGAACTCAATGCACGGGTCCCACGAGGGTAGCAGGCAGCCCATTATTCAAAGCCATTACCACTTCCACTTAGGGTCTTGCATTAGTGGGAAGGAGCCAACCTGGGTGCTGAAAGAGCCCTACTGTAGGATGCAGGCGCCTGAACCACTGGGCCAGACACCCAGCCCAGTCTGGTGGAGGAAAGTCCTCCATATTGCCTTTCCCCATTCACATTTGATAGCCTGCTTTCCCACTCTTCTACATGAGTTTTCTGCTCAAACAAAACTCTCCTATCCTTTGTGCCCCCAAACAGTCTACATGCATTTTTGCCTCCCTAATTGTGTACATTTTTTTTATGGGGAGGAGTCTTGAGTTTCATGAGGCTTAGGGGCAATGTTGGGAGTTCTTAAGTCACTTAACAAATATTACATGTTTGCTTTAGCTTTAACCTCGTGTCTGTCTTAGGATGCTTTGGTGCCAGCATCAGAAATAGACTCTAGCTAATTTAGGAAGAGGAATTTATTGAAAGCACATTGGGTAACCCGAAGAATTTTTAGGGCATCTAGAGATGAAGGTTGAAGACCATGCAGCTGGGAGATGATGCTGTAAATTCCACAGCAGGCTTCACTGAATGAAGACACAGTGTGTACACCCCACACTTGTCCATCATCAGCATGATGGTCCTGGGATGCTGGTGGTCCAACCACTACCTGGCTGCCTTGGGGAACTGGATCTAGACTTCAAATACATCTAACACTTCTGACCAGAACGAACCCTGGAGGTTTCCTTCTTCATATTATGGGCATGCCAGGGAATGAGTGTTTAACCCAGTGTTTAGACATCCATTTCCACCATCAGAATACTGGATTCTTGGCTCTGGCACCAGACTCCAACTCCCCATGTACTACATTCCTAACTCTAGCTCCAATCACCATGGGCATCTCTCTGCATCACCTCTCTAAAAAATACTGAAATAAAAGACAGTCTCATGACTGGGATCTTGGTTGTAAATTCCTATTTAACTTTGATGAAGACTGAGTAATCCAAGGTTTTAAGATTCTCAGCTTCTGTAGGGGAGAAGCAAGCCTATCTCCAAAGATACAGCACTTCACAAGAAAGGAAGGAATTCAGATTAGAAGGTCGGGAAGAGTCACTGGGTAACACGAGGGGGCAAGACACTTTTACATCTTCCCAAACATGTGTATGGTCTACTTAAGTAAGCAAGAGTAGCTGAGGATTTAAAAATAAGATAGGGGTTCTCTGTCTCTTCCTTGGGCCACTGTGGCCTTTAAGTCTTTTAGAAAGTCTGGAACAATAAAATGGAGGGGTGAGCATTTGGCCTAGGGGTTAAGATACCAATTATGATGCCTACACCCCATACCAAAGTGCCTGGCTGTGACACTCTGCTAGCTCCCAATTCTAGCCTCCTGCTAATGCAGAAGGCAGTGGTGAAACTTGAGTAGCTGGACCCCTGGCAACTCATGTGGGAGATCCTGGCTCCTGCATTGTGAGCAGAAAGGGAATATTCAACATCTAGGATCTCTTTCATAGAAATACATATTAAGTTTGGATACTATAAAATGCTTAGTGAAGAGGTACTAAAATGCTGAGTTCTGGTCATTTGTGGAAAGTGTATTTATTCTTATATCTCTGAGCCACTGCTTTTCCCAACATATTTTCCCCCTCTGAGTAAAATGTGTGCAAGCCAGCCCTGTTTCCACCTGAAGTATTTCCACATATCCTTCCAGCTCCAGTTTCTCAATGTTTGCATAAACACATGTGCCTAGCATGATGCTCAGGATGGAGCATCTGTCAAATATACACACATATACATATGTGTGTGTGTGTGTATATAATAGCTAAGCAGAAATACCAGATCTTACCCTGCATTAGGGAGACAGATGTAGAAGCTGAAGAATAAGAAAAATAGCACAAGCTTTCGAATGGGGAAAAGTACTGGACTTGGAGTCAGAACGCCTCTACGCACACTCCTGGGAACCCCACGAGCACTCCTCTGCATTTTGTGATGACCAACTTCCCTGGGAAAGGGCAAAGTGCTGGGCTGCACCAGGGTAAAGCCCTCTGCAGAGCTTTTCCTGTGCTGTGTCAAGGTCATTGCTGCCAGGTCACTTGGAGCTGTGTTCCTGCAGGCAGCCAATGGGCCCTGGGGACTAACAATGCAAGCTGTGTGGGCAGGGCTGGGGGAAAAATTGGGTCACTTGGCTGCTTCTGGGATATCCAAGGCCAGCAGCCAGGACCTCCACCCAGCCACTCTGCCCCAAGGCCCTGCTCCTCCACCACCCTGCTCTTTGATGCCTGCGGCGGCTCTTGATTGCACACTGTCCACCTTCGTGGGCTCCATCTGGCTTTAAGATGAAAGTGAAAATAAAAATAGAGATGGAATGAGACAACAGCTTCACTCCTTGAGAAGGGACTTCATCATGCAACGTGGCAGAAAGGAAACTGACACGTGTCTTTCCCCAGTTATTATCCTGGTAAGCCATGGCAAACCAGTCTTCCTTTGTTCATCAGTAAAATGGGATTATGTGAGACAATTATGAAATGACAGCTACCTACCCACCAACTATGCTAGTTCAAAAACTGTTTCTATCCTTTGTTCCCTGGGTACAATTAAGAGCAATCGTAGCTCCGAGCTGCCTGTGATGGGCAGTGGACAGCCTTCTGCTCTGGCTCTTTGCTTCATTTGCACTCACACAGCATCTCAGGGAATAGTGCCTCTGCATCTAACATGGAAAGTGCAGCCAGCACTGGGCGGAAGAGGCTCTCTCATCCAGCCTGAGCAACTGGGATTCTTTAGTTTTCCATAACACAGAAACAGATACACATCCCTGAGAAATCCTTGACAGTGTGATCATAAAGCCATGCCCGATGCTCCACCAACTGCAATAACATGTGGTGGGAAGAGCTGAGATGCAGGACCTGGATTTTCAGGTCTGGAAATCCCAACCCTGCAGTTTGCCTGCTGGATGACCCCTCTCAGTGCCCCATGTTCCACATGTCAAAAATAGCATAACCATAGTAGCAGTCAGAAAGGGTTGTTATGAGGAATGGGAAATCAATACACATAAAACATTTAGAGGACCCAGCACAAAATCAGTACTCTACAAAGTTAGCTAATACCATCATTGATACTATATTCATACACATGTGAATGAGGGCTGTTGTATTCCAAGCACCAGTGAGAAGGAAATGGTCTGTATACATGTGTGTGCGCCCCGCCTCTCCCCGCCTTGTCTTTTACCCTGTGTCCCTGGGGGCAGCTGTATCACCCAACAGGTTGGGTCGAGGTGGCCACAGCACGTGGAAGGCTTTTTAGCAGATGGGAAAAGCACCTGGCCAGGGCTGTGGTCAGATGCACTACTGTCCATTTTCTCGACCTCGATTCAGCAACTATACTTCGGAAAACGACATTCACACTCATTAACACATGTAAAATCTAGGGAATAGGGAGCTGAAATGCCTTCTGGCACCTCAAGGCCATAGCTTTCCTCCTCCTCTGGGAAGTGGTCACGATTGTTCAAAATTCCTTGGGAATTTCTTTCAGAGCTCACTGAGTTTGCCCAGCATTTCCTCAGCACTGGCAGATCTTTATTTTTAAGAAAAGGTAAATAAAAATAGGTTATCCAAAGTTTTCCAAAGTCATTTGTTGTCAAGGTGAGTAATCCAACTAAGTAGCACTGTTTGAGGCTAATAATAAGGTGTGATTAATGTCCTGAGGTGGCTGGAGATCATCAAGAGGAAAAACTCAAATGTTAGTGAGAAATTCAGGATGCTAGGCAGACTCAGTTTCCCATCATTGCACCATGTTGGCCCAGCTATGCTCCTGCAAGAGGCTTTTGCACTTGCTCAACATGGCTGCTAGCCCTGAACCTGGAAGAACATGGGCTCAGACTAAAGCCTCTGGTAGGATCCCAAGGTGGGTGCCCCAAGCTGTTTGTGTTTCCACAGCAATGTCCTTCCTTCCACTGGCCTTGGCATATTCATCTTTCTGCAGTCTTTACAAAGCCTGGCCAGTTTTGGAAGTCAGTATGACAGGGGAAGATGGGTGCTGCTGTCCATGTGTGGTTACCCTGGAGGAAACTGAGGCCCATCGAGAGTGAGTCCATGCCTTCTCCAGGGGCACATGTGGACAGAGCATTGACAAGTCTGGGGTCCCAGCCATGTCCCAACTACCCCTGGGGAAGTTCTCCCCTACTGAGCTCTTGAAGGCAGCTCAGATTCCAAGTAAAAGCAGAGTAGGCAGGGGTGCAAGGAAGACATCCTTGAAGCTGGCAAGGGCATAGCCAGACTGTCTAACCTAGTTGTTCCTGGCTGCAGCAACAGCCAAGGAACCAGGCACAAGCAGGTCACTGTCCTTTGTAGTATGCACTCCCAGTTATGTAAATCCATTGGCCAACTCATCCAGCCTCTAAGGCTTCTATTTTAGATGTCCTGTTCCCACACGTCATTCCTCCAGAAGCAGATGCCTTGGAGTTGATTAGGATCATGCCCTTTGTATAGGTCTGTACATTAGCTATGAGCACAGCCAAACTGACAGATCAAGCTGGGAACATTCACTTTCAAGGTCAAAGTCAATCTTTTATCTTATCTACCATCAACTCATCTGCAGAGAGACAGGGAAGAGGGGCATAGGAGAAAAGATCAATAGAAACAGAGATTAGCTGACCTTCTACTTTGAGTGCAAAAACAAAATTGCTACAAAGAAAAAAAAGTTTTGCAGACAAGAGCAGATGTTCAAAGGTGAAGTGAACAAAGCCATGTTAGACAGGTGTGCACACTCACCTACCCTGGACTGTGGGCTTGTCCCAATTTAGGGGGTCTCTTCACCTTCTGTCTGTATAGGATGAAAGCTGCCAAGAGGGGAGCTTTGAAAGTCTGTTAGTTTGTGACTCCTCGAAAATGCAAGGAAGGAAGGAAACAAGAGTCCACCACCGATCTGAGAACTTGGCACTCTAAGGAAACATTGTCTTACAACCAAGAACAAGCCAGAGATTACCCAGATTAGGTTTCCTTCTTTGCTTCCCAAATCCTGATCCCTAAGCCCTAAGAGCTCATTTTGCATGATCCCTTTTTCTGTATACTTTGAGGCTTAGGGCGGGTTTCTCCGGGCCAGCGGGAAGAGTCAAGAGATGGGTTACAGGTGGGGAGAAGGGGTTTCACTTCAGTGCATGCTGCTGATGGCACGTATGTTATCAACATGCTCCTACATGCAGCACAGTCATCACTATGAGAAGTTGCTTTGGAGCTTAGCAAACTGTCCTGTGGACACAGATTTTTCTCACTCTGGCTTGCCACTTTAGTTGTTTGAGATGTGGGGATGGTGATGGACACTTTCCTTTCAAGATGTCATAACAAAAAGCATAAGTTTCTGAGAGCAAAGAGCAAGGTAGAAGAACATGATCCCCTGACATCTAGTGACCACTCAAACTCTGAGAGTGCAACCTTGTTTATACTCCAAGTCTTAGTCCGCAGCACATCACGCGTGACACATCTTAAACTCAATAGCAGCTGATTCCATGGGCCACAGAGGCAATAAGGACAATCGCTCTGTGCCAGTTAAGTAAGGGTGGGATCTCACCACAGTGGCCAGTTGGGCTTTCAGTAGAAGCCAACCTATAGGTCAGCATGGCCTTGCCTCCAGTCAGCTCTGGGGGTGGTCAGATAGCAAAGACCTGGTGCTGTAGGGTAAACAATTCTGGTGGTGGGGACAGAGCTCCCTAGGTCCTTCTGGGTAGTTGTGGTGGCTGATGCGTAGGGGAGGCAGAGGAGTTGGGAGAGGGGACAGAGGCACAGGGAGGCCGCACTGGCTGGGGAGAGGGCAGCTCCCTGCTTCCTGTGAAGGGAACACACCAAAACAGCCGCTCAGACCAAGTTACAGGTGCTTGCATGGACCTGGAGTTAGGGAGCTCGTTCCAGACAACCCGCTGGGCCTGAGCTCATCAGCTGAAACGTCCTACGAGTCTGAGGCTTTCCTGACCAATAAGGAATTCTGAGTGTGGACAGCAGCTCTGGCCCCAGGCCCAGGAGGTCTAGCCTGCCCTGTGGATTTTCAACTTGCTCAGCCAGCTCCCAGAATCATGTGAGCCAATTCCATGCCATAAATCTCTTAGACATCAAGTGCCTTGTACTTCACTGGTTGAAACTTGACTGACAGAGACGTGGCCCCGGCTCCCCATTCCAGCTGAAAGGCCTTTGTGGCTTTGGTTCCCGGAAGTGGCAGTGTGGCAAAAGCCTTTTGCTGCCAGCCTTCTTCATGGAGGGCTTCAACAGAGCAGAGCCCGTGGTTGGTTGGCATGGGGGGTGTAAAGGCCTGGCTCCTGCTTCTAGATATTCCTGGAATGCTGCCCCAGCTTTAGCCTTCCAAGAACTTGGCTGTGGCCTTCATTGTGGCTGTATTGTAACCCTACATTGCCCCTCCACCTCCTCCCCCTTCCTCCCCTGCCATCTTAGACATGTTTTTGCCAAGCGAACCACCTGACAAAGCTCCCATGAACCTTTGCTTCTTTCCGAGGGGGCCCCATCTGCACCAGGAACATTGCTCCACTGAGTTTCCATCTATTCCTTGTACCTTCACCCCTCTTCCATCACCTTTATCCCTCCAGCATAAATTCTTTGGCTTCTCCGAACTTCAGTTAAATGTGGTCAGAAAGCATAGGAAACATTTCTGAACCCTGTACAGCCCCAAGTTAGTTTGTTTTTTTCTTGCCACAACTATATTTCTTTAAAAACTGATTTGACATTTTCTCAGTTTCACTTTCCACCCTTAAGAACAATCCACCCCCAGGTACCAGCACCCCTCGCCCTGCCGCTCTTAGGAAGATAACCCGCAAGCACCTATGAACACACTGCTGCTGCCTTGGCAATGGGTGCTGTGGTTTGCTCCCTGCTTTGGAGACGGTTGTGCTGTTCCCATAGGCTCTCTCACTCTCTGAATGGATTTCCATGGACCCCTCCAGCCACTGTTTTCCAGAGACCCCCCAGGTTTAGCTTATCAGAGCCTCTCCCTTTGGCTTTTGGCGAACTGCTGCCTCACGTGCAAAACACCTTTAGCGGAGTTCCTTCTCCAAATGCTCATGCTTCTGCCAGCAGCAGCAGCCTGACCGCTCCCACCACATTTTGTCTCACAAGTTTCCCTCTCTCGTGTATTTGAGGGATTGAGAAGAGTGTTCTGTCCTTCAAGGACAGCTTTGCTCTGTCCTTTCTCTGGACACACTTCCAACCACATGACCAAAGGGCATTTCCACTGTGGACCCACATCCCCTCCTGCTTCTGGCCTGAGTCCAAGCCCAGAGTTATGGATTCCCTGTCCCTAAGTCTCCCACAGCCATCGTCCCAAATGTTGTCTGCATCCATGGACGGAACCCATGTGGGCTTGACAGTGGCCACTAGGTGGCTGTTTTCCGTGGGAGGGGACACAAGTGCTGGATTGTCTGTAGAGACCTTTTTGCAGACTCCCTTGTGTTGGAGAATGAGCTGAGGTGTCAGGCTAGGGGCCAACAGGAGTGGACTGGGACTTTTATGCTTTCCCCAAGTACCACAGCTGTTGGGGAAGAGAGTTCTGATTAACTAAGGACCATTTTATTTGCATGCCAAGTATGGAGCTAAGTGGTGGGAATCCCAAGATGTCTGGACACAGTCCCTCAAGAGCTCGGAAATTTGGGAAGAGGAGTCTTCATAGAGAAAGATGGAGTCCAATTCATAATTCATAAAGTCCCTCTTGTGTGGGGAGTTATCACATGCATGGTAAGTGGCAATGCAGGAAGCCTCTTGAAACAGGACAATATGACTGGAGATTCGAAGGTTAAGCAAGCCACTATAGGCAAGGAAAGCAGCAGGCATTCCTTGTATCATGGGTGGCAGGGTCAGCTAAAGTCCTGATGACTAGAACAGGCAACCAAGGCTGGTCAGGAAAGACGTGTGGTTTGCCAAGGAGCCTCTACTCTAGCCCAGGGACCATGGGGACCTTTACGCATTTAAAGCACAAGGTGTTATATTTCCAAGGTTCCTTCTCTAGCCCAGTCTCCTGAGGGGTTTCCTCCCCAACCTCCATCCCTTTCCAAGAGCCCAGCCACCACACTGCTCCAAAATGAGCCTTCTCAAATCCAGACTGCATGCTGTGTCACTCCTTGGCTTCTTGTTGTCCCTAGCCGATGGTCTAAACACCTTGTGTGTGGTCCCCCTGGGCCCTTTTGCTTCTGCCCCTCTCTGCATCTACCCATCACAACCAATGTCCTGCCCTGTCCCAAAGACACCCTGATCTGACTGCTCTGCCCAATGCTCTTCCCCATCTCATCCGCCTGCACAGCCCTTCATCTTTCAGAGTGGCAAAGAGAAAAGGGCACAGGCTTTACCCTCAGGTTGACCCAAGTATCGTCCTGGCTTCCCCTACTTCTGGGTACTATCATCTTGAACTCTCTAAGTCTTGGCTGCCTTGCCTCTTTTTGGAACTCAACATCCATGCCTCAAGCAGACTGTGAAGATTAAATCCAATAACCCAGGTCAGTACCTGGCATGAGCACTCCAGGTCCCTCCTGGAACGAAGCTCTGAATCCACTTACTCATTACGTGGCAACCTTTCCCCACAGCTAACCCCACTGTGCTGTACCTAGACTTGGCCTTGCTTCCTACCTAATGACATTCTCCACTCTAAGGGAGAGCCTCCTCCCCTCACATTCCAGCCATTGCCCGATGTCCTGCATAAATACAAGAGTTCTTCTGAAATCACAGTGCTGCCATTTGCCTACATACTACTCTCTTTCTCCATGGCTGTGGCATTCCCTGCCCGGACACTAATGTTGTATTAATGGAACTGAACCAGGTGAATCCTCCAATGCAGTTTTGATAGGGTTGTTGTTGACCTAACGAACTGTCTGCACTCCTAATCCCACATTCTGCCTACTTTTACCTTTTTCCTGTTTAACCAGCAAAGTAGGATGAACTTCTTTGCTTAGGGCATGTGTACAAGGTGACCCTCTCATTTAGCATTTCATTCACACTACAGGCAGGTACAAAACAAGACCAGGAGGTCTCCACTCTGACCCATCAGCCTGTTCCCCAGGTGGGAGGCCCTACAGCCTGCAGTTATAGGGAAGTCTCATCTCAATTTCATCAGTAATGCTACTGTGAATTACTCAGGGAAACATCCGGGCTCTAGAAGAGTGAAACAACAGTGTTTTGGTGCCCAGAGTGCCCAGGGCAAAGTGTGGCTGGCTGCTCTGCCAGAGAGCTGTGCAGGGGCACAGCAGCCAGCCACGCTCTATGTGGGTAGGAGGGGAGCAGCTGTGTTTGTAGTGCTTCTCATTCTACTTTGACAACTGTTTTAGGGTTTTGGAAGCACTTGGCATTGGCTTGTAACACCTCACCCACCCTGTCCTGGTCATCACCATTTACTTAGCCTCCCTACAAGAGGTCATGCGAACTGTGACAAGAGGCTGGACCACACTCAGCACTCCTGGTTGGCTCCCACCCCCTAAAACCTGAAGGGCTTTCCCTTGAGCTCACCAGGCCCTCAGCTTCCTGTGTTCTTCAGAATCCAGCTTTCACAAGGAAGTTAATACTCCCTTATGTTTTGAAAAGTAAACAGAATGTTAAAATGATCCTTGGGTACGTGCATCATCGTGGGAGTCTGTGAGTGTGCATCAGACAGTGGCAACACATTGCTTTTGGCATTTGCTAGTCTATTGCCATTCACAGGAAATTCCCTTCAGTCCTTTTATTTCACCATCAAGTGTGACCTTGTGCCAACCCACAACATGAGGCTCCTAAGAGCAGGGTGAAAGAGAATAAAAGAGAATAAAAGAACAGAGTGTGTTGTCCTCTAAGCATGAAACAGATAATGGAAGATACAGTACCAGAGTGCTCACTGAGGAGCTCAACAAGCTTCCCTTATTTCACTCCTCTCTCTATCTCATAATATTTAACCGCCCCCCCCAAAGAGTGATCAGGTAGCAGAGGCTGTGCAGTTTCCAACTGACATTATCAAACCACTGCCCTGTCTTTATAGGTCATATCCAAAGGCCCAGAGACCTCAAAAAACAGCCACCTGACATCACACTGTGAGAGCTGGCTCAGAGCCACTTCACGTCTCTTGGCTTTGCAAACCAAGGCAGTCCGTGTCATAAGTACTAATCTTCCTCCCAGTTTTATGCTGCGGAACCCTGGCAGCTTCAGGCCTCTGAACAATCTCTGTTCTGATGAGTGTCATTGCAGGTGCAACAGGCAAGGACAGAACCTTCACCGCCTAGCTTGTCCTTGAAGCCAGTGAAAAAAACATTTCAAATCTTTGCAATTTTTCCTCTTATTCAGATGATCACCAAATTTTGGGGGACATTAAAACATGTCTAGGACCCCACATGGTAGCCTAGTGGCTAAAATCCTCACCTTACATCCGTTGGGATCCCTTATGGGTGCTGGCTCTAATCCCAGCTGCCCCACTTCCCATCCAGCTCCCTGCTTGTGACCTGGGAAAGCAGTCCAGGATGGTCCAAAGCCTGGGACCCTGCACCCTGCACCCACATGCAAGACCTGGAAGAAGCTCCAGGCTTCTGGTTTTGGATTGACTCAGCTCCCACTGTTGCAGCTGCTTAGGGAATGAACCAGCAGATGGAAGATTTTTCTGTCTCTCCTTCTCTCTGTAAATCTGACTTTCCAAGAAAAATAAACAAATCCTTAAAAAAAAAATGCCTGACATGAATCCTGAAAAACTTACAGGCAGAAAAATGGTCTTGGCATATAATTATTGAAATGGCCCATTTTAAATCATCATTCTTATTTCTCCATTAATTTAAAGACTTAGCTTCTTTTAAGCCAATTTGAAACCCAGATGTATGAAATGAAAAAGACATTCAATTTGGAATTTTTCCTAGTGTGTAAATGTGAAGTCAATGACAGTCCCTATACAAAGATGGGATGCTGCAGCTCTGGCTTTGTGACAGCACTCAGGCAGTGCTGGGAGAGGGGAGGAAAAGAGGAGGCTCACCCTGGCAACAGATCCCTGCTTCCGGGGAGGACTGGGTAGCTCTCTGTCTTCTGCCCTTCCAGGGCCAGGCCAGGTCACTTGGTCAGTTCTTGCCAGAAGTTTTCAACCCAGTGAATGGAGAACTGGACTTTTCCATTTGCCTGTGGGAACACAGCTTTGATTTTACAACTGAGCCAGTAGAACAATGGGATTTGCCTTGTTGAAAACTCTGCCTTTCAGATGTTAGAACTGCAAAAACACTTACTTTTACTGGCTCACCAGTGGAGCCCCTACATTTTAGATTGTTGCTTCGACCTTTGGTTCATGGTAAATAATCTTTTCCTCCACCAAGCTGAACTAGAAAAGAAGGCCAGTGCTCCTCCCTGCGTGGGACACAAAACCCTGGCCAGAGATGACAGTCTGGATTCATTTGTGCATAATGTCTGCACTGATTAAAAATAGAGAAACAAACAAACCTACAAACAATAAATACACAGGGATCATGTGAGTCAAGTTTATCTTTAGGTGCCTGGCATAGGATGTGGGCTCCCAGCTAAGTGTCTAAAAATCTTGGGTCCTGAAGAGAGGTAGGCTTAGGTTCCAAGTCCAACCCCACGGATGAGTTAAATTCTAACCCTCAGTTTCCTCATCCGTAAAATGGCAGGTGCCTAGTGCAGTAACACTTATTTGCTACGGGGATTAAATTTTAAAAATGCATGGAAAGTACCTGGCACATGAGAAGTCCTAAAATCATCTTCCGTGGACATACAGCAGTGCTGAACAGAAGGGTTCTGTGTCCACCAAATGAATGTGCTACTGTGTGAGGCAGGCTCCAGGGGACTCCCTGGCTCTGTTACTGGCCTCGTGCTCCACTGCCTCACAGAAGAGCAGTCGCTCATGACAGACATGGCTTCAGCAGAGCTGGCACGGGCCAGCCTCTGTACACAACTGAGCAGGGAGCTGGCAAAAGCAGCTCCCTTGCTTATCCTGCTAAGCTTAACTCTGATGCACTCTGGCTTGGATTAGGGCAGAACAAGATGACCAAGATGTGGGTCCTGCCACAGCTTGTCACCTCCACCAAAGAAAACAGCCATTTTACTAAACAACCAACCAGTTCAAACTCAATAATCTTGCTCTTAAAACATATCATTACTGAAATTTCAGAAATGCCCAGGATCTGAAAATACAAGTATTTATGTCCTTGTGAAATGACATGCCAGGTATACAGTAAGCACTGCTGGTTTGGTTCCTCTCTGTCACTGTGGTATAGTGTGCTTTAGAGTTGCTGCTTCTAGCTGTTAGCAACTAGGAAGAACTAGATACAAGGAGTGGAGACTGTTTAGTTTTTTTACCCACACATGGACACACACACATGCTATGTACACAAATACAAGCTCAGTGTTCCCCCTCTGGGTAGACACAGCAGCTGTCACAGCTGTAGTATCTATTTCTATGGGTACATTTTAGCTGAACCTGGGCAGTAACGCCTGCTCCTCTGGGCCTTGGATTTCTAAAACATAAATAAATGAACCAAAGGATATCCATAGATTGTTTTTGTATTCAACGGTGCATCTTAGTGTTCCCTTCCTAGTTTCTGTACTGCTCACTCACTACTCAGTTCCCCTCACCCAGCTGCTTCCTGTGGCTGGGCCCTGGTTGGTCTTGGCTTTGCACACCCTGAATGGGTCCAGACGGCATTTTCTAGCTGGGCAAAGATCCTGTTATGCACAGTCTGATTGAGTCCTGCTTGTCTTTCTTTTTTTGGCCTTTGGTTCTCTTTAAGAATACTGGACAGGGGCTGGACATGTGGTACAGCAGTGCTGGTATCTCATCTGGGTACCAGATTGAATCCCAGCTACTCTGCTTCAGCTCCAGTTCCTTGTTAATGGCTTAGAAAAGCAGGAGAGGATGGCCTATGTATAGACCTGGAGGAAGCTTCTGGCACCTGGCTTTGGATTGGCCTAGCTCCAATGTCATGTACATTTGGGATGTGAACCAATAGATAAGAGCTAGCTAGCACACACACACACACTCTCTCTCTCTCTTTGTGATTCTGGCTTTCAACTAAATAAATCTTTTTTTTTTTTCCTAATAAAAATATACCTAGCTTGGTAGCCTAGCAGCTAAAGTCCTTGCCTTGCACACATCAGGATCCAGTATGGGCACCAGTTCTAACCCCAGCATCCCTGCTTCCCATCCAGCCCCCAGCTTGTGGCCAGGGAAAGCAGTCAAGGATAGCCCAAAGCTTTGGAACCCTGCACCAGTGTGAGAGACCCAGAGGAGGCTCCAGGCTCCTGGCTTTGGATTGGCTCAGTTCCAGCCAATGTGGCCATTTGGGGAGTGAATCAACAGATGGAAGATCTTCCTCTCTGTCTTGCCTCCTTTCTATATATTTGACTTTCTAATCAATCAATCAATCAATAAAATCTTGGCATAGCTCAACAGGCTAATCCTCTACCTGCAGCTGCCAGCATCCCATACAGGTGCCAGTTCCAGTCTCGGCTGCTCCACTTCCAATCCAACTCCCTGCTTGAGGCCTTGGAAAGCAGAAAAGCAGAAGAGGATTACGCAGGTGCTTGGGCCCATTCATCTCCACCTCAG
Source organism: Ochotona curzoniae (assembly GCF_017591425.1). Taxonomy (NCBI): domain Eukaryota; kingdom Metazoa; phylum Chordata; class Mammalia; order Lagomorpha; family Ochotonidae; genus Ochotona; species Ochotona curzoniae. The sequence goes on from NW_024465582.1 coordinate 26,251,668, forward strand.
GCTGCCTCTGCTCTGTCCCGGCTAACCCGTCCCCTCCCCTATCAACCAAAAGCTATTTCACAGGAGCTAGGATGAACAATATGATAAAAAAAAAAAAAATGAGTGTACCTTCCTTCTGGAGGAGTACTTCCTGGCCACTTCCTGGCTGTGCCCAGGACCACACCCCTAGGGTGTAGCGTGTAGTTCTCAGCTGAGATAAGGTAAAGAGGATGGCAGGAAGACGAGAACACACTGGATGGGGGCAGACTACCATGGGAGAGGCAGATTCACCACAGCAGAGCAAGGATTCAGGCAGACAGGGAACACTTGGTTGACCAGATGGCACTATGCGTACTGCTCCCTAGGACATTTGCTGAAAACGCATCCTTACCAATTCAGAGACCCTGGGATGGTGCCCAGGGATGCTCCATTTCCCCCAACCTCCCTACTATGTCCTGGCCTAAAGTAAAGCCAGTGGGGGACAAACTACTGTCCAAGAACTTAGCACCTCTTAGAGTGTACATCCAGTTCCTCTAGGAATCTTGTTCCAATGCAGATTTTGATGGAGTAGAGCTGGGCTGGAGCAACCTGTTCTCTAGTGATACAGATGTCGCTGTCCTTGACTGTGCCTTGTTTAGACGGTGTCTCCATCATCAATCCTTTTTTATTTAAGGATTTATTTATTTGCTTAAAAGGCAGAACAAGAGAAAAAGAAGGAGGGAGAAAAAGAGAGAAAGGTGAAGCAAGAGAATAGAAGGCAATCTTCCATGAGGTGATTTACTACTCAAATGGCTGCCTTGGCAAGGCTGAGCTCGACTGAAATCACCTCTAGATTATGCTTAGTACCTAGCACAATGTAACTGTTATGTGAGTAGTTGCTATACTGCATTGTTTAGGAAACAATGACAATGCAGTTATATTTTGGAAAATGTTGTTGATCCATGGTTGGTTGAATCTGCAAGCAGAACTTATGGGCATGGAGGACACACTGTATTCACTTCTGGGGTTGCTATCCCAAAGGATCACAAACTCACTGGTTTAACACAAGGCAAATTTATCCTCTTACTGTTACACAGGTCAAAACTGATCACCCCAGTCCCAAGTCAGGGCTGTTTTTATCTACATGCTATAGGGGAAAGGCTCATTCCCTTGGTCTCTACCTCGCAGCCTGGGTTCTCTGCCTCATGGCCCCATCCTCTTTCTCTGAAGGGCTTTCCCCCAATACCAGTTTGCATGGCCGCTTGACCTTCTCTCTGATCTGCTCTTGCAAGGAGCCTCCCATCACACCAGGCACATTGGACAATGCATAGTAACCTGATCTCGCCATGCCTCTGGCCTTAATTCAATCACATCTGCAAAGTCCTCTCCTGCGAGGTAACATCACCATCTCCAGGGATGTAGGCTGAGGTTCAGCCTACTGAAGAGATTTTGCTAAGAATTCTAGAGGTCAAGCCCCACAGCCAAGTGCGTGAAGAATTTGGTCCAGGCCAGGCCAGGCACAGGCACAGGCGCTCTTCACAGCTCTAGGGTGAAGGCATCAAGTTACAGAAGGCTTGAGAAACTGTTCCCAGGAGTACACACACCCTTCTTGTGTATTGCTTTCTGGATTTCCACTCAAAGAAGCAAGAAAGGCAATTCCTGATTATTCCTCCTTCTCTGGAGACCGTCGCATCTAGGGACTCGGTTGTTGTCCCTCAGTTGCAGTGCCAGGAAGTGCCAGTGCCCAAGGCAGCAGGCAAAGGGTTGACTCAGCTTTTCTCCCCAATCAGGTCCAGCATGCTCATAAGCTTCTTTATGTATTTATTTTTAAAATGGTTTAAATTTATAGCAACCCAGCCACTTCTCTGTCCTTATATTTATAACCCACATCTCTTGGTCTCCTTCAGCTCAATGCTCTCCTGGAGCAGCCAACTATTAAAGCATCATGGCCTTTCACAAAATTTCAGTTGACAGGAGGTGTTACTGAACACTGTCTAGTATCATTAAAGTCACAGTGCACTTGCCAACACCCACATGTCAGCTGCAATGTGTGCAGGGCCAGTCAGGATCACAGGTCTCTTCCCCAGCTGGCCACCCAGGCCTGGGGCTTTCCTTATCTATCCCTGAGGCCTGGATCTCAACAGCAGTTGATCAGAAATGGGATTACCCCTTCTAGTGGCTCCTGTCTCACTACTCACCCCTAACAGGAAAACTGACCTTCCTACTAAGTCCTCCCAGGGGGACTTCAGGCATGGTGTGCAGCAGGATCTAGGTGTTCCATTTTTTCTTTTGGGTCTTCAGTTAAAGTGATGCAAACCAACCTTGATTTGTGACTGTGTCTACATGAGCATCTTCGATGAGCAATCTTGTGGGCGGGATCCCCAGCGCTACCTATCTCCTTGCTCCCGTTTACCACCAAACTTTTCCAAGAAAGGGCCCAGAAGGATGCCTTAAGCTCCGAACGCTACAAGCTAACTTCAACCCCATCCCTCCCTTGAGGACCTCGGTGCCGTCTTGGTGGCTGAACTTGGAATTAACTGTCCATTTTCACTCTGCAATTGCTCTGTTTTCAGCTGAACACTGTACACCTTTGCTTTTAGTGAGAAGCCCATTTTCACAGCTGCTGTCTATATGCTCTGGCCCCTGCCTGCTCTTTTGGTCCCCAGCCTCTCAGCCCCGATCACTCCAGTACCCTCCTGCACCTGCAACATCCCATACTCTTCCCTGTCTCAGCATCTTTTGCCCTGCTGGGAAGCTCATCCACTCCTGTGCCTCAACCAGTTTGTCTCATGGGTGTATCTCAGCTGAAATGACACCTGCTAACAGAAATCATCCCTGGTCGCTTCCCTGAAATGACATGTCACTCCCTCTTAATGTCTTCTGTCACAGCTTCCAGCATACTTCCATATTTATTAGTTTCTTTGCTTACTTATTGCATTGGGCTTCAAGGACTGTAAGCATAGGAAAGGAGCCGCCAGCCCCAGGATCTGGAGGTGCAGGCTCCCTCGACCTTGTCCTCCCTTGGCTGTGAGATGTTCTCCCTTCTGCCCTTCCCCTGGGCCTCTTTCCCTCCATCTGTCTCCTCCTCTATTTCTCAAACTCTTCCTGTTTTGTTAGCTCATGAACTCCTGTGTCTCCCCAAGACTCCTTCACAACTCCAGAAGTCAAAGATTCACCATTCCTACTCTCAAGTGCCAGATGCCCAGTCCTCAATGCCAACTGAATCCTAGCTTCGCCTCTTCCCAGCCTTTAGAAACTATATTGGTTGATCTTTACTCAGCTTACTGAGGAGTGCCAACGCCTGCAGTGGCTCCCTATTGACCACAAAGTGAAGTTCAAGATCCTTGACCTGAGAAGCAGGTCACCTTGCTGACTGTCTCTACTCCCCCATCTGTCTCTACTGTCCCATCTAAGTCTCCCATGGTCCAGTCGAATATGGCAGATTTCTAGTCCTCCTACCCCTGAGCTCTCCTATCCCTGCTCTTCTACTTTCTTTTCCCTCTGGAGTATTCTCTTCTATATTTATCTGATGGGATAATTCAAGGGCCACTTTTCAAAGAAATTTTTTGTTGTTGTTCTGCCTGTGTTCAACAACAGTGATAACCTCCTCATCCCGGAAGCCATGCCAACTTAGCTATCTCGGTCTTTTTTTTTTTTTTTTTTGCCTTTTAGTTAAGTGTATGCCTGTGTCTCTAGGTCATATTCAATTTCTATAGGAATTTTACAAAACCTATGTCTTAACAACTGTTATTCCTCTGATGCGTCAGTATATGCATGCTGGCACAAGCACATACACACTCAGAGGCAGCTAAGAGTCCTGGTCAAGGACTGGAAGGAATAGCTGTCCTCAAGTTTTCCATGTCTGCATGATCCATTGACTCTCACAAAGGTTGACGCCAGATTACATTACCCAGATGCCAGAATAATGCTGTAGGTATTCTCTACAGAACTTGGACCTTTAAATTGAAGCAGTCCTTGGGACCATCCTTCCAGCCATGATTATTTGTACCGTCTCAGGCCATCCATGTTCACAGAAAGAAGCTTGTCTGATCTGAAGGTGGCAGATGCAGCAGCTGAATGAGCCCAGGCTCCATCAGGACTGACCTAGTGAGAAAGGGTTTCTTCCTGCACCACTTCATGGAGCATTTGTTAAAGGAAGCTGGGGGACTCTGAGCACTGGTGATTGGATCGCTCTCCTCTGAACTCATGTGGCACTTCCCATCATTCATCTTCATGGAATCTAACCAGCCAATGTATCAAGTAGCAGATATAGTCTCCAGTGGCTAGCACACACCTAATCCACAGTCAATGCTAATATTCCCTTAAGGAAAGATGGGCTTTGGACCCACCAGCTAAGATACCGGTGTCCCATATCAGAGTAGCAGGGCTTGATATGATAGCAACTCCAACTTCTTGTTACTTCAGACCCTGGGAGACAGTAGTGATACTCAAGCAATTATGTCCCTGCCATCCACATGGGAGAGCTGGATTTTGTTTTTGGCTCGCAGCTTTGGCCTGGCCAATCTTAAACACTTGAGGGCATGAACCAGATGTGAGTACCACCCCACTCTTTGGCTTCATAAATGGACTTCCCTATCCTCTCTATTCTCTCTCTACCCCGGAGAAGTTTACATTTTCTAACACTAGCAAGAAGAATCTTCTTCGTCCTTCTAGCTATTTCTTGCAGGACAACCCTGACCGTTACTATTGATGTACAAAGACCAGGCCCTGGAAGTCTCCTGCTTCACACACCTCATCCTGACCCAGAGTTCTGCAGGAGGGGAGCGAGAAAAGAAAAGCAAAGCATTTGAATCAGAGACTTCATGTTGCATTTCAGTTCTATGACTCTACACTAGTGCAATCCACCACGATAGTCATTGGACACACATGGTAATTTAAGTCCAAATCAGGGAAAACTGGGTACAGTTAAAAATTTAGTTCTTCAGTAGCACTAGTCACATTTACAATGCCCTGCAGCTATGTGAAGCTATGGCTTCCACACTGGGCAATAGGAACACACAGTATTTCTAACGTGAAAACTACTGAAAATTCTACTGGATAAGTGCTGCCCGGACCAATCAACTTAACCTCTTTGAAGCTCGGATTTTCTCATTTGTGAAAGTGAGTCAGCTGGGCTACATGATACCTAAGCTGCTTTCATCTTCTGAACATTTTTGGATGTCTGGAATCTATGTCTGCTCCCTTTGAAGCGCCAGAATGTGATGGATTTATGAGAACATAAGTTAGAATATTGCCTGACAATAAAGACAACAGAAGTTCAGCCCTCACCACATCCAGAGCATGCTTTGAAGGAAGGGGAGAGATTTGCTTTGGCACAGTGCCTTGCAGGTTCTTCTAGCTGCATGAAAGTCACACCTTGTCTTTCACCCTTGCATCTATATTCCCCTGTCAAAGATCTCTCCATTCTCAAAAATTATATTCAGCTCTTTTGGGCCTATTCTCTCCTGGTGGCAGGAGCAATGACTAATCTGATCAACAAAACACCACTGCATTTTGGTATCAATGCCTAAAGCGTCTGAGGTGACAGTTTAGCCTGTTGTAGGACAAGAGCAAAAGCCAGGATTTGGCAGGGTTCAGGGTTCATCCTTGACCTTTTATGGCTGGTAACCTTGGCATGTTCCCTGATGGTGACTACTTGACTTTCTTCAGTGGTGATATTATGTAAGTCTATGAACACCAAAAGGAACACCCAAATCTCTAGTTCTAGACTGTACCATCAGATCTTGTATGACAAAAATGGGCTGATGAGTAAGTTCCATTTTTGGTGCTGAGAGATATTGTGCATTGGCCATGGTGCAACAACCAAGATCATTCCAGAGAGGTGGGGAGGGCCTGAGAGGTGGGGAAGGGCCCCTGAGAAGGCGGGGAGGGGGGGAGAATTTACCTTCCTGAAGCTCTGGGTGAGGCAGAGCAGGGCCAGCTGCCCTTGTTTCTGGCTGAGCTCCCTGCTGGGGGTGAGTCACCCAGGAGGAAAGGTGTGTCAGGCGCCGGCCTGCTTCATCTGACTGGTGAAATTCCTTTTATGGCACTTGTTTTTCTGACAGGTGATGTGTTCTTGGACATGAAGCTTATTTTAAGTCAATTCTTCAGGTAACATCAGAGAATGTTTGCTTTGTTTTGTTTCATAAAACGACTCAAGGTTAACAGCCTTTTCGTTGGGAATTTTCCTTCTGGACTTGTCCTGTGCCAAAGCAGTTAGTTGTTCAGATTCAGAGTCTGAATGTAAGATATGGAATCCTCTTTCCCCTTTACAATTAGTTCTGTATTCTCCAAGAAGGGGGCACCATGAAGGTGGGAGCACAGACCACTGCAGTCCTTCTGCAGGCTTTGGACTTTGGGCTCCACCTATTTACTAGGGTGGCATGGTGACGTGGAGCCTGGCACACAGCCTCCCTGCTATCATATATCCTCTTCTCAATGCACAAGGTCTGGTGCAACAAGGAAAGCTGTGGCCTATGTCTGTTGGCTGGTAAAGGACAATGAGTGGTGGGAGATGGGGGTTATCATGGCTCTTGGTAGCAAGGACAGCTCACTCTGCTCACATGTCTTCCATGAGATCGGCATCTTGTTTCCTATCCCTTTATCTGACAGATACCAGCTTGTCTCAAATCAAGTTCAAGAGGTCCTAGACCCTGGCAACAGGCACTGTGAGCCCCACTAGGCAGATGCTGCGGTTTCTCTAGGCCAGGTGTGAGCAGTGGCTCTATGTCAGGTGCTGTCATTTCTGCCCTACTACATCATCCCTCAACCACTCTCTGGTTTGCAAGAAACCAAGTTTTCTTAAAATGAATGATCTTAAGATCTGGCCCATAAGAAGTCTGAAGAGAAGCCTAGGCCCCAGCATGTGTCAGTTTCCTACGGCTGCTCAACACAACCTCAAGTAATCCTTACTGTTTGGAATGACGGAAGTCTGAAAGCAGTTTCACTGGGCCAGAGTCAGAGCAGCAGCAAGGCTGCTTCCTTCTAGAGCTTCTGAGGAAGGGCCCACTTCCTCACCTTTCTGGCTTCTAAGGAACACCTACATGCCTCCAGCTCACCTCCAAAGTCCCAAGGTTGCAGAGGCTTCAGGGAGTACAGCACCGACAGCTTTGGAAGGTGTTCATTCAGCTCCCCAAAAGGGATGTCCCACTTGCCAGCGATAACTGTTGCCAGTGCTTTGGGTCTCTCCTTCCTCTTCACTTTGGGTAGGGGGCTGATATGCCCATATTCCAGGGGAACTGGAACATGCAGGGGCAGCTAAAATAGAGGGGCCCTGGACACATGCACCAAGCTTCTCCTTGCCTCGGGGCGTCCTGTTCCACGGTGGGAGTGGTGGTAGCAGAGGGAATGCTGGGGTCACTAAGTAGCTGGCTGGCCTGAAGCTTTCTCATGCTGCCAAGATCTCCCGTGCAGAAAGCTCCCATTCCCTCTAAAATGTTTCCCTTCCCCTTTCCTAAGAAAATGAGCACCTGGGGCTGGCACTGTGATACAGTGGGGTAAGCCCCCTATGACACAAGCCTCTCCTATCAGCACTGGTTTAAATCTTGAGCGTTCCATTTCCAATCCAGCTCCATGCTAATGGGCAACAAAAGACAGTCCAAGTACTTAAACCCCTGCTATCTACATAGGAAACCCAGATGGAGTTCCAGTCCAGGCTTCAGCCTAGGCCAGTCCTAGCCATTGAGGCCATTTGGTGAATGAACCAGCAGCTAGAAGCTCTTACTCTCTGTCTCCTTCCATCTCTGTCTGTAAGTCTGACTTTCAAATAAATAAACAAGAACACTATTTTCATGAACTACTTTTCAGAATGCTCTGAGGAAATTATCCCATTTTTTTCCATGGAGGTTCTGCAAAGATAAGCCTCCTGCCTAAACTTCCCATTCCAACCTATTCCACCCCCATCTTCACCACTGTGTTTTAGCCACACCAGCCTGGTTGACCTATTTTTTTTTTAATCAAAACTAGCCTTTCTTTTATCCTACTATAACCTGTTTATAAGATGTGTGTATAGTGACTTAGTTGGTTCACACTAGGTTAGAATCTTGGATTCCATAATACATAAGCTTTCTTTGAAGCAGAAAGGTTATCTAAAAAAACCAACCCCTGAATAGACTTTTTTTAAACACTAAACTAATATATTTCCACTACTTAAATTTGAGCTGAGTCTATTACAATGGTTTCTTCCTTTAAGGGCTAATACATCTTATGAAATGGTTCTTATCCCATTTTCCAAAAACACTATGTGTTGAAGAGTATAATTAATATTATACTCATGCTATAGATGGGGAGAAAGTCTCCAAAAAGTCAGTCAGCTTTTCAACAGTGCCAAGATCAGAGGCCAGTCTTTCTGGTCTACTCCTTCTGCCCGGTATGTGTTAGGAGGCCTGAAGACGAACTCATAAGCTGTCTTACAAAAAGGATAAGGGCAAACACAAAGCACAAATTGTTTTCTGATATCCTGATGTCAACTAGACTAGGTAGATCTAGATATTGATAAAACTTCAAAACGTTCATGGGAAATGGAATTAAAAGGTAAGTTTCTTCTCCAATAAAACTTATATGAAATCCAACTTGGCTGAACCAGAGGGTAAGAACTACTTAACCTGCTTGCCTTTTGCCTCTGTGTCTCCATATCACTTGCTTCCATACTTTTTATCCCATTTCCTGTATTTTAGCTGCATTTCCCTCCAGCTCCTCTCTCTGGACCAAAGGTCAGGGGACAGCAAGCAGCCAAGACTCATGGGCAATAGGAAAGGGTGGAGATGACCAGAAACCACCTGTCTCTGTGTCCCACCTCACCATTCCAGCCCTCTTACATAATTGATTCACTGTGCTCAGTAGTCCTTGGAATGCCAGAAGTTGAAGGGCAAGCTGCTTCCAGAGTTATAGCTGAACAGGACTTCCTTAAACACTGGCAGAGATGCCAGCATGCAAAGTTGATTTTAAAGTCTTTATTATTTGAGAGGTGGAGGTACAAACACAAACATGTTGACAACAAGGACTCCCATCTTCCAGTTAATCTCCAAATGCCTACTACCACTGTGTCTGGGTTGGGCTGAAGCCAGGGTCTCAGAACTCAATATAAGCCTTCCATATGAATGTTAGGGACCCAAGTTCTTGAACCATCACCCACTGCTTCCCAGGATATATACTGGCTAGAAGCTGGAATTCAGAAGCAGAACTGGCACTGAAACCTAGGCGTCTGATATGTCATGTGAGCACCTCAGACAGCATCTTACTCAGTGTGAAAAATGCCTAGCCCCAGCACGCAAAGATTAAAACCAGGCCTGCAGTCAAATGTCATGTATGGGTGGTTTTTGTTTGTGTGTTTTCCAATGGCCAACCCATGGATGCAGTGTGGCATCCAGTCTCTGGTCAACCAGCTGTGCTTCTCACACAAATCTGCATGAGTTACACACTGCCTGACCCTTAGTTTTCTCATTTGTATGCCTGAAAGAGTTAAGAATGCCCAACTCTCAGGTATTGTTAAAGAAATTGTTTAGACAACATGGAATTCAGAGGACTTCCTCAATAAACTAGAGTTATCAGTTCTACCAGCTCAGCTATAGGAGTCTTCACTGAATATCTGTTTGACAACTATATACATGATACGTTGAGTCGGGATATATTATGGAACCTACATTGAATGCATGAACCAGAGCTCTGAAACCCAAGAAAGGCCTTGCCATTCTACTCTCCCCTTACAAGGAAACTTCCATCATCATTATGCATTATGATGCCTATCGTGGGAACATCATCCATTAGTAGATTAAATCACTCAGTCTAAAGAGTGAGCCAGGATCCCTTTTCCTAACCAAACCCCATCAGTAGGTCTCAAACAACAATTTAAAAAATCTAGATTGGCCCAGTGCAGTAGCCCAACTTCTAAAGTCTTCACCTTGCACATGCCAGGATCCCATATGGGTACTGATTCTAATCCCGGTGGCCCTACTTCCCATCTAGCTCCCTGCTTGTGACCTAGGATAGCAGTCAAACAAGGCCATTTTCATGTGTTGTATATTTTAATTATATTTCTAGTCACGGGTTGTATGAAGAATTCATTTCTGCTTTGTTTAGTGATCATTAGAAGGAAATGGGAATTGTTTGGTAATAACTGCTAGACATAGAAGAAGGAATGAAATACAGGTCAAGGTTTGAGTGGTTTGCTAATGTTGAATGTGCACTGGTAGAAGCAGAAAGTTGCTCCTGATAGAGAGCTAAACACACAAGATGGCTTATCTTTTATCAATGCCATAACTCTAGAATGTCAGTCTCCTTTTGCTTCTTGGTCACTCGTGATGAAATGACAGTATAAACTTTACATGCATCTCATCTAGATCATTTCATGGTGAAAAAAGTAAAATAAGAATTTGGCCAAGGAAGCTGCTGGAGCCCATCTGTATCCTATGGGTTGTCCCCCTTGACCGTCCTGTAACGCAAAGGAAGAAATTCATGGATGACTTTAAATCTCACCTGTGTTCCAATGAAAACAGGGATATCGCCTATGGAAACACTTCCTGATTTAGAAAAATAGTTACAACCTGTAAGACCCTAGTGACACTGGTCCTGTTCCAATATTCCACTGGTGGAACCACCTTCCCAACATGGAGCATTGGCATGAAGAAGTGAGAAACCTGCTTCAGAATCCTGGCTGTGCTAAACTGACAGGTAGTTGTGCAACCACTTTGAGCTTCAGCTTCCCCCTCCACAGGCACAAGTAAGAATGTCTTTCTAAACAGGAAAAACAGTATGGGCTACATAGATGCCAAACATAGAAAACATACAGATATGGCCTCATACAATATTCCATGATGTCAATATTAGCAATAACAGGTGCAGTTTTATGGGCACTTGTCCTTTGCTAATTTAATAGGTAATCTCTAGCACAGTAGATTCCTCCTTAATTCCTGTCTCCGACCTGGTGCCTGTTCTGGCAGTCTGTGGAATACCTACCACTAGGAGAACACAGATTCCCAAGGCCAAGGTCGAAAAGAGTTACTGCAGCAAAAGAGAGGTGGGCATCAAAAGATGACTAAGTAAAAGTAAGTATTTGATGAAGTACTGTGCACACAACAGCATGGGAGACCCCAAAACTTCATGCTCAGTGAAACAAGTCAGATACAAAAACAAAACATGCTGTGTGGTTCCACCTAAATGAAATGGCTAGAAAACACAAATGCATAGCCGAGAGAAAAGAGAGCTTTCTTAGGACAGAAAGTAGAAAGAGAAGCAATTGTATATGGGTTTTTCAAGGAACCATAAAAGGGCTCTAAAATTAGATTGTGGGAATTATTATACAACTTTGTAAATGTACTAAAAATAGTTCATCTGGACACTTGAAAAAATATCTAAATAAAGCTGTTAATTTAGAAAACTAAATCAAGCTCATATTTGAAACATAAGAGATAACAGGATGAAAATGATACACGAAACCTCAACAGTTAGGAGGCCTTTGTCACAGATGTACTGGTTCTTGTTCTCCCCTTGGTTTCTTCTGAAAGCAGCCGACTTGGAGAGGCTGGGTCTGAGCTCAGAGCTAACCCACTTGATTTAGAGACAAAAGTAGCTACAGAAAACCCAGCTACGGTAATTCCTTTTGGGTAGTAGGGTAGGTTAGGTTAATAACCTGGAAATGTGTCAGGGAAAAAAGAAAATACAAGATGTAATGATGTAAGATGTGGCTCATTTATTGATTTTAATACTTTTGTATTTACTAATACATACAGAACAGATTTCATCAATTTCATTGATATGATTCTAATAATCAATTAATTTAAGGTCTTTTTTTTTCTACTCAGACTACAAAAAACATCTCTCAGGTTGAAAAATCATGTACCATCAGGCTTCTAAGAACAAAGCTATATTCAACCATGGTATTGTTTTACCACAATCTCAACACATCACCAGTGTCAGCAGGCCCTAGGTCGTGGTTTCAGGACCAGTGGGATCAGAATGACTTGAGAATTTGATATATATAACCCGTTCATTTTCATCTTGGACCTACTGAATCAAAAACTGGTTGGTGCCAAGCAGTCTATTTTACCAAGACCTCCTGATCATTACTTGCAGGCTAATGTTTGAGAATTGCTCCTGGTTATTTCTCTCTCTCTCTCTCTCACACACACACACACACACTCCTGCCCCACTTGGAAACTATAGCAATTCTAACACAATACTACCAGCTTGGGAAGTATTTTCTATACATATAGTTACCACTGATCAATCACTGCAGCTCAGAGCCAGGGAGGCAGAGGCCTTAGGCCAGTCTGAGAGGAGACTTTCTCACCAGGTTTTCTTGGGATTGGGTGGGGGAAGGCTGAGATCAGAAACTGTAAGTTAGAAGAGTCCAGCCTACTGTGAGAGCCTGACAGAGTGCCATTTGCTTCCTCCAAGGCTTGGGTAGCATATACGAAATTCAGAATTTCCTGTTGTCCAAGCTGAGAAAGATGTGCTAAAAAGTTAGTGTGCCAATATATATATATATATATACACATATATACATACATATATATATTTATATATATACACACACACACACACACCTGGAGTCTAAACAAATAAAGTAATAAAATGTCAATACCTTAACTCCACAATTAATGGCAAAGTGCTAGGTGGTAAAATGGAATGCCAATAGTCCAGGTTCGACTAGCTGTGTGAGTAGAAATCAACCTGATTTGTGACCAGGTAGGACGAGGCATGCCTCAGTAGAATCAGAAGATCCAGCAGACAGCTCCAACCCAGGCCCCCAATTCAACAGGTGCAAGCTATCCCTGTCTCTTCCCCAGAGAAGTGAAGGCAGCAGGAGATTGCCTTGAAAACAGAAAAGCGGTCATTATATTGAAAGATTTAGCCCAATATTTACGTAACAGATTTATTACACACCTCTATGGGAACCTGAGCAGTTCTGAGTCACAATCATGGCATATGGTGAAAATCTTTTTCTAAGCAAGCAGTTTATACTCCTAACTTCATAAAGCTACCTATGGAAATTTTCATAAAATTTCCTATTTTTTTCAGCCTTAAGTGAATTCCTCCAGATCTAGCTAGAAGAAGCAAAGGTTGGAAAGAAGCAACGGCTGACCCTGGCCTTGGAGAGTTGACCAGCTCCCCGTTTCAACACAAGGTGCCCTTGTCCCACTTCAGAAAGCTTCCCCTTCAGCCCCAAGCATTTCGACAGTGAATGCCTTCCCGTCAGCCCAAAGGGTTTCGACAGCGAGTGCCATCTGATCTCATGACATGCTCCCAGCTGGTAACTCGAGAAGGTGAGCCTGAGCTCCCAACGTTCACTTTTCACAGAGCCATCAGGGCAAAGGTCATCCGGCCAGCCCCTCTCATTTTACAGATGAGGAAACCAAGGTCAAAACAGCTAAACTTGTAAACCGTGAGCTCCTAATGACATCACCTCCCCACCTTCTACTACGTCATGAGCTGTTCATAACCCAGAAATGGTGGCTTCCACATACCATCTCCCTACTTGGCCATCAAAATGCAAGGATGAGAGAGCACCTCTCTCTCTTGAAGCCAGTTGTTGATGCTTCCCTTCCACTTTCTGCATTTGCTTTGGGAGATGCTGCGAGTCTCCTGATGAGCCTATTTTGAGAGTCGCTGAGACAAAGCCTTTGTGATCTATGGCTCCCAAAGTTAGCTCCTCCACAGCTGGAGCAACGCATCAGAGGCCATGGGGCAGCCGGGCTGTCTCTGGGGCCATGTTCGGATGAGGAGTGCCTGGAATTCTGTAACCCCAAAGGGCCTTCTGGGAGGCAGCTGCCTTCCCAGGGTCTTCCAAGGGCCAACCTGGCTTAACAGAAACAGGACTTCACACACGCCATGTGCAAGACTTTCAAAGAGTGCAAGAATTTGAAATGGAGACTGGCCCATGAAGAAGAGAGCCAATCTCAGCATGATTGAAGAGGTGCCTATCTTTACTCCCTTGATGACCCAGAGAACTTTGTAATTTGTATCAAGAAGAATTGAAATCACAGCAATTACCTGCATACTTTAATCCAACAGTATGTTTGCTTCTGTTTCCTGGAATGACAACTCATGAATTAATTCAAATGCAAGTGCAGTGCATGACTGCGAAATACATCTTGCGGAAACTTCACCTGGTATTGCGTGTGAGAACTCTACCTGCAAGCCTCATATAACGCGACAAGAAAAAGCCATGTCAACTAAGCTGCATTTTCTGTGTTGATTTTGGTTGTGAACCCCCAATGTTTGTTTGTTTGTTTGTTTTTAAATATTATCCCCATGGGCAGTCCTCCTTTAAGAGCCTGGTAAGAACTGACAGAATGAATCGAGAGGATGATTTTCTCTCTTAACGCTCACACACCTGGTTGCTATTAGCTTCCACATAAGAGAGGCAAATAAAATCAATAAGGTTTCCACCAAGAGCCTGGCGTGATGGCTCATTTGTTGAATCCTTGCCTTGCACACACCAGGATCCCATATGGTGCCAGTTCGTGTCCCAGCTGCTGCTGCACTTCCCATCTAGCTTCTTGTTTATGGCCTGGGAAAGCAGTGGAGGACACCCCAAAGCCTTAGAGGGCCTTAGTACTCTACTCTTACATGGGGCACCCAGAGGAAACTCTTGGCTTCTGGTTTCAGATCAGCTCAGCTCTGGCCATTTCATCCAATTGGGGAGTGAACCAGCAGATGGAAGATGTTCCTCTCTGTCTCTCCTTCTGTTTATCTGCCTTTCCAATAATAGTAATAATAATAATAGTAAAAACTGAGTCCTTCCTCTCCTCTTCCCTAAGTATTCCTCCTTGTCTCTTAGAAATGAGAACAACAAAAAAGCCCACAGCAACACCTGTCACACTCCTCTTTCCTTTCTCCTCCTGCCTTCTGCCCACCACTGCTTGGTAGACAAGTTGTCCTTACTGTCATCTCAGCCTCAGTTCTTGGAAGTTGGTATGGGAGATTGCTCTCCGCTGTAGGTGGTATGGGGGCATATGTATACAATTTGTTCTAGAGGACAGATTTCCTAGAAAGACAGTCTCTCCCGCAGGGTCTGCAGAGTATGTTGGAGCAACTTTCATCTCAGTCACTGCTAGATGACTGAGATTCCTGGTATATTCGAGACTGTGTAAAGCTGGATTCTTGGAAGAGACAGCACCATGGCAGAGAGATGAGACGAATCACCCTGGCATGTCAGGGTTACTGCCCCTACAGCGAAGGGCTGTACACCATCTTCACCACGGACAAACTAGAAGGTGCACTTTATAGAAAGAGTTTCTAAAGCTACTTCACTTTTCATGATGATCCTTGTTACTGCACGCCTGAAACTTTTTCACAGCCTCTACTTTCTCACAAGGGAATATATACCAGTGGAATTTTAAGACAAGAAAAGATCTTAGCTGTCATCTAATTGAGTCCTCCTATGTTAAGGATTAGGAAAAGTAAGTCCAAAAGGATTAAATGCATTTGCAAACTCTTCAAGTAGAGGAATCATGGTTACACACTCAAGTGGATGACCTGCATGGAGTTTCTGGCTCTTAACTTCAGCTTGGCCCAGCCCCGGCCATTGCAGCCACTTTGAGAGTGAACCAGTAGATGGAAAACCTCTTCCTCTCTTAACTCCATAATTCACTGGACCTTCTCACCCTACCATCCCTGTAAACATTTGCATAATAATGCAATAGCCTATCCCCCTAATCACTCTCCCTCATTTGGTGCACAAGTAAAATGCAGAAGAGTGAGGGGACCAAGTATTGGAGCAATAGCCCTCAGGCAGCCTGGGGCAATTCTGCCTTGGGTTCCTGTACTTTCCTTACATTTTTCCAATTTGTACCCCTGACTGTGGGAACACTTGGCTGTGCTTTTGTTTTGGCTCAAACCTGCTCTCACAGCTCTGATTCTTTCCAGTTCTCTACTTTCTTCCAGATGCTTCTAGGACATGACTGACCTGACTGGACCAGAAGCCAGTCTCAGGTGGCTCCTGCTTGTTGGGATGGCTGCTTTGGGCATGAGCATGGGAAATAATTCTGTGTGTTCTTGGGGATTGGGGAGCTCTGTGGAAAGTTTGTACCAAGATACACTCTGAGGAAGAAAAGGGTGGCATCACAGGTGGGTATCATGCATCAGCCCTCTTAGAGCCAGCCATAGGGGAGTCTGCCCTAAGGACCACCTGCCATGTTAACAATAGCAGAACAGTATCTATACAGTATCAGATCCTGAGAACCAGCATTGCAACACAACAATTAGGCTAATGATGGCTACACAGTCATCCCACACAGTAGTAATGCTTTGAGTCACAGCTGCTGTGCTTCTTCTGATCCAGCTTCCTGTTAATGTGCTTAAGAATGTAGTGGAAGATGGCCCAAGTGTGTGTGCCCCATAATCACCCACGAGCAAGATCAGGATGGAGAGCTAGGATTCTAGTTAGCTCCAGCCCTACCTAGACAAGCCCAATGTTGTCATCTGAAGAGTAAACTAGCAAAAGACAAAAATCTCTCCTCCTGTCACTCTGTCTTCCAAATAAATCTCAAAAAAATATTTTTGAATCAATTCCTGGCAACTCTAAATTTGTCAAATGTCTTCTGTGTCTCCTCTTTGTCCACCATGTGTTGGTTACTCAGTGGTGCGTTTTTTCATGGTGCTGTAATTTGTTGTTGTTGCTGTGGTTGTATTGTTGTGGCTATTGTTCTAATTCATACCAGTTGTTGACCTTGTTTCATGGCTTCTCATTTATAGAAATGTATTTGATAGAGCACTGGAGTCTACCACATACAGATGTGGGGGTACAATGCAACATGCATCCCTGCTTCCAAACAAAAGATGGACTCTCAATGAAACTGTTGGAAATGTGTAGACAATGGGATGCTGGACTGTCTTACATTGTCTGTACCAGCAATATCAGGGCACACTTAAATAAGAGATTGATGGAATTATGATTCCTTATGAAGGACAATATTATTGTAGCAACATGGGGGAAATCTGTCAGGGGGTGTGAGTTTGGGGGAGAGGAATCGCAGTCTATATAAAATTGTACCACAAAATTTGAAAATTAAAAAAAAATAACAAAAAGTAAATTTGTCAAATACAGAGGCACTCTACTGTGACATTTCTTAGGATATACAGTAATAAAGTTGTTTGTTGTTTCAGCTAATCTTACATCACGGCAAAATGCACACAAAGAGGTTCAGTAGACTTAAGATTATTGTGAAGAGAAGAGAACAAGTGCAATAAAGGAAACAGTATGCCTTCAAGGACAAAAGTCTTCAATAGAAACTACGTGTTTTTATTATACAATCAATAGTGTTGAAATAATTATATAAAAGGTTTTCTAAGAGTTCATGAAAAATGCATGTTATGAAATAAGTATTTTGTGGATGTCAAAATTTTTTTCCACCAAAATGAACTGATTTTTAAATTCCACTTCCTCATAAAATTTTTGAAGAAAATTCATGGAAGAAAAATACTTCCATTCTATTCTCTAGTGATGAAACTTGTCAGTTATGCCCTATGTATCCTTATTTCACTGTTTAAAAGCAAATTATTACACATATTGTTTTTCAGTTCCAAGGATTTCCTAACATGTGTTGATGCCCATAGTAACTTGCCAAGGCAGTTGGAAATTACCTTTAATCCCCAAGTGTGTTGCACTTAATAATCTCCCAAAGATTTAGAAATAGTGCCTTCCAGTTGAAAACATCTGCTTTTTCAAAACCTCCCTATTAATGCAGGGCAAGAAAAAAAAAAGTGCGCTTAGAAGAGCCAAAGGATATAAATAACCATCTTTGACTGCCCTAGCATGCACTCAGGGCCAGATTCTAAGAGCGCCAGGGCCTTGCCATCCTTCTGAGGGATTCTTGTTGCAGACGCATTTCACTGTGGAGGCAGGTTAAGGCTAACTCTGTGGGAGACTGTGGCAACAGTGGCACTTGTTCCCAAGGCTTGCCACCCTCAATCAAATGACCATCAGCACACCACTGCAGCCTTGACCTCTAATGGCTATAGGCTGTCCTCTGGGGTAACCAAGGGGTGATGCAAGAGGAAATCTCTAAGCAAGGATGGAGGAAGGGGAGGCCAATCTTTAGCACTGACGTGCTGTCAAGAAGCATCTCTGAATGATGAACGTACACTGTAAAAAGGGAGGCTCCGCAAAGGTCTTGGTAGGTTTTTTTCCCCCTAGACTTTGTAATGACAACTGTCTGCCCTCTCTTCCCTGAACTCTAAGGGCCCCGGGAGCCCAGAAATGCCTGCACACAGGAAAGAGTACGGGAAGTGATTAAAAATTTCCCCAGAACACAAACCTGTCTAGGAACTTCCTCTTTCTAGGGTGTGGTTCAGGAAGCACTTCCTGGTATGGTACTGAGGGGGGAAAATGGCTATTTATATAGCAGCGTGGGGTGGTGTGACTTGAGAAGGAAATCAGCGGATCTCACCCAGCTGCCCTTTAGAACCATTTAAGGGACTTGGTTTAAAATGCTGACACCAGGGCTCTACCCAAGCAGTCAGTGAAATCCTAAACTCTGGGTTTGGATTCTTTGCCTCTTTAAGGAGGTAGGTCATGATGCATGTGTATAAGTTCTTCAAGATCCCTGACTGGGGCCCAGCTTGGTAGCCTAGTGACTAAAGTCCTTGCCTTGCATGTGCCGGAATCCCATATGGGCACCAGTTCATATCCTGAAGCTCCACTTCCCATCCAACTCCCTGCTTGTGGCCTGGGAAAGCAGTTGATGACAGCCCAAAGCCTTGAGACCCTGCACCTGTGTGCGAGATCTGGCAGAGGCTCCTGGCTCCTGGCTTTGAATTGGCTCAGCTGTAGCCACTGCAGCCACTTGGGACAATGAATCAGCAGACAGATAACCTTCCTCTCTGTCTCTCCTCCTCTCCTGTATATCTGACTTTTCAATAATAATAAAAAAGTCTTTAAGATTCCTGACTGGGTGAAGGAGTGGAACATCCCTGACTCAGGCCCAGAGTTGAGTCATGGTACCCCAGTTTCCAAACTGAGCAACAGACATCTTTGTTTTTTCCCTCTGTACCTGTTTCCTTGTCTGTAAACTGGAGACCACTAATAGTTTAACAGATCAAATGATATGTGTATAAAGGAATTATGTCATGTCAGGTATGTCCCCTGTTCATGGGCCCATTCACTGAATTCCCTATAGAGTGAGCTTTGCCCTGGCACACTGGAGAGAGAAGGTGCTACTTTCTCTTACCTTGCCCATCAATTGAGCCTGGGAATTTCTAGAAGAAAGCAGGTGTCCTTTAAGTCTAGCCAGTTAAAATGAGATCACTAGGGTCCAGAGTTATGGTTTAGCAGGTAAAGCTGCTGCCTGCAGCTCCTGCTTTTCATTTGGTACTGGTTCTAGTCCTGGCCATTCCACCCTCAGTCCAGCTTCCTAACACACCTGGGAAAGCAGGGAGGATGGTCAAGGCTTTGGGCTCCTGTACTTATGAGGGAGACCAGGAAGAAGTTTCTTGATTCCTGGCTTCAGACCAGCCTGGTCAAGCCACTGTGGCCATCTGGGAAATGAGTCAGCAGATAGAAGATCTCTTCCTCTTTTTCTATTAACTCTACATTTCAAGTAATAAATAAATCTTTTAAAAACAAAATCATTAGAAAAGATTCTACAAGGAGGCAAAAAAAAAAGGACCAAAAAAGTTCTTCATCTTTTCTCCCCCTTGTAGTAAAATAGGAAGATGATGAAATGGCCACCACACCCTGCTGTGGACATTGGTCAACCTGTCACAGACATCCACAGGCAGTAAATAACAATGATGCTGACCCCAGACATGAAAGACACAGAAAAATAAGAGGAACCAATGTTCACCTGTCACCAGCTGCCAATTGGCTAGCCTGGCCCTGAGACGGTAACATAGTGTGTCAGTTTCCATCAGCAGTCTGCAGGCTCCCTGGGGGCCACGGAGTGACTCATCTTAATGAGAGCATCCTTTATTGTGACTTTCCAAGTACCAACTCTATATGGAGTGTACTTCATGCAATAGTCACAGCCTTGCTTTGAGGCACTGTTGCTCCCCTCACTGCAAAGAGGAGAGAGGCAAGGCTTTTGGAAAACAGACACCTTATCCAAGTTCACATAAACTTGGAATTTGAACCTATACTTGTGTCTGGTGCTAAGGATTTAAATCTTAGAGCTAAACCATCTCTGGTACGTAGTGTGTGGTAATGCTTGATGAAAAGGGGAAGCTTATTTTCCAGAAGGAAAGCTAAGTAACTGAAAGTTGGCATTTATCTCATTCCTCACTGATTTCCTCTGTACCACAATTGGGCATCACTCCATCTGCAGTTGCAGGAGCCTTTCCACAGTGTCCACAGCTTCAAAAGGAAAACACCTGAAAGGGTCAGATTAGTGACTCATAATTTTCTTTAAAACACAACAGTAAAAATTAACTCGTAATGGATCATCTTATCTCTCCGAATTCCTTTCTAAGCCCTTATTTCTTGCATCATCCCTTAGTTTATGAACAATATCACCCATTCTTGGGAAGGGTGTGCAATCTGACTAAAATGCTGCCATGCACTGGCCTTCTTTCCACATTCTCAGCCACGTGGAATCAGATTTGAAGAAGCATTTGATTCATTTCAAAGGGGGAAAGGAAGTCACCGAGGGCAGTGCAAGGTGCAGCCGGGACAGCGCAGCGCCACTGTCTTACTCTCCAATCATCTTCAGCACACCTAGCAAAAGTACACGGCGACCCTCCAGTGGTTTTTGCTCTTCCTTCAGTCTCTGTATTCCTTTTTGGAGGTTAAGTCAATGGTACAAGACGGAAAGAGCAGGAAGAGGAAGCAGATTACAAATTCAAAAGTGTAGATGAACTTGGAGTCACTGGCTTAGGGGAAATTTACTCCTGAAAACTCACTGGAAATCATATTGTAAAACCTCCTAACATCGCAGACAAGTGAACTGAGACTGCAAGTCAAGAACTGAGGCCCTCATGGTCACATACTGTGCTGCAGCTACAACATGAGCCTTGGTTTCTGGACCCCAATCCTCTGCTCTGTTGACCTTCCTAGCCTGCCGCCTCAAAGGCTAGACAGTCACCCTCTGTACTTGTTCCATCTCTTGCCTCCTGCCCATATAATTAGTCCCCCAAATACACAGCTTTCTCCACCTAAAAGCCAAGCTGTGTGGAATCTTGGCTACGAGCATCTTTTTTGTGAGTGATGCTGGGGTTTGGGACCAGGATCTAAAGTCCTCTTCCCAGCTGGCTGGGGAGGGCTCTGGTTGCTCAGCCGAGCTCTAGTCACAAATAGCTGCTGAGACCTACTTCTACTGACTGTTTCTTCTCCCTCCCTGTCCGCCTCCCCCCAGCTGGAGTCCTAGCCCTCCAGGGCAGACCCCAAAGCTTTGGAGCCCCCAAAGGGGTGCCCTCGGACAAATCTCTGGGCCTCTCCAGCTCTACTGATTTAAGGATTTGTTCGTTGGAAGTTGTAGTTAGCCTAGGAGAGAAAATAAGAAACCAGTTTTGGGAAAAGCAAAGATGAGCAAGGGAAAGGCCTGGAGATTGGCCCGCAGTGTTGGAAGAGTCAGGGAGCCTTCCAGGAGTGGGGTGCGAAGGCACTTGTTGACGGGAAAGCAGAGTGCCGGCTTGCCAAGGAAGCTCCCCAAATGGGTCTGATCTGAGTCTCCTGGGGCCCTGCTTTCTCCTGCAAAGGAAGTGGGTGAAGGGCCATTCATCTGGTAACCTTGGTTTCAGGAAGAGGTGGCTCTGGCTTTGTAGTCTTGGCTTTATTAGCTATTCTAAGGATGCAGTAAACGCATCAACCACAGTCAAGAAAGCCAGGGGAGCCAAGATTTTAGAGAACAGAGCCTCGCTAATTCTATACAACCAAAACTAGAGAGAGAGAATAACTGTCTTCAAATTCTAGCCTTCTCAAATCCATCAGGAAAAGACACGGATGATGCCAACATACATATTATGTAGTTTTCCTTACAGCCTCATAGCAAAAGAAAAAAAAAGACCAAAAGACCCTTATGAAAATATAAAAGTTAACAATTTCATTAGTCCCCCCAAAACACCAGAGCTGCATAGATTATTAGGAAGAAAGGAAATATTTCTTTCCCTTATCATCAAATACCTTACCTTTTCACTATGATATTCTGCCCAACTTACATCTAGTTCTGGTTATTCCAGTATAGCCATTCTTGGATCACCTGTGCTATTCTGGAACAAGTCTTAAGCACATTTCCTTTTATTCATCAGCATGTTTCTCAAACTAGT
The DNA here is from genome assembly GCF_017591425.1 of Ochotona curzoniae. Classification (NCBI taxonomy): domain Eukaryota; kingdom Metazoa; phylum Chordata; class Mammalia; order Lagomorpha; family Ochotonidae; genus Ochotona; species Ochotona curzoniae. The sequence goes on from NW_024465582.1 coordinate 26,273,823, forward strand.
TCATGGCTAATGCTCTCCTCTTTCAAGACATGGTGAGTGATAGATCCTCACCTTCCTTCCCGGGATCTGTTTCTCAGGAATGTGGTACTTTGCTGATGAACCAATAGCCTTCTAATAAGGCCTGAAGGCAAGTCACAACCAAATTCAGGGCCACAGGGTTGGCTGGTGGGAGCTGCTGCAATGCAGACTGGTGGCTCCTGAATGGAAGGAACATCTTGGGACCTCCAAGACGAAGCCATCATCAGGGCCTGCCTGATCTTGAAAGATCCTGGCAAGTCATGTGTGCTCCTGTGTCTCCATCAAGATTGGCTTTCATGAACGATCTTGTCGCTCTGTTTATCTTCTGGCGCCACAGTTGTCAAACTTTACAGCATGAATCCATTCATGTTGCAAGACTGAAAACACACCCAGTAAAGTTGGCACTGAACCTGAAGCAAATCCTCACTTGTCAATTTTATGCCTTGGCATCCAAATATAGCAGAATCACCTAATGAGATCTTTTTGGGTTCTGTTCAGAATCACCTGGTAAAAACTCAGCTTGTGCAGTAACCACAAATATCCTAACAGCGTTTTACTTGTTTTAAAAAGATAATCATTTCTTTAGAAATTTGAAACGTAAGTATAGACAGAGAGAGATGAAAGAGAAGAGAGATCTTGCATCTACTTGTTTACTCCTCAAATGGCTTCAACAACAAGGATGAATCTGAGCTAAAGCAGGAGCTGGAACTCCATCCAGGTCTCCCACTTGAGTCCTCAGGGTCCAAGCACTTGAGCCATCTAGCTGCTCTCTAAGCTAATTAGCAGGAAGCTGGATCAGAAACGGAGCAGACAGGCTTGAACTCATACCCTTAGGGGATATTGACAATAACTTAACATATTGAGCCATTACACCAGCCCCCATGGTCTTATTCTTAGTGCTTAGCTTGCTCAGTCCATTTCATCCAAAGTAGAAAGGTAAGGACTTTGTCTAACCATTGCCTTTGGTAGACAAGAAAGAGCCACATCATGAATGGGGGTGTGGTGGGGCACCAGTTATGTAATAGCATCTTCACAGCTTCAATACAAGGTAGATTATTTTGGATCTGAGAACAAACTCTAAATAGTAACTCCACACCCTAGCAGATGCTTTTGTGTATGTTTGTTTATGATAGGCAGCTTGGCTGCGTGTTGAACTGAAGCCATGATGCATGACTTTCCTTGTGTTTTCCCCCAGGCTACATCAATGTTAGACACTTTCTGTGTGTGTGTGACGTCTAGGGCTTGGAGCCTGGGATCACACTCAGTCCTTCTGAGTGCTCTCTCTCTCTCTAATGCTTTGTCCTCCAGAGGGATGAAGGGCATGGAGGGGGAAGCGTGAAGCTGGGGGGAGGGTAGAGCTGGAAGACATCCTACTCCCAGGAAGAGCTGCCAACCCAGCGCTCCCTCTCCCCATTACAGTGCCCGACATTTTCTTTTTTTTTTTTAAATTCTGGCAAGTCTGCCACATTGTCTCTCAGCAAGAGGGAGTATCACACATAAAACAGCCCTTTCTTCAGTTGCCCAAAGTTATTCCCACTTAGGCTTCCAAAGAGAGTCTCAGTGAGGCTGTAGGTGCACATACCACCCAAATCTATCAAACGTACGGACTGGTTCTCTGCCCAAGGGTCCTAGAGCACACTCTTTCCTCCGAGTGAAATTTGGGGTTTCAAAGACTGATTGTTTAAATTCAACAATTCCAGTGACACCCTTGACACAGGACTGTTCAACCCATTCTTAGCACTCACTCCACATTACACATAAATCAATCTTGTGGGTTGCGCAGTCCTATTCAAGCCGCACATGATGCCATGCGGTGCTGTTTAAGTTTTTGTAATGACTATCCTCCAGCTCCAACTAAATTAGGAAGACAAATCCATCTTCTCAGCTTGAGAAGCAATGGTCCAGTTGTCCTGCCCATCTGAATCTTTGGCACCTATCTCAGAGCCCAAGATGCTAATGGGAACAAGAGTCTTTCAGACTTGAATTGCTTTAGCCTCCTTTAAATGTCTAAATGTGAATATCTGCAAGTTGCCTCTTCAGAAAAATGGTCAAAGACCCAGAATATTTGTATGGTTGGGAAGAATTCCACCAACCTCCTCATCTGGCTGAGGACATGGACATTTCTATGTGATAAATCTGACTAATATCTCCAAAGAGAGGGGCTGGCAGGGTAGTGTAGTGAGCTAAGCCTCTGGCTGTGTTACCAGCATCTTAAATGGGCACCAGTTCACGTTCTGGCTAATCCATCCAACTCCCTACATATGGCCTGGGAAAGCAGCCAAGGATGGCCCAAGTTCTTGGGCCTCTGAACCCACATTGGAGACCCAGAAGAAGTTCCTGGCACCTGGCTTTGGTATAGTCCAGCTCCAGGCACTGCTGCTATTTTGGGAGCGAACCAGTGGATCAAAGACCTCACTTAGCTGTCTCTCCTTCTCTCTAGAACTCTGCTTTTCAAATAAAAATAAATCTTAAAACAAAAACAAAAAAAAGCACCAGCTTCCAATGAGGATGCTTGGAATTGGCTCCTAAGTTTTGATGAACTTAAAATACTTTTGGCAACATTGTGGGAGTGAAAAACAAATTCTAGGCCTTCTTCCATGCCCTGAGGGATAGTTGAAAGACTTCACTGGCTCAGAACAACAATAAATAAAACGCATTATTTGTCTGGATGAGTTGTTCATCCAAGGCTCTCAAAGTACAATGTTATTAGGGGAGACTTCTTTTCTAGTCCTTCCATTTGAGAATGTCCCTCCAGTGATTGAAGGGGAAGAAGGCAGCACACCTGCCATGGCCAATGCAGCATGAACCAAGATTTGAAGAAAGAACAACACATAATGGGAAGACAAGAAAAATACAGACAGAAGAGGTTTTTGGAAGCACAATATTTTGTCTTTCCTTCTCCCTGTCACTCTCTCAAATGAAAATAAACCTTTAACAAAACTAATATTCTGGAGGGAAGGACTGGTGTGGCAGTTTCTTACCTGCATCCCATGTTGAAACATCTGCATTTCAGTCCCAGCTCTCTTTCTGATTTTGGCTTTCTGCTTACCCCGGGAAACAGCAGGCAATGGCTCCAATCCTTAGGTTGCCACCACCCAGGCAGGAGACCTGGATTGAGTTACAGGCTCCTGGCTTAATCCAGCTCTGGCTATTGACCCATTTGCAGAGTGAACCAGCAGATAAAAGATCTATCTCTCTGCGTTTCAAGTAAATAAAAATAAATTTGAGAAACTGCTTTAAAACTATTTTTGCTTGAAGTGACTGACAAAGGTTGGCTAGGATGAATGCTCTATGCATATAATGGTAGTCACAGCTACTGTTTCTGTTAGATTCTGCATTTTGTTGAATGAATCAATGAATGGGTGGATGATGGAGTATGAATGCTTCATTTTCAGACCCCACTTGATGCTTTTCCCAGGGAATTACAGAGGTCAACAAGTTAGGCATCTTTCATATACAGTATGAACAGCTAACAATATATGCAGACAAGCAAATGTGGATTTTTTTTTTTACATTGGGAACAGCCCAGACCTTTTACCTTAGCTAATAAGTTGCAGCATCAGCAAGAAAGCTGTCATGTTAATTCAGCACACTTTGGCAAGCACTGGCTGTGCTTCAGTGCACGGGCTGCGACTGAGACTGCAGGATCAGTAGACACAATTCCAGCCCTCAAGGAGTGTAGGTGATGTAAGGAGACAGACTGACATAATTCAGAACTGGTATGCAGAAAAGTTAACAGTGACCTCTAATGCTCTTAGATGACGTCTATTTGTCAATGTCTAGATAGCTAGATAAGAAGAGATTGCTTTATCCAGGCAAAAAAATGTCTAATCATTGGAAATATATTTGATACCCCTGAAGATTTTGCTTTTGGAACATTCTATGATATTTTCATGATGCTTTCTAGGTCCTAAAAGTACTTTACCTAAATAGTCACATATACTTTTCAATAGATGATTACAAGATATTTTTAGGCACAGATTTATTTGAGAGGGAGAAAGGAGAGACAAACTCATCCACTTGTTCAGTCTCCTAATTAGCCTGTGACGGCTGAGGCTGAGCGAGGCTGAAGTCAGCAGCTACAGACTCTGTTCCGGTCTCACAGGAATCTGATTACATGAGCCACCACCTGCTGCCTTCTAGGGCCTGCACAACTTGGAAGCTATGTTCAGGAACAGAGCCCAGAGTCCAACCTCGTCCTCAGCTTCTCCACCACTGTGTCAACTTCTAAGCCGAACATCTACCCCGAAGTTCTTTTAATAAAGATGGGAACCTGTCCAATTATTATCACTTGAGTAATGAGGAGACTAAAGGTCAAGGAGACTAAAACATTCATTATCTCTGCTGACTCACTTTTCTTTTTGTTATTTTCCTATCTGGAAAGTAGAGATGGCAACTGTTTCCAACCAAGATTGGAGCCAAGTTTGTTTTGATACTGTTTTGTTCAAGAAATTTTCTCCTGAAAAGTTAAGTCTATGAAATGTAATGAAGCAATTTCTGAGTCTTGATTTAGAAAAAAGGCGGGGGGGGGGGGGTTAGGGGTGGCGGGCGGGCGGTGAAGGGTTGAGTCAGTGAGGAAGAACCAGGTTATCCTAACTTCCTAACCTGGATTCTCTGTTCCCAGACAAGTTCAGCCTTGGAAGACAGGAATATATCTCAGGGAAGCCAATTCTTATCTTTCAAGAAAGCAGAGGAAAAATAATAAGGGATACTCAAAATTCTGGCATGTCACTGTGCCTTGCTGCCTACTTATCTCACTTCTCCCTTCTTTTTCTGTTAAGGTTTGGGAGGCAGATATTTAAGGGGCTGACATTGTAATAAGGCCAATCTAAGTAAGGGAGGCTGGCAACCCTGTATCTTGGTGTTCTAAGATGCTCAAAGGCCAAGCATCTATGGATAGGGTCAAAGCGAATCCGTAACAACTTTTGCAAAGACAGAAAGGGCTGGGTTTGTGCAGAAGCAAAATGTCGTGTTTATAGTAAGTGGGAGTTAAAAATGCTTTACTCGTCCTTGATCCAAAAATCAAAGGTTCTAAAGGTCTAGCCTTGGTTTCAAGCTAAGCCAATTTATGTCATTTTAATGATGCATTTTAGGAAACAGGGTGAATGTGGAATAAAAGGGAGGCCTTTGGTGAGTGTAAACACAAGGACATTGGTGATGCTTCAACATGGCTTGCAATATCAAACTGTGCACTGAATGTTTAAATTTTCTGTGTGTTTGAGTGTGTGGGTGGTCTGAGCTCTCTAAGTGGCTTCTCTTCTGCTTCCCAAGAGTTGGCAACCCTCACTAGTCTTGCTGTGTGAACAACCTGATAAACCCAAGTGGCACTGCAGCGTAGTAACTGCAGCCAAGTAAGCTTTAGTGTTGCTTTTAGTTAGCATCATGCCCTTGGAAAGGTCGTGTGAAAGACTCCGGGGAACGTACTGAGGTCTTCAATGAGACCAGAGTCCTCAGAAAGCCTTCAAGCCCTAGGAGCTAAAGCTTATAGATCTTCTCTTTAGCTCTGGCTTCTTTCACCAAGAGCCTACAACCTGGTCAGCCAGGAGCTGGGAGCAACCCCACAGAAGCAGGGTTCATAATCAGGAAATTCCAGAGAGCAAACTTTAAACCTGCACTCTGCATCATGAGCTTGGGGCATCCCTGCACATCAGAGGGTAGAACCCCATCCTGCCAGGACCCCAGCCTCAGTCTTGACCTGTGAAGTGGCTTTACTTTTCTTCTCTCTCACTTGATCTGGGCAGAGAAAGCATGTCCGTGTCTCCCCACTCCCCAAGGGCTGTCTGAGTTTCTCTCCAGTTTCTTCCATCCTCACTGAGAGTGCTCCTTCCTGTGTGAGTCACCTTCACAAGCCTGACGTCTGTCTGTCTTCTGTGCTCTTGGGCAAGAGAGGTGCTTTCCTTTGCGGCCCCCTCCCCCAGCGGAATCCCATTACCCGCCTCCAGGACTGGAAGGCAAAACATGAAACTCTGACGATCTAGGCAAGTTTCCTTTGGATAGATGAGATAAGGCGATAAGCAGGCAGCAGCACACCGTTTGCAAAACAGTATGGCAGCTATTTTAATAACTTAGCAGAGAGCATGCTCACCTATAGATGTGGGTTTTTAAGACATTTTAATGGATAAGTCTAAAGTCTTTCCTATTTTTGAGGTTCCCAGGAAAACCATTAGAACCCAGTCACATCCAAAACAGATCAATGAATAAAGAAATAAGTAATTCCATTCATCCTTTTCTTGAAGAAAAAAAAATCATCGAGTTCAGTGATGCTATTACACATGTTCATAGGGGGAAAAAATCATCATTTGAACCTGGACCTGTAGTGTGAAATCATCACCAATAAAATTTTGCCCATTCTTTTCATTGGCAGGGAACTATGTTATGCAGCGAAACTGTAAAACCGAGAACTCAAATGTAGAGATTCACATACACACCCTTATACATACTTGAGGAAGTAGTGTTTGTAATCAAGCTTGATTATTTTATTGAAAAAATATTAGAGAGAGTTATTGATTGCTGATCACTCCTCAAATGGCTACAGCAGCCCAAGACGAGGCTGAGGCCAAAGCCAAGAGCAGAGGGTTCGATCCATTTCTCCCAAGTAGGTGGCAAGTTCCCAATTACTTGGGCCATCAGGACTGCTTCCCTGGCTCTGGACTAGCAGAAACCTGGAGTCAAGAGGTCAAGCAGGGGATGGAGTTCCGAAGCTTAACTGATGTTTAACTTTGGTTTGAGAAGTACACATCAGATTGGGGTGCCAGTGTGCTGACGGCTAGTGCAGAATGTGATTAAAAGTAGCCATGGACTGCTACTGGTGGCACTTCCTTCTTTCATACTCTTTCCTTCATACTCTTTCCTGGTAGTTCTAAACGTCGGTGATTTTTTCTGGCATAGTCCCCCCTACTTCATAGCTATGGAAAGCCAAAAAAGTATAAAAATTAATACAGCCATTCCCATTCCTGTCTTATCAGGAATTCTGCTTCTAAAGAAGCTGTAATCAACTTGCAGCTCCAATCTTTTCATTTTTCCTGTCTCACTTACAGAGGCGACAGAATAAAGACTCTTCTTGAACTATGGTCACTCTCCTTGGCTCTTCCTGAAGCTTAATGTGTGGCAAAACCCCACACACCCTCAGCCTGCTACTTCAGGCCTATGTGCATGAAGAGCAGGAGCTTCCTGTCTAGCACACCCTGAATGTCAGCCTGTTGTGCACCTTTCAGACCAAGGTCAGCCTTTCCCATATGGAACATCACCTACCCGTTCCATTAAGTCTTGTTCTAAATCATTTGCCCTCTTTCGATATGTTATTGCACTGTCTCTAGATTCATTCATTCATTCTTATCTCCCTGCTCCTGTTAGGCTGGGACATTCAGAGGTCAGTGCCATCTTCTGGACCCAAAAGATTTGTGCTTGTCCTTGCCAATGTGAAGTTTTGGTAAGACAAAAATACTATGACTTTATCAAAGAACAATTGGGGCTCTTTCATTTAGCACAATCAGGATCAGGTTCTGAGCCAATGAGCTGAAACTCCAAGCACAAGCCCTGAGTGAGGAACCTCAGTGTTTTCTGCTTTTGTAGTTTCTGCCTTGCTTGCTTGGCTGAGCAGCTGTGTGAACCCCCAGACTAACAGTGTACGTGACACCTGACAAGTCACGTAGGCAGAGCATTCCTCAGAAGGAGGCCCCTGGTGTTAGATAAGACTTGCCCACTAACCCAACAGACCACCAGTTTGTACTATCTGAAAGTTGCTAGCTTCAAACACACCAATTGAAGCCTGCCAATTTGGTCTTTTAAAAAGTTCAAACTGACTAATCATGACTGTGGAATTGGCCTGCAGTATATAAAAACCCCATGCTGTCCAACCTCGGGACTCTCTCTCCCCCAGTCCTGCTGGGCTGGGTGACGGCTGAGACTCCAAGCCAGCCTGGATTTCTGATGATTTCTGGGGATCTTGAAATCTGGGTACAACATGAACACACCACAGAGCAGCCTTCTGGAAGGCCGGGGATGGCAACCTGAGCAGAAGGAAGGGTGGCCATCACTTATGTTGCTCGACTGGCTGAGCAGAAGTCATTTATGAAAGCTTCTACACTAATGCTTAGCTTTATTGCAGTATCCAACAGGACTGACTGTCTAGCTTTAAAAAAAAAAAAGGAAAGTAAACAAACAAACAAAGCAGTTGAGATTTATGTTGAATACCCCATCAAACTTGACGTGCTCTGGAGCAGAAAGTTCAGGCAGCAGCTTCTTCAGAAGCTGGGTCCCCTCATCCATGACCCAGAATGCCTCATGAAAACCACTGGTGACCCTGACCCAGGCTTTATTGTCAGATGCAGAAGCTGTTAAGCACAAACAATTGCAATTCAAATCCCAAGGCAGACAGTACACAAATAATAGAAATCATAGGCTCCTAGTAATTCAATAATAACATCATTAGAATTGGACCCATTCACAGTGATAATTGCAACTTGGTATGTTATTGGTTCATGTTTTTCAAATCTTGGAAGGGATGCAGCACAACACAGTGAGGAGGCTTGGAGAGGCTGTAGCCCAATGCTTTGTTGTTCGAGCTGTGCCAGCTGCAGCAAGTCTGAACAGCACGGTTGCTAGCTGAGTGCCAGCTAGTGCAATTTCATTTGCTAGTATAGGCAAGGATATTTAAAAAAACAAAAGGGAGAGGTGCTGTCAAACCATGAAATCAACTATTAAATATATCTACACTTTAAAAATTCTTCTGGGGAATCTGTGCAAAAATCCTTCTCGTAACAAATATACTTAAGGCGTCGCTCAAATCCCCATTTGAGGGCTTAGAGTGGCCAGCAGAGTCACATGTGAATAGTGAGAAAATTGAGTTAGAAGGAATATTTAACGAAATTTTCTCCTATGGTGATGCTCTTTCTCATTGGCACTTTGGGTATGATAGCAACTGGCCACGTCTCCACTTAAAGCTGGCAAGGCTGACTGAGCAACAGTGTTATTTTTATTTTAAAAATTAATCTAGACTTGAATATCACTAGTCACATATAATCAGTGACTACTATGTTATACAACATGGAAATAATATTTTCTAAGACCATTCTGGAATTCACAGAACGTCTTTAGATTAAAATGTGAGAAAATGTCTTTCCAGGGTCATAGGAGCTTATCTAATCTTTAAGTTTATATACTTTCTTCTTCTTTTTTTTTTTTTTTTTCTAGTGAGGTTGGCCTACACTCAGAACTCTACTAACAACACCTGCTGGTGTGGATGTGGGGAGAAAGGCACCCTCCTTCATTGATGGTGGGAGTTCAGGCTAGTACAACCACTACAGAAATCAGTATGGAGCGTGCTTAGAGAATTGCAAATACACCTGCCATATGACCCAGCTATCTCATTCTTAGGAATATACCCAAAGGAAATGAAAACTGCGTATGAGAAGGGAATCTGTAATATATTCACAGCAGCACAATCTACAATAGTAAAGACATTCCAAACAGTAGCACAACCTACAATAGCAAAGAAATAATCAGATGCCCTGTCCAAAGAAGAGTGGTTAAAGAAACTGGTACATCCACTCCACGGAATACTACTCAGCCATTAAAAATAATGAAATTATACCATTTGCAACTAGATAGTCCCAACTAGAGATCATTATGCTCACTGAGATAAGTCAATCCCAAAAGGACAACTACCATATGTTTTCTCTAATATAAGGAAGCCATCATGCAAATTTTAAGTTCAATGACCCTTTCCACACTGTTTTGGCTGTATCCTGTGTGTTTTTATTTCATTTTCATTTCTTGCAAAGGTTTTCTTTTCTCTTGTCAAATTCATTGTTGGCTCATGGATCGCATGGTGGCACCATTTTACCCAAGAAGCTTTTTTTTGTCACCCATGCATTGGTTAATCAGTGGTGCATTTTTTCGACTCCATGGTGCTATAATTTTGTGTTGTTGTTGTTTTAACTTCATACCTGTTGACTTTGTTCCACGGCTTTTCATTTAATGGAATGTATAACGATGGTGTAGTAGATACTACCATATCCAGATGTGAAGATACAATGCAATATGCATCACTACTCCCAAATCAAAGATGGACTCCCAATGAAACTGTTGGACATATCTAGACAATGGGATGCTGGACTGACATTATCTGTACCAACCATACCGGGGCACACTTAAGTAGCAGACTGATGGAATTATGACTCCTTATGGAGAACTATACTATTGCAATAATATGGGGAAAATCTGTCAAGGGGGCAGGAATTGGGGCGGGGAGAATTCCCAGACCCTTTGGAATTGTACCATAAAAGCCAAAATAAATATTTTTTAAAAGATTTATTTATTTTTGTTGGAAAGTCAGATATACAGAGAGAAGGAGAGACTGACAAGAATATCCTCCTTCCACTGATTCACTCCCCAAGTAGTCCCAATAGTCAGAGCTGGGCCAATCCGAAGCCAGGATCCAGAAGTTTCCTCCAGGCTTCCCATGTGGGTGCAGGCTCCCAAGGCTTTGGGCTATCCTTGATTGCCTTCTCAGCCACAAGCAGAGAACTGGATGGGAGGCCGACCCACTGGGACATGAACCAGTGCCCACATGGGATCCCGGTGCATACAAGGCAAGGACTTTAGCCACTAGGCTACTGCTTGGGCCCAAGTTGGCATACTTTCAAAGAGAACTAAAAGCAAACATGTAAAAACAAGCTCTCAAAGGAGAACACAGATCTTGAGAAATCAGGAGGCAGAGGTGTACCCTAATGACCCATAGGGATATGTCTCAAGCCTGCGAATGCACCAGGTTTGAAGTATCTTGCATACTAAAACACATCAGCCAACAAAAATTGACATCATTTTGAGCATTTGTTCTAAATAAATCCTTATAATTCATAACAGCCATATGAAACTTGATTTCATTATTATTCCTGATTTACAGAAAGAAGGAAGTAAGGTACTAAAATGTTTCAGGCAATCCAGTTAGAAAATGGATTGCTCAGATTATGAACTGAAACAATTAGTTCCAGACTGCTACTTTAAAAAAAAAAAACAGAAAACCAATAATCAGACTATATAAACATCTTAATAACATAAGTATTCTAATCAAATGTGTGTACCTTGATTAATCCTCATCATAAAACAAACACACCCATGTTTTCTAGCATCCCATCATCCTTCATCGCTTTTCCATTCAGTCACTGCTCACCTTAACCCAATTAATAAACACCATGCTGATTTCCAATACCACAGTGCTAGAAAGAACAGAGACTGTACTTGAACCTCTGTGACAGACATCTCCGGAAATAGTGTTCAAAGGTCATGTCCTTGTGGCCAGGAGAAAAAAATGAAACAACAACAACAAAAAAATACAACAGGAGTAACATATCTGGTGATCTCAGTAATAAAAAATGGGCAATTTTAGATAGCTATATATCAAGCATCTATTATATGACAAACACTGTACTGAGCATGATGCATCAATGTTGATTGAAATCTTATGTCTTACTGAGCTTCTGATGCCTGGTCAGCTCACAAAAAAAACCAGAAAGTGGCTCAGACAGTAGAGGCAGCTTTCTCAGGGCTGCAAGGTGGTGCCAGCACCCCAGAGATGTACCCTGTCTGTGATCCCGCCAATAGGAGCAGGATGCCCTTCAAGTCTCCTGGAATTTTTGGAAAGGTGACAATTAAGACGAATGACATGGTTTCTCACTAAAAATCACTTGATATAACATTTCCAAAGACTGTCTTTGTAAGCAGTAACTTCAAAGTCTAAGGGCTTCAAATAACCAGAGAGATTACAACATGAGATGAGAAATGTGGGAATATTGCATGGTGGGAGGAAGACCAAAAAAAAAAAAAGACAAAACAACAAGCCACCAGGGAACTCCACTCCAGCTGATGAGGAGGGGCTCTCTTCCAACAAGCAACGAAGCAACTGCCACACATATTATCCAGGCCAAGAAAGAGGCTGATGCAAGGCAGGGAAGAACCGAGGAATATTTCCCAAGACATCCTGCGACGTCCCAGAGCAAAGGGACCTTTGACAGTAATAACCAGCTCCTGTGCACTGCTGAGAATTGAGTGGTCTCTGTCACGGAGTCCCAGCTGCATCTACGTGTGACTGCAGAGACTCTGTCATTTGTCCTAAGGCTTAGGCAGAGAGGAGGTGAAAGCTGAATCTTAGATGCACCCATGCATTGTGTATTCCAAGGTTGACTTCATCCCCACCTCTCCCTGAAATACATATGTTAATCTGACCCTTGGGAATTGTGCAAACCTACAAGCACACCACAAGGTCAGCTGCATAGACAGTGTTGGGTTTATTAATGCTGAGAAAATAACATGGTCACCCTGCAGGAACTGTGCCATTGCGGTGTTTTTTTAATCTGAGCTCAGTTCTCACACTAGCTGGAGCTCTTGCATCTACTGTACAATGAAAACATACTGTGGGAACGACTGAAATTGCATCTCAGGGGAGGAGTAGGGGTGCATTATCTCCTGTTACCCAACTCCATGCTAGCCAACCCATCTCAACCACCCTTGTGGCAAACCCACACAGCTAATGGAGCATGACTAGTCCTGAGTGCCCCAGCACATTCAGGGTAAATAGTGAATGCAGTAAATAGGACTTAGAACCACAGGAAGTGGATTGAGGCTGTGCAATGGGCTTGCAGGGAAATCCAAGTCCAGAGAGGGCAGCTAGTGTGTAACAAACTGAAAGAGTGGCCAGGAGTTCTTTCCTGTAAATGAGCAACAGACAGACTCCTGGGAACTCCACAAAGCCAACCAGAAGCAACCAGGCTCAGTTCAGAAATGCTGCGCGGTTCAGGAAGCTTAGAGTTGATCAAAAGCCTGAACGCGAGGAAAGTATCACTTCCAAAGAGAAAAGATCAAGACATCTCAATCCACCGTCATGAAGTCATGAATTCAGTTAAGTGAAATGGCCATCTTCCCACTCAAGTCTTATGCCTTACACAACTTGAGTGCAAGCACTGATATTTAACCTGCAGGAGGTGTGTAGCACACCTAGGGCTATGTTATTCAAAGCACTAGCATCCCAATGAACCTGCTTCTTGGAGCACCCTGTGTCTGGGAAAGTCTCAGAACCTGCAAAATGACTCTCTGCCTCAGTGGTTGAGAAGTGGTAGGACAAAGGCGTGTTGTATTGATTTTTTGCTCCCTGCCTCCAAGACCACTCTACTGAGCACCCTGCTCTTTGCTTCAAGAGGTTCTGAGTATACTCTTTCATCCTTTCAGGCACTCAGTAAATGTTTATTTAATGTATCAGTCATTACTCTGAGTGCTAGAGATGAGCAATGTACAAGAGAGAGAAAAAGCCCCTCTTTGGGAAGCTTTCTAGAAAGGAAGGGCAAAGGCCAAAAGACAAATAAATGAGCCATTTAACATTAGGCAGTGATCAGTGGCATGGCGTCCAGAAAAACAAAGCAAACCCCAAAACTGGGGGGAAACTCATAGAGAGGATCATCAGAGAAAGTCCCTTGAAGGAGATGGCCTTGGCACAGGGATGCCTGTGAGAAAAATGGTCCCAGCAGTGGAAACATCTAGCACTGAGGCTAAGAGGTGGAAATATGCTTGGCAATCGGAAGCAGCAACAAGGGGGCCAACATGTTTATGAGAAACAAAAGAGAATGATGCAGGATGATATCAGAGGGCCAGCACTGTGGTGCTGCCCAAATCCCATGTTAGAGTGCCAGCTCAAGCCCTGGTACTCTGCTTCTGGCCCAGCTCCCTGTGAATGCACCCCAGTACCTGCACCCACACAGGAAATCTGCATTGAGTTTCCAGCTACTGTTTGCCAGGAACTGTTGCAGGAATTTGGGGAGTAAAAGAATGGATGGAAAATCTCTCTCTGCCATTCACTCTGTCACTCTTGTGCTCACTCCGCCTTTCAAATCAATCATAACAAAAAAAAAAAATGAGATCAAACAGGTAGGCAAGTCATAGAGACTATGGCAGCTCTAGGACTCCTGGATACCATATCTGACTCCCTGGGTCCTCTCCTTAGAAGGGTCCAGTTGTTCCTATTGGGATCTGGAGGATTTAGGTACATTGTTTCTGATTGGCTACATGTCTCTCCTCGGGATACATAGCCCCTGCCCATCTCACCACTTCCATCACCTTCTCTTCCCACACACAATCACGATGAATTATGCATGCTCCTTGCCTGGGGTTATTTCTCACTGCCTGGCATGTGCTCATTTTTCCTGCCTTGAGTGATAGTCTTGGCTTTGTCTGCCCAAGGAAGTACCCAAGCACCCTTCAAGTGTCAAGTGTTTCCTCTGAGAAAGCCACACTCCTTTTCTGTTAGTGTTGGTCATGCTGCATGGATAGACAGAAAGGAGGTTTGTTGGAAAGATCAACTAATCCAGACTTAGGGGAAAGGATCACAAGTGGATTTTTAAAGTTTGAATTAATTCATTGATATTTGGGAAGCAGACAAAGGAGAGAGAAAAAAAGAGAGAGAGATCTTTCATCTGCTGATTTCCTCTTCAAATGCCTGCAACAGCCAGGGCTGAACCACGAGCAGGGAATTCAATCTGGATCTACAATGCAGGTAGCAGATCAAAGCATTTGGGTTACCCTCTATTGCCTCCCAGGGTGCGCATATCAGAAAGCTGGTTTAAGAGAACTGAACAGCGCCACTCTGTTTGAAATGACATGCAAGTGTCCCAGAAGCATCTCCATTGATGAGCACAGCACAGAGAAAGCAGAAGTGGACAGCTGCCCACAGATGGACAGTCACACAGTCAAGGATGCGTGCTTCCATGAGTGAGACAGGGTAAACAAAGGCAGGTGGTTCTAACTGAATTAAAACCAAAGAGCCTTGAGTAAGCATGTGTACACACACACACACACACACACACACACACACACAGAGTAGGATCCCAAGGGGCAATGAAATTCAACTTAGGAGCTGAAAAGACCATTATTTTGGCACCTGGGAGGAACACTGGATTTTGAATTTGAAAGGCCGTGTCCTCACTTGATTGGTTGACATTAGCAAGTCACTGACCCATTCAGAACAATAATCTCATCCATGAAAGGAAGAGAATAACAATTACCTTGCAATCCTGCTGAGAGAATCAGATGAAATGATGCAGGTGAAATGACATTCTAAAGCACAGAACATGATGAGAATATAAGTCACTTAGAATACATTTCTGTTATTAGAATTATAATGAGGAGGAGCTTTTAGCCTGAAAGGGAAGATGTCCACATCTCATTGGGGTCGCTGGGTTTGACGCCCACCGGTGCCTCCTGACTCCTGCTTTCTGTTAGTGTGGACACTGGGAGGTCACAGTGATGGCTCAAGTGAGCGGGTCCCTGTCATTCATGTGAGAGACCTGGACAGAGTTCCCAGACGCCAACTGCAGCCCAGCCCAGGTCCAATCCAGTCTCTACGGGCATAAGGAATAAAATGGTGGATAGGAGCCTTCTCTTATTCTCTGTAGTCTCTCAAATGAATGAATTAATTTAAAAGATTGCAAGGGGATTAGCAATAAGTTACAATTTATTCACTTATTTGTAAAAAGTCATTTATTTTCATTTGAAAGGTAGATTTTCAGAGAGAGAAAGCAACAGAGATCTTACACTCGCTGGATCAAAAGTGGAACAACTGAGACTCAAACCATCACCCACATGAGATACCGGCACCGTAAGAAGAGGCTTAATCAACTATGCCATGACCAACCCCCAACAGTTTGTTTACTGTTACTATTGAAGAACATAGCAGAGTTTGATGTAGAAACACTGAAATTTAGGCTAATATGTTTATTCTAACACCAACACATGAGCACTGTTGAACTGTTTTCTTTCACATCATTCACCAAAGTCCTGGCAAACAAAGAGGCCCTTGGGGAAAATAGGAAGTCTATGCAAGTGAAGAGTATCTATCTCCTGTAATTCATTTGTCTTTCTCATTTTGTTTTCTGGGAATGATGACTTGGTAAAATCATGTGGTCAGAAGAAAAGGCCTTTATCACATGGTCAGAAACTGTAACTATGAAGATTGTTGGCTCTGAGGGCACAAACATTCTGAATGTCAACAGAGCAAGCACCAACCAAAAACCAAGTTACAAACTGAGATAAAGTGTAGCATACAGCGAACAGAAATGTGTTCAACTTGCTCATTTGTTTCTAATGAAAAACAATGGACAATCCAATGGAGAAAATGGTGTGTAAGGATAATTCACTAAAGAAAAAATGAAGAAAGAATGCCTCCTCTCCCTAGTAATTAAAGGAAAGCAAACTAAATAAGATGCTGCCTTTCACTTATCAGATAGGCAAAGGTTTAAAAGAATGCTAACAGCCATTGTTGGCAAGGGTGTAGGAAGTGGGCACCTCATAAACTGTTGGTGGGAATTAATTTTGGTACAATCTTTCTGGAGGGCAACTTGGCAAGCCCTATGGAGTCTAAAACATGAGAACTCTTTGACCTATCTCCTTCACAAAAGTCTCTTATTTAAAAAAGTGGACGTACCTTAAGCATTTGGGGAATTGGTTGCATAAATAATGGAAGATGCACACAGTGGCACATTAAAGATAATGAGGGAGACAGTTATTGATATGAAGAGATATGCATAAGCAGGGAAGCTAAATACATTACAAGATAATAAAACGTATCAATCTGGTCATTACTGGAGTCTGGGATTTGGGTACTAGTCAATTCTGAATCATTTCATTCATGTTTTTTATTAAGGCAAGTTTGCAATGATTGTTTTCACTCTAAAACAAAGAAAAAGTCACAAATTGCTTTAAAAACAAAACAGCACGGCTATTCTCACAACAGTTGTTTGGCATCGCAACATTTTAAATGTGACTGCTCCTTTCAGAGCATCCATTACTATGCAGAAAAAAGGCAATTCCACCCCTAAAAGATGAGTGGTGTTGCCAGCTTAAAAATTGTATGATGCTCCTTCTCACAGTAAAAACTTTGTATCGAATAACATTCTTCCTTTTACAATGTACATAAACAGGATATGAATGTGTTTAGCTAGAAAACATTTTCTTTTCTGCCAACTAATTTGTGAGATTCAACGCATTGCTAATCAAAATTTCAGCAAGCCTTTTTTTCCCCTTTTTTATTATTATCATTTTATGATACAGTTCTATAGGCCCTGGAAATTAACTCCTCCCCAACCTCCCCCCACACACACACACACTGAGTTGTCTCATATCGTTGCAACTGCACAGTTCCTCATGGGCAGTCATAAGTCCATCATTGCTGACATGGACAATGGCTGAGAGTCCAGCATGCCATTGTCAAGACACACTGAACAGTTTCACTGGGAGTCCATCCTTGATTTGGGAGTAGAGATGCACACTGCACCATATCATCACTTCTGGACATGACAGTCCCCACTACACAGTTACTATAAATCCCCCCCAAGTGAAAAGCCACAACAAAATCAACAATGGGAAGAAAAATAGAAATTTACAACGCCATGAAATTTAGCAACATGCCACTGGATAAGATAGTCTCCATTATATGGTTACTATTCATCCCCTTAAATGAAAAGCCACGAAATCAACAACAGGAATTAAGAACAGAAACTTAAATGGCAGGGTACTGGATGACTAACGTGTCACTGAAGAAATTAAAAAGGAAATCAAGAACTTTCTTGAAGAAAATGATGTTACTGCATGATCTATGAGATACTGAAGAAATTAATGAGAAAAAAAGTGTTTTGATGAAATGAAACTAAAAACAAAAACATCAAAATCCATGAGATTAATTTCCACTGATCTTTGTTGGTGAAACGTGTCTCCTATAGGCAACAAATAGACAGGGTTTGTGTTTTTAATCCAGTCTACTAATCTATGATGTTTGATTGATGAGTTTAATACATTTACATTCAAGGTAAATATAAATAGGTGGTAATTTGACCCTGTCATTTAGCAATGGGTTGTTCATTGATTTAGTCTTCTGTTGCCATTTAATGGGATGTTCTTAACATTTGTTTTTGGTTTCGGTGAGTGCTATTCCTCTTCTCTGTCAGGAGAACATCTTGAAGTATCATTTGTAGGGCAGGTTTGGAAGAGGCATAAAAATATGCACATGATGGTATATAACAGAAGAATCAAGTCTTAACTGAATTTAAAAATCAATCATGAAAAGACAGATAATGCAACTTAAAACGGGCAAAAATACTGAACAAGTTCTTTATTATCACCAGTACCTAAAGAGCCAATAAGCATGCGAAAAAAAAAAATCTCAACATCATTAACCATCACTGAAATGTAAATTATAGCCACAGTAAGCTATCACAGTATGCCCACTAGAATGGTGAAGGAAAAAAGCAGACTAGAGCCAGATATTGTCAAGAACACAGAATAACTGGAAATGGCATACATTACTGAGGAGAATGAAAATGGTTAAACGAGTTTGGAAAATATAAAATATTGAATATCACCTACTTCAAGAAATTCTATTACGGGCTTGAACAATGAATCATAAATACATAGCCAGGAAAGTATAAGAAAGGTCAAAAAATGTTACTCATATTAAAAAGATCAAAATAATAGACGTCTATCAACAAGATAATGGGGTAAGCAAATGGAACTTTATGGAAATAGCTCTCATATACAAAACACTACAGGTAAAAAGACATGAATTTACTAGCCTGTAACCACTAAGTGAATTAAAACAAAAACATTGAGTGAAAAAGGCTGTGCATGAAAATGCACAACTTCAGGAATCTGCTTGATTTTCAAAAGGCAAATTTAGTCCTTGGAACAAATGCAGGAGTCAGTGCTACCCTGAACAGAGGACACAAGCTACTATGGACTAGAAGGTGGTGGGATGCCTCAGCCCTTGATCGAGGTGACAGTTGCATAGGCAGTTATGTAAAAAATTGGAAATGGCACCTCAATCAACACTGAAAAAATATTGAAAATGCTTTCTTTTTATCTCATAAAAATATCCCTCTACTTCTGAACTCAAGAAAAAACAACTTTGATATGCTCCTGTGTCCTATCCTGGAAATGCCTCCTCCCATCCTCCCTGCTGTAATTATGAAGCAGCCAGTACACCTTCCAAAGAGAGAAACAGGATTGATTGTTGGAGCCATGGATGGGAACAACCATTTTATCCCAGGGGATGGCTCAGGGTTGAAAGCCTGGTTCCCAGGTGGAACACAGGAAGAGAGCCAACTCCCAACCACACATGAGCTTAAGGAGCAGGCACCTCAAACACAGACAGGAGAGTGAATGGGGAGGTGAATGATCTTTGCCTCCAAGTAATCCCTTACCATGCTTTTCAGTGGCCAGCGGTGGAAACTGGGGAGGGACCTCAACATGACAGACAGAAGTGTGACAAATTACCATAAAAGGCATTGGGGTAATATTTCTCTTTGGGGAGAACCAAAGAAGTGACCTGAAGGAGATGTCAGAAGCAGCTTTGTAAGTAAAAGGAGGGAGGACAGATGGCTTTTCCACTCATGTGGAACAAGTGGATGGGAGAGGGTTGGTTTGTTTCCAGGTTCTGAGCGGACTGACAGCTTCTGATAACACAGCAAGTCTCCCGAGAATTTTCCAAGTTTCCTATTTTTGTGAGATAGAGTTAGAAACATTCTCTTGTGCTAACAGTACAACTAATGTACTGTTGGTTCTCACCAAGAATTGTATTCATTGTCTCCAACAGGATCAACACCAAGGTTAGGTTTGTAGCCATTCCAGGCTCCAATGCAAAGAAGTCACTGTGTAAAATTTGCTGAATCCCATTCTACAATTCCTTGTTGACTGTCTCATTACCTCTATAGATGTTGATATCTCCTCTTACCTTAAACATTTATAACTTTACACCAGGAAACATTAACAATGTAAATTTGAAATATGCTCTTTGCTATCTAATTCTTTCAGGATCAAGCACAAACACACACACACACACACACACACACACACACACACACACAGATTCATTATAAACCCTTAAAGCAGTAAAAATAAAATAGCCACGCTTTTATAGAAAGAAGAGATTAAATTAAAGACCTATCATGTGGATATGAGTATCATCTCCTTTAAAACAGCACCAAGGAAAGCAATTTTTTAAATCTCCTCTTGGGACATTGCCTCTAGGGCTTGTTCATCAACTGTGTGCAACACAGAGAGACAGCTAAAATGAAACTCATTATTCTGTAATTACAACTTTAATTAAAATAGATGTTGGTCCAGTTTTGGAACTCAAACCCATCCTTAAAAAGGAAGACTGGCTTTAGCCAAAGCCATAAGAAAACATTCACATTCAGAAGTGTGTGATGCAGTGTGTAAACCACAAAGTGTGCCAGTCCAAAGTGGCATCACAGACATCAGTGTGATCATCAGCCTCCCAGGCCACGCTCTGAAGCAGAAAATGATCATCTTTGATAACAAGACCTTTTGCAAAATAAAACAAAGAGAAACACAGCCAGATCTCACGGTGTTTACCTTACACGTGAGTGCACTTGCATACTTCTAGACTGCATGCCATGTCACCACTTTTTGAATGGCCCCTATCAGCTCAAAAAGAGCAATGTGTGATTTTAATTTTGTTAATCGGCATTAACTGAGGAATTCAGAAAACAGACTGCAAATTTTCAAAGTGTAAAATCTGTGATTCCCACTATTAAAAATGAAGTAATCAGTTTAAAAAGTGTAATGTTATCTGCAAATTATTAGGAATTACCTGAACTGGCTAGAGAGATACTTAAGTGCCACAGACTGGGGAGCAGCAGACAATTCCATGTTTATGATCAGCTGCTTCAAGCTTGCATGAGCTGGGGCTGTGAGAAGGGCAGGGTGGGTCTGGCTCACACAGCATTCCTACTGCATCGACGGTAGGTTCCCAGATGCCAAGTGATGCTTCCCCAAATGGCTGTGCTCTGTATCTTCTAAAAACTCTGTTTTCTTCCAAAATATATCTGCATTTGACTTTGTAGGTCCTTGAAGCTAATAAATTAAGGGACAACTTGCCTAGAAAAATATTTTGTTGTGGAAAGAATCCATTGTAATCTAGAGGAAACACTCATTGTCTGGATTCCAACAAGCCAGTGCCATGGCATGATTGCATTCCTGCCCTCTGCCCAAAGCCAAGAGGTGTACCATGAATAGAAACAGGGCAAGGCCCTCAATCCAACATTTTTGCACCGTACTGCAAATCTGGTCTTCTGATAGCAAGGTGGGGTGGAGAACAGGCAGAGTTGAAAAAAATCTTTTATCTTGCCATACTTAGGAGTTTTTGTTTAGTCTAGAACAATCCAAATGATACAGTTCTTGAGATTCTGTGCTTTTTGTTTTGGTTTTGTGTATGCTACATACACCAACAAACTGTCAAAAGTACAAAACTCAGCAGTTAAAAATATTAAACTGCTTTGCTGTAGTTCCTTTCAAAGCACAACATTAAATCTCTGGGCACTTGCAGGAATTTCCTTAAACTGAGTCGGACAATACTTGCCCTCATTTTTCAGACAAAGATATATTTTGATAAATGATATAACATGCCCTAGTCCTTTCAGTGGGGTCCTCATTCTCTGCTCAATTTTTCCCCTATTTATCCATTTCCCACCAATCATTTATTTTTTTACATAATACCCACAATACACTCATACATGTGCGCAAGCATGTGCACATACACAGAGCTACGTCCTGAGAAAATCCAATCATCTTAGTGATTACAATTTCAGTCACTTTTACAAGGCCACTTAAAAACAGAAGGACAAACTACAAAGCTTTAGTTCAAGATCCAAACCCATAGTGCATAGTGTTCTCTTGAGTAATATTTCAAATTTTACTGCACTTGAGAGAGGACAAGGTCTTCTTTCAGTACTATTCACATTTGACACACAATCCTGTTTTTATGAAACTGTTTATGTTGTATATGTGTGTGTGTTTGTAACCTGCGAGCTGCCCAAAGTCATGATGGACAGTAAGCTTTTTTTTTCTTCATCTATAGCTCAAACTGCATGGAAGGACTCCCTTTACAAAGCAATATTTTACGGTGATTAAAATGAGGGTGCCAAATTAGAGTTTAGCCCAAGATGTAGATAAGACATTTACAATTCTGAGCAAGAACTTAGTCCAGATTCAGCTTCCTCAACTCTAAAATGGGCATGATTATATTACATATTCCACAGAGTTCTAAACAATTAAATGAGATGATGTGTGATCAATTTAGAAAAATCCCTAGACTATAGAAAGCCTTCAAAGACGATTTCTGAAAGTAATTGATTGTGGTGAGAATTCCCAAGTGATAATCAAAAACATTACACTTATAGACAAAATTTCTGGAGTGAGTATTTGATGTTGTAGCTTAAGCAGACATTTGGATGCCACATCCCATATTAGAATGCATGGATTGAGTCCTGGCTCTGCAGCTTCTGACCAGCTTGTGGCTAGTGCACATTCCAGAAGACAGCAGGCAATGGTTTAAATGCTTGGGGTCCTGATCCCCATGGAAGAGCCCCAAAGTGCTGTCTGGGCTCCCAGCTTATAACTGGTCCAGCAGCAGTTGTGACAACATTTGCAGCGTGAGCCACAGGATGAAGGAGCTTTGTCTGCTGGAACCTCTGTCTCTATATCCTCTCTTACCATCTCTACTTTTCAAATAAAATGAAGAAAAACAGAAATTTAAGATAACATTTTAAAAAACAAAATTTCTTCTCACAGTAACATTTCTTATTCCTCCCCACTCATTTAACTAGAGAAAAAAAACTGAAACAGGAGCAAACATTTGTGTTTGTTATTGTTTTAATGATGTATTTATTTTTGCTGGAAAGAAAGATTTACAGAGAGGAGAAACAGAGAGAAAGACCTTCCATCTGTTGGTTCACTCCAAGTGAACACAATGGCCAGAGCTGAGCCAATCCAAAATCGGGAGCCAGGAATTTCTTCCAGGTCTCCCACATGGATGCAGGGTCCTAAGGCTTTGAGCTGTCCTCTACTGCTTTCCCAGGCCACAAGCAGGGAGCTGGATGGGAAGTGGAAGAGCTGGAGCATGAAACAGCACATTTACTGGATCCCAGCACTTGCAAGGGGAAGATCTGCTAACTGAGCTATCACGCTGGGCCTATGAACAAACCTTTGTACAGCTTACTTTCTGTAAGCTGACTCTACCCTAGTTCTTTGAACTATCTACTTTATCCAGATACTTACAACACTGTGAAGTAATGGGACCTCTATTATAAAAGAAATAGCAAATACAAGCTCAGAGAGGTCAACTTCCTCAAGATAACCAAACCATGATGTAGCAGAGTCAAAGTTTGAGCAAAAACATGGCCATCCCTAAGTCTACTTGTCCTTGTTGCCCAGCCCCCACCCCACCCCAGCACAGCTTTAATCCAACATCCTTGGGAAATTCAGCCTTTGTGGAACTTCTTGGGAACTGGTAGGGATGGAACAGAGATGATGCAGTGAAGTGCTGCCTTGCAAAGAAAAAAAAAACATCCAGGATTCTGCCATTGCCATGAACACAGAGTCAAAATACAAGAATCAAAGGAATAAAGCACAAGCAAATGAAACAAGAGCTGCTAGGACATAAAAAGGAAGCAGAAGAATAAAATTAGAGTGTGACAAAAATGAAGTGCCCATGAGCTATGGCACTGAAGCAGACCAGATCTTGACAGCAAATGTGGCAAAGGACATGGAAGTCATGATGAGAAAAGGAAGGAAAATGAAAGGGAAGTATCAAGCCATAATTAGTCAGTCAGAAAATTTACCAGAAGTGATAAACATGAATGCGAAAAGGTAAGAAAACAGGAGAACTTGACAAGCCTGAAGAAGAAAACCACGTAATAATAACCTTACTTATATGTCCAGATGGAAATCCAAATGGCTTCTGCTTACTGTCTCACAGGGTAGGCCCGGGACAAGGTACTTCTTTGGAGAAGGTTGGCTACTCCCATGCAGTTGGATCTAACTCACCTTTACTAATGCAGATTCATGAGTCACTTCCAGAAGTGCAGCATTTTGAGAACAGAATTGAAACTTGGGAGATAATTGAGACACATTTTTCCCATTAAAAGAAAAGGCACAGGAAGGGTACACTGTGGCTTGTGGTGCTGGCATTCCACACCAGAGTCACACCAGTGTGACCTGGCTGCTGTTTCCGATGCTGCTCTCTGCTAATGTATTTAGGAACACAGTGGAGGATGCTCAGTACCTGGGCTTCTGCCACACAACTGGGAGACCAGGATGGAGTTTCTGGCCCCCAACTTCAGCCCCATGAAGATTTGATCATTGAAACCATTGGGGAGTGAACTAGTGGATTCAAAAGTTCTCTTTCTTTCCCAATATCCTGTGTATGTGGCAGTGGTGGGGTGACCCACAAAAAGCTCCTGGTTCAATGAACCTGACTTTGTCCCTGGCCCTGCCCCAGCTGATATAGCCATCTGGGAAGTACACCAGTGGATAAAGATCTTGGTCTCCGTCTCTCTGTGTAACACTGATTTCAAATAAATACACATTCAAAGAAGCAACAAAGAATTGTTGAGGAATCTTTTTTTAAAAAAAGCTATCAATTCACTTAGAGAGGGTCAAAAAACGAGTGCTGGAGCCAGGCAAATAATGGCAAAAATGTCCTCAAGGACCAGGAATGTGATGCAAAAATGTATAATCCATCAATAGAAAACAATAGGCTAACATTTCTGAATAAGCAAGAGTTCCATGACTGATTTTTCCTTTGAGGAAATTAGTAGAAGCAAATATTAACCAAGAGAAGCCCAGGAAAACCTTGCTAAGGGAACCATTGGTTATTTTGTGCACTTCATCCAATTAACTGAGAGAGAGCATCTAAGACAAATGTAGGGACTGTATGCACCACCATGGAAATGCTATGAACATCTATGAAGCATGTATGATAGAATTCATAAAGCGTTCAAGAAGAGAGGGAAGGTGTATGATGACTTCAATATAGTCAGGTTTTCAGTTCATAGCAACAGTTTCAAACCCTGACCAAGAGTCCAGCTCAGCCAGGACTGTGTGGGCTCAGCATTTTTTCCAGAAGCCTCCACCAAGTCAGGAGAGCTGAGCTTGGAAGGCCCTGGGGAGAACTCTCAAGAACTCTATACAACTTATTTCTGCTTCAGGATGCAGAGAAAAAGGAAGTGAAACCAGGATTTATGTACAAGGGATTTACCAAGGAAATGTGTTCAGAGAAATCTGGAATGGGGAAGGATAGAGGAGAATCCAAACAAGGCTAAACACCTTCAATTTCACCTCGTAAACACAGAAGCAACATTAACAGGGTTGTCAATCTTATGATGCTTTTCTTTGTAACAAGACCCAAAGGTGATTTGACCAACGGGTCACTGCCGGCTTCACAGGTAAAGCAGTAATATGACCACAGCAATTATTTGGTTTTAGCAGGAAAGATGGAGAAAAGATCAAGGGGTCTTCAAATATTCAATTCGCTGCTACCTGAAATTCACTTAACCTTCTGCATCAAATGCAACCAACTGAGTAAAGACAAAACTTCACAAACGTCCTCATCTAAAACTCAAGCTTTGAGGGCTGTGCAATGTCCATTGAGTGAATGATACAGCTACACAGAATGGTCACCTAAACATCTTTCCTACAAGTCAAGATCATTGTGAAACACCTACCAAAAATCGCATAACATATCCTGTTAGAAAGGCTGATCGCATCAAGAGCTGGCAGTGATGGGTCTATCAACTCTCACGCTGTGGATGAGGATGGAAAATGGTGTTAACTAGTTGGAAAGACAGTTTCTTAAAAAGTTACTGTCTACCATACATAGGTTCTAGCCTTTCCACTCCTATTTTCCCAGGAGCAGAGAAAACCATGCCCATCTAAGAACTGTGCCATGACAGCAGCTTTATTTGTAATAGTCAAAACGAGTGAGCAGTTCTGATGTCCATCAATGGGTAAAGGAATAAACTGATACATCCACAGAATGGAGCATTACTCAACAAGAAACTATTGATGTGTGGAACATCAATGGGGAGGGGCGGTGTTCCCATGTGCCAAGCACTGTTCATTGTTTCATTCAAGTCTCAGAGGCATCCGAGCAGGTCCTATTGTTCTCACCTCTTTAGAATGGAGAGAACCAACACTTGGAGAAGGTGAGGTCCACCTTCTGAGGTCCACCAGCTGGAGACCAGCAGAGGCAGCCAGTCAGTGGTACAGTCCCACATGTGCTGCATTCGGTGGAGAGCTGGGGGCACTTGGTGGGGGGCCCCAGGTCCCCCTGCCAATCCCCCAAACAGGAAGGGCTTCAGCGCTGGTGGGAAGAGTGCATCTTTGGAGGAGGAGGGATTTTTTTTTTCTTGCTTCTTTTCATGCCCCAGATGACTCACCCTTCTCTGGCCTCTCAGCTCCAAACCCTCAGGTCTTCATGTGGAGGTGCCCCATTTGAGGACCCACATGTCAAGGCACAGGTCTGCACAAGCAGCAGCTCCACCTGAACAACCTCTTACCAAGGTACACTTCAACTTGATATTCTCACTGTTTATTCTGCATTTTCCACAGGGTGGGAGAAAGAACATCCAAGGAACTGCATAAACTGGTGATTGAAAAGGGAAAAAAAAAATCCTTCCTTTCTTTGCAGTTGTTCAGGTCTGTTGGGAAAGGCGATAGGAATGCATTTGGAGCCAAGCTCGCTTGCTGGATTGTCAGGGTTTGGAGATGGCTGTGAGGGTCATTGTTTTCTGTAAAGGTCATTGTCTTGTCATGAAAACCCCAGCTGAGCATGCCAATGCAGGAAAGCCACCAGCTTGCCAGATGTCCCGTGTCCCAGTCACCTGCTCTTCCTGCCCTAGGAAGGATGTGGGATGGTCTCTGGAGTAAAGACAGCAGATTGGGGTGTGTTTCTTTCTTGCTCTGGAATCAGCTGCAAAGCGCACAAACAAAGCACACACAGGACGGGTCTCAGAACCCTGCCCCACTGCCGCCTCCTTCCACGCCAGCAGCCGCTGGGTGTTGTGCACAGTGAGATAAGCAAATGACAGTTGCGGCTGTTCCCATCCTGTGTGTGCGTAGTTGCAGTCTCGGTGGGATTACCGAGCCTCGCAGTCTTGTGGGATAGCCCACAAGGGAAAAGGTGAGGAATGAATGGCGCGCACACTGGGCAGGGGTCCTGAGTAGTGACTCTGCGTGCGTGGCAGGGGTAGCACGTAGACTCAGGCAATCAAGTGACAAGGGTTCAGCTCTTGGGAAGAGTGGCTCTGAGTAATTCTGGCAAGGCCTCTGTTGTGTTAGCTGCATGAAAGTTTTCTTTTCTCTGATGCAGCCTCTTCAGATTGGGCAGGGGCCACCGTTACACTTCCAATCCCATGTCTGCTTCCAGATGCAGCTCAGATGCAAAGCTGAACATGGGAAGGCAGCATCTTCTGCACTCTGCCATTGCCCCTTTGCTCATTTTTATCACCCTGATTTGAGATCAAGTTTATCCTCATCTCAACTCTGCATTTTAGAGAAAAGACAGATGAGAGAGAGAAGGACGGACCTGCAGTATCCCCAAGGCCCACTGGCATCTGGCTGGAAGAAATCTTGGAGCTCTGAAGGGGTAGACACCTAAAGTCCGAACAGGATTTCCACTGTGACTCTTCCTTCCTCCTGGCTGTCCCAGAAGCCTCCATGCCTCAATCCCACCTCAGTCACCAGTGACCCATCAGTGCTCTTACTAGGGGCCTGTGTCTAAAGCCCAGGCCACTCACAGACAGTCCCCATTCTGACCTTGGACTGGAACAATGCGCCAAGAGTGTTCTCTGCATCTCCAAGGGTAAGGCCAGGCCAGGCACTGCTCATACAGAACACACATGTGCTTATGCCTTCCTTCTGTGCCCCCCGGAGCAGGCGTTTCTGGAGAAAATACATAGGGATGCTTCCCAAAGATCTTGGAAAATGGAATTTCAACCTAATTTCACTGTACTGCAAAAATTCTTTGATCCATGCATACTGTCTTTATAATACACATTCTCATGAACTTTTTGAAGACTCCTTGCATGCACCTGAATCTATGAAAACCTCCTCCCAAGCAGATTCAAGTATCTGTGTGTATATTCTTTCCCCTATACCATGCACTTACTTACTCAGGTCAGTGCTAACTGCGTGCCAAGCACCGTTCCAGGCACTGAGAGATTCAGGGAGAAGGAAATGAATCCCCCAGCCTCTGGAGTAGATACTTTCATGGGTTAAGACAGGAAAAGAAACATCTAAGTGTAGATACCAGTGTATGACAAAAGCTATGGAGCAGCAGAGAGCAGGGGAGAGGCTGTGATGGTGACTGGGACGTTGAGACAGGCCACCAGGGAAGCCTCAGTGAGACGGTGATAACCAACTGGAAGCCAAAGACAGTGAGCTAGCCCACAGCCACCTCTGCAGAAAGAACACCTCAAGCAGCGAGCAAAGCAAGTGCAAATGTCCTGGGGTGCAACAGTCATGAAACAGCAAGTAGGCCAGTGTAGCTGGAGCAGAAGGAGCAAAACGGGACAGGAAGAACATGAGGTCACAGAAGAGGGTGTTCTGACAGGGCAGAGGAAAGGCAGCAACTGGCTCCTGGCTGCTAGGAGGGGGGTGGTGGAGGAGTCTGGGACAGAAGCAAGGAATTCAGTTTGGAGGTGGCAGCAGGATCCTGGCCAAGGGGTCATGGTGTTGCATCATGTAGTAACAGCAGGGGAGGTGAGAGGTCTGAGGAGAGAAAGAAGGGGCAGGTGGCAGAATCTGCTGGTGAACTGGGTTTGCTAGGTGCTCTTGGTCCTGAATTTCTAGCAAAGAAGTGAACATGAGGTCAGTTTAGCAAGGTGTGAATGCATCCACAACAGAAGCTTCTACAATTCTGTCTTAGACATGGGACAAAGGCCCCCTTGATGAGAGCCTATTCTGCAGCGGGTGGTGTCTTAGAACCTTCCTCCTGGCGGGCCAGTGCTGTAGGTTTGAGTATTTCTGCTTCAAGGATAAGGGAACCAGAATCCCAGACATGTTCCACCAGTCAGGAAGAGAGACAGGGACCCGTGTGAGCCAGAGACAGAGGGAGAGGCCCAAGGGCAGGAGCAGGAGGTGGCACAGCAAGGGCAGGCATCAGAACGAGGAAGCCACGGTGTCTTCCCAGGAGGCCCCAGCTTCTCCTCAGAGCTGCAGGGTGGAGCCATGAGGCCCAGGTCCAGCTCCTCAACCCAGTACTGAGCCTCCTCAGCAGGACCCAGGATGCAGCTGCTGTGACAGCGGTCGCCAGAGGCAGGACAGCTAAGCAAGGACAGGCAGGAGACGCTGCCATCCCCTTCCCAGGCCAGCGTCTGTGTGCACCCAGGCGCAGGCTGCCTGAATGCCTTGGACTCCAAGTGTCTCCGTTATGGACTGTGCACGAGGCGCTATCTGGGAGGAGGCCTGAGGCGGTTGCCTCTGGCCTGTTGGGGCTGTGGGGAGGAAGTGGGCGGGTGCTCAGCTCTGTGCACCTGCACTGGGCGGTGGCTATTTCTTCTCTGGTTGCCCCAGCAACGGAAACAACAGAGGCAGCCGAAACCCCCTTAACACTCAGCCTGGGCTGACCCTGACCCTGGCAGCGGCAAGGCCCTGCCTCTCGTGGCTTCCCTTTACTCCAGTCCCTGAAAGCATCTTCTGTGAAAGCAAAAGCCTGCCTGTCCCCCACCCTCAGACAGGACTGAATCACTTCCCAGGGCTTGACCAGCTGAGCTCCTGCAGGCTGCAGTGCCCCAGGGAGAGGGCGGGACATGCATGTCAGCCTGCAGTCGAGGTCCAGCCTGGGAGGAGCAGACTAGTGTCCTCATTCCAGGCTGGGCAGGTTCCCCTTGGAGAGAACGAGCAACCATACTGATGTATGCCACCCGCTGATGGCCATGAACACGCCTTTCTGGAAAACAGGCAGCCAGCCCCGCCCACGGACTCACAAATGGATGTGGCGGCCCAGAGAGATGTGAGCTCTGAAGCGAAGCCCTTGCACAGTGCTCTTGGGAACCATGGTGTCCAGGGCTCAGCCAGCTCCTCCTCCTCTCCGGGAGCTGCGCACACCTGACAAGCACATCTCACTCATAGAGCTGGGGACAGAGAGTCCAGGATCCTTCCCAGCAGCCTGTTTCGGGATAAACCTTGACACTGAAGGAGGAAGACATCCGGATGCCACTCTGTTTTGTTCCTGCCACACTCCACAAGTTAACCTCCACACTTTACAGGGGGAAAGCTCAGTTCAGAGAGGCTGGGTGACTTGGCACAGATCACACAGCGAGCAAGAAGCAGGGCAGGGTTTTGAACCCAGATGTCCCACTCAATATGACAGTGTAGTGATCGGTTTAAAGGCAAAGAGAACGGCACTCCACTGAGTGATGAAAAGGTGGGCTTTTACTAAACACTGATTTTCAGTTGCTATTCTGTCCTAAAAGATTTTAAAATTATTTACCTATTTTTAATTTATTTGAAAGAGAGAAAGAGAAAGAAATAGAAAGTTCACTCCTGCGAGGCCAGAAACAGTCAAGCTGTGTCTTGATAACGGTGCCTCATAGGGAGGAGCAAGAAGATGATCATAACCTGTTTGGCTGATTCAAGGAAGACTTCCTGGAGAGAGCAACGGAAGCTAAGCCTTATCAGTCACATGGGACTTCAACAGATTCTAAGGATTCTTGGCTTAAAAAAAAAAATCCACTTGGGCCTGTATCTGGATCTTCCCCCACGCAAAGGCAGTATTCCTGTTGCACGTCCCTTGGTGGGGAGCATCCCTGAAAGGACCAGAGGAGAAAAGGGCCACTTCCAAACAAAGAAAACTTCATAGCCTGGCTCACCTCACTCTACCCATCCTAACTTCAAGCAAAAGCAGGAGACAGGCATCCACACGCACTGCCTCATAGACTCACGGTGCACCTGCCCACAGCAGCCAGCCGAGGAGGGAGCCACGGAGGGAGCCACATAGGGAGTCACGGAGGGAGCCACAGAGGCTTCGTTCACATCCTCCGCTCAGAAAACAGAAAGGAGCACATTTGTCAAGATGGAACAAGGCAGGCCTTGAGCAGACAGCTGGCTCCAAGGATTTTCTTGAATCTCCTGCTACGACTCTGCAACTTGGCCTTTTCCCTTCCATGACTGAACGCTCAGCTCGATCTGTCTTTCACAGAAAGGGTGACCACAGAAACCACACAAACAGCTGGACACTCTGATGGAAACCCGGGACGCAAAGCCAAGCCAAGCGGGGTGAGATCTATCTTCCGGCTTTGCTCTGCTGATAGGGAGGCCTTTTCCCCCTTTCTCCCTTCCAGCCTGCTTCCCCTGGCAACCTCTGAACTCTGGCTCACAAAACCCCCTTTCAAGGAACCCAGTCCCCCTGAACATACTCATGTTTCAGGCAAGTTTCCCGTCACATGTTCTCCTTTGCAGCCCACAGTGTGTGTTAGTTTGTATCTCTGAAACCAGCTCCTAGTCTTCATGGAGGCAGGTACCACCCATGATGGCTGTCACCACCTCCAAGGGAGAGACACTCAGCATGTTATAGGAACCTGATGGCCAAGAGGCAGCCTGTTGTAGCAGTGATTGGAGACAGAGAGACAGACAGACCTGGATGCGAATGCCAGCTCAGCTGCTTACCATAAAGCTACACGTACCGCAAAAATGAGTGTCACAACCTTCATTTCGGCAGGTGACGTGAGAACTGTGTAGCCACGAGCCTCCTCTACTTGTCACCTTGTAGGTGCAGGTTCAGTAGTGTTCGTTTCTTTACACCATCCTGTCCCCTGAACTGACTCTTCACAGCTCTCAAGGTGAATTTGCCCTTGACTCTCAACCCATGCAGACTTTTTTCTTTGTAAGGGCCAAAGCTCAACCCAAGAATTTCAGTTCGAGCTCCAAAATGCCAAATTGAGAGGCCACATTTACACTATGTGTGTCTGTCAGGGGCCTGAGCTTCAAGAACAGAAAGTAACCCTGTTCATTTCAGAAGAGGAAGTGAGCAAAAGCAAACAAGAGTTTCCAGGATACTGCAGAACCAGGAGCTGCTGTTTCTCCACCAAGAGCAATGTTCCAGCTCAGGACGGAGTTGGGCTGGGGAGGATGGGCCATACATGGTTATTGGGCCCAGCCCTAGCCACCAGCCTATGAGCCTGGCCAGCCCTGGGTACAGGGTGCTGGCTATGGAACAGCGGTTGCTACCCCCTTTGGAAACTGAACTCAGACCCAGTCTGTCCCAACCTCACCAGACTGGAACACATTGAGTGCTTTTTTTCTGTTCTGCTTCTAGGTATAAGAGAGACAATCCCAACAAGCAGAGCCCAGGCTATTATCCCAGAAGCTAGCTAACAAAGCAGGCTGAGATAATGGAGGTTGGCCATGTTTAGATTCTCTATGGGGGAAAAAAGTCTCCATCAGGCCAGGAAATCCCTGCACCCTCTCCTCCACCCTCCAACAAAGGGTTCAATCCCTGGACATTAAAAAGAGATAACTATGGGTTGACATTCCCAGGAATTTGTTCTCTCAGTTTCCTCATTCTGCTCCTGGCTAGCCTCATGAACCCAGTCTCATTCCCAGCTTTCAAGCATTTTCTAGGAGACACTTCCATGGCGGCTCTCAGACATTCCCATTTTCCATCACTATCAGCTATCCGTTTGTATTGGTCATCCCAGCATTCTACATTGCATTGTGTAACCCACGTTCAGTGTCTCCCACTGTTCAGTTGTGTAGTTCTAAAATGCTATTTCTCCCAGAATCACTCGAATCATCTGCAGAAGGGGAGCTTGTCACATTTACGCAGCACTTCAGGGATGAGTTCCTTCTCTCACGTGGCCACCTGTGCCACGACCCACATAGCATGAACCAGGGTTTGAACAGAGGGTTGACACATAATGAAAAAAGACAAGAAAGGTACATATACAGAAAGAGATTTTTGAAAGCGAAGCAATCCAACGGTCTCCATGAGAATAGCTCAACCCATTCTTATCCTGGGAGCTTTGAAGGAAAACAAAAAGATACAAGAGAGAAGCTTTGAAAGCAGTAGGCTCTGCAGAGGGGGAACAACTCAGAGCCTGTCCTGACGGCCTCTGTACATTTGGATATCCGTATTACAAATCAACTGAATCCACCTGTGGTACTTTTGTTTACTGATTAATCACTATCCCACATAGATGGTCTTCTGGTGGATCACTACGTGAGCAGAGCTAGGAGGGCAAGCAGAACACGGGGCCAATTGCCTTAGGAACGTGTGCTGCCCGAGACTCTGGCCTTGCCAACCATGGACCCTGTCAATGCAGAATCATCCCTTACCGCTGCCATTCCCCGACTCCCAGCTCTGGTCTGTCTGGGTTCTTCTCTGGCTGCTGCTGGCTTTCCCCACTGACCTCCAGCCTGGCTTACGAACAGGCCCTGCCTCTGATGGCCTTGGCATTTGCCTGACTCCGGCCTTGTGTGCAGAATGTCTTAGCAGAGCCACTTGGTTTCTGCCTGCGGAAACCTGAATCAAAGTGTAAAAGAGCTATTCTCAGTGAACTTTGTGCCGCCACTCTCATCAAAATGGTTTTGGTCAAATAAACAAGAAAAAAGATTCTCCTAAAATGTCATAAACACAATGGCCAATTAAATGCTCCAGAACACCATCAAATGGACTTTTAATTTTCTACCCATTTCCAAAGATCATTTCAATACAGACCATGTCCACATTTTAGCTGATGTCCCCATAACAGTTTCTGCCATCTGGAATATGCTGCAACAGAACTTCCTTGAGATTCTCTGCTAGGAAGATTTCTCCAACTTCCTTCTTCCTATGTCAGAATTATCCCCAAGGAAATGAATGTCAACTACATACAGAGAAGAATAAGGAAGACAGGGTGGTCTCTCAAACAGAGGTCCCCATACCCACAGCAGCAGCTTCCCCCAGGAGCTTGGTCCTGTCCCAGGCTGAGAGATCTTCATGTTGCATGTGTCCAGGTGACCCCTATGCACAGAATGGTCTGCTCCATGCTGGCACAGATGAACACTAATGCCTGCAAACTCCCCATAATATACCTTAAGCTATTTTACTCACCCAAAATTCTCTTAGGTAGATCTGGCTCTTCACTTCAGGACTTACAAAGCTTTGGGGATGGGGGGTGGGGTGGGAAGAGGGTTGCTTGTACCCTCTGGAATCCTGGGACTTTAAGGAGATCTTAGCATTTTGTGCTTTGGCCACAGAGAAGCTGAGGTGACTCTTAAGCTCTCTTCTTGTGAGAGTCTGATCTTGGCATTGAAGATGGTGCTATCAATACTGGGATTGATCCTTGCACAGCACAGCGCAGGTGCATTTAGCACTGCAACTATAGAGCACACAAGGAATTCTAACACAGCACTTGGTTAGAGTTCTGCAAACATTAGACCCTCTCAACCACCAGCATGTTTATGTGTTCACCAAATGCAATGAATGTCAAAACCACATCAACTGCCACAAAAATCAATGCTAATATGAGGATCCCAGCCCATCCCCTGTTCATTAGCCTTCAGTCACAAAAGGTCTTATTAATTCCCACAATACACTGCTTTGTACCATAGAATTTCAACAGACTTGGAGTCAGAAAGACCTATGTTCAAATACTGAGTCGACCACCTAGTAGTTCAATGGAATCAACCACTTGGCACTACCCAGAGCTCCTCTCTTAGTTGTGGCCCCTCCTATACAATGGGGTTGTGAGGGCCAGCTTCCAGATTAGTAACAAGGGCCCCCTTTGGGTGAGTATAAGAAATTCAAGCTACATGAGACCCTGCTGCCCCATTCCCAAGGCCCCTGAGGGAGGCCAGGCCAGGAATTCCCTTTCTACAAGTGTTCAGCCTATGCCCCAGCCCAGCTGAGGAAAGATAGTTGAATGCTCCTTCACACTCCAACCACTATGGTCACCCCAACTTCTACCCAACAATTACTGCAGACCACAAGCTCTCAAGGCTGCCTGGAGTCAAACAAATGCCTTTTGCTCCTTCTCTTGCAGCTCCACGGCACCTCTCATAACCTGGAATGGGTTCGGAGAAAGAGGCCAAGAAGAGAGCACGGGAGGAAATGAGAGAGGCAGGACATGGGGAGCCCTTCCTCAACGGATCTGCAATCTAGGGTCTCTACCTTCTGCTTCTGAGCAGGAAAGGAGAAAAAGGAAAATTGAGCCATGCTTTCCTCTGAAGCCATGGGAATAGGGCAAGGACATGAATCTGCTTCCTTCTATCAAAACTTGAAGCAAAGGGCAAGCATTTAACTTGGCAATTAAGACATGGATTGAAATTCCCATGTCTCACATAGGGGTATCTGGGTTTGATCCTAGCTCTGGTCCCTCATTTCAAGTTCCTGCTAATGGGGGCCCTAGGTGGCATCAGTGGCAGCTTAGGTAGTTGGGTTCTTGCCATCCCTAGAAGAGACCTGGATTAAGTCCCCAGCTCCCTGATTCTGTTGGTGCTGACTCCAATAACCAGTTTTTAGAATCCATCAGGTAAGGGGATATCGCTGTCATTATTTTTAGAAACCCAGACTCTAAGTGAGCCATGGGCTGAGGCTGAATGAGCTCATGGGCCAGTGACTGCTGTGTGATTTAGACTCACTGTGTGCTCATCAACAGTATCAAAGGGTCATTACTGTTCGTCACCCCGGCCTTGACTGTTTTTCAGTGACAGTAACTTGTCCTGTGCTTGCCAGCATACTCTAACACTAAGATCAAAGTGAAGATAAAGATTACAGCAATGCTACACAATAGAAAATCACATTTTTAAAATTCATCGGCCAGCAAAAACATACACAATCTCTTTCCAAAATATGCTACACAGCCAACAAAATGATTTTAAAAGAGGGCCACTCTCTTTAGTCTCTGAAAGTACTGAAAGGAGATGCTTTCTCTACATCCAAGACTGAGTGTAGGCCACCAAAGGATTTAACATGGGTCCCACCTCTCGCATTACAGGGGGGCTGCCCCTGGCTACTACAATCGCTGGAGCTCAAAGTAAAGCCTGCAGGACAGAAGGACTGACATCCTGGAAAGCTTGTGAGAAAAAAATCCCATCCCCAGGCACCGTTCCAGACCTAGGGATTTGGAATCTGCTTTAGATAAGGTTGGAAGCGGATCCACAGATTCATTCCAGTTGAAGAAGGGCAGTTTTAGATCACCAGAAACCCAAGGGGCAATTGTACCAGGTTCTTGCCTGGGGATTCTCGAGAAAGGCAGATTTATTTTGTCACCTCCACCAGACAACTAGAAAGGGACAGTGCTTTTCTTGGGACATTACTCACCAGGATGGGAGAACAGGGCCTTTGTTCACACTGCTGACACACTCTTGCTCAGATCAGTGAGCGATTCCAGGGCAGCAGCAAACTCCTGAGGCAAAAACACAATGTTTACATGCCAAGGTAACCCTGGGAACCACGTGACCTCTGCTGGGAGCCTATAATTGTGTTTGAAGGCTTACAAGGCCTGCAGGTGATAAGCCTGTCTTGGTCATCTTTTTAATGGCCACACTCATTAGCTTTCCTCTAAGCTTTGTCACAGTAGGGATGTGCTTCAAAGTGCAATGATGACAGACTGTGTAACATTGGTAAGATGAAGACATGGGTGAAGGAAGAAAAGTGTATGTGGGGCGTGGGGATGAGGGTGTGCTTTACAACATATACAGGACTTGTGACCCAGCAGAGGGGGTGTTTTGGGCGAGACATGGAAGTAGGGGAAAGTTCAGGGGAGCTCCCAAAGGGACTGGTCTCTGGCTTCCATCAAACACAGCCAAAGGGGTTCCTTAAAGCCTTTTATGTTTCTCAGCATTCCTAATTTATACTTAAAGTGGTTGGTGGGATAGTTTAAACTAGACAGAACTTCTCAAACATTTTTGTCAGATGTTTAAAATGCACTCAAAGTTGGTGTCCATGTAAAACTAGTAGAATGCGAAAGCCAATTAGTTCCACAGGCCACCAACAGTCTGCCTCCTACTATACTTCCTTGCTATCATTTTTCCTGCCTTATAGACAATGATCAGCAAAGTCATAATATACCACTGACTCACCATCATTCTGCTTCCAAAACCTACCATGATCACAGCCTGAAAAGATCCCTGTATAGGAAAACAACAACAGCAAAAACCTACGATGCTTTTTCTCTTTTCCAGGCATCCATTTCCCTAAGAAAAAGGACTTTAGAGCACAGCATTGCCAATCAGTGGTATTTCTCTTCCATACTTACTCTTCAAAATTTTCTCTGCAAACTTCTGGAAGGAAATCTGATTCTTCTCTAATTCCACTCCAATCCTCCTGGGAATGACAGTTTTGTAGGGCAGCAGCAGCCTGGAAGGACTCCCGACCTAGCGGAACAGAACAATGTGTAGCAACGTACAACTTCTGCATGGCCTTTCCCTTGGATAACACTCCTTACCATGCATCATCTTGAGTTTCTCAAGAGGTATGGACTGTTTTTAATTAACGCCTGAGTGATGCAAGTGGACTGAGAGTTATTTCAAGGCTGTTTGCGCATCTTCAGGCCCTCCTAGCCAGCTTCCAGAGCTCTATTTGGAAAGGCTAGGGGGTGGTCGGAGGCAATTATGTTTCTTCTGCAGCAGCTGCCAGAGATTACTGCCATCAGAGTAATTATCACAAATAATTGTGCCCTTTCTTCCCCGCTGACGGGGCAGAATGGGAGCGGAGAATCATCTTGAAATAGATGTGCCACTTGCTCCATCCAATGGGGAGAGCTCAGGTCAGTGAGCATACACTGCCGTATCTCCGCACCGTGCCTGAGTGAGCTGAGGGGAAAAACGAAAACTCATCTGCCATTAGAGAACTTGTTTTACAACCAGTCTTCTGCGGAGAATGATTCCCAGAAGGCAGGATGAGGGGCCAGTTTTCCAGATTCCTGGACTTTGAGCCAAGTACCTGGCTTATCTCTGCATGGGCAGGTGAGAAAGATATTACTAATAGCCCCTATCTTCCTCCCTGCCTTTATGGTGGTCCCAGGGAGGTTATTAAAGTCACCTGTCAGGTTTGCTGTGGAGCAGTCAGTCCAGTCGCTGCAGGGGGCTCTTCAAACAGTCACCAGACCAAAGATAAGAGAGGCTGGGAGTTTCGCAAGCTCTGTAGTGTCATCTACATCTGCCCTGAAATGCACCAGACGCAGGAATGCAATGTTCCCTAGCAACCAATTAACATCCACATCTGTGCAGTGCTAGGCAGGGCTGGCAGGAGCAGAGTTGACCGGGCTGGTGTTTGTAAGAGCTGGCACTCTGATTGTGAGAGGCCAGGTGACTGTCTCTTCTCTAGCACTGCAGGCTTCATTGCTACCGAAGAATCTGTATTCATGTCTGATGTGAACCAGACAGTCAGCTAGGTGCTGAGTGGGGCGAGGAAGAGTGAGAGGTAGCCAAGACAAGCTCAAGACAAGCCTTAGATGAATTCACCATATGACCCTTCATCCTTTGCTCCAGAGGCAGAATGGTAAGATTTCTGAATGAAAAGGTCACAGGATTAAAATTTGCAATTTGGATTCACCCCTTGCTAGCTGTTGACCCTGGGCAGGTCATTCCATGCCTCAGTTTCTCCATCTATAACTTGAGGATAAAAACACTCTGGCTACCTACCTCACAAGATGGCTGCAAAGTTCAAAGGAAATTGTACATGCAAAATCTCTCTATATTGCAAAGCATCATGCAAATATAAGCATTAATCTATGATCGGTCAGCATTTACTTCATTCATAAAAACAATGCCACATGCTTCCTAAACAAAAATCCTACCTTTTCATCTCTTTTAAAGCTTATTTATTTGAAAATCAAAGACGGAACAAGAATGAGAGAGAGAGAGAGAGAGAAACATCTCCCCATCAGCTGGTTCACTCTCCAGATAGCCACAACAGTCTGGCTAAAGCCAGGAGCCAGGTGCTTCATCCAGGTCTCCTATGTGAATGCAGGGGCCCAAGAACTCACACAATCTTTTGCTCTTATCCCAGGCCATTAACAGAGAGCTGGACCAGAAGTGAAATGGCCAGGACTTGAACCAGAGCCCATATGGGATGCCAGCATTGTGAGCGGCAACTTTACCCAACACAGCATACCACCAGCCCCTACAACTCCCCTTCTTCCAAATCCTTTCAAAGTTAGCACATGTGGAAAAACTAGGTTAACTTTTCTTCCAAGGCAAAAGTGTAACACAACCATTTATGTGGCCCTGTTACTGAGAGTACATAAATGCCCAAACAAGGTAGAATGATTACGGGTTCCACATTCAGATTAGAAAAAAATAAAGGGAACAAAGGGACTATTCTGGTTACTGTTGCTGAGAAAAGTAGTCTCAGAAACAAGCATCTAGGTAGTCGCAATATTGAAACGCAGAGGGGAGCTGCGGCCCATGAGTAACCTGGTCCCATGCTACTCACATGGGTGAGCTAGTGTAAGCTCCTGGCTCCTGGCTTTGATTTGGCTCAGTCCTGGCCTTTGTGGCTGGAGGTGGTGAGGGTGGAGGTAGGGGTAGAATGGGGGTGGTGGTGGGGATGGTAGTGGGTGGGTGAGTGGGTGTGTCCCTCTGTATGTATAACACTGACTTACAAATAAATCTTTTTTAAAAAATGTGCTGTGTTCCATAATAACTCCACTGTGGCCAAAAGGGCCTCATCAACATGTTAGAGGCCCAACCTGAAAGCCTCTTTTCTCTACCATTTTAGCACCAAACTCCATGACAGCACAAAGCAGAACACTTGAATACAGAAAACTGGGGCATCAGGGAGGGCCCAGACCAAAACGCCTATCCCATATAGGGTCCTCACGCTTGTTCTTGCAGCCCAGCTTCTCTTTATCCCTACCTCCCCAGCTACTCTCTGCAGGCAGAAATCCCTTTAACAAGAGAACAATTCTCTTGAAACCCAATACACTCACTGATACTTGAACAGGAGAGACTGTTTGGGGATCTTAAAGCAAAAGAAACAACTTAGGAAAAGGGAAGGGGGGCACTTAATGCCACTTAAGCCACACCCTGAGCAGCCTCCATGCCAAGGGTTTTCAGCAAGGCTTTTCTATCACCATCTCTATGGAAGCCAAGCAAGTCAAGATGCCAAATCCCAGTTCTGTCCCACTGAACCTGTCTGCACAGTGGGTCTCTCCAATGACTCTCCTGGGATAGCAACTGACTGCAACTTTTCCAGACCCTGCAGTCTCAGTCAGCAGGACAAAATGCAGGAGCTATGAGGCCTGGCTCGGCACTTCCCTTATTTTATAGGTGAGGAACCAGGTGAATGGTGCAAGGACTTGACCCAAGTCCCAGAGTTAGTGACTTTAGAGCCAAGGTCTTCCAATTCCTTCCTGCAAGCAGAAATCAGTGGACAATGTTTGGCTTTAATTTTTGTCTTCTAAAAGACTTAGCCTCATTTTATTTTTAAAATGTTTATTTAAAAGGCAGAGAGAGAATGAGACAGATACTTTGCACCTGGCAATTCACTCCCCAAATGCCTCCAACATCCGGGGCTGGGCAAGGCCAAATCCAGGATCTTGGAACTCAGTCAGGGTCTCCCATGTGGGAGCCAGGGACCGAGCACTTGAGTCGTCAGTTGCTGTCTCCCAGGATGCATAGAAGTGGGAAACTACAATCACAAGGGAACCAGACGCCAGCCTAGGGACCAGAGACAGGATGCTGGTATCTAGTAAGCATAGCAAATCTGTGCCAGTGTCCAGATTTCTTCTCAGAAGGACCCTCCTGGCAAGTTAGTAAGCTGTCAAATCCTGGAGAAAGGGCTTCCGGCACTGCTCACATCCATGTAATCACATGCTTTGGTTGACTCACCTGATGCTATATCTCTTACAGCTGATCCCAGGAATGCATCTTATAACCAAGCGAATCTCACCCAGTCAGGGTACCAATGCACACAGCAGGCCCCTCATGCTCAAGTATAAATGAGTGCAATAGTCAATCTGGCCTCCTTCCCTCTAACACAGGTTCCCCTCACCTGGTACCCAGCCACCAAGGAAAAGAGGAAAAAAGGGGACATGAAGTCTCTGTTGCTGTTGACAGATACATACAAGAGAACTAGAATTGCCTGGAGTTCTGTTTGGTGTTTCAGCTGGAATAGGTCACAATCACGCATGTTTTTACTAAGAAGTAAATGCAAAGCTGCTAAGACCAGACAAGTTTTGGATCCCTAGGGCTTATGCCCCACACCTGAGGCTTTGTTCCTAACTGGCCATACTGGCAATGGGTGCCTTGCTCCACTTGCCTTCTGTCCTCCCATCTATGTTGAATACTGTTCAGACATGGCCAAACTTCCCTACTAATCCAGGCCGTGGGACCTGCTGGACCTGGTGATCAATGCCTTCTTTCTCACATCTTCTCTGAAAAGCTTTGTGATGCTCTTCCATAACATCACGTTCCCGAGCTGGTATGATGTGGCTTGCCTAATGCACTGGTTGACTTTTGCAGTTTCCTCCACCTCCCTAGCCCTTTGACTGCTTCCTCTAGAATCTTTCTACAAGGCAGCATCTCTGATTCCTGGCCAGATGCCTTTTCCCAAGGCCTTCTGCAGACCCAGCCTCTTTGCTTTACACATTTCCAGCTCTCTGGGTTTGAAAGACAAAGAGGAAAGTCTCTATGTATACAGATCCAAGTCCTCATTTATGCCCCAGCCATCATCTCTAATGTTTTTTAGTATTTAAAGAGTCTTGGACCTAGCATGGTAGCCGAGCAGCTGAAGTCCTCACCTTGCACATGCCAGGATCCCATATGGGTGCCAGTTTGTGTCCCGGTAGCCCTGTTTCCCATCCAGTTTCCTACTTGTGGCATGAGAAAGCAGTCAAGGATAGCCCAGAGCCTTGGGACCCTGTAGCCACATGAGAAATCCAGAAGAAGCTTCTGACTCCTGGCTTCAGATCAGCTTTGCTCTGGCCATTGCAGCCACTTGGGGAGTGAGTCAGCAAACAGAAGATCTTTCTGTATCTCCTTCTCTCTGTGGATCTGTATTTCCAATAAAAATAAATAAATCTTTTAAAAAAAATAATTGTTTTAAAAAAGAGTCTCTATTTAGGTTCCTCTGTCCCATTTCCTCAAAAGCAAGAATTTGAGTAAAGCCACTTGTCTGGACAAATGTGTCACACATCACTGTATCTGGGATCAACAACTGGCTGCGGCTTCTGATTCCAGCTTCCTACTAATGCAGGTCGTGGCCGGCAGCAGCGATGGCGTGAATCACGGGCTCCCTGCTGCTCACATGGGAGACCTAGACTGAGTTCCTTGTTTCTGGCTTCATCCTGGCCCAGTCCCACTTGTTGAAGGCACTGGGGGACCAATCTAGTAGATAAGTTTATTATCTCCCCCTCTCAAATAAATACATAGTTTTTGTTTGTATGTTTTTCAAGAAGAGTGGATTAAATAAAAACATTAAAAAAAAAAGTTATCGGGTACCAGGGATTCCTCAGAATGAGGGCAAGGAACTGTTATTTGCCCAGATGGGGTTGTCCTTCCCTGACTCATGCTTATTGCGTAGACAGTAACCCCTGCATCCTAACCTTGTGTTTCCAGGCCCTGGAGGCTGACAGATGCCTATAGGTGGGTAAAGCAAGAAGCTATCTGTGTACACAGCAGCCGCCTGCAGCTGAACCCCAGGGCGGCCCACAGGACATGATGGGATGCTAACAGTGGCTGCTACAAAGCGAGGGTGTCATTGCTCTCTGTGATTCAGAGGTCCCCTCTCTGCATAACCTTCTAGAACTCAATGTCACTGGATGTGTGTTCGATGCCTACTATGTGGGATGGAAATCAGGTAAGCAGAAAGATATGACAAACAGAGGTCTTCCACACATTTAAATCTTGATCTTACATAGAAGACAAACAGAAATAAAAGTTATCATGGATAAGTTATGTAAGTTATCATAGGACAACAGCTGCATGACAGCCAGGTCCCATAAGCTGTGAAGGCAAGAGGAAGATGGGATGAATTCTGACAACAGAGGAAAGGCTATTGCTACAGCTTCCCAAAGCCAAAACATTTTAAACATACACTGCATAGACAGATCTCTAATTCCCACCAAAAGCCAGACAAGAAACATCCTTTCACAGGGTGTGACCCCCAGAAAGTGGCAAGAAAATCAGAACCCTTTTCTCTCAATTTATCAAACAAATAAGTCACATATTCCCATGTTATCCAGTCTGCTAGATGTGACATTGAAACACCAAGTCACAAGGGCAAGATACTCTTCCCACTCCACATTTGAGTGTGCATTTCTGGTGTGTTCTCTTCTGTAGAAGTGAGTCATCAGCATTTTTTATGAGGCTCTCAAATACAACGTGGAAACAGCATGGAACCTGCTGCCTGCAATTGGCAGCCGACTTCCGAGGCTCTGCCTTTGAAAGCTGACCTTGGAACGAGGCCGAAAAAGATCTCAGTTTTCCAAGTTCAAGAAAGTGGATGACGTCAGCAGGAAAGTCAGGGACCAGGGTAACGAGGGGGAGAGCAGAAGACAGATGGACGAGTCAGGCCTCATTCATGGAAAGCTGGGGTTTCCCTGGGAGAACCTCAAGCCTTCATCTTGTGGTATGTGGAAGCTTAATTCCCAGCATCTAATTAAACATATAAACTATAATCACAAAGGCATTTCACAATTAGTTCCTTAGAGCTGGAAGAGGTTCTGTAAGCCACTCTGGGATGGAAAACGGGAGGAGTGTGAGAGGTGTGCAGAAGGGCTGGGGAGGGGTAGATATCTGAGGCTTCAGGAAGCCACCAGCTCCAGCATCCGAGGACAGTAGATCAGGAAGAGTGGCCATGAGGGCTGGAGTGGAACTTCTTGGGCTTGTCCTGTGACTTTCTGCTGTAAAACTAACTGATGTCTGAGAAGCACTAAAAAGGACAAAAGCAAGAGGGATTTTGCTTTTTATAATTTTTAAATTTTCAATTATTTATATCAGGTAAACAAATTACATGCATTTCATATACACAGATTCAAGAGTGGCTTTTTAAGCACCCCTCTTTTTTTTTTATAGAGCCCCACGCAAAGACAAGAGCCACAAAGATCGACTTAAATGTGTTTGTGTTGCCAACCAATCTCCTTTAGTTCCCAAAGCGTCTGATTAATATTGCACTTAACTGTGTGCATGCTCAATGCAGAATACCTATTGAATGTTGACTAGAGCTAAGCCTTAATTCAAAATCTGTCAGTGAAATTCAAGACTTCTTTCTTTATATGGTAAGGTGCAAAGCTACATAGAATGAACTGGATGGTAACACAAAATCACCAATTAGACAGTTTATACCTATTTAAAGGCCACTGTTCTGTAAAACAACCTATACCAAGGAGTTTGCAGTCCAGAAACCC
Source organism: Ochotona curzoniae (assembly GCF_017591425.1). Taxonomy (NCBI): domain Eukaryota; kingdom Metazoa; phylum Chordata; class Mammalia; order Lagomorpha; family Ochotonidae; genus Ochotona; species Ochotona curzoniae. Next base: position 26,318,015 of record NW_024465582.1, read on the forward strand.
CTGGCACAGGTCAGCCAGAAACTGAAGGTCTAAGACTTTGAGGTAGGTCCCACAAATCAGGGTGCACCTGCCATCTGCTAACTCTCCATTAGAACACATATGAGTCACAAAGAATGCAACAGATCCATCCATGACCATCTGGGACAGCCAGCCTTGACAGTCTTCTCACCCTGCACAAGGGACATGGCGACCCCTACCACTTTAGCCTACTTGGAGGGAGGAGAAAGCCAACTCTTCGGAGAGAAAATGGTGAAAGCATGTCACAGTTCTTCATTTTGTCCTGAGTTCCCTTTTCCCTCACCTTGAGAGCACATCAATAGGGACCCAAAGTTACTTTCCTGGACTCCTTCCCCTCTATCATTTGAATTAGGAGTCGTAGGGGAGTGGATGTCAGGCAGTGACGGAATTTCCAGTCTAGGAGTAGAAACCATGAGGGGAAAAAAAATTCCACATATATTTTCATCAGTTGGGATAAGCATTGACTAAAGAACATTGAGAAGAAAAAAAAAAGCTTTGTCAAGAGAATAAGGTACTGAAGGATAGGTGTTTAGTCAAGGGTTAGGACATTGGTTAAGACACCTGAGTCTTGAGTTGGAGTGTGCTGTTTCGAGCCCTGGCTACAACCCCTCACTCCAGCTTCCTGCTGGTGCAGACCCTGGAAAGCAGTGGTGAAGGATTAAGCAGAAGGGCCCCTGCCACCTCTGAGAGATAAATGGATTGAGTTCTCAGCTCTCACCTTTTGGTCACTGTGAGAACTGGACAGTGAATTAGCAGAGGAGTTCTCTCTCACACACTCTCTCATGCATGGAAGCTTCTCAGATTGAAAAAAAGCAAAATGAAACAAATTAAAACAAAAGAAACAACGAAAAAAGGGATAGTACATACAGGAACCAAACTACCAGTCAAATCCCACACTAGTGCCTCGCACTGGGCCATCCAGGGCAAAGTTCTTTAACTCCCTGACATGTTTCCTAGCCTCTCCAAGCTTCTATTTCCTCCTCTGTGAAATGGGGCAATTAACATATGCGTTGCTTCCTGTGCAGGACTGCAATAAAGCCCAAATAAGATATGAGATGTGGACATAAGCTCTTGAGACAAGACCTATGTCCCATATACTGTCATTCATTATTCTCTCTTTAAATTCTCTCTTTAAATTGTTTAATAAAAGTTGGAAAGATGAACAAAACCCAAGCTACCCAAGTCAGCTTTGGGAGAACCAAGACTTCTCTTTTTCACTCTAGTATCAAAAGTTTACAGACTACCTTCCAAAGAGATGGAGACTAGTCCATCCTTAACACAAAGGGCTGCAACCACTTTGCTACCCAGGGGTTTCAGAGCTGTAATAGGAGAGCTTCGAAGGTCTTTCCCATTTTCCACTCTCTCTAATTACAGGGTATCACGGGCCATAAGATAGAGCATGAGAGCTTGATGTTGCTCCAACTTGCAAGTGACGCAAACAATCCTTAGCAAACTGCATCTGAAACCAAATGAGACACTTCACCCAAATGGCAGTGTGAAGGCAGGATGGGGTCCATTGCCTCTGGAACACATCAGGCCCAAACTGCAGGTGCACTGATCATTGCTACAGCCAAGGGAAGACCAACCCTTTTCTGTAGGGATTTTTTTTTTAATGCTAACAATACATTTCACACATGCTGAAAACTCCACACTCAAAGTGAATTTTGAGAAATTTCCTCTGCAAGTGTCACTAACGAACCAACCCCCACAGTTGGGAGCCGGTTGGAACTGTTTTCGCTTGAATGTAAATGAGGGAGGAGGGACTTGCTGGAAGAAGGGTGGTGAGTTTGCTTTGTTTTGATTTCTTTCCAGACATATTTCAGTTTACATAAATATTTGAAGGTCGGATCAGACAGGATTTACAGTATTAAAAAAAACTTTGACAGGATCTAAATTAGGTTTCAAGAAGGAGGGGCCACTGGGAGAACAGGAGACCTTTTCATTATTTAACTTTTGTTCCAACCAACACCAGTTAGTAAATCACAGGTTTATTGGGGTTAGAATGTCCTAGCAGTGTTTCACTGCCTCAGTTATAGCCTTCAGCCAAGACAGGTACTACCTACAGAAAAAAACCGACCATCCCTCTAGAGTCAGCACTTCTTGTTTGACCTTTGATTGACCTTGGGCCAGGGGTTAGAGGGTTAAAGTTGTCCTCTGGCTTTGGAGTCTGATACTTTACTTCCCCAAAACTATTTAGAGTAATAAGAGTGCCCCCTGCCCCCTGCAATGCGGCAGAAGCCAGAGTTAGTTACTTTGCTCAAAAAGCTCTTCTTTAGAACCGAAGCCTTCTCAAGCAGTTTGCTCAGCTTCCAACTTCCCAAAGAGCTCATCTAGCACTAGCGTGCTGTTCTGCAGAGTGGCAGAAAAGCAAAAGCAATGCATGAGGAGCCAAGGGTTAGGTGTTCTCTAGGTAAGAATTAGACCCAACAGGAATCTGATAGGTTAAAACAAGTAAAAAGCCCTCTCCTTCCCCAGCATGGGTTTTCTTAACACACAAGACTTTCTCCTGCAAGCAGAGCATCCAGAGGCAGGTGGCTTCTGGGAGCCTCAAGCTGCATAATCATGTCTTTCATAAACACACGTTTTTCTTATACCCAATGGTCGGTTAGGCGTATACCATGAAATGCATTCGCCTGTTTCAGAGCGAAGCAGGAAAGCCTTCATAGAGTGGTTTCATTGTTTACATTCAATGAAAGGAAAAGTCTGACTTGAAGGACTCAGATTTAATCTCTCTGAACTAAAATGGTTCCATTGTCCTCTCCTCTGCCTGCTGGTGCTGTTAGGAAAGGTGAATCGAGGATTTCTGCCCCACCACAAGCCTTCTCTACAGGGGAGTTACCCATGCAGCCACAGACAAACATGCCTGGGTTGGCAGCCGTGCTCAGTATGAGAAGAAGAGTTTATTTTTCTTTAGGAACCCACAGTTGGACAATACTCTGGTACCCTAGCTGTTTCATAACTTTCCATGTAATTAAGCACTTGGCATGACCTTCCATAGCAGGATAATAATAGGAGTCAGCTGAGGCAGGGCTTGGACCCAGGAACACTTTGGACTGCTCAAGCTCACAAATACAAGTTCTCAATGCAAGACACTGTCTCAGATTCAGAACTTTCCCCATGCAGTGGCACTCCTGATACACACGGGGTGGGGAGGAGGGGGGAGAGGAGAGAACACACGTGACCATGCTGCAATTTTTGTTTAACTAGAGAACTGCAAGGCACAATTCAAAAAGACCAGCGAAGCAGGCCCAGGTCATCATTTTCAATAGGCTCCTCCACCATCTAGATGGGTATAGGATGACTATTCAAGCCAGTCATTTGCAAAAGTTAAATCACAGTAAACTGCCAGAAGCAAATGGGTTTTACAAAAGCAAGCATGATTGTAAAAAATTAAAACATAACACGGGCAGAGATCAAATGACACGGCCACTGAACCCCAAACAGTTTAAAGCCAAGATCCAGTAGAAGAGGTGTGCATCTTTCCTGGGACAGGATATCTAAGGCCTCTGTCCCCTGTGTAGCTCATTCAGCAGGAAAGCCACAGGGTGGAAGGGGGAGGTGGTGATGGTGGTAGTGGTGGTGGCAGCAGTGGTGGTATTGGTGATGGTGGTAGTGGCGGTGGTGGTGAACAATACCCAAACATGGCTGCACCAGTGCCTTTCCTGATCACACATATGGGTTGCTTGTCGCACCAAAATGAGAGAATCACAACTCCTTATGATCTCAGTTGGCCTTCATGTGTGGCTGGACAAGAAAAAGAGCAGAACTGAGGCTGTGTGACTTTTGAGGCTGGCTCACGAGGGGCTCACACTGTCTCCCAGATTTTGTGGAGTGCCCTTAGGGGGGACGCATCTTTTGGGGACAGCCTCCATGCTGTGAGAAGGCTGGACCACACACAAAGCTACATGCCACCCACAAGGGAGAGCTGGTTGGACTTCTGGGATCCTGACTTTGGCCTCGCCCATCCGTGACCATCGTAGCCAGTGGGGAGCGAACTAGAGTTGGAATTTCTGTCTCTGTCCCTCTTTGTCAACCTGCTTTTCATATTAAACAATGACAATGATTGTTATTTAGCAATCATGCATACTCGAGGCATATGTAGTGAAGGAACCGCATAAAGAATAATGAAGTGGTATCCCTATGTGTCCTCTATGCTCTGGCCCACACAGATGGGACCAGATGTGTGATGAGGACAGCCTTTGCAGTGTCTACCCTTCATAAGGACAATCCCTTGTCTTCCACACTTTTAACTGAGCCATCCTTCCTGCCTCATTGCTCCTGCACTCAATGAAGATGGCATCTTTCAGGAGTCCCAAATTTTTGGAAAGGCATTGTCTACTCTTATCTCGGTTCAATTCCTATTTATACTCCTGTCCAATCAAATCCTAGTGAAATCTCCCAGGGATCAGCATAAACGTATATTACACAAAGCAAACCTAATCAGAATTCCCACCTGCTTGGGAGAAGCCACTTTTCTCCATGCTAGTCACTGGCTGTTTGCCTCCAGTTCAGCCAGATGGTCAGAAGCCCGAATTAATTCTATGCTTTTGCCATGGTTTCTGATTTTACTTAGAAAGTTGGGTGTCTGGCTTTCATTTTGCATACTGTTATTATTTCATTCTGGTTGGCTGAATTATCTTTTCAAGAAATTTTCCAGGAAATGCACATGAATAATTGCATTGCTGAGCACATTTTAGCACTGCCCTCACATGAGAAAGACAGCTTGACCTAAGTGACACTCCTGCCTTCCCTCTGCCTCCTATAGATATTATTCCATTGGCTTCCACCAGAAAATGCCCCTGCAGGGGCTAAAGTCAGCCTATATCGGTGGGCCTATTTTCGTGTTTGAGAGTAGCAGTTTATAAAATAAAGGGAGAAACAGAGTAATGAAGAATGATTTGTTTCTGATTCTATTGCTGGATGGTTGAATGCTGTTATTTAATTTCACCAAGATGACCCTTGATGTGGACTATCATTATCTATTAAAATTTCGTAGGCCACAGTTCACCTTTTCAACCCGCAGCTTAAGATCTTCCTTCGTTATAGGAAAATCTTCTTTCATTGCAGCTGATTGATTTATACATCCTCATGACTTGATCACGAATCATTTTCTCTGTACTGGCTCTCCACTGCCTGTTCTTTGTATCTGTAGCTGAATTCCTAACCTCTTTGAGGTCAATCATTTTCCTAGGCCTGTGCTTTGGGAGTTTTCTCAATGTTATCCTTTATATTAGTAAGTATGGTTCTTTAAAGCATAGGTATTGCTATATTATCACTTCTAAGGCAACTTTAATTTGTTTTTAAAGGTCTATATATTTGAAAATCAGAGTTACAGAAAGGAGGAGAAACAGTAAAAGAGAGGTATTCCAGCCTCTGGTTCATTTCCCCCAAGGGCAACAACAGTCGGGGCTGAGCCAGACCAAAGCCAGGAGAAGCTCAGGAGTCTATTCACTGGCTGGTGCTGACTGGTAGACTGTCCCATTCTGGCATACATGGACAAGGGGAGCGGCCCTGACCAGCTGTGTTCAGGCGTTCTTAAGCAATGGTCATCTAATCAACTAAGAGCACTGACACACAATGCATATCATTCAATCAACCAAGCTTATATCCATGCACAATACAAATGATCCAATCAACAATAATGGCAGGAAACAGAAACCCAGTTTAAGCATCATGCACTTCAAACTATCCAATCAGTAAGAGTCGCATCCCACCTAGTAGTGAACAGCAGAACCAGGCAAACAGAACCTTTCAATTCTATTCAGAGAAAATAATTTTGCTCAGTTTACTACTTACTACCTGGGCTGTAAAAGAGAAGGTCTCATTTTGGAATGAGATAAGCACTCTCGCTTCTCTTTCGGAACTTTGCAAAACCCCAAGATTATGGCAAAGGTGAGGGTAGGGCGTGTCCCAGCAGTGCTTCAGAAGGCCTAGCCAAACCGTTGCCATTTCCTATTGTCTGGGCTGTCACATTCCCACTGGTTTTCAGTTACAGAGTCAAGATCTTGGACTCATTCATGTCTAGAGCATCATGCCTGGTGGAAAAAACAATCACATTTACAGAATACAGTGAGGCCCAGCAGGAGTGGGGCAACTGGTCTGGCCAGGGCAGTAGCAAGGGAGTTTGCCATGGAAACCAGGAGAAGAGATTTTTTTAGGTGAAGCAGATCCTGGTCTGGTGTCAGTTTGTGGATGAACCCTGTCCACCTGGTTCCTGCATGGAGTTCTTCAGTTGGCTGTTATGGATGCAAAGTCGCTTCCCAGCTACCTGGACAGCTGTGGGCATCATCATAAAAATGAAGGGTGCCTCTCGCCATGCCTCGAGGCTGGAAGGGTGATGTTGTAGGATCCAAACCAGATCTCCTAAGCCAGGAGCTTCTTTCAGGTCGCCAGTGGGAGCCAAGCATTTAGGTCATCCTTCACTGCTTTTCCCAGGCACAAAAGCTGGGAGCTAGAGGTGGAACAGACAGGAATGAATAGGGACCCATTTGGGATCTGGCTAACCCACTATACACAATACTGGTTTTATAACATTAATTTCTTTAACAAGATTGCACTGCTGGGTCTGGTGCGATAGCCTAATGCCGAAATCCTCACCTTGCATGAGCTGGGATCCTGTACGGATGCCGGTTCCTGTCCCGGTTGCTCCGCTTCCCATCCAGCTCCCTGCTTGTAGCTGGGAAAGCAGTAGATGATGGCCGAAAGCCTTAGGACCCTGCATCCATGTGGGAGACTCAGAAGAAGTGCTGACTCCTAGCTTTAGATCAGTTCAGCTCTGGTTGTTGTGGCCACTTGGGGAGTGAACTAGTTGTTGGAAGATCTTTCTCCATCACCTTCTCTATGTAAATTTGCCTTTCTATAATTTTTTTTAATCTTTGGAAAAGATTATACTGCTATCTAGGCTGCAGTTATTAATATATTTCAAATTTAAGATAGCCTTAATCTCATAATTTTTGAGAATTTCTGTGCAAAGTAAAAATAAGACTCTCATAGATTTTCATTGTGCTGAAGGAAACATGTAAATACATTATGCAAGGGGACTTCTAAATGTTCCTGGAAAATAGATTTAAAATACAAATCTATTTGGTGTATAAGAAATTTTTGAAAAATTAAAAAAAAATAAGTCATAACATTTTTATACGTGACCTTTTTGAAGACCAAAATAGGAATGGATTTCTTTTAAGAAAATAAATAAATTTGCCCCCAAACTTTTTGAAATAGCCTTCCTTGCATATAAACATAAAGATTAAAATTTTTTTTTCACTTCTTTGCATGTTTTTATTCTCCAAATGCACATTCCATTTTGAGAAGGAACTTGGGAAACAGCCAGACATGAGTATGACTAGCTACACCCCGAGAGTGAGCTGACAAATCCCCATTGCCATTAGAATGTGTCAGCTGTGATCTTTCCTCAATTTCCTAAGGTTCCATTCAGGTGGGCACTTGGGGCAGCAGTTCAGATGCCATCTGGCAGGCCTGCATGGTATACTGAAAAGCCTGAAGTGGAGTCCTGGTTCTTCCTCCCAACACACAGACTGGGAGGCCTCAGCCTGGCTCCAGTAGACAGGTGCACACCTCTCGTGTGGAACACCCAGACAAGTGCTGGCTTCCCAGCTCTGACCTTACCCAGTCCCAGCTACTGTGTATTATCTGCAGAGTGATTCAATAGATGAAAAATTTCTCACCTCTTTCTTTCTCATCTTGACACCTTTCAAACCAAAAAAAAAAAAAAATTTTTTTTTTTACAAAGGTTACCAATTAATTTCTTTGAGCTATTAGGGCACTTTTATATTACTTTGTCTTTAAGGAAATAATCAACATTCTCCCCAAATAAAATCATCTCTAATGTAAAATATGACAATCACATCTTATTTCATTCTTAGAATGAAAATGAAACAAACAAATCCTATAATTCCCTTAAGTACATGCTGAAAGACCCAAACTGGTCACTTTTCCCACCACCTAGGAAAGTAATGGCATTCATTACCAGGAAATAACTTCATAGGTTACAATTTCAATCATGATGTCCTTTTGCTAAATGATGAAGCTATCTAAACGGAGCTACTGGAAGGAGAGCGGAATAGAGTACTACCTCATATTTATCTAGGTATTTTAAAAAGTGTGCTTGAGAGAGTCTGCCCCTTAAGAGTAGGTAGAAGAACTATGGCAACATTGTCATTTCCAAGGGAAAATTGTGTGGGCAACCCTCTTTATGTCTGGACAAATTAGAGCTGTGCAGGAATTTGCTAATTAGCATGTGGTGATGGTTCAGTTCAGTAGCCTGCCTTGGGGCTCAGACAGGGATGACACAAGTCTTTTTTTTTTTTTTTTTTTTAGTTACTTCTCCAAGTATACTATGAGAATAGCTTAGAAGAATTATAATTATTTGACTTGGAAGAAAGCATGCCAAGGGCGAAACTTGCAATTTTCAAATAGTTCGGAAGAATTACAACTTGGTGTGGCCCACACAGGAAAATTAGGTAATTGAAGCAGGTGTTGCTATACATCAAAGAAAGAACTTCCAATTATAAAGATCAGGGAAAAGTCACCCAAGAAATTGCTCAATAACAGGAGAGCAACAATAACAATCGGTATGATTTGGTGAGATTATTATGTACCCATTTCTATTTTGAGCACTTCATAGACCTTATCTCATTTAACCTTCCTAATGACTTCTGTGATCAGTACCGTGACCCCATTTGCACATACATTCATTCCTTCAGCAATTTTTTTTGAGGACCTACTACATGCCATGGGCATGAGATGAGAGATCCTCCAGTCTGGGCAGGGTCCTGGTACTCACGCAGTTTTTGTTTGGGTATGATGGGAGTGAGTGGCAATAAACAAAGAAACAAGGAAGACCAAGTGAAAACAGTGCAGAGAGTTGATGTAAAGGGTTAAGATGAGAAAAGTAAAGCAAGCCATCAGAGAAGGCATCTGGTAGACCCCTATAAACAAGGAGGAGGCAGGAGCCTTGCTGGTTCAAAGAGCAGGCAAGAGGCAGGCAATAACACACCAAGAAACCCAACTACATTTGGAAACCTGAAGAAGGTCAGTGTGCCAGAGACAGCAGAGCGTGGAAATGGTGCAAGATGAAGACCAAGGAGAGGTCAAGGAACCACTTACAGGCCTCTGGATTTTATCACAATCAAATCTACATTTCTTCCTTTTCTCTTGGTGTTTTCTTTTTTTAAAGATTTATTTTTATTATTATTTTTTTTATTGGAAAGGCGGATATACAGAGAGGAGAGACAGAGAGGAAGATCTTCCATCCGATGATTCACTCCCCAAGTGAGCGCAACTATGCCGATCCGAAGCCAGGAGCAGGGTCCCAAAGCTCTGGGCCGTCCTCGACTGCTTTCCCAGACCAGAGGCAGGGAGCTGGAAGGGAAGCGGGGCTGCCGGGATTAGAACCGGTGCCCATATGGGATCCCGGGCGTGCAAGGTGAGGACCTTTAACCACTTGCGCCACCATGCCGGGCCCTTGGTGTTTTCTTAAATCTCAGCCTGGCTTCTGGGTAGAGAATGAAATGTGGAAAGCAGGAGTGCAGTGCAGAGACCAGCTGCAGGAAATGTTATAGTTTCTGGGAACAGGGAGACGCTTCCCCCAGGGTCCTGGCCCTACCCCTGCTCTGCTCTGTAACTCAGTCACAGCTAGTACATGCCCACAGAGGTCAGGTAGTGCCTGTAAGAGCTCTAATCTGCTATAGATTTCCCAGCTTGTAAATACTGCCTTCCTTTTTCTTTTATAAATCTGTGACTTGGCAACAGTTAACCCATCTGCCAACATATTTCAATTCCCTCTCCCCACTCCCCTCTCATTCTCTCTCTCTCACACACACACATACACAGAGATATGTATTTTTAAAATAATTTTGCACTGCCTTTTATCATGTGAAAATGCCTGAGAAAGGAATGTGTCTAACTTGGCTCAACTGTTGTCTGTAATGCAGGGCTGACTCTCCTCCAAGACCTTTTCCCCATTTTTCTAGTCATGTGTTCCAGAAGAGCCAATATCCTGGGATTCTGGAAGACTTCCTGTGACAATGAAGAAACTCAACCTATCAATGTTACTGAATACGTTTCTCAAGAGGTTGTGAGGAGGTTATTCTTCAAATCGTGTCACCTGAGGAGGCATTGCAAAGTGATCCAAAAAGCCCAATCTCTGATGAGGGGGCAAGAATCGGAGCCTTCATGAATATCTGAACATGATGTATCCATCACAATGTCATCCACATGTGTTGCTCATCCTCCTTCCATAACATTCTCAAGTCAAAGGAGTGATGGCGCCACAAAGGAGTGATGGTGAAACAAAACTAAGCAAAAAGAGCTTGAACTTCAAAGATCAAAATATCAGCAATTGAAATCTTGATGTGTCTCTTGCAACAAAGAGGCTACTCAAATCATATCCACTCCAGGACAATCAGAATGGTCTGTAGACACAATGACTTGGTAATAATAAAAGCTCAATGCTGTCAAACAGTAACAATAAATATTTGATGACCTCCTCAAGGTCAAGTGCTGTGTCAAGTGCTCCTAGGTCTTTCCCTAAGGATCAAACTTTTCTCTAGACCTTCTGCGGCCTATGTCTCAAAAACTGAAAGAAAACTTTGTAGAACTCTTTGGAACACACCAGAATATTTTCCCATTAGGAAGACTCATTTAACAAAACAATATGGGTTGTACAAGAAACAGTTGAGAGAATTTAATCTGATTTTCCTAATTCTGAGAACATTTTTTTAAATCTATCAAACCACATACATTGTTTAAATCAGATTTGGGTTCCATCCCAATAAGAGAAGTGAAGATGTTAACACAGAAAACATTCCTTCTATTTATGTTTGTAAATAGGTGCAACCATGACACAAAATCAATGAACCAGAGTAACTGCTATGCAAGATAGCTATGAAACAGTTGAGGCAAAAACTGTAATTTTTCTCTATACTTACACAAAAATAAGAAGCTTTCATATGAAGACAGTCACTAAATAAGAGATACGGTCACTTTCTTTAATCCTTTGTAACTGTTATATGTCACATTCATACTGCTACCTTTTCATTTTTTTTAATTTCTAAAGGGTTTATTCATTTGAAAGAAAGTGACAAAGAAGAAAGGTTATTCTGAGAGGGAGAAACAGAGAGAGATCTTCCATCTGCTGGTCTACTCCCCAAATGCTCTCAACAGCCAGAGCTGGGCCAGGTCAAAGACAAGACACTTAACTCCATTAGGATCTCATCCATAGGTGGCCTCAAGCACTCTGCTGTCTTCCCAGACACATTAGCGGGGACTTGGATCAGAAGTGAAGTAACCAGAATGCTAGCTGGTGTTCTGAGATGAGAAGTGGGCATCCCAAGCAGTGATTTAACCTGCTGCTCCACAATGCACATCCTCACTTCTCTGATTTTTTTTCCTTAAGATTTATCTATTTAGGACTCAGAACTCCAGAGAGAGAGAAAAAAAAAATGTCCATTCACTAGTTTAGCCAGTAATTTCATCTGTGTCTATCACACGGGTGGCAGTGGCCCCAAAGCTTTTAGGCCATCTTCCACTGCTTTTCATTCCATGGACAGGGAGGTAGGTTTGAAGTGTAACAAGTGCGAAACAAATTGGCACCCGTGTGGGATGCCAGCACCACACAGGTAGCAGCTTGATGTGCTGTATCACACCACCAGCCCAAGGTTCTAATCTTAAATGTAGTATTTTGCCATTAAAGAAAACCTGGAAAATTGAAAAGATGATAAAGATTAAAAGGAAATCACCCAGAAGCTTACAAAATTAGTGACTAGTACTTTATATATACTTCACTGAGTCGTCTTCCTTATACAAGCGCTGTTTTTGCACAATAGTTAAGAAACAATTACATACATGTTAGAAAAAAAAAAGAGACCCGTTTATTTATTTTCTAAAAGACAGAGTTACAGCAACAGGGGTTGCCACAGACAGAGGTCTTCCTTCCATTGGTTCTCTCCCCAAATGGCTGTAATGGCCAGTGCCTGGCTGGTCTGAAGCTGGGAGCCAGCAGCTTCTTGGGTGCAGAGTCACAAGGACTTGGTCCAAACTCTACTGCTTTCCCAGGCCATTAGCAGAGAGCTGGATAAGAAGTGGAGCACCAGGCCCAGCACGGTAGCCTAGTGGCTAAAGTCCTCATCCGGCATCCACCAGGATCCCATATGGGCACCTGTTCTAATCCCAGCAACCCAACTGCCCATCCAGCTCTGTGCCTGTGACTTGGGAGAGCAGTTGACGATGGCCCAAGGCCTTGGGACCCTGCACCCATGTGGGAGACCAGGAAGAAGCTCCTGGCTCCTGGCTTTGGATCGGCTAAGCTCTGGCACTGCAGCCATTTGGGGAGTAAATCAACGAATAAAGATCTTCCTCTCTGTCTCTCTTCCTTTCTGTATATCTGACTTTCCAATAAAAAATAAATAAGTCTTACAAAAAAAAAAAAAAAAGATGGAGTAGCTGGGACTCTACTCAGTGTCTATATGGATGCTGGTGCCAAGACAGAGGATTAGTGTGCTATACCACCACACCAACCCCATACACATTGTTTAAAAACTGATTTAAAAAAAAAAAAAAAACCTTTGAGCACTGTTCTCGTGCTGTAAGGATTCCTCATAAATATTGTTTTGACAAGAACAAAAATTGTATATCTGTAAGCCTCTATTACAAAATCAGCACTGGCAATATAAAACTAATGCCATCCCAGCAAAGCTCTGCAAAGATGAAAACAGTTCTGATCCCATAAAAAGCTATAAAGACATGATGTTTCTCCCCCCTCAACCTTGGTCACAAAGCCGGTGATTGAAAGGCCAATGTCAGGGCTCCCTCCACTCATTGAGATACTGTGACAAGGTAGACAGCCTCGACACAAATGGCAAAGATGCCCAGGGCTTCTCTTTCCGCAGCCCACTATAGCCTGTCATTTCCCATCACTCCAAGAAAACTGAAGGGCAACTGGCCAGAGGTCTATGGGAAAGGCAGAAATGTTCCTACATTTCCTACAACTTCCTAGTGGCTTCTCACACGTCACAGCGTGGGTCAGGAGCATGCCCTCTCCCAGTCCCACCAGGCCATAAAGTGGCAAGGGTAGCATTTGTATTACGTTCTACATAAAGCTCTCCCCTGGAATGGCATGGCTCTCCTGAACACTCTCTGTCTTCATATTCTTTTGAAAGATTTATTTATTTTTATTGGAAGTGCAGATCCACAGAGGAGAGGAGAAACAGAGAAAAAGATCTTCCAACCACTAGGTCTTCCAACCACCTGACTGTTCTCCCAGGCCACAGGCAGGGAGCTGGATGGGAAATAGGGCAGCTGGGATACAAACCAGCACCCATATGGGATCCTGGCACATACAAGGCAAGGACTTAAGCCACTAGGCTGCCATGCTGGGCCCTGTCCTCACATTTATGCCAGAGCAAAACAGACAATAGCGGGACAGAGCACTCTCTGGCTATCCATAAACTTGTGCCAATTCTGCCTCAAAGGCAACACTAGAGCCTCCCCTGGCTTTGTCCCTGAGGATCCTCTTGTTGACTAGCGTTTGAACATGCAGCTGGGGCTGTAATGTAGTGCATTAAGCCACTGCTAGTATCCTACGGTGTGCTGATTTACATCTCAGCTGCTCTGCTTTCCATTCTCTCCCTGTAATGCACCTGAGAAAGCAGTGAAAGAGGGACCATGTGCCTGGGCCCCCGCACTCCCATGGGAGACTGTGAAACTCCTGGCTCCTGCCTACAGCCTGGTCCAGCCAAGGCTATTGTGATCACTTGGGGAGTGAACCAGTAGATGGAAGATCTCTCTCTTTCTCTCTAACTTTGCCTTTCAAATAATAGATAAATCTTTAAAAATGAATTTGAACATATTTTCCTTATAGAATGGATTTATAGGGCCCGGCGCGGTGGCACAAGTGGTTAAAGGTCCTCGCCTTGCACGCCCGGGATCCCATATGGGCGCCGGTTCTAATCCCGGCAGCCCCGCTTCCCTTCCAGCTCCCTGCCTGTGGCCCGGGAAAGCAGTCGAGGACGGCCCAAAGCTTTGGGAACCTGCACCCGCGTGGGAGACCCGGAAGAGGCTCCTGGCTTCGGATCGGCATAGTATCGGCCCGTTGCGCTCACTTGGGGAGTGAATCATCGGACGGAAGATCTTCCTCTCTGTCTCTCCTCTCTGTATATCTGCCTTTCCAATGAAAAAATAATAAAAATAAATCTTTAAAAAAGAATGGATTTATAAAAGGGCCCCCAAGTTATAGATACACTGAGTCTGCTTAAGGCAAACCCTGAAGCAGCACAACAAAGCAGCTGCTGGCCTCCACCATCAGACTAGCTCTTAGAAACCACAGCTGCCTACTGGACCAGTACCCCAAAAACCCCGCTTAGTGGCCCAAGCCACAAGGAAGGCCTTAATGTGGAAGATGGAGTAGAAACATTAAAAACGTTCTTCATTAATCCAACTATCACACTGAGAACAGGCACAAACAAAAACATCGGAAGGCAGTGACACACCAAAACCAACTACGCACAATAAAACCAGACCAAGGTCAAGTCCCAATTAGATGGACTCAGCACTCACTCTCCTCCCTTCTTTACACAATAAATCATTATTTCAAAATTTAAAAGATGATATGTACAAACAAATCGAGAGAAGACAATTTACTACCAAAAGACAAAGTAACCAATCAATTCAAACTCAGAGCTGAAGCAGCAATTAAAACTATCAGAGAGGAAATTTAAGATAACTAAAAGCTTCCTTATTGTGGCCTGGGAAAGCAGTTGAGGACGGCCCAAAGCTTTGGGACCCTGTGCCCACGTGGGAGACCCAGAAGACGTTCCCAGCTCCTGACTTCAGATCAGCTCAGCTCCGGCTTTTGCAGTCATACAGAGAGTGAGCCAACAGATGGAAGATCTTTCTTTCTATCTTTTCTTCTCTCCGTAAATCTGCCTCCCCAATAAAACTAAATAAAAGCTTTAAATAAAAAGATAAATAAGATCTGTGTCCACTTTGGCAGCACATGTACTAAAACTGGAACAAAACAGAAATTAACATGGTCCCAGCACAAAGACGGCATGAAAATGTGTGAAGCATTCCATATTAGAGAGAGAGAGAGAGAGAAAGAGAAAGAGAGAGAGAGAAAGAAGGAAGGAGAAAAGAAAGGAAGACAGAAAAGGAAGAAAGAAAGAAAAAGAAGAGAACTAAGATTTGTAAAGCTCTATTGGAAAGGTGAGTGTTCAAAAAGTAGAAATTTTCAATACAAACACTGTAAAGGAACTAGTCATTGACACGCTGTAAGAAAGGCTTAAATACTGCCTTCAGCTTACTGATCAATACTCTCGATAAGGTAAGGGCAGTTTCAATGGACCTGAAAAATAGATCAGGGGCCAGTGCGATGACTCTCTTGGCTAATCCTCTACCTGCAAGCACCCACATCCCATATGGGTGTTGGTTCATTTCCCAGCTGCTTCACTTCCCTTCCAACTCCCTGCTAACTGTGTGGGAAAGCAGCCGAGGATGATCCAAAATCTTGGGACCCTGCACCCACATGCAGATCTAGAAGTTCCTGACTGCTGGCTTTCGATCAGCTCAGCTCTGGCCACTTTAGCCACTTGGGGAGTGAACCTGAAGATGGAAAATCTCTCTCTCATTCCTTCTCTTTTGTTAATCAAAATAAATAAATAAATAGTAAAAAAGAAAAACAGATCCATAGAAATATCCCAGTTGAAATGCAAAGGGGGAAAAAAAAGGAAGAAATAAAATAGACTATACAAGCAGCTACTTGTCAGCAACTAACAGACAAGGGACAGCACAGAGGCCTGCCCTCTGTGCTAAGGTGGGATGCCCTCTGCAATTACCGATGCTCTCCATTCCTAAAGTGGCTCATCTCCGACTCTGCATCCCGGCCTGACCCTTCGCATGCCCATTCCTGCTCCCTTTCCCTGGAGTAGGTTCACTTCAACATTCCTATTCTCAGTGTCTATTCTGAGGAACTCAAGGCACTCAACACTTTCCTGAGGGTTTCTTTTTTATATCAAGAATGTGTATTTCTTATTTTAAAAGAATTCTGATCTTAATTCATACAACAGGATGACCAGCAGAATTCTTGGAATAAATGCAATTTAGTCATTTGTTTCAATTTTGCTGGTTTATCGATTTCACACATTTTAGGAGGGGTCCCAAATACATTTTATCTTCTACAACCGTAACTGGCACATTTCCCATCTCACGAGTTTACACTATGTTGGGAGAGCAGGCCTGTCCTAGGCCTGGGTGGAATGAGAAGGTCTGCTAGTACCCATTCAGCTCTGGCTTCCAGAACCAGCTTTTTGGCAGCAGGCACCTTGCACAGTGCTTCAGTTACCACTTGAGACAACCATGTACCATTTCAGGATGCCTGACTTCAGTCCTGGCTCCTCTGCAGCCAGGTCAGCTTCCTGCTGATATGTCTCCTGTGCTGTGTATGACAGTATGCAACAGTGGTCCAAGTACTTGGGTCCCTGCAGTCTACACAGGAGTCCCCCATGAAGTTCTTAGGCTCTGGACTTGGACTGGCTCAGCTCTGCTCACTACAAGTGGGGAGCAAAACAGTGGATAGACTCTTTCACACCTCTCTCCTGCTCTGTGTTTGTGTGTTCCTCTGGCTTTCAAATAAAACTATGTAAAAGCTAGTTATTTTTAAAAATTAAATCCTCATGTAGACATTTCTGAAGTTTAAAACACATGGAAGCAAGGGAAGGCACTAGAGCCGCAGCCACCAAAACCTTCAGTTTGCCGCAGCCACCGCCCAGCCTCCCCACGCCATAGCATCGGAGGCGAAGACCTTCCAGTAGCACCACATTTATTTTCAAGTAAAGAGTGGAACTTGGCCAGCTCCTCCAAGAGCAGCATCCTACCAAGGCCTCGGTGACAACAGAATAGTAAAACGGGGAGAAGCAGCATCCTACGCCAGATAAAACCAAATTCCTTGTGCCCGATCATGTGAATACAAGTGAACCCATTGAAATCATTGGGAGGCATTTACAGCTCAACACCAACTGGGTCTTCTTCAACCGGGTGTACGGGCAGAGCAGGGTGAGCACCTCCACACCCATCTCAGATATATGAGAGCGACAAGGACGAAGACTGTTCCTTTACCTGGTGTATGCCTCCCAGAGACACTCACAAGGCAGCCATCAGTGTGAGACTACACAGCTCACCTCTTCTCACATTTTTAAAAGTCCTTCCCAAGGAGAAAAATGGATGTTCCAGCTGAACGCAAAGCACTCAGCGAATCACAGGTCACAAAACAGCAGTGTCCGCCTAGGCATGTTAGCAAGTTGCCTTTGTATTTCAAGCAGGAAAACAGCTCCAACCAAGTACATTCAGCTTTGGGAAACTGTTTTTTAACCTAGGCTATCTTGTTTTCAAATTTCAAGAGTTTAGTGGCAAAACACCTTGCATTCTAAGTTGCCCCTCCAAAAAAAAAAAAAAAAACCATAATCAATCTCAAAAGATATGAGAGTAAGGAGCATGAAAGAAGCTAATACACTGGTCAATAACTATTCACACATTTAAAATATTTTATAACTATTATAGAACACCTTCCTTTTTGATCATTTTAACAAAACTAACTTACTACACCGCTGTGCCAGCCCCTCTCTGTGAAGAATTAAGGATCTGAAGAATTAGAGCAACTATTTCTGCAACTCACCCAGAGATTATCTCCAAATTCTTCTGATTCTTCAACTAATTTTTAATTATTATTATTTTTTTTTAGAGACAGAGTGGGATAGAGACAGACAGACAGCTAGGTACAGAGACAGAGAGAGCTCATTTGACTCTCCAAATGCCCATAGCAGCTCTGACTACACTGAGCCAGGAGCCAAGGGCCAGGGATGCCTCAGTTGGATCTCCCACATGGGTGGTAGGAGGCCAGGGGGTGGAGGCATCAGGGCTGCCTTCCAGGGAACATGCAGGTGGGAGGTTTGCATCCAGAGCCAGAGCCATAAGCAGAAGTCAGGGGCTTGGAGGTGGCATACTGGTGTCTGCACTGCTAGCCTAAATGCCCATTCCTTGAGAACACTACTGTTTCACCAATGCGTTAGTGAAGAGTTCATGTCGGCCCCGAAAGCAAGCACTGCTGAAAGAGAAATCCTGAACAGCTCTGCATTCATGAGCTTCTCTGGCTTTCCCTCTGTTGTCTTTCCACTTACTTACGGAGCCCGGTGTTCATCGGACACCCCAAACCTGAAAATCAGGAGGCACCAAGGACTTGTGTAACAGCTAGTGAGTTGGGAAATAAACAACTGCTGATGGGCTGACACCTGCTGACTTGCAACTTGCTTCTGGAGAGCTAGCTCACAGCTTAACTTAATCATTCCATCAAGTGAGGAGTTGTGGCCTTTGTCAGATCAAGCCACTATCCTCAGAGGAAACCAGCCTCTTCTTCAGCTCCCAGACAGCCTGTTTGTTCCCACCCTTCATAAATATGTCTCCCTGAACAACTTTATTGGTGATGCAATTAATGTTGATTCACCATCTGTTGTTTCTACTTCTTCCCACGACCCCTGAATTTGATCCAGTTTAAGAGGAAGTAAGTAATGCAAAATGGCCACTAACCTTTGCATTCCTGGCTCTGACCTTTCACCCTGATCCTAAGAATTTGGGGGGCATATAACAGCATATCAAGTTACAATAATTCATTTTACCTCATACACTGGACTTTTAGAACCAGAGAGAACCTCAATCAACAATTTCATTTTAACAAAATTTTGTTCCAGAATAAATGCCTCAGCTTACCTAGTTCTAGCCACAGAACCAAAACGCAACATCAAGCCTGGGCCTTCTAATGAACACCTCCAGGGTCCCACCCTGTATGTGTGAATCAATTCTGGGAACTGAGATTGCAGGTTTCTACCAAGCATTATAAGAATGTTCCCGACTCCCTGAAAATGACTGATAGTTCAGCAAGCAAGGTTTCATTTCCTGTTTTCCCTAATATTGAAGCCTCTGGGGGAATTTTCTGCCACATCCCAAGGAAGGAGGAGTTCAGGGTCCAGCTTGGACAGTCCTGGCCTTCCTGACCTAGGAATCCTCTTACCTGACATGAATTAAGTGTCCTTATTGGTATAGGTCTCATACACTTGACCCTAACCTCCCACCCTTTCCTCCAGTGATGAATTCACAAAGCAAGGAGAGAAAGACCAATGACTTCTGGAGTCTGGGAGAAGGGCTTGCTCAGAATGGCTTTCCTTCCAGTAAAAAATTCTTTTCCTTCTCACTACATAAATAGATCTTTGAAAAGTTGAACTTTGAATTGCAACCCAATACCTGAAATTCCATTCATTCCAGAGATAAGGCTTTCAGGGCAAATCCCCAAGAACAAGCCTTCACTGAGGGATAGATGACTGGCACAGGCCCGCTCTTACAGCTGACCTTGGAAAAGCAGAGGGGGCAAGGCAAGGCCAAAGGTCCCGAAGGGAGAGTGGACGGGGGGGAAAAAGCAAGCCTTGAGGCACTGGAGAGAATCTCGGCCCATTTCACCATCGCCCTGGACCATGCCAGGGTTAACTGTGTCTGGAACTGCTCCTCACTTCTTTGTTTAAAAAGAAAGAAAGAAAAAAAAAGCTCCTTTGCCTAGAAAACCAACTGCTACAGGTTTTCAAGTGAACAGGGATGTTTTTAGGTGACATTCTTCCAGGCAAAAATGAATGGGAAAAAAGTTCCTACAGTACAGGCACACTGGCAAAAGATCTTAAACCATGGAACACACTTGTGCTAGTGGTCACTGTATTACCTAGTCCAGAGAGCGATGTGGACATGCCCTTTCTGCTGGGAAACTCTAAGTGGAAAAGGAACCATAGACTTACAGGAACCAGGAAAATTGGCTTCCTAAGCACCCTGCCAGGTGTTGTATTAGGAATCATAAAAAAGAAAAACACCAAACAATAAAAAAAAAAGAGGTACAAATCAGGACTCGGGCAAAATGAATTTCCATGTTGCTATGATTGTTTCCAGAAACAGAAAAGGAAGGGATGATGCTGAAGAGGTGTAAAATGCAGTCCCCTTTTATTTTCTGGAGAAAAGGGCAGAGGGAAAGAAGGAAAAAAAAAATGGCAAAATACCTTACTCCCTCTCGCACCCAGCACCTGGGTTTATATATAATTGGCAAGATTAATGGCTGAGGAATAATTGCCTCCATTGTTTACTGTCTGGGTGCCGGCCAGCTACCTTCCTGCTCTGCCTAGCAGTTCATTTGGATTTGGGGCGGTACAGCATGCAGTCAGTGACTGACAGGGTCTGTGTGTGCTAGATGGGACTCACTAAAAAAAGACACTCAAGTGGCCACAGAGACCTGGTGACGCTCACCTTGCTGAGGCATACCTCCTTCACCTTGGCGTGATCATCTCACTTCAAAACTGCTGGCTGAGCCTGCTGGATCAGAGCCCGGCTTGGCCCAGCTCAACTGCTCCACCTGAGAAACATAAAGGAAGGGAAACCCTTGGGATCCAGAGAAAAATCTCATTTTTGTCTTGTCCATGCTGTGAAACAGGAAAACAGAATCCCCTTTAGGCTGCTCTCTGTGTGGCCCAGGCTGTGCGGCCGAGCTCCCGGCTCCCAGCTGCACCCGTGCGGGAACAAGGAAAATCCTCCCTCCCACTCCTTTCCGGATGTGTTATCTAAGCTCCTGCATCTTGCCTGATGCCAGTGAGATGAGCTAGAGAGCAAGTGTCTTCACCTCCTCTCCTCCAGGCCCACTCCAGCAGCCACAGAACAGTTTTCCATGAACAGACACCATGGGGCCAGCTGTTCTCTTATGCCTCTCACCTTGTCCTGCCTCTCACATGGCCTGGCATGGTTTTATGTACAAAAACAAAAGCTGTGTAATTCTTTCTCACATGATCTTGTTCTGATCTGGGACATAACTGTTTGCCTTGATTATCTCAACCGCTGTGGCTTTTCCCATTTCCTGGCAAGTCAAGTTCAGATTCCTGACATCCACGGAAGTTGCTGCTAAAATCTATCCTATCTGCCTTCCCTCCACTCCAACTGAGATTTTTCTGTTTATCTCCCTGTTTTTCTTCTTTCCCAGAATTCTCTCCAGACTTTCCTTCTTTCTATACAGGCTGAGCAACCCTAATCTCAAAGTCTGAAATGCAAGGTGCTCCTGACTCTGAAACTCCCTGAGTGCTGACAACAGTAAGGGAATAAACTTTCCCATGTAACGTACATCAGGTCACAGTCAAAACACAGGCACATCAAAAGTGCCTAACGTTACCTTCATGCTATGTGTGGATGAGGTCTAGGCGAAACCTGGAGGGTTCTCCCATCCAAGTACTAACCAGGCCCGACCCTGCTTAGCTTCCGAGATCAGACGAGATCAGTGCGTTTAGGGTGGTATGGCCATAGACAGGAATGTTCTCAAACTTGGTCTGGGGTCCCATCCCAAAGACACCTCATTCTATAAATGTGAATACTTAAATATTTGGGAAAATTCCCAATCAGAAGCACTCCTGGTGCCATGCATTCCAGAAATGAGGCAGCTGATCTGTAATTCAAAGCCTGTCTCTGTGATATAATCCCTGTTTGCAGTCATTCACGCTGTACCTTGCCTTCATGTCCTGTGTCCCTCTCGTCATTAAGTCCCTGCTTACACAGTCATCAGGGTGATGGCTTTCTCTCTTGCTGAAGAATAAGCTCTCCAAAGACAGGGATTGCACTGCCCGCGTGCCTGACCCTACAGCTCGCTGCAGGACTGGGGCTGGTGCTCAGTGTGGCATGTTGGTGCTGCCTCCGTGAAGGTGAAGGGCAGTCCAAGTTGCTGCTTCCCTCACAGGCCCCACCCTCAGATTCTCCACCTGGGTATGTTCTTGTTGGTAAGGCTCTGCTTTCTGCTGGCATGAGTCTTCTTTTCGGGGATTTCATCAGCATTATCTTGGAGCCTTGTCTTATCTCTCCTGCTACCCTAAGACTCCTTGAGAGTAGGGCCTCTCATTTAGTCTTCATATGAGTCATAACCCCAACCCCCAAATTTTAACTTGCTGTGACTCAAAAGATGGTTGGCCTGAGAAGTAGATCATTTATCTGTTTGTTTATTTCGTAACTACAGCCTCGTATTTTATTGACACCTTACTCTTTCTACATTGAAGCTTGAATTGTTTTTTAAACAATTTTCACTGGCCAGCAAGCCTTTTCCTCATTATAGAGTCTTAGTTACACAGCACATGCTGTCTCCAGGGCACCCCATGTCAGTCTACAGTGCTGAGCACACAGACCTCAAGGCAGGGCATGATGGAGCTTGAACCTTCGGGCCAGAGAGCAGAAGGATGAAGAGACTAAAGCACTGGAGAAATGGAAGCAGCAGTCCTATGTCACTCCAAGCCAGTCCAAGAACCATGGCTGCTGTGTATCCAGGAAGAGGAAGAGACACTGGTATCTGCCCAGAGTGCAGACTTAGGGGGCAGTAATGAGAGCACAGAACTCTGAAGGGCAAGAGGCAATATAAAATGGATTCTGTGTAAACGTGAATTTGAGTATTCATCTCGTAAAGATTCTCTGACCTCAAGAAAGTCTCTTCACTCCCTGGATCTGTGTTCTGCTGGGTGACATTCAGGATGCCCATCTTTCAGACTGCTGATAGAATTAATATTATGGTATTGAAAAAGATGCTCAAGTGCTCGCTTCGGCAGCACATATACTAAAATTGGAATGGAAAAGATGCTCAAAAGGAGGGATATAAGTGAGATTACAATGCCCAAATGGCAGAGCAGCATGCATGGGAACTGAGAGACTTACAGAAGCTTGCGTTTCATCTCAAAAGTAAGGGAATGCAACGACCAGGTGTTCACTGGGTGTAACAGAACAGAAAGGTTAAACTAGAAAACAATAGCCATAACTGAAAGAAGAAATTTGGGGCCAGGGGACAGCATGAACAACTAAATTGGCCATGACTGACACATAGAATGCAAAGGGTGCTGGAAGGTCAACCTTAAAACTCTCAGCTTAGGGAAAGGCAAGAGGGAATGATCCAAAACACAGAGGAGAGAGGGGGGTGCATTTGGGCCAGTGCTCAAGATGACTGCATTTCAAATCAGAGTTGCTGGCTTTCTATTCCCAGTTCCAGCTACTGATGCCAGCTGCCTGCCAACACAGGGCACAACAATGACAACTACAGCCCTTGGGTCTCTTCCTCCCTCACTGAGGACCTGGACTGAGTCCCTAGCTACTGGCTCTGGCCTCAGGCAAGTCCCAACCATTACAGGCATTTGAGACGTGAACCAACAGACATGCACTCTCATCTGTCTTTCTGCATCTTTAATGCTTGAAAAAGGAGGAGAGGGCAGTGAGGTGGCTGAAGTGACAAGACAAGAGGAGTGTTAAGTTACACACACTGAAAGACGATTGAAAAGGGGGCAAGTGGAACTCCGGAAATCACCACTCCAAAGGTAGGAGAAAGCGTGGTGCCTAGGGGATCCCACAGGAAGTTGGCCTAGAGGAGAAGAAATGAAGAAGTAGGAAAAAGTCCTTCTGGAGAGATCCCATTGTATTCTCCAGTGAGAGACACTAGAGGATCAGTAAAGGTCTCCCTGGAGAACCAAAGGAAGGAAAAGGAACTGCAGCAATCAAAGCTGGAGAAAATGCCCCCTAAGTCTGCACTCTGGGCAGGTACCAGAGTGAGAGTTCAGGATACTCCTCTTCCAGGAGTAATATTCCTCTTTCAGGATACACAGCAGCTACGGTTCTTGGACTGCCTTGGAGAGACGTATGACTGCATGGCCAAGTTCAAACCAAAGGAATCTGAACAGGTCACTTCCAGACGGGCACACAAACTGTCCACTCTGGGTCTTTTTCCTACCAGGAGTTTGGATGTTCTGACCCAGCATGACTTTGGAAGCCAAAAGCTGAAGATGGTGGAGCCACAGACCAAAGAAGCTTAGGTTGCTAGAGATCACAACTTAGAGGACAGACTCCTGCCAATCATATTTGTTGTAGGTTTTCCATCAGTGAGGAAAGCATTCTATTGGGTTCAAGTCAATATATGTATAGGCAGAGTTTATGATGGTGGGGCAGGGGTATTAGAACCTTAATTAGCATAAGATGAAGATGGGAAAGCAACTGGGGATCCCATTGGCTGCATTACTTAATCATCAAAGCACAGATTATTTGAGAGGAAGTAGGAACAGGTGGCAGAAAGAAGAGGCCAGCAGATGATATCTACAGATGGCTTTCGAAGCCAGTGGACCGAAGAATGAAGAAATGCTGAAATGTGACTTTCACACACAGCATGTGCACTTCCTAAGCTGGTCTGTCCATATCCACTCCAGCTTAGCTGCTTCCATCTCCTGAGTGACCTTGGCCATCACGCTTCACCCTTCCTTGGCTTTCTATTTATAGCCACAAAAGAAAGATACCAATCACATTTCTATAAAAGGTTTTCCAAAACTCCAAGTGCTTCTCAATTTCTTTTCTTTCTCCCCCAAAATAATTTTTAATTGTTTTATGTGGGAAAATTTTTCATGGGAATTGCATTCCTTTCTGAGCCACTGCCTGGGTCATTTAAAAAATAAACAATAGACAAAGAGAAACATTAACTTGGGGGACAGACTTCAGGGCTGATTCAGGATTGGTTAAAGCTATGAAAGACTCAGAAGACTTCTAACCATCATGGTATAGGAAAAATGTATTCAGCTTTCCCTTCTCTTAGCCAACAGATACGCTGCAGATACATACTCACTTCTATGTTCCTCTTGGTTCCTGATGCTGCTAAAATGTTGTCAGAAAAGTTACAGACCTTTGTAGCAATATAGCTTCTACAGCCTAGGTTGTTCAGACTTGAAAGCCATGTAAGCAAAGACTAGGTGTAAACAAGATTTATTATAATTACTACAATTCTTCTTATTATTTTAAGATTTATTTGGGTCTATCCAGGACATGCAAACTTGGCTTTTGAGTCTTGGTCACAGACCTCTGGGCACTTTTCTAGTCCTTGTACTTGTGCCAACGACAGATTCAGGTAGAAAATAAATCTACAAATGACTAGCTATCGTATAATTAGTAAGCACTCTTCTTCATATAAAACTCCATGCCAGTCTTTAATAGCCCTGCTTTAGACTCATCTAAAGCCTTTCATCTGAGATGCTCAAAGCACTTCTGGATAATACCAGTGGTAATTCTCTCAAAATTCCTGTAGATCAGGGAACTAAGTACCTACCCGTGAGGCAGCTTGGTCATTGTTGAAGTCTAAACCCATCTGTCCCATCCATGCAGTTCTGCGGGGGCACTCTCGCCAGGTCGCTGTCCCACCCCCAGCCCAGTGGAAGGAAGAGGGAATGCTATCAGCACATGCCAGAAGGAAGAGCAGGGAAAGGAAGTCCAGCTGTTGGGAGTCAGACCTGATGGCCACTCCTGGCTCTGTAATCACAGTCAACCCTGAACTTCCACTTGCTCTTCGGTAGTGAAGAATTCAGGTGGTGCTACGGTCCTTGGCACACATCAGGCACTCCAGAAATGCTTGCTTGGGAGGGTAAAGCTTTTATCATCATTCATATCTTCAGTTTCCTCAGCCAGGCAACCTGTCTGGTGAATGCTAGGCTGAGCATCTGTCTGTAAATGTTGCCCATTACTATGGGCTCTCAGTAAACGTCAGTGGAGCTGGCTGGCTTTGGAAGAAACCATCTCAAACACATGCTAACCTGTGCGTATGAGAGATGTGTTTCAACTCAGCCGTAATCCTCCACCTTCTGTTCACCAGAGCTGATGTTCCGAATCCTCTCGGATTCCACATTCAGAACCAGAACAAGAACCACAGCATGAATTATCGTCTGTAAACTTGAATGGGACTCATCACACTTCACAGGTTTGTTTAGACTATTCTTAGAATGCAAATGCCTTAGCCCTTTCGACTATTTGAAGGCAAAAGAGTAAAACCTTAGACTGTAAATATCACATTTATTTTCATTGTATTTTTTAGAATGTTACCCAAAAAATTGGCCATTCACGCATCAAAATCTAGACAGTTACATGGAATGCAATTTTTCGAAACTGAAACCTTTAGAAAGTCAGTAAATAAACTGACTTGGCAGTTGTAACAATGAGAACACATTTAGTCAGAACTTATTTGTCTATCAACCTCAACCAGTTTAAAGTACTGAAATGACCAAGAACTTTGGGAAGGGAAATTTCAGAGCAGGCAAAACAGACATGAAAATTCTTAACATCGATGGTGAATGATTGCACGTGTTATTAATACCATACCTTCCAGCATGTCAATGTTAGGTTACTCTTGTAAGGTTTGCATTTGATTTCTCCAAGGTCGAGACTAGACACAGCAAGTCAGAAGTGTAAGGACATGAGAGAGGAGAATTGTACATCTGTCAGTCAGTACGGCACGAAGCCCAGTGCTGCGTGGTTATTAACTCTTTGGCACTTGAGCGGATACGAAGGGACACAGCTCACACTTTGCTTGGGATTACTAAGTGGCACACAGGCAATAATTAGGGAACAAAGATAATGTGTAGAATTGTTCCCTACACACTAAGTTTTCAAACAGGGAGACATCAGCATGAGAGAGAGGACAAAGGATTTACTAAGTCGACATCTGAAAAATTATAGATTAAAATAAGCTCTATATCTTAAAGACAGGGGAAAAAAACTCTACAAAGTGATGCCTTAAAATTGGCGAGGGAGACATATCTCTGTGATCAAAGATCAACATTTAAAGACGCATGTTGTTTTTGATGAGATGCTAAGATAATTGGGGGGTGGGACCGGCAGCATCTACTCCTTTACTGACCACAGCTCACCGCTGTGCTGTGCGCGGAGCAGCCTCTCAGCCAATACGGGCTGCACTGACACACTCCGCTAGTCACAATCTAAGCAAGTACAACATATAAATGATGTGCACAGAAGTTGAAGACACAGCTGGACTAGCGAACAGCCCCGACACTGCAGGACATGGGGCAGAGGGAGGTGTGTTCAGAAGAGAAGATGAACAGGGAACCTTAGGAAACATGGGATATCCCCAACACAGGATGGTTGTTTTGCACGTACTTGGAAAGCTAAATAATGGGAGATCAAGGTTGTGAACAAGAGGTTTAGATAATAAGACATTTGGAAAGGTGTGTGAATAAGATTATGTTTTTTTTTTCCAAATGTTCCTTTCACAAGCTTTGGACAAGTTATCATGGAGGTAAAATCACGGGTGGGCTCAGTAACTCCTTCCATAGTCCTGGGCTGAATGACCCCTGACCCCAGACCACTAGCCCTGGCAATCCACACCTTCCTTCAAGAGGATTTACAGAGATTAGCACCTGTGTAGTCAGCATTCTGAACCAGAACTCCCCAGAACGTTCCACTCATGGCCCAGGTTAGAAAAGCAAGCCACATCTGTGGCCAACAGGAATGACAAGGCCAGACATGGCCCAAGGCTTCTGAAGGGCGACAGAGGTGCACACCCCCCACTGGCTGCCTGACTCCTTGGAGGGAGACAAAGGCTGGCTTGCTGTGATATGAGGAGCACCGAGGACCCCCAAGTCTCTCTCCCACCATTAAGAGCAGCACTGCAATGAAATGCAGTGAGGCTTTACTGAGCTAGGCCTGAGGAGGCCGGAGTACAAACTGCAGTTCTGCCATTTAGTCAGAGCCAGATACTCAGCCTCTATGGCCCTCAGTTTCCTCATCAATTAAATGGGAATAATGTCACACTAAGCTATTCTGAGAATTAGCTCACATGTCAACGTACCTAGCATAACAGGAGATACATGCTGCAAATCGTATGGCAGCTTCCCTCACTTTCATGGCCACTAACCCATTTAACTGCAGGAACCTGCATTCAGCTAACCAATGCATGGCCACTGTCATTCTGTAAGTACAGCAGCCACTGAGCCCAACACCCACAGATAACTTAGATGAGTGAGCCTCTGCTGCCTGGAACTAAACATTTTAATTAGCAGATCTCCTGCTTGCTTTGTTAACCTAGGAAAAGAGTGATTTGTGAGATATCGTCATAGACTGACTTGGAGAAAATTAATTCAATAGAATCTGAGCTGGAGAAAAGTGGGTGCCCCAACTGCCCCATATACCGCCAAAGAATATTTTAACAATAACAATTGCTCCTACACTTTTTTTTTAACTGAACATCAAGACGTTTTATTTTTGTTTCGTTTTAAATTACTAATTTACTTTTACCTTGCTAAATAAAAGTTCTACATATCTGTGTTGTACCAAGGTTTTAAAATACGAACACACAATGGAATTGCTCAACTGGTTCAGATTAACATTTGCAACACCTCACCTTATTTTTCTGAGTGAAAACGCTCAATGTCTGATCAATTTCCAGTACACAATACAATGTTATTAACTATGGTTGCCAAGTTGCCCAAGATCTTGAATGCATTCCCCCTGTTTAACTGAAAGTTTTTAACCCATTAATCAAATTCTTAGCATTACTCTATACTAGCCACTAACAATCAAAACCTTCTGATGATGAATATGACTTAGGATTCTATATGAAAGCAGGTTCATGTGATGTTTGTGTTTCTGTGCTTTTGTACAAAACCCAGGGTGATTCGGATCTGTCCTAGCACAGAAGAACCTGAGCGGGAGATCACACCAGGACTCTCCCCCTGCAGGGCCAGTCTTCCCTGCCATCCTCGGCTGCCCCATCAGCTGTGCTAGGTAGCAGGCTGCAGCTACGGGATCCAGATGGAGCTGTTGAGAATGAGTGTCTTCCTGGGTAAGCAGAGCCCTACCACCTGAGAACTGCTGTGCCCCTACTCTGAGGCACTTTTGGCTCAGTAGGGAAGACAGGTAACAACAGAAACAAAACAAACCCTGAGCTAAATGCCACTGCCTGAAAGTGTAAGAGATGGCACTGGGGATTGCAATGGGAGTTCATTAAACTGATTTAAACTATCTGGGGTAACTCAGAGCAAAAGTTACACAAACTGAACTCTGAAAATAGAATAACTGGATTTACCCTGATTTTGTAAGGGCAAAGATGGAGGAGGAATCTGGAAACCAAGAACAGCACCTTGGGATGCAGAGCCAGGCAAAGCAAGGCCCAGAACTCAGTGCGCAGGCTGCCACACCCAGAGCCTAAGAGATGGAAACAGCTAGAGAGAACAGCTCCCACCAACAGCCAGACTTCGAGTGTCTCGGGCCAGTGGCTTTCCCTAGCTCCCTTGCTAAACATAAATCTAAAGCCATGGCTAACTACTAATGATTATCCTTCCCCCAAGTAAAACACAACCAATAAAAACAAAAGAGCTTCTACCAGGCTGACATAAAGTAATGACATAGAATCCAGGTAAGTAGCTATTTACAAATCTGTCCCAGATTTAAAAATTACAGATAGAGTCCAGTGCAGTAGCTTACCAGCTAAAGTCCTCACCTTGCACTTGCTAGGATGCCATATGGGTGCCAGTTTTAATCCTGGCAGGCCCGCTTCCCATCCAGCTCCCTGTTTGTGGCCTGGGAAAGCAGTGGAGGATGACCCAAAGCTTTCGAAGGAGACCTGGAAGAAGCTCCAGGCTCCTGGCTTCTGATCAGCTCAGCTCCAGTTGTTGTGGGGAGTGAATTATCAGACTTTAGAAGCTTTTCCTCTCTGTCTCTCCTCCTCTCTGTATATCTGACTTTCCAATAAGAGAAAAATAAAATAAACCTTTTTAGAAATCAGAAATGTATTATTTTAATCAGTCTGTTGACAGGAAGGCAAAATCCAGGTCTCTCAGCCATGCAATTAAAAAAAAAAAAAAAGATGCTTTATTTTTTTGAAAGGCAGAGTCCCAGAGAGAAGGTGAGACAGAGAGAGACCCTCCATCTACTTTTTCACTCCCCAAATGCCCACAATGGCTGGTGCTAAGCTGATTTGAAGCCAGGAGTCAGGAGCTTCTGCTGGGTCTCCCACATGGATGCAGGGGCCCAAAGCCCTGGGGCCATCATTCATTGCTTTATGAGGCCATCAGCAGGGAGCTGGATTGGAAGTGGAGCACTTAGGACACAAATCAGTGACCATATGGGATGTCAGTGCCACAGGAAGAAGGTTGGCATGCAATACCATGGCACTGGCCCCAGCCATATACATTTATTTCTAAGAAACCTACTCACTCAGTATCTTTTGGTGACATATGAGGCCAAGGATGTTGTTTCTATTATCTAGTTAATGCTAAGTACGGAATATGCATAGTTTATAATCAGTACAGCCTAAGTAGAGATACTGTCATTTATAAAAATTTAGTAAGAATTTTAATATCTGTACCTATTATTAAGAAAAAACCCTTACACTAGACCCTTAAAATTATATGAAATATTGGCAAGACAATTGCCTCTACCTTCTTAGAAAAAATGACACTTAATCCTATAACATCAACTATCAAAATTTGTGTTTGCTATACGCAAAATGCTTGGCACACACTACTTCCTTAAGCTTTCCAACAACCTTGTGAAGTGTGCTGAATTGTGTTTGTTTTACTGAAGATCACATAGAAATAGCCTATTGTTTCGCCTACAAGGACCTCTTACTTGTATGACAACATCCATCTCTTTCTTTGGAGGATCCAGCTTTTAATATGCCCCTTGCTTGAATACGCACGCACACACACACACACACACACACACACATTCCCACCGTACGTGTTTTGGAGGCGAATCCTAGAATGCCAAATTCCTGGTCACGTGACACAAGTCGGGCAAATCAGAGCTCTAGCAGGGCAGCTTCGCCGCCGCCCTGGGGAGGGCAGTTCCTGCTTTCTGGTCCGTTGGTGAAACGAGGCTGGAGGACATGAACTTTCCAGCTGCCAAAGCACACAGTTCTGATTAGCCTCTTGCTATCTTCAAAATGGAAAGAAAGCCAAGACAGGGAAATACGCAGAAACGAGATAAGGAAGTCTCAGTGATATCAAAGACCGTGGTTTCACTCTGCGCTGTGCTGGCGAGTCACTGTTGAACAACAAGCTCCGCGTCTAGTTCTGACATGGATGGCGGCTGCTAGGTGTAAGAGAGTGAATCAGCACAGACTTACTTAAAACTTTACTCATTATTCAATCATGCAACTTTTTTTCCAAATCAAGGTAACAGTTTTCAAAACCAAAAGAATATCTTCTCAATTATTTGAGGCTACTCGCAATGTAACAACTGCGGACACCACATTCTTCTAATTTTAGTTTGTGTTTTCTAATTTAGTTTGTGTTTTCTCCTTAATTGTCTTGAGACTAGATTCAAGACAGTCATAGACCAAGCCCTGATATGCAGTATTGATCAGTTCCAGGGAGTCAATCTTATAATAAGGCCCACTTTTTACAAAGATTATTTGAGGGCCCAGTGTGGTAGCCTAGTGGCTAAATCTTTGTCTTGCATCTGCTGGTATCCCATACAGGTACCAATTCTTGTCTGGTTGCTCCACTTCCCTTCCAGCTCCCTGCATGCTCCTGGGAAATCAGTAGAGGACGGCCCCAGAGTGAGAGACCCAGAAGAAGCTCCTGACTCCTGGCTTTGGACTGGCTCAATTCTGGCCACTGTGGCCACTTAGGTAGTGAACCAGCAGATGGAAGATCTTTCTCTGTCTCTCCTTTTCTCTGTAAACCTGTCTTTCCAATAAAAAAAAATTCTTTAAACCCACATTTATTTGAAAAGCAGAGTTACAGAAAGACATACTTAGATCATCCACGCACTGGTTCATTCCCCAGAAGCCACAACACTCAGGGCTGAATAGCCAAAACCAGGAGCAATCAATGTCATCTGAGTCTCCCATGTGGGTGGCAGGGGCCCAAATAACCAGGCCATCCTAGGCTGCTGTCCCGGGAGCATTAGCAGGGAGCTGGATCAGAAGCGGAGACTCAAAGGGGCACTCCCATGGGATACCAGCACCGTGACAAAACACTAGCAGGGTGTTGTGTTTGCAAGCTTCCAACGAGCACCAGGGATGCCGAGGTTGGGAAGAGGTGCACGTTAGCACCCTACCAATAGTGTCTCCACAGTCCACATGCCGCAGACAGAAAGACTCGGCCTCAGGCACGATCGACTTTGAGAACACACTCTGCCAAGGCGTTCTGCACTCAAGGCAGGAGTCAGGCAAATGCCAAGGCCATCAGAGGCAGGGCTTGTTCGTAAGCCAGGCTGGAGGTCACTGGGGAAAGCCAGCAGCAGCCAGAGAAGAACCCAGACAGACCAGAGCTGGGAGTTGGGGAATGGCAGCGGTAAGGGATGATTCTGCATTGACAGGGTCGGTGGTCAGCAAGGCCAGAGTCTCGGGCAGCACACGTTCCTAAGGCAATTGGCCCGGTGTTCTGCTTGCCCTCTCTCAGGTCACCAGGTGACCCACCTGCGCACCTCCTGACTGGGACAGCAGATTGTCAGTAAACAGGTGAATTCAGCTGCTATGGTCCCCCAGTGTGTAAACGGCCCCAGGACAGGCATTGAGTTGTTCCTCTCTCCCTAAGAGGAATCCTCTGGCTTGACACATTCAAAAGCATCTGTTCTTTTTTTTTTTTTTTCCTTTCATCATTACACATTGCACCATCTTAAACTCTACTTCATTATGTGCTGGCTATAGCACTCAAGAGTATAAATAACAGTAAAACAACTATAAAGTGACAAGGTTTTAGAATGACCTTTGCGTGTAGCATCCTTTTTGATGCATGAGTTTACAAAATGTTCCATTTGAGTTGTGTTCAACAACAGGCTCACAAAACTCCTGATGGTGTAATAATTAGCTCTCGGAACCCAGCATGAGCCAGGTCCAATGGACCACAGAAAGCCCAGGGCTCCTGTGGTGCCAGCTCGACCTTCCACCATGATTTTAGAAGCCCACAGATGCCCTTATTTTTCTAATCACCAGATGAAGTGACTGCTGTGGGTGGCTGAGTAGGGCCACCTCAGAGAGCCAGCCTGCCAGCATCCTTAGCTTCATTCAAACAAGCTGTGCTCCCACCTTATGGAACAGAATTTTTAGCAACAGGTAAACCAGACCGAGCCACGGTCCCGGTCCCTTTAAACATCTTCCCACATGAATAATGGTTTCATCAGCAAGCCTCCCCGGACCTGGTGTTAGCAGCTTGCAGCCCACGCTCCCAGGAGCCCCTGCCTCGTTCAGTGCAGCCACACAGGGTGGAGCCCACGCTTCTCCCCACAGAGGAAGTGGCCACAGGCACTGCCAGCTGCGGCATTCCCACAGCAGCTGGTGGAGGCCGCCCCTGTCTCCCAGGGTGACAAGCAGCCCCGGAAGTTTGCACAGTCTCCCAGGGGCCTGGGAGAGCCTCGGGCAACAGGGGGATGAGAAACAGAGCACATTATTCAGGGTCGGATTCTCCCACCCGCCCAAGGCCTGGGCTTCCTTCCGCCAGGGTTTGGAAAACCTGTTTAAAGAATTATTCCCAGTGTGTTTTTCAAGCCTCTAATCTTTCTTCCAATGTATCCTGTGGGAGGAAACAAAGACTATTTGCTGCGGTAGATGAGGGTGTTAGAATTGGTGGGGAAAAGTCTGTCCAGGATCCCAAGGAGAAAGGCACGAACGAGAGTGGGAGAGTACTGAGGGAAGACAGCTTGCCCTGGGCCTGGAAACAAGAGGGCCAGTTGGAGTCCACTGCATCATGTGAGTGCAGGGACCGAGGAAGATGCAGAAGGAAGTGGGGTTCAGGGGTTGGAAAGGCAGTGAAAGTGAGGGAGCAGCAGGGAGTTGGCATATTTTTTCCCAGGAAGAGGTGAGCCAGAGCCATCAGCCTGCATCCCAAGTTGATTAAACGCCTGCCTTTTTCCGTAATTGGACCTCATTACTAAATTCCTCAGGTTCCAGGAGACTGTGAAGAGGTCAAACTAGGGCTTAGCGAGAGGAGAGCAACCGGAGGCTGAAAGATCGCAGACCATGGAGTTAATTCCCCTTAGTCAGCTTGGAGCACCTCTGTATTCACAACCCGGCCTCAACATGCCCAGCGATCTGCCCCCTTCCGCTGGGCAGGCCTTCCTCTGGTTGGTTCCCTCCTCACTTTTTAACCCCTACATTCAGTGTGAAACAGTGCTGCCCACAGGTTTGGGAAGGAATGTCCCTTCTCTGGAGGAGGACCTCACTGCACCTGTGACAGGTGGGACTCCAGCAGCTCAGAGGGGACATTGCCACAGCCTTGCCTCTTGACTTCCCTTGGCCAGCCACTCCTGCCCTCTATTTCCCCTCCTCTTTTCGCTTTGAAAACATCTAGTCCCAGTTCTTCACTTCACCTTCGATGTAGCCATCGCTCCCTGTGATGCTTAAGTGTCTACTTGACTAGGCTAAAGGGTGCCCAGATGCTGGGGAAACATGATGGGTGTGTCTGTGAGAGTGTTTTCAGAAGAGATTAGCACTTGGATCTATAGAGCCAGTAAGGGAGAGGCCCTTAATAAGTGGGAAAGCAGCATTCTGCTCCCCTGAGGGTCAAGCAACAATTAGAGAAAGGGAGAATTCTCTCTCTCTCTCTCTCTCTCTCTCTCTCGCTCTCTCTGCTGTTCTAGAATGCCCATCTTTCTCCTGCCCTCAGAAAATAGCCCTCTCCTCCCCCACCCTTGACCTTGGATTGGTACTTCCACCAGTGCTCCCCTCTCTGATTTCTCAGGCCTATGGTTCCGCACTGGAATGATATCACTGGTCCTCCTGGTTCTCCATCTTTCAGATAGCAGTTCAAGGCACTTCTCAGACTTGGTAACCAGGGGAGCCTATCCCCATAATAACTCTTTTTCCACATAGCTCTTTTGTATCTTGTGACATCTGTCTTTTTGGAAATTTCTACCTAATAGAATGCCAAGCTTTGAGCTGAGACATCAGCCTTAACCCATTGCTATGACAAGTCTTTATTGACTTGCAGGTGCCAAGCTGGTGTGGCTTGTAATGGGCCTTCTCTACTTCCTATCACAGAAGGGAGCCTGAGCTACAAAACACCCAAGATCAGATATGCCAGAGCAAATGAGAAACAGAGTACCTGAGTGGTGCCCAAACTTGGCAGCCCACTTCTGCATAGGAAGGGGCCAGGGTCAGACACCAGGGCTCCAAATGGGTCACTCTGTGGCTTGCATGTGTCTCATTTCTTTTCTGGGCATTTCACTGAAGCAAGACCACATGGCACAGAAGGGACATTACAGCTCAACCTTAGCAACCTCTGGCCACATGGTCCCCACCGGTAAGGATCACTGGGCCTCAGGCAGGGACTGACCAGCACCAAGAGCAGAGCATCTTCTCCGAGATGTGATTATTCCCTCCCTCATTCAAGTAAGACTGAGATGCAGAGACAGGGAGAGTGAGCTTATCAAAGTCAGTGGAACCCCAGGGGAAGGTGCTCACCCCAGGCCTGCTTCTTCCTTCTTGCTCCCCCCACCCATGTCCATCTTCACAAGTCAAATTCAAGTTTGGAAACAAGAGCACAAGCTTGCCCCTTTGCTTCCAGCTTAGCCTCCATGCTCTTATCTCCTAGCTAGACTGCACTGGGGTTAGTCTTTCCTCTTCACTTTTTGTCTCTCCCTAATTTAAAGTCCCCTCACTCCCATCCCAATACAAAAAAAAAAAAAGTGTATTTGCCCTATTCTTTATGATTATGGCAAAATCTCACATAATCACCACGTGGCCAGTGTGATGAGCTGATGGCTGAACTGTCTGTCTTCAAGAGCCCTCTTGGTGTCCTTCCTTCCTTTCTAGGTCACTGCACACTGGCCATCATATGTCTGGGTGGCAAAAATGACATACAGCAAAACCAACTGTGGCAGACCCATTAAAAACAGAGAAAAGTCCTAGAAACATATCTGACAACGGTCTGATTTCCTAATAAACAAAGAGACCTTATCAATCAATAAGAGGTGATAAAGAAAATGAAACATCTGTTCATTACCAAAAAAAAGTACCATTCTTGCTTAAACTTGCTTAACATTTAAAAGACAAACACTTGAACAAGTCCGTGCTTTTCTCCATCAGATTGGGGAAAGGCGGGGGGAGGGGGTGCTGGTTGATGAGGATAGGGAAAAACAAGCATCGAACATTGCAGGTGGAAGGCTCAACAGGTACAGTTTTGTACAGGTATTATCTGGGATGCCAACTGAGATGCTAACTGAGATGCTGCCTGAGATGCTAGCAGCCCAGACTGGAGTAGTGCTCTGCATCCCAGCACTCAACTTTTTATCCAGTTCCCTGCTAATGTGCCTGGGAAAGCAGCCGAGGATGGCCCGAGTACTTGGGGCCCTGCCACCTGTGTGGTAGACCGCCTCTCTGACCATTTGAGAAGTGAACCAGTTGATGGAAGATCTCTCTTTCTCTATGTCTATGCCTTTCAGATACATAAACCTTAAAAACAGGAATTATATTTGGCAGCAGCTATTAAATTTTTAATATATATATATTTACTATATATATTTAGATTTATTTGTATGGGATGGCAGATTTACAGAGAGAAAGTGAGACAGAGAAAAAGATTCTCCATTTGCCAGTCCACTCCCTAAATGGCCACAATGGCTGATGTGTATATATTTTTGACTCAGAAATTTCACTATGAGAAATACAACCCAAAGATATTAAAGTCCATAAAAACATGAGTATACTTCAAAAAGGTTGTGGGAAAATAAGAGGTAAAAATAGCTTTTTTAAAATATATATCTGCAACATCTTCAAAAGCTCATGGACATGAATAATGCAGAAAAGCTGATTTTACATTTTGGACTTTTCACTTCTTGCTCTATGTGTATTTGTCAGTTGGAATTTTACAAGAATACCACCATGCTTTTGACCTATAATAAAATTAAACAGAGAGAACTTTGGAATATTACTTATGCCTCTGATTTCAATTATAAAACAGATGTGTTCAAGGTTTTCCACTCGCTTGGGCTGGTTAAGCTTGTCTGAGCCCTAGCTGGGAGACTTGAGATGGGGCAGTCTCTTCCCGGGGATCGGTCTGCCTTCACTTCTCATCTTCCTCTGTGTTCACCCTGCTGCCTTCCCCTGACTCGGGTGAGGGTCTATAGACATCATCCTTCTATAGGATGTCTCTATAGGAAACCCAGGCTCACCCACATTTCAAGAGTCTGGTAACTTAGGGAGAGATAGGACACAACAGAGGGCTCCATGTTCAACCCCTGCTCCCCATGTTAGGGAGTCCCAAAGTCCCCTGGCAAGTACCGTTCACACCCTGCCCCACTTGCCTTCCTCAAGTCCGATCACGGAACTCTGCTAAAATCTACCTCTTTCAACCCCGAAGGGAAACATGTTCGGAGAATACAAGGATCTCAAGAATTCAGGCCAACCAATTAAAACTTGGAAGCCCTTGGAAAGATGGTCTATGTCCCTGCTATCTGCTCATCCACCTGTTGCATTCTTCTCTCTCTTCCATCATGTTTTCTGCTTCTCCATCCATGGAGTGAGTTGTCACTGGCCCTTAGCACCCAGGTGGCTAGCTACCTGGAGGGACAAACTACCTGCCTTAGAACCCCAACACCAAATCACTGGGAAAGAGGATCTGATAGTTTGTGTATCAATCTCCATCTTCATTCATGAAGTGGAGGTGGTGGCTATGCATGCGTCATTCACCTGAGGCATCCAGGTCACCATGTGTCTAGCAAATGCAGGTTCCCTTCTTCCTTGATATGGGCACTTGGTGTAGTGAGAGTGAACTTTCTACACTACCTACCTGGTTATATCACACTCTTGGTTTAAATGCTCCTATGGCTCTCCATACCCTTCGGAACAAAAAAAGTCTTATTTTCTCAAGATAGTGTTACAAACCCTTAAATCATTCTCTGCTGTTTTCTGTTTACTTCCCCTGACACCTATGACTCAGTGTACATGTCAGCTTTCTATTACTACCATGAGGAAATTCACAGTTTGGAGGTTCAATTTCAAGTTGGGGCAGCCCTATTGGTTCAGCCCCTGAAGATGATGTTCTTGCTGGCAGAGACTTAGAGTGGCACAGAGCGTGAGTGGCAAGATACAGGGAGAAAACTTCTCTAGACACCTGCTGTATCTCTTATATTGGCAGGAGAAGACTGTACCTCTGGTTGATTAATTTGGTCTCTCCTTTCAGTCTTACATCAGAACTACCAATTGTTCATTGTTTAATACAATTCTAAGGTTCCCTTTTAGTTAATGTTTTAAAGCCATCAGTATATACTTTTAGATGGATCATGAAATGAGAACTTAACCTGGGTAGGGTTGGTTGCCATGAAAAGCAGTGAGCATAACCCTGGTAGCCTTGGGATGATGCCCATCTGTGTGAGGTTGGCAGGTACAGATGTCCTCAATAGCATCGTCTGTCCTGTAAGCCCTGAGTAATGAGGG
The DNA here is from genome assembly GCF_017591425.1 of Ochotona curzoniae. Lineage (NCBI taxonomy): Eukaryota > Metazoa > Chordata > Mammalia > Lagomorpha > Ochotonidae > Ochotona > Ochotona curzoniae. The sequence continues at coordinate 26,356,281 of NW_024465582.1, forward strand.
CTCTGCCCACCAAAGCTTTCCCACCCCTGCAGCTCAACAGGACCAGGGGTTGCCAGCCAACACTCAGGCTAACACTCCCCGGGGAAATGTCTGTGGACTGGACTCTGAGCCTGCCCCGTTTCACAGACTGGCCTGCTAGACTGTGTGGAGTCCCTGGAGATGTGGAAACACCCTTGATGTGGGTACAGGACGCGGATAGGAGAATTCCTGTGGTATAGAGGGCGAAGGAGGGCTCCAAACACAAAACCTAAGAACACCATGCCAAGAGATTTTCCCCTCACTCTGAAGCCACACACATATCAAAGGGAGCTTAGTCCTGCTTGGGGAGTGAGTACACACAGCCATGTGTCCACATCATCTGTAGCACTAAGGACGGATAATCTGAAAGCTACAGCTTCCTTCTTTCCTACCTAATTGCTGATGACCCATCAGAATACACTTCATCTCCACTGAGACTTCTCCATTAAGACTGGTTCACATTAACCACTGGTTTGTGACAACGTAACAATTATCACCACTAAGGTGGCTGCTGACCTTATGCTGCCTTTTGAATTAAAATATATGTGGCACAGTGAGTTAAGCTACTGCTTCCAACACCAGCATCACAAACAAATGCCAGTGCAAACCCCAGCTGTTCCACTGCTGATCCAGCTCTCAGCTAATGTGCCTGGGAAAACAATAAAAAATGACCCAAATACTTAGACTCCTATCACCCATGAGGGAGACCAGGATAGAGTTCTGGGTTCCCAAATTCAGTTTGACCTAATCCGAGCCCCAGCCATTGTTTACATTAAGGAAATGAATCAGTGGCTGAAAGAACTCTCTTTCACTCTCTTTCTCCTTCCTCCACCCTCTCTCTGTCACTGTGCAAAATAAAACTTTAAATAATATATACCCCACACACATACTATGTTCATGCATGCATGTATTGCAACTTTTCATATGCTTACTCATAAATGGTTACCAAGAACCCACTGCACTGGGGATTCAGTGGAAAATGAGAGAAGCAAAGTTTTGACTCTTTACAGTGGGGGAGTTGTATGTCTTGATTATATCCCAAGGACTTTAATTTATAAGGTAATCACATGCTGACACATGGAAGCTAATGCCATTGAAAGATCTTTATAACTAACATTTCCCAAGGGAAGGAGGTAAGCCACACCTGGCAGGATGACAAGGGAGACACCAGATTGGGTTAGAAGGGAGGAGCGTAAAGCCTGGGCTGGCATCTCTATTGGGTGGGTCTGGCAGAAAAAGTGAGGACTGGCTAGTTTGCACAACTCCAGTAGATCCTGGACTCCAAGTGTGGTCCTTAGCTGTCTGACATGCGGCCTGAAATCATTCAAGGCAGGAGAAATATTGGCTTGGTGTCAGTACTAAAGCAAGGCTCTGGCAAGCAGACACAGTTGATCTATCGGTTCATTTACATGTGGAGGGTGAGCCTTTTGCTATGTCTAAGAATTCGCTGGCCCTGAGAGACTCAGCATCTCCTTCCTTGCACAGGAAAAATCGTTAAGATGTCAAAGCATCACACACCTGGTTTCTGTCAAGGTTCCATACAGAAAACAGATTTCACAAACCTACACACCCAAGACTGACCATAGGGGTGATATTGACAAAACTCCTGGAAGGACAGTAGAGCAGGTGCATCCATGGTTACACAACTTGTTTCAAGGGCATAAAATTCAAACTCTGATCCATATGTAGAGAATATGCTGCTGCTGCATCTACCACTGATGTCCCCTCACAGTCGACTTAGTACCCACAAAGCTGGTGACCAGCCAGGGAAAGCCATTAACCATAACATTTGCATAACCTTGCTTCCCAGCAAGAGAACTTGGTGCAAATTTCCTGGTTTTGGAAAAGGAGGCAGGAGGCTGTAAATGTGGCTCCTGATTTCTGTGTTTGACAATATGACACACAGTCAGATGGGTTTAACACACAAAACTGAACTTCCCTCTCTGCCCTGCTCTTGAAAGATTCAATGCCAGCCAACTAGCCCCAGATGACAGCTGTCTACTAGGCCTGGCTGGCCTGCCTTGCTCCTAATCTTTCAGCCAAAAGCATTTTATTTGAAAGGGTGCAGGCAACGTCTCCCTTGTGAGAGCTCTCTTTATTCTCTTAAGAACAAGCTACATGCTTCTTGCCCTCTTTCCTACCTAGGGGGAGAGTTAAGTTCTTACTACAGGGCCTGGCATGCTTCTGGGCTTACACCAGTGTCTCTGCTTGACTTGGACTGCTAGGGACTGTTCCATGGTGTGCAGCAGATATGAGAAGTGGCCACCAAGTAAGCAGGTAAGACTAGAGCTCTTAGTACAGATAGAAGATGTAACAGGGATTCCAGTGAAGTCTGTTACCCAGGCCAGAGCATACCCAAGTGGAGGAATCCTGTCTCCAGGAGAGCTAACATCTTGGGTCATGTTAGTGCATCTTAGCTCTGGTATCATTTGGAGCAAGAACGTTGCTGCAAATACTTGAATTAAAAAGCTCCCTATTTCTTTTGCCTCAGATATACTAGTTATCTGCATCTGTAATTAATGGAAATCCAACTGAAATGAGATAAAGAGGTGAAAAAGGAATGTACTTGCCTGTATCACTGCACAACCAGAGTTCTGACTTCAGGTATAGCTGGATCCAGTCTACACCCTACACTGTCAGAGGCCCGCCACGTTAGCTCAGCTCTTCTCTACAGCCTCCATTCTCACACTGACTCTCCTCAATGGCAGCAGCAGTTTATCACAGCTCCCAAGCTACACTGGACCCATTCAGCAACTTCAGTCAAGAGGAAAATAGTAAAGTCTCTTTCTCAATATTTCTGGCAGAATATTTTAGGGCTGGCACTTGACTTGATCTAGTATGGTCCCAGCTACTTTGCACCTACCTCTAGAAGCATTGAAAGTGGAAGTTTCTGCTGGCAGGTGCTGGGTCCACCTCTGAAAATTGTAGTCTTCCACGGGTCAGCCCCACTCCAGAGAATGGCTGAGTGCAGAGGGCAATAGGAAGCGCATTAGCAGAGAGAGGAGTTGCAAAGGGGGTTGGGGGAAGAAGGGGGAGGGTGGCAGATGTTCCCTGCAGGCAGCATCCAGTACTTTGGTAACTTTCAAGCCTCGTTCTTCATTTTCAAAGAGACTTTGAACTCCTCGAGAGCAACAACAAAACTGCAGCCATTCTCAGGGCATCTCTTTGGTGGGCTGCCCAAAGGGATGGTACAACACAGAAAACTTTGACATGGTTTCTTAAGTTTCAGCTGAGACTGGGGAGAGAAAGCAAAAGCCCATCAGGTTCGGGTCTTGAGTAGTAAAATGAGAGCGAGAAAGAAGGGGCAAAACGCTTGGGATATAAATGTACTGAACAACAGCGAATCATTCAAGAGGAAGTGGCTTCCTCTCGCTTGTCAGTCGGACCTTGTGAGGAACAAGAGGAGTACCTTTGCTGGGACTTCAGCTGCTCTGCTCCCTTTGCAGCGGCCTCCTGGGGAAGAAAGAGGCCTTAACAACCCGCCTGGGGTCAGGGCTGGCCTCCACCCAACCCTGCACAGTGCTGCCATTGAAGGACCCCAGGGGCAGCCCTGGAAGCCTCTCCCTTCTCCAGCTCCCCTCAATGGGCTATTTGTGGATCTAACAAGGACTGGGAGACACCCAGCCATCTCCTTGGACGCCCCAACAGCTGCAGGATTCTTCAGGAGCTGCACAGGGGCCCTGCACATCCCTGCAAAGAGACCAACGGAAGGGATACCACATTCAGAGGGGGCGCCCCCAGGGGCTTCCAGGAAGAGGAAGAGAGAGAGAAAGCCTCAGTTTTCTGCTTCCTCCTCAGCCTTTCACCCCCTTTCCTGGGTAGCAACCCTTCACTCCAAAATATCTGCTGTCCTACCTTCTTGCAGATCTACCATCCTCCCATAGCAGCCTCACCCCCACTACCACCCCAGGCTCCTAGTTGGTTGGAAAAGAAGAGAGTAGGAATTATTTTCTCCCTCCAGAGCTGAGAGTTTTTCATTGCAGCCACATATCCGAACATACCATTTTCATAGCCCACTTCCTCTGCTGAATTAAAGTGGCCCAGAGGGGAGAGTGCCAACTACAAACTTTCCCTAAAGCCCCCGATGAGAGTTAACACATAGGAGTAGCAATAGTACCATGTTCCATCTCTCCTGTACGCCTGCCTTAGCCATGTCTACTGTCCTGGCAAAGTGGACCTGCCTATTGTCCAGAATGCACAGGAGGAGCCCGATCTTTCCTAACTGTCCACTTCTATAGGATACAGGGTTAGTTTATGCATCTCCTTCTAAAAGATGCAAGTTCCCTCCAGGAACCGGTTATTAGACATAACCATATCCCATTTGGGGATAAAAATCTGCTCCCCTCCCAGGATCTGCACTAGCAGGAAGCTGGGAGCAGAAGTGGAGCACTTAGCTATGCATTCAGGCATTCCAAGTGGCCTCTCAGCTGGTATGGCAGATGCCTATCCGCCCCATTCTACTCATGGACAAATTTTCTTTGTTAAGAGAATTCTTCCTTTTACCAGCCCTTCATTGATTCCCTCCATTGTCCTGACACAAATCCAGGTCTTGTCCCAACACAATTACATTTTCCTTCCTTGAAAGCCTCAACTCTGAGATAAATGTGTCCACATAGTCATCACTCATCCTCCTTAAGATTTTCCAAAGATCCAAATCAGGGTTCCTCTGACTGCTGCCTCATGTCCATGCACAACAGGGGTGCCTGGTTTTTATCACGTAGTTGGTGGTCTCCACACTATTTCCGACCTGTCTCACATTCTAATAGAGATGTGGCTTTCAGCTGAGACTTGGCAGGGTACAACAGAAACGATCCTATCAAGACATGAAGATACATTGTCATATGTATCTCTATTCCTGAATAAAAGATGGACTCCCAATGAAACTGTTAAATATATCTTGACAATAGGATGCTGGACTTTTCTTTCATTGTCTATTCCTACAATGTCAGGATACACTTAAATAGCAGAATGGTAGACTTCAGACTGTCTTTGAAGGACTATACTATTGAAATAATACAAGGGAAATCAGTGGAGGAAAGGAAATTGGGGTTGGGGAGAGGAAACCCATGAGTCTACAGAACTACATCATAAAATTAATTCATTAAATAAATAAGTAAAAATGCTTCACCAACAAAACAAAAAGAAATTCAGATAGAATACTGCCATCCTTAGAAAATAGTCTCTACTTCTTCGAATGAACACTGGGATTCAGTGCTCATCATGTGACACTGGATTCCACTGAACTTCCTTGGTTATAAAACTCATGAGACTTTTCGGGCCCGGCGCGGTGGCGCAAGTGGTTAAAGGTCCTTGCCTTGCACGCCCGGGATCCCATATGGGCGCCGGTTCTAATCCTGGCAGCCCCGCTTCCCTTCCAGCTCCCTGCCTGTGGCCTGGGAAAGCAGTCGAGGATGGCCCAAGGCCTTGGGAACCTGCACCCGCGTGGGAGACCCAGAAGAGGCTCCTGGCTTTGGATCGGCATAGTATCGGCCCGTTGCGCTCACTTGGGGAGTGAATCATTGGACGGAAGATCTTCCTCTCTGTCTCTCCTCTCTGTATATCTGCCTTTCCAATAAAAAAATAATAAAAATAAATCTTTAAAAAAAAAAAACTCATGAGACTTTTCACATGAACCTCTGTTACACAAGTCATCTCTACTTAACCAATTTTTTTAAAAAAAAAACCTAAGAATATTCATTTTTTACTTTCTCCCCTTAGTTTCCATCCACTGATGTAATGGGTGGAGCTCTTTGAAAGCTGTTCGTAGAACTTCCCACATGTATGTCATCTACAAACACGCAAATATGTCTTGTGTATGTTCCTTCAAATTACTGATAAAAATGAAGGCACCTGGTTTAGATGGAGCTCAAATACAAAGACCTGAAACTCAGTATTAGAGACGGTCCAAGGTCATGGTCAAAACCATGTTAGCACAATAGAAACAGGAGCCTTTGGATGTAAAGAAGTATTTTTATGCTTTCCTTAAGATGACATGGGATAGAGCATTCAGTATGGTTTTTCATACAATGCAGACCCAGGATTCCCTGAGTATCGGAACAACCGCCTTTCAACTTATCTCTATGTATCGGGAGATAGGCCACTGATCTTTTAAAGGTGATATTTATTAAAAAATCACCTTGCTAAAATCCTACAGGCTCCTTTCTGGGACAGATTTCCAAATCAAATCCCATCCAAGCATCACAACACGAAAACCCTCAACCTTCTACTTCTCTGGGAATTTCTAAACCTTGACTGAAGAGATGCTGTGTGTTCATTTCCCAGGGGAAATTGAGCCATTCTGTAAATGATTTGCAGAAACTGGTTTGAATTCTGTATGTGAGTCCTGGCAAAGCAGCAGCTCTCAGGGGGGAAGTCTTCCCTATTTCAATACAGAAACCCCTCTGGGCAAGGTCATCTGAGAAATGCAAGCATGGCTCAATCAGATGTTTTTCCTTGGCCATTCCCCCAGCTTCTTGTCCAACAGAGGCTGAGTACAAGCTGAAAAATGAATTGAATAATAACCGTAAGAATTAAACACATTTCTTATTCTGGATTTTGGAAAGGCATCCTAAAATACACCACAACACTTGACTCAGCCACCACTGCTGCTAATATTTACCCACAAGGAGTCCCTTTAAGGTCAAGTTCTTGGACCTGTCCTCAGAATAGAATCCGTTTCCTCTCTCCCTTGCCCATCAAGGGAAAACTCCATCTTCCTTATCTTAAAAAGAACGAAAACAATACAAGAGTCCACAGTAACTCAACAATCTGAAAAGTAGCTTTGTCTGCAGTCAAGTTTTTTCATAGCACCTTAAACATGTTAGGAAGCAAGAATAACGGTTCATAAGAGAAATGTGCAAAATTAACGCCAAGGTTTTGCTTTTTTCTTTTAAATAACACCACATCTATGTAGCATAACAGTGCTTATCTCTTTAGAGAATCATTCTGTTTGATTGATAAGAAGTCACCCACAAGTAGATTCTTGCAGCTTCTCTCAGTGGTAGGAAAGTCCTCATTATAGAACATTAAAGAAAATCAGGATCCAAACCTGAACCCAGAGTCAGCCTTAAGCCCCATAAAGAGCCTAGAAGAAGGTCAGTGGGTTATCAGCAGGAAGTCAAGGGGAATGAGGGATAGTTCTTCTAGTGCTTTCTACAGTCCACTGGCCAATTCTGTCCTGTGTGCACAGCTGGGTCCTGGAGCATTTACTTAGGTTGAACACCTGCCTGGCAAAAAAACTGAGGCTCATCCTAACCCCTGGGAAATACCTTGCTCTACAAGACTCAGTTCCAATATCACCCACGGGATCTGTGCCATGTCCGTTTCCCACACAGTAGTTGGTTGCCTCTTTTCCTTTCAAACTGTAAAGAAACCTTATCAAGGCTTTCTTATATCTGAATTAGCTGAGATATCAAACTGTCACTGAGTGACAATTTATGGGGGTAGAAAGAGACTCTGCGAGGAAGAAGTCACAAAGGGAAGTGCATAACGCAGGGCAAATTAAAAATGGGGCCCTGTCACTCACTCTAGACGAGGAAGGTTGGAGGAAGAAGTAGTTCCAGAGCTTAGACAAAAGAATGAGGGGGACACAACACATGGCAGGAGCTGTGACCTGCACAAGAGGAACGCAGTCACCTTCCAGTAAATCCTCAGCGGAGAAGGCGATGGCCAGCTCCCATCCTCCCTCCTGGTCAGGGTGGGCCAGATCCAGCTAAGAACCAGAGGCCAAGGAAACCGTTTGATGTGGTCCATCTAGGGCCATGTCCAAGGGAAGGAAGCAGGAGAAGGGTGGGAAGTGGCCTCAGAGAGGCAGAGTAGAGATCTAGCTGGGCGACATGCTATAATTACTGCCCAACAGGCAGAACCCAAGTGCCTGTGATCTCTGGGTCTCTTTGTTTCAATATTACAAGCCTCGTGGAACTCAAGGCTGCACCAGGCGCTGCCTCCACCCCCTCCTTCCCTAGCAAGACTGCTCCTGAGCCATCCTTGCTACATCCTGACCCATCTTGCACTGGTCCTCCTCGCACTATACCACTTCCTCCCATGCTGGGCACCACACTTCTTCCTTCCTCTTTCTCAAAAACAGTATGGAACTGAGTATTCCTGCAAATAGAGGGTTCCTGGCTGAGAGGCAGAGGACAAAGAATGGCGCACCCTTCACTAAGGTTTTTTTAGTATTTCCCCAGCCACTTTCCATGGTGAAGAACTCCTTAGTGCTGTTCCCCACCGTCTTCTAGGAACTCCAAACGCCTTTTAGTCTCCCTTGAATGTCAGCTTCTAAAACTCTTATGTTAGTGCAATGGGATTTAAAAAAACTGACAAATTTTACAAATAAAGTTTTATTGGAATCTGGGCCAGGATTAGAGTGAGCAAAGGCAGCTAAGGTCTCACACACAGAGACTCAGATCCTGTCTTTATGGAAAACCACTGACTGTATTTATCATGGATGTGTTCACACATTATGATGTTTTTAGTATTACATTATAACACTGCTTATCCTGACATTGAAATATTTTCCTTACCTTTATTTTTGTGCTCAGGGCAAGTGTCTCACTCAAGTCATTCTATCCTGCCTCGGCCAAATGAAGATGATTCTCTCTTTTTCCATATGTGTATGAATACAGAGATCTACTTATACATTGAATATGTCTATTAAGAGCCTCTCCTATCTCAAAGATGATTTATTTTCCCATGCAGTGTTTTGCCTTTAAACTCCTGAAAATTCTGAGAATACTCCTTTTGTTGTCACCACTTCCTTGCCAGACTGGGAGATCCTGCAAGACACAAAACGATGCCTTTTCTGTCTCCGTGTCCCCAGTGCCCTGGCCCTGCAGATGAATCCCAAACATTTCTGAAGACAAGAACCCAGTGCAATGCTTTGTAAGCTCAGTCTGTTAATTATGGGGTCTATTTCGAGCTATTCTCTTTTTATATAGAAACCCAACATCTTAGGAAACCAGCTGGTAAGGATCTGAAGAGATCTTTTAATCTGACCTTTTCATATTGGAGGTTAGAATTCTCAAGGCCTGCTGAGAGCCCAAAAGTCTCTTGGAGCTTATCCAGAAAAATTCACATTTGCTACTGATGAGGCGTCATCTCCTTTAAATAACCTTGAGAGCATCCCAGTGCGGCAGAGCAGAGCATAATTTCCCCATGCATTTGGGAAGCCCTCCACGTGAGCAGTGCTATTATTTCTGCCTACAGAAGGCTCAGGGTACAGCAAGGGAGTTCACTGTGTAAAAAATCATAAGGACTACCTGCAAGATCCCTCACCTCCCTCCCCTGATCTGAGAAGGAATAGTTTTGATCCTGCTTAGCTACAGCTGCTTCATATCAAGAAGCTGGACTTTCAATCAAAGCCAGAAATATATTTGCTGCAAGCAAAGGCATGAGAAGGAAAATGTACAAGGGCAGCGGTGATAAGAGCAACTTGCTTCTTCCCAATGAACTCATTGTGCCAATCTTGCAAGGCCCCAGCAAGCTGACAAGGGTCCCTTCACCCTGCGCCCAGGACAGTTTGGCCAAAGGATATCTCGGGTGACACACCTCAAACAGTCAGCACTAATCTCAAATCCCGGAATAGCCCAAACAACCCGTCCAACCTGACTGTCTGCCTTTTCAAAACTGCCTTTGGAATTCTGGGTTCAGCCCGGCTTGGTTTACACTGCCGACGCCAGAGCATCCCTTCTGGGACTACTCTGGTGACCTGATCTTCATCCACGAAGACATCCCCCTAGAGACCCACCAACCCCCATTTGCCCAGAGGGTGACACTAATATTAGATCCAATTAGTAGTGATGATTCCAGACAGACGAGCCCATATTGACACACAGGCAGGGTCATGTCCTCCGTACAATATCCCTCCTGGCGGAAGAGAAATCAGACTGGCACTGACCTTGAAAAAGAAACCACTGCTTTTGGGCAATTACCATGGCAATAGTCCCCCACTCTCCCAAGCTCTCCCCCCACCCCAAGCACCTCCCACAGTGTGCACCTGCCAGCTGGTGGCAAGAGTAAACCAGCAGCCTCAGTTCCCGGTCACTGTGCAGATTTCATCAACAAAGGTGCCAGCAGTGCCAGTTGGCTTCATGATATGGATACCTGCCCGCTCAGCATTGGCCTTGAGATTGGGAGACTTTCACAAAGGCCAGCCAACAGCTGGCAGGCAGAAACCACCACCGGGTCATTGTCATCCAGGACTGAATGGCGAGGAACTGGGGGACAAAGACTGTCTGTGACCATAGCACCCCCTCCCTCTCTCTCTGGGCAGCTGAAGATCCCCCCTGCTGTGGCGGAAGGTGCCTTTCGTGGTGCCCCTCCTGCCAGCCCCACTCCTCCCTCCCCGCTTAGCATTTCTCCTGCTACTCTCTGCCATCCATGGCTCATTGTATTGCAAACCAGAAATCTCACTATCTATCAGTAGTCTTGAGCCAGTGAGTCTGGAGGTGGAGCTGGCAAAGCAGAAGTCGTGTCTAACTTCCCCCTCCGGGCCCCTCCCCCGGCCCTGGCTCCACACCAAGGCCTGCGAGGATTTCTTGTCACATGAGGTTAGTGTAGTTTCACATCCTCTAAGGCAAAGCTCTGTCGAAACTCACCCGTCTCACATGGCTGCCATTCAAAACAAGCACCCCCTCTCAGCTGCCTCCCTGGCCCTTCCAAGCAGCAGGTCAGGGGACCTGGCTTCCAGTTTCAGCTTAGCCTGCCGGACCCCAAGGATGACTGCTCCTGAATTTCTTCATCAGGGAAATGAAACGACTAACTAAAGTAGCTGTCACCAGGGTCCCTCTCAGTACTCTGTTTAAAAAAAAAATGCTGAACTACCTAGCTGGTCTGAAAAGAAGCTACAAAACTGAGACTGTCTGGTGGCTAATGTTCTTTTGGTTTGGAAATGATAGTTACTACCCCCAGCAGTATGGATGAGTCGTCTCAAGACACCTGCTTGAGTGAAAGCAGCCTTACATACGAAGGCACTCACAGCACATGATTTCATGATCTAAATTTCCCAAACAGAGGAAACTAATCTGCAATTGAAAATGTAACATAGTGGTGGCATTTAAGGGACAGACCCAGTAGCGCCTAGTCAGGGAGAAACAGACTTTCCTGAACTGAAGGTTAGACTTTATGCCTGCCTGGGCCTGGGTCAGCCAGTTAAGTCTTTGTAGAAAGCTACTCTTGAGATGGATTGAGAGAAGTGATGAAGTCATGATAACAGAAATGTTTACACTGCAGGCTCTCATCTTCGGGTATATTAATGTTCACTGTGAATTCTTTCAACTTTTCTATGTATTTATCATAAATTGATACAAATAAATTGATAAAATTGACATAAAATGATGAATGAAAAATAGACTGTCACAAATCATAACATTCCTGTACTTCCCATACCCCCTTCCCAGCTCCTCCCTCTTTCTTGACATGTGACCTTTTCCCCATTCAATGAGTCAGTGAAGGGAATATTCACTAATCTGAGTAGGTAAATCACTGTGTCTGTGATGCCTAACTGACTTTGTCGCTGCCATGGCTTTTAAGCAAAAAGGACAAGTCCTTCCCTTAATCCACACAGGTATCGAAAAGAGGACTCCCCAGAGGCTAACCTCTTACCCTATTACTGGTTAGTCTCTCTGTACACTTCCTGTGCCTCCTTAAGGAGGTTGTAATGAATGATCCCACTTAAGGCATTTTAATCCAACGCTAATGCAGTGAGAGCATAAATTCTTAGAATCACTCTCAGGGGAGAAATAAATTACTAAAGGGCAAACTACAAGTACATGTATCTGTACCTAGACGCACTACCATGCTAACTCACCATAATCTAATACCATACATGCATTCCTCCAATGCCGACTTCATGACTGCTTCTTTTAAAGATCCCAAACACATTCCTCAAGTTATTCCCCACCAATATGATCTTTTCTCTTGGAAAAGCTTTAAGCCAGACACACATAAAGGCATACATACTATGGTATGCCTTGGGGCCAGCATAGCTCTAACTCACTGCTAACTTCTTTGCAAGGGAAAAACGAAAATCAAAAGAAAGAAGCAATAACCAAGACTTTTTTGTATGCATATTTTCTCAGTGTAGAAATCAGGACTTCTGTCCATTTTCTCACGGACAAATCCATCAGATTTAATGGAAACACACATATCTACCAATCACCAGCCATACTCAAAGTCTTTGGTCCTCCCAGGAATAGTACATTGGGTTTTGTTTTGTTTTTTGCTACAAATCAGTGTATAATCCAACTTTATTAAAAAAAATAAGATATATTAAAAAAAAATAAGATTCTGGGAAATTGAATAATGAAATATTTTGGCAATTATTGGATACACCAAAGCAACCAAGTTCTTGAATAGCAACTTTGTGTTGAGTAGCAGAATGTCAGAAGAAAGAAAATGCAAGTCACCTCTTGCTGGATGAAAACCAAGGATCCCACAAGGTAGAGAGCTGTCAACTATGTGTGGAAGAACAGGAAGAATCGGCAGAGAACAAGAAAGGGAGAGACTACCCTGGGCAGGTGAGATAGGGCAATCCAAGGAATCATCTGTCCACAAGCCTTCAACCCCAGAGAGGCATCATTCTTCCAGAAACTGTGACAGTTTCTAGAAGGAGTTGTTTTTGGAAATTATAGTACTTAGGCAGAAAATTTGAAGATACTGTGTATAATTGTTCTTTGAGAACACACTGCAGTTGACTAAATGCCCCAAAGTCAAGGTGGAGTGGATTGGTCAGATGAAACAGAGACACTGAGACCCCATTAACAGTATGTAACATCCCAAGAGAGAAATCTCAGTGCACGGATATTCTTGAAGGACATGTATAAGGGCACGTTTTTTTCTCCTGTCTAAGACCTTATTCAGCATGTAGAAGAAGTGTAAGAGTCATTGCTTACACAGCCTGATCAGAACAGGGAATAAAAGAGCTTGGTACTCTTCCCAGTCATTCTCAACTCACACTGACCTTATTCCAGTTCTGTATTCCCATAAGCCACTCTACAATTATTTAAACAATCCCAGAGTTGCCACTCCCGGAGTTTCTCACAACTTTAATCGCTGCAGCAGATGATTTATATTCTAGATAAAACATCAAACTGGATCTGCATATACAGAGTCAACCCTCATTCAGTGTATCATTCTGTTGCCCAACTGTCACATTACAGGACCAACAGAAGAGCCTGGCAGCAGAACAGGTGGGCTTAAATCCCACCTTTGCTCCATGTGATTTTGGGCCAGCTCCAGAGCCTACGTTTTTTCCAGACATAAGTGAAAAATGCAAATAAATACACAAAATGTTGATTTGAGCATGGGGTAGAGTGATAGGACATGAAAGCCCCTAGTGGATGATCCCAGCCCCTAGCAGATACTTCATGTATATCATACAGAACTTGCTTTGATCATATACTAAACTGATCAAAAATAAGATACGAACCCATCATTAATCAGCTATGGCACTGTTCTTTTCATTCCAATAGTTATTCTCAAAGAGAGCAACACTATCTGGATATCTAGCACTGAAGAGCGATAACCATCTTTCAAACGCCCTTCCCACACCCACAGTCATCCTACTCCCATTCCTATTGGCTAAACATTAGCATTCAGTCCTTTTAGTGAGTATGTCAGGAAGTCTCGAACTTCATGCTCTAAGGAGATAGCAAAATTGCTATCTTCTCCATTTCTCTGAACATCTATAACAAGGCACAAAGGTTAGATGCAGAGGTGACCAGGCCCTTTGAGTAGGTAGCTATTGAACAGTTTCAAGGTTAAAATATTCAGAGCCTCTAAAACAGTCCATAGACTAGGGAAGCAAGAGAACTGAAAATGCATAGTTTAACAATAGTGCGGTTTCTGGGGTGAGTGCTTGGTACAGCAGTTAAGACACTTGCATCCTGTATCAGAGTGCCTGGGTTCCAGTTCTGGCTCTGCTGCTGATTCCAGCTTCCTGCTAATGCGCACCCTGGGAGGCAGCAGGTGATGGCTCAGGCACTTGAGTTCTTACCACTCATGTGGGGGACCCAGATGGACTTCCTGCATCCTGACGTCAACCTGCTCCAGTCTTGGCTGTTGAAGCATTTGGAGGACAAACTAATGGATGAAAGCTCATGTTTGTTCTGTCTCATCTTCCCTTCCTCCCCTCCTCTCTCCCTCCCTTCCTATCTCTGCCTATCAAGCTAATTAATTAAAATCTTACAGTACCCAAAGTAATCTGATCAGAACTCAGGTTAAAAATTATTTTAACCACTTCCTGTCATTTCACTGTCAAGTTTAGGATGTGATACATTTCTGCTACACACAGTGTCAAGGTAGAGCTGTTCACCAACAGCAAAACAGTTCATGCTACAGCTACAAATGTATGTGACAGATCCTCACATTTTGTAAGCATGACTATGTCTTTAAAGAAACAGTGAAGATCTACCCAAAAAAAGTAAGATGTTTAATTTTACCATTTAGAACCAAATGTGCAAGGTTAAAAAAAAGAAAAACTACAATAAAGAAAAAGAATGCTAGTTCTGGGGGAAAAAAAAAAAACCCTACAGAATCTGATTTACCTAAACCATTTCATTTTACAGAAAACACTGGATTTCAGACTTCCAATTTAATGGAAATCATACCCAAGGACCTGATTCTGAGAGCCTTTGTTGTACCAACCAAATGTATTCCAGGTCCCTTATCTCCTTGATGGGGACACTAAGACCCACAGAAATCAGATCAATCTTTGAGGTTACACAGTCACTGAGACTAAATCCCATGCCTCCACTTCCCAGAGACATCTGATCCCTTCCTTCCCTGTGCCAATCTGTCAGCATCCTTTACCATCCTTTTTATTCTTCTACATGGGTGATTAATGTTTTTCAGAAATTCAATCCGTTCTTATATCAGCAAGCACATCAATACAGCTTAATGATCTGCACTTCACACTCAACCAGATTAGCACTGTTTGTAGAAGAAATCAAGAAGCCACACGTTATAAACTCAATTAGGCACCATCTAAGTAATTTTTGAATACCCGTCTGTGTCTGAGAATCATCCAAAATCAGTCAACCTCAAGAAAATCACTACAAACCATCAGCGTTTTCCTAGATTAAATTCTGGATACAAACAAATACTCAAAGACTTCAAACAGGGCTCAACACAACGGCTCAGTGGCTAAATCCTCATGTTGCACGTGTCAAGATCCCATTTGGACCAGGAAGGTGTGGACCAGTTCATATCCCAGCTGCTGTACTTCCCACCCCGCTCCCAGCTTGTGGCCTGGGAAAGGAGTAGAGGATTACCCAATGCCTTGGAACCCTTCACCAACATGGGAGACTTAGCAGAAACTCATAGCTTCAGATTGGCTCAGGTCTAGCCATTGCACCCATTTGAGGAGTGAACTAGCGGATAGCAGATCTTTCTCTGTCTTTCCTTCTCTCTGTAAATCTGCCTTTCCAATAAAAATAAATAAATCTTTTTAAAGAATACTTCAAAAAAAGATGTTACTGCTCTTCTTTAAAGAGGTTGTGTTGATGCCCTGGTTTCTTTTTTTTTTTTTAAAGATTTATTTTATTTGAAAGGCGGATATACAGAGAGGAGAGACAGAGAGGAAGATCTTCCGTCCAATGATTCACTCCCCAAGTGAGCTCAACAGCCGATGCTATGCTGATCCAAAGCCAGGAGCCTCTTCCGGGTCTCCCACACGGGTGCAGGGTCCCAAAGCTTTGGGCCGTCCTCGACTTATTTCCCGGGCCACAGGCGGGGAGCTGGATGGGATGCGGGGCCGCCGGAATAGAACCGGCGCCCATATGGGATCCTGGGCGTGCAAGGTGAAGACCTTAAGCACTGCGCCATCGCGCCGGGGCCCAGATGCTCTGGTTTCAAAAACACATTGATTGATATAAGATGGCTGATAATTAAACATGGAAAGTACTAGAAATTCAACCTGCTTCTGGAGAGAACTATTCCACTAATAAGTCAGAAAAGCAAAGCCTGAAAATCATTCATTTCATTCCACTTGTTGGTTTGACAATAAATAAGCACTCAGAGCTTTCTAGATTATGTGCTTGGAGCTTTCTGGGTGCTGAAGACAGAGAAGGGAAGCAAAGTTCACACTCTCTTGGATCTTACATCTAATGATAACAAAGATACAGAGATAACAAAGCTATAAGGTGTCAGGACCATGGATGAAAACAAAGAGGGAAGGCAGGAGGATGGGTACTAGGTTGAAGAGGTAGAAAGGGCAGTTGTTATATGTGATGTCCAAGACAAATTCACTGATAAGGACTGCCACGAGAAAGCAAGCTCCATTTCCAAGAAAAGGGTGATCAAGTACAAAGACTTGGAACAGGAGTAGCATCTCTTTGGAATAACAAGTTATTATAGGAGTGAGTCAGGGGATGGTGGAAAGAGATACTATCTTGAGGACATTGCAAGGGCTTTAACTTGTACTCCAGGAGGGGTAGAAAGACTTTGGAAGGTGTGCACCAAACAAGAGTGACATGATTTCATTTCTGTTTAGAAGAATTGTGTTGCTTGTGGGTTGTGAAACAACTGAAGCCTATTATTGACCACTATAATAATCCCAGGATGATGGTGGCTGGGAACATGATGGTCCTGACAAAAAGCAATGAGAAGTGTTAATATTCTTAGAGATGGGACCAACAGGATTTCTTAGCCATTGCATAAGGGAACAAAAGCAAAGTGTGGATAACTAAGCTTTTACATAAAAACAACCCCTGGGTGGAAGCGTCATTTGCCAGAATCAAGAAGGGCATAGAAGGAGTAGCTTTGAGTTGCAGGGGGGGGGGAAATTATGAGTCAGAATTTCAATCCTGAACATGCTAGCCAAGAGATGACTATGAGATATCCAATTAATAGAACTGATTGACACAATTAATAGACACAGCCAGTTAGAAATGTGTCTCGAGAAGGCAGTTAGGCACACAATGGGGATTTATCTCCAGCCTGGAGACATAAAAGTTAGTGTCATTACATAACAAGGATATTGAAAATCATGAGATTACCTACTAGAGGTTAATTTTAAAAAGGAAATAAGGTCCTAGGGACTCTCCCTTCATTCGTGGTTACTGAAATGAGAAGCGACCAGTAAAATCAACAGGAGAGAGCAGACAGAGGTAGACAAAGATTAGAGTTCAGTATTTCCACCTCAGATGAGTGAGTGCTAGGCAATGCCCAATGCTCCAGGTCAACACAGGTGTCTGGAAGTGGCTCCCTGAAAATCTGTTCAGAAAGATCCTGAGGCAGCCTTGTGGATTAAAGCGGGAAAAATTTGTTAATATTTTTCAAAGCCATAGAATGAGCACTGGCATTACAGCTGCCAGGAATTTGCTTTCCCTACATTAGAACCTCTGGTACATCGTTTCAAAGGTTCCCAACACCACTGTATTGATATAATTAATTGATAGAATTAGATAAGATTGACATAATTTATGATACAGAAATCTGGCAGATGAGAGGTTGACTATGTTTGCCTCATATTGCACAGCTTTTCTCACCTCTTGTCATCTGATCAGAAAAAAAATACATGGAATTTCAGATCCTTAGTCTGCAGCTTTTTAAATTTAAATTTATGATAAAGAAAGAATAAGCATCAGGCCTAGTGTCGTAGCCTAGTGGCTAAAACCCTTACCTTGAAAGTGCCGGGATACCATATGGGCTTCAGTTCTAACCCCAGCAGCCCCGCTTCCCATCCAGCTCCCTGCTTGTGGTCTGGGAAAGCAGTCGAGGACAGCCCAAAGCCTTGAGACCCTGCACAAATGTGGAAGCCCTGGGAGAGGATCTGGGATCCTGGCTTCAGATTGGCATAGCACCGGCCATTGTAGCTGCTTGGGAAGTGAATCATAGGATGGAAGATCTTTCTCTCTGTCTCTCCTCCTCTCTGTGTATCTTCCTTTGTAATAAAAAATAAATAAATCTTTTTTAAAAAAGAAGAAAATAAAGAATAAGCATCAAATGCATTAGATTGGGACCAAAGAAAATATGGTTATTCTGGACTCCTGTGTGGATGCAGAGATGTGTTTGCAAGCTGAAATACAAGATAAAAAAGAAACAAAACATGATACAAAAGAATATTCAAATGGCTTAAATAGCAAGTTTGTGCATCCTACATTTTTTGAAGATGACACCGTTAGGACACTGTTAAAATCTGAATATTATTTTGTCTTCATCATTCCCATAGCAACCCAATATTGTTCACTGCCCAAAAAATAACTTAGTAGGCACCAAGAATTCTCAGCTTCTCTTTTAACACCAAACCCTTCCCACACTCATTTGTATTAACATTTGCAAAAGATTTATTTCCCTTTGATTCACATAATTCCACATTCCCAAGAATATCTGGACTGGAGCATGGCCAATTGCCTGCAGGGTGCAGCCAACTCCCTGGTGCTGGGTAGCTCCCTGGGTGCCCATGAATGGCCCATTGTTAAAGACAAAACCACTGCAGAGGACAGAGAAAACACAGAGGAGGAATTAGTGTCATGTTCTGGGGATTGGTCTGGACTTTGGGCAATGAAATTGAGCAGGTGTGGCAAGAACCAAAGGCTGTTGTGAGTCAGTCTGATGTCTTGCAGACCACGGCTGCCCTAAGATGGTTATCTGGTTCATGATCAACAACCAGCTCACTCCTGTACAGGCTGACCTTCAGTCGTCCTATGTGACCAGAGGGCTACAGCAGGCTCCATTCTGAAAACCATCCTGTTTACCCCTAAGGATCTGTTCAGCACCAACTGTGGGCAACATTCAACAGTTTGATTGGCAAAGTTTCAAGTCACCTTCAAATATTCTGTATGGCTAGAACAATCAGCCAGAAATTCCAGAAAAGTGTGACCCCTGGACTCTTACTTGGTGGGAACTAGAAACCTAGAACTTGTTCTCTTTCTTGCTATGGGTTTTCTCCAAATATTCTGGGTTTTTTTTGTTGGTTTTTTTTTTTTTTTTTTGTCCAAGCTAACAGAACACTTTATGGAAATATCCATGTGCCCACTTCAGAGTTCACTGAAATCACAGATGAATTCTACTATAATTTCAACATTTCTGGAGCTTAACCAACCCTTCCCAAAATTCAACTACAAAGTAGAACATGTTTTCTGATGCAGACTTTCTATGTTTGGGTCATATTTATTATCTTATGTGTTCATAAACAGCAACCATTGTTAGAGGTATACAGTTTAGTACTAGATTTGTGTTTTGGGCCTTGGCTATTTTCCAAAACAAGTTGAATCTTCTGATACTTATTCAAGGCTTTTATTGTCCTTCCTTGAAACAGTCTTTGAATCAAAAAGCTATCAAGACACAATTGTCTTACCACCTTATTCTTCCCAATCCTCAGAAAACCACCCACATGATCAGAGAAATGCTAGGAAGTGATGTAGAAACCAATAGCATACTCTGGTTATAAGCCTAATGAATCCATTTACACAATGACTGTATCTGCTCAAATGAATGTAGATCCAACTAGACATTGGGGAGAAAAGTCGACAAACCCTGCTGAGAGTTCTCTATCCTCCCACAGTTCCCCTTACCATCTCTAAACAAGACAACATGGCGATGTGGAGTTTTGTGGTTCTGCCCTGTAGATGCATCTCAGTCTCCACTAATAAATAAAAAGCGCAGATGAAGGGCCATTTGTGGGGTAAAGTCATTTTTCCCTTGACATTTACTATCAGCAGAAAAGTTTTTCTGTTTTAATACCCACATTCTGGCATATAATTACTGTAATAAAGTCTACTTCTTCACTCTGGGTGACTGTTGCCAGTATTATGAAATCATGGCAATGGTTGTAAAAATAAGGGAGGTCACAACCCTTCCACACACACACACACCCACTCTGCAGATGATATTAAATAGCTTTGGTGGGAAAATGCAGACCTTTAAACTTTTTCCACCAAACTCAATGCATGCTGTATTTAATGTCTTATTTAAAACAGTCTGTTTTGTAAGAAATCAGAAACTGCATATGGCTATGGAGGCAAAAAAAAAAAAAGCTTATACTTAATTAGCTACTAAGTCCAACTTGGATGAAACACAATAACAACCATTTCTTTGTGCTAACTCTTTTTAATGATATGCAATACATGCATTAGCCTGTCTACTGCCCAGACTGCTCCAGAATCAATCTTCTGTAGTCTTATGCTTTGGGCAAAGGACACCACTAGAATGAGTCTCCATTCTGCTATTTAGTCATTTGGGTAGGAACAGCTCCTAACAGTAAGAATCCCCTCTGAATCTTATACCACCACCACGGTTTCATGACTCTAGGACAGCCAGTGTCCAAGCACATCATATGCTGCACAAATTTCTCCTTCTGCCTCCAACAGTACTCAAAACTCATATTTTGATTCATCCTCTCCGGGCTTAAAGCACTCAAAGATTTTAATCCATTCGCTTTCTGCTAGTCTCTTACATAACTGCTGGATATGCTTTTTCTACTTCCAACCAAGCCAGAGCTAATTCAAGATCATAAAAAGGACAGAAGACCCAAGGGAGAGTATCTCATGCATTTTTTTTAAATCTTCTAATTCTTTATGTAATAGAAATTTTCTTAGGGAATGTCTAAGGAAATATCTATTTTTGAAGGAAAACCTGGGGTTAAAAAGTAAAATAATCTCAAGAACAGATACTGTCTTGGGGATCAGGTCAGGATCTCTTCATACCATTGAAACTGAGAGTCACTGAAACCTACCATCTTTTACAACAACATGAAGAACATCAAAAAATATAAAACAGTGGAAAACAGAGTGCATAAGGATCACAAGAAAGCACTGACAAAACCAAGAGAAAACCAAGCCCTTAGAATCAACCCATTCTCCTCCCACACCCCAACCCCATGCCAGCTTCCAACAAGGCACCTCTGTTGTCATCTATCTTACTTTCTGCCCGTATGCATCGTTTTGTTCAGGGAGGAAAAGAGCCACTACCACCACTTTAGAAAACTGTCTGAGGTATGCAAACTCTGTAGCCAGTAATTCTACTCCAAGGCATGTGTCCTGGGAGCAATCGGTGCACACATGCCACAGCACTGTTGCCCACCACCATCTCTAAAACACATCGCAAGAGTCTAAGCTTTTTCTTTCTCTTCCTTCAAGGCAAGCATTTTTCCACTTGGGAAGGAATTTCTTATGGGGGTCTGAGTCCTAGAGGCTCACAGTCCCATCACTGTCCCATCAGGTTCTCTGCAGCATCTCACAAGTTAACCCACTCTTTCCCTTCCTCCTTCCATAGCCTCTCCCCCATGCGGCCAGCCCCCAGCCTTAGCTGAGGTCCTCACTCTGAGGCCCACTCGACAGACACATATACTGGCTAAACATTCCCATACAATCACATACCCCCACATAGATCTCTTGACTCCATGATACCTGACTGTTGATCCTGATAACTTGCATTATTTGATCTATAATCTAAAAGCTGCTGTACTTTACTTATGATAAATGCTTAAAACCAAAATATTAGCTGCAATTATTAAACACAGTGTTTTTGTAGATACTTGTTCTTAATTTTTATTTGAAAGGTACCGAGAGAGAGAGAGAGAGAGATCGATCTACTGGTTCACTCTCTAAATGACAACAGCCAGAGCTGAGATAATCCAAAGCCAGGAGCCAGGAGATTCCTCCAGGTCTCCCACATGAGGATACAGGGGCCCAAGGATTTGAGCCATCCTCTATTGCTTTCTCAGAGAGCCAAATCAGAAGCAGAGCAGCCAGGACACGAACCAGTGCCCCTACGGGATGTCAATGCCACAGATGGAAGCTCAGGCTACTACACCATGGTGCTGACGCCTGCAGACACTTCTGAATCATCCTTACAATCAACAACGGAAGGTGCCCAGGTCAGTAACAAATTTGCATCGTGGCTACCAGAAAGGTTTCTCCCTAAACTCATTCCTTGAGCTGCCAGGCATATATTACTTTTACAGTAGGGTTTTTAAAACATATTTATGGCTTCTTCTCTTTAAAAAAATAAGTTTCTCAGAAACTAGCCATCCAGAGCTTTACTTCAGAAGTAAATCTATGTGCTCAGAAACTCCATGCAAGGGTTGGGGATTTGAAAAAGTGGTTAAGGTGCCAATGGGACATCAGCATCCCATTTCAGAGTGCCTAGTTTCAAGTAGTGCACACGCTGGGAGGTCTGGGAAGCAGCAGGTAGGAGCTCAGGAGGGTGGGTTTCTGCCATCCATATAGGAGGACCACACTGAATTCCAAGCCCCTGGCTTCAGCTTGGCCTGATCATGGTCTTCATAAACTAGTGGGTAGGAGATCTCTTGTCTTCCCATCTCTCTTTCTCTGTACCTTTCCAATCATTTTTTAAGAAGATAAAAAGACATGTATATTGAACATAGTTTTTTTAAAAAGTAAATCCATATGAGACATAAGGGCAAGCCATCACATATAGATGTAAATAATAATATTTCAAAATGTCATATGGATATCCAATTACTAAATTTATCCAAGTCAGTGACATTCTCAGATTTTGAGAATCTAAAAGAAATTTAAAACAAGAAATCTAAAATCCAGATGCCAGAATTTATAAAAAATTTTAAAAATAGAAAACATTCAGAAATACGATCATTGCATGTTTACACACACAAGAAACTTCTGGGCAGAGATTTTTTCACACCAGAAACCTCCACACAGACCAGTACAACTGACTAATCCCAAAATACATCCTACTTATGTGAGATGCATAACACCAAAATTTACAAGAAAATTGAGGGGCTCGGCGTGATGGCGCAGTGGTTAAGGTCCTCACCTTGCACGCCCAGGATCCCATATGGGCACCAGTTCTAATCCCGGCAGCCCCGCTTCCCTTCCAGCTCCCTGCCTGTGGCCCGGGAAAGCAGTCGAGGACAGCCCAAAGCTTTGGGACCCTGCACCCGTGTGGGAGACCCGGAAGAGGCTCCTGACTTCGGATCGGCATAGCATCGGCATTGCGGTCACTTAGGGAGTGAATCATCGGATGGAAGATCTTCCTCTCTGTCTCTCCTCTCTGTATATCCGCCTTCCCAATAAAAATTTAAAAATCAATCTTTAAAAAAAAAGAAAGAAAATTGAGGTATCCTCTCTGTGTTCAAGTGTGATAGAATTCGAGCTGCCTCCTAACAGTCACATCGTTTTCCTGAAGCATGAGACCATCAGTATAAAACTGTCAAAGAACAACCATGCTAAAACCCAGAATCTCAGACTTATCAAGGTAAAGGAAGAAAAATAATAGCTATATCCCTTACATGAGAAATTCCATGATAAATCTCTTTGCAGAATTACAGAGTGACCTCCCATAAACAGTACCCAAACCCTAAGTGCAGCAAAAGGCCAGGGGAGGAGAACAAGAGAAAATGCAGGTAACCAAAGGAAAAAAAAACCAGATTTACAGAAAGATTAATAACGGGTAGGATGCACAGCCCATAAACACAACTATCCTCCTTATCAGCTTGCCGTCATTCCCAAAGAAGACTGTATATGTGTAGGCGTTTTCTAGCCATGGATAAACAAGGACGAAGAGTAGAAGAGTCGCTTTAAGAAGAACTGGCCGTGGAAAAACCCGTTTTTGTTTGTGAAGAGTGAACACACTTTCGATCTCTCACCTTATCTGCAGAAGGCCAATGGAACCCAAAACATCTGAAGAAGCCAGAATCCCTTACGGCTGCGGGTGTTACACCAGTATCCAAGAAAGTCAAACTGGAAAGGTCATTAATTTTGTCTCTTCAAAAAGACCCCAAGCACAAACATTGCATCTGCCTCCTGGTGTGCACCTTCAAAGGCAGAGACGTATCTAGTTAAAATTCCAGGCCATATCATCCGTTGACATGTCATTCCTACGGAGCTTGCTCTCTGGCCTTCTTGCCCGGGGCCTAGCTGTAGCCTACCCAGCCTCCAACCGGTTTCTGAGGCCCAGCAGGCCACCCGGAGCATCCCCTCTGCCTTGGAATTCCCAGGGTATTGTGAATGCGTGCGTCACTCATCCCAACCCAATTTCCCAGTGCGACATGGGGACTGAAGTGCTTCATTTCCCCACCCAGACTCTATGGCCGTGGAAGACAAAGACCTATCCTGCCTACCACCTGCCATGCTTAAGAGTTTGTAGTAGGTGCTCCCACCTACAGTGCTCCATGCTGCTACCCCTCTAGGATGTGAGACCATCATCCCCAAGAAAAAAAATCCTTACAGATCCAAGGCAATGCCATGCCATGCCATGCCAAAGCTTCACCTCTCTCTGTGGCATCTGTATCTTTTCTTTCCCTCTCTTGCTTTAGTGGTCAGAAACTAAAAACACTTCCAGGTCAGCAAGTTCAAAAGGAGTGACTCTCAGCACTGAAATACTGGGTGAGTCAAACCAAACTTTAACATTCCACCATGGTAATGGAAGTTGGTCATAACCATGGGAGAGACAAACCAGGCCAGGATCACTGTAAAGAACCAAAAAACATGGCAGAGTAGATGGCCACTGCTACAATAACCAGAACCAGGTTTTTCAAACAGCCCAGCAGTACCACTGGTTTGGGTATGCTGATAGCATATTTCTAAAAACAGCCTGCTTATCCTAAGTTCACTATTAGAACAGCTGTTCAAGTGGAAGGAAAAGCTGATTGCGGGTGGGATTAGAGTTTTGAACATGATAACTAAATGTGCTATTATCATATCCTAAATTTGATCCATTGATACATCAGATAAACCCAAATATTCCAGTCCCCACATTCAGAAATCTTAGTCTTTTTCTTGTTTGGTTTTTGTCTTGTAACTTTTATTATTTAATATCAAATTTTTTATTTGCTTTGTTTCTGTAAAAGGTAAAGAGACAGAAAAAAAAAGCAGAAATAAATTCTCCATCTAATGACTGATTCCCTAAATGCCTGCAAGGGTCCGAGGTGGGCCAGGCCAAAGCTTCAGGTCAGGAACTCAACCCAGTTCTCCCATGAGGGTAGTAAGGACACAAGTACTTGAGCTGTCACCTAATGCTGCCAGATGCACACATTAGCAGGAAGCCAAAATGAGAAAAATAACAAGGCGAATCCCAGGCACTCTGCTTTGACATGAAGACATCCCAAACAATAGCTAAGCTGCTCACCAGCCAACTGCCTGTCCCCAAAGCCCCAGTCTTAAACCAAAGAACAGAATACAAGCCCAACGCCAGCCCTGCTCACCAGTGATGACCCTGCTGATGTTGTGAGCCCTAGCTTTTCCCTTTTCTTCGTTAGGATCCAGGCCCTCACTTGCTGCTGTAACTGAAAGCAGGTGTATCACGCAAAAACTGCTCCTCAATCAATAGTCTCCTGTCTACTTTCCATTGGGAAAATTCCCAGTGTAACAATGATGGCTGAACTCCAGGCTCAAAATAAATTTGAGGGTTTTTTTTTTTCACATCCATTACTGACTTCCCGCATTAGTGGTATGTTTGCAAGGGGTCTGTGGTCCTAGACCAGCCTTTCCAGATTCAGTTCTCCTCAAAACATCAAAAAAATGGTTGTTCTAGGATATACAAAACTAAAGAGCCTAGCATAGAAGTCCAGGTACACCTCCTCAAGGTTTAGATACCGCTGCAATGCAAGACCGATTCTGGAAGTGATGGGAGCTTTAGCATTCACAACTTCACACCCCATGCCCATGGACAGATGGTTTCTTTTTTTGTTTTAAAGATTTATTTTTATTATTTTTTTTATTGGAAAGGCAGATACACAGAGAGGAGAGACAGAGAGGAAGATCTTCCATCCGATGATTCACTCCCCAAGTGAGCGCAACGGGCCGATGCTATGCCGATCTGAAGCCAGGAGCCTCTTCTGGGTCTCCCACACGGGTGCAGGGTCCCAAAGCTTTGGGCCGTCCTCGACTGCTTTCCCAGGCCAGAAGCAGGGAGCTGGATGGGAAGTGGGGCTGTGGGATAGAACCGGCGCCCGTATGGTATCCCGGGCGTGCAAGGCGAGGACCTTTAACCACTGCGCCACCGCGCCGGACCCCAGATGGTTTCTTAAAGGAATGTCATACGTGGTGAAAATAATCAGGCTTCGGCCCAGCGTAATAGCCTAGTTGCTAAAGTCCCCACCTTGCAACCGCCAGGATTCCATATGGATACCAGTTCATATCCCAGTTGCTCCACTTCCCATCCAGCTCCCTGTTTGTGACCTGGAAAAGCAGTCGAGGACGGCCCAAAGGCTTGGGACCCTGCACCCATGTGGGAGACCCAGAAGTAGCTTCTGGCTCCTGTTTCAAACCAGCTCAGCTCTGGTCACTGCAACCACTTGAGGCGTGAATCAGCAGACAGAAGATCTTTGTCTCTGTCTCTCCTCCTCTGTGTAAATCTGACTTTCCAATAAAAATAAATAAATCTTGAAAAAAGAAAGAACTGGCAAACTGCTTTTTGAATTTTGCATTCCTCACTATGCCAAATGCCTTAGGTATATATTATAAACCACAAGTCATAGGTATAATTATCATGTCCTTTAACACTTGTAGATGCACCAAAAAAAAAAAAATCAGGCTACTAAGCTAACATTGAAGGAAAGTAGCCAGGTGATCCAAGATGGCTGAATAGAAATGGTGTGCTCATTTTGATCATGCTAACACAAAGCAAAATCGAACAGGAGTAGCCATTCTAATATCAGACAAAATAAACTTCAGCACAAAAAATTCTTGAAAGAGATTACTGGAACTTGCAAAAGACTTTGGCAAACTTGTAGGCTATAAAACCAACACAAAAAATCAATAATGTTTGCCTATACAAACAATGCCATGGCTGAAAAGGAATTTTCAGATCAGTCCCATTCATAAGAGCTACAAAAGAAATTTAAATACCCTGGTATAAATTTACAAGGATGTGAAAGATCTCAACAATGGGGCCAAGCATGATAGCCTAGCAGCTAAATCATCACCTTGCATGCACCGGGATCCCCTGTGGGAACCAGTTCTAATCCCAGCTGCTCTACTTCCCTTCCAGCTCCGTGATCGTGGCCTAGGAGAGCAGTTGCGGATAGCCTAAGGCCTTGGGACCCTCTGCCTGCTTGGTGGAAATGTACAGTAATACAAGCTTGAGGGGAGACAGTACGAATTCCTCAACACTCTGAAAACTGACCATGTAACCCAGCCATGAAATAATTATCCATAACTCTGTATTTATAGTATCTCGGTTTACAGCAGCTAAGATGTGGAATCAACCCAGATGTTGATCCACTGATAACTTAATAAAGGAAATGTGCAATATACATGTGACAGAACACCACTCAGCCATGAAAAACATGCAATTCTTTCTCCTGCCACAAAGCAGATACAACTGGAAGCCGTTATGCTTAGTGAAATAAGCCAGACTCCGTAAGACATACACGATGTTCTCTCTGATTTGCAGTAACTTACACAGAGAGCATAATAACCCCTAACAAGATGAGTAGAACTGACATCTTGAAATTTCACTATTGTTTATAGTCCTTAGGGAATATCTTGTGGAATACTTTTCACTTAGTGAATTTATTATTTAGTGGAGGATTAAGAAGGTGATTATAAAGCAAATTGAGAGTACATTGTTACAAAAATTAAATAAAAAAAAAAAAAAACAAGAAAGGACTGAGGTAGGGAGGATTGGAAGTATATATGGGGCCCAGCACAGTAGCCTAGCAGCTAAAAGTCCTTACCTTGTACCCACTGAGGTCACACATGGACGCCGGTTCTAATTCTGGCAGCCCCATTTCCCATCCAGCTCCCTGCTTGTGGCCTGGGAAAGCAGTCAAGGACGGCCCAGGGACTGGAGATCCTGTACCCATATGCAAGACCCGGCCCCTGGCTTCACATTGGCTCAATTCTGGATGTTGCAGCTGGTAGGAGACTGAATCAGCTGATGAAAGATCTTCCTCTCTGTCTCTCTTCCTCTCTGTGTATCTGTCTTTCCAAAGAAAATAAATATTTTAAAAATTATATACATGAAATCTTTTCTCAATATATAAATTTTGAAAGTCATAAAAAGGCCTGGCATGGTGACCTGGTGGCTAAAGTCCTCATCTTGTCTGTGCCAAGATCACATATAGCCACCGGTTCTAATCCCGGCAGCCCCGCTTCCCTTCCAGTTCCCTGCTTGTGGCCTGGGAAAGCAGTCGAGGATGGCCCAAAGCCTTGGGACACTGCACCTGCATGGGAGACCCAGAAGAAGCTCCTGGCTCCTGGCTTCGCATTGGTGCAGCTCCGGCCGTTGTGGCCACTTGGGGAGTGAATCAATGGACAGAAGATCTTCCTCTCGGTCTCTCCTCTGTGTATATCTGACTTTCCAATGAAAAGATAAATCTTTCAGAAAAAAGTCATAAAAAAAACAAAAGCAGCCACAGAGCAGTGTGTGCAGAGACGTCGTGCCAGAGAGAAAAGCCCTTGTGACCACGGCTTTCCTGTCTTTTTAGCCATGCAATTCTGCTCATCTCTAAAGTTTGATTAAAAAAAAAACAAAAAAATCACATAACCTAAGTTTGACCCTCAGAGCCCACAGGTTTTAAACAAAAAGTTTCAAAACAGGAACTGAAAATGTTCATCATTTGGACAAAGTCAAGTAAACAGCACATGGTTCCTGCTGCTTCAGAAACGGCTAATGTTTCTGAAATCCTCTACAAGCCCGTGTGTTGGGTTCTCTTTGGTGTTTGCGCCCAATGTAGGTCATCTGAGATGCTCACCTTTGAAATAAGAACCCACATGGATGCTCCACTACTGATGGAGATGGCTGGCAGCAGAGCCCTAGACATGTACGCCTCAGTGCTGTGGGCATCCCTGGGTGCTAGGAGGTACCTGCACGCAATAGGCGCAGAGCACAGAATGGAGCAGCCACCCAGCCCCTCCAACCAGCCCTGCTGGGGCTCCTGGAGAGGTCCCTGGCCAAGAAGCTGCTCAGATAGTAAGCCTCAGCGCATGATCTGATTAGTGAAGAGTTGGGAAGAACCAGCCCAATCACGGATTCCTAATCTGGCACCACAGGCGGCAACGATGACACATGAAAACAAGAAGCAAGATGAAACAGAGCAGCACAACATCAAGGTTTTCAAATACCATAGCCACTAAAAGTTGATACCGTACCCCCTTTAAAACAAAGGTGACCGCTGGTAAGTGAGAGGAGAAAAAGCTTCTATTCCACTCAATTCTCCAACAGGACTTCTCTCCTTGGCCTCTGTGGAATATGACTTCTCACAGGGCTGCACCAGCACCACCAAGCCAGCCAGCCTCTGCTCCTGCCCATCACCTTACCAGTGTATGTGTCCTTCGACCACTGAGCTCAGATAGCTATCAACTCTTCAGGCATAACTAAGGCCACCAGAGTCAAGATGGAAGATAGATTCACGATGTCGTGGGCATCTGTCTTTGAAAGTTCAATTAGATAGAAATAGTGGACATCCAGTTTCATTCACAGGAGAGATGCTTTGCCTCACTTCTTGGGATTGGGCCCACAGGAGACTTCAGCCGTACACACTTCTGTTATTGTTCTCTAGTTGCAACAGACATTGTTTCTTCTTTTAAGATTCATTTTTTTTTTTTTAAAGATTTATTTTTATTATCTTTTCATTGGAAAGGCGGATATACAGAGAGGAGAGACAGAGAGGAAGATCTTCCGTCCGATGATTCACTCCCCAAGTGAGCGCAACGGGCCGATACTATGCCGATCCGAAGCCAGGAGCCTCTTCTGGGTCTCCCACGCGGGTGCAGGTTCCCAAAGCCTTGGGCCGTCCTCGACTGCTTTCCCAGGCCACAGGCAGGGAGCTGGAAGGGAAGCGGGGCTGCCGGGATTAGAACCGGCGCCCATATGGGATCCCGGGCGTGCAAGGCGAGGACCTTTTAACCACTTGCGCCACCGCGCCGGGCCCAAGATTCATTTTTTTTTTTTTTTTAATTGGAAAGGCAGATTTATAGAGAGGAGAGACAGAGAGATCTTGCTTCTGTTGGCTCACTCCCCAAATGGCCACAACAGTCGGAGCAGAGCCAATCCGAAGCCAGGAGTCAGGAGCTTCTTTGAAGGTCTCCAACACGGCTGCAGGGTCCCAAGGGTTCGGTTCCCCCATCCACTGTTTTCTGAGGCCATAAGTAGGGAGACATATGGGAAGTGGAGTAGCAGAAACTGGTGCCTATATGGGATGCTGGCACCTGCAGACAGAGGATTAGCCAGTGGGCACATCCTGCTGGCCCCAGTCATTGAGTATTGAAGGTTCAGACAGAAAACATCCAGGAACCTTTTAACAAAGTGTCACAAACACCTCTAATCTTAATCTGATGACCACCTCTTACCCCATGCATCTAAAAGTTAGCCATTCGTAATTTTGTTTGTTTACTTCATGGTTATATCCAATTATTATGCACATTTATTGTATGTCAGTTAAAAAAAGATCAGGAAGTTGGAATACAGCACTAACCCCAAGCTCCACCAAGCTGTATTCCAGTAAATTGTCAAGCAAGTAACTAGCACAGCAGTGAACCTGTCAGCTAAGACACCTGTGTCCCATAGTAGCGTGCCTGGGTCTGAGTCCCAGCCCTGCTTCTGATCCCAGCCTCCTGTTAATGTGCACTCTGAGCTGCAGCAGTTATGGCTCAAACACTTGAGTTCTTGAATTGACTTCTTTGCACCTGACTCTGTCCCTAGCCAAGTGTCCATGAAAATATCTGAGGAGTGGGCCAACAGATGGAGTTAGAGTCTCTCTCTTTTCTCTAAAAGAAATATTTTATATATATATATATATATACTTTAAAAAGTAGTAAATTCCAATTTTTAGAAAGATTTCTTTATTTTTGTTTTAAAGGCAGATTTTACAAAGAGAGAAGGAGAAATAAGTCTTCCATGTACTGGTCCACTCCCTAAATGGCCACAACAGCCAGAGCTGAGCTGACCCAAAGCCAGGAGCCTCTCCAGGATCTCCCATGTGGACGTAGGGTCCAAAGGGCTTGGGCCACCCTTTGCTGCTTCCCAAGTCAGAAGCAGAGAGCTGGATGGGAAGTGCAGCAGCCAGAACACAACGGCGCTGAAACAGGATGCTGGCGCCACAGGGCTGAAGGTCAGCAGGCAGCACCACCTTGTCGGCCTCAGCAGATTCCAATTTTAAAGGGAGGTTTAAATAAACCTCACATTTTTTTTTAAAGTCAGCTAATTTTCTTAATTTTTCAGGATAGCTTTACAACCATACCTATCTTCCCCTTCTCCTTTATTGGGGAATTTTTGTTGTTATAATCTCAGTTAAGTGTGGTTTCCCCAGTTCCAGTTCACTGACTCACAGGCCATTCAATAGCATCATTTTCTTCAAGAAGGTTCTTGATTTTTTCTTTCATTTCTTCAGCGACACATTCGTCTTTCAGTAGCATGTTATTTAACATCATGGTGTTGTAAATTTCTATTTTTCTTCCTGTTGTTGATTTCGTATTATTGCTTTTCATTTAAGGGGATGTACAGTAACTGTGTAATGAACACTATATCATACCCAGATGTGATGATACAATGCAGTATGCATCTCTACTTCCAGATCAAAGATGGATTCCCAATGAAACTGTTAATTATATCTTAGCAATAGGATGCTAGACTCTTTGCCATTGTCCATGCCCATAATAAAGGACTTATGACTCTTTATGAAGAACTATACTATAGTAATAATATAGGGGAACTCAGTGTTGGGGGAGAGAGTTTGGGGAGGGGGTAAAGGAAATCCCAGAACCTACGGAACTGTAGCATATGAAAAATAATAACAACAAATAGAATTCAAGCTTAAAACATGAATTGCTATGGAATACTTCAAGCCACACCAGGAATTCCTACAAGTGACCCAAATAAAGGGGACAATGTCCTTCCTCCTCTCATTTAGAAATAAAATCTCCCAGTCACTCCTGCTGGTCATGTTGAGGACCTAACCCCACATTCCAGTACATTTGGGGTCACATCTTATCTGCATGAACCCCGCTTCCACCTTGCTGGTGAAGACTACACCCTCAGAACTCTATTCCTCTGTAGAGTCAGCGGTCAGAGTGGGAGCCTAGGCACTGCAGTGGCCCTCCAGGGAGCATCGCAGGACCAGCACCAGGGCTCCCCAGAAGTCACAGGACCAACAGACACGAGCTGGCTGAGAGCAGCAAGCCAACAGAGCCCTGAGCATCATCAGTGAAGCAAACAGAGGCAGCTGCTACTGAGAGGCAGAAATTGAACTTCCAGGAGGTGCAGGTGCAAAGCAGCCTAGCACCGTGGGTAAGCAACTGGGCTCTGGGAATCTGGTGCCTACATGGTGGTTCAACAGGCTAATTCTCTGCCTTGCAATGTCAGCAACTCATACGGGCATCGGACATCGGTCAGTGTTCCAGTTGTTCCACTTCCCGTGAAACTCTCTGCTTTTGGCCTCAGGAAGCAGTAAAGGATAGTTCAATTCCCTGGGCCTCTACGTCCATGCGGGAACCCAAAAGAGGATTCAGGATCCTGGCTCCTGGCTTTGAATCAGCTCAGCTCCAGCTGTTACAGCCATTTGGGCAGTGAACCAACAGATGCAAGATTTTTGTCTCTCTGTAAAGCTGCCTTTCAAATGAAAGTAAATAAAATCTTTAAAAACAAAAAGCCCATGACACTCTATGCCTTACTTTCCTTAGCTGTCACTGGTAATGATGTTACTGCACACACAGAGTAACAGGGTTACTGTGAGGACTGAGAGAGATAAAACAGTCGGCAACAGTATTGCAAGACAAACAGGCAGTTCCCAGCATCCAAGGAGGAAATTCAATCAAAGGCAATGAGACCCAGGGCCACTTCCAAGACAGAGCACTGAGAATGCCAGCCACCCCAACAGCTGTGGACGGCAGCATCCGTTTCCAGCTTCTTTGTAAAACTCCCAGGTCCCGGACAGCCTGGGCAGCCGTATCGAAGGTGGAGGGAACCTAGCTGATCCTTACCCTGACTGTTTTAGCCCAGGTTCAAAGTCAGCTATGCCTCCCAGCATCTATGACAGGCCACTTTCCTTCCCCGTTCCCCCCGCCTCAGAGACTGCCCAGCGTGGACCTTGCCTTTGGGAATTACTCTTGATGATTGTTAAATAAACCCCTAGGATTCTCCACATCCAGGCCTCGGGTGCTGGCCTCGCTCTGGGCAGTAGCCCTGCCCTGGTGCATGGTGCCAGGAGCGGCTGGGGGAGGCAGATATTTTCTTTGCCCCGTTCCCCCATTCTTCCCCACGGGCCTTTTCTCCAGAACCTCCCAACAGGCAGCTTCTCAGCCCGTGGGGCCCCAAAGCAGCCATTCTTCTCAGCCCCCTCGCATCCTCCTCGCCTAGTCCCACCCCCTGCCCTTCCCACCCACCCCTACCAGAGAAAGCCTGCATTTAGGAATTTTCATACAGAGCTTCATGTTAATACCACCCACCACCTTCCCCGGAGAGTTCCCATGAGCTTTCCTGTAAACACTCGCCAACTACTGCGAGATTTCACGGACCCGTGTTAACACAGAAACCTCTGTCCAGGCTCCTCACTGCCGTCACTGAGGGGCTGTGGGAGCGCTGCCCCCAAACGCCAACTCTCCAGGGAACAGACGAGGGCGTCTGTCCGCACACACCTGTTCCTGGAATGCCTCGCCACTCGCACCCGCTAGGCTCCCTCACGTGCAGATGGGGACCAGCTCACCTGGCAAGAAGTTCAGCAGAGAAATCCATGGTCTGCTTCCCGCAAGCAGCAATGCGTCCGTCCTCTTCCAGGACCAAAATCTGAACCTTTCGGCCAGAGCAACCAGGTCCCACTCAATTATAGATCCGCCATATTGGGGCGGGGCCCAGCAGGAGAACCCGGATGGAGCCTCAACAGCGCGCACCTGCGGGACTGCAGACCAGCCAACCCGAGCAGGAGAACGAACCAGCCCTGAGGGTCGGTAGTTCATTGCCCTTGGGCAGACTGGACCCCCATCGTTCCTTCAAGAGGTTGTTCTGCTTTTTCTCTGCACTTTAAACAAAATACACCAAGAAATTTTAAAAAGTATGCTAATGCCCAGCGCCATGGCCTAGCAGCTAAAGTGCTCGCCTTGCACGTGCCGGGATCCCATATGGTCGCTGGTTCTAATCCTGGCAGCTCCACTTCCCATCCAGCTCCCTGCTTGTGGCCTGGGAAAGCAGTAGAAGATGGCCCAAAGCCTTGGGATCCTGCACCTGTGTAGGAGACCTAGAAGATACTCCTGGCTTCTAGCTTCAGATCAACTCAGCTCTGGCCACACTTGGGGAATGAAACAGTGGATGGAAGCTCTCTCTCTCTGTGTGAATCTGCCTTTCTGATTAAAATAAATACATAGATCTATTTAAAAAGTGCACAACACCAGTGTATCTTTCATCTTGCTGCACTTAATATCACAACTTGAAGGACAATATCCTGATACCTTTCACTGTGGATCAGAAAAGTCACCTCCACGCATGACAGAAACACTATCCCAGGTTTTGAGCCCAAGAATCATCAAGGTGGAAGGTCTTATATTTTGGCTGGGTGTTACACATAATACAAAGAACTCATGTCCCCATTTCAGAGACAAATATGAGTCCTTACATGGCAATTATAATTTACTTTTCTCACCTCACTTTAATTCAAAAATTAATTCAGAAATCCTCGCAAGTATTGTTTAGATTCCTTCATTTGTGTTTATTGAATTTTAATCATATTTTCACTATCTCTCCAACAATTCTAATCATTCCTGTTTGAGAAGAAATTTTTTTTAAAAAAAAGATAAATAAAAAATTTTAAATAAATATAGGGAAGTGAAGATGCATTGCAGTATGCATTGCTACTTCCGAATCAAAGATGGACTCCCAACAAAACTGTTAAGTATATCTTGGCAATAGGATGCTGGGCTTTCTACCACTGTCCGTAGCTACAATGTCAGGATCCACTTACATAGAAGAATGAAGGACTCGTGTCACTGTTGTTGAAGGACCGTACTATTGTAATAATACAGGAAAAATTAGGGTGGAGGGATGGCGAGTGGGGACGGTGGAAGAGGAAATCCCTGCGTCTATGGAGCTGTATTGTGAAAAGTAATACATATATAGGTATGTAAAAGAAAAATGAAAGGGGACAAAAGAAAATATTTGAGGACTCATTTTCAACACAGAATGAAAAGTTCATGTTAGCTCACTCACAGGCAAAACTCAGTAGGCTGAAGGGATGTTATGGAATAGCCATCTCACAATAGCAATTAACAAAGGAGGAAGGTGAACAGTAACTACCACTTGTACACCCAGAGTACTCAGCCAATGAGGAACCGGGGGAAGACCTGGATGGACAGCGCTTGCTGTAACTGCTCGGGGTGTGCCTGCTCATCAGTCAGCCCAACTTGTACAACCCATAATAAAGTTCTGCTTTCACTACCCTTTCCTGAAGCCGAGTCCATCTCTTGAGTGGACAGGTGAGTCTGTTTCCCACATGGGGACTGGCTTTGGATGCGAAGATTCCAAAGCTGCGTGTCCCCTTGCCTCCTCCCTCAGACAGGTTCTAATCCCAGCTCCCTCTTGATTCCAACTTCCTGCAAATGCACATTCTGGCAGGCAACAGGACGGCTCAAGTGGCTGATTCCCTGACCCCCACGTGGGAAACCTGGGATATGTTCCTGGCAGCAGCTTGCAGCCCAGGCTGAGCTGTAGCAAAGACTTGGTGAGTGAAATAACAGACATATGTCTGTGTGTCTGCTGTACAAATAAAATTTTTAAAATATGTATTATGGCAAAATGCATATGTGGGAAGAATTACAAAGAATTCATTAAAAGTTCAGATTCTCTAATTTTTCCCTGTTCCAAGGAAATAATTGGATATTTGACAATAAATTTCTCAGAGGGTACATTTTGGCTTTCTCTTTTACTTATACCACACCTGCAAATTAATTCATTCTCACCACTCTTTGGTTTCCTTTGTTCTACAGGTCACTTCCCAAACTCCTTAGGCTCCAAGATGCTCTTACATCAAAAAGATTGAACCTGTTGCCATTTTTGAAGTCCTAACGTGACAAAGGAATTTTAATGATTATGAGAAACTGATTTCAACACATTTGGTTTATTTTAATAGTCAGGATTTCAAATAGCTGCAAAAAAAGAAAAAAGAAAGAAAGTGAGATCTTGCAGGGAACAAAAAGAGCATCAGACTATCACAAAGGACTTGCCCAAGCAAAACCACTTTTATTAAACGTTTAACACAAAGTTGAATCTGCTTTATAGCTCTTTCCACTACAAATGATAAACAACTCATTTTAAGGTACTATTTTTAGATGTTTTTAATTTCTCCAGACTAATGCACAACTGAAAAAGTTTCCATGTAGGACGTGACAAAAACCTCAAAACAAAACCCTTTTCCTGTTCTACTCAAGGTGGGTGGATCAAAGAATGTCCAGGCAGATAAGAGGGCGGCAGAGACTGTGTGGTCCCAGTTCCTCAGGAGAACTAAACACAGCACGTTCTGAATGTCCTGGCTGAGAAGTTTCTAGCCCCAAAAGGCAGGTGCTTACTCCCAACAACTATCAGTAAACTTTTATTGAAGTTTTACTACTTCTCACATTTTCTCTGTCCTCAAATACTAAAGATTTTTAAACTCTGCTGTGTTGGAAAGACAAGTTTCCATTCATTCTTGGCCAATCCCACAATAGTCTTGGTTCCTAGGATGAGGTGCAGAGAGGAAGGTCAAACTGTTGAACTGGATCTTCAAATCTGATAGATTTTGCCATTACTCACACTCTCCAGAGAAGGAGCTACAATTGAATTTTTTTAATTAAAAAGAAAACATAAATTTTAAGATCTAAATTACAATTGAGGAAGTGTTTGGGTTTTTGCTTTCAATAATCACAGTCCAAGGGGTTCTGATCCTATAGACTGACACACACACACACAGGGTTAGGAGTGAATTCCCCATTGGCTATACAGTAACCTCAGCTCAGTCTACAGATCCTCTAGGAGGGAAACTGCTTCCTAGTAATTTTGCAGATTTCCTGACAAGAAACCTACCATGCTGCTGTGGAATTGTGCTGCCCATGCTCATCACCCATCTGCCCTTGCCCCTAGGTCAACATATGCTATTGACCACATTTCACATCCCCAGGATTAGGGTCCATTTCCTCCTCTACCCCCTTCAGGGACTCCAAGTTCTCTTTCTTTATCTGACCTTCAATCATGTCAAAATGGAATACTGT
Organism: Ochotona curzoniae; assembly: GCF_017591425.1. Classification (NCBI taxonomy): domain Eukaryota; kingdom Metazoa; phylum Chordata; class Mammalia; order Lagomorpha; family Ochotonidae; genus Ochotona; species Ochotona curzoniae. The sequence continues at coordinate 26,393,393 of NW_024465582.1, forward strand.
GTATGAAAAGACTAGCACGGTGACTGACGTCCTGCGGACTCACAGGGAACATGATCTTGCTCCCTTTTTGTGCTCACGTAGCTCTGATGGATAACACCTCCAGCTTAGAAGCTATCTCTGGTCCCCTGGAACACAGTCTCCCTTCTCCTTTTCTCCACTCTATCGTGTTCATCTTCATCCTCCACTTCCCACCTCCGAAAAGTTCATCTTCTCCAACAGTTCAAATCTAATGGTGTTGGTTAAGCACCAATGGCAATGTTCAGCAACCTCTAATACCACCTTGGCAATTTTTACACAGTGCCATATCCATACAATCTTGTAGCCACTCAATTTGAAAAGTACATGGGAGAGGCAGAATCCTTCACCTGTAGCTGGGACTCAGCCATGCTGCAGCTAGGAGTCAAGAATGCTAACTGGGTCTTCTGTATTAGCAGCGGCCCAAGTACCTGAACCACCATCTACTGCTTTCCTGGTCATGTTAGCAGAAAGCTGAATCAGAAATCAAGTACCTAGAACTTAAACTGTATTTTTGAACTATATTTTTAGTGAAAAGCTTGTCTCTGTGATAAAAAGAAACTGATATGTTGTACAATGAAACAGATAGGTAGCACATTAAATATTTGAGAAACAGCAACTAAAAGAAATATGAAACATTTAGGAAATAAAGAAGCAGATACTTAACCAGCCGCTAAGATGCCTTTGTTCCATTTAGAGTACCTGGCTTTAATTCCTGGCTGTCACTCCTACTCCCAGCTTCCTGCAATTGCAGATCCTGGGGGGCAACAGGTCAATGGCTCAAAGGAGTGGGTCTCTGCTACCCCAGAAGGAGGTCCAGGCAGAGTTAAAGACGCCCAACTTAAGTCTGGCTCCATCCAAGCCATTGCAGGTATTTGAGTGAACCAAAGGATGGGATCGATCTCTCTCTCCAATAAATAAGAATAATCTTAAAATGTATGAAATGCACAATAAATAAACCCTGACCTTAAATGGCAAACAGCTTTGCAACAGGGAGAACAAAAAGGCACAAAGAGACATGCAGTGTGGAGCTGGGAAAATACCAGACACCATAATAGGCAGGACGGGACTCCCCCTAAAAGGGCACACTTCTGTAAAAGCATTTCACTTCTGGGGAAGCATCTTTCAGCTCTCTATATACCTCCCTCCCCCATCTGCCACCCGTCAGAACACAGTCCCCACAGTCCTGGAAGTGTGAACACATCCCTCAAGATGTGAGGGGCCAGTTGTCAATCTGAGGATCCCGCTCTTTGTAGGTGGGACCTCAGTTTTGCCCCTGACAGAGACGTTGGTCTCTTGACTTTTCTAGATCTCAGTTCCCTCACTTGTAAGGTTAAGGTAAATCATATTTCACTTTCCTCCTTACTCTGAATTCACTGACATCACATGGGCCCACCGTGGTCCGAATTCCTATTTTGAGATGGATTCAAATGCTAACCCCCTGCAAGGTCTCCAAAATTTAGGAAGTGAAACTTCTGGGAAACACTTGGGCCTCGAGGGAGGAGCACACGTGACTGAGATGACTGCCTTAGTGGGGAAGGTCCAAGAGAGACCAGCCCTCCCACCACGTATAGCCACAGTCAGGAGGTAAGGTCTCCGAGCCAGGAAGCGGGCCTCACCAGCCACGCCTGCCAGCATTCGTCCTGGACTCCCAGCCTACAAAACGCGAGCAATACATCTCTGTTTATGTGCTACTTAGCTTATGGGATTTGTTAGAGCAGCTTGGATGGGCCAAGATTTGTCCCTTAGTATTTCTCACTATATGTGAATGGGGAAAAAAAAAATACCAAGGAGAAATTCTGTATTTGTCTTCATTTTCTGTGAAATCACCAAATGGAATGAATAAAAGAGAATGTCAGCAGTTGGCCAGTCCTGCTTCTTCAATTTCAAATGGGAAAATGGAGGCCCACAGGGGATGAGTGGCCTTCTGAAAGTCACTTAGTTATGTTGAGTTGGAACTAAAGCCCAGAGTTCCTAACTCACAGTTCAGTGCTGTCAACAACAGTGTAATTGAAGAGAGACCAGAAGATAACTGGCTTGTCCTCTCCTGCGTGGCCTATCAGCCTCCCAGCTAGCAGGTAGCAGGGGAGTGCCAAAGAATAAACCTGCTCTCTCCTTCCCAGAAATCCCATGGAATACCCCACAATCAAAGCTTGGTTATGCAGGCACATCCTCTCTCCAGGGAAATGCCCTCTTAGTACCTAACACACTGCTGTCTCCCGAAACCAGACTTCTGTTGGAATGAACAGAAGGGAGAAGTATGGGTGTTGGTATGAGAATTGGCCTGGTATACATACAAACACAGTCTTCAGTGCTGCCTCCAACCTTCCATCTGGGCAACAAATCACACATTTGGAACTCATTTCAATATTTGCTAACTGAGCTACTGAGAGTGTAGGTGTTGTAACACATTTTTGCTGTCACATTTTTGATGAGGCAAAACATGAAGCTTAACTATGACCCAGCCTTGGTGAGAGCAGCTGGCCTGACAGCAGGGCCGCATGCTGGGTGTATGCCGAGTGTATATTTGGATCACACACATACACACACACTATGATGATTCTGGCAGTTGAGATAAAAATAAACACCCAACACCCTCCTCATGGTAATTATAGTATTCAAACCTTGGGCGCGCGGTGGTGAGAGCAAGCAGCAGGAGAATGAGCCAACACACTGGAATACTGCCTTCAAGGAAAGCTGGTGGGATCTGCAAAAACAGGAGAAAGTGTTTAGTAGGACTTTCTCCCTTTCTCTCCTCCTTCCCCTAACCTCCCACCATCCCTGCTGTTTCACAGCTGCAGCTTGACTCAACACACACAAGCAAAACTGCTCGACACCAACACGCAACAGGACAGGCTTCTCATTGAGACAGCCCAAGCCATCAGTTAACCTGGATCTGCAGTCCCTCCATGGTTAGAGCCTCCGAATAGACAAAAAGTCCTTTATATGGAAGCTCGGAAAGAACTGAACTCTGAAACGATAGGGTCTCTGTGTCCTTTGTGTAGGTGGGCAATTTCCCAGCAAGGTTTCGGGTTTTGTAGTTAGCTTTTGTCGTGCCAATAAAAGGGAGATAGTAACCTTTAGCATGAGTGGCAGCGGCACCCCAACACCAGGCTGTGTAGACAGGGATCACATTACCCAGAGCCTCACATTGCAGCCGGGGTTATTGTGCAAATCTGGGTTCTGGGATGACCATTTGGGGAGCCTTGCTTGGTCGCGGCTGGCACTGCACCTGTGCAAAGCAGACACTATCTTGTAGGGAAAGCTTTCCCTCTGCTGCCAGTTCAAATGATATGGAAAGTCACTGTATTGGGTGGATTTTTGGGGGGAGGTGGGGATGGGTATAATAGGCAGTGAGGGAAGAGAATTTGGAGGGAAAGAAGGGGTCCCCCATGAGTGGTGAGCCAAATCAGAGCTGGAATTATTCTGTGGTCGCTCTGCCTGTACCTCACGAGACCAGACAGTAATTCAGCAGCTAGACTTTCCCGATCAAGCTGCTAGGCATACCGAGTGTAGAAAGAATATAATTTAGTCATAGTTACCTGTTCTTTTCCGTGTTACTACATCAGCACCTATTTTCAGCTCTCAAGACTTCCTTTTAATATAACTCAATGTGTTGCATAACTATATCTTGTCTAAGAAATACCAGTTTAAATATATATATATATGTTTATTTTTATTGGAAAGTCAGATTTACAGAGAGGAGAAACAGAGAGAAAGATCTTCTATCTGTTGGTTCACTCCTCAAGTGACTGCAATGGCCGGAGCTGAGCTGATCCAAAACCAGGAGCCAGAAGCTTCCTCCAGGTCTCCCACACGGGTGCAGGGTCCCAAGGCTTTGGGCCATCCTCTACTGCTTCTTAGGCCATAAGCAAGGAGCTGGATGGGAAGTGGAGCAGCTGGGACATGAACTGGTGCCCTTATGGGATCCTGGCACATGCAAGGTGAGGTATTTAGCCACTAAGCTATCACACCAGGTCCCAGACACTGTTTTAAACATTGGAAATGCAGCAGTGGGGGAACAAGAAACCACATTCCTATCCAGGAGGGATAACTTTCTACTTGTGAGAGATAGGCAATGAGTACATACACAAAGACCATCAAGAAATGCTATGGAAAAGTGAAGGAAAATAGCAGGTGAAGGGTAAAAGTACTGAAATGGAATAGAGTGAACGGGGCAGATGTATTATTATCCAAGATGGTTGGGGATGAACTCGAGAAGTAAGTACTGAAAAGAGATACATGTGAACAGAAAAAAAATTCTTCTGTTGTATCTAATATCCCAAGAGCAACTGTGTCAAAAGACTAAACATCACTAAATAAATAAGCCAAGAGATACACCACGGTTTTAAAAAGGTAAAATAAAGCTATGGATGAGTACCCAGGAAAAATGAGATCTAGTCTTCAAGTATTTGACTTTTTAAGCAATTATTTTTTTTAAATTATGTATTTTGGTGGCTGGTGTCATGATGAAGTAGATACAGCCACAGCCTGTGATATCAGTATCCCATATGGATGTCAGTTCGAGTCCTGGCTGTTCCCTTGCTAATCCAACTACCTGCTAATGTGCCTACAAAAGTCACAGAAAATGCGTCAAGTATTTAGGCCCCTGGACCCACATGGAAGACTTGGAAGAAGCTCCTTGTTCTTGGCTTCAATATGAACCAGTTTAGGCCACTTTGGAAAGTGAATCAGCAGATGGGAGATATTTCTCTTTCTCTCCTTCTGTCTTGCTGTAACTCTGCCTTTAAAATAAATGAATAAATAAAATATTCTAAAAGTAAGAATTTTGGGTGGGAGGAAATTTAACATTTGATATTAGTGGTTTTATTACATTTCAGTCCCAGTGACTTTGTGCATAAGTAAGCACATTGCCGTTGTAGAGATCTCGAAGTAAGACTCAATTCATCTAACACCCTTACTTATTACAACATGGTTACTGAGTGTCAGGACCTGATTGTCCTGACTCTGGCCCAGGAGTGTTTCAAGGCTTTGCTTTACTAACTTCCTCTGTAACACTCAGCAAAAGAGTAAAGCGATAGCAACCCCAGACAGAGGCCCTAAGGATCCAGAAGTGGAGAGGTCCAAAACAAGTGGCAGCTCTGGGTACACGTTTCTGTATGCTTTCACGTGCTGTCTTGGAAATGCACACATATTTTGTTTGTATTCCGTAGTATATGTATATTTGTCAGTGTCAGCCAAATAGACCCACTACAAAAAGACAGATCATGGTACTACCCAGCCATGCTGACCATCCCTGCAGTACACTAAGTCATCCAGTTTTGAAAACAATGCCAAGGATCTTTCAAAGCACTGCAAGTCAAACAAAAACCAACTGGGAATCAAGGCCCCATCAGTGCCACAGACAATAGCATTCCACACCAAGTGCATAAATACTAGCGCATAGAAGAGTGATTCAAACGCTCTCTGTATTACAATGATAAGTAAGCACATATTGCAAAAGTATATTCAAGAATGTACCCAGACTTTAACTTAACCACTGTGGTGACTTTTCAAAATATTGTGCACCTCTGGAGAGAAAATAACCCAGTTCCAGTCCAAGGAAAGCTCCAAGGAAATATTTACTGCTACTGAGCACAGATCAGTGATTTTCTGAGACAAGTTTTCCTTTATTGTACAATAATGAATTATTCACCAAGGGGAAAGTGAGTGTTGTTCTTCTGGAGGGTGTCACACCGGTGTCATTTCTGAGAGTTTGTGTCTGTGCATCCCTCTAATCCTAAGCTCTCACAAGATGGGTTTCCAGGGTCCTACGGGTCACATGATTAAAATAACGCTCTTTGCCTGTCTTCCATTATTTCTGTAATTGCAGATGATTGTCATTTAGCGGTATTTGATTCACCTCTAATGGAGACACTCTCCTTTCTGACTTTCCCTAATGGGATGCATTATATTGCACCTGATATTTCATCCAATCTCCTGGTAGAATCCTGAACCTGGAAAGCATCTTTCTTCAGATCATTCATCACCCTTGCAAATAGCTGGCAGGAGTCCATGCTATTTTCTCCACATTCCAATGCAGATTTTCCCAAGGCATCCTCTGATGCACCATTTAGGAAGACATTCTCTAAATTTAAAAAAAAAGAGAGAGAAGAAGAACACATTCCAAAGAATTTAGCATTCTGTCCAAAGACCTATCAAAGAGATGCTGATACTGGTTATTTGAACCAAATCTATAAATGATGTAATATGAACTGGTGACAGACTGAAACGGTAGATGCAGAACTGTCCTTCTGGGTTCCCTCTCAAGGGAACAAATATAAAACAAGACTTCATCTGGAAGCCCTTGAGGAAGCAACTGAAGGAGCAGGACTCTTCAAAAGTATTGATTCAGCCCTTAACTGAAAAAGTTGCTCCTCCTTCCTGCACTCCTTCTATCTCCATGTCCTTCAGCAGTGTTGCTTATGCAATTTGCTCTCATCCCTGCTATCTGCCCTCACATAAGTGGTCATTTTTTTCTCTCCTAAATCATCTACTGACCTCTGGCATCTTCTCTCTCCCTAACCTTGTCACTGCAACTTGAAAAAGTACAGGCCTTATCACACCCTGCTTCTGATTAAAACTCTAGCGGACTCCCACTGTTTGCAAGGCAAGTCCAAGTCTGTTAGCATAACAGACCAAGTGCTTCCCACCCAACCCAGCTCACCCTGCTCCCCTATGCCTATCAATTCGTTGTCTCTCCAAGTTTTGGGTCCAGTTTCAGTAGATTACTCACTCTGCTGTGCCTCTGTCATACCCTTGCACCTGCTGGCTGTTAGAATACACAATCTTCCTCTCCTCTCTGTCTGACCTGGGTCATCCTTCAGGATGCAGCCCACATGTCTCTTTTCACTCAAAACTTGCCTCAACTCCACTCGATGCACTTCAAACATTTATCCAATTTAACATGAATAGTTTTATTACCATTTTGTTATCACTTGTATTTGGCCCCCAGCAATCTGAGGATGAGACCTAGGTCTTCATTCTCTGCAATCACTCCCCTTGGGGCCCTTCCCAATATCAACCCCAGGAAAAAGCTGCAAGAGTTGTAGCAGGTTCTTGAGGTTACACTGGCAGCAGTAACTGGGACCTGTTCATCATTGCTGCAGCTGAAAGCAGGTGAGCAGAAGGCACATGGCTCCAGGAATACAATGTATCTGCTGCAGATACACAGATTTTAACAGCCCTGGGGGTGCCACATGGGAGAGTACTTGGAGGCCCATGGACCAGCCTCCCACCCCACTACATGAATGCCTTTCACAAGTGTTGCTACATGGGCAACTTCAGCCCCTGCACCACCTGGGACAAAAGTAAAGCTATCCCCAGAAAGCTCATCTCTTGGCATTTTTGCCTAATATAGATTAATATGATTTTAACAATGACATACATAATCATATAGCATTGTCCAGTGGTCCTTTTATGCCAAGGACTATCATAAGAGCATTTTACATAATATTTAATGCTCACAAGTGCCCTGTGTATTGAATACAGTCATAAGCATCTCTGTCTTCCAGATCAGGAGTGTGAGTAATTCAGGCCTTGCCAAGTTGGTACCTGCTCCCGATACCTGCAGAGACCATCCAGAGCTCACTTTCCTGCAGTGAACACCCCCTCCACTCTGGAAGTAAGGGCTATGAGGGTAGCCCCTCAACTGAGTTGACTCTAAGGTATACATACCACAGATTCCCAAAGTTCCCCAGTGGGTTCAAGCTTCAGATGCTACTGAAACTTGTTGATAACTCACCCAGAAGCTGCTTTTCCTTTACCTGTTCATATCCCCACCCTCCTACTAGTGTTACCTATGATGCCTCCTGTATTTGTACCTTGAATACTCATCTCTGGGTTAACTCTGAAGGGTTTTACGAAAACCAAGACGGCCAACATCACAGAAAATGGTGCATGGACACACCCAAGATGGCGCCTCGCTCAGGACCCATGCTTTCACCCACTACCTGATCTGTTGGATCATCCAGTTTTCCTACTAGAGAAACAAGCAACCAGTCTCTCCTTCTACTTACCCAACATGTGAAGACAATCAAAGAATCTCCAGTTCCTTCTACCGTGACTAGTACAAACATGGTTTCCATACCAATCATTCCCTCTTGAGGTGCCCTATTCAGCTTCAAATTTTCCACTTAATACTGAGCATACGCATTTTCTTTTTTTGCTTTAAATCTGTCATATTCCATCCATCTGTTTCATAATCCTGTGCCATTATAGAAGAGAATTCAGAATGTGGCAGAGTAAGCTGTTCCATTTTAACCTTGTTTTAATAATCAAAAATTATTTTAAAATCCTGAAACTATTTCTACATTCAAGATGTATCCATACACTCAACATATTAAATTACTTACCATGAATCTTACTTATATGGTATATAATGACTACCCTTATGATTTACCGAAGTTAGACTATTGAGGAGCTGGCATGGTAGTGTAACAGGATAATCTTTTGCTTGTTGGTGCCAGCATTTCATATAGGCACCTGCTCATGTCCTGGCTGCTCCACTTCCCATCCAACTCATTGTTTACAGCCTGGGAAAGCAGTGGAGTGGGTGAAGGAAGAAGCTCCTGATCTCTAGCTTCATATCAGCTCAGCTCCAGCCACTGAAGCCATTTGGGGAATGAACTAGCAGTTGGGACATCTCTCCTGTTTTTCTCCCACTCTGACTTTCCAAGTAGGATCAATACATTTTTTTAAAAAAGAGAGTATTGAACATCTAATGTGTATTTATTAACAACGACAAGCCCTTAGTAGACTCTTCCCATGCATATCAGTGAATGACACCCTCACCCATAGGTTCTGGCCTTCTCTCTGACATGTCTTCCTCTGTATTGCCTTCTGTATCGGTTATTAGCAAAATGCAGGCATCTTAGATACAATTTCTGCAGAAAAATCATGCCCCAAAATAAATCATGCCGCAGTGGGGTATGCAAAGTGGAAGGCTGACAGTTCTCAAACTCTCCATTCTATGTAAGCAGTCTCCATATGCCACAGCCAATGCAAAATACTCAATAACTTTACGAATTGTAGCATTTCATGCACAGATGATGACATGAAGCCTCACAGGTTAGTGCATTAGAGTCCCTAGAAAACAGCTACTTTTTTTTCTTTTTTTTTTTTTAAAGATTTATTTTATTTTTATTAGAAAGTCAGATATACAGAGAGGAGGAGAGACAGAGAGGAAGATCTTCCATCCAATGATTCACTCCCCAAGTGAGTGCAATGACAGGTGCTGTGCCGATCTGAAGCCAGGAGCCAGGAACCTCTCCCAGGTCTCCCACCTAGGTGCAGGGTCCCAAAGCTTTGGGCCGTCCTTGACTGCTTTCCCAGGCCACAAGCAGGGAGCTGGACGGGAAGTGGGGCTGCCGGGATTAGAACTGGCGCCCACATGGGATCCAGGTGCATTCAAGGCGAGGACTTTAGCCGCTAGCCATGCCGCTGGGCCTGAAAACAGCTATTTTAACTTCGCCTTATAGAGAAAACAAGACCTTAGGTAGTGACACAAACAGAAAAGCTTCTAAAACTGATTCTTAGCTCTTAGTTCAAGTTCAGTGCTTACTCTATCACATTTGCCACACAGTTGGACTAATTCATTGGCATTCCAATTATAGCAGCATTTTGCCATAGAAGGATGCCAAGTCAGGAATTCTTCTCCTGTGATAACCATCACATGATTTAAAATCAATGTGTGACCCTAATCAAATTTACTTCTTGGGAACGGAGAATTCATTAGTGAGAAAGAACTTGAACTGAAAGGTCTCCTTCAATAGCAGCATCAACACTGAGTGATGGGTTGAGTCCATGCCACACGATTGTCACAAGTAAACACATAGAGCACCTGGGAAAGAGTACCCCACATCTTTCTTTCTCAGTCCAGTTCTTCCAAAGTCTGGTGATGTTTCCATGGCACAAGTCTTGTATGTATTTTTAAATATCCCTCAACCAATTCACTTAAACTTAGTTTAAGTAAGTTTCCTTTCCCCCAAATCAAACATCCTTGGGTAGAAGATCTTCCCTCTTCATACAATTTAACAACTATCTTTAAAAAACAAGCAAGCAAATGAAAACCAAGTATTAGGGGGTTAGGCATTTTGAGTAGAGGTTAAGACACCCTTATTCCTGATTGGAGTGCCTGGATTTGGTACCTGCTAACAATTCCTGATTCCAGCACCCTGATAGGGCACACCCTGGGAGGCTGTGATTCACATGACTGGAACCGCCCCCCTCCGCATGTGGGGGACTGGAATTGACTCCCAGATTCCTGGGTTTGGCCTGACCAACTCACAGCCATTTTAGGAATTTGAGGGAGTGAACCAGTAGATGGGAGGTGTCTCTCTTTCTCTCTTTCTCTCTCTTTCTCTCTCTTGCTAATTTTTTTTTAAATTTCCCCAATCTCAACTATGCCATAATGCAGCAAGAAGATTCATCACATATGGCAGCTTTGACCCTGGACTTCTCAGCCAGGGTCAAAAAGAATTTTAACAAATAAGTCTCTGTTGTTTGCAAAATACCTAGTCTGTGGTATTGTGTTACAGCCACACAAAGGAGGTTAGGAAAACAGCAAACAGTTTTTGAATGTTAAATATGTACCCTGTTTTGAGTGCTTCCCTGGAACTCACCCTTCTTCAACACAGCTCTGTAAAACAAGGTCTGTGTTAACCCCCAGCTGGGATTATGAGGAAACTAAATCACAGAGAAGTTAAGTCACTCACCTAGTAAATGCTACAGTCAGAATCTGAACCCTGGATGACCCTTTCTAGAACATACTTTATTGGGTTGTTTGTAGGGAGAACAGACTGAGGGCTGCAGGGAAAGGGTTTTCTTGCTTTTTTACAACAGGAAGAGATGGTGTTTACAACCCTCTGCTTATTGCTGACTCTGCAGGTGACACAACAGACTGTTGCAACCATCCTACTTCCAAGGTGACAAAAACCTAGAGACAGAGCAGACACTTCAAGGAGGAGCATGAATGAGCCTCCCATGGAGCCATGCTATGTAGTATCTTCTTGAAATCTAAGATAACTCAACTTCTCCAATGTTTAAACTATTTTGGTTTGGATTTTCTAATACCATTCACTGCTAACATCTATGCCAGTTGTTGAAATAATTTTCTCCCTCTAGTCAGAATCTCTCTCAACCTGTGTACCAAGACAGTGAAAGAATACATAAATGCAGAACACACTATCTTAATTTTTAAGAATGTATTTACTTTGCATTTATTTGAAAGAGTGGCACACATAAAGAGAGAAATCTAATTTGTGTTCTTTCAAGAGTTCCAGGAGAGGTGAGGCCTAGCAGTAATAGAACGTGGGCAGAGAAGCCAGGGAAAGGTGAATGTCTGCAGCTTTGTCAGTGTGCCCAGGTTATTCGCTCTATGTCTCTTAGGATAACATATTGCTGGGGAAGCTGGGACATGGATCTTCAGTTTAATGGATGGAGTTTGTGGTAATAACCATTTGTTCCTCTCAGGGTTTTAATTCAGACTAGATTGCCACTGGGCTCATCATTTGCTAATATCTAGTGGACCCAGTAATCAACCTGGGTCAATAAAGATTGCTTAATAAACCTTAGACTTGTCTGGTATGATATCTCTTGCACCCCACAACAAGGGATGACTGCAAACCAGACACTTTCAAAATATTTCCATGAATTCTCCCTTCAGAAAATCCATGAGCCGTAGGATTCAGATAAAGGTAAGAGAGACTAGGGCAGATTGGTTGATTTGGGCCAAACCATCAGCTATATGTAACAACACAATAATGATCCATCTTGAGGACACTGCCCACACCAAGTATCATTCTATGTGCTCTGTGAGAATTCACTCTTTGAATTCTCTTCACCACTCAGTGGGGTGAGCACCCACTCCCAACAGACACCTGTCGAGCCTCTCCATCTGTCATTTTACAGCTAAGAAATCTGCAGCTTCAACACTGAAGCAACTTCTAGTTCACCCTGGTATAAAGTGACTGGGAGAGGCAGGATCTAACTTAATACCTAAAAACTTCATGCTGAAGCCCCCACCCACCCTCACACTTCATGACCTCAAACCCAGGCTTCTTTAAATCCTATGCTCAGGCCCAGCGGCGTGGTCTAGTGCTTAAGGTCCTCGCCTTGAACACGCCAGGATCCCATATGGGCGTCAGTTCTAATCCTGGCAGCCCCACTTCCCATCCAGCTCCCTGCTTGTGGCCTGGGAAAGCAGTCGAGGATGGCTCAAAGCCTTGGGACCCTGCACCCTCATGGGAGACTTGGGAGAGAGTCCTGGCTCCTGGCTTCAGATTGGCACAGCACCAGCCGTTGCACTCACTTGGGGAGTGAATCATTGGATGGAAGATCTTCCTCTCTGTCTCTTCTCCTCTCTGTATATCTGACTTTGTAACAAATAAATAAATTTTTAAAAATAAATAAACAAATAAATAAATCCTATGTTCTTCCCACACTCCCCACATTAAGGGTTAAGAACTCTAGTGTTTTATTCCATGTGTTCACATAGCCCTGGATTGGCCTGGCTACCCAAAATTCGAGCTGAGAATTTGTGAGAAGATATTCAACAAATTAGCCATCTTCTTCTTCCTCTTGAGACAGCTGATCCCTGTCTTTGTGAAGCTCAAACAAAAGGGCTTCTTGGGAAAGTAGATTATCAACATTCAAAACTTTTTTTTTTTGCTCCTCTCTCAAGCCACAAATTAAACATTAACATTTGGGTTAAGCAAAACCATGCAATTGTCCATTTTATCCAGGCTACATTTTGTAAGCTTGTCTATGTTTTTAAAGATATGGCCACAGGCTCTGCTGTAAATCATTAAAAGCTTTTTGTTCCCCATCTGTCCCAGGATAGAGTTTGCCAAGGGAAAGATTTGACAATGGCTAACTGCATAACCTTCACCCATGAAGGAATCCTTCCATGCGTGCTTATCTCCCTAGCGTAGCCTTGTTAGTGTAGCCTCCCACCCAGAAATGAACTGGGCCCCGTCTCAAGGAACACATAGCTCTAAGTGTCTTTCCTTTCCTGTCCCAGTATGGCCAGAGAAGTAGAAGTGGGAGGTCGTAGGAACATTTCTTCTTTCATTCCTTCTTTTTTGTTTGTTTGTTTGTTGTTTTTGCTTTAGGCCCCTGGATTTTTAAACACCTTTATTTACTTATTTCCTTTTTCTTTGAAAAGCAGAGATGGAGACAGATCAACAGTCAGGGATAGGCAAGGCCAACTCCAGGAGCCAGAAATTTCATCTGGGTCTCCCTCACAGGTGGCAGTGATTCAGATACTGAAATCATCATCTGGTACTTCCCAGGAGCATTAGCAGCAAGCTGGATCGGAAGCAGAGAAATCAAGACTTGACGCAGACACTCCAATATGGGACACATTCATCTGGTCCTTGGCCAGTGTTTGATGATTATATTTACAAAATATGCACAGAGGACTAGATTTACTCTTTGGAGAGTAATTTTCAATGAGATGGACTATCCATCCCCACATTTTTCCTCTTATTCTTGGCATATTTTCCCCAAAAGTGCCACTGTGTCAGCATTTCTCATAGTGCTCATTCCATGAATCACCTAGGGAGGTTATCATAAACAACAACCTCCTGCAGTACTGCTGAGTTAGACTCTCAAAGGGTGAGACCCTAGAAGTTAAAAGTTTAAGAAAACACAATAGTTTTGCTCTGTGTGATTAGAAATAAGGTGCTATCATAGAACAAATGCATCAACAAAAGATAATAAATGAATAAATGAATGGAAAGTATGTTCCGACAAAATTTCAAAAAATGAAGAGTCCAGGAAGAAGGAACAGAAAGAGAGTGGAAAGAAAGAGAGAACACCCTGGTGCCATTATTATGAGGATGCCACTGTGTGAGAAGTAAGGAAAAGAAGTGGGTATTAAGAATGTTATGGGGCCTGGCGGCGTGGCCTAGTGGCTAAGGTCCTTGCCTTGAATGAGCCAGGATCCCATGTGGTCGCCGGTTCTAATCCCGGCAGCTCCACTTCCTCTCTATCTCTCCTCTCTGTATATCTGACTTTGTAATAAAAATAAAATAAATCTTAAAGAAAAAAAAGAAAAAGAATGCTATGGAGGGGTACCTTGGCCAAGGGGAATCTGATGGTTTCTCCACTTCAGAAAGGTTGGGATGGGATGATATTCTGCCAGCTCTACTTTCAGACCAGAGATGGTCTCCCCAAGAAACTGTTGAACTTATCTGGGCAATAAGATGCTGGATTCTATGCATGGTGTATGCTTGTAATGAAGGAATCATGACTGGATTTGAACTGCACTACTGCAATAATGTGGAGGAATCCATCATGTGGGGAGGGCATGGGGAGGAGTTGGGGAAATTCCAGAGCCTATGAAATTGTGTCATAAAACAAAATTAAATAAAAAATATATTGGAAACAAAGTTTGGGAGAGCCTCTTCCAGCAGGGTCCTTGCCCTTTGCAAGACAGACTCTAAGGTCTGTGTGGTTCTTCAAAGTTTGCATTTCTCCTGTTGGATGACAGCCATGGCAGTGACGGGAACTACTACCCCCTGCATGCTATTCCCGGTACAGAACCTAATGGAAGTCTTCTTTCCAAGGGAGGTACGCTGCTCTCCAATCCGGCCTGCAGAGGGTTACCGCCCAGGTCTCCAGATTTAAAGCAAACAAACAGAAGGTGAGTAAAGAACCCACTGAGTCGGAAAGAGGATTGATTGATGCTGAGGGGGAAAAAAAAAAAACTGTCTTCACCAGATTAAAGGCCATCCAGAAGTGGCCTGAGTCAAGCCACTTTAATTCAGAGAAAGTTTCTCCAGGTAGCTGTGGAGTGAAGTCATTCCTTGGAATTAACACAAACCAAGGAAAGAAAAGAAATAGGATGAAAGGTCAGTCCATGCCCCCTGGGGTCCTACCCTTCTTTATCACCCAATGAGCCAAGAGAAAATGATCTATGGGGGGAAGCCTGCGATGTGCACGACACGGAAACCCTGGCACTGAGACAACGGTGCAGTCTGAAAACAGAAGCACCACTGCTCTCATGAAAATCAGTCTCTCGCACACAGGAAACTGGGCCCAGGCCTGCCGGCAAGCAGCCCTGCTGATGCAGATAACCACAAGGAGTTAACATCCGCAGTATACACACGACACAGACTGAGCATTGCCACCACTATCTCCTTTGAAAATCGTATTTGCAAAGATTTGTTGCTTTCATGCCTAGAGCACAGACTCTATGATAGAGCTTATGATTTTCAGAGAAATTATTTCACCAGCATAATTACAGCCACTCCACCAGCTGCTTTGTAAATTCTGACTGTTTTGTTTTCATCTTGGCTCAGAAACAAGAAGAGAAAGCGTGCAACACAGTTTTCTAAAGCCCAGTGTTGAAGTTGTCCTTGTCTCAGTCTCAGGCTCTGGTTTGCAAACCCAGCCTTTTCATCAAAGGCCAACCTTACTGGGTGTGGCAGGCAGGCCCAGACTGGAGAGACCTGCACGTTTGTTTCTGGGGATCAGCATTCGGGGTAACTTCAGAACAACTTAACCATGTGGCCATGGGCCCAGATCCCAGGAAGAATGCTGAGATTCTGAGCAGCTAAAGAAGAGAGGGTATCTGAGAACACACACACACACACACACACACACACACACACACACACACACACACACACACACACACACACACACACACACACACACACACACACACACACACACACACACACACACACACACACACACCCTCTGGAAGCCAGCTCAGGCTGGAGAGAAGCAGGAGGCTCCACATGGGACAACCAGGGACCTGTTAGTCAGCAAGCCTTGGGTGTTCCAGCCTACTGGCTGATTGTATCTGGGAAAACCAGGAAAGCCAACAGCAGTACCGTCTCAGCCAGATCAGGACAGGCTGCCCCAAGTGTGGTTCAGAAAGCAGCTTGTAAGTCAACAAACTTGAAACACATGCTGCTCTCAAAGGCAGTGCCAATCAGGCTGCCAGGCCAGGAGAAAATGAAAACCTTCTTGTGATTAATGCAGCAAGTTGCCTTCTAGAGGTGAAAAGAAGTCAACTCCAGAAACGCTGAGTGCAGCTGTGAAGAAAAAATGTCTGCCTGGGACAGACAGGTGTACACGGACTTGACCCAGTTCCAGCAGTCCTCCTTTCCTGCTTGTTCAGGAGTCACTTTCCTTACCCGAAACTATCTTTTCCATGCCAATGGGATTTTGACCTTCAACTTAGATTATGTTCAGTTTGTTATTCTCTTTTTCTAAGTTTTTTCCTTTAAACATTCTATGAAAATGTATTCAATGATATGTTGTAGGAAATACGGAAAAAATAAGGAAGAAAATGCCTTAAAAATCACACTAAATCCTATCATTTCTTCTGCGATCTCGAGTTTTTTTAATTCGTCATTGCGTGTGCATGCATGTGCACATATGTTGGTATTTTACAAAATCAGCATCGTTCCAAACAGCTCTGTGATCGGACCTTTTCCCCTCTTCATACTGGAAGAAGACTCTTAAACCATTAAATACTCTTGAAAATACATTTTAAAAATGACAATATAATCGCTATTCTCTCCTAGGCTTTGACAGTCTGAGTGCAATACACTAAGTAGAATAATATATGGATGTTCTGCATATTTCATGTCCCTTTGAGCCATTTGTGTTTGTGTGGTAGGACGTTGCCGTAGGGTATTTGACATGAACACGGCAGCAGCCTGGAGTCTCACATGAAAGAAGAAATGTCATGCAAACTCTAGTTGGCAAAGTAAGACTTCAAGGAGAAAAGGGAAAGAAGCTCCTGCCCTAGTGACGGGAAGGGGCTCCAAGGGAGGAAAGTTCCAGGAACCTGTGGGCATGGTATTTTTTATACACCATTCTAAGGATGGTACTTTAAAGGGAGTAAAGGAGTAAGGAAAAACAAACAAAACCCCCGTTTGCGTTTGCGTTAGGCAGTAATGTTTATCCAAAAACAAAAGGTGAGACTTTTAGCTTCCTGAAGTTGAACGCTTTAAAAAAAAAAACAAACCCCATTCCTTTGACTGTGACCAAAGTGATAGGTCTGGTCCAGTCTCCTTGTTTTAAGAAATGGGGATTGATATATTGATTCTGTCTCTTTGTTCTCTCCCCAGAGAAAAGACGGGCTTCTGGAAGGATTTGGGGTAGGAGGAAGCCCTGTTCTTTTGCATTCTAAAAGGTAGTGTTACCAGAGGAGCGTAATTAACATTTTAAAGGTTATCTCACCAGGGACCGAGTTCCTAACTGCCTGCCTGCCTCTGCCTCCTGCCTACTACAAGTGGACACATTTGGTGCACTTCTTTTTTATTTGTTTGTTTTTTTTAACCTCAGACACTTTAAGTGAAGCCAATTAAATTTTAAAAAAAAGAAAACAGGCTAAAACAAAGGACATCAGGAAAAACTTATTGATGGTATAAACTACTACAGAGACCCGAGCCAGCTGTTTTTCTGAAAACATCCACATATTATCTACAATCAGATAAAGACTTTCTCCTGTGAATATGAATAGCTTGCTTCTTATGACTTTGGGTATCACACAAGCAGGCTTCCTTGTGTCATGATCTGCAAAGGTCCTGAGTCCTCACAAACATCAGAACCCTTTATCCCAACAGATGGTACTGATTAACATCGAACTATCCATCTAGTTATTTAGAAGAATCCAAGTAATTGACTGTATTATCAGCAGGACCTAAACTTGGAATAGGTGCTAGTCCCAATGTCTGCTCTCCAACTGGTTTCCTCGGAGCTGTCAGCAAACATTTTCCCAGAGGAACAAGTTCTCAGTGGTAGGGAGCCCAAAGCATCACAGCCATGCTAGGAGTGGGGAGAACCCAAAATGCAGAGTACTGCTAGTGGATTCCGGAACTAGCCTTCACGCCTCTCACTCCAGCTACCCAGCAGGAGGTAGAAGTCCAGAAGGGCAATCTTGGCCTTTAACAAAGAGGAAATGAGACTCCTGGGGGCTAAGTGAGATACAAGGGGAAAAGTGAAACCACAAGCAAGTGAAGTTCCAAGTGAGACCAAAGCTGACAAAGCATGCCGGAGGACAAAAGGTAGCCACACAAGGCATCAGCTGGAAGAGCAGATGAGCCCCAGGTCCCTGGCAGCCCTGCCAAGGACTGTGTGTGCCTGCGACATAGAAGTAAGGCATATGTCTGTCTGCTGGGCCTGTGCTTTCATTCACATGTTTCAAAGTCATGTCCACTCTACTGCGGCATGTTCTCACTTCCACCAAAACAACAAAGGCTGAGGAGCAACTGTTTCCATAATGATGTTTTCCTGCCAGGCAGGCCTCCTCCCCAACCAGCCTTCACCGTCAAGTGTCAGAGTGGGTTCTGGGACCCCATGAAGCATACAGCCTAGAAACAAACCAAACCATAAACATGCATTCTGTTATGCCTAAACTGACTTTGCTATGTCTCACATTTGAACTCTCTTACTTGAGCTTTACAGGATTTTGTTTCAGAATCATTTAATTCTAAGTTTCACACCATTTTAAAGTGTTAATTTAAATATTATATCTTTGTTTGAAAAGGGGAGAGAGAGAGAGAGAGAGAGATTTTGTATCTGCTGCTTCATCCACAAATAGCTGTGACTACCAGGGCTGGACCAGCTCAAGACAGCAGCTGGGAACTCATTCCAGGTCTCCCATGTGAATGTCAAGGACCTTAGTACTTGAACCATCAGCTGCTGCCTCCTAGGGTACACATTAGCAGGAGCTTGAGATCACAAGCAGAAATGGAACTCAAACCCAAGCACTCTGATATGACATTACGGACATTCCAAAGTGTCCACTTAACCACTGTGCCCAGTGCTTTCCCTTACCTAAGAACAGGATTTTAGAGGCTGGGGTTGTGACATAGTGGATAAAGCTGATACCTATAGTTTTGGGATCCTGTATGGGCTCTGGTTTGTGCCCTGGCTGCTCTACTTCCAATCCAGCATCCTTAAATAGCCTGGGAAAAGCATCAGAAGCTGGCCTAGGAGGTTAGGACCCTGCCACACATGTAGGAGACCTGGAAAAAAGCCCTGACTGCTGGTTTCAGCCTGGCCCAACCGTGGACTGGGGCCATCTGAGAAATGGAACAGCCAATGTAAGCTCTCTATCTCTTTCTTGTTCTTTTCCTTTTCTTCTTTTTCTTTCTCGTTCTCTTTCTCTCTGTAAATCTGATCTTCAGATAAGTAAATCTTTTTTAAAAAAAAAACCCACAAATATTTATTTATTTATTTATTTGAAAGACAGAGTTTAGAGATAGGGACAGAAACACACCGAGGGACAGAACTGGGTCAGGGACCCTGAACTGGGTTAAGCCAAAGCCAAAGCCTGAAGCTCCATCTGGGTCTCCCATGTGGGTGGCAGTGGTCCAAGTACTTCAACCGTCTTCTGCTGCCTTCCCAAAGTGTATTGCAGGGAGCTGGATCCAAAATGGAGCAGCAGGACTTGAACTGGTACCCACATGGGATAGCAGTATTACAAGCAGTAGTTTAACCAACTGTACAAAAATGATGGCCCCAAGATAAGATTCTTAAGTTGTTTGAGTTTATCCAAAGTCTTCCAATAAGTCTAAGTTGTACACTATCCTTATGATCTCTAGAAAATAATTTTGTGATAACAAGCAATTTCAGTTACTCTATTTGAATAAATCAATTCACACTTGTTATTATTCTCATGGATGGATATATTAACAGCAGAAACTTCCAAAGCTAAGGAGACAGATTAGAACATTGAGAAAAGAGCTGACATCTTAATGAGTATTCTCCCACACTTAGCAAATCTTATTTCATGCTCAATTCAAAACTTGGCCTTATGAAGATACAGAAGTAAAACTACGAGTATTCTTGGTTTTTTTTTTTTAAAGATTCATTTTATTTTATTGGAAAGGCCGATTTACAGAGAGAAGGAGAGGCAGATAAAAAGATCTTCTAGCTGCTGGTTCATTCTCCAAGTGGCCGCAACAGCCGGAGCTGAGCCCATCTGAAGCCAGGAGCCAGGAGCTGCTTCCTGGTCTCCCACGTGAATGCACAGTCCCAAGGCTTTGGGCCGTTCTCGACTGCTTTCCCAGGCAACAAGCAGGGAGCTAGAAGGGAAGTGGAGCAGCTGGGACACAAACTAGCACCCATATGGGATCCTGATAGAGCAAGGCAACAACTTTAGCCACTAGGCTACCACACTGAGCCTGGTATTTTTGTTTTAAGAGCACAGAAACACTTGGAGATTATGAAGTAAAGATCCAAACCGAGCAGTGAACCAAGAGGAAAGTGTAATCCCCAATAACAACAACAGCACCCAACGCGAATACATTAGAAGCCCTGGGCTTGGACTCCTCACAAAATTAGGAATCCACTGAGTTTCTTTCTGAATTCATTGTCCCTTCAACATGGAATACAATCAACAAAACCCACTTTTCTTCTTTTTTTCATATTAGTATCCCTGTTTCTGGAAACTCACCACTTGGTGTGAGAGTCCTGAGCATTTCTAAAACCTCTGAAACATAAAACTTGGCTTGCTTTCCTTTTAGAGCTCTTGAGTCTGTTTTTTGTTTTGTTTTGTTTTTTAAACGGAGCTCAAAGAATTAGAGCAAAGGAGTAAGTTCCTGGTGTTGCAAAGCAGAGAGGTGACTGTGCTTCACAATAACCTATTATCTGTTTTACGAGCAAACCGAAGAATGGAGCTCCTGGCTTCCGATCATAAAGTAATGTCAAGTGAGGGGCCATACTCAGTGCATGGTTTGCTAGGTACACATTGTCTGCACATATTGGAATGTCACGCTGCAGCCCACAAATATGCAAAATACCTGTTACACACTGTTTAAAACTTACTGAGATCTAGGTGTCCTTCTTGTCGGCGCTTCTACATACCCAGGTGGAAGGACCCTTGGATTTGAATCATCTCAGGCTACTGAAAACCTGCTGGTATGACAGGGAGGCACGTGGCAAGGAGGTCTGAGAAAAGACAATAAGAAAGTGAGCAGTACAAAAATCCAGAAAGGGCAGTAAGTCAACTGTGACCCATCGGTGCTGTCCACACTGCTGCAGACACGGGGTAGCCCCTCCAACCGAACAAGTTCTTGAGGCCACCGTGAATGCAGCTTTCCAGGGTGAAGAGGGAACAGCAGCTAGCCGCTGTGTTCTTTCAGAATGAGAAATGTCTGGAAACTGGAGAGCTTACATTCTCCCACAAACACAAATGCATTCACAGATCTGGAATTAGCCAGAAAGAAGGAATCTGGCAGTGCTGAACCCAGACAGTCAGATACAACTCACCTCTCAGGAACATCCCTCCAGTTGACACCCTCTTCAGAGCATCAGGAGTCCTTGAGACCTGTCTGATAAAGCGTCAGAGAGATCCACGTGTTATTTTAAAGGAATCCATCTAAGAGACAAAGCAGAGCCCGGCTATCAAGAGGTCAGTGGGAATCGAAACACTCCAGGATATCCTTGAGGCCAATCTTGCCAAGGCAAATTCCAGCATACAAGGCAGAGTGGGCAGTTCTTACCCCCAAACAGACAATCATTCAGCAACTGTGAGAAATGGCTGACATTGCACCTGTGGGGTAAGATGTTGGTGTCCCACTTGGGTTGTATACCTGGGTTCCACACCTGGATCTAGCTGCAGATTTCAGTTTCCTTTTCATGACCTTGGAGGCAGCAGATGATGGTTCAGAAGACACGATGTTGCCACTCACATAGAAGACATGGTTTCTAGCTTTTGGCTTTGGCTCTCGCTGAGCCCCAACCAAACACTGTGGCCATTTGAGAAATGAATCCGTAGATGGGAACTCTTCTTTCTCTTTCTCTCTTTCTCTCTCTCTTGTTTTTTTCATGTCTAATTGTCTGCCTCTCAAAAACAATAATCACAAAGAGAAACAATGAGACGAATTCTCCACATGCCTGCTTTATAGGCCAATTCCTTCTCACTAAAAAAAAAAAGTATTTCCTGTTATGTGGAAATTGGCATGCAAAAATTAAGCATTGTCCAATTTGCAAATAGAGCAAACCATTCCTCAGACATTGGATGAAAACTACAAAACTCCAGTACCTTGTAGGATCATGAAAACATGGGTGCTGTGTTTCTAAAGATGCATTAATTTTAGAAATGCCAAACGGGTGGAGTCCCTAGCTGTTTCTTGCATTTCTTCATAATAGCACCATTGTCTGTTTTGTCTACTCAAAGTTTAATGAGTTTTAATATTATCCCTTCAAGCAGGGGTGTGTCCTGTATCCACAGAAATCTCTTTATGAATTTGAACAAAGTGTTTTATTTACTTTCAACTACTAGATACAATCTTGACTTCAAGGTTGCAATGAAAAGTTGTATTGCATAGGGAACTAAACCTTGAGTTCTTATTCTTTTAACATGGCTTAGTTGCGCTTGGATACATTAAGATCTCTACCTGATGAAACATGAGTAGGCATATTGGGCAGGTATGGTTAAGTATAAACAAGGAATGAGATTAGGTCCAGAATTCCATTAAGAGACTGTGTTATCCTACAAATCAGAATACGATTCACAGGAGTGTTCTTGCTGCAAAGATCCTTCCCAATCTCCTTACTGTTTCCAACTGACAAACAGCAGAGGAAACAAATGCCAATGACTGCCCAGGGAGCATTTTGTTTTAATTTGAAAATCTGAACTCATAGTACTCCCTGATGAGCAAGGTAGCATCATCATGCCATTCAGAGATGAGGGAGCAGAGGCCGGGCTTCCTCGGGATCTCTAAATGTCATTTCATCTATGAGGGATTCTCTTTCTATACAAGCAACCCGGGAACAGGTGTTTAGACTGGTAGGTAGGGTGCCAAGTTCCACATCGGAGTGCCTGAGGTTGGCTCCTAGCTCCAGCTTCCTACCAAGGCAGACCTGGACAGGCAGCAGGGACACTTCTCATGGACACATGGAATGCTTGGGTTGAGTTCCTAGCTGCTGGATTCAGCCCCAGCCCATCCCCAGCCATCATGGATATTTGGGAGACAGGGGATGGAAGCTCCCAGTGTTTGCCTCTGACTGTCTCTCTGTATTGCAAATAATTTGTCACACTAAAAAAAGAAAGAACTACCATATCGCAGCTCTCTTTTTTTCCCTCCTCTTGCTTTATTTCTCTCGATGCCACTTAAATCTTTCTACTACAATATACGTTTACTTTTCTATTGTCTTCCTAACATATAAGCTCTCTTCTTTCACTTCCAACATACAAGCTTCATGGGAAAGCAGACTATGCTTTGTGCACCATTGTTTTCCCAGCAAAGAGAGTATCTGGCATATAGTTGATGCCGAATAAATAAATATTTGCCAAATAAAGAAATTATTTTTAAAAATTTGCCCAAGGCAAAAGAGCTCAAACTTGGATGCAGTTTTTGGCTCCTGGCATTGGCCTAACCCAGTTCTGGCTGTTGTTGGCACTGGGGGAGCATGAGCCAAAGGATCTTTTCCTCTCTCACACACACAGTCTCTCTCCCTTCCTGTCTTTGGCTCCCTACGTTTCAAATAAAAATTATATTTTTTGACGAATAGAATGGATTCGAACTTAGCAATAATGTAGGAAAAAGAAATGCATAGCCAACTGCACCTGCCTGCTCGTAGGTATCAAGCAACTCCTAGGTTTCATTCTGATTGAGGTGAATGCATTCAAGAAGAGTTAACCTAAGACTGATTTCGGTGTTAGGGTAAAACACAGCAGTAAGCACTTTCCTCACTAAACGTGGATGACAATGCTTAGTTTGGAGTTCTCTTTAGGGTCACCATCCCCCATTTGATGGACTGCCTTGTTCTCTCACACCTCTGGTCCTCACTGCTATTATGTTTGTTAGGTTTTAAACACACTTAAAGTTCGTATGATTTTTACCTTCTGACATTGTTACATGAAGCTAATTCCCACAGCCAAGTCCTCCTTTCATGATTAGTTTACCTTAAACAGAAATACCAGACGTGTTGAGATATTGGGGGCCGTTTTATTCCAATGGGGTAGGAATGGGAACTGGGATGGTGGTGGGGGAAATAGAAAGGGACACATCTCCTGCCATGGTGGCAGGATGGGGGCTGCCAGGGCAAGGAAGGGGGGCAGGATGGAGAGAACGGGGAGAGCCAGGGGAAGAGAAGGGAAGAAAGAGGGGGAAGGAGAAGGGTAAGGCCGTGTGGGCTGCGTTGGCCCCAGGGACTGGTGACTGAGATGATCTGAGCCACAGGTAGGTGAGGGGGAACTAAGGGGAAGGGCCATGAGAGATTAGGGAATGGGATTCTCAGGTAGGGCGCCAGGTTACATCTGATTGGTGGATAACCAGAATGGAGCTCTCAGGAAGGGAAAGCAGGAAGCAACGCCAGGTCCAAGATGGGATGCTCGAATCACTCCTCACAGTGTTGGTCAGCCAAGACTTTTAGGCAAAACCACAACCAAGATTATCTTGCCCACCCTCTTGGATTTGGCCCTAGACAGGACAGCAGGCCTGACAAGAAAAGTGGCAAGAGGAGAGTAGCCACACTCTTCTGAAAGCCAATTTATAGACCCATTAATGGCCTTCTTGTCACCTTTTCTTCCAAAAACAACAGGGCAGTAATTAGCTTGGCTTGGCCAGCCAGCCAGCCAGCCAATGATAAAAGGCAATGAATGGCAATAAATGAAAAGACTGAAAAAAGATAGGTTTATAAGCAACATAGCTTTAGACATTTTATTGTCATTTAAAATGAGAAGGTTTGCTTTTAACTACATAATTAATAGCCCAAGAAACGACTTGTCTGGGCAGACAACTTCAAGCACCAGAGTGAGGGTGTCTAAAAGAACATCAGGCCCAGTAAGGTGCAAATTACAAATTCCTTTACAGACAGCAACAATGTCCAGAATCCTCTGATCTTCCTCGTGAATCAGCTCCCACAGGAAGAAGGGTTCTGTTAGCTGTGAAGTAGCCACCATGACTGGAAGCCCAAAAGCGGGTTATGGCAATGAGCAGCCGGGCATTTACTGTCAGTGAAACCATCACTGCTTAACCCTCAACTCAGGGCTCACTTCACCTCTGCTGTACGTGTGTGTGCATACATGCACAACCCACAGATACAACCAGAATGTCAAACACAGTGTCACTTCCATTTAGCATCACCACTGGCCTTCTATTTGGCTTCCCGATAGTGTTGGCAGTCATCTTGCAATGTCATGAAAGAGTAAACACAAGAAGCTTTTGCACATTGTAAATGAAAGGTAAGCACGCTGTAGGCCTCTTACCATCAAAGTCTGGTACATCTCCAGATCCATTTCCTCAACAGCCAACGAGAAATAGTATTGTTCTTGAGCGTGGTGCTCCAAATGGATTTTCCTCATGGTCCTATTTGAGCAGCTGCTGGTGCAGAGGTGGCCTGGGTACATGCAGGGGCAGTGAGTTACGTTGAGACCTTCATGCCATGCCTTAGGAAAAGGAGAGAAAAAACAAGGCAGGAAAGAGATACGTTGGCCACAGGAGATGGGAGTTCTTGGTGACAATGGCACAGGGGACCCTCAGTGCCTGGACGTGTGCATGCCGCTCTGAGTAGTTGAGTCCTCCTAGCACATTGGGGACATGTGAATCTAGGCAGACTCTTAATCCTAACAAGATTTCTACCCAGAAAAAAAAAAGTCTCTAGAAAAGGTTGAGGATCATAAACATAGCTCTAAGAAAACAAAAACAGTTAAGGAATGAGGAGGAAGGTCCTGTATGCTCAGACTCACCGTCAGGCTCCTGGAGAGCCTTCTCCAAGACAGGAGGAAGTCACAGAAGTGCTAATGCCCTCCAAACCTCAACCGGATTCAGCTTAGGATCTGAATCTATCAGTGGAAGGTGCTTGATATCCTGGCACAGCCAGGGTTACTGAGGGAACCCAGGAGCTAACACAAGACCCATCAGAGAACGTTCTCAACATTTTGTTTGAAGAAACTGAAGAGCCCAGTGGGAGAGAGCACATATCGTTATTACAACCCGACTTCTACTCTCACTCGCTGACTAAATGGAACATTACCCTGAAGCCTGTTGTGTCTTCTGAAAATGACTGTGTTAAAATCAGTATCCCGACTTCCTCTGTGGGCTTCTATTGTCAGTGAGTAAGAAACAGAGCTCTCTGGGTCAGCCATGGCTCCAGTTTCCTTAGAAATAAAGGTACTGCATAGAGGCATCCACAAAGCCAGAGCAGAATTCTCAGTACCAGAAGTTTGCACAAGCCACCATCTTGACCCTTTGGTGTAAACCAGGGGTGGCACCTGCCATGGGCCAGGAGCTCCTACCCAGCTTCTGGATAAAGGCTCAGCTGGCATTATTTTAGCTTCATCAGGGTCTGTGGCTCAAAAAATTAAAAAATAAAAAATAAAAGAGAGTAATAGTGGGGTTTAATTTTATAATGAGGGCAAATTTACTGCCTTGAAACCAGAGTGACTAACTCAAACCATAAGTCAGTGGTTTTCAACTCAGGCTGCACACAAAATCATCTGGAAACTTTAAAAGAAAGAGAATGAAGGAAAAGAGGGAGGGAGGGAAGGAGGGAAGAGAGAAAGAAGGGAAGGGAGTTAGGAAGAGAGGGTAGAGGAGGGGAGGGAGAGAAGCAGTGCCGGAAGTCTGCTCCTGAGCAGTTTGACATTGTCTGGGCTAGGCACTTGCTCAAGGACTGCTGTAAAAGCTTCCCCAAGTCATTCTCGCACTCAGTTAGGTTGAAAGCAGCACTTCAAATACCACACATCCACACATGCAGGTGAGTCCTCTGGCATCCTGCATCCCTCTACGATGTCTAAGGCAGAGCCTCAGAGTTGGCATTCAAAACCAGCTCCCAGTTTACACCCAAGCTATTTGTCCGCAGGTTATATTTTGCTTGAGGTATAAGGGGGGCGGGTAACAAGGGTTCAGCTCGTTTCAAGGCCATTAGCACAATAAGCCCTCCTTGATTAGGGCAGACCTCAGCCCACACCCAGCTAGCTGGGTGGCTCTGCCTTAGCTGTCCAGCAAGTAGAGAAGATGCTCCTAGATCTGGGAGATGACCTTCTTAGCCAACTCAGGCTAAGAAAATAACCCACAGCCCAAAGGTCCAGAGGATCTTACGATAAACCAGGGAGACCCTTGTGGGAATCCTAGAGTGAGTAAGAGTCCAGCAATGGCATTCGCAGCAATGAACCTGCCTTTGTTTGGCTTTGGCTCTGTGTTTCTTGGGAAACTCCACAGGCAGCTTATGGGATTCCCTCTTAGATGGCAGACATGCTGTGAGTGAAGTAGGAGGACCATGACTATACACACGGTGGGCAAAACACAGCATTCAGAATAAAGATCTCTGCTGACCTAAACTTGGGCCCCTTGCAGCTTGGTCCTACAGGTCTTCCTGCAGCAATTGCCTTTGTCTGCGTCCGTCTTCCTGACATACTGCTGCTCCCAGCTCCTTTTCCTGAGCAGTCATGATGGACTCCAGGCACTGTGAGATGTACAGCTCTGGGTGACCCTTCAGCCTTTCCTCCTGGGATAGCCTTCTTTCCACTCTTCCCAAGAACTGGAGCCATCTGGCAATTGCCGCAGAATCTCTTGACTTGGCATGGTCTCTTTCACAATCCTAATTCCTGCAATTCTCCCACCCTGCCAGGCCTACTCCAGCTCTACCTCTCCTCTCAAGCCAGGCTTTATTCACCTGCCCTTGTATCTTTCAGGGCACTTCTGGAGCAATCCCTGGTTGTCTACGACTCTTACATGCCCTATTGTCCCAAAATTACCACTTTCCACAAGAATATGACAGATCTCCTAAAACATCACACACTTATAGAAGCAGACCCTGTGCCCCATGCTTCCCTCATGCTCCTGAAACTAAAATGGTTCTTTGCAAACTATAACGGGGTTGGTAAGAATTATCATGTATTTACCAAAGACAGGCCACAGCAAGGGCTACAGTTTAGATTTTGTTTGTCCCCTAACGGTTCATGTGTTAAGAGTTAGGATCCAGGGCCTGGTGCCCTGGCCTAGTGACTAAAAGTCCATTCCCTGAACGTGCTGGGACCCCATATGGGCGCCGGTTCTAATCCCGGCCAGCTCCACTTCCCATCCAGCTCCCTGCTTATGGCCTGGGAAAGCAGTCGAGGACGGCCCAAAGCCTTGGGACCCTGCACCCGTGTGGGAGACCCTGAAGAGGTTCCTGGTTCCTGGCTTTGGGTTGGCGCAGCACCAGCTGTTGTGGCCACTTGGGGAATGTATCATCAGACGGAAGCTCTTCCTCTCTGTCTCTCCTCCTCTATGTATATCTGACTTTCCAATAAAAAAAAAATGGATCTTGGAAAAAAAAAGAGTTAGGATCCCAGCATGGCAATGTTAGGGGAGGAGTGAGGGCCTGGACTTGGATCCTGACTCTTTCTGATTCCAGCTTGCTGCCAATGCACAACCAGGGTTCGAGCAGTTGGGCTCCCGCCACCTACATGGGTGACGTGGACTGAGTTCCTTGCTCCAAGCTCTGCTCTGATCCAACCCCAACTGTTGCAGATATTTGGAGAGTGAATGCGAGTTTTCTTTCTCTCTCTCCGGCTCTAGTTAAATCTCTAACTCTTCCCATGAAATAATTTTTTTTTTAAATTAAAGAAAGGGGTAAGAGCATTGGGAGGTGGGGGTCTCATAGGAAGTCCTTAGGCCAATACGGACTGTGACCTTGGAAGGACTGTGGGACTCCAGCGTCTCTCTAGCTTCCTGCTCCCCGATGTGACCTCTCACTCCTCCATGTACTCGTACCGTTGGACGGCCATTTGTTGCTAGGTCCTGAGCAATGACAGTCCCAAATCCTGGACTTTAAGCCTCCAAAACTGTGAGCCAGGTAAATCTGCTTTCTTCATGAAATGACTAGGTTTAGGGAATCTGTTATACTCATGGAAAGTTGCTGAATACACTTGATAGCCTTGAGACTCCTGCAGGCAAGGAAAGCATCTTGATAGGTTTTACTCACACATATAACTTCTCATTAGAAACATAAGTTGCCCCACACCTCAATGTCTTAGTCCCTTCCCTATTCAGATGTGTTTGATACCATTATGTGGTACCAAACTGAACCTGCTCTGGACTTTATACTCCAAAAGATCTCATATCCAGGCAACCCCTATGCTGGGATGTGGATGAAATTCAACACACTGATCTCTCGGCCTACTGGGCCTTCCCTCCTTGTAAGGAAGTCAGAGTTCCTTGCGGAACCAGGCCCTCAGTCTGCTCCTCTGAAGAGAAAAACAATAGGGTGTGGTCAGGAGCAAAGTAAACTCCCAGGCAGATAAATGTCTCCTGGAAAAACCACTTAGGCAACTAGAACAAACAGGTACAGCCGCTCCACACTGACTCTCAAAGGACACCAAACGGGGCGCAGGCTGAAGACACAGACCCAGGAATGGCATCCGATGCTATCTCCCAAGGAGCCACCATCAGACACCTCTCCAGCGGGGAGGAAATGTTGTCCAGAAGGAGCTAGCAGGAAGCCATGGATGTGATAATAGAATGTACTCACGGATGACTGTGAAAGTGGAACCTTGCAAGGCCAGGGCCTGACAACCAGCAACAGAGAAAGGAGAGAGGTCGTTGCCACACATCTCTCTGTTTTCTCCCTCAGGGCTCCTTGCACAAAGCCCTGCCCCTTTCCCCCCTCCAGGACACACAGCCAAACATGCTGCTCTGGGTCACACACAGGACTCGCCTGAGCCAGGTTTTGCCTTGGCTCTGGGTACTGAAGCCTGCTCTGAATTGTGCCCCATCTGCCCGCTGCCCCCCACACCTCACCCCCAGGCTCCTCTTTCGTTTATTAAAGGGAGACTCCTCCCAGCATTCTACAGAGAAGAGTTAAATTCAGTCAAGGTTGAGGAGGAAAGGAAAGGCTTTGCAATTAAATGGCTAATTAAGGAAGTACCAACCTGGAGAAGCTAATTCTTACTGACCTATTTAAAATATCTAGCAGCCGATCCTGCATGAATTGAGGTGCAGCCTTTTTATGCGTCAGCCAACTGGCTTTCTTTCCAAGCAGCAGCTATCAATAATTCCATGCTGAGGACCATCTGATAGGAAATCAACCACTGGCCCCTGGAATGCCAGCATTCCCCACTGCTCTGTTTTCCCAGTTGTCAGCTCTGTTTATAAATTGTCCATTTATAGCAAACCCAGCACCTGCTAGGAACACCTCATCCTGCCAAGTGTTGGAGTGCATCTCAGAAAGAGCCACTATAGACTTGTTCAGCTCCTTTTAACCTTTTCCCAGCCTGGGAGTCTGAATATTTGCATAGGAATTCTGAGGGAGGATTTTTTTTTTTTTCTGCATGGAAAAGACTAGATAGTCTATTAAAAGTGAGCAATTTGCTCCACATTTTTTTTTTTAAAGAGCAAATTATCATTCTCTTGGGAAATACAATGCGCTCTTTCTGAACAGGCCTGACATTGGGGCACATTTAAAAGAAGCCCTGGAAAATTCAGCACAGCCAAAATGCTCTGGGGAAAGCTTTAGGCAGCCTTTCCTTTTAACTCCATTATGAAGCTTTTTAACTCACTATTAACACTGAGCAGATAATGCTACCTGCTACTTAAACTTAGTAGATAAAATACATTTAAAAACACATTCTAAAGTGCTGGAAACTTATTATGTAATCCTTTTTTTTTTTTTTTGGTTTTGCCAATTACCCATTTGCCAAATGCCTATCATTAATTCCCAGTAACCCATTCCCAAAAAGCTTCCACTGGTTTTACTCTTTGCAAAATTCAATCAAATCAATGGCACATGTATGCTGTGCATGGAGTGTGGGTTCGTGGTTTCTGGAGGGTAGGTGACGATCTAAGTCTGTGCCATGGCAGGCAGAAACTCGCTGAGCAACCTTGGGAAGATGGGATGACCTGTGGTGTTTTCGTTGACACATTGCCACAATAATCCTTCTCAAGAATAAGAGGGTCACCCTGTTAAGTCAGCACCAGTAGAGGCAGCTGGGCTGAGTGGGGGGAATTTCTGATGCCTGGCTCTGCCATCATCCAGATGACCCTGTACATTTATAGAAGGATGTGCATGGTTAATATTTCCTTTTTTACAATATTAAAGTATCCAGACAAATGACGATCTGTGTCAAGTTATTTTTACTAGTGGGCCAGTAAAGTGGTGATCATGGGATCAAGAAAAGCAAAAGTGGTTCAAGACATAGACCCACTTTGGGTCATGTGCTTTCCTTTGCTTGGACCAGGGTCCCCAGCATTCCAGTCCGAGATGACTTTCGGCTTTCAAATGTAGTTTGAAAACAGCCAACTAACCTTAAGTAACACGGGTATCCAAATTGGAATTGCACTTAATCCATTCCATGGTCCTCCAGTGCACAGCATCCATTCTTACTTTCTAGTCCATCGGTGGCCATCTGTTTCGCCAACCTGGCTTCTCTCACTCATCATAGAAGTCAGAGCTCATTACTTGAGATGATCCCGGAGATGCCCCCCACTGGAGAAAGGAATGTGAAAATGAAGAGACTACAAATCAGTTTGAAAACTCAGTGACTCCCCCCATAAATCTTCATCTGTAATATCAAAAAGCATTCAGAGGTGTTGAAAAGAAAGAGAACCGAGAGCTGGACAAGCGCACCTCTACAGATCACAGAGCACAGATCAGCAGCCAAGAGGGGTTATGCAGATCTAAATCCATATTCTGCTCCCAAAAATAGAAAAGAGGAAACCTTTGAAGCCCAAGAAGGCCTAAAATAACTACCAGCCCAGAGCTGGAGCCACATGGACAGGAAGCAATATTCAAGTGGCAGTTTGGTGCTGCCTTTTTTCCCCTCCCTGCTTGCTTTTTTCACATTTCACCCTGTTAAAAAAGCTAGCTTTCACAGGCTGCCCTTCCAGGCAGACACGTAGGCCTGCACAGCCGGCCTTTCTGCAGCAGCTCAGGGGTCGGGCACTGAGCACGGCTTCCACACAGCCCTCGGGTTTGGTGCTGTTTCGTGCCATGGATCATGTCAGTTTGTTTAAAGCTAAACAGTGAACTCTTCGTAGGCCACATTGCACGCACAGAGAAACCTCAATAGGAAATGGTTGGCTGAGCAAAACTTGGTTTCCTGTTTGTTTTTTATTATTATTACTTTTGTTTCTACTGTATCTAGCTTTCATCCTTTTAACGTTTCTTATACTCGTGAAAAAAAAAAGTACCAAACCAATAAACTCTATTTTATTTCATGTGTCTAAAATGGTACTATTAAATATGTACACTTGAATAAATCAATAAATCCTATTGAAAATATTCATATTAGAAGAAGCTCTTTGGGGGCCCATGTGCTGCTTAATTGGCTAAACCTTCCCTTGCAAACACCGGGATCTTATACGGGCACCAGTTTGTGTCCTGGCTGATCCACTTCCCATCCAGCTCCCTGTTTATGGCCTGGGAAAGCAACAGAGGATGGTCCAAAGCATAAATCACACCCAATGAATAACTTCGAAGGACAGGCACAGTGTGTGCCTAGACACAAAATGCTCTAACTATAAGATCCCTCATCCACGACACAAGAACATCTAAACATCACAGAATGAACATTTGGGGATTCTTAATTGCAATTATCTCAAAATTCTTGAGTGCTCTACCAAAACAACTGGTTAAACGTTAACCAAAAGAAAAAAAAAATGTATGTGACCCTAAGACCCAGACTGTTTTTGCAAGGTCATGCCCTCAACTTGTACTCTAAACCCTCACTAAGCTGTTCTGAATAGGCCCAGGAGCTACATCATGGCGAATAAAACTGAAATGAGCAAAAACCAAAGTCCCATGGAAAACAGAAGAAACAGGAAAATATGACATTATACAACCATCACTAAAGCATAATAATTATGTAACAAGCACAACACTGGGGAACAGCATGTTGACAGCGTTGCCAGGGCAGGAGTGTGGTGTATGCATTGCCAGGACAATAAAAGCAGCAACCCTTAAACTATGTCCAGGGGAGTAATACTCTAACCAAGACAGTAATGACAGTCCCCATAGCAAATCCCTATCATTTACATTCACCTCAATGGTGAATGTCTAGGTCACACTGTTAAACACCATTTACTAATCCACTCTATGGTACTAGCCAATTCATTCCTAGATATCCGCCCTTGCAGAAAATTTCTGCATGGGTGGGGCATTCACACAAATGTTTGTGGCAATGCTGTGTGTTATTTTCAGGAAGTTAGAAGCATCCTAGCTGCCCATCACTAGAGAAATGGATTTACATGCCATAGATCAATATGAGGACAGAAGCATGCTGTTAATGAAGTTGATACACACATTTAAGAGTAGATACACGAGGGCCCAGCGCGGTGGCGCAAGTGGTTAAGGTCCTCGCCTTGCACGCCCGGGATCCCATATGGGCGCCGGTTCTATCCCGGCAGCCCCGCTTCCCTTCCAGCTCCCTGCCTGTGGCCTGGGAAAGCAGTCGAGGACGGCCCAAAGCTTTGGGACCCTGCACCCATGTGGGAGACCTGGAGGAAGTTCCTGGATCCTGGCTCCGGATTGGCGCAGCACCAGCCGTTGCGCTCACTTGGGGAGTGAATCATCGGATGCAAGATCTTCCTCTCTGTCTCTCCTCTCTGTATATCCGCCTTTCCAATAAAATGTAATAAAAAATAAATCTTAAAAAAAAAAGTCAACACGAGAGAAAGCAGAAGCAGCACGTCCTGCATGTGATCTCACTTGCGTGGGGCACGTGCAATAATCAGATTTGCCAGGAAAACAAAACAGTGACCACTGAGGACTGGGGGAAGGAGGGCTGAAGAGCCGGCGTGTGATGAGGACAGAGTTTCTGCTTGGGATGATAAGGAGTTGTGCAGATGGAAAATACCGATAACATACAAAAACGTGAAAGTGCCCAATGCCGCCGCACCGCAGCAGTTCACGCTGCAATGTGTATGCAATGCAGATTTATAAAAAGTACTTTTTTCCATCAGGAGGGAGGTGTAAATTGAATAGGCTAACGCATGACAACTAAAATTTCTTTCAACTCAGCGGTAGGTTTACAGTTGGTCCATTTTACGAGTTTCTTCAATTATCTGTGTATTTCAAGTTTCACACCTTAGTCTGTGTATATTGCTAGAGTTTTTGCAGGAAAGTTTTAAAAAAGTTCATTCTGTTCCTTACTGTCAACAGAATGGTAAGAATATGGAATACTCACAGCCAAAGGCTGTCCCTCTGATTATGCATTGGCTTCGTGCGGTCGAAAGCAAATCTCACCTGACACACACACACAAGTGATCTAGTGCTCTTATTAAACCGCAAATTCCAATCCACAGGGTCTGAGCGGGAGTCTGGGAGCCTCCCTTTCTAACTCCCCGGTGTGCAGACACTTACAAGTCTATAGTTCCACGCTAAGCTGTGAGGATCTGAAGAATGACAGCCCTTTGCATGTAGTCTAAGTACTCACATACTACCAGCAATGATGAGGGCTGCAGCAGCCTTGATTCCTGTTAAGCGAAAAGAACAGGTCATCTTGGGTCCAGTGCAGTAGCCTTGTGGCTAAAGTCGTTGCTTGGACATGCCAGGATCCCATATGGGTGCCAGCTCATATGCTGGCTGTTCCACTTCTATCTAGCTCCCTGCTTGTGGCCTGGGAAAGCAGTTGAGGATGGTCCAAAACCTTGGGCCCCTGCACCCGTGTGGGAGTCTGGGAAGAGGCTCCTGGCTCATGCCTTCAGATCAGCTCAGCTCAAGCCTTGTGGCAACTTGGGGAGTGAACCAGCAAGTGTAAGATCTTTCTCCCTGTCTCTCTGTACATTTGCCTTTCCAATAAAATAAATAAAGCTTATATATACACAGACAGACATATATGTGTGTGTGTGTGTGTATATAACCTCTTATAATGTGCTTGTCTAGAACTACCACAAAACTAAAGATTCAGGACAGTAGGTATGCATAATATGTTAAACCTCTGGGCCCAGCATGATGGCCTAGTGGCTAAAGTCCTTGCCTTGAATGCGCCAGGATCCCATATGGGTGCTGGTTCTAATCCTGGCAGCTCCATTTCCCATCCAGCTCCCTGCTGTGGCCTGGGAAAGCAGTCAAGGACAGCCCAAAGGCTTGGGACCCTGCACTTGCGTGGAAGACCTAGAAGAAGTTCCTGGCTCCTGGCTCCTGGCATCGGATTGGCACAGTTCTGGCCATTGTGCTCATGTGGTGAATGATTCAGGGGACAGAAGTTCTTCCTCTCTGTCTCTCCTCCTCTCTGTATATCTGACTTTGCAATAAAAATAAATCTTTAAAAAATAGTAATATGTTAAACCTATACTCTGTCGGTGTTCCATATTTTCACTGGAATCCTGTGTGGGCACCAGTTCATAGACAAGGCTCTGCTCCTCATCCAGCTTCCTGTTGATGGCCTGGGAAAGCAGCAGCAGATGGGCCAAAGCCTTGGTAACTTACACCTATGTGAGAGACCCTGAAGAAGCTCCTGGCTCCTGGCTTGGGATCAGCTCAGCTCTCGCCATTGCCGCCATTTGGGGAATGAATCAGTGAATGGAAGATCTTTGTTTCTTCTCTCTGCAACTTTGCCTTTCAATTCAAAATAGGTTTCAAAATTACAAATAATCAAACTCTAAACATAACTGATATTATTGCACATTGTGTCTCTGTTAAAAAAATCATGTCTGGAGGTTTAGTATTTGGCTTCATGATTAAGAAGCCCCTCACTTGGAATGTTCACACCCCATGTGATGCTCTCTGGGCTTGAACCCCTTCTCCTCTTCTTCTTTCAGTTTGACTACTGCGCCCCCAAGGAGGCAGCGAGCAGTGGCTTGAGTAGTTGGGTTTCTTCCATGGATGCGGGAGACCCAAACTGCGTTTCCGGTTCCAGTCTTTGGCTTGGAGCCGTCCTACTGTTACAAGCCTTTGGGAGTGAATAGCCAGATGAGAGATCCCTATGTCAGTTTGCATAACACAAATAAAATACATAAAAAATAGAAATAACACATTTAGAATTCTATGTTTTTTTAATCTTAACTGGGAAGTTGGGACTTAGTTGCCAAAATCCATAATACAATGCCTATTTTGGTGCATTGTAATTCCTCTTCCCCAGGTGAATTTTGAATTAGGAGTTGTTACGACACACATTGATGACACAAGTCAGTTAGTTCTGTAATTCTTGAAGGTGCGTGCTCTCTCCCTTTTTCTCTGATCTTTTTTTCTCTCTCTCTCTCCCAGCTCTTACTTCCTCTTTAAATTCTAGTATACTCCTATTTTGGAAACTAATAATTTTACTTACCATGAATGCTCAATTGCTGAAAAATTTAAAAGCCCCTAAATGATACAGTGGCCCAAGGTGACATGTCATGCTTTGAATGAAAGCTTTCAAAGGGGCCTAATGTTCCCAGAATTGGTCTCAGTGTAATCCATCTCATTGCCAGCAAGAGAGAGATCCAGTTAACCAGCAGACCTTAGGGCTGGCATCAGAATTAAATGCTAGGGTTCTCAGAACGACTCTAGTTGATTAAGAGTAAGCAGATTACAGTCCTAATTAACCCACTGCTGAGCTTGTGTTTCTGCATCCAACAAAGTTTTAGGTAACACAAGGCTATTTGCAACGTTCATTAATCTTTCATCAGCCTCTGATTTCAGAGGCATGAACTGACTTTAATCCGAAGTGAAGATTCTGACACATGGCCTAGGTCACTGGTTCTTTGGAATCTGAACCCTGTTCTTCCAGACAGTGTCGCAGTGGTAATCATAACACATATGATCCCCTGTAGGAACCCTACTCTACACGGCTTTTATTTTTTCATTGGATGCTTCGAGCACCTGCAGAGGTAGGTTAGATTATCCAACTCCCAGTTAACACAACAGACTCTGAAAATTAAACGATCTGTCCAAAGCCACAAAGTAAGTGGCCACTTCTGATTCCAAAAGCCCCGTTCTTTACCATGATGTTGCAGTGACTAAAATTAATTGTAAGTGCTGATTCAGGTTACAAAAGGGGTCAAACAGAACTGCCTTCGGCTGCTGGCTATACTATAGCACATTGAGGGGTCCCTTTCTCAGCAAAGTCTACCTCTGTGATGTCCCTACTCTCTTTCACTTGGAACAGTCCTTAGACACCGGCCTGCTAGCCAAGCACTGTCAAGGAAAGGAGCTGTCTATTTGGCAGGAAGTTTGCAATGTTCAGTGGAAATCTCTTACGCCTCTATTAACGTTGTTTAGTTCATTTCGGCCCTGATAAGAGTTTGCCACCGGGCGGACCACAGCTGTGAGGTATACTGCGGTTTCTTGGTGAAGGATGGTTGGTGGTAAGACAGACATGAATAGAAATACTGGAATACTTTCTAAGTCCGTTGTCTTCTCTGCCAGGTGACTTTCCTCCACAGAACCTGGGCTCTTCCTTCCTGATATTTCAGCAGTAACCAGAAGGGCTCCGTGTATGTGCAAAATACTAATAGTCCTTCAGGAACTATTTGCACAGAGCTCATTGTTACCAGGCCATTAACTGTGCAGGGGATGGAAGTGCTCACGCACAGGATGAGTCAAAGGCAGGTACTGTCAGCCTAGGCAAAAACAAACAAACAAACAAACAAAAAAAACCAGAAAGCCCAATCCATTTTCATCCCATTTATAATCTTATATTACAGCTTTACACGGTGAAGTCTCTATTTCAAAAAGACAACGTACTTCTTACATTATTCCACTGAGTTTGCACAGCGCATTTCATCAGGAGCTGAAAGTCTGACATACTCAGGGAAGGGACAGAGAAGCCCCGAGTGTCCCTAAAGCTACAGGAGTGTCTGCTCTTATAAACTAAGCAATGGCAGATAGAAAACCACCAAAGAATCCGGCACAAGAAAACAAATTATGGTATTGATTGAAATGATTAGCTAAACAAATTTCAAATCCATTTTTTTTTTCATTGCCTTTTTTACTTTCACAAATACAGGGAGAGTAAAGAAAAAGTTTGCCTCCAGAGGGGTCAGAACCTAAAAAGATCAGTAACTAGGAAACACAAAAACATCGTTGTGATTTTTTTTTTCTTTTTTACAGAATGAACCCCCTTGATTTCTTTCCAGTTAAAACAAAGGCCCAGAGATAGTGAAAAACCGGGGCCACAAAGCACCCGAGCTCCACACCACTGATGTGTGCACAGAGATCCATGGAAATGCTGTCAGTCGGCCGTGATCCTTGCAATTCTGCACAGAGCTCTGAGCTATGCACAAGGAAGATCTTAGATAACAGAACAAAAAATAATTGTATACTTGCCATATTTCTAAACTTCATGCTTGTCCCATGGAATCAATCTAGTAATCAATTATTGTATTTAATATACCAGTGATGGTCAAATATTTTGCCCTTGAGATCCTTTTGTATATTTAAGACTTACTGAGTACCCCGAAGAGTCTCTTTTTATAAAACAGGTTCTACCTTCAATATTTTACTGTGCTAGAAATTAAAATTACAATATAAAATGTTAATTTAAAGCATTCAACTTGTTTTATATTAATATAAATAACAATCTCTCTTAATAAAAATAGCTATAGCTTTCAAAACAAATATATTGAAAGGAGTGACAATGTTTCCTATTTTTGTCCATTTCTTCATTGCCTGGCTTGATAAGACAGTCGGGTCCTCTTGCTTTTGCACTTTATCTATGGTGATACATCACTTTGGTTGAAGTATTGATAAAGATCCATCTTTACATATATACACAAGAGAAAAAGAGCAAAAAATTTTATTTATTTATTTTTAAGATTTTATTTGATTTTATTGCAAAGTCAGATTGGAGAGAAGGAAAGACAGAGAGGAAGATCTTCCATCCACTGATTCACTCTCTAAGTGGCTGCAACTCCTGGGCTAATCAAAAGCCAGGAGCCAGGAGCCCAGAGCCTCTTCTGGGTCTCCCATGTGGGTACAGGGTCTCAAGCCTTTGGGCCATCCTCGACTGCTTTCCCGGGCCAGAAGCAGGGAGCTGGGTGGGAAGCAGAGAGCTGGAATTTGAACCTGTGCCCATATGGGATCCTGGAGCATTCATGGCAAAGACTTTAACTGCTAAGCTACCATGTCGGGCCCAAGAGTGGAAAATTTAAATAACCTTTTCAGACAATTTTGGTTATACTTTTTTGATATGTTCCAAAATTAAAATTTCTCAAGATTACTTGCAATATGGAATCTAAAATGGTATAAGTAGGTTATAATAGTTGCTAGAACAACACTGTTTCAAAAAATTTGTAGAAAAATAGAATAGGGGCCCCGGCACGGTGGCCTAGTGGTTAAAGTGCTCACCTTGCAAAATGCCAGGATCCCATATGGGCACAGGTTCCAATCCCACCAGTCCCACTTCCCATGCAGCTCCCTGCTTGTGGCCTGGGAAAGCAGTCGAGGACGGCCCAAAGCTTGGGACCCTGCACCCGCATGAGAGACCTGGAAGAACTCCTGGCTCCTGGCTTTGGATTGGCTCAGCTCCAGCCGTTGCACTTACTTGGTGAGTGAATCATTGGATGGAAGATCTTCCTCTTTGTCTCTCCTCCTCTCTGTATTTCTCTTCCAATAAAAAAAAAATCTTAAAAATATAGAATAAAAACATGTTTATTTTTAAGAAAAATAATGGCGACTTTATTTGTGTTCACAATTTTTCACAATTTGCATTTTAATTAACACTTTAAAAATCCCTTATATGTATGAATTTGATAATTTCTTCACCAAAGTGAACTTATCTTTTAATTTGCTTCCCCTAATGTTTTAAAATGTCCTTGTATCTGCAGTTGATGTTAACATATACTATTATTACTTTAGTTATAACACTCATCTCTGAATAACCTCTGTGTTTGAGGAAACCACACAGCTCACAGCGATGGAAAACGTTTATTTGAATTGTTTTTTGTTTGGAATCTCACATTTTAAAATTGGCCAAAACACTACCAATTATTTCCCTTCAAGAACTAGTCTTTCCTGGTTCATTTTGGAGACAAATTCTGCCAAATACTTGAGTTTAAATATCCATTGTTAGTTACTCCTTGGAGTAAAAATGGTGATCTAAAAATATAGTTCTAATTCAAAAAATTACTTAGGTTTCTTTGTTTTAAAAACAATGTACTTCGGGCCCGGCGCGGTGGCGCAAGTGGTTAAAGGTCCTCGCCTTGCACCCCCGGGATCCCATATGGGCGCCGGTTCTAATCCCGGCAGCCCCGCTTCCCTTCCAGCTCCCTGCTTGTGGCCTGGGAAAGCAGTCGAGGACGGCCCAAGGCTTTGGGAACCTGCACCCGTGTGGGAGACCCGGAAGAGGCTCCTGGCTTCGGATCGGCATAGTATCGGCCCGTTGCGCTCACTTGGGGAGTGAATCATCGGACGGAAGATCTTCCTCTCTGTCTCTCCTCTCTGTATATCCGCCTTTCCAATGAAAAAAATAATAAAAAAAAAAAAAAACAATGTACTTCAATTGACAGCAGACTTCTTCAGGAGGCAGATAGCTCGTGTCAATATCCGGAGTATTAAACAAACAAAAAAAAAAAAGAAAGAAAGAAAAACTGCCAACGGTGTGGTGGCTAGGAATACAATGACAGCTAGTATAAATGATATGCACTAGGCATTAGTAATTTTACTCACCACTCTTTATGTCGCCTATGCAAATAATAATACAATTAGAAAGAACGGTATCAGTATTACGATAAACCTAGGTTTTAAGTTGCCAGTTCCCTGGAGCAGTCCCAGGGATCCCCGTGAGTCAATGGGTTACACTTTGACGATCTCTAGAAGAGATACAGACAGGTGACCTTACTCGAGTTCTTCTGAAACAACAGGTGCATCCTCTAGGTGCAGCCTCTGAGCAGGCAGACTCTGACCGAGGACCACGTTACGTGTTGAAATGGCATTTCCATTAAGAAAGTTGTACGGGGGCGGGCCCGGCGCGGTGGCGCAAGTGGTTAAGGTCCTCACCTTGCACGCCCGGGATCCCATATGGGCGCCGGTTCTATCCCACAGCCCCGCTTCCCTTCCAGCTCCCTGCCTGTGGCCTGGGAAAGCAGTCGAGGACAGCCCAGAGCTTTGGGACCTTGCACCTCCATGGGAGACCCAGAAGAGCTCCTGACTCTTGGCTTCAGATCAACACAGCACTGGCCGTTGCGGTCTCTTGAGGAGTGAACCATCAGATGGAAGATCTTCCTTTCTGTCTCTTCTCTTTGTATATCCACCTTTCTAATAAAAACAAATAAATCTTTAAAAAAAAAAAACAATGAATGGGGGCTGATTCCTGCCTTGTCAGTCCTTGAAATAGAGATGGAAAGGTGAAAACTCTGATGGGGATCCTTGTTGAAATTGATTGTGTTAAAAACACTATTCTAAGTGCTATACATACAGTATCTTATTCTCTCTATTTAGATAGTATTCCCATTTTACTAATAGAAAAACTAAAGCCCATGAAGAATGGATGACTTACCAAAAGATACTTCATCTATGATCAAGTTCACGCCTTCTACTCTAAATTTACAACCCCCAAAATGCTACAAAGTATAAAAATTTACATAATGAAACAAAATATCAAAAAAGAGAAAAGTGAGTATATTCACGTGTTCTTACATTTTCCCAATTTGTGGATATAAGAGCAGCTTACAGAACCATCAGAAATGTACAAATCTTGTCTTTGCCTCACCTGGAATCCTCCTGTAAAGCACCTACCCCTCCCCAGTTATTTCAGATGCCAGATGTCACCCAAATGCCCTTTTTGGCAGAGAAAGGGACTGTTCCACTACGGAGCGCCAAGGCCTGTTGGGAAAATACTGGTGGGATCAAGAGGAAGATGTGTGGGGCAGGATGCTGACATTTCGCTCAAGGAAACTGGAGCAAAACATTGGGTAATGAATGGTGTGTTGACTGAGGACTGTTTTGCTAAGATATGGGACTTTAACACTTCAGAGAAAACCATAGGAAGTACTGCAAAGTCTCTACTGTGATGGCTCCCAGAGACATGGATAAAATGTTGGACGTGCTGAGTGGAGTTGAAATGAGTGTCGGAGTTACCATGATAGATGGTAGGTGAGGGAGTGGAGAGGCTTAGAGAGTGCTGAAACGGATGTTCTATATATGGCCTGCGGATGCACCAGAGGATGCTCATTTGTCAAGTGCTAAGGAATGCACCAAGAGGGTCAGATGTGCTGTAGTGGTTCCCCTCTGTGTGCCAGGGATGATAGTGGGAGATACCGCTATACAATTGGACTGATAGCAAAGGGGATGGTAGGACCCCAAAACATAACCCAAGGGGCAGTCCTTAACTATCAGAAGCTAGGCATTTACAATTAGCACAGGAAGTAGCAATGCTGAAGGGAACACAGAATGCCTGACTCAGCACACAACATCCAAAGGAACAAAACAAGACAACAGAGTAGAGTATTATTCAACTGTGCCTTCAAAAGACCTGGCATTGGGCATAGCAGCCAATACTGGAAGGCCAGGTTCAAATCCCAGCTCCACTTTCCTGCTAATCAGAGTCTGGGAGCCAAGTGTTGGCTCAAGTACTTGGCTTCCTGCTACTTATAAGAGAACCTTAGATTGAGTTCCTAGCCTTGGTTTAACCCAGCCCTTGAGGGTGAACCAGCAAATGGAAATCAACCAGTCAATTATTTTCTCTCTCTCTTTCAAACAAAAATATTAAAAGATCTTTTGAAGGCCATACCTAATATAATACCTAAGTTACTCTGCCAGCCCACATCCTGAGTGTTCAAAAGGCTACCATGTTTCTGTATGGTCCAGAAGAGAAAAGGAGCTCTAGAGAATATTGCTATAGCCATGGTCAAAGCAGCCCCGCCACTTGGCCATATTATCTGGCAGACAAAATGATGTTGACATTACTGTCCATGTGTGCTACTGTAATAGAATCCTACACATCAGGGGGCCTGGAGGATAGGTGTGGTGGCACAGTGGACATAGCTGCCATTTGGAATATTCAGATCCCATATCAGAGTACCTGGGATCAAGCCTCCACCTCCAGTTCAGGCCCAGCTTCCTGCTAATACTCATTCAAGGCAGCAAATGATGCCTCAAGTACTTCAATCCCCACAGCCCAGATAGGAGCCCTATATAATTTCTAGCTCCTGTGTTTGGCTTGGCCCAACTTCAACATTTGGTGAATGAATCAAAGAATGTAAAATATTCTCTCCCTTTTTCTTTGACTTTCAAATAAATTAAACTTTTAAAAAAAAAGAACTCCATAGATTTGGCCATTTCTAAAGATCAAAAATTCAATTTCTCACCATCCTGAGGGCTGGAAGTCTGGGCACAAGGCCGTGGCCAG
Source organism: Ochotona curzoniae (assembly GCF_017591425.1). Classification (NCBI taxonomy): domain Eukaryota; kingdom Metazoa; phylum Chordata; class Mammalia; order Lagomorpha; family Ochotonidae; genus Ochotona; species Ochotona curzoniae. Next base: position 26,436,576 of record NW_024465582.1, read on the forward strand.
TTTGGTTGTCTAGGGAAGTTTGCTCTCTCTGCTGCCAAATCGCACAATGGTGCTGAATTCCTGGAGGAGAGGACTGTTCTTTCACACATGTAGAAGATGGAAGGGCAGGACAGACAACTGCTGTGTGAAAGCGCTTTGGCAGGGTCCTTAATGCCCTTCACAGGTAGAAGCCATCATGACCCATCACTGGTTGAAGATCCCACATATTGACACCATCACATTAGCTGTTACGTTTTAATACGTGAACGTTGGATGGCACACATGTAAACCACAGCAGTCAGAATTAGGAAAGACAGCACACAGAAGTCCTGGTGAGCCTCAGAGGAATGATCTGCCACAGATTACTACATGTATGAATCCAGCTAGTTCAATGTCTGCTTTGAGGGATACAAACCTGTGCCTGGGGTACTGGAATTCTTTGCATAGTACCGTTTTATGAGGATGCCACATGGAGGTAGAAATCGGGCAAACACACTAACTGCAGAGTAAACATACATGGACTATATCTGCAGGCAGATGGCATTTATGTATTTTAAGAAGAGCAATTGCCCCATAAAAAGAAAACTCATCTCTTTCATGAAAAGTTTTCTGAAGAGTATTGTCAGTATCTTTCATAGGAAGAGGTCACTGTTCTTTATCTTTCAAAATCATTTCAGATTAAACTCTCATGCCACCATACCAAAGCCAAATCCTCCTGCTGACTGGAGTCATAAAATCCAACTGCTAGAGATGGAAAGGACTTTGCCAATCTTTCTTTTTGCTTGTAGAGTTGGACACATAATATGGACTCTTCACCTGCTTGATTATCATTCCTCTGACACTATAGCATGGAGGCCAAGGAGAAGTATGTTTTTCCCAGGAAGATTTCCTTCATATAAAAAGGAAGAAATCCCTCCTCTCCCATGATCTTCTTGATATGTTGTTCACTCTTAGTGCCCAGAGTTACAATAGCCATCTGTAACTACAGGAAACATCACCAACACACTGAAGCTAATAGCTCAAGAAGACAAGAGAACCTAAGTGCTTTGGTAAATACTGAGCTTTTGATCAAAGCCCCAAAATAATTGTGAGTCTGGATTATGTGTTTCAATGACAAGTCCCTTATTTCCAAAATCATCTTTTATTTGGGTATTCTGATTTGCTGCCCAACATCCCCTGAGTGGGGATTACTTAACCCAGTATCTTTGTGTCACAGATAAAGAAACCCAGACTCAGAACAAGTCAGTTACAACACCCACAGTGATTAGGTGGCAAAGCTACAGCTCAAATGCTGGGCTCCTGATTCTTGGACTAACATACTTCTCACCTTCCCTTAGAGAACATTCTTACTGCAATCAAAAGCAAGTAAAAGCTCCAGAGAAAAAGCCTGGTAGACTCCTGAGGGAAGCCACTGCAGACACTCGGGAAGGGGAGGGCTCCTACCAGTGAGTACAGACCAATAAGCCCAGAGCCCAGTCAACTGTGAGCACCCCATTGCCTTCTTCCTGACCTCCTAACCCACCAGAAAGTCAATGAAAAGCAAGTATTGACCATGTCACTGTCCGAGAGGCACAAAAATAACATTACTGTACATGACCAAAAGTGAACCAGATTCTCTGAATTTTTTTCCAACTTCCAAAAATAGTTAGGACTCATTGCCAAAGAGCAGGGCTTGAATTCCCATGAAAAAAAAAAAAAAAACATCACTCCACGGCATTTGCTCCAGTGTAAAAATAATTAAACACATTCTGAAGAATGGAATTCTCATTGCTCTCTTACCCCATCAGTCTGCCTTCTGAAAGCAAAGACAATTTTGTTTTTCAATAACGTAGCAACTGCAACGCCATGAAGAAAAAACTAGATGTGGAACCTGGGAAACTAGATTCTAGTCTGTAGGACACAATTGTCATTCTTTGAATTACCCATAATCTGATCTTGTATCTTTGTATTTGAGGAAGCCCTCACCTTAAGACATGTAACTTATCTTCCACTGTACAAGCAGCAAAAGCTAAATACTTCTTTTTCCCAGCATCCCTTGCAGCTAGAGTTTGGGCACATGACCTAAGCTCTACTGTGATGACTAATTGTATGCATCAACGTGACTGGGTCTTAGGGTGCCAATACCTATAGTCAAACATGACCCTGGGTGTGTAGTATTGATGAGATTAATGTTTGAATCAGTAGACTAAGGAAAGCAGATTGCCCTCTGGTAGATTGTCACCAACCCACTAAAAACTTAAATGACAAGATGGGATAAGAGAGAGAAACCTCCTCTCTGCCTTACTGAGCTGGAACACTGGCCTTCTGTCTCCAGTCTGGACTCAGAAGGGAACTCACACCTTGTACTCAAGTGTCTATAGAGAAAGAATGCTGGGTTTCTGACCACTGGACCCTGCTCAGAAAGAATTGTAAAAGTTGCTGCAGGCACAGCACCATGAGGTACCTGTGACCTGAGGCCTGAACCAAGGGCTTTCTGTGCATCTCCAGTTGGCTCTCTTGTCCTGCACCTTTCTGCATTCACTTCTTGAGCTCCGCTTCTCACAAGGCATTTCCCAGTCATGACTGTCCCAGCTCCCTTTAGGGCTGTTCCAGTACTCCCTGCACCCATCCTTCTGGCACCTCTGCCTAGGTTGTGGTTTGGCTCCGGAGGGCTAACGTAAACAGGGACAACCTGAACTCAATCCCAAGGACTGGCAAAGTTCAGTGTTTGCCTGAGGCACAGCAAGTCGTCCTGAAGTTTGTGAGCACTCGTTTCTGGCAATGACCTTCTCCTGGTGTCTTGAAGCCTGTGCTGCACCAACAGACCTGTTTCCTTTCCCTCCTTCAAGTGATGTTAGCAAGATTTCTTTCTGACAGATTTCTGCAGACTTTTGTATACATTTGACCATCTCACACATTTGCTTTAAACTTCATCAAAGTATATTTTAATCCATTTTCAGAAATGATGTATGACACTTTGACTCCCAAGGTGGCTGCCATCAGCTGCTGTCTTCCTTGTGGGTACATGCCACTCTTCCATGGCAGGGTTTATTCCTCTCTACCCTTGCTCATCTAACCTGTGTCTCCTCTCAAAATAGAATACGGGGTAGTGACGCTGGTAACTCTAAACCTGGTACTGAAGAGGCAGAAGTACAGCAGTTTCTGCTTCCGGGAAGCCAGAGCACCCTGGAGGAAATCCAGGCCACTTTCCTGGAGCCAGGCCATATGGAAGGGGACTGAGACATCCCCTTTCTGCAGGAACATATCATGTTGAAAGTCCAACCCATTCAAGTCCTTGAACTTGCTAGGCCCAGACTCCTGAAAGAGAACTGCTTAACTTAGCTTGCTTCAACTCCCTAAGTTTTGGATTGTTTGTCATATAGCAATTAATAGCTCAATTGTGATCATTTCTTTTAATCCAATCATTCTAGGAACTTAGAAAATAATTTGAAATTCAAGATCATCATATAATTCATGACTCATAAACACAGATGTTTAATATTACATTGGTTATCCCATGTTTAAAAAGTAGAAAAAACAGCTTAATACGTTTAATTTATAACCTATGTGTAACATCTACATCATGTAAATAATGTGTAAGAGTCTTAAGTATATCATAAATTTCTCATTTTAAAAAAAACATGAGTCAAGTTGTAAATCTATGATCATTACCACATAGTATTCATTTATATTTATACATAAATTAGTGAAAGTAAATTTGCAAAAATTTGTAAGACTCCTTTTAAAACTGCCAGTAGGAATACAACGATTGTTGTTTCCTTTTTGTGCTTTTCTGGATTTTCCTGCTTTCTAGAATGAGATAGTATTTTTAGAATTTTGATCATACAAGTAATGCAGATGATACTAACAAGCAAAATGCAAAGTAAGATGGCATCATGAGCACCTTGACTGCAGGCAGGCAATGCCCACCTGGCTGGCCTGAGTTGGAGTTCCTCCTCCACCACTTCTGACTGTCTGACTGTGCACAGTGACATAACTTCTAGAGCTTTCCATTTCCTTACCTCAAAAGCAGAGGTAATTCTCTCCATGACTTCAAATGGGTTGGTGTACATATTGAGCTTGGGCAGTTCATGTGAAAGACTGAGTCCCAGTAGTTACTATCTGGGTGGTTTCACCACATCCAAGCAAGCAGTTAATTCTGGCACATATTAGGTCTGCATTATATAATACGATGTTCACTTTGGCAAAGAAGGGCAGCTGGACTGCATGCACATATGGAAGGCATCAGTTTCAGGGCAGTTAAGAACCACTCAGCCCTTTGCCCGTTTTTCAAATGAAGATGCTGAGGCTCAAGGAAATGAAGTCACTTGCCTGACATGGAAATGATAAAGGACTGAATCAAGATTCGAATCCAGTATACTTGATTCCAAACCTCTGAACATCACTTCAAAGGGTTTCCAGCCTGGAATTCTCCAGATTTTTTTCTGGAATATTCACTGTCATACCTTCTATATATTATTTGCCTGCTCTGAAGCTGATGCCTTCGTGACTGTGCTAAAATTCTCTGGAAAGGAATTTTCATTATACTAGTCCTATCCACAGAAATTTTAACGTACCAAGTCTGAGTGGCCTCAGATCCAATTGGATCCAATACACCAGCATGCTAGGGTATCCACCAGTTCCCAAGGGACTCTCTGCAGTGGAGTCCCAATGCCCTCCATCCTCCAGTGGGCTCAGCTTCATCCACCAGCACCCACACCTGCAGCCCTTGGCAAGGTTTGCTCTGCTTCCCTCTCTCCCTCTGTCTTTCTCCCTATGGACCAATCACCCTCAGTCATTTATCTTGAATGGTCCACCTTCTTCTTCCTTTCAAAGCTTCCTAGAAAAGCTTTGGTGAAAGCCTGCCCTATTTCTTTTGTTTCAGAGAGCTTGCAAAATCACTCTTTCTGTGGGTTCAACAATATAGGGGCTGGGAGGGGAGGGGAAGAGAGAGTTCTTCAGGTCACCAAACATTCCTGGGGACCTACCCTGCATTTTAAGAATAAAGAAAGGAAGACTTAGACCTCCCACCACCCCTTTTCCCCAACTTGCCTGGTGGACATTATGCTTGTCTCTTAAGGGTCTGCTCTTCTGGAGGGGGAGTCATTTGTGTCCTGGGGTTGCTGCACCCTGAGAAGCTGTAGCTTTTGCTTTCTAGAAGTTACATTACATAATCCATGGAAGACATCCTATGTCAATAAGTTGAGTGCTTCAAAATCTCTAGTATTCTAATTGGTAGAAGGAAAAACAAAACCCTCTCGACTCTGTTCACCAGTATAGCCATATTAAAATATAGTCTGAAAATGACACGTCTAGGTATCGTCTACTGAAATGATGCATTGCTGTTGTTTCTGTTGAGTGTTCTATTGCATGTTCTGTGTTCACCTATGGAATACAAGCTCTGAAAATAGAAACTTAACCTGACCTATTTAAGCCCTTATCTCCTCATTTTGGTTGTTTATTTCCCTCTCCAATAGCTCTCAGAAGCATCAGCTAATATAAAGCTTACTCCTTTTCCTGCAATAGACCCAGAGAAAATGGGTTTTATATTCAAGATGAACTGCTCATTCTCTCTTCCCTTCTTTGACAGTTGGCCATGGACGTGGCCATAAGGGAAGCTTTAAATAGCTCACCCTTCAGCTCTGCCTCTAGTGGGAACCAGAAACAAGCACAATGATCTTGCCTGGACAATCTGAAACTGACTGTAGCCTCTAGAACACGTGTCTGCAATTTTCTTTCCCGAAGAATCTAAGATCTTAAGCCATCCCAGAGACTGAAAACCGTGATGCTACCATAGGCTCACCTGGGAAGGTCTTGGGCTCTGCACTTCTGTACCTTATTAGTAATTCACCTTTTGCTGCAGTTGAGACACAATGAGGAACACCCGAGGACCACGCCTCCTTCAGGAAGCCCAAGGGCAAGGCATGGCGCTGGGACCTGCTGCTTCCGGAACAACAGAACGACGCTGCAGCGGATCAGCAACTCAGATCTCCTCCTTTTCTAACATTTCTCACTATAGTCTTGCTTATATTAAAATCTTAACATGATACTTCAGGATTATCATTTCCCACTTAATTTTCCAAAACACAGGGAAACATACAAGCCATCACCATAGTGTTAATTAGAAGACATTCTCTGGAAATCCAAGATGTTTTCCTGTTAGCTTTTTTATCTCACTGCCCAATCAACACATTCCACTCTTCTCAGCCATTGTTTTATATTGCAGTTAGGAAAAGAAAGTTGTAAAGTTCAAAACTTGTTAAAGCACCTTAAGCCCCTCTAGGACCAAAAGTTTCCCGGGTCTTAACAGATGACACTATGCTCCTATTTTGAGCAGAGCTACAGAGCTATAGCTATATATATATATATCCGATTGCTTTTACATGTGGGATGCTGCTCCTCACCAAGTATTATGGTTTCCTTCTATTCCATTGTTAAACTCCCAAGAGCTTGACAGAAGAACCAGTGTTTTGTGCTGGATTTGAACTCACCCTCAACATGCAGGGTACAGAACGTGAGAAGACAAGCTAAGCAGTGTGTGTGCGTGTGGAGGTCAGAACTGACCCCAGGCTTTTCCAAAAGAAATGTCCTAATTGTCCTTCCTAAGCAGAAACTGCCATGATGTCCCATGAACAATCAGTCGTCCATTGACTGTTATAAATGACTTTAATACACAGCCAGCTGTCTGAGGCCAAGTCTATAACTATTGACCAAAAGCACAGTAGGAAGGGAAGTGAGAGACTTTCACATGGCAGGACAATGTTTATGTGGCAGTTAGCAGTAAATGAGGTTCTGAACAAATGTATGTCGATTACATCAGCATGCTGGGATCCAAGTTAAAATTACAGGGACCGGGCCCGGCGCGGTGGCGCAGGTGGTTAAGGTCCTCACCTTGCACGCCCGGGATCCCATATGGGCGCTGGTTCTATTCCCGGCAGCCCTGCTTCCCTTCCAGCTCCCTGCCTGTGGCCCAGGAAGGCAGTCAGGGCGGCCCAAAGCTTTGGGACCCTGCACCCGCGTGGGAGACCCAGAAGAGGCTCCTGACTTCGGATCGGCTAGTATCGGCCGTTGCGCTCACTTGGGGAGTGAATCATCGGACGGAAGATCTTCCCCTCTGTCTCTCCTCTCTGTATATCCGCCTTTCCAATAATAATAATAATAATAATAATAATAATAATAATAATAATAATAATAAATCTTTAAAAAATAAATAAAATAAAATTACAGGGACCACCAAGGGGCTTTGTGTGGGAGTTCTGTTAGATGGAGTTTATATCACCTCCCACAGGCAACCCTAAGTCAGGATTGGGACCTAAGAGGCAGATATCAGCAGGTGGTCTTGAAGCGCTAGTGGCAGGAGATGAATTGCGATGAGCTCAGTAGCACTAGGTTGGCCCCCTCCTCTTCTCCTTTCCCCTGTTCTTTTAGCCTTTATCTTTCCTGGACTTTTCTTCTTAGTCTTTCACAATTCCTCCAGTTGAGAGCCTCTCTCTGCACATGAGAAGTATTGTCAACTGTTTAACCAGGATGAGGCCTAGGGGCAACATGATGTCTCAACAGACCTGCTCAGGTGTGACAAAGAACAAGTCCCAGAGCAACCAGCCATGAGCAGGCACCACGGCCCATCCACCCCCACAGGCTACCGGGAGACCTGGCCAGCCAGGACTGAGGTGGACATCCTAGAGGCTAAAGGTGAATGGAAGTGTTAGTACAGAACTCAGTAAAAACCAAGCAGAGGAAAGAGACATGCCTTGGAGCAACATATACAGAAACAAGGCAGAGTGCACAAAGCGAAAATATAAAGGGAATAAGCCATCAGGAGAACTTACCAGAAAGTCTCAACCCATAAAACAGAGTACAAACTGCATCTTAATGGGATAGTATATTTTACACTGTTACATTATGAATTTTACATTCTTAACACATCGGGGTGGAATATACACTGAGACATTGGAAATATTAAAATGAATTCCTAATTTGTTTTAAAATGAATTGATGATGCATGGGTGTTGTGGGAAAGCATGTGAAGCTACTGCCTGTGGTGACAGCATCCATATGAGCCCTGGTTCAAGTCCCAGCTCCTCCATTTCCAGTTCAGACTGCTGCTAGTGTGCACGGGAACGCAATAAAACACGGCCTAAGCACTTGGGTCCCTCTCGCCCACATGGGAGACACAGACGGACCCCAAGCTCCTGGAGTCAGCCTGGCACAGTCCCAGATGTGGCCAATTGGGGAAGGAACCAATAAATGAAAGATATTTGTCTCTTCTTTCTCTGTAACTCTTCCAAATGAATTTTAAAATTTACTTATGAGATAAAAATAAGCCTCTTATGACTGATGTTGAATTTGCCAGGAGAGGCATCCATCCTGTGATCATAATTTGTCCTTAAATTAGCAAGTTAGATGAAGGATTTGTTGTGGGATAGGCAGCTAGTTAGGGTCACTGGCTTGGAAGCTACACCCCCCCACGACCTATGTGGTCCTTCCTGCCCACCTGTGATGTTCACTTTATCATCACCTGGATCCCGGCAGGGCGTGGTATTGTATTGTGTAACACTCCCCTCACAAGCTCCCGTAAAGGTCCATGTTAGGGAGTGGCTCGCTCGCTTACTCATATGCTTCCATTGCTCTGGCACTCCGACTCTTGGCCTCCCCAGTTGCTCTCTGGTTTCCCACCAACAGATTCTGAGGACAGATATCCCCTGAGCATGGCCCCTGAATGTCTCTATTCCTCACCCTCTGCTCACTGCTTAGACAGGACACTAAAGATAGCAATGTTAAGATGCTTTGTATTTCTAATTTGTGTACTTTCAAGAGTTCGAGGAGAGGTGAGGCCTAGCAGTAGTGGAATGTGGGCAGAGAAGCCAGGGAAAGGCGAATGTCTGCAGCTTTGTAAGCATGCCCAGCTTACTTGTTGCATGTCTCTTAGGATAACATATTTCTGGGGAAGCTGGGACATAGGTCTTCAATTCAATGGATAGACTTGAGGGTAATGAGCATTTGTTCTTCTTGGGGTTTTGATTCAGACTAGATTGACATATGGGCTTGTCATTTGTTAATTTCTAGTGGCCCTGTTGTCACCAAGCTGGATTAATAAAGACTCCTTAATAAACCCTAAACTTGTCTGGCATTATTTTGTTTGCACCCCACAACAAATTAGAGTTTAAATTAGGGAGAAAATTTTCCTTCTGGTTCAGAGACATGCAACTTTGTGCCAGGACAGCCTAGAACCCAATTTTTTTTTTTTAAGATTTATTTTATTTTTATTACAAAGTCAGATATACAGAGAGGAGAGATAGAGAGGAAGTGGAGCTGCTGGGATTAGAACCAGCGACCATATGGGATCCTGGTGCATTCAAGGCGAGGACCTTAGCCACTAGGCCATGCCGTCTGGCCCAAGAACAGCCTAGCTTTAAGAATTAAAAGTTCTGGGCCTGGCATGGTAGCCTAGTGGCTAAAGTCCTCACTTTGCTTGCACTGGGATGCCATATGGGCACTGGTTCTAGTAGATCCATGTCCTATCCAGCTCCCTGCTTGTGGTCTGGAAAAGCAGTGAAAGATGGCTCAAAGCCTTGGAACCCTGTATCCACGTGAGACACCCGGAAGAGGCTCCTGGTTCCTGGCTTCAGATTGGCTCAGCTCTGGCTGTTGTGGACACTTGAGGAGTAAATCAGCAGATGGAAGATCTTTCCCTTTGTCTATCCTCCTATATATATATTTATTATATATATATATATATATATATATATATAATAAAAATTTTTAAAATCTTTTTTTTAAAAAATGTAATAAGAATTAGAAGTTGTTTGGTTTTAAAGCCAGAAAAACTTCGGGGCTGCTGCCATAGCATAGCATGCTAATCTTCCACCTACAGCACAACATCCCATGTGAGCTCTGGTTTGTGTCCTGGCTGCTCCACTTTCAATTCAACTTCATGCTAATATGCCTGAGAAAGCAGAAGATAGCCCAAGGGCTTGGCCTCATTCCCCCAATTGGGAGACCTGGATGAAGCTCTGGATTTCTGGCAACAGATCAGTCCAGTTTTGGCTGTTGTAGCCATGTGGAAAGTGATCCAGCAGATGGAAGTACTCTGTCTCTCTGTAAACTTTGCCTTTCAAACAAAAATAAATCTCTTAGAAAAATTGAAAATCTAGATCTGCTGTCATAGCTTGGTGGCTAAAGTCATTGCCTTGCATGGGCCAGGATTCCACATGGGCGCCGGTTCATGTCCCAGAGGCCCCACTTCCCACCCAGCTCCCTGATTGTGGCTTAAGAAGGTAGCCAAGCATGGCCCAAAGCCTTGGGACCCTGCATTCATGTGGGAGAACTGGAAGAGGCTCCTGGCTTCTAATTGGCTCAGCTCCAGCCGTTGTGGCCACTTGAGGAGTGAACCAGATGATGGAAGATCTTCCTCTCTTTTCTTCTCTCTATATATCTGACTTTCCAATAAAAACAAATAAATCTTTTTTAAAAATGAAAAAAAAAAATGAAAATAAAAATCAGAGTAGGTAAAGCGCTTTGAGAATGCTTCAAAAAGATCATGGAAAATTAGATTAAAAGCTTATTTTGGTGTAAAGTTTTTAAAGCAATGCACATGAATGCAAAAGGTTCATGGAAATTGTATACTGTTAACAAACTGTGCATGGATTGCAATTTCTGCAGCAAAATTAATTTTTTAAATTCCTTTTTCTCACTACCATGTTGAAGTGCCCTTGTTTTCCCCTAAAGATGTGGAGATAATTGATGTACGTCCTCAGCGGGACTCTTCACGCCACGTTTAGCCCCAGTTGCCATGGTGGCTCAGTTCCCTCTCCTGTAGATCAGAGCCTGCCTTGTCGTTGTACTGTGAGAGGATGGAAGGGGTTAGCACAAGAGCAGCGTGCAGTTAGCACTCAGGAAGTGTACGTGCTTACAAGCGGGTTTTTTGTTGTTAAGTTTAATCATTCTCTCCATCTTCCACTATATTACACCTTGGCATACGTACACAAGAACACTTAAGTCTTCAGCTCAGTCAACGGTCACAAACGGAACGCACCACGAGGCATCTGTCCAGGTTAAGAACAAAAGCCTTCCCGACACTGTGAGAATGCCCCCTCGCGCTCCCTCCTAGTCCCCACCTCTTCCCCTGCCTACAGTCACTAAAAGAAACTTGCCTTATCCTAACGATATCAGCTTTGTTATTATGTGCACACACACACACACACAAACGATTAAAGTCTTTACTGGAGACAGAGACAGACAGGAGGAGTGAGCCTCCATCTGCTATCCTACCCAACAAACGCCTTCCAAAGCCTCTGGAACGGAAGCCCGGAGCCAAGAACTCAAGCCAGCTCTCACGTGGGTGACAGGAACCCAATCACTTGAACCATCATTGCTGCCTCCCAAGGTTCACATTAGGAAAAAGCCGCTTTAAGGAGTCAGAGCCAGGTGCTGAGCTCGGGGATTCTGATGCGAGACTTGCATCTTCATAGCCAAGCTGAACACCTGCCTCTAAAATGTTTCTAAGTTGTGGTAAAATAGCCATCAAGTTTACTTCAATCACCCTTAAGCATACAAAGTCCAATCATATTGTATAAACATCATCATCGTCATCAACTCCAAAACTACTTTTGTCTTGTAAAGTTAAACCTCTGTACTCACAAAACAGTCTCTCCGTGTCTGTCTGCTAGCCCTTGTCTTTCTGGACATGAATGGCTATTTGCAGGAGGGATGAGGTTGGAACAGATGTTTCTCAGATAAAAATGCTTTTAACTGCAAGTTACCAAAGAATCAGCCTAATTAGCAGTGGCCTAAACAGACAGTGATGTAATTTCTCACATAAATCAACAGTGCTTTCCAACGTTAGCCCACATACGCAAGGAAGCTGCAAAGGTCACGGTTGGCACACGAGAGCCCAAGGGACAATCGGTGCATTTTTTAAAATGGCTCCCAAACCAAAAACAGCCTTTTAAATGCTTGTAAAAAGGAAAAAATCATTTTGTGTTAAATCCAAACTTTAGTGCCTATACAAATGTTGTATTGCACACAGCTATATTCACTGGCTTACATTTGCTCAATGGCTTTTGTAGTCTAGAACCAGAGCTCTGTGGTTGTAACCAAGACTGAAGGACTCACAGCCCATGGTATTTACCATTTGAGTGTTTGTAGGAAAAGCATGCCGTTCTTACCCCAGCTTTCTTTAAATCTGAACTACGTAACCCAAGCTTTCTTCTTGTGAACAAGGCTTTCAGAGCTGTCAGCAACACTTTCCCAAAAAACCTGAAGATTGTCACTTAGGATCCGGCCGTAGTGTCTGGCCACACCTCAGACACAAGGGGTTTGGGGGGGGGGGTGCGCCGAGGCCTCTCCCCACAAAGAAATACACTTCAGAATAAATAAAACTGTGGACACAAGAAGTACAAGATACAAAATGTGTATGTCCTTTTCATAGCAGATTAAGTAAATATGAACCCTGTGATTACAGAGTACATTGAAATGATGCTTTGACAAAGATTAAAGAAAAAAAGAGGGAGGAAATTTGAGGGAAGGAAAAGGGGAGGGAGGAAAATGTGGTTGTCTTCCTGGAATGGTATGTACGAAATACATGAAGTCTGTTCTCCTTGTATTGATGAAAATTAACAATAACCCGAGGCAACGATGGCTGCGATGAACCTGCTGAGGACTGGCTTGCCTCCACGGGAACTCCCCTGCAAGTTTGGTTCCCAATGGAGCCTTTAAGGGACGTGAATGGTTTCCTCCCGAGGACTGAATTCTCAAGAGCGACTGGATTAGGGATCAAGAGCCAGCGGTTATAAACCAGGCCTGAGTCTCTCGTCCTCACACTCCTCTGCATGTCCTACTCATCTTTCTCATCTCCCCACAATTCAATGCCATCTACTACATTAGGAAGCAACATGATGTCTGCAGAAGTTGTGGCCAAATGGATCTTTCAGCATCCAAAGCCATAAGCCCAAAGAAACCTCACATAGTTACATTAACACAAAATGGATCAAGGCACCCAAGGACCTCCCTCTATCTATAAATGGTGATCTTTTTAGGCATTTAAACTAGAATGCATTGTCATATGTTTTTAAAGATTTATTTTTATTATTTTTCTATTGGAAAGGCGGATATACAGAGAGGAAAGAGAGAGAGGAAGATCTTCCCTCCGATGATTCACTCCCCAAGTGAGCGCAACGGGCCGATACTATGCCAGTCCGAAGCCAGGAGCCTCCTCCGGGTCTCCCACGCGGGTGCAGGGTCCCAAAGCTTGGGCCGTCCTCGACTGCTTTCCCGGGCCACAGGCAGGGAGCTGGAAGGGAAGCGGGGCTGCCGGGATTAGAACCGGCGCCCATATGGGATCCCGGGCATGCAAGGCGAGGACCTTTAACCACTTGCGCCACCGCGCCGGGCCCTGTCATATGTTTTTAAAGAGGTTCTAGGTTATCAAAAAACAAACAAAAAAAAAAGCAAAGAGGAGGTGCAGTGAGAAGTTGGTGTTTTTAATTTTTATTGAAAAGTCAGATATATAAAGAAGACAGATCTTCCATCCACTGATTTACTCTCCAAGTGACCACAACTGCCAGAGCTGAGCCAATCTGAAGCCAAGAGCCCAGAGCCTCCTCCGGCCTCTCATTCGGGTGCAGGATCCCAAGGCTTTGTACCATCCTCAACTGCTTTCCCAGCCACATGCAGGGAGCTGGATGGGAAGCAGGGCCGCCAGGATTAGAACCGATGCTCATATGGGATCCCGGCGCATTCAAGGTGAAGACTTTAGCCACTAGGCCACCGTGTTGGGCCCAAGTATTATATTCTTGAAATCTTATCAGATACAAACTTTATACATCTCTTTCTATAGAGAATATGATGTAACAGGAAAAGCTTCAGATGCTTGATAAAAGTAATTCAAAGAATTCAAATGGCTACTAAAAGTTGTTCAAAATCCACTCTTTTAAAGTGTTTGAAATGCAGAGTTACAGAGAGCTAGAGGTCTTCCTTCTGCCAAGGCACTTCCCAGATTGCCACAACAGCCAAAGTTGGCCAGGCCAAAGCCAGGACCTTCCTGGTCTCCCATGCAGGGCCAAGTGCCCAAGCAGTTGGGCTTATCCCCTGCTGTGCTTCCAGGTGCATTAGCAGGGAGCTGGATCAGAAGTGGAGCTGTGGGAACCACCTCAATCTGGTACCTACATGGACCACTGGTGCTGCAGGTACTAGTTTAACCTCCTGTGTCACAGCACTGGCTCCCAGGTTCTCTTTTTTTTAAAAGACACAACTTTAACAAAAAATTTCTCTCTCCCATTTAAAAAAAAATGACCAAATTTCAACTTTCCCTGTGTGTAGGTGGAAACTGGAGACTTACATCATGCCCATTTATGTTGTCTGTTTTAGAGAGGTCCACGGTGTACAAGTCACAGCTTTACCTCATAGCCCTATCTACCATTATCCCCTTAGAGCTTCCCCCTGTGCAGGAAGACAATATTCAAAAGTGGTCATGGCACTGGAACAGCAGTAACTACAGAACCTCATTCCTTAATTCCCTTCCTGGTGGATGTTCAAAGGGTATCAAGCTATTTTAAACACCAAAGCAGCAGCATCTCTGACTGAAGCAGCGGAATTCTCTCCTTAGCAGCTCAAGGCTGTTTTAAAGCTATGTACACAAAGAAAGCAACCTGTCAGGACCCAGGTCAAATCTAACAGTGGCTGTGGCAGGATGGGATTAGAGCTGGAAAGTGGGCTATGTAGCTTGCTGTTAAGTCTAAAGAAGAACAAGTTACATAACGTAAGAAAAATTTAAACTACTTCCATAGACTTCTCAGGAATTCAGTTGTGGAAGTATCAAAGGGGAAGAAAAAAAAAAAAAACAGGCCAAGAATCGGCAGAAGTTAGTGCCTCTCTACGTTATAAAACCCACTACTCAGCTGAAACACAGGCTGGGCCAATCAGGGGCCGAGACTTCCCTCTTTCCCTACCTCTCCCAGACTCACTGCTGTTCACTCCAACTTTTTAAAGACTTATTTTTATTGGAAAGTCAGATGTACAGAGAGGAGGAGAGAGGAAGATCTGTCCAATGATTCTCTGCAAGTGGCTGCAATGGCCAGAGCTGAGCCAATCTGGAGCCAGGAGCCAGGAGCTTCTTCTGAGTCTCCTACGCGGGTGCAGAATCCAAAGGCTTAGGGCTGTCGCTAACTGCTTTCCCAGGCCACAAGCAGGGAGCTGGATGGGAAGTAGGGCCAGTGGGACACAAACCAGTGCCCGTGTGGGATCCCAGCATATGCAAGGTGAGGACTTTAGTCACCAGGCCCTCCAACTATGATTTTATACCCATATGCTGGAAATGCAAGTTGTCAGAGCCACAGATATTCACCCAGGAAGTCACAGCAATTTTAAGGGCTCACCCTTTGATTTGACTAATGTGCTTCTCACTCAGGACAGAATCTGTGCTGTCACCAAGGTGCCATGGGTCATCTTCTGCACCAAAATCTAACAGGTAATTTTTGTATTAACTTGCACATTGGAAGACTTCCCCATATTGTATTTTTTAAGTAGGCCTTAGAACCCTAAACCAGAGATAACTGGAAAGAATATTTGAATAGACAAACATTTGTTACAACAAATGTCTGCTCTTGCTCCTTTTTTGTGATCCTTGAGAATAAATGTTGAACCCCAACAGCCATTTACTCCAATGCACAGATGCAGGGACGCAAGGAGATAGTCAACATAAAAGACTAACCACAGTATTCCAGTTACTGAAGAAAATGTGACTTGAGAAAGGACTTAGCCCTTCCATAAGATCAAAGACCAACCCACTAAGGACCAGTGTTAAGCTATGTCCATCATTCCTGGTGTCTCCCACACATCTGACACCCAACACCCACTATGTAAGGAGAGTCTGATGCCCTATACTCATGACAAGCCCATGGCAGCAGCTCCCTTGCACGGGGCCCTTATTCACACACACACACACACACACACACACACACACACACACACACACACACCAGCCACCATTCCAGGTGGCAAAGAATTGATATTCCAACGCTTAGATCAACTTTGGACCAGCCCCAGGCCTTTGGGACAGAGAAAGACAATAGCAGTGGAGCAGCTCAGAAAGGACCAAAACAGAATCCTGTTTAATAAGCCGTTTTACCCAACACATGCATCCAATTGAGCTCCTAAGTAACTCCCATGATGACACCATTACCGGCCTATTCACACAATCAAGGACAGATCACACACACACACACACACACACACACACACACACAGTCAGTGATAGGTACAACTAGGAACAAAACACAAGGAGTCTCAGCCCTCAAAAGTAGTATTAGAGAAATCACAAAACTCGTTCCTTCCAACCACATTTTAGGAGCAAACATCCCCACTCCCCACCCTCCAGAGGACTCTAGTCCCGGTGAGGCCCAATCCCAGCTCCTCACTAGAATGCCAAGGTGCAGGAGGGCATGGGCATCTCAAGGGCAGCCACACTTCTCTATCAGGGATGCATTCACGTGGTACACACTCATCTTGTGCTCGTCGTCCTGGACCATCAAGGAGAAAAGCCTGACCTTGACAGGAACACAGGCCCGGAGGAGCTGGGAACAAATAGGTGCATCCTTCTGTGGGAACAAAAGGACATGGAGGTGAGTGCTATGAAAGACACTGGCTCCTACCTCAGTGTATCAGTAAACTGCGGAGGCAAGCAGGAAAGGAGTGCCTGGACGGGAGACCCCGGACCATGGCTTCCTCAGAACAATTCTTAGGAAATAGATGTTTCTTATGAGCCAAGATGTAAAGGGACAGGAGTATGATGGCGGAAACATGTGACCTAACATGTTAGTGCTGGATTATGCGAGTTTTACCTTCTCTAGCTTCTTTGCCATAAAGGAGATAAGCCCAGAAACACTAAAAACTTCATGCCACCCATGGAAGAAAAAACGTGTTGTCATGTCTTACCTTATAGCACTGAATGTTGGACTGATGGAACTCGCTGTTCAGGGCCAGACAGGTTCCCTGACAGTAAGGGAAGTTGAAAGTCTTGGGTGCCACAATACACTCGCCCCAGGAGGCTCTGTGAAGGTTCACTTTGCGATCCTCAAGGTGACAGAGCTTCTCACCCAGAAATGGAGACTGGCCATACTCTATGTCCCAGTGACCCTTGCCTGGGCTTCCCAAGATCAGCTGCTCCACATTAGGGAAGAAGGGTTCGTGGACATAAGGCAGGTGAAACAGAGGGGGCTGGCTGTAGGTCGAAGTCAACAGCAGCACCATATCTCGCCTGCCTGTGTTGCTGAAACACTCATTCATCCTGGCATCAGCGACATCCGTGGATGGCATCTGTTCTTCCCGTAGGAGGTTAGGTACCACTTCCATCCAATACGTGAGCAAGCAGTAGATCTCCAGCAGAGATCCTCTGTCTGAGTGGTAAGATGAAAAGAGAATGGGGAAGGAACCCAAGAGGAATTTGGAGGAGCCCCGTCGCTGGTCCTTGAACTCCAGAATAAGCTCGGTAGCATGCGGGGCGATCGGCACCCAGGCCCACAGCTGTATCAAGGAAATCCCCACGAAGGGAGCTGCTTCGAAGTAGAGAAGCCAATAAGTATGTAGGAACTGGGTGCCTGTAAGGAGAGGAAGGCAGAAAAGGAGCTTCAGGAGGCTGCTATCACAGAAGAAAATGATGAAGACACCACTTCCCTTTCAGACAATTCTCCCAGCAGAACCAAAACCAAAACTTAGCCCTCCCGGCTCTGAAAGCCACCAGCAAAGCTAGTGTTCGATTCCACAGCAGACGGCAGTGGCCTGAGCTTCCCCCATGCACATCACTCTGCCACTGGAATTCAGTCCTAGAGTGACAGTGGTAGGGCTAATAAGCATCCCAATCACAGTGACCTGGGGCAAGCCACTTGCCCTGTCAAGTCTCACACCACACGCTAGTTGCTCAGCATACCAGTTGTGCAGCCAAGAGTTGTGGACATCAGGACATCACCCATGGAGCTTTTCCAACTAGCCTTACAAAAATGCTACTAGGCAATTCCTGGGTCACTCCTTCCCCTCGTAGAGATAGGTCAGAGTTTCAGGTACTTACTTTTGGCTGTGAGGGTAAATCCACGTAGCCTGGAAGAAAAGATCTCATTGACACCGGAAGGCAAAATGCTGGCAGCACAGTGCATAGGTTGTACCTGACTGAACTGCGCATACCAGAGCCCCAGAGCCAAAAGCCCAGGAAGAACCCAGGAGCTGCCCCTCATCTGGCCACCACCCTCCATCGCGCAGCTCTAAGGCACTGGGCTGAGCCCTACTGTGTCTTTAAGTAGCCACCTGCCCAGGTGTGAGTCCTATTCTAACTTTTACAGTGTGTGAGTGATCAGGAATCTAAGGAAACCTGCTTTCAGGTGGGAGATCCTATAGGCAGGGCAGCTTCCCTAGCTGCGTACAAAGTGGAGGTGTAAGGAGTGATAATGTGAAACTCGGGTTCAACCTCCAAGACACAAGCACATCAGCAGTGGGGAAGCACACTTGAATGGAAGATGGGCAAGTGCGCTGGTTCAGATGTAGACAACCAGGACAGGTGCACACACTTTTCAAATACCCTATTTAACTCAACTGTGTAACCAGCAGACCAGTGGCTCCTAGCCTTCAACTCAAATCAGAATCATCCAGAATGTTCGTGAAAACAGAGATTTCTGGGCTTCATTCCGAGGTTCTGATTCAGTACGGTGTAGGCAGGATCTAAGAACTTACCTAACAAGTTCCCAGCTGATGCTGGTGTTGCTGGAGATCACACAAGGAGAGCAGCTGACCCACCACTGACCCAAAATACTCAGTAAGTGCCCGTTGATTCAGTGCTAAGAAGTTACCTCTGGAATATTTTTGCAGCTCTGGAATTCTTTTTTAAAAATCCTTCAAAGGACAAAGTTTACTAATTTTGAAAGTACCAAAGGCAGTGCCCACGTTGAGGTTCATGCTCCCAAGCCTTGTTTTGCTTGAGGAAAGGAAGTATTTGCATCTTCAAAACATAAAAAGTTCCAAACACAAGAAACTGATATAATCCTCTTCAAGCTTGTCAACATTTACAAGTGATTATCATGAGCGTCCTGTCCATGAGAGTGATTGTATGTATATGCACATGTGTGCAAAATGCTGTTTCAGAAGGACTGTGGGGAATGAAATTAAGTTACATTTATCTTTGTGCCAAAACAAAATCCATTTAGTTTTTCATTGATATGCATTTTCTGTGCATTTTTGAGGACTCTCTCTCTCTTTCACACACATGCAGTCAAAATAAACTTGAAATTTATTCATTTTCTTTTTTAAAAAAATGAGCATATTTGTCTTAAGTCATATAATTGGATAAGACGGACCGGGTCAGCCCCCAATACAGAATAAACTCTACGTTAAGACAATTCTTCTGAATCTGCGCCTCAAAAATTAGAAAATATAAAACCAAAGCAAAGCAGAAAATAACAGTGTAGAAAAATGAACTTGGGTTAAAAGAGGTATTTTTAAAAACTGAAAACAGAATTGTGAAAGCTAGCCATCTGTATGCCCCAAGGGATCCTGCTAATTACCACCACCTCCTCTGTGTTATTTTTTTCTCCTAGTGAATGAGAGGTCGATGACAACTCCTTTGGGCTTATATTCTGTGCTTTTTAATGAGTAGGTTCTTATGTAACTCCAGCTAAATATATAGTAAGCTTGTGGAATTTCTAGTGATGTGGCTTTCCTTTTTGGTTATTTAAATTAATCTTCAATTTCTCGGAAAGCAGAAAGGGGGCAGCTTCCAGCTGATTCCCCACGCCTGCCCTCAGTGATTGGAAAGCCCCAGCAGGTGTGACTGCTTAGTTCAGGATTTGGTAAATTGCTTGACATAAAGACCCTCAATCATCTTGCATGAGAAGCTCATTTCCTTAAATCCACAGCTGTTGTCAATATTGTCCACTTTTTAAAAATTAAGGATATCTGAAAATGAATCATGCAAGCAAGACATCCCAGATAGCTTTCTCTGCTCAGTGTTTTTTCCTATGCCTGTCTCTGTAAGCATCGTTAACCATCACTCTGAAGGTTGGTCTGTGGTTTCTTCGACTTGCTTTCCAACGCACTTCTATTTCAAGTGTCATTGCCCTACCTGATGAGAACATAGGCTAGCAAATCCCGAGCCAACTCACTGACTTCTGATATGTTGACTTGGGTATGCCCATTTTCTCACTGTTAAGTTCTTTTTGGATATTGCAAGAATTGGAAGCAGACCAAAAAAATTTCTTACGGGAGTTAGCAGGGACTCCAGTACTCAGGCCCTCACCTGCTGTCTCTCTCAAGGTGTTTATTAACAGGAAGCAGGGATGGAGAACAGAGTCGAATTTCAACATGAGATGAAAGTATTCCAAATGATGTCTTTATTTTTTAAGATTTATTTTTATTATTTTTTTATGGAAAGGCAGATACACAGAGAGGAGAGACAGAGAGGAAGGTCTTCCGTCCAATGAGTCACTCCCCAAGTGAGCGTAACGGCCTATGCTATGCCGATCCGAAGCCAGGAGACTCTTCCGGGTCTCCCACGCGGGTGCAGAGTCCCAAAGCTTTGGGACGTCCTCGACTGCTTTCCCAGGCCACAGGCAGGGAGCTGGATGGGAAGTGGGGCTGCTGGGATAGAACCGGTGCCCATATGGGATCCCGGGCGTGTGCAAGGCGAGGACCTTAACCACTTGCGCCACCGCGCCGGGCCCTCCATGAGCTTCTTGAAGTATCCTCCTTTTTTGTTTTTTCATAAAATGTAAAGCATGTTCACAGAAAAATTTCTCATGAATATTCATAGCAACATTATTCAAAATAGTCCAGAAGCAGAAACAACTATAATACCAACTAATGAATGAGTAAAGCAAGATAGTGATAAATCCATGGAGTGAAATATTACTCAGCTGAAATAAAAAATGCAATATTGGTTGCTGCTGTGTGTACAAATTTTGAAAACATTATGCTAAATGAAAAACGTGAAGCATAAACCCATGTAGAATATGATTCTACTTACAAGAGATGCACAGAATATATCACATGAATGAAACTATGCTTGAATTTCAAATCCACACAGAGAGAATATAGATGGTGCTACTGGAGAAACGGTTGTTAATAGGTTAATGAAGATCTTAAAATGACACAGTGGGAATGAATGCATAGTACCTTGAATATGCTAACACTCATTGAATTTTATGATTCTAAGTGGGGACTTTTCTTAAAAGATTTGTTTGTTTATAAGGCATAGTTACAAAGCAATAGGCAGAGACACAGAGATTTTCCATTCACTGGTTCAATTCCCAGATGACTTCAATGACCCAGGCTAGGTCAGCCCAAAGCCTTGAACCAGAAACCTCATCTGTATCTCCACATGGATGCAGGGGCCCAAATGCTTGGGCCATCTTCTGCTGCTTTTCCCAGACCATTAACAGGGAGCTGGATTGGAGGTGGAGACAACCTGGACATGAACCAGCACCCATACTGCATGTTGCTGCCCAGGCAGTGGCTTAACCGTGCTCTACCAAAACCCTGGCCCCTACCTTTCCTTCTTGTTACCATGTTTCACTCCCAGTTCCTTTTTCCTTTATCGACAGCCATTGTGGTGTGTTTAACATGGAGGATGATGTTTTCATGTGTTCCTATAAAATACATATTATTGCTTTGTTTGCATCTATTTTTTGTAACAATTTCTTCAAATCATAGTTCACATAAGCTACAATTCATTCAAAGTATAACAATCAATGTTTCTCTGTTCACAGAGCTGCATCCATCACCACAATTAATTTTACAAAACGTACACAACTCTCCCCTAAAAAAACTCTATACCCATTAAGGATCACTCCTCATTCTCCCCAATGTTAATTTGCTTTCCAGCTCTCCAGATTGGCTGATTCTGGAACTTTCATCTGAATGGAATGATACAATACATGCACTTTTGTGTTTGACTTCTTCCACTTAAACATGTTTTTAAATTTGTCATGTTGCTGCATGAGTCTATAGTTCATTTTTTTATAGTGAATAATATGTCATTCTATGAATTTAGCATATTTTGCCTTATCGACTTATCAGTTCATATATATTTGGGTTACCTCTAACATGGAGCTGGTTTTAGTAGTGCCTGATGAACATTTGTGGCTAGTGTCTGTGTCCGGTGGTGACTCCAGGCTGAATATTTTCAGGAACTGCCAAACTGGCTCACCAAGGGACTGCATGAATTGCATTTGCCATCAGCAACTTCTCAACAATTTCACCTGCACTCAATATTAACTCTTTTATCATAGCCATTGTGTAGAGTGCTAAGTAGTATTTCATTGTGTTTTGATTTGTATTTTCCTGATAAAGATGTTCAGTATATTTTCCCAATTGGCAAGTTGTATTACCTATTTGGAGAATTAATTTCTTGCCCATTAAAATTTGGAGTTTTATCACTGAGTTGTGAGAATTTTCATATATGTTCTAGACACAAGTCCTTAGCCAGGGCTATCTTAACTGCCTGGCAGTGTCCTTTAGAACACAAAAGTTTGTTTGTTTGTTTGTTTGTTTTAGTGTAATCCAGACAATTTACTGGGTTTTTTTCCCTTTATTGATTATGCTTTTAGTGACGAATTTTAAAAATGTGGTGTAATATGAAGTTATGAAGTTCTTTCCCTTATGTTTTCTTCTAGAATTTTGTACTTTTAGTTCTTGCACTAACAGTACACACTGTTGAGTAGAGAACCCTTCCTTGTTTTGCATACAGTAAATTGCTACGAGAGAGAGGAGGGGGCTAGGTATGGTGAGAACTGAAAGAGGATAGAGGACTAATTCTCTTCCAGCCAAGTGGGAAGACAACCAAGGCCATCTAAAATGAAAGCCTGGAGGTAGCAAGACAGCAAGTGTAAAGACACAAAGATGCATGCAACAAAAAGCAGTGAAAAGAACCCACCGTGGTTACCTGTGAGGTGGGCGGAGTGTGGAAGAGGAAATAGCCACTGCTTTCCATCACAAGCCTTGTGGAAATGTTGGAGTCCTTAAGCTATTTTTATTGGTCAGGTCTCTCTCTCTCTCTCTCTCTCTCTCTCTCTCTCTCTCTCTCTCTCTCTCTTTTTAAGGAAGTAGGAGGAAAAACAGATGCAACAATAAACTAGAAATTATGACAGCCATAATCCACAAACAATTGAACTCTGGCAAAAGTGAGGGGAATTAGGGAGAAAAAATTAGGTAAGAATGGAAAGAAGTTCCTTTGAAAGCAAGAAAAAGGTTTAGCACCTAAATGCGGAGAGGAGACACAAAGGCAAGTGAGCTCTCAATTTGTTTCACTTGGGAGAATAGAGCACACTTAGAAAAAACTAACAGCATGTGTACATAGAGCCCATCTCTCACAACCAGTGTGTTTAGCAGATACTCTGTTTTCTGATTGTGCGAGGGCAGAATTTGGCATTTTATTTGGATAGGGCTATCATTTTTATGAACTCCCACATGGCTGTGTCTTTTTAACTATGCTATAAACTCCTTTGCTTTCTATCACTTTAAAATGCCCTGTTGCTTCCGTATGACTAGGGTAGATTCTATAGATTCTAGTTCTCTAGAAATAATTCGTGGCTAATTAACTTTAAAAACAGACTTTTATTTTGATGCCCAATAAATGAAGGACATTCAAATGTGTATTCCTAAGGTTATTTTATTTTTATTTTACTTGAAAATACTTTATAAACATTACAAAGACTTGTAAAAACTACCACGTGCGTAGTATTTTCTGTGCCCTAGACTCTGTTTCAACTGTTTTCCACATTTTTGAAAAACATTTATTTATTTTTAGTGTGAAGGCAGATTTTGAGAGAGAACAAGAGACAAAAGAAAATCTTCTATTCACTGGCTCACTCCCCAAGTGATCACAGCGGCCAGAGCTGCAGCCAGGAGCCAGGAGCTTCCTCAGGGTTTCCCAAGTGGGTGCAGGATCCCAGAACTCTGGGCCATCCTCCACTGTTTTTCCAGGCCATAAGCAGGGAACTGGACAGAAAGCAGAACAACCAAAACAGAGATTAGCACCCATATGGGATACTGGGGTTTGCAAGTAGAGGATTAGCTCATTGAGCCATCACACCAGCCCCAGTGTTTTCCACATTTTAACTCACTGCTCACACTACACTGACTCCATAACGTACGTACTATTATAACTATCATTTTACAGACAAGGAAACCATCACCCATGCATCATATGCAATCAATTGTTCTGTGTTATAAAGCTAGTAAGCTGCATAGTTAAGATTCAAACTGAGGCAGTCTGGCTCCAAAGTTCACACTCCCAAATAAGCAGGCCTATGTGTCATATGGCCTGTGTGTCACACAGAAGCATGGTGTGTCACTACTATAGAGTGTCAATAATTAGAGAAAAGTACACGTGTCACAATATATGGTGTGGTTGAGAGAGACCATGAAAAGGGTTGGAGAAACCAGAGATCGTTGTAAATGAATAGCTGAGGGAATCTCTTTAAACATTTTTAAAATCTATTTTTTGCTTATTTGAAAGGCAGAGAGATAATCCCCTCTTCGCTGACTCATTCCCCAGGTGTTCACAAGAGCTAGTACTGAACAGGGCCAAAGCCAGGAGCTGGGAGCCCAATCTGGGTCCCACTCAGGGGTGACAGGGACTCGAACGCTGAGGACATCGTGCACTCCCTCCCAGGATGTGCATTAGCATGAAGCTGAGTTAGAAGCAGAGGTGGAACTGGGGCCCAAGCACTCCATCTTAACTGCTATGCCAAACGCCCGCCTAGGGAAAGAATTCATTAAGAAAGGAGGATATGTGCAGGCCATAGGTTGGCTCACTGTAAGTTTATCAAATGATCAATTTGAACAATGATATATTTTCTGAATATGTTGGTCAGAAAATTCATCTACGGCCCTTTCAGCATGCAGACATCAGCACAGACAGGAACAGAACAGCTAGATTGGGAAGTTCTTTGACACGTCTAACACATCTCTAGCTATAAACCCACAGCAAAGCTTTGAGGAAACTACAATGTGGGGACAAAGTCCCCGGGAATGCAATAAATTGGTGATGCGCAGCAGATCAGTCATTTGTAGACTTGATTTTTGGTGCACTCACTTGCACCAAATTCCAGTCAAGAGATTTGGGTTGCACAGCGCTGCTTCCATGTCTACAGCCAGAATGTATATGTGCTGCTTAGTTCTATGGTCTTCAACTCGATAACCTACGATTCTGATTTTTTGTTGTTGTTTGTTTTTACCATAATCTACAGTAGAAACACATTGTGCCTGACCACACACATTCATGAAGCAAATGTTTCCTATTAGCCCTGCCCAAGACAATGCACTCTGATACTTTCTGTTCTAGCTCTCTTTCTTCAAAAAGGAAAAGACTGGTTATGGCTCGAAAACACAATTTCCTAGTTGTCCAATGGACTACGAATTGTGACACAGGAAACCTGATAACAGAGAAATAGAACAGTTACCCTCAACTGATCATTATATATAATATACAGGTGTTGAAATATCAGACCACATACAAGCAAGGGTACTTCAAAAGTTCATGCAAAATGGAATTTAAAGGTAAGTTATATTGGTGCAAAGAAATTTTTTTCAAAGCTGCAAATTGCTGGTGTGACCACTATGGCCTGACAGGTTGCTGATGACTCAGTAGCAAGACTGAAGAAACATGCCTTGATCCTAAGAAACCTCACAGCCATCCATTTCCTCTTCTTCTACCAAACTGTTCTATTCCACTTATCACTGCTGAAACTTTCTACCTGCCACCTATGGCAATTTCTGTTTCTTGTTCCACCAGTAAAACAAATATGGTCCAAATGTTTCACCTCGTTTTTCTTGGAATCAAGTCCCTAGTCCTATGAAATTCCCCCAAGAGTATCAACTAACTGCTGGTCATAAGAAAGCACAGAGGGCTAAGTGTTCTGTTGTATTTGCCACATATGCTCCCTTTGCTCCCTTTAAAACCTCTTGAACTCAAGGAAGACAGAATTGCCCACAGATTTTTGTGGTGAGTTCTTAGGAAGAGTAAAATTCATGAATCATCATTTTTAGAAAAAGAAAAAAAAAAAAAAAGCCTGTCTGGAGCAGGCTCTCAGGTGACCTGGATACAACCACTATTTATGATTTGATTTCTAATCCAGTAGCATGCAAGAATCAGAGGGAAAAACAAAAGACACACATAGGCGCGATGGTATTTAGCATCATTTCATCATCCACCGAAACAAAGTACATACTGATTATGCTTCCACTGTGAAATTCTGGCAGCCTATTCCACCCTTATTTGGTAAAGGGGAGCATTAAAGAATGGGTGAAACCCCACTTGTTTTCAAGTGTTCCCCATTTCTGGGATGATATTCTTTGTAGCTGAGGCTTTTCCTGCTAGAGTCAGCCCCTAATTTAATTTTGGGAGAAAGTTCAATTAAACATGCTTCCAGTTCCAAGATGTTTTAAAGCAAAGTGTTAGCTTAGTACCTTTGCTAGTATTCCTTTTTTTTTTTTTTCTCCCATGATGGATCTTTATGAAAGAAGGGGAAGGAGAAAGAAACAACTTTGGGACAGACTTATTAAAGGTGACTAGGAAATATTCAGTTTGCAAGAGTAAAGACAACGTGACAGTGAAAGTACTACGTTAGTGTGTAAAAGGGTATTTCTGAATGTCTTCTATGTTGACATATCCAACTACTGTGAAATGACAAAGAATCTCCACTGGCATTCCGGGTTTGTGTCACAGCTTGATGACAGTGAGGGAGACAGCAGGTTGGGTCCGCATCACAGTTATTCAGCATCACTCTAAGAAATTCTGTCATTTTTGCCACCCCCCAAACGAGCCTAAACAACTCAGAATCTGAGTTGAGGGCTCTGAGTGACTACCACATCATCACTACATAAAACAACTTCAAGTGCATTGGACCGAATCAGCACTGGCTAAACATTTGTTTCCTGGTTAAGCAATGCTTCATTTTTGTACAAAGAATAACTGTTCTTCCGGGAATCAGCAGTGTACAATGTGGGAGACCTGCACGGAGATCCTGGCGCTTAGCTTCAGCTTGGTCTACTCCCCGCTTTGCAGGCATTTCAAGAGTGAGCCAAGAGATCGAAAGATTTCTTTTTCTCTATAACTCTGCTTTTCCAAATCAAACAACCTTTTTTTAAAAAATGGGAGAGCTAAACGTCAGTGCAAAAGTCCACTCAGGGGGCCCTCAGTAAAAGGGCTGAATCCAATCCCAATCCTCAGAATGGAGTGTGTCTCTGATTTTAGTCCCTCTGTCAATGATTTAAATTTTTGAATTTTGGGCACAGCATGGGAGCACAGCAGCTAAATTCCTCGCTTTGCACGCACCGGGAAGCCATATAGGCACTGGTTCTAATCCCGGCGTTCCTGCTTTCCATCCAGCTCTCTGCTTGTGGTCTGGGAAAGAAGTCAAGGATGGCCCAAACTCTTGGGACTCTGTACCCACATGGGAGATCCAGGAGAAGCTTCTGGATTGGCTCAGCTCTGGCCATAGTGGCAAATTAGGGAATGAATCATCAGATGGAAGATCTTTCCCTCTGCCTCTCTTCCTCTCTGTATATCTAACTTTGCAGTAAAAATTTTTTAAAAATTTTAATTTTTCTGAATTTTGTTCTCTGTATTATCTAGTGGTCCTTTGATGTAATTCACCTGCACGACGATTAGTAAGTTAAACAAAATGAACTTCCAAAAAATCGCCAAATAAACCATAATCAAAAAATCAGTCATTTCAAAGAGGGCATTTAACCTCACAGTTAAAATGTCTACATCCTGGGCCTGGCGTAATGGCTCAGTAGCTCAATCCTCACCTTGCAATTGCTGGGATTCCATAAAGTGCTGGTTCATGTTCTAGCTGCTCCACTTCCCAACCAACTCCCTGCCTATGGCCTGGGAAAGCAACAGAGGATGGCCCAAAGCCTTGGCACCCTGTACCCACATGGAAAACCCAGAAGAAGCTCCTAGCTTTGGATCAGCACAGCTCAGGCTGTTTCAGCCACTTAGAGGGTGAACCAGCAGAGGGCAAATCTTTCTCTATATAAATCTGTCTTTCCAATAAAAATAAATAAAATCTTTTTCTTTCCCTCCCCCAAAAAAGTCTATATCCTATTTTGGGGTGCCTGGGTGTCAATTTCCACTGCAGATCTGGCTCCTGACTCCAGGTTTCTGCCAGTGTGGATTCTGGGAAGCAGCACTGAAAGTGGTCATGTCATTGCATTCCTACACAGGGATCTACATTGACTTCCAGACTCAGTTCCCAGCTCTAGCTCACTGAAGGCGTTGCTATGGATGGGAGCTCACTGTCTCTTTGTTTTTGTTTTTGTTTTTGTTTTCTCTCTCTCTCCCTCTCTGTCATGTAAATACAAAATTCTAAAAAGAGGTAAGCTTGGATCTGGCCCAGTGCAATGACTTACTGGCTAAATTCTCACCTTGAAAGCTCCAAGATCCCATATGAGTGCTGGTATATGTACCAGATGCTCCGCTTCCCATCCAGCTCCCTACTTGTGACCCAGGAAAGCAGTCGAGGATGGCGCAAACTTGGGATCCTGTACCTGTGTGGGAGACCCAGGAGAAGCTCCTGGCTCCTGGCTAGGGATTGGCGCAGAGAGAGAGAGATCTTCCATTTGCTGCTTCAGTCCCTGCAATGCCCAAGGCTGAGACGGATTGAAGTCAGGAGACAGGATTTCAATCTTGGTTTCCTACCTGGATGGCAGGGACCCAAGCATCTGAGCCATTAACTGCTGCTTTTCAGGGTGTGTCTTAGCAGGAAGCTGAATCAAAAGCGGAGGAGCTGGGACTTGAACCAGGTACTCCTATTTGGAATGCAGCCATCTGAAGCGGCATTTTAACCACTGAGCCAAACACCTGCCCTGTGAGCAACATTGTGATGGTGAGTTCCACAAAGACCTTTCCCAAGAGTCTAAAACCACTGTTGATCACTAGAACACTGGGGTCCTAGAAGACATCACTGTTGGAAGGTGACGTAAGATCTGAGTTCACGGCCAGAATTCGGCCTAATTAGGACACCACTTGTGACAAGTGCATCCCATGTTACAGTACTTGGGTTCAAGTTCTGACTCCCTCCCAATTCAGCTTCCTGATAATGTATACCTTGGGAGTCAGCAGGTGATGGCTCAAATATCTTGGACTCTACCATCCATGTGGGAGACCTAGATGGAGCTCCTGACTCCTGGCTTCAGTATGGCCCAGCATCGGCTGTTGTAGGCATCTGGGGAGTAAAGCAAAAGATGGGAAGTCTCTCTCTCTTTCATGTAAATAAAAGATGTTTAAGTCTGAAGTTAGCACTAGCCTCTAAAATAAGCAATAAAGCAAAATCAGAAATTGCTAATACAAAATGAAGTCCAGTAGATAAAGGGTACTAGAGACCCTAATTTTCTTAAAAGGCCATACAATTCGCAGACCAGACATTCTCCACACCGATAGGTAACCTTAAGTGTTATCTCTTCCCTATCCTAAAATAATCCATAGCTAAAACAAACTCTTCAGTTATGATGGGCTAATTACCTATAAATGCAATTTAAATTATGCATTATAACTCCATTGTTTTAACTAGATGAATCCCTTTCAGTGACTTCTTTCACTGTCCTAAATATCTTGATAAAACTATCTATATCTCACAAGATTGTGTGCTAGAGTTAGCTTATCTCATTGTATGTTACAGATTTCCTTGCACTGTCCTATGTATGGGGTTTATTCTGATAAAACACTATTTTAAAATTTATTTTCACCTACTTGTAAGGCAGAGCAACAGAAAAATAAAGAGCAATCCACTAATCCACTAATTGATTCTCCAAATGCCTGCAACAGCCCAGGCAGGGCCAGGTCAAGGTCAGCAGCTGGAAGGTCCATCTGAGTCTCCCATGTGAGAGGCAGGAGCCCAAGCACTTGATCCACCTCCCACACATCCTGCAACTCCCATCCCAGGCTAAGGGATGCTCACAGGGCCCATTTCCTGCCTGCCATTTAGTCAGCAAGGTGGAGCTCAGAGACCAAAGAGATACGGCGCTGCCATGGCAACTTAGCTTGTGTATACCAAGTAGTGGTAAGGCAGAGAACCAAAGGGCGAGGCTCCAGCAGTGACTCATACATCCCCGTATTAACACTGACCATCTTATGTGCAGCTTGCCAAAGGTTGCAGACTTAACCTTTGGAGCAACTGTGATTCAGATCCATACTTAACTGATACCAAAGTGTCTCTCGGTCAGTGCTGCCTTCCATGAGGCAACAGCAGGCAGCTGGATTGGAAGCTGAGGAAACAGGCTTCCAACGGGAACTGTGTATAAGATGTGGTAGCCCAGGCACTAAGTTAACCTGCCATTCCACAGTATCTGCCTGATAAAATATTATTTAAGACAATCAAAGAAGTCATTGGAAAAGATTCATACAGTTAAAACAGTGGAGTTTCAAATGTATAATTGTAATTGTCGTTAGCGCTAATTGACCTATAATAACTGCTGATTTTTGCTTTAGCTACATATTATTGTAGCATTGGGAAGGAATAATGTCCATAAAGCACCTGTTAGGCCTTGCAGACCTGTTGGTCTGGCCCTGCCGAGGCAACTGCAGGTGGGACTCAAACTTCAGTACATCTAAGGAAGGTAATTTTTAAGTTGATGATTTTGCATGGCCTGTGAATGACGTTATAAATATCCAGATGGCCCTTGGTAGGAAAAAACAGCCAGGATTAGTTTTATCTACTTTAGATAAAGTCAATTTTATTTATTGCTGTTCCCCCATCCTACTTTGAACTCCTCAAACAGCAGACCTTGATGCAAGATTCTAGTGCAAATAGTTGACTTGAGAAGTAAAGATGGGGATCTTGACAGAGGAACAGAGAAGTGAAACAGGAATGACAGCCAAACTGGCTACCACTATGGGTAATCGGAACTTAATCCTGCTAGAAAGAAAAGCTAGGAACCACTGTGTAGAATAAGCCCCTCTGAATAATCTACTCCAGGAACAAGAAAGCTCCTGTCGGGCAATGTTTAACAACCGGCACTGGAAGCAGGTAGAAGAGCACTGATTTGTAGCATTTGCCAATAACTATAGTGTCAACACTCCCATGATGATCAAGTTCAACAGCGACTCTAAAGTTGACAAGAGGTATGCACTTTAGGCATTTGTAAGTTGACACACCTCCCACACATCCCTGCAACTCCCATCCCAGGCTAAGGGATGTTCACAGGACACACTTCCTGCCTGCCATTTAGTCAGCAAGGTGGAGCTCAGAACCAAAGAGATATGGTGCTGCCATGGCAACTTAGCTTGTGTACACCAAGTAGTAGTAAGCAGAGAACTAAAGGGTGACTCGCACATCCCTGTGTTAATACTGACTTCTTGTGTGCAGTTTGCCAAAGGTCACACAGGTGATCATAAACCAGCTGTGAATCAGTTGCAGACTTGGTGGATATCAAAGTGTCATGCTGTTTCCCTTACAGAAAACTCGAAGTCTCACAATGCATAAGTCAATAAAGAAAATCATTTGGTACACTTCATTGCTATGCCCCAAGTAGACCCAAAAATGTAATGGCCCAAGGGGGAAAAAATAAAACAAACAGAATTTTATTCCTAAGAAGGAATTCAAGTGGTCTGGCAGTGTTGTCCTCCATCTCATCATTCAGGAACCTTGCATTCTGTTGCTCTGCCATCTCTTGGACAATGTCGTCATCTGGATCCAGGCGTGCTACTCCTTTCAAGTGGTGGCTCACAGTCTATCGGTGACAATTGGTCTCATAGCTGTGCCTTGTGGCTAGACAAGCTGGAAAACATCATCTCTGGAGAGACAGTTGCTTCCTGGCTACAGATACATGGAAATGAATAGGTATAGGAAAATTGTCGGGCAGCTGTCTCAAATACATCTTCCCTCAGCCTGTTTCATGGGTGGGGAAACTTTTTCCTGCCAATGGCCATTTGGATATGTATAACATCATTCATCGGCCATGCAACACTATCAGCTTAAAGGCTAGCCTGCTGTAGATTTATTGAATTTTGACTTCTGCCTGCAATTACCTTGGCATGATCACTCCAAAATGATGTCATAGGCCTTACATGGCCCAGAGGGCCGGATGTCCTCATCCTGGTTTAAGGTTAAGCTACTATTTTCCATTTCTTTGCATAATTTATCTTAAAGATTTATTTTATTTTATTTTTATTGAAAAGGCAGATATCAGAGAGGAAGATTTTCCATCCACTGGTTCACTTACCAAGTGGCCGCATCAACTGGAGCTAAGCATATCCGAAGTCATCAGTCAGTAGCCAGGAGCTTCTTCCATGTCTCCCACGTGGGTGTAGGGTTTCCAAGGCTTTGGGCCATCTTCTACCTTCTACTGCTTTTTCAGGCCACAGCAGGGAGCTGGAAGCGAAGTGGAGCAGCTGGGATATGAACCGGTACCCATATGGGATCCCTCCCGGTGCATGCAAGAAGAGGATTTAGTCACTAGGTTATTGCACCAGATCCTGTATAATTTATTTTAATAACTATAGTAATTCAAAGGTAAGTTTGCATGTCTAGCTTGAAAAGATTTTTCAAATGCAAAGATTTGGGGAGCTGGTGTTGTGGCATAGCGGATAAAGCTGCCGTTTGCAATGCCAGCAACCCACAGGGACAGTAGTTTGTGTCCTGGCTATCCCACTTTTATGGCCTGGGGAAAATCAGCAGATGATGGTCCAAGACGTTGCCTCTCATGTAGTGAGCCAGAGGAAGCTCCTGGACCTTGGCTTTGGCCTGGCTCAGCACTTGCCATGACAGCCACTCAGGAAGAGAACCTGCCAGGTGGAAGATAAGACGATTCATTCACTCTCTGTTTCTTGTTCTCTTTCTCTGTGACTCTTTCACATTAATAAATAAATATGTATTAAATAAAGCTTTGGATTTGGGGTTTAAAAAATAATGTGGAGCATAGTATTCTGTTTTTCATTCAAGTGGATGTGTTGGTGAAGCTCACGGTAAAATTTTCATTTGCTGAGCTTAAGGCATTAGAAAACAAAAACTACCATGAGGCAATAACACTGGAAGATCCTGAATGCTTTCATGTTCCCAAAGAAAATAATAGTCAGCATTAAAGACATCAAAGATAAATACATATATATATTTATATGTATATAGAGTAATGAATACATACTCACTGCAGAGCTGAAGTTAACAGACAGGCTGTGGAGCTGGCTATCTGTGTTCACATCCCACGTCCACTGCTTGCTGGTTGGATAGCTTTAAGTTACTGAACCTCTCTGTGTTTCAGTTTCTTCACCAACACGGGGAGGAAATGTCGTAATTGAAGATCTAGTCCTAAGAACCCTCAGACAGCCCACGTGCTGTAACCACTTAAACCAGCTGCTGTTTATTGAGCAAGTAATACGTGTAAGGCCCTGAGCTTGAGTTGGAGTGACTAGGGAGCCAAGGATAATGAAGATGGATGGATCCCTGGTTCCAGGCTCATCACAGGTGGAAAATGTGGACTTGACCATATTTGCAAGCCTTGTAAGGGCCTTGAGGGGGAAGTGCATTGGTTAATCGTCTCCCCTCCCACCATCTGGAGTAGTGTCTGGACCCTAATATGTGCTCCAGCAGCATTTCTCTCAGACCTGGGCTCTTAGACTACCCCACATATTGCAAATCTGGCAGACAAATTGAATAAAGGGCACAGCTGCCCTGGTCCCAGAGCTGTGGTGTGCACCATGTTGGTGACCCTAAATGTCTCCTCTGCTGACCAGTGCTGCACAGCCCCAGGAAACCCTACTTGGGCATCCAGCTCGTGGCCTCAAAATGTCGAGAAGACGTGCAGCAGTGCTGCTGCTGATGTTGAAGAGCAGCATCCCTTTGCAGAAGACGAGGATCTCATTGGTGGAGGCATTTAGTAAACCAAGAGACAAATGTGCTCACTTGTCAAATCTGTCCCCTCAGATTACAACAAGCCGTATTCTGTCAGGAGAGTGTCCACATTCTGTGTCCCCTACTGAGAACATTTCAGGGCAGCATTTGCAACATTTGCAACACAAATGTTAAGGAGCATTTTTCGTGGTATTAGGCGATAGGCAGGACTCAAGTTGTATTCATGTAGATTTAGAGAAAACAAAATACCTGTCACTATTCCATCACGTGGCAACTACTGGGCTGTTAGTGAGGTGTGGGATTTTCATTTTGTTTTGTTTTTTTGGTCTTATCTACTAATCTAGCCCGTCCAGGGATTTCAGAATCCATAAAGCTCATGTGTCTTTTGAGTACTGTGATTTCAGTATTCTTATTTCCAATACATTGACCACAAGATACTTACAGCTTTAAGCACTTAAATTGTGGCTCGTCTGAACTAAGGTATTTGAGATGTTACCCACCAGCTTGCAAAAATACAGCACCAAGGTAAAAGCGTACAGAGGGACTGATTAAATATTGAAATCCTACTTAACTGGAGTGTGTGAATTATGCTATTGGGATTGATTTAGGCCATGTTAAAATGTTGCAATTAGAAAATTTTAAAGAAACGTATATGCATATACATAGCTTCCCTTTGGAGCGTGTCTTTACTGAGCAGCATTCTTGCAGTGGTGTCAATTTTGTATATCTTGTCAGTAACTTGGTTCCCAAAATAATACAAATCAATTGCAAATTTTGTAAATGGTGCAGAAGTGAAGAAAGCCAAGGGAAATGGAATGGAACTTCTCAGGTTACCTGCAGGATAGAGTGGAATTGGACAAGTGAGTTATCAAAAAAGAAGAAATTCACAAGGGCATGAATGGAAAATTACAACTGAATATGACAGAGCAAATTTAAAAGTCCTGATTCTATGTGTTTTTTTGGGGGGAGCGGGGGAAGTGGCTGTGACTGAGCCACACAAACCAAAAGCAAAAGAAAAATCTCAGCATACATCAAAGAATGCTACACAAAATGGCTTGTTCAAAAAGAAGCAGCAGAGTTTTTGCTGTGAAAAATGAACAGAATTTTGCTGGGACTCAGATTAGATTTAACAAGGTATAGTTTTACTATTTAAAGAATGTTTAATAATTTTAATTCTCAATATAAAATATTTTTAATGGTATGGGAAAAAATCGAAATAGTATGGGAAACAGAGCAACAGGGAGCGGAAAATGCAGAGAGAGACCAGTCTTTCATTCATTGGTTCACTTTCCAAATAACTACAAATCGCCAGAATTAGCCAAGCAGAAGCCACACACGAGAGAACTACCCTCATCTTCCACATGGGCATTGGTGGCATAACACTTGAGTGAGTCCTTCTCTGACATCTTCCTAGCCCTGGCAGAGCCAGCAGGATGACTGCCTGTACTCTGATGTGGGACACAGGTGTTGCAGGCAGTAACTTACCCTGATGCACCACAACACTGGCCCCTGTAGCTTTATTCTTCAATATAAAATGCCAAATCGACTCTTTTTTATTATTTACTATAAAATGTGGTTTCTGAGTTTAAGTATATAGTACCTGTAAGTACATGCAGACAGCTTGGAGGGCTTCCTAAGAAAAGGGACTCCCATAGTTATCCTAACTATTTAGCTTTGTGTGGTGCAGCACATAAAGCTGTCACCTGCATTCCTGGCACTCCATGTAGATGCTGATTCTAGTTCTGGCTGCTCCACTTCTGATCCAGCTTCCTGCTGTGTCCCGGGAGAGCAACAGAAGATGGCCCGAGTGCTTGAGCCCCTGCATGCACGAGGGGGGATCTGAAAGAAGCTCCTGGCTCCCACCTTTAGATCAGCTTAGTCATTTGGGGGCTATCTGGGGAGTGAACCAGCAGATGGATGAGCT
This sequence comes from Ochotona curzoniae, assembly GCF_017591425.1. Lineage (NCBI taxonomy): Eukaryota > Metazoa > Chordata > Mammalia > Lagomorpha > Ochotonidae > Ochotona > Ochotona curzoniae. The sequence goes on from NW_024465582.1 coordinate 26,472,288, forward strand.
CGCTCTCTCTCTCTCTAGCTCTCTGTATTTCTCCCACTCCACCCATAATTTTGCTTTTTTCAAATAAATAAATGAATAAATACATCTTAAAAGAAGAAGTATGCCATAGCCAAAACAAGAACTCTCATATAAAAATACAGGCATCCCAAATTATATATATATATATATATATTTTTTTTTTACTTGAAGTAGTTGAGAGAGACCAAGAATCTTCCATCAGCTGATTCACTTCCCAGATGGCTGCAATAGCTGGAGCTGGGCCATACGCCAATCTGATGCTGGAGCTCGGAGCTTTTTCTGAGTGTTCGATGTGGGTTCTGCAGGGCCATCCTCTGCTGCTTTCCCAAGCCATAAACAGGGATTCAAATCAGAGCCCATACCAGATGCCAACCCTGCAGACAGACAGCTACCATGCACCATCACCGTGCCTGCCTAATGAAGTGGTATCTTAAAAAGCTGTGCCACAATGCCCACCCCTATTTGGTTTTGCTTTGGTTGGTTAGGAAGTTTCAGCCAGTACTTGGCTGCAGGGCACTGGTCTTTATGTCCAGTGCTCACAGCCTCGTGTATCTTTATCACATATTGCAATGCCTAGAATTTTTCTTTAAAACAAAGCAAGTACAGATACACACAGGAAGTAGTTTCTTCTGGGTTTGGACACTTGCTTTCCAATCTTTTACACTGGTTACATCCGCAACTAATTTGACAGATTTGTTTTCAATGTCTCCCCTTCATTTCTTTTTCAAAATATTTAACTTCATTAGAATAACTTGGTGCACGCACACATTCACATTCTATTAACTTCATAATCAATAGCACACCCTGTAATTAGACTTCACAAGGACAGTTATAAGAAGTGCTATGAGATTTTGAAGTGCTATAGATCCCTCAGGGGCCAGAACTCTTTGGAGGGGAACAGAAGCGTGACCCTGAGCACCTGCTGTGCTGAAGCATCCACTGGCATGCAGCACACCAGCCATGGCTGTGATCCGCTCCTAGGTGAGAAAGTCAATGACTACAGTGTCAGTTAGAGTATGCAGAGGGTCCATTATCCCATAGAAGGCAAGAGTTTATAGTTTGAAACACCTGGGAAGTATGATGTCCGAAAAGTTCTAGCTTAGAACTTGGTCAAGTATTCGATAAGGAATATGTAGAAGGCTGGTGGAACCCCAGCCTCTATCTTATCATCCATCTGGTTTTATGTGTAGTTAAGACGCAGGTATCACAAACAGAGCTATATGATGGGAGGATATTTCCCTACTGAAGACTCTGAAGCTACATCAGAGTCAGCTTGATAAATGCTCATAAATATTCATAAGGGCAGGTTTTGGGCACAGGGATTAAGACAAAACTTGGGACATCTGCTCCACACAGAGTGCCTTGGGTTTGGAGTCTCAATTCCATTTCCAAGCCAGCTTCCTGCTGATGTGCACCCCAGGAGGCAGCAGGTGATAGCTCAAACACCTGAGTCCCTGTCTCCCAAGTGAGAGACGTAGGCAGTATTTCAGCCCAGCCTCAGCTATTGTGGATATCTGGGGAGTGAACCCACAGATGGAAGATCTGAGTCTCTTTCTCTATTTCAAATAAAAAGTAAAAATCAAAAAAGTATAGATGGGAATATTTTACCATTTTTTACAGAACTGAAAAATAACAAACTATATTGCCAGCGATGTGTGAATAGACACTTGATAAATACGTGATGAATGAGCTACAGCCCATGTGCAGTAAGCCTTTTCAAATCTGGAGTCTGTGGTATTTATGCATGACGAGGAAGTGCCCAGCGGTAAAATTAATCCTCTGAGTGAATACGGTAACAGAGTTGGAGTGTGACTTAGGTGATTCCCAGAAGCATTACGCAGAGGCAGTGATCTGTAGAGCACTAGCTGAAAGGTTACCCAAATCGTTAAGCCCTACCCGACATTGCTGCGAACTCCAGGCCCCAGTGAGGAGGACGACAACACCTACAAAAATAGTAACGGGCGTTCTGGGTGTGAAAGCAACCTTGGGAGAAAGGCAAGTGTCCTTTACTTCATTAAACAAACCGACACGATTCAGTTCTGTATTAGCTTGAGGGCTGACATAGGTCTCAGTGGAATCATACCGATCCAGCAGCCCCGAATTCAGACCCAAAGGCTTTAACCGTCCTTAAGACTCAAAGTGTAGCAGTGCACCTTTGCAGAATCGCACACTCCTCAAAGGTAACCTTGTGTTTGTCTACGGCAGCAGCAGAACTAGACACATCCTTTGGTAAGTTTTCTCCTTAAAAAAAAAAATCTCCACTGAGAGCTGAGCATTTGGCTTAGCAGTTGACACCCACCTTCTCCATCGGCGCGTCTGGGTCTTGTTCTAGGATCCAGGTCCCAACTCTAGCTTCCTGCCTGTGCAGACCCTGGAAAGCCCTGGTGCTGGTTCAAGCGCTATGGTTCCTGGCTACCTAGGTGGGGGACCTGCATGACATCCCAGCTTCTGGCTCTGCCCTGGCCGCTGTGGGCATCTAAGGAGTAAACTAATAGAACAGAGTTCTCTCTCTCTCATGTAAATAAACAAACCTTTTTCTATCAACATGTCTGTATGCAGTTGTAAAACAACCACCTGAGGTACAAGGAGTTGCCTAAAAGATGCAAGGGAAAATAGCTCAAAGCACCAACACTCAGGCGGAAATCCAGCACTCAAGTTTCTCCGTGGTATTTTGTAGTGGCAGATAGAGGTCAGAAATGGCAGCCCCTCCATGGCGTGGCACTAGACCCTGTCATTTTGTCTCCTCCGGTCGCTATGGAAGAGGCCGGAGATGATGTCTCCCAGAGCTCAGTTCTAATCTGGCCAGCTGGAACCATTTCGAACGGCTAAAGAGTTCCACCTTATTTTTCCCACTTACAGGTAGCCGAGGAAGTGCGTGCACGTTTAAAAGCTTCGAGATCTAAATCCAAAGCAGGAAGAGTCTACCCTGTTCAATTTAGGGTTTAGTGGGTGTGACAATCCGGGAAGACCTGGGAAATAACTACTGTTTGGTTTGGACGATACACTTGACTGCCATTAAAAAGCATATAATTACAGCCTAAATGTAGACTTTAAATTCTCTACAGATTTACTTCGACTTTCAAAATGTATACCGTTGGACGTAGCGATCTCATGGGACAGATGGAGCGACCGGAGACAAAACGCAGGATGTCTGACATTAGGACCCCTCGCTCCATCACGCTCCCTAGCTAACATTCTACCTGAAAATCCAGAGGGATTATTTTCTAAACAGTTAAGGGATTATTTTCTGAACAGTTGTATGTGGAAACTTGTTTTCATTCAATAGTTCACAAAATCAATCTAGAAACGCTGCTCCTGGGAGCGTGGGGGATAAACGCCACTCGGTTGGGCAAAGGGTAGAGACTCGTCAAACATGTCGGGGTGGCCTTTTCCACGCCGACGTGCCCTCCAGTCGAGTCTCCCTTGGCCTAGGAAGCTTTCACCACGTCCGACGCCGCCAGCCCCGCAGGGACGGCCGCCTGACCCTGTCGGGAAAGAGGGACGTGCAGCGAGCCGCATCCGAGCCGCGGGGTGACATGAGCGAGCACTTCCTGGCACAGGGCTGGTTCCTGCCCCAAACGTGCTCTCAGCGGCTCTGTGCACGGAGCCTTTCCGGAGAGGTCGGCAGGGACTCTCCCACCCCTTCCAGGCCCTCGGGGTCTCGGCAGCGGGGGTGTCCCGCATCCAAAGCGACGGGAGGTGGACACGATAGTCTAAGTAAGCGCTGAAGTTTATCAGTTAGGAACACCGGGCTGCGGCGGGGGCACACAGGGGGAGGAAGGAACGCTTTCCTGAACACCAAACACGACCTGAGTGTTTTGGTCCGCAGCGACCCTTGTGCGGAACCTGGGTTTGCTTTCGCTTTGCAGTGTGCGACAATCTTGACCGCCACCTGCGCCGCCCCAGGCAGGGCTGGGGGGGTGGGGTGCGGGATGCGGCGAGAGGCCGGTCTGCACCAGGATCCCCCCAAGACGCCCCACAGCCACGGGCACCGCACATGACAGACAGGACCGCAAGCCCAAGTTCCAATGAATCGCTTCCTTCACCAGCTCCCGGCCAGCCGGGTCGAGACTCTGCTGCGTCGGAAGGAAACTGGCGTGAGAAACGCCGGCGGAGTCTCCTCAGGTCGCCGTTCGCGGCCCGCACTACCTGGCCAGCGCTGCGGGGGGAACGCGCAGAGTCCGAGGGCGCCGCCGCCGCCGCCGCCGCCCCTCACACCTCCGAGCCTACCTAGCCTGCCGGCGCACCGGGTCCGGGAGCGCAGCCCACCCCGTCCCACCCTCGGCCTCCCGGCCCCGCACGGGGCCCGGCCTCCCACACGCCCGTCCGCCTCTCAGGCCGGGCGCCCCGCGCGGCCGCGCTTGCACAGTTGGCGCAGGCCGGCCCCACGCCGGCGGCGCAGTGCCCGCCCGTCCGCCCGCCCCCTTCGCTCTCCCCGCCCCCTCCCTCCCTCGCAGGGGCCCAGCGAATGTAGCCCGCGAGAGAAAATGGCGGCGGCGGCGGGGAATCGCGCCTCGTCGTCGGGCTTCCCGGGCGCCAGGGCGGCGAGCCCCGAGGCGGTGGGCGGCGGCGGAGGGGCCCTTCAGGCGAGCAGCGTGCCCGGCGGGGTCGTCGTCGCTGCCGCCGCCGCCGCCGCGGGGCTGTTGCGGGATCCGGGCAGCGCGGGCCGCGAGCGGGCGGACTGGCGGCGGCGGCAGCTGCGCAAAGTGCGGAGTGTGGAGCTGGACCAGCTGCCCGAACCGCCGCTCTTCCTCGGCGCCTCACCGCCGTCCTCTTCCACTTCTCCGTCGCCCGAGCCCTCGGACGCGGCGGCGGCGGGCACGAGCGCCGGCGGCTTCCAGCCTGTGCTGGTACCGCCGCCTCACGGAGCCCACCCAGCCGAGCCGTCGGCCGCGCCGGACAGGGGCGCCCCGAGCCCCGCGGGGACCGAGCCCGGGGAGAAGCGGGCGTCCGCCTCAGAGCAGCCTCCTGCAGCGGCCCCCGCCGGGTGAGCAGCGCGGCCGAGGGGGTGCGGCGGGCATTGGGGTGGTGGTGGTGGTAGGAGAGGCCGGGCGGGCGAACGGGCAATGAATGAATCCCGGGCACTGCGGACAGCGTCCTGAAGCTCACCGCAGCGGGACTGCGCGCTTCCTTCTCCGGGACCCGCACCCCCTCCTAAGCCCCGAGTACCCCGGACCCCTTCGGAGTCGGGCGGCGCCCCAGATCCAGGCTGGGGTGCGGGATGGGGACGTGCCGGAGAGTTTGTTATTGTTTGCAGACATGTGACAGGCGTGCGAGCCGCGCTGCGGGCTGCGGTTGTGAAAAGACACGGATTGCTCTCCTCCAACACACACACACACACACACACACACACACACACACGCACGCACGCACGCACCCGGCTGGCTTTGTAGGGGCTCAAGAGGTCGGGGTTCTCCAGGGAGCCAGGCTGAGGGGACGGGGAGCAGCCCAGTGGCGGCCCACCCCCCCGCGGACGGATGTTCCTGGCTGCGGGGGTTTGGGGGTCCTGGGGAGCGAGGCCCAAGCCTGCGGCAGGCAGGGCTGATGAGGAGCCCAAGGTCGAGTGGGGGGCACGCAGGGCCAAGGAGAACGCAGGTCCCCGAGGACGTGACAGGGCAGGGCTTGAGTCTCCGGGCAGGTCGGGGCAGCGGGTCCCAGGGCGCGGGCGGCGCGCCGGGCTTGCAGTGGCTCGGGACGGACCGCTGGGTAACCCCCTGTCAAAGCGGTGTCCCGCCGTCTGCAGGAGGCTGGCAGGACGTGCGGGTGTGCTAACTTGGAGCCCACCCCCCAACCCCCGCTGCACCGCACCCTAATTTAGGGGCTTCTGGTGTTCTCCGGCACGCACACTCTGCTCCCCTAAGACGTTGAGTGACTTGTGCTGGGAGTTTGAATTTGGCCTTTGAAGTTTGCAATCAGCCGAGTGGTTGCCGGAGCCAGGACCGGATGTGTCAGCCATTCAGTTTGAAAGCGGTGGTGACGGCTCCCCCAGCACCAACGGCGTGACCCGGGGGTGGGGGGATCCCGGTGCGGGCACGGGGGGGCTGCCTGCTCGGGGGCAGCTGCGGGGCCGCCCCCCACTCTCTCCCCCGGTGCGGTGGGCTGGGGCTCCGGGGAGTCTTCCGGTGCGTGCGTGCAGAGGACGATCCGTGGGAGGTACTTTAGTCCAACGGTTCCTTGGCCTCGCCCTGTCTGGGCTCCTGGGAGTTTTTCTGCGGAAGAAAATGACTTTAAGTGTGACAGCCGTAAGCCTTGATCTTTACAGAAATCTGACTGGTGCGTGCGGAGCGCGACGTCTCGGTGGGCATTTTGAGTTGGTAGAAATGCTTGTGGTGCTAGGCACTCGTTGCATTGTAGAATTCCTTGATCTTTATTATGGGAGCAAAGTATGCCTTCTGCTGAGAGGAGTTTTGACAGTGGGAAGTCTGTGGTTTTGCTGAGAAATCTGGAGTGGCACTTTGTGTGTCCTTGATTTAGTTGTTGAAAATCAAGTTATTACGTAGAAGTTGCTCTCCCCTTCCCCAAGAATCCTAAAAAATATGCTTAGTGCTGCACCATGGCAGCGTTCAGACGAGGGGGGTCTGTCACTGGTATTTTCCCGTGTGCACTTGCACGTGTAAATTGGTATTCAGAAGTTACATTCCTTTGTGAACGCTTTCCTGTTTTCTGTGCAAATTAAGTTAAAACTGTATCTTCTAGGGTGTTTGTTACTGCAGGTGAACTCCAAAGAAGTCATCTTTCCAACTCAGTTTGAGAAATTAATTTTACCCCATTTCATGAGACCTGATTTTTTTGGGATTCAAGAATTTAGCAAACATCAGCATTCTAGATATTTAAAGTGTAGTATAAGTGAAAATACAGAAGTTGTTTAGTGTCAGGCCTTGACATGGAGTAAGAAGACCAAGTTGGGAGCAGATAGAATTGTGGGACTGGGCCACCCACGTTTGATTTTTTTTTACGTTTTATAACTGTTAGTACCCCCCCCTTTTATGTAAGAGGTCTATTATGGGACAATATGTAAAATAGCAGACTGTTGAATAGACAGCTTTTAAAGTTCATTTTACTAATGTATTAATCAGAATGCTGTTGTCCCAAATGTCCTGAGTAAATATTTCACTCTGGTAAAATGCTGATTTCCTCTGTTTTTGAAATGTAAAGCCCCCCAGTTTCTTTGACATGGAAGTTGAAATTTATTTAAAACTGTCAGCATAAAGCTGATTATGAGGAAAATAGTTGCATCAAATAACTTTTTAGTTATGTTTTATTATTTGCTGTTTTAAGTCTTAGAAGAAAAAAATTTGATGATAAAACATTCTATTAGAATCCCAGTTGAATTTTGTTTTTTAAGTGGTAGTTGCAATCATACCTTAAATTCAAAACTTGGACAGAGATTTTCAAGCATTTTTATATCTCAAAATAAAGGTCTGAAAAATCCCTTTTGTCTAAAAATTTATTTTTTAAAAAGACACCTCTGTGGTTTTTCTGATTTTACAGTTTCCTTCAGTATCTGATATTTGGATATGAAAATTGAGGATGTAGATGATACATTTGTAAAGTATACATTTTGTAAATAGTAGCTCCTTACATTTGAGGATCTTTTAAGTCTCCCCCTTTGTTTAGGGTAATAGCTGAAATGAGTGTTGTGCTTGTATGTGGCGCCCAAGGGTTTGGAATTTCTCTGGACTTTACAGAATCCCCGGCTTTTCTTGCTATTTGCTGCCTTTGAAGAAAAATTACAGTGTTGTTCTCCATTGACCAGGCTGCTGTGAGTTCAGTAGATATAATTATTCCATCCTATTTTTGTAACTTAAAAAGCCAAACTCAATTTTCTGGCCCTATGGAAGAACAAGATATGCTGTACTTGTTAATGTTTTTGTTTAAAACTACAGATATTTCATAGGCTGCTTTTATATTTTCATACAGCCATCAGTTTCACTTCCTTTTAGAAACTGCTTGCTTAAAAATATAATTTGGTAACCTTTTGCTAGAAAGATTTTAAAGCATTTCTACCTAAAAATAAGTCTTTTACAAAATTGGTGATTTCACCAAAACAGTAGAGGTGATCATATAACTTAGTCTTTTATGAGTTCCCAAGATTTGTGGTTATAAACTGTCTTCGAGTTTCATTTTAAATCAGGCAAGAAAATTAATGCTTTCTTCAAAGATTAACCTTATTTAATATAGTTCTGGAAGAGAAATATCAGAACTAAAATTGTTGCCAACTTCTGTTTTCTTTTCATATCTGATTTTGGCAAGGGTGACTGGTTAACCAACATTCCTTAATAGATGATTTCCAATACACTGTAATAACTCCATTTTGGTAGGAAAAACAGGAAGCAGCCCTGTCCATTGATGTTCTGTAGCACGGTGAGCATAATGTGTGGGCATGCCTTAGAGATGGTCACTGACTCGTCGGCCTGAAGATTTCAGAATGTGCACAGAAAGGAGTGTTCTTTTGCTTTCAACTGGGCCAGACAGACCAGCTACAGCTTGCCTAGGCTGAGTCGGCTTGTCAAATCCATGACACTGGCTGTGTGCATTCCAGAGGAAGAAATGATGTGGTGGCAAGGTAGCTAATGGGGAGTGGATTCCCCTGAAGAAAAATAAGGGACATTCAGAAAAGCTCAGAGAAGGCACTGGTTTTGCACTTTGTACCCCAGTCATTTTCTTGAGTTTTAAGGGTTATCTCTTGGGATGGAAGGCAGTGGGGGAAAAAAAAAATGTGACCTGGGGTTTTGACAGTGTTGGGAAGCTGCTTAGGAGCTGTGTGTATATGCACCCCTCTGATGTAGGCCTGCCTGGCTTCTGTCACAGTTCCCAAGGGTATTCCTTAGACTTGGAGTTGGTCCTAACTACAGGCCTCTGTCTGTACCCTAAGTCAGGAGAGACACCCATGTGGGTAATGTGAGGAAATAGGTGATATTAGGAACAAACCAGTTGTCCCTAAGACCTAATTGAAGACCATTTGTAATCCCAGAAGACTTAGTTGGGATCAGGAGTAGAATAAATGGCTCATTGCAACATAATGATATTATTCAAGTGCTCTTTTCAAATTGTAGCAATGTAAGGATTTTACCTGTGGCTCAGTGCACCTATCAATAGGTTTAGTCGTTTGCCTTGCCTTCCTTGAGTGTCAGGCAAGTTGATTTGCATATTATCTGACTTAATCATCACAGCCCTTCCAGACGTTGGGAACACCTTCAGGTGTAAGGGCCACAGGATCTCACAGTCAGAAGACCCACAGCTTGTGGGTTTATTCTATGATGCCTCCTGTTTCCTTTTCAAATTAGTAATCAAATTGGTGATTCCGAAGGAGGATGTTGTCTGCAGAAGACTAGACTGCCAGCTAGGTCTCTGCATTGTTACGTTGGTCCTCAAATGTGTACAGAGTGCTTCAAAAGCTTCACAGAAAATGCAATTAAAAGGTAAATTTAGGAGCCCTCAGTCATGGTGCCTGGATCCCTGGCTTGAGTGCCTAGGTTTGCTTTCTGGCTCTGGCTCCAGCTTCTTGCCAGAACAGGCAGTGGGTGAGAGCTCCAGTGACTGGTGTCTGCTCCCCGCTGGGGAGGCCTGCGTTGAGCTCCTGCACGTGGCTCTCGGCCTGGCCTTGGTGGGCGCATGCGAGGAGTGAACCAGCAGAAAGGAGCTGTGTCTGCTCAAGTTTACTTTGGTGCAGAAGCTTTTGAAATCCATGCCTAGAAAGATCTTCAAAAAGTTTTTGGAAATGAATATTATTTTAAAAACAAAAACAATAACAAACCTGTGGATTTCAAAAATTGTTCCTCCAAAAATGAGCTTTTAATTTCATTTTCTGTGAACTTCTCAAGTTCCATTATGCACACCTTTCTGTCATCTGACCTCGTTCCTGTAATAATTTTTCTGTGTTTAGATCCACCCCACATTCCATCACGTTAGGCAAAGAGGATGAGTGATTTGTGCTGAATGTTTACTTAAATGTATTGATTTGTGTTACGTTAAACCAGGGGTTAAAAGGAGGTTGAAAAAATAATAACTTGGTATTAACACCACTTGCTTATCCAAATTATCACCCAGGGAGAGGTGCTTTTGGACCCTAGCCGTTAGTTACGATTTTAGATTTCATTCAGTCATTCACCAGCCTCTGTGGGTGTGGTCCAGGCGGCGGGCAAGGGTCAGGATGGCTGGGGAGGACACTGATCATGCACAGCTTCTTTGTGTGGCGATGGGTTACAGTGTAGGCTAGTTTGAAAACCTCATGCCAAGAGCTTGAGAGAGGAGGATCCAGAGGAGCCCCGTGATTAAACTGGATGCTGAGTCTCATCCCCAGCATGCCATTCCTGGCCCTGTGGTGCATGCCACAGTACCATCCTCACTTTGTGAGCAATCAAGCATACGTTCCAGGGTCGTAGTGAGGACCGGTGGGCTTGTCCTGCCTTCTTTTGGTACATTCAGCCAGGTTGGTTTTGACTCTGTGCCTTGTTTCCCTTCTCTTAGAACAGTTACGTGATGGGTTGGGGCTGGAGGGTAGGGTGGGGAGGGTAGTGGTGTTTCAATGCAGATTAATAACAAGATTTTTTGGTAAGATTTATTTTTCTTTTTATTTGAAGGCAGATTTTACATAGAGAGAAGGGGAGACAAAGAGATCTTTGATCTGCTGTTTCACTCTCCAAATGGCAGCAACAGCCAGAGCTGATGTGATCTGAAACCCAGAGCCAGGAGCCTCCTCCAGGTCTCCCACGTGGGTGCAGGAGCCCAAGGACCTGAGCCATCCTCTGCTGTTCCTCCAGGCCATAAAAGGGAAGCTGGATCAGAATTGGAGCAGCTGAAATTTGAACCAGTGTCTGGAGGGGATGCCGACACCACATGCAGAAGCTTAGGTTACTAAGCCATGACAGCATCCCTTCCACTAACTTTTGAAGTGCCCTTGTATCTATAAATACTGCAAACATAAAGTATTGATTTTTAAAACAACACTGATTGCACTGGCCCCAATTTCAAGCAATTTGTGCCAGCGCTGTTAAGCATAACTGTAAGTTCAAGTGGAATTTTTTTTTTAAGAGAAAATTAAAATAGGAGCATGTAGAGCAAGAGATGGATTATCTGCCCATACAAGTCTTAACATTTAAGTTTTGGAGCCTGCATTGTGGTGTTGTGGCTTAAGCTGCTGCCTTGCAAGGTCAGCACTCCTTATGGGTACTAGTTCGAATCTCAGATGCTCCATTTCCCAACTGGCTTCTTGCCAATGCCCAGAAAGCAACAGAAAATGTCCCACTTGCTCAGCTCCCCCACCCATGTGGGAAACCCAGGTGAAACTCCTAACTAGGGAATGAATGAGCAGGTGGAAGAGTCTCTCTCTCTCATTCTAATAAGTAAACCTAATAAAATAAGTAAATAAGTAAATCTAATAAAATAAATAAAATTCAGGCTTCATTGTAACTAACAATAGTCCTATTAGTTAGGAAAACAATATAGGGAAATATAAAATGTGTTCCAGGGGAAGGGGTTGGTACCTTTTTTCTGCCAAGGGCCATCTGGATATGTATAGCATCATTCACATGCCACATGGAATTATCAGCTTGAAAATTAGCCTTGGGGCCCGTGCTGTGGTGTACTAGGCCAAGCCTGCCCTTGCAGTGCTGGCATTTCCATACTGGTGGTGGTTTAAGTCCCAGCTGCTTCCAGTCCAGCTCCTTGCTTGTGGCCTGGGAAAGCAGCGAAAGAGGGCTTAAGTCTTTAGGCCCCTGCATGTAAGTGGGGAACCCAAATGAACTTCATGATTCATGCCTGCTTTAGGTCTGCTGAGCTGCAGCCATTCCTGATCATATGGGAAGTAGATCAGCAGAAGGAAGATCTCTCTCTCTCTCTGACTCTTCCTCCTCTCTGTAACTCTTCCTTTCCAAGAAGGATACAGTAAATCTTAAAACCAAGAATCATCTTGCTACAGATTCACTGAATTACAAGTCCCGCTGTAGTTGCCCTGGCAGTTGACCCCTTGATTTTGGAGGCCTTGGGTAGCAGTGGGCCAGACAGTCCCCATCCGTGGGCATAAGGTGGTATCCTTGTTCAAACCTACACTGCGTGGCATGTTACGGGTTGGCTTAGTTCCACCTGGCATGGAAGGAAGTTCTGTACCATTGGTGACCGAGCCCTCTAGAGAGGCAGGCTGGTTAGTTTGATGTGGCAGATTGAAATGTGGTAGTGTACTGAGAATTGTTAAGGCACAAGGGTCTGTCTCTGAGAGTGCACATCTGTCCCCTGGGACTCCGTGATGAATCCATTGGACCCTTTGGGGACAGCGGGAAGTCTCCAAGCTACACGGCAGGGCACAGTCGTGGTTAGTGTGTTGACTGTGTTTCATGGGAACATCATTATAGTAGGTGTGCGCAGGGCAGGGAGAGGGCAGACACACAGCTGCAGGTGGAGGCCCTGCTCCCTAGAGTTAGACGTGGTCAGTCTTTCTCTTTATTGCCTGAATTATCATTTAACTGATACATCATCAAATAAACTTCAGACTAGTCTTAGAGCATTCTGAATACCAAGCACCCTTTTGTTAGCAGCCCTGGAATTCTGTCTTATTCCTTGCAGCACCTCCGAGCACCTAGGTGTGTCTGACACCCAATGAATATTTGGTGTCCCTGAGTGTTAGCACGAGGTAACGTTTCCCTATTGGTAATGTTTAATTAGTGTGTCTGAAGATCACAGTAACTGCATGTGGAGTGATGTTAATGAAATCCTAGCTTTAGATTTGAAAACAGGAGTTGTTTCTTGTGAGTTGTACATTGCTTGGTGTTTAGTAGCGATCATTGATAATACTCAGTGATCAGCTTTATATAATGTAAAATTGCAATCATTCATACATTTTAATGATTACGTGTAGCTATAAATAAAATCGGAGCCATGCCCAGACAGTCAAATATCAAGAAAACTGAGTTCCTGGCCTTAAAAAGTGCCTAGTTCCTTAGGTTAATGGCTTAGCCATGTGGATTTTCTCCTTCACTCTTCTTCCTTGTGGCCCATCTTCACCCTTCTGAATGTCCATGTTCTCTGCCCCTCACGGTGGTCCTAGGCCGCCTCTCTCTTCCGTTCTCACCCCCAGCTTCACTACTCCCTCCAATCAGTTACTGGCTATGCGTAAACATTTGCTAACTTTGGTTTCTTAACCATGACCTCTCCTAAACTCTGGGCCTGCACCTGGCTGTCACTTCCACACCCAGATGTCCAATACCGAATGCACAATCCTCCCAAATCCACCTCTCACCATATTTCTTGCACATTACAGCAGTGAACCAGCCAGGCACCCAGCCATCTGCCACTGGGCCTGATGGCACAGCCTTCTCGGAGCATCTGTAGTCTGCTTTCTCCCTTGAGATCTGTAAGCCATGCTGTGGCCTGAGCAGTCATGTCAGAGTGTGAGTACCTTCATAACATCCTCCCTCCAGAAAACTGAACAAATCAGGTAAAAGCTTACACACACTTTCCGTTTGGATAAAGACCAGAGAATCCCTGATGTGCTCCACCAAGTCCCTGCCTGGTGGGCCAGCTGCCTGTCGGCACACCTGCCCCTGCTCTTTGTAGGTTTGCCTCCATTCAGGCTCCATCCACTACCTCCTTCCCTTGCTGTGGCATCCACTGTTGCCTCAGGGAAGCCTGTCCCAACCCCTGCCTTTTCTCCGCAGCATCCCCACAGGCAGTGTTGGGACTCTACGAGGTTATCTCCTCGGAGTGATAGCCATCCCCGGCAAGTCTGAACACACCTGAGTGGCAGGGCCTGTGGCTGTGGAGAACCCAGGAAAATGCCTGGCATGGAAGAAAGATTCATTGAATAAATGGATAAGTGGGATAATGGCATGGCATAGGCATGTTCCAGCTCGTGGGCCATCTTCCTTTTTGCCTTTTGATCAGATGTAGTTTACAAGCCAGCTGAGAAGGAGTTAAATGGTAGAAGTCTAGACTATGGAGTTTCCAAATTGTAGGTTTGTGGGTCCTTTGGAAGGTGGCTGGAGTTGTAGACACGCCTAGTGCCTCAGGAGTAGAACTGTTTAATGTGGTATGGAGCAAACAGGTGTCTTGCATGATCACTTTATAGGTACAAGTTTCTCATGTGTATAGAACTCTTAGTTCTTTACTAGGAATTCGAGATTGCATACACATATAAGAGTATCTTACACTAACATGGTTATTCCTTTTTTGAAGTTCTAAAGATACTGAAACTGAAGATATTATTTTTAGGACTTATGTTTCCAAAACCTTATTTCATGTAAAGTTCATTAATGTGACTAATTCAACTTGGGATCAACAGAGTTTTGTATTTGCATTAAAGAGAAGACTTGATAGGCAAGTACTTTTTGAGAGGAAACACTTGAGCATTTACCTCTGGTAACTGAACCTGGCAGTCTCCCTTGTCTAGAACATAGTTTAGCACTGGGCAGACAGACTCCTGCAGCCAAGGGCTCTGTAACAAATCCTGCATTTTGAAGTCTTGGTTTTACACTTGGACAAGCTTTGAGTGCGTTTGTCCAGGACTGACGATTAGATGTTACTCCGACAGTCTTGTGCCTTTGGCTCCCCCAGCATGGAGCATCTGGAGGCAGGCACTTAGGAGGGGCAGCAGTAAGAGCCCTGGTCGTGACAGGGTTCCTGAAGACAGCTGCCTTGGCAGGCATGATTGGGGTAGAGGAGGACAGTAAAATGCCGCGAGGGGCAGGGGGGCACCTGGTATTGGCAGTCAGTTCCGCCTGGGGAGCTCCTGAAGGTATAGATGCCTTACGTCCCAGCACTGTTGCACATTGCTTGTTAGATATCAGTCTCCTGATTGGTGAAGTGGATGTGGTCCAGGCTGTATACGCAAGCTTTTGTGTATAAAATTGCAACTGTGGCTCATTTCTAAAAATTTTCTGTATACTCAATAAGTTGAGGTGACAGAGGTTATAACATAAAGGGAGACTTAGATGTGACTTTGATCCTTGAAGTGGTAAGCCTCTAAGTTATCTGGAGAATGTAGTTTTGTAACCTCAATGATACAAAATAAATTAGGTCTACTTTAAAATTGTATACAGTGGGATCCATGCTCCTCATCAGAAACATCGTGTGGCTTGTCTGTAGAAAAAATATATATATATATATATATAGATATTTTATCTGGCTTTATTTGGCTGGACTCCTTTTATACCCTGAAATTTCTTTAACATACTTGTCTGTAAGCATTAAGCTGCTGCCACCACCACTACCAGTAGGTACTGTCTGTTTTCCAAGATAAATTGCAAGGAGTCAGGTCCGCTATCCAGCTTTGTAGCATTGACCAAATTAATCACGGCAAGGATTTTGATTTAATGAGATGGTTATTTGCAAAAGCACTCCAATGTCTACATGTTCTAAGATGGTGCTTACTTGGAAACAGACATTTCAGTTTCTTATTCCTTCTTTTCCCGCAAAATCTTGTAATCCTCTGACTGCCTCTGTTACCTATTTTCTGGATTCCTGTTAATGCTTTTAATTTATTTTCATTGAATCTTACATCTAAAAAAAAAGTGTGGCAGCTTGATGTATCTATTAGTGTTCTTGGAGTAGTTCTAGTGTCTTATATATTGATTTATTTGGAAGAGTTAGAGAGGACACCCTGAGTTGTCTATGCTCTGACTCCCCAAATGGCTGCAGGAGGCCAGGCTGCAACCAGGAGCCCGGGACTCCATTCTGGTGTCCAGTGTGGTTGGGGGGGATACAAGCACTGTGGCCGTCTTGGGAACTGGGTCTGAAGTGGAATTGCTTGAGACCAGCCAGGACTGACTGGTGCTCGTACAGGCTGTCAGTGTAGTGGGCAATGGCTTAACTTGCTGTGACCAGCACTGGCCTGGTTTTAGTGTCTTAATCTAAACTTACTTTGAATATAAAAAATACGTTTCAGTTGTTCTAGTGCAGTGGCACCTCCGTGTTGTTAAACTGTCTTATAACGCAGTCCTAGTGATGTTTAATATATCGCTTTTAAAAGTGTTGCAATTGCTTAGCTATCATACTATGCACGATAGAATCTCCTTGTTTTCTTAATAGTATTTTTGCATCCATGAACATAGAACTTTTTAAAAATATATCTTATTCTTTTTTAAGATTTTTTTTTTTTTTACTGGAAAGGCAGATTTACAGAGAGAAGGAAGGACAGGTTCTATCTGCTGGTTCATTCCCCAAGTGGTCACATCGGCCAGAGCTGAGCCAGTCTAAAGCCAGGAGCCAGGAACTTTTTCTGGGTCTCACATGTGGGTGCAGGGGTCAAGGACTTGAACTATGCTCCACTGCCTTCCCAGCCATAAGCAAGTAACTGGGTTGGAAATGGAGTAGCTGGGGCTAGAACCAATGTCCATATGGGATGCTGGTATCGCAAGGCAGAGGATTAGCATGTTGAGCCACCATTATCTGGATGTCTAATTAATTAGCCAGTCTCTTAAGGCATTTGCATTATTTGAGGTGAAGTGACCAGGTCAAAAGGTGTGTGTATTCTAAAAATGGACCCAGTAGCCCGCTAGACCCATGCCAGCTTACATATACACTGTGGTGTCTAAGATGCCGTTGCCCTGTGTTCTTCCACATGTTGTGTTTATCGGTTGTTCCCTTTTTACCAATCCAATGAAGAAACACGGTTCCTTATTTTAACTTGCACTTCTTAGCATCATTGCGCATCTTAGATTTACTGGCAGTTGCATGCTTTTATTCTTTTCCTTTCATATGTAGGATCACATTGTTTATTTCTCGCCAGTCTGTAAGCGACTTTTGCATATTAGGAAAATCAGCTCCAACATTTGTGACAGTTGTTTTCCCTCCACTTTGTTCTGACTTTGGACTTGGAGGTATTTTGCATGAAAAAAGCATTAGATTTGTTTTGTTTTGTTTCCATATTTCACTTCTTTGTGGCTTCTGTGTTTCGGTCCTGTAGACAGGCCTTTGACTAAGAGTGAAGATGCCTGGCTTCTAGTCAAGGCTGTTCCACTGTCAAGCAGTGAGAATAACATTGACTGTATTTCTCAGTTTTCCCCCCTTTGAAGACGATAATGGGCTTGTTTGTGAAGATTAAATTTGTGTCTGTGTAACTCTTGTCGTAGAGACTTCTGCCTGTGCACCTGTTTATAAGGGCAATCACTATTCTTACAGCATTCTAGTACTGGCCTTATGAGTTTCAAGAAGTACTTTAATTTCATTTCAATCTGATGTTTAAGGGATGACTTGGCGCTCCAAGCTGTGTCTTCCCATGATTGACTGGGTGTCCCAACACTGTGTTTTGAGTTAAGACATCCCATTTAGCACATACTGAATGTTAGTATATTTGGTAATTCCCAGGCACAGCAAGAAAAACTTCTTACTCCAAGGGTCTGAGTAACTCAATCTGACGTTTCATAGAATGGCTATAATGAGGGCCACTGGCCAGAGGAGATGACCATTCCAGGGGCTTGTCAGCCGTGCCTGTGCTGAGTCATTCTTACGGAAACGACGGTGCCCAAAGTTCCCTGGCTGCAGTGCCTGGAGCCTGCAGCGGTTGTCTGTGGGACAGCTCCTGCTGTGGGGCAGCTTTGCCAGGCCCTGCACATACCAGGGCTTCAATCCAAACTCCTGGCCCCCTGCGCACCTGTGTCCTCACACGTGTCCATCTGAGTCAGCACTGCTACTATCTCCCTAATTTCTCTTAGTCTTTGGCTTTCTCACCCCCAAGTCCTCCCCCAGGTGCCTGGTTCTGTTGCTGTCTGCTACCCTTACACCCACCTCCCTTCATCCCTCTCCCCACAACTGCTAACCCAGGGTCACTGCAAACCTGAACCTTCTGTCTTCTGCAGAAGGCCAGGCCAGCCAGGCCTCTGCTCACCTCACCACCCCTTCCCCGGGCACCCCTGCCTAGTCCTCGGGTTCTGGGCTCATGTTTATTCCCCCGCGCTTCTTCAGTGTGCTGAGTGCCCATTCCTCTATCCGAAACACTGATGCCTTCTGCTCTGAGATGTGTCTTGTGTTTGTATTTCCTGTGCAGTGAAGAAGTATTGGCATTCTCCTAAAACAAGTGGACCTTGTGTAGAAGTCAGTCTTACAGTGTGGATCCTGTGAACTCTTGCTTCAGTTTCTCACCTATTTGTCCTTTGAACCTTCGTTAGTTTTTCTCCTGTCATCAGCTGGGCAGCTATGCGTGTAGGGACAGCAGTGCTTACAAAGAGGTGTTTGTAAAGCAAACTTGATTTACTGGAAGGTGGATCCACTATGCCCATCTCTGGCATTCTCTTCTGGAGTAATGAAGAACAGAGCAGTAAGCCGGCCAGAGCGAGTGTCTGTTTCAGGCTGCCCCTCCTCACAGTTAGGGCATACTGGTGCCTTCAGGAAACACTCCCAAGTGACTGCCTTGAGCCAGCTGCTAAGCTGCTGGGACCAGCCGGGAGGAAGTCTGTGAGCAGCCCTTTAGCCTGGGGAGGGGATGAGCTGGTGACAAGGTGGTTGTTGAGCGGGTTCCAAGTCCTAAGGAGTGTGGAGGAAGGCAGCAGGTGAGAGGGACTGCCTTAGTGTGGGCAGAGAGCATGCAAGTCCAGAAACCAGCAGCTGTGGGACCACGTGGAGGACGGCAGGAATAGTGTGGGTGGAGACCAGGTACCGATGAGTGCAATGACCAAGTGAGGGACAAGGCTCAGCTCTGACTGGAGTGAGCACTCTGTCTTGTTACTGCTCCCACGGGCCCGTCCTTGGTCTCAGTGCTTTCACAAAATAAAAAGCCTTTGTCGTTGGGCAGGTCACTACAGTGCACGAGGAAGTGGGTCAGGAGGCCCAAGGGCAGTGGAGCCAGAGCGCTGCACAGGACAGCGCGAGGCCTCCTGGCTGGACATGCTGGCTGGTGCACTTCCAGCAGCAAGCCCGTATCCGAGGGCTTTCCACATTGGCCAGAGGTCTCATACAGCATGGAGTCCGCCCCCTGTGATCCCAAATGTGGTGTAGGAACTGCTGGCTCCATTTCAGAACACTGTCACTCAGAACCTGGGTCCTTAGGATCAGACGTGTTAGCTCCCCTCTGCCGCTAGACTCCGGGGCCTCAAATTTCTCATCTCTAAAATAGGGGTGAGTGTGGTGACCAGAAGAGACAGTGCAGCATGGCCTTGACTCAGAAGAGTACTCAGTTGCGGCTGACACCACCGGAAGTAAGTGAGGACCCACTGTTCAAAGTGAAACCTTTGACCATCCAGAGGAGACCTGCTTAAGGTCGCCTTGCCTGGTTCCCTGTTAAGCTAACCAAAGGCGTTTGGCATGGGTTATATGTCTTGAGCATGATGTGATTTTCCTTATGATTTTGAGATGATTTGCTGCAAGAACATAAAACTACAACTTTGAAACTGTGCAACGCGGACGAAGCGTTTCGTCAGTCACAGATAAATCAGAGCTCTCATCACCGTGGCTCAAGGCAGCTCCCCTGGGGTTCTCATCTGTGACAGGATTACTCTCTGTAATCTCTTCATTCCTTTCAAGCTCTAGCAGCTTTCCAGAATTTAGTTTGAAAGTGTTTCTGGAGGCTGAATTTGCTATCATTATGGAAACAGTTAGTTTTTGAACTTCCAGTTGTTGGGTTTATAAGCTCTGGCACCAGCATCAATAAGAAATACATAGGAAAAGCTTTCCAGCCCAGCCCTGGCGTTGCAGGTACTTGAGGAGTGAACCACGGGGAAGGTCAATCTCTTTTTCCCTCTCCGTCTTTGTCTGCCTTTCAAATAAAAATGGGTGTTGAGAAGGATGCAGGGAGAAACAAAAAGAGGAAAGGAGAGGAAAACAAAAAAGAGAAAGAAGAAAGGGAATGCATTCATTGCATTCTAGAAAACTAAGGCTTTGGAGTGGATTTGGGATACAGTTTTCACTGGTTAGTCATTGAAATGACACTGGTTTGGCATGTGTCTGCCCAGACCTTGCTGCCCGTTGCAGTTCTCAGAACGCACTGCTGAGCATGTGGGCCTGCAGCAAGGAGTCCTTCCTGCCCGGTCACGGCCTGTGCAGGTCCCTGGTCCTTAAACGTTGGGACCAGTTGTTCATGCCTGCGTTGGGGGAACCCGCAGCATACTCTTCAGACAAGGCTGTGGGAGAGAACAGAGCCAAGTCTTTTTGAACGTTGGTCACCTCGGCATCTCTGGGCAGCTCTCTGGAGCTGGCTGTGATAACTGGCTGTCAGTTTTGTCACTGTGGAGAAAGCAGCTGGGATGGCCCCTTCCTGGCGCAGAGCGAGGCTCTCCTGCAGTTACCCCCTCTGCAGGAGGATTTGCCAGCAGGGTTGTAAATAGTGCCAGAGACACAGGAACACAAAGCCTTCCCTGGGTGGGCGCCTCTCCAAAAAAGGCAGTTTGGGCATCAAAGAGAAAAGGTTTGTACTCAGAACTTTTGTGCTTTTTTTTTACTCTTGCTGCTCCCTGGGCCAAGTTCTGGTGACAAGGTATAAAACTTAGTATCTGAAGTCAGCATATCCAGATCCAGCAGCTTGATAAAAAATTGTGTTCAGAAGTCCATGTGTAATAGCATCTTTAATTGTTGTTGAAGGTTTCCCAAAATGTGAAGGGGCCATCACAAAGTTTGTGGGAAATTGGAATTAAAACATCACTTTTTCTTGGTAAAAAAAATAATTTGAAATTCATGCTTAGTTTTTTCTTAACACTTATTTTCCATGAACTTTTTTTGGAGATTCGCCTCATACTGAATGCCACAGATTTTCATTCCTAAAATAAAATTCCTAGAAAATTCCTATCTAAGTAGAAAATGTGATTGGTCCTATCTTGAGCCAAAATGTATTTTTTTTCCAAGTTCTGTTTCTTGTTTTTCTCCCCTCCCACCCTACCACATATATGCCCCGTGTATACACGTGGACACAGATCTTGCTGGAGGGCCACCTCTTTGCTCCACACTGCAGTGGCGAGGCACCGAGACTTGATTCCACACTGGAGCAGAGTTGCCCGTAGTGCCAAGTGAAGGCATCTCTGCTTTTTCTTGTGTCTCAGTGGTTTTGTAAGCACACATCTCATGTCCGAGCTGGGATGAGATTCTGTTTTTGTGATCAGCTGGTACCCGTGTGCTTTGTGTTTTAGATTCCTTCTGCTGCATCCTTGGTCCTGGGCTCACTTCCTGTCTTCATGCTGTTAGATTGCCCCTGCCCGGCTGGTTTGTGGTGTGTGTGTGTGTCTTGATTGCATGAGCTCATTTTACTACTTGGCCAGTAGTTTTGAAATCTGTCACAAATGTTAGCCTACAGACAGAATGTTATGTTCTCAGTTGCTGATCTTTTGATTTCCAACCTGGACTTGTTTTTTTTCTTAATGTACTGAGAGATCACCACATAAAAGCTTGGGCAGCAGCAGTTTACTTTGTGGGTTTCTGATAAGGAATGTAACATATTTAGATTGTTGCTACAATTTTTCCCCTGTGTCTAGTCAGCCACATACCTCAGATCTTTTCAAATGCTGTATTTTTTTTTTTACATAAACCACTAAAATATCCTGGAAATTTTAAGCATGTTGGCATTCCAGGGTCTTCTATTGCAAATGGTGGGTTAAAATTTTGGGTTTTTTCTTTTCTTCTTTTTTTGCAAGGTATCTGTGATTTGAGGGATCAGAAACTGTGTGTGGTCACTGCAGAGACCTCACAGCCATCATTTGCTCCTCCAGGGCCATGTCAGCTGCCGTTCCCACCTAGAGACCTGGTGCCATTACTGCTCTGTTTTGCAGTCTTGCCCACAGCACCGTCACGTTTTGAAGTCACTTGAAAAATAGAAACATAGAGTCCCACTTTGAAACCCCAGGTAGCAGAGGGACTGTCTACTGCAGCTGGATCAGGTGGCCTGTCCGGGCAGTGATGGCACAGAGACCTCCAGGGATTGTTCTTCCTGAGCACAGCAGGCCCAGGACAGCAGGCTGTTCTTGTTGTGACGTAAATGCGGCCAGCGAAACTCAGTTAAGGAGCAGTGGAATGGCGTAGAATCAGTCTCCAGAACAAGAACTGCAAACCCCAGTCAGACTGCCTTCCTTCTAACAGGTTAGACTGATAGGAAAAGAGGGACTACCAGCCTTACATTTAACTTTTGGTGTGTGTGTGTGTAATATCATGTGTTCCTGTCTGCATTTTGTTTTTGTTGCTTTGTAGTTCAAGTTTTGTTAGCCCAACTACCAAGCAGTCCCATTTTGTCTGACATTTCAATAATTGGTATCATGTTAATTTCTATACTTACTAAATAAGATTCAGAAACGTTGGCTCTTTTAAAACTTTGAACATTAAAAATAAAGACCTTTTGAACAGTGTGATTTATTTCAAGATGTCTTTGGTTGCCTGTGTAGAACTAATGGGGAAATTTGAAGCAGATCAAGTCCTTGAGAATTTTCTTTGGCCTCTCAGTAGTCGCACACAGTACATAATGCAGTGAAAGTCATACCTAGTGATAACTTCTTAAATTACCTGTTTAGAGCTCCCCCAAAGACAGGAAGCATCTGTGAAGCATTTTAGCATGTTTTGCTATTTGCATGAAGTTCTTAGAAAACAAGGTGGGCTGTAAACACAGAATCAGTCTTCCATGTGTTTTCTGAGCAGAGTGCCAGAGAAAAGAGGGGACAGCAGACTACAGTTGGGCATCAGCCTTCAGTTTTGCAACAGCACGGGGAGCTGCCTTGTGGTTGGTGTTACAGGTGGTGGTTGTTGTCTCTGCTTGTAGGGCGCTTTGCTCATGACTCAGCATCTGCCTACATCTTGTCTCCAGTAACTGACCCAACCTGGAGAAGTAGTGTGGGCAGAGAGAAGGATGTGAACTATTACTGGAGAGGCAGAGAGAAGGAGAAGAAGAGAGGGAGTGAGAGACAACTCAATGCACTGATTGGTTCACTCTCCAGATGCCCGAAACAGCAGGGACTGGCCTGACCCAGTCCAAGTCTGCCACTTTTCATTTGCAGTGATTTCCAATTTAACCCTATCTCAGACTTCAGCATTCTTTTAGTTGGTGTGCTTTCCTAGTTTCAGGCAGTATTTATTTTATTTTATGATATATAACAATGTACAAAACCAGCATCTGCTATAAAGTTTTGCCTCAGTGAACTTCAGTTCATTTTTGCCTTTGTCAGTGTTTGTTCTCTTCCCCGGAAGTACGTTAAAGCTGACCTGTTTATCAAATGTGGGGCTTTTATTTTTGTGTCCAGCAGGCACCTGCTTTGGTAATTAAAAGAGCTTATTGGCTCTGAGAGAACTTAGTCATCTGTCTACCCAGCAAACAAAGGAGATTAACTCTGGGGGTCAGTCAGGTAAAGCTGAAATCTCCTTCACGGCAAGATAAATGGCCTTGCCCTTCACCGGGGCTCTGACACTCCGTGATTTACTGTTCTTCAATAACACTGATGTGTGTGCTAGCCCATGAGCTGTTAATGGAGGCTTACATGCTCACTTCAACTCAGTCTGCCAGTGCTAGGAACTGAGTGCTTCCCGGGTCCTATTGGCTAGAGTCAGGGATGGTAGCAGAGTTTAAGTCTTGTGCTTGCTGGCTAGTGATTGGTTCACTGTAGCTAGTTTTATGAGAAACCTTTGGAGAAATGGAGAGGTATTTGTAGGTCCTACCTGAATTTAACAGGATTTGTGTTCTCTGAATGTGAGACGAGCTGCCTGGTTTGCAGGTTTGGGAAGAAACTGCTATTATGCTTTAAGAAAACCCTTTGAATTAAAATGTGAGTGGACATACCCACACCCTGCCCTGGTATCAGGGATGGTGCAAGAGTCAGTCTCCTGAAAATGATTTTGTTATGTACATTTTATTTGCATGTGACTTTAAAAAGAACATATGTAGGGCCCAGCATGATGGCTTGATAGGTTAATCCTCCCTCTTCAAGCGCCGGGATCACGCATGAGTGTTGGTTTGTATCCCAGCTGCTGTGCCTGCCATCCAGCTCCCTGCTTGTGGCCTGGGAAAGCAGAGGACAGCCCAAAAGTTTGGTACCCTATACCCATTTGGGAGACCTGGAAGAAGCTCCTGGCTCCTGGCTTCTGATCAGCCCAGCTCTGGTCATTGCAGCCACTTGGGGAGTGAATCAACGCATGGAAGATCTTTTTGTCTCTCCTCTCCGTAAATATAATCTGCTTTTCCAATAAAAATAAATCTTGAAAAAGAAGTGTGTGAGTTCAGTCCCTACATGGCTTAACTCTTATTATGATTACAGTAGCTCTGTCTGCTGGATCAATGTTTCAGGGCCTCTGATGGGTTCTAGTTAATGATATCTTTGGGGAAACCCTGGGTTGCTCCCACTCTGGCACATGTACCAAGGGGTGAATGGCTGCTTCAGCTTGGAAATCTGTGATAGGTGGACCCAGGCTCTTATCTCTACCTTTGATAGGAGCGGGGAGATATGGTTCATTTTGCAGCCTGCGGAGGGACAGTATTTTCTGGAAGAGAACAGAGAGGATCCTGCAGAGAAGAGATAGGGCTAAGGAAGAGATGATCAGCGGTGGTGATGTCCCTGGGCCAGGGCTCCCAACAGCCTGGATTCAACCAACGCAGCAGTTTCAGTGGAGAGCTGGGAGGGGGGCCCTGGTAGCCACCAGGGGATTAAAGGGACCCACTAAAGCCTGAGGGCAGAGGGAGGGGGAGAGAGTGGAGCCAGAGGGTTTGCAGAGACCAGCCTTGATGAGTCTGCTGGCGTGCCTTTGTGTTTGAGGAGAGGGGAAGTCATGAGCATGCTTTTCTGAAACGTTGACAGTCTGGAGGGGGTTAATTAACAGTTAATCAGGAAGCCGGTCTGATGAAAAGCTTGCCACGAGTAGGAAATGGGAAATACATACAGAGGAATTTTGACTTTTCATTTTTAGAGCTCATGATGTAACAAAAATGTAGTCACTGGGACAAATTTATTGAGACTTGACCCTGCTGGGCACTCAGGACACAGTAATAAAAGGTATGCAGCCCTGTTCCTGTTTTCATGGTTTCTGCTTCATGGTTGTTTTTTCCCCCCACATTTTGCAGACTTGTTTTAAGATTATCTCAACGTGTGTTTTAAGTGTTCGGAGGGTTGTGTTCTTTCTGCAGCCCCTGGGTGCCTCTGGCATCTCTCTGCTTTTTTCCTAGCTGTGACTTTTCAGTCACCTAACAGAAGTTCTGTCCCTAGCTGAGTGGCAGTCAGGCAAATGCTGGTGTCCCAGAGCACAGTCATGGCAACTGCTGGGAAGATGATCCTGGAGTACTTTGGTGGTCATAAGAAAACACCAAGTCTCTTCAGATAGCTTTTGGAAAAAGAAAATAGGACCATTTTAGAAATACCCTTCTAGGTATCTCGGGCTCCCCCTGTGTATCCCCCTAGGCCACCTGGGCTGGCCAGTGATCGAGGCCTTACTGTATCTGTGTGATGGAAAGGGGGATGACTTGTTACATATTGAAAGCTAACTGTGACATTCCCTGCACAATTTCATGTAGTTGGCTCAGCTCAGTGTCTGTGATGATGGGATTGCCAAGGCAGAATTGTTGAGAACCACTGCTTCAGCTCCTGTGGACCATTTGGCCAATTTGCAGGAAGGGACTGAAAAGGGAAAGGGCCCCCTGAGGGTCCTGTGTGTACTGCCATCCTGAACATGCTGCCTGGGAACAAGTCTTGTCGTTTGCTTCGCTTTCATTGGAGTTTTGTGTTTTGGTGATAATTGTATTATTAACATAAACTATATGCCCCCCACGGCCTCCAAATCTTAGAATGAAATCAACACTCTGGAAATAGAAACTCTAGTTTTGAGCTTCCTTAATGGTATCTGACACTCTCCCAGCTCAGAGAAGCCAGTTTTGCAGATCCTGGCTTCATGGTGGCAGCACTGCCACATCCCTAGACCCCTCTAAGCAGCTCATCTTCTTCCTTTCGGGGCTTCCCTAGTTGGGTGCAGTGCCATGGCTCCCGCCTCTTCCTTCCCGGGCACAGCATCTTTGGGGTTTTCTTCAATGTTTTATATTCCCATGACCCACCGGAAAAATCAACAATCATTGACAAAATTATAGACATGGGTAAGCTTCAAAAGGGAGGAAAGTTATGGGAAAGCTTTTGGTATTATTTCTTTAATCCATGGCTCTTAGCTTCTTTCACTGTCCAGCTCGTTTCATCCTGGGAGTGAAATCTGTCATTTCCCTCAGGCTGATGCCCGAGCTCGTCTCTCTGTCCACAGTGTACCCTAGGACCAGTGGCAGATACTTGGCGTAAGCAGGGACCTCAGTGAAGCCTGTGACATCTTGGGGAGCTCATACCCAAAAGGCTTTGCTTCCTTACTGCCTGCCATGTATAAATAGCAGGTGTGGAAGGGTCAGCAGCGTTGGGGTGGAGGATGAGGAAGACCCAGCCAGCGAGAAAGATTCATGTGTTTATTCACTCAGCACCTGTGTACTGGCCAAGGAAGAGGACATTCAGTCCATCAGCATCCCTCAGTGAAAGGAAGGCTAGGGTGCTGTTTACTGAATGAGCGATGAGGAAGGGGCCTGTGCACTGAGTGGCACTGCTCTGGACCATGGGGGAGACTCGACAGCATATG
This sequence comes from Ochotona curzoniae, assembly GCF_017591425.1. Taxonomy (NCBI): domain Eukaryota; kingdom Metazoa; phylum Chordata; class Mammalia; order Lagomorpha; family Ochotonidae; genus Ochotona; species Ochotona curzoniae. Next base: position 26,498,787 of record NW_024465582.1, read on the forward strand.
GGACTGTTTCTCCCAGGAAGGGCGTGACCGTGCAGCTCCAGTGATGAGGTGGAACCAGCAGAGTACTGATGAGACCAGTACCTACGGCCAAGGACAACCAGACAAGTTTAGGCTTATTTTTGGTTGAAAAAAAAAATTTTTTTTCTTCTTCTCTTAGCTGTATAAATTTCTATTTATTTTTAGTTGTTGGCTTTTTTTCCGCTAAAAACTTTTATGTAATTTATTTGAAAGAGAGATCCCTCTCATTCTCTGGTTTATTCCCTATTGCCTTCAAAGGCCAGGACTGGACCGGACTGAACCAAGAGCAAGGAACTTGGTCTGGATCTGCCCCAAGGGTAGCAGTGAGCAGTGACCTACTGCCCCGCCCCCACCCCAGGTTGTATCTTAGTAGGAAGCTGGCAGGGAGAGCAGAGCTGGGTGTTCTGCTAAGGAATGCAGGTGTTGCCAGAGGTGGCCTTACCAATGTACCACCATAGGCCTTTTTGTTTGATTTTTTTTTTAATTCAAAGGTTTTGAGGTTGTTAACTTAATCCTGGTATCAGCCAGAATGACAGTGAATTGAAACAGGGTTGTTCTCAGTAAAAACGATACTCTGTGTGTGAGTATGTGAGAGTTCTGATCAAAGTTTAAAATGGAAATAATGTAATTTTACAAGTATAATTCTTTGCCCCATTTCCATTCAGATTATTCTTTTATATTTGAAATCATTAAAATTAGAAAAAGGTAATAGTGTGTATATCTTCTGGAGCATATACCAAGCTAAGAAATAAGTCAAATGAGGCTGCAGCACCCACCAGTGTGTGCGAGAGCTAGGACTAGGGTGGGCTGGGACCAGGTTAGGCTGCAGCACCCACCAGCATGCATGAAAACCAGCACTGGGAGTGTTCCTGGTGGGGTTTCTCTGGGGTCGCCACAACTAGGCCTTAGCACCTGCCAGGATGCGCTAGAGCTCAAGTTGTTAGTAGGCAGATGCCTTCTGTGCTATGGCTAGTTGCCTGTTGCATTTGCAAGGAAAGAGTGCCACCTACTGAAGAAAAATCTTTTTCTTTCCTCCTGTTTCTTTAATCTTTTTAGTTTCTCTGTGCTACTGTTGACTCTGCAATAATCCCACTTTACCGTTGGTTAAGGAGGGTCTCTGGGACTCCCAGAGGGAGCTGGATGCCTGCAAAACTAGGTATAGAAACAGAATCTAAACACAGGCGTGACTCGGCTCTTCACAGGCCTCAGCTCTCCCAGCACTGCATAGGACCCTCTGGCTCCAAAGTTTTTGTTTGTTTTGTCTTAAGCTGTGTGCTGGAACGCTGAATAGGAATAGGTGAACAGATGGCTGGGGGGAAGTAAGCTCTTCTAAGGAATACTTGAAAGGGATGGAGGAGCATATATCATCAGCCTGCTGATTCTCTTGCGGGAGAATGTTAGTGGAGAGATCGTTTGATTACAGATTCACCATTCATCACTGGGAGGATTCTTGAGGCCAAATTGCAGATCCAAAGACCTACTTCAGAGAAGCCCATACAGTGGTGCCTTTTCAGTAGTTCATAGCCATAAATATATTGTCTCACCAGTAAAAGATTATCGTGAACACTAGCAAATATACTCAGTATTCCAAAATTTTACATGGCCACTCTTTTTAGTGCATTGGCACTTTTTTAAAAAAAGGATTTTAGCTAAATTTCTAAGAGGCTACAATGTATCAGCTCCCTCTTTTCTCACCTGCTATTTGTGCAAATAGAAAGTCATCTTTTAAATGTTACTTTACTTGTTTGACACAGAGATTACTCATCTACTGGTTCACTTCCCAAATGTCCATAGTGGCCAGAGATAGGCCAGGCTGAAAGCAGAGGTCTCCCATGAAGTGGCAGGGACCAAAGAACTTCAGCCATCATCAGCTGCTGCCTGCCAGCGTGCACACTACTGAGCAGGGGGCTGGGGGATCGGGGACTGGGACTCGAACCCAGGCATTCTGATACGGGATGTGAGTGTCCCAAGACACACTTTAACCTCTACTTTAAACACCTACCCTAGCAAGTTACCTTTTAGAGGGGAGATACTCTTTGCTAATTTGAATTTAAGCTTGCTAATAGATAACATAGTTTGGTTGATGGATGGTAGATACATGGATGATTCCCATTAGGGATAATATTTTACAATGAGATCCTGAGCTGAGAAATAAATGGCCTATAGTAGAAGATGTTAGAATTCATTCCACGTGTTTTATTCCTTAGTGGGCATTGTGGCAGAGTGAGTTAAGACAGCACATTGGATTCCTGCATCTTCTATCAGTTTAAGCCCTGCTTCTTCTTCCCATCCCAGCTCCCTACAAACGTTCCTGGGAAGCAGCTGTTCATGGCCTGAGTCCTTGGATCCATGCTGCCAGCCGGGAGATGACTGGGTCTGGCCTCAGTGAGACCCAGCCCTGCTTTTGTGGGCCTCTGGGACAGGCACCGCTGATTATGGCACCTCTTATTCTCTCTCATTCCTTCTCTCTCTCTCTCTCTCTCTCTCGTTCTCTCTCGTTCTCGTTCTCTCAACTGGCCGTTGTGGTCACCTTGGGAGTGAACCATAGGACGGAAGGTGTTCCTCTCTGTCTCTCCTCCTCTCTGTATATCTGATTTTGCAATAAAAATAAATAAAAATTATTCATCAAAAAGCCAAACCTTTTTTCCTGTAAGTTGACTCAAGCCATTTCTGATCCTTAAATATATATTATTTGAAGGGCAAAGTATTAGGAAGGAAGGTTAGAAAAAAGAGCTTCCATACTCTGGTTCACTTACCAAATGGGCCGCACTGGCTAGGGCCAGGCTGATTTGAAGCTGGGAGCCAGGAGCTAGTTTAAAGACTGCCACATGGGTGCAGGGTCCTAAACACTTTGGGGCATCCTCCACTGCTTTCCCATGCCATTAGCAGGAGCTGAATCAGAAATGGAATAGCTGGGACCCAAACTGGTACTCATATAGGATGCGGGCACCACAGGTGGAGGGTTAGCCTGTGCCAGCCCTGGTTTTGATCCTTTTATCCAGGTTGTGGGTTCTGTGGGTTCTGTTGAACATACAGTCTCAAGTTCCTCGTGTGTCCCAGCCTGTGAGATGCCGTCACCTTGATGGCTCCTCTAATATCTGCACCCCACCCCGCTGTTTCCTGAGCTCCCCAGTGAGGGTGAGGGTCCCGTGGACCATTTGCCCCATGGCCTTCTTTGGGCAGTGTACTACCTCCTTGGCCATTGCCATCTGTTCCTTCCCGTGCTCTTCTGGGTGCTGCTCCTCCTGCCCTGACCTGCTGTGCCCGAGCTCCAGGGTTTCTTTGCAGCGAAATGAGAACCACTCCCAAGCCCTCCTAAAGGTTGTGTGGTTCTAAGGCTTTCTTGTCACCAACACAGATTTTAGAGATAGTGATGTATCAGGGGTGAAAAGTAAGTAGATTAAGCCACGGGTGGAAAATCTTTGTGACAAACTCTGGTCTCTGCTGGTGGTAGTAGAACTGGGCCATACTGCAGTGTCTAAGGCCACTTCCCCGAAGGAGGGCCCGCTTCCCCGAAGGAGCGCCCACTTCCCCGAAGGAGCGCCCGCTTCCCCGAAGGAGGGCCCGCACCGGGTGACTTGACCCTGTCTCACTGATGTGGTGTCACATTATCTTTTTTCTCCCCTGAATTTTTACTTCTTGGAGCCTTAATTGCACTGGAGACATGCTGAACTTTGTGATGGCCTAAGAAGTCTTGCAATGCTAAGACTGCTGGCATGGGTTTCTTCTCTCAGCGTTTCATGGCAGTGTTGACTTGCTGGGGTCAAATTGCAGGAGAAATGCAGTAGGGTTTCTTCGGTGTGCTCTGAGGAGCACTGCTCTCTCCGGGGTGGCCCGCCGCAAGGCTCTCTGCCACCAGCTGTGAATGCAAAGATCAGCATGTGTGTATCAGCCTGTTTTAGAGTCTCTGAGATTTCCCACTCTAAGTAAACCCAACTAATTTCATTTTGTGTAGTTTCCTAATCTTCAGAATGTTTAGTATTCAAGGACAGGTTGTTTTTTTGGTTTTGTTTTTTTTTTTTGGCCAGAGCTATGTCTTCTCTAGATTTTCTTTCAGTATTCCTGAGTCCCATATCCACCAATCTGGTTCTTTGCAATTACAGAGACAGGACAGGCCACAGGATTTGCTGGCACATGCAAGTGCCACAACTGAGCACTGTCCTGATAGGAGCTCTGGAGGGTTGCCTCAGCCAGGCCAAGGCCTGCCAATGAGCACAGTTGTCGGGTCTGGGTGTGGGCCAGGTTGGGCCACTGCACCTGCCGACACAGACAAGAGCCCATGGAGGGAACAGCCTAGTAGGGAATTCTAGGGGTTTCCCCAAGTGGTCCACTGTACCTGCCAGTGTGTGTGAGAGCCAGTACTGAGAGCGGCCACGTCAGACTACTGTACCCCCTGGCACTCAGGGAAACGATCTGGGAGTCGATCTGGTTGAGGTTCTGGAGGGGGCTCCCCCAGAGCAGGTCAGCACACCCTCAGATACATACAGAAGATAGAGCAGGCAGTAGGCTTGACCAGGCTGCAGCACCCCGTAAAAGGTGCAAGAACCAGGGCTTGGGTCACACCAGGTAGCATGACCTGGTCAGGAAGGTACTCTCTGAATACCATGAGGATCTTGGACCAACATGGTCCTCCATCCTGAAGTACATCTTAGGACATGTGATCTGACTGTGGAATGTTGTAGAACCAGGCACCCTCCATTGCTGGATCTAGAGAAGGGGCAAAGACCATGTCCAGATGCACATGATGAAGGGATAGCCGGTTCCTCCAACCCGACTGAAGACCTCCAGAACCTCTTTGAAGGATGGAAAGAGAAACAGGTAGCACAACACTTCAGGCCAAGTTTTCCAGAGAGTGGCTAGGCCTGTGGACACTCGGGTGCATGTGGACACCAAGAGGCCTTGGCACTTACACAGAGAGCCCAAGGAAGAGCTCTTGTGAGGACAGGTGGACTGTGTTACCTGTTAGGCAATGAAGCCAGTACCTTAAAGCACTCCAGATGACAAAGGGGACACTCCAGATCACTTCCGGGACATAACTACTGCAGGGAAAGCCTCTGGCCAGTGATAAGGACACTCTAGATGAGATGATCCTGCCACAGGCTGGGGGTTGTGTGTCCCCAGGTCTGTCAGTGTTACCCAGCTGCCATCCACAGAGCACCCCCTGGCCATTCTTTCCCACACCGATGCCCCTGAGGTGGCATGAAGAGACCTGCGCCATCCTCCAACAGTGGTGTGCTCTGGCAGCAAGAAGCAGCACGCCCTCTCCCCACTGTGGACTCATCCGCACACACACCCCACGTTCCCCTCTGCACCATATCCATCCCAGCTAGTGACCCATCCGGCTCTTTAGTCCCCTCACCTTTTTAGTGAACACTAAAAAATTAAATAATTTTAAAGAGTTATATAGGCATCACCTCCTCCTGTCACTCCAGCGTTGAAAAGCTGCCTCCTTTCTCATGCCCTTCACCAGCAAGAAGCTAGCAGTAATTCCAACTAGTCCGTGCGCTCTGGAAGGAAATGACACCCAGCAAAGGCTTAGTAATCCTAGCACTGCCACTGCTGCTTCATTCACTTCAGAATGGTAAACACAGTCTAAGCGGGCCCGGTGCAGTAACTTGGTAGTCGAAGTCCTTGCTATACATGCACCAGGATCCCATAATGGGCACCAGTTCATATCCCAGCTGCCCCACTTCCCATCCAGCTCCCTGCTTGTGGCCTGGGAAAGCAGTTGGGGATGGCCCAAAGCCTTGGGACCCTGCACCCATGTGGGAGACCCGAAAGAGCTCCTGGCTCCTGACTTTGGATCAGCTGGGAGTGGATGGAAGCCCTTTGTCTCTCTCTCTCTCTCTCTCTCTCTCTCTCTCTCCTCGTCTATAGACCCGACTTTCCAATTAAAAATAAATAAATCTTTAAATGAAAAATAAATAAATCTTAAAGTCTAAGGATTTTATTCACTTAAATGTCCTCGAAATGTGACATATTTAACTTTAAACCACTTTTCTTAATTGGAGGAGGGTTTACCTACATAGCAGATCTCTCCCCAATGCTTGCCTTCTTCCTAAGCCTTCTACAGTTCACAGTGGACTCCCATGGTTCTTGAAAGATTACTGGTACAGATAGAATGTTGTCAACACACCCATTTGGAGAAGGTATTGCAGGGTCTCCACATAACAGTCAGTAGAGGTCTTTCTGATGAAAACTGAATTGTGAAGGGATGGCTCTGCTCTTCTCAGATGCCTGCCTGTGCTGTATGCTCTGTACCAGGACACTTAGGAGGAAGGCAGGACATGTAGCCCTGCTAAGAATGGCCCGTCTATCAGGATGCAGGAAGTTCCAGTCTGGTAGTCTAGGAGAGTGTAAGATCACGTTGGATTTATGCATCACTGTCTTGTGGACACTTCCTAGATTTGTCTGGTAGCACAAAAGGGGAATTCTTAAAAGGAAATACACATTCAGCCAAATGCTGTTTGTAAAAAACGAGCATCCTTTTTCTGCTTACTGATCTGTGTTCCACAGTGAAGGAAGAGGATGCTCACAGCATCCCACTTTTCCCCAAAGGTTTCTTTCTAAAGGATCTTCGTCAGGCGTCAAGCACACAACAGAGGAAGGAATAAACAGTGGAATTTTTAGCCGTGAAGATCAAAAGAATACATGCTTCACAAGTTTATGCTGGAAAGGGACGAGTGGAAAATAGAGCCAAATTGATCCTTAACTGCATCTGAAACCGTTGGCTCTCGGAAAGTGCCTTATGCGAGCAAGGTGGATTTTCTAAGGGTCTGGTGGAAAGGAAGACTCCTTCCCCTGAACACGAGGGTGCAGAACATCATGAAGAGGCACTGTTCCAGAGGTGACTGCTTGCTTCCATGAGCAGGGGAAGAATTTTCTCAGGATGCCAGTCCACCTTACTGTCCCTTTGCTTTGCCTGTGATTGATAGCAGAGTGGCATTGTTTTGCTATCCCTAGGTTTTTCACATACTTTGTGGGATGATGAATCCTAAAAAAAAAAAAAAAAAAAAAAAAATACCAAACTCATAATCTCACTCCAGTTCTGATCTTTTTTTTTCTTTGAATTTTCACTTATCAGCCTAAATTTCACCAATTTTATGAAGTTCATCGTTGTTATGAGTCAGTGTACTTGTGGAAAACTTGTCTTTGGTTGCTGTTGAGTGGAGGGCATGCTGACCTTGCCCTGCCCGCACTGCAGGCCAGGGGTGTGAGCCAGGAAACCTGGCTGTCCTCCCCTCCTGCGCTCTTCTCCTCAGCTGCTTTTTGCAATTCAGTCTTATCTGATCTCAGATTGCTGGTTTTCCAGGATTCTCATTTCCTTGGCTCAGGTACTAACTTGATTGTCTTCTCTTTTGGGACTCTTATAAATGTGATATAGTGTTGCATAGTGTTGGGTCTGCACAGCCAGCTCCCTGCCCCACCCTCAGGTCTGGCAGGTGTAACTTCCTCTGCAGTTTGACATTTTCCTCAGCCTGCCAGGACACCTGATTGTTTCATGGCTTCACAGAGTATATGTAGTTGGTATTAATTCGTATATAAATGGGTTGAGTTTTACACCTGAGTCTTAAAACATGTACTCTTTTCCCAGATTTGGATAGAACCTAGTATTTCCGCTATTGAGGGATGCCATCCGCACTTGAATGTGGTGTTGATGGAGTCAGCCAGCCTGAGACAGGAGTATGAAGGAAAACCTGTAACCCACGCTTTGGGCTGCTGCCGCATTACCTCTCTGGGCCTAGGCAGATGAAGAGCAAATTAAAAAATCTTTTTGCACTGCATCTTTTTCATGCTTTATCTGAGTCTCAGGCACAGGGAGTAATGTCCCCTTTGATACTTACGCATGTCTGTCTTAAAGAGTAGCCTTGATTTCTTCCCTTAAATGTGTCAATAATATCTATTTGTATGTCCATTCTGTTAGATGGCTTTTCCCTGAAGACAGTTGATTTAACAAGTTTGAATATTCCTGTAAATATTAGCAATCGAGAAAAAGATGCCTTGGGCCCAACGCAATGGCTCAAACAGCTAATCATCCCCTTGCAAGCACCAGAATCCTATATGGACGCTGGTTCATGTCTCACCTGCTCCTTTCCCATTCAGCTTATAGACTGGGAGAGCAGTAGAGGAAGGCCCAAAGCCTTGGGACCCTGCAGCTGCGTGGAAGACATGAAAGAAGCTCTTGGCTTCAGATCAGCTCAGCTCTGGCTGGTGTGGCTACTTGGGGAGTGAACCAGGGGAAGATTTTTCTCTTTGTATCTCGTTCTCTCTGTAGATCTGCCTTTCCAATAAAAATAAATAAATATATATTTTTAAAAAATGAATAAAAACAGCTCATTTATGTTTCGTATGCAGCTTGCACACGCAGCTTGGTGGTCGTTTTACACAGTGCTTCTCGGTGTGTCTGTGTTTGCACTGTGACATCACCTGAGATAAGATGTGGCATTTTCTGTTTGTGGCATCATATTGGCATGCAAAAAGCTTTGCAAGGCTTTTGAAGCATCTCAGGTTTAAGATTTTCAGATTTTGGATGTTCAGTCTGTAGACCCCTAGTCTGGAGTTGCTGGTAATTTTGCATATATTTTTATAGCTTTGATAACTAAAATTTATAGCATCCAGTTGAGTTACCAGCTACACTATCCTAAGCAGTCTCTAAATTTATTCAGTACTCTGTGGAATACCAGTTAGTTTAAATCAACCCATTCTGACACGTAAGAGCATACAGAGACTGTGCCATGTCTTAGTGGGCCAAGCTTCCGTCTGTGGCCCACTGTGGCTGCTCACTGCCAACCCATCTCTCTGCTAATAGCTGGGAAAGCAGCGGAAAATGGCCTGGATCCTGGTTTGGGACCAGAGCTCACAGAGGGAAGATCTCTCTGTGTGTCTCCTCCTTTCCGTGTCTCAGCCTTTCAATTAAAAATAAAGTAAAATAATAATAATTGTAAAAAGGACATACAGTGTAGGGGAGCCGTAGGGCTTCCTCTTTCCTGGCGCTCTCTAAGGGAGCCTGGAACATGTAGTTTACCCTGAGAAGTAAGTCAAAGATAATTGGATTAGAAAAATGTCTGTAGAGCTGCCTACCTTGACTGACTGATAGCACTCTGCCATTTGAAAATCTGCTACTGTTAATTGGCATGATTGCTAAAACAGTCTTACAGATTGTTGCTAATTTAGAGCAGGGAAACCTTTCTTCCTGTCGTCTTCAGAATTGTTGACATGTCCCGAAAGGCACCATTTGTGGCGGGAGTCACAGGCTGTTCAAGGCCATGTGTGGTCACCGTGCGTGACACAGCACCATCTGCGGTGTATCGTTTCCACGCAGCTCCTGGTGGCTGTTGCGGTGCCCTGGGCTGGGAGCTGCGAGACAGGAAAGGGAAAGGCCAGCCCCACAGAGAATGAACCTGTTCCCACCTAGGACAGCTGCTTAGAGGCATCTGCAGTGTCAGTGGCCTTTGTCTGGGTTTAGTTTTAATGAGCTTAATGCGTATTTTTTGTGATTCAGTGACATGTTCTGTTTTACAAATGCTGCTTTTCAAATTCTTGTAGTTTCTGCTGGCAAACACTTCTAGTTTTCAAACTCAGGTGGAATGACATTTAAATAGAAGCTAATCCACAATTCCAGATAAAAGGATTAAAGGATGTGTGTGATAGCTTAGAATATTTTATAAACACACATCAGGACCACTACGGAGTATCTTCATGGTTTGTAACCAGTCCCCTTACTGTCTGTTACTCAGCTTCCATTTCATTCCACTGCTAATGTTATCAGCATATGAGTTTTTCAAGGGTGAATCTTTGCCTGTATCTGTCGAGGAACTAAATAGGGAGGTTTGTGCACAGAACTGGAAATAGTGCATACCACCCCCCTAAAGTGGTATGTGATGGAATTCAGTGTATGACAAAACTATGTGTTAGGTTCGGAGGTGCTCAGGCACACCTGAGACAGGGGGAGTGGCAGACAACTCCCTCATGGGAGATGTCCTGGGACCACTTCCACACCAGGGGAGTGGCCGCCTAGAGTGTCCAGCACTGGGGTTTTATACATTTTCACACAAGGGATGGGAACAGTGGGTCAGGCACCAGGAGATCAGGCAGAGGCTTCAGCGTGGGCTCGGAGTGTTCAGGGTAGGGGACGTTAGCTTGAGGCAAGGCAGTAATCTCCCCCCCCCCCCTCCGGTGTGCTCAGGGGGCTCAGCATGGAGTCGCTGCTGCGCTAGGCCTGTGTGCTCTGCTCAGCCTAAACACCGTGAAAATCACCAGCCCTTTGCTGCTCTAGAGAACGGATACTTACTTGGGGAAAACCAGTGCCAGGTTTTTTGTTTTTTGTTTTGGTTTTTTTCTTGTCCATGTAAATTCATAGTGCATGTGCTGGTTTAGTTCTCAGAATCATTGCTGAATATAACCTGGAATAGGATCTTTTGGAACTGATTCTCATAATAGTGAGGCTTTTTTTTTTTTTACACCATTACTTCTTTTGTAAGGACTCTATCACATTCAGCATGTAATTAAAAAAAAAAGATGTATTTATTTGTATTGAAAAGTCAGAATTACAGAGGGAAGGAGAGACAGAGAGAGATCTTCCATCTGCTGTTTCACTCCCTAAGTGGCTGCAACAGTCAGAGCTGAGCTGATCTGAAGCCAGGAGCCAGAAGCTTCTTCTGAGTCTCCCACATAGGTGCAGGGTCCCAAGGCTTTGGGCCGTCCTTCACTGCCTTCTCAGGCCACATGCAGGGAGCTGGATGGGAAGTGGAGCAGTCAGAATATGAACCAGCACCCGTATGGGATCCTCCTGGGTGTGCAGTACGAGGGCTTGTGCCACTAGCCTACCACACTGGGCCCTTCAGTATGTAATTTAACCCTGTCCTTTTCTCGTCTGTAAGGTGGGATAGTAAGAGCCTTGTCCCGTGAGGGTCTGCTGAGCTAATCCCTTTAGAGCTGTTAGTGCACTACCCTGTGGGTGGGAAGGGACCCTTAGTCTTGTACTTCATTGCTTTGTCTCCCCATCCTCACAAAAGTCATCTCTTCTCACTTCTACCTGGCACCTCACACTGGGAGGGTCTCACAGGGCCCCTGTTCTCGTCCCTGTCATGGAGCATGTGAGTTGGAAGGACCCTGTGGTCCTGCCATGCGTGCACTCCACAGTGGGTACGGTTGGCAAGCTGTGCGTGCCCCACGTCACTCAGCGTATTTTCCAGGGATCCTCAGGATCCAGTGTCAAGATTCAGTCTGTGTAGAGTTACCCATAATCTGAATGTTACACAACTCTTCACTTGGGATGTGGTTAAGTCTCCGTCATTTCTAGAAAGCTTTTGTACGACCTTTATGTCTCAGTTCCTCTGTTACCATGAAAGACTGCTGTAGTGAAGAATTAGCATGTTTCTTGACTCTTGTAATAAACAGTCACCGTCGCAAATGTCCTAACGCTGGTTAGTATTGTCAGCACAGGCACCCAAGCGCTCATCAGTGACAGCCGACTGAAGCGGCGCAGCAGGAAGCGGGCCATAGTGTGCACCCTACTGAATCAGGGAGTGGGACCTGGCCCTGCTCCTACTTCTGCTCCTCACTCCCCAACTGTGGCTTTGGCTGTGAGCCAGCCCCTCCAAGCCTCAGATGGAGGCCACCCCACACGGTCCCTGGTGCAGCTCTTTTTCCATCTAGCTTCTAATGAATTTCAGTCTCCCTGCTGCTACTTTCTGCCTGGTTCTGTTCATGTGCCCATTCCTCCTGCAGTGACATGGTCCGTGTAACTTGTTTTTAGATTCCCAGAGAGAGAAAACTCGTTCAGTTCTGAATGTCCAGTAAAGTGCGGTATAAATGGTCTTTGAACCAACCTCCCATGGTCAGTAGAGACACAGCCAGAGAAACACCCACACAGCGACACCCACATTGATGCTGTGGGTCCAGTGTGGAAACCCTGGCACCCCTCAACATCACAGCTCGTCTTCGGAAGGGAGGGCTGTGCCTGAAAGGCTCTCCAGGCGTCCCTCACGATGGCACTGCGTTAGGTGCCCTTTGTCACCAATACTGGAAAAGTGAATAAAATGTACCTGTACTGCAAGAGCTCCTGATGTGGTAAAACAGAGATGCTTAATAGTAATAATTATACATATATACATATATATGTATATATATATAAAGATTTATTCATTTTTATTGGAAAGATTTATAAAGAGAAGGAGTGACAGAGAGAGAGAGAGAGAGAGAGAGAGAGGCCTTTTGTCTGCTTGTTCACTCCCCAAGTGGCCACAGCAGTGATCCGGAGCCAAGAGCCGGGAGCTTCTTCCAGGTCTTCCAAGTGGGTGCAGGGTCCCAAGGCTTTGGGCTGTCTTCCACTGCCCTCCCAGGCCACAAGCAGGGAGCTGGATGGGAAGTGGAGCAGTTGGGATACAAACCGGCACCCATATGGGATCCTGGGCGTGCAATGCGAGGACTTTAGCCACTAGGCTACTGCCCCAGGCATGATATACTTTATTTTAAGCCATATAGAGCAATTTATACTTAGCATACCAGGAGGTTTAGCTAACCACCATAGGATGGTGATAGGAAATGCTTTACTGAAGTCATGATGATGACAAAGGGTAGCTCTAGTGAGAAAAGAGAAATCTGCAGAAAGTGTCAGCTGTCTTGGTGTATTTGGTATTTTAGTGCTGTGAGAAGAGGGCAATAGTTCCCTTTTAAAGGGCTCCAGGAATAGGGCCCAAGTCATGGTTCTGGGATATTTAAAAACAATCACAGCCAGAGACGAAAGGAACTGATCTTGAAGAAAAATCAGCAGTGGCTGGAGCAGGTCAGGTGTGGGGAAGGCCTTCCCCGAGAGGGACCCTTGAAACATCTCAGATTTTCACAAGTGAGTTTTGTAAATCTAGAAGGAGTGCAGGATTAGAAACAGAATCTCGAGGGAGAAAGGATGCTTGAAGCTCAAAGCCAACCACAGATTTTGCTCTAAGCGCTAGATTTCCCCGCAAACCAAGAAGCCTCGTGTTGGCCGAGTCAACAGGAAAGGGAGCTGAAGCCTGATCCAGTGCAGTGTTTAAGTTTCTCGTTTTTATTGGCTCAAACTTGATTTGCTTGTTGTTTAAAGCTCAAAGACAGTGTTCTCTGAGCATGTTGTTTTGCTAAAATCTGTTCATTCTGAAAGTCAGGTATAAAAGCTTTTCCAGTTAAACTAGCAGGTATGTTTCTAGTAGTAGATAAAAGACAGAATAACCACACAAACATTGATATTGAACATGAGTCAGGTGTGTTTGTCATCACTGGGGACTTCACAGCTATCTGCTTTTGTTAAAAAATTTTTTTTCTTGCTATAACCCTATATTAATTGAATGATGATCACTTCTATATACATACATGCAAGCAAATGTCAGGTAAATGCCAAAGTCTTATATAAGTGTGTATGTATATGCTAGAATTATAACAATAATAGATTATCTGAGAACCACTGTTTTTTCTTCCGCTTGATTTCCGTTTCAGAGACCATTTGAGTAGATATAATTTAACTTCTTCCTGGTTAGTACAATGGGATTTTCTGTATATTTTATTGATTCTGAAATCCCAGTGGTCATAAATTGTATCATTATTTTATATATCATGAAAGAAGGGGGAAAGCCCTACCAAGGAAAGCACAGTAACATTTGTTTTGGTTGTTTTTTCACTTTTATAAATTTTGCATTCTGAATTATGTGGTACAATTTTGTATAAGCTGGGATTCCCCCCCAAACTCCCACCCCTCGCCAGGTTTCCCCACGTTGCTACAATGGCATAGTCCTTCATAATTCTATCAGTCTCTTATTTAAATGTGCCCCGACATTGTTGGTACAGACCGTGTCAGGCAGTCCAGCATCCCGTTGTCTGCGAATGTCCAACAGTTTCATTGGGAATCTATCTTTAGTCTGAAAGCAGGGATGCATGTTCCATTATACCCCCACATCTGTATATGAGAGACCCCAGTACTCCATCACTATACATTTCCATAAGTGAGAAGTCATGAAACAAGGTCAACAACTGGTATGAGTTAGAACAGCCACATCAACAACAACAAATTACAGCACCATGAAAAGACACTCCACTGTGTAACCAACACATGAGTGACAAAAACGAAACACAGAAGTCTCTTGGGGAAAATAATGCCACTGAAGCACAGTAACATTTGATTTTAGAGTCATTCAATTTCAAATATTGAGGAAAGTACAGATTTTAAGATTAATGATGTGTTTATTAATGACTGTAGGAAGTGCTCAAATTTCAGTTGTTGGATATCGGAAAATACACATTTTTTAATTTATACATAATTATAAAGAAACTAGAGAGAATATTTTGGCTTATATTTGCAGATTAGGAACAGTGAAAATTGTTGGATTAAATAACATTTAAATTACAGATTTAGTCTTAGTTAAATATAGACCTACAGAAAGATTCAGCAATACTGGTAGTCATTAACCTTTAAAACCAAGAAGGTTCTTAGGATTGACAAAGATGATAGTCGGTGATGATTCGTATTGAATCTGCTTTAGTCTGAGTGGTCACACATGATTAGATCTGAGGATTACAGCTAACAGCTCTGCCCTCCTGCTGCTCCAAGTTCATGCTGCAGAGAGGTGGCCAGCGTCAGGCACCGTAAGCATGCAGAAACCCAAGTGCTGCACAGACTCTGACCTGGGAGCTCCTATTTAGGCTAAGAGGACTGTGTGGGTGGGATGGACCATGAGGAAGTGTCAGGAACTGGAAGCAACCTGTGCTGGGACTGGCCTGGGCACCTCGGTGGCCTCCCCTGGAGCAGAGGACAGGCCTGTCATGTGAGACTGTGCAGAACATGCCCAGGGGAAAACCTGGAGGATTTTAAAGGGGGAAGTGACCCTGGTTCCTCTGGAAGAAACCCCTGGAGGAGCCTATGGCTGGTTCAGAGCAGGTCAGCTGGCTGCTCAGCCTGGGGCTTGTGAAGGAAGATGGTATTTTTTTTTGAACACTGACACGATGTTATTAAAAAGTTTTGGATGTTGAATTTTCCAGTTAGGATGTTTAGTATGCAAATTATCTTTTCCAAAATCCAAAGTCATTTCCAAAATCTGAAATATTTTTGATCCTAAGGATTCTAGGTAAGAGATACTAACCAGTATCAACATACTGTAATACTACTAAAAGCTGTAATTTGTGTACATTGTGACCCAGCAGTGCCATTTCTAGACACTCTAAAGAAATTATCTCAGATACACATATTCATTCTTCTAGTACATTCTTCCTTGTTGTTAGTAAGTAAGTCTCTAGTTTAAAAGATAATAGTATTTTCAGTACCTGGCACGGTAGCCTAGTGGCTAGAGTCCTCACCTTGCAGGCACTGCGATCCCATATGGGCGCTGGTTTGTATCCTAGCTGCTCCAGTTCCCACCCAGCTCCCTGCTTGTGGCCTAGGAGGGCAATGCAGGACTGTCCAAGGTTTTAGGACCTGGCACCCACATGGGAGACACAGAGAAAGATCCTGGCTCCGGGCTTTAGATTGGCTCAGCTCCAGCTGTTGTGGCCACTTGGAGAATGGATATCTTCCTTTCTCTCTATATCTTCCTTTCGAATAAAATTAAGTAAACATTTTTTTTTAAAAAAAAGATTATAGTATTTTCAAACAAACGGAAAGGGAAGGGAAAAATCACGCAGACTTCAAGGCTGTCGTGTCATCCCAGAAAATGTGTTTGCATGGGAAGAGTCCTCTGTGCATCTGGGAGGGTGCCCGGAAGAGGGAGGCTGCAGGGGCAACACGGAGGAAAGTGTTGGAGATGAGAGACCAGAAGGAAGATGATGCAGGTAGTGCGTGCCTTCTCAGAATGACCTGGAAACCTAACCACACCTCAGGTAACAGGAGGTGTCGAGAGATGCGTTTGCAGCCAGTTCTGGAGCCCGGCGAGGGAGCTGTGAGTGCACAGGTAAATCCAAGCCATCCCGAGTAAGGGTTGACTGAGCAGGATGGACTTGGGGCAGAACCTCCACTCCACCCGCATGCCGTGCCCTTCCCCTCCCTCCCTCCCACCTCCTCCCCCTGCTTTGCCCACCGCCTCTTCCCTCCCTCCCTGTTTCTACTACCTGCCCCTCTAATGTTTTTAATTTATAGTCTGAGTACAGAAAACTACCAGACACTTGCAGATATTTCTCTCTCTCTTTTTTCATGTCCTGTTGCGTCTTTCTACATGTCAGCTTTTTTACCCTTGTGGTAGAAACCTCTGTGTTCATGAGGTTCAGATGAACTACTGTGTGTGAGCCTGCTGGTCTCCACTCCTGCCCCAGGCCCGATGCCTCGTGAAGCCCCTGGACCATTTCCTTGGTGGTGCAGTGGGGAGTCGACGTTTTAGCTGGACCTCTGAGGATAGCACTTGAGAGCCGCGGTTAGCTGAAAAGCTCTCCAGGAGTCTGACCTTGCCGTTTCACTGAGCTCAAGGCTATCGCCTCTGCTATTTCCTTTTCTCGTCAGTGTAGAAAAATCATTTTTCACCTTGTGGAATCATCGTTGAAGTTTAGCTCAGAATTTTAAAAATCATTTCTTCTTCCAAGGTAAAAAATTTTCCTTAGGAAATGAGCCAGGTTTTAAAAACCATGCATATTGTGGCTTGTGTATATATACATGTGCACATGGATGAAAATGCATTTTGAAGTTGGTGGTTTTCCCAGCTATGCTTTACTCATTAGACTTTGTAGAATTCTCGAAAGCTCTTAGAGATTATTTTATTCTATTTTTTTCTATTTTTTATTCTATTTTATTTATTTGTAACTATTTTACAAAGTAAAGACTATAATGTTTGTTCCAGATAACTTTGTAGATAAAGGAGTACCCCAAACACTGTGTCATAGAATTAGGGGTCTTGGAAAGTTCAGGTTTTCATCATTGAGACTTTGGAAAATTATTTCAGGGTCGTAAAATCCGTAGCTGCATTTCACCTACCCTAGTAGACAGTCAAGCCATGTCAGCACATCAGTGTCCGTGCCAGATTCTGTGTGGATTTTCATGACTGGAAAGGCTGCGGCTTGAGTGGAGTAAGACAGCCTCCTAATGTTGAACTGACGTAGACTCGATGTGTCAGGCTGCAGCATTCAAACTCGCACAGTGTTCATGAGTGTGTCTGTTAGCGAGTGCGTCTTAGCCCCAGGAGCTGAAGGTCTGTGTGAATGTTACCAGAAGTCTGTGTGTTGTAAGTGGAGCCCTTATTTTATAAAAACCTGATTTGATGTTATCAGGCAGCACTTCGGCTACCTACTTCATACATGCAACAATGCAATGCTGCATAATTCACGGTACTTTAGCTTTTCTTGAATCATTCGTGTTTGTTAGCTGCTATATTTTGGATTCTGTGTCCACTGACCACGTAAAAACGAGGCCTGTGGCTGCTTGTCCTTGGAAATGACTTCTGTGTAAGTGTGCCATTCTCCTTTCTCCTTCCCTTGCAGTCGCGAGATGGAGAATAAAGAAACTCTGAAAGGCCTGCACAAGATGGACGATCGCCCCGAAGAGCGAATGATCAGGGAGAAGCTGAAGGCAACCTGCATGCCTGCCTGGAAGCACGAGTGGCTGGAGAGGAGGAATAGGCGGGGCCCAGTGGTGAGTGGCAGGGGCAGAGGCACCTGCTCTAAGGAAGGGTACACAGGAGGAGGCGGAAAATCAAGCGTAAATAGATCCCCTTGTAAGCTTTCCTTCCTCTTCACGTTAAATGCAGTAATTTTATTTACTTGAGAGCCTGGCCACTCGGAATAAATCATAATTAAAACTGCCTATTAGCAACTCAACCAGTTCCAGAAATGTAACTGGTAGAGGACCCAGTGCTTTAAGCAACACTGCCCTCTGATGGTAGCATCTAAAATCCTTTGTTAGAGTTGTAGATGGTGTTCCACGCTAACTTAAATCAACTTTGCAATCAACGTAAATGCTTTATCTCTAAGATAAAATCCATGAGCTCTTCATTCCAGAAATCTTACAGGAAAACATAAAATGGACTCATGAGGTTCCAGGTGAGTTAAAAATCTGTAAGATTTGGCTAAAGAAGACTCGAGTGCCTGGGTTAGCAAGGCCAAGGGCATTGGTGACTGTCTTGTGAAGTCAGGTCACCGTGAAGTGTGCTGCTTTGTTCTCCCTGGGCAGTGGTCGGTCCCCTCTGTTCCAAGCGCATCACCACTCTGCAGCAGCAGGCTTGGCTTATTCTGACCTTTGTAAACAGAGACAGCAACTTAATTCTTCTGTCCTTTGGCATATGATCATCTCATCGCACATGCATTCCATATGCCTGTTTAAGTTAATGAAACATAAATAAAAACAGAGACGTGGCTCCTCTGTCGCATTAGCCACACTTCAGATGCTCCGTGGCTCTAAGTGGCTTGTGGCCCCCTTTGGGCAGTGCCGTGATAGAACATTCCTGTCATCTGAAAAAGCATCTCAAGGTCTCTCCCTAACTAGGATCTACTCAAATGTGTCAAAATCCACTAGGCATTGAGCTGCGTTGTGTTCAGTTATTCTTGCCCACCCCTTTGAATTCTAACCCACAGAACTCTTCAGAATAAATCTCATTATTCCATTAGGGATCAGCTTTCACAGCCACTGTGGTACCTTGAGTCCTTCCCAGCTGAGCCTCTGTGTTCTTGTTTATTCCTTACACAAGATAGTGTGGTGGGACTCCTTCATCATTTTAGTACTCAATTCAGAAGGTGAAGATGAAGTTGTGTTTGTCTTAGAAAAGAGAAAGCCCTGTTGCAACAGGGTGTAGACGGGAGCAGTGGAAAAGCCGTGTGTTCCCACTCCATCAGCCTGAAGAAGGTAGCTAAGTAGAAGTAGGCGGCTCTCTTGTGCAGGAGGCATTCATCAGAGCCGGATTCCGGAGCGTCCTCCAGCAGAGCGCTCAAAGAGGAGCCTGCTCTGTCCTTATGTGAACCAGGAACACCGACTCTCCCAAGAGCAAATCTTACTATACTGTCCACTTCCTGGCAAGTACCGGAGTGCTGTGTCTGTTTATGGGCAGCGAAGAGGAGAGATGTATGGGAGGAGTCACACACACAACACATCTTTCTCAAGAAAAGTCAGGCACGCCACCTTACATGTGTGGTTTACAGATTTCATATTCGTTTTTTTTTAAAGATTTATTTTTATTATTTTATTGTAAAGGCAGATATACAGAGAGGAGAGACAGAGAGGAAGATCTTCCATCCGATGATTCACTCCCCAAGTGAGCGCAACGGGCCGATGCTATGCCGATCCAAAGCCAGGAGCCTCTTCTGGGTCTCCCACGCGGGTGCAGGGCCCCAAAGCTTTGGGCCGTCCTCGACTGCTTTCCCGGGCCACAGGCAGGGAGCTGGAAGGGAAGCGGGCTGCTGGGATAGAACCGGCGCCCATATGGGATCCCTGGGGTGCAAGGCGAGGACCTTAACCACTGCGCCACTGCGCCGGGCCCCAGATTTCATATTCGTGAAGTTACTGTCTGCATGGGAAGCTTTGTTTTGTTCTGTTTTTATTGTTAACGTTCAAGTTGTTTGACATTGTTTTTGAAACACGACGTGTTTCAAACATCTATGTGACAGAGTGAATAAAGACAGTGGTCTGTGAGCAGGCGCAGGTGTGTGCAGTGGGCCAGGAAGGCATGCCAGGTGATGGTTAGGGGAGGCCTCAGGAAAGGTGGACGTTAACCGCATCTCTTGTTCAGGGGTGGGCTGCTCAGGGCGCTGCTGGCTGCAGACGCTGAGGAGGAGGGGACCTGGGAGTGACACAGGGTGGAAAGGGCGGGCAAGTTTGGGGAGCACAGCGGCTGCTTTTGAACTGGTAGTGGGAGAAAGGATGGGAGTTAAGGATGGCTACATTGGGTGGGTCTGAGAGCCCTGATAATTTTCTTTAAGCAGCAAGTTCTGAAAATTACATTTCTACTTGGTCTTTAAGCTTCCAGCTTTCCCCCCCTCCCCTGCGGAGATACATCTCTAAATGATCTGCTGTAATACAACATTGTGAAAACTCACAAAGGAAAAGCGATTGCATATTCATCAGACACAGTCATACTTAAAATTATGCATGGTATTGTTTTCAATTCCTGATTTTTTTTAAGTAAATTAAAAAATTTCAATCTAGTTGAATAAATTAATATAGAAGTTATAAATCCTTTTTTTTCGATGTTTGCTTACTTTTCATTGCTGTTTTTGAATCTTGATGAGTTAAGTTAGGCATATCAGACCATAACATTTTGTAGAATAAGATTTTAATTATAAACCCTAAGTGAATGAAATTTTTGTAGATAAAAAGTATCATTAACTTGGATACCCTTCAATTAATAGCAAATGAAAGTTGCTCTATGGCTGGTATAATTGTACATTTAATAATAAAACTAGGGCCCGGTGCAGTAGCCTAGTGGCTAAAGTCCTCTTATTGCACGCCCCCTGGATCCCATATGGGCGCTGGTTCATGTTCTGGTGGCCACACTTCCCATCCAGCTCCCAGCCTGTGGCCTGGGAAAGCAGTTGGAGATGGCCCAAAGCCTTGGGACCCTGTCCCCGCTTGGGAGACCTGAAGAGGCTCCTGGCTCCTGGCTTCAGATCAGCTCAGTTCTGACCATTGTGACCACTTGGGGGGTGAAATCAGGGCATGGAAGCTCTTTCCCTCTGTCTTCCTTTCGGTATATCTGCCTTACCAATAAAAAAATAAGTAAATCTTAACAGTAATAATGATAATAAAACTCGTTGTGTTCATTTCCTAGCCTTTGATGTTCCATTCTACCTATCTGTTGTGTTTTTAAGTATAACAAATACTGGAATACTTTTCCTTCAGGTGGTGAAACCAATCCCTATTAAAGGAGATGGATCCGAAGTGGGTGGCCTGGCCGCTGAGTGTCCAGGAGAGAGCCAGGCAGGCAGCCCCTGTCCGGTCCCTAAAGGCCGCCGGAGCCCGTCTCCGGGCGGCTCCCCGTCTGGTCGCACCGTCAAGTCCGAGTCGCCAGGAGTGAGGAGGAAGCGAGTTTCCCCCGTGCCCGTAAGTCAGTGTGTGCGCATCTGCTTTCCAGACTCTTTGGAGCACAGAAGAGCTTGGCCTGGCTGTGCTGCTGGAGCAGCAGGTCTCCCAGGGGCACAGGGCCCGGACCCCCCTCCGGCCTCCGCCTCGTCACACTGCCTTGGGCAGAACGGGACGTGCGGCCTTTGTCTTTCCCTGCTTTGATGTTCGCAGGGACGTGATAATAAAGCTACTGTCCAGGCCCCCTTGCGGAGTGAGAGCTGTGACAGTGGGCAGGATTTATTTCATCGTTCTGCACTGATCGTTAGAGAAGAAAGACAGTTTCATTTCGTAAGGATGTCTGATGAAGGAACAGAAGTTTTGTTAAGTCTCAGCCTTTATTCATATACACCGTGTGTGACATCCTGTGGTGAAATCAGCAGAACGAAACACCAAAGAGTGGCTGTCTCAAGGGAAAAGCAGTTGTGCAGTTGTTAAAGTTGTGGCTAGGATAGTCAGTGTCGTGGAAAAGCATCACGTGAGGGAACACGGCCAGCTGATCAGGGTTTTACAGACTTTGGGATTTAGCAGGCATTTTCTTAAAGATGAGTTGTGACTGTCATTCTGAGAAAATAACTGTAAGTGTTTCTTTCATCAGTGATAAAATTTGAGATTTCAGAGCAAAACCTGAAAGCTGATGAAACTCTTTGTCGCTGTGACCGTGACAGTTTCTCAAATACTTTAACTTTTTATTGAGATCGGTTGACATCAAATGTAATGTAATCTGTGTCATGCAATGCATACGTGTGGGCTCTTATGCAATGCA
Organism: Ochotona curzoniae; assembly: GCF_017591425.1. NCBI lineage: Eukaryota > Metazoa > Chordata > Mammalia > Lagomorpha > Ochotonidae > Ochotona > Ochotona curzoniae. The sequence goes on from NW_024465582.1 coordinate 26,520,560, forward strand.
GCCTGAACACTTAGGAGACCTGAGTAGCTTCGTGAGCTCTGCTTTTACACATGAGCACTGCAATGTGGATCAAAGTGATAACGGGTCAAAACTCCATGTGGTTTCAGGCTCTACATGTCAGCTGTCTTCGGGAAACTACTTTTTGAGATTTAGTTTATTATCTAAGGAGAATAGTAATAATTATTTGATAGGGCGATTAAAAGACTGCTCTCTGAGACAAGTATTGGCACCGTGAGTTAAGCCACCGCTTGGGCCACCCACACCTCATGTCCCGGTGTCTGGCTTGAGGCCCGGCACTCTGCACTGACAGTCCAGCCTCCTGCTGGTGCTTCATGGGGGTAGCACATGTTGGCCCACATGGTTGGGTTCCTGCTGCCCGTGGGCAACTGGACTCGAGGTCCCGGCTCCCGGGCCCATCCCTAGCATTTGGGGAGCAAACCAGCAGATGGAAGATGCCTTCATTGTCACTACCATCTCCCATCATTTTGCCTTTTACATATCTGTGTTGGATTTTTTCATGTACTTGAAGCATCAAATCACAGCTGACAATGTGGAAGCAGCTGTGATAATCTTACTGTTTGCTGTACTGAGTTGGACAAAGGACATCTGTAAATTAGCTCGTACTTGGTCCTCTCAGCCAAACATTTATCCTCAGTTACAGATTTTAAAAGTTCGCCTGAGTTCAGTACATCAGATGAAGCGTTTTTGCCTTTCTTTAAGAAAAAACATATATTTACACACACTTTCAGACTGTAATCTGCCACACAGCTATCTGATGTGACCTCTTTGATTCATAGTTTCTTATCAAAAAGTGAGATGCTTATCTAACGGAAAACAATTGTGTGCAGTTTCAGAGTGGCAGAATCACTCCGCCCCGAAGAGCCCCGTCCCCCGATGGCTTCTCCCCGTACAGTCCCGAGGAAACGAGCCGCCGCGTGAACAAGGTGATGCGGGCCCGGCTGTACTTGCTGCAGCAAATAGGACCCAACTCCTTCCTGATCGGCGGCGACAGCCCAGACAATAAATACCGCGTGTTCATTGGCCCACAGGTAGGATTCGTCACACTTTTATATTTTATTAGTAGATGTTACTAACACATATTTAAATATTACAATGTTCTTAAACGTAGGTCAGTTGGGGCAGGCAAACGGCCTGGCACTTAGGAACCCCCTTGCGATGCCTCCTTGAAATGCCTGGCTGGGAGTCCCAGCTTGCTCCTGATTCCAGCTTGCTGCTGGTGCGCAGCTGGAAGGCAGCGGGTGATGGCTCACACAGCTGAGTTTCTGCCTAGAATGAGTCCCTGGATTCTAGCTTTGATCTGGCCCTGCCACCACTGTAAAATATAGACCAGGGGGCCGGCATTTTGGAATAGCTGGTAAAGCTGCCATCTGTAACATCAGCATCATGTATGAACCCAGTTCAAGTCCCAGGTGCTCCACTTTGGAATCAGCTCCCTGCTAATGCATTTGGGGAAGCAGCATAAGGTGGCACCAGGACTTGGCCCCTGCACCCTCACGGGAGACCCAGGTGAAGGCCCTGCTTCACGCCGGCCATTGTGGCCACTCAGGGAGTGAGCCAGCAAATGGAAGAGCTCTGTCCTTCTCTATCTCTCCTTTTCTGTAATAAATAACTTTTAAGAATAGAACAAGTAGGGCCCGGCGCAGTGGCGCAAGTGGTTAAGGTCCTCGCCTTGCACGCCCGGGATCCCATATGGGCGCCGGTTCTATCCCGGCAGCCCTGCTTCCCATCCAGCTCCCTGACTGTGGCCCGGGAAAGCAGTCGAGGACGGCCCAAAGCTTTGGGACCCTGCACCCACGTGGGAGACCTGGAAGAGGCTCCTGGCTTCGGATCGGCATAGCATCGGCCGTTGCGGCTCACTTGGGGAGTGAATCATAGGACGGAAGATCTTCCTCTCTGTCTCTCCTGTCTGTATATCCGCCTTTCCAATAAAAATAATAAAAATAAATCTTTAAAAAAAAAGAATAGTACAAGTAAAATAAAATTTTAGATCAGTAATAAAGTTTACTTAAGATGTATTTTTGGCTGATAACTGTTTTTCTTTAGCACAGTTGTGAGGTTTTTTTTACTATCGCTTAACATATCCAATAAAATATATTTGTGTAGTATAATCATTGGCTATAGGAGATTAATTCATGAGATGGCTGGCTGGAGACTTCTTATGTCATGCATACAAGGGGACTTTAGGAGGCTTGTGGCAAGTGTGTATTAGGGAAAAGCTATACAAAGATAGAAGGTTTGCACAAAAATAAGCCTATCTTTTAATTATATTTTTCCATGAACTTTGAAACTATGCTGGCATATGAGGAAAATGAAAAATATACATTTTTTGGTAATAAATTTGGAAATAAAAAAATCATAAATATTCAAGTTCTAATAGAATCATAGATTTATTAATTTGTAGGTCTTTTTTAACTCTTCAGAACTGCAGCTGTGGGCGTGGAACATTCTGCATTCATCTGTTATTTGTTATGCTCCGGGTATTTCAACTAGAACCTTCAGACCCAATGTTATGGAGGAAAACCTTAAAGAATTTTGAGGTAATCTTTTTGTAACATGCTTCAGAGTAAAATTGCCAACAAATTCTTACTTGTGAAAATTTTCCATGGGCACTAAGTTTAAATAGACAGTGTTTTCAAGGTGTGAGGGTATATAAGATACTTACAAATGGTTCTTGTGCCTATTGAGTGATGTTTTTTTCTCCTAGTCTGAAAAAAAACAGTGAACACTGAACTGTTAAAAAAAAAGACAATGTCCACTGTATTTTCCTATTTTTGAAGCTCTTAAATCAGCTTTATGAAAAACTTAATGCAAATACAAATGAAGAATTCAACTTACAGAGTTCTTCATATGCAAAATAATTATGGTAAAAATGTCATTGTTACTGTCTTTTTCCAACGTCAGGTTGAGAGTTTGTTCCAGAAATATCACAGTAGACGTAGCTCAAGGATCAAAGCCCCATCTCGTAACACCATCCAGAAGTTTGTGTCACGCATGTCAAATTCTCATACATTGTCATCATCTAGTACTTCTACATCTAGTTCAGAAAACAGGTTAGTATGTTGTTTTAAGGAATGTAAACCATTAATGTAGTGTTTTAATTCTAGGGGTAATGTTTATATCTTGCTCTTTGATGCAATTATTGAATCTCTCTGGTTAAAATTAAGGATAAAAAATATTTAAGGTCATCTGAGAATAAATGTGGACATTTTGTCCTAAAAGCTACTAGGTTAAAACTGGAATATTAATACAATTAATGTCTGTTTGATAAGAAAAGTCGAGTGGCAGAGAGAAAATGACTGTGTGGTGTGTATCAGTCACTACTTTGAGCCAAGCACCTGTTAACTGTTTCATTCCGTGCTCAGAACAACTTCAGTGGGTCGTGTTTCTTTGCTTTAGGGATGATGCAGCTGAGGCATTGTGTGGATGGGAAGTATCTGCCAGGCTTTTATATAGGACAAGAAGGTTCTTCAAAATCACTCTCAGATAGAGAGCCCACTTTGTGTAGTGTGACTGCTGCTTTCACACCTGTCCCGAGGGAATTCTTACCTTGGTTCTTCTTCCTGTGAGAACCCAGGCGTGGCTCTTCAGAAGACTGGTTAGTTGTAAATCAAGGTACAGTGGCTGTTTTTATCACAGTTATTGCTTAAAATCTGCAGCGCGTCTCAGTCTCCCACTGCCTAATTGATGTTACAAGAATGACCGTATATGCCTAAAGCATCTAAAATGTAGCCCAGAGAGACGAGTGTCAAGTGTTCTTTTTTGTAGTGTTATAACAACTCTTCTTGCCATCCGTGACATCACTTGATTGATTTCGGGGTTTAATTGCTTCCAAGAGGAGAGCTGCCTCTCTCCTGAGGATGTCTCCTGAGCCTTCCCAAAGCACCCTAGTTCCACCTTCATCCCATCAACCCTTGAAACATTGTGGTTGTCTTCAAATTCAGGAACAATAAGAAAGTGCTGTTATCCTGACAAGTACCCAGTACAGAGAACAGAGAGAGGTTTTCCTCTAGAAAAAACAAATGTTTTAATTTTTACAGTTCTGATAAAATGAGTTGATTTCTGAGCTCCAGATGTTTTCAGTTGTTTGGGAAGTTGAGGGTTTTCTGGTTTCTGTGGCTCAGCGCTGCCTGCGGCCGCCCAGGGCCTGGGAGCTGGGAGCAGAGGCAGGCAGTCGAGCCTGGAGATCAGCCCTGCCTCGGCGAGGCTCTTCTCCAACCTCTCTCCTCAGGAGAGTTCTCCAGCGTGTGGACCCAGACTGTATTCCAGACCTAGAGCCCTTCTTTTGATTGACAACATTTCTATGACTTTTCGTTTTGCAGAAAAATTAAAAATGCTGAAAGCCAGGTAGCTAAGGTTAAAATAGATTCCCTCTTCAGATGGGGGGTGTGGAATAAAAGCTTACAGGTATGGGCCAGCTGGGGTTGCTTGTGTGCATCTGTGTCCCCACAGAGAACTCAGAGGACATGCCATTTTCTCATGTCAGATTGTCCTGCTTGGCTGGTTACATTTTTTGTTTTATGTTTAAAAAAAAAACAAACTAAAAATCAGTAAGAAGAAACTATTTCTCTGCACATTTCATATAATTTTTAAAAACATATGTTTTTATTGGAAAGCAAGATTAGCAGAGAGGGAGAAACAGAGGAAAAGATCTTGTTTCCACTGGTTGACTACCTAAATGCCCACAGTGGCTGGAGCTGTGCCAATCCAAAGCCAGGAGCTTTTTTGGGTCTCCCACGCGGGTAAGGGTCCCAGGCTTTCGGCCGTCCTCTGCTGCTTTCCCAGGCCACAGGCAGGGAGCTAGATGGGAAGGGGAGCCGCCAGGACACTAAACAGCGCCTATAGGAGATCCTGGTGCTAGAAGTGGAGCCATTGGACCAAGCCCAAGATTACATAAAATTTTATAGTATTTCAGAAACAATTTTTTAAATGGGGACAAACAAAATGAAAGTATTTTTAAAAATTAACAAAGCTGTGTCCCACGTAGTGGTATAGCAGGTGAAGCTGCTGCCTGTGGCACTGGCGTCCTATGAGTACTGGTCGGAGTCCTCCTGCTCTGCTTCCTGTCAGACTCCCTTTTAGTGGTCTGGGAAGGCAGCAAAAGCCCAGCTCTGGCCATCTGGGGAGTGACCCAGGGGCTGGAAGACCTCTCTTCCCCCTCCCCATTTCTCCTTTCTATAATTCTGCCTTTCAAATAAATAATCTTTTTAAAAAATTAACAAAACCTCGGGCCCAGCACAGTGGTGGTCTAGCAGCTAAAGTCCACTCCCTGAACGTGCCAGGATCCCATATGGGCACAGGTTCGAATCCTGGCAGCTCCACTTCCCATCCAGCTCCCTGCTGGTGGCCTGGGAAAGCAGTCGAGGACGGCCCAAAGCCTTGGGACCCTGCACCCGTGTGGGAGACCCTGAAGAAGCTCCTGGCTCCTGGCTTTGGATCGGCGCAGTTTCAGACATTGCAGCCACTTGGAGAGTGAAATCAGGGGATGAAAGATCTTCTTCTCTGTCTCTCCTCTCTGTATACCTGACTTTGCAATAAAAATAAGATAATTTTTTTAAATAACAAAATCTTATCCCCAAACCCATAAAACTACAAACAGGAACCAAGGGTCCCAACACATAAATGGGCAGAGGCATAAAGAAAATGTTCACCAAAAAATAGTTTTTCAGAGGCTAATATGTGAAAATTGCTCACATAAGAGAATACACATCTTTTTTAAAAAAATTCCAGTTTCGGGCCCAGCATGATAGCCTACAGGCTGGGTTCCCCGCCTTGCACACATCAGGATCCCATATGGGCACCAGTTCTAATCCCAGCAGCCTTGCTTCCCATCCAGCTCCCTGCTTGTGGCGTGGGAGGGCAGCTGAGGACAGCCCAAGGCCTTGGGACCCTGCACCCACATGGGAGACTTAGAGGAGGCTCTGGGCTCCTGGCTTCAGATTGGCTCAGCTCCAACCATTGCAGCTACTTGGGGAGTGAATCAGCAGATGGAAGATCTTCCTCTCTGTCTCTCCTCCTCTCTGTATATCTGACTTTGTAACAAATAAAAATAAATCTTTTAAAAAAATACTTATTTTGTTTTTTGAGAGTTTTTTTGGTAGAATTACTAAAATTTAGAGGCTTTTATTATAAGATATATTTCTTTGTTTGCTTTGTTGTATAGCCTTTCTGGGGAAAAAAAGGCAGATTTTTTTAAAAAAAATATTTGATTAATGCAACAAATGTAGTGTTTTTTAAAAAACAAACGTATTTTTTTGGAAATGTACAGGCCTTACACATCTGGCCACTTCCCATGGTTTTACGGTGCAAGATTGATAGCAAACATACATCAGCAAACGAATGAGACAACTTACCTACTGCACAGCGGCCTTGTCTTTATGTTGTCATGGAAATGTTCTACCAGGAATGGAAGTTAGAAAGTCACCTGTCTAGGCTGACTGCGTAAAATGACTGCTCATAATTTGCTACAACTTTCTAGAGCTACACAGAGCCCACAGTCCCCGCATTCTGTGCCTAACCACACCCCCAGCCACACAAGGATATGTGTGCTTTTAAAGCATGACATGTCTTCAGAGGTAATTCTAGAGAAGTGGGCAGATATGCACCACCACAAAAAATGTGAAATGTTCTTTCAGATTCAGGATACGAATAGATGAACTGCAGGTCGGGGACAATGTGGTACGTTTGTTCATGGTCAGATCTTACAGCACTCTATTCATTTCAGAAGAACAGTGGCAGAATTTGAGGCACAAATGTCCTTTGTAAGACTGAAGTTCAGGCATTAAATTATCTTCATAGCCAAGCAGGCTACACCCATGCCCTCCTCCTTCTGTGCGTGCACAGGTGTTTGAACTGAATTTAAAGGAACTCTGAAATACCCAGAATTTATGGTGTTCACATTCTAAAATACAGATAGTTCTTGGCATGCAGCATTCCTTTTCTCTTCTTGAGCGTGTAACACTGGTGCTTCCCTTGCGTGCAGCATGAAGGACGAAGAGGAGCAGATGTGTCCTATCTGCTTGCTGGGCATGCTGGACGAGGAGAGCCTGACGGTGTGTGAGGAGGGCTGCAGGAACAAGCTGCACCACCACTGCATGTCCATCTGTACGTGTCGCCTTCCCTGCCTGGGCTCGGAGAGCGCAGTGGCTCGGGGCAGGGTTAGGATGTTAGGAGCGTGGCCAGGCTGGTGGGGAGACTGGCAGGTCAGATACCTAGGCCCCCGTGAGGTGTTCTGACAAGTTGTGGAGTTCGGAAGCTGCTAGATGAGGTGTGAGAAAGTCAGCATCGTCTAGTCCATGTGGTAATGATGAGGTAGGAACAGTGCCCCCCTAGCTGGTGCACCCGGAGGTGAGGAAGTGGGAGGTGAGCTGGGTGGGCAGTGCAGTGAGGGGACAGCATCGCAGTAGGGTCGGGATGACCTTGCCAAGGTCGGGGGTCAGGCGGGCAGGACACTTGGAGGAGTGAACAGTGTGTCACCACAACTGGTGAGGTAGATGTTTGCCTGCTTACAAATATTCTCTTGAGGTTCCCCAGAAACAAATTCTCTACTAACCATTGCAAATAGTTACACATACATTTGGTGTTAAATATCTACATTTTTGCAAGCTTTTTTTCTTTCATTTTCCAGGGGCAGAAGAATGTAGAAGAAATAGAGAGCCTTTAATATGTCCCCTGTGTAGGTCTAAGTGGCGATCCCATGATTTCTACAGGTAATAATTTTGAATTTATGACTCACATGTTTAGTGAAAGAAGCAAGTGTTCTCAAAAAGTGGTGTGAATCTACTCAGCATTTTTTTAACCGGTGTTGCTGTTGTTTGTTACAGCCACGAATTGTCAAGCCCTGTGGACTCCCCTTCCTCCCTGCGAACCTCACAGCCCATCCACCAGCCACCCTTGGGTGGGTCACAGAGAAGGAACCAGGAGAGCAACTTGAACCTTACCCACTACGGAGCTCAGCAGATTCCACCTGCTTACAAAGATGTAGCTGAGCCCTGGATTCAGGTCCGTGGCGTTTTGTTCATTTCCCAGAGAATCAGTGAGAACTCAGCTAATATGCCGGACCCCTTATTTACTTGCTTATCATTTAGAAAACACTTTGGCTTTTTTCCATCATGAGTCTTACTTCACTAAGACTTTTAATTCTATGTCTAGTGTTAATACTGTGCTGCTTTTTAATGCAGGTTAAGCTTCAAAAATTCTTTGTAATTTTACCTGCCAGTTTATAAACATCTTTCTGAACCAACAGAACTAACAAGTTATCCCAGGACAGAAACTAAAATCCTTCCATGTTTTTTCTGATGTTAACACCCCCTTCTTGCCAGAAATTCCTGTTGCTTTTTTGCTGTCATTTCGTTTTTCCTTTCTGAATCTTAATGGTAAATAGTGATGCCAAATGACCACCAAGTGGTGAGTAAGAAAAACATCGATCGTGGCCATTTGTAAAGATAGTTTCTGTTCCTTTACTGTTCTCTTCCAGTCACTTTAACTTCAGTAACGTAGGGGCTTTTGTTGCTTTCTTGATTGCTTAGTCCTTGCTTGAAGACTGTAGGATCCGGGCCCAGCGGCACTGTGTCCTAGTGGCTAAAGTCCTTGAACACACCGGGATCCTATATGGGCACCGGTTCTAATCCCAGCAGCTCCACTTCCCTTCCAGCGCCCTGCTTGTGGTCTGGGAAAGCAGTGGAGGACGGCCCAAAGCCTTGGGACCCTGCACCCGCGTGGGAGACCTAGAAGAAGAAGTTCCTGGCTCCTGGTTTCAGATCCGCACAGCATCGGCCGTTGCGCTCACTTGGGGAGTGAATCATCACATGGAGGATCTTACTCTCTGTCTCTCCTCTCTGTGTATCTGACTTTCCAATAAAAATAAATAAATCTTAAAAAAAAAAGAGAAAAAGAAAACTGTAGGATCCAAGGCCAGGGAGTGTCTTGAGTAGACAATAGAGAAGTAAAATGATTCTTTCCAATAATCTACTGAATTCCACAGATTGTTGTTAAATTTGGGAACAGACATATAAATCCATCTTCATGGCCATCATCATCCCACTGACATTTCTTCAGAGCCGCCGTCCAATAATTAAGTATGTAATTTTGTTCCCCAAAATTGTCTACCCAACTCTAATATGTAGACATTTTTCACATGACAAATTACCTTGGATATTAAGCTTACTTTTTGCTAATTGTTAGCTAAAACTCAAGGCCATTTACTCTTTCCTGCGCCTCTGGCAGGACACGGTCAGGACATACTCGGTAGTTCTGGGCATCCCACAACCCTTTGCTATTCTGAGCACAAGCATTTTTTACTTTAGTTTTTGACTTTTTTGTCTCCATGTACTGTAGTCTCACTTATACTTGGCTATTTTAGGGTTTTTGTTTGTTTCGTAGGATTTTTTTTAAAAGCCATTTCTGTCTAACAGAAAACAAACAAACAACAGCTTTTGATTTATCACTGGTGCCTGTTGCTCTCAGATCCTGCCTTCTGGTGCTTTCCTGTTTGGCTTGTATAACTCCTGCTCCAGGCTGCTTCTCCGTGAGGGAATGTAAGCAGTGTTTTCTTTGGGAGGTTGAAGGGGTCAGCCTGAACGATGCGCAGACCTGGAGATGCACGTAGCCTTCAGTGCAATGGGGTTCACTCTTCACTTTACTTGAATTAGTGTTAATGACTCGTGAGAACTATCAGGTAAACTTGAGCATGCAATTCTTCCTTGCTGCACACACCTGCAGATGTGTGAAGCGGTCAGAAAGGGGCCTTTCTTCCGTAGTGGTCAAAAATCATGTTTAAAATGGGGTGGCTTTATCCAGTTTTCCTTCCACTAAATTGTGTTTGTTTGACCCAGGTGTTTGGAATGGAACTAGTTGGCTGCTTATTTTCTCGAAACTGGAATGTCAGAGAGATGGCCCTCAGGCGTCTTTCCCATGATGTTAGTGGGGCGCTGCTGCTGGCGAACGGGGAGAGCACTGGAAACTCTGGGGGCGGCAATGGCCCCAGCGCAGGAGCCACCAGCGGGTCCCCGCAGGCCGGCGTCTCCGGGGACGTGGTGGGGGCCTGCTGCAACGTCCTGTCGGTGGTCTGCGGCGACCCTGTCTACAAAGTGTATGTTGCTGCTTTAGTAAGTAGCGTCATTCCCTCACCATCTAAGTGGGGCCGGGGTTGGGAGGGGGTCTTGGCCGATCGTTTCAGATACTGTTTACCAGATACAGTAGAGTTGCATTACCAAATTAAACTCTGGAAAAATCTAAAGTTCCTCTCCCAGAATCCCAGGAGATGACATTTTTCAGCTTCTCACCTGACTTCCCTTGCTGCTGATTTGAATGTGGTCAGGTTTTCTCACATCTCTTCGCTGTTCTTCAAGCAGAGTGGCTTGCTGTTTGCATCTCTGCGTATTCCTGGGCAGCCACTCTACACATGATCAAGTAAAAACTCCCAGATGCCTTATGGGATAAAGTGATCACAGCTACTTTGACTTTTTTTTTTTTAATTTGATATCCATTGGCTTCTCAGAGAATTTAAGAATCATTTTTGCCTGGTTCTTAATAGGCATTTTTTATGGAAATGCAAGAGCTGATCCACAGAAGAGCCTGCTATGGTCTGGGACTGCTCTCTTGTTCCTACTTTTAGTCTGGGAGCAATTGCCTTCCACTAGTGGGTGAGGCTGTTGCGACTGGATATTTCCTGTCCAGCTCACAGGCTTCTTTAGGGCAGCCTTAGCGTGTGCACCTTGGCCAGATATGTATTTGTTGGAGGTTAGGGTGCGGCTACAAGGGCTGTCCAGTGTTTATCACCACTAATGGCCTCAGCCTAGTACATGCCAGAGGCACTGCTGCCTTAACCTCTCTGCCCCCAAGTCATGCCAGTCAGTAGTGGCACCTCCTGGTAATGTTACCGAGTAGGGCACCCCAGTTCAGAATCCCTGCTTAACTAGTACCTGTCTCTTTCACTTCCTCAGTCTCTAAGCTTCCTTCTGACATGCACAGTCTTTGTGTCTGACCTATCTGCTGGTGCGTGCTTTGTTAAGTCTTCTAAGCCTGGAGGTTAGGGACGTGGGCCACGTGGGCATGCTCAGCTCTGGTCTCACCTGACCCAACTGGCTATTCAGTTAAGGTTTCAGAAATCTAGACTTCTGGTTCTCCGTGTGTTAGCAGTGGGACTCTCCAAGAGTTACTTCACAGACTGTCTTACACTTTCATATTCTCACCTTGAAAGCGATGAAAATATTTTCGCTTTTCAATGTGAAATAAGATGATGTGGAAACTTCTAACCATGATGCCTGGTGCAGTTTTGAAAATACAGTAGTTACCGATAGCATATAAATGCCACCTGAATTAGAAACCATTAGAAGCTTCTAGAACTTAAACATCTTATACATCAAAGTTCTGTAGAAGTCTTGTAGGGTTTTCAGAAGTTCCCTGAACACACACACACCACCCCACCTCTCTCTTAGTTATGATCAGCAAATGCAAAATTACTCAAAGGTGACCAGGTCTGTTTTAGTGAGTTTTTAGGAACCCTGAAATAAGCGGAAACAGTTTGTGAATCTGTAAGAGCAGCAGGCAGGATGCATTGTTCCCAGATGTGCCCGTTTTTCTATCAGTCGTTTGAGACGAGTGTACTGTGGAATTTTTGACTCGGCCTTTTGCCTCTTCCGGCTCTTTGCAGCACAAACCTTTAGACACTTGACTACCTGGCAGGTTTCTCTTTTTGGGAACCCATCTTCTGGGAGCCATCCCTCGTTTTCCCAGCCAGTGGTGACCCCTTCCTCCTGCCATGTCGCCCACCTTACAGACACCACCTAGTGCCTCACTCTGGTTGCCCAGCTGAGCTTCAGGCTGTCCGTCAGCTGGCCTGGGAGCTCCGGGAATTTGGGCACGCTAAACGATGCCTCTCTCCTCTGCCCTCGGAGCTTTCCTTTCTCATTTTCATCACCATTTCCCCACCCTCTTTTCTTGTCTTATTCCTTCTGCTTCCCTCCCCATGTATCATTCCTTGCTGAACCATGTGGGAGTCTTATCTAGGTATCATGACGCTTGGTCTTCACTTCCTTGGCACATGTCAAACATACATGCTTCTGAGTGATCACAGTGCACCCTGCATGTTCTCATTCATGCCATCATTGTGTACTACCAAACTCCTATTCCAGTCTTCTCAGTTGGGTCAGCAATATACTTTACAGCTAAATTGCAAACTTCATTCATATTGCATTAATTTTCCCACCAATTTTTTTTCTGCCTGAAGATCCTGTGCAGACTCCCACATTACAGTCAGTCATCCTGCCTTGGTGTGCCGCTACTCATCTATGATTTTACCACCTCTGCCTGTCTGTCATGACCCCGGCACTCTTGAACTGTACCTGGTTGGAGTGGAGTGCCTGTCCATGTGGGTGTATGTGATGGGTGCACTGAGAGTGCCTCACACTTGGCACAAGAAAGCCACGGGCTGCGGGGTGGCGGGGCGGTCCCTTCTCTGGGCACTGCAATGGCGGCTCATGCTCTCGAATTGTGGGATGTCTGGTGTCTCTGCTATAAGTTTCTTTGAGGCTGTACAAATTCTCTTTCTCGTTGGAATTGTGCCCATAGTTAGCATTTGTCACATCTGACGTAGGGCACATGTTACCAGTCCAATAGAACTGGTCCTCTAAAGGTGTGGAATCTGTTGTCCTCACTCTTTCCCTGTTAATTGAGATCCTTCCATATGAGCTGTCTCTTTCCCTTTTATGTATCTGTTCGGTTTTAATTTATATTAATGTAAACGCAGATATTCTGTAGCTCACAGGGCAGCCAGCATTTTGTTGCTTGAATGATTCCAGCGTTGGTCATCAGGAGCTCTTTGGGCTTGGCTCCTATTCTTTTCCCAAAAATAATTTTTTATATTAGTCAAATTGTGTTTTTTAAATACTGAATTTGAATAATTACTTTCTGCTACATTTTTTATTTATTCGGCTATTTCTTCATGCTATTACAAATTCTGATTCTTTTTTTAATGTTAAATTGTTGGTGCTTCTATGAAGTAAACAAATTTCATGTATTTCACAATGCAAATTGAGGGGCACAGTGATACTTGCCACCCTGTTCTTCCTGCCCACGTTCCCCACCCCCACCTCCTTCCTTACTTCCGCTTCCTTTTTCATTCGTTTTTATAATGACATACTTTCAGTTCATTTCACAAGCACCAGATTAGCATTCCATAGGTAAAGAATTCAACAAATGGCAAACTGGGGGGAGGAGGGTGGAGAAAAACATTGTTCCCCAAGAATTCAGACCGAGGTTGTAAGCAGTGATCACATCTCAGCATGTCAGTCTTTTGGTTTTTTTTTTTTTTCAATAGGTAAAGCTCCATCACTATCGTTACTGTTACTCAGAGCGTCTCAGAGTAGTCTGTGGTCTCCAATGCTTTTTAAACCCAGACTGACCTGCAGTTTTTCCTCCCCAGAAAACGTTGCGAGCGATGCTGGTGTATACTCCCTGTCACAGCATGGCAGAAAGACTCAAGCTGCAGAGACTTCTCCGGCCAGTTGTCGACACCATCCTGGTCAAGTGTGCTGATGCCAACAGGTGAGGCCTTCCTGGAACCCTCACACCCAGCAAGGCCTTGTCACATGTTTACATCTGAATATTCTTCTCTAATGTGGGTTCAGAAGTCAAGATCTCTGACACTAGAGGGAAGAGCCAGTGGCAAGCAAAAGCCAGCCTGACAACCATTAGTGTGTTAGTGACCAACTCTTAAATACGCTCTTAATCTGAAATCCAGTTGAGGGAAACATTAATAAAGGTATCTGTAAACTAGAATCTGACCTGGGAAGATGAATTACTAGTAGAATCCTTACATCTTCCAGCCATTACTATCAGGAGCCAAAAAGATGCTATTGTTTTACTCTTGCAAGGAGTTTTTCTTGAATTCTTCAAGGAATCTATATATTTTTGAAAATATCCTTGGAGACTAACAAGGAACAAAGTAATGCTAAGAAGAAAACTGAGGCGGTGAAAGAAGTTGGGGCTGTAAAATGAAGCCCGGTCCAGGCTTCCTGAGCCAGTGCTTACCTTCTGTGCTATTTCAGAGCAGGAGGAAAAGGCTGCCTCATTCAGCGGGCAGGGCCCTGGCAGACAGGTGTGTCACACTCCCCATTGCTGCAGCCCAGCACATCTTGGCTGTCAAGAGTGTTGGGTCTTCCTGTGGTGGCCTCTGCCGTGACACCCATTCTCCCTGTGCGTTCCTGTCCTCCCCAAGTGGACTCAGCTCATTGTTGAGACCCTCAAAAACTATCTAATCAGACTAGTGACTTTTCCTCATAAAGTTTATGTTTGACCGCCATTGTTGTGCCCACAAAACACTACCAAGTGAAAAATGCTTGTTGCTCAGAGAGTACATTATAACTCAATAAAATAGCCAAAATCACAAATATTTTGTAAAATGAATGTGAAAAGTATCATTTTCAACACCAGGATAGTTGCTTTTTTTGAGAATTTCAGTGTTTTCACAGCATTTGTTGTGTTTGCTCCTTTCTGAAATCTGTTAGGCTGTTTATTTAGCCACTCTCCGTTTAATGACAATACTTAAAAAAAATTTTATTGTTTGGATATTGGTAACTCATTCTGGCTATCAGAGAATTGAAGGGATTTGAATGGAAAGGTTTTGTTTTTCAAGAGATTCTTGCTGAAGTTCAGAAATGAAAACCTCAGGAGCTGCATTCTTCTTTATTATTATTATTCTGATATTATCTCATTTAAGTCAGTACTTCACAAAAACTAGCACTAAAGATTCCCTGCTGCCATGGAAGGTAAGTTTGAACTTACACAGATGTAATGACGAATGTCCTTTCCAGTGGCATTTGTTGATGAGGCTTCAGGGGTAAAAAGCCAACACTCTGGAAACCCGGCTTGGTCCTAGAGCTGGACGTTCCTGTGCTGCTGTCGGCGGACAGGTTCTGCTCGGCCCAAGCCTCACGCTGCTTTTCTTTCTTTTCCAGCCGCACGAGTCAGCTGTCCATATCCACGCTGCTGGAACTGTGCAAAGGCCAAGCGGGAGAGCTGGCGGTCGGCAGAGAAATCCTGAAAGCTGGTAATCCTCCCTCACCCCACAGTAGCACAGCCCCCTCGCCGCCCCAGCAGCCTGGCCTCAATCTCACGGGGCACTCACAGTATTCTGAAAGTATAAATTGGTTTCACTCAGCTCAAGTTAGAGACCTGAATTAGATCAAAGTGAGATTCTTAAACAAATAGAAATGGTACTATATTTTGTTGGCCTTAGAATATTTAATCGTGTTTTGTTTTTTTTAAAATATTGTTTTTGTTTTCCTTTGTTTTATTAGGATCCATTGGCATTGGTGGTGTTGATTATGTCTTAAATTGTATTCTTGGAAGCCAAATTGAATCAAACAACTGGCAGGAACTCCTGGGCCGCCTTTCTCTGGTAGAGAGACTGCTGCTAGAATTTCCTGCAGAATTTTATCCTCACATCGTCAGTACTGATGTCTCACAAGCTGAGCCTGTGGAAATCAGGTAGCTTTGTCTTGGATGTTTTCTTCCCACCCACCCCTCATCTTCCTCAAGAATGACACATTTTAGAATTATGAAAGACTCGGAATTTACATAGAGCAATGGCTAGAATACTCCGATACTCTAGTATTTTGTGGAAAATGCCAAAAGAGCCTGCAAGCTCAGCTGTACAGTCAGATCTGAGGACCCTTTTGTAAATTGAATGGCCTTGTGATGTACACAGACTCAATTGGAACTTTGTGTATTTTTTCAGTCATTTGAGCCTGCATAGTGATCAAACTTTTCTCTTTCAGGTATAAGAAGCTGCTGTCCCTGTTAGCCTTTGCATTGCAATCCATTGATAACTCCCACTCGATGGTCGGCAAGCTGTCCCGAAGGATCTATCTGAGTTCTGCGAGGATGGTTACGGCAGTGCCCCATGTGTTTTCCAAGCTGTTAGAGATGCTGAGCATCTCTAGCTCAACCCACTTCACCAGGATGCGGCGGCGGCTGATGGCCATTGCCGACGAGGTGGAGATCGCCGAGGCCATCCAGCTGGGCGCCGAAGACTCCCTGGGTGGCCAGCAGGGCGGCTTCGTGCAGGCCTCCGCCCCTAACAGCTATCCAGCAACCACAGAGCGTACAGCCCAGCTAGAGAAAACTGGACAAGGACTGTGTGCTACAAAGTTGAGTGCCAGTGCAGAGGACGTCTGTGACAGACTGGCCAGCGTTTCAGTGGGACTTCCCGGCTCAGCAACAATGGAACAACCAAAGCCAGTGCTTCAGACAAAAGGCAGACCCCATAGTCAGTGTTTGAACTCTTCTCCTGCGTCTCATCTCTCGCAGCTAGTGCTCCCAGCCTCCTCCACCCCGTCGGTCCCAGCCAGCACTGCCACAGACCTCCCCAAGCAGAGGCCGCACGGATTCATTCCCTGCAAAGTGCCTTCTGCGTCTCCTCAGACACAGCGCAAGTTCTCCCTGCAATTCCAGAGAAACTGTTGTGAAAACAAAGACTCAGATCAACTTTCCCCAATCTTTACTCAATCAAGACCACTGCCCTCCAGTAATATACACAGGCCAAAGCCATCTCGACCCACTCCAGGTAACTCAAGCAAACAGGGAGACGCCACCACCAGCAGCATGACACTTGATCTGAATGGCACTGCCAGGTGTGGGGACGGCTCTGGCAGCAGCAGCAGCAGTGCTGGGAACGCCGTTATCCCCAGTGAGGAGACGGTGTTCACCCCAGTCGAGGAGAAGGGCAGGTTAGATGTCAACACTGAGCTCAACTCCAGTATTGAGGACCTTCTGGAAGCCTCGATGCCATCAGGCGACACGACAGTAACGTTCAAGTCAGAAGTCGCTGTCCTCTCTCCGGAAAAGGCTGAAAATGACGACACCTACAAAGATGATGTAAATCATAATCAGAAGTGCAAAGAAAAGATGGAAGCCGAGGAGGAAGAAGCGTTAGCCATCGCCATGGCAATGTCGGCGTCTCAGGATGCGCTCCCCATTGTTCCTCAGCTGCAGGTGGAGAACGGAGAGGACATCATCATCATCCAGCAGGACGTAAGTGGAGAGGCTCTGGGGGCAGTTGGCGTGGACTGCGCCCCTCACAGGGTTCGGTCACTGCAGTCAACTTCTTCACGCAGAGTTACTGAGTAACGCTTGTCTTGTTTAAGCAGCAGTGCTCCTGACTTCTAAGGCGTTAGTCTAAACTGTTCTGTATAATCACCTCTGTGATTCTATAATAGTGACCATTTCTGCATTAGATATTGGTCACCAACAGTGGCCATATAGAAGTCAAGGATGATGGTGGTTTGGGAACCCACACTGAGCAAGAGAAATATTTTTGCTAGACTCATCTCTTTAAAAACCTTACTCTTTTAACAGTAAAGATTTCTTCCATTTAATATGTAGACACCAGAAACTCTGCCAGGACATACCAAAGCAAAACAACCATACAGAGAAGACACTGAGTGGCTGAAAGGCCAGCAGATAGGCCTGGGAGCGTTTTCTTCCTGTTACCAAGCTCAAGATGTGGGAACTGGAACGTTGATGGCTGTCAAACAGGTAAATGAACTAGTTCATATTATGAAATAAAGCATGAGCAGCTACAAAAGAAGGGGGTAACACTATGTGTATATGTACTTTCTCTAACTTTTGGGAAACCTAAATTCCCACGTGGACATTGCTGGAGCTACCACGGTGCAGAACAAGCTACTGCTCCTCCTGTGACACAGCTCCCCATGTGAGCAGCCATTCGTGTCCCAGTTGCTCCTCTCCAGTTCAGTTCTCTCTTGCTTATGGCTTGGGAAAGCAGCAGAGAGGGAAGATGGCTCGCGTCTTCAGGCACCTGCACCTTCCTGGGAGATCTGGAAGGAGCTCCTGCTTCAGCCAGGCTCGGCCGTGGCCACTGCAGCCTGGGGAGTGCTCCGCACGCAGAAGTGCATGGGCTCGCTCTCCCACCCTTCTGTCTGTAAATCTTCCAAATAAAAATCTTAAAAAGCACCAGAACTATCACAAATTCTGTGTTTAGTTTGTAGGTGTGATTTTCACACTCCTCTGAGCAGTTTACTAAAGTAGTGCCATCCTAGGAGTTAAGGTTCATTTGTTTTAAAACAATTTCAAAACTGGTGACCTATTGAAACCACTTCAACGAGTATCTCTGAGCATGCCCCACATGTGGGACTTGGGGTGGGTGGGAAATCAGGTGGGGCTTCTCCCTCAATATCCCCCTGTACCTCAGATATATGAGGGAAACAATATGGAAATAATAGTTTTACCCACTTTCCTGGAGCCCTTGACCCTTTATGCGCAAATTAACCATGTAAAGATTGTTAAAATAAAAAATATTAATTAAAAAAAATAAATAAATAAAGGGAGAGACAGGAATTTTCCATCCACTGGCTTACTCCCCTAGATGGCTGCAAACAGCCCGAGCTGGGCCAGGCCGAAGCCAGGAGCTTTATCCGTGCCTCCCCCTTGGGGGCTAGGGAGGCCCACACACTTGGGCCAGCATCTGCTGCTTTTTCAGGTGCGCTAGCAGGGCGCTGGGTCCAAAGTGGAAAAGCCAGGACAGGAACTGACTCCCAGAAGGGACACTGGTATTGCAGGTGACAGTTCTAACACTACACAACACCAGCCCCTTGCTGCCCAAGAGCACCTGACCTGGCTTCTTTTGACAAAGTGCCCTGCATCCCTGAACACAGATGGTACAGCTAATCGGGATTTGTCCATTTTCAATCTGATTTTACATGAGAATTATAAGTAGCATCTCATCAGAACTCACCAATTTGTGAATGTTTCTTTGAAACAGGTGACATATGTCCGAAACACATCTTCTGAGCAGGAAGAAGTGGTGGAAGCACTGCGAGAAGAGATCCGAATGATGAGCCACCTGAATCACCCGAACATCATCAGGATGCTGGGCGCCACCTGCGAGAAGAGTAACTACAATCTCTTCATCGAGTGGATGGCAGGTCTGTGCACAGACTGGACTGTCTGCTGTCAAGTTTAGGGAAAATTTTTGTTAAATCGTTTCGATTTCCAAAAGTGAATCACCCCTAATTATATGACCTGCAAAGAGGGAGAGGAAAGAGGGGAGAGACATAAACCCAGAGCAAATTCCCATTCACTGGTTTGTTCCCTGAGTGCCACAACCACGGAGGCTAGCCTGGGCTGAAGCCAGAAACCAAGCCAGAGGTCCCTGGTTGTGGCCACCAGCTGTGTGAGCTATCACCTGTTTTCTTCCAGCCAAAACTAAGAGCCCAGTGCTCACATTTTGTATATTTTGGTTGAGAAGACAGGAGTGAATTGTACTTTGCAGGAACAGTTACATCCACAATTGTTCACTTTTAACGCATTCTGTAGTCTATCCCTCAAGTTAAGTTGTTCCATGAAAATGTCTCCTAAGGGGGCCGGTGCGGTGGTTCAATGGGCTGAAGGCGCTGGTATCCCATGTGGGTACCAGTCCAAGCCCCAGTTACCCCACTTCCACTCCAGCATCTTGCTTGTGGCCTGGGAAAGCAGTTCTTGGGCCCATGCAGCCATATAGGAGACCTGGAAGAAGCTCCTAGCTGCAGATGGGCTCAGCTCTGGCCTTTGCAGCCATTTGGAGAGTGAACCAGCAGATCAAAAGCAGCTTCTCTCAGTCTCTCCTCCTCTCTGTAAATCGACTTTGCAAGTAAAAATAAACAACCAGAAAATGAAAAAGAAGTCTAATTACTAGACTTTTGAAATGACACAGAAATGGGTTATTTTAGTTCCACTTCTGACACAGGATATAAATACATCACTTCAAATATGATTGTAAGTTAAATGCAGTAGTAAGTTTAAATGTAGTAGTAAGTTTAAGAAACCAGAGTGTAATGAATTCTTCCAAATCTGACTTGGGCTTGTAATTATTACTGTTTTGTATTTCTTACACAGGGGGATCTGTGGCTCATTTGCTGAGTAAATATGGAGCGTTCAAGGAATCAGTAGTTATTAATTACACTGAACAGCTACTTCGTGGCCTTTCGTATCTCCATGAAAACCAGATCATTCACAGAGATGTCAAAGGTGCGAGATCCTGGTGACAATAAGGAGACGCATGTGATTTTAAGCTTAGAAATTCAGTTTAGCAGCAAAGGTCCAACTATGGGATTGTCTGTCTCTAGAACGTTAGAACCGAAAGGGCTCTGGGCGTCCTGTCCACCTTCATGCCTCTACAGCGGATTACGACCCGTGTGTCAAGCCGCCTTCCCTATGGCCTTACTGCTAGTTGATGGCAGAAAAAAAAAGTCTCCCCATCCCCTTTCTTAGCCTTATGATGCACTGACTTTCCAGAACACTTGTGTTCTTGGTTTTACTTAGAATAATTGGAATATCGTAAACTTCTTTCACAAAAAATAATTTTGAAAATTACAAGTTGTTTATTTTGGTTGAGAGCAGCATTGGGCTTGCGTCCATGCACCTCCTTAGCTTGCATCGGACAGTATGTCGAAGTAATTCCATGATGCCTTTATAGTTAACTGTAGCATACAATTTGCATTGGTCTAGGTCAGTTGTGTCTCAAAACTAAGTCACACTGAAATCTGGGGAAAGAGATTTCTGTGAAGGCTTTCCAATACTTCAGCTTTCACACTACCTTAGGCCTCTTCTTCATTCTTTCCCTCTGGAACTGGATTTTTATAAGAGACTGTGTCCCTTTAGTAACAGCTGTGTCTGCGCCATGTAGTCCACTCCTCTCCCTTGGCGCAGTCACATCTGGGTACTTCATCTGCCCTTGCCCTTAACATCCGGTTCGTTTGCCCTCTTTCCCAACAGGTGCCAACTTGCTCATTGACAGCACGGGCCAGAGGCTGAGAATTGCAGATTTCGGAGCTGCAGCCCGCCTGGCATCGAAAGGCACCGGGGCGGGGGAGTTTCAGGGACAGTTGCTGGGCACGATTGCGTTCATGGCACCCGAGGTGAGAAGCAGCCGTGAGCGTGACGACAGTATTCCGGAGTTCTGTGTGACGGCATTGCACCTGTGACCACACAGTGGTCCCCATCTGTGCTCACCAGCTAGAATCCCGTAGCCCTAAAAATAAGGTTTTGGTAATATTCCTCTCATTTCAGGTTTTTCCATAATTGTTGACAGAATTCCAGAAGTTAGGTTTTAGTAGACTAGCTGCAAGATTGCTTCCAACAAGGAATAGCTGAATTGTTAGTAGCAGTTGTTTTGTAGTAAGCCCAAAATGCACACACGGAGCATTGGCAGTTTCCGTCTTCTGAAGGTGGATGAGCACAGAGAGGGCAGTCAGTAGCAGAAGTTGCACCAGCATGGCCAGTCATCTTCACGTGAAATCGTTACGTGTTTTCCTCCTGTCCCCTAGTTTACCAAGAACAGCGGGGCTGCTTGAGAAAGCTGTGGTGTGACCCTCCTAGACTCACAGTTCTCGAATATTTGTCCTGTATGAATGCAGTCCGCGCCGTGGCTCTTGGTACCACTGTTTTGCTTGGAAGTTAAAAAAACTAGTATTCATAACCACAAAAAAAAAATTGTAGTAAGTCTCATTTCCAAATCGCCTCTGCTTCGTTTTAGGTACTGAGAGGCCAGCAGTACGGGAGGAGCTGTGACGTCTGGAGTGTCGGCTGTGCTATTATAGAAATGGCTTGCGCCAAACCACCCTGGAATGCAGAGAAACACTCCAATCATCTTGCTTTGATATTTAAGGTAATTATGCGACAGGAGGCAGTTCCTCACAGGTCCTGCCTAACTATCAGTGTAACTTACAGGTAAACTCCCTTGCAATAAATACTCCCCAGGACTTTGGTGCCAGTATCCATGGCATGTGTGGTCAGTCCTCACTATTAGGAGTAGCTAGACTCTGTGAGGGCATTACAAACACTGAGTGTCTGAACATGAATCGTCATTCATGCTCAAGGGAACTTCAGTAAGTTCATGGAAAACGTTGTTTAAAAAAAACTATGTATTTCAGTTTGTTTACCAAAATTAAAACATCTTTTTAGTTACATTTTTCTTTGAATTTGTTATATACTTTTCACTTTAAAAACGTGAAGATTTTTATGTACTTTTCACTAAACAAAATGGTAAATGAGACTTTTATCTAAATTCACAACCAAGTCAGTTGCTAAATCCTACCTTTTTACCTGTCATCACACCACTCTGTGCTGTGCGGAGTGACGCGACAGGTGGCAGTCACAAGGTGCACAGGTGGACCAGGAGGCCCCCAGGCACCAGCTGGCCATGTGCCTGTGTGGGCCTCAGCCACCTGTGACTTCTCCACCACTCTTCCCCCTGTGGCAGAGACCCCCTGCGCACGAGGCCCACATCCATGCTGGGTTCTCTTCCTGCACTCCCTGGCTGCCCTGCCCAGCCCCCGGGTGCCTCAGCAGGTGCCTGACGCCCTTTCTGTTGGTTTCCTGGCTGTCCTTGAGCTTATTCGCGACCGAGTCCCTCCTCTTCCTTCCTGGACAGAGGTGGTGCTCAGTAAATAATGAAGTGTGGTGTTAGTTCAGAGTTTCAGTGACACCCTGGAAACAATGGGAAGTGTGTTTCAAATTGGCAGTCTCATTTTAATAGATTTTGTTGCATTTGTTTCATAGATAGAGCTAAAAGAGGATTATACTGTAGCATTTTCAGTTTGCTTAACTTCTAGTAAAAGTTCTTTAGGGTCTTTGAAACCAGAGAAACAGCATTCTCACTTTTATACTCTATTTGTGGTAGTTTAAATGCTGTAGCGTGTTGGTTTAGAGAATGACTTGGTAATAGTGCCAACATTTTAAATATGCTTCTGCCCATCGTCACACATTTCCTCTCGGTTTAACCTGTAGAAAGTTGTCAGGTTCAGGATTATCTATTGCACTATTGCTTGTAATATCCCAAACCTAGACTGTGTTATCCAGCATTAAGAAAGTAATTACCCACGCGATCTGAAACAATATAGATACCAATGCTTTTAGCCTCTACAGATTAAATCATTTAAGCCTACCTACTCATTCCTAATCACGAGAAAACTCCAAAATGTAAGTTGAAATTTCAAAAAAAAAATCCTAAAAAAATGTGCATCCTGTCTCAAGCCGCATGGATATACTTTTACATACACGTCTTACAGACCATAAGAAGCAAAAGCGGCAAGCCTTTTCTTCCCCATGTCGAATCATACTGTGTGTTTTCTCTGTGGTTGGAGGAAGGCCAGTGCTCACTCCTTACTTTT
This sequence comes from Ochotona curzoniae, assembly GCF_017591425.1. Classification (NCBI taxonomy): domain Eukaryota; kingdom Metazoa; phylum Chordata; class Mammalia; order Lagomorpha; family Ochotonidae; genus Ochotona; species Ochotona curzoniae. The sequence continues at coordinate 26,543,749 of NW_024465582.1, forward strand.
TTTTTTTTTTGCATTTTCTTTATAAATTACCTACAAAAGGGATCACTTGAACTGTCTTGCTTTTTTCACTTGATATATATTTTACATTTTATAAATCAGCACCAGCAACCTTCTAGTTTTGCAGTGTGTGGATAATTGAATTCCTTTCTTACTGCCAGGCACCCTAGCTAGTTTAGATTTCGTTATGAGCATTAGTGCAGTGGATAACCATGAACTTGGCCTGCACTGAAGAAATGCAGCTGTGCTTTGGATATCCTTGGGTTGCCTGGACATATTTAGTTTTTCTCACTCAGTCTCTGTACTGGAAATAAAAAATGGACCCATTTAATGGAGCCCAGAAGACGGACCACCTGGGAGAGTGACCCTGGGGAAAGGAGAATCCATTTGAGTAAACACTGGTTACCCATCATTTTGGGGGACTTAGCCTCATTCACTGAGATAGCGCTCAAGTACTAAACGTTAACGGGCTTTTAGAGGAGGCCTACCCGTCCAGTGGGAGACATTCCCGTGGGCCTCTTGGGAGCAGGCAGACCCCTTCCCTGCGTTTCCATCTGCAGAGGCCGTGAGCTCCGCACAGGTGCTTGTCCACGGCTAGATCTGGCCGTGCGGGGCCTCAGCCCTCTGCCCTTTCTCTTGCAGATCGCGAGTGCCACCACCGCCCCGGCCATCCCTTCGCACCTGTCTCCCGGCTTGCGGGATGTGGCTCTGCGCTGCTTAGAGCTGCAGCCTCAGGACAGACCTCCCTCGAGAGAGCTGCTGAAGCATCCCGTCTTCCGCACCTCCTGGTAGCTGGTGACGCAGATCCGCTAAGGTGGAGAACTTCTGTGGGGAAATGCGCGAATAACCGGCTGGCCTTCCCGCTCCCGGGCTGCAACGCACGAGGCCAGTGGGGAACCGTTACCTAAGTATGTGATTGACAAATCATCTGTACCTAAGCTCAATATGCAAAAGTCCACAACTTGTGCAGAAACTATCAGCCGTGCCTTTCAAAGAACTGGCCCTAGGGGAAAGGATAGCAGTGAAGTCTGCATGACTAAGTAATGCAAACCTAATTTTATTTTTTTGGAGCACTTTTTCAGCAATATTAGCAGCTGAGGGGCTCAGGAGCAATTTTAGTGTTTCAATGACTCTTCCATTTCATGTAGTGATCACAAGCGGCAGGGGTTCCATAGCTGCATTTGCTTTGTGTCACTGGTTATAAAAGAGCGTATCTGTCTCCTCCAGCCCGAGTACGCTGTGAGCGGCAGTGAGCGCACGTGTCTTTAAGAGCTGGTGACTTGTTTATGAACCACAGCTGACCTTGTTTTTATTTTTTAATTCCTGGGCAGTTGTGGCTCATTGTGCATTTTACTGTTGGCCCATTCATTTCGTTTTTGGAAATTATGGTTCTATAGCGTCATTTCACCTTCAGTTTTCTTTTATATTCAGGGAAAGGTGATCTTTTCAAACCAGGAAAAAAAAAAGGACTAGATGTGAACTAGGGTTTAATATCTTGCTACTGCGAGAATTTTTAAAAATCAGATTTAATTCTGTTTTTCCAGTTGGAATAAAAGACTACCTACATTGAGGCAGATACTGTTTTTATTGTGCAGATTAACTATAAAACAACAACAAAAAAAATCAGCTGTTCTTTGGCTTGCAGCTCAAGGCCAAGGTCAAGATTACCTTGAGTTTTGAGTTTCCAAGATGTTTCTGGTTTCTGGTGTCAGGCTGTAGGAGCGACACACACTCCGTCTTCCTTTGTTCTTCTGGCACACGCAGCCGCTGTCGTCCTACTGTGCATCTGACCCTAGGCCTGGTTGCTAAATACCAAGAAAAGGGGACTGAATTTTAACTTACTCAATTACCAACTGAAAAATCCTTTTAAACAGTAATTTTGGCTTTGAACTTGGATAAGTATGGTTCGGAAGAAAGTGAAGTGGAGTTGTATTTGCACAGTGACCTGCTGATTTTAGTCTGGATTCAGATGCATGGACTCCTCGAGGGGGACAGCTGTGCTCTGGCCTTTTTTGGCGAGTCTTTTAAACCAAGTACTGATTAACTCTTAAATACAACTTTGAGAAATTTTAACTCTTCAGAAGCCAGTGTGAAATAGAATTGGTTATTCTCAAAGACTCAGGATAAACTAAATAAGCTACGTAGAGTACATTTAAAGTGTACAACACAAATTGGAAGTAAAATAAGTTACAATTACAAGATAAGTTTACAGGGATATGTTGCATATAATTTTTAAAAGGCAGTTTGTTTTTTTATGTGAATGTGTTTTAGTAAATTTTTACATTCCTTTGTTTTGGAAGATTGGCAATATTTGAAGAGTTAAAAAAAAAAATAGTACAGAAATGTGAAGTTTGCTAGCTGTGTGTGTGTTGTACTTGCCTCTTTCCTCTTGGACTGCTTGGGATTCTCCCAGTTGTGCTCAGATTGTCTCCGACTCCCGTGTGCGAGCTTTAAAGGATGCACTCTTGCCATTTGTGTACTGGAAGATCACTGGTCGGACGGTGCCGCGTCTGACCCCGATGTAAACTGTGGAAACTGAGGAACCTCAGCGAATCAGTGTTACCTTGTACATCAGCAACCCACCCACGTTTCAAACTCAGCCTGGCTCTCCTTGTCCAAATCCCTTGGGTTTGAGTTTGTTTGCAGTTCCCTCAGCTTGCTGGTAATTGTGGTGTTTTGTTGTTTTGTTTTCAATGCAAATGTGATGTAATATTCTTATTTTCTTTGGATCAAAGCTGGACTGAAAATCGTGTAATTATTTTTGTGTTCTTAATGTTATTTGGTACTCAAGTTGTAAATAATGTCTACTGCTGTTAATTCCAGTTTCTACTACCTCAGGTGTCCTATAGATTTTTCTTCTACCAAAGTTCACTTTCACAATGATATTCTATTTGCTGTGTGACTATGATTCCTAAGACTTGCAGGGCTTAAGGGCTAACTTCTATTAGCACCTTACTGTATAAGCAAATGTTTAAAAAAAAAAAAAAACGGAAAAAAAAAATCTCTGGGTTAAGAAAATTTGGCTTAAATGTATCCTTTGTTATTTTAAATATATCAAGATATTTTAATTAAAATTTTTACCCCCTTGAACCAATTTTATAGTATTTGTACCTATTTTGGTGTTTTGTCTTTATAGTAAATAAAAATTTTTGAACAAAATTTGTTTTGAAATAATTTCATCTTTATCAAAGGTAGCAGATAGGGGGCCATCGCGGCACAGTGGGTGAAGCTTCCACCTGCCTCACCGGAGTCTCCCACATGAACACTGGTTCAGGTAGGTCATGGCTGCACTGTTCCTAATGCAGCTCCCTGCTAGAGCAGGTGGCCAAGTGCATGGGCTTGTACCACCATGGCAGAGACCACCTGGCCTCTGGCTTCAGCCTGGCACAGCCCTGGCTTTTGCAACCACTTAGGGAGAGGAGCAACCGATGGAAGGACTGTGTGTGACTACACAGGGATTACAGACCACCTGACCACAGGTCCCAAGGCTTCAGCCAACCTGGGGCGGAACTGATGTCAAATTCTTGGCCAGCAGGAGCCACGACTGCCATGTCAGAATGAAAGCCCAGTGTTGCCAAAAATCTATCAAGTTTCAAAACAAACTTGAAATCTGAATTTAATGCATAATTTCCTGATGACTACACATAAGCTAAATTTTTTGTTCAGAACTATGGCTGTTGAGAATTGCCGATTCAAGTCTTTAGCCTACTTTTTTCAAATTGGATTATAGTTGAGTTCTTTATAAGTTCTACATAAAACAGTGGAAGTTCCTCAGAAATATTTAAAACTACCATAAAACCCAGTCATAAGTAGAATATCCAAGGAAAATGGAAGTAGTGCACTGACAGACCCCGCAGCCCGGGGCACCGCGACGCTTCCAGCGTGGGGCCAGGCTCGGGGACAGTGGGCGACCAAAGGGGGCCTGTACAAGGGATTTCTAGAAATTTAAAGAAGCATAATGTCAAAAAGCTATTCATGGATTTCAGCAATGTTTCGCACTAACAAACTTTTCTTTTAGTTCCATTTCTTCATAAACTTGTGTTACTCTCATTCACAATGAAATATTGGCCATAAGGATGAAAACTTGTTATTTGTGACAAGCTAAATGCACTTGAAGGACCTTAGGTTAAGTAAAGCCGGGTACAAGAAGTGAAATAGGGCAGGGGCATGTGACCTTCTGAAATTTGCCCTCTACAGTTGAGAGGCAGACACAAAATTTCCTTTCGGACTGGCTCTGGGTTTGCCCTATTGCCAGGTGGTGGGACCTGCGCCCTGGCTAGGCAGGCTTATCTGGGGTGTGTCAACCCAGGACCCTTACAGACCCGGTACCTACTGCGGACCCAGCTAGGGGCTGCCTCCACCCAATGGCAAGGGGTCATGGGGAAGTTGTTTCCGGAACTCTGAGCCAGGTTGATAAGCCCCAACACCGAGCAGATCCTGCAGACAGACCCTCTCCACCTGCCTCAGTGCCCACACAAACTCGATGAGCCTGGCTCAGCAGTCTTCTGCCCTAGCCAGCCTGGGCAGTGGCTGAGAGCAGCAGCATAGGCTGTGAGCACCACACAGCACCTGGCAGACCAGAGCAGGCCGAGTTTGGATCCCTTGTCCCCAGTCCCCTCTGCCCGGCTGCACTGGGCTTGGTGGGCTGAGGACTCTGATGTCATCTGGCACCATGGTGTCTGCAGACACGGGCCAGGAGATCTGGACCTGCCCCTAGGCCCTGGAGAAGGCTGAGAGGGACATATTATCCCCTTTCAGGCACTGCCCCATTACATAGCGAGGCAATATGTTGGCTGTGCAGTCGGGTTAAATTTGCACCTGAGAAGTAGTGTAAGACTGATCCGGACGATGGCAGAGCTTGCATCGCTGACAACTCGGGGTGCTGTCTAGTACTGAAATAGCTAAATAGCCGGAGACTCAGACAGAAGACGCCTTGGAATTTCTAGAAAGACAGCCACAAATGCAGCTACATTCGTGTAAGCCTTCCATGTGCAGATGAAACGATGCACCACAAACATCAAGACCTTCCGAGGAACCGAGACCAACCGAAAAGCAAGAGAAGGTGCCAGGAAACAACCACATAGGAATTTAGTTTTCTAAATGCTTAGGTGAAGACTTCAAAATAGCTCTTTTAAAGAAGCGCAATGAAACTTTAGAAAATGAAAAAGAAACCAGTCAGTATTCTCTAACATCCTTGACTAGGAGCAGTTTATTCTTATTGGAAAGGCAGAGTCACCCAGAGGAGAGACAGCTCTTCCAGCCACTGGTTCTCTCTTCAAGTGGCCATAATGGCCAGAACTGGTCAGAAACCAGGAGTTTCTTCCAGGTCTCCCTCATGGGCGCAGAGGCCCGGGGACTTGTGCCATCCTCCATTGTTTCCTAGGCCACTGGGAGGGAGCAGGATCAGAAGTGGAGCAGGTGGGACACAAACTGGTGTGCAGGCAGAGGATTAACAGGCTAAGCCACCACACCAGCCCCCGATAGAAGGAATTAAATAAAAGCAGAAATCCTCCAACTGAAAAGCAAATTTCTATCATACTTAAAATTTCACTAAGTGATCAATAGAAAAGATAAAACAGAAGACACAGTCAAGAAGCTTGAAAACAGGTCATTAGAAAGTGCATGGGCCTGGCATGATAGCGTAGTGGTTAGGATCCTCGCCTTGCATGCTCTGGGATCCCATATGGGTGCTGGTTCTCATCCCTGCAGCCCTGCTTCCCATCCTGCTCCCTGCTTGTGGCCTGGGAAAGCAGTCGAGGATGGCCCTAAGCCTTGGGACCCTGCACCCGTGTGGGAGACCCGGAAGAAGTTCCTGGCTCCTGGCTTCAGACTGGCACAGCACTGGCCATTGCAGTCACTTGGGGAGTGAATCAGACGGAAGATCTCGGTCTCTGCTCCTCTCTGTATATCTGACTTTGTAATAAAAATAAACAAATCTTAAAAAAAAAAAAGTACATGGTACTTAAAAAAATAATCACAAAGTGATGTTTGCTTCCAGAACTCTGGGGCAGCATGAAGCGAGCAGATACTGAAGGTACTGGGACTCGGAATTAAGCATGCCAGGGGAGTCTAAGAGACAATGACAGGAAGCCACCCAGAGCTAGAGAAAGGGGCAACTCTGCAGGCACAGGGCTGTCCCAGGGCTCCAGGCAGAGTCAACCCTGAGACAGTTACGAAAACTAACATCCCCACGGTCAAAGGTGTATTCCGTAAGGGTGTCAGTCTGAGCTCTGAATGATCCATTTCTAATCCAGCTCCCTGCCTATGGCCTGGGAAAGCAGCAGAGGACAGCCCTTCACCCACACAGGAGACCCAGAAGTTCCCAGCTTCAGACTGGCCCACCCCTGGCTGTGGCAGCCATGTGGGGAATGAACCAGCAGATGGCAGAGCTCTTTGTCTCTAACTCTACATTTCCAATAAATAAGTGAAAAGGAGAACTCATCTACATGTGGCTTACAGAAAGTCACTTGACACTTAAGGACACACAGAGACTGAGAGAATGGAGCAAATGGGAGCCAGGGCACGGAATGGACAGTCCAAGGACCATGATGGGGAAGCAGTCCCTTCTGTGTCCATCCCCCAGCCACTGGCAGGACTGGGCTAACCGGGGTACACTGCCACCTTACAGGTCAGTGACGGTAGGAGGCTGTAGCCCTCGCCAGCATCTGCACGGGCACATTGCTAAGGGAATTTTTGTAAAAGGGCCTGCACCGTTGCTGCCCTCTCCGTGGGTGGGGCAAGCTCACGGTGGTCGCGGGGACCACGGGAAGTCAAACTGCACAACAGAGTGCAACGTGTAGCTGGGGCTCTGACATTCCCAGAGCTCCCGAGGGCGTCAGCCAGGAGTGTGCTCACACGGACACCACAGAGTGTAGTTCACGCGCTGGCGTGCACGAGGCTGGTACCATGGTGGACCAGCCCCGGACACTGCCCACCGCCATGGACGGCACGGAGGTAGCGCTTACACCAACAGTAGTGATCGCACTCTACCCCGGCAGCAAACAAGCTCTCATTCAGGGCAGCGAAATAAAGCAAAACACACCCATCCTGAGCTTGGCTCTGGATCTGACCCCACTCTGCAGCACTGGCCGGGGGACGCTGGCCTCAAGCTGAATACCTCACACAGCTTCCACGGGAGGCGTGCTCACTCAAGCCACGGGCGTATCATTCAAAGATGAAAACCATCAGCGAAGAAAACGATCAAGTGTTTTCACAGAGGCCCGGAAGTCAACACAGAAACAGAGGAAGGACAGGAAGGCTCTGACTCCGCACAGGGATGAGGAGAATTAGCACCACGTTGAAACAAAGAGGGAGAAGCTGTAGTGAGGCAGTCGGCTAGTTCAGGGTCACCAGCTTGGCAGCCACTCCCCCCACCACCACCTAGGCGTGCCCTCCTGCCCACCTGTGACTCTCACCCATCACCTGAGCGGGGCGGTATTGCAGTGTTGTGTCACCACTCCTCTCACAAGCCCCTACAAAGGTTCATGCTAAGGAGGGCTCTCTCTCTTGGTCACATGCTTCCATTGCTCTGGCACACCAACTCTTGGCCTCCCCAGTCTCCCTGAGGACAGGTATCCCCTGAGCGTGGCCCCTGTGCGTCTGTATTCCTCACCCTCTGTTCACTGCTTGGGTGGGACAATGAAGATAGCAATGCTAAGATGCTTTGTGTATCTAATTTGTGTGCTATCAGGAGTTCCAGGAGAGGTGAGGCCTTACCTAGTGGAATGTGGGCAGAGAAGCCAGGGAAAGGTGAATGTCTGCGGCTTTGTAAGTGTGTCCAGGTTATTCACTGGGTGTCTCTTAGGATAGCTTACATTGCTGGGGAAGCTGGGACATGGGTCTTTACTTAATGGACGGACTTGAGGGTAATGAGCATTTGTTCCTCTTGGGGTTATGATTGGTTGGGTTGCCACATGGACTTGTGATTTGCTATTTCTAGAGGGCTCTGTTATCACCAAGCTTGGTTAATAAAGACGCCTTAATAAACCTCAGACCTGCCTGGCGTGACCCCGTAACACGGGATGCTGGTGCTCCAGGCTTTCCTGGCTACAGCAGACTGGGGCCCCTGTGTTTTGCATTTTGCCTTGATTTCCTCCTTTCCATTTTTGTTCTTTTCCATCAGAGTTTCTGTATTTCAGTGACAGTTCAGCCTACCTGGAAAACACCAGTAGAGTTATTCAAGCAGTTTATGAGCAGCAGAGGGCAGCAGAGTAAAGCCACTCAGGGCATTCTCTCGATCCGGTGTTGACTTTCCCAATACCCTGTAACTTTACCCTCGCCCCTTTCTCAGGAATAGATTTCTATATTGCTCTCAGAAGAAGCGAGAACAATCACTGAGAATTCCATTTTCCCGTCTGACGCCCCCTTTCCTGATCTCAGTACAGCTTGCTTTTCCCCTGCACAGCAATCTACCCACCCATCCACTATTTCTTTGACAACTCTGAACTTGAGCTTTCTAGCTGGCACTCTGCTGACGGGCCTTCCGGGACAGCTTGGTACTTAACACTTCAAATGTAAGGTTTTGCAAGAGTCCGACCTTAACTCTGCCTAAAACCGTACATCCCATTCCTAACGCACATGCTTCCAAGGATGGTTATTACAACTCTCAGCCGGTAGATGGCAGTAAATCAGCTGGAAAAACGGTAGCCGTTGCTGCTTGAAACTTAAAGGCTGGCAAAAAAAAATCTTTCCCTTATTTATGCAATATTTTCTCCTGCTTTTTATGCAGTATTTCAGGTGGGTACTGCAGCAGTAAGTGAGTTAATTTCATCAATGCATAACTACTAATAATATAAATCACATAATTGAATCATATTGAGCTCAACATCACACAAAATGCCTCATGATATACTTTCCTTTTCAGAATTTTAGTACATGCACTGTCAAAGCAAGCACCCCCTTCTCAACATTTTCAAACACAACATTTGGCCCTAACATGTAATTCTAGACTTGTTTGTTTTAGACCCTATTAAACTTGTAAAATTATCAGGAGTGGGCCCAGCACAGTAGCCTAGTGGCTAAAGTCCTCGCTTTGCACACACACCAGGATCTTATTTGGGAGCCAATTCGTATCTCGGCTGCTTCACTTCCCACTCAGTTCCCTGCTTGTGGCCTGTGAAAGCAGTAGAGGATGGCCCAAAGCCTTAGGACCCTGCACCCACATGGGAGACCTGGAAGAGGCTCCTGGCTTCTGATCAGATCAGCTCTGGCCATTGTGGGTGCTTGGGGCGTGAACCAGCAGATGGAAGATCTTTCTCTGTATTTCCTTCTTTCTGCAAATCTGCCTTTTAATAAAAATTAACAAATTTGTAAAAAAAAAAAAATTATCAAGGACTCCCATGACAGTTTTCTTTTGTGGCTTAAATCTATTCCTGTTTGGGGCCAGCACTGTGGCATTGTGGGTCCCCTACAGGCATCAGTTGCAGTTCTGGCTGCACTACTGCTGATCCAGCTCCCTGCTGGCATGGCTGGGGAAATCGATGGAGGATGGCCCAGTACTCAGGCCCCTGTACTCAGAGCCAGAAGCAGCTCCTAGCCCCTGGCTTCCAGCTTCAGACCAGCCCAGCTCTGCCCCGGTGGCAGGAGGGAACAGGCAGATGGAACGTCTCTGTATCTCTCTGTCTTTGTTAACTCTGCGCTTCAAATAAATAGATCTTGAAAAACAATCTTAGTATTTACTGCAGCAATATGAATCTTGAAGCATTATGAAAAATAGCTCTCAATCCCCCTCCCACCTCCTCCAAACAAAAACAGTGAAGAGAATGGCATTTTAAGATATTTTTGCAGCTCCAATTTATGGCTTAATAAAAGATCAGCGAATTCTCATTTTGTTTCTGTGCTCAGTCTATTTTCCTAGCACACATCACGTAACCTCTGGAAAACTCCAGGCTGTGAGGGAAGGCAAGCAACATGCTGGATTTATTATGCAAACGGTTTTGACCTCGAAGACCCCCAGAAGAGACCCCAGGCACGCCAGGCGTCCGCCTGCTGCCTTCTGCAATCCCTCCCACCGCTCTTCTCCCAATTTTTCTTTGAAGTACTTCTAACGCCATAATTCATGCTGAAATTCTATGGTAATGAGTATTTTTTCTGAATTATGTTCTCCCAGTTAAGCCTAGGCATACAGACTGGGCTGGGCTGCAGCAGCCACTAACCAACGTGAGAGCTGGGTCTGGGGGGGACACTGCAGGGCCAGGCTGTGGCGCCCAACAGTAAGAGCCGGAATGGGGGCGGCCTAGCCCGGCGAGGCTGCTGTATCTGCCCGATAGGAGGTGAGCCAAGTCAGGCTGGGCCAACGATCCACCACCGCATGCGCAACATCTACCACTGGAGTTCACAAGAACCAGGGCCGGGAGCAATCCAGTCCAGGCCAGGTTTTAGTACCAGCCGGCATACCTGTGGGCCAGGTCTGGGAGCAGGCTAGGCCGGGCCAATTCATAACACTCACCAGCAGATGTGAGAATCAGGACAGGGTTTAGGTGGGTTGGGTCACATTAGGACCAGGCTGGAGGCTTGCTGGACTGGGCTAGACTGTAGCACCTGCCAGCATGAGCTAGAACTGGGGCAGGCCAGGCCAGGGCAGGCTGCAGCACCTGCCAGTGAATTCTGAGGTGAGGTGGACCATGCGGGTCTGAGCCACAGCTCCCACCAACACGCATAAGACCTGGGGGCTGCAGGAGGTGGGGATGGGCGAGCTCAGCAGGGGAGCTGCAGGCGTTTCCCTGCTGGGCCATTGCTCCCACTGGTGAGCATGAGAACTGGGACTGGGGCAGACCAGGCTGGACAGGGCTACAACACCCATTGGCCTGCATGTGAGCTGTGTGGGGGAGAGCCAGGCAGAGCTGAGCAACCATACCCCATTGTACACGCATTAGCCAAAATTAAGTACAAACTGGCTGGGCTTGGCTGCAGCATCAGCTGGCAAGTGCTGATACGGGAGGGGGTGGCAAGCATTGACAGTAAGTATCTGGGCAAATGGAGACTCTGAAGTGGACTATGTCAGCAAATGGACCTTGGAAGGGTTTCCTTATCCTTGGAGCAACAAAACCAACAGCATTCCAAAACCATCAAAATCACATGGGGCCTAGCAGCTTGGCCTAACAGCTAAAGTCTTCACCTTAAATGCTCCGGGGTCCCATATGGGCGCCGGTTCTAATCCCAGCAGCTCCACTTCCCATCCAGCTCCCTGCTTGTGGCCTGGGAAAGCAGTCAAGGATGGCCCAAAGCCTTGGGACCTTGCACCCATGTGGGAGACCCAGAGGAGCTCCTGGCTTCGGATTGGCACAGCACCAGCTGTTGCGCTCACTTGGGGAGTGAATCATTGGACAAAAGATCTTCCTCTGTCTCTCCTCCTCTCTGTATATCTGACTTTGCAATAAAAAACAAACAAAACCAACCAACCACATGAGCAGTACCCTCAGAGCATGCTCCATATCTGGGACCCTGGGATGACATTGGGAGGCCGTCCCCCATCACCAGGTGCCGATGTGGATGCTGGGCATGGTTTCTTCTCTTTTCTCCCTTCTTCCCCAGATACAGGAAGCAAAAAAGAAACTTGGAAACAATGGTTTCATCCAGTTTCCCCTATTCCTTAACCTTTCCCACCCTAATCAGTGGTCCACATGGGCATGCATCCTTCAAAGATGTAAATATCAAAGATAAAATCTTTAAACCGAGGCATATGGCTGCTGATCAGTATTTGCCACTTGGCTATCAACACAGCCTACGGAATAACCAGCTCACCAAATCATCATCTTCTTTTCAGCAATTATGGAAGAACCACCCTCCCATTTCCTTCATGCTGTCCTCCGAAACACACATGTGGATCTGCACACTCCCACTCTCTCCCTCTCTCTGTTGGATTGTTCCATCAACATACAAATGTGTGTCACATCTTTCTTCTTACCCAGCCTTTCTTCCTTGGGCTGCATTTCTGTCTCCCTTTCAGCAAAATTACTGGGGGGAAAAAGATGCATTTCGTTGTTTCTCCTTATTTCATTCTTAAAGATTTATTTTTATTTGAAAGGTCGAGTTACAGAGAGGAGAGGGAGAGGCTCCATCCGCTGGTTCACTCTTCAAATGGCCACAGTGGCTGTGGTTGGGCCGGTCTGAAGCTAGGAGCCAGGACCTTCTTCGGGGCCGCCCACGCGAGTGCAGAGGCTCAGTGACCTGGGTCCTCTTGTACTGCCTCCCCAGGCCATTAGCAGGGAGCTGGATTAGAAGTGGAGCTGCCAGAACTCAAACTGTTGCTCAGTGTCAGTGCCTCAGGTGGAGTCTTAGCTTGCTATGCCACAGTACCAGCCCATCTCTCTAACATTCTGAACTACCCGAACCTGTCACTACAACAATCTCTCACCAAGTTACCACACACGGGCGTTCTGGGAAGCCCCGCGGTCTCAGCTCGTTTTAGAAGCTTTGTTGTCTTCCATCCTGTCCCTTGGTGTCTTCATCTAGTTTTACCTGTAGCTATGGGATTTGGGCCTTCAGAAGTGAATACTCAGCTAATTATGTGACATTTCTCAAAACTTCGCTTTCCTATACCCTATCCATGTGCAAGGCCCATCAACTCCTCCTCCAAGATGTGGTCCTCATCCACCCACTCTCACCTCCACAGTCACTAAGCCAGGCCTGCCACTCCTGTCCTCTCCTGACTTTGCTGATGTGATGATTGCCCAACTAGTCCCCATATAGCGCCAAGTAATATTTTTAACTAGTTTTTAAATTTTCATATGAAAGGGAGTAGGGCAGCATTATGGCATATCAAGCTAATCTCCTGCCTGTGGCGCTAGCATCCCATGTGGACCCCAATTCGTATCCTGGCTGTTCCACTTCCAATTCAGCTCCTTACTCCTGGCCTGGGAAAGCAGTGGAGGATGGTTCAAGTCCTTGGACCCCCAGGCTCCCATGGGAGACCTGGGAGAAACTCTGGGCTTTTGGCTTGGCCTAGGTCTGGCTGCTGCGGCCAGTTGGAGAGTGAACCAGCAGAAAGATCTTTCCAACTCTGATGTTTAGGCAAAATAAACATTTTTTTTTAAAAATTAATCAATCAGGATTAAATGTTTTAGCTAGGACACCCAGATCCCAGCTCAGAATGCCCGGGCTCCACTCTGACTGCTTCCCACGGATGAGCGTGCAGGAAGCAGCAGCTGAAGGCTCAAGTAGCCGAGTCCCCGAAACTCACGCTGAGGACCAGATTCTTGGCTCCCAGCTTCAGCCAAGCCCAGCCTGGATCATTTTGGCTGTTTAGGGAGTGAACCAGTAGATATGAGCTCTTTCAAATAATAATAATAATACTTAAGTAATAAATAAATACTTAAAAAATGAATCGCATCTCATTGCCTCACCCACCACTTGCTTAAAAATCCTCCCATGACTTCCCATTGCACTAAGAACTCTGAGTCTGAATCCAGAGTTGTACCGGTGAGTTAAGACTGCTGTCTGCAGGGCTGGTGTCCTATACAGGTGCCACTTACTCTCCTGGCTGCTCCATCTTTTTAAAGATTTATTTTTATTGGAATGCTGGATATACAGAGAGGAGGAGGAGGAGACAGAGAGGAAGATCTTCTGTCCAATGATTCACTCCCCAAGTGACCGCAATGGCTGGAGCTGAGCTGATCCAAAGCCACGAGTCTCTTCCTGGTCTCCCAAGAGGGTACAGGGTCCCAAGGCTTTGGACCGTCCTCGACTGCTTTCCTAGGCCACAAGCAGGGAGCTGGATGGGAAATGGGGCTGGTAGGATTCGAACCTGTGCCCATATGGGATCCCGGCGTATTCAAGGTGAGGACTTTAACTGCTATGCTATGATGCTGGGCCCTGCTCTACCTTTTTTATTTAAAGATTTTATTTACCTGAAAGGCAGAGAAAGGAAAGAGTGAGGTCTCCTATCCGCCAGTTCACTGTCTGGACGGCCACATTGGCCATGGCTGACCCTGGCAAAGTCAGAAGCTTCTTCCAGGTCCTCCAACCCAGGTGCTAGGGGGTTCAGGTACTTGGGCTGTCTCCTGGTGCTCCCTCAGGAGCATTAACAGGGAGTTAGATCAGAAATGAACAGCTAGCACCTGAATCAATAACCCATTTACACCACAACACTGGCCCCAGGCTTCTCCACTTCCGATCCAGATCTCTGCTGGTGGCCCAAGTGTTTAGTCCTGCCCTCCACATGATCAGTATGTGAACACACCTGGTGAAGCTCCTGGCTCCAGCCTGGCTTAGCGCTCACAACTGCAGTCATCTCTGACATGAACAGGCAGAAAGAGATGTCTGTGGCTCTCTCAGGGGTCTTCTGTCCAGCAGGCCCCGAGACCGCCGAGGGGCGAGGCTACAGTGTTCTTTTGCTACAAAACCACAAAACTGGTAAGGGAATGTGCACCCATTTGAGAGATATCACAAGCTTATATAGGGGAGGAAACGGGGGCAGGCAGCTGGGAGGTCCTGACAGTACTCCCACCCCAAAAGAACAATGTGACCGGCTAGGATGCCTGTCTGTCTCCCTGGACCCTCCAATGAAGCACAGGAAGCTATGTCTCAGGGCAGACTCCTTACATGTTGAAAAACAGGATGGATATAGCATTTGATTTCCTACAGTTGTTTTCCAAGGAAATCATAGCACAGTTTGCTAAAGAGGCAGAGAAGAGACTGGGGTGCAGCCCATTTCTCCTGCTGCATGCCCAGTGAACAGGCTGTGTGGGGGTCTAGGTTAGCTGAGACTCCCATTAGGGTTCCCCCCCGGGGACACGGTGTGCTGTGTGCCCACAGCCTTCCACCTAGGCTAGGCAGGCAGAGATCCAGGGGCGGTCTCCCACATGGTTCTCCCTCTTTCTGTAACACTTTTTTTTTTAAAAATTTATTTTTATTTTTTTTATTGGAAAGGCGGATATACAGAGAGGAGAGACAGAGAGGAAGATCTTCCGACCAATGATTCACTCCCCAAGTGAGCGCAACAGCCAATCCGAAGCCAGGAGCCTCTTCCGGGTTTCCCACGCGGGTGCAGGGTCCCAAAGCTTTGGGCCATCCTCGACTGCTTTCCCAGGCCACAAGCAGGGAGCTGGAAGGGAAGTGGGGCCGCTGGGATAGAACCAGCGCCCATATGGGATCCCGTGCGTGCAAGGCGAGGACCTTAACCACTTGTGCCACCGTGCCGGGCCCAACACTTTTAAAATAAGTCTTAAGTGCCCGTATGATGGCTCAGTGGCTAAAGCCTTGCCTTATATGTGCAGGATCTTGTATGTCCTGGATGCTCCACTTCCCATCCAGCTCCCTGTTTGAGGCCTGGAGAAGCAGTCAAGGATGGCCTAAGGCATTGGGACCCTGCACCCATGTGGGAGACTCAGAAGAGTCAGCTCTGGCTGTTGCAGCCACTTCGGCAGTGAACCCGCAGACAGAAGATCTGTCTTGTCTTCTCTGTAAATCTGCTTTTCCAATAAAAAATAAATCTTAAAAAAGTAAGCCTTAGAAAATAAATCCTAACTCTAGGACTGGCATTGTGGGATGGCAGGTTAAGCTACCAAGATGTCACCATCCCCATAAGACCACTGGTTTTTGAGTCCCAATGTCCACGCTAATGTACCTGGAAATGCAATGAAAGAGGACTTGGGCCCCTGCCACTGACAGGACACCTGGATGAAGCTCCAGGCTTGTTGATTTGGCCCGGAACAAGCCGCCACAGCCACTTCAGGAGTAAACCGGCAGAGAGAAGGGTTCTCAGAGCAAGAACCTACAGGATTTGGCCGCCTCTCTTCAGGCCTGAGGTCACTTAGTTTTTCTCCTTTCCTTGAAGGCACTCTGCCTTCCTTCACCTCTGAACAAGCCCCTCCCCACCTCAGAGCCTATCCTGAAATTTCGCCCACCAGTCTCCCTGTGTCCCGTCATCACCCCATCCACAGCTGCTATCCCCACTCCCACCCCTGGCGACCAACAAAAAGAGCACACGGTTTGACAGGGAACAGGTGACACAAGTTCAGCCATTTGAAGCCTTGTATTCACACATGGGCAGGATAAAGGGAGACCACAAGAGCTGCTGCAGAACCGTGACGCTAACGACAGGTGAGGCTCACCTCTACACCTGACAAAGACCAAGAACGCGAGGGCACGGAGAAGGAACACGTGGTTAGAAGACAGCCTGTACAGACTCACATCTCTCTCCAGCTTTCTCCCAATGAATGCTCCGCATTAGTGCATCCACCTGGAGGTGGGAGGGCAAGGGAGCCAGCTGAGGTGCCGATCTCTCAGTCCCCAAGGGTGAGGACTGTGGATCTGAGAAGGCTACAAAACATAGCCAGGCCACTGTCTTCTAAGCGCCCTACCCTATCCCCTGCAGGGCATCACTCATCAGCTGATGTTATTTAGGCATTTATTTAGCATCTGTCTCCTGCATTAGACTTTGGGACACAGCAGGTGCTTAAAGATCAAGTCACATCGCATTTTCAACTTCACAAGTTACAACCCATGAGGGACACAGGCCCTACTTTGTGATATCACAGGACGATGATGTTATAGGGGCGATCTTTCCTACACCGTATTTGTGGGATTCAGAGCATCTGGGGGCCTTTCCACAGTCCGCGTGGCTTTAAATAGAAAACAGTGGCACGGGCATTCCTGACCTTCCCTTGAGCCGGGGCTATGGGGCAAACGGCAAACAACAATGGGAAGAAGGGACAGGAATGCAAAACTGCCATTCGAGAAAGCAGTGCGCCTCCATGGCTGCCCAGGTGACCGTCTTCTCTAGCACCAGGTCCTGCTTGCTATTCCATGTTCATCTATTTAAATTACGTAAATTATTACGGCCAACCTAAAGGACGCTACTAACTGCCAGGAACCAGTTAATACTTAGCGTATGAAACCAAACGGCTACAGAAATGAAGTCAATGAAAAGAATCGAAATCCTGTGTGTTTCTACCACAGCAGAATCAAACTGAAAATTAAGTACCTAGAAACCGCAAAACATTTAGAAATCAGCAACGTTTCTAAATAACCCATGAATCAAAGAAGAAACCACAAGAGAGATTTTGAATTGTTTCGTACCAGGGAACAGCGGATCAAAATTCCTAGGCCTGGGCGCTTTGGAAGAAACATTTAGCTGTAGGTGTACTGTATTAGAACAAAGGATTAGAACTGGGGAGCTTTCAAAAACTAGGAGAACAAGATAAACCCAAAGTAGAAATCATAAGACAGCAAAAGAGAAAACACACATAAAAAAAATGAGTAAAATCAGGAAAGCTTTCTTTAAAAACACTGACAAACTCTTACTGACCATGTGCGACAACACAAATAATTAAAATCAAGGAGAAAGTGAGCTTGCCTCGTTAGATCATGCAGGCATTAAATACAAAGATAACGCTTATGAACAACTTCACTGCAAGAAACTTAAAACAGATGAAATCAACAAATTCTACAAAAAAGTATAACTGACCAAACTTGACCTAGAGTAAAACAGAAACTTTCAACTAGCACAATATCTATCTAAAAGAAACTGAACTCACTATGAAGGAAAACTGTCAGTGCTGACGGCTTTACTTACATTCTATCAGTCTGAAAAACTTAAAACATACTTCAAAATAAATGCGCAATAACACAGCATATCTAAAAACCTACAGGTGTTACAGGAAAAAAGACCCAGGCCCCTACTGCTCACCGCTGGATGGCCAGTTCATCGGAGACGCGACCCGCAAGCCGAGCACCGGCAGGAGGAGGTTCGCTTCATGAACTCAACAGTTTTGAGGCAAAGAGTGATCCCCGGACCCAAAACATACTCCTCTCCACCAGTAGGCCAACAAAAAGTTTATAAAGGGAAGAGGTGGCAGCAGGTGGAGGCCAGAATACAATGAGTCCAGTCAATTACCAATTAAGCAGCTCTTCAGGGGCTATTCTGGTGGTCAGCCAAAGCCAAGAGGCCAGCCAGGTGGAGGAGTCGTGCTAATGGAGCTCAGCTGCTTGCAGTTGAAGGGGGCCAGCTTCTCCTCAGCTGGGGGCGAGGTCTGTCTTTCCAAGCCATTTCCTTTCAGTAGGATGTGAAACAGAATTTTTTAAAAAGATTTATTTATTTTTACTGGAAAGGCAGATATACAGAGAGGAGGAGAGACAGAGAGGAAGATCTGTCGGCTGGAGCTGCGCTGATCAGAGGCCAGGAGCCAGGAGCTCTTCCGGGTCTCCCACACAGGTGCAGTGTCCCAAGGCTCTGGGTTGTCCTTGACTGCTTTCCCAGGTCACAAGCAGGGAGCTGGATGGGAAGTAGGGCCACTGGGATTAGAACCGGTGACCATATGGGAACCCGGCACGTGCAAGGTGAGGACTTTAACCACTACTCTATCACACTGGGCCCAGGGTATGGAAATTTTATCATTAAAATCTATCTTTTGTTTCACTCCCCAAATGGCTGCAATGGCCAGAGCCTGGCCAGTCCAAAGCCAGAAGCTGCTTCCAGGTCTCCCACATGAATGCAATGGTCCAAGCATTTGGGCCAGCCTTCTCTGCTTTCGCAGGCCATTAGCAGGAAGCTGGGTCAGAAGTGAGGTCCACTGGGCCATGAATCAACGCCTATATGAGATGGTGGTGCTGTAGACAGAAGCTTAGCTTGCTACACCGCAGGGCCAGCCCCAAGATCTTGACATTCTCAGGCTGGTCACAGGTAGTTCACAACACCAGAAGCTGGCCTTTGTCAAAACATGAGAAGGGAGGGGAAGGTGCTTTCATGATGGCTGCATGGATGTGACCAGAGAGAGTCACGACCAGGCCGAAGGGCCTTGACAATCCAAGGATGATTCAACAAGCCCTCCAGCTTCCGTACATGAACACAAGGCTTTTGAAAGGAAGTGGCACGGTAGGCTCCCCCAAAGCATGTGACATTCCTGTTCCTTTAAGACAAAAATCCTTGCAGCGCCAAAAATAGAAAAAATTCCAGAAAATTACAGCAAATATTAAACTGAAACGTGACACCTTAGAAGAAATGATGTAGACTTATTCAGAAAAATATTCAGATCTCCAAGAGCTATTTTTGAGTCATTTCAAAAGTTGCAGGTATACTATTTAAAACCACACAGAATACTGACTGAACACACACAGCTATGTCAATGTGTAGACTACACTGGCGCCAAATGCTGGGAAGAACCAGCAAGGACCAGGACGGGAACCAGAACAGGACGCAGAGTTTGGTTAAGAGACTTCTTCCACCTTACCATATTTCTGTTGTAATATTTTTCACAAACTGCTTAGGAGCTGCTAACGCACAAATATCAAAAGCACTAGGAATATACTGAAAAATCTATTAGTTTAGACAAATAGGAAAGGACTTAATATTCTCTTTGGTTCCTTGTAAGCTTGGAGACTAAAAGGCCTTTTTTTTTTTTTCCTTTTCTTAATACTCTGAATTACCTCCACTTAGCAAATCAGGTAAATCCACACACAGCTCAGCTCCTAGCGGATGGGGAACAGTTGCTAACATCTAGAGGGGTCGGGAAAATTTAAAGTGACATAAAAGGAGGCATTGGCGGGTACCTCTTTTTCCCCTTGATTTCCTTTAGAACAAGACAGATTGGTCCTGAGGCCCCCGGGATCAGCCTGGAGTCTCACCAGAGGCTCAGTTGTTTAGTGTGGAGGATGTTAGCTTAGATTCATGCTGACTCAGGCAAACAGCGAGGAAACCAAAACTTCCAGCCTGAAAAAAATGCCACCAAGACTTCATTCTTTTCATTTTTAAAAGATTTATTTATTCTTTATTGCAAAGTTAGATATATAGAGAGGAGGAGAGACAGAGGAAGAGCTTCTGTCAGATGATTCACTCCCCAAGCAACTGTAGTGGCTAGAGCTGAGCCAATTCAAAACCAGGAGCCAGGGACCCGGCGGCGTGGCCTAGCGACTAAAGCTCCACTCCTTGAACGTGCCGGGATCCCATATGGGCGCCGGTTCTAATCCCAGCAGCTCCACTTCCCATCCAGCTCCCTGCCTGTGGCCTGGGAAAGCAGTCGAGGACGGCCCAAAGCTTTGGGACCCTGCACCCGTGTGGGAGACACGGAAGAGGTTCCTGGATCCTGGCTTCGGATCGGCATGGCATCAGCCGTTGAGCTCACTTGGGGAGTGAATCATTGGACGGAAGATCTTCCTCTCTGTATATCTGACTTTCCAATAAATAAATAAATCTTAAAAATCTTAAAAAAAAAAAAAAACAGGACCAGAGATACAGCGTTCCCTCCCTAGATGGCTGCAGTCCCTGCACCCACACGGGAACCTGGAAGAATCTCCTGGCTTTGCATCTTTGTGACAGGGCTCCAAACCTCTGGATCACCTTCCCCTGCTTTTTCCCAGGCCATTAACAGGGTACTGGATCAGAACGGGAGCAGCTCGGACACAAACCGGTGCCCAGATGAGCACGCCGGCATCATAGCAGGCAGTTGAACCCTTTAGCCAATACACTGCGCCCCAAGACATTTATTCCTTAACACCTGTTGATCTGAAGGTGCTGGGGAGTCTTGGAGTTGGTCTCCATTGGAACTACGCCACCCTGCTTTCCTCCCCAAACCTGACCACTACAACAGAACCACAGACTAACAGTTCCTCACGGGCTTAAATACAAAAGTAGAAACCAAATCGAATCCAGGAATGTCTTAAGGATAATACATCATAACGAAGTGAGCGACCGTGCCAAAGCAGAGGGCAGGGCTAGTGAAGGGAGCCCAGGGCACAAGGCAACTTTCAAGACGGAAGGATGTTCCTCCCCTCCTGGTGCTGTCGACAGCCCACAGGTGGCACTGCCCTCCAGGAAAACGACCAAGTCTTCGCTTGAATACGGGCAGTGTGGGATAGAATGATTATACCTCAACGAGGCTTTTTTTTTTTTTTAATGCTGCCTATGCAGTTTTATCACGGCGTGTTTCAGCCCATGAAGATCAAAATTGGAATGCAAGAAGGGTTTCCTCACATTTGGTCCTGTTCTACTCCCGAGACCTCCGGAGCTGATAACTCTGCAGCACTTCCGTGAGGGTAGGTAAGTCTAGAACACGTTTGTCGAGACCCAGGCTGCCGGGAGGCGACGGGGATGTCAGACAAGAGCTGCACGGGGCCCGGGGAGGGCCGGCAGCCGCGACGAGGACCGAGCGGGCCGGCGCCCCAAACGCGCTCCCCGCGGGAGGAATGCGCTCCGGGGCCCGGCGACCGGGCGCGCCGCCCGCAGACCCACGCGTGAAGGAAGCCGCGCTCCGGACGCCTCCCCGCAGCTCCCGGGGCCTCCCACGCGGCGGGCAAGGCCGCGGCCCGCGTCTCCCGAGCCCCAGGAGCCCCGGCCCCCGTGGGCGGAGACTGAGGAGGGCGGGGACGGCGCGGCTCCGGCTCCTCCCCGCTCCCGGCGACCCGCGGTGGGAGCCGGGCCCGAGCCCGAGCCCGCGCCGCCCTCGTCCCGCCGCCGAGGGCCGGCCATGCCGGGCCGCCTGCTGCGCGGCCTGTGGCAGCGATGGCGCCGTTACAAGTACCGCTTCGTTCCTTGGATCGCGCTGAACCTAACCCACAACCCGAGGTCAGAGGGCGGGACGACAGGCCCGAGGAGTCTTCCTACGGACGCCGCCATGGCCTCCCGGCCTGCGGCAGGCAGAGCCTGAGCTGGAGGGGCGGAGCCTGGGGCGGCCGAGGGGGCCTGCCGGAGGGGGCGGGGCCCGCGGTGGGAGGAGCCCGCGGTGGGAGGAGCCCGCGGTGGGAGGAGCCCGAGGGCCACTGGGCCGAAATGGAGGGGCCTGCGGTGGGCGGAGCCTCGGGCGGGAGGAGCCCAAGGGCTCAGCCGGAGTTGGCCTGTGGTGGGCGGAGCCTCAGGCCGCGCGGGGCCCTGAGGTGGGCGGAGCCTCAGGCCGCGCGGAGCCCTGGGAGGGCGGAGCCTGCGGTGGGAGGAGCCCAAGGGCCCCCTCAGCCGAAGTTGGAGTTGGCGAGCTTTTCGTTAGTGCTGTCTTTACTAGTTAGCGCAAAAAAAAAAAAAAAAAATAGCGACTTTTTTTTTTTGGTAAAGAAGACTGTGCTAAGTGCCGGATTAGTACCTGGTCCCTGGCTGAGGCCTAGGGGGCTGTGGGGTCGTTGTCCCTGTTGGCCGAGCTTCCAGAAAATTCTAACTCGGGGAGCACGTGTTGCTTGACCGGATTGTTGGCAGAGGCTGAGGCAAGAACTCCAGCCGCTTCGGCCATGGGATGACAGCTAGTGCTAAAATAATCAAGTTATCAAAATCGAAGTGATAGGCATTAAAGAAGCTTGAGCTCCTGGGAGAGAAGGAGCAGAGAATCAGCACGACATTTTCCTTGACAAGCTTAGCAATAAAAGCCTTTGCAGTGTGAGGAGTCTGTGGTAGCATTCCTGCGTTCGTGTTGGGACCCTGGGACCCTCCCATGTCCAAGTAGCTTTTCTCGTCTTCAGAAAGGGGCTGGTGTGTGGAGCATCTGCCAGCCCTGGATCCAGCATGCGCTCCTTGTGAGGCGACGGTTGGGAGGTGGTGACCCTAAACCATACCTTCCTGGGACCTCTTAGCCTCATGTCCTTCAAATGTAAGAGAGTAACAACACAGAGAGTTCTTTAAGACCAGGCGCCCGGGAGTGACAGGCCAGCTTGGCTCTTGTCGGTTGAAGGGTAGTGAATAGAAACTTTTCCTATTTTCAGGACCCTTCGGTATGTTCCAGAGGAATCCAGAGACAAGCTTACTACAGACGAAGATGTCCTGGGCACATTACTGAAAGTTTTTCAGGCTCTATTCTTAAACGATTTCCACAAGCAATCAGATACCTTGGCCATGCTTCCCGCACCTGTTAGGTCAAAATATCAAGACTTGCTGACAGTTCAACATCAAAGGGTAAAACTGCTTGAAAATAGTCAACAGCAGCAAAATACGTTTAAACCAGAAGAAATAATGTATCAGACTTTGGGTTTCAGTGTGACCCGAGCAACTAGCTCATTGACTTCCGCTGGAAAAGGTGTCTTCGTGACGAAAGGATTGGTACCCAAAGGCACGGTTGTATCTATGTATCCGGGTAATAGCACAATTAGAACTTCGCTTGGCATTTTTTTTATCTATTGCTATATACTGAGAACATCTATAATCATTAAAGGTTGAACTGAAAACTTGTGTTTCCATAGACTTTTGAAAATCTAGCTTGCAAATTTATGAATTACGTTCTATGTTGAAATATGTCCTGGAGTATTTGTTGCAATGACTACTTTTGGGAGGCCAATGTTGTGATGCTGTGTGTGATGTCACCGTCCTGTAGGAGAGCGCTGTTTTGAGTTCCGATGGCTCCAGTTCTGAGAAGTCGACAGACGATTGCTCGAGTGCCTGGACCCTTGTTAGTGGGAGACTCGCATAGGAAACTCCAGGCTCCTGGCTTTGGCCTGGACCAACCCTAGGCATTGTGGCCATTTGGAAAGTGAACCAGTGGATGGAAGATGTCTTTTTCTCTCTCCCTCTCTCTCTCTCAAATGATAAAAAATTTCTTTTTTTTTAAAGATTTATTTTTATTATTATTATTTTTTTATTGGAAAGGCGGATATACAGAGAGGAGAGACAGAGAGGAAGGTCTTCCGTCCGATGATTCACTCCCCAAGTGAGCGCAACGGCCGATCCGAAGCCGATCCGAAGCCGATCCGAAGCCAGGAGCCTCTTCCGGGTCCCCCAAGCGGGTGCAGGGTCCCAAAGCTTTGGGTTGTCCTCGACTGCTTTCCCGGGCCACAGGCAGGGAGCTGGAAGAGAAGCAGGGCTGCCGGGATTAGAACCGGTGCCCATATGGGATCCCGGGCGTGCAAGGCGAGGACCTTAACTACTTGCGCCACCACGCTGGGCCCAAAAAATTTCTTAAAGATAACTTTGAAAGGACACTTTTCTAATATTTACATTAGGAACATAGTATGGCTTACTTAGACAAATTACTTAGAAAGCAATTACAACAATACCTCAATTTGGCTTATCGGATAAACGTAAGAAAAAACTGCTGTGCGAGCCAATGTTGAACTTATTGGGTAACATATGAGGCAGGTCCAGACAGGAGTGCTGGGTTCAAGGCCTGACTCCCTCCGGATTACAGCTTCTGGCAGATGTGTTCCACATGGCTGGCAGCAGGCAAAGGTTCTAGCAGTCAGGTTCCTCCAATGGGCGGCCACACCAGATTACTGAGTTTCCAGGCACTCTGCTTTAGCTGGGGGTATGTGGGAAGTGAGTCAGCTGGTGGGCTAACCCTATGCCACCTCTTCCCTAGCCTTTGTGTCTCTCTGCATCTAGAATACATACATTTTAAAAAAAATGCCTCTGCATGTCATGGATTAAAATGCAAAAGACAGAGATTAAACCCATATATTCCCAAATAAAGGCATCTTGCTATTTCTCCAGTTGGAAGGTAGAACAGCTTCTTTACAGTAGCATGGAAAGCGTGTGGGTTTTTGTCACATAGACTTGTTTTTAAAAAAAATATTTTCTGGTGTTTTCTAATTTTGTGTCCCTATGCAAAACCTCAGTTTCCTCCCCTAGAGTCAGCCTGTGAAAATCAAATAGGCCAACAAACAAATTATACTGTTTTAATATAATTAAGTGGGTTACTGTGCCTGGAACAGAAACCCACGATACGTATTAAGTTTCTCTGTTTCCTTTGTTAGTGAAATGAGAAACAAGTCTAAATTTTATATTCATCCACAAAAATACTTCAAAAATTGCATGAGAAAATTAAAGAATAAGAGCTTATGTTGCTATGTTTATTCTGCTAACATTTTTTCCCCCCAAGAGCCAGCTTTGTGTCACAGTTGGTTTAAGCTGTCACATGGGACACTGTCGTAGCGCATGAGCGCTGGTTTGAGTCCCGGCTGCTCCACTTCCTGGTTAGCTTCCTGGACATGTGCCTGGGAGGGGAGCAGATTTTGGCCCAACTAGCTGGGCTGCTGCCTCCCACGTGGGAGACGCAGGTGGAGCTCCAGGCTCTTGGCTTCAGCATGACCCAGGTCTGGCCATTGCAGCCTTCTAAAAAGTGAACCAACAAATGGAAGATCTCTCTCTCCCTTTTAAATAAATTTAGAAAATAATAATAATTTTGCAAATGTGTGGAGAAGATATATTCCTGGATTTCAAATGTTTCATGCACCAAAATAAACTCACTCTTTTCATTCCATTTCCATGAAATGTTGAAGTACCCTTATGATATCATGTCATTATTTTAAAAATACATTTCTTAAAAATCTCCTTAATAGATGTCTAATCACACTGTTTTAAAAATGTTAGATGAAGCTATAACTTGTAAAACAAAGTCTAAAATGTGTTATTGTTAGCCAATACTCATGTTTTATTTTGCAATGTGGACAAGTTGGTAATGAGCAATACCTGTTAGCTAGCACTCACTTTTTAAGGGGAAAAGTGACCCAAGACTATGTGATGTTTTGGGTTAGAGGTCAAATGTTAGAAAACTATGGAAAAAACAAAACTAATTCTTCTATTTTATTAATGAACGGAAAAGATCCTTATTATATTTGTAATTGTTAAATGTTAGCATAATATGTTTGTCTTATTGTATAATAGGCACAGTATATCAGAAGTATGAACCTATCTTTTTCCAGTCCATTGGAAATCCATTTATTTTTAGATGCCTTGATGGTGTACTCATTGATGGAAATGACAAAGGAATATCAAAAGTTGTGTACAGGTAAGTGAAACTGACGTTAAACTTTAGTTATTCAAGACACAGCGACACCTCCCACAATGGTTATGACCAGCAGCATGTGGACTTTAAACACAAATAGTCCATTAATTGCTGCATAACAGCTTAGTTGTCCTACTGATTAGACATAAAACAATTTTCTGGAGGGAAACTGTTTAGTTCAAGAGTTAACTTTGTATTTTTGAATGGTATTTTAAGAAACAAGAATAGTCAAAGTGAACGCTTTCAACTCTTTCAGATCTTGCAATGGCAGGGATCGGCTCGGCCCTTTAAGAATGAGTGACAGCACGTGGCTAACATCAGACATTCACAATCCACTGGCTGTAGGACAGTACGTCAACAACTGTTCTAATGGTAAGTTGGCATCAAGACTGGCAGAAGTTGCTGCAGTGGTTAATTCTTTCTTTTCTGTATCACTGAATACTGATGATATCACTAAATATCATCTTAGATATTTAAAATGCCTGAGCAAACAAACATCACTTTCTGAGAAGGTATCTCAGAGAATTTGGAAAGTATGAATATACAATGATATACATTGTTTGCATTCTGTTATGTTTTTGCAGTGAATATAGGGGAGCTGATGACAACTGCCTTTTTTAATCATTATTATTTTAGTGTTTTGTTATTTGTCTTTATCTTCAATATAACCTTATAATTGTAAAATCCATGGATAATTGTCTTCATAGTACACATTTTCCAAAACTTTTGAAAACTCCTAAACATGAAGTTCAAAAGTTTTGTACCAAAGTAAACTTATCTTTAAAACACATTTATTTTGGGCCTGGCACGATAACCTAGTGGCTAAATTCTTACCTTGCATATTCTGGGAACCCTAATGGGTGCTGGTTCGTGTCCTGGATGCTCCACTTCCCATCCAGCTCTCTCCTTGTGGCCTGGGAAAGCAGTCAAGGATGGTCCAAAGCCTTAGGACCCTGTACCCGCATGGGAGACCCAGAAGATGTTCCTGGCTTCTGACCCCTTACTTTGTATAGGCTCAGCTCCAGCCATTGTGCCCACTTGGGGAGTGGATCAGCAGACAGAAGATCTTTCTTTCTGTGTCTCCTCCTCTCTGTCGATGTGACTTTCCAATAGAAAATAAAATAAAATCTTTTGTTTTAGAAAAATTTATTTTGGGGTCAGCACTGTGGTATAGTGGCTTAAGCCTCCTCCTGTGGAGCTGGTATCACATATTATGCTAGTTCGAGTCTTCAGTGCTCCACTTCTGATCCAGCTCCCTGCTAACATACATGGGAAAGCAGCAGAGGATGGCTAAATGCTTGGGACCCTGCATCCATGTGAGAGATCTGGAAGAAGCTTTAGCTCCCAGCTTTGGACTGGCCCAGCTCTGGCCGCTTGAGTAACGAACCAGTAGTTGGAAGAGCCTGTCTCTGCTTTCTGTAAATCTGTTCTTCAAGTAAAAACAAATCTTTAGTTAAAAAAAAAGCTTTGTTTTTTTTTTTTTCCCAGAAGACAAAGAAAGAGAGGAATGGAGAAAAATGTTCCATTTGGTGGTTCCCTCCCTGCATGTTGTACCAGCCAGGGCAGGGACCACAGGGTGGCAGGGCCTCAGGACTCGAGCCCTCTCTCCCTGCTGCCCCCAAGCTGCGCAGCAGCAGGAAGCTGGACGTGAGGCAGGCGCTCCACACAGCAACACCTGGGCCATGTATGTGCCCCTAAATCTGTGTCTGTTAACATTTCATTGAAATGTACTACATATACCAAGAAATACAAGTACAGGCTTAGCTAAATGCATTTCTGCTCCTTTCAACACACTCAACACCAACATCCAAATTACTGGCATCATGGGGCATTCCCACTATTCCCCTCTTTCCGTTGTGTTTTTTTTTTTTTTATTTTAACATGGGAACGAGGAGTATATTGTCATTTACAGTACGATTCCATGACAAACTTTTAACTATAAACCATAAAAATCTGCTGGGTTTTTTTTTTTTTTTTGAGATTCATTTATTTTTATTAGAAATTCAGATTTGCAGAGAGGAGAGAAAGATCTTCCATTCACTGATTCACTCTCCAAGTGGCTGCAATGGCCCAAGCTGAGCCATCCAAAGCCAGGAGCCAGGAGCTTCTTCTGTGTCCCACACAGGTGCAGGGTCCAGGCTTGGGGCCATCCTCTTCTGCTTCCCTATCCCCTAAGCACGGAGCTGGATGGGAAGTGGAGCAGCCAGGACAGGAACCAGCACTCATATGGGATCCCAGCACTTGCAGGGTGAGGATTTACCCATTGAGCCCAACAAACTTATTTTAAATTCCATTTTCCACCAACTTTTGAAGCACCTGCAGACCTGCAGCCATTACTCAGAGAATGGCACGCCCCTTGGTGGTGCTAGGTTTGTGAATTACTTATCTTTGTTAAACTCAAAGCTGATTCTTACTTAATCATTAGCCTTTTGGAACCTCTGCTTTTTGATATTTGAAAAGCAAACATTGCAGCATATATATGTGTGTGTATATATATATATATACATATTTGTGGACATAAACCAAGTGTATCTCTTTATTGTAAATATTTTAAATTTTATTATTTAATATAATATATAAATATATGAAATCTAACAGTACCTGGGACCCAAGCATTATTTTTGTCACTTTTGGATAATTTAGGAAACCATACATCCAGTGTCTGAATTCAATACTGTTTTCCATGGCTTTGTATCATTTCTAACACTTGCGTGCTGTTCCTAGACAGAGCAGCTAACGTCTGCTATCAGGAATTTGATGTGCCTGCCCTTTTTCCTGTGGAACTGAAGCAGTATCTTCCCAACATTGCCTACAGCTTCGACAAGCAAAGGTTAGTCTTCTCAAAGAGAATTTTCTCTTCTATCTTCAAAATATGTATTTGCTTGGACAAGCTGTTTAGGCACTGGCTGCAATTTGGCATCCCATATGGATATTGGTTTGAACCTTGGCAGCTCCACTTTTGATCCAGTTCCCTGCTAATGTGGCTGAGAAAGCAGTGGAAGATGTCCTAAGTACTTGCGCCCTTGCACCCATGTAGGAGATAGAGATGAAGGTCCTGGGTCTTGACTTCGGCCCAGCCGATGTTGTGACCATTTGTGGAATGAACCAGAAAGGTCTCCTTCTCCAGCCGCAGGCAACATCCTAACCGGCTGTGCTGTAGCGCCAGCGCAAATCAAAATCCATTTTTAAACATGATGCTGGAGAGCAATGAGTTTTTCAATGATGCTGCAGGAAGATAGCTATATACTATTTCACTGAGTTACTGATAAACTTCGTAAAATATGGAGATATTAGATTGTACTTTTAAGATCAATGCCATTCAATATGTAGATTAGTCCCTCTACCTAAAACCTTACTTTTTTAATCTTTACATGTGTGTTGAAGCCAGTAGATCCCATCTTTGGGAAATCGTGTCATTGGAGCTTTGAAGATGTGCATCTCAATGTCTTACAGTGTCCAGGAAAAGTATTTTTAAAAATTTCAATTAAGTAACATTCTCATGTTTCTGAAAACAAGGCACCATTAATAAAAGAAAGCTAACCTGTAATGATATTTGAAAATCCTTTTCATGATGCCAGTTTAGGGGGCCCAAACATAGAAGCAACATTTTCAGAAGAGGCAACCAATGGTGTAAAATTCTGATTTGTCGCCCTTTCAACTAATAGAGAATAAACAATTTCTACTTTAGAACACCTGCATGAGGGATTATTATTTTGATAATTATTTTTGATAATTATGAGAATTATTCCCTTATGGAAGACAAATGCATCAACTAAAATGTGAGGAGTCTAAGAGAATTACAACTATTGAACTCATACTGGCTATGTTAGCGATATAAACTTGAGTCTAATACATACTTACACTTTCTATTTTTGTTTTTACTTTCAGCTCTCTTCGATGTGTTGTTCTTGTTGCCCTCAGGGATATCAAAGAAGGAGAAGAGCTTTTTTCAAACTATTTTACAATTGTCAGCTGACTGTGTAAGTTAGAAATTGGTTTGCTACTTAGTTATTCTCAGGTTTTTTTTTTCCCCCTGTGGCTCACTTCTTCCAACTCCACCTGTAGAACTAACAATTCAGGACTTAACTGGGACAGAATTTTTTTGTCTTGGTTCCAATTTTATGATAAGGCAACTAGCTCCATTGCAACTTCAAATGTGTAATGCAATTTGGTCTTCTCCTATCTGTACAACAGCTTATAAAACCTACTATTTGAATTTAAAATTTTATTTTGTATTATCTTTGGGGCAGTTTATAAAACTTTAGCCATACATCAGCAATTCATATAGTATTGTGGCTGTATAGAAACTTGAAAAAACTTATTTTTACATTAAAGTCAAAAAATGTTTTGCTGTTATGAGTAAACTGTATTAAAGATTGTTCTTCGTGGTTAAGAGGTGAGGTGACTACACTGTTTTTTTCCACTCCTTGAACATCTCTACATCCACAACCCTGAATGATTCAAGAAACGAAACTGAAAAACCAGGAAACCCGACCTCTGCTCCAACACTTTCTTGTAACTTGGGGAAGGAGGACGGTGTTCTCTTGGGGCCCCTCAAACCCTCCTGGAGCCTGTCACCTTCAGGGCTCGGCCAGCAGCTCTGCTCATCTAACAGGTTGCAATTTCAAGATTTCTAATTGCCTTTCCTTTCACTCCTGTCCCCTTGGCAGAAGGTATCATGAAGGGCAGTTCTGAATGAGGGACTGGACACAGCCCCAGTCAACACACGCTGGGGTGGTCATTCCCTCGGACCTGTGTGCCCCTTGCTGGCTCCAGCCCAGCCTCCCTCACCTTCTAGCCACTGCTTTAACTGCCTCAGGGCACCTGCTCTCTTCTCGCAAAGCTCACCTGTCCCCCACCAACTCCCTCCAGCCCCATCCTGTTCTCAGTGAGGACTTTGTCTAACCACCCTGTTGACATTTACAGTCCCCACCAAGCCAGACACCATGTTTCCTGCATTATAAAGCCAACTGGTGATGAAAAACTACAGCCAACATGACCTTTGGTGGCTGAGAACTCATTGATTACTGTGCTTCCCCAAGGGTTTCTTTCCTTCCTTCCCCAAAGCACCAAGTAATTCAATGTAGTTCTCAGGCTGCATCGAATTGTTTGAACTTGGCTGTGTTCACAATCTGTCCTTGCCCCTCTGCAGGTACTTCTGTGATGGATCCACCAAAGAGCGACAAAGATCCACTGTGGGATCTGAATGAAGGAATGTGATTTTAGCCAAGTCACTAGAGAAGTCAGACTTTTGCTTCCATGTGATCCCTTTCTTTGCTTTGTACAAAATGGGTCTAATCACTGCATATTAAGAATGGGACAAAGAACTAGCATTGTGGCATAACACATTAAGCCACTGCCTTAAGATGTCAACATCCAGTTCACAAGCCCACTGCCCCACTTCTGATCCAGCTCCTAGCTGATGTGCTTGGGAAAGCATCAGAGGACTGTCCAACTGCTTGGACCCCGGCCACTCACGTGGGAGTCCTGGATGAAGCTCCTAGCTCCCAGTGGGCCAACTCTGGCCACTGCGGCAATCTGAGGAAAGCCAATAGGTGGGATCTGTTTTTTTTTTTTAAAATAAACATCTTTTAAAATTTTATTGGAAAGTCAGATTTACAGAAATTAGGAGACACAGAAGTATCTGCCATCTGCCGGTTCACTCCCCAAATGAGCCAATCTGAAGCCAGGAGCTTCTTCTGAGTCTCCCATACAGGTGCAAGGTCCCAAGCCTTTGGGCCATCCTCCCAAGACACAAGCAGGAAGCTGGATGGGAAGTGGAGCAGCCAGGATATGAACCAGCGCCCATATGGGATCCCAGTGCATGTAAGGCAAGGACTTTAGCTACTAGGCTCTCTCTTTGTAATTCTGCATTTCAGATAAATTAATAATTTTAAAAACGTGGAACTAGAAAACCTCTAGTTTCATTTGATAACAAATGAAATATGAGAATAAACTTCTGAAAATTGCCTTAGACAAGATCTTTACCTTGGGAACATTGAAGGCCTCAGTCAATGAAACTATGAATAGCATAAGAGATGACTAGTAAGTGGACATAAATATGAATCTGTCAGTGTCTAATCAAACTTCAGGTATGATGTCATGCTAAAAGACACAGCAGCCGGGAGCTGCACTTGGTAACAAACAGCATAATCCTCCCTTTGGGATGGTTAGAAGTTTACATAAAAAACTATTATAGAGGATTTGAAGAAAATAACCTACAAACTTTATTATCTGCCTATCAAATATTTACTATACCTAAAAGCAATTTAGCCATGGCACAATATCAACATATTTTGTATAGCTGAACACTTGTTAAGTAAAAAAAAAAAAAAATCTATTTTTCTGGCAAATATTCACACAAACCAATGGGGAAAAAAAAAGATTTCCAGATTTTTATTTCTGGAACTGTACACCAGGTATTAAAGTACAACAAATACAAAATAATGCTCAAAAAAATCAGTGTTTATGTACAAATATTAAAATCAATGCAACAACAGCAACTTCCTCTTGTACTTCTGATACTAAAACTTGTTCTGATTGTCACTAATTTATCTTATACTCACGGGGTACTTAGTTTGAACTGGGACAACTGGAATCACTGTTCATCTAAGAGGAATATTGATGTCTACCATATGTAACAATAAAACCAATAGTTTCCTCCTTTTAGTGAAAAAATTAGGAAAAATTTTTTAAAAACATAGCAATGTCAATACTTTATATTATAAATTCTTTCAATTTCCATTTGCAGGCAATGTGCTTTAAAACTCCAGGCAAGCCATCTCCTTGGTGGTCAGGTTTATTTGTTAGTTTACATTCAAAGTTGAAATATTTACTAGAGACTTTGGTTAAACAGTATCACTATGCTCTATCAGATCTATTGTTCTCAAATATTTGTGACCCTCAATTTTAAAAGTTAAAAAGGAACAACTGCACAATTCTTTGACCTAATTATATAGACTTTAGTATTTTTTATGCAGTATTCTACATCCTTCAAGTACATTTAGCAGTTGATGATAAGAGGAAAACCAAAGTTTAAAAAGCTAGCATGAAAAAGATGAAGTATGACTAGCAAAAGTAAAGTATTGCTATAATCACAGCACCAGTTACACTTCTAAATGAACCACTGTCCTCTTCCAATTCCCTGTACAGAGATGCACCAGGCAACACTGCAAACGCTCACCAGCAATTTTTGGTTTGTTCATACAAAAGTAATGTGGCAAAAGTAAAAGAATTTATCACAGTTTGTTATAAGAATTGTGCTTAACACTTAAGTAATAAAGGCATTATTGTTTCATCATATGATCGCAAATCAGATATTCCATGCTTTCAAACGCAATTCTTTTAATAAACAGTAACAAATTCTGTTAAGAAGTTTCAACAGAGAAAAAAGAACAGTAAATCCAGCTTTTAAAAGAAAATTCAATAAATAGCTATTTTACATGGATAAAGTCATAGTGGTACAATTTATGAATGTCACATCAAGCATGCACAAAATGGTATTATACATGGTAGAAGTAGTCAGAAAATATTGAATTAGATCTAAAAAGATATGAAGAATTTACAGATATATACAAAAATCTTGCAAATTATTGCCTCATTTTAACAAGGAATTAAAAGTAAACATTACCAGCTAGTCAGCACTCTCTAAGAGGCTAAAATCAGGTTGGCATTTAAAAATCTATTAAACTAGCTGGAATTTATTTTTCTCTCATACCATTTTCTGGATTTTGGTCAAAAATCTTTATTTAAATAACTAAAGTGTCCATTCAACTTGCTGACAATCAAAACTTTAGATAAGAAACACGAGTTTCCATCTTGTATCAAGATCCCAGCAATGCATAGATAAACTGAATATATTACTGCATCAGCTAATGAGAATGGGTGTTCATTTAAGTGCAACTGGTATTAGCATTCAGTCATCTTTGTGTAAATTATTTATACAGACCAGCCACTGTAAACCCAGAGTGAAATCTAGCATTCTAACAATGGAAAATTATGGTCAGTATCTTACTAAATTATTGAAAACTGTACTGATTTTTAATGAAAGAAATAAGGTTCGAAGTTTAGCACAACATAGCAATAAGAAGCTGACAACTTGGATAAAAATACCAGAAAAGCAACACAGAGCCCAGGCCACCCGTTACTTACTGTGTGCATACAGGAATGCTGTTTTTTTAGATGTATAAATTAGAGACTGATTTTAAGTTATCATTAATTTAACTACTTTTGTCCACTGTGCTAAACTAAATTTATAGTAAATGTGCTACTGCGTAAACACTTCAAAGCAATCTTCATTAAACTGCTGCAAAGAAAATTAAGAATACATATCATCCCAAACAGGATGTCATTGCAGTTCACAGTTGTATAATAAATACCCTCCCTTTCGATCACTAAGGTCACTACATCCCAGCTACGCGGCAGCACAACCTTGAAGCAACTCAGTTACAAACACTAGCAATGCAGCCAAACACTTCAGTTTTTGCAAAGCAACACAACTATTAAGAATCAAAACTTTTAATTAAGACGGTGCAAAAAAATATGTCTTAACTGTACTATAAAAGCAAAGCTTATTACATCCTAATACTGTATTACACATCGTTTGATTCACCTTATAACTTAAAGATGCATGTCCACAGAGTAAAAATGGCCAAAGTTTATGACGATGGCTTCTCATTCACAATGTTTGGAATAAAAATAAATCTGAGTGTGAGATGCATCTGGACATCTTTCACTTTTTAAAACTTAAAGTGGTAACGTACCATTCTCTTTCAGATAGGAACTCACATTTTTTTTTTCCAACTGCTTAAGCTAAACAAAATAGCTTAAATATACTTCAAGGTTCTACTGCATGGTATGTAAAATCTAGAAGTCCCTCTAAACATAAACACTTTGAACTGCAGTCCTACAAACAACTTCAGAGGTGTCCCAAAATGCCAACCATAGCGTGGCAACATCCTGGGTTTGGTAGACAGGGCCTCTGCAAGCCAACTGCCTCAGGAGAAACTAAAGTATCAATGACCAGTGTGACAGCGAAGCTTACAATCTTGACAATGGTGGACAAAACCCCACACGATACCACATTTTCAAATGCTGAATTTTTAGCCAGTGACGTTACACAGAAACATCCCGGCAGTAAAATGACCCATTCTGTGTACGGTAGCCCTGGTCTAGAATTTTGCAACAGGATCCTAGCAAATGTCTT
Organism: Ochotona curzoniae; assembly: GCF_017591425.1. Classification (NCBI taxonomy): domain Eukaryota; kingdom Metazoa; phylum Chordata; class Mammalia; order Lagomorpha; family Ochotonidae; genus Ochotona; species Ochotona curzoniae. The sequence continues at coordinate 26,578,579 of NW_024465582.1, forward strand.
CATAATTTGCACACAGTTCTTCATGCTGGCTTCCATAAAGATGGACTTGCTGTTTTGTAAACTGAAGTGCTCTGGTTGAATAAACATGAGAGAAGTTTCCATTTTAAAAAAATCCTTGCATGTTTGTGCAGTTTAAAGAAACCTACCCCTGCTTTTATTAATAAACCAGAAAAATAAAAACAAAAAACAAAAAATGCTACATTGAGCAGGGATTGGGATTGGTACCTGTAAACATTGTTATTCCACTGCATCCATTACGGCAAAAGGAATTTACACAAAAAGAAGCCACCCCATTCAGTTCAGAACATCTGTGCTGGTTTTGAGCTGGTGGCCTCTGTCTACAGGTTTTAAAATTGTTGAGTGAGGGCAGTGGGGAACAGAAAAAAAAAAAAAAATAGAAAAAGAAGGGCAGAGGGAAGAGGTACTGGGGGATGAGGAAGAGAGAAGCAGAGCTTAAAGCTGCACCACAGAGTTCAATCTTAGTTCCCAACTCTGTTGATCATAGTTCATTTCCACATTTATGGATCGAAAAATGAAAATACTCTTGATAAATCAAGATATAGTTCTATACATACTGACATCACTGATGTCATAGTGAAAAAGGTTCAAACTTCCAGTGAAAGACTACGCAAACCTGATCGCTCCCCTCAAGTTTACCGGCACTGCACGCCCGCTGTTGGGAGCTCCTCGCTGCGTCACTCGGAGTGGAGGGCAGTGTGCTGATGCAGAGCATGGGCACTGATGAAGCCATTGGTCTCATTGACAGCCAGACTGCTGAAGTCAGCCACAGACACGGCCATTTTGGCACTGGTGATGTGATGTGTGTGATTTTCAAAGTCCACACCCAAATTATTTACAGACACCTCATTCATAAAGGATTCGGGGACGGCAAGTCCCATTTTCAATCTCTTTGCTGGTCTTTCTGACTCTTCACTGCACATGTTCATGGGGTTGAGCTCCGAGTGATAGAATCCAGTCTCAAATAAGTTAAAACAATCACTTTCCCCATTGCTGGGCAGGGTGAGTAACTCTTCCGTTACAACAGGCACATGATTTACTTGTCCACGGGGTGTGTTGCCCAGTGGAGGAAAGCTATCATCCAAGCAATTCACTTCCGCGGGGTTGCAGACACTTGCTACACTGTTGGTCAGAGCTAAAAAGAAATGGGAAATGGCTTCAGTAAGCGGTCCTCTGACAGGACTTGGCAAGAACACACGCAGGCCTTCACTGTACCTGTCAAGTCACCGGCAGTGAAGGAGTTGAGAATGCTCATGTGCTGATCTGGACCAGGCTCCGGCCGGCTGGGAGGCAGGGCTGGAGAATTAACCGTCCCGCCCAGAGCTTCCGTCTCATCTACCAGACGATCCATATAGTCCCTGTGAAACACAGCACGATGATTTTAGAACTGCACATCACAGTGAAAACCACCAGCCAGTCCTGTCAAGCCCGGTACCTACGTGACTCCAGGGTGATGGTTATACCGTTTCTTTCCAAACCTTGTCTGCTGAGCAAAGTAATCATAGCGTTCAGACTTCTTCCACATGTAGTAGAATGCAACACATTCAGCAACTGTTCTAGTTCTCACCTGAGGAAAAACGTTGGAGTTTAAAATAAACCATAAACAGAACTCATTTTTTAGCAACTTGCCCCCTACAATACTGAAACATCATCTTATTTTGCATCTTCTCAATTGCAAAATTCTGAACACTTGTATTAGTCTTTACATTTACAAAAGCTCAAGCCAGGAGCCTCTTCCGGGTCTCCTATGTGGGTGCAAACTCCCAAGGCCGTGGCCATCTTCTACTGCTTTTCCTGGCCATATCAGGGACTGGATGGGAAGTAAAACAGTTGGGATACAAATTGGTGCCCATAGGGGATGCCAGCACTTGAAGGTAGAAGTTTAGTCTATTGAGCCATCCTGTCTGCCACAGAGTAAATCTGTAAATACAAAACTGACGGTTTTATTTTGACATAAAACTAATTCAGTCATCTTTAAATATGTTATCTTCAAGAAAACATCAGGTTTTCATACACACCGACAACATGAAATTTTCAGCATCATATCAGTCCAGCTAGTGCAGTAAGACAAGAAAAAGAGAACACACACTGCAAAGCAGGAGAAAGATTTCTCTATTCATACACAGCATGATTATCTCTGAAGATCCCAGATAATCAACAAAAGTCTCCTGGAACTAATAAACAATTATAGCAAGGATTATATGATGCAAGGCTTATACAAAGTGCACTGAAACCATCACACCCTTTATATTAGCATCTATCTCCCAAAAACTAAGTTATCTGGATACGAATGTAACAAAACACACACAAGATCTGTATGAGAACTGCAAAACCGGAAATCAGAAAAGAAACAGTGGAGAGGTAGTCTACAGCCACAGCTCAGCGCAGCCATCTGTCAGGACGTCAGTTCTTCCCAACTTCACCAAATCCCAATCAAAACTAGCAAATATGCTTTTCTATGTGGAAAAGAAAAAGACCCAAAATGACTAATATAACAGCTGAAGCAAAAAGGATGAAGTCCAAGGACTGACATCACCCAACCTTAAGGCTTAGGGAAAACCATGAGATTCAAGGAAGTATGGTAATCAGCAGGGGGAAACAAACAGATCATCAGAACAGGAAAGGAACACCGTAAATACACCCACAAAGCCAGTGCTATGATCCAGCAAGCTAAACTGCCACTCGTAGCAATGCCATCCCGTGTGGGCACTGGTTTGAGTCCCAGCAGTGGCACTTCAGTTTCCTGCTAACACACCTGGGAAAAACACAGGAAGATGGCCCAAGTTCGGGTCCCTGCAACTGTGTGTGTGGTAGACCTGCAAGATGCTCTTGGCTCTGGTCCAGCCCAGTACTGGCTGCTCTGACCACCTGGAGAATGAACAAGCAGATGAAAGATCTGTCTCTCTCTAACTTTGCCTTCCAAACAAATCGGTATTGCTTTAAAACAAAACACAGAAGCAGAACAGGGGTCAGCACTGCAGCACAGTAGGTTGTCACTGCCGTCCCATTCCAGAGCGCTGGTTCAAGCCCCAGCTACCAAGCTTATGACCCAGCTTCCTGTTAACGCACCCAGGAAGCCACTTAAAGATCAGGCAGATGGAAAATCCCCCAACCCTGGCTCCACTTTCTAAACACAAAAAAACCAACTAAAGAACCTACAAGCTGGGATGTCTCCCTCTCTCCTTTCAAGAGGCACCCGCCTCCTGGCCCTCTCCTAGGGGCGCTTTCCCCTGCCCTCTTCATTTTCAATATACTTGGTCACTTGGCAAAGAAAACTTCTCTTTTTCAAAAACATCAAACTATACAAATCCCATATAATCTCAATGTAAATCATTACTTTAACTAATAATATATCATTATTGTCTCATTAACTGTACCAAACATACCACACTGGTAATACAGGAATCTCTAGAGGTAAAGACGTATGTGAACTGTTTACTTTCACTCAATTCTGCTTAAACCTAACACTGCTCTACAAAATAAAATCTACTTTTTAAAAAAAATTTAATTTCTTTTCATTACAAAGTCAGATATACAGAGAGGAGGAGAAGAGACAGAGGAAGATCTTCCATCTGATGATTCACTCCCCAAGTGACTGCAATGGCTGGTGCTGTGCCAATCCGAAGCCACAAGCCAGGAGCTCCTCTACGTCTCCCACACAGGTGCAGGGTCCTAAGGCTTTGGGCCGTCCTCGACTGCTTTCCCAGGCCACAAGCAGGGAGCTGGATGGGAAGCGGGGCTGCCGGTATTAGAACTGGCGCTCATAAGGGATCCTGGCGCGTTCAAGGGAAGGACTTTATCCACTAGGCCACGGCGCTGGGCTCAAAATCTACTATTTTTTTTTTTTTATTTTTTTTTTTAAAGATTTATTTTTATTATTTTTTATTGGAAAGGCGGATATACAGAGAGGAGAGAGAGAGAGGAAGATCTTCCATCCGATGATTCACTCCCCAAGTGAGCCGCAACGGGCCGATACTATGCCGATCCGAAGCCAGGAGCCTCTTCAGGGTCTCCCACGCGGGTGCAGGGTCCCAAAGCTTTGGGCCGTCCTCAACTGCTTTCCCAGGCCACAGGCAGGGAGCTGGAAGGGAAGCGGGGCTGCCGGGATTAGAACCGGCGCCCATATGGGATCCCGGGCGTGCAAGGCGAGGACTTAACCACTTGCGCCACCGCGCCGGGCCCCTATTTTTTTTTTTTTTTAAATCTACTAATTTTTAAAGGCATAAAATATTGGGTCTGTCCACATACCAACTTCAGCACTCTGTCTTCCTTTAGATGAAGAAGTAATAAACAAAGCGTTTTAAAACGAACTGACTGTTGCAAAATATTAGTGATTAAATTCTCTCTCTCTTAAAATAAGACTGTATTCTGTAAGATCATTGTATTTTATAAGGACTGGCATTGTGGAGCAGAGGGTTAAGCCATTAGCATCCTATATGAGCACCATTCAAGTCCTGGCTGCTCTACTTCCAATTCAGCTCCCTGCTAATGCGCCCGGGAAAGCAGTGGAAAACGGCCCACGTGCTTGGGCCCCTGCACTCAGGTGGGGTTCAGGCCCCTGGATTCAGCCTGGCACAGCTGCAGCTGTTGTAGCCATTTGGGGAGTGAGCCAGCACAAGGAATACCTCTATCTGTATCTCTCCTTTTCTAGAACTCTTTCAAATAAATAAGTAAATATTTTTTCAAGTATTTTTAGGTTAACAGAAAAACTGAGCAAGGGACAGAGTTTCCACGTAGAGCCTTTTGCCACAGTCACAGCTTCGCCCCCCATCAACATCCAACATCAGTCTGATCCGTTAACACACCAGCCCCCACTGACACCACTGGTGCTCCAAGTCCATTAAGGTCATTCCTGAGCTACATTCTTTGGGTTCTGAATGGAGACGCCTGTTCATGCATGATATTCCACAGCACAGCTCGACGGCAGGTAAGCCCTCTGTGCTCTGCCTCTTCACCCCTTTCTTCCCAATCCCTGGCAACCGGTGGTCACGGGCAGACTGGCCTGTTCCAAATGATCACAGCATTACAGGGGATTTTGCTGATTGGATTCACTTAGAAATGGTCTCTAAGGTCCCTCACATTTTCCTGAGTGCATGTGACTTGAGAGCTCACTCCTTTTCCATGCTGAGTTAATAGTCCTATTGCTCCACTCACCTCAAAGAACAGACTGGGTCAGGTTTTGGCAACTATTTGTTGCTAAATCATGCACTAAGAGTATGTTTCATTTATAGGAAACTATCAAATGTCCTTCCAAAGCAGCTATACTATTTTGTATTCTCACCAGATATTAATGAAGAGTACTCATTGTTCCACAGTTCTTACCAGTATTTCATGCTGTTGAGATGTATTTTTAGTTGCTTTTAGTAATGTTTCCTCTCTGAGCAACTAAAATTCTTACTACTGAAGAAAAACATTTTCTGAGGTCACAACTGTGTGAGTAATTTAAAAGCAAATAACTGTCAAGGAAACATGCAGGGTTTGGTATAGCGGGTAAAGCCACAGCCTGCAATGCTGGCATCCCGCGGGGCACTGCCTCACATCAAGTCTGCCCCCTGCCGTCAGCTGGAGGATGCAGTGAAGATGGCCCCAGCGCTGGAAGCTCTAGGCTCCTGGCTTCAGCCAGGGCCAGCTCCAGCTGCTGTGGTCATTTGGGAGGTGAACTAGTTGTTGGAAAAAAAAAAATCTCTCTTCCTCTTCTTTTGGAACTCTGCCTTTCAAATAAATAAATCCATTTAAGAAAATGTAAGAGCATGACATCCTGAAAAAAGTAGTAAACACAACTTCTGTGACTATACAATCGGATCACCATGTCAAATGACACGTACACTGTCAGCAAGCCCTGGAGCAGCCAGAGTGGCTTGCACGAGCAAATTCTAAACATAAGGAGAGTGATATTAAGAATGCTAATGGCTGGAGAACATTAAGTGGCTGCTTTTTTTTTCTGATTTAAATGAATTCTAAATTAGTCACTCATATGCATGGTAATTAGTAGGCAATTTTCTGCACTAATTTGCCTAATTTACCTTATTTTTCTGTATAAGATGAAAATCTTTTCCAAAAAGCATAAGTGCATGTTCAAAGCTCCGGCATTCTTCTTCTGTCCATGCAGTCATTCCTTCTAAAAACAATTTAAAAAAATTCATTGGCCTCAAAACTTTTACATGAATCCTGTGTTTATTTTCACTATCTTGCATATACAGGCATGCACACTTACACAGTCTCTCTCTCTCTCTCTCTCACACACACACACACACACACACACAGAGTTTTGTATGTTGGAAATTTCACTGTTCAAAAGAACTGGAATACAAAAATATAAACATTTTGAACTTCACATTTTTCCATAATTAAGTCTTGCTTTTCTTAAGTATGCATGTAAGCACACACATTTACAGACACTACTTTCAACTGGGGGGTGGGGGGGAAATGCTATTTTGTTGATGGGGGAAAAAGCCATATTTCAGTTTTACATCAAACCTGTTCAGTTCTTTACAAATAAAAGCAATGCAAATTTACTTAAGGTTGGAAATACATTTGGGAAACAGTCCACGCTCTCAAGATATTATAGCCATTAAACTTCACAGATGCTAATGCTGATAATCCCACTCAATGATACTGGGATCCAGGTGCCCAAAGCCATTAAAGGTAGTCCACAATATAAATTAGAACAGTTTAAGGAAGAAACTAGTATTTAGTTTTCTAGTTTTGAGAATTTAAAATAATTTTTAAAAAAGATTCATTTATTTTTATTGCAAAGTCAGATATACAGAGAGGAGGAAAGAGAGGAAGATCTTCCATCTGATGATTCACTCCCCAAGTGAGCACAACGGCCGATGCTGAGCTGATCCAAAGCCAGGAGTCAGGAGCTCCTCTACGTCTCCTACATGGGTGCAGGGTCCCAAGGCTTTGGGCCGTCCTCGACTGCTTTCCCAGGCCACAAGCAGGGCGTTAGATGGGAAGCGGGGCTGCCGGGATTAGAACCGGCACCCAGATGGGATCCTGGCGTGTTCAAGGTGAGGACTTTAGCTCCTAGGACACAGTGCCGAGCCCAAATTTAAAATAAGTTTTTTAAGACAATCAACTTCTACATGGGAAAGCACCTCAAAAGAGTATTTTCAGTTTGGTATTTTTCTAAGCCATTTATGTATTATTAGTATTTTCACTTTATATCTTTTGCATGAAAGCTACAATATATACAATTAATTTGGAAACCATGATAAGTTTCTGTAAGTTAATAATTATGGGATAGATAAAACAAAATGTAAACATTGCAAACTATTACAAGGTTATTAAAAACACAATTCTTCCACACAATCCCATCTCTGAGGTCTGCTCTCTTCTGTAACTATTTCTTCAAGCAAATGGAGGTGACAGGGGATAACTAATTATATTTGGGCAATCTCTGGCAAATCTAACAATACAGGGCAAGAAAAAGAATGTATTATTTGCTATGATGATGAACACAGACATAATCTAAGTGTCCAGGATTGTGTGTCCTCCTCCAGCTCCTTGGGACCCTCCCTTGTGAATTCCCGGATCTGAGCCTGTGTTTCTTACCTTGAGATGACTTTCCGTTGCAGCAGTACCTTTCAATTGCTTCTTTTATGTTATGGTTACATTTGAGAAGTTCATACAATGCCTAAGTGATTGAGAAGGAAAAATACCCAGTAAAAACTACCGAACATTCATTTCCACAGCATTTCAATAAAACGAGTACATCCTAAGAAGCTTGACACACACTGGCTGAAACGTTTGCTGCCTACAGGACATTTGAAGGTGATTATTCTGTAGAAAGATCCTGCACACGCACTGGACTGCACGGAGTCTGCTCATCTTGATTCTTCTTCGGAGAAATCATTTCTAGCACCAATTTTGCTTTTTATTTACTCATTTGCAGAATTACAGAAAGAGGGGAAGATACAGAGAAAAAGGAGATCTTCCTCTGGGGGTTCACTCCCCAAATGGCCACAGCAGCTGGGGCTTGGCTGGGCCAGGACAAAGACAGGAAGGAGCCTGGCACTCTACTCTGGTCTCTCCCAAGGGTGTCTGGGGCCAAGTACTTGAGCCACCTTCTGCCTTCTCAGGCACGCGAGCAAGGAGCTACACTGCCAGCAAAGCCGCCAGGTGCAAACCAGCGTCATGAGGGCGGCCTAACCGCCTGCAGCACGGCAGCAGCGCCTCTGAACCTTCTCACTTATTTTAATTACGGGCCTTTCTGAGCTGAGAGTTCCTATATTCTAGATTCTAACGGTGGTAGTGGGGATTAGAATTAAAACCCATTTGCTGGTATCATTTTCTGTCTTTATTTTGAGGAAACAAAAAAACATCACGCCTGGGAAAGGACACACACTTTAATGCAGTTTTATTATGACCTCAATTAATCCTACCATGAAAGGTATCATTTTGCAAATTATAATTTCTTCCTAGTCAATCTGTCTGGAATCATGGACTCTACAAATAGAAGGAAATGGAATTCAACTGAAAGCTTAATTAATTAATCAGCCTTTCCACATAAGTTCAATATTAGAAAAGAATTTTAGTACTATCAGTATGTAATGCTGAAAACACTCATTTCAGGGTCAGCGATGGCATCCTACCCATATGGGCACTGGTTCAAGTTCCAGTTACTCTAATTCTGATTCAGCTCCCTACTACCATGTATGGGAAAGCAGCAGAATATAGCCCAAGTCCTTGGGCCCATACACCTAAGCCACAGACCTGGAAAAATTCTGGATCCTGCCTTCAATCTGATACAACCTAGCCTTCGCAGGCATTTGGGCAGTGCACCAGTCAATGGAAGATTTTCTCTTATCCTTCTGTCTTAAAAAAAGTTGGTAAAAAAAACCACATTCATCAAGAGCTACTAAAAAGGTATTTGATAAATCAATATTCATTCCTAATTTTAAAAGGACAAAAACTGTAACAGTTGTAAATAGATGGATACTGCCTTCTACAAGAAAAACAGCCTTTGGTAAGCCAGAAACCAAGAGCAATGCAAAAGCTACAATATTTTGGGGTGAGTGCATTGGCTCAACTGGGTAATCCTCTACTTTCAATTGTGGCATCCAATATGGGCACCAGTTTAAGCCCTGGCTGCTCCACTTCCCCCAGTTCCCTGCTAGTGGCCTGGGAAAGCAGAGGAAGGTGGCACAAAGCCTTGGGACCCTGTACCCACGGGGGAGGGGGGACTCGGAAGAAGCTCCTGGATCCAGATAAGTTCAGGTTTGACTGGTACAGCCATTTGGGGAGTGAACCAGCAGATGGAAGATGTTTTGTCTCTCCTTCTCTCTGTAAATCTACCTTTCCAATAAGTCTTAAACAACAACAAAAACTGGAAAACTTGATAAACTAAAAATGAAAGCTTCAACAGCTAAAGATAAGACATATTTAAAAACAACAGATATTTCTCTACATCAACAATCTGCAATTATAGATCCTACTTACAATATCAGTAAATCTCTCTTTTACACACAACAGACACACATTCAATACAATGGGACTTCTTTTTGACAGATGACAAAACTACTTCCAACTTCAGATAGTATGACTTCTTTGTTACACTGTTACTTATGAATTCCAGCTTGAGTCTATTTCTGGATACTCATTAGTACCACACAGGTTGGAGACACACAGAGAAAAACATATGGAAAAGTGCAAAATGGTACCACAGAAGCAAAACCAGGGACACTGAAAGCACCGACTGGGTAATACTCTCACCCCTAGTCCTCACCCTATCACACAAGAGCATTCTGCAACTACAGGTGCACTAACTGCTCAGCAGATGCTCCTAACTCACAGTGTCTTCACAGACACCACCTTTTCATCACTTCCTGAATAAAGAAACATTAAAATACCTCTATCACGAAATCAAGACATCCAACCACAGAGACAATGTTCAAATAAGTGACATTATATACTATACATAGTAAGACCACTACAGCATTGTCAGCAGCAAAATAAAATATTAAGTGATTAAAAGTACATAAAACGCTAACTAGAGTAAGACATGTACACTTGCAGGAAAAAAAAAAAAAAAACTTTATGAAGTGGTCTATCTCGAGGTCTCAATATTATGTATTTTTAAAAAAACAGCGCTTGTATTTTGTTAATTCAAAAAAATGAATCCAAAAGGAAGTATCAAAGTCACATGCAAGAAATATCTGCGTTAAATATAAGAAATCAAGAGGATACTCCTGCTCCGCCACTATTTCACCAGAGGCATACCTGTTCATTGTCCCTTGTGTGTGTTCCTGCAGAAATTCTATCCATTGCTTTTTCATTTCCAGTTCTTAATGAGGTCTCAACAAGGTACTCCTTAACTTTGCTTTCCAATACCACATCTGGACGCCAAAGTAACTGGTCTTCATTTTCATACACTGATAAAGAAATCCCATTGGCACATTGAAACAACAGTGAACACACTCCAAAGAGCAGACTCTGCCTCCTCTTCCTTCATAAGGGGCTATGCATTGGGACAACTAACTGTGAGTACAATAATGATTTGATTTTCTGTCAAGCAGCTTTCACTAGCTCTAAAACAAAACAAAACAAAAACTTTAGCAGTAATATGGAATAAGTAGATTTTCTGGTGGTTGGGTTTACTGACCAATCAGAAGGTTTTCCATGAATAGTATATATAAAAATACGAAAATGTATAAAAAATATGTAAATTCTTCACTGACTTCATTGGTATTTTCTCGTTCATTCTCTAAACAGCTCTATAAAATGTTTAGAGGCGCAAACAAGGGAGTCGGCATGTGGCACAGTAAGATAATCTTGCACCTGTGGCATTAGCATCCCACATGGGCACAAGTTTGTGTTACAGCTGTTTCTCTTCCCATCCAGTTCACTGCTTGTAGCCTGGATTAGCGGTAGCGGACACCCCATGTCCTTAGGACCCTGAAACCACCTAGGAGACACAGAATAAGCTTCTGCTTCAGATCAGCTTAGCTCTGGTCACTGTGGCTGTTTGGCTAGTGAACCAGTAGATGGAAGGTCTCTCATCTCTCCCTCTCTGTAACTCTGGCTTTCTTGCATTTATTTATTTATTTTTAATATATCTCTTCCTTTAAATATTTATTTACTTTTATTGGAAGTCAGATACACAGAGAGGAGGAGACAGGAAGATCTTCAGTTCAATGATTCACTCCCCAAGTGATGGCAAAGGCCAAAGCTGAGCTGATACAAAGCAGGGTCCCAAGGCTCCGGGCCGGCCTCAACTGCTTTCCCATGCCACAAGCAGGGAGCTGGATGGGAAACTGAATGGAATATGAACCGGTGCCCATATGGGATCCCTGTGCGTTCAAGGCGAGGACTTACGCCACTAGGCTACCGTGCTGGGCCCAACTCTGGCTTTCAAGTTAAACACATATATTTGGTAATAAGTAAGTACCTAAGAAAGCCCTATTTTCCCTTGATTGATATCCTTCCAAAAGGAGAGTTTTTATTTAAGGAAGGAAGAGAATTAAACGAACCTCTCCTGGGAAGTTTCCAGAAAGAAAGGGAAACAAGAGAAGTAAACTTTGCACCATCTTTTAAGAGAGCGATTTTGTGTGAAATCACTAAAGTATGGCTTGTATTTTATTAATGCATTCTGCCACCTTACTCAAAGCCTTTCCTTTAGCTACAAACGGTCCAGGCTTTCAGCTCAGTGTTTCAAGCAATCCATTCCTCAAGTACATAATAAACCAGAAATACAGGTACCAATTTGTTGAACGCTCATGAGGTACCAAGGGCCATGAGAAATGGTTTATATTTACAACAGTATGAGGTAGGAATTATCAGTCCCACTAAGCTGTGAGTTAAAAAATTAGGGAAGATGGACTTTAGAAAGAAGTTTCTGGAATCAGTTTTTTGCTCTTTGGTCACAACTAAAAGAAATTTTTAAAAGTTTGGGCTTACTCCCTCAGTGGCCGGAAGTGTATACCTTTCCTCTGGAATGATCATTTGCATTGACTGCATTTTAACTAAAGACATGTACTATCAGGTCTCTAAGTCAGACTGGAACACTAGATCCCAAAAACGTGTGTGGCACCAGGAAGAACGCTGTAGAGGTACCGCACCGGAACATCTCCAGCCAGTGTCTGCTCCCCTGGGACAACTGACTCAGTTCAGAAAGGAAAGCAGCTTAGGAAAATGGAGAGGCCAGTGGCCACTCTGGCTAACGACCCTGTGGCAGTCAATCCTCCATCACTATTTCTACAATTTGTAGTTATTTATTTGTGAGGCACAGAGAAAGACAGACATCTCTGTCCACCAGGCTCGTACCCCAAAGGCCTGCAATGACAGAACGGGGTGAAGCTGAAGGTGGCAGCTGGAAACCCAACGTGGACCTTCCATCCCTGAGCCATCACCTGCTGCCCCAGAGTATGCATCAGAAGCAGCTGAAACGAAGGGGCTCAAACCTGGGACACAGACACCCCAGGCTGGGTCTTAGCCACTTCACCAAACACCTGCTCCTACCTCTGTTAAATGCATCGAGGAATGAGAGGGTGAAGAGTTTTGTGATGTTATGCTGCTTTTGTCCTGTGACTTCTCAGGAACAAATTAATCAGGGACAAGGCCAAATGCCCAAGGAAATATTCCAAATGTGAAGGCTCCTCACCTTGCATGTGCTGGGATCCCATGTGGGCACCGGTTTGTATCCTGGTGGCTCTGCTTCCCATCCAGCTCCCTGCTTGTGGCCTGGGAAGGCTGTCAAGGATGGCCTACCCAAAGCCTTAGGACCCTGCACCTGCGTGGGAGACCCAGAAGAGGCTCCTGGCTTCGAATCAGCACATGCCCGGCCTTTGCGGCCACTTGGAAAATAAATCATTGGATGGAAGATCTTCTCTGTCTCTGCTCCTCTGTATATCTGAATTTCCAATAAAAATAAATCTTTAAAAAAAAATTCCAAATACGATTTCTGAATTCAGCTAGGAAAACACACCTGCATTTTTATTTCCTACCACCTCTCCATAGCTGGAACCAAAATGAGGAAAAACTGACCAGAGGTGACAGAGATGTCCTTGGCCAAAGCAGAGTCTTTACATTGCGTGTCCTGCTCTTTCCCGGCTGAGGCCAGAGATTAGAAACTCCTAGTCTCTCTCTTCTTTAAGAATGCTCTCTCCACAAGACAGCTCCCTACTCATTTTCAACGTATCCAGGAAGGACACTAGCCTTTCACTGGGATACAGGTCACATGTCAAACCAGGAGGCTCTTTGCTGCTTTAGCTGCCATTACACTACTGCCCAGAAGTACCAGGGTCGTGCCTGGCAAGGATGGCATGATGATGACACGGAGCCTCTTGCTAACTGTGGTGATGTTTTCTCCCAAGTCAGACTGAAATACCCCCAACTCAGGGAGCTTCTCTGACCCAAAATTATGTTCACATTGCCAAGGCTTCTAAATGATCAGGTACTTACACAGGCACAGCAAGCCTACCACTCCCCAAAATCCAAAGTTGTCCTTACCTTTCTCGTTACCATCATATTCTCCAAGATAAGGAGGGATCTCTGCCTGATATTGTAAACCAATCATTATTTCCTAGAAGAAAATTGAGAAGTAAAAAATAAATTACTAACATTAATCAGTTGCTGTGAGTCAAAAGACACTTCACCTTTCCACAAAAAAATTACCGGTAATCGTTCAGAAACATTTCAGAAAACTGTGTTTGTCCAAATGGTCTATATTCAACTTACTTTCCTCAAATCTTCAGGCGAGTTACCACTGTCCGTTTCAACATCTTCAACCTCTGATTCCTTGTCACCATCACACGTAGTATTAGCTTAAAAAGAAGATTTAGGTTTTCATTGCCTGTATTCTCAGCACCTGGGACAATGCCTGTAGCATTCTATTTAACAAAGTTGGTTAAATAAATGAGATTAACATAAATGTACTAAAGCCTTTGTGCTATTCTCACAATTTAATAGTCAAAAATGAGACAATGAAAAGTCTAGTAAAAGCATAATACTCTTATAATTATTATGGTGTGCTGACAGGGTAAACCCCTGTGGTCACCTTAGAAAGAAAGTAGAGCGCTGGTGCTGTGATGACAGCAATTCGGCCAATCCAGTGAAGGGCTGCACACCAGGCTCACCCCAGCTGCGTCTGCACACGCACCCAGTCAGGTGTGCACATTCTATGCAAAAGCACCTCAAAAATGCAAGCAAGACTGCAAGTAAGAAATCACTGCAGTGCAAAGCTTTTGAAACACTATATGGGGTAACACCGAGAGCCAAAAGGGAAAAATACTAAACAAACACTAAAACTTTCAGATCAGGATAACAAAGGCCTTTTAACAGAAATCCAAAAAGCCTATAAAATTTCATGGATGAACTCAGGGTTATTATAGCAATATGTGAGTCTTGGGGAAAGAAAGTAGATGGCCTTGCAAAACTAAGTAAACACTTGTTTTTCTATTTTTAAACAAACAACTTATTTATTTGAAAGGCAGAGTTATAGAGAGGGAGTGACAAAGAGACCTTCTATCTACTGGTTGACTCTCTTTCAAATGGCCACAGCGCCCAGAGCTGGCTGGATCAGAAGCCAGGAGCTTCTTAAGGGTCTCCCGTGTGTGTGCAGGGGCCTAAGGACTTGGGATTTCCTCTACTGCTTTTCCCAGACATTAGCAGGGAGCTGGATAGAGAGCGGAGCAGCCAGGACTCAAACTGGTGACCAGATGGGATGCTGGCACCGCACGTGTTGGTTTCACCCACTACAACAAAGTCCAGGCAGCAGCCTTTCAATTTTGAAGTGCCATGTTAGTGTACTTCTATGCCAATTTTTTTTTAAAAAAAAAAGCAAAAAGAAGAACTTATAACTTTGTTCAGATTATTACAGCATTTTATCTGAACTATGTAAAGCATTCAGAATGTACCAATGCTACTCTTCACTGTTACTGACTGGGTTTCTTACATCGTAATGGCCGAGGGAAGAAATCCGAAGTTTCATGAGGGGTCACAGAGGGCATCAGATCGTCTGCCGAAGACTGGGTTTCTTCATCATCACCCGACAGCAAGTCTTTCGCTATTTCTTCCTGGAAGAATGGGAAGATGGTGCCCGAGATAGAGGTGATTATCTGCCATCAACTAAAGGAAACATCTTATCACACCTCCTACAGTGAAGAATTAGTTAAAACTAAGAGCTCAGTTTTGAGGAAGTTTGTTTAATAACATTTTAATTTTAACTACATATAATATTTAATAACACACTATTAAATACTAATAATCAAAGTGTAGTTACACACTTGCAACAATTTGCCTAATTTTCAGTATGTGGGAAGCTAATCATGAAGCTGTAGGCTAATTTTTAGCAAATTTACAAAAAAAAAAAAAAAATCACCTTCCACGTACTTGACAATTATACTATCTGCCATTAAATTATAAAACAAAAGAAAAAGCTTCCAAATTATCCCCTTGTAACAATTTAAAAATGAACAGCTCAGCCTCGTGGTGACCTGGCAAGAAGCCTGATTTGCATTGGCTCCTCCCCCGTACACAGTCATCCTTGCCGGGAACACAGAAGGCACTCTACACTCTGCTGGAGGATGACGTCACTGAAACCTGTGGTCCACTGCCACCACACTGAACTTGGAAAGGGAGCAGTCTAAGCCACAGAAAGAGACTCCAAGATGTGCACTCCTTTCCTGGGCTGACATCCGAAAGGCAAAAACCACCTGCCCAGGGCCCTGAGGGCAGAGCCATGGCTGGCAGTATCGGTTACCTGGGCTAGCAGTAGGGGCTGCCTTCTGCGAGGACCATGACTCCTGGGATGAGCCTGTTAGACAAATCACCAAGGCCTGGGGTGCTATTGCTACCAGGGCCAAGAAAACAAAACTCTCCAACCACACGGTGCCTAAAGCAGGCTGCAGGCAAGGTTTCTGGGGGACTCCTTAATCAAGACAGTCATTTACATGCTTACAGAAGCAAAGAAATTAAGGTAAAAATTAAGTTTAGATATAATCTATTCAGGAAAAAAGAAAAAGCTATGGGGAGAGGGGAATTTAGAATGCAACATAGTACAAAGTCGCTACTACTTTTCAAATAGTGTGATTAACACAAAACAATTTCTCCGTCAGTTAGAAAAACAAGAACCATGGATCACCAAGAAGTTTATACAGTTCAGATGTTAAAGACCCTTTCAATGAAGGAAACAAATTAAAACACCCAAGTGGCAATGGATTTTCAATTATTTAAAATGCTTATACTTACTTTGTCTAATGTCATATCTGGTAATTCATCTGCAAGTTCACTTGGGGAGCTATTTGCACTAGAGTTTGCGACTGCTGGAATTGCAGGTTCGTAGCCATAGAATGCCAACAAATCTTCTAGAGGCATATTTCCTTCCTATTCAAGACAAGGCACAAACATGAACTCAATCAAAACCACATAATGAACTGCAGGTAAACTAAGATGTCCTTAAATGCAGAAAGCTATCATCCAAGCTAAGTTTTAATGTTTCTGTTTGAAGTGTTGACTGAAACAGGATCATGCACCCAGAGCTATAATGCATTAGCAAAAGCTTAACATTTTAGTTTTTATTTTCCAACACTATTTCATGTTTTAAAAATTCTCCCTAAGCTTGCATTTTTGAAGTAGATTTTTTTTCACTTTCACATTAATTTGCCTTGGGGCCAGCGTTGTGGCAATGGCAGGTAAAGCTGCCACCTGCCCTGTTGTTATCCCATATGCGTGCCAAGTTGGGCACAGGTCTAGTCCTTGGCTGCCCCACTTCCAATCCAGCTCCCCGCTAATGCGCCAGGAAAGCAGAAGATGGCCCAAGTGCTCGGGGCCGTGTATGCTGTGGGAGACCTGGTTTCAGCCTCACCCAGGCCCAGCTGTTGCAGCCATTTGGGAAGTGAATCAGAGGATGGAAATGGAAAGAAGATCTCTCTCTCTATGTGTAACTTTGCCTTTCAAATAAAACACATATTTTCTAAGTCATTTCAAAAACACTTCTTCATTAGAAGCAATATTCATGAAATGGAGTCTGTTGTCTTGACATTAAGGAACACTTGACTTCATCTCAGTCAGTTCAAGCTTGCTGAGCACCTACTAACATTATCAGCAACATGTATATAACAAGGCCTAAAGTGCAACTGTTCTTTGGTAGTCTATCAGATATTCTATAACAGTTTTTATCTTTAAACTTTCTGATGAGGGCTGATTATCACTTTCTGGCAGGTGACAAAACCAAGGCTTTGTTTGGGTTCCAACCTCAGCCCTTTGCATTCTCGCTGGCTGCAGATGTACAGTGCGGGTGACTTTCGCTGCTCTGGCTTTGGGAACATGGAGTCAACACAAAGAGCGTCGGGTGCTCAGAACAGAAGGAAGTTCATCCACGCGATCAGGAAACCTCCCAATGCAAAGACCTCAACAGTGGCCTAGTCAAACTGAAAGCCTCTCCACTGCCCCCTGAATCACGCCCACACACTCCCCCAGCCCATTCCCTCGGGTTCACATGTGGTCAACTAAGAGGTGCCTGGGCTGCAGGCCTGACCAAACACTTGTCAGTAGTATTTTTCAAACTGTTTGTTTATTTTTAAAAAGGTTTATCTCATTTATATGAAAGACGGTGTACTGGAGAGGGAGGTAGGAAAAGATCTGCCATCCCAGATGACCATGGGTAGGTCAGGCCAAAGCCAGAAGAAGCCTCAAAATTTGTCTTGTCCATTTCACATGGATGTCAGGAACCAAGCACTTCAGCCTCCTTCTGCTGCTTTCCCAAGTGCATTAGCAGGGAGCTGGACTGGACGTGGAGCAACTGGGACTCAAGCTAAGGCCCAGGTGGGATGCTGGCATTACAGGCTGTAGCTTAATCCACTGTTCCACAACACTGGCCCCCAGCCCTCTCAGTTTCATACTCGCTCCCGGAGCTGGGGAAGAGGCAATCTCCCCTCACTGTGCACTTAGGTTCACCTTGATGCACCACATTCCAGTTACCCTACAGAGACCTGTGGCTATGGACTCAAAAGTGAAGTTACAGCAAAGCCTTGATCACAAAGAATTTCGTCTTTGTGAAGAAACTGATGAGTTAAAAAAAATCCTAGGGCCTGCTGCAGCAGTCTAGTGGCTAAAGTCCTCGCCTTGTATGTGCCAAGATCCCATATGGGCACCGGTTCGTATCTCAGCTGTTCCACTTCCCTTCCAGCCTTCTGCTTGTGGCCTGGGAAAGCAGTTGAGGACGGTCCAAGGGACCCTGCACCTGTATGGGAGACATGGAGGAAGCTCCTGGCTCCTGGCTTTGGATCAGCTTAGCTTCGCCTTCGCAGTCACTTGGGGAGTGAATCACTGGATGGAAGATCTTTCTGTCTCTCCTTCTTTCTGTAGATATGACTTTCTAACAAAAAATAATAATCAATATTTAAAAATTTTTTAAAAAGTCCTAATAGTACAGTAACTATAATACTCAATTCTGGAATATTATAAATCTTAAAAAGGGGGAAGAGAAGGTCTACATGCCAGGAATAATGAATACAGGCTATTGTAGTACACACAAAAAGTGAAGGCTCAGCAAACTCTTCAAAGAGGACAGACCGCTGAGTGCAAGCAACACGTGCTCCACCATCAATGCCACTGGTTAAGCAATATTAATTACCTGGGCACCATGTTGAGTGCTGGGCAAAACACAGGCACCGCTAATGCTCTGGGAAAGCAGTGGAAAATCGCACAAGGTCTCTGGACCCACGGGGAGACCCCGAAGAGGTCCTGGTTTCTGACTGACCCAGTTTCAGCTGTTGTGGCCATTTGGGGAATGAACTAGTGGATAGAAAATCTTTTCTCTTTCTCCCTGTAACTACCTTTCAAATAAAAATAAAGCTTTATAAAAACAAAACAAAAATAAAAAACAAAAAAACACCACAAAGGCAAATATCACTATATTCTCAATCCTATTATACACACTAGCGCTAGCAGGATACACTCTAATACCAGTGTGCAAACTGCTCTCAGGTGATATGAACTTCATTTGAGTATGCTTAGTAACTAAAACCTAAACACATCATCTATCCTTACCAAAAAGCTAAACAAAGAAACCTGATTCTGTATCTGTCATCTTACTTTCCTTACCATATGATACACCAGAAGTTTCTAAGCATTAAAACGAAGTATAATGGGGCTGGCATTGTGGCACAGCAGGCAAAGTTGTTGCCTATGGTGCCACCATCCCACATGGTTACCAGTTCAAGTTCCATATACTCCACTTTCAAACCAGCTCCCTACCTATGGTCTAGGAAAGCAGCAGAACATGACCCAAGTGCTTGGGCCCCTGCACCCACATGGAAGTCCTACAAGAAGCTCCTGGATTTGACCTGGCATAGTCCCAGCTGTCAGGACCTGTGGGCAGTGAACCAGCAGATGGAAGACCTCTCTCTGTCTCTCCCCCTAGTCCCACCCTCTGTAGCTCTGTCTTTCAAATAAAATAAAATAAATCTTAATAAAATAAAATATAGGCTTTGTTTACAGTTGACAATCAAATTACTGTGAGTATCCAATGTACAATTTTTGTAGATGAAAAGTAACATCCATCCATCCATTAACCAACATCTGAATCAGTGCTCCAATAATCTAAGATCAACAGACTGCATTATTTCAAATTACACAGAAATGATCAAAACCTAACTTGAAATATCTTCCAAAATATGAATAATGCTTACTTTCTGTGCCTCTGTTTCTTTTCAAGTTTCATTAAACAGCAATGAGGAACAGAGACCACCACCATACAGCTACACTGCAGAGAAGAACCCCAGAGCAGTAGGCCACCGGTCCCTAGTAAGAACAGTTCCTCTGGTCTGTGTGTGGGTGAGAAGGGTTGCCCTGCTGAAGCGAGGCACAACTCTTGGGTCTTCCAGAATCTGCCTACAAGTCATCTGTGCCTTTCTTTCCAACTTCCAACAGTACAAGATGCCCACAAACAAAACTGTCCCAACCATACAGAAAAGCTGCAATATTCAAAACCTACAAATTTTGGTGACAAAAAAACATAAAACAAAGACTCAACTGCTAGTATTTACTCAACAAAATTAAAATCACAGAGATGAAATTTCTGTGAATATTTAAGTTATCAACTCTTAGCTACTAATTTCTTTACATCTTCATTTCCTTTTAAAAACTCTCTGAACACAGATTAAAGCAGTCATTAATACAATCTCTGGAAGAACAAAATCTAAAATACAAAAAAAATTTTACTATACCATAAGCATTTCTATCAGATAACTCACACTCAAGTGGTAACTTGTTAACACAGTAAAAAAACAAAAACAAAAATTAGTTAAAAACAGAAATAAGACAAAGGGGGCCTGTATTGTGGCATGGTGAGTTGGACCCCGCTGGTGTCCTAGCGTCCGAGGCCAAGATGGAGCTGAAGGCTCCTGGCTTTGCTCTGGCTCAGCCCAGGCAGTTGCAGTCCTTGGAGAATGATCCAGCAGATGTTAAACCTGGTTCTCTCCCTCTCTTACTACTCCTTTCAAGCACACATCTCTAAAAGAAAATGGAAGCATCGGGCCCTGTACAATGACTTAGTGCTAAATTCTTTCCCAGTACGTGCTGGGATCCTATGAGGGAGCCACCAGTTCATGTCCCAGTTGCTCCACTTCCCATCCTGCTGCCTCCTTGTGGCCTGGGAAAGCAGCAGAGGACGGCCCAAGCCTTCTGATCCTGCACCTGTGTGGGAGACCTTGAAGAAGCTCTTGGTTTCGGATCAACTTTACTCCCGCCACTGTGGCCACTTGGGCAGTGAACCAGCAGGCAGAAGATCTTTCGGTCTCATGTCTGTGATCTGCCTTTGCAAGAGAAGAAAAATGAAGTCTCATACTCTTCCATCATGTTGTTTTTTTAATTTTAAAGATTTATTTATTTTTATTGTAAAGTCAGATATACAGAGAGGAGGAGAGACAGAGAGAAAGACCTTCCATCCCATGATTCATTCACTCCCCAAGTGACTACAATGGCTGGTGCTGCACCAATCCAAAGCCAGGAGCCAGGAGCTTTTCCAGGTCTCCCACAGGTGTACAAGGTCCCAAGGCTTTGGTCTGTCCTCGACTGCCTTCCCAGGCCACAAGCAGGGACCTGGATGGGAAGCAGGGCCACCAGGATTAGAACCGGTGACCATATGGGATCTCGGCAGGTTCAAGGCAAGGACCTTAACCATTACGCTATCATGCTGGGTCCCCATCATGTTTTTTTTTTTTAAACATTTATTTACTCATTGGAAAGTCAGATATACAGAGAGAAAGATCTTCTGTCCAATGATTCACTCCCCAAGTGCGCGCAACGGGCCGATGCTATGCCGATCCGAAGTCAGGAGCCAGGAACTTCCTCTGGGTCTCCCACACAGGTGCAGGGTCCCAAAGCTTTGGGCCGTCCTTGACTGCTTTCCCAGGCCACAAGAAGGGAGCTGGATGGGAAGTGGAGCTGTCGGGATTAGAACCGGCGCCCATATGGAATCCTGGTGCGTTCAGGGAGTGGAGTTTTAGCCGCTAGGCTACGTCACCGGGCCCCCATCATGTTTTTTTAAATCATGTTACAACTTCCGCCTCTCCACCTCGCACACTCTGAGACTACTAGGGATTACTGCTGTGCACCCACTGTGCGGTCCTGCTGCCACTGCAGGGAGAAGCACTGCGCATTCACAAGAGCCACCCTGACTTTCCACATCAGCCTAACCATCCTTCACTAAAGATAAACACCCTTTTTCCTATACCTCTCACTGCTTATCTCTTTCAGTTGTCAGAACATCATGTTAAAAATCTTTGTTTCCAGTTTTACCTGGCCTTGGACTGTGAGCTCCCGGGGTCTGAGGGCATTGTTAAACTGCTCACTTTTGCAATCCCAGGACCTCCCACAGTCCCTGGCTTAGAGAGAATGAAGGTTAGCCACAATTAAATTCTCCACTATTCTCAGCTAGGAAAGAACCTGCCTGCATACACACAGCCAAGGCAGAGAGCAAAATTTTGGGGCACATTTTCCCTTTGACAGGTGATCTTTTATCTTCACCTGTAAAGGAACACTGGCCAAAAGAGTTTTCTTCTTCTATCACTTGAGACTTTCATTACAATTTCAGTTTCGGAACCTCTGATCTGTTCAGTTTTATAGGAGCTATCTTTTTTTAAGTGAGTAAACCTAGCTGAAACAATACTAGATTCGTTGGTTGGAAGAAAAAATGCATTGAGAAAATTTCAGATCTCCTGGAGCAAGGCTGTTTTATTTCCTATGTGTTAATATAAACGTAACAACGTGCTCTGCCCTCTCCCAGGAGAGGTATGAGAACTGAGAGGATTAATGTTAGACAACAGTCTTACTACTCTGGACCGATTAGAAATGTTCAGGGGAGCCTAGCGTGGTGGTTCAGTGGCTAAATCCTCACCTATACCAGCCGGCAAGTGATAGATCCCACATAGGCACCAGTTTGTGTCCTGGCTGCTCCACTTTCCATTCAACATCCTGCTTGTAGTCTGGGAAAACAGTAAAGGATGGCTCAAAGCCTTGAGACTCTGTACTCATTTGGGGGACCCAAAAGAAGCTCCTGGCTCCTGGCTTTGGATTGGCTGAGCTCCAGCTGTTGTGGCCACATGGAGAGTGAACCAATGAATGGAAGATCTATCTCTCCTAATCTCTATAAATCTGCCTTTTCAATAAAAATAAATAAATGAATAAATCTTTTAAAAAAGTGTTTAAGCAAGGTTAATCTATAGGTAAGTATAACGCTTCAAGCTTTCACGTCAACCCCTTTAGGTCTCTAATGTCCTGATACATAAATACATGTTTACAATAAAGTTAGTTTGAATTTATATTGACTTTGGCCTTAAAAAAAATCAGTGAACTGAGGTGTAAGAAACTCGGCACAGTAGCATGACAGGTCAATCCTTCACCTGTAGTGCCAGCATTCCATGGGGGAGGCAATTTTTGAGTCCTGGCTGCTCCACTTCCCATCCAGCTCACTCCTTACAGTCTGGGAAAGCAGTGGAGAATGGCCCAAATTCTTGGACCCCGGCATCACTGGCTCCTGGCTTCAGATGGGCTCAAATCTGGCCACTGAGGCCGTTTGGAAAGTGGACCAATAGATGGAAGATTTCTCCCTACAAAAAACTACCTTGCATTAAGAAAAAAAAAAGAAAGAAAAGAAAAATAACTGGAAGACTGAATATGATGTAGCTAACTGACATGTGAAAACACAGCTAAGACTTTTTTTATTTCCTTAACAATATGTAGCTATCTGGACTGTAAGTTACACACTACGGTCTTAGCCACACTCAAGTTCAATCTCTAGCAACATAGGATGACAACAGGCAAAAGGGGCCAGGATGCAGGACGGGTCTACAGCTTTCTCCAGCTCAACTTTCTCATTTGTGAACTACTAGATATACCTACTTGACGCTGCTAATATAGGCTGAAGAGTTAGGGCAACATTAAAAATGATCCTGAGCAATTATTTAAATGTACTCATTAGGCTGCTCCTTAAAATGAGAAAACCAGCAATATTCTGTAAAAGTCAGATAAGAACAAAATACTATTTTAACTTTAAACAAATTACAACATAATTCACAACATAATTTCAATAATCTTTAGTACAAGTTTGTGCTTAAATACTAACTCCTTTACCTTTTCCAAGTCTTCAATTTCAGAACTGAAGTTTTTACCCTCATCCATCATCTCCTCTTCATCGAGAGTTCTTTCATCATCATAGTCATGGACCAACATTTCAGCAGAGGGGTCAAAATCATGGTCCTCAGAAGACAAAGACCCAACTGGAAGGAAACAAACTGAATCATTTCACATATTCATGAGGCTATTTACAAAAGAAAATAAAATTTGTGATCTTCTGCCAGTCTCTTTTAATGTTTCTATGTGGGTTTTATTAAATGACTTTACTACATACTTTACAGGCTATAAGCAGGACAATGCGGTTCTGAGAAGATATCTAAATCAGCAAAAGAACAAGGCAGAGTAATTTACAAACACATTTACAAGGGATCCAGCCCATGTGAAAACAACTCATTAACACCAGCAGTGTTTTCAATGGCATGGTCTCAAATACATGTCCTCGTGGAAAAGCAGTCAACTTGCTTATCACTGAGTTGAATACATTTGCCCAAATGCAACAGCAAAGTAGCAGGAGGGTTAAATTTCCATGCATGGGAGCTGTAACAAGCTCTGCTACACACCAAGGTTAAGACTCCAGGAACATCTTACCTGTACTCTAACCTGCAAACACACACACATACGTTTGGCTTATAGAACAAGAACAAATTTCTGTGAAGCAGAAATTCCGTTTTTAAAGCACTTTATCACTTTGCGTTTCCCTAACAGTATTTCAAGCTCCCCAACATCACCTTGTCTGACTTAATGATTAGGGTTAGGGAATAAAAATCTATCCGAAGGCTTCTGGAAGATGCAGCCCATCACAACTTGCATTATTTCATCCACATCTGTGTATAACATTTTAATACTTTTGAGTAACCAATCCAAAGACCACTGGATACTCCAAAAACCCAAAGAAATGAGTAACACCTATAATCCCAAAAGGATGAAACTGATTTTTCTGAAAAGCGGGACTTTCTCCATTTACTCTTGTTGAGTATGTCAGCAGACCAGTGCCTCTGAGCTGGGGAGGCAAAGGTCTCAGGACCGGCGGAGGAGGAAGGAGGGTCCAGGGAAGTGCATTCAGCAACAACCCCCACCTGGCTTTAGCCAAGCTGGTTAGTAAACTGTAAGCTTCTAAGGACAGTGTGTGGCTATCTACAAAACACTGGGCCAGGACAAAACTCTGATTATGGAGAAAACAGAAAAAAACAGAACAGCCACCATGTTAAATTGTTTCCTCGAGGCATTCCTGGCTACCCCCACGGGCTGCCAAAGCATCAGGGCGAAGCAGAAGGGCTGTGGGTCTCCTCCTAGCTATGCCCTTGACCGCCCCAGTCCTAAGCAAGTCATTTAAACTTTCCTAATCTGCTCTGGTTTGCCAATGGCGAAACACAGATGTTGACCAAAACGATCCCTAGAATCCCTTCAGCACCAAAATTCTCTTTCAAAGCTGACTAATTAATTAGAAACAGGTGAAAGGTGTCTGTTTAGACATTAAAAGCACATCTCATCTATTCTATTGCAACTTCTTCAAGTGCACCATGCAGAGAAATGGATAAGTTTTAGTACCAACCAGCTGTGTGACATCATGTACATACTCTTCCTGAAAACGTTTACAACAAAGAAACGTGCCTCAAAACTAGAAAACCTTTGTGATACGATTTTTAGACCTAAAGATGTACCTATTTTTAAAACAGCCACAATGACCAGGTCTCGAAAGGTGACTAAATATGAAAAGTCATGTGGCAAGGAAACAAGAGCACTACATTCCAGGGCGACATGCTGTAACGGAAGATGTGAGAACTCATCACTTAGCTAGTCCAGCTACTAACTAGGCGAGTCTCATGCCAGTAATTAGGTCTCTTTGTCAAATAAAGGAGCTGGGCTAAAGCACAGGCGTCTGCTGGACAGAGAAGGGAAAGAGGCAGCCAGGAGGGGCACTTGAAGGCAATGAGAACCGCCAGCAAACTTCACATTATAACCTGAGCTCCTTCTCCTGTCCCCACTCCACGAGTGCCATCTATAATTCTACCCATGTGGAGGGTTCCAGGGACAGAGTCCCCCCACTTTATCAAACCCTGCAGGGGGTTCCGGAAACACAGTCCTAAATGGCCCATGCTTGTCTTTGCTCCAAAACTGCCAATTACCACTTCTCCGTGACAAAAACTGGAAGCTGGGGATTTTTAAAAATATGGTTTTTACCTACCTCTCTATTTTAACACTCTAAACACATTTCTTAATTATGGAAAACAAATAGAATCACAAGATGGGGAGTTAGTCAATATTAAATCCTGGCAGCCTTAAAGTTGTGACAAGCTAAATCAATCTCTCAAAGAAACCGAAATTAAAATCTAAACTGAACTGCTGCAGTTGGTGCTGAAGTTGGTTTGGGATTCACTGTTTCCTGCTTGGGCGGAAGGGGAAAAAAGTGAAAATTAAAGACTTGTAGCTTAGAGGAAGTCTTGACTGTGAGTGGCACTTTAACAAGGTTATTCCCAGCACGCAAGGGGGAAAACGGGAATGGTAGAACTGTTTCTCAAACAACCTAATTATCAAATGCACACCGAAGCTCTTATATGATGAAAAACCGGGGTGGGGGTTGGGAGTGCAGCTAGGGAAGACCTTTTTAGCCTCGGGGACCCACTGGGACCCACCCAAGAAACAGGAAATTAAGGACAAACCTGGGCTCGAACTTCCAAAGGAAGCCTAGGAGAGAGAGAGAGAGAGAAAAAAAAAGTGAGGTTAGATCGCGCAGCCAGGGAAGAGACAGCGCAGGCAACAGGGCGCAGGAGAGGCGGAGCGAGCACTCCTCCGCGGCTGCCAAAAGTGCAAGACGTAGCTTCGCTCCGATCCTCCAGGCCCCTTTCGGGCCCCCTCCTTGGCTGCCTCGCCTTCCTCCCCGGGTCCCCAGGGTACAGATTCGCAGACCGGGGACGAAGCCCGGACTCCAACAGGCAACTCCGCAGCCGGTTCTTGGAGCTCAGCAAGTTACAAAGGAGAGAAGCAAAGCCCAGAGCTGCCGGCTGGCAGCATCAATCCCGCGTCCCAAGCATTTCCAGAATACCTCCCAACAACGCATCCGACTCTCCGTCATCTCCAACAACTCTTTAGCCAACGAAATACCCCTTCCTTGAAGGGACTCGCCCTCGGTGCCCCCATATCACTCCCTCGGGATACGGGAGCCCCAAGTCCGGGGCCATTCTCTTTCCTCTGGAACGTAGGCCGGCTAGAACCAGACACTCGACCCCAAACCCAAGTGGGAGCTTTCCCTCCACCCCCACCCCGCCCCGCGCCGCCGTCCACAGTTCAAGTCCAGAGAGGCTATCCCCCCCATCCCCGCCCCGACCCTAGGATGCTGGTTCCTGTCAGGGTGTTCAGTTCCTTCCCAGCCCGCGCGGCGTCCCAGCTCCTGCCTCGCCCCCTCCCCCAGCCCCCCGAGTCCCGGGGGGCGGCCAGGGCAGCTTCTCCCGCCCAGCCGCGCTCCCCTAGCCCCGAAAGAAGAGGAGTCGTCGAGGCTCTCTCCCGGAGCTGTCGTCGGGAGTCTGGGTCGGCTCCCTCGATCTCGAGGGCTCCCGCACCTCCGGAGCTGCTGGGCAGAGTCCCGCTCTTCTCCCGCAAAGCCCATCGCCCGCGCATCCCGCTCGCCGTCTCCGTGCCCGGGGCAAAGTGGAGAGTGCGGCCGCACGGCGCCGAAGCCGGGGCGCGGTGGGCCGGGGGCGCAGCGCACTCCTGCAGGGCAGTGGCGCAGCCCGCTCCTCCGCTTTGCAATCCGGTCCGCGGAGAGGTGGAGTGGGGGGGCTCGACCGGTTTCCACCCACCTCGGCACCCGGGAGGAGGCGCGGAGGTGCCGGCGGCCCCGCGTCAGCGGCCGGGGACACGGCACGGCGCTGTCTCCGGGTCGGGGCTCGCTGCCGCCGGCCGCCGCCCTCGCTCGGCCCCGCAGCTCCGGCCGGGCCGGGGCCCGAAGCTGCCGCGGCCTAGTCCCGGAGGGAGACCGCTCCCGCGCCCGCTCCCGCCCCCCGGCCGGCCCCGCCGCGGCCCGTCGCCGCCCCGGGTCCTCCGCAGCGCCTCAGCGGCCCCCAAGGACCCGCGGAAGAGGCCTTGGCGTCCCCAGGCTGGCCCAGGGGCCGCAAGGAGCCGCCGGACGCCCGCTCCAGCCCGGCCGCTCCTGCCCGGTTTCCCTGCTCACCTCCGCCATATTGGTACCTTTAGGGCGAACGAGCAGCGCCGAGCCCAGTCCCCGGATGGGGCGCCTGAGCCAATCGCAGCCGCCGCCGCCGTCGCCGCCGCGGTCCGACCGGCACCCGCCCGGCGGCGGAGGCGGCTCGGCCCCTTATAGGGCAGGGCGGCCCGCGACGCCCCCGGCCCCGCTCGCACGCCCACCCCGCCCGCGCCCCTCGCCGCGCCCCGCCCGCCCCGCCCGCGACGCCCGCGCGCCGCGCGTCCCGCACCCGCGCTCGCCGCCCCTCTGCGCTGGGCCGGAGCAAAGTTCTGCTCGAATTAAGAGTCAAGTGGGGGACAGACCCACGTCCAGCCAGCCGAGGTTCAGCGGCCGGCGGGGGACAAGCTGGGGGGCCGGCCCTGGCCCCTCCGCTGCGGTGGGGCGTGGGTGAGGCCGGCAGAGGCTGGGAGCGACCCCTGGGCAGACTTCTTAAGTGCGACGAAGCGAGCCACGGAAAGGAGGGAAGGGGGGCGGAAGCTCTGTGCGGACTAGGAGAAGTGGCCGACGGGGCTAGGGGTCAGTCCAGAGGGAGAGGACAGCGTCCCCGACGCAGCGACTTCCTCGAGGAGACCTGCGGGAAGGGTCATAGGGACCCGCGCACACGGGCTCAGAACGATGGAGGCAGACACCTGTCCAGCAGGCTCTGGAAGGTGGTAACAGCCCACAAGGCAAGGCGAGAGATGGACTGGGCAGAAAAGGCTGCTGCGTATAGTTGGACAATCCAAAGAAGACGCTCATTAAACGATATACGCTGAGGGAGGAAAAATATAAACCAATGGGGGGGGGGCGTTAATCCCCAAATGGTCTGTGGGGTGGCAGACCTGTGGAAGAACAGGAATGGTATGAAAACCCTGTTGTATCAACAGCTCTCCCCACCGCCAGTCCCTCCTTCTGCACTCCAAGAAGCTAGTCCAAAAGTGGGAAGAGGGAAAACAGGGCTCAGCATGTCTTTCTGCTCTTCTTTAGGGGTGCGTGGTCTAAGCCCACATACGTGCTAGACTACTTGAGCAGGAACTGTGGCCATGTAAATTGACAACGGGCCATAGTCCGAAGTTGGGGATTCCGCACGTGTTAAAGATGGCCTGCAGACCTGGAAGAACACGCACAGTCCTCAGGTGGGAGACCTGAGAGAATTCCAAGCATGGAGAAGAAAGGATGTGTTAAGGCCCCAAGAAAAGTGGGGGTGCATATGCCATTAGCACAGAATGGCTAAAGAACACCTCATGGTAAATAACAGGGCTGAGGTTTCAAGGCTGTGTCACAAGTTGACAAACTTTTTAAAAGATATTTTATTTTTATCTGAAAGGCAGAGTTACAGAGAAGGAAAGACAGAGAGGTCTTCCATCCACTGGTTCACTTCCCAAATGGCCTCAATGGCTGGAGCTGGAGGGGTTTTAAGCTGGAAACTGGAAGCTTCTTCAGGGTCTCCCTGTGGTGCAGGTACCCAAGGACTTGGACTACCTGCTGCTGCTGGGAACTGGATGGGAAGTGGAGCTAGCAGGACATGAACCAGTCAGTGCCCATCTGGGATGCAGGTACTGAAGATGTTGGGGTCTCCCCTGTGGTGCAGGGACACAAGGACTTGGGCCACCTGCTGCTGCTGCTGCTGCTGCTGGGAGCTGGGTGGGAAATAGAACTACCCAGGACAAGAACCAGTGTCTATATGGGTTGCAGGTGCAGCAGATGTAGGCTTAACCCAACATGCCACAGTGCCAGTCCCAAGAGAATTTTTTTTTAACATTTTAAGTTTTGTTTTTGTTTTTGTTTTTTTTTTTTACTGGAAAGTCAGATATACAGAAAAGAGGAGAGACAGAGAGGAAGATCTTCTGTCTGATGATTCCCTCCCCATGTGGCCACAACAGCCTGAGCTGTGTCGATCCAAAGCCAGGAGCCAGGAGCTTCTTCCAGGTTTCCCGCGCAGGTGCAGGGTTCCAAGGCTCTGAGCCATCCTTGACTGCTTCCCCAGGCCACAAGCAGGGAGCTGGAAGGGAAGCAGGGCCGCTGAGATGTGAACCAGCATCCATTTGGGATCCTGCTGTATGCAAGGTGAAGACTTTAGCAGCCAGGCTACCATGCTGGGCCAAGAAACTTTTTAGTACCTAAAACCTTCCAGACTTTCAATCCATTTGGGAAAGCTCTGTATTTAAACCTAGGGTCCCCATGAATTCCCCTGCTCCTGAGATACAGAGGATGGGGTCAGAAAATCAGTCATGGGAGAAGCAAAGTGGGTTATTTGCAAAATGTTTTGCCAGGACCTGTCAAAATCAGGTTTATGCCACCAGTAAATGTTATTTCTTTATGGAAATTTTAGGGTAAAAAAGTCACTGCAGCTATTCAAAACATCATAAAGACATGGAAAATTACACTTTCCCAGCAGTGAAAGATATCTTGTGACCTTTTGTCCAGTCAAATAACTCCAAAACAGCTGAACTTTGAAACCAGAGGCTTGGCACATGTCGTTCCTACTGTCCTCAATGAGGCGTTCAGAGTTTTCAAAGTGAAAAATGGCTTGGAGTTAACTGCAGGTGATTCGTGTTCGGCAGGAGCATGGAGCACACCTTGTACACACATCTCCAATGGATCTGGAGCTGTGGGACGCAGGCCAGACCCAGACCGCAGCCTGCGAGAGTGTTTGCAGCAGCCTCTGCTAGAAACACATTCTCAGGCCAAACCCACCTAATCTGAAGTATACGCGTGGCATGAAGGAAATACCCAGACACATGCACATTCATGAACTTAGAGCATCTATAGATTTTCTTTTTATGTAATTCTAAGAATTTTTTGTATAAGCATCTGTGATGCTTTCCATCATAAAAGAGTGTGTCCATGGAGTAAAATAAGGATTCATAAAAAGACAAACGAAGCTAAGTCAGCAAGCAGTTAAGCAGAGTGGCATTCCCCCTCCTGATCCCTGGAGGAAAGGTTTGCTGTCCAGTCTGCCACACATTCCCTCTATGAGAAAGTGTGTCAAGTCTGTCACATCAATGGGTCAGTCTTTCGATGCTTTTGATGATGAGACAAGAGTCAGTATACAGGTACAAACCTCTTTTCATTCTTGTAAGTCCAAATGATAATTTTACCTTCTGGCCATTTCACTACAGAACAGATGGCATTCCATAGAATTAAGTCCTATGTAGTCTGAGCACCGTGAAGCCCCTTTAAAGTGCTCATTCCTTGTCATCTAAGTGACTACAGTAGAATTCCTGTAGGTGGTCAGTGGAGGCAAGAGCTAGGAAAGCTCAAAGGTAATACCACGGAAACTTCATCAGGGAAGTCACCTTCACCAAATAAAATAAATCCAGGAAAGATTGGCTGTAGACGTGTGATTTGGAATGGATAACAGTCCATACATATAAAAAATGTGGACCAAGGACACTAACCAGGAGATCAACACAGGATAAGAACAAGAAAATGCAGATCTTGAAGTGCAGTGTCAGAGTTTGCAGAACAATGGAAGAGTCAGGCCTCAGAGCCAAAGCAAAGCATAGCAGAAACAATGGACACAATCAGCTAGCTACCCAATTTTCACTGCTGCTGAGGGTTAAATCCACAAATCCTTCAAGGAGATAAAGGCTTTTCAGAATTGTTCAAAAGAAATACTTGGGGGCCAGGCATGGCAGTGCAGGAGCAAGTTTAACCAATGTTGGTGATACTGGCATCTCAGTTTTGATTCAAGTCCTGGCTGTTCCACTTTGAACCCAGCTGCCTCATGATGTGCCTCGGAAGGTAGCAGAGACTGGCCCAAGTGCTTGGGGTCCTGCCACCCACTTGGGAGCCCTGAACAGAGTTTCTGGCTTCTGGCTTCAGCCTGGCCCAGCCTTGGTTATTGCTACCATTTAGAGAGTGAACTGGCAAATGGAAGATTTCCCAGTCTTCTTTGTTATTCTGCCTTTTAAGCAAATGAATAAACAAAATTTTTAAAATACTCATTAACCTGGCACTAGCAGTTTTATAATACTTTGTTTTAGTGGGCTTCCATGCAAGTTGAAGGCATAATATGAGCACATGAGTTCCTGAAAGCAGCTCTTTGTAGAATGATTATAATACATAACTATTTAGCCTTCTATAAATCCCCTTTAACCCAAGAGGAAATCATAAATTAGCCAAAGTTAATGCCTTAATCTAAGATACCTACAGTAGTCAGGCAAACATAATGCACGAGTGAAGGAGGCTAGTTTAGAAAAAGCGGGAGCAGCAGCGAGCCGGGAGAGAGGAGGGTCCTCTGCCTACATGGGCAGCTGTCACCCTATTTCAGCAGTGACTTGTCTTGTGAGAATAGCCCAGTGCTCCCAGATGCTCCAGTTTCTCAGGAGCAGCTGGAATGACAGACTTGCATGAGAAATGTTCTGGCTTTTAAAGTTTGCTAACTAATGACCCACTTTTCTTTTTCTTCTCCTTGTCTTCCTCCTTCTTGTATAGAGACAGAGCTCCTGTCCTTTGGTTTACCCTCCTAATGCCTGCCATGGCCAGGGGTTGGGCCTGAGTAGGAATGAAATCCAGGTCATGTGGGAGGGTAGAGCCTAATGACTTGAGTCATCATTGTGCTTCCCAGGGTCCACATGGGTGGGATGCTAGAATGGGGAGCAGGAAGTAGGAATCAAACCCAGGCCCATCTGGGATGAGGGTGTGCTAACTGGCATCTTAATGTCTAGGCCAAATGCCTGACCCCTAAAACTCGTCAACTAACTTTTAAAATCTTGAAGCACAGTCTAAATCACATCATGTTAAGGAAATCACAGTCAGTCCATGCGTTTCCATTTTGCAACCGTAACCTGGAACATCGTCTTAATGTTGCCTCTCAGTATTGCTTTGGACTGTGAGGCCAACTAGGGTACCTTGCATTAGGCCGACTGATATCCACTCCTCCAGTGTGGCACTCTAGCAAATTTTTGTTGTTGGGATGGATGACCATTGTCTGTGAAAGCCAGCTGATTGTGATAAGCTCTGCCTAAACAGAGATTACTAAGAAGAGATGGAATGCATGGTGACTACAGAGGAGAGAGAGAGGGAGAGAAAAGAGAAAGGGAGAAAAGTTACAGATCAAGAGAGAGAGAGGGCTCCGCATGGTTCTCTAGCTTACAACTAAGTGCCTGTCTCACCAAACAAAAAGGTTCTACAGGAAAACACAGATATGAGCATTTGTTCAACCTGTGAGTCAGAGCCATCCTCAACTAGCATGCCTTTGTAAGAAGACCAGATAACCTTGACTAGATATCATAGAGATTATATGGAACAAAACACATGGTATCCCATACATTTGACATATGCTGAAATGATTTTTTTAAATTAAAACATTAAAGATGTAAAAAGAAGACTGATTAGGTTTCCAAATTTATTTAATTTAAGGGACCCCTTCAAAAATGTTTATTACTTACCTGAGAGGGGTGGGAGGAAAGAGGGGAAAAGACAACACTCTTAGATGGTAGCTCATTGCTCAGATACCTACCCTGAACAGGACTGTGCTTAGCTGAATCTGGAAATTCAATTCTGGTCCCCCACATGAGAGGACAGGAGCCAGATGCCTGCCAGGGTGTGCATCCAGCAGGAAGCAGGATCATGAACTGTGTCTGCGGCCACACAGTGTGGCCAGGCACTCGGTGAGAGAATCAGGCCTCCCCCTACCCCAGTCTCTCACCTTCTAGGCTAAATGCATACCCCACAACTTTTCAATAGCTGCACCCTTTCCCCACATGTTTAAGCTGGCATTTAATTTTTTTCTTTATAAGTTTAACTTTCTATTGTAAAGGATATACTTTCTACTATTTATAATGATGACCATTTAATATAAAATCATTATAGAACACTTTGATATGTCTTAGTAGCAATTTGATGTTCCATCATTCATTTTAAAAATGAAGATACAACTTGTATCTTCTTTAATAGTAGGAAACTTTCCATGATTCCTTTTTCCCCTTAAGTCATATTCTGCTCTGTTTTCTCCAAAGTGTAATAAGCTTTATACTTAGCAGTCCTTTGCTGATACCTTATTTTATCTGTAGTAAAAACATCTCTAAATTTACAGTGTAAATTAATAGTTCTCCAGATTGACTTATCAGCACAATTATTATTAATTCATAACTGATTAAAACAATGCACATGTATTATAAATGAAAGCTTATGAAATAAAAATTACATTAAAATCAATCTCTTGATAAGAGTATTAAGATCTTTAAAAGTTAATTCATGTACCTGTGGGTGGATATGACAATACTAGATTGAGAGGCTAACATCAATACTATTCTTCCTTTTTTTAAGATTTATTTATTTTTATTAGGAAGGCAGAGTCACACAGAGAGAGGGGGAGAGAGAGGAGAGAGAGGAGAGAGAGAGAGAGAGAATCTTCCATCCACTGGTTGACAACAGCCAGAGCTGGATAGGTCAGAAGTTAGGAGTCAGGAGCTTCTTCTGAGTCTCCCACATGGATGAAGGACTCCAAGGACTTGGGCTACCCTCTATCACTTTTCTCAGACGTTAGCAGAGAGCTGAATGTGAAGTAGAGCCACTGGGACTCAAGTTGGTGTCCATATGGGAGGCTGGTCTAGCCCACTGCACTCCAATTCTATTCTTATTCTCAACTTGGGAAGCCACATTTGAATAGTAAGTAAACAGGACTCATAGGGCTATGCTACTTAACCATCACTTTTCATTGTGATCTCCTTAGTAACATGATATTCTAGTAAATATTATTTTCAGTGATCTATGCCAGTATTTTAATTATGCTTCCTTAATTATGTTTAAAACAACAAATTAAAAGCTACCAGAGTTGGAAAAGGACTTGTTAATAAACTTTATAGTCTTTTTCAATATAATGTACTTAAATTTTGATGAAGATTACCAAAAATAACTGCCAAGACATATCAACCAATTATTTAAATATACTTTCTCCCCACCTAAAGGGGTGTATTTAACTCCACATACTCAGAAAAGTAGACAAATGGAAATGTTTTCAATTTCAATACTCTTGTGCCCAAACATATTTTTAAGTAGAATGCTTATATCTTATCACACATTTTAAACATGTCTTAGTCAAAACTTCGAAGCTGTAGATGTAGTCCTTTCTATTTGTGGAAAATGCTTGCCACATAGCCTAACTAGCAAAAACTTTTCTCTTTGTCAGTCAAAAATGCCAACTTACATTGCTTTAGGAAAGAGTCCACTTTCATTTTTCATTTCTGTTGAGAATCTGAATTCTTGTTTCGAGCTGTATTTGCTTATTTTCCCTATTTGAAAGGAGGAGAGATACAGAGATCTCCCATCCAACAGTTTACTCCTCAGATCTGCTAGTTCCTCATACTAGTCCTCCCAGTTCCCCCCACAGGTGCCTGCATCAGACAGGGTTGGACCAGACAGGAGCCAAGACCCAAGGACTCGTTCTGGATCTCCCACTCGGGTGGCAGGGAGCCAGCGGCTTGAGCCATCACTTTGCTACCTCCTGTGCTGTGCCATATTAGCGGAAAGCTAGAATGGGGTATGGAGTCAGAACTCAAACCCATACCCTCTGATATGGCACAAGGGCATCCAGGTAGTGTCTTTACCACTGTGCCATCAAATACCCACCCCTGAGGTGTATTTCAGCTCACTTAGAAATAAATAACAAAACATGTATTATTAGCTAGATTACTAGAGGAGCAAGTACATTATAAAACAAGAGTAACCAAGATGCGGTTCATTATTTAAGTTTATTATAATAGAGTGTAACTTGTGGCTAAAAGTGGTATTTCTTTATTGCAAGGAATAGCATCACAGGCATAGTATTTCTTTAATAAGTGTGTGCTGTGGGCTGAATGTGTTCTCCCTAAATGTGTGTATTGAAGCCATACCTCGCAGTGTGGCTGCATTTGGAAACACAACCTGAGAGGAAGCAGCAATTAACAGTAAAGAAGGGCATCAGGTGGGGTCCTGATCTCATGGCATCAGAAGATCTCACCCCTTCTTATGGGCTTGCTCACTTCCACTTGTGTTTCCTGTGTGTGTATACACCAAGGAAAGGCCATGTAAGTGCACAGAAAGGAGGAAGACATTTGTAAGCAGACCAGGAGGAGAGCCCTCCCCTGGTCAGAAACTAGCCCTCCCCAAGGCTAGAAACTAGCCGTGCTGGATTCTGCTCACAGATTTCCCAGCCTCAGGAATGGTGAAAAAATAAACATCTATTGTTGAAATTGCTCAGCGTATCCTGTGTTGTCAGGTTAGCCCCAAATGGTTCAGACAACGTGCCCATCAAGCTCTAGAATTTACTCTGGGAAAAAGAGAATTATTAGTGCACATTCAGAAAGCCTCTGTTCATTTCATTTGTGTTCAAACTTACATGTTTGATGATGATGGAGAATATATGCTGCTACAATGCAATCAATCCAGGGATTAATCCATTCTATTTTTCTTAGAAAATAGAAATAGAAGATGAAATCACAGAAGGATTTTATTGTAGCCTTTATCTAGTGTTTGTAAAAAAGTGAAAACACCTCAATTTCTTCTCAGAATCATGGCCTACAGATGAATGTTGAGGCTAACTGAAAGCAGTGCTTTAAGTTTCAATAGTGTTTAATCTGTCCTCCCAATGCTGGTTTCTTTGCCCCTTAGAGATCTTCCTCAAGAGCAACACACTCTTAGAGGTTGAGAGAGAGGAAAGTCATCTCAGGTGGTCCTCCTTACCCACAGGCTGTGTGTCCAAGGATTCAACCAATCTCAGATTTGAGATACCTTTTAAGAAATTATATCCGTACTAAGTAAGTACAGACTCCAAAAAATTATTTATGTTTATTGGAAATGCAGATTTATAGAGAAGACGAGACAGGGAGAAAGATCTTCCTTCCACTGGTTCACTCCCCAAGTGGCCTCCCTGGCTAGAACTGAGCTGATCTGAAGCCAGGAGCTTCTTCCAGGTCTTCATGCGGGTGCAGGACCCCAAAGCTTTAGACCACCCTCTACTGTTTTCTCAGGCCACAAACAGAAAGCTGGATGGGAAGTGGAGCAGCTGGGACCGAAATGGCGCCCTTATGGGATGCTGCGCTTGGAGGTAGAGGATTAGCCAGTTGAGTCATTGTGCCAACCCCAACAAACACAAACCTTTCTTGTCATTATACCCTGAAAGAGTCAGCATTAACAATGACTCATAGAGCATTTACATTGTATCAGAGATACTAAGTAATCTGTAGATTTAAAGTATACTGGAGGATGTACGTAAGTCATATGCAAATACTGGAGGGCGACATTGGGGTGCAGAGGATTAAAGCTTCAGTCAGAAAGGCTGGTGTCTCACATTATAGTACAAGTTCAAGTCCTGACTGCTTCACTTGTGGTCCAGCTCCATGCTAATGTGCCTGGAAAAGCAATAGATAGTCCAAGTACTGGACCACCGTACTCACATGGAAAACCCAGATAGAATTCTTGGCTCCTATTTAGCCTGGCCCAGCCCCAGCTATTGCAGGCACTTGTCCAGTTTTGTAGGTTATTCTAATACTAAGGTCTTTTAATTTAGCAGGGCTTATTTTTTTTTCCTTCAAAAGAAAATGTCTTGTCTCTTTCTGTTACTCTGATATTTCAAATATTAAAATGCAACCTCTAAAGCTTATTGTATTTGCTTTTTTTTTCAATTTACATCTCAAAATACATACTGTGAAGATTTCTTAAGTTTAATTATTTTAAAAAGTCTGACTAAAAATTCAGAGTGGAGCAACCATAACTACCAACAACTGCTTTATGATTCCAAAGTAGGACTGTGTTAAAATGGAAGCTAGGGAGAAAGTTTTTTTTAAAAAACTTTGCTTTGGAGCTGACATTGTGGCACAGCACATAATTCCACTGTCTAAAAGGCCAGCATCCCTTATGGGCACTGATTCTTTTCCTGACTACTCCACTTCCAATCCAATTCTCTGCTAATGCCTCTGGGAAAGTGAAAGATGGCCCACGTGTTTGGGACTCTGTCACCTATATGGGAGACCTGGAGGAAGGCTCTAGCTCCTGGCTCAGCTTGACTGTTGCAGCTATCTGGAGAGTGAACCAGCAGATGGAAGAGTTTCTCTCTCTCTCTCGAATTGTACTTAAGGTCTGATATAGTTTGGCAGGTGGAAACAGCCCCTTCCCCTTCTCTCATTCCCCTAAACCCAGATACTGGAGAAAGGGAAAACATAGGAAAATTGGAAGCATTTATCCCACTCAACTTCCCCCATGCTAATCCTCCTGGGCATGCATCCTCAAAAATAAAATAAAACTATTAAAAAATAAGATGGGTTGCATAGGGCAAGTATAGTGGGGTTTCACCCAAGTCATGTAAATTAGCACCTCCCAAGGAAAGCACTGAACTGATTTATATGGAGCTGGCATCATGGTGTGGCTCCACCTGCAACACCAGTATTCCATAAGGGCACTGGTTTTTGTTCTGGCTGTTCCACTTGTGATACAACTCGCTGTTAACACCCTTGGGAAAGCAGTGGAAGGTAGCCCAAGTACTTGGTCCCCTGCCATCCATGTGAGAAATTTATAAGAAGCTCCTGGCTCTGGCCTGGTCCAGCTCTGGCTGTTGTGGTCATTTGCGGAATGAGACAGTAGATGGAAGATAAGTCTTGCTCTCTTTCTCCAACTCTTTCAAATAAATAAATAAATAAATACAGCAATAAATCTTGAAAAAAGAGAACTATACTTATTTTATTCATATGTAAATTATCATGAGGAACTAATGCAGAACCTGAGGTCTGCCACCGATGGCTCTCCATTTCACTCAACAAACACGCTCTGGGTTTCGTTTGTGATGGGAGGCATGCATCATTTCTACTTCTGGTTGACCCATCACAGTGTAAACAGTGCTATGTAGACTGTAATTCTGGTATACAAACATCCAAATATATACATATGTTCTCTCTCTCTCTCTCTTTCACACACACACACCATAAACACAGCATGATCTGTAAATACAGGCCAGCTCCTTCCTCTCCTGCTGCACTGATACTAAAGGAAAATTGGCTGTTTGGGGCTTGTGGTAGGGTGTGGTGTGATGGTGGTGTATATCCAAGAAAGGATGCAGTACCCTCTTGAGGCTTTCTGTTTTTTACTTAATTTCTTTTCAAATTATAAAATACGTCAAGAATATCTAAAAGGTATGCCTTCAATTTCAATATGGACTTTCCTTCTTTTTTTCTTCTTCATTGGATTCTTCAAATGGAGATTCAGAGGATATAATTCCATGTTATAAACACTTGCTGAGTACTGAGCAAGTATATATTATTTCACCTCTCCCAGCTACCTTGCAAGATGGGTGCTGTCGTTATAAGGAAACTAAAGCTCCAAAAAACAACAACAGACTTATTTGCAAGTAATCAAACTGAATCCTGATCTAGGTCTGCTTTGGGGTAAAAATCTGGGCACTTCTGTTTGCATCATGAGGCTAAGAACAAAACCAAACTATTAAAAAAAAAAAGATAGTGTGTATGTAAAATTTTGATCATTATGCATGCACACTAAGCAATCCCTTTTAAAAAGCAACATTCCAAACAAAGGTCCTACGTTTTAGAATAACCTCTAACACTGGACAAAACAACAACAACAACAACAACAGCAAAATGATGAGTCTCAGATCAACCTCATTGTAGCAGTAACTCATAGAGGGAAAGTTCTCTGAGTCATACAGTCCTGCTGTGGTCTGGCGATAGTGTGGATGTGCCTACCAACAGCTTGTGTGCTGGAATTGGGGTGCCCTGTGTGGTGGGAGCTTTAGGATATGGTTTTGGTACCTTCAGACACATCTTGACTTACAGTGGTAGGTTTCAGTGTGGTCCACACAAGCTCTGAGCTGGCCACATCAGATCAACCAGGCCTTCCTGTCTGAGAGGAAACGATGTATGAGTTACTGTGTTTAGAACTGCAAGGGCATACATGAGACATCTACACTACACCACAGCGCTCTTCACTCACCAACAGCTATGGAAGAATAAACATCCAGCACTCACAGTCACACCTTGGCCCCAAGTGGGTTTCAACGTCAAGACCTTTAGGAGATCCTCTCTAACCAGAAGCAATGGCAGGAACTGATTGCATCAAAAACATCAGTTTGGGAGAAAGAAAGTCCGAGACCACTCTCCTTGGCTTGCAGGTGGGGTCCCCATCAAAGGATCTTTTTTCTGTGTGTTCACCTCTGGCATCTCTGGGCATCCAAATTTCTTGTTTACAAAGATGCCAGTCTCATTGGATTAGGTCCTACCTTGAAGACTTTCTATTAATATGATCATGTCTTTATAAAAAGCCTCATTCCTACCACATTCTGAGGAACTCAGAGTGAGGGCTGTAACACCCGAGTTTGAGAAGCACACAATTCAATCCCCAGCGTGTGTGAATGAGACGCTGCCAGAGGGGTTCAGTTCCACCAAGACCTCTCTTAGAAAAGGTGTGGCACATTTGAAAAATGGCGAAGTATTTTAGAGGGATCTGGAAAACCAGAGCCTTGACAATCAATTCCCATCTTCATGAAGATTACTCCTGACATTAACTCCTGGGCATTTTCCGTGAATGTTTTATTAATTTAATTGTATGTGTTGGTAGGGCACAATGTAATGATTCAATACATGTATGCGATATATAAGAATTAAATCAGGTTAGTTAGCATTGTCATCTTCTTAACATTCAAAATTTTTGATTAGTATCTAATTATATATGTTTATGGAGACAGTGTGATATTTAAAGAAATGCACATAAATTGGGATAATTAACATCATCTCCTTATCATTACTTCGTAATTGGAATCTTTGAGTTTCTCTCTCCTATTTATTCATAAAATGGATAATTGCTTATTGTGAACTATAGTCACCCTTGCCCCATGCCACAGAATACTAGAATTTATTCTTTCTACCTTACTGCATTTCATGTCCTATCATCCAAATGTCCTCTATCCCCCCCTAACCCTTTCCGGCCTCTTGTAATTGCTATTCTACATTCAGACTGATCATTTTTAAGAGATAATTTTTCTTTAAAAAATGGACTTGGGCCTGGTGAGGTAGTGTAAGTGGCTAAAGTCCTTGAATTGAATGTGCCAGGATCCCATATGGGCACCAGCTTGTGTCCTGGCGGCCCCGTTTCCTGTCCAGCTTCCTTTTAGTGGCTTGGGAAAGCAGTGGAGGATGGCCCAAAGCCTTGGGATCCTGCACCTACATGGGAGACCCAGAAGAGGATCCTGGCTCCTGGCTCCTGGCTTTGGATCAGCTCAGCTCTAGCTGTTGCGGCCACTTGGGTAGTGAATCAACGGACGGAAGATCTTCCTCTCTACCTCTCCTCCTCTCTGTGCCTTTCCAATAAAAATAAATAAATCTTTTTTAAAAAGAAAAAAAAAATAAAATAAAAAAGTATTTATTTTTCATCTATTTGGAACCCACAGTTATAGGATGGCGTGGTGAAAGAGGAGAGCTAGGAGAGAGATCTTCTACCCACAGGTTCGTTCCCAGAATGTCCGAAAGAAGTCAGCAGCCGGGAGATTTATCCGGTCCTCACGCATGGCTGCAGGTGCCGTCTTTCACTGCTTTCCCAGGTGCATTAGCAAGGAGCTACACTGGAAGTGGAAGAGTAGGACTTGAACTGGTGTCCATATGGGATGCTATCATTGCATGCAGCAGCTTAACCCATTATGCCACAAGTCTGGTCACATAGCTGATAACTTTTTTTTTTTTTTTAAAGATTTATTTTTATTATTTTTTCATTGGAAAGGCGGATATACAGAGAGAGGAGAGAGAGAGAGGAAGATCTTCCGTCCGATGATTCACTCCCCCAGTGAGCGCAACGGGCCGATACTATGCCGATCCGAAGCCAGGAGCCTCTTCCGGGTCTCCCGCACGGGTGCAGGTTCCCAAAGCTTTGGGCCGTCCTCCACTGCTTTCCCAGGCCACAAGCAGGGAGCTGGAAGGGAAGCGGGGCTGCCGGGATTAGAACCGGCGCCCATATGGGATCCCGGGGTTGCAAGGCGGGACTTAACCACTTGCGCCACCGCGCCGGGCCCTTAGCTGATAACTTTTATAGCTCTTACATGCGATACAGAACATACAAGATTTGTCCTTCTGTGTCCAAATCATGTCTTCCAGTTCCATCCATTGTGCTGCAAATAATAGGACATCATTCTTTTTTGTGAATGAATAATATTCCATTATGTGTATATGCACATATTTTTAAATTTGTTAAGGTAGATTCCATACTTCAGTTATTCTAAATAAACAGGATGGAAATAAACATATGAGTACAACTATCTTTTTAAAGATTTGTTTTTGTTAGGCAGATTGACAGAGAGGACAGACAGAAAGAGCTTTCATCTACTGGTTCACTCCCCAAGTGGCCACAATGGCCAGAGCTGAGCTGATCTGAAACCAGGAGCCAGGAGCCTCCTCTGGGTCTCCCATGCTGGTAAGAGCCATCCTCGCCTGCTTTCTCAGGTCATAAACAGGGAGCTTGTTGGAAGTGGAGGAGCTGGGACACAAACTGGCACCTAAATGGGATCCTGGAGCTTGAAAGGGGAAGATTAGCCAATTGAGTCACAGCCCCACGCTAGGCTGGTGCTTTTCTACACTTGATCTTAGTCAAAAGGCCGAGAAGCGATAGGCTTGTGCTTTTCAGGAACCACAGTTAGAAATGCACATTATTACTTTATGCCTTTACTAGTATATGTGGATGAATGTTTGAGTATGTATATACAGATGCTGAAACAAGTTTTATATGTAAATATTCTCACTTCCTAATTAGCATATACTCCGATATTTTTCCATGCTGTTAGTTTTTTTTGCTCAAGGTTGAAATTCCCAACATTGATTTTATGATCCTCCAAAGAGTCTAGTTCATTATCAGAGCTGCTCAAAGTCTGGACTGCTGCAGTGACACGTTAAGGAATTCGAGCCAGCATGTAAATAAGTGATGTCACTATGTC
This sequence comes from Ochotona curzoniae, assembly GCF_017591425.1. NCBI lineage: Eukaryota > Metazoa > Chordata > Mammalia > Lagomorpha > Ochotonidae > Ochotona > Ochotona curzoniae. Next base: position 26,621,265 of record NW_024465582.1, read on the forward strand.
CCGAAGTCATTAAGCGCTAATCTCAGCTGACATTTTGACATTTTTGCACAGCCAAACAGTCTCAGGAGAAGAGCCCAGCATCAGCTCCCTCTCTAGTCAGAGACTGGTAACAGTTTGCAGGACCACACTCTGAGCAGCACTACCCTGGACCGCACCTGAGTGATGTGCTAAGAATTAGCTTAAGAGGGCCCGGCACGGTGGCGCAAGTGGTTAAGGTCCTCGCCTTGCACGCCCGGGATCCCATATGGGCACCGGTTCTATCCCGGCAGCCCCGCTTCCCTTCCAGCTCCCTGCCTGTGGCCTGGGAAAGCAGTCGAGGACGGCCCTGAGCTTTGGGACTCTGCACCCGTGTGGGAGACCCAGAAGAGGCTCCTGGCTTTGGATCAGCATAGCTTCGATCGTTGTGCTCACTTGGGGAGTGAATCATCGGACGGGAGATTTTCCTCTCTGTCTCTCCTCTCTGTATATCCGCCTTTCCAATAAAAATTTTAAAAAATCTTTAAAAACATTTTTAAATTAAAAAAAAAAAAAGAATCAGCTTAAGAGTGGCAAGGGTTACCGTGTAGCAGATTAATCTGCCACCTGGTGTCTCAGATCGAGTGCTTCCTCTAGTCCCAATCTGGCTTGCTGCTAATGCTCCTGGGACGCAGCAGATTCAAGAGCTCAAGAATTCAAGTTCTTGTCACCACATGGGATACCCAGATGGAGTTCCTTGCTCCTGCTTTTGACCTGGCCCATCCCTGGCAACAGCAAGCATTTGAATAGTGAAGATGGAAGATCTCCTTGTCCCTTCCTTTCTCACTTCTCTTTCAAGTAAATGAGTGAATGAATTGACATTAAAAAAAGAAACTTGTGTAAAGTGAAAAAATGGACTAAGGGGTAAAACAGAATTTTTGAACACTTGGCTTGCACTGTTGTTAAAAGATGCCTAGCCTGCCTGCTCCCCAAAGTTTGATTTGGCGTGAGTGTTGGGAGTCTCACAGGCATATTTCTGACCAAGTCACAAAACCACATTTGTGAATGGCCTTTCCTTGGTGCCAAAGGCTGGAAGCAAGGCTGGAGACCACAGTCCATCCTCTCAGTCTAGAGAGGCCATGTAGTGCCAATGCCTATCTCCTCACACCTGCAGCTGCCTGGCACTGGGGACACAAGGCTCAGGTTCCACTTCTGTGAATCAAGAGGGAAAGAACTGGGTCCCCAATGGAGGTGGGGTCTTTGTGTGGCATTAGATCATCAGGGTGGCGCTATCATGAATGGGAATCAGACACACAAACAGGACCCCATGGAGCCCCCTCACACTTCCTCCCTGGGAGGACAAGAGAGCAGATGGTTGTCTGTGAACCAGACTGAATTGGCCAGCACCATGAGCCTGGACTTCTCAACTTCCAGAGCTGTGAGAAGTAAGTGTTGGTTGTTGATGATGATGTTATGTTAAATATTTACTTATTTACTTCTAAGGTATACAGAGAGAGAGAGAGAGAGAATCTTTTATGCAAACATTTAATCCCTTAATGGCTGCAATGGACTAGGTTGAAGTCAGAAGCCAGGTGTCAGGCCATTGTAGTCATTTAGGGGGCGAACCAGTGCATGGGAGGTTTTATTTCTCCCTCCCTCTCCCTATGTTTCTATGCTTCTCAAATGAGTAACATTAGTTCTTTTTCTAAACATTTATTTTTACTGAAAAGACAGATTTCCACAGAAAAGGAGAGACAGAGAAGATCCTCCATCTGCTAGTTTACTCCCTAAAGTAGCCACAATGGCCAGAGATAGCTGATCGAAAGCCAGGAGCTCTTCTGGGTCTTCCATGTGGATGCAGGGTCCGGCCATCCTCTGCTGCTTTCCCAGGTCACAGCAGGGAGCTGGATGGGAAGTAGAGCAGCCAGGACTCAAACCAGTGCCCATTTGAGATCCTGGCGTGTATAAGGTGAGATTTAGTCATTGAGCCATGCACCAGGCCCTAAAACATCAGTTGACATTATGATTGCAACCTCAAGAGAGAATTTCAGGGCCAAGTACAATGGCTTAATCCTCCACCTCCAAGCCCTGGGATTCCATATGGGCTCCAGTTTGTTTCCTGGATGCTCCACTTCCCATCCAGCTTGTGACCTGGGAAAGCAGTGGAGGATGGTCCAAAGCCTTCAGATCCTGTACCCACATGGGAGACCTGGAAGAAGCTCCTGGCTCCTGGCTTTGGATCAGCTTAGCTCAGGCCATTGTAGCCATTTGGAGAATGAACCAGTGGATGGAAGATCTATCAGTCTTTCCTCTCCGTAAATCTGCCTTTCCAATAAGAATAAATAAATCTTAAAAAAAAAAAAAATAGAGAACTTCATCCAGATCCATCTTGTTAACCTGCACTCAAATTCCTAACCTCCAAAATTATTAGGTAATAAATATTGTTTAAGTTGGTAGGTTTTGATGTTTGTTACACAGCCACAGATAATCAATGCAGCAACTAAGTATATTTCCTATACACGAGGACATTCCTTTTGTACTAGTTCTCTCAGAGTATTTTCAGAGTATTTATCATGAAGTAGGGCTTGAATTTTGTCAAGTACCTTTTCTACACATGTTGAGATGATCTTGTTATAGTTTTCAACCCTTTTTCTGACCAATAGTGAATCATAGTTATTGATTTGCAATCAGAAACCAGTGCTTCACTTCTGAGTTAACAACCGATATGCACAAAATGTAGGTAAACCTCAAAACCACTTTTGTTCTATTCACATTATATTGTTGAACAGACAAAACTAACCTAGTAATGAGCGACAGATTAGTGCCTGTCAGGAAGGAAGCTTGACAACAAAGGGCAAGAGGAAAGAGTGGTAGAGGTGTTCTGTATCGTGAGACAGACAGGTGATACAGAGGTGAAGTTATCACTTGGGATGCTTGCTTTGCCCACTGCAGAACTTGAGTTAGGTCCCACCTCTGCTTCTGATCAAGCACCTTGATTATGCATACCCTGGCAGGCGACAGATGATGGGTCAAATATCTGAGTCCTTGCCTCCCATTTTGGAGCCCTGGATTAGATCCCTAGCTCCATGCTTTAACCTGGCCCAGCCTCGCTACTGTAGGTATTTGGGATGTTAATCTATGGATAGGAGATCTCTTTTGCTCTCACACTGCCTTTCAAAAATAAATAAACAAGCAAACAAATAAGAAAATACATAAACAAATAAAGCTCAGGCTCTTGGAACACACAGGAGTGTTTGTGATTTTTTTTTTTAAAAAAGTCTTTGTGGAGCTCAGCACAGTAGCCCATCCACTAAAGTCCTTGCCTTGCATGCACCAGGATCCCATAAGGCCACCAGTTCTAATCCCGGCCGCCCCACTTGCCATCCAGATCCCTGCTTGTGGCCTGGGAAAGCAGTCAAGGACGGCCCAAAGCCTTAGGACCCTGCACCCATGTTGGAGACCCGGAAGAAGCTTCTAGCTCCTGGCTTCTGATCAGCTCTTCTCTGGCAGTTGCAGCCATCTGGAGAGTCAATCAGCGGATGGAAGGTCTTCCTCTCTGTCTCTCCTTCTCTCTGTATATCTGACTTTCCAATACAAAAGTAAATAAGTCTTTAGAAAAAAGTCCTGGTGGGCAGCATGTTGGCTAATCTAGCTAATCCTGGGCTAGATTGATATCCCAACTGCTTCACTTCCAGCTCCCTGTTAATTCACTCAGGAAAGTAGCAGAAGATGGCCCAAGTACTTGGGCCCCTAGACACATGTAGGAAACCTGAATGAAATTCCCAGCTCTTATATTTTCTAGTAATGTTTATTAAAATACTAGAACAATGAGTTGGAAATTTCTAAATCTAGTTATCTACGTTTTTGCTTTATCTAGAAATTTGGTTACTGACCATTGTAAGGGAAAAAACACTGGCCTTAGTTAAAGATTTAATCTATTTCCAGGATCAAAGGGTTATAAAGTGGAAGTTTCTGCCACATACAGAACAATCATTGTGGGAAACGTACTCACTGAGCCTGATTTTTCTGGGGTGAAATTTAAATAGATTTGGGAAACCTTAATTCAAGGAAACTTTCTAAGACAATCTCTACTTACACAGTCCCAGCCTAAGAACACAGTATTTAACAAAAGTGCATTTTCTGACTTTTCTGATTTTTTTTTTCTAAGTGCTAATAGCATTTCTTCTGCAGCCATGCTAATCTGGAAATCTGTTTCACCTTGGACTACAACTCTTCAACACAGAACACATAGAAAATGTATCTAAAAAGAAAAAAAAGCCATAAAAGAGAAGTCATTGATAAGAAAAACAATTAACATTATCAGCTGTGAATTACTGTCAGTAAAAACAGTGATTTATTGTTTTTATGCCAAATGCTGATCCTTCTATTTCTTATCTTTTCATGTGCTAGCTGGGGTTGACATCCTCAACTGGAATTACAGAGTAGCCAGTGTCCCAAGATGAGCAACTTTTGGATGCCTCAACCTGCCTCATTCTAGCCACTAGAGCTGCAAAGAAATCAAGGGCTGCAGGCTTAAGAAAAAAATAGAACCAAGAAGAGACAGAGAAAGGGGGACAGGATGGATGGATGGGTAGATGGACAGAACAGACTTGTTATGAAATTGGCTTATGTATTTGTGGAGGTCAAGAAGTCCTATTTTGCAGCCTGCAAGCTGGAACCCAGCAGAGCCACTGGTATAATTCAGCCTAGGTCTGAAGGACTGCAAACCAGAAACCATGATGGTTAAGGGCAGGAGAACGTGGATGTCCCAACAGAACAAGAAAGAACAAACTCAGTTTTCCTGCGCTTTTGGTTTCATTTGAGCCCTCATCTGATAGGATGATGAGGATCTTGCTTTTCTCAGCCTACTGATTCATATCCTAACCTCTTCCAGAAACCACTGCATGGACATGCCCAAAAAGAATATTTTCCTGGACATCTAGGCATCCTTTAGCTCAGTCAAATTGATAGACAAAATTAATCATTACATGGGCTCATCAAATCATATCTGACTTTTCCATTTTCATACTGCTTTATTTTGGAGTAGTCTGAGAATGACATTATCTGTGACATCTTTTTCTTTGGGGACCAAGCTGAGGGCTGATTTTGACAACATGGCAGAGGGTGCCTTTTGTAGGAAACCCTGAAATCAAGGAAGCATGCCAAGTGTGTGTGGGACAATTGCGCTCAGTGAGCCCAGGAGGATGCAGGAGGCAATATAACAACTGAGGGGGACAGGTGTTTGACTTAACTAAGACGGCTAAATCTCATCCTGGAGTTCCTAGGTTCGAGTCCCTGCTTTGTGTCCAATATCCAGCTGCCTGCTGATGCATATTCCAGTCAGGGCAATAGAAAACGATGGTCCATGTATCGGCATTGTGACATAACGGACTAAGCCTCTATCTGAGAAGTCAGCATTGCACATGGGTGTCAGCTTGAGACTCGGCTGCTTCTGATCCAGTTCCCTACTAACGCTTCTAAGAGGGTAGCAGAGGGAGGTCCAAGTGCTTGGACCTGTGCACCCATGTAGGAGACCCAGAGAAGCTCCTGAGTCCTGGTTTTGGTCTGTCCCTGCTCCAGCCTTATTGGCTATTTTGCAAGTGAACCAGTGGATGGAAGATTATCTTTGCCTCTTTTCTCTCTCTGTAACTCTTCCTTTCAAACAACAATAATAATAAAATCTTTAAAAAAAGAAGAAAATGATGGCTTAGGTAAATGGCCTTGTTCAGACGTGCATAGAATGCTGGGATCTTAGCCTGGCCTAGTTGTTAGCTGGCATTTGCTGAGTGAATCGACGGATGAAAGATTCTCTCTTTCTGCTGTTTAAGGAAATCAAAACAAGTTATAAAAGTTTTATATATTTACAAAGACATGATTATGAGTGTTGTAAAAATTGGAACTCATACTCAGCTGTGGGAATCTACAATGATATAGCCGCTTTGGAGAATATTCTGGTAGTTCCTCAAAACATTACACAGAGAGTTCTCATATGACTTAGCAATTCCTCTCTTAGGTATGGACTCGAGAGAAATGAAACCATGTATCATCACAAAAATTAGTACACAAATGTCATCATTTCATTACTCATGATCACTGAAAAGTGAAAATAATTCATATGTTTATCTGCATATCAGAACATTTAGCCCTCAGAAGAGAGAAAGTCTTGACATGTGCTAAGGTATAGGTAAAATCTGGCAACATCTTGCTACATGGAATAAGCCAGTCACAGGACTACATATTGTGTGATTCCATTTGCATGAAATGTCCAGAAGAGGCAAATTTAGTTGGTTAGTAGATTAGTGGATATCTAGGTCTAGGGGTAGGGGAGTAATTGGGGATTGATGTGTAATGAGTGGGACATACTTTGGAGGTGATGTTCTAAAACTAATTGTGGTGATGGCTGCCAAAGCCACAACTGTAAAAACCACTGAGGCATTAACTTTCAAAGAGTGAATTGTACAGTTTGTGAATTTTTGTATCATTGAGACCATTAGAAGAACCAGCGAACAAAAGAACCAGGGAACTGAGAAGAAAAGAAGAAGCCAGAAACTACTCGAAAGGGAGAGTGGAGACAATAGGCAGGCATGTAGCTTGAGGCAGCGCCCAAGAAAGGTTGAAGAGCGTTGATGAGGCTGAGTCTGTTGTTGCTACAAGATGGGGCCGGGAAGGGGAACCAGCTCCATGTGTGGGAACAGACATACTTAGAGCAGGATGCTTCTCTAGTTGCTGTGGATAAGAAGGCTGCCTCTGTAGGGGAGGAAGGAGATGGGCACTGCGTCAATTGCTTCTTGTAAATCCCCAGAGTCACCAGACTGAGTTACTCATCCTCCATTCAAGACACTTTCCCTTCTTCGATCCCAGGTAAGACCTCTCTGAGCAAGTTCCTTTACTGAGCCCTTTTACTCCCACATCCCACTGTGACAGTCATTCTATTTTGGTTGGCATGTGTGCATTTGCATATTAAGTGATAGCATTTTATATGCATGTACATACATATCTTAAATTTAGTAAATACTGTTGCACTGGAGATCTCATTCTGTTGCTCTTTTTTTTTTTTTTTTTTGCTCGGCACTGTTTTGAAGTCCCATCCATGCTGTTAGGCATGTTTCCAATGATAATCGTTGGATTCTAGCTGCCAATGTAAACCCTCCTGAGATACAGTGCTAACTCTTCATTGTTTTAAATTCATTTGTTCTGATTAGTAAAATTAATCAGAATTTCTTCAATGCTTATTCATCTCTAAGAATTCCTTTCCTGACAATTGTCTACTATATAATTTGCCCACTTTTTCTACACGTGAATTGCTTTCTTTTTCTTTTTGGTTTCAGGAATTCCTTGAACTCTAGATCTTAAAGCCTTGTTGGTCTTGAACCTTGTAACCATCTCTCGGTTTACCATCTACTGACTACGTGTGATGTCTTTGACTATGCAGAACTCCTTGATTCTAAATGTATTGATTTATGCATTCATTTTTCCAGGCAGAAAGACAGAAACAAAGTTCCATCTGCCAGCTTACTCCTTAAATGCCTACAAAAGTCAGGCCTGGGTCAGCTCAAAGCTGGGAGCTGGGAACTCATTCTGGGTCTTCCATGTGGGAGGCAAGGACCAACTACTTGAGCCATCACAGCTACTTGCCTGGGTTTGCATTAGCAGGAAGCTGGAACTGCCAGCTAAGCCAGTTCTCCAACCTAGCTACTTGGACATCACACATAGGCAATTCAATATTTCAATCACTGAGCCAAGCACCTACACCCACTGTTCATTTTAATGTACTCGGGAATGCCATTGCAGGGGTCGGGGAAGGTCATGTTTGTACATCACATGGTGGCCAAGAGCTTGGGCTGTGAACATCCACACTTCATTTCTGGCTCAACATGATTGAGATATTACCTGATGTAGTAATCTTTTATTTTTTATTTTTCATTTTCACTTCCACCACTCTTAACTACAAACATTAGAATGATCTGACCAAGTGTTATCAAAACAAACACCATAAGTAACACCAAATCCTTTGAAGATGACTTTTTCTAATATTATTTATTGGCATAGGTGATAATCATGGCATGGGAGGATTGATCTTTTCCTTTTTAAAAATATTTACTTTGGAAATATTCTGATATATTTAAAAAACATCTATAATGGAAAGTAGATTAAGCCACCACCTGCAGAAGCAACATCTCAAATGGGCACTGGTTTTGAATCCCCCCTGCTCCACTACCAACCCAAGTCCCTGTTAATACACCTAGGAAAGCAGCAGAGGATGGCTCAAGTGCTTGGGCCTGTGCAACCCTGTGGGAGACCTAGCTGAAGCTCCTAGCTTGAGCCTGGTTCTCCCATGACCATTGTAGCTATTTGGGAAGTGAACCAGTGCATGAAAGATGTCTCTGTCTTTGTATCTTCTCTATGTAATTCTGCCTTTCTCTTTTCTCTCTCTCTTTTTTAAATTATTCGTTTTAAAGATAGAGTTACAGGTTGAGAGAAAGAAACAGAAAAAGAATTTTCCATTTGTTGGTTCACTACCCAAATGGCTGCAATGCCAGGGTTCAATCATGCAGAAGCCAGGATCCTAAAATTCTCTCTGGGTTTGCCACATGGATGGCAGGGGCCCAAGTACCGGGGCCACATTCTATTGTTTTCTTTGGCTCGTTAATAGGGAATTGAACTGGGTATGAAGCAGTGATGACTTGAAGAGGTGTTCATACAGGATAATGGCCTTGCAGGTGCTGGCTTACCCAGGTACACCACGATACTCGCCCCAGGACAATACTATTTTGGCAGTTCTTGTCTGCCTGCCACTTCTATTTATTTTCTTCTAAAGATTTTATTTATTTTATTGGAAAAACAGATGTACAGAGAGGAAGAGAGACAGAGAGGAAGATGTTCCATCCGATGATTCACTCTCTAAGTCGCCGCAACAGCTCGTGCTGTGCCAATCTGAAGCTAAGAGCTAGTTTACTCTGTGAACTTCCTCTGGGTCTCCCATGCAGGCACAGGGTCCCAAGGCTTTGGGCCGTCCTCTACTGTTTTCCCAGGCCACAAGCAGGGAACTGGATGAAAAGTGGAGCTGCCGTGATTAGAACTGGCACCCATATGGGATCCTGGTGTGTTCAAAGCGAGGACCTTAACCATTACGCTATCGCACCGCACCCCAGCCTGCTATTTTTAAATTCAACAAAAGCAACATCAAGCTTCCCAAGTATCAAACACAGTTCCTTGAAGCTAGAAAACTGATCAGATACTTGAATAACATCCTTTTGCTGGTTTCTGGTGGTAAGTAACTAATGAAAGAAAATGAAATTGGGAGTATAAACTAAGCATTTGCTACTGAATTCACTGGGGTATGAACTGTATTTGGTGTTTGCTGATCAGCCTCGTTACTTGCTCCTGTTACAGCCGGTTCCACAGTTTTGACTTTTACCTTTCCGTTGTCAGCAAATGTGTCACACATTTTAGATGTCACATCAGAATTTGTTTTCATGGACTGCATTTGCATGAATTTGCCATAACATGAAAATCATTCTGCTTCAAGGCCTTCATAGGTCAGTCAGTTTCTTGTGTGTGTATATGGGTGTGATTTGAAAGCCTGGGAGATGTAGAGAGATCTTCAGTGGCCGAGACTAGACCAGGCCAAGGCCAGGAATGAGGGACATAATTCAGATCTCCTGCATGGGAGGTGGGGATGCAAGTAGTTGAGCCATTATCTGCTGCCTTCCCAGGAGGAGCTTTAGCAGAAGCTGAACGGAAGCAGAGTCAGGACTCAAACCTGGAACGCCAGTGTGGGAGGTGGACCTCTTAACCACTGTGCCAAAAGTCCACCCAGAACTCAGCTTCTTAAGTTGTTACTGCCTGGCTCCTCATCTTAGCATCTTTAAAGCCACATTATCTCCCATGTGACCAAACAGAACATGGGGCCTAGAGAGATCTTTGAATCCTTAAAACTTTATCATGTATGAGGTTGGTTTAAAAATTATATGGAGCCTATGGCCTGCCTGAACCATTTTTATTGAGTGCTGGACAATTCCTTGCCTTTCAACTTATCAAGCTAAAAATAGGGTAATATGGGTCCAAGGCAATGGCTCAACTGGCTAGTCTTTCCCTTGCAAGCGTGGGGATCTCATATGGGCACCAATTCTTGTCTAGGCTGCTCCACTTCCCATTTAGCTTCCTGTTTGTGGCCTGGGAAAGCAGTAGAAGATGGCTCAAAGCCTTGGGACCCCTGCACACATGTAGGAGACCCAGAAGAAGCTCCTGGCCCCTGACTTCAGATCAGCTCAGCTATGGCTGTTGTGGCTGTTTGGGGAATGAACACGTGGATGGAAATCTTTCTATCTCTCCTTTACTCTGTGAATCTGCCTTCCCAATTAAAATAAACTTAAAACATTTAACTATAAAAGCAAAATACAAAAAAATAGGGTAATATGAGAGTACCACACTGCACTAGCACAATTAAGATAGGTAGCTAATTGGTAAAACTAAAAAACACAGAATCGTTCCATCCTGTGGATATGCTAAGCATGTGCTGTTACTTATAGCATACAGCTATGTATTTACTTACACATCTTCATGCATGGCATTGGCCTTTTGAGAGTGATCTGCTAACAGAATCTCACATCCTTGTCCTCACCATCCAGATCCAAAAAGGCATTGGCAACCATCCCCAGTGTGGGATTCTCTAAAATGCAGCACGAATATGTGCCTTGCAGATTCTGACAAACTTGCTATCTTCATAGTGAATTGAGTAGCTCTTCATAGTGAATTGAGCAGGAAGTATTTTTTTTAATCATGTCTTCCCAAAGCAAGCCACTTAATTTTCTTAGGAACAACTCTCTCCACTCATATTTAATCAGTTTATGTGCTCCTTAATTAAATTGTACAGTTATAGTAAGGACAACAGGCAGACAGGTTTGGGAACAAATGTGATTTCTTTTGGTAAGCATGTAACTCAACATGTGTCATACTGAGCTGAAGCACACCATCAAGTCAGAGCTCTTTCCTGCAAGTGGGCCATGTTTCCATTGCATTGGTCCTTGGGGGCATGCAGGGAGGAGGAATGGAGACCCTTGGAGACTCTGACATATTGTTTCAGTGGAAGAGTTTCTGTGCCTGGCACTTAGCAAGTGTTCAATAGCTGACAATTATTAATACTTGGTCAGTGGTTCTCAGCCTGGGTGATCCATGCCTTCCTCTCTTGGGAATATCTGGTAATGTCTGGAGATACTGGTTGGCTGTGTAACAGGAGAGGTGAAACTAGCAACTGTTGAGTACAGGCCAGAGAACTTAAACATCTTCCAATCTTTCAGAGACATCAACAAAATGTCAACTGTGCCCGTACAGGTCCGATGTCCTGGCACGCCAGGTAAAGCTGCTACCTGTGACACTGGTTCCTATATGAGCACTCAGTGGGGACCCAGCTACTCCACTTACGATCCCCTGCTAATGTGTCTAGGAAGGCAGCACAAGATGACCCCAGTGCTTGGGTCCCTGCCACCCATGTGGGAGACTAATCCAGATGATGTCCCAGGATCCTGACTTTATCCTGGTCCAACTCCAGCCATTATGGCCTTTTAGGGAATGAACCAGTGGGTGGAAAATCTCTCTGTCTCTCACTCAACCTCTGTAACCATGCCTTTTAATTAAACAAATAGACATAAACAAAACAAAACAAAACAAAAAAACTATGGGCTAGGTACAGAAGACTTGATGAGACTATGTGCATCAGAACAAGAAACATTTGAAAGTGCATATTTATTCACAATTGTATATCTAGTACTTGGCACATCTCATGTTCCATAGAAAATCCTTGATAAATCTGTGTGGATGCGTACATAGGTGCAAACCAACCAAATGAGTAAACAACACTTTGAAATTAGTACAGGTACATCCTCAAAGTTAGGCCCAGGCCTGCAAAAGGAGTGCACACCTTAACCTGGACAATTCATCCAGACCACTCTGGGCCTGAGTCTGACTCCAATCCAGGACAGCTGGTCAACTGTGATTGGTCTGACCTTATACAGCTTTTGCATGTTATATTTACTCACACAGGCATTCTTTTTTATTCTCTTGGTAATCAATCACTGGCTAGATCTGGACTTTGCTCCCACTCTGTAATTCAACTTTGGCCCAAAGCTTAAAGGGGCCTGGCTCTCCTCCCATCTTCATTCTCCTGTCTGGCACAAAGAGCTTGATACAGCTGTCTCGGGCTTAGAGATTAGGCACAAGTAGATTGTGGCTATGAGAACAAGTCACATCCCCAGCTGTATGTAACTGCCTCCCTAGGTACTGTACCTAGGCAAGTGTTACACTGGGATAAAAGCAGCTAATAGCTGGTAGGCATCCTGGACCTGGTTAATGCCAAATTTGTGTTTACTATAGTAAACACTGTATGCAGGCCCTGAGTGGCAAATAAGGCCCAGGTTGCACTGCACATTTCTGGAGGACCAGGCATGGGAAACTGCCTCCTCACTTGTGGGCATGGGGAGCAATGCATTGCTCAGGGAAAAGGTCTGGAAATGTGTGGGAGGGAGGACTGCTGAGAGAGACTGTTGTAAAAGGGGGAGTGACATCTCAGGGACTTCCACCAGCCAGGCTACTGTACTTGCAGCTAAATGAAGGGGCTGAGACCAGGTGGTTTAGAGGAAGGAAACCAGAGGAACTTTGGGCCCAAACCAATACACTCATCCACACAGAAGACCTGAGCTGAGACTGTTGGTATCAACCACCACCTACTGGTGCACACGAAAACCAAGGTGGGGCTCTACCACATTAGTCAAAAGTGAGTGTTGGACTGGGCCATGACACTAACCAGCTCACAAGATAACTGGGTCTGGAAGCAGATTCTGCAGGGGATTGTAAGCTCACCCCTGTGGGATTGCCAACCCAACTGGTTTTCCTGAGAGCTAGGGGTGGTGACAGGTGGAGCTAGTCATGACCATAGAACTCAACAACACTCAGGGGTACTGGGGTTGGGAATGAACCAGACTGATTCAGGCTGTAGCACCCACAAGAACTGAGTGTGGGGAAGGGCAGGCTGCAACATTCACCAGCTCACACAAAGACTGCGTGGGTAAGGGCCTAGCACCTGCTGGTACCAAGTGAGATCTGGGTCTGGGAGTGGGCCTGGTTGGGGAACTTGGGGTAACTTCCTTGGTGGGCCATCACTTCCGCTGGTGATTATGTGATTCAAGACTGGGTATTGATCAGACCAGGCAGGGCTGTTTCACTTGTCAGCAGGTGTGTTGGTTGGTTCTGAGGGGGTGGACTGGACAAGGCTGGGCCAAACCATAGCACAAATGGCATGTACAAGAGCCAGGATGGCATGTGGGCCATACTGGGTAGGCTAGGCTATCACCTCTACCAGTTTGCATGAAATCCAGAGATGGGGGCAAGCTGGGCAAGGCTGGGCTATAGCACCCACCAGCAAGAGTTAGGACTGGGGGCGGGCATGGCCACCAGGCTATATTATTCAATGGCATAGCCCAAACTCGGTGATGGGTTATGCCAGGATGGATTGGTGCAACCACTGGTATGCACAAGATCGGTGGCTGAGAACAAGTGTGGTTGGAGAGCTAAGGGACTCCCCGGCAGGGTTGAATTTCCCACTGGTGAGAGTGAGCTGGAATGGGAACATAGAACTGGGATGGACATGGCTACCTTGACATGGGTGTGGACTGGGTCTGGGTGTGCCAAACTGGGCTAGCTTCCAGCATACACTGGTGCTCACAAGAGCCAGTGTGGGTGTAGGACAGGCTGAGCTGCATCTTGATACCCACTAAACCATGTGAGAACCAGGTCTTGGGGTAGACTATGCAGGGCTGGGCTGTAACACCCAACAATAAAAGCCAGAACAGGTGTGAACTGGATAGGCAGGCCCAAGAACCCACCAGCATGTGTGAGATTGGTCACTGGAAGGTGATCCAACAGAGGAAGCATTCCCTGCAGGTGAGTAAAAGAATCAAGGCTGGGACAGAAAGCGGAAACAGGAGAGGACAGAACGACAGCAGAGGAGCACCTGGAGAGACTGACAGAAACAGGAAAGCAGTGAACACAATGGTGTGGTGTTGCACTGACTGATACCCCAGGAGCATTCAGTGAGCAGTGATCTGAACTCACTGGCAGCTGGAAATCTACCAGCAACAAGGTTCTACCCATGATAAGTCCAAGTAGCCCTCAGGCCTAATGGACTACAGATCAAGAACTCTAGTAGTGGCATACCAGGTGCCATGTTGTACAATGTGGAAAAACTTTAAGACTGCAAGGACAATGGGCTGATCTGGGAGCAAACCCACTGAGCTCAGTGCATTGCATTAGTCCCACAGGGAAAATAATACTGACTTTGGCATCAAAGAGGTCCATGTACCGTCAGACCACACAGATCTTGCCAACAGTTTCTGGCAAGATCAGCGCCACCAACAATCCAGCTATATAGGACACCTGGTATCTCCCTAATCCTGGCAACTGCCCCAGCCAGAAGTGGGAGAAAGGTTGTGCAGATAACGGTGCAGCCTCAGCATGGTAATACAGGAGGTGGAGACTGGTGAGCCAGGAGCTGGGGCTACAGAGTCCATGGAGGAAATCTAACATAAGAACTCAGACCTGGAACTCATCGGAGGGAGTGGCACAACTGATTGCACACGAAGAGCCATGTACCAGTAACAATAAGAAAAAATCGAACTGTAGACCTGTGGGTGACACAGCTTAGAAACTTGCCCCAAGGAGGAGAATCCGATAACCGGAAGGACAATGACCAAGAGCAAAAGAGGAGACAAAGGCACAATGAATATTACTGAAACCCCCCCTTCAAAGGAGCAAAAGCCTTTGCCAACCTTAGAGTTAACTAAGGAATACATCATGGGGTTACAGAATTCAAAAGACTTGTTATAAAACTTATCAACAACAAGAAGGACATAAAGCAGGCATCCAAGGACTATAAGGAATATATGTCACACAGGAAATGAATCAAATGAAAGCTGACACATTAGAAATGGAGAATATAGTGGAGCAAATTAAAAGTACAGTGAAGAGTCTCCAAAATAGAATGAAGCAGAAGAAAGACTCTCAGAATTGGAAGATCTTTCTGTCACCAGGGGAAACAAAAAAAAAAAAGTTGGAAGCAGAGCTGGGTCAAGCTAAAAAAAATTAATAATGAATTAAAAGACACTATTAAAAGGCCAAATATAAGAGATATGGGAGTCCCAGAAGGTACAGAAAGAGAAGCTGGGATTATGTAGAAGGACATTGTGACCCTAGAAGGTCAGAGAGAACAGGATTACAATTGATTGGATATCTTTTGTATGAGAACAACTGAATGGATGCCTTTTGTATAACTGATTGAATGTCATTTGTATAAGAACAACTGAGTGTGTACCATTCTTATAACTAAATGGATATCATTTGCATGAGAACAGTTGAGTGGGCAGCATATGAATGAGAACAATTGGTGGAATATACAAAACAAAAGGAGTTCCAAACAAAAGCATAGAAACAGTTGATGGATTTTGTAGATAAGCTCAATACCTCCTCCCTTATCTCCTCCCCTCTCCCCCATGACCCTCAGTGTATAAAATCTGATGTACCGAAGTGGTTAAAGGTCCTCACCTTGCAAGCCCGGGATCCCATATGGGCGCCGGTTCTAATCCCAGCAGCCCCGCTTCCCTTCCAGCTCCCTGCCTGTGGCCCGGGAAAGCATTCGAGGACGGCCCAAAGCTTTGGGAACCTGCACCCATGTGGGAGACCCGGAAGAGGCTCCTGGCTTCGGATCGGCATAGTATCGGCCCGTTGCGGCTCACTTGGGGAGTGAATCATCGGACGGAAGACCTTCCTCTCTGTCTCTCCTCTCTGTATATCCGCCTTTCCAATAAAAAAAATAATAAAAATAAATCTTAAAAAAAAAAATCTGATGTACCAAGTCCATCACTACAGGACAGCGACAGGATTAAATGTGTATTTAATAAAATAATAAGGGAAAATTTCCCTAATATATAGAAAAAAATTGGGAAGCAACATTCAGGAGGGGCACAGAACTCCCAACAGGGTTGACCCAAAGCAATCTTCATGACACATGATAATCAAGTTCTCTTCAACAAAACATAAGGAAAAGATCCTTAAATGTATACGTGAGGACCCGGGCAGTGGCCTAGCGGCTAAAGTTCTCACCTTGAACATGCCAGGATCCCATAAGGCTGCCAGTTCTAATCCCAGCAGCTCCACTTCCCATCCAGCTCCCTGCTTGTGGCCTGGGAAAGCAGTCAAGGACGGCCCAAAGCCTTGGGACCCTGCACCTACATGGGAGACCTGGAGGAGGTTCCTGGTACCTGGCTCGGGATCGGCACAGCACTGGCTATTGCGGTCACTTGGGGAGTGAATCATCAGATGGAAGATGTTCCTCTCTGTCTCTCCTCCTCTCTGTACATCTGGCTTCCCAACAAAAATAAATCTTTATGAATGGAGCAACAGATTCCAGAGTTTAAAAGCAAAAAATTGTCGGCCCGATAATGTACCCAGCAAAGTTTTTCTTTGTCTTTGAAAATAAAATAAAATTCTTCCACACTAAAGAAAAGTGAAAAGAATATGCCTCTTCCAAACCAGCTCTACAAACGATACTTAAGATGTTCTCTCAACAGAGAAGAGGAATAGCACCCACCAAAACCAAAGGCAAATGTGAAGGACAGCCCAGTAAAATACAACAGAAGACTAACTCAATGAACGACCCATAGCTAAAATGACAGGACCAAATTACCACCCATTCATATTAACCCTGAATGTAAATGGCTTAAACTCATCTACCCTACATTATAGATTATTTGATTGGGTTAAAAAACAAAACTAATCTACTTATTTCCTACAGAAGACATATCTCACCAACAAAGATCAATGGAAACTATACATGGATTTTGATTTTTTTTTTATTTGGTTTCATCTCTTTAAAACTCTTTCTCATTAACTCAGTCTGGGCCACAGCACCCACTAGCACACGTGAGACCTGGGAGGGGGACAGCGTGGATCATCTTGCTGGGCCACTCCTCCCACTGGTGAATGTTAGACCTGGGACTGGGGGCAGACCAGGCTGGGCAGGGCTACAACACTCGTAGTCTGCATGTGAGCCGGGTTGGGAGTGAGCAAGGCTGGGCTAAGCAACTTTATCCACTGGTGCATGCATGAGCCAAAGTGCAGAATGGCTAGGCTTTGCAGGAGCATCAGCTGACAAGTGCTGAGACTTGGGGGCAAGTCTAGTCAGTCAAGACCATAAAAGAACCTAGAAAGTACAAGATCCAGGGCTGATTGTGGGCATAGTAGGGAAATTGTGATCACCCCTCTGATATTCTGCAGCTCCCACCAGTGAACATGAGAACCAGGACTTGGGGAGGGCCTGGATAGACAGGTAGTGGCACCTACTGGCATGAGTTTGGGCTGGATAGTGGAGTTGGTTGGGCTGAGCTAGTCTCCCACACCCATTAATGTGTATGAAAGTGGAATGGGATATATGGCACGGACTGGAGCAGTGTGCCACACATCATCATGTGCAGGAACCAGGACTTGGGGCAGTTCTTGTAGAGGTTATTTGGTGAGGGTTATTTGGGATCATTCTAACTAGTTCCTGCCGATGTGCATGAGAGCCAAGTGTGTGCTTGCATGGTTATGCTGAGCCACAGCATCCAGTTGATTGCATGTGATATGGGACTGGGAACAGAACTGACCAAGTCATGGCAACTATCAGCATGTGAAAAGGTTGATTTGGATGATGGTCTGAGCCGTACCTCACACTGGCTGGCACACAGGAATCAGGTCTGGGATCACTTCTGGTGAGCTTTCTTTGGTGAGCACCCCTCCCAACTGAACTGCTGGATTCAGAACTCCAGCCATAGGAAAAGCACAGAATCTGTAGCCTGACAGTGGAGTGCATGTGTCAGAACTGGGTGTCCTTGGTTGCTGAGGCCTGTGCAGTGCAGTGGATGGCATGCTCAGATACTCATGGAGACATGGAAACCAGTTCATTGAGACCTGCAGAGGACATCTAGTACCATGGAAGGGAGAACAAAGTGGACAGCTCTCTAAGCCAAGCTTTGAAAGTGAATATCTGGGTGATTTGAGATTCTAAGTGTAGGCTCCAGTCTCCCAAGGGTTAACTCCACAGCTTAGCTTGTTTCTCTAGGTGTAACAGGATGAGCAATCTTGGCCTGATACATTTAGCCCCTGGCTTGACTGCAAGTTCCCTCTTCCCTGCTTCCCCCTTTTAAGATGCTATCGGGGGAGCTTAGGATTTGCTTGAGCATTGGGAAAATATTGGGAGGAACCAGGCAGACTATAAAAAAGGCAGGTTAACCTCAAATAAAAGGCATTCTCTTTACAAGAATGACCCTCTCAGCTGGCGATGTGGGGCGGGGCAGGTGAGCGGGGCGGGGCAGGTGACACGGGTGTTGCTGATATCTAAGGCCTCTGTCAGCTAATGGACCTGAAGGAGTTCCTCAACCATGGAACAATGCACGGCCGGGTCTCCCAAGGGTTAACTCCACAGCACAGCTTGTTTCTCAAAGGTGTAACAGGAAGGGCAATCATGGCCTGATACATTTAGCCCATGGCTTGACTGCAATTTCCCTCCTTCCTGCTTCCCCTTTTTGCATGTCCTTGGGGGAGCTTAGGTGTTGCTTAACCATTGGAAAGATCCTGGGAGGGGCCAAGCAGACTATATAAGAGAGTTCGACTTTGAATAAAAGCCTTCACTTCACAGGAATAAGTCTCAGTGTGTTGTGTGTTGTTTGTCTTGTCTGTCTCATAACCCTAGTCCCTCCGCTCGACTCGGGGCTCGGGGTAGGTGGCGACGTGGGCGTTGCCAACAGAACAATGAAATCCACAGCATCTCAGAACTATCAAAACCACTTAAGCAGTACCCTTGGAGCATGCTCCACAGCAAGGACCCTGGAATGACATCGGGTGCCTTCCCCCATTGCTGGGTATTGATGAAGTTGAGCTGCTCAGAGTGGCCCTGCCCCTTCTCTTTCCACTTTCTTCAAATACAGGAAGAAGAAAAGGAGATTGGAGGTGGTTGTATCATCCACTTTCTCCATTCCTCAATGATTTCTTGTTTTTTTTAAAATGCTTTCTACCCTAATCAGTGTTCCACATGGGCAAATATCCCTTTCAACTATGTAAACACCATCAAAAAATAAAATGAATTTATTAAAAATATTTTAAATTAAAAGAACTGGCCAGAGATATCCCAAGTGAACAGAACAAAGCCCTTGTCCCTGGAAGCAGGAGAATTGGCTCAATACATTACCCATGGAGAAAGTGGATGTTTTTAATAGAACCAGTATTTTCCCTCATTCCATCTCCACTAGATATCAATCAAAACATACCATTGCTTATTTAGCTAAAAACAAAAAGCAAAAAGGAAGAGAAAATAGAGAAGGAAAAGACAAACTGCAGTATGTTTGTGCACATGCACCAGTGACTGGATGGACGATAAAGGAACGGGCAAGGGAAAAATAAAAGAACAGAGCAAACTCCACTGCAGTGGGCAGCATGTGATAGAACTGAGGTGCAGTTTTCTAAGTGAGAACATTTTCTTGGTCTGTAAGAACAGAGCCCTGGAGCATAGCAGACACCTCCTGCCTGCTGCTGGAACATTCCCATTGTACCTGCATTCTCCATTTCCCACTGTGCAATTGTGTTGGATTCA
The DNA here is from genome assembly GCF_017591425.1 of Ochotona curzoniae. NCBI lineage: Eukaryota > Metazoa > Chordata > Mammalia > Lagomorpha > Ochotonidae > Ochotona > Ochotona curzoniae. The sequence goes on from NW_024465582.1 coordinate 26,640,895, forward strand.
CTGATTGGTTGCCCGTCCAACTGGAATCCGATCTGCCTTACTGGCAAACCCTGCTGTTCACAATGAGCTTTCCTCAGTTTATGACATGGTGCATGCCTCTTCAAGTGTAACTGCACCACAGAACCATCCTGCCCACCGCCTTCAAATGTGTGTGATCCTCTTTCTCAGTGTGGGCTCCTTCCTAGGGCTCTTCATTGGCACAGCAAATGCCTGAGTCCCCTAGACTGTACTTCACCATGAAAGTACCCGGTCTGCCAAATATGCATATTTTAAAAGGTGATTTTCAGAAATATTAACAAGTGATCTAAAACAGTATTAACAAAAGCAACACAATTGTCCCCTCACAGCCATATCTGATATTGTGTAATGCTTAAAGTTCCTAAAAAGCTTTATCTGGTGATCTTCACAGCATTGTGAAGCAAGCAGAGAAGTGTTTCACAAATGGGAAAGCTAGGTGCCACAAAGGTTAGAAATCTCCATCCCAAAGAGATTAGATCAGGATAAGATATGACATATTGCTCCTAAGCAGGTTCCTTGAACACATGTCAAAGTTATTCAGAAAGGCAGGCATTATGGCCCAGGTAATTAAGTTGGACAACTCGAGATGCGTGCAACCCACTCTACAGTCCCTGGTTTAAGTCTTGGTTATCCCACTCATGATCTAGCTTACTGTCCATGCTTCCTGGGAGGCAGCAGGTGGTGCTGAGACCCCGACAGAGATCCAGCTCCTGGCTTCGGCCTGGCCCAGTCTTGACTGTTGTAGACATTTGAGAAGTAAACCAGCAAATAGAAGATCTGCTCTCCCTCTGTGTGTGTGTGTCACCTGGCCTTTCAAGCAAATGAAAATGAACATTTAAAATAATTTTGATAAAAGAATACAAAATAATCATATCTCAAGGGATTTGGGGAGCTGGAAGTCAGCCAACATATGCCTTAAGGACACTTAGTCATGTTCTAGAATACAAAATGGGAGACTGGAAAACCAAACCACAATCTGCCTTTCCTCTGCTTTGAGATGTTTCTCTTGGAAAGCATTTGCCTGTAGCCTGGAAATTTCTCTGCTCCTTCAATTTTTGGCCTTTCTTTACATGGTATGAATCTACAGAATAGCAAATGCTGTAACTTTTAATTCACACATGACTGTCGTCTGTGTCACTCCGTGGGATTCAGCCAGACCTCACAATCCTTGCAGATGGTTGGAAGGGGAGGCACCAGGACTTGGAAGGATCTCTGTCCTCAGGGGAAAGATGCAAGGGAGGGAGATGGAAGTAAGCAGCTGCAGCTGCAGGAATCTTAGTTGTGTGCACAACATAGGGACAGTCCAACTACAGGAGGTCTGAGCCAGCGGTGGAGGGAGGAAGACAGTGGTCCCATTGCCGAGTGAAGCGTGGGAACAGAGCAGTCAGGGTGACCGCAAGCAGCTCCCAGGTGATACCCCAGAGAAGTAAAGGAAACTGTGGGCACCCTTCCGGGTTGAGGATTTAATGTACAGAAATCTCTGGTCTTCTGTCAATTTCTTTAGCTCCACGGTGCTATCTTAACACCTGTTAGCAACCCCTGGAGGTCTTTTCAAGGAGCCAGCCCTGACCTCCTCAAAGCATGAGGATTCTCCTGCAACACAGCGCATCAGAGGCAGCAGAGTGGGCACAGGAGGAAACGAGCAGCTAAATTGGAAGGATGCTGAAAAGGAAGTGGTGTAGGGACAGAATGCAGGTGGCTCTCTAAGGCTTTCTCGGCCAGGGCTGAGTCATGGTTGTGTGTAAATCCTGTCAACGCAGAGCTACAAAACAAGTAGGTGAATGTGTGGTTGGAAGAGAAAATGAGTGAACAAATCAAAAAATCAATAAACTGATAAGTGAAGGAATGACAGGACAACAGCAATACACAATCATCATTATGTGTGTGTGTGTTATTGTGTCTATAAATCGGGAAGATTTCAATGGGTTGATGGGTGTAATAGAGACACGGAGAACTACCCTGACTCCTAAAGAGGGAGTGCTGAAAAACTAGAGTTGTAAGCCACCCCCCAAATGCCCTGAATCCCTCACCCCTAGGACAGTGAGAGACAGGCATAGCAGCTGTGGCTTCTCAGCTGACAACTGTCAAGCTCACATCTTCCCTTCCCCCTCCGACCACAGGGTATGCAGCAAAGAGGGGCCCGGGGTTACATGATGATCTCCTAAGTCCTTATGTTTACTCCTTGACAGTACAAAACAAAGTCATTCATAGAATCTATAGGGCTAATGCATTCACACAAATGAAATCCTGGACTCTGAGAGACCAGGAACCCAGCTTTGGCCCATACAATACTTTCTATGTGCACACACATGGCAGCAGACTGGTAAAACCGTGACTCCTCAGAGCAGGGTGACCTCTAGCTGGAGTCCATCTCACCAGATTATACAGCAAAACTATTCCCTAGTCAGTGGTGATTGGTTTCTTTGTTGGGTCTCCAGTTCCCAAATGATGGAAAGAAGGAGCACCAGTGTCATCTGGGAGCTTTGTCAAACTTCACGTGCTCCAGTGGCCCTGGGACCCTACCTCACATTCCCTACCTGAGGCGCAGCTGTAGGCAGGCAAGGGACTAGACCGCAAGCTGTTTACAGCTCACTAACCCTCCACACAAAGCCTGCCACACTGTGTGGGCTCAACACAGATTTAGTGAACAAATGAATGAATAAGTGACTTCAAGTCTATTGTAATTGTAGAATTGCAAGCTGGAAGAGCTGGAAGAACCCTCAAGATCACCTGATGACCTTTCTATTTATCGTGAAATTGGGCCCAGTGTAGTGAACTGGGGTGTGGCTACTAAAGTGGCAGGTAAATTTAATAGGTAGGGTAAAATGTTACATTCATCCATAAAAATTGTTATTTTCTACAAAAGAACAAGGCAGAAAAGACTGGTAGGATAGCACTTACCAAAGTTTGGGGTTTGGGACCAGTGCTGAGGCATAAGTGGGTTAAGCTGCTGCCGGCAACACCAGCATCCCATGAGAGTGCCAGCTGCTCCACCTCTGACCCAGCTTCTTATGTGCCCAGGGAAAGCAGTAGAAGATGACCCAAATTCTTGTTCCCTACACCCATTTGGGAGATCCAGATGAAGGTTTGGCCTGGCCCAGCCCTGCCTGTTGCAGCCATTTGGGAAGTGAACCAGAGGATGGATCATCTCTCTCTGGAACTCTTTCAACTGAAGAGTCCAAAATCAAAACCATAGCCTCTACTTTCAGGTTAAGTTCTTTTCCATACTCCCAAATCCTCACACTCCAAACACCTTTAAATAAATCTGTTTGGTTTTGAATTGCTTCAAAGCAATCTGCTATTTGAAACAGTCATTCTTTCCTACCAAGAATGATGCATTCTACTAAGATATCACCCAGACAGCATATTGATGAAGTACAATCATCCTGTCACTGTGCTTTGGTAATTGAACAATTAGCAGAGCACGATGGTGTGACAGGAACACAACTTCATCACGCAAATGATCCAGTCATTGTGTTAGTCCTTTTGATGGCTAACCCACCTGTGAAATAGGGACTGTGTGAAGCACTTAAGCTTTCTGCCTTTAAACTCTATCCATCCAGCTAAATAACTCAAGTAAAAATCAAGTGTTATCATATGAAATATATTGAAAATGCTTGTGTGAGCTCCTGACTGAAAAAAAAGTTTTAAGGAAGCATGTGTGTAGCCACTATATTAACCCAAAAAAAGCATATGTCCACTATTAAATGTACAACTGTCTTATCTGTGCCTTCAACCACTTGCACAGCTGAAGTCAGCTGTTGATTTCAAGATTACTCATCATCCAAGGAAGACTCTCTAGCAATGGCACACACAGCTGACTATGGGTAGAGCTGTTCTAATTGCACTCAACAAACAAACAAACAAACACCCCCCCCCCACACACACACACACTGTAGTGGAAGAGTCATGTGTGGCCTGCAAGGTGGCACAAAGTCAGTAAGAACAGAATGCAACTATGACAACGGGGAGTCGTTTCTTACAATAAAAAATGTAGTCTTCTGTTTTGTTCACCATAAGACAATGCATTCATGAAAACCACCAGTCAACAAAACATTGAAACCTGCAGATGGCAAGATTTGCCATAACAGGGTACTTCAAAATGTCCAGAAAGAGGCAGCCACTTGGATGCCCACATCCAACTGTGGAGCACCTGAATTTGATCCTTGGCTCTGGCACCTGTGTTCCAACTTTCTGCAAATGCAAATCCTGGGAGGGAGGAGGTGTTGGATAAGGTAGTTGGGTCTCTGCTACCCATATAGGAGACCCGGACTGAGTTCTCAGCTCCCACTGCACGTTGCAATTTGCCTTTCAAATTAAAAAATAATAATAATAATAATTTGTAGAAAATGGAATTAAAAGGTTTCTTTTGAAGAAAAAAAAGGCTTGAAATTCATGCATAGTTTGTATTTTCTATTGATTTTTGCAGTACCCTTATTATAGTATTCTATTGAGTTTATCCTAAGGTAATTACAATACCTGTTCCTTCTTATTTTCATCTAACTCTGATCTTAATTAGTTGAAATAGCCAAATTTTAAGGAAGTTGTCTCTAAAATAATTATTCATTCAAAGTTAAAAACCAAAAGCTTGCTGCCAGAATGGTTTCTATGAATGGTGACACAGGGTTACATTAATGTGCACAGAATTTCACCACATCCTGTCCTGCAGACCTCAGATACAGGACGGTGTGACAGAATGGGAGGGAGCCTGTCTCTCCCAGGACAGGCTCACATCTCTAAGGAATTACTTGTCCAAGGAACTCCAACTGCAGTTAAGGTTTGTGAGAAATATGTTACAGAGAGAGAATCTCACTGTAACTTATGAGAGCCAACATTTCTTCTTCATGATGGAGCGATAAAGTTGATAAGCCTTCCCTCAATCCCATTTGTAGTCTATGAAATTCGAGCATGGCTGTTGTTTTTTTGTCAAGACCAATGAAAGCAGATAATTTTGCTTAGAAGAATAAGTTTCTGGGCCCGGCATGGTGGCGCAGTGGTTAAGGTCCTTGCCTTGCACGCCCGGGATCCCATATGGGCGCCGGTTCTAATCCCAGCAGCCCTGCTTTCCTTCCAGCTCCCTGCCTGTGGCCCGGAAAAGCAGTCGAGGACAGCCCAAAGCTTTGGGACCCTGCACCCTCTTGGGAGACCCGGAAGAGGCTCCTGGCTTCGGACCGGCATAGCATCGGCTGTTGCGCTCACTTGGGAGTGAATCATCGGACGGAAGATTTTCCTCTCTGTCTCTCCTCTCTGTATATCCGCCTTTCCAATAAAAATAAAATAAGTCTTTAAAAAAAAAAAAAAGAATAAGTTTCTAAATTGGCAGTCCCACTAAATGTATCTAAAAAATTAAAGATGAGAGCAAAGATGAATGAGTAGGGATATTTGCAGCATGATTTGTTTTATGGGGAGAAACGAGGAAAGTACTAACATTCTGTACTAAGGCGGTAAATTGATAATGGAACAACTACTGAAATGGATAATACAGATAAAAATGTTTATATTAAATACAAAATGATAAAGATGTCACAAAATACTAAATACGGAGGAGTTGATTTTTATGGGGAAAATGTCTCTACATATATACCCAGTCCAGATATACAATAGATATACAGCTTATTTTAACCCCCTTCCTTTCTAATTTTTGTAGAATGAATATATGACGGCTTGCATGATTTCATTTTTAAAAACATATTTCATTTTCAAAAAAAAATCAGAGAACAAAAATATGGCTTGCCAGATGTTTGCAGTAGATTTATGCAGTCTCTCCTTCCTACTTGGGAAGTCGGGATAAGCTAACGGATCAAACAGAAAAACGCTACATCGTGGTGACTAGACTCAATAAGAGGTTGTTTCTCTGAATGCAAGAAGAGGATGCAGCTGTTTCTAGTCAGGTCTCAGGAGCAGCTCCTCTATGAGCAGTGAGTCAGGAACCAAGGGCCTGTCCATCAGTGGCTTCACTGACTCCATCGCATGAGGTCAGAGGGAAGAGAGAATTCGGAGGATTACCCCAGAGATTTTCTGATACAAGCCTTGAATAACTCACCATTGTTTCTGCCTGATTCTACTGACCACTTCTAATGGCATGGAAAACTGACAACTATTTATGTATGTAGCTAGGAGGAACAGGAAATAATCTGGTAAACAACAAGTCAATTGCAACCACACTAGCACAGCCAATCTGTGTGACTAAGGGTGGGAGTTCTTCTGAGGACTAGAAAAATGAGGAAATGAAACTTGATCTGACTTTAACTCAAACACACAAAATGTATCTAATTCTAACCGTTAAGCAGTGAACAGAAAAGAATTAAATAGACATTGTAAGAGAGATTGTCATCCATTCATGAATCCCAGGTCTTACTTCTCTCATCCATCCAACTCATGCTCATCTTACCAGAATTGAATAGATTCAGTTATCCATGACTGCAACCAGCACACTTGGCTAAATGCAGGAGCCTGGACCTCTGATAGCAGCCATGCTGAACTGGGCTAAGCCAGGTACCATCTTCAGACTCTTAACCATAACCAGTGGATCTGAAATCATGGCACAATCAAATATTAAAGTTGTCAAGTACATTGATATGAAACCTAACTGCATAAGGCATCCTGCCTGAAGAAAGGCTGCATGATAGATACACCCTCCAAGGAACTTAAGGATAAGAATTTGGCAGTTTATTCTTCACCACTTAGGAAGGCACATTAGACCATAACTTGTCCTAATATTAATTAATCCCTGTGATTCAGTCTTTTTTTGTATCTCTAGATTCCATAATACAATGGAATAGTTCTAAGACTACTGATGAGATGATTTCAACAAATGAATAAACTAATATGGGGTATAGGTGAACTGCTCAAGTTTTCAGTTACTGTGCCATGTCTGGGGCCAGGTCAGATCAGGTCACAGCACTGTCTTGCACAGCCATAGCCAGGTCTGAGGGCCAGCTTGGTAGGGGTTCTGGAGGGTTGCCCCAACAAAGCCAGGACATTCACCAGTGAGTGTGAAAATTGGGTCTGTGCCCTATGCTTCTCAGTAATGGGGAGGGAGAGCAGAGAAATCTTCCATCTCTCTAGAATGTGTGAGGCATGTGTAAAGCATAGCCTATCAGGAACATAATATCCTATAGACAACAGACTCAAATCAGCATTGGACAACAGTAAAACCACAAAGACATGGGAGGTATCAGGAGCGACCCTGACAACCTCTTAACAGGAGGTCACATGCACACAGCAGGGAGGATTCCAAGGTAGAGCAGGTGGACAAGAGGAGACTTGTGTTCCCACCCTGGAGACTCCCAGATCCTCGCCAAGGACTATCAGTATGGGCACCAAGGACTACATCCCAATTTTGCCAAGGAGACCACAGGGAATTGGAGTGTCTTCAGAGGCTAAGTACTCTGAGGTCATCCGCTCCCACCTGAATCTTCCACATGGTATAGAAGAAATCCAAATCCCTCATCGCAGAGTGCAATGTCATCGGAACAACAGCCAGGAGCCCTGAGCGGTCTACAGAAACAGAAGAACAATATACTCCCTCTGAGACTAGGGAGAGGAGCTTTCTCTGGTCCTTGCTTAGTTCCAGTACTGGATCCCCACCCTCTCTTGCAGTGACCATCAGGGTCGCCCTGGAGCCCCCCCAAAACAAAACAAAACAAAACAAACACCACCAACAAAAAAATTAATTAAAATAGAGAACAAAAAGGAAAGCTTAGAATTAGACAGAAAATGATCAGTAGGGACTCACACATACCTTACTTGGTAGGACATGAAATAAACAACTCCTAACTAGGGTATGGAGGACCTCTCTGCACACCGTTCCCAACAGTGTTCTGTGCCTCAATGGGAGTCACATGCCTTGCTAAAGGTATAAGCCAGTTTAGACTATCCTAAAATCTGACAAGTTCAGTAAAAATTATGCTTCAACACAATAAAGTGCTAAAAAATGAAAAAAAAAAAAAAAAGAAAATTGGGTCTGTGGTGGACTGTTGGGATGTTGCATTCCCACTATATACCAGAGCTAAGTCTGGGGAATTGCCTAGTAAGGGTTCTAGCAGTCACCCTGACTTGGCCATAGTATCTGCCAATGTACATGAGAGCCAGGACTGGAGGCAGGCCAGGTCAGACTGCTGTACCTACCAGAGCTTGTGATAACTGGGGCTGGGAGATGACCTGGTAGGGGTTCTGAAGGGTCCCCTTAACCGGGTTCACATACCCACAGATATAAGGGAGATAAGACAGGCAGTGGTCTAGACCAGGCTGTGATGCTCACCCTCACTCTCCACCCCCAACATATCAAGGAGTATGAGAATCTGGGCTGGGGATGGGCCAGATAGGGTGACCTCATCAGGAGTGGGCGCCCTACATCATATGTGTACATTGGACCAACAGGATCTCTGGCCTCAGGGAACATCCCATGGACATGTGGTCAGCTGCAGAGCACATACTGCAGCATGTAGCTGACTCCAGAGAAAGGATGAGAGATGCACATGAAAGACAAGACAAACAGATCCTCTAATTCAACAGAAGACCTCTCAAGCAGCTCTTCGACAGATGGGAAGAAAAGCAAGTGGCACAACATTTCAGGCCAAGTTCTATGGAAAGCACCTAGGCTTAGGGACACTCAGATGCACGTGGAAAACCAACAGGCCTTGGAGATTACACAGAGAGAACAATAAAAAGCCCCTGTGAGGCCAGATGGAATATACAATAACGACTCAAGCTACAGCTCCAGGACACTTACACCTCCCACCTCCTAGACCCCAGTGGCAGCATCAATAGGTCGTCTCCTTTTCCCACCACTAACATAGTCTGACAACTAGGAGCAGTCCCTCCTGAGCCCTGCCACAAACACATCGCTCTCACCCTGCCTCTTCTCCCTGACCCTCTCCATCCTTTACTCAAGGTCCACATGGGTCTGCAATTCCCATCCCCTCATCTCTGTGATGAACATTAAAAATTTAATGGTTTTGTTATGGAAAAAAAATCAATTAGAGGTGGCAAGGAGGTAACACTTCATCAGGTTCTACCTGGACCTTGGTGAAAGGTTTTGCCAATCCTAAACTTGACTGGTGTCATCTAGGGAACTGATGAACTTGGAGTTCCCTAGCCCCATCCCAGCCCCTACGAAATGGGACACATATTGTAATAGAGTTCCCATGGTGATTAAGATTCAATCACCTTGCGGAATCACTACTGTTGACGATTTTCTCCCATGGCTCTAATTCTACATACACTGCAACAATTCTATTTAAAAATTCAGTTGTTACGGTCACTAGCACAAGAGTTAAATTCCTGTCAGTGTGCCTGATTGAGTTCTGAGAATTTCATTTTCAATTCAGTTTCCTACCAATGTACGTATTGGACCATGGCAGATGATGGCTCAAGTGCTTGTGTCCTCACCACCCATGTGGGACACTTGGCTTGAGTTCTAGGCTCCTGGCTTTGGCCTGGCCAAGCCATGGATATTGTAGGCATTTGGAGAGTGAACAAGCAGATAGATCTCTCTCTCTCTCTCTCTCTTACTCTCTCTCATTGCCCATCCTGCATCCTGCCCTTACCTTCCAAATAAAATGAAAATAAATAGATAAAATGTCGACTGTGTTGACAATAGGATACAATATTCTAGATGGAGTGCAGAAAATTCCACTCATAGAAGCATTTGTGCATGTAAACAAGTTTGTATGTTGCATTTTTGTCTTTTAGAAATTTGAGCAGCACAAAGGGGGCCCCCTGATCTGTTCATTTCATTCTGGGGTTTGGGTAGGGTTATCAGGCTCCTGGTCTGCCTAGGGCTTGCCTGACTTTTAACACTCAAAGCCTCAAATTCCAGAAGGTTTCTCTGGTCAGACTAGGACAGTTGGCAACGTGACCAACTCTTTCCGGTTTGCATGAAACTATCCTGTTGCTGAAAACTGAAGGGCCGTGTCTTGACAACCCAAGTCCCAGGCACACGGGGTCAATGAATTACTCGACTGGCCACGAGTGAGGCTACCTGCCTACAACACTCTACCGACCACAAACTCTCTGTCATCTTTATGAAAATATGACAGTTAGAGCTTTCAGGGAATCAGGACTTGGTCTCTAATGAGGTCTTAGAAGTGTGAAAATATACAGCTCATAGGCTACTGCGGAGATGTATTTACAGAAAAGATAATTGTGCCTTAAAAGTTCTCAAAAGTGTAGCATTCTGGAGTTTCCTTTTATCTTTTCATAAAGAGAATTAAACAACAGCAAAATCATAAGTGTGTTGTTATGTGTTTCAAATATTGACGGGAAGGGATTAAGGGCCATACCAGAAATGTGATCACAGAAGATTTTGGCATCATCCAGATCCTCAAAGGAAGTCCCATCTCCGGCCCTGTGGTCCAGGACCTCCCTTACATGAGCTCAAGCTTTATCCCCATCTCCCCCACTGACTGCATTTCAAAGCAAGTGACTTGTCAAGTTAAGTGAATTCACCTAATAGATTTTCATTCTGTTCCTGACATTTTTTTTTCTTCATGCAGGAATTGGTTAAGGTTGGGTCATTCGTTTATACATTAACACATTTGAATATTCATAAATAAAGACTGCTTTCATATTCTCAAACTGTGCTTCATGAATAATTCAGATGTTTGACAGCAACCTATGTTATTCAATTTATTTAAAGACTACAATCAATATAGCACGCTGCTTCAAAACATAGCAACCAGTCCTTTAACTGCGGAGTGTTTTAAAATCTCTTTCCAGTTATTTCTCCATCACATTGAGCCACAAATGTAGGGTAATTACTAATAATTCTATCTCCATTTTGCATGTCACCACAATCAACATATTGATTGCTTTCTGATTATAATAAATGGTTGGTTAAATTGAGGGTTTGCGATTAAGAATGTTAAACTCTGATATTTATTTAATTCAGCTGCACCAATTTAGGTTCCACATGGTAATTTCATAAAAAGCTATTGAGAATCAGAGTAGTTATTTGAATCAAGTTATAAAGAGAGCCCAGTTTCCCCAGGAGAATCTGGTATTTAAGTAAATTACACCAAGTAGGGGTTTGGTTTTCCTCCTGGAGCACACACACACACAAAACCCCTCCAGAATCATGCTCATTTTGATATGTAAATAGAGTAGAGGAAAACTTAGGAAATTCTTCCATTAATTTTCATTGTAGGATTTAAAGAAACAAATTTCAGAGAAAGACTAAATGAACCCTTACTTATACAAAATTTTGTCCATTCTACAAAACGGAAGGGTCTAAATGGCTTGGCACAAACAAGAATTATGGGGTAAAGAAATGATAGAATAGGAACTTTGGTGGAAATTTTGAGAGACTGTCTAGATTTCTGACTAAAAACAATGAAACCCATTTCAAAATAATGAAAATTCATTATAGTCCTCAGGAGGGGACCATCATTTTTTAATAAATCCAGTTTTGTGATGAACAAAGATTATTCAGGCAAGAATGATCTCTGTGAGGAAATTCTCCCTAACACCATCCAGTTTGTGTTTCCATCTTGCTTCTCCTTATTCTTTCTGAATGCACTTGTCTCAACACCATCCTCATTTACCCGTTTGGGAAAGGTGGTGCATTCCTGAGGCATTCTCCCTCCACCAACCATGGATGTAATAGAGTTATACAAAGGAGTTTTCTATTTCCTTTACTCCAAATCACAAACATTTAATGATGAGGCCAGCATTGTGGAGTAGTGGATTCAGCCACTGCCTGAGATTCCAGCATCTAATATGAATGCTGGCTGATCCAGCTCTCTGCTAATCTTCCTAAGAAAGCACTAGAAGATGTCCCAAGTTTCTGAGCCCTTACCACCCACATGGGAGACCTGGATAGAGTTCCAGGCTCCTGACTTGGCCTGGCCCAGCCCCAGCCTGACCATTGTATCCATCTCCAGAGTGAACCAGTGGATGAAGGATCTCTCTTTCTTTGTAACTCAGCCTTTCAAACAAACAAATCTTTTTGTAAAAAGTTTCCTATTATAATGTTTTGGAGAGCATGGTGTATGATTAATATGCTCTTTCTTCCCCCACCTCTGAAGTAAGTATTAATTGGAGTCCCTCCCAATTCACCTTATCTCACAGTAGGAAAACTGTGACCCTGTCATTCCTCAACTAGAGTGGTAGTCCTTTGGAAGTGTAATCCACCTGAGCTTTGCCTGACTTCAAACATTCCACCTACTTGACCACAATTTCCTATCCTTATATTTTTTTATATTTCTCTTACTCTGAAATTTCCACTGTGTATTCTTGACTTTAAAATCCTATCTGTGGGGCCCGGCGCGGTGGCGCAAGTGGTTAAAGGTCCTCGCCTTGCACGCCCGGGATCCCATATGGGCGCCGGTTCTAATCCCAGCAGCCCCGCTTCCCTTCCAGCTCCCTGCCTGTGGCCCGGGAAAGCAGTCGAGGACGGTCCAAAGCTTTGGGACCCTGCACCCGCGTGGGAGACCCGGAAGAGGCTCCTGGCTTCAGATCGGCATAGTGTCGGCCCGTTGTGCTCACTTGGGGAGTGAATCATCGGACGGAAGATCTTCCTCTCTGTCTCTCCTCTCTGTATATCCGCCTTTCCAATGAAAAAATAATAAAAATAAATCTTTAAAAAAAAAAAATCCTATCTGTGCTGCCTTTCCTATCTCATATAGACCCCATTTCATATAGACTACTTCATTCAGTTTCCACTATACCTTTCCCTCTAGCCCTTTCATCATCCCCACCCAGCAAGACTCCAAACCTGGAGAATTCTACCACTGGCCTTGTGTGTCCCTGCAGTATTTTAGGCACTGACGGAAAGAAAGGATAGAAACACACAGAGTCAGGCCTCTCAGCTCACGGACTCTAGCCAGCTCCTCCGTGGTTGTGTGGCAAGTCTTCTGTTGTCCGAGCAGCTCTCTTTTCACTCTGCAGAAATCATTTCCAACTTTTCCTTCCTTTGAAAATCCTTATTTTCTCACCTGAGAATTCACCTCAAGGAAGAAAAGCAGCCACAATACAGGAATTCCTTCGATTATGTGATATCAAATGCCCACATTTACTTGTGCCTACACCTCTTGTTCTTTCTATTGTCCATGGCCAAAATGGGAATATAATGAAGTCTCTCAGCTTCCTAATCTGATAACATTTATTTCTACCATCTCCCAATGCTGTATTTTCTCTCCTGCCCCACACTGCCTCTTTGTAAGAAGTATTTAGAGGCCGGCACCGTGATGCAGCATGTTAAGCCACCATCTGTGGTGCCGGCCTCCCATATTGGCACTCGTTTGAGACTTGGCTGCTTCACTTCTGATCCAGCTCCCTGACAGAATGTCTGGAAAAGCAGTGGAAGGCGATTTAGGTGTTTAGGTCCCTGTCCCCATGAGGAGGACCCTTTTGAATCCTGGTTCTGGCCCGTCCCAGTCCTGACCATTGGGGTCATTTAGGAGAGTGCACCGTGCAGAGCAGCACTCTCTCTCTCTCTCTCTCTCTCTCTGGAGCTCTGGTTCTCTACCTCTTTGTACGTAACTCTTTCAAATAAAAAATCATGTAAATATGCCAAAGTAAATCTCATCTTAAAAAATGAAACCAGGGGTTTGATGTAGTGATTAAAGTGCTCATTTCTTCTTATTTTATTTATTTATTGGAAAGGCAGATTTACAGAGAGAAGGAGAGAAAGATCTTCTACCCACTGGTTCATTCCCAAATGACCACTATGACCAGAGTTGAACCAATCTGAAGCCAGAAGCCAGGAGCTTCGTCAAGGTCTCCCATGGCTTTGGGCCATCTTCTATTGCTCTCTCAGGCCACAAGCAGGAAGCTGCTGGGAGATGAAGCAGCTGGGACACGAACCAGCGCCCATATGAAATCCCAGCACTTGCAGGGGAAGGATTATTCAGTTGAGCCATCACACTGGGCCCTATGCTGCCGATTAAAATACCTCTATCCCATATCAGAATGCCTGGGTTCTGCATTTGGGTCCTAGCTCCTGCTTCTTGCCAATACAGACACTGGGAGACATCAAGTGATGGCTCAAGTAACTGGGTTCCTAGCACCACCTTAGGAGACATGGACTGAATTTCCATCTCTTGGTTTCAGCCTGATCCAGCCTCAGCCATTGTGGATATCTGGGGAGTGAACACACCAATGGGAGCGCACTCTATCATCTATCTTCTTCCTTCTTTCTTTCCTTCCTTCCTTTTCTCCCTTCCTTCATTCTTTCCTTCTTCCTCTTTCTCTTTTCTTCCTATCTGCCATTCTCAAATTCATGTATATCCCAACTTACTTTTACCCTTTCACAGACAAGACTCTTCGAAGAAATGCCTGCCCTCAACATTTCCACTCTCTCATCTGTCATTTATTCCTTTGCTACTGCAGTGTGGGCTTCTCACTTCGCCTAAGACCCTCACTGACAGCTCCAGCCCTATTCAATGCAGTGGATACTTTCATGTTACGGTAAAAAGACTCAGACCACCAGGAAGATAATTCTAAAAGAGCTCATGGAGCCGTCTTGGTGGCAAAGTAGCCCTCCACCAGCTGGAAAGTGTGATGTTGGTGTGAACACAGTGCTGGAGCCAAAGAGGCCAACCAGCTGGATCAGTCAGTTACACTTCCTCTAGCAGGTTCTTGGGAATGAACAGGTTTCCCTGAACAGCATCAACACATTTCCACTTTGGAGGGCAACAGAATCCCAATGGAGCTCTTCAGCAATGTGGGTCTATAATTTGTTCCCTAAAAATTTAGATTCAGTAGGTTTAGGATGATGTCAGATATCTTCATTTGCAAAATATCCACAGGCAACTCTGATTCCTCTCCAAGCACAGAAACAACAAATCTCTGCATTGATATGTCAGACTGTTCCCTTCAATCTGGGTCACCGTCCTGAGGTCCAGGCCCCTGTAATCAAATGACTTTTCATTTGGATGTCCACAAATTAAAATCATCACCATCAGCCCCAAGTCTGTAGCTCTTCATGTCAATACCTTTCCTCTTCTATAGAAAAATCAGAAACAATAGCATTATAATCAACGCTATTCCTCTATGTATTCCTCATGGTCATTTCATGACCAAATCCTGTTCACTCTGCCTTGTTGACGGGTCCTGAATATGTTCTTTTTCTCACATGCTACAATGCTAGCTCAAGTATTCATTCTTGCCTCCTCCAATATGTGGTTCATTCTTCACACTTCAGCCAGGGTGCCTTTGTATACTACAAGTCCAATGACGTCACTCCATTAGCTCCTCACTGTTTGAGAAGTAAAGTTCAAAACCTTTTTTTTTAAAAGATTTATTTTGTATTTATTGGAAAGTCAGATATACAGAGAGGAGGAGAGACAGAGAGGAGGATCTTCCGTCCAATGATTCACTCCCCAAGTGAGCGCAACAGCCGATGCTATGCCAATCCCAAGCCAGGATCCAGGAACTTCTTCTGGGTCTCCCACACGGTGCAGGGTCCCAAAGCTCTGGGCCGTCCTCGACTGCTTTCCCAGGCCACAAGCAGGGAGTTGGATGGAAAGTGGAGCTGCTGGGATTAGAACTGGCGCCGATATGGGATCCTGGCGCATTCAAGGCGAGGACTTTAGTCGCTAGGCTATGCTGGCGGGCCCTAAAGTTCAAAACCTTAAATGTATTATAGAAGACTCTATCTATATGGCCCCCTGCTTTGTCTTTTCTCATGCCATCATCCCAGCTCCTCCTGAGCTTCCAGGGAATCCCCATGGCTTCACACTAGCTATAACTTCTCCCAGGAATATGTGGTCCCACTTTCTTTCTTCATTATCCTCAGACACCCAAGGCTTCATCAGAATGCACTTCCTTTGCAATATTTCTTTGGAATCAGTGTCTCTTTCCATCTCCCCAGGTTTGATTTAAATGCCCTTATACCCCCATAGTATGTAGTCACTGCATGATTGATTAATGAGATTCTTGAAACTGTGAATGTGCCTCCAACACTGTAGTATCCCCAGCACTTAGTGTAGTGTCTATAACAATGCCAGCACTCCAGACATATTTGTGTATCAATGGATGGGTGGTATTTAGTCTCTGGGCTACACACTGGAGCTCTAAGTTATGTACCCAAAAGATATGAACAGTCAACAAAACTAAAGGCTTGAATTCCAGCATGGTCTCTTTCTAGATAACCTTGGGCCAGTGTTTAGCCTCTTTGATCTTCAATTTCATCATATGTAAACACAAAAATATCCTCTGGGTTGTAGTAGTGATAAAATGAATCATTACATAAGACACAGTGCCTAGTACAGAAACGCTACACTCCACATCTTTAGTTTCATCCTCTTCATTTTAAAATCTCATTTTAACTCTTCATGTAATCGAAACCAATTTGCCTTTCCTGCTCTCTTTCTTAGAACTGTTTCCTTCCTGTACATTAGACCATCCTCCCACAACCTGCCTACATAGTCACCTTCCTCCGCGCTGCGATTTCTTGCAAGAACTGATGGCTGTCCCTCATTGCTGAGGCAGACATCACTAATGGCTTTTGCAGAAACTGTGGCGTCAGACGCTGCATCAAATCCATAAGTGACTACACATGTATGTGAACAAAGGCTAGGGCTTGAATTCCCCAGAGGGAAATGATAAATATAATTGCTGATGTGAATACCATTAATGGCTTCTGCAGAAACTATGCTGTCAGATCCTTCATCACATGCACACTTGAACTCCCAACAGCAACCAGGGTAATAAATTCTGGCATAATGCAAGTTCTTAGCTGGATCTTCAGCATTAAAACACAATCTCAGGTAAACATTTCAAGGGAACAAAAGAAAAGCTAGTTAGCAAACTGCTTTCTTCCCGATGTTTAAAAAAAAAAAAACAATTAAAAACTAACTTAGGAACCCAGTCCCAACAAACTGACTAATTAAATCTAGTATTCATTGGATGTCTCGTTTGTAGCAGAAACTGTGAAACACCAGGGGATTAGTACAGTTTGGAACCAGAAACAAATTAGCACAGTTGTCTGTCTGAACTCCCGTCAAGGCCTTACCATTAACTGCTTGTGTGATCTTCATCAATTATCTGTAAATTGCAGTTATTTACCATACCTTTCTGATAAGGTTATAAAGGATACATGAACACATTAAGGGTTATTTAAAATAGTGTCTACTACAAAATACACTTAAAAATGCTAAGCACGACCATGATTTGATTAGTTCTCCCAGAACTCATGCAGGAATTTAGCCTCACAGTCTTATGTTAACGCTACTAACAAGGTTGAAATTTAATCCCAGTACGATCAGTTGGGGCCTCTGGGAAGTGATTATACAGGGTTAGTTCGTTAGAATAGATGCCCCCACCCCCCATAATTGAATCCTTATGGCTTTGTATGGAGAGGCCACATGCTCCTTGTCTCTTGCCCTGCGATGTTCTGTGACCCATCAGGACACGGTCACCAAGAACACAACCAGCAGAGTAGCATCTGATCTTGCACTGTGAACCACCGCAACTGTGAGCTCAAATCAACTTTCTTTTTTTCTTTTTTTTTTTTTAGATTTATTTTATTTTTATTGGGAAGAAAGATTTATGAGAGAAAAAGAAAAAGATCTTCCTTCCACTGATTCACTCCTCAAGCAGCTGCAATGGCCAGAGTTGAGCTCATTCAAAGCCAGAAGCCAGAAGCCAGGAGCCTCTTCTGGGTCTCCCACTGGGCACAGGGTCCCAAGATTTTGGGTCATCCTCTATTGCTTTCCCAGGCCACAAGCAGGGAACTAGATGGCAAATGGAGAAGCCGGGACATGAACTGGCACCCACATGTGATCCTGGCACATGCAAGGTGAGGATTTAGCCACTAGGCTATTGTGCCGAGCCCCTCAAATCAATTTTTCTATATAAAGCTTAGTTGCCTTGGACATTTCATAGCAGCAATGCAAACTCTAACAAGACCACCACAATTGTGGAACATCGAAGAAGGGTGTCCGACTCAGGCTCGTGGGCTGGATTGCTAGCCAGCTTCACATTGCTACAGTGAAATACCTGAGGCAGCCAACTTGATAAACAAAAAAAGTATTTTTTATACTCAGTTTGGAAGTTTCAGAGTCTAAAACATGGTGCAGTCATTAGCTCTGACAAGGGGCCTGTGGTACGTGACTGGCCATGTGTAGAGGAAAGCTCGAGTGAGAGAGAGAGAGAAGAAACTTAGATGTTAATAAAGTTTTTGGTAAGATTTTCAGAGAGCACATGAGAGCTACTTTCTGAGGACAAGCCCCAGTGACCTCAGGACCTACCCACAGGCCCTAATACCAAAATTAGTTAAGTTTCCATCCTCTTCATATCCTTAGCTGACCAAGTCTGGAAACCCACGCACGTCCAGCCCATAGCAGGGATCAAGAAAGTCTCCCTGAGGAAGTGATTATCTGTACTGAGGCTGGAAGGGTGAGCACAGGTGAAGAGAGTGGTGGTTTAGACAATAAGAAGCCTTCTTCTTTTAAAATATTTTATATTTTACACTTTGTAACCTTCCATCAGCAAGTATTCTAAGTGGAGTTGTGATTAAAAAAAAGCTGGGGCCCGCCAGCGTGGCCTAGTGGCTAAAGTCCTCGCCTTGAATGCCCTGGGATCCCATATGGGCGCCGGTTCTAATCCCGGCAGCTCCACTTCCCATCCAGCTCCCTGCTTGTGGCCTGGGAAAGCAGTCGAGGATGGCCCAATGCTTTGGACCCTGCACCCGTGTGGGAGACCCAAAAGAAGTTCCTGGATCGTTGCGCTCACTTGTGGAGTGAATCATCAGACAGAAGATCTTGCTCTCTGTCTCTCCTCCTCTTTGTATATCTGACTTTCCAATAAATAAATAAATCTTTAAAAAAAAAAAAAAAAGCTGTCTTAAACACCCTAAGATGCTAGGATGGGTGATCCCACAGCACAAACAACAAAAGCAAAATTATGCAAATGACATTGTAGCAAACTTAGAAGTTCTTCACAGCAAAGGAAGTGATCACCACAGTGAAGAGTCATCCAGTAAAATGGAAAAAAAAAAATTTGTGACGTACCTATCTGACAAAGGATTAATATCCAGAAAATAAAAGGAACTTAAAAAAAAACAAAACAACTCAACAACAAAAGGAACAACCAACTCAGTTAGAAAATGAGCAAAGGACCTTAACAGTCTCTAAAGAAGAGATGCAAATGGCCACAAATAGTTCAAAACATGCTTGGCACCACTATAGCTATCAGGTAAATGCAAATTAAAACTACCATTGAGGCTAAAATCCAAAACAGAGAGAATAACAAACGTTGGTGAGGATGTGGAGAAAGGGGAGCGCTCACAGTTGGTGAGAATGTAAATGAGCACAGCCACTGTGGAAAAAAGTATGGAGATTTCTTTAAAAATCGGAAACAAATTTACCATATGATCCAGCAATCTCATTTCCGGGTATGTACCCAAAGGAGAAGAACATATTGTATCGAAGTGATAACTGCACCATCATGTTTATAACAACCCTACTCGCAGTAGGCAAAATATGGAATCAGCCAGCGTATCCATCATCAGATGAACTGATGAAGAATTGTGGCATTTATACAAAAATTGAATGCTGTTCAGCTATAAGCAAGAATTACAATCTACCATCTGCAGCAAAATGGACACAACTAGGAGACATCATGTTAAGTGAAATAAATCAGACACAGAAAGAAAATATCATCTGTTCTTTTATGTGGGAGTTAAAACTAAAAATGGGGAAAAAACAAAAGCAAAACAGGAAAGTAGTATCAGTGCATATCAGTATTACTCAAATATAGGGTTTTTTAAAAATCTTACTTTGTTTCATACTTTTATCAAACTAACGGTTAAGAACGCTAAACTAGGGGCGGCATGCAGCAAAATGGGGTAAGTTGCCACCCATGACCGTGGCATCCAATATGGGAGTCAGTTCAAGACCTGGCTGCTCCACTTCCAATCCAGCTCCCTGCTAATGTGCTGGGGGAGCAGCAGAAGACGGTGCAAGTGCTTGGGTCCCTGCACCACAGGGGAGATCTGGATGAACCTTCTGTCTCCTTGCTTTAACCTGTCCCAAATCCAGCTATGGCCGCCATTTCGGGAGTGAGCCAGCAGACAGACGCTAGTCCTCACTCTCTAACTCTGATATTCAAATAAACAAACTTTTTAAAAGAATGTTATATTACTATCATTTTAATGACACGATTATTCTGAAATTTGCTATGAGTAGGTCATAACATTTCTGTTTGATTACTGCTTACAGCCCCTGCCCATATTTCCACTAAACTTGGGTCCTTTTGCTTTTTATTTGTTGAATTACTTATTATTTGGAGTAGTAAGTTCTTGATGGTAATGTAAGTTAAAACTTTGGCAAAAAAAAAAAAAAATAAAGAAAGGAAGGATGGAAGGAAGGAGAAAGAGAGAGAAGCAAAGAGAGAGAAAGGAAAGAAACGGAAGGGAAGAAGGTAAGGAATATCATTATATTCTTTTTTTTTTAATAAAGATTTATTTTTATTATTTTTTTATTGGAAAGGCGGATATACAGAGAGGAGAGACAGAGTGCAAGATCTTCTGTCCGATGATTCACTCCCCAAGTGAGCGCAACGGGCCGATGCTATGCCAATCCAAAGCCAGGAGCCTCTTCCGGGTCTCCCACGCGGGTGCAGGGTCCCAAAGCTTTGGGCTGTCCTCGACTGCTTTCCCAGGCCACAGGCAGGGAGCTGGAAGGGAAGCGGGGCTGCCGGGATAGAACCGGCGCCCATATGGGATCCCGGCATGTGCAAGGCGAGGACCTTTAACCACTTGCGCCACCGCGCCGGGCCCTCATTATATTCTTAAAATTATATCTGTGAGCTACACTGAATTGATTAAATACTTAAAATAAAAAGTAATTTAAAAATTAAGGAACAGTTAGTCCCAGTGCTGTTATCACCAGCCAGGCTAATCTGATAAGTGTTATCATCCCCAGTATTCGTCCACACTGCCGTTGGCCCACAGCACGCTGCTCAGGAATGAGGGAGGCGCCACACTTGTCCCTGATTCTAGCCTTCAAAACAGCCCGAGTAACTTCCTCAGCATCACTAAGTCTGAGAGCTGCCAACACTACCAAGACTGGCCTCTAGGGGCACTCTGTTCTCTCAAGTCACCCACAAAGCAAGTGTTAGATCTTAACGTAACAGGAAGAACCCCCTGCAGGATTCAATTGCACAGCTTCTGGGATTCCAAACAAGCAGATGCTTCCCTTTGGTGTTGCTTTATATGGGTGGTAGACCAAGAGGTACAAACTAAGTTTAGGATAGTTTGGTGTGGCTCTATGGTAAGACAGGGTATAGCTTGCTAATTTTTTGCGGAATCTTGTTGAATCTTTCTCTGTAAGGGCCTCAGGGTCCTGTCTAACCCTGAGAAGCACTGAACATCTCCTGTAAAGCAGCCCTGGTTTCTGGGAAGCTGTATTTTACCCAGTCCCTAGACTTCTTCGCTGCCATTCTGGGCATTATTAGACCTTCTAGACACTGAGAATACTTAGAATACTTAGTTCATGATACAGTTCTCCGAATTACATTAATTTTGTATTACCTTGATAACTCAGTTAAGTATCTTTTTTTTTTTTTTTTTTTTAGGAGCGATCTATTTTCCCTGGAAAGGTAGAATGATTTTTCTATTCACCGGTTCACTCCAAAATATCCACAATGGCCAGAGCTGAGCTCATCCGAAGCCATAAAGCAGGAACCTCTTCTGGGTCTCCCATGAAGGTACAGGGTCCCAAGAACTTAGACCATCCTCTACTGCTTTCCCACACCTTTATACACGAAGCTGGATTGGAAAGTGGAGTGGCCAGGACACAAACCAGTATCATATGGGATGTTAGTGCTTTCAGGTGGAGGATGAGCCAGTTGAGCCGTTGTGTCAGGCCCTAGCCCAGTATCTGGGAACCAAAAACATCTCAACCGTTGGTATGTATCTTAAAAAGCAACCATGTCCCTCATTCTTGCACAAATACCCAGAAAAAATACAACATTTTAGCAAGAAAAATCCACCAATGCACAAAATAATATACCAGACCAAGAGGGAATTATTGCAAGTATGCATAGTTCAGCATTTGAAAATCAATTAATATAGTATAGCATATCAACATACTAAAGATATCTTCTCTCAATCTTGTTCAACATGGCACTGGAAGTTCTAGCCCGTGTAATCAGGCAGGAAAAGGAGAGAAAAAGTAACCATGTTGGATAGGAAGAAACAAAACTATTCCTATTTCCACGATTATTAGAAAACCCCAAAATTTCCATGATACACAGAAAACCCCAAGGAATTAAAAAAGCAAACAGACCTCTTAGAATTAATGAATGCCTTCATCAAAGTCTCAGGACACAAGAAAAACACAAACATTGGCTATCTTTCTATACACTCGCAACAAACAGATGGACACTGAAATGAAAAATACAATATCATTTGCAATTATTCAAAACTCAATGGCACACTTAGGTTTAAAGCTGACAAAACGTGTCCAAGGCTTATATGCTTGCCTAAAACTACAGAACTCTAATGAAAGTATTCAAAAAGATCTATAAGAAACTGAAGAGGCAAATTATGCTCGTGGATTTCAAGATGCAACCTAAAAAAATATATCAATTCTTCCCAAATTGATTGATATACAGGTTTAATGTAATTCTATTCAAAATCCCAGTAAGATTTCTGTAAATATAGGCAAAATTATTCTAAAATGTATATGGGAAGGGAAAGCAATTAAGTTAGTCAAAAGAGCTTTGAACAAGAAGAGTAAGCAGGCCTGGCGTGGTGGCCTAGTGGCTAAAGTCCCCACCTTACATGCACTGGGATCTTATATGGGCGTCAGTTCATGCCTTGGTTGCTCCACCTCCCATCCAGCTCCCTGCTTGTGGCCTGGGAAAGCAGTCGGGGATGGCCCAAAGCCTTGGGACCTTGCAAGCATGTGGAAGACCCGGAACAGGCTCCTGGCTGCTGGCTTCAGATCAGTGCAGCTCCAGCCATTGTGGTCACTTGGGGAGTGAATCATCAGATGGAAAATCTTCCTCTCTGTATCTCCTCCTCTCCGTATATCTGACTTTCCAACAAAAATAAATAAAATTTTTTTAAAAAAGCTATAAACAGCCCAAATAGCTATAAACAGCCCACATGCCCACCATCATATAAAGGGATAAATACATTGCAGATTCATATGATAGATTACTACCTATCTCATTTACCTCCTTTATTACAGAAAGGAACATTAACAAATCTCAAAATGCTGCTGAGTGAATGAAAGCAGACAAAACAATAGTGCATGCTGCATGGTTCTCTTTATGTCAGATCCTGGAAAATCTGATGTGTTCATAATAAAAGAAAGCAAATCCTTGCTTGTCTTCTTTGAGGGGAATGAAGTAGAAAGACAGTGAAGGCTTACAACAGGCACGGGTACATGAAGATATTTTGATTATCTTGATTGTAGTGATGGTTTCATGGGTGTATACTTACATTATAACCTAACAAATGATGCACTTTGAGTATGTACAGTTTATTGAGTCCGTTTTACTCCAATAAAGCTGTAAACAGAACAAGCAAGAGTTTTATGAACTTAGACTTAAGCAGGCTTGGAGGACTCCATCTGTCGGCGGAGACAGAGCTTGAGGGTCATAATAAGCTTAGAACTTTCACTCCAGGAAACAACTGAGGAAGTCAACCTTGGATGGAAATAAACGTTGCTGAGCAACATGGGGAGTGATAAAGATAAACAATTTGCTCTGCTTTGAATCCAAAGGGAGGGTCTCAAAGTCAAGAGAGTTTGGAGCAAGAAGGGAACTTAGATGACAGACCCATTCAGTCTACAATGAAGAAATGAATCCAATCGATAAAGCAATTTGCTTAGATTTCAGTTTATGGAGCTAAAAATAAAACATGGTCTTCTAAGGCTTACTCCAATGTTGATTTTTTTAATACAGCAAACATTTATAATAAATACAATAAATCCTGGGTAATTATTAATCCAGGTTAAGCTATGAAAATATGGGGAAAGCCAATACCCATGGGATGCTGAGTTCTTCTGTGGCCAGTAGGTAGAAGGGAAAACCACCATGTCCACTTTCATATTTTCGTTCCCAAAGCCTCTAAGACATACAATACTCTGTAGAAGAGCCTCTAGGCTTATAACCAAAGAAGCAGAATATTGACTGGCATTCAGATTTTGATTCTTGGGAACGCTAGACTTTGAGAACAACAAATAAGAAAATACATGATGGGGGGCAGTGTGGTAGTGCAGAAGGCTAATCCTCTGCTCGGTAGCACCAGCATCCCATACAGGAGCTAGTTTGTGTCCTGGCTGTTCCAATTCTGATCCAGCTCTCTGATTGTGTCCTGGGAAAGCAACAGGGGATGGCACAAGTCCCCTTTGGGCACAAGTCCCCTGCACTCATGTGGGAGACTCAGAAGAAGCTCCTGGCTTGTGGCTTTTGATCAGCAGCTCAGCTCTGGCTGTTGCAGGCATTGGGGAATAAACCAGTGGATGCATGATCTCTCTCTTCTCTTTGTCTCTCTTTCTCTCTGTAAAATCTGCCTTTCAAAAAAAAAAAATAAGTAAAGTCTTAAAAAAGAAAAAGAGGGCCCGGTGGCATGGTCTAGCGGCTAAAGTCCTCGCCTTGAATGCACCGGGATCCCATATGGGCGCCGGTTCTAATCCCAGCAGCTCCACTTTCCATCCAGCTCCCTGTCTGTGGCCTGGGAAAGCAGTCGAGGATGGCCCAAAGGCTTGAGACCCTGCACCCGTGTGGGATACCCAAAAGAAGTTCCTGGATCCTGGCTTCGGATCGGCATAGCATCGGCCGTTGCGCTCACTTGGGGAGTGAATCATCGGACAGAAGATCTTCCTCTCTGTCTCTCCTCCTCTCTGTATATCTGACTTTCCAATAAATAAATAAATCTTTAAAAAAAAAAAGAAAGAAAATGCATGCTATACATGTAATGCAATATTAACAGGTGCCTGGTCATTTAGCTGCAATGGTTCAGGCATGACTTGTCTCCCAAAGATTCATGGTTCTCAAAGTAACATTACTGAAAGAGAGTGGGACATCTGAGAGGCTGAGTCAGGTAGGAAATGTGTGAATCATGACTGTTCTCATGAAGCATAATGTTGGTAGCTTGGAGTAGGGTAAGTCTTACAGGGATGGGTTAGTTCCACCAAGAACAGAATATTATAACAGTACAACACCTTTCTTGGCTTCTTGCTTTGTGAACCCCTCTCTCTCTGTTTTTCACATCTTACCATAAGCAGTGTGAATTTCTGACATCAAAAAGGCCATTATTATGTATGGCCTCTCAATCTAGGACCAGAACTACGAGCCAACCTAAGCCTCATTTCTTTACAATTTACCAGGGTTTGGCATTGTGGTATCGATAATACCAAAAGAACTAAGGCAGTAGGCAAGCTGCTTTGTACCTGAAACAGCTGGCTAATACTGTTTTAAATATCATTGTTGCTAAACCCCAATGGCTTGTTTTCTAATCTTAGACCATTATTGTCAAGGACGTGTCATGGAAGCCAAGTGTTAACCTAGAACAGGGGGCTGATAAACAGAAAGAAAAGTACCAGATAGGGGTTAACTTGTGCTATTAGAGGGCTGTTGTTCCATAGCTGGTTCATTAAGTTCATATGCCATCTGTCTGTCAACATTTTTTTTAGAACTTTGAATTAAATTCTCTGGTGTGTTCTAAAACAAAGATAGGACATCTGTAGCTTCCTAATGAATTATTTCTCTCTTCTAGCCACTGATTAACTGGCACTAAGTTCCCTATTTGTGTACAAGATGGTGTGGGAACGAAACAGCAGTTAAAAACTGCAAAGATATTATGAGTGCATTAAAGGATTGTAATTATTTTTCTGGAGCAGATAACCATTATTATAATGTACCGTGCAGTAATGCCTTGGAGTCATCAGCCACTGCTAATGTGATGTTTAACATCCTTCACCTTGAAAAGTGAGTATTTTATTATGATTCAAGTCACAAGCAAAATAATGAAATATCTTCACTCTCTCCTTAATAGCCCCAACTATGTATTACACAATAGCTCTGGTACTTAATATGCGGAAAGAAAAGAAAAACTCTATCTCTTAGCAGGTCCAAAAGGACATTTTAATGAAGATGTGTTTTTGAAATAAACAATGAAGAAATGAACATGCAAGTGCACGGAATTCAAACAGATTTGCTTTGTCTCCTTTGAAGGTACTGAAACAAGAACTACTAAGATGGAATTTATTATGCATGTCTTACAAAATGGCACCACTTATCAAAGAATCAATGTGAGAATTAGCTAAGTGCTGGAAGCCTTCTTTCCCAGAAGTCACTCTGACAGTTTGTCTTGCCTGCCCTTTCTCTAAACAAATTCATTTTCTTATTCTTATCACTCCCATATTCTGATAACAAGCCTCGAGCTCAGCGAGGGGTATAATGTCATGATACTCATCTTTACAACTTACCTTCAAAGGAAATAAATACATCATTTTCAAAGAGAGGAAAAGGAAATGTGACAAAATCTGAGGATTAGCTATGGCTGAATCCAAAAAAACATCAGTATTCACTGAATTGTTTTTTCAAATTTTCTGAATGCTTGGAAAATTTCATAACCAAACTCAGAGATTTAAAAAAAAAGGTGGGGGCAGAACTTTGAGCAGCCTGTTGGCTGTTGGCAGGTCCCAGCCTGGGTTGGACTCCATGCTTGGTGAGCTGTCCCCGGCCTGCCTGAGCTCTAGAGGCTACCTTTTCATGGTGTACACTGAGAGGGGAATTCTGGAGAACAGGGCGGCCTGGGCCCACCAGCCACCAACATCATGCGGTGGAGGGGATTGGGAGGGGGTGACCTTGGTAACTGGGGGACAGAAATTCCAGCAGCCTGTTGGCTGCTGGCAGGTCCCAGGCCAGGTCGGACTCCATGCTTTAGAATCCTGATTCCAGCCATCGCGAACATGTGGTGAGCCCTCCCCAAGTGGTCAGTGTGCCATTTGGTGCCAGGCTCTGCCTGTTGGCCGCCTGGCAGCAAGCTCTGGGGTTTTAGAGGTATGAATTGCTGCCTAGGTACCTCCATGTTGAGCCCATTGTGCTTCTGGGTTGCAAATCCTGAAGACCTCCAACAACAGAGTAACTTTTCCTCTGAAGGTTAGAGTACTGAGATCTGGTGGTTTGGAGGATCAACAAGATGATCTTTATGGGTCAGACTGATACACCAGTCTTCTTTGAGTCCTGTGTAGAATTTGTTATCACCAAACAATGTCGACCACTATACACCAGTCCATGCAAAAGCTAAGGCTGGGGGCTTGTCTAGCAGGGCCAGATCATAGTACCTGATAGAATGTTGGATCAGGAGACAGGTCACATTAGGCAGGGCCATGACATTAACCAACACATGAGAGAACCATTTCCAGGGGTAGATTCTGTGGGGGATGTGTGGGCAAAAACAGTGGAAATACTAGCCCCCTGGTTAGCTCAAGAGTTGAGGTGGTGATGGGCTAAGCTAGGTGTGACCAAAGCCGGCCATCACTCCTAAGTAAAGGAACTGATAACAGTCTGGGCTGGTCAAGGCAGCAGCACCCAAATGTGCATCCTAAATAGGGTGTGGGGTGGGCTGGGCTGCAATGTTCACCAGCTCATACAAGGCCAAATGGAAGGCTAGATTATGCTGGGCACTGGCCTAACACCCACTGGCATGTATAAGACCTTGGTTTGGGAGGAACTTGGGAAACTCCCCTGGTGGGTCATAGCTCCTGCTAGTGAACACATGGTCCCACCTGGGGGGTCAGACAAGCTGGGCAAAGTAGCTCCAATGGCTGGCTAATGTGTGGGTTGGAAATAGAACGGGAAGGACCAGGCAGTGCTGAGCAAATCTTAGCTCACAAGCAAAAATAGAAATCAGGATGGAGCACAGGTCATGCCAACCTAGGCTCTTATACCTACTGGTCTGCATGAGCCAGGGAGGTCAGGACACAGCATCAAACGCAAAGGCCAAGACAGGCAGGGGGCTATGCCAGGATGGGTCAGAGCAACCACTGGCATGCACACAATCTGAGGCTGGGAGCAGGCCTGGTTGGGGAGCTAAGAGAACATCCTGGCTGGGTTGGGATTCCCCCACCAGTGAGTCCAGGGTCCAGAGTGGGGGTTGCATTCTGGTCTGGATATTGCTGTAGTATCCCTTGCTTGGCACAAGTGTGGACTGGGACTGGATGCACCAAGCCGGGCTAGACTCCAGCACCATCTGGTGCTCTGGAGGACAAGTAGATGTAGGATGGACTAGGCTAGGTTTTTGCCCCTACTGAGCCATATGTGAGCTGTGTCTGGGTATGGATGAGCCTTGGCTGGGCTGAAACATTTAACAGTAAGAACCAGAATGGGTTGAAGGCCAGTCAGGAAAGGCCACTGTTGCTGCTAGAAAAGTAAGTGGAATGAGTAGGGCTGGCTCATGGACCCACCAGTATGCACAAGATCTGGCATTGAGAGAGGTTCTGATGGAAGAGCCTGGGCAACTCCTGTGTCAGAACACAGTCCTTGCAGGTAAGTGCAAGAACCATGAAAGGGAGCAGCCCAGACCAGGCCAGGGAAAGATACCCACCATCATACATTTGGCATAGGTAGGGGGCAGACCAGGCTGAACCAGTTCACATTACCTGCTGACGAATCCAAGCACCAGAACAGTGTGGGTCAGGCCAGGTATGGTCGCAACACTAACCAGTTACAATACTTCTGGGATAGGGTACATGCTGGGTTGGGCTAGATTGTAACCCTCACCAGCTGGAATTGGGGGTGGGCCGGGCTGGGCCAGGCTACAACACCCACCAGCAAATGCCGAGGTGAGACAGGCCATGCCATACTGGGCCATAGCACCCAACCAATAGGAACCATGTAGGGATGGAGTAAAGCTGGTAGGGGGAATGTGTAGAGCTCCCCTGCTGGAACATCTCGCCCTCTGGAGAGCATGAGTTGGGATGGGGGCAGACCAGACTGGGCAGGGCAACAATACCTGTGGGCCTCATGTGAGCCAGATCAGAAGAGCCAAGCTTGGTTGACTGTTCCTACTGGTGCAAACATAAAGTAGAATGGGTGAGGGTTGGTTGGGCTTTCCTGCAGCATCAGTGCACCGGTGGCTAATCTGTCAAGTTAAACTACAGAACCACCCAGCATGTGCATGATTCGGGAGTAGGCCCAGGAGGGAAATAGTGGGCATCTCCCTTTTGGGTTACCACTCCCATTGAGAACATGAAAACCAGGACTAGGGCAGGGGTGGCTGGACAGAACGGCACCCACCAGCATTTGTGTGGGCTGGATAGTGGAGCTGGTTGCGTTGAAGTAGGCTTCAATGCCTATGGACATGTATAAAGCTGAATAGGATGTGGGACAGACTGGATTAGTCCGCTACATACTGGCAAGCATGGGAACCAAGGCAGGGGGCAGGCCTGGTGGGAGGTCATTGTGGGTTGCTCCAACTAGGCTGCAGCTCCCACTGGTTTATGTGAGGGCCAGGTGTGTGTGCTGGGCAGAATCAGGCTGGACTGCAATACCCATTGGTTCCAGTGGAAGACAACGCTGGAAACTAGAACTGACCCAGCAAATGCAAACACCAGCTGATTGGGGTGACAGATTGTGCCAGGCCCTGTACTGGCAAGTACACATCTGCTTGGATGACTTAAGTTGCTCAGGCCCCAAGAGAGTTAGTCTTTGCCTGTTCTGCTCTACATCTCCCACCCCTCACCCCACCCCCACTCCATCCCCTACCAACACACATACAAAGGCAACAATGTCAAAATGCCAGGGAGATGTGTGTGTTATTCTATAGCCCACATCAGAAACCAATGCCTTTGTGGAGTTCAGGGCAGATTTAAGCAGCAAGAGTGCTTAGGTAAGACACGAGATGCTTTTGTTAATTGGTCAAATCCTTCTTAGAGAATGAGGAGGCAATAGATTCTTCCATGGTGAAGTTATTTCCCGAGATTCCCAGAGAGTCTTGGTTTTTTGTGTACGTATGCATTCCAATTCATGTTTCTAAGGTAGTGGGTGAATTAATGTTGCATTCACAACAATTGCATATGGTGGCAAAGGAACATTTCGTGTCACTTTTTAATTTGTATGATCGGTCAGATCTCAAAACCACCTTCTGTATTTTGCTTTGTGATTCCCGGGACGCTGCTGTCTGGCCACAGAGGACTCTAGAGGTTAAGAGTTTGCCTCTCCAATGTAGCAAGGTGGAGGAATCCACCATGGGGGGAGGGTTAGGGGAGAGGGAGGGGGAATCCCAGTGCCTAAAAACCTGTGTCACATAATGCAATGTAATAAAAAAAATAAATAAAATGAAATTAAAAAGAGTTTGCCTCTCCTGTCTGCCAGATGTTCCTGCCAGCATCCCCTCCTCAGGAACCCTTCCAGGCAGCAGCAACAGCTGGCCAAGTGTCCCACTAATTTTTGGCAGCGCCAGAACCAGTTTCGTGGCTTCTCCCGGGAGACACCCGCACTGGCCAAGCAGCTTCCCCAGTTCAAGAACTGTGCCCCAGTTCTGCATGGCACCTCCTCCCAATTCCAGTACCCCCAGCCTGATACCGTGGTCATTTCTGCAGATATAACAGTGGTCCTCCCACCCCACCTCATTTCTGGGACTTCCATTTCACTTCCCATATTTTTTCACTTCAGTTATTGCCCTCAAAGTTTGAAAATGTTATATGGAAAATTCCAGAAATCAACAATTTGTAAGTGGAGTGGTACAGTGAAATCTTACACTATCTTGCTCTATCTGCCAAGGACGTGAATCAGCCCTTTGTCCAGTGTGCACACGCTACATGCCACCCGCCTGTTTATCACTTGGTAGCCCTTTCGATCATCAGAGTCACTGTCAAGGTATCCGAGGGCTTGTGTTTCTGTTAGGAATCTGTTTCACCTGCTAATGGCACCAAAGTACAAGAGTGGTAATAATGATGCTGGCAATTTGGATTTACCAAAGAGAAGCCATAGAAGGGCTCCCATTAATGAAAAGAATAAAATCCTTTATTTCCTTACTAAGGAAAGAAAAATACTGCGTGCTAAGGTTACTCAGATGTACAGGACAACAGGCTCTCTGGAAAGTGAGATTACATTCACGTAACTTTCATCACAGTGTGACATTATGGCTGCTCTATTTTATTATTAGCTATTGTTGTTAATGCCTTCATGTTTAATATGACCATCATAGATTTCTATATACAGGAATGTAAGTATTCATAGTACATGAGAATGCTTCAAAAAAACTTTGAACTCCACGTCTAAGTTTTTTTCAGAATATGAATTTTCCACTTAACTTTTTGAATCCATGCAACTCTCTGTATGCATGAATTTCAAAATTTTTGAAAAGGCCACCACCACAGCACAGCACGCTAAGCCTCTGCCTGTGGCACCACTATCCCATATGGATGCCAATTTTAATCTCAGCAGCTCCACTTCCAATCAAGTTCCTGCATAATGGCCTGGGAGGGCAGTGGAGAATGACCCAAATCCTTGGGATCCTACACCCACATGAAAGACCAGGAAGAAGCTTCAGATTCCTGGCTCCTGGCTTCAGGTGGGCCCAGTTCTGACCATTGTGGCCATCCGGGGAGTGAACCAGCAGCTGGAAGATCTCTCTTCTCACGCTCTTCCTCTCTCTCTCTCTGTGTAACTCTGCCTTTCAAAAATAATAAATAAATAAACAACATTTTTGGACAAAAATAATCTTTTCATTCCATTTCTCTTGAATGCTTTTGAAATGTTTTCATTTATAAGGCTGAGTACTCTCCTTGAGTTTGGGACCCACTGGAGTACTCTTTTCACTTACTTTCAGGTTCTCTTTCTGCTTTTTTACTATTCTGATAGCTGTCTAATTCCTTAGTTTTTTGCTGTCAAACAACTGGCATAATTTCTGTTTTCCTAACTGGCCCTGCATGTTGTAGTAGATTTAAACATAACAAGCATGAAAAACAACATTTTAGAAAAAAAAAAAAAAAACCTGCATTTATTTGAATGGCAGAGTGACAACAGGAGAGGAGAGTGGTAGAGATATCTTTCCTCTGCTGGTTCACTCTGTGCTTGGCTCCAACAGCCAGGCTGGGCCAGGAGAAGCCAGGACTTGGAACTGCATTCTGGTCTCCCACACAGGTCACAGGGGCCCAAGGACATGGATCATCATCCACTGCTGACCCAGGAGTATTAACAGGAAGCTGGACTGGAGCTAGGACAGTCCAGGTCCAAGCTAGCACTCTAACATGCAGTGTTGTTTTCACAACTGGTGGATTAACCCACTGCACCAAAACACTGGTCCCAATAATACCATTATTTTTTTTAAATTTTTTAAAAAAGATTTTATTTTTATTGGAAAATCAAATATACAGAGAGGAAGAGGTACAGAAAGAAACATCTTTTGTCTGTTTATTCATTCCTGGAGTGGCCGCAACAGCCAAAGCTGAGCCAATCCGAAGCCAGGAGACAGGAGCTTCTTTTGGGTCTCCCATGCAGGTGCAGGGTCCCAAGGTTTGGGCCGTCCTAGACTGCTTTCCCAGACCACAAGCAGGGAGTTGGATTGAAACTGGAGGAGTTGGGATACAAACTGGTGCCCTTATGGGGTCCTGGCGCATGCAAAGCAAGGACTTGAGCCACAAGGCTACCACGCCAGGCCCAATAATAGCATTCTTTCCAATGCAGTTGGATAGGCATTGGTGCCTAAATCCAGAATGGTCTAGTTTATTTTTGTTTGTTTGTTTATTACTTAAATAAACAGACATTTGCAGATAGCTCTCTCATCTACTGGTTTATTTTTCAAAACTCATAATGCCGGGGATAGACCAGACTGAAGCTACGATTCACCACTGCGTTTACGTGACAGAAACCCAAATACCTGAGCTATTGCTGCTGAGGAGGCTGGAACAAGGAGCCGGAAGTGGGTATCAAACCCAGGTACTCCAATGTGGAATTCAGACATCTGAACTCTTAGGCTAAACACACCCACTCCTTGCTTTGATTTGTTTTTTAAGCTTATGTAATAAAACATAATTAAATTTCTAAATAATTGAATAAAACCCAGCTTTTAAAACTTGATATTTACTAGTGCTGATTTGTACTGGGTTTTTTAGTTTTGATAAACGATACTGAATATTTTGGAGAAAATCTCTTGCTTTTTGTAAATTTTATTTATTTGACAGGTAGAGAGACACAGACAAACAGAAACAGAGCTCTGACCGACTGGTTCACTCCTCAGATGCCAATGACAGAAAGGACAGGGCCAGGCTGAAGCCGGGCAGCAATAATCCAGCTCAGGTTTTCCCTGTGGCAAGAAGCAAGGTCCTGTGGCTGTCACTGCTGCCTCCAGGAGTGAGGCTTCTCAGATCCCGGTACCTTCTGATACGGAATGCAAGCATCTGAACTAGGCCCCAAACAGTGGCTTCTAAAGTTGGTCTTATTTGGAGCTTAATGAAATATTCACCTTTTGGTGCCCAGAGCAGTAGCCTAACAGCTAAAGTCCTCGTCTTGCACACAGCAGGACCCCATATGGGCACCGGTTCTAATCCCAGCAGCCCTGCTTTCCCATCCAGCTCCCTGCCTGTGGCCTGGGAAAGCCGACAAGGACAGCCCAAAGCCTTGGGACCCTGCAACTACATGCATCACTCTTGTGCATTTCCCATCTTATTGAGTCCTTCCCTGAAAGCTAATGATGTCCAGTTTCTTTTCCTATGTTTAGTGGCCCATTTGTGTATTTTCTTTGGGAAAATGCCTGTTTAAACCCTTTCCCTAACCCTTAATTGGGCTATGAACTGTAAAAATTCCCTGTGTATTGTAAATATAACTCCTTAACCAGATGCATGATTTACAAATATTTTCTCCCATTCTGGGGGTTGTCTTTTCATTTTCTTTCTTTTTAAAACTGTGTCATAAAGTAATAATAATAAAAAATAACTATTTTTTTTTGAAAGGCAGAGTTACAGGGCCAGCAGGATAGCTCATCCTGCCCATCCTTCACCTCCACATAGGCGCCAGCGCCAGTTCTCATCCTGCATGCTCCATTCCCACCCAGCTTCACTGCTTCTGGCCTGGGAAAGCAGTAGAGGACAGCCCAACACCTTGGGCTCCTGCACCAGTGTGCATCCATTGTGGGAGACCCGCAACAGCTCCTTGCTCCTGCTTTGGGATTGGCTCAGCTCCGGCTGTTGGACATCTGGAGAGTGAACCAGCCTAGGGGAGATCTCTGTCTGTCTCCCCTTCTCTCTGAAAATCTGCCTTTTGGGAAAAAAAAAAAACAAAAAAAAAAAACAAAAAACAAACACAGAGTTAAAGAGAGGAAAGGAAAAAAAAAAGTAGAGAAAGACAGAAATCTCTCATCTGCTGATTCACTCCCCAAACGGCTGAACCGGCCAGGGCTGGACCACTCTGTAGCCAGGAAACAGGAGCTTCATGAGCTCAGTCTCGCACATGAGCACAGGGCCCCAAGGACTCGGGCCATCTTTGTTGCTGTCCCAGGTGCACTAGTAGGGAGCTGGATTGGAAGTGGAGCAGCTGGGACCTTAGACTAACATCTACAGGGGCTGCCAGTGTAACAGGTGGCAGCTTCATCTGCTATACCACAATGCCTGCCCTTTCAATTTCTTGATGATATATTTTACCATACAAGAGGCTTTCTATCTGATTGAAATCCAATTCTATGTCATGAAGTCTGCTATTTCTTTTGATGTGAGTGACTGCATGTGTTATAACTACAAACATTTGGCTTGATCTAGAATCCTATGTTTTCTTATAAGAAACACTTTCCATAGTTTCAGTTCTTTTAATTGGATCTTTGATCCAAAATGCAGCCATCCTGAGTATGGCTGATTAGCAACTTTATTCTTTTACATGTGGCTATAGTTGTCTCATTATTTGTTGGAAAAAAAAAAAAAACCCTATTCTTTCCTCCCTTGAATTGTCTTGGTACCATGCAAATATCAACTGTGAATTACAGGTTGTATGTTAGACGCTCAGCTCATTCAGCTCCATTGATCTGGATGTGAGCCTCAGGCTAGTGCTCCACCGTCTCGATTACTTGTAGTTTCACACTTCCCTCCACGGCCACGTGGATTCTCTCCCTGTCTCTTTCTGATCTTGTACAAGTTACTTTATCCTCTCAGCTTCACTCTCTTGTTGCATTCAATAATGGCGAAAAAGAATCACTCCTTGAGCATTTTTTTTTTTAAGTTCCCATGTTCCTGAGGGAGGGAAAAGAAAAAAAAAAAAAAACACCTGACTGTTCGGCAGTCTTTGATAGAAGTAGCCACCATTATCATACTTGGCCTGTTTAATCCATCAAGGACAATCTGCCCCAGGGAACACACTTCTGCAAGCTGATAAATCCCTGCCAGTCCTTCAGCTCTCAAAGGCACCCAGGAACACACTCCTTCTACACAATGCGGTCGGAAAAGATTCCACTGTCAAATAAGCTGGGCAAAGACTGCCTGCTTCCCTCACCTGTTCAGGAGTTCACGGAGTGCCCCATCCTAAGCGCAGCACTTTCTGAAGCATGCAGAAAGGGAGGTCTGTGTGTAGGTGGTGCTGGGGAGTGCTTTCCAAACACCACCTGTAAGTGTTTATAGGACATACATAATGTGCTTCAAGCACCGGAACACTGAGCCCAAGTGTTAACTGCAACACACTTGCCACACGGCCTTCAGCCGATCTTGCAGGCAGTGCCAAAGCCGGAAGGGCCTTCCAGAAGGGCTCTGCACTGGACCAAGACTCGCTTCTGCCGCCAGTTGGTGCCAGCTGCACCAGGCGTTAGCAGGACTCAGCATGTATGGTTCAGTTCTCTCCTGCCAGGACGCCTTCCAGCAAGGGACAGAGCCCTCCTGAGTGTGCACTCACCAGACCCTCCCTCTTGCACCTGGGAGAACCAGTGTTTCTGAAGAGGGAACCTGGGGTGGATGTGCAACGAGGTGCATATTGCACTCTGAGCCTGCGCTTAGTCTCAGACGTGGTGTAGGTGTCAGTTTGGTTCTGCCGCTGAGTGCTGGGACTTGGCACAAAGCCCTTTACAGTCATATGCGGAACCAGGCAGGAAAGTTAGGTAGGGAAAACCAAGGTGGAATATTTTCTTACAATCTCCATACTGTGATTCCACCCTCGTTCTTATCATCTCAGTATGCCCACTTCCCCATAAGGCATCTGTCATCTGGACTGGGAAGGCAGAGACACTGTGATAGCCGTATGAAAGCTCCAGAATGCCTCACAGAAACTAAACCCCACTCACACTCCACTCCATTTGTATATTCAATTGGGACACCGCCTCCTACCTTCTACTGGGGACATGTGAACGACATCTTACCCTTCTTTCGCTCTCGGTACAAGATTTTATATATATGTAAACTTATTCTGGCCCTCTCTCCCCACCATTATCTCTTCCTAGGGGCCACTTGATCCCACACGACCGGTGTCTCTCCATATGGTATTGCCCACACTCACCCCTGCATGGACTTTCATTTTATTTTCCATAGATGCTGCTCTCACCTGGGTACTGCAATCATGCCTCTGCTTTTTTTTTTTTTTTTTTTTTTTTAACTGAAAAGGCAGATCTACAGAGAGAAAAATCTTCCATCTGCTGGTTCACTCCTCCAAGCGGTTGCAACGGCCGGAGCTAAGTCAATCCGAAGCCAGGAGCTTCTTCTGGGTCCCCAACATGGGTTCGGGGTCCCAAGGCTTTAGCCTATACTCTACTGTTTCCCCGGCCACAGGCAGGGAGCTGGGTGGGAAGTGGAGCAGCCAGGATACAAAGCAGTGCCCACTCAGGATCCTAGGCACATGCAAAGTGAGAATTTGGTCACTAGGCTACTGCATCAGGCCCCCATGCGTCTGCTTGGAGCTCTTATCTGGGTGGGGGCAACAATGTTGAATAGCAGGTAAGATATTTATGCTCTTAAAAACAAGACAGTCTTCAGACACCTGCTGTAAGTCACAAAGCCACTTGTGATTCTGAGCAGTTGGTGACACACTGAGGGATAGCCCAAATTCCCTCAGGCTTCACAATGCTCTATAATAACAGAACATACCGAAAGCATTACACTTGTAATTGCAGTTTTATTTGCAAGGCTACACCTGTGGAGCAGTCACATGCAAAAGACACTTAGGGCAAAGTTTGGTGTGAAGGAAGGCACATGAGGCGGATGCCCTTTGCTCATGGAACTTCCTGGAATATGGGTGCACCCCCATAGAGTGTTTACCAAGCAGGGAATCTCGCTGCGTAGTTGAGTGCAGAGATTTCGATTGGGATTTTTATTACAAAAACATAATGGCTTCAATCATGGGTCACCTGAGTGAGCTTAGTACCCTTCTCTCTCTCCCTGCTTGGAGGTGGACTGGATGAAATTCTAACCCTCTAATCCATGTTTACTCTGACCAGCCTTGTCCAACACAAAGGGGTCTCCCTCTCCAGGGATCAGCTTAGTGGGACAACAAAGATTCTCGGGACATTCCAACAGTGTGTTGCTTTTTAATAATTTATAGCTATTTATTTGAAAGGCAGAGTAACAGAGGGTGAGACATACAGATGCAGACAGAAAAGGATCGCTCCTCTGGATGGCTCATCTCCCAGATATCTGCATGAGGAAGCAGGCCGAAGCCAGGATCCCACGTAGGAGGCTGGGACGCCAGTCCTTGAGCCACCACACCACTGTCTCCCCAGATGCAAATTAGCAGGAAGTAGGACGGGAAGCAGAGCCAGGACTCACATCCTGGTACTCTGCCATGGCGTGTGGGCATCTTGACCAGTGATCCAACTTCCTATCTCTAGGTTCTGTGGTAGGAACTGGGGATGAAATATTAGATGCTCCTTGTTAAACTGCAGCTACCAGGCCTGGCATGGTAGCCTAGTGGCTAAAGTCCTCACCTTGCACACACTGGGATCCCATATGGGCACCAGTTTGTATCCCAGCTCCTGCACTTCCAGTCCAGCTCCCTGCTTGTAGCTTGGGAAAGCAGTTGAGGACAGCCCAAAGTCTTGGGACCCTGCACCTGCGTGGGAGACCCGGAAGAGGTTCCTGGCTCCTGGCCTCAGATTGGCTCAGTTCCAAGTTGTGGCCACTTGGGGAGTGAATCAACGGACAGAAGATCTTCCTCTCTGTCTTTCCTCTCTGTATATTTGACTTTACAAAAAAAAATTAGATAAATTAAACAACAACAACAACAACAACACTGCAGCTCACTCAGATGTCAATAATTCTGGGATATTCCACATAGAAAACGATGATTTAACTGCTTAACTTGGTCTTAGTGTACTTGACCATGGAGCCCTCTTTTCTGGGTCTGATTCTTCTTTTTTTTTTTTTAACACAATATCCATCAGTACTGTTTGAAAACACATTTTGGGGCACCCACCTCAGATTCTTATTGTCTTGAGCTCTGACTTGGTGTCCCAAATGCCTGATGGCAGGAGGAGCCGCAAAACTTGTGGGGCCTTGTGGGAAATAATGCCATGGGCTTGTTGTTCAAAAGTGATGAGGACGTTCAAAGCAGAGTGCTGAGCCCGACATGGGGACCCTCGTGGCTCAGGTCAGATGCCCATGAGGCTGGACCACTTTGAAGGCCCGTCCATGTTTTCTTCCCCAAGGATGGCATCACCAGCTCCCCTGGGTCCCTGGCTTCCATCCTCACGCCCAGTGTCACCCCACCTTGAATTCTGCCACTTGGATCTCTCTCAAACACGTTCCCGCCTCCTTATGTGCACTGGTAGCATCCCTGATTCAGGCTGTCAACACTCTTCATCTAGAAGGCTCCTTCCTTCCACCTTCACCGCGCACTTCGCCTCTCACCACACGCCCTCCAAAAACACGGCAACCACTGACATGGTTCCTGCACCCCAGCCCCTTCCGTCCCGCTGCCCAGGATCACCTCAGCAAAAGGCTGTGTCCTGGGGCTGGAGTTTAGACACCTTTGCCACTAGGTCCCAGGCCCATCTGCTCTCTTGTCAAGTCTCCAGTGCCACCGGGTCTCTTTGCCGTCTGCAGCCAGTCTTTCTTGTCTGTGGTTCATGTATTACAAGAGAAGACCGTCCGCTCACATTTCATGAAAAACCCCAGGTTGGGCTGCACAAGGCAATCGCTCCGGCACAGTGCTTTGGGGCTGTCGCACAGAGGAGCCGTCCCTCCCTGGTGGCCACACGGTGAAGCAGGACACATAGTGGAGTTTAAAGGTAGGGCCTCAGGATTCTGCCTGTCAACATAGCTGATGCTCTCCGACCTCGATGAAATATCGGGAATAACAAAGAGCCCTCCTGAAATTCAGGGGAAAACAGGGCAGGTGTGCGACACCGGGCATATGCCCTGGCAGGCAACAGGCACTATTGGTGGGTGTGAGTGCGGTCCATTCAGCGAGTACCAGTTTTTGCGGCGCCCCACACCTGCGCACCAGCTGCTTCCGCCACTCTCCTCCACTCGGGGATGGCCTTTGCTGGGGGGGTTCCCTCCCGCCTGGCCTTGTGATCGCTCTGGGTCAGGTGCCGTCTTCTCCAGTCCAGCGCCTTCTCTGCGGCCCTGAGCTTTGCACGCTGGCTCCTGGGGCAGAGAACCTAACGGACCCAGAGGGACACTGTAGTCACTACCGTCCACCCAGGACAATCTACGGCAGTCAGGATGGCAGCCTGACAGGCTCCACCGGGCTGCTGCCTGCTAATGGCTCCAGCACACAACCTGCGGAAGGGACGTTGTGGAGAGAACTGGCATGCCCGGCTGGAGCCCTCTCACCTCGCATACAACAGTACCGTGCCCTTGACCTTCCTTTAGGAACTTGTCCCCTGCAGCCCCTAATCCTCCTACTCTTCTAAAACTGCCTTCTCATGCTTTGTACTGAAAAGCCATATAGTACCTTGGTTTTATGCATTTCTATCCACTGCACATTTTTCTTCTTTGAAAATATGTATTCTGCCTGCATTTGTGGATAAGAGAAAGTCCTAAAAATAAGTTCAGGAATATAAGAAATTTCCAACTTGAACAGCAAAGAAATACATCCAAATTACTGCGGCAGTGCAGTTATTTCTGCGTTTTCCATGTCATTTAAATAACTCTTATTTGGTAAGAGCCGCTCACAGAGTGATTATGTAAAATCCAGACAACTACATACACCTCCGAAATCCCACTGAAAATGGGTGCAGCTGCGCAAACAGGGTGTGTGTCCGCTTCTTTTTCTTTTATGTCGCATGACAAAATGAAATTTATGATGCATTAAAATATACATGGGGTTGGGTGCTTGGAACCGCAGTGAAAATGCTGCTTGGGATGCCCGCATTCCATATAGGATTGCCTGGGTTTGAATTCTAGCTCTGCATCCCATTCTAGCTTCCTGCTAATCTGTACCCCAACAGGCTGTAGTGAGAGTTCAACTACTGCCCCTGCCACTCACGTGGGACACCTAGCTTGAGGCCTGGCTTCAGCCTGGCTCAGCCCTGCATGGCTGTGGGCATTCGGGGAGTGAACTAATGGAAGATTCTCTACATGTGTGTATCTCTCTGCCTGCCTCTGTGTGTATGTGTGCGTGCGCGTGTGTGTGTGTGTGTGTGTGAGAGAGAGAGAGAGAGAGAGAGAGAGAGAAAGAGGGATCTATCCCTATTTCTAGCTCTTCCTTTAAAATAAGAATAAATATTTTAAAAATTAAAAAAAATATGTAGTACCTTTTAAAAATCCAGATCTGCTGGTGCTGGCATTGTGTGCATCAGGCTAAGTCTGCCTTCGGCACGTGGTGGCACTGGTCTGAGTCCCAGCTGCTCCACTGTGATCTGGCGCCCCACTGCTGCACCAGGGAAAGCAGCAGCAGAAGGCCCAGGGCTCGGGCCCCTCCTGCCCCATGTGGAGAGCTAGGTTACACTCCTGGTCCCTGGAGGCCATTCCTGTTTGTTGTAACTGCCTTTCCAATAAAAATATTCATCTTTCTTTTTTTTTAAAAAAAAAGATTTATTTATTTTTATTACAAAGTCAAATATACAGAGAGGAGGAGAGACAGAAAGAAACATCTTCTGTCCAATGATTCACTCCCCAAGTAACAGCAACAGTTGGTGCTGTGCTGATCTGAAGCCAGGAGCCAGGAACTCTTCCAGGTCTCCCACGCAGGTGCAGGGTTCTAAGGCTTTGGGCCATCCTCGACTGCTTTCCCAGGCCACAGACAGGGAGCTGGATGGGAAAGTGGAGCTGCCAGGACATGAACCAGCACCTATATGGGATCCTGATGCGTACACGGTAAGTACTTTAGCTGTTAGGCTACAGTGTCGGGCCCTATTTATCCTTCTTAGAAAAAAAATCAGATATGCTATGCAAAAAAAAAAGGAAGCCATTTAATACAATGTAATATGTCCTTACCACTTCACTCATTCATTCATTCTCTCTCTGAATATACAATTTCAAAAATCACATTTTATACAGTGTCGTGTTTCTTTCCAAAATCTTTTCCCCAAACAATTCTTTGTGAAAAATCTCAAAAGTGTGAAAAAATCCTAAGGATGGTCTATTGATGACACATATGCCATGGATGATTCGTCCATTCTGTTGATGTACACCTGCATCATTGCTGGCTTGAGGCTTTTAGGAGTAAAACTGTTACGAACATTCTAACACAAGTCTCTGTAAACCTGCTTCTATTTTATGTTTTAATTAAAATGGAAGTTTTGAATCTCAATACAGTCTAACTAACCAACTTTTCTCTAACATGATTAATTTAATTGTGTCTTAGTTTTAAGATTTTTTTTAATTGGAAAGTAGATTTACAGAGAGAAAGAGAGAGACAAAAATCTTTCACCTGCTGGTTCATTCCCCAAGTAGCCACAATGGCCAGGTCCCCCACACGGTATGGGGTCCCAAGACTTTAGGTTGTCCTCTACTGC
The DNA here is from genome assembly GCF_017591425.1 of Ochotona curzoniae. Classification (NCBI taxonomy): domain Eukaryota; kingdom Metazoa; phylum Chordata; class Mammalia; order Lagomorpha; family Ochotonidae; genus Ochotona; species Ochotona curzoniae. Next base: position 26,682,692 of record NW_024465582.1, read on the forward strand.
TTTCCCAGGCCGTTTGGATGGGAAGTGGAGCAGCTGGGACATGAACTGGTGACCATGTGGGATCCCGGCACATACAAGTAAGGTTTTAGCCATTAGGCTATCATGCCAGGCCCCTTCTGTCTTAGTTTTAATGACTTATCCACCTCAATTCCCTGAATATGATTGCTCACGTGTTTTTTTCTAGAAGTGCTGTGATTTTCTTTCAAATGCATGTGCATGATTTAGTCACAAGTTAGGTTTTGAATATATCATAAGGTAGAGCATGTTACAAAGGTGTTTAACGTAAGTATTAAATTATTCAATTTTTAAAAAACAATACAAAACCCATTATTTTCTCCCACTGATTTCTTTTGGTAATTTTGTCGTAATATCTGCCTAGATCTATTTTTAAGTCAGTTCTTCAAGATTGTTTGACATTTTTTTTTTTTGCTTTTTTTCATATAACATTTCAAATCAGTTTGTCAATTTCTATAAAAATCCTAAGATTCTGGTGGAATTGCATTCTGTCTCTGCATCTATTTGGGGAGAATTGACATATTAACAATATCAAGTCTTCCAAGCTTTGAAATGGTTGATCTCCCAGATCTTCTTCCAATTGTCTTGGCAATGTTTCATAGTTTGCCTTCCAGACCTTCTGCAGGAGGGAAGGAACTCACTTGCAGTGTTTGGTCTAGTGGTTAAGCAGCCACTTGGGACACCTGTGTTCCAAGCCAGGGTGTCTGGCTTGGGGTCCCCACTGTGCTGCTGAGTTCAACTGCCTGATTGTATAAACACTCGGGACCCTGCACCCACATGGGACACCTGGAGGAAGTTCCTGGTTCCGGATCAGTGCAGCTCCAGCCACTGTGGCCATTTGAGAAGTGAATCATGGGACGGAAGAACTTCCACTCTGTCTCTCCTCCTCTCTGTATATCTGACTTTGCAATAAAAATAAATACATCTTTAAGAAAAAAAAAAAAAGAATTTTTCTGCTTGAGACTGAGTTGGTACACCTGCCATGTACCGACGAAATGGAATGAGGTTTTGAAAAGGGCATACTGATGCAAGAGCAGATCCAAGGGGAATCAGATTCGTGGGGGGCGGGGGTGGCAAGGAACAACGAAGGCTCCACCCTGTGGCATGAGGTACAGTATGATCACCCAGGGTACAGACCGGAGCCAGATAGCAAGGGTAAGGATGGGAAATTCTGCTATGGTGTGAGGCCCAGGCCTGGTTTGAACAGCTGAGGTCCCGTCCCACAGAGGTGAATACAGGACAGCTCTCTAGCTATAATTCATTGTGCCAGCTGCTGCCATTTCGGCACTCAGGGTTTTCAGGGACATCCACCTTTGCCTCTGACACTGTAAGTCTGTTCTCTGCAGCCACGTACCCCAAGCCCCTTACAGGACTCACACACAAGCAGCCTGACTGTTCCCAGCTCCACTGTCCCAGTTGCTCAGTGAGCGTGAAGCGACCACTACTCCTGGTGGCCTGTGGCTTCTCTGAACTTACATTCGATTTTGCCTGTACCTCTTTCAAATGCTGACTAGTACTTTCTGCTGTGGTTATTAAAGACAGTGTTCCCCAGCTTTTGGCAGTGGCATTGTACCTAGGCAAGCGTTATCTGCTTTTCTGCCAGGAAAAAAGCAGCTAAGACCTGGCAGGCATTCTGGGCCTGGTTAATGCCAAATTAGTGTTAACTTTACCAGTGTACCAGCATAGTTGAAATAACTGGTTCAAGTCCTGGCTGCTCCATTTCCATTCTATGTCCCTGCTGAAACATAGAGAAGTGAGATAATAACTCAAATATGTGGAATTCTGGGCTTCTGGCTTTGGCATGATCCAGCACTCACTGTTGCAGGCATTTTGCGGAGGGTGTGTGTGTGTGTGTGTGTGTTTCTGCTTTTGAAGTTAAAAAATATATTTAAAAACTAAAAAAAAAAATTGTCTAGAGTTGGCATTGTGGCAACTAAGCCACTGCCTACAGTGCTGGCATCCCCTACGAGCACCAGTTGAGTCCCAGCTTCTCCATTTCCAATCCAACTCCCTGCTAACACGCCTGGGAAAACAACAGAAGGTAGGTCAAGTGTTTGGGCCACTGCACCCACACGGGAGCCCTGGAAGAAGTCCTGACTCCAGCTGTAGCAGCCATCTGAGGAGTGAACCTGTGGACAGCAGACTCTGCCTTTAAATAAATAAAATAAAAATTTTTTTTAAGAAAATGTGTAGTTCTTATAGGACTTGTAACGCTCCTGACTCTCCTCACATGGAAGGTAAGGCGTTCCTCCCAACAAAATGAAAGCAGCTCAGTGACTCACCCCAGGGAGGCAGGCGGCTCCTCTCTAACGCCCAGCACAGTGCAATGGCACACACGGAAATGCCAAAGTGTTACTCATTTCCAGGGACCGCCCCTTGATGAGCAATTTAGGCAGACGCGGTCCTACTGTGGCTTCCCATGACACACTCACACCTACACACACCACACACACACACACACACACACACACACACACACACACACACACAGTCCATGAGTTCTGTAGCACAAGATTAACCTTTACGTAATCTGCTAATCCCCTCCTCCTTCCATTTCCCCACGACTACCTTTCTCTTTTACCTTCTAATCACACAGTTTCTGCTTTTTGCTATATAATATTAGTTCCTAAGGAAAAAAAGTTCCCCAAACCCAGAATCTCTGGCATTGGCCTTTAATATTTTTTATTCTCTGCCAGAAATGATTTTGGAAGATGATATCCAAGCTACAGTCAAATTTGGGACTTGTTCTCCTGCTTGACCTAATCCAGTTTCTTTTTCTTTCTTTTTTTTTTTTAAGATTTACTTATTTATTGGAAAGTCAGATATACAGAGAGAGGAAGATCTTCTGTCCAATGATTCACTCCCCAAGTGAGCGCAACAGCCGGTGCTATGCCGATCTGAAGCCAGGATCCAAGAACTTCTTACGGGTCTCCCACACAGGTGCAGGGTCCCAAAGCTTTGGGCCATCCTTGACTGCTTTCCCGGGCCACAAGCAGGGAGCTGGATGGGAAGTGGAGCTGCTGGGATTAGAACCGGCGCCCATATGGGATCCCAGGGCGTTCAAGGCAAGGATTTTAGCCACTAGGCCACGCTGCCGGGCCCAATCCAGTTTCTTTTAAAAAGGAAATTAAGAAGTGTTAACTGGGCCTGGCGCGATGGCTGGGCCCGGCGCGATGGCGCAAGTGGTTAAGGTCCTCGCCTTGCACGCCCGGGATCCCATATGGGTGCCGGTTCTAATCCCGGCAGCCCCGCTTCCCTTCCAGCTCCCTGCCTGTGGCCTGGGAAAGCAGCAGAGGACGGCCCAAAGCTTTGGGACCCTGCACCTGCGTGGGAGACCCGGAAGAGGCTCCTGGCTTCGGATCGGCATAGTATCGGCCCGTTGCGCTCACTTGGGGAGTGAATCATCGGATGGAAGATCTTCCTCTCTGTCTCTCCTCTCTGTATACCCGCCTTTCCAATAAAAAATAAATCTTTAAAAAAAAAAAGAAATGCTAACTTGGTTATATGTTTTATTTATTTAAGAGAAAGATAGTTCTAGAAAACACATTTTAGTAGATTTGAATATTTCTTGGCTCTCACCTCTCCTAGGTATAATTCATCGTTCTGTTTATTCATTTGTGTATAAGAGGATTTTTTTTAATTCAATGTATTACTGTAAGTTTTACTGCGTTCCTAGAAACTGTTGATTGAATTGGATCTTGCCCTTGTTCTCTGTAGTTTCTGTATGAAAATATAGTATGAATGAATGACTTATGACTGCCTATGAAGGACTATACTATTGTAATAATATCGAGAAGTTAGTAGGGGAGAGGGAATTTGAGGAGGAGGGTAAGGGAAATCCCAGAGCCTCTGGAATTATATCATGAAATTTAAAATAAAATAGAAAAAAAAGCAAAGAGAAAATATAATACATAATAGTGCATGTAACAATTTTTAAATTGAAGGGGCTAGGACAAAAATTAAACTTGTAGGGCCAGCTTGATGGCTCAGTTGGCTAATCAACCCTGCACCTGAAAGTGCCAGGATCCCACATGGGCACCAGTTTATGTCCCGGCTGCTCCACTCCCCATCTACTTCTCTGCTTGTGGCCTGGGAAAGCAGTCGAGGACGGCCAAAAGCCTTGGGACCCTGTACTCACATGGGAGACCTGGAAGAAGCTCCTGGTTCCTGGTTTCAGCTCAGCTCAGCTCCAGCTGTCGTGGCCACTTGGGGAGTGAACTAGAGGATGGAAGATCATTTCTCTCTCTGTCTCTCCTTCTCTCTGTAAATCTGCCTTTCCAATAAAATAAATAAACCTTTAAAAAATAAAGTTTGTATGTAAAAACGGAGGGTTTTAAAAAAAAGATGTTATTTATGTGTTTGTTTGCTTGCTTGTTTATTTATTTATATATTGAAAAGGCAAACCTACAGATAGAAGGGGACACGGAAAGAAAGATCTGCCCACTGATTTACACCCCAAGTGGCTGCAACATCCAGAGCTGAGATGATCTGAAGCCAGGAACCAGGAGCTTCTTTTGGGTCTCTCCTGCTTTCCCAGGTCACAAGCAGAGAGCTGGATGGGAAGGGGTACATTTAGGATGTGAGCCAGCACCCACAAGGGATCCTGGCAGATGGAAGGTGAGGATTTTGCCACTGGCTATCACACCAGGCTCAAAACTGAGGCTTTTGTAGGATGGCTTATACTGCAAAATGGTGTTCAGTTAGCAGACCCTGACATGATCTTTCCCAACTTGAGATGAAGGCAACAAATGAATGCCCAAATCAAATCAAAACAGACATGGACACTCAGAGGCGGAAGCAAAGGAACAGCACTTGAGGGATGCCTGGGGCCACTGGAGCTGTCTGGGAGTGTGGACACTTGGTCTCCTTGGTAGACCCTAGGAGAAAAGCAAGTCTGAGAGGAAGTAGGTGGCGGGGGCCTCCCCTGCCCCAACTGAGAAACCTTCAACAGCTGCTTTCCCTGGGGTGGGAGATGAGCTTTGAGGAAGTTGGAGAATTTTGTCCTAGTCTTCTAGCTATTGATTGATTGATTGATTGACTGATTTATCATTTGAAAAGCAGATAAAGACACAAACACTCTCAAGAGACATATCCCAGGCCCAGCATGGTAGCCTAGTGGCTAAAAATCCTCATCTTACATATGCTGGTGAGAGAGGAGTTAGAGTGGGTAGTAGGCAGTTAGGGTATTATGGGTCCCCCGAGTAAAAGAGAATTTCCCCACCATGTCTTGGATTCACCTGAGCACAGTCTCTTCCAAGGGACAGGGCTGCTATTAGCATATCAATTCCCCACCTGAAGTATGGGCCATCACCTCTGGCCATCGTGGGAGAGCCTCAGGCTGATCTCTTTATCATTGAAAGGAGAGCAGGAAGGCCTAAGGCCTGGAATGTCCTATGTCTGGTATCTCTGTGACCTTTTGTCCCAAGGCCAGGTACCTTGGAAACCAGGAATTTTCTTTGTTTATGGAGAAACATCTTTGAGGGAAACCTTTAAAAGGCGCATTCCCCACCATTGATATGGGTTTTGCTTCTTGTCCTCCTGCCCCTATGGCAGAGGACTAGGGTCTTCTATTTACTCTTCCTCCTGCCACTGTGGCAGGGGGTAAGGGTCCTTTCTATCTCAAAAACCCCTCCCGTCACTAGGACGGGAGTCTTCTCTTCTCAGCTTTTCTAATAAATCTGGCGTTAAAACTAAACTGTGTCCGCATGAAAATTCTTCTTTCCTGCGAGACAAGAATTTGAGGTTGCTGCCATACTCGGAGTCAAAAATCCTGCAACACTGGGATCCCACATGGGTGCTGGTTCTAACCCCACCTGCCCAACTTCTCATCCAAGCTCTCTGTTTGTGGCCTGGGAAAGCAGTGGAGGATGGCCCAAAGCCTTGGAACCCTGTACCTGTTCCCTGCACAGGAGCTCTGGGCTCCTGGCTTTGGATCGGCTCCGCTCCAGCTGTTGCAGAGCCACTTGGGGAGTTGGAAGATCTTACCTTCTGTCTTTCCTCCTCTCTATATATCTGACTTTGCAATTAAAAAAAAAAAAGACGCATCCCATCCACTGGGTCACTTTCCAGATGCCAGCAATGGCCAAGGCTGGGCCAGGCCAAAAGCAGGAGCAAGGAATTCCATCCAGGTCTCCCGCATGGATGGCAGGGATTCAGATACTTGAGCCATCATCTGCAACTGCATTAGCAGAAGCTGGAATCAGGTGCAAGACCAGGACTCAAACCCGAGCACTCCAAGATGGGATGCAGGCATCTGAATGGGGGTTATGCACCAGGCAAAACCCCACCCTCTCCTCCTACCCTTCCTTCTTCTCTTTCTAAAAACCATCTAAATTCCATGACAAAAAACCTAGGCAGGCACTGCATTAACATTGGAGGAAGTGTTGCCCCATCAGCAAACTCTTTATGCAGAAATGGGCGTGGAAGTTGAGATAACCTGCCCCTACAGTGTTTCACAGATCCTACAAATCCAGTGACAGGCAGGGTCGGGGTGGGGCATGAAATGACAGCCTTCTAGGCCAGCCCAGTCTCTCAGGAGTTGGGGAACCTTTTCAGGGGCCATTGGATATCTATAACATCATTTGCCAGCCATGATAATTACCAGTTTAAACATTAGCCTACTATCGACTTACTGAATTTCGAGTCCCATGTGCAGTGGCAGGGCCAGACTAAATGATTTCCCAGGCAGGACACTCATCACCCTAATAGTCTAGGAATCGGGCTAGCAGCCACGCTTCAGCCTGCTGAAAAGGCACAGGTCTGAGAAAGGAGCCCAGCTGTACTGGAATGGGCTGCTAACCCACTGCTGACAATGCCAGGACCCACTGTATAATAGGCATGAAGTCAGATACCAACATCACTGAGCCAGGAGATGGAAGGACACACCCAGACCTCGGAATTGGAGTAAGCTGGATCCACCACACACCCCGGAAAACTCTAGATGTGGGTGGATCTCTCTTCCTTCTAGTAAAAAGGAGACACTGGCTGAGCGATCAGGAAAGAAAATGATTTCAGCAGGCATCTTAACAATGCACTCGTGAGCAGCAGGTCCCTAAACCCTCATGTCACCTCTCCACAGTTGATGATGTCATCCTAACATGAAAACACCAATCTGAAGTAGAGGGAGATGAAGTAATTTGCTCTGCTCCTGCAGGTACCATGTGGCAAATGTGGTCTTTGGACAGTTCAACTCTAAAACCCAGGCATTCAAATTCTGTGCTGAGTACTCAAAGCGAACCTGCAGTAAGTGGGCTGATCCTTTTTTTTTTTAGCTCCTAATGTCACAAACCATTCATGAAGTATTCACTATTTTATTTTTTTTCTCCCTCTTTTGTAGGGAAGAGAGATTTATGGTAGGGCCTTTCCTCACTTAGAGAACAAGGAGATGTCTGAAGAATAATCTGAGCATGGTGACGAAGGTCTTTGAATTCCTCCCCCCCATTCCAGATACAGAGGTGAGAGAGCAGAGGCCAGGACCCAGAGGCACCTGACGCAAACCCCCCTCGGTCTGTCATCAGCTGGGTGTTTTCTTACCCCAGCTTCACAGTGGCCTTGACTGCACGTCCACTACCTCTTCCCACAGGTACACCTGGGGACCTTCACACACCTGTGTGCTCCACATCTGACACGTGGGATTCCAGCAAACTGCTCTCTCCACACAACTGTCTGCTCTCCCACATCCTTCCTACCTTATGCTCTTTTGTTTGTTTGTTTAATACAGAGAGAGACAGAGAACGCTCCCAACTGTTGATTCACTCAAGGTACTGCAGATCCAATCTGGATCTCTCATAGTTGGCCACTGATCACTGGGACCTCCCTGGGTGCTCACCAGCAGGGAGCTGGAGTCAGCCCAGGCTTTCGATAAGTGGCACCTTAATATCTATGTCTGAATGTCTATCCCTCCCCCACTTCTTACTCCTCTTGGCCTTGGGTTCCTGCAAGCTTCCTCTCCCAGCCCCAAGGACTAGCCCTGTGTTTTCCTGTAATATTCATTTTCTGTCTTCAAAGGGACACCTGAAATAAACTTTGGACTGGGTGTTTGGAACAATAGTTAAGTGCCACCTAAGACACTTATCTCACATTGGAGTACTGGGTTTGAGTCCTGGCTCAGTTTCCAGTTCTTTTTAAGATTTATTTATTTTTATTGCAAAGTTAGATATACAGAGAGGAGGAGAGAGGGGAGACAGAGAAGATCTTCCGTCCAATGATTCACTCCCCAAATGACTACAATGGCCACTGCTGTGCCAATTCGAAGCCAGAAGCCAGGAGCTCTTCCAGGTCTCCCACATGGCTGCAGGGTCCCAAGGCTTTAGGCCATCCTCGACTGCTTTCCCAGGCCACAAGCAGGGACTTGGATGGGAACTGGGGCTGCTGGGATTAGAACCCGTGCCCATGTGGGATCCTGGTGCATGTAAGGCAAGGACTTTTAGCTGGTAGTCTATCGCGCCGGCCCTCAGTATCCAGTTCTAGCTTCTTGCTAATGTGCACCCTGGAAGCCAGTAGGCAATGGCCCAAGGACTTGGGTTCTTGTTACTCCTGTGGGAGACCAGACTGAGTTCCAATCTCCCGGCTTTAGCCTGGCCCAGCCTTAGCTGTTGAAGGTACTTGCAAAGTAAACCAGCAGATGGAGGATCTCTCTGTCTCTTTGCCTTTTAATACAAAGAGAAAGCTAGTCAATTTTTAAAAAACCCTGAATGTCTTCCATTCAACCTTGATTAAAATTGCTGCCCTATGTTTCAATAGCTGGAAGTCTGAGCAGAGCAGACACTGAAACAGACATTTTAAGTTTATAGAACCATGAGTTGACCAGTGAGAGCTTGTTACAGAGGTGAAGATCAAAGATGGACACTGTTAATCAGGTTGAAGCCGAGCTGCTAAAGATATCAACATTAGTCAGGCTGGGGTCTCTTCTTGACAAATTTGCGTTTCTTATCATGAAACTGATTCTTGCTAGCGTGCATGTTAAACGTTTCCCAGCTACATCTTGATTTCTCACAACAATGATTTATTGTTACCCAACCTTTCATTTCAAGGCCTTGATTGCTATTTTACTTGTTTGCCTAAAGAAATTTTATTTCCTTACTGTTAGTTATAAGTTTAATATTGGGGCCAGCACTGTGGTATAGCATGTAAACCACTAGTTGTGACACGACCATTCCATCTGGGCACTGGTTCATGTGCCAGCTACTCCATGTGCGACCCCAGCTCCCTGTTTGTGCCCTGGGAACACAGCAGAGGACAGCTCAAGTGCTTGGGCCCCTGCCACCCACATGGAAGACCTGGAAGAAGCTCCTGGCTTTGACCTGACTCAGCGCTGGCTATTGTAGGCATCCAGGGTGTGATGCAGTAGATGCAGATGTCTGTAAATAAGTTTATTATAAATTTCCTCATCAACACTGTGACAAATCTAATCGTAATGGATGTAAAAAGTGTATTGTCAAGATCCTCGGAATTGAGAAAATTACATGTTTTCTTCATTGCTTGTACTGTCATTATAAAAATAAATGGTGGTTATAATAGTCTATTTTCAGTATTCATGGTAAAAAGATACTAATCTATAGATAAGTTGGCAAACACTAAAAGAATTTCCATGTACGCATTATCCTATGCAACAATTCCAAGAAGCTACTGCGGGTGTTGCTTAAAAACAAAAGAAGAAGGGATTCGGTATGGTAGCTCAGTGGCTAAAGTCCTTGCCTTGCATGTGCCAGGATCCCATATGGATGCCGGTTCTAATCCTGGTGGTCCTGCTTCACATCCAGCGCCCTGCTTGTGGCCTTGGAAAGCAGTAGAGGACGGCCCAAAGCCTTGGGACCCTGCACCCGCGTGGGAGACCCAGAAGAGGCTCCTGGCTTCTGGCTTCAGATTGGCACAGCATCGGCAGTTGTGTCCACTTGAGGAGTGAATCAATGGGTAGGATTTTTCTTTCTTTTTCTCCTCCTCTCTGTATATCTGAATTTGTAATCAATCAATTAATAAATCTTTAAAAGGAAAAGAAAAGTATTATTCCCAAACTAGAAAGCAGAAATTTAGCTATGTATCTTGCAGTTCAAAGCTAGTTCCCTACGCCTGGTACAATAGCCTAGTGGCTGAAGTCCTCACCTTACACGCACCAGGATCCCATATTGGCACTGGTTCTAATCCTGGCAATCCCACTTCCCATCCAGCTCCTGGTTTGTGGTCTGGGAAAGCAGTCAAGGAAGGCCCACAGCCTTTCATCCATGTGGGAGACCCAGAAGAGGCTCTGGGCTCCTGTCTTCAGAATGGCGCAGCTCTGGCCATTGCAGCTACTTGGGGAATGAATCATAGGATGGAAGATCATCCTCTCTGTTTCTCCTCCTGTCTGTATATCTGACATTATAATAAAAATGAATAGATCTATTAAAAAAAAAAAAGAAAAAGAAAAGAAAAGTAGTTCCCTGAGCAGCCACCTCTGAAGGCCAAGGGCCCTGACAACTCAGACCTCTATTGATGTGTGTGGCTGAGTTGAGGCTCTCTTCTCCCAAGGAAATAAGAATTCAAGCATGGGAGTCAGGTCAAGGCCAGCCAAGAAGCAAGATTACTTATACGCAAAGCTAAATTACACACTCTAGAAGCAGTGAGAGCAAGTTCAGGGTTGAGGGCTGCACTCAGTAAGGTTTGGAGTTGTCCCTTTATGTGACCTAGAGGCACAGGGGGCGGTGCCTGGGATGGGACTTACGGAATATTGGAAGGAGCTCAGGCTGAGATGTGAGTATCACCCATGTCCTTGCCCTTCTTTGGAAATCTCGGAAGCCTCATGGAATTAGCTGCATGATGGTTGTGGGAATGTCATCAGGGTCATTTTATTCTACTGACACTACGATGAATGAAAGGCCGTCATGGGGATGTGGCTGGCAGCTATATTGAGTATTTTTCTTTTTCTTTTTTTTTTTAAGATTTATTTCTTTTTATTGGAAAGTCAGATTTACAGAGAGAAGGAGAGACAGAGAGTAAGATCTTCTGTCCAATGATTCACTCCTCAAGTGGTCGCAGTGGCTGGAGCTGTACCAATCCGAATCAAGAGCCAGGAGCTTCTTTCAGGTTTCCCGTGTAGGTGCAGGGTCCCAAGGCTTTGGGCCATCCTCAACTGCTGTCCCAGGCCACAAACAGGAAGCTGCAAGGGAAGTGAGCCACAGGAACATGAACAGGCGCCTATATGGGATCTCAGCTCATGCACGGCGAGGACTTTAGCCACTAGGCCACCAGGCCCCCATACTACGTATGGGTCCAGTACCAGATTTAAGCTGTGAAATCCCAAAAGCTCCAGATTTCCACCCCAGGTAGATGGTGGTTATGGCAGTGCAGACTAAATACTAAAGACTAAACTGAGCCTCTAGCCACTTCCCTACCTGTCATCAACACTGCCCACTGTTTGAGGTGTTACCAAAAGTCTGCTCAAGAAAGAGTTACTTTAAAAAAAGAAAACTCATATACATTTATTAGCTGGCACCATCACGTAGCAGCTAAGCCTCCTCAACCTATGTCACCAGCACTCCATATGGTGCCTGTTTGTGTCCAGGCTGCTCCATTTCCCATCCAGCTCCCTGCTTGTGGCCTCAGAAAGCAGCTGCAAGATGGTCCAAGGCCTTGGAACCCTTCATCTGTGTGGGAGGTCCAGAGGTAGACTAGCTCCTGGCGGCAGATGAGCTCAGATGAGGCCATTGCAGCCATTTGAGGAGTGAGCCAGTGAATGGCAGGTCTTTGTCTCTGCTTCTCTCCGTAAATCTCTTCCCAATAAAAATAAATAAATCTTAAAGTTATTTATTTATTTGAAAGGCAGAGTTGGTGTAGGTAATAAATATATATTTTTATATCTGCGTTCTTGCCTCCTGCAGAGATACAAATACTGAGTCTAATGTCACGGGCAAAATGAACAGAGCTTACTTAGCAGTAAAGGAATAAACACACATTCTCACACTAGCGTGGGCCACCCACACTCTGGCCCAACATGAATGGCCCAGAGAATTGTCCGTGACTGAGAAAAAAAAATTCGAGAACCATACCTTTACTCGGCGGAGGTCCGTGCGTGGGTGCGGGAAGTCTTTCTGAGACCCACCCTCTGGAGAAAGGGCTTTCTCCTTTCTCCTACCTGTTTCTACACGGAAGGCGGCAACATCTCAACTGGACAAGGAAGGTGAGACCTAAACATGCACCCTGGTTCCGGATATGACCGGCACATCCTGGGAATGTGGGAGTGGCTACTCCACAATTAAAGAGATAGCATTGTTTTGCAGGGATACAAGACTCACAGCTCACCTCAACTATAATTCAACTAGTAACAGCATGTCGGAGTGAGAGAGGGCGGGAGGCACAGATTGCGAGCTTCCATTTGCTGGTACACTCCGCAAATGGTCAGAGCTTGCTCAGAGTGAAGCCAGCAGCTTGGAACACTTTTACTTGAAAGATAGGTGAAGGGGGAAAGAGGGGGGCGGGTGCAGATATTTCTCTCTTTTTAAAATTTGTTTTATTTTTATTGGAAAGGCAGATTTACAGATAGAAGAATATACAGAGAAAGGTCTTCCACATGCTAACAGCCCCAAGGGCCGTATTTGAGCTGATCCGAAGCCAGGAGCCAGGAAACTCTTTCAGGTCTCCCATGCGGATCCTGGGGCCCCAGGCTTTGGGCCATCCTCTACTGCTTTCCTAGGCCTCGAGCAAGAAACTGGAACAGAATTGAACCAGCCAGGATAGCAAACTGGTGTCCGTAGGAGATCCTGGCGCATGCAAGGCAAGGATTTAGGCACTGAGCCACCGCGCAGGGCCCTAGAAAATTTTCATCTGCTGGTTCATTCCACTAAGCCCACAACAGCCAAGGCTGGGTCAGCTGAAAACAGAAGACCAGAACGGAATGAGAGTCTCCCACAGAGGTGGCAGGTGTCCCAGTAAATGAGTTCCTGTACTAGAAATGGGATATCCAGGACTCAGACCTGGCTCTTATACAGGATGTGGGCATCCCAAGTGGCAAGTTACCCACCTGTGCCAGCCATCCACTCTGGATTTTTCCCATTTTATTATTTATAATTATCCCTTTCATCTTGTCAGATTGTGAAGTTCTTAATGTTTTTCCATATTCTCAAATAATTTGGAAAACATAGGAATTATCTTGTCATTTTAGGATTAGAGAATTCATCAGAAATCAAAAGAGCAAGCCAAAATAAGAGAATTCCGCTGTAATATATTCCAGGCATGTTGCTTTTCTCATCAGTTAAAGTAATTTCATATGTAAAATTTTTAAATGTATGCAAATGTGGAGGAAATCGTATAAGCAACCCTATGAATCTACCAACTAGCTTTGGTAATCATTTTCCATCTTGTTTCAATTGTCCTCCCATTTTTTATTTTACTGGAATATTTTAAAACCTCATATTTCATATGATTTCATCTGTAGTTTACTATGTGTCTAACAGTAGTTTACTATGTACCTTATTTTATTTCAGTTAGGTTGCTACCAACTCCTCTCAGCAGTTTCATCTCTTAACACTCTCTGCTTCTCTTCTGAAACAGATCAGACTAAGCCCTTTGCAATTTCATGACCTTCTGGTGATCCTTCTTAAGTCTAGATCTTTCCACTTCTGCTCACTTCTGCTCACTTCTGCTCACTTCTGCCTGAAGGGTCCTTGCCATCTCCTTTCACTGGCCTTCACTGTTTTCAGATTCCATGACTCTAGAAAATGTTCCCAAATTTTAGCTACAAATAACATGTGTCACAGAATCTCTCCCTTGCACCCTAGGCCTACATGCATCGTAGCAGGTATCCCACTGTGTAGTCATTTTGATTAATGTTCCATTTCTTCTCTAGGTCTTTATCATCCAAATAACCAGTAAGAGACCAATTGTTTTGATTTGTTTTGACTTGGTTCTGCATTATTAGAACTCAACATGGTGCCTAATAAGCACACTACATATTATTATAGAATGTGCAAATGAAGAAAAGTCTTTGGTTAGTATTTCACATATGGTAAGAATATCCATGTGTTAAAATTGATATGTAATAGCATCTGGGTGGCTTCTTTATTCATATTTGTCCTTTGTAGGAAATAATAACTCTTTCCAAAGAAATTGAGGGAAGCATTCCATGAATATTGAATATTATATTAGGCACTGTTAAATTACCCTCTTTAGTTTGGTTGCATGTGTTGAAAACCCACTTTGATCTGACCAGAGCTCTCTATTCATTTTGATTATCCTTAGATCAAATAATTTAAAATTCTCAATTACAGCTGTAAATTTGAATCATGAAATTATCATATGAATGTGTTCGAATTCCATATTAATATTAATTTTAAAGTAAATTATGTAGGTTTTTTTCTAAAGAAATAAAAACCTCTATTTAAATCAGAAAATGTGTATAACTACAAGTGAAAGAGATAAAATATATCCTTTAAGAAAAAAGTTAAAATACATATATTGATTATCTTTAGATAACTCACTCTCATCTCCAATAGAACTTAAATTTACAGATGTTTTGAGCAAATTGAGGACAGGAAAATGTTATTAGAAAGATCACTTTTCTTTTACTTCATCTTTTCTCAAATAAAAGACACCAAGGATTCTCGAATGCTTTCCCTTTGGGTTGACATATATAAAGGTCGTAGCAGACCAGTTGGTTTGACAGAAAGAATCTGCAAGCAACGAAACTTAAAGGCATCATCAACTAACATCAGCAGCAGGGACAGTTAAAGAGATTTCAGCCCCCAAAGGAACTCCATGGCCCAGTGAGTGGAGTCGGAAAGTCAGCTGAGGTCTACAGCAATTAAGTGTAGATGTTTAACTACATGGAACAGCATGAATGAATTTAAAAATGTCGAATGACACAAACACAAAGGAAAAGGGTCAATGTAGTTACATTTACACAAAATTCAAAAGTTCACAAAAGCAAAACTGTACTGGGAGCTTCAACAAGCCCATGGGAACTGGAATTAAGAGGTAATGTGCCTTTACACCATAGACTTTATGAAGCCTTGCCATAGGAATTTAGCAGGTGTATTAAGCAGAAACTTAAAAAGAGAGAGAGAAAGTAAGTGACTACCGTAATATTAGGAAAGAAGTCACGATTAAGTGAAGTAAAACGGGATATTAAAGGGGCAGGTACTGTAGTTTATCTAATAAAGCTGCCAGCTGTGACACCAGCATCACATAGGCGTGCTCGTTTATGTTCTGGCTGCTCCACTTCCAATCCAGCTCCCTGCTAATAGCCTGGGAAACGCAGCAGAATATGACCCCAGTGCTTAGTCAGTCATCTGGCGTCCCCACAGGAGACCTGGAAGAAGCTCCTGGCTTCAGCCTAGCTCTGCCCTGGCCATTGCAGGTACCTGAGCGGTGAACCAATGGATGGACCATCTGTGTGTGTGTGTGTGTGTGTGTGTGTGTGTGTGTGTGTGTTCCTTTCTGTACCTCTGCCTTTCAAATAAATGCATATTCTTATTAATGGGCTATGATGGGAAAGAGTAAAGATTGTAAATACTTTGTGCTACTATTATCTTAGCTTTTCCTTTGCAGCATGACTATCTTGTTTGAATTATTTCTTTTCATACTGGAATAATTATACTTATATTTGCTTTAAACTGATTGAGCACATATTTGTGTTCTATGTACTTTCTGGAATAATTCACGTTTGTTTAACTAGCTAAGCAAATACATGCAGTGGAGGCCAAGAAGGGAAGGGGACAGTTTTTGCTGATCTGTCAGCCTCCAAAACAGAAAAAAGCAGAGAATCTGCAACGTGGTCCGAAGTAGCTGCAGCCCAGCCGAAGTGACACGATTTGAAAGAACAAACGTCATGCTGAGCGCACAGGCTGAATCTAAAATCCAACGTCACTCTGGGTATGCTGTTGTACTTCTGTAATTCTGTTTACCTCACTTAGCATCTCATTAATTTATATGGAGGAAAAGTAATTATTATTTCCTTTGAGAACATGAAATGCTTTTAGTTTTAATTTATGAGAATCAATATTGACCTTTCGTTTCTTATTTGCTGTCTTCATAAAAATGTGTGTATACTTGAGGCGTGCAACATGAAGTTCGAGCTGCACAGTGGATGATTACTAGTTAGGCGAATTAACATGTCCATCTTCTCACCGAGTGTGAGCTGACAACACCGGAAAGCTCCTTTAGCACATTTCCAACACAAAGTTGTGAGCCAACAGGCATCAGGAAACTGAATCAACGCGTGGTTTCTCTGCCATTCTGCCTTTTGAATAAATAAATAAATCTTGAAGTTGCATTTTTAATATAAATTGACTTATTCTTATAAATGAGGTCTACTTTCCTTACTTGACGTATATCCCAAGCTTTATTTTTCCTTCCTGCCTCTCAGGAGATTCCCTTCCCTTCACTTAAGAGTCCTGAGGCTGGTGCTGGCATGATGGCTCCTCTATTGCTAACCCTCCACCTTCAAGCACCTGCCAGGATCCCATATGGGTACCAGTTCATGTCCCATCTGCTTCATGTCCCTTCCAGCGCCCTGCTTGTGGCCTGGGAAAGCAGTCGAGGCTGGCCCAAAGCCTTGGGACCTACACCCATGTGGGAGACCCAGAAGAAACTCCTGACTCCTGGTTTCACATCAGTTCAGCTCCAGCAGTTGTATGAACCAGTCGATGGAAATCTTTCTCTCTGTGCCTTTCCAATAAAATAAAATAAATATTTATTTTTTTAAAGATTTATTTATTTTTATTGGAAAGTCAGATATACAGAGAGGAGGAGAGATGGAGAGGAAGATCTTCCGTCTGATGATTCACTCCCTAAGTGAGCCCTACGGCCGATGCTATGCCGATCCAACACAGGATCCAGGAATTTCTTCCAGGTTTTTCACACAGGTGCAGAGTCCCAAGGCTTTGGGCCGTCCTTGACTGCTTTCCCAGGCCACGAGCAGGGAGCTGGATGGGAAACAGGGCCACCGGGATTAAAACTGGCACCCATATGGGATCCTAGCACGTTCAAGGCAAGGACTTCAGCTGCTAGGCACTGCTCCAGGCCCTAAAATAGATATTTTTAAAAAATTCTTTAGACTAAACTGTGTATAAGATCTTAGAATATGTTCTTAAAGGGTCCTATGGAACGCTCAATGGCTAAATCCTCATGTTGCACATGCCAGGCTCCCATATGGGCACTGGTTCATGTTCTGGCTGCTCCACTTCCCATTTTGCTTCTTGTTTGTGGCCCAGGAAAGCAATTAAGATGGCATAAGTCCATGGGAACTTTCACTTGCACATGTATGGGAGACCCAGAAGAAGCTCCAGGCTCCTGGCTTTAAACCAGCTCAGCTCCAGCCAATATGGCCACTTGGGGAGTGAACCAATGGAGGAAAGATCTTCCTCTCTGTCTCTCCTTCTCTCTGTAAACCTGCCTTTCCAGTAAAAATGAATAAATCTTACATATCTTCTATATAAACAATGCAATACAACCGTGGTTTGTACCATGGTTTCCATGTGACTTTAACCTTCAAAAGTTGCGTGTTGGAAGCTCGGTCCCCAATATAGCAATGCATGCACAGTGGTAGAGTCTTTCAAAGGTCATTAGCTCACCACGTGCTGTACGTGGAAGATTAAAGTAGTTACCAGGGGACTCTAGTTAATTCCCATGGAAGTGAATTGTTGGAAGGAGCCAGCCTGACCCCTGAATCTCTCCAGCTTCCTATCTTGCCGTGTGATCATTTCAACACGTGCTTGCGCGATCATAATGCTATCCACGATGAGGCCTCTCCAGAGCCTGGCAGAAATCAGTGTCATGGGGAGGGGTTGGGGGAATGAATCCCAGAGCCTATGAAGCTGTGTCATAAAATGAAATAAATTAAAAAAAAAAAAAAAAAAAGAAATCAGTGTCATGCTCTTAGACCTCCAAAACCATGAGCAGAATACGCCTCCTTTTTCTCGAGGTACTCAGCTTTAGTAATTCTATTACAGTAGTGGAAAAGGGACTCAGTCTCTTAAGAACCAGGGTATGTGGTCGTCCACGTGGCTACAGGCTGAGCCTTTCCTTTCGCCATTAGTACAATGCACATGTTACGTTTCGAGTCTATGCTCTACTTTTTGAAGATTTATTGATTTTTTATTAGAAAGTCAGATAGACAGAGAGAAGGAAAGACAGAGAGAAGAATCTTCCATCAGCTGGTTCACACCCCAAGTGGCCACAATGGCCAGAGCTGAGCTGATCCAAAGTCAGGAGCCAGAAGCTTCTTCCACGTCTCCAATATAGATGAAGGGTCCCAAGGCCTTGGGTTGTCCTCCACTGCTTTCCCAGGCCACAAGCCTGGATGGGAGGTGGAGCTGCCAGGACACAAACCGGCATCCATATGGGATCCTGGTGCGTGCAAAGCGATGACTTTAGCCACTAGGCTACCGTGCCGGGCCCTCTGTGCTCTTTGTCATACCAAAATTGGGCATCATTTTGGCAGAATCTAGAGTAACAGAGACTCTGAGAGGAGGATATGTTGTCCGGGAATGCAGTAAAGGTAAGTTCTATTCCTCACTGATCAGAAAGATTTTGATTTCTGTGGCAGAGATCATACAATACACACATCTGTTCAGACTCTATGTACCTTTTTCCTACCTCCTATTCCTTTCTGTACAACTTCTTTTAAATCTGTAGGCTAAGGTGAACTTTCTGTCGATTCAAGAATCAGGAAGTAAAGTCTGTTCCCCGTTCAGTTGGTCTTAAATCACTATGAAGCAATGGAAACCATAATGGCTAAATTGTGTTTTCTAAACACAGTCCTCAGGACCCTAGGGAAAAACACTGGTAACAGAGACTGCCATTCTCCTTCTCTTCTCTCTCACCTTACCTCATCAAATTCCTACCTTCACTTCTTCAATGCTTCCTGTGCTGACGACGCCCCAATTTATTTATCTATAAACCCTTAAATCTGTCAATCCTTTGACAAACAAATCCGATTCTCCATGGTTTATATACTCTAAGAAAACATACGGCATCGAGGAGGCTAACAGTGCGTCTGTGTGGCTTCTGAGGTTAGGTTAGAAGACGCTGTAGAGCTTCCTCGTGGGCCTCCCAGTGTGCAGGCTACAGAGGCCTGAAGCACCACCGAGGCCGCGCTAACCTGAAGCTGCCTGCACGGACTGCGGGCAGAGACCTCAGACAAAGAGAGAAGTCTGAGGATGTTCAGCGGGGACCACAGTCTTCCCAGCCCAGGGCCAGGCGTGTGAACAGTCTCCCAGGAGACGTCAGCAAGCCACCACTGAGTGAAACCTCAGGAGACAGCTGAGTAAGAACCTTTCAGTTAAGTCACTTGTAACTTTCAGAAGTGATACGTGACTACTACTGAAGGAAGTCATGGAGTTTGAGGATGACTTTGTTTGTAGTAATATTCAGAACACTGTCTAACTTCCATGTTGACATGTCTTATGCAGGAATTTCTCCTGTTTCTTCTTTTCCATTTATTTATTTGTTTATTTGAAAGGCAGAGCGGACACACAGAGAGAAGGAGAGATCTTTCTTGTCCCATTTCACTCTTCAAATGACTGCAGCAGCCAGACTGACGCCAGGAGTCCACATCTCCATACCTGACTGCCACATGGGGACAGGAGCCCCAGGACCTGGCCATGCCACGCTGCATTCCCAGGCATACAAAAACTAAGCTGTACAGAAAGCAGAGTACACCGCACTTATACTGGCACTCTGCAGTAGGATACCAGCATAGCCAAGTAGTAGCTTACCTGCTATGGCCACAATACCAGCCCTCTATGCATTTACATCTTTTTTTAAAAGATTTATTTTATTTTCATTACAAAGTCAGATATACAGAGAGGAGGAGAGACAGAAAGGAAGATCCTCCTCCCGATGATTCACTCCCCAAGTGACCGCAACGGCAGATGCTGTGCCGATCCCAAGCCAGGAGCCAGGAGCCACTTCAGGGTCTTCCATACGGTGTGGGGTCCCAAGGCTTTGGGCCGTCCTCGACTGCTCTCCCAGACCACAAGCAGGGAGCTGGATGAGAAGCGGGGCCACCAGGTTTAGAACCGGTGCCCATATGGGATCCTGGTGTGTTCAAGGTTAGATAAGGTAAGCTCTTATAAATGACATCCTCGGGTCTGGCGGGATAATATAGTGGCTAAAGTCCTCGCCTTCGAAGTGCCAGAATCTCATATGGGTGCTGGTCCTAATCCCAGCAGCCCACTTCCCATCCAGCTCCCTGCTTGTGACCAGGGAATGTAGTCAAGGACGGTGCAAAGCCTTGGGACCCTCACCAGCGTGGCAGACCCAGAAGCTCCTGGCTCCTGGCTTTGGACTGGCTCAGCTCCAGCTGTTGTGGCCACTTGGGGAGTGAATCATCAGATGGAAGATCATCCTCTCTGTCTCTCCTCCTCTCTGTATATCTGCCTTTCCAATAAAAATTTTAAAAATCTTTAAAAAAATAAAAATAAAGAAATGACATCCTCCAATTTATTATTATTTAAATTTTACTGAATGGTCATATAATGAACCCTAACAAGTACTTTAACATGTCCATGAATCACATACCACAAGTCAACTCCCACTGCCATCACCACAACCAGAAAGACTAAAACTGCATGAATGTTCTTGTGAGATCCTCCAAGGGCGTGCCAGGTTTTTCGGATTTGGCCTTTTGTTGTGACAGAAGTTGAGGTATTTCCAGCTCTCACTACAGTGAGAGTCTTCTGGATGTTTACTAACTTCCAGTTAGTGATTTTGTGACAATGTTTGTTGTGGGGCTTAGGTGTGCAGGCTCCCATCCTCCATCAGTGTCAAATCCTGATTCTACTTGCTAAGAGTGCAAGCTGATACAGACCACTAACACATCAAAGTCTTACTTTCCTTGTCTACAAATCTCAATTTCGTTATCTGTTTAAGGAAAGAAAGAAGATCAAGCTTTCCTCATAGGCTCAGTCAGTTGTAAAACAACCCTGACAAAAGATGAATTAGAAGGAAAAAGGAATATGGTTTTTACAGATATTAATATTTCTAAACTCATGAAGCCTTTGGAGAAAAGAAGTAAAAATTTTAAAGTGGGTAGATTAGAGCATTCTACTTGCATGCCATTTTAAGAAAGAGTGATAAATTGTGCGTATAAATGAGTAAACAAAAAAAAGAAGTTTTGGTTTCTGAGGATAATAAATCATGGGAAAATGATCAATGAATATACTGGGGACATTAATAGAAGAAAGAGGTAATTTTATTAAGATTTATCTGGGCAGTGTTAGCTCTTAGTCTTGAACCATCAGGGCTGCTCTCCTCTTCCTAGCACTGGCCACTTTTCCAAAGGGAAATGTATGCCCCGCAATTTGGTATTTGGAAGGTGTTTGGTATTTGGTATTTCTTCCACTTTTCATTTCTTAAATGCCTTTATCCCCAAATAACCCTTGTGCCAAAGTAGCACTTATAGGGGTGGCTTATTTTTGGACCCCTTTATTAACAAACTGGAAATTAAGCCAACCAGATTATAGGATAATCTTGAGAGTTAAATGAGAATTATATATAAAACTTGGAATCCTACTTCATCAATGCTAGTTATTATCATGTCCTCTCCAATTGCTTTCCAATTGGTTCAGTCATTTCTTGTTGCTGACATGATTACCCCATGAGTCGGCTAGGCTAATAATGAGATGCCTTCAGTTTCTTGCATAGCCCCAGAGGCTTCTGTTAAGCCCCAGGTTTGGGTTGTGCTGACCAGGGTATAAAGTTTACGTCTTTGTCCATCAGTCACATCTAGTATCACTTGGTTTCCTTTTTCTTTGATCCTTTTTCTCTGATGAAACAAAGGAGCTTCATCCAGCTTGCCATTCTGGAAGTTCAAGGACTCAAGGATTAAGGAGCGATGCCATCCAGCTGGCTGAGTTCCTAGACAGCACAGGGCATCCTGCAGCAGGAGACAGGGAGCATGGGCATGTCCTCTGACCTCTCTCTTTTCCTAGTAAGTCAACAGTAGTCATCATGGGGGCCCCGCCCTGATAGTCACATCGGATCCTAGTCACCACCCAGAGTTCCACCTCTGAACACCATAGTCACACTGAGTTGCCACCCTCTGAATGTCTCGCATGGAAGGTGAAGTTTGAAATTTCCTTTTTTTTTTTTTAAGATTTATTTATTTTTATTGGAAAGTCAGACATAGAGAGGAGGAGAGACAGAGAGGAAGATCTTCCATTCAATGATTCACTCCCCAAGTGACTGCAACGGCCAGTGCTGCACCAATCCGAAGCCAGGACCCAGGAACCTTCTCCAGGTCTCCCGCACGGGTGCAGGGTCCCAAGGCTTTGGGCCATTCTCGACTGCTTTCCCAGGTCACAAGCAGGGAGCTGGATGGGAAGTGGAGCTGCCGGGATTAAAACCAGTGCCCATATGGAATCCTGGCACATTCAAGGCGAGGACTTTGGCAACTAGGCCATGGCGCTGAGCCCGGAAGGTGAAATTTCAACACAAGAACCCTGGAGGAACCCATGCAAACCATTCCCAACTACAGCAGGCAGGAAAAGGGTGCTCAGCTGAGTTAGAATGCCCAAGTCTGTCCCAAAAGCAGAGACAGTGGAGCCAAATGGAATGACAAACGGAGGGAACTTTCTCTCTGGCTGAGATCACATGGAATTTCCCATGAAAGTTTTCTTCCACAAACTGGTCTCTCAGAAGGAAGAGCTGTCTGTTTATTTGTACATAAATTTGGTCATGAGACTGAGTAAACAGAAGTGTCATCAATGTGTAGCATCTAGCTGTACAGCTTCAAGTCATCATTTGTTAAAACAATGATCAAATCTCTGAGATTGAAATACAATAGCCAGGACCCGGTGTGATGGCTCAGTGGCTAGATCCTCACTCTGCACACACTGGGATCCTATGCAGGCGCAGGTTCATATCCCAGCTGCCTAACTTCCCTTCCAGCTCCCTACTTGTGGCCTGGGAAAGCAGTTGAGGATGACCCAAAGCCTTGGGACCCTGCAACTGCATGGGCGACCTGGAAGAGGTTCCTGGCTCCTGGCTTCAGATCGACTCAGCTCCAGCCATTGGAACTACTTGGGGAGTGAACCAGCGGGCAGAATAGCTTTCTCTCTGTATCTCCTTCTCTCTGTAAACCTGCCTTTCCAATAAGAAAATTAATCATGTATATGCCAGCTATTATATATTTAATATATATCGTATATTTATATATTTATTTATAATATGTATAATAACTGACATACATATGCTTAATTTATATATGTGTGAGTATGTATGTGTTTCCAAATGTATATGTAAAACACACAGAAAGAGAGGAAAAGTCATCTGTTATATCCCAACTAGGAGGAAAAAAATTAATGACATGAAAGCCCACATTCCATGTTATCTACATTGCAGCACACTGGAACATAAAAGCAATCAGTATCTCAATCCCCATGTATTTTAACACAATAATTAACTCACATAGGACAATGTATGTTTAACAGGAAAAAAACCTAACCTGAAGCAGTGAAGTAATTCAGAGTGAACACAACTCCTGATATTAGGTGCATTGAGCATGAAGTGTTTTGGAAAAACAATACTATTTTGATGATTACCATATCTCAGGTTACATCTGAATAATTAATATATTTATCCTCAATATTGCATTTTCAAAAGGGAAGTGTTACCCTAGATACAAATATTCCACCTAGAATCAGCACTTCTCATTGTTACCACCCGTTATATGTCTTTTATCGCCTATTTAGCCAGCTGTGCTGCTTTATAGGCAAAAGCAAACATGTAACAGATGTTCCTGGAATGTAAAATAGGAGATATTTTCAATCATCGAGAGCTACATTGGTTAGGGATGAAAGGTGTCTGAATTGGAAAGCAGATTAGTTTACCCATTAAGAATAACAGATGACAGAATCAAATCTGCCACCTGCCAGTATGTGATCTTGGGTTAAATTAATGCAAATATTCTGAGCCTCAGATTTCACACTATAAAATGTGAAAGTGTCTGTATTCATGGTTTCTACTATCTAGAATAAGTGTGCTGGTTAAATGAGATCTTTCACAAACCTTCCCAACATCCCAGGCACTGGGTGAGGTGAGCGTTCAATACATATTAGCTCTTCATTATTTCACTTTGATTGAAAAAGCTATGGAGAGCAAGGAAATGGCCTGAAGTAGGCAAGTTGTCTTGGTGCAGTGATTTTCAACCACTCTGACAAAAGGCTGTTTCCAAACCTACTGTCTAGTCGCGGGGGGAAAAAAAAAAAAAAAAGAGGGATAAGTGGGGAGGGCTGTGGGGATGAAGCTCAAAAACTTTCATGTGGAGTTTGACACTGTGGCTCAGCTGGTTAAGCTGTATATCCCACTTTCCAATCAAAAAAAGAAAAAAAAGGAATGCAAAGTTGGGGCTGGCCATCTAATGTATTGACAAGACCATCAGTTTGGGAATAGAAAGACTGGGATCAATCCTGTTGTGCAGCAATATAGCAGATTTAGCCACTGCCTACACTACTGGCATCCCATATGAGCATCAGTTAGAGGACTGGCTGCACCCTTTTCGATCCAGCTACCTGCTAATGAGCTTGGGAAAAGCAGCAGAAGATGGCCCAAGAGTCTGGGCTCCTGTAGCGACATGGGAGACATGGAAGGAGCTGCTAGTTCCTGCCTCTTGGCTTTGGCCTGGCCAAATCCCCATTTAGGGATTGAACCAGTTGATGTAAGAGCATGCTCTTTGTCTCTCTGTCTCCATTACTCTGCCTTTCAAATAAATACATAAATCTTAAATAAAAAGGGAAAAGTGTAAAAAAAAAATCTATCTCCCTCCACTTTGACCTTCTCTGGTTCATATGACATTGATAAAGTCACATTTATGTCGCAGGTACCTCTTTTTTGAGATGAAAGTGATAGCAGTACTTAAACTATTCAGAACTTTATGGGTGTAAGAGTCAAATTAGTCTAAGAAATTGCTGTGGAAACATAAGGAATTACAACATTGCCCACATGTGTCAAGGTTAGCATCAGCTGTCCTCAGAAGGCTAAGTATAGCAGTAAAGGCAGGAACAGCCCTGGATAGGAATTCAGGATAGGTGATCTTTGAGGCCCTGCAGATCTATAATGCAGACCTTGAGCCAAACTAATTACTTATGCTTGACTTACTAGATCGAAAAAATTCTTTTTTGGTCAAAAGAAGGCCCAATGAACAATCAGGTGAGAAACTGTGTGTAGCATATTAATACAGTGAATCCACAGGTCAACTGAGTTCCAAGTAAACTCCTTTTTTCTCAAATAATGAGCAGACATGATTTCCATTTTTCATAAGATCCATGGCTAAATAATCTTTCAAATGTTTTCATACTTCATTTCACCAGAAATCTAAACTAAAATCAATTTTGTGATGCGGAAAAAATGGAGCTTGTTGTAGAAAAGACTAAGCTGGGAGATAACTCATAATTGAAAAATAATGATCATGAGTAGCCATGGAAATTGTTGCAAAGAACTGAATTTAAAAGGAGGAACTTCGAAAAAGCAATGAAAAAAAAAAAAAACAGAAAAAGCAATGAAATCTTCCAAATTAATAATGAGTCTAGTTAGGAAATCGTAGACTGGCAGGCAGATAATCACCGCCTAGGTGGATTCCTGTTTTTTTTTTTTTTTAAGATTTATTTTTATTATGTTTTTATTGGAAAGGTGGATATACAGAGAGGAGAGACAGAGAGGAATGATCCGAAGCCAGGAGCCTCTTCCGGGTCTCCCATGCAGGTGCAGGGTCCCAAAGCTTTGGGCCGTCCTGCCGGGATTAGAACCGGCGCCCATATGGGATCCCGGGCATGCAAGGCGAGGACTTAACCACTTGCGCCACCGCGCCGGGCTCGGATTCCTGTTTCTAAAGCAGCAAGTTCATGAACAGCTCACAGCGGTAGGAAGAAGAATTTGCACCAACACATGCTTTATGGTGGCTGGCCTGGAGAAATATCTTAGCCAAAGAGAGAAGTTCTGTGTCACAGCGTTGGGCCTTCTCATATGGCCGTTGCCCCCTGACTTGTCACAGTTCTTTTCAAAGTGTTAAGGATCCTTTTCACACAGTTATCTCTGTGTCACTAATTTCCTTCTTCCTAGAGGCTTCAGATTGGTAGCACTAGTGGCTACTGACTGTAGGATAACCAGCTGCCCTGCTTTATCCAACAATGAGGGAGTTTCCAGGTCACTGGCATTTCCAGTCCAAGCAAGCTGACAAAGTTGTCCACCTCTCTACCTGGGCACTCTTGAGGTGCTCAGCAAACCTGAAAGGAATTCGCTGTCTTCCTCTCCAACATAATTCATTCCCGTTTTTCCCTGAGTGATGGACAGTACAACTGCCCACTCTGATCTCTATACTCAACATCTTGGAGTTATCACAGATTCTTTCTAACTCAGAGATGCATTATCACAACAAATTAGTTGAGCCGGCGTCCCATATGGGTACCGGTTCATGTCTTGGATGCTCCACTTCCCATCAAGCTCCTTGTTTGTGGCCTGGGAAAGCAGTAGAGGATGACCCAAAGCCTTGGGACCCTGCACCTGAATGGGAGATCCAAGAAGATGCTCCTAGATTTGGATTAACTCAGCTTTGGCCACTGTAGTCATTTGGGGAGTGAACCAGCAGATCTTTCTGTCTCTCCTTCTCTCTGTAAATTTGCCTTTTCAAAATGAATACATAAATATTTTTAAAAACTGAAATAATAAAAAATAAGAATAAGAAAGGAACAAAAGATAAAGAAAGTATCTTGGGCACATGTCAGCACTTGACGATGTTGGTTAAATATCAACTGGTCACGAGCTACTCTGTACCCAATGTCCACGCCAGCCAATGAGTTTAAAATTCACATCCAAGGCAAATGCAATAAAGATCTGAGATCCAGTGGTGTGTCAATGTAAGGAGTAAAGTCAAAGGCATTGCAAAAAGCCCTCTGTGCTAAGTGCAAAATTTGAGAGGTCCCAAGAGCCCAAGTTCTGTGGGAGAACAAAACAACACAGCAGTTGCTCACCAAAGCTTGGAGGGCATCTGGTAGGGACAGAGCAACAGATGTTGTGTGTTGCAACCCAGCTTCCCATTTTCTCGTTCTTTGCATGTCTGTTATTAGAAAGCAATGTCCTGAAAAGGTAAACTTACAGTGTGATGTAAGCTGACTTCATGCCTTTAAGACACTGTGGTAGAACTGTGCTGGCTGTTGCTGAGTCTGAACCAGTAGCTTCGGGTGATGAGAGATGGATCCGGACAGCCTAGAGAAAGCAGCCACTGTTTTTGTGAATCTGAAGCCTACAATCTTTCCTCCACCAGGAGTCACCTCCCAGGTGTGCAACAGAAGTGATAGTGTGTTGTCTTGACACAGCATCCCAACTTTCAAAGCCAAGGTGGTATTTCCCCAGTACACAAGTTCTTAGCCTAAGTATCTTGCTGTCATATCAAGATTGCATTGCCTGGTTCTGCACACCTGCCTTTTTCTAACTGATAGGTCTGTTAGTCTTCCAAACATTGTTGAATTTTCGGCTCTGTGTAAATTGCCTGTCCTTCATTCATCCTCTAGCATTGCTTTATGCCTCCATACTTCGCTTCTGTTCTCTGTTCCTTCTGCTCAATCACCCTTACCCACCAGGCATGCGACTTCAAGCTTGTCCTGAATGTCTTCTTCTTGTCTCTCAAAACTTCACTTAGCTCTTTTGTTTTTTTTTTCCTCACTCCCTCAGCAGAAGTTTGTCCTCCAATGTAGGACATTATGCAAACTTTTGTTATAGTTTTTATTTTTTACTTTGTATTATGATTAGCTCTCAGGCTGGTCTCCTTTGATAAGATATAAACTCTTTCGAAGCCCAAACTGGGTCATATCAATTGTTTTTCTGTCCTGTAGCCTGTTATTTCAACTCCTCTCCTGCCAGCACCTTCAACACTGGTATCTCTGAGCTTATATAATACCAGCCCTGCAAAGTATCTTGCCTTGCCCAACCCAACACCCACACCCACTCTTTTCCCAGCAGTTGTTCCCTCCCTGTCCAGTTTTGCTCTACTAGTTACTGATCCTCAAACACTTAGTCCGGGGGAGATACAAGGGTTAGTTCTCTCCTTTTTAGATTTTGTTTATTTGAACAGCAGAATTACAGAGAGAGAAGGAGAGAATCTTCCTTCCACAAGTCACTCCCCAAATGACCACAATCTCAAGGACTGAGCCAGGCTGAAGCCAGGAGCCAGGAACCTCATCCAGGTCTCTCACATAAGTGGCAGGAGCCCAAGCACTTGGGCCATCTTCTGTTTCTTTCCCAGGTGCATTAACAGGGAGCTGGATGGGAAGTACAGCGGCTGGGACTTGAACTGGCACCTATATAGAATGCTGATATCACAGGTGGCGGCTTAACTCCTGACACCACAACATAGGCCTCCAGGGGTTACTTCTTTAACTCCCAGATAGGATGCTGACAGGTAGCCAGCATTATCAGGAGGTGTCCTTGCTTTTTGCATTTCTTGACCCAGTGGTTCTTTAAGTTTACTTGCTGTTGTCAGGACTCTGTGTGCTCAGTAAACTGGAGTTTGGGTATAGGATAGAGTCCTTCTGTAGGTGATGCTAGAAAGAAACAAGGGCAGTAATGCAAATAGAAGTGGAGATTCAAGGTGAAAGATCATTATGTTAACCAGCTTGAATGTTGGGAATGTACAAATCAATGAGTGAAAAAAAAAAAGAAAACAAAAACAAATCAATGAGTGGGAGGAAACATGAGTCACATATTAAAAAAATAGTCACCTCTGTCCCTCACCGTTTTGTGTTGCTTTGGCTCAGTTCTTGTTCTCTTTCTCCCCTCTCCCTTTCACTGGCATCCGTAAGGTAGTCTATAAGGCATATTATGTAGCCCAAGTTTTCTCCAGGAACAGGCTAGAGGGTAGAGCCTTATGGAATGGAAAATGCGAATATATGCCATGGCTCCAGTTGAAGAAGTTTCTGAGTGAGAGAGTAAATCCTGAGGCAAGTCTACCATGGAAAGATGGATCATAAGTTTTCCTGGCAATAGATGGAGTAAAATAATAATCTCAGTTGTTTACTGAATCCTTACAACATGCCAGATCTTTTGCATTCATGATCTGATTGCATCCTCAAAACTGTCCAATGAGCCATGTATTATCCCTATGTTACAGATGTGGAAAGTAATCTTCAGCCAATTTATTAACTTTTCTAATAGCAAATAAATGGCAGAACCAACAGTAAGTCAATACTGAAATCCAGATTAATTCCGAAACCTCCCTGACAGGACATCCCAAATACAATTTATTCATTAGTCAACAGATGCCTACTGTGTTTCCACTGGAAGCCAGGCATCCACTGGGCATATATTAATAACATAAAACAAAAACATGCCTGTCGTGGAACTCAGAGCCTAGTTAAAGACATAACCATTGATCCAATCATCACACAGGCACCTGCAACAAACAGCATGAAGGAGACATGTGTGTAGTCCTCCAACAGTGTGTAACAGAGATCTCACCTGCAAGAAAGGACATGCTTTCCTTCACCTGTTCAGCTTTCATTCTAGAAACTGGGCTTCAGTTTGCTCCAGGAAACCATTCCTACCCCATGCTGTGACAGTGCAGGTCAGATGGGCCTGATGGCATCATTTGTTGACCCAGTCCTGACTAATGAAAGTGCTACTGTGGGGCAAGGCAGTGACATGACTGTTAAAGTGCTGCTTGGGGTACTTCTGCCCACATCGGGGTGCCTGGATCTCGTCCCAGCTCCTCCACTTCAGATCCAGCTTTCTGCTAATGCGCACTCTAGGAGGCTGCACAGGATGACTCAACAACTTAGACCCCTTGCCACCCATGTGGAAGACTAAGATTGAAATCCAGACTCCTGGATGTGATTTGGCCCAGCCCTGGCTGTTGTGGATATAGAGGAAGTGAGTCAGTAGACAGAAGATCTTTCTCCAACTGACTCTGTCTCTCTGCTTTTCAAATAAAATGAAAATAAGCAAATAACCTTTTAAATGATTACAAAATTTAAAAAGAGGGCCCGGAGCGGTGGACTAGAGGCTAAAGTCCTTGCCTTGCACATGTCAAGATCCCATATGGGTGCCAGTTCCTATTCCACTTGTTCCACTTCCCTTCTAGCTCCCTGCTTGTGGATCGGGAAAGCAGTGGAGGACGGCCCAAGGCTTCGGGACCCTGCACCCATGTGGGTGAACCACAAGAAGTTCCTAGCTCTTGGCTTCTGGATCAGCTCAGCCCCAGCCCTTGAGGCCATTTGGAGAGTGAACCTGCAGTAGAAGATCTTTGTCTCTCCTTCTCTCTGTAAATCTGATCTGCCTTTCCAACAAAAATGCATAAATCTTTTTTAAAAAATTAATTCACAAAAAGATCTTTAAAAAAAACAACTCATAGAATAGAGGAAAGAGGAAAAGGTAGAAGAGCTAGCAAAATGTTAGCACTACTGAAGCAAGGTTATTTGAGGGAAGGTTATATACTGTCTTTCTACTGTCCTATATTTTAATGTATTCATTATAAAATAATATTTTAGGGGGCCAGTGCTGCGGCTCAAAAGGTTAATCCTCCCCTTTCAAACACCACATCCCATACAAGCATCAGTTCAAGTCCTGGCTGCTCTATTTTTCTGATCAAGTTCTCTGCCTATGGCCCGGGCAAACTGAAGGATGGCCCAAAGCTTTAGGATCCTGCACCCAACTGGAAGACCCAGAAGAGGCTCCTGGCTTCAGATCGGCTCATTTGGGGTGTGAACCAGCAGATGGAAGATCTTCCTTACTGTTTTGCTCTCTATAAATCTGCTTTTCAATTAAAATAAGTTAATCTTTTTTTTAAGATTTATTTTTATTGGAAAGGCAGATATACAGAGAGGAGGAAAGACAGTGAGGAAGATCTTCCGTCTGATGATTCACTCCCCAAGTGACCGCAACAGCCGATCCGAAGCCAGGAACCAGGAACTTCTTTCCGGGTCTGCCATGCAGGTGTAGGGTCCTAAGGCTTTGGGCTGTCCTTGACTGCTTTCCCAGGCTACAAGCAAGGAGCTGGATGGGAAGTGGAGCTGCTGGGGTTAGAACTGGTGCCCATATGGGATCCTGGTGCGCTCAAGGTTAGGACTTTAGCCGCTAGGCCACGGCAACCAGGCCCTTAACGAATAAAACTATACTTTAAAGGTAAATTCTCAAAAGAAATCACAGGTGAAATCTGTCAGTGAACCCAAGATATACTCAACAAACTAGAAAGCAAAAACCAACAACACTTTATCACTAAGCACTACTGCCAATGAAACTACTATAGAAGAATCGTTTCATTTTTATTCCTTCCCTTATTCCCACAGAGTGCGCTGTAAAACAGATTAGAATGGTACCCAGTCATCCAGTCCATCCTGGTAGATGCAGGAGTGGTAGTAGGGAGGGAGTAAAAAAAAGCGTGCCTTCATTCACAGAGGTACACAATGAGTCTTCAAGTCTTTTTTTTTTTTTGGAAAGGCAGATTTACAGAGAGAAGACACAGAGAGAAAGATCTTCCATCTGCTGGTTCACTCCCCAAGTAGCCAAAATGGATCCCCATACGGGATCCCAGTGGTTGCAAGGCGAGGATTTGGCCATTGGGCCATCGAGCTGGGCCACACAAGCAGTCTTTATAAAGTGGTTGATAGGGAATTCCAGAGACCCCCTACTGGTAGAAGCCTGACTATTCTGTCCCTTGAAGGGAGGAGCAGGGGCAGGCTCACGTGGGCCTGGCTTCCTGGAGAGGGAACACAGACAGCTCCAGGCAGGGTGGGATGGAGGAAAAGGGGAAAATCAAGGCCTAAGCTCACACTCCTGTCCCTGACCTCTGGAGAGACCAGCAGTGGTTGAACCTCTGTGAGAGACAGAGCATGGTAACCTGCTAGGTCTGCCTCCTGGGGCCCTGAGCAGAGTAGAGCAAGAATGGAGAGAAGATTGGGAGGAGTAAACAAACTATACAGCACAGTCTACAGTCTGTGATACGAGGTTCACTGTGTTGGGAATATGACCCACCTGTCCCATCTCTGGTCACTCACAGCATGTGCACAGAGTCAGATTCATAACTGCTCATCACGTGAGGGTGAAATGAGTTAACAGAATAAAGCACCCAAACTGACATAGTTCTTAGTAAAAAGAACTCAAAAATATCAGTGCTAGGACGGGCATTGTGGCATAGCACGTGAAGCTGCTACTTGGTACAGCTACATCCTATAGTGTGTGGGATTGAGTCCCACTCCTGCTTCTGATCCTGCTGCCTGTAAATGTGTGCCCTGGGAGACAAAAGATGATGGCTTCAGTACTTGGGTGCCTGATATCCACATGGCAGACCTCCATGGGGTTCCTGTGTCCTGGAGTTCAACCTGCTCCAGCCCTGTCTGTTGCAGGCATTTGAAAAATGAACAGTTTAAAAAAAAAAATCTCTCACATCACTCTGTCTTTCTACCGAATAAATAAACTTCAAAAAATGCTATTAGCAAGACTTTCTGGACCTAGTTCCCTTTTTTCTGAATAGTTTTTCTTTCAGATTTACTAGACGCCAGCATTTTTTCTTTCTGTTTTGTTTCACTTTGGTTAATCCTCCACTGCCTGGCACAGTTCCTGAAATGCAGTAGGCACTCAAGAAACGCTTTTACAGAAAACTAACACTTCTTTTCCACAGCAGTTATTTTACTCTGTCTCATCCTGAGCATCACAGCAAACCTGTAAGGTATCATTGCTATTTAGAACAGATTGAGGCACAGCCAGGCTCCCTGATTACAGAAAGTAGACCAGGCCCTGTACCAGAGGCCTCATGCCTGGTACGTGTATGAGTGGTCACCAGCCACTCTGGCATCCCTTCCTGCCAAAGGATGGATTTCCATCCATCATGAACAGGTGAGCACCAGCTCCTGACCTGACAGGAAGACCTGAGGGTTTAAGCTCCTGAATCATCTTTGTGCTCCCATGAGACACTCATGCCTGTCCTCTGAAATAACGTAAGGGAGAAGCTATCTTTTTTCTCTCTTGTTAATGCTGCTTCTAATGTACTCTGGTCAGTCCTGATGAGGTGGGAACTCAACCTCCAACATCCAGAAAGGCCAGGCGTAACATCTATTAAGCAATTTCCTTGCCAGGCATGTAATAGCTCATTGAATCACCATGATGACAATCTATGGGGTAAAAATGACTATATCCCTATTTTATGCTTGACGAAACTGCAGCACAGAACAGTCTGGGGAACCTGCTCAAGCTCACGCAGCTAGAAAGCAAGGCAGAATGGTGAATGCCAAGTAGCCTAATGCGGGACCTGTACCCTTGAATGTTAATCACGAACAGCTTCCCACCCTTTTCTGTGCCTCTGCACCCTGGCACCTCTGCAGCCAGTTATGAGCTCACTATGAGCCTTGGTTATCTTAGATATTACTTACTGCTCGCAGTTAAAAGCAGAATCGAGGGAACATTCCGTGCTCGTATCTTGGCTGTCCACTCACTCACGGTACAGGAGTCTTACTGCTTATCTTTGCCCAGCACGTTCAGAGATGAAGCTGCGAGGGCATTCATTTCAGCTTTTTGTTGCTCCTCAGAGAAGGAATTTGTCTGGGAGGCTGTTAACAACAAACTCAAACCTTCATGGCCAAGAGCTTCTGGTGGGAATCAGATGAGAGAAAGAAAGCAAACAGCACGACAGCTAACCCCGTTCACACGATGTTAAGTTGTTGACATGACTGTTAGCACACCAGGTTATTTAGCATAACAAAAATAGTAATAAACTCAATTCTAAACTTGTGACACAAATTTGTACTCTCACAATTCAGTAATTACTACCTATTTTCTCACCCTACACGGCGTCTCCCTATCTTTGTTCTTTTCGCAGAGTTTATATGACAAAATGAACATAATTAACATAGATCTGACATATCCTTTCTTTTGTCAGTATGAACAGCCTCAAATCTGTAACAAAAATAGGAATTCCTTGGAATGAAAGCCTAACCAGAAACCAACTCCCTGACAAATGCTGCCATGTGAGACCCTTAGTAGTGTTCTTGGTGTACAGACCAGGGAAAGGCAGGGCTGGAGAGTCTGGCTGCAGCCCAGGCCCAGCGCAGGCTCGGCTGACCCCGTGAGGTCACCCTTCAAGCTGCTGACCCTTTGGAGTTGTTGAGTGTGTGGGGAGTGAGTCAGGCCTTTAGATAACCATGCTTGTGGGTCAGGGACAGCAGACCAGCCCTTCCGGGCAGTTTATTACCAACCAGAGCTGACAACTGAAGACTCTTCCTGCAGCTCCTTCCACTGGAGGGATTGAGCTTCACTCCTGAAAGAAGCTCTAGGAGGTTGTGGGGGAGGCAGAATTGTGCAATGGCTAATTCTCGCCTTGCACGTGCCAGGATTCCATAGAGGCACCGGTTTGTGTCCTGGCTGCTCCACTTCCCATCTAGCTCCCTGCTGGTGGCCTAGGAAAGCAGTCGAGGACGGCCCAAAGCCTTGGGATCCTGCTTCCACGTGGGAAACCCGGAAGAAGCTCCTAGTCCCTGGCTTCTGCTCCAGCTGTTGTGGCCATTTTCATTTTCGGAGTCTGTCTCTCCTTCTCTCTGCAAATCTGCCTTTCCAATGATAAAAAAAAAAATTCTAGGAGGGTGGGTATTTGACACAGCGTTGACCATATTCCAAACTAAAAGTGCCTGGTTTGAATCCTTCTTGTTCTGCTTTCTATTCAATTCCTGGTTATGCATTGCCTGAGAAGCAGCAGGCGAGGACTCAGCTATGTGATCACTACCACCCACGTGGGACACTCCGATGGTGTGTCAAGTTCCTGGCTTCAGCCTGGCCAGGTCCTGGCTGTTGTGGATGTTTGGAGAATGAACCAGTCAATGAAAGATCTTTCACTCACTCAAGTAAAATAAAAATATTTTAGAAGGCAGGGGATGGGGAGAGGAGAATTTCAGTAGCACATGTACGCCTCTGTGCGACCCACTATTTGTTTTCTAGACTGTTAGCAAAGCCACATCACCACATTTTAAAAGCCACAGTATGTTTCATCATTCAAGTCAAGCCAGCAGTCATTTTTCAGCTCCAGTGAATTATTCTGAGTCTAAGCAAAGAACCACGAGATGAGCTTCACCCCTCAAGTGGAAGGAAATACACTTGCAGCTAAGTGTGGCACCGAGCTGCTGCTGCTGTGCCAGCAGCCACGGCAGATGCAAGGAAGTGTTCCTGAAGGAAAAAAGAGCAAGATGACTTTGGACTGGAATGGAAGAAGGAGCTGTGTGAGTTTGCTCGAGCTGCTGTAACGAAGCACAACAGACTGGGTCTTTAAAGCAACAGACACCTGTGTTTTCACAGCTCCCATGTCCAGATGGCCTCTTTCTTGTAAGGACACCAGTCATAGTGGATGGGGATCTAGCCTAATGATTTCATTTTAACTTAATTACCACTTAGAAGATCCTGCCTCCCAATGCAGTCAGCATTCTGAGGTCCTAGGGATTGGTACTTGGGACACAACCGACTGTAACAGTGGCTTCATCTTGGGATTTTTCAAAAAGATAATGGGATTCTGTAGGTAGGTATGAGGACTGGGAAGGACATTTATAAGGAGGGAAGAGAGTAGACAAAGCCATGAGAGTGAGAGCAGCTAAAGCCCCAGATCACAGTCTGGCCCTTTTGGCCTTATTATAAAAAAAACTAGAGAGAGAGAGTAATTGAGTGTTGGTACACCAGAGCAGAGAAAAAGCTCTTCAGGCAGCACATGAACCGAACAATGGAAGTTTTAGACACCTTTAACTATGTGTCACGCATGAATCACAGGACATAAATTCATGACCAAATTTGTAATCTCACCATTTTAGACACTTGTATCCCACATTGGAGTACCTGGGGTTGCTTCCTTGACCTGACTCCTAATTCTAGCTGACTCTGGTAGGCAGCAGTGATGGCTCAAGTACACGGGTCCCTGCCAACCACATGGGAGTCCTAGGCCGAGTCCCCAGCTCCTGGCAGACTCCAATAAGGGGCCATTGTGTGCATTAGAGAGTGAACCAGGAAAAGGGATTTCTGCTTCTGTCTCTTTCTCTCAAATAAATATTTTTAAATGTCACAACCTATTATTATTATTATTATTATTATTATTATTAATTTTGTAAATGCCCTTACTATCTCAAGGTCTATTACTAGGAATTGATAGGAATTGAACCTCAGTCCTACTTTGAATGCCAGGTGGAGGTGTGCATTTGAGAGAATGGTGTGGGGAAGATAGAATTCTGTGGTCATTGGTCATCTCCACCCACAGGTCATCATGGAGCCAGCTCTTGCCCTTCCAGTCTAGCTGCCCTGTATGGTCATGTCACATTCAGGACACAGGACTCCTTCATGGCTACCGAGTATCATCCAGCAGCTGGTTGTTGCCATTGCTGCTGCTGTTTTGGGCCACACAATGACATTTAAACTAGTTGAAACTTGTGAATATCAGGAAATTCGACCTACAACATCCAGATTTATTGTGGTTTTTTTTTTTTTTTAATTGGGAGATATGGTAAATCTTGTTGCCATCTTACCTGAGGATATTCAGGCACAACTCAGTCGTGATTTTGCCATTTAGAGTCCCATCACTGAGGAGTGTTCCCTGCTTGGCCTTGGGGGACCCCGAGTTTGCAATACCTGCCCTGCTAGTACAATGCAGTCACTCCTCTTAGAAACCTCACTGCATCCTCTGTCTACTGGCTGGGCGCATCAAGGTTTCCTATGCGAAACCCCAGACTTTCCCTCTGCCTGGAAGCCTGGAAGAACTTTCCACAGACTCAAGGAAGGACTTATTGCTATTAACCATTTCATCCCACGCCCTTGTCCTGCACACCCTTTCCATTCTACCTCCTCCAGAAACTTCTCCATTCTCCTGTGGGATGGTTGGGTATCTGGAGTAAAAATAGAATGCACGAAGGCCTATGCTGTGGTGCAGTGGGTTAGGCTGCTGCCTACAATGCCAGCATCCTAAATATGTCCTCGTTAGAGTCTAGCTCCCTGATAGTGCACCTAGGAAAGCAGTGCAGGATGACTCAAGTGCTTGGGCACCTGCACCCTGATTCATGGCATTTGACTTCAGCCTGGCTAAGCCCTGACCACGCGTGTATGGCCATTTAGGGAGTGAACCAACAGATGAAATATTCTCTCTCCCTATCTCTCTCTGTAACTCTGCCTTCCAAATAAATAAAATCAAATCTTTTATTTTGTGCAATGTTGCAAGAGCAAAAAGCTGACTACCTGCTTCAGCGAAGAAAGAGCAAGAGGAAAACAGAGTGAAATTGGGAAGTTACCCCTCAAAATATTGTCAGCTGCACTTAGGACAGCTTTTCTGTGACAAATAATTTTCTGTGACAAATAATTGTTTCTATTCATAATGCACTCTGCCCCCTACGTATTTTCTTCGGATGATAAAAATGTTTATGCTTGGATTCAGCGTAGATTATCCTGATATTACATCATCGAACCACTGTTCCCAGGGGCCAATCCAGCATACATCTGCTTGCCTTGGCCCTGAGCAGGGCTGACCTCAGCCATGCAGATGCCATGGAGATTTCTCAATGTTTGTCCCACCTGTGGCTTGTGAGCCATGCTGTGCACAGTGAGAATCAGAACCCTGTTGTTCCCCATGATTCTCTGCAGTCAAGGGAAACTTAGTGATACATTGTGATCTAGCATATTCCTTCTGAAAACATGTGTTCTAAGATGCCTGGGCTGCCTCTGGAGTCACCACACATTATCCCACCTGAGGGTGGCATCTTTCTGGCCACTGTGGTTCTTTCCAATGTGACCTCATCAGCCACCAAAGCTTTATGTCCTTGCTTTTATGATCTGATGGGCAGCGATGTCCCTCTTTCATTCCTGTGTTATCTTTGTACAAAGTTCATGCACCATGGTAGTTTGCATTGATGACTGAAAGGTCCTTGCTCTGTAACAAATGCACAGTGAGTGGAACAATGCTACAGGGTGAAAAGGCCACACACAATGGTGAAATTGTGCTGTATGCATGGCCATCTAGAATCAGGTCCACAATTTAAACTCTACCTTCTTTGATATACCCATAAAATGTACAAAAGGGACCCAGCGTGGTGGCCTAGCGGCTCAAGTTCTTGCCTTGCATGCACCGGGATCCTATACGAGTGCTGGTTCTAATCCTGGCAGCCCCACTTCCCATCCAGCTCCTTGCTTGTGGCCTGGGAAAACAGTCTAGGACGGCCCAAAGCCTTGGGAACCTGCACCTGCGTGGCAGACCTAGAGGAGGTTCCTGGTTCCTGGCTTTGGGTTGGTGCAGCTCCAACTTTTGCAGTCACTCAGGGAGTGAATCATCAGACAGAAGATCTTCCTCTCTATCTCTCCTGCTCTCTGTATATGTGACTTTGCAATAAAAATAAATAAATCTTTAAAAACAAAGCAGGGGGTCGTGGAGGGCTCAGTCAGAATCATGTATGCTATAGGACTCGCAGGTGGAGTTTGAGGCAGCAGCCATCTTTTGGGATTGAAGTCCAGATGGTTAACGTGAAAACTAATTTGCAATGTTTGATCCAGGTCTGGTGATTGGCAACTGGCTGGTGTGAGAAAACACCACAGACATAGAACCTAACATATTTCTAGACTCTTGGACTAGGGTGTGGGTATCTCTGTCTTCCAATGCCTTAGGTTGGTACTGGCTTTCATATCTGAGCAGCAACAAGGGCGTACTCTCCAGCCCGAGACGATCTGCACAGTACAGATAGTGTCTGTCTTATGGATACTTGTCTATTTGCCTTTTTATAGCTTGATGACAGTAAATACTAAATCATCCCTTGTTCTTATTTCACACTCAATTCCTTTTTTATTGATTTATTTTATACAATTCTTTTTAAAAAGATTTATTTATTTTTATTGGAAAGTCAGATATACAAAGAGGAGGAGAGACAGAGAGGAAGATTCTCCATCTGCTGATCCACTCCTCAAGTGGCCACAACTGGTCTTTCTTGTGTGTTCAGGGTCCCAATGCTTTGGGCTGTCCTCCACTGCTTTCCCAGGCCACAAGCAGGGAGATGGAGGAAGTGGAGTAGCCAGAACATGAACTGGCGCCCATATGGGATTCTGGCATGTGGAAGGCGAGGACTTAGCGACTAGACTACTATCCAGAAAAACTTTTCAAAGTTTTATTTTTTTTTTTATAAAGATTTATTTTTATTATTTTTTCATTGGAAAGGCGATATACAGAGAGGAGAGACAGAGAGGAAGGTCTTCCGTCCGATGATTCACTCCCCAAGTGAGCGCAACGGGCCGATACTATGCCGATCCGAAGCCAGGAGCCTCTTCTGGGTCTCCCACGCGGGTGCAGGTTCCCAAAGCTTTGGGCTGTCCTCGACTGCCTTCCCAGGCCACAGGCAGGGAGCTGGAAGGGAAGTGGGGCTGCCGGGATTAGAACCGGCGCCCATATGGGATCCCGGGCGTGCAAGGCGAGGACCTTTAACCACTTGCGCCACCGCGCCGGGCCCCAAAGTTTTATTTTTATTTAAAAGGCAAAGTTTACAAAAAGAGAAGAGACTGGGAAGGAAAGATCTTCCATCTGCTGATTTACTTCCCAAATGTCTGCCATAGCTAGAGTTATGCCAATCCAAAGCCAGGAGCTAGGAGCTTCTTTTGCCTCTCCCACACGGGTACAGGGTCTCAAGGACTTGAGCCATCCTTTACTGTTTTCCCAGGTCATAAACATGGAGCTGGATCAAAAGTGGAGCAGCTGGGACAGGAATCAGCATCCACATGGGATTCTAGTGCTGAAGATGGAGGACTTATCCATAAATAATATGTAGTAGTTATATATATAAACTTACAAATAAATAAATCTTTAAAAAATGAAGAAGAAACTCAGGCATGGTTCCAAGTAACACTGTTATGCCATACCATGGAAAACAGAATTTAAATACAGCAGATGGAAGTAAGGTTGCTAACGAGCTAACCAAAAAACAGAGGCATTTTCCTAACTGTAAAGATGAGCCCAGTATATCCGCAGGGTCCTTAACTACAG
The DNA here is from genome assembly GCF_017591425.1 of Ochotona curzoniae. Classification (NCBI taxonomy): domain Eukaryota; kingdom Metazoa; phylum Chordata; class Mammalia; order Lagomorpha; family Ochotonidae; genus Ochotona; species Ochotona curzoniae. Next base: position 26,722,635 of record NW_024465582.1, read on the forward strand.
GAGAGAAACAGAGAAGTGGGAGTGTCAGTGATGTAATGCAACAAAGACTAGAGAAGTCTTTCATCTGTTGGTTCACTCCCTTAAATGGCTGCAATGACTAGAGCTAGACCAAGCCAAAGCCAGGAGCATGGAACTCCAACTAGGTCTCCCTCAAGGGTGCAGAGAGTCAAACGGCCTGGGCCAGGTTCCAGTGCCTTCCTAGGCACATTAGCAAGTACCTGGATTGTAAGTGGAGCAACCAGTACACAAACTGGCATCCATATGGGATGTAATTGTTGCAGATGGATGCCTGATTAGTTACTGTACAACACAGACCCCAAAACTCATTATCTTAAACATTTTTAAAGGGTTAACAGCATCAGTTATATGGTATTTTCTTTTTTCTGATGGATTTGTTTCACTTGCCCTAATGTCTTCAAAGCCCATGCATATCATAGCACGTGGCCAGAATTTCCTTTATTTTATGGCTGAATAATAGTCTGTTGTGAGTAAATGCCACATTTTGTTAATCCAATCATCCATTTATGTGCATTTGGGTCACTTTCACCCTTTTTGACTACTTCAAATAAAATGACTACAAACATGAGTGTACTAATATTTTTATTTTTTGAAAGATTTAATTATTTTTATTACAAAGTCAGATATGCAGAGAGGAGGAGAGACAGAGAGGAAGATCTTCCATCTGATAATTCACTCTCCAAGTGACCGCAACGGCCAGTGCTGAGCCGATCCGAAGCCGGGAGCCAGGAGCTCTTCCAGGTCTCCCACATGTGGGTGAAGGGTCCAAGGCTTTGGGCTGTCCTCGACTGCTTTCCCAGGCCACAAGCAGGGAGCTGGATGGGAAGTGGAGCTGCTAGGACACAAATCTGCGCCAATATGGGATCTTGGCACGTGCAAGGCAAGGACTTTAGTCGCTAGGCAACCACACTAGGACCTCTTGTTGAAGTTCTTTATATGCTCTGGATATTATATATTTATCAAATATATGATAACTATCCATATTTTGCATGGTTCCTTTGGACATTTGACCTTCTGACCCTAGTTGACATTTTCTTGGCTAAAACATTTAACATACTGCCCTGATGTTAACGCAAACTACTCCAATTAAATGTTGTACAACTTCCAAATTATTTAGGTTAGAAATTTTTCTTCTTTATCTAAGCAACTGAATTCTTCCACTACATTTGAAGCCTACCTAACTTCATTTCCCCTTGCCATGGTTTGAATATGGTTTTGTTGGGGGATTGGCAGTCCTTGGCTGGGTTTATTCTAAGTTCTTGTCTCTTCAAATAAAAGGTCCAGAAAGGACAAAGAGATTTATTTAAAGGGGCTGTGCACACTCACACATGAATGTGGACAACCTCTCCCCACCTCAGCTCCATTCATGTGCTTGAAGGGTAGCGGGCAATGTGCAAGTCGTGTTCTCTAGGAAGCTACCCTGGCATTTCCACAAGGAGCTGCAGTACACACATGGTCACATGGGCATCTTCTGCATGATGGGGAAGTGGGTGGGCCTCGCCTGCAGCCATGTTGGATCAGCCCCGAAGGGAGTGGGGTTTGCAGTGGTGCCTGGCTCTGACAGACTACTGGAAGACTCACCCTTTTGCTAACTTCCACATAACCCACAACAGTTTGAGCATGTTGACCAAGGTTTCATGTGTTAAAGTTTAACACCTATTGTAAAGTATTTAGAAAGTAATTTTACTGTGGTTTGTAGTGATGGGACCTCCAAGATGATTAGGATGAGATAAGGTAATCAGAGTGGAGTCCCCATTACTGAACACGATGACTTTATATAAAGAAAGAGGAATCAGAGGACAGACAGACACAGGCACATTTCCGGTCTCTCCATGTGATGACTCAGGACTCTGACAACAAGAGGCCTCAACACACATGATCTTCAGATCTGTAAACCAAAACTAACCTGTCTATAAAGTTACCATGTCATGGCTATTCCACTACAGTAACAACAAAAATAAGCCAATATAGTCCTTCACTTTAGGGTATACCTTGCTTAAACCTTTATGCAAATGACAGTCCTTCAAAACATCCATAGACTTATAAGAAAAATCTGGGTACAAAAAGTTGAAATTTATGCATCATTTCTTCAAAATATGCATCCTCCAAGAAATTCTTTTAATGCATGCATTTGTTGTTGCTTTTTAAAAGTAGTATTTATTTTTATTGGAAAGGTAGATCTACAAAGAGAAAGAGAAAGAGAGACAGGAAAAAAGATCTTCTATTGGCTGTCTTACTCACCAAATGGCCACAAACATCAGAGCTGCACCTATCCGAAGCCAAGAGTCAGGAGCTTATTCCATGTCTCCCACATGGGTGCAGGATCCCAAGGCTAGGGCCATGCTCCACTGCTTTCCCAGGACATAAACAAGGAGCTGGACCAGCCAGGATACAAACCAGGGTCTATATGGGATCCCAGTGCTTACAAGGTGAGAATTTAGCCAATGAGCCATCGCACTGGGATCTCTGCATGAAATTTCTGAAGACTCCTCATATCTGGTTTTAGCTTCACTTCTATTCTACCGGTTTCTTTTAATTTATTCTAGGTTTTATACACATGCTTACATGCAGGCCTTGATAGAGGAAAAAAGGGTGAGAGACACATAGCAAATTTTCAGAATCATAGTCAACTTCTGCAATTTCAGGGCATACCTGCCTTTTGATTTTCTCATTTTTCTGTTTTAAATGAATGAGCAGTAGCTTTTTCTGGAAATAAAGTTAAATGTTCAAGGAGAAACAGAAGCCATGATCTAACAGAGCCATTCTGTGCTTTTGAAATTGTCTTATTTGGGATCAGCTCAATAACGCAACAGGATAACCCTTCACCTTACAAGTGCCGCCATCCTATATGGATGCCAGTTCATGTCCCAGCTGCTCCACTTCCCATCCATCTCTCTGCTTGTGACTCAGAAAGGTAGTGGAGGATGGCCCAAGTCTTTGCGAACTGGTACTCACATGGGGAACTCAGAAAAGACTCCTGTATCCTGGCTTTGGAAAGACACAGCTCTGGCCATTGCAGCCATTTGAGTAGCGAACCAGCAGATAGAAGACCTTCTCTCTCTCTCTGTGTCTCTCCCTCTCTGTAAATCTATGTCTAAAAATAAATTAATTAAATAAATAAAATAAAATACAAAAGATTTAAAAAGTAAATGTGAAATTGTCTTATTTTGCCAAAAGTGTTTGTATTACATTTTCTATGGAAGGCACAGATAATCCATCCAACCAGCACCTCATCAAGGAGATAAATATTTAAAACCTAAAAGATGGGCTAAGAACATCCTTTTAAAGGCGTTGCTTTGGAATCTCAAAGTATGGTATAGTTTTCCTTTAATTGTAATGACAACGGCATACCACCTTCTTCATTTGCCAAAATGAGTCTGCAGGACTAAATTCCATCTCTATCATCTAATTTGCCCTTGAAAAAGCCCTAAAAATATTCTATGTACCATCACATCACTTGAAATCAAGACTGGAATGAAATAAAGGTCTTGGAGGCTCCAAAGATTTACTAAGTCAATTCTCCCTCAAAGTCAAGCCAATCCATTATCTGTGTCCTAGCTGAAAGCAGAAATCAATTCCTCAAACAAGGTGGACACAAAGGTAAGAAAAACCTCCAAGGAAATGTCTTTAACTTCAACCAACTAAACAAAGACAATTTCTGTAATGCTTGGGGATAGCTAAAGATACTCTCCTTCAGGAAACAGACTGATGCCTCACCCAGCATCTACAGGGGACATTTCTACACCAAAGCTCAGTGTTGTCCTTTCTGAGTGAGATCTCATCTCTGCTGACAAATAGAACAGGTGGCTGGTGTGGGGGTGCAGTAAGCTCATCCTTTGACCTGTGGCAACAGCATACCATACGGTTCGTGTCCTGCCTTCTCCACTTCCAACCCAGTTACCAGCTTCAGGCCTGGGAAAGCAGCCTTTTCCCAGGTCCAATGCCTTGGAACCCTGCATCCACATGGGACCCAGAAAAAGCTTCTGGCTCCTGGCATTAGATTGCCTCAGTTCCAGCTACTGTGGCTATTTGGACAGTGAACCAGTAGACAGAAAACTTTTATCTTGCCTTCCCTCTCTGCATATTTTGTTTTTCAAATAAAAATTAAGATTAAAAAAAAAAAACAACCAGGATCCCAAATGGCATTCCTTATGGGCATAGGTCAAGCCCTCACTGCTTTACTTCCCATGCGGTTCTCTTCTAATGTGCCTGGGAAAGTAAGAGAGGATGACCCAAGTCCTCGGGGCCCTGTACCTATGTGGGAAATTGGATGAAACTCTAGGCTCCCAGCTTCAAATCTGCCCAGCTCCAGCCATTGTGGCCATTTGGAGAGTGAACTAGCTGATGGAAGAGCTCTTTCTCTCTCTCTTTCTGTAAACCTGCCTTTCAAGCAAAACACTTTTTTTAAACTATATGTTTAAAAAAAGAAGAAGTATGTCCTCCTCAACCTGGGGCTATTTCCTCTTTCAGATTCGATTTCTATGTTACTGAAGTTTCATTTCCAGATTAGAAAACTGCAGTGGGAAACTTACAATTACTTAGCTCTGTGAATTCCCTTTTCAGGGACAGAATGGTTGGGGCTGGCACCCTTGAGTCTGATACATCACACACGCAGTTTAAAATGCCAGCTCAGTTATTGACTGGTCTTATGACCTTGGGTGTGTTACTTAACCTGTCTGAAGTTTAGTTCATCCTCTACAAACTTCAAACAAACTTATCCCTTCCTTGTAGACAGGTATGAGAAGAACTTTAATGATCTATGACTGCGTGACAAATTATCCTGAAATCTAGTGACTCAGTGCAACGATGACTTACCTATTGACAATTCTGGATTCTGGGTTGGTCTCAGCTGGGTGGTTCTGCTCATCTTGAGTTTGCTCAGGCAACTTCAGTTACTACAGGCTTACCTGAGGCTGAGGACTCAAAAATCACTTTTAATGTTGAGATGGTCAGAATACCAGAGGCTGGCTGAGCCTTGCCCTCGTGCTGGTTTCTCCAGCAAGGATGTCAGACAGAATTCCCAGATAACACAGCACCAGGTGAGTGAAATAGCAACTTCTGTGCCTGGAGAGGTCTCAGGTCTGGAACGCACATATCTCTTCAGCAACATTCTGTTGGGCAAAGCAGATCATAAAGACAGCAGAATTCAATAAGATGATAAATAGACTCCATCTGTTGATAGAAGAAGTGTCAGAATGCACAGGATAAGCCCAGCACGGTGGCCTAGTGGCTAAAGTTCTTTCCTTGAATGCGTGGGGTCCCATATGGGCGCTGGTTCTAATCCTGGCAGCCCCAGTTCCCATCTAGCTCCCTTCTTATGACCTGGGAAAGCAGTTGAGGATGGCCCAAAGCCTAGGAGCCCTGCATCCACATGGGAGACCTAGAAGAGCTCCTGGTTCCTGGCTTCAGATCAGCGCAGCACCAGCCGTTGCAGTCACCTGGGGAGTAAATCATTGGACAGAAGATCTTCCTCTCTGTCTCTCCTCCTCTCTGTATATCGGACTTACAATTAAAAAAAAAAAAACTGAAAAAAAAAAAACCCTTGTGCTTCTATTCCTCATTTTAAAAAAATAGGTACTTATTTACTTATTACTTATTTGAAAACCAGAACAGATGGCAGCAATTCTTAATTGTTGAACTATCAAAACTTCTTGAGTAAGAATCTCGAAGCATGCGAGTGGGTGGGTGGGTGGGAGACTGGGTGGGGCTTCTCCCTTAATATCCCCCTTTACCTCAGATACATAAAGAAAACAATATGGAAATGGTAGTCTTCCCCACTTTCCTGTAGCCCTTGAACCTTTTTACCTTAATTAGCTATGTAAAGATTGTCAAAACTATAATTAAAAAATGGAAAAAGTTAAAAAAAAAAAAAAAAGAACAGAAAAGAGAGAGAGAGAGAATCTTCCATCTGCTGGTTAACTTTCCAAATGGATACAAGCCAGATGTGAGCCTGGCCGATGCCAAGAGGCAGGAATTCTCTCCTAGTCTCTCTTAGTCTCCTAGTGTAGGAGGGACTCAAATACTTGAGCCACTTTCCACTGCCTTCCTGGGTGCATTAACAGGGACATAAAGCAACAGGGATTTGAACTTGCTCTCTGATATGGGATGCTTACATCGCAAGCAGCAAGACAAGGATTTAGCTACTAGACTACTGCACTGTGCTCATGGCATATCATTATTAGCATAACTTCCTTTAAAACAGTGGTAATAAGTTCTACTTAATCAAATTTGTTTCCAAGATTAAAAACATCCTAAATCTTAAAAAAAAAAAAAAAAAAAAAAAAATGGGCCCGGCGCGGTGGCGCAAGTGGTTAAGGTCCTCGCCTTGCTTGCCCGGAATCCCATATGGGCGCCGGTTCTATCCTGGCAGCCCCGCTTCCCTTCCAGCTCCCCGCTTGTGGCCTGGGAAAGCAGTCGAGGACGGCCCAAAGCTTTGGGACCCTGCACCCGCGTGGGAGACCCAGAAGAGTCTCCTGGCTTCGGATCTGCATAGCATCGGCCATTGCAGTCATTTGGGGAGTGAATCATCGGATGGAAGATCTTCCTCTCTGTCTCTCCTCTCTGTATATCCGCCTTTCCAATAAAAAAATAATAAAAATAAATCTTTAAAAAAAGATCCATTACATCGTGAATGTGAGATCTTCAGAGACACCTAAAACAGCTAAGATGCTTACTTGAATATATTTCATGTGTGCTTTTCAAATTTGGAGGAGGTGTATAGGTTTCTTCCTTGTCTTTTTAAAGATTTATTTTATTGCAAAGTCAGATATATATATAGAGAGAGGAGGAGAGACAGAGAGGAAGATCTTCTGTCTGATGATTCACTCCCTAAGTGACTGCAAAGGGCTGGTGCTGTGCCGATCTGAAGCCAGGAGCTCTTCTGGGTCTCCCACGTGGATGCAGGGTCCCAAGGCTTTGGGCCATCCTCAACTGCTTTCCCAGGCCACAAGCAGGGAGCTGGATGGGAATTGGGGCTGGCAGGATTAGAACTGGCGCCCATATTGGATCCCAACGCGTTCAAGGTGAGGACTTTAGCTGCTAAGGCATCCCTTCCTTGTGTTTTCTTCAGGAATCATAACACAGATATCAGGAACATAGGGAGACTTTATCAGGGCTTCTAGTTATTAAATGAAGTTGCTTGATTATCTTACTTAGCAGTCCCATTGGGAGGGACTTGTCTCTATTCTTTCTTTCCCTTGATTTGTTTTAGATAGAAGAATCCACAGGTTGACATAGTCTCTTCACGGCTGGGGTTCTGAGGTCAGCAGTTCAGTTGGAAGGATCTCCAAAGAAACTTCATCTGAGATGATCCCAAACCTGATTCTTGGGTGAATTTGCCAGTACAGGGTCTGGCACAGTCTATCGCCCCAACCAGCTGATGCACATGCTGGTCGTTGCAATTGCTGGGTCAGGTGTGTTTCCAGCCCTGTAATCCACCTGAACCAATAGGTGTTGTAGTCCAGCTCGATCCTATCCACTTCATACTCATACTGGTCCTCACGCAAACCAGTGGGAGCTACAGCCTAGTTGGGGTGACTCCCCATAACCCCCACCAGGCCTGCTCCCTACCCTGGTTCCCATGCATGCCAGTATGTACCACAGGCTTGTTCAGTCTGTCCCACATCCCATTTAGTTCTGGTACATGTCAATGGGCATTGAAGCCTAGTTCAACCCAACCAACCCATTATCCAGCCCACACACATACTGGCAGGAGCCTTTCCCTTCCCCTGTTCTGGTTTTCATGTTCTCCAGTGGGAGTGGTTACCCACAAGGGAGGTGCCCACTATCGCCCTACTAGGCCACTCCAATTTCTGCATTGTGCACTCTCCAGGTGGTTCTGGCATTTGACTTAACAGAATTGGCCCCCAGTGCCAGCCTCTGCCAGCTGATGATGTGGCAAAGCCCAACCAACCCTTACCCACTCTAATTTTTGCTTGCACCAGTCGGAACAGTTTACCCAATCTGGCCCCTCCTAATCCAGCTCACATAAGGCCCACAGGTGTTGTAGCCCTGCCTGGTCTGGTCTGCCCCCATCCCAACTCCTGCTCTCCAGTGGCAGTGATTGTGCAGCAGGGGAGCCCATATTCCCCTGCCAGCTTTGCCTCCTCCCCCTCAGTTCTTACGTGTGCTCTTTGGATACTGCAACCACATCTGGTACGGCTCACCTCACCTTGACATTCCTTAATGTGCACTGGTATGTGTTGCGACCCAAACTGGCCTGACCCACACTCTATGCTGGTGCTCAGATTTGCCTGCGGTTGATGTGAACGGGTTCAGCCTGGTCTGCTCCCCACCTATGCCATATGTATGATGGTGGGTATCTTTCTCTGGCCTGGTCTAGGTTGCTCCATATAATGGTTTTTGCACTTACCTGTAGGGGCTGTGTTCCAACAGAGGAGTTTCGCAAGCTCCTCCTTCAGAACCTCTCCCTATGCCAGGTCTTGAGCACTGGTGGTTCCATGGGCCAGCCTTCATTGTTGGCCTTCAATCCATTCCAGTTCTTGATATTGGCTGTTTCACCCCAGCCAAGGCTTGTCCATACCCAGACACAGCACATACATGGCTCAGTAGAGGCAAAGACCCAGCCTAGTCCATTCTACATCTACCCAGGTTCTCCAGAGCGCCAGATGGTGCTGGTGTCTAGCCCAGCTTGGTGCACCCAGCCCCAGTCCACAATTGTGCCTAGGGAGATTGCAGCCATATCCAGACCAGAATACAGCCCCCACTCTGGCCCTTGCACCTTCCCGTGGAAATCCCAACCCAGCAAGGGTGTTCTCTCACAGCTCCCCAACTGAGTCTGTTCCCAACCCTACATTGCACGCGTGCCAGTGGGTGCTCTGACCCAGTTGGCTTAGCCCCTCACCTGTCTCAGCCTTTGCCTTCGATGCTGTGGCATACTATCCCTGCCTCAAGCAGACCAGTTGGTGTAAGAGCCTAGATCGGAATAACATGTGCTCCATTCTTATTCTTTATTGTGAGTTGAAGTTTGCTTGGACCTACCCAGTCCATCCCTTTCCAGTTGCAGCTCGGCCCACGCCATATCCTATTTTAGGATGCACCATAGGGTGGTGTTGCCTTGACCTGCCCAGATTGCCATGGGTTTCTTTACACGTTAGTGATGGCAGGTGCCATGGTCACTCCTAGCTCAGCCCATCACCACCCCAGCTCGGGAGCTAACCAGCGGGACTTGTAATTCCACAGGGTTGGGCCCACACTTTTCCCACAGAGTTTGCCCCGTGACCAAGTTCTCTCGTATGCTAGTTAGTGTCTTGACCCTGCCAAATTCCACCACCCAGTCAAGTAATGGTACCTAGCCCTACCAGACAGGCCCCCATCCACAGCTTTGGTGTGGACTGGTGTGTGGCAGTCAGTGATGTTCTATGCTAACAGCCCATCTCAGGATTCCTAATTGGGCTGGTGAATCAGTCTGGCCGAAATAGATATTATGGACACTCCCCTCCATTCCATCAGGTCTCAGTCCCCATGCTTGCCCGAAAGTTTCATGACCCTGCTAATGGGAATCACCCAGAATTAATCTCTCACCTACACTAAAGCTGGCCTTATTCATGGGTGTCCCTAGGCAGCAATTTCATATCCTAAAAACCCCAGAGCTTGCGGCTGGGCAGCCAGCAGGCAGAGCCTGGCCCCATTTGTTGCACTAGCTGCCCAAAGCCAAGGACTCGTTCACTGCCTTTCGGCAGTGGCTTTGGCCTCAGTCCCCAGCCTTGGGTCTGGCCTGGCAGGGGCACCCCCCACAGCTGCCACACTGGAGGTAGCTGCAAGCCGTACCCAACCCCAAGACCCTCCCAGACTCGTCCTGCTGCAAGGTTTTGGCAGCAGGGCAGAGCTAGGACTTTAATCCAGTTCCCAAGGTTCCCTCATGGCATACCAACCTGAGGGAAGATTTCTCTTGGGCCTAGAGAAAGCCAAGGACTCAGTCACTGCCTTTTGGCAGTGGCTTTGGCCTGAGTCCCTAGCCTTGGATCCAGCCTGGCAGGGACACCCACCACAGCTGCCACACTGTGGGGAGCTGCAAGCCGCATCCAACCCCAAGGCCTGGAGCTAGAAGTTCTTTTAGAATGTATTTGTTTGGAAGGCAAAGTTACAGAGAAAGAGGAGAAACAGAGACAGACTTTCCATCTACCAGTTCACTTGCCCCATGCTCACAAGAGTTGGGCCAGGCAGAAACCAGGAAGGAGCCCAGAGTTTCTTCTGGGTCTGGCACATTGGTGTAGGGTTTCAAGCACTTGGACCATTCTCCACTGCAGGGAGCTGGATGAGAAGCCAGAGCAACGTAGCAACGAGGAACCCGAACCTTGCTGAGTCTCATGGCAGGCCCCTGGTTGGAACTTAGAAGTTGCATCATTCCTTACAAATTGAATTCCTCTAAGTTTTGAGCCTCCAACCTAAAACTGAAATGTTACTACAGATGCTTGTGTCCAAATATTAATCTTTCCCTAGGATGTGTCACTTTTTTCTCCTTTCATGTTCTTCTGGATAACTTCCTGTACTATTACATCTCCCCCGTCTACTGACTTTGTGTAAAGAAGTAAAAAATGTAATCTTCACTATCAATGCTACTCAATGGAGGTGGCACATAATACATAAAAATCTTCGTTCTCTTAAACATTTGGATGGATTTGGGTATGCAAAAGTATGACTGAACTTCAGTTTGGAAGTTGACACTAGTGAGAATTTGCATTTGGGCCTTCTATGCAGGATGGAAAGGGTGTTGAAGTGATACGGGACATGGGAGAGGGGACAGAATTCACAACAGTTCATATGGTGCACAATGGCCAGTCAGTGTAAGAAATGGTGCGATAATCTCTTAACTGACTGTGTCTTGCGGAATTAGGAATGCAGAGCCAGACTACAATATTGACAAGAAGGAAGAGGAAGTAAAAGAGGAGGAAGAGGAAGAAAAATGAATAGTGATGAAGAGCTAATACTGACAACAAAATGAACCAAGCGTTGCTCTAGATTCTTTACTCCATATTAGGGATCTAGAGAGAATGCCATAGTTTCCCCAACCCATGCCTCCTTGCTCCTAAAGATTTATGGAGACCTTAGGGTTTGGGTTTCACAGTAAGTGTTAACATTCAAGCTGATCTTGTCCAGGTGACTTACAGCTGGATGACTTTTAACCTTTAGCCCTTACTTACAAAAATACTCCAAAAGAGATTTAAACCATGGTACAATGGTATATGCAATTTCCTTTTTGCTTCTAGCCCTGAGAGTACCCTCAAACTCATTATTGGAACACATTTTTATTGTAATTTTCAAGTTTATTATAATAATCATAAATATTTTCTGAGAAAGAACTATTTTTTTTAAATGTCTTTCATTTAAAATTGAAAAACTAGGCCCAGTACAACAGCTCAACTGGCTAAACCCTCATCTTGCAAATACCAGGATCCCATATGGGCACCAGTTCATGTCCTGGTTGCTCCACTTCCTATCCAGCTCCCTGCTTGTGGCCTGGGAAAGCAGTCAAGGATGGCCCAAAGCCTTGGGAACCTACACCCACATGGGAGACTCAGAAGAATCTACCGACTCCGGGCTTTGAATTGGCTTGGCTCTGCCTGTCGTGGCCACTTGTAGAGTGAACCAGCAGATGGAAGATCTTTCTCTCCATTTCTCCTTTTCTCCTTAAACCTAATCTGCCTTTCCAATATAAATAAATAAATCATAAATAAAAAAATAAAAACATCCCATGCTAAAATCAACCATGTAAACATCAGCGAAAACAAAATTCTTAAAAATAAATTAATTAAAATAAAATAAAATAGAAAAATTTGCCAGTGAATTTACTCCTTTTGTGGATCATGATCCTATACTATAGCATCTCTCTTATCTCTGGATTTGGCACTCCCCAATACTCTGCTTTTCCTAAATTGTATACTAGGGTTCCAAGGTTAATTGCTGATAAGTTCCTTTATGAGCTTTTATTCCTTGCATAGCCAAGTTTGAGTTCATTGGGCTCTGAACTCATCTTACAGCTCTCTGGAACCCTCCACAATGAACAAGAATTCCTTCTGTAAATCACCCTGGAAAGGCTAATGCCAGGCCTTCCTCGGCACAAGGCAGCTCTTGGCTGCCCTCTTCTGGGACTAAGTTCCCCATTCTGGTCCACCAGCAATGCTTTTGGCCCCAGCTCCCCTGCAAGCAGGCACGGTGGGCCAGGCACAGACCTACACCTTGACTGCCAAAGGATCTGAGCACTGGGAGTATTACCTCTACCTGTTTTTTCCAACTCTTAAATATTGCAGTTATTTTATCTACAAGCAAAATATTTCAGAAACATAATTAATGCTGAAGCCTCACAGATACAAGCTTCTTAAGTAGATTCAATATAAATACAAAATATGGAGCCGGTGGCGTGGCCTAGCAGCTAAAGTCCTTGCATTGAACATGCCAGGATCCCATATGGGCAGTCACTTGGGGAGTGAATCATTGGATAGAAGATCTTCCTCTCTGTCTCTCTTCCTTTCTGTATATCTGACTTTCCAATAAAAATAAATAAATCTTCAAAAAAAAATACTATTTCATCTTATCTAAAAATATTACATGTTGGTTTTATGCTATAATCACAAAAACTGATTTCTCGGGCTTGGCGCCGTGGCCTAGTGGCTAAAGTCCTCGCCTTGAATGTGCCAGGATCCCATATGGGCGCCAGTTCTAATCCCGGCAGCTCCACTTCCCATCCAGCTCCCTGCCTGTGGCCTGGGAAAGCAGTCGAGGACGGCCCAAAGCTTTGGGAACCTGCACCCATGTGGGAGACCTGAAGGAAGAAGTTCCTGGCTCCTGGCTCCGGATTGGCGCAGCACCAGCTGTTGTGCTCACTTGGGGAGTGAATCATCGGATGCAAGATCTTCCTCTCTGTCTCTCTTTCTCTCTGTATATCTGACTTTGTAATAAAAAATAAATAAATTTTTAAAAATAAATAAATAAGTTTATTTTTTAAAAATGAATTATATTTTTCCCCTCCAAGTTACTTCTTTCCCCTCCTTTTTGCATAAGGTGTCCCACTTTTTGAGTTTCTACTGCACTTCCAGGCTGTACTGCCTGAAACTTAAGCTTCCACCTAGGAATCCCTCTTAGCCTCACAGATGACACTATTCTGTGAACAAACACAGGAAGAGGCAAGGGAAAAGAGCTGCTGGTTCCCAAGGCAGTATGGTTTTAAGGTGTGTAACCTACCAGTATCTTCTGATCCTGCCTCCAAAGAGTGGATCAGAAAAGTCCCACAAAACAAGAACAAGTTGTAAACATCAAAAAGTCTTGCCTAGGGTTTAAGTTATCTATTAGTCTGTCTTCTGTTGCTAATTGCATAATACTATATGGCAGAAGTAGACACTAAGTTTAAGAAGGAATAGGTTACCTATAAAATGTGCCAGCCCTACATTGTAACTCCCCTATAAAATTCTTGTGTCTTATTTAGGAATGAGGAAGAGATGCTGTGATGGCCTTGGATCTCTGTGGGTTAGCCAGGAAACACCCAGAATGCCTCATACACTCAGTTAACTCCACCCTTTTGTATATCAACTAAAACACCACTCCCTATCTCTGTATCAGGAGACTGATAAAATGGGTGGGGTGCGTTATTTTTTGCTCTAGCTTTAGGACCAGGGAGGGGTCCTTCTTTCTTCCTTCTAGAGTTTAGATTCTTGCTCTAATATCCTTCTCTGGCCTCCTCCCCACCCTTCTCAGAGACAGCTCTCTGGCCCACTTACCATGGGTATCTCCCTATATTGGGCAGCCCAGACTCATTTGTGTAGATATCGTTTCTCATTCTCTCTTAAATAAACCATACATTCACTTGTACATGGTATTTATGACTCTGAATTCTAACCTCTGTGGAGGCAAAAACCTCTAATAAAATCAAGATACAGAGACCCAGCAAGGTAGCCTAGTAGCTAAAGTAGTTGCCTTCGACGTGTTAGGATCCCATACGGTACCAGTTCTAATCCCTGCAGCCCTGCTTCCCATCCAGCTGCCTGCTTGTGGCCTAGGAAAGCAGTGGAGGACAACCCAAAACCTTGGGATCCTGCACCCACATGGGAGACCTGGAAGAAGCTGGCACCTGGCTTCGGATTGGCGCAGCACTAGCCATTGTGGTCACTTGGGGAGTAAATCAGCAGACTGAAGATCTTCCTCTCTCTTTCCTTCTCTCTCTCTATATATATATATATATGCCTTTCCAATAAAAACAAATAAATCTTTTTTAAAAAAAAAAATGCTCAAGTGTCCCAGTGTCCTAAGTGTTGGCAGTGAATACCTAGGTAAAAGGATACTCTAAGATGAACTATGTCAACCAGCGGATTCTGGATAGATAGAGTTCATCATGATTGGAGTGGTGAAATGGGCAATAATTCAGAACTATTGAACTATCAAAACCTCTTGAACATGACCCTCAAAGCATGTCCCACATCGGGAACCCAGCAATGGTGTTGGATAGCCGTCCCCCATCCCAGGGTGCACAGAGGAGGTTGGGAGGCTGGGTGCAGCTTCTCCCTTCAAATCGTCCCTTCTCCCAGATGCAGGTGAAGAACCTCAGTATCAAAATCCCAACCATTTGTTCATGGCTCATTGCTAATAAGAAACTGTATGAACTTGCAAGCTAAAAGGCCCATGTAACCTTTTGCAGTCTATGTGACCTTTACCACTGATGGTTCCAAATCTTATGAATCAAGGCCCACCTAAGTCTGGTTATCTCACAGGTGGCTCCAAGTAATTAAGTGGGTGCTCCCCTTAGTTGCTGGAGGCATGGGCTGTCCAGCCGAGATAGGTAGAGAATGTGTGGCATTTCCCCTCACCTTGCAGGTTATTGTGAATTGCCCCTTTTCAAACTATTGTGGACTGCCCCTATAAAAATCCTATGAATGTGCTATTGGGGCCACATTCCAGTATGGGGTGTTGGTCCCGGCTGGCCAACTGGCCAGTCAGCTGCCTGCTCTCAACCAAGAACCCAGGCTCCGATGTGCTGAGCTTCAATAAGCCATCCTTGGGCACTTGGATCGACTTCAGACTCCTGGTGATTCTGGGAATCTCAAAATCTGAGCACACACAGGAAGGAAGAGAAAAAAGGATTATGGAAATAATGGTCTCACCTAATCACCAATATAAAAATCATCAACTGGGCCCAGTGCGATAGTGTAGCAGTTAAGTCCTCACCTTCAATACACCAGGATCCCATCTGGGCGCCAGTTCTAATCCCGGCAGCCCTGCTTCCCATCCAACTCCCGGGTTGTGGCCTGGGAAAGCAGTCGAGGACTGCCCAAAGCCTTGAGACCCTGCACCTGCATGGGAGAACCAGAAGAATCTCCTGTCTCCTGGCTTTGGATTGGCTCAGCTCCAGCCATTGTGGCTGCTTGAGGAGTGACCCATCTGGCAGAAGATATTTCTCTCTATCTCTCCTCCTCTCTATATATCTGCTTTTCCCATAAATATAAATAAATCTTAAAAACAAAACCAATCATTCAATCAATGAAACAAATCTTAAAAATTGTCAAGGACCAGACAGTGAGCAAAACAAGATTTATCTAGGTCAGAAACCTGCCATAGCACTCAGGAACAAAGCTTTCAGAAAGACCTGAGAAAATGGTTAAAACTGGTGTCTTTTAAGCAAAATTCAGGAAACAATCCTTCAGAGGGTGGGGATAAAACTCATCTGAGGGCCAGAATTGCAATCCTGTCTAGCCTGCTCATGATCTTGCAGTGAGGATTAGGTTTCAACACATGATGCCCTGAGATACATATTCAAAGTGTATTCAAGCCACAGCAGTCTCTAACAACTTTGTTGACACTGATAGGACTTGAAACCAGGTAGGTCTTTCCTCTTTCCTAGAGTAGATTATTACTTATTATGTCCTCCAGGGTACTAAAGAGAGGAGTAATTTTAGTATAGGGGCTAGAGGTAACTATCAGCAGCAGAGTCTAAAATCAGTTCATCTCATTGGGAGCCACAGTGTGGGGAGTCAGATGGGTCTATTGGTGGTCAGAGTAAGTATTTTTTAGAAAAATTTCTCTTCGAAAAATAAAAGCCTTGGGCACAACGCAAAGGCTCAGTTGGCTAATTCTCACCTTGCAAAGGTGCCAGGATCCCATGTGGGTACCAGCTGGAGTCCAGGTTACTCCACTTTCCCATCCAGCTCCCTGCTTATGGCCTGGGAAGGCTATGGAGGATGGCCCAAAGCCTTAGAACCCTGCACCTACATGGGAGACCTGGGAAAAACTCCTGATTTTGTATTGCCTCAGATCCTGCTACTGTGGCCATTTAGGGAAGTGAACCAGCTGATGGAATATCTTTCTGTCTTTCCTTTTTGTAAACATCAGCCTTTCCAAGTAAATAAAATATTTAAAATATATGTAAAGTCTTGCTTCTCTTCCATTTCACCTTCCAGGACACATTCTTCCTAGCTCTTTTTATCATAAAGAATGGGAGGAGGGGGCCACTAGCCACTCCCTTCTGATGGCCCTTTTGTCCTGAACAAGGCACTAGTTAGCATTACTGTACACTGTGAATGAGTTCCCTCTCCACCCTTTGATTTATGGTGGATTTCCCAACCTTTGACTGAGCTGCCACAGTTGCTAATACACAGAACACACACAAACTGTGGTTTTGCATGTTTTGTTCTGAGAAAATGATATTTTCCCTTGAATTTTCTCCAGGAAAAAGGGCTAAAGGTGAGCTCAGTAGAGTGCAATGGACTCTAGAAGTGGATTGACCTATCTGAAAAAAACCTAGTTCCACCTCCTGTCCAATTGTATGTTGGAAAGTCTCTTTTATCTTCCATAAGAGTTAACTGAGCAAACAGTAAAGCACTTGAGCAGCCCTCTGAACCAGGATAATGAGGGTTTTTTTGTTCACTGTAACATGGGATGGTGCTGTGACATAGCAGGTTATGCTGCTTGTGACATAGTCCCAACCATTCTGATTTTGATCCAGCTTCCTACTAATGTGCCTGGGACAGCAGGAGACGCTCAAGGCATCATTACATTTCTTAATAGGTAGTTAGGGTCATGAACCTACTGGAATGAGAAAAGGAGAGAATCTCTTTAAAAGTCTCTTTGAAAAGATGCCTCCTGGGCCCAGCGTGTTAGCCTAGTGGTTAAATTTGCCTTGCACACCCGCTATGATACCCTATGGGTGCCGGTTCATACCCCAGTGGCTCTTCCCCAAGTGATTCTCTCTCCAAGTGACCATAATGGCCGGTGCTGCGCCGATGCAATGCCAGGAGCTAGGAACCTCCTTCAGATCTCCCATGCGGGTGCAGGGTCCCAAGGCTTTGGGCCGTCCTTGACTGCTTTCCCAGGCCACAAGCACGGAGCTGGATGGGAAATGGGGCCACTGGGATTAGAACCGGCACCCATTTCAGATCCCGGCATGTTCAAGGCGAGGACTTTAGCGGCTAGGCCACTGTGGTAGGCCCAAAAACAAAACAAGAAGAACAACAAAATGCTTGCTTCTCCCCAGAAGGTGCTTTTAGGATAACAAAAGCGTCATCCTACCTTGCTCAGTTTCTAGTTTTATCATGAGAATAGAAAGTTACTGATCACATGCTCTCGTGTTGGTCTTTTTATTGTTAGCAACAAAACAGTATTACAATTCTGACCTTTTGGTGTTAGTTTTTAGTTGACTGTTATTCTGCTTACTGGTATTGTTCTAAGATGGTATTTCTAGGAGCTTCTCAGGTCTTCCTCCCTAGGCGCCCCTGACTACTGGGGCAGGAGGCTTCTGTCTCATAAAATTTCATTTCACTCACTAAATTATCCACTTGAAAATTCTTTTCATCAGAGCCCAGAACTGAGGTTGCTTCTGTCCTGGGTGCCTATTTCTCTCTAACAGTGTGAGATTAGGATGGAGTTGCAAAAAGTGAGATAAGTCAGAATATGCAGTTAAGGCCTCTGGTCCCTGGTAAAGTTACCTTTTAAAATATAAAATCGTGCTTCTCCCCAATTCTTACCCATCCTCCCCTAGAGCGCATCCTCCCCTTGAGGGAGCACCAAAGGAAAGAATCGGCGTATCAATCCCCATGGCTCAGAGTTGTTGTTGTCATAATGAAAAGCATGAACTCTCCTCTCTGAGTTATGGTCCAAGAGGTGGTGCTGGAGTTCTCAGTCATCATAGGAGGAAGCAACCAGTCCCCCCCTTCTGATGTCCTTGCCTTCCAGACAAAAGCACTACATTGCTGCCATTGTGAATTTTCCTCTCTCTACCCTTTGTCCCCCTCCCTGAGACGGTGCATAGAAGACACCACCGCCCCCATGTCCTGTGGTCTTTCCTTCCTTGCAGCTCCATCTTGTGTCTATGGCAGAGGTTTCTCTTTCTCCCTCCGTTGGAGACCCCTCTTGTCAATATGGCAGAAGACTTCTTACTCACTTTCTTAAACAAATCTTGCTCCGCAAACTGAAGTTGTCTGCATGAAAAGTCTTTGCGTCGACTTCCCTGTAACACAGGTTCCAGCCCCAGCCTGGCCCAGCCCCAGCTATCGCAGCCTCTGAGGGGTGAATCAGATCAATTATTCATCTCCCCATATTTGTCAGTCACTCAGCTTTTCAAATAGATACATCTTCAAATTAAATAAATGTTACAGATGAATTTTGGGTTGTGGAAAAACAGGTCTTTTTTTCTGTGTACTTTTTTTTTTCTTATTTCTTTTAAAGATTTATTTTTGATTTTTATTGGAAAGGCAGATATGCAGAGGAGTGACAGAGACGAACATCTTCCATCCAATGATTCACTCCCCAAGTGGCCGCAACAACCAAAGCTAAGTCAATCTAAAGCCAGGAGCTTCTTCCAGGTTTCCCACGTGAGTGTCCCACGTGAGTGAAAGGTCCCAAGGCCTCGGGCCCATCTTCAACTGCTTTCCTAAGCCACAAGCAGGGAGTTGGATGGGAAGTGGAGCAGCCAGGATTAGAACTGATGCCCATATGGGATCCTGATACATACAAAGTGAGGACTTTAGCTGCTAGGCTATTATGCCAGGCTCAATAAATTTAAAATATTTCTACAAACAGCAAATCAGTCAACCACAATTTCATCCTTCTTATTGATGGGAACCCATCTAGAAATTTTATGAAGGTTGGCTTTTATAAAATTATAACTCAATTGCTATATTCATAGCTCAAAGGCTAAATTTTCACATTGCAAGAGCCAGGTTGCACATGGGCGCTGGTCCATGCCCTGGCTGCTTCGCTTCCCAAGGCCAACGCCCTGCTTGTGGCCTACGCAAGCAGAGGAAGATGACCCAAAGCCTTGCGGTCCTGAACCCACAGGGGAGACCCAGAAGAACCTGCTGAATTCTGACTTCATATCAGCTCAGCTTCAGCTGTTGTAGTCATTTGGGGAGTGAACCAGTAGATGGAAGATCTTTCTTTCCTTCTGTATATAAATCTGATCTGCTTTTCCAATGAAAATAAATAAATCCTTAAAAAATATTTAAAGGTTAAAAGCGGCATCAGAAAATAAAATAAAACATTTACTAGAAGTCAACAAGCTTACTTAAATATCAGATTGGCTTTTATTTGAAATTCTAGAATCAGTCAACACCTTTGCTCTGCACTACACAGGAGTGTTCTCACAAGCTAAACAGAGCAGGTTGGATTTAGAGGCAGAAACAACAAGTGCCCACATCACAGACAGCTCAGGCTTCTATCAGGCCAAATGTGACCTAATAGGGGATTTTGATTCTCTTGCTTTTCTATGTTCTCAGAAACCAGTTTCAGCTTTCAACTGTCAGGGTACTTTTTATTTATTTATTTATTTATTTATTTTTTCAAAATACTGATTTACTTTGGTAGCAAATGGTCTCTGAGGACTAATGAAGGCAGACAAGACCCATTCAGAAGTAGGCAATTGCAATTTCTCCATAGTTTACATAAAAAATTAAATTTTTTAAAAAGAGCTAAGCCTCGGTATCCACTGACAGCAATGCAATACCTAGTTTATAATGACATAAAACAAAACGAATGCCCACAAAGAAAAAAAGCTATACTCTAATTTTATCTAAATTTACTTTCAGTTAATAGTTCAGTAACTTTTTTTTGTCAAAACAATACTCTCTATAAGGCTGTTCCTGGGAGCCTGACAGTTTAGGTAATGAGGGAGAAGAAACTGCTTGCAGTTTTAAATAGACAATAAAGTTTTGCTTCCCTCTTAATGTACTAATAGTTGTGTCTAAAAAAATATGCAATTCTTAAAAAGGTACCATTTCTGATTTCTTTATTATCTGTAACCTTTGGAAACTAATCACATGAAACTACAAAATTAGCAAATGTCTGAAATCTGTGTATAAAACATAAATTACCTCTAATTTCAAACTCTCATTTTATTAGTGTACCACTCAATCTTAAAAAAAAAAAAAGTTGGGCCCGGCGCGGTGGCGCAAGTGGTTAAGTCCTCGCCTAGCACGCCCGGGATCCCATATGGGCGCCGGTTCTAATCCCTTCCAGCTCCCTGCCTGTGGCCCGGGAAAGCAGTCAAGCACTGCCCAGAGCTTTGGGAACCTGCACCTGCGTGGGAGACCCGGAAGAGGCTCCTGGGTTCGGATCGGCATAGTATCAGCCCGTTGCGCTCACTTGGGGAGTGAATCATCGGATGGAAGATCTTCCTCTCTGTCTCTCCTCTCTGTATATCCGCCTTTCCAATAAAAAAATAATAAAAATAAATCTTAAAAAAAAAAAGAAAAAAAAAAAAGCAGCTCCATTCTTTAAAAAAGGAAACTGTTCCTTTTAACTTTACACCCACTCACACCCCAATTGGAAAACACATTATTTAATTGTCTTGGTCATGGACATTGCCAAGATGAGATTTTATATTTCTCTCCCATAGCTTCTGGTTATCAGAAAATCCATGTTTTCCTTTATTGAAGGAATTTGGTCCAGCTGATGTTGGTGTATCCCTCCCAATATTCTTCATTCTCATTTTTGCTTTTGGAGGCATTTCCTCTGGTTCACTATCTTCATCTTCATTAAAAGCCGCTGCTACTGAAAGGGTTTTTGGAGCAAGAGTTGGAACAGGTTCCTTAGGCTTACTTGATCCAAGTTTGATAGATATGGCTGATGCTTTCTTTGACGTCTGACTACCTATGGCAAATCCAAACTTGGAGATCTTTGTGGGTTTTGTTGGGAGGTCTGCAGCTTCTTCTTCAGCTGATCGCTTCTCAGCGCTGCGACTGGAATTTTCCCCTCCATTACTCCGGCGGCTCCAGCTCGCTGCGGCTTTTCAGCCTTCTCTTCTCCCGCCTTTCCGTCCGCCATTTTCCCTGCCGCCTATTTATTTTTTTTAAGATTATTTATTTTACTGCAAAGTCACATATATAGAGAGAGGAGGAGAAATAGAGAGGAAGACAACCTGGACACACTTACAAAGCCACAGACATTCACCTTCCCCTGGCTTCTCTGCCCACATTCCACTAGGCTAGGCCTCACCTCTCCTGGAACTCCAGATAGTACACAAGTTAGAAATACAAAGCATCTTAGCATTGCTATCTTCATTGTCCCACCCAAGCAGTGAATAGAGGGTGAGGAATACAGACGCACAGGGGCCACGCTCAGGGGATACCTGTCCTCAGGGAGACTGGGGAGGCCAAGAGTTGGTGTGCCAGAGCAGTGGAAGCATGTGACCAAGAGAGAGAGCCCTCCTTAACATGAGCCTTTGTAGGGGCTTGTGAGGGGAGTGGTGACACAACACTGCAGTACCGCCCCGCTCAGGTGATAGGTGAGAGTCACAGGTGGGCAGGAGGGCACGCCTAGGTGGTGGTGGTGGGGAGTGGCTTCCAAACTTTGACCCTGAACTTGTTGCCTCATCAAAGTTAACTGAGCTCAGGCTGAAGCAATTCTCTGTTAATTTGCTCTGTTACAGAAACATGGTATTAAATCCTTCAAAATAAGTTAGATGCCATCACAGAGGGATACCTGGCACAGAAACAGGAAGTATGATTTTAACATAACAGTACTACTATATTAGGAGGTACTGTGGCAATAGGCAGTAGGATCTGGGTCTCCGGGGAAATGACCTTTAAAATGTTAATTGTGCTTCTCTGGTAAAGCTATCCCTTAAAAGAACTTGGGGCTTCCTCCCATCCCAATGCGTCCTACAGCACGTCCTGCTTCTGGGGAGAGAACAAAAGGACAGCAGCTTATCTTGGAGGAAAAATGCCACAGAGCTCACCTTTTGTTTTGGGGCAGGGTTGTAGGAATTGCGGCCCACTGTGAATAAGTTTTTTTTCTTTCTGCCCTTGGTCCTGAGATGCTGCATAACAGACACCATTTCCACCATGTCCTCCGGTCTTTTCCTACCTTGGAGCCCCTTCCTGTCATTCAGATAGGAGCATGCTTACTTTCTTTGCTTTGTTTCTTTCCTTTTCTTTTCTTTGCTTTGCTTTGCTTTTCTTTTCTTTCTTTCCTTCCTAAATAAATCATACTTTGCAAATTAGAGTTTGTCTGCATCAAAAAAAATTTTTAAGATTTATTTATTTATTTTTCTTGAAAAGCGAGGTATACAGAGTGGAGGAGAGACAGATAGAAAGATCTCCTGTCTGATGATGATTCACTCCCCAAGCAGCTGCAACAGCTGGAGCTGAGCCAACCCGAAGCCAGGAGCCTGGAATCTCTTCTAGGTCTCCCACAGGGGTGCAGAGTCCCAAGGCTTTGGGCAGTCCTCCACTGCTTTCCCAGGCCACAAGCAGGGAGCTGGATGGGAATGGGGCCGACAGATTAGAACCAGAGTCCACTGGGGATCCCAGTGCAAACAAGGCGAGGACTTTAGCCATTATGCTTCTGTGCCGGGCCACGCATGCCAAGTCTTTTGTTGTTTTCATGTGGATCACCTCAAGAGTATCCCTACAACACTACGAAAGCCATAGTTTTATTCCAGATGAACGAGTTTCAGAGCCCTAGAATTCTCATCAGCAGAAATCATTCATCTCACTAAATATCCACTTTCATGTAACAATTTTATTTTTTCTAAAGGTCTGTAAGTGCCAGGACATCTTATGTAGGTTTTATTTCTTTACCCAATTTAATAAAATTCTCTCTCCAGAAATTTATTTCTTCTGACCAGGGTGGACTTCCTTGATGATTGATATTATACTTCTGGTACTTTTTAGAAGGAGGCAGTGGCATGGAGATAGGATCAGAAGGAAGAGGGTTTCAAACAGCTTGCAGCAGACACAGCCCCAGCTGGACACAATGCTCCTGAGGCAAACATGACACAGTTTCTATCTGAATACTTCTGATGCAGAGTTTATCGGACCCTAATTCATTCTCCTCTCTCTCCCTCTCTCACCTTACAGTTCCACTTTGACAAGTACAAATCCAAACACACACACACACACAAAAATCCAAAATATTTTAAAAACAAAACAGTTACAAATCCACTTCTTACTAAAGAATAATTCACAGGATAAAGAGAACAGTACATGGAGGAAGCTGAGCCTATAAAACCCCAGGTCACAAGACTTAGATTTTATTTATCACCTCTACAGTGAAATTCTAACGTCAAACCTCATTTTGAGATGTTTCATGGGAATTCTAGGCCACAAAGTCATAACCACCTACTCACTGACCCCAGACAGACTGGAGTCCACTTTCTGGTCCCATCATCCTTGGAAGAACACACCGGCCTCCTCTCACTGACAGATCAAAGAGCGGCCATGAACGCGGTGCACCAGACGCCTGCACATGAGCTGATTCACTGCCGGAGCTCAGCTCTGTGACACTTGCCAGCCTTCATTCCTGGGGCAGTCTGGAATTGAGCAATAGCTGTACACATTCATTGTTCTGTGCCTGGCAAAATAAATACCAACTTTCTGCCATACCAGTGTCAGCAATTGGCTTACTCAATATTGATGAGTGGATCCAGGTTTATTTGGGGTTCTACACTGGTAACCCCAAGCATAGGTTTTTTTTTTTTTTTCCTTTCTTCTACTCCTCCTTCTTACCAGTGCTTGCCTAGTGTTCCCTGGTGGTCTAGTGGCTAGGATTCGGCGCTTTCACCAGTGCTTGCCTAACACCTAAGCCCAGGCACAGTTAAGTAATCAGCAATGCAGCCTACAGTTTGTGTTATTGGTCGTAAAATACTATACAATGTTCTCTGTCCCCAAACCTCATTCCCCAGAGACTAAACTCAGCTAGATTAGGATCCTCTGTGTAGCAGCCAACTGCATCATTCAGCATTCCATTTTGGTCTCTCGTTTTTCCTCTTAAAAAGGGTACAAGGATGTGTGTTAAAACAGGAAGCCATTTAAGTAAGAAGGTGGCAAGGAAATGTAAGGGTGAGGACTGAGGTTTTTGAATGGAGAAGTGAGTTGATGAAAAGGCTTGAAGAAAGGGGTGACGAATGTGGAATACTGTTGTGGGGGTGGGTACCAAGCAGACTGAAGAAAAATACTCCAATCCAAGAAAATGGAAGTTGGAGACCGTGAATGTGTCACAGGGGAAGTCAGCCCAGTTCAGGGATTTTCTTTGGTAAAGTCCCAGAGATGCTCTGAAAACAAAACCATCACCCAGCGCGAGCATGTGAAAGCTTGGAAAGTTTTAGAACATCCTAACTCAATCAAGACTTGGTTTCAGGAGATAATTAAATCTGATAATACCAAGTATCAGCATTTCTAAGGAGTTCTCAAATCCAGGAATTCCCTGGATGTGAGAAAAAGCAGGAGGGAGAGGTGGATGGGAACGGAGAAGGTCCTGAGGGAGCAGAGGAAAGAAGGGACCTGCTGGGACCACCCTCTCCAGTGCTTGCTGGGTGGGTCTGCCCTGGGGGTGAGCTGGGAACTGGACAAGTTTTCTTTTGTTTGTTCATTTCATTTTGTTTTTGTTTTTTTTTTTTTTTTGTTACAGAGGTAGCATTGAGTGCCTCCAAATGTATTCAGCCTAACTTTATTATATAAACGTTAAGAACTGTACTCTATTTCTCTCATGGATTTCATGTTTATTGAATATTCTGAGATTTCAATTAGCAAACTGAAGGACACTTGCACTTCATTTTATAGGAAACTATGAAAAGACATTCAGAGCTTCAGAAAATCATACCATTCATTATAACATGCTAGTCAATTTTATTTAAGTCACCAGAATGTGCTTGATTTTCTGTATTTCTAGTTTTTCAGTCAATGGCTCCTCATTGGGGCACAGCAGTGTCTAGCCCGCTACGTATTCTAGTGATGTCATAACTAAGCATTTGCACATTGAACTTATTGTCAATTTCTTTGTTGATTATAATTAATTTTTTAAATCAAAACTGGGGGTGAGAGGTCTAAAGCAATGGCTCAATAATCCTTCAGGCAACAGTTCACATGCTGGCTGCTCCACTTCCCATCCAGCTCCCTGCCTATGGCCTGGGAGAGCAGTGAGAAAAGAGAGAGGTGAGATGTTTTTAGATTTATAGAGCTGAGATCCACAGGCAGGCCTAGAGTAGAGCTTTTCACTTGGAGAACAGGCCCATTTCTATATGATGAAAATCAGGAACCTCCTTTTGGCATTCAGGCTACACATCTGGGTTAGTGACCTGTTTTTTCCAACATGTGAGTGGGCTTACTCTTCAGAAGGAGGGGATACTCAGCACATGATTGTTACTAAGGAGAACATGTGCATAGTTTAATAAGTTAGATTTGCTATAGTGCAATCATAAAGCAACTTTACTCCGTCTCGGTCCTGAACATTTTAAGTCTCTTCTAGAATGCTTTTTTGTCTTGTGCTAGGACAAAATCTTGGGCATGTTCCATAGAAATTTTTAGTGCCGCTTCTTGCTAATAAAAGGCGAATCTAGATGGACAGTCTACATGCCATCTCCCAACCAATCAAGGTATCGGCTCCTTCAGCTCATATCTGATATTTAAAAGCTCAGATAGCAGGGCCCGGCATGGTAGCCTAGTGGCTAAAGTCCTTGCCTTGAGTGTTGCAGTCCAGCCTGGTTCTGCCCAGCACATACTCGGCCCTCACATAAACCAGTGGGAGTTGCAGCCTAGTCAGAGCGACCCACAATAACCCCCACCAGGCCCACCCCTACCCTAAATTACCAGTATGTGCAACAGACCAGTCCAGTCTGTCCCACATCATATTTGGCACTCGTACATGTCGGTGGGTATTGAAGCCTGGTTCCATCTAACAGGCTCAACTGTCCAGCCCTCACGGATGTTGTTGGGTTCCTTTCCCTCTAGCCACCCCAGCCCCTGTCCTGGTTTTAATGCCCTTCCTTGGGAGTGGTAACCCAAGAGGGAGGAGCCCATTATTTCCCTCCCAGGTCTCTCTCACTCCCTGATTATGCACTCTCCAGGTGGTTCTGTGGTTTGATTAGACAGAATTAGCCAGCTTCTCAGTGCCAGCTTCTGCCAGCTGATGCTGCGGCAAAGCCCAAACAACCCTCACCCACTCTTTTTGTTTGCACCATTAAGAATAATCTGCCCAGCCTGGCGTTCCCCTGGTCTAGTCCACATGAGGCACACAGATGTTGTAGCCCTGCTTAGTCTGGTCTGCCCCTATCCTAGCTAATACTCTCCAGTGGGAGTAGCTGTCCAGCAGGAGAGCACCCCTTTATTCCCCCTACCTGCTCCGCCCCCTCCCTTCCTGGTTCTCACGCATACTGGTTGGACATTGCTGTCACATCTGGTACAGGCAACCTCACCTTGGCCTTCTGCAATGTGGACTGGTTTTTGTTGTGACCGAACCTGGCTCGAACCACACTCTTTTCTGGTGCTTGGATTTGCCAGTGGATGACGTGAACTGATTCAGCCTGGTCTGCCCCTGACCTATGCCAAGTGTATGCCAGTGGGAAACTTTCCATGGCCTGGTCTGGGCTGTTTCCTATCATTGGTTCCAGTGGAAGTCGGGGCTGAAAATAGAACCCACCCAGCAAATGCAACCACCAGCTGATGGGGGAGATGGACTGTATTGGGCCCTATACCTGCTAGTACATACAAGGATCTGGTAAGGAAACACCCAGACAAAGTTTATTTGGGGATCTCCCCAGTTGAAATGCTGGATTCAGAATCCTAACCAAGAAAGGACAGAAGACAGAACAAGTCAATCAACCACCTCAGCTATATGTTGGCAGTGAAACACTGGGCAAATAGAGACTCTAAGATGGACTATGTCAATCAGTGGATTCTTCAACGACCTCATCATGCTTGAGGTGGCGAGATTGGCAGCGATTCATAACTGGTGAACTATCAAAACCACTTGAGCAAGTATCTCAGAGCATACCCTATATCCAGGACTTGGGGTGGGTGGGAAACTGGGTGGGGCTTCTCCCTCAATATCCCCTTTTATCTCAGATATATAAAGGAAACAATATGGAAATAATAGTCTTACCCACTTTCCTATAGCCCTTGAACCTTTTTACCTTAATTAACTATGTAAAGATAGTAAAAAATATAATAAAAAAAAAAAAGAAGAAAAAGTCCTTGCCTTGAATGCGCTGGGATCCTATATAGGTGCTAGTTCTAATCCCAGCTCTTCCACTTCCCATCCAACCCCTGGCCTGTGGCCTGGGAAAGCAGTCGAACACGGCCCAAAGCCTTGGGACCCTGCACCTGCATGGGAGACCCGTAAAGAGGCCCCTGGCTCTTGGCTCCAGATCACCTCAGCTCCAGTCGTTGCGGCCACTTGGGGAGTGAACCAATGGACAGAAGATATCCTTCTCTGTCTCTTCTTCTCTCTGTATATATCTGCCTTTCCAATAAAAATAAATAAATCTTTAAAAAAAAAAAACTTAGGTAGAAGTGTGATCATCTTATTCCCTATTTTCTATTCCTCTGCCTCTCTCACTATTTGAAGGTTACACTAGTTCCTTGTGCCTTATTAAGGAGGTGACTGTTGGGAGGAAAAAGCAGAGATAAGGGCCAGAAACACTACACAGTTGTTAATAGTTGCAATCTGATATTGCTGCCCTCCAGATCAGACAGACTCCAAATGGCCATATTGAGCCTCAAGGAGAATTCCCTAGGACTTTGAGAATTCCTTTCTTAAAGTGTTAGTTATTTAACTAGGTACTTAGTCATTTTGTGAAACATAGTAACTCTGGAAGCACCATTCTTTTCACCACCAACGGGGTTTATGATAGCAGCAAGAAACTTCTCCTTTGTCTTTTCTATCTTAAATTTAGTGGCTGAATACTTCCTCTTGTACATGCCCTTTATAGAGCACAATAGCCGTCAGGAACAGCTGACCATTGCTCTGATGAGGACAAGCCTTTGGCTGCAGTGCAGTTTCCCCTTCTTTGATAGTTTAGCCTTGGGGTTTTTGGGTTGTTATTATTATTGTTTTCAGAGATAGAACAAGAAATATACACACATACACACAAGCAAGGAGAGATCTCCTTCACATTGCTTTACTAACCCTAAGGCCACAACAGCTAAGCTAGACTTGAAACTGGCAGTCAGGAACTTAATCCAGGTCTCCCACTATGGAGCAGGAACCCAGTCATCTGAGCCATTATCACTGCCTCCCAGGGTCGGCACTGGCACGAAGCCAGAGTTAAGAGTTAAGAGCCAGAGCTGGGCACCAAACCCAGGCACTGAATGTGGGATATGAGTAGCTTTAACACCATGCTAAAATCTCCTCCATCGTTACCTTTTTAAAAACGTGCCACCAGGGCCCAGTGTAGTGTAGTGGTTAAGGTCCTTGCCTTGAATGTGCCAAGATCCCATATGGGCACCGGTTCTAATCCCGGCAGCCCCACTTCCCACCCAGCTCCCTGCTTGTGGCCTGGGAAAGCAGTGGAGGATGGCCCAGAGCATTGGGACCCTGCACCCATGTGGGAGACCCGGAAGAAGTTCCTGGATCCTGACTTCGGATTGGCGCAGCACCAGTTGTTGTGGTCACTTAGGGAGTGAATCATCAAACAGAAGATCTTCTGCACTGTCTTTCCTCCTCTCTGTATATCTACCTTTTCAATAAAAATAAAATAAATCTGAAAAAAAAAAAAAGCGCCACCAGCACCAGTCTTTTTGACTTTCGTCTTCCTTTCCTTTTTGTATGGCTTTTAGCCTTCCATCTAGCAAGGTATGAAGTCCACTTCGAAAAGTTCTAGGATAAAAGCCTTTTATGGGCTGGGCATGATGGCTCAGTGGTTAAATCCTTGCCTTGCAAATGCCAGACTCCCTTATGGACACAGGTTCATGCCCTGGCTGCTCCACTTTACATCTAACGTCCTGGTTGTTCCTGGAAAAGCAGTTGAGGATGGCCCAAAAGACCCTGCACCCATGTGGGAGACCCGGAAAAGCTCCTGGTTCCTGGTTTTAGATCAGCTCAGATCTGGACAATGTGGCTACTTGGTGAGTGGATTAGTGGATGGAGATCTTCCTCTCTGTCTCTACCCCCCTCTGTATAGCTGACTTTCCAATAAAAATAAATAAATATTTAAGAAAAAGAAAGAAAGAAAGAAAGAAGGAAGGAAAGAAAGAAGGAAAGAAAGAAAGAGAAAGAAAGAAAGAAGGAAGGAAGGAAAAGACAAGAAAAGGCAGGAAGAAAGGAAGATAAAGAAAACCTTTTTCAAGCCCAGTGCAGTGGTCTAGTGGCTAATGTCCTCGCCTTGAACGTGCCAAGATCCCATATGGGCACCGGTTCTAATCCCGGCAGCTCCACTTCCCATCCAGTTCCCTGTTTGTGGCCTGAGAAAGCAGTCGAGGATGGTCCAAAGTCTGGATTCCTGCACCCATGTGGGAGATCCAGAGGAAGTTCCAGGCTCCAGCCCCCCGGCTGTTGCAGCTACTTGAGTAGTGAATCATTGGACAGAAGATCTTCCGCACTGTCTCTCCTCTTCTCTGTATATCTGACTTTGCAATAAAAATAAATAAATCTTAAAAAAAAAAAAAGAAAACCTTTTTCTAGGTTTGTCTAAGTTCGCTTGGGCAGTGGTTAGATAACTGGCCAGGTACGGTTTTCTCTGGCTCCTGATTTCCAGTGCCCCACCTCTTTATAGGAGTCACAGACTCTTCCAAGTGGTCTTTTTGGGTTAAATCCCACTCCTTGTACTGGGTCCACATCTAGCTCGTAGGTAACTCATGGATCATCTGCTTTATAAAGAGTTGGGTGCAGCAAACCTTCATGTGTAAGAACTCTAGAGGTGGGCTTGGTGGGCATTTTGGGGGATCACTTCGATGGGGCTACTGTTTCCACTGGTATATATGAGGGACAAGTGTGTGATAAGCAGGGTTGGGCTGGGCTGCAGCACCCATTGGTTTGTGTAAGAGAAGTGGCTGGACCCCTTCGCCTCTTCACACTTGTGAGGACAAAATGGGTCACCAAGCAGCTCTACTGGAGTCATTCAAGAAAACTTGGCTATGGTTCCCACCTTTTTTTTTTTGTTTAATTGGAAAGGCAGATATACAGAGAGGAGGAGAGACAGAGAGGAAGATCTTCCATCTGATTGTTCACTCCCCAAGTGGCCACAATGGCTGGCGCTATGCCGATCCGAAGCCAGGAGCCAGAAGCTGTTCTGGGTCTCCCATATGTGTGCAGGGTCCCAAGGATTTTGGCCGTCCTCAAGTGCTTTCTTAGGCTACAAGCAGGGAGCTGGATGGGAAGCAGGGCTGCTGCGATTAGAACCGGCACCCATATGGGATCCTGGGTGTGCAAGGCAAAGACTTTAACCACTATGCTATCACCCTGGGCCCATGGTTCCCACTCTTACCGAGTGTGCTCCAACCGGCACAGTCTGATCCGAAAAACAGCCTGAACATATGCTACAAGTGTTTTCGCCAATAAGCCAAGGATATTGGTTTCATCAAGCTGGATTAAGTAATTTTCCTTAAATGGATCCTCCAAGACACTGATGTCTTGGAAAATCATGATAGCTCTTAGTACATAAAATAAAGAACCTCAATGAAGAAAGAGAGAGGAAGAGCTGGAGACAGAACTAACCCATCAACTGCAACCACCAGTGTGTATGTGTAGGCTGATGTGGGATGTGTAGGCTGATGTGGGTGACAGACTGAAGCTGGACCCCGCAGTGGCTAGCACATACAGAAGTTAGGTCTGAGGTCACCTCAGATGAGGTTTCTTTGTGGATCCCCCCAACTGAACTGCTGGACTCAGAACTCCAACCACAGAGACAATTACAGGAACTGTGACCTGACTGTGGAGTGCATGTGTCAAAACTGGGCCCCCTCAGCTGCTAAAGACGGTGTATTGGATGGCATGGGGGATATGGCATTGCAATTGGGCCTGAAGAGGACATCCAGTACTACAGCACAGGAAGGAGGGCAGAATAAATTGGAAAACTCCAAGCCAAGCATTGATAGCAAGAAACTGTGCTAATGGAGATTCGAAGGTGGACTATCAATCAGGCAACGTACCTTGGAAGTATTTCCTCATCCTTGGAGCAATAAGATCCACAGCATACCAGAACTATTGAAACCACCTGAGCCAGAGAGCATGCTTCATACTAGGGACCCTGGTGTGACCCTGGGATGACATCAGATGGCTGCTCCCCATTCCTGGGTACTGATGTGGTTAGGATGCTGTGTGTAGCTTCTCCTCTCTTCTCTCCCCTTTCCCCAGATACAGAAAGAAAAAAAAAAAATGGAAACAATGGGCTCATCCAGTTTCCCCTATTCCTTGACCCTTCCCACCCTAGCCTGTGGTCCACATGGGCATGCATCCTTCGTAACTATATAAACATCATCAAAAAATAAAATAAAAAAAAAATGGGTGCAGGTCCTTCCCAACATAGGCTCCTTGCTTTACTTTGTTGTCAGAAACGCACTAACTACTTCCTTGAGAATTTCAGGGCTGGGTTAGGTGTCTTGTGTCTCTTAAGCTCCAGGAACAATGGGGAAACTATGGGCATCATCCTGTCAAAGCCTGTTTCACTGGCTTGAGGAAGGGCTAAGTGCTCTGCTCCTCCTGTGCATTGCCCTCGGTATTTGGGAAGTTGGGGAGAACATGACCACAATAATGCAGTACATGTAGGATATTCAATTGTTTCCTAGAATCAAAACTTGACTTTTTGAAGTACTGATAGGGCCATGGGTCTCTTGCGTCCCCACAGTTAGCACAGTCCCTGAGTCACAGTAGGTTGCATATGATCACCCGCTTAATGGGTGAACGATTATGCTTATGTACCTAAGATTTACATATATAAGTTAAAGCAAACAACTCAAAAATCCTGAGTAAAGTTATTTTTCCTGCTTTTTCTTTGTTTTCCTTTCCAGTTTTTTTGTTTTTTTTTTTTCTTATTCCAATTCTACTTTCCCCCCAAACCTTTGATTCACCAACCATTTTCCCTTACAGTGATTGCTTGCTTTCAGCAATTTACTCTCTACAAGTTTGGCTGAATGTCTCCTTCACAGTAGCAAAGACCTGTGAGAAGACCTCCCAGGGTCTGTCTTAGATTCCTTCTCATTCTGCTCAAGTGAAAAGAGCTTCTGCTCTGGGTGTTAGAGGAAAATGGAGTAGGCTAAATTGCTTCCATTTCAATTTATTGTCCACAACAGGGATCCAGTTTTAAGAGGAAACTTCTTTATAGATAGAAAAAGTGATTTTGATTCTTTCTGTCGACACAAAAGGAGATAAATACCAGACCTGCTGTATGTACCTAACAGGTTGGTACAGATGGCTGGTTCCCTTACCAGAGGCTGAATGTCTTCTTCGATTGACTTTGGATGCAGCGCATGACAGGAAACATTGTGCAGCATCAGTTACCGTGAGCAAGACAAAGGCCTTAACGGACAAGGCACCTACAATGGATACTCCTTTGAATGAAAGGGAAGAAAAGGCAACCGCCAAAATTACCAGCAAATGGAATGTATCTGTTTGCACTACTGTAAAGAGGTGGTGACTGCTTCAGCAAAGACTAGAAACCCGTTGGGGCTCTGATTATGCTTGTCTCTAAGACTCAGTTTCAATGATATCAGTAGAATGTCTTCCACATAGCATCTATGACAAAGTCTTAGAAAAGGCTTTGTTAGAGGCCTGGCGTGATAGCATAATGGTTAAAGTTCTCGCCTTGAACACACAGGGATCCCATATGGGTGCTGGTTTTAATTTCAACGGCCCCGCTTTCCATCCAGCTCCCTGCTTGTGGCCTGGAAAAGCAGTAGAGGACGACCCAAGGCTTTGGGACCCTACACCCATGTGGGAGACCTGGAGGAAGTTCCTGGCTCCTGGCTTTGGATTGGCTCAGCTTCATCTCTTGTGACTGCAAGAGGAGTGAATCATTGGACAGAGATCTTCCTCTCTGTCTCTCCTCCTCTCTGTATATCTGACTTTCCAATAAAAATAAATAAGTCTTTTAAAAAAAGAAAAAAAAAAAAAGGCTTTGTTTGGTCTAGTGTGAGTTGTAACGCCTTCAAATTAACACTGTGGCCAAATAAGCATTGTGATTATGGGGCTGGCATGATGGCTCAATTGCTAAATCCTCGCCTTGCTAGTCTATGATCCCATGTGGGCACCAGTTTGTGTCCCAGCAGCTCCACTTTCCTTCTAGCTCCCTGCTTGTGGCCTGGGAAAGCAGTCGAGGACGGCCCAAAGCCTTGGGACTCAGTATCCAGTAGGAGACCTGGAAGAAGCTCCAGGCTGCTGGCTTCAGATCGGCTAAGCTCTGGCCATTGTGGAAGATCATTGTTTCTCCCCTCTGTCAATCTGATCTACCTTTGCAATAAAAATAAGTTTTTAAACAACAACAACAACAACAACAACTCTGTGGCCAAGGAGCTGAGTATATTCCTATTTGATAAGACTGTGGCTTTTTTGTTTGTTTTGTTTGTTTTTTATGAGACCACAATCATGGCTGGGCAGCCCAAAGCCCAAGGCAGGACCATGTCTCCCATGTGGATGGATGGCAGTAACTCAAGGACTTGAGCTAGCATCTGTTGCTTTCCAGAGTATACATCAGCAGGAAGTTGAATTGGAAGTATAGGAGCAGGGATGTGAATCAGATGCTCTTCTGGCATACAGCTGATCTAAGTGGTTACTGAAGGGTTGCCTCACACACCCATAGTTTCATAGGTTTACATGGATTTATATCTTGAATTGCATGGGGAGGTTGTGGTGGTGTTGTAGGGTTTTTGACTCCGAGTACGGCAGCAACCTCAATTCTTGTCTCGCAGGAAAGAAGAATTTTCGTGTGGACACGGTTTAGTTTTTTTTTTTTTTTTAAAGACTTATTTATTTATTGGAAAGTCAGATTATACAGAGAGAAGGAGAGACAGAGAGGATGATTCACTCCCCAAGTGAGCACAGCGGCTGATGCTATGCTGATCCAAAGCCATAATCCAAGAACTTCTTTCCTGGTCTCCCACATGGGTGCAGGGTTCCAAGTCTTTGGGCTTTCCTTGACTGCTTTCCCAGGCCACAAGCAGGGAGCTGGATGGGAAGTGGAGGTGCCAGGATTAGAACTGGCGCCCATATGGGATCTTGGCGTGTTCAAGGTGAGGACTTTAGCCACTAGGCCACGCTGCTGGGCCCACGGTTTAGTTTTCAAGTAAGATTTATTAGAAAAATTAAGAGAGGCTCCCATCCTAGTGATGGGAGGGGGCTCTGAGATAGGAAGGACCCTTACCCCCTACCATAGCAGCGGGAGGAAAAGTGGAAAAACGTGACCCCTATTAATGGTGGGGAATGTACCTTTTAAAGGTTTACTTCAAAGGGGCTCCTCAAGGACAAAAGGAAATTCCTGGTCCCCCTGGTATTTGGCTTTGGGGCAAAGGACCAGACAGATGTCAGACACTGGACACTCCTGGCCTTGAGAATAGGAGTACCACACTTCCTCCAGTCCTCTTTTCAATGATAAGGAGATCAGTCTGAGGCCCTCCTACACAATGGCTGGAGATGCTTCAGGTGGGGAATTGATATGCTAACGTCACCCTTGTCCCTTGGAAGAGACGTGCTCTGGTGAATCTAAGATGTGGTGGGGATTTTACATTTGAGAAAAAAAAATGCCTTGGGGACCCAGAATACCCTAACTGCCTCCTGCCCAGTCTAACTGCTTTCACAGTGGGAGAAATAGGTATTCAGGTAGGATCAGTTGTATTCAATGACGTAAAAAGGATTCCTTCACAAAATCGGCATTATGCTATCAGAAGAAAAGGAAGTGCTGTTCAGCACCCCCATATTCTGCTTTCACTCCAAAGTTTTGAAAAGGAAGTTTCTAGTTTAAACACCTTCCAAGTTTGTAGATGTAAAATTTAGCAGTTCCTCAAACTATTCTGTCAGCTGTTCCAACATTTAATACATTCTTTTTTAGCACAAATTATCTCCTGTTAATATTTTTACATTAATAATGAATGACTTGGGAGACAGAAAACTAGAAAGAAAAGGAACATAAAAGCTAGGAGGAAGCCAAACAGCTGTAGAAAAGAAGACTTGAGATGATGACCCAGAGCCCTAGTTGTCACTGTGACTAACACTGTGATGTGGGACAACATGGAGTCATGCTGCTGAGCAAATGAAGCAATCTTTAATTACACACTGGAATGAGAAACCAGGTATAGGAAATCCACAGATAGTCCAGATACCTAATTTTCAGCATGCTTCCAGCTCCTTTTGCAAGCCTTAGTCAACATTGTTGATAAGTACTGAAAAGATTCCATTTGAGTTTCAATTCTTTATTTTCATCAGAAAAGCAGATTTACAGAGGGAAGGATCTTCCATCCACTGGTTCACTCCCCAAAAGTCACACGACTAGACTAGAGCCAAACCAATCCAAAGCCTATGGTGTAGGGTCATCCTGCAGGACTCCCTTACAGACTTGGGGCATCCTCTACTGCTTTCTCAGGCCACAAGAACTATACTGTATCTCTTGCATGGATTTAATGTATATTGAACATTCTAAGAACCCAATTAATTAGCAAATATTAATTAACAGTATTATAGACAACATTATGTATAAGAATATGGGGCCCACACTTCGGCAAAGCCAGTGAAGCTACACCTGCAATGTCAAGACCCAACATGAGTGTTGGTCTGAGTCCCAGCTGTTCTGCTTCTGATCCAGTTTCCTGTTAATGTGCCTGGGAAAGCAACAGGACAGCGCAAGTGTTTGGGCCCCTTACCATGGTGGGACATTCAGATCAAACTCCTGGCTCTTAGCTTTAGCCTAGTTCAGTTGTATTCAACACTTTATCTGGTCTCAAGGTCACCGAGGGCGAGGCAGGAGGTAGTCTTCAGCAGCAAGAACCACTGGAGACAAGCTGGTGAGGACTGTCTGCTTTATTATGCACAGGTTACAGATATTAAAGGGTAAGGAAAGGGAGGGCAGAAGGGAGCCTTCCAGAAGACTCTAGGCTCACCAAAGATGCTGCAATTGGCTGTATGACACATCTATTTCCCTAAATCTTCTGGTCATGTTCCAGGTGTACTCCCCTTGACCTTTGTAGCCATGTTGGAGGTCACACTCCAATTGTAGGCCTGAAAGCTGTGTCCCAGGCCATGGGGGAAGGTTGGGTTTAAGTCATGCCGGGGGGGGGGGTAGCCGGGGGCAGCTGGGGTGATCCTTCACATTCTGGCAACCCAATAGTGGATATGTGTACACTCCGAGTTCCATTTTTGTGCAAGTTGGAAGATGTGACTGAGTTATGTGTCTCTTTTATTCTTTGTTCTTTATTCAGTGTCACTTCCAAACTTTCCATTTCATCTATGAGGAATTTTTGTTTTATGGACTACTACTGAGGGATGACTCAGCAACAGTGGAACTTTGGTGGGCCAAGACTCTCTCAGCAGATTCTAGTTCTCATAGGTGACTTGAAATCCTGTTCTTCATGGAATCTTTAGCACCACTATGGAAGCTGCCCCCTTTCCAAATGTGATACAAGCCCAGGTAAGACAAAAACCTCTGACTTGACTGAGACCAATACTGGCATCTAGGACTTATTGTGGCACTTTGGCTAAATTTCCCTTTTTTCTTTTTTGAGATTTACTTCTTGTCCACTTGAGTTTGTATCTGAGATTC
This sequence comes from Ochotona curzoniae, assembly GCF_017591425.1. NCBI lineage: Eukaryota > Metazoa > Chordata > Mammalia > Lagomorpha > Ochotonidae > Ochotona > Ochotona curzoniae. The sequence continues at coordinate 26,759,548 of NW_024465582.1, forward strand.
ATACAAATGCCCTAAACTGTGGTGATTTTCATTTTTCGCCTAGCTTGTTTCTCTGGTTGGTTTCTTCACTTGAGGAATGCCATCAGCATCCACCCAAGAGCCCCAATTAGAAAATGGCTGTCATCACTGACATTGTTTCCCTGCCCTATCTTCCCAATATTTAAACATAACATCTCAGAATCAAATATGCTGCTTTTCAATGTTTATAATCCTGTTTCTTTGCTCGTCCATTTATTCGTCCAATTTTTCATGAAATGTAAAGTCGAGTGAGACACACATTAAGAAACTTACAAATAACTGCTTAATTTATAACTGTGATCACTGTACATGAGAGTATGAGGGGCTTAGGAAGGAGAGGATGGCTGCCTCTAGGAAAGACTTCAGGCTGAGATTTAACTGCATGTAAAAGTTGGTGACAGGAAGCGGGGGAGCATACCTACGGATGATAGAAGAAACAGTTGAACAGTACTAACATGAAGGCAAAACGGGTAAAGCTGTTGCCTATTTTGCAGGCCTCCTATAAGGATGCCAATTCATGTCCTGGTTTGGATCCAGCCTCTTGCTCTAATGGTCTGAAAAAAGCAGCAGCAGATCTCTGCTTGGATCTCTGCTACCTATGTTGGAGACCTTGATGAAGCTCCTGGTTTGGCTTTCTCTGTTTCTACCCCACCTCTTTCTCAGATACATATAAATAAATCTTTAAAAGAAAGGAAGGAAGGAAGGAAGAAAGAAAGAAAGAAAGAAAACGAACAACTAGAGTGATTAATTCTTATCAGTAAGAATCTTAGTGTTTGGGAGAAACCAAAGGGTGACCAGGATAGTCCCAGTTGTAATCTTTCAGCTAGATTACTGCAACAGCCTCTTATATTCTTTCTCTTCCTGGAGTCTCATTTTTCTTATCTCTTTTCCAGAGAAGGTGCTTTCTAAATTAGGAATCCAGTCATGAAGTCATGAGTCTCCCAAAGCCCAACTCTGAGCATCCAATCTCTTTGGTCTGGTGCCTACGCCTTTGGGGCGTGTGCATGGTATTGTTCTCCAGCCCTGTCTCAGGGTTGCAGAAGCATGGGTGCTGGCACTCCCTTTTCTCTGTGTGTGGCTGGAAAGACCTTGTTGTGACTTATTTTTATGTTTGTGTTTCTTGTGCAATGGTTTCTAACTGGAAAGTTATTCGCTCCTGGAATTCTGTTCAATTTGCTCCATTACATTTTTTTGGGGGGGGGGAAATACCTTTATTCTTATATATATATTTTTAATTTGGAAGTCTTTACAGTTATGGAGTGAGAAAGAAAGGAGAGAGGGAGAGAGACAAAGAGAGAGAGAGAGAGAGAGCGAGCACCTTCCATCTACTGCATCTACTGGTTTACTCCCCCAAATGGTCACAATAGCTGGGGGAGAGGCCAGGCTGAAGCCAGGTGTGTCTTCCCAGTCTCCCACGTGGATGCAGAATCCCAAGCACTTGGGCCATCCTCTGCTGCTTTCCTATGTACGTTGGCATGCAGCTGGATCAGAAATGGAGCAGGCACTGGACTCAAAACTCATTTTGAGGGAAGTTACAGGATCTGTGGTCTGACTATGGAGTACATATGTCAGAAATTGGTCTCCTCTGTTGTTGAAGCCTGTGCAGTGGACAGCATGCCCAGATGAACTTTGGGGACATGACAACTAGTTCACTGAGGCCTGAGGAGCACATCTAGTACCATGGAGTGCAGAACAAACTGGACAGCTTTCCCAGCCAAGCTTCAACAGCAAGTATCTGGGCGACTGGACTCTAAGGCTGACTGTGTTAACCAATGGACCTTAGTGGGATTTCCTCACCCTGGAGCAAGAAAGTCAACAGCATTTCAGAACTCGGGAAACCACTTTAGCAGTGCCCTCAGAATATACTCCACATTGGGGAGCCTGGGATATCGGGAGCTGTGCCCCCATCCCAGGGCAGTGAAGTGGTTGGCTGCTGGGACCTGCACTTTCTCCATTTTCCCCAGATGCATGAACAAAGGAGATTGAAACCGGTTGTCTCACCTACTTTCCTCCATTCCTCCACCCCATCAGCGGTCCACACAAACATGCATCCTTAACTATGTAAACATCACCAAAAACAAATCCATTATAAAAATTACAATTATATTTAAAAAAAATAAAATGGAGCAGGCAGGACTGGAACCAGCACCCAAATGGGACACTACTGTCACAGGCAGTAGTTTAACTTGCTATGCCACAATGCTGTCCCCTACATGTTTATTTTATCTTTAAAAATTATGTGTTAATTTCAAAGAGAGGGAGGGAAGGACAAAAAGTGAGATCTTCCATCTACGGGTTCATTCCCCAAAGGTTCACAACAATCAGGGCTTGACCAGGCTGAAACTGGGAACCCTGAAATTCATCCTGGTCTCTCAAAATACTAGCAGGTCCCCCAGTAGTTAGGCCATTATTTGCTGCCTTCCCAGGCACAAAGCAAGAAAAAAAGCACTTAGCAAAAAGCTAGATCAGAAGTGGAGTAGTCAGGACCTAAAATGTCTGTGTCACAAGCTGCACCATGACATCAGCCCCAGACTCGACTTTTTTAAAAAAACTTTTGTTACAAAGTCAGATATACAGAGAGGAGGAGAGACAGAGAGGAATAGCTTCTGTCCACTGATTCACTCCCCAAGCGGCTGCAATGGCGGGATTTCCACCAATTTGAAGCCAGGAGCCTGGAGCCTCTTCTGGGTCTCCCACACAGGTGCAGGGACTGCTTTCCCAGACCACAAGCAGGGAGCTGGATGGCAAGTGGAGCTGCTGGGATTAGAACTGGCCCCCATATAGGATCCTGGTGAATGCAAGGCTAGGACTTAAGCCTGTAGGTTACTACTGCGGGCCCCTTAAATTTCTTTTTATTTATTTATTTGTTATTTTTTGCTTTCCCACATGGATAGTGAGAACCCAACTATTTGGGCCAACGTGTGCAACAGCAGGATCCTTGATCAGAAGAGAAGTAGCTGCATTCCTTCCTGGGGTGCAGCTTGCACTCCCATATGGGGTATGAGTACTGTATGCATCAGCTTCCTCAAGCATAATGCCTGCCCTCTGTATTAAAATAAACTTCAAGGGAATATATAGTGATGGAGTAATAGAGATTACCATATCCAGATGTGGGGATACAATGCAATATGCATCCCTACTTCCAAATCAAAGATGGACTCCCAATGAAACTGTTGGACACGTGTAGATAACGGGATGCTGGACTGTCTGACATCTACACCAGCAATGTTGGAGTATACTTAAACAACAAGCTAATGGAATCATGACTCCTTACAGAGGACTATACTGTTGTGACACTGTGGGGAAAATCAATTGGGGTGGGGTGGGATTTTTGGGAAGCAAGAATTCCCAGTCTCTATGAAACTGTACCATAAAATTCATAAATTCAAAATAAAAATTTAACAAAAAAAGAAAGAAATCTAAATAAATACATACATTTCAAGACATAAGATGCCCAGCATGATAGCCTTGTGACTAATCCTCCCCTTGCAGTGGGGTGGGATCCCTTCTGGGCGCTGTCAGGAGTCCTAGCTGCTCTATTTCCCACGCAGCTTCCTGCTTGTGACCTGAGAAAACACTAGAGGATGAGCCAAAGCCTTGGGACTACACCTGTGTGGAAAACCCGCAAGAAGTGCCTGGCTTCAGATCACGTCAGTTCCAGCCATTCTGGCAACCTGGGGAGTGAACCAGCGAACTGAAGATCTTTCTGTCTTTCCTTGTCTCTGTAAATCTGACTTTCCAATAAAAGAAATAAAACAAATCTTAAAAAAAAAAAAGAGCTATAGGGCCCGATGTGGTAACCTGGTGGCTAAAGTCCTCACCTTGAATGTGCCAGGATCCCTTAAGGGCGCTGGTTCTAATCCAGTGGACCTGCTTCCTAACCAGCTCCCTGCTTATGGTCTGGGAAAGCAGTCATGGACGGCCCAAAGCCTTGGGACTCTGCACCCACGTGGAAGACCCAGAAATTACTGGCACTTGGTTTCAGCTCAGCTCAGCTCTGGCCATTGCGGTCACTTGCGGAGTGAATCAGCAGACAGAATATCTTCTTCTCTGTCTCTCCTCCTCTCTGTATATCTGCCTTTCCAGTAAAAATAAACAAACCTTTTAATAAAAAAAGATATATACTTTAACAGTATTTTCCATTTTGAAGATTTAAAAAATTATAATTTTAAAAATATTTATTTATTTTTATTGGAAAGGCAGATATATACAGAGAGAAGGAGAGACAGAGAGGAATCTCTTCCATCTGATGGTTCACTCCCCAAGTGACCACAACGGCTGGAGCTGAGCCAATCCGAAGCCAGGAGCCAGGAGCTCTTCCAGGTCTCCCACACGGGTGCAGGGTCCCAAGGCTTTGGGCCGTCCTCAACCTTTCCCAGGCCACAAGCAGGGAGCTGGATGGCAAGCGGGGCTGCAGGGATTAGAATTGGCGCCCATATGGGATCCCGATGCATTCAAGGCGAGAAGTTTAACTGCTATGCTATTGCACTGGACCCCATTGTTTTTTTTTTCTTAGTGAGGCAGAAAATATTGTACACATGAAAACACATTGATTAACCCACATACATGACTAGCTTGCTCATTAATTTTTGAGTTTTGGAAAGAATTGTTGTGGTTATCTTTCCTTTATGGTTTGCAAGAGTTCTTAGGTATGCATTATGTAAACCAAAATTAGGTACGGGGTAGCTACCAAACATGCAGTTAAATATTAACCTGTTATACCTTAGGATTGCTTTTTCATTTCAGTATTTATTTTTCAATTTCATGTGCTCTTCCATTATATCAAGGTACAGGTTATTAGCAATATTTCCCTTTATTATGCCTTGGGTTGATTGATGCTTTGAAAGCATCACAGGGTCCTCTCCAGTGGAGACAATGAAAGTGCGTGAATTTGGTGGGAAGACCATGGATGAAAATTCAGTCAAATGATGGCATCCAATTTCCATCTCGCGTAAAACTAAAAACGTAATCTACACTAGTATTCTCATTTGCAAAATCAGGACAGAAACACCTACCTCAGATGTCGCTGCCAGCATTCAGAGCCTGGCAGTCAGGGCATCCAACAAGTGTTAACTCCCTGTCCTAGGCGCCCAGCGGGGGCTCTCACTGACTGCCAACAGTGGCCATGTCCCCGAAGTGGACTGAAATAAAAGGTTGGGAGGTGTAAATTTCGTGGCGTTTGCATTGCAGCAGTCTTTCAGGGGCTTTTAGAAACACGCCATTAAACTACCAGTCCCACAGTACATATAAAAGGATCATAAAGTTTCTGTGCAAGAAGCTCTCGCGGCTTGGGGCAGGGCGAAGAGCCAAGCACTTGTTATTTTCCGGGTTTTCCCTGGTTAAGACAGCCTCCCTCCACCTCCCCCCGTCGTGGTAACCCATGCCAATCCTCCTTGGATGCCAACTTCACAGGTTTCAAAGGGGTGAATGGCATCACAGCTGGAAAAACTGTGAGTACCGCTGATGTCATTAAAACCAAAAAACAAAACCCTGCAAGACATTGGTTGAAGTCATTCACCCCACTGTAGCCTGAGAAGGAAGAACAGCATTTCGTAAGACCGTGTCCGGCGGCCGTTTTTTTTTTTTTTTTTTTTTTAATTTATTCTCAGCACACTGGGGTTTAGTCCCCGCGCGCACCTCCACTCTCCGGCCGCCCCGGTGCCCGTGAGGGCGACGCGGAGCCTCCGCTTCAGGGCGCCAGGAGCCCGGCCCCGCGCGCGCCGTCCCGGGCAGCCGACGCGACGCCCCTCTCGTCAGTTCCCGAAGGCCGAACGCCGGCCCGGGCGTGAAGCGCACCGCGGCTCCTCGGAGCTCGGCTGCGGCGGAAGACGCTGCGGCGCGCGTCCCCGGAGCTCCCCGCGGTCCTCGGCGGCCCTCAGCCTCCCTCAGCCTCCCTGCGCGGCCCTCAGCCTCCCTGCGCGGCCCAGGTCTCCAGGGGCGGCCGCCTGCGCGTCGCGGGCCGACGGGGAGCGGGAGGTGGGAGGAGGGGCGCCTCCGCGAGGCGAGGGGAATTCCCCCTTTCCCCCCCTCCCAACCCGAACGTTCCCGATTGTTCACGGGCCTCACGTCAGCAGCAGGGGGTAATCCCCGACTCCAGCTGCTCCTGACGTCACCGCGCGGAGCCGCCGCCCCCCGCACGGCTCCACAGCCTCCGGGGGCTCCTGGGGCCCCGCCCCCAGGCGTGGCCCCGCCCCTTCCCCCGGTCGCTCGACGTAGAGGGCGGAGCGTTCTGGACCGGGGCGTGAGCGGTTGCTTAAGGCCAGAAGGTTCTCTGGTGGAGGCGCTCCTCCTGCTGCCCCGCCCCGCAGAGTCGTTCTTCCAGCGTCTTCCACAACGCTTTCTCCCTCCTCCGGCTCCTCGCCCCGCCTTCCCTCCCTGCTCCTCTGCCCCTCCGCTTCCTTCCCCGCCTCGCCACCTTCGCCGATCTCGCGAGACTTGGCCCCAGAACATTGCGGATCGGGTCGGCGCCATTTTGGGACTGAGACTGGTTGTGGGGGAGGGAAAAGCGGCAAAAGGGGATTATTCAAAGTACCGAAAACCTCCTCCCGGGATCGAGCGCAGCGGCACCCCCAGGCTTGGGGCACCTCTGGTGGGACGGAAGGTAACAGCGTCGTCTGTGCTCCGCGCCTCAGGCCGGGGGGGAGGTGTGTGTGTGTATATGTGTGTGTGTGTGTGTGGAGGACGCCCGTGTCGGCGTTGGGGCTCGATGAGGGGTCGGGAGCGGCGTTGGCGGCGCGAGGCGTGAGGCTGCCCGCGGCCGGCGGAGCGGGAGCGGGAGCGGGGGGCGGCGCGGGGAGGGCCCGTCCGGCCCCGGCGGAGCGGAGGTGGCGGTTGTGGGGAGGGGCGGGCGGCCGAGCCCCGGCGGCTGGTCGGGGGATGGGGGGGGATGGCTCGGGGACCCCCGGGTCCGCCGCCTCCCGAGCTCCGTCTCCGCTCCGGCCTCCCCGCAGCGCGGCGGCCTGTGCGTGCCGAGGCCGCATCGTGGCCTTGTCAGGGCTCCTGTGAGCGGCGCCTCGGCTCCCCTGCCCGTCCGGCTCTGGGGCACGCTCGGCGGTCCCGGGGGCTGTTGGCGCTCGGGGATAAGGGGAGGGTGGGTGCACCGAAGGAGACCCCATGTTGCCGTGGTTTCCGAGAAGGACCCGGCACCTTCCGCTCTGCCGGGTTTGGGGAGCGGGCGTATGGGGTTCCTGGACGGAGATGGGGAGCTCCGGCTTGATCCGGACGCTGCCCCCCGCGAGCCCCCGCAGACGCCTTTCTCAGACCGTCCCCCTTGACTGGCCAGCCCACCTTGCCTGGCTCGGACGAGGGGGTTTGGGGGGGACCCGCCTGCTCGTGGGGCCCCCCGGAGTCGGAGGCGGCGTCCGGCTTGGCTCCTGACCCAGCAGCCCGCTCGCCATTTGCTGCCGCTCCGGGCGAGCACACCTGCTCTGATAGCCTTCGGTGCGTGCAGACCAGACCTGCACGCTCCTGTGCCGCTTGCATAGTTGGACTGTTTACCTACAGAGTGTAAGGACGCCAGTTTATATAATAATTTGTTATTAAGTCGGCCCCCACGCTCCGGGTTGAAATCGGCACCTGCCCTCCACTACACCGTCCCCCGCGCCCCAATACACCACTCTTCCACCCCTTTTTGTAATTCAGTAGACTTTCTAGTGACTTCCTGCTAGGGCGAAGCCCTCTGCCAGGCCCCTGTAGGATTTTGCAGAACTAAGTTTCTTTCCAGGGCTTGACTCAAGGTGGGGATTGGTTTTTAGCTCAGAGTCGGAACTCTGTGTAATTTTCATTTCTGTAACTTTTACAGGTGAATGACTTACTCAGACATGAGGATCATCTAGCTTTTCAGTGAAAGGCCCCGGATATTTCAAGTGGCCATTTTGGAATTACAATGTTTTTGGATAATTTTGCCGCAGAAGTTTGTTAAAATTGGCATGAATCATCTCTGAAGTGAATTGATGGTAGTGAATTGTTCAACAAGCTGCTTCAAGGGAGACCCAGGCGTTTCTTCAGTGTTTGCTTTCAGACGGATCATACATAACTGGTTAAGATTTTCTGCGGGTGGTCTTTTTGCCTCCCCCACCCCGCCGGTGTTCTTCAGCCCAGGCTGTAAGATGTTTGATTTGTGTACTGAGTAGTTTCAGTAGTTTCAAATTACTGTTCAAATATTGGCCAAGTTTCACGGCAGTTTATTTTTACCTTTATTGAAAGTTTTAAGAATTTTTGGCTTCAGTCTTTTTTTCTTGTCACAATGGGACAGCTTTTCTAAATGAAGACGTTAATAGGAAACAAAGCTTTTTTCTTTTTATCTTTTGTTTACGTGGAAATTTAAGATGTTTCAGTTTCCCACCAGCATGGTAGTGCTGAGATAGCTGTGTGTCTCTCTTTCCTGATATTTAGGAATGCTCTGCAGATGTGAAATTTTCATTTTGTTTCTACTTTTTGGCTCATAAATTGGATATTTAATCTGGAGTGGAGAAATAAAACTGAGAAATAGATGGAATAAACAAGACTTTGACCTTAAATCCAAGGAACTTGGGCTAATTCCGTGGATAGCCATATGAAAACTTTAAAACTGAAGTATGGGTAGCTGACTTGGAGTAACTCTATGTCAAATAGTCACAGGTTAAGTATCTTCAAAAAACTTGGATATTATTTCAGAGGATACAAAATAAAAAAAACAAACTGGAAAACATAAGGATTACAGAGGAAACACCAACACCTTCCTGTGCAGTCCTGTTGGAATCTGTAAGTAGCACTGCCGTGAGCATAGTCAAAGTTCCTTTGTAGATATAATGTCCCATTTATCCTAGGCGATTCTTGGTAGCCATTTGTTTTCTTACAGTAATACTCCTTGTGTTCCTGGACATTCTGAAGACAGCTATTAACCATGTCTGAGTAAATTGAAATCTAAATAGTAGAGTTTTAAAAATTGTATGCTTTTAAAGAGTAAAAGTCAATCTGAATAGCCAGCACTCACCTTAGTCTTGATTGGTTCATAGTCACAGGATATCCTAACGAGTTTCCTAGGTCTGGGTAGTCAGTGTTTATTTTAAATGCACGTGTATGGCCAGTCTGTTTTTTAAATGTGATTTTAGATTTCATTATAAATGTTATTCAGTGGTCAGAGTATGTAGCTTGAAATAGATTTAAATATGAATTTGATTTTTAATTTGTCAAGTTTGTTCTAATGTATAACTGTGCTAACGTTTTACTTCATTGTACAAGTTGTTTCGAACTGATTTTGTATTTCAAATTGCTGCTTATTTAAGCTCCAAAAAGAAGTCTAGATCAGGAGCAGACAAATGTAAGAAACTCAACTAAGGACCATTAAAAATAATTTTTTAAAATTTTTGGTTTTTTGGGGGAAAGCTAACTTGAAAATAAGTATTATTTTTCTTCTAGTACTTTTGCATAGCATAAATTTATGAATGAAAAAGTTTCTTGTAGTTTGCATAGCTGATTTCTGGTTTTGGTTACCATGAGTTACTGTTTTTTAATTTTTGCAGTGAATCAGGCTTTCTATATGAGAAATGTTTAGTGAACAGATTATGTATAGCAAAATTTCATTCAAGTTTATATCAATTTTCTTTTGGAGATAGTGAGTCTTTGCCAAGATGATTTATTTGCCTCTCAGTTGCTTGTCTATTTCTAAACAGGATTTTTAGCTAAACTTTGAGTGCTGTTAACTCTTTGAGGGCAAAAGAAGTTGTAGAGTGTTAAAGAACGGAGGTACTTACATTCAGGATGTTTGAAATTATTTTCTGCTTTATAGTTGAGATGAAAGTTTAGGAACTTGTTCTGTTGTGATAGACCTATTGGGTGTATTTTGTGTTACGGTACTTCATTTTCCATGAAGCTGTGTAAAAATTCATGTATTCGTTTTATTCTTCACTTGAGGAAGGCTCTGTTCTAATGCATTTCAATTTAATGCTTTTCAAGTTACTGGCTTGATATGATTAAGAAGTTGGAACTGAAATCACATGACCCTTATTCATGGAAAAGAACCCTATAACGTTTGTTGCTGACTATTGTTTTTCTGCACATTGCCCCGTAGATATTGTTAGCCTAGGAAATAGTGTCTAGATGATTTGTTTCAGAGGCCAGAGTTTTTAAGAATTAAGTCCTTATCTGGTCTTGAGATTGGAAACATTTGCTTACACCAGAGTTCAAGGGTGGATATACTTGAATGTCCTGATGAAAATTTTCAGTATTTTCTGAAGTCTGAAATATGTGGCACTGCCAGTTGGCAGCAGGAGCCGTTGCTGAACTCCCTGTACCATCCCAAACTTACTTTCCTCTTGTGCTTGTCCTGCCAGCACTGTCCTCCACGCCCCAACCATAGGTCTAAAGATAATGTAATGGCCAACATTTATAAATCATGATATAATGGCTAGCGTTTATAATGGTGCCATGTGTTTCGCTGTATGCTTTATGTGTTAGTTCTTGATAGTGGTACTGTGAAGAAATACGACATGCACTAAAAGTCACAGTGATATAAATGAAAAGTTAAAATTTATGGAGGCCAAGAGAGGAGATCATTGTTACCTGGTTAGAATTGGAATTTTTACTGCACTTCCAAATATTCTGACTCCAGAGACTGTATTCTTAACCAATGCCAAACTTAAGGCTGCCTTCTTGTGCATTTTATTTTACTAATTCATTCTGTTTAAACATTATTCTTTTTTTTTTTTTTTTTAAAGATTTATTTTTATTATTTTTTTATTGGAAAGGCAGATATACAGAGAGGAGAGACAGAGAGGAAGATCTTCCGTCCGATGATTCACTCCCCAAGTGAGCGCAACGGGCCGATACTATGCCGATCCGAAGCCAGGAGCCTCTTCTGGGTCTCCCACGCGGGTGCAGGTTCCCAAAGCTTTGGGCTGTCCTCGACTGCTTTCCCAGGCCACAGGCAGGGAGCTGGAAGGGAAGCGGGGCTGCCGGGATTAGAACCGGCGCCCATATGGGATCCCGGGCGTGCGAGGCGAGGACCTTTAACCACTTGTGCCACCGCGCCGGGCCCTTAAACATTATTCTTAATATTTTTATTTTTATTTCCATGTACTACTTCTGGTTCCTGTTGAGTACAAATTCCTAATGGAGTATGGAGATAAGCCAATGGAGCTAAGAGATAGAAGAAAAACTACTGTTATTGCTGGTTTTTTTTTTTTTTTAAGATTTATTTTTATTATTTTTTCATTGGAAATGCGGATATACAGAGAGGAGAGACAGAGAGGAAGATCGTCCGTCCGATGATTCACTCCCCAAGTGAGCGCAACAGGCCGATACTATGCCAGTCCGAAGCCAGGAGCCTCTTCCGGGTCTCCCACGCGGGTGCAGGTTCCCAAAGCTTTGGGCCGTCCTCGACTGCTTTCCCAGGCCACAGGCAGGGAGCTGGAAGGGAAGCGGGGCTGCTGGGATTAGAACCGGCACCCATATGGGATCCCGGGCGTGCAAGGCGAGGACCTTTAACCACTTGCGCCACCGCGCCGGGCCCGGTTTTTTTTTTTTAAAAAGATTTATTTGTATTTATTACAAAGTCAGATATACAGAGAGAAGGAGAGACAGAGAGGAAGATCTTCCGTCTGATGATTCACTCCCCAAGTGATCACATCAGCTGGTGCTGTGCCGATCCGAACCCAGGAACTTCTTCCGGGTCTCCCACGCGGGTGCAGGTTCCCAAGGCTTTGGGCCGTCCTCGACTGCTTTCCCAGGCCACAAACAGGAAGCTGGATGGGAATCAGGGCCTCTAGGATTAGAACCGGCGCCCGTATGGATCCCGGTGTGTGCACGGTGAAGACTTTAGCCACTAGGCCACCGCGCTGCCAGGCCTTGTTATTGCTGTTTGTTATGACTATTTCGATAAGTTTGTTTAGCCAAAAGTGTGATTTCGGGTTACATTTGGAGTTCACTCATCACACAGGTGTAGTGCTAGATGCAAGTTAGTGTTGCTGATACTTTAGAATTAAGGAGCAAGGGAATAGGGGAAGAACAGGCCTGAGCAAGCAAGTCAGGAGTTACAGTAGATAAGGATAATAATGAAAACTTCTACCCAGTCATCTTTGCAGTTTGATTTTGATTAAAAATGTGCTAACAGTTTAGATCCATACAGGAAAAGTTTGCAAGACGACAGGTAATGGGTGGAACTTCTGTTGGGTTGTAGAAAGAGTAAGGGAAAGGAGAGTTGTGGTTATTGAACTTTCTTGACTTAATATTAATAGTCATTCAAGCTATTTCTTCCTTCTCTTGTTTCTGATAATGGCTTTATCTGCATAGCATTCATACATATTTAAAAATTGAATCTTACTACATATATCACAGCTATGGCTTCTGATTTTCAATTTCATTTACTAGTCTAGATTCGTCTTTGACAAAGGAAGCAGGTAATGAGTTCATCTCTTTGCCTTCAGTCTCATTCTGCTCCCAAAGTTAAGGTTTTACTTATTTAGTCATTTAAAAAATATATTTATTTATTTCTAACTGAAAGGCAGGTTTACAGAGTAAGGAGAGACAGAAACCTCCATCTTTGCCTCATTCCCCAAGTGACCACAGTGGCTGGAGCCTAGCCAGTAGGAAGCCAGAAACTGGGAGCTTCTTCCTGGTCTCTCATGCGGGTGCAGGGTCCCAAGGCTTTGGGCTGTCCTCAAATGCTTTCCCAGGCCACAGGCAGAGAGCTAGATGGGAAGTGGGGCAACTGGGACGTGAACTAGTGCTCATGTGGGATCCTGGACACGTGCAAGGCAAAGATTTAGCCACTAGGCTATCTGGACCCCCTATGAATTTTTTTTTTTTTTGAAGATTTATTTATTTTTATTGTACAGGCAGATATTCAGAGAGGAGGAGAGCCAGAGAGGGAGATCTTCTATCCAATGGTTCACTCCCGAAGTGGCCACAACGGCTGGAGCTGAGCTGAGCTGAAGCCAGGAGCCAGGAGCTTCTTCCATGTCTCTTACGCCTGTGCGGGGGTCCCAAGGCTTTGGGCCGTCCTTGACTGCTTTCCCAGGCCACAAGCAGGAAGCTGAATGGGGAAATGGGGCTGCTGGGATTAGAACCAGTGCATCTGTTATCCTGGTGCACCCAGTTCAAGGACTTTAGCTACCAGGCCACCATGCTGGGCCCAAAACTGGCTTTTTAAGTGTAGCTACACAGCAGAACATAAAGCATGTCACCCCAGCAGAATATTCTACCCTCTGATTAGCCTGTCCTAGGAGTGTCATGTGATTTTTGTGTAAAAGATGCTCAAGCTGTGTTGGAAATGGAAAGGGTAAACTTTATTATTTACTATAATTTATTATAACGGTAGTAGGTAAAGATTTGTATGCCTCTTGAGTGCTAGTCATGCTCTGGAAGTACTTTGATTCTAGTCTGCTTGCCATGAGGTGTGGTATCATTTAGTAGTCTACACAGCAAAGACGTTATATTCTATTTATGTGCCTTATCTTTGGAAGTGTGAATACAAAGTTGAATCATTGAATTTAAATTGTGATTTCATCCCACCTACTAAGTAACAGCTATTTGATGTTGATGAAGCTAATCTTTATATAAGATTTCTAATTCTTTTCCTGTGAAATGGTTTCTTGTGCATACGGCCATCATTTTGGTCTGGTGGAGTAAGCCACCATATATAGCACTGGCATCCCATCCGAGCATGGGTTTGAATCCTGGATGCCCTGTCTGATCCAGATTCCTGTTAGTGTGTTTGGGAAAACAGGAGATACCCTAAGATGCTACACCCTTTTCACCATCATGGGAGACCCAGGTGTAGTTCCAGGTTTCTGCCTTCAGCCTGGCCCACACCTGGCTGTTGTGTCCAAATTGGGAATAAACCATTAAATATATGGGAGATAATTTCTCTGGCTCTCCATCTTTTTAATACTTGACCTTTCAGGTAAATCAGAGAAATAGTACCAACAACATTATCAATAGAAACAAATGATAAGAGAATGCAAAAATACTTCAAAATTGAAAAGTGATATAAACATTTTTTAGTAATGTTACAGCTGGTCTCATAGATAGTAGTGGTTGGGGACCATGTGCTCTACCTGAGGGAGAGATTGTGAATTGGGTAACAGTTTTTAAAAAGAGCAGGACTAAGTAGAAACTAGATATGTTTAGATTACATCTTATGTGACACCTTTAAAATGGTCCAGCATTTTGTTCCAGTGAATAAAGGTGCTGTTTGTAATACTGATACAGGTGAACCAGCCAGTGAATGGAAAGTGCCTTTGCCCTCCCTCCGCCTCTCTGTCAAGTAAATAAGTACGTTTTGAAAAGTTGTTGAAGCATGTGACATTATACTATTGGAATAATATTTGGTACAATCTGGTGTCATATACTTAGGTGGCATCTTTTTTGCTTTTTATTATCATTTTATGATACAGTTCCATAGATCTTGGGATTTCCCAAATTCTCTCCCAAATTTCCTTCCCCCTGGCTCAGTTCTCCTATATTACTACTATAGTATAGTTCTTCATAAACAGTCCTAAGTCCATCATTGCAGGCATGGACAGTGGCAGAAAGTCCAGTTCCTATTGTCAAGATATAGTAAACAGTTTCATTGGGAGTCCATCTTTGTATGGAGGTAGAGATGCATACTACATTGTGTCCTCACATCTGGATATGTTAGTCTCCATTACACAGTTACTATACCTCCCATTAAATAAAAAGCCACAATAGAAAATTAACAACAGGAAGAAAAATAGAAATTAACAACACCATGAAGTTTAATAACATATGTTATTAGATATGATAGTCTCCATTACACAGTTATTATACATCCCCTTAAATGAAAAGCCACAAAATAAAATCACGAAGAAAAAGAAATTAACACCATGATGTTAAATAATATGCTACTGAATGACTAATGTGTCACTTAAGAAATGAAAAAATCAACCTTCATGAAGAAAACTATGCTACTGTATAATCCGTGAGTCACTGAAGGATTTAATAAAATTCTCTGAAGAGATGAAACTAACAAAAGAAAATAAAAATCTGTGAGATATAGTTTCTGCTGAAAGTTGTTGGTGAGATGCCACCTATAGGCAACAAATAGATGGGTTTTTACTTAATCCAATCAACAATGTATGACATTTGATTGGTGAGTTTAAGCCATTTACATTCAGGGTTAATATGTATGGGTGGTAATTTGGTTCTGTTATTTTACTGGGATCTGCTTCACATTTGCCTTTGGTTTTGGTGGGTGCTATTCCTCTTTCTGTCAAGAGAACATCTTTTAAGTATCCTTTGTAGAGCGGGTTTGGAAGAGGCATATTCTTTACTGTGGAAGAATTTTCAAGAATTTTCATTTTCAAAGACAAAAGCTTTGCTAGGTACATTATACTGGGCTGACATTTTTCCCTTTAGAATCTGGAATATGTGGTCCCATTTTCTTCCTGCCTGTAAAGTTTCCTGTGAGTTAATTGGCATTCCTTTATATGTCAGTTGATGCTTTTCACATGCACATTTTTTAAAAAAGATTTATCCATTTTAATTGGACAGGCAGGTATACAGAGAGAAGGACAGAGAGGAAGGTCTTCTGTCTGATGATTCACTCCCCACATGCACGTTAAGGATCTTTTCCTTATGTTCAATTAAAGAGAGCTCGATTATCATGTGTCGTGGTGAAGATTGCTTTTGGTAAACCCTCTTTGGGAGTTCTGTGCCCCTCCTGGATGTTTCCCAGTTTGTTCCCTAGATTAGGGAAATTTTCCCTTGGGCCGTCCTCGACTGCTTTCCCAGGCCTCAAGCAGGGAGCTGGTTGGGAGATGGAGCTGCCAGGGTTAGAACTGGTACCC
Source organism: Ochotona curzoniae (assembly GCF_017591425.1). Classification (NCBI taxonomy): domain Eukaryota; kingdom Metazoa; phylum Chordata; class Mammalia; order Lagomorpha; family Ochotonidae; genus Ochotona; species Ochotona curzoniae. The sequence goes on from NW_024465582.1 coordinate 26,775,354, forward strand.
ACATGAGATCCTGGTGCTTTTCGACGCGAGGACTTTAGCCACTAGGCCTAAGCACCGGATCCTCTTTCATTTAAAGCATGCTCCATGCGTAGTCTTAACTTTTGTTCATCCTTCACCTAAGGTTTCTGGCGACAGCGATCTCGTTTTCTTCATGTGTTTAATGTTGTGTTCTTAGTGCTTTTGCAGAGAATAAGAATTATTGTTGATTTTTTTTTTTAAAGAATTGGATATGTGTTGTTGTCATATTTATTTTGGAGCTTCTATTAAACTTACTGTGGAGCAGTTGGTTGCTGAAGAGTTTGTAGCCAGGGTGATTTGGTAGATCATTTAGAAGCTGTCTTACATGGCCATACTTAAAACAGTTTACATTAGTGTCTAGTTGCTAGATTTAGGAATGGCTCCTTTTGCTGCGCAAGGACCCTGCAGGCACTAATTCCCAAAGTATTTTATTGCATTTCAGGTGTTTATACAGCATTTGATTGACCACTTGTTACTGCCTTGGTATTTTGGGCTGAAATTAGTGAGTAGATCTATTTTCAGTAATTACATAAGATAATGTGTTAGTGCCAGGTAGGCAATAGGCTTTTCAAACACTCGGGGCCCAGCGCAGAAGTCTAGTGGCTTAAATCGTTGCCTTTCATGTACCTGGGATCCCTTATGGTTACTGCTTTGTGTCACAGCTCTTTGACAGAAGCACAGTTTTTGTCCGGGAAAGCAGTCGAGGATGGTGTAAAGCCTTGGGAGCCTGGACCATTGTGGTCATGGCAGCTGCTTGGAGAGAGTATCAGTGGGTGGAGGATCCTTCTCTGTAAATCTGACTTTCCAAGAAAAATAAATCTTTCAAAAAAAAGAAGAAGTTCATTGACAGTGGAATTAAACGTAAATTTATTAAAAAAAAAATCAACAACCATTTGTTTCAATTCTTAATGCATAGCCTGCTCCTTCGCCTGTGTCTCCCTTCGTCTCGCTTGAGTTACAAGGCCAGGTCATGGTGCTGACAAGGAGAAAAAGTTATAGATTGTTTCGTTTCCTTATTAGACATTGAGAAGGCGATTTCATTTTCTGCTTAATTAAAAGGAATACTTGTTTTGTGTCTTGAGTGAAATAGATTCTAAAACATTAAGTAACAAAGGCTTTCTTTGTATCTTAGGGAATGGTAGTTAGTACCTCCTTGATAAATTATTAATTCCAATAGTAATAATTTTTAAAAAATATTTATTTTTATTGCAATGTCAGAGCTACAGAGAGGAAGATCTTTTGTCTGAGGATTCACTCCCCAAGCAGATTCACTCCCCAAGTGGCCAAAGCAGAGCCAGTCTGATGCCAGGAGCCAGGAACTTCTCCAGGTCTCCCCTGCAAGTGCAGGGTTCCCAAAGGTCAGGGCTGTTGCTGACTGCCTTCCCAGGCCACAGCAGGGGGCTGGATGGGTAGCGGGGCTGCTGGGATTAAAACTGGTACCCATATGGGATCATGGCTCATTCAAGGCGAGGACTTTAGCCGATAGGTTATTGAGCTGAGCCCAATCATTTTTTAAAAAGTTAAACTTTGTAGGACCCGGCGGCGTGGCCTAGCGGCTAAAGTCCTTGCCTTGAACGCGCCGGGATCCCATATGGGCGCCTGTTCTAATCCCAGCAGCTCCACTTCCCATCCAGCTCCCTGCTTGTGGCCTCCTCTCTGTATATCTGACTTTGTAATGAAAATAAAATAAATCTTAAAAAAAAAAAACAAACAAAAAACTTTGTGGTATATGAAGTAATTGTCAGTTGCCAAAGATACAGTTCTGGTTTGTCCTGTAGCTATATAGATTTTGATGACAAAATGCTTCTACACTCCATTGGCCTACATATTCCATGTTAGAGTTTCTATTCACCCAGCTACTTGTTGTCAACACTTGACTGGGAGATTTGTCTAATTTGTTCTGCATTCCATCTGTGATGGTACTGGATGACTTTTGCTGGCCCAGTGGACTTCCATATCCCCCATGTGCATCTGGACTTGCCGGCCAATACCATCTTTTAGCAACTCAAGAAGCCCAGTTCTGATACATGCACTCCACAGTCAGATCACAGAACCTGTGATTTTCTCCATGATTGGAGTTCTGAGTCTGGCGGTTCAGTTGGGGGAATCTCCAGATAAACCTAGTTTGGGGTGGGCCCAGACCTGACTCCTGTGTGTGCCAGCCGTGTGGGGTGTGGCTCAGTCCATCGCCCACTTTAGCCTATATATACCTTGGTGGTTGTAGTTGCTGGGTCAGTCCTGTCTCTAATCCTTTCTCTTACACAAACCAATGGATGCAGCAGCTCAGCCCTAGCCTGCCCACCACATTCTCGACCCTCGCGTACACCAGTGGGAGCTACAGTTGGAGCTACACCAGTAATCTCCACTAGGCCTTCCCCCGTGCTGGTTCTGCTACATGATGCTGGTTTGCTCCTTCCCGCATCCCATTTGGCTTTTGTATACACTGATGGTTGCTGGCCTAGGTCAGCCCAGCCAACCCCACTATACAGCCCATACTTAATGCTGGCAGATGCTATTGCTTGTACAGCCAGGTCTACTCTCAGCCTTGGTTCTGCTCACCAGTGGGAGCTGTAGTCCCTAAGAGAAGTTCCCACAGTATCCCTGCTAGGCCCACTCCTAACCCTGGATCTTGAACTTTCTAAGTGGTTCTTCAGTCTAGCTTGACAGGACTTGCCTCCATTCCCAGCACTTGCCAGCTGATGGCTGCGGCAAAACCCAAGCAACCTGCATTTGCTCTGGCTCGTGCATGTACCTCCAGCATGCAGAGCTTAGCCCAGCCTGGCTCTCCCTCTAACCCAACTCACAATCAGGCCAACTGTGCCTAACCTGACCTACCCCCAGTCCCAGTTCTTATGCTCACCAGTGGGAGGAGTGGGCCAAAAGGGGAGGTGCCGTTGCCCCCTTACTGGGCTTGCTGTCCCTTGACCAGCCCACACATATTCCGTTCTGGGTCTTCCTGTGTAATCTTTAATTTTGCATGAGAGTTAGCAGTGAGGTGGCTCAACCATGCAACATTTGTCCTGAGGGCAGACCAGACATCTGTGAACCCAGTTCCCCAAGACTGGGGCCTTGTTGATCTAAGGCAATCCACCCTGACCTATTTCTGGCCCTGGCTCTCGTGTGTAGTGGTGGTGCAGTGGCCTGGCCTGTGGAGACCTTCCAGACACTCCTACTTGGCCTGTCTTTATAGGCTTGGCTGAGAAACTTGCCTTGGTTTTCTTTCCTAATGTAAATAAAGCATAGAAAGGTTCTGAGTTTGGAGGGGAATGTAGGAGATTAGGAGACAACCAGAATTGCTGTTAAAAGGAGCATTAAAATGGAATTGCAGAACTTTTTGTAAGAGATTTTTTTTTTTGTATCTAAAAGCAGTCTTGGGCCTGGCGGCGTGGCCTAGTGGCTAAAGTCTTTGCCTTTCATGCTCGGCAATCCCATACAGGTGCTGGTTTTAATTCCATCAGCTGTTTGCCATCCAGCTCCCTGCCTGTGGCCCGGGAAAGCAGTCGAGGACGGCCCAAGGCTTTGGGACCCTGCACCCATGTGGGAGACCCGGAAGAGGCTCCTGGCTTCGGATCGGCACGGCACCGGCCATAGCACTCACTTGGGGAGTGAATCATCAGACGGAAGATCTTCTGTCTCTCCTCCTCTCTGTATATCTGACTTTGTAATAAAAATAAATATTTTAAAAAAGAAAAGCAGTCTTTTGTCTGATAGTTCTCTCTGTAATGCCATGGCTGGGGGCAGGCCAAAAATAAGAGCCAGGAACGCCACGACATCTCTCACTTGATAAGTGCGGACCCACATAAGCCACATTCTACTGTGTTCCCCGGCCTGTTAGCAGGGAGCTGAATTAGAAGTGGAAAATCTGGGACTTGAGTCAGCACCACCATTTGGGATGCCTCTGTTATAGTAGTAGCTTCAAGATTTTTAATTTTTTTAGATTTATTTTTATTGGAAAGTCAGATTTACAGAAAGAAATCTTCCATTTGCTGATTTAAACCCCATGTGGCTGGAATGGAGCTGATCTGAAGTTTTTTCCTGGTCTCCCATGCAGGTGCAGTGTCCCAAGGCTTTGGGTCATCCTTGGCTGCTTTCCCAGGCCACAGGCAGAGAGCTGGATGGGAAGTGGTGCAGCCTGTATATGAACCAGAGCCCATGTGGGATCCTGGTGTGTGCAAAGCAAGGACTTTAGCCACCAGGCTACTGCACCAGAACCCCCTTTTGATTTCAGCTTTTGAAAAAGGATTTATTTATTTGAAGGTTAGAGTGATAGTGAGATTGATACACAGGGAAAGAGAGATTTTTCATCCATTTGTTTGTTTCCCAAATCCTGCAACAGCCAGAACTGGGCCAGGCTGAAGCCAGGGGCCAGGCACACTATCTAACTCTCAGGTGATAGGGATTCAAGTACTTGAGCCATATCTTCTGCTTCCTACACAGATTTATCAGAAACCTGGATTGGAATGGGTGCATCTGGAACTTGAACCAGGCTCTTCAACACAGGATTCAGCTGTCTTAAGAGGCAGCCCAACCCACTGTGCCACAACACCTGCTCTGGGTTGCAATGTTTTGCCTCAGCAAAATCAACATATTTAAAAATTTTTATTTGAAAGGCAGTAATGGAGACAGGAAGACAGACCTCCCATCCACTGGTTCACTTCCCAAAGGCTTGCAACAGCAGAGGCTGGGCCAATCCAAAGCCAGGAGCCCAAAGTTCATTTCTATCTCGCATGGACGTCGAGGACCCAAGTCCATCACCTGTTGCCTTCTAGAGCGTACACCAGTGGGAAGCTAGAATCGGCAACATAGCTCAGGCTAGACGCAGGCGCTCTGATGTGCAGTGTGGGAATCCTGAGTGCTGTGTTAAATGCCTTCCGCTGAACTTGTCATTCCATGTTCTGCAGTCTTAACGTGCCTTCATTTAGCGCAGCCTTTGCGAGAATATTTCCTGCTTTGTTTAAAAAGTATATTCTCTTTCACTCTTTCACCCTCAGTCCCTTTGCCCCAGAGTCGTCAGGTTCTGAGACTGAGCTCTGCTAAATCTTACTAATCTGTGCAGCTTAGTAAGAAATACTGGAATTGCTTCTCCAAAGTCCAGATTGGCAATATTTCTTTGGCATCCACTCCAGCTTTAAAGAACTTGGGTGGTTGTCTCCTTCACTCCCCCCCTTTTAAAAAAAGATTTGTTTGAACCTCAAGTTTAGAGACACACGCACACCCCACACCCACCCCCCACATTTGCTGGTTCAGTGCCCAGGAGGCTGCCAGGGGTGGACCAGGCCGAAGCCAGAGGTCAAGATCTTCCTCCCACTTCACCACTTGGATGGCAGAAGCCTGAACACTGTGGCTGCCCTTGACTGCCTTTTCCCAGGCTGTTAGCAGGCAGCTGGATCGAAAGTCGAGCAGCTGGGCTACAAACCAGTGCCCATTTGGGTTACTGGCATCACAGGCGCTGATTCAGCACTGCAGCGCTGGCTCCTCCACTTGATTCAGTTTTGGAGCTAACAGTCTGTTCTGTAGATGTGTAGCTATACATACGTGTATGTGTATATTTATATATGTATAAATATCTGCTGATGGATATTTGGGATTAGTTGTGAATCATGCTGCTATCAGCATTGGAGTATGTGTATTTGAGTGTCCATTTTCTTTTCTTTTTTTTTTTTTTTACGATGTATTGATTATTGCAAAGTCAGACATAGGAGGAGAGACAGAGAGGAAGATCTTCCATCCGATGATTCACTCCCCAAGTGAGCGCAATGACTGGAGCTGAGCCAATTTGAAGTCAGGATCCAGGAGCTTCTTCCAGGTCTCCCATGCCTGTGCAGGGTCCCAAGGCTTTGGGCTGTCCTTGACAGACCACAAGCAGGGAGCTGGATGGGAAGTGGGACCACTGGGATTAGAACCTATGCCCATGTGGGATCCTGGTACATGCAAGGCGAGGACGTTAGCCGCTAGGCTACTGTGCCAGACCCTTATTGTAGTTTGACTTGCATTTTCCTAATGGCAAATAATGTTAAGTATATTTTCTGTGCTTATTGATCATTCATAGAAGTATTTCTTCAAGTGCTTTACTGATTTAAAAATGAGAGGCATTTTCTCGAGTTGTAAGAATTTTTATATTGTGAATGCAGGGAAATATTTTCTCCTCTTCTGTTTGTATTTTATTGTTTAGATAATGTTCTTTCAAAGATGTTTTGGCTTTTCATGAAGTCCTGAGTATTATCTTTTTTCTCTGTACTCAAAATACTATTGTCATATGTGAGAATCTGTTACCAAATCCAATATCATGAAGGTTTATTTTTATGTTTTTTCATAGTGCTTAGATTTAAACCTTCGTTTTGTTTTCAGTTATGGAGATGATGTGAGTAGAAGTCCAGAGAATATCTTGTTTCAGTACCATTTGTGGAAGAGACAATTCTCCGTTGAAGTATCGTAGCACTCTTGTTGAAAATCAGTTGGCCGTACACGTGTGTGTTACTTTTGGTGTCTCACTTGTATATATACCCATCGTAAGGCTCTGTTATAATGATTGGATCACTGTGCTCGGTAATAAGTTTTGAAATAGGAATGAGTATGCCTGTAACTAGTTTTTTAGTATTTGTCTTGCTATTTAAGGTCCCTTGTAGTTGCAAATGAATTTAAGAATGGCTTTTCCTTTAGTGCTGGAAAGATTGGATTTTCATGTTGATTTTGTTGAGTCTGTATTGACTATCTTAACTGAAATTTTTCTGTGTTGGACTAAATGCTTTTCCTTGTGGACTTCTAGAGTTTCCAGACATAACAAAAATTATCTTAGTAGAAATAGTTTTTTAAAAGATTTATTTTTTATTAGAAAGGCAGATTTACAGAGAGAAGGAAAACCAGAAAGATACTTCATCTGCTGGTTCACTTCTCAAATGCCTGCAGTGGCCAGAGCTGAACTAATTTAGAGATAGGAGCTAGGAGCTTCTTCCGGGTCTCCCACATGGGTGCGGGCTTCCAAGACTTTGGGCCATACTCTATTGCATTCCCAGGCCATAAGCAGGGAGCTGGATTGGAAGTGGAACAGCTAGGATATGAATGATGCTGCCCCGTGGGATGTTCACATTGCAGGCAGTAGCTTAATTTGTTGAGGCAAAATCTTTTTTTAAAAAACGAACTAATCTATTTTAAATCTATTTTTACTGGAAAGGCAGATATACAGAGAGGAGGAGAGACAGAGAGAAAGATCTTCCGTCCACTGATTCATTCTCCAAGTGAGCTCAACCGCTGGAGTTGAGCCAATCCGAAGGCAGGAGTCGCCTCCAGGTCTCACAACATTGGCTTTGGGCCATTGGAATTAGGACCCACACCCCTATGGGATCTTGGCGAGCGTGTTCAAGGTGGACTTTAACCACTGCGCTATCGCACTGCTCCCCTCCCCCCCTTTTTTGTAAAGATGACTATTTACTTTTTGAAAGGTTGAGTATGTGGTACAGAGAAAAGGTGAGACAATCTATTGCTGGTACACATCCCAAGTGGACTTAGAGCCAGGGCTGGGCCAGGGTCCCAAGGCTTTGGGCTGTCCTTGACAGACCACAAGCAGGGAGCTGGATGGGAAGTGGGACCACTGGGATTAGAACCTATGCCCATGTGGGATCCTGGTACATGCAAGGCGAGGACGTTAGCCGCTAGGCTACTGTGCCGGACCCTTGTTGTAGTTTGACTTGCATTTTCCTAATGGCAAATAATGTTAAGTATATTTTCTGTGCTTATTGATCATTCCTAGAAGTATTTCTTCAAGTGCTTTACTAATTTAAAAATGAGAGGCATTTTCTCAAGTTGTAAGAATGCAGGGAAATATTTTGTCCTTTTCTGTTTGTATTTTATTGTTTAGATAATGTTCTTTCAAAGATGTTTTGGCTTTTCATGAAGTCCTGAGTATTATCTTTTTTTCTCTGTACTCAAAATACTATTGTCATATGTGAGAATCTGTTACCAAATCCAATATCATGAAGGTTTGTTTTTATGTTTTTTCATAGTGCTTAGATTTAAACCTTCGTTTTGTTTTCAGTTATGGAGATGATGTGAGTAGAAGTCCAAAGCAGAAGCCTGCACTTTGGTGTAACATTTGAACTTTCACAAGAGATATAATAATTTGAGTGTTCTGGACCCTACTTGTGATAGAATTCTGCAGTTGTAAATTGATTTTCGTTATTTCTGATGGACTTTGATTTTAAGACCCATTTTAATTTAATTGAAGTTTTTAATACTGAGACTCATGTGGACCTCTGATTTGGATAGGGAGAATTGAGGTGTGGAGGAAGGTGGGCTGGCAAAATTTTCATTTCTTTGTTTTAAAGATTTTTTTTTTATTGGAAAGTCACATTTACAGAGAAGGAGAGACAGAGAGGAAGATCTTCGAACTGCTAGTTCACTCCCAAGTGGTTTCAATGGCTGGAGCTGAGCCAGTCTGGAGCCAGGAGCTTCTTCTGGGTCTCCTATGCTGGTGCAGGGTTCCAAGGCCGTCCTCTAGTCCTTTCCCAGGGCATAAGCAGGGAGCTGGAAGGAAAGTGGAGCACTGGGATATGAACCAAAGACCATATCGAAATCCATTGCACGCAAGACAAGGATTTTAGCTATTAGGCTGCCATGCCAGGCCTAAGTTCTTTGTTTTTCTTCCTCAATGCCCACAGATTCCTTTTTAGCAAACTATCCTAGAACTCAGAGATGGGGGCAATCGTTTGATGATGTTTTAGACATTCCAAAGTGGTGAGAATGCTCTGAAGAGAATTACTTGAGTGATTTTGATAGTCTTGACACATTGCCAGCTTCATCACATCAGGGTTGAGAAAAAACCTTTGGATGCTCTGTTGCCTTACCAGGTTCCACATCAGTACCTCCACAGACCCTGTAACTTGCTGTAAATGTTGTCCAGGAGAGCTGCCATCTTCTCATCGATGACCTCTGTTGGCCTGGCTGAGCTGACTCTCATGTCCTTTATGCAGCTGGATGCTGGTATGCGTCCACTACACAGGAACACCCCCTTACCTTTTTTTTTTTTTTTTAAAGATTTTATTTATTTTTGTTGGAAAGTCAGATCTCCAGAAAGAAATAGCGACAGAAAAATCTTCCATCCACTGGTCCACTCTCCAGGCAGCCACAAAGGCCGGAGGGAGAACCTGTCCAAAGCCAGGAGCTTCTTCCTGTTCTCCACATGGTTGCAGGGTCCCAAAGCTTTGGGTCATCTTTTGCTTTCCCAGGCTACAAGCAGAGAGCTGGATGGGAAGTGGAGTAACTGGTGCCCGTTTGGGGTACTGGTGTTTGCCAGGGGGAGGATTTAGCCATTGAGCTAAAACGCCGTTTTTCTTAGCTGAAATCTAAGTCATGTGAAAAACACAGCGTTTGTTGTTTATTCTGTTAGTATCAATTTGATGTTCGTTTTGATGTAATGTGGCACAAATTGGGGGGGGTGGATAAGAAGTAAAGCGTTATAGGAGGAGAAGCTTCATCTTCTTGTGTACTTTGGTCAGTATACACTCTTTTCAATTTAAATAATAATAGTTCTAAGTTTTTTATTTGAAAGGCACAGTAAACAGTGGGGGTTTTTAGGGAAAGATGAAGTTATTATCTCTTTGATCCCGGTCTTCACTCCCCAGGTAGCTGCAGGGTCCTGGAGCTGCTCTCGGTTTCCCAATTAAGTTCAGATACCAGAGGACTCCTCTTTTGTTTTCCCAGGGGATTTTGTTGGTGATTTTGTGGTGGTTGTGGGGTGCAGTTCAGTTCAAAACTTTGCACAGGGAAAGGAATATGGAATGTGAATCAGATTGGACATAAGAATGAATAAAATTTTGTTTCCATTTATACTTGATAAATGCCATAATAATTGGAGTTGTTCTCCTCTCCCCCCCCCCCTTTTTTATTGCAAAGCCAGATATATAAAGAGGAAGATCTTCCATCTGTTGATTTACTCCCCAAATGGCTACAATGACTGGAGAGGAGGCAGTCCAAAGCCAGGAACCAGGAGCCTCCTCTGAGTCTTCCACTTGGGTGCAGGGTCCCAAGGCTTTGGACCATCCTCAGCTGCTTTCCCAGGCCACAAGCATGGAGCTGGATGGAAACTGGGGCCACTGGGACATGAACAGGCACCCATATGGTATCCTAGCATGTGCCAAAGGAGACCTTTAGCCGTTAGGCTACCACGTCGGGCCTTGTTTATTTTATTATTTTATGATACAGTTCCATAGGATCTGGGATTTCTCCGCTCCTCATATCCCCTTGGTGCCCTCACCCCACCTCCCAGATTTCTCCTATATTATTACAATAGCATAATCCTTCATCATTCAGCTGTTTCAGCATATCTTAACATTGTAGTTATGGACAATGGCAGAGTCCTGCATCCAATTATCAAGCTATATTTAATTTAACAGTTTTGTGGGGAGTCCATCTTTGATCTGGAAGTAGAAATGTATACTGCATTGTATCTTCACATCTGGATATGATGGTCCGTATTACACAGTTACTGTGTATTCCCCAATAATGTGAAGTTAAAAAACATGCTACTGAATGACCAGTGCGTTATTAAAGAAATAAAACAATAAAAACCTTCCTGAAGAAAATGATGCTACTGTTTTACCTATGTGTTACTGAAAAAATTAGTAAGGAAACTTTTTTGAAGAGAGAAAATAAAACAAAAGTATCAAAACCCATGAAATGTAGCAAAAACACTATTGAAAGGGACATTTGTAATATTAGGTGCTTACAAAAAATGCTAATATCAAATGATCTCATAGTGCATCTCAAGGACTTATTAAAAGAGAAAAAATGAACAGGAAGCAAGAAATGATAAAAGTCACTATAAAAATAAACAGAATTGATACTAAAAAGCTACAGATTGCAAAGAGAAAGAACTATTGTTTAAGAAGATAAGCAAAACAAGCTTAGCCAGACTAGCCAAGAAAAGCAAGAGAGAAAACCCAGGTAAAATTAGAGACGAAAGAGAAAACATCCTAAGAAACTAGTATGGTGATCTCTTCTTGTCGAATGTATCTTTTGATCATTATGTGGTTTCCTTCTTCATTTCTTTTAATATTTTTCACATCAAAGTCTTTATTATCTGGTACAAATGGCTACGCCAGCTCATTTTTCTTTATCATTAGCCTGGAATGTCTTTTTCCATACTTTCACTTTTGATTTCCACGTATGTTTGTTGGTGAGATGTGTCTTCTGTAGGTAACAGCTAGATGGGTTTTGTTTTTGACCCAGTCTGCTGCTAGTCTGTGAGAATTGATGAGTTTAAGCCATTACCTTTAGCCATTACCTGTATGTAGGTAGTGATTTGGTCCTGTCATTTTAGCAGTGGGGTTTTCGTTGTTTGGTTTAGTCTTCTTTTGTTTTAGTGGGATGTAAAGCCATTTTCAGTTACCTTTGAGGTTATTGGAACTATAATTTGAGAGTTACTAAAAATTGGAAAACTATTTCACAAAGCATGTTTGTTTTTTAGCTTCATATGATGAAAGATCAAAGTTCCTTGTAAATCTTAACCTAATTTTCATTGTATAAGACTTCATAATGTGTATGCAGATATAATAGAAATTAAAAATGGCTGAAACTTGTGATAGATTTCATCATGCTTTTTGGAGGGCTGGGATTTAAAGCTATACAGTGTTTATTTCTGGAATTTTCTATGTAATTTTCTATTACAATTGACCATAGGTAACAAACCACAGAATGCCAGACTCGGTATGAAAGGGGGACTGGTGTACCTTGCTTTATCTTCCTTTTTTTTTTTAATTTACTTATTTTTATCGGAAAGGTAGAATTTACATACTCTGCTTCACTTCCCAAATGACCTCAACTCCAGGAGCTGAGCCAGTACAAAGCCAGGAGCCAGGAGCTTCTTTTGGGTCTCCCATGTGAGGGCAGGTTCCCAAGGCTTTGGGCGATTCTCTTCTGCTTTCCCAGCCACAAGCAGGGAGCTGGATGGGAAGTGGGGGGCTACCAGTATTAGAACTGGTGCTTATATGGAATCCTGGTGTGCTCAAGGTGAGGACTTTACTAGGGTGCTGCCCTGGACCCTTACTTTGGATTTTCTAAGCTTGCTTCTTTTCCTGATGTTCTTTTTCTTTGATTTATTTATTTATTTTTTAAAGATTTATTTATTTTATTACAAAGTCAGATATACAGAGAGGAGGAGTTAGAGAAAGATCTCCCGTCTGATGATTCACTCCCCAAGTGAGCGCTACGGCCAATCTGAAGCCGGGAATCAGGAACTTCCTCCAGGTCTCCCACACGGGTGCAGGGTCCCAAGGCTTTGGGCCATCCTCGACTGCTTTCCCAGGCCACAAGCAGGGAGCTGGATGGGAAGTGGAGGTGTCGGGATTAGAACCGGCACCCATTTGGGATCCCGGAGTGTTCAAGGCGAGGACTTTAGCCACTAGGCCACGGCGCTGGGCCCTGTGATTTTTTTTTTTTAAAGAATAGCATTTGTTGCATAATTTAACTTAGCAGTCCTGAGTGTATAATTGGAGTTTTGACAAGCACTGATGTAGAATGATAACCTCAATGAAGATAATACCCCATTTCTGAAAAAATTCCTCTATTTGTACTTATCCCCCTAATAGTCCTACTTCTACTTTCTCTCAGAGTAGTTTTGCCTCTTCTACATACTCAGGGTGTCAGTGGACAAAATTTCAGTAAGCTAAGTTTATAAAGATCTTAATTGACTTTGTTGTTCCAGAATTAGGCAACATCCCATTCTGTATAAAATAGTGTTCTGGTGTGCAGATAAATACTTAAACAGAATCAGACTGAAGAAGAGATAAAATAGAAATGGATTGGTTCAAAGTTTTTTTTTTTTTTCAAGATATGTGCAGGACACAATAATAAGGAAAATGATTGGCTAACAGTCTTGTTTTCTATTATTGTTATCACTCCTTTGGTTTCTGGAAGGTCAGATAACAGTTTGGTGATGTGGATATGAGAAATGCCATTTTGGTTCCTAGTCTGGTCTGTTGGAGCATATTTCAGAAGCTTAGTACATAGCAGTGACCTGCTGTAATTAACAGCTATGAGTGGAATCTTACACTGGTAGATCACTGTAATTTAAAGGAGGAGATGATTCTGGCCAGGAGCTCCAGGTCTAATGACTTCCATTTTTATGTGTGACAGGGACTTGCCATGAGGTGTTGAAGCCTTGTTTCCCTGAGTTGGAGAGACTGGACCTAAATGGCGCAGCATGATTTTGCTCCAGCCTGGCTTAATTTCCCTACTCCACCATCATCAACAAAGGTACTCTTTCCTGCATCTCTTTGTCTTTTTTTGTCTACTCCTTCACTCATTCTACACAAATGTAATTCAAACGTGAAGGCTTAATGTCTTTGCAGCACAGTTTGTTTCTGTTATCATTCAAATTATTTTGTATTTATTAATTTTGTTGTTAGTGTTCAGTGTACTGTCAACATATTAAATCACTTACTTCAGAGCTGTCTTTTGTAGTTATCAATGGCCAACAAACTTTAGTTTACACTAGACACTTTGCATATTTTACACATCTTTTTTTCTGTAATACTTTTAAGTAATGTTGATTGCTATGTTAAGTGCTAGTGATATCCAATATGTCTGGTATGGTTTACTGTGTGCAAGGTGTTTTACCAAACTATCCAATTACAGTATAATTCCATGAATGTGATGATTTATAATTATTCCTACTTTTTGCCATTCTAATTTTGAATATTGAGCTTTATTTGCAGAAGGCAAGTGAAATGACTGAGCTCTAGACTAAAATGTGTGGCCTTCATCACTGTCTGGGAAAGATAGCTTTATCATGGCCCATATTTGTGTCTTCTCATCTCTTGGTAGAGCTTGGATATCATTCTGTCGCTCCCTGACTGACTCATTTCAGCCGTGTTCTGGAACATACATTTCTCTCTTCTGACCGTTTAGCTGCGTGAGGTTAGTTTTTGAGGCACCTCTTGGAAGGTGTTGTGATTCTACGTCTTTCGTACTCTTTTTTTGCCTCTTTCTCCTGGGTCTCTGAATTAGCTGGCATAAAGCCTTCATTTGTTGCCTTTAGTTGAGATGAGCTGCCTATCTTTTTTTTTTTTCTTATCACCAGCCTCTCTTGAGTTCACCCCGAGGCTTTCTTCTCCATTGCTTCAAACAAAATGAGTTCTTTTGAGGAGTGTTTCTTAGTTTGCACAAAAACTGAATCACTCCTTTGCATTGGGTGGAACAGTGGCCTCTAAACTCAGTGTGGAACCTCTGCCCAGTTAGGCAGCCAAACAGGACAATTGATGCCTCAGTATTCTTGGACTAAATCTAGGGTGGAGCTTTCAGCTTATGAGTGGGAGATGGATAGAGGGAAGGGGTCTGTCTAATCTAGTCCATGCTTATCAGACATCTTGCTTCTTTAATTGAAGTGCTGTAGATGAGAAGTACTGACTTATTACCCTTCCCAGTGAGCCGTATACCTTTTGTGGAGATGAAAAGTTCCTATAACGTAATCAAATCTAAAATGTACCTATATGCATATACTTTGAAATCCTTTGATGTATCTAGAATAAATTCCCCCCCCCCCCATATAAATTCGTAAGGCCTTGAGTGGTACATGATTGGAATTTCTAAAATAATGTGAAATTTACAACATGGTTACATATCAGGATTAAGAAATGTTCATTTTACTTGAATGTAGAATACCTTGCACAAATTTAGAAGTGTGAATTGAAATCCTATTTCAAAATTTACTAATAGAAAGTATATTAGTGCCTTATTTTTTAAAAAAGATTTATTTGTTTTTGGAAAGTGAGATATACAGAGAAGAGAGAGACAGGAAGATCTTCTGTCCCCTGATCCACTCCCCAAGTGATTGCAACGGCTGTAGCTGAGCTGATTCGAAACTAGGAGCCAGAACCTTCTCTGGGTCGCCCATGCAGGTACACGGTCCCAAAACTTTGGGCCGTCCTCGACTGCTTCCCCAGGCCACAAGCAGGGAGCAGGATGGGAAGTGGAGCTGCTGGAATTAGAACCGGAGCCCATATGGGAACCTGTCGTGTGCAAGGCGATGACTTTAGCTGCCAGGCTACCTTGCAAGGCCTGCTTTTCTTAAATCTTAAGATGAAGTTTTAATACAATTAGATAATTCATTATAAAGCGTTACTTAAAGTATAAATATCTACATTGTGTAAATCCTTAGTGATACTTAACATATGATGAAATCTTTTATTCTTTTTGGAATCTAATGCTTAATATAAGGAGAGACTCGGGACAGTTTTGGTTCTTGGAATTTATAAATAGGTGTTTCACCTTTTGTTTTGAAGATTCATTTTGTTTTTTTTAATTGGAAAGTCAGAGGGGAGGAAAGAGGAGAGGAGAAACCAACAGGAAGCAGGGAGTTGGATGGGAAGTGGGGCTGCCAGGGTTAGATCCATATGGGATCTTGGTGCATGCAAGGCGAGGACTTTAGCCATTAGGCTGCTGGGCCTGTTTTTCCAGTTTTGATATTTTATCTTGTCCTAATAAATGAGTTTGGCCTTAATTACCATAATGTTTTACTTTCAATTTCTACTTTTTATTTTTTGTTCTGATATGTTGATAGAATTGTACTTTGATAGTTTTCTGAGATGTGTAATATTTTAGCCCCATCATGTGGTGAAATTTTAAAGTGCAGTTTGCTCATGATGTCTACGTTAGAATAATGGTTTGTGAACTATAGATGTTATTTCATGAACAGTGAATTTTACAGTTTTTTTTTAAAGATTTTTTAAAATTTTTATTGGAAAGACAGTTACACAGAGAGGAGGAGAGACAGAGGAAGAGCTTCCATCAAATGATTCACTCCCCAAATGACTATAACGGCCTGGGCTGGGCTTATCTGAAGCCAGGAGCTTCCTCTGGGTCTCCCACATGAGTGCAGGGTCCCAAGGCTTTGGGCCGTCCTCGACTGCTTTCCCACGTCACAAGCAGGGAGCTGGATGGGAAGCAGGGCTTCTGGGCCCTAAGAGATCCCAGCACGTGCAAGGTGAGGACTTTAAGCTGCTAGGCTACTGCTCTGGGCTCCTTACAAGTTTGTTTTTTTTTTTTTTTTGGTTACAAGTAGATATTAAATATGTTTTCTAGGTCTATGGTACAAAGAATTCCTTAATCTTTTTCCTTTTTTTAATTCCACTGAAAAATGCCAGTTGGTAACAGTTGATTCTCTATCATGTATCAGTATATTCTGGTCTGCACTTTGAAATTAACATTTTTATTATTGAATAATGAGCTAATTGTGAAACCTGAAAAATTTAGATAGTTAGGAAATTACTTTGGTCTTAGTGTCTTACTTTTCTCATCATCTTAGCCCACAGAAGAAGGCTGAAATAATCCCCATGCTGTATCACGTCATAGTTGTAATTTGAAAGAAAAACAGATCCATGGTGGGATATTGTTTTTGTTTTTGTTTGTTTTTTTAATGAAGAATGCTACAAAGTAGAAGTAAAATGGTATTTTTCCATCTTTACCAACAAAACAAAGTAATAAACCTGTGAATTTTCACTATATTCCCATATTTGTCCAGTACTGTGTAGTTATTTCTGTACCCAGAGAGTGTAGCAAGTAGTACTTTAATGGTTTTATTTCCAATGCTCAAAAAATTGATTAAAACTGATTAATACTGAATAACATTTTTATCTGAGCAACTTTTGCTTTACACTGAAACTATGTGCCATTTGTATATTTTAGGTCAAGAGGATAAAAATTCAAACTGATATTTGTGTTTGTTGAAACTGTTATGTAGAAGTAGTTTATTGTGTAGTTTTGTTGATATTCAAGATCTCAGAGAAAATTGAAAAAATTAGAGCTGTTTCATGAGAGAACCCAGAGTCACTGGGTATGTACGGTCTCTGCCTTGTTCATTGTGGTAATTACTTCATACTAATTATCATGAGGAGCATTTTACAAGTCGAAAGAATTTTATACTGGAAACATGCAATTTTCCCCTTACTTTTGTTAGATAAGTAATGTAATATTTGTTAGCTAAGAAATTTATTAAAGCTAGAATGGAAAACCATGTGCCCTTTTTAAGTAGAAAAGCTTAAAATTTATGGGTGGGTTGGTTTGTTTGTTTTGGGAATAGACTCAAGACAGTGAAGTGCCAGTGATCTATGCATGTACTATTAGTGGTTTTTATTGTGGCTTAAATAACTAAACAAACAGTTGCTGGAAGTTGTTTGGGTGAGGCTTCAGGACAGTGTCTCCAGGATGGAGTGTGTGAGTGACAGACGGAGATTGCACAGTGCAGGTGATGAGGAGCAAGGCTGCCATGCTTTCCTTTGCGCTAGGAGGAGTATTCACATAATACAGTTCGACACACTACACAGCAGGTACTAACTGCTACCGAATGCATTATTTTGATTTGGCTAGCCATGTTTTAATCAGTAGTTCCCAATCTTAGTCCTGATCCTCATTCCCAAGTCAGTCTCTCCTTTTGAAAGACCATGTTGGGCCTGGCGCAGTGGCGCAGTGGTTAAGGTCCTCGCCTTGCACGCCCGGGATCCCATATGGGTGCCGGTTCTTAATCCTGGCAGCCCCGCTTCCCATCCAGTTCCCTGCCTGTGGCCCGGGAAAGCAGTCAAGGATGGCCCAAAGCTTTGGGACCCTGCATCCACGTGGGAGACCCGGAGGAGGCTCCTGGCTTCGGACGGGCATAGCATCGGCCGTTGCACTCACTTGGGGAGTGAATCATTGGACAGAAGATCTTCCTCTCTGTCTCTCCTCTCTGTATATCTGCCTTTCCAATAAAAAAATAAAATCTAAAAAAAAAAAAAAAGAAAAGAAAACAAAGACCCTGTTGAGAATTACCCATATTGTTCAAAAGTGAATGTTGAATTTGTTGGTGTTTGCAGGTTCTGCTGATCAGTCCTTGGGATTACCTAGGGATTTCACTGCCACTGATGTGAAACATATCTTATAATTTTTGAAAAATATTAATTTTATTTTTATTGAAAATTCAGATCTTACACAGAGAGGAAGAGACAGAAAAATCTTCATGCTGGTTCACTAAGTAGCCACAATGGCCAGAGCTGAACCCATCCGAAGCCAGGATCTTTTTTCAGATCTTCCATGTGGGTGCAGGGGTCCAAGGCATTGGCTGTCCTTGACTGCTTTCCCAGGCCATAGGCAGGGCACTGGAAGGGAAGTGGGGCAGCCGGGACACGAACCAGCATACTTATGGGATCCCAGCATGTAAGAGGAGGACTTTAGCCACTAGGCTACTGTGTGAACCCATCAGTATTTTTTTTTAACTGCTTTTACATCCCTGTTTTGCTTAGAATATTTTTTTTTCCATCTCCCACTTCTCCTGGCTAGCTTACTCATCTTTTATCCCTCAGCTCATGAGTCACCTCCAGGAATGTTGACATTTTTCTCTGTGCCTCAAGGGTGATGTGTAGATGTGACATGGATGCCTCTCTGATTCCTGGAACCCACTACGTAATCCATTTAATCCTCTTTGCTTTGTTGTCATTTTTACTAGGTTAGGCTATAGATTTGTTGAGAGTAAGGACAATTATTTTTATATTTTTTGGGATCAGTCTTTTCAGTATCCCTCTGTAGTCAGTTGTAGGCAGTTGCTGTCTTTTCAGTGACTGCATGACTTTTCCATGGAATACATCTGTGTTGAATGTTATCAGTTAACTACTAGTGGGCCAGGCTGGGAATCTCTTGAATGTATTTGTAGGGTAAGTTCTTTTTTTTTTTTTTTTAAATTCTGTTTTGAAAATCTTTACATAGTTAATTAGGGTAAAAAGGGTCAAGGGCTGCAGGAAAGTAAGACTATTATTTTTCCATATTGTTTCCTTCATGTTTAAAGCGGGGTATTATTATGTAGGGTAAATTCTTAAGGAATAGAATCGTTCTGTCAGAAGGTAGGCTCGTGTTTATTATAGTTTAAACTGTTCTCCAAAACATCTGTGCTGTTGATAAAATAGTACTATAGCTTTGAGGTTGCTAGGCTTTTTGATTACACTAGAAAACTTTCATATATTTATGTGGTGATGTTTTGAGGACCCACCTTTAGGATGTTACTATAATGCCTTAGTGATTTGTAATTTGTATTAAGGGATTTGTTATTGCAGCCTGTTTGCTTTGGTATTCTTAATACATAGAAGAATTCAATGAAATATTTTAATATACAAGATGTATAGAGAATAATTAGATATTTGTTAGCGTCCTAACATAGTTGTAGCTTAAACATTATGGAGATTAAAGGTATATAATCATTCTGTTATGGCTTTTTTTTGTTAGCAAGTAATTTATTTTTATTTTTATTTTATTTTATTTTTTAAAGATTTATTTATTTGTTGGAAAGTCAGATATACAGAGAGGAGGAGAGACAGAGAGGAAGTAATTTATTTTTAAAAGAGTTATTCATTTTTATTGGAAAGTCAGATTCACAGAGGGGAGAGACAGAAAGATCTTCTGTCCTCTGTTTAACTACCCAAGTGGCTGCAGTGTCTGCAGCTGAGCTGATCGAAAGTCAGGAGTCAGGAGCCAGGAGCTTCTTTCAGTTCTCCCTTCCCTTGTGGCTATAGGGACCCAAGGCTTTAGGCAGTTTTTTACTGCTTTCCCAGGCCACAAGCAGGGAGCTGGAATGGAAATGGAGCAGCTGGGGCATGAGCCAGCACATACAAGGTGAGTGTCAGCCACTAGGGCCCTTGAGCTGAAGTTTTAAAAGAAGAATTGCAAACAAAATTAGGGGTAAGGTATAGAAATCCCCTCTTAGGGACACTGCTCCAGAGAGGCCTTGGAGCTGGCTAGCGACCTGGACAAGACCCCAGTCCCTCCCTGTCACTGGTGCCCTCCCTGTCCAGCTTGTGGTTTGCTGACCTCATGGATGTGGTTCAAGGCTGAACTGGCCAGGGACCTTTGATCTCCTTCCTGCCCACTCACTGTCCTGTTGCCACAGGTCCCTCAGTGTGAAGGTGATCATAGTGCTGACTCCTCCCTGGCCTGTGGGAACCGGGCTCCCCAAGTAGTCACAGTGGCTGGAGCTGAGCAGTCCCAGAGCCGACAGCCAGGTATTTTATAGGTTGTCGATCTTTGATTATAAATAAATGCATTTTCACTGTTTCTTTGATATTGGATTTATGTGTCATGAATTGGCTTTTCATGTTCTTTATTCCTTTGGCTTGCTTTAAACATTGGTTTAGGAAACCTATATATATATGTTCTGTAGTATATTTTTGTATTATGTATATTTGCTTGGAAAGCTGAGTAACACAGAGGGGCAGATACAGAGATACTTGTTGATTCATTTGCTGCATGGTCACAAAGCCAGGGTTCAGCCCACCTGAAGCCAGGATCCTGAAACTCCCAGTTTGGTCTCCCATACATGAAGGCCATGGGCCCGTGGACTCTGGTCATATTCTCCTGCATTCCCACGTCTGTTAGCGAGTGAATTGGACTATTTTATGAGATGCTAGCATCACAGACAGCTGCTGTGCTACAAGGCTGACCCCACATTGAAGTTTTCAAATGTTATAACTATAACATTTAAGAATGTTATAGTTAGAATAGGAATAGGCTCCCAAATTCATGCAGACATTTGAAGTTTCAGTATCTATTGGCATCTTCCTCAAAGTCCAATTATGGGCCCCAGCACAGTAGCCTACCGGCTAAAGTCCTTGCGTTGCACGGGCTGGGATCTCGTATGGATGCCAGTCATATTCTGGCAGCCCCACCACCCATCCATCTCTCTGCTCCTGGCCTGGGAAAGCAGTCGAGGACAGCCCAAAGCCTTGGGACCTTGTACCTGTGTGGAAGATATGAAAGAGGCTCTGGGCTCCTGGCTTCAAATCAGCTCACCTGGTCATTGCAGCCGTTTGGGAATGAATCAGCAGACACAAAGATCTTCCTTCTGTCTCTCCTCTTCTGTAAATCTGACTTGCCAATAAAAAAAAAAAACTGTTTTTAAAAATCCAATTATGGTGTTTAGGGGATAGAACTTGTGACATTATTACATCACTGTGGGTCTGCCTTTCAAAGGATATTTTTCACAAGAAGCTTGAAACTAAAAGAGTGAGTTAGGCATTGGTGAGTGTAATCTGTTTTCTGGCTGGCCCTATGATTCATCCTCTGTGCGTTTCTGCCGTTGCCATCTTCTGACCTTACCAGATTGCTGAATGCAAAGAGGTGGGGGGCCTACCTGATTTGGGCTTCTGAAATTGCAAGCTAAAATATATTTTGCTTTCCTTCACAAATAGCTCAACTTAGGTATTCCTTTGTAGTAATAGAAAGCTAATGTAATTATTCTCGTGTTCTTTCATTTCTTATATTCCAGCACCTGTGGTACTTGTAACTGTTTTAATTGCTTTTTTCAAAGATTTATTTATTTATTTATTTTGGAAAGTTAGATTTACAGAGAATGAGAGACAGTGATAAAGATCTCCCACCCGCAAGTTCGCTTCCCAAGTGGCCACAACAGCCAGAGCTGAGCCCAGTAGCTTCTTCCTGGTGTCCCACACAGGTGCAGGGTCTTAAGACTTTGAACCTTGCTCTGCTGCTTTCCCAGGCCAAGCAGGGAGCTGGATGGGAAGTGGAGTAGCTGGGATACAAACTGATGCTCTTGGGATCCTGGCCCATACAAGGCAAGGACTTAAGCCACTAGGATACCACACCAGGTCTTTATCTGTTGTCTTACTAAAGCCTTGGTTACATATAGATTTTCTTTAAGCTTTTTTTTTTTTTTCAAGATTTATTTATTTCCATCTAAAGTCAGATTTATAGAAAGAATGACAAAGATCTTTTGTCTGCTGGTTCACTCCCCAAGTAGCTGTAACAGATGGAGCTAAGCTGATCCAAAGGCAGGAGCCAGGAGCTTCATCAGGGTCCTCCCACGAGGATGCAGGGTCCATATGAGTTTCCAGTGCTTGCAAGATGAGGATTTAGCCAATTGAGCAATCGCACAGGACCCATATGAGAAGTGTTTATAAGGCGAACCCTATGAGTGAATCTTGGAGGCTTTGTTGGTAAAGAGGGGAGAGACTACGTAGACAAGTGTACTTTCTGGTTTTGCTGTGTGGTGTTAGTGAGTTAGTTTTGCCTTTGTCTCTGGCTGCGATGTAACTTGGGTATCAGTATTAGTTCTGAGGAGTAGAGTACTGAGCAGTTTGTGCTCTGCACCTCCCATGGTAAGTTGCTCACTTCCCAGGTGTTGGGTTATTAATTCCTTGCAAAAACCATGAAATTGATGTGTCTGATTCCAATGGCTATATGTTTAAAAAAAAAAAATCAATGTACAACTTTTTATCCAGAGGAGTCTTCTGTCATTGGGATGTGGTACAGTTACGTAATCTGCAGGTTCTTTTTATCACATTATTTTTATTGGTATAGAAAGGTTATTAAATGAAGTATGTATGTACTTAGTAACCATTGTCTTTCATTATTGGATGTCAAGTCACTTCGGGAGAATCCAGTGGCTAAGCCACAGTAAGCTTGAATTTCTTTGGTTCCATTTTGGCAAACTGTTGGTCAGAGATCTGACCTGGACTCCAGCTGCTGTCAGGGGAAAGGAGGAGACAACAGGTCCAGAGTTACTGACTACATAATCCTCAGGTTTTGAAATATGTCCATGTGATCTAATAACTTTTCATACTTGATACTGTCCAGGTAATTGGTTGTAAGTGGATATTATCGGTGATTATGCTTTTTACTCCTTGGCCAGATTGTCTTACTAAGGTGTGAAGAGGTATGGGAAGTAGAGTTCTAACTTGTTTGAAGTTTAATCTTCAAGAAGGCTGTTTGTAATGCTTCATGGTACTAAATGCATGTGGATGGTAAGGGAACATGGACTATTGATAGGTTAAATTTTGGCCTTGTAAGGTATTTTCCCACTGCAGGTTATCTTTTTATTGACAAAAGGCATACTGTTAGCATACTATCAGTGGTTTGTATTGCAAAAAAAAATATGTTATAAATTTAATTGTGATGGCCATGGGAGTGTGGTCAGAATTAGCTGATCACACCTAACAGCAGCAACAAAATTGTGACTTTAAAAATTTGAGTAGTGCTCAGTAAGTTAATATTCATATTACCCCTGATGCCAGTCACTTCAGTAGAATTGGCCTTTAGTGTGAAGTTTTTATTTTTATTTTTTTGTTTTTGAGTTTGATTTTTTTTTTTTTAAATCAGGCAGATTTACAGAGAGAAGGAGATAAGGAGAGAAAGATCTTCTGTCTGCAGGTTTACTCCCCAAGTGGCCGCAGTGGCTGGACCTTAGCTGATTTGAAGTTTCTTCCAGGTCTCCCACAAGAGCACAGGGTTCCAAGGCTTTGGGCCATCCTTCCCTGCTTTCCCAGACCACAGGCAGGGAGCTGGATGGGAGGTAGAACAGCTTGGACAGGTACTACTGACTGTGTAGAATCATGGCATTTGCAAGGCGGGGGGTTCAGCAGCTAGGCCACCACACCAGCCCCCATTGTGAACTTTTAAATAAGAGATACAGATGCAGTAGCTCTACCATTTCCGTTTGCTTTTTTTTAAGCATTTATTTTATGTTAATTAGAAAGTCAGATATACAGAGAGAAAGAGAGACAGAGAGAGGAAGATCTTCCTGTCTGATGATTCACTCCCCAAGTGAGCGCAACGGCCAGTGCTGTGCCGATCTGGAGCCAGGAGCCAGGTCTCCCACACAGGTGCAGGGTCCCAAAGCTTTGGGCTGTCTTCGAGTGCTTTCCCAGGCCACAAGCGGGGAGCTGGATGGAAAGTGGAAGTGCCAGGATTAGAACCGGCATCCATATGGGATCCCATTGTGTTCAAGGCAAGGACTTTGGCTGCTAGGCCACAGTGCCAGGCCCCGTTTTGGTTTTTGAACTGACAGATAAGATACTGAGGCCATTGGTAATACTTAAAGAATCAGTGGAAATATAAAGTATTTAGTCCTTAACAAATTTAGTCTAAGATAAGATTCACAGCTTTCATCATTTTTTTTTTTAATAAAATTTATTTTGTTGGAAAGTTGTATATACAGAGAGGAGGAGAGGCAGAAGGAAGATCTCCTGTTCACTGATTCACTCCCCAAGTGAGCCGCAGTGGCCGATACTGCGCCAATCCGAAGCTGGGAACCAGGAACTTCTTCCAGGTCTCCCACACGGGTGCAGGGTCCCAAGGCTTTGGGCCGTCTTCAACTGCTTTCCCAGGGCACAAGCAGGACGCTGGATGGGAAGTGGAAATGTGCTGGGTTTAGAACTGGCATCCATATGAGATCTCAGTGCGTGCAAGGCGAGGACTGTAGCCACGAGGTTACCATGCTGGTCCCCAGCTTTCACTGTTTTAGAATAAGATTTATTTATTTTTATTGGAAGAGGGTCCTGGTTCCTGGCCTCTCAGCTCATCTCTCGCTGCTGTGGGAGTGAAGCAGCAGATGGTAGATCTTTCTCTGTTGTCTCCTTCTCTCTGTATATTTGCCTTTCTAATGAAAATAAGTAAGTCCTTAATTAAAAAGAAAAATCAGGCCTGCGTTCCATGATTGTCCTAGAATTCTGTACTATATGTGCTAAGCATCCTGTTGGATAAGAATCATTTACCAATGTGTGTATTCCCTGAACAGGAAAAGGTTTAACATAATCAGTATAAGCATGTATCAGTGGTACCAGTGCTAATCAAAAACAGTACATTGAATTGACATAAATGCCTCACCTTTCCAGGTTACTTTTTTTCTTTTGCTGAATTTTGTCCAAATTCTGTCAACCAAAATGAGTCATTATAGTACCATTTTCCTCTAAAGTGACACAAACTGTAGAGTAACATAGGTATGTGAGGAAACCTGAGCTGAAAGCTTTTCATGAGTGGCTTGATCCTTCAGCTGAGAATGTGGTGGGGGCTTCACTCTTTCGTGCTTTCATGGGTGACTGTTACTGCCATTTCCCTCTATCCCTTGATCATTTCAGCCACCCCAATGCTTGGCATCATCTTATCCTTATGAAGTTAGGTGGGATGCTGATTTGGGTGCTTGTGGAAAACAACTATAGTAAGTTTCGGTCTTTCCCATTAAGTTCCTTGGCATTCAAAACTTTGGCCTTAAAGCAGCTGGGTCTGATGTGCAGGGTGGAGTGGAGGGTGCAGGGGTATTGAGAAGATCTTCACCCACTGGTTTATCCCCAAGTGGCTGTAATTGTCAGAGCTGGACAAGGGGGAAGCCTGCAATGTTATTGGTCTGAGTGCAGAGGTCCAAGTGATTGGGCCACCATCATCTGCTGCCTTCACAGGTACATCAACAGGAAGCTGGATGGGAAGTGGGGCCAGAACTTGATCTAGTGTCCATAATGGGACACTTGCCCTGCAGGCAGAGGCTTAATGTGCTACATCCCACAACAGCCCAGTAGACACCATAGCTTTTAAAAAGAATAATAATAAGTATATTATTATTATTACTATTATTGTTGTTAGTTGAAAGGCAGCTATACAGAGACAAGGAGACACAGAAATATCTTCCGTCTGCCACTGATTCAATCACCCAGTGGCCACAGCAGCCAGAACTAAAATGGTCTGAAGAAGCCAGGAGCTTTGGGTCTCCCACACGGGTGCAGGATCCCAAGGCTTTGGGCTTAGGATCCCACTGCTTTCCCAGGCCACAAGCAGGGAGCTGAAATGGGGAGTGGAGCAGCTGGGATGTGAACCTGACACCCAAATGGATCCTGGCGCCAACAAAAAGCAAGGATTCAGCTACTGCGGAATTGGCGTTGGGCCCAGACACAGTAATTTTAAAGACCCAGCCTCACAGGATTTTTTTTTTTTATGTCAGATGGCATTTGTAAATATTGGGTTCTTAGGTTACTGGAAATCCAGGAAGATAGTTATGTGTCATATTGTCACTTGCTTCCAGTATGTTTTATTTTCTTTTTTAAGAAAAGATATATTTATTTGCAAGGCAGAACAGTACACACACACACAGCTGAAAGGCAGAGGTACTCACACTCACATGCATGTGTATACAGACACACACTCACACAGACACGCATGCATATGAAGTGAGAGTGGAAGGAGGAAGAAAGATCCCTTTTGTTGGTTCATTCCTCAGATGGCTGTAAGAGCCAGCTCTAGGCCAGGGCAAAGGGAGCAACCAGGAGCTTTTTCTGTATTTCTACATGTGTAAGTGCTTGGACCATCCTCTATTTTCCTAGTCCATCAGCAACAATTAACAAGGAGCTGAATTGGAAGTGGAGAATATGGGAATCGGACTGGTGTGCATATGAGATTCCAGAATTGCTGGCTGAGACTTAGCATACTATGCCACCAGCACTAGCCATGGTTCATGTTTACATCTTGAAATTTTTTGGACAAAGTAACTTTTTAGCAAATAGTTGTTGAGCTCTTTCAAAAATGCATTCTTGTTTATTAGTAAGTGGAAATAGAACAGTATTGGAGGAAATATGTTGTATTTAGTTACCAATCGTCATATACCTTGCAAACAATGACAGCAATTTTTGTAAGTACATAAAATTATTGAAAGTATGTTAATTTGATTTGTTACCAGTTTTATAAGATTATTCTTACAATTTGTTTCAGTCGTCATTGAATTTTGAAAAGCATTCTGAAAACTTTTCATGGACAGAGAATCGATATGATGTCAGCCGTCGACGACACAATTCTTCAGACAGCTTTGATTCTGGTATTGGACGTCCTACTGCAGGTAAAATACCGAGAAGTGATAGTTTTTCTTCATGGCCATTGAAGAATGTTTTGTATGTTTGGTCTAGACATTAACTATCTTCGAATTTATGTTATTTCACCATTATTACATTAAGGTAACTTTGGAAGGAAAGAGAAAAATGGGTGGCGTACACATGGAAGAAATGGTTCAGAAAACATAAATCATCGAGGAGGATACCATGGTGGGAGTTCTCGGTCTCGTAGCAGTATTTTCCATTCTGGAAAAAGCCAAGGATTGCATGAAAACAATTTACCTGACAATGAAAATGGGAGGAAAGAAGACAAGCGAGAACGCAAACAATTTGAGGCTGAAGATTTTGTAAGTATTTTGTAATTTTGAGAGTTTCTGTCTGCTATTTTTGCACCAGAGAACTCAGTTACTGTGTCCTACTAGTATATCTCATTTTTATATAGGGATCACACTTAGCATGCATTTGCGTAGCTAGCTTTTAATTTGTACATTTTTAAAAAAAGATTTATTTATTTTGTTGGAAAGGCAGATGTACAGAGAGGAGGAGAGACAGACAGGAAGATCTTCCTCCCGATGATTCACTCCCCAAGTGGCTGCAGTGGCCGATACTGCGCCAATCCGAAGCCAGGAGCCAGGAGCTTCTTCTGGGTTTCCCACACAGGTGCGGGGTCCCAAGGCTTTGGGCCATCCTCAACTGCTTTCCCAGGGCACAAGCAGGGAGCTGGATGGGAAGTGGAGCTGCTGGGGTTAGAACCAGTGCCCATATGGCATCTTGGCATGTTCATGGCAAGGACCTTAACCATTACGCTGTTGCCCTGGGCAATGTTTATTTTTATTGGAAAGGCAGATATACAGAGAGGAGGAGAGACAGAGACAAAGATTTTCCTTCTGCTGGCTTACTCCCCAAATGACTACGTTGGCCGGAGCTGAGCCGATCTGGAGCCAGGTACCAGGAGTTTCTAGGCCTTCCACGTTGGTGCAGAGTCCCAAGACTTTGGGTGTTCCTTGATTGCTTTCCCAGGCAGGGAGCTGGGATGGGAAACAGGGCTGCCAGGATTACGGCTGTGTAAGGTGAGAATTTTAGCCACTAGGCTATTGTGCCAGGGCCCATGAAGTTTTTCTGAGATACTTTATTGGAAAGACAGATTTACAGAATTGCTTCTTCGCCATCTCCCATGCAAGTGCAGGGCTGCTCGGCTTTGGGCAGTGTATGCTGCTTTTCCATGCCATAGCAAAAGCAGGGAGCAGGAATGCATTGGAAGCGCGGCAGCTGTTGCCCATGTGGGATTTTGGCACTTTCAGGCAGAGGACTAGCCAGTTGAGCTACTGTGCCAGGCTCTAGAATTAGTGATTATTAGTGGTAGGTTAGCCACTCAGTGATCTTTTTAATAACCTTGAACATCAGTTGTTGAAATTGAAATTTGCTGTTTGCTTTGAGAATATATGTTAATATTAATCTATACCTAATAAAGTGTGGAAATCACTTAATTTTCTTCCCTGTGTAAACTTAACCTTATCCAAGGGAAGTTTATCAGATTGGTGGAAACTGATGTACTTTCTGTTTGCTCTTTTTCCCTCAGATAGTCATGAATAAGAGATGGGGATGTGGGGGTGCTGGAATGGTAGCCTGGTAGCAAAAGTCCTTGCCTTGTGCATGTGCTTGGATCCCATATTGGCGCCCATTTGTGTCCCAGCTGCTCCACTTCACTTTCAGCCCCCTGCTTGTTTGGGAAAGCAGTAGAGGATATCCCAAGGCTTTGGATCCTGCCACCCACATGGGAGACCTGGAAGAAGCTCCTGGTTCCTGGCTTTGGATCAACTCAGCTCTGGCTACTGCAGCCACATGGGGGAATGAACCAGTGGATGGAATCTCTTCCTGTCTCTCCTCTCTGTATATCTGCCTTTCCAATAAAAATAAATAAACCTAGATTTATTTATTAATACATAAATCTAAGAGACAGGAAGATCTTCCCCAGGTGGCCGCAACGGCTGGAGCTGAGCCAATCCAAAGCCAGAAGCCAGGAGCTTCTCCAGGTCTCCCATGTGGGAGAATCGGCACCCATATGGGATCCTGGTGCGTTCTAGGCAAGGACTTTAACCACTACACTGTCGCGCAGGCCAAAAAAATAAATAGATCTTTAAAAAGAAAACAAACAAACAAACAAACATTTGGGGTGTGTGTGTGTGTGTGTGTATTGTTTCCTCTAGCTGGTGGTTAGTCTAGATAGAAAGGATTAAATTTTTTCCTGCATTTATTCATTTGAAAGTCAGAGTGAGTTCTTTCCCCAAATGCCACAAGCAGTCAGATCTAGACCAGGCAGCAGACAAGATCCAGGAACTCCATCCAGATTTGCCATCTAGGTAGCATGACATATATCCATCCTCCATTGCCTTCCCAAGGCACATCAGCAGGAATTTGGATATGAAGTAGAGAAGGTGGCAATCCTATATGGGATGCTCATTTTGCAAGCCAGAGCTTTACTCTTTGCCAGAGCATTCAACCAGATAATAGCTGTTTTCATGGGAAACTGAATAAAGCTTGACAGTAGAGGTTTTATGAGTGTTTTTTTTTTAAAGATGTTTTTTATGAATTTGAAAGACAGAATTACAGAGGGAGATTTTATATGTGTTGGTTTACTTTTAAAATGATTGCAACGGTCAGGGCTGGGTCATGCTAAAGTCTGGAGCTTCATCCGCCTCTCCCTTACGGGCAGCAGGGGTCTAAAAACCTGGATCTTCTGCTACTTCTCTTGACTGTTAGTAGGGAGATGGATGGGAAGTGGAGTAGCCAGGTCTCAAACTGGTACCTCTGTGAGATGCCAGTGCAGAGGCATCAGCATAGTTTGTTATGCCACAACAGCTGTGCTCAGTCGTTAGTTTTTAATAGTTAAGAGTTGGTTATAAGTGATTCTTCAGTTACAGGATGTGTAATTCTAATAAGTTTGAGGTATTTAATTATTTAAGTTTTTTCCTCCTCTTTCTTCTAGCCATCGTTAAATCCTGAATATGAGAGAGAGCCAAATCAGAATAAGTCTTTAGCTGCAGGTGTATGGGGTAAGTTTTTTTTTAATATATCTGAGGGGTACAAGTTATTGATACTTGTAGATTGAATTTTTTTGTGTTTTTTGAAGAAAGACTAGAATAACATTTTCTTTTTAAAACATGTTGTTTTCTTGTGGTAAGCTACCTTAAAGTCAACCTTAAAAAAGAAAAATCTGGTAGAAGAAAGGTTTTAAATAGTTGATTTTTCACTTACTAGTAAAATAATGAATTTGGATCTTTTTGAAAATAATTGTATAATAATGTGTTTGACATTGACATAATTTCAAAAGCATCCTAATTTAAAACAAACAAAACCTTAGTTTAAAATTATAGTTTGCCAAATTTGGAAGCTAGTTAATTGGAAAATTGTGTGCATAATGAGACAGGAAATTAAGCTTTATATCTAGGAAATGGCAATGTTTAAACTATTACAAAATGGGTGAATTTGCCATTGAAGCTAGTTCTATATTTGAAGATTCCAGTTTGATTTTCAAAACTTAGAGTTCTTTTGGTATTAATTCCTCCTCTTCCTCATCCCTCCCTCTTTTTTTAAGCAACTGTTAAATTTGATATTTTATAGAAGATTAAAAGTATAAATTAGATAGCCTTTTAAAAAGTTTAAAATAATGGATAATTTTATAGCAAAATTTTAAAAGATTTGACATGTGAAAAATTATATTTATTTGCCATACCAGATTCAAAGGTATTGGTATTGCTTTGGAACTTCTACACATTAATCTATATTTTTCTATTCAGAATCAACTAATTGCTTAGCAAAAGGGTTGTGGCTTATGACAGCATTATAGTTCTACAAATAAAGGCATTATTTTAAACTTTGCCACTTCCTGTCTTCTTTTTTTTAAGTATTTTATTTATGGGGCAAATCTCTGAATTGCTGTTTTGTTTTTGTTTCCTCTCCCTTTTTACTTAAGTACTTTTTGAGGGTGGGGGGGCGGTCAGACATTTGTTAGAACCATGTAAATGGAATTGTTTTTTCTGTATTGCAAATTAGTATTTCTACCACTCTCCCCAGGCCTACACGCCCAGACACACACATACCCAACCAAAAAAATCTCCCAAGCTCCTCTCTTAGGTATGTTTCCTTATTATTCAGTTTTTCTGGGAACAGCTGATTGCATAAGAATATAGAGCCA
This sequence comes from Ochotona curzoniae, assembly GCF_017591425.1. Classification (NCBI taxonomy): domain Eukaryota; kingdom Metazoa; phylum Chordata; class Mammalia; order Lagomorpha; family Ochotonidae; genus Ochotona; species Ochotona curzoniae. Next base: position 26,806,182 of record NW_024465582.1, read on the forward strand.
CCTGGAAAGTGTTCAATAGAATCTCTAAGATATTAGGAATAATTTGAATTTTATTAAAATGAAAGTAATTAAAATCAAGAATGTCAGTGAACATTTGTCATATTAAACTACTTTTAGATACTGTTGGTACTGATCTTTGATTGATTTAGTAATCTTAGAAATGAATTAAAGGCAAAGCATTTTTGAAAATAATGAGACTAAAATGTGTTAATATATAGATTGGTTCTACTGTTTCAGGATTGTCCTAAGGGTATTAATTTAAAAGGTATTTAAGAGGAAAATGTACTCTTAACCGTGTTTACATAAAATAAGATGTGTCTGCATTGAAAAAACAAAACAGGAAAATAGTTGTGGCGTGGTTGTTCAAATCACTAGTCCTGGCCATTGGGATAGAAGGGAGCTCTTTTTGTGTCACACTTCACTATTCCTGTGTCATGTTTGCCCTGGGCTCCAAAGTATTGTTTCCTCACTACAACATTTATAATAGCTGTGTTCCTGTGGGAGAGGGGACAGTTTTAGGAAAGCCTTCAATAGGACTTTTCTAAAGATACTTCCTTCCAGGTAAGTAAAGATTTACTGAAAATGAAATATGTATTTGAAAAAAAAGGCAATTTTCCTCTAAAACTATAATTTTGTAAATGAAAAATTGGCAAAAACCTAAACATAATAGCCCAATCTGAAAGAAAGAAGGAAAGAAAAGCAAAGAGAGAAAAGAACCTTGAGGGAAAGTAATTAAGCCATTTAAATAGTTTCATAAAATGCAGCTCTATTTAACTTGACTTTATTGGAAACACCTTTCCTGCAGATTATTAGTATAATCTCAATTTTTTGATGTATAAAATTAATGATTATCTTCATGGTCTTAATTACCACCTAAAACAAATTCAAGGTAATATTTGTGTCTAAGAATTTCATGTGATTTGTGTAATTGAATTTACATTGTAAGGGAAAAAAGAGTGATGTGTATTTTAAGTGTTTGCATTTGGAGAAATAGTGACTGCTGACTTCTGTGATCCAGCAGGTCTTGTTGATTGTGTTTGCATTGCTGACTTGTTATCAGAATGTATTGGCAGAACATAATACTTAATGTTTAAGATATTTTAGTGAAAATTTTCAGTTGCTAGTTAATTAACTTGGAAATTACCAGAGTGTTAGGTTATTTTGACAGATTCCTAATCTTTGTACTTAGTATATTGCTTGTGTGCCTAAAGGTTTGTGTAAGGTGGTTTTTGTTCCTTTGTTTTGTTTGCCTTCTGATTGAGAGTAAATTAGTGACTAATTCATAAAGATAAGTTGTTTCTGGAGAATTTAGTTATCTGCTATGAGAAATCCTTAATCATATTACTGATTCTTAGTAATCCAGTTGTCAAAATTCAGTATACAGAGGAAATTATAGTTGTAGATTTACTTAGTTTTGTTCTTTTTTTTTTTTTTTAATTTGAAAGAGTTATAGAAACAGGAAATGACCCAGAGAATGAGATCTGTCCCCTGGTTCACTCCCCACATTGCTGCAGTGGCTAGATGTGGGCCAGTCAAAAGCAGGAAGAAGAATCGGGAGCTTTCTGGCTGTCCTGTATTGGTGCATAGGCCAAGTACTTGTGCCATCCTTTATTGTAGGCACATTAGCAGCAAACTGTCTTTATGGGATGCTGGGGCTGCAGGCAATGGCTGACTCTACTAACTACTTCGACACAGCACTGGCCCCCAAACTGATACATTTATAGGTGTGGAAAGAGAGTGAAAAGCAATCCAATACTGTGTATTTAAAGTTATTGGTCAGATTAATAGTTTTTTTGTGAGGATATTGGAAAAATAATATGAAAATTCAGTAGCAGAATATAAATTTTGTGTTCGAACTTGAATTTGAATATGAGAATGCCAAACTTACCTAATCTTGAGGTAATAAACATTCAGTTTATAGAAGGAAATTAGTTTATAGTAGGATGTCATATAAACTTTTAAAAACAAGTAGTTTGTAACTTTATATGCTTTGCTTGTTGACTGTGTAGACAGTAGTATTTAAGAACTGAAATGGAAAATTTGTGGAGATAATTAAGAATTGTGGAGATAATCTGTTATTTTGTAGTTAATGCAGGTATAAGCTATCCAGGCTAAAGTTTGTGTCATCTGGATTCTGTTGTGTGTAGATAATGATGAACACTTTGTTAAATTGGTATGCTTGTATACTTTAGGCCATATAATTACTTATGACATGATTGGTTGAACATCTTCATTATATTTCTGTTTTTCTCCTTTCCCTTACTCTTACGGATAAACCATGAATCATTTTACAAGAACACCTCTGAGTTGGACATTATTAGCCTGACAGTGAAGGAACTAGTTAGGGCCTATCCACAACAGAAGAATTGCGTATGTTTCTTAGCTCCTCTTCCTGATTGCAGATTCCTGCTAATGCACAGTCTGGGCGAGGGGGCAGTTGACTCCAGTAATTTGATCCTGTCACTCAGATGGAAACTTGGATTTTTGTGCTCAATTACAGTCTCAGCTTCTGTCCTTGCTGGCATTTGGAAATGAAGTAGCAGGATTAAGCTGTATCAGGCACGCTTTCCTTCTCCTCTTTCCCCCCTTCCAACTACTCTGTCACTCCCTTTTTCTGTCCCTGGCTTCCCTCTTGAACTAATATTTTAAAAAATGGGGGCACCTTTCATTTTAAGTACAATTGGAAGCAAATTTATTGGAGGTAGTATATCAATTTTTGTATAGTTTTCTAGGAGCAACTTAAATATAAAATATTTCACAGTTACAGATTAAATAGCTGCTACCCATTTTATAAATGAGGGGTTAAATAACTTGTACAAGATTATACAATTAGTGGACCCAGCGCGATGGCGCAGTGGTTAACGTCCTCGCCTTGCACGCCCAGGATCCCATGTGGGCACTGGTTCTAATCCCGGCAGCCCCGCTTCCCATCCAGTTCCCTGCCTGTGGCCCGGGAAAGCAGTCGAGGACGGCCCAAAGCTTTGGGACCCTGCACCCGCACGGGAGACCCGGAAGAAGCTCCTGGTTCCCAGCTTCGGATTGGCACAGTACTGGCCATTGCAGCCACTTGGGGAGTGATTCATCGGATGGAAGATCTTCCTTTCTATCTCTCCTCTCTGTATATCTGACTTTGTAATAAAAGTAAAATAAATCTTTTTTACAAAAACATAGATAAAAAAAGATCTCATAGAGCAAACATCCAGTATGCTTCTTGCTCCTGGGACTATCCTTTTAGGAAAGGTAACATTTATGTAGTTAGAAATTATATTGAGTCTTAAAAACACACCTGCTTGCTCATCTTCATCAATTCCTCCCCCCCCCCCCCTTTAATTTGAAATACTGAAACTGACAGGTTGTTAAAACTGTTCACTAAAAAAGTGGCTGAGCTGCTCTGAAGTGGGAACCAGAACACACTGCAGGGCTCCTTTGTGGTAGCAGGAATTCCATTAATTGAGCCCTCACTGCTGCCTCCCATGATTGCATTAGCAGAGAGCTGGAGTGAGGATGTGGAGCCCTGACTCAGTACCCTATACAGGCATCGTTACTAACCGCTGGGCTTAGTACCTCCTTACTTTTATTTTGGCCATTGATGGTATAGGTATGAAAGATAGAACTGGATCTTTAAATCTTCCATGTAGGATTACTTTGCTTCTACTGCCCACAGCAAGTTATTTTTCTTCTTTAAACAAATGTATGTATGTATTTAAAAAAAACTAGGGAATAACAGCCATACCTCCTGCCTGCTGATTCACTCCCCGGATAGCTGGACCAGGTTGAAGCCAGGAGTCAAGAACTTCTTCCACGTGTTCCACATGGTTGGCAGGGGCCCAAACACTGGGGCTACCTACTTACCTGCTACACCACAATGCTGGCTCCTAAAGCACGTATTTCCTTAGAAGAAATCATTTTTGGTGAATTTCTGTTTTTTGCCTAAAGTAATCTCAAATCTCTGCCATACCCAGCCTCACCAAGAATCTTGAAATGAGCTTTGATTCTCTCGTTGGGCGTTAGGCTTTGTGCATACTCTTTTTTTTTTTTTTAATTAATAACCTTGTATTATGTGACACAGTTCCATAGGTACTGGGATTCCTCCCACTCCTCCCATAACCCTTCCCCCATGGTGGGTTCCTCCACCTTGTTGCATAACCACAGTTCAAGTTCAGTTTAGATTCCTTCATTGTAAGCATATACCAAGCATAGAGTCCAACTTTATCATCCAGATAAGTTCAGCAGCTTCTTGAGGAGACCTTCTCTGGTCTGAAGGCAGAGCCAACAGAGTAAAATCCCAATCAATCAAAAGCCCCAACATAACATCAGCAACAATATACAGTGTTATAGTACTGATTGACATAGTATTGAGTAAACAATATTTTGAAAATAATGCAAGTTGTTAACCACATCCTGTGACTACTCCATTGACATTACAACAATTGAGGTGCATAACAGTTATAGGAGGGGTGTGCAGAGAAATCTTCGGTACCTTGGTGAGGAGTACTTACTCTATGTCCTACCTAGGTATGTGAGTCCATGTTGACCAAGCTTTCCTTGTTGTTCTCTGTTTATCTATTCTAATTTGTGTGTGTGTGTGTGTTTGGAGGAGGGGTCTCTGGAGTGACCCTGATAGCCATTGCAGAGAGGGTGGAGACCCAAAGTTGGAACTAAGTAAGGACCAGAGAAAGCTTCTCTCCCTAGTCCCGAAGGAAGTTTACTGTTCTTTTGATTCCGAGGACCGTTCTTGGTTCCTGGCTGTTGTTTCTATGACCTTGGATCCCACGGGGAAGATTTCGGGCTTCTTTTATCCCATGTAGTAGATCCAAAGCATGGGGGATGCCCTCTGAGTTCTCGGGCTCTGAAGGCTTTCCAGTTCCCCGTGGTCTCTCTGGCAGTTGGGATGCAGTCCTTGGTGCCCGTACTGATAGTCCTTGGTGCTTTGTGCATACTCTTAAGCTTGCTTTCCTTTTGCCCATAAAAGTGTGTGTGGAGACCCTTCTCTTGCGGATGGGCTTATGTCTCCATTTTGTTTCCTCCTTCCATTTTAGTAATTTTAATGTAACTTTTTGAAGGGAGAAGAGAACTAAGTGCCTACTCAGTTTTATTCAATTGAACTTCATTTCAGACATGTTTGAATTTATTTAATATTGCTATTCTGATAGAGCTACACTGCCCTCAGCATCTGTATACCTCTGAAGAACTTGCAAAAGCTCTTAATAGCTTACATTTCTCAAAACTAATCTCACCATCTTATATATGGATTCCTGTTTTGTTCAAGTAGATTCTGTTTTCCAGGCTAAGATTGATTCTTACATTTTATTCTTCATGCTGTCATTATCTATTCACCAGAAATAATGACTGCAAAGTTTACTACTTGGTTATACATACACAATGATTAAACTGAGAGAGGCGTTTCGTACTTTTAGCAGCTATAGTAGGTTTGAAAGTCTGTGTGTAGCAATTGTTCCTTGTACCAAGCCAGGGTGGAGTTGGTTGGCTTGTACCTCACACAATGTCCTAGATGTTGTTAGATGACCAGTAAATATTTCAGTGACTTGGGGTTGTGATTTTTGCGTTAGTCACAGCAGTGATTTCATAAGTAAGAAGAGAAGAAGTCGGGAAATTTAGTTCTTTAAAAGTTGAGGAAGGAGAACAAGAATTGTATTTTTTAAGTGTTATGAGTCATTTGCATCAGAGTTTTTTATGCTGAAAAACATTATAATGTTATTAGGGCTTTGTCATCATTCTGTGCCACTGTCCATGTTTAAATCTTGGTAATTGTGATTATATGAGATCTACATTTTGTAAAAAGCAGTTGTATATTTTGTATTCCAAGGCATAGCTGTTAATGTTTGGATGTAATCAAGGCATGGGGTGTATATTTTTTAAATTAAATTTACCTTATGCTAAAATTTGGGATGGCTTAACTCCTGCTGATGCTTTATTTATGCAGAATATCCTCCGAATCCTAAATCTAGAGCTCCAAGGATGTTGGTCATTAAGAAAGGTAATTCAAAGGACTTACAGCTTTCTGGATTCCCAGCAGCAGGAAGTCTTCAGTCACAGCCAGTTAAGAATGGAACTGGTCCAAGTGTTTATAAAGGCTTAGTCCCTAAACCTGCTGCTCCACCAACAAAAGTAAGTTCTAAATGGTTATAGGTACAAGTCTTGAATTGATATCAGTTTATTAACTCTTTGGAAAAAAGCATAGAAATTTTACATTGAACTGTGAGAGAATTTCTAAAATGTTGACTTCTAGATGTAAAGATTTGAATCATATGCTGTTTTTTATCTTTTCATGCTATCTATGTTTTTGTTTTAGTAGTAAATGAAATTTATAATTGATTTTTGTTTTCCCAGTGTACTTGTGTTACAGTTACTTAATATATAATGTTCTTGTTGCTCAGTTTTAGGTTTTATTTTAAAACTTTTTTTGGAGGGGTAATATAAGTAGGGAAAAGAAACCTAACTAGTTTTAGTAAGCTTCGAGGAACAGTGACTTAGACTTTTTTTTTTCCTTTTCATTTAAAACAAATAAATTTAGGGGCCAAAATTAAATTTCCTGTGGTTTAAAGCTGCTGCTTGGCACTGGTTTGTCATAACAGAGTACTGCTTTCGATTCAGCTTCCTTCTGTGCCTGGGAAAGCATCAGAGGGTGGCCTAGCTACTTGAAATTACCTGTGATCCATGTTATCCATGGGCCACCAGGATGGTGCTCCTGGCTCCTGCTGTGCTCTGTGGCTGTTAGGTGTCTGGGGTGGGAAATAGTGAAGGGAAGAAATACCTTTTATCTCTTTTCTTCCCCATCTTTGAAATGAAACTTTAAAAAGCAATAAGAAAAAAACATACTGGTTGCCTGCCCAAACAGCTGGAACCCAGTCTCCCAGGTGAGAAGGATCCCAGTCACTTGAGTCATCTGCTACTCCCGGGCTGTGCATCAGCAGGAGGCTGAAGTGTGAGGAGACCGCTCAGGATGCTAATCTGGGAAGTCTGATGTGAGATGTGGGCATTACCAAGTGATGTCTTAGTGGTTAGACCAGGCATCTGCCCCTGTCTAGGTATTTGTGTCTGAATATTACAGTTTTTGGTTTGGTTTTTGTTTTGGGGGGAGGGGAGAATGTAATCATACTTTTAGTTTATTTTATTCTGTAATATGGTTTTGATAGTCATTAATGCTTCTGTTTCTTTAGCCTACACAATGGAAAAGCCAAACTAAAGAGAATAAAGTTGGAACTTCTTTCCCTCATGACTCTTCATATAGTGTTGGCAACTTCAATGCTTTTAAATCAACTGCCAAGAATTTTAGTTCATCAACAAATTCAGTGAAAGAGGTATGGCATTGAAAATTATCCCTAAAGAATGTGATACCTTATTTGTAACAGTGAACAAAAGACAAGCTTAGGTCTGTCATGATGGGTCAATGACTGCAATACTTACCTTCCAAGCACTGGGATCCCATATGGGTGCTGATTCGTGTACCAGCTGCTTATCTTGCTAGCCAGCTCTCTGATTGTGGCCTGGGAAACTAGTAGAGGACAGCCCAAAGCCATGGGACCTTGCACTTGCATGAGGGAACCAGAAGAAGCTCCTAGCTCCTGGCTTGGGATTGGCTTAATGGCATTGGGGCTACTTGGGGAATAAACCAGTGGATAGAAGGTTTTTCCCTCTTCTTCTTCTTTTTTTAATTAAAAGATTTATTTATTTTTATTAGAAAAGCAGATATACAGAGAGGCGAGACAGAGAGAAAGATCCGCCCAATGGCTTACTCCCAAAACGGCTGCAATGACTGGAGCTGAGCCAATCCGAAGCAAGGAGCTTCTTCTCGGTCTCCCACAAGGGTTGCAGGGTTTCAAGGACTTGGGCCATCCTCGACTGCTTTCCCAGGCCAAGCAGGGAGCTGGATGGGAATTGGGTCTGCTGGGACATGAACCAATGCCCCATGGGATCCCGGCACGCTCAAGGTGAGGACTTTAGCCACTAAGCTACTGCACTGTGCCCTGAAAGAGTTCTTTCATGTGCTGCTTTATTCTTCAAATGACTGCAATGGTGACCAGATGGCCAGAGCTTGACCGCACCAAAAGCAGGAACAAGGAACTTCTGGAACATAATATATTTCTCAGTTAAGGAGTTCTTGAGCTATAAGGGAAAGAGCAGTTTTACAGGTTTATTGTACTTGGGTTAGAATACTTAGGTGTTAAGACCAATTATTATTCAGCATAATTATAGTTGCTTTTATAGCTAATAATTCGATAACAGTTTTTCAATTTTATTTGTTCTCCCACTGTCACTGAAAAATATCAAAGAGACTTAACCAAGAAAAATCCAATTAATATCAGGTTTCTTTTTCCTTTATCTTTCCACTTAAGAATTTTTTTCTTCTGAAATCTAGCATGAGAAATCCCTCATGGAAGTGTGTGTGTCCGAACTCCAGAATCTGTGTGTCTGGAACTGTTTGAACTCCAGAACTTGGAACACAGTTGGGAGAATTGCTATTGCTTTGTGAAAGGGTACTTCAAGAAGTTCACAAGAAATGGGCATTATTATCTTATCCCATTTTTCTTGAAATTCAGAAAATATTGTTGTAGGAACATTCAGACAAATCTGTGACATATTAGGTAAACTCCTAAATTTGAGTCTTAGCCATGAGTATTTCTAGGGTTCCTTTGCTTCTAAGGTGAGGAAATTGTTAATTCGGTTGGAGAAGGAAAAAAAAAAGCTAAAAAGAAAAAGGTATTTAAAATAGTCCTTAAATCAGTTTTGCATTGTGAATCGAGAAAGCTATTTGAGTTGAGTGCTTCATGTTGAGACAGGTTCCCTGCCTGCATGTCAGTATTTCTGATTTCTTTCTTATTTATATTAGTGTAACCGCTCAAACTCCTCATCACCTGTTGATAAACTGAATCAACAGCCTCGCCTGACCAAATTGACACGAATGCGCACTGATAAGAAGAGTGAATTTTTGAAAGCATTGAAAAGGGATCGAGTTGAGGAGGAGCATGAAGATGAAAGCCATGCTGGCTCAGAGAAGGTAATGGAGTTGTTCTTACTTGGTTTTCTGTTAAGATACCATTAGAATATTCAGGCACATATTTAGGATCCTGAAGGTCAGCTGAACATCCGTGCAAATAAATAAAGATGTGCTTTCTGAAGTAGGTTTTTCTTTCTATAGATACTTTGCAAAAATCAATCTCTGAATCAGTTACAATCATATCTTTGGTTTTGTTTTGTTTTGTTGACTAGATTTGTTTGTTTTTATTGATTACATTGCTTAACATGACACAGTTTTATAGGCCCTGGGATTTCTCCCACCTATCCTCCAAAGCTCCCCTCATCCCTTAGTGGATTCCTCCACCTTGTTGCATTACCACAGTTCAAATTCATTTGAGATTCTTTCATTGCAAGCATCTACCAAGTATAAAGTCCAGAGTCTTATTGTCCAGATAAGTTCATCGGTTTCTTGGGGAGACCATCTCTGGTCTGAAGGTAGAGCCAGCAGAATATCATCCCGATCAATTAAAAGCTCCAACAGTACATCAGTAACATTTTATAACGTTATGGAATTAGTTGACATTGTAGTGAGTAACCAATATGTAAAAGAGAAAAAAATAAAAAGAATGCAAGTTCTGAACCACATCCTGTGACTTCTACATTGACATTTCAATTATTAGTTTATATATAACTGGTTTCTGTACACGTTAAAATGGCTATAGATTACTATTCAGCTGTCTCATGTCTATTTTAATTTTAGTATTTAGCAGTTTATAGCGTTGAAGCATGATTTTGCTGAACGTGGCTTTTTTACGGGCAGTCTAACTCTATAACAAGACATGTGTGTTGACTAGATTTGGACACTTTCAGCTTAGTTTTCGATTCTCAAATGAAACTAACTCCTAAATTTAGTGAAGAAATGTGTTACATTTGTGTGTGTGTGTGTGTGTGTGTGTGTTCTCACTGGAAATCTACCCAAGATCTGTTAGTTTTTAATAACTGTATTTCTGAGAACCTTTGTTTCAATTCCCAAAAACTCAGGATGAAGACTCATTCAATTTGCATAACAGCAATAGTACTCACCAAGAAAGGGATATAAATCGCAACTTTGATGAAAATGAAATTCCACAAGAAAATGGAAATGCTTCAGTTATTTCCCAACAGATCATTCGATCTTCAACATTTCCACAAACTGATGTTCTTTCAAGCTCACTTGAAGCAGAACACAGGTGAGTATTTAGTTTTACATTTTCTCTGGCATGTTAAATATTCAGGATTTCGATATGGAGCTCTTGTGATTTATTTGTGAATAGACTCACAGATTGACCTTGTAATATTATGAATCTCACCTCCAGGGAGCAGTGATTTTTTTTTTTCTTTCTACTTAATTAAGAGTTTATTGGCTGTAACTAACACACATGATAACTAAAAATGTAGTTTGGGGCTATAGCAAACTTTTCACCAAAGTTAGTGCACTAATTCCACAGTTACATTTAGTTTGGAAGTGTAGGATAAGGACTGGGGAGTTCTCATCATAAAACTTTATGAATGTTTACTATCTGATGTTTGTAGAACATCACTGTAATTCAAATATGATAGGATTATTTGGCCCAGATGCACTTTAAAACTCAGCAAAATGCTAATTCTGGGAAGCAACTTTTAAGAAAGTAAAAATCATTAAAAATCTTAAGGCCATAGAGAATCAAGTTGAATGTATTTTAATTATGAAGAAAAAGTTAATGGGGATTTTTAAGCTATCAAAACTGGGTGTTTTTATTTATCTATTTTTCTACATAATATACAATTATTTGTCTAAGACACATCAGTCAATTCCACAAGTAAAAATTATCTCTTGCTTGTTGTATAATTTTTTTGAAGATTGATTTATTTTTATTGGAAAACCAGATATACAGAGAGGATTGGGATTGGCTTCATGGCCATTGGGGTTACTTGGGGAATAAACCAGTGGATAGAAGGTTTTTCCCTCTTCTTTTATTTAATTAAAAGATTTATTTGTTTTTATTAGAAAAGCAGATATACAGAGAGGCGAGACAGAGAGAAAGATCCGCCCAATGGCTCACTCCCAAAACGGCTGCAATGACTGGAACTTAGCGAATCCGAAGCCAGGAGCCAGGAGCTTCTTCTCGGTCTCCCACAAGGGTGCAGGATTCCAGGGCTTTGGGCCATCCTCAACTGCTTTCCCAGGTCACAGGCATAACACTGGATGGGAATCGGCTGCTGTGATTAGAACCTGTGCCCATATGGGATCCCGGTGTGTTCAAGGCGAGGACTTGCTACTGAGCTACTACGCTGGGCCCTTGTTGTATAATTTCATGTATCAGTCCTTAGCAAAAAACATAGATAACCTGCATTATGTTATATATATATTTAAAATAGCTAGAGAAATAATCTAAAAGCTGTGAAATAAATTAATGGCTACTGAATGGAGGTAGGTGTAGAACTGAAGTCCTTAAAGACATTACATCTTTTTTTGTTTGTTTTGTTTTGTTTTTTTAATTAATTTATTTTTTGGACAATCTTTACATAGTTAATTAGGGTAAAAAGGTTCAAGGGCTATAGGAAAGTGGGTAAGACTTATTTTTTCCATATTTTTTCCTTCATGTTCAAAGGGGGTATTAAGGGAGAAGGCCCACCCAATTTCCCACCCTCCCCAGGTCCCGGATGTAGGGCATGCTCTGAGGTTCTTGCTCAAGTAGTTTTGATATTTCAACAGTTATGAATCGCTGCCAGTCTTGCCACTCCAAGCACTATGAGGTCCTTGAATAATCCACTGATTGACATAGTCCATCATAGCTGAGATGGTTGGTTGACCTGTTTTGTCTTCTCTCTTTCCTTGGTTAGGGTTCTGAGTCCAGCATTTTGATTGGGGAGATCTCCAAAGAAACTTTGTCTGAGGTGTGCTCAAACCAGATTCTTGTATGTGCTTGCAACTATAGGCCCGGCTCAGTCCATCACCCTGATCAGCTGGTGGTTGCAATTGTTGGGTTGGTTCTGTTTTCACTCCAGACTTCCACTGGAACCAATGGGTGTTGCAGTCCAGCCTGGTTCTGCCCAGCACGTGGCCATTCCATGCAGCAGCTCAAAGCTGCCACCCACATTTCAGTTTTGATGAAGTCTGTTTATTGTCCCTCCACCTCCTACCTCCCCATTATATAATTTATTGAAGGAATAAGCTATAAGACCCAAGTCCAAATTCAGGTATCCCCCAAGTGGTTACCCACAGTGTTTATTTTTATTGTAGTTTTTCGTGAGCAAATTCTGATTTCATCATAATATTGCGCCCCCCCCCCCCCAAACAATATTTTGTTTACTTGGATGAACTAGAGAGGGAGATGATTTTTCCATACCTTGGCTCACTCTTCAGATGACTGTTTTCCAGGACTAAAACAGTGCCAGACTAAAAGCAGTAACTTCTAGATGTCCCGCATGGGTGCAGGGGCCCAAGGGCTGGATCATCTCCCACTGCTCTCACAGGCACATGAGCACCGAGCTGTCGTGAAAGTGGTGCTAGAGGGCATGATTGTGGCAATCATACTGAGTGCTGGCTTCACTGATGTTGACTTCACCTGCTGAGACATTAGTGATGGTCTCTTGCTACAGTTTTTTTGTTATTTTGTTTTGTTTTGCTTTTATGATTTACTTATTTGTTCGAAAGGGATATTTCCAGGGAGAAAGGTCTCCCATCCACTGGTTCACTCCCCGGGTGGCCAAAATGGCCAGAGCTAAGCTGATCTGAAGCTAGGAGTTTTCTTCGTGTCTTCCATGTGGGTATACGGTCCCAAAGCTTTGGGCTGTCCTCCACTGTTTTACAAGGCCACAAGCAACAGAGCTGGATGGGAAGTGGGGCAGTTGAGATGCAAACCGGTACCCATGTTGGAATCCAACATGTGGATACCAAGGCTTTTAGCTACAGAACCATCATGCTGTGCGTTCCCAATACAGTCTGAAAACATTTTTTAATCTTTTAAATTTATTTATTTATTATTATTATTTCATGATACAGTTCCATAGATCCTGGGATTTCCATTATCCCCTCCCCAATTCCCCCATCCCCCACCTAGTTCCTCTATATCATTACTATAGTATAGTTCTTCATACACAATCATATGTCCATCATTGCAGGCATGGACAGTGGCAGAGGCCAGAATCCTATTGTCAAGATACAGTAAACAGTTTCATTGTAAGTCCATCTTTGTCTGGAAACAGAAATGCATACCACACTACATCCTCACATCTGGATATGCTAGTCTCCATTTAACAGTTGGTGTATATCCCCTTAAATGAAAAGTCACAATACAAAATCAACAGTAGGAAGAAAAAGAAATTTACAATGCCATGAAGTTAAATGACATGTTACTAGATATGACAGTCTCCATTACACAGCTACTATACATCCCCTTAAATGTAAAGACACAAAACAAAATCAACAACAGGAAGAAAAACGAAATTAACAACATAATGTTAAATAATATGCTACTGAATGACTAATGTGTCACTGAAGAAATGAAAAAGAAAATGAAGACCCTTCTTAAAGAAAGTGATGCTGCTGTATGATCTATGAGTCATTGAAGAATTTAATCACAAGAAACTGCTTTACAAAAACAAAAAAATCAAAATCTGTAAGATATAGTTTCTGGTGATTTTTGGTGGTGAAATATGTCTCCTGAAGGCAACAAAGAGATGGGTTTTGCTTTTTAATCCGGTCTACTAATCTGTGACATTTCATTGGGGTTAAGCCATTTACATTCAGGGTTAATATGTATGGGTGGTACTTTGGTCTTGTCATTTTAGCAATGGGTTGTTCATTGGTTTAGTCTTCTGTTGTCATTTTACTGGGATGTTCTTCACATTTGCCTTTGGTTTTGTTTGGTGTTATTCCTCTTCTACGTCAAGAACATCTTGAAGTAACATTTGTAGGGCAGGTTTGGAAGAGGCATATTGTTTTAACTTTAGAATTTTATTTCATTTTCAAAGACAAAAGAAAGCTTTGCTGGATATGTTATCCTGGGCTGACAATTTTTTCTTTTAGAATCTGGAATATGTCTCCATATTCTCCATTCTCTCCTTGCTTGTAGAGTTTCCTGTGAGAGGTCTCCTGTGAGTTTAATTGGGATTCCTTTATATGTCAATTGCTTTTTTTCACATGCACTTCTAAGGATCTTTTCCTTATGTTCGATTGAAGAGAATCTGATCATTATGTGTCTTGGTGAAGATCTCTTTTGATCAAGCCTGTTGGGAGTTCTGTGCCCTTCCTGGATGTTGTTTTCCAATTCTTTCTGTAGATTAGGAAAAATATTCCCTTATTATTTCATTAAATATATTTGTAAAACCAGTTTCTCTTTCTGCACCCTCTGGGACTTCCATCAAAGAATTGTTGTTTCTACTGTGGAGTAACATATAATTTTTAAAAATTTGTTTTACTGTTTATAGTTGTTAATATTAGTAGGTTAGATACAATTCTAAGAACAAAATGGCATTCCCATCCAGTTTTCTTCTTTCTTTTAGCTTCTGAGATAAATTCGTAGACATTTTAATTTCTACTTTGATTTTCATTAGAAATCTAAGCTCTGTGACATCAGAAAAAGTATACATATGAATATGTATATTTTTGAAGCTTATTTATTTGAAATACAGAGTTACAGAGTGGTGGTGGCGGCAGGGGAGCGGAGATGATCCACCTACTGTCGCCCTCCCAGTTGGCTGCAGTGACCAGGGTGGGCAGGGCTGGGCAGGCCTGAAGCCAGCAGCCAGGAACTCCGTCCACCTCACCGTGTGGGTGACAGGTTGCTTTCTAAAGTGCATTAATGGGAAGCTGTATCACAAATGGAGCTCTCTCGTGGGATTCTGTGGTCACAGATCATGGTTTGATCTACTCTACCATGAATCAGGCCCCAGAAGAAATGCTTTAGACGCAAAGTGCCCATGAGTGTTACCGTAGTACTTGTAATTGTAAGAGAAGGGGTGACTGATTTTTTTTTCTTTCTTTTTTTAAAATTAGACTTTTAGAAACACTTCCGTACTCTGAATGGAGAGGGCTTCATCAGAGGATTTGTTAGGGTTTTCTTAAATTTATTTACGGTAATTTTTTCCATCTATGTTATTCAGTTAAGATTCATTTAGTTAAGACTCATTTAAAAATGAGTAAAAGTAAAGATCTAAATGAAGCAGTTAAGTTGTTTTAATATTCTAGATCTGTAGATTCTGAATTTAATAATATTAAATGGTGGGAGTAACATTCCATTCAAAAAGTGACTGAACATACCTAATGATGATTTGGATATTTTGGTTGGGAGGCAGCATGTTTAGTAAATTTTATTTATCTGCAATATGGGTATCATGTCAATTCTTTTTTTTTTTTTTTTGGTCTCTTATAGCGGAAAGTTTGTAGCTAATATATGGTAGGCTAAAGGTAAGGGAATGACTAGTTCTAAGTAGAA
Source organism: Ochotona curzoniae (assembly GCF_017591425.1). NCBI lineage: Eukaryota > Metazoa > Chordata > Mammalia > Lagomorpha > Ochotonidae > Ochotona > Ochotona curzoniae. The sequence goes on from NW_024465582.1 coordinate 26,821,619, forward strand.
GCAAAAAGTACTTCAGTAGTGCAGCTTGTTAAAGTTTGCCAGACCTGTATTCTGTAAGTCGCTTAGGAAGCAGATACTCGAAGAGAGGTGTCACATGTCATATTGTTTGCTATAATCATTCATAGGTTAGTTCTCAGACCCAGTGCGATAGTGTAGTGGTTAAAGTCCTCGCCTTGAACGTGCCAGGATCCGATATGGGTGCTAGTTCTAGTCCTGGCAGCCCTGCTTCCCATCCAGCTCCCTGCTTGTGACGTGGGAAAGCAGTCGAGGACGGCCCAAAGCCTTGGGACCCTGCACCTGCGTGGGAGATCCAGAAGAAGCTCCTGGCTGCTCTTAGTTCTCTGGAAAACTTTTCTTAGCTCTGTTTGCCTGAGACAGCAGTATTTACTAGTTTTCAAAATTGAAATTAATTATGGTATAACCATATTTGTCATTATTTAGATTGTGCTTTAATAGATGTTAAGTCATTTTTGTTACTGAATGCCTCTTTCAAATGACACTGTGGATGATGCTTTTCATGCCCATAAGAAAGCAAATCATACATTTATACATGGGATAATGTATTCCAGCCTTTTCTTCTCAGTGTAGAAAACCTAATAAGTAGCCAAGAATATGGTGGATTGTGGTTGAATTGGAGAAGAAAATGGGAGGGGCATAGAGAGCAGCGTTTGTACAACAATTTAGAAGGTTCTCTTCCTGTCTTTGTCATTGCTTAGTTTCCTTTCCAGAGAGCCTTGACTTCAGATTAAACAGTAAGGTAATATAGTAGACTTTTAACCTTTTGATTTACAGATTCAAAACGGAAAATCATGTATCAAATTTCTTGCACACAGTGTGTGTGAATTTCTTTTGAGGTGTCTCAAATTAACTTTATTTCATGCATCCTTTTCAGATTGTTAAAAGAGATGGGTTGGCAGGAAGACAGTGAAAATGATGAAACATGCGCTCCCTTAACTGAGGATGAGATGAGAGAATTCCAAGTTATTAGTGAACAGGTAAGATAACTAGAAATGTACTGGTTATTCTTAATGTTGTTTACATAGTTTAGAGGAATGCATACTCATGTGGACCACCAATTAGGGTGGCGAGAGCCGCGAAAGGAGGGGTTTGGATGAATCCAGTTCCTCTAATTTCGTTTTTTCTTCCGGTATCTGGGGAAAGTGGAGGGAGAAGGTGAGAGGGCCGCTCCCAGCATCCCAGCTGTATTAGGGCCCAGGATGAGGGGTGGCTGCCCGATGTTATCTTGGGGTCACTGATGTGGAACATGCTCTGAGGATGCTGCTCATAAGGTTTTGATAGTTCTGAGATGCTGTTGATTTTGTTGCTCCAAGGTTAAGGAAATCCTTCCGGGCCCATTAGCTGACATAGGCCATCTTAGAGTCTCGATTTGCCCAGGTACTTGTCCAGGAGAGCTGTCCAATTTGTTCTGCTCTCCATGGTACTAGATATCCTCTGCATGCCTCAATAAACTGGTTGTCATGTCCTTCATGAGCATCTGGGTATGTCATCCACTGCAAAGCAACTGTGGAAACCCAATTCTGACATGCACTTCATGATCCTGTGTTTTTCATCGTGGTTGGATTTCTGAATCCAGTGATCCTATTTGGGGTGACCCTAACCTGACTCCTTTGTGTGCCAGCCAGTGTGGATTCTGGCTCAGTTCATCATGCATGCCAGCCGTGCATGTGTACGAGAACTGTTTGAGTGACCCTCAGGCCTGTCTCCAGTGTCTGCCCATGTCAGTAGTTGCAGCAGACTGGTCTGATCTGTCCTGTATCTCATTTGGCTCTTGTACACACCAGTGGATGCTACAGCCTGGCTTGGCACAACAAACCCTAAATCCAACCCACAGTTGGTGCTACCACCTGTCCCGCCAGGCCTGCCCGCCCTAAGCCCTGGTTCTCATGCTCATCAGGGGGGTTGTGGATATATATGATGGATCACACTTGATATTTATTACAGTGTTCAGGAAATTTAGAAAGGTTTACTTAATACCTTAGTGTGTATAATGGAGTTAAAATTCACATTTAGCTTGTCTAGATGCAGAAATTGTTTCCCAATAATTGACTTATTTCTATGGGCCAGTTGTATGTTTCTTTTTGTAAATAAGACATTACTGTGGAATGTCTAGGATGGGATACAGATTTATTAACCTTATTGTATTCATGGTTACAATTATTCTAACCTTACTAGATTCTTAGTGGGTAAATAACTCTTAAAAGGGACCATTTGTTCATTTTATTTTCTTCTTATGTTCTAGTTACAGAAGAATGGTCTGAGAAAAAATGGTTTCTTGAAAAATGGCCTCATCTGTGACTTCAAGTTTGGACCCTGGAAAAACAGCACTTTCAAACCCACGATTGAAAACGATGACACAGAGACTAGTAGCAGTGACACATCGGATGACGACGATGTGTGAAGGATTTCCTAACAGCTTTAGAAATTTTAGTGTGACACATCTCTCATACAGTTTGGGGTGAATTGTAAAAATGAAGAACTATAATTTATGTAGTAAAATACCCCAGTAGAAGATGATTTTTGGGGGGACTTCAGTATGAAGAGAACCAAGAATGTTGTGTTGAACTGTGTTGAACATTATTTCTTTGTAAATGAATGTTGTAGAAATGAGGACTTTGGTTGATCCAACATTGACTTTCTTCATCACTGCAGCATTTCTCTGACTAGCAATGTGACGATGTAACAAATGAGATTTTCTCATTTAATAATAAAAATTGTGTAATGTTTTGCAAAGCTTCTGTCTTAAAATGTCCAGGTCTTAAGAAAAAAAAAAAGGCAGCTTAACTGTTTTGCTTGCAGAGTCCTATCTTTTTCGTACAATGGAAATCTTCAAGTCCACTTTGTGCGCCCCTCACCCTGCACCCGACAATGGGGAGAAAACAAAGAGAATGTAGCATGTTGGCTAAAACTGGAGCAAAGTTAATCTCCTGAACTCAACTGCTGTACTAGTCACCTTTTATGATATAAATTGCTCTTTCCTCATTTGTGGTGCAGTCAGTGTTACAAGGAAGACTTGCCACATTTCCAAATTTTAAGAAATGATTTTTCAAGAGCTTTATTTGGGTTTATGTTGTCAGATCAGGATTTTCAGAGTTGATGGAAGAGCCTTGTGGGAAAAGTTATTTTGATAAATTATTACACATGCAGAAAACTGATCAAGTTGACTGGATCTGTCCACAACATGAAAATAAACTGGATTTTCAGAATCTTGTTGTTCTCTGGAGTATTCAAGGTATTGCTGTCTAAACACAGTGTGTTGAACCTGCGATCTGAAGTCAGGAGAAGCAGCTAAACCTTTATAAGCACAAGCTTATCAGATGGATGTTAGTCTTCATTTGCACATTAAGTTTAGATTGTTTTATTGTTCAGTAAATTGGCTTTCTGTATATTTGTATTTTGATTTTTCTGGATTTGTTTAGCTTTGTGTGCTTTTTACTTCCCCTATCCTATGTTTTAATATATGCTGATTGTTTAAAAAAAAAGAATCCTAGCATGAGGATTGTTGAGGTTTTGTTGGCAGATTGGTCTAATGCTAAGGTTCTGATTCTATCAAAGTGTCTTCTCAAACAGCTGCAGTGTTGATTATTTTTTAAAATTATTTTCATTGGAAAGTCAGATATACAGAGAAGAGACAGAGAGGGAGATCTTCCATCCATTGATTCACTCCCCTGACGACTGGAGCTGAGCTGAGCTGATCTAAAGCCGTGGGTGCAGGCTCCCAAGGCTTTGGGCTGTCCTCAGCTGCTTTCCCAGGTCATAAGCAGGGAGCTGGATGGGAAGTGCCCACATGGGATCCTGCTGTGTACAAAATGAGGACTTCAGCTGCTAGGCCTCGGCACTGGGCCCGCTGCAGTGTTGTTGCTGTTTCCACATCAGTACTGCACTTACGCTCCCGGCTTGTCTCCAGGAGCGGTGTTTTTAGTTGTTGGTGTTCCCAGGAGACTTACTGTCATGAGGAAATCAGAAACAGAAGTTTTGCGTATTCAAAAGCTGCTGGAAATGGGCTTTTGTTACAGTTTTTACCACAGTTCAGTATAATCGGCCAAACTTAAGTGTAGCTTAGGCTTCTAGGAAATCCAAAGCATACTTTGATAAATGTGTCAGAATCATATGTTGGGAGTCTTTGATGGCATTATTTGACTCATGTATTATTGAAATCTGCCAGATATGGACTGTATTTGCTTACACAGCTAGAAGGGACCTAAGAAAATGTGATTTCCGTTTAATGTGTGCCCTATTGTTTTTCTGATTTTTTTTTTTCCTATCGGCTACAATCAGAATAACATTTCTTTTCTTAATTCCCATTTATAAGTAGTTAATGTCTTTTTAATCTTACGAATTACGGTACAGTATGGTATGGGTGAGGTGGTTATTTCTTGTAAATATGGCATAGAAAAATGACTTATTCATCCTGTTAGAGGTGGCAAACTGTAGGTACAGTATGGAATTGTTGTTGAACTCAAAATAAGTAGACCATGGAGGTTTGAACAGTAATTTTGGCTGCCTCAGTTTTTCTGAAAGATTTTACATGATTAAAAGGTGAGACAGGTGCTCCATCTGCTAGGTCATTCCCCAAATGGCTGCTGTGGCAGAGCTGGGCTGACAAGGAGCTAGAAACTTCTTCCAGGTCTGCATGTGGGAGCAGAGTTCCAAGGACTTTGTTACTTTTCTAGGCCCTGAGCAGAGCTGAATTGGAAGTGGAGCAGCCAGGACCCAAACTGGCTCACATATGGGATGCCAGCACTGCAGGGTGGAAGATCAGCCTTTTGCCACCACGTTATACAAGATGGTTTAAAAAAGATAACCTCACATTTTATTGAAGTATATATTGAGGTAAAGAGCATAGAATTTTATGTTCTGACACATAAAATTATAAGTGAAAAGGTGGACAATGCAATTTTGGCGTCACTACCTAGCTCCTCGTTGTTGGTGTTCTTGTTTAAATCTTTGTCTGATTACCAAATACCATAACCCTGAAGTGGTTTTGTTTTTGTTTTTCCCTTCTGTTTGTTTTGGTATAAAATGTAATTGACAGAATTTATCTGGTAATGATTTTAAAGTAGCATCTCAAAAATGTATTGTGTTTGATGTATTTTAAGATTTATTTTTTTGGAAGGTCAGGTATATAGGAAGGAGAGGCAGAAAGCAAGATCTTCCATCTGCTGATTCACTCCCCAAGCAGCTGCAATGGCTGGAGCTGAGCCAGTCCAAAGTCAGGAGCCTCTTCTGGGTCTCCCACGCAGGTCCGGGGTCCCAAGGCTTTGGGCCATCATGGGGGGAGGGTAGGGGAAGGGTTGGGGGATCCCCAGTGCCTATGAAACTATGTCACATAATGCAATGTAATTAATAAAATATATATATATTTAACAAAAAATAATAACACCCTATAAGAACTAGTGAAAAAAAAACCCTAAAATTCATTCAAGCATACTTAAATTCAATGTAAATCAGGTATTACTTAATTTCAACACGAATATTTGTATTTCATTTTTCATAAATATTTATGAACACTATTCTAAACCTTATTTTAAAATTCAAACGTTAGTGGGCTCAGCACGGTAGCCTAGTGGCTAAAGTCCTCACCTTGCATGTACTGGAATCCTAGATGAGTACCGGTTCTAATCTTGGCAGCCCCACTTCCCATCCAGCTCCCTGCTTGTGGCCTGGGAAAGCAGTCGAGGACGACCCAAAGCCTTGGGACCCTGGACCCGCGTGGGAGACCTGGAAGAGCCTTCGGGCTCCTGGCTTCGGATCAGCTCAGCTCCAGCCGTTGCAGCCGCTTGGGGAGTGAATCATCGGACAGAATATCTTCTCTGTCTCTCCTTCTCACTCCAGATCTCATTTTCCAATCTAAATAAATAAATTTTTTTAAAGCAGCATTAAAACAGCTTAAAAAAAAAAAAGAATACCTTCTACAGTTAGTTATTTGCTGCCATGTAACTAACTTATCCTCTGAATTTATCCCATGCATGTTAATGGGAGTTTTGTTTTGTAGCAGCTTCGCTTGGCTCAGAGAGGTTAAACATCAGTCCAGTAGGTATGTCTCTTAAAACAACGCCTTAGCATGCTCAGTGCTGCAGAGTCCTGTCCTTGTGAAACTCACGGGGCACATGACGCAGGGCTTCCCAGGCTGGGTGTACCTGACGCCACTTGGGAGCAGAGATGCCGCCAATCCCAGACTATGGGCTGTTGACACGGGATGGAGTCTGGGCTCTCGAATATTTAAACCATTTCTACTGTGTTCACATGAAGTGGAAGGAGTCCTGCTTGGGCTTGAAGCCAGGCTTTGTTGATGTCTTCCACATGAAAATCCTACAAAGATCCCCTGAGGCAAATCCTGCCGATATTGTCTGCTGTGAAGATCTCGATGTCGTATCACTGACGTTCAGTGTTACACAACAGGAGCCCCCGCAGCGTATGTACAGTACTTTTTAGCAGGTTGTTAGAATTCTAAATGATTGTGAGTAGCATCTTTCAGATATGCTTTTTTTTTTTTTTAATTTGGCATTACATTTCAGTTATTGACCAAGCTTGACCTTAATTTTATTCACTCTTTAAAATGAGATTAACCAGTTTTGTGGACTGTAGTTACTGAACTTTAGTGATCAGTTATACTCTTATGAGCTATGTAAAGACTGTCTTTTTTTCTAAAGAAAAGATTGTTTTGTATAGTCATGTTATTCTCATACTGTTTGTTAAAATAAGGGAAGTGCTGGGCCTGGTGTGATAGCCTAGTGGCTCAAAGTCCTCGCCTTGCATGTGCCTGGATCCCAAATGGCCCAGGTTCTAATCCAGCTCCCTGCCTGTGGCCTGGGAAAGCAGTCGAGGACGGCCCAAAGCCTTGGGGACCCTGCATCCACGTGGGAGACCCAGAAGAAGCTCCTGGTTGCTGACTTAAGATCAGCTCAGTTCCAGCCTTTGCAGCCACTTGGGGAGTGAATCATCAGAAGGTCTTCCTCTGTCTCCTTTTCTGAATATCTGACTTTCCAAGAAAAAATCTTTTTTTAAATAAAAGCCGGATGATAATTTTAAAAAATGATATGGTAAGTGCTGCAGTGCTAAGTCAGGATTTGACTTGCTAGCTCTGTTTATTTCTTTGCCTTATTCAGTTACTGCTTTTAAATGGACACTGGATAGCCGGAAGGATGCTTCGGGCTCAGTGACACCGATGGCCTGAGAATGAGATCATGCTGTCGGTTTTTCTTTGAGGTTTACAGTTCTGTAATGGCTTTGTTTTTTAACTTGTGCACCCGTGGCTGCCTCTTCTCAATTAGGGGAATTGTTTTTATCCTAATATTAATCCTATTTTAACATTTTTCTGTAATGGAGAAAAAAAAAAGTGGTTGCCCAAAACAGTTAAATTTCAATTAGTCTGAATAACAAAATGTAAATCTTGATGAGAAGTTTCTTTATTTGCAGTTAATATTTGTCCCCTGAAGCAGTGCTAAGCTTAAACAGTAAATTGAACAGCGGAGTGAATCATTGAGCAGAACAGCTAAACCCTGGGTGCTGGGAAGTGTCTAGGGAACTCGTCTCCCAGGAGCGGTCAGAGGCATATGCCATCTACTAAAGGAGCTGTAGTGTTGTGGTTGTTGTTTTCATGGGTTTAAGAAGGTTTTATTTATTGGTTTTAGTATTCTTATTTAGAGAATGGGTGGGAGAGAGAGAGATCTTCTCTCTGCTGGTTCACTCCCCAAATGGCACAACTCTTGAATTTCCCATGTTGAGTTCAGGGGACCAGGAAATGAGAACCACGTGGCACTGTTATCCAGTCACGTTATCGCGGATTTGGGTCACAAGTGAACCAGCCAGGCTTCGGTCTGGCACCGTGTGGGATGTGGACACTGGATGGAGGTGTAGACTTCACACAGTGGTACCAGCTACCATCGAGGTTATTTTCTAAATCGAGTATTGGTAACTTTTCTGTAGGGACTGAACAGTAAATATTTAAGACCCTGTAATTTCTGTTGCAGTTATTGAAATTTGTAATCATAACACTAGAGCAGCCACAGACATTAAATAAAAGCAAAAACAGCATTTGAGGGTAACAGTTTGCTAGTTTGCGTTCTAAATTAAGAAAACTGTTTTTTTTAAAGATTTATTTTTTTTTTTTATTACAAAGTCAGATATACAGAAAGGAGGAGAGACAGAGAGGAAGATCTTCTGTCCGATGACCCACTCCCCAAGTGACTGCAATGGCCGGTGCTGCGCTGATCCGAAGCCGGGAACCAGGAACCTCCCCAGGTCTCCCATGCGGGTGCAGGGTCCCAAGGCATTGAGCCATCTTCGACTGCTTTCCCAGGCCACAGGCAGGGAGCTAGATGGGAAGTAGAGCTGCCGGGATTAGAACTGGTGCTCATATGGGATCCTGGCACGTTCAAGGCGAGGACTTTAGCCGCTAGGCCACGCCACTCGGCCCAAAACTTTTGAAACTTAAATTTGAAGTTCTGTTCTGGTATTTCAGGTATTTCATATTTGCACCATTACTTCTGTGGTTTCTGTTTTTCAGAAAGCCTAGGTTGGGCCAGTCCAAACCCCTAACCTCATATGAAAAGTGGGTGCCAGGTGATCAGGGCACTGCCTGGAGGCAACAAGTGGTGGCTCAAGGACTCTGGTCCCTAGTGACCAACTTGTGGATTCTGGTTAGCCTGGTACAACCTGGCTGTTGCAGAGCACTTACGGGTAACGAACTAGCACATGGGAGATAGTCTCCCCACCCTTTCTGCTTTCAAATAAAAAGGAAATGCTGGAACTACACACTGGTGTAGCAGGAATAAAAAATTAGCTTTGTTTTTTGGGGAGAAAAGCAACCTTTCATGTTTCATGGAACATTTTTCTATCGCATTTTTAAATGCTTTGTTGGAGTTGCAGATAGATTTCCCCTGTGCTGGCTCGCTCCCAGGTACCTAGCCATGGTTAGGCCAGGCTGAAGCCAGGAGCTGGGTGATGAAATGAATATCTGGAGTGGATGGCAAGGACCCCCCAACTACTTCAGCCATCAACTGCTTCCTTCCAGGGTGTCCATTAGCAGGAGGCATGGTCAAACTTGAATGTGCCACTCTGGATGGATAGAGCTTAAACAACAGCTTAACCCCCACGTTCCATCAACACTTGCTATCGTAAAGACAAAAACAAAAACATGTTTTGTTTTTTTTTTCCCCTCAGTTGGGGTTGAGCCCACGAGCCTCATACGGGGGGGACAGGGGCCTAAACACTTGAGCCATCTGCTGCTTTTTTCCCCAGGTCATCAGCAGGCAACTGGATCAGAAGCGGACACCAACACGGGACGCTGAGATAGTAGGCCGCAGCTCCTTTTGCTGCGCTAGAACAGCAGCTCTGCGGGTCATTTTAAGGAAGAACCTGCCTCCCTCTGATGGAAATTGCAGTTTATCTTTTTCCGAGTTGGGGAAGTTCTGGGTAAAAGCTATGCATCATCTTTGCTTTGAAGATGAATTGAAAACTAGAGTGTTTTCTTACCAGCAACTGGAAATAATCAGGTCCGAGTCCTTAGGCTGGTGGGTGTCTAAAGTTTGGCCGTGGAAGTTGCTGTTTAAGGCATCGTGTTCCTAGAATTTTGGTGCCTGTGGATGCTGGTAAGACTAAATCAGAGAGAAGGTGGAATTAATACCAGTGATGGCTTCAGGATTAGGCTTTGTGAGGAGTGCAATCCTAAAATTCTAGGGTTGGGGATGAAGAAAGCTGCACGACTCCAGTTAGGGGGATAAGGTCTGATCTGTACTGAAATTCAGGATTGATGATAAGAATGACCTCCAGCTGGTGAGGTCACCCAGCGGTGAGAATCCATAGAAAACAAGTTGTTGTGGGAAGGTGTGAGGACCCCGTGGACAGCAGCCGAAGGCAGGGTTCAAACACCGTGGGGTATCCTGTGTGCCTAGCCATTTCATCATATATATTCCTTGTAATGGAAGCTCCCTGATTAAAAAAAAAAAAAAGTCAAATGGGGACATGTCAGGTGGGAGAAGTGAGGCTGTGTACAGGCCCCAGCAAAGACACGACGAACAGAGACTCTGAACAGGTTAGAGCGCAGACAGTAGCTCCCAGAAACTCAGGATGGAGCTTCTCCTTGCCGTGGGGAATTAGTATGAAGCTCAGCTTCAGACAACTTTTTATTTATTTATTTTTATTGTAAAGTCAGATATACAGAGAGGAGGAGAGACAGAGAGGAGGATCTTCCGTCTGCTGATTCACTCCCCAAGTGACTGCAACGGCTGGTGCAGTGCCGATCCAAAACCAGGAGCCAGGAACTTCTTTCCGGGTCTCCCACGTGGGTGCAGGGTCCCAAGGCTTTGGGCTGTCCTCGACTGCTTTCCCAGGCCACAGGCAGGGAGCTGGATGGGAAGTGGGGCTGCCGGGATTAGAACCGATGCCCATATGGGATCCCTGTGTGTTCAAGGCCAGGGCTTTAGCCACTAGGCCAGCGCACTGGGCCCCCCAAAAAAGGCTCTTTAGTTGAATGTTGGGTTGAGCAGAGAGGCAGCCCACATCCTGAAAGCCTAAAGTCAGTATTAGACTGGGATTTGTGTGCTAGATGAGGTTACATCTGTGGTTGATGTTTTGATTTGCTCACCGAGTTCATGCAGCTGTCTGGGTTGTGAAGCATCGGCCGCTGAATCGGAGTAAACTCAAACAGCCGCTTTCTCAAGGTGTTTATCTGATGTGAAGTTGGTCACACGGCAGTGTCGGCAGTCCTGGGGTCTTGCTCTTGGGTGAGGTCCCGCATTGAATGGAGCTGGAGTAAGACCTTTCTCCAGCATGAAGTGTCACGTGGAATGAGGACGGGGCTTTGGCTAAAGGATTTCCCACACTCATAAGACCTTGATTGAGTATGAATTCTCTGGTGATGAACAAAGCTCGGGTTTCGTCCCAAGAATTTCCCACATTCAGTGCGGTGACCAGCAATTGACCCGGTGTGTATTTTAGGGGGGAGTTGAACAAGTTTTGGCTTGCAATTCAAAAGCTTTTCCACGTTCAACACCAGAAAAGGATCTTTGCATATGTGCATGGTGCCAAACAAGTTTCCGTTGAAACCTGAAGACTTCACAGCCCTCGGAAGCCCTGTGTCCAGCGTGACCTGCCCTGTGCTGAATAAGCCTGTGCGGCTGCAGCTGGAGGCTCCCGTACACTCGCTGTACTCGCAGTCCAGGGTGGAGTCTGTGCAGAGACTCTGTGATAGTCGCCCTGGGCTCCGAGGAGCCGGCTGCTGCAGAGGAAGGCAGATGCTCGTGTGCGGACGCATGTCCGTGTCCTTGCCACCGTGTCTCTGCACGGTGCCTCCTTTTGGTGTTGGCAAGGGCATGCGCTGGAGGGATTGCTGCCGAAATGCGGGCTGTCTGTACCAGGCCTGCCCACTCTGTCCCTTCACGCCCAGTGACAGCCGAGCGGGGCTGTCACGCGCAGCTCTCCAGCGCCACACTGCGGTGCGATGCCTCACCTTCCTCCCAGCAGGTGGGCACAGCCCGCTTCTCCGAGGCTGTGTGTGTCTATGTGACTGGGATCTCTCCAAGGCCATCGCCCTTGGACTCTGTGGACAGAACACTCCAGCTCTGAGGACGACCTGGCTAGTCCTCTGGGTCTGGTAATCCCTCCCCCTGCCCTGGAGCTGGTCACCGCAGGTGCCGTCAGCGAGCCTTACATACACTGCCTGCAAATCAGGACTGCAGCTCTGAAAAGTAAACAATGTCATCTTTCCTGTCCAAAAGAATACTAAAAATATTAATAATTGTTGAGACGTTCCTATAAACAAAAGGCCGTGCCCGTGGTGCATAGACCCGAAGATGTGGCCTGGATTTGGGAAATAGTCTGTGTTTTATCCATATGTCAACCCCAGGGAAGTGGAATTAGGATTCTCTGTGTAGCTAAGCATGCTCTCAGAGCCTGAGAATTTGTCCTAAACAACTGGGGCTGATGTTGTGGCATAGGGAGTTAACACTGCTGCCTGCATTAGGGCATCCCGTGTCAGTGCCGCCGTCCCACAGGCCGGCTGCTCCGCTTCTGCTACACTTCCCTGTTAATGTGCCTGAGGAAGCAACGGGGGCGCGCCCAGAGGCGCAGGCCTGGCTGGGTCCTAACTGTTGTGACCATGTGTGGAGTAAACCTGTAAGTGCAAGATTTCTCCTTTTGCCTCTAATCTGTCAAACAAATAAAGCATTTATTCTGGATTCTGGCATAGCTTTCTGGTTAGGCTTTTCTAAGCAAAATAGAAATATGTGTGCAGGGAGCCCCAAAAGATGAGACAAGTACACGCTAGGAAGGGAGGCTGTGTCATTTGCAAGGCATTTGGGAAAGCGGGGATTGGTGAGACAGCTGTTTGTACAGACTGCAATTTCCCTCTCTAGCTTATACGTGCTTCGGTTTTACAAAATAGTTTTATTTATTTATGTACTTATTTATTTTAAAGATTTATTTTATTTTTATCACAAAGTCAGATATACAGAGGGGAGGAGAGACAGAGAGGAAGATCTTCTGTCTGATGATTCACTCTCCAAGCAGCCGCAATGGCTGGAGCTGAGCTGATCCGAAGCCAGGAGCCCAAAGGTTCTTCTGGGTGTCAAAAATATTTAACGCTTTGATGATATCAGAATCACTTATGTATGTTGGCCAGCATTCAGATAAAGGAAGATATTCTTTGACAAATAGGGCATCTATATGAATTACAGATTCATCAATTGTAAGGCAGGCACTGTTTTTTTTTTTTTTTTTGGCAGGCACTGTTTTACACATAAACTATAAGCTCAATTTTTGGCTTCTAGCAAAATTTACTTTCTAAGTTGGAGAAGGAGGGAAGCTGATAGATGGCAAGGTTCAATTTTAAACACCCGGTGCCCGGCATGATAGCATAGTGGTTTAAGTCCTCGCCTTGAACACACTGGGATCCCATAGGGGCCTGGAAAAGCAGTCAAGGATGGTCCAAAGCCTTGGGACCCTGCACCCACATGGCAGACCTGGAAGAAACTCCTGGCTTCAGATTGGCTCAGCTCCACTTGGGGAGTGAGCCATCGGACAGAAGATCTTCCTCTCTATCTCTCCTCATCTCTGTATATCTGACTTGCCAATAAAAATAACTAAAGAAGTGTTAAAAAAATTAAAGACTCTAGATCCAGGGCAGTTGGTGGCATGATCAGAGGTGCCATGGGCATGCAACCCCCTTCAGTATGTAAGCCATATTAAACAGAAAATTAAAATATAAAAACCTTCTTTAGGGCCCGGCGCGGTGGCGCAAGTGGTTAAAGGGCCTTGCACGCCCGGGATCCCATATGGGCGCCGGTTCTAATCCCAGCAGCCCCGCTTCCCTTCCAGCTCCCTGCCTGTGGCCTGGGAAAGCAGTGGAGGACGGCCCAAAGCTTTGGGACCCTGCACCCGCGTGGGAGACCCGGAAGAGGCTCCTGGTTTTGGATCGGCATAGCATCGGCCGTTGCGCTCACTTGGGGAGTGAATCATCGGCCGGAAGATCTTCCTCTCTGTCTCTCCTCTCTGTATATCCGCCTTTCCAATAAAAAAAATAATAAAAATAAATCTTTTAAAAAAAACCCTTCTTTAGATATTGATGACACAGTGATCAGTTAATACAACCAGTCTTGGAGTTTCATTTTAAGCAATCCATTTTCTATTTGACAGGGAGAATTACACAGAGAAGGAAAAGCAGCGATATCTTCTGTTTGTGGTTCACTCCCCGAACAGCTGTGATGGCCGGAGCTGGGCCAGGCTGCAACCAAATGCCTGAAACTCCTCCAGATCTTCCGTTTGGATGCAGGGGCCAAGGACTGGAACATCCTCTGATGCTTTCTCAAGCGGTAAGTAGAAAGTCAGATTGAAAGTGGAGCAGCTGGTGCGTTCTGATCTGGAAACAGTTGTAGTCTCCCTTGGCACAAGTGTGGACTGGGATTGGATGCACCGAACTGGGCCGGACCCCGACTCCCCCTGGTGTTCTGGAGGACCAGGGCAGATGTGGGATGGACCAGGCAGGGTCTCAAACCCCTACTGAGCCATGTGTGAGCCATATGTGGGTATAGACAAACCATGGCTGGGCTGGAACATCCAACAAGAAGAACCAGATTGGGTTGAAGGCCAGACAGGAAAAGCCACAGTTCCTGTTATTACAGGAGGTGGACTGAGTAGGGTTGGCTCATGGACCCACTGGTAAGCGTGAAACCTGGCATTGGGAGAGGTTCTGATGGAGGAGCCTGGGCAACTCCTCTGGCAGGACACAGACCTGGCAGGTAAACGCAAGAAACATGATAGGAAACAGCCCAGAAAAGGCCATGGAAAGCTACCCACTGGCATACAATTGGCTGACGTGGGGGCAAGACCAGGCTGAATCTGTCCACATTATCCACTGGCAAATCCAGGCACCAGTGTGGGTTGACCTAGGGTTGGTCGCAACAAAGACTAGTGCACATTATGGAATGCCGAGGTGAGGTTGCCTGTACCGGAAGGGACCGCAGCGCCCTACCAGCCTGAGAACAAGAAAGGAAGTGGGCAGAGCCGGCAGGGGAATAAGGGAGGGTTCCTTTGCAGGACAGCTACTTCCGCAGGAGAGCATAGGCTGGGATGGGGGCAGACCAGACTAGGCAGAGCTACCACACCTGTGCGCCTCATGCGGACCAGATCAGGGAAAAGCCGGGCTGGGCGGATTATTCCTACTGGTGCAAGCAAAATTAAAGTGGGCAAGGGTTGTTTGGGCTTAGACGCAGCATCAACTGGAATCTGGGAGTGGGAGAGGCCTGGGAGGGAAATAGTGGGCTCATCCCTCTTGGGTTACCACTTTCACAGGACATAAAACTAAGATAACTAAGATAGCGGCAGGGGTGGAATGGGGTGTGGGACAGACTGGATTACTGCTACACTTACTGGCAAACCAGGGTAGGGAGTGGGCCTGGTGGGAGTTATTGTGGGTCGCTCCAACCTAGGCTGCAGCTCCCGCTGGTTTATGTGAGGGCCAAGTATGTGCTGGGCAGAACCAGGCTGGACTGCAACACCCATTGGTTCCAGTGGAAGTCGGGAGTGAAAACAGAACCAACCCAGCTACTGCAACCACCAGCTGATTGGAGCGATGGACGGTGCCAGGCCCTGTACTTGTTAGCACATACAAGAAGTTTCTTTGGAGATCTTCCTAATCTAAATGCTGGACTCAGAACCCTAACGAAGAAAAGAGAGAAGACAGAACAGGTCAACCAACCATCTCAGCTATGATGGACTACGTCAATCAGTTGATTTTTCAAAGATCTCATAGTGCTTGGAGTGGCAAGATTGACAGCGATTCATGACTGTGGCAATATCAAAACCACTTGAGCAAGAACCTCAGAGCATACCCTACATCTGTGACCTGGGGAGGGTGGGAAATTGGGTGGGCCTTCTCCCTTAAATAACCCCCTTTAAACATGAAGGTAACAATATGGAAAACATACTAGTATTATCCACTTTCATGTAGCCCTTGAACCTTCTTACCCTAATTAACTATGTAAAAAATGTCAAAATAAAATCTTAAAAAAAAAAAAAAAAAAAAAAAAAAGAAAGTGGAGCAGCTGGGCCCCGGCGCGGTGGCACAAGTGGTTAAGGTCCTCGCCTTGCACCCCTGGGATCCCATATGGGCGCCGGTTCTATCCCGGCAGCCCCGCTTCCCTTCCAGCTCCCTGCCTGTGGCCTGGGAAAGCAGTCGAGGACGGCCCAAAGCTTTGGGACCCTGCACCCGTGTGGGAGACCCGGAGGAGGCTCCTGGCTTCGGATCGGCATAGCATCGGCCCGTTGCGCTCACTTGGGGAGTGAATCATCGGACGGAAGATCTTCCTCTCTGTCTCTCCTCTCTGTATATCCGCCTTTCCAATAAAAACATAATAAAAATAAATCTTAAAAGGAAAAAAAAAGAAAGTGGAGCAGCTGGGACACGAACCAGTACCCATATGGGATGCTGGTGCTGCAGCCTGAAGCTTAGCCTGCTATGCCACAGTGCCAGCCCCTGGTCTTTCTGCTGGTAGAAGATATTACATAATACTAATGCCAAATAGGATGTTAGTGTATAGTTAGAAGTATCGCTTCCACAAAGGTCTGAAAAAAATTTTTTGTGAATTTCAAACTAATTTACTGAATATGTTTCCAGAGAGCATGATGGCTATAACTGAACGTATGGAAGTACAGAAACTAAGCTAAATTAATCTCTAAAAATGTACACACGTATACCTCCAAGCTACTACCTCAAAAAACAGTAAAAGGAAAACCACACCAAAACTTAACACAGACAAAGGGTACATGTGTTAGCAGCCCAATGGCACTGTCACACGTCAAGGAAATGCCAATCAAGTGAAGTCAATGCCACCTGCAGGAGAGAACCGGAGCGAAGGAAACAAGAGCCTGTTGGGATGCGGAAGTTTTGACCACAAAGGGTCTTGCAGGTGACCAGAGTCTGGGCTGCTTCTACCGAACGCTGGTTAACGAATTCCCAGCCATCTCGCAGCTCTGCGCTCCCCTGCTCACCGATAAGGCCAGGAATCATATTTCACGTATCTCTCATCCCTCTGTGGACCTGTGCCCATAAAACATAAGAATGCAGAAAGAATTTGAAGATGTTTTTTCGTTTGTTTGTTTCAGCAGGAAATAGCGACATACGGTAAAGACTTTTAAGGCTTTGGTGCCCTCAAGTGGCGTAATGTTGTAAAGCAACTTAGAAAAACTAAGCAATATTAAAAAAAAAAAAATCTCCAGTCCGATTTGGGCTTCTGTTACCATCTCTATATATGATCATGTTCACATCTAACAAGTTATTTAGGTAAATCCTATTTCCTCAATTCCTGCTTCATGTGGATCCAGGTTGAAACTGAATATGTTGTTTTGTCTCGGCTGTTTCTGCTGTCGCTAAGATCTGAACGGTTCCCAGAAAAGTTGGTTTTCTGACGAGAGTGATGAGCTGTGCACTGGGAAGGATTCTTTTTTTTTTTTTAAGATTTAATTAAAAAAATTTTTTTATTGGAAAGTGAGATTTACTGAGAAAAGGAGAGACAGAAAGATCTTCCATCGCCCGGTTTGCTCCCCAAGTGGCCAGGAGCCAAGAGCCTCCATGATCCTCCCACATGGAAACAGGGTACCACGT
Source organism: Ochotona curzoniae (assembly GCF_017591425.1). NCBI lineage: Eukaryota > Metazoa > Chordata > Mammalia > Lagomorpha > Ochotonidae > Ochotona > Ochotona curzoniae. The sequence goes on from NW_024465582.1 coordinate 26,838,738, forward strand.
CCCAAGCCCTCGGCTGTCCTCCACTGCCTTCCCAGGCCCCAAGCAGGGAGCTGGATGGGAAGTGGAGCAGCTGGGATTAGAACCGGCGACCGTATGGGATTCTGGGCAGGATTCTTAAACTCCCTCTGGTCTTTCGTTCAAGTCTTCATCCTGTTCTCTGCTTAGGAAAATGCGTTTCTTTTGAGAGAAGATGTTTATTTCATTTTAGGAATGCAAAGCCTGCGTTTGTCTTTTCTGCTTTCGTTTAGCTCATCCACGTTAAGTCTCTTCCGGAGCAGGTGAGCTGTTTTACTCGGTGAATGTGGAAGTTCGTGTCCTGTGTTCACAGAGAATGCTTAGACAAGTGAAAGTCATGGGATTTGGCAACTCTGAAAACTTCCCGGACGTCTTTCACTCCAGAAGTGAAGGAAAGACTTCCCAATCGCTCCGTTCCGCCAGCAGCCGGTGGAGCTAGCCTTCCACCGCCGTGGCTTCGTATCCTCAGCTTCAATTAAATGGGAGTCAAAACTACTAGACAAATACAGGCTGGTTTTTCTCGTCGTTCCCTAAACACGGTCGGCTGTTCACAGGGTGCTGTGCAGTCAGGTTATCTAGAGTTATCTAGAGCTCACATACACTGAGTCACTGCCCCAAGCGTCTGCAGCAGCTGGGACTGGAAGCCGAGTTGGGAGCTGGGAACCTGAGTCAGGCTTCCTACAGGAGAGTCAGGAAGGCAGCCATGTGAGCCATGTCCTGTTTCCCAGAGTCTAAAACAGCAGGAACCCGGAGGCAGGAGCCTGCACTGGGCAGGGAGTGCCCCTGGGCATCCCAAACTGTCATCTAAGCCAGAGTAGGCCAAACCTCTACTCCATACTAAAACATCAAAACGAAACAAACAGAACAGTTCTCCGCCCCGTGCGACCGATCAGTGGCTACGCCTAGAGAGGGAAGAAGAGAGAGGTTCATTGGCTGGTTCGCTCACCAATGTCTGAAGCAGCTGAGCCTAGACCAGGCCAAAGCTGGGCATCGTGGAGCTAGCTACCCAACCACGGGGCCCTCCCCTGCTGCTTCTCACCGTGGACAGCAGCAGGGACCTGGCACGAGGCGGAGAGCTGGCTCGAGGACTCAGACATGAGAGCGGAAGTAGGCATCTCTCAGGGGCAGCATCAGCACGGTGCCCGATGCCCACCCCTGCTTGGTGGTCTTTCAACAGTTCTAGCCTGACAGAAAAGCATCTCTGAGCTTAAGAAAGTGATTTGATTTGGGTGGTTCCAGAATACCAAAGTCCACGGCTCCTCAAGTCTCCTATGTAAGACGATGTGTATGCATTTAACCTTCCACATTGAACACACAGTTCATTCTATATCCGTTGTTATCCTGTATTGTTAGGAAGTAATGACAAGAATTCTGTTTAGTATGGACTCAATTTTCCTGTATATGTTTGTTTTTGTATTTGTATATTTATTTATTTATTTATTTATTTTTATTGGAAAGCCAGATATACAGAGAAGATGATCTTCCATCTGCTGGTTCACTCTCCAAGTGGTCGGAACAGCCAGAGTTGAGCCGATCTGAAACCAGGAGTCAGGAACCTCTTCTGGGTCTCCCATGCGGGTGCAGGGACCCAAGGCTTTGGGCCGTCCTCAACTGCTTTCCCGGGCCACAAGCAGGGAGCTGGATGGGAAGTGGAGCAGCCGGGACTCAAATCGGTGCCCATATGGGTTCTTGGCACATGCGAGGCGAGGACTTAGCCACTAGGCTACTGTACTGGGCCTTGTATATTTTTATTTTATGTGAAAGGCAATTTTACAGAGAGAAGAGGCACACACACACACAGAGATCTTCCACCCACTGATTCACTCCTCCAGTGGCTGCAATGGCTGGAGCTGAGCTGAGCTGAAGCCAGGAGCTAGGAGCTTCTTCCAGGTCTCCCACATGGGTGCAGGGATCCAAGGCTTTGAGCCATTCTCCTCTGTTTTCCCAGGCCAGGAGCAGGGAACTGGATCGGTAGTAGAGCAGCCAGGACACGAACCAGCAGCCCCTCAGGGATGCCGGCGCTGCAGGCAGAAGATCAGCTTGCTGAGCCACCGTGCTGGCCCCTCCTTTTTTGGGGGTGGGGGCATATGTAGTTAGTAGATCTTCATTTGCAGACTGGGGACACAGAGAACCAGGGTTGGTTGGAGCAAAAGAATGCTGCTGGAATTCACATGAGCGTGAAATGAAAAGGCCTGTTTCCCTGACAATGTCGGTGAAGCACACACTCGGCCTCGTGGGGTTTATAACACAAATCCAACTGTCAGTGATCCTGGCTGACACTGCGCAGCTCTCAGAAGACACCAGCAGAGGGCGCCGAAGAGCTGCGTAGGATTTGGACGCTTTTGTGATAGGCAAGATGACTATCGCCTTGTCTGAACGTGGGGTCCAGCGAGAAACGTCTCAGCTCTTGCTCCCAGGCAGCCTTCCCCGCTGTGCTGCATGTCTGTCCTGGCATGGCACAGGACAGTCAGAACAAAATAGGATTTCCAAAGAAAATATTCCCCCCGGCGTCTGTTTTGCGTCCCTGACTCGCTGCCGGTGCAGGAACTCAGTGACTTCCTAAGTTGAAAGCGTAACAAAACTGCCTGGAGAACTTCTGAAAATGACCCAGTCCTGCATATCCAGAAGTTTCTGGGGCAAGGCCTGGGGCTCTGCATTGGGCACATTGCTCCCCAGAAGCCTCACCTAATCTGAAAGAGGGACAGCCTGAGCATCTCCAGGGGGAGACTCTGCTGGGTGCCACGCACGGGGGCGGCTGTAGCTCTGGCTTCCTAAGTGATCTCTCGTTTTCTTTCCCAAACTTGTGGGTGTTGGTTCTCTTGTGGGTGGTGACTGGGGGGGGGGGGGGGGGGCAGGAAGAGCATGCTTTTGGGGGGCAGTGGTGGAGGCACCTGTTGGGATGCCTGCAACCCCTGGTGAGGTGCCTGGATTCCAGTCCCGGCTCCGCTTCTCACCCAACTTCCTGCTAGACTGTGGGAGGCAGCAGGTGATGGCTCAAGCACTTGAGTCCCACCCACTCAAGATCCAGCTGGAGTGCCAGGCTCCTGGCTTTGGGCCCGACCCAGCTCTGGCTTTGCAAGCATTTGCCAAGTGAATCAATAGAGGAAAGACCTCCCTGTCTCAAATGCAAATGAAAATAAAGACTAGAAAAAAGGGAGAATGTTTCTGCTTCAGGAGATGTGTGTTGTGTGTGGATAAAAGGCTCCTTGTCTTGAACATGATTTGTGATTCAACTATTTTTTTTAAAGATTTATTTATTTTTATTGGAAAGTCAGATATACAGAGAGGAAGATCTTCTGTCCGATGATTCACTCCTCAAGTGGCTGCAATGGCTGGAGCTGAGCCAATCCGAAGCCAGGAGCCAGGAGCTTCTTCCGGGTCTCCCATGCAGGTCGGTGCAGGGTCCCAAAGCTTTGGATTGCTTTCCCAGGCCACAAGCAGGGAGCTGGATGGGAAGTGGAGCTGCCAGGATTACAACCAGCACCCATATGGGATCCCGGCGCGTTCAAGGTGAGGACTTTAACCACTACGCTATTGTGCCGTGCCCGTGATTCAATTATTGAAGTGACAATTCAGAAATGATTTTCTTCAACGAGAAAATACTGTATTTTTAAAACTTTTCTGCTAAAAAGAAAATGAACACAAGGGGGCAGCAAGTCACCATCTGAAGAGACCCGCGTGCTTTCCTGGCGACAGGGAGGGTTTGTTAAGTGCCTTCTAAAAAAGGGCTGCCCCGACGTCAGAGCTGCGTTTGTCTGAGTGATAGTTAACAATCTTTGTGTCGCCTTTGGTTTAAGCGTTTTCCACTAGCCTGATTTCCCTGTGTCTTCGTGTGGGGCGTCTTCACCTACACGCTGACTTTCACATACGATGCTTACTGGCTTGCCAGGGTGGTGCTGGCTTCTCTGGGGCGTGGCCTTGGGAACGGTTCATTCCTGCTTCTACAAGTCGTGAGGAGCTCAAGTTTCTACCTTTGGGTCTTTCAGTGAACCAAGCTTCTGCCAAGATCCACTTCTTCCTCCAGGGATGTGAGGAGTCCAGGAGTCTGGTGCAGGGGAGGCTGTGGACAGGGGAGGCTGTGGACAGGGGAGGCTGTGGACAGGGGAGGCTGTGGACAGGGGAGGCTGTGGACAGGGCTGCCGTGGGAGGCCTTCTGTGTGGACAAATGCCAGCTTGCCCTTGGCTAGGTATCTTCTTCTAACTCATCCCCATCTGTCTGCACTTTTTACTCTGGATTTGGTTACCCAGATGTCTTAACAAAATTTCCATACTAAAAGAGGAAGATGTACCATACTTTGAGTGTACTAATCAGCCAGAGAGAGAGAGAGAGAGACAGAGAGAGATGCTATTGGTGTGACAGAGGAGCGTTTCAGCTGGGGCTCAGAGAGTCTCGATTTCCTATGACGTTTTTCTGGTTTGATGTTTCTTGCGGAGACACCACCGGGACCCCGGGGTGCCTGGTGATGGTGTCAGTTCCCCCATGAGCTACGAGACCTCAAACAGGTCACACAGCCTGTCTCCTCCTTCGCAGAGATGAAGCAGTTGGCCTAGGATGTGGTTCTCATCAGAACTAGACTGCTGGTTCTACCTTGAAGGTCGTAGCGCCCCAGGTCCCATCTGCCGTTGCTCTAGGGCGGGGAAGAAGGGCAGACAGCCACGCTGGCTGTCCTCCTTGCTTGTCAAGATATTGGCCAGTGACTGCCAGGATCCCTTCTGCCACTCATGACTTCATTTAGTCACCATCATTTTGTTAAACATATGATGCTATGAAGTCTTTGTGAGGCCACTTTGGACCTTGATACAGCAACGAAGTTTTCTAAGAATCTCCCAGGGAAAAGATGCCAAATGTACATGGACTTGATTGTGCACGCACACAGACCCGGTCTGTCACAAGATCCAGTTAGGTAGTAGGTACTTTGTCAGGTCCTGCTAATATCCTGGTTTATTTTTGAAATGTCAAGCACTAGTAAAAGTGGGCAGAATGATAGAAGCTGATGAAATGAAACCTGTAGACGCATGAGCCAAGACACAAGTGAGATGGAATCAAATGGTTGACTTGCAAAGGGTACTTGGCAAGCGACAGGAAACCCTAGTGCCAGCCACACTGCTTTGCCATCTCCTAGGGTGGCAGTCTTGGCCAAGACAATAGGCAGAATGTGTTAAGGTGCTTTGAGGTGCACCCATGATGGCTTTTCAGGGCAGGTTCTTTCCTGGGGTGAGGCTAAGGCTGAGCCTACCTCTCAGGTTTGTTAACCATTGCTTTGGTTGCTCCGTTAAGCCGGGAGGGAAGTCTTTTCCTCCTTGGACTCCTGCCCTGGAAGGTGGCAGCCTGGTTTGGGTTTGTGCCTGCTGGATGATCTCCTGTGAACCATCTCAGCCACATCTTCATGCTCTTGACCCCCACAAGCCCTTTCCAAAGCTTATTTCACCCACGCCCCTCTCGTCCCCTAAAAAATAATGTACACTGTGGCCCAGGGTGCCTCAGCGGAAGCCTCTCCCATCACAGCTGTTTGCTTTCTGAGTCAGTGTAAGGTTTTGTGGTGATTGGTGGCTTCAGAGATGCAAAAGCCCCACTGCCGTTTATTTGAGGTTGGCTTTCTAAGAAAACAAAGCAGAGAATCTGAGAAATGAGGCCCTGGCTGTGTGCCCCTTGCTGGGACCGCCACATCCCTGTCTCGGGTGTTGGGGGTCCTTTTCCATGCTCCCCTCTTTCTTACTAGAACCAGGAGCAGGGTTGATGTCCTTGTGTCCTTTTTTACAAGGCAATGGAACGCATGCAGCACACATTTCTTGGGAGAGGCGTTTCAGAATGCAGTGGGCCAATGGAGTGGGCCTGGAGGTGCAGGCTGCTGTGCCTCCTAGGAGACACCCTGCTCCATCCCCTCGCATATCTCCCCCCGGGGGGCGGGGAAAGGGCAGGTATTATAGGATCTTGTTCAGGCACTTGTAGTGTTCACATTCTAAGGAAGGTTGTGGAAGAAGCTCAAAGCCCATTTCTCCTTCATTCTCTGTACTCACATCGGGAAGGAAGTGCAGGGATCCCCAAAGAGAATTGAAGAGGTAAATAGCCCTGCATCCTGCACCACCAACTTCTGGGACCCCTGCATCGTGTCAGAGGGGAGGGGCTCCTTCAGCAAGTGCTACCCAAGACAGGACCGATCGCAGAGGCCTTCCCAGTTAAGGCTTCTTATACTCCTCTTCTTACATTCTTCAAGGACCAGCGTTAAAAGAAGCCCTAACCCATGATGCACCAGTACTTAGAGCAAAACAAATTTGATCTTTGTGGCTAATGAAATGAATACAACCTCATGTGTATCTGCCTTAAAACATTATTCCGTTTTAACAGACAGTATGATGGTCAAATCTTCCTCTCAATGACGGTTCCCTAACAGGTTGTGCTCACTCTGGACCCCGCCCATGTGTGGGCCATGCATGGGGAATCACTGCTCTGGGGAAACTTGGCAAGCTCCTAGCCACAAACTCTAGACCCTTCCACCGTGGGCTTCAGGCAGAAAGCCCCCTCTCTGTGCCTGGGGTTTCCTTACCTGTAGAATAGGATACATGGCAGTGCTTAAATCACAGAGCTGGGATTAGGTGGGTGGAAAAGTGTACCCCTTAGACCTGTCCTCTACTGTTGTTACTAAAAAAGATGTGAGCTCAGTGTGAGCAGTCTCAAGTTGTAATCAACCCCTTGTGTTGGAGGCTGTTTGCACTACTGGCATAGCAGCTAGGCCAGGAGTAAGAGTAGAATTTTTGGACCATTTGCCTCAAGGTCTTCTCACTAGAGAAGATGCTCCTTTTGTCCTGTACTCTCATTAGGGGAATCAAGGCTGTGGCCATAGCAAGCAATTCAAACCTTTTGCTTTTGCTGATTTATTGTTGCAATTTGCCTGTAGTTTTGCTTGGGAAATGAGAATCTACCGAGCCAATCTGTTTATCTTCTTCATTTCTGGTTAGTTTCTCTTTCTAGTGAAAATATACACAAATTTTTAGGCTCACAGTATGGCAGGGGGATGTTTATGTCTAAAATAAATTGTTTTGTCAAAACTGGAAAACAGCAAGAACTCATTTAATCCATTGCATTTTCTTTAGAAACCCCCAATTTTTCTGTTGGATCAAGAACTCTATTCCTCATCATTGGGATGGCTCATCTTATTTTTGGTTGTGTTTTTGGGTCTTCACGTGTGCTAAAGGTTAGTGCATCATTCTTATCGAGTCATGAAATAGAACAAAATACTGGGTGAGAAGTTCCTGTTTACGTACGGCATCTGTTTTGTTTAGGAGTTGTCTTTTACAGCAATGGGAGCGCAAAATAAAGGCTGTGCAGTACTTCTGTTTCAATGTCTCATTCAATCCTTGAGAGAAATGTAGGTTGGACGAACAATTGATCTTTGTACCTACAGAGTAAACAAAGCCTGTGGATTTATCGCAGTGGCAGCCATGGTGTTCTCATCTTTCCACGGTGATCTCCCAGTCCCTTCCGGTGGGACTGGGACATGGTGAGTTACAAAGATGCTCAATGAATGAGAATCACCACTTCCAGAGTTGTCTACTGCCGCTGTGGAAGCACCTGCTTGCCAAGGGGATCCTGGCCCTGCTGCAGATCCTCTAGAAGGCTCCCTGTTCCTTCTCCTGAGTCACTGACTCATTGCTCCCTTCTCTGAAGTCCTGACAGAGCAATTGCCGATGTACGGTCCAGATCACTGGGGACTGCCTCTCCACCAGCTCTAATCTTTCCTCTGTTCTGTGTGAACCAATCTAGTCTGCGGTTCCATCTGAGAAGGCAGCAGATCCAAGTGCTGGGAGCTTGAGTGTGGACACAGCAGGCAGAATGTGTCGTTGGTCCTTCTGTTTTTCCTTTGGGCATGGGCCTTCACAGTGTCCTCATGGAATCCATCCAGCCAGTGGTGCTCATTGAAACCAACTCTTGGGCCATGTTTCTCCCAGTTTTGTCATACTAGATAAGGTTGTTTCCAGAAAGCTCATGCACAATATATATGAATCCATGCATGGATTTCAACTTTCTTTTTTGGCCACAAAAATAAAATCAATTTTAAATTTTATTTTCACCAACTTTTAGAAGTACCCCCAAAGAAATGTGTATAAGGAATTTAAAAGTATTTCTTTTTGGCTGATGTGATAATTAATCATTGATGTTGATTTTTTAAAAAATTTAGCTTGGAGCAACCATGAGGGAATGACTTAAATATTTGAGCCATATACATTGCATTGGTTGAAAATGTTTACTTGAAGCAGACATGACTGGCCTCTCTCCAGCTCCCTCAGGCAGTGTCCATCTCTAAGTGGATCATGTTCAAGAGCCCCACGACAGAGAAATGAGGAGTCACCTGAGTCTGTCTGCTTCTGGTCTAGCCTCTCTCCTCTTTTCCAGAGCGCCAGTTCACTGAGGTTACGTAGTTAGAAGGATGCATGCCTGTATGGGTCTGTGATTAGGGTGGGGAGGATTGAGGGTTGGAGGAAGGTAGGTGGGACAAATTTTTTCCTTCTATTGTGTCTGCTGGGAGGGAGGAAGAAGACGCTCCTTGTTGTTAAACTACATCAGCACCTGGGGATGGGGATGGTCTTTTGCTGATGCCCTAGAGACCCCGATGTGGGTAGAGTGTTCTGAGGGTGATACTTGAGTGGTTTTGATAGTTCTGAGATGACATTGGCTTCTTTGCACCGGCGTTGAGAAAACCTTTCTAAGGTCTGTTGGCTGACCAAGTCTACCTTAGTGCACCCACAGGCCCGCAAACATGTTGTAAAGCTGAGTCAGGAGATTGGTTCAACCTGTTCTGCCTCCTATCCTCTGATGAGGCACTTCGAGTCCTCTGCTGGCCTGGATGAGCTGGCCTCCGTGTCCTTTATGTGCAGCTGGGCATGCCATCTACTGCACAGGCATCAGCAGCTGAGGAAGCTTGGTCCCAACACATGCACTCCAAAGTCGGACCACATACATAATGATTGTTCCTGTGGCCAAGGGTTGAGTCCAGCTATCTAGGTAGGGAGGTACCTCAGGTTGACTCTTGTATGTGCCAGCCATTTCAGGGTCAGGTTCGATCTATCACTGCACCAGCTAAAACACATTCTGGTGGGTGCACTTGCCTGGTCAGTTCTGCCCCAGCTCCTATGGGTGCTGTAACCTAGCCCATCCCAGCTCAGCCTGCCACAGGCCCAGTCTTCATGCATACCAGCAGGTGCTGCGTCCTAGTTGGGGCAACCCCAATAACCCCCACAAGGCCTGTACCCAGCCCCGGGTTTTGTATGAGCTGCCACCTATCTCAGTCCATCCCACATCCCATCTGGCTTTCATGTATACCCATTGGAAATGTAGCTCAGTCCAGCTCCACCCACCCCCACACCTAGCCTGCACACATGCTGATGGGTACTGCTGCCTTTCCCAGCCTGGTCTGCCACCAGCCCTGGTTCTGGAGCTGTAACCTAGCAGAGTAGTACCCACAGTTTCCCTATCAGGCCCACTCCTAGGCCTGGATCTTTTACTCCTCAATGGAAGCTTCAGTCTAGCAGCTGGCAGGTGCTTCGATACAGCCTGGCATGGCTCACCTGTAGTCTCAGCTCTCACTGATGGGTGTTGCAGCCTAGGCCAGCTGGATAGGGCCCATACCCTGTCCTGACTCTCATGTGTGCCAGTGGGTATTGTGGCCTGGCCCAGCCCTGCCTATCCCCAGACCTGGCCCACACAAATGCTGATGAGTACTGCAGCCTTGCCTGGCCTGGCCTGCCCCAAGCCCTGGCTCTTATGCTCCTCACTGGGAGCTATGACCTAGCAGAGGAGTTCCCCAAGGTCCCCTGCCAGGCCCAGGATCTCTCATGTGCCAGCAGGTGTTGCAGCCTGGCCCAACTCAGCCTCCTTCCAGCTTTGGATCCTGAGAGTGTCAGGTGGGTTCCTGTCAGGTGAGTTCTGTGGTCAGGCCTGGCTCTGTCCATCATCATCCCCAACTCTCCTGCAAACCAGTGGGTGCTGCAGGCCCACAGAGGCAAACTCACAAGTTCCCTACAAAATCTGACCCCTGCTCTGGTTCTCTGGTGTTTGGGTGTTGTGGCCTGCCTGATATGGCCCGCCCTCTGCTCTGACACTCGTGGGCAGGTGCTGAGGCCTCACCAGCTCCAGCTTTTGCATGTACCAGGCAATGTTACTTAGCCCAGCCCAAGTTTCCCACATAGGTAGATGCATTGGCATGATCTAGATCTGCTCTCCATTTTGCCCCCTCTAAGCCACTTCATCTCAGCTCCCTTGCCTACCTGCACGTGCAGTGGCTGGGTTTGTGGAAGCCCCTCAGAAGTCATTCTTCCCCTGACAAACATGCTCTTGATTATTCCCACTACAATATGTCCCCAGACCCTCTTCCCCTGGGCAATGTGAAGCCTTTCTGTCTGGGGGCCAGGGTGGCATGTCCTGGCCCAGCTTTCCCATATCTTAAATAGAATAGGCAACTATGCTGGCACACTAGTATAGTTAATACAAATTTGACGTTAGCCAGGTCCAGAATGCCCACCAGCCTTAGCAGCATTTCCCCCAGCAGTGTAACGCTTGCCCAGGTACAAGGTGATGTATGTAGTTTCCTTCTACTGGGGGGTTTCATCATCTTTCTATGTCCTTTACATATTTAATGTCGCCTTGCTATGTTCCATTCCTTTTCCTCTCAGTGCTTATTTTGTTCCATCTGCCGTATCACCCAGTTCACCAAATCTTCCTTCAACTTTCTCCAATCTGTTGATGATGTAGTGCACTATCGTAAATTTTGTTTACTGTATTTTCCAATTCCCTAGTTTGAACTTGTTTCTTTTTCTTTAGGATGTTATCTTACCTATTTGAAAGACACACCCACACAACAGAGAGAGAAAGAGTGTGAGAGAGAAATAAGAAGTTCTGTTTGCTGATTCACTTCCCTAGTGGCTACAGTATCCAGGGCTGCTTCAGTCTGAAGCCAGGTGCCTGGCACTCGGGGGTCCAAGTGCATGGGTCATCTTCTGTTGTATTCCCAGGTGCATTAGTGGGGACCTGGATTGAAAGCAGAGCAGTCGGGGCTTGAACCTGTGCCCTGACATGGAATGCCACTACTACTGATGGTGGCTTAATCCCTTGTGCCATAATGGTGACCCCGAACTGTTTCCTGTTCAAATCTACAGCATGATTTTCTGTTTTTTTATTTTTCAATTAGTTGCTGAAACTGTTTGGTTTTGCTGTGGTCTCTTTAAGCACATTAGTTGTGGCCCAGGACAGCCGAGCTGCATCTACCTTTACTGCTTCCTGGAAATCTGGCCTATGTGGTATATTATTAATAGTGCACTACTGCACACTCATTGCGCTGCCCAAATCCCAAGGCCGTGGAATAAAAGCAAAAGACTTGGTAGTAAAGGTAGAAAAGGGAGCAAAATCGCTCTCTCCAGAATTCAGCTAGCGCTCAGGCAAAGCAAGTAGCCACTTCCACATGGCTGTGTGGTATGAATTATAGATCTTCACGACCTGACCTCTCCCTGTGTCTGCTCCATGGCAGGAGAATTACAGGACGCCCCACAGCGGTAGATTACTGATCCCACGCCGAGTGCTTGATTCAGCAGGTCTGGGTCTGAGTCCAGAACTGGAACTTCTCACAAGTCGCCATGAGACGCTGCTGACTTTGGGCTCACACTTTTGGACTCTCATCCCTAACCTACCGTACTCGTTTGCTGCCTTGTGAATCTCTGGATGGCGAGGGCTGCACCTCATCCTCCTGCGTCTTTCTCACCGACCAGCTTAGGTGCTGTGAGCCACATACAAGCTGCTCAGGGACGACTTGTAGGTTGAACACTGCAGGGGTTTGTTTCGTGCTTGCTACTGATGTGTGCTAGAATCTCCTGGAGTGCAGAAATTTTATGGGGCTTTTAAAGGAATGCAGTTCAATTCTTCTCACTGTTTGTCCTTCCCCTTTGCCTTCCTCTCCTGTATGAAGGGGTTCGTGAGTGTGAATTAGGTAACACTTTTCTCAAGGTTTTACTGCTCAGTGTTACCAGACTAGATAGCCCTCTTGGCACTGGGTGGGGAGGATTCCTACAGGGGCTCCTTCTCTAAGGGAAGACTGGACTGCTTGTTGAGTTATGGGGTATGGACAGGACAGCAGGCTTTCTGCCAAGGTGTGCTCCCGAGACGGCTTAATTCATTTCTTCTCCAAGGGGCTTGTTTTCCTTAGGCTCCTCACACACACAGGCTAATTTCTAATTTCTCACCTAATGAAATGATTGACGTCTGCCACCTGCTAGGTGTTTCCCGCCACTGGAAGCAAAGACAAAAAGGCCACACAGGCTCTGTTCTTCTGTTTCAGTGGGAAGTTCAAGGCATTGTGCTGTGGGTAGACAGAGGTCAAGAATGAATTAGTGAGTTGATGTGAACTTTTCATTCAAAGCGTAGATATTCCGGAGAATGAAATGGGGTATAAAGATTACAGTGGAATGGTGAAAAGGAAGAGGCGGGGTTACCCTGTCTTGTAAAAGCCACCAGAACAACATGCAGTCAGTATGGAATGGATTCAAAAAGAGCACCCTTCTGGCAATTGTGCTTGAGCTGAATCTTTGCATTTTAAATCAGGAATCCCTGAAGAGAAGCGGCATTTCCCCCAGACAACTCCACGGGTGGAATTTAAGCCGCGATGACCCCTGGGATGCACAAAAAAGAAGCTTCCATGTGACACTGTGTTGGGTCCCCAGCTATTTATCGTTTACCATTTGTAGAGGCAGCAAAAGCCACTCGGCAGTTCACTATTTCTCATTTCAGAGGGATAAACGGTCAATTGATTCAAAACGCTCAGAAAACTGAAGCAGAAACTTATTCCTCTCCTCGCTCTCCTCCACCTGTCTCTCTTCTGCCTTCCATCCTCCTCCACCTCCTGCCTCCACCTGCCCAGTACAAAGTAAGTGAAGCTGATCTTTTGAGTCAAGACTGTAACAAGGCCAGTACCAGGCAAGAAGACAGATAATATCATCATACATATCTTAATATTTAGACAGAGCTCTTTTTTTTCTTTTTTTTTTTTTTTTGCATGAGAAGTAAATGGTGTCTATTTGAAGTCCGCATTTCTTTCCCTTGTCTCTTGCAAGTTTCCCCTTCATTACTGGCCTTCCTGCCTAATGACCTTCCCACATTTGCTTTCTCACCTGCTGAGGGTACAGTCTCACAGTAGCATAATTGCATGGCTGTGGCTTACATTTTGCAACTACCCTGGGTGCAGTTTGCTGCAAATAAGGACATTTACAATCTCTGGGAGATGTTGAAATAGTCCCAAAATAGCAGACATGAAAATGCTTTGCCTGATTAGCTGCTACTTATTAAAACATATGGTTTAAGGACCAAGTTGCCAATTTTATGCTTCTGTGAAGTACTGTACGATCTTGTATAATGAGGCAAATTGCAGAATACTGATGTTTATGGAGCAGTCAGACCTGTGGATTTTGGAGGCACAGACCATGAATTCTAACTTGGAATGTCAATATAAGCTTTTTGCAAGGCACATTGTCAACATCCTTTGCTCTTGTAAGGGCTTAGTTCTATTTCCCTGGTTATATTCTGCCCCAGTTTACTGTTCATGACCTTTAGTGTGGGACATTTTTGAGCACCATCAGAAAAAGTGGAAGAAGTTTCAACTTTTCCTGTCAGAGCACTTCTATCAAAAGCCCAGGGTCTGCCTGTTACAGGATCATGTCCTAGTCCTAACGCGCAGCGACTTTGAAGGTGACCTTACTTGGGAATAGGTTTTGTGTGATGTAAGGAGTTAAGATGAGATCATACTGGAGTAGTTGGGTCCTAATCCAGTATGTCTGGTGTCCTTGTATGAGATCAGCCCTGTAAAGACTCAGACACACAGGGCGAGTGGAGGATTGCAGTGATGAACCCACATACTCAGGAATGCCTGCTGCTGCTGGTAAAGCATCAGAAAGCAGGATGAGTGCGTGGGCTCCTGCACCCCTGTGGGAGGCCCAGAAGAGGCTCTCGGCTGATGGGGAGTGGATCAGAGGATGGAAGACTATCTCTCTCTCTCCTCCACTCTTTTTAACTCTGCCTTTCAAATAAATCTTTACAAAAATGAAAGAATGATGCCCAAACAGCACCTGAAAAGCTACACCAAACACACACCTCATTTCTGTTAGTATTTTAAGATCAAACTCTACCTTGGAACAGTTGCTGTTTAGAAGACAGCTGTTAGTGGAACCATCTGCCTTAGGGTGTGATCAGCTCTTCTCAGCATCACCAAAAAACACCTTTTGATCTTAGTATTTGCATGAATGCCTGGCACCTGGCATTGCACCTGCCATGGGACTAACCCAGGATGATCTTTTAGGCATGACATGATGCAGTACCCCATTGAATTGAGACAGCAATTGATGAGGCAGGTAGACCAAGGCAAGTGTAAAATACTCACTTGCAGAAGGCCTGTGTCGTTTAAGCAGAACCCAAGCTCAGGATCCTGTCACCCACACAAATGGAAGTTAGCATAAAGTTGGGCAATTGAAAGAGCATCTCAATGTTGTGGTATTTTCCATGTTTGTTTCTGCTCAGTCAAGAACAGGAAGATGCAGGGTGACCCCGGGTCACACACACGTTGAGCTTTGAGAACTCTTTCTTAGCCGTCCAAGAAACTTCATGGAAGTTACAGGCCACAGGTGGCCTGTAATCCAGTCATCTCTTTCTCTCCCCCTTGCTCCATCATGCTCCACCTTGGTTCTCTGGCTGCTCTGTGAGTGGGTTGGAATATGCCCTGGGTGAGGCTTTCTCAATCTGTTACCACGCTTTTCAACCTTAGCATCTCATTAGAACCGTAGAAAAACATTGATCCCCAGTCACTCAATACCAGGTTTTCAGTTTGTTTGTTTTTTTTTTTAACTTAAACCTTCCTAAGGAAGTAGCCAAGATAGAAAAAGGAGGTGATTTTAGATGTTTAAAGTATCCTGAAAAGATGTATTGGATGAACAAATTGGAAACTGACAAAGAGAAAGTTTTGACTCATTGTGTTGAGCTGTTGGCTAACTTCTCACAGTTATAGTGATCCAGATGGGGGATAGGGATGGGGGCTAGGGATGGAGGAAGAGCCAGGCCCATGTGTCTGTGGAACTTACTGCATCTCTTCTGGCCTGCTTAGAAGACCCATCCTTGTATTGCTACTTACGGTTTCACTTATTTTTCCTTTGTGAGGCCGAGAGACAGAATTACCATCTGCTGGTTTATTCCCTAAAAGCCCACAGCCAGGATTGGGCTAGGTCAAGGTCAGGAGCCCAGGAGACAGTCAAGTTGAAGCTGGAAGCTGGGAGTCAGTCCATGTTTCCCACATGAGTAGCAGGCACCCAATCACTCGAGCCATCACCAGCTGCCCCACTTCGAGATGTTTATTACCAGGAAGCCAGAATCAGTATCTGGAACAGGGACTCAAAACAGGTACCCTGATAGGGGTTGTGGGTATCTTAATGCTAACCCTATAGTATCAAGTTTATTGCAGTAAAGACATATAATATGAGATTCTCTATCTTAACCATCTCTAAGTAGAGTTTAGTAGTGTTACACTCACATTCTCATGCAATCAATCTCCAAAAACTCTTGGCATCATGTAAAACTGGAACCACACTCATTACAAAACCCCCACCCTCCCTCTCTGCAGCCACTGGAACCCATCATTCAATTTTTATGCCTCTCTGAACTCACCTGCTTTAAGTATCTCATGGAAGTGGGCTCATACAGTATTTGTCTTTTCGTTATTGACTTATTTCAATTAGTGCAATATATCTTTGAAGTTTATCCATGCTACAGCAGGTATTAGCATTTTTTTTTCCCCTTTGAAGCTAATGGGGGGCATTATCAGAAGACTGGAGTACAGATCACATTGGGAGACACACAGGGCACTTTCTGAAGACTCACTGGTTGATTTCTTTTCTTGTAAGGTGTCTTGAAGCCTTTGAAGTGTGTGGGAGTTTCCAAGAGCGGGTCAGTCTGATTCCCTGTGGGCATGGATACAGGAGGAAGCAGTCTGTGGATGTCTTGTCGCTCAGGTGGCCAGTGCATTGTTGACCTTCATAAGCTGACCTGGGCAGGGGAGTTTTCCCCCTTTCCCTAGGGACATTTGGCAGTGTAGGTAGGTACACACTAAATGTCTTTTGGAAATACCTTATTTGAAAAGAAGAGAGAATATTTTATTTACTGGTTCACTCCCCTATGCTGGCAATAGCCGGGCCTACGTCAGGCTGAAGCCAGGAGCTAGTGAGTCTCCTGTGGATGGCAGGAACCAGACGCTTGGTCATCACATACTTTCCCTCTGTCCCCCATTAGGGTGTGCATTAGCAGGAAACTGGAATTGGGGATTGAGCCAACACTTAGACCCAGGTACTCCAATACGAGAAGTACGTGTCCAGGGTGACTGCTCTGTTTAACACACACTCCTATAGGCATTTGTGATGGTCATATATTGAAGTGGGAGTACTACTGATACTAGGGGGTACATAACTAACCAGGGAATGCTTTGAAAGCCCCCTACAATGCACTGGACAGTCCCCACAACAATTATCCAACTCAAATGCCAATACGGAGACAAAAACTGAAGATCACACTGCGTGGAGGTGAAGCCCACAGGGAGCTTGATCGCACACACACACGACTCTTCTTCACGCAGCATGGCCCAAAATAGAACAGGATCCATCTGCGTCAAATGCTTGGAGTTGACACAAAAGACCACATCAGCAGTGGCCTTCTTGCCTAAACACCGTTTGTGAAAACACAAAACCCTCCACGCTCAGTCTCTGCCCAGCTCTAGCAATCTCCCACAGGCTCTGTCATGCTGGAGTAAACAGGATAAGCCTTCTCAGCTGCAGCGCTGTTTACTGGGACTCTGCTCGGGTAAACAAGGGTAACATTTCATGTGCACAGCAATAGTAATCAGTGTGGTTATCCTGTTTGCAGAAAAGCAGCACATGGGGGGACCTATCTGACAGGCACTAGGAGCTGGATTTGCCTAGTGGGAAGGAGGTCTTTGGAATTCTGGGATGCTCTTCTTTCCTACCCCGTGAGGAGCTTAACGTGACACAGACACCCTCCCTGGGAGGGAAGAACGGTTGACAAAACAGAATCATTGCAGGTGTCTGGTCCGAGTCCTGGCTCCACTCCTGCAAATGCGTCCCGTGGGAGGCTGCAGGTCATGCTTCAAATACCGGGACCCCTACTGGGAGACACAGATTGGGTTCTGATTCCCTGGAGTGTGGCATTTAGGGAGTGAACCAGTTTGATGGGAGTCTTCTGTCTTTCAAAAAGAAGAAAACAAAACCAAAAGAAATAAAGGAAAAAGAAGTGAGTCTAACACTCTCTTCTGCCCCAAGAGTGGGAATGGAAATGAGCTCCAAGTGTTCCTACTGGAGCTACAGCTCAGAGAGACAGCGCCTGAGTGGGACATGTATTGTCAGGCTTGCACTCCATATTGGAGCTGTCCTCTCTATTTCTGGTCTAGTGACTTAAGAATGCTCCTGGGCAGGTAGCAGAAGATGCCCCAAGTACTAGAACCCTTGCCAGTCATAAATAAAAAAAGAAAAGAAAAGAAAAGGAAACATGGGGATTTAGAAATCACTTTTCTTTCAATGGATGGAGAATAGGCCCTTCTGTAAAACTTGTACCTGAACATTTTTTTTAAAAAGATTTATTTATTTTTATTGGAAAGGCAGATTTACAGAGAGAAGGAGAAACAGAAAGATATTCCATCTGCAGGTTTACTCCCTAAGTGGCCTCAATGGTCAGAACCTAGCCAATACAAAGCCGGGAGTCAGAAGCTTCTTCCAGGCCCCCCACCCTGTGCAGGGTCCAAAGGCTTTGGGTTATTCTCTGCTGCTTTTTCAGGCCACAAACAGGGAGCTGGAAAGGGAGTGGAGCATCTGGGACACGAACTGGTGCCCATATGGGATCCCAGCCCATGCAAGGGGAGGATTTTTAGCTCTAGGCTACCATGCCAGGCCCTGCACATTCATTTTTTAGTAGACACATCCAAAAAGCACCATCCAAAAAGCACCATCATTCTAAACACGAGGCAATCCTTATACAATGTATATTTATCCCTGTAATGCATTTCTGTGGTTACTTTAGGACGCGGTAATGCTTCATCCGAAATGATTGTGAAAAATCATCCCAGCTGTCTTGAGGATTCGGCATGGCAGTTCAGATTCCTTTTGGGAGGCCTGTATTCCATTTTGGAATGCCTGGGTTCAAGCTCCTACTCTACTCCCAGTTCCAGCTTCCTGCTAATGCATACCCTGGGAGGCAGCAGGTGGTGGATCAAGTAGATCCCTGCCATACCCATAGGAAACCTTGACTTGATTCTGAGTGCGTAACTTCAGCCTGGCCCTATTCCGGATTTGGCAGTCATGTAGACCTCTACTCACCTCCCTCCACCATCACCACTGCACCCCACAACAATGTGCTGTCAAATAAAAACAAATAAAGAAAGAAAGGAAACGAAACTGCTTTGATGAAGTCACAAAGAACAGGATGAAGCCAAGCACTCCTGCCCAGGAAGCAGTTAGAAGGCTGGCCAGTGCAGAAGCAGGGCTGTGGTTTGGGTTGAAAGGGAGACATCCAAATGACATCCTGCTAATGGGGTGTGAAACTGGGTTGCTGGTACTAAACAGGAGCCAACCTCCTTTTCAGACACAGGCAAGTGGAGCTGCCTTTTCACAGCCTGCATCCCAACTCCTTGGCAGCTAAGGAGATATTTCCGTTTAAAGGGGCTTTTCCAGAACAAATAGATCTGACTGCTGTGGATAATGGAAGCAGCAAGGAGGCAGCCAAGTCCACCTTTCCTGTTAGGCTTGGAGTAGACCTTAAACTTGACTATGCCTTCAACTTGGCTCACCCAACTCCATGGCCTGGGGCAGATGGGTCCATATAACACTGTCACATGAAGTCTCCACGCACGTACAGGAGGCAGAATTTCAGTGCAAGTCCCTTTATCCAAAAGGAAACCGCTGTGGTTGTTTTCTGGTCAGCCTCTGCATAAACAATTTGGACACACTTAATAGAGTGTTTACTTATAAGAAATTTCCTCAGTTATTTTTCTACAATTCTGGAGTTAAATGCATGAAAAGAATCAGGGTTTTTTTCCACTCACCTGGATGAATGTGCTTCCCCGCCCCCGCCCCCATCCTTTTCTCTTGGCATCCTGTTGGGTCTAAGCTATTGAGAAAAAACTTCTTGCATATTTGGGGTTCAGGAGGGAACAGGACCCCAAGAAGGGAGGATATAACAGAGCTGGTAATGCATTTATACAGGAAATGCGATTATCAAGTGAAGTATCACTCTTTCTTTAGCTGCAACTGAAAGGCCTCTGGCTTGCACACTCCTCCATATGCTTGTTATTTATGTATACCACGCAGATTCTAAACAAAGAGCTCCGTTCTTGGCCCCCGCACAGAGCCGGGAGCAGCTAGGGAATTTTCTGCTGCAGAGATATAGGGGCATCCAGAGCAGAGAAACATCAAGAATTACTGTGCAAAAACACCTTTCCCCAAAGCTAAATATAAGCTTTGAGAACAACACAGGTCCAATCCACCCACAGGGGTACAGCTGTGTGTTTTCAGGCTGCCAAAGCCTTCCTTGTGGGTCAAATCTTGCCTTCACTCTGCTCCTTTTGAAATATTTCCCATTTCCTTCTCTCCCAATCTCATCTGCTAGAAAACCCAAGAAGACTTCCATAAGAGATTCCAAGTTGCACAGTGAAGGGAGAAAGTGGAAATGTTTCGCACAGTAATGTGTTTGATGTTCCCAAAGCTTCCATAGCTTGGATCCCAGAAGCCGCGGCTCCTGCCTGTGTGACCAGCATGCAGCAACCTAGGCACATGTGGTTTTCTAATTCCAGTTTTGACCGAACGCTCTCAGGGCACAAGGGAATAAGCAAGCAATTCTGCAGAACTGTGCTCCAGGTCATTTTGGGTTTGCTTTTCATCTGATTCTTCCAGAGTGTCTGTGCCATCCCTTTCTCACAGCAGAAGCAGGTAGAGTAGACCCAGCCAGGGCTGGGCCAGGGGAGCTGGTCTCCCTCCCCATGTCACAGTCGGGCTCAGCTGAGCCTTGGCTGGTGTGGTCCTTAATTCACCCTTCACATCTAAGAGACTAGAGAAGAGACTGGAAGCCCAGTGCACCAATGTGACTCGTTGACTGGCAGGGCACCAGCCGGGAGCTCAGTGTTTCCCCAAGAAGTCCCCCATTGCTCAGTCTCTCTAAACCTCTTCTGCTCAACCCATTTCTTCCAGAAAAAAATGTCTCTCTAACCCGTGAGGGGTTCAGCCCAGGATGCAGCACCAAGACGTGGAAGCTGGTTGCAGTCCTCAACATCCAACAGAATGTGATAAAAGCACTGGGGCTGGCACAGGGGCTCAGCAAGCTAATTCTCCACCTGTAGTACCAGCATTCTATATGAGTGCTTGTTTGTGTCCCGGCTACTCCACTTCCCATCCAACTCCCTGCTTATGGCCTGGGAAATCAATGGGAATGGCCAAAGCCTTGGGACCCTGCGTCTGTGTGGGGGTTCTGGAGGAGGCTCCTGGATCCTGGCTTTGAACAAGCCCAGTTCCAACCATTATGGCCATTTGGGGAGTGAACCAGTGGGTGAAAGATCTCTTTATCTGTCTCTCCTTCTTTTTATAGATCTGCCTATCAAGTAAAAGCAAATAAATCTTAAAAAAAAGTGTCTGTTCTTAACTACTCCTGGGAGTCTGCAGGTGCTGGCTGAGGGACTACTTTCACTTCACCTTCAAGAGTTTTCTCTCTTCCCCTGATCTTATATAAACAAGAATTCAACTGTGGCAAACACCTGAAAATGTTCAGGTATGGGGCCCAGGAGGGTGATGTATTAAGCTAATCCTCCACCTGCAGTGCCATTATCCCATAGGGGAATCAGTTTGACTCGGCTGCTCTACTTCTGCTGCAGTGCTCTGCCTACAGCCTGGGAACTACCCCAAGCCGTGGACTGCCCCATGCCGTGGACTCAGGCACCCACTTGGGTAACCTAGGGGAAGCTCCTGCCATCAAGAGCACCACGTTCATGAGTGGATTAATGCTACTGACGAGAGGGTTGGAAGTGTGAGTTTCATCTCAAGTGTTCCCTCTTTTGCAGCCCGTCTTTCCTTTGCATCTTCCACCACGGGGGGGGGGGGGGGATGACCTGTAAGAAGCTCTTCATCCCATATAGTCGTTCCATCTTGGGCTTCCCAGCTTCCAGAATGGTGAAAAAGCAATCTCTATTCCTTACCCAGGACCCAGCCTTAGGTATTCTGCTGTAGTACGTGAAGTGGATGAAAACACCTACTAATGCGGTCTTTTAGTCAGTGTATAATGTGTAATGTATAAGATGTAGGCAGGACAGAGGGCAGAATATAAAGTGTGAAACTGACTGAATCAGTTTCAGTAAAATTTAGTGGGCCAGGAAATGCATGAGATTCTTTACTTTATATTCTTCTCTTGAGGTTGTAGGGAGCCAGAAACAGACAATTAATAGAGAAGCAAGGGAGGAGAGTAAATAGGAATTTGATTGGTTTGCAGAACTTTGCTTCATCAGAAAAGGTAATTGATAAAAGTGTCATGAAAAAAGTGTCATTTAAAGTTTGAATGGAGGCAGAAGGGAGGCAAAAAAAAAATACAACAAAAACATTTTTCTGATTTACAGAAGGGTCTAACCTCTCTACAATGTTTTCAAGGTCAAGGCCCAAATCTTGGCTTTGAAATAATTGGCTCCTTGCCTGGCATCAGGGATTTGGCTTTTTAGAGACAAATACACTAATCAGAAACAGCTTTCAGGAAGGCTTGGTTTTGTTTGGAGTCCACCACCACAAGCTGCACACACTGTGCTCAGAAATAAGATTTTGGTATAAGGCATGAATGGAGGATTTTCCTATGGAAATGTCATTTGTAGCTGGCACTTCCTGTAGTTCTCTTCTACTTGATGATGATGAAGAGCGGCTTGTTTGAATTGCATGCACCAAGATTTGTGTGGTCTAGAATGCCCATTTGCAAGTACAGAGGAATCTTTGAGAGGGTTACTGACATTCTATGGTTCAGAGCATGGGATTTCATGGAGAAGGATGGGGCAGGATCCTGGACATCGGCTCCAGCATACCTTGCCACTTGCTCCCTTCTGGGTGGGGCAGCCGCACGCTGAATGGTACTAAGTGTGCCGACGTGAGGGGACCCTTCCTAGTAGGTAAACTGCACAGGTCTTTGGAGGATGCAGTGGCCCAGTTTGTGGTGGCTGGACCATGTTTTATTGTGAATGGGCTCCTTGTCTCTTAGAAATGATTTCAACTGAGAGTGCAGGGAAGCCTGAGATAAAATGTTATGAGCAAGATATAAAAATATAAGATATCCATCTCATGACATTGTACCGACATTCTTTTTTTTTTTTTTTAAGATTTATTTATTTTCATTTGAAAAGCAGATCTGCACAAAGAAGGAGAGACGGAAAGATTTTCCATCTGCTGGTTCTCTTCCCCAAATGGCCGCAATGGCTGGAGCTGAGCTCGATCTGAAGCCAAGAACTGGGAGCTTCTTTTGGGCCTCCCATGTGGGTGCAGGGTTCCAAGGCTTTGGGCCATCCTTTGCTGCTTTCCCAGGCCACAGGCAGAGAGCTGGATTGAAACTGGAAGCAGCAGGTGCCACAGGGAGAGGTTTAGCCTGCTGAGTCATAGCCCTGGCCTCCAGAGATAAGAGTGTACTATTTCCTGCTTGTTCCTGTTCTTCCTTTGTCCTTTCACACTATAATTTTTGTGTTACCTCCTAAGTTTTTATGTTTTTTTTTTTTTTTGCACATAATTAGTTTATGAAAGAGTCAGAGGGAAGGAATGATTTTTACGATATTACCAGGGGTATTCCTTGTCTCTTCCTCGTCACACCTTGTTCCCTGCCTGGAAGGCAGCCCTCATCCCTTCTCCTTGTTCCCCCTTGCCACCCTGACTCCTCCTCACTAATTCTGTCTTCAATTCCTCTGTCCCTGCGAAGGCCTCATTTGATTGCAAGGAGCACTTCTCTGTCACCATTTCTCGAGTCCTGGATCCCAGACACCTTCCTGGCTTTGCTCTTCTCCCCACAGAAGTCTTGGTTTCTGCAATCAGCCCAGAGACTCTTGTCCAACACCCCATGCCAGGAATCCCTTGCCTTTCCAGGCAGATCTCCCAAGGTGGCAGAACTGATGCGTGACTCGTCCTCGGCTGCCTGATAGCTCCAGGCCCCTTCTAACAAGATGAACTCATGTCACTGCTGAGAACGTGGTGGGAGCCTTTGTGCCTTCAGGTAGCTGGGCAGCAAGTCAGCTCAGCAGGTGCATGGCAGCCCTTCTGAGTGGCAGGCAGGTGCCCACTTTGCTGACAAGGGGCACCCAGGTTACAGTCACATTGATGTGCCCTGTCTTCAGTTATTGCAATTGTTTGGAGCTTGATGGTGGCAGACTCAGCTTTATCAAAACACTGCTAAAGGGTTTTACAGAGAAACAGAGCTTATGGGAGGTTATATTTATATCTAATCTAATTTGTGTTTCTAATATATATCTACATATTCATCTGTGTCTAATCTGGATCTAATTTGTATCTACATATCTATATGTGATCTGTACCTAATGTACATCACCAAATCGATCTCTATCTAATCTGAACCCACAGAGAGATTAATGATAATTTGCTGGCTCCTATAATTGTGAAGGCTGAGAGCTTCCCCAATCAAGTGGGACTGCACGTGTGGGTGCAACTGTTAGGGTGTGAAAGGTGGGGGTGGGTGGTGTGGGTGCCGCTGTCGGGGTCTGAGAGGTGGGGCTGGGGGTTCTGAGAGGCGCTAGCTCTGAGGATGGCAGGGGGTCAGTGTCTCAGCTTGAGCAGACCAGCTGGATGTGAGCTTTTGTTCCATGTAGGCCTTCAGTAGACAGATTGAGGTCTTCTTATATGGGACCCGGCCAGCTGCTTTATCCATTCCATCAATTAAATGCCGGTCTTTTCTGGACAAGCTCTCACACACATTCCCAGGAATCATGTTTCATAAACATCTTGGGCCCCAAATCAGTTGACACATAAAATTAACCATCTTGTGTTTTGTATGAATATATGTATATATAAAATTTTTTTGTACATTATGTTGTTTTGACTTTTTAAAAATGCTTCTAGGTGGTGGGGCTGGGATGGTGTCATATCAAGCTAATTTTCCATCTGTGGCGCCAGCATCCCATATGAGTGGTGGTTCATGTCCTGGCTGCTCCTCTTCTGATGCAGCTCTTCCTGCTTGCAGTCTGGAAAAGCAGCAGGGGATGGCACAAGTCCTTGGGCCCTGGAACCACATGGAAGACCTGGAAGAGGTTTTTGGCTTCAGATCAGCTCAGCTCCAGCTGTTGCACCCATTTGGGGCGTAAACCTTAATTGTCCCAGGACTGGGTACCAGGTAACTAAAACCACCACGTGCCACAATTATTCAAACTGGCTGGTCCTAAATTGTTTCCCCTCCTCTGCCCTGAGTTTCTCATAGAAACTCCAATAAGGTCTGTCATTCTTGTCTTTTGCTTCGGAACACCCTGGAGGCTCTCTAAAAGGCCCTGTCTTTGAACCCTGAGCCCACAGCCAGTTGTTTGGCATTCTCTTATCTTATGGTCCAACAGGTGCAAACACAAGAGGAGACAGAGGGGAGTCTCAGCAAAGCTGGGTGTCTCACTCTCATTCTAGGACCATATGTCTTCTGCTGTTTCTCTGCTTGTCATCCTGTCTCCTACAAACCTTGTTTTCTGGCTTTACAGGAAGGCATGAGTGATGTGTGTCCATGACCTCTGTTTAAATTACTGTTTGAACTTCAGTTGTAACCTTTAAGGATAAATTGATTTTGTAAGTGACAGATTGGGGCCTAATAGCAAATGGTGGAGCTACTGCTTTCTTCATACTCCATAAATATTCTGTGCATAATCGGAGCTGGCTGAAGGGGCTGGACAACAGAGTCTTTGCCTGCTTTCTTGGGGTCGCAGCCAGAGCCGTGCTTTAAAAGACACATGTGTGTATGTGTGCTGCTCATGTTCAACAAGCTCTTTGGCAGGAGAAAGGAGTGGAGGGGTTAGGCAGAGAAGATCAGATGGCAGCTCATAGGAAGGATGTAGATAGGCACTTTGGTGGATCATACAAAAGGAAGGGTAATGGAGACTCTGCCATTCTACATCCTGCTGCTTTTTGTGATTCAGCTGGAAGAGACGAATGATGAAGGGAGGGAGGGAGAGCTGGTGTACGGCCACCGCCATATGCTGCTTTTTGAGTGCCAACAGGAGCTACTTCTGCTGCCCAGGGATTGAGCACAGACCATCTTCATGCAGCCTTGAACAGCTGGGCTCAGCGATAAGGTGCCGAGTCCGACTCTGACTCAGTGGCATGTGCGTATTCAGTCGTGCTGGCAACGAGAGACTAGAAATGTGCTCGTCTGCTGTGTTTCTCACTGCAAACCAGACCACATGGGCAGACTACATGGCTGCGTTTGTGTCCTGCTTCCTTGCAGGGAGAAGGAGATGACCTGGGAGGCTGGACAAAGCCTCAGACTCCAGGATCTCGGGCAAATCCGCCCCCCCCAACTTGCCAGGTAGCATTTTGGTGCTCATGGTGGAGTGGGAAATAAAGTTGTTTTTGTAGGCAAATCATTAAAAGTAGGTAAAAAGAAAGCAAGAGTTTTTTTGTTTTTTTTTTTACCCTTGCTGCAGAGTACTAGCCAATTAAATATGGGTAGATTTCAGTATAGATTATATCTCAGTGTTTTTAAGATGTTTCATACTTTAACATCTCTGAAATCAGGATGAGTGAGATTCAAACAGCAGTGTGTTACTCTTCCAACCAGTGAGGCATCGGTCAATGATTTCCAGGGTATGTTGACCTTGATCATTGTTGAATTCTATTCATTCTTGATACTACTCACAATTGTTTAAAATTTTTCCAGAAAGTGTACATTCTTTCAGTTTAAATATTTATTTTGAAAGTCAGAATTGTAAAGGCTGAAGCTGAGAGATTTATCTTAGTCTTATGTGGGAGGCAGGAGCCTAAACACTTGGACTGTCTTCTGCTGCTCTGCTCAGGTCATTAGCAGGCAGCTAGACCAAAAGTGGAGCAGCCAGGACGCAAACTGGTGCCCATAGGGGATGCTGGAAAAACAGGTGGTGGCTTAACCCTATATATATATATCACAATGCCAGCCCTGAAATTATACATTCTGATTGAGCTCTGGAATGAAATAATTGTACACATAGCAGCATGAAACAGAACAATGAAGCTCAATTTGGATGTCAGTGAAGCAAATGTCTGGTTTGGCAGGATGGAGACAAGTCTATATTTTAAAAGGGCTTTTTATGAAACTCAAACACTTGGAGATGCCTTGCATGTGTTACTGAAGTGTATACAAAAGGATCTCTTACGATAGAACTAGCAGTACAACTAAAGGGAGTGAAACTTTGCAAATCCCTTGGACTAAATAAAATGCCGAAGAAGCAAGTAGTTACGGTGACTGGTCCGCAGTATTTTATTATTTCTTGGTTTTACCTCTGGTAGGGGTGCGCCCTGAAATGAAATGTGACATTTCCCAGAATGTTATTTCTGGATTTCCAGCTCATTTTTTTCTTTTAACTAGTTTTAATTTTTTGATTTTATTATTTTTAAAAATATTTATTTTATTTTTATTGGAAAGGCAGATATACAGAGAGGAGAGACAGAGAGGAAGATCTTCCATCCGATGATTCACTCCCCAAGTGAGCGCAATGGCCGATGCTATGCCGATCCCAAGACAGGAGCCTCTTCTGGGTCTCCCATGCAGGTGCAGGTTCCCAAAGCTTTGGGCCGTCCTCGACTGCTTTCCCTGGCCACAAGCAGGGAGCTGGAAGGGAAGCGGGGCTGCCGGGATTAGAACCGGCGCCCATATGGGATCCTGGGCGTGCAAGGCGAGGACCTTAACCACTTGCGCCACCGCGCCGGGCCCTCCAGCTCATTTTTATTGTCTTTAGTCAATACAGATTTATACAGAAATAAATTTATGGAGAAGCAAATTGAGGCTTGGCACTCATCTGCAGGCTGATGGAGGATGCGTTTCTCAACTTTCCTTCCATATCCTGTTCCTACATCCTCTAAAAGGTGTTTTGTTTTTACCTTAATGTGCTATTGAACCTCTAGAAGGACCCAAACTCTCCCAGAGGATTAAGTAGCTTGGAGGACAGTGGTGGACAGGTGGACAGAGTGCTGCCCAGGGGATGGCCCCTTTGCTGGGGTAACTGGGCGTTTTATCTCCTGGTCTTGAATGGAATGATTGAGAATAGATCTTAAGAAGTGATCCCAGAAAGAAATCAGGACATACTCAAATATATATATATTTAATGAAGTAGAAAATACAGCCATAGGCATTGTCAGTTTTTTTTTTAGAGATTTATTTTTATTTATTTGAAAGTGAGAGAAAGGAGTAGGGAAGACACAGAGAGACAAATCTTTCTTCTGCTGGTTCAATTTCCAAGGGGCTGCGATGGCCAGGCCTGAGCCAGGTGAAAGCCAGGAGCCAGGAGCTGCATCTGGGTCTCCCATGTGGGTGCAGGAGCCCAAGGAGGTGGGTTATTCTCCACTACTTTCTTAAGCACACTCGCAGGGAGCTGGGTCAGAAGTGGAGCAACTCACACCTATGTGAGATACCAGTGATGCTAGAAGTGGCTTAACACATTACACTGCAATGCTGGCCATCAATGTCTCCTTTCAAGGTTTCAGTGACCAAGAGCACCTGTGTGCTATGGCCCTTTTGAGAGCTGCAGAAGCGCAGTTCAGTATTGTTATTCCCTAGATGGAGGCTGAAGATTTATTCACTGAAGAAGAGTGGGAGGCACCGAAACACTCCTATTTTCATGGAGAAGAAAAATGATCTTTTTGAGCATGAAAGAATGAGAGGCAGAGACAAAGATCTTCTATCCACTGCTTCACTCCCCAAGTGGCCCCAATGTCCAGAGCTGAGTCGATCTGAAGCCAGTAGCCAGGAGCTTCTTCTAGGTCTCCCATGTGGGTGCAGGATCCAAAGGTTTTGGGTCATCCTCCATTACTTTCTCAGGCCACAAGCAGGGAGCTGAATGGGAAGTGGGGTTGCTGGGACACAAACCGGTGCCCACATGGGATCCCAGTGCTTGCAATAGCCACTAGACTACAGTGCTGGGCCCTCCAATGGATCTTGAATACTGGTACAATTTGCAGGATATGAAATTTGTTGTTTATACTTCCAGACAGTTGCACTTTAGCATTTTTGTGGTCACAACTTCAAGGGACAGCTAAGGAGGAGCTGGGCTGCTGTGGACAGCTGTTGAGGGTATGCACTGACTCCTGGAGGGGTGCCCATCATATATATCGTTGATTGGCATGTAACCTGTACTACCATGTGCAGTGGTGCTCAAGGAGGCTCCTTGTCACCTCCAGCACTGAGGAGGGAGGAGCAGGTAGAGTTGAAACATTGCATACATCATCTCTGGCCCAAATCTGCATTTTAAACTTCTACTTTGACCTCAGATATCTAACAGTCATAATTTTACTTTCATCCTTGTGTTGCAGTCAAATGCTTCACTTGTAATGTTTTAAGGCTTGAAAAGGTTGGCAAATTTGACCTTGGGAGAACCTGTAAGAAGTGTTAGAACACTGGAGCTAGTGTCTGAGGTCTGAATTTGACCTTGCCTAGCCAGTTCTAAACAGGGACCTCTAGGACTCTCAGAACTTTCAAGTGTCTTAACTAAACCAGGGTTAATAGTAGCTTTTTTTTTTTATATAGGTCTTAGGTAAGCAAGACCATGTATTTGAAAGAACATGACCTACAATAAATGCTTAGTAAATATAGGCTTACGTGTATAAGGTAAACCCTATAAAAGTGATATAGAGTCTTATCACCCTGTTGTATGTGAGCTGGCCGGAAGTACTCATGGTTAGGCCTCTCTAGAACCAGGTTACAATAGACTTCTTCATGCAATAACAACTGTGTAAGAGGCTGAGAAGTCTGTCTAGTTAAAGTAGAGGCCAGTTGTATATGGCATTTTGCTTCAAGGACAGAGGCTGGGGACCTTGGAGAGTCCCAAACTGTTCCTAGCTTTTGCTTTTTCTCTCGGACATCTTGTTTGCTTGTGTGTACACAGGGCCAACTGACAGAAGCCATTCCTCTTGGCCTTCGAATGTTTGCATAGCCTTCTCTTGTGATTAGAGGAGTCTGAGAGAGCTGAGGCATTTCTCCCTTATCATAATTGGTACACAGCACGTATCTAGGTTGAGAGTTTTTTTCTCATCCATGCGTGCTGTGTGGCGGGGAGGGGATGTCTGGTTTAAAGTATTTCTTTTGATAGAATGGGCAATCAGTGTTTTTTGTCACATCTCTTGGATGCTGTTTTCTAGGAGTGGTAATGGAAGGGTGTTATACATTAGAGAAGGGTTTAATTTGAAAGGGGACATCATCTACTTCTCTAACAGGTTGCTCTTGATCCTCAGAGCTAAACATTTTGCTTGTCTGTGATTCCAGGAGCCAAAACAACCAAAGAGGTTGGTTCTAGTAAGAATTGTTCCAGTAATAATAATGATATCTTCTATTTGTACAGTGCTTTGTTCCTTGCAAAGCAGCTCTATAATCTCACTCGACCTTCACATAAACCCGATGATTTGGTTTGAGAGACATTCGTTTCTTTATTTTGCAGCTATGAAATCCAAGAAGATATTAAGTGTCTCGCCATGATCTCATAGCATGTGAGCGATAGCGTCCAGGTCTCGTGAGTCCTAAACTAGTATTTCTTTTTATCTTACACTCATCATTTAAGCATTCACATTCTTTTGAGAAAGTTAATGAAAACTGTGATGAAAATGTAGCATGTGCCCATGGTTTGACATGCAAAAAGGTACTTAAGGCTAGTGAAAAATAGGATTTCCTCCTGCTTTCCTACTTCCTCAGAACATATTCCTTTCTGGGTACAATCACTATTCTCTGTTTCTAATGTGTTCTTTGGAGACACTCTGTGCCTTTATAAAGTGTAGTTGTACATCTTTCCCTTCCCTAATGGATTTTAAAAACAGCAGCAATAGAAAAAGGTAGGGGAGTAGGCCCGGGAAAGTTAGTAAATGCTATCTCTTGTTTTTTTGTGAGTGTGCAATTCCAAATGGTTTATTTCCTCTTTTCAAGTTGAAAAGACAATTGTTTTACAATTTAGATCTTGGAAGTAATTGAGACAGGTGTTTAAAAGAAGTTCTTGTTACTGTACCACTTTTCACCTTCACCAAATGTTGATAATAATGCTAACAGCAATTACAGATAGTGGTTAAGAGATGTACTGAATCTAGTTATTGTAGATATTTTTGTATATTTTACACAATACTTATAACAACACAATGATAAAACTAGGATGATGATCCATTTGCACAGTTGAGAAAATTGGGTCTCAGAAGGATTAAATGATTTGCCCAAGAGCAGGGATATATAGTAAACATTGGATTGAAAGCAAGGCAGCCTCACGCCAAGCCAGTATTCTTCTAAAAATATTTGTTTTTTTCTTTGAAAGGCAGAGCAACACACACGCAGAGAAAGATCGATCTTCGCATCTGTTGGTTCACTTCCCAAATGCTGCAACTGCCAGGGCTTGGCCACACCCGCAGGCAGGAGCCAGGACCTCCAGCTGGGTCTCCTGCGAGTGGCAGCACGCCTTCCCAGCAGCAGTAATGAGAGGATGGATTGAAGCAGGGCAGCTCAATTTCTAAGTGGTGATCAGATATGGGAGGCCAGCAGTGGCTTCACCTGCTATGCCACAATGCCAATGCCAAGACCCACATTCTTAACCCCAATAGCAAAGCGAAAAAAAATAAATCATTCATGCCACTGAATGTGTCTTGGGAACAGCAGGGTTTGTTGGATAGCCTTTTATTTCTGCCTTACCTCTAGGGTTTAAGTGGTCATTCATACTTGGTTTGCTTTTGCTTTCAATCTGTGGTCTTGTTCTTCTTTTGTCTAAGATTCTGTTTAAGGATCAGGGATTTATTTTTTCAATTATAATGTTATTCCTCACTCATTTCCCTCTGCAATCCCCAAAGCATGGTTATAAAAACTTTTTCTTTTTTCTAATATTTATTTATTTTTATTGCAAAGTCAGACATACAGAGAGGAGGAGAGAAAGAGAGGAAGATCTTCCATCAGATGATTCACTTCCCAAGTGAGCGCAATGGCCAGTGCTGCACTGATCTGAAATCAGGAGGCAGGAACTTCTTCCAGGTCTCCCACACAGGTGCAGGGTCCCAATGCTTTGGGCCATCCTCGACTGCTTTCCCAGGCCACAAGCAGGGAGCTGGATGGGAAGTGGAGTTGCCAGGATTAGAAGCGGTGCCCATGTGGGATCCCAGCATTTTCAAGGCGAGGACTTTAGCCACTAGGCCACTGCCCTGGGCCCAAAGATCTTTGTCTTATGTAAGTATTAAGACATGGCTTTCCACTGGCTGGCTAGCGTAGTCAAGTGTGAGGTCACCCCAGATGAGATTTCATGGGGGACTCCCCAACTGAACTGCTGGACTCAAAACCTGGTCACAAGGGGAAAACACACACACACAAGATGTGTTATTTGACCTTGGTGTGCCTGTACTGAGACTAGGACTGAGACTAGGACTCTTCAGTTGCTGATGCCTGTGTGGTGGTGAGCATGCTCAGATGCACATAGGTGACATGAGCATGCTCAGATGCACATAGGTGACATGAGAGCCAGCTCATTTAGACCAGCAGAGGATGTCAACTGTCTCATCAGGGGATGGAGAACAGACAATTCTTCTAAGCTTTGCAGCATGTTCTTGGATCTGTGGACGTACTAAGGTAGACTCTGTCAACCAATATTCCTGGAAAGATTTTTGCAACCCTGGAGAAAGGAAACCAACAACTTCTCAGAACTATCAAAACTGTTCAAATACTATCCTTGCAATACTCATTGGGGTTTCTAAGATATCATCAAATGACTGTTCACCCTATCCAGGAGCTGACGTAGTTTGACAGCAGTGAAACTTCCCTGCCTCCCCCACCACTGCCGTGGACTTAGTAGAAAAAACCAAAAACTGCGATACACATTCCACCCACTTTCCTCCTTACCTGACCCTCCCCACCCTAATCAGAGGCCCATACGGCATGCATTCCTCTCAGTTATGTAAACAATATTAAAAAGAAAAAAAGGACTTGCTTTCTAGGACATGAAATCAAAATGGGATTTAGTAAAACAGAAGTTAGCAAAATCCAACAAACATTGTCAGAAAGTTTGATTCTAAATTCTTAGGTTTGGATTTCAGTTTCCTGGGATCAGCTTTGTGTTACAGTATGTTGAGCTGCCACCTGCGATGCCAGTGTAGCATATGATTTGGCTGGATTTCTAGATGCTACATTTCCCACCCCTGCCAAGGTGTCTGAGAAAGCAGTAGAAAATGATCCAAGTGCTTGGGTCTCTGTCAGCCACGTGAGGTGATGATGTTCATTACGTTCAGACCAGAGTTGGTCGTAGGATTGGTCATGCTTAGTTTTGATTTTCCCAGCTGCCCTCTGGGAATGACATTCTCGTTCATTTGAAGTCCTCTCCCGATGTGGGTTATAGGATTTGGTACGTGACCCTGACCAGATCATTTGTTGAATGGAGGAAGCTTGATAAGTGAGTGGAATCAGTAGATAAGTTTGACCCGTGTGAAATGTGAGTTGTCTAGGACACACTCAAAAGGAGATGAGGTGTAGGCATTTGGATGTAAAAGTTAAGAACTTAGGGGAAAGGTTAGATGTCATCTAAGAGGGATGCAGTGACCTAGAATTGGATATGATCATCTACAGAGTGAATCTCCACTCGTTGCAAAAAGTGCCCAACCAGAAATCCTGGGGCATCAACCAGCAACAAAAAATAAGGGAGAGGAGAGAATGGTTCTGAGCTAGAGGTGAACCGGAAGAGTACGGATTTCATGGGAGTGAGGTGAAAACACAAAGAGGGGAACACAGGGCTGAACATCGCAGCAGAGGGCAACCACCTGCATTGGCGGTGGGATTTGGCAAGGTGGAAGTCATCAGCTTAGATGGGAGTGGTTTTAAAGTGAAGTTCGTCATCTAAAGCCTCATTGAAGAGGATTGAGAGAACGTGTAGGCTGAAGAGGCAGGAAACAGTCATCTTTCGGGTTTTGCTCCAAATAGAACAGAGGAACGAAGCAGTGATTAGGAGAGGAATGTTGGATAAGGGAGAATTTTTGTTCTATCTTTCCTTTTAATAAGAAGATATTACAGCATGAGTACATGTTGGTGGAAAGGATCTCATTGGTTTTTGAGAATTAACTGCAGTGCATAATACAGATGAAGCTAGGTTAATAAGGTGGTTGGCATGAAAGAAGGACAATTTTTAGTTTCTTAATGAAATAAGAAGCAAGCCATGTGATCTGTTGTAGTTCCTAGGGTAGGGTGAATGGTCAATTTACTTTTATCAGTTTGAAGAGTGTAGATGGACTGTGGGCTTCGGTGAAGTGGGGTCACTGGTGATGTTGACCAGGTGTTCATCTGAATGAGAGTGTAGGCACAATGCAGGTAGCGTTGGGGCTGGAGACAGCCATCCTGTGTGAGGTAGAAGCACCTGTGTATCTCCTTGGAACTATGCTGTTGTGGGCAGGATGAAGACTGGAGGTCTTCAGATGGTCACAGGGGTGGCAAGCGCTGCTGAGGACATTTTCAATAAGAGAAGCTGAGAGAGGAATATTCTTTCTCGGTTCTGGTTCCTAAGTTGTACCACGTCAGCCTGGTTCTTTGCTTACCTGCTAGGAAGAAGGCTGATTGCAGAAAGGGAGAAAAGCAGTAATAGCCAGAGGAAGGCTAACGCAAGCAATGTACAAAGGAGTTGTGGGACTCTCACTTGAATTGCTGGATCCACTTCTGCCATCCATTCATCGTCCCATGGGTTTCAAGCTGTGAAAAGAAAGACCACCCAGATGAGAACAAGCAAAGGTTATTTACCCATTGTTTGCAAAGGAGTCAGGTGCAATCATTTGTGTTTGGCAGATACTCAAAGGAAGGCAGAGAAGTAGGAACGCTTTACAGGGGAGAAATGAGAAGGCTTTTGATAGGCCCCAACTGTTGGGTGGGGAAACTGCAGAAAGGCGAACTGGAAGGGGGCGTCCTGTTTGATTGATTAGGGGAACTTAGCATTTCCTTGGTTTTCTTTTGTTGATCCCAAATAGAGGGAATCTGGAAGTTATTGAGCAACCCTGGTGTGTTCGGGGTTGGTTGGTTCCTGCTGAGTCTGTGGTTTGGCTTCCTGGGACATTTGCTAGAGAGGCTGGGGGTCAGAGTTTCCTTCTCGATATGGTCTATCTGAATATTCAACCTCTCCGTGTGTGTGTGTGTGTGTGTGTGTGTGTGTGTGTGTGTGTGTGTGTGTTTTGACTTATTCTACTTTGTGATTGACATCTGCTGTTTGCAACTGAATTGAATCCTACAGTTGATTTGAATTGAGCAAGGGAGTTAGGGAACATTTGACAAATGCGGTTGGAAGTGAAAGCTGGGGTGAACAAGCGAAAGGAACCCCAGAAATAATAAGCAATTCTTCTGAACACCCATTTTCTATCAGTACCCTAGAGAAACCACCCTGTTTAATTTTCAGTAACCATAATTTACTCCCCTTAGCTTTTTAGATGGGGAAGTTGACTTACAGCATGTAAGTTGTCTCAAGTTACACAGCGGTATAGCCTGGGATTCAAGTTTGTGCCTTCTCATTTTGAGGTGCAAAGTATATGCTCTTAGGTTATATTATGTTATTTTAGCTAAAAATGAAATGGGTTTTATTTCATCTAGGTTACGGGCTGTTGACCACCATATCAGTAGACTCAGAGAGATGTGTGCATGTTGTCTTCATGTTTCGTGTGTTACGTGTATAAGGTTTCTCTGTGCACCAGTTAAATCCCTTGTGGTTGATTCATTGAGTCAACATGTATTTTGTGACCATGCCTTTTAGAGAGCAGTTGTGATATGGAAGAAAACTCGATTCTGACTCCTTGACGAGAGTTTTTCTAGGTTTTGTAATATCATTTTGAAAATTGTAGTGTTAAAGATGAGTTATTGAAGTTAACAGTGATTGTGATAAATATTGTTTCATGCAAATTCTGTTTACAGCTCAGTGTTATAGTCCAAAAGATATTAGGTGTTGTTGGTAGTAGGTGTGCATTAAAATAAATGAACAAATAATAAGAAAATGATGATTTTTCTGTACTGAGGGAGTATTTCTTGGGAAAGTTGTTTTCAGATGTTGAATGAGAGTCAGTCCCTTGAGATGACTGTGAGGCAGAGAGGGAAAATAATCTATATGAGGGTGGAGAGTTTATTAGAAATAATTAGTATTTGATTGTCCTGAATTGAGGACTTTTCTCTCCATTAGAACCAGATTGCCTAGTATTAGCCAAGAAAAAAAATGAGGTTGGATTTTTCTCTCCACGGATCATTAGGAAAGTCCATTGCTATCAGGATGCAATAATGAAAACAAATCCATCTTTCTTCTTATGTAATATCCTAGTTCAGAAGTTGAGTTTTTATTTATTTTCCCTCTGTATCATTCTCCCTTTGAAATTTGTCCTGAAGCTAACATGATCATTACATGCAGGTGATGTGATTATTGATGCTCTTAATGGGGTGCTCTTAGTTCCATGATGTACAATGAGGTGTGTGTTGACCTTTATGTGGCTGGCACATCAAAGCATTCTAGGAAGGCGAAGGAAAATGCACCTGATGGCTACTAATTACTGGAACTGGTCATCCAGGTCTTCAGACCTTGCCAATTTGTGGTGGTCTATCAAGTGTGGATTTGGTTAACACCTCATTAATTTATTAAAGCTCAGAAGGAAAAGCTGAAGAAAATAATGGCCATGCTCCCAGAACAATTTCCCACAGATGGCTAAGTGGGTCTAATAAACAAAATAAAGCAAAATCCCAGGGTATCACTTGGCTTGTCTGCTGATGCTAACTTCTAAAATTTCATATTCTCTCTCCAATGCCTGAGGGGCTGGGTTGGTGGCCAGGCAGCCTTTCCATTTCAGCAGTTGTCAAAGCAGTATTTGTGTGTGTGT
The DNA here is from genome assembly GCF_017591425.1 of Ochotona curzoniae. NCBI lineage: Eukaryota > Metazoa > Chordata > Mammalia > Lagomorpha > Ochotonidae > Ochotona > Ochotona curzoniae. The sequence goes on from NW_024465582.1 coordinate 26,874,843, forward strand.
GTGTGTGTGTGTGTGTGTGTGCGTGTGTGTGTCCATGCACTTCCCCAGGAAGCTACTTCCCTGGATTGTTTATCATGCCATTATTTTCTTCCACATTTTCTCACATCTGTATGATAACTAAGCTGACTGGTTTTGCACTCAAAACCTATATAACAATATCTATTTTCCATCATTTGCTTTCCTATCCCTCAGTAGTGTTTGGCAGGTGGTATCTGTTTTACAGTTGGTAAGCAGCACTTTATTCAACTGATTTTTGCAAATGAATTATGAAGAATTTGAATATGTCCACAAGTTCCTGGATCTGGTTAGTTCATTGATGCCATTGGAACAGATTTGCTTTATAATCCTTTTCAAGTTTCATATATGTATATATATATCACTTATATATAAATATATAATATATAAAAATATATATATAAATAAATATATATTTATATATATATATAAACTTGGTTTCACCATTTGTGATCTTACCTGAATTATACTGAAGACGAATGACTTGGTCTGGGAAAAATGCTGGCTAGGTATAATGCCTTCTACATAGTTGTGTCATCAAACTATTAATATTATTGCTGTGGCTTTCTTTACAAGTTAGGTTCAGGAGCCACTGAATAAAGGAAGTCTTTCCTGCCTTTTCTTTGTGTCCACATTTATCTCATGTGGTATATTTAACAAAATTCTCTTTCTAAATCAATGCTTTCTCTCCCTTTCTCTCTCACACACATGCAAGTGTAAGGAGAGGGCAGTTGGAGTCCCTGTTTTTTTTTTTTTTTAAGATTATTTTTGTTGGAAAGGTAGATTTACAGAGAGAAGGAGAGATAGAAAGATCTTCCATCTGCTAGCTTACTCCCCAAGCGGCCCCAGCGTTCAGCAATCCAAAGCCATGAGTCAGGAACAACAGCAGTAACTGTAGATGGGGAAGAATAATTTTTTGTTTCAAAGTCAGATTTATAGGTTTAGAAACTGGGTTTTCAGAGTCAGCCAGGGACTTCAGAGTGGATGCTCAGTAACACGTGACATGGTGCATGGATTCCAAGCACAGTACCCGCCCCCACCCAGTCATGCAGGTAGCCATGGAGCCCTTTCTGGGCCAATCGGGTCCTTTCCTAGCAATTTTGCTCTGTGGGACATGTTGGATGCTATGCACCTACAACTTTCTGGCAGTTGGGATGAGAGACCAACCTGGAATGTGGGAGAAGTAGAGAAAAGAGATTGATAGCTGATAATCAACTTTGAAGCTGAGCAGTATCCCTGCTTTATCTCCTGTGCCCAAAATAATTTGAGTTGTATTTCTTGTTTGTGTAACTCAAAGAATCCTGACATAATTGTATTTTTTTGCAGTAGTTCCCTTATTCAAGACTATGTATAGTAGCCACTAGTAACTTCAGTAATGGGCACTTGAAATGTGGTTAGTTGTAATTGTATGAATGTATGAAAAACACATTGGATTTCAAAGACTTAGTACCAAAAGAGTAAAGCATCTTAAATAATTTTATATTGGCCATATGTTAACATTACATTATTTTGAATATATTGGATTAAATAAAATACAAGATTAAAGATAATTTCAGTCATGGTATGATGGCTCAATTGGTTTATACTCCCCTGCATATGTTGGAATCCCATATGGGCGCTGGTTCGTGTTCCAAATTCTCCACTTCTATCCAGCTCCCTGCTTGTGGCCTGGGAAAGCAAAGCAAGATAGCCCAAAGCCTTGGGACCCTGTACCCACATCGGAGAACTGGAAGAAGTTCCTGGTTCTTGGATTTGGATCTGCTCAGTTCTGGCCATTTGGGGAGTGAACCAGTGGATGGAAGATCTTTCTGTCTTTCCTTTCTGTAAATCTGCCTTTTCAATACAAATAAATAATTCTTTTAAAAAAATGATAATTTGACATTTTTCTTTAATCCTTTGTAATGTGACTACCAGAAAACTTAAAAATTATATATGTAATCCACATTGCTTGATATGTCTGTTCTGAAATGTCTACCCAATCTTTACCTTTCCCCAGAAAATTTCCTAGTAACTGAATTGACAGTTTGATGCAGAGATTTCTATACCAGAGGAGATGGGTAGCCTAAAGAATCCTGTTAACACAACTGCAGTTCCAGAAAATTGTATATGCAACTGTTGTACACAAAGATAATCTATGCCTAGCATTGCTCTATGTGAGAGAAGACAGGTTATGAGATAGAATGGGTTTCCCAGAACATGCAAAGGCTTAGTTCTTGCTCTCTCACCAACACTTTTTCTCCAGTAACAAGCAGTGCCTTGGGTTAACAATCTTGGCTAATGACTTGCTGCTGGTTTCCAGTCACTAGGGAAACCTATAATCTCTGCACATTATGCCACTGACTTCTATTAGTGCTTTCAAAAAGTCACACAGATTAGAGAATTCAGTCTGCAGGTGCAGTTTCCACCATGTTTTAGAGAGATGTTGATGGAAAAAGAGATTTAATGGAGCTGTCAGTACCTTCTGTTGAGTCACTGAAAGTAATTATAGGATTCATGAACATCAGAGATCCCTAAATTATAGTTTGATAAATGAGCTCCTGGCTAACCCATGGAGGGGTTTGGTGGTTGCTGAGAGAGGTGAGCTGGACTGGAGTGCACAGTTACACACACGTTACACTTACACAGAAGCATGAACGTTTTGTGTTTACTACTCTAGAATGTTCCTGAAGCTCTATGACTGAGCATGGAGAGTCTACATTCTGATGAATTTACTTAGAGATTATTTATTGGACTTGCAAGCCCTGATCGAAGTTCCCAAAGCAAGTCAGAGGGCACTCATTGGTGCACTTGCAGGTGCTACCGAGATTAACAGCCATCAGGGGCTCATATGCAGGTGTCACAAGGACTGTAATCCAGCAGAAAATGAGAAAATATTGGAAGGTTTTGCTGAGAGATCACAGTGCAATGGAAAGAACATGGAATACAGAGTCTGAGACTTGAATTTCAGTCCTTGAAACCACCATGGACTACCTGCTGTGACTGCAGGAAGTTGATTCACATAGTATCCAAACTTATAAAATGATAACGTTAATCAAAAGAAACATGATCCTAACTTGCAGGATTGTTTTGAGGATTTGAGAGGACATATTGAAAAGTAATTTTATGGACAACAACAAAAATCACTTTCTAAATAAATATTGCTTTCTGATTAATGCTTTGCCTGTGTGTTTTTTTTATTTATTATAAAATCTATGTAACGATGCAACACAATATTCCAAATATTTAAACACAATAAAATTTATTAAGAGTAAAATTATACTATACATTTCATATGTTTGTATTATTCTGAAGACATGTTAGGTTTTTGTTTTGACTTATTTGTTAGGGTTTTGCCAAGTCTTGTAGTTCTAAATTACCACTCTGATTATCCCGATGGGTTGGAGAGTAAGGACTTTTCATATGGTGTTTTCTTTTTTTAGATTTATTTATTTTTTTTATTATGTTTTTATTGGAAAGGCAGACATACAGAGAGGAGAGACAGAGAGGAAGATCTTCTGTCTGATGATTCACTCCCCAAGTGAGCGCAACGGGCCAATACTATGCCGATCCGAAGCCAGGAGCCTCTTCTGGGTCTCCCACGCGGGTGCAGGTTCCCAAAGCTTTGGGCCGTCCTCGACTGCTTTCCCGGGCCACAGGCAGGGAGCTGGATGGGAAGTGGGGTTGCCGGGATAGAACCGGCGCCCATATGGGATCCCGGGCATGCAAGGCGAGGACCTTAACCACTGTGCCACCGCGCCGGGCCCTTCATATGGTGTTTTAAAGGGAATCTATAACCCATGACCTTAATACTTGTAGATATTCTGTTGATAACCTTTGACTAACACTGGTTATAATTTGCTTAGAGAATTACAGTAACTTGTGACTTGAAACTGTGGTGTAGCTAGTAAAATAACCGGTCATTTATTTCTTCTGTTTTTGGGCCCCCTTCAAAGTTCCATGCCTTGCCCAGTGAGCTGGCCAGATGTCTGGGTTTGTTTTCCAGCTCTGTCCTTGCTCTTGGGCAAGTTGCTCAATTTCTGTGTGCCCAGTTTCCTCCTCGGAGTGGGGAGCATAATAGATTCCTTTTTTGGGAAGCTGAGAGGATTCTCTAGGGTAACTGCTCAAATGCCCTGCCTGCCACAGGGGAAGTATGATGGACACGGATGGTTATCATCCGATTACTTGGGAGTTGCTCAATGCTGCTTTCCTCTAGTGTTATCTTGATGTCCCATCCCATCTCTTCAATCTACTTCTGCTGGCGTTGCTTGCACAGGTCTCTGGAACCCTTCTACGATCCAATAACATCTTCTTTTACCTCTCCTGGTGAGTTGCAGTTAATGTAGGAGGCCATAGCCTGGGCACTGAGGTCAGAGAGAGGCTCATACATGGTTTTGTGGTTTCCTCACTATATAATCTTGGCCAAATGACTCTTCTTCCTTTTATTAGTTAAGGTAACACTAGTTGCTGTAACTGATGGACCTTCACAAATCACAGGCTTTATTCTGTAGAGGTTTAATCTAGTTAAGTAAAAAGCAGGTGCTCCTGAGGGATGAGCCAGGAAGTTTGAACACCATCCTGGTCTCCCCTGTGAGTGGTAGGGGCCCAAGCACCTGGAGCATCTTCTGCTAGCTGCCAGGAGCTGGATTGGAAGTAGAACATCTGGGATTCAAACCAGTGCTTACACCCTCTGCCAGCGTTGCAGGTGGCTGGTTTACCCGCTGTGTCCTCCTGTTGGTCCCACCTGCTTGCACTTTGTTGGCAAAAGCAAATCACATGGCCAAACTCTAAGTTCAGGAGCAACCAGGAATGCTCTATTTTGGGTTGTAGGAACCCCAAAGTCACATGGCAAAGGGTTAGGATACAGAGGGTGGTAAAGAAATGGGTCTAACTGTCCAACCTGTTGCCTAAGTACAGTTTACTGAAGCTGGGATGAGCTTGGCTGGCAGCTCTGAAATGCTTCCCGGACCTCTGTGTGTTCCTCTGTCATAACTCGACTTCCTGAGACGTAGATGCCTGCTGGGGTTATTGCAGCGACTCCAGTTAGTACGTGTAGACTGCTTAGCACAAGGTGGCTCATGGTAAGCACGGCATCAGTGAGCTCCATGGTCCGTCGAAGATCTCCGTTGTTTCTCTGGTCTTTTTCTCATTAAAAAAAAAAAAAGATTTCTTTATTTTTATCGGAAAGTCAGATACCCAGAGAGGAGGAGAGACAGAGGAAGATCTTCCGTCTGTTGATTCACTCCCCAAGCAACTGCAATGGCCAGAGCTGAGCCAATCTGAAGCCAGGAGCCAGAAACTTCTTCCGGGTCTCCCATGCGGTTGCAATCCCAAGGCTTTGGGCCATGCTCGAATGCTTTCCCAGGTCACAGGCAGGGAGCTGGATGGGAAGTGAGGTTGCTGGGATATGAAACATATGGGATCCTGGTGCGTGCAAGGTGAGGACTTTAGCTGCTAGGCAACCGCACTGGACCCATCTGTCTCATTTGTATCATTCTTCATTTTCCCCCCATATTTCACATCAACCTGCCCAAATTCTCCAGGTGAAGAGTTCTTTTGCATCAGAATTTGGAATTAGGAGGGGGTCTCAAGTAGAGGGAAGAATAGCTATTTAGCACAGTAGCTATTGAAGCTGTGAATAACCACACATGCATGTTGACCTCCGGGAAGAGCAACTGCTCTCTGTTGTGGTAACTGGTAGAACTCTCTTGAAGGCAGTGGGAATGGGTTGGACCTTCCCTTTGCAGAGTGGAAATGATCTAGCTCAGTTTTAAAGCCTGATCAGATAAGAACAACACAGCAAAGGATGCTGTGTCATCAGCAGGTTGGCCTTTGGGCCCTAAGAGATACGTTCCCCAGCAGTCATTGCACTGTGTTTGGAATATGAGTTGTTCTATGCTAATGAGTCACGTTTCATCATTTCCGGGAGAAGGGACTGTTATCACATGAACCCTGTTTATAAAAACTGTTTATTTGGAGGAGTATTTATGTTAAGCTTGGATCAAAATAAATTTTTGAAGAATGATTCACTTTCAACACCCATTGCATGCACAGACGCAACTCATGCGAAGTGGTGTTGATGCTTGCTTTTTTTTTTTCTGCTTTAAAGAGCTAGGATGCAGCTTTGGTTCCAAGATTTCTTGAGATTTCCATAAAGGAGGTATTGTAGAACTGCACTCAGCTAGAGCCTAATGGGAAAGGACACTGACGTAGCAAGGGCTAGCTGGTCAATCTGGATTGGGCGCACCAGAAGCTCAGACACTGATAAAGGCCTTTGGGGCTTTCTTTGCAACTGCGGATTATTGATGGCCTTTGTAACGTTGAGAACTTCAGGGAGGATAGCTATGGGTTCTACTAGCTGCACAGTTACAGGCTGATTTAAACGTAAAGTTTAAGCTACATATAATTAACAAGATAGGCTCCCCTGCCAAGTGTGGAGCTGGTTCACTCTGTGCAGGACACCATTGCACACAAACAGTAAACTCTGCTGGGTTAGAGGGGGGAGGAGCAGGCAGCACAGAGAAAGTTCTTGCCTGTGGATAGAGAGGGACGGCGGGGATCATCTGGATGGGGAATGAAGCTGCTAGCAGAGGGAGAGCTGAAAGGTTCTCTGCTGGGGGAATTGAAGATGGGTCATTTTGAGGGTGAGAGGCCACCTGTCTCTGTGGCTGTCTTAATCCAGGTAATAACCACAGGCTTTTTGGTCCTTTCTCCTCTATTATGAATGCGCATGCATGTGTGTGTGTGTGTGTGTGTGTGTGTGTGTCCTGGCATTGCTAACAGTATCCATGTGTATACATCTGGTCTCTCTACCTAAAACAGCTCCAGAGGCCACATCTGCAACCTCCCTCTTTCCTGCTCATAGAACCTTGCTTGTTACTCAGAGGTCAGGTGGAGCATTGCAAGCTGATCTCGGCAAGCACAGGCTGTATACTGGTTACTTTGGAATCCATTGAGGGAATCTCATTTGTTTTGGGGATTGGTCTAGGAGTTTCTATATAGCTTAATTCTGAAAAACAGTTTAAACAGAATGAAGCGGTAAGGGGGAATCGTATTGGTGATGGTCCCCTTAGTGAGGGGGTAAGGATGAAAAATGAAAAAAGTTCATGAGAGAGATCTTTCAGCTTTTTTCTTCCCACCTGGAAAATGCATGTGGTGCTAGGAGTTTGTTTAGGAGTTTGGTAGCCATCTTGCAATTATGAGGGTAGAGCATGGACCATACTCGGTTAGCCCAACCCAGACTTTCTTATGTAAGAGAAATATTTTCCCTTCACCGATAAATATGTAATCTACCAACACTCGTTTTTCTGATGGTAGTATCCAAGCACTTGCATGGAGTTTTGCTCCTGGGTATTTTCTTAAGCTCTGCAAAATGGGAGATGGCCCTTGGTTCAGGGATCATATTTTCTGGACCTCTCCCTCTCTGTAATTCTGCCTTAAAAGTAAATAAACCTATATTAAAAAACATACAGTCTTGGGCCTGGTGTGGTAGCCTAGTGGCTAAAGTCCTAGCCTTGCATGCACTTGGATCCCATATAGGCACTGGTTCTAATCCCAGAAGCCCCGCTTCCCATCCAGCTCCCTGCTTGTGGCCTGGGAAGGCAGTCAAGGACGGCCCAAAGTTTTGGGCCCTGCACCTGTGTGGAAGACCCAGAAGAGGCTCCTGGCTCCTGGCTTCAGATTGGCTCAACTCCAGCTGTTGCGCTCATTTGGGCAGTGAATCAATGGATGGAAGATCTTCTTCTATATCTCCTCCTCTTTGTATGTCTGACTTTCCAATAAAAATAAATAAATAAATCTTTTTTAAAAAAATACAATCTTTTGATGAAGAGAGAGGAGGGAGGGGAGGGTCCTGAGGGAGAACAGGTGTGGTCGTCTGTTTGAAACTTTACCTATAGAATGCATAGAACTTTTCTATGTTGCTAAAATCTTATTACAGTGCTTGAATTTATTATATCCAAGAGCATTCTTTTTTTTGAATGTTCATTGCTCAAGTCTGTCTCTCTATTCTAGAATATTAAAAAATCATGCAGATGCTTCATTCAGGTGTCCCACACAAGCTCAAGGCCTTAAGAGCATCCCCACTGCTTTCCCAGGCACATTAGCAGGGAGTTGGATCAGGAGTGGAGTAGACAGAATGCGAATCAGCACCCAACGGGATGCTGACACTGCAGATGGATGCTTAGCTTACTACACCATGGTGCAGGCTCCTGCATTTTCTTCCCTAGGTAAGCGATTGAAGCTGAGGGAGGCTACATGTGTGTTTTAGTGACAGAGCCCCATGGTCTGTAATGTTGATGGGTTTGAGGACATTATGAGCCCTGCAAGGTTGTCTCTGGGCCTACCCTGCTGTTATGAAGGGGCTGGGAATGGTTCCACTGCAATTTCTTTTTTAGCCTAGAATGAGTATTCCAGCTTACTTTTGCCTAATCCAATAGAAGAAGACTATTAAGCCATTACTCAATTTGCTCTCTTAAAAGACAGCTTATGTTCTTTGTCCTTTTCCAGTTAAGGCTCTCTGTTCCCATTTGGAAACTTATTGTCATGATCAGGCCTTTGGTCCAGAGATTTGGAGGAAATTACAAAGTGATTTCCAAGCCAGACTCCGAGGGAGGGTTGCACTGGCTGTGACTGCATCGCCCTAGCAGTCATGTGGGTGGGGGAGACTCCATTACTAAGCATACTGGAGTGCATGAATTCCCAATCCTATTCTGGAAGTCCCACTTTTACACCCTCATCAGGCACATTTTCAGGAAAATTGGAAAATTGATGGCAGAAGAAGCCACGCTTCTTCCTTAGGTGTTAATGAGGGAAGTAGTGTTTCTTGAACATTTTTGGTCGCAGAGCATCTAGGAAATAACGTCTTCTATGATTGTGTTTTCTTTACAAATACACACACCCCTATGTTGACCTGCCTCTCACCTGATTGTATCTGGAAGGGTTGCTGCTGGCCATTTGCAGTGATGCTGAACGCAGGTGGCTATGTGGCCTGGGTCCTAACTGGTGCACTTGAATCTGTGACGCAAACTAGGTGAAGCAGAAGAAACTTGGGTGCATCCTTTGAGTGTGGAATTGGCCCCATAATATTGTGTTAGCTTCTGTTCCAGTCTTGGGAGACATTTAACCTATCTGTTGTAAATTTTTTCTTTTGGTTTTTACTCCTGGGATTCTACCACCATGTGAAAATAAAAAGAAAGCAGAAGAAAAGTACCAGTTCCATGCGTTTCCTTTGGCAACTTAAAAGTTTTTTGGCAACTTAAAAGTTTCTTTTAATCCTTTTTCCACATTGCAATGAAAATCCTTAATGTGAGTACAAATTTTTAGCTTTTGCGATGGTTACTTATTTTAATGAGAGTGATCCCCACTTTTTAATGTCAGTAATGGAAAAAGTCATCTTTTTCCTGTAAACACAGAAGAAATGGGCATTTTGTAAATTCATCATGTTTTCTTTAAATCTTTTTTTTAAGACTTGTGGACTGTGCAGCCAAGCATGATGGCCTCTTCTAAATTTTAAAGAAGACAAAGTATCTTATTCCTGTTTAATGTTTCTGCTAAATGGTTAAATGAATGAATCTATAAGTTTTTTTGATTTTTACAATCTGTGCACTGATTAGAATGCTGGGATATTTTATGTTATTGTTTAGACCATATGTCTGCTACTGTGGAGGACTCAGTCTTAAATGTATTACTCCCATGGGAACAAGCATGCTGCTTTGTAAAGGTGCCCTTTGGTCTGTCACTGCTTCAGTTTCTGATTAGCATTGCGATGTTCTCTTGAATTGTCCTAGCGGGCAGAGTAGCACACAAGCTCACAGATTTTGAAAAATGTTACTGCAAGCCTGCATCTCAGCTCCTAAAATCTCTTCATTTGCTATTTATGTAATTTTATTTCTGTTTTAAGAATTCATTTTATAATCCTCGACCCTCCTCACCCTAATCAACTACGTAAACATCATCCAAAATAAAAGAAACAATTCATTTTGGGGGGGGGGAGATATTTTGCTTTTAAAAAAAATGACATGCGAGACAACTGAGAGATCGATTTTGGAGAAGGCGTTATGAAGCTGCAAAGGAGGGGAATACAATCTTTTATGTTTAATTTAACTCATATGTATTGACAAAGGATAAAAGAATTTCACATCATAAAATAAAATAAAACAAAACAAAACAAAATAAAATAAAATAAAATAAATGTAACTCTGCAAAGTGTATTTCCCCTTCCAGACAGATCATTCATTCTTCTTAGAATGTATTTGATCTTTGGCGTTTTTCCAGTGCCTGAGCCAAAGTGAACATTGTCAAAGACCATCCTGTTAAAGGAGTAGCTGGCTCCCTGCAGGCCTTCAATTTAGTGCAACAAACACTTGTTAATCATGTCTGCATGCCAGGTAGACAAACTGACATTATAGTTCTTTCTGAGGGAAAAGGACACTACAATAATATAAGCCAGTAATGGAAAAACCCAGGGCTTAATGCTGGGCCCAATATCTAGTAAGATTTTTTAGCATGTGTTGAACCCCGAGCTGGTAAGTGTATCTATAGAGGGTGGGTGCTGGGTGTAGTAGTTAGGAAGCTGCTTGGGAAGTCTGCACCCCATATAGAGGTCCCTTGTTCCTGTTCCAGCTCTGCTTCCCATCTGGTTGGCAACAAAAGATGGCCCAAATACTTGGATTCCTGCCACCCATGGGGCAGACCTAGATGGAGTTTGAGCTCTTGGTTTTGGCTCAGCCCAGCCCTGGTGTCTGTGAACATTTTAGGCAGTAAACCATTGGATGGAATTTTTTTTCTTTGTCTCTTTCTGATTAAAAAAAAAAATCAAATTAAGAAAGTAAGATCAGGTCATTGCCTTCAAGGAATTTGTGTTCAGAGTTAGGAGGCGTCAACGAGGAGGAGCAGGGAAGGCAATTAAACAGAGAAACCCAGTGGAACTGGAGACTACCATAATGTTATAAATTAATACCGTCTGTGTTATGCAGCACGATCTAGTCTTTGGGTAGCTGAGTAGCCAAGGTCCTAGCACTTACAAATGATGATAGGTGAGTTTACAAGGCTGTGAGCAGAAGTAGGAAAGCACAAGGCTGGGAACTCTGGCACTCCTTCCTCCCTAGGAATGGACCAGCAAGGGAGCAGCTTCAGGACCCAGGAGAGAGCTCCATGGAGAGAAACTGGCTGGGCTGCTGGATCATCAGCTGGGAAGTGAACCCCAGGGAGCCAGCTGAGGAAATCAACTCTGCAGCCTCTCCTCCTACCTCCCCGCCTCTCAACTCCTGCGGGGATTGGGGAGGACTTTCCACCTGCTGAAATGAGGAGAAATCCATGGGGATAAGGGAGACAAGAGATGTGTCAGCTTTGTGGGCAGAGCTCAGAGCGGGGAGGGAAGGAGTTCAAAGCTACAGAGGAACGTGGAATTGCCTTCGTCCTGGCCCCAGCCACAGATGAGCAGAAATTGCTAAGAGAAGGAAATGGGGGTAGAGCCCCCGGGATGTGAGGAGGATGAAGGCAGAGGACAAAGCAGGCCCGAAACTCACGTGGTGAAAGAGAATCATGGATGGTGGGCAGGCTTAGGTGGTGGGCCTGGTGCTAATCTGTAAAATGGGTCCTGGGGAAGGGCATGAGAGGTTTCCATGAGTGGCAGGCAGGAGAGAAGGTCTGAGCAGATCCGTGATTTGAAAAGACCATGAAGGGTGGGATGAGGCCACAGCGAATGAAAAAGAGATAAGGTCAAATGTGTTTTGGTTGCTTTGCCACGTTCTCATATCTTCTGCTGTGATATGCTGACTCTGTAATTTGTTATTGTTAAATTAGTACTTAGTGGGCATTTTCCACACAAGTACTTTGTTTTCTTAATTTTTTTTTTTAAATTTGAGAAATAGTAAAGAAAGAGAGAGATCAGTCTTTTTTCCACCTGCTGGTCACTCCCCAGATGGCCATAAGAGCCAAGTCTGAGCCAGCCCTGAAATGGGAAACACGCACCATGTCCTGGTGCTCCATGTGAACAGGAGGTGCCAGCGCACCTGGGCCATCTTCTGCCTTCCCAGAGGCTTTGGCAGAAAGCTGCATCAGAAGTGCCACTGCCAGGACTAGAACCACTGGCTGGGTAAGGAGAGGCTGACGCTGCAGTGGGCAGCTTATTCCACCGTGCCACAGGCCAGTGCCAGCACCTTCTTTTTAAAGCTATATGTTATTTTGCTATATATGTAAAGTCTTTACTTTTAAGGACGGATGGTTCAGGATGGCCAGATTTTCCTATTTCATGCAGCGCTGCATGAGTGTTCTCTGGTCTGAAGGACAGCTAGCTGGAGGTGAGTTGCTGAGTGTGTCCATGTTGGCTTTTACAGATAGCATGGGCGTGAAAAGGAAGGCGACACATAACTTATTTCACTTGGATGGAATAGTTCTAACTGCGTGGCATTTTATGCTTTAATAAGCTATGAAAACATAATATACGCTTACAAAATGTATTTATTCCCCTAAACAAATCTTGATTTGACATTACCTTAAATGTGAGGCCCTCTACTTTTAGATGTCAAGCTAAAATCTAAGTGACCACAGGTGACCAAATCACATTAGGATATATACATAGATATATAAACATATATATATGCAAACTTTTTGTAAATAGACAAAAATAGTTATTCAAATATTATTCAAGGTCTGTTAAATTCTCTAGATTCAATTTACAAAATAATTTAAGCAGATTGACTTACTTGAAAGAGTGAGAGAGAGGTAAATATCTCCTCCATTTGCTCATTCACTCTCCGGTTGGTTACAATAGCCAACTCTTGGCAAGGCTAAAACCAGGAGCTTCTTCCAGATCCCCCACGTGGGTGACAGAGGCCCAAGTCCTTGGGTCATCTTCCACTGCTTTCCCTAGGCCATTAGCAGAGCTGGATCAGAACTGGACCAATAGGAACTAATGCTATGCTGCAGTGCCAGCCCCTAATTTAAGAAATTAAGTTGTGAAATCTATTAGACAGTTAAAATTTTTGAGGAAAAATATTATCTTATGAAAAATATTATCTTGTGTCACAAATGGAAGTAAATTCTAATGGGGATTTTAACTTAAAAAGATTTTATATTATGGCTTCTATTGTGTAAGTTAAGTTTTTTAGTAGCCAACAAAGTTTCTGATGACCTGACAACAAACCAAATAGCCACCAAAAACCAAAACCAAAACCAAAACAATCCCCCTCCTCCGCCAAAAGCCACACAGGCCAAAGAACCCTTAAAATTTATACAAATGTTTTACCATTATCAGATATATTTGAATTATTAAATATATACTGCAGTTACTGATTAGTTGCAAGAACACCAACATGAAGAGCAAAGGAAAAAGTAGCAACAGCTGTCTTGGTACAGTGATCAGGGCTTTGCTGCTTGTGACAAAAGCAAATTCAAGTAAGGCTAAGCACAGAAGGACTTTTCTTGCTGCAAAACTACAAAACTGCAGAAGTGGCTGAAAGGACCTGACTCAGACACGGCCATGAGGCCACAGACTGCTTTTCTATTCCTGCTCTATCCATCCTCACTCTCCCTTCCTCAAATCCTACTTCATCCCTCTTAAGCCTTTCGTTCTCACTGCGCATGCCAGGCTAGAGGGCTAGGGCAGCCCAGGACTAAGGTGTCTGAGTGTAGCATTCCCAAGGCAATAGAGGAGATCAGGAGGATTTACAATAAGGTGTTCCTATTTTAAGAAGCAAGTTAGTGGCTGGCGTTGGATACAGTGGCTTAGTTGCTGTTTGGGATGTCTGCATTACATCCTGGAGGGTCTGGTAGGAGTCCTGGCTCACTTCTAATCTGGGCATTTTGCTAATAGGTATCCTAAGGGCAGAAGGTGATGGATCAGGCATTTGGGTCCCTGCTACTCACATGAGACACCTGGATTCAGTTCAAGGCTCCTGGCTTTGGCTTGTCTCAGCCCTGGTGATGGTAGGCACTTGAGGAATGAATCAGCAAATGGAAGAGGTCATTCTTTACTCCCTTGTCTCCAGCCCCTTTTGGTTTTTTTCTTTCTTTCTGCCTTTCAAATTGGACCTGGAGTTACAGCACAGTGGCTTTCTCTGTTGCTTGTGATGCTGATGTCCCATATTGGGCTGACAATTTGAATCCTGGCTACTCTGTTTCCAGTCCAGCTTCCTGCTAATATACCTGGGAGGACAGTAAGAGATGGTTCAAGTACTTGGATTACTGCTATCCACTTGGGAGACTTGGATAGAGTTCCAGGTTTCTGGCTTTGGCCTTGGCCCAGTCCTGGATATTGGGGTTCTTGAGGGAGTGAAATGGGGAGTAAAAAATCACCTCTCTCTCTCTTTCTGTGTCTCACTTTCTCTGTCACTCTGAGTTTCCAATGAGTAACAGAATGAATATTAAATGAATTAAAAAAGGAACAATTCAGGCTTTATACTATGTACCTTTATTGGTAAGAGATCCGTGCATTTAAAGGAATGTTGATGTAAAGTGAGTGCTGTGCAGGCACAGTGCTGATGCCCAGAAAGTGGTACTTCAATGGAGAGAGTCGGGAGGTGGTGCAGTTTGGGAGGAGGCTGATGGACTTAGCCATGGCCTGGTGGTCTATGAAGTGCCCAGGAGAGACTTAGACAAAAGTGTCTATCAGACAACAAGAGACAACCATCCAGGCCTTGGTGATACCATTTTGAAGACTGTAGTTTGAATCATGAGTTTGTGAGAGTTTAAGCTGTCTTCATTCTGGTCCAGAAAGCTGGGCTCTTCAGGGCTACGTCTGCAGCTAGAGCTCAGTGAAGGGGACTGTGCCCTGCAGTGTGTTGGACCAAGGTCTCATCTCATCTCATCCTGTGCCCAAACAGGGTTGTGTGCTTCCATTGTTCTCTAGAGAGATTCTTGCCTGCAGCTTGCGTTGTTCCTTTTTTTTTTTTCATTGCTATTTTTACCCACTTAGTGGTGTGGGTTTTTCTAAGTTCTCACTTCATTTAGTTCAAAGCATCACTTTGAGAAAAAGAGCCATGCCAGTTTTGTTTCCAAGTGCTATGTGAGGTCACCAGAGTGGATGTTACAAAGAGCAATGAAGCAGGCAGAACTGTTCTTCCTGGATTGGATTCAGTTTCTATCTGCAATGCAGATGTTTTTGAAGGATTTTGTGATGACCTTCAGAGGGTTCAGTGAATCCAGGCTGAGTATATAACTGTGGGTGAATGAATACCCTATGACATGGAGGGCCTGTGTTGTTTCTGAGGAGTCAGTTCTGGAAGGGATGCTCCATTAGTGGTAAATAGCAAAATATACCACTCACAGTGATGTGTGCCTAGGTTATGTGAGAAGAAATTCATTGCTAAAAGAGACACAATGTTGGATAATTATATTTCATAGTTAACATGGTTGTATTTGGTTTTTTTTTTCCTATTAGCATTATACTAAGTTGCCACAACTTAAAAGTCTAAAGCAACACACATTTATCGTCTCATAGTCCTGTAAATCAGTAGTTCAGGGAGGCGTGGCTGCTTTCCCTGGCCCACAAAAGGTAAAAATCAGATTGTGCTTCTTCCTGGAACAAACATGCCTGGGGAAGAATAGACTTCCAGGAGTTTGCAGGTTCTTGGTCAGATTTAGTTGCATGTGTTTGTAGGATTACGGCCCCACATTTTCTTGCTAGATCTTGGCTGGTGAATCTTTTCAGTGTCTGGAGACCACATACATCCTCGGTTTAAGACCCCTTCCTTATCCTCAAAGCCAGAAATGGTGGATGGGGTCCTTCCCACACCAATAATCGCTCTGGTTTCTACCTTGCTTTTCCTATGGCATCTCTTCTTTGGAACTCTTCTTCCTTCCTTCTTCTGCTGTTAAGGACTTACTGTAATTGCAGTGAACCCATTCATAGAACCCAGAATAATCTCCCTATTTTAAAATCAATTCACTGGGAGCCTTAATGTCATCTGTAGCATCCCTTCATGGTACCATCCACACAAATATTTGATTAGACAAACAAGGATAGACATCTTGGCGGGGGTGGGATGTCTTTAAAATTCTGCATGGCATAATGAGTCACATGAAGTCACTAGGACTTCTTCCCTGGTGGATCTTTAGAACTCTTGAGAAGTTCTCATGGAACATGATTATGGAATTGGAGAGTCTGAGCTATAGGAGACCTGCAGGAAGATAGAGAAAACACTGGGGAGAGAAAGAGATTGAGAGGAGAAAAAGTAAGACAGTGAAAGAGAGGGAGAGAGAGACAGAAAGAGAGAGAGAGGAGCTTGTTGGTCCTGGGGTTGGCAGGGGAGGCAGATTAGCATGTGGGATGTATTCTGCATTTGAAGGAGGGCCTGGCTGGGGAGTCAGCACCCACAGGAATCTGCATGTGGCATAATGAGCAGAAGTGGGATTGTAGTGAGGGTTTTTGCTGGTTATTGTATATGTTTAGGAAGTGTTACAGGCTGAACTACTTTGCCCCATAATCCAGATTTTGCAGTTCTAACTCCCAGTTATCTCAGAAAGTGTGGTTGTATTTGAAGACAGAATTTTCAAAGAAGTTTAAAAAAACAGACTAGGCCATTAGAGCAGATTCTAATCCAATACAATTCATGTTCTGATAAGGAGAGGCAATTAAGACATGGAGATGTCCCCAGAGAGACGATATGAAGACCTTGGGGAGAGAAGGGACGTCTGTAGGCCAATGAGTGAGGCCTCGGGAGACATCGACTTATTGGTACTTTAACCTTGGATTGCCAGCCTCTAAGACTGTGAGGAAATAAGTTGCTGGTTTGCCTATCATCCGGTTGGTGGTATTTCATGATGGCAGACAAAGCCAATAACACGAGAGGCTTTGTTTTCCTAAGGAAGGTGGGGGTTAGGTAAGGGCTGGCAGCTCCAGCCTACAGCAAACGCCCTTTGTTCATCTGCTGGCATTTGGAGCTTCCTTGACTCATGTGGTTTCCAAGAGAACTCTAGCTCTCGCTCATGTCTACCTTGGTTTCATAGTGATGAACCATTTCTTCCCAGGACACCCCTTGGTGCCATATCTAGGGGTATGTGCAGAGGGGTGGGAGAGCGGATTTCCTTTGTTGACGACTTTAGGGTCCACGCAGCAGAAGGTTGTGAGATCTGGATACTGGAACTGCATGATTGCTCTCTCCCTGCGGGCACTACCTAGTGTTGGGGGCCTGGCATGAGACGTGGGTGGAAAGTCAGGTGATCTGAGTTTTTGTCCCAGTGTTGCAAATAGTTAGAGATTTTATGATGATCAAGTTACCACTTTTCTTAATGTATGAAATGACATGAATGCATTCCAGAATTCCGTGATTGTGTGAAACATGAGCAGACATGGCTTAACTAAATGACTTTAAAGTAGGTATCTGAGAAACACTGCCCTGGACAGCTGAAGTTCAAATTGTCTTCTCTTCCTGGGAAGTGCAAAGGAGTTCCTGACTTCCTCTATTCTGGTGCTCCTTTTGCTACATTTCATGCAGCGACTCATTCATCTTAGCTAAAAAGAAAGATTTCACAATAACCTCTTCTTGGACAGGATCAAAGTTCTGTGTTGGAAATCTCAAAGATGGGTTGTTCACTTACTTTCTATTTTTAATCACACTTTATTTCAGGGAATAATATTTTCCCCTGCGTATTTGAATGGGGTCATAGAAACAGAATGGAGCAATGAGAACATGCTTCTCAAAAGCCTGGGTAGCCCTAATGAGCTCCTACCCTGAAGGGCATGCCCAAGTTCAGGATGTGAAACTCTGAGCACGCAAAATTTTCATCTGTTGTTCATTATTGCCGTATATTCAGTTTCCTAAAGTCAGATGGTTTATGTTAGGACACGGACTTTTCATGCCTAGTAAATATTTGTATGCACACCTCTCAAATGTGTGGAGTAAACAGAATGCTTTCAACTTCCTGTCACTTAGGTTCATTTCGAATTTGAAAGTGCTGGAGAAGGAACAAAAACCACCATCAAGAGAAAGCGATGAGGTTTGGTTGGTAGTTGCCTTCCTTAGGATTTATCTCGGCGAGAAGGGAGCTAGAAGTACAGAATATACTGAATATAAAATGATAGAGTACCTGCTAGGTAAGATTTCTATTAGCTCCAGAATGTTGTCTAATTGGAATGTGAAAATATCTTTTGAATGAAATCCAGCCAAATTTTATTAGTTTGGCAGGCTGTTGAACCGGAATGAAAAGTGAAGAAAATATGCAATTTTCGACATCTAAAATATTTTACCTCTAGGTCATGAATTTCCTTGGCAAATTTATATTTCTTAGATAAGTTATACTATATGAATTTGGGGGCTCTTGAAAGACCTGAATATATAATTTATTGTTGATCATGCTGTGTTTGTTGATATTATTCTAACCCTTCAAATCTTTTTGTTGTTGTTGTTGTTGTTGTTATCATCAGATGAGTTTCACAGATTTCTCTCTCTTTTTTTAATTTTTATTTTTCATGATACAGTTCCACAGGCTCAGGGACTTTCCCTTCCATTCTCTCCACTCACTCCCCACTCCCAGGCTTTCTCCCTAGGTTATTACAATAGTAGAGTCCTTCAACAGCAGTCACCAAGTTCATAATTCTGTTGTTTAAGTGTATCGTGACATTTTAGGTCTGGGCAATGGTAGAAGGTCCAGAGTCCTATTGTCAAGATATATTTAACAGTTTCATTGGGATGCCTTCTTTCATTCAGAAGTAGAAGTGCACACTGCAAGGTATCTTTACTTCTCATTGTGCCAGTCTCCCTTATACAGCTCCTCTAGATGAATATATATATAGACATGTTTATCTGTATAACTATTGATCTTGTATTTTGCATGAAGGTTGCCTTGCATCAAAGAGAACTATGATATTTGTCCTTTTAGGATTGGCTTATTTCACTGAACATAATAGTTTCCAGTTGGAACCGTTTTATTGCAAATGGTAGAATTTCATTCTTTTTAATGGCTGAGTAATATTCCATGGAGTAGATGTACCACAGTTTTCCTTTTTTTTTTTTTTAAACTTTCTTAAACCCATTCCTCTTTTGATGGGCATCAAGGTTGTTTCCATGATTTTTTGCCATTGGATGTTACAGATCTTAAGGACGAATGTCAGAGAAAGTTGCTTTTAGGGAGTGATAGATATATTTAATTGAAATATTGTCAAGTAATAGTTCAGTATAATTAGGGGAAAATTCAAAGAGCTAGGAAATGATGGAATACTAGAACAGACAATGGAAAGTTCTTCAGAGGCCTTTGAGAGGCTTGGGACTTAAACAGGAAGCATCAGAAACTAAATCAAAACATTCAGCAGGAGCCTCACGGAGTCCTGAGCCTACAGAAGACTTCCACCTGTGTGAGCAGACAGGTGCAGATGAGGGTAGGGTTTGGGATGATGTACCTGCAAGCAACTAGTTAGAATGCAAAGCCTTTGACATTTAGAGTGAAACTGTGTTGACTTGAGTGATAAACTTCTTGGGAAGGAGTGGAGGGAGGAATTAATGGCATTTTTGCTGAGGAAATTGAGGAAGTTTCCATGGGAAAGAGTCATTGAATCAGGACCTTGAGGAATGAGTGCTTGTGGGTAAATGTTGATGAGTGTTACTGTTAGCCACAGTAACAATGGCAGAAACTAAAATCTGAGTTTGAGAGGCATTATGTTAAGCTTTTTAAAATGCATTCTCCATTAAGAACAGGGGGTTTTTGTGTCCCTTTCTGAAAGTAGGGGAATTGAATTAGATGTGATAGAACCAATATGATAGAAATAATCTTGAATTCTGATATGTTAAAAGAAGCAGCTGTGGGCCCGGCGCGATGGCGCAGTGGTTGGGGTCCTCGCCTTGCGCGCCTAGGATCCCATATGGGCGCCAGTTCTAATCCTGGCGGCCCTGCTTCCTTTCCAGCTCCCTGCCTGTGGCCTGGGAAAGCAGTTGAGGACGGCCCAAAGCTTTGGGACCCTGCACCCGCGTGGGAGACCCAGAAGAGGCTCCTGGCTTCGGATCGGCATAGCATCAGCCGTTGTGCTCACTTGGGGAGTGAATCATCGGACGGAAGATCTTCCTCTCTGTCTCTCCTCTCTGTATATCCGCCTTTCCAACAAAAATAAAATAAATCTTAAAAAAAAAAAAAAGCAGCAGCAGCTGTGCTTCTTTCAAGAGAGAAGAGAAAGATAAAAAAGGAGGAGAGATACCAACAGGGTTGTATGTCAGGAAATGAAACCTTTTGTGTGGCTTAAGTACTGGATGTCAGGGGAGATGAAGTGAGAGGAAGAGCTAGAAACAAAGTTGAGTCCAGGTGAATATAATTCCAAGGATTTTTCCCCCACTTTGGACAGGCTGGCAATATTATAGGCTTTGCGTGGCAGGGGGAGGGGCAATGAGATAACTTAATTCTGTAATTACAGACACAAAGAAGGGGAACTATGCCAAGGGATGGTTAGTATGAAAGGGCAAAGGCAGATATGGGAGACATATCTGCAGGAAGTGGAATTGGCTGTGATTGCTCAGAGAAGAGGGAGGAGAAAGAATGGCAGAATTTCCACTGTTTGTCATGTAGTAGTATCATGGACATTAAATATACAGATGCAAGAATCTGAGAGAAGGATGGTATGTTGCATTTGACATGCTGGATTTGGGATAATTACCCAGACAGAGATGTGCAAATGTATGGCATGGTAAGCGAATTTGGCAGACCCAACATACATGTGAAAGCTGAGGTCAGGGAACAGAATGGAATGCATTACCAGAGTGAAGAAGGCCAAAGTTAGCTTGTTGAGGAGTACCTGCATTTGAAGTGGCGGGAGAATAAAAGTGTAGGAGAGATTTAGGTACATGGTCTGATGATCCAAGGTCAAAACAGGTGTCTCCCAGATCACCCTGAGCTTGTAAGTGCCTGTGGGTAGTGCTCTTATCTAATGGCTTAGTTTTTTGGTGTTAGCCAGTGGTGCCTTACGTATAATGGGAATGATATAGGTTCAATTGAGCTGTACATTCCTATTCTGCAGCATGAAGGACATGATGGACTTTGTATAAAGGGTTATATGTGTTCCTTGAGTCCTGACTTGCTTTAATAGCCAACAGAGGAGTGAGAATGTGCAGACGATCATTCTCACGATCAAATCAGGATCAATTTGATTCTTACCCTTTTGAATATTTCCTTCTTGTGGATATCACAGTAGAGATTATCAGGCCTGAGGGAACAAGCAAGTAGAGTCAAGATGGGAAATAGGTGGCACGCTTGGGGATGGAGCAGATTCTACGAAAGGCAGGTGGATTGATGTCAATGATGGCCTTGGAGTAGACTATTGGCTGAGAAAGCCAGGGACCGTTCTGTTTCTTCAGGTGTAAAACGAAGACTGTAGAGACCGTATTACCCTTTCTCCATGAGGCTTCTTGAGAATTCTGCATGTTTTACAACCCCAGAGGTGTATTTACAGGAAAACTTGGCAGTAGTAGTTTTAAAAGGGGCTTCCTGTCACTGGACATTCTCAAAGGCATATTTAGATAAGGCAGCTCAAAATGATATGGCAAGCAGATCTTCAATGTGATGTTTCTAAGTCTAATGAGCAATTAGGGAGGAATGATAGAATCCACCAGGCTCATCTAAGCTCCAGACCCCGTGGAGAGCCAAGCTAATGGGGACGGTGGAACACCACTTAACCCCAGGGCCGAGGACACTGCTTTAGATGCTGTATTTTGGAGATACACAGACTCTTGCATAATGAGGGAAAATGGCCATGACCAGATTTGTGCTTCATTTTCTGCTGTCTGCACTAGAGGGTTTAATAACAGGGTGGTTTATGTCCAAATGCAGCAGACTCCGGCAGTGGTAGCTTTTGAGTCAACATTTATAGGCAAGCTGTGATAGAAATCAGAAGAAACTTCATTTAGGGCTTAGGGTTGTCAGATACAATACAAGATACTCAGTTACATGTGAATATTCAGGTAGATAAAAATAGTGTACTTCCCATGTAATACTTAGGATATGCTAAACATGCTGCTGTTTGAAATTCAGATTTAACTGGGCATGCTGTGTTTCTGTTTAACACCTCTGACAATGCTACGTTAGGCTGAATCTCATTCCAGAGGCATTGTACTCCTCTTTTTGTACTGAAAATTCAGACAAAGCTGATTGGGTGTCACAGGAAACTAACTTAGCTTCAAATATTTAAGTTGGACCTGGGGGTAACTTCTGTGTGTGCCACATTGTAGAAGTGAGAAGCCAATTAAGAACAGGCAAGTTTGAAGATACTTAGGATGTTCCTGGCTTATTTTTGATCAACTTTTTGTTGTTGTTGTGGCACAGTATATGTAACATACAATTTAGCATTTTGATCATTTGGAAATGAATAATCAATGTACGAAGTATATTTCCATGGTTATGCAGCCAGTACCACTACCTGGTTGAATAGTGACTCCGCATTCCCCTTCATCACCAGTCTCTGGCAACCGCTGTTCTTTCTGTCTCTGAACTTGACCCTTTCAGATACTTCCTATCAGTGGAACCACACAACAGACTCTTTGGGTCTGGTTCATCTCACTTAGCACAATGACTTTCAGATTCATCCATGTTGTGGCACACATCAGAATTGCAGTCTTTCTTGAGACTAATAGCCCATTATATATATGTAGATCCACATGTTTTGTTTACATTCCTCTGGATGTTTGGGCTGTTTCCACATTTTTGCTATTTTGTGAGTCATACTGCTATGATTGCTGTGAATTGTATTGGACATATACCTAGGAATAGAATTTCATATGAGAGTTAAATGTGTATTTTTTTTAAAAAAATATTTATTTCTAGGTTTTATTGGAAAGTCAGATACACAGAGAGGAGGAGAGACACAGAGAAAGATTTTCTGTCTGCTGATTTACTTCCCAAGTGGCTGTACCAGTCAGAGCTGAGCTAATCTGAAGCCAGGAGCCAGGAGCCAGGAGCCAGGAACCAGGAGCTTCCTCTGGTCTCCTGTACAAATGCAGGATCCGAAGGCCTTGGGCTGTATTCAACTGCTTTCCCAGGGCACAAGCAGGGAGCTGGATGGGAAGTGGGGCTGCCGGGATTAGAACCGGAGCTCATATGGGATCCTGGCATGTGCAAAGCGAGGACTTTAGCCATTAGGCTACCGTGCTGGGCCCTGAATGTGTATTTTTTTGAGGAGTCACTATAGTCTTTCACAGTGGCTATGCTGTTTCACTAGCATTGCACACAGATAATAGTTTTCTGCATCCTCATCAATACTTCTTACCTTCTGTTTTTAAGTAGTATCCTATTTAATTGTGTGTGTGCATGTAGACATACACGTTAAGAATAAAGTGTTACTTCTGCTTCTAGTTTAAACAAGAGTTATTCTTTATGGATCCAAATCACAGAGCTTTTGGCATTGACATAAAATTATATATTTATTGGACAATATATACTTATTAGGTTAGGAAATTTGATGGGCCTGGTGCAATGCCAGGATCCCGTATGGTCGCCGGTTCGTGTCCAGGCTGCTCCACTTACAGTTCAGGTGTCTGCTTGTGGCCTGTGAAGGCAGCAGAATGCTTGGAGCGCTGCACCCAATTGGAGACCCAGAGGCTGCTGCTGGCTTCAAATTGGCTCAACTCTGAACTTTTGTGACCATATGAGGAACTGGCAGATGGGAGATCTTTCTCTCTGTCTCCTTCTTTGTAAATCTGCTTTTCCAACAAAAAAGAAAGATTAGGAAATTTGAAACTGGTTCTCAAGGTGCTGTTGAAAATAAGAGCTCTAGAAAATTTTAAACACATATCCCCTTTACAGATCACAACATGTATAAGTTCCAGTTTGGTTGTTGAAACACAACAACACAGATGTCACAATTTTTGGAGTCACACTGCATGGATCCAAACAGAGTTATCTAAATAGATTCTTGGACTCTGGACTTAGTACCTTTTTCCCAGATGTTGATTCCCAGGATATTCTGAATTCTCAGGAACAATATCTAGGATGGTAGTTTCCGAGACAGGAGTGGCCAGAATTTACATTTTGAGCAGAATTTGATATCTTCCCAATCTCATTGTTAACCACCTTTCAGAAAGTCATGGGTGGCTGTTGCTATTGCTATGGTAACAGGACTCCGAAAGCAAGAAAGCATGCGCCACCTGGCATTTCAAACTGCCTCCTCGTTGATCCATCTCTCTCGTGAAGGAAACTGGGAACCAGAGCGAAATGCAGCCTCCCTCGGGGAAGCTGCTTACTCCACAACTCCCCTTTCCCAGGGGGTCCCTCAGAGAAATCAATCTGGTGCTGTCTTGCTTGTCTTCTAACCTCCCCTGGGTCCCTTTCCCGACATCCTGGTGTGTGCATGTGAGATTCTGAAGCTATTCATATTCTGTCTGTTCTACTCATCTCCATGGAAATCTACAGTAAGTTCTTCATAGTTGTCAAGGAATCATTCCAACTGTACTTTTGGCTCAGAGTTGAATAATTCCATAGCAATAAAAAATTCTATAATAAAATGTTTCTTGAGCAGGGGTTTTTGGTTGCTTGTTAAGCAAAAGTCACATTTTCTTGGTTGGTCTGGATGTAAAAGCATTTCTTGTACATGAACACTTCTGAATCTTTCAGTTTCATTTTAGTTGTTGCTAATGGTACTTGATGTTGTTATTTCTTTGCTTGTAAGTGGCCAGTCTCGGCAGCCTGCTTATACATTCTGCAGCTACAAAGGCCCTTTTATTTTTAGTGCTCTCAACCGCTCTGAATAAGTTCTATGTAACCTATGGTATCTGTGAGGGTGGACTTCTAGCTGGCTTTGTGCCTTTAGCACCACCTACAGATGGTGATCTGAGCAACTGATTATACAGCATACGTGGACACAGCTCGTTTTTGAATCATATAGACTTAATGACTGAACTGATCTAATCTACTAAGTTGTGCCCAACAGGTGTCTGTTCCGTACACAGCAATGACAGTCATGAGTCATTCCTTCTATCTCGAAATATTCAATTGGCAGTAATGGCAAATAATTAATTATGAAATTTGTGGAAGTCAAATGCACATCAAGTTGTCCTATACAAATGAAATGTGTATGTGGTTTTCCTTTCCTCTCTGCCGTCAGTCATAGGTATGCGCTCCGGAAGTGCTTTTGCCTGGCATGACAAAGATCTTGAATTCATATGTTCCACTTTTCTGACACTCCAGACCTTCACAGCTCTGACTCAAAGACAATCTACAGATTAAAAAAAGTTTTTTATGTATTCAAAAGTAGAGGCAGAGACAGGTCATCTCTCTACTCATTCACTCCTTGAATGCTTTCAATGGCTTTGTCTGAACTAAGCTGAACCAAGTGCCCTAGAGCTCCATCTAGGCCTCTCTCCCCTGTGAGGGACAGGGACCCATGACCTGGGGACAACGCTTGCTGCTTCTCAGGGTGTACGTTAGCAGGAGTCTAGAATCAGGTCTAGAGCCAGGGTTTTGGCTCAGATGTTCCAGTGTGGTTTGTGGGTATCTATGTAGTGTATTCATTGGCAGGTCAAACATGTTTCCCAAGGCCGAAGCTTTTAAACAAACTGAATTGTGTCTCAAAGAATTGAGTTGAAGTATGTTTTTGTGACTGAAAAGCAGTGAATGAGGCTGGAGGAACATTGCAGGAGCTTCTCTCTCAATAGGAGGCGGTGGTTTGACAGTGAATGGCTGGTTGCATTTACCACAAACATATGATCCTATCACATTCAAATCTAGAGACTCGATACTCCTCACTAACCTCCTTACATTCCTTTTTCTCTCCATCTACCCTTACCTGAAAGATCTCTTAGTGGCTGTGGAATTCGATTCTGTTCTTGAAAGAACTAACCACAGTGTTTCAGAGACTCAGGCTGCGGAAACACTGAGCTGAAGCATTGTTGAATAGCTAATAAACTCCAGTTTTGAAAAACAAATCTTTATTCAGTTTGCCAGGTGTGTGAGCCCTGTGTTTGGGAGCACTCTCCTTAGAACTCACATTCCAGGGAGAGCACAGATGATTCCAATCCATGGAAGCAGTAAGAAGGATGCTGACTGACACCTAGACCAAGGCAGAGTTGTTTTAGCTCAGCCTTCCATCTGGTTCTGGTTAAGGCTGGCTTATTTTGGCTCTACAGTTCCTAATATCATTTCCAACAGTAAAGTTTTTCAACGTGCACAATTTTAAGGAATAACACTTTTCAGTTCTCTTTTCTTGAGGGTGATATCATTGAGAGAATGGGATGTTTAGGGGTGAGTCCCTGATGCTAGCAGAAGCCACCTCCCTGCTTTGTAGCAGGATAATCCTTCTTGAAGGGAGTGTGTGTGTGTGTGTGTGTGTGCGTGTGTGTGTGTGTGTGCGCGCGCGTGTGTGTGTGTGTGTGTGTGTGTAGGGAAGGAGCGAGTCTGGTTATGGGCGGAGATAGAAAGAAAAGCACAACATGCTGAGAGTTGGTCCCAGACCATGAACACACATACGTGCTTGTGCTAAAGAATGGGCAGTGATGCATACGATGTTTGAGTGCAAAGACTGCTGCATCCCCCAAACTTTGGTGTCTATGGCCTGGAGTAAGTGCTGTCCATGCAGAAATTGAATGGATGCATGGTGGAAAAGGAGGACAACAAACCGAGAGGAGAACCATTGAAGGCAGGCGTCTGGATACTGAGGCTGTGGCTGGAAGGGCTCCATGAGAAACATGAATTCTAGAGGCACAAATTCCACCGACCCTTACCTTTGTACAGTGACTTCCAGTGGGGCTGATCTCAGGGGCAACTTGGTCCTCACTGCAGAGGTGTGAAGTGGGATGCGGAATGGAGGGAAGCAATCTCAAAAACATGCTTCTGTAGAGGTTGATGGTGATTGAGTGAAGATAAACCTCCCTGTCTTTTATTTATTTTAAAGATGTATTTTAATGTGTAACGTGACATGGTATAATTATGTGAGTTATTTCACAGAAATTTATCTTACCAATCGTGATATATGAGACTTAAGGTCAATAAAGACAGCGTAACTGTATAAAAAAAGATGTATTAAAAATATTTTCTAAATGTTTTGATTTTTAATTTGTATTATTTCCTATGATATGATTTTACAGGTATAGGGCTTCCTTCTTCATTTCCCTGTCTCCCCTCCCATTCTCTTCCTGCCACTGTTTCCCCCATATTTGAACGACATATTAGTCCTTCAGCAACAATCACAAGTCCAACATTCTGCTACTTAAATGTACTATGGAACTGTAGTTACAGACAATAGTAGAAAACCTGGTATACGAAGGTCAAGGCGTATTTAACAGTTTAAATTTGAGTCCTCCTTTTATTCAGGGGTAGCGATGCATAATGTATTGTGTCTTCACTCTGTTAGATAATTCATCTTTGAGAATGTATGTACATGCATATTTACCTACATATGTATTTGTTTTGTGTTTTGCAGGAAGATTGTGTTATATCAGAAAGAAAGAACATGATATTTGTCCTTTCAGGATGGTTTATTTCACTGAGCATAATGTTTTCTAGTTGGGACCATTTTGTTGCAAATGGTAGAATTTCATTCTTTTAAATGCTGAGTAGTATTCTATAGAGTAGATATATCACAGTTTCTTTATCCATTCCTCTTTTGACTGGCATCTGTGTTGTTTCTGTGTCTTTGCTGTTGTGGATTATGCTGCTATAAATATAGGGTTATAGATCACTTTCTCATATGCAGATTTTGCTTCCTTTGGATCTATTCCCAGGAATGGGATAGCTGGGTTGCACAGTAGATTAATTTTCAGTTTTCTGAGCACGCTCCATACTCACTTGCATGGTGACTACACTAGCCTTCACTCCCACCAACTGTGGAGTAAGATACCTTTATTTACTTGAAAGTCAGCAGAATGACAGGAAGAGATGGAGGGGGATCATTGGTTTGTACCACCCGTTTGAGGGCAGAGCATTCCCGGGACCTAGTCTGTGTCAAGTTTCTGCGGTCAAAGAGACCGTGGTGCTCTGAAGTGTTCTCGGAACTGTTAAGAAATATGATCACTGCGGTCAAATTAATGTGGTCTCAGTGGCTAATATCAAAGGAGTATCAGCTAGTTCTTCGTAGAAGGGGGAGAAGTTGGCTCACACTGCACTTGGTTCCAGCAGTTGCAAGGAAGGCAATATCCACCAGCGAAGTGTCAGGAGGCTGGGAGACGCTGGAGGTGGTGGAGAGAACTGCTTTCAGTTGCAGTGTGATTACTCTCTTACAAAGCAGAAACGTGTGCTAGATGACCACTTACAAAATGGTACCTATTTATTTGAGAGGCAGAGGGGGAAGAGAAAGAGACAAGGGAGGGAGAGATTGCCATTATACATGATTCACTCTGCAAAAAGCCACAGTAGCTGGGAATCTGGAACTCAATCCAGGTCTCCCACAGGGGCAGTAAGAATCCACTTACTCAGGCCATCTCTGTGATGCCCTGCGGTCTGAAACAGCAGGAAGCTAGGGTCAGGAGACTGCAACAGGTATTAAACTCAGGTCCTCTGACATAGGATGTGGGTTTTTTAACTGCCATGCTATTCTTACTTTAAAAAAATTAAATGATGACCTAACTGGTGAGCAAATATGACCAAGGTTATACAAGTATGAAACCCGGAAAGGAACCTTTCTGTGTCGTCTCTGTTTCTAATTCTAATTTTTCCCATGAGGGTCAGCACTGTTAGAGTCTGGTAAAAGTATTTATACATGGTGCTTGTATTCTGAGCATCTGGGCACACAAAACTGTGCACAAGCACACACAAGCCTAATGACACATATGTAGAGTTAAACATACATAAATTGAACATACATAAACAGTTCACTATTGTGAAGTTGGACCAGAGGCTGCACAACCAAGTTGGTTCATATTTTGCTGGGACTCTTTTCTGAATTTCTTTACAGACTGCTCAGTGGCTACTCTGCAAGGCAGGTCTTAGGCCTCTGATGTTGTCACCAAAATACTCAGGAGAGAGGCGCAGGGGAACATGTCATGGAAGGGGCAGATGTTCATGCACATTTAATAGAATTTTCTTTTTTTTGATTTGAGTGGTTTCTAAATATAAGGAGTTTAGTCATTTGGATTCCAAAGTCTACTTTTGAAGATGTGTAATCACACTAACTATAGCTACCTGGGGAAAATCACAGAAATGTTTAAAATTCCATTTACCTCATTTATAAGATGAGAAGGTGGTGGTGCCCCCTTTATAAAATGTTTCTGGGAACTAAATGAAGTGATCCTTGCAAAATGCCTGTCACATGGGAGGGCGCCTCGTCAGTCAGTAGCACCGTCGCTCTGATTCTTTACTACCATTTCTGAACGCCTTTGAACACTTACTGTCCTAGTCGTTCTGCAAGTTGTTTTCCCCAAGGCTTGACTTGCTTTTAATTTTTATTCAAGACATATGCACATTTTCTGCTTTCAATCCCTGCTCTCTGCTTCAACATGCCAAGTCTCCTACACGGTGGTTTGGAAATGAACCCAGAACAAACCACATGCTTGACACACAGCTTCATAGATTTTCCTGAAATTTAGCTATGGCTGATCATTCCTTAAATATTTTTTAAGCTACTTTGTTTCTTGATTTAATAACTTGACTTTCTGAATTGACATATGGTTTTGGTGTCAGGACTGAAGTTTTCTTGTTTTTCGACTTGTGAAGATGTTGCTGTTGTGCCTGTGTTGCCGGCTGACTCTTGACACTATCAACTCAGGTAGGATTGCTATCTGCCAGTTTGCTATTAACTCAGATTGCACCTTAGTCACATAGCTAAGTGTTTCATTGATTTGTCTATTGATTGATCTTTATGAACATCGCTATGCACCAGGACTTGTGCCATGATTCAGGGCTGCAGAAGCAAATGCAATAGACATAGTCCTACCACCATAAAATATAAATGTCAGCGAGGACTGTATGGATTAAATGATGAATTATAAATGTGGTCATACTCTGCTGGCAGAAACACTATGTGAGGGATGTAGGGGTGTCTTCCTGGGAGGAAGTAGTACTGATAGGAGAATTGAAAGAGCAGTCAGTCCAGGGAAGCATAGGAGACTATTACAGGCAGAAACAATGACATCTTCAAAGATCTGGACATAAGAGAAGACTTGGAGCTTTGAGGAGATGAAATAAAATAAATGATTGCACTGGAGAGAGTGAGGGTGTTGAGAGCTGGGGGTGGAGGGATGGAGCTGAGGTCATATGAAGGATTTATTTCCCTCTGGGTTTTCCTTGAAGGGTTTCTAATGATAAGTGGTTCCATAGTCTAGACTGCTGCTAAGTTCAGCAATGATAACAACATGTTTGGGACTTATTGAACACAAGAATTTTTTATTGTTCTTTGGTGATTAAAGAAATCTCATTTCTGCCCAAGTGAATGGAGTCTTAGCACGACGTATTTTAATTCTAGTCAAGAAGAAAAAGTACAAAGATGAGTGGATATTTCAGATTTCCACATAGAACAAGAGTTTTTGTTTTGAATAGTCTTTCTCTATTCTCCTTTTTAAGTCTTCCTTTTCATCTTCATCTTTGTCTAAACGCTGTCAAACATAGTAAACAAAGGAAAAACAAAACAGCACTAACTACTTCTCCACAGCAGTAAAGCTCCTGGTACCCCCCCGTGTTTCAGTGGCTAACTCTTCCTTCCAGGAGCTGCACACGCAGTTATCCATTGTATCAGTGGAAGGATGGTGGAGGCTTTCATAGTCTGTGAGAATGAGGCATAACAGAGATTCTAGCCTTCTATTTCCCATTGAGTTAGAAAGCCTACCTCCGCTAGCTAAACCTCCCCACCTTTTAGAATGACATGATCTAGGATAATCAGTCAATGAATGAATGAATCAATCAATGTAAAGATATTTAAAGACCTATTACCTGGAATACTTCATATACATTTTAAATTTTAACTAATTCCTAATAGTACCCAAGGAGTTTCACCCATGTTTTGCTTTGCCTTACTGAAAATGCAGAAAAAAATTTCTTAGAAATAAACCCCACCAGTTCCCAGTTGTCCAGTTTCATTCTTCTTAGGAAATCATTATGTGTTTGCTTTTGACACAGGTTTCTCATTAAGTTTTCCACCATGTGTTTTTTTCTTCCTGTAGATGTTTTGAGAGCTTGAACTTGCATTCCTGTATTCTTAAGGGAGCTGTGAAAACTCACACAAGTGATTTCTTTCTCAGTTCTAGTAGGGAGGACTTGTTGGTGTCCCAATACCACTGTTGACTTAACTATTCCAAGTCTTTTGAATCTAAATCTTGTTGTTCTATAGTCAAGAGGATTCTTGTAAAAATATTTTAAGGTAACAACAGACAACAAAAGATATTGGCAAAAGATTTTTTAAATTTGAAAGAGTTACAGAGGGGGAGAAGGAGAAACAGAGAGGTCTTCCATCTGTTGTTTCACTCCCCGCATGGCCACATGACCAGAGCTGGGTTGATCTGAAGCTAGGAGCTAGGAGCTTCTTCCAGGTCTCCTACCTGGGGTAGGATACCAAGAGTTTGAGCCATCCTCTGATGCTTTCCCAGATGATAACAGGGAGCTGGACCAAAAATGGAGTAGCTAGCACATGTGGTGCCCACGTGGGATGCCAACCACAGATGGGGGCTTTGCCTACTACAACACAGCACTAGCCCCAACAAAAGAATTTTAATGTTAAGAACAAGTTTATGGGCCTGACATGATAGCCTAGTGGCTAAATCCTCACTTTGCATGCACTGGGGTCCTATATGGGTGCCAGTTTGTGTCCCAGCTACTCCACTTCCTGTTTGGCTTCCTGCCTGTGGTCTGGGAAAGCAGGAGAGGATGGCCCAAAGCCTTGGGATTAATCCTGCACCCATGTGGGAGATCTGGGGGAGGCTCCTGGCTCTTGGCTTCAGATTAGCTCAGCTCTGGCTGTTGCAGCCACCTAGAGAATGAACCAGCGGATGGAAGATCTTTCTTTGTGTCTCTCCTTCTCTGTAAATCTGCTTTTCCAGTAAAAACAAATCTTAAAAAGAAAATCAACGTTTATTAAAAAAAGCTTCTTTAGCATCATTTACAGTTTATTTCCTAATATTCACCCTGTGGGGTTGGGGGCATCTGTTCACCAGGTCAAGGCAGATTTGTGCAAAGATTGACAGCTTCAAGGGAACTGAGAGTGAAGATGAGTGGAAATGGACCCTAAACAGAACAAAATGTGGGCACTGAGCTAGCAGGAAAGTCTGCTTTGATTGGGTTTAAGATGGATCAGTAGAACAATGATGTGCAAAGTGGGGTGACTGAGTGGTATGTGGTGTGTGATGGGGGCTGTTTGAAAAGATTATAAAAGGAAAAGATTATAACAGGAATATGATGATTCATAGTTAATAGTGTCTAGTGAGGATTTTTGTTGTTTGTTTTTTAGTATAGTTGCTATGGCGGAGGGAGAAGTACAGGTGGAGGTATCTGGTTATTTTCTCATCTTTCCTGAATGCTGAGTTTCATAAAATAGTATTTTGCAAGTTATCTATAACAAAATTGTGTATGGATCAGGGTGTTTCCTTCTTAGGCCTAATTAAGTATTCAGAGTGACATGATGACAGAAGGCCACACCTATTCAGAATGCTGTGCCAGGTTCCTCTGGTGGTGGTGGTAGTGGTGGTGGGTGGGTGAGAGGGGGGAGGGTTGGGAGGAATCTTTTTTTTTTCTTTTTAAAAGATTTATCTATTTTTATTGGAAAGGCAGATTTACAAAGTAAAGGAAAGACAAAGAGAAAGATCCCGCCTTTTCTGATTCACTCTCCAAATGGTTTGCAATGGCTGGAAGTGAGCTGATCTGAAGCTAAGAGCCAGGAGCTTCTTCTGGGCTCCCACATGGGTACAGGTTCCCAAAGCTTCTTACCATAGGTTCTGACTTGGCCTACATGTCTTGGGTGATTGTATGTGGGTGATGAGGTAGGAGCTGGGAACGCAAATTCGTTAAGACTAAAGGCAGAGACTGGCAGCTCTAACAATCTGAACTACGCCTCAAATTCTCCAAGAGGCCTGAGTCAGGCTGCGTTATTTCATTAGTTATTTACAATGAGTGCCTGAAAAGTGGTTATCCATTTCCTTTTTTTTTTTTTTTAACAAAGGCACAAAGTATAGCCTAGCAGGTGGCATGGAGTTCATTCTCCCTTGTTGCAAAAGGCCCCTATGGTCACCTTGTGGACCAAGGTAACTGCTGCTATTCCTGCCGTCTTGTCCGCATTCCAACTTGTGGTGGAAGAAAATGAGAAAAATCAGGGTGTGGTGCTTCCCTTGCCTTCCTGGAAGTTATATAATGCTTCTTTCTATAAAATACAATGAGGTGATAGCCAATGGTATTGTTGGCGGGGGAGGGAGGGCGGGGGTTGGCTGGGAAACAGGATTTTTCAACAATCTAAATGATCATGAGTCCTGGTAAAAATTGAGTGTTTACTTTGAAATGAAGACAAGTTATATCAGAGGGTAACTGTTACCAAGAAACGGATCTGACGTTTTGGATAGAACTAGAATTCCTTGTGCCTCAGTTTCCTCATCTGAAAAATATCTATGATTGTATTCATTTCATTAAGCCTGTTCAAGGATAATGCAAAAAAAGGTAGTGTTTGTGAAAATTCTTTGAAAAGTACAAAGTACTATATAAGACACCAGTAGACAATTACTTGCTCTTCCACTTTCCTAATCAGATTCTCTCATAATAATGGACAAAAGGAAGAACATAGTAAATGTGTTTTATTTTAAGATTGGTTGATTGATTTGGAAGACAGAATGATACAGAGGGAGAGAGGGAGGCAGGGAAAGTGGAGAGAGGACTGAGAATAGAGGGGAGAGAGAGAAAAAGAGAGAGAAAAAGAGAAAGAGAGGGAGCTCTTTCGTCCACTGGTTTCGTCCAATTGCCAGGTCTGGGAGGGGTTGAAGTCACTGGCCACATGGGTGCTGGTCTCCCACATGGGTGCTGGTCTCCCACATGGGTGCTGGTCTCCCACATGGGTGCTGGGGGCCTAAGGCCTTGGGGCATCATTTGCTTCCTTACCAGACATCTTAACAGGAGGCTGGAGTGGCTGAGACTTGAACTGGCCTTCTGCTGGGGGATGCTGGTGTTACAAGGAGCAGTTTAAACTTTTGAACCCCCAACACTAACCCCTTACCAAGTATAGTTTGAATTGGTAGAAATTACTCTGGAGACTGATCTACAAACAGAAGTGGAGCTTCTCTTTGTAAAGTCAGGTGGAAAATCTTCCGAAACAAATAGTCAAATGTGAGTTTCCCAATGGAACTGGAGAGATGTTGGACACCATGAAAGAAGAGTTCCCTTTGGCATTTCTGTATTATTAACCTTGGCTCAAACCTGTAGCAGGAGAGGCACTCGTAGCTAACAAGCAGTAAAGAAATCTTCAAAGAGTTATTACATCAGATTTTATTTGAGTTTGGGGAAAAGGGTCTTAAAGCTGAAATCATTTACCTAATAAGGAGATGCTTTATAGCATATTATGCAGTGCTCTGGAAAAACAATCAACATTTTTCTTTAGATTTTAGTGGAACCTGACGTAATAGAATGGAGTGCAGTCAATATTGTATATAATTATTTATTGGACTTATGAAACCCCCTATTGTGGAGGCCTCTGGGCATACGGACAGAGGTGAAACACTGGGCAGTAATTCAACTAGAGCTGGGAAGCATGATTGTAAGGTCGTTCCACTAATGAACCTGATAGAAACATAGGCGATAAATGAGGCCAGAGTAAGTACACTTTTTGTGAAGAAAAGTCTCCTTCCTTTGGAACTGGCCTGTAAGAACCACCAATTCTAGCAGGAAGGAAGCCCCATACTTCTTTGTGCCCATAGTAGATGTGGATTTGCCATGTATTTCACAGTAGTCATGCACCAACTCATGGAGAGGCTGGCACATCACAACCAACCCACATAGTCCCTTGAAGTAGTTTTTCTCTTCTTTCATGGGAAGAGCTCATGAAGGTGAGGGCAAAATATCTTGTGCTTCTTCTGCCATATTGAACTAGCTGCACTAACGAAGAAGTGCTTAAAATGAACTTTGAATCAGAAATGTTTGAATGTAAGTCTAGATTCTGCCAACTAATGCCTAGGTATTCCAGGGAGTATATTACTCATATTTCTGAATTCTGCAGGGTAATTTTGAGGATAAAATGAAAGCAATCAACATGCTTATAGACTCTGCATTCATCTGTGAGCTACTTGAGATGCCTTATAGGGAAATCCAGGTACTGACAATTTATAGTTCTTTCTCTGTCCAGTGAAGCAAATAGGCATAATGATGGGTTTTCCTTTTGTTCAAAGTATTCCAACTCAGTTAAAACAGACTTAAAGAACAAAACTTTCTGTTCAAAAAGAAAAATCTTTTTCTAATCAATTTCTGTATATCCTATAATCTACTTCACTTTTAATTCAGCTTATTTAATCGAGTGCCAGAGGCGACTAGACTCGAAATGTTATATATTGAGACAGAACTGCAAGCAATTCGTGTTAAGGAGTTAAGAATTAAGCCCTGGGTTTAACTTCCCAGTGAGGTGTTGAATACTGTAGTATATTTGGAAAATTTACGCTTCCCTCCACTCTATCTGTGGAAGCTACATAATTCCACTCAGAGAATTATTCTCCAGTGTCAGCTACTTATCAACATAGATTATTTCAAAGATGTTCTTATTGACATATGTTCATTAGAAATCTATGGTTGTGGTGACATAGACAAAATGCTGTGACACCTATTCCGTTCTTGGAAGCACTCTAACTCTGATATTCCATTGTAATATGTGGGCCTTCATATATTTAAAGAATTTTTTCTTTTCAATTGCAAAAACTATCTATTAAATTTTGGAAATAGGTTTTTATCTTCACCTCCAGGTATTCTGTCTTTCACTTTGTACCAAAAACTGCCATTTATTTGACCTAAAAATACTAATTTCTTTTTATGTTTTTGGACGTCAAATATCTCCATAATGAAACCAGACTTTTTTCCCCCATGGAAATGTATTTTATAACACCAAAATGTACATGGAAGAGAAACAACTGGGAAGCAATACTGCGGTCAGGAAATTCAAACAAACTCATAAAAATAGAACAATTCGATTGAATTAGTACCTTGCAAGTTAATTTTCTACCCACATAAAATATATATGAGATATATACATGTGAAGAAGAAATACAACTTAAAGATTTGGAGAATCGAGATGGTGAAATAGGGTAAGGACACGTTTAAACAGACGGAGAAACATTAGCCAGTGTGAAGCAGAGAGGGAACATTCCAGGAAACAGGAGATGACAGAACAACAGCAGAGAGGTACCTGGAGACTGTCAGACACAAGAAAGCAGCAGACACAACGGTGTAGTGGTACAGTGACTGATACCCCAGCAGCATTCAGAAAATGGAGATCTGGATTGCAGCGGCAGCTGGAACTCCACCAGCAACCAGGTGGGAAGGAATGTTCACTGATGATGAACCAAGATGAACCAAGTTCAGGTGATGAACCAAGACAAAGAACTGCCCATCCTGCTGGTCTGTTTGATTTGAACAAGAACAGAAACAGAGCAACAGATCCCGGAAGGGCAATGCAGGAACAGGGTGGATTTCACAGCCCAGTCTGCCCACTAGAGCTGAATCAGGCACCCTTTTTTTTTTTTTTTTTTTTTTTTTTTTAAGGAGGCAGAGGCTTTGGACAGGAGTGCACATGCACTGGGCTAGAAGTGAACTCATTTCTGGCTCAGTGAACTGCAACAACATGGCATCATACAGGTTCCACCCAAGATAGGTCCAGGTAGCCCCAACACCTAATGGACAGCAGATCAAGAACTCCAGTAGTGGCACTTCAGACACCATTTTGTACAGTGTGGCAAAGACTTTATGACTGCAGGGACAACAATGAGCTATGTATGCGCTAAGATGGGAGTAAACCCAATGAGCTCAGTGCATTGCAGTGGTCCCACAAGGAAAATAATACTGACTGTGGCATTGTTTGGGTCAAAAGAGGTCCATGTGGCCCTCAGACCTAACAGCCAACAGGTTCCAGAAAGATCAACACCACCAACAACAACCTAGCTATATAGGACACCAGGTGTTTCCCTAATCCTGGGACCTACTCCAACTAAAAGTGGGAGAAAGGTTGTACAGACAACAGTCAGCCTGATCCAGCTCTTCTTCCAGCTTTTTGTTGGTTTCCCCCTGGTGACAGGAAATATTTTCCAGGTCTGAGATTTTTTTCATCTGCTTGCCTCATTCTATTTTGGAGACTCATCACTGTGCTTTTTAGTTTGCTCCACTGTATTCTTCATTTTTGATATATCAGCTTTCATTTGATTCATTTCCAGTGTGACATATTTCTTAAATTCCTTGAATGCTTGCTTTATGTGCTTCTCATTGTTGATAAGAAGCTTCATAGCAAGTGTTTTTAATTCTGTATCCCCCATTTTCTCAACATCTTCCTCAGTTAACTCTGAGGTTGGCAAAGGGTTTGCTCCTTTTCAGAGGAGTCTTCAGTAATATTCATTGTAGCTCTGTCTCTTCTTTTGCTCTTGGTCATTGTACTTCTGGTCAGCAGATTCTTCTCCTTAGGGCAGGTTTCTAAGTTGAGTCACCCACAGGTCTACAGTTCGATTTTACTTATCGCATTTGGTACATGGTTCATTGTTTGCCATCACTTGTGCCACTTCCTCTAGTGAGTTCCAGGTCTGGGTTCTTACTTTAAATTTCCACCAACTCCTGGCCCACCACTCTCCACCTCCTGTGTTACCATGCTGACTTACAAAGGAATGTCAATGAAGCTCACAGGAGACCTCTCTCAGGAAACTCTACAGGCCAAAAGAGAATGGAGTGACATATTCCAGCTTCTAAAAGCAAAAATTGTGAGCCCAAAATAACATACCCCCCAAAGCTTTCTTTGTCTTTGAAAATAAAATAAAATCCTTCCACAGTAAGGAAAAGCTGAAAGAATTTGCCTCTTACAAACCTGCCCCACAAAAGATACTTAAAGATGTTCTCTTGACAGAGAATAGGAATAGTGCCCACCAAAATCAAAGGCAAATGTGAAGAATATCCCAGTAAAATAACGACGGAAGACAAAATCAATGAACAACCCATTCCTAAAATGACAGGACCAAATTACCACCCATTCATATGAACCTTGAACCCTGAATATAAATGGCTTAAGCTCAATCAAACATCATAGATTAGTAGACTGGATTAAAAAACAAAACCCATCTGTTTGTTGCCTACAGGAGACATATTTCAACCAACAAAGATCAGTGAAAACTATATCTCATGGATTTTGCTTGTTTTGTTTTCATCTCTTCAAAACTCTTTCTCATTAAATTCTTGAAATGACTCATAAATCATACAGTAGCATAATTTTCTTCAAGAAGATTCTTGATTTCTTTTTCGTTTCTTCAGGGACACATTAGTCCTTCAGTAGCATGTTATTTAACTTCATCGTGTTGTTAATTTCTTTTTTTTTCCTATTATTGATTTTGGATTGTGGCTTTTCATGTAAGGGGATGTATAGCAACTGTGTAATGGAGACAATCATATCCAGATGTGAGGATATAATGCAGTATGCATTTCTACTTCCAGATCAAAGACAGACTCCCAATGAAGCTGTTTACTATATCTTGACAATAGGATGATGGATTCTATGCCATTGTCCATGCCCGCAATGATGGACATATGGCTGTTTATGAAGAACTAAACTATAGTAATAACATAGGGGAACTCAGTGGGTGGCAGGAGAGTATTGGGAGGGGATACTGGAAATCCCAAGATCTATGGAACTGTAACATAAAATGATGAAAATAATAATAATAACAATGAAAGAAGTAAATTTAAAGAAAAAACTTCTCCCATTGAGGGCCATGTTTGAGTTCCAGTTTCCCCATTGCCAATTCAGTTTCCTGCTAAAATACATCCTGGAAAGCAGCAGTACTTGGATCTTTGCTACCCAAGAGGGAATCCCAGGTGGAGTTCTGGGTTCCGAGCTTCAGCCTGGCCCAGCCCTAATTTGTGGTAGGCATCTGGGAGCGACCAATATGGAAGATCTCTTTCTGACTTACAAAATTTGGTAAAAATAAATTTTAATAAATAGAGGGATAAAGGAAAATAGAAACTCAGATACTGAGAAATGTATCCTGGGTCACTCAGAATGAATGGTAGAACTGTGGTCATAATTGGGTTTCCTGCATCTAAAATTCATACTGATAGCCTATTGCACTCAAGTCTGGGAAAGGCTCATTTTAAATAGGGCCATGTCATTTCTCATAAAGATCAACCTTTACCTTTGAAATAGTTCTGGCAGCCTTTGTTTCATATGCATATGTTGCTTATCATAATGTCCTGTGTTTCTATTGCTTCTTTCTCTGAGCAAATCCAGGCACATTCCAGACACTCAAGCTAATCAGCTCTGATAACAGGGAAGCTGGACTGGACTATCATGGGGTTATTTGGCATCTACCCAATGGCTTTGGGATAACCCATTTTTTTCTGGCATTCCTGCAATAAGAATAGGCCTCAGTGACCTGCCACCTCTCCTGTGCTGGATATCAGGTCTGTTTTTGTCTTTGGAAAGTTATGCTCAGAGATCACTGCTGCTGATGCTTCTTAGTAATATGCACATGCTTTTTCCAATCTCTGCTCGTATTGTTATCTTGTCAACCTGGCATTGGCCTTGCTCTGGAATTCTCTCTGATGGTCACCTTTCACAGTAGGTTCACCATGTATTTTCTCAGTTTGCTTTTTACTTAATCTATGCACATACATGTCCACTTGTTTTTTGAAACTGTCCTCTTATCTTTCCTTCTCTGGCTCCCCACTTTTTTTTTTGCCTCTGGCTTCATTTTTCCTTCTATTCATAAAAGAGAGATTACCTCATTATTCTCTAAGCCTTACTCAATTTCTTCCTTTTTTGTTTTTAACATATATTTGCTTTTGTGACTTCATCTATGATCTCAAGTTTGAATGATTCCCAAATCCACAGTTCAAGTGATGTCTTTCTTTGGTGATAGCCTTCCATTTCCATAGGCCTACTGGATAGTTTGACGTCAACGCCCAGCTGCCATCTTGAACCTGTGTCTAAACTTGAACGCCTCCTGGACCTTCAGTCATTATCTCCCTGGTGACATCACTTCTCCATTTATCCAAGGTCAGTCTTGTGTATTTGCTTGGATTTCTTCATTGTCTTCCCCAGAACGCAACATTGAAACTTTTCTGACATCCACATTATCCTCTTCTGCTATGGTCATCATAGTTCAGACCAGATCTGTTGCAATGAGTCATCTTTCTTCATTTCCTAGTGACTACATCCTATTCTAACTAGTTATCTTTTCATCTGATATGATTCGTGTGTTCATAACCTAATTAGTTATGTTATTTTTAATTTGATGTGATTTGGGTTGCTGCTTCCCTGCCATTTACTTTTCTATACACCCTCTCAATTTTAAAATGATAAAAGTCAAATTGTAAAATAATGAAAAATTTAAAATAATGTAACACAAATAGAAAGAAGTTCTCTCATCGAAAACATAAACCCACTCCTTCTTCCCCAAAGTTTAATAAGGAATCTTAGCTTCCTGGTGCCATTTTCTATTTGGGGTTGGTACAGGTGGCAAGGAAATACAAATCATCTCCTGGTCTCCTTCTTTTGTAATGTAGTTTCTCTGAGCTGATTCCTCTGCTGGGAACAACTGGCTCTCGAAAGTCAAGTTTGATAAATGCTGTCTCTGAGACTGTGTTCATTTTGTATTAGCACAAACGTATGTACTTTTCAGCCTCCGGGCCTGGTTTACAAAATTCTTTATTGCTGTTCCCTTCTGAAGGAAGATAAGGTATAAAACTTCTTATTGATTTTGGAAGCATATTCTGCAATATAAACAACACCTATCTGAGAAACCTAATACTAATCACAGAAAAATGTGATCATGTGGGACCTGGAGTACAAGCATTTCCAGGACCATTTTCTCTTTATTGTTCAAGGCTCTCTGAAAAACAGTTCTCTCAATGGAAATATACAGAGCACAAAACAGAGTATTGGACTCTTTTCTGATAACAACATTGGCAGAATTCTTGTGTATTCCATCTCCCTCTGGTGAATTAAACCCTAGGTTTCCTTGTTCATTGATTATTGTAACTTAATGGAACTCTCAGCCCAGT
This sequence comes from Ochotona curzoniae, assembly GCF_017591425.1. Taxonomy (NCBI): domain Eukaryota; kingdom Metazoa; phylum Chordata; class Mammalia; order Lagomorpha; family Ochotonidae; genus Ochotona; species Ochotona curzoniae. The sequence continues at coordinate 26,915,874 of NW_024465582.1, forward strand.
AGCTCCTAAGACAGCTTTGACGCCCAAGTTCATGTGGCTGGCTCCAGACACAGACCATGGGTGATAAAATGTACACAGAGCATCCAATGTCCTACCCATGAGTCTAATGCTATTCTTCGTGAGTGGAAAGGTGTTACATGAACCCACTCAGAACTGTGATTCAAGGCAAAAGTAGAACCAGACGCAGATCATAGCAAGTGGCTACAGGCACGGTTAGGAGCTGAGATGGACCTTCCTGGCCTGGCTCTAAGAGCCACACCTCAACAATAAGCCATCTTGGGAACCCTTTGCTGAGGTTCTTTCCACCATAGTTTTCTATCATCCTTCTATCATCCTTCATGGTGGGTTTTTAGCTAGTGTACTGAGGCACATGACCCCCATTGGTGAGCCTATGGAGTGAGTGAAACGAGTTCAACTGATGCAGCTTCCTTTATGCTAGAAGACCTGAGGTGACTTCCCCCTCCCCCCTGGATTTCATTGTGCTGCAGTTTGCCCTTCAGTGTCATTGCCAGAAGTGCTTGTAACTCCAAGTTGCAGAATCAACTTCTGAAAGGGCTATAACTTGGTGGCAGCTGTGGGGGATGCTATTGGGCTACTGTTCGATTCTCCCTCTTGCCTTCTGAAGATTCTTTCTCTCCTCTAATAGGGGCCTACTCTCTCATGTGTGTCTCTTGCCTCCTTCATTCACACTGATCTCTAGCATTCTGTATTCTGAAGAAATCATTTTTTCTTTTCTTTTTTGGTCTCTTAAGAAATCAAAATTCCCTTTCCTTCTTAGGAGCTGTGTGAACTATACAAGGAAAATTTTTCTAGCTGAGAGGAATATAAAAGGATAGCCTATAAGGTGAGAAAGTTCAATTCTAAGCCATTGGGCTATCCTTATGTTGTCCCCATCCCCTCCACATTAAAATCAGCTCCCAAGAAAGAATCCTAACAGATAACATGTGGTCTCCCTGAAGCAGAGTAGAACACTTGGTCTTCCCAAGGCAGTGTTGCTGGTTGGGGGTGGGGTAACCACTATCCTGGGACACTTGCCAAGCGTGGAGAAGTCATGGTGTGAAAGTTTAGGCAGCTCTGCCCAGCATATCTCTTTCAGATGTTCACATCTATATCCCGAGGGTCATGCTGTGGAAGACAATGAAGAAAGAGCAACCAAGGCCGAGTTTGTGCACATCATGTCTGTCTTCTGCTAGGGACAGAGAGGTGAATGGCAGGGAGGCATCTACCAAAATGGAGCACCAAGTGATGGAGAGCCTGTTTATAGCACATCGGACATCCCCATTTCCTTCCTCACGTGGCACCTCCTCACTCTTCCAACACTCACATTTTTGGAAAGGACCCAGGATGCAAATGTAGCTGTAGGATTTGGATGTCATTCCTTTCAGAATGAGTCAAGAGGCCACAAAACAGAAAGGTCATCTTTTCTCATATAAACAATCTGTTCCTTGGGGTTGCAGTCTGGTTTCTGCAGAGGTAACCTTTGCTGCCTGTTTGTTCTGACTGTTAGAATGAAAGAAGCTAGAGACATGTCAAAAAAATTGGGACATGCAAGGGGGCTTCAAAAAACTCATGGAAAACACATGTGATGAGGAAACTGGACATGCATTTCAAAATTTTTTTTTGCACAAAACAAACTTAACTTCTAATTCCATTTTACATGAACTTTCTAAAGTTCCCCAATGACTGTTCCTAGCAAATTTACCATTGCATTGTTCACAGAATCATTGTAGTCCCTCACTTTCTCTAAGAAAGTAATTAAGACATGACCTTAAGTAGTAATGCAATGAAAGTCTAAAAGATGTGCATGGTCCTTGGACTTTTACAATGGTACTTTTGCTTCGGGGCAAGTTTGGAGGCTGAACGGGGCTGTGATAAGAGTTCCCATTTGGAGTTAGATCTGGTTTAGATCTGTTTCCCCATAGGAGAGGCTGTGTTGCTTATTCTCTTTGATCCCATTTTTCTATCTACAAGTGTAATAATAACTTTTAAATCTTTCCAGGTTATTAGGAGGTTCAAATGAGAAAATTTATGTGAAGCATCTGGCAGGAGTTGATACTCAGTATATTGTAGGTTGCCTCTGTGGCTGGAGACTGATGGTTGCTTAACCAATATGTGTCCTCTTTTTTTATTTAGTGCCAGAACCCTGATTGCATTCAGATGGCTGTTTGCTTAGTAATGAGACCATGTCTTCCATCTTTCCCTGCTGCTAGATGTGCTCACGTGACTTGTTCTTAACCAACAAAAATTAGAAGTTGTTGAGAATCGGGAAAGGATACTTAATGTGAAGTTTTTCTAGTCCTTCACTACTTCCCTCTGCTTCTCCTGGGAAGTAGATGTGAAGGCTAGAGTTATAAAAGCAGTTTTGAGGGTACAGCCATATGCTGAGGACAATAAAGGAAGATCTCTGGGTCCTTAACAATATTGTATAGCTGTTGCTGCCTAGGATACATCATGTCTGGCATTTTCTAAACCATGTGAACTGAGTCAATTTCTACTTGGCTGAAGCAGCTCTTATTTTGAGTTCCTGTTATTAAGCAGTGGAGTATAATTTCTAACCAGTGCACTTTTCCCTTTTACCTGTGTGATCTTATTTAATGATCACTTTCATACTGTGGGCTAGTACAGTCTTCCTGGTTTTATAGACTCAAACACTGAAGGGAGTTATTTTGCTCAGCATCACACAGCAACTGCAAGCTGCTGCTAATTTCAGGCTGCTTTCTTTTGCCATTTCTGCTACAAAGAGAAATCTTTTCTGTTTTTTTAATTACCGAATGTTCTTTTTTATTTAAATTTTATTATTATAAAATGTATTTGAATGTTTATTACCAAGGTGAGGGTGGGGAACAGACTCATGTGTATCTTTGATTCATTCTGATTAAGATGGAGAGGGTGTGTGGTGGGAGGTAGGTGGTGCAAAATGTTCAGTTTTTCCTCCTGTGTCCATGATGGTGGGAGTAGCAGGGAGAGAGTACACTGCTCCTTACTATTATATTACATTAACGTCCAGAGAGAAGATGGCTATTTAGGGCTCTGATGTGGGGCAGAATGTTCCAAGGGTATTACTTGACTGATCTTGACTGTCCTGAGAAATTGTTAGTGTCCTTACACCAGAGGTGCGGAATTCTTTGTAAGGTCTGTCGGCTTTGTCTACCTCTTTGTGTCCAAAGACTTAGAGCCAGGCCCAGAGTGTTGTTGAAACTATTCTACTTTCCATCTCTTGATGAAGTACTTCAAGTCTTCTATTGGCTAAGATGAGCTGGCTGAATTATTTTCCACGTGTGTCTAGGTATGCTCCCCGTTCTTGCATGAGGTCCAGGAAGTGAGGTGGCCTAGTCCTGCAACCTGTGTTCTAGAATCAGACCACATACTTATGTGATTTTCCCTGAGGTCAGAGGTCAAGTGCAGTGGTCTAGTTGGAGCGTCCCTAAGAAATCTCACCTGGGAGGTCTTCTTACCTTGCTCTTGTGTGTGCCAGCTGGTGTGCTGTTGGGCTCAGTCTGCCACCCATACCAGCCAACACATAGAACAGTGCATGCAGCTGCCTCATTGGCAGAGGGGAATCTTTTTTGTGTTCTCTTAGACTCTTCTACAAGTCTTGTGGGCATGGTGACACGATGACTAAATGGCCAAATTCTGGGACCAGACTACCCAAATTTGAATCTTGCTTCTGGGAAACTAATATGCAAATTGCTTGACTTTCTGGGTCACAACTTCTTCTTTTGTATATGAGGATAGCATTATCCATTCAATGAGATAATACATGTAAAATGCTTAGCACAATACTTGTGGATAGGCTACTTGATGTTAGTTTTTTTTTTTTTCTACACAAGGCAGAGAAATCTTCTTGCTGGACACAAGGCCTTTAAGATCATAGCTACTCTGTGAATGATGTATCATTTTCTGTTGTTTCATATTTCTATCAGCGTTATGGAGTTTCTTAACCAATTACTCTTTCAGGTGGTACAAGTAGAAGCTTCCTGAAGGACTAGGACATCTGAGAATCCTTGGGGGTGGGAGACGAAGTCTTTGTTCTACAAAATAGTGAGACCTGGTAACTGTTAGAAATCTGTACTGGAGAACAGGGCATGGGAGACTAACCGTTACATACAAAGTAAAGGTTTCAAAAAACCGTGGCTATATCTTTGGGAAGGAAAAAAATTTTTTTTTTAGGCTACAGACAGCAGGTTGAAGCAGAGAGTAAGAAGGAAGACTGAAAGGGAAGAAAACGAAATCATGAAATGGCAGGAGAATCCCCAAGCCTGGTGGATTCTGGGTGGCCTGGATTTTAGTTCTTGTGGGTTTCACACTGTGGTGACCTGGCAGACGTGGAAAGAGGGAAGGCTTAGGGAAAAGGTTCTCCGTGGGAGCATTCTCAAACTATTTTTGCTATGGTGTTTTTGTGAAAAGGTGGTACAATTTGTGATGATGTAGACCATGATAACAGCTTCAGAAGAAGCCGTTAAAAGTTCCTTGGAGGGTTGTCAGGGGAGGGTCTTCTTTTTGTGTTTGTTTCTGTTTGAGCCCATGACAAGGACCTTCCCAGGTCTTTGCAATCTACACCTGCTTGGCCTCAACTCCTATGCATTGTCTACCTTGGAGACTCTTGATTAGTTTCCTTGTATAATTTGCTATAAACTCCTAAAATTAAAATGGGTCTTTGTTTTTGTCCTCTCGGTCAGTTGGGGGAGAGGTGAGGAGACTGTCTGAGCTATGCTGATGGAGGTGAGCACGGGGAGGGGTCATGATGGAGCAGGAACGGGTCTGGAGTATGCCCACAGGCAAGCAGAGTCAGGGAGGCACAATCTTGGACCTTGGAATCAGAAGGATGAAGGAGGGTCTTCTCCTGGCCAGCCTGCCTTGTTTGGGCCAGTTCTGTGTCTCCTCCACCTCACTGTTGAGTTTCACTGAAGTTCATCATCTGAGATGAAAGGGGCACGTGGGTTTTCAATAGTCTCAGCTCAGTTACTCCATGGGAAGGAATGCATTTAGGGAGCAGAAGTACCTCTGCTTAGGATGCGGCTCTGTGCTGAGCAGTACAAGGTTAGTTAGATTACATATACCACACCTAACGTAGTAATGAACATCAGAGCTTAGCTCGGAACGCTTGCATGAGCCTATAGTTGGGCAGAATCCTCTAACACAAACCCAATTTTATGATGAAGTACTTTTGCTATATTTACCTATATTTTTATTTATAATAACCTACTGAAGACTGTTGAAAGTGAAAAACAAGGTAATTGTATGGTCATTCATCTGGGACATACACAGCAGGAGACACAGAAGGTCTTACAATGGCAGGCAGAAACACAAAGCATTATCCACTGCCAAGCATCAAGAGAAAATCTGACTGGAGAAAATCTCAAAATCCAAACTATGATTTCTATTGAATCTGTATTACTTTGTACCACTAATTTCCTTTTGCCCTCTCCTGCCATACCTCTCCACCCACTCCAATTCTGTCATGTGTCCAGTCTTGTGTGTCTTCAGCAGATGTTCTCAGTATCCGATGGGAGTCCATCAGTGGTGAGTCAGCCCCTCTGGGGTGATTATGGAGTGACCTACAGCATCTGGGAGACTTCCCTAGGTTCTCCTGGTGGATATGGCCCCAGGCTGGTGGGGAGTCAACTCCCCAGTGGAAACAACTGAAGCAGGTCTTTGGGAATCACAAGGAGCAGGACATCATCTGCCAAGAGTACTGGGTTCCAGGTGCTGGCTTTCCCTTCCCCCATCATGACTGCAAACTGTGATTTGCTGTACATAGCCCCATCCTGGTTTTAAAATATCGCAGGGCAGCCCTTCTTGTTTATTTCCTCTAAGTGACTTCTGAAGCCATTGGGAAAGAGCTGTCCAAACTGAGCTATAAACACTGAAAGTTGGCTTTGTTGATCACAAAAATAACTTGGCAATGTTGTGTGTGTGTAGGAAACTTGACTCCAAGCCATCTCAACCCTGAAGCAATTGCCAGGGAGTCTCTTGGATACTCACAGTATTGGAAAGATGCTCTAGGGATTTAGTGTTCCAGGGGCAGCCTCCTCTATGATGCTGCCGGGGAAGGGCATGAATCTGCACTCCAAATGAAAACTCCATCTGCACCCCCACATCCCGTGACTCATACCTCAGAGGCAGTATAACAGCGAGCCATTGTGCAGGAGCTAACTTGCTAGGTAGTAAGTTTGACTTCCTTTTAGTTGGAAAGCTTTTTTGGTCAGTGTTCAAGTTATCTGTTGTTGCGCAATACAATCTCCAAACACAGTGGCTTAAAACAACAATCATCTAGTTTGCTTATGGGCTTGCAATTTGGCCAGGGTTTGGCAGGCACAGCTCATCTTGCTCTAGAGTGTCACTTGGGGACGTTTGAAAGCTGGAGGTGACTCAGTGCCTGGGGGCTGGAATAATCCAAAGGTTTCTCACTCACGTGTCTGACATTTATGCAGGCTGTTGGCTGGGACAATTAGTAACAATGATTCCCCAGAACACCTACACGTGGCTGCTTCATGTGGCTGCCTGCTTCTCCTAGCATCATGGCTGGGTCCTGAGGAAGAGCTATTTAGTGCATTTTCTGCATTAGGCAAGGCAGATGGATATGGTATTTTTATGACCTTGCCTTAGACGTCATTGAACTGTATTGGTCAAGATGGTCTTACTCAGCTTCTGGAAATGTTCTTCTTTAACATTATTTTTATAATATTACTTGTGATTCATTTGTTCTGGTCTCTTGTAAAAGCAGATTAGTCATCTATTTATTGGGTCATCTTTGTCAACCCAATAATTTATATTTGATAGTTTCTTGTGCATCTGAGTGGAATTCTCATGTTTACCCTCTACATGATTTAGTTTTCTGCAGTCACAATTCTGTTCTTTAAAGAACTAAATTTTGCTAAAGCATTTAAAAACTATGCTCTTTCCTTAACTCTGCAGGTTTTAAGATTAATATTTAATGTTTTTAGCTTTTATTTCTAAAATCAAGGTTTTATATTAATTTTGCTACAGATAGTCAGTGGGAAGTGTTTTTGAAAATAGTCTTTCCCCAACACTTAAATAACGAAATGGACTTATGACCGTTCCTGAAGGACTACCTGTCGTACTAGAGGGGAAATCAGTAGTGCGATGGCTGAGAGGACTTGGGGAGGGGAATGGGAAATCCCAGAGCCTATGGAACTGTGTCATAAAAGCAAAACAAAAAACAAAAAAATCCTACTTTCAAATAGAAACAAAGGAAAGAAAATAGGATTTCCCAAAATATGTTTTCCTGTTAACTCTTAAGTTCTTTCTTGCCCAGAACACTTTCATGATTTCTGAGTTTTAAATTGGGTCTTATGTCTATCCTTGAACAAGATCTAGTCCAGAGTGCTAGAACTTCCAAAAATATGGGCGTGCTTATCTGGGTCTTTTCATGTCCAGCAGGAGATAGCGTAGTCCATCCTCTTGCACATTTGATTTGGAGACTGGTACTCTTAGGGGATGCTTGTAGAGGGTGGGTAAGCTGGGGAGGCTTCCAGAATTCCAAAATGCATCTCTCTCTCTCTTTTTTAAAGATTTATTTCTATTGTTATTATTTTTTTTATTGTGAAGTCAGATATACAGAGAGGAGGAAATACAGAGAGAAAGATCTTCTGTCCGATGATTCACTCCCCAAGTGACTGCAATGGCCGGTGCTGTGCCAATCTGGAGCCAGGAGGCAGAACTTCCTCCAGGTCTCCCACATGGGTGCAGGGTCCCAAGGCTTTGGACCATCCTCGACTGCTTTCCGAGGTTACAAGCAGGGAGCTGGATGCAAAGTGGAGCTGCTGGGATTAGAACTGGCGCCCATATTGGATCCCAGCACTTTCAAGGCGAGGACTTTAGCTGCTAGGCCACCACGTCGTGCCCCCAAAATGCATCTCTCTTTCAAACAAAACAAAACAAAACAAAAAAAATTGCACCTCTTTAAGGTTTGTTTTCTATGTTTGAAATTGCTACTGCACTTACCACCTTTCCAGAACCTGAGTTCACATAAGGGCACAGGCCGACCATGTCTCACCTCTTTTGGGAATAACTGTCTGTTGTGTGGAAGAAGGTCTCAACACAGGGCTGATGAAGATGGCCCCCACTGGGCTGAGAAGCAGCCTTGCCCGGAGAGCCGCCTCTGGTTCCCACATGCAGGTGGTTAGTGTAGTGAGGCTGTGTTTTCTGTTGAGCTTCTCTTGTGGTCAGTATGGGTTGTGCCTGCCAGGTGGGGACAGGTAGACACTGAAGGGAAGTCTTCTTGGTTGCCTTTCAGCATAGCTCTGTTTCCCACTTTGAACACTCCATGCTAAGGATTGGGAGAATATCTTCCATCCCCTGGTGTCACACTGCTTCCTATTGAAGTGAGATTCTAATTCAACATCAGCATTTTCCTTCCATCTGCAGCTAGGGATTCTTTACGCAAGTGCCTTTGCCTACAATTTTTTGGCCTACGAATTATACCCTTCTCTGGTTTGAATCATGAGCTTTTGTCTTTATCTTTCACTCCCAGGTTTTTATTTCTGCAGTGATAAGTCTGACACACTTCAGGGTCAGGTAATATGGAGATTTCTGTACCTGCATCACTTTCCCCTCAAGTCTGATTTGATGAACTTACACTGAAACTTCTCAGTCTTAGCACCTGTGATATTTTGAGCCACCCCCTTTCTTAAATGGAGGGACATGTCGTAGGCACTGTGTGATGTTCAACAGCATCTACTGACTAGATACTGAGAATAGTCTGGCCTCTAGCTGAGAACCAGTGCTGTGGGGCTGCTATGATATGCCTTTACCAAGTAGTGGAATCCAAAACCATGGCACACACAACCTGGAGGTTGTACAGTTTAGCAAGAGATCACTTGGCCCAGTTCCCCTCTGTTAGGCAAGGAAGGTGCTCTTCTTGGCTATGACAAATGAAGTGAGAGGCAGACTATGGGGAGGAAACAGCATCTATGACCTGCCCAAGATTGTCAAGACTCCTGTTTCTTGTCTTCTAGAGCCTTCCCTATGTACTTCTTAGTTATGGCTCATTAGTAGATCAAATTTGTCCATATGGGAATCTTAGCTGACAGGCTTTTCTATCTTCATTTATCTGAGAAATGGGGAAACACTGAGAATGACTCAATTGGCCAACAATGTATACATGTTAGTATTTCTATCCTCTGAAAATGATCAGTTCTCTCCTTGTTCAGTTTAGCTCTGCAGGCGTGAGTGAAGATGAATGATGGAGGAGAGATGGAAATGGACATCAGAGTTCACTCTCTTGACCCTTTCTGGTCCTCATCACTGTCATATTAGAGTAAGTTATGAGGAAGCAAAAGCTGGGGAGAATGCGACTTACATTAAAAACAGGCTGTTGGAGAAAAATGCCACAGCTCCAAGATAGAAAAGTCCTGGCTAGCCAGTTGGGTGGAGAGTGAGCAAAATCTGTACTGGGAATATACAAAGATAAGTGTATGGGTGGCAGATGTTTGGTCTAGGGTTCAGGCATTGGTTGAGATACCTGTATCCTGTCTCAGAATGCCTGAGGTTGAGTGTCAGCTCTTACTTCACATTCTAGCAGCCAGATGATGTTGCTCCTGGGAGGAAGCAGGCAATGGGCAAAAGGGTTAGGTCCTTGCCACCCATAAGGGAGACCCAGATTGTGTTCTTGAGCTCCTGGCTTGGGTCTGGTTCAGTTGTTTTGGACATCTGAGGAGTGAATCAATAGTTGGGAACCCTCATTCTTAGTCTATCTCTGTGGTTTTGAAGTAACATATACACTACAGGTGATAGTCCAAGTCCATGCAGCTGCTGAAATAACCGATTTGGGAACCACACAGTTATCATATCACATGAGTATTTAAGCTCATGAGAAGCTCAAGTCTTAAGGTCTCATTTCATGTTGGGGCCAAGAATGACCCACATGGAAATACATACATTCCCCAGGACTAACAAATGGTTCTATGGTGTAAGTCTTCCTCCTCTACTTGGAAAAGAATTAGTTTTACACACATGCTTGGAGTGTGCTGATGAGGGAACAAGGAAAAAGGTGGGTACTTCCCTATTCTCACTAGTGTTACTGCTGAATTCATGTCGCAGCAATATAAGGACAATGGTCAAGGAAGGAGGGGCTGCCTAGAATAAGCTCTTGTTGTCTAGGGCTGGTGACCACTGGAGCATTCACCCCTCTTGCTATACTTACTTCTTCAGCAGCAGCAGCTCTTGTGGATGATTATTAACTCCTTACTGTGTGTAAGGTTCTGGGATGTGAAGCTGCTGCAATGGAAATAGTTTCTGCCCTTCAGGGCTTGCGATCCATTAGGGCAGACAGATGAGCAGGATAGCAGGTGGGAAAAGTCAAACACCAAGGTAACAGCCACTACAACAGCTCAAGACAGTCCATGCTGAATGCCCGCTGGTGGTCTAGGTAGACCATGTCCCAGGGTCCTGGGGAGAGTTATTGCTATTCATCGAGGTGTGTGGGGGAAGGCTGCTTGCTTGAAACTTAAGGCTGGGAAGAAAAAGTGGCTATAATCACCTGGTGTCACCCTTCCCAACGTGATTCGTTCATCTCATTTGTTCATCATGAGCATTGCTGTTTTAAAGATTTGTTTTATTTATTTGAAAAGCAGAGTTACACAGAGGGAGGAAGAGACGCACAGAGAGAGATCTTCTATCCATGGATTCATTCCCCACATGACTGCAATGGCCAGGGCAGGACCAGGCTAAAGCAGGTCCTTTTAGCTCCCTCAAGTGAGTATAGGGGTTTAGGTACTTGGGGAATATTCTGTTGTTTCCCTCTTGCACATTAGCAGGTAGCTGGATTGGATGTGAAGCATTCTAGACTTGAACCAGTGTCTTTATGGGATGCTGGCATATGTTATGCAAGGCATAACCCACTATGCCACAAGGCAGGCCCCCACAAATATTCTTCAAGTTAATGTTACTCATAAACTCATGTTATGGATAAGGAGGCAGAGGTTTTTTTTTTTTTGTTGTTGTTGTTGTCGTTAAACTATAGAATGTGATGAACAGCTTGGGTACTTCACTGCATGATGCATATTGTGGTTGGAATATACATGGCTTCATTTATTTCCCTTCAGTCTTGTGGCATTGTATCATGATTATTACCAGTACTTTACTCTTCCAGTTCTAAGGGCAAGGAAACAGACGCTCAGCATAGCTAAGTAGCCTTTTCAGACCATTTAGTCAGTCTGTGACTTCAAATCTGAACCTGTTTTATTTTTACCACATAGGTATGACTTGCAGAAGTAAACAGGAAGTGTAGCTGACATTTTTGGTAGGGAGGGTAGCTTAGGCAAAAATGTGCTTGGTGTACACAGAAATGTACGTGATATGCTTGGGGGAAAAACCCAAATGCCATGTTGACCACAGCAGGTGCTCTGTGAGGCGATAGCTGGGAGATAACTTAGATGGGTGGTAAGGCACTAATGTGCTTTTTTGGTTGCAAATGTAGCGGGATGTGGGTGGGTTCTATGGGTGGCAGGGGAGAGCATGGAAAATGGCCATGCCAGGTAGCCCAGTATAAAAAAAGACCAGGAATGACCTGAGAACCAGCACCAAAGAAAGATCGGCCAGCCTGGGTGGATTACATTTGGCTAAAGATGCATGAAAAATTAATAATGTAGACATTCAGATTGTACAGAAGTGACTGGGGGAATGAAGCCTGACAGATAAAGATGTCCCAAGAGGTTGCTTATTCCTTTTTTTTTTTTTTTTGGTAAATGAATATCAATTTAATTTGTGGACTGGTCTTGGAATATCAAGAGCTAACACTACCTGGAGCAATCATCTCATCATGCCTCAGGTCAGTGAAGGTACCTACTGGCCAGCAGTGGTTCAACAGGTGATTCTGTTCCGGGTGAATTGGTAGCTCTGGAATTTCAGGCAGGCTGCATTTCAACAATCCAACACACTTTTGAAGTTTCTCTCAGCAGTTATACACATGGGATGATAGGTTGGCTCTTTCTGGTTCTTGGGTTGCTGGGAAATGGGGAAGGGACCATAGGGACAAAAAGTGCACTTACACGCATTCTTACTCACTTGGGGGATTGAGCCACTTCCACACAGAAATCAGCATTGTGCCATCTTGGTTAGGGCTGCTGTGTTAGTCTGTTCAAGCTGCTACAACAGAATACCATGTTCTGGGTTGCTTATACACAGTGGAAATCTATTTCTCCCAGTTCTGCGGCATGTAGGAAGTGCCCATCAAATGCGATGTCTAGGGAAAGATTATTTTTTTTTTTTAAATTAAGGGATGATACTTCCTAATTGTGTCCTCACATGGTAGAAGGGTGAGGCAACTCTCCTGGACATCTTTCATCAGGATGCTGGTCCCGTTTCCAGTTGCATAATCACCCCCATTAGCTCCACATCCTATACCATGACACCGAGGATTAGGTTTGAATGGACAAGTTTTAGGGGCGCATACACACCCAGGTCAGAGCAGCCAAGTTTTTCTGTAAGACGTGGAACAGTGCTGCCCCAGGAATCCTGTTGTTAGAGTTAACATACAGTAGCAAATACATCCAGCCTACGTGATGTTCCTCCTTGTGTAGTCCACAAGGAAGTGTGATGGGACTTAGAGAGAAAGTCAGAAATAACTGGTGGGATGCACACAGGAAGCTGGAAGGCTTGTGCTAGCCAGATGAGGGCAGAAGTTCATGAGTTGCTAGTCTTCTACATAAGACAATAAAACCTGAGAAACTGGAACAATAAAAACGTACAGGATCACCATTTAAAAAATCTTTAAAACATCAATGCTAAGGGAGAGAAGTGACTTCAGAGTCAGATGAACTAAATATTCAATCTTTGTTTTAGAAACTCAGTCTCTTCCAAACTCTATTGTCTCATTGTGAGAACGGAAATATTATCACTTACTTTGTAGAGTAATTGGGAAAATCAGACATAGCATAAATGGCAAGAGTAAGTGGCCTGGCATGGTAGCCTAATGGCTAATGTCCTTGCCTTGCATGTGCTGGGCTGCCCTGCTTCCCATCCAGCTTCCTACTGTGGTCTAGGAAAACAGTTGAGGATGGCCCAAAGTCTTGTGGCCCTGCACCGGAATGGGAGATCCAGAAGAGACTCCAGACTCCTGGCTTTGGATTGGCGCAACTCCAGCCATAGCAGTTGCTTGTGTAGTGAATCAGTGGATGGAAGATCTTCCTCTCTGTCTCTTGTCCTCTCTCTATATCTGAATTTCCAATTAAAAAAATCTTAAAATAAAAAGAGTAAGTGGAATATCTGCCCTGTCCCCAGATCCCCTCCCCTCAATGAATTCCCCTATATCATTACTATAGCATAGCTCTGCATAAACAGTCACACGTTCATAACTGCAGACATGGACAATGGCAGAGAGTCCAGTCTCCCATTGTCAAGATACAGCTAACAGTTTCATTAGCAACCCATCTTTGTTCTGGCAGTACACTGAACTGCATCCTCACATCTGGACATAATCTCTAGTACACAATCACCTCACATCCCTCTTAAATGAAAAACCACAATACAAAATCAACAATAGGAAGAAAAACAGAAATTTATAACACCATGAATTTCTCAAGAGGTTTGGATAGTTCAACAGTCCTGGATTGCTGGTAAACCTGCCACTCCAATCACGACAAAATCTTTCCTGAATCCACTGGCTGCTGTAGTCCACCTTAGTGTCTCCATCTGCCCAGATCTTCCCTGCCAATGATTGGCTGGGGTAGTTGATCAATTTGTTCTGCCCTCCATCCTCTGCCAAATCATGGCTCTCTCTTTATTAAGTTGCACCTTTCTGTGGGACGTTAAGGAGGGGTGGTTGTTTACTCACTGTGCCAGCGTCCTACAGAAAGGTGCAATGGGATCAGCTCTTATGAAGTCTTGGTGGCTGTTCAGGGATCCAACATTGGGCTCAGCAGTGGCTGGTTCAGCAAGTTCTGTGCAGTTGCATGATATAATCAGAGCAGAGTCTAAGAAGTTCTTTCAGAAGCAGGTGGGGATATATTTATTAGGGAGAAATGACAGTGAGATTCTGAATGGAAGGCTACTTCAAGAGACTAGTGGAGACATGAAGAGGCCTTAAGCTTGGGTGACGGCAGGAGGCTTTATTTTCTCTAGGGCCTTGGGAGGTAGAATCTGTATTTTCCTGAGCCGGTGTCCATTGCTGGGGAAATTGGTCCACCGCCATGAGAAATTTAAGGCAGTTTATCGAAAGCAAACCTGCTTTGAACATACCATTGGTGGAGATTCTGGTAAAATGGCTGGGTGGCTTCTGAGATAGAGGGAGATTAGCTCCAAGGATGAGGAAAGTTGTGGAAAAAGAATAGATGATCCACATACTCTAAGGCAGCCAAGAAGCCGACTCATGCTCCTTGATAGATATCGTTGTACGTGGTTCTGTCACACCAAGTTAAAACAATTTCACAGTCTACAGGAATCTTCCTGTGGAATGAGAAGACTTCAGACTAGAGATCCAAAGTCATCACAGATCTCTAGAAACACTCATTCCTATTGTGATGCCGTGTTTGCTTTTTCACAGAGGATCAGATTTTAAAAATTTCTCTGTTGTGCTACATTCTTGCTTTATTTTCTTTGGCATCTATGCAGGATACAATGGATGAAGTGACAGTGGCTAATCGCCATCCTCCATCAAAATAAGCAAACTTTTGGATTAAAGTTGGGCGTTCTCCAAGACATACTACCCAAACACCTCCCATTCTGTGATTTTTGAATCCCATTCTTTTTCCTGTGATTTGCATGGCATTCTCTTTGTTGGATTTTCGGAGAATGTGAAGCTGGTTCACAAGGGCTTTACCACAGGGCACAGGGCAGCAGGCATCATTTTTGAATGTGAGAACTTCTCTTGTGCTCATTGACTTCATTAATTCTGCCAGAAACAATGTGCACTGGGACATAAGCTGAGAAGATAGTTCTTGCAGACCTCTAACCTGCGTTTCAATGCTTTCCTTGTAATGGTCTACCTCGCAAGCCTTCTTCCCTTCTGCTACCAGTCACCGGTGGAGACTGTTGAAGGAACCAGTGTGCAGCGTGTTGCTGATGTCTGGTCTCAGTCCAAGGACAGCCACAGTAACTTTGCTTTGGCAGTTTCCTGTCAGATTAAAATCTGAAGCCTCAAGATGTGTCCCTTGTATGATGGATATTGTGCTGCTGTCACTTTAGGGGCTAAGTTCACTATGTCGGACGGCCCTTTATGCACAGACGGTATTCCTTAGTGTTGCGCCAGTGGCAAGAGTTGTTTCCCCCAATGTGGCCATTGCTGGCTTGGTGCTCTCAACTTGGACAGCATGAGGACTTTAGGGGCAACTGCTGGAGATGGGATGCTTGGACACAAAAGACCAAGCCCTAGGGGGTTTCTCAGGCTGACCTTCCTTTTCTGCTAGGGTCTGTTCTCTTTCCCTGTCTATCATTGATGAAGGATCTAGAAGAGATGAGGAAACACGGATTTAGGGGCCAATCTTGAGCAGGGTTAAAGCCTAGCATAAGGAATGACAATTTGGATTATGGTTCCCAGTTGTGGGTTTCCTATAAGGAAGCATTTCATAGCTTCTCTCCTGATCATGGGCTCTCAGCAATGAGATCATATTCAGATATGGATCTCTTTCTTTCTACATGGAAAGTCTTTTGGTCTTTAGAATTGCTCACAAACTCCAGAGATCCTTTATATTTATTCCACCAGAGAGCCTAGTAAATTGCAAGAATTCCAGAAGCATTTCTGTCATCTCTTTTAATTGTATGCATGCCCCTACCCAGTCTAGATAATATTAGATCTTTGAAGGATTATAAAAATGGAGATTTGGAGAGATTGACCCCTTTTTAAGTGATGGAGTCCAGATGAGAACCAAGTTTGGTGTTGTTCCGTGTTCCTGTGCTACACTTTCACATTCATTATGGGGCAGCAGGCAGTAGATCCAGTGACTTGACTCTTTGCTATTAAGCTGTGCAGCTTTGAGTGAGTCTTGCTGCCTCTTTGTGCTCAGTTTATTGCTTTAAACACAGGGAGGAGAGTTCCAAATCATTTCATGAAGATCTGCCAGGGCTAGAGTTTGTTATGAAGCAAGAAAGCTTTCAGAAAGTATTAAGTTAAACTTTACTGTAACTAGTTCACCAACATTAGGCAGTATTGACAGAGGGGTTTCTGTTTCATTGCTGTGGCCCACGTATTGTGCAAACAAAATGAAACAGGCCTGGGCTCAGCCCTCAAGGCACATGTGCTAGTCACTTCAGCTAGATGAGCTTTAGAAGATAAATAAATAGGAAAAGGAAACACATCAGTGATTGTACAAATATAAACAGATATAGAGCATAGGCATAAGCATTTGGTTAAGAACAAAATGTTCCCAGAAAGAGGAGTAAAATTATGCTGTAAAATCTTGAAGGATAAAGGTGGTGTTTTGGTTAGAGTGACTCGCAATAGAGAAAACCAGGCATTCTTTGCCGGTGGAGGGCTTGTCTTGGGTGTCAAGGAACACACTTGAATAAATCATTTTTGTGAGTAAGGCACAGGTGGACAAACATCCTAGAGATGGAGAAAGAAGGTTCTGGTAGCCAGGTGTCTTCTGTGCTAAGCTATCTCAGATATGCTGCTTTATTGAATCTCTATTCCATGGGCCACAACCCTCCAGAGTAGAGTTATTAACCTGTTTCAGAAGGGAGAAAGTGGAAACCCAATGAGGTAAAACGTCGTGTTAAATATCACATAGTTGGTATGTGGCAGATACAGATTCTAGCTTGTGTGTTTTTGGCTCCAGAGTTTACGTTCTCATTATTGAGAGGGAGTTTATAGATCAGAATGTGACATATTGACAGGGAAAGGAGAAGATGAGAAAAAGACATGCAAGGATGAGTCAAATCTTCCTGGAGGCATCCTATGATCTGGCAATGTCTTGGCTATCTTAAGGTATGTGGCTGATAGGAGCATTCTAGCTTCTGAATTTTACTTGATAGGAAAAGAGAACTAGAGATAGAGCCCTTGAGGTGGATGTGCATAAGCATCCAGGAACACTAGCTTAGGGCCTGGCTGGCAGGTGGTGTCTGTGAGGGTGGGTAGTGAAATCGCATCAGGATGTTAGAATTCCCTTCTCGTCTCCCAGTTCTTATCAGAATAGTAGCCAGCACCCTGTGCTCACGTTGAATGCCATCTCCACCTTGTCTCATTCCACTGAACACTTTTGCCTTCTTCCTCTTTCTTCAAAGACTTTGTTCATTTAGCTTGATGTCTCAGTTATAGCTGCCAAATCCATCTGATTAAGGACCTCCTTCATGCTGAAGAAATATTTCACTTCTGTCAGGGGTTCCCTGGTCCAGAGTTTAGAGGAGGCACTGAACAAAGTTGGCGGAGTTGGACAGGAGAAATAAGGTGACAGTCAAGAGTTTTTTTGCCAAGAGAGGGTGAAGGTTGGCTGTAGGCATGGCCTTGGACATGGGAAGCTCTGCTCAGCACCAGGTCTTCCTCTTCTCCCATTATCCCTCTGCATTAGGGCAATGACATTGCTCCCTCTCTGTTCCCACAGGCAAAAAGAAGAAGGAAGGAAAATTTTCATGTGCTCAATAGCTATGAAAAGCCAGGAACCAGAAGAATTTTCTGAATTATAAGAAGATATAGATTTTGGAACAACTTTTTTTTGGTGAAGGAAAATGAAGAAACTACTGTATACCACACAAATATGGGGCCTGTGAGGTCCATTCTGATTTCAGAAAGGAATTCTGAGGAGTGACATAAGCTCAGAAGCCCTTTCTAACCTCTGCTCTTCCACATCTGGACGATCCACTCTTTTCCTTCAAAGGAAAAAACCAAATCTACTCAGCAGTGCTCATTGAGTGCCCCTTCCCCCAACTTGGAAATCAGTGTGACAAATTTGCTTAAATATGTTTCATGCCTCACCCTTAGCCCACTTCCTCTCGCTCAAATCCATGATTTTCTTAATATGTTAGTTTTCAAATAACTGACTCTTTCTGGTAAGGGGTACCTACCTGGTGAAAAAATTTTTTTTTGTCTATTTTCCCAATTAAGATGTGAGCTAATATGTCCTGATCCATCCAATGTATCTGCATCCTGAAGCAGGTGCTGGTACCTCCACTTTCCAGACGGAGAAACTAGTGCAGAGATGTAAATCACCTTTTCAACTTACAAAGAATGGCAGAGCCAGGCTTTGAATTCAGGTTGGTCTGACTATGAAGCTTCTTCAGGAAGTGGAGCTGCTTTGTAACATTCATCTCTGTTTTGGTTGGTCTCTGTATGCAAAACCTCACCACTTTGCCAAGAAAGAGCTAACTCTTAGCTTGGTAATAGGTGGAAGATATTAGAATCTATTAGCGTTGGAACTTGCTCTGGGCTAGGGCATATGTGGAGGTGGGAATGGGTGAGACAGAGATGAATTTTGTTTACCTGCAAGCTTGCAATCTAGCCAGGAAAATTAGAATTATTCTGAGAAACCATGAGATTCTAATATGCAATTTAATGCAATAGATGTGAGTTTTTGGAGGAGGAGAAGGTTCTGTTGCCTCAAGGAGAACTCCCAGGAAAAAGACAGGGCATGTGTGTGGCATAAAGTGGCTAATAGCTAATGACACCTGCTACCTCTGCCTACATCCTGCTGAAGAGCCTGGATGATGGAGGGGACTGTCCCTTTCATTCTGGAAATGTGCCTTTGAGTGAAAAAGGAGCCTGTACCCTGTAACTTTACTGCACCCTTGATATTGAGAGCTAAGGGACAGAAGGTTTCACAGAGCACTTTAGAGAACCTAATATTATGTTTACAAAGATTCCTTTGTAAAGGTAAAGGATTTACACTATTTTCTGATCTTTCAGACTAGGCTGGAGGCTGAGAGGGGGAGGTATGGATTGCTGTACATGGATTGTTCTAAAAGTCATTTGTGGGTGCAATATTGATTTTAAAAAAATCAATAAAAATGTTGCTTTCTTCTGGATGTTGGCTTGCCTGTTCTGTGAAATGCTATAATATGCTCCTCTTGGATGCTTGGCCATAGCAGAGATATCAACGTGTTTTCATGGTATGGCATTAAAACAAGAGATTGGCATATAATGAGACGTTGGAGTTTTTGAGACAAAGGAGAGGATGATGAAAGGATGAGGAGAAACATGTGTCCCTGAGCGCCCAGTGTGGTTGAGAAGGGACCCTGGTCTTGTGTTGGCCTCTGGCTTGTAGCTGCCACACAGATGACTGTAAACTGAGTGTAGATCCAATGGTGGTGTTTCCCCTGCTGGCTTCCCTCCCCACTGTTGTCTGTCAGATGTGATCATTCATTTTCTTGGCTGAGCCTTTGGGATTTTCCTACTGACATCATTCTTTCTGACCAGCTTTCCCTTCTCACGGTATTGGCTTAGAAAGACATTTGCTACATCAGCGCAGTAGCTTTTGTTAAATGGGACTCTCACATGAGCCACACTGGAGGTGGCTGTCAGGAACAATGCATCTTGGGTGGTCAGCCTCCCTGTTGCAGGATGGATCTCAAGGCACAGACTTTGGCAAGCAGCAGATGGGAGTTCCCAAGGAAGCCCAGCTGCTGGCATCACAGGCCTGTCCTCCAGCCAGGCTTGTCCATCTGGGACGACCTAGACTGCCACATCCTCTGTGAAAGGAAGAGCATGTGATGTGGAAAGAGACTGGAATTGAAGAGTTTTGCACACAGTCTCTATGTTAATGTAATTCCAATTTCCATTGTGTTAGAGGTTGCGGTTGGAATTCTGGGTCTGTTTTCATTTACCTTCACGTGGAATTCATGAACTTGGCTCACAGAGAAGCTGCATTTTATTTTCCTAGGCCTGAAGGAATCTTAATTTACTCTGATGATGTTTATTCTCCAATAGAGACCTGCTTGTTCCATTCGCTCGCTCATTATACCGTAGAGGTATGTCTGTGTCTCTGTGAGCTTGGAGGAAACCTGCTACTTTCCCCTAGCCACTTCATTAGCATCCATGCCTTGTTTTAAATAATGCTGGAAGGAAGCATTGCCTCTGGGTCTACACCTAATATTTACACTCTTAAGACCAAGAGTACAGCTGGAGGTGCACACACTATGTATTCAAATATTTAAAAACTACACACAATGTCCAAAGTATGTTCAGCTTCCTGCATAGGGCCACTGTGATTATTTCTGGGGACAGGACACTAGTGCTCTGGAAGCTAAAGAATGGTGCTCCCTTGGGGACCAGCCCCACTTTTGTGAGCTGAGCAGTGCGCTCTGCTGGGTAGCTTGGTCTGTCCCTACACTCTGGGTTGAACTGGGACTGTCTTGTCTCAGAATGGGAACCATGAATCAAGTCCAGGTACCAAAATGTTGGAAGGAAACAAACCCTCATTCGAACGATAGAGTAGCATTTTTTAAAAAAGATTTATTTATTTTTATTGCAAAGTCAGATATATGTAGAGAGGAGGAGAGACAGAGTGGAAGATCTTCAGTCTGTTGATTCACTCCCCAAGTGACTGCAACGCCAGAGATGAGTGGATCTGAAGCCAAGAGCCAGGAGCTCTTTTGGGTCTCCCATGTGGGGGCAGGGTCCCAAGGCCTTGGGCTATCCTCAAATGCTTTACCAAGCCACAAGCAGAAAGGTGGATGGGAAGTGGGGCTGCTAGGGTTAGAACAGCCGCCCACATGAGATCCCGGTACATTCAAGCTGAGGACCCTACCTGCTAGGCTACTGCGCCCAGCCCAAGTAATCTTTCTCAATCTGGATTTTCTAATATGTTTGGCACACTTAGGTTGCCTGCATCCCACCCCAGAGAGCCATTCTGTATCGGTTTGAGAATTGACTCCAGTTCCAATTCCAATGTCCTGTGAATGAACACCCTGTGAAGCAGGAGGTGGTGGTGTAATACTTGGGTTCCTGCCACCAATAAGGGAAATCTAGAATAAGTTCTGGGCTTCCAGTATAGTGAGTATTTGGAAAGCAAAGCAGTGGATGAAAAATTCATCCTTGCCTTTGAAATTAAAATAATTAATCAAAATACCTGGATTTTCAAGTAATTTTAAGTACTTCCTGAAACAATACCATTGGAATAGAAAAACAGGGAGAAAATCAGTCTCCCCAGATACCACAAATAGATAATTTATTTTTCCTGACTTCAAGCAACAGTAAGGGGAATGGCATTGTGGTGCATGGGGTTCACCTGCTGCCTATGATGGCAGCATCCCAGATCGAGTGACAGTTTGAGTTCTACCTGCTCTGCTTCCCATCCAGCTCCCAGCTAATGTGCCTGGGAAAGCAGCAGAAAATGGCCCAAGTACTTGGGTCTCTGTCACTCACATCGGGGATCAGGTTGGAGTTCCTTGCTCTTGGATTCTGCCTTTCCTATCCTTGGCCATTGTAGCCATCCGGGGAGTGAATCAGCCAATGAAAGGTTATTTTCTTTTTCTTGCTGTCTCTTTCTTCCTGTCACCCAGCTTTTCAAATAAATGAAATAAATCTTAAAAAGACCCCACAACAAGAGTAAGGACAGAGACCATGATCCTCCTTCTGTTTCCCCTGCCATCCAACACTCACCTCAGTCCCCATTGCTGTCTGCCTGGAAGGCCCCATGGCTCTCTCTCCCTTCATCTGGTTGCTTTCCTTCACTCAATAATGAACGAACTTTCAAGGCATTTTCTTATGAGACTAGAAAGAAAACACATTGTGTTTTGGTGTTTATGATTAGGATGCGGTTTTCTATAATCTCAGGCCTTGAGCAGAAGTGCCTGGGCCTGGTTTTCAGAAGCGTGTTGGTGCCTTGGCCAGTGCTTTCAAGCTCATGGGCAGCCATGCGATAACTTGCAAGGGTCAGGGCACTTCTGGTCTCTACTTTCTCACAGGCACTTACATGGTTAGAGATTTGTCTCATGTTAATGCAACAATCTGCAGTAGGTGTTCAGCGATATTGATGATAGGCAAATACTCTATTCTCTCTAGATTTAGTTGTTTTTGGTGGATTGAAGATCACAGTTTAATAAATTATACTTGTTTATTGCTTTGTATGCATTGGGCACAGTACTAGCTACAGCAGGTGCACTATGTGATTGAACCTACTCAGTAATCCTCTAAAGCAAGTTCTACAATTTAACAGTTTACAGATATGAAAACTGAATTCTTAGAAGGTGAACTGATGTGGTCAAATTCACTCAGTGGTTAGGAGCTAGAGCAGGGATTTACACCTGCTAAATATGATCCAAGCCTTGATCCTGCTTTACCTGGGTGGGGGTACAGGATTAAGCCAGTAATGTTTCCTACCTTTCTGGCTTGTGTTGTTATCTGTCAGTGATTTTCCCGGCATCAGAGGCCTTTTTGTGTGATTCCCAACTGAGAAAAATAACATCCTTGTGGTAGGCAGGATAATGACCCACCCCAACCCTCTCTGAAAGATGCCTGCATCCTAATTGCCAAAACCCATGACAGTGTTACTTTCCACGACAAAAGGCATCATTCAGCTGTACTCCAAGGAGGGACATGGGGATGGGGGCTGGCCTGGATTTTACAGGCGGACTCCATTGTAAGACCTTTGCTTATGAGGGAAAGAGGAAGTCAGAGTCACAGGAGAAACTAGGGCAGTAGCAGACTTGGATGTGGAGACTACTGGCTTTGAAGGCAGAAGAGGATCACAAGCCCAAGAATGCAGGTGGCCTCTGGAGTCTGGGAAAGGCAGGGAAGCAGATTTCCCCTTGCAGCCTGCAGAAGGAACCTAGCCCTGCCAATAAACCCTGTTAGATTCCTCATCTCCAGAACTGTGGGATAATGAATCGGTGCTGTCTGAAGTCACAGAATTGTGACAATGTGTTACAAGGGCAATAAGAAACCCATGTAATCCCTTCCCAATCCATCTTGATCACCTCTTGTCTCCTTGAAGTCCCAATTTCAATCCCGTTGCCTTTGGGATGCTTTTCTTTTTGTCTTACTGACTCCTCGGTTTTCCAGTTCCCAGTAACATGGGGAGCCTGTATTTTTGGATTTATGTTCTGAAACGTTCCAGCATGCTTACTAGTGTTTTAGAAGAGACCAATGTTCTATGGAAGTGTTAGCAAGTTAGGAAAATTGGCAGCTCCTCAGCAGCCCTGGCTGAGAGGCCAGGCTCATGGATTCTAAAGAATGTGCCTTAGCTGGGAAACCTGGCTAGTTAACTATTTGCAGCTTTCTTCCTGCCTTGAACTGTTTCCTGCCATACCTGTACCTGGAGTGAAGTTCCCCTCCAGCATTTCACATGCATCACAGTTGTGCTGCATTCCTTGTACTGGCGTCAGATGGTGATGGTTGGGCCAGTGTGGTAAAGTGAATAAGCGATATGGTTAATTTTCCTAGGGGAGGTTTAGTTGCAGGGAAGAATCCAAGCAACCTTTCCTATGAGGAGCATAATGCGGCAATAATGATGTCTAAATGAACGTTTTACCAGTTACTGCTTTTCATTGAAAAACCTCAGGATCTGGGTGTATGCAACAGTGGCACTTCAGAGTTTGATGAAACCAAGGACTGTTAATTCATTCCATGTGAGATCCATTCTCCAGTAGGTGGATTGTTGGTCCTATTTTACCCAAAGGACTGAGTTATCTTTAGCACAGGTACTGTAACAGTTAAATCATGTGTGTTCTTTTTGCTATGTTACTCTGTTCAGTAACTGCTAATAATCTGTGTGTCTAGGAACATACATAACCCTTTGCAAAGCTGCGTTCTTTGGGCTGTAAAGCCAAACTGAATTTCTTGTAATGAGTTTACAGGCTTTTTTTTTTTTTTGAAATAATGTGACAGTCTCCACACTGATGAAAGCATTAGGACTAGTCAATATAGAACAAATCTGGCAATTACAGTCTGTGTATCTACTTTCAGTAGCTACAAACAAAAGCATTAGAGAACAACAGTTATTCAAACGTAATACAATAGCTGACTTAAGCCTAGAAGACGTCTTGGTTATTTGCTATGTTGAGGATTTCGAAGTTCTCAGCTAAAACCGAATAGATGGCTGTGAGTACTCTACTACCTGGCACTTCATCATAAAGCCTATACCTGCTTTATCTGCTACAGAAGTGTATCGAGTTATCCTGTAGTACCTCTTTAATGTATACACTCTCGTTTTGCCATGAACTGCTTTAAAATAAAACTTGGGAGGTGGAGTTTTTAGAAGCTCAGATATTAAGGGAAAACGAGGAGGGATTGGATGTTGATGGGAGTAGGTGATGGCTATGGATCTGGGGCAAGTGTAATGACAGATGGCAGGTGATTTCCACGGTGGGAAAAGAGGTCAGGAAGTGGCACATCCTCAGAGGACAGTACTCTCCAGGGGCTCCAGGTTCTGGGAGTAGTGTTCTCCTGGGAGGAGTAGGGAGAGAAGGAAAAAGCAGCTGCTGCATTAATTTGCAAATATTCATCTTTGGTCCATAAACCTTGCTGGGGAAAAAAAAAGTGATTGAAAATGAACTAAAACTTGAGTAAGTTGCAAGCCAAGAATGAACAGAACTTTCAAAATTATAGTATCAGAAACAAAGTAAGAAGTAGGTCATTTGCAAAGACATATATCAAAGTTAATTTTAATATTAAGTGACAAAGATTAGCCTTTCCAAGTGCTTCTATTTTGTGGCTAATCTTAGTTTTCTATATTAAACATATAAAATAACTTCTATAGCTATAAAAAAGTATCAAAATTTTAAACCAATAAATTTCTTCAACAAGCAGATTTCATATACAAGCTATATCATCTGATTTGTGAAGGAGCTATCAGAGGTAGGGCACCCACCAGCCCTACTGCCTGATTTATGAAACCTTTTGCAGGGGCGCTACTGATGGCCAGACCTGCAACCACAGTGTGTGGCTTCACTTCTTTAAGATATTTGGGAGAGCTGGTCCCATCTAGCATAAGTCCTTGACCATGTTACTCAACTTGGCATTTTCCAAAATATTTATCTTTTCTGAATATTCTTGCAGGTTTTTTTTTGTTTGTTTGTTTTGTTTCTTACCTGTGTGTGGCTAGTCTGGAATTTGCCTTGTCTTTGCTACTGACATTGCAGTTTCAAAAGTTTGGAAACTAAGATTAAATTTAGATATTATGAAACAAGTGGTCTTGAGATAATTCATGGGAAATGCTTATTATGAAAAAAAATGAGCACATGGTCATCAAAAATTTTGTACCAAAATAAGCCCATCTTTTAATTATACTCTTTCCCATAAATTTTCCAAAGCCCCTGTGTATGATGGAGTGCTTTTGAAAAAGACGTTTTTAAATGCCAGGAACACACACGGTACACATAGTTACTGGGAGCCGCCTAGCTGTTTACAACTTGCAGTGTGATTTGGGGCAAACTTAGAAACTTAGAGATGTTTTCACTTCCTTTGATTCTGTGTTTTGTATTGTTGTAGATTTATGACAAGCCTCTTAAGAAGCTCTTGCATACTTCGTGCTAGCCAGCAGGAGTCAGTTCATATGCACCCCTCATGGGGGAATAGGGAAGCCACCAGAAGTCAACTTCATTATTCTCTTTCCTCTTCCTCATTTTTATTATTCCAGCCAAGGACACGGAATATCTTTGGTGAACTGAACAGATACAAATACTGACTCAGGACCGAGAGGCACAATGTGTCTGATGATGTCTAACAAAGTACTATGATGAATTATTCAAATCATTTAGCAAACATAAGACATGGGAAATTCCAACACAAACCCAGGAGAAAAGATTAAGCACAGATAATTTCAAAATGAGTTAAATAATTAAAAACATAGGATTGACTTCATTTAGGCACTTTCATCTAAGACACAAAGGTTTGATGTGCTGTCAACCTACTTCGTATAATTTCTTTGGAATTAATTGTCCTCCATTTGAGGTGCTCAATCTGATTTATAATTTAAATTCCAATTTAGAAATGAAAAATTATTATTTCTTTGTTTCATTAGATTTTGCTCTAAAAATATTTATTTGAAAGGCAGAGTTACAGAGAAAGAGAGAGAAACATAGTAAGAATGAGAGTGATATCCATCAACTCCCCGAATGGTTGCAATGGTCAGGGTTGGCCCAGGTTGAAACCAGAAGCCTGGAATCCCATCCAGATGTCCTACAAGGGCAGAAGGAGATCAAGCATTGGGGTCTTCTTCTGCTACTTTTCCAGGTGCACTGGCAAGGAGCTGGGTTGGAAGTGGAGTAGTCAGTACTGATACTGGCACTCGTATGGGATACTAGCATTATAGGTGGTGGCTTAACCAACAGTGCCACATTAATCCTCAGCTGTGCTTATTTGTTTGTAGTCCTGATCTTTCAGATTTTTAAAAATGACATTTTTATTGGAAAGGAATATTTACAGAGAAAGATAGAAAGACCTTTCATCCTCTGATTCATTCCCCAAATAGCTGCAACAGCCAGAGCTGAGCTGATCTGAAGCCAGGGGCTAGGAGCTTCTTCTGGGTCTCTTATGTGGGTGCAGTGGTCCCAAGGCTTTGGACCATTCTATACTGCTTTCCCAGGCTACAAGTACGGAGCTGAGGGAAAGTGGATAGCCAGGACATGGACTGGAGACCATATGGGATGTGGCGCTCGAAGGGAGAAGATTCGCCAATCAAGCCACGGTCCTGGCACTGGTCTTTAAGATTCTTAAGATTGCTTCTTTACAGCAAGTTTTTCTTCATTTTCTGAAATATGCTACACCTTATTGTATTAGTTTTGGCAATGTTTAATGGATCACTATTGAAAGAACTGGTAGGGATAAGGCAGATATTCCTTTGGAAGAGGACAAGTTATTCGAGTTATCGTGTCATTATGTCTTGGTAGATTCATATTAAGTTACTTAAGCACATTCATTATATTTTGAAGCATGTGTTTCCATTCTGTAGTTGGGAACTTTAATACTGCTGGATCTGGAAATAAAAATTTCAAATGTCAAAAACTTCTCACATTGTATTTTCAAAGAGAACAGACTCTCTACCAATATGAGTGGATGAAATTTTAAAAGTTCCTAGCAAATGTTCACTGTCAACTGAAACTCTATTCCATGTGCCTAGTTAAGTCCACAGTAACACATGCTATTCTCTCTCTGTCTCTCTCTCTATATATATATTTATATGAATATATGACTGTGTCACAGTCATTTCTTATTTGCTGTAGGTACCTCACCAAACAGCACATCGAACATTAAATCATTTGACGATGCTGTTGGTTCTCAGGCTTGTGACTAAGAGAACTTGCTTCTTTACCCACAAGCTACCCCAAAGTTAGAAGACAGTCAGTTCCATGCTGCCCACACATGGCCTGCTGCTCACTTGCATATGCCACTTAGTGGCAATACCACTCTGCAGTGGATCGTCTTAACCCTCGGATTGCTTTCTCATTTGTCCTGTTGGTGAGAATTTCTCTGAGTCTGGTGTTATGTATTCCTTCCAGATGTTTAGGAGCTGAATAGGAAGATCTTGGATTTCATCTTGGATCTCACCTTGGCTGGCTTCATCAATAAACCATGCTATCCAT
Source organism: Ochotona curzoniae (assembly GCF_017591425.1). Taxonomy (NCBI): domain Eukaryota; kingdom Metazoa; phylum Chordata; class Mammalia; order Lagomorpha; family Ochotonidae; genus Ochotona; species Ochotona curzoniae. The sequence goes on from NW_024465582.1 coordinate 26,943,285, forward strand.
GTTTTTTTGTCCATCCTCTCCCCACAACACCCCCTGGTTTATTAATTATGAACAATATATGTGTATCACCTGATAATGTACTTAACCAATCCTATCAGTCTGCCCAGGACAAGAAGATAGAGGCCAATTGCATACTGAAGGAAATCTATTATTCTTCTAATGAGATCACTTTCTGATCTCATTAGATTCTCTTACTGATTCTCCAGGAGTTCATCTATAACTATGAAATCTCTATAATCCCTTCCACCTTGTTTGGGATAGGGTATAAGAGCCTTTAAATGTCCCCCACACTAGTGTTCCAGAAGCTGTTTAAAGCGCCTTATTAGATCACTTCCATGAGATCCAGGGTTGCTTTATGAATAAATAGATAAATATTAACAGCCTTTGTTTGTTCCCGCTGCAGCAACCACCAGCAAAGCCACACGTTCCTGGTCTCACCATCTTGGAGGCCATTAAGTTTACCATTTGAGAACTCTGTTACTTTCTGTAAGGATGCTTGTACAGTTGTCTTCATTTTGTTTTTATATATTGTGAAGCAATTTTGTGAGAACGGGAACATTATCTACTATTCGTAGGTTTCCTTAATCTCAGCACAGAGCATATTAATTACAATCAACTAAACCTGGGTAACCAAGGTAAATGTCTTACCCTCTTCCCAAAATCTTTTTTCAATGTGCCAATGTAGTTTACTTACATACATGCCTTCTAGATTTACTCCCTGATTTGGGTCGTTTCCTTCCCTTCCTCTGATATGACAACACCAAACAGCTACTATATACTTCTTTCAAATGTCTTTCTGAGTTGCAGAAAAAGGCACAATGGCTTTACCTCTGTTTTCTTGCTGTGTCATGTATATTTCAACCAATGCTTTCTGGATTCTGAAGCATCTTTATTAATTTTGATTTCTTTATTTTTCTATACAAACTAAACTTCCTGGGGAGCAACTCAGATAGTTTTCTTGTTTATTCTTACTGGGATGATTCTTCAGCTTTGAAGAAGTGAGCTTAGTGTTCCACGTAGACTGTGGTAATACAGGCTCTCTTGTTATTTTTCTTCCTGAGCCTAGGTGTACAGCTGGTACCCAAGGGAGTCTTCTTGCTCCATACTCCTTTTTGTCCCTTTCATAAGAAAACAATCTTATTCTCCTTAACTGTCAGGATGGCTTAAGCCAACAGTAATTTCCTCTCATTGCAGTTGGGCCAGTGGTAAGAGGAGCTAAAAATGGTCCAGGGGATAGTCATAGCTTCCAGTCAAATGAAACCATTATTATTTTCTCCTGTGTAAGTATTCTTCCTTTGAACCAGATTTTAGCAAACTGTGGCTCACAGACCACATGTAACCTGTCACCTGTTTTGGTAAATAAAACTTTTATTGGAATCTCGTCACATTCATTTATTTGCATACTATTTGTGGTGTTTTCATGCAATTGTGGCAGAGTGGTTGTGAAAGAGACTGTTTGCACTGTAGAGCCTAAATACTTACCTCTGACCCTTTACCGAAATTACCAGCTCCCTGCTTTAAATTACCAGACCTCAGCTCCAGGGTTCTGGTAATTAGAGTCACAATAGTATTATTGACTGTAATGATGAGAAATACTTCCTCAATTTCCATTTTTTAATTGCAAGACCCATGAGATCTAGCTACAGGGGAAAAATTACCACTGGATCACTGTATATGCTGTATCCCACAGGAAATTGCTTGATATATTTTTTCCTTCATAGTTTATTCTTTAAGGAAGTATTGCTGATAATAATTCCACATTTTAGGGGCACTCAACTGTGGGAGCCAGAGTAGCCTTGGTGAGTGTGAGACCTTGATGCTGATCCTCTGCATGTTCTTCTCTCTTACTGTCTTGACTAGGAGCAAGCACTTGAACATCTGAGTAAGAAGTTTAAGTTACACTCAGCGGCAGGTGGATGTGTGCACCAAGACCCTTCAGAGGGGTGCATGTATAATGCATTTATGGCAACTACAAATACTCACTCCCTTTCTGAGTTTGTTTTCTGTGTCAATAATCCTCTCGTCCTTTAGATAGCTCCCTGAGATGAATATAGATTCTCAAAGTGTATTTCGTAGTACAGGTGACTGTAGTTTACAAGAAACATATTTGTTTTATCAAGGACCAGAGGAGAAGAATTGGAAGGAAATAGTGAGGTATTGCAATGCTCACTATGCTAATCTTATCAGTATACATATATTGAAAACTCACACTATGTTATATAAACATGCAATTATTGCATAATAACCAAGACACAGTGATTGAAGGTCTGCCCACTGGGATGAGCCCCTCCTCACTCCGTAGAACTGAGCTCAGCACCAGTCTGGTTCTGGTTCTTAGCAACATTTATATTGAAACAGTCTGTAAACTGGGCCACTTTTTAAAATCCTTAGATAACTGGTTTTAACCAACTGTTTATGAAGCTGCAGTACAAATTTAAGTAGGAATATTTAAAGGTTCTTCCACAGTTAATAGGGTAAGTCTCTACGGGAGAATGAAATCCAGGCCCAATTTTCAAGGACTTATGGATAATGGCACTAAGTTAACGTTTATTCCTGGGGTCACAGCCTGCTACAGTGACCTGCCAGTGAAAAATGGAGATATCTGTGGGTTAGAGATGAGTCACCTGCTTGGGCTACTTATTTGTTCCTTAGCTTGTATTCGATCTGAATCGGAGTATATTACTATCTGGTGATAGACTACTGCTGTCATGTCAGGTTTTATGGATAAATGAATCAATTTATAATAAGCAGTTCAGGTTGTAAGTTCATATGTTAAGATGACAAATTCTGTACATGTACCCAATAACAATTCTGGAACTCTTAAGAAGAATGTAACTATTTGTTAAAAATATAAAAAGCATAGAGCTTAGTGCTAAAATTCTAAGTATTGTTAATATTTTTGCTTTGGAATTTTCTCAGTCCTATGGAGTAGTTCTATCTACCACAAACTGATCTTAAATGTAGTGTCTTTTTGACATTTGGAAAATTTACTTAAAAAAAACGTATTTTAACCTTCACTCATAACTCAAAAAATGTTTTCTGATGTAGAACCTTGGCTTGTGTGTTTGTGAAATTTATCTCTTGTAATCTTGGTAAGAGTTACCAAAATTTGCCAAATTCATTCTGCTCTATAGATTCACTGTGTGGTGCCAACCACTATACCTGGGAAATGATGAGACAGTCCTTGGACACTAAGCCATAGCATGGCATTGCACAACTTTCCCCTTCTCTCTTCTCTCCATTCACCTGGTCCCTTTTCAAATAAAACTCTGTCTGCAAACCAGTTCCTGGTTTTTTATTTCTATATTAAGTCAAGGAAAGGATCTGCCGAGCTTTTCTGGTAACATTTGCTTTGACAGATCCATCCATTGTTTTGCATAACTGGAAACAGGCGTCTTGTTTTGTGTTTTTGCAGACTGACTTCTGAGGACCACATCACTTGGACTCTTTTGTCCTCTGGCTTCTTACTGGAATAATGGGAGATACCAGAGGAAGATTTTTGGGATATAAGAGAAAGAGAGAGAATATTTTTTAAGGATTTATTTATTTTAAAGGGAGAGTTAGAGGCTAAGAGATACTGAGAGATCAAGAAATCCTCTTGTTCATCCTCCAGATGGCTACAATACCTGGAGTGGGGTGATCAGAAGCCAGGAGCTTCTTTCTGGTCTTCCATGTAGGTGGCCTGGGGCTCAAGGACTTGGGTCATTTTCCACTGCTTTCCCAGGCACATTAGCAGGGAGGTGGATCAGAAATGAAGCAATCAGGACTCAAACTCCTGTGCATTTGGGATGCCGGTGCTGACTTTGCCCCTATGCCAGAATGCAGGCTCTGAAGGCAGATTTTTTTTTCCCTTTGCCAAAGTCCTAGCTGGGTTTTATATTTCTTTGTGGTTCTAGCTCCTCTTACTAACAGCCTTCTGGTCACACCTCTCCTGTTCCTTGTTCTTTCAGAGTGAATGATAATGGTTTCTTGCTATTAGCATTGACTATTATAGCCTAACTTATTGGTTCCTTGATTGGTTTCTAGATTTTCATGTATAGTCTTCCAAGAAAACCCATTGGGGTATTCTGTCTTATTTACAAGGACTTTAAACACTAGGCTACAGTGCCAGGCACAGGAATTATTTTAATGAACTATTTTCCCACTGTTTGCCATGGGCTATAAAATTGCCCTTATGGAATTTTAGTTGGATTTTTATTGCCTTCAGTTTGAAGTAGGGCAGATGACTAATCCTAGAATTGTCCACATCTTTGAGGATCTCTTATGTGCAGTTCCATCCCTAGCATTAAAACAAATTCCAGTTTTTAAGCTTCATTCCTTGCAATAGAAATCACCTTTTAGATAGCTAAAACTAGCAATATAATTTTTGGAAAAATGATGGATAGTAGCTTACAGATTCTACTTTTAAAAAGTGTATAGAAACCAAGAGAAAAGTCTAAAATAACAAGAATTTTTAAAGTCACACCAAAGCAATAGTCTGGTTAGATTTTGCCACAGTGTGCTGGCAGGGTGGCACAGTGGGGTTAATTTGCTGCTTGCAATGCCGATTGTGGAGTGCTGGTTGACGTCCTGACTGCTTTACTTCTGATCCAGTGTCCTGCTAGTGTGCAATGTCTCAGCTATTTCATCCTTGCATTTGCTAAGGAGTTCCTGGCTCTGCCTCGGTCATTTCAGCCCTGAGGGAGTGAATCAACAGAAGAAAGACTTCTCTCCTTGTCATTCTGCTTTTTAAATAAATAAAGAAGTCTTAAGAAAATCTGCCATGGGATTCTGCCATAATTGTTGATGGCGTCTCCATCTGAAGCTGCGGGTGCTTTCTCAACATTTCCTGCATGTTTGTGTCACTCGTTCAGATTCTACGTGTCAGAACTCTGAGAACAAAGCCTGAGCTAGGCTGAGCTGTGGCTGCTGGTGAATAGTACAAGCCTGGGATTTGCTTCCCACAATTCTTGCTTCCGACATTTCCTGCCACTGGGCGGGGATTCTTGCTAAACTGAGATCATTCAGTTGCTGGGAAGCTAACAGTTGAGACCAACACCAAAAGCAGTCAATGGCACAAGGCCCATTCTGCCTTCCTGATCATGTGACTGGTGAGACCCTTTGTGGGGCTGATGTCTGAGGAGCCCACAGGGTGACTACAGCTTTCAGTCAAAGCGATTCAAATCTGAGGAGACTTTTTATGTTCATGGAAAAATGGAATTAGAAAATATGCTTTTTTTCATTGCAAAAAATGATCAAAACCCACTTGTGTTTTTTTTTCACACTATACTTTCTGTGGGTTCTTGGAAAAATGGCATGGTGAGTGCTCACATTAGTGATGGATGGGCAGGCTACTGGGAATAATTTATAATCGAAATTCCTCTCGCCTCCCTCTTCCCCAGATAGGTGACCTAATAGCCCGTTGCTCCCAAGCCGTTGTTGACTCATGTTTCACAGTCCTTGGCTAACTCTTTATTTGTAATTTTGGCTGTTTTGTTCAACAGTGGCATATGCAGTGTCAAACACCAATAGTTGTATGCCGAGATTTACTAATGGCCGTATTGAGATCTGCCAGCAACAAACCTTTTATTTTTCATCGCTACTTTAGCATTACTTTAACAATACTTTTTGTAATTATTTTCATTTTATTTGAAAGAAGGTGGAGTGAAGGGGAAGAGAGAGGTAGCTGGGGACACTTCCTGTCGCTGGTTCACTCCCCAGTTGCCCCCCTATAGCTGGTGTCGGATAAAGCGGAAGCCAGGAGACAGGAACTCATTTTGAATTTCCCATCTGGGCACCAGGGAGCCAAATGCTTGAGCTGTCTCCTGATGCCTGGCAGTGTGCCCATTAACGGGAAGCTAGAATGGAAAGAGGAGCTGGGAATCCCCTCCAGGTATATTCATATAGATATCAATGTCCCAAACAGTCTCAGTCTCTCTCTCTCTCTCTCTAAGATTTATTTTATTTTTATTGAAAAGTCGGATATACAGAGTGGAAGAGAGAGAAAGATGTTTCATCCACTGATTCACTCCCCCAATGGCCGCAATGGCCGGAGCTGAGCCAATCTGGAGCCAGGAGCCTCTTTTGGTTCTCCCATGCAGGTGCAAGGACCCAAGATTTTGGGCCGTCCTCCACTGATTTCCCAGGCCATAAGCAGGGAGCTGAATGGGAAGCAGGGCCTCTGATATTAGAACTGGCATTCCTATGGGATCCCACCTGATACAAAGTGAGGACTTTAGTCACTAGGCTACTGTGCTGGGCCCAGTCTGTCTCTTTTTAAAGTTATATTTTACTTTTATTTGAAAGACAGAGTTACATAGAGGAAAAAGAGAGAAAGGGCTTTTATCTATGGGTTCACTTCCCAAATGGCTGCAGTGGTCAGAGCTGGGCTGAACTGAAGCCAGGAGTTAGAAGCTTCTTCCAGGTTGCTCATGTGAATGCATAGTTCCAAAAAGTTCAGGCACTTGGACCATCCTCCACTGCATGACCAGAGCATAAGCAGGGAGCCATATTAGAAGCAGAGCAGCTAGGACATGAACCAGTGCTCATGTGGGATGTTGGCCCTGTAGGTGGAGGCTTAGTCTAATATGCTTTGGTGCCAGGCACCTCAAACAGTTGTTTAACTTTTGGCAAATGCTTGCTTTCCTCTTCTTCATTGATATTTGGCTCCAACTTTTGTATTCTTGAGTTCATCAAAATATCTTTATTTTGCTGTGGATCATTTCTTCCATTTTGACAAAATTTACTGTTTAGCAGGGATGGCATGTTTTTATTTTCACCATTGAAAAAGTGCTTTTGTTCTGGCATTTTATCAATTAATTATCTAGAAAGTGTAAATTTAATATCAAAATCTCCTACATTACCAAAGTAATAAAAATCTTCTCTTTCTGTATAAAGTTTCCACTTATGGACCCTGTAAACCACGGACTTCTCTCAAAGATGCCATCAAATCCACTGATGATCGTGATACTTCTTTCACTAATGAAGCTAGCTTTTCCCTAGATAGCCAAATACGGGAAAGAGAAGCCATGTTGAGTACATACATCAGTTGAAGAAGTGGGGTTGACATCTGAGGACATTATGAGTGGATCACAAGCAATGTGCAAGGTGGAGGGAAGGAATCTTAAGGTTAAATGATCATGTTGGTATCTGTTTGTTTTTTCTTTTACCCCAACCGATACACAGGTAGGAAAAGCTTTTCCGGCCACAGTACAGTGTTGAAGCAGAAATGAATGGGAAATTCAATGCTTGCTGGCTCCGCATGTCTACTTGCTTCTGCTCCAGATCCTGTATCATGTTGTATGCATATGTTACAGATGCTTCGTTCCCACCCCCAGGGCAGAAGACCTTGGCTTTCCTTCTTATATATTGTCAAATAACCAACTATGTGAAATTTTTTGGGTTTTTTTCCCCCCAAACAGTTTTGGGTGTTGTCTAGTTGAGATACCTGTCACATCATATTGGCACTTCTGTTGAGTGGATGTAAGAGCCTACAATTATAAGCTGATTAGGACATCAGACTTGAAATCGGACTTAGAAATGAGACAAACAGTTCACAGAAGTTTTGGAGTTTTTATTACTTACAACCTTAGCTTTCAAACAATGACAGGTATGGTTCGGACATTTTCTTTCATATTCCAAAAGAAAGTCTTAAGTATCAATGAGTTTTAATGCACAGTCTTTACTGGTGTGTGTGTGTGTGTGTGTGTGTATCCCTAAAGACATGCCAACTGTACCCACATCTGGATCCAATATTGGGTAACCTTGTTTAGTCCTTAGATTTAAGTGTTTTTGAAGGACATCTTTTATAAACTCTGGAAGCAGACTACAGATAGTTACCAGCGGGATGCATTCTTAGAGTTCAATGACAGTCATTGAGTCAGATCTGAAATTCTGAATTCCACAGCAATTAAGAGCTTAGAGAAAAATTTCAACAAGTGTGCAAAATAGGTTAGAAGACTTGAATATATTATTGTACTAAGTGAACAACTTTAACTTTATTTCTGCTTTTGCTTCTATCACTCATTCTCTCTTCCTTTTTCTCCTTTCCTTCCCCTCCTCCCACTCCTTCTCTTCCATTCCCTATGTCCCCTACCATCATAACATCCATCTAGTTAGCACATTACAAGATGGTGTTGCTTGATATTTTGAGCAGTCAGAAGAATTGTAGTATCCAGAGATGTGTGTTGAGAAGAAAGAGCAGGTAGATAGGGGAAGGAAAAAATTTGCTTCTGAGGAAAAATACCAACAATTGCACACACACTAACAGAAAAAGGAGTTGAGGCTGGTCCGAAGGTAGTGAGCCATCACAATTGATTGTTCACAGAAAAAGGAGTTGAAAATAAAGTAGTGAGAAATACAGTGCAAAACTGATGTTCATGAAGAATGTTAAAATATACAGCTTCACTATTAAACCATGTTTAATAGGTTAGTATTAATGTCAGGCACTAGGGAAGGCTTAGAATAATCCAAGATAAATAATATGGTCTTGACTTTTGTTCTTTGGGTTCTTTATGGTACGATCCTTGACCTGTTTATGATGTCTAGGATCATAATGTAAATGACATGGTAGGCACACAGAGAAGAAGCTTATCATTTCCCCTTGAAATGGGGGTAGAAGTGGAGAAGGCAGGCTAGAAAATGCTCCTTGGAAGTGATGACACTGGAGCCCTTAAGGGCTGTATATTTTTATAATTTCTTTACAGTTCCAGCATAGGCCATTGGAAATATTCAAGGAATCAATGACCTGTTAACTTTATTCAAGGTGCCTGAGTCATTTAAGTTTTTATAGTCAATACAACTTGTGTGTGCTTTAAGACGGCCTGACTCCATCTACTCTGTGAACTTTTGGTCAAACTAATTTTGAAAGTCTTTGTGCAAGTACGTTGGACTCTGTTCAGCCTGTGAACCATAGTTTAGATTACATTGCGTCCTACTGTACCTTGTTTTTCTCACCCTTGGATTATGAATTGCTTAAGGACCTTGGAATACTTCTCTGAGCCATACCCTAGGATTATTTTATCTCACTATTAAAAAATAAGCACATATAAATGATAGGAGGGGAGTGTGGAGACTGGCTTTGAATTGTCTGTTTCTAGAAAAATATTGCCTGTTATTGAGGAAAAACAATTCTGGGGGCAAGAAGGACTGTAGTCTAGTCTTAGATTGCTCTGCTGAATGCCTTGAAAGCATATGTAAATTATTTACCATCGGATGAAATTCAACTGATTCAGTGCTATTCTGTTTGGGGAGGATAATGAAAGAAGTGAATGTTCAGTCTCCCTCCACCTTCGGAATCTATAATATGCTATATGAGTTCTTTAGAGGGGTAATTTCTCCACTTGGCTACATATTTGAATTCCTAGTATATATTGATATGTCACCATGAATTCACTAAAAATAAATAAATAAATAAAATAAACCTGACACTGTAGGAAGCTTTATTGATATTTTCTAGGATTAATATTGCAAAGACATCCTATGTAAAGATGTATTATTAGTCATTGGTCAAAAGGCAAAAGTATTCTAAAACAGTTCTAAATATAAAACTGAGATTACTACTCTGGCATTAAAATTTGCAATTTGCAAAAATGCTCAGCTATACTTTCCCTACAGTGAAAATTCTGCATAAATATATAAAGTTGTGCCTGACAGAAATCATTTGGGTTTATTGTGCTAAGAAATACAATTATTCATATTAACTGTAGCATAATAATCTGACATCATGTTTTCTGCTAAACATTGCACATTACTAGTAACTTGATTGTTTCATAATAATGAAGTTCAATCAGTAAGATGTTAAGGTATATGTATTTAACTGGCAGAACTTCATGAAGGGTTGAAAATATAGCCGATTGATAAACAGCATTCATGCAACACTGCCCATTTCATTGTACTTAAAAGGGAAGCAATTAAAATATGGAATTACTAACATAGCATTTGGGGAACAAAGAAATTCATACAGGTTGTTGAGATAGCCAGATACATTAGTATATTTTAAGATGTAATATTTTATTTCTCTGGTTCCTATATGCATATAGATATAGTAAACCTGTATAATTCATTAACTCTATACAAAGAAGTACTTAAATAATCTTAAATAATACATAGCTGCTAACTGCACTTACATTTTTTTAAACAGGTTTGTACAGCCAGTTGCCATTAAATATTTTAGCAAGAAGTACCTTTAGAGCTTGGAAGTTCAAGTTACTTATTCTGACATATATTTTTCATAAATCTATATACAATGTCATTTCCATTTATGCAAGTCCACATTTCTTTGATCCCTATAGGTGAAGAAAACAGGATCTGCTATCAGAATTTCCTTCAGTTGATCGTGATCAAGACATGGTTAAGCTGGGCCAGAGCCCAGAATACCTGGATAGAGAAATGGGCTGGTTAACAAACTGGAATGAGCACACCATTTACCTTAACTGAAGTACAAAAAAAAGTCATACCATCACTATGACCTGGAAAAGGGGAAAATGTAAATTTTGACCAGGAAGCCTGTTTAGAAGCATTTCCTATGAACAATAGGAGGACCAGCTTCATCATATTCTTGCTTACTGATCCACATCTGCTGGAATGTAGACAGGCTGGCCAGGATGGAGCCCCCAATCCAGACGGAATACTTCCGTTCTGGGGGAGCGATGATCTTCACTTTCATGGTGCTTGGGGTCAGGGTTAAGATTTCCTTCTGCATCCGGTCAGCAATGCCTGGGTACATAGTGCTGCCTCCAGACAGCACAGTGTTGGCATACAAATCCTTGCGAATATCCACATCACACTTCATGATCGAATTAAAGGTCGCCTCGTGGATGCCACTGGACTCGAGGCCCAGGAAGGAAGGCTGGAAAATGGCCTCAGGACAGCGGAAGCGTTCATTCCCGATGGTGATCACCTGCCCATCTGGAAGCTCATAGCTTCTTTCCAGCGAGGAGGATGCAGCTGCGCTGACCATCTCCTGCTCAAAGTCCAGGGCCACATAGCACAGCTTCTCTTTGACATCCCGCACAATCTCTCGCTCAGCCGTAGTGGTGAAGCTATAGCCTCTCTCCGTCAGGATCTTCATGAGGTAATCCGTCAGATCTCTGCCTGCCAGATCCAGACGCAGGATGGCATGGGACAAGGCATAGCCTTCATAGATGGGCACAGTATGAGTGACCCCGTCCCCAGAATCCATGACTATGCCTGTGGTTCGTCCGGAGGCATAGAGGGACAGCACAGCCTGGATAGCCACATACATGGCTGGTGTATTGAAAGCCTCAAACATAATCTGAGTCATCTTTTCGCGGTTGATCTTGGGGTTGAGGGGCGCCTCGGTGAGGAGGATGGGATGCTCATCAGGTGCCACCCGAAGCTCGTTGTAGAAAGTGTGGTACCAGATTTTCTCCATGTCGTCCCAGTTGGTGACTACTCCATGTTCAATGGGATACTTCAGGGTCAGGATGCCTCTCTTGCTCTGTGCCTCATCCCCGACGTAGCAGTCCTTCTGGCCCATGCCTACCATGACCCCCTGGTGTCGTGGACGCCCCACCATAGAGGGGAACACAGCCCGTGGGGCATCATCTCCACCAAAGCCTGCCTTACACATCCCTGATCCATTATCTACTACTAAGGCGGACAGCTCATCATCAGTCATGGCGCTTGGTGGAATCTTCCAGATGAGCCGCCACAAGTGAAATCTAGATTAAGTAACTGACTACAGTGTGCGAGAGAGGCTGTAGAAGCCCAAGACACCCTAAAACTGTTCTCAGAAAGGGGAGCCTGTGCTGTGACCCTCGGTATTTAAAGGAACACATAGACCCTCCCACGTCCTCTCCTACTAGTTCCCAGCATTTCTGGGTGGAGTCTCCTTGGAGGTATTAATAATGATGGAGATGATTATAGAAATCATTAGTAGACCAGAAGGTCTACTAATTCATAAAGAGAAAATTGGCTACCAACTGGCCCAATCCAGGTTACTGTAATTAGGCAGCCCACACATGGCTGTCAGCCTGCTTGGCGAGGTCTCTGGATGAACGCCCATGATGCAAGGGGGTTATGAATGTAAGATGAAAGCAAGGCAGTGATAGGGAAGGGTGATGCTGCCCAGAGCACCACCCCCTCCTTACTCCATCCCTGATGCCAGCTTCTCCCCACAAGCTTCAACTTTTCATTTTTAATGTATTAGGGAGGATCTGACTTCAGTATCTTTGTTTCATTAAATTCTGAATCCTGAAGAATGTCACCATGACAGAACTTGTTTTAATGAATGCAGATACTGAGTGGCAAAGATGGGCTGACAGCTATAATTGTTATGCATTTGTGTCATTCAGGATGGCAGGCGTTCACTAGACTGCTTATCCATCAGGAAAAGGTAAGAGCAGTGGAGTGAAGGATAAAGTCAGCCTCTACAGATTTAAATTTCATCTGACTTAACTAATAGTCACATTTTATGAAGTGCTTGTATTCCTAAATCTTATTCATAGAACTAGGTTTTATTGGTTTCATATTGGCTGTAAGCAGGCTAAAGGCCCATTATCTTGAATACTTAGTGAAAATTAAAATTATACAATTTTATTTAATAACTTGTAACACAATAATAACCAAAACTAAATGATAAGATTCCAGATTATATATTTAATCTGGCCTTCAAATATTTCAATCTTCAGGGTGCATAAGTTATAACATCAAATTTCTTTAGTTATTAAAATCTCAATGTGCATAATATTAACTTTAGAGTTTATGTCTAATATAGAATTAGATGACAAGTTAAGACATGCACCCTGATAAAATGTAGGACATTAGCAGTATAATTCCTGCAGTGACACATTGAAAGGCTAGTTACTTCTGCTCTCATGTGTGTTAGGTAAATAATAGGACGTAATTTCCTGTCAATGTTTCTAAAGAAAAGCGTTTTCTTAATGCCCATGTTTGGAATTCTGCACAATCACCTTTATTTCAGTTATTCATCTGTCCATTTATTTACTCAGCAAATTTTATGTTCTAAGAAGTGGCAGTAGGCCCTCACTGCTGAGTAGACATACATCCCCGGTCAAAGATAGGAGCCCCGGCATGGGATCGCCCAGTGTGCCACTTGGAGGATCATGACAACGCTAAGTTGAGTGTCCAGCTCTCTTTTTCTACATTTTGATATGTAATTAAATATAAACATTACTTTGTTCTTTAATATTGCATCAAAATCTTTACTTTCAACCATCGATCATGGTAGAATGTATTTTACCACAGGATCCATGATATTCTGTTGGGTCCAACCAGGACTAAATATTCCCTTCATATTTTCTGATACTACAAAATCACTCCTGCAACAAAAAGTGGCTCTCAAATCTTCACACTGAATGGTTCTTTGTACAACCTTTTTATGTATACAATCAAGATTTTGATTAAAACAATATTTCATTGCTATTGGATGGTGCTTCTGGGAATGTCTGGCTTACAAAAAAGGTAACAAGCTCCATGCGTAGCCTACAAAAAGGAAAATGAAATGCACATTGCATTTAGTGCAGGTCCCATTTGTGAGTGCTCCAGTCTGGAACAGAAAATGAAGCCGTCTAACTGGAATAATCCATATTCTACCAGTGTAGCCTTAGATCCTAGTTTTATGAGCGTGCTGTCCTTAGCATTGCCTGGGAACAGAGGGCTGCTGGGTATAGAGTTGGCACAGCACAGCGGAGGCATTGAGAATGCAAGGGGTGTGATGTGCCACAGACCTTCTAGCCTCTGTTTTAGTGTCCCTAGAGAAATGTTTATCAATTATGTATTCAGAAGAAAACTTACACTTTTAATTTTTAATACCTCAACAGAGGTGTGTACTGCAACATCATTTAAAATGTCATCGGTTGAATGGGATGCATTTTTAAAAAGAATTTGTGAGTGAAATGTGGGAAAAGAGACTAACAAATAGCAGGCACTAGGGTGTGGGGATGGCAGGTGTTACAGCGCACTAGAATTGACAAATATCTACTGACGTAACCCATAGAGGCCTTTGTGGTTAACTACTGAAAGCACAAATTATTTCCTTTACCCTTTTCCTAGTTTGTCTTGCAGCTGCACAGAAAGAGAGTAAAGCATCATATGGGTATTAAGGATAGCAAGCAGAGGTGACAAAAGCCATTCCACTGTGCTTCCATCCATTCAATCCAGAAACACTGAAGAAACATCTCCTATGAGTCAGGCGCAGGCGAGACAAGATGACTAAAACATAGCCCATTTCTAAAGGCTCTCATTTATATTTACTACAGTCTGGGCAAAAGTCACCTTGTTGCAGGGCCGACAGGTTGCTATTCCGCATGTGCACAGAGCAGCAGACACGTGTTCTGGTGGGGAGCTGTCAGTAGTAGGCCGCCAAAGACATTTAAAAAAATTTATTTTTACTGGAAAGGCAGATTTATAGAGAGAAGGAGGAGAGAGAGAGAGAGCTTCCATAGCTGGTTCATTCCCCAAATGAAGCCACAATGGCGGGAGCTGAACTGATCCAAAGCCAGGACATTCTTTTAGTTCTTTAAGTTCTCTCACGTGGGTGCAGGGTCCCAAGGCTTTGGGCCATTGTCTACTGCTCTCCCAGGCCACAAGCAGGTAGCTTGAAGGAAAGTGGAATAGCCGGGGTATGAACCGGCAACCATATGGGATCCTGGTGTGTGCAAGGCGAGAACTTTAGCTACTAGGCTATCGTGCCAGACCTCCAGGCCAAAGATTTTGAATGTCACTCCTAGCTATAGAGTGTACGGTGTGGGTACATGGGAAATGATAGAATCCAGGGAGACATGAAGATGGATGGTTCAGGGGCTCCTGAACGTGGGTCTGTGGCAAGAGAGAGGAGTGGCTCAAGGAAGTTTTGGACTGCATTTTAGAGGATAGACTGGAGTCTGCCAGTGGTCTGTTGAGGCAATTCTAGGAAAATCAATGGATCCAGTGTGTCTTTGGGATTTGATGTCTGAACTAGAGTCTGTAGAGTTTAGAGGCTTAGAACAAGTCTTCATAAGCATGAGCCAGGGCGAGCAGCTCCAGAACTAGATGTTGCTTTTCCTTTGGGATATACCAGATTTGATTATGGGCCTCTTGCCCAGGGGGTTGATGGAGACTGCGCCTCAGTGATTATTGCTTGTCTAGACTCTCATATCTTTATAGCCTTTAATGAGGCCTCTTGGGGTGACCATCAATTTAGAATATTGAGGTCACTAACTTCTGCTTTTGTCCTCACTTGATTCGTTCCTTGTGTACCAAACTCTTTTTCTTACATCTTTGCTGGGTTTTTATGTCAGTCTGCTTCTCCCAAGGAACTGACTGCTTGGAGAATCTTCTCTGATTATACTCTGCTCCTAGTGGGGATTTGCAATGTGACTATTTAGAGTACAGGATGGGTGGTTAGTTTGAGATTTTTCTTCATTGCATATTCATCTATTCATTGAGAGATGTAACTGCTCATTTTGCAAAAATTCTAAAAAGCTCATTTACCTTGTGGTTAAACATAATATTTATATTTCATATTGATAAAATGTACTAATCACAATGGCTTATGAACTAAATATTCATTCTCAAGAAGTCTTTAAGGAATTGTTTTAATACTTAACATGCTAAATTTATGAGCATTTTGTGACAAGCATACAGTGTTCTTATAAGTTTTAATATTTAGAATTTTGCAAAAGATCTGAAAGTTTTTAAAATACCACAGACTTTCCTCTATGCAGCATCTCTCGAGGCTGGTACAGGCAAGTGGGCAGAAAGAGTGGCTTTGGTGAAAATACATCTTGCCTGCTTCTGGGAGGTACTTGGACTGATAATCTGAGCACAAATATTGTTTGTGGTGCAGGAAATGCCAGCTTCCAGCCCTCAACCTGTGTAAACATTTTCTGTGAATAGATCAGCTTCCACTCCAGTAGGCAACAGGATTTCTCTCTGCTGCTTGAGACCTAAAAGGAGCCATGTGGCTGTTCTGGCCAATTTTTTAGCCTATAGCAGAGTTTGGCTTTGGGCAGTTTCGTATGACCCGTGGATGAAGAAGGCAAGAGGAGGCATATGTTCCTGTGTGGAGTAGATGAACCTTCAGAGAGTCCTTGTTTTGAAGGGGGAAAAAAAAAGAGCTCAGAAGATTTCTGATGGGAACTATTTGTCACCTAGGCCTGAGATAAGTTCCAAGATCTTAGTGATCATGAAGGATGGTGGGAAACAATGAAGACCATTGCTTAGTGTGTGCCAGTCTCGGTGCTAAATGCTGCAACTGTGCATATCGTTTCTTCAGTCTTCATAAGCAGCTGCATGAACTATGGAGAAATATCATGCTCAGTTTAGAAGGAGTCAATTGAAACTTAGAGGAAGCTGATCAAGCTTAAACAGTGCTATAGGATTCAAATCCAATCCACAGCTCAAGTTCTGCTCAAGGGACTATGAGAAAGAGCACAGGGCAACTGACTGAGCCTAGCGAGAGGCAGGCCATAAGTACTAGCCACTTGAAGTCTCTGTAGTCCCTGTTGGGAAACATCACCGTTCCAGAACCAAATGCCATCTCAGAGTGGAAGCTAGGCTAAGTATTGAAACCAGAAGAGGAAAATCAAAATTCCAGAGAATGATAGCAGATTCTCCCATATTATTAATATTGACATTAGGAAATCTTACTTTCAAATTAAAGAAGAATTTGGAATTAATGCCTGGACAGAGAGGGTCATTTACAAATAAAACAGCATATCTAATACCTGAAATAAGAAAATCTGAGTCAGCACCATGGCAGAGCAGTACTGCCTGCAGTATTGGCATCCTGTATGGTTGCTGGTTCAAGACCTGGCTGATCCACTTCCCATCCAGCTCCTTGCTAATGGCCAGAGAAAGCAGTGGAAGATGATTCAAGTGCTTGGGCTTTTGCAACCATGTGGGAGACCCAGTGAAAGCTCCTGGCTCCTGGCTTTGGACCAAGACAGCTCTAGCTATTGTAGTCATTTGGAGAGTGAACTGGTAGATGTATGATCTCTCTTTTCTTCCTTTTCTGTTGTAACTCTGCTTTTAAAGTATGAATTCCCACAAAACATAATTGTCAGCACTTTCAGGATGGAATAGGATGGGTTATGAACCACAAAAAAGCAAACTCTATTAGGTTGTGGCAATGAAGAAGTGGAGACTGCCATGTGTGAGTTTTCAGATCCAATGGTGCTGTTGCAAAACATCCAACTTTGACTGTGGTATGCCAAGACTCAGCAAGTGGAAGCAGAGACAGGGCTCTGGTTTGAAAAGTGGGGTGAAAGCAAGGGCTGGGAGATCCTGGTGGAACTGAATAAATCTGATGGTCTCAAAACAGACTGAGTAGATGGATAGGAACCATGGGATTTTAGGGGTGAAAATCAAAAGAATTTGTTAATGATTGAAATATT
Source organism: Ochotona curzoniae (assembly GCF_017591425.1). Classification (NCBI taxonomy): domain Eukaryota; kingdom Metazoa; phylum Chordata; class Mammalia; order Lagomorpha; family Ochotonidae; genus Ochotona; species Ochotona curzoniae. Next base: position 26,960,624 of record NW_024465582.1, read on the forward strand.
CAGAGTATCCTTATATCCCACTACAAATGTGGTCTAGGATTAACTGAGAGTATCAGAAATAGGCTTTAGGATTAAGATAAAACAAAAAAATCCTTAGTCCCTTAGGACTAACATATGCATTCTTTGGTTGACATGCATAATTGACATGCATAGTATTTTTCAATTCTGTCAGAAGGAGAGGAAGAAAAAAGCTTCAGGTCAGATAAAAGCTTAGAAGTACTGTACAGGATAGAAAAGTTGTAAGGGAATTCAGAAATAGTAACCCCAGAAAAAAGAGATGAAGCAGAATTTTATTTATTTTATGAAAATCGATGTCCATGTATGGAAAGAAAGACTAGAATACAATTTACATGTGCTTATATCACTCCCTACTAAAGTCTTTGATGACCTCCCATTAGCTGTGGAATAAATTTCAACCTTCTTAGTGTGGAGTGCAAGGCCCTCTATTACCTATCTCCCACCTACTTCCCTAGCCTGATGTGTTACTACCCGCTCTCCTACCCTATCCATGAACCTGAAGCTCCTGTCTCTTGGGCCGATTACTGTTCTTAGTCTGTTTTTACAATTGCTGGCTCTGCTTTGTTCTACTGGGAATTTACTCACTCCAACGTTCTCTATGCTTTTATGTTTGAACCAATAATTTCCCCATAATACCCTCCACTTTTTCCAGAGGAATGAATACTTTGCATCTACGGAGATCCCGTAGCACTTAGTCTATACTTCTGTTGCATTTCTTTCCTCTTTATTTGTGTACATGATGTCTCCTTCAGTACACTCCATGTTCTTTCACATTTTTACTTCTAACATTGCCTTTTGTAGGGTCTTGCAGCTGTGCTTAATCATTGACTATCAATTTGTACTTCCAAAATATTTTTAAGCAAATTATTGATTTTTGTTATTATTTTATAGTGTTTAATGTAGTCAAAACCAAATCAATTAACTTCTGGTTGCTCTGTTATGATGCTTTCAGTATTTTCCAAGTAACTAAACTTTGTAAAATGGGATCATCTTTTTTTTTTATTTATTTTTATTTTTATTATTTTTTATTGGAAAGGCGGATATACAGAGAGGAGAGACAGAGAGGAAGATCTTCCGTCCGATGATTCACTCCCCAAGTGAGCGCAACGGGTCGATACTATGCCGATCCAAAGCCAGGAGCCTCTTCCGGGTCTCCCACGCGGGTGCAGGGTCCCAAAGCTTTGGGCCGTCCTCAACTGCCTTCCCAGGCCACAGGCAGGGAGCTGGAAGGGAAGCGGGGCTGCCGGGATTAGAACCGGCGCCCATATGGGATCCCGGGCGTGCAAGGCGAGGACTTAACCACTTGCGCCACCGCGCCGGGCCCGAAATGGGATCATCTTTGATTCAACCATTTAATTGACTTTTTAAGATAAGTATAATAAGACGTAACATTCTGTGGGATTACCCTTGGAACTATTTGTCATAGTTGTTCTTTTCTTCTCTTATTTGTTTTGCCTTCATTCAGGCCCTGATCACTTCCTTGTTAGCTAAGTTTCAGAGTACTCTGTTGCAAAGCTCTTCCAATTTAACTCCTGAAAACACTGTCACCCAACTCTCAAATTATGTATATCAGAAAATTCTTGATTCCAAATTTATTGCCACATAAAATATAAACTTTTCTTGTTCAATTTCTTGGATGATTACATAAGCACGGTGGTCACAAACACAAATCTAGAATATGGAAAAATTAAGCATATCAGACTTGTTAGGATTCTTAACTGGAGCACTTGAACACTTGCTGAAGTCTTGGCTTTCTCCATGAATGCAGGATAATAACAGTGTCTATCACACGAGGTTGCTCTGGTGTTTACATGATTTATTTGATGCCCATAAAATGTTTAACAGAGTGCAGGAACTCAGTAAGTATGGGCCAACTTCATTGCATTTCCCATGACTCTTCGGGAAGCTTACTCAGCTCTGGCCATTTGGGCTCCTCCTTGTGAAAAGGCATGAGTGGGACATCCCTGGCAAATATCCTAACGATGATCAAGCAGGTAGGAGTTATGGAGCAGATATTACACAAGATATCAGCAATAAACAGCATTGAGTTAGGGATGATCAATGAGGGGAGTACAATTGGTGAAAGACCATGAAGTGAATATTTCACTTGAGTGATTTGAGTTCTCTAAGTTAGCCAAGGGTTGTTAGTTCCAATGTGTTTGAAATGGATGAGTAAAGATAGAAGCTAAGTTTTTTTTTTTTTTGTAATTTAATGATTTTGATGATTTAGACAAGAGGAAACAAGAGAGGTCTCTTCCTTATCCAGATGTAATGTTTGCTCTGGATTTGAGATGTATGAGACATTCTGCTTGCTGCTTCAAATCACCATGTTGACTTGATGCCCACTAGTGCACTGAGATTCTCAAGAGACCACAAAGAGTGCAAGCAATCTTGAAGAGAAAAGGAAAACCTGGCAGCACCACAATACCAGATTTCAAGACATACTGCAGATCAGTCATAAAAAAGTTTCATACTGGTACAAAAATAGACATAATAGACATAGACCATTGGAACCAAATCGAAACTCCAAAGGTTTATCTACATAGCTATAACCAATGAATCTTTGACAAAAGAGCTAAAATCAATCCCATTAGAAAAGACAGTCTCTTCAACAAATGGTTCTGGGAGAGCTGGACCCACACTCAGAATCATGGAATAAGATTCTTTCATTTCACTTTATACAAAATTCAACTAAAAATGGGTCAAGGATACAAATCTTTGACCTGAAACCATCAAGTTGCTAGAGGAAAACATTGGGAGGAACTCTGAGATTGGCATAGGCAAAATTCTTTTAAAAGACCCCAGAGTCATAGTCAATAAAAGTGGAGATAGACAAATGAGATTATACTAAGCTAAGAAGCTTCTGCACTGCAAAGGAAACACTCAGCAAAAGTGAACAGGCAAATGACAGAATGGGAGAAAATATTTGCAGATTATGCAACTGGATAATAACCCTTTAAGAGATCAAGAAACAACAAAACAGACAATTCAATCAAGAAATGGGCAAAGGATATGAACATTTTTCAAAAAACGAAATACAAGTGGACATACGAAAAATGCTCACCTCAGAATGGCTATCAAAAAATAAAAAAAAAAATGAATGCTGATTAGAATGTGGGGAAAATGTACCCTTTAATACTATTGGGAATGTAAACTAGCATAATCATTATGGAAGACAATATGGAGACTTCTAGAGATCTGAAAATAGATTTACCATATGACTTAGCCATTCCACTCATGGGGAATTTAACCAAAGGAAAGGAAACCAGCATGAGAGAATTATCCATATTTCCATGTTCATTGCAGTCCAATTCACAATAGCTAATGTATGGCATCAACCCAGCTGTCCATTAATTGATGGCTAAAGAAAATTTGATATATAAATACACTATAGAATATTATTTAGCCATAAAAAGAATGAAATTCTGTCTTTTGCAACATCGATGCAACTAAAAACCATTGTGATTAATGAAATAAGCCAGTCTCATGATGGCAAATACATTTTTCTCTGCCATGTTGCAATTAACAGAATAAAAATGAGTGAAACAGGAATGAAACAGACAATTTTTGATGTTTATTGTTGGCAACCCTTATTTATTGTCCTGTGGAATTGTGGTCTTATTTGTTGAATGTTATGGTTAGTGGTGACATAAGTCTGTAATTATAGTGTATTAAGTTATGTTTTTCCAAAAATGAAAGAAAAAACATGAGGATTGAAGGAGGGAAGAAAGTATGGTTTTTTTTTTTTTAGAACTTTACCATTGTGGAATCCATGAAACTTATTTTCTTTGTATTAATAAAAATCAGAAAGAACTGAACACTGAACAGTTTCTCACTTGTATCTGACAGTTTACACGATTTGAGAGAATACAAATTTTCAGTTCCATGTTGATGGATGGATCAGAAGAATTTAATATGCCTGCATGTGCACTTCGGAAGGCTTGCTGGTTTGTTTTTTTTTTCATTATTCAACGTGGTAGCAGACGATAGTACTATAGAACCTTATATAGGGCACAGAAGAATCAATAATATCAAGGGTAAGATTTAGACCCACTCCCCGGGCTTCCAGGTGTAACCATTTAGTAATATGTAATGGAGGAAGAGCCCTGGTCTGACCTGAGGGTTCTGGAGAGTTCCAGAGTTTCCATCAACCATTCAGTGGTTTTGGACAAGCCATTTAGCTTCCATAGATTTCCACTTCCTCATTTATAAAAGGGAGTGGAGGCTTCTCGTTAATTCTGAAGGGTTCAATGCATGTGTGTATCTCCAAACACCATTAAACTTTGCAGCAAGGAAATAAACAGGCATCAAGACCACAAAGAGAATAAATGAGGATAAATCAGCAATAAAACATTTTGAAAGCAAGAATGAGATGAGCACACTTGCTGCTGGGCTGATGTGAGGTATATACTCTCATCAGGGAATGGGGAAGTTCAGAAACAGACATGTCTCTGACTTCCAGAAGGTTCAGTAGTGGAGACCCCAGCGCTTCATAGGTTGAGATGCCCTGGGGCCAGGAACAGGAAAAGTGGCTGAGGATCAGGATAAAAAAGAAGCTAATCCAACATACCCTTCCTGACCTGCACTGTATCTTTGGAGCTTTAGCTGACATTTGAACTGAGGCACTTCTGGTTTGTTTGGTCTGTCCTCTTCCAGCTGCCCAATTTCCGACTCCCATATCATGTCTGGGCAGGACGCTAGAAGAGGGAGTGAGGCAGATGGGTACTCTTGGAGTCTAGACTCAGAATGTACACGGCCTCTCTTTCAGGTATCCAGCTGGGCAAAGCAAGTAACAAGGCAAGCTCATATTCAAAGGATGGGTAGATTCCAGGGTGGACAGAGCTGCAAAGTCAGAGTGTAAAGGAGCGTGGCTAATTTTACAATGGGACAACAGCATAGGATGCAATTCCTGGGAAATGGACACAGATTTTTCACTCATACATTAAAGGTGAAAGTTTATACCAGCAAAAAATAGAAAGTTGAAAACATACAAGAAATGAAGATATTATACTTGATACTTAGAAAGTTAACATGGATCCTGGAAGCAGGGAGCTTACTTTGGCTGGGCCTTGTCCTGATTGATAATAAAGCAAAATTGGGTGGGAATGCTGGTAACACAGGGCTGAAGAAACACAGGGCAATGCACACAGAAGCAGTGCTCTTAATGTGGTTGCCTTAAGTGCCACAGCAACTGTGCAACCTGGCAGGAGCCCAGAGTTGCACAGATACAGCGTGAGGCCTCATTGGCATGGAAACCAAGGTGTAAGGTGACTGCTTAATTTTCCAAATACAAGCAAATGCATAACTGCATTTGAGTTAATTTGTATTATAGAACCACCTCTGTAGTCAAATGATCTTGGTTAGTCTTCAACCTTCTTTTCCAAATTGAGTTCTGTATACCACTTAGGCAAAATGGAAGGTATACTGAATCCATCAGGAAACAATTATGGGAATCAGCTTTCACATTAGATTATCTTACAGCGCAGTCCATCACCTCGAGCACTTGGGCTTCCAGTCAGCCTTGCTATTGCTTCACTGAAGCTTGGAAGACAGGGAATTCAGGTGTATGTGGAGGCATCAATAAAGTCCATCTTCCCCTTTCATAACAGGAATATGTAGGGCATGTCTAAATCAGAAACACCAAGAAATAGCTCTGTCAACATGTTCTTAGGAAAACAGGAGAGGGTGGATGTTTGGCACAGGGACTGAGATGCCACCAGCATTGTATATCAGTATCTGTACTTAACTCGGTCTCTGGGTCCACACTGGTGCTCCTTGCACTGGGCAGCAGTAGGTGATGACTCAGTTTCTTAGGTTTCTGCCACCCAGGGGGAAGACCTTGATTGACTTTTCAACTCCTAGCTTTGACCTAGCTTAGACCTGAGCGTGATGGCATTTGTCCAACAGATGGGAGCGATTTATTCTCCCTCCCTTCCATTTATCTCTGCTTTTCAAAATAAGAAGTTTCTTTGTCTAAAAGGCAGAAATGAAAACCCAGTAAGTTTTTATGTTGTTTTAAGATGTCTGGAATACGCATGTTGAAGAAGTTGAAAGCATGAACTAAAATCAAGGTTTCGTCTATCCAATCCTGATGACGCATGAGCAAGACCACAGGTAGGAAGGCAAAGGGAGTCTGTAAACCTACATTACAAAGGCGGTGTAACCGCCCCCATCTCCAGCACCAACCCACCACCCTTTCTACTCTTAAGGTTCTTAGCAGAGATTTTCCAGCATAGTTATTTTTTATGGGAAGAGTGGAAAAACCTATCTTTTGGACTCAAGTTTTCATATGATTGTCATTTGGTTGATTTAATTCTAGCACTGTAATTAAAAAAATATATATCATTTTGGAAAGGCAGAGTTACAGAGGGAGAGATGGATCTGTTGGTTCACTCCCCAGGTGGCTGCACTGCCTGGGACTGGACCAAGCTGAAGGCAGAATCCTCTTCCAGGTCTCCCACAGGGCTTCCAGGGGCCCAAGGAGTTGGACCATCCTCCACTTCTTTTCCCCGCACATTATTAACAGGGAGCTTGGATCAGAAGTGGAGCAGCCACATCCTGAACTGGCACCCATGTGGAATGCTACTACTGCCATCAGAGGTGTAACTCATAATGCTACAGCATGGGCTCTGTTTATTTATTTATTTTTGAATTGAACTCTTGATTTATATTTGCTTAGAACTTAATGTTTTGCTTTAATTTGGAGAAAAATATATAAAGAAGTGTAAGAAATTTACAAATTCTGGGGGCCATTGATTGCATTCTACCCCAGTTAAGAATGAGAATCAAAACAGCTACCAAATATTTGTCATTCATATCAGAAACCTGGATTTTGGTTTCATATCATGTACATGAAGTGTTGAAGATAGGTTAATTCAAGACATTATGAGTCATTTTTTAAGGTTGTAATAATTACTTGCCATAAAATCTGAAGCGTTTTGTCTCTTAGTGCAGTGAATTTGGGAAATGTGTGCCTACAGTCTTGTGACTTGGACCCTTGGAGCTGGGAACAAGGTGCTTTTGCGGATGCTCCTCTCACCCCCTAGGTGGCAGCAACATTCTTCAGTATTGCTCTGTCGCTCTGCAAACAGGAAGCTGGCTTGCCAAGTTCAATGAATTTCCCCATTGTATGAAAAAGTCATGGCTTGGTGGATCCAAGACCATTTATACATGTAGACCAGGGTTTCTCAGTATTGTTATTGACAGTTTGGTGTGCATCACTGTACTGGGGGCTGTGCATTTTAAGAAGTTTAGCATCATTGCTGGCACTTACATTCCAAAATTGTAGTTTCCTCCAGCATCTTGAATTGGGACAAACGTGTCTCTAGATACTGACAACTACCTCATGGAGGTGTAATTCTCCAGTTGAGAACCTTAGAATTGGGTTGTTTGCCCCATTTCCAAAGATAGGCCCCTGTATTACATTTAATTTTTTAGGAGTGGGCACATTGAAGCCTGCCTACTTATAACTTAAAGTATGTTCTACTTTCTTGTTTGATTTGGAAATACTTTTTTTTCTGGAGAAGAAAAAAATGTGGAAAAGGCCAATAAAACTACAAGGAAAGATGGCATACATCACATCCTGAAAATGACAAGATCAAAGCTTTCAAATTATGGTTACCTATTAATAGTAACTGTGAATACACGTATATTATGCTGTTAAACTATTTTCTTTGAAATAGCTGGCCTGGCTGAATATGAATAATGAGAAGGAAGAAAATTGAAAGTCAATATTTGAGGTAGTTTTAATAGATGACAAAGGCTCAAAGCCTTTAGGGGTTAGTTGGTCTAACTTCAGAGGCTTAACCTAGGTGCAGGTAGAACATGAAGTGGAGAAAGAACAGCATCATCCAAACTCAGGTCTATGGCTTTTTAAAAAATACTATTTTAATTAAAAAGTAGCTTTTATACATTTCTTGATGAACACGTAATAGCTTTATGTGTTTGTGGGGTTGAGTATGATATTAAGACATTTATAATGATCAAATCACAGAAATTAGCATTTCAATTCCTTTTAATATCTTTATTTGGAGACTTTTTTGGCCATATTCATTGTCTATGAACTTTTAAAATTATTTTCCTTGATACAGTTTTATAGATGTAGGGATTTTCCCCTTTCCTTCCCTATTTTTCCTTCCCATCCCCCCATATCATCATGGTAGTATAATCCTTTAGTAAGAGTTACAAGTCTAACAGTCTGCTATTCCAAGGCCTCATGGGACTGTAGGTATAGAAAACCAGCAAATCTAGCATCATATCGTCAAGGTATATTTAGCTGTTTCGTTGGGAGTCCACCTTTTATTTGGGAGTAGAGATACCTATTGCAATGTATCTTCATTTGAGCTCATTTCAGGTTTTCATAAAATATACAATAGGTTGTTATGAACTCAGTTCTTCTTTATGGCATGGAACACTAGGACATACTTCTTTATTAAACTGTTTTGGAACTTGCTATATAACTTTCCTATGTTACACCCCCTGCCATCATACCCAACTTTTGGTCATCACAATTCTATGTTCAGATCAACTTTCTTTTTTCAAATCCACACATATAAGAGAGAGTAGATGGTATTCATGTCTGACTTTGCTTGAAATAATGACCTTTAGTCCTACTCATGTGGCTGCAGATGTAAGGGTTGTTTTCATCCTATGAATGATGTTCAGTTGTGGTCTTGTACCCATTTTCTTGATCTGCTTGTCCATCAACAGACACTTTGTTGTTGTGAGGAGACCACGGCTGTTGCTTGCTGAGCGAGTAGAAATAACTTAAATATCATGAATAAGAAAGAAAACAAAAGCTAGCATCTCCCTTATCTGGTATTCTTGCACAAGGAGGGGGCCAGGACTGGATGGTCCTGTTGGACCAAAGCTCCTAAATTATATGTACTCAAGAGGGAAAGAGGACTGAGGTGTGATAACAAAAAGGTACTTTGTATGTGCCTGTGTAATCTGTGCCAATATGTATTATATATGTTCATTCCAGACATCCCACACACAATGACACCATTCCAGTACAGCAGGTGGGAGAAGGAAATGGTCATGAGCGCAGAGCCCAAATTGGAGCAGATTTGTTCTACAAGTTGCTACCTCCTCTGCCATTGGGAAGGCCTCCAGTTTTAGAGGAAGAAGATAGTTGGGCAATAAGCAAAGCAGGCTTGGACAGGTATTCAGAGAGCCCAGTCAGCTGGGAAAAAACATGACTCTCGGTTTTAGAATAAATAGCATTGCCTGAATAGGAGGGATGGTTTTTCTGGTGGAGAAAGAGACAAAAGCCAGAAAATGGGGTAAAAATGGAGCCTCTGCAGTCATCTCTGTCTGAATCTGAACATCTGTGATGAAATTCCAGGACAGAGCACGAGGGGTGAAAGCACTGGGCACTGAGGGCACACGGAGGGTGGGCAGAGACAAAGCTCGTTCAGCTGTGTGCAGTGTGTGTTCTGGGGAGACAGTCACGTTTTATTTGATGTTTTCTACATGACTGGCTCAAGCTCTGTCAAGAACGTTTACTGCACTGGGGAATGAGATGCGCTCTGCAGCCCAGTTCTCTTCTTATGATTACTCTTGGGTGTAAGGTCAATACCTTTACAGACCTAGAGAGAGCCGGAGCCCGAGACACAGCTGGAAATCTCGCTCTGCCAGTTTCGCTTCTCGGTTTCTTTTGGAGATATTCAGACTCTCTCAAATGGCATTTTAATGGCCTTTGCCTTGCAAGAAAGGTCCACAGATACACCAGAGGTGCCGTGGAAGGCCGAAGCTCAGCAGTGATCTGGGTTGACTCCATGGACAGCTCTTGTTCCAGAACTTCAGCAACTTGACCTCACGTGAGACACCCTGGTCCTGTTTGGATTTTGGTTGTTTCTATGCCATTTTCTGTTTGTCATTTATATGCAATTTTTGGTCAGAGCATGGGATACAGATAAACAAGGGGCCCTTATGCCTTCCTCTGCCGTCATCAGTGGATAAAATTGGCTGGGCTAGGTGCAGGCTTTCTCTGGCTACATTTGATGATCTGTTGAAAATTTTGATACAGGAAGAATTTTAGGAAAACATGCATGTGTGTGCAGGGTAAGTGTGAAATTCCCTGATAAGTTCCTAATATGTTGTGTATTAATGAAATTCTGTATTAGTTATTTTGGTAAGGATATAAATTAGGAGTCAATAGATCCACTGTCAACAAACGTTAGATTAGAGGCTGGCTTAAGCCACTTCCTATGATACCAGCATCCCATATTGGAGTGCTAGTTCAAGGCCCAGCTACTCCACCTCCAATCCAGTTTTCTGTTGATGTGCCTGGGAAAGCAGCCAAAGATGGCTTAAGTTCTCAGTCCCCAGCCACCAATGGAGGAGGGTTAGATGTTGTTCCTGGCAGCTGACTTCACCGTAGCCTGGCCCTGGCTCTTGTGGCCTTTTGGGAAATAAAAGAGTGGAAAAGTAAGTTCTCACTCTGTCTCCTTCTTTCTAACTTTTGCCTTTCAAGTAAATAAAAAAAATGAAATCTTCCAAAATAAGCAAACATTTGAAGAGATTCACACTTATCACTGTTAGAGTGACTTCCAGCCCACACCAGGTCTTAGTGCAAATTAGAGAGAGAAATCCTCTGAGTGGAATTACTCCTGCATCAGGTCCCATGTATTTGGTCCCAGCCTTTTATGTTGGAGGCCATTATGCAGTATACAGATTGTACAACTGCATGTATATGACTACACATTTAGGGGGAGTGGACTATGGATTATGCCAGTGAATTGAAAAACTTCTTGATAAGCCAGACCTTGAGCAGCATTTAACAGAGAAAGCCTTCCTTTTTTGTGCATGGCAGATAAAAAATTTATCCTGAAGGAAAACCTAGGTAAACCTGCCTTTTTTATTTGGAAAAGCAGTCTTACAGAGAGAAGGAGAGACAGGGATAAAGATCTCTCAAATGCTGGTTCATTCTCCAAGGAGCCTCAAAGGCTGGAGCTGAACCAATTTGAAGCCAGGAGCCAGGATCTTCTTCCAGGTTTCCCACACAGGTGCAGGGTCCCAAGGCTTTCCCAGGCCACAAGCAGGAAGCTGGGTGGGAAGTAGAGCAGCTGTGACATGAACCTGTGCCCATATGGGATCCTGGAGCACATAAAGTAATGATTTAGCTGCTGAGCCATTGTGCCAGGCCCCTACTGGGTTTTTAATCATGGAGTCTTGACCCTGACAGCTAGACCAGGTAAATGCTTTCTGGGCTGTGGGGACAATTCTGTCTTCACAGAGAAGAAAAGAGGGGTTATGAAGTTAGTGTTGAATGAAGATCCTTTTCTTTCTGCCTCATGGTAACTCCTAATGTGTCTGACTAAACACAGGCCCTTGGTCTCTTGACTATCCAGTCACCCCACTCTGTGGGATCATATCTGAATCTGCCACTGGGGTCCTGTGAGCCGTGTGATTTCTTCCTGATGCTGCAGGTCTGACTTCCTGGCAATTTAAATGCTTCTAGGCACTTACTATGTAGACCTCTCACTATTGGCCCTGCAAGTAGGGGACTTCTTGAGGTTAGGGGTTCCTTTTGGACCTGTCAGTACCAACTGGGCTTATCTAACTTCTAAGACTTGTGCCTGCCTCCAGGTTTTAGAGTAATCTGTAGAACTACAGTTCTTAGAAGTGACTGCATTTGGAATTGCCCAGGAAATTTTGTAAAATTTGGATTCCCAGGAGTCACTTCTGTCTAACAAAGTCTGAATTTCTGGGGAGTCACAGGTACTGGAAATTTTAAGCCTTCACAGGCTGTTCCAAGGGCAGGCATGATTGACCACACAGTATTAGATGTAAATTCCTCCATCTGGTGGCCCTCTGATTAATCAGCCCCTTATTCCCTCCCACATCTGTGGCCATGGTCCAGCCTCAGGAGGCCAGTTGTACAATGTATTCTTCCCTGGGTTTGCCTGGCTTCCCACCAGACCAGCTTGGATTATGACTGTGTTCTGGGATCAGGAGCTGACAGGGAGCTCTAGAGCCCCACAGCTGGCCTTCTGTGGCTGCTTTCTCCTACAGTTCTAATAAACACAGCCCGTCAACCTTGTTCTTATCCATGAAGCCATATCCTTTGGAGTTAGAATTCTGAGTGGATTGTGCTCCACAATTTGCTTGGGATTTGCTACTGGAGACATAGAACCAGATTCTCATAGTAACAAAGGCAAGTGAGAGGCCATGATAGTGTACTGAGTGTTTGAAAGTTGGACTTTTGAATAAGGTCAAAGAATCCAGTAGTGTTTTGTTCATTGGTTTAGCCATGTAAGACTAACACTTGTACATGCCCCAAATGGTTGAATATTGGCAGTTTTCTATGGGATCCACCCGTAATGATGGTGTCTTGCTTTAGAGAGAGTGAAAACTTACTATGATTGTAACAAGAACAATGGTCACTTTTTCATTACCCTCTTATTCTTTTTAGTTTTTCTCTCCTGGCCAGGTCACCTATGGGCCAACAGTCCTAAGGGAACAAATACACAAATGAGATTTGATTTTGAGGGAAAAAACTGTGAAGACCTGCTGAATCCTCAGATTTGAACTGGATGCTGGTGGTACTAAGAGATAGGAAAGGAAGATGAAAAGAAACGGAGAAGTAGGGCTCTCAGGTGAGCAGTATGTGGGTGAGTGGACATTCCCACAAGGATTCTGAGGTAGTACAGAGGAAACCACACCTTTGACATTTTTAAGAGTCTTTCTTCCACGATAGGGGATGGCAACTGTTGGGGTGCCATAGGAGCAGGGCAGTTTGCAAGAGTGACATAAAGGTAGCATCAGCATCGCATGCATGGGTCATTCACTGAAACAGCTGGGAGTGTGTAGGTGAGATGAGTGAAAGTTACACTGTTTGACATGTGGTGAGTTTGTTCTCCATGAGTCAAGCTGACGAGCCTTGCTTTATGTGCATTGTCTGGCAAAAGAAAACTACATTTTAGACAATGAATGGATTGAGTATGAGTCACAAAGCTGTGATGTATCTTTTTCCTTGCTAATGCAGGAAAGTCCATTCTGTCTATAGAACTCAGTGTAAAGGCCTTCCACACAGTAGGCATGTGGTAGGGGTTGCCTGGGAACCAACAGTGCCAATTATTTTTCCTATGATAAGATCTAGATCATGTATTTAATTGCTCTGATGTAAAACATAACAGCTGTCAGAAAAATTTTCATGCATTTGTATTGCCTAGGAAACTCATTACTTCTGGAGAAGCCTCTATATTTGTTTAGAAAATAGTAGTTTGCTGTATTTCAATGAATTGTATGTTTTATATAAGAAAACACTCTTTACTAATGCATGCTAATTTTCTATATTCTAAATTCCCATTTTGCCTCTAGATGGATTACAATCTTATTCTTTTCTCCATAAAGTGGTTTGAAAATTGAGCTGCTCCAAATGAATTCTAGCTCAAGAAGAGGGGATCTGCACAGCCAGCTGGCTGTCTGAGGACAACTGTGGGTCTGCGTTCAGAGCAGATAGCTTAAAAATATGATACAGTGAATGAGAGATTGGATTGCTTCAATCGCGAGGATTGTGGAAGCTCCTCTCTCCTGCTTGTCCAGGCCCAAGTGAATCAAGACAGTGGTATCATCATGTCTAGGGGCCGTTCTGACAGTCCGGGTTGCATCTTCAAAAAGGGAAAAAATACATCGCAAATGAATGATTGCAAATGCCACAGGCTCTGAAAAATGGTTGATCTCTCTGCTTTTCAAGCTATTTCCATAATGTAGTTTTCTTCACCATGACATCTTAATGCCATCTGTTACCTATTTTTGTGCGTGAGGTCAATTCTGAATCACTTTACAGGAATATCATTTACATAATTGCATCAAGTACAGGGAAGTCGTGTTGCTGTCAGTCATCTTGGAAAGCTTGCAGCAGCAGAGCCTCATTCTAGACAAGAGGCATGGTGTCATTCTCTTGATTGTTTAATGTGTTGGAGAAGGAAACTTTTGTAAGCATCTTCCTAGTCTGGATTCTGATATCTTCAAATGCTGATTAATTTAAAAAATAATCTAGAGTGGTCTTTAATGTTTTGATAGAAATCTGTGAGCCTTGCTCATTAGCTATTTGCCCCTTGTGACATATCTGATGATGGTTCTAATTTCTGCACATTATCTCTAACAAAGCACACACATATATTCAAGACTGTGATCACCTGGTGGAGCCTTCTGCTCCCCAGCCAAGGGAAGAGATCTCATCTTTCTTTCAGGATATTGCTGCTTACACAACGGTAGACAAGGGCCGGTCCAAGCAGATGGTGGGAAGGGACATCTGAACCTTCGGTCATGGTACGAAGGGCAGACATGAAACCTTTTTCCTCTCATAGTCTGATTGGATTATCTTCCTTTCCAGGATTCTATAATTATAATGTGTATAGGTCGCATAATGGGTTCTTTAGCAAATAGAATGTTTGGGTAAAATGGTGGAGTGCAAGAAAAGGAATTATAGCTATGATTAGTGAAGTGAGTAGCTGATATTGAAGAGCTAGAAATTCAGTAAAAACATAAGCTTAAGTGACTTTGTAGGCAGATGTAAAAGATGAAGCTCAGAATCTTCTGGACACCTGCTGTGTTCTGGGCACTGTGCTGAGCCCTGGATGACAGCAATGAACAGCACAGACAGCATCCCTTGGGGATTTCCTTCTAATGAGCAGGTGAGAGCAGGAATAGAGAATGAGTAAATAAACCCTCTTATGAACAAATGTTTAGCGTGTATGTAATAATGAGCACAGTAATAACTAAAGTAGTTAATCCCAGCTAAAAGGCTCTGAAGAATTCAAAGATAATAAAGCATGACTTCCGCTAAGACATCCAGGAGCCTTCTGACAGGAGGTCATGTAGGCAGAAACCTGTGTTACGAGCTAACATCTGGGGACTCAAGTTCCAGGTAAGTAAGGAGTCAGCATAAAGTCTTGAAACTGGGGAAAGCTTGAAGCCTGCTTGGGAGTATGGTGAAGGTCTGGTTGAAGGGACTAGCTGAGGTGAAAATGGTACAGAGTATCCCTTAGAGTTCAAGAGATAGGTAAGTGGGCTTATATGGGAGAAGGCATTATTGTAGTTTACTGTGAGTGGAATGTAGTCCAATAAAGGGTTTCGATGGGAAGTGGCAGCAAGGCTTGAGTCATTTTTAGAAATTCTGTCTGGCTACTATACGAAGACTAGACTGCAGGGAGGAATGAAGCAAAGCTGCCAGATACTAGTGGCTTGGACTTCAGTGGCATTCTCGGAGGCAGTAAGCCATCTTGGACTAGAGGGTTATCTTGAACATAGGGTCATTAGGTTTTGCTGATGAATTGAAGAACTTAGGAGAAAAAGAGGACTCAGAATAACTCTTTGGTTAATTTATTAGGTGTCTAGGCTAAACAATTATGTGAAAGGGGCCTGGCATGATGATTCAATTTGCTAGTCCACCCAGAGTCCCACATGGGCACTAATTTATATCCTGGCTGCCCCACCTCCCATCTACCTCCCTGCTTATAGCTGAGAAAGCAATAGAGGATGACCTGAAACCTTGGGAGCCCAAGAGACCCAAAAGAGTCTCCTGGCTTTAGATCAGCTCAGCTCTGGTTGTTGTGGCATTTGGGAGTGAACAAGCAGATAGATCTTTCTCTCTGTCTTTCCTCTCAATAAACTGAACTGCCTTTCCGATAAAAATAAGTCTTAACAAGAATCATACATATGACTTTCATATAATCCCCCTTTGACCTTTTAATAAGAGTTTAGAGGGCAGCTAGTTCACTTGAGGTCATCTATGTTAACACCACAAAGACATGCTGCCTCCATGCTTGTTTCTTATTCTGGTCTCTGAATAGCCAAATAACTTTGAAACAGATCAACAAAGGAGAGGAGTAATTCTTTGATAAGTTTTCCAATTTCCATTATGGTTTTGGCTGGTTATACATTTCTGTGACATTTTCTAGGGTCGTTCTTGGCCATTTCTACTGTGTTTGAAAATTATCCGTATCATCTAGGAATCTCAGAAAGTTCAACTGCAGAGTGTTAAGGAGCTGATAGGTCATGGCTAAGGACAAGTGACATGGGAAGGTATGGCCCATAGGGAGGGGGAGAAGCTGTTGTGGGATCCCCAGAAAAAAGATATAACGGGAGGTCCTCCTATGTATGTGGGGAGGCACTATGGTACAGAGTCTCTTCCTGTTTGTCCATGGGGAGTTTTGTGCCTCATCTCTAGTCTCACATATCTGGTTTTGTTTCCTAGGTCAAAAAGAATTTAGGGGCCAGAGTTGTGGCATAGGGAGTAAAGCCACTGCCTTGCAGTTCTGGCAATCCATATGGGTTCCAGTTTAAGCCCTGGCTGCTCTGCCTCCAATTCCACTCCCTATTAATGCTCCTGGAAAGGCAGCAGCAGATAGCCCAAGTGCTTGGGCAGCTGCACCCATGTGGAAGACCCAGAAGAAGTTCTTGGCTTCAGATCTGTCCAGCTGTGGCTGTTGCGGCCATCTGGAGAGTGAACAGCAAATGGATGACCTGTCTCCCTCTCTATGTAACTGAATTTCAAACAAATGGGGGCTGGGATTGTGGTGTAACAGGCTAAATCTCCACCTGTGATGACAATCTCCCATGTTGGCATCTATTCAGGTCCTGGTTGTTCCACTTCCAATCCAGCTCCCTGCTAATGCACCTGTGATGGCAGCAGAAGATGTCTCAACTACTTGGGCCCTTGAACCCATGAGGAAGACCTGATGAAATTTCTGGCTCTTGGCCCAGCCCTGGCCATTGAGGTCATTTGGGGGAATGAGCCAGAGGTTGGAGGATCTCTGTCTCTCCCTAACTCCGTCTTTCAAATAAATATTTTAATAAAATAGTAAAGGAGCAAATGCCGGAGCCCAGTCTAACACTACTTTGATTAAAGCACAGCTTTTGTTTTGGAAAGCTGGCCATTTTTGGCTCATTTAGAGTAGAGTGCAAAAGGCTGTGTTTCCTAAAGGGGTTCCTTAGAGAACTGGCTCCATGCATTTGTCCATGTTCAATCTGACCATGGTTGTAGCAGATGTGAAGTTAACTCTTCTCAGATCCCCTTGCCGCCTGTCCCTCTCACCCTCAGCTGCTGGGGATCACATCAGCACCTGTTTCAGGAAATTGTCTTCAGTTTTACGGAACTCCAGCTAGCGAGCTGTCAGCTACCCATGATGGCAGATGTAGGGATATATAGACCTGACCCCTGAGTTTCAATACCAGATGCTCTGGAGGTCCTGTAGCAATTTGAGTTTCTGGAGGCGCCTGCTGAGAACTCCAGCATATCTCTGTGGCTGTGGTAGCCCAGCTTCTGTCCCTACCAAATCCTGCTGTCTTTGTTCCTATGTAGGCAAGACTACCCAAGAACTGCCCCTGAAGAATATTCTGAATGAACTGCTCTGTCTCAGCATCTTTTTTTTTTTTTTTGGTGGAACTTAATCTAAGACAATGAATAAATGCATCTGGGGAGTAACTCAGTACCACCACTAATCTGTCCTGTGGATTACAAAATCAGCATCTGAGCTTTACCTCTATAAAGGATCTAAACTTATTTGGCTTAGGAATAACTACATTTGATTGGCCACAAAACTTGTCTAGAAAAACATTTTAACAGCCTGTGTAACATATTTTGGGAAATCTGGTTCAAAGATCTAAGTAGCCATGTATCTGAATCAATAGGCATGTAGAGATTTTCTTTTCAGCTTTGATGGAAACAAATTGGTCCTTGAATGTTATCACCCAGAGTCCCTGTAGAGTCAGAAGACATCACACTGACTATTTTAAAGAGCTCAAGAATCAGCAATCCCAGCTGTACATCCTGGCTATGTAGCCTTGGTCTAGGGGGTTTCTTGTATCTACCGTAAAATGTCATGAGAAAATGAATACTTATGATGTGCAGGGATTATTCCAAAGACTCATAGGAAATGGAACTAAATGTTAAGGTCATTTTTGATGCCAAAATTCTTGGGATCGTGCTTAGTTTTCAGACATTACTTTTCCACAAATTTCATGAAGTAGCTTCACATGTAATCTGTAGAGATTATATTTAAAGCAGAGAATGTGTAGTAAAATAATGTTTAAATTAGAACAATTGTAGTTATTCTTGCTGTCTCTGTTGTTTTGTTCATGTTCTCTAACATCACATTGTATAAATGCTTAAACTATGAACGATAAAAGAGACATAGGAAATTTACAAGGTGAGAAAAGAAAAATACAGGAGCCAAATTTGCAGCAAGTGTCATCCTCCTTTTGGTTTTTGTGCATCTATCTAAAGGCTGTGATAGAATGATTCACCCAATTCAATAAGGAGAGGCAGGCACATATTCCTCAGCCTGTTTATCCAGGGTCCTACTGCTGAACAAGGAATAAAAATGCAGGGAGATGAGGAAGCAATTTACAGTCAATAGACAACTCATGGATTGGGGAAAATTATGTACTAACCATAGTCAGAATGAGGTTTCACATTTCAAATATTTCAGGAATTCATATCACTCAATACCAAGTGAAATAGGCAGAAGATTTGATCAGATATTCACACCCCCCTCTAGAAAAAGGAATATAAATGGACAGCAGATATTTGAAAAAATTCCACATTTGTAAACATCAGGGTAATGAGGATTAAAGCCACAATATGATGTCCTCTCACTTGTTGCGATAGTTATTGTCAGAGGGGTAAGGATGTATAGAGGAGGATACCTTTTCACATTGCTGATGGGGTTGGAAAACAGCATAGTCCTTTCAGAAAATAGCATGGAGATTTCTCAAAAAACTAAATTTTGCGTATGAACCAGCAATATATTCGTATTCATATATATGCATAAATTAAAGTTATCAAAGAGGCATCTACAGTCTCGTGTTCATTTCAACATTGTTGGCCATAGTTACGGATGCAACCTGTCCCTGTTAATGAAAGAATAGATTAAAAATGTGTCAATATGCAAGGGAATGCTATGCAAACCTTAAAAAAAGAAGGGAATGCTGGCATTTGTGGGCAATGTGCATGGAACAGGGGGCCTTATGTTAAGTAAAATAAAGCCAGGCAAAGGAAGATAGATACTATGCGAACTCAATTATATGTGGACTCTGAAAGGCTGATCTCATAGACAGAGTGACTAGAAAGGCAATTGACTTACGTTGAAGATACAGAGGGGAAGGATGAAGAATGAAAGATGGACAGAATGTACAAGTTTCCGACTGAGGAATGAGCTTTAGTGAAATAATGAATTCCATGTTTTAAAATGCTAAAGGATCTTTAACATCATCACTACAAGAAAGTAGTGATGAGATGAGCATATGTTAATTATCTGAGGAATCATTTGACAATATAAACATTGATGATAATCACACGGTACTCCATAAATATACCATTACCATTTGTCATTGGAACAAAAGAGTTCTGAGGCATGTGAATAAATTAGAACTGTCATAACTACATAGAATCAGATTCATCTTAGAATTGTAGCAGTAACAGATGGAAGATATAAACGTGTCTTAAAGTCTGAAACAGAAGAATTTGGCATAGATAATAGAGAATATTGGTTAGAAATACTTAGATGTGAATTCTAGCTCCACAACTTACTATTTAAAATTCTGTGAGTTTGTGGAGACTGTTTTCTAATCTAGAAAATAGGAAGAAATAGTGCTTACATATTATGGAGAGGGTAAAACAGATCAATACACAGAGCATACGGTACATCCCAGACATGGATTACAGGTGGGAATTTTAATCATGTTGACTGCTTTCCATTACCATGCCTGAAGTCACAAGAGTAAAGTTGCTCAGCCAAGACTAAAACTTGACCTTCTGACTTGATTTCTAAACCACCTCTTTCCAATAATCATTGACTTTCTTTATGGAAGCTGCTAGTACATAGGGTCAGGTGCTCAGATGAGGAAGAGGCTTCTTTCTTCACATTCCTTGACTGTGGTCATAGTCATGGGGTACTCACACAGGAACAGGTTACACCATGAGAACAACATGATGACTGTCAGAGGCTACCATACCCTTCAAGGAATCTTCACAAAGTAAGGGCACTGAAGGTCACTTGCATAGGGAGGAAGTTGGTGAATCTCAGTGGGTAGCATTCACTCCATTCCAGAATTATGGGGAAGTTCCAAGGGGCCTCAGTGAGCTTTTGGGTATTTCTTTCAAAAGGAAAATGGGTAACATTTTTCCTCAACAGATGCAAGAATGGACCTTGTTCATGTTGTTTATCATCATTTTATTGTCCTCCAGTTAGAGCAGGTTACTTATATGTATTTAATTCACATGCTTTGGGCGTTCCCATTGCTACAATCCCCCTTCCCCCACTGCCTGCCTTGTTTTTTCCTCCTTGTTTCTTTCTCCATCTACTACAGGTCATTTGAATTCTCTTTAAATCTGTTATCAAAACAAGGGGTAGCTGTTTAACTTAGTAAAGCCATGCAGTTATGCCAGGTTGACAAGGATTGCCACAGGCCACAGTTTTTCTGTGGTTGGCCAATCTTCTAAGATTTACATGAAGTGATAGGCAGGACTCCTCACAGGTCATCTTAGTGTAGTCATGGCAGAAATAGACCATGGAGGTGTGGGTTATTTCTTTGGTGAAATATATTCAGGGTCACAAATGGTAGGTAGCAACACAGGGAGAAGACCTGAGCCACCCTGTCTCCTGACCAAGGTGTTGCTGAGAGTCAGCAACCCATTGAAGTGAGAAATCATGAGGTCTAAGGTCTTCCTCCATAAAATCCTTTTGCTCTTTTCCTCAGAAGGCCAGTGTCATTGCAGAGATAGCTCTTCCATTTTAATCAGCAAACCTGGTACTTATAAACCCGGAGGAGAATGCTGCAATGAAAGGTCAAGGATAAGACATTCTGGTGAAGTCTAGAGCCTGTCTCAGGACCTAAGGCCACTCAGTTGACTTAGTGCAGATGACGTGGGTGGTGAGGCACAGATCATGCATAGCAAGAGGCAGATGGACTCAAATGCAAACCCTCTGCGGACTCAGCAATAAGCCGTGTGTTTTGGAGGATATCCTCCAATATCCTCATTGGGTAGCGGTAGCAATCCTAGCCTCTGCTAGGCTGATCCTGGGCCTGTTCATGTTGCTGCATGTAACTGGCTCATCAGCTGAGACCCAGTTTGTATTTGTTCTCTTTAGATATTTTAAAACTAGGGACAACACTGGAAATGATAGAATTAAGCCAGGAAATGTAGTTTGGATGGTACCCTATAGGCATTTACTTGAACCTAAGGAACTGGGTGTGCTCATAGGATGTGGAGCTGAAAAAGGTGTGTGGTTGATAGTTGAGTTGAAGTCAAGCAGGCTTGAGTTAACAGTATAGAAGCAGCCCATCCAGCCTCACCACATTCAGAAACTGTAAGGTTAATTCTCCCAGGGCAAAATTGTAGCTTATAAAACTATTTTAGAAACTTTTTCTTTTTGGGTATAGAACATTTTAAAATATATTTAGACATTTATAAATTTCAAATTTTATTTGAAAGGCAAAGAGAAGAGCAGACACAGAGATTGTTCTCTCACTGGTTTCCTCTGCAAATGTCCACAAGAGAGGGCTGGACCAGGCTGAAACTAGGAACCTGGAACTCAAACTAGTCTGCCTTCTATGTGACAGGGACCAAGGACTTGAGCCATCACTACTACCTTCCCAAGGTGTACAGAATCACAAGGCTGGATCAGGGACAGAGGCATTGAGATTTCAACCAGAATATCTGGTAGGGGACATAGGTGTCCCGAGCAGCTTCCTGCCCTAGATCTGTTTTAGTTAAGTCTTTCTGAATTACAAGGTCAACATTCATAAAACATGGATAGTAATACCTGCTCCTTCCACCATGTCTTGAGGATTCAGAGCAAAAGTGAAATGCTTCACACATATTAGATGAAATAAAGTCATTATTGAGCATTAAGTGATTAGGGTTGAGTCAGAAGAGACACAGGCAAAATATCAGAGCTCATTTTTTTTCTATTTATACAAGACCCATGCTCCTCTAGGCACTCCGGTACGATTAGCCTGTGGTAGATAAAAAGCTGCATGACCTTTTTCTATAATACTGCCTTCCATGCTGACAACTGACATGGTATACCGAGTCACCACATAGCATCTAGCCTTTACTGATGTTCAGATCTTATGATCCCAGGGGTGAGAGGGACTCAGGAGTTTGGCACTAGAGCAACCCTTTTCTTCTCAATCCCCCCGCCTCTCCCAACCACAGCATTGGATGTGGTTTCTGATGGAGTGGAGGCAGTGGTGGGTGTAGGCAGGGCGCCCTGCTGTGGGTGCAACAGTCCCTCATGTGCTCTGACACTCCCTCTGAGCTAAGTGGAGCCACATTTCTTTCCTGGCAGCCTCAGAGCCCAAGCATCAGCAAAGAGCTTTGAAGTTTCCTGGGGAGAAAAGGCATTTTATAAAAAGAAGGAATTATTATTGCTTCCTGACTTTGGTGAGTTAGCAATGGTTTGGGGAATTTGGAAAGTGGACTTCACATTTAATTGTCTTGGCTTATTTTTAATCAGAAATGAGAATTTCAGTTAAATATGATGAATAGACACAGGGAATAAAAACAAATTTGAGGACTGCAAAAACATGCATTTATGAATCAGGAAGTAAATAAAAACAAAGGAAAAAGAAGGGAAATTCTATATTTTCAACATGCAGCAGGAGTATAAGTTGCATTAAATTTATGGAACCATATTTTCAGTGTGTCCTCAGAATTTGATTTAAAATTATCGTCTGTTTTTGAATAGGCCCTGGGTGTACGGATCATTTAAGAGTAGCTCAAATTCTGTGATCCAATTTTTTTTTATCCCAAGTATGGCAGCATCCCCAGTGCTCCTCCCCCTCTCTTCTTCCTCCTTTTCCTTTTGCTTTCAGTAGTGAGCACCTCCTTCCCAGCTCCTGGAATAGATCTCTTCTCCAGTGCTGGAAGCAACAGAGGAACCATGGACAGATACAGTTTTCATAAATGTGAATTTTATGATGACCCTCTTTTTAATTTGATGGAGACAAGAGTGGATGAGGTCAACAGAGCTGGCATGCTTCATTTTAGAGCAGCATATTTGTGTGTCTAGTATTTAGCCACAGTTTACTAGGCTTCTACTCTGCATACATTGCTCTTAGGGGACATAGGGCATTTCATAATATAGGGCCACCAAATGAGCATTTGCAGAAGATGTGTCACCAACAGTGCACATAATAGAATCTAGAGGGCTGACACTTGGCCTGAATGATCAGGAGAGGAAAGCTACACGTAGGGGCAGCACTGAGTCAAATCTTGGAGACATCATAGGTTTTTGACCAGTGGAAAGGTGGAGGTAGGCGATCCCAGACCCAAAGATCTGCACAGACAAAAGTAGAAAGCTGAGAAGTCCAGAGGTATAAGGGGAGGTAGAGAGGTTGCTAGTGAGCAGACTCATTGAATTAGAACAGAGCTAAGAGATGAGAACTTGGAAAGGGATTAGAGACTGATGACTTGGCAAGGTGGGAGAGTTCAGTAACCCTCTCCCGTACCCTCCCTGTCCCCAAACAAAACCCCCCATGAAAGTCAAGGTGGAATAGCTCAGAGACACAGACTGGAGAAGCAGAGGTGGAATGCAAGGAGAGTCTTCCATGGGCAGCAGAGTTGTGGGGGGACAAAGAGGGTGTCTCCTTACTGGCCTTAAACTCTGGCCTGTAGGGTATCTGTGCTTCCTTTGCCGGGAGAACACTTTAATCCAATGATTAAACACATGGATTTAGTTAATGCTGGGACACTCCAGGAGCTGTGTGACCTGGGGCAGATTAACCTCACCGAGTTTCAGTTTTTCCATCAGTAAACTGGAGGGAGGTAGCAGTATCCATCTCAGGGGTCTTTGAGCCACTAACGTTAGAGTCAAAACACGAAGGGGTTGACCACTGCTTGGACTTTGTCAGTTGTTAATTGAGGATTTTTGTTACAACATTTTCTGTAAACTGAAAATCAACAATCTAATTGGCTTAGAAAGGCAGGGCAGAATAGGACCTTTAAAATTTTTTTTTAATTTTAAAATTTGAATTTTACGGTATAATTCTGTAGAGTCTGGGATTCCCTCCCCCACCCCCCGACACCAATTCCCACCCCCAACTGATTTTCCCGATATCGTCACAATAGCATAGTCCTTCTCAAGGAGTTATAATTCCATGAGTCTTTTAGGGTAGCACCTTTAAAAAATTAGAATCTAAACTCTTCCTCTCATCTTGCTCACTACTTCCTTCATGCCACGAATTAAATAAGGATGGAAAACTCTGCTTTACTCCCAACAAGGCGCCCATGAATCGTAGTACGTGCTGTTTCTCTCTCCCGTGTAGATTCAAGGGCACACTGAACAAAGGGTATGGCTTATGGTTTACTGTGGCTATATGGATAACATAAGGAGCTTGTAAAACTGCCTGAGAATGGAGAAGGTATCATGGATTGGCTATGTGTAGAATGCTGTACCAGCATCTGTAGGTCTCCCAAGAGGGCAGGCATTTCACCAGCCAGAAGGAAGTGACTGATGGCATTGCAGGAATTCTCCCACACTGCTCTCACTTAGTCCCTATCCCTTTCCCAGGAGACAGGCTGCATTACTCTGACTTTGCAAATGAGGAAACAAATTTGAGAGCCCCGAGGTCACATGTCTGAGGACAAATAGCTGGTAAGTGACTTCTAATCTATGTCCCCTGGGATGACAGCATTAAAAACAATGCTTTGCTTTCCTCGGAAGGTAAATCCTTAGTATGCTTGGATGGTGCCTGTCACCCTTGTGATGGAAGTTCCTAAATCTCCAATGACCGCAGTGGTATGGGAGAAAGGTGGGACGTCACTCCAGACTCCTCAGAATGGGCTGTATAAACGAGAGGCACAGTTGTCCTTCCCTACCCATAAAAATGAGGATGATGCCCTTCATCAGGAGGTATACTGGTTTGTGAACATACAGGTTGGAAAGCTGTGCCCTGCAGCCAGGGCGCTGTCCTTCTGAAGGCCGGGTCATTTGGAAAACTGCCCCTGTGAAAAAGAAAGGATTTGGATACAGTTCAGATGAATGAAACAGTTTTTCCTGCTTAGATTTTTACCTTTCAGAATTTTGTGTGCTTAGTATGGTATCAGCTCTCTGGGCTTTTCAGTCAATTGTTGGCATCAACTGTTAGAGAATCACATGAGTCAAGAGAGGACCATAATACTTGGGCTACACTCCTGTCCCATTAGCCCCGGAGCAGGTGTGTGGGGGTGCTCACAGTGCTGTCTGCGGTTTCATGCCAGCCACATCTTCCTAGAAGGGAGCAAAGGTCTGCCTGTTTACAAGGGGATCTTGGGAGGAATATGTGGAATGCTGTTCTTCAGTTCTCAGGACCAGTGATTACTGATATCCTTGTAGTCTGGGGGTGAGAGGCAGGAGAACCTGTAAGCCTGCTTTGTACAGCTGCAAAGTTTCACCTTAGGCTACTCCATTGGTTCTCCCAACTCCCCTCTTAAATGCCAACTGTGAACTAGTGCTGGACAATGTTAAACCAGGATCCCAGAAACCCTACTGGGATAGGGGCCTCTTGAACCATTGTCTGTTGCCTCTAAGTGGGATGCTTCACTTCAGCTCTGGTTTAACTGTAGGATAAGATTTTTGTATCTATTTATTGTGTCTCTTTTTAAAGGATTTATTTATTTTCGTTGGAAAGTCAGACCTAGAGAATAAAAGAGAGACAGAGTGAATGATCTTCCGTCTGCTGATCACTGCTCCCCAAGTGGCCACGATGGCTGGAGCTGAGCTGATCAGAAGCCAGGAGCTTCTTCTGAGTCTCCCATGTGGGTGCAGAATCCCAAGCCTTTGGGTCGTCCTCTGCTGCTTTCCCAGGCCACAAGCAGGGAGCTGGATGGGAAATAGAACAATTTGGACATGAAACAGCACTCATAAGGGATCCCACTGGATGCAAGGTGGGGACTTTAGCCACTAGGCTAACGTGCCGGTTCCTATTAACTATGTCTCTTAACAGTACTTTCCTCATAGAAGCTATGGCAGGCTCAAAAGGCCAAAGCACATAATGGTCATCATAGTTCTTATGCATTACTGAGTTTTTAATAAACATGTGTTATGGTACATATCATAGCTATTGCAAAAGATGATATTTATATCCTGTGATAGTTCCTAAAGCTGCTGGGTTGCTGTAACAAATTGCCACAAGCATGTTGGCTTCAAACACAGATGTATTCCCTGATGGTTGTGGAGCTTACAAGTCAGTTTCACAGATCTGCTTATTCTCTTTGGGCTTGAAGACTGTTCTTGACAAAGAAATATGATGTGTTAACTGGATTTCAATCAATTTAAGGTGAGTAGATATCAAATAGTTTGTTTGGTCTTTCGGTTTCTACAGCGTAAAACAGTTTACTAACTTCTTTGTCCAGCATGACCTATTACTTGAATAGATTTTAGAATCAAATTCTTACTCTTTCCATTTTTGTCCTTTTAGTTTTTAAAATTCATTTTTATTTCAGAGGTAGAGAGACATAGAGAGAGGGAGGTGGGAAGGAGACCATTTTCTAACTTGTTTCCCAAATGGCCAAAACAACCAGGGTTGGGGAGTCTGCTCTGCACTTGATGTGCAGGTGTAGTGTTTGCTCTGTGAGATAGTACTGGGATGGCAAGAGCAGTGATGAACACTGGGGGAGTGTAAGTTTCCACATACATTGGATGGTGATCGAGTAAGTTTATCTTTTTTTAAAAAATATCTATTTATTTTTATTGGAAAGTCAGATATACAGAGAGGAGGAGACACAGAGAGGAAGATCTTCCATCCGATGATTCACTCCCCAAGTAAGCGCAACGGTCGATGTTGCACCAATCCAAAGCCAGGATCCAGGAACTTCTTTCCGGGTCTCCTATGTGGGTGCAGGGTCCCAAGGCTTTGGGCCATCCTTGACTGCTTTCCCAGGTCACAAGCAGGGAGCTGGATGGGAAGTAGAGCTGCCAGGGTTAGAACCCATAAGGGATCCTGGCGTGTTCAAGGTGAGGACTTTAGCTGCTAGGCCATGCCCCCCTTCCCACTCTTTTTAATTACATTTGATCTGGCCATGTAGCATCTGACCACGAAGGTAAGCTGGTCTGGAAGGATTCTTTGATGTGGCATTTGTGAAGTGAGATAACAGGATTTTTTTTCTTTGAACCTTTCTCTGACCCTTAACTCTCTCTGGATATCTTTGTGACAATGCTTTCATTAAGAGCTTAGAAAAAAAATCCTTGGAAAATGAGGCTATGATGTCTGAACTGTGCTACAAAGATTCAAGGCACCAAAGAAATAGGAAATTCACTGAGGTTTTATTTATAATTTCCTCCTGAAGGCTTCGATAACCCAAATTCTTTTTCTTTCAGAAAAAATAAGGGTGTGATAATTCTTTTGTTTCTTCCTGATACTCATCCTTGGGTCCCATGAGAAGCTGAATGTAACAAGCATAGAGATGATTTGCTTAGCTAAATTGGCAGTTCCATCGTCTTGTCTTTGCACTGAGTTGCAGAGGGATCCCCAGCCAGGTGTATCATTAGTGAACCAAGATGGCTCCTCTACACAATCCAGCTTTTTGAAAGGGAAATCAAACCCTTTTAAGTGTGCTGTGGCCAAAACCCACATCTGCTCAGGGGAATCCCACAGACACCTTTTCACTCGCTTCCTTTAGTTTTGCAGATGATAGCATCCTAGAAGCCTATATTAAGAGTGTTTTTGGTCATTTCTGTGCTTGGATGAGGGCCAGCGATTGACTAAAAATCTGAGCTACAAAGGGCCCCTCCAGCTGGTAAGGCTTATTGCTAGAAAATTTGAAAATGATATCCCATTTCACAGTGACTGAAGACAATATGACTTTCATTTTTTTCAAAATGTAATCCCTGCCATTTCTGGTTTTACTTTGAACAGAAAGGAAAATTCCCTCAGAGGGATTTCACAAGAAGAGAGTGCGGTTTCTTCCCCTCTACCCCTGCCCTCTTCAGTTTCCAGTTCCCTAAAAATGCACTGAATTCTGGTTTGTGGGCCTTAGTGTTGCTGGTGAAGGAAGGCAGCAACCCAGGGACTCCCCTCAGTTCCTCAAAGTTTCTGAGGTGTCTGGCTTCTCATCTGTTATCTCTAAGCATTGATGAGTGAGTGCATGAAATTAGAAATCAATTGAATAGTAGCTAATTCCCTTCTTCGCCCCTTCTTCATCTTGTGTGCACGGAAGGTTTACATCTGTTCTTCCTATTTTCCTTAACACATGGAAAGTGTCATGTAAAATGAAGATAGCTATGACTTCATTTCCATTATGCACTGCTATTGAGTTATGATTGAAATGTAGGACTTCTTTAGAGTCCTCCATCACTGTATTGTATACATTGATGGGCTATTTACCCTAGCAACTGGAAGGAAATTGCATGCCACTGTCATTGTAGGTGGTTTGGTGTTATCTATATGGAAAATATTCAGGCTTTCAGGAGCAACAAACCAATGAAACCCCTAAGACAACCT
The DNA here is from genome assembly GCF_017591425.1 of Ochotona curzoniae. Classification (NCBI taxonomy): domain Eukaryota; kingdom Metazoa; phylum Chordata; class Mammalia; order Lagomorpha; family Ochotonidae; genus Ochotona; species Ochotona curzoniae. The sequence goes on from NW_024465582.1 coordinate 26,989,082, forward strand.
TAGATCTTAAACAAAAACTGCAATTCTTCACCCATTCCTCACACAATGCCTTGGGTGTGCTTTTATGAACATTTTGATTTGCTTCTCATCCTAGTAAATGACTTCATTCTCATTTCCAGTTTTTTTTTTTAATTAGAAGTACTGAGGAGTTATTTTCATTCCTTTCTAATTTGTGATGACTGGATAAGGAAAGGTGAGTGTATCACCCACACATAAGCATGATGGAATACTACTGAGCCATAAAAATGAAATTGCTTTTTACAACAAAATGGATACATTTGGAGATCATTATGCTTAGTGAAATAAGACGTGTCAAAAAGACTAATCATAGAGATATCACACTTATATGAGAATACATAAAAACGCAGTGTTTGAAATCGGCGTTTTGAGATTTGATTGTTTATAGCCTGTGTCTCTGCTTCTGAGGAACAATGGTCTGTTTTCTACTTACTGAACTCTTTATTTGGTGGAGGATTAAACTTGGATATAACCTTTAATTGAAAGCCATGCCATTGCAAAAAGTAAATCAAAAATAAGAAAGGAAGAGCAAGGGTGGAAGAGAGGAAGGGTGAGAAGTACTGGTATGTTCTTAAAACTATAAAAATATATGGACTCTGTTCTCTATTTAAATAGTTTAAGATTTGTGGTCTTTAGTGTCTTATAGCTCCACAGCGTTCCAATAACTGTTAAAATAAATGAAAGTGTTTACTCAGTGTGGAGGCTGGAGCTTCCAAGCCTTGTGTTTCAGTTCAATGATGGTACCTCCTCTAATGCGAGGCATTTTGATTACTCCTGAATAACATGTATTGCTTAACTCATGGACATCTAGAGAATTAAGTATAGCCTCATTGTAGAACAAGATTGAAACAGAGAATGGAGTTGACCGTCTTGTTCTTCCTGATTTATTTTTCTTGAGGATTTCTCAACCTTTGGGGAGACAACGAACTTCAACTTCTTCATATCACTTCAGCATTGAGGACTTCCCCTACTTAAATAGAAACCTACCATCACTCTTGTGCCCCCCAATCCCCTTTTCCAGGCATGTTCCTATTGCAACTTGGATATATTTTGCTTGTTTGTTTAATGTTGAGTCTTCTCCCTTCCCTGGTCTCCCCGCTTGAGTATCAACACCTTAAAAGAAGAAATATTTATTTACTGCTGTGTTCCTGCCTCCTAATCCCTCCAACATTGGTCAAATGAACCAGTTAAGCCACAGAACAAAATTAAACAGGGTAGAGATATCTTCTGATGATCATTTAACAGATACATTCCCTTCCAGGTGTTGCCTCTTGGCCAAGGTCTGAATTCAGTTTCCTTTTCATTTGTAAATAACTGAAATTTGCAGTGAAGATTCAGTGTGGGTCAGGTGCTGTGATGTAGTAGGCTAAGAATCCCACGTGGGCACCAATTCTTGCCACAGCTGCTCTGCTTCAAATCCAGCTCCTTTCTTGCGGCCTGGGGGAATGGTGGTATGGTGTGGGTCCTTGAGACCCTGCATGCATGTGGGAGATCTGGAGGAAGCTCTTGGCTCCTGGCTTTGGACCAGTTCAACTCTGGCTGTTAGGATTATTTGGAGAAGTGAACTAATAAATGGAAGATATCTCTTATTGTCTCTCTTTCCCTGTAACTGCTTTTCAAATAAAAATAGATCTCAAAGACTGTCTATTATCTTACATCTTTTGGAAATACTATAGAATTCACTTTATAGCTCTTTCAACAGATTGGATGTCTAAAGTGCTGAAGGTATAGATCCTGTAGTCACATAGCAATCTGAACAAAGGAAACATGTGTCAGGGTAGCATCTGACAGTCATCACGAGTGTGTCAATTCTCATACTGACATGTGCTCCTCTTAGAGATCCCCAGCAGCGTTTGTTTCCAGGAACCTGATTGACAAAGTCTTCCTGTAGAAGGAAACTGAAGGATTGCCTTAACTCCAGTTGGGTGAAAAGCCAGTAGGTGCTAAGTCTATTTAATGTGGTTGCTATTGTCTCTGCTCTCTATGCTCTGATTATACTCTATACTTTGAGCACAGAATCTTACTATTAATAACCATTATGTATTATTGTGCCAGAATATTTTTTTTTTAAAAAAAAATCACAGTAAAGATTTGCTTTTGTCCTGGAATGTTAAGACAGATCTTTGTGTCAACTGTCCAGGACTGACCTGTCTATTTACACTCAATTTGGTTGCTTTGTAATCTTTACATGAAATTTACTTATTTGAGAGAGAAACAGAGGGTGATGGAGTGGGCAAAGATGGGAAGAATGTGGAAGAGTGCTTCAACCCTATGGATCACTTGCTAACTGCCCACAATTTTGGGGGAAGGACGAGAAGAACCTAGCTATTTAGAATCTCACTGTTGCCAGCTGGGTCCCAAATAGCAGGAAGCTGTAACCAGGGACTGACAAACCCTGATGTTGATGTTGTATTGTAGGTGACCCAAATGGCATCTTAGCCACTGAGCCCAAATGCCATTCCTAAATATTTTTATTGCTTCTGAATGTATTTCTAATTTCAATTGCATAGTTGTGGCTCAAAAGTGAAATTTGGTAGATAATTACTACGGCACAGACAAAAACAAAACAAGTTTAAATATTACCATGATCAACCTCTCTTTTAGAAGTATGTTGCTTACTCTTGAAGGCTGTGAAATTCTCTGATTATATCTGGTAGTATTCACACTTAATTTCCTGTAGGTGAGGAAATCTGGTTGGATTCCTTCTGTGAAACTAAGACCAGGTGGTGCCAGCATGATGGTACAGCAGGCTAATCCTCTAATTATGGCAGTGATATCCTATCTGGGTGTTGGTTTGTGTTCCAGCGGCTGCACTTCTGATACAGCTCACTGCTTATGGAAAAGCAGTAGAGGATGGCTCAGTCTTTGATACTCTGCACCTATGTGAGACCCAGAAGAAGCTCCTGGCCTCGCATCAGTTCAGTTCCGCCTGTTGTGGCCATTTAAGGATTGAATCAGTGGATAGAAGATCTGTCTCTTCTCTGTAAATCTACTTTCAAATAAAAAATCTTACAAAAAAGCACTGAGATCAGAATTCTTGAGAAGTCTGAAACTCGAAGAGGTTATGAGGAATCTTACTGTGGTATATATGTATACATTTCCATGAAGCAAGAAAGTAAATAATTTTAGCATAGAAAATAACATACAAAAAGTTGCAAACCACTAAAACTGTTCTAGTTCTAATAATGGTATCTCTTATGCTCTGGTATTTGCCAATATAGATATGAACACAAGTACTTACACACTTGTATCTGAACATTAAAACCTGAGCTTCCATAATTTTCCTCATTATAGTATCATCTCTCCATTTCAGAAACAAACCCAAAGACTGATTATCCAGAGTGGGAAATGTTCTCAGCTTTGGATCCTGATACTCTGAACTCACTGTATCAGCTGATTAACTGTTCTTGAACATAGTATTATTGTTTTTTTAAGTCAATTTTATAGTTGATTTTTATCTATCATGCATCAGATTCATGGGGGACTCAAATGAAATCATGTGTGTGAAAACTGAGTGTTAAAATGTTGGACAATAAAGATACTGCGGTTGATTTAAATGTTGCATCTCAGTTTTGTCAGTACAGAATTAGAGGGAGGACAAGTGAAATCTGCCTGCTCTCTCCAGTGGTCCAGACAGTGTCTGAGGTTCCTAGCAATCGCTCTTCTTTCTTCAGGAGGCTCCTAGTGAGAAAGCACAGAGTGGGATGCCGTAACCAAGTGTTAGAACCAAGAGTTAACACCTTAGTAATATTTGAGAAGTATCCTATCACATTTGACACAGTTTTTTTTTTCATTCTCCAAAAGTGTAAGTGAATTTAAGTGCTGCTGGCTTCACTTGAAGTTTATTATGTGCTATGGCAATAAAATTGGAAACTTTCAATCAATATGTATATGTGATTGTGGTAAGGTAGCATTTTGCTAATCATTTGTATTTTAAATTGGTTATTTTTATGTCACGTGGATTCCATTACCTTTTCAACATTAACATTTTTTCCTTTAGAGGATTTGTGTTCTTGACTGTATATACTGTTAGGTTTTTAAAGAATTATTTACCATAGTGCAGTTTTCTAGGTATAGGGGTTCCCACATCCACTGTTATTATTCCCCAAGTGATTACAGTAGTATAGTCCCTTGGTAATAGTTACAAGATTAACTTCCTGTTATTTAACCATATCATGATGTGCTAGGTACGGGTAGAGGTAGAATATCTAGTGTCACATTGTAAAGGTATTTCTGTGTCCCAACATGGGAGTCTTACTTTCTTCAGGAGTGGAGCTGCATACTATAACATAATTTTAGTTCTCACTATAACAATATGATATAATAATACTTCCCAGGGGTCTCTATTATACTGTTAGTTCTTTTTTTTAAATCCTTTTTTCTTTTTACAGGAGACCATGAAAGGACTCCAACATGCTTATTCCTAGAAATCAGGCAGTTTGTAAGTCAGTCAGCCCCATGCACTGGCTGCCACCACTGAGCTTCAGTTGGATGAGGCCTCATGAGTGACGGACAGGGAGGGGCGTGGGTTCTACTTGATAAGCTTGCAGCTTCCAGATGGTTTGGGGGAACAGGGCTCAGTTCTCTCCTGGCCTGCCTTAGGTAGACTTAAAGTGTATTTGGAATAGAAGAGGTGAATACACATCAAACTCATTAATGAAAATAATCTGTGATATGTGATTATCTTAGTTGGGCTGATCAAAGTCTCTTATACAGCATTTCAAAAGTTCTGTGACTCAGGTAAGACAGGAGCTGGTTTCTCGCTATGGATGACTCGTTAAACATTCATGCAGAGCTGTGCTCGTGGGATCCAAGCTCCTTTCCCCTTGTTTTCTGTTACAGGTGAAACTGGCTTTTCTCTGCCTCATTCAGATTCCAGTTCACAGCAGTGCAGAGGAGAACAAATGGAGCATGAGCAATGGCATTTTTCTACTTTCACAGTCAACATCTTAGGGTTTAGCTTACAGAAAATGGAATGTATGCTTTTAAGTGTGTAATTCTACAGGATTTGTGAACTATTTCATCTGTTTAACTACAACCCAAATCAAAATAATAAACACTTCTGCTATTCTCCAAAGTTGAATTCTTCTAACCCTTTGCAGTAAACCATCTACTCTTGGACTAAGGCACCCATTGATCTTTTCATCACTGTACGTCAGTCTCACCTGTTCTGAATTTTCCTATTTGCCTGTCTTATCGTAGATGTATTTCTGATCTTTGTTTTTCTTGTTTCATTTAGAGATTTGCTCTTTCTTTTCTCCTCCTAGAGTGATCTTAGGCCCAAAATACTACACTTTTCTAATATATACACTTAAAGCTATGCAATTTATTCTAGGCTGTATGTTAACTGCAACTCACAAATTCATAAACAAAAATACAATGGTAATATTCCTAACTTCTTGATTTATTCATGGAATAAGAATATATTGGTTTGGGCCCGGCGCGGTGGTGCAAGTGGTTAAGTCCTCGCCTAGCACGCCCGGGATCCCATATGGGCGCCGGTTCTATCCCGGCAGCCCCGCTTCCCTTCCAGCTCCCTGCCTGTGGCCTGGGAAAGCAGTCGAGGACGGCCCAAAGCTTTGGGACCCTGCACCCGCGTGGGAGACCCGGAAGAGGCTCCTGGCTTCGGACCGGCATAGCATCGGCCCGTTGCGCTCACTTGGGGAGTGAATCATCGGACGGAAGATCTTCCTCTCTGTCTCTCCTCTCTGTATATCCGCCTTTCCAATAAAAAATAATAAAAATAAAAATCTTTAATAAAAAAAAGAATATATTGGTTTGTTACTTTATTAGGGGCTGCTTTATAATCAAACTAAGTGGTCTGCTTTGCTGAATGTTTAATAAACCCACAGATATTTGTTTGCTATCGAGCTTAGTCTATTGCAAGTAAATTGTGTCAAATTGCTCGATAGTATTTAACTGTAACTTTACCATCGATTCTCCTACTTGTTCTATCAGTTACTTAGACAGCATTTAAATCTCCAGAAGTGGCTTAATAAGGTCTTGTTTTCTTACTAGTTGTGAAGATATTGTGTAATTGATTTCTGCTCACATTCTAGCAGAATTGAATTGATCCATGCATACAGAACCTAGGAGATACAGTTCCTAGCTGGGGGCCATTTACTTAGCTAAGAAAGAAGATTGTCACAAGAGAATAGAAAACAGGGAAATTTCATAATCTCTATCACAACATTTATTAACCTATGCAGGACAGACCATGAATTATGTAAGAGTTCAGAGGAAGGAGTCTTCAGTCAGGTTTGGTGTTGGGTGGTGGACTTCAAAGCTAAACAAGGTACACAGATGGAAGATCTGATGAAGGGCCTTCTTCATGTCAAGAGTAGCAGAAGCAGAGTGGCAAAAGTGAGTATGATGTATAGAGTATATAGTAAGGGAGTGGTTAAGGGAATGCAATGAATATTAGAAGTTACAGGGAAGCAAAGTTGGGGAGGCATGATGAAAGGTCAAGTTAAACCAGAGAATAGAGCTTCAGATTGCTTCAGAAAGCAGGAATTTTAGTTCCAATCAGGGAGAGAGAACGAGGTGGAAGTGACTCTCGAGGCCGAATTTTTGATTGCTGTGTATTCTGAGATTGGAGATCAGCCTGCAGAGCAGGCATGAGAAAAGAGCAGCAAAGTTACTTTCTGTGCTATGAGATGCACACTGTCCCTACCAGGTGCAAGGCGTGTGGATTAGTGAGGTACAGGAACCACATATTGGCGTGCAGTTTAAGAGCTCAGTCCAAATCTTAGCCACTGAGGTGTATGAAGGTGTCAACTTTCCTTCAAAGCTTCTTTAAAATTGTAACTGAATAAACACATCACAAAATTTGTATGACTCAAAGTCTAGTTAATCCCCAATCTTTAGGATTTTTTTATTTAAATATATAGTCGATGGGGCCCGTGTAGGTATAGCAGCCTAATCTTCCACCTGCAAGTGCCAGCATCCCATATGAGTGCTGGTTCAAGTTCTGGCTGTTCTGCTTCCAATCCAGTTTCCTGCTCATGACCTGGAAAAGCAGCAGAGGATGGCCCAAGTTCTTGAGACATTGAACCCGTGTGACTCTTGGCTTCTGGCTTCACACCAGCTTAGGCCGTTATTGCTATTTGGGAAGACACCACTTCTCCAATTTTCTCTGTAAAAATATGCTTTTCAAACAAGTTTTAAAAATATAAAATTGGTCACATTGGATAAATCAAAAGGAATAAAAGCCAGATTGTCTGCTTTGCCTTTGGGTAGTAATCAGAATCCAATTCCTAGGGAACTGGGTCCATTTCTTTCTTGCTGATCGAAACTTCCTTTGGTAAAGAAGATATTGCTATAAAGATTTCCTAATATTCTTACCACTGAGTATTCTCATTTGGTGGCTGAATAGCTACAATTCTGTGCTTACTGTTCCTACACCGGGATTATCATGAAAAATAAGCAAATATGAGTCAATCAATGGTAAATGAGTTACGAACATTTGAGAACTCTAAATCATTGTCTGTCTGGGAGGCTATTGTCTCAATCAGGTTAGGAATGAGGTGGGAGGGATGGGAGACACATTACCTGTTATTGAGCCACCTCCTGAATGGGATGCAAACGTGCATCTCTCTCTAGACCTTCACGCTGACTCCCTGTTTGAGTCATCCATAGGCTGTGGATTTGGTTTACAAGAGTTTAGTTCCACGGCTGCACTTTATTCTTCAAATCTTTCTTCCCTTTTCATGGCAACTGTCAGAAAACTTCCTAGGCACAGTGACCATAGAAGGTTGGTTCTCCATCATGAAGAAAGCTTTGAAAGAGCTATAACATGCACCAAAGACAAAAGGTACATGTTCATCTTGTTTCACTTGTGTTTCTTTTTGTCCCCAAGGTTATTATAAGACCAAATAGAAATCATGTAACGGGGTTATCTTTTTTCCTTCTCCATTCCAAACCCAGCAAAGATTGTAATGTTGGTTTACTGGTGCAGCTCCTAAATGAGGAAGAGATGCCATGGTAAACAAGAAACCTCCAGTGCTCCCCTTCTGACCCTTCCTTTGGTAAAGAAGTATCTTTCACATGGATGTTATTTGATCATTATGAGGTTTCTTATGGAACGGACCTGCCCCTAAATGACTACTGCTCTGACCCAAACCAGCTTTTATGAGCAGATATTAAGAATAGTGAACTAATAAGAGCAGTGCACTTGGTTAAGCAAGTTTTATTGGTTTCAGGAATCTTTTATAGAATGCAATGGAGTTCACATAAATACCATGTGGCTCTGATTAGCTGGATTTGGTTAACCCAAACTTGCAGTTAAGCAAATGGGATCCAGCTTGCCCTGCGGTCCCAAAGCCAGCTTCTCCAAATGCTGGTGTTAGCAACCTATTTCCAGACTCAGAGAGCTTTATAAATGTGACTTTGTTCAAAGATGGCTTACTTCAAATGAACCTCCTAGTAGCATGGCATTTAAAGTCGACTCCATACTGATTAACAATCAAATAGAGTAGTATTTTCCTAAAGCAGCAATTTATGCATATGTAGAAAGCCATGTGGTTTTGTTAGATTGATGAGAAAATCATGTCTAATAGTGAAAATGTGTATACATCTTTTCCTTAATGGAGCAAATGGAAGTGGCTGAAAAATCATAGCACTTGGTTTTATAGATTGATAGTGTTTAGCATGGCATTTCTTGATATTCTTTTGTAACAGTATTTTTTTTTTTTGCCAATTCTATAATGTCTTCTGGTGAGTGTTTTTTTTTTTTTAACATTCAACTATGATAAAGGCAATAGTCAAATCCCATGTTCTGCCTACTTAAACTCCACTTAATTCAGAATACGCATGGTAGCAACAGGAGAACAATTGTGATTTATTGGATGAAGCTTAGAAGAGTGATATCCAGAAGCAGAGCTGTAGATAACTAATGAGTAGAGTATGGAAATATGTACAAGAGTACAGCAAGAGGTTCATGGAAATTGGAATTAAAAAGCTAAGTTAGGTTTGGTACAAAGTCAACAAGCTAAGTTAGGTTTGGCTCTGGCTCTGTCCTTGGTTGTTTTTCATGCATGGGTTGTTTTTACCTGGGGATCTAGTTGACTACCCGGAATGGTTATTCACTATTGTAAATAAGGCATTATGATATAGTGCCTATGACTAGGTCAGCCCGAATTCAAATCTTAGTTTTGTCACTTAGAATGTTCTTTGTGGCTAAATGGGCCCAACTGGAAACTATAATGCTAAGAGAAATGAGCGAATCCCAAAAGGTTAGATACCACATGTTTGCCTTAATTTAACCAGTAATTTTATTTGTTTGTTGGCTTATTTGTTTTTGAACCAGTCATTGATACTGTCTCAATCCATGTGTTGTGAAAAATTGAACTTGCATTACTTTTAACATATTGTTTACTCAATACTATGTCAATCAATTTCATAACATTGTAAATTGTTGCTGATGTTTTGTAGGGGCTTTTAACCAACAGGGACTTTACTCTGTTAGCTTTACGTTCAGACCAGAGAAGATCTCCCCTAGAAACTGCTGAACTTATCTGGACAACAAGATGCTGAACTCTATGCTAGGTATATGCATGCAATGAATGAATCCCAATTGGACCTCAACTGTGAATATGCAGCTAGGTGGAGGAATCCACCATGGGGGTAGGGTTGTGGGAGGGGTGGGGGAATCCCAGTGCCTACAAAACTGTATCACATAACACAATGTGATTAACAATAAAAAAAAAAAAAAGAAAAAGAAAATGCTTTCGGCCTTAAAAAAAAATGGCTTTAGATGAGTGATTTGTTCTGTGTTTGTTTCTTTATAAAATGGATTTGCCAAAAAATGAAATGGCAGGTTGATATAAAAATAAGCGATATAGTATGCAAAGACTGTGCATAGAATAGATGTTTAATAAGTGGCAGCTGTTTTCTAAAATGTAAGTGAATTGTCTGCTGTTTACAAAGCCAAGTTAAATGACCTGCGATAAGTCAGCAACAGTGTCGAGAGTGCTTTGAGCATCCTTGGCAGCGGTGGACTGTGTTTCCTTGTATTAACAAGAATAAAGGCTTTAGCATGAAGCTCTATTTCAGGACTATTTATGCTAGTTCACTCTGACAGAAATACTGTGCGCAGAGGAGTGCGTAGGATCTGAGAGGCTGCTGTGCCTGCTATTTCAGAGGCAAGAATGTTAAGGGCACGCGCATTACTTATACAGTTATGTATATTTGGCTTTTGTGGAGGACATTTTAAATGCTACTCATTTAGAAATCATTATTCCTTTGTTTGTACTCCAATTACCTTACTCAGGGGTTTTCAAAAATTTTCGTTGTCCCCTCCCCCTCTAACTTTGCAGTTCGTCAGTGTCTCCAGAGTACGAAGTAGGGGTTTTCTATTATCTTGAACAAGTTTGTAGGGTACAAACCAATCGTGGCCAACGTATCTTAATCAGGTCAGTATAGTTCTTAGGAATTACTTGCATCCATTTTCTAGTAAAAAAAAAATGGGAAAAAAAAATCAGTTTAAGGCTGTTTGAGAAATCTGTCTTGGCTGAATGCCTAATGTCATAAACCAGTTGTAATAAAAAGCTCATTGTAACTAGTATGGCATTGAGGAGATGTGTTGGAGGAAATGGGACCATGTAGGTGACATGGGACATTAGGGAGAGGCATAATGTGATGTGAAATCCGGCAGGAGCTCCTAGCAGGAGTCTTGGGAATCTCTCAGGTGGGATTCATTTTGAGACAACTTGCCAGTGCCTCGGTTTTGAGACAGCTACTAGAGTGGGTTTGGAAGCAGACCTTAGAGTTTGAAGAATTGAAAAAAAAAGAGCTTAGCTGTCTACTAGGCTTGGGGTGACAGATAAGTAGATATTATCCATCCGTTCACATTTCATTTGATCCCACTCACCTATCCATCTATCCATTTCTCCTTGGAGAAGGGTTAAGCACTTCGCTGCTTTCACAAAACGCTTTGACATACAAGAGGGGGTTGTGTAGATGTATTTGAGTGAAAGGCTGTGCTTCTCCAAATACAGGCTTGTCTGATCACTGATCATTTGGGGACCTAGGGACTGGACTTCATAAATTGCTGTCTCAGGAAGAGATGAAATGTCTTGGAGAATGTATTTGCTTGAGTTTTAACGTCTACGTGGATAATAAGGAATTCTAGTGATTTGTGATAGATTCTTTTCTTCCATTGCTGCAGGGCTCTGTAGAGCTGGTCAAAAACGGTTCTCTTTGAAACATGAAACACATACACTGAGGAGGGCACTTAGCAGATCATTTAAGATACTTGCGTTCCATAATAGAGTCCTTGGATTCAAGGCTCTATTCTACTCCTGACTTCAACTGATATTGTTCTTTGCTCTGGAGCAGTCAGCATCTTTCCATTTCCTTCCAACACAGAATCCAATGTGTTTATTTGGTATTCTTCTCATGAATCCTAAGCTCCAGATAAAGGGAACTATTTGTGTTGGGATCCAATGTGCCACACTTATCTTAGTGTTTTGTTTTGCCTCATTTTAGTTCTATTGCAGATTGTCCTCCCATACATCTCTTCACTGTTTGTGAAGCCTCCTTTAACCTCCCTGCTGGAAATAATATCCCTCTCCTCTTCATTTACATAAAGCTTAGTTTCTACCTCTTACATAAAATAGTATTGTTCATGCTTATGAAACTCACCTGTAGGTACTTAATTTAAAAATAACTCAAGGCCCCATTCCAGACCTACTAAATGAAAATCTATGCAAGCGGGGCCCAAGGAACAATGTCTTAAATGCCCTGAGTGATTCTTGTCATTAGAAAAGTACACTTTATAAATCTTGTTCTTGCATCTGTCACTGTCAGCATTATCCTGGGGACCTGTTAGAAGTGTAGGAGATTGGTTCCATCATAGGACCACAGAATTAGCATCTGCATTTTAATAAGATCCCATGATAATTCCTATGCAATTGAAACTTGAGAAGCCATGTCCTGTTATAGCTAATTATACAACCAAATCTCCTTATTTAATTAGTTGCTCTGAAACTGCTGTTAATACTATTTCTTCAAGTGGAGAAAATTCGATGAAATTGAGCTATATAAGAGTGTATTGGTCTTTTTGTTCTTGTTGACCTATTTATAACAAAATTCAGTATCATATGTGTCAACTTGGTAGGTTGGAGGTGGCACTGGGATTACAGTTTTGGGAGAGTTAAGTGTGGAGCTATTCATATTTTTATGGCTATCATACAGGTATGCCAGTGACCATTCCTTTTCAAGAGGAAAGAAGACTTCTCAGGGACCAGTTTTGTAGTGCAGGTTAAAATAGCCACCTGCCATTCTGGCATTCCACAAAGGAGTCCCAGCTTTTCTACTTCTGATTCAGCACTCTGCTAACGCACCTGGAAAGGCAGTGAAAGTGGTTCAATTCCTTGGGCCCTTGCTACCAGTATGGAAGGCTAGGGTGGAATTCCTTGCTACTGACTTCAGTCTGGCCTATTACTGGCCATTGTATTCAATTACAGGGAGTAATCCAGTAGAAAAAAATCTCTCCCTGTCACTCTTTCATGGAAATAAAAAGAAGTTCATTTTATAAATTATTTTATGATACAGTTCCCTAGGCTCTGGGATTCCCCTCTTCCCTCCACCAAATGTCGTCTTCACTAATTTCTGCTGTATTATTACAACAGTATAGTTCTTCCTAAACAGCTATAAAGTTCATCATTCTACTATTGAAGTGTATCCTGACATTGCAGGTATGGACAATGGCAGAGTCCAGTCTCCTATTGTCATAATTTATTTAACACTTTCATTAACAAGTCCATTTTTTCAATTTAGGCTTTCTGCTTTTAAAAATACACACATTTTAAGGTTAATACATGATAGAGTTCTCTAAATGGTTATGTGCTAATCTAAGCAGCAAAGACACAACATAAGTGAAAGAATAAAGCACCAACTGAAATGACATGCTTTACCTCAGCCTAGTCCACATGCAGCTGGAGATCACAGATATTAGTGTAATTTTTCCAGACACATACAGCTGATGTATCCTTTGTTTCAACTCCTAATTTTCAGCTTGGACCCAAATCTTAAGCACTGCAATTTTGGAACATAAAGTTGCTTCTCTTAATTTTCAGACACAGTAAGTTTAAAGGAATAGATTTGCATGGTTTTCTGTGTTCAAGGGCCAAAGTTTGTAAAATCTGTGGGAAGTTGGAAAAGGAACTCTGACACATTTGATCCTCTGGAGTGGCAAAGATAACTTCCACCATGAAGCTATTATGAAGTTGCTTCCACCACCCTGAAACAGGATACAAAAATGTTTCCTGGTGGACAGTCATAATTAAGCTGATTTTCAGTGAATGTGTGTCAGGATGCAAGCTTCTCGAAAGGATGTTTATTTCTCTGTAATTTTACTGATGAACTTATGCTATAGTTCTTAGTCTTAACAAAAGGGCTTTATGAGAAATAGCTGCTGTGTAGTAGGAGAAAGAACAAGTCGAGTGATAATGATGTAGGTAGAAGAAAGAAAACAAGGTATTCCTTAAGGACATGTGGGATTACTGGCATAGAGCTGCCAGGTTGACTAGAGGTGATCAGGAGATTCCTTTAATAGTTGTTGTCTCCCAGGGTCTGTATTGGCAGAAGTGAGCCAAACATTAAAAGGTGGGACTTGAAGTCAGGAAACAATGATTTCCTACTAAGATTTAGGTTTGGGAAAATAGGATAACATACCCTGGAGTGATATTAGCCCTGCACAAAACAGTATTGGTTGCTTTCCTATGTCTAACGTCTCTCATCTCTTCTTACTTCAGTTATAAGAAGCAGCATATTCTACCTTCATTTCAACTTCACCGAACTTAAGACTGTGACTAGATGTTGCCAGTCATAGTGACTTAATTTTCAAATACGAAATGGAGTCTGAAGGAGTCTCCCAGTCTGTCAGTGGCTTCAAGTTTAACAGGGGAAAACCTCCAAAGCCATTCTTCCTATTCCCATCTAAAAGAACATTAAGATAGAGAAAATAATTTTTTTCCATCAGAAGAGTTTTGCTTTTTGCTTTGAAACAGAAAATCGAATACATTGTAAATGAAAGGTCACACATATAAGCCCAATTTACTGCAATTAAAAGCCTGCATACAAAAAACTTCCTTGGACGCTAGCTCTTTTGGGTTGATTAGTGTTCATGACACTGCTTCATCTTATATGTTAAAGTTCTAACCTCAGTACAAATAGGGTCTTTATTGAGGTAAGCAAGCTCAAAGGAGAGCACTAGAAATGGCTGTGCTTATTCTCCTTTTGAGAGGTGAAATTGAGACAGGCAAATAGAGAATACATAAAAATGATCCAGGCAGACAAATCAGGGTGATGTTTCTGCATGGAACACCAATGGGTGTCCACAAATTGCCAAGGAGCCAGTGTCTCAGGAACCCACCCTCAAGACTCCTCGATTTTAAACTTCTAGTGTTCAGAACGGTGAAAACAAGTTTCTGTTGCAAAACCACTCAGTGTACGGCACTTTATCATGGCACCTTAGAAAAGTCAACATAGGGTCTGTAAAACATTTTTTTGAAAAAATATATTGTGAAAAACTGGATTAAGAAAATGTTGCATTGAAACACAATCATTTATGCCACTTTCCATGATATTTTTAAACTACCCCCATGCCCCAGGGAGGAGTTAGGCCTTGCAACTGTATTGACCAGTGCTATAATTCCATAGCCAAATTTCCCCCCATCTCCACCCCAGGGTTTATCAAATAACATTCAAGAAGTACTATGCTATTGGATCATCCGAAGTGATGTTCTCACTTAGAAATGACTTCAATAGACTCTTGCTCAATTACCACAGCTGCAAAGAAAAAGCTGAATAAAATTGATGAGAATGATTTTTCACTTTACATACCAAATGTTTGCCAATGAGATTTAGGCTGATTTAGGCTGATTCATTGTTGCTTTCATTTTGTCTAGGTCACTAGAACAGAATCTGACTGATTCACACTTTAATACAGCAATTTGAAAAAGAGAGCAAAATTGCAACCCAATGACCATCACAAGGAGTTATCTAATTCATTACTGTGATAGTAACAGGGCATGAATTTAAGATTCAGCCAATCCATTGGAAAGCCATTAATGTTAATCTGCTGGGAAATCTAAAGGTGCAGAGAGCTCTCTTACGTCAGTTATTTCAATCTCTGGAAAGCAGAAATACCAGGACAGGAACTAAACATAAGCTGACATTAGAAATAAGTTTGTGTGATACTGTGGATCCAAGTTACCTTCAAAAAAATAATCCAAGTCAGGTACTTTAATAGCAGGAATTTAGTATGCTAATGCACACCAACGATAGTTAGAAGTATATAGACAGGACGTTGAGAATACTCGGTCAGTTATGGGGAGAAAATAAGGTAGAGAGGTTTCTGGAGACTGTGTTACTAGGGTAGAATGGGAATTGCAGCCAGGAAGTAGACAAGCTCCAGAACAAGAAGAAGGGAAGTAATACTGGCTCTTGTCTTCCTCTCAGCCTCCACTGCCTTCCCAGAGCCTCCCAGTGTTGAACAGAACTAGAAACAAAAAGCAAGGAGGCCTGAAAAAGACCACTTCCTGTTGTCAACTTTTTCAGTGACCAAGCAAGATGAAGTGTGTAGGCTTCCTTTTGCTGCTGTAAAAATAAAAATGATGCCAATTTGGTGGCTTAAAACATTACGAATTCATTCCCTGAGAGTTCTGAAGGTGGAAGCCTAAAAATCAAAGTGACAAAAGAGCTGTATTCTTGCTGGAGGCATTTGGGGGAAAGCTGTTTTTTGATTTTTTTTTTTCCTAGAGCTTGCTTGAATTTCCTGGCTCATGACCCCTTCTCTTCATCTTCTAAGTGTGCCGCTTTGACCATTGATTTCTTGGTCACATCTTTTCCTTTGACCCTCTTGCCTCCCTCTTGTGTCTCGGGACTCAGCCATGTCTAGTAATTTTTCCTATAGCTTTCAGCCTTTTGTCACTATAGTAAGTCCCTAAGAAAAGCTGCTTGGGAAGGAAGGTTTATTTCAGCTCAGTCTCAGGTGACCCCACTATTCTGAGGTCTGATGAAGGTGAAGGGCGGAAGAACACATCTCTAGAGATCACACAGCAAGGAACGAAGCAGTGCCAGGAGGCACACTCATGATCACAGCCTCTCCTTGTAAAACTCATCATGACAACTCATTCCAACTCAACCCAACAAATTCACAAAGGTCCTATCTTCTTATTGCAGAATTGGGTTGTGTTTCCACTGTCTAAACACCACTAATATAAAACACTATGCAACTCATGCAGACTTCTGAGCTGAAAAGTATAATATCCTTCCCCGGCTCTCCATAACCCACTTTCTCCTATACAGCACAGTGCTATTCTATCTTCAGTTGTTCTAAAAGCTTAAATTAGTCAATCATTGAAAGTCCTATAAATCATCTGTAACCTAAGGTACATTTTCTTAGCTGTGAAACCCCATAAAGCAAAAAGCAAACAATGTACTACCAAGAGACGATGGAGAGCCTGCATAAAATATACATGCCTATTCCCAAAGAGGGAGAGAGTCAAGGAGAAGATTAATCATACCAAAGAAAAGTTAGATATCAGTAAGGCTAACATCAAGTCCTAAATTTCCTTGCCTGGGATTCTGGGCTTTCTGCAATGGGAATGAATGCCCAAGAGCTTGAAAAACTCTGTCCCTGTGACATTTATCATCACAGGCAATGCTTGAATTCTTATAGGTTGGAGCCTCACTTATGCAGCTCCATCAGGCATTGCCTTATTGGGGATCCTGCTGCAGCTCTGATCCAGCGTTTCCTCTCTGATGTCGTCCTAGTGACGGTTCTACACCTTGTGAACTTCTTGAACTGGTCTCTGCCTGTAGTCCCAGGATTGTTAACATTTCTATTAGAAAGGCAGATTTATACAGAGAAGGAGATACAGAGAAAAAAAAATCTTCCATCCACTGGCTCACTTCCTAAGTGACTGCAATGGCTGTGGCTGGGCTGATCTGAAATTAGAAGCTAGAAGCTTCCTCTGCGTCTCCCACGTAGTTGCAAGGTCCCAAGACTTTGGATAATCCTCTGCTGCTTTCCCAGGCCACAAGCAGAGAGCTTAAAGGGAAGTAGAGCAGCCGGGACACAAACCAGTGCCCATATGGTTTGATGGTGCACGCAATGTGAAGATTTACCTACTGAGCCATCATGCTGTGCCTGGAGCCCCAGATCCCAGATCCCCTGTAATCTAGGTGGAGGCCTTTCCTCCTTCATGACTGTCCTGGTCTTTGCATATACAACTGTCCTCTGAGGCTG
Source organism: Ochotona curzoniae (assembly GCF_017591425.1). Classification (NCBI taxonomy): domain Eukaryota; kingdom Metazoa; phylum Chordata; class Mammalia; order Lagomorpha; family Ochotonidae; genus Ochotona; species Ochotona curzoniae. The sequence goes on from NW_024465582.1 coordinate 27,006,357, forward strand.
ATATTTGCTGCCTTACATACTATTTGTAGTTTTTCTTGGCAAATATTTCATGTGGCTGGCACTTCTTTATTTTTGGGAACTCAACGATGGCATCTTTCCAGTTTCACTAGGCACAGCTTCATAAGGGACCTCAAAGAGCTGCTTCAGTCCAGCAAACTGTCTGACCATCCAGGCTTTCCTTTGGTTCACAGTGAAGAACCATGATCCTACACTGCTTGAAGTTTGCTTGCTTACAAAAACAGCATCATATGGATGCTGGTACCATGGTCTATCACCAGCTGGAGACATCTCTGGACCTACTCGGGTCAGGATTGCAGTGACCATCAAGCACTGTTTTAGAAAGCTAGAATATGAACTGGATCTGAGCTATGAAAAAACATTGAAACTCTTCTCTGAAAGATCCTGGGGATATATTTATATATTAACATTGGTACAGCTAGTCAACCCACAAAAGATCAGAAATATTCACTTAGACCAAGTGGTATTTATTGCTGGTATGTAGGGATGGTTCAACATAATAAAAGTGATACCATAGTAACAAACAGAAGAATAAGCACAATATAATCAATAAGTGTAGAGAAAGCATGACAAAATGTAATATCCTTTCATGACAATAGCCATTAAGCAAGTTGGATATAGAAGGCATGTTCTTCAATGCAAGACAATACATGACAAAAGCATTGCCAGCATTGTATTGAAAGGAGAAAAGTTGGAAGGATGTCCACTTTCACCTTCATTATTTAATATAGTTCTGCAAGTATACGTCAGAAGTATTAAGAAAAAAAGAAGTCAAATAAATTAGAGAGGAGGAAGTTAAACTATCCCAGTTTAAGCATGGCATGACCTTACATATATGGGACCTAAAAAACTATTAGCAGAAAATTAGAACTCACCAAAGCATCTACTAACGTTTCAGGATATGAGATCAATATTCAAAACTAAGAAACCTTTTTACACATAAGCAGTGCTATGGCTGAAAAAGAATTTGTAAGATCAGTCCAATCATAATGGCTACAAGAAAATTTAAATACTTTGGAATAAGTTTAACTGAGGATGTGAAAGATCTTTACAATGAAGATTATAAAACATTAAAGACATGAAAAAAAATCTCCCATGTTTTACTTTGGAAGAATGACCAAAATATCCACAGTAAACAGTTTAGATTCAATGTGATCCCAATCAGAATAACAAGGACATTCATTTCAGAGCTAGAAAATTTGTTGACTCATATGGAAACATAATAGCTTACATATTTTAAAAATTTATTTATATTTATTGGAAAGATTTACAGGAGAGAAGAGATGGAAAGATCTTTTGTCTGTAGTGGCTGGAGCTAGAGCTCAGCTGATCCGAAGCCAAGAACCTTTTCTGGGTTCCCACAGGTGCAGGGTCCCAAAGCTTTGGACTGTGCTCTACTGCTTTCTCAGGCCACAAGCAGGAAGCTAGATGGTAAATGGAGCAGCTGGGACATGAACTGGTGCCCATATAGGATCCTGGTGCATTCACAGTGAGGACTTCAGCCATTATCCTAGCATGCCGGGCCTAATTGAAGCAATCTTAAAGAACAAAAACGAAACTGGAAACATTACAGTACCAGACTTCAAGATGTACTAAGTGCAATTGTAATTAAAACAGCTTTATGTTGGCATGAAAATAGACATAGACCAATGGAACAGAACAGAAGCCCCAGGAATTAATCAGTGTATATTCAGTCTTTCACAAATTTGTTTGAAAAAAATCAATCCCTGGAGAAATGATAACATCATCAACAAATGATGTTGGAAAAATTGGATTTAGGTGTGAGGAAGCATGAAGCCAGAGTTTGCCTGTGCATCAATACAAAAGTCAATTCAGTGCATCGAGGGCCTCGGTGTGCAACCCAATACCATCAAAATTCTAAAACACTGGGGGGAAACTCAGCAAGGCACTCAGATAGCAAAGATGTCTTGGGAAAAAAAAAATTCCAGAAGCTTAGGCAATAAAAACAGAAATAAATGGGACTATATCAGGCTGAGAAGCTTCTGTATGGCAAAGCAAACAAAAAGGGAACTAACTTAATGGAAAAAAATGATAGCTAAGCAATTGATAGAGGATTAATATTCAAAATCTATAAACAGCTGAAACTCAACACCCCAGTCAAACTGGCAAAGGAGATGATTAAGCCTTTTTTCAGAGGATGAAATAGAAATGGCCAAGACACAAGAAAAAGTGTTAGGGAAATGCAAATAAAAACCACATTTTTGGTGGGAATGTAAACCAGTATGAACCATTAAGACAATATACAGACTTCTCAGAAATCTGAAAATAGGTATATCGTATGATCCAGCCATCCCACTCCTGGGAATTTACCCAAAGGAATTTAAATCAGAATATGAAAGTACTGTTTGTGTCCCCATATTTATTGCAGCTTGTTTCATGATAGCTAAGGAATCAACTCAAATGTCAATTAACTCATAAATAAATAAGAAAAATTTAGTATATGTACACTAATGGAATACCACTCAACCAAAAAAATAAATACTGTATTTTGCAGCAGAATGGGTACAACTGGAAATCATATGCTTATTTAAATAAACTAGTCCTGAAACTGGCATCTTGTGAATTGATTGTTGTTTTTACCTCTTGTTTATACTTCTGTAGAACTGTGGTCTTTATATTTATTACTTGTTGACTATTATGGGTAGTGGCATATAAAACCTGTGATTATGGAGTGGGTTGAAATCATATTTGCAAAAACTCAGAAAGGAAGGAGGGGGATTAAAGGAGGGAAATGTGGGTATCTTAGAATTGTGCCTATGAAATAATGAAGTCTGCTGTATTTCTATTAATAAAAACTTTAATGAAAAAGCAATGTTGCCTTGGAATGTCTTTGATGTGGGTTTGTACTTGTAGGGGTCTGTTGGGCGTGTGATGGGAGGGAATGCCTTGTAGATGGCTGAAGTGCCTTCAGGGTCTTTCTCCTCTTGTACTCCTCATCAACTGATGGATCTGTTTTACTTGCACTACTCTTTAGCAGTGGTTTTCCGTTCTGAACTTGCCTGCTCTGAACAAACTTTCACCTTTTCTTTCCTAGTCAAGATGAAAATTTTCCAAATATTTCTTCTCTGCTCCTCCTCGTAAAACTTACTAGCAGCAGCCAACACACCCGTGCCACATGCTTTTTTTTTTTTTGCATTAGGATCTCCTCTAGAAAATCTAAGAGCCCACAGTATTTAGGCTAAGCCTCTCCTAAAGTATCAGGATATAGCATTACAAAAACATTGTCTTTACCTTGGCATACAAAAGGTGCATTTCCCAATAAAATTTCTTGTTTTTATCTGAAAACTTCTTCGTGGTGTTTACTCTTCATATTTCTGTCAACATGATTCTGAAGCCTTTATAATCACCCATATTGCTCTGCTTCTAGCACTCTAGACTTCTGGTATGTTCCTCCACATTCCACCCTTTTATAACCCAATTTCAAATGACCCTCCACTTGGTCTGGTGAAGTTCATGGTAACGATCCCCCTCTTCAGGCTCATGATATTGAAGGTCCTGTTCTAGATCAAGCGGCCACATCAGTCTGAACTGATTCAGATGGTGCACATCAGGGAAAATCATGGTCTGCAGGAGGCAGAGAGATAGTGAACATGCTCACATGCTTAACATGATTATTTTGGACATAGACATTGTTGGGAAGTTGGGGGTGAAGAGGAAAGGCATGGGATTAAATGAACAGGATTCTGGAGATGAGGAGAGCCCAAGACACAAGCTGAGTAGTTGTAAAGGGATAGACTCATGCTTGGAATGCCTCCCATTGTTTGGCGGGGTGTGAGGGGTGTGGGCAGGGTGCAGCTTCTGTGGGAAGCACGACAGTAGCCTGCTCCCTTGGGATGGCTGGAGTGAACAGTCCTTAAGGTGTTTATGTTCTTCCCAAACTGGCCACACAAGCAGTTGGGCTGTTACTGCTGAAGTTAAGCAATTCAGATGATGTATCTACTTTAGACAATTGAAAAATGGACATAATTTTCAGAGAATACACAACTCAAACCATCTTAATATAAACTTCGTAAATGATTAGTCTTGTTTTTCCCAGTTCTTACAATTTTTGAGCTCTGAGTTGTGGGTGGCAGTGCTCTCAATGTGAAGTTTCCCAAGGAAAGACTCATAGGATAAAGATGACATCATGGAACATAGTTTTTAAACTAATAATCATCCTATCAAGAAATTTAGGAAGAACAGAGATAAACTCTGACAAAATTAGGTTCCACCTATGGCGTTTTTCCTTGACCCAATGAGAATAGTCTCTTGAACCTTCATCCTTGAACCTGCCGTTATTCAGGTTTATTAGTGTGGTACTATGAGCCTATTCATGGCTATAAAAAAAAGGGCCAAGTTCTCTGAAGTGCCAAGGTCCCATTTCAGTAACATGATGGGCACTCAATCATTTAACTCTCCAACAGAGGCTGAATGTCACTGCTTCACACACCATGAAGCCTGGCAAGTCATTGGTACCTTTGGATCAGTCCAGGTCTTTGGAAATGGGAGCTTCAAAAGGAAGAACAGAGCTGGGATTCGGGAAAAACCTGGCTCTCATGTGACACCTTGCCCTGAGGATGACTGGCATTGGTGTAGAAACTCCAACAATGTGTCCATTTGGTTAAGGCAGACTGACTGAAGTTAAGATTGCGATGCTCCATGAGAACTAGCCACACAGCTTAATGGATGACTGTTGTAAATATTTGACACGAAAAGAGATTTTTCATGTACAGATGCAAACAGTGAGGAGAAACTAGACACTTGAGGGAAGTTAGTACCATGAAGGAGATTCTAAATTCAATTTTAAAAAGTGCTCATACTTAAGGAATTAACGTTCAAAAGGTGAACAGAAGAATTAATTAAAAAAATCTAGGTTCTAGACTAGTTTACTACCATGGACCAATCATGGATGGATATAAAAAGCCAAGCTAAATTATTAGCATTTTAAACTGGGAGACAACTAGAAATATTAGGTGAAATGAACATGATGGTCACAGTTGAAGATGCCAATTCAGAAGCTTGAAGATATTATCACCGAATATCCCCAAATGCAGCTCAAGATGCAAACAGAAACATTGTAAAAGAAAAACTAGGAGAGATAAATGTATTCTGTGGTAACAGAGAGTTATTTATCTGGCAGAATAGACAAGGGTTTGAGAGAAGATACTAAAGGTGCTTAATAATGAAGAACTCAATGGTACTTGTGTCCAAGACTGGAGAATTGTTAGGATATGTTCCGATAAAGCAAGAAAAAAAAATCAAGTTTAAAAGAGAGAAGTCTCAAGATAACAGAATCTCATGTGTTCTATCTGAAACTTGCACGTTTCCGGAGACACTGCTTCCTCTACTCCACATCCATGTTATAGAGCTTGAAGTCAGGGTAAAAGATCTTCCTGTCTTGGGTTGCTACTCTGAAATGAAATTTCCCTTTTCTTAAAAGATACTAACTATTTGGGCTTGCCTGATTTCAACTGTACCCCACACAAACCTTGCTTGATGCCCTATCCTCCTGTACTGAAGGCTTATTCTCTTTAGTACGTGCCACTCATGATTACTGGTAATATCACCATTCAGTTCCTGTATCACCTTGTTTTCTGGGGTCATTTTCTCCATGCCTATGGTCATCAACCAACACTGACATCTTGCTAAAGTGAGTCTGACCTCCCATCTTTCCAGCTAGTTTGATGGCATTTCAACTCCTTTGGAGACATTCAATGTTTCAACCTGCAAGTTTTTTGTCTGTATGATACCATGTATTTATTTTCTTATCCAGCTGATGTTTCAGGGCTAACTTCTATATAATCATACTTGCAAACCTCTGATCTTCTTTCCAAAATTTGCCTGAATTCAATGGAGGATTTTGTTTCTTTAAATCAAAACAATTGAATGTAATTGAGAAACATTATTGTTCCAATGGGATTAATTTTATGGATATGGCCAGGAAATTTCATGGGCTGTCATTATTACTGAAAGATTTTTTTTTTGCTTTTTTGGTATTTATTATTATTATCATTTTATGATACAGTTCCATAAACCCTGGAATTTCCCCTACCCCTTCCCAAAATTCCTTTCCCACTGAGTTCCCCCATATCATTACAAGAGTATACTTTTTCATAAACAGTTATAAATCCATCATTGTGGGCATGGGCAATGGCAAAGTCCAGCATTCCATTGTCAAGACAATCCAACGATTTCACTGGGAGTCCATCCTCAATCTGGAAGTAGAGACTCACACAGCACTGTATCCTCACATTTGGACATGACAGTCTCCACGACACAGTCACTATACATCCCTCAAATGAAAAGCCACCAAATATAAAAAATCAATAACAGGGAGAAAGACAAAAATGTACAATGCCATGGAGTTAAGCTACATGCCACTGGATATGATAGTCTCCATTACACAGTTACCATATATCCCCTTCAATGAAAAGTCACAAAAACAAAATTAACAACAGGAAGAAAAAAATTTACAACACCACGAAGTTAAATAAAATGCTACTGAATGACTAAGGTGTCACTGAAGAAATTAAAAAGAAAACCAAGAACCTTCTTGAAGAAAATGATGTCACTGTATGATCTATGAGTCAGTGAAAAATTTAATGAGAAAAAAAGTTTTGAAGAAGTGAAACTAAAAACAAAAACATCGAAATCCATGAGATATAGTTTCCACTGATCGTTGTTGGTGAGATATGTATCCTGTAGGCAACAAATAGATGAATTTTGTGGGATGGGGTGGGGGAGAAATTCAACCTTGTTTATTATTTAAAACCAAACGGTTAGGAAAATATACCACAGCATTCAAACAGTGAACAGATAAGCTATATTATCATTTCAGCAAGATTTTAAAAGTCCTTATCAAACATGATAAGGTACGAGGTTGGGGCACAACACCGTATGTTGCTAAGTCCCCAAACATGGCATTTGCTGACCTGGGGTTGCCTGCCTCCGATCCCAGGCAGTTGGGATTCGTCCTAGCCCAAGCTGCTTTTTCTCCCTTTGTCTGCATAAGGCTGTTAATCTGGTGGCTAAGTAAGCAATGCTGTGCTTGGCTTTCATTCCACTCTCTTATACAAATTCACGTTTTCCCAAAAGCCCAGTACTTCAGAGTTCTTTGATCACACAGCCAAGAGACCATCTTTCACTGTTCATTCTTGGACACTGGTAGTTACCATTGTGAAAACTTTCTTTCCCTTCAAGGGGAAAGTGCTGTGACAAATTTATCCAGGTACTCGGGGTGAGGGGAGCTGTGCTTCCCGTCCCCTGGGTGACATCTCCAGGCTGAGATGCGGTGAGAACGTCAGGAGATACAGGCCCATGCCAGAAAAGGACTTCCACAACAAGTCCTTCAAAATTCTTTCTGAAACTACTCTTCTAAAACCACATCTTAAATCACTTCGTGTCTGTGTATGTAAAACAAAACCAGCCAAAACAAAGACCCGGAGAGGCATTTTCCTTTTCTAAACCAGTGACCTCATGGATTGTATTTTACAGCGTATGAAGTCTCAGGAAAGCAGGAGGCCAGCAACCCTCCAAAGCGCCGTCCTCACCCTCCACCGGCACGCAGGCCTGGTAGATGCAGCCCCTACCTGCTGCCGCATCTGAGGTAAAGAGAATCTGGTGCTTTGGAAGGCCTGGACTCTTGGTACAAAGGAGGTCCCAGTGGTAGGATGGATATTTGGTGCCTGAAATGCAGACTCAGAAACACTCTTCTATGCAATTTCTGACACGGGTTTTAAAACCATTTTGTTCATTTTATTCACTTCCAAGGATTGGAATATAAAGGAACTAGTGTCTGGCAGCAAGTGACATGTTTTACACCTGCTGACTTCCTTAACTTCCTTCATAAACTTCTGAATAAAAGGACTAAATTTCCATTCTTTTAAAAACAGCTCCGATGGCCACTGGCAGACTTTTACTTCCCCATGACAGCAGTAACTCCTTCATCTTCTTAGTCATGGTTGGAATGAGGTGCATGTGGTCATCCACACACTTGGTCAAATACTGTCCAGCTACCACTTTACCTGGGGCTCCTTAACCCCTGCAGCTATGGAATCCATTGCCTTGTTGCAGTGCATGGTGCACTGGACCAGGTGGTCCTGGAACTTCTCCAGTTTGCTTGTCACCAGGGCTTGAGCTTGAGCCAGGGCCATCTGATAGTACTCGATGCACTGGTGCACCTGCTGCATGGATGCCTGGTTGTCCTCGCAGCAGCCAATGCTGCACTAGAGCATCAGGCCCTGCATTTTGTGGATGTTCTCCCTCTCCAGATGCTTCACCATCGAGTCCATGGCCTCCTGCATGTGGAACTGCTGAAGCTCTGCTGCGGTGGCCCAGTGCTGTGTGGCACCTATGTCCTGGATTTTTTTTTCAATCCAGTCTACCAATCTATGGCTTATGGCTGATGAGGTTAAGCCATTTACATTCAGGGTTAATGTAAGTGGTAATTTGGTCCTGTCATTTAGCAATGGGTTGGTCATTGATGCAGTCTTCTGTTGTATTTTACTGAGATGTCCTTCACATTTGCCTTTGGCTTTGGTGGATGTTATTCTTTTTCTCTGTCAAGAGAACATCTTTAAGTATCATTTGTAGGGCAGGTTTGGAAGGAGCATATTCTTTCAAGTTTTCTTTACTGTGGAAGGATTTTATTTCATTTTCAAAGACAAAGGAAAGCTTTGCTGGGTACATTATTTTGGGCTGACAATTTTTTGCTTTTAGAATCTGGAATATATTGCTTCATTTATAGAATCTGGAATATGTTGCTTCAAACCTGTAGGGTTTTCTGCGAGAGGTCGGCTGTGAATTAATTGGCATTCCTCCATATGCGAACTGATTTAAGGATCTTTCCCTTATGTTTGATTGAAGAGAGCTTGATTATCATGAGTCATGGTTAAGATCACTTTTGGTCAATATTGTTGGGAGTTCTGTGCCTCTCCTGGATATTGTTTTCCAATTCTTTCTCCAGATTAGGAAAAAAAATTTAATTATTCCATTAAATACATTTTTAAACCCAGCTTTTCTTTCTGCAGCTCTGGGACTCCCATAACTCTTATATTTGGCCTTTTAATAGTGTCTCTGAATTCTTGAATATCTTTTTTAGCTTGACCCAGCTCTGCTTCCAGCTTTTTGCTTGCTTCCCCGTTGTGATAAGAAATATCTTTCAATTCTGAGATTCTTTCTTCTGCCTTCTTAATTCTACTATTGAGACTTTCCACTGAATTTCTATTTGCTCTATTGCATCCTTCATTTCCAATAATTTGACTTGACTTTGTTTCAGTGTCACTATTTTCCTGTGTGACATGTTCCTTAATTCCTGCATATCATTGATAAGAAGTTTTATAACAAGTGTGTTGAATTCTGTATCCTCCATTTTCTTGATGTCTTCCTCAGGTAACTTTGAGGTTGGCAAAGGGTTTTGTTCCTTTGCAGGGGAGTCTTCAGTAATATTCACTGTGCCTTTGTCTCTTCTTTTGCTCTTGGTCATTCTGGTTAGCAAAAATGTTAAGTAACTCCAAAGTCCATTAGGGAAAGGATTAGTTTAAGTTGACCTTCAAGAAGTGAGTGGACTAGAATTAGGGATCGTACTAGAACACAACAGCAGGCGTTGTAGGAGGGTAAGGTATGCCAAAGAGCAGAATAAGGAAAAGGAGGACTAGAAACCTGTTCATTGAGTGAAAGATCTTGGTACAACTGCATCTTTAAGACAGTAAACCACCACCTGAAGAGTACTGCCAACTACGGTTCCTTTTCCTTCAGGGAATCAGGAAAGTTGAACATGACTTTTGGTGAATAGGCAATTCATACAAAAGGAAAATGTTCTTGATTGTCTCCAAACCGTGGAGGAAGTATGTGGAGGAGTTCTATAAATCCCACCACTCCCTAGCATAACTTAAACAATTGTCCTTCCCTTATGTTGTATTGAAAATCTTTAAGAAGTATGTGGTGGGTGGGCCTGGCGTGGTAGCCTAGTGGCTAAAATCCTCATCTTGCATGAGCCGAGATCCCATGTGGGCACCGATTCTAATCCCAGCGGCTCTGCTTCCCATCCAACGACTTGCCTGTGGTCTGGGAAAGCAGTCAATGATAGTCCAAAGCCTTGGGATCCTGCACCCGTGTGGGAGACCCAGAAGAAGTTCCTGGCTTTTGGCTTTGGATTGGCTCAGTTCCGGCTGTTGTGGCTGCTTGGGGAGTGAATTAGCGGATGGAAGATCTTTTTTTTGTATATTTCATGTTCTAATAAAAATAAATAAATCTTAAAGAAAGGAAGTATGTGAGAAGCCTGCATGGCAGGAGAGCAAGCTAGTCCTCTGTCCGTTAGTGCCAGCATCCCATATGGGTGCACGTTTATGGCCCTGCTGCTATACTTCAAATTGATGTCTCTGTTTATGGCTTGAGAGGGCAATGGAGAATGGCTTAAATCCTTGGACTTATGCATCCATATGAGAGCTTGGCAAGAATCTTCTGACTCCCAGCTGCAGATGAACTCATCTTGGGACACTGGGGATCATTTGAGCAGTGAAGCAGTGGATGATGGAGGATCCTCCTGTATTTCCTCAGCAAGATCTGCCTTTCAAATGAAAATATTAATAGAAAGTATACGAAAGTTCTCACTTTCTACTAGCAGTAAATCCCATGCTGCATCCCAGTTTCTGAGTGGGGAAAGAAGAGAATCTTGTTGTTGGAGAGAGAAAAATTCTATCACATGCTGTTTCAGTGCTTGGACACTGTGAGGAGCTGACTGTGACAGTGAGCCTCCTAGGTTGGAGGTGTTATCTTTTTGGGCTCATCCTACCTTGGTTATCCCTGTCTTTTCTGGGATGCTGAGCTGTGTAGATTGTCTACAGGAGCAACACACAAAAATCAATAGCATTTGTATACACAAGGCCATGGCTGAGAAAGAACGTGTAAGCCTTCACAATAACCTCAAAACATTCAAATACCTTGGAATAAATTTAACCAAGGATGTGAAGGATCCCTACCATGAAAATTATAATTAAAGATACACACAAAAATGAAAAAAAATTCTTCCATGTTTATGGATTGGAAGAATTAGTATCAGTGAAGTGTTATATACAGACACTGTAATTCCAATCAAAATAGACATTCTTCTGGAGATCTAGAAAAGAGGAAGAAAGGCTGCAGTTCATAAGGGAACACAAAAGACCCCAACAGCTACAATGTTCTTAGAGAACAGAAATGTAAGTGGCTAATAGACGAAAAATGCTCAGGATAGCTTAACATTCAGGAAATACAAATGAAAAGTTACAATGAAAACCAGTTAGAATGGGTATCATCCAAAGATCAAAAGATAAATGCTGGCAAGAACATGGCAGGAAAAGGTACCCTAGTACATTAGTGGGAATGTAAATTAGTACTACAACCATTATGAAAGACAGTGTGGAGATTCGTAAGAATTCTGAAAATAGATATATCGAAAGACCTGAATGAAACTAAATTAGCACATGGAAGTTTACTGTAGCTCAGTTCCCAACAGTCAAGATATGGAATCAACACATATGTGCTCATCAACTGATGAATAAAGAAAATGTAATATATATACACTATGAGATACTACTCAGACATGAAGAATAAAATCCTATGTTTCCTGACAAAAATGGAAACCTTATGCTCAGTGGAATAAGTCAGATTCAAGGCAAATGTTCTGATACATAGTAGTTAATATAGAATAAAAATGTGTACAAGTGAAATGAATGTCTTTGGATTTGATAGTTTCAGTCCTTGTTTATACACCTGTAGAACTAGGAGTCTTACTTTTGACTTGTTTGGTCATATCGTTAGTGGAGCTTTAAGCCTGTAATTAGGAGTGGATTGAAATTATGTTGCTATAATAAAAGATTTATAAAGAGGAAGGAAAGATTGGGCATTCAGTTAGGTATGGTTGTATTAGAATTATGCTTATGAACATGAAATCTGTTCTCAATTTTTAAAAAGTCAGTTGAAATCCACATAGTTTTTTCATACACGTTCTAATGAACATTTTGAAGACCACCCCCCATATGAGAACCCTTGAAAATTTCTGAACTTTTGTGAATCTCAATTCCCTATTTGTAAAAGGAGGGAATAAAAACGTATTATATGACAAGGTTCCTGTGATAATTGAATAATGCTGTCTTTCAAAGTGTTAATGTAGTATTGTTGGATCCAATACATGTCACAGGAACATGAAGTTTTAGCTTTCTTCATCTTTACTAGTCTCATTCACATGATTTCATCTTTCCTTTCTTTACCCCTGTTCATCGTAAGTTTCAAAAGCAAATTCTGCATTTTAAAACTGTATTTTTCTTGATGCATTTTTGGCAAGAATAAGGACTCCTGCTTCCCCTCTTCCTTCCCACCATTTCCTCCCACATTATTGCAGTAGTATAGTCCTTTACCAACAGTTATGAGTTTAACATTTTGCTATTTCAGTACGTCATAGAATTGTAGGTATAGGTAAAGGTAGAAATTTCAGTATCATTATCAAAGTATATTTAACTATTTCACTGGGAGTCCTCTTTTATTTTGAAGTAGAGGTACCTGGAATTCAACTTTTGTTGATTTGTGTTACCAATTGCTTCTAGCATTTATTGTCATGCTTTGATGTTTGGAAGCTTTTCGCCAGCAAGTCTTCTAACTTCATGCATATAAATCTGACACTGTAGGTACTTCAGTGGAAACATGAAGGGCGTCATTAGCTTTGGGCTTTAAGATCTGTTTTTTAAAATTGCTGGTATACAGGATCAGTAGCAGCACATGATGGGGCAAGCTACAGTGAAAACAGTTTGTTACTATTTATCCAATTGATGCCATGTTGAGAGAAAGTATGTTGTAATCAGAAAGGAAGCTTGAATTGTGTGCGGAGAGTCTCAGTTGCTACCCCACATGCATCCTTTGCCTCCTCCTGAGTTGGACACAAATCACTACACGGGAAAGTTTGGTGTTCTCTGGCTTCTTTGTGACCCAGGTGTGGTTATGAGGCAGTTTGAACAAGGAGATGCGATTTGGGGAAGTGAGTGTGTTGTGACTCTCAAAGTGTCATTCCAGGCATTCCAGGGATGTAGTACATTGCTTTATTTCTTGCTTTGTGTGGAATGCAGACATGATGGCTGGAGCTCAAGGAGCCATCCTGTGTTTTTAATACAAAAGTGCAGAACTTTTATTCTTTGTACCCTTTCATGGTGCACAGTGCAGCAGCATCTCAGCAGATACACACAGCACAAACTCATCAAGTCGGGCAAGTCCCCACCTCTCCACTCTTTCTCCATGTTTTCGGTCTATAAGCTCTTCTGGCACCTGGGTCTTAATACAGATTGTCTCACTGCGTTGTTGTCAACCCCCTACGCTCCCATACCATGGAACACTGAGAACAGCTAATTCTGTTCAACTGTTTTAAACCACCTTAAAGCATGAGCTGGGAAAAGTGAGTTCTACTATGTGTTTATCTCACTAGTAGTTAATTTAGTTAATTGATGCAGAGGAACTTATCTCCAATGGAGCATACAGTTTGAGACTTGGATGCAGTCAATGAGAGATGGGATTTTTTTGTTTTTGTTTTTGCTTGGGTCATTTGGAGAAGTGCTTCATTTCTGAGCTCCAGGATGTTTTTGGTCAGTGACCGATGATACTTCCACAGCTCTCTGCCTTGACAACCCTCCCCATAAGCTGAAGTTCAAGGCTAAGATTTGAAATATCTGGTCCTTAGTTGGATTTGAATTCAAAGTATTACTTGAAGACTTTAATGTGTTTCCAAAGCCATTAGTGTAGAAATGATGTGTCAAAGAGTAATAGAACATTGCTGTAAGAATCTAGTAAATTATTTAGAATGCTCTGTCATTAGATGTGTACAAATGGTTTTAAGGCCAGAAAAAAAAAAGAATGCTTAGGAATGCTTTAAGTCAACCTCTTTGTGACAGTGAGATGTTACTGCCAGCCTTGCTGTGGCTGCCCTCCCTGACTGCTCCTTAGGACTCTAAGGAGATGGCAATTTAATTGTTCCCAGAAGCCCACCCAGATAGTTAAATACAGTTCAGCAATAATAACTGAGGGATGGAGCTGCTGTGACACAGAATGGGAAACAATTAGACACAATTTGGCTTTTTAAAGCTAGAGAAGGACTAACATAACAAACTGCTCCGCTATAACATTCTCATTTTCTCCAGGTCATCAGAAAATAAAACAGCGTCTAAGCAAAACTAGGGAGATGTGTGTCGTGTGCCTTACAGGAGGCCCATGTCTGAGTGTGGATTCAGCTACCCACCAATGCCCAAGCACTAATTTGAATACCAAATTAAACGAAAACAAAACCCAAACCAAATTGTCCTCCATCCAACACTCATGTGTGTCAGATAGTTGACATTTAAAACTACTTTGCCTTTTTCTTTTTTTTGGCCAGCTCAAATGAAATGCCTGTGTACTACAGCTTGACAATTACTTTTAAGTTATAAAAGCATTATCTATGGAGTCCCCAAGATGCCTGCATCTTGACAAATAGGAGGCAGACAATGTAGAAATACGCACCCCATCTCTTTTAGGGAGTTAGAAGGAACACAGCTGATGAGACATTTCCAGCTGACACTTTTTTGTGTCTGTGAGATGGTGGGGGGAAAAAAGGTGTGGAGAAGTTGCGAAGCTTGAAGAAACCAAGTGATGCTTGATTTGTCAGTAGAGAACCTATCCTGTTATCTTATTGAGATCACCCTTCTGAATTCTTAATCTGAAGGCATTTGACTCAGTTTAATCATTCTTTCTTGGAATCACTTCTTTCAGATCCAAAGCAGAAGGTTAGTAATACAGCTGTTGAGAGATAGTATGCTAGGATTAGACTCTTAAAATTTGAAACCTGGTCCCAGACCTGCTTCCAAGGGAGCTTGAACAAAGTTCACTTCTAGCTTTCCTACCTGAGTAGTGGAGACCTAGGATATTATGAGGAGTAAATGCATTACTTATAAAATGCTTATTTCAATGTTTGGCATACAGGTGAGCTATGTCCAAGGTTGAAAAAAGCAATTTGCATGGACTCCAGGGCTATGAACTGCCACTTGAAGTGAAACTATGAAGAGAATATTACCTTCTCTCCAACTCAGAATGTGTGTGTGTGTGTGTGTGTGTACATGAGAGAGAAAGAGCAAGCACTATATGTATGGGGGAGGATATTTGGAGAATTAGGAATTGTTGTAAAATGCAATAGATGAGATGCCCTGGCTGACAAGATCTTTCTAATACTTTGGCCAAGGCATCACACAGCAAGGTCCTCACTAAGGGTCCTATCAACCCAAGTCGTACAGTAGATTGGGAGGCAGGGGATGGAGGACTGAGATTTACAGCTGTGGCCTGTTGTGGACAGACAGAGGTCATGCTCTGCAGAGTGGTCAGAGAACAAGTATTAGAGATGGAGAGGGGGTCAGAAGATGAGACCTTGCGAAGGAGTGTTGGTGAGCAAAGGTGGGTGCTATGTTGGTGCAGTGAGTGGCATCCAGGAGTGAGGACCATGCCTGAGCTATCACTTGACCCCAGCTCCCCATGGATGGTGGGCAGATGCTGCCAACTCTTCTGATCAGGACCAGTGGATTATGTCCTGAGGAAGCAACCTGCCAACAATGGTGCAATTGTGTTCAGCATAGCGGAATGTCCTGAAGGAAGAGAATACTGGCCACCAGCTCTAGGTTTCTGACTTTCGATTTTCTTCACTGTCAAGTGAGGATAATGCTGATAATGTCCGTTGTGTTTATGGTTAAGTGTAAAAGTAATTCCTAACAGGAAGTATGTTTCCCTGATGGTCATTATGATGAGGGAGACACACTGTGTTCAGAGTGCAGGAATAACGTGCTCTGCACAGCAGGTGCCTGTATAGGTGAATATGTCATGAAGCAGATTCCAGGTCCTTGGACACTATTGTATCACTTTCAGTCATATATCCTTTTATTCATTTGTCTTAACAGTGACTTCTTATTAAACACTGGGGGAGGGGGGGCAAATACAGTATCTTGCGCCTTAAAGAAATGTTCTGTCTCATTAGCAGATTTAGAAGTCTAGTTTTCTTAAACGGACACTTGTTAACTTAAGACTTTGGCATATGTCATTTTGTATATATTCCCACACCTGTTCCTGCCACCCACCTTGCTGTTCCTCTTATCCTGCAAGATCATCCGCATCTCTGCTCCTACCTGGGGCCACAACACTTTGTAGATAAAGTGGTTGGATTTAGATTTGGGTAAAGAGTTTTTTTTTTTTTTTTTTTAAGATTTATTTATTTTGGGCCCGGCGCGGTGGCACAGTGGTTAAGGTCCTCGCCTTGTACACCCGGGATCCCATATGGGCGCCGGTTCTATCCCGGCAGCCCCGCTTCCCTTCCAGCTCCCTGCCTGTGGCCCGGGAAAGCAGTCGAGGATGGCTCAAGACTTTGGGACCCTGCACCCACGTGGGAGACCCGGAAGAGGCTCCTGGCTTCAGACCGGCTTAGCATCGGCCGTTGCGTTCACTTGGGGAGTGAATCATCGGTCGGAAGATCTTCCTTTCTGTCTCTCCTTTCTGTATATCTGCCTTTCCAATAAAAAAATAATAAAAATAAATCTTTTTTTTAATAAAATTTATTTTGACATTCTTTACATACTTAGTTAGAGTAAGAAGGTTCAAGGGCTGCAGGAAAGTGGATAATACTAGTATGTTTTCCATATTGTTACCTTCATGTTTAAAAGGGGGGTATTAAGGGAGAAGGCCCACCCAATTTCCCACCCTCCCCAAGTCCCGGATGTAGGGCATGCTCTGAGGTTCTTGCTCAAGTGGTTTTGATATTGCAACAGTTATGAATCGCTGTCAATCTTGCCACTCCAAGCACTATGAGGTCTTTGAAAAATCCACTGATTTAAAAAAAGATTTATTTATTTTTATTGGAAAATAAGCTATATATAGAGGAGGAGAGACATACAGGAAGATC
The DNA here is from genome assembly GCF_017591425.1 of Ochotona curzoniae. NCBI lineage: Eukaryota > Metazoa > Chordata > Mammalia > Lagomorpha > Ochotonidae > Ochotona > Ochotona curzoniae. The sequence continues at coordinate 27,023,308 of NW_024465582.1, forward strand.
TTCATCTGTTGATTCACTCTCTAAGTGGCTGCAATGACCAGAGCTGTGCTGATCCAAAGGCAAGAGCCCAGAGCCTCTTTCAGGTCTCCCATGGGGGTGCAGGTCCCAAGACTTTGGGCCATCCTCCACTATTTTCCCAGGTCACAAGCAGGGAGCTATATGGGACATAGGACCATTGGGATTAGAACCATCACTCATATGGATTCCTGGCACAGGCAGGGGAGGACTTTAGCCACTAGGCTAGTGCCTTGGGCCCTGTGGAGGTGTTTTATTGCAAATAGTTCCCTTTATTTTCTGAGGATCTCCCTTAGAAAGCATAATATTTACAATTCTCTAACAGTTATCTAGTTTTCCAATCTTTTGAGATGTGATTTGAAGGGAAGAGTTACATAGAAGGAGAGACATATCTTCCATTTGCTGATTTACTCCCCAAATGCCTGCAATGGCTAGAGCTGAGCTGATGCAAAGCCAGGAGCCTCTTCTGAGTCTACCACATAGCTGCAGGGTCCCAAAGCCTTGGAATATTTTCTGCTGCTTTCCCAGGCCATCAGCAGTGGGCTGGATTAGAAGTGAAACAGCCGGGATACAAACCAGATCCTGGCACTTGAAGGCGGAGGATTAGACTATTTGCCATGATGTTGTCCTACCCTGTCCCCTGCCTATTGTTTCCACCCCCCCTCTTTTTTTTTTTTTTTTAAGATTTTAAAGAGTTGCAAACAGCAGGAAAGACAGATCTTACACCCACTCATGAGCGCCATTCTGCAATGCCTGCAGTGACATGGTGGACCAGGCAGAAGCCAAGAGCCTAGAACTCCCTCTGGGTATCTGATGTGTGTGGTAGGGACTCAAGCGCCAGGGCTGTCTTCTGTTGCTTTCCCCTGGGCCTTAGCAGGAAACTGGATCAGAAGTGGAGCAGCCAGGACCTGAACTGAGGCAATGATGTGAGTTGTGGGTACTTTAGCAGTGGCTTAATCTATAGCACCTCCCTCTGCTGTGTCACAATGTGCCCACACCCCCAAATTCCACCTCCAGCCACTTTATAACTGTGAGCAAGGTAGTTTGTTAGCGTGTTTGCTTCTTCAGTTGAATTTGGGTCAATGATAGACATCCAAAAAAATCAGAACACAGAAATGAAGTTATAGCCTCCACAGAGAGCTGTCACTCTTGCTGTCATCATTACTGACTCCTGGCTGGCTGGTGCTATGCATCACTGAATCCCCAGAGCTTAGTGCAGCCCCTTGCACATGGCACAGGAAGTGTCTGTAGATCCATTTGCTTCTTTCTTTAACTTACTAGGAGGCTCAAGCCCAAGGGTGTTGGCAGGGGGCTCCTTCAGAAGTCTGGAAATTTGCTTTGTCCTTCAGTGGGAGACAGTGCTGGGGAATAAAAGCGGCACTCAGAGGCTGGAAGCTTTGTTAATGACTTTGCTGTAGTCAAAACTGGCTGACAAATAAAAGTCCATTATAAGAAATTCCCTTCGCTCCATCGCTCTTTGAACCTCCCCATGAATGTTTGGCCTGTGTGTATTATTTGCGATACAGTATTCTGGAGCAACAATACAAGCTGGCAAAACTAAGAAGAGCAGACGGTTTTGTCATGCATAGTCCTCTGAGTTCCTATAAGGAAGTATTTGTATCTGGAGAAATGCTTCTTGCCTCTGCCTGTCTTCTGCAGTTGGTTGCTCTCTTCCACATTCTGTGGCCTTGGCCGTTCTTGCACAGCATGGTCAAGAGGCCAGGGGGTTGAGGGCTGATGCTGGCACGAGTGAAGTGCTGTAGATAGGAGGGGTGAGCTCAACAGTGTGATACCAAAGGGAAAGCAACAGCCTAGATTTGCTTTGCACCCTCTCTTGGTGGGCTGCATTTATACCTGGTGAATTATTCAAATATTTCATTAACTGTGGCAGGCAAGGAATGACCAGCACATCTATAGGGAGAATAACTAGTGCAGTTCACCCAATCCAGGGAAAAACTACACAAAGCAGGGAAAACTTTGGGGACCCCGAGGATTGGAGCTCACAAGAAGCCTGTTTGATCTTGGAGTCTGTCTCTTGTATCTCTACTCCCAGCTTCTTCTTGTGGGGTAGGGCAGGAGAATGGCACTGCTGACCACTTGAGTCATGTCCTTAGAGCTGGCACCGAGAGACAGAGCTATTTGTTTCTTGATCTTCAGGGAAATCTTTGAGATTGAACTAATCTGGTTGGGATTTGCACCTGCCCATGGGAAGAAGGCCTATGGCCTGAGTTGGGGGAGTTATGAATACCTCAGCTCTCCTGTATTTAAGGGAACAGTCAATTTTCAGGAAACCTTCCCAGTTTGGAGAATGTTGCCTATTTCTGCAAGGAAAGCTGGGGAGTATTTCTTTTCTTTTCTTTTCTTTTCTTTTCTTTTCTTTTCTTTTCTTTTCTTTTCTTTTCTTTTCTTTTCTTTCCTTTCCTTTCCTTTCCTTTCCTTTCCTTTCCTTTCCTTTCCTTTCCTTTCCTTTCCTTTTTTTCTTCAATGATTTGTTTGAAAGGCAGATCTATAGAAAGAGACAGAGAGGTCTTCCATCTGCATGTTCACTCCCCAAATGGCTGCAATACCAGGAGCTGAACCAATTAGAAGCCAGGAGTGTCTTCTAAATATTTTATGTGATTGCAGAGGCGCAAGGACTTCACCATTTTGCCAGGCCATGAGCAGGTAGCTGGACTGGAAATGGATCAGCTGGGACACAAACAGGCATCCACATGGGATCCACATGGGATGCTAGTGCTGCAGGTGTTGGATGAATTTGTTAAGCCACTGTGCCAGCCCCTCCCTATGTATTTGTTTTGCCTCTCATGCAGTGTAATGACCTTAGAATTTAAGATACAACATGGAGACCTCTTCTAAGACATCTTTCCTCATTCAGGTGTGCCTTGGGTAACTCCATGACACACTTGAAGACTGAAACTCATTCATTCTTTGGGCAATGTCAACTGTTTTTTAAAGATTTATTTTTATTGGAAAGAGAGTTATAGAGAGAAGGAGACAAAGAGAGAAAGATCTTCCATTTCCTGGCTAACTCCCGAAGTGGCCACAATGGCCAGAGCTGAGCTGATCTGAAGCCAGCAGCCAGGAGTTCCTCCAATTCTCCCATATGGGTGCAGGTTCTCAAGGCTATGGATTGTTCTTGACTGCTTTCTCAGGCCACAGACAGGGAGTTGGATGGGAAGTGGAGCAGCCGGGACAGGAACCTGTGCCCGTATAGAATCCCGGTATGTACAAGACAAGGACATTATTCATTACGCTGTTGTGCTGGGTCCACAAGTTCTAATTTTAATGAAACTTCTCCATCTGGCTTTTCCAGATGGCAAATGTCTTTCACTTACTGACATCAGAAGTTAACTTTTGATATTAGCAAGTATGTATCAGAAAGCTTTGATACTCTGGCTCATCATCCGAAATGTTTGTAAACAGTTGTAACTTGGCCAGGCCAAATCCAGGAGCCTGGAACTCAATCTGTATTTTCCAACATGGGTAGCCAACTATGCGAACCATCATCTGCTTCCTCGCAGGGTGTGTATTACCAGAAGTCAGAATCAGGAGCCAGAGCCGGGCATGAAACCTAGTGTCCCCCAAATAGGTGTGGGGATCCTATTTGCTATGTTCGCTGTTAGGCCAAATGTTTACCCTGTCTGCCTCCCAGAACTCATCTTAACTCCCTTGTTCCATTCCAGAGCTTCCTGACTTCAGACACAGCTCTCAAAGACATTGGACTCAACAATTCTGGACTTCTGGACTCAGCAGAATGTGACTTCTTTGAGTCCTTGGTCCTGATCTTCCCTTAAGGGGCTGGTTTAAGAGCACCACCCCCTTTTTGGATGCTTTTGTTTTACATTGTTCAGGCTCACATCTGGCCCAAAGAATATCATACAGACAATGATCTGTATCCTGAGAATGAGGATCTGGGGGACCTGGGTCCTCTGGATTCACAGGGCCCAGGGTTAGGTCACAGAGCTATACTTCTCTGTTATGGAAGAACGTATCAGGGAGGCTGCATACATCTCAATACTTCCATGAGGCTCCAGGAAGTGTTTGCAGGCTATACAGGGGGTTATCTGAAACTCTGCTGTTCAGGTGCACAAAGCCATCCTCACTTCAGTTCAGTGGCCTAAGCTGTGTCTCGGCACTCACACCCCAAGTCCTCATTAGAAGAGATCTTACTATTGATTTTTATGAATGTGTCCATTACTATATGTGCTGTTGAAGTAAGCGAATGTGTCCATTACTTAAAGAACTGGGCATACATGACCAGGAAGCTGGAGGGTGCTGTCAGTTTTTTCTGCTTTAGGATCTGACCAGGGGGCTTAGTAGATCATTCCCCATTTGTACTTTATTTCTGGGCTTCTTTTCAACTAACATATGTATCAAATTATTTCTGTGTCTGTTTGGTATTATTAGGGATAAAAGATTCTACCGTCAAAATGCTCAGAGTCTTGTTACAGAGATGGTTAACAAACAAGCATGCTGGCTTTACAAGGGAAGCTGACACACTAATGCCTGGCAGATACTGGGAGGGGAAATCATCAGAAAATGAGGAGATAATACATTAGTGTCTTACGGCTATAGTAATAAGTTATCATGAATTTATGGCTTAAAATAGTGTAAGGTAGTTTGGTTAAAATGGAGACAAAAGGCTGGAAACCAAGCTATTGTAGATGTTGCTTTTGGCAGCTCTAGGGAGGTTGTTTCTGAATTTTTTCCAGCTTGTCCAAATTCTTTTGTGCTCATTGCCACCTTTAATTGAGCCAATTGTATCTTTCTAGGCTCAACTTCTATCCAGCCACTATTCCCATCTCCAGCTCTCCTCCTGTACACGATTACATTCGGCCTGGCCTGAACAATCCGGAATGAGCTCTAAACTCAGTGCCTTAACTTAACACCTACCCAGTTGTGTATATGAATGCTTCTTATACTGTAATACAGGTTAAGGATTAGGACATGGACATCTTTGGTGGTAGAGGGACATTATCTTGCTGACTACAGAGGCCTACATTGTCTTGAACGTCTTAACTAGAAAATTCCATGGGTTGATTGGAGCCATGTCAGCGGGATTTGCTTCATTTAATTACTAGCCTCGGCTGTGTGCTCTCATTGTATTTCACTGCACTCAATGAAGAGCCAACTTTGTGCCGTTCCAACTCCTTCTGTGGATGTTGACCTTTGAGCTGCTACAGAAGGAGTCATGTGGAAGAATTAGAATACCGAATGCCAAGGGTTTCAAAAACGCAAGCTGTTTTGTGATAAACATAACAGTCATTGAAGGACATCTTTTGTTGTCTGCTCAGTCACAGATCAAACTGAGCTTGAAAGCTCTTTCCTCTTAGATCATGACCCACTCTGTAAAATGAGGCTTGGGCAGCAGTCACAAGAGGATGTACAAATGCCTGTTACTATTGCTTTTGCCACACTGAATGGCTTTTCCTGCACCAAACCAGGGAATATGCCCCCAAGAGCAGGCTGAGGTATGCTGGTTTATGACTTTTATGACTGATTAACTGCCTGGAAGAATTATTCCCTTTATCTTTTTAAACTCCTCTTAATTTGTATTTGAAGTTTCTGTGGATACTGAGCTGTTGATTCAGAATTTCCTGCTTGTTTCCTTCCTCACAGAATTCTAGTTTTGTCCAGGCAATTACCCAAACCCTCTTGCAAAACGAGATCTCCAGGGTTTGCAGCTTCTACTCTTTGCCCTTGTGAAAGAAACTTGGTTGGCCTACACACAATCATGCCTTTGGGGCAGCAACTAGGCCAAGAATGGGCATGTGGCCTTCAAAGTCCATTTCCTCTTACTACAAAGAAATAATCAAGGCTGATAGTTTGTGTCAGAGAGGTATGTTGAGCTCACATTCATGGAGGTTAAAGTCCCCAAGGCAGTTATCATCACAATGGTGGGAGTATGTGTGAAATTAAATGGCAATATGGAAAGCCAGAGACTGAAGCCCTATGTGAACTACATTGGTCACTTCCTAGAGAATAACCCCATGACCTAACAACCTCCCAGTAGAGGATGCCTCTTACAGTCATGTTACCACATCACCACCACACTGAGGACCAAGCATTCCGTATCTGGGCTCTTAGGATGCAGACCACACTCAAACCATAACGCGGTCCAAGTCTGGCCAAGGAGACATGGGAGTTTCCTGGTAGCTATGGAAAACACTCTCATTTTTGAAGATGTGGAACATCCTTCTTGCTTTGTGGAGGGGAATGAAGAAGCATGCAGCTTCTGTTATTACTGGTGTTACAAAGCCACAAGAACAAAACCCTACAGCCTTGAGAGGATGATGACATTGTGTGGAAGGAGAGACAAGGAGACATGAAGGCTTATTCACAAATACCCTGTAGATCAACAAGTGCTAGAGCCTTCCTTGTGCCTGAACCCTGTTATCTATGACATTCTCTTGCCATTTGTGACTTGGAGTTCAGTTTTCTTACTGGCAGCTCAAAACATAATATGAGTATGCTCTAAATAGTTATTGTGTCCTAAATTGTTCCTGAGGGTATGAATAAACTCATGTTCTTATGGACTGGGTTCTCCTAGCTAGGTGTATCATAGGTTCTTTCCATGGAAGAATGCAAAATGGGTGGGGGAGATAAAATGACATAAGAAAGCAGGATTTAGAGTAAGGCCAAAATTTGAACTCTAAAGTTAGGCCAGAAATAGGGAAGAGAGAGTGAGTGAATAAACCGCTCAAATGCAAAAAGACAACTAAGTAAAATTTCTCACCAAGGAACAAACCTCAAACAAAAGTTCCACCAAGGAAAAAGTCTACAGCAGAGAAGAAGTCCCCAAACATGGTTGGGGTAGTCCTTAGACCATCTGAAGGCAGAGGTTGGTGTGCAGCATGACACTCACTTGGATAATGAAAAAATGATGAAATTTCAAAATCCATAGTCAGAACTGCAGGCTGCTTTCTATGGTTAAAGATCACTCATTTAAAAAAAAAAATTAATTTCCGATGATGTTTACATAGTTGCTCAGAGTGGGAAGGATCGAGGGTTAGGGAAAAGCAGGTGTGATCATTGTTTCCAAATTTTCTATTTCTTCTTTCTGTTTCTGGGGGAAGAGAGGGGGTGAGTGCAGAAGTCATTCCCAACCTCCCAACCCCCAGGACCAGGGATGGGGAAGGCCACCCAGTATCAACCCAGGGTCCTGATGTGGCACACACTCTGAGGGTTCTGCCCAGGTAGTTTCGATAGTTCTGAAATGCTGTCAAAGATCACTTGTTTCTTTAAAATGTAACATTAGTGTATGATTTTGTGATTTTATACAAGAGATTTTAAGAATTTCGTGAATGTATAATATGAAAGCTACATGGGTTTCATATTTGTAACATAAGTTTTATTTTTATTTTTTCTGATTCTTTTGATGTACTTATGGTCCCCTGTCACAAGATTTTGGCCGATAGTTCCAATTTTTTTTTTTTTTTTTAAAGTACTGAGGGCTTGGCACAGTAGCCTAGTGACTAAAGTCCTCACCTTGCATGCAACAGGATCCTATCTGGGTGCCGATTTGTATCCCGGCTGCTCTGCTTCCCACCCAGCTCCCTGTCAGTGGCCTGGGAAAGCAGTCAAGGACAGCCCAAAGCCTTGGGAGCCTGCACCTGCATGGGAGACCTGGAAGAAGTTCCTGGCTTCTGGCTTTGGATTGGCTCAGCTCCGGATGTTGCAGCCATGTGGGGAGTGAACCAGTGGATGAAAGATCTTTCCCTCCATCTCTCTCTCTCTCTGTATATCTGCCTTTTCAGGAAAAATAGACAAATCTTTAAAAAAATATCAAAAAGTAGATTTTAGGGATTTCTGAAAATGTTGAAATTTGAGAATGGTATAATAGCTAGTAGGCTAATAGCCAAAACAATTGAAATCAGAGAAATGGTAGAGTAGTACAGTATTCATGTGAACATTTGAAAGCCCTTCATCTAGCCGTGATCAGTATTATTTGTGGGTTTTTCTTTCGTCTTATGTCTTGCTTTCTCTCTCTCTCTCTGAACCTCTCACCATTAGCTTGTTTGTTCAGAGTTTACGTTTCTGATGGTGGGTGCTATATTTCTAGGAGTTATACATAAAATTTAGACATTCTTGGATAGCCCCTTTTTCTAGAGGCGATTTGTCCTCTCCTCTGCTAGTCAGGTTAAGTGGAGATTGACCACCTAAATCTTGAGTTGGGTTCAGCAGTTGGATGTGGTTCTGTCCACCCGTGTTGTCTCTGGCTCCTGGAGCATGGTTGGAAATTGGACTCACCTGGTCTTCTTCCCCTGATGCCTGGAGTCAATCCTGTTTTACTCCCAAGAGGCTGGCGAAGATGGCTTTTACAGGTTCTGTGAGCCTCTTGGCTACTTAGTACTGTTCAGTTGATATCTTAGGAGGAACCCAGCTGTGCATTCTGTCCTTCACCCTTCCTTACTCAAAAACCTGACCCTTTCAAAAGTGTCTAAGTTTAGCCTTCCTGGTCCCACCTGACTGTTGGTCTCCCTTTTTAAGTGCTCTCTGGAAGGCCCCTTTCATCCTGTGTTCAACCCTTGCCCCATCCTAAAGTTGCCAAATGTTCAAAGGATTAAAAGCTGCTGCATGATGTTGACTGATCCCCAGTTGCCGAGGTGTTGCATTAATTGCATCAGAATCCTCCAGTACCTTTAAAGACATTTTAATCTTCCATTGTTAAATCCATTAAGTCTTACTGGGAGCATTGGTCTGCTCTGAGCACTCAAGCAGAAGTATGCAGTGTATGAATCACTTTACAGCAAACTCAGCCACTAAAAAAAAAAAAGCCAATACTGGTGTTCAACCTCAGAAGAAAGTTAATACAATGAAATATTATATTACATCAAGCCAGAAAAATGTACCAAGTGTCTAGTGTGAAGAAAGTTGTACCCTGTTGGAGTACAAACTCTTTCAGCCCTACTAGAAAGTGACCTGATACGTTCATAGCAAAGTATGAATGCCCCATAACCCAGAGACTCCACTCCTTGTGTGAAGATGCCCGTCATGAATGTTTGTGGCAGAAAGTTTGAGGCTACACAGGTGGTTATCACTGGGTGAATGGGTAAGTAGATGCTTTAGGAATATGCTACTGCATGCTGTGAAGCCAGTAATGAACTAGAAGTACAGAACTAGATACATTTCAAGTACACTTGGGTGAAAAAACATTAGCAGCAGATGACTGCAGAAGTAGATACAAGGTTGGCTGAGCCCTTGACAGTTGTTTATTATAACTCACCAGTGCTGGAAGGCAAATCCTATCACCTATTTTACAGTTGAGTGAATAAGAGACACCAAATACTTAAGTAACTTGCACAGAGTCATAGCTTAAAAATAGTAGGGCTGCATTAGGCTTAGGAAATCAAGGATGTCAAGACCCTTTTGGGCCAAGGTAGTTTCCTCAAAGTAGGCAGTCTCCATTGCTCACTGTGCCTCTCCCATGATCTTGGCTATGGACAGTGCTTCCCTTCCCCCAGGCTTGCATCTCCAGCCTAGCATACATGAATTCTGGGCTCAGTTGGAATCACCTGAATAGCCTCACCCATCCTTGTTGTTTTCAGTTCCTGAAACAATTCATCGCACAATAAATCCCCATATTCAATTCTCTCTATTGAGCTAACTGGCAGAGTCCAGATTTTTCATTTGGATCCCAATTCACATTCCATGCAAGGTCATGCAAGACAGTACAGCACAGGTTACATCCCTCTTGTTCTGAGTTCCTTAGGTACCAAACAGAATGCCACCTACAACCCCACCCCAAGATGCCCAAATTCCAGTCCTGGGAGCCCATGGAAAAACAAAACTGTGCAGATGGAATTCAGACCAAAATGGGGAAGATTATGCTGTGTTATTATTATTATTATTATTATTATTATGAAGAGCAGCGAGGACAATTCAAGAAGTGGTAGTGAGGAGAGAAGCAGAGGTAGAAGTGACATAGCTGCAAGAAACAGAGCAACCTCTCAAGAGGGAAAAGGCAAGGAAATGCATTTTTACCACAGAGCTTCCAGTGTCCTCCCAACACTGATTTTAATCCAATGATATTAGTTTTGGGATTCTGACCAAGAATTGTGAATAATTTTGCCTTGTTTAAAGTCATCAAGTTTGTTGTGCTTTACAGAAGCCATGGGGAAACCACTATGCCTTGCACAGGTCACATAGGAAGAACATCAGACTAGGGAGTAGGAAGCATTAAGAAATCAAATTCCCCTGCAGAAATAAAAGGCCCCATGGACTCCTGGCAGACCAAAGGGCCTAGGAGAAAGTGACTTGTTTAGAAGCCAGTCACTCTCAGCACTAGGTCTCAATGGGTACAAATGTGGATATCTGAATTCAAGTTAGGGGATTAGCATTCATTCAGAACCTTCCTGGTCAATAAAGCAACTAATAACAGATGGAACAATGTTATCAAAGTTACCTTTTATCACATTTTGGGGGCCTATGGGATTGCAGGGGAGTTTTCTGGGTTTTTAGGTTTTGCTCAATATCAGAGATAGTTTTGCTCCTGTTAGTTGATTTGTTTTGACCCAGTGGATTCTAGGAGTGTTGTTTGAGCCATACTTCCTTTTTGCAGGCAGCTGTGAGAGCTCAGGCTCAAATTATGGTCTACCTCTGACTATGGTATTAGGATTTCATGAGAAACCTGCTGAGGGCCAAACTCAAATTTCATTCTATAATAATGTCCAAACCCATTTTCCCTTCTGGTGTGATTTCTGCATCATAGACATCTAAAATCAAAATTAAGATCCTTTTGAAATAAGTTAGGGTGTAATTGTGAACATATTTTCAGTAAGCATGCAACTGGCAAGAAAGATAGCATAAGTGATAAACATTTAGGAAGGGCTACTGTAATCAAAGTGAATTTAAAATCTTTGGAATAAGCATACTTCCAGGGAAAAGATTTGTGCAGTGCAATAATCAGAAGTATTCATGTTATATAACAGATAGTGTAGACAGGAAAGAGGTATTGCTGATGAGTGGATGTTCCCAAGGTGAGGGTGCTCACAGCAGAGAGACATAAGTCTACTGCCTTCCTGGAAAGGTCAGGCCTGCACATGTACTTCAGATCATATCCAGCACTGCAGAGAGTAGCCCCAGGAATACGCTGATTCTCCCGTTACTCCTCATCTTAAGATTTCATACTGGCTTTTGTTTGAGCTAAAAATAACCAGGGATCAGTCAACTGCTATTCATAATGAGTATTTGAAGATGTATAATCATCACTATCCAAATGAACACTATAGACCAAAGGCATCAGGTAATTTGGAGACCAAAAACATTCTCACAACAGCCATGGAAATTGCTAATTTATATAGATGGGCTGTGCATTCGGGCATTCTGTGTAAATAGATCATTATAGCTATTTTCAAGACATTATAATCCATTAAGTAAATTAGACATGCTTTACAAGGCTTAATGATACAATCTCAGCACCAAATATCTCCAGAAACATTTATCCAATTCATTGCTCAGACAGGCTTGGCTTTAAGTAAGGGCATTCAGCTGTGAAACCTACCAAGTGCTTCTATCTTAAGAGAAGAAGCTCAAGGTTCATGGAATTGAGGCCTTCGTGCTTGTGAACAAGTATACAGAAGTAAACCTAGCCTTTAAAAGTTGTTAAGCTATGACATTTTTAATATCCATATTGAAATGCTTACTCACTTCAAATAATGATTTTTTTGTGAATGATAATAAGTTCCTATTCTTCCTTCATGCTACTATTTTTTAAGAGCTATTTATTTATTTTTATTGGAAAGTCAGATATATAGAGAGGAGGAGAGAGACAGAGGAAGATCTTCTGTCTGTTGACTCACTGTCCAAGTGGCCACAATGGCCAGAGCTGAGCTGATCTGAAGCTAGGAACTAAGAGCTTCTTCCAGGTCTCCCATGCTAGTGCAGGGTCCCAGGGCTTTGGGCCATCCTTGACTGTTTTTCTATGGCGCAAGCAAGGAGCTGGATGGGAAGTAGGACTGCTAGGACATGAACTGGTTCACACATGGGCTCCTGGTGCGTGTAGGTGAGGACTTTAGCTATTAGGCTACCATACTGGGTCCACTTCTTGCTACTATTAACTATCAATTGCTTAACAACTTTTCCTGACTTTAATGGTCTTTTCCCTCGATTATTCCAGTGTTGTTTCAGAAAATGAACCTTACTTATTGGAAAGGCAAAGTAAAAGAGAGCTCATCCATCTTATAAATCCCTCACAAAATGCTCACAATAGCCAAGACTAGGACAGCCTGAAAGTAGGAATGCAGAGCTTCCCCTCCACCCCCCACATATGTGGCATGGACCCTACTGCTTCCCAGGGTGTGCCTTAGCTGGGAGATGGATTGGAAGCAGGTTGAAGACCCAGACTTTGGTGCTGAAATAGGAGACATAAGCATCTTTAGCAGTATCTGAGCTTTTGTGTCATAATTCCCACCCTGGTAGACTCTTACAGGCCTTGCCTCTAGTCTCTTCTGCTCATGTATTATGTGATGGGTGAATCTCTATAGCAAGACTAGTCATCAGTCCTTTCTTTCCCCTTGTGCATTTTGGTTAGAATCAGCTGAAAGAGTCTTGTCATTACCCTGGTCGGGACTGTTCCTGGAGTCCTCAAGTGCCAATGCCTAAGATGATCCTGCGAGGTTCCAATAAAGAGCACCCCATTTTAACTTTCAAAGGTGTTCCGAGTTTGGTAGACCAGTTTGTTACTCCAAACTGAAAGTTGCCACTATGTTAACAGTAGCTTCTCCAACCAAGAGGTTTGACAAGTCTAGGACTCCAAGAAAACTGAAGGGCTACTCACAACCCTGTGCATTTCACCCTATACTGAGGGAATTATTATCCCTTAGAATCATCAAGATATTAGGCTACAAGAATTTAAGCAATTCCAGTAGCCCAGGATCCCCCACTTCCATTTCAAAAGCACCAAGGAAGGAAGCTATGAAGAGATTTTCCTCTCCCCCTTCTTTCTCCCAAGATTGGGAATAGAACCTTGCATTGAACCCTTGACATTCCTCCATGCCCCAGCAACTGATGCAGCTTTCCAGAGGACTCTGCAGAGTTGGCGGTTAGTCTGTTCTTGTGAAACAGTTAAGAGCTAAATGACTAAAATCACTCTAATCACATAATCAGCACCACCTGTGCACTGATGAAACCATCTATTCATTTTAAGAGACACAATCCTCACACCCAACTGTTCAAGTAAGACTCTAAATAGGGCTATAGTTTGCTTCGTGTGCTCATTTAACCCACAAGCTCTAGGAGACTTCTTTGTTCCCCAGTCCCTCAACTTCCCCTTTTTTCCCTACTTGTTTCTCCTCATAGTTTACAAAGGCAGGAGTCAAGCCTGAGTCTTCCTATAATTCCTAGGTCATAACTTTATGAAAGAATGATAGTCAATCCTAAGCCACCTGTTGTGAGTAGCTGCTGGTTAGGCTTGGCCCCTAATTCTTTGTCTCCACCTGAGAAATAATTTTTTATTATTATTTTATGATACAGTTCCATAGGCTCTGGGATTTCCCATACCCTATCATGTGCCCCTGCCCACAATGATTTCCCCTCTAGTATTACAATGGGTGGTCCTTCGTGAACAGTCATAAATCCATCATGCTGTTGTTGAGGTGTTTCCCAACATTGTGGGCATCGACAATGTTGGAAAGTCCAGCATCCTACTCTTAGGACAATTTCAACTGTTTCACTGGGATTCCGTCTTTGGTCTAGATTCATAGAGACATACTGCACTTTGTCTCCACAACTGAACATATCAGTCTCTGCTATGCTTCTATTATACATCCCCCCAAATACAGAGCCAGTGAACACAATCTACAACAGGGAGAAAAGGGATAAATTTTTAATAACTTAAAGTTAACGAACATGCTACAAAAACATCAATACATTGCTAGAGTGATAAAAAAAATAAAATAAAAAACCTTCTTGTAGAAATTGATGCTACTGCATGACCCATGTGACTGGAGAAATTACAGTTAAAACTAGAACATTATTAATTGTAGCAGCATGGAAGTTTCAACTGACATTTTAGGAAAAGAAAGTGTGAAGTGAGTGTGATGGTCAATTTTATGTCAGCCTGGCTGGGCTGCCATCCCTAGTTGTTTAACCTAACATTATCTGAGCATTGCTGAGAAGGCCTTTGGCAAGATGAGCCAGGTACATTATCAACTGGCTTTAATTCAGTGAGATTATCCTGGGTCATCTGCATGGGCTGATGCAATCCCCTTGAGTACCTTCAGAGCAGAATTGAGGACTCCAAGGAGAAGAGTTCAGCATGCTGGGAGTGACCTGGGCTCCTCTCCTAGCGTTCCAGCCTACCCCTCCTGTGACCATTCCCAAGGGTTTCAGATTTTGCCTTGGCAGTCCCCAACACCAAACAAAGCAGCTTCTTACAATAAATCTCTTAATACAAAATGCCCACTGCTTTGGTTAAGCCATGACCAATGCTGTGAGTACAGAAGATTCTTGGCTTTTCTTCCCATTCATTACGGAACTAAAAAGCTATGAAATTATAAAGGTTTCTGGTTGACATATTTCAGTATTGCTGAGGTTCAGGCATTTCAGTAGGTAACACCAAAGAAAGTAATTTCTCCATTAGGATTTGTACTCTCTTTTCATGCAAGCCCGTAGTTTTTTTTTTTTTTTTTTAACATTTTTCTATTAGCAGTTGTATACATCTAAGTCTTTGGAAAGAATGAACTCTCCAAACTTTTGATTCTCAGTCCTGATTTCACTTCAGAATTCCTGGCTCTGTATCATATGGGCCAGAAATTTTAACAGTAGGTGACTGAATGAATTCTATAAGCTTCCAGAAAATTGTAATATGAGGCATGACTAGAAACTGCTGGATCTGATAATTATAACCTCAGTGTAAACTGAAATCACCCTGCCCTAGATAATCTAAACAAGGGTCTTTGCAACCTCACTCACCACTTGTGGAATGCCCAATGCCCTTGCCAAGATCCCTGCAGATTTTCTAGGGCACTTGTGGCTTTATGGTAGCATTGCCAGATTTACCAGAAACAAAACAAAACAAAACAAAACAACACACATACCACAGGTGTTTTGAAAAGTAGTTCAACAGAAAACTCTCACATTTTCTTGAGTAAAGATTGAATATAGGACATTTGGGCTGTTCTGGCAAAAATAACACATACTTCAGCACAAAATAGTGAAACACAAGCATATGCTCTAAATATATCAGATGGCTAACAACTCTATGACCATTGCTACCCTTAATTCGGTTTCCTCTTTCATTGAATCAGTTTGATCTACTTCCAGTCCTACCTGTTCTGTCAGGGTTCTGCATACATGAATTTAGATATATTTCTCACCTCTTGTCCTGATGTGCCCAAAAGCAGGGTGTCTGTGAGTAAAGTTGACATTTTTGACCACCTCATTAGTAAGGGGGGTGCTAACATTTCAGTAATGCAAGCCACTAAAGACTGGGTACAAAGCCCCTTAGAAATTTCTGCAATTTTCTTCTCTCCTCCTCCATGATATTCCTTATAAGAGATAGGCTTAAACAGAGAGAGTCCCTTAATATAAAGGATTCACTGTCACCCGTGAAGTCATTAAGTTTCAGCCTTGTACCTGATATAACACATTTCATGTAGCAGGAAAAAAAAACTTAGTTTGAATATTGAGTTTGGGGAGTTGTTTTCTGCACTTCTAGCTTTCAATTATATATAAAAAAAACTTTTAAAATTTACTTTTTCTACTAGACTTATTCAAGCTACAAAAATTCATTGCATAAAATGACTTAGTTTATTAGCATGACTTGGTTGCTAGAATATTTATAGTGCTACTGAGTAAGCCTTTGGTTTTATTGCATTTTGCCAACCATACTAAACATTACCTATGCCTGTTAAAAGTACAGTTTCCTATTTCTAGCTCAGACTTAACAGAATCAGGGTCAAGATGAGGGCAGTTTGGATGATTATTAGGAAACCCTGGACTAATCATTCAGAATTCCTGTAAAAATGCAAATAAACGCATTTCCAACGTGGAATGAATAACAGATATTTAGCTGAGTCCCACAGTGCAGACCAGTGTCACACTGTACCTTAATTCTTCAAGTCTAATTTTCTTCTGTCTGGTAGCTGGCCACAAAGATCTCTAATGTGTCTTCCAACTCAAGCATTTAGTGATTCTATACCAGCAAGACCCAATAAGTCTTTATAATAAAGTTTTCAGATTACAACTTAATGGAATAATGTGTAGGAGACAATAAAACGAGGAATAAATTTAGGATTTAAAAAAATTTATTAGACAAACAGTTCTGTGATTTACCCCTCTAAATGCCTGAGACAGTCTGAGCTCATCCAAGGCCTGGATCTAGGAATTTAATCTAGGTCCCCAGCCTGGGCAGCAGGGACCCAATATTTTGGCCATCACTGTAGTCTCCAAGGTTTTACATTAACAAGAACCTGGAGTCTGAAGCCAAACCTAGATATTGATTCCTGGTACTGTAATGAGAGACACAGCATTTTGACTCATCTTAAGTGCCACAGCAAATGCTCGCCCCGAAATATCTATAGTAACAGGTGAAGGGGTAAGAAGGAGCAAAGTGTTGTTGAAAAGTATTCGTCCAGCTGGGAGATCTTGAGGCTAATGGCAACACAGAAATAACAGGCACTTTAGGGAACAGTGACTCAAGGAGAGTGATATTTATCACTGCACTTTGGGACAGTCTTGTGCATGGCTTTACCCTTTCTCTGCATACATAAGTTCTTGTTCAGACGATCCCAGTATCTGAAGGGTGAGCAGATTTGCCTCCATTAAGAATTTTAGCGAAACGTAGGGGTAGGGATGGGGCATGTGATTTCCTTGAAGTACTCATGGAGCAAGCTAATCTGTTATCCAAATACCTGGTCCTCTGCTCAGCACACACTTAACACCTACCATCAGTTGGCATCTCAGAAGTGCAACATTTAGAAAATCTTCTGCAGGTGTATTTTAGATGCACAGCAGATAGAAATATTTCAGATGTGGCATTAGTGGCCCACAAAGGGCCATTTAGATGGTACCTATTCATCCCTTTAAAAACAACTATCATCACCCAAGTACTTCCATCCCTAGTTTCTCTATTACTGAGAACAGAATTGTTGTGTGAACAGCCTTAGAATTTCTAGTCACAAAAGCAGCATAATGCTCACTTGTACTCACTGTTCTAATAGAACTCAAGAAATCTGGAAGACCAATAGCAGATCCAGAACAACTGTTCCAAAAATATGCAAGCAAGTTATAACTGCTAGTATATATGATTCTTTTTTATCTAAAAAGAGGACAAGACTGTAATTTCTTAAAGCAGAATAATGTATGAGTAATCTATTGTAAAGACTTTCTAAGCAAACACACACACACACACACACACACACACACACACACACACACACACACACACACACCAAAACAGGGAAGGGGAATGGGAAAAAGTTTTCCTGTTCTGTGAGATTACTAGGTAGGATTCCAACTGGATCCCAAAATGTGGCATGTTAAGATCCAGACCTCAGAAGCATCTGAGAGCAGCCAGAGTGAAATGACAGGAAGCACAGGTCAGGAAGTCCAAGCTGTATCCTGGTGAGTACTGGAGTGGAACTTGATTGTTTGGTCCACTTTCTTACAAAAGTATGTATGACACCAACTTCACTGTATGGTCAGTTTTAAATTCTGGGCTGCTACCTATCTAGGAACAGTTTCATGCTCTATGTTCTGAGGTCCAGGGTATCCATTCAAACCAAAGCACAAATGTCAGAAGTCTGGGAGACTGACTGAGTACCAAGACTGATGGATTTTCATTATAGAAAAGTGAGCAGGAAGGATGGATACATACAGTGTAGGGCTGATAATGATGTCCAGAAAATGGGAAATCCAAATAAAGGCTCAGAATCTTCAAGAGGCTGAAATCTCACAGCTAAGCTAAATGAGGCATAGAATGTAAAAATGTGACCGCAACAAGATGTGCTTATGGAGAACATTATGTTTGAGATAACTGATTCAAGGGCCCAGCTGAGGGGGCTGAACCTCATTGCAGCTGTGTAACTTCTGGGATGTTACTTAATTACGTATACTTTTGCTTAGCTGGATAACGAAGAGAAAGCTAGAATGTGTCTTGGGATGCATGCCAAAGTTACTTGTACCTAGCTCCCCAAAAACTGCTGTTAAAGGCACATTCATGTATCATCATTGTCACTTCTTCAATAAAACCACACAGAAGCTCTGGGCAGATGCTTTTAACCATTTGTATTAGTTAACTATTTTAATATGTAATTTAACATTTTTATTTAAATCTCTCCAATTCATTTTCAATCGTAGCACTTTTTAATATCAAAGGCTCCTTTATGCCCACCATCTTAATGATTTCACAGATAGAACAAATTTCAGCAACAACTGATTGCAAGACACATATCAATTCAACAAATCTTGTTCCTCATTTTTCAATTCAATCAATTTAAAAAGACCAGAAATGGACAAAACATTGGATATAGCGGTTAATTCATGGCTTGACATACTGACATGTAGGTAAGAGTACCTGTGTTCAAGGCCCAACTCCATTCGCAGTTCTAGCTTCCTGATCCTGCACGCCCTTAGAGGCAGCAGGTGTCAGCTCAATAGCTGGATACCCCTGACTTCCACCTGACAGACTCAGATATGATCCTGGGCACCTGGCTTTAGCACTGCCTAGCCCTGGCTGCTGTAGATATTTGGAAAGCAAATCAGTGAATGGAAGACTTCAGTCTCATTGCTTCTCAAATGCATAAAGTATTTTTTCCGCAAATGAAAGAAGAAAGGCAAAATAATTTAAAAAAATTACTCCAGCCCCAAGCACCTAAAAATGGATCACAACATCACTCAGGTGTTCCCCAGGAAAGCAGAGGGGCAGGGGATATGCCATTTTAGAAAAATTATTTGCGCATGCATATAACATGCCTTTGGGTTGGAAAAATAGGAAAGAATGCAGTGACTCAGGCTATAGGAATTGCGTGAAACCTTTTCCAGAACTATGAAATACTTCTTTTCTCTTGTACATTACCAGCATATTGTTAACAGTCTATATAATTTTCTTTTTCCCAGTACATCATGTCTAACTATCAAGAAAAATGACAAAGCATTATTAAACAGCAAAACAAAATTTGTAGAGATGGAGCAGGTATTATGGCTGGGATGTTGGAATGACCATTACAGGAAATTAAAATAATGATGGCTGGTCTAAGGATAAGATAGATAGCATGCAGCAACAGATTGATCCAGAAAGCTGGAAACCCTAAGAACTAAAAGAAAATGATAGAGAAAGAAACACTGATAGAAATGAAAAATACTTTTTGATAGGCTTATTGTAGACTGGGTACAGCTAAAGCAAGCATCTGGGTTGAAAATCTCCCTCTAGAAACTGTCCAGCTGCAAAACAAGAGAAGAAAAATTGCAACAAAGTCCATGGAAAAAAATGGAATGCTAACTGATCTGATTTGATGCCATATATTCAACATATAAATCAAATTATCACACTGGACCTTACAAATATGTACCAGTAAAATTCCTTCACAAAAAATCCCAGCAACACATCTGGTGGACATTGATAAAGTGATTGTAAGACTTATGTGGAGAAGTAGAGCACCCAGAATACTTTACACAATATTGAAGGAAAAAAACCCAATTGGAACATCGACATTACTTGGTTTCAAATCTTACTATAAATGTGCAATAACAGGGCAGTGAGTGTGAAATTATGAATTGACACAGCAGCAATTTGTTCAAAAGCATTATCAGTTGTTTCAAAAGCAACATGAGCTGCCTCCCTAGATTGTTTGAGATCAGGGGCACTGGGGTTCCATCACATCTCAATTCTGTGCTGTCCTAACTAGAGGAGAGATCATGAAAGTCAGCTCTGTATCACCAAGCCAACATCTTCTACACTCACAGAAGGAGACTAAGTTCTTACAGAAAAATCCTAAACACTTGGTGAGGAGGAGGTGCTTTGATTCTTTCCAAACGCACAGTTGGGTTCTTCCCTACACGGCTGTGAAGAGCACATTTCTTTGTCCTGAAATACTGGCAGTGGAGCAGAAGACAGGGCAGATAGATATATCATGAACTGAACTTAGTTCTATTTTAACAGTGAGATAAGGGGAGATTGTTTTCAGACCACATGTTCACCTTGAAGTCATTCCCTTGACTTTCGTTTTTTTTAAAGATGCTAAATGTTAGTAATTTCTTCTCTTTAAGATTGATTTCTCATTGGAGAGGAAGAGAGACATTGAGAGGTAAAGGGAGAGAATTCTCATTCACAGGCCCATTCCCTTAAAGCTTGTAACAGTTATGGGGGTGAAGCTGAGAGCCAGGTACTCAAGCCAAGCTTCCTGAGTGGCAGGAACCAAACTTAAGCATCATCATATGCTGCCTCCCATGACCTGCATCTGGAATCAGGAATCAGAAAGTGGAGACAGGGCTCTAGCACAAGTATTCACATATGAGGTGCATGTGGGGCTCAAGTTGAATCTGAGAAAGGCAGACTCTAAGTTCTCCCAGATGGCAATATCTCATGGTTCTATGAAGTTCAACCTTCAGAAGAATACTACAGTGTTGTCCTGGATGAATGAGTCATAGTGGTAAGTAGAAAGATGAGATTTACTGTAACGTTTCAAAGCATTATTTATGTCCATTCAAAGTCCATGAGTTTTTTGAGGACTAAAATGAGAGCTGTTGGCTCTCGTCCCTTGACTACCCATAGATTCTTGTAGTGATCTGAATTGAAAGTCCTGTGGAAATTTTTTTTTAAGTAAACATATCTAACACAGAAATTATAAGATTACTTCAAAAAAGTTTATGGGAAGTGGAAATAAAAGCCAACATTGCAGTATTAATTCTCTTATACACTTCTTAAATCTTTCATATGTATGGCGCTCAAAATTCTTTCGTAGTATATTTCTTTTTTGAAGTGCCTTTATACAGGTAAGTGAAAGTTATTCATATAAATCAGAATGGGTGTGTATGTGACAAAGAAGGAAAGAAAGAAAATGCTGGTTCATGCGTACATATTATCTTAATATTATCTAAAAATGTGCAGTAAGAATGCATTTAGATAGTATCTAAAAAGCGTTCCGTAATATGGATTATATATAGGGACTGGAATAGACAGGTGAGAGTGAATGTTTAGGAAGACAGTTCTTACCCTCGTCCAAGATTTAACAGGTGAGACTGGCATGTCAAACATCCAATAAGTACTGAGTTATAAATGCCATCCCCAAACTCGGAGTCTGAAAACCAATAGTACATCTCACACAGGATTCCTGTCATGTGCTGAGAAGTTCTGAACTCTCTCAGATCTGTTTTACTGCCTAGAAAGGCATGGATTATTCACCAACATCCAGGTGATAGACAGCTAGTCAGGAGGTTGTTCCTATCACCCTAGGAATACAGTTTGAAAGGAAAATTAAAGTATCTTAGCCATTTAAAAGCTGTAATGACCTATGATCAAGAATTTAAAAATGAGGAAGGAGAGGATGGGTGGGGAACACTGACAAGAGGGAAGTACCATTCTGCTCCTAAATCTGTATTGTGAAATTCACGAAATACATTCATTTTATATTAACAATAGCTTTAAAAAAAGATAGGCCTAAAAAAACAGGTCTGTAAATACGTTTCTTCAGTCATTGCCAAGTAAACTTGTCAGCTAATCAAGTTAAAGAACACTAACTAGGATTTTAAAATTCAAAGAAAAGGAATGAAAGTTAAAAAAAAAAAGAAATGAAAGTTAACTGTCGAAAGTCATTAAATCTGTAGGCAAACACTTGTGTTTTCTGGAAAGAAGAAAATTTCATTTAGATGAAAATGAAATTATGAATATCATTCATTATGTAAAGGCACCTGCACTAAATGTTTAATCATTTCAGTGCATGGATGCAGGGTAGGCAGAAATCTTCAGAACACTTGATTTTGGTTCCTCTCCTTTCCCTTATGTTCTCTAGACTCAAGTGTAGCTGAATACACTTTTTTTTAACAGCATTGTATCTTAAAGTTTATATCTTAAACTTATACAGAGATGGACTGCAAACCCAACCAGTCTGGATTTCTTATTGGTAGAATTAATAAATCTCTAAGAAGACACAATTATCAAACTTAATTCACAAAGGATTACTCAAACACTCTATATCTAGTTAGACACAGACAAGAACTGTGCAGATAAGGAGAAAGCTGGAAGCTTGAAGTGATTAATTTTTGGTGTTGTTCTTATGGGCTAGTATAATTGACAATATAATGTCTGAGAATATGTAAAATTATAGTAAAAAAAACCTAATCTGTAAATGTCAGCCACTATGCTGTTATTTAGAGGAAGAGAAATCTACACTGTGAGGTGGGACCAGTAGCAGAAAGTTCAAGACAGATGTTATAAATGCTGAAGGGATTGTCATGTAGGGCTCCAGAGTGTTTGGAAGAGCAGGTTTCTGGATTGGGGTATAGCATAAGTCAAGACCTACAGGAAGGAAAAAGAGAAGAAGAGTCCCAGTCATTGTGTGGGAAAGAGTTAAAGAGTGGATGACACAGACTGGTAAGAGATGGACACAGTCTTTCAGCTAGTAATTTAGTTAAATCCAATTCATCACCTTTTTAGTAGATTTTTGTTAGTGACAGACCTTTTGCATCTCTTCTATAGCTATTTAGCTATTCATTAGAAAAAATATGGGAGATAACATAAAAATAGCAATATGTCCTTCAAAAAGAAAGAACAGATGGCAACTCTAAGAATTATCAGAAACCAATACTGGTTATGTTGGTGGCTAATTAACTCATAATCCACACCAAGGCTTCTAGTTTGTCATTTTCCTCCATGGCATTGCCTAGCAGGCTACTATTTTTTAGGAGACTGTCAGCCTTTCCAGTCATTAATATTCTAATTTCCACTAGACATTAATTTCTCCTCCTCCCATCCCCACTGCTTGTTATATTTCTCCATTCTGGAGAGAAAAAAAGGAGAGTGGGGCAAATATCTTAAAGAAATTTTCAAGAAGAAAGAAGCTGCTGAAATGGAAAAAAATCTTCTATGACTGTTGATTGTATAATGAAATAAAGAAATCTCTTAAAGGAGCAACTGCCCAAGTATTGGGTAGAGGACCTTCTCTGGAGAGAAAGAACAGCTACTTGGGAGAAAACACTAACAGTGCATGATAGGAGCTCTATTCATTCTAGATTGCTTTGTGAAGAAAATGTTGCCAAAACTCACTTATCTGTGTTAGCCATTTATTTTGAAGGTGCATGCTTTGTTTCAAGATTGTTCACTGTCTATTCCTTCCTATTTTGAATTATGAACCCAATGTCTAAAATGACCATTAGATATCAAAGTTCCCAGATGCTGGGAATTCTAGTCAATTCTACAGATTTATTTAGAGCTTTTCAGTGAAAATATTTAATCACCTCTCTTTGGCTCCAAGATCTTAAAGGTGTTCCTTGACAGATTTCCAGTCCTATATTCCCCCATGAAATCAGCCTGGTCTCTCTGTGTCCCAGGTTTGGTGGCTCCTTTGTGATAAGACATATAATCTATGGACAGCGTGTTTCCTGTCTTAAAAAGGCAAAATGCAACATAAAATTAAGAATCATTACGACATCACAAAATAGAAGGTATCCAAAAGATTTTTCATCATGGTGTTTGTGAATCATTTTAAGGATTTTCCACTTGCTTTAATTTTGTTTCTTAAACCCAATCAAGTTGGTTTCTGAATTTGAATTATCTGCAATATAGAATGTGCTGACTCACAAGTCTGCAATAAAACAACATAAAACTTGAAAAGGGATGTCATCTATTATCATCCATCTCATCTAAGAAATTGCCTTTTAAACAGAAGAGCCACTTCAAGTTTATACTCATAACCATCAAGTAACATAAGAATACTAATATCTTATCTGCTGATTCAATTTATAGAAAGAAAATTCATTTCTCAAAATACTCGATTCTAAAGCTAGACATACAAAAACTTGGGACAGGACTATTGCTCGGGTAAATTCTACATCACAGAAAAGACTTGGGGAGCCCAGTGACGTACCCTGATAGTTGAAGTCCCTGCCTTGCACCCTTATGGGTGCCAGTTCTAATCCCGGCAGTCCCACTTCCCATCTGCCTCCCTGCTTGTGGCCTGGGAAAGCAGTCAAGGACGGCCCAAAGTCTTGGGACTCTGTACCTGCGCAGGAGACAGGAAGAAGCTCCTGGCTCTTGGCTTCAGATCAGCTCGGCTCCGGCCATTGTGGCCACTTGGGGAATGAATCATTGGATGGAAGATCTTCCTCTCTGTCTCTCCTCCTTTCTGTCTCTCCTCTCTGTTTATCTGACTTTCCAATAAAAATAAATAAATCTTTTTTTTTTTTAAAGAGAAGAAGCAGACCAGTTCCACTATAGCTTACTGAATTTCTGACTCACCTTTAAGAGATGATGAATAACTGTATCATGGCACTGAGTTTTGGGCTAATTTGTCCTGCAGCAATAAAATGGCTCTTGCTATGTTTCATTGTTCACATACTCTGTGTAACTGTGTTGTTGGCAAGGAATAGGGGGAAGAGAATGAGAGTTTTCCAATACTGTGGAATAAAAATTTCTTCCTTCTGCCTGAGCCAACTTGGTTGTATATACACTCCTAGATCAATAAACGTTGTCAGAGAAATCCATGAAGGGGTTCCTTTACTGGGAATAAAGCCAGAATCTCAGCAGTTTACAAGTTACATACTTGAACCAAATATAGTTAAAAAGGAGAAAGAAGATGAAATATGAATTAGGAGAAAATGTTCACTAAATGTAGATAAAAAAGAATTCATAGACATTAAAGTAATCCTACGGAGATCACTGTATTATTAAACAACGCAAAAATTAATGGTTAAGAAATCTTTATTATTATTCGTAAATCTATGAGCTGCTTTTATATGAAATGCATTCTATTGGCAATTCTAGGATTAGATGAACCCAAATCTTGTTCTCCTAGAAATTATGCTGTACTGTGGCGAAGTTGAAAACAAAATGTAGATTAACAAAGAACTCAGAGCAGAGAAATCACTTCAACTTAGAGCAATCAAAAAGGATTTTTGGAGGAGCTGATACTTTACTCTGGAAAATGTGTTACATGTAAATTAATAAAACATTACAAGAGAAAGGGATTCTGAACTAAAGAAATGAAACTAGTACAACATTTGAGAGTAATAGACAAATTAGAATAAAAGCAACTCTCATGATATTTGTTCTGGAGTTCTAATCATTAAGCTTACACAGTATGTGTATAGGAGCAGACACATTCAAATGAATAAATGCCAACTGCACACATGGATAGCTCCCCCATATACATGGGGACTTGGTTTATAATCAAGGATATTCAATTCCAGAGAGCTTCTTAATCCGGCACAATTATCCACAAAGCAGAAAAGATACTGTGAGGTCCCTTTTCACATAGTGCACAGAAAGATTATTTGAGTTCACATATAGTATCTATATAAGTTGGAAGCCTGCATAAGTCCATATCATATACTATCATCAATATCTATGGAAGACGCAAAAGTTTACACTGACATCAAGTTGATTATTTTGGGGATTGAAGAAAGGACAGTACATCTGTCCTTATGTGAATAAATTCTGAAATAAGTATGACAAAACATTAAATCCTACTCAATTTGGGTGGACCTGTCTCGTGTTTTCTATACTCATTTCCATGTTCACTAAATACATCATTCACAATAAAAACACATTAGGAAGACAGAAAATATTTAGATGTTCTTCCCTTGTCCAAATGTCTAGTAGGTATAGAAAGAAATCCTTTCAACATGAAACACTTTAAACTACAAATTTCAAAAAGTTAAGTAAGTAATGCAGCTGATTAGCAAGTAGAAGAAATCCTTGGAGACCAAGCCCATCCTCATTAACTTCCTCCGGAAGTGTGTGTACAGGAGATGGGCAACATGAAATAAGGTAGCCTGATGCCTTCAACAGAACACAAGAATCCTCCAAAATCACCCTCTGAACTGAAGGAAATGTGCCAAGTGACAGATGCAGAATTCAAAATATTATCGTAAGCAGACTCCATGAGAGTCTGCTTGACTCTCTCGATGTTGACTATGTTAAAGAAACGAGGAAGCAACTGAGTGAAAATATTACAAACAAGATAGAACTTGGTAAGAATAGCAAATAGGACTATCAAACTCAGAAGCCTGACATATGAAAGGATATGATCAGTAAAGAGTAAAGATAGCCAAAAGAACGGGGCTATTTGTAAATCACCTCTCCATCAAAAGATTAATGCATATAACATACTCACAACTTAAACTCAACAACCTAAAAACAACCAGCCCAATTGAGAAATGAGCAATGGGTGTCCACAATTCTCAAAAGAAGAAACACAAATAGCCACCAATATATGAAAAAATGCTCAACATTGCTAACCATCAGAGAAATGCAAATCCAAACCACAATGAAGTACCACCTCACCCCTGTCAGAATGGCTAAAACCAACAACAGAATGGCAAATGCTGCAGAGGATGTGGGAAAGGGGGACACGCATACACTGTGGGTGAGCATGTAAATTAATGTAGCCACAATGGAAAGCAGCGTGGGATTTCTTAAACTAGATGCAGTCTTACCATATGATCAAGCAATCCCACCGCTGGGTATATGCTCAAAAGACTTACACACAGACACATGCACCACCATATTTACAGCAGTACTGTTCACAGTTGCTAAAATTTTGCAATCTGCTAATGAGTCTATCATCTGATGGATTAAAAAATGTGGTATGTATAAATATATATATTATATCATATATATTGGGATTTTTTCAGCCATAAAGAGTGAACTTCTACCATTTTCAGCATAATGGACTCAACTGGAAGATGTGATGTGGAATGAATAAGCTGGACCTAGAAAGACAAATACATGTTCTCCGTTATTTGTGAGAACAGAACTTAAAAAGCCAAGCGAAAAGAAATGCTGCTACAAATAGTTCTGTAAGACTTTGTTTTATAGCTTTGCTAAACTGATGGTTTAGAATGTTGTAAATGTCTGCCAAGTCTTTCTACAGTTTCAGTATGGTTTGAGTGTCTTCCAAAAGTTCATATGTTGGAAGCTTTGTCTCCAGGGTGACAGTGTTGGAGGTGATAGAAGTTTAAACAATTGTTTATTAATTGCAGGTCCTAGGTCAACTGGCAGCTTACCTTCAGGAGGGATAACGGTGTTTAAGGGACCCTCATTAGTGGTTGAGAAGATTGATACAAAAGCATCCATTTGGCTTCACACAGTCTCCTGGGCTGCCTATATTCAGACATGATGCATCTTCCTACAATTGCTCTTGCCACAATGTGACACCGTCTGCCACTGGGCCAAACCAAGGGGACTTCCTGATGCTGAACTTTGAATCCCCAAAACTGAGCTAGATCAATCTTTCATTATAAAGTTAGAGGGCTTCAGTTTGTTACAGTTGCAAAAATTTACTTATACTCCTTATTGTTGGTCCACGAAACAGTGGCATCAAGGATGTTTATTACACACTGGTGAGCTTTTTGCAGGCAGTGTGCTTTGCAGTGATGCAAGATGTTAAGTTGCAATTTATTTTAAGAATACATTGAACTGAAATTTTAACCAAAAATACTTTGCAGATGGGCAGACCTTTATTTATTGTATATCTGTAGCAATGTGTGCACACACCAGTGTGAGACATCCTATGCAGGCAGGTGTGCACAGAGTGAAGCAGTGAGGGCCAAGGTCAGGAAGGCACTCAACAGAAGGGGAGTAGATCTGAAGGAGGCTTCAGAAAGCAAGAACATGAGCAACTGACTTTTGAACTGGCACTGCATGTTTCTAACTTTCATGTCTCATTTTTGGGGGAATGAAAAATGCCAATTCTATAAAGGCTAGACAGCATGTAACAGCTAAGGAAATACCTCTGTGTGTGTGTTTAAAGATTTATTTATTTTTGTCTATGAAGAAGTCACAGGATGTAGTTAAGAAACCACATCTTCCCCATCAACATGCTATTAATCAATGTCATGTCAATTGATGCCATGAGGTTGTAAATGGCTGTTGAAGGCATGTTGGGGCCTTTAATCATTTGGGATGAAGCTTAGCTGGACTTACCTTCAGATCAGAGATGGTCTCACTAAGAAATCGTTGAACCCACTAGGACAATAAGACACTGGACTTTATGCTTGGTAATATTTCCAATGAAAGAACCACAACTGAATTAGAACTGTAGTAGTGCAACAAGGTGGAGAAATCCACCATGGGGAGAAGGTTCGGGGAGGGGTGGGGGGAATTCCAATGCCCATAACACTGTGTCACATAATGCAATACAATTATTTAAAAAAAAATTATTTATTTTTATTGGAAAGTCAGATTTACAGAGAGGAGAGACAGAGAAAGATCTTCCGTCCATTGGCTCACTCCCCAGGTGGCTGCAATGACCAGAACTGAGCTGATCCGAGGCCAGGAGCAAGGAGCTTCCTCCATGTCTCCCACATGGCTGTAGGGTCCCAAGGCTTTGGGCTGTCCTTGACTGCTTTCTCAGGCTAGATGCAGGGAGGTGAATGGAAATGCAACAGCCAGGACATGAACCGGCACCTATTTGAGAACCTAGCTCTTGCAAGGTGAGGATTTTAGCCACTATCTGGGCATGATCAATTCTATTTTCCACTTGACAGCATTAATATTGGTGATATCAATGGCTGTATTTCAAATGTACTGTGTTCCTAAAACACACTTCTCTACTCACTGTGTGTGAAACATTACAAAGAACAGAAAATAGATAAGGAAAAAATGCTACTAACATGCTACTAGTATCCTGATGTAGACACATAAGAGATGCTTACCAGATTGCTGCTGCATGCTAGGTTAAAAATTGAGTTTCATTTTCAAAATGTATGCAAATGTCAGCTTAAGGAAAGTGTCAGTTTCTGAGCTGCAAGGCACATTTGATGTAGTTCTACTATGAACTAATAACCATTGCTCATTTTCTCAAAGGAGTGGTGATTATCTTGGCATCAAGCATTTTTAGTCATGTCTGTTTATTCAGCACACAACTTGATGCTAGTAGGTTCTAGATAGATGCTGATGAATTGGACTCATGAGTAAAATACTTATATACAATTGTATTCTCATTCACTTCAACTCATGCTCTCAGAGTTCTTTGGTAGCTATACCATATCTTATGAGATTTTATTTAGAATTATGATGTCTTCGTTGTAACTCCACTCTTTCTCTTTGGTGATCTACCAACATGGATTCCACTCTGACTCCACGTGAATAATTCCCAACTGGGCCAGTATAAATGCTATCTCCTTTTCCAATCCCAGTCCTGGATACTTCTACCTGGATATTCTACCAACATTTTAAACTCTGTATGTGTGATTGCCAAATACATTGGATTAACAGGAAGACAGATGAGCTCACTCCTGTATTAACTCGCTGGGTGAACTTACCAACTCATTTAACTTCCCTGGAAGACCATTGGCTCACACTAA
The DNA here is from genome assembly GCF_017591425.1 of Ochotona curzoniae. Taxonomy (NCBI): domain Eukaryota; kingdom Metazoa; phylum Chordata; class Mammalia; order Lagomorpha; family Ochotonidae; genus Ochotona; species Ochotona curzoniae. The sequence goes on from NW_024465582.1 coordinate 27,052,786, forward strand.
AGCAGTAGCTGTCATAATGGTTTACAAAATTGCCCAATGAAGCTCAGAAGGTCTCTGAAGCACAAGAAAAGGTACGAGAGTATTTAACATTGGTAATGCCTTATTCATAGTGGATTACAAAAAATATAGAGAACTTCAAGGAGATTGGTAAAATGTATTGCGTTTCTGCTAAGCAATTCTATTAAAAGTAAAAGGGAAGCTTTGTTTAGATGAAAATTTGAATTTTGCCTTCACAACTATCTGTAATGAAATCAGCCTCGAGTACCACAGAAATGCTAAGAAAGTCCATGTAAATCACACATCCAACTCTTCTAAAGATAACTTATGTTACTGTTTGGGCCAATTTTTAAGAAAAGTCTGTATCAACGCTTTGGTGGTGGTCACTGTATCTTGTTGGACTGCTTTAATTGGAACAGGCTGCTTCAGGCTGTGCTCTGTCAGGACACACTGCTCTTCACTCCCCAGCAATCAGGTGCCAAGAGATACTAGAATGTGAACTCAGGGTCTGTTTGGCATGAAATCCATGTTATTAGAGAAGGGTCCTAAGCCCACAGCATCTTTAAGCCAAGATGTGTGGTCTGACTTGACTGGAACTTGGCATCACAGTATGCAAAGTCACTAACTTCCTGGGGCCATAATATTATCTTTGGATACTAGATATATCAAAATGTACTATTTATTCTTAAGTATAAGAATTTTACGTCCATTTCCTGATTCTTGAAATATTTGGAGGGGAAACATTTATAATCAGTTCGAACTTCAATATTTTTCGGAGTGTTTCCTGCCAGCTCAATTTTGCATTAGTTAATAGGCTCATCACTCCATACACTCAGCCTACAGCTTCATGAAGGCAAGTCAAAGACACACTCCCAGGTTCACGGATGTGCAATCCCATGGAGTTTGTAATCCTGCTCATCCTTGCGACAGGATTAGCACTGGAATCCTAGTAAAGAGCCACATGAGATTTCAAATATGTTATCTGAGTTTGGAAACACCTCTGCTATGAATCTTGTTTAAATGTGTGGATTGATACATCTGTGGAATCTACAAGTGGTATATCCAACTGAAAATTGCAGGGGGATACTAAGAGTTCGGGTAAAGATCTGAGCTTGGAAGAGAAAACTGATATGTGTAAGCAGTGGGTAATTACTGAGATCATTGGCGATGGTGAGATAACCTAGGGCATGAATCTGAGAAAACATTGCAAATAACTTAAAGGGTAGCCCAAATTCGAGAAGAATAAAACGTGCCTTAAAAGAGTAGGTTTCCGCTTATGAAGGTATACTCTGTCAGAAAGAGCTTTTTCTGCTTCCTTTGTGAATGTGGGCCCTAACAGACTACTTTTAGCTCCTTTCTCATCAAAGCTTTGGATTGAGTTGTGTTGAATTTGTTACCGACTTGTTGACCTATTTTTGTTAGCCCAGAGTAAAAAAAAAAAAAATCCTTCTCATTAATCAACTTGGTCTTGGACTGGATTCCAGCCAGTAAATCTTCAAGTGCAAACCTTGTAAGGAAGATCTGAAGACCTAAGGCACATTTGAAATATGAAAGTTTAGATTTATCATATGGGTAAAGCTATGGTTCTCAACAGAGATGATTTTTCTTTCCATCAGGCACTTGTCCAGATCTGAAACATGCTTCCTTTTCACCACTATATATGGTGATGATCCTGGCATCTGATGAGTAGAGACAAGGATGCAACTAAACATCTTAAAAATCACTGCCTAAACCTCCCACAGGCACAAAATGTCAATAGTGACATCTAAAATGAAGAGATCCTATTGACAAATTGCTAAAATGGTGCATCTGAGAGGGAGCATGTGAGAGATGGAAAGAAGTGGGGAGGGAACGAGACTCCCATCTGTTGGTCCAATCCCAAAATACCAGGAGTCAGGAACCCAATCAAGGCTTCTCCCTGTGGGTGGAGAGACCTCACTCACATGAACTATCACCACTGCCTCCCCACAAGCTGGAGACAGGAGGAAAGTGGCCATTTTAAGCACTAAGTCAGAATGTCCTCTTCTCCTGCAAGCTTTTTAAGTGAGGAAGCAGTGTGATCAAATTTTCACTCTTGCTGTTGTGAGGAATTCAGACCAATTATAAGATCGTAACCAGTGCTATTATAGCGTCCTAGACTGGAGGCATCAGATACTTGAGTTACTGTGGTGGGAGTGGAGATGGAGAAAAGCAGATGGAATCCAAATATGTTTTGAGGTAAAACGTCAGGACTTGGTGACTAAATTGGAGTACAGAAGAAACGATTTTTGCTGGACATCCAAAGTTCTGTCTCGAAAACCTGGAGGAAGCAATTATCAATACTGAATGGGACGTTAATGAAATGAGGACAAAGGAACAGAGTATGAATTTGGGGAGCTAAGAGTTCAGGTTTAATTCCATTAAGTAGGAAATATTGTATAAATGAAGTAAGTGGTTGTATGCTATCCTGGAAAATCAGAGTACTTAGATTGTAGCTGCACCAACCCTATTTATGTAGTGAATTAAGATATAGATAGTAGCAGACAACTTAAATAAAAGGGGGTTTCCAGCTCTGCCACCTATTGGGTAACCCTGGGAAATTTGCTTCCCTTCTCCAAAAATACCAGTTCTTTGAATGACATTAAACTAGGTTAGGTTTTTCAATAAGCTCAACTCCATCCATTTCTTTTAACTTTCATTAATTGTTTCCATGTTTTGAAATTTTTGTCATTCACCCTGGGGAAATTATGTCACAAGGGTGCTCAGGAACCCTTGTGGACAGGCCCACCTGGCCACCAGCTGAAGCCATCTGCCAAAGGTCATTGTGGAAACAGATCCTCTAACCCCCAGCCCATAACTGCATGAGATCCTGAGCTACAGCTGCACAGCCTAATATTTCCCAGGTCTCTGCCTCTCATAAACTATAGGAAATAATACTCTGTTTTAGTTTGCTAAGATCTGAAATAGTTCGTTATGCATCCATAATTAATTAAAGAAGCTACAGCTTCAGCTGGGTCTGATCCTGGGACTCAAATGTTGTAGGCAGTTGACCATGTTATATTTTCTCTTTGTTCTGCTTTTCCATTTTGAGGTCCTAAACTAGCTGACTGTATGTAGCATATGATATGGCTTCAGGAAATCAGTATTACCTCCTTATTTGAGTCTGGAGAATTAGAGAGATTTTTTTTAAAAAAGATTTATTTATTTTTATTGCAAGGTCAGATATACAGAGAGGAGGAGAGACAGAGAGAAAGATCTTCTGTCCGATGATTCACTCCCCAAGCAACTGCAATGGCTGGAGCTGAGCCGATTGAAGCCAGGAGCCTGGAGGCTCCTCTGGGTCTCTCATGCAGGTAAAGGGTCCCAAGGCCTTGGCCGTCCTCAACTGCTTTCCCAAGCCACAAGCAGGGAGCTGGATGGGAAGTGGAGCATCGGGATTAGAACCAGCACCCATATGGGATCCCGGTGCACTCAGGACAAGGACTTCAGTTGCTAGGCCACCGTGCAGGGCCCCTGATCAAGAATTTTTTTGAAAATTGTTATATAGCTCCTTAAGAACAATGAGAAACACATACAGTAGTTCAAGGAATTTAAGAAACATGTGACACATGAAATAACAAGTTTGAAACCAAATCAAACTGAATTATTAGAAAGATAATACAACAAATTAAAAGTTCAGCGGAAAGTTTAAATAATGGAATAAGTGAGACAGGAAGGAATCTCAGAATTGGAAGAAACCTCCAGCAATAACCCTGAAACAGTCAAAAAGCTTGAAGAGAAACGGAGTAAAACTATCAAAAGCATCCAAGAATTAAGGGGTACTATCAGCAAGCTGAATCTATCAGAATTACGGGAGTTTTTGAAGGCATGGAAAGAGAAGCTGGGCCAAAAGAGGTATTCAGTGAAATAATAATTGGGAATTTTCCTAACAAGGAGAAAGAGTTGAGAAACTAAATACAGGAAGGTTACAGAACTTCAAACAGAGCCTACCAAAAGTAATCCTTGCCTCAAGACATCATAATCAAGCTCTGTTCTGTTGAACACAATGAAAAGATACTTATATATGTGGAAAATTTAATTAACTTATAGCGGAAACCCCACAGGCCAGGAGTGAATGAAGTGACGTATTCCAGGTACAAAAATTAAAAAAAAAAAAGGTCAGCACAGAATATTTCTTTGACATGCAAATCTTTCTTTTGCATTTGAAAATGAAATAAAATATTTCCAAAGCAAACAAAAGTAGAAAGTCTTTATATCTACTGTCCTACAAATATTGCTTAAAGAGATGCAACGGACAGAAAGAATAGTACCTGCCAAATCAAAAGTAAATGTTGAGAGCCTTTCAATAAAACAACAAAAGAAACTAAATCCAGCAAGGAGAAACCCATTGCAAAATGACAGGACCAAATCACTACCTATCGATATTAACCCTGAATGTAAATTGCTTAAATTCATCCATCAAACTTCATAGGTTAGCAGAATGGATTTAAAAAACAAAACCCATGTATCTGTGACTGGCAGGAGACACATCTCACCAACAAAGATATGTAGAAAGTAAAAGTGAAAGAATGGAAAAGGATATTCTACACTAACAAAACCTGCTAGTCATGGACGTGGGGAGAAAGGTACTCTACTCCACTATTAGCGAGAATGTGGGCTTCTGCAGTGGCTATGGGAGTCAGTAGGCAGAGCGGTCAGACAACTGAAAATTGATGTACCATATGACCCAGTTATCCCAAAGGAAGTGAAATCTGCCTGTGAGAAAGTGACTTGCAACCACATAATTACAGCAGCACAATTCACAATAGTAAAGAGATGGAAACAACCCCGCTGCCTGTCAAGAGGGTGAACAAAACAGCAACAACAAATTAACAGGGGTGCATCTACTTCATGGAATACTGCTTTGCCATTAAGGAGAATGAGATTCCATCATTGCAAAAAAATGAGACCATGTATCTGTCAGTGAAATAAGCCAATCTCCAAAAGACAAATATATGTTTTCTCTGATATAAAACAACATTTATGCAAAATACAAGAAAAGTAGATATATGGGTAAACATGTATATACACATATTTTCATAGATGATCTGTATGATGGAGACTAGAAATCCAGGAAGAGAAGATATGTTACAATATGCATCTCCCCTGAATCAAAGATAGAACATTAATGAAACTGTTAAATATACCTTGACAATAGGAATTTTAGACTATCTACCATGGCTTATACCTACAATGCCATGGTATACTAAATAGCAGAATGATGGACTTGTGACTGTTGCTGAAGGACTATACTATTGTAATAATAGGGAATATTCCTGTGTGTATGAAATGGTATAGTGAAAAATAATAATAAACATGAAAACATCATTTACTTAGTGAAGATAAATTATTTACCTGTCATGTGAGCACTAAGTATTGAGGTTGGGCTAGTCTCTTTTCAACTAGGACATCAGTAAGTGCACATGTTTTTGAATCTGTCAGAGGAAGAATTCCATCAAAAGATGACCCTGGTACAAGGGCTGTTTTGCTAGACATTTATGCAGAAAGCTTTCCCTTGAAAGACAAATAAGAACATTTGTGGAGCAGTCCAGTAAAGGGGAGGAAGCCAAACAAGCATTGAATCTCACACAAATGTGCATTAGGGGAGGCCACATCACTTTTAAATCTATAAATCCCTCTAAATTAAATACAAAGTCATCTGGAAGGAGCAAGACAAAGCACCAACAGTATCCTGAAATAATAAAGTTCTTTCTAAAAATTAAAAATCTATACATCATTTTATTTACTTGAAGCTAGGAGAGCAACAGAGAATGACTTTTCATCTACTGGCTTATCTTTCAAATGCGTGCAACAGCTGGGTCAGGGCCAGGCTGAAGCTGGAGCTGGGAACTCAGTATGAGTCTGAGAGATGGATGGCTGTGACCCAACCATTTGTGCCACCACCAGCTACCATCTCAAGGAACAGTGTTTGAAATGGGAAGCTTTCTGCCTGCAGGCTCTTCCTCCCTCTCTCCAGTACATCCAAAAGTTTGGACTTGCCTCTCTCAGACCAGCTGGTAAAGGTTGGACTTCAAAAACTGATGCTTCTAGAAGGTCCTGGCTGAGAGAGGCTTGGGATGAGTACTTGACCTTCAGATTTCAGGGAGAAAACGCCAGGAGAACACTTCTGTGTTGAGAAAAAGGAGTAAGATTTGCTGCAAAATCTATTTGATGTGTAAGAGGCCTGATTCCTCCCGCAGCCTAGCACCCATGGAGAGGTGGCAAAGGAAGAGCTATTTCTGGTCTCAACTGCCAGACTTGGATTCATCCTTATGTAAGCCAGGTACATAAAGATGGTGTAGAAAATTCAGTTATCTGTCTGAGCTCCCCTTCTCACACAAACTTCTGCCCATCTCTCTCGCCACTTAGGATATGGGCACTTTCCATGTTTTTTTTTTTCACCTTACAGTATCATGTGAAATCCTAGCTTGAATAAAGACATTCTTTGTTGTAAAGCAGCTGCCAAAATTGTGAGCATAAATCAAGTGTTAAGTTCTCAGACATGTCCCAAAAGGCCCAATAGCTTAAGGTTCAGTTCATATTCTTTAGCCACAAGCAGTCATCAATGATTAAAATGTGAAAAACTGCTCTAATTCACAAAATATTTCTCCTTTCCTTCCCCAACCTCTGGTTTCCACATATGATTTTATGGTGGGCAGGATAAGAGTGGAAGGTATATTTATGTGCGAGGCACCAAGAGTCCTAGATGTGGTATTTTAAGCACTTGATATTTTTGGACGGCGTGATGGTGTCACCAGACACGATTCCCTGGTCTTCATCAGTTTGTCTGAGAGTCCAATGCAATTACACAACCAAGCAGGGATGAAGTGGAGGGGAGATATGGTGCCCGTTTCGGACTGCAGAGGAGTTACAAGAGTGTTTGTGGATGCTGAGAGAGGGAATTCTTCTGGGCCTGAATTTCTGTGGCTGAATGATCTGATCACAAGTGTGGCTGCCTGGACTCTTGGGAAGGTGGTATTTCAGTGGAGTTCCATGCACCCTCCTCCCTTTGTGGTGCTCTGGGTTTTCAAGAGACCATGGGTTTCTTCTGATAGCACATCCTCTTCACAGTCCATTTCATGTTACCCCAACAAAGGAGGAAAAGTGGCATCCCAGGGTCTATTCCACACAGGGAGCATGGGCGTGACCTGTGATGAATACAAAGGCTTTCAAGTTGGGTAGGAGCCAACAGCCCTGTCTCTTTGACCTTAAATAGTGCAGAACTATTTATTTAGTTAGAGGATCTGTGATGGAGAAGACAGTGTGGAGTTTCTAAGCAAAGGTTCAATGAAGGAGATGTAAGCCTGGCCATTGGTTTCCAGAATTAGTCCATAGCCAAAGCATTTGTTATTTACTGTTTGCAGTTGAACTCTGACATAATTCAGGACTCTAAATGAGAAGAATAGATTGGGCCATCTATTCCCTGGATAGCCCATACTCAAAAGTGTTCATCATGAGCTAGAGTATGACAGACAAACTCACTTTCAGTATCTACAGGGCAGCCCAACAGTAGTCTCACTCTAAAACAGAATTGGTACAGCTAGGATGGGCATGAACAAGGACAAAGGATGTAGTGAACATGTGTCTCAAATCCTTTCATCATTTACTGAAACTATGCTAGTTGCATCACTGCCTTTCCTGAAGCTTACATGACATAAGGGACTTTCCTTCTGACAAGCTCTGGGAAATAACAGAACCAACTTGTTATGCAGTGGGTGACTTTGATATGCAGGTACCAGTGGATACTAGCTGCTGCTGCCCTTACTGCATTACAAGGGTGAGACTGAAGGTGCCTAATGGACAGCTTCCTAGTGGGTGGTGGAGCGACTGTGTGCTCACAGGACTTGATTAGTCATTACTTTCCCCAGGTTAACAGAAGAAGACATATATACCAAGATTGGGATATGGCCAGGTTAGTTTTGGTGGCAAGTCACAGAGGAAACTTTGTTAATTAGGGAGCAGTAAGATGGCACCAGAAGCTGTGTTGTGACTCATGGAAGCTAATTATAAAGAGAAGAACTACACAGAAGGGCTTTGAGGTAAATTTCTTTTAAAAAAAAAAAACTTTAAAAAATCACTCATTTTCGATTTGCAAAGAGAGAATATTCTTACCCACTAGTTTCCTCCTCCTGTTTCCACATACACCTAGTCCCAAATGCCCAAAAGGGGCCAGATTGAAGCTGGCCATCTGGAGTTGTCAAGGGCCAACTATGTGACCCATCACCAGCCATCCCCCAGGGTTCTGGGATTGGAGTAGAGACAGGATGCAAACCCAGACAAATTAAAGAGGTTCTGGGTATCCTGCTGGAGCCTTAATCACTAAACCTGACACCCCCACCTTCAGAAGTAAATTTCTGTTACTTCTTTTATAATGTATGGTCAGCCTTTTTATTAATATAAAGAGAACAGATTTCATATATTCCATTGATCAAGTCTAAGACTATAACTATTGTTTCCTTGTTACCTCTCTCCACTCCCTGCTCTTTTTTCCTTTAATTTTTCAATAACATACTTTCTTTTTTTAAAGATTTATTTATTTGTACTGAAAAGTTATATATACAGAGAGGAGGAAAGAGAGGAAGATCTTTTGTCTGACAATTTGCTCCTCAGGTGGCCGCAATGGCCGGAGCTGAGCCAGTCTGAAACAGGTGTCAGGAGCTTCTTCCAGGTTTCCCACGTGGGTGCAGGGTCCCAAGGCTTTGGGCTGTCTTCGACTGCTTTCCCAAGCCTCAAGCAGGAAGCTGGATGGGATGTGGGGCAGCCGATATTAGAACTGGTGCCCATATGGGATCCTGGCACATGCAAGGTGAGGACGTTAGCTGCTGGGCTATTGTGCCAGGCCCTCAATAACATATTTTCAATTCACCCTGTGATCATAGATTTAATGTACCTCTAATGTTCAACAAGTGAAATGTTGAAAGATCCCTGCTTCGTACAGCATATAAACGGTAATCAAGTCATAAAATGTCAATTTCATCCTTATATATTGGTAATAGTGGTAGGGGTATCAGCATATATCTCTCTAAATATAATCTTTACCTTAGGAAAAAGAAATGGAGGTTTTGAACTTTGGGGATCAGAAAAATTGAAAAGCATTTTAGCACTATTTAGTGATCTTTCCTCCCCTTCAGAGCTCTCCTCTATGGACTCTGAAGACAATCTCAGGAACAGGACTCTTCCCAAATGTCCTCCTTGAGTCACAAACTGAGCATATGCAGGTTATAAACCTGGTTCCACAGGCTTACTAGTACTCTAAGCCACATGGAACATTGACCCATCAGCAGGAAATCACAAATTGGCCGGCCAAGTTTTGGAACCAGGAAAGAAGAGTCAAAAGCACCTTCTGAATCCATAGCAACTCCAGGCAGCTGATGAGCCACCCACAGCAGTCATGTGAACGGATATTCTAGGGTTCCTCTTTATAGGGAACATCTTATCATGTGGGCTGGTCACGTTGTCTGTCATTGTTCTTTACTGTGTCACAGAGCTTTCATGTCGCAACATCCAACTCCTTTCAGTAGGCTTGGGTGGATTTTTCAACCCTGCCAGCACTGAATCCTGGAAGGTAAAGTTAAAAGGAGTGTTGAGGCTTTCACTGAAGTCTCCAGAGGTTATTTAGTACAGTCAGAAGCATGCTTCAATTTCTTGACTACAAGTCTAGTACTTTTAACATAAACTGCAGGTAGAACTTTTTTTTTTCTCTAATTTTTGGAAGTGCATTCAGAATAAAAGAGGGGAAGAAAATTGGGTTTCTTCTTCTTCTTCTGTTACAATTGTTGTTTACGAGAGAACTAGAGAGTAAGCTTTTCCACCTGCTGGTTCATTCCCCAAAAGATAACAATGATTAGGTCTGGGTCAAAGGAAATGTAATCCAGGTATCCAAACTGATGGCAGAAACGCAATTACTTGACTAATCATCATTGCCAGAAGTAGTAGGCAGAAGCCGGAGGAGCCAGAAACAGAACTCAGCTACTACACTATGGACATACATTGCCTAACTAGCACCTTTACTAAACCAAATGCCTGCCCTGTTGTTGTTGTTGTTAGTGCCATATAATTAAACAAAGTAGTAATTTGTAGTATGTTATTTGTATTAACTGAAATAAAGGTGTATTTATGTCCCTCAGCATTTACCATTAATATTAGTAAAAAATAAATTTAAAATGACATTCTCTAAGTAACTTCAAGAGACTCAGCACTGTCTGTTTGGTTGCAGTCAATGTTCCCAGTCGGCCATGAGGGCTGCTATTTGGAGGTATGTGCTTCTGTGGAAGTCAACAGACTTCCCTGAAACTCTTAAAAAAAAAAAAAAGCAACCTCTTGTTTCACGTAAGATTTTTGAGACCTGTACAAACATTTAAGGGAATGAAGTATTAAAATTGTTTCCATTAATGACGTCTAGAAGGGTGTCCGCTTCTATGGTGTTACTGTGACTGGGAACACTGCATGGTCTTTGAGCTGTGCTCCAGGGGTTTGGTTAAGATAGAACACCGTGAAAATGAGTCCTTTCCTTCACTTTGATTCAGGCAAGGACTTTTTTCTTGTACATCCTTAATTGCCTTGATTTCAAAGAAGATACTTTGAAACACAACAAAATGCGTTTTAGAAACTGGTAAAGATTTGTGTGGAAACCTCTGTATTTATATTTTAAACTCAACTGATGGAAAGGCTAAACTGTACCGGACTGTGTGGAAAATGGAGCAAATGTCAAGGTGGGAGAATCTGAAAGTCTTAAGATACACTTAAAAGTTGATGTTCTCACTAATGCAGGGACATGCTTAGTGTGAACCACTCACTGCCACGTACAAGTGTGTGCTGGGTTGTACTGCACATGCCTCACCAGTGACTGTCATTGTACAGGGAGTGGAGCATGCTCTGCCTCTGATTCCATGTTTTCAAAATCAATTTACTTTGTCACAACAACTTTTACTTTGGGTTTAGCTTTTCCTTCAAAGTCAGACACAGGCCACAGATTGTAGGGTTTCTGTCTTCTTTCTTTCTTTCTTTCTTTCTTTCTTTCTTTCTTTCTTTCTTTCTTTTTCTCTCTCTTTCCTTCCTTCCTTCCTTTTTTTTCTTTCTTTCTCTTTCTCATTCTTCCTTCTCACTCTTACTTTCTATTTTTAAAAAGATTTATTTATTATTTTTATTGCAAAGTCAAATATACAGAGAGAAGGAGAGACAGAGAGAAAGATCTTCAGTCCGCTGATCCACTCCCCAAGTGCCCACAATGGCTGGAACTGAGCCTATTCAAAGCCAGGAGCCAAGAGCTTCTTCCACATTTCCCATGTGTATGCAGGATTCCAAGGCTTTGGACCATCCTCAACTGCTTTTCCCGGCCACAAGCAGGGGGCTGAATGGAAAGTGCAGCAGCTGGGACATAAACCAGCACCCATATGGGATTGTCAGTGCAGTCAAGCCGGGGACTTTAGCCACGAGGCTACTGTGTCAGGCCTAAGGGTTAGCTGCTTCTTAAAAATGCTTTTTGTTATTTTTTACCATGATACAGTTTTGTAGGTATAGAGATTCTCCCCTTTCCCTGCCTTTTCTCCCTTTCCACTTTTTCCTCCCACTATTTCCCCCTTGTATTATTATAGTAGTATAGTCCTTTAGTAACAATTACCAATTGAACATTCTGTTATTTAAGCACTTCATGGCATTGTAGGTATAGACAAAGGTAGAAAACCTAGTATAATATTGTCAAGGTATATTTAACTGTTTCATTGGAAATCCTCCTTTTATTCAAGAACAGAGATGCTTACTGCATCATTCTTACAAGAAGCTTTTATTTTGGGAGGAGAAATATCTTGCATTATTTCCTGCTCAACTCTAGAATTATTATCCTTTATTCTAAGTCATTTGGTTGTGTTGGCCATAGCTAAGTATCAAGCTAAACAATTATCTTCTTGCACCTCCCATATGGATAGGAGGCAGCAATATGAAACAGTCCTAACCAATGAGATGTAGGGAGAAGTTTCTGGAAAAGATTCTGGAAAGGAAAACATTAGCCTACTTACCTTACTTTTTGTCTGTCTTTTATATGAACCATGGATATGGTGGGTGAAACTGCAGGAGCATGTTGAGCATAAAAAGTATGAAGGTCATGCCCAAATGATGAGGAGAAGGAAAAGTGGAAATAGCCTGCAGGAATTTCTGGTGGCACCCAGGAGCACCACACCAGACTGGATTGGCTTCTTCTGAGTTTCTTTATATGGGCGAATGAGAAGTACCAAGCAGGCTGAAGACAGTAGCTGTGAGGTTTGCAGTGCCATTCCCAAGTGGTAAATATACCCAGCCTATTTTTGTTGTACTTCATTTGCATTCCTTCCTTCAATCTTAATTTGGATCCCCCTTCCTTCAAGGCATTTCTCAGACATACATCCAATAAGAAATCACTTCCTCATCTCTCTTCTCTCTCTGCGATCAGTCTTCTCAATAATGGTGACTTAAATATTTTGGTTTCTGAGTCCAGCATGGAATGCTGTTTTCATGTATTTCCTTTTGTGTGTTTTAGATCCTTCAAGATGGAAAGTCTCTGATTGTCAGTTCTAGTACCTTTCGCCATCTCCCCTTACTTTGCAGCAAGTGGGCATAGCAAAGTGCGCTCAGCCCCCAGAGTGTGTGCACTGATGGTATGAAGGGTCTCAGGTCTAGAGAAGCAGGGCATTAGGGCTAATCATCAGGCAATTATAATTCTTGTACATTCTCACAAGAAGGCGTGAAATGTGAAGCAGGTGACTATGCTACTTTATCTAACCACTGACTTCAACATTTCACATTTTGCCTTCAAGAAAACAAAACATACTATCCTTTCTGGAGTATCCAAAGCCAATCCATTTTTAGATTCTCCTAGAGCTTTCTGGCCATTACTGTTCTTTCATTTGTCCTCCTTTCTTCCTCCTCCTATTCCATTCCCTTTTTTTCTTGTTTTTACTGAATTTTGCAAAAATTATATTTTAAAAATATGACAAAGCAGTAATTTCAAAATCTATGAGAAATTCACTATAAGCCTGACCTTCTCCAGGTTTCCTCTCTGCGTCAAAACTGCCTCTCTTGCAGGGCTTTCTCATTGTCCTGAGCTTGTTACTCTGTAAGGGCCTTTCAGGTTCTTTCTTTTCCTGAAAGTTCATTTCAACTGACAGTGTAAGGGGCTCTTTCTTCAAAAATTGCTCACTCAGCAAGTGTGTGTCATAAATTCTGTACACTCAGATTTTTGTTGCTGGGGAGTGGGAATCAAGTGTAAAATGATGTGTGGTTTTGTTTTAATCCAAAGGAATGTATAATTTAGTTAAGGGATTCACACCTACAGACTCTTGATGAGGCTCCTCATCTGTTCACAAAAAGGTCCAAGATGAACTGCATCTTCTCTCTAGCTCTCCACGTGGTGTCTAACCCTGATCTCTGGTCCAGAGGGGCAAGCAATGAATCCATGACATGCCATTGATTCGCTTCTTCAGTAGTTAGCGTCTTCAGTAGTTAGCCTTCTACACTCTTGTTTGGATTTATCATCATGGAACAAACCTGAGCACTATTAAATCTATGCACTTGTAATTCGATTGCTTTCCCAAATATTAACATATTAACCAGGGCTGATATAGTGATATAGTTGGTTAAACTATAACCTGTGATGCAGGCATTCCATGTCACAGTACTAATTCCATTTTCAGCTGCTCTCCTCCCAATCAAGGTCCCTGCTAATGTGCTTGGGAAAGCAGCAAATATGGGCTAGGTATTGGGGCCCTTGCCACTGACATGAGAGATGCAGGTGGGATTCGTGTTTCTAGTTTCAGCCTTGGCCCAGATCCAGCCTGTCATGGCCATTTGGAGGGAACCAGTAGATGGAGGATTCTTTCTGTCTCCCTTCCTCTGTAACTCTGCCTTTCAAGTTAATAAAGCATGCCTTAATGTCAATCAAAGAAGTAATAACATACGAGTAACCCTTCATTAGGTGTTTGGGAAGTGCCATAGGATACATTCCTGCCTCCTTCCTCATTTGTCTCTAAGGATGTCAACTACTTGTTACTGTGCCCCCACAGGGGGAAGCCAGCCCTTAGAAGATGATCTAAGGGCCCACATCCCATCAACAGGGTTCCATCTCATGACTCCCATATCCTTCCAAATCTCCTTCTCCAAATACCACCACGCTAGAGGTCAGAGCCTCAACATACAAATTTGAGGGGATGCAAGCATTCAGTCTATCCAAGGAACCAGGGCTTGGGGTGGTGGTGGTGGCAGTGTGACATGTAAAAGAGCCAAGGTGAGAATTATCAGGTGTCAGAGCCCAGACTGAATCCCAGATTTCTGGGGGAAGTAGGACTGCTAATCTACTCTGAGTTGGGCAAACAAGGCTGTCAAGATCAAGAAGAATCCTTGGATCTCAGATTATAGTGCCTTGCAGCTTAGGACACCTTCCTCTTGATAACTACAGGATTTAAGCAGGTCCTTTGTCTTCTGCTTCATTGCATTGACAATATTTTTACTTAAGCAGAAATATATCTTTTTGTGTTATTTGGAGTCAATGAATAATTAACCTTCAATGAAAACCTGATTTTTAAACAGGGACTAGCTCTTATAGTTTTTGAGATTGTGTCTTAAATTGAGATTTTTCCAAAGCAGTAATATTTTGGTGATGTATGTGAGTTCTTGCCAACATTTTCAATATTGTATCATTCAAGATTTTGACAGAAACAGATGGCATATTCAGAATGGGTAATTTGAGAAGGGTGTAAAATGAAAAGACTACTTACATACAAACATACGGGCGTGGCTTAGAAAAGCAGCAAGACATGGTATGTACCCTTGTGATATCTGCTGCTATGCTGAAGGGACAAGTCGAAGGAGGGTGTAGAGCCCAGAGGAAGAGCTGCGTGCTGAGGGCTACCAATAGTCACCACGGTCTATGGTGGAGGAATGTCAGCATTCTATGCTTGGGTAGGGTGAGTCTGGGCTGCAGTAGATGGGAGTGGGGACTAAAAACACCATACTTCCTCTCTTTCTCCCTCTAATTTCTTGACAGTGAGGTCTACTGGCTGAATCTTAGCATACTCAATTGCATACAATTATATTGATCTACTGATCTACTCCAAAGTGTCAGCTTTCCAGAGCGTAGAATTGGGTTGAGAAATTCAAGTAAATTGAAGGAACAAAAGGAGGAGATCCAGCACCATTGCCATTTTAAAAGGGGTGGTGGTTTGCAAAATTCTCTCTCTTTTTTTTTTAAAAAAATTATACTTGTTATTTTAAAAGAAAGAGAGAAAGGAAAGAGGAAAGAACAAAAAAACAATTGACTACTGCTGATTCACTCTCAAAAAATGCTTACGCAGTCAGGGCTGGACTAGACAAAAGCCAGAAATTCAGAACTCAATGCATATATGGCTGGCAGGCACTCAACTATTGAGCCACCATCACCATCTGCTGTATTCCAGGGGGCACATTTGCAGGAAGCTGGAATTGGAAGCACATTAAGAATTTCTAGTATGAGATGTGGGCACCCCAAGCCAAAGTTTAATCTCTGCACCAAATTGCTACTTCTGGGAAGTTCTTTTCTGTTGTTTAAGTTTGTTCTCATTCTTTCTATTAAACCTCATAGATAGCAGATAACCACTGATGGGAATGCTTCATTTTTTATATTTGGAATGAAGGAGCAAAAATGATAGGACAAATTTGGATACCTTCTTTACCCAATAGGAAACAGAGAAATCATCAGCTTAATTGTATCATACTCAAGAACCGACGTTAGAATTGATGTAAAGCAATGGCACTGTTTAAAATAAAATAAACCAAACCTCTTGTAGTTTTGGAGAAAGTTACAAACAATAAGCTCAAGCCAGATGATAAAAGAGTGCACCACAGAAACCCCACTGACAACCTCTCCAGGAACACTTGGCTTGGTGCACTGTGACTTCTACCACTGCCTGCCCATGAGGCAACCATCCTGGAGTTGTCGAGTGAAAGGGCAACCCCCAGATCTGCCAATCACTGTGGCAACATCAGGACAGATTCAATCATGTCTGACATGGTTGAAGCCACTGTCTTCAGTGAGCTGAAGAGCAGAGTCCCACTTCCCTCAAGAAGTTTCTTGGAAGGCATTTAGCATAGTGTCTGGCACAGTGGAAAGCTGCCACGACTGAAATTTCCTTGCTTGGGTGAGTTAGGCAATCTGGCTGGAAAAAACAGCAGACATACTTGTCTAAATAAGGAAGTGCCATCTGCCCCAGAGTGCTGGCTATTCAAAAACCAAGGTGGGGTATCTGAGGGGATAGGTGGCTTCTCCAGAAAATGATTAATGAGGGTATCTGTGGTCTGTGAGCCAACACAAATGATTAAACCAGTGTTTTCCAGGAGTGGGTAGTTGGTTAGGATTGGAAAGCCCATGGTAGTAGTCCAACAGGTTAGAGAAGAACTGAGAAGCAGCAAGGACATCAGGAGGAAACTGCCTTTCTTGTCTGGGAGGGGGATTTTGCTGAAGCTTTGATAGCCAAAACATATCTTAAAGTTCAAATGCAAAGAAGGAAGGTACAGCTGTCCATCCCTCCCAAAGTGCTAAACTCTGGAGACTTTCCTTTGTGGTAACTGCCTTCTGATTTGCTTGGTGGGGTAGAAACAATAGATGGTACCAAACTGGTGGAGAGAATGAGACGACTGACAAACACGGAAAAGAGACTTATATTTCTGTTAAGTCTTGATTAAAGCAACTAACTTCAATGAGCTTCAACTTTTAGGTCAGAAATGAGAAAATGCCATTGAACTCTCTTGTTGCTTATGGAATTCTTGACTGTTCTTAAGAACTGCTACTAGGAGCAGTCCCAGAACCACAGACAGGCTTTCCCCACTTGCGTTTCCTCCTGTTTGCTGGCAAAGACTCTGAAAGTTTTCTTTCCCCCTGACTTTACTTTCTTAGCCTGAAAGTCAGTGCGTTTTGACACTTCTTGGATTTTTTTTTCCAGAAGGGAATTCCCTTCTAACTCGCCTCTCCCTGCTGGGTAGTTTACAAGGCAATCCATCATTGTGCAGAGACAGACAGATGTTCCTTCCTCCTGGATTGCGTATAACAGCTTTCCCATCTCCTGCCTCATTCTAAGCTAAATTGATTAGTTAAATGTCTATGAAATGAGTTTCACCATTTTCTGTGTGCCTTATACCTAATTTTGGAGATAGACTTTCCATGCAGGGAAGATTTTAAACTGTAAATTTATAGAATCATAAGTAAAACAAGGTTTATTCTTATTTCAGCATCATTTACCTTTTGAAGATGTTCAAATGAAGTTTTCTTAAGTCCCTGCATCGGGAAAAAGGAAAAGAACTTGCTAAAAGGATAAAAATGGATTATTGTTAAGGAAAAGAGGTCTTTAGTCTCTCTCTCTCTCTCTCTCTCTATATATATAAATATATAATTCTTAATATAAATATATGTAAATATATATAATGCTTATGGCCTGGTTCTGACTTCATAACATAAACATATGACTATTTTTGTTTATGTTTTTCTTTTTTAAAATTTATTTTATGATACCATTCCATAGGCTCTGGGATTTCACTTGCACCCCCTTCTCAAATTCCCTCTCCCCACGGATTTCCTATATATTATTACAATACTATAATCCTTCAAAACAACAGTCCATCATTCTGCTGTTTAAGTATATCCTGACATTGTAGTATGGACAATGGCAGAGAGTTCAGCATCCTGTTGTCAAGATACATTTAACAGGCTCACTGAAAGTCCATTTTGGATTTGGAAGCAGAGATGCATACTGCATTGTATCTTCACATCTCGACATAACAGTCTGCATTATACAGTTGCTCTAGATGACTACATGTACATGCATGTTTACCTGTATATCTACTTTCTTGTATTTTGCATGAAGATTGCCTTTTCAAAGACAGCATATGATATTTGTTTTTGGGAGATTAGCGAATTTCACTGAGCATAGTGGTCTCTAGTTGGGATCACTTGGTTGCAAATGGTAGAATTTCATTCTTTTTAATGGCTGAGTAATATTCCGTAGAGTAGTTTGCCATCGTTTCTTTATCTTCTCCTCTTTTGATGTGCATCTGGGTTGTTTCCATCTCTTTGCTATTGTGGATTGTGCTGCTGTAAATATAGGATTACAGGACACTAGCTCCTATGTAGATTTCATTTCCTTTGTATATGTTCCCAGAAGTGGGATAGCTGGGTTATACAGCAGATCGATTTTTGGCTGTCTTAGCACTCTCCATACTGACATCCGTAGGATGGGCAGTGCTGTGCTTGGGTTCATCTCCTCAGCTCCTGGTGGACTCCCCTTCTTACCTGGATGTTGGTGGAGCTCTGCTTTTAAGCAATCTTTATTTTGTTTCTTAAATTCCTTTTCTGTGTAGCTTAAAGCTGGGCAAGTGCCTGAAGGAGGAAATTGTCCATGTGTGAAGTTACTGTTGGTTATCTGCCTGAAAGCACATAACAGAAACGGGTCACCTTGACGCTTCTTCAAGGACACACGAAAAGAAAACCATGTAGTTGAAAGCTAAAATGGTACTCCTGGAAACATCCGCTTGCAACCCTTCCTGCTTATTCATAGGCAGAGTCTGAAGATTCAGGCCTGGATCTACATTACTTGTGAGACCATGCTGTAACCCCAAATGACAGACCAGAAAGCCTAGTGGTGCCTAGTGATGCCACGCTAAGCCCTATGCTAAGAATCCTAGGTGGAAAGCTCCTTTAATAATTGCCCTTTCATTATGTGGGAGGTGGAATTTTCCACAGTCAGGGGGGTAAGTCTGCTGACCACATGTTTTCCTTCAAGGACAGAAGCTCGCACACACAACAGGCGTGATTGAAATACAGCAGCTGCATCCTTGCAATCATGTTCTCTTTAGGGTATCCTGGGAAGGGAGAGCTACAGGAGATCCTCCATCTGAGCCATCTCCCTGTATTTGGGATTTCAATGGAATTTCTGCAATCCTTTTCAAGAAAGGGAGTCAAGGCCCAGATAACAAGGCCATGTTTTATAATCTTCACCTTATTGTGCTGATTTTGCCTGGGTTGCTTATAATTCTAGGTCAAAGGCTTTAATGAGCCTTTACATATGAATGGAAATCCATTTATGCAAACAAAACATCTCTGGGTGGGATGGTGGAGGGCTGGATGATTTACTAAGCAATTATTCTAATTAGTCCAAGAAAATATAGGTTTTTGGGTGAATTGCTGGTCATTAAAAGAATTCTTTTACTGCTCCAAAATTCATGGGAACATTTTGTTGTTAGGAGAACTGATAAAAAAAGAAACCACTTTTTTTCCCTTTGTGTGCAGCTGGACCTGCAACCACACCAAGATTGTGCAGACATTTTCATGATGTATGTTTCATTGATTTGAGTAATATTCGATTTGACCTCTCGAAAACACTGCATCATTCCTAAACAGAGCAGGAAAAATGGTTTTGGCTGCACTCCATTTTCCAGGATAATTTTCTTTGTTTAAAGGCTGATTTCAAATGACTTTGAAAGCTCTTTTCAAGGTGCTTTTTGTATACTTTCTTAGTGTCCGTGGAAATGATACTTAGACTGTTTGTGATACTTCGATGAACAGTTTGCAATGCTGCTACCATTTATTTTTTTAAAAAATGTTCCTGACTTTTGTTCTTGATATTAAATATGTTTATTAAAGTTTTAATGATTGCTTTTGCCAGTTAATGACAAATAAGACAGTTAAACCAGAGACTAAAAGCAAAAGATTAATTTGAGCTTTTCATGGAGTGTTACACTGAGTTCATATTTATAGTTCTCTTTCTATCGTCTTCTCTGTGCTACAAAGTTTGCAGTTTATCAGGAATACAAGCCAAGAGCTCTCAGAAGGGTCTCATTTTGTATAGATGCATCTTTAAAAAAAAAAAAACCATTTTTTTAAAGGTTTACTTACGTATTTTGAAAGGCAGAGAGAAAAGAGGCAGATTTCATCTGCAGATTTTCTTCCGCAGTGACTGCAATAGCCAGGGCTGGCTCATCTAGCTCTGCTAAGGCCCCCATGAAAGTGCTGGAAGATGGCGCAAGTATTTCTAGCAGGGAACCAGGTGGGCCAGGACTCCAACAGGTGCCCTGATGGAAAGAGCCATTACAGGTGGCAGTTTAACTCACTGCAGCCCCTCCTTATAAACTTTTAATGAAATTGCTCTTGGCTTCTTAATCTTCCCTATTTCACCAATGAAACTTTCTCCTTGCTTTCAAGTTAAATTATCTTTTAGAGAATTTCATTTATAAAGAGACCCCCTTCCCCGCCACTTCATAAAGAGCATTTTGCCAAAGAATTCACTGTACCTAAGAAGCCAAAGATGAGTGCTTCAAATTATTTAAAGGTCCTCAGGCCTTTGGGTAAAGTTACTCTGCATTTATTGCAGGTATGTTTCCCTTTGGAGTCTATACTGATGCGTTTAACCCAATGGAAAAAGCTTTCCCTATAAACTTGGGCTCAGCAGCTACTGGTATGTGCAGTCATTGCTTTAGGTGCTAAAGTACACAAGTCATTACAATGCAAGGCCCATGCTCTGGATTTAGGATCAGACACATATTTGGGAAAATGCATTTAGTTCACCTGGGCATCAGAAATCAGGTGATCAGGAATTACCCACCTCTGTCTCTTCAGATGAGAAATACAAATAGAAATATAATTATCTCTACTTCTGTTTTTAAATCTTCAATTATAAATTAGGCAACTTTCCCCCCCAGACTCTCAAAGTAGTAAATATTCTGGTAAAATTGAGCTATCAAATGAGGTTATTTGTTTACTTGAGTTTATGAGTTGAGCTTGAAATGGCCCAGTTAGGAGAAAGGACAAGTGAGGCCTGTTCCTCAAAAGTTTGTTTACAGAATCAGAAACAGCTCACTTGCTCCTTTGGCAACACACTTGTCCCATGTTGCTGGTGACCTTGGCCCAGCACAAGTCAGGCTTGCTTGGATTTCATCAGATAGGTTAGTTTGGAAAAAAGAGGAGAGGATGGGGGCAAGCAGCTCCTCACCGCTGAGTGAAACAGAGGCCTCCTTGATGCCTTTAAGAGGCATGTGGTAGCCACAAAAAGCATCTCCTAGTGAGGGTAATGGGAAGGAAGACCTGCCATGCTTGCTCTGACTCGAAGTACCTTGCTAGCCATTGCGTGAATGGAGAGTGAGCTTCTCACACAAATGACTTTGGTTCAAGCAGAGTGCCATGCACCTCTTGCTGAAGTTTCTTAGAAACACTCTGTGGTCTAAGAGCTTCCCTCTTCAACACCCTGTCTCTTTCCCATCTTCTTGCTCTTATTGCTTTTCTCCCTTCCACCTTTTCCTCTCTCACAGGCGTCAGCACTCTCTCACAGTTTCATGCTTTCCCAGCATCCTCCTATCTTTCCTTTCCAAGTGTCAGGACTGAGACTTATTCTAATACGTCCCTTCTCTTTCCAATCTGACTTAATGCCTGCTGCTCACAGGACCTGGGAAAAGTACAAGGAGCAAAATCTGAAACTAATTGCTGACATAAAACATAGACAAGTATGAAATAATTTTGGGCAGTTCAATACTTGGGGAGTTTGCCTGTATTGAAAGCTGTTCCTTACAACAGAGAAAATCTTGATCTTCTAAATTGGTGTTCTCAAAGTAAGGATGATAGAGAATCTTTTCTTTGGAAATTTTTGATCCATGGTAGACTAATACTTCTGTAAAATAGGAAACATGAATTACCAAAATAATAAAATAACATATAAAATCTAAGCCCCATCTTTATGGTTAGAATAAAAAATGTAAAATCGCTCAGCTAAATAGCAATAACATATTCATGACTGCCTGTATTTATCTCACAGTGAGCCATAATTGATAGTCTTCATCCTGGTACATGTGCCACACTTTGAGTTGCCTGGATTAAAGTATATGGGACTGAAATATGTCTAGCAGGCATTGACTCAACTGTTAGTAAGTATTCAAACCATCAGCTTTCTGTTTCTTGAGGCCTTGGGGTTTCCATGGGATGCGGGGCTTGTTTGAAGAGGTCAGTGGGTTGACGCTGCTTCAGAAAGTTGTGGGGAGATTAAGCTTTAGTCACAGAGAAATATCTGGCTTGTGGTTGGCTGCAAGTCTATTAATTCTTCAAGCTGTGTTTCGAGAAGATGCTGGAAATCCATGGGGGTTCTGAAGTTCAGAGCCTGGCAAGGGACACCCAGAGCCTGGATTCTCCCTATCTTTTCAGTGGTTATATTGGCACCTGAACGGAGTTGGAAGCCTCATAACTTTTTCTGTTCAGAACCGCTCTGACTTGCAGAACCGCAAATGGATATGTGGCAGCTTGGGAAAGCACGCCCTTGCCCTACTTGTACTTTTGCATCAGTCTTTGAAGTCTAAGTGCTAAACACAATTTACACAAACATATCATTTTGACTCTCTACCTTGTGGTTAACAAAGCTGTAAGTAGAAACACATGGAAGCTTCTCGATAATTTTAAAGTCTTTGACACTGTGTCCTTGTGATGACAGGATCTTCTTTGGCTTCCCTGATGATTATATAATGCTTTTTTTTTTTTTTTTTTAGTGGACTGAACATTCGGAACATATTAAATGTCTACAGTCTCTTGCAGCCATTTTATTTACTTATTTAAGAGTGGCAGAGAAGGGGAAATCTTTGAATTATGGATTCCCTCCCCAATGTCTACATGGCAAGGGCCTAGCCAGGCTGAAGCCAGGACGCACGAATCAATGCCAGCAGTGACCACCTGCTGCCTACCAGGTGCGTATCAGCTGATAGCTGGATCAGAAACAGGAGCTAGGACTCAAACCAGACACTCCACATGGAATGTGGGCTTCCGAACAGGGGCTTAACATGCTGCACCACAATGTTCATCCCTGTAGTCATTTTTATTGGCTTTTGTCCTCTTAGACTGGTGTGTGTCGACACTCATTTGCTAACTCAGTTGACTTGGATGAAGCACTCTAGACTCATGGTATATAGATGGGAAAAGTAAGTGAAATAGACAGGGTGGACATCAGAGGGAATGTATTTCATCTGTGACTTAAAGTAATGGTCACAGAAGACTGGATGTTAACCTTACAGCTTTTTGCTGAGGGTCTTGAGTAGAGTTCTCTACATTTAGACAAGAAACTGCATGAGCAGAACAACTTCCTGGCTTCTAAGCTCAGAGCATTTGTTTCCAATTTCACAAGTATATCAGTGGACTGTGACAACCCGATGATACCTGTTTCTAGATAACATCAGGGTTGAGGTAGCACAGATAGTGATCAGGTCATATTGAAAATGCTTGAAGGGGATTACGCTTAGTAGAATATGAGCTGTTGCATTTTGCCTTCCTTATGACTCAGTGTTTAAGATGGAGCAGATGTTTCATTTAGTGATTACATGCCTGAATTCCAAATAGAGGTAACTAATTTGAAAGCATGACTTTGATGACAATGTGGACCTCAGGAAACAGTGATGATGGTTCAAGTGATGGGGCACTCTCATGCAATGCAGGGTCTGCACTGAATTCAATGCTGACTCCACCTTGACCATTAAAGGCATTTGTGGAGGTAACCAATGGATAGGTGTATTGGTGTCTATCTCCTAAATGAATTTCAGAGATAAAGGAACTGTATTTGAAATGTGTCCCTGCTGAGGGTACATATTCTACTTGAACTCTGTTTTTCTCCACTGTTCTAAGTACAGTGAGTGGTTTGTGTATAAAGACCAAACAGCATTTTATAATAAACTTACAGCAAAAAATATAAGGCTAACTACTGGGGGAAGTGCCTTGAGAGTTTTTACTCTAAACATTCTCCACGAATTTTGTCATAGGTGATCAGACATGCAGAAGGAGGTGTCATGTGTGGCTGGAACCTGAATATAAACTGGGCTTGGCCAAACGTCTTTTATCTTTTTGCTTGAAAATCCGTTATGGAGAGCCAGAGTCGAAGCCTTTGAAAATAACCAAAGAGCGCTGCCCACAAATGCTTTTGCTATGATTCAGTGAAGAAGTTCTGCTTGTTACTCTTAACATCTCCAGCCTCATGTTCTTCTCTAGAAGAGATTTGGAAGGTTTTTCTTTGCCTTTTTTGTTACTCTTCCCAATTGCTTGATGCCAGCAGGATGTGATACAGGCAAAGATCCAGGCTTTGGGAACTGGCTGGACACTTACATAAAATTATGTCTCAAGTTGTTGGGCAGTAAAACTAAATACAGCAAGAGCACAGGTGGTAAATCAACCAAAGTGGATGCAAAAAATGAAGTTTACAAACTTCATTTATTTAGAAACCTAACTAGCCCTGTGAAACAGGAATGTAAAAACTTTATGATGTTTACAAGCTTGGATACACTAACTCCAAGGGCTTCCAGAATCTTCATATTTTTTCTAAGCATCTTTTAAAACAGGAAGGAACAGAATAATTTCTCTAGGTGAGCTTTTAAAACTACCCTTAGATTTTGGTCAGAATTGGAATGCATATTATCCTTGACCCAGCACAGGAACTGGGGCGCTCCAAAAATAACAGATTGTTTTCTTGCAGCTCTCAGAGCAAAACTCAGGCACACCAGCAAGTGTCTGAAGAGAACACTGCCACAGAGCAGCTCTGAAAATGAACAGGAGCTTCCTTGACCATCGGAAAATGCAATAGATCTGGTTTAATTATTATAAAGACACTGGTGTGTGTGTGTGTGTGACATTAATTTTTAAACCATGGTTTTTGATTCTCAGCACACTGTCCTTAAATTCATTATGTGTTAAGTGAAAACTTCTACTTTTGATGAGAATTGAAACTTCCGTACTTGGAATCTAACATCATTCAAATTCATCAGTCGGCAGAAATCTCGACACTCAAATCCTGTCTGAGTATTTACAAACTAAATGATTCATAACAAGTACTCATGTATACTCTGTCAAATCAAGGAAACAAGGCAGACACAAATGTCAGGGAGACAGACAAAAAGAGTACTAACCCTCACCAACTGTTTATCTGGACAGCAATCTAAATGCCTTAGACTTTCTGGAAATTCATGCCCATCATGTAACTGAATCTAGTCAGTGAAATAAGGGTGGAGGTCATGTCCACCATCTCTAGGCCTGGCCCTCAACATCTTCCATGTTCTTCTTTCCCTATTTGCAACAGAATCCAAATGACCCAGTGGAAAACTCTTTAAGTTCCAAGGAGCAAGAATGTCACTGGGCAGAAAGATTCTGTGTTTTTGGGTGGAAATGTCAACCAGAGTCATTTTTTACATGGAAAGACTGATTTGAGAAAGTAGCAAACTTGTGTTGTGGTAGATCATTGAGATTTCCAAGTTTGTTGAAGCAACAAACCTGTTCTGACTCATTTAGGTTAATAGCCTGGAAATAAATACAGCATATTTGGAGGTATGGAGCACAGAATTTCAAAATATTTCTTGTGCGCTCTGCCTGAATGTGTTTCTTCCATGACTATGTTATGTTTCATGACAAAAAGGGATTTTGCAGCACATTAAGGGGTGCCGCTTGGTTGTCAGAAAGAATAACGAGATTATCTATTTGGGACCAATTTTATCATATGAGACCCCAAGAAAAGCAGAGAATTTTCTCTAGTTGATAGCAGAAGAGAAGCTTGTTAAGAACTTTGACCAGGAGTGAGGGAAACATGTAGCATGTGTGTGTGTGTGTGTGCTTGTATGAGTGCATGTGTGTGTATGCTCATGTGTGTGCACATGGATGATATCTTTATATATTTATGTCTATTGTGCTTCCATTTCAGAAGATCATGTAGGTGATCTTTTAAAGCCGAACCAGATTTTAGCCAGTTCTTGGGTCCCCAAGCCTTGCCCCCATGAATTTTATTCCCTGACCTGCTCATGTTGTTCATGTAATCTGGCGCATGTGTTGCTTTCAGAAATTTTATTCCTAATAATTACTAAGTCCCTCTATGTGTCAGTCCTGGAACTGAGAATTCAGAAGTAAGACCAAGGAGATCCCATGCAGAGGATAAGAGAGAACAACATATATAGTGCATCATTTCAGACAAGAAAACTTGTCTCACTTTCTGATTCCAAGATAAGGAGTCATACCACCTCCAGTAGGGTATGATGTTGGCACTCAGAAAAATCACCCTGGAATGACTAAAACTAAAAGCATTCGACATGGCAAAGTCCAAACCTCTTTAAACTCCAGTTAATGACTTCTTTCGCATGGCTAGGTATAAACACGAAAATTTCTCCTCCTCAATCAAGACAGTCCTTTAATTGCACCTATTTAGTTGCCATTAAGATTATTAGCATAATTCAGCTTTAATTAGTGGCAACTGTACTTATGCATGAGTTAACATCCTGGGTAACTTCATGGAAAGCAGAATTGCTGTGTCATAGCCAGATCAGTGTGGATATGAGCATTGTCTAGCAGAGACAGAGGCACTTTGCATATTCTGTTTCGCACAGAGTCTTCACCTGCTAGTACCTTCATGCTGCTGGCTGGGTCATTTCTTTATAATAGTTTACAGAAGAGAAAACAAAGCAGGAGAAATTCACCTGCTGGATCAGGCACTGTTACAACCAGGAGAAACATTTCCATTCTTTGCCTTAAAGCCTGGAAGTAAATGGTGGCCTTCCCATTAACTGCTCTGTATTCTCAAAGGACAACAGACTCATGCTTTATTTCTCCAAGTGATCAAATGAACCAAATTCTCTATCACCCGTGATAAGTCCACAGCAAAATTAGATCAAACTAGATTGATGATAAGTCAACATGAATGACATCTTGAAATATGGGTTTTCTTTTAAGAGACCAAAGACTCACCCAGAACTTTGAGAAAAAGCTATTCTCAGTTTCTCTTGCAGCTGGTGTCCTGTTACATGGAATTCTGGTACCAGGCTCTGTTTCTCGATTTCTTGAGAGCTTCCTTCCTCTTCGTGGCAATGTTCATGAATTCTTTTGCTTCGGTGTGATAATTTGAGATTGTCATGTTTCTGTGATTGACTGGTTCTGGCTTAGAGGTCTCCCACGTGGTCAAATGTGCTTGTCAGTTAAAGCTGGAGGCATATGAAGGCAGCTGAGACATCCAGATGGAGTCTCCTCTCAGAGAGCTTAGAGATATAGACTGAAGATGACTAGGCTGATGAGCTTCGTGGGAACTATTGCCTTGAGTATCTGGACATGGCCCCTTCAGCCTGTAGTCTCAGAATGTGTAGGTTTCTTAGGTGGCCACTCAGGGCTCAGATGAAAGCTACCAAGTGTCCTTTATCAAACTTCAGAAGTCATACAGCATTACTTCCTTACATTCTATTACGCGAGTCACAGACCTAGCCTAGATTCAAAAGAAAGGGAATATGATTGCACATTAACATGAAGGACACGGTTCATTGAGAGCATTTTAAACATGCTCTTGAAAAGTAGCTATTGTTGATAGCATCTGTAACATTTTTGCAAAATCTGCAAGTCTGATTGTTTCATGTTTTTTAAAATTTTTATTTTATTCACTACTCTTGCCGTTAGGGTTATTCTTTTTCTAATTTTCAATTTTTAAATTTTATGATACAATTCCATAGGCTCTGGGATTTCCCTTACCCCCTCACTAAATTCCCTCTCCCCACTGAATCCATTCATATTACTGTAATTATATAGTCCTTCAAAAGCAGTCATAATATCATCATCTGCTGTTTAAGTGTATCCTGACATTGCAGATCTGGACAATGGCAGAGAGTTCAGCTCCCTATTTTCAAGTTACAGTCAACAGTTTCATTGGTTGTAAGTAGGAATTTGTAAGTAGGAATGCATATTGCATTGTATCTTCACATCTGAATATCATTCTATTACATCGATACTATACATTGCCTTAAACGAAAAGCCATAAAAACAAAATTAACAACAGGAAGAAAAAATTAGAAACTTAACAGCATCATGATGTTAAATATCATACTACTGAGTGATCAATGTGTCACTGAAGAAACGAAAAAAATAATAAAAACCTTCTTGGAGAAAATGATGCTACTGGATGACTTAGGAGTCAGTGAAGAATTAATAAAAGAAACTCTTTTGAAGAAATGAAAAATAAAAACCAAAATATCAAAACCTGTGAAATGAAACAAAAACAGTATTGAATGTGCTATTGATGGGCCCGGCGTGATGGCGTAATGGTTAAAGTCCTCACCTTGCACGCACCAGGATCCCATATGGGCTCCGGTTTTAATCCCGGCAGCTCCACTTCCCATCAAGCTCCCTGCTTGTGGCCTGGGAAAGCAGTCGAGGATGGCCCAGGTGCTTGGGACCCTGCATCTGCAAGGGAGACCTGGAAGAGTTCCTGGCTTCAGATTGGCATAGCATTGGCCGTTCCGGGCACTTGGGGAGTGAATCATTGGATGGAAGATCTTCCTCTCTGTCTCTCCTCCTCTGTATATCTGCCTTTCCAATAAAAAATAATAAATCTTAAAAAAAAAAAGGAAAGGGCTATTGATCTTATATTTTGCGTGAAGGTTGCAAGTCTTATCGGTGAGCTGATTGTGGGTGTCATAGAGCGTAAGATGTCCCAGTCCCGCCAGAACCTCTCAGATTGGGACTAAAATTTGTTGAGGATTTCATTGTCCCTATTTCTGCCTCTGCTTTGTGGAAGAACAGATGTTTAACTCTGATTTGTAAAATTTTATTTATACTTTCCTTAGGACACTTTTTACCGTGGAAATTTTTTTGAAAAATACAGGATGAGAATAACAATTTCTCAGGGCTATACAATTTAACATAGATTTACCTGTAGGTTACATGCAGTCTGGCAGAGAATTTGAGAGTTGGTCAGTTGACCTCTGTTTTTCAGACGATCTGCCAGGGAATTTGAGAGACTAGACCCTTTATAAAGAAGGCAAACTGCAAGAGATCCTTCAATTTTCTAAAAGTTTTTTTTTTTTTTTAAATTTCACTTGAAAGCTTGAGAGATGGAGAGGGTCTCGCACTCACTGATTCATTCTCTAAATGTCCACAAAAACCAAATCTGGATCAGGCTGAATCCAGGATTTCAGAATTCAATCCGGGTATCCTACCCTACATCTTACATGTATTTTGGAGACCCACGTGTAAGCCATCATGTGCTGCTTGCCAGGACATACTAAGCAGGAAACCAAAGCTGAGCTTTGGAGCAGACACTCTGATAATGGCACACACATGTTCACATAGACTTAACTGCTGCTGCAGATGCCCATCCATGAATCAGACCGTCGAACCTAGAAGGACTCGTCCCACTTCCCCACACACAATCTCCACCTTTTCTGCATTCTGATTACCTCTTTGACATGTGCCACGGAAGGCCCATCAAACTGCTTTCCAGAGAGGCAGTTTCTTCAGAAGACTGTAGCATCTCGCTTTCTCCTTTAGTTAAATGTTCGTTTGCTTTTCTCTAAGCAATCTCTGTCTGAAGCTGGTTATTTGGAGACCTTGCAAGCAAAAGAACCCCTGGGGTCTCCTATTCGTTAAATACGCTAAGTAACCCCTCTGTTTGGTGCTAAGAGGGAGAATGGACCCTCAAGCTATGGATATTATTCATAAGGAGCAGGTAAATTCTGAAACTAAAGCACAGAGGTAAGGCTCATTCTGGTGGATAATCTGAAAAATCAATTAGAGAAAACAAGACACAGCTTCTAGAACAGAGACAATGCACAAATTGCTGAATTGCACAGTACAGTTTCTGTAAATGTATGGCTTTCCGACCACTTTCCATCCTTGGAACTACACACCTTTAGGTTTCAGATGGGAAAACATTCTCCTGGCTGTTTTCTTTGTAGTTATTGCTGCTCTGGCACCGAGGAAGGCTTGTAACATGAAGTGTTTGTCCTTGACATCTTTATTTAAAATGTCATTGAGTTAGGTTATGCAGTAAGGTATACACTTAAAATGGATACCTGGAAAGACAATAACTTAGTGTCACAGTGACTTAGTCTTGCTTGATGATTGTGAAGAACACACAACCTCTTCTGCACCAAAGGAGAGAGAAATTGAACACTAGCTAAAATAGTCGATCAAAAGTTGAACCGAACAAAAATCTAGGTCTTCCACCTTATGAATACTGTGCCAGTTACTTGGGTTGAAAAAATAAGGCCTAATTCTCATCTCCAAGGAAGTCTTCATGGGAAAGACAACATGTGAACAGGTGTCACTACTGTCCACTTCATCCTCATGTTCACACTGTGCTAGAAAAAGGATAACCGACTCCACCAGAAGGCTGTGATAACCTGAGGACAGTGACATTCAGCAAGTAAGGGAGTGCCAGGCAATAAATTGAAGTTCATTCCAGGAAGATTCTAGTCTGTTCAGGGCCCAGGCCACACAAGGAAGAGTTAGTCATAGGGAGTGACAGCATGGGGTGGAGTAGGTTTGGGTTGCAGATTTGAGAAATAATGTTAAAGGAATCCAGAGAATAGGTAGGAACCAGATGGAATTTTTGTTTTTTGTCCACTTCAGCCATACCATTTGGATGGACGTGAGTTCACTAGAACATAAAGAGAAGCCTGCAAGCTGCCACAGAATAAATTTGGCACAGACTTTGGTAACTGATGTCAAATTGTTCAGTGTCTAGAAGATCAGCCTAGGAAGATGGGGCATGCAGGCTGTCAGTACCTGGCTGTGATGAGTCCAAGGTCGGGGTTAAAAACAGAATCTCAAGAAGCATGCAGAGCTAATGGTCAGCTGCCTTCTATCACGTGGAGCTTGACTTTCACGGAAGGAATCTGGTCCCCGTAAAAGGACAGGGGAACCATTTGAGAGTTTAGGTGCCAGGCGTTCAAATGTAATCAGGTGGTTTGCGTGGTGATCCAGTGAGCTTTTGATTTAGGTATGTTTTAAAAGCTAAGCCTAAGAAAAGCGAGAATCCAAATTCTTTTCAACATAACTCCAGATAACTCATCGGTATGAAATACCCATTAGGTGCATTGTCCACAAGCTCAGCTCTCTAAAGCCTCTGTTGGTAAAGGAAGAACAAGAACATTGTCATCATTCCATCTTAAAAATAAAAGCCTGAAGGTCTTCTGCTGTGGCATAGTGAGGTAAGCCACCACCTGTCCTGCTGACATCTTATACAGACAGGTTTTCTCTCCCAAGACTGAAGGGAATTAGGTAAAATATCAAAGGACAGAATGGCAAATAACCAATGCAGACCTAGGGAGACCAAGCAACTACTTACTGCATTATTGTTCTGTTAAAGGTCAAATATTTCTTTTTAAAAGATTTATTTGCTTCACAGAGAGCAAATCTCCTTTCTACTAGTTGATTCACTCCCCCAAATGACCACAGCAACTTGCTGGCCCAGGCCAGAGCTAAGAGCCAAGAGCTTCAGCCAGGTACTCCACACAGGTGCATGCCATTTTCCCAGGTACATTAGCAGGGAGCTGCATCAGAAGTGAACAAACTAAGACTCCAGCTGGAAATCCATGTGAGATGCCACTTACATTCAAACATTTCAGTGTTTTATTGCAATTACTATAGGAAAACATAATTGAATTGTAATTAAGTATAGAAATGTTTTAGATGGAATCATCATGATTTAAATATCTAATCTATGCAATAAATAAAAAAATAACAAATTCTACATGTATGTCTTAAACTAAGTAAAGTTTGTTTTGACTTAACCTTCTGAAGTGAGTCTGTAAGCAAATCAAGAAAAGATAACTTGTTAAGGGACAGGTGTCTGTCCCTGTGGTTAAGATGTTGAGTAGTCATGACGCCATAGCAAAGTGCCTGCTTTTGATTCCCAGCTTGCTACCAATCCAAATCAGTCCTGGTGCGAATCGTTGGGTTCCTGCCACTTATGTGTGAGGGTGGAACTGAGTCTCTGATTCCAAGCTTTGGATTACTGTGTCAAAACTTGGATATTGTAATTTGTGGAGTGAAGCAACATATGGGAGCATTCTAATTCTCTCTCTTCATTCTCCGCACTCTCCCCAATAATGAAGATATAGTCAGTACTAAAATGTCATTGGCCTGTGTGATGACCAGTTATTTTCCAGCAACTCATGAGAACTTGAGGAGAATAAGTTTCACTTGTACTAGGCGGCTTTCCGGCCAACACAGGCAGGTGTTTGGTGCTCTGGAAGACATTCCGAATGGTATCTACAAACTCCGTGGATACCTTTGAAAACAGACAACGTCTGTCCGTCCTGAATGACACAACGACAATGCTGACGTGCCTTCAATGGAATGAGCTCATTGCCTTTGCTTTTATTGGTGTTGGGAGGACAAAATCCGGATTCCTGCTTCTCTAGGGGAAAATCGAGCCACTTAGAAAATAGGTGGCTTGCCGAAAAGAGAGAGTAAAAAGGAGTACCTGTCTTTCTCTACAGAGGGCCTGGTAGCATATTAGGCTTTCTGTTGAAAAAGTGCAGTCAGCAGCTTGTGGGCTTAATACCTCCTCTCCTCATCCGGGTCTGTTACAAACAGTGCATCCATTGGGCTAAACAGAGTTGTTCTTTTTTGGTGTCAGTGACTTTAGTCCTTCTGAACAGACATTTGCAGGGTAATTTGAAGAGACAGCCAAGGAAAAGAGTAGGACTTTTTTTTCCCTCTTGGCCCCTTTTTGACCCTCTCTGAAACCTCCTGGGCAAACGCTACAGTCTTCTTGCTGCTACTAGAGGTCACCTGGTGACTCATTGGGGGCTGGACAAACATGAGTAATTCCAAGGGAAAAAATGGCACTGAATGTATGCAAATCTGTTATCTCTTCAGCTTTACTGTACCAGGTCTCCATAGCAGCAGAATAGGACCTGCTGTCCAGATGGAATTTTTCCTCAAATGGATCTTGCCAAGTGATGTGTCACTGAAGAGCTGTTTCATCTACATGCTTTCCTTTAAAAAAAATAGCATAACTGAGCAGGAAGAAAACATTTAGGCTGAATTCAGATAGAATTCTATT
The DNA here is from genome assembly GCF_017591425.1 of Ochotona curzoniae. Taxonomy (NCBI): domain Eukaryota; kingdom Metazoa; phylum Chordata; class Mammalia; order Lagomorpha; family Ochotonidae; genus Ochotona; species Ochotona curzoniae. The sequence goes on from NW_024465582.1 coordinate 27,085,620, forward strand.
TTGATTATTCATGTTCCACTTCTGATTTTCAACAGAGCCTGAGCATTTTTACCTGGTATACAATTTTAGGTTCTCTGTAACAGTGGCTTGTAATTCTACTTCTACTTATGTTCTTACCTTGAATTTCTGCAAATTGCTTTTATTCTAATAAGATACACACAACGAGCAAAATTATATGTCTTGAAGAAAAACTGATCTTTTGGTTCTTTATGGTGTTTTGTGTTGAGAGAAAGACATTGTAGGAGACACAACACATCCATCATCAAAACAGCAAGCAACTCATCTAGTTTCATGAACTCTTGGATGTCAAAAAAAAAAATCTGTGTTGAAACTTGCTTGAGGCAAACACACAGGATTACTAGCAGGGAAGCAGGTCACGCATTATGCTTTTTCGGTGTTACTCTTAAGAAAGTACATTGTTAAAGAATCATGCAGTAGTGCATGCAATATAGGAAGAAGAAAACATTGGCATCATTTTTCATTCAATGCTATACATGTTTTGTCCCATGTCCCAGTGCAAATACAAATATTGCTAACAGTCTGGAAGGTAGCTTTGCTTACTTTTGTTTGTGATGTATGCACATGGGTTTTCAAAATGAAAATGAGATTATGTTATACATTGTCTCCTATTTTTAAAAATATGATATAGACATCTTTCTAGATCAATATACTTCTTCCTCATATTTGAAATTTGGTATCCAAGCAAGTTGAGTAGAGACACTATCTTCTACTTTATTGGATACTTTTCAATTGATGAACATATGGTATATTTCCAGTTTTCCAGTCATACACAATGCAGCAGCAAATACTATTTTATTTAAGAACGTATTCATAATTTTTTGAAAAGGCATATTTTAATTCTGCTTTCCAAAAATGTTTAGAGCATTCTCACAAGTACGTTTATCAATGTTTTTATTACCCCAGGCTATTGGAACAAGTTTTATTTGATGGGTTCCCAAACTATTGCAGGTGAGAAGAGCTTTCAGTGCAAGTTTTACACAGTTGGAATCAATATTCTGGAGTGTCATTTCTTCAAAGCATTGTGACAAATAAAAATTGTCATTTTCAACTGGGGAGACAAGCACCATCAAAGCAATGGAAACCATGAGGTGGAAGTGGCTTTTACAGCAAAGCTGGGTTGACCCGGAGCAAAAGTCAGAGGTATATATTTTAGGGGGGTGAGAAAGAGGGGCTTGCTCATAGGATTTTGTTTATTGAAGCTTTGGAGGGCAGAAGAATAATATCAACTCATTAAGAGTGTTTTGAGAGAGTCAAAGTTTTAACAGAAAATCTCTTGGGAAAGACTCACTAAACTCCTCCATGATGATGATGTCTTGCTATTTTACTTGTCCAACAAAGGTAAGCTTGTGACTTAATGGGAAATCATCCAGCATGCAACATAACATCCTGATTTGGCTCCTTCTGACTTTTTATTTCCTAATCATAGTCGTTAAACAGTACCCATTTTCTGTCAGTAATGTAAAAAAAAATGATATTGAAGTGGTTAAAATCTCAGGTCTTCGTTTCTTTGGAGGTGGACTGAATGGTTGATGTCATTACATGAAATAGTGTCTTGGAATTGAAGCTTATGTTGAAAAGTATAGTGTATGTGTCTCACTTTCATCTTTTGATTCTATTTTCCAAGAACACTTTTGCAGTCTTCTTACAATTGAGAATCTCCATCTCACCAACTTTGAAGGCTCTCAGTCTTAGCTTTTATTAATTTGAAGGGAAAGCACATTACTTCTAGGTTTTGTAAATTCAACTAAAGTATATTTATTATTGGGAATATTTTAATAAAAAACATGACATAATGAATAAATCCCTAATGACATTTGAAACATCAACGTTGTATTAATCTTTGAATACAGCTACCTTGCTTATACATCCTCTGAAGGGACCTAGGCATGAGTGCTTTGAACAGCTTTGAACAGTGAATTTTAGCAAGTTGTACCTGATTCACAGTCCCTATAGTTCCTCCAAATCATATTAGGGAAATTGAAAGGCTCAACATGCAACAGCAATCTTCCAGGAAGCTTTGGAAGCAGAAATATTGCCACCAGATTCCTCTGCCCAAAAGCTAAACTCATCATTCCTGCTCATGTCTTCTGTCTTGGAAGAGATAAGAAAGTAAACATTTATACCAGATCCAGATCCTTTTGTGTTATGTATTAACTGGGCTATGTAGAGGGGGAAAGATGCTTGTTTTCCTACTAAGGAAGGCAGTGCTCCAAAACCAAATGGGATGCTGTGTATGCAACCTAGTGGTTCAAGGAACATTTTCCTAGATCTCTAACAAGAACATTCTGCTTAGTGCTGTGCGTGACCTGCATACTGAGCCTTCATCAATGTGTGTGCTAATTGGAGATTAAAAGCCCTTGGTGACAATTGCTAATCTTAAGAGTTGAATTTTAGATATAAGAGTCAAAGACTGATTTTGAAATTTATTTTCCTGGCTGCCAACTTTAGTTAGGTCCACTTTTGAAGGAGTTTTGAATATTCCCAATTATGATATCAGGACTTTACTTAGGGTTTAAAGTCAATATGTCATCTATGTGGAGACTGTAAATTTGACTTTGGTTTCCCTTAGAGAGGGAAATCAAGGAAGATTTTTGCCATGTCTTTACCATGGCAATAGTTGCCCCCAGTGAGCAGAAAGCAGCCAAAATATGAGGATTTATAACTGTAATAGGGGTATCTTCCTTTCCTTTATTTTCATATTTTACATTAAAAAAAATCCTGATACTGTGAATGGCCTATTCACAGTCTGGTGAATGACCTTATCTGGTGTGCCTAAGAATTTCAGGAGCCTGCTTGAGGGGAGGTGGTTTGAAACAGTGAACTTTCCTCCAGCTAACCAAGTGAGCTTCCGCTAAACTCAGATAGAACCCATTGTCAAGAGGCTTTGATCTGGTTGATGCCTGGACTTCCCCAGACTAGCTGGCAGCACCTTCATCAGAACAAAGCCTGTACATCTCAATAATTGTCAGTTGAATCAACTCCATTATTTAATTTCTAGCATTACCTGGCAACTATCCTAGTAACTTTGAGGAAAAAAAATCCTTTTGCTGGCTTGTTAAGGTGTGAAGAGCACAATTTGTACCAAGAAATCTCTTTACTGAAGATGCTTCCTTCTCAAAATGAACTCTTTTCTCCTACCTTAAAAAAAATGAAGTATACTTTCCCCACTCACATCATAGATATAAAGGAGAAGCAGTCCTCTTAAATTAAACAAACCATGGTAAAACCAGAATGCACTCAGAAATCAACTTTAAAGTCTCTTGTTGGTATCCCAATTGCCACTTCTATGTCCATTGCAAACTTAATTCAGATAATGTTTATACACATTAAAGCATCATTTTGCTTAATAAAATGTGCCCTATAAACGTGGCTAGTGAAATGCATTGCAGTGTATTACAGGAGGTTAAGGCAATATCAAGATATGTTTATCAATATGTATTATTACATGTGTCTGAAGGCAATATCAATATATGTTTATCAAATGTATTATTACATGTGTCTGAAGGGCCTATTTCTTGGTTTCAGAATAAAACCAGTAACAGAGAACTTCCATGATGAAGCTGGTGGCTCTCCATCTTGGATACACATTAAATCATCTGCATGCCTTCCAGACTATGAGGTCTATCCCACACCCAGAGCTTATGATTTAACTATTCTTAGATAGTACTTGACTCTGGCATTTAATATTAGAATTCCAGGGAAGCAGTATCCATGGTTATTATCCACTGATCTAAATGGATATCTTTATTCCATTTCATTTCTCAGCATCCAAACTATTAGGAAATTGGAGCAAAGAGGATGCCTATGATGAATAAAGCGGAGCAAGATACATACACAATTGATGACTGACAACATGTAAGAGTTTTTGCAACTTTCAAGGAATCAATCATCTAGCCAGTTTCCTGGGTTTCACAAATTTTTGTATCAAAACAAACATCTTTTCATTCATTTTTCCACAGTACACTTAGATCAGCATTTCACCGTGAACAATGGTTCAGTTAGGCTAATTCAGTTCCAGCAGGTTGGAGCCCCACCTCCTCCTCTTGGCCAGAAACTGCAGGAGCAATCTGATTCTTGGCAGGTGCTCTATCAGACCAGTGTCAAGGGTGTCTGGTGTTTTCTTGAGTGGCAGCCTTCCAACTTCCATAACCCATGAAAATAGCCTCACATCAACACTGTTATTTATGGATCTGTTTGTTTCCACACTATCAAAACATCAGCATATGAAGATGTGCAAATCCAGGAGTGATGGGAGGAGTGGGAAGGGTGGAGGGTGGTTGTGTGCTGAAGACAAAAAGGCAGAGGAAGGGGAGAGGAGGATAGATCCACCTACTGGTTTTGATCACCCATGCAAGAATCTGTCACGACTGACCATTAGTCTATGCGGTGTTTTGCTTAAAGACAAACCAGGAGCCTATGGAACCGTATCGTAAAATGGTAATAATGATAACATAATGTTTAAAAAGTAGTAACTTTTATGTACATGACAGACAGTGGAAACTTTTACTTTGTGTGTGGCAGTGAACTCACATAGTGTAGAGAATAAGGATTATCTCACATACAAAATAGAGAACCAGATAGCACTATGGTCTTTCCCTTTCCTGACCTTCTGTTTTGACTTGCTGTTCTCTAATAATTGAATGAGCGTCCACAGAAATAGTGGCAACACATTGCAAAGGTAGGATTTAGACACACAACCAGCACCTTTTCCACATCTTTACCTGGCATCTCAACTCAAGACACATTTTAGAGATCTGTTATGTCCCCCAGGGTTCTTCATCAGAATAGATGCCAGAGGCTTCACTGCAGATTGTTTACTCTTGGTTAGCTTGAATACTAACATTGAAGAACATTCTGACTTGCCTCTGCTGGATGGGTAGATAGAGAATGCATTGGCACTTCTGATAATAAACTTCTGAAAATAAGCTCTGACTATTTCGAGAAGGATAATATAAATATTCACTTGAAAAAAAAAAGTCCATGTAATCTAGAAAAAGTGAAGTAGATGAATTTTCTTCACTTGCCTATGGAATGTTCTTTTTCTTCCCTCAAGCTGCAATAAAGACACTGTTCACTGTGTCCACTGTGTCCACTGTGCAACGCTGTGGGGCACAGCGGAGCTGTCACAGAGGCTAGGTTAGCACGCCCAGCTCTCTGTTTTCTTTCCCAGCTGCTTTAACCAAGCAGGCTCACCTTGCGGGTTGAGATGGACTCTAGATGCTGTTCCCTTGTGCTCTCTCATGCAATTAAAACTGTTTTCTGACTTAAATATTATTCATAAGCTTGGCTTGTGTTCAAGAACATAAGCAAGCCATGGTGGGTGTATGTTCCACTTTGGGGCCTGTAATTTTGTCTTCTGCGTACATGAAGCTGAAATCTCATGGAAGCAAAGAGTCTTCCATATGCAAGATTGTATAAATAGTGTGGCTTTGTAATATGGGAGTGCAGCAGCCTTAAAATAGCAAAACTGGAAGATGTTATGATGGTGTTATTTTTTAGCTTTCTACATCTGTGTAAAATGAACAACATCTTATTACAACAAATTCCTAGCAGACAAGCAGTATTAGCTTTGCCTGGCAAACAACTCCAGGGACAAAAAGCCCCGGTATATTGTTATAAGGAGGAGAAGAATTAGATAAGAAATCATGTGGGGAGGCAAGATAACACCCCAAAAACAGCTTGGCCCCAGCGCTGGCCAGGCATGCCATAAAAAAGGAGAAAACGAATCTGAAAGGCTACGTGCCAGTTGGCTAAAGTCTAAGTAAGTTTTCTTATCGTCCAAGGCTGTTCATTTGTCAACCATAGAAATTTATCTTTTCAAAAACTTCCTCTCTGGTGAACTTTTACTTCAGTTAAGTTTTGGGGAAAGAATGGAGTTGAGTTACTTGTCAGTCTTGAGATAGGGTGAACGTGTTTGGACTGAATGCAGAAGCTAAAGTCAATGATTTCTGTTTTTTTTTCTAAAAAATAATAAATTACTGGTTGGAGTGAAAAGCAGAGATCTTTGTGTTTTTATTTACTATCCCCTTAAAAGCTTGAAGATAAAACTATTCATTGTTTGTGTGCTGTGCATTAATAGACTCTGATGCTGATCTGTATTTGTTAAGATATGTTTCTTATTATTTTTAAAAGAGATTCATTCACTGTTATTTGTGAGAGAGTTCACATGCCATTCATTTTGAAAGAGCAAATTTTACAGCTTCCTGCAACACGTAACAGTCACTACAGCCTTTTCAGAATTCAGGTACATTGTATCTGAAATTACTGAATATCTTAATCCAAACACAAAAGGTAAACTGAACATGATAGTATCAGACACTGTATGAGACACACAGAGCCTCATTCCCTAACTCACAGGGCATAGACAGAAACGTGATCTGATCCTCGATGACATGAAGCCACCATGCTTTGGTGCTTCATAGAGAGTCATGCCAATAAGATCAAGTGTTGGAATGTTAGCAAAATGCATTGACCTACACAACTTCTGAGTCCATGAGTTAGAAAACTATATATAGATAATTAAAACCTGTCAGAGGTGTTATTAGAGCTGAGAAGGGGGTGATGTAAATGAACTGTGAACAAAGCTTGCATTTCAGGTCTATTTAGATTAATATTTAATTGAGAAAAAAAATTTAAATATTTATTTTTATTGTAAAGGTAGATGTACAAAGAGAAGCAAGGCAGAGAGAAAGATGTTCCATCCATTGGTGCACTTGCCAAATTGCTGCAATGACCAGAGTTGAGCCAATCTGAAGCCAGGAGCCAGGAGCTTTTTCCAGGTCTCCCTTAAGGGTGCAGGATATCAAGGACTTGAGCCATTCTCCATTGATTTTTCAAGCCACAGCCAGGCAGCTGGGTGGGAAATAGAGCAGCCAGGACATGACCCAGTGCATACAGGGATGCTAGGGGATTAGCCAATTGAGGCATTATTCTGCCCCTGCAGACCATAAGTGGGAAATACATCACCTTGTGGAAGAGTAATTTTAATGCTTCTTAATAAGTAAAGTTACATCTAACAACTGTAACTTCATTTTGTAGTCCAGAATAATTTTTTTTTCAGTTTTTATTAGGAAAAAATATCTGGAAGTTTACAAGTATGCCATTTGGGAAATATTTTTATCTTGTATTTATTAGTGATAATCAAAGCTACAGTGATTCTCACCTGAATGCTCAATTAAGAAAAACATAAGGATCTGAGGTGGTTGCTGAACAGGCTAGTCCTGGCTACTCCTCTTCTCTTCCAGCTCCCAGCTAATGGCCTGAGAAAGCAGAGGAGGATGGCTCAGGTTCTCGGGTCCCCACGCTCATCTGGAAGAAGTTCCTGGCTCCTAGCTTTTGGTCAGCTCATCTCTGGCTGTTGTGATTACTTGGGGGAGTGAACCAGCAGATGAAAGGTATCTCTCTCTCTTTCTCTGTAATTTGATCTCCAAATAAAAATGTAAAAAATAAATCATTAAAAAAATATGAGAACTGAATCAAATTATTCTTTATAATTTTGAAAAGGCACATAAAATGTCATAAAACTTGCTCACATTGACAATCACGTTCAAACACCTTTAGACTTTTAAATTATACATCTATAAAATATTAAGACAAAAATACATAGCACATATTTATCATATATTACTCAGATGTAAGAGTAGAAGTTTTTGATGTCTTTGAACATGTGCTAAAATTCTTAACCATGAGAGGCAGGAACATAGCTTATAGCTTTAAAATTTTACCTTACATGTATAACTAGTTATACCAACTCTAGCCCTGGATTTCTTATTTTGATATATGGTTTACTAGTGTTCAGATGAAACATGTGTAAATAATCTTTAAGGATACACTTCCTCAACTATTTTGACTTGTTTTCAGTCCTTTCTACCAAATGCAAAGTTCTTTCCTGAAATTCAATTTTACAAGTTTGCATGACTTCTGAAAAAAAAAAAAAGCAGAATTGCTAACATACTATTTTTTTTTTGTCATGGGGAAAACTAGAAAGATGGGTTTTGGAACTTTTTGCCAGGGAGATAGGTTACATATTTTAGAAAACAGATATGGTTATGTATTTGTACATTATGCAATGTATACATGTATAGACGCATTGCATGATTTTTCTAATACTTATAATTTCATTTGTTAAATAAATGTAAGAAATTGAAAAATAAAGAAGAATAATTCAGCAATTTAGAAAATTACCTGCAAAGTATTCTTGAATTCAAGGCAATATTCTAGGTGTATATATATACATGTATGTACCTATGTGTTTGAGAGTACTTCAAATAGTCCGCGGAAGGAAATGGAATGAGGGGACATATTTATTTCAGGGGCTGTCATTGTGTTGCACAAATTTGACTGATGCTTGGGCCCAGAATCCCCTTGTGGAGCGCTGATTAGAGTCTTTGCTGCTCCACTTCTAATCCTAGATTCCTGTAGAAAAAAAAATCTACCTCTCTAGAAATTCTGATCTTTTCTTCATGCTTCAGCTTATTATTCACCTTCTGCTGATTACACACAACCCTGGAGTGTACTCTTTAATGGACGAGACAGCTTCGCAAAAAGCAGAGGCAGGCACAGGCTGACAATGACAGTCCAGTGAGCTAATGACAGAGCAGGAGAAATGGGCTGGAAGATCTTGGATGACTTCTGGCTGTGGAAGTAATGAACAGGAAAGAGAAAAGTTCATGGTGCTAGCAGAAAGCAGAATGTGGAAGATTCCTCCTTGTTGACAAGCTTGAGGAGTTTCTACATTTGAAAATGTAAAAGGTAAGAAGATCCTGTAGAGTATAGGGAGATAAGTCTGAAGTGGAGCAGGAGAAGGTTAAATTAAAGTCAGCGTGGAATAGATTTTACCTCCCAACAAACAGGGGGGACTCCTGGAGAAGCAGACCAAGGAAAGTAAAACTTGCAGCCAAACAACAATATTCTGTGTGATTTCTTCTCCCAGAATAATTGGTAAACGGAATTGTTATAGAGAATCATGAAATTACTTCTTGGAGCATGGGAAAAGCATGAATGAATCAGGCTGTGAGAATAACAATTCAGACACGGACAACATGCAGGCTGACAGAAGTAAAGGGTGAACCAAGGAGTTTTATAATGGTTTGAGAAATAACAAGCAGATGTATCAGAAGAAAGAATGAAGATGGCAGAGCTATGATTGAAAGAATGACTTTGGTAACTCATAAATGCTTGAAATAATTCACTCGAATATTCTTTCTTTGTGTTTTTAAAAACTTGTCCTCATAGTTCTTTGGCAATTGCTTTCAACTTCACCTGCCTGTCAGTGAACTTTCCCCAGGGGTACCCATGGCTGCTGTGGCCCTCGGGATCCTAATTCCCAGATTCCAAGTCCTGGTATACAGATCCATACAAAAGCAAGGAGTAGGTTGCTTTCACAAATTCTCATTTGTATTTCCCATGAGCATGGGTTGAAGGGCAATTTTACCAGCTTACACATTTTCAGTCTTATTCTGATTTCATCTACCCAATTTTCTCATGGAGTCTCTGTTGAATCGTATTTAAGCTTATAGGTTAAAGGATACTTTATCTCAGTGACACAGAAACCAGGCAGGCATTTTTATGATCATGGTCATTCTTCAATTAAAAGGAGGGCATTCTGTGCCAATGCTCAAGTCGCTTGCCAACACAGCCCAATCAACAGCAGGGTTTCTCTTTTCTTTCTAGTGGTTGGTGGATCTGGAGTTGATCCTTGGATTCTAAGACTATCAGCAGAATCTAAACGTAAACTTGCCCATCTTTTCTACTTGTGCTTAGGTGATACATGATGGCAGATGTTGCAAGAAAAAGTGTTACCAAATCTTCCTAATGAAATGACCTATTCATTGTAATGTTAAAAATGCACTCACATTTACACACACAGAAGCACACCATCTCTTAGATGTACAGTTTTCCATTGCCAAGAGTGGGCAAAAGTGCTGTATAGTGGTACTTTGTTCTCTAAATCGATCATGACTTTACATTCAACTTTAAGGAAATTACAGTTTCAGAATCATCAAAATCTAGAAAGCTAATTGTTTGAAAATTACTCCATTTCTCTACCAGGCATTCAACTTTTTAACAATGAGGGTTTGAAATTAGAGTTTCAGGTGCTGTTCATTTGGGTTCTGAATGGTCATAGAATTAACTCTCAGATCCAGAGGCTGGCACCAGTGATTTGTAACTTTGAGAACTCACTTCAGTTTGCTCACCATAAGGAATTTGCCCTTCCCTGTCAAATTTTGTTAATGACAATCATTTCCACAAAAACCAGGAGAATTTAGAACTTACATAAAGTTTGGGTTGAAATAAGAAAAACGATAAATTTCTGTGTAGTGACACTGAGCAGGTTTTAGATATCATTTGCATAGAATTGTGAGTGAAGTAGTCACCTCTGTTCTCATGGCCACTATTCCTAAGAAGAAAAGAATCAAAAAGGTTTCCTGTAAGTGTTTCTATCGTCCTGTGAAACGAGACACGGTTGTCTTTGAAGTGAGGAAAACGATAAAGTTGCAGATTACTCATGAGCTTTCAAAGAATCATCAAGCTCAACTCCTGACACATTTCTTATGGTTCATATTCTTCTTGGGGTCAGACATAAAAACCTCCAATTCATCTTGTCAAAAGAGTTCTTGGGAACTGAGATAAGTGCAAATTTGAGTCTCCTATCAGTGGGCGCTGTCAGTGAGCTCCTTGGTACACTTAAGTTATCAGATGGCAGTCTGTTATTTATGACTGAGGTTTGGCTTCGTTTTGTACAGAGCTTTGTGGATTAGTCCGGCTGTTTTGGCAGCTTAAAGATGGGTTTTGAAATAGACTTAGATAAAAAAAAAATGGTGGAAAATATTCCTTAGTGTGTGTGGTCTTTTACTGTGTTTTATTAAGTGGTTTAGAAACTATTTTATCTAATATCTAGCTGGGGAAATTTTAGGTTTTGATTGTGAAACTAAGAAAATATCTCTGAATATAAATTGTCCTTATCAGGATTCAAAGATGTATTTCTTATTTATTGTTGGGCACACTTAGAAAAATTTATCCACATCAAATAAAAAAAGTTGGAAAAAACAAGGGCTAATTATGGCAGTGCTAAATCTAAAAGAAGACAGCTTCACACAAATGATAGCAAGTTTAACCCAGTATTTCAAAAACAAATAATATTATAGCTCTCTTCGTGTTCTCAAAAGCCACACTGCATCCTTCCTTAGATAGGTAGTCATGAGAATGCTTGGGTTGCATCTTAACGTGCTATTTTTTTTTAAGTCTTCTTTCTTGCAGACCTCTCTGGACACTCTAGTCTTCAAATGTCCACTCAGGGCAGAGCTTTCATTACATCTTAGCTGCTCCACTCCCTAGGTTGAATTGATTGGTCTCTTAGCCTCCTTCACAAGTCCTTTCATTCTCATGATTACAACACTGCTTAGAAGCTCAGTGAGCCACTCACTGTAATCCCCAGCATCTTCTGCTATGAAATCCTTTTGATTGGACAGGCTGAGTTAATCGTCAATATGGCCGCATTATCGAGTATTTACTGCTTTTTTTTTTAATTGACTTTTTCTATTAAAAAAAAAAACAACCCTAAAACACTTTATTTTGAAACAGAATTAGTTTTGAACATGTACTCTTCCTAAATGTAGTATTTCAGAGTTCCTGTTAGATCTGTCTTCTGGCAAGGCTCATACTTTACTGAACCCTTGTTAATAGTCTTGTATGTGTCAGGCCGTATACCTACTATGTGAACTATGAAGATATAATGGCGTTTGGCGTCAGAGGGGCCACAGTCAAGTATGTTCACCTCATTTTCTGCATGTTCAAGATGCACAGAAAACCAACTCAATGGGAGACAGTTCTGTAGGGGAGTCTGATACGTTCTAATTTGAGCTTACTAACAATTTTCTCCCGTGACTGTATTTTGCAGGACATATGGGCTTGACTAATAATTGCTATTCACACAATTGGTATGTTTAAAATCCACTGCCGTAGGCCAAGAAGTTAGTCATAATTGTCAAATCTGCATCCCTCGTTTGGTGACATATTTAGAGACACGTGAGTCGTTGCTCAGAAATCACGCATGGGATCAGTTAGTCACTTCTAGCAAGGAGGGCTGCTGCTGAGTGGGCTAGTGGAGATCTCATTAAATCAGAAAGAATAAAGTGGGTTTGATACTTTTTGAATGGAAAAGGGTTCTGGCTGTACAAGAAATCTGGAGACTTATGCTAGACTTATGCTATAAGCAAGTAACGAGTGTCAGGAGACAGCTAGAATGTCAGGGGGAACCTCAGGGTGCATTTTTCTTCTTGCATTTTTTTAGAAACTGCTTTGACTTTCTAGGTCAAGGTGCGGCTGACTGGATCAGCCTTTACTCTTTGCCGAGTAATTAGCGGTGAGCCCTCACTGTTACAGAGGTGGTGGAGCTGACTTCGCAGGCCCTCCCAGAGGCTACCAGCACTGTTGCCAACTCGCTCCAGGAGTTCTTATCCTGGAGCTCAGTATAATAATTAGTCTTCTATGTCTGTAAAACATGGTATGGGGATGTGGCCGTCCTAGAGATGACCTTGGTCTGTAATGTCCACTCCTTAAATGTCCACGATGGCTGGAGCTGAGCCAATTCAAAGCCAGGAGACAGGAACTTTTTCTAGGTCTCCCACTTGGATGCAGCATGGCAAGGTTTTAGGTCACCCTCAGCTGCTCTCTCAGACCATAAGCATGGAGCTAGAAGAGAAGTGCAGCAGCACATATATGGCATTCTGATATTTGCAAGGGGAGATGAGTTAATTGAGTCATTATGCCAGGCCCTACAAATAATCCTATTCTTGGGATGTAAATGAATGTACTAGCTACAGTACGCAGAAGAGTATTTATCATGCTCCTAATTCCTGGAGTAGGTTAAAATATCCAAACAGTCCTAGGTGAATTTTTATCAGTTTTCTACTTATTCAAAATATTCTGTTCGAAAGTCATACATTTTCCAAACTGTAAATTTACTATCTTTCATGCTACTGATACGAGTAACTTAACTTCTACCTTCTCTTTGTCTCATTTTCTTCTGTTTCACAATAGGAATCATTTTGTAATGGATTCATTAATTCTTGGTAAACTGATATCAGGGCACAAAATAATACAATGAAATGCAGCGTGAACAGAGAGAAAAGATTGCAATCAAGGGACAAGTTTTCAATGTTTATTTCACAGCTTGGTCTGCAACAGCCTTAATACTTTTGAGGGTACAGGGCATTCTATAGTCTGAGTATCATTTCTTTTTCTTTTGCTATTATTGATGTATTTTTTGTTTTTCTTGTGCCAGCCCTGAAGGTAGAGGAAGGTAATTTCATGATGATTTCCAGATTCTCTGTGATACAGCAAGCTTTTATCTGATGTGGTTATTAGGGTGGAGAGAACAGAGTGCTGACTATATTTGACCTGTCACAAGTATTTCTGCAAACAATACTATGAACCAGGCACTCAAACACTGAGACCTATTGAATGGGCTGTGGAATCTGGTTTTGCTTTAAAAGTCACACATCTGCAAATAAATGATTTTTAAATTGAATTGTAGATTTGCAAGAGATTCTTAATTTTATCTTAAAGGGAGGTATACGCAGAGGGAAAAGGAGACAGATAACCTATTTGCTGGTTTGCCTCCTCTGCCCATGTCTTTAGCAGTCAGGGTTGATCCAGGCTGCAGGCTGAAATCAGGAGCTGAGAATTCAGGCCAGGTCTCCCACATGGGTGACAAGGACCCAGTTACTTCTGCCATTATCTGCTGCCTTGAGTGTACTGCAGCAGAAAGCTGTCATAGAAGTGAGGACATCAGGACTTGAGCCAGGCACCCAGATATAGGATCCGGGCAGCCCAAACAGCACGCTAACTATTGCTACAAATGCTTTCTCCTGCAAAGATTTCAACTTTTTCACTGTTGGTGTGACCTCCAGTCCCTGCACCCAATCTTGCAATTATTAGTCTTTACATCCCAGAAAGTTCTTCAGTTCTTCACAGATGCCAAGAAATATTCTCCCTCGAATCTGGCATAAACAGCTGCTTTTCCTGGAGTGGTCTTTGCCCCCATTTGTTTTGTTCCATTGGCTGCACTTTCCCGACCCTGCATTTATGTCTCGCTTTTATTGTGACTCTTTTGGGGAAAGTACCTTCTGATCTCCCAAAACTCATATCTCTTTGATTTATGTACCACATCTTCCTGTTTTGTGTAACTTGCTCTCTTCCAGAACTTTATCTGAGTATACCTATAATAATTTGTTTTCAATCTGATTTCTGCCTAGGACAATTATCACCCCCGTGAGTACAGATCCTCAGCTCATAGAATCATTGTGTTCTAGCACATTGTGCTTTTGTGAAAGATAATTTTATGTTTAAGAGATAATTTCACTTAAATCTCTTTTCACATCAGAACACAAGCTCAGAGAACATAAACACCTTGCCAAGGAATATAGTTGGGAGGAAGTCAGCATTGAAGTTCCTGACCCCAGTTCTGTGCCTGTTCCCCTCATATGTCAAGTGGGAGAGAAGCAAGCTGAGCTCTGAAAAATGCCTCTATATCTAATACAAGTAAGATTTGGCATATGTGCTCTTCCTTTCCAGCCAAACTGTACTGAAAAAAAAATGCATTTTGACATACTCTCAAATTTATAAAAAAGTTTTGGTAATAGTACCATTAAGTATATCATATTTGTCTTTTCATCTACATCAACTTTTCATCATCTAGATGTGTTTCCTATCTGTCCCTCCATCCATGCACTATGGTCTGAATGCTTTTGTTCCCCCACATCTGTAGGCTGAATCTTTTTTGTTCATGTGGTGATCTAAGGAGGTAGGACCTCCTTCCCAGGAAGCTATTGGGCCATAAGGTCCTTGTAAGTGGGATTGGGATGCTTAGGAAAGAGGGAGCAGGTAGCGACTTTGTCCTTCCCTCAGGGGGGGACGACACAGAAGGCACCCTCCATGAAGAAGTACGTCTCACCAGACACAGAATCTGACAGTGCCTTGACCTTGGATTTTCCAGTCTCCAGAATGACAAATGATGTTTTTGTTCTATCGTAAGTCATATTGTCCAAATATCCCAAATGGACCAACCAACACATAACTCAGTTATCAACATCCAGCAGTATAGGCTTTCCCCTCTGTACTTTTCACCATTTGAGTGCAGACATGATACCTATTTATGACTAGATAGTGCAGTAAACAAGAACTTTCCTTTGTATGACTACAATGGAAAGATTAATACATGATTTCATTGAGATTTTGTCATTTTTAACCTAACACCATTCTTTCTAACAAAAGAAAATTCAGGATTATGTTTTGCATTTGGTTGTGACATCTTTTAGTCTCTTTTTGATCCAAAACACATTTTTAGTTTTATAAAAAAGAACAATCCAAGTACTTTTTCGACTCTGAACTTCAATTTGGATTTGCTAATGTTTCCTTGTGATTAGACTGAGCTTATTCACTTCTTGGAAAGAAGATGGCAGAAATGATGCTTTGTTCCAACGCATCATATCAAGAGGCATATGCTAACAATTTGTCCCATTACTGACAGTATTAACTTTGATTACTAAAATTTTGCCTCTCCAGTCTTTCCACTGTAAAATGATTACTTTCACTTTTGTACTTGATACATGTTTTGTAGGATGATACTTTGAGATGCTAATATGCTTTAGTCAGTAAGCTTTCATCCAGATGTTTTAGCATCGCCTGAGGAATTCTGACTTTAACAATTAGTATGATGGTTAGACAATGATTTTGCATTTTATAATTTTTCCAGCTATATTAGCTGCCTTTCCACATAAAGATATTTGCTTTCTGTCACTAATGTGTTTACTTTTAGCAATGTGGACTTAGAGGCTATTGTTTTAACCAATAGGCTTCCATACTTCACAATTATTTAGTTTAATGTCCACTTTATCTCAGCATCTGGGAATCTTTCAGATTGACTCATGTGCCCTTTCAATGAGTCTTTGTGATTCTTGTTTTATTGTCTTCTGGTGCAATGAGATGTTTAAGCTCATGCTGTGATCTGTCTGCTTCAGTCCTGGCATTGGCTGCTCCTCTAAAGAGATGTGACCGTTCCTATTGGGACACAATCACTCCTAGACCTCCTCGTATGTCCATGTCTATTTCTCTTTCATCTCTATCATTTTCATCTAGAGACATGAATCTATACTTTATACTTCCATTGCTAATCTAATACCACAACATTCATTCTAGCTTTCTCTCTGTCCATGTTTGTAGATTGCCTGACAGTAATCTGGCTCTCATTTTCCATCATGTGATGGCTTGCTTGCTGGTTCTAGAATGCAAAGATATGGGTAAAGCATTGCTAACGCATGACTGTGCAAACAGAAGCTACCTGCAGTTCAACAGTTGTTCAGATTGTGAGGATATAACATCCACATTCTGTGGGTAAGCTGCTTATGTCAATTCTCATTCAATTTATTATATGCAGTTAGCTAAGCTATTCTTGCGAAATATGTTTATTTGTTTTATTTATATCCCATTTAACATTTCCTTTGCCATCCTTTCAGATTTTATTTGTTTATATTTCTTTTTTTTTAAAAGATTTATTTTTATTGGAAAGGCGGATATACAGAGAGGAGAGACAGAGAGGAAGATCTTCTGTCCGATGATTCACTCCCCAAGTGAGCACAATGGCCAATGCTATGCCGATCCAAGCCAGGAGCCTCTTCCGGGTCTCCCACGGGGGTGCAGGGTCCCAAAGCTTTGGGCCGTCCTCGACTGCTTTCCCGGGCCACAGGCAGGGAGCTGGATGGGAAGTGGGCTCACCAGGTTTAGAACTGGTGCCCTTATGGGATCCTGGGCGTGCAAGGCGAGGAACTTAACCACTTGCGCCACCGCGCCGGGCCCCTATTTGTTTATATTTCTTCCTTTTTTCTGATATGTCAAACACTAGTACTTAAGTCAAGGGTTGTTACTTACCCTCTGTCAACCTTTCTTGCTGTCTTCCCTACACCTTCTCCAGGTGAGTAATCACCTTACTCTTTGTCTTACCCTCCCTCTTTTCTATGGATAAATGATCAGATATCTCAATTCCACTTCTTAACAAAAGGGACTTTTTTTTTTTACACACATTATTTCAGTTCATCTAGCTTTGCTTCAATCCTCTGTAAAGTTGTTTAGCACTTTACTTTATAGGCACACTATAATTTATTCAACCAGCCTTGTTTATAAAGTTTTCACTGTCTTGAAGTAATGCTGCAAGGAGTCTCCTTGCCTACATTTTCAAATCACTGGAAATATCACTGCAGGGGTTAATTCATTAAAAGCAAAATGTCTATATCCTAACTCTTCATGACGATAATATCAAGATTCATTCCAATCAGCACACCATAATGACACACCTGAACAAACTCTAGGAGAATCTGTAATGAAATACTTGAGCCATAAAGGACTCAACCACGCCAGAAATACAAAATCAGCACATTGTAAGCAGTTAGATGCTAAAATGGAGAAAATTCTATTTGAAATAGAAGCAAACAAAACAAAAAATAAAAAGCTTGAGGCCTGTCCATTCGCTCAACTGGCCAATCCTCTACCTTGCAGGGCTGGTTTCCCATATGGCACTGATTCTGTCCTGGCTGCTCTGCTTCCTATCCAGCTCTATGCTTACAACCTGGGGAAGCAATGAAGAATGGTCCAGAGCCTTAGGGCCTTGCACCCACGTGGGGGATCTGGAAGAAGCTCCTGGCTCCTGGGTTTGGATTGGCTCAGCTTTGGCTGTTGTGGGCTTTGGGGCAGTAATTCAGAGGATGAAACATCTTTCTGTCTCCTTCTTTCTGCCTTTCCAATAAAAATAAATAAATGTTAAAGATAAAAAGCTTAACATTTAATAAGAAAATAAGGCAACTCCTATAGAGTTGGAAAGGCGGATATACAGAGAAGAGAGACAGAGAGGAAGATCTTCCGTCCAATGATTCACTCCCCAAGTGAGTGCAACGGCCAATACTATGCTGATCCGAAGCCAGGAGCCTCTTCCGGGTCTCCCACAGGGTCCCAGAGCTTTGGGCTGTCCTGGACTGCTTTCCCAGGCCACAGGCAGGGAGCTGGAAGGGAAGCGGGGCTGCCGGGATTAGAACCGGCGCCCATATGGGATCCCGGGCGTGCAAGGCGAGGACCTTAACCGCTTGCGCCGCCGCGCCAGGCCCAACCTATCCATCTTTTAAAAGAAGGTTCATTGTAGCACATCCAGGATGCTCTCTATAACCTTTGCCCTTTACTTTATTTACCCAATACCGCTTCCAATTTGCACACTGTCACACATACTGTATTACACAACAGTTTCTGACTTTAGACATAATTTCCCAGCGAGAAGTAATTTTATTTCATTTTATTTTGTAACCCTAATACCCACATAGAGGTTGGCATATGACTGATGTCTATATTAATTATAAGAATTTGGATCATGTTCAGGGAAAAATCAACCCACAAATTTTAGTAGTTTGACACAATACAGGTTTAAACATCACTTATAAAACATATTTCAATCTGATTAATACTTCAAGTAATATTTCATATGGTAGCTTAGTGATCCAAGTTACTTGTGGCCCCTAGTCCATTCTAGCACAGAAACAGTAGAAATTACTTCAGCTATACAGTCTTGCATCCTTAATGATAAGAGCATATTGAAAGAAATATGTCCTTCAATGATTTTGTCATTGTGTGGACATCAGAGAACGTCTATGTGAAGTAAGATGGTTATGGTCTGATCAGATGATTTAATCTTATGGGAAAAAAGCATATATGCAATTTTCATGATGAGACATCATTTTACAATGGCCAGAACAAGGCCAGTGGCTCATCTCACTTCAAGAAGGTTGGAAAAGACGACACCTTTCCTATGTCTAGGAAGCAATGCAGACCTGGATATTTTTAAATAACTGTATTGAGTGAAGTGCTACCAGATCAGTTCTGGAAATTCAATAGAAGTTGTACTAGAGGTCCTTACCAAAAAGATCTACAAGCAAAATAAAGCAATTTTAATGTATTCTGTAACTTACCTTCTATGTTCAGTAATTTAAAGCTCTCTTCAGAAAACCTTATGTGAAGGTTTCAGATCATTACAGAAATTTTAAGATTATTTTAAGGGAAATAATCTTGTCTTAGAGACCAGTAGCATAGCGAAACCTGGATTCAAAATTGTCCATAGATCAAGGACTCCTAAGAGTCAAGGGGACATGACTTCTCTTGCCAGTCCTGGAATATCTGGCTTGAAACATTTGTCCAGTTTGCTTATTTTGGCTTTGACTGCTTGTGCTTTTGGTGACTTTTCTAAGAAGTCTTTCCCAATTCCTATGGCTTGAGACTACATCAAACTAAAAAGCTTCTGTACAGCAAAGGAGATGATCAACAAAGCGAAGAAGCAACTAACAGAATGGGAGTAAATTTTTGCAAACTACACAACTGATAGCAGACTAATATCCAGAATTTGTAAAGAGCTTCAAAAACTCAGTGGCAAAACAAGCAACCTGTGAATAAAATGGGTGAGGGAAATGAACAGACATTTTTAGGAAGAACAAATTCAAATGACTAATAGACATATGAAAAAAAATTGTTCAGGCTCACTAGCCATCAGGGAAATACAAATGAAAATCACAGTGAGATTCCCTCTAACTCCAGTGAGATTGGCCTACAATCAGAACTCTAATATCTGCTGGCGTGGATGTGGGAAGAAAAGCACCCTCCTTCACTGTTTGGTGGGAATGTAGGCTAGTACAACCGCCATGAAAGTCAGTATGGCAAGTACTGAGACAACTGAAAATCGACCTGCCATATGACCCAGCTATCCCACTGCTGGGAGCATATCCAAAAGAAATGAAATCTGCATTTGAGAAAAGGATCTGTAGTTCTATATTCACAGCAGCACAATCTACAATAGCAAAGATGTGGAAACAACCCAGGTGCCCATCAAAAGAGGAGCAGATTATAACAAACAAACAAACAAACAAAAAACTACTCAACTCCATTGAAATACTGCTCAGCTGTTAAAAAGAATGAAGTCGTACCATTTGCCCCAACTGGAGATCATTATGCTTAGTGAAACAAGTCAATCCTAAAAGAATGTTCTCTCTGATATAAGGCAACCTTCATGCAAAATAGAAGACCAATAGCGCTTTCATTGCTGGCTTTGCTGCATGCATCTCATGGGTTTTGATATTTTTGTGTTTATTTTCATTTCTTTAAAACAGCTTCTTTTTTCTTATTAAATTCTTCACTGACTCATAGGTTATACAGTAGCATCATTTTCTCCAAGAAGCTTTTCTGTTTTCTTTTTCTTCATCAGCACATTGGTCACTCAGTAGCATGTTTTTTGACTTCATGTTGTTGTAAATTTTCTATTTTTCTTCCTGATATTGATTTTGTTTGATGGCTTTTCATTTAAGGGGTTGGACAGTAACTGTGTAGTCGAGACTATCACATACAGACGTAAGGATACAATGCAGTGTGCACCTCTACTTACAAATAAAACATGGGTTCCTGATGAGGTTGTTGAATGTATCTTGCAATAGGGTTTTAACTCCCTGTCACTGATAATGCCTGCAATGTCAGGATAAACTTATATAGCAAATGCACTTATGACTGATTGTGAAGGACAATGCTATTGTAATGACATGGGGCCATTAGTGGGGGACAGAGATTTGGGGAGTGGAGGAGGAAAGTCTAGGTGCTTATTTATCCAGTCAAAAACAGAGACCAAGAAAAATAATCTAATTATTTGGAATGAGAAAGCAGTTGGTAAAAGAGTATAAAGGAAGGTTGGATTCTTTACTTACATAAGGTTAAGGGATAACCAGGAAACAGACAAAAACCAAACAATTGCCAGAAGCATTAAAGAGTCATGATGAAGAGTTAATGAGGAAGCCACAAATGAACCGGTGGGTGGGTCACTAAGGGGCTCACTCAGGATGTATGAAAGCTTGACCTTAGGCAGAAGAATAATTCTAAACCCCATAAACATAAATTCTCAGACTAACCACATGCTGTTCTAATAGAATTAGTGGGGGCGGCATGACTCTGAACACTGTATGTAGTCCATGCCTCTGGGATAGAAATGTAATGCATTTCTTTGCAGGCCCAGCTAGAAGGAACATTATGACATGTATGAGGAGCTTGCAATAGGATGAGGAATTGGCCTGGGGAACATTAGGCTTATTCATTTGGGCTTGTGTTTGTTCTTCCTCCTCTGAACTGGTTAAGCAAGAAGAAGCCTGCACATTCCAAATGTCAGCTTTTCAGGATTAAGTATTTTAACAAAATTATGCTATTTTAAATGTAAATTTCTTTTTCTCATATTTCTTGCTTTCTTTAGGTGGTAGAAAAAAAATTTCTGCAGTGTGAAAAGTTTATAGAGCAGTTCTTTAAATTTCTTTTCTATATTTTTACTGGAAAGGCAGATTTCCAGAGAGGAGGAGAGACAGAGAGAAAAATCTTCCATCCACTGGAAGATTTTACTCCCCAAGATTTACTCCCCAAGTGACTCACAAGGTGAGTCAATCCAAAGCCAGGAACCAGGAGCTTCGTCCGGGTCTCCCATGTGGGCACAGGATCCCAAGGCTTTGGACCATTTTCAACTGCTTTCCCAGGCCACAAGCAGGGAGCTGGATAGAAAGTGAAACAGCTGGAACATGAACTGGTACCCATATGGGATCCCTGTGCTTGCAAGGTGAGGACTTAACCACTGCGCCATTGTATCGGGCTCACAGGTCAGTTTTTGTTCTTGCATCCATGCAGAGTCTATAGTATTCTAAAGCTTATTCTTCAATATTACTTTGATTTTTCTTTCTTTGTGTTTTTAAAACAGATTACATTTGGTAATTTTTCTATGTACATAAACACACACTAATTTTATACTATTAATACACTTTTGTTCTAAGAGTAGGTGGGAGATATCATTACCTCTTACTCCTAAATGCTTAGGGTTTGATAATGAAGTAATTATTTATGTAACCATGAATATCAGGACATGTAATATATATTTTTAAAGATTTATTTATTTTTATTAGAAAGTCAGATTTACACAGGAGGAGAGACAGAGAGAAAGACCTTCCATCTGTTGGCTGCAAAGGCTGAAGCTGTGCCAATCTGAAGCCAGAAACCCAGAGCCACCTCTGGGTCTTCCACATGGGTACAGGGTCCCAAGGATTTGGGCCATCCTCATTGCTTTATCAGGTCACAAGCAGGGAGATAGATGAGAAGCAAGACCACTGGGATTAGAACTGGCACCCATATGGGATCCTGATGAGGTGAGGACTTCAATACAAGGCTATCATGCTGGGCACAGATTTTGACTTTTGATATCTCCCTGGGCGACTGCTGTTCAGAATGATACACTCTAGGATGCTGGGGCAGTAACTTCCGGTCAGCCACGTGACTAATAGGGTGCATACCCATTGCTTTGTAGAGCACTGTGTTGCAAAACTGTGCAGTTTGGTAGGTTTAGCAATATTAAATGCATTTTTAAAGTGTTGCAAATCTGAAAGAGCTGCCAAGTGCCTACAACTATTGGGACAGGGCCAAGGTACAGACTGGGAGCTGTCAATCAATTTAGGTCTTTCGCATGGGTGACAGAAACTGTATTACTTGAACCATCATTACAACCTCATAGGACCTACATTAGCAGGGAACTGGAGTGAGGCATCTGAGGAGGATTTCAATCGAAGGGACTCCATTATGAGATGTGAGCAGCTCAGAGCGTGCCTTGACTGCCATGCCAAACATCTACCCAAAATGTGTTTTTGATTTACTGTCATTCCAACTTCTGTTTATCTGATAGAGATGTAACCTATGGACAGTTGAGGAATACCTTGTATCAAGAGTCACCTGGTACCCACATGCTCTAATACTGGTGATGTTAGTTTAGATTCTATGATTAAGATATCATCCAGCTGACTCCACTGCTATTTCTCCTTGTGATTACTAAATGGTATGAGGGAGATATTTTGAGTCTTCATAAATATCCACTTTCTTATCAAACTTTTGCTAATTTTGCTATTTATTCATGTTTTTTCTGTTTTCATTATTTCTCCCATATTTAGATTGGCTTTGTACTTCAAAGGAAACATTTTTATTCAATCTATCTGTTTATGCATTTGTGTCTTAATGTTATCTGTATAGACTAAAAGATGTTTTGTACTATTCAACTAGTTAGAAGATAGCTTCACAACTTGTTCAGGCTGGTTTCTGTTCTCTTGGGATATTTTCCCCACCAACTGCTGAGCAACTTTTCATTTCTTAGCACAGTAAGTTATTCTCGCTTTTCTTGTACTTCCCGTGTTCTGTCCCTTAGGCTTAGTCATTTTTCCTTGGAGCTTTGGCTTTTCTCCTGGTTTAATTAGGTAGAAGCCCATGCTTTTATGCACTTTTCCAAACACCCCCTCACTATTTCACAATGCAATTGGAATTTCTATGGCGGCAGCCTCTTCACAGCTTTGTCCATGTACAATGATCCATGGTCACTACCACGTCCACGGTCTCTGCTCCCTTTGCCTCGGTGGGACCTGGTTCCGTTCTCTCCGTGATGGATGCCTGTGAAGAGCAGCTGCTGTGACATCTGTAACTTATTCATCCCTGTGCTCGAGTCAACTAAATTGGTTGGCTAGACAAATGCCTTCCTCTTTCAAAAATGCATATTTCCAGAAGCTGCACAATGGAGAAACCGAGTTTAAACCCTCCGGGAAGAAGGGTTTTATGTCTTAGTGAAAGGTTATATAGGCATATTCATTTTTCTTGGAAACAATATTAAACATATTTTCAAGCTTCCTCCTCCATAAGAGTTTCCTGAGAAATCCCAGCCCACATTCATCCTCCCCTTCTTTGAACTCCTACTGCAAGCCAGGAGTCTGAACCACACAATTTAGCTTTTGTTTCTGTGTCTGCTTTTTCTATGATAGCTACAAATTTTCCATAGTGGATATTAACTGCTTAAAGGAATGGATGGTTTCATATCTACATATCCGTCTGTAGGATTCCTTCCATAGTGTCTAGCCCCAGTAATTGCATGTCTACACACACACACACAGTTCATAGCTTTACGCTTTATACTTCACATGCCTCAAGAAATTGTGTTTTTGCTAATGATAGAAGTCATACAGCAAGTTAGAAGACATGGGGGCTAGAATTTAAGTCTCATCACCTTCAGTCTTATGTTTTCTCAATTCTTAATGTATTCTATAAAAATTCCTAGATTTTGCCATCTGTTTAGCATTACTATGATCTTGCAATGTTATATGTTTGCTTTCTCAAGTTAAAATAAAAATTGTGGAAAAATTTTTATGATAGTGTACATCTGTAGTGTACACTTCATATATTCATTTTTCATGTTTAGCAATATTTGTATTTTCTCACTTGAAAATTGGAAAAAGAAAATGTCATATATATAATACACATACATATATATATGCTGAAATATTACTTAGCCATAAAAAAGAATGAAATTCAACAGAAAGACAAATATCACATTTTCTCTGCTTTATGGAAGTTAATATATAGAGCACAATAATTGTGTGGCTGCCATAGTATTTGATATATAATTATAAATACTGCTTCATTGGACAATACCATAAGCACGACAATATACCCATCTTTCCTCATGTCATGATTATTGCCATGAATCCTTTGTTTTTAAATATTAACTGTTAAAAGAAAAAAAAACAAGATGTTTGTGCATATGTGTACTAATGAAGTGAATGTGGCAAAATTTTTAACACATACATTGTAAAGCTAAACAAATTGAATTATTTAATCTTTAAATGCTACCACAAGAATCTTCTTGCATACTTACTCTTGATTTTTAATCTTAGAATTTGCCATGTTTGTATTTTATTTCGTAATGCCATGAACATGTACTGAAAAAGATACTCCCTATACAGTGCTTGGCTCCGAGGCAAGGGACAGCTTTCAGGTAGATGCTGAAGGATGAACCGAAGTGGCCAGCTGAGGTCTGTGAGGAAGAAGACAAGAGCAGCAAAGGAGAGTGCTGGGAGAGACTCCGTGGAGCAGGCAAGCAAAGGGAAAAGTGGCTGGAGAGGAAGGAGCCAGGGCATGCACCACGGGATTCCACCCCTGAGTTCTCAGGGGACCTGAGAGTTGGGAGCTTTGTGCCAAATCCAAAGCATTGAAGTGAAATAGGAGAATTCCCACAGCTCACTGCAAATAGCTTCCTATGTTTGTTAGATTTTGATAGCCATTTAACATGGTTCCATAATTGGTGTTATAAAAATTATGAAAAGGTGTCACCCAGTCTTAGTTAAGAAGGCAAGATGATAATGCATTTTTGACGTTTTCATCAAAGAGATAAAACTTTGTTGGTGATGACAGGAGTCACTTATAGTTATCCAGAGGTTTGTTCTTTAATGAATTACATGATCACCCAGGTGGCATGCTGACTTGTGATTTTTTTAAAATTTGATTTACTAAAATCCATCATACCGCATGCACACAACTTTAAAATCATGCTAAATTAGTATTCATAAAACATAAGCTTAAAATTGCATTTTTGATCTGATAATTTTCTTCACTCTGAAATTTTATTTTAATTATTTAAGAGATCTCACTATTACATTTTCAATAACTAATGCAGATCCCAAACATTCTCCAGGTTTTCTAAATATGTAGTTTTTGTCTCTGTATAAGGATACCCAACATCCATTAGCAACAAAGGAAAACCCCTTACTCTAGTGAGGCTTCTAATTTCCACATTTTTATATACTATGAACCTTTCCCCATAGATCATTATGCTAAATAAACAAGGAAGAGGTTGTGTAAAGAGAATAACCATTATATCACTGTACCAGGTTTCTCTGTGATTAGCCCAATTGTAGATGCATCTGTGACATAACCAGCTTCGATAGAGCCTAGCTTCCCAGAAGAAAGGATGACAAGAGCCAGGCTGGGTGTCAGAGCCCTCTTTAGTCAGTCGTCTGGTGTTCACAGCAAGGCTGCTGTGCTAGAAAATTATTGGTGCATCATGCAGTGAAATTGTTGCCTGTGTGACCATCACAGTGGCATGGGACAGTAAGCAAACGAGTGGGTTTTAGATACTTAGAAAGCTTTGTTAGTCTGTTTTCTTTGGCTACAATGAAACACCTGGAGTTGGGTACTTATAAAGAACAGTGGTAAATGAGGTTTTAGAGGCTGAAAATGCCATGATTGGGTGGACTCCATTCTTCAGCCTCTGGTGGTAAAGTGGTGTAAGCAGATGGCATCACAGTGTTACCTGTGTATGAAAGGGAACACAGTGTTACCTGTGTATGAGTCAGGATGCCAGAAAGATGAAGGTGTCAGGCTTTCTCCATGACAACTCAGTTTTGTGCGAACTGATGGAATTTGGAAGAGAACAAAATTAGCTTTTTACTTGAAGGCGGTGCCCCCGTGACCCACCTTCCTTCCACTGGTACTAATCTCTTATAGCTTCTACCAGCTTTAAACCTCATTACTTTTGGGACAACAGTGAATCCTTGCAGGACGCATGCAAGCCACATGCAAACCATTCAAGTTTAAAAAGCATAGCACTGATTTCCATACATAAAAACCATTATTTTCGCGTAATACAAAGGAACTTCAAAAAGTTCTTGGAAAAAAAATGAAATTAAAGGAAGAGTTTATTTTGCTACAAAAAAGTGAAACTCAGGCACAGCTTTCTCATAATATATACTTCCCACAAACTCTAGGAAGGCTTCTCATACTTCTTCCTGATCCCATTTTAACAGAGTGTTGCACAGAATTTTCCAGATAAATCTATTTCTTTCAGCTTTCTACAAAGGAAAATGTCTTGCCTAAAATATAATCAGCCCTAGCACCAACCAGCTTCAAGTAAGTCTCTTCGGTTAGGCTGCAAAAAATAATATCAGTCATATTTGAAACTTGAACTGTGTATAAACATTCTTGTTTTCACTCTCCCAATACAAAATCTCATAAACTTTAGAGAACATCAACATATAAATGTGACACTCAGACATATGACTGTTGCCTCCTGAAGTATAGTCTTAAGAATGATTTTGAGTGAACTCATCAACAAAAAGATAATTTTAAAGCAAGTTAGTCATCATTATGCCCTGCCCAGAAAACTAATATATTGTGAAACATAAGAGAACCAGTAACAATTTAACTTGCAAAGCTAAGGACATGAACCATCTCCCCTCAAAACTGAAACTGAAACCGAAACTTTACATGTAAACTAAGACAGCCAACATGCTTGACTCAGCAGGGAGCACTGACACTTCCGTCAAAGGATTTAACCTGTTTGGAAGTAGCTGGCCTTGTCCATGTCATGAATCAATACACGTACTGTACTATTCCATTCTAGTCTGAAATCTAAAGAAAGGTGTTCTTTGTCTTCCCCCTTAAAAAAATAAATCCATCTTATCTGTCAAAAAAACCCAAAAAAACAACATAGCATTGTGAAACTGGCTTTTGATCTCACCTGCTAGTATGCTAAAACTTGGTAATAAACCAGATGCTGGTGGCTGAGCCAGGAAAATGTAGATCCTGAGTTTGAAATGTATAGCTTGAACATCCCCTGCCAAAGGACAAGGGAGAAATAGGCTTCATAAACAGGGACTGCATGTAAAGCCACATGCAACCAAGTAGGATGATCTCAGCTTACTCACTTCTCAAATGTCATCCAAGTGTTTGCACTATTGTAGGAGGAAACCACAGAGTGAGCCAAGGGAGAAATGTCAATGTGATTAGTACCTGACTGAAAAGAAGTGTTTGGTTTAAAAATTTAACAATCAAACAAAAGGAAAGTATAAATCAAAGCTAAAAACAACTTACTGGAGATCTGACACCCTTTCAGTTCTATAAATGACAAAGGGATCCACTAACAGTTTCCCTGGTTATGATTGTAGCTGGAGCAATCATATCATAGAGTTATCTAAGAATTATATAGCTAGAAGATTCCATATGAAATGTCTTATTTTTTTTTTTGCAAGATTTAGTGGTACTAAATGACTTTATCAAGATAACAAGATCTTAGATTTTTTTTTTCTCTTTAGGACATAAACCTTGAAGTAAAAGACCTTGGTTATACGTGCCAACTATCTTCAACACTGATTTTTACGAAGTTCAGTTCTTTCTTATGGATGACTAATGGATTGAACAAATATGGAAAACACACTTCAATGCATTTTATGTTATTTTATTTTATTTTGACTTCCAGAGTGGAATGAGTGTAAAAAACATAGCTGTTTCAGATCAGGACAGATGAGAAAAGTCCATGCACTCTTTTTGTCCCCCTTTACCTCCAAGGGGGCACAATTCTATAATTACTTTAAAACTTATTTTAAGCCTTAATAATTCCAATGAAGAGGTTCCTTCTCTTTTATGCTGTTGATAATTCAATAGAAATCCTCATAAGTTTCAGAAGTGGAGAACAAGTGGTTACCACCTACCTGGCAGCAGAGTTCCAGGTGGCACACACAGCACAGTCAAATAAATACAGCTCGTCTTCCAAATCCATAGATTCTGCATCTGGAGATTCGCTCAAGCACAGATTGAAGACATTTGGAAAAAAATCTGTTGCATCTCTCCTGAACATGTGCAGCCTCTCCCCCTTGCTAATTCCCTTAACAATGCAGTATAACAACTGTTCGTATAGAACTTGCATTAGGTAACATAAGTGATCTAAAGATCATTTAAACTAGTTGGAAAGATGTGCAAGTTACCTTCAAGCATTATACCATTTCCCCATAAGAGATGTGAACATCAGCCTATTTTGCTATCCATGTGTGGCTCTGGAACAAATCTCCGGTGGGCACTGAATGCTGATTGCATTTCCCTGATTCTCAAGTCACTTGGGAACAAGCCAAGAGAGCTTCTTGTAGAAAGAACTAAAACGGATTATGAAATCGGAGCTGTTGCTCAAAGTGTAACCTAAGGACAGTAGTCAACATCACTGGGCAAATGATCAGAACATTTCCAATACGGTGTCTCCTTCAAGTGATTCACATGGACGCAAGGGTAGGAACTGCTGTTTTAGGGGATTTTTTTTTTTTTTTTTGAATCATTGCATTGAGCTTATGGGACCATAGTATTCTGCATTCTCCAATGACTGAATCTTCATGCATGACGTCCGTCTTTTACAAACCTCTGTGTTTTTGGTGTCTGGCATGTGGCCTTTGGCTTTCTTTAATACCACAGCTTGATTCATATTTACTGAATGGGTTATAGAATCCATACAGTTTCTTTGTATGATCCTATCAACATTATAAACTATTTAAACAGTTTTTTTTTCTGATTCTAGCAGTGAATGTAACCTATGTTTCAGGCCACACAGCACAAAATAGCAAGTTCTTCTCCGCACACATGACCTCTTTGTTCCATCTGGGAACAGGTGCCATTGTTGTTATTCAAAGCAGCTGTGCATTTCTGCATTTGCATTTTTCTGCGGTTCATCTTATCTCATGCTGTTTAATTAATCGGTTTTTTTTAATCTCTCATTTTCTCTGTTTCCCAAGTGATTGATACAGATGGGGGGAGGCACTTTTAGTGCTATTCTTGGACTTTTCTCTTTTATCCTTCATCAAGGTGACATTGCTGAAGCTCACAGTGGTAACTGGAAGGACAGGGAGGATTTTCTTCTATCTTCATCATCTTTCAAAGATTTTTGTCTCATTGCAACAACAGAATTGATTTTACATTTTCTCTGCTAGGAGCAGAATGATACATGAAGCCTTAGCATGAGACATAGTGTTTCCTTATTTTTTGGAAACATTTATATTTTTCATATCATGAGTGCTTTTCCATTGCCTGCTTTTGCAGGACAAGTGACAATATTTCCCAAGAACATTTCTGCTTAATTTTCTGCTTCTTTCCCTTTGTTTTTTTAGCACAGTCACACTGAAGGTTGTTACAGTACACTGTTTTTCAGAGTGATAAAGATGAATTATTCCTGCCAGGCACAAACAAAGTTATTTTACCTGCTAGCTAAATTGAAAAGAGACAAAGGATACTGTTCAATTTTAACTTGTCAGCAGGCACTCAGGAAAAAGAGTTGTTTCCTAATAACTTGATGAATGCATTTATAAAACATCTGTTGACATTAAAGTAAGACCAAAGGTTGGCACCAGCACAAAAACAGAGCTCAATTTTAGTTTCCAATTTTACCAAAATCAAAAGGGAACTTGTAGCCAGGGCAACATCTTTGCTAGACTATCATGGAAATACTTAGGTTAAGTGTTAAGTCGAATCTTAGACAGATCCCATACCATCTTGTTGTACAAGTCCTCTGTAGTGTATATTTTCTAATGAGTGTGCAAGTGAGTTGGAGATAAAACTTTTTTTTGCCAAATTTTAAATAAGGAAATGGGAGTTTCAGGAGATTCAAGGGGCCCAAAGCCTGAGTCAAATTCAAAATAGTGGGGTGTCACCGTAGACCTTTAGCAAGAAGGAAAGGTATCCATGACTTCTGAAGTTACATTCTGCTATGCATTCCCAGAACGGTCTCTCCTCAGTGACAGCCCTTGAAGGACAAAGTATGTCTTAGAATCCCACCCAACTTCCTGTATGTTGGCCAAGCGTCCATATTGGAGATTATTATTAGAACCCAGCTCCTCTGCCTTGAAATACCTGAGTAGATCATGAATAAACATACATAGGAAAACTGTGGTGCAACTTAAAAGTAACCTGGGAGATAAACTAAAGCCGTCTCACGTTTTCAAGTTGTTTTTTTTTTTTTTAATCATAGGAAAGGAAAAGCATTTCAGATTTCCAAGCAATGGAAGTTGGTGAAATTATTTTCTCTTTCATAGCATTTTATAGCATTTACTTTTGTAGAATGATTTGGTTAGGTTTTATTGAAGGCCCTTTGGTGTCAGGAATTTTTTTGTTTTGTTTTAGTCAATAACTGTATGTATCCTTGGTAATGGAGCATTTAAAATATTTGTTTTGTTAGGCTGATTTTAGCCTTGTGACAAGGTTTTTTTTTTTTTTTTTTTTAAATGTGCTGTGAGCATATCCTGGCTTCACAGTTTCTTTTTCTTCAATTTATCCAGATTGGTAGATTCTTCTCATAGACACTTGCTAGAGGTGTGGAGACTATGCTACATCCAGTTAAAAATTTATAGACTGAGAATGAGTCAGAATGTGAACAAAGACTCTTAAACATTAAAGTGCAAGCTTTGTTTATAAACTCCATGCTTATTGTCCTGAGAAATATCTGATATCTGGAACCTTTTTGTCTTCTTTAATGGTTAATCTTTTTCTTTAGTTTTGGAAGTTTTTATGTGACATGTAATATTTGTGCAGTTATGGGGAAAACACTATTTCATTGCATACATACAAAACACATTTCTTTTTGAATGCCACTCATTCTCTTTAAAAGTTAACTTTCTCCATGAGTGCCATGGCTCAAGTGATCTGTGGCACATCCATAGATCAAGGTTCATCTCTGTGATTCGCTAGATAGAGGAGATTCCAGTTGTGCGGAGAAAAGCCAAAGTCTCCAAGTCAGTGAATAATGAATAGATTTATGATATGACCAAGGTATTTTTTTTTTCAGGGCTTTTTCTGACACTGAGATCAATTTGAAAGTCATTAATCTTTTGATTCATGTTTGGCAATAGGGAAGAGAGAATAAAGCTTGAATGGAACTGGATTCCACGTAGATTATCAAATAGTGGCATCAGAACTCGTAATTTATAGGGACTGTTTTGTAATTGCTCATTTGTGCAGCCCATCGGCAAGGCAGGTGGGAGGAGTGACGTAATTTCTCTTTCTCATTTTAGCCCAAAGCCTTGTTGACAGTTTCTCCCAGTTTCTCAAAATGAACTTTAGGTCTCAATACCAAAATGGGAATGTGATGCCAAAATGATTTCAATAAGTAGTGGTTCTCAAAGTGACCAATAACAGTGGCTTTTGACAACTTCTCCAAGGAAAGGGTCAATTTCCTCAATTACTAGTTACTGCTAAGCACTATTGTCTGCTTTGTCCTAACATAATTTTAATTAAGTTGCTTTGAAACAGACTTTTCATTGTTTGGAATTTTCTTCTCTCACAATATGATGATATCTCTTATACATTTTCACAAGGTCTGGCATGCCTAAGGGCTTTAATTAATACACGCTTGATTAAAAAAAGGAAGAAAGTAAAGAAATTGCACTGAGAAAAGCAGCTTTTGAGGCTTTGAGACTTTATGAACTGTGTATTACTTTCAGAAGTAGGAAAGGAGAGAAAGCTAAGTTTCTCTAGTCTACATCACAACTCCTGTAAGTTTGATGCAGTGATCAATTTTGAGGGCAATGTGGACATGGTTCTCTTGAGGCAGCCTAGCAGCTACAGGGCAAGACCCACATAGTTGAGCTAGACTCTGATAGATCTTCCTTGGATTGAACGAGGAGAGATGTTCTTTTGAAAAGCATCTCTTGCACCCAGAGTAAACAATATTTTTAAATGCCTGTTAATAGACCAAGTAGGATCTATTTAGATGTCAATCAGAGTGTATTTATTAGGCACGCACTGTTTTCTCAGTCAGAATCAAAGATGTACATAGAGTGGAGTCAATAGTGTAGTTGGGTGGGGAATGTCTTTATAAACAGAGACGTGATGAACTATCTGCTGATTTTTCAGTGGTATTTATGCTAAATTATATTTCTTAATAATATTATCCAAATCACTGACATCGGACATGAACCAAATCTGAAAAAGAAAAAAAATAACTAAAATGTTGATCATCAAGGGCATTTGTTATTGAAGGCCAGGGACTGAGATCTGGGGGGTTCAACCAGCGTGGATTAGAAAACCAGAAATTAGAGGATTTTTTAAAGTCCTGGAGTGCTGGCAATGGACAACCATAAATGACTAAATATCCTGAAGAGTCACGGTGAGGCACTGATCCCAGATAAATACAGGAAAGTGTCTAGTGCCAAAAGTCACTAGCAAGCACATATCCGACTTATTTATCAGTGCTACAGTGCAGTAAGGACTCTGTTTGAAGGCATAAGGATACGTACATTAGGATAAATTTCTCCATCAGAAAGATATATGCTACACACAGAAACACTACCCTTTTATCCCTCAAATGTCCCCTAACCCTTCCCAGTTAATAAGCCTTTTTACATTATATAAGATCTTAAACCACTAAAACCTAAGTACGCCATTATCTTCTTTCTCATTTACTCTCCTTTAGCAAGGGAACACGCTCAATTTTATAATCTTGTCATTCACTTTTGTCCAACTGCTATATTGCATTCCAGTCCCCCAAATGCTAGTCTCTGCTTGGCTTCCTCTAGGCTGTTGCTCTTCAACTGTACAAAGGTCATATGTTGGCAGCACTTGCCAAGTTGATTTGCTCAGTGGACAGAGATGTGGAGTCTGATAATGCTTTCAGATCTCCACACTGAAGAATGCTGGGACACTGGGCTCTCTTAGAGTGAGACAGTGAAGCAAATACTGCCCCGGGCTATCTGAGATTCCATCATTTAACTCCAATTTCACATTAATGGCTTATTGATTGTAATTTTTGGAATGTAATTTTTTTTTCTGAGTGTGTCCATGTCTCTGTATGCTTGTAGAGCATTGGGAATCTTACTTTGACGGTAGCAACTTTACCTTGAGGATCTTTAAAATCTATAGACAGTCTTAAAACAAGGCATCTTGCAACAAAAACAAAAACCAAGAGAGTAACTATGAGTTACACATTCAGTTGTGATTTTCAGAATAAACATTTACTTGGAGTTACTTGAAGTATCCCCCATATTAGGAGCTGGGCAGTAAAATGAACACCCTACCTTGAGGAAGCCAGGTGAACAGACTCTTCTACAAGATGTAATGATTTCTGCAGGGGAGGTATTTGCAAATCACTATTGCAAGTTGAACATTAGATTCCAAATGATTTGACAGCAGACCTGGGTCAAATTTATCTCTGTATCTCTCACACGTAGTACTTACTAGATCAAGAATATTTAATGATTGTATGCATGCACGAAGACTGACCTACATGTCAGTTTATGTCAACCACTTCCCTCTTGTTACCTTTGTGTAGCTTTTGGCTTGTGAGAATATGTTGCAAGTATTTTAAAGGAAATACATTTATTTATTTTTATTGGAAAGTAAGATATAAAAAGAGGAGGACAGACAGAGAGGAAGGTCTTCCATCTGTTGATTCACTTCCCAAGTGGCTGCACCAGCCAGAGTTGCACCAATCCAAAGCCAGGGACCTGGAGTCTCTCCCGGGTCTCCCATGCTGCTGCAGGGTCCCAAGGTCTTGCAAAGTCCTCAACTCCTCTTCCAGGCCACAAGCAGGGAGCTGGATGGGAAGCAGGGCTGCCGGAATTAGAACCAGCACCCATATAGGATCCTGGCATATGCAAGGCGAGGACTTTAGCCACTAGGCTACCACACCAGTCCCATGATGCAAATATTTTATGTCTTCAATTTTTCGGTTTTCATTTGGCAGCTAGTTTTAAGTCAATAAAATTTGATTGATGGATTCCATTGTAGCCATTTGGTGGTTCACCTTATCACAGGCGAGATGATTTTTACATGTGCTTCTCAAATTTGGTGGAGTTTGCATTAAAAAATAAAAAGTTAAAACTAGAGGCTGGAGTCATGGTCCTAGTAGTGTGTTAAGTTGCCAGCTATGATGCTGGTATCCCGTGTGGTGTGGCTTGAGTCCTCGCTGTTACTCTTCCAATTTTGTTCCCTACAAATGTGCCTGGGAGAACAATGGAGGATAACTCAAATGTTTGGGCCTTTGCACCCATTTGCGAGACCCTAAAGAACCTGCTGCCTTCAGCTTGGCCCAGTCGCTGTGGCCGTTTGGGGAGTGAGCCAGTGTGCAGAAGATGTGTCTCTTCTTCTTTCTCTCTAACTCTGCCTTCCAAATAAGGAAAGTGAAATAATTTTTTTTTTAAAGTTAAAGAAATCTGACTCTGCATAGCTTGAGTAACTCTTTAAATATGCAAAGAATCTCATTCATAATAATCACAGAGATCTATTTAAGAGTTTAACCAACTAAATGAAATACCTATAAAATTATACTTATAAAACAGTGAATCAAAATTGAAAGAAACTACTCCTTATCATGTATCAGAAGAATAACTATTATAATTTCTAGATGGAGCCTACAAAGTCCCATAATAGGCTATTTACATCATGGAGATACTTTTGGTTCTTCAACTATTGGCCAGATCAAGTCTAAAGCCTCAAAATGAGTGAAGCCAACTGTGTAACATCTCATTTGATGTTTATGGGGGTGCCACTAAGTTAGGCATTACTAGGTTTGTTCACAAAGTGAGGACATTGACACTTCAATGAACAAAACTACTTTACAGCTACTTAACAGGACTAGAAGTCTAACTCAGGTCCAGTCGACTCCCATTTTACTTGTTTTCAAAATGCTGTGATGCTTGTCTTTTTTAAAAAAATTATTTTATATATCTGGGAGAGTCTTGACTCAAACACCAAATGAAATGAAAAAAACCAGGTTATAGGCCCAGCGTGGTGGCCTAGTGGCTAAAATCCTCACCTTGAACACTCTGGGATCCCATATGGGTGCTGGTTCTAATCCTGGCAGTCCCGCTTCCCATCCAGCTCCCTGCTTGTGGCCTGCAAAAGCAGTAGAGAATGATCCAAAGCCTTGGGACCCTGTACCCGTGTGGGAGACCTGGAGAAAGCTCCTGGCTCCTGGCTTTGGATCAGCTCAGCTCTGGTCACTGAGGCTGCTTGGGGAGTGAAATAGCAGATGGAAGACCTTTCTGTCTGTTGCTCCTTCTCTCTATATATCTTCCTTTCCAGCGAGAATTTTTAAATCCTTGCATAGATTTTGCATAAGATGCATTCTCCATGAATGTTTAAAGAGCCCTTGCATGTCGATGAGGAAAAATAATCTAAGAATTTACTTTTAGTAGGGTGTAGAACCTTAAAATATCATTGGTATTATAAAGTATCACTAATGTAGGCCAAGGGATGCCTTCTGTTCATATAAACTACATCCAGATTCACTTCATTTTGCTAATAGTGGATGTCTATTGCACAGGAAATTGGGTCTTTCTCTTTCTATAAATTTGCCTTCACTCTGAGCAGGCCGTGTTTTTTGTCAGAATTTGGTATCAGCAGCTTTGGTTGTTGTCTGCATCAAGGATGATTGCACTTTGCTTGGCCTGACTCAGTGGAGCGTGTTTGGCTTCTATCACCCCTCTCTGTGCTGCCACTGAGCTTGCAGAGTTGGTTCATGTCCTGTCTAGGCCGTTGCCTGGGATCCTTCCTCCCTCCTGCAAGGAGTGTGTGTGCTCCAGGACACACTCCTGTCCTTGGCCACCTGCACAAGGTGATCGTCCTTATTCTCACAGGCTTTGTTGCCTTTGAGCTGTCTGCATGATTTATAACTCAGACCGTCTTTTACACTGGGTGGCATGAAGTTTCTAGTTGTTATCCCACCCTTGCTGCTCAAAGTGTAGCACAAAGAGCAGCAGCAAATAGGCTGCCTGGGCTTGTTAGAACCTGAGGCTCAGGGCAGGTTTTCGGCCTCCTGGTGAAGATGCGTGTGAGGACGCCCAATCACACACTGCAGTACCTGGCTTTGAAGCCCATATCTGGCTCCTGGCTGACCAGCTTTCCACTAATACGAACTTGGAGAGGCAGCCATGCTCGTTCACAACAGGATCCCTGTTGACAATGTAGAAGATCTGGACTGAGTTTTGGCTCCCAGCTTGGGATGCTGTTGCAAGCATTTGGGAAGAGAACTAGTGAGTGGGAGTGTCCCACCCTCTCTTTCCCTGACAAATAATTAACATAACAAAACAAACAAACAGCCCTTTTGGAGCCTGGCAAGGTGGCATATTAGGCCTTCTATAGCACCGGCATCCCCTATGGGTGCTGGTTTGTGTCCTGGTTGCTCCGCCTATGATCCAGCTCTCTGCTATTAACCTGGTAAGTACTAGAGGATGGCCTGAGTCCCTGGGCCTCTGTACCAACATGGAAGACCCAGAAAGCTCCTGGCTCCCAGCTCCCAGCATTGGACTGGTACAGCTCTGGCCATAGCACCCTTTAGAGAGTAAACCAACATAAGGCAAAATCTCTTTCTGCCTCTCCCTCTCTCTTCATGGCATTTTAACTTTCAAATAAAAATTTAAAAAGAAGTTCGTAATTTCTTTTTTTTTTTTAAATCTCAGGCTTTACCATAGAAGCATTGAAGCAGAATGCACTGTTTGCCTAGGTGGTCCGTGTGCACAGCAACGTGGGAGAAGGCACCCTAAATCCCAACACCTTACACTGGACCCTAAAAACGTCCTATCAGCTTTCTGATAAAACAAGCAGTCATGTGCTGTCAAGTCTGTTGTATTTGTGTGCTTCCTGTTTGTTGTTTTTTTTTTTTTTCCTTAGATGTGTTTCAAACACTTGTTACCTCTTTAGGACATAGGTAGTATTAAAACCCTGAAGGAACTGCATTAGTTACTCATAACCAGTCTCACACACACTACAAATATATCTACACGACTCGTTGCAGAACTCATGATTCCATGATTTCCAGAAACTTCTGCGTGGTCTACACGATCACTGTGCTTTTCTTATCAGTTAGAGCATTGGCTTCTCTCAAACACACACACACACACACACACACACACACACACACACACACACACACACGCTTCAGTGAGGGTCTCAGCCACAAGCAATGTCCTTGAGTATGGTCCACACGGCACAAAGACATTTTGAGAAGCAACTCACTGGAGCACTGTGAAAAGTCTCATGATGGACGCCCCGCCCACCCTCACACAGAGAGCTCTGTTTCCGGCCCATCATGTAGACGGCTCAGAAGTTCTCCCCTGTGTGTAGGCTGCCTAGCATTGCAAGCTTTCTTATATTTTGGAGTTATTCTCTCTTAGTATTCGTTGGAGTTAGCTGATGGCTGCTAATTTGTTTTGTCTGACTCATTTGATCTAATTTACTTTGTATTATAAACACTTGAAGAATCATCTCACATAATCATTTTCTCTGTTCTGTTAAATCCATTATATTTTTATCACATTTTCTAAAGCATAATGAAATTTAAATTTTTATATTCAAAATATCTTATGGAAAGAAATCTGGAGACCATTATGTACAAGGTTCTGAAAAATTACTTGATGCTTCCATTTATTAGTTCACAAGGCCTCCATGTGACAAGCAGAAATCAAGACCTCACGAGATCCCAAACTTGCTGGTGCCTTGATTTTGGACTTTACAATCTCTAGAACCATCAGACGTAAGTTCTATTATTTATTACTTATCACGTTTGTGGTATTTTGTTATTGCAGCAGCAGTGGACGAAGGCATAGCCCACCCTTCTCTCTCCCTGTACATTTACTTTAGGGGATTCCTCAGAGTTGGTACTAGACACTTTGCTCACACATTAAGCATTGTTTCCAAAGAATATATCATTCATTTATAAGGTGTCAAATATACACCCTGGTGAATGACTTGCAAATCTTCGGCCTGGGTCTCTTGTCTGAGTTGCAGTCTTGTGTATTGCATGTCTACATACCTATCTTGGTGATTCCAAGACAACACTATAGTTCTACAATCAGCTGATGTTTGTCCCCCCCACTGCTTCCTCCAGCTGGAGGAAACTGTGGGAAGATTCTCTCTTGTCCTCAGGTTCTCCTTTGTCTTATATGAATTGAGAGATGAGATATCCTTTGGTGGTCACAAGACAACCCAAGCAAATGGTAAAGGAAATGATCTCCCATTGTGGGAAAGGACAAAACGGAAGAGAAGTTGCCTGTGCCTGGCCCGTATATTCTCTCCCTCCAGTCACTTGCAGAGTGACCCTTTATGTGCCCATGATGGACTGTATTTCCCTATTTCCAACAGGGTACACAGCAGTGCCCCAGGAAGCTTTGTGGTGTTGGAGACTTAACATAGGAACAAACCTTAACCATGAAGGAATTGAATTCGGTAGGTGACCAACCCTGCCAATGCTCAGAAAAACAATTTGGAATTAAATTTGCTGCTTCCTCCCAGAGTTCTCCAACAGACTGGCATCCCAGCAGCCCACAGAAAGAACCCACTCACCATGGTCCTTCGGTGACTTTGCTTATTTCCTCTCTTACTTTCCCAGTCCCTTCCTGGGCTTCTCAGATCACCTCAAGATACTTTCACCTGAGTTGTGCTGGAAGCAAAATGATGAAAAAACTTCCCAAGTACTAAATGTGGAGAGTGGTAGCTCTGAAGTAAGGAAGTTTTATCTTGGATTTAAGAGACTTTATTGCAGAAATCATATAGCTATTATAAATTACTAAAGGGATCAAAGGATAAAGGCAAAAAAAAAGTGATGTCAAAGGAAGACTATTATTTAAGAAAGAGATTAAAGAGAAGCCCTTTGACCAAAAGGAGAACAAACTAGGAAAATAACAATGATGATAGAGAAAAGGCAAAATCAACGACCTGAGCTGAGTCTTACAGATGGGTTTGTAAGTGTAGACTTCATCTGTTCAATTTCTCTGTGTGGTTTGTATTCCTAAATTCCATCACCATGAAAGTAGTTGGTATATGTAGGCTTGAGCAGTACAATGGGATCCTGTGGGAGCTTGGTGGGGAAAGCCCCAGGAGATACTTCTATAAAGGAAGGGAAATGACATTCTAGGCAAATCCCATGAGCACTTAAGAGAAACCACAAAATGTTTTTCACAGAGAAGAGATGAAAGGGTAATCTTCCTGGCAGGCCATCCCTGCCTACTCATATTCCAACCCGTGCCCGTTGCCATGGTTTCCTCAGCTCCTCGTCTCCTTGAGCCACAGCCAATGGCTCCAGCACCACTCAATACCTCTTCATCTTCTCTCTCAAAACCCTGACATCTGTACTCTACTTAAAACTTTTCAGGGGGGCTGACTTCATAATTTCGGATTAATTTTTCCTTTACTTCCCCCCCCCTTGCTTTTAACAATATAACTTTCTATCCCATCACTAGAAATTGTATCTCAGTTCAGTCATCTTGGAGGCATC
Source organism: Ochotona curzoniae (assembly GCF_017591425.1). NCBI lineage: Eukaryota > Metazoa > Chordata > Mammalia > Lagomorpha > Ochotonidae > Ochotona > Ochotona curzoniae. Next base: position 27,125,569 of record NW_024465582.1, read on the forward strand.
AACATCTTGACCTAAGGGGAAAAAGCGGATAAAGAGAAGCCCTCTGCTGCAGAGGGTGTCGGGGGAGGGCAGATCACATGTATGCTGTTTTCGAGACAACCAAGACCAGCTGAAACAACACAGCTCACTCGTCGTTTATAAATACCATTTCAAGATATTCTTGCCTAGGAAGATTAACTGAAGGAATACTTTATTACTTTTTTCCTGGAATTTCTGAAAAAAAAAAATTCGGTTTTTGAACAATGGGCTTCGTGGCTATCCTGGTTTTCCTTTGTCCGCTAGAGCTGTGAGGCTCTCCTTACAACTTCCAACGCCCACATACTCCACCTATCTTAGGATTCTGTCATGACCTTGACCCAACCAAAGCCAGGTTTTCTGTGCCCCAACCTAGCCAGTGAAAGATGCACTTTATGTGAGAGCCCCAAGCTTCATACAGCTGTGCGCACTCCCTTCTGAGATGCACTGCAGTGCTTGTTAAGGCAGTGGTCTTCTTGCTGCAATATACAATAAGCTTGTCTCTGCTTCAATCCCAGGTTATTGCGGTAGTGTTTTCAGGGAATCAGCAGTTGACACATCTGTGTAGCCCTCATGGGCGTTACCCAGCATATTCATCAAAATCTCCCTCACCAGATGTTATTGGGATATGATGAGGACTTAACTGAAAGATGTAGTGTGATATGATGCTAGCTGGCTTCCACACAGAAAATCTGAGTTCCAGAAATGGATAGTATCTCAATTGCTTAAGCTCAGAAGTTTTTATAGCCTTCAGATAGCTGCCCCTTCCAGCTGACCTCCTCCACCTGCGGCTCCACCATGGTGAAAGCTCTGAGACCCCAGAACTCACTTTTGTTTTTCTTGCATACTCTAGAAAACTGTAAAAAACTGTATTACACATTCACAAGGTAAGACAGTTGTTAAAATACCAAATATGTATGCATTTTGTTTGTTTATAATTAGCATTTGGAGTAAGTAACATCTATATAGAAAGCATAAAAATTTAGAAAATCCGCCAACAAAGATCATCGGGATGTTTGAAGAGATGGGACTAGTGATTGCTAGGGATATCATATAAGCACCTTTTTATCGCAAAGTGTAAATAATTTCCCTAGAGCAGAAGAAACTGTAATTTCCTCTTTGGGATGGTCAGTTCTCTGTAACCCAACTGTGGCCTTCCAAGTTAGCAATGCCTATCTATATTGGGTAAATACTTTTCACCCCCAGTTAGGCAATTCTAAAAAATGCACTTACTGCTGATTTTGAAGTGTCACATGATATTCGATAGCAGATTTTGTGATTCATACAGAAATCAGCAATCCCCTGAGCACAAAGTGGTTTTGAAAATGAATTTATAATTGTGACATAGTATGAAAAATGGAAAAGGGATATTTCCTTATCAGTGCACTGGATATTAGTCAACTGCTCCTCAGAGAGCTCTTATTTTGGTTGCAGTGGTATTATCTGTGATAAAAACTTCTATTTAGAACATTGATAAATGGGAATAGAGTACTGACAGCCTCACTGAATGATTCACTAAATGCTGTGAGAACACTGTGCGAAGGCCATAACAATATCATTGGATTTCATCTTTGCAACATCCCTACCAGGCATGTGTTGTCACCACCGCCATTGCACGTACTTGCTGCTTGAAGCTTTAAATCGAATAATGTGTTCAAAATCAAACAACTGGTAAGCATTTTGCAATGCTCATGTCTGTTTTGCTTGACCACAGAGTCCCTTGATTGCTGTTCCTATGACATTTTGGGTACTTCAGATGGTCTGCGGAAAATGGAGTAATAAGAGATTTATTTTTGTTGCAAAAATATTCTGAAATTTGCTACATGATGTTTCTTCAAGAAGCTAATAGAAAATAAATATCAAGGGAAAAACTATGTGCAGATTTTAAATTACCCTTGTAAGATTCAAGTTTTTAAGAATCAGGATCATATTACACCGTGTGTTTCTCATAAGTGCATCAATTCATTCATTGTAAAACCTTAGTATTATCTCAATAAATTCAAAAGCTACAAAATGATGTGAACAGATGAACACCAACTAGATCCTGGGGTGGGGGGGAACCCCAACAACCATGTAAATGTTTTTCATTTCATTTCAAATTCAGCTGACTAGAACCATAATCACCAACTAAGAAAAGTAGTTTCTTTCATTCACTTAGCAAACTGTGTGTTTGTGTTTGGCCAGAAATTATGCCAAGTGCAGTGGAAACAGTTAAAAGAGAGCACCATCCTTATTTTCAAGCCCAGTGACGGGGTGCAAGAGATAAGAAATTCAGTATTAAAACAGAGATGCTGTAAGACAAAATAGAAAGTCTATAGATAGATACACAAGTATGAGCAGGATAGAAAGAAAATTCACTGAAGAAAAGGCAGCATTTTCAAGAGGAGTGTCAGAACAATTGGATCCTCTCTGGCACAAAAATGAAGCTCCACCAAACCCACACCATGCACAAATAACTAAATGTATCAGAGACTTGGACTTAAATATGCCTTGCACATCTGTAAACATTAGAGGATGAAACGCCTTCACGACTTCGACTCAAAGCATGTAGCACTTTTATGCAATATCCAACCAATACACATAGGAAGAAAAATCAGTGTCTAACTTTATCAAAGAGCAAATACTCTTGCTCTGTGAAAGATCCATTTAAAGGATGAAAAAAACATTGTACATATTGCAAATTATGTTATCTAACAGAACATGTGTGTTCAGAAAATGAAAAGTTTTCTGAACTCAGCCAGAAAGTGAACAGCATGATCAGAAAATGATTGACAAACTTGGGTTTTTCACTAACGAAGACATATAACTGATAATAGAAAAGTATTTAATAATATTAGTCTTTGGGGATTAGCTAATTATAACCACAAAGACATACCACCTCATGCATAGCACAATGGCTAAAATAATAGTAATAATAAACATTTTAATATTATGTTAAGCAAAATAAGCCAGACATAGAGAGACAAAGAACTTATGATCATAAGTATATTGAATCTAAAATAAGTTAAAATCCATAGATGTAGAGAGTAGAGGATTTTTCCCAGGGGCTGGGAGAAGAGGTGGGCGTGAAAAGAGCAGTCTTTAACCAATGAGTGTGAAGTTTCAGGTAGACAGCAAGAGTGAGTCCTTGTGTTTTATTAAACAGCAATTTGACTATAGTGAATAATAATGCAGCATAAATTTCAAAAGACCTAAAATATAGAATTTAATTATTTTTATTTTCACATAAAAAGGATATATATTCTGAGACAGATTTGCTAATTACTGGTTTGATCACTCCACAATGTGTACACACATCCAAATATCTCCTCTGCATAAGAAATACATGTTTCTCAATATGAAATAAAACTTAAAAAAAAAAACAGTGACCAAATCAAGCACTGGCAAGGGTTCTGAACAACTTGCTTTTCGTACACTGCTTAGCAGGAATACCAAACAGAAGAGCCAGTCTGGAAAACTGCAATTTCTACAAAATTATGCATTTTTTCTCACCCAAGGACTCACCAATCTCCTGGGTATTTAACCCAGAACAATTAAAGCAACATTCATTTAATTCAGACTGTGTAGGTGGATTTTACATTTCTTTAATGCAAGCTCTCATACTGTGTCTATGAGGGAAATTGCCAACACCCACAACGCTTAGATGCACTGAAATCGCAGAATGATGGACTTGTGACTGCTGTTGAAGGACTATACTATTGTTATAATAGGGGAAATCAGTAGTGGAGAGAGGAGAAAACCCTGAGCTATATTATGAAAAATCTAAAAATTACCTTAAAAAAAAAGCGTAAAGCAACCGATGAAGAATGTGAAAAAAGAAACATTTGTTTCTTTTCATGAACCTATTCATGAATGTTTCTAGAAGATTTATTTGTAATAGTTAGGGTAGAGACAGTCTGAAATGTTCTACTATGAGTATACTGAGGAGGAAGTGGAGGGACATACTTGTGGTGGGACACTGTACAGCAATGAAAGAGAATGAACCATCATCACAATGACTTGGATTAATCTCATGGGTGTTATATGCATTGAAATATGCAAGATTATATACTGTGTGATTTGCTGGTAAAAAAAATTCTTGAAATTACAAAACTGTAGCAATGGAGGAAGAACAGTAGTTCTCAGGAACTATAATTAGGGAGTGATTATAATTTATGGTAGTGGTTAAAACTGTAATTCATGATGGTAGTTTTGCAAGTTGTATATGAAATAAAATTTCACAGAAGTATATACCCCCAAAAGGTACATATAAATAAATGATGAAGTATGAATAGGTCTGTATTTCAGTTAAAATTATTTACCAGTGTCAGTGTGCTGTTTTTGCAATATGCCATAGTTATTTAAGGTGTTTGCAGTAGGGGAAGCTGAGAGAAGAGTCTATTGTACTTCTATACTGAGTATGCTGTAGCCTAGATGGAATTTAAAGGCATGGAACTGGATGAGATTATTTAGAAAGACAGGCATAACATGAGTATAAGAAGATCAAGGTAACTAATAATATTTATAAAACCTCAAAAAATAATAGGCTAAGGCCTATACTTTGCTTTCCACATTTGTTGATTTATTTAGGTTTCTCACTATTTCAATAAGAGTTTTTATTCTTTTTTAGCATACCTCCATTTACAGTTGAGGAAATTGAGTCAGAGTGACTAAGCTACCTTGCCCAAGGCCACACAACTAGCAATTGGCCAAATTGGGTTCAAACTAAGGAAGCCTGGTTCAAGAATCCATGCTCTCAAACCTTGGGTTCATGTAATATATTAGTACTTCCTTCATAATAAAACAGATTGGAAAAATTGAAGATTGTGGACAAGATCATTGCTGATCCACCTGTGTTTGTCCTGTGTTCTATGACCTTAAACAACTATTCTATGGAACTATTGCAGCTGGTGATTATAAAGCAATGTCATTGTGAACTGATACCATTTTGTTTTGGCTGGTGACATAGAACAACCTCCACACAAAAAGTTACATGAAGTGGGTTTCTCATTTACTGCTAGGCAACAGGGCACAAAAGAAGCCTAAGCACTGTTGTGGGCTGATCTCTCAAGGTCCAGGAATGCTGTCTGAGGTAGACGGGATCTTGACTCTACCTGCCTTTTTGCATTGCAGCAAGAGATCCTGTGCAACAGCTGGCCCTGAAGCTGACAGCCTGAGACCATCTGCCTCAGTGGGTTGAAGCACCTGAAGCACATCCTGTATCCAGGCCTTTCTGGCCAGTCCTTCTATCTCAGTGTGTTACACCCAGAGCCCATTTTACAGTTATGCTTTACAACTGCAAGCAATTAAATCAGAGAGCACTGGGGCAATCCAAGGCCACTCAGAGAACTATACTGCAGTGATATGCAGAATTAGATAGCCAAATCTATCTATCTATCTATCTATCTATCTATCTATCTATCTATCTATCTATCTATCATCTATCTATCTATCTACATTTAGTGAAAATGATTGATATATATGTATCATATATCAATCGCTAGGAAATTCTGTGGTTCCATGAGCAATTGTTTGGAAAATCACTTTGCCCATTGTTATAACCACCCCATCTCTGCAAAGATGAAGCATTGACTTCTAGGATGAATCACATTCTGAATAAATGTACATGATTACTCACGACTTAAGGATGCAAGATTTGAAAAAAAAAAACTCAATCAAAATAAGTGAACTTAATTTATAAATTGTGCTCACAGGATGTTCTCATACAACACCCACAAAATGTTTCTTATGTGAAGCCTCAAGCTCAAGATGCTCTGAAGGGAAATTTCCACTTCTGTGACATTTTCAATAAAACAATGGTGATATGCAATGTTATGATTTCCTTCTGCAGGGCATAGAGCAGTTTGCTGATTAACTGAGCAGTAATGATCCAAGCCAGTCTAGGGAGTGAATTGATTCTCAAGAGTGAACCCAAGAGCTATCTTCAGAGACATCCCAAAAGAATCTCCAAGAGACACCAAAGTCAAAAGGTGAATGGACTGAAGAGAAACGGTTCTTTGTTTTGTGCTTGAGTGGCGATTTGACAAGTTACTCATTGGTCACTGAATCTTCAGTATGTGTCAAACACAAAATGAGAGAGGGAAATGAGCACTACCTCCAAGAAGTTTATGAACTAAGAGGATAAATAGACAAATAAAAGTGCAACAAATGAATGCTATAGGGATGGAGAGGTAAAAAGGCATTTTGCTAGCTGATTCTACTGCTTTGATGGGTCTGATATTGATCTCTTCCTAAGATCTTCAGCAAACACTGAAAATTATTTTCATTGTTAGTAATGCTGATCATAAGACTGAACTGTTTTGATTTCCATGTTTGGAAAAGCTTAAGAATTACATAATCTTAAGAAGAAAATAGATTCCATACACTAAACCAGAAGCAATATTTTTAAAATAAAAAAGTTAACATTTTCTTTATTTAGGATTCTCTCCTCCTTTCACTTATATCAAGACCCAAGAAAATGCTAACTTTAAAACCACATTATGATGTTCCATAATTTCAATTTTATAGCTTTGCTAACCATCAGGGTTGATTGTTATTTGATACATTCATCAGTCTTTTTGGTCTCCTCTATGAAATTTCTATTTAGTTCTCGTGTCTAATAGTGGCTCCTAAATGTGCCATGCTAAAGCTTTTTTTTTTTTTTTTTTAAATTGTAAAGTCAGTTATACAGAGAGGAGGAGAGACAGAGAAAGATCTTCCATCCCATAGTTCACTCCCCAGGGGGCCACAATGGCTGGAGCTGAGTCAATGTGGAACCAGGATCCAGGAGATTCTCCTGGGTCTCCCTTGGGGTGCAGGGTCCCAAGGCTTTGGGCTGTCTTCGACTGCTTTCCCAGGCCATAAGCTGGGAGCTGGATGGGAAGTGGAGCAGCTGGGAACCGGCACCATATGGTATCCCAGTAAGGTGAGGACTTTAGCCACTAAGCTACTGTGCCAGGCCCTACAGCTTCATTTTGGTCATCACTGCATTTCACAAGGGATAATTCAACTAAAGATTTTAAGTAGATGCCCATGAAAGTTTATGTGGGTGGAAGTTATTCAGAAATAAAATGCTATAGTTACTAGTTCTCTTATTATTACATATGAAAGTACATAAAAATTCATAAAGCAGTGACTACCTCAAAGTGATTTTTTTTTAAGGTGATGTCTCAAATTACATACTCAACTTCTAACTGGAAGCCTAAATCCCTAGATTCTGATCTAGCGTTTCATCATTTCTTACTCTGCAAAAATACGATGTTTATCAAAAAAAAAAAAGATGTTTATCAACACCTGCCCAAGAAAAATCTCAACACTTATTTATCTGAACGGTACATACACATCCACAACATCGCCTCTTCCCCCAGCACACACATAACATGGCTGTCTAGTGCCTAACAAACGCTTTGCAGTTAGCTTGGAGAACATCTGTGGTCTGTTTATAGAGCTAGCCTTTCCTGGAGTATTGGTTCTCTGCGCTGTGGACTATAAAATAAGCTGACTCAACATGCTTGCTCCTGGAGAAACATCTGAAAGGGCATTATAGATGAAGTCAATAAATTTGCACCTCCCATGTGAACCCCTGGATCACCGCCCTGGTCATCACTAAGCTAACTGATGCCTCTGTTTCTCTAACTTTCTCTTTTCTGGTCTCTAAGTACCTAGCAATCTGTAACTCAATTGAAAACTCCCAATTCTACAGTCTCATATGTGGAGAAGAAATATTGCACCTGTAAACCAGATTCTTGTTGTCCCCTGTATGACTTTATCTTTTCCAATACTATCCTAGGAAGATTTGTTTTGCCTGCTCAGCCTACAGAGAAAGTGAGATAAATAGGAAATGTTACTTTTCATGTCTGTTCTGATAAGCATACCAAAGACTCACCAACTGCTGCTTTCCCCCCATTTTATGCCTGCAGCGTTTCTCAGCTGAAAGCTCTCTTCTTTTTTGCTTTAATTGCTATTAGGCATCTGTTTACTGAGGAGCATGGGTTTGCTTTATGGCTTGGTGTGGGATGTTTCAGTGTGCCAAAGCTTTTTTTTGCTGCAGAAACTGAGGAGCAGTGAGAAAGCAGACAGCAGCACGTTGTCCCCAGAACCTTCTGCAGTGAGAGTGCTGCAGGGTTAACAGCTGACATTTGAAACACTTCATCCATACTCCACCAACCACCCTTGCTAGGATAGCAACTAGAGAAAGGGCAATCACACACAAGCCTCATGCAAAAGCCCTCTGGGCACTGCAAGCTGTGAGTTCTGCTGCGGTTCAGCTTTGCACTGCTCCACCATGGCAGAAGGATGCAAGAGAAGGTGGAATGGGGATTTTCTAATTAGTGCTTGTTGTGCTGGTCAGCTGGCTGGCCTTGAAACTGGAACAAGGAAAAACTCAGTTTGGAAAAGCAGTACATATCTAAGTTCTTTAACTCTATTCTCTCCAAACTCCCAACGCCCCAGAACTGGGCAACTCTTCATAACTCGTGTCTATTCATCTTGTGCTTTTACAAGCATTGCTAAAACTCTAGCTCACTGTCCAACCAATGTGGGGATTTTCCTAGTTGATCCTGACAAACCATACCTAAAGATCAAATTGGTAAGATTCAGTTTGCCTAATTCCTTGGACTGAAGAGGAAACCCCTGCTCTCTATCAAAGAAAGAAGCCTGTTAGTGTTTTTAAAAACTGGGCTGTAAGCCTGGGATGGTTTCCAGAAATCCTATTCTTTGACAGAAAAGATGAATCACTGAAAACTCACTCATCCACATGCTATGGAGACAATGCTAAGATTGTTAAAATTCCCAGATAATCTGTAAGCCACCAGTTTGCTCCCAGCTCTGGGTCCTTGCCGTAAGAAATCTTCACTAGTACTTCTAGGGGCATTTTTCTAAGAGCTTCAAAAGAGCATTTATGAAAAGTGTTAGCTTATGAGATGGGCCAGAAATTGGGCAGTAGAGAGAAGCAAAAAAGGATTGAATATCTGTTCTTGTGTAACAAATGAGTTTTGAGCTTTTATTATGCTATTGTTTTATTATCAGACAGTGCAATTTAAATTTCATGATAGGTTTATCTTTTGTTTATAAACTTTTGCCAGATAACAACTTCTTTTTATAGAACTTAGACATAATATTAGGAGCAAAAACTGACCTGCTACAAATTAATGGGGGCTCTCCGGAGAGACCTTGAGAAGAATATTTCCAGTTCTAGAACAGCTGCTTGGTTGTCAGACCTCTTTCTGAGTCTTGAGTTTTAACATCTGTTCTTACTTTTTTAATGGATTTTTACTCTTTTAATGGACTTTGATTTGAACCTTGAATAATACAGCTTTGTTTACCACTTGGACAGAGTAAGAACAAGGGGAATAATGGTGACAAAGTTTTTGAAATTAGAGTTGAGAGCCTTGTAGGGTCCCCTCTCCTTCACCACCCCCCCCCAAAAAAAAGATCACCAGTGTGGAAAAAACAGGAGAGTAAACAAGGGAGAGAATGTTATAGGGAAATTATTTTCTTGGACTGAACACTGGTCCAGTCACAGTCTTCTCTAACCCCTGCAAAGCCAAGGAGGTGTAAACTTTGCCTGGTGACCTCACACCTGGGAATTATACTATCTGCCATTAACTTCAGCTCTGTTGCTGAAACATCTCTGAAAGTGCATCCCCTTCCACTTCCTTCATCTTTTGGTTTATAAAGTGTGTGGATTAAACTATGAGTGCAGTACTCCTGTTCTGCTGTAATGTTTGATGATGTTAGAAGCTTTGTGATATAAGGGAAACAATATACACTTGGGAATCTAAGCAAACATCCAGTGGTAGGGTGTGTGACTGTAGTCAAGTGAACTCTGGAACTCGTTCATTTTCTTATTGATAAAACCAAGAGAATAGCACTTTTCTTATAGGGTGGTTGTGGAAAGCAGTCATAACTTACAATAATTTCTTGGAAAAGTACTCATAATATAGATGGTTTTAAAATTTAAAAAAAAAAAAAACCTTTTATTTGCTGATGCTGTATCTAGCCTTAAATAGGCCTACATTACAAGGTTAGGGGCTTAGGCGGAGTGACGTGGTGTCGATGTTATTGCCTAGCAGGGAAAGTGATTCAGAGCTCCTGGCTGTGTGTGTGCAGAGAAAGGCAGCGCTATCTCTAGACCTCTTAGAGACACTGTGGGAAGTCAGAGCTCCATTGCACAATCAACATTTCAACACAACCTCTCTGACCCAGAGAATCGTGGCTCCCTTGTAAGGTTCTGCTGGTGAAGCATTGCTGACTGTTTCTCTCACATCTGGCAAACACAGAAAGCCTTATCAGCGTCGAGAGAGACAAGGAAACCCTCTCTGCGTGTTTCTTCTTCAACACTTGGGAGAGGAATTGTACAGGACACTAGCAGTGTGATGTGGGCAAAGATGACTTTTAAGCTGCTTAAGCTAACATTTCATGTGTCATCAAGTGGGAAACCTGGACCACATGTTGGGAAGACCAAAAAAAAAAAAAAGTACCATCTTTCGTTAGACTTCCATTAACAACAAAATTATCTCACAGGGAAGTGGATTGTTAAGTAACTCAAAGATGTTGCGTGGAGGAGGATGCTGTGCCTCTAAGAACCAAAGGCTGTCCTTAATGGCTTTTGTTTTCACCTGGCACCTGAGCCAAATTCTGTCCTCTAGAGGTCACCAACGCACCAGCCTTACAGGCTGCGGACGCTTCCAAGACGCTCGCTCTGAGCCAAGTGTTCTGCTCCTTGAGAAAAGAAGGCAAATAAATGATCCTAAGAGCCGCTCTCCAGCCAGTCTCTTAAGAAGTAGGAAATCTTCTGTGGCATAAAGCATGTTTAATTAATTCTTCTTCATTTATCTTGGCTTCTCTCTTCACTGGAGTAGCTGGCAGAAATTCGCATTACAAATGGTTAAATGCTTTTTAATCATGGCTCAATTCTGGAAGTCAGAAAAAGTTTTCTACAGATGGGGGGAAAAAAAACTGATGTAGCTATAGGTGATTTTAGTGACCCTTCAATGAGTGTCATTGTTGTTGATGGTGTGAGCAAACAGCAGGTGTCGGCGAACCTCCACAGAGCTCTTGGGTGTGCTGGGGTAAGAAGCAGAAAAACCTGGCCCTGGAGTGAACTGTTACATAACCCCTGAGCTGCCTTACGTGGGAGAATGCCATCTCAAATACTTAGTGTCTCTGCAGGCAAATCAAGACGCCGCACATACGGGATCGCTTTGCAAGTCAAAGCATACTTTTTCCCTTGGAGGAACTTTCCAGAAAGATATCCAGGCAATCGGCAACTTTGAACATCTTAATGGGCTTTTTTTCCCCTTGTGGTTTGCTCTTTTCGTTCTTCTGGTGTTTTCATCTTGTGGGAAGCTAATTGTCTCCCTAGGAGAGAACAATATTGCACGTTGGACTGCATCAGGAGAACCTGGGACATGTCACAGCACAACCCCTACCCGGGACTGCCTTACTCCAGGCGCGACCTGGGAGTCACCATCAGCCGTTCACAGCATTGTTTCTGCCTCTCTGGTTGTTCTCCAAGGAGAGGAATTCCTACACCCCAGCTTTCCCAGGGTCCAGACACTTGCCAGCAGCTGAGCCATCAGGAAATTGCCTCTGCCCTCTTCCTTCCCCCATTTCTTCCTGAACATTTTCCACTCCGAGGTGTGGCCAACCCTCAGAAGATCTGCTGGGATTGATTGACAAGCAAACAAAACCTTCCTCCAGATAAGAAAGACCGCACCACCTTAGGAAATCTTATTTGCTTTTGGGCGGAGCTTTCCTGCTTTCTTTCTTCTTTTAACATCAGTGCTGCTGACTGGGTGGTTCCTTATCATTTCTCTAGGATGTCAGAGGCCTCTAACCTGCACACAATGAGCTTTGTGTGGGTAACTTTGTCTGGCTAATTCACAAGGAAGTAAAGCCTTTTGTCCCTACCAAGTATGTGGTGATCTTTCTCAGGGTTGTTACCCATTTGTACTTACGAATGAGAAAGAACAGACACAGATGGCAATCTCAGAACTGTTCTCTTTGCTTAATACCCATTTTTTTCATGTTTAAATATATTTATTTTTTATTTTAGATGATGCTTACATAGTTGATCAGGATGGGAAGGAGCTAGAGTTAGGGAATGGTGGATATGATTATTGTTTCCAAACTTTCTATTTCTTCTTTCCATTTCTGGGCATGGAGGGGAGAGATAAGCGGAGAAGCTGTGCCCAGCCTCCCAACAGCCCCAGTACCCAAGGATGGGGAAGGACCACCTAGCATCAATTCAGGGTTCCAATGTGGTGCATGCAGTGAGGGTTCTGTTCAAGTGGATGCGATAGTTCTGAAATGCTGTTGATCTTGCCAGTCTATAGACGAGGAAACTGTTCCAATGTCCATTGGCTGACACAGTTGACCTCAGTGTCTCCATTTGCCAAGATATTTGCTATCATCATTTGGCTGGGGTAGTTGTCCAATATGTTCTGTTTTCCATTCTCTGTTATGATATCAGATGTCCTCTGCAGGCCCCAATGGGCTACCATATCCTCTGTGTGCACAAGGTCTGCTGTTCACCACTCCATCCTTTTACCCTGTCGAGGACCAGTTCTCACAGGTGAGCACAAGGACCTAGGCCAGGTGACTTGGGTCTCATGGGACCTCTGTCCCTGGGTCTCATGGACCTAGCTCCCACTGTGCAGGCAGGCCCAAGACCCTGGGCCAGGTGACCCAATTCCTGTTGGACCCTCTGTATTTCATTTCAAAAGTAAAAAGACAAACAAAAGCAGAGCTCTTCCATCTGCTGACTCACTCCTCAAAGGTGCACAATAGCAAGGGCTAGACTAGGATGAGAATTGAAGCTGAAGCTCAATCAGGATTTCCCACATGGATGGCAGGGACCCCAGCATCCGAGACATCCCTGCTGCTACCCAGGATGCCCGTGAGCAGGAAACCAGATTGAAAGCAAGGCAGCTGTAACTGGTTACAGGCCAAGTATCCCTAGCTGTGACTTAAGTGTCACTAAACGCTCTTCCTTAGTGTCCCTTTAAAAGCTGCAGAGACCTGGGAGTTCAAGAAAGGATGACACATCACTTTTCTGGTAAGTCTTTCGACATAGATGATATCCCAGGGAGATGGCTAAGTGTTGCACAACGTGTTGGCTCAGCTAGTTTGAGAATGATGTACCTAACTTCCTACTGTGGGACAGAGGGATTTCCTGGGACTCAGCGGTTTAACTGCGCTTATCACTTGTCTGAGTATAAACAAGTCTGTTTTACATCACAGCTTCTTAATTTTTAAAACAAAGGGAATAGAAGTTATTTACTTTATTTATACTATTAGACTTTTATTTATTTGCTCAAGCAGCAGGAACACAAAAAGAAAAGAGAGTTCCTTTCTGCTGATTCACTCCCCAGATGCCTGCAGTGGCCAGGGTTGGATCAGAAACCAGATGGGGAGCCAAGAACACAGTCCAGGTCTTGCTTGTACATGGCAGGAACCCATTTATTTGAGCCTTCATTGCTACCTTGCAGTGTCTGAGTTAGTAGAAAGCTCTGGTCAGGAGCCAAAACCAGAATTAAATTCAGATATGTTCAGCTATGGCATGTGGCCATCTTAACTGCTAGGCAAATGCCCATTCTCTCTAATGTGTATTTTAAGGTAACAGCATCTACTCCAACAAACAACGGGTGTTAAGTCAAGAGCCAGCTGTACCTTGGGAAGTGTGTTAGCTTCTTGAGGTTGCCATAAAGACATACCCAAAACTAGCTTAATGAAACAGAACTTTATTTTCTCACAGTTGTGGAGAGGACAATTCTGGAATCAAAGTGTCAGAGCTAAGGTCTCCTTGGTGTCACAAGGAGAGAGTCCTTCCTGACCTTTGCTACTGTTAGGTGTTTAGCTTCCATGGGCTTCTGTGTTCTCACAGGGCTTCTCAGGCACCTTGCTGTACACCAGCTTCCATCTTTTAGAAGGACCTCCACAGAGCTCATCTTAGTGACAATATTTTCCTTGCTTAACCTGTGAAGATTTTGTTTCCAAATAGGGTTGCCTTCTGAGTAACTTCAGCAAATCTCTGGTGGGGGTGTAATTCAGTCACTGCAGGGAGCACCTTGCTCATCTCTGGACTGTGTATCTTTGACTGTGCCCTGGGAATCAGCACACAAATAGCACCAGGGAATCCCTTTGTCCTTTGGCTGTCAATGGGGTTTAGCAATGAAGTCCCTCAGAGTAATAAACAGGATAGGAAATGGCACTCAGACGGAGTATGTCCAAAAACAGACTCAATCAACACAGGCTTCTTTGAAAATAGGGAAACCTCAGTGCTTCTGGAAACCTTCAAGTTGAAGGTCAGTAATTGTGTCTGTCTTTGGTTTTACCACAATTGATTCCTGCTTTAAGGAATGGGGTGCAGCATCTAGTGTTTACAAGAATGCTGACTTACCACTCTTGGTGACTAAATTATTTCTCTACAAGTTTAATTTGTTGGTTTGGCACGGGACAAGCTGTCTTATGATTTGATGAAATCTGACTTGCCTCGGGTAATGCTGAATTTCAGAAGTATTCTAAGATTTCTTTATTTTTATTGGAAATGCAGATATACAGAGGAGGAGAGACAGAGAGGAAGATTTTCTGTCTGATGGTTCACTCCCCAAGTGGCTGCAATGGCTGGAGCTGAGCCAATCTGAAGCCAGGAGCTTTTTTCCGGGTCTCCCACATAAGTATAGGGTCCCAAAGCTGTGGGCTGTCCTTGACTGCATTTCCAGGCCACAAGCAGGGAGCTGGATGGGAAGTGGGGCTGCCAGGATTAGAACCAGCATCCATATGGGATCCTGTGTGCGTTCAAGGCGAGGACTTTAATTGTCTTGGTTGGTATCTATCTGGATGTTGTAGGTCTGGTGTGTGTGGTAACATGAACACACAGGAAAATTACTTTTGGTGTGGTTTTATATCTCTGGCCCAGGTTGGATTTCACCTGGTGAATGAAGATATCCCAGCTCAGCCAGGGACTCTTTCTTTGCCCTACCTTCCTGGAGGAATTCACTGTATATTCTCATCTAGTATTCAGACCACTCTGAATAATGCACTAGCTTTCTTGTAAAAACTGTTTTGAAGTTTACAATTTGGAGTCAGGTGTAGGTCACTTTGGTCATTATTAATTAAAATGCCAGGGAATTTCTGCATCAGATATTCCATTTCCTCTATATGAGGGAATCATGACACTCTAGGATGACATAAATAATAATACAACAAACTTTAAGCAGTTCTGTGAGTATCCGTGTTTACACCACTGGTGAACTATTTTTCTTTTAAAAATATTGTTTCTTTATATTTGTAAGGGATAGCTAGGAGAGAGATCTTTCATCTGCTAGCCCACTCCACAAAGGGTTGAAACTGGGAAAGTTTGCTGTCAGGAGCGGGGAGCTTCATCAGGGTCTCCCACAAGGGTACCGGGGCTCAAAGACTTGGGACATCCTCTGCTGCTTTCCCAGGAGTTTTTGCAGGTAGCTGGAATGAAAGTGAGGCAGCAGCAACTTGAATTGGCACATCCATGTGGGATGCTGGCATCATAGGTTATGCCTTACTTGATACACTACAGTGATGATCCTAACAGATGGTAAATTTCTGAGAGTGAGTACCCAAACCCACATTTTCAGATTGCGTTATTGCTTCCAAAAGAGATGTGCTTTTTTTTTTTCTTTTCTTTTTTACTGTGGTGTTCTTCAGTCATTGCACTTTGTGCTCTGAAGATGTCTTGGAAGACGGAAGACACAGAGGAAAAACATCCAAGAACATTGTGTAGCTGTGAGACTCCCATCCTTCAATTCATTCTTTGTGTCTGGTACTTCTAGAGTCACTTCCAATACCGTCTGTTACACTGTGTAAGTCAGTCTGTCTTTTACTGGCATGCCTTTAACAAAGTTCAGTTTTAGGAGAATGATGGACTTATGACTGTTTATGTAGATCTATTCTATTGTAATAATATAGGGAAAGTTAGTGGGGAAAGGGGACCTGGGGAAGGAGTAGAGGAAATCTGAGCCTATAAAACTGTATCTTAAAAATAAATTAAAAAAAACAATAAAGTTAAGTTTTCTATGGTGCCCCAGTGACTGTTGCTCTCAATGTGTTTTGGACTTAGAGTATCATCCATTAACTAACAGTATCTGTTAAAAGCCTGTTATGTACTGGTTCAGCTGAACTCTGTTGAGACCAAGAAAATAGGTAGCAAGATTTAAGAATGGGAATGACACCATGGATTTAAAATATCTCCTAAAATTTATGAGAGTGCTGGGCATAATTCTAGAAAACAAACGCACTGAAGTTGGTATTTATGGTTTAAAGTTTCTGGTGATACCCAGAGAATTCTGAGTTGGTGGCATTAGAATTCATATTGCCCTTTTAAAAAAATCCATTCATTAAAAAGTGGAAAGATTTTTCTTAGATATAAAGTACTTCTTTCCAAATCACATCTGACTTATTCAAGTGTAAAGGGATAAGAAATGCCTGGATTCTGTTTCCCTTAAAACACACCTGGGTTTAAGTAAGCAATGGAAAACATCCTACTAAAACTCACTTGATTGGTCTTGGAACTTGAGGAAGCATTCGCAAAAGTTGAAAATGCCCATGTTGATTTTAATCTTACTTTGGGCGCTCTCTAACTGCTTTGTTACCACTACTGCTTTATTATTCTAGACACAGAGCTGCAGGTTTTTATTTTTTGAAGGTGGGAAATAATCCAAGAAAGAAGAAACCCAAACAGAATAAGAATAAGCAACCCTCAAAATTCTTTATTTCTGCTTCACTTTCAGGGTGAGAAAGGTGGAGCAAATTAAACTTGTATTATCAGTAAGGCAAAGGCAATGTGAAATGAACATAATGGATTACCCAGAAGGTATATTTTTCTTTATTTAGTTGTTTGCTTTACTTTTAACAGACTTATTTCCCTGAATGCCACTTTCACTGTGTTTCATTCCTATTTATCCAACTACCTTGTCCCTTTGATGTCTGTCCAGTAATGGTGGAGTTTCATAGCTGTCCAGTTTAGGATCTGATCCGATCCCTGCTACATAAAGGATTGGGTCAGACCCAAACCCTAGCACTCCGTGGGAAACAAGTTCAGCTTGGGAGGATGAGGCGTCTTCACCTGGTGAGTTTATGAAAGGAAAGAGATACTTTCAGACACTGCTTTTTGGGGTGCTGAGATGCAGTACAGATTATTGAAATTGGGATCAACTTCCGACTTTCTGAGTTCAGTAAAAATGTGGGGACTTAAAGCAAGTATGGACTCAACCACTGCTTGGAATTTCCCGCATCATTTACTGGAGAGCTGATCTGAGTTCTGGCTAACCTACTTCCAACCCACCCCCCTAATGCATCTGGGAAGGCAACAGCTGATAACTCACATACTTTGGTCCCTGCAACCAGCCTGGAAGAGCAAGATGGAGTTCCAATCCTCTGGCATTGGTTTAGCTCTGGGGAGTGAACCTATGGATGGATGATTCTCAATTCTCCCTCTCTCTCAGTCTGCGTCTTTCTCTCTTCCCACATTTCATCACTTTTCCTTTCATCTAAATAAACCTGTAAAAAAAGTATCAAATGGGGAGCCGGCCTCAGAAGCACAGAGCACAACAGATGCTCTGTTATAAGTACTGAGACACAAAAATCCAGAGAGAAGCCAATTCAATATAATCCTTGAAACTACTGTCTACATGCCCAAGCAGGAAACAGGAGGCCTTCCTAGAATGGAAACATCCAGAAGCTGAAAATATTTGCAGGGTTCCAATGCTGGAACTTAGCAGGTAGGAGTAAACCCTTCCCTTGTGTAATGGATTATGTCTCATTTGTGTTCTCTGGACTGTGGGCATGTTTGGGCATATTGATTGGTGGGTAGAGCCAGCAGGATTACATTTGCAGAAAGGTTCAATATGGCATCTGGTGTACATGGCTTTCTCCAGTACTAGGGTGGAGAGAGTGGGTGATTAGGAACACGAAATGAGTTATCACTCTGTCATCAGCTTGACTTCCATGGGTTTAGTTTGGAAGGAGCCTGCAAATCAGAACTGGAGGAGTTGTTCTCTGGCAGACTAAAAATCAGCACTATTTTGGGACCAATGCACAGGATAATACAAAATTCATAGGTTTTTCAAACTGTTATCAGCTCGATCAAAGCTTTGCTGTGTCTGGGGGTGTGAGCGGGAACACACAGATTTTCATTGTTGTTGATCACTCTAGCACATCGGAGACTTTATCTGGAAAAGAGACAAATAAATCCCACATGAAATCGTAATAAGTTGTGAGAGCCATAATCACTGTGTTCTTTCATAATACCTACATAGGTTTTTTTTTTTTCTTCTAACTTTAAAAATGACAGGAAATTGCAGGTATGGACAATTGCCATTGTCAATGTCAGTATGCACTTAAATGGCAAAATGATGGACTTCTGAATGTTCGTGAAGGATTATGCATTGTGATAATAGAGGTGGGAGGGGAAGGGAGGGAGTTGGGAGAGGGGAGGGAAATCATAGAACTTATAGAACTGTATCATAAAATAATAATAATGATAAATAGGAAATTTATGTTAGGTAACTTTTAATGTGCAACACATTTATCTATTATTTCCTTGAAGTAACAGAGTTGATAGAAAAATCATTAGTTTCTAAACGATTGTTACAAGTGATAGGTGGAGGTGGGGGTGGCAAGCTGTGGTACATCAGGTTAAGCTTTTGCTTAGAATACCCACTTGCCATGTCAGAATGGCTGTTTGAATCCCAGCCAGCCTGATTCTCATCCAGTAGTCCAATGGTACGCTCTGATAGGCAGTGGAAGATTGCTCAAAGGCTTGATCCTCTGACACTCATACTGGAGACAGAGATACAGTTCCAGGCTCCTTCCAGGCTCAGCCAGACCCAGTCTTGGATGTTGTGGGCATTTGGGGAGTAAACCAATGAATGAAGATATCTCTTCCCCTTTCTCCCTCCATTCTCCTCTGACTTTAAGTAGAAGACCATTTAAAAAATTAAACCAACTGCACAAAGTTGCTTATTAACATCTTTAGTCCATGTTAACATAGAACCTCATGCTATCAAATGTAAATATCATAGACTTTGTCATGTGGGCATTTCTTTCAAAGAAACAGAAGAGGTTTTTCTTCTTCCCATGCATATTTTCAATGAATTACAGGATTGGTTAATATGCTAATCATATTTAGTTATATAATTATGTGTTTTATATTTTGAATATGAAGAAAGATTACTTACCATAATGATTTCCCTGAAAAGAAAGGAAAAATGATGAATTTAACAATGTTTCTCCCAAAGAGACTAGAGTTTCAAGGTACAAAGTTAGGAATATTTCTCCCCAAAAGAATAGAGTAAGAAGGTAGCACTATGAAGTTGTTAAAGAATGAAACTAAAGGTTTGAAGAAAATAAGAAGAAGACAATTCATTCAAACTGGCAGACAGACACCAGAGGTTTTGAGGAATGAATCCTTCATTGCGTCTTCCAGCCACCAATGACTCCAGACTTTTCTGGGACTGAGCAACTCTAATCTCTGTCTCCATCTACACATCTCCTCCTTTACCATAATCAGGTTAGGCTGCGCAGTCAACCACTGCAGACAGAGGCGATGAAGCAAAAAATAGTTTGTAGAGTTCTGAAGGCTGGGAAGTTAAAGATCAAAGTGCTGCTTGATCTGGTGTCTGGCGAGGTTATTCTTACTGTGAAACAGATTGTCTTTTACCATTGAATCCTCACATGGGCAAGAAAGAAATCTTCTGTTTCCTTCGTATGATGACATTGATTCTGACCATGAGGGCTATGCTCTCAGTATCTAATACATTCCGAAGACCTCATCTGTACTGACATAATCGGGATTAGGATTTCAATATATGAATCTTGTGGGGACACAAATATCCGGTCCAACAACATGTTTTTTTTTTTCTTTTTTGCTTCTCTAACGGACTCATGCTATTGGAGTTTGGGCTTACTTCAATCCAGTATGATCTCTTCTCCTGATCCTAACCTCAATTATAATCACAAAGACGCTTTTTATAAATAAGATTACATTCACAGGTCCCAACTGGACATATATTTTGAGTCACTACAGGATGTTTTGGGAAATTAAGAACTTGAATTTTAAAAATTATTATTTTTAGCATAGGTACCTACAACGTATCAATTATTCATGGGAAGGAGCAATGCAGATGGCAGTAGAAACATGTGCAAGGCAGGTGAAGTTAAATACAGCAACCGTGTATATTTTCATTCTGGATCCACTGATGTACAATGCTGGCCAGCAAGGATAGGATGAGAAATTAGATTCTACTGTCTTGGTTGATGGTACAGATGGGATTAGGAATCACTTTGGAAAGTCAAGCAAATAAATACAAAGCAGGAGCCATTCTTCAGAATTGGAAAATACTTCACTACACATCATAGCCTCACTGCCAGGCACACATACAAATATTCAATTAATGACAGAAGGACAGTTTCTATTCTTACCTCTGGTGGTCAGCATCACCACACTAAGTTGGATACCAACAGGTGATTCTTAAGGTCTCAAGATATGCAGTCACAGACTCAAAGGATTCGCAGCCAGATGTAAGGCCTCATTCTGTTCTAAGAAACTATGTCTAACCAATTTCAGAAATCTGCTCTTTCCTGGGCTCAGGCATTCATCACCTAAATACAATAACCATACAAGTGTCCATGGTGGCGTCCCCGTGATGGTCCTGAAATGGGTAAGGAATGATAGGGCCCCTCTAATTATTTTTTTTCTTCTTTTCAGTATTACAGCCATGAAATTCCCTTCATCAATTTCTAAAAATATCTGTGCTATTTGTAAGTTGAGAAGGAGTGTATCACCTCTCACTCATAACTTTTTCCATGAACAAAAGTAGTCTTTAAAGTTAGAAAATGGAGCTCACCTTTTGGTTTTAGTATTATATTTCTGCGGGATTAATTTATATTTTCAATGGAGCTGTATTGGATATATCCATTGTATCCTTTTTTTTTTTCAAGAATTTGAATGCTTTATTTCTATATTTCACCATCACTTGAAATCTTTTTTTCCTTGGTCTTTTCCATTTTAATAAGTCATAAGAATATCCTCCAAATTGTTCAAGCTAAGAACAAGCTTAGAAGTTCTACCAATTCGTCTCATAGTCACATTCCATATTCAACTCATTAACAACCATATCAAGTTTATTCCAAGTTCTACCTCACATTTGTTCCTTTTTATTATCCTTATTAGCAAAACCTTATTCTATCATGATATTCAATTATTATGACAACTGCGACCCTATTTCTTCCTATTTTGTTCCTCTCCTTGTAGAGTAGCAAGAGGAAAACACAGTAAAGAAAAACTGATCATCATTCTTGTATTTAACAATGCTAACGGCTTTCTTGGCGCTTGCAGGAAGACTCATGTGTTGTTTTTACACTTGATCTTAGCCAAAAGACAAAGAAGCGATCCTATGTAGCTCTTAAATTAAAAAAAAAAAGGAAGAAGAATATTTGGGTGTTAGATATATGGATTTTTTAATAGTATGCCCAAGAGTTTCCAGAAAATGATCTCTTTTATTCTTCCATTGCTTTATGACAACTTTTTGATAAACCTGCAAAAACAAGGTAAGTTTGAAGCCTCTCGCTCTATTTTCTGCTTCTGAAGTCCAAGGGCTTTAGCTATTTGAAACTTCTGGAGCTTTCCTGCAAAAGGACTGGCAGTACCTTGCACTTCTACTCATGAGAAACTCTCTCAGGCCTAGATTAAGGTTTATGATTTCATAAGGTGCATTTTAAACACTCTCACAGCAACTTGGTAGGTATTTAAAGAACATTATTTTGATAAAGGTTTTGTGATTTTCTGAGGACCTGCAAGTTTTTTGGAGGAAGGCGAGTGCTAGGTCAATGATAACTGGGACACTGATAAACTCTCTCAGATTTATAAATATGCCTTCTTCTGTGTCAGAAAAACCGAACTACACCTTTCACAATGTTTTCCTATTTAGAAGAAATACAGCAAATTACAGAGTAGGAGGATTAGTGCATATATTTCTAGAGCCCTCTCTTACTTTCTAAACTTGTGCTCTGCAAATGAACAACTGGATAGATTCAGATAAAACTTTCGAGACAGGATTATCGCCCCAGGACATTCACACCTCTTCATTCTCAAAAAATAGGAATAAAATGCCATAGATACATTCAATGTCTGAATTTGTTTTTCTGATTTTTTTTGAATGTGGCAAATAGATTCAATCTTGAAGGATATTTAATGTTGAAATAGTACAACTACGGAAAAATTATGCGTATCAGCAATCATAAACCTTTGGACTTTAAGGACTGTTAAGTATGATCTAGTTCAAACATAAAGGTTTCTGAAAAGGGCATTTGGCAGTCATCGTATTCAATCCAATTTCTTTCCCCATTCGGGGTGACCAGAGACCAACATACAGAAGTTCTAAGATAGTTGATTCCTGGGGCCACCTTGGGCAGCCAACTGCTATTAAAGACTGCTTTTAGTTCTCTCACTAATATCTATAAATTTCACAATGTTAAAGGATCAATTTTAATCCTTATTTTACGGTCAGTCATTCAGGAGCCTCTCTTGCGCCCAGGCTTCTGACTTCTGTGTGTTATTCATTATATAATTCTCATTGAAATTGTCTAATAGTTTTCCTCTGCTTTATTTCCAAAAAGATTATTTGGGCCTGGCACAGTAGTCTAGCGGCTAAAGTCCTCTCCTTGAATGCCCAGGGATCCTATGTGGGTGCCAGTTTGTGTCCCGGCAGCCCTGCTTCCCATCCAGCTTCCTATTTGTGGCCTGCAAAAGTAATAGAGGATGGCCCAAAGCCTTGGGACCCTGTACCTATGTGGGATACCTGGAAGAGGCTCTGGGCTCTGGACTCCTGGCTTCGGATTGGCTCAGCTCCAGCCGTTGTGGCTGCTTGGGGAGTGAATCATTGGACAGAAAATTTTGCTCTCTGTTTCTCCTCCTCTCTGTGCATCTACCTTTCCAACAAAAATAAACAAATCTTTAAAAAAACAAAAATAAAAAACAAATACCTGTTCCAAAGGTGTTTTTTCAAGGCACTTAGATTTTCTATAAATATGATAACTCAAAAAATTAATAGTTCCTTAATGACCTGCATTCACATATCAATGAAATTACTATGTTGTATTTCCAGTTACATCTCAGAGATTTTTACTCATCATGAAAAATGAACTTTAGTATTCTCTATCCCAGTTGTTAGACTTACCAATTTCCATGTTAGAAACTAATAAAACTCCCTTTTCTCTTGCTCCCTTCCTGGCTGCAATCCATTCTGTTACAAAATTCAGCCAGCATTTTCTTCCAATAAATTCTTCCATTAATTTTGTATTGCACCAGTTTTATTATACCCTAGACCATACTTATCATTTCTGTTTTGTCGCATTCAAGAGCCTCCTGACCTGCACCCTTAACTTGAGAGGTACTCCTTCAAATCCTGTTATCTGTACAGATAAAATCAACATTTAAAACGCAAGTCCATTAATCATTGTTTTTCCCTTGTCCAGTGACTTCCCATTGTCTGTTAGCATCCAAACTTTTTGCTTCCTCTCCTCTCTAGGCCATCCCTATGAATCTCTTACCCTTTGTCGTGGAACACCCTGCCTCTCCCTTCATACTCCAGTTGCAAAACATTGCTTATGTTCCTCACTTAGAAACCATGTCCCTTCATTGTTATGACTTCATTCATATCATACCTCCTTCCTCTCAGTTTTAGAAACAAATTAACCTGTGGGTACATGTCATTGCACAGTGAGTTGAAGTGCCTTTTGGATACCCATATTCCACATTCAAGCACCGGTGGAAGTTCAGGCACCTTCAGGTTGATCCAGCTCCTGGTTAACCAGCCTGGGAGGCAGCAGATGGTGATTTGAGTGCTTGGGTCTCTATCACTGACATGGGGAACCCAGTGGAATTCCAAGCTCCTGCCGCAGTCTATCCAAGCCCTGGCTGTTGCTGATATTTGGGAAATAAAATGATAAACAGTAGATGGCCTTTCTTTTCCATTGCCTCTCTCCTTCTGTTCCTGTCCCTTTGTCTGACTCTGTGAATGAAAACACATTAAAAAGTAAATGTCCTCTGGGAGGCTTCTTCAGATGACTATGGATTATTTCCTTAGTTTTCATGTACTTAGGTTTTACCTTTTCGTTATGGCATTTTTAATTACTTGCTTACATATTTGCTTTTTGAATGATGCAAGAATCATTAAGTACAGGAGCTGTGTCCTTTTTATTTCTATTCCCAGGACCCTGGGCCAAAGCTTGAAACATAGAAGTCTCTCAGCAACTATCTGCGGGGTGAATGCTGGTGAAAGAGGAAGACCTTTGTTAGCCTTCCTCCTATAAATTCTGCAGTCTCCATTCTGGCCAGCTGGGGCTTGGGTGCTTCCTTCTGGGAGCTTCCTTGTTGGCTTGATCTGTGTGGTCTTTCAGATTTATAGGTTGGGAACATGGGAAACAGGGAGGTAACCGAGCCCTTTGGTCTTCTTGTTTGCCCTGGTAAAATTCACAGCTTTGGCCATTCAGATGTGTAAATATTTCTGAAATGTATTCCCTATTTTCTGTTCAGCCCAACACATTGTTTGCCCAGATACTTCAGTAAGTTCTTCCTAATTGGCTTCCTTGTCCTAAGTCTCATTTCCCACACATCATGTAACCACAATGATCTTTCCCAGATGCTAAGATGCTATTAAGTACTAAAACTCTTAGACAAAAGCCCAAATGCCTTCATGTAGCTTTCAGCAATGTATTTTATAATTTGGCTCATGCCTCAGTCTTGTATCCTTGGCCATCTGGTATCCAACTAGATCAAACAGCTTTGGGTTCACTGAATCTATCTTATTTCACCTCTTTGGATTTTGGGGGCCTTCTTCCCTTCTACCTTTGTCCTTACTCCCAGTCCAACTCATCATGTCAAAATCTAGGTAGGGATCATTTACCTCTCCTCCTTTGCTGCTTTCTCTGCCCACGTTTGTTCTCTGGCGTGTGAGCCTCACACCATCCTAGCTGCCTTCCTACTGTTTATGTAGCCCATGAAACTAGTCAGAAGTAGGCACAAACCATGCCAACTGTGCTCCCTTTTGTGCAGCTTGCACTAGAACAGGCACTTGTACAGATCTGTTCTGAATAATGGTAAACGAATCACTACATACCCGACTACAAAATCATTTTGTATTATCTACTGAAGTTTGTCCTGCTGAGAAGTTACAAAAGACAGAGAACTAATATTCTAGTATATGAAAAATCTTAGCAAGATTTGCCCTGATGGTTTATTGTTCGTTACTATTTCAGTGACCCAGTGTTTTTTTGAACAATCAAGAACTTGGATTTCATCACCTCTATGTCTCCCTAGCTCTGACAGTCTGCATGTCTCAAAATAAATCTCTAATCAGGGAATTCGGGAGAATAAAGGGGCTAAGATACATAACCGCCTTCCTACTTCTGAAAGGGCGAAATACTCTCTGTGCCATGGTGAATGGGTATCTTTAAGTCACTGGCAATAATACAATAAGCCAGGAATAGCTTTTTGGGGAGCTTTTATGTTATTTGGAACTGGTTTCCTGACAACAGTGCGGGCACAAGGAGACAAGCTTTTGAATACTGTTGTCAGGCGTCCTATCTTTCTGTGAGCTGTAGGGGTGAAGTTTCTCAGTGACTCAGCAGAATGGTCCTATTTTTAGGCCTGGAGGTAAGCTCGCAATGCTGTAGAGATGGGAGTCAGGGAGGAAGTGTCACTAGTGCGCCTGAGTCTGGTTTTATTTATAAATATTGTGCTGATGAATTTTAAATTGGCCATATGCATTGTGAGGACCAAAATAGGTCAGACCTCCTGCTGAGTTCCCACAGTTGTGTCAAAAGAGACCAAAGTAAAAATTTGTGTATGTAATACAAAATAGTGGGTGTGCTGCGTCTGGGGCTTTGTTTAGTGCTTGAAGTATTAATACAACGTGGAGAACAATGCATCTTACCTTCTTCTTCTTGCAAATGAGTCAAAGACTCAGTTCTTCAAGAAATTTAGGATTTTCTCTCTGTCTCTCTTTCTTCTCTCTCTCTCTCTCTCTCTCTCTCTCTCTCTCTCTCTCTCTTTTCCCCCATGGTGAAATGCCCATAAGGCAGCTGCTTGTTTCTCAGGGATGGCACTGGTGGTAGGAAGGTCCAGGGAAGGTGATGGAATTCTCGGGCTGGCCCTGTCACCACCACACACATCTACATTCAGGCACTCGTGTCCCCTGACCTCTCATATGCTGAGTTCTGGGAGATGGACAGGGTAGAGGCTCATCTCTAAATAAATTCCAATGAGGCAAGACTAGTGACCGATGAAGCTGTCTACAAACTAAGCCTCTTCTTAGTTCATGCTTCTTGTTGTATCAGCAGTATTAACTGTAACACTAGTGTTATTGCTGCCATCATAGTTAGATAATGAGTTGGGTCAACAGAAAGCTAAATTTAGAAAGGTAAGAATTGGTTTCTGACTTATGGACAACCCACTTAAGATAAAAGTATTAGAGCCTTAACTTTTTTTGATCTTTAAAATAGGACTTGCTTAAACAAGGCAGACAGGCCAGGGAAAGATGTCACAAGGATTGGTGAAAATTTTCTTTTTTCTTTTTTTTTTAAAAAGATTTATTTATTTATTTTATTATAAAGTCAGATATATAGAGAGGAGGAGAGACAGAGAGGAAGATTTTCTGTCCAATGATGCACTCCCCAAGTGCCCACAACGGCTGGTGCTATGCCGATCCGAAGCCGGGAACCAGGAACCTCTTCCGGGTGTCCCACGCGGGTGCAGGGTCCCAAGGCTTTGGGCCGTCCTCAACTGCTTTCCCAGGCCACAAGCAGGGAGCTGGATGGGAAGTGGGGCTGCCTGGATTAGAACTGGCGGCCATATGGGATCCCGGTGTGTTCAATGTGAGGACTTTAGCCACTCGGCCATGCTGCCGGACCCGATGAAAATTTTCTTAAATTGATTACTACAACAGGTAAGCTGGGAGGGATTGTTGAAGTGGGTTTCACGGCTAACCTAGTTAACAAACACCTCTCCAATATGCACACATGGGCTTCTGAGTTCTGCTCAGGTCCTGCTTCTCAGGGACTACTTTTAAGTCTGTTTCATACTCCATTGACTGGCAGGTAGCCATGGATACACTGGAACAATTTCTTTTTAACACACCCACCATCATGCCCTTATGGGGAGAAAAACAGATCACTACCCCACCTCCAGGGCAGACAAAAGTTCAGCTCTGTGCGCATGTTAAAGTGTGGAATTCTCAAAGCCATGGTCTGAGGAGCGCATTTCTACACCTCCAGCTAAGAGGCTAACTATGCAGGAAGGAAGGGTGCAAAGTTCAGACCGTGGGAAGAGGTGAGTTCCATGCTGATGGAGCTGACCTGAGAGGAAGGATAGTGGGAATTTGGATCTGTTGTGCTTGATTGGTCAGCACCTGCCTCAGTTTAGAAGGGAGGTTGTGTGCAGGAGCACTAGTTACAGGTGGCCAGGTGCTTCACGGTGCGAGGTTGCCACAATTTCACAAGTACATCAGCAGGGGGTGAAACCCAGGGGGTCTCAGCGATAGACCACCCATCCAGGTAATGTGGTACCGTGACAGCATTCTAATAGAGAAATATGGGAGACAGTTATGGTGAACTTCTCCATTTATTAGCAACCAAACACAAGCTTATACAGAGCGGGTCCAGGAAAAGAAGCCTCAGGGTTTCAACAATTTTTATATTGGATGTAAGTATCTATGACATATTATAAGGCTAGCCAATCAGTACAACTCCCAAGTACTTTGATAGGTGGCACTGTGTAGCCTACCACCACCCACACCCTGGACTTGTTTGTTACAAAACTATCACCACATTTCCACAAGATGGGTATGTGCCCGGGTAGGCAAGGGAAGGAGGCAACCAAGTTACTGGAAACCACACAAATTACCAACAGAAATTGAGAGGGAGGGAGGTACTCAGAAGACCTTGGGCTTCTTGCCAACTGCATGGGCTCACAGGGGTCTCAAGGTGCCGTCGAGACAGGAGAAGGGTCTCAAGGTTTTTGCTGAAACCAACAATGGGTCTCGAGTCTCCAGAAATGCACAGAAATCTTTTTCCAACTGCCCCTCGCACAGGCTTAGCAAGCCGAGACCCATCTTGGCACTCATTTGCCTACATATGTTCTACTCACTAGGCCACATGGTGCCGTGACAGGGGCTGTGAAGGCCCAAAGGTTCATACTTTGGAATGCACAGTAAGTCACTACTGCTAAGCCAAGTAAATCTGTTTATGGAGCTGTTCTTGTTTATTCATTTCTGTAAGGATAACATGTGGCCAAACGGAGGCCGTGGATCTAGCTTGGGAAGTTTGGGGAACAGAAACAGATATCTGCAGATGGTGAGTGGTCTTTGGTACAGTAAATTATTAACATTAATGACATAAAACATTTGACTTCAGAGCTCAGGGTTTTTATTTTAGTATAAAACTGCTTTCCAGTATGGCAGCCACTGGTCATGTGTAGCCACTGCAATTTAAATTAATAAAAATTAAATAACTCAAATGCTCCTATAGTAACCATATTTAAAGTACTTTAAAGCTATGATTTTATCTTTCCAATAACTCTTGATCATTTCATATTAGTACATAAACAGCTTCTTCATTTATTTTGAGGATATGTAAGATTCCATTTATTGGATATACATATACCATTTCTAATCGTCTTCTTTTATAAATTATGCTGCAAATAACTTATACATACAGATCCTTTTGATTTACACTGGTGCTGCATGTTGATAAATCTATGAAGATGTCATAAACTGAAAATGCATTTAAGGTACCTGCTTGATATTGTTGCTCAGCAATACATGATACTGTGGTATACCTGGGATTTTTGCCCTTGTGTTGGAGTGGCTGACAAGGAGCAGTTCTGGCGGCCTTTGGCCAGCATCACCGGGGACAATCCTATCAAAGATAACTAGCCCAGGAAAAGATCAAAACTCAAAATTCAAAGCCTGGTTCCCACTGCAACATGTAGCATTTTCAAAGCATCAAAGTGTTCAAAAGTTCTAAGGGAAACCTTTGCAAGTCAAGGGCCATCTATATGTCATTTCACAGTTGAGGCATTCTGTGTGAAGACAGATTTTTGGAAGCAACTTCTGTTTGATGTTTGGAGAGATGTGCGTAAGTTTCTGAAATAGGAACTAGATAGATTTACCCTTTTGCTGTCTGTGTGATTATCTCCACATCGTCACCAACAGGACACAGTATCCATTTTTTTAAATTGTATTTTAATATAACTCAGCTTTAAGTTTGTTTTATTGTGCGTGGGAATAGAGCTTTTTGTGTGTTTCAGAATCATGTGATTTTTTTTTCCCAAAAGGAATACTTATATTTGAAACCTTTTCAAAAAAAGATTTATTTTATTTTTGTTGGAAAGGCAAATACACAGAGACAAAGAGGTACAGAGAAAAAGATCTTCTGTCTGCAATGGCCGGAGCTTGATTGACATTTTGTCCTCTTTGTGTCAGCATGTCATTTTTAAACACTGATCTTTCTGCTTACTATTTTGTAAGGATGATGACTAAGTTAAAATTTTTTATTTCTTGTTTAGAAAGGATAATTTCTTGAGAGGTAAAGACAGCAACAGGAGAGATTACTTCCATCCACCGTTTCAGTCCCCAGAATACCTGAAACAGGTGGAGCTGAGTCAAGGGCAAAGCGAGAACCTGGACATCAAAGATGGGCCTCCCACTTGGGTGGCAGGAATATACTCACTGAAGACATCTCTGCAGCCTCAGAAGAGTCAGGAAGACAGTGGGGACAGAAGCCAGGGCGAATGGCTGAACCCACACAGCTTGATAGAAGAAAAGATTTAACCAAGTTCTTAACTAGTAGTCTAACGGCCCACGTCTGGGGATCTATTTGAGCTGTGCTGTTGGAGTTTTCACCTGCTCTGTGATATTTTTCTGGTAGCTTTTCTTTTTTGACATTTGGTCTACATATTTATCTCAACATATTTCTCTTGTAGTATTGTTACATAATACTAGGCTGGTCTCTTCTTGTTGTTCTGTCTTTGGAGGAAGCAAATGTTCACTGAGTGGCAGATGAACACAGCCTAGTAATTCTCCATGCTAATGAGATGTAAAAAAATCCTTGGGTTTGTAGGGATTTTAGGTAGAGTTTTTCTTCTCCGACTTTAGCATTCTATTACAATCTAAATTCACAGTGTTAACAGATGAGTCAACCTGTTTTTTTTTGTCGTTTTTCTTCCAAGCATATTTTCTATTGTTACTGAACTGTTAGCTTTGCTTTTTAAAATTCTCACTGCATGTATATACGTGATTGGTCACCAAACTTTAAACATTTCTGGAACTGCGCTAGGCACAAGGAAGGGTTCGAGATTCTGGTTAAAATGTTCTTTTGACTTAGGTGAAAGGTATCTTTGTTTCAAGTTCTTAAGCCTTTAAGGACCCAACGTGTTGTAAATCCAAATTGAGAAATTATTTAGCAACTCATGGCCATCGCTCTCTCCTGGGATGCAGAGATCGGCACAATCACAAATGTTCCCATGACCTCAGTGCATCCTTCTTCTCATAGCTTGTCCTATCACCCTGAGAGACTAAGTCATTGTTTCAAATACCATGAGCAGTAACGGATTATGCCATTGTCAACAGGGAATTTGGACACCTCTTGGGAGTTTGGGAAAGAATTGAGCAGTCGGGGGTCTTGAGAAAGAAAGTTTAAATTATTTTGTCATGCTTCTTTTTGAATAGCATGAATAATTAAATAAACTCTAACATCTCCAACTATCATTTCGCAGTATTGCTGTGCATTCATTTCATTTCTTACCATTTGCGATTCATGGCTCTGAAAATACTCTTAAATTAGCACAATATTTGTCACTGTTGCACATGAAGAATTTATGAAACACTTTGCCCTATTAAATAATTCACAGAAATCTTAAATAGATACACATATAGATTTAGGTATAACATGAGGGAACCAGTTCATAATACTAACAATTAGGAGGATGTTGGCTGCTAAATTTCAAATAGTCTTATTTTTATAAAAAATGTATTTGGGAAGAGGTGTTTGAGCAGCAATTAAGTTGTTGCTTACACACCGACTCTCCATCTCAGAGTGCCTAGCTTATATCCTGCTTTTCTGTTTCCTATCTTCCTGAGATTTTGTACTCTTGGAGACAATAAATTCTTTTTAAGTTTTTTTCTTTTTATTTGAAAGGCAAGCTTTATAAGGAGAGACGGAGAGAAGAATCTTCCATTAACTGGTTCACTCCTCAAATATCCCCAAACAATTGGAATTGAGTGGATCTGAAGCCAGGAGCTAGGAGTGTTTTCCAAGTCTCCCACACAGGTGCAGAGGCCCAAGGGCTTGGGTCATCCTCTGCTGCTTTCCCAGGCTACAAGCAGGGAGGTAGACTGGAGGTAGAGCAACCAGGACACAAACTGGCACCCATATGGAATGTCAGTGCCACAGGTGGACGATTAGCTTGCTATGCCAATGCACTGACCCCAGAGAAGTAGTAGATAATGCCTCATGTGCTTGGGTCCCTGTTGTGCATGTGGGAGACCTGGACTGAGTCCTAGGCTCCTGGCTCTGGCTTGACCTACCCTGACAGTTGAGGGTATCTGGGGAGTGCTCCAGCAGATCTTTCCCAGTGGTGTCTTTGTTTCTTTATCTTTTGAAATGATAGTGGAAATAAACATAAATTTTTTAAATTATTGGAATAAATTCCATTTTCTAAATTAAATGAGAGTATTTCATTTTATTAAAGTCATAATTTACAACTTTGATATTTGTGTACTGTAATTTCTTTTATAATTTTGGCTATTTTTAGAATTGAGTTTTAAAAACATGTATTTGAACGGCAAGTATATGGATTCCTTTCATTATATATATAGTATATACATATACTATATAGTTTACTATATTATATGTAATACATATTATATATCATAAATGAGACACGTTTATGTATATATGTATATATATATGTGTATATATATATATTCAAGATAGACTCAGCTAGGGGAGTGGATAGAGAGAGATCTTGCAGCCACTGGTTTGTTACCTGAAACAGCCACAATAGTTGGGGCTATTCCAGGCTGAAGCTAGCTAGATGACCCAAATTTCCTCTGTCTCCTTTGTGGGTGACACGGTCCCAAGTACTTGAGTTATCTTCCATTTCCCCAGGTGTATTATCAGGGAGCTGGATCCAGAAAAGAACACTGGGGACCCAGACCATTGGTCTCATATAGGATGCTAGCACTGAGAAGTGGCAGCTTAACCCGCAGCTGTACATCACCAGCCTCTAAAAAAAAAAAAAAGGAAGTAATATATCTTGAAAAATGACCTTTTCTTTTTTTCTTTTTATATTTACCTTCATATGCAGTTTTGATCAACATACATTTAAATTTTGAAATCTGTGTGTATAATACAATTTTTAATACTTTAGATATTTTTATAGAATAAAACTGTGTAAAAGTATCCTGATCATGTAACACAGTGCTATTTTAAAGCAGGAAAGGAAAAAAATGTTATTGAAAAAACACATAGCAATTGGTTAATGAAACATATTTGACATTATTATTTGAGTATTACTGATCGATCCAAGACAACTCAGAATTGTGCAATAAAGTTAGTGTCATTATTTTGTTGATCTTAAGTCATAACAAAATTTAACTGTCAAGTGGCTTCAGTTTTTCTGCTTAAATATAAACTTGACAAGGTAATACACTGAATCATTATTGGAAAGCCTCGATAAGCAAGTTTTGTGTATTTTGACATGCAGTAGGTCACCTTTTGCTTGTCATTTTTTTTCCAGGTCATGCATAAGCAAGTGAAGATACACTTGAAGGAGCTCATTGTCCAAGTTGCAAGTTTTTCAACTGTCTTCTGCGTAAACCTCATTTTCATTTCCATTTCTTTCATTGCGTTCACTGAATTTTCCCTTTACAGGGTCTCTAATGCCAGGGATATTACACTTTACAAATACATGAAAGTTTTGTAGTGCAGCACACATAATAGGCATTTGTCATGTATGTGTGAATTGGACTCAACTGAGGAGAGAGGGCATCCTCAAGAGCCATGGTGGGTGGGTGTCAGGGAGGCACAAGTGATGCTAACTAAGAGACAGTTGAATGCTGTTGCAGCTATGCAATTTGCCTTAGAAATCATCTTACATAATTTTTAGAAATATAAAGTGGTAGGTTCACATTTCATATCATAATCTCTTTTGAAAGCCAGAAAAGATTTAGAAAACATTATTATGTTAATCCAAAAAGTCTTGTTTGTTCTGAGTCTCTCTTCAGGAAAGATCTGGAAAGAATTCTCAGGTGCTTTTGTTCACAGCTCAAATGCTAACCAATGCCATCTTACCGGCTACAGGATCACTTTTAAGATTTTCCCAAAAACTGTATATGGCTTTACCTTCACAGCATGAACTAAGCTTACCTACATTCCTAACATGAAGGGAAATAAACATACTAGACAAAGTCAGGGGAAGTTTGAGAAAATGAAGCAGTGGGGCAGGAGTATAAGAAACAAAACAGGAGGGCAATTTGTTGGTGTCGCTTAAGGAGACATGTTCCGCAAGGAGAAATTTTTTTGCCTTGATTTTTTTTTAACTGCAACTGTGAAGTCTGTATTATTTGAAAAGATGGTAAAAAGTTTGATGATTAAATGGCTTCTTTTCATTTGCTGTTTTGTGAAGCATTTCACTCTCCAATCCTTGTGCTTGAAGATGTATTTCTAGCTAATGCAGAGCAGAAATGTTGCTAAGGGGAACATGCTATGTGCTGGGAACTGACTATAAATAGATGCCTTCATTAATTGACTCGGCTACCATGGATATAGAGAAGGGGTGGCAGAACAAGGTTGTGGTTTCAAATTCTGTGTGCCAGAGTGTGAATGTATATGCGTATGTTTTCATTGAAAAGATTCTCTAATTAGCATGATCAGATAAACATATCATTTGGCATACAATATTCGATCTGTATATTATCTATTATACATAATACATGTGTATTTTATCACATATAGATACTATTTTATCATAAATATAAAAATTAAAAATTAACAAGTTTAAATTTAAAAATTAAAAACACCGGAGTCTACATAGTTCTCCTCTTTCCCTTTTCCTTAATGTCCTGCCTGGGACTTTTACAAACAGGACTTAGTCAGTGAACTGAAAAAAAAAAAAAAAAAGAAAAAATATTATTTGATTTCTTCCCTGATACAAAGAAGAAAAAAGATTTTTTAATTTTTACATTTTATTTTATTTTAAATTTTATTTATGGATTTTATTATTTGAAAGAGAGACAGAGATCTTCCATTTGTTACTGCACTCCCCAGATAGCCACAGCAGCCCATGCTGAGCCCGGCCAAAACCAGGAGCTAGGACCTTCATCCGTGTCTCCTCGTCAGGTGGTAAGGTCCCCAACACCTGGACCACCTTGGGCTACTTGTCCTAGACTGCTCGCAGTGAGCTGAATAGGAAGTGCAACATTCAGAACATGAATTAGCACCGCTGTAGCTTTCCCTGCTACACCACAATGCTACCCTTGAGGAAAGATTTTATATATGGAGTAAATGAGCTTGTAGCTTAGGTATTGCACTTAGACCTTTGGGTTGGAAGCTCCCAAATTATTTTAATAGAAACATTGAAATTCAAGCATAACTGTTTTCCTTTTTCCAGCTAACAGTTATTTTGCATGTTCCCTCATTGGGAATTAGTTCATCTGGATCACTATGTCCCCTTCCTCCACTTAAGTGGCTTATCCTCTCCACCGCTATAATCAGGAGGCAAAGAATTGGAGTGGAGATGCTCCTGTGTTGTGAACTCAATGAGCTAAGGCTCCAATCAGGGTGTGGACCTTCTCCCTTCAGAGGCCATTCTTAATGACGTCATGCCTAGATTACTAGACCTTCCTTCTGAATTTTGATGATGTCTTTGTGCCTAAAAATCAAATAGTTTTCTTTGGTGACTTTCTAAAGTCAAGCTAAAATTTCCAAGAACTCTCTTTATTTTGGGCGTCACTAATTCCCATATGAAATTCATCTACAAAAATCCTGCCTAGTGCTTGATAAAAAGATCAAATGCATAACAGCAAAGCCTTTGCCAAACAGCTAGAATTTGTAAGTCTTTCAAATGTGGCAATAATTAGATGAAAGTTAAGCCCCTGGGTATTTGACAGGTTGAGTCAAAATATTCTTTTGTGGATGAAAACCGACCCTTATTTTATTCACAAACATTTATTATCTACTTTTTATGATATGTGTTTTTTCATATACTGGATAAATGGTTGCAAACAAAACAATCAAAATCCTTGTCTACATGGAATTTATCTTCAAATATTCTAAATCTTTATTTTTGTTGTTGTTGTAGTTGTTCTTTGCTGCTGCTTAGTAGATATAAGGACCCTTTACTAACAAATTAGGAGTAGGGAAAAGAAGACTTCACTAGCAGAGTCCTTATAATTTTCGGATTTACTCATTAAATTATCTTTAAAAATGATCAAGAGGGAGAGATAGAAAGAAGAGGGAGAGATAGAAAGAAAGATCTTTCATCTATTGGTTTACTTTCCAAATATCTATGACAACCAGGACTGGGCCAGCTACAGCTAAGGGCCCCAGATTCCATCTGTACCTCGTATGAGGGTAGCAGGAACCAAAACATTACAGCCACTCTTAGCTGCCTCTTCTGGTACATCAACAGGAAACTGGGTAAGAAGCCGAGTAGCTAGCACTCAAAACCAGCACTCTAAAAGGTGATGCGGGTGTCGTAAGCAGTGGATTAACTCACTGCTTCTGCAGTTTTAAAAAAATGTTCCAAAGGACTACAGCGGTGGCACAGAAGGCTAATTGTCGGCCTGATGCACCAGCATTCCATATGGGGAGTGGTTCATGTTCTGGCTGCTCTACTTCTGACCCATCTCTCTCTGCTTATGGCCTTGGAAAGCAGCAGAGAATGGCTCAAGGCCTTGGGCCTACATCCATATGGCAGGCCGGCTCACAGCTTCGAAACAGCTCAGCTCTGGCTGTTGCAGCCTTTTAGGGAGTAAACCAGCAGGTAAAAGACCTCTTTCTGTTTCTCCTTCTCTCCCTGTAAAAATCTGCCCTTCAAGTAATATATCTTTAAAAAAAAATGCTGTTGTGCTAATGTGTCCCATCCTAATACCCACAATCTGGTGACATAAAAAGCAATAATTTCCTGTTTTAAAAATTCTATAATGAAGTATTTCTATATCTTGATCATGTAAAAATATTACTAGTTGAAGAGATATTTTAAGAATTAGCAACAGGTGCTTGAAAATTCTTTTAGTTCTCTTTGGTTAAATATATTCCTTTTGTTTTTGATTTTGCATGAGATGCAATTATTGAGTAATAAATCAATCAATCACAAAAACAGTATCGACTGTTTGTGATAACTTAGAATAATAAGGGTTATCTCACTGAGCATAATGGTCTCTAGTTGGGACCATTTATTCATAAGTGGTAGAATTTCATTCTTTTTGATGGCTGGGTAGTATACCAGAGTAGATGAACCACAGTGCCTTTGTTCACTCTGGGTTGTTTCCATATCTTCACATTGATGGCCATTTGGGTTGTTTCCATATCTTCATATCGTGGATATAGGATTACAGGTTATTTTCTCATATGCAGATTTCATTTCCTTTGGATATATTCCCAGAAGTGGGATAGCTGGGTTATACAGCAGCTCAATTTTCAGTTGTCTTAGCATTCTCCATAGAGATTCCCATAGTGGCTGCACTTGCCTACATTCCCACCAACAGTGAAATAGGGTACTTTTCTCCCCACACCCACATCAACAGGTGTTGTTAGTAGAATTCGAAATGTAGGCCAATATCCTTAGACAATTATGCTCATTGAAATAAACCAATCCCCAAAGGGCAAGTATCATATTTTTTCTCTGGGGTAAGGTGACCTTCATGGAAAATACAAGTTCAACAGATACATTGTCTATACCTACGATGTCACGATGCTCTTAAATGGCAGAACGATGGCTATGTGACTGTTATTTAAGACTTTACTATTAGATAGTATAGTGGAACTCAGTGGGCAGGGGAAATGGAAGGATAGAAGAGGAAATAACTGAGCCTATGAATTATATTATGAAAAATAAAATAAATAAAATAAATAGAATGAGAAGGGTAAGACGGCCAAAAGACATACTTTAACAATACCACTGATCATGCAAATGCAAGCTGGTAGTAGTCATTTCAAGGGGGAGGCTGACAGATAAAATGGGCTTTAGGACATTATAAGAGAAAATCTAAGTCCCCACATGAGCTCATTCAATTTATTTTTGTAGCCTCTGTTTACCATTTTTTTTGATAAAATTACTTTTATCCTCGCTGATAAAACAAATATTTTTATTCAAGCTCTTCTAAGGCCAATATGAGTTTGGCTGGAGCTGTTGAATTGTTTCTATTCATAAATTTATTATTAAAGCCCATATATTTTCTCTGACTCTACTTTTATTAGGTAAGGTTGGAAAAATATACTCTACTTTTGAAGAATTCATCTTCCACTGATGGTTCTTTTGCTACTGTTTTATTTTAGTTTTTTTCCATAATGCGGTTTTGTTGGTATAGTGATTCTCCCCTACTCCACCTCCCCTAATTCCTTCTTCATCTCCCCCGCTCACTGCCCCAGCACTATTTTCTCCCAAATTATTACAATAGTAGCAGTCACAAGTTCTTCAGCAGCAGTCATAAGTACAATCTTCTGTTATTTAAGTGTATCATGGCATGGTCAGTATAGACTATGGTAGGAAGTCTAGTATCCTATTGTCACATTATAGTTAACAGTTTCATTGGGAGTCATCCTTACATTTGTGAGTCGAGTTGCATATTGCAATGTAGCTTCACTCCCCGAGAATCTATGTAATACATATTTACCTAGTTATCTATTTGTGTTATGTTGAGTGTTTTTAAATGCTCTGAAGCTCACTTCAGAGTTAGCAATGCTTTCTGAGGCAAGTGAGTCATTTCATGGGCAATACTCACACTCTGTGGAATCTGTGGGGCTGCTTGGCTGTCTCTGCCAATTGGAAACAGCAGAGACACTGCTGACTTCAGTCCTCATACCCAAATAAGGAGAGGCAAGGCATCTTAAAGACAGACAGGGCTTTGGTGCATTTTATGGAGAGAAGGTGACAAGACTCTGCAGGAACTTAGCTACATGCACATTTTCAGAGGGCTCCATGCTTTCCTTCCCTTCCTTCAATATCCTGTGCATCCTCAAATAAAGAGTGGACAGAGCAGGGGACATCATATCTATCCTTCCATCTGGAAGCTGCACTGACAATCTTTTAGGTTCTAAAATATAAACTTGGTATACTGATTTCCATTGAGACAGAGTTTTAAATTTATTATCATTTTGATGATGCTAGATTTTTATCTTATTCTATATTCATAAGCTTAACCTTTCACTAAATAAAGAACTCAACAAGTGGTAAGTCGAAACATCATTGTATATATATATTTATATATAAATATATAATTTTATATATATATAAAATTCATTCCAGAGGCCACCGGTTCACTCTCCAAAGCCCACAGTGGCAGGGACTGGGCTGAGATGGAAACTGAGAGTTGGAATGGCAATCCACATCTTCCATGTGGGTGACAATAACCCAACTAGTTGAGCTGCTGCATTCTCAGATCTGTATTAGCAGCCATAATTGCAAACCCAATCTATCACTTCAGTGTAGACTGGGGACATCTTGTCTAGGGACTAAACACTGATTCCTTCATAAAACAAAAACAAAACAAAACCTTTATTTTTCATTTTATCTGAAAGGAAGTGAGAGAAAAATAGAGAAACAGACCCAGATTGTCCATCCGAAGGTTTACTTTCCAAATACTAGCAGTATGTAGTGCTGTGCCAGGCCAAAGACTTGAGTCTGGAACTCCATCTGGTTCTCCCATATGGGTTTCAGAGACTCAAGGACCTGATCCATAACCTACTGCCTTCCAAGATGCACATTGGTGGAAGCAGCAGGGATTTGAACCAAGGACTTTGATGAAGTGACTTAAGCAGGTACACCAGATGTCTGCCCCCCTTCTTTCAACATTCCCAGGAAAAAGAGATACCCCAGCAGTCAGAATAAGCCCTCCGCTTAAGAATCACTGGTTTCGACTAGAAAGTCCCTGAGAGGTTGGCATCGCCTTACTCATTGTTGGATAATGGTGCTTGGCACTTAAGAGGAACTTAATACATTGTTGTTGGTTTAATGAATCAATGAGAAACATTTGTTATGCTGCAGTTTTAAATGCATACAGCTGTGCAACACTCACCAGCTCCAAGAGAAAAGAATGCTGTTGGCTTGCTGACCCTACTTCTGGTTTTGGTTTGGGTTTCTGCAACATCTGCAGGGCAGTATTGGCTGAAGAAAAACATGCGAGCAGAACAAGGCTGCTGTAACTGTCATTGCTCTTCAGAGTATAGACATTTTATACGCTGAACAAGAGTAGTACTTCCTGTGCGTGTCTGAGCTGTAAGGCTCATAGCATCCTTGTCTCCAACTGGAGGTAAGCACTTATGAAACAGTATGAAATTGCCCTCACAGAGAGCCATAACCGCATCCTATTTCAAATTTTCAATGTCTGTTTGCCAAGATAAACAAGAGATTCACAAATTCTCTGTTCTTGCGAACTCCTTGCTCCCTTTTGTGCCTTGAAGGGCTGTGTGAGAGATGGCTCACAACCAGCAAGAGTTGTGAAGGTAATAATCGCCTCCCACTGCAGATGTGTCTGAAGCAATCTTCCCTTTTGAGTCACACAGACAGCTTAATGCCAAGATTCAACAGCACCCTGAAAATCCACCAGTTGCACCTGGTATGTGCCTTTTCCTAAACCGTTCAGTGCTTCCCTCTAAAGTAACAAACCGATTTTGTTTTTAATTTCCTGACCTCTTTGTTTTAAGTCTGACTTTGAGCCCTACACTCCAGGGTGATTTGCTAGGGCCATCATAAATCTCTGATAATAATAGAGAAAGTGGGATTGATCTCCCTTAGTGAAACCCCATTCTTGGACATGTGATGTTGCTGTTCAACTGGAAGGTTTCCTAGGGTTGGAAGTCTGAGTGGTGTTAGGGCCTGGGATGTGGCATGCTGCAGAAACTCTCCCCTACTCCCACCCCCACCCCACTGGCAGCTGCAGTATCCAAGACAATGGAAGAAGCACCATGAATCTATGAGTCACGTGAAATTAACCATGAGGTCATCAGCAAAATCTACATTCCCTTTTGCAATAGGAGAGTCAACTGACTGCCTAAGAAGTAGATCAATCCAGCGTTTTCTTTTGGCAAACATTTTTTTTCCACCAATAATTTCTTTGGGTTGACTTAGCAAAAAGTAGAAATTCATAGGCTCCCATTTTATTTTCCATTCAGAATTCATTTCCCAATGTAACTGTCATCTGTGACCGAAACTTCTCTTTTCCACTGCGGGTTAAACATCATTTTGGAGACAGCTATTTTATTCTTCTGTGTGATTTCTGAATCACCCAGGAAAGCAATTCATAGCAGAAAATAGAATTCTTGATTCTAATTTCTTTTGCATCTTGGAAACAGATTTCACTTCCGTGTCCTGTCAAGATAACTGGTTTTCTCACTCATACTTTAAGAGAAAATAATTCTCAGGCTGAGGTGTAAAAGTGCAACAACCACTAAAGGTAGTTGTAATTCTAATCATTCTAATATTTCAGGGATAAACAATTACAGGTTTGCCCGCATTCCTTTTTCAAACTCCCTGTGCTGTGCTAAGTATCAATCTTGGGACTTACATTAATGTCTTTAATATTTGTGATATCACTTAGAAGTAGGTGTTCTAAATGTCCTCATTTTACAAATACAAAAACTGATGTTTTCAAATTGGAGGAACCTGTAAGGTTAATACTTTAACTAGTGCTGACCCCACACAGCCAATGGAACTGCTGAGACCCGACTCAGCCAGCCGAGGCTCCTGCACATGCAGAATCCTTTGTCAATATATGAATTAGAAAATACCTGCTTTTAGTCAATAGCTTGTGTTTTCATCACGCTATCAGAATCTTCTTTTCTTTCTTTTTCATGATACAGTTCCATAGGAACAGGGATTCTCTATCCCATCCTCTCATTGTCCCTTCACTGATTTCCCCCACATTATTAGAATAGTATAGTCCTTTGGCAACAGCCCCAAGTCCCACATTCTATCAGAATCTTTCAAACACTAACAGTTTTTAATTTTGCCTAAGTGAAATTATTGAATTTTTTTACTTTTTAAAGATTCATTTATTTTTATTGCAAAGTGAGATATCCAGAGATGAGGAGGAGAGACAGAGAGGAAGATCTTCTGTCCCATGATTCACTCCCCAAGTGACCGCAATGGCCAGTGTTGTGCCAATCCAGGAGCCGGGAACTTCCTCCAGGTCTCCCACACAGGTTCAGGGTCCCAAGGGTCCCAGGTGACAAGCAGGAAGTTGGATGGGATGTGGAGCTGCCGGGATTAGAACCGGCACCCATACAGGATCCCAGCGCGTTCAAGGTGAGGACTTTAGCCACCAGGTCACCTCACTGGGCCCGAATTTTTTCTTTATAAATCTTGATTTTGGAGTCATATTTAACAAATTCTTGAATAACCCAAGGACACAAAGCCCAGAAATCACATAGTTTTAGGCTTTTAAATAAAGGTTATAGCCATTCTTTGTTGTTTATATGAGAAGTATATAATAAAAGTGTGTTTTCTTTTACTTTGCATACTTAATTGCTTAACCAGCATTTATTCAAGAGATTCAATTTCCCATTGAATGGCTTCAGACTCATGGTTAAAAAAAATGCTTCATGTATATAAGCGAATGTGTTCTATGCTCTTTTCTCTTCCATTGAACTGTTTATCTCGTTCAATACCAACGCCTCATTGCCATTCTTGCTTGACTTTATTGAAACCTTGAGGTCAGGAATTTCTGAACTTCCAAATGTGTTCTTTTTTAAAGTGCTTGTAGTTGATGCAGATCCTATGTATTTCCTTATGAGTGTTTTGATAAGTTAATCAATTTGCCACAGCAACGATTCCAGTGAGTCTCAATATTTGAGGATAATCGACGTTTGAAAAATATTCAATCACTTAACTAACTTCTGAATTAATTATTTATTTAAAATTCTCACCTTGCATGCTTTGGGATTCCGTATGGGTGCCATTTTGCATCCTGGCTGTTGCACTTCCATTCAGCTCCCTGCTTGTGGCCTGGGAAAGCAGCAGAAGATGGCCCACGGCCTTGGAATCCTGCACTTGATGGGAGATCAGAGGAGCCCCCTGGTCCTAATTTTGGATTGGCTTGGCCCCGGCCTTTGAGGCCACTTGGGGAGTGAACCAGTGGATAGAAAATTTTCCTCTCTATATCTCTTTTTCTCTGTAAATCTGACTTTTCAATAAAAATAAATAAATCTTAAAAAAAACAATTAAAAATTCACATATCAATCATTGAATTAAAAATATATTTCAAAATTTCTTCTCTCCATTTTCTAGCTTATATTGTATGTAGGTATTGTGTACCTTTGGTTCAATTCCATCATATTTCATATATTTGGTGTTATCATAAATAATTTTATTTTTTAACCTAATGTATTACTGCTTGTTGCTATTATATAGAAATATATTTGATTATTATGCTAATAGCCCATCCTTTAACCTTCCTAAAAAATTGCTTTATAGTTTAGTAACTTTTTGTACATTTCATCGGGTTTTCAGTATCAATGACCGTGTCATTTTCAAATAGATTTTTCTTGTTTCTTTCCAACCTGGATATATTTTCTTTCTTGTGCTTGCCTTATCGCAAACCTGCAGTAAATCAATTGAGTAGAATGTTGACTTCCTATTTCTATTGAATATAGGCTTAGGGGTTTTTTGAGGTGGATAGGGAGGCAGAATGAATTTAAGTCTCTTCCTTTATGTATATTTGTTAAATATGCATATATGTGCTTTTACAGATGTTTTTTTAATAATGTGGAGAAACACTAATCTCAAAGAATTTCTCCATTTCACCTTGGTTTTTAAATTTATTAATATTAAATTCATGTTTATAGTATTTTCTTATTATTTTCGTAGTATTTGTGAAGTCTGGTGATATTACTTTTGTCACTTCTGATAATAGAATTTTTTTCCTTTTATTTCTGATAATCGTGGTTAGATATTTACATATTCTATTGATGTTTTCATAGAACCAGCTTACGAGTTCATCAGGTTTCTATTGGTTTTCTATATCATTAATTCCTACTCCAATATTTATTTTCTTTGCATATTTTGTGTTCAGTTCACTGTTTCTTCTAGTTCCTTAAGATGAAGACTGAGTGAGATGATTGTTTTAAAACTTAAAAAAAAAATGAGGTTGAAATTGCCCTCATATAACTTTGGCATGATTTGGTTCTGCTCTATTATACTTCTTTCCAATCCTATTCTCCATAAATATTTAAGGAAAGATATTTACTTTCATTTCTTTCAATCATTTCTCATATGACAGGGCTTTTGCTTTCTCATGAGCCTGGTCATTTGTCTTCTAAGGGATTTGAGGGTCTAATTTCAATGTGTGATTTTAAATATGGCTCCCAACAACTAACACCATAACTAGAAGGGATCTCCTTGCGTATAATTACAGATTACCTAAACTTGTGCAGCACTCAAGTCAGATTGCCTATCACTGGATAAGTTGGTGATTGTGGACCAAGTCCTGACTAATATTTGAGGGTCCAAAGCAGATGCCTGATGGTGCATTAACTGTATCATCTACAATTCAGTTGATGAGA
The DNA here is from genome assembly GCF_017591425.1 of Ochotona curzoniae. Lineage (NCBI taxonomy): Eukaryota > Metazoa > Chordata > Mammalia > Lagomorpha > Ochotonidae > Ochotona > Ochotona curzoniae. Next base: position 27,169,381 of record NW_024465582.1, read on the forward strand.
CTTTTAAAAATATGAATTTATTTATTTATTTGGAAGAGCAACACAGAGCACACACACACACATTTCTTCCATTAACAGTCTCATTAACAGCTAGCCCTGGTCAGCAGGTCAGAGTTCATGTTGCAGAGCATGGCGACATTGCTGACAAGCTCTCATTCATGAGTCGGTAGACAGAGCCTTCTCGTCAATGGACAGTGTATTAATGGAATGGAAGAAGTCAGAGGACAATCCAATATATTGTTTTCAGAGAATTCTAATGGATCAAAAAGTTTTTGTTTGCCTAGAGTCAAAATTTGTGATCATAGAACTTCTACCAGGAGTTTACTCTGCTTTTAAATTACTTTTTAAATTACTTCTTTTAAATTCTTTTCTCTTTAAATATTGGAGGACAGATTCATTTCCACGTCTTTCCATCATTCATCATATTATGGGACTTTCAGCTTCTTGTTAACATACTGTGACAGTGGAGGGAGCTCCAATATGTCCATATGCTTGGAAATATGTGATGCCAAGTAACAAGCAGCATAGCTCGGATGTGATTCACCTACTATAGATTCCAGATTACCTAAGCCTTTCCAGTAGCCAGGTCAGGCTTCTGGTTTCTAGCGAAACACTACCTAACCAGGTCTCTCCCTTCCGATGCTCACACAATGACTTTACTGTAACGTGGACACAAGAAATTTACACCAGTCATGTCATCTTAACAATTGTTAACACACATGCACTTTCACAGACATTATCTCATTTAATCTCCTAAGCATGATGATTTTGGCCCATAGTAGCTGCTTAATGTATAAGATCGGTCCCAGATGCCAGACTTCCTGTATTTATCATCAACGCTGGGAGTTTGCAACACAACTTGGGATCTGATGGAAGATGGACTACGTTTCCCCTTCCTTCTGAGAATGAACTCTATACAGCAATAAACTAATAGGCATGGGAAAACAGACCTTGCACTGACTGAAATTATTGTTGAGAGAAACAAAGCCAAAAACATTATCTCATGGCATTTCTTTACAGCATATATGTTAATAGGATAATATTTTCTCAAGTGTACATAAGTTTTCTATTCTTTTTTTTTTTTTACTGTGAGCATATAATAATAGTCAAATGAAGAGGTTTATAAAATCATGGATCAAATGCAATATATGCATTTGAATAAACTCCTTGCACCTTGTACCTTTGTACTAGCCTTTTCAAGTTCTGTTCTCACAGTGATGTTTCTCACCGAGGAAATATGAAAATTTTGTGGTTCCAGGTGGTTCTCTGATCATTGGGCCACTGCCTGGTCTGCATGATTAGCCTGAGAGTCATGCTGTCGGCAGCATTGTTCATGCAATGACTATTTTCTCCGCCTCATTCCATTACCTATTAAGGAGAGCATCCCGTCTTGTTTGTTTCTCTGCCATATACTTATTGTCTTAGATCATAGATTAAATGTAGGGTTTTTTCCCCCTCTTTAAAATACTCTGATTACCACCTATCTAGAGAATATAATTATTAAAATCGATTGCTAAGTTTTCAACTTTGAACAGCACATTTTTGTGTTGACTACCTCCAAAAATATTACCAAATCCCATGATTATATGATATTCATGATATATCTGTTTACACAAGCAGCGCAACCTAATATGAAATATGAAAATAAGCAAAAATGTAACTTTTTGCAAAATAAATTATAAAAAATGTTTAAAATGTGACCTATTTTTTTTAGTCAAGTAACCTGATATTTTTACAGAAATCATCTAAAAACCATGATAACTCGTAATAAATTGTGTGAGGTTTTGCATTGGTCTAAGACAGTCTTAGCCCAATGTGTGTGTGTGTGTGTGTGTGTGTGTGTGTGTGTGTGTGTGTGTGTGTCTGTGACTACAAGTGTGTCTCTGAGATGGAATAATTGATGAATATAAGCACTAGCAGAAATATTTATGGGAGACATTTGTTTTTAGTGGAAAAAGCCCTTTATGACCAATCCCTCATCCTCACAGTTGCCAGTTGACTTTGCTTTGCTAATAGTTTCGCAGACTATTTCACAAGTAGGAAAACAGCACTGTTTTTAAGAGTTGAAAAGCTAGTGGCCGTTGAGCCACCATCAACATGGTTCATTGTGCGACTCTTTCTCCCTCTTTGGAACTGACACAGATTCTTAATCCAACCTTTGCACTCTGATTTGCTTGCTTTGTCAACGATTCTATTCGTAGGAGTAGACCTCTGCACTTTGTATTAGTCAGTGAGCATAATCCCTCTCATTGACTGCACGTGACTACTCTTCATAGTGGCTGCTTTTGCCTACATTGACAGCTGAAGTTAGGCCATTTGCTGTGGGACTCTCAGTTCTGAAGTGGTAGAATCACAATCCAGGTCCTAGTGGCTGGTCAGCCCACACGCTCCCACCACTTGCATTCTTCCCCAGTCTCTCTTGCATTCTTCCTATTCTGATTATTCTGTGACTCATAAACTTGATCATCTCTTCTATACGTTGTTTCTTAATATCATTTTTAATACTCTGTAGTCGCTAATGGTCCCTACTCCCAACAAAAAAGCAAGGATTATGAGCAAAGCTTGAGTCCTAATCTCTCTTCGCCTGAACCCATACAGGAAAGAGTTGATTGTTCCTTCTGTTTCTGGAGAAGCTTTCAAACAGCCATGTGCCCATCTCATTTGTTGGCATCTTCACAAAAGAGCAAAATTAGTTTGGTTTCAAGTTCATTAGTTTGGTGAGAGGAAAGACTGCAGATTTTTTAAGTTTGTTCCACCTTCAGCTGCCATAGTGGAAAGGTGGAAGCCCTTTTTTTTTGTATTGTCTAAATAATCAGCATTAGCAGAATCAGTAGTCCCTCCTCAGAGTATTATCTGAAAAATTTGAAGAAATGATGGCATTACCTGGAGCACCTAAAACATTCCTAAGTTAAGCTTTCATCTTGGTTTCAACAGCAATTTTAAAATTTAGCTTCATTCATAGCTTAGTAGTGCTACTCATGAATTGAAATTTCCACTGTAGTTAAACTTAATTTGAAATCGTTGGATTTGATGCCAATGAAACAAGGGACAAGATAAATATCCTGGACAGCACTTGGTCCACTTTGCTTTGGAAAATAGGTCGTAATATTTTTGTCGGAATGATTCTCTACTCAGAAAAGAGGTGAAGGTTGTTTAAGCCCACTCCAGCCCCTTGTTTCCACTTGCATTTTTTTTTTAAGATTTATTTATTTATCTAAAAGGAAGAATAATACAGAGGGGGGGGGTAGCCAGATTTTGTATCTGCTGATTCACTTCCCTAATTGCCACAATGGCAAGGTCTTGGCAAGACCAAGGTCAGAAACTCCATCATGATCTCCCATATGTATGGCAGTGGTCCATGGAACTGGGTATCTTCTGCTGGTCTCTGACCCACATGAGCAGGGAGCTAGATCAGAAATGGAGCAGTGACACTGCACTCTAGCAATGTTGGCTTCACCCATTGTGACTTAACCCACTGTACCTTAAGGCCCCTCCACTTTGCAGCTTTATAGCAAGATAGAGAAAAATAGTAAAATAGAGAAGAGAAGGAAGGAAGGAAGGAGGAAGAAGAGTGGTTTAAATCTGTTTAAATGAACTACATGAAATTCATTCACCTTTATAACCAACAGTAGTTATAAGAAAGTATATGTGAAAATGGAGAAAATGGAGAAAATAATCAGATATCTGTATGTAGATATATATATATACATATATAATTTAAAAACACATTTAGTAAAAGCAAGTCACAAACTGCTGCTCAAGTGAGGCTATTTAAATGAATTCAGGATCTATCACTGGACTACTTGGATAGGAATAAAATGATCTGGTTGCTTCCACTGGTCCACTTAAAGATGAGCCCTTAAGATGTTATTGCCCTATATCAGAGTTCTTGGATTTGTAACCTGCTCCAGATCTTGCTACAGCTTCCTAATCTGGAAGTTAGATATATCAAGTTAGGTATTGTCAAGTAATTGACAAATATTGCTACTACCATATAGGGGATATAGATTGAGCTTCTTTTTCTCTCCTCTTTCTCTTGTTCTCACTCTTATTTTCTCTCTCTCTCTCTCTCTCTCTCTCTCTCTCTTTCTCTCAGTATGTATCTTTGCCCCTCAAATACATATGCAAAAAACTTACTTAAACTTTATTTTTCCATTACCTTATAGAGTACACAATAACACATGAGACATGGCATGACTAGCGCAAATGTATATAAGTGAAATCAGCAGATGTGGGCCATGTTAAAAACTTTAGAAACATTCAAGTCTCTGCTCACTTGAATGTTAAAAAGTACAACTTCTGAAACTAATTTACTCAAATAGTTAAAAAAAAAAAGAAAAACTTAGATGGCACTATTTTACTTATTGTATACTACACACAAAACAATGAAGCTATCTTCTCTAGCGAACACAAAAAATTATGGAAGCAAATGGCAAACTTAAGCCAGAGGAATCTCATTGAATGCCAGACATGTTTTCAATCAGTGTTGGATTATCTCTGCGCAGACTTTAGCAAAATTCTCTTGTTCAGCATGATTAAGAAGACATGGCTATTAGATTACACTGAGTCAGAAGCCAAGATGCCTGATCTCATCCAAGACAGCACAGAAGGATAACAACCCTGAATTAGCTTTGCTTCTGAGTCTGATATCAAAGTGTCTTCATTTCTAAGCCTAAGTATTTTCTTCTTTAAAGCACCCACGTAATCCTAAGAGCACCTGCAAAGTATTCCCTTTGATACTCAGATTCTTTCTCACTTGTAAGGATAAAGTTTAAAAGTCAAATATCTAGAGAAATTGTTAGACTCCTTCACTTCAAAGGCATAGATTTTTTTCTTATAAAATGAAATCATCTTGCAAGTTCAGTAAATATGTTTTAACTAATCTTGGAGGAAAACATTTCCTATCGAAGTTTGAATTTAATTCAACTTTTATTGTGTTATATTCAGACACATGTCAGTCTTTTGATGATAAGATCTGAATCTAAGTAATTGGAAATAAAAATAATTCATTGTTTTACATCATTAATAAACACACATCTGTTTGGCTGAGTCATTGTCATCCTATGATAATTTAAAGATAAAATAATAAAATGATTCAAAGATAAAATAACAAAAGAAGAAGGAGAAAGCAACTAATTGCTTATTCAGAAGTCTCATATTGAACCCAGGTCCATACCAGGCTCTGGTAATATAGAGTTGATGTTCTTCCCTCCAACCACTCACACTGTAGAATACTTCAGTCATTGATTTTATGGATAAGCAAGTTGGTATTTAGCACCTGCTAAGGTTTAAGTACTCTTCTTAAAGCTAAGGATGCATCAGTGAATCAAACCAGATTGACTCCTGACTTCATGGAGTAGGTCTTCCAGTGGGGAACATCATTGCCCATCAGATTTTCAAACAAGTGTGTATGGAACCATCACATAGAATCTGAAAACTGCAATGATGCATATAGCTCTATACTCTTATATTTGTAGGACAGAAGGATTTATTCAATGAAGTTGAGGGATTGTTGTTTATGTTGAAACCTGAAAGGTAGGTAGACGTGTACAGATATGCCTAGGAACATAAGAGAAAACAGAACACTCCTGGCAGAAATATATGTTGAAGTCCTAATCTCTAGTATGTGAAGATGTGATCTTTAAGGGAAATATACCCCCACCCCACCATACCCACAGAAGATATATTCCAAAACCCTTAGTAGATACCCGAAGCTACAGATAGTATGTAGTTCCAATCCACGCATCCTATGCTTCTGCCTATATACAGATAGCTAGGATTACAGTTAATTTAAAAATTAAGCATGCTAACGAAGGTTTCTATATACCAGTAAAATCCTAGTCATTATTCCTTGTTTAGGTCAGCTCAGTCATGCTTCCTCTTGTTCACCACCAAGACTCTTTCCCTTCTACCTCAATTCATTACTTCTCTACATGCCCACACAGATATTTTCTATTGAGTAACGATAGCATGTATATAGAAGGTGGGAGGAGGAAAGATCTGCTGTAATGTACAGGGAAGTGAAAAGATAAAATGTGGCTAATGCAGCTCTTATCATCAAGTTCTTCGGAATGGCAGGGAAGTGATAGTAGGAGGAAGAGCTTGCAGAAGGCTTCAGACAAGAAGGGCTGGGCTTGTAGGAAGGAGTGAAGCCTTCCTAACATTAGCACAGTGGACAGAGGGACTGAGAAAGAGTCACGGGACCTGGAAAGCCTGGATTTAGACATAAGAATTCCTTGTATAGGTGCCCCAGAACACCTCAAAAATTGATTATGTGTTCCTGCAAACTTTCTACATTTGTTATCGCCCTAATAATGTACTAATGTACTAATCTGTACTAATCTGGCTATAGAGGCTAGCACATTTCTGTTTTAGTCAGGGAATGTCTTGTTCTTGGATATGAAGCGAGTTCCAGATTATACTAATTGAGCAAATGCCTATGATGGGATGGCAATTCTGTGCTTGTGTGGTGAACCAACCATCCATATTAATGATGGCACTAAGTGTTTTGGGTTCAGTGTAAGTGCAATGGCTCATCATGGCCTTGCTTATCTATTTTTTTTTTTAAATTTATCTATTTTATTGGAAAGGCAGATGTACAGAGAGAAAGAAAAAAAGATCTTCCAGCTGCTGGTTCACTCCCCAGATGTTTACAATAACTGGAGCTGAGTCAATCCTAAGCCACAAGCCAGGAGCTTTTTCCAGGTCCCTCGGTGGGTACAGGGTCTCAAAGCTTTGGGCCATCCTCCACTGCTTTCCCAGGGAGATGGGTGGGAAGTGGAGCAGCCGGAACATGAAGTGGTGCCCATATGGGGTCCCAGTGAACGCAAAGTGAGGAATTAGCCATTGAGCCACTTGTTGGGCCCTTTGTTTTCTTGTTTTTAGTGCCCAAACTTACCAAAATCTGTTTTCAGCAATATTGGATCTATGAGCTTAGGAGATATTCTCCCCAGAGAACCAAAGTTTAGGCTGTTTCATGTTATTTTCAACACTTACCACGTTAATGGTGAGGGTTTGGTGGTTTTGAGTTGAAGAAGCTTCCTCTTTGCTTAAGATCTGGGTGGATGAGCATTCAGAGAAGCAAAACCCAGCTGAAAGCAATGCATTTAATGACCGGCAGGGGTTAGAGACTCTGTGTTTGGAGAAGATGGGTGTGAGATAGAACATCCAGACAAGCACTCAACTTTTCCTGCTGGGAAACAAAGCAAAACTGCCCACCCTGCCTCCCGCACCACCACCACTAAACATCAGTGGCTCTGGCAGGAAACGCATCACATTTCACTTTTCCATTCCGAGGGAGCCAGTGATAAGATTTCCTCAGGTTACTCCTCCATCTCGGGGGCGTAAATGCTGCTCGAGGCTTGTTCTAATTGAGATGGCAGGAGTCGAAAGGCACCTGCCCACCAGTGCTCCTGTATAAGGTCTGAGACAGAGCCTTTGCTTTCTTTCATGGTTTGGTCACTTAGTCTAGGAAACTAATTAGGAAAAACTTGACAATCTCTACAGGAATTAGGAGTTGAAGCCACGTGTGAGATATTAAACAGATGGCAACAGTAACTCGGGATGGTCTTGCCAAAATGGATGGATAATGAACTTTTCATTATTACCAGAATTTACAAAGTCAGATTCTGTTGTACAGAATCATTCAAGGCTGTGGCGTAGATGGATTCTAACAAAGATTGTGAGTGTGGATAGGGCCTTACTGTCCATTGGTGAGATAAGCAAGTGTATGCAAATAGGTTGCCCTGTTGATTACAGTGACTTCATTGCTTATGGCCTTGTCTTCAGCTTTCTTATTTGAATATTGTTACATCATAGCCTTAAAAACTGTCCTGCCAACATACTACCCTTAAAAGATTTATGGTGGGACTGACATTATAGTGCATCAGATAAGACACTGCCTACCTGGAATGCTGGCAACTCATATAGACCCAAGTTCAAATCCTACATTCAGATCAATTGCTACACATCTGGTACAGCTCTCTGTAACTCTGCCTTTAAAATAGTAAATAAATAAACTTCTAAAAACATAAAAGCTTGATATAAAAATATGAGCTCTATGAAATAGATTAATTTTCATGGCTGAAAAGTATCTGGAATTAACCCACATCCTCTCTCTGGTTCTCTTCCAACCATCTGGTTTTATTAAAAAAAAAAAAAAAACAAGATCAGATTATAGCTGCATAACCTTTTAAAAAAATTCACCTTGGGCCAGAAACAGTAGCCTAGTGGCTAAAGTCCTCGCCTTGCACATACAGGGATCTTATATGGATGCCAGTTCTAGTCCTGACGGCCCTGCTTCCCATCCAGCTCCCGGCTTGCAGCCTGGGAAAGCAGTCGAGGATGGCTCAAAGTCTTGCAAGCCTGCACCCACGTGGAAGACTTGGATGAGGCTCCGGGTTCCTGGTTTTGGATTGGCTCATTTGCCAATTGGTGAGTGATTTGACATTACCCAAGATCTTCTCTGTTTCTCCTCCTATCTGTATATCTGATTTTCCAATAAAATAAATAAATAAATGAATAAATAGATCTCAAATAAACCCTTCTTTCTAGAACAGACACACAAAAACTATTCAGTACTTTTTCTTGCCTGAAAATATCTACAGGATAATAGGTGCATTCACATAAACGAATTCATTACTAAGTATTAGTAAAGCTCACTGACATTGATTTGGCATACATTATAGACGAAGCATGATGCTAAACCAGTTGTATATGACATCAGCTGGCATGTGGATTACATACCTGAGATGTGACATAATATGAAAGCTTTCACACACTAAGGAAGTGTGTTAGGTAATGCATTGTAGAGGCTGTAGAATTGGGCCCATTTGGTTCAAATTGTCTCCTTTTTGGCTTTGCAAGTTTATTCTCCTTTAGCCTTGACTTATGTTTTCTGTAAATTAGGAACAATGAGACATATGGTGCATAGTTACAGTGAAAGTCTGAGAGTATTTGTATCGTTCTTGGAACCTGGTAAGAAATCTGAAAGCTCTGGTGATCAATAAATGGAAGACCAGGGACATCAGCCTGGGAAGACTTCTGCACTGAGTATGAAGGTTAAAGAAGGAGAAAAGAACCATTGTTTTAGTTAAGAATAATATTTCTATGTGAGCAGAAGGCAGGGGGCGTGGGCATAGTAAGTAGCCTCTACGTAATATTAGGGCAGAATGGCAGATATTTTTAATGACATCTAATATGTCAGGCACTGCCAGAGTATACAAAGTGACTGATTTTATCACCATTGCAAGAAAACAACAGGGGAAGTAACAACTGAGCTTTGTTTTCCAGATAAGAAGTGATACTACAGGACTTCAAGTCCATCTCCAAAGGTGGTACAGGTAGTAACAGACGGAGCCTGGATTCGACCTCATTCCCTTGGTTGCCCCAGATCATGTGTTTTCCACTGAGGCAGCACAATATTGTGTCCACTAACTTGAGATGTGGCTTCTTACTTTTGCTGTACAGTCAGACCATCCCATCCTTGTTGGATCATAAAGGTGGAAGTTGTTTTCACTCCCTGATGTAACTGTAGAGTTCAAGTTGCCCTGAAGTGACTACAACTGAAAGCCATGCCGTCTGTTGTTCTGTAAGGATGGGATGACATCATTAACATGCAGTCCATGGACCCCGCCCTCTGCTTGGGGCCTATGCTAGACCAGGGCCTTGTCCATTCAGAACTCATAGCAAAGAAAACTGCAGAGCAAACTTTTATGGTCATGACTTGTCCTGGGTCCAACAACAGAAATGGTAGGATTCATATTGAAAAAAATAAACACGATAGAAAAGAAAAAAGCAAGCTAAACTGGCCAACAAGGAAAGAGGTGACTCCTCTTCCGGTTTTGGTCACTGCATGTTTGATCTCACTGAATCCTTCTGACAGTCCCATTGTTTATATTGCTTGTGCAAATAGTGGACAACATTTTCTCCAGCTCTTATAGCTGCTGAACCACAATTCAATGCTCATGACGTTTTGGTACCAAAGATCCATCAGGCACAAAAAAGTGAGAATTTAAATAAAATGTCATGGGGCTGAAAAACAGCAAATAATTTGTGTAAATTATACTAGATGGCATTCTTCCTTTTCTTTGTCTACCACATATTGCCCCCTTTATTTGCTTCTATGACATTTATTTTTGGCTAAGAATAGTTTCGAATAATTCCTCATCCTTTTATTTTGAAAAACATAACTTGCAGTCAAGCTATGTGATACTTTATATATTGGTTTTTACTTTTTTTTTTTTTTTGGTGGTGGTACAAATGAGCGCTTTGGCTGATGGCTGAGTATACCTGTGAATGAGTCATATCCTGTTAAAGCTTTACAACTCTTTGGAAAAGATGAAAGAAACCACTCTGTTCCCTCTCCTGAAAGCTGGCATGAAGCTGCAGAATCAGGAATGCAAAGGCCACCTCCATCTTCTGTGTGTGCTTAATTTTTTTTTTTTTGCATAGCTATTAAAAACATAGAGCTATGGTAACATATAAAAAGCTCTTTACCAGCAAATTGTCATGCGGTTTGAATTTACTTTCAAAATGTTCAGCTTAACATTGTGAAATCTGTATGCATGTGTGCTTGTACACATGTGGTCACATGTATGTGTGATGTGATGTAAGCCATTCTTATAGGGACACATATATGGTATATATAACCCTTAGCCTGCTGTAGCAAAGCAGCAAAATATGTTATTTCACTGTTATAGAGACTGCGAGTCTATGATTCAGATACTGGATATTAGTTGGCTCGGTTCCCTTCAGAGACTGACAGAGAACGGGCTCTATGCGTCTTGCCTACCTTTGGTGCTTACCAGCTGTTCCTTGACTTAACAAGGCCTCACCCCACTCTCCAGCTCCATCCTCACAGGGCGTTCTCTTTGTAGGTCTGTGTCCGGATTTCTTTCTTCTTTAAGAACAAGCGATCATTGCATTAGGATTCATGATAAGCTACAATGACCCCACCTTATCTTGATTCCGTCTGAAAACATCCTAGCTCTTAATATGGTCACATTTCACAAATCCCTGATACACATGAGATATGGGCAACACTCTTCAATTCTGAACAAGTGCTTTATCAACATTTCATAAGAAGGACCTGTTACAGAATTAGCTGTTACAAGAAATGTAGAGCCCTGCTTAATATCACAGTGTATAAAGTAGCACTGAAGATGTTAGAAATAACTTTGTACATGGAACTGGTTTGTTTGCATATATGAATATTTATTTGGGTACATGAATATGTTTGGTATATATGAATACAGAAATATTAAAAACATAAGGCCTATTGTCACACAATGAGGCCTAATAAAGGAATGATTACATAATTTGTATCCTTCAGCCTGGCACCCATGGTTCAGCTCTGACAGTCTCAAGGTTGTCTAGTGATTCAAGTGCTTTTCTTAAAAAAAAAAAAAAGACTTATTTATTTTTATTGGAAAGGAAGATTTAAAGAGAAGAAATGACAGAGAGAAAGATCTTGTATCTGCTGATTTACTCCCCATGTGGCCACCACAGCCGAAGCTGAGTTGATCTGAGCCTGGAGCCAGAAGCTTCTTCTGGGCTTCCATGTGGATGCAGGATCCCATTGCTTTGGGCCATCCTGCTTCCCTAGGCCACAAGCAGGATCTAGGTGGGAATTGGAGCAGCCATAACACAATCAGTGCGCCTATGGCATCCTGGTCCAAGCAACGCAAGTATTAAGCCACTAGGCCATTGCACCAGACCCTAAGATTCAAGTGCCTTTATTTCTCTAAATTAAGCTAAATTTTGTTTTTAAAATATTGGGTTTTGCCTGTTGAGAACTTTTCATACAGAATAGGATCCAGGCAAGCAGAAAACAAGGGCTATATAATGCTTACAGTACTGCTATAAAATACCTTTTTGTGCCTGCTTCAACATAACGCTCCTGTGTGTACAGCACGATTTAGTTTGAGACTTGCTTTTTCTCTTGGTAGCTAGGTAGAAGACAGGAGAATAAGGATACTTCTGTTCTCCTTAGAACAGGATACAGCTTCTGAAACATACCAAATAAGTATGAAGAGCATGATGGACTCAGATTAATTCCCAGAATACCTCTACTGACATGCTATTCTGTTCTCCTGGAGGCCACTTACTCTTTTTTGATATCTTTGTATACGAAGCAACGAAGCCCACACTTCCAACAGTAATTCTGTGGTTGAGAAATATTATTGAAAAGTTTCAAGAAGAGTATGGGTTTGGCAAAACCTGAACTCCTTATGTGGGACAAACCCCATGGCCCTCCCTGTGCCTGGCTGTGGTGAAAGGGCATTGAGGCTGACTCAGTGACTCTGGAATTCCCTCCCTTGTGCATGCCACTGGAGCCTCCGTTGCCTGGTATTCTGTCCACGGTGCCAGGCATCTGTTGGTTTGGCTTGGGTTGGATCTGAACTTTTGTGGCAGGTTTTGGATTTCAGAGGATATTATTCATTATTCATCGTAAGTCACCAGCTAGGCTCATGTCGGGAGAGTGAGAGTATTTGTTCTGTTAGAAATGAAGTTGGATAGAATGTCTTCCAAAGGGCATGTCATCTGGATTGTTCAGAAATAATTAATTTAGAAAATAAATGATTTACGGTCTAGTCCCATCATGCTGGTTTTTCCTTAATGCATTAAAACAACAAGTAAGAAAAATGGCGGACTCATCATTGACCTGGTTGAGGCAGATACCATATTGATCCGACATCGGGGAAAACATAGTGGCCAGGGTAGGCAGGAGGCACTGAAGAGTTGAAACAGCAGAGTGAACTGTGGGAGGAAGTTGGACTTGCTTGCATATGTCTATTTTTCTCTTCCATCCCTAATCTCTTTATCCTGATTGATCCTAAAGCAAGGTTGTAGGTGAGTACTGCAGGGATAGAAAATGCCAGAGAAACAGTATCTCTGGACACAGAAAAAAAAAAAAACCCGAAACAGAACCAAAGGGTGAAGCTTGCTGTTAATGGTGATGGGTGTCTGTTCATGCCAGGTAAATTCTGAGTCATGGCCAATCATGCCTCACAAATTCTAAATCTCAGAAATGACAGTTGCCTTTTCTTGCTATGTAAATTGTGCTAAGCTCCCAACGAGTAGATATACCCTGAAGAAGGGGGTCACGCTACCCGATCAACACGAATGGCAAGCCAACCACCTACATGTTGGGGAGATGAGAAGAGGATGGGATGGTGAGAGGGCATAGCAAAATGGGGACACATGTAATAAAAATGATAGTACAAGTTAGTCTGAAAGTTGCTCCTGTCAGATTAATTTACTTGTCATGTTTAGGTGGCTAATAGCATTTTAAGGGAGCTTTTCAGGTTGAACATAATTTTCATATTTCACAGGACATACTTCTTGGAATAGGTACCTGATTTCTTATTCATAGCAGCTTCCCAGACCCTCCCCCCAATAAAAATTGCCAAAAGCATCGACCATTAATTGTTCAAATCTTTGTTCACGGATGACAGTTCATTTCTTACAATATGAAATATAAGGCCATAAATATGTCCCTTGCTTCTTCCCTTTTGAAGGTTGGTCAGTGATTCAGTATGTAAACTTAAATGAAGTATTTGCTTAGTCATTGAGCAAGCATTTAGTGAGAACCTACAGGGCCATTAGCGTGAATGTAAATGAACACGTGACGGAAAAGAACACCAATAACAAAACGAACAGGGATGAAAGGGAACCGCTGGTGGTAACTGACTGTTCTTTGAGGTCCAGCATGCATTTAAAAAAATTATGATAAAATATACATAGATGTAACATTCAAGTATTCCTCAAGGCATGTAGTATAAAACAACCCCCACCCCTCCTCCACCTCTCAGCCCTTCCCCCTTGGAGGAGGCCACTGTGAATCCTTTTAGCCATTTCTTCTGGCATTTGCCTGTAGTTTTATATAATAGATGACACTGCTGCTTGTCAGTTTGATTTTAGATATTGCCTCCAAATTTTCTGGAATGGAAGACAATGGTTGAACTTCCTAATTACTTTTCCTTACTCCAACACACGCTTTTACTTCCCCTGTTTTATGACATAATTAAAATTCTAACTTTAGGTCTCATCACTTTCTGGCCTCTAAATCTCTGTGTTGATATTGCTCACAGTGAAGCCATGCAGGCAGCTGGTTTGTGGGGAGGAAAAGGGTTCAAGGTCTTCACAAAAACTTCAACTTGGTCTCTTTCTTTTCTTCCTCCACCTCTCTCCCCATTTTAAAGGACTTCCTGCCTCCAACTCCTGAGGCTCCAGTGGGATTTGTGCTGGTCAAATCAATTGTAATGCTGTCTGTTGTATTCCGTGTGTGTGTGTATTTTTCTCTGCTTTATCTCTCTTTGCTCACTTTGGCTCCATAGATGTAAGTTTTTTAGCCAAACGTTTAATGCATTTGCAGTGTAAAGCAATATGTTCACACTCCCAACTACTCTTTTCAGTATGTAGCTACTAGGGACAGGGTTTTGGCCTGGCAGTTAAGATGTTCCTGGGGAGGTCCTCCTTTATTACTTTAGAGTTCCAGAAGGAATGTGAGTCCTGGTTCCACTTCTGACTGCAGCTTTATGCTAATTACGGCCTTGGGAGGCAGCAGGTGATGGCTCAAGTTCTTAGGTGGCCTTCAGTCCCAGGGGGAGCCCAGACTGAGTTCTGCACCTTGCCCTGTTGAAGGAATTTGAGAACAAACTGGTGAACAGTGGTGCTCCTTGAGACAAACAGCTTAAAAGTATAATTCCATCTAATAATGATTATGTTAGTGTCTACATCTCTTTTTTATAGGAGAATAAATCAAGAATGAGAGAAGTCAAATAACTGGCCCAAGGTTGTACAAACACGAAGCTGTAATTTTACTTGCTAACAAAAATCTTGTTTGCTTGCTTCCGGTACACTAAATTTCACTGCAAGACACAGTTCCTGTTTGGGGAGTTGATATTTTTTACAGAGGGATACGACATGTGCACGGACATTAGAATGCGTTGCAATAAATGTCAAGAACAAGAACAACAAAAAGGCCCAATGTGCAATGGGGATTCAGAAAAGAGCAGATAATTCTCCTGCATATTTCTTGGTGTCTGAAACTCCATTTGGAATCCAGGTACGTGTCTCTCAGTGCTGTAGCAACATTTCTTCACACAGAAATCTTGTTTCATGGGATTTAACCTCTATTCTTTAGTCACTTGGTTTGGGAGCATTCCAGGAAGTCTTTAGAGTGAAGTGCACAATTAATTAGTTTTTCCACATGCAAGCCATTCTGAAGGTAACATTTTAAGAAAAGAATAAGATTTATAGCTTAATACATCTCTATGGTGTAATTGACACAATAAGTATTCAAGAGAATTTTTGCCCATTTTGTTGTTGTTGACAATGATACACACACAGACCTTGATCTTGCTAAATCTCAAGTGTGTGCTTCTTTTTGGGCACTCCTATCAAAGATGGTTTCTGAATTTTCTCACATCTAGATTTGACCTGATTTTTAGAAGTGTTACAACCTCTATTACCCATGCACGGTACATTCTGTGCATCTATGGCTCTATCTACAGAGCATCCTAGGAAATGGAATCACACAGTGGATCAGGTACAATCTCTAGGACCATGTGGGCTGTGATCCATTTCAGGCTCTATCTGCAGCTCTTACTAAAGGGTGACTTTGGAAATTTTTGCTTCATTCAGATTCTTATTTATGAGATGTGGATACAGTTATTAATAAACATAGCTTATATGACACACATTGACTAGGGTTTGGTCCATATCTCAGTAATAGTCCTTCTGGGAACCATTTAGACATAGTGTCCCCAAGGGCTCTGTGTGCTTCAAGTTATTTTGCCACAGCATAAGTTTCTTCAGTTCATTCTTTAATTTTGTAGGCATTTATTAAGAGCCTCCCTACTATGATCAGGCCCACTACTTGCTGCATGCGATAAAATTCAGACATGCTATTACCCTGATGGACTCGTGTTCTAAAACACAATCGTGCATCAACTAATTATAAAAAGCAACGTAAGATTATCAGAGAAAAGTGCTGCAAAATGCATTGTATTCCTTATTGTATTGGGATTTAGAGTCTAGTGCTTGAGAGAGCACGCCTCCAGGCTTCTTGAAGAATCCAACAAAAGCTGTCACGCCAAAGAAGGGAAGGGCTGCTCTGCACAGAAACTGTGAACATCCCGAGAAACTAATTAAAACCTTCCTTTTGATTACACCCCGAGGATGGGAACCATTTCCTCTCTTGCCTTTCCTTGACACAACTTGCTCCGATGGAATGCAAGGGATGGGTGGGATCTTCCCCAGCAGCAGAGTGAAAGGAAGCAACATACCAGAGAGATGACAGCACCAGAAATGCTGCAGCTGCTAATTCCGCCTCCACCCTGTGGGACAACTGCTGAGCAATATTTCAAAGGCAAGGGCAACTTACAGGAAAGAAGGGGAAAAACGCATTTAACAACTTCCCCCAGTGGAGAGTTTGATAAGAGTGGAGCACCTTTGAAAGCTGCAGTTCTGGTAGAAATATATGCGGCTTTCCACATATCTGTGCCTGGAGTTCATAGAGTTCAAGTGTATGTGGGAGCACATTCAGGTTCTCAGGGCCACAGGGTCAGAAACTTGAATATTGGCACCATTTGACTCCAATGTCACTCTAATGTGCATTATGAATGCTAGTTTTACTTAGAAAGCAGAAGCTGGAATTTATCCCCACAATTCCCTACCCTAACCTTTATTTCCAGTATTTCTAAGAGCAAAGTCTTCCTGCTGAACTTTTTATTAATCTTGGAAAAATAAGTTCTCTTCCCTCGCAGTTAAAAAGACATTGAGTTGAAATACAGGCAGGAGCAGGGTATCATATGCAAATGGCTAGGAAACCCAACTTAAGCAAGGAAGAATTCATTCAGAAGACCTATACATCACAGTGATTGCAGTTAGTAACCACAGGGGTAGACCCACTGTGGAGCAGCAGCTGCCAGGGGGCCCCTTGCCTACCATAGTAGAGGATGTGATAGACGGTCTGGCTTTTCTGCTTCTGATCTAACTTCCTACTAGCACAAGTGGCAGGCAGTAGGTGATGATCCAAACACTGCCGCCCACAAAGGAGACCTAGATGGATTTCTGCCTTGACATGGCTAATGTGGGCATTTACAGTGTGTCTGTCACTGTCTTTCAAATAAACAAGTAAATCTTTACAACAACAATGATTTTCTGCTTGAAAATTGCTAAGAGTAGATTTTAAGAGTTTCATCACAAAAAAATTGAAGATGAGATAATGCATGCTAGTTAATTCAATTTAGCCATTCCATAATAGATACCTAGTATCTAGTTTTTATCCAAAAAAAAAAAATGCATAAAAGGAGCTGGCGCAGTATCCTAGTGGCTCAAAGTCCTTGCCTTGCACACGCTGAGATCCCATATGGGCACTGGTTCTAATCCTGGTGGCCCCGCTTCCCTGCTTGTGGCCTGGGAAAGCAGTCCAGGACCTCCCAAAGCTTTGGGATCCTGCATTTGTGCTTTGGATTGGCGCAGCTCTGGACTTTGAGCCAACTGGGGAGTGGATCAGTGAACAAAAGATCTTCCTCTCTGTCTCTCCTCCTCTCTGTATTTCTGACTTTGCAATAAAGATATATAAATCTAAAAAAAGAGTGACAAGAATACATTTTTTAAAAGTACATAAAAGAAATGGATTATGAAAAAGCTCTATGGATTTCAATTTTTTTCCATGAAAGTTACCTTTTTAGTTCTACTCCCCATACACTTTTTGAAGTCCTTTCATATTTCCAGACATGATTTTTGTACTCTGTGAATGCATGAAAGTTTTATTTTTCAATGAAAGAAGTGAATACTTTGTCTTCACTTAACTTTTGTCTATCAGGCAATCATCTTTTGGAATCCATTCAGTTTTTCTTCTTTGAAGGCTTCCCATTTTATGTGTTTGATTGATGGCTGTGAATACTGTGTACCAAATAATGAAATGTTTAAGTCCTGAGCACCTTCCATGAGCTAGGCAGGAAAGTCTTAAACTCACGAAGATTGCAGTGGATAAGTGAAGGTTGATAAGACACGTGTATTTAACAATATGATAAATGCCAACACAGAACATGCACAGGCTATCCTGGAATTGTAGCAGTGGTAACAGTGGTATTAACTGAGATTCTGTACTCCCATAATCAGGCTTAGTTCTAAGTGATTTATATGTAGTATTTAAAAAAAAAAGATTTATTTTTATTGGACAGTCAGATATACAGAGAGGAGGAGAGGTAGAGAGGAAGATCTTCTGTCAATTGATTCACTCCCCAAGCGGCCGCAAGGGCTAGAGCTGAGCCAATCCGAAGTCAGGAGCCTGGAGTTTCTTCTGGGTCTCGCACACAGGTGCAGGGTCCCAAGGCTTTGGGCCATCCTCGATTGGTTTCCCAGGCAACAAGCAGGGAGCTGGATGGGAAGCGGGGCTGTTGGGATTAGAACAGGCACCCATAAGGGATCCTGGCGTGTGCGAGGCAAGGACTATAGCCGCTAGGCTAGCATGTTAGGTCCAATTTATATGTACTATTACTGTATGTACTTCATATGTGAGGTAAGGTGCTGTCAGTTCCATTTCACGTGTGATAAAACTGAAGTATTTTTCCAAAGCTGCTTGGGTAGACTCCTTTAGGGGTCAGGAAAAACAACAAGATTTAATTCTGCAGGCAATGAAGTCTGAAGTAAAATAAGATATATTTAAAATTTTGAGTACTCATTTAATAAAATGAATCAAAGCAAGTGTTTTCCTCTTTAAGAATCAAACTAGATCAGAAAATACAGTAAAATACCTCTGAATGCAAGTTGACAGGATCATAAAAATCAATATCATGTTCAGGAAACATCAGCAAAACTCAAAGAGAGGAGAGCTTAGTTAGGAATAACATACCTAATATTGGTTTCTTAGTTGTGAGAAAAGCATCTCAGTAATGTCAAATGTTAATCAGGCGAAAGTAGGTTAGGAGCAAATAGGGACTCCCTGTACTCTCTTTGTAGTTCTATAAATCTAAAGCTATCCTGAAATGAAAAAGTTAATTAATCAAAAAATTAAGTAAAACAAAATGCTTGTCAGCCTAGCTAACCTTTACTGAACCTCTGTTAGTTTTGGAATTAAGAAATTCTAGAAAAGAGGTGACCCTGCTTTAGCTGCTCTGTCTGGGGTGGGCAGCACAGTGGGGGTACATCTGCAGTGTTTCATGGCATACATGCCCATGGGCTTCTGGGCCTCTTCACTGGCCAGCCTAGACACATCCAACTCTTGCACACTACCACCCTCTGTGGCCTGGATCCGTCCATGGGCTCAACATCTTTTCTTTTTTTCCTGCCTTTGGAAATTAATTTTCCTTGTCTAATTCTTCCCAGCAAATCTGCATCTTAACTACCTTATTCTGTTGGGTACTCAGGTAGCATCTTCTTAATCAAGACCTGATGTTGGTAGGGCCATCAGATTTAGCTTGTCCGGCAGGGTTCTCATTCTCATTTGGAAATCTGTAAGACCCAGACCACGCTCCTGTGAAAACGGGCACCTGCAGAGCCTTGTCCACCCCACGCGGGCAGAGTCTTCTTGCGTCAAAGCTTCAGTTGCAACCACAGGTGATTTTAACTGTCAATCTCAGCAATTTTTGAAGTAGCTCCCCAAGAAAGAAGATTAAAAAGGTGCAGGACTGGGTGACTGAAGGATCAGTGCAGCACACAGGGTTGTGCAAAACAGTAAGGGAGTTACTTCTATAAAGACCCTATTCCCCTCCCTCTCATATCTATGCCCTCTTGTAAGAGTCAGGGTCTAACCAGGAAATGAAAAATCCTCTCCCAATAATTGAAAATAATTTGATACAGAGAATTGGTTGTACAGGTGATGGAAAGGTGAAAAGTCAAACACAAGAGAGACAATGAGGAGATTCAGATGTCAGGAACAGCAGGAAGCTACAATCCATCCTGCGTGAAGAGACAAAAGGAGGAAGTGCGCTTTTCAGAGCCCAGGGACAGGAATCTTGGGTGGCAGCCAGAACTGTGGCACATGATGTGCAGGCAGTAAGAGCCATGGGGCGGGGGGAACAGAACCCCTGCTGGACATTTTACCTTAGTCCCACAGAGAGGGAAAGAAACAAAGAGAAATGCACTGAGTTTTCTTCTTTTTCTTCTTCTTTCCCAGTCTCTTGGCAACAAATACATTGGCTACAGCTAATCAGAAGCTAGCTGACATCAATTTAGCCCAGAGAAGTCAGTCCTCTCAGATACCACAGAAACACTGCCACCACTTAAGGGGAGGCCTCTCGTATCTCTTGCACCATGATGGAATCTTAACAACCATATCACTGGACCCAGCAATATCAGGTCTCCCTTCAATCCATCTTCTGGGTTTTGCCTAGAGTGACAGTACTAACTCAACGGTGTATATAAAACCTGTCTGTGAACCCTGAAATGACTCCCTTGTGACTATGGCATGTGCTCAACTGTTAGCCTGGTGTTCAAGCCCATGTTTCTGGACCCTACCTTCCTCTCCAGCTTCCTTTTCATAACTCACCGCATGGCTCAGCTGGAGTTCCCAGAAGATCCATGGGATGTGGGGTAGCATTGGCTGCTTAACTGCTCATGCCATTGTGGACTTCAGAAGAAGGCTCGATGGCCCATTATCAGGGCTGTCATGCGGTGTCATTCTCAGGTGGCTTCTGGATGCCACCAGCGGCAGGGCTTAAAGTCATGAGAATGGTCAAACTTTCTGAAGTTCCCACAGGAAACAGAGTGGAAGAGAGAAAAAAAAGGGGTCCTTGAGAAGAAATGAGCTACTGGGGGCATCAGTCATTGAGACTTGAATGATTCATGAAATAAATCAGGTTGGTGAAGCTAAAGTTAACTGAGATTGTTTGTGAATGGGGTTCAGTGGCTAAGGCTGTTGCTCAGAGTATTGCTAACAGAAAAGAGAATTACTGTCATTGTGCCAGTACCATGGTGCAGCCTGGTAAGCTGATGCTTGTGATGCTAGTATCCCACATAGGCACCAATTAGAGACCTGGTTGTTCCACTTTCAGTCCATCACTCTGCTAACGTGCCTGGAAAAGCAGTGGAGGATGGTTCAAGTGCTCGGGCAGCTGTGCCCACATGGGAGATCAGGAGGAAGCTCCAGGCTCCTGGCTTCAGCTTGGCTCAACCACAACCATTTTGGCCATTTGAGAAGTGACCCAGAGTTGGAAGATCTCTCTTTCTCTCTCTTTCTGAATCTTTCTTTCTTTTAAATAAATAAATGAAATAAATAAATAAATAAATAAATAAATAAATAAATAATAAGATTGTTCATGGGAAAATAGATGGCTATCCTTTTTGAAGAAAGAATGAGTATCAAGGGCTCATTTTTCTCAGAGGCCACTTACCTGACATCCAAGGGACCTGCAAAATAAGAAGGAAATTAATATACATGATCCTCTTAAGGAATAATCAAGCCCAGCAAGATACAGTAAGAAGAAATAAGAGAAAATGTGAGTTTGAAAAATCAAAGGATTTCAATGAAATTTGCATAGTTTCTAGATTTTTGAAAACATTTGTATCATGCAATGAAGTGTTTTCTTGGGTCATCCCTTAGGTAGTGGTGAAGAGCAACCCTCTTCTTTAGCCTCAGAGGGAAATCAAACATTTACTGAGTTAATTGATCATTATGCAGTCTGTTTCATTTAGTTATCATAATTTCTGTCAACAAATGAGATTCCAAGATGGCGAGTGACTTGCTCAAGGCTGTGCAGCAAGTCAGGGTGTTGGTGTTTAAACCTCAGTGTCCTTTTCCTATCCCGAGGTTTTCAACTGTCAGGAGGTATATCTTGGGTTGTGAGCAAATGAGAATTAAATTAGTACTGAACTCAGCTTTCTCACGAAGAGCATTAAAGTAACATTTGGTTGTATTTATATATAGAATCCTCCTAAAATCCTACATACATATTTCTGAAAAACATGGAATTCATTTTGAAAGTTTATTTTCCTATTGAGTCACAAAAATCATATACCTAAATCCCAAGGTCTAATCATGGCATCCTCAATCTGGACTCACGTATTTATTACCCAATCTTCAATGTGGACTCACATATTTATGATCTAATCCTCAGTATTTTTATAATATATTTATTTAGTTTTATTGGAAAGGTAGGTTTACAGACAGGAGAAGAGACAGAGTGAAAAATTTTCCATTTGCTGATCCACTCCCAGCGGATCATAATGGCTGGAGCTGAGTCAATCCGAAGCCAGGAACCAGGAACCAGGAACCAGGAGCTCCTTCTGGGTCTCCCAAGCAGCTGTAGGGTCTCTAGGATGTGGCACATCCTCTAGTGCTTTCCCAGGCTACAAGCAGGGAGGCTAGATGGGAAGAGGGACAGCTGGGACATGAACTGGCATCTATATGGGATTCTGGTATGTGCAAGGGAAGAATTTAGCCACTGAACCATCACATCAGGCCCCTAATCTTGAGTCTTACAAAAGAAGCACTTACTTAAATTTCTGTGGTATGGGGAGAGAAGACCTTGCAAAGTATATTCTGGGATAGAAGTAAAGATGAGGACATTTGTTAGGGAGTGGTCTTGGGAATCAGTCCCATAAAATACGGGGCACAGGGCAGAATATGGCCAAAATACAAGTTGAGTTGTGCTGTAATATCCACCAGGGACTAGCCGTTCTTGCTGGAACTTTGGAGCTAGCATAGCCCTCATAGAGTGTTCTGAACTGGGTAAAGGAAGTTCTTCTCTGTTAATAAGTTACTGGATGTGGAATATCAGTAACGAAAAAGACGTATAACTTTGAGGAATTTCTACTCAGATGACAGACTGCCAAAGCAAGAGGGCAATTTGCTCATAGCATGCTCGATGACTGAGTATTAAGCTCTTCATTATTTTGCTGGAATATCATAGTATTCAGTATAATGGAAATGTATGATATACATGAACTGACTGCAAAATGCATGATAAAATATAAACTTTATACAATATATAAAAGGCAGTAACTACTTGGCTGAGCATGGAAGCTGCTCTTGGAAGAATTAAAAGCTGTACCTGCAAAGAACTCCATGCAGTTCCCTGCGTCTTACCACCCTAAGAAGCATGATTGATGTGCTAACAATAAGAACGGGAGTTCTGTCATGTGAACCCTGTTTAATGTGCTATGTACGCAGAATGCTTCTGTGTGTATTGACCTTGGGGTATGCTCATTAGATCTGAAGACAATTAATAATGGTGGACAGAAAACATATGGACAAAACTCTTATTTTAAAATAGAAACTTTTTAATTTCTCAGAAATCACATTGGCATGCTGGCTTTTTACTTGATCAAGTTCCACCCATTTTAGCCATTCTCATAAGCCAATGCTGAGTTTCAGTCCAGAAATCAGACAAGGAAAATATCTAACCGTAGACAATATGTGAAGAGAATCCTTGCATGAGCTAGATGGAAAGAAAGGAATTCTGACGGCGTTTAATATGTTGAATACACAGGACTACTGTGTTCTCCTTCACCCCACTGGCTCCTACCTCTGACTCGGCTGTCTCCACCGAGGACTTAGGATCTGGATGGCATCTTGGTGCAGAGTTCTTACTGCATGTCACCCAAAAGACATGGGTGATATGCTGTGCTCACAGTGATTGGCTTCAGTTAGTTACCGCGAATGCAACTATGTGGCTACAGTGAGCTCAGACGGGCTTTGCATTAGAACATAAGGCAGCCCAAGGTCATGTGGAGGAGACTGGACCTTCTCAAAAGACAGTTACCTTCACTGTTGACCTTTTTCTTGACAGTCCTTTGCTGTTCTTTTGGATAATGGGTTAGATCTGACTTAGCTATTATTTAGATGCACCAGCGCAAGGTTTAGAAAGATACAGATCAACCACATATATCTCATAATATTGATGGGTTTTGTTTTAGAATAATCAGGGCTCATTACGATTACAGTTATATATCATTTCTTAATAATATGCTGACCAACGTTTAAAACAAAGTTTGACAAAATGCTTTATTTACAGCAAAACTGATAACACAGACATTTCTTCTTTATTTTCAAAACTTTTTAAAGTTTACATCATCTCATTCTAATTCTTTTTATTAGAATTCTTTCTATGGTACACCTGGTACACCAGCTTTTAAAAATAAATATTTATTTGGGCCCAGCGCAATAGCGTAGCAGTTAAGGTCCTTGTCTTGAACACGCCAGGATCCTATTTGAGCACCAGTTTTAATCCCGGCAGCTCCACTTCCCATCCAGCTCCCTGCTTGTGGCCTGGGAAAGCAGTTGAGGACAGCCCAAAGCTTTGGGACTCTGCACCCCACTGTGGTAGACCTGGAAGAAGCTCCTGGCTCCTGGCTTCGGATCAGTACAGCACCGGCTGTTGCGGTCACTTGGGGAGTGAATCATCGGATGGAAGATCTTCCTCTCTGTCTCTCCTCCTCTCTGCACATCTGCCTTCCCAATAAAAATAAATAAATCTTTTAAAAATATTTATTTTATTATTTTGTGATACAGTTTCATAGGCTCTGGGAATTCTATTCTTAGCCCCCTTTTGCTGTTTGTTTCACTGTTGCATCTGACAGACTATCTCAATCTCCTGTATTTCATTGGACTGAATATGTTCTAGAAGCTACCTTTGAGTGTTTATCGATCCGGTTCCTCAGTTGACTTGTATCACAGCCATAAGCAAGTGAACTCCCTGAGCCTCAGTTTTTCCATTTTGAAAATGGGATAATAATACTTGCCTCCTCCATACCCAGAGTGTTGCAAGACTTCAACAGACAACATTTGCAAAGTGCTTAAAAAACATGGAGCCTTTCACATAAAGAAGGTGTTCAGAGAGTGCTGTTTTTTCATTATTCATGGTCATGTTTCTACATGGCTTTGTTTTTATGGTGTGCTTGACTGCCTAGAGATGAATCACAGAAACAGGAGGTGCAAAGAATTAGCACACCATTTAGTTCAAGTTCATTGTAGAAGTCTTCCACAACATGCTCTTGTTCTGTAGTCCTTCTATTTTAAGTGCCAAGGCATCAAACATTGCATGGTCCATTTCTCTTGGATAGATGGCAGAGTTCTTCTAAAGAACAATTCTGACAGCGAATTTTTATCTAAGTGTTTTCTTAATTACCCAATTGGAATAATTCTTTGGGTCTCTGCCAGTTGGCTATCTTTGCCCAATATGGATGCTCAAATTATTGCTTAGGATCCTGTCACTACTATCCTGGGGTAATGGATTTACAAAGTGTTTTTTTTTTAAATGGTAATTCTAGAATATTCTGTTTAGAATTGCCTAAACATTTGCTCATGGAATAGACCAAATCTCACTTACAAACATTTCATTTTCACAGTTACATTGCTTTAAATTCAGTACCAGGCAACTATTTAAAATAATTCACTAATTTTAGGCTTGTGAACTACACATTTTAAGTTTTTGATATGTCTGTATTCTATTACTGATGATTGCAAAAACTATAACAATAATAATATAGATTTATATGCATCTATTTATAGAATGAATTATTCTTTAACTAAAATGTAAGTTACTCATTGTTACTTGTGGGATAATCACGGTCTCTGGTGTTTTAGATTAGTATGTATGTATCTATCAATTTATGCATTTAACTACCATCTACTTCCTACCTACTTACCCACCTGCATATGAATAAGCTATTGGAAAGTACCAACACTTGCATTACAAACACCACTGGTATCCGGACAAGAGACCAACCAGAATGACTAGACTTTTAAAACTGTCAAGTATTTACTAAGTCTTAGGTGTTGACAATAGATTGGTAAGCCAAACAAATATATTTCTCCTCTTGTAATACTTACAGCTTTAGCCAATAAGTGTTTGTTATGAAGATCCCCCAATACCATTTTTTTTTCTTCAAGGAGTTCATTTTTCATCTATTACTAGAGAAGATAAAGTTAAAAGTAAATCAATATTCTAAGTAATTATTTTCCTTTCTTCTACTTATGGTGGTTTAGTTAATTAATCTCTATCAAGTAAATTAAACTTTTATTTGACCTGCTACTGATGAGTGTTTCAAACGTAACTATCAAATGGATTCATTGGTTTACGTGAAAGATCTCTTATTTTTACTTTTCCTTTCCTCCCTTTCTTCTTTCCTCCATCCTCCCTCCCTCCCTTTCTTCTTTTCTTCCCTCCTTCCCTCCTTGCTTCCTTTCTCTTTCATTCCTCTCTTTCCTCTCTGTTTCATTCTTTTGCTTGGGAATAAAGTTGACATAATGAAGAAATATGAAAAATACCTTACCAGAGAGTGATTGGCTCTCAGTAACACTAGCTTTTGCTAGCATCCTTCCGTACATGTGAAAGCAAATGTTGTGGGCAAATACGCAAATCTTTAGGCAAACTGTAACTCAATATTGTAAAATTGTATTTAATTTAAATCTACACTTGCTTTTTATTATAAATGTTTTTATAAAATTGACAGATAATATTGTATGCATTTAAAAATTTCATTTTTTAAATTAATCCCCAAATCTGAGGGTTTTGAGCAACACTTTAATAAAGAATAGAAGAACATGTCTTTTTTCTTTTCCGCATTCTCTCTCTCTCTCCCCCTCGTTTTTTCCTATATTTAGGATAAGGGAGGAGAAAAAGGGAAAAGCCCCACCCAGCCTCCCACCCTACCCAGGGTCCCCAACGTGGGGCATGCTCCAAGTATCCTGCTCAAGCGGTTTTTGATAGTTCAACAGTTCTGAATTGCTGTCAGTCTCACCATTCCAAGCATGATGAAATCTCTCCACAATCCACTGGCTGACACAGTACAACTTACAGTCTCTGTTTGCCCAGATTTTCACTGCCAATATGTGGCTGGGGCAGTACATTGATTTGTTCTGTCCTCTGTCCTCTGTCCTCTGCTGTGGTACCAGGTGTCCTCTGTAGGTTCCAATGGCATTCCACATCCTCCATATGCACCTGGATATGCTGTCCACTGCTCCATCTGAGCCACTGAAGAGGCTTAGCTTTGACACATGCACTCCGTGGCCAGACCATGGAGCCTGCATTTCTCTTCATGGTTGGGTTTCTGAGATCAGTAGTTCAGTTGGAGGGATCTCCAAAGAAACTTCGTCTGAGGTGATCCTAGACTGGATTCTTGTGTGTGAATGCCAGAACAGAGTCTGGCTCAGTCTGTCGCCCCAATCAGCTATGCATATGCTGGTGGTTGCAATTGCTGGGTCAGTCTGTTTCCAGCCCTGTCTTCCATATGGACTAATGGGTGTTGCAGTCCAGCCTGATCCTGTCCAGCACACGCTCGGTCCTTATGCAAACCAGTGGGAGTTGCAGCCAAGTTGGACTGACCCACAATAACCCCCACCAGTCCCGCCCCCTACCCTGGTTCCTGTGCTTGCCAGTATCTACAGCAGACTGGTCTAGTTTGCCCCACATCCCATTCAGTTCTATACATGTCAATGCGAATTGAAGACTAATTCAACCCAACCAGCCCCACTATCCAACCCACAAACATGCGGGTGGATGCCATTCTGTCTAGTCATGCCTGCCCCAGTCCTGGTTCTCATGCTTTTTAGTGGGAGTGGTAACCCAAGAGGGAGGTACCCACTATTTCTCTACTGGGCCACTCCCACTCCCAAATCATGCATTTTGCAGATGGTTCTGCAGTTTAACTCGACAGAATTAGCCCCTAATGCCAGTGTCTGCCAGCTGATGCTGTGGCAAAACCCAAACAACCCTCACTGACTCTGATTTATGCTTGCACCAGTAAGAACAGTCAGCCCAGCCTGGCTTTTCCCTGATATAGCTCACATGAGGCCCATAGGTATCGTAGCCTTGCCTGGTCTGGTCTGCCCCAATCCCAACTCACATTCTCCAGTGGGAGTGGTGGTCCAGCAGGGGAGCTCTCCACATTCCCCCAACCAGCTTTGCCCGTCCCTGGGTCTTGTGTGTGTTGGTTGAATGCTGCGGCCCATTCTGGCATGGCCTGCCTCACCTTGGCATTTACCAGTCGGTGCTATAGCCTGGCCTGTCCTACCCCCAATTCCAGCTCTTGCTGGTGGGGGCTAAAGCCTAGCCCAGCCCAGCCGGCACCCAGTCCTGGCCCTTAAGTGTTCTGGTACTTATTGTGACCGAACCCAGCCTGACCCACACTTCATTCTGGTGCTTGGATCCCCAGCAGGTAATGTGAACTGGCCCTGCCTAGTCTGCCTCCGACCTGCAGCAAATGTATCCCGGTGGGTACCATTCCCTGGCCTGGTCTGGACTGCTCCCTATTGTGGTTCTTGCATTCACTTGCAGGGACTGTGTCCTGACAGAGGAGTTTCCCAAGCTTCTCCATCAGAACCTCTCCCAGTGTCAGCTCCCACTCACACTGGTAGATCCAAGGGGCAGCCCTACTTAGTCCACCTCCTGTCCTAGAAGGAACAGTGGCCTTTCCTGACTGGCCTTCAACCCATTCCGGTTCTTATTGTTTGATGTTTCGGTCCAGCCAAGCTTGGTCCATACCAAGACACAGCTCACACATGGTTCAGTAGGGGGCAAAAACCTAGCCTAGCCCATTCTACACCTACCCTGGTCCTCCAGAGCACCAGTTGGTGCTACTAGTCTAGTCCACTCCAGTGCGCCCAACCCCAGTCTATACTTGTGTGGAAGTACACTGTTGCCATACCCAGACCAGAACATAGCTTCTACTCCGGTCCCTGTACCCACCAGTGGGACCCCCAACCCAGCCAGGATGTCTCCTTAGCTCCCCAACCAGGTCTATTCCCAGCCATAGATCATGTGCATGCCAGTGGTTGCTATAGCCCAGCTTGGCGTAGCCCCTCGCCTGGTTTGGATTTTGCCTTAGATGCTGTAGCCTATCGTGACCCAGTCTGCCCCCATCCCGATTCTTGCTGGTGGGTGGTGGAACCTGGCCCTGCTCAGTCTACCAGTCTACTCCCATCCCTGGCTCATGCACACCAGTAGATATATGAGCCTAACTCAGCATGACCTGTGCTCCAGCCTGATTTCTGTTTTTGCTTGTGAGCTAAGGTTTGCTTTGATCTTCCCTTTCTGTCCCCTTTCCATAACCAACCTATACATTAGCCAACAGTTAGAGCTCCTTTGCCCAGCTTGCCTGACCCACAGGCCTGGACCATGTGATCATCAGTGGGAGTTATAACCCACTAGGGGAGTTTCCCACATTCCCCCAATTAGCCAACTCCTAGACCCAGATCTCATACATGCCAGTGGGTGTTAGGCCAGAGTCCAGCATAGTCTACCCTTCCATCTTGGCTTTGTATGAGCTGGTGAACACTGTGGCCCAGCCCAGCCCACACCCTGTTTTAGAATGTGCATGCTGGTGCTACAGCCTGGACCTGCCCAGACTGTTATTGGTCCCAGATCATCAGTGATGGAAGATTCCATGGTCTCACCCAGCTCAGCCAATCACCACCCCCAACTCTTGAGCTAGCCAGTGGGACTTGTATTTCCACAGGGATTGGCCCACACATCCACCACAGAATCTATCCATCGACCTGGTTCTTTCGCATGTTGGTTAGTGTCATGGCCCTACCTAATGTGACCCAACCCTTGTTTCAAATTTCTGTCAGGTACTAGGATCTAGCCCTGCTAGACAGGCCCCCAGCCCTAGCTTTCATATGGATTGGTGTGTGGTGGTCAACATTGTTCGGTGATAACAAGCCCTACACAGGACTCACATGTGGGCTGGTTTATCAATCTGACTGATACAGATAGTATGGCCTCTTTCCTCCAAACCACCAGGTCTCAGTCCCCTCGCTTATGTGCAAGTAAAGTGACCCTATCATTGGGAATTCTTCAGGATTAATTGATTGATTTCTTACCAACTGCACAGTGGCCTCATTCATGGGCATCCCTAGGCAACAATTCCACACTCCCAAGAACCTAGAGATTGCTCCAAAAACTCAGGACTTGCTCACCGCATGGCAGAAGTGGTTGTGGCCAGGGCCCCAAGCATTGAGTCCAACCTGGCTTGGGTATTTCCAGCAGCCTCCACGTTGAACCCTGAGGTTGAACCAGACATGTCTTTTTAAAGAGAGAACTTTATTCTTTTTAAAAAATTTTATTTATTTTCATTGGAAAGTCAGATATACAGAGAGGAGGAGAGGCAGAGAGGAAGATCTTCCATCTGACAATCCACTCCCTAAGTGGCAGCAATGGCCAGAGCTGAGCTGATCTGAAGCCAAGAGACCGGAGCCTCTTCTGGGTCTCCTGTGTGGGTGCAGGGTCTCAATGCTTTGGGTCAGGCTTAACTGCATTCCCAGGCCACAGACAGGGAGGTGGATGATAAGAGATTAGAACTAATGCCCATATGGGATCCTGGGTTGTGCTAGGCTACTATGCCGGGCACAAGAGAACTTTATTCTAATCTCAGTCAAAATATTAAAATAACTCTTTAGAGCTCCATAAAACCAATGAGATGCTCCCTTGAAAGAAATGTGGGAAATGTGAAAGCAACTTAATTTAAAGGTCCTCAAGCTGTTATCTGTTGAAATGGAATCACGGAGACTTGGACATTTGAAATATTTTTATGTGATGTATTTTCTTTTATGTTGTTTATTTCCAAGTGTATCTTTTTATTTTTCATTTTTGATAGCAAAATAATTCCATCTGTCTTCACAGGGGTTCTTCCATGTTTCCGCTGTGCAAGTTCTAAGGTCTGTTGGCTGTCCATGTCTGCCTCAGTGTCCGCAGGCCTAGGTGCTTTCCATAGTACTTTAAAGCATTGGGCCACGTGCTTGTCTTCCCATTCTTTGAAGAGGCACTTGAGATTTTCTGTTTCATTAGAGGATCCAGTTGTCTCGTCTTTCATGTGCATCTTCATCTTTTCTATGGAGTCAGCTACAGAGGATAGCCAGGTCCTGCAGCATGTGCTCTGTGGTCAAACCACGCATCCAGGGGGATGTTCCTTGAGATCAGGGGTCCTACTCCTGATGAGGTCATCATACCACCCCCTACCCCAGGTTCTGGTTTTTGTGCTCCTCAGTGGAACTATTGCCTGCCCTACATCCTGGACTTTCTTTTTTCTGTGGGTATGTTGGCATGGTTGGAGGAATAGCCTTCTAGAACTATAGAACCTGTTCCACGTTAGCTCCCAGTCCTAATTCCCATGAGCATTGGCAGTTGCAACAGTCTGACCCAGTGTGCCCAGCTGTGGCTTTCATACCACCAGCAGGTACAGTAGTCCTGTCATTGTGACCCCTTGAACCTCTCCTAGGGCATTCTCCAGATGTACCTCTTTTATGTTCACCACCAAGTACAATGGCCCCATCCAGCCTACTTCAGATCTGACTCCCATTCAGACCCAGTTATGCCACATGTGGACAGGTGCTTTATCCTGACCTGGCTGTGGTGTGTTTTCAGATAGTGAAATCATTGGTGACCAACTTTTTAGGTGATTTGGTCTTAAACTACTTTTGTCTTCAGCTTAGTAGCTGGGCAGTCAGATAGATGGTGTTAATTAGCTTGCTGAGTCAGTGGGAAGGAGCTCTGTAATACTGAATAATTGTTTCTTTGATGTGTGTTGTGGTTAACATGCTTGAGTTAAGTATCTTAAGACCAGCTGAGTGCCAGAGTGGAAATATTTAAGCTACTTTTAAACATCACTTAGAACATAAAATAAGAAGCAGAGCTTATATTTTGCCCATCTTTTCCTTACCTTTAGATTATTTTTGAAACATCATGCTAAATAGTTTTAACTCTTAATTTGTAATTTCTTGGCCTAGATATATCAAGCAAGATAATATCGTTTGAAATCTGTGAATCGCGTCAACTGCTATGATCTTTGCACCAGATAATCAAGAAACATGATCTAAACAGAAATATGAAGGTACAGTAAAACCACTGCTTGAAGGATTAAATGTATTTTGGTGTTCCTAGACCTGTAACACTATTCTGCCAATTTAGTAGGTTTAAGTCCCTGTCATTCATCTCATTCCTACGAAAGATATTCCTATTAGGTTGGGTCCAGGGGTTGACAAAGGAGAATATTGAATTTGGAATTGAAAAGCATTAACCTTATTCCTCTGTGTAACCACCAATTCACTACAGTGAACTTCTGTGTAATAGAGAATTCTTACCTCTTCACAGATCTCTGCAGTTTAAAATGGGAAGAATTTTGATTGAACCCATAAGGAGTTACCATTCTTCTCTTCCTCTTGTCCATAGCTTCCATCTTCCTGGTGTTGCAACTTCTGACCCTTGACAGAACAGCAAGTTCTGTCAAGAAAGACTGGGAGGAACCTATTTTCTGAGCCTCATTCGCAACTCTGGCAACATATTAATAAAAGGAGGTATGAGCTTTTTAACAAAGAAATATTTAATTAAAAATTCAACTAATATAAAATTATACATAATTATATGTTTGGATATATGTTTATATTTTTGCAGTCCCCAGTCAGTATAAATATTCTTTTCAAACACCAACTTTTTAATGTGAAAACATTCAAAATTCTATCTTCTTTTATACTTATATACACATCCACACCCATTATATGTATATGCATAAAACATATATGTTTATAAAATATATACACATATATTTAAACATTTATTCATTTTTATTTGAAAGTTAGATTTCACACAGAGAGAAGGAGAGACAGAGATCAGTTCTTTCATCTGCTGGTTCACTCCCCAAATGGCCACAACAGCCAGATTGAGCTGATGTAAAACTGGAAGCCAGGTGCTTCCTCTGGTTCTCCTATGAGGGTATAAGAGCCGAAGGACTTGAATCATCTCCACTTGCTTCCCAGGCCACAAGTAGAGGGCTGAGTGGGAAATGGAGCAGCTTGGACATGAGCCAATGCCCATACAGGATGGCAGTACCACGAGGTGGATGATTAACATGATGTGCCACCAAATGGCACCCACATATATTTTTGTTATAATTTTGTGCCTGATATAAATAAGTAAATTGAACTTAAGGCACTTCATTTGTTATCTCTACTGCTTAGAACCATACGCTTTGAGTTTTATAAAAGTAACCAATTGCTTTACATATGTTTTTCTCCTTGTTAGCTGAACACTATGTCCTTGTCTTTTACCAAGACTTAGTGTTGTTTGCAATGACCGGGGCAGTTGGCTTGCACTGAGCAAGGTTTCCACAGTTCATCCCCAGTGGATGAACTCAACAGGTGAGTGGATGAATAGCTGCTGTTGTCTTCTGAAGACAAACCTCATTATCTTGACTTGACTAATACTTACCAGAGCTTCTCCTATCTCTTCTTCCTCTCTGAGTTATGTTTTTCTTATTTTCCCAACCTGGATGCTTTCACCTACAACTCAGCTTCCTCAGAATTGCTCTTGGCTCATCTCAGACAGTTTTCATTTCCATAATGATTGTGTTTCCTAACCTGAG
This sequence comes from Ochotona curzoniae, assembly GCF_017591425.1. Classification (NCBI taxonomy): domain Eukaryota; kingdom Metazoa; phylum Chordata; class Mammalia; order Lagomorpha; family Ochotonidae; genus Ochotona; species Ochotona curzoniae. Next base: position 27,202,693 of record NW_024465582.1, read on the forward strand.
TGCTTGTCTTTGCTTTGCAGCATGACATTCAACATGGCCCTCCAACCATCCTCCACAATGCTCTTTGCTTATTGATGTGTTTTCCCTGCAGTTATTCAATGTGCTTCTTCAGTTTTATCTCTTGGATTAATTTCTTTTATGTTTCCTTAACACACTGTATAGTCCAGCCTCACTTGATGTAGCACCAACAAATCAATTTCCCTATAATTTCACTTTTCCACTTGTGTCAATAAATGTGAATATCTACCAAGGGAAACTGATTTTTATTCCTAATAACAAAAAGAATGAAAATTCCTGTAAAATGAACTTAGAGCACCTCACAAATGTTACTGCCTTCATCTTTTCTGTTATCATTATTACAAATTGTAAATAGAAAACAGTCATTCAACTTTGAGGTGAAAATTTAATGTGAAAACCAGTTGATTATATTCAGCATACAGAAATTTTGAGAAGTGACTCAAGTCTTATCTTGAAACATGTGGTAACATGTCTCCCCGTCTCCCTGTTCCACACTCTACTGTCTGGGAAGAACTATTCCCACGACATAATTGCATCATTTTGATTTATGTCAACAATCATTATGCAACACGTAATATATGCAAGGCATTCTAATGAAGACTGGGATATATAACACATAGAAGCTGTCTCTTGCCCTTGTGAAGGTGAGGAGACAGACTTGCACAGGCAGTCCACAGTAAGTGCTATGACAGAACCAAAAATATGTGTCCTGACTCAGACACATGCAAGGCTTCATCTGGTGGAGTTACGTAGAATATTTTGTAGGGGGGGAAGCAGTGGATCAGAATCAGGATAATCCAAAATGGGATCACTGTCTCCAGAACAAACACTTGGAGCTATTTTTTCCCAACTAACTCTTCAGCCAACATTTCAGTGTCTCTTTTCAGCACTCATACAGCTTCTAAAGATCCCATCTCTGTGTGTGATAGCATACAATGTAAATGCAACCTCAACCCTCAAAGAAATGAGGGTCATAAAAAATAGTCACCTGCCTGGAAATTACAATGGAAATGAGAGAATCCAGGAAAACATTGCTTGGGCTATGAGGGTGTGTGTGTGTGTGTGTGTGTGTGTGTGTGTGTGCGCGCGCGCGCACGCGCGCGCTTCACCGAAAGGCATATTGTAGAAATCCTTTCCAGTTCTGTTTCCTAGTCTTGGAATTACTCTTCTGAAATTGTCACGTGTGCCATCAGCCCTGGAAAAGGATGCTTCAGGAAGATCACTTCAAGGTGATAATTGCCTTTCTGGAAATGTCACATGTGCCAGGTCCTCTGGGAGGAAATGAATGAATTGCCTATTGTGCTTTGAAACTCAGGCAAGAGATTTTTAAGGTGCATTTTCAAAGTGTTAAGGCTCAGAGTAATCAGCAGAGTATGGTAGCTCACCCTTAGAGGGACCCACCCTTCCTAGAATCAGCAAACTCTTTCCCTGCAGAAAATTACATAAACATTTGAAGTTTGCCTTCTGTGCTCGGAATTCTGTGTCTGCCAAGATTGCAGCTATTGGAGCTGGAAATCTGGTCAGTTGCAATCCCCATTAAGGCATTGTTGCTTGCACTCTTTCCTATGCTTGCCTTTTCTTGATTTTGTGATTGGCTGGGCCTTTGGGACCTCTTAATCAAGGGCTGGCTCTGAGAGCTGTCAGCAAGTAGGATGGGACAGGCCTGAATCTTTTCCATCTAAAGAGTAAGCATAACCATGGAGTTGCCTATGGGTATGCTCCCCTGTCTCTTTCCCATGCCAGCACCAGAAAGTGTCCAAATGAGTTACTTAGCTGCCAAAAATCTCCACCACTCCATGTACTAGTAGCCCTACTGCTATCCAATGATTATTTAATTATCTTGTTAAAATGAAGACTCCTTGCCATCTAGTTCCTTGGCATAAGAAAGTTGAATGCCCACACTATAATCAGAATTTAAAATACCACAGAATGTTCCTGTGTCGTTTAGTACAAATGTCTCTTACTTTAAGAATCAGAACACAAAACATACAGGATACAGGGTTGCAGAGATGAGATGGACGAATGAGACAAGCTCGTCACAGGAGAGATGGAAGGTGAGACCACTTGTTTCCACCCCTTAATTCCTAGAACTGTGGGTTTGTTCGTTTGTTTTTTTCTTTTCTCTTGGGTACACAGAACTAGTCCAAAAACTTGGGCATTTTTCACTGGGAGCACCAGCAGGAAGCTGGATCAGAAGTGGAATTGCCTAAACTCGAATCATTATCCGCTTGGATTGCTGGCACTGTAGGAAGTAGCTTAACCTAATGAGCCACAATGCCAGCCCCACAATTAGCTTTTTCATCATCTTAGCTACTCTGATCTTGTGCTCAGTGTGTCAGCTTTGGAGTAGACAACCACTAAGGCGGTCTAATGTTAACCAGTTATCATTTTTGCTACTTGAGTATTTACTGCCTCTTTTGTATTGGAGCCTACCTGGTGGGTGCAATTATATGATATAAAGATTTTCTGAATTTGAATCCACTCTCATACATTTATCCACGTGCTTCTGCTCCAGAGTTTCTTGTCCTTCAAAAGAGAAAATCTACATTTTTCTCTTTTGAAGCCTGGTGAGCTACTTGCCACTGAAGATGAGTGCATATATGCAAATGGATTACTCTCTTTTCCTCTTTTCCGTTAAGTAGATGGGCACAGAAAGGAGCTTTCTTTGTGTGTCTTTGTCAGGATCCTAAAACCTGTCTATTAAGAGAATGAGCCCCTAATGATACATTCTGCTTTATCTAGTCATACAGCCTCCTTAATCAAGCACTCTCAATAAGCACTTGGGATATAGTACTTTTTTTTTCCCCTTCAGCATGTTCAGTACATTTTTGGCTTGATTATTCTGCAGTTAAATCTTAGCTATCCATTAAATGGCCAGAAGTAGAAGTAAGGCTATGCCATTAGGGACACATGCACATTTCCCTGCAAAGGCAAGGCCTTGGTATTCTCTTCCTGCTAGAGAAGAGGAATGTTAGTTTTTAATTGGGGACTGATGGAATATTTCTGAAGTCTCACAAGATTTCAGAGAATCCAAGGATTCATGATTGTTGGATACCTGCACATAGGAACATATTCAGTGAATCAGGGTCTTACTCCTCACAGCCAATGCCCTAATCTTGGCATGCAAGATCTGTCTTGATTGCCAAGTCTAATCCTCCTTTGTGCTTGGATATTCCAATTGTCAGAGCTTAGTCCTAATCTTCAGATTTCTATGCCCTTCCACTGTAGAAAATGATATTTGGGCGGGGGGTGGGGGGTGGGGGAGGTATGCTGCCCAGAGGACTCTCTGCTTTCAAACTTGTTCTCAGTTGCCTGCACATTTTTTTCCTAGCTCTTACCATCTTTCCTCCAGAAAAAGGATCTTAGAAAACAGCCATACAAACCACTAGTCAGTGCATCTCATTCACATTTACATCATCTCAACTGACAGAGAAAGTTTGAATCACTAAACTAGGTGATGATAACATAAGGTGATCCGTATGTCAGAGCTGCCTGGGCTCCAGCTTAAACCAGTGATATAGTTCTCATTGCCAGCAGCACAGCCTCTCATTGAGGTCTGACACGCCATGCCATTTCCTACATCTTAGAGTACTTTTTGTATCAGCCATTATAGGTCAGGGTTTTTCAGGAAGTAGACCCTTCAACAAAGAGAAGTTTATTTTACACAAGTATCTTTATTAATAAAGGTTATCTTTACTGACACCTGTACAAGAGAAGAGAAGGATAAAAAATTGGAGGAGAAACTGAACTGATTCAGGTTGAATAACAACTTCTAACATGGTACCTCAAAGCTAAGATGCCATGTCACAGATACTCTGAACTGAACCAAGATGGTCAGATACATTGGTCTGTTATTGGATGTAATACCCTTAGTGTGATGTAAAAAGAAGGCCATTATCTGATGCCAGCTCCTCAAGGTTGGATTTCCTGGACTCCAGAAACTTATGCCAACACGTTCTGCATGTTGTAAGTTAGCAAGTCTTAGGTATGGTGTTGTAAGAGCACAAAATGGACTAAGACACCTATAAAGGCAAGAATTAACTTCACATGACAAAGATGAGGATCAAAGAATATACTCTACACTGCAGGCACTGAAGCATGATAGAGACACAATCCCACTGATGACACCATTACCTGTATTATGGATTTTTAAATTAGTATAAAATAAGTCTTCATATGTAAAGCACATGAAACAGTGACTGGCATATAAAAACTTCGTAATGACTGTCAAGTTTTGTTGGTATTAAAAAGAACTTTGATCTGTGCAGTCTGAAAATCCAAGAGAATACATGTTATATCATTATCCACCAACATGCCATCAGGTTTGAAATGCAAACTCTGAACATTTAAGCCTCAAATATTTAGGATTTAGCAACTTTCTGTCCTAGTTGATGCTGTTTTCTCTCTCTCCCTGATACTTGCTTTGGTTCTCCTGCCATTTTAGCCTCCTCTAGTTGTTGCTGGGATTTTTCCCCCTGCTTTTTTGACGGGGAGTGTGTTGAGTTGCATCCTCCCTGTAAGCCTCTGCTCTATTTTTATCTAGCCTTGCAGGGGCATTTCTCAGACAGCATGCCTTCTCAGTACCACTCATTTGTCCCTAAGCATTTCTATTCTGAATTGCAGGCCTTGTCTAACAACTGACAAGAAGTACTGGTGGAAGTTTCTGTTTCTTTAATTTTCCTATGATCTTTTGCACAGTAAATACTTGTGGTGTGTTTCTGTCTAGCCTTTGTAGATTTTTTTTTTGGTAAAGAAGTTATGAAAGGGTTATGACTGTGGATGCTCTCTAACTAATGGTATGGGGAAGATATTGAGATGGCTCTCTGAGTAAAGGAGAATGATAACAGTAATTATGGATAGGGTAAATCTAAACATTTCAACCTACAGGTCTTGTAAAATTAGCTTGTAAAACTTCAGCAGGGAAAGGGAACAGTGAATCCACGTTGGCTTGTGTTGTGTTGTCACAATTGCATGCAGATAATCAACTTAGCAAAGGGTGTGAGTTGCTTCTCAGGTAGTAGGGATTAGCTCTCCACTAAGGGATTAGCTTTCCACCAAGTGTTGCTCATGAACTATCAGGGATCAGCAACACGTTGGGAGTTTGTTAGGTTTCCACAATCTCAGGTTTTTACCCTAGACTTCTTACAGTAGAATCTGCATGATAACAAGAGAGCCAGGAGAATTTAGATAAGACAATTTTGGAGAGACACTCAATTCTAGACTAGAACATTTAAACATTATGGAATCTAGGGTGCTCCCAAAGTAAGAAACAGGAATCTAGAGGCAGGGCCCAGGTACCAGCATTTTTAAAAGTGTTCAGATGGTTTTAATATATATCCAAAGTTGAGACCCACTGAAAGAGCGAGTCCTATTTTTTAATGTTCAGAAAAGGAGCAGACTAAATCTGCTTACCTGTGGGGTGGTAGTTGTCTTTCTCTCAGTCTCTCTGTCTGTTTTCATTATATGCCAATTGCATTATATGCCAGGTGAATTGACGGAACTGATTCAGAAATGCCATCAGACTGTTATTTCCTTTGCCATGTTGCATTGATATTTATGTATCAATTATCCATATATATAAACTTTATCCATAAACTTTACAGGTGGGTTGGTCTCACAGGTTGCTGATTGTTGAATTCCTGCAGATCCCCTACAGAGGATCTGGTTAGACATCACAAAGGCATATATGGAAGAATCTCATTGGAATAGGAATTTGATCAGGAAGTTCATTACATAAACCTCTGAGATGCAGTAGGTTTGAGACTAGAGGGGTTTGGGTGTCCAGTTATTTCCAGAGATAAGAGCTGAAGGTTGGTGTCAAGCAATATATCCAGGAAAGAGTCACATAGTAGGGTAGGGAGGGTAGCTTAAAAATAAGAGATCTAGGAAAATGCAAGACTGTCTTTACCTTGAGGGTTAAGTCAAGGAAGACACAAAGGTGAGGCTCTAGGACATTGACCATTTAATGGACATTGTCCATTTAAGTTATCTATAGCTTGTCTTTTTCATTATACTTAATTTCTGGCCACAGAATAAGTTGGCCAGAGTTAAAGGCATACGATTTGTGTAAACAAGTAACAGCTGTTGCAGTTCTGAGAGCCTGTGACCTATTTCAATAGTAATTTATTCTTTGCTGTTGGGGGATCCACTCTGTTATGATAATCATCTTCTGTAATGAATTTTTCTTTCCTTGTTGCAAATATGGTCCATTCTGAAAATGCACAACTGTGGCGGTAGCACACAATCATCAGGACTTCAAAGGGTCCAGATGTCCATGGTTTCCTGGCACCAGTGACATGTTTGATGTCAGGCTGAGGAAGACGATTCCTTTGAAAATCAGGTGGTCATGGATTGTTTGTGATTGAGGCTGAGGGAGACTTCTGTTTACCTTTAGAACAAAGTCATTTCCCCATTTATGAATCCAGAACACAAGCCTTCCTACTTTTGCAAGGACTGAAGCCAATTTCTGCAACTTTCTTTAAGAAATATCTCATCTTAAGACATCTTAAAAAGCGTCAGAGTGGGAGTAACAGGTTTATCATGGTACCCATATCATGGTACCCAGCTGGTGGCATCTAATTTTCTGCATGGTTCTTAAATATCAGAGATGGTCTGTGGTGATTCTATAATGGAACTCAGTAGCATGGGAATACCAGAATTAATATTCATTTCTTCTGCTGAAGGCAGCATATTATAGGCATAGGCCCAGCCTTTGCTCCACCAATGGTTCTGTGAACAATATATCTTTTACAGAAGCAGTCAATCAAATAAAATATGAGAATTGAATTCCCCAGCTCTTCCAGTAAAGTGAAAGAGAAAGTTACTGTGCAAACATCAATCCATCGGTTATGACATACAATCCACATATATTAAGTAGGAAGGGTCCTTAAAAATAGATTGGCTCTTCTTTTATCAGTGAGATAACTGAGGCCAAGGAGATCAAGGGATTTTTCCCAATAATAGAAAATTCTCTGATACCTGAGATTGTCCCCATGAATGTTAATACTTTAGGTCTGTCAGGCTTATTTTCTCATAGAACACAGTTCCATCTCATCATGACAGATTCCATAAAAGACAGCAACCCTGTTCACCACAAAGCAATTTCTCTCTAAAAATGACTGCTTGTCTTTGCTATTCTGATCATCAATTCTTTTAGGCTCCTCCTAGTTGTTGGTGTACGTCCTTGCACATTAGTTCCCTGGGAGAAAGAAGCTAAAATGCAGAGTCATCCTTTCATCAACTTGTGGCTTTGGGTGGGAGTGGTTTGAAAAAGAGCAAGCCGCTGATACGATTGTAAAGGAAGTTTAAGTGTACGTTTTAATTCTTCTAAAAGTATCAATGATGTAACCAAAAATATAAAATTGATTAAAAACATAAAATTCTTATCCTGTAAAACCATCAATGGCTTATGATGTAGAACTCCAATGTTGAAGCTCACTCAATCACACAAATCGTTAGTCATTTATTTCATGATTTATATTCCTGTTAGAAGCAATGTGGGCTTTAGAGTTCAAGTTTCAGATTTAAAATGTGTATGAATACATGTGAGCAAAAGCAGGTAAGTTCCCAGGCTTTCCCAAGCTCAGAATGTCACCATATGTGTGAACAAATGCCTTCCCAGCCGATACTGGGTGTAAACCACTTGAAATATTGGAGGAGGGCCAATGTTTCATCATCTTGGCCCATCTCTCTGCACACAGTGTAAGACTCTTGTGGTGTTCCAGAGTCATGAAATGCCGGAGGCTTGTCCAAAATGCCAATGATAACACACCTATTTTCATCTAGCACAGCCACTGTAGTTCTCATAGCTACTTTCCCAACTAAACAATGCTGGTGAACCAGCACAGTGAGGCCAAGGTAAGTACCTACTTACAGTTACTGGCAAACAGCAAAGACAATTAAACATCAGTATTGAGTCACCTGTCAACTGGGCAGGCTGACATTGACTCCTACTATTGAGTTTTCAAGCTGCGTGGGACTTTGCCATATTGAGTTTGGCTTACATTAATAGCTGCGTGTTGCTAAATTCTAGAGAAGCCAAATTCTCTTCATAGAAGTTGTATGCCTGCATTTTTAAGCAGGTATGATACTTACCTTCCTTGTTTATGAGCTGAAATTGGGTGGTTGATGCCAAGAGGGGAGATTATTATGTGCATTGATGCATTGTGAGCAGACAAAATGCACCTCCTATTCTCTAGTTAAAGAACCTATGTGAACACCAAGTCAGCCTCCCCCACACGTGATTCTTCTCGGTCGCTTCAGTGGGTGTTTTATGTGGGAATTAAGACGAAGAGAAAAATGTCACCCAGAGTGTTTTTTTCATCATGATTTAATATCTAAGCCAAGAAGTCTTCAGAGAGCAAAAGCTCCTGCCCACGCTGCACTAAATCATCAGCACATCCAGCCCTAAGCCCCAGGATAAACCACTGCAGTGCCGTGGATGGAATGAGCTGTAAAATATGTCATTTTGTATTTGATAAGCCTGAACTGACAACCCCAGGAAGCCCTTGTTAGGGTATTTAATTGGAGTATGAATGATAGAATGATCAGTGTTTTGTTTTTCCTTTGGAGAGAACAGCCAATGTTTGCTAAACCAACTCAAATGCATGAAGTAGGGCAGTGGAAACAAGTAGGGGAGACATGAGGGCGGAGGTGACATGAGGGGAGACCTGTGGGAAAAACCTAAGGCTTCCTCTGCCAATTAATGACACCTTTCTTTCTGATTTCAGAAGCATTCACTGAAACTGGAGCCTGCATAATTTTGATTAGTATTAAAACAAATACTTACAAGCATACAGCCATGTTTTATTAAAATGAAAGGTTTATGGGATCAGTCCACAGCATTTAAATGCAGTTGCAGCCTATGTTTCCCATGGGGTAATTATGTGACTCAGTTCACTGGACATGCAGCTGAACCACAGCAGATTTACAGGGAGTGAGGAGAGATCACCCTGGGATGCCTGTGGCTTGCCTTGTGAGTTGCTGAATCAGTGTGGAGCTGGGGTGTGGTCTCCAGGCTGCATCATGAAGAAGCTGAGGATGTCTTTGTGCACCAGCGTGCTCTGTCCAATCACACTGTCATATGGCCATTGTTCCTTAATTCAGCTGGACTCTTGGATTCTCAAACTACCACGGGGTCAGTTTTCATCAGCTCCAGGGAAACTTCTAGATACCTAAGCTGTACCTCTCAGATGCAGCCCATAAAGCCCTTTGCGGGGGGAGCAGAACATGTCTAGGATCATGTATGAGGGCCCCTACAGTTAGTTAAATGGGAGAGGAAGGAACCTGGATGTGATTTCTATTAAGGCAAGGCAACAGAGCAGATTTTATACATCGTGTTGCCACTGTCTTGTTAACAGCATCATCATTACTTTTGAATTTAAACACATGCTGATTGTTCAGCACGGCACTCTACGGTTGATTAGGATCATAACTGCACCCAAAAGTTTTGGCTTTTAAGTGCTGTTCTTAGACTTGGGTTTCTTTAACTCAGTTTAAACCTGCTAAGGAAGCCTGGGTTTTCAAATTGGATCTCTATTCCTTCTCTGCACATAGGAGCAGTATCACGATCCTTGTCCATTCCAAGGGGAACCACGGATGCAGAGGAAGAAGTCCTGCCGGCATGGACACCTGTTACAGAAAAATACAAAGCAGTGCCATCTGGGAGAAACTGAGTATTCAGCAACTTGATACAATTTGTCCTGTGGCCAAGAAAATTTGCAGTGATTTAAAAAATGTATATGTTTTTATTTTTATCTGAGAGGAAAAAATTACAAGGAGAGAGGGAGGGAGAGAGAGAATCCATCTTTCATCTACTGTTTCAGGAGCAAGGAGTTTCTTCTGAGTCCCCCACATGAGTACAAGGGCTGGAGGCCTTGGACCATCCTCTGCTGCTTTTCCAGGGCGTAAGCAGAGAGCTGGATCAGCAACAGAGCAGCCAGAGCATGAACCAGGACTCATATGGGATTGCCGGCACTGAATGGCCCCATGACGTGACAGTTTTTAATATCCTTTCTCATCATGTCCTTTATAGACTCCAAAATACTTTGGGGGGAAATCCAAGTCACACATGGTGCTTTCAGCTCATCTCCTGGGAAGTCAAGCAACTGGGTGATTGATTCTGGATTATGACATGACTATGCTCTCCCATCAGGTATCTGGACATTAGAACACTCACTGTTGCAGACTCACGTGGGTGCTGACTATTTGAAAACTGAGTCTATTTGCAAAGAACTCTTTTCTAGTTGCTATATGCTGTGAGTAGACACAGGTCTAGAAGTCAGAGATTGTGTGATAAATAATGCAAGGTAGAAACTTGTCTCACTGATTAATCACAATCCTGTGAATCTGGGTGGAGTGAGTCATAGAGAGGCAGCCAGGACGAATCGGTCTGTCACTCAGCTGCAGATGTGGCCAGACCCCATTTTGGATATGCAAGGGATAAAGCAAACAAGTCGGCTAAAATGTTTTGAACTGATTTCTGGTTTAAGACATTAATAATGAAAATTTTATTTATGTGTTTATTCACTAATAAGCACCAACTAAATAATGAGGAATGAAACAGAAAACATTGTAGCAGTTATTATTTGCACCAGCTCTCAAGTGTGTAAGCACACCCTGAATGTGACAATGTGCTAGATTTGATCAAATCCTTCATCCATTCACTTTTTTCCTCCAATAACTGCGTTTGGCTTTTACATACATGGTCTTCCTATAAGTCCTTTTTCAGTGAATGCTCACTTACTGCTTTATGTCTTCCTTTTAAAGCAAGTTTATTTCAGAGAAAAGGAAGGGGGTGGGGAGAGATCAGAGGAGAAAGGGGAGATAGAAGAGAGAAAAGAAAGATCTAATGGTCCCATGATTTCACTTCCCAAATGTCTATATGGACCAGGGCTAACGGGCTGGATCCCAGAGACTCCGATTTGGGTGTCCCGTGTGAATGGCAGGGGCATAATTGCGTGAACAATCACTGTTGTCTCCCTGGATGCCTAATAGCAAGCAGCTGGAGTCAGGATTCAAAGCCAAGAAGCACACACTGCACTCCAGCAGGGGATGCCACTATCTTAACTGCCGGGCTAATTAGGTGTCCACCCATCCCTATCTCATTATTATCCTTTGTTTTTATACTTTACATGCTTTGTGAGTTTCTACATGCAACACACTTAAAACTGCAGTATATGGGGGGAGAGAGAGGCAGAGGCAGAGAAACTACGCCTTGAACTTGGAAAAGAAATATAATCAATATACATCTTTTATGACAGATTCTAATCATATGTAATATTTCTGTTAACTGAGTAAATGACATAAAATGAAAGTTTATAATGGCATTCTTTCTCTTTTTCTTACATTTTAGTAGTTTTGGATGAGGTAAGACATTATCAATATTATCTGTTATCAATATGATTTCTTGCAAATCCTATGTCTTGTACTTTGAATGAGAATATCAAAAATGGTTGTGAAGCCAATGTAGGCACATGTGAAAGAGAGGTCTGATTATTTTGAGATAAATACATGCTAATATTTTCTGAGTGTAGAATCAACAATTTTGAAAATTTTCTGATCTAAAATAAACAATCCACTGCACATAGGCTGAGGTTTGAAATACTGAGGTTCTAATTGCTGGGGATATTTTTTTATCATCAGTGTTTCTTAAAAATAAAAAAAATCCCTTTAAGTCTTCACTATCACTTATGGAAACAAAATACAGCAAGCACACATTGGAATAAGAAACATGCCTTTATCAGGCACTGTTAATCTAGGGAAGAGCTGTTTAACCTTGCTGAGAGTTCTCAAGCCTTAACAGAACTCTTATTTATAATCTGGAAGAGGATTCTTTTGTAACATGCCTTTATCCGCAAATGGCATCCATTTGCTTGAAGAGATGTAGCATGGACAAGGTTTTAGCCACATAACATTTGCATTCCTGTCCTCACCCCACCTGTAGCAAACTCCTTGACCTCATCCAGAAAACAGGACAGCCCAAACCTTGTTACTAGCAATGGACTTTGTGACCTTGTGCAAACCACTTAGTCACTGAGTTTCTATTCATCTTTCTCTCAGGTAGACTCCTCTTTGCCCTCTTCCTTATGGGGATGTTATGAGAATTAAAGAGATAATTTTAGCAGATTGCTTTGAGTCCTAAGAAGAAAAGCACACTTCAAATACAAGCATCATTACATTGTTTTGCAATCAGGCTATATCTTCCTCTCCTTCAATTATCCCCTTTCTGTTGTCTTTATTTCAACAGTTAGGTGTGACTACTCTAACTGGCCAAACCAATACTTAACCTGTGGTGCCTTCCCCGTTTCTGCTAGTTATCTTCTTCTGCATATTTTTTCAGGTTTATTTTTTTGGGGGAATTTTTTTGATTAACCAAAAGTACACTTTTCAAAAGATACAGACACATAATACCTATGTTATACTGATAAAATGATATCCAACCACCTCTAGTATTTTCAAATGATTAAGTACAATAAAAATAATAATTATGGTTGTAAATTTAAAGTGTACCTTTCATCTGATCATCTCAAAGTATTTTAGAAACACTAATTAAGCTCCATAACACCCCTTCACCATACATATTATTATTTCCACGTTGCAGGTGAAGAAACTTAAGTTCATCCAGGTTATATGTACTAACAAGGACACAAAATGAGTCAACGTCAGGAAGAGATCTGGTATTCTCAGAGCCCAGTCAAAAGTTTTGCATCCTGAGTGAATTAGCATCCTATGATCACAAGGATGGAACATATAAGATAAGCTGTAATTCAAGTGTAATATTCTAATGCTTACATCATTTTTTTTAAAAGAATTGATTTATTCATTTGACTGGCATAGTCACACACATAAAGAGGGAGACAATAGAGAGACAGAGAGATATCTTGTATCTGCTGATTCACTCCCAAATGGCCACAATGGCCAAGATTGAGCCAGGCCAAAACCAGGAATCTGATCTCCATCCCGGTGTCCCATGTGGCTGGCAGTGGCTCAAACACTTGAACCGTCGACTGATGCTTTACCAGGCTTAACAGCTTAATAACACGGATCTGGGTCACAAGTGGAGCAGATGGGACTGGAACTGACACTCATATGGCATCAATGTCATAGGCAGAAGTTAAGCCACTGGCCACCACACCAGCCCCATTTAGGCCAACTGATACCTCTTTTTTTACAACTTCTCAAACTTCTGCTTCTCAAACTCATCTGCTTTGAGATGAGTAGACTGAAGAACACATGGGCGATGAAATCAGTTAGTTATAAAGTCTTGAGTAATATGCAGATTGAGAAAAACTATAGAAAGTCAGCACTCACAGACTACTAGTGACTTCTCTGTAGATATTCATACGCAACTCTGCTCCATGCAAAACTACAGACTAAATGAAATTTTCTCATTAGAAACATAAGGTTACAATGTTGATTTAATTTATTTTGAATGATGTGAGCGATTGATTACCCACAACCAATTAAATAAATCCTGAAAACTGACTCTGCGGATTGGAAGAGAGCAGTCTATAACCTTAGACTATATTTGTCAATTTTGGGGGAGTGGAAGGGGGATCAACCTCCTGTCACAACTGGCTCTTTTTGTTAATTTGGAGAATTTCAATAATTCTGACTCAAAATGATGTTTTCCTAAAACAAATTTTTTTCTTCTCATGAGGAAACTTCCATACATTTTTAATGTCTACTATATATAATAATATAGTATAAAATCTTATAATGTATAATAATATAGTATAAAATCTTATACTATATAATAATATAGTATAAAATCTTTTTTATAAAAGCAAAAATGTATTTGCTTGAAGGAAGAGTTAAGAGAGACATCTTGCACTTGCTGATTCATCCCTCAAATGGCTGTAACAGCCAGGGATGAACCAGGCTGAAGCCAGGAGCAGGAACCGTGTTTGCACCTCTCATGAGGATAGCAGAAATGCAAGTTCTTGAGCCATCATCCGCTTTCCCAGGTACATATCCCCCCTGGGGCAGTGCTGGCCCTATAAAATCCTTTTAGACAGCAAAAGTGTTCAATCCGGGAACAGCGATTTATTCTTGTGGTTCAAAAAGTGTGCAATAAATAGGGAATCCTACTAATTATCCTAAGCATGGGCAGCGGCACAGAACAATAGTTTAAAGCTCGTGTTTGAAATTAGATTTAGTTTGGTTAGGCCTGTCTCTTAGCTGTGTAATCTTAGGCAGGGAGACTTTGACTGCATCATTTGTAAAATGGAAATCAGTTTGTTCTACACTGAGATAGTTGTACACATGACCTGAGATACTCTATGAAAACCCCGGATGTCACCACCAACATGTGATAAGCATTCAGTCATGCTTATCAATATTACTAAGTTTGAATTGTTCCTTGAATTAACTAAGAAAAGTTTATTAATGAAAACTAAGGCTAAGCATGGGTATTTGAAGAAGCAGAAGTGGTGTGTTCAAAATAATGTGTCAGGTCAAGTTCTCTGGTATTTATGAGAAGTAAGAGGGAAAGAACCAATATGTGACCACATGGCTCTTAGGAACTGGGCAGACATGGGCAGCAAACTAATTACAGCAAAAGCAGGGTATAGAAATTGGAAGAGTGTATTATCACATTCTTTCTCTAGCAGAAATACAGTTGTTACTTGGTTTATTACAATGGATATTTGTTCTCAATAAAACCAGATTTTCTTTTGATATTTTTCAGTGTTTAACTAATACCTAAAATATTTAATACACTTTTCAAAGTACTTTTAGAAGGTTTGAGAAAATAATAAAATGAGAGCTAAGGAAAGCATTTCAGGTTGAGTCAAAACGAAATACAAATGCTTAAAGGGAAAGGGCTGGTTCATAAAAGCTGTGTTTATTAGGAATGGACGTCTGGACCAGTGGTTATTTCACCACATCCCATATCTCACATCTGAGTGTGTTCAAGTCCTGGCTCTGCTTTCCATTCTAGATCGCTGTTAACAAGGACTCTGGAGTAGCAGGTGATGCCTTGAGCACTTGGGTCCCTGCCAAATCTGGGAGACTCAGAAGGACCCAGTGCTAGCTTTCCCAGGCATTTAAAAAGTGAACCAGAGAAAAGAATATCTGTCCTTTTTTCCTCTCTGTCCTATGCTTTTCAAACAAATTTAACTTTTTTTTTGTGGTACATTCACCATTTAGAGTTAACAAGTACTTGGAGGGAAAGAAGAAAATGGTTTTCTTGCGGTCTAAGGAGAGCAGATGCTCAGGAGATGTGCAGCCTTGTCCCTTCTCCAACCTTGCAGGAAGACCTGTGTAAACAGACTCAAGCCCATAAAATAAAGCAACTCAGTGAAATTTATCATTCAAAGCTCCAGGGTAATGCATGGAAAAAAAATTCCACTAGCTAGAAGACTCAGAGTACTAGCTTACCATTATGTAGTCTGTAATTCACATCAGAAGCTTTATTCCCAGTTAATTATTAGCTTAACTTGTCTGTTTCAGAATGTACATGTTGGCTGCATTTTAATATTTACCTTTAGATGCATGACTGCAGATTTGTCTTTTTTTTCCCATTTTGTAGGTATTTATCTCAAGGCTACCTTTTAACTGATATTCATGTTTCTAGTTTTGTCCTTTAGCTCCCACATTCATTGTTGAAATGATTTAAAATGAACGCCTCAAATAACATGATGCCACTACTCAGATTTAATTCCTTCAGTAAATCTGATGCTCATAAAGAAAAAAAAAATATGAGCTTACCAGAATGGCACTTAATAGATCCAGAAAGGACCCAAACTGTTTTTTAAATTTCACCATGGATCTGATCTTCCTTATCTGGTTCTAATATAGTCTGCTTAATATGAGTCAGATAGTCAACATTAATTTTCGTGTGGCAAAAGTAAACCAGTATGAGATAAAATGAAAGAGAAAAATGCATGTGGCAGAATGTATTCAAGAATACAATAACTAAAAACAAACAAACAAACAAACAAAAAAACAGGCCTGGCGTGATAACCTAAAGCCCCTGCCCGGCACATGCCGGGATCCCCTATGGGCACTGGTTCACATACACCTGCTGCACTTCCAATCTAACTCCCTGCTTGTAGCCTGGGAAAGCAGTCAAGCATGGCCCAAAGCCTTGGGCCCCTGTACCCATGTGGGAGACCTGGAAGAAGCTCTTGGCTCCTGCTTTCGGATAGACTCAGCTCTGGCCACTGTGGCCACTCGGGGAGTGAACCAGTGGATGGAAAATCTTTGTCTCTCCTTCTCTCTGTAAGTCTGACTTTACCATAAAAATAAATATTTCAAAAATATACTAATAAAACAAACAAAATATGAAATAAACCTGCAGCCCTATGTGCTAATATAGAGACTAAGCAAAAAGATGAACAATATGATGTGATAGATTAAGAATTTGCATGGTCTGTGGGTTGGCACTGTGATGTCCTTGACTCAGCCACAGCCTGTGACACAGACATTCAATATGGGTGCCTGTTTCAATCCCAGGTGCTCCACTCCTGGTCTAGTCCCCTGCTGATGGCCTGAGAAAGCAGTGGAGGACCATGTGGCAGATCTGGATGAAACCTCTGTGATGATCATTGTAGCTATTTGAGGCCCAAACCAGTGGTTGGAAGATCTCTCTCCCTTTTTCTCCTGGTAATTCTGCCTTTCAATTAAATAAATAGATCTTTAAAAAAGATAATTTGTATGGATTTATTATTATTTCTACCAAGGTTCCCACTGGTTCCTATCCAGACTCAGTTGGAAATAAAACAATGTTATGCTTGTTTTATCATTAGTATTATTAAACTTATTTTATGATACAGTTCCAAAAGTTCTGGCTTTCCCCATTCCACCAAATCTTCTCCCTCCATTAATTGCACCAATATTATTACAATAGTGTATTTTAAAAACAGCCTTAAATCCATCATTCTATTTTTTTTTTAACCTCTCCTCATTAGACACTATGTAGGAGCTCTTTTTCCCATCCCTGGGTGAAATAGCTTTTGCAAGCACCCTTAAATAATTAAAAGACTCTAGTTACATTCAAGAATTAAAAAGCTCAGTTGAACTTAAATGCAACTCTTAGCCGTGGAGGCATCAGAAGGAGAAATTAACTGGTGGGGGAGGCTTGTCCAATGGCACCTGTGCTGCTGCCTCTGCACGACAGCCTCAACATTGCTGACTCTTATGTTGAGGAACACTATCCCAGGATCCTGGCAGTTCTTTAGATGGAGATCTAAGCAGGACCAATTCTCACCTGCTCATCACCGAACAACTCTCCACTCGGCCCTGAGGCTTCCCGAGGATCACTTCACAATGAGAATATGGTGTCGCCCTGCATGTTCTTCTGTGAGGATCACTTCTGAGTCAAAGTAGAGTTTTCCTCCATTAGATTCACATCTACAACCCAGGAAACAAGCCCCTTGCCCTTTGCTGTTGTGCTACCAATGCCAGTCTTACGCCGTAGGGCTTTATCTAGCATCAGTCCAGCATCAGCACCTCTGACTCCTAGATTCCAGAGACACATTTCAAGCTCTTCTGAAGTCTCCTTCAAACCGGTTATGCTAGGCTGGGAGCTTGCGGCTCTTCCCTGGGTCATTTTTTCCCTCCTTCAAAGAAAAAGTTTCCAGAGAATGGCTTTGCAGAGAAACTTTTCTTTCTCAACCTCGGCCTTTTATGTCAATGGAGAGAGAGCGAGTGATCACCTCCTTCTGGCAGACCCGGCTCAGGGCCATACTCTTTTGTAATCATAAGGAGATGATTGAGGACTTTGTGACTAGGTGGTGTCTACACTTATGTTCTTTGCTTTGGTATTTCTACCACATTGCAGAGTCGCCGAGTTACTTTCAATGTTCTACGACACAGGTGGCTACTTTAGCTTCTCTCTGGAAGACTCATGCCTTGGCTTCCCATTCTGGACCCTAATCTTCCCATCTGGCACCACTTTTTTGCTGTGGACCTTGTTGGTATTAGCTGCTTAGCAGTCCTTTATTCCTGGAAAGCCCTTCCTCGCCATGAAAAAAAAAAATTATCCTAGAAGATTCAGCTCAAATATATTTTGTATACAATTTTTCTTATCTCCATTGAGCATAAAAAATACATTGTGTTCACTGAATCTGTACCAAATACATAGAGAAAATACCATGCCTCGGAATAAAACACATGAGTTTTAATTGGAATTCAGCATCATATCAGCTCGGTGTGACCTTAAACAACTTGCTTCCTTTCTCTGAGCTTTAAAGGAAAAAATGAATGGAGAACAAATATCTAATGGAAAATAAATATCTAAGAAGAAATCATCTATTTGAAATGAAATTTTTTAAAAAAAAAAAGATTGGAGGGCCCAGTGTGATAACCTAGTAGCTGAAATCCCGGCTTTGAACACGCTGGTATCCCATATGGGCACCGGTTCTAATCCTGGCAACTCTGCTTCCCATCTACCTCCCTGCTTGTGGCCTGGGAAAGCAGTCGAGGACGGCCCAAAGCCTTGGGATCCTGTACCCATGTGGGAGACCCGGAAGAGGCTCAGGGCTCCTGGCTTCAGATCAGTTTAGCTCCAGGTATTGCAGCCACTTGGGAAGCAAATCAACGGACAAAAGATCTTTCTCTCTGTCTCTCTTCTTCTCTGTATATCTGACTTTGCAATAAAAACAAATAAACCTTTTAAAAAATGATTTATGTTTTTATTTGAAAGTAGAGTTACAGGTAAAGAGAGACAGAGATAGAACTCTCTCATCTATTGATTTACTCCCCAAATGCAATGGCAAGAGCTGAACCTGTCTAAAGCCAGGGGCCAGGAGATTTCTTACAGGTCTCCTATGGAGGTGGATGGTCCCAAGGTCTTGAACAATCCTCTGCTGCTTTCCCAGGCCATCAGCAGGAAGCTGGATCTGAAGTAGAACAGCTGTGGCTCTAACTGGCATCCATACAGGATGCCAGCACTGCAGAGAGAGGCTCAATGTGTTATGGCATGGTGTAGGCCCCAGAATGCATTATCTATCAATTAATGTGCTTATTTTAGAAAGGCAGAGCAGATCTACAGAGAGAAAGAAAGATCTTCCATTCACTGAATCATTCCCCAGATGGCTACAATGGCTGGAGTTCAACTGATCTGAAGCCAGCAGCCAGGAGAGTCTTCCAGGTCTCCCATGTGGGTGCAGGGTTCTAGGGCTTTGGGCTGTCCTCTACTGCTTTCCCAGGCCACAAGAAGGGAGCTGGGTGGGAAGTAGAGCTGCTGGGATTGAACTGGTGTCAATATGGGATGCCAGTGCTTGTAAAGTGAGGATTTAGCCATTGCGCCAATGCACCAGGCCCTTCATCATCTTAAGAAAGTCACTATATGAAAAGTCCTTAATGATAGTTAAACTATTATACTGATAATAGTAATAGTACTATACATAATTTTAATATTTCTATTCTTGTTATTACTTTGTGGGTAATAAAACATAACAAAAAGAATATGCAGACATCAAAGAAGATATTCTTTTATAAAGATTTTTATTTATTTTTATTGGACAGTCAGATATACAGAGAGGAGGAGAGACAGAGAGGAAGATCTTTCATCCATTGATTCATTCCCCAAGGGGTCACAATGGCTGGAGTTGTGCCAATCTGAAGCCATGAGCTCGGAGTCTCTTCCGGGTATCCCACATGGGTGCAGGGTCTCAAGACTTTGGGCAATCCTCGACTGCTTTCCCAGACCCCAAGCAGGGAGTTATATGGGAAGTGGGGCTGTCGGGGTTAGAACTGATGCCCATATGGGATCCTGGCCCCTTCATGGCAAGGACTTTAGCCACTAGGTTACCACACTGGGCAAGGATGACATTCTATTTCTTCTACTTACCTTGTTTGGTAATTCTAAAGCCGACATTTGTCAGTCTGTTGACTAGATTATGTATGCTATGCAATCCAATTCTCCTAACTTCCCTAGGAGTTAAGTATAATTACCTCTTTTCACGGACAAGGAATCTGAGATTCAAAGACGCGAAGGAACTTGTCCAAATTCTCAGAGACAACGAGGGAAAGAGCAAGAAATGAAAATCTGGGTCCACCTCTTGTTAATGCTTGTCTGCCCGTAATGATCACACTTCACAAGCAGAATCTGCAGGCTCTGGGTGCGTATTGTTTCAACGTACATTGATTTTATAAAACAGAAAGACTTCCTCTGGTGTATTTGTGCTTGTCAAATCCAGCATAGTTGTAATGCCATTGTTATTTCAATTCTTCAAACACTACCTTCTATTAAGTAATAACCAAAATTCCCATAAGTGCCCTTTAAGTGTATGATGGGAAAATCTTCATGCTTTTATGAAGAGTTCTCTGAAAAAGCATCTTCTTTTCCCTTTTGGAGCCAGCACCTGACTGCCATCAAATCTGCTCTTCCTAACAGTACTTCGAATTTTAAGATCAATAGCTTGAGTCTGGCCAGGCTATTGCTATTAACTTGTGTCAAGCTTCATTAATATGTATGGCTCAGCTACCCAGGAAACCTGAAGTGCAAAGTGTTATTAATTTCTCTCTAGTGTCCTGGTTCAGCTTTTAATTTCTTTCCCCGCTGTGAAAAGTACTAAATTTTAAAATGCATAAAAAGGTAAAACATAACAGTAAGGATAGCAACAGAACATGTCATTTCCTCCATCCCTGGAATAGTACAGTCCTGTTGCTTGTTTACCACAAATTAATGGCCTAACATCTTGGAGTTCCAAGTGATGTATCAGATAAACAACTCTCCATCATAAGTCCTTGTTTCACCACAAATTTATAAGTTGCATTTTCATACAATCCTTTTCAACCAGAAGTTGTTTATTGCCAACTTAAAGCAGCACTCAGATCCCTCAGGACTGAAGTTCAGTATGATTTCAGATGGATCAAAAAAAAAAAAAGAACATTTTCCTTTTCCAGAATATGAATCAATTAATCAATTTAGGATCTCAGAGAAATGAAAAATACTTCATCTGACCTCTTGCCAGATTTTTTGTTAGTATTTATTGATTAGATTCAGAATGAATGAAAGGCATGGACTGTCTTGTTTGTTGGTCACTCAGAGATGTGCAAAATCAGAAACCCCCAAAACTTTTATTCCCTTGCTAATAATTATTGTGCAAAACATCTCTATTATTAAGGAGGCTACTAATATTTTATATCTCCCTCCGTCTGTCATTGGGCTAGATTTAAAGGGTAACTAAGAACATTGAGGTACATCTAATTAGAAATCTCTGTAATTGAAATGTTGGTAATATAACCATAGTTGAACATATGCCATTTACATGAAATCTTTTATATTTCATACATCAGTCCTTGGGTGATATGATATGAAATTTTCTATATGTTACATTGTCTTCCTTCCTCTCTCTTCCTTCTACTCTTCTTGCTCACTGTTCATCTTTCTGTCCATGTGTATATATAAATATGTGCATGTGCCATACATATGCACTACGCACACATAGAGCATATATATGATACCTATACATGTATATAGAGAAGAGTGACAGAAGCATCAATTTTATACATACAAGTATATATGTATACACATAATGTGACATGTGTGTAGAGAGAAGAGGTGCTTCATATACTTCAAAACATATGTAGAAGTAGATTTGAAAAGTAACTTTGTTTGGCACAAGAATTTTTGCAATCAACTCATATGAGTTTTCTCAAAGGTCATAGGAAATGAATACTGTGAAAAGCATGAGTCTCAAGTTATTTTTCTCCAAAATAAATACAATGTTACTGAAAGATGTATTGTGAAACTTTTTGATATGTATTGCTTGAAGTTAATGTACTATTAATAGAACAGTGAGAGTCAATGTAATTCACTAGTTCTCTTTTAGTTTTTGAGATAACGTTTTTAGTTAACATTACAGTCAAGGGTTTCATGCTCACTTAAGAGACTGATGAGTAAAAAGAAAACTTTTAATTTCATTTTCTCACATACTTTTTGTACTATATAAGTATAGTAGCATATGAGATGTACAGTACCATATAAAATGTGTGTATGTATTTAGATATGTAATAGAGTACATATATGTACTACACATACTATATTTAGGAAGTGTGTGTGTAGTATCCAAGAGACACGGACTCACACATATGTAAGACTACATTTCGGGGGCTGGAGCTGTGGTAGCATGTAAAGGCACTTTCTGTGACAATGACATCTCAAATGGGTACCAGTTTGACTCTTGGATGTTATACTTCCATTCCAGTTCCCTACCTGAATAGAAGTGGAGGATAGCCCAAGTGCTTGGGGCCCTGTGTCCACATGGGAGACCTGAAGGAGGCTCCTCGCTTTGGGCAAGCCCTGCTCTGGTCCTTGTAGCTTTTTGGAGAAGGCAGGTAGATGAACCAGTGGACGGAAGATCTCCCTTCTGTCTCTCCCTCTGTTTGTGTGCCTTTCGAATGAATAACTGAATCTCAACAACAACAAAAAGGACTACGTCTGTTTACCTGCCCGTTCCTCTTCCTTACTCATCCTCTATGAAAGGCACAGGTGTGCGAGGTCCTCCCCAGCCCAGCTTCTCTAGTGTTTTTAGACAGTTGTGCTTCCTTCCTGTTCCTTGCTCCCAACACGCTGCGCAGATGACTTCTTCAGTTTGTTACACAGTAATTATCTGTTTATTCCTCTCTGTCCTCACCTGACCTGTTTTTCTTTCCACCACATGATTTGGTGCTCATTATCAAGTCAATATGCTTCTTCATGAAGTAGTTGGAACTTCCCAGTGATAGCATTACCAACGCTAGATTGTGGCAGATTATGGTGGTGTTGTACATTTTAGTGTAAATCAGTTACCCACACTTTTACAATCTAAAGAAGTAAAATGTTAATGTAGAAATAACACATTTGACCAGTCAACTCATTTGTCGTTACTTATACTTAAGGGTAAAGGTAGGGGATAACTTCAGTTATTTGGTTTCTTCCTTTTTATTCTATGAATTTGTAATAGTGAAATGAATCATGTACTTATTCCTTAAGAGTGTGAGAGTGGATGGTAAGTAGATTATATTAAATTCTTTGATTACTTTTCCAAAAAGAATTTATTTTATTTCAGTGTGTGTGTGTGGAGAGAGAGAGAGAGAGAGAGAGAGAGAGAGAGAGAGAGAGAGAGAGAGACTGATTTTCCATTTTCTGATTTACCCCTCCATTTATCTACAGCATGTGGGGCCCTCTGGGACCGAGGCAGGTCAAAGGCAGGAGCCAGGAACTCAATCTGGGTCTACCAAATTGATGCCAGGGACACACAAGTGCTTGAGCTATCACAACATTCTCCCAAGACGTACATCAATTGGAAGCTAAAATTGGAAGTAGAGCCAGGACTTGAATCCAGAGATTTTGCAATGAAATGTCAGTATCCTAATCGCTGTGTCAACAAGTCACGCTCTTCAAATTCTTTGACTTCTTATCTCAGTCAAGAGTTCAATTTGTTATAAGACTGATGGCATGCTAACAGAGAGGTCTGGCAGGTGGATTCTTCACCTAGTGAAGTGGAGGCATTAACTGTTCCAAAGGCAGAGGCCACTTTGTTCTAAAGGACTGAGCAACAGCTCTTGGCCTTAGAGAAATAATTCTTGTGTGAGATATATCTCCAATCGTCTTCTAAGAATTCCACAACCTTTCATCCTAAGGTTTGGAATCTGTAAACCTTCATTGCTTGGTTTTCCATAAATGGCTTTTAGGTTTATTTTCAATGCTGTTTAGTTTGGCTGCATTTTCAGACTTTTACATTTGGCTTCCTGGTCACATAAATACATGTCCACATACCAACAGAGACATATATAGGCAACTGTGTTTGTACAGGCACGTGCAAACAAACATAGGTATATACTCAGGCACTTACAACCATTTGCCTTCACTACCTAGAATTTTCTGTCAGTTTTTTCTTACAATCTCTGGTAATGTGTGGGTTTCGAAGAGGTTAAAAAAAAAGTGATGTTATGTATTCTCGTGTTCTCTTTCATAGGTTTTTTAAATTGCTGGCATTTCAACTCTCATCCAGGGTGAGTTACCTGTAGTCGTTAAGCTAGCCACTGTGTGGTCAGTGCTAATACGTCTCCTACCCTACCAGCTTTGCTGGATTACATGGGCATCAGCCGAGCCCCAAGCTCACTCATTGGCAGGAATCAAAATGAATTCACTAGGAAACATTTGCCTAATATGGTCTCAATGAGCACTGAACAGACCTAAATCCTAAACCCATGTTCCCATCACAACAGAATGTGTGTGTGTGCGATTATAAATTTTAAATGAATTTTTATTTATTTTCATTTTATTATTTTTAAGACTATTTGAAAGTCTGAAAGAGAGGCAGATGGTGGGCTTGAATGAGGCTGTAGGTACAGACAGAGATCTTCCACCGACTGGCCTATTCTTCAAATAGCCACAGCAGCCAGAATAGGGCCAGGTGGAAGCAAGGACATCAGAACTCCATCTAGGTTTTCCAGGTGGGTGGCGAGGACCCAAACCCTTGATCCATAATATGCTGCTTTCCCAGGTATGTGAGTCAGCAGTAGAACAGGTGGTACTCAAACTGTTGGTCTGATATGGATTGTCAGAATTGCAACCTGTGGCTTAAGCCATTGCATCTCAGTGTTTATCCCTTCACTTTACTTTAAAGGTAAAGAAACAGAAAAAGAAATGCACAGAGATCTTGTACTTTCTGGTTGGCTCTGAATATCCACAATGGCCAGAGCTGTGTCAGACCACTGCCACGAGAGCCAACTCCATCTGGCTGTCCCACATGGGTGCCAGGGGACTTGATGACTTGTGCCATCACTTGTGGCCTCCCAGGGTGCGCATTAGTAGGAAGCTGGATCTGAAGTGGAGGATCTGGGCTTGTAACCATGCATTGTGACATGGGACGCAGTGTCCCTAGTGGTGACTTGACCACTTAGTCAAACCTGCCCCAGAGCGTACCCTTTCATATGTCACTGATCTTTTGGCCCAAATACATGCAGAAGAGTTAAGGACAAATACCTCTTTTCTCTGCAAGCAGAGGCTCTAACTGTGAATCATTGCCCAGGGGAGACCAGTGAATCTCTATATGAAAGTACTTGAAAACAGGGCACATTTCTTTTCATCTGGGGTAATGTCTGAGTCGGTGAATGCCCTAGATAGGCATTTTGTGTTCTAAACATTAACATGGTCTTCAACTTCATAAAATTACCACTTATCCAAAAATATGTTTTACTTTCAGATACTAAACTTAAGGAAATAAAAACCTTCATATGGCGTGTTTTTTATCTCATGTTCTTTTGATGGAGCACTTTGATCATTTTATCTCAGTGGCACAGTGCTTAGGTCACTTACAGATTTCAAAGTTATCCTGAGAGGCCTGCAGTGTGTGTAGAAGCAGCCAAGAGACTCCTACCTTTCGGGAACAGTTGTAGTATTGAATTATTTTTTTGAAACATTAGTCTGCCTTTTATTCTTTTCACTTTCACTTGCAAGAGGGAAACCTAATGGCTTGAAGGCATTCTTGGAAAACTCTTAAGCCCTATTTGTGTAGGGCTTCAAAGACTGCAACACTTTGTGAAAATGAAATTAGAAAGTCTTTAAAAGGTTTAACTATACCCTACCACTAAAAACTGATTCACCGTTTTTATTCACTGTGTAATATTGTGGTTACCCATGAGAATTTTTGCAGTGTACTTCTGATATTGTCAAATTTCAAGACCACTTAATCTATCAGGAATTGGGAACACTTGGCCTTGACCCATGTTGCTCTCTCTACCTGGAACAGTCCTCCTGGCTACGTCTCTACGTCCTTTCATGTCACCACAAGTCCTTAGAATGTTTCGATGCCCTGATCCTTCTTCGGAAGTGAGAACCGTAATTCACAAGCCCCGCTGGCAACTGCTCTGGCCATCCTGTGACTGTCTTGCACACCTAGCCCCCTGGCTGTGTGCTCCCAGCTAAAAGGGGAAGGAGGGAAGGCAGACTGCACCGATCTTGTTCTTCACCAAGTCCCGAGTGTCTGGCAGAGCACCTGACACAAGCATTCTCACAGAAAAATAGATGTAAAAGGTGTTTATCCATCAGTCTTTCAAAGACTCTTGCACCAAAACGAGGCTTATCTTTTAATTTCCATGAACAGTCTGAAGACCTCTTCTAAATCAGGCCATTAACTGGAGAATGAAGAAGTTGATTTACTGAACATTTATTCTTTCCTATTACCAAGCTAGTGCATAGAGGAAAAAAATAATAAATTCAAACTCTCTGAGAATTTACATTTTTATGCAGGGGACACACAGGAGAATGAATAATTAAAATGTGCTGCAAGGCAGGTGTGCATCCACGGCTGAGGATGCCCAGAGACATAGTTACATGTTTAACACAAACTCAGCACATAGGAAACAGTTCCCAGGCACTAACAACACAAACACGTGTGAACCTGGCATAGACCTTGCCCTTTAAAGATTGATCTTAAGCATGAAAGGCACACAGTTGTTTGTCTTCCAATAGCGTCTATGCTAGGCCTCAATGTGACTGCATAGAGTTAGTGAACAGCCTTCACAGCCAGAGTTGTGTTTCTCTGTTGAAACTGTAGCCATTTCTTCAGGTTTCTTTTTTCAATTAAATGGAAGCTGCTCTAGGGAAATCTATTAACATTAAATGACTGCTTTATCAAAATTCAGGTTATCCACCAAAAGTCTTCAACAGAGATGAACCGGTTAAAGAGATGTGAAATCTGTGCTTTCAAAGACCAGGGTAATCTGGTTAGGACACCTATCCGGCTGGAAGAAGGATTGCTGAGGACAGAATTGTGGTCTAGGGTAGTAGACACCCTGTCTCCTTCCTTGCCAGGGACTGCAGTCACCTTCCCAAGCTTCCTGGTTCTGTTGAGAGGAGCCTGGAGTATCCCAGATGTGTCATAACTGCACCTGAAGGCTTGCAGGTGCCATTTCTGAGAAGCAGGTGTGGATGGTACGAAGCCACGTGCCTCTCGCCAGGCAAACATAGAGTTTATGTAAAAGGATCACGAGGCTGAATCATCAGGTTCCTCCAGAAGGCTTAAAACTGCACAGAAGGAACAGCTTGTCCCTGGGAAGCTTCTGCAAAGGACACCAGTCTCAAGCTCCTGCTTCCGTTGAACTGTCAGAAGCGACCTGTTTCCTCAAAACCCCAGGCACATTGGACTCCAGGCGCATCATTCCCCTGCTGACTGCAAAACCTCCACAGTCTCAAAGAGAAAAAAAAATATTTTTTGCACAGATGATTCACTCCTATATTCCCTGTCCCCCTCTTCAGCTCAAAAGCTGAGCACCCACGATGTCCTGGGCTCTGTTTGAGGCACGTGCCCAGAGAAGTAGATGCACGTGACCGTCCTTGTGGAGCTTTCATACAAACAAAGGAGAGGATCAGTGTAATAAAGATCAGAGTCTCAGGAAACAAAGAAGTACTGCAATAGAAAAGGACCTTCCAGTGAGATTGTTAAACATACCTTGACAGAGGACACTAGACTCTGTACAACTGCCTAGACCTACTATGTCATGTAGGTAGCAGAATGTTGGAACTGTGACTGCAGCCAAAGGTCTATGCTATTGTAAGATACAGGGGGAAATGAGGGGTGGCAAGAAGAGGGAGGGGGGAAAAAAGGGATGGGGGAAGCCTTTCACCTACAAAACTGTGTGATGGAAAGCAAAAAGAAAGAAAGAAGGGAAAAAGTAGGAGACTATAAGATGTCAAGCTGGGCAGGTGAGGCTGTGTGTGTGTGTGTGTGTGTGTGTGTGTGTGTGTGTGTGTAATTTTAGATGACATCACCAATAAAGAGACCTACAGGATGTGAACAGTTAGCCAAGTGCACATGTGGACATAGACATATAGTCCATGGAGAGTATTCTTTTTATTGGAAAGGCAGATACATAGAGGAGGCGAGACAGAGAGGAAGATAGTCCATCTCATGGTTCACTCCCCAAGTGGCCACACAGCTGGAGCTGAGCCAACCCAAAGCCAGGAGCCAGGAGCTTCTTCCGGGTCTCCCATGTGGGTACAGGGTTCCAAAGCTGTCCTTGACTGCTTTCCCAGGCCACATACAGGGAGCTGGATGGAAAGTAGGGCCACCGGGATTAGAACTTGCATCTTTATGGGATCCCAGCGCATTCAAGGTGAGAACTGTAGCCACTAGGCTACGCTATCAGGCAGAACCCCATGGAGAGTATTCTAAGAACAGCGAGGGCTAGTATAAGCTGGCACAGATTGAATGTCAGAGAGTAGAAGGAGATTAAGGTGGAGGAGCCACTAGATCCTTCAGAGCCTTATAAATCCATATCCAGGGGACTGTGTTCTGCGAGAACTGTGATGTCTTCAGGGAGTTCTGAGCATTGGCTGGGGCCAGATCTGGAGTTACTGTGACAGCACCTTCCCAAAAGGCACTGATCTGCCAGCAAACAGCACCAGAGTCAACATTTATGATGATTTTCATGTTAGAACAGGCCTTTATTCCTCCTGAAATTAGAATCAGAGTTTACTGAAATCAGCTGTAGGTCCCTAACGACTGGCATAGATCTGTATGTTCCTGGCTGCACGAGGGTAACACTGGTTCACTGCAGCAGGAGTCCCGAACAAGGGCCCTCTCTTACACACTCCACTCTGCTTCTCTTGGCTCCCTTCCTTGGTTTCTCTCTCCTCTGTTATCTCATACTCCCATCTCAAACTGCGCTACATCATTTTGGATGATTTAACCACTGTCCTTAAAGATGAGTGATGGTGCTTGTTTTTGAGTCATATGGGTTACAAGCCTGCTCTTCTTAAGATCCTTTAATCTATCGTACTCTGCAAAATGGGTGGTTGGGAGTAAAAAGAGATCCAAGCATTGAAAAGCAAGGACACTTCTTGTATTTTTCTTTCAAATTATTTTCTTGTCCATCAATGAGTTTGACCCAAACCCATGCTCCTTTGTTTCTAGCTTTATGATCTGCCAATATAAAAACATCCATATAGAATAAAGTTTGGTCATATTGGGGGGGCAATTTATTGTAATTAACTGCATGCTGTTTGAAGATATATCACTGTTGCACATTCATGAATTAATTATGAGTACAGGTCACAAACATTTGATAACAAATTCACTGAACCAAGCAGATAAAGTAGAGGTGACAAGGACTGATAGTGCTATATATAATAGAGTAGATCTTATAGCCTGGAGTAAAGTCTTCTGTCAAGCAATCTATTTCTCTGAAGGGCAGAGAGAGAGAGAAGTTCAGAAATACAGGCAGAAAGAATCTCAATCACTGGTTCACTCTGCAACACCAACAACAGCCATGACACACCATCCCAAAATTAGCAGCAAGCAACTCAACACATGTCTCCTGAATGGGTGGCCAGGGAGTAGGTACTGGAACCATCAACTGCCCCCACATCTCACATTCCCACCAGAGTGCAGAGAGCAGGCAGCTGGATTCAGGGATGGAAGAGCGTTTTGACATAACACATTCCTGTGCAATGTCAGCGGCAATGTAAGCAGGGTCCTAACTGCTGGGGAATTCACCCAGCTCAATTACAAGACTTCTAGGTGGCACAAATACTCAAGCACACGGTGTGATAGAGGTTGCTAAAGGGAGGTGGAGCTTCAGAGAAACTGAACATTTGGATGCCTAGCAACAATGCTTAGAGATATTTGCTGTACTATAAAAAAAATAATAAAAGTCCTCCTTTTACTAAGATTTTTTCCTTGACTTATTTTAAGGAATTGCTTAAATTTGTCATTTAAACTTCAAAATCACATTGACTTTGTAGTCCTCATGACAGCATTCCTCAATGTTGCCAGTGGAGGTGACTAAACCCTGACATTCACACTCCCTGGGAGGCCTGACAGCACGCCGCTGAGAGTCTGCCAGGAGCGGGTTTTGAGCTCGGTAAGTGCAGTGGAAACCAGCAAGTTCAACTCAGTTGTTTCCCAGTTACCTGGGTCTCCTGCACTGTAACTTTGCTAACATCCTTTGGTGGTAATTGCTTCCAATTTTTTTGTTCTGCAGTGAAACACATTCCATCCCCAAGGATGACAAACAGAAAGATTTTTCAATTATTCATTAGGCTAGAATTTATTTCTAAACAGGCAGTGCAGGCTTAAAGGCTACCATCAACTATGTATTAGGAGAGCTTTCTCATGGAAATGAAACTGTTGGCCATACAGACAAACTCAGTAATGAGTTCCTCTCTAATTGTCTTTTTTTTTAAACTTAAGATAATTTTGTAGTCATTGATTAGTTGATTAAAACAGAGAGAGAGAGAGAGAGAAAAAATAAGACACTAAAAATGCTGAAATACCTGATTAGGGAATTCTACAATTTGTGGACAAGGTACATGTAAAGAAAATGGTACACAGCTACTATCCTGGAGCCTGGCAAACTTCTAATTACTTATAGTATCACACCACTCGCAAATTTTTGGCAGACTACATTTTTTAGTATGCTCAGAACTTGTCAGAAGTCTACATTGTTTAGCTGCTATTAGTGGTTACTTGCTTATAGATAGACAAGAAGGAGAGAGAACTGAGAACTGGTTGCAGATTGGATTTGCTTTCCAAAGCTTGATCCCAATCAGCTATTCAAATTCCCAAGAATCCATCCATCAGGTTGGGGGTGTGCAGCTAACATAGTCCTGGACCAGCCACATAGTTTTGGATCGGGAAAGCCTCAGTGACTTGCCCATGTGCAGTATCAGGGCCCTCCAAATGGCCACCCCTGTTGTAGGCTGTGATTGCCCTGGCTTTCCACTAGAGACCTCTAGGGGATCACAGGAGGATGGGGCACCTGACTCACATCTGGGCGTTTCTCCAGCAGCAGCCAATTCACCCCCATCCCTGCCCAGGGGAGGCGGAGTTTACCCTCAAAGAAAAACAGCTGTGCAGTATCTTTCTCTCTCATTCATTTTTAAAAATTATTAGTCTTAAAGAACTCAAGGAGGTGTGTTGCAAAAGAACTTGAGAGGCAAGGCTTTTTCTTTTTCTTTTCTTTTTTTTTTTTTTTGGTCTTACAGTGTTGCAATAGAAATAAAATGGAGAATCGTCTCACAGGTTAAAGATTTCTCTAAAACTAGTGCTCCTCCTGAAGTTTAAGGGCTAAACTCAGTTCTTTATGTCAGCTATAAAAGACGGTGCATGGACTCAATGTCTACAAGCTCCTGGACAGTATTAGAAACTGCATAAAACTCTTCCTGGGACCCCCTTCCGCCACCTTCCATGTCAGACCTGTAAGCCATAATCCCATGAAACAGCAACAGATGGGACACATCTGCAAAGAGAGACAGATAGATAAAGTTTCACCATTCTCCAAAAAGGCAAAGCACATTCATCTCCATTTCCCTTTGCATGGCCTGAAACAGAAACAGAGCCAAAGGAGAAATAATCGCCCCTCATTTAACCTGTGCCCCGTGGAAAATCGTTGGAGCTTGTATTTCAGAAGCTGTGTCTCATGGGTTTTACCCTCTTTTCTTGCGTGGTCTCCACTGCCCAGCAGCCCTAGAAAGCGAGCTGAAAGGGGACGAGGTCCATGAGCCTCCAGGGATTTCGTGGGAATGTGTTAACCACAGTTTTCTTCAGATACCCTAAACAACCAGGTTTCTTGGAGACAACTGTGGACTCTTTGTATATGATTGTTTTTTAAAAAGAATGTCTCTATTCTGTCAGGCAGACTTTTATTTCTTTATCCGTTTATCAGCTTTCTCCAGTGCACCAGTTATTGTGCCTTGCAATTTGCAAGGAAAACATAAACAAGGGATGCACAAGGGCCTGAGTTAGAGTGACAATGAAACCACAGACCTGTAAGAGCTGCACGAGCTGATGTTTCCAAGGTGTCTGTAACCTTCTAAAGATGTGTGTTGGTGTGCGTGTGTGTGTGCACATACGTTTAACTAGCACGAAAAACCTAAGATTGAAAGTGTTCCATACATGAATTGATTTTTAAAAACGACAGTTTAAATGATCACAGATAGTGACAGTTATGTAAGCAAAAGCAATTGCAAGACTGCATTAGAATGATCATGTAGTGGGAATCGTATCCCATGAGTTCAGGAGGGACATTGGCATCGCTCTCCCTGACACGGAGGTCAGGATGGTCTATAGAGAAGGTAACTTTTGTGTTACATGTGAAGGATGAGTAGGAATTTTGCCAAGGGGCTTGCAGGGATAAATGGACGTCATTGTGCCTCCAGGGACAGTTCACCTCCTTCATCTGAGGTTGCTGTACAAGTTACAGCATGATTGGTATTTTCTGCATGTTTGGTATTTACTGTTAACTGACAAATGGAGCATGCTTTGCTGTTAGTCAACTACTGGAAGAAGAGAATTCCACAGGCATGCTCTGGCTGACCACAAACGGCTGAGAGAGTACGTAAATACACAATGTCCAAAGGTTGATGTGCAAAAATTTAAAAAATGAAAAAAATAAAAAATTCCTCAAAGCTTCAGGAGTGTCTACCCTTGGTAAAGTGTTGCTTTTCTCTCTCTCACCTGCACTGGAAAGGAATGTTCCTGTATTGGATCGCGCCCTGCACAGAGTGAGGGGAGCTGGTCTTGATTTACAGCTGACCAGATGCCTGCTCTCTTAATTTCCACCAGCCTCCCCATCCTGTTTTGTGCATATAAATTACCATTTATTGAGAACCTCCATGTTCCATCTTGTGAGCTAGGTGAATCATCTGCCCTATTTCATTTAATTCTCCCAGTAGTCTGTCAGGTCATTTTCATCCTCTTCACTTCTCTAATGGGGAAAATAAGTTCAGAATATTAAAATAATGCCAAGGAGATCATTCAGCAAGAAAGTAGTGATGCTGATGTGAGGAGAGTAGTAGCTGTAACTCCAAATCTGATAACCCTATTGGTTCTCCTCATTTTCCCATGTGAAATATGGATTGCACTAGGTAAGTATTTACTTTGATAAATTCAACTTTGTTTTAAATGTCACGAACTTAAGGCTTGGTTATCAGTGAAACAACAGCAGGCATAATTTAACACTCAGCTCCATAGAACCTGCATATATTCTTTATCTGTGAAGTTTCACGATTAAGTTTTTCTGCAAGTGTGCCAAATTTTGATGGTAAGGACAGGGTTTTATATGAAACTTACAGGATGTACTCTCAGATTAAGTGTCTCCTCTTTGGTCTAGATCTCATCACACTTCTAAAGGTAGGAAATTTTAAAATAAGCATCAGTGTGTCTTCCCAAAATGTTCCTGATTACATAAACAAGTCTGGATCTTAATCTGAGTTATTTCTCAACAGAATGCATCACTGGGTGGTAACACAGAGGATGATTGGTTTTTTTTTTCTTAAACGGTGTGTGTGATTGGTTTACTTGAAAAATATTGCCCATGATGGGTTGTTGACAATAAAAATATCAGCGCAATCTTGACATACACTAAAACTACCACTTTGTATTGATAAAGAAAACCACGGTCCCAATGTAAACATTCTAAAACATGTCTCACCATTGTAAAAATATCAAGTGGGGCCAGCACTATGGAACAATGGGATAAACCTCTGCCTGCAATGTCAAAATGCCATATAAGCAGTAGTTCAAGTTCAGGCTCCTCCAATTCTGAACCAGTTCCCTGCCAATGCACCTGGAAATAAAGCAGCAGCAGACGACCAAGTGCTTGGGCTCCTGACATCCATGTGAAACACACGAACGGGTCTGGGATCCAGGCTTCTGTTTATTGAGGCCCCACGTACTGTGGCCATTTGGGAAGTGAACACGGAGATGAAGATCTCTGGTTCTGTTTTTCTCTGTGACTCTACCTCTCAAGTAAATAAAAATAAACCTTGAAAGATACAATTATCAAAATATTGAATATAGCAGTTAATATGTTTTCTTTCTCTACTTTAAAATGGCTTATTCAATATATTTTATTTACCTCCATAGCAAACGCCATAGCATGAGTAGTTACAAGTCCTACAAGTCGAGAATTGTGGTACTTTGATAACATCTTTGGAAACTTAAGTTACGTCAAATGCAAGGGTAGTTCTGTATGAATAATTCAACAAATATGTTTGAACTGAGACACTGCATAATTTCATAAGTACTGAAGAAGACTAGTTACCTATTTCTTTCACATTAAAAGAATAAACTATAGTAATCAAAATTCTGTATGCTTCATTTCCTGAACCATATACTTGAACAGTTAATACACCCATTACAGCAGGTTATAGGATATCTTTTAAATAAAAATACCAGTTATAAAAGCCAGGTGATATTTAAATGCAGTGATATTGTAGCCTTGAAATGCTCTCTTGCAGAGTAACAACAAAACTATAGTTATCCAATTAACATTATAATGGAAATCTCCAATGGTCCTATATAGAATTGTGAAACACCATGTTTTCCTAAGATAAAGAGATTGACAACTTAATTTTCCCTTCTTAAGCTTTGCCAAGTTTTTCTAATTGTCAGAGACAATTAGCTGGCTATAAGTTTATGACTCCAATTACAAAGTTGAAAATTTTTAAAGCAACAATAACAACAAATAAGTTGCTATATTGGAGAGTCAGAAGCTTGGCATCCAATTATATGAATATTTACATCAAATTTTCAGTTTAAATTTGGAAGAAATATATCACAAGTCCTTATAACGTCAGTTGTGTGATTGAGTTGGACATGCAGAAATTGTATTACCAAGTATTCCTGAAAGCGTCCAGTATGACAGGGAAAAGAAGGAGGCAGGGCTGCACAGAGGCAAAGCAGCTGTGACACGGGGATCGTGAACATCTCTGTCTCCCATGCAGAGAACTCAAAGGAGAATGGCCCTTCAGAGATGATCCAAGTTGTGGCCGACTGGCTGGGCGTGAAAACCTCATAAGAGATGCTTTTGGATGTGGGTCAGTGGCAAAGGCCATTGACCTTGACTAAGGTGCCTATCAAGGTTGAGATAACCCTGAGAACAGCTGAAAGGTGCGGCTGCCTCTCAGCAGCATCCCTGGGTACCAAGGGCATGAGTCCTGAAGTCCTGAGGGAGGCCCTGGGAGGCTTCAGAGGATGTGCCACAGGCTGACATGCAAGCTGTGTGGTTGGTGATGTCTCCCGTGTGACTGCTGCAGGGTATTTATATATTTTAAATTGATGAATTCACAATGTACCTATAAAATGTGATATGTAAATCTGCATATATTCTTTGTACTGTGTGAAGAATTTTTACATTCTACTATCTTGGTGAATACTGTTCTAAATTGTGATTCTTGTAAGCTCTCTCTCTCTGGCTTTTACATAAATAAATAAAGTATTAAATAAGAGTGATTAGAGCTTAAGGAAAAAAATAGAAGAAGCCAGGTGAACAAAACAGCCAAAATTATTAAAACTTATTTTTGTAGTTATTTTATTTTGATCATCTTTACATAGATGATTAGGGCACAAAGGGTCAAGGGCTACGGGAAAGTGGGTAAGACCATTGTTTCCATATTATTGTTATTTTTCTTTCTGTATCTTGGGTAAGGGGGGAGATAAAGGGAGAAGCTCCTCCCAGCCTCCCACTCATCCCATGTGGGGCATGCTCCAAGTATCCTGCTCAAGTGGTTTTTGACAGTTCAATATTTCTGAATTGCTATCAGTCTCACCATTCCAAGCATGATGAAATCTCTCCACAATCCACTGGCTGACATAGTTCAACTTACAGTCTCAGTTTGCCCAGATTTTCACTACCAACACGTGGCTGGGGTAGTACATTGATTTGTTCTGTCCTCTGTCCTCTGCTGTGGTACCAGGTATCTTCTGTAGGTTCCAATGGACTGTCATATCCTTCATGTGCACCTGGATATGCTGTCCACTGCTCCACCTAAGGTTCTGAAGAGGTTCAGCTTTGACACATGCACTCCACGGCCAGACCATGGAGCCTGCATTTCTCTTCATGCTTGGGTTTCTGAGATCAGTAGTTCAGTTGGAGGGATCCCCAAAAGAAATTTTGCCTGAGGTGATCCTAGACTGGATTCTTGTGTGTGAATGCCAGAACAGAGTCCGGCACAGTCTGTTGCCCCAATCAGCTTATGCATATTGCTGAGTGAGTTCTGTTTCCAGCCCTGTTTTCCACTGGAATCAATCAGTCCAGCCTGATCGTGGCCAGCACACACTAGGCCATCACACAAACTAGGGAGCTGCAGCCTAGTCGGAGTGACCTACAATAACCCCCACCAGGCCCGCCCCCTGCCCTGGTTCCCATGCCTGCCAGTATGTACAACAGACTGATCCAGTCTGTCCCACATCCCATTCAGCTCTCATACATGTCAATGGGCATGAAGCCTCGTTCAACCCAACCAGCCCTACTAACCTGCCCACATACATACTAGCAAGTGCTGTTGTGTCCAGCCACATCTGCCCCTGTCCTGGTTTTCAATCTCTCCAATGGGATTGATAACCCAAGAGGGAGGTGCCCACTATTTGCCTCCTGGGTTACTCCCACTCCTGGAATATGCACTCTCTAGGTGGTTCTGGAGTTTAACTTGACAGAATTAGTCCCCAGTGCCAGCTTCTGCCAGCTGATGTTGTGGCAAAGCCCAACCAACCCTCACCCACTCTGATTTATCTATGTACCAGTTGGAACAGTCAGCCCAGCCTGGCTTTCCCCTGATTTAGCTCACATGAGGCTAACAGGTGTTGTAGCCCTGCCTGGTCTGGTCTGCCACCATCTCAACTCTCCAGTGGGAGTGGTGGTCCAGCAGAGGGAGTCCTCCACATTCCCTCTACCAACTTTGCCCCCCTACCTTCCTGGTTCGCACATGTGCTGGCTGGATGCTGACCTAATCTGGCACAAGCCCCTCCCCCCGCCACCTTGGCATTTGCCAGTGGGTGCTGTAGCCTGGCCCAGCTTGGCCCACCCTCAATTCTAGCTCATGCTGGTGGGGGTTACAGCCTAGCTCAGCCAAGCAGGTGCCCAATCCCAGCCATAATGTGTACTGGTATGTGTTGCGACCAAAACTGGCCCAACTAACACTCTGTTCTGGTACTTAGATTCGCCAGTGGTTGATCTGAACTGGTCCTGCCTGGTCCACCTCTGGCCTATGCTAAATGTATGCCAGTGAGCACCTTTCAACTTATTTTATAAGAAAGGATGAGACCAACTATGAGAGGTTAAGTGATTTTCTCTCGAATTTATAGTCAGAGAGGGATAACAGCCACACTGAATTCTAACATGTTAAAATCCTTACCAAAACTATTTTCCTGATCAAACACAGGTAGAGAGGAATGTCTTTTCAATTATTTCACCAAAACACCTAACATTTTGTTATTATGGCATAAGGTTTTAAGGATTGGAGAAAAAAAACAAAATTAAATTTAAAAAAACAAAAACAAAAAGCAAGCATCATGCTTTAACAATTGTGTGTGTCTGTGAAAATTATTTTGATTCTATACATATATAAGAACTGAGGTTTTCTGACCCATTCAGTCATTTATTCACTCAAGTTTTTGAGTGCCTTCCATTTGTCAGGCTTGGTTCCAGACACTTGTGTTCACTGAAGAATGAAAGACTCAGGGTCCAACTCTGATGGATTTCCTTTCCAGTGGACAGGACCCTATATCAGCCCATAAGCGTGACAACGTCTCTTGGTGTTAAAGGCTATGGAGAAAAAGGCACATCAAGGAAAGGGAGGAGTGGGAACAATGATTTTTTTTTTTAAAGATTTATTTATTTTAATTGCAAAGGCAGATATACAAAGAGAAGAAGAGACAGAGAGGAAGATCTTAAATCTGTTGGTTCACTCCCAAAGTGGTCGCAAAGGCTGGAGCTGAGCCAACCCAAAGCCAGGAGCCAGGAGCTTCTTCTGGGCCTCCCATGGGGGTGCAGGGTCCCAAAGCTTTGGGTGGTCCTCACTGCTTTCCCAGGCCTCAAGCAGGGAGCTGGATGGGAAGCAGGGTTGCGGAGATTAGAACCAGCCCCCATATGGGATCCTGGTGCATTCAAGGTGAGGACTTTAACTGCTGCCCTATCGCGCCGGGACTGAACAATGATATTTTAAGTAAAAAGCCAGCCCAGGCTAGTCTTTGGGCAAAGACTTCAGGAAGTGAGGGAGTTAGCCACAGGAATCCTTAAAGGAAGAGCATTGCAGGCAGTCAGAATACAGGGTGTGGCTCAAAGACAGGAGCGTGTCTGTGTGTGTGCATGAGGCCAGAGACGCTATAGGGAGAGGATACAGATGGTTTC
Organism: Ochotona curzoniae; assembly: GCF_017591425.1. Taxonomy (NCBI): domain Eukaryota; kingdom Metazoa; phylum Chordata; class Mammalia; order Lagomorpha; family Ochotonidae; genus Ochotona; species Ochotona curzoniae. The sequence continues at coordinate 27,240,784 of NW_024465582.1, forward strand.
CCTGGAATATCACAGCACAAGTCAGTCCAAGGACCTCATCATTTCTTCAGCCTCAGTTCTTTAACAGATCTTGTGGAAGTACGATTTAACATCATGTTCTAAGTTCAAGGCAGGGTTAACATCAACAGAAGCTCCTAAGCAATAAAAAGGATTCCGCATAACCAGCTGAAGGTTTTTTGTTTCGTTTCGTTTTGTTTTTTTTTAAAGAGCATAGGCTGATTTATCCTATAGGTTAACATACAGATGTGAATGTCAACAGGGTCCACAGCCTGAGCCATGATGTGAAGTTTTGGGATGTTATGATACTATTGTTGCAAGAGTATATATAGGAAAAGTGCTCTCTCTCCTCTCTCACGCTATTGCTACAAGAGCATATACAGAAAGAGTTACTACTATGCCATGATCCAGGGAATAAATCCTTTCCCCAAAACACAGTGATGAAGTCAAAAGAATTTCATCACCAGGAATTTGGGCTCCTGGAAAAAAATTTCAAGACTTGAGTCACTTGTACTCTCCTCTCTGTAATCAGAACAATACAGAAATATGTTTGGAAAAGTCCTTTACTCATGATTCCTTTTTCTTTGTTGAACACATGATGGGATAAAGTTAACAAAGAAAGGGGCCTGCTTAAAATCTGAGGATCAAATTTTGTTTGCTAATATAATATCAAAAACTAAGTTGTTATGTATGATGAAGTAAAGTTTATTGAATTATATACCACCTATTCATTTATAAGAAAATTGCTGAGAAGACATTAGATCCATTATAATATGAAGCCAAATTATGTCTCCATGTTTCTTATTCACTCACTTAATTCTTCTCTCTGGTGTCCTTGCATTAATGTCCTGCTCACACCACTATCTTTGAAGCTGTAATGAAATCTGACACATAGAATCCAAACTGTTTTATGCAGAATAACTCAAGCGAGCTTTAAACTCTAAAAGGAGAATGTGTATGGAAAAGTCAAAGCACAGAATCAAAAGCTGCTCTGTTTACTATGACTTTCAACTACAAAAGGACACCAAGAAAGATTACTTAAATCTGTCCTTTCTTGCACAGCATATCCCACCATTGATCTGAAATAATTCTTTCCATTACTATGACAGCCAAATCAAATCAAAATTGGCTGAATTCTAATGATTAATGGGATTTGCAAAAATTGATAAAGAACTTGCATGTATAACTTGAGGAAACTTTTTTCTCACTAAAATCAGTAAAGATTTATCTCAAGAATCAAAAAGTGCAGCAATTACATTTTTTTTTTTTTGGAAAAAAACTTTTGACACGTACTCTCCAGAGAATTCTCGGCATTATGAAATGCAGGCACTAGTTCTTTAGGATTTATGTGAAAAGGCTTCTGTCTTGAGGAGTTGTGGATGTTTGGGTGTTGCATTGAAACTGAAATCATATACACAGTTTCATTTCCTCATTATTTTAATTTTTCAGAGATACACTTATTTTCCTTGAAAGATTACAAAGAGAGAGAAAGAAGGAGAGATAGAGATCTATTTTCACACCCCTTCTACCTCTCTATGTACCAAGTTCAATCATTCAAAAGCCAACCCCTTCCAAGCAGGAAGTTCTTCCATCTTTGCTGCCCTCTATATTGAGACGCTGCCACACTGGCATGAAGAGGGAATGGTGAATATTGTCTTGAGCGGTCATAGTTTCTCTGGGGTTTTATTCTGTGTTGTCGTGGGATGAAATCCTGAGCTTCTATTGCCTGTTTCTTTAAAACAAACAAACAAAAAAGCAAAAAAAAAAAACAAAACAAAACACCCCTTCTATGTGTAAGTTGGCCATTGCTAATATTAAATACTACTAGTGTTCCAAGTGATAGAAAATTTCTGCTTTCAATTCCTTGTTACAGCCCTAGATCATTAGCATCAGAACGGAGACACCAAATACACCATTGGCTCTTGCAGAACCAAATCCCCACCACATTTTGTGACTAGGATGCACAAAATGCACGCAACAGCCTTTTTTTTTTTTCCAACAGAGAGACTCAGATCTTTCCTACCACTAAATCAATACAAGTTCATTCCAAGATAGATTAATTCATTACAACATTATGTCCTCCAAATTATTTTGGCACTATCTAGCCATAATAATGTACTGCACATAAGTGTTTCTCTTTTGGCATATTTATTTTGAGGGGTCATGTCTACTCTTGTTATTGTCTTGGATTGTACCTCAGGATTCTTAGCAAATGCTTATGAGACGATGCTGAAGATCTAAGAGGAATGCTAACCACGTAGGGGCTGTTGTATCAACTTGCTTTGGGGGATGGGAATGATAGTTCCAATAATTTTTCCAACGCCACATATAGTTGTTCTGCAAAACATTAAAGACTTGTGAAACTTATTTTACTTTTTGCATTGTTTCCTTACACTATATGTCTATCATATACATTCAGATACATATTTTTTAATAATACATTTATTTGATTTTTGATGATGTTTCTATAGTTGAGAAGAATGTATGCTCATGTGGGCCACCAATTAGGGTGGGAAGGGTTGAAGAATGGAGGAAAGTGGATGAGATAATTGTTTCCATTTCTTTTTCTTCCTGTATCTAGGGCTGGTGGGGGCAGAAGGGAGAGGACTGTTGCCAGTAATTACCCACATCAGTACTTCATCAGGTTTCAGTCTCCGTTATCCAAAACTTCCCCATCCAAAGAAACTTAAGACTGAATGTTCTCTGGTTCCTGGGTGATATGGAAAAAAAAAACTTATCTTTATAAGTTAAATTTCACAAAAAACAACTGAAAACTTCACAAGTGATGATATTTGCACAGTTTTTATATAACCTACAATAACTTAAATAATCGCATGCCAGACTACAGAAACCTTCTGTTCATTATAAACTCATTGTTTATAGTGAAAAATAACAAATTAAGCTGACATATTATCAAATAATAATAACTAAATAAATGACTTAAAGTAAGTCAGGCTGGTTAATTGAATTAAAACAGATCAATTTTCCTTCCTGGAAAGAAAAAAGAATAAAAATTAACACTGGACAACTTTTTCTTCTTAGTAGCAGTGCCGAAAGTGGGCATGGTAAGCAAATGCAGCGAACAGCCAAGAAGGCTCCCAGTTAATGGGAATGCCAAATCCAAAGGATGGGCAAAGGATGGATGGTTATCCGCTTTTAACCTGTTTGGCTCTTCCAAACCTGGTGACATCTGGGTCCTTCTCCACCTCAACCAAAGGTTGTCTCCTTAACCTCCTTTCTTCTCTACCTGTCCTAAGAGTTTATCCCACTGAGCCCTTGCCTTACAAAAGCTGCAATGAAAGCACATGGCCATGGTATAAGGCGCTGTATGATATTATTTGCATTTCAGTAACTTGCTTCCTGTGGGTTTACCAGGGAGAACAAAGCATGCTTTACCAATGCACAACTATGAAAGCATGAAATCTGCTTTCACAATGGTACCCTTTGTGCCATTTCCCTCCTTTTTACTGTCTTTCTTCTTAATCCTTCCTGCTTTCTTCTCCAGCTGCCAAACACAATCAAAATCCGCTCTGTTGGAAGAGGCTGTCCTGTATGTTACCCTCTGCATAAGAAGCGGAAACTCAGAAGTATCATCTGTTCTCACCCCTTCTACACTTAACAATCCAGTGAAACGTCAGAGTCTATAAAATGCTTCAAAGTGAAGGAATTTTAAAAGTTCTCAGAATCTCCTGATAAGGTTGGTTATGACTTTACAATATGAACGAATTTTTCAAAGCATAAGCAGTTCAATGCACAGCCTCCTGTCACAGGGCCAAACAAGTGACAAAGCCTGAGTTTGCGTTAAAACCCTTTGTGTTAGGATGCAAGTGCCTTGAAAGAGGCTGACAGCCAGAATCTAAGTCAACAAATGTCAGGGAATGTCACATAGATAGGGCCTGATGAAAAAGATGGAAAAATTCTTGAGTCCAACAGATATCATTAGTACCTTGAATTTAATTGATACCTTATTTTTAAATTGCATTGTTATACATGTGTCTTCACAGCCAAATATAATCGTTTGATTCTAAAATAACAACTAAAAGGATTTCAGTGCTCCATTTGAAAAGCATGAGGAATTCTGTGGGACATTAATCTGAAAATGCCCTTCAGATTTCAACTCCTAGCTAGCAAACCACGCTAGTTCATGTGCAAAAGGTGGCTTTCTCCTATCTTCATTCCTCAGTGTTGCTGTTGGTCTCTATACCTGCCCTTCTTTTGTTAACATAAACCCCTCCTGCTTAGCCTTTCAAGGACATGGTGAATGGCTTCCAAAAGTGCTCACTGAACCCTTCTGTAGCTGCTTGATGAAAAAAAATCAGGGTGAATTTACCTGTCATTTTATGTATCACAGGCCAATTGTGCTGTCCCCAAATTTCATGTATGAAAAACCTAACTCCCATGTGATCCTATTTAGAAATGAGTTTGGGGAGAGATTGGATTTGGATATAGACAGGGAAGTGTGACTCTCATGATGGAATTAATTTCCCTAGAAGAAGTGATGCCAGAGCGGGCTCTCTCTTCCTAGCCTTCCTCTGTCTCCATCTCATTCTTTCTCAGCCAGGAAAGAACAAAGTCAGAGACAGTTCTGTATGAGCCAGGACGAGAACATGGCTAGGAAGGGAACCTGTGGGCAGCCTGATCATGATTTCCTTGTCTCCCAAACTGAGAGAAGTACGTGCTTGCTCACGTACTTCTCAGGATATGCTCAGGAAATGCTCAGGATATGGCATTTCATTGTAGCTTCAGTGAACAAGCGGCAGGATGGTTTGCAGTTTGTTCTGTGTGATTGTACCAACTTCCTCCTACCTTTTAGAAACTGTGTTATTGATGTTTGCTGTCTCTACATCTTTTCAACGTTCAATTAACCTTGGCTAAGTTTTGTTTTGTAGCACATTGGACAAAGTACTACATATTTCATGTACTACCATACTGTTCATTAGCTTGTTCTTCTAATACTAATTCATCAGATTTTAAAAGAAAAGGTTAAGTAATTCCTATGTCTTTTGAAACATAGTAGCTGCACCAGGAGTCCTCCATATGTTGCTTCATTTCAATGCCTAATCAATAATCCTTCAGGGCCAATGCAATTAGTATCTTGGTTTATATGTGCTAGGATGGATTAGGAGAAAAAGATTTGTTTCCTAAAATACAAAAAAAAAAGGAAATAACTTCCCCTCAGCAGCTAATGTAGACCTCAAAAGACCCCAGTCTCAGTCAGAGACATGCCACATTTTTTAAAAGTCTGTATCGTATTAAATGCTCTGTTTATACCATGTTTTAATTTTGTTCAGCCAACCTGTTCATGGTTAAAGCAGCTGAGTCTTTTATTCAGAGTCTTGAAACTGAGATGAGTCCACCAACAGCCTCAATGACAATCATAGGAAAAAGGGCTTTTTGCAGTGGAAAATCTAGAACTCTCCTACAGACACAATGTGGATTTCAGCTTGCCCTGCCCTGCCTGCAGTTCCCACAGTAGAAAAGGAAGCCTTACCTGCTCTGGCTTTGGCAGAAAGCCCAATGAAACTACTTTTGTTTTGATGAGAGACACTGATCTGTGAGAAATGCTTGAATACAGAGCAGATAAATCAGGTATTTTCTAAGGTCTAGGTAACTGTAGGAATCTGTAAGAACAGCATTTTTTGAAAATGTAAGCAGAAGCCATGTGATTGGATTGCTGGGTGGGAGGGATTATTTGGAGTTTAATTAAAGACTCCTGCAGATACCACATGGAATTATTAAATAATATTTTAAAAGATTAAAATAAAATAATAAAAAATTATTGACCTGAATACCAGTTACCAGCATTCTGCTTTTCAGTATGCCTCTTAAGCTCCAAAAAAAAATAATAAGATAATAAAATTTTTATGCATTGAACACTAATAATGTACAATGGTTGACTTTTAGGCCTTTGATATTTTATCTGAATCATACCACGTGTAACACCATGAAGTTTATAAAGCTCAGCAAACACTTAGGATTAAAGAAGATAATTTTAAAAATTTTCGTATTCACAAGTCTTAGAATTGAGATTTGAACTTTAATCTCATTCCTGCAAAGTGGAACAGAAACATGTGGTAATAGCTAATGTATTACATTGGCCATTGTCACGTAGACACCAACCCACATAGGTATAAAAGCTTTCTCAGGAAAGCAATTAGCTTATGTCTTTTGAACTCAATTTAAAAGGCCCTAATAGTAATCTCAGGGTCATTTTTTTTAACCAACATTAAACAATGAGTACTAATTCATTTTCATGTTTGCCATAATCTCAAGGGAACATACGCCCCCTTATTTAAATTAGATTTAGTTAGAATTTATGTTAATTTTCATTTAAAATATGTTATATTGCAAATATGATGATAAATGATTTTGGAAATTTGTTCAGGTTCCATTATATTTTTTTAGACAAAGCTCTGTGTTTGGTGGTTGGAAAACTGTCGTATGTTTTTCATATCTCAAAAATCTAACCTGATGTAAAATTTCTCTTCTTTTCTGTAAAATCTTTAAGCCATATTTGCTACAAAAATGTATAGCCTAGGTTTTAATATTAAGTTTCATTCATAAACAATTTATACTACTTCAAACTCACATATAGATACATTCATTGAGGCAAAACCACCGGTATTAATGAAATCTGCATTGCTGAGTTAGCTTGTTTAAAACCCTTCAGTCCTGAGAGATAGAATTTCAGTCTAAATAGGTTAGCTCCATTTGATTTATGAGGCTTAAATCCTAGTTTTGGCAAAGTTTCACAAGATGGGAACTTAATACAGAGCCTCACCCGTAAGCCAGACAAATGAGCCTTCTATTTGGAATATAATGTACATCTAAAAGCAATGCTTCTTAAACATTTTCATCTTTTCAGCTACAATCCCAAGTTTGCTAAAAATAATGTTATTTTACCTTTAGTCAGACAAAAGACTGAGCCTTTCCATTTTTCTACAGATGAAAGGCAACTTCCTGTAGTCTTTAAGGATAAAGCAAACATTAAAATCCAAAGAAATGGGAAGTAGATGCTCTGGTGAATCTTAATATAAATCAGATTTTTTTCTGCTTGGCGAGTTAAAGAAATTATGGGTAATTCAAAAGGCAGGCTATATAAAGGAAGACTGACATTTCCTATAGTAACCTATTTTTATCTTTTTAGCAAATAATTATATGAGAAAGAATAACTAGTTGCTTAGGGTGGAGCTTTTTAGCCAGGCTAACCCAGAAAAAGTTGCTTGGTGGACACCTACAGAGATGTGTTAGGCCCTGAAATGCAGGTTCAAGCAAGGAGAGGTTGTTCAGTTCACACAGACAGGATTCCAAGTCTTAGAACATGCATATGCAGTCTAGGAGCATGCTAAGTATTAGATTCACTGCCCGATAAGTTATTTTTGGACATTGATGTTCCCTCAAGGAAGAAGGGCAATGTATATTGTGGTTCAATAGATTAAGACACTGCTTACAATGGTCCTATCATCAGAATGCCAGATTGCTGGTTCCTCCACTTCCCATCCAGCTTTCTGCTGATGTGGCCTGGGAGGCAGCAGAGGATGGATCAAGCACGTAATGTGGGAGACCTAAATGGGGCTCCAATGTCCTAACTTTGGCCTGATCCAGCCCTTACTGTTTGGGGACATAAGGGGTGTGAACCAACACATGGAAAAGCAATCCCTCTTTCTCCTTTGTTCTGCCCTTCAAATTAAATGAACTTAAACTTTTTAAAAAGAAAATAAAGTGGAGCCCAGCATAATAAATAAGTGACTAAATCCATATGGGCACTGGTTTGTGTCTCGACTGCCCATTTCCCATCTAGCTCCCTGCTAGTGACCTAGGAAAGCAGTCGAGATGGTCCAAAACCTTGGGACGCCACACCTGTGTGGGAGACCAGGGAGTGAACCAGTGGAAGGAAGATCTTTCTCTCTGTTTCTCCTTTTCTCTGTAAATACGCCTTTCCAATAAAAACTAAATAAATCTTTTTAAAAAGTAGTGCTGTATCTATATTATCTTGAGGACATGATTCATCATTCATACATCTAAGGTAATAATATCAGTGAATGAAAAGAAAGCAATGATGTTCATGCCTGCCCCCTTATATTTTATCAAGTATTCATTCTTTGCACTTCCTTATCAGCTACTTTTTGTATAAACACCTGTATAAGTGATGCTGAATTGACCCCAGTTCCTCATGCTTGCCCACTGCCATATCACGAGTCAACTTCGAAATTCAGTTTCCCCCACTTGTGATTTGCAGATTATTATATGACTGTGAAATGGCTCAAGAATCTCAGCTGACTTAGTTTTCAAGAAAGGGATAAATTTTCTAAACACGTTGCTAGCAAAAGACCTGAATAGACACTCTTTGGGTAGAAAACAACATGTTTACTTTCAAACTAAATTGAGATATCTTAAACTTCTCCTTGCATGTTTCCAGCCTTAGGAAATGTGCAATATGAACAACTAGTGGGAACATTTTTTAAAGTGTAACACAATACAGAAATAACAGTAAATGTCAAAGTGTAAGTATGCACAACTTAAATGTTTTTTCCATGTTCATAGAAAATTACTTGAGAATTGTGATGAAGCTATTAAAAGATGGAATGTGTGTGACAAACACCACTTTTCATAATACCAAAATCTGTTATTATGAGGATTTGAGGTTTCCAATCTGCCGAGCCTGAATTTCCCAACATGTCTTGGCTGTTATCCAGTTAACAACTATGATCCTATTGGCAGTTTAGTTTTAAGCACATCCTCTTCCCAAAACATTAATTCAGAATCTACTACTTCTGAGAGTTCTATATCATTCAGGACTCTTGTGACTGCAGGATCTAAACGCTAACTAAAATTTTTGCTTATGTCAAAAAGGGAGATTATTTAACTGCATTTGAAGAGGTGACAATTCCATCTACTCAAAACCTCGTTTTGGCTTTGGACTCCATGATGCACCATGATAGATAGATATTAGGTTTGTGATTGGTCAATACTGATGCTGTGCAATGGGGCTTAGAGTCAAGCAGGTGCAGGTATAACTTTCATTTCTTATCACTTGTTACATTTGTGATTTTAGGACAGGGCTAAATTTATATGAGCTTCTGATTACTCCTGTCTAAAAGTGATACAGGAATGGATATTTGGCAAAATCATCAAGATACTGATTAAAATGCCCGCATCCCATATCAGGGAGTCTGGGTTTGATTCTGGCTCCAACTTGTAATTCCAATTGCTTAGGGCCCAGCTGCAATGACTTCAGGCATTTGGAAGTGAACCAGTGGATGGGAGCTCTGTGTCTGGGTCTCTGTCTCAAATACACCAATTGTTAAAGCAAGCAAAGGGTAGAAGCACTGAACTAACACCTTCCTTTAAGAGAGTATATAAACCTGTAGGAAGAACCAGGTCAGACAGAAAAGAGCTTATATGGACAGCCAACTGAGCACTACCTCAGGTAGGGCCAAGAGCATCTTGTTTTGTGGATTGGGGCAATTTAGACTTCATGATACCGTTGAGAAAGAGGTTTTGTCTTGTTTTTAAGTCATAAATGGGAGCTAAAGACATAAGCACTCATACTTCTACTCTAACCTACTGAAATGAAGAGAACACCAGTTCTATTCAGGGACAGGGCAAGTTTGGCCCCTTCTCAGTCAATAAGCACTTACAGGTAAAACAAAGCCTATATCAAGGGGGAATGGGTATATACTAATATAAATATCAGAACTGTTTTTAGATTTAAATTGAGGGTGTTTTAACATGCATTTTTCTCTTTGAAAGTTTTATCAATGTAAAGAGAATAGATTTCATGTATCTCCTAGGTATAGTTCTAAGATGATACCCATGCTCTCCCATCCCTTCCAGCACTTGAGTTTTAGGAATCAGTGGAAGGGGACAATTAATGAAAAGGTGGAAAAAAATAGACACAAGAATTAAATGATACAGTTGAACTAGATAACTCATACAGGTTTTTATCAGGCAAATTAAGCATCTAGAATTCACTTAGCTCTTAAAGACTGAAGCAGATAAAATGAAAAAAAAAAAAAGATTATCAGCTTTGTGTCCATGTAACATTGGAGAAAAATGTTTTTTCAGGAATTCCACTAATCTTACTGTTTTAGCCATCTATTGCTTTGTGAAAAGTCATCTCCAAACAGTGAGTTGTAACACCAACAACCATTCTTGTTGAAGGCTGTCTACCAATTTGGCTAGGAATTTCTCCTGCACAGGCAGCTGGATGGCAGCTGAGCCTGGAAGGTGCACGTGGCTTCCTTGGGTGGCTACTGATTGGCACGGCCACCTGGATCTCAGGACCTCTTTCTCCACAGAGTCCCTCTGTATGATGGCTTTGTTGCAAGGTTAACTCAGATTCAAGGAGAAGGAAACAGTTCAACCTCTCCATGGGAGGAGTATCAAAGACTTGTGACTGCAGCCAGTGGTGCTGCCCAGCAGGTTAAGCCACTGCTTGCGAAGCCATTATCCCATATGGGAATGTGGAATTAAGTCCGTGGATGCTCTGCACACAATTCAACTTTCTTCTAATGCCACTAACAATGCAGCAGGAAATGACTCAAGCCTTTGGGCCCCTTGCCACCCATGTGGGGAACAAGGATGGATTCTTGGCTCCTAGTTCCAATTTGGTATAGCCTTGGCTCTTGTGGCAATTTGGGGAGTAAAAAAAAGAGGATTCTCTCTCTCTCTCTCTCTGCCTTTGATTTAATAATTGAATCTTAAATAAAGATAACAACTTACTTTAATAAAAGGATTTCTGACATTCTTTAATCTCTCCTTCCTACCCTGCAACAGAATGCTATTAGGCAGACTGTCTATTTCTTTTCCTAATATGTGTTTCATTTCTTCTCTCTTTTTCTCAAAACTCATTATTATTTGTTCTCTGACTCAACCTAATATCCAGTCCTTAGAGAATCTCACCTTTCTTTGTAGTGTGCCAAAACTTTGGCGGGCGCATGACATCTGTGCTTGGTGAGTATGAAGATACCTGAGGGTCAGTGCTGATGGCTGAGCACATGAGAATGCTTGAAAACAGTCTGGAAAAACTGGCCAAAAGAATCTACAAAGTTTGGGCCAGAATCCAGTTTGAATCTTGCATTTGTCACTAGATGACTGGGCTCTGCCAACTTAACCAAAAAGATGTCCAGCAAAGAGACACCTTACAGCTGAGTTTGTTTACCAGGGCCAAACACCTCTGCATCTTCCTCCTGCTCACACAGCACAGCACAACACATCCCTGAGTAATGAGGTTCTCATCTTAATTAAAAAAAAATCATATGGGCATTGTGACTGTAATAAAGTCCTTGACCAGACCAACCAAATTTGCAAAGAAACCAAAACCAAAACATTATGAGTACTTGGTAACTGAGTGCAAACCAATTACTTAGGGTGTACTCATAAACGGTGATAAACAAATACACCCTGACATTAACTGTTACATAACAAATAATGCAAATGTTTGTTGAAGAACAGTTTTTTTTTTTTAAGCAGCATATGTAGTAATGCTTTCTTTGTTCTGAGAAACTAGGCAAATGACTGATTCTAGGAAATTCTGGGTCCAATTTATTTTCCTAGATATAAGGCCAAACTTTGTAGAACATTTGCCCTCAATTATTAACAATCAAATAATATGTTATTAGTTGCCTGGGTGGCTTTTGGCTATAAAATACACAACACTTTTCAGTGATTGTTGTAACAGCTTTTAGTTCAATGTATACACATGAAACCAATTTCAGCAGGAAATTAGACAGTAAAAGTGTTTCAGGCATCATGAAGTCTCCACCATATTGGACTGCTTCACAGATAGCAATGGCCTAGGTATCTTACTGATTTTTTAAAGAGACAAGGCGAGTAATGATGGAAGAATAGAAAGATTCTTTCCCTGCCTGGGAGATAATTAGGTTCAATGACATTTATTTATGTTGTCCCTAGTACTTTCTATAGTACTATACTATACTATATAGTTCTATATACTATACTTTCTATAGTATATACGAATAACAGTAAAGCCTACATCCCCCTTTTTTTCCCAATTACAATTTTCTTCTGTTTCAGTTTGTTTCCTTGCTTGGTACATGTTATTAATCAACTGAGGAAAATCATATTCTGCATTAACAGGTATAAAGTTCTGTCTATGGCTTCATGATGACTACTAAGGAGAAGCTAGTTCCTGACATCTTTTGTCCTACAGTTTTAAGTGTGAGGGTTAAACAAAGCAACGAAGAGTTGATTTTGATCCCTGACTTTGGAGGCAACTCATTACCTATTGGCAGGTTACATAGTGTCTCAGATCTAGGCAGCTTTCTCAATAATGCAAAGATAACAGTATGATGTATCTTTTTATACTAAGAGAATTGAGAACATGTACGCTAAGCATTTAAATGGTCTATCATACGGTTAGACTCAGAAAGCGATCGTTATTACTGTTATTGTAACCAACTTTATTGAACTGTGCCTATATATTTTTATTGTGCTCTAAGACCTGAAATTTATACCACTCAATGATACAAGTTCCTTTTTGGGTGGTAAAGGAGGAACAATTTATAATCTCCTGCTAGCATGATTTCCAGGATCGATAAATATGTATATTAAAGTATGTTTTTGAAGAAATCTTTCATTTTTATATGAAGTCAGCCGTTGTTTGTGGGCTTTTAGAAAACTTAAATTGTATGCCTATTCATTCTTCTGTATCAAACATATAACCACTTGAAGACACTAACACAATTTTATTTTGTAAATAATTATGTTACTTTCTCAACTGTACTTTTGTCATAGTTCCAGATTAAAATTATTATCTGCTGGTATTTTTATGGTCTGTGTTTCTTTTTCAGGGTTGCTTGTAATTATGCCCAGACCCCAAGGCCATTGCGTGGTGACATAGTATAAATAACATTGTTGTCATAGTTAAAAGGTTGGATCAGAGTGGCTTGGAGGGAAAATACAGTCACCTTTATCTGGCAGTCAAGCATGGGTCACAGGGGTCGCCAGCATCACCTACGTTAGTTGACCAAATATCCTTCGAGAAGTGTGGTAGTTTGCCTGGCACATGACTGGTATGATTTATCCTTAGCCCAAGTATATTTTTAGATAAAAAAAATACATTTGTTATATTTATCAGGGTACCTATTATTCACTTTCATTATGTTTTTATGCAGCTTCTTCAAGTTTTAGGAGGATCTATTCCACTGTGTGGGTCTTCCAGCTCCAATCTAAATTCATCCATATGCACAACAAAATGTTTCCTTGGAGAACCAACTGAAGAGGATCCTAACAAACTACATCATTTATTAGCATGGAGAAGGATGTTTGCATTCAGGGAATGATACAGCAAGCATTCATCTGCCTTTCTTTTCAATATCTTTGTCTCCTGTTTCACTAATGCATGCCTTGCTGCAGCTAAGGGTAGAACAGGATAGTCAGGGAGTTATGTGTGGTTGTGTATGCTGTTGTCTTTTATAAAGGTCTTTGGGGAAATCTGGTATGCTGCCACTTTCCCTTCCTGCTCCCCCTGGGAACCGCACAGTCTCGCTTGCTGCAATTCTTCCCCTTCTGTATTTTCTTTGCCAGCTAGTTTCTCCATAGTAATAGAGACCAAAACATGAAGAAATAGCGTGAACATGAAAATGAAGACGCTCTTAACATTCTTTTAAAACCTAATTTCTTGATTTTCATTTGCTTTGCTTATTATTTCTAATTTCTTCAGTTTTCTTTTGATCCAAAATTAGGAAGACAAAAACAGTTTTGTAACAAGTGCTAGCTTGACATCTGGACTGAGTAAAAGATATTTTGTGAACTGCTCAAAACTATACTTAAAGCGTCCAAGAAAGAATAATATGCATCAAGATTTGAAAGAATTTCTAGGGATAGAATGGAAGCACAGTAAATACTTTGGAAGAAAAGTCAAGAAGCCACTGTTAGGAATGATGGACTCTATGCTTGATTTTGGCAGCATGACATTAATGACCTGCTTTAAGTGGTTTTGTAAAGGACAGTAACAGAGCTTGGTGGGGAGAGAGAAAGAGAAAGGACACTTCTACCAGTGGGTCTAATCCTCAGTGGCCACAACAGCTGGAATGCGTCAGGCTTCCAGGAGCCTGGGACTCCATGTGGGTCTTCCACATGAATAGCAGGGCCCTAAGCATTTGGAACATCTCCGGTTGTTTACCAGGGCCATTAACAGGGAGATGAATGACAAGTGGAGCAGTCGTCACCCCTGCACCACAGTTGCAGCTCCTGTTTAGCTATTTCTTAAAAGATTATTTGTTTACTCGTTTATTTATTCATCCGTTCATTCATTTAGTTAGTTGGAAGGCAGAAAGACAGAGAAAACTAGCATTCTGCTATGTGTTGGAGTGAGCCGAGACGTGATTTAACCTGCCATATCACAATGGCAAGCCATGGTTTCTGTATTTTTAAATGTTAGTATTGAAAATTCAATTTGTTCATTTGGAGAAATACTTTGAAGATAAAAAGCACAAGCTACACACACACACACACACAACATTATTCACTTATTCCATTTTAGGTGAGCTGGTATGTGCATTATCTCATTATCTACTATTCTCTCATTGAAATTTACATAATATTGTACTTTGTGGATATTAAAGTGATGAGAAAAGAAAGTCAACCATGGATAATAAAACATTTGTTTCATCAATGCACTCATTTGAGTTCTTTCAGAGCACTGACAATTATTAGAACTGTTCAAATAGGGTTTTTTGTTGTTGTTCTTAAATAGGCCTGCTGCCAACTTTGTCATGTAGCGCGTAGTTGGCATCCTTTATAGGCTCTGGTTTGCCTCCTGCTGCTCCTCTTCTGACGCAATTCTCTGCTACCGACATGAGAAAAACAGAGGAACAGACCCAAGCGTTGAAGCTCCTGGCTCCTGGCATTGGCCTGGTCCCACCTTGGCCCTCTGGACATTTGGGGGAACAAACCAGGGGATAAAAAATTTCTCCTTCTTCTTTTCTTTCTCTCTCTCTGTGTCTCCCTCTTTGAAACTCTGACTTCAAATAAACAAATAAATAAATGTTTAAATTAATAAAGGGTTGGAAAAGGTTATATAATTCATCCCAATTCATTTTTTTAAGACAACGGAAAGAAACACGAAAACAACAATTCAATGTGGGGAGACCACTAAAAGAAAATATTATTATGTGCCATTGATCAAAATAGTCTTCATTTACTTCAAGTTTTAATTAAACTTGATGACTACCAACCATAATCATTAAAATATGCTTTTGTTCAGAGAAATTAAATCAGGGATATTTAGTTAAAAATATAGTAATGCAGGGCAAGACGACCCAACTGAAGCACATTTTAAATTCATTTCATGTTTTAATTAGTGCAGGGTTATTTGATGACATATTAAAAAATTAGAATACATGTCTCTCATGAGAATTTGGCCCAGCGTCAATCTGACTTTGAAAAGAAGATCAAAGCTGCCCAGGCAAATTAATTCTACATTGACATACTTGTCTTTGGCCATTGAAATTTGACCTCTTCATACTTGATGTATTTATTGCCCTTTGTTGTGCCTCAGTATGAATGGGTTGTGTTTTACTGAGGAAAACTTCATAGTGGCACACCCGATGAATATTTAGAAATGTGAGAGCAATTTAGTGTTTTTGCAAGGGTACGTGCTTTCTCTGTGTCTCACACATCCTTCTGGTCTGGCCAAGGACTGAGAAATGAAAAGAGAATGGAAAGCACCTGGCCCATCTCTTGCCGACTCCTCGATGGTTTAGGCTTATAACAGATCCCAAATAAGAAAGGGCTTCAATCTCTACTTCATGTGAGCTGAGGTTTTGGCGTGAATAATGTGACAAGAGTTTGAGATGCCCTTCCAAATGTGCCCAGCTAAAGTTACAAAAAAAAAAAATGTTAATAGCTTTGACCTCTTAAACTATTGCATGAATAAAAGACTGCTCGCGCAAGGGCCACCCTATCATAATCTCTATCTTTGAAGTGAGTCACGTACTAATTTCCTCTCAGGAAAGTTCAAACCAAAATATGTTGAGTAAGTAGGATTACTTTTTCCTTTAAGAACCCCAAATGTCTTAGATTTAGGCAATATAACAAAAAAGATATCAGATGAATGCACTGAAGTATAAAAATGTGGGTAGGGTACTGAACTAAATTACGACCAACCCACATCGACTTTACTTTGTGCAAACAGGAATTCTGTTAATAAACCGAGTGCAAATGAATACAGTGGGATTTAGAATTGTGCATAATTGTATGAGACAATGAGCGACACAGCAATAATAAGCAGAGACCTCTACTTAAAGACAAGGCCCTTGGAGATAACAACTACTAGTGGGCTGATGAAAGTCTTCTTTATTTTATTCAAAACAGTTCCATGAAGATTGAGGGATGTTTACAATTGGACCTGAAGCTGCCATTTGGCTTAGCAGGAAAGACACTGCCTGGAGTTCCCCCATCCCATCTTGCAGTGCCCAGATTCAAGTCTCAGCTCAGCTCCCAATCCTGTTTCCTGCTCATCTGCATCGTGGAAGGCAGCAGACGGTGAGTGGAAGCATCTGGATCCTTGTTACCCACAGGGATCAAGTTCCAGGTTCCTGACTTCATACTGGCCCACACCCACCACTACGAGCCTTTGGGGAGTGATTCAGAGGATAGAAGACCTCTCTGTCTTGCTGTTTTCCAGATAAACAATAAATAAATAAAAATGTACTATTGCATCTCATGTGTCATGATGCACAATGCACAATATTTTAGATGGCTCCTAGAGTTCCGAACTATTCTTTGGTAAACAGAAACTTACTGCCAAATCACGCCTGATTGCCTCTGAACTCTCTGTGTTAATAGTCATAATATGACATCCATTAAATTTTCATTCTTTAAAGGAATCTTAATTGGGCTACAACTTTACATGGTTTTGCTCAACTAGTTAATCTTTCACTGGCAAGTGCCCAACATCCCATGCAGGCACCGGTTCATGTCCAGATGCTCCAGTTTCAATCTAGCTTCAGCTAATATCCTAGGAAAACAGTGAAGAATGCCCCAAAGCCTTGGGATTCTGCACCCATGTGGGAGACCCAGAAGCTCCTGGCTCCTGGCTCTCAGCTCTGGATCGGCTCAGCTCTGGCCAATGCGGCAATTTGGAGAGTGAACCAGCAGATGGAAGGCCATTCTCTTTTTTTTTTTCTGCAAATCTGCCTTTCCAATAAATAAATCTTTAAAAAAAGAAAAAGAAAAAAGCTAGTGCAGTCAGTTCTTAGGCTAATTCCAGACCTGAGTCCCCTAGGACACTTGATGTAACCTGTGACAGTAGATGCAAGATGACAGATAGGGTAGAAAGCAGAGACCAGTGGAAGTGTATGCTTTGCCCTTCTCTGCTGTAGTGCCTGGATTCCCATTTTATATCTGTTAAATGAGGATGTGCCTTATTTGGTCATATATGGTTTAGCTGCTGTGGCTTTTTTTTTCTTTACAGACACATATTTATTATGGTACAGCTGATAGAGACATAAATACAGTAAATGCAATTTCTTTGTTTTCTATGTTTTATCTGGCAAGCATACAGATTATACAAGGACTGAAGAAGTGAGATTTCATGATTTTTCTACCACTGAGAGACCTTGAGTGTGGCTTGGAAATCCTTCCCCATTTTCAGGTTAAGAATTAGAAATGTTGTGTTTATTTAATATGACATTGTAAACACTCTCCCATAACGCTGAAACATATGTGTAGCAGTTTCTTACAGGTAAAATATCTACAGGGGCATAGAGTGTGTAATATTAAATTTAAAATGAAGCCAAATTACTTTCTGGTGAGGAACCAATTTTTACCACCACCAACATGTACAACAAGTATATGTAACTGCTTACGAATCATGTTTGGCTAACATTCCACTATTAAATACTTCCATTTTGCCAATGCAATGGGTATAAAATTCCTCTTAAACATTTCTTTGCTTGTGTGAATTCTATTGAGGTGAGTGCCTTCTGTTATAAATGTTGACCTTCCCTGTATTTCCTATTCCCTATGCCTATTTCTCTGCCAAGTTAATATTTTTTCCTCATGGGTTTACATAATAATCCAGGATGATCTTCACATCTCAGGAGCCATAATTATATCTTCAAAATCCTTGTTCTTTTCAAATAATCACAGGTTTTGAGGGCCAGGGCAGGGTGAAAATATCTTCTTGAAGGTCACTATTCAACCCACTTCAGTAAGTTTGATGTGTTTCTTGCATCCCAAAATTACTTTTAAACTGGTATGGTCCAATGTCACTCTGTAAAACTCCTACTAGTTTGAAAGTAATATCAATATATGACCCATGCTTTTTGCTTTCATTTGCAATTTTCTCCATTTGTCAAATCTGCATTGAGTTCAATCAATATCCAATTTCTCAGTCTCATTGTAGACTTTAGCACTATTTTCAGCTCATCTCCCTTTAGAGCCTTCCTACTCTATGTCCATATCTTCTGATCACTATCTGGTATCCTGCTCACTTCTGAGCAGGATAGCAGTAGGTGTGGGATGTCCTTTCCAGCCTCTTCATCAGCTACTCTCATCACATATGTTCATTCAAATCATAGAGACCCAGAGTCCCTATTTGCAATGTTTCTACCCTGTTCACTGACTCACACAAAGTAATCAGTTTAGATTGAGATATTCTGCCAGTGTTTTCAACTATCTTATGCCATTGTTCTTCCTTGGTGTCATCTAACCAACCCCAAATCTAAAGCAATGGCAGTGACACGCTTCCAGTTTGGACCCTAATAGACATGCAGACCAGTCGCAGAGAGGCACTTAGTAATCATGGCATGTGTTCTTAATGTTCAGAGAGTGAAGAGGGACAGAAGGAAAAATGCCCCCGAAGAAGTGTATGTATTCTGAAACCATCGCTAAATAAAATGTGAAGAGGAGGTAGTTCTTTTTAAATTTATTATTATTAATTTTTTGCTATGCAGTTTTGTAGATATAGGGTTTGTTCTTCCACTCCCCTTCCTTCCTCTTCATTTTCTCCTCCCACCTCCCTCCCCCATATTATCACAATCATATAGTCCCTTAGTACCAGTTACCAGTTTAACTTTTTGACATTTAAATGTATCATGACATGATAAATACTGGCAAAGCTAGAAAACCGAGTATAACATAGAGCTATATTTGTAAGTTCCACTGAAATGGTTCTTATTTTGAAAAATTATGTAAAAAGGCCAGATTATCGAGTTTTTCTGGTCTTGATCAAGATATGACTGTCTCTGTAAGTATTTCTGGATCTGCAGTGTCTAAGTCGGGCTTTCCTTCTTCAAGCTTAGGAATCTACTGTCCTCTTTCCCAGCTTGTCGCACAACATAATCATTTGTTTGCTTGACTCTCTCGTCCCAGCGGACTGTAGAAAGAAGATTTGGTTTTTCATATTCCAAAACAGACTCAGCAATCAAGGCCTAATGAAATCTGCTAAGTGAACAAAATCAATGAGACAAAAGTCACCAAAGGACAACCACCGTCTGGATGGGTTGACTTGCTTTGCCTTTGAGGTCATCCCACTGATGGGAGCTATTCAATCTTATGAGTACAAGGCTATATGTACGATTGTAATGTCATGGTATTTCTCTGGGCACTGCTGAAATGTCATGCTTTCCTTGTTACTCAGTGCTCCATGTGCAGCTTTCAGGTTGTGCAGTGTGAGGGACTATGATATCTTTCAACTGAAACGCACACCTCAATACATCCATATGTCGGTCAGTTTTAGGGTCACATCATGACACAATTGACAGTGGTGAGCCACTGTAGTTAGTAATTTTTTTCTGGAAATGAATTTATAAGCACAAAAATAAACATATAGCAATCATTGGTGACGCTACTGCTAATGTTACCTCATTCCTTGTATCCCAAGATAATTCTTGAAGTGAGAAAACTATAGCTATTAATATTGACTCAAGAGTGTGTGATGGTAAATATTAAACATCCATCATGGATAAGATGTTCTCTCGCCCCTTTTCAGAGCAAATATCAACTTTTTCTAGGCTTCAGGGTATTTTCAGAGCTTTGAAAGATTTGTTGTGGTTTGGAGAGAAAAGAAGGCTCTTGAGAGGAATGTGAATGAGAATAAACGGTTGGCACATCACGGTTGGGACTGAGGATACACCAAAGGATCAATTCTGTTCTGGGCTTAAGTGAGAGCCCTGCAGAGGAAAGAGACTGGGGAGGGGCTGCTGGCAGGCTCTGCTCTCTTGTTTATATTTGATGAAAATCTCTACTTTGAAGTTTGGTGTTAGTTGGGAATTTCCCCCCCAGACTTAATATCCTAAGTGTTACCAAAGTAGACCTCATAGCTAGGCTATGAAGCCACCAAATTTCCAATCACCTTAAGGGAGGAAAAGGTGGAATAGCTCACTTCCTGCAATAAGAAGGGAAACCCCCATCTCTGAGGAGTGCTTAGTTTTAGACATTGTGGCACTGATGACAACTCCGGGGACAGAAGTGGGGAGGGAGGTCTGGGGGGTGTTGGGAAGGAAAATGGATGTAGGTTTCTTAACACAGTGCCTCAGAAAGTTAGTTAGGGAAACCTCGGGCTATTCTAACACATAGGCATGCATAACCTTTGCTTTAGTTATCCGGTACTGCTGGAGTAGGCCTTGTGGAGCATTAGGTCAGGCTGCCACCTGAGAAGTTACCTCCACATCAGAATGCCTGGTGCCTTTTCCAGCTGTTCCATATTTTTCAGCGCTCCTGCAAGCATTTGAGGAATGAATCAGAGGATGCAAGATTCTCACCCACTCTGTACATCTTGCTCTTTTATGTTACACTTCCAAATAGAGATAAAATAAATCTTTAAAAAATAACCACGGACTGTCACACAATTATATGTATGTAATAATTAAGAGGTTCTGAAGTGCAACAAACATTAACCTGAATGTGAAAATCTGGATTCTTGCGTGAGATTCAGACATTAATTAGAGATATCTTGGATGAACTACTGTAACCTTAAGTGTTTCCAACTCAAAATCCAGAGTAGACCAGATCAGCTGTTCTCAAGATTTTTTTTTTTTTCAAAACTTGGGGCTCCCTAACACCTGTCAAATCTTGTAAGAATGAAAGTAAACAAAGAAAATGTTGATGAGGCTATATGTTGCTACTTTCTTTTTAATTGGAACCTCAAATAGAAATGACTCTTCTGTACATTTTGCTTTTCAATAGTGCATCAGTTGACTACCAAGATTCTTTATTGCACCAACATTTCCACATCTTTTGTTCTGATACTCAAGACTTTATAAAGTGGATACATTAAATTCTTTAGAAATTGAGTTTGACATTTTCAAAACAGAGTTCCCTTTAAAAGGCATCCTTCCCTCTTCTCTTTCTTCTTTCTGTCTTGTTTTTGCTTTGGTTTCTTTATTCAGCCAGGCATGGGATGAATACTGGATAAGCAGCAAAGTAGCATCCCTGCACCATGGAAACCGCTTGCTCTCAGTTAAATTTAATATTCTGTCTCAATTCTAAGGTACTATTAACCAATTATGAGGCCCATCAATTTAATAAATTAACACCAAATAAACATACATAATTTGCAAAATACACCCTTCTTTCCAAATATTAAGATGAAAAAAGAAAACTTGGTTTTGTTAGATTTGGGGAAATTTGTAATTATATGCTATGTTTTTGTATATAACACTAAAAATGGTTGTAATATGATAAACGGAGAAAAGGTAATTGATCAATGACATACAAATACTTTGACATGGAACTTAAAAAAGAAAATAATAGCAGGTCTCTTAAGTTATAGGTGTCAAAATTCTTCAAGTCGAAATCCATGACTAAACATACTGGTAAGTGAGCAAGGGAATTGTCCCTGCTATGTCTACAGTTACTGGTGTTGGCTAATAACTGAATGACAAACATATATGATAATCTGAAATCTAAATATGCAAATATAAAACAGAAGAGATTATTGTCATTCCAGGCTATAATTAGTATATATTTGCATTTTCCAGAGGCATTATTTCCTCACTTGATGGCATTTTTTGACACAGCATCAATACCAATATTTCAGTTCACTATACAAAGTGTAACCTGGTGCATCCGGGAAACTATGATATCTAAATGGCATGGATGGGTCAGGAAGATGAACTGAATTTTGAGATGTAACTGCCTAGGACTTAAATTGCTCAGTGACGTCTTCTTTTATGCTCTGGAGCATTACTTTCAATTTCAACCTTTAGGCTTGGTCCATTTACCAAGTGGTGAAATCAGAGCAATTGATTCTTCTGAACCCATGCCAGTTACAGCCCATGTAGTTCACCCAGACCATGCACAACCCCCTGAGTGGTATTGTTGCACTTGGAGAATTCTTCCACCATCAATGCTTTGCAATGAGGAAGGTGTATAATCTGGACTGAGATCACAAGTGAGCCTTCGCGGGGCACAGCACCTTGTAACAAAGTTATTTCACATTCTTGTGCGACATTTCTTACAAGCGTTATTTGTAGAGAGGAATGAATGAAATTCCAGGAAGAAACATCTCAAAAGTTCTCTTTTAATTAATGACTTATCCATTTACTGAAGATATACTTTCCAGATAGCACAAAGGCACATAAATTTATTATGTTCTCTGTATCCCACTGAATAATTACAACAACTGGCATGTTTTATACTAGGAATTGGGAAATAAAATAATATGTTATAAGATATTTAATAAATTTCAATTATATATCACAATAATTATGTTTTTTGTTGGAAGCAGATGATATAAACAGAAAAGTATGAATCTTATAAAAGTTCAAGTGAGTTATTTAAAACATTTAATTCTAAAGACAATTTAGTAGACGTCACATATATACGGTATTATATGAATGTATATTCATTTACTATATATGTGCATATAAAAATGTATTTACTAAACGTAGAGAGAAGAGTAAACACTGGGGCAAACTAACTTAGAACCTGCTAGCATTCTCTGAAGGCTAATATTTTATTTATTTTTTAAACACATTCAAGAATATGGAAAACATATGCACATTTTAATAATAGCATAATGGTTTGTGGTGACTCTTGTAAGATTTATTTATTTTTATTGCAAAGTCATATATACAGAGAGAAGGAGAGACAGAGAGGAAGATCTTCCATTTGATGGGTCATTGCAACGTGGTGGCCGCAATGGCCAGAGCTGAGCTGATCTGAAGCCAGGAACCAGGAGCTTCTTTCCGGGTCTCCCACAAGGGTGCAGGATCCTAAGGCTTTGGGTCACCTTCAACTGCTTTCCCAGGCCACAGGCAAGGAGGAGGATGGGAAAGGGACTCGAACCAAACCCATATGAGATTCTGGTGTATGCAAGGCCAGGACTTTAGCTGCTAGGCTATCACGCTGGGCCCATCCTGCCTCTTAAGCAGCTAAATTTTGAATTCTATTATTTAGACGGTTCTTTCATATATCCTGGCTATGAATTATTAGATAGTTATCATGAAGTTATTTTCCCCAATTGGCGGCTTTGTTTTTATCCTTTCAGAGTCTTGGGTCAAGTGAATGCTTTTTATTAAGTGAATGATAAAACAAGCATAATTTTAAAATGAGCAAAAGATTTAGAAAGATACACTTCATAAAAGAATATGTGCATGCGGCAAGCACATGAAAAGACATTAGCGTGCTACCTGCTAAAATCGCCATGAAAGAGCCTTGCATTCCCATTAGAATGGCTGAAAAGGTCAATACACAGCTAACTCACCAAATGCTAATGAGATGGTGGGAAAATGGATTTCCCCACTCCTTAGTGGGAGTATAAAAGGGATATAGCCACTATGTCAATCATTCTGAGATGTCTCTCAAGCAAACAAATGCCTGCTAGTTAATCCGACAGTAGCCTCCATAGACGTTCATACTAGACAAATGAAACTGTTTACACAAAAGCCTGTGTGGTGGGACCAGCAACATGGCACAGCCAGTGAAGGTGCTGCTTGTGATTCTCCTGGTTGAAGCCTCAGCTACTCTGCTTCTGATCCCGTTTCCTTCTACTGCGTGTCGCAAGGCAGGGAAAGATGCTTCAAGTACCTGTGGCCCTGCGCCCGCATGGGAAACTCAGATACTGTCCCTGATGCCTGGCTTTAACAATGGCCTGGACATGACTGCTGTGGTCACTTGGAAAGCGAACCAGCAAATAGACGATTTTTTTCTCTGTCTCTCCCTCTCCATCACTTCGCTTTTAAAATAAATATATTTAAAAAAAAAACTATGCAGTAATGTCATAGAATTATTTATAACCACCAATAACTGGAAAAATGAATCAAATTGATGCAGTTTATCTTAAACATGGGACTTGTTCGACTGGTTGTACAGCATGCAATGGATTACTACTTGACAGTGAAAGAAATAACCTTCATGAAGTGCTACCTATTTGCAAACCCTGATCTCAAATGTGATATAGTGAATATCTATTATACACAATGCTTATAATAAAAAATATGGAAATGAGGAATAGATAAGTGAATACCAGGGGTTATGAAGGTAGATAACACGAAGAAG
The DNA here is from genome assembly GCF_017591425.1 of Ochotona curzoniae. NCBI lineage: Eukaryota > Metazoa > Chordata > Mammalia > Lagomorpha > Ochotonidae > Ochotona > Ochotona curzoniae. Next base: position 27,265,255 of record NW_024465582.1, read on the forward strand.
AATAAAGGGCAGTCTAGGGAATTCCTCTGTGGAAACAGTGTTACTGTATCTTGATTACAATGGAGGTTATACAAACCTGCACTTGTGACGACCTGCTATAATGTGAAACCTACACAAGCAAGAATGAGTACATGCAAAAACGCAGTGACACACAAGTACAGTCTGCGGTCTGTTTTATCACAGAATTCTAATCAGTCCTTGTTTGGGGCTTGCCCTGCTCTTACACTGGAGGAAGCTGGGGGAAAGGTACATAGACTCTCTCTGACCTGCTTTTAAAAACATCAGTTAGCACATTTTCTTTCCACAGAAAGCTATTGCTTTAAAATTTTTTAAGAAATGTCAAATTAGATTAACTTAAAAATAAAAATCCTGGGCCCAGCACAATAGCCTAGTGGCTAAAGTCCTCACCTTGCATCCGCCAGGATCCCATGTGGGCAGTGCTTCATAACCCGGCTGCTTCACTTCCCATCCAGCTCCCTACCTGTGGCCTGGGAAAGCAGTCAAGGACAGCCCAAAGCCTTGGGACTCTGTACCCACATGGGAGACCCAGAAGAGGCTCCTAGTTTCTGGCTTCAGATCAGCTTAGCTCCAGCCATTATGGCCACTTGGGGAGTGAATCAGCAGATGAAAGATCTTTCTCCCTCTGTCCTCTCAATAAATTTGACTTTCCAATAAAAAGAGATAAATCTTAAAAAAAAAAAAACAAATAAAAAGAAAATGTAACTATCTAGTTTAGGAATATGCTGAACATGGAAATGGCTGCACATTTAGGGTTATTCTGCACCTTTCTGGAATCAATACAACCAGGTATATTTGTGCCAGAAACACTACTGCCACTCAAGTAGACAGGACTTTGGATTCCAAGAGTTTCTTCTCCAACTCTTGGCCAGCAAATGGAAGGCATTTCTGTGCTACAATCCCCTCAAGGAAGTAGCGAGAGGGATACAGAAGACCTGGGGTGTCAAATGTCCTGTGATGAAGTTTATCACTCCGAAATGAAAGCAGTGTACAACAAGTCAGCTGGCTGTGAATTAAACACCTTTCATGAGCTGACAAGGGTCTTTCCAAGATTTATTGCACTAGTTTTATAGAAAAAAATTATAAGTAAAATTCTGGCTTATAACATATTGCAAAAGATAGATGGACACTTAGGTTCTTTACATTTTAATACAAATATCTATATTGAAATCATTGTTGCTCTATACAAGTATATCATGATGCAGCAGCCAGGGACGCTTGTTGAGGTAGTTTTGAAATATATTCATTCTAAATCCCAGAATCCTGTGCAGAGTTACCTTGGTCTACTTGATAAAACTTTTGGGATTCACAGTACAGCAATGCTTATTGGTTGATAATATAAGAACATGCTGCTTTGCTTGAGTAGTTGGCACACTGTAGGCTCTGAGTTTGAACTGACCCAAGCTGTAAGAACAAACTGTAGCAACAAAATGTGGCATATAGGTGCAGGTATATTCACATGAGAACTGTTCTCACAATTCTGCTAGATAGGCTTGGTCCTTGAACTACCTTAAGAGACGATATGTTCAGTCCTTGTAATTCACAAATTAAAATAGACCATGTCCAGCAGGCGTCCTTTTATGGCTTTATCTTTATGTTTAAATTGGCTGCTGCTCTTGAATATGATTCATGAGGCTTAAAATGGCCTTTCTGCTCTGGTCATCCTTCTGCAAGATTGTCATCTGCAATTGCCTACTGACAAAAAAAGAGTATGAATTGAGTTTCTACTGACCTATGGCAAGACACGGGCACTTGTGAACAACTGGATGTTTTAGAAGACCAAGTTCTCCCTCAAAAAAGGGGGGTCACTTCCCATTGTTCAGCGGATGCTTCCTATGTCATTCTAATAAAGATTGTATCCACTAAGGGTTGGGCCCCATGCCATGTCTGAAGTTGACTTCTCTGCTCTGATATCTGCTTCCGTGTGTGTTTCGTTACTTATCTTTATTCATTATTTGAATGTTGCTATTGGAGTGGGTTGGTGGCAAAATATTCGAATTGTCATGACAATTAGAAACTAATTTTTCTAATCTTGTTGCTGGCTACCAATTGTGAGTTTACACATACAGATTTTACTGATCAAATATAAATTATTTTCTTTCCCCAAAAATATTTTGATATGAATTAGACTAAAATTGCAGACTGGGTCTCTTCATTAATCTGTGTGTTGAGCAGCGTGACGTAAGGTCAACAGATGTCTAGCGAATTTTAGAGCACTAATAATTTCGTTCAAAACCCAGAGTCCCTCACCATTCTCCCGTGTATTTTCCTCTTTCCTCTTTCATCACCACAAGCCTAGAGGGGATGAAAGTAGTGCTCATATTTCCCATACAATATGGTAAGGTATCACCCCGGGGAAGACTCTCTGATTATTTTTATATTGAATGAGTCTTATTTCATACAAAAGCTTATAGTTTCCCCTGCTAATGGCATCAGTAATACCCCAAAAGAGGTATTAAGTATTGCTTCTTCATATAGCTCCTGGACCACTGAGTCTAGGATAGAACAATGAATCATCAGCCTTAACATGGAAGGCAAGAGTGGGAAAACGTGCTAGTCGGGAAGGATTGAAATTCTACAAATGAAATTCTACAAATTCTACAAATTGAAATTCTACAAACTCACTACAAATGCCTGAGACTGAATTATTATTTGCATATGATGGCTTTGAAATTCTATATATGTGGCCCTGATCACTGATTGCTCACTTTGATATGAAACATAACAGTTTCCTTTGATATCCAAATTGGTGACAGTACGCTTCTTGTCTGGGATTTCCACTGCATCTTAGTGGACAAGAGCCTACTACATCAGGAGTTTTGTATCAGTAGCTTCAGAGATGGAACTGGATAGAGACAGAGGAACACTTGGTGCCATGAGTTATGTCCACTAGCATGTTATATCAGCTTGTTGAATTATATCCTAGCTGTTTTTTTTTTTCTAAAGAGATAATAGTGTCTTTTAGATTCTTTCTTTCTTTCTTTTTTTTTTTTTGGAAAATCCTCCTAGCATAGATTTCTCCTTCATTGAAGTTCCCTGGATTATACAGGTTTCTTTTTCAAAAAGGCAATTCAGTGGTGGTGGTGGATTTTAAAATGCTTGAATTGGCTTTGAGGCTTGGATTATCTAAATCTGTGATGCACTAGTAAGACTGTTCATCAAAGAAAACTTGGGGAGCGAAATAAGAAAACTGAAGATATCCCAGGCCTCTTGCTTCAGAAACCTCCAGTCTTGACGAGTTGTTTTTTTGTTGTTTTTTTGGTTAAAAGATTTTGGAACCTCTATATCACTCTGGCTACAAACTACAAACCTACTAGTTGATTTGGTACATGTCCTGAAAATATATTTCATGTGATTGATTTTGAGAAACTTGCATTCCAGGCAAGCTTTCTAAATTTGTTGCTCAGAAGCCATGTGGAGCTCCAAATCTAATGCACACACAAAGCCCTAAATCGTGAACCTGCATCAAACAAATTTTCTCAAAGGGGACAACTCCGAATCTCACAAAGGGAAGCCTTAGGCTGATGCAAACTCAGAGATAAACAAATAGTTACTATGATTTAAGACACACAGAGCTTGAGAGTCTCAGAGAGGACACACACACACACAACAGAGATATATACATATGCACACAGTAACTTCAAGAAGTACACATTGGAAGTCTCATTTGACCTGTTACGACATCAGCTAAAGACACACTTGTCCCCATATTGGAAACCTGAGTCTAATTCATACTCCTGACTCCAGTTAAGCATGAATGCAGAGCCTGTGAGGGCGCGGGGACTCACTCAAGCAGTTGTATTTCTGGTACTCATCAAGGACACTGGAATGGGATTCCTACCCCAGTTTCTCTCTGGCATTGCCCGGGTACTTTGGTTGTGGCTATTTGGGGAGTAAACCACTACATGAGAATGCTTTCATTCTCTCTTACTCTCAAATAAATAAAATTTTTTAAATTACTAAAAAGTTCATGGAAAGTACTCTTTTCATCCTGTTTTCCACAAATTGATAAGTACCCTTGTCTGTCTCCCATTGGTTCTGTTTTCCCTGGAGAATACTAATACCACTTACAACATGAGTCCTTAAATGAGGGTTTTGCTCATAGAGACAAATATCGAATCATAAAATCCTTAAGAAAACAAGAGCCTGTAATTTTTAAATGCCAGTTGTGTGTGTGGCCTCTTCCTGAATTTTTATGTATAACAAATGCAGACAGAAAATGAAAATAAGGCTTTAATCTTTAACCCAGAACCTTGCAAAGTGTGGTCCCAGAACTGGTAACATTAGAGTTACTTGAGAGTTTGCTGAAAATGTGAATTCTCAGTTTCACTCAAAACTATTAATTCACAGTCAGTCTTTTACCAAGTGCCCTTGGTGATTTGTGTGCTTATTAACCTTTGAGAAGCACTAGTTCTGAGCCTAACAGAAACATGCTAACATTGCATAGCTATAAGCAGCTGCGTACCAGATGTGCCCAGGGAAGGGCTCACTGCCTGGCAGCACACACATTTCCTTCACGTCAGTGTCCAGCTGTTGGGGATCTCTGTACTGGTAGCTGGTGCTTGCTGCTAACTAGCATCTCCCTTTAAGGTTTCTTCTGATACAAAGCATATTTCACATCACCATGTTCCAGATCAAGATCCAGTTCCAGGCATGACAGGGATGAGCAGTGCGTGTAATCCATTCCAGAGCCTTGGTGATCTGCTTGGAAACAGGCTCATTAACTCATTCGTTATTCGGGTGTCACAGGCTACTCTGACATCACTTGTGTGTTTCAGAGTCTTGGTAACTTTCTGCTGCCCTGGTTTGTACTTGGAAGTTTTGCTTCCAAGCCAGGGTGTTTCCACCTCCTGATAGCCTTTCACAGAAATGCCTGCCTGGATCAGACTCTCTGCTGAATTCTGGCCAATGGACTATACTGTCAGCACTCACGGCAGTTGAGTGACTGGTGTCAGTCCGACACACACTTGTGTGACCCTAGCTTCTTCTGATTCTGCTTTTCAGGCTGCTCTGCCTCAAACAGGCTCATGAACTGTCAGCAACTGTTGCCTTGCACAGAGGGATAGGCACTGTAGGCACATTTTGTTATGCGTGAGAACACAAAAGCATTTTACAAAAGGAGAGGCTGTGAGTGTATTTAATCATGGGGAGCTAAATGTTGTGCATTTGTATTGTCGGAGCTACCTTTTCTGCTAATAAAACCATAGGCAAAACAGTTTAATTGGGCTAGAACAAAAAAAAAAAAAACCCTGAATCTAGTGATCAAGAAAGACTTGGTGTTTTATGATCCAATCAGTTGCTTAAATGAAATAATGGGCCTCAAGCTCCTAGCATGATGCCTGCTCCACAGGGTTATGTGTTAATAAATGTGGTTCTCTTTTTCCTGGCATTCATTTCAAATAACACAGAAGGTATTGCTTTGATGTGATAGGTAAGCTGGCTTTGGGGTCTGTATTTCTAAATCTGACTTCTGGAGCCTATTTTAAGCATCGTAAGAAACGTTTGGGAAATTCTTACGGGTAGTGCAACCATTACAGTCAGTAGCACTTCATCAAGAAAAGTTGCCATGTTTTCTGAGAGCGGTCATCCTAACATCAATAAAAACTACACAACATTCTTTGCAAGAGGCATGGACGTTGCATGAGTGTGAGCCAGCTTGTAGACGAAAGGTAAGCGTTCTGCTCAACTTGGTTCATATCACAGAGCATCTGGTTTACGTAGATAACGAAGACCATTTGTCCAGACACCTGGCATGTGCAAATTGCCTCTCGTTTTATACTTTCAAATTAGGAATCTGGGACCCCTGCAAGGTAATGAATAAATAACAGGGCTAAGGGCTTGCAGGCCAAAGTCATTGTTAAAATAAACAAGTTTGAAGATTTAACCAGTCAGCCACTCTGCGAGCACTGCAATCCGTTATTCATCATTATTCATGTCTTCAATTCTGTAATTTCTTTTCCTTTTTTACTAAATGGTTTGTCCCTGTTTCTCCATTTTGATATCCATTAGCAGATGGTGCTTGATCTAAGTATGATTTAATATAATGAGTTTGCTTGGTATAAGAATGAGGTTAGCAGTCTTTAATTCTCTGTGCTTCCTAAACTCTCAGAAAATAATTGACCCTGGACAGACAGAAAAAAGTGAAGAATACATCTCTCTATTCCATGAGATTCCCTTATATCTAGTCCAATTTGGTCTTTTGGGGAAATGCCTCTCCCCAGTATTCTTTTATTTCTTTTCCCTTTTGAAAATTGGCTTCCAGGAGATATGTAGAAATAGTGACAGACAGCTGTTAGAAATCATAATATGTTCCTTGTACCAAGAATAATGGTATTTTTAACTACAGACAAGGAACTGTAAGTCAAAAAGAGAAAAAAGAATCTGTTACCTGCCAATGTTAAGCATTAGTGAGCAGGTGGAGCAGATGTTCTATTGGGGAGAAGATCTGAAGTCTCATTAGCATCACACCACAGAAGTCACCCCTTCTACGCGTAACAAAGTCCATGCTTCAGGAATGGAAGGTCAGGGCTGAAAGGAAGTGATTCAGGAAACCAACAGATCTCTGTGAGGATGAATAGAGGAAAGGGAAAAGAAATACACCGTAATCCTCAAGGATTGAAATCTACTTGCTGTGGCCAGCTTTGTGGTACAGTGGGTAAGCTGCCACCTGTGACACTGCTGGAGTCCCACATGGGTTTTACTTCTGATCCAGCTACCTACTAATGTGCTGGGGAAAGCAGCAGCAGATGACCCATGTAACCGTGCCCCTTCTCCCGTGCTGGAAACCTGGATGAAATATCAGGCTCCTAGCATTAGTCTGGCCCAACCCTGGCCATTGCAGTCATTTGAGAAATGAACCAGCAGATGTAAGATCCGTCTCTCACTCTCTCTTCCGTAACTCTAAGCACTCAAGTAAAGACATTCTTTAAAAGAATCCTAGGCCCCTTTGAAAAAAATTTCAAGTCATTACTAATTTGGTCGTATTTTCACTATTTCTATGTTTGGTTTGCTTAACACATATACTTCTTCACACACAAATAAATCCTAGACCATGAAACCTAATCAAATACAGAATGACAGTGAACTTTCAAGGTGGCCTTTGGCAACTCTTGTCATGTGTACCTGTGCCCTGGTGCACCTTTTATACACCAAGGAGACTGTTGACCTTTGTGACAGAAGGGGTAGTGTGGAAGTGACGATGTGTGCCTTATGCAAAGTTAGGTCACAAACCAACTGAGCCTTCTGCCTTGTGATCTCTTGAATCACTTGCTCTGGAGGAAGCTAGAAGCTGTGTGACAAGAACATTCAGGCAGTTCCAGGAAAATCCTATGATGAGATGAAACAAGGGCTCCTGCTTTCAACCACCTGCAAATTGTAAGCTGTATGTGGGACCTACCTTGGAAGGAAAATCTCAGCCCTTTGTCAATGTTTCATGTGCCTGCAGCTCAGGCCATTCACCTTGCTTTTATTCTCATGAAAAGCCCTACGTAAGAATCATTTACTTAGGCTGCTCTAAATTTCTGACCCATAGAAGATATGAAAGATAATAATGTTTCTTGTTATTTTAAGCTAATGGATTGCGCTGATTTATGATGCAGCCATAGATAATTAATACAGGCAAAAATCGAGGCTGGAAGTTTAAGTAGAAAAGTCAACCGATTAAATAAATTGGATGTAGTAGACCATCATGCCCAACATTATTCTACACATTGAAGTTAAAATTTTTAAAAAGCCTAAGTTCCCCAACCTCAGATACAGAGGAAAGCACATGGAAAGCTCAGCTCGTGCCTCACAGCTACCAAGAGCTGCAAAAATGAGGTTAGGAGGCCTTAGGAGGCATGGCATAAGGAAGAGGCAGGCGCCTAAGTGATGCACACTGCAAGAGTTCAGAGTGGACTGAAGTGAGGTGCTGCTTTGTGGAAAGAATGTGATCAAGAGATGGAGATGAAAATGAACCAACTCATTGTGGGAAGTTTAGCGTGTGTGTGTTGGAGGAGGGGAGAACTTTACATACTTAAATACTTGGAACATAATCTAGAAGTATAAACCTATAATTATTTGTTTAAAATAATTTACTTAAAAGTCACAGTTGCAGAGAGAGAGAGAGAGAGACAGAGAAGTGAGGGAAGTGAAGGAAAGCTTCTATCTGCTGAATTACTCCCCAAATGGCCACAAAAGCTATGGTTGGGCCAATGTGAACCCAGGAGTCAGGAGCTTCTTTTGGGTCTCTCATGTGGTGTAGAGGCCCGGGTACTTGGTCATCTGCTGCTTTCCTGGTGCAGTAACAGGGTGCTAGGTCGGAAGTGGAACGGCCATCTCAAATTAGTGCCCTGCTGGGTGCTGACATTACAGGTGGTAGGTTGATCTTTCACGCCACATTACTGAGTCCTAATATTAATTGTATGCACTAGAGATTGAGAGAGATCTGATTGTGGCTAGTGGAACTGAAGAAGAAGGGAAAATCTTTGAAAAGAAGAAAAGGAATCTCATTTTTCTTAAGATATGTTTTAGTTTTTATTAGAAATTATGAGGAACAAATAGTTTCCAAAGAATGTGGAAGCGAATTGTTTGCTTGCATCCACACAACTGGAGAGTGTATGAGTCACAGACCCAGCTGCTTCCACCACTGGATAAGTAATTTCCAGGAGTGGACCTGTAGAGACTGTCCAATCCCTGAAGTCAGTCAATGTGTTGTTCCCAGCCCATAGCTACTGCTTAGGTCAGCTAATGGGTGCCGTGTGAGACAGTGGGCCCAGTATTATTGAAGTTCTATTTTATAAGTGAAATCTTTCATTTCTTAGATCCAGAGGTCACAACCTTCAGGTGAGTACACAGAGAAATATTAAGAGTAAAATCATTCACCTAAAAGGCAGTGAAACTGTGAGAAGTACAAAAAAGTCATACCAGGGTCACACGGCGAGCTATGACGCAGATTCACTACCCTTCAAGGTTGCTGAACATAGTATGTGTTTAGCATTTGAGTCTCTTGAAGTATTAGAACTATTGTCAATGAAGATATTTTTCTTATTTCCCAATGCAATGCTTGTCCTGAAAGCTGGTTGGTCGAAGGCCATTCTTTCATTTGGTATGCAATACGATGATTCATTACAGCTGCTGTCACATTCCTGCTTGATGTTGGAGGAAGCTTTTGGCTGGCAGAAGGCACATGGAGTACAGATTTAATCAACCACACGGGACAGCAGCAAGTCTCATCTGCCATGCCAGTTGCCCTATACAAACTCTCTTCTGGAGTTACGTGCCCTGAAACGGGAGTTATTGTTGAAACCTGTATTCTGGGAGAAATCATCCTGTTTTCAAAGCAGTTCTTGCCAGAAAGTGGGAATGACATTAATAATACAGGATGGCCTGTCATTCGGACATTCCCCTTGGTGGTCAATTAGAGCTGGCGTCCTGGTGTGAGCAGCATCTGTTACTCTTAACTTCAGATTCTCTTCTTGGATTAGAGAACCAGAAGCTTTGGAATGCCTATCAGGAATCTTCCCAGTTCTGTAGGTGGCCTTCTCAAAGCTTAACTTTTGAAAAGCACCTCCTGCTAATCTTTTCCTTTCTTTTCTTCTTTAAAATCCGATGTTTTTTTTTTTTTTTTCTACAGCTGCCTAGGACAAGAAGAGCCCAGGGTTTGTTTTTTTCCCCCGGTAATATATCTGAAGTGTTAATACACTGCTTAACATTCTAATGGAAACAATATTCTTCAAGTTCAGAGCTTTCCAGGGGAACTATGGAAAAATACAAAAGATGGAGAAGTTTGATTTATCATGCCCAAGAGGAGCAGGGGCACAGGAAGGGGCTATAGTGGTTTATTTTGTTACTTAGGACATATTTGTCATGTTTTTTGTTAGCTAAAGCAAGTTACCCAAGGCCCATTGTCATAAGACAAAGCAATGACCATATTTTGTAACACTACCCTGCTCCTGTTATCCAAACATTGCCACATTCATCATGCCAGTAGTATTATCTTCATATTGGACCTCTTTTTAATTTTTCAGGCAAACTAGGTAGCAACTAAACAAAGCTACCTTTAATTGTCTTTGGGCAAAACTATATAAAGTTGACTGTATTCTTGTTTCACTTAAATATTTTCTAAATGTGTAATAAGCTAGTTGGTCTCATCTAACATATAACAGGCAAGAAAGAAAAGACATAGGAAAGAAAAGATATAGGAAATGTTTATAGCTCCTGCTTAAAGGCAAAACAAAACTCACAATAACAACATATGCAAATGCATGGGTATTACTATACAAACATGTATGAGATTCAGAGTCTAAAATGTATCAGATATGGAAATGGTAATCTGAAAATATCTATTGATTCTACAAATCAGCTTTATTCGGTAACCATTGTGCTTGTCATTTCCTGAGTAACAAGGTTCAGACTTAGCCATTGGGTTCCTAAGGGTTATGAGTATTTCTACTAAACCTTTCTATCTGAAACTGAATCCCCTCTTTGAACACACAGAAGAATTCTTGGTAAGTCCTTGTAGATTACCTCCTTGTTGATACAGTGGAAGGATCATGCAACAACAAAAAATTTTACTTTCTTAAAGTCTCCATTCTTAGTTGCCTTTTATAATGGGATTGAGGGCCTAGTGCAATAGCCTAGCAGCTAAAGTCCTTGCCTTAAACACGCCAGGATCCCATATGGACACCGGTTCTAATCCTGGTGGCCCCACTTCTCACCCAGCTTCCTGCTTGTGGCCTGGGAAAGCAGAAGAGGACGCCCCAAAGCCTTGGGACCCTGCACCTGCCTGAGAGACCAGGAAGAAGTTCCTGGATCCTGGCTTCGGATTGGCCCAGCTCTGGTCATTGTGGCCACTTGGAGAGTGAACCATTGGACAGAAGATCTTCCTCTCTGTCTCTCCTCCTCTCTGTATATCTACCTTTCCAATAAAAACAAAGTAGTGTTTAAAAAATATATGATGGGACTGATTTTATTTTTAATGCACAGGATCAGATGCTTCTACATGACTCCTGTGTGCTTTATGACAAACATCTTGGGGATGCTCTGCACCAAGAAGATGAGTTAAATCCTGCCTTTGATCTGGAGGGCCCGCTCTTTTCTTTTTAATATAATCACTGGTGATACCCCTTCAGACTTCAATGATGAATTCTGAAGAATATGAAGAGCAAAACAAAACAAAAAAGCTATCTAGAGCTGCAGATGGAAACTTAAGTATTTTGAGAATGAACTCTGCTAAGGCATTTTGCATACAAGGAATCCAAATCCATCAGTGGCAGCTGTTATTCTGTTTTTTTTTTTAATTAAAAATTTATTCACTTGTATTGAAAAAGGCAGATTTTCAGGGAAAGAGAGAGAGAGAATAAGATCGTCCAACCACTGGTTCACTCCCCAAATAGCCATAACCAGATCTGAGTGGATCTGAAGCCAGGAGCTTCATCCAGTCTCCCACGTGGGTGCTTGGACCATGCTCTGCTGTTTTCCCAGCCACAAGCAGGGAGCTGGATGGTAAGTGGAACATCCAGGACACAAATCAGTGCCTATGTAGGATGTTGGAGCTAGGATGTGGAAGATTAGATAACTGAGCTATCACATGGTTCCAGGCGTTATTGTTAAGATATGTTGGCGGTCATTAGGAAAAGGCATTAGCCAGAGAAGGACTGACACAGACCAGGGCAGGTGTCTGAGATGGAAGCTGTAAGGGATGATACTGTGTTGAAAAGATCTGTGGTTAAGCACGGGGTGATCCACCTGAGGATCTCCTGATTAGGACAGTGATTGGTCAGTAATCAGAAGTCCCACAGGTGAATTCAATGACGTGAAACATGGCTCGCCAAATGAATAAAAGCTGTCAGGTCGGGCATCGTGCTGTTTCTCTCTAAGAAGAATCTTCTGGCCTGGTCCACTTTGCAAAAGTTCTATTTTTTCTTATCTCATTACATGTCTCTCCATCTTCAAACCCTCTTTCAAGCTATGCTAGTCATGCCATTTAAAAAAAAAATTTATTTATTTTCATTGGAAAGGCAGATGTACAGAGAGGAGGAGAGACAGAGAGGAAAATCTTCCATCTGATGACACACACCCCAAATGTCTGCAAAGGCCAGTGCTGTGCCATTCTGAAGCTAGGAGCCAGGAACTTCTTTCTGGGTCTCCCATGTGGGTGCAGGGTCTGAATGCTCTGGGCCGTCCTCCACTGCTTTCCCAGGCCACAAGCAGGCGCCCATATGGGATCCTGGTGCGTTTAAGGAGAGGACCTTAACTGCTACCCTATCACAGGGGCCCAGTCCTGGCATTTCCCTCTCTTTCCTCCCTCTCTTTTCTTTTAACTCCCATTTTTTCATCCCATTGTCCTGAGCTTCTAAAGCAATTCTGTGGAAAAAGAAAATTTCTACAGTGTTTGAAAACTAAGAACATTTTGAACTAGGGATATCATCTTCTATAGTGATAACTAGAGATACTAAAACTTTGAGAAGTTGTAGTGTGTTTCTTAAAGTAGGATCCTTTTATAGTCAACTATAGTGAAAATCCCTTCTCTGCCCAGCTATTACAGAGCATACACCATCCCTAAACTGAGCAGTACAAAACAGTAATCACTGTCTTTTTTTATGAATTTTTTAAAATCAGAAATGCAGATTTACAGAGAGAAGGATCTTTCATCTACTGCTTCATTGCACAACTGGAACGAACGGCCAGAGGTGAGCTTTTCTGAACCAGGATCCAGGAGTTTATTCTGGGTCTTCCACATGGGTACAGAGTCTGAAGGCTTTGGGTGATCCTCTACTGCTTTCCCAGGCCACAGGAAGGGAACTGGTTGGAAATGGAACAGCTGGGACATGATACAGCATCCAAATCGGATGCCACTGCCTGCAAGGCAAGGATTTAGTCACTGAGCCATTGTGCTGGGTCCAATCTTTTTCCTGTGGGCAAGGAAATTGGGCAAGATATCCCAGGAATAGCTTATGCTCAATCATGGTCCCCTTGCCTCTGCTGGAAGTCCCTGTGGGTGGGGTGTGGCTCACATGCGGCCAGTTATCTGATGTCTTCATTTGCATTGCTGTTTGCAACTCAGCTTTCTCCAGATCCAAGCTGTCCTGTTTTCACTCACTTGTCTGGAGCCTGATGTGGGACGGCTGGAATGTCTCAGCTGGACAGCCATCTCTCCACACATAGCCCTTGAGCCCATCAGCAACTTCCTCACAACGTGACAAAGTCTCAATGGCTGGATCGCATACAGTGACTGGCTTTTTCCTAGAAAAGTGTTCCAAGAACTAAGAAGAGGAAGTGGCTAGTCGCATCAGGCCAGGGCCAGAAGCTGATGCAGCATCTCTTCTGTGTATTTATCCAGAATCAGGGATGGTGAGCCAGTGTGGGTTCAAGGGACATAGAATTTAGTGAGGGAAGTGACAATAGATTCTGAGGCCATCTCTATTCCTCCAAACAATATACAGCTATCTGAATAAAGAAAGCTAACATGTTCTATGAAAAACACGATGATAAGCATGGGTTTGTCTCAAAATACAGCAAGCATATGCTCAGAAGCTAGCTATATCTGTTTTAATGAGATCATTCTAGTTGGCAGACCAGCAAATTTTAAACACTTCATTTGGAAATCACCTGATAGATTAATAGAGTTTATCTAAACTGTACTATTAATTACTTATTCCTCTTGACCTTGCTTATATTCCTTTCTCATCCTGAAATATCCCACTTATAGCCATGCTTGCTTTACTTTCTGAAATTTCTATATATTGACAACATTTCACATCTTTCAGGAAGCCTATTGTTAATGAGAGACCAGATATTTCCTTTTGTTTGTATGAACCTTCACAATTTTTGGTTTGGACCTATGAAGCCATTATTTTCAGATATTGACTTAAATTAATGCTATTGTTTTTTTCTGTTAGCTTCTCACGCCTGATAAGCTCTTTGTACCTTATCTTGAGTAAGTGCTTGAGAGGTATGACTCAAAATAAATTATTAAGAGATAATACATAAGAATTTTTGTGGTGTTTTCTACTTTTATAGAACTATTCATCATATAAAAGGTGTAATGGGGCCAGTGTTGTGGAAGAAGTGAGGACACTGTTTACAAAATTGGCATCCCCTATTGAAGGGCCAGTTTGGTTCCTGACCATGTTGTTTCCAATCCAGCTTCCTCCTAATGCATTTGAGAATGTAGAAGAAGATAGTCCAAGAGCTTGAGTCCCTACCAGCCTTGTGGGAGACCAGTGTGGAATTCCTTGCTTCCTGGCATCCGCTTAGTCCAGACCTGGCTGCTTCAGCAATCTGGGGAGTGAAGCAGTAGATGGTACTACTCTCTCTCTTTCTCTTACACACACACACACAAGGACTTTAGCCACTACTCTACCGAGCCATGCCTGATATATTATCCTAATGAGTGTGAAGAAACTTGGATTTGAATTTCCTTGAGAACTAGTGGTCATGTCAGCTATGGTCTTGTTGGCCACTGTACGCTTTTTTTTTTTTTTTTTTTTTTTGAGAAATGCCTGCCAGTGTTTAAAAATGGAGTTTCTAATTTCTGCTACTGAGTTCTTTGAATTTCTTACAAAGTTTGGTTACCAAAGATGAAATGCTTTAAATCAAGGTCTATGAAATGCTGCTGGCTGATCTTATTTTCTCTAAGATGAACTTTCTACGTACAACAAATGCTGAAGTTACATAGGCGAGAAATCCTGTGCTTTTCAAATCTGCTTATCCAAAATGTGCATTTTCCATGAATGTTTTGAAGGACCCTTATAATTCATTACTTTACAAAAGAAGGAATATTTTACACACACAAGTGAGGAATAAAGCATTTGCTTTTCTTGAAGGAAATTTTTTTACATTGTCCTCAGCTTTCTCATTTAAACTTGGACTTCTGTATCACTTTTATAATCACACATTCCTAGGCTAGAAAGCTCTACTTTTAAATGTTAAAATGTGATGCATCACATTTTCCCATATTTCAGGTTGATAAGTTGAATTTCAAGCTCAACCAAGAGGCTAAATGAAGGACAAAGGAATAGGAGGCTCGGGTATAGAAATCCATCATTCATATCATCTCATGATTTTACCTCGACAGGCAAAGGTTTCCATTGTTAGGAAGATGGTAAATGTGTCTCTGCACGTTTCAATGACAGTGATTTGATCTTTGAGCTTTAGGACAGCAACAAAGGAAATATTGCCTTGTAGTAAGACGTAGTCATAGGCATAGAGATCCTTGTTGGGAGGTAAGCATTAAACAGGAAGCTAATTTTCTATCCATTACTTTGTTAACTTCTTTCATCAAATAGGACTGTGAAGCTTATGTACGAGAGAGAGAGAGAGAGCACGTTTTCTGAAGGACAATTTTTAGGATTGACGAGCTAGAGCTTGTCCTGCTTTAACAAAGAAATTATAAATAATATCACAAAAATAATTTTAGAAATAAGGTGCTTCTGAGTGCTAACAATTTAGACTACCAATTCAATATCTTCATGTCTGCAGTGTTTTGAAAAGGGTTTTTGAAGCAGATGGTCACATTTACAAAGTGATTCATTCATTCTCAGAATCCTGAGAACCTGACCATCCATCTGACGCCAGGTAAGATTATATTTGCTGTTTGGTCTTTGTCTCTCCTCTGATTATTATCTTCAAATATTAGGATATCTGTCTTTTACCTTCTCCATGAGTTCAATGTTTTATTATTTTTTTTTTCTTGATGTCAGGGAGAAAAAGAAAGGTTCTAGGCAAACATGTTGGCAAAGGTTAGTTCAGGATTTGGCCTTCATTAATCAGCCAGGAGTTGATTATCCCCAAAACACATTCTAGTCAACACTGTTGGTTGCACTGAGAGAAAACTACTTAAGCTTGAATGCTGACCTGTGCCCAGGTCTCTAGCACTGCCTGGGGTGGTAATGCTGAAGCTGCAGCTCCAGAGATGAGTGATACACTGATTAAGATGAACATTTTCATCAGATTTGCAAATTCAGGTGAAGACAGTTTTGCAATTCTGCAATTTGTGAGAAGGAAGGGTAAACATACTTAATATAAATTAAGAGGAAACATTTCTGGAAAATAATGACTTCAATTTCCTTTAATTTCTACCATGATATTAAAGGAATTTCATATATTTAGTGTAGATTAATATCAACCCATCAGCTCCTAAAAGTATACTGAGATCAAATGAGAAAATTGCAATAAATATCAAGGACAAAACTACCTTTAATTGTTGTAATGTTGTGTCTTTTTTAAAAGAATAGGGATGAATGTTATGTTGGAGTAATTAATGTGGCAAATGATTAGGAAAGACGAGTATGATTTCAAAATTCACATAAATGTCTGCTTCACCTGACTTGAATTATATTAGTTCAACTAAGGTGTGTGGTTTAACTTTTTAAAAATAGAGAATAATAAACCCTATAATAACTTAGTGATATTTCCTTTTATAGTGGTAATAATGACAACAATTTTTAACTACTTGGAAAATAGGAGTAACCTGTTTTAAGTTGGCTTACTTCAGTTATGGGTTAGAAGTGATTTTGCATTTAAGAGACTGCATAGAACTGTCTGAATTAAGCCTGTCTTGTGATTTGAACATGGGAAATCTTGTAGTCTGTCGGCTCTCTGGACAACATAATTCTGTTATTGTAAAAGAGAAAGTGGAGCTAGTTAGAATCTTATGAAAAGTGTTCACAAAAGCCAAAGAAAAGACTATAGATAAATGATTACGACATTGGTGTTAGACACCAGGCTATATTAAGTGCTGCTGTGGTTGAGCTTACATTGTCTAAGATAAACCTATCACCTCAATAAGGCAACAGCTTACAAGAGGCCTTACAGGGTCTTGAAGACTACTTAGAGTCAGGACTGTTTTATGTAACATTTTATATGTAACTTTTGAGTAAATAGTTGAAGTCCTTGAAACTCTAGTTTTTTTATCCATAAAATAATCATCATTTTCTTAGTCACATCCAAGTGAGCTTAAACTTTTTAAAGCTTTTAATCAGATTATTCAGTGACTTGCGGCACTTCCGGGCTTTCTAGCTTAATTTCTCTGTTATTGTTCTTACACTACTTCCTAATGCATATTGTAAACACTAATGGACTGTGTTTCCAGCCTAGTTTTCTTGGTAGCTTGCTGTGGAATGACTACTTACGGTTTGAGCAAAGAGAAAAGACACAGTTGATGAAACCTTCATAGCTAAAGGTTGCCCAATACAGAAAATGCAATAATTTATAACTTCCTAGAAAAAACTATCCTTAACAAAGCACTACAACATGTTTTCCGACATTAGTGTAACTGGGTTAAGACATGCCGAAACATGACCAGTTGTGCCCGTAATTATTTTGTAAGTAACAACAGTGCAGTCTTTGCTTTATTCATCAGTAACTAAATCCATAAGCATTACTGTCATAGTTCAGATATTCGTTCCGGTGTTCCCAAATGGTTCATGTGTTAATGTCGTGGTCCAGAATGGTTGCTTTTGCATGAGGGTGAAAACTTGGCCCAGTTATGATATCAAGGAAGCATGCCTGTTGGAAACCTTCAGATCTCTAGGTAGGTGTCCTTGAATGAGAATTCCTGGACTAGGACTGGGAATAGACACCAAGTTAGGTGTCAGATGCCGCTGTTTTCTCTCTGCTTCAACTCACCCTATGATCCATCCTCTGTGTGCATTCTATCACCTACTACCTTCCTCTGATCCCAGACCGATGAGAATGCTTAATCTGGGACTGTGAGTCTCCAAAACCACAAGCCATAGTAATCTTTCCCACTGTGTAAGGAGCTCTTCTCAGGTATTTTTCAAAGTGACAAAACAAGCTAATTACTATAAGAAATTCAAAACTTTAAGAAAACATTTAAGAATATAGAGACGGAATCTACAGCAAGAAAAGTATCAGCTGTCATATTTCAAGTGAAGGATCATTCTTTCAGGAGGGATAATAAATGGACTATTTTCTGTAAGATTCTAGAAGTAGCTCATGTTATGGATTGAACTGTGTGGCCTCAAAGTTCCTATGTAGAAGCCCTATAGCTCAGTGTGACTGCTTTTGGAAATGTAAGTAATTAAGGAGGAAATCTTTAAAGGGATAATCAAGATCAAATGAGATCATAAAATGCAGCCTCAAATCCAACAAGAATGGTGTCATTGAGAAGGAAGACACATCAGGAGGGGACAGAATCAGGAAAAGGCTGCAAAAGGGCACCTGGAGAGAAGCTTCACCAGAAACTGCCATCAACACCTTCAACCTGAACTTGGAGACTCTAGAACTGCAAGAAAACCAATGGCTGTCATTTTTGTCTGCCTTCTGTGGTGTTTCATTAGTGCAGGCTAAGAAGACTAATACATCTTGGTGGACTTTCTGTGGGTCTGGTGTTGGTAACAGCCTGTGTGATGGCATTGCAGGCTTACCAGATATGATAGCCACTGTGACCTAGACACAGCTCAGGGATCTGGTGGGGTCACTTTTAAAACATGGAACACTCATCTTGTAAAAGAGTTGCACTGACATGCAGAAACATAACCAGTCGTGCCCATAATTATTTTGTAACTAACAGCAGTGCAGTCTTTGCTTATATTTTTGTCTCCGTCTCTCACTGGGCCAACAGAGAGAATTGCATACCAAAGCAACCACTGAAATTGGTTTCCTTCTCATGTAGCCAACCAAGGGATATTACATCTTCTTGAGTGAAGATAAATCCATTTCATTACTGCTAACACAGTCTCAGAACAGTGCAAGTAAAGTACATATCTGAGTTCTCTCACTGAATCTTCTCATGGTTTTACCCCTGGGCTTCATCAACCAGGAATAATGGTCACAATTAACAGTCACATTTGTAGTCTTGCACAGAACTAGTTAGAGAATCTGTTGAAATCCCAATTCCACTGACTTCAAAATTTCCTTCTTCAATCATTTTTCATACTTTGAGTAGTTTTTACTGTTAACATTTGCAAGTTAAAAAAAGATTTGGGAGATATCTACTGACATGTCTTCAGATAAAGTGGTGTGCCTCAAAATACAGGAGAAATCGATAGATGAGATTTATAAGTACAAGTTGGACTATGAATGGATAATGTTTATTTTTATTTATTATTTGTGAAGAGAGAAGGGGATGTGGAGAGAGAGATTTCTTTCACTAGATCACTTCCAAAATGCCTGATGTAGTTGGGGCTATGCCAGGTTAAAGCCAACAGCCAGAGCCCCATCCAGGTTTCCCACATGGGTAATAGGGAATACATTATTTAATGCATGAATGCATTAATATGAACCTGGAATAAAGGGCCAGGACTTGGTTTCAAATACAGGTGTGCCTACACAGTCTACATGTGTCTGAAGAAGTGGCTTAATTGCCATGCTAAATGCCTGCCTTAGGTGGAGTTTCTGAAGTTTTGACATTTGTAAAAATAAATTTAATTAGGTAGTCTTCTGAAGTCTTATATAAATGGAAATTTCATTGGAATATAATTGCTTCTTTTTTACCTTTCCCATTAAAGCTCTCAGAAGAGGGATGATTGTACTCTAAATGGCTGTGATTATCTTTGCTAAGCCCACCATGACAGCATCATTCCTAAATATGAGAGGGCCTATGAGAGGGTCTAGTTTCAGGACCTTCAAGTCTTCAGGCGTTCACATATATGCAATCCTTTTGTATACTTCAAATCCTCTCTAGATTACCTGAATGTATTGTAAACATTAGGTAAGTAGTTGTTTGTTTAGGGAATAGTAACAAGAAAAAAGCATCTACACATGTCCGATAGAGATCATTTTTCCCCTTAGATTGTGGTGATCTGCAGTTGATGGAAAGCATGAATGAAGACGCTATGGATATAGAGGGCTGACTGCATTTCCCAGTTTTGATCTTGACTCTGTGCTATTTGCACCTGTCTCAGAGGGTCTCCCTTAGCATCTCTGGATTGACATCAGTATCTATTATAATACCGGGTCTTTGATGACCTGTTCTCACCTAACCTTAGTGTTGGCCTCATCCTTGGAAGCACATCTTAGGATCGTTAGTTTGAAATAGTCAACTCCCACTTCTCCCACTCCCTCCTGCCTAGATTGAGCCTATTTACCAATACAAAATAATTTCTCTTTGCTGACTCTCCCAACATTCTTGCATCGCGTCCTCTGTCCTCCACTCCATAGGAGTGTTGGGCCAAAGTTCTTTGTAGCTGTGGTGGACATTGGTTTCCATCTGATTAACAAGAAAAAAGTCATGAAACTAAATTTTTTCTCCAACTGCTTAAAGACAAATCTTTTTTTCCCCCTCATTCACTATGTGAAACTTCATTCAAATATGCATATCAGTCCCACACCATGCCAGCCCCCATAATTCATTTTTAGCGACCCGACTTCTTAATGTCACACCCAACAGTTAATCTATAGGTAGCATATTCTTACTATTTATATATAGTGGACACAAGGCTGCCTATATACATATACAGAGCAATGTAATGATTTTAAAATCATCCTGGCATGTATTATAAACAGTCCACAAAGTCAGTGATGTATTTGGAGAAACTTACATTCTGGGAAATTCGCTAGTCATATCTACAAAAATAGATTCTTGCTGACTAAAAGTTGGTTCTAGATACATTTGTGAAAGATCTTAGTATCACATAAACACAACACAAATAATTTGGGAAATGAGAATTTAGGACTGACTTTTTTTTTTCTCTATGAACACGATGTTCTTTAGCGATAAAAGGAAAGCACTGGGGATGGAGCAGATAGCATCTCCTGAAAGACCGTATGTTTTAAGCATCCGCACAAGCTGGTAAGACAAGAGTGGGTGGAATGCACTGTGACACCAAGCTGGCACTCAGAGTCCCAAAGAACAGGTTGTGACCTTGATGACAGCAAGAATGATGCTTCCAATCTCTTTCTCTCTTGGATTTGCCCTCTGTCCTTTGAAAGTGTCCACCTTGGTAGGGATTATTTGAAAGATAAGATGGTTTTGTAGTAATAATTGAATCTAGAAATGAAAAATCAATGGCTCACTATATCCATCAGAAATGAACGATTGCTTTTATTGAATTTCCTTCCATGAAGAGCAGTTTGATTCTGACTCACTTCTAGCACTGATTTTTCTTTGACTATTCATCCCTGGGGGAGGAGACTGTCAAGACTATTTAGTGACTAACGAGGATTTAATCGTACTCGGAAACAGAAATTCATAAGGACATAAAATGGTTTCTTAAAGGTGCTGTTCAGCAGTGAAGAAGCATAGCGGAGTGCATTTTCTTATGAAAGACTAGTATTTCTTTCACGGATAGCTCCTGCTGGAAAGAGTTCAGGACAAGTGCAGCCTGGTGTTGTGTGATAAACTCTCTGATAGATGATTTCCTTCCTGAAAGTAAAGGTCCCTGGTAAAGTTAACCCACATCTTCCTGTGGTTATCTTGGTTCATGTTTAATAATGTGCACAGGCAGACAGTTCTTCCTTATAATTAAACTTCCTTCTTCCTTATTTCCTCTTTGCGAGGCATCGAGAAAATAGAACCCACCAGCCACTCTTCAGTGAAATACTTAAAATTGTTTGAAATAATATTTAGATGTACCAATAAATTATTGTCTCTTTCTTCAGTAGCACACTGAGA
Organism: Ochotona curzoniae; assembly: GCF_017591425.1. Lineage (NCBI taxonomy): Eukaryota > Metazoa > Chordata > Mammalia > Lagomorpha > Ochotonidae > Ochotona > Ochotona curzoniae. The sequence continues at coordinate 27,286,832 of NW_024465582.1, forward strand.
TTCAGAGGAATTGTGCAGTACATTTTAACCCACAATTTTTCAGCATAATTATGAACAATTAATAATGTGAGTCTCCAAAACTTTCTTAGATAGTTACGTGATTATATTTTTAAATTCTGAGCTACCTTTTATTTAAATTGACTTGAAAGAGTTGAAGTTTTTTTAAAAAGATTTATTTATTTTTATTGGAAAGGCAGATTTTACAGAGGGGAGAGGCAAAGGAAAGATCATCAAGTGGCTGCAATAGCTGGAGCTGAGCCAATCCAAAGCCAGGAGCCAAGAGCTTCTTCTGGGTTTCCCAAATAGGTGCAGGATTCCAAGGATTTAGGCCATTTTCTACCGCTTTCCTGGGCCACAAGCAGGGAACTGTATGGCAAATGGAGCAGCTGAGACATGAACCAGTACCCATACAAGACCCCAGCACATGTAAAGTGAGGATTTAGCCACTAAGCTATCACACTGGACCCTAAGTCATAAATTTATAGAGTACAAACTGGGTCACAAGTTTTAAGTAAATAATTTATTTATAATGCTTTTTAGTAAAAATTGAGTTCATTTCCTAAACCTCTAATAAGCTAAGGATTACAAATCTATCACCCTATCCCTTTAATTTTTTGTTTGTTTGAAAGACAGAGACAGAGAAATGCCTTTTACTGCTTTACTTTCTAAATGCCTACAACAACTGCTGCTGGACCAAGGCCAAAGCACAGAGCCAGTGACTCAGTCTCAATCGCCATGCAGATGACAAGAACTCAATTCCTGGAGCCATCACTGGGTGAGAAGCTGGAGACTGCTGTCCAACTTTAGCACTCCCATCTAGAACCTGGCATCCTCACTGCTAGACCAAACACCTCTCCATCCCCTTTCCTTTCAAACTTCACGCAGACATCAGTAAGAGGAGAAAGAATACCTTGAAATTTCCCACTTCATGATGTCAACGAACTATCAAGTTTTTCAGTTGCATTATCATTTCATTTTGGGGGACATGATTTGTTAGGTGAACATCCATCCCAGGGATGCTGTGGCCATGGAAACACAATTGAAGCATGGTTTCATCAGGCTCTAGAGCATATTTGTGTTCTTATAATTGCAGCTCTGGAATTGCAATTCCAAACTCTTGTCCATAGATTTCTTACTCCACACAGTTGTCTTTTGGACCTTTTATAAGTTTGTATTAAAGATTCCTCATTATTAACCTTTGTTTGTTTTTGTTCTTGTCTTTTAGTATGTAAATGCCCTTCTTTTTCTTTCTTTTTTTTTTTAACTGCTTCCAGAGAAAAGTTCTTGTTGACTTTATGTCAAATGTTGGTTAGCATTTCTCATTTTCTTTTTAATCCTTCCTCGGAAACTCTTATTTGAATAGGGATCAGAGTAGAAAACAAACATAAACGATCCCCTTTGGTTATGTTGTCTGAGGTTATTGATTGGTTTGTGAGGAGATTGCTTCATTCTTTCATTCCAGAGAAAGAAAAGATAAACTACTGATGCAATTAGATAAGCACCAGAATTCTCTTTTCAAACTTCCAGAAACAATGAATTGAGAAGAGCTGACTGGTAAAATATGCTATGATAGGACTGACGCCATGATTTGGAGATCTGAGTAGGAGTAGCCCTTCTGAGTGCTGGGATCCAGTTTGTAGGGATTTGATATATGCCCAATGATATGAATGCCAGGTCATATGGTAATGCTTTTATTTGTTTTTTTAATTTTAAAATTTTATTTTGTGTTAATTTTTTTCCCTCAGTAACCTCCACACTGTTTTTACACCATGGTTGCACTAATTTTCATTTCCAACAACAGTGTATAAAAGTTCTCTTTCTTCTATACCCTTGTCAGCACTTGCTGTGTTTGGGGCTTTTTGATAGTAGCTGTTCTACCCAGAATGAAATGATAGCTTATTGTACTTTTTATTTTTGTTTCTCTGATGATTAGCGGTGTTGAGGAATTTTTCAGGCCATTTGTATGTCTTCCTTTGAAAAATCCACATTTAATCTGCTGTCTATTTTTAATCAGACTACGTATTTTTACATTAGAAGAAATGAAAAAGTATTTGAAATATTACATGTGACCAATTTTTCATGTTTTAATGAAATTTAATGAATAGTTTTAAATGAACTTTTTACCCATTAGAGTGACAATGTTGTAAATCTAAATTCAAATACACAATTGAATTACTGGTTAAGACTGGTGGTTTTAAGGGCAAATTTTTCTCATTTTATGTACTATTTTGGAATTTTAAAGCACAACATTTCAAATGGTTTTAGTTGATTAGATTATACACGTAATTTAATATTTAAAGAGTTTATTTCTGAAAAGAAAAGCAGTTATAAAGGAATTGAAATATAAAACACACTTTTATATTTTAAGCTGTTTATATGGGATACTTTTCAAGAAAATGATTTAAAAATGTATTACTCTGAGTAGTGTTTGGAAGCTAAAATTAAAAACTTAAGGAACAGCCAGGTCTTGAAAACTAAAACTTTAATAAATGAAATATTTATGTTTTAAATGAAAGTAAACAGCTGAATGTTCTTTTCTCAGCACAAAAGCTACTCTTGAGGGACCAGGAAAGAAAAATCTTATGAATCCCACATTGTAAAATCAATTTTTAAGTGTTTTTGCAAATCAGCTTTTCCTGATTATTTCCATTTTGTTGACATAATTTGCTAAGGAAAAATCAGAAGAAGACATTGGCACCATTTAGTATGTAAAATTTCACCACATGGAAAAGAAATATTAAAATCGGCACCAAAATGATCACTTGCTTTCAACCATCATGGAGAGCGAAGAAGTCTAGTTTCATCTTAAATAGCAGTGAGAGTGAGTGAATGGGTGCCTTATCAAGGTCGCCACATCAACCTGCAACTGGCCCACTTCTTTATTTCACACATTCCACACAGTTGCACAAGCATCTTTCTGTAAAAGATAATCTCCAGCTAAAGTGAGATTTCAGAATAACACTTAATTTCAGCTTTCCAGTGTTCTGTACATGAAAATAAATGCTTATGAGAATGCCAAGTCATAATGAAAAAATATGTTCTTGAGGCTCTTTGATTCTCAAAGTCCTTGTCCCATTTTAATTCCACAAATATTTCCTTCACTGAAAGAGAAACATGCAATAGAAAGTTCTGCCTTGATTGCCATGATTTCATTTTCTGTTTGGGGAAGTTTTCAAGCAATGAACTTGCATTGAATGTCAGTTATACAATTAAAGGCGCTCAAAATGGTTCCCTTTTCTCAAACAAGTAAGGGGTTCTCTAGCAATTGTGTACATGCATGTTCTCGTGTGTGTGTGCGTGTGTGTGTGTTACTTCTGAATGAAGAGCACTCACTCTTACGATGTTTTTCAAGCTAAGGTTAGGCTTTAATGGCTTCATCCCCTCCCCCTAGTTGTCAAGTAGCTTTTTTGAGTTTTCTTTGTAAAATATTTACTTAGTTATTTGAAATCCAGATTGCAGAGACAGAAGGAGAGATGATACAAAGAAAGAGATTTTTCATCTGCTAATCGACTCCCCAAATAGCCTTAATGACCCGGGCTAAACCAGACCTAAATCAGGAGCCAGCAGCTTCACCCACATCTCAAAAATGGGTTTAGGGCCCTTAGCACTTGGGGCATCTTTCTGTTGCTGGTTTTCTTAGGCCAGTAGCATGGAGCTTGATTGGAAGGAGAGGCAGGTACTCAAATTGTCAAATTGGTACCCACATAGGATGGGTGGTGTTACAACAGTGGCTTTGCCTGTTATGCCACAATGTTGGTCCACTTTCTGAGATTCTTGTAAAAATATTATGCAGCATGATCAATCTCTTTCTTGGTACTTCTCACTTAGTTACGCAAAGGGTAGCAGCCATGAGCATGTGCCAACTACATATGGTACAGGGTTATATTAGTCGATGCTAAAAAGAAGGAAACAATTACAATAATGTGCATTTCCCAGAAATTAATTTAGCAACCCAAGAATCAATTAGGCAATCGAGTTTAGTTGCAGGTTTTATGTAGAAAGAAATCACATTTTTGGAATTATTTGCTTACAAAAACATCACAAAAGATGAACATGGGCTGTAACCTGGAATTCCAGGAAGTGAGCCATGTCAGCAAAACCAGGGAAGAAAAGAAATGATGCAGCTAACCAGGAATTAGAAAGACCAAAGCCTAGGTTAGATACTGCGTATCTATTCCCATTTCCATTCTTTGTGACATCATGTATGTGGGTTGAGATCAGCATGACAGCAGCATTTACGCCCTGGAAGTTTTCAAGTGCCACAAATCAGACGGTTTTTACGTCTTCCCAACACATCACAAGGAAAAGGTATCCATTGAAAGAGACTGTCCTAAGTTTACAAAGATTTCCACTTGGAACCAGCCTCCTTTTGGCTCCTTTTTAAAAATATTTCTGTTTACTAGAAAGAGAAGAGAAGAAGATAAAGTGAAAAAGATCTTTCATTTTCGGGTTCACTCCCGAAGTGGTAACAAGGCTAGGTCGTTCCGAAGCCAGGAACCAGGAGTTTCTTCTGAATCTCAAGGCTTTGGGCTGTTCTCTACTGCCTTTTCAAGCCTCAAGCAAGGAGCTGGAAGAGAAGTGGAGCAGCTGGGTTGCGAACTAGTGCCCATATGGGATCTTGGCACTAGCAGGGGGAGGATTAGCAAATTGAGCCATCATGCCAGGCCCCCTGCCTTTGGTTCTAAAATGGGAAACAATCATACTCATTAGGAAGTTTGAAACTTTAAAAATATTATTTTTCAAATCAGGCATCAAAATTGCACTCAAATTCTGATATCTTGGGCTTGTGTGGGTGGGACAATTTGAGCACCAGATCTGATGTGTCATTGAGAAACGAGATGACAACTGCTAGGAAGCATTCATCAGAGGATGCTTCAGTCACTCTCTGCTGCTTAATTTTGACAAAAAGAAATATTGATGAAAAGAAAGTCCCACTTAAAATAAGTCATAGGCTTTCTAAATAAAGATTGATAATTAGAGCTGGGAATAGTTGCAATCATAATGTGTGAGGAACAATAACATGTCATTTATGTCTTGCATTTGCTCTATAAAATATCCAGTTATTGGGTTTCAATTTTCACTCCATGTGACAAAGGAAGTAAAGAGAAGCAGCAGGAAAAACAAGAGGTACAAAGAAAATCACATCCGGGAAGTTAGTAATAGTTTAGAGCAAGGACACTGAAGGTTCTGTGAAGTCACAAATTATGACCACTAGATAATGGAAGGAAGAATCATGGTTGGATCCCAGCTAAATCTATTCTCAGAGCTATTTATGTAATTTGAAGTATCTGCCAAAATTGTAATAAAACAAATATTATGTAATAAGCACAGCTATTTTCTAGACAATGAATTATTACGATTCTAACATAAAATGTTTGACATCAACATGGAAACATCTTCTGAACACAATTATCTGTGAAGACTCACACTGATAAAAATAGTCACTAGGTTCCATCTTCTCAGACATACACATTTGCTGAAAATCTACAATAAATCATGTTTCACATGGTAGAGCAAGTGATGGCTGATGAAAAGTGGTCAACTACTTAGATTATGGAGTCAAACACTTTCTGACCAGCTAGTGAGATGAGGATTGTACTACTGGAGTTGTGTGTGGTTGTTCCAAAGCATGCCAGCGCTGCAAACATAAGTTGTTCTACACCTGTCAAACTATCATTCTGTATAGGGATAAAAGTGGAAGTGTTTAACACACAGTGTAGCTGCAAGGCCTCTAGACCCAGAATTTTACCTGCCTTTAAAGACTCTCAAGTTTCCTTCCTTCTCGCCTTCCTCTCTTTATCTCTTTTCCCTTTCTTTCTTTCTTTCTTTCTTTCTTTCTTTCTTTCTTTCTTTCTTTCTTTCTTTCTTTCTTTCTTTCTTTCTTTCTTTCTTTCTTTCTCTCTTTCTTTCTTTCTTTCTTTCTTTCTTTCTTTCTTTCTTTCTTTCTTTCCTTCCTTCCTTCCTTCCTTCCTTCCTTCCTTCTTTCTTTCCTTCTTTCTTTCTTTCTCTCTCTTTCCCTCCCTCCCTCCCTCCCACCTTTCCTTTCCTTCCTTCCTTCCTTTCACAGGTATGTCTTCCTAACAGAAACTACTTAAAATATGAAAATAAGAAAAAGAGATGGGGTAGGAAAATGTATATTTTTAATAGACCAACCCAAATATAGGTAATTCTAAGAAACATTTTCCTTCATTTATTTTTTTCAATATAAAACTTATTTTGCACTCCTTAAAAAAAAAGATTTGCTGATTTTTGCTTGAAAGTTATAATTAGAGAGAAAGAAAGACAGAGAGATCTTATATCTTCTGGTTCACTCCCCAAATGGCTTTAACGGTCAGAGTTGGGCCCATCCAAAACTGGGAACTTCCTTCAAGTCTCCCACATGGGCGCAGGTTCCCAAGGATTTGGGCCATGCTTTGCTGCTTTCCCAGGTATATGAACAGGGAGCTGGATCAGGAAGTGGAAAGCTGGGACACAAACTGGCACTATGATCAGAGGATTCTCCTGTTATACCACTACCTTAGCCCCAGAAACTAACTTATCATTACCAGATGCCCAGCATTCTACTGTAACCACATGACCAAACATCCTAATTCAGAACTTTTTTACTTTGGTTAAGCTCATTTTTTTTAAGTTTAGGATAATAAACATTTTAAATGTTCTTTAAAATTACAGCTGTTTTTTTCAGATATCCTACTGGGCTCCTGGAAAGTCCCAAGGATATTTTTGTTTCACCTGTAAACAGAGGGATGATAATTATTGGTCAATGAACTTAGTATATTTGATCATTCAAAATCATCTCAACATTATTGAGAGCTGCAAGTAAATTTCAAAAAAAAAAAAAACTTGGCTCTCCCTATGCTGATTCATGTAGAGATAATAAAATGTTATTAATTTAAATGTTCAAAGATGTGCACACTTCCCAGAATGGACGGGGTAGAGGGTCTTGTTCTCCATGTGGGATATGATAATCCTCAGGGGAAACAGAGATGAGGTCATGATGGGATAGCTGTGCACTTTGTTTCCTTCCAATTTGTTTCTGTTAATTACTGTCATAAATTAGCTACAGTGTTCTGTGGCACATTCTGGAAATTGTATCAATCAAGTAGGATAGTCTCAGAGCTTTGTAGAAAGGACCATACTTGGTATTCCCAATTCCTGATATTTCAGTAGGAAAATATGTGGGTTCAAGCTTCAGAGCTTAAAGCGGAAACTACTTAAAAAGCTGTTTGGACATATTGGCGAACTGAGTCCCTTTAGAAAGAAGAAATGATCTGTTTCAGATATAGGCTAAGCCCAAATCTAGCCAAAGAAGAACTGTATAAAACTGATCAAGAAAATTTAACAGTGATTAATTCTTTATGGGTGCTTTTTTAATAACCCATTTTCTGATGGACATATAAGGAAACACTATATCGTCTTTCAGTTTTGTAATTGAAGTAACACATTTAAAAGGAATAATATCTGAATCTTCAGAATTCTGAAACAAGTATTTTTTGCTATATCTTGCTACTTTTATGATATTGTGTTTTTTTTTTTTTTGCTTACAATCAATAAAAGCCTATTGTCCCATTTACATAAAGAGACTTACTGCAAAGTGTCCATGGTTAATGCCTCACATTAATGAGGAAGGTTTGTCTAATTAGCCCTCCAGAGTCCACCATGAAGGTATACGGATTGCCTACATATTGCAAGTCAATGCTTACACATTCCTCCTGGGAAAACACAGCCGTTGTGTGGATTATAGGGTTACATCTCGCCAGAAGAAGGCAACTTTCTAGCAGGTTGATGACTTTAGGTTATTTTGGGAACTTTGAGAAAAGAACATTTCACTTATAAATGTGTAAGTATAGCAGGTGAGAAAAGTTTCTTGAGTTTGCTAACCTAAATTCAGATGCAAGAACAAATAATTAGAAAAATTTTAAAGTCAAATCTGAAATTCCTCATACCAATTTGCAAGCAGAAGCTAATTCTCAGGCTTCCTGAGTTGCCTAATATCAAATAGCTAGGGATTCAGTAAGCATATTGATCGGGGCTCACAAAGAGTAATTAAGAACTTTTGTTCTGCTAAGAAAATAATCAGGCCGAAATAAGAGATCATTCTTTTGGTTGTATAAACAAGAATAGTGCTCGAGTTTCTGATCAAAATGGAAGCCTGTTAGAAAAATATCCAAAGCCTAGAAAAACGTTCTAACTTGGGGAGGCATAATCAGTCAATGTCATTTAGTGCCCTACATAACAAGTGTTGTATTTAACAACCCTAGTAGATGATTTTGCAATTCCTGGGAGCATGTGTGAGGTTAAATTCTAATTAACTGGGTCCAGCGTGGTGGCCTAGTGGCTAAAGTCCTTGCCTTGAATGCACCAGGATCCCATATGGGCAACAGTTCTAACCCTGCCCATATGGGGTTCCCATCCAGCTCCCTGCCTGTGGTCTGGGAAAGCAGTCGAGGATGGCCCAAAGCCTTGGGACCCTGCACTCGCATGGGAGACCTGGAAGAAGTTCCTGGCTCCTGGCTTCAGATTGGCACAGCTCAGGCCATTGCAGTCACTTGGGGAGTGAATCATTGGATGAAAGATCTTCCTCTCTGTCTCTCCTCCTCTCTGTATACCTGACTTTGCAATAAAAATAGCTAAATAATAAATTTATAATTCACTCTTCAGTTTGCATTCAGTAGTAGTACATTTATAACGTTGTCATGTGTGATATTAATGTTTAGGAGCCAGAGAAACCTTATTCAAATCTTCCTTTATTCATTTCTTTCTTTAGTTTTGTTGAATACATTGGAAATATTCACTTTTTCAAATATTTTTAAAGCTTACTTTGTCATCCAGCTAGTTTCCTCATTACTGAATTACTTTTGTAAAAAATGTATAAAACATTTAAATGAATCACTTATTTTCTGCAAGTACACCTTGATAAACTTAGATTTAACACTGCATAAGATTGCATTTATTTTGTTTCTGGGCATGGCTGCTTCTGTATTTCTTCTGAAAAAGTAATTATATAATTTCCCTTCTAAGTGCATTTATCACATTATTTTCTTGCTCCTAAAAAGGAGTGGGGGTAGTTTGCATCTCAGATAGCAGTGTGGCATGTTTGAACTCAGGCAAAAATCATCTGTTGGATTTGAAAAATGAGCGTGTCTGGCAGGCAAATCAGTTACCCATTAGAATATCATGTTTTTATGATGAAATAAATGTTCTAGCGCCTAGTGGGTTCTAGAGATCAGAATGCTTGTTGGTGTTGGAGTCCCCACTGGCATTATCATCCCTGATGTGGTGGTGGTACTCAACAGAGTGGCGGTAATCTTGAAAGGAAATATCTAGTGTGTTGGTGTCAAAGGCAGATCAGGAAGGAATGAAGTGAATGCAGTGCAAGTGCATAGTTTATTAGAACTTGCAAGAAGGAATGAAATTTGACAGAGATGTTGTTTAAAAGATGTCTCTTGAATATCATTACTCTGAAATCCATTGTTGACAGTCGTTCTCTGGAGAATGACTGAAAGGGCAGCTATTCTGAGTTTTGCCATTAATTGCAAAGAAACATCCACGCTGTCAAAGGTGAAACAGTTTGCTATTCTGACAAAGAAATTAAGGAGCCTGATTGTTTTCACCTAGACTGAACAGGCATCTCTTCCCATAGGAGGTGAGTCATTTCATACCCACAGGCAGAATCAACACAGTCTTTTGCAAGAAAGGATTCGAATTTGCTCTAAAGTGCAAGCAAATGAAACCAGAAAGCAATCTCTGTGGCTTTGAAACCACTTGATAACTCAACGAGTCTACAGACAGATATTTTATTCTCTGCATTCTTCATTCTTTTCACATTTGAAAAGACTAGTGATAATAAAGAAATTATTTATTCAATTCAATTAAAAACCTTGCATTACCTGAAAGAAAATTAGATAAGGAAATCAATGAGTAGAGACTATCTTATTAATATTATCCTGGGAATTCTATGGATTTAAGGTATTGTTAGTGAGGATGAGAATGCATATTGTTATGGTGACAAGTGCAAGATATTTGTTCAACGAAAGTTATTAAATAGTATTCATTGTTGAGTAAACCAGTTCCAGATGCTAAGCACCCCTGCTGTTTTCCTCATAAGCCCATTAGGAGAGTATTGATAGTAAAATGAACATGGAGAAAGTAAGAGTGGCATAATAGAAACTCTGCATGTTAAATATCCTTTGACTGACATATACATTAATAATTCCAATACTTTTAAAGATCCAAATTACGTTTCCAAGAAAAAAAAATCTACCTTTTGAATAATCTCATGTTTCCTGAAACATGTAGTGAATTTGCAAGCTAAACAATGTTGTGCACCAACCATAGAGAAAAGGAAAATAGTGAGCTAAGAACCATTTTGCTTGGCAAATATGTTGGTGTCTAATAAGGTCATGCTGTTTGAGAACAACAGCAGGATAAAGGTTTGGGTTGAAGTGGGAAAAGCAGAAGGCTGGTCTGGGAAGAAACTGTAAATTTGCTACTCACTTCCAGAATAGCTCACACATCTTAACCCACTCATCCTCAATGTCATGAGAGATCCAGGAGATTGTGAAATATTTTAAAATGCACACATATCTTCGAATATTCCTTTGGGCTTGCATGACAGCCAAATCATTTGCATAAATGAGAAATACAGTTTTGCAGAATAAATACATTATAATGCTGAGAGTGACAGGGACTCTCGGAAGGATGGGCCAGTTGTTCTCAGAAAGATGAGCTAGTTGAAGAGAAATGATACACCCGAACTCCCACAGCTACTCCATTACAAAGCCAAGGCAAGCCTTTTTGGATCTTTGGTTTTGCTGATGATGTTCTTCTCTAGATTGTGATGTTTATGAGTCCTGAAACACTCCAGAACAATGTTGCTTTTTCTCCTTTCTAACCACACAGGAAGACATATTTCATCTTTCTTGTTCTATAACCATCTTGTGTAATGCTTTTGGTTTTGTCCATGTTTATGAACAACAGTGGTTGGAGAAATGCCTTTGACTTTGTCTTATTTTAACCTTTACTTCTTCATCCTCCCACAACCCCATATCCAATATATATTGTAACTCTAATGACCATTAACGTCTTAAACAATGCTGGAAATTAATTTCATCGTGAGTGTCAGACGAAGGAAGTCAGGGTTCTGTGGATAGAAAGTCAGGATTCTGCAAGCAGTGGATGATCCAAGCAAGAATGCATGGTGCTGTATTGATTTGTGTCACTATCAGATGGTGAAAGGAAGACCTGACAAAGTAGAATGGGAAAGGTTACTGCTTGAAGCAGACCCAAGACTGGGGAATTTCTGATGGGCCTGCATGTTCATTTTGTAGGCAGAGTTGTTTGATATGCAGCTTATATTTTTCAGTTATGAAGTAACTCTGTTGTCCCTGAAATGTAGAATTCATGGAAGGGATATCAAGGGAGTTGTCAAACACAGTATTGAAGATGGCCTAGTTTTCTAGGCTCCAGGGTTTGGACACTGTCCAGACTATCAATTATTTGGGTCATGGCAGGATTGAACCTGTTTTTCAGGAATATTTGCCCCACAGCAGATGTAAGGGTGATTACAATGGGGCATGGGGGAGGTAGCAGGACAGCAACTAATAGGTTTCCTGAAAAGAGTAGGTAGGAAGCAATGAAAGCTTGAAGTAGGGCTTCTACTGCAAACTTGGGAAAGATGGATTTGATGTGAATGATGAATGGCAATTAAAAATAAAATTGCTATCACGTTGTTAGCCTTAACAGTAAGGATCAGGAACAAAAGATGGTCAGTTTGCTTGCTAAATTCTGGCTATTCAATTAATAATTTCAGAACATTCAGGAATCTATGGGATTTAACAGGAATTGTCTCCATAAAATTCTATTTCTATTGTTTTTGTATCTATTACTGTTAGCTTTATTTATGATCTTATTTTTCTTTGCAAATAGCTTACAAAATATTCTAGGCTGATATTCTCTTTTCTAGCTAGCTTAGTAGAGAGTGGAGAATGGAACATTTTTATCTTTGCTTTGGAATTTCCTGATGTCCATCTATGATACTATAGTTAAGTGATTCAGATATTTTTTTCTAATATTATTTTCCTTCTATTTGAAAGACAAAGTAACAAAGAGAGGATGAGGCAGAAAGAGATATCTTGCATCCACTGGATTCACTCCCCAAATGGTTGCAATGGCTGGTGCTGAGCCCTTCCAAAGCCAGGAGCCAGTAGGAGCCTCCTCTGCATCTGCTATGGTGGGTTCAAGGTGTTAAGGACTTTAGCCATTCTCTGCTGCGTTCCCAGGCTATAAGTAGAGAGCTGGATCAAATGGAACATCCCATCTCTATGAGATGATGCTGGTGCCAAAGGTGGAAGCGTAGCCTAGAAAATCACAGGACCTGACCCAAGTGAGTCAAGTCTTACAATTGGTACATGGATACAGATAATCTTATAGTAGATTAGTTATCACTTTTCCAACACTTCATGTTGCTAATCATTCGTTGGCATGATTCAGTTTGTGACAGCAGCCCAAATGCAGCCAATATCAAATATTGTTAGCCATGAAAGGCAACAAAGATGTAGCAAAATGGAGGTAGAAGGGACAAGAAAGTAATTTTTCTGGAAGAATGCTATGTTAAATATAACATAGATGACTCTTGATCAATTTTAATTCCCTAGGATCCAAGAATTAAATTCTCACATTATGAATAATATTCCATTGAATCCAGTGGTTTATATACCTGAAATCACCCAAATTTCACACATTTGCTTTCAAATTTTTCATTTCAATATTGCAAGGAAGTTTTTCTGGGCAGTTCCTTAGCTGTGATAAAAAATATGTACCTTCATATAATTTGCTCCATGATTTACATGTTATTTGCATCCAAAATCACCCAACTCTTTATATCAGGGTTCACTTTTAGGGAAAAAAAATGAATAGAGACATTTAGATATTACAAAAACTTCTCAAATATCTCCCCTTTTGTGATCTGTAAGCCAACCACAGCACATTTGCTTGAACAACAGACCTTTGCTGAGATGTTCAGGATAGCAGGTGTACATCTTAGATGCTTGGGGGCAGACTGGAAAGGGATCATCACAATGCTGTGGTTGGGAGCATAGGAGGCTTCCTGACTTCAGGAAAGCAAGATTTCCACAGGAAAGGAAATGACAGGTAAACCAAGTCCTAAGGAAGGAACTCATTAAAAAGGATTCTTCAAAAGAAGAATGATGGAAGGGAGCTGGGGAAAAGTACACTATATGTGGTAGGATCAACATACAGAAAGACCAAAATCCAGTGATAGGGAACATCCAGCTCATGGGCCATGTAATGCTTGCAAAATCATTTGGTGTAGACCAGCCAGGACAATTGCATGTGAAACGTGAAATTCAGTAAATAATTATTTAAGTTGAAAATGCCTTATGGCCTGTGAAGATTGTTTTAAGTTTCAAAATGACCCTTAGCAGAAAAAGATTCTCCACTGTTAGTAGGCAAAGAGAATCACGTAGTGTGTGTGGCTGAAATATAGATCATCACTTCTTTTCTCATGAAACTTGTAAATGTCCATTTCTCTGGTCTCACATTTGCATACGGAGTGATTTCCACTAGAATAATGCCACCAGCGCTAACGTGGCATCCCTCCTACTGCAGATCCTTATGCATGCCTAACAGGGAAGAAGGATGGTTTATCTGACTCAACAACACACTTTAGAAATTTTCAGCTCTATATCTGATGGAAAAATTGGTTAACTGAGCAAAATGCATAATGTTTAATTAGATCAAACCTACCTACAAAGCATCTGGTGTTTCCACAGAAAGAAACAGGTGCCAGTGGGGGCATATTTCAACCTTAACACACAGACTCATCAAGAGGACACTCACAGACCACACGTCACCATGGTTTCCATGTCCAAACCTTGGGAAATAGAAACTCTTGTAGCATGACTAGAACTGAGATAGTAAAGAGAAAACAGAATAATTGCCTTCCTATGGAATTTCCATTTGTGTAACAAGTCTCTGAAAGGGAAAGGTGATTGTGTTTAGCATGGTTCGAATGATTGACATTGAACAAGGTGTTAACTATGTAAATTCAATGCCAAAAAACCGAATGAGAGTGTATGTGTGTCAACCAAAAAAATGCATCCATTTTTCCTGCTAAAAGATGCACTTAATATATGAATATGCAAATGATTTGAATAGAAATACATTCATTTTTTGTATTAATGTGTATTTTTATATTTGAAAATAGTATATGTTTGCATATATACACTCACATATGCATTGTAGAAAGAAAAATATATTATGGAATATTTCAAGCATTTGAAAAAGTTATGAAAATGCTTTAATGACTTTTCTGTGAATCCATAACCCAGCTCTACATTATCTATTCATGACCAATTTGTTTCTTTTATGCTCCCACCCACTTCCCCTTCCCCCTTCCTGTATATTTTGAAACAAATCCAAGACATGATATTATTTCATTTGTAAGTATTTCATGTTTGCTTCCCCCCAACTGTTAAATGTAATCACACCATAACGACATTCCACCCTCAACCCAGCATCAACAGCAATTCTTTTGTATCATTAAATATCAGGACTTAAATTCCAATGTTCTTGTTGCTTTTTGAAGAATATGGGCTTCAATTGGAATCTAAAGAAGTTCTACACTTTGAGACTGGTTATACATTTCTTAAAGGTGTTTCTCTGTAATTTTCTGTCACCTTTCAGCTTTATTTTTTGTGAATTGTTTCTTTGATTGTTGAGAGAAACTAGTTATGCTGTGGTACATTGGCCTAGTTCTTTTATGAAGGCTTGGTTATCTACAGGATAAATCAGATTGAAAGTCAGTTTTTGGGACCTAGTGAGGTGGCCTAGGGGCTAAAGTCCTCTCCTTAAACACACCAGGATCCCATATGGACATCGGTTCTAATCCTTGCAGCTCCATTTCCCATCCAGCTCCCTGCTTGGTCTGGAAAAGCAGAAGAGGACGGCCCAAAGCCTTGGGACCTTGCGTCCGTGTGGGAGACATGGAAGAAGCTCCTGGCTCCTGACTTTGGATTGGCACAGCACCAGCCGTTGTAATCACTTGGGGAGTGAATCATCAGATGAAAGATCTTCCTCTCTGTCTCTCCTCCTCTCTGTATATCTGACTTTGCAAAAATAAATAAATAAATAAATCTTTTTAAAAAGTCAGTTTTTTGGCAAAAGTTCTTTATAAATTGTGCTGTTCATGTTAATCAGGAACTGCATAATATCTGCTTGTCTTTTTTCTCAGTGTTATCAGTCACCAATCGTCACTTTCTTAGTCTACTAATTTAAGATGAAACTGCAATATTTCTTATCCTTTTTTTTACGAAAATAGCTTCTTCTCAAACTATTTGATCATCTTCACATGTAATTTTTAAAAAACATTTTATTTACTTTTATTGGAAAGTCACATATACAGAGAGGAGAGACAGGAAAATCTTCTGTCTAATGGTTCATTCTCCAAGCTGCCACAACAGCTGGAGCTAAGCCAATCCGAAGCCAGGAGCCAGGAACTTCTTCCAAGTCTCCCACGTGAGTGCAGGATCCCAAGGGTTTGGGCTGTTCTCCACTGCTTTCCCAGGCCACAAGCAGGGAGCTGGATGGGAAGTGGAGCTCCCGGGACATGAACCAGCACCCATATGGGATCCTGGCACCTTGAAGGTGAGGACTTTAGCCAGTACGTTATCATGCCGGACGCTTCACTTGTAATTTCTGTGTGACTACTAATTACCATTTATTTGCCAATTTTAAAATGAGTTAGTGGTGATCAATGAACATTTTTTGCTTTTGAATAGAATCATGAAGCAATAAAAAAGTCATAAATCATGAATGTGGAGAGACTCGTTTGTGCTTAGGGATTTACTCTCATATTACTGTGTTTCAGTCATTTGGAGTAGTTACTATCTATTTCCTATACTGTATGCACAGATTTGTTACCTGCTGCTTTAGGTGTTAAACTTCAATTCTGTTTCATCATTGTGTAAAATATTGATATGGTGCTGCTTTCAAATCTAGAAAACAATTACTATTCATTAAGGTTTGTGTTAAACTTCAATTTTGTTTCATCATTGTGTAAAATATTGATATGGTGCTGATTTCAAATCTAGAAAGCAATTACTATTCATTAAGGTTTTATAGCTATGTTTGCCTGTTCCATATTACTCCCTCTCTACTTGGTCTCTTTTTATTCTTGTTATTTTGACAGTTATGCATGTACAGGCATAGTTAAATAGTGATACACTATTAAAACTTTTATCTTGCTTTTTTTTTCATGCTGTAGTTCCTTTTGTTCAGGGACTTCCCACCCCTTTTATCTTTCTTTATTAACAGTATATTTTAGGATGGCTCCATATTAATATATCAATATACTAATTATTCCTACAGCGAGTGCTTATCAATTTCCATGCTATTGATGTATATTCAGGATATGTCCTACTCTTCTGAATTGAATTGTTTTCACACACAGAAAAAAAAGATACATTCAAGTTCTTAAAATGTTTTGTTGGCTTTTGCTATTACAAACCAGAATGCAATGGAAAGCTCTCTGTTTACAGCATCCTAATCTTTTGGAATGGCTTCCTAGAAGTAAGACTGTTGGGTCTAAGCATAAGTGTACGTGTAGTTCTGAAAGGCAGCTTCCAATTCCCTTCTATCTAGATCTCAGTAGTTTTCCCTGTCACCAACAATTTATAAAACTGCTTATTTCTTTGCACTCAAAAATTCTGCCAACCTGATCATGACAAATGCTTTTGCAGTCTAGTATTAATTTTTAGATGTCTCTTGTTAGTGAGAAACATATCAGGTTTTTATATAGTTAATGCAGATTTCTATTTATTTTTCTTTTTGGGAAAGTAAATGTTTAACTGTTAAATCCTTCTTTCTATGAAATAAAAGTTCTCCTCATTACTAGAAGTTATTTTTAGATTACGATCATTAATCATCTAAGATACACTGTGAAATTTTTCTCAGTTTGCTGTTGTTTTATTTGCTTATGGTGGGTTGTTTATTACCATCCTTAAAGCATTTTTAAGCCTCTTATTGCTTTGATTGAATAATTTAAACACTTCATCTGTCCATGGAGATTACAGATAAGTATCTAAGGAAAAGAGCTAATATAGATGATGTTTTAAAACGTGCTCTGTACTTCTTAAAATCTTATTATGTATTGTGTATTAGTTTCATTTTTAATGTTTATTTTGGGGATGTGTGATAGCATTCTGTGTTTTATTGTTTGCAGGACTCAGATTAGACATATAAAAAAGGTTTTGCTGGAATTAAAGCTTTTGCATCCTTTTTTGTGTGTTTGTGGCTAGAAAGGACCAGATGACCTGTCAGTGTGAAATGAATTCATAGTTAGACATTTGAAAAATACACTGAACGTTAAAACAGCATTGAAGTGGCATTTGAATGTACTATATGCATTCTGTAACAGTTCAACTTCTCTCAACCACTAAAAAATTATTAGGCTGGGAACATATAAATGTGTGTCTTCTTCCAAGTGAATTTATGATCTGAAATTGATCTCTTTTATCCAGACCTGCAAGTAATTATCTCTGTAACCTTGAGCAAATATGCTTCGATTCCTGTCTGTGTAAAATGAGAGAGCCGGAATAGAACATTTCCAAAGGCCGTTCCAACCTGCAGACATATTAATCTATTTCTGTGATAAGGGTCTTACATGTTTCTAAGAAAATCCTTGAATCAATCTCCCTTCTTTCAATTTGGACAAGAACTCATTTCACTGCTTTTAAGTTGCTGCGGTGGAATTTCACACCTGCTTAGCTGCTCCCTGCTCTACAGTGTGAATACCTCAAGTGTTTGTTTACAAGACAGTAGCGAAACAGAAGTGAGGGGAGGGGACAGGGGCTAACTCAGACCAGTCCGCCTGTGAGCTCCAGAAAACAAGGAAGAAGACCACAGAGCCAGAAGAGCATTTCCAGATTTTTCCTGAATTTTCAGTGATATCTTCCTGTGTCCAGTATGGAAGGAAAACTTCAGTTTGTTCTCACCATTCACAGTTAAAGGGCCCTGCTTCACACATTTCTCATGCTCTGTTCCTTTCCTTCACACCAGTGATCTTAAAGCTCACACAGCTGTCTCTATAGTTCCCATTTACAATTGGGGCCAAGTTGCAAACTTCCTATGTCTTCAGGGATGTGACGTTCCTTTCTTCTATTCTAAAGTAATATAAATAGGACGAATTTTTCACTAAATTGAGTGTTGTGCATTCATTTTGAACGTAATGTTTTAATTTGGTAATTTCGTCAGTTAATGTAATGAACATAGTGAATTGACTCAGGATCATCTCTGACCCTAAATTAGTACTTCAGGTAACTTAGCCATCCTTCCCTGACAGCCACATGCACGGAAGAAGGAAAAACTATGTCTCCAGCTGTGCACATCCTTGGAGGATGGGAACCAAGGTAGTGTCCACATAACAAAAAGTTTCAGGTCTTAGATTATAAACAGGCGCTATACATCGTCTTCATAGGCAGAAGTTATTTTTACGTTATGATCATTAATCATTTAAGATACATTGTGAATTTTTTCTCAGTTCGCTATTGTTTTATTTGCTTACGGTGGGTTGTTCATTGCTATCTTCTATAAATCACATTTTCTGGGATCTACTTAATACCTTATTTTTCACATATTTTATTTGTTTGTTGATAGTTCTGGCATTTAAAACAGTCCCCATCTATCCTGCTGAAGTTCTATCCAGACTCCCTAGCCTCAGGAAGTCTTTTAGAGAAAAATCTCTGTGTTAAATAAGCCTTCCCCAGAAAGGAATTGTGTGCTATCTGCTGTGAGCCAATGTAATCGAATAAATAATACATAAAGACAACGTCTTTTTAAAAAATCACATCTAAACATGTTTTGATTGTTCGACAATATTGCACCCAGAAGTATATGGGAATATAGCATTATATGTTTCCTACGTGGAAATGGTTCAGTATTTGCTAGTCTGGTATTTATGGAAGTCCTATTGAATATCGCTACTTCAAGTAAGACTCAGCTACATTTAATTTTAGCTTATTTTTATTTTAAACTAATGAGCATTGATATCTAGTGTACACTTGAGAGAGTGATGACTATGATCAGTATTACAATCTTATTAAGGAATTTCACCTTAATTAACAATTGTGATCAATAGTCACTAATTGTTGGGAAAGATTGTGTCACATGGAAAGAACAATTTCATAGCTATCTCTGCCATTTTCTGGATGAAATAGTTCTTAAATATATATTGTTTTGTCTCCCCATTCATGACTATGGGAAACTCTCTTTGTCAGATCAGTATGAGCTTCTAGCCTAAAGTTTTTCATTAAGCAAAATAGAACTTTGCAACTGCCCAAGCAAGTTATTGAAAGACAAGACTGCAGGTCTGAAGGTTGGGGTTTGTGAACCTTTCTTGGCTGCAGAAGTAATTTTTATGAAATTCAGCATCTGTCTTGGAGCTTTATTTTAATGAATGAGTGGATAATTTCTAAGCTTCTTCTTGACAGTGCCCTTCTAAAGACCCATGTCATAACACCTTTGAGCTCTGAAGGGATTTCAAGCAATTTGTGACCACATCATGGATTAATTATTTTACGCAGAGCAAGGACAAAGCCATATTCATCAACCTGAGCCTTAGAATGATCATATGATTGCTCAGGACTCTGTAAGCTGATGGTCTCCATGGGCAACTGACTTAAACCTCTGTTACCATGACATTTTCTCTTCTGAGCATTAAAAACAAGCAGCACTAAAAATTTAAATCTTGCCTGGAGATGAAAAATAATGTTTCTGGGAATTAAGTAGTATTTTACAACTCAAGATGGTGCCTGAGGAGGTGACAAAATTAGAAAGTAAAGAAATAAATAAAATGAGGTGGGTATGTTGTCAAGTAGTTAAGATAATCATATCCCATTTCACAGTACCCAGATTCAATCCTGACTGGTTTCCTGGTAATGAAGACATTGGTAGGCAGGAGTAATGGCTCAAGCAGTGGCTGGGCTGTGTTCTTGGCTCCCAGCGTTGGTCCCAGCTTAACCTTCATTGTTGTAGGCAGTGAACCAGCACGTGAGAACTCTTTGTGCCTTTTTATACCTTTCAAATACACATTTCATCATCTGAATGCAACAGATAAGACACGTGCTTTCTAGGTAAATAGCAGATGTGAGAAAACATCAGTCCTGTTTATTGTAGTTTATGAAATTCAAGAACTAATACTAGTGATAGCAGCATGTGATCACATTGCATATCAAATACTGAAAGGAAAATTCTGGAAACTTCGCTTTGGTTCATTGTTTAAGAAATGGATCAAAATAATTTAGGAAAGAAGAAGCAATTTTAAAATATTAATGTATTGCTTGATGAGAATAAAACTGCTCTTATTCTTCTTGATGGCCCAGAATGTTAACTACGACAAAGATAATCTGATGCATAAACAGTCTAATGTTGAGTATTATCCAACTAAATAACAAATGATCCAGAGTCACCATGAACAGCAAAATAAACTACAACCTGTGACCATCCCTATTTGGAAGTGAACTTCTGCTCTTGAATAATAAACCCATACTTCCAGAGCCAAGCACTTACTACAGAGATTTGTGATAAAATCTGACATCTGCCTTGTCAGAGATGCAATTGGTCCAATAGCACAGATGCGTGTAGTTACAGATGTGTGTACATTGAGATTGTTTGGGCAAATCTCTTGTGACCAAAAATGAAATAAATTATATCAAAGCAAAATTATATAGTTTCATTTTTCTAGAGATGAACAGTCTGTTTCCACATCAACAGGCCCTGACTCAGACCATTCTCTTCTTTGGATGCAAGGCTATTCTTTCCACTTGCATAACTGTCACAGTGAGAAACGGGGCTCTTTCAATTCTCCGTATGGCTTATTCCTAAAGTCATTTCCCAGGAGCAAAGTGATGACTCATCCATATGCAATGACCTTGTAAAAATCATCTAAAAGGAACTGTAGAATTTTTATTTAAATTGATAAAAAACAGCAAGAGGTCCATGTATATAGCTCAAAGCAAGCTTGGTATTTCACCCTGCTGCCCAAATTAATTTTATTTTCAAGGTGTTTCTTTTTAAATACTTGCAATGATTAAAAAATTTAAAAATATATATGAACAGAAAAATACCTTCAGATATTCATTGAAGGAAATTATAATTTTCTCTGAGCAATCAGTTCTCTAAAATAATCTGAAATACATTTCTTAACTTTCTGTGAAAAGGTCATTTATACAAGGATATTCATATCAACAACCTACTGGGGGAAAAGCAATCTACAGCATATTCTTGGGTTTTTCCAACATCAAGTCTTGTATTTTTAAATGCATCTCTGCTGTGTGATTTTGATGAATTACTTAATTGTGGCATAATTTTAATGTCCTTTGTAGCTGTATATCTAGGATTCTACAATGAGAATAGCATCTAGAGTTATGGGAAACTTCAGTTTGTAGTGAGGACAGAGAAAAAAAAAAGTAAAGCATTTACGATAAATTTTAAGTAACTTTTGAAGTTTAGAACATTCTATTTCCTAAGTACCCAGGTGAATAATAAATAGAAAATCTTGTAAAACATAGTGTGCTTAACTTGCAATATTTCATTTTTTCAGTGACTTTATATGTTGGTCCACAAGATTTTGATTTATGCCATGTAATAAAAATGGGCATTTGCTGTGTATAAGTAGCTTTATCCAGGAAACACAGTTGGTCCAATTTGGCAGACCCAATGGACAGGTGTCCTCCTTGTACTTGTTCTAGCAAAGGATTAGATTCTTGCCTAAAGTTTTTGTGGGAATCAGCGCTTAGGCTAGGCACAGGAAAACAAGTGCATGTCAATAAAATAGAGGATATAACATGATATAAATTACACCACAAGAGGATTATTTTAAAATTTTTACTTACATATTTTCATTTTATTGTAAGGACAAACAGAAAGAGGGGATAGTAGAGAGATTATCCAGCAACTAATTCACTCCCTAAAGGCCTACAAAAGCCAGGACAGTGTCTGACTGCAGCTAGGACCCTGAAACTCTATCCGAGTCTTTCATTTGGGTGATGGGGATTTGCGTACTGGGACCATCATTTGCTAGCTTCCTGGAAAAAAACTGGAGAGGGCCTTTGTTGCATCACAGTGGGTTAAGCTATCACTACAGAGAACCTGGGTGCTCCACTTCTTATCCAGCTGCCTGCTAACATACCTGAGAAAGCAGCAGAAGATGGCCCAAGCACAGGCCACTGCCACCACTGGGGGAGATCTGGATGAAGCTCCTGGCTCCTGGCTTCAGTCTCACCATTGTAGCCATTTGGGGGAGTGAAACACCAGATGAAACTCTCTCTCTCTCTTTCTCCCTCCCTTGCTTCTTCCATCCCTCTCTCTTAAAAAATAGTATAAAGAAAGAAGCTGGAATCAGAAGTGGAGCCAGGATTAGTGATGTGCAATGTTGGCGTCCTAAGTGGTCTTAGTTCTTCTTCAAGATTTATTTATTTGAAAGTGTTGGAGAGAGAATGAACTTTCATTTGTTAGTTCACTTTACAAATGGCCACAGTGGCTGGCCTTTTTCTTTCTTTGTGTTAACTTCTCACTTTTTGCTAATGAAATACATGCATCCCAACCTCCTCACTCCACCGCAATCTAACATCACTTACCAGCACAGAGGGTATGTTGGTCCCATTCCTATGTGTAACTCTGCCCGCCACTCCTACCACTCCAAGCACACAGCTCTAGCATCAGAAGAAACATTCGCTGTTCTGCCAGGGTACCATAGTCCATGTTAGATTCCTGTTCTCTCTCTTTCTTTCTCCTTGCAAGCTGTCACTAGTTTGGGGGACATTTAAAATTGCCTTTTCAGGAGCTGGCACCATGGCATAGCTGGTTAATTCTCCACCTGCAGTGCCACATCCCATAAAGGCTCTAGTTCATTTCCCACTGCTCTTCTTCCCATTCAGTTGCTTGTGTGTGGCCTGAGAAAGCATCAGAGAATGGTTCAAGTGCTTGGACCCTACCATCCATATGGGAGACCAAAAGAAGTTCTTGGTTCCTGGTAGAGAATCAGCTAAGCTCCATCCATTGTGGCCATTTGGGGAGTGAATCAGTGGACGGTAGACTTCTCTCTTTGTCTTTCCTTCTCTGCCTTTCAAACAAAAGTAAAACAAATGCTTATTACAGTGCCCTGTGCTATGTGTCTGGACTACTTCACAAGCATTTTATTCTATGATACCCTTGCAAATCAGTATCCCATGAGCAAATGTCACACTTTATCTTATCGATAACTCTGCTTTTTAACCAGCAACCCAAGCAAATACCATGAGGACAACCCCAGAAGGGTGAGGTGGAGGGAGAAGTCTTTAGGTAAGGATTGCTCCAGAGCCCAGAATGTGAAGTGAAGCAAGAGCAGATGTTTTAAAGATCAGTCAATGTCATTCATTCATTACACATTATTTGAAAACCCATCTTCTTCATATTGGGATCTGTCCTAATGATCAAGAAACTAGGTGCACTTGAATTTATACTGCTCTGCAGCAAGGGCCCAGGGGGACATTGCATCCTACATACACAGAGACCAAACTCATGCGTCAGAATGAGGAATAGGACTGCAGGGATTGCAGCGCTCCTGTTTGCAATGGCAGCCCTGCACCCAAAGCAATGTTGGTGGTTCTAGCACAAGGAAATGTCTGTCATGATTTCCCTAGGCTCAGCTGTCCCATGTTCCTCTCAGAGCGTAGTTCTCTGTTTCATTCTTCCTCACTTCTAGGTTGCAAATGTTCATATACTTTTTGAAGTTTTACCTTTTCATTGACTCTAGGACATCTTCTTTTTCTATTTTTAAAATACATTTAAAATATTTCATTGTTTTATGATATAGTTCCATAGGCTCTCCGGTTGCTAGTGCCCTTCCCCAAGGTTCCTCCCCCACCCCTTTGATTTCTCCTCTAGTTTTACAATAGATGTCCTTCCTGAACAGTCACAAATCCACCATGCTGTTACTGAAGTGTTTCCCGACAACGTACGCATGGACATTGTCAGACAGGTCATCATCTTACTGTCAGGATGGTTTTAGTTCTTTCACTGGGACTTCACCTCTGGTCTGTATGCATAGAGACACAAACCACTTTCCTCCATATCTAAACATATCATCTCCATTACACTTCCATTATATATCCCTTAGCTTACAGAATCTGTGAGCACAGCACACAACAGGGTGAAAATTATAAATTTCCATCAGCACGAAGTTAACGAACATGCTACAAAAATAAAAATGCATCACAAGAGTGGTAAAATTGGGATTGAAACCTTCTTGTAGGAATGGATGCCAGTGTGTGGCCCTTGTGGCCCTGAAGGAATTACAATTTAAAAACTAGGCCTTCATTACTCATAAGCAAAACAGCATTGAAATGGACATTTACAATGTCAACTGGTTACAAGCAGTCCATCTCTTATGGATGATCAATTAATGAATCACAATAACTTATTGGAAGAGATACCAATAACTAGGAATGCAAAAAGATAAGATTAAAAGCAAAAATAATTAGACTTGACAATGCAAAACTTCAAATTGGAATAAGAAAGAGCCATTCCATAAGAATATGAGCAAAACAAGTCCTAGCCATATTAGCTTTGAGATTTTTGAGGACCCGATATACAAAAAAACATTGTGCACCCCTGTATTCATTGCAGCACAATCAACAATTGCAAAAACTTGGAAACAACCTAGATGCCCATTGACAGAGGACTGGATAAAGGACATCTTCTAACTCAGTCATTTATTAAAACCCAGAAAGCTGGGCCAGGCACGGTAGCCTAGTGGCTAAAGTCCTTGCCTTGCACACATTGCCAGGATCCCATATGGGTGCCAGTTCGTATTCCAGCGGCCCTGCTTCCCATCCAGCTCCCTGCTTGTGGTCTGGGAAAGCAGTTGAGAATGGCCCAAAGTCTTGGGACCCTGCACCTGTGTGGGAGATTCAGAAGAGGCTCTGGGCTCCTGGTTTCGGATTGGCGCAGCTCCAGCCATTGCGGTTGCTTGGGGAGTCAATCATCAGATGGAAGATCTTCCTCTCTGTCTCTCCTCCTCTCTGTATATCTCAGTTTCCAATAAAAATAAAATAAATCTTTTTTAAAAATTGAGAAATTATGTTAATGATGTTTATTTTTTATATTTGTATTTTCCCTTAAAACATGAAGCAGAGGATGAAACTGATAGAAAATCATTCAAACGTTGTTTTTTTAATAAATCTATCTACCGTTTCCATAAGCTGAAATTATTTCTCTCTGTTGTACACATTTTCTCCATGTTCTTTTTGAAAAATTAACTCATTTGTCTTCCGGTAGTGATGTACTCAGCAAAAGACAATGCATGAAATAGATTGGTGGCTTAGATGAGTTTTTCCTAACTGCAGAGCACAGGGATCGTCTCTGGTGGCTGAGTCTAAGGAGAGTGAAATTCTTCTCAGGAATTACAACTCTCAGTTCATCTCCCTCCCCAACCACATGAGAACTGGAAGAGCTGGGATTCACGGAAAGGTTGCCAGGATATTTTCACAAAGCAGTTTTGGGACAGGGATGGATGTTTTACCAGAACGCCGGTGTTGAATTTTGGATTCCACTCTATTTTAGCTTTCTTGGGACACTGACCTGTGGCTGTTGCAAGCTGTGTTTGAGTTCTAGGATTTGGGACTTCGACCTTTTGTATTCCTCATTGTCACTGTCATTTGAAAGGCAAACCAGCAAATGGAGATCCCCCTCCCCGCCCCCATCTCTGGCTCACCACCTTTCAAATAAAATAAAAATAAAAATAAATTACCTAAAAATTAAAAAAGAAAAAGGCAGTTGTTAATCGTTCCCTGATGCTGAGGAATGTGTATTTTTCCAGATTTAGGATAAATTGAATTAGGAAAAGTAGAATCACATTTCAAGGACTCATTCATTTTGTCATGTGACATTTTCTGGTTACTGTACATACTGGTTTACTGCTGCAAGCCAACAATCTGTCAATAGGAGAACAAAAACTGCATTCCTAAGCAAAAGAATCATAGTTGCAGCTAAAAAAAAATCAGTTGAATTTTTGAATCACTATTTCAATTAGTCTTTCAAATTTCAAAATAAGAAGAACATATGTGACCCCGTGCAGTCTCCTTCATGTTGAAGGCTACTTTTGCCTGGGGTATAACCAAGAGCCTCGATCTTCATTAGTTCAGATTCCATTGTGGAGGCAGAGCTGGGTGCAGAAGAACTTTACAGATATTTCCTAGGGGTTTGAGGACAGCTGGTTTCTGGGAATAAACATGTCCCTCAATGCAAGTCCTGAGCATTATCATGATATCACTGGAATATTGGGTTAGGCACCGTAGCTTTAGTTTCTTTACCTTCAAGGACTGAGTGCTTGCATCACTCCCTAATTCATATGTTACTGGATCCTTTTGGGAAGTATTTATGTTATGATGGGGAAGAGTCCATGCATGGGATGAAGGCCTTACACAGAAACTTGGGATAGCTCGCTTGCTCTCCCCACCTCTCTGCTGCACACCACGCAGGTGAGCATGCCTAAGCAGGAAGAAGCTCCTCGCCAACTCTGGATCATGCCAGCTCTTGAGTCATGGCTTTACCAACTTCTAGAAAAGTGAGAACTCCCTGTTGTTTAAATCACTAGTGTATGGCTTATTTGTTTCAACAGGTTGGTAAATCTTAGCTGAGAGAAGGTCAATGCTTGCATTTTTCTGAAAACATACATAACGTTATCTCACACTTGGTTAGCCACTGAAGGCAAACAATCTGACTAGCTAATTTAACAAAATAAATAAAACGATACCATCAAGTACTAATTGAGGTTTCGTGTGTATCAGAGTTATTCGAAGTAAGAACTGGAATATTTTTTTTTAAAGATTTATTTTTATTATTTTTTCATTGGAAAGGCGGATATACAGAGAGGAGAGACAGAGAGGAAGATCTTCCGTCCGATGATTCACTCCCCAAGTGAGCGCAACGGGCCGATACTATGCCGATCCAAAGCCAGGAGCCTCTTCCGGGTCTCCCACGCGGGTGCAGGTTCCCAAAGCCTTGGGCCGTCCTCGACTGCTTTCCCAGGCCACAGGCAGGGAGCTGGAAGGGAAGCGGGGCTGCCGGGATTAGAACTGGCGCCCATATGGGATCCCGGGCGTGCAAGGCGAGGACCTTTAACCACTTGCGCCACCGCGCTGGGCCCGAACTGGAATATTTTTAAAACACATATCTAATTCAAATCCGTCATATGACAGGCAGGAAAGAATCATCCCATTTTAAACCCGGAAAAGTGGCTTTTTCACAGAGGTACAACTCCTAATGGAGCTCCCCGCTGCCCCCCACCCCACCTGCCAGACGCTGGATTTTCTGACTCTACCTTCACCCTACCACATCACACCTGAGGAGAAAAACTGATAGACAGTCACTGCATGCTGTGACTAGATCTATGGCTTTTCATTTGGCTGGCAGTAAAAAGGACCCAAAAGTCTGGTCCTTAGATACTAACATGATGGCTTCATGTAAAACTCTCCATGGAAGAGTTTTTCTGACACTGAATTTTCAGATCCCCACTAGCGTTTATTTATGAGCTTGTCTATTTAGGAGACTAACCTATTTTCAGAAGCTTATTTCCCTAAGCTTAAATATCTCTCAGATATAAAGGAGAAGGTACATTGTTTTCTTTTAAAATCTGGTACTTTAGGCTCTAGGGCCCACAAGGTCAAAAGTTACTTAAGAATTATTATTAGATTCGAACACTGATAGATAAATTCTAGTCTATCATAGTTCATCATGAGTAAATATTTTCATTCCCATTCCAATCTGCATTATCTTCCATTTATCTTTCAGTCTCAAACGCAACACACTTGCCCTTACAAATGTTAAACCAGATCACTTTCTGTTTTGCCTGTTTAACTGTCTTATTCCAATTAGAAGGCAGTAGACTTGTAAACAACCATCTCAAAGGCTTCAGCTCAGCTTTCTGTGTGCTTCCTCTAAGCATAGATCCTTTGGATTCATTCAGCCTTATCTATGACAAAAGATGATGCCTAACATTTCCTCTGCAGCATTAAGTTTGGCCCAAGACTGTCCAAAAGCTAAGACTTTTGAGCCAGGGCCAAGCTGAAGACTCGGGAACAATCGAAGTCATGACAGTGACAGGGAGCTGATGAATCCCTGGGTCACTAGGTCCTTCTCCAGCAGGAAGCTGCAGCTACCGTGATGACCTGGACATAAGATTAATCAGGGAGAGGCTGTGGAAAATCAGGGATGTGTGAAGGACACAGATTGTAAGCACTTAAGGAGCTAGGCTTGGCTCTGTAGCTTCTGTGGTCATTCAGGTCTGCTTGGCAATCGTAAACATTCCAGAAAGTGCTCAACCCAAGTCAAAGAATGGTTTCCCAAGTTTTAATCTCACTCATTTCTCTTCATTCAGTTTGTCATGTCTCCTCCCCAGTTGGACGTTGATGGAAATGCTGGAAACCGATATATAGACAAGGAAAAAAAGGACTCTCACACGTGTCCAGTACCTGAAAATAGTGGCTGGCTCACATTTTCCTCTACCAAGAGCATTCTAACTTGCACAGTAATTAAACATTCTCTGATTTTATCTGAAATGACGCTTGAGCAAGATTTACCTGTCTGAGATGAGCTAAGCAGGCAGCTTTCTCTTTTGAGAACATAAGCACTAAATAGGAATTAGCGGGATGTTTCTTTTTTCTTGTAGTATACTATCTTACATAAAGATGTATGTGAAAGCTCCCGGATATTGCGAAGGTAGATCTAAAGCTCATAGAAAGCCGAATTGAAAGAGGACTATGCTCCGAAAAATTCTGGGATCAATGCACAGTGTTTATATAATATGCATTTCCTTGAACTCTTTGGGAAGATTCCACGTACTTCCTACAGTATTCTGTATCACAGGAACTGGTAACTTAACCTCTTTGATACTATTTTCATTGAAAATTCATTAGTAAGTATGTCCAGGATTATAGTAGCTATATGGGTGTGTTCCTTTGAGTCTAACCTCCAGGGTGATTTGCCATTAGGAGGAGGGATTTGGAGGAAGTTGTCAGAGAAGGATTAGTGTGTCTGTGTGCGCGCGTGCGCACACACATACACACACACACACACACACACACACACATACACAGGAGCTGACTTCGTTTCTCCCTGAGGACGACACAGTCAGAAGGTGTCACCCATGAGCCACAGAGCGGTGTCCCTAACAGACAGCCAATCTGCTGAGACCTTCATCTTGGTGACCTCAACATCCCCAGGAGGAACCGTGAGAAAAAGTTCTATTGTTTGCAAGCCACTCTTTGTTGACTCAACTTCAATGACTAAGACACTGCTTCTCCCTGAAACAGAAGTAATCCAAAGAAAGCAAAGAAACCCCTCACAGTGCTTACATTACAGCTAATGACTTCTCTGCACATGCGTGTTCTGCCCATTAGAATGTTTTGTTCAAAGCCGTGCTTTCCACTTCATGAGATTGAATACATTTAGTGAACTTTCAAGCTATTCCTGAGGTGCATCTGGTTTTCTGGAGAGGGGGTTACCAAGAGCAGCCAGAGAGGAAAATCACCAAGAAGACTGCAGTAACTGATGATTTGTAGAGGAACCACAAGGAGATCTGCACAGCTAAAAGAACAAATCAGAAGCAAGAAGGCAGACTGCTACATCCACAGCTGATAGGTGCATGAGAAATATGGCAGAGCATAATGCCCCTCTCTGTACCAACTGCTTTGTTCCCAGCATTCTTGGGTTTTCAAATTTGGGAAATCTATGAACATCCAGAAAAGTTCACTGCCCTTCTGCTCCTGGGAAGCATCTTGTGATGAACTAGGCCTGCTGAGCGTCCTAGCCTCTAGCTCACAGGAAGGCAGTAAGTAGGAGGCAGTTGGCCTCAACTCCTTCAGAATTTTCCCTTGGAATGCTGAGTCAAGGGTAAGCTTTTTTCCACTGCAGACACAAATAATAAAGATAAAACTCAGTGAACTGTTGGCAGTCTCCTCCGGCTAACAAGGCAAGGTCCTGCCAAAATCAAATAATGCAAAAGAATGGGAGCTGGAAAGCAAAGAAGAAATTTATTATATAATGAAAGCCAATCTATTAAACATCACTGAAAAAATAATTTTATCTGGGGTAGTTAAGATTAGGAATTAATGCAGACACTTTCTCGATTACAACAGTTTCAGTAAGGTTTCCCGAGTCCTGAAATTAAAGGCATTCTAATAAATCATTGATAAAATGTGTATAATACCCTTGATCCCTGCCCCATACTCTCAAGTCAGTGTGACTTTTTGATTTTTGACTTTGTTGAGTTCACAAAAGCACCAGCAGTCGGAAGCCAGCTGAATTCTTCCCAAAGAACAGTCCTGTGCAGAGAATAGAATGTCTGGTCTGAGATACCATTAGCTCTTTTCAGATTCTGTCATTGTAGAAATGGTGGACATGCCAACAAGCTCATACCCATGAGGCTGGGCAGACTTATGAGCTCATCAGCAGGCAAGAAATTTGATAGAACAAAAAGTTGAGCAGGAAACTAAGGAACAGATGAAAAAAGATTGGGAAACGGAGGATTTGAGAAGAACATGAATACACACACACACACACACAAAGTCCAGTCACCCCATAGGAAAGAAGAACCTCTCTGAGACTTTGGAAAGAGTAGCCGAGTTTCCCAAGCAAAGACCATGGCCATGTCTTGGAGAAATTGGAACTCAGGGGCTGGCATGGTGGCACAACAGGCTAATCCTCCTTCCTGTGGTGCCAGCATCCCATGTGGCTGCTGGTTCCCCATATTTCTGCTGGTTCGTGTACCTGTTATTCCACTTGCAATTCGTCTCCCTGCTTATGGCCTGGGAAAGCAGCAGAGGAGATCCCAAAGCATTGGGCCCCTACATCTGCATGAGAGACCAGAAAGAAGGTTCTGGCTATTTGCTTCAGATCAGCTCAGCTGTGGCAGTTGTAGCCTTTTAGGGAGTGAGCTAGCAGATGCAAGACCTTGTGTCTCTGTTTTCTGTAAATCTACCTTTCAAATAAAAATAAATGCATCTTAAAGAAACAGCAAGTGCAATTCAGTGGCCGCACCTGCTCTTAGCACTCTCGGCTAATCATAGGAGCTTAAAGTAATGTGAGGTGTTAAAGGGAGAGTTTCTAGTGCTTCCCCTCACTTATTTTGCCAGTCTATGACAAGGGGAGCATCCAATCAAAGAGAAATGGACAATAACTATGGATCTCTTAAATAGATTTGCTAAAACTTTGAGTTGCTAGTAACTTCTTAACTTCTATAAGACCCCTAATGCATCATTTGCTCTTCCTAATAACTACACTGTTGGCTCAGTTTATTTTTAAGCAGCCTCCTGCAATGCCAGCACAAGCACTGGTTTGAGTTCCAGATGCTTCACTTGGGATAGAACTCCCTGCTAAGTTGCCTGGGAAAACAGCAGAGGAATTGCTTGGGTCCCTACACGCATGAGGGGGACCCACAAGAAGCTCCTAGCTCCTGGATTCAGCCTGGTTCTGCCACTTGAGGTATGAACCAGCCTATGGAAGACCTCTCCATTTCTCTGTAATTGCTTTTCAGGTAAAGAAATAAACCTTTTAAAAAAGAAATAGAAGATACATGTAATCGCTAAAAGATTAGGCATTTATTTCACATTTAATGTTAGTAAAGGAAAAAAATATTAACAAAGAAAATGTGATCAATTTATTAAAAGGCAGGAAGGTGGGGGAAGCAAAGAAAACAAATGACCCAACATGTATATGAAAATAAATGTAAGTGGTATTCAGACACTCCTTGGAAAATACATTATGAAAGAACTGCATAGATTTCAAAAATGTCTGTATCAGAATAAATTCATCTTCTAATTCCATTTTCAAAAGTATCTTTGCTCCTCTCGTTTATCAACAAACCACAATAAAAACGAGTGAGTTAAATCTATCCGTTAAATTGCAGTGCTTATAAGATTAGGTTTTAATAAATGAATGCACGCCTCACTTAATAAAAGACACATTTATTGGACAAGTGTTTAACATAGAAATGATGATTACAACTGAGGATGCCCCCCACTGAACCCAGGAGGGCCTGAACGAAGGCTGTGGCTCAGACTCCTGACTGGTTTTTAGTACAGCAGCCCCTGGGAGGCCTTGATGACAGCTCAGGTAACTGGATTCCTGCCACCCACTTGCAAGATCTGAATTGAAAAGAACACACACATTTTGTCTCATAGATCAGAAAATATGCCATTGTATTCAAGTATACCTTCAACTGTTGGATACATTGTACAGACTCAGAGGCGAAGTCTTCCCCGTTTATCTAATAGCGTCCTAGCTGATGACAGTTCTCTAAGCTTCTTTGCTCTGAAATGAAACAGTAGAATGTATGATGGTAAAAACCTTGGAATTCAACCTCTGGAGAGCTGAAGGTTACAGGATCTAATAAGTAGCTGGACTGGAAGGCATGGTGTGCCACGAAGCTGGCCTCGGGGGTTCATTTGCACAAGAAGAGCATGTTGCTACTTATATTTTTATTTCTTTGTGTTAGTACAGTGTGTAAGAGGCTTATTCAGAGTCCCTTCCCAACAAAGCCAGTCCTTGGTGCTGCTACTGCTCCCAGGGTCTTCTTGTCTTCTTCCTTCTTTTTCTTCTTCCTCTTCCTTTTTTTTTTTTAAAGATTTATTTATTTTATTGGAAAATCAGAGGAGAGAGAGACCTCAACCACTACTTTACTACCCCAATGGCTGCAACAGCCAGAGCTCAGCATTTCAGAACCCAGGATCCCAAAATTTGGACCATCCTCTGCTGTGGCCCCAGGTTATTAGAAGAGAGCTGGATAAGAGGTGGAGCAGCTGAGACACGAACCCCCTCTCATAAGGAATGACGGTGCAACAGGCAGAGAACTATGACGTGGCACTAGCCACACCCGATGTAATGCCTTCTTTTTGAAAGGCTCCATGGGCAGAATAAAGTAGATTTCTGTCTACTAATTCTTAAATCTAGCTGACAAGTTGGCCAGTTTGTGAAAACTCCTGATTTAGTCAAGAACCAAGCCTTGTGAATAAACATTCCTCTTCACCTGACCTACCGGCTGACTGCAGCCTAGCGATTCCCTTAGCTCCACAAAGTGCTTCCTATCCAGTGGAACAATTTGCAAATTTAGAAACTGGTGTGAAATTTTATGTGTGACTCATCTAAGAACCCTGGTGAGTTTTTTTTTTTTGAAAGATGAATTCGATGCATTGGAATCGTACATACAAGCCCTAAAAACTTATAATTTTTTAGGAGAAAATTTTCTCCCCAAATCCTAACCTAATTTGTTTTTCTTGGATTTTGAGAGTGTTGGAAAGAAGTAAACAGCCTGTTCATGACCGCCTTTAGGTCAATTTAATGTTGATCATTCAAAAGCAAGAATGATATGGCTTGTCTGATAAAGTGCTTGCTAAGGAAGAAAGCTGCATTCTCATAATAGTTACATATGCATTTGTGTATATGCATCAAATGCACATATTATATGGAACATGTATATAGAATTTGAAAAATCTTAGTTGGCATGGACTAGTTATAATATATTCACAGATTTAATCATGTGCATAAATTCCTAGCAGTATGATAAAATTAGATGTGTCTTTTACATAAGATGTCACTTAGAGTGATTGGTCCCTGAATCTTAACTTCTCAGGTTGCAAAATGAGTTAATTCTCGAACAAGATGATAGCATGATTTCTCACCTGTCAATATTATCTTATAGGTACTTTGCTCATCTTCACGCTTGGGGAAGGACCAAGAAATGCAATACTATAAAAACCATAAGAGGAAGAATATCACAGCTGCCTGGTGCTGAAGAATTAAATGAAACCTTGGGTCACCTCAATATCCAGGCAGAATTGGATCATTCTGAGCTCTGACCCCAGTGTGGAAGAGGCACTGGCATTATGAAGACCACAGTTCCCAGAGGGAGAACTGCCCCCAGCAGCAGTGGACTGCAAGACTCTACTGAGCATCGTGCTGGAGAACACAGAGTGACAGCTTTGCTGAAGCAGACCCAGGTACAGAGCTCCTCGCCCCTAGCGAGATTCGCTGCCTGTGCACAGATGCCAGG
The DNA here is from genome assembly GCF_017591425.1 of Ochotona curzoniae. Classification (NCBI taxonomy): domain Eukaryota; kingdom Metazoa; phylum Chordata; class Mammalia; order Lagomorpha; family Ochotonidae; genus Ochotona; species Ochotona curzoniae. The sequence goes on from NW_024465582.1 coordinate 27,320,937, forward strand.
CGCAGACGGAGTTCTGTGCACAAGCTTACCGCTTTGCCATTTATAAAACTGAGCCATCAAGATGCAAATAACTTCGGGATGTCGCTTCCCTTCCAAGTCAATCTCAAGACTCGAGAATTTAATCTGTCGCTTTTACTTCAAAGCTGAAATCTGCAGATTGCGAAAGTTGGGACGGGAAGCCTTTGCTGGTTTCCTTCTTTACATCCTTATGTAACATAACGAGCTTTCCCAGAAATAGCTGATAAAATTCTCACATCAAAGGTACAGAGTAAAATTACTTCAGACTTAAAGAACTTTCTCCCTCTGTGGAGGAATAATGCACAGATTCTCTCCAGGAGCCTTTGGTGATGAGGACATACAAAGAGTGAGGGCTGTGTTTATGACCATGCCATGCTCCAGGAAACCACATGTTCACAGATAGCTTTTTTTCTGTTCATAGAAGACTGCAGACATTTAGAAATTTTAGTCATTTCTTTGCCCAACAAACTTAACTTCCTCGCCATCGGCGTGAAGGACAACGTTGGGATCTGTGAGTGCGAAAGCGTGGCTGAATCTCTGTTATTAAAGAAACCAGTGGAAGAGTGAGCTCAACTTAACGCTGCTGCTGCTGCTTCTGATGGTGATGAGCAAATGTCACAAATGCTATACTAGAAGTTTACAGTAGATTAGGGAAAGCTGGAAGGAGGGCGCACTTAATGAGGAGACGAAGATAAACAGAGATGGATGGAGGAGAAGGCCTTCTAACAGCAGAAATCTGGGAGCGCCACAGAGATGGTGGCTGCTAATGTTCCTAACCATACTTTGGGTTCTCATCCTGGGTAATTTTCACTCTTTCCCCTCTGAACCTTCCCACGGAAGAACTAAAGACAATGGACTCCTTTTTATCTTCATACTTGTCAAAATCTAAGGATGTGTGGCAGAAGAAAACTTATTGCACACTTGAAAGACTTTTTTTGTGAAATCACTCAAACAGATGGCTGGATTTGAAGGTTAAATCAGTTCATCAGCGATATAAACAAAGATATCTCAACGGAAGATCAAATTCGAATTGATGAATAGAATTTTTCAAGGAATAACCTGATTCTTAGTCTCTGAATATCATCACCTATCTGTCCAACCAGTTCCCTGTCTCCACTCAGAATCCGACCTTTATTTTCTAGCTTCAGGAATCCTCTGCAGTTTCAGTTGGGAGCTTGGAAACCCAGTTTAACCCCCAAGTCTAATTCTGCAAACTGCAGTTCTGATCCAGACGTTTGATTTCTATACAACTTTGAATATTGATTACTCTCTTGCTGCTTTGTTTAAATGCTGCTTTTATGATTGTTGGCTGCAAAGCCTGCATTTATTCAGACCTATTCATGAGAATTCAATCCTCACCAGGGTTTGCTGCTAATGGTCCTGCCTCTTTGGAGGATTCTGGCTGACAGAGAGGCCTTCGTTGGGATGTGGCGATGCAGGCAGTCTTTGAGGGCACACAGATGCAGGTGTGTCAGGATTCTAAGCTTGAAAGAAGATTTAGAAATAAGCAGTTACATAGACTGTAGTCACGCTGCTGAGAATCATGAAGGGTAAGGAGTGAATATGGAATCTGACAAGAATAAAACAGATGATACGAATATCCGTAGATAGAAGTAGAGCAGTGTGGCATCCAAGAGTACAAGAAGAATTGCTGAAGATCCCCTTTGCAAATATCCTACTATTAAATATCCATAGAATCCCCCCAATTACAATATATAAATTTTCAGCATATAAAATTTGAGGAAATTCACTTACAGAAGATATTTTCATAGAAGAAGTAGTAAAGAAAGTTAATTAGACCAAAGAGAATAAGTTCAGGAATAAATAAAGAGAAGGAAAGGAGTAAAATAGCAAATAAAAAAAGTTAAAATACCATGTGCCTTCCTGGTGAAAACAAGGATCCACGTGGCATACTTAAACTCAGTCATGTCAACACTTAACATCGGAGGCGGAAATTTTTGTAAACAAAAATAATAATTTAAAAAGCAAGAGCTAAGCATGTACTCTCTAGTAAGACAGTATTTACAAAGTTGATTAAACTCAAAAGGAAAAAATGCTGTCCCATGCATATATCAATTATTACAGGGCTAGAACGGCTTTATTAGAGCAATCCAGTTAGGCACCAATATAGGAAGTATTATGAGGGACAGTTTAGAACATTCATAACGTTGAAGTCCCTAATCTGATCAACACAGCAATCCTAAATATGTACACATCGAAAAATAGAGTTTTAAAATAGATGGACCAAATCTGACAGCAATTTATAAAGTAGACAAATCTGTAATCATGGTTAGATATTTTTAAACCTCTCTCCTTAATTACCAGAAAAGTCATCCAAAGTATCAGGAAGATTAGAGAAAATTTGAATACATCCATCAACTTGATATATTTGATATTTGTAAAGCACTAAGATGCCTGATAAATATATTTGTGGACCTTTTCAACCACATATGAAACATTTACCAAGCTAATTCATGTGACTGGTCATAAAGTGAAGCTTCATACATGTAAAAAGCTAAAATATTACATAATATACTTTACAGATCTAGATAAGTAAAACATATAATAAATAGCAACTAAGTTAGAAAGTAAATGGAATATTTCTAAATAATCCACACATCAAAGAAAAGCATGAAGGAAAAATTAAATATTTGGTTCAATTGAAAACATATCTCAAATTTACGAGATGTGGCTGATATAGTATTCTGAAATATTTACGGCTTTAAATGCTTTTCTTTTCTAATATAGTCAGTCTTACATAATATAAGAAAAACAACTAAAGGCAGTAATGTAAAACCAATAATTATTTACTGGATTTATTTCTAAATACTTGATGTTTCTGATGTTAACTTAAATGATAGTTTTAAAAAGCAATTTTTAAAATTGTTTATTGCTACATAGAGAGGCTCCAAAGGTTTGAGGAAGTAAATCTAATCTAATCGGTTTTGATATTCATAGCTTTATTGTGAAATGAAGAACTGCTTTATTTATCTCAGAATATTATTTTAAAAGTTTTTGATGACATCAGAAAATAAAACCCTGAAGCTTTATACATGGTGGGGTCATATTCTCATACTTGCGACATGTGTTGGGTTGGGCACCAAATTCAAGGTAAGATCCCGAGCCATTAATAACTTCTAAAAAAACTTCTAAAAAAATGCTTTGATCTGAGCTACCCTACACAGAATTAAATTCTTCTCTCTAAAACATAATTAAAGGTGATTTAAAGGCTTGGGATCTCCTTGCCACATTTCATAGCTGCAGCATAAAAATAGAACATCTGATGCATGCAGATATTATTTCATTATAGTTTTCTCCTGGTATGTTAACAGGGATGAACACAAATCTCCATGTCCTGTATCACAGTGCAGCTCTCTGGAGAGGCTGCTCCTTTGGGGATTCTTCTTCAGGACTGTGCCATTAAGCATGTAGGCCATTAGCCAATTGACATCAGAAAAATGTGAGGCCCATGATAGACTTGAATTCTAGATGCAAGGATAATGGACACTAGAACATTTAGCGGTCCTTAAGGGAAATGCTCCACATCCCATATTGTATACAGATTTTCCACTCGTATCTCAAGCTGGGCAGGAATGGTTGGAGCTTGTGGACAGAATCTCAGCTTGCCATGCTTGCCCGTGTCATGTGAGATCTACAGATAGCACAGTGCACAAGAAAGCAGGGCATGAAGCAGACAGCCTATTTCCCATTCTCATTAACTTTTATATGATTGTGGCCTCATGTTTAACATGCTGTGCTGAAAAAAAATTTACAAGAAAACTTCTTATTTGTATACCTCAGATTTCAAAGTGTGATGATAGAAACAATGGGGAATTATACCAAATCATGAAGCTTAACTGTTTAGTTGCATATTTAAATACTGTATTTTATTTGGAAGATGGAAAACCATAAGAAAGTGCACTCACAACCAATGTTTGTGCACCAAGGTGGGAAAGAAAACAAATGTTTTGGTTATTGAATAATCAAGAGAGCAGAAGAAAAAACATGTAAAATACCCATAAAGTGATTATATCTGAATTTTGAAAAAAAAAAAAGAAACACAAAAAGAAACCTTACGGGCAATTTCATTCCCTCTCACCAAAAACCCAATAATTAGTGTTTGGTGATGTTTCTGGGAACTACAGAAAGGTGATCTCATATCAATTTAAAGATTGCCAACCATGGTTTCCCTAAAATTCACTCAGTATAATTGCTATTCTTCAGGTGCTTTCATTTATTGTTGTTTAATATAAACTGACCAAAAGATGCATTTATCTAAGTGCAATTTTACAGCCTATAACAAAATGAAATGAATGGGTTAGTTAAGGAGGTGTTTGCTATTTGTGTCTATGTGTTTCCCACTTCGCTTGGCTATTTTATATTCCTCTGATCATGAAATGTTGAAATGCACATTTGAGAGTTTTTCAATAGCATGGTAGTATTTCAGCATTATGCCTCCACAAGGAAGATCCGCACTGAGCAGTACAATTCTACTGCTCTGTGTTCCTAACACCCAGACTGCTTCTGTTTGCTAGAATACCTGCCACTCCTGTTCCTGAAGTCAGGGTAGATGTTCTCCCCTTTCCCTCCCTTGTTTTATATTCTGTTTCCAAAGTAGGGGTTCAATGACATACAATAACGTTTCCTAGAATGCCTTCCTCAGGACAAAAGACAAATAAAAAGTATAAAGAAAAACAACAACAACAAAACAATCCACAAAACTTAGGGGGAAAATGGAAGGGAAGAAATTTGATTCGACTGAAAGCAAAAAAAAAAAAAAAAAAAAAAAGAAAGATAGAAAGAAAGAAAACACTGACAGCCACGTTTCTTTAAACACTACTTTAAAATTTTCAAAAAAGATAGGGTTAGTTGCTCTGCCACTGAGAAAGAAGATAATGGGAGTAAGCGTGTGGAAGAGAAGCAGAGTTACTGCCCTAGATTTGATGTCCAGCATTGCTGATGCTCACTCAAAGCACAAGGTGCCCCCAGAGTGATTTCTAAACCCATCCATCGGCACAAAATCCTTTCACCATAATTTGAGCAGACAAACTCTCCTAGAAATTCAGCTCTTCCCACCTCCTCCAGTGCCTTGGTTCTGGGCATCTCTAGCAGATTATTTATTATGAACTCTGAAGGTATGAGAACCTCAAACAGAGAGGTCCTGGAGAAATGTGGGGTCTCCATGAGAACTCTGTTCTTTCTCCTTTTCTACAAGTGAGCCCCATGACAAGAAGGACCTCATCATACTCTGTGGCCTTGTGGACTCCAATCCCTTGCATGTTGGGTCACAGTCAACTTTCTACTTGGAGTGGAAGGAAGCTGAGCATCATCTACTAAAGCTGCAGATGCATAGGCTCCAACCAATTCTGCCTGACCTGGAAGTCAAAATTTCTGGCAGTGAAATACCACACGATTCTCTCTGGCCTAGAAAAGCTGGAGAATCACATTTTCCTCTTGGAATGCATTCACAACTGGTCATCTTAATTGGAACTAAACCAGACCAGATGAGGGTGACGGCTTTTCCACTATCCTTCTCAATTCTTGCTTTCTAACAGTGTAAATTGGAGACGCTATACATGTTTAACAAGTCCTTCTCCCTGCCCAACGAAGGAAAGTGCTCTGATGTGTAATCTGACCCAAGGTAACAGAGTCAACCAGTAAAATAATCCAGGCAGCAATGAATTAACATGAATGACGCACATGGCTTGTCAATTTTCAAGGAAAATAAAATCAAATACGTTTAATATTGAATTGACAAGAATCTGTCTCTACTGTTCAATTTCCCAGATGCAAAGCAGCCAAGCAAAATGCCTGACCCCAAGAAGACATTTAATAAGTGTTGAATAAATGAATAGATGCATGAAAAAAAATTTTTTCATCTCTTGGGGTCAATATCATGATCTTGAATCATCACTGTTCTCTAAATATGAAAGAATGTTAGTGAATTAAAATGCGTTATTTAACAGAATGAAAAGCAAAATAGTTCCACTGTAATAGCTTATTCAAATATAGGAACAATTCCAACTTTAACTAACTTCCTGTATCAGTGAATTATATAATCTACTCTATGTTTCATGCTACTCATCTCTAAACCTTAGAATCCATAGCAATGAAAAGAAACTTTAGTTATCCTTCATACACACATATACACACATGAGGAAATTTTTTTATTATAGAAAACGATTCTCCTGGAAATTAAGCAAATACATCCCTAAGTCTCTTAAAAAGAATATTATTGGGGGGTTGGTGGTTAGCATCACTGTTTGAATGCCAATCGAGACTCCTGCATCCCATATCCCAGTTTCTGAGCTCAATTCTAAGCTTCAATTTCTGTTTCCACTTTCCTGCTAATGGGATGCTGGGAGACAGTTGTTATGATTCCAGTAATTGAGACTTTGTCACTGATGTGGCACTTTAGGATTTGGTTCCTAGCTCCATGCTTTGGTCAGGCCCCATCTCTTCTCTTGTGGGCCTTTGGAAGGTCACTAGTGGTTGGGAATATTTCTCTCTCAATCTCTTTCCCTCCCTATTATCTCTTATCGATCTCTCTTCCTATCTTTCCCTCTCTGTTTCTCTGAGACCTTTTCAGTACATTTTCTTTAAGGACTATTTTGATGGTGCTGTGGAATTTGACAGATAGTAGCTTTTCCTTGAGTATTGTCTTCACGCTCCCCCTGGAGTGTAGGGCACAGATTGTCTCCATGTCTTCTGTACTGAGGTCAAAAGAATGGATTAGGTACAGAAAGCCCTTGGTTCCTGCACTGACATGCCTGTTACTTGTTGAAAGTATGCAGCTTGTTCTCTTCTTTCTGAGGTGACTCTATACTTAGTCACTTGGAATAAAAGAGAATGAATTTGCATTTCACAATTAATGGTAATAATAACTTTCTGCTTATCAGAGTGCAAACAACAACGTTCCATGTCAGTCAAAATCTGTAAAGTTTCTATGTAGAATTGTCAGGGTGATTTTTTTTAAAGTGTGCATGAAAAAGTGGAAGAAATGGGCCAACTTAGGCAAGTTTAAAGAATAAAAGAAGAAGGATTCATATTACCAATTTTTGATATTTACCGTAATCTCAATAACTAAAGCTGATCTGATATGGGCAGAAGGACAGCAGAGGAGAACAGGGAATATAGCTTACAGAATTATTTGGTATTTCAGAAAGTAGATAATAAAATTTAAAGAAGAAAGTTAAGTTAGCAAATGGCATTGTATCAATCTGGTATTTATCATTAAAAATGAGTTTTATTTCTTGTTTTAAATTCTAGCACTTATAACATTCATTTTTAAAATGGAACATAAAGCCTAATTTAGTAGCTGATACACAGAAGCATCTGGAAGTACAATATTGTTTGCTTTGGAGACAGAAGAATGCGACCAAAACCCAGCAATATTGGAAGCCCCCAAAAGACGGAATCAGTGAGAAAACAGATTATTCTAGAGCCTCCAGGAGCAACAGAAAACTAGAAAAAACTAGAAAACTAGAAAAAACTAGAAAACTAGAAAAAACAGAAAACTTCTGGACTCATGCCTTTCCAATTAGTAGAAGCAACCTTTTCATCTGTTATAAATGATGTTTCCAAGTTTTGAGAGCAAATGTTCCCTGGCTGTTAAAATCAATGCATACTCATGCTGCCCATACATCATAAGATGCCTCTAGATGCCAACTCAGGTTTAACAAGGTTTGTTCTTGAAGGTATTACCTGATTACACTGCCATCACAGGGTAAGAAAGTGGCTCACTTAGACACTCATTAAACTCCTCTTTTATCACTAATCCACAATAAAACAAAGAGCAGATAATTATGTCATCATTTTTTCTTTCCTTTTTTCCTTTCCCTTTAAAAAGAGATTGTTTATTTGACAGCCAGAATAACAGAGTGTGAAAGACAAAGAATGACAAAGAGAGAGTCTCGATCCTCTGACGCACTCCACAAATGCTTCCAATAACCAAGGCTTGGCCAGGCCTCAGAAATTCCATCCTGGCTCCCACATGAGCGGCAGGGACCCAGATAATTGGGTCTTCAGAAGACCTGAAGACCTCAGATGATGATGCAGTCACAGGAAGCAGGTGCAGCAGCAGGAAGTTGGATATAATATGGAGGACTCAGGACTTGAACCAGGTATACTCAATATGGGATAAAGATACCCACTCAGAATCTTCTCTCATTTGCCGCCCCAAATCAACAAGTATATAGCTTCCATCACATGTGTTTAATGGATAAAACCGAGGCAAGATTTTCCTATTGTTGTCAAAATGGCCTTTAGTAAGATAATATTTTTATTACTATTATTTTGTTTTATGACACAGTTTAAATAAGCACTGGGGTTACTCAAATTTTCCTTCCCTCCCCAATGATTTCCCCTCCAGTTTTACAATGGGTGACTTTCATGAACTTTCACTACATCCATCATACTGCCACCATGGTGGCTTCCAACAACGTAGGCATGGACAGTGTTGGAGAGTCCAACATCTAACCATCAGGACATTATTAGCCATCTTGCTGGGAGTCCATCCTTGTTCTGTATGCACAGAGACAAAGTTCTCCCTGTCTCCACCTAAGAACATACCAATTTCTGCTATACTTCTATTATGCATCTCCTTAAATACAGAGCCTGTGTACACAGTCCACAACAGGGAGAAAGATAGTGAACTTTCATCCACATGCAGTTAATGAACAATTAACAAAGATATCAACGTGACACTAAGGTGGTGAAAAAGGGTGTCAAGAATCTTCATGTAGAAATAGATGCTGGCATGTGACCCATGTGGCACTGATGAAAGTACAGTGAAGACTAGAACATCATTACTTATGAGACGTAGCAGTAACAGTGATAAAAGGGACATTAGCAATCTCACAATGGCTTTTACAAAAATAATTCAATCTAGTCTAATTAGGTTCGGCAAACATAAGGCAATTTTTGATGATGGAGGAATTTACCCTAGCTATGAAGATGCCGATGGGCATGCCCACATCTTATATCAGGGCTTCAGCCCTGGGCATACTCCTGATTCTGCATCACCCTGTGAGATCCCAGATAAAAGCAAAACAAAACACGGTGGTCACTTTCGGCTCGCTCTTTTATGTTTCATATATCCAATTAACCACCCATTATCATGACATCTTTTGGTTGTGATCCATCCATTTCACCCCTGCTTAACATCTGTACATCTTTCTTAAGGCTTAGACCTAAGTTTGTGTACAGTAAGCGACTACCTGCAAGGCTGGCATCCCATATGCAAGCTTATCCAAGCTTCAGATGCTCCACTTCTATTTTATTTGAAAGCCTAGGTTACAGAGAGAAAGAAGGATCTTTCATCAGCTGCTTTACTCCTCAAAATGGGTCAGGGCTCTGGCAAGTTGAAGACAGGCGTTTAGAACTCCACATGGTCTCTTAGAAAGGTACCAAGGGCATAAGGACTTGGGCCATTATCTGCTGCTTTTTCCAGCCCTTTAACAGAGAACTGTATGGAAGGTACAGCAGGTAGTATATGAACTGGCGCCCAAGTGTGATGCTGTAGGCCTAAGTAGCCACTTTACCTATTGCATCACAATGCCAGTTTCCAAGCTTCAATTTGACCTGATTGTGGCCGTTTGGGTCTAAATTTAGGGAGTAAACTAGCAGAGGGTAAAACTTCCTCTGTGTGGGTGTGTATCTCTGTATCATTCTACCTTTAAAATTACTAAAGCAGATTATTCTACCTTTAAATTTACTAAATCTATCTTTAATTTGTTTTTAATAAACAAATTAACACTGGCTTTAACACTTAAAACCCATACTCTCCCTTGCAATGATAAGCCCCTGTCATCTCTAGCCATCTGCTCAAGCTCACCATGCACAGAGACCACATATCTTGGCACCTCCCCATGTCTCCTTCCCCTGTATACCGATACCCATACTCTAGTCTTACCACCTATGTTGGAAGATCATTCCTGAAAGATCTGAAAATTGGAAACAGGGCTGAAATAGCAACATCACAGTAAACCCTGGAAGCTTAGTCTCCTGTAGTTTTAACAACACATATGAAGATTATACATGTAATTCCTTTCCGTGTCTGCATTCAATCACTATAATGAGAAATAAATATGAAACTATTTCTCCACTCGTTTTGTGCTGTCATTGGGAGAGGATTAACAGAAGCCAGAAGTGTCTTTAATTAGTTACATCAAATCAGTATAACATTTTTCTTGGGACTTCAAGGAAACCTAATTTGATGGATTAACTATTAATACTTATTAAACTAAATGAAAAATAAATAAATGAGATGGCTGTGGCAAAACCACAGTAATCTGAGCTCTCCTGGCAAACTGTTATTTCCTCTCTCTGACCCCACATGAACTACCCCTTCTGTTCTTTGCAGGAGAAAGGAAAAATAGTCTTTTACCACTTTCTTCGTGTGATTTCCTGTGTCAGATTATATTGACATGTGAACAGGCCTGATTCTGCCAATTTTCTGAGGTTTTACGGACATTTTAATAGATGAAGGAGAGAGTGAGAAAAGGCCTTCTCGTGGTGCCTTCCAGGAAAGCTGAAGCCACAGGAAAATAACATATGTCCTGTAATAGTGTTCACCTGGGAAACCTGGCGTGGGAATGTGGGCCCCTAGCTACAGACAGGAAATGTGGATGGGATTGTTCAGCTTCCAAGGTGCCAAAGCATTAGGATATACAGAAATCATATGCAACCCCAACCTTGTGCCTCATATTTTTCCAAAAGGTATATTTCTTTGAAAGGCAGAGTGACACTAAAAGAAAGAAGAAAGAAAGAAAGAAAGAAAGAAGAGAGATTTTTCCATCTGCCAGTTCATTACCATAATAGCTGCAACAGCCGATGCTAAACTGGGCTGTACCTGGAACCCAGAAACTCCATCCTGGTCTACCACGTGAGTGACAAGGAGCCCAAGTTCTTGGCCATCAACTGCTAGGTACATATACGCATCAACAGAGAGCTGGAAGAGAATGGCATCAAGGACTCAAACTGGTGCTCCCATACGGGGTGCCAGTGTAGCAAGCAGTGGCTTAAACTTCTGTGCCAAGGGGAAATGGGCAAGCAATTTACAAAGGAACAAATTCAAATGACTAACAGACACATGAAAAACAATGCTCAACCCCTCTGTAAATATGGGAAATTCAAATAAAAACAACACTGAGGTTTCACTTAACGCCAGAAAGAATGGCCCACTTAGAGAAAACTACCAACAATACCTGCCGGGGAGGTTGCAGGGAAAAAGGAACCCTACTCCACTGCTGGTGGGAATGCAGGCTGGTTTAACCACTATGGAAGTCAGTATGGAGAACATTTAGGCAATTTAAAATCTACCTACCATATGATCCAGCAATATCACTCCTAGGAATATATCCAAAAGACTTGTTACACAAGAAAGCAACATGCACCCCAATGTTCACTGCAGCACAATCAACAATCACAAGAACATGGAAGCAACCTAAATGCCCTTTAACAGAGGATCAGATAAAGAAATTGTGGCTCATCTACGCTATGGAATACTACTCTGTACTACTCTGTGATTAAAAAAAAAAAATGGACCAAACTAGAGACCAGTTTGCTAGGGGAAAAGAGAAAATCCCAAAAGGTCAGCTCTATAATGACCTTTTGTTTGCTATAATATGATGTAAAATCTTGGGAAATTACATGTGAATCTTACCTTATGTTTCTTCCTGTTTACCTGTACCTTTTGTAATAAGATCTTGTTAAAGGGTTATTATTAAGAAATGTAAGACATTGCCTATAACTCATCTAAAAAAAATCCATTGCTGAAGTGGGAAGAAAAGACTAGAAATCAGTGTGCATTTGATAACATGTTTCCCTTGATGAACCATTTCTAAATTTATTCAGCTTTGCCTGCACTAGGAACAAGAAATGTATTCTTTTGTTGTTTGCTTGTTTGTTTTTGTCACATTAGAGTTCTTAGCTCCATTATATATGGATGAAAGTATTGAGAACAAATAATAAAGTTTAAATTCACTTATCTCCACAATGGCTTGGGATTAATTTTCTAAAACTTGTACCCAAAGTTCTATTTGAATTTTCAAAATGAAATCACAAGATTCAGTGAAGCAAACATCCTCACATTAAAAAGAAGCCCACCGGAATGTTCCCAAATGTAATGCTGGAAGGACATACTTTAAAACTGTTAAAATTTATTTGAAGTTTGTGAGTTTGAGTTTCTTTTCTTAAAAAAAAATTTATTTTTATTGAGAAGGCAGATCAGATTTTCAGAAAGAAGGAGAGACAGACAGAAAGGTCTTCTATTTGCTGGTTCACTTTCCAAATGGTTGCAATGGCAGGAGCTGAGCTGATTGAACTCATGAGCTTCTTCTGGGTTTCCCACATGGGTAAAGTCCCAAGGATTTGGGTCATTCTCTACTGTTTTCCCAGACCTTAACAGGGAGCTGGATGGGAGGTGGAACAGCCAGGACAGGAACCAACACCCCAGTGGGATCCTGGTGCTTACAAGGTGAGAACTATTGCTATTGAACCACCATGCCAGACCCCTGAGTTTGAATTTTAATTTAAACTAAGATCTTTCCCTTGTCCAAAATGAAAAATGAAACTTTAATATCCTCCATGAAAGCTTAACTGTCTCTGTAACTTCTAATAACTTATATTAAAATCACAACAAATAAAATATAAATGAACAAGAAACAGATGTCTTTTCTCTACACTTGAAATATTTATGAATTTTAAAATTAGGGATGTTAGGAGAGAAAATAGCTGATGAGAGATAATAAATCGGTCACGGGTATACTGTATAATCATCAAAATGTTCTTCAGTTGAGCTTCAATGATCCATTTCAAACAAGTCCCAAAGTTTGAGTTTGCTCCAACACCCCTGTTATAGCACTATTAACTTATTTATGAAAGAACAACTTTTGCAATATTTTCCAAAGAAGTTTCAATTCCTAGAACCATTTTCTTATTTGTTCTAATTGATTACACATTGAGTATTGTTCTCCTTTAATCTACTTAATTATTTATGCACGATTATTTAAACTATACTCGGACACACAGTCACATGGGATTGCACACGATTTTCCTCCATTGAATTCAGAAGATGAGGGCAAGATATTATAACATTCTTAAGTTCCTTCCATGTTCATGCTAACTATTTAATTCTTTTAAATGCTGTATATCTTTTATGGAAAACGTGACGTTAAAATCTAGTTATGTATTTCTCAAGCCACATAAAAGAGAAAACACTTGGTGGCTCTCCCAGGATTCACAGCAAATTGGGAATGAGGAGAACTTAACTTTAAGATACACTCTGCTTCCCTAAATGCAGATGAATACAGAAAACAGAAACTCTGTCATGAAGTTTGTGGTTTCTACGCCGAGATCAGGTGGTACTTCCTCATGACCACGTGGATCAAACATAAATACACAAGAAGTCAGAAAGCTAAATAACTTTTAGGCCTAATCCCCTGAAGATGGTCAATAAATTCAGGAAGGAATTAGTTTCTAATTAGTGTCTTTTATCCAGTGTTTGAAACCATAGCCCTCATACATCCTCCAAAGCCCCCACCCCAAACACACACACACACACATACACACACACACACTTTCCCTGGATATACTATGTGGCTTAGAATACTGGTGACACACAACCCAGACCATTCTCAACTGTAGGTAACTGGTCATCATGCCTGAAAGAGTGATGGATTTCTTGCTTAATATTGCACTTTTGAGGTCACCTCCCTAGACAGTAACTTATGACAGAGCTATCCTTTTCCTTTCCAATACCTTTAAATATCTTTTTTGTGGAGCTACATACAGCATAGTAGATAAGCCTCTCCCCGATTGCTGGCATCCTAGGTGATCTCAGTTTCTAGACCCGGATCTAGCTCTCTGCTTGTTAAGCTTGAGAAAGCAGTAGAAGATGTCCCAAGAGCTTGGGTCCTTACAGGTACCTTGCACCCACATGGGAAACCTAGAAGGAGCTCCTGGCAGCTTGCTTCAACTTGGCCTAATCCCCTGGACATTGAGGTCAATTGGGGAGTGAAACAATGAATGGAAGATCTCTGTCTCTCACTGTAATTATCACTTTCAAATAAATAAATCTTTAAAAATAAAACAAATATCCATTATATCTAGCTTTGGCCTTTCATTCACTGGAAATAATTAATAGCCTATGTAGAATCTATCACTGTATTGTACTTCCAGTCTTTTCCAACTTGATGCCCTGATCATCTAAGTGGCTGGACTCGGAGTACTCTTCATCTGCTTTATCTGCCAGGCTTCCTTTGCTGTTCAGATGATGGAAGGGGAACAGCAAACACAAAAGTAGTCTACATTGATTTAAGTATGACTTAAGCTAATGGTCCCTGAAAAACAACAGGTGCAGGAAGGATGCTTTGGACCACCCCTTTTCTTTTTAGAAGAAACAAAGGAGAAGTTCTACCTATTCCAAGAGAAAATCCAACTTTCATCACTAGAAATACACTGCAGAACTGGAAGAAAATCTATACGAACTAACCTTCTACAACTAAGCCGCATCTTCCTACTTGATTTTCTTCTATTAACTACCCTGGCCCAAATTCCCTTGTCTTATCACCAAGCCATCATTCCATATGCTTTCCCCCCAGAGAGTATGCAATGGCTGGCTTTCACTGCTTTTTGGGGAGGTGGAGGGCACGGTATATCCTTCTCTGGGCTCCTATGTGACACAAAGTTAGTGTGTATGCTCCTACTCTACTCATTTGTCTTGTGACACTTGAGTTCTTAGGCCTGCCAGAGACTTTTGAAGTGTTAAGGAGAAGTTCCCCCTGTTCTATAGCTAAAAAAAATTTTTTTTTTAAATCTTTTTTCTTCCTACCCTCAAGTGTCCCTAGCAGAAGGAATTCAAAATGAAACTGACTAAAGGCTCAATAAAAAAATGTAAACAAGCACCTGCACTGTAATTCACTCCAGAGAAAGCATAACCTAAGGTAACTCAAAGGCGTGGCAAGAACTTGAACTTTGCATAGTGTCTTAAACATAAAATATTTGTAGAGCATCTCAATGGACAAAAGACTAATTGGTTGCAACTTTCATCATTTGTTACAATAAAACAATTTTTTTTTTTTACAATAGAAACATGGCCTCATCAGTTCATAGAGTCCTTGAAATTGGCCACCTTTACATTTTAACTAATTGAGCTTTCAGTATTTGAGGCCTGAATTTAAGCATTTTCTATTGGTAACCATTTTAATGTTTATGTAAGTGCTCTCCAGCATAAGCTTTTCCTCCTTTCCAATACACTCTGAGTTCAGTGGGTTTCACGGACTGCCTGGGAATGCAGCCTGCATCCACGAGATTGTTTCCAAGATTGCAGGCATTCCCAGTTCCCAACCTCTCACTCACAATGAAACCCTGTAGACACAATAAGCATTGTCTGCTTGACTATTCGGTGAACAATAAAAGAAAATGTCGATAAGTCAGTCTGTTCTTCCAGTCCCTTTTCTCTTTTCCTGGATTGCGGTCTTTCTCTTTTCCATATAATATACACTCTTTAGGTTCAGCTTTATACTCGAGCTGATGGTAAAACCAGAAGGTAGAGTATGAATTCTGGTCAAGTAATAGATGAAAAGTCTTGGTTACAAATGCATCATGTATTTGGATGATACTGAGAGCTTTTCTGTCCTCCCTGGAGTAGCCTGCCTGCACAGGAACTTACAGGAAACATTCAGTTTGTCGAAGTCACTCACCTGGTGGAGTGTTCACACCTCTGTGTTAACTTCCAAAGGCCCTTCAGTGTCTGCATGTGGGTGACTTTCTGGAAGTGTTGAAAGGGAAGGCAGATCTAACTTCACAGCTATCCCTTCCCTGATTACACATTCTAGATTATAAGTTCCTTTCTCCACAAACCCTTTGCCTGCAGCAAGGCAGCAGAGACAATTTCTACCTCAGTACTGATCCAGGACAAAATGCAAACATACAAAATCTAATTCCGCCCTGAATGTATTAGGGAACTATACTGTGGTCATTGATGGGGCTCAAGGTCCTGGATAGATTAAATCCTGGAGAGATACTATAATTAATAAATGTTAGGCAGAAATGCAAATCATCCTAGCTAACACGAAATCTTCAAGGCACACATTTAAGGAAACGTACCACCATTAGAGTGATGCTCAAATACATTACATTTCGAGGCATTTTACAGGTTAGAAAGTATTTTTAGCAGACTATCTTGCCTCAAACTTAGAACAGCTTAATGGGGGCATGCCTGGTAACAATTCTAGCTCCTATTTAAAAGATTTATGAAGCTAATTAAAGCTTACTTATAAACGATTCAAAATTTAAGTGTTATCTTACAGTGAAGCCTCTTTGGTGTCTAGGGTTTTGCTCAGTCTTGCTAATCTTTAAGGCATAAAAAGAGTGTCACGCAACCAGACTAGGAACTGTTCCTTCATAAACATTCAGCAATGTCAAGACATTTCATGAAACACCAACATGTCTAACCAACATGTAAATCCAATATTTTAGATCTCAATGCAAAACCTATGCATTAGATTACATGGCCTTCCACAAGCCAATCTTGTCAGGGCCTCAGATCTTAATCTATTACATGAGTGTAATAAAATTACTGCTCGTACATGATGGCTCATTCACATTTTACCCAACAACTTTGCCAGGAGAATCTGTGAGGAGCCAGACGCTAATTTCAGCACTGAAGATTCTGCCATAGTATGATGCCAAAGACCAGGCACTGGAGGTTGAGAAAGAGAATCCACCAATAATGTGACAGAGCAGAGGTAAATGGGGAAGAGATGGTACTGAATGTGTAGGGACAGGTAAATAACAGGCTAGTCAGGAAGATCTTACCACCAAGGTAATATCTGCTCTGACCCCTAACAAAAACCATGGAGTCAGGCGAGCTGACCAGGCAGCAAAACTAGAGCAAAACCAAGAAGCCAGTGTGGCACAGGGCATGGGGAGGAGATAGCCATTGCTGTTCAGCCTCCAGGAGTTCAAGTTTCTTTATGTACTTTCCAACACTTGTCACGTTCTACTGTTTTCTTTTATCCTGCTCTCTGATAGAGGTCATCCTAATGGATGTGAGGGGCATTTCATTATAGCTTTTATTAATACTTTCCTAATAATTGGTTATGTCCAACATATTTTCATGGATTATTGGCTATTTTTGTTTCTGCTTTGAAAAAATAACTTGAAATTCTTTCTCTATTATTTTGGTATTATGTTTAAAATTTTTATTATATTCTCATTGATAAAATGTCTCTCTCTATATATAAGCATATATATACATGTATGGTTTATAGCACAATGTTTTGAAATATGCACATTTTATGAAATGGCTCAATGAATAAAATTAGCACATCTATTACCTGAAGTACTTTCATTTTTGTGGTGATAACATTTAAAAATGTATTTTTAACAACACTTAATAATACAAGTACATTGCTATTAACTATGCTCACCATATTAAAAGATAGATTTCTTGAACATATTTCTCTTATCTAACTATAATTTTGCATCTTTTCACAGCCTCTGCCTCCTCACTCACGCTATCCATAAACATTCTTCCATGCTCATGGCAACCACAGTTGTAGTATCTACTTTGTATGAGTTCAACTATTTAGGGCTCCACATATAAGTGAGATTGTGCAATATAATATAAATCTAGCAGCTATCTTATTGAATACCATAGTCCTAGTAACAATGTTGAAAGTTGGAGTGGGTGCAAAAATAATGCAGCAATATTAGAAAACAGTTCTATGGCTCCTAAAAGTTAAACATAGAATTATCATGTGACTGAGCACATTCCACTCCTAGTAGATACTCGAGGGAATTGAAAACCTATTTTTATGCGAGACCGTGTGTTTGAATATTCATAGTAGCATTATCTCCAGTGCCCAAAAGGTAGACACAACTGAAATGTCAATCAACTGAAGAATGAATAAACAAAAAGTCGTTAATATCCATGCGATGGAATGTTATTCAGCTTGAAGGAATCTGCAGACTCCCAGTAAGTCATGAATGAATCTGAAAAACATCATAAGTGAAAGGAACTGGACAAAATAATGTTATATGCAGAAGGATTCCACATACCCAAAATATCCAAGATAAGCAGATTTGATGAGATTGAAAGTTTAATAGTGCTTTCCATTGGTGAAGGTTAAAGGCAATATGGGAAGAGACTCATAACGGAATGGGTTTTCTTTTTGGCAAAATAAAAATGTTCTGGGCAACATTTGAATAACCACATTAAAGACTTCCTACTATGGTTTTTAAAGTTTGGATTGCATTGTATATGCATTATATCTCAATTAAAGAGACTGTACAGGAATTGAATATGGCTGAATCATGGGAGAAAGCTAGGAAGCTACTGAATCAGTGCCAGGAAAAGATGAGGATGATATTATAGGTGCGGAGACATGACAAGATTCTAGGCAAACTTTGAAAATTAGAACCAAACTTTTTCTAATGGATTTGATATGAATGTCTGGAAAAATGGGATATAATAATGGAAAAGAAAACCAGAAGTAATTAGAAACAGAATTCTCTTTGGATATAAGCTGAGTTGTTGCTAGACGTTCAGACAGTAATGTGTAGTAAGTAGCTGGAGACATGGGGAGGAATTAGGGAAGAATGAGCACCATCCTGAGAAATGTGGATATCAACACCATGCAGACGGCATTTAAAGCTACGAGTCTAGATGAAATCACTTTGAAGCTGAGTTTAGACAGTAGAGAGCAAACCTGGGTGTTGCTTCAATGTTTATGTTTCTGAGGAATGAGGAAAAAGGAGCAAAGATGACCAAGGCCTGACCTAGTAGACAGAAAGAAAATCAAAAGTAAGTGATGGTTGGGAAGTCACATTAAAAAAAAAAAAGGGTTCAAGATCTGAATGATTTACAATGTCAAATTTGGTTAATAAAGCAGATACTATAATTCAGTGGTGTAGAGGCCATTGGTAAAGTTGATGTGGTTGAGACAACTGTATCGGCTCAAAAGAGAATGGAAGGATTCTTGCAAATGAGAGCAGGAAAAGAAATGTCCTATAGGTTAAAGAGAAGTGAGGCCACACTCTTCTCCACATGGGAATAATAACAGCATTTATATTTTACTGAGGGCATTCCAATCAGGAGAGATAGGTCAACATTTAAGGGAGAAAAAAAACTGCTGGAGAAAATTTTAAATAATGGCATAAAATACTTAAGTATTCTTAAAGCAAATGTATGTTATGTCCTTCGGTGGGGGGGAACTTCTTGATTCTATTTTGGGAGAGACTCATATGGATTGCTCAAGCACTATTTATTCCAAACTTTATAATCTCATTGTGACTGGGTTCCAAAAAAAGCAATGGGACAAAGCTCAAACCACCAACGAAGCAATTAGATGGTGATATGAGCATGAGGTTGAAATAAGAAATCAAGGGAATGTACCAGACTGAAAGGGGGAGCCAGCCAGACAGGGTGCATAAGGGTGTGCCAATGTCAGGAGTGTGGTTAAAGAGCTTCTATATAGGACCTAAGTGACAGCCTTGAATGTTACAGACAATAATTTTCTCAGGACCTGAACCTTTTGTAAAATGTTCACCAAACATTTTCTATATGATTATAAATTTGTAAAATTTGCCCAAGATGCAATAAATCAATGACTTAAATAAAAAAATGGGTGCAAAGTTTCATAGCTCATCTCTGCATTTTTCTCTGTGGAGCTGAGTCTGCCTTTGATTGAAGGAACTGCTGTACCGAGTTCAAATAACATCTAGTTAGTTGCAGGGAACTGGAATTGCATTACTGAGTTCAAATATCATCTAGTTAGTTCCAAGGAAGACCTGGGAACTGCCCAGGGTGATTCTGAGACGAGGACTCCCAGCACCTTTAGGTTCAGTTGCTACTTTCTGCAATTAAGTAATGTAGCCATTCTAGAAGGAGTGGCTTCTTCGAGGGGAATGGGGGAATTGGCTCTCGTTGTCCCATTTTTTCTTGCCTCTACTGATTTATCTTCCCATTATGGCTGTGACTTTTAAGAACTGATGCCCTTGGTCCTTATTCAAAAAACTGTATTAGTTCTGATGCATCATCTTTCTATAATATCCCTGAACACAGTAGTGGCCAAGTGGAATTGTTAAATAAAAAGTACTATATAATCAAAAGGAAACAAACTGAAATAGACAAGAAAAGAAGAAAATCCAGGTGTTCTCATTTAGAAGACAGGATTTTAAATTCTCAACTTGAGATCTACTAAGTGATTGATGCCTTCCTATAATTAATTCCCAGGATGTTCACAAGTTAAGGTAAAATAGGAAGGGAAAAGAAAATGTCTTTAGCCTCTTATTCTTCAAAGTGCACTTAAGGCTTCTGGAAGTTCAGACCTATTGAGCAAGACCTGCAAAACTTCAAGAGCTCATGCTCTCATTGCTCACGATTGGCCTCCTGCACATCACTTAGGTATATCACTGGGTGCAAGTTATTTTCGCCTCCTCTAATCCTAGGAAGACATGATTTTATAAAGACATGAGATAGGCCTTATGTGCTTATTCCAGATTCTCATGTCATCTCCGTAGAGTCAAACGTCTCTTTTTCCAATTGCTATCCACAGCCAATCACAGAAGCAGAAGAATAAATGGTGCCATGAACAGTTCCAAAGGATGATAACTGTCTAGATGAGTCTGTCCTACTGCCTTGAATGGCCCACAGATTTCCATCTGTCCACCAGCCTGGTAGAGCAGGTGAATCAGTATACCTTACAGGGTGCTTTACTGTCTTCTTACCTTGGGGAGGTAGACAGACTCATATACAATGAAGGAAAGTAACTTGGGAATCACACCCATGGGTATTATCTGCAGCCATAACAAATAAAACCAAAGGAGTTATGCCATTATATCACATTAGTAAGTAACATGTTCTCTTGTCCCTTGCAAAAGTTGTAACACCTCCTTCATTAAAACCAAAGCTTGAGGGCTCCAGGGTATCGGAAAACCAGAGAGAATTTCAAAAAGCTCAGGAAAAAAAAAATATAATTAAAAGATTTTGTGTGTGTGTGTGTGTGTGTGTGTGTACAAAAATAAATTTTAAACAAAATGGAAAACCATGTGGTGTTTTTTTTCCAGATTACATGTTCTCCATGAACATTTTTAAAATCTGTCATACTTGGGAAAAAT
Source organism: Ochotona curzoniae (assembly GCF_017591425.1). Lineage (NCBI taxonomy): Eukaryota > Metazoa > Chordata > Mammalia > Lagomorpha > Ochotonidae > Ochotona > Ochotona curzoniae. The sequence goes on from NW_024465582.1 coordinate 27,342,081, forward strand.
TGTAGATGCAATAACCTGGTGGAATTTGGGTTCTGACCAATGTAGTCACAGACAGAAGAGGCCTGCCTGCAGCACACACTGGATGTGGTGGTGTGGGGAATGAGACTGTCTGAGAAGAGAAAGACAGACTTTTCTATAGGATGCAGAACAAATGCATGGACCCATATAGGATGTCCCTGGTACCTTTCAGAACTGTACTGATACTTCTTAGTGATCAGATTTCTAAGGAAAATGCAAAAGCAAAAGCTGGGGGGAAAAGGCAGGTTATATTCATAAATAACTATTTCTTGACCTATAATGAATTTGAAGAAGCTGGCTGGTTAGGAGATTGATGTAGTAATCAACATGAAAGATTATGTTAGTCCTGATTAGGGTAATTGCAGAGGGACTGAATTAATTGGATATGCTTAAGTGATATTATTGAGTTAGGATTGACAGCAGTCGGTGATTGATTAGATATGAAGCATGACTGATCGCCTATGCTGAAAGGAAAGCCACTCCGAGGATGATGCCCACGGTCCCAGCTGGGATGTCTAGATGAGCAACGTTCTTCAGCACCCTTGGAACACTGACATCCTCCCTTGCTTCTGCAATGGCCTTCCTCATATCCTTACAATCAATCCTCAGAGGTGCGGTTTTCAGATACAAAGCTTTGCCCCGGAAAAGACATCAGTGCTGCTCCTTGTAAAACAGACTTTAAAAAGCCTGTAGAGATATCTTTGATTCTAGTCTGAACTGCATCTTGTGTGTCTATCTGATTACCATGGCATATGCCCTTCCCTTCAAACAGCAAAGCTAGATCTTTGGCCTTTTACAACTAAATTCTAGAAGCACATAGGGAATTGGGGCTAAATAGTATTCCTTTCTGTTGGTAACTCATCTCTCCTTTTGCTTTAAATGATACCAACATCTGCATCTTTAATGTGTACTAATGTATTGTTGAAAACAGAGTCCCTGGATTGGCTTTCTACCTTGCTTTTGAGGGGTCACTGGAAGCCCATCTTTGGCTCTTCCCATTGTTAATCAACTTTACACTGTTTAATTTTGTATGTTTGTTGTTTAGTTTTTATCCCGTCTCTTGCTGCCATGTCACTGCCACTTGCCTCTGTTTTCAACCCATGACCTACTGTTGGAGGCACTTCAAGTATCTTCCCATCTGAAGGTCTGCTGATGCTGAACTTGATATCATCAACCATCACTAACACTGTAGAAGGTCCTCTGGAGATCTCCCAAAGAATTGGTCATCTGAGAGTTCTTGATTTCTGCTTGAGACATAGCTTCCAAAATCCGATTCCTTTAAGAAGCTCAGCCAAGCAGAATGGAGAAAAAGAGAGACCTTAAAAGTATCTTAAACACTGGCCTTGAGGAAATTGGTGATTTTGATTTGTGGTTAAGATTTAACAAACTAGTTGTAAGTTATGGAGGAAAAGTTTTCACTGAACTCTCAACATGTTATAAGCTTTTCCTAAGGGATATCTTCTTACTTTTCACAAAGCAGATTTTAAATAATTGTAATTAGAAGTTTTAAACATTAACTGTGAAATGCAGTCATCTGGGCAATTTGAAAGAAAATACTGGTATCTGGGTCCTGCTCCCAGAGATTCTGATTAATTATGCTCAGGTGCATCCTGGGCTCTGGACTTTTTGAGAGTTCCAGATAATTCTCACAGGTAGCCAAACTTAAGTATCGTTGAATAAGATTAATGATCCTACTAGTATTTTGGAAAACATTAAATATTACATATTTGAGTCTTAAAAGCACAAAAAAGTTAATACACCACTCCAAAATAACCTCTTTAAATTATTTGATTTATTATGCACACACACACGTGTTCACATATGATATTAGAGATAATATAAAACAAGTAATTGTTAAAGTACATAAAAGTGATAGTTCATTGGTTACTAGGTGGGGGGATTTTAGGAAAATATGAGTAGAAATGCAGTCTTAGTGACTAACATGACATTAGGTATTTTTATTTTTTTCTACACCCTTACACTCGCTATTACTCTCCCTAGTTACAAAAAGGGTACTGGCATTTGAAGAAGTTGAATTATTTATGCAAAATCTGATAAATGATAGCGCTGTCATCCCTAGCAGCCCAAAGAGTGAACATTTACTTCCCAATGAATCTTACTTTGTCAGGTCTAAAACGGCAGGAAATAAGTAGACGGGCTTATGATGTTAGTACTCTTTTTTCCCAAGCCTAGACATTGGATTCTTACTCTGGTGAATGCCAGTCAAACTTCAAGGAATTGATTCAGGCTAGCTATATTTTTAAGATGCCAGTGTGTAAAAACCTAACATATTATTTAAACATTGTTAAATAGACCAGAGCATTTGTTTTGCTTTTTGTAAAGCATTAAAAACAGGTTAGCAAATTATAAACCTTTGCTTATTAAGTCAGTAAGTAGGTGCTTCCAGCAAACCACAGAAAGCCAGAGAGAGCGTCTCTACCGTAGAGAACTGTTGACCAGGAACTCTTGACTGCTCTCCTTGTTCTCTGTGATTCTTACAGAGAACACCAATTCTTTTTTTTTTTAAAGATTTATTTTTATTATTTTTTCATTGGAAAGGCGGATATACAGAGAGAGGAGAGACAGAGAGGAAGATCTTCCGTCCGATGATTCACTCCCCAAGTGAGCGCAACGGGCCAATACTATGCCGATCCGAAGCCAGGAGCCTCTTCCGGGTCTCCCACGCGGGTGCAGGGTCCCAAAGCTTTGGGCCGTCCTCGACTGCCTTCCCAGGCCACAGGCAGGGAGCTGGAAGGGAAGCGGGGCTGCCGGGATTAGAACTGGCGCCCATATGGGATCCCGGGCGTGCTAGGCGAGGACCTTTAACCACTTGCGCCACCGCGCCGGGCCCAAGAACACCAATTCTTATACCAATTCCTGCGCACTGATGTTCCTTCTGCAGCCTCCATGGGAAGTCCTTTATACTTTTCTCCTCAATTCTATTAATTCTGTCGTTCAGGGTATTGCTCTTTGTAACTTCTATCCAACCTGGCAAGATTCCTCAGAGTTGATCTTCCTGTTCCGTGTGACAGAAAATTCTGTCCTTGCTTATACATTCTGTCCATTACAATTGTTTGAGGTCCTCAGTTAAAAATTTGTGCTCTCGGGATCGCCAATATTCAGTCTGAACCAGAGTGAAGAACCGATAACCTACATTTTAAAGAAATTGCCTGGTGATTTTTTTGCAAGCCACAAGATGACTTGTACAAAAAGGCTCGTCTCAGCTTTCAGATGCTGTGTGCACCGACTTAACCCTGAACAAGTCATCTTATGTCCAAAATAGGTAGTCATTTTGAAAGTGACTTCTATTTATTAAGTATAGTATTAAGTGAGTTCAAGAAAAAATGTAAGAGGAACGGCAAAACTCTAGAATTGTTCAAGCAATACATGAAGTTAACTCATACTCTCTATCTTAGAAAATCATTTTATAATGAAACGAAGAAGATTCTTGCACTAATACTTAACCAGATTTTGACAAGAGAGGTCACAAGGAAGAAAAAAAAAAGCAGAATTAAGGAAACTTTGGCTATAGCTATAACAGGAAAATGAGAAGAAGTCATTTGGAGCTTTTAATAGGTGTAAAATCTGGGTTTTGTCATACCATCATTGATTTGATTATCTGATATTCAATTCACTTACAGAGTAGAAAATACTAATGTTTTAAAGAGTGATTTGTTGTTATTTGAAAGGCAAAGTTACAGAGAGAAAAGGAGAGACAGAGGCAAGAACTTTCATTGATTAGTTCACTCCCCAAATGGCTGCAAAAGCCAGAGCTCGCCAAGTCCAAAACCAGGAGCCACAAGCTTCATCCAGATCTCCCAAGAGGGTACCGGGGCCCAACCACATGAGACATCTTTTTCTGCTTTCCCAGGAGCATTAGCAGGGAACTGGATGGGAAGTGCAGCAACCAGGATCAAACTGACACCTATGTGGAAGACAGGAGCTGCAAACCAAGGCTTAGCCTCCTATGCCATGGCACCAGCTCCACATGAGCATTTTTGAGATCCTACAATGAGAGAGGAAGAACAAGCTTTTTGCAAGAAAAGAGACATCCATAGGGAACAAGAGGAAGAAAGAGGCAGTTGGCGTCATGGTTTCTCTAAGGTTAACATCTGGATAGCCTGAAACAACAAAATGATAGAGAGAGAGCCAAGACATAAGCTTTAATTAATTTAGTTCTTACAATCCTGACTAGAAGGATAATATAACACTCACGGAAGAAGACCATCTTGAGAATCCAACAAGTATCAAACATCATTTTTGGCTTGGATAAAAATGAGTTAACTTTGTTATTAATCTTCGCCTGGAATTAGCTGAACTCTGTCTGGAGGTTCACAGGAAGCTGTTTGCCATCTCTCTGGAGGGCAGTGGAGGAAGAAACCTTTGCCTTCCAGCTGGGCCTTGCATTACATCAAAGGAAACACTTCCAGCCCAAAAGGGTGGTGAGAGGCAGTTCACCAGGAAAGGTTTTCCGGCATCTCTCCAGAGATCTTAGAAACGGATCTGAAGGCAGTGAAAGGGAACAAGAAATGATTTGCTTTTGTGTCTTTCTTTCCTGGGCTTTTTCATGTCTCCCAATGGGCTTCATTCCAAAGCAGAGGAGATGGGAAGCGACCTGGATGCAACTCCAAATCCACTTGCTTCTACTTCTCTTCAACATTCCAGTTGGGCTCTGATTTCTCAGGGAGCATGGCAGAGGACTGTCAACAAAGCCAGCCACTGCCCAGTAGGACCCTGGGTGGATTTGTTATTTCACAGAAAATTAGCATGCAGCAAAGGGAGGCTTCTCCAAATGTTGGTGGAAAATGGAATTTAAGCATAAGTTTATTCTGGCTCAAAACTGTTTTGAAACCCATACATAGCTTTTCCATAATATCTATTTCTATGAACTTCTTTGAATGCCTCTCATACACTCATTTATATTGCAAAATAGGAAAAAGAGTAAATTTTTTTCCTAGTTCCCCCCTCTTGATTTTAACTATCATGAATACAAATAAAAGAGAAAATTCAGTTTCAGGACTTGAACTATCTAGTATTTTAGGTACCTCATGGGATTCTGAATTGTTAGTGCATATTAAAATGCAGTATGCTCTAACAAGAGGGATATCGATATGAGATTTTTTTTTTTTTGCAAATGTGTTTATTTAATTGAGAGGTGGAGACAGCTGCTGGTTGCTAGTCCATGGTCCAAATGCTCCCAGCGTGTGTGGGAGAGGGAGGCGCTGTGGCAAGCTGAGAGAGGCATGTTGTAGAGCCAGGAATCCAATCCAGGTATTTCACATGAATGGTAGAATCCAGTTACTCAAGTGGTCCCTGCCATCGCCCAGGATTCACATTGGCAAGAAGCTGAAGTCAGGAGCTGGAGTCAGGTGTTGGGCCCAGAGCTGCCGGTATGCAACAAGGATATCTCAAGCAGTATCACTACTAGTCCAAATGCCTGTCCCCATAGGAGATATTTTTAAGTGTAGAAAACCAGGACTGAGTTTGTCTGCCCCTAGCCCCACTCCGACCATGCTCCCTGTCTATCAGTTTCTTAACTTTGCATTATAACCTGTACTTGGACTTCAGAGTGTCTTAGTGGTTTTCAAGGGGGGGGGGGGAGGCATTAGTGCTGTAGTCTCCTAGAGAAATGGTAAGAGTTGTAGAAGTTTATATACTGATGCAAAATATTGGGGCTGAAAATCGTTTCTTGTACCTAGAATAGACAACAGACTCTTCACTAGGCGTGAGGTCTGAGTCTTCCAGATAGACTGAATAACTGCCAGATCTTCAAGTTGGCTGCTGCTCAGCAGAGCCCTCACTCTGGACTTGGTGAACAGGAGTCCTGATTTAGGACAGACACCAGTATTCTGAAATGCAAAGGGAGATGGCCCCAGCTTAACAGTTTCTTCACTGTTGCAATCAACACTCTGTTACAGAGTCTCTAGCATTCTAACATGAGGCCAGCTCATCTGAGGCCATTTTAAAATGGAGGGTTGTCAGGCCTAGCAGCTAAAATCTTGCCTTGCACTTTCCAGGATCCCATATAGGCCTGGTTCCTGTCCCTAAGACCCCTCTACCCATGCAGCTCCCTGCTTGTGGCCTGGAAAAGCAGTCGAAGACGGCCCAAAGTCTTGGGATCCTGCACCTGTGAGGGAGACCTAAAAGAAGCTCCTGGCTCCTGGCTCTTGGCTTCAGATCGGCTCAGCTCTGGCCACTATGTCCACTTGGGGAGTGAACCAGCAGACAGAAGATCTTTCTCTCTCTGTCTCTCCTCCTCTCTATATGTCTGACTTTCCAAAAATAAATAAATAGATAAATAAAGCTTTAAAAAATGGAAAACTGTCAATTGTGTAATTTAGAGATTTGATAGGAATATTTTAGAGGCACTATAACATGGGTACATAAGTAGAAGACTTCATTTCACCCTTTTAAATAAAGCTGCTCTTTTCAATTTGTCTTGTAATTCAGCATCATCCTCATTCGAATGTTCCTCCAACTTTCCAGGCTTCCCTTAGCAGGTACACAGCCCCAGGTATACACGGACTCTCAAATTTCAGGATATGTCTGTATAACTAAGGAAGTCACAGAAATGCAGCTGGTAGCAGAGTCATTGTAGATTGTATGAATTAGAAGTTTCTCTGACTTAGCTTTTGAAATACACTCCAATCCTCACAAAGGGAAATAAATTAGAGTTGGTTTCATTAAAGCAAACTATGATCTTAGCCTTTTCATTTTTTTCATTTTTGTCAGTTTCTATTTTGTTGGAGCAGGAAGCTCATCAGTAGAACCATTTTGACTATTCATCTGCTAATCGATTTGTGTTTAATTCAGTCACTGGTCAATTTAGTCAAATAATCAGTTGGTATTGCTCTAAATTAACTGACAAGTGCTTTCAAGATCCTCCAAATGTTAACTCTTAGCCTATTTACTCTGTACAGGTGTGTAAACTTGCACACACACCTACATATGCACGAATAAAATTCAAACTCAGGAATGGAGGGGGATGAGGAGCAGACCCAAAGAGAAAGACCAACTGTGGTTTAGTGTTAGCATAGGAGTGGCTAATGCAAACACAGCAGGTCAAAGAGAATTCTTAGTAAGGTAAAATTTTTTTTGACAAATTCAAAATAATTACTTTCCCAGGAAAATACTGTTTCATTTAAACAATCACATAGTTACTGTTAACTTTCTCTATTTCTAGTAGTTCCTATTTATAACAACATTAAAATTAAAATTATATCCTATTCTCAAACACTTCTTGGGTTTAGAAGGCAAGAACACACACCTTATGTGTAACTAAGACAAACTAGCTTTCCTGTCCTTATTAGGACCTGTAAAACGGGTCACCAATAACTGTGCCATTAGGACATGACAATGCTGATGTAGATTGCAGGTGTAACAGAGACACAGGACTGTGTCTGCCATTGATGGCGGGATATGCCATCAGGGGGATGTGCAGAGGGGAGTAATAACCACTTTCATGTTCCATTCTCTGTTCTGAATAGCGCATACAGGGCAGCTGACATGATGAATCGCATGACGTATCTGAGATATTTAATGACAACTGTTTAAGTGCTTCACAGCCTGTGAAGTGTCTGTGCACTTCTCTGAAACAGTGTGTACAACATTCATTAGATCATACTTTATTGTCTTAATTTTTAAGGATTTATATATTTGAAAAGCAGAATCATAACAGAGAAAAATAACATAGAAAGGGAGAAAGAGATTTCTGCTACCCTCTGATTTACTCCAGAAATGGGCCAGGCTGAAGGCAGGAGCCAGGAACTCCATCTGGGTCTCCCGTGTGGATGACAGGGACCCAGGGACTCGGGCCATCACCCATTGCCTCCCAGAACTCACACGGGCAGGAAGCTGGACAGCAAATAGAACAGCTAGCATTCAACGTGGCACTGGGATATGGGATAGAGGTGTCCCACACAGTGTCCCATCCTGTTGCACCAAGATGTCTGCAACGAAGTTCCTCAACTTCTTCTCCCTTCCTGCTCATCTTCAAAGAACAGGCTCCCTGAAGCTTGTGGGCTGCCATGAAATATTAAGCCCTGGAAAAAAGTAACCAACTAGTTTTTCTTTTGAATTCCCTGGAGTTACATAGAAATGCTAAGGCTGTTGAACTGAGGGATTTCATGAACTGTATACACGCTGCTGTGGGTCATTTGGTCAAGGTGGACGGAAAACTGGAACGGGACCATGGAGATGGAGTTTGATTGATACTGTTTATCTTTCCTATCTAGAGCTGATCGGCAAATACAATATATGCCTGTCAACAAAACAGCAAATTCTTCCTTGTCCTCTTGTTTCCTTCCATGCCACCTCCTCTTCTCTGATCCAACCTTCAAGCACTAGATCTTTGTTTTCCACCTTCTCCACCTATATGCAAAGCGCATTCCACTGATTGATTCAGGACTGGTCCTTACTTCATTCCAGTGACCTATCCTCCCTGTGGGTTGCTAGGACTAAGTTTGAGGTGTGTCAAGGAAGTGGGAGGGAGAAGTATTTCAGATAATACTTTAATTTGCATTCCTTTTTAATAGAGGAGAGTTTACAAAGAGCTTGTCCCATTGCAGATTTCAAATCAGGCATTTACATAGGCTATTTAGAGCAAGATGGTATCCATGGATGGTATCATCTGGCCCTTTAGGTTCAGAACCTCCACTTCTGAAGTCACAGGCCCCAAGAACAATGGCCAAGGTCACCCTCCACAGCCTGCTTGTGCTTTTGTTTGAAGAAAGAGAACCCTTCAATGCTGAGAAAGCCAGCTTCCAGGAACTGCAGGCCTCAGCCCAGGCACTGTGTTTCACGTAGCCCTGTGGAGAACAATGGTGTGAAGCAGGGTGACCTCAGGAGCCCAAAGCCCAAAGGCTATTTATGAATGCAGCCTGCTCAGAACACCGGCTCAGGATGAGGAAACCCTATCAGAGCCCGATTTAGCTCCCACTCTGCTGGGAGAGAATCCTTCAAGAAAACAAGCGTAAATATAACCAGTTCAAAGGTAGAAATGCGTGCTGTGCTTCTGAGAGTAAGAAAGAGATTGCTCAGAAAGGGTTTGCAAATAGAATTCCTGCACGCCTGCTGAGGAACCAAATTATCAGGAGTTTTTGCATTGATCTTCTGTCATTTTTGAGGAAAATGAACACTGCATCAAAATAGTCTTACCGTGTGCTCCAAAACATTTCACAAAGGCTATGAGAATAAATACTATTGTCTGCAAAATGTGATAGCTCCATTGCAATTTCCACAGCAATCTAAATAAATTGAATGAGCCTTTTGCTAGTAGTTTAGTACTTGTGGCCCAATGCAGCTTATTCCCTGTGTGAATTAGCTTGGCCTGAAAATGCCCGCAGTGAGCCTCAGTCTAATTTACCTGATGTGATACAGCCCTGGCACATTTACCTGGCAAAAAGTGAAGAGGACCTTTTTACATAAAAACAACAGCTAAGGCAGAATTGGTGCAAGACACCTCCCCCCAACCCCACCTCCTGCAGTTTGCTTCTGTCTTCACACACTATGTGTTTTCCTTCTTCAAAGGACCCCCTGTGGTTTAAACTCAGAATTCTTTTATGAACTGTCACATGCTCACTTATGGCAAATGCCTATGTCATCAAAGTGTCAGGGAACACAGCTATTGTCTGCTCCGGCTCACCCTTCAGTGGGGAGTGAGTGACATTTAATGACAGTTGCAATAATTGATAAAATGAAGGTGGGAAGAATGTGGAGAGTGTTACACACGCTGCATGCTTATTGCAAAGGAACAACAGCACGAGGCAGAGCTTGCAAATGAATCTCAGAGCTGAGCTAATAATATTTCGAAAGTTTTCTAAATAAAAAAATCAAATAAAAACTCCAAAGCATTAAGTACAAAGTCACTCACTGCAACATAATCTGTAATTATTAATTTCCCAGGTCCCAAGGAAAAACACGTGATCATGAATAGGCCTGGTGCAAAACCCCACTCTTTTCATTGGTATAATGACTCTATTCTTTCAATTTAATCCTATCAATTAATTAACGTTAGTATTAGAAAGAGAGAACCAGAGAGAGAGAGAGAGAAAAAAATCAATGTCCATCTGCTGTTCACTCCACAAATTGCTGCAGCAGCCAGAACCTATGCCAATCTACAGCCAGGAGCTGCAACTCCAGCCTTGTCTCTCACATGAGCAGCAAGGGCCCAAGAGTTGGGACCTTCAGCCAGTGTTTTCCCTTGCTGCATTAGATGGAATGTAGACTGGGCCTGGCGCAGCAGGCTAGCAGCTAGATTCTTCGCCTTGCACGTGCCAGGATCCCATATGGGCACCAATTCTAATCCCAGCGGCCCTGCTTCCCATCCAGCTCCCTGCTTGTGGCTTGGAAAAGCAGTCTAGGACAGCCCAAAGCCTTGGGACCCTGCACCTACACGGGAGACCTGGAAGAGGCTCCAGACTCCTGGCTTCATATTAGTGCAGCTCCAGCCATTGCAGCCACTTGGGGAGTGAATGAAGGGAAGGAAGATCTTCCTGTCCCTCCTCTTTGTATATCAGACTTTCGAAAGACAGAAAGAAAGCAAGCAAGGAAGCAAGCAAGCAAATTGAAAGAACAGTAGTTCAGAATCTGGATTTGCACCACCACAGTGGCTCTAAACCTTTTAATTTAAAAAACTACATATTAACACACACAGCGAAATTTTTTAAATCTATACAAATAGGATTAAAAGTTTATTTTTGTGCAAAAATGCTTGAAATCTAGGAATATTGCCTTAATATGCAATTTATACAAAAATTTTAAGACTACTTACGTAAATTTGAAATTTTGGATTATGTGTTAGCTGATCAAAGGCATCTATTGCTGTAGTTCAAATAATCTCCCTGCAATTCCTTAATGTTATCTGAGAAGAGCATTAAAATTAGGGCTTCTCTGTATTAGAACAACTCTATTCCACCAACACGTGTCCTGTTAATGACAGGGGAGCAGCTTTACATACTTCTCATATTAAAAATAAAATGCACATTTCATTAAGTGCTAGGCAAGAATAGTTACTGACCACTTGGAATGATGGGTGGTTGACAATTTCTCCCAGAAGTTTTGGGGCTACATACAATGAGAACAAATGACCTCAGGCTTTGCCCTGCTTTTCTCAGCCCTCCACACATGAAATGCATGCCCAGCACAATGGAATCTCTGGTGAAACAATATAATTCATAAAAACACAATAACCTGTAAAACAAAGCTTCCCAAGTGGTATGAAGGAAATGACATCACTTCGAGAGTGCACAGCATCCTAGTGCAGCATCAGAGGTGTGGAGACGAATTTTCTACCATGGTACGATAAATATCATCATAAAGTCATTTTCAAAGCAGGGTTGGGATTTGATAAAGTCAGAGAAGATTAAAAAAAACTATTGACAACCTTTCGTCTTGGTTTCAGAGTTTTAGTTTTATTCAAAAAGCAGAGTGAGAGTGAAAGAGAGAAGGCAGGGTATATGTGTGTGTGTATGGAGAGATAGATAGAGAGAGAGAGAGAGAGAGAGAAGAGAAAGAGAGCTTTTCCATCCAATGATTCACTCTCCAAATAGTCACAAGGATCTGGGCTACATCAGGCTAAAGCAAAGAGCCTGGAACTCCAGCCAGATCTCCAGTGTGTGTATCTACATATGTGGGCCATTTTCCATTATTTCCGTAGCAACACTGGTTGCGTGGGAAACAGAGTAGCAGCAATTTGAACCTGTACTCACATGGGATGCCAGCCTCACAAATGACAGGTTAACCTGCTACATCACAATGCTAGTCCATTCTCAGGGTCTAATGGTCTTTTAAATAACTGCATTGTTATTTTGGTGACTAAAAATGATAAATGGAGGCATTTGTGTAGCCTAGTGGTTCATAAGACACTGCAGTCCCACAGCAGAATACCCAGACTTGTGTCCCAAACCTGGTTTCTGATTCCACTTTCCTGGCGATGCAGCTCGTAGAGGACAGCTCTGGTTCCTGTCACTGGGTCCCTAACACTTATTTGGGAGACCTGGACTGAGTTCCTGCACCTGACCTGGGCCCCAGCTGGTAAAGACATCTAGTAAGGGATCTAGTACATGGGAAGGGAGTGTGTGTGTGTTTACCTGTCTCATTTAAAAAAAAATTGAAAACTGATTAATTACAATGGTTTTTTGCTAAGAGAATTTTACCTGTCTGTGTTTGTTTTTAACAAAGGGAGAACTCAGAACTGTTAAACTGAAAATAATAAAAAGCACTTCCATAAAATTGTTTTTTACTTAAGGGAGATGTATTTCAAATCATATTCAAGATTCTGACGGGTGAGTTGATGGATGTGTCTGAAGGGTAGGGAGGGGCATGAAATCAAGGAGAGAATTGTGTGGGGGGAGCAAAGAGCTTTATCTAAAACGTTCAAAAGAACATTCAAAGAAATTTATCTTTCTGCAGAAGAGAAAAGAACAAAGTCTCCAGGGCCAGGAATAATTGTGAAACTCCCAGGGGCAAGAAATGCAAACACACAGAGGGAGAGTTTTATGGATGGACTTGTAAGGCTCCATCTGCAGCCTGGAATAGGAAAGGTCACTTTCCAAGCTCAGGCAGAGAAAATAGCATCTTAGCATCTTACTCTACAATGGGTTTTATGAAGACTTAAAGACACCACATCTCAGATCTGCAAACAAAGAATACAATGTCAAATGTGCCCATCTGAGTTCTGTAGAGTTCCATTATAAAGTCTGCTAACCCAGCAGTTTAGGTATCTCCCAGTATTTGACAGGAAGCAGCAAGATGTGTCAGTATTGCTTGCACCCAGCACAGGATTTGGAAGACGCTTGCGCAATGGTGATGCACTGACTTCAAGGACCAGACCCAGTGAGGCTAAAGGCAACTGTGACCTCACGCTGATTTCAAACAAATGACGAAGGGTGGAAACTTAGTGTAAACAGGATTCTACCTAACTTTTATTACTGCTTTTCATCGTCAATCCCTTTGACTATGCTAAATGTCTCAAAAAAAGATTCATGTCTATGTCATTCTTTTAATTCCAGATTATATTTCGGTTTGTGTAGGCAGATATATTTAGATAGTCCTGGATAAAGGAGAATTATATCTTTATTCATCTTTGGTTTTCCACTGTTACTTCCATCATAATTATTTTCCTTCCATAAAAGTTTATTAAATGAATAAAATAGAAATTGCTTCATTTTTACCCTGTACTGTTAGCAGAATCTAAAACTATTTTTTATTAAGTTTCAGGAGGTCTGCCATAGATTAGATGACCTCTTCACACCATTAGTAGACAACACAGAACTTAACTTTGACTAAAACTGGGTTTGACTGCTGATCATTTTTTTTCTAGATTTTTATTTTTTATGGGAAAGTCAGATTTACAGAGAGGAGAGACAGAGAGAAAGATCTTCTGTTTGCTGATTCACTCCCCAAATGGCCGCAACAACTGGAGCTGAGCTGATCTGAAGGCAGGGACCAGGAGCCTCTTCCCAATCTCCCACGCAGGTGCAGGGTCCCAAGATCTTGGGCCGTCCTCGACTGTTCTTCCAGGCCACAACCAGGGAGCTGGATGGGAAGTGGGGCCACAGGGACACAGACCCGTGCCCATGTGGGATTCAGGTACATGCAAGGCAAGGACTTCAAACACTAGGCTACCATGCCAGGGCCCCTGCTGATAATTCGTAAGAGCTGGACAATCTCAAGGAAGGTCATGACCATTTTAGAAGCTATTTCCTCAACTGAAACATAGAAACCAAAATCTCACCTGGCTTATTTCATGACTGTAGTGACAAACGACTGAGACATGTATGTGGTGTAAGATGTGCAACCCATGCCAATAAGCATGTTCATAAAATCTAATAATCATGCCAGCCCTTCCAATATGCTCTCTATAATCTCAATGTAGTCCTTATCATTTTTTTCCACATTTGCACTTTCAAGACATTTTTTCTTTTCCAGATTAGAACAAATAGCAGAATTTAACTAGGAAAGAGATTATTTGGCAGGGCTTTTGCAGAATTCATGTTATAACTTTTAAAAGTTGTGCCCATTATATTGAAAGCTCTAGTTTTATAGAAAAACTTGTGTTTTGCCAATCAAGAACACAGATAGCCTATAGTGTGTAAACAACAGAAAAAATTATTGTTTGTGAATCTTTTTGTACCTAATTTAGAATTGCCAATGAGTACAAAGTAGAAAATGAAACTAATCTCGTTGCTCAAAGCTCATACTTTCCCTCATCCCACCTACTTTACAAACACCAAAGTTTGAAGTTTGTTTCTAAATCTGGAACACAGTTTCTTAGAGGTTCTATATTTGGGAGAAGGAGATTTCCCTTGTCTAGAAATACACCCTTTCCGGTGCACTCTGCAGAAACCCAGATGGGAGTTTTCCTAAAACTGAGTAAACAATCTCAACTCATTCGCTGCTATCTTCCACTTGAATGGAGGTCAGCAGCTTTCGGAAAAACAGTCCATGATTTGCCGTGTGCAGTGAAATCTTCCCACGTTGTGTTAGGAGAGTTGGCCCCTCTGCTCTGCTTTCGGTCTTGTGCATTCTCGCATTGTTGCGCAAAACGTAGCACAACACGCTGCTCTTCCCATCACTGCTGTAAACTCCTTGAGAAGACAGACCCCAGGTTGTCATATTAGGTTTCTGAGCTTAGCATGGGTTAAGTAACCGTCCTGTAAGTTTCTACTGCAGGGATAACTAAATAGATTTTTAATTTAAACAGGCTAAGTGAATTTATAAGATGACAAACACATGTTTATACTGGTTATAAATTATATATGTCTGTTGAGGCAATGTGGTAATAACAGGGACATTTGGAATGACGTAGAACTGAGTTCAAAGCCACTTTGCTCCTAAACCTGCATCACTTGTTTTGTAAAGTCATCACATCTCCGTGTAATTACAATGACTACAGCTTCATGCTCCTTGTCTGTAAAGTTGGGATGTGAAGAAGGGAGAACTTGCAAAGTATTTAGGAAGAAACTGGTAGTTTCAGAAGTCCTTAATAAATGGTAATTCTTGGCATTAACTGGTGGATTGAGCAGGAAAATAAAAAGTGTCTTTGTAGCTTTTTGCAAAGACTTTTGACCAACAAAAAAATATATGCCTCTGTTTTAAATAGTATCTTCCTTTATCCCAACTTTTCATTCAGTCATATTGAAGTCACGTTTTCCTTCTGGCAAACTATTCCATTTTCCAGTTTTCCCTAATGGATGAATTCTTTTTCCTTTTTCTGACAGAACAGAGGCAGCTGATAGCCACCAAATCACTCCAACTTCCTTTAGAAATTACTTCATTGATTTCTGAAATGATAAAGGACCTGTAATGTACCTATAAATACACTCATTAAGTCACAAATTGCTCTTGGCAGAACAGGAAATCTCAATATACTGTCCAGGCATCTTCCTCCCCAAAATACACATTTTCCCAAGGGTGCTCAGCCCGGATCCATTATCGTAAGTACAGCTCGAGTTGGAGTCATGAATCAGAGGGCGGCCTTCCAGTTCCTCATTATCTCTGAGTTCATTGTAGTGGGCAAGATCTCAGGCTAAAGTTACAGGTCAGAACTAAGAGCTCTGGAATAGAATGAGATTATTCACATATCTTTTTTTTTTTTTTTTTTTGCTACATAATCGAGTTCCCAAAAAGAACTTTCGCTGAAACACAGAGAGACCCTTGGAGAAGGGAGAAACGAGGGACTCAGAGAATGGTGTTTGTTGACTAACCCCAAGCATTTCACTTAAAGGCATTCACTCTGTCTCCTGTGCTCTCCTAGTCCAAGTTCTGCTATTGCCTTCCCTAAGAGAACAACCAGGATCTCAGGCATTGGATGGTGTCTGCACTAATTACATTGCATAGAATTGTAGCCCCTACAAGTCCCAAAGCAGAGGTAGCAGATGCTGTTGTGGAGAAGTGGGTTGAGTCACACATCCCATGCCAGCTGTTCTACTTCTGATCCCGCTTCCTGATCCTTTTCTTGGGAAAGGGAGAGGAGGATGGCTCAAGTATTTGGACCCATGCCACCCATGTGAGAGATCCAGATGGAGTTCGAGGCTCCTGCCTTCAGCTCGGCCCAGCTCTGGTTTATTGCAGGAATTTGGGGAATGACCAGTATATAGAAGATCTAAATTCTCCTCCTCCCCTTGGAATAAACAAATTAATTATTTTTAAAGACAGCAGAGCTCGTATTTGCCATTCCTCACAGAAACTGAGGCAAATCTCCAGATATTTTTACTGGGAGTCTGACAGATACACTGTCTGTGAGATCTTACTTAACAATGAAACTTTAG
This sequence comes from Ochotona curzoniae, assembly GCF_017591425.1. NCBI lineage: Eukaryota > Metazoa > Chordata > Mammalia > Lagomorpha > Ochotonidae > Ochotona > Ochotona curzoniae. The sequence goes on from NW_024465582.1 coordinate 27,358,370, forward strand.
CTGAATCAGGCTCTGAAGTCATTGGAAGGCTTAGAGAGACAATTTCCTTTTTTTTTTTTTCCTGTTGTTTTTAAGATTTATTTATTTTTATTTGAAAGGCAGATTCAGAGAGAAGGAAAGACAGAAAGAGATCTTCCACTCACTGGTTCACTCCTCAAATGTGCGCAATGGCTGGGGCTTAGCTGATTTGAAACAAGGAGCCAGTCTCCCACATGGGTTCAGGGGCCCAAGGATTTGAGCCATCCTTTGCTAACTTACCACAACCAAGGAGCTGGACTGGGAATGGAGCATGCTGGACTAGAAGTGGTGTCCATATGGGATGCCGGTGCTGCAGTTGGTATTAGCCTGCTGAGCCACTATATTTCCTATTCTTCCTATTTCCTATGCTTCTCTTTAATTCCATAATGACTGCATATCCCTTTGAGATTTTATTAGTTTGCCAATCTAATTTTATTAGATTGTTTCAGTTTCTTTTACTTTCACCAAGATCTCGGTGTTCTAGGTAAGGTACATGAATGATCTGTATCAGTGCTGTATAAAATAATACAGAAACTGCCACAGGCAGAGAGACTAAGTGTTTCAAGGACAAAACTGTGCTAGGGTGCCGTTGCACATGCAAGGCTGCATTCAGCTAAACTGAAGCCCTCACAGGCTTAAGTGTTGTTCTTAAAGGTTAACAGGTTCAGATGTCAGAGGTCATTAGCGAAAGTCAGCAGCAGTCAGAGAAGGATGCTAACAGACCAGGGCCAGCTGTCAGAGCGTGGAAGCTGTAAGGGATGATACTGTGTTGATAAGGTTGGTGGTTGGCAAGGCAGGTCCTCAGGCAGCACACACTGCTAGGGTAATTAGACATGCGTTCTGCTTGCCTCCTCTCTGGGCCTGAGACGATCCTCCACCTGAGGATCTCCTGGGAGAGACAGTCAGGTAATCCCGCAGGTGAATGTGGGAAAGATCCACAGGTGAATGAAGCTGATATCAAACACAGTTCTCCAGGTGAATAAAAGCTGCAGGAACAACCATTGAGTTACTCCTCTCCTTCACAGAGGGAGGAACCCTCCGGCCAACCACTTACAAAAACTTCTGTCTTGTATCTGCTCATTACACATTTGTCCCCTCTTCAAATTCATTCAAGTTCTTCAAGTTCATGCTGTTCAGGTCACAGCAGAAACACTGGCATCGGGGCAGGCACTGGGCTCCATGCCTGCAGAACAAATCCATTCATGTGGTTGTGTTCCTTGAAGAACTATCCACTACACCTCACTAAGGGAGGCCTGTCTGGCAGCTGTGGCTCACCACTTCAGCCAAAATGAATTTCCCAAGAAAACACAGTTTATGTGCCAAAAGGAAGTCATTCAGTTCAGCCTCGGAATAATCTCCTTCTGGTACTTTATTTTTCCTTTTATATGCCCCGCTTGAATTTTTAATCACACAACAGGAGAAGGAATTGCTATCCATCATCAGTCCTTCCCATTGCATTTGCGAGCAGTAAAAGTATGAGGGATTACCCTAGAAGTGCATATTAAATCCCTCTTTTTACTTTCTTTACATGTGTCTTATTATCTCTCCATTGTTCTTCTTTTTTGTAAAAGGAAAACAAGCAATTTATGTCCAAACCTGTTCAGACCAGGAGCATGTAGTAAGGAGTATGATGATCTTTGGAGTAGGGTGTATTCAGCTCTCTTTCATATGACCCTGAATGCAGCCTTGGCATCATTTTCCTTAGAAAAATCATCAAGGGCCCTGGGCAATGGCTCAACTGCTTGAGCCTGCCCTTGAGTGCACTGAGATCCCATAGTGGCACTGGTTTGTGTCCCGGCTGCTCCACTTCCCATCTGGCTCCCTGCTTGTGGCCTGAGAAAGCTGTAGAGAATGGCATAGGGCCTTGAAGGTCCCTGCACCCACATGGGAGACCTAGAAGTTCCTGGCTTCTGGCCCTGGATATTGTGGCCATGTGGGGAGTGAACCAGCAAATGGAAGATCTTCTGTTTCTAATCTTCTCTTTAAATATGCCTTCCCAATAAAAATAAATGAATCTAAAAAAATGAAGAAGAAGAAGAAAAAGAAACAAGGAAAAACAATCAAGTGTTTATCTTACTCTCTTGGAGAGAACACAGCTTTGTCTGAGATGATCCTAAGGGTCCTCTCCTTGAACCTGCTCAATGCTTAGCCAGAGTTTGTCATAACTACAGGTGATTTCTGAGCCATTCATATCATAAAAATCCTAAATGGGGGAGTTTGTTTTTAATTTTCTTCATTGTATGTCTCCACCATTCAAAGTTTTATTTTTTTCTATTTGGTATTTTAATAAGTTCTCAACCTTTGGTGATTAGACTTAAAGTCTTTCTATTTGTCAATATGAAATTTCTCTGTGACTGGCTGTGACTATCTCTAAAGATAAATTTGGTGAAGATTTAATCTTTTTTTTCATATAGGATGAAAAGAAATAGCTTCTTGGATCTTTATTGCTGTAATTTAACTCTGGCTAGAGATTACAACAAATCTGCTTAATTGCTTAGTATCCCTTTAGAGTTCCTCGTAGTAAAATACAACATCTCGTTTCATATTTCAAAACCAAATAATTCTGCAAAGTAATATTGTTCTTTTCAAATGAAGAGCAAAATACTGCATATCCACAACTCTTAGGTAGAAAACTTTTAAATGAATGTTGAGAGCTTGACTTCCTTCTTTATCTTCTATTTCAAACTTTTCAACAACTTAAGTATTCATCATGGACACTGATTTTTCCCTCTGCCATAACATAACGGCCTCAATAGTTCAATCACTTTTGCCATGCTGCTGTACCCTTTATTGTCTTTACTTAGTTTGCTTTCACATTTCACTGTACACTGGGTAATCCCAAGTACCCTCAAATAATGAAATATAGGAACTCAGTGCATGGACATGATGGCACATACTTTAACTGGTCTCCATGCCCCATTTATAATTATGATACACATTGTTCTGACATTGAAGAGAATCTTTTGAAAAAGTTTGTCAGAGTGAAGAAAGAGGGGTGGGTATTTGGTTTAATGATTGGGATTCCAGTTAAGTTGCCCATGTCTTACATCAGGGTTTCTGAGTTAAATTCCTAGTTCCACTCTGTGTGCCCAACTTTTGGGAAAATGTGGAGCCTGGGAGACAGTAGTGGTGGCTCAAAAATGGGACTTGCATCACCCTATGCACTGAGTTCCTGCCCCTGAGCTTCATCCCTACTCAACCCTGACTGTGGCTGGCATCTGGGGCATGACCTGGGGCATGACCCAATGAATGGCACTCTTTCTGTTTCTGTCTGCCTATGTCTCTGCCTATTAGATAAACAATACATAAAATGGTGGGGCATGAAATGTAGGTTCATTCTGGGAACTGAAGAGTGAGTAGAACATAAAATGTAGAAAAACATGCACACAGCATTATTTGTTATAATAAATGCATTAAAATTTTAATTGTGTCCTTATAAATTATATAAAAGAACTAAGAGAGGATTGTTATAGTAAGATTGCAGATACCTAGATATGCCCAAAACCTTCTGGATGAGAATTTCCAGATGCTGAATTCTTGATTACTTGATATTTGATTAAGGCAGTTCCAGTGAAACACAGATTTGGGGGCCATACTTTGCACACTGTATATTATTTGGATTATCATAATAATTTTTAGAGATTTATTCATTTTTATTTGCAAGGCAGATTTAAAGAGAGGAGAGACAATGAGAAAGATCGCCCCTCTGCTGGTTCACTCCCCAAGTAGCCACAATGACCAGAGCTGCGCTGATCCAAAGCTAGGAGCCACGAGCCAGGAGCCAGGAACTTCTTCGAGGTCTCCCACATGAGTACAGGGTCCCATGGCTTTGGGCTGTCCTCTACTGCTTTTCTAAGCCACAAGCAGGGAGCTGGATGGGAAGTGGAGCAGCTGGGACACAAATCTGTGTCCATATGGGATCCCAGCATATACAAGGTGAGGATTTAGGCATTAGGGTAATCGCACTCTACTCTATCATAATAATTTTCTGTTTAGTAGTAGCATTTCATTATCATAAATCCTTTTATTATCATAAAGCATTCATTCATTTTTAGAAAAGTTTTGGAATAGAAAATTTATGTCAGTGTCCAAAAAGGTTGTTAGTTGCTTTTGTTTTCAAGACACTAAATGTATTTCAGAGTCCCTTATAATTAGAAAAACCTGTGTATTTTTGTGTGCGCTGTGTTTCTAGGAAAAGAGCTGATAACCTTGGAGTGATTATCATTACTTCAGAGATGGAGAAACTAAAATAGAAGAACGAATGCAGTTTCAAGAATTCAGACAGTTATTTTTTTCCCTGAACAGTTGGGAAGCCTCTTTGCTGGACAGAATTGCCACTGGAAAGACAAGCGTGTGTGCCTTCAAATCTTTGTGTGCTATTTTCCAGACAAAACCCCGTACTTCAAAGGCTTGCCCTGTTTGACCGTGAAGCTGCCCTTTCATGGCTCTGTTCACTCTTTATCAGCTTTGCTCACTGCTGCTTCTGATAAGTCAGTCTAGTCTTATGGTGTCGGCCCAGCATAATCAAGTGATTTCCGTATTTTTGTCCTGGTTCTCTGTTCCATCTGACTGTGCTTTTGTTGCGAGGGATAGCAAAATCAGTTTCTCCAAAACCACTGGATTGCAAACACAGCAGCTACATGTAGTGGGCTGGGGCCCCGTCCCCATGCTGTTTCTAATTGCTTCTCTTGATGAAGCCCCTGAGGTAGCCAAGACACAAAGCTGAGTCTTTTTCCAACGTCAATGTTGGTCTCAAATGCCTATTTATTTAACACAAACCTGTTCCCTCCAGTGTTAATCATTTCTTTCGCTGAATAATTGTTTTATTGTCTGTTATTCACCAAAGGTGAACGTTTTGAAACAAGTGAGCTTCCTGTTCCCCGTCACATGGCCTGGCAATATTCATAATTCTATAGCAGGAGTCAGCATGCTGCAATTACTATGCAGAGCCCAAGAAGAGCAAAGGAAAGCCAGACACCTGGCAAGCTTGTGAGATCATTATTGATCCTTGTTGTGTTGAGAGCAATATCTACTTGTTCAGGTATCTGCTATGTGCTGCTTGCCTAGCTAGGAGCTTGGGATCCAAGTGGTTATTAGGAAACAGTGTATACATGAAGATTTAAGTGTCAGAGTCATGTAGATGGGGAGGTGGCTGCGGTTTCCAAGTGCATTAAGGACATGGCTGGTAATGAAGAGAGGAAACAGCTGCTAAGAAGGAAAACAGAAAATAACTGCTCCTTTGGACTGGACTTGAGTTTTCTTTATACTCATCATCACCCTGAATTACATCAATTTGACAGTTTGCTCGGGAAAAACAAAACAAAACAGAAGACAAGCACATGGAGATGGTTACATTTCCAAAGAGCTTAGGTGCTGTAACCATCTCAAGTTGCTTCTTAAAGAGGCTGAAAGTGCATCACTCTATCACTGACATCTGTTAGAGACATACTGTCCAGCCTGGAGGAATTAGGAATTAATCTCTTCCAGAGATCGCATGTTTGAAACTCTGTTTGAAATCAGAACTGGCCCCAGAGAATAATATTACTAGAAATATATACAACATAATGAAAGGAAAGACTGCAGTTGGTTAGGATGTTTTTCTTTTTCTTTTTTTTTTTTTTTCCCTGAAGCATATTGTTGGATTAACTGGCCTCTTACTGTTTAGACTTTATAACTAAAATACACTGCAATCATTGCTTCAAAGGTTCTGGATTCAGACTCCACCAAATTAAAGTCTCTGAACTGTACAGCTTAATTTTTAATCTATTTAAATGCAGTTGTGCAAGCAAATAAAATTACTCACACTAGTTACTTAATGTTGTGCTAAAAACATAATGGTATAAAATAAAACACACTTTTCTGAGTAATACGTCTGAAAAGCCTTTTGCAAAATAAAACTGTACAACTCCCCCCACGTTTATGAAAAATCTCAAAATATTTAATAGTGCTTAAAATCCACAGGCTTACATTTTATGTTGCAAATATCAGCATTTCTCTTTAGTGATTTGTTTTGAAATCTGGCAGGAAGCAGCGATCAGGGGATGGGCTCCCCCGCCCCACCCCATGCGATAGTGTAGATACGATCCACATGGGCAGTCTGACGGTAAGCTCTCAGAGTACTAGGGAGCACAGAATTTCAGGCAAACACATAGAACTGTGAGCATGTAGTCAAAGTGGGGTGAAGAGACTGTGTCAGAGGCTCGGAATGAGAAGGTGCTGCCTGCTAGGAGATTACGGGCAGAGGTAACAATAGAATTAAGTCGGAATGTCGAACAGAATGGAATTTTATAGAATCAGCTGGCTTCAGCTTATGTGCCTTTCCTCCCATACAAGTGGACACAGGTAATGTTCTTGCCACCAAGTCCAGGTGGTCACGTGACAAACTGCATTCTCAATGGTGTTTTCATTTAATACCAGGTGCTCCCTCCTATTTTAGAAGCTTGGAGTATTCTTTGTGTAAGCAAAAGCCTGTCTAACCAGTCAGAGAGGTGACTTGAGGTAAAGTGCAGAGGAGAAATGATGTAGACTTCTTTCTAACCTGGCAAAGGTTTGAATCTGAAAAGTCCAGGGATGTCAATTCAAAGGTTCAATAGTCTGAAGGAGCATGGGGCATTGGGAACCAGCAAATCAGTTTTTAATGTTTCATTGCTTTCCTTCTTTCAGGCAAAATTAAATAGCTAGTGCTAAAACAAGTCTTTCCACATCACCAAAGCCAACTCATAAATAGAAATTCTCTGGTACTCTTGCCCTGAAGGTTTGGTACTTTTGAGACATTTGGATAATCATGAAGTCTATTTAACATAGCTCATGGCAATCTTTAGTCCATTCAGCTAAAGTTACATTTTGCTGTAGTCATGTATCTCCCTCAAAATGCACAGTGAGGTTACAGATGTTTTAAATATGATATTTCTCAAAGTTCATAAGAAGTTGAATTGAGATAAAGTTATTTTAGTGCATAGAAAGAGAAACCTATGAAATGCATGCACACAAAGTTTCTATGACATGTTGATGGAAAATGTATATTTTGGAGAAAGTATGCATGAGTTTCAAAAATTTTGCAGCAAAATACTTATCTTTTCTTTACATTTTTCCATGAACATTTTGAAGCTCCCTCATATCTAACTTTTTTTCAAAATGTTACATAATACAAGTATAAGGCCAGGACATAAAGCGGAACTTGAGTTTGGGCATTTAATGTTACAACCTCACCTTTAGGACAGCTGACTTCGAACTTGTGTGTTGAAATCTGAGGTTACCTACAATCTCCAAGGATTCCTAAAAATTAGTAAAGCAAACAGCATTTTCCATCTATAAATCTGCTACTCCTTAAACTCTTTCTCTTTCCACTTCAAAAATATCTTAATGAATGAATTCTGATATCAGGGTTTTTTTTATATATATAACTTTAGTAGTGTATCTGAATGAAGGCTTCATTAAGAAAATTTTTCAAAAGCCACTAGCGAATCCAAGTATTGGAGGAATGATGATTATTTCCTTAAGCTCAGGTTCATTATCCACATATATGACCAATTCAGTCCAGAGAAAGTTGCCCAAGACCAGATGAGATACTGGGAGATATTACCCTGTGAGAGGTCTGAGAAGTAGCAAGAGGAATAGATTTAATGTCGGTTAGGATTATTGAAGCCTATAGGAGTAGTTAGTCCTCTGTAGATTTTTCATTTGATGGTAAAAGGGGGCTCAACAAGGGCTACCAGAGCCTTGTTCAAAAAGAAAATCCATGGTATTTATTAATGGTTTGTTATGGAGTATAAGTGAGAGCTATTGCTGATCTAGAGTCTCAACAATGCACTGATGATACAAAAACCTGATCATCGCCCACATAAGAGGAGTAGAGAAGTGTTGGGAAAAGATATGATTAGTTTTTATGTCTTCCAATACAATTCTTGAAAGTCTGAGATACTATTCAGGAACTGGTGATGGTAAAGCCACCACCTATGATAATAAGCATCCCATAAAGGTGTTGCTTTCTGTCCTGACTGCTTCACTTCTGATCCAGCTCCTGGACAATGTCACTGAAAAGGCAGCAGAAAATGGATCAAGTCCTAAGTATATGCACCCATCTGAGAGAGCTGGAGAAAGTTTGGGTTCTTGGCTTCAGTCTTGCCCAGCTCCCAGCTATTGGAGCCTCTTGGGGAATGAATCAGTGAATGAAAGATCTCTCTCTTTTTCTCTCTCTCCCCACTCTCCCCCTTCTGTATAATTCTAAAGTTCAAATAAATAGGTAGTTTATTAAAAAAGAAAAGTTGCAATTCATGTGTGGCCTTACAGGAAAAAAAAAAGATGGTGTAGTGAAACTTTGAAGTCAAACAAGGATATTGGTCTTCAGAAAAATGAACAGGACACAATAAACAACACAAACTTGGACTGAACTCTAGGAAATCTTTCTATTCTCCTCACAAATAGTAAATGGCTCTGAAAGGATATATGTTTCAACAGTATTAATTCCCCAATTTAAAGATGCTGACTTATAAGGCTTCAGAAGTGCTTTCATTTTTAACACTGACAGAAAAAGCATGATTACGGACTTGTGTCTTTAACTAATTTAGGTTTTAGTCCAAAAAGAGAAGACACATCATTGTTCTGATCAAGACCCACAATTAATAACAATTGGTTGCACTTGACTCTGCTTAGGCTATAAGCACCATGGTCAGTGGTTAGATGATAAGAGTACACCTTGTCCAGTTCTCCACATCCTTGCCAGCCCAGGTTAGGATAGTCAATTAGTCATCCAGCTGTGGTCCCTAAGGTAGGAAGTGGGTATGTTTGTGTGGAGTGAACTGAAATCCATATATAATCTGCATAACAGGTTGCAAACATCTTTGAAATATTTCAAGACAAAAATATTGCATTTAAAAGGAAGACATTATTATTGGGAGTGGTAATAACACTAATGATAGTAATTAGTGTTGTAATAAAAATACAAACAAAGAAAATGAGAAAATGCATCTTTAATAGTCTGGTGATAGTAACACAAATCCAGACGAAACCAGCAAGTGAAACCAGCTTTTTGCTTGCTATTTAAAATTGACAGGGACTTGCCCACTGAGAATATTCAGGTCCTTAAAGGAGGTTTGTGAAAGTTCTAACCACAGATAAGAGATATTCATGTGCAATCAAATGGCTGCTCTGTTTCTTGGTTACAGTGATTCTAACAGCAGCATCTTCTGAAAGCAAACAATAGCTGGACTACAAACACTGTGTGGACTCACGTGCTGTCAAGTGGCAAGAAAAATGTATTTCTTATCTACTAGTTGATGATTCCTCTTTCTGTGAAGATACAGAAAGAGCCTGCTCTATTGGGAAGAATGGTATGGTTGTACCTTATTGCCTTTCCTTGCAAGTGCTGTTGGTAAATGTGAGATTTGCGAAATGCAGATTCTCTATGTTAATAGATAGGTAGAGAGCCAGCAAAGAGAGCTTTTAAAGCTAGAGGTGTGTCCAAAGATAATGTAGGTTTCCTGGTGTTTGTATTCTGAAAGGTAGAAACCGCCCTATGGAAATGATCTTGAAGGACGACCAAGTTAATAATAGCAGTGCATGTTTATCCATAAACTAAGGAGTCTTTCCAATCTCCAAGTTTCCTTCCTCTGACACATATTTGTTTGTATGTGTGTGTCTTCTCATCCATATGACAAAATAATGCAGCAGGCATTCCAACAGGAAATGCAAAGCATGAGTGTCCCGAAGTGCTGGTGCTGGCAGGGACCTCTTCCAGAAAATATGGGCTGGAAAATGTCCTGCGTTGTTGTAATTCTGCATTTAAGAACTGGTTTGAAATGTCTAGGTGTTGTGATTTTCTTTTGGGAGGAAGAAGGGGGTGAAATTTAGACAAAGAGAGGCTTGATTTGTGGTATTTGGCACATGATCTTGTTTCAGAAATGAATTACAATTTATTCTCAGGGATGAATGGTTTGGCTCACATTTAAAAGTATGGCACAGATAAGGTGACAAGATTAATATGCTCTTTATATTGTAATGGGAATTATCCCTCTGTATTAAAATTACTTGATAAGAGAACAAAAGTCAGTGCAATCACTATGTTTACAAGTTCATTGATCCATTCATTTATGTGACAAACATTTATTGCTGTTTAATTAAGGCCATAATTGGGTTACCTCAAAATTATATGTGGGTGTGAATAATTCTAAATCATTTCCTATTTGAAACTTGCTAGGATTATTATATTGTTAACTATGATATATGGAGAAATTCAAGACTAGGAAGCTAGAAGAAAATATGTGCTTAATTTTTTTTTTTTTTAGTGATTTCTGCTTTCATCACTATATTATGTTCTTCTCTTCATCCGGCGCCATTTAATTTTCATGTAATAGTAGTAATCATTATTATCCCTATGTTAAGGTAAAACAAAAACTAAAATAAGGCTTGGAGAGCTCATATCACTTTGTCAGAGCTACTGCAACAAAGCACCTCACACTGATTGGTGCAAATAAGAACTTTTTTTTTCCTCACAAATTTGAGGTTAGATGCCCAAGATTAAGGTGCTGGAGAGGGTCCTTTCTTTGTAGGTCTCTTTCTTGTCAGTGACCCTCTTCTCCCTGTATTTTTTGATGACTGTCCTTCTATATATGTATGTGTCTGTGTCTGATACCAATCGTATCAGTTTAGGGTCCATTTTATGAACTTACTTGCATCATCCTAAAGGCCCTATCTCCAAACACGGCCACATTCTAAGAGTCATATTGGATTATGACTCCAATATATAAAATTTAGAGGAAGGAAGGGGAAAGAGAGGAGAAGAGTTCAGTCCATAACGGAGATTAGAAAGATGACAAGGAGAGTAGAAAGGCCAGGACGTGACAATTCCTCTTTCCCAATTTATGAGCCTTAGGATGGCTCTATACAGTAGTGTCTGTCTTATGTTCCTGGCTAGGGTCTTTATTATATACCTACTGTGTGCAACACAATGGTGTGGGAATTGAGGGAAGAGTAGCAGGTGAGAATTCCCTGTCCTCAAGGAGCCCACTGTGTGCTGCTGGGGCCAGACAACAAGCCACACACTCACAAGATTTACTTGCTCATTATACAAGTACCCTATAGGAAACATACAGGGTGATGTGGCAAAGCATGATGGGCAGGCATGGGAGAGGGGATGGCTGCTGTACATGGGAGGACCCCAAAAGTCCTGTGTAATAAGGAGATTTTGGGACTGAGATCTGAGAGGGGAATGTGCCAGGCCTATGAACTTGTAGGGGAAGGACATTTCTGCTGAATAGAGAGACAGATGCCAAGTTCCTGAAGCAGCACATAAAGGTCTGGGTTATGTAACACCTGTGTCTGTGTGTCAAACATTCCATGCTTCTCAGCAGGGGCATTTCTAAAAGCCTTTTTTTTTTTTTTTCCTTTTTAGTTATTCTCATCTTGCTTGAAAGGCATAGAAAGAGAGAAGTCAAAAATGAGAGACAGATCTTCCAATCATTGGTTCAAACCCCAAATACCTACAACATCCAGGGCTAGGCCAGGTCAATGCCAGGAGTCCAGAAACCACTATGGGTCTCCCACACGAAGGGACAGATTACCTAACTACTTGGGCCATCAGCTGTTTCATCCCAACAGGATACACATTAACAAGAACCTAGATGGGATGCAGAAGAACCAGGAATTGAACGAGATGGTTCTATATGGGATGAAGGTATCCCAAGTGGTGACAAGACCACTGCACCGAATGCCCATACCAGCATGGACTTATTGCCCCCAACTTTACTTGAGGAAGCAGAGGAAATCAAGCAAAGAAGAATCAGTGCCCTAAGTTCTAGTTACAACTTCAGCACCTACTCATTGTGGAATCTGGAAGGGCACTTTCTCTAGCTGAGCCTCAGCATCCCCAAAGGGGAAACAGGAAGTCCTGTGTCACAACACGAAACACCCATCCTGCCACAGCCCAGAGTACACTGTGATGCATAAACAGTATAATGTGAATGACAGGGCTTCTGTATGTTAAACTCTGCGTGAAGAGGTCCTGTGGCCGCTGCTGCAACTTGCACATCCGCCTCTCTGTATACATGCAGGGTATAGCTCCCCTAGCACTTAGCTAAAGGTAAGCCTCACCCAAAGCCTCCCGGTTTAGTGAGTGATGAAACTAATTTACTGTGGCAAAACATACAGGAAGCTAATAGGTCATTTCCCCTCCTTCATTAAATACTCAGAGTGAAGTTAGTTATTTTTGTTTAGAGAGAGGTTCTCACAGCATGTTGCATTCCTTTTGATAACTCAAGCATGAACAGGCATGTCCTCAGTGACTGGCACGTGGAGGTGGCCAGTCAAGACTGTCTTTCCAGAAAGTCCCTAGAACCATAAGAACGATGTCTGAGTTGATGCCTTGGGGTTGACATCCACATTGCCACTCCCAGCTATGACCCTCTAGGTGCAGGTAAACCTTTGACAATAAATCCTATACTATAGTGGAGAATACAGGTGTTGGAAGTGGAAAAAAAAGCAAATGCACAATTGTCAACTTGTCCCAGCCCACATGTCTTCACACATACTCTTCCCCTGTTTGGAAGTCTCTTCCTGTGACCGGCTTTTCCCATCCATCTTCTTCTAGCCAAAGTGGCTGGCATTCTCAGGGGAGGTTTTCTTGAAAAAGTGACATCACTTGCCTCTCCTCACCGCAATCATTTCTTATAATGTCTACTTCTTCTATTTATCTTCCCAACTGATCACTCTGAAAGGAAGTGGTTTCCATATTCTATCATCAATCAGACAACAAACTGTGTGAGAGGAGAGACACTGCCATGTTCACCACTGCATTCCACTCCTCAAAGGCAAAGCAGATGGTCAATCAACACCAATGAGTCACTGAATGGGTGACGTGGGGGTGGGGAGGGAAAGGAGCATCTTTGGGACAACCTAGGCCCAGAGGAGCAGGTTGATGCTCTAAACAGGACATTGTTATTTGGATTCTATTCTAGCCTTGGGTTTGGGGCACATGGTTTCCTGGGAATAAGAGATACAGAGGTTCCATAGGAAAGTCAATTAATTTCAGAGGAAAGTTGGGTAGAGCTGATTTCACAGCTTGGCTTTTGCGACCAAGTAGGTATGAAAGGATTTGGGGAAGTCACTCCACCTTTCACACTTGATCTTAGCCAAAAGACCGAGAAGCGATGTCATTCCACCTTTCTACCATCAGTTTCTGTTTACAAAGACCAGAAATAACACTACCCTGCACAACTGTGGGAGGTATTAAAAAGTATTTTCAGAGTACCTGGCATGAAGAATGAGCTTAATCAATAGTATAATTACTATTAATTGAGTGCTGCCCAGGACAAGCCACTCCGCATTTCTACTCAAAGAAATTTTATATAAGAACCTAAGATCCCTACTGACAATACAGAGAACCAGTGGCGAGTGCAGACCTGATTTCCCACATTGTGGCCTTGTGGAGCCTTTTGGTTTATTTGCCTCTCTAAGATCACAGGAATCCTGTGCCTGAGGGTACAATGGCTCTTTTCTCACTGATCAAAAGTTTTTCAACTTCTCAGAAGAAAGCTGTTGAAATCACTCAATATGCAATCCCTTGATATGAAGGTCAGGAAGAGAGGATTTCAAAGAGCCCAAAAAGCAGACCTCTAAGCAGCAGGGGTCACCCTTGGTGGTGCACTGCAGTTTGAGGGAGAGGAGTCTCCCAGTGTACCTGGTGTTGCTTTAAGCTGATTTCAGCAGGCTTCCCCCCCCCCCCCCCACCGGCGGGGAGCAGGCACAGGAAGGATGTATGCCGGATGTGTGCAGGTGTTCCACACACACTATTCTTATGACATGTTTGCTGAGGGATGACAAGTCATCAGCTTCCCAGGAGCCGTTGCCTAGGTTGCCTAGTCCTTTCTTCAACTTATGAGTCATGAAAGGCTCCAGGCCATGTTCCCAGCAGAAGCTCTCCACCAGTGACACAGAGTGCCATGGTATCATTTCCCAGCCTCCCCCTTCTTTTCTGAACTATCCCAAGAACAAATCCTGGAAGTCAAGCATATATAATAATAAATTCTGAAAATGACAAGAGTATTCCTTAGAGCAAAGCACACGCCAGGACAAGGATGAATATAGCTCTTGAATTTATTTCTGCATCCATCTCATTCTTTGCCCTGCCCATAAAAAAGCAGAGTCTGAATGCCCACACTCTCCTTGGAGATCCCAGGGTTTTTTCTGGATGGCAGTGGGCTCTTCTTCTTCAGAATCCTTCTGAAGAACCCCTTCCTCAAACCCCACCAGTCCTTCCTCAAATGGGGATCCCATGAAGAATGATGCACAATTCTTTTATTTTCTTCAGAGGACTTGAGCACTGACAAGAGAAGAAATTGATCTTTTTTTTTTTACCTTCTACTAATAGTAAAGAGATGCCATTCCTAAACAGCTGGGATTGACAGCCACCTTCCATTAGTCAGGTTTAGAACCACTCTAAACACTTGTCCCATGAAACTGAGAAGTGAGGCGCTGGTATCATGGCACCATATGTTAAATCATGGCTTGCAATGCTGGCATCCCATATCAAATTACAGTCCAATACCAGCTGCTCCACTTCCATTCAGGCTCCCTGTTAATATGCCTGGAAACGCCCCAGTAGAGGATCCAAGTGATTAGCCCCCTGCCAGGCTAAGACCAGAATATAGTTCTAGATTCTTGGCTTTGGGTTTGGCACAGCACTGGAATGTTGTGAAAACGAGCCAATGTGTGGATCTCTCTCCCCATCTCCTTCCTCCCTTCTTACCCTCTCTACAGTTCTGATTTCTGATTTCAAATAAATAATAAGATAAATTTAAAAAGGCAAAAAAAAAAAAATAACTGAAGGCAAACGTAAGCCATCTTTCCTCAGTCATGTTTCCCCTTAGTTTTTCATTAAGCTAATTAGCATTCATTACTCATTGCATTTGCTAGGAACTTATGCACATACATTATCTGGAATCTAACAGCCCAGAAGACTGTTGCTACCCACATTTTATCTTATACAATAAGGAGGGTGAAATAACTGAGTGACAATGCACTGTAATCGAACCACAGACTTGAGATTTGAATCAAAATTGATCCTAAAGAAATCCTTCTACCATCTCCTTTCTCCAGCCTCTGCAGTATACCTATCTTAGAGTGCATTTATCCTAACTGCACTTTTCAAAACTGCACTTAAACAAGCCTGCCTTCTTGGTCTGTCTGCCCTGCCTACAACTCCTCTTCCCGTTCCCCTTTGCACTTCACTCTTCTTAGATTTGTTATCTTTCTTACATTTTCTCAATGGGCCACTCTATATAGTCCATTAGTTTTACCACCTTGGTCCCTGTTCCAACTGGCAATACATAAATTAAACAGTTTTGAGTCATAGTGCATTTCCTCACCATGCTTCCTATGTGACTAAGCAATGCGGCCCCACAGATTCCTGTCTTATTTCCCCCCAAGTGCATATTTATATTTGAACACTAACAACTATAGTTCTGTTTATAGCTTCTTCCTGAATCCCATCAGTATACCTTTGAAGAGATGGGCTACTCTTTCAAAGGGCAAGTATTTTCTTCACATAAATTTGCAAGATACTTTTTTTTTAAGATCCATTGAATATATTATCCCACTTAACCCTCTCAATTCATAGATGTGTTATTCTTTCCCATGTAGCTGGTAAGGAACCAAGGACACAGAATAGTAATTTCCAGGAGGAAATCAGAATGGGCACAACAGAAGTTACTTCTAGCTTAAGGGTATGATTATACATAACGGTATAAAGTGTCACCCATTCCTAACAAACTCTAAGTTATGGTATCTAAGCAGTGCTTGAAGATGAAAGTAAGTAGAACTGGAAATATCATTTCAGACTGCATATCCAAACTTCCTCCCACAATGACTGGCACTGAACATTTCTCAGGGCCAAGAGCCCACCTCCTTAAGCACAGAGCTTGCTATTGACAACATGTCAGGGTTAGCTACACCACTGATGCACTTTTTCCAAGCATAACTAGTTTGCTGCAAACACTCTGATAGCAGCATAAAACGTTAAATCCATTCATGGGATAATCAAGGGCTCTAGTATTTCAAGTGCTAACTAACGGCTGGTAAATGTGCTAAGAGGTTTGTTAGGAGTCAGTTCACGAATCCCATGGGATAGCTAAGAGGTCTCTGTGGGCAACTGTTTTTAGACAGCTCATCCTTGGTAGAATCCGAGTTATCTTCCTGTGTCAGTGTGTACTTCCGAGTACGGGAAGTCAACAACATTATCTTCCAAGGTTTCTTCATTGTTTGTGTTGAACAAACTTCCATTTTATTAGATACTTTAAATGGAACTTCATTATAGTTTTTCATTGGATTTTTAAAAATCAGCTTCTTGCAAGTTCAACAGCAGCTATTTTGGCATGGGAAACATGGCTTGTTTTTGAAAAACAATAGAAATGATGTTTGTGTTAATGCAGGTTTGAGATTTTTCTTCTCAACATAAACTACTCTCAAAGAAACATTATAAGGACAAACAGTGGCATTGAGAAGGTCCAGCATGAATACTCAGGTGAGATAGTCTGAAAAAGAAATGGAAGGAGACCAGAAGAATCATTGAGGGGAAGAGATTGTAAACAACCTTAAAGGCAATATTGATTTAAAAAAATATAGCAGTAACCAGCTGTGTTTGGTCCCAAGGGCTGCCATAACAAATTTCAACAGAATGGATTGCTGAAAAAGATGAAAATGTGTTCCTTCTTGATTCTAGAGGCTATAAATCCAAACCAACTAATCTACCAGGTTCATTGTTCCTGTATTAACTATGGAAGAACCTGTCTTACGCCACTGTCCTGGCACCAGTGGCTCCCAGTGATCCTGGTCATTCCTTGGCCTTTAAGGTGTCGGTCCAATCTCTGTCTTACTACAGTCCTTAAGTGCCAGGATGTTTCCTAGTGCATCATTAGATGGCCTTCTTTCCTATGTGTTTCTCTGTGTCTTTGCATGACCTTTTTTCTAAAGCTATCAGCAATTGGATTTTAGGAAACACTCTAATCCAATATTACCTTGCCTGAATTAATCACATCTGGGGGGGGGGGCGGAAATAAAGACTTTTCTTTCTCAATAGAAACACATTCTGAGATTTCCAAGTAGGATGACATGTGGAGGAGATTCTATTCAATCAGTAACATTACTTTCAGAAATATCTAATTACTTTAAGAAGTGTATCAGTATTTCAGCAATACGCATAGAGGGTGGTTGGATGGGGAATGTAAAGGCCTGGATACCCTACAAGCTTGCTCTGACATGAAATTTGTCTTAGGGGCTGTGTCCTGAAGGAGTCTAAGAATCTGTATCATGAGATCCCTGAGCGGGTTTCAAGGCCTCCATCACTTTTACAAGATTATATGTGCATTGTTGTATAGAAGGCATGCAGACACTGGAAAACAGAATTTCTGCCCTTTTTTTTTTTTTTTTAAGTCTTCCAAGGGGAATTCGATAGAGTAGGAACAACTTTGTCAAGTCGTCTGTGCAGTCCACGGAATCATTCCGATTTCTGAACACACATTTGATGTCATTCGTTTTTCTCTCATTTTATGACACATTCAGAGTTTCTGGGTAGTAGCTTAAACATATAGCCTGCAGGATTGTTTTATTTGAAAAGTTTCTGACTCATTAATTTTCAGGCTTCTCTCCCTAAATAGCACATAGGTGGATCCGTTTTTACTTTGCTCACTTTGTATGTAATAGAAAATATAAATGAAACTCAGAACTTGGAGAAAAATAGCTAAAGTCAACATAAGAAGAAAGAAACACAGCTGAGCAGATATACAGCTAAAAATGCAGGATTTGGTATCAAAGGATTTGGAACAAAGTTAGTGAAAGAAGGGAAATAAGGAGAGAGAGCAATGCTGGAGGTTAGGCTATGGGATTAGCAGCTTGATGGCAGGGCTAACTTTCCTTCTGAGTCTACCATCACTTGACTGGCATGTTAGTGCCAGCTCCTAATAAACAACCATCTCTCAGGTATAAATAATGATCCCATGTGATGACCAGTTTCATCAAGATCGCACATTCTCTACCATGTGTTAAAAATAATTCTTTCCCTCTGTCATTCATAGCCCCTTCAATAGCTCATCACTTGCTACCACTGCTGGCATTGCAGGAACTGGGAGTAGCAGTCGATGGATGAGCTGGCCTCCTTTTAATAGCTTATTCATAATTTTTTTATCTGCCTGTTTTTTTTTTTCTAAATTTCTCCCTAGCTTTGAAATTTCCTTACAAAAGGATGCATGAGAGGAAGGAAAGTGGACTAGAGTCTACGAACTGCTCTTTGCTGACAATTTTGTATGACATCCTCTTACTACAGAATATGAAATTCATTTCCATGGTATTATATTGAAATGGAAAAATTCACTTCCTTCGGTGAGGCCAAATTTAAAATAATGAAAAGTAAACAGAAAATGAGGGGAAAAGGTTTCTTCAAGGAAATTTATGCTAGCTTTCTCTAATTGCTCTCAGACTGACTTCATCTTTTGTAAATAGAATAAGTGAAAATGCACCAAGTTTACACAATCATTCATTGGGATGTCTAGTACAGGGATATTTCAGAGGCTCATGTATGCCTCACTTAACAACTGACTTATCAGAAATTCCTGAACTGACAACAATTGATATTCCTTTCAGATAATTATTAAAAAGCTCTCCCCCAGCCCCAAAACCCTTCATAAGTGAATAGCAGCTATCCTGCCAAAAGCAGACATTCTGTACATTCTTGTTAATCAAAAGCATAAATTTGATTAGCCTGAGTCCTCCTCCACTAAGAATGCTGAGTTCATGATTGCCCTTTAGAGGTCAGTGAAAAGAATGAGTGACACTGTGCAGGGTTGGTGATGGCATGCTCCACTATATTGATCATGGAAAGAATTCCAGGCAGGCAGAACTTTAAATCAGCCAAGAAAACTAGTGCAACATTTTAAGGTTGGAATAAAAGGGCGATGGATAGGATAGGGGAAACAGAGGGGAAACTGCAGCCCCCAGAGTTTCTGTCTATCAGATGACATGGGTGTTGTCTGAGGGCCAACTTCGTCACTGTTAGATTTGTCACTCTTTTTAAAGAGTTGGAGCCACTGAATATTGCCTGCAGGCTTAATAACAGTATAAATATATATGAATATATATATATATATATTCCAGACTTGTCATTGTTGTTTTCTTGTAATCAATTTGTTATTTTCTAAAAAGCTGGGAAAATCAGGCCGAAGTCAGGAGCCAAGAACTCAATCAGGGGGACCCAACTGCTTAAGCTATCGCTTGCTGCCTCCTGAGATACCTGTCGGAGGAATCCGGAATGGAGAGAGTAATCAGGCATTGAACCCACGCATTTGATAAAGACTCCAATTACACCAAGTGCCCATCCATGTTCAGAAATATTTTCAATTTTTCTCAGTTTTGTTCTTATGAGCATTCTGAATTTCCTAGCTCTTCATTGTCAAGGAGGGACTGTGTTGCATGCGGTAGAATGTTTAGCAGCACCTGTGACCTCTGCCATGGTGGTTGATGTCACAGAATTCACTCTCCCCAAGCTGATACAAATAAACATTTCTCCAGGCACTGTCAAATGTCCCCTCAAATCATAGCTAGTTGAGAGCCAGTGATTTAAAAACTATCAGGAACACAATGATTCACCTTGAAATTCAAATTTTGTTCTCCAATTATGATCATGTACAATAGAATAATAAAATTTGAAGATGTGACAAAATAGTGAAAATTTGGTGATTTTGCTTTGTTTTATCTCCCTACTATTGGGGAAGGAATGGTATAGCTCTCCACTTCCCTGTCTTGTGCATTGGCCATCCCAAGCTGCTCAGCCCTACTCTCTTCTTCTCAGGAAAGAAAAGTCCCCTTCCCTTTAAAAATACGGAGGTGCTTTCTTCCCTGCAGTCTTCCATCTTGTTACTGACACATACAATCTGTGCCTTCCAGGCTGGAGGACTCTGAGTGGCAGGGACTCTTAGGCAGAGCAAGGGTGCTCATGTTTTGCAGCTTGCTGGCTGTGATACCTACCTAGAAGGGATGTTCTAATGTTTCTGAGACTAGTTTGAAGGTGCTGGGGGAATTTGTTAAGGGATTTAAACATTCCACTGATTGATCACCTGAACTCCTGCTGGTATACGTGTGGGTTAGGTCTGGGGGCTGGGCCAGGCTGGGTCCGTTCCTAACACCCACTGGCAGATATGAGAACGAGGATGGAGTGCAGGAAAGGCTGGGTCAGGTCACAACACAACATTAGCCAGTTCATACATTAGGGCTAGTTGGGCTGGGATAGGCTACAGCACCAATCAGTATGAGCTAGAACTGGGGGCAGACCAGGCTAGGCCAGGCTACAGTACCCACCGTGAAATGCCAGTGTGAGGCATGCCATTCCAGATTGGACCACAGCACCTACCAGAACATGCAAGACCCCATAGTGTGTGTGTGTGTGGGGGGAGACAGGGGCATGTCTGCTGGGCCACTGCTCCACTTGTGAGCATAAGAACTGGGGCCAGGCAGGGTTAGAACATCTGTTGGCCTGTAGGTGAACTAGGTTAGGAGGACAGCCAGGCTGGGCTAACCAACTGAATCCCCCGGTGCGTGCATGAACTAGAGTAAGTACAGGCTGGTTGGTCTTTGCTGCAGCATCAGCTGGTGAGTGCTGGCACTGGGGGCAAATCTGTCAAGCTAGACTGCAGAACCACCTGGAAAGTGCAAGATTTGGGGCTGGGAGTGGGCCCGCAGGAAAATTGTGGGCACTGGTACACATGAGAACCACAGCTGGGAGTGGGCCTGGTTGGACAGGTAGTGGCACCCACTGGCATCAGTGTGGGCTGGATAGTGGGGTTGGTTGGCCTGAGCCAAACTTCAATGCCCACTGATGTATACTAATGCTGAATGGGATGTGGGACAGCCCAGACCAGTCTGCTGTACATATTGGCAAGCACAGGAACCAGAGCTGGGGGCTGGCCTAATGAAAATTGTTGGGGGGGGGTGTCACTCTGACTAGGCTACAGTTCCCACTGGTGTTATGTAAAGGCTGTGTGGTGGGCAGGATCACTCTGGGCCACAGCATCTCCTGGTTTACATAACAGAGACAGGGCTGGAAACAAAACTGACACAGCAGTTACAACTACCAGTGTGCATAGGCTGATGTGGGTGACAGACTGAACTGGACACAGCACTGGCAAGCATATGCAAGAATCAGGTCTGGGATCACTTTGGATGAGGTTTCTTTGAGGATCTCCCTCCCCACTCCCAGATACTCAGTACTCTAACCATGGAGAGAATTACAGAATTTGTGGTCTATGTGGACAGCATGTATCAGAACTGGGCCTCCTCAGGCCTAGATGGAACAGTGCACAGTATGCCTAGATGCACATAGAGGATATTGCAGCCCATTTGGGGCCTTCGGAGGACATCTGGTACCATAAGAGGAAGGAGAAGGAGGGCAGAACAGATTGATCAACTATCCCAGCCAAGCACTGATAAGCAAATATCTGGGTGAATGGTGACTCTAAGGTGGGCTATGTCAGCCAATAAACCTTGGAAGGATTCCCTCATCCTTGGACTGGTGAGATGAACAGCATTTTTAGAACTATAGAAACCATGAAGCACAACACCTGGAGCATGATCCACATCAGGGACCCTGGGATATCATCAGGGAGCCATTCCCCATCCCTGGGTAATGGGGCTAGGTGCTGCTTCTCCCTTTATCTCCTCCCTTCCTCCATATGCAGGAAGAAGAAAAAGAAAATTTAGAAACAATGGTCTCACCTATTTTCCCCTAATCCTAAACCCTTCCCACCCTACATTTACAACTATTACAACTATTTACAACTATGTAAATGTCATCAAAAATAAAGTTAAAAAATAAAATAAAGCAGAACATTACTATTTTAAAAAGAGTCATTATTTTCTGTGTAGATAGTAACACGAACTCTGCTGGGGTCCTAGTTCCAAGCATCCTTTAAGTTTAACAAGTCAACTTCTCCAGTAAATATTGCAAGAAAACATCCAAAATAGAGTTGCTTACTGTAAAGGCTTTTCATCCTTCTTACTGAAGCTTGCTGGGATCTTTGGTCTACTGTACCCTTTTTCCTCAATCTGATCTCTATCAATGTCTTTTGATAAGATAATGAGCAAGGGAAGGTAAATGAGCATCCCAACTCATATCTTGGCATTTCCTTCCCATGGTTACATATAAAGCTTCACGGTCCAAGAATGAAGTCATTACTTGCATTATTATTACAAATGACTGAAGTGCACATAGTTCTCTATACCGTTGGTCTGTCTCCTAGTGCAGCCTTTCACTCTGTGTACCACATCTAATAGAAATGTCGAACATGGATGATAGCCAATCCACACAAAGAGATGACAGCTGGATACTAAAACAGATACCTTTGTTGTGCCACAGATCGCACTAGCTATTATTATTTTTTTTTTTTGCAATTAATCCTATATTTTCCTTTGAGTTGGATCCTAACACTCAATTTTGAGATTAGGAAACAGAAATACAGGGAGATTAAGGTCACATATTAAGTGGCAGAGTGGGCATTCAGACCCAGTCGTGACTAACATTAGGGTCTTTATTAACAGATTGATAGATGATAGATAAACTGAGGAAAGACAGATAAGCCATAATCCTTCATGATGGCACCTTCCCTTACAAAAACTCCCCAAAGAGAATAACTTGATTTAAAAGTTGGTGCCCTTGGATCCCTTTTCCCTGAAAACAGTATAAGGATTTCTCAGAGCAGGATCCCATGAGGAAATGTTTAAAAACTTGTTGAAGCAGCTTCAGGAGTTGTACATTAGAACTAGGGAATCAGAATCTCTAGAGTAGATGGAAGGCTTTTGCAAGAATCTGGATTTTAAAAAATGTAAAAATAGAAATAAAAGTCAAGTAATTCAATGGCCAAGGAAAGTTTCAGAACCACCGAGCTGCTATGAGAAAACATCTCTTCCCTGGCTGGCATAGCTCTGCCTTTCTCCAGGTCTACTTTGTGCCTTTCTCCTCCCTACCTCTTCCCCAGGTGTGAGAATGCATGTCTCTTAGTAGGCTCCCTTGTTCTCTGGCTTCCAGATGAATTCAGCAAGTGGAGGTGAGAAGGGGAAAGCACCAGCAAGAGATCAAAGAAGGGAGATGAGTGGAGCAAGGTCCAGATTCCTCTGGCTCTCTTCCTGCCCAGTCATTGCATATTGCTTGCCATAGCCCTCTAGGGCCTCAGCACCTGCCACGTAGGCCTCTCTATATGAGGAAATATACAGATTCCAGAACCCACAGCATCCCTTTGTCTGTTTACGTTCTGCTGGAAAAACGCATCTTTTTTGCTGTGAGCGGCAGGTACCAAAATGCCTTTTGTTGGTTTCTTGAGAACGTTTCTGTGAGTAATCTACTAAATCTCCAATTTCCCCATTAGGGTGTCTTCCATTTCCTGTTGGAACCCTGACTGATACCTTTACATACATGACACAAGCCTCTGTGATTTGTTTCTTATCACTTATTCTTGCACATTTACCCTAATTGGGGGTTCATGCTGCAAAGTTGCCTCATCTGTTACATCTGTCCAGCTGCTGCAATACTTAAATGAGCTAAATATATAACATACCTACCAGGTGCCTACCATGAGTTTTTAGTTTATGTTGGCTCCTGGTCCCTTATTTACAGCTAGCCATCTCCATCTCATCACTGAACACACTGACTGGTTTGGAAGGCATGGCTTGTTCTTTCGAGAGTCTCCTTGTGCCTTGCCTCCTCCTGCCCTACAGTCATCTATTGATTCTTCCTGAGAGGGACATTTTGTTCACTGTCTTTCCTGATTTGCTCGACCTTACTGGCATGATCTTCAAGGTAGCTGTGTCTTTTCTGCCTGGATACCAGAATTTTCTACTAATTACAGACTGACCCTCCTTTTCTCTGCTGTACTGATTTGAAGGCATCTCAAAACTCCACCCATAGAGATTTCCCAAGCTAAAATGTTTCAGTTTCATGGTGGGCCTATGGTTTTTCAATTCCCAAACATTATCTCTAGAATCCATTGACTTAATTTATGCACAATTATACTTCTAAACAAGAATCTCTCACCATCCGGAATTTCAAAGCTCCTAGCCTAGAGGATTTCTCTGCAACCGATTGTTCTCAGGTTGTCATCTCTGTTAAATGTCCATGTGCAGGTGATGAGAACTTTTTAGCCTAGCTGTAGCAGAAAATTAATTCTCTAGACTGTGCAAAAAGTTAGCTGGTGATATTGACCATGCCTGTTCACTTGACACTGAATAGGAACTCTGCTAGGAACTAGGGTGCTGGTTTCTGCCCACGGTGCAGGCAAGAAGACTATGAATGAGCAGTGATTCTGGATACCCCCACCCATTCACTTGTCCCAACTACCTCTGATTTTTGAAGGTATTTATGTTTGTGAAAAATGACTGAACCCAGACTCTGTCATTGAATTACTCTATGGATTACTCTGTGTGTTGCTATCAATGAACTATAAATGTTTACGGTAGGTTATGATCCTATTAAGATTCTATTTGATTCCTAATGACCCGTTCTACTCCAGCCAGGATCCTATGTTTTGGTTGAAAAATACTACATGCACTGAGGCACCTGCTTCTAGGTTCTGCTTTCCTAGGTATCAGACTTTGTGATACCTTTGTTTAAATACAGTTTTGAAATATCCACATGGTGGATAATTGCCCGCCATAAAGCTTCCTACAGGGTGCTCTGTAAGTGTTGACTCTGGTTGTCTAGACTTCCTGAACTGTGCCTTCTGGATTCTTCATGTGATCTATGTCAGTTGTGTTTTCTTTGGGAGAACGGGGTTATTACATGGTTAGTGCTTCATGGACTCTTTGTTCTGCACCTTCTGTCTGGGGAGAGTGATTTCAAAATCTCTTATGAAGGAGGATTTGAAGTGAGGCTCCATGAGTGCACATTTAGGAATCATCTTAGAGTACACCATGTACAGATAATGGAAGAAGCAGACATTTGATTTCTTCAATTCACATACACTGTGGTTTAGTTTATTTTTGTCTGTTCACCTATAGAAGATAAAATTCTTTTTGAAAATACCCAAAATTATACCTATTTTGAAAAATGGTGGCACTCTATTTTACACATGAATTTTCCTGTGAATAAACAGGACTTTCAAAGATAAAGATACTTTTCTAAGGCTTCAATCTCCTTTCAATTTTTTTTTTTGCTTGTGGAATTTATTAGATTATTTTTGGAGGTTGGAATAAGATAGACATTTATTTTTTGTTTGTCTTTTTGGCCCTATTTTTCCAAATAGATCCCACAGGTAGATCTAAAAACTAAGATAGGTACAAGCCAAAAGTTATGTGAAAATTTTGGAAAATAAATATAAGTTTTAGAAAGTGAAAAATCTATTTTTCAAAGATTTATTTATTTAGGAAGACATAGTTACAGAAAGAGAGAGGCAGGGAGAAAGAGAGAGAGAGAGAGAGAGAGAGAGAATTTTCCAGCTGCTAGATTATCTATATACTGGAAGTTCACTTATCACTGGAAATCTTAGACAGGATCAAACAGTAAGGGATCCAGTACACCTAGTTAAAATAGATTCACCTTGTTCGCAATAACGTAAATCTATAGAAATTTCAGTAAACTGCATTTCTGATGTGTCTGAAAACTCTTTGACATTCATGCATTTACAGACTGCAATAGAAAACCAGAAGTTTGTAAGACAGGTCTCTTTCATTTCTTTTCCAAGGCTGATCCCAGTTATAGATGTGTTAATGCTTTGGGAAAAGTAGAGTATCCCTCACTCTCAGAAAGAAGCAAGCAAGATGGATTTTTTTTTTTGAACCACAATTATAAAGCTTGCTGGAAGTCATCTAATTTCTACATTTCATCTTAGCCAAAAGGCTGAGAAGCGATGGAAGTCATCTATTTCCAAAGATGTTTATCTCTTACCTTATATGGAGAGCTACACGATCACCAAGACTATTACATCTTCAAATATTTGAAGATAATCTCTGTTTGTCTGGTCTGATTGCATCTGACGCCAAAACAGGTTAAATTACAACCATAAGGAACTGGGATGGCTGTGTTCCCTGTACTGCCTTGTGAAAAGCATTGAGTTGTCTTCACAGATCACAAAAATGCTG
This sequence comes from Ochotona curzoniae, assembly GCF_017591425.1. Lineage (NCBI taxonomy): Eukaryota > Metazoa > Chordata > Mammalia > Lagomorpha > Ochotonidae > Ochotona > Ochotona curzoniae. The sequence goes on from NW_024465582.1 coordinate 27,384,491, forward strand.
CTCTCCCCTGGAAGCTCCATGGCTTTGCGGCACAGGTTAGCATTCTAGTGAACATACTGTCACAAAGAACAGCTGCAAAGGTGCACAATGAACTCGGATGGCGCCAATCAGACCCTCTTCCAAAGAAATTTGGAATTTATGTCAATAAATATTTATATGTATATACAAGATTACATAAAAAGTTGTGGGAAGCAGAATTAAAGGATTACTTTGTGGCAAAATATCTTGGAATCTATACATAGAAATTCTTAACAAGTTTTTGGAAAATACAAAACTATGCAAAACTACAAATACAAATTTTGCTTTTCTTCCAAAGTAAACTGCTTTTCCCTATCTACAGGCAAGTGTCTGGGCTGCACTTCATCTAGGCAAGTGCACAGTTCTAGGCCTCATTAATGCTGAATTCATGTTAACTCTGCTAGTGTGCCAGCACAGTTGTCTTTTTTTCCCTTTTTTCCAAGGTATGAGGGGGCAGACATGGAGTCTAGGGACCCACACCTCAGCATGTATGGGTGCCAGGCAGGTGGGCAGGGACCCAGCATGGCACAGCACACCTCCAGAGCACTGAGCTTAGGGACCTGCATGCTCTCGGGCATGGAGGGCTGTGGACTGCTCATAGAAGGAGGTCTGGGGATGTGTCAGGGGAGGACAGCTGAGGGAGAATGTCACGAGTGAGGAGTGACTTCTGGGGGACTTTCACCAGATAGGCTACTGCACTCACAAGTAAATGAGGAGCTTGAGGCTGGGTGATTTGCAAGATGAAAATCAGAGGACCTTTCAGGGTCAAACCAATACACCTGCCCACGTGAAAGACCTAAGCTTGGCTTGTTGATATCAACTACAATATACTGACAAACATGAAAGTCATGATAGTGGGGCCTGCCTGGCAGGGCTTAACCACAGTACCTGCCAGTGAATGTTTGGACTGGGGTGGCAAATGACACTAACCAGCATGCGAGAGAACTGGGACTTAGAGCAAATTCTGGAGGGGATTTGTCGGTTCACCTCCGTGGGACAGCCATACTAGCTGATTTGCTCAAGGGCTGGAAATGGTGACAGGTTGAGCTAGGCATGACCATGGAACTCACCAACACTCATGGGCACTGGGGTTGGAACAGGCCAGGCTGATTCAGGTGGCAGCAACCGCAGGCACACCTCAAAATTGATTTTAGGGCAGGCTGGGCTACAATATCCACCAGCACACACAAATGCCAACACTGAGGGGAAAACTGTGTTGGGTAAGAGCTAGCATCTGTTGGCATATGTGTACGGTCTGGATCTGGAATGAGCCTGGTGGGAGTACTAGGGCCACAGTTCCCGCTGGTGAACATATGAGTTGGTTGGGTGTTGGTCAGGCTAGTCCAGGTTCCTCCACTTGTCAGCAAGTCTGTTTTCCAAATGAAAATAAATAAATATTTAAGTAAAAAAAATACATTCATGCTATTCAAATGTCAAAAATGTTACAAGATTTTTAATTTTATCTGATTTTACCTAAGCCAAAATGCAAAATCATAGTGTAGATTCTATACACCTTTTTAGTCTCATCTCTCATTTTGTAAGCCTTTTATTCCACCAATACTTGCTCCACCCCCAGGAGATCCTCTAAATAACCCACAGACACAGTTCTACCGTCTGTTCAGCCTGGACATCTGCTCTCCATACACTCTCTTACCTCTTGACCTATTTCAGAAAAGGGAAGAGGAAATTTTTGGCTGTCTTCTCTTGTGTATCATCTTTGCCTGGAGCATTCTCCATCTTGTTTACCTCCCAGCAGTGTGAATTCTCTCATTTGAAAGCCCTGGTAAGTGTCTTCCAAGCAGTCCCATTTACTTTATTAGTATCTGTCCTTCACGGACAGATACTTGATACTTTGATGTAATTTCTTTTAAGATTTTATCTATCTATCTATCTATCTATCTACCTATCATCTATCTATTTAAGAAGCAGAATATCCACCAATGTCCCAGATTACGGCTGATCAAGGGACTCATTAAGAGAGAACTGTTTTAAAAATCTGCAAGGCACAAAAACTCCTTGACAGTGATATGTCCTTAATACCTAGTAAATAGGACATTAACAGTGAATTAAAACAACAACTCCCCCTCCTGATAGTATTATAAAGCTCTTTGTCAATGCTGGGGGAGATTTAAACACACTCTACAATTAAATCCTAAATGCTCATCTACCTAACCGTTAAACTTTTGGACAAAGATGAATCATGTGACACATTACTTCCAAACTTAGTGAAGTAAAATAATAAGCCTTTGTTATCTCAGTTTTGATAGGTCAGGTGTCACGGAGCAGCTTGCCTGATAGTTCTGGCCCAGAAGTATTAGTGCTTTTGAAGTCAAGGTGTGAGTTAGGATTCCAAGTATCTGAAGGCTTACGCTGGACTTTACAGTCCCTTCCAAGCCTGCTGGTCCCCTGTCGTGGCTGCTGGCCCCATGGGTCTGCACGGACACCCCAGGGTGCAGTGCTGCTGAAGGTTTTGATAACCACCCTCTCCAGAGGTAAGAGGTTCAAAAGAGAAAGCAAAGATTAAACTACAACACCTCTTGGAAACCACAGATCTAGTCTTGGAAACCACAGATTGTGAAAGACAACCCACAAAAGGGAAGATGCATTAATCTCCATATTTTCAAGTAAAGATTACCAAAAAATCCATAAAATGTATTTTTTATTTGATAAAACATTTATTTATCTAAAAAATAATGTCCCTCATCATCGATCTGAATCCATGTTTGATTCATGAGGACAAAGAATGCCACTTTTTATGTCACTTTTTTCATGCTAATGTGGTATTAATACAAAGAGAACAGATGTGATATAGTGCATAGATAAATTCCAAAACATATAATGATATTCCTTTCCTCCTTTCCTTCTCCCCCTCTCAATTTTATACAACACATTTTTATTTATTTTACAGTGAGGGCTTAATGCCTCATCAAATGTAGAGTTCATCAGGCAAAAAGTAAAAACATTCCTAGTTCAGTTGAACATATGCAAAGGCAATAAAAAACAATCAAATGGAAAGATGGCTATTTCATCAACACACATTAAGTTTTGAAATCAGCACAGATCATTCAAACTCTAGGTATGTAATACTCCTAAACACTGGTTTGGCAAAGACACAGAGCAAAGTTTGATAAAACTATATTTAAATTCAGAAATATTGGTACAGATAGGCATGTTTTTCCCATTTTTAAAAAATTTTAGCTCCATACATATAAGGAAGAAAGTGTGATATATGTAATTCAACACTATGTCCTCCAGTTGTATGTGTCTTACTTTCAAATTGCCACACAAAAAGATTATCTTCTACAAATATGAAGGGAGGAGTCTTCAAAATTCACAAAAAACATCTACATTATGAATGAATTTCAAAGTTTTTTGCACTAAAACATACTTATCTACGAACTTCTGGAGTTCTCTTATACATACTTGTAGCGTATGACTAAAGCATACAATGCATATTGTAGCCTGAAAATGTGCATTGAAAGAAATGCAATACTAAATGGATGGATTGCATATTGTGTGGGCCCAACTGCTGGTTCGTTTCCAAATAGGTCAATCCAAAGCTGGGGGCTTGTTTTGAGTCTCCCACATGGGTGCAGAGGCAATAAAGACCTCAGCCATTCTCCACAGCTTTCCCAGGCCATAAGATGAGAGCCGGATTGGGAAGTGAAGCCAACAGAACTTGAATCAGCACCCATATGGGATGCTAGCCCTGTAAGCAGAGGATTAGTCTAAAAAGCCATGGTGCCAACCCCTAAAAGTCTGCTAATTTTTTTTAAAAAAAGACAAAAATGTTGAGGGTGAAGATTTCTGGATTTTTATCCAGGCTGGCTTATTTATGTTTTGTAACAACCATATGTAATAGTTTGAGGGTTGCTGCAGCTGGTTTACACTGGCTTGTGGGAGATAATTCTTGGCATCTTCATGCAGCTCCAAGTGCGGTGACACTAGGCTGGAAGCTTGAATTCAGTGGTGATGGGAGTATGTACACCATGGGAATCTGACACATTCTAGAAACCTGTGCTCTTCCTGCGTGTGACTGGCTCAAATGTACAGATGAGGAAGACTGGAGGATGAGAGATTTTTAAAAATTCATTTTGAATTTTTATAATTATCTATTACCTTCCCCAGGAGCTACAAAGATAACAAAGAAAAACAAGAATTTGAACCCAGTGTTCAACGCTAAGCCAGCTTTGGTTATAGTTTGTATGTTTTTTTTTCTTAAGAGGCTCCTATACACTACCCATACCATTTTCTTTGCCTATCATATACTACTGTTGTATTTGTGACAATGATAAAGACCAATTATGAGTATTTTAGCTGACTATTAATGATTGGGCAGTAAGGACAAGGATTGACAAAAGAATAATGAAAACCAAAATGAATAAGAACAGATGTTTAAGAAAAGGAAATGAAGGGGAGTAAGATAACGTAGTGGTAACTACCTTCTGTTCGACATGAATCTGCTAGAAATTAGATATAAGGGCACTTCTGCATTCTCTGAACAAAGTACGAGTCTTCTCCAACTCAGATGACATCGAGTCTTATTTCTCTGATTGGACTTCATCCCTCAGACGCAATATGCATTGCTTTGAGCCTCAGATAAATGCCCTGGGAAAATGATTTCTTACTTATAAAATTCTACACTGCTTTGCATATTTAAGACATCTAAATTCCACACACATATGCAGAGCTATGCAGATCATCCCAGCACAGAGAACCACAGAAACATGAATGCACACATCCCCCAAGATGGAAGCTTGCAACCTGTAAAAGATGGAGAGGAAGCTGGCATTGATTTCCCTGGAGCCACTCTTTCCCAAAAATAACTGTGTTAGCTCAAGAATGATCACATTAATAGAGGTGAAGCGAAACATTGTGCCAGCGACTGTGGACACGTGCAGTAAGACACACATGTGAAATCTTGCCACCATGCTGGAGATGAAAACGTGACAGATCGGTTACCATGGAAACAGAAGCAGAGATGCTAGCTACTAACTCTGAATTCCAATTAACCATCTAGCCTTTCTTTATGTTACAAAAATTGGTTGCTAGGGCAACTCAAATGATTGGCTCAGGTTATCAAATTAATTTCAAACTGAATTGAAAAGAATTTTTTTTTAAAATCATATGGGTCTTCATCTAAAGAAAGTATTTATATGGATTCACACTGTTCTCATGATGGTATCTGTCCTTGGTGAGATTTTCTTTGTAATTTTTCCTTCCATCACTGCAAATATGTTTAAGCAAAGACTGCTAACATTCTTTCACATTTTGCTTTATAATTTCTGGGAAAGAAACTGAAAGAAAATCATCCCCTGATAAGACCTATGCATGTGTGCATGTATGAAGAGACTTCAAAATGTTTGTGGAAAATGCAGTTAAAAGATAATTTATGTACTGGAATTTGCCTTGGTAGTTAAGATCCTGACTGAGATTCTTTCTGGATCTCATTTCCAGGTGCCTGGATTTTAATCGCAGCTCTGATTCCAAATTCCAACTTCTGGGTGATACAGATCCTGAGCAGTAACAGGTGATGACTCAATTAGCTGTGTCCCTGCCACCTGTGTGAGAAACTGTGCTTAAGCTTCTGGCCCCTGGCTTAGTTCTGGCCCAGCCCCTGGATGTTGAAGATATTTGGGGAGCGTTTTGTTTATCTGCATTTTTCTTTTTGCCTCTCAAGTAAATAAATTATTTTTTTCTAACAGTAGAAAAATTATTTTAAGATGCACACTTTCCATGAATCTTTTGAAGTCCCCTCCGGTGTATGAATGTGTGTGTGTGTGTGTGTGTGTGTGTGTGTGTGTGTGTGTGTGTGTGTGTGTACAATACAGCTAATACCCAGGTGACTACTTTTGGTCAGGTGACTATCTGACTGTATAACATGATGCACACATCTTAGTTGTCTGGATAATTTCCAGTTATATTGATACGAATCATGTTTTTGTCTGAGAAAAGTTTGATTTGGGCAGGAGTCAGTGTTGCTATTTTCCAAGTCTGAAGTTTATGTCCACAGCAGAACTCAGCAACTAAGACCTAGCTTGTCTGCCATTCAGCAGCCAGGAATCTCAGCATAGGGCACCTAACTTCTCTCATCTGTATCACTGAGAGCTTTGGCTGTACATCTGACTACTTTTGATCATATCTGCTGTAGTTATCCTGCCCCTGAACACAAGTATTACAGCAACAGCTTCCCAACCTATCACTAGCAGCCAGAGTGAGTTTAAAAAACCATGGGTAATATTGTGGCACTGTAGGCTAAGCCACCACTTGCAACATCTACAACCCACATTAGATTGCCAGTTAAAGTTCCGGCTACTCTTGTTCCATCCTAGCTTTCTGCTGATGGGACCAAGGAAGCAGCAAGAAATGGACTGAGCGCTTGGCTCCCTGCCAAACACCTATGAGTTTCTGGCTTAAATGCCTGACAAAATTTCTGGCCTCTGGTTTTGACCTGGCTCAGTCGTGGGTGTTCCAGGCATTTGGGGAGCGAAAAGAGTAAATCAGAAATTTCTCTCTCCTGCTCTCCCCTTCCCCCATTTTCTCTGTCATTCTGCTTGTCAAATAAGGTAGTAAGTAGTTAGAAACATGTGAGTTCATGTAAATTCTCTTTCGACTCAAACTCCTTAGGTTTGCGTTATGTTACATTTTTCTTGTAAGGGACTCAGAACAATCCACAGTATGGTGTAAGCATGTATTCATTGGATATACATGTACTGAGGACTAGCTTGGCTCAGGAGAAGCAGCACTGAATAATGTAGAGAAATAGCCTCGACCCTGTGTGGAGGAGTGGAGATGTCTTTGTCCCACGAAATGAGAAGAGCATTACTGTCCTTCCACCCCCGAGCAACAGTGATTGTTTTTTGGGGGGATCATACGGAGGAGAAGGCCAAGTTGGAAGGTGAGCTAGCTGTTTCCTTAGCAACACAGAAAACAGAGGAAGTCCCTAACAGCAAATGGCTATCCGCTGTGTCCAGGGTTTATGGTACAGTGGGAAGCAAACTGCGAATACTCTCAAGAAGAATTTGATTTTAAATCCTACCAGTCCAGAAGGGCTGTGATTTAAAATAGGAACTGAGTTCCCAAAAATGAAAGCAATCAGAGCATTTGATGAGGCAGTTCTGTTGCCACCCTGAGTACCTGCAGCCCATAACACAATGCCCGAGTGAGTCCCTGCTGTGCTCCTGATTCATGCTTCCTGCCAGAGAAGATCCTGAGACGCAGCAATGATGACTCAAGTGATTGGGCTCCCACCATCCGTGGCAGGAGACCAGACTGAGGTCCCAGATCCTGACTCTGCACTAGGTCAGCCCTGCTTGACGCAGGCATGGAAGACGTGAACCAGAGAATGGAAGGTCTTGGCCTTCCTTTCTCTATATATAGTCTCTCTGCCTTTTCTACAGATAAATTTTAAACAAATGAAGAAAGCCAAAGCTGTTAAAAATCTCACTTTGTGGCCTAAGATTCATGCATGTGAATAACACCACGTAGATTAAAAACCTGCCCTGAACTCAGAAAAAGCAATCACTGCTTCTGTGCCTGATAATTAAGAATCCTAAAATAATCCTTTGCCATAGCTTATACAGCATTTTGTTACTCTTGTTGGAACACTGTAATCCACCACTAACATAATATAAAAATAGCAAATCATACTAGCTTTTCTTCAGATGTTGCAGAGCCAATATATACCTCATTTTGTGTACAAATACATTTGACCTTGAGGTTCTTTTTAAGTGAAGCTTATTGTTGCAATTGGCTGCAAACAGTGATAATCAAAATGACATGGAAACATTTTTCTTTGTTTTCAGCAATGGTTTGGTTTCCATACCTTAAAACTGGCTGGATGGATATTGATCTTGGCCATGTTTTCTGTTCTGAAGTTGGAAGAGAAGACAATTATGTACAAACAATGGCAGAGAAAAATTCTGAAAGTACTTCAGAATTGTAAACAGACATGATGGAGGTTCCCAGTCACCAAAATACTAGAATTTAAAACAAACTCTCCTTCCCAGGCAAGAGATGGTAATGAGTGGAAAAGCGATTCCTTCTTTTATTGAAAGTTTCCAAAAATACAGCAAGTCATTAAACTCTAGGAGTTTCAAAGTAAATATGTCTTGTTACCAAAGCCAGCAGGATTTCATCAGTAGAGTCATTAATGCTGAAGTTATTTTGTAGTTAAAAGTAATCTAGCTCCCAGTTGTCATATGTCCCTTCTGCTGCAGCATGTGGGAAGAGGTAGCGAGCTGTAGTTAATAACATTTTAATAAGTTAATTCTATTGTGCTTTCTATTGATTACCATCTCAACTATGAATATCACACTAAATTTAATGCGGCTTATTATTGATTAAAATGCAATTAAGGATCATGCTTTAGCTTCTCCAAAATGAATACTTTTCCTAAGGGTGTGGAAGTACCAACCAATGAGGTGTGTTTAATACGATGTTAGAGAAGACTGAAAGTATGAGATATTGCTTTATTCTACCACAGATACACTGGATCTCCTTCCTGTCGGGATGGCATAGTGGCCAAGTGCGCAGCCTTGTGTGCAGACACTCTGGTTGCCAGCCTGTGCTGCACATCACGTAGGACCTGAGAAAGCACTAAGCGCTCAGAGAAATAGTGCCTATCTTTTAGAGTTGCCTAACAACCAAGCAGATTACTACAGAGTAAGTTTCTAGAACAGTAACTGCCAGAAAGCACATGTTGTGTGTTAACTGTTATTACTGGTCATGAAAAAAATAGACAATGTAGTCTTGATGCTTCTTTAAAAAAAATCGTATTATAAATAATCCTCCTAACTTCTCTCATCCATATCATTGACTGAGAGCTTTGGCTGTACATCTGATCACTTTTGATCATATCTGCTGCAGTCATCCTGCCCCTGAACACAAGTATTACAGCAACAGCTTCCCAACCTATCACCAGCAGCCAGAGTGAGTTTAAAAAAACCACGGCTGGGCCCAGCACGATAGGGTAATGGCTAAGGTCCTCACCATGAGCATGCCGCCCGGGATCCCATATAGGTGCCGGTTCTAATCCCGGCAGCTCCACTTCCCATCCAGCTCCCTACTTGTGGCCTGGGAAAGCAGTCGAGGATGGTCCAAAACCTTGGGACCCTGCACCCGCATGGGAGACCCAGAAAGAAGTTCCTGGATCCTGGCTTCAGATTGGCGCAGCATCGGCCATTGCGCTCACTTGGGGAGTGAATCATCGGACGGAAGATCTTCCTCTCTGTCTCTCCTCCTCTCTGTATATCTGCCTTTCCAATAAAATAAATAAACCTTTAGAAAAATAAATAAAAAACCATGGCTAATGTTGTGGCACAGTAAGTTAAGCCACCACTTGCAACATCTACAACCCACATTAGATTGCCAGTTACAGCTCCGGCTGTTCTTCCTTATAAATATAGAGCATATTTATGTTTTCTATGTGTATATTCTATATATATATGTGTGTGTTTGATACTTATAAGAATTATTTATACTATTTGTATATTTACATATAGTGTGTTGTGTGTAGATAGCTCAGACCGTAAGCCATCTAATATACAAATAATATTTCTAATAAAATATTTTTACTCGAACTTAGAGTAGAATAAAAGATACTTCTCCATTCAAGTATTTTATTTAAAAAAGATTCTACAACTTTTAACATCTACTGAGACAATCAGTTCCTGGTAGATGTGCGAAGTCCCCACTTATCAATGATGGAATAGAAAGTGACTTTTACACAGCACTGAATTATGTATGTAATGTGAAACTTGACATTTTAAACATTCAAAACCAAAGCTAACACAGTGTTTCTTAACTGCTAAGAAGGCTGTTTTACATACAGATTACCTAAGGGTCAGAGTAAATCCAAACTAATTTAAGGTTAAGCCCAAAAGTCATTTAAACACACAGACCCCAGGCCTAAAAGCATGCCTGCTCCCCTCTTCTTCCTTCCATATAAGGATATTTCAATCTCTTCTCAAATCTGCATAATTAGCATTTTATGTCACCCTAGCCCTGAGATAAATACTAATTAAAGAAGATTTTTTTTTTCTCCTTGTAAACACTTAGCTCTCAAACCAGCACTTTGAAATGTGTTATCACCTGGTCCTATAAACAACAGGTTGGGTAGGGTGGTTCCTGAGACCTGCTGAGGAAAACATTTGCCATAACCTTAGTGGACGCCTCTTTAGCATACACACTCTTCGTAAATATAGCTCACAATTGTCAGCATGAAGCACAGGGAAATGAGTTTCTGTGGAGAAAACAGATCTGTTTGCTTATTCCTAAAGATCCGGTGATTCTGTGCCCTCCACTTGTTGGCACACAGTGACGGTTGGCCCTTCCACAGTGGACAAAAAAACATTTCCCCTGGCATGATCTTTTCCATGTTTCCATGGCCTATGATGAATAAAGGCCAAGTTCATTTATAGCCATTTCAAGGACAGAATTTAAGATTATCTCAAGGGTTCTCACAACATTTGCTTTTCTAAGGTGCCAGGGCATGATACCCAATCTTGATTGGTTCAAAGATTTCGGCGTACAACATCTCTACAAGCTGAGGAAACTCTCATGTTTATAAAACACACACTCCTGCCATCCAGAGGCCTTAGCAAAACAACTTAAAAACAATGTACACTTTCCCCATTTCCTTTAGTATAAACTTCCTTAGAACACTCTCAGGTTTCTTGATAGCAGAAGGAGGTTAAATAAATGTTGAAAACAAACCTTTAGACTTGCCTGGCTGGATTTTTGAATGTTCTCCAAATTCCAGCCTGGCCACTTCTTTCTGATGCCTCTCTTTTAATCCTCAGGTGTTAGAGCAGTTGATAATCATTAACTCACAGATTCTTTTAAAAAGCTTCCTGGATGGGAGATGATCCAGTTCATAAGTGGGAAAGCATGTCTTCATTCTGGAAACTTGACGGGTCTTGTATCCTGCGTGCGCTGTTTCAGGCTGATGTTATAGTTGAGCGCTTGCATTAGGGTTTTCTTCATTACTGATGTACAATGTGTTTTTGTTAAATCAATGAAATTCGGCATATGGTTAACATAGTCTTATTCTATGTTTCTTCAGTGGCATCACCTAATGTCTAAATTGGGAAGAGTTGAAATTATATACCAATACAGTTAAATGATTTAAAACCTGGAATTCATTAGATTAAAAATATATAAAAATCTTCTGAAAATGAAATGCCCACTGTCATGAAAAGAGAACTATAATACTTAACATGCGCTGAGTAGCTTCTAGTCAAGTTCTTACTTATTCCCTAGCTGTTCAGTCTTTAGAATTTTCTCAACGCTTTCCTGAAAGTGACAGTTATCAGGGGTTAAGCTGAGAATGTATCCGGTACAACCAGCAAAAAGAGGTTTTTAATCTTTCAACTTTATTCTTTACCTTGAACTGCAGAAGAAGAACTGCTCAGGCCACTACATTCTTAAGATTGTTCATCTTAATTTAGCACAGCAGCTTTTTCTCCCCATGCTCTAACTGCTGGGTACACTTCCAAGCAGGTGCAGCAAGAGATGAATTAGATGAGATTCTACTCCTCGTGCAAGCTCTACGACTGAAGCCACCTTGTTTAAACTTACTGCTTATTCTGCAATCATTTGCCTTGTTTAAAGGATGCAATGATCTGCTCTTGAAAACACTCCGCGTGGTCTTCAGATAGTTTTGTTGTTGCTACCAACACCAAAGCACACTCAGGTGATTTCACTAGAGGCAAGTATTAATAAAGTTCATGTCACTGTAATAAACACTGCTGGAAAGTAGAGTTTCTAGTAATTACTTGTCTGTCCTATTTCTTGACAACAATTTACTGTTGTCACAGTTTCCACAGAACATCACTTTGGCAGGACTTTCAGTATTAGTGCAGCAAACTAATTAACGCAACTTTTTTTTTCAAATGTGCAAGCATCAGTGACGTACACCCTTCCAATAACTTAAAGATGGAGAGAACGATCCTGTCATTTCTGAGAGATGTTAATAAAGCACGCATGCTTAGTGTGGATGACCATGTGTCACAATCAATTGCAGAACTTGTCTGGAACCCTTGTTTACCTACCCAGGAAACTTGTTATATATAATACTTTGGAAATATCTCAGATGTCCAGGCTAAAACGAAATTACATTTCAGTAAGCAGTAACTTAAGTAAGGGGAAGCCTGTGTAAACAACCAACCAATCTGAGTGCCTACAAAATTTTAACTATTTTATTTTGTTACTTTCACATGTTTTCGCAGCACTGGTTAACTCTTGTCCCCACCAAATTTTAATATCACCACTTATTGGGATGTGTGGATGCCTCACTGTGCCCTGTGAGAGCTCATGTGTGTATTACCCAGGGAAGACTGCCCCTAGACATCCCTTCAATGTAGCCTGTTTTTTGGTGATTCTTTGAGATTGATAATCTGTGCCCCCAAGCTTGCAAATCGACCATTTCACACACAGATTGCCTGTAATTTCAGGATGCATACAACTGTATTCAACAGAGATCACTGTACATTCAACTACAGTCAAAGTGCTGAAATAACTAGATCACTTGGCCAATGCAATCTTTGTACTACACAGGGAACATGGGAATCCATGTTTTCACAAGAAATGGTGAACCATACCCAGGCAAGGGAAATCAAGTATAGAGTATCAATGTGAAGTAACGTCACGGTAATTTCACATTTCCGTAGGGGGCATATCTATGGGAAAAATGGGCCTCTTGCCAGCCAAACAAAGCAAAAGTGTGCTCGAATAGGCATGCGTTCTCCCTTACTAACCTTTGGGTCAATATTTCCCAGTGAATGAGCAGTAGACTATCTTACCCAGCTTTGGAAAGGCACAAACTCCTTACTCTCTTCTGCCATCTCTCTCTCAACAACAATTCAACTACAAGAGTACGACCTGGAATTCTCACTGAAGAGGCTTCTTCCTGATAGAAACTGCTCTAGTGTTATTAATCTCTGGTCTTTGAAATCAGATATTCTTGAATCGATAATCTAGATCTATTGCTTAGAAAAATTAACTTGGAGGAGTCACCTTATTATTTATTTATAAAATGGATATGAAAATGTCTCCCAAACAGAAATGGTTGAAGATTCAAATGAGATAATATTTGTGAAATACTAGCTGCCTATTAAGAACTGGGTAGCTGTTTACTGTCTTTCTCTAAATACAGTGTGAAACATCCATATTCATATTCTAGCCCCAGGCCCCGGAGAAGCTTTTCTCGTCAGTTTGGTTGGATTCTTATGTGTAGCAACAATTTATAGACAAGTTCTGGTCTGATTCTCACAGATGCTCATCACAAAATGAATGAGTTTCATTATTTTAACATCTCATCTTATTCTTCCTATTCCCAAGTTTTGAGAGTGTGTGTCTTTTCATTGTTCAAAATTCATCAGTGAGTGAACAATTCAAAAGAAAACAAGGTACATAAATGTCATGTTTTCAGAAAATATTAGTGAAGGGAAACTTGTGAAAGATAATAGATGGGGTGGTAATTGTTGGAAACTGCATATTCAAATAACGAGTGAAAGATTGTGAGATAACTTTCATATTGATCTTTAGACAGGTTCATGGAATAGCAGAAGTTGGTAGAAAAACAACAGGATGAATGGTGTGGGCTAGGGAAACATATAGGGCATTACCCTTCCTGACTGCCAAGTAATTCCCACTAGTGGCCTAAGCATTTGAAAACAATACACATAGATGCCTCATTCAGCACAGAAGAGGCTTTGAACCTAAAGACAATTCTAGTTTATTATGGCAAAGAGATGGACATAATCCAAACTTTCTAGACTTCTACAGGTTGAAAGGTTTCTGCTGTATCAACTGACATAAGCTCTGCCTCCATCAAGCTCCCATTCACTGCTGTAGGATGTCCACTCAGATTAGAGCAACAGGCAGGAATTTCTGGGAATCACTTCCCATAGTTTGTTACTGGCCCTTTTTCACTCTTGTCCCCTTTGGTGAAAATCTGCTTTTGCTGGGCATCTGGTTCACTCCAGAAGCTAGTCACTGGCCACTTACGCCACTGTCCTTGGCTACTTCTGCTATTGTGGGGCAGCTGAGAATGTTGATGTTCTCAAGTGGCTAAATGCAATCTCGGGCTCACAGAGAAATAACTGACCTCTCTGCCTCCTTCAGAATAGGGCCCAAGGTCTTGTTGAAGGTCCAGTGGTAAGTCTTTAACAGTCTCTTGGGGGATACTCACAGCACCATCCCAACCCATTTCTCCATTTCCTGAAAACATACTCAACTCCACAGGCAGTTACAGAGACAAGCAATGCTCTCTTGGCAACACCTACAGCCCCTATACCCCACCTCCCCTCCACACTTCTCTCTGGTCTTTGTTATCAGGTCCATGCTATTTTTCTCATGCTCTTTTACCTTAAGTGCTGAGAATCTTCATACTTTTCCTGAGTACATATTTTCTGCTGACTCCTCATATAGGCTGATGAGTTAAATATCTGAATCCCAGTAACCAACAACTTACACTCAAAACAAAAGCCATAGCATATGGGAAAGAAGGAAGCAGTGGAATATACAAACACTAACAAGAACTCCTGCCATTCTAAAACAAACAAACAAACAAACAAGCAAAACAGCTAGGAGATTTACCTGCCAAGACTACTACGTTGATGTTTTTCCTTTTGTTTTTACCACATATGCATAAATTCATAGCAATCATTTATTTCATGCCAACACTGTCAATAGTTAGGGGTCACTCTTGCCAGGTGTTCAAGAAGTTATTTGACCTGTTGTCTTATCATTCTTTTGTTTATTGGACCTGGGAGTGGATGAGAATCCATGAAATGGGAGATTGAAAATGAGCCCTCCGGGCCCGGCGCGATGGTGCAGTGGTTAAAGTCCTCGCCTTGCACGCCCAGGATCCCATATGGGCTCCGGTTCTAATCCCAGCGGCCCCACTTCCCTTCCAGCACCCCGCCTGTGGCCCGGGAAAGCAGTCGAGGATGGCCCAAAGCTTTGGGAACCTGCACCCGCATGGGAGACCCGGAAGAGGCTCCTGGCTTTGGATCAGCATAGCATTGGCAGTTGTGCTCACTTGGGGAGTGAATCATCAGACAGAAGATCTTCCTCTCTATCTCTCCTCTCTGTATATCTGCCTTTCCAATAAAAATAAAATAAATCTTGAAAAAAAAAAAGAATCCACAATTAAAAAAAAAAAAAAAAGAAAAAGAAAATGAGCCCTCCAACCTAGTTGGGAAATCACCAGCCAAGACAGGCAAGAGAGCTGCTCACCTTTAAACATCCTTGATCTGCCCTTAGATGTTGGGGAATCCACAAGCATTAGCTGCATTTTATTTGCAATTCACTACTGCAAGCATGGTTTCAATAACTAATTTTCACAGGATAATTACTTGGGTACATCACATATGTGTCTTTTCCCAGCTTTTTTTTTTTTTTTTTTTTTGGCAAGGGCTTGTTGTCAGCCGTACAAATCTTAAACATTGTTGCGTGGTTATATATGACAGATTGAATTAGAGGAAATGTAAAGAGTGGTATGAGTCAGTGTTAACAATAGAGTTGTTAAGTTGTACTGTAACAAAACTTACTGTGGGAATTGTCCCAAAGCACTGGGGCCCCAATACTTCAGCACCATTAATTTCTATAATTGTCATTTTTGAACATTTCAAAGGGTACTTGTATTTCACTGAGCTTGAGTTAGATGGCTTTCCTTATTTCCCAGTGACATGTGTTCCGCACACATGAACAACACATCTAGATTCGGATTAAAAAATACAGCTGCTTCTACGTGCAGGTCATGTAATTTAAACCATCTTTGTGAAGAGACTCTTAAGCCTATCTCGAGAGCAGGCTTAAGCTCTGTGTTATTTTTGTATGTACTTTGCGGTTAAATCTTTTTTGTTTTTACAATGACTTGTCTATACAACACATATACATTGTTCTAAAGGTCAAGGAAAATGCTTTAAAAAGAAAAGAATACAATAGTGTGACTTGTTGGAAGAGGGAGTTGTTTAGTCACCACTGTGAACCTTCCACAGTGTGATTTTCTTCTCCTCAGCGTTCTGCAAATAATGAGAATGGCAGACACACATGTGAACAGCGATGTTTCAGTATCTTCAGCTCTTCAGGACTGTATGATGGAGAAATAGGTGCTTGGGTTCCTGGGCCAAAGTCAGCAGGAGAGTAAAAAATAATTTGATGTTCATTCTTATTGGGCTATAGGCTATACATTGCTAGCAATATTATCCCTAGATGCAAGCACGAGAGATAAGTGCTTGTTTTTATGGCAAAGACTGTAGTTTGTTATTTTTATACACATTCTGTCATGTTTTTACATGCAGGCCAAGTAGCATTATTTTCTTCACTTGTTTGATGAAGAAATTCAGGAAATTCCAGAGAAGTCTCTGCTGGAAGAGGCATAATAGAGAACCCTCGGGCCCTGCTCATCAGCATAGTGCCTGCCACCTGTCCATTATTTGAGGCAGAGTGGGGTTATATATTTATATTCTTTCATTTGTTTACTTAAAAAGTTATTTATTTTTTATTTATTTGGAAGACAAAGAGCCAGAAAGAGAAAGACAGAAAGAGACAGCCACACAAGTCAGAGACACCATCCTTCCAAATGTTCACAGAGCCAAGGCTGACCCAAGGTAGAGCTAGAAGCCTCTAAGTCAGTCTGGGTCATCCCCCATGAGCGGCAGAGTCCCAAGTCCTTGAGCATCACCTGCTGCCTCTCGTGTACCCCATTAGCAGGATGCTGGGATCGGAAGCACGGTTAGGGCTTGAACTCACACACTGGATGTGGACATCCAAAATGTCAACTGACCCACTGTGCCAAATGGTCAGTCTAATAAATCCTCTTTGAATAAAGAAAACTCTTTCTGTTTTCTTCCGCCCAGAAAAAAGCTTGAGCAGAGTGTATCTCAAAGAGTGAACATTTGAAAAGAGTTTATAATTCTTTTTTATATCACCTGAAATATAAACAGTGGGATTAGCTTTTCCAGAAACCATGAGTGCTAGTGATCTTAAACAATATAAATACATATACATCATATTAAACGCACTTACTGAAATTCAGTTACTGTGCTAGGCAATCATGATACAGTAGGCTAAGCTGCTTCTTAAAACAATCTCAAGGTGATGCAATGGTTCAACTAGCTAATCTTTCGCTTGCAAGTGACAATATCCCACGTGGGTATCTGTTTGTGTCCTGGCTACTTCACTTTCACTCCAACCCTCTGCTTATGGCCTGGGAAAGCAGTGGAGTACGGCCCAAAGCCTTGGAACCCTTCACCTGCATGGGAGATCCAGAAGTTGATATTGGAAGGTTATGAAACATATTTAGGCTAATTTTGATTGTTTAAACAGGTTAGCTTTCAGCCTACATTTTCACACTCACTGTGATTAAACCAACATAATCTGTCTTTTCAATTTGTCTGAAATGTATCCATTCATGAAACAACTAATTTCAAGCAAATTTAATTGTATGCCTGTTCGATTTGGAAAGTTGTATTGTGCTTTACTATAATATGAGTATTACCAAAAAGTACATTGAATTGAAATTTAATCTTTTAATGTTTTGAATCTTACATTTAAAATAATATTTTTATTGAAACCGTTTCTTATTAAGTACCTTGTAAAAGTGACAAAAAGATATTTAAGAAGGCGAAGAGTATTGCATACTTCTATGAATGTGATTTTTAAGACAAAAATATGAAAAATTGTCACTTAAAATAACTCTAACCAACACCTTTGGCACAGGAGCGAAAAATGAAATTATAACTAGGGACTATCACTTGGAAAGAGAAACCCATTGCAATTTGGGTAATTACTGGCATTTAAATAAATGCTCTGTTTTGTACCCTTGAAAGATAGATAGGATGAATCCAAACTGTCTGAAAGTCCAAAATGTAATAATAAATATCTATGATTCAATCTTAACCCAGAGAATATGTAAAGTTGTACAACTATTTTTATTTAAATATTACTCAAGGCATTTAGCAACTGTATCAATTATGGCCAGTATCTTACTACTTGTTTTATGATTAGGAATGAGTCTATTAATTTAAAATAAATTCAATGTAATTATGTAGTATTGTTTAGGCTAGACTTTTCATTCTTATTATTCCCTTATAAATGTCTTTAGTAACATTATGTAGCTATAACTTGTGCTGATGCAAATTCCACAATATTATGGGAAGAAGAAATAAAGTGTTACCCCATCAGCCATTCATGAAGTAGCTGCTCAGGTAAGGGACTTGCTCTCACAGAGTATACTGTAAGTTACAGTTTGAAAACTGGTCCTAAGGAAGCAGCTATCAATATTTTCCCTTATACCTACAGGCAGATGACAGTCACATGTGCAAAACGCTCCACTAAGCTATTGGGAGAGTTTGCAATTCCAAGAATATTCCTAGTATTTCTATCTCAATTGCATTTACAAAAAAGGATTAACATTCAAATGGATGAGAGACACAGATTTCATTATAGGGAGACTCCACCGATGTCTACAACTTTGGCAACAATATCTTTGAAAATAATTTATAACTCCCACTGCTATTAGAAAATTTACAATAAGCCTCACAAACCACCACCATATGCCATATGTTGAGACATCATAATTGAACACTAGCAATTCCTTAAGATGTTACAAATGTACATCCTTAGTAAATCTTACAGATATTTTATTTAGGAGTTTGCTAGGGCTTCTCTGACAAAATAACACAGACTGAGGGACGCACACCACAGAAATGCACTGGCTAAGGGTTCTGGAGGCTGAACTTCTGAAAATAAAGAACAGGCAGGGGTAGTTCCTGCTTCAAGAAGGATATGGTTCAGATATTACTCTTTATTTTGGAGCTAATCTATCCTCATGTCTTCTTACAACGTTGTCTGTTTGTGTGCGTCAGTCTCTGTGTCCAAATCTCCCCTTTTCATAACACAATGGAAGCCAAAACTAGCTCTCTAAAATCATGTTGAGATAAAATTTTAATAGATGAATGTGAGAAAATCCCTAAATTACTTTCTGCTGTTCTGCTCAGTTCAGCCTGAGACCCTTCCGATTTTCTCTTCAAGTTTATTCTTCCTCCAGACCACCCTGCGAGCTGAAAATGCTGGGTGTGTCAGTGTTCACATATTTGTAACCATCATTCTTGTCCTCAAAATTATTGTGATGGTGAATGAATGCTTACATGCTATTGTTCATATATTTTTTTCTTCATCCACTGAAACATGGTGCCAAGAAATATTATGAGTAAGAAATACATAAAATATCTCAAATAAGAAGCAAGTGCATCAAGAAGATTATAGTTTCAAAGTATGGCAATATTTCCTTTGAGAAAATATTAAAATGATTTCTTGCTGCAGATTACATGTGCACGCATGCACGCGCGCACACACACACACACACACACACACACACACACACACACTTTTAAATGCAGACCACTGAGTCTGTAATGTCTGGCTCATTAATGAGTACCTTTTTGTGCCTGACTCTTTCACTAAATATCATGATGATCTCTAGGTCTCTAGATCCATGGTAAGGCAAATGATAGGGTTTCATCCTTTCTCCAGCTGAATAATATTTCATTGGTTACTATATATTTCTATCCATTCATCTGCTGATGGATAATCTTTTCTATTTAAAGCTATATGTTGAAACTTCTCATAAAACTGCTTCTTTAAAGTATTCCAACTCTCTTTGGGGTTCCTGGGAGGAAGAAACACATCTCATTTCTAATACAATTCCTTTTGTAGGATTGTAAGTCATTGTGAAATGAACATGTCTTCATTGTCTTAGCAGATATTAACTGTACCCGGTTTAGCTAATATTTGCTGAATTTTCACTTTCCCCTGAATGTTGGGCCTCAACTCAGCTTTTGTCCTATTCTACTTTAAGTCTGAATAGGACTACCAGAATTACATGCGTGGAAAACTCTTAGCTCACGCTCTGAAATGTAACAGGTGCTAAAATGTTCATAGCTACTTTGATTCTTAGCTGTTCGTTTGCACGGTGTCATCATCATCACCAATGCAGTCCTTAGAAATGGTAAATGCACTTTTAAATAGTTGCAAATGATTGCAACATTGAGTGAATCATGTTCGGGAGGATTAACTCAATACATCTTGATAATGCTAGGAAACTGAAAATTTTAAAATGAAGTTCAACAATTATTTCAAGTTCACATGGTGGTAGCATGGTAGTAGCATGATGATAGAATGTCAAAAGTCTACCCGAGGGCCCAGCGCGGTGGCGCAAGTGGTTAAGGTCCTCGCCTTGCACGCCTGGGATCCCATATGGGTGCCAGTTCTATCCCCGGCAGCCCTGCTTCCCATCCAGCTCCCTGCCTGTGGCCCAGCAAAGCAGTCGGGGATGGCCCAAAGCTTTGGGAACCTGCACCCGCGTGGGAGACCAGGAAGAGGCTCCTGGCTTCGGATCGGCATAGCATCGGCTGTTGCACTCATTTGGGGAGTGAATCATTGGACAGAAGATCTTCCTCTCTGTCTCTCCTCTCTGTATATCTGCCTTTCCAATAAAAATAAAATAAATCTTTAAAAAAAAAAAGTCTACCCGAACAGCATGGACTCCACAGCATAGAATAAAATCAAGAAGTCAACATGCAGAAGATGCACATAGAAAACATCAAAAAAGAACTAACATGGAACAGAGCAGGACATTCTGTGTTCACCTCTTTCAACTTGCTATTATCAGAGCAGAACATACACATATCCTATCTTTGTGCGTCTCTTTTTTATGTATTTCAGGATCATGAAATTTTTACTTTCAGTAGAGTTAGAACTCAGCTTCTGGACAGACTGGAAATTAAATAAGAGAAGAGTACTGGGATAATTTTCAATAGGTCATCTTCAATGTTCTTTAAAATCTTCACTCACTCCTATCAAGAATCAAATGCAGGGCCCCACATAGCACATTTCTCACCTTTTATGCACTGGGATCCCACAGGGGTGCTGGTTCTAATCCTGGCAGCCCCACTTCCTATCCAGCTCCCTGATTGTAGCCTGGGAAAGCAGTTGAGTACAGCCCAAAGCCTTGGGACCCTGCACTTGCGTGGGAGACCCGGAAGAGGCTCCTGGCTTCGGATCGGCTCAGCAACAACTGCTGCAGTCACTTGGGGAGTGACCCATCAGATGGAATATCTTCCTCTCTGTCTCTCCTCCTCTCTGTATATCTGCCTTTCTAATAAAAATAAATAAATCTTTTGAAATAAAATAAAATAAATCTTTTTTTAAAAAGAATCAAGTATAGCAGATTGTTTCATATCATTCTGCTGGATTCTTTCCAATTTCCTCACTTGAAGTCATTGGTGTCACCTAGTTCTTCACCCTGATATCCCTCTGCTCATTTAGATGCGGAATAGCTGTCTGCAAAGCCATTATCACAGGCTATCTCTCCTGCCAAGGCAAAGCTTCAATAGCAAAAATCTCACCTTGCTTCACATTGCGTAGGTGTGTGTAACATCCATAAACAGCAATGAAACCATTCAGAAAGAACAGTTGAGAAATGGTATAGTCGTGATACAATTCCCCTGTGAAGACTATGAGTTGATATTCCAAGAGGGTTGTTTATTCTTGCTACGACAACTGAAGAATAGTCTTTTACCCATCTTTTACCCAGGGTTCCAGTTGACAGGAATAAAACGAGTAACTTAGCTGATGATAGCACCTGCTGCATTTATTAAACTTCAACAATAGCCACTAGCAATTTTTTTCACTAACTCATACTCAAAACAGAAATGATCTTTTAGTATCTTTTTGCCCATCTTCATGGCTTCAGCCTAAGTCTCTCTTAAAATAATTCCCCAACCCCCCTTATTCATCTATCTCAGTATATATTACATAGGTTTTGGTCATTTTTTTTATTAGGAAATACCAGTCACTGTATCAATAAACTCTTGAGTTTCCCTACTACCCATCACTACAAACCAGTAGAGGATGAGAATCTCTGCTTAGTTATCCTGACACTCTTGGCACATCTATTTGGCTCTGCGCTGATTTTGAGTTAGTGCAAGTTCACAGGGGAAGAAACTTTGGGAAAAGGTATGAGATAGGAGGAATATATATACATATATATATATTTATATATATATCAGTTTCTTGTTTACTGATCAATATCCTGCTATTTTCATTAATTTCAGCAGCTGTGGTAATTCTACTTTTTTTCAGGGTCTCCAATTTATTTATTTATTTATTATTGGAAAGGCAGATTTACAGAGAGAGACAGAGAGAAAATTTTTGCAGCCAGTGGCTCACTCCTAAAATGGCTGCAAAGGCCAGAGTTAAGCCAATCTGAAGCCAGGAGCCAGGAGCTTCTTCTGGGTCTCCCACATGGGTGCAGGGTCCTAAGACTTTGGCCCATCCTCACCTGCTTTTGCAGGCCACAAGCAGAGAGCTGGATGAGAAGTGGAGCAGCCAGGACATGGACCAGTGCCAATATGGGATCCTGGCCCGTGCAAGGCAAAGATTTAGCAAATGAAGCCATTGCGCGGGGTGCAGGGTTCCTCTAATTTTAAGGCTATAACACATATTGTTGGTCATTGGTACCATTTCTATTAAACTAAGATTGATCATTTCTTAGGGGACACCTCTTTAATTTAAGTTATTCCTTTGTGCCTGTTTCACTAGAGGTAGAGCAAAAAAGAGGTTTTTCTTTGTTTTGTTTTTGACAGTCTATTGGTTCCTTCGATCCCTGAACTGAATGAATTGTTTCTGACAACAGCTGTAAAGCTCATTAAGCTATGCTGGGCGCAGTTTTAGCCTCTTCATCCATAAAGGGAAAAGGCTAACCTCAGAGATGTCTCAATCCATGAAATCAAAACGAGATCAAAGAAGAGACACACATTCCTCTGAACTCGAAATGTAAATTAGCATGCTTCCAGTATCTATTAATCTGCCTACAACCAAGTCATTTCCGAAGAAGCTCTCTGCACTACATCAAAATGACAGGGGTGGTGAGGGAGCAAGGCAGAAACACATTTACAACTTTATCTCCATTGACGAGATAAATAACCTTCATTACTCAAAGTGATGAAGCCAACCTGAAACAAGTAAAATGTTCATATGTCAGCCCATTAGTAAAACTGACATCTTCCTTTCTACCAAAGGAAGAGGAAAAAAGAGCATTTGCAAGATAACATCATGATATTATTTTGTCATTATTCTTTCAGGGGTTAGAGCACTCCTTGGTATATTTCGCCAATTTGTTGCAATACTACGTAGTGTTAAGGCAAACTTTACATGAATACACTAAATAGCCATCATTTATCTATCGTCCAAGTGGCATGAGTAGTGCTTTGCAGGTAAGGTCACTAAAGCTTGTGGAAAATGAAAAATAAAATAACGTAGTGTAGATGTTTTTGAAATTCATGTAACCTTTTTTACAATACGCATTCCACAATTTTAAAATATTTGCATATAAAGATCTTTATTTAAATATTACTGCAATAGTTTTCATTAGCACTATTTTCAGAATAAGAAAACTGAAATAATCTCACAACCTTCCAGAACTAGTAATTAATAGGACAGAATTCAAATCCTCAGTTGTCTAACCCATAGTCTAAATAAATTGTGATAGATAAAGGAAGTTTGTTAAGGCTCTCAAAAATATAAGACTGTAGTAATGATAACATAATTTTGGATTACATGGACAAAGTAGAATTTCAACTATGCTATGATTATTATCCTCACTACTGGCTAAACGAAGCAAGAATTAGACTAATCATGCTTAGAATTATAATGTGATGGTCAGAAATGTGTAATTCTAACACTGCCAAAATTGCAGAAACTGCTAAAAACTGTATGGAGTGCCCACATTCACATTTAAACATAATATTGTTTTCTTACATTTCTTTCATAAGTTCACTCAAGTTTCAAGATCATTGGATTAGAACCTTGGAGAGCTGGGAGGTAGCGATGCAGTGATGGGGGGAGGCAACATAGAAGGATGACCAATTTTTAATATTTCCCAAAGCACCGAAATGAGTAGACTGTTATCCTGTGATTGTTTGAAATGCACAGTGTCAAAATTAGGTGATGACCAAAGAGATTTGCTATATACTTTCTGTTGGCCAACAAATAATGGAAATAGTAGGGTATAATTCATTGCATAGACTACAAACAGATAAACTGAAATGAAAAATGAGTACAGAAATGGGAGAGAAAGAAAGTTCTGAGTTACACAGAATGCCAACTAATCAATAATGTGAGAATAACGACATGGCTACAAAATCACTTCTTTGTAACTTACATTGCAATGATTGATTTGGGCATGTGTCATGCATAAGTGAGTACTATGTGTATATATATAGTCTTTAAAGTAGTGCAATATATAATATATATATAGTATGTATATATGTATTTGTGTGTATATACATATTTCAACCTTTATGCAAAAAAACAAGATCAATAGCCCTTTCAATACTGTTTTTGCTATGTCTCAGGGAGGCTGATATTTTTGTTTAAGTTTTCATTCATTCAAAAAAGTTTGTTCTTATTAAATTCCTCAGTGACTCATTGGTCATACAGTAGCATCATTTGCTTCAAGAAGCTGTTTTTACTTTCTTTTTCAGTTTTTCAGCAATACATTGGTCAGTCAGAAGAATGTTAGTTAACATCATGTTGTTAATTTCCTATTTTTTTCTTCCTGATGTTTTGTTTTATGGCTTTTCACTATGCACAAAGGATGTATAGTAACCGTGTAATAGAGACAGCCACACCCATATGTGAAGATACATTGCTGCATCCATTTCTACTTTCAAATCAAAGATGGATTTCCAATAAAACTCTTAAATGTATCTCTGCAATTATTCATAACTACGATGTCAGGATACACTTAAAAAGCAGAAAAATGGACTTATAACTGATTATGAAGTACTATACATGTTTTAGGAGAAATCAGTGGTTGGGGTGGGAATTTGATGAGGCGAAGGGAGATCCCAGAGCCTATAGAACTGTATCATAAAATAACAAAATGAACAGATTTGAAACAAAAATATTGATGAGTTGGACTAACTGCATCAATAAGCTTATGCCATTGTGCTAGCTTTCCACCATTGCTATAAATCTGGTAAGTGCTAAAAATCTAGAGACTTGAAAGAAACACATGGATTATTTCACAGCTCCAACAGGGTAAATGAAGATGTTGACCGTGTCTTATTCTGGAGGATCTGGAGAACCTGTTTCCTTGTCTTTCTCAGCTTCAAAAGGCTATCTTTCTCCTTAGGACATGAGTGCCTTCCTCCACCTTCCAAGTCAAACAAGACCCGTTTCATATCACCTTTTCTCCTATTCACCTTCATCTGTTTCTTCTTTCCACATCCCAGCACTCTCGTGATTCTATTGGTCCTCATGTTAAAGTTAGTGGATTATCACACTTAGTTCCATCTGTAAACTTCAATTGGAAAGTGTAGCATGCACAATATCTGAAGGTGTTGCCTCTGGAATCAAACAATGAGAGCAAACAAAACCTAGACGCCTCTCCCTTGGAGTTCCTTGAACCCCATTCATCTCAGTGAAGCAATACGTTGAAATGAGACCCTTTGGGCAGAGTATCACAACAGGCCATGCTGTAGACTTCGAAGACTAGGTGCAGTGATTTTTCCTGGTAGGAATGTCCATTCTTTAAACCTCTTGCATTTGAAGTCTGCATATCCTTCCAGGAACAGGGGTGTCCTTCTTTACCCTGAAATCTTTCTTATGATTTCATTCCTAAGGAATCCTTTGTTTTCTGAACTCCACTCAGATATATAGCATTTTATGAGTTCTGTTTCTAATTAGAGTCCTCATTCTATTATTAATTATTGTTTCCTCAATCATGTTATCATCACTCCCATTGCTAACCTCTTACCCTGGGTAAGGTTCTTTCCTGGATATATCATGAGCATTATTCTATTCTAGTCTACAGCAGTCACACAAGGTCCTTACCATTACTCCAAGAGAGACATGAAATTTGAGATGCAGGTTCATACAGTTAGAAAATAGAGGAACAGGAATGTGGACTCAAGTCTACCTGACCCCTTTGCTCTCCTAATCCAGAGCATACTTCCTCTTGTTTTTAGGTTATAACCTCCCCCATAACGGGACTACTGTATGCCTTTTCTGAAATGCTACTAGCTCTTAGCACAAACTTAACATATTGTGGGTACACCATGCAAACTGTGAATGGGCATATGGGAACAGAGGCAGAAGGTACCATAAGCAACATTTAAAAAGAATGCCCCAGATTTGGCTGATTGTCTGCATGGGATGATTATACATCAAGATGAGGAATCTATTTATCCATTTTAAAGAAAGTTTTATTTCTTTATTTTATTTCTTCATTGTGACTTTAAGGGATATCCAAATAGATTAGGGAAAATTTGGGAATTCCCTTTGGTGGTTTTGGAAAGGTGACCAGAATAACCTTAGTTAGTGAGTCATCTAGTTGAAGCAATGTAGCTAGGAGAATACTAAAGCCTCTAACCTCAGAATTTACATAGTTTTGACACATAACAGCTGCCACCAAGACAAGTCTAAATAATTCCACTCAAAGGAGTGGTCCTGGTTGTGTCCAAATCTCTTTGAGCTTGCTCCATGCTCAGGCCAATCCTTTGGGGAAACGGAAGGACTGCTTCACAGAGCCCCACCCTGGCATAAAATTCCAGAGCACTTACACTTGTGTTTAATGATAATAATTAAGAACTTCAAAAGGTTCTTGAATGCAGACAGATGATGCATTTTATTGGCGATGCAGCAACGTATTATTCCTGAGACCAGACTTCTTCTGGTACAAAATATTCTGAATCAGTGCCTGGCCCAGAGAGACACAGATGCATATAAATATTTTTCAAACATACACATTTTTTTTTTTGCCTCTTTTGGTTTCTGCAGGACAAATGAAACCACTTCTGGAATCTGTATAAACTGAGGAGAGCAAGCAGGGTTACTTTACAGGTATGACTACTGCAGATGACTTAGAGAGGCAGATGGTGTGAAGTGAAGGAAAGAGGGAAGATTCCAACGCTCCAAAATCAAGCTTGGGTCAATGAAAGGCTTACTGGGAAAAAAAAAAACACGCAATAAAGGGAGGTACTTAAGAAACACTTTTTGCCCCTATAGGTACACCCTGCCTTGTTTCTAAAGCTGGTGTCTGGATGTAAGTTAGTGATTGTAAGTTGGAGGAAGAAGTTTTAGCTTCCTGACACCAGATTTTTATGTAGCACGGCTAGATGGCTGGGATGAGAATTTTGCAGAACTATAAAGCTGACAAAGCCTTTTGAGTTGTCCTTATCACACTGCAGTCTTTCCCAGCCCACGTTGTGCTTTTACTCTGCCTATCCAGGTCTGCAGTCAAAGTTGGTTCATGACCAAATCTAACACTTTCCTCTCCAGAACTGCTCTCAGCGCAAGCCCACCAGGATATTCCCATGTCTCCTTGTCTTGGCATTCTGCTCTGACTGGATTCCCAACCCGACAGTAGAACTTCCGGACACATGTGTTTCTGCCTTCCATGGTCAAAGAATGAAGGGTGATTTGATCTGACCACTGTCATCACAGGGGAAGCCTGAGACTTCAAAACTTCCACTTCCTCAACTCCATCACACACAGCTTCCAGACACAAGCAGCTTTCTCTTTTGGCCCCACCACATCATATAACTAATAATATTTTCTGTGAGTGCAGTAGTGAAAACATTCAGTAGGCACTAGTAATTCTGGTTGACATAATCAGTGCAAGCAAATGGCTATTGACATGTTATTTTAATCATTGGTGTGCATCACATTTACTAACTGAACTCTTAAGAAACATGATGCATATACCATAGCGACTGAAATTTGATTCCATCTGTGTGGGCCCTAAGAAGCTGACCTGAGCAAAGTTGCCATGTGATTTTTGGCAATATCCTATCTGTCAAGATAGAATAGTCATTTACAGCAAGCATCCACTAAGCCCGGATGGTTTAATTCTTGCTTATGGTGCATGTGTTGCACTGTATAACATACATGTACTAGATGGGAGTAGAGGCAATGGCTTGAAGTATGTATATATCTGAGATTGCCTTTCTGGGTTACTAAACTCTATTACTAAGCATCTTCCACTACTTGGGGTGGAATACAACCACCTGCCAAAAGGATATAATCAAAAAATACTAATGACATATTATTCATCTTTCTTTTTTTTGAACCATTTAAAAATGCAAAATTGACTCTTGGCCCACAGGTAGTACAAAGATGGGTGTCAGGACAGATCTAACCCAGGAGTGGTAATTTGCTGAATCTTCACTGAATCACAGCCCCTCTTCAGACAGCTCGGGAATCTGGGGCTCAATGGGGTGAACTGACGTTTTCTGAAACCACTAAGAAAATTAGAAAGATAGAGACCTCATTCCTTTTCAGGCCCCTTCTCCAGCATCTGATATTTCTAACTTAATATTAATTGTGAAATAGGTGTTCCCTGTTGGAATCTACTTGGGAAGGGGCAGGGGAGGCTCAGGAGAGGGAGGGTGATTGGCATATAGATAGGCTGGCAAGGGGAATCAACAGTGTGTGTGGGGACATTATATTACCTGCAATGGCTGTTTGCTCAATTTGTTTAAATTTAGAAATTAAGAATCTTAGCATATCAATCAACCAAAACTTTTGAGTTTGTATGACATATTAGAGGTCATCAAATCTAATTCCCAGGGATGAGTGTTTAAACTAGCAGTTAAGATACAGTTCATGGACCCAGCGCAGTGGCCTAGTGGTTAAAGTCCTTGCATTGAACACGCCAGGATCCTATATGGGTGCCAGTTCTAATCTCGGAGACCCCACAACTTCCCATTCAGCTCTCTGCTTGTGGCCTGGGAAAGCAGTCCAGGGCGGCCTAAAGTCTTGGGACCCTGCACCCACATGGGAGACCCAGATGAGGCTCCTGGCTTCGGATTGGCTCAGCTCTGGCCGCTGTGGTCACTTTGGGAGTGAACCATAGGACGAAGATCTTCCTCTCTGTCTCTCCTCTCTGTATATCTGCCCTTTCCAATAAAAATAAATAAATCTTAAAAAAAAAAAAAAGATACAGTTCACAATGGAATACCTGACTTCAAGTCTCTGATTTGTCCCCTGCTCACGACTTCTGGGAGACAGTGCGGATAGCTCAAGTGGATTCCTGCCATCCCTGTGGGAGAACGAGATTGAGTTCCCAGCCCTTTGAGTTTGGACAGTGCCTAGACCCTGACATTGTGTGACTCTGAGGTTTGAGCCAGAGGGTAGTGGCTCTTTCTGTATATGTCTATAATCTCACTGTCATTTTCCTTCTCAAATAAGGGGGAAAAAAAGGTCTAATTCCTACACATGGAAGGTGAATTTCATGAATGGGTCCTCACCATAATTAAAATCCAACTTGCTTTGGTCAGTGATCTTTTATGAGCTCGCCTCGCATTATTCTCGGTTTCCCTTCCTAGATCAGCTTATAGGAACTCAATAAAAGAGAGCCACCATCTGTCACTTTGGAGAAAACAGTCCTGCTCCACTGGGTAAAACCATACACTCAGTCTGTGCTGCAATCCATATCCTCATGGGGCTTTTTCAAGTGCCCTGAGAGATCCAGAGAACAGGGCAGGACATTCTCAGCATCCATTATACAACAACATCCAAAATGAGTCTTGGCACTAATGGATTCTCAATAAATGGTTGCCAATAGATGGATTAACAGAGAACTTGTGAGTATCATGAACTGTTCTCACCCATGGCCATTGTTTGGGATAAGATAATCTAACATAGCAAATAGTCCCAAGGCTCCCATGGGTTCTTTCATACAATACACAATGATAATATATTAGTGGAGTTTTAAATATATATCTTTACACAATCCTGTAAAATTGAACACACTGCAGTCTTCTTTGAGTCCCAGATGTCCATCCCTTCAGAGCCAGAACACAGCCTGACGCATGTGTTGATTAAAAGCATGAAGAACCATGCCTCTTGTTCATCTTCCACATCCTCTCCTTTCCTATCTTCTCCGTACACTTACAGAAGCACTCATTATCTTGTCAGAATCCTTGTATGTGTCACAAAACTGACCTCCCCAGGGGCCCATTCAGAGAACACAGGATTTGCTTCAAGGGTGCTAGCATGCCTGATACATCCAATACAACTCTATGTAGTTCTAAAAAGTGATGCAGCCACTGTCGAGATGTGCTGTGCTTCTTGGATTCTGTGTCCACCCCCACTTCTTGCACTCCTCCTCATCCACCACCTCCTCTTATGTCACTGCTGGTGCATACATGCGTCATTAGCAGCCTCTCACTGTGGCTGGAACATCGCTTCATCTATGAATAGATTTTAGCATCCTCCTTCAAGCTTCCTCTCAGGCCTGCACTGACTTAGCATTGCTAGGCTTGCTTTGACAGGCAGTGAAGTGAGCTTTATTGTTCTACTGTGGCATGTCTTTACCATTCTAATGTCTGATAATGATAGGAAAAATGCAAGAGGCATGAAGGAAACCTTCCTGAATTCATAAATCAAGTCGGGTCAACAGAGAGAGTTTAGAGGGCAAGACTGTGTGTCTGAACAATCACAGAGCACAGATGTGGTTGAGATGAAGTGATAGTTGGGGATATATCATGAGTGACTTTGAGAAAGGCGTCTTTCAGGTTTGGCTTTGATCTACAGATTAAAAAGAAATTGCTTTCCTTGAGAAATTGTATATAGAGACCCAATTTGCAAGTAGCCAGGCTGGGGAAAAGAGGATTTCCAGAAGGCAAATCCAGGTCATCTGCTCTTAAGTGACGGTGGCTTTCGGTTTCTCACACTGAATTCACAGCTACGGCTTTCATTAGTAACACAACTGTCACAGCAGCAGGCAGCTGCAAAAGCTGCCTCGGCACGGCATCTGAGACAAGAGGGACCATTTCTGGCTCAGGCACCCACAGCTGCTTCACGAATCCGGAATGTGTGGGAACCAACCCGGCACGAGCCTCATGTGGGACGAAACCAGCTAAAGAGGTTTTTCCAGAAAGAATAACCCCATGGCTGTTTATTAATAGGACAATGGATTCACCCCAAAGAAATGTTTGGTGGTGGCTGCTTAATTGTTCCCAGGCAGTTATTACTGCAATTAAGAACCTGCAGCATTGCAAAACCTCGTCTAGACTAGTATTAAAAGGAACCTGTTTGTGATGGCGTTCTGTTGGAGAGAGCCGATAAACAGTTCACCTTAGAGCATCATTCAAGTGTTTACTGAGCATCTCTCTTTCCAATAGATAGACTACAGCTTTCCCTCTGGCTTTTCATGAAAGTAAGATACTTTGAGGGGTATAATCACCATGCAAATATATGTGGTGCCTTCAGAATACTCACCCTAACATGAAACACTTGTGAAAGTAAGTTTGTTGGTCTTATCTGCAATGACTTTTTATATTCCTAAACTGTAGTCCCTCTTTATTTAATTTTTTAAAAAAAAAGGTTATTTTTTTTTCTGCAACAGCCAGGGTCAACTATGATGAGATGAGGAACCAGGAGCCTAGAATGCTATCCAGGTACCCCATACAGAAGACAGGAACTCCTTACTGTGCAATTTTATGTATTCTCTCTGGATGCATTTGTAGGATATGACCACAAGAGTGGCAGCTGGGAGCGGGCATTTGCACATGGCATGCAGCCTTTTCAAGTGGCAGCTTTACTGGTGACAAGAGAAAGCTGTGCCCAGTGAAAACTTTTAAGGTCTGGTTATTTTCTTCAAGTGGAGGTTCTACTTAGGAAAAAAAAAAATGGTAGTAGAGGAGCATCTTCAGGTAGAGTCTGGTGGAGATTGGAACATAGTGAATGGAGAGAAGGCCTTTTCCCAAATAACTACAGGCTCCAAGATGCACTACAAAGAGAGTTCTGGTCCTCTTGACATTTCCTGGGGTTTTCTCCTACCACTCACAGGATTACTCTGCAGTTATCTACAGCCAGGCACATCCCTCACATGCACTTCCTTCTAAAGTCAATGTTCTGTGGAAAATTAGATCACCTAGAGTTATTTCCTTCTCCAAGAGATTACAGCATCTGCATCTTCCCCACGCGTCTATGCACTTTACCACGTGGACACTTGAGTTGCTTTTTAGCAGTTCCTCCCAATTACATGCTGATCCCATGAGAAGAATGACATGATCAGGAGCCTCTGACATCGACAATAGTGCATTCTGGCATAGAAGACCATATTTTTGAGGTGGTCTTGTGGCACAGGGGTTACATTGTTGGTTGGGATATGCCCACATTCTACGTTGGAATACTGGATTCAACCCTACTTCCAAACCAGAATCCTAATAATGTGTATCATGGGAGGAAAAAAAAAATGATAACTGAAGTACTTGAGGCTGACAAGTACATGGGAGAGTTCTGGACACTCTTTATCTCTGCTTTTCAAATAAAATGAAGATCAGTAAGTAAAAATGCAAAAAAAAATAACATAGGTTGAAGTAGTGAACATTTTTGAACAGTTGAAAGTTTAGAGGAAAAAATTAGTGGAAGATACTGATTACTCATATGCTTCATGCCAACTCACCATACCCACCTTGCAAGTCTCCCTCTTATCGATGCCTTACACTAATGAACATTTGCTGTAACCGGTTAGCAGATACCAATATCATATTATTATGAAGTCCATAGTTCATGTCAGAGAATACGCTCATGTTGATCATTCCATGTATTTTGACAACTCAAAATGTCATGCATCTACCTTCACAGAATCATATTCTCACTTTCACTTCTCATGTTCCAAGTGCATGCCTTCTCATACGGCTTTCCCCTCTATCCACACATGCACCAACCCACTATACTCCAGAGATTTCTCTCTCTCTTTTTTTTAAAATTGAGTCCATAATTTTGACTTCCTAGAATGGCATGTAGTTAAAATCATACAGTGCTTAGGTTTTGCCTCATGCTTTGTAGTTGAATATCTCATCTCAATAATAGTCCACTGTCTGGGTTTGTCTTTTTTACCTAGTGAAAGACATCAGGCTGCTTCTACTTTTTGGCATCTATGAAGAAAACTACTATAATCTCTCATGTGCAGATTTCTGTGTGGACATACATTTTCAACTCACTTGGAGAAATACTAAAAAGTACAATTTCTGGATCATATGGTATGAATATGTTCAGTTTTCTGAGGAGAGCCAAGTTGTATTTCAAAATGACTATACCATTTCACTTCCTTGCCAGCAATGAGAAGGAGCTCCTGTTGCTTTGACACTTTTTTTTTTTAATTCTGTGGTTTAGTAAGTGGAAAATTTAAAGGAGCTACATCTGTGGGTGGGATTAATTCAGAGACTCCTGTCTCCCTTGAACTGTCTGGAAATAAACCATGAGCGGTCAAGGATAATAGGGACAGCGAGTCAAGCAGACCTGAGATGATATCACTCCGCTATTTGATCAAAAACAAATTATTTAGTCAATGAGTGTCTTGTTTCTTTTATTAAATATTGGGACAATAGTACCAACTTATTCAGCCTCCAGGAGATATTCAAAGATATTACATGTACAAAGACTAACATGACATGCAACATTAAAAAAACACTCTGTAAGATTGCCTGCATCTGAACAATAGGGACCAGGGTAATCTTCACCAGAGTTGTGTGTGTGTGTGTGTGTGTGTGTGTGTGTGTGTGTGTGTGTGTGAATATGTGATAATAATTAGTATCCACTGCCTTTGCTCCATGTCCCTTTATTGAAACTACAAAATTCTATGCTTAAAACAGAGTATGAAGTCAGTATCTTCAATGGGACTAGAATGATCTAGGTACAGATCACAACATTGAAAGACTTGAAACATCATTAAGCACAATATTGTTCTTGAACCATGGGTATTCCAGACTGAGGGAGGCAAGGCTGCAGAGCCCTGAGGCCCCTCTCCTTGACAACCACATGGCAGTAACTGAGGTCACCAGAAGAGTGGGTCACTACAAGTTACCTCATTTGATTCTCTCCCATGTGTGCCTCACTGACCTTGAAATTTTTTAAATCACCTTTTTTTATATGAAGGACAGATTTTACAAAGAGAGGAGAGACAGAGCCATTCACTTGCTCACTCCCAAAAGGACCACAGCAAGAGCCAAGGACTTGAGCCGTCTTCCACTGCTGTCCCACTCCATAAGCAGGGAACTGCAGCAGAACTGGAATAGCTGGGACACTAACTGGTGCCCACATGGGGGGATGGCAGCATGGCAGGAGGAGGTTTAACCTGTAATGCCACTGCACTAGACCTGACCCTGGATTTTTCTTTGGAAAAAATGATTTGCATTTAGCATTTGCAGCCACGGCCCACCTCAGTTTTTACAGAGGTCCAAATTTGTCATCAATCTTTTATTCATCTCCCAGTACTCACCTCATGTGGTAAGCCATATTTCCATGTTTTCCATTATTTTTGCTGCACATAAGTGACAAGTACGTATATATGTTCTCTACAGCCCGACCATTTAAAATGTTCTTTTACACAACTTAAAATGTTCTGATAGTGGTACTTTATGTAGAGGTGTGCCAGGTTTCTACATTGGTCACTACGATAGCTTTTTATAGTCTGTTAATGAAGCATAACATAGTGTTGAGTGGAAAATGATGAGTAAAGACCAAGAATCGAGACACAGAGGTTAGCTAGCTATGATTTCTTCATTGTTGGAGATTTATTCCTGTGAACACTTGTTTCTGCTTGGGCTCTGTTATGAAATAATCACTGACACATTCTACCCCACCTCCCACTCATCTACACAGAAATCTCACCTTGTGATGGGCAGAAAACTCCACAATAGGTGGGCTGTGCAGTGACATTATTCTAGCAGTATTTCTATCAGCAGGACAGTGTGAGCTTTGGCATTTCTGAAAATTTGTATTGAATCTGTACAGGACAGTACGCAGTGATCATACTTTAAACTAGGACGTGGAAGGAAGGTGGATCACACTTCATCAACAGAAAGAATTCTATTGCTGTGAGATTGATATTTTAGAATAACAGCACCAACACAGTCACAAAACTAAACACATTTCTTTGGGAAGAGATGGCTTTCCATTGTCTAAAGCAAAAAGAACCATGAGTTGAATCACGATTGAAATGTTTGTGTTTCCACCACGTAAACTAACATTTCCACTTGCTGGCAAGTGGAAATCAATATGGAAACTGGAATCAACATTTTGTTTTCTGGGACAGTATAATATCATCTATGTTGCCCTAGTATCAATAATAGTTTTATTTTAGTGATATTAATGCTTAGGAGGCTGGTTAATTTCTTCTCAATTTCTATGAGTCTAGCTAACATAGGCATCACTGGCTCAGAGGTTTGACTATCTCTATGGTAGGTAATCAAGGAAATAGAAATAATGCTAATAGCCACTTCATCACTTTAATTTTTTATCTTTAAGATTTATTGATTTATTGATTGATTGATTGATTGGTTGGAAAGAGGAGAGGAGAGAGGAGGAGAGACAGAGAGGAAGATCTTCCATCTAATGATTCACTCCCCTAGTGGCCAAAATGGCCAAAGCTGCACCGATCCAAACCAGGAGCTTCTTCTGGGTCTCCCACGCAAGTACAGGATCCCAAGGCTTTGGGCCGTCCTTGACTGCTTTCCCAGGCCACTAGTAGGGAGATGGATGGGAAGTGGGGCCACCAGGACACGAACCAGCACCCACATGGGAACCTGGCATGTGTAATGCGAGGACTTTAACCAGTAGTCCACCGCACCGACCACACCCCCACTTTTTTTTTTATTTTAAAGGTAGCACGGATTGGGGGTCTGGGGGAAGAGACAGATCTTCCAACCCACTGTCATTCCCCAAATGGCTGCAAAAGTGGGGACTGGGAGGAACAAGCCAGGAGCTTCACAGGGATCTCCCCCATGTCCCACACGGATGGCAGGACTCATGTACATGAGCAGAAAGATGGATCACAAGTGGAGCAAGCATAGGTCAAACCGGCACCATGATGCAGGATGCCATACTGCAGGCAGCTGCTTAACGTGCTGTGCCACATCACCAGCTTCTATAGGAGAGATTTAAAAAAAAAAAAAAACCTGTATGGATTTAACCAAGGAGGTGAAAGATGTATAAAATGAAGAGGTTGCAAAGGAAAGGAAAAACTTCAGTGATTGGAAAAATCAATATCACTAAAATGTAAATACTACATAGAGAAATTTGCAGATTCAAGACAATCCCTATCATAATCCCAATGACATGTTTTACAAAACTAGATTAAACACTATTAAGTCTACAACAACACTTACTAAAGTGGCCAATAGGATGTGCAGCTACTAGCACCTTTACACATGGCTGTTGCAAGTGAAAAATGGTTTCCTAAAATAATACCCACTCTATCTCAGCAATTCTACCCTATTTTTTTTTAATCCATAAGGACTTGAAACATATGTGAACAGGAAGACATATGTACAAATATCTCTACCAAC
The DNA here is from genome assembly GCF_017591425.1 of Ochotona curzoniae. NCBI lineage: Eukaryota > Metazoa > Chordata > Mammalia > Lagomorpha > Ochotonidae > Ochotona > Ochotona curzoniae. Next base: position 27,420,886 of record NW_024465582.1, read on the forward strand.
TTGAATCATAAAAGATCCAATTTGGGAACATCCTAAATGTATACTGACAGTGAGTATGTGAAAATACCATTATAATGATTCTATTCAGGAATAAAGTAAAATAAATTGCTGATGCTTGTCATAACCTGGAGGAACTTCAGTCATTATGCTGGGCAAATGAAAGCATACAAAGAAAACAGAAAGCGTGACTATATTTACATAAGACTCTATCACAGACAAAACACAGGTCATAAGCCATCTAGAGGTAGGTGGGAAGGCAGGAATAAAGACTAACCAGAAAAGGCAGATGAGGTGTCCTGTATCATGAATGGACTGGTGGTTAAATGGAGGTACATTCGCTATTTGTCAGACAGGTGTTAAGAGACCAGTGCTTCAAAATACATGATGTAGTATGCTTAAAATACACTTCCATAATAAATTTTAAAAGAAGCCCTTCCACGTCTGGCATGACAGTGTATTGACTAAATCCTTGCTTTGCATCTGCCAGGGTCCCATATGGGTGCTGGTTCATTTCCTGGCTGTTCTGCTTCCTCTATAGCTCCCTGCTTGTGGCCTGGGAAATCAGTAGAGGATAGCCCAAAACCCTGGGACCCTGTACGCATGTGGGAGACCCGGGAGAAGCTCCTGGCTCCTAGCTTCAGACTGGCTCAGCTCGGATGTTACAACCACATGGGGAGAGAACCAGCGGATGGAAGATCTTTCCTTTCTGCTTCTCTCTGTATATCTGCCTTTCCAATAAAATAAAGTAAAATAAAATAAAAATAAACCTTTTATAAAGTATATCTTTCCTAATGTCATGTCTAGGGACCCATACTCATGATAGAATATAATGACTGACTGTGGTATATATTTCAGCTATCCAAGCACTCAAGCTCCATATTCCAGGTAGGAACAATGAACCAGCAGCATCAGCCTTGTCCCTGAAACCTCTTTGTTATTTCAGGCTAAGGCCATCAGGTTAAACTTCACCACCTAGACCTGTGTCCCAGAGCTAGAAGCAGAGACAACTTTATGGACCCTTGACACAGGCCTTCCTTAGAGCTGAGTGGTTTTACTGTTTACCATCTGGAAACAGATATCCAGTAGATATCTAACCAGAGTTCCCACATTTCCATATAGCACACTAGACCTTGAAAAAGTTACAAAATATTTATTTATTATTATTATTAAAAAGGCAGAGTTACAAAGACTGCAATAGCTGAGGTTGGGCCAGGTTGAAACCAGGAAACTGGAACTACATCCATGTCTCCCAAGTGGGTGGCATGGGTTCAAAGACTTGATCCATTATCTGCTGCCTTCCCAGGTCCATTTGCAAGGAGCTGGTTCTGGAGTGGAGTAGCCAGGACTTGAACTGGCAACCACATGGAATTCCAGTGCTGCCGGCATTAGCTTAAGCTACTGTCCCATAATGCCAGCCCCATGGGCTTTGGAAATTATATAATTTCTCCTGGAAGCAGCTATAAACTCTTCAAATCTGTTCAATTTTAGTGTTCAGTGTTTAGTTACAATCTGTATCTCTTTTGTTTAAAGAGTGGTTGTATCAGGCCAACATTGTAGTACAACAGGTTGAACTTGCAATGCTAGTATTCCATCTGAGCAACTGCTCAAGTCTTACTTCTCTTCTTCCAATCTAGCTCCCTACTTAAACACCTGGGAAGGAGAAAAAGGTGGCCCAAGGACTCGGTCTTTGCCAGCCTGTCAGAGATCCATACGGAGTTTGAGGTTCCTGGCTTTGGCCTGGCTCAGCACTGTCTATTGCAGCCATTTGAGGAGTGAACCAGAAGATGAAAGATATTCTCTCTCTCTCTCTCTCTTCCTCCCTTTCTCTCTGCAAACTTATCTTTCTCCAATAAACAAATGTATATTTGTTAAAAAGTTGTGTCTCTAGATTTTAAAATAACACTAAGTCCTTCTTTAATGATTATCTTTCTCAATATCTAAATTTCTTCTCCAGGTCATAGCAGCATGAAATAAAATCAAAGTCAATCCATGTGTTCCTAGTGAGTTGAGCTGTATCTCCTAAAAAGATATGAATGTGTCAACTTCCAGTCTTTATGAGTGTGATATAATTGGGTAATAAGGTCCTTACAGATGATCAAGTTGAAATAGGTCACTGATGGCCCTAATCTAATTTAACTAGTGTCTTTCCAGAAAGGGGATATTTATGTACACAGAGAAAACCATACAGAAGAATAAAAAATTGTGAAGAGCCTGAATGAAGACCACTTCCAAGCTAACGCATGCTCAAGGCTACTAGAAACCAAAAGAGATTCAAGGAACAGATGCTTCTTCACAACCCTCAGAAGGTGTAATCATGCAGACACTCACGATTTCAAGCTTGAGGCTTCCAGAGCTCTGAGACAACCAATTGCTGATCTTAAGTCACCTGGCTTCTATCACTTTATGTGAAAACTTCAGAAAACAAATAAAGGTGCTGAAATTAACCTGTCTTACATACAGATTCTCAATTTCCCTATAGCACACCTCATGGGTCTTCCTCGGGTGATCCCCAAAGGTACAAAGGCAACCCTCAGAATTCAGTCCATCTCCAGCTTCCCGTGAAGTCAGAAAGTGCAATTGTTTCAAGTGCAGACTTTGGGGATATCAAGCCAGAACGACAGAATTCAATTCGGGTGGCAAGGAGAGCCAGGAATCTGCAGCTTGTAGATGCTCCCCAGGTTCATCTGAAGACATTCACAGTAAGGAAATCACTGAGACGATCTTTGGCAGCATGGCCACTGCCATATAACGGAGCAATTCGCTGACAGTGACAACCTTTCATTCCTCAGGGTGTGACTCCATGCTGAAGCTAAGTAAAAGAGACCTCCTCCCAAGAAACAGTTACAGTAAAGGGGGAAAAGCAAGTCCTGCCCAGTCAGTAGCAACAATCTTCCTGTGAGACTACAGTAATTTTTGCCTTACTCTTCACCACAGAAAGCTAGATCGCACCCTAAGAGTTTATTGTCTGGTTTTGCTTCCTCATGGATACTTCAAGCCAAAGAACTACTCTCCTGCATCAAAAGCTGACTGCTTGCTGCTTCAAAGCCAGAAGGATCTATTTTAAATAGACTTAAAAAAACTCAAATACTTTTTCCCCCTGTTTCACTCTGGCCAGAGTTATCTAGTTTGTTCACTGAGTTCACAGGAGCTGGGATGAATAACTGCATTGAAGGACAATGACCCAAACCCAAGAGTGTGGCATTCATGGAATGGAGCAGGCTATGGAATTACAAAGCCTTTGATTGGGCAGAACTTGGGAAATCCCTTGACAAATCTGGAGGTCCTATACATTTCTGCCAGAAAGTGGCTGAAACTCCTCCTTGGCTTTTATCTCACCTGTAAGACAAAAGAAGAAACTGGAAGCCAGCTGGCTGGACTTCTCAGTCTGAAGCATAGTTCATGCCTTGCCTAAGAATTTCTTGGTCTTCCAGAGATCAGCTATTCTCTTCCATGGAGTCTGGTGCACTGGGGTATTTGTTCACAGGTTAATACCTCAGATTACCTGCGTGATGAAGGGGAATTTGAGGTTCTTTGGGGGATATTTATTAACATGTGGCTTAAGTTTTTAAATGGGCTTCCCAAGGAAAAAGTATTTTTTTGTGGAAAACATAGCTGTCTTTTTAAAGCCTGTTTTCTAATTCAAAGATAGCGTTTCCTCTGCCCTGTTTCCTCTTACGCAGTAAGTTGAGTAAAATACAGATGATTCTAAATTTAAATCAGTCTTTACTTCTTAATAGCTCTGATTTTAATGGTTTGAGCAAATTGGACCATTTGGGCACTCCTGATCTCTATTTCTAAATCCCACTGTTTCCTTTTTCTTTGATTCAAATTTCTTATTTCCTTTCATTAGCATACTGAGACTTTATAGCCCTCCTTTTCCAGGGTTGGAGTTCTGGACAAAATGCTTGAAAAATGAAATGTGCTCGGCTTCCTGGAGCTCCTTGGCACTTTTTCCAACCTGCCTTGCACAACCACAAGGCCTCCTGCAGTGGTGATGGTGAGGTGTTTGCATGGGCATGCGCACATGTATACACACAGCTGGGCTAGTGTGCTCTGCCTGGGACACAGAAGAAGAGAAGGGTTTATTTTTTGTTTCCTTGGCAGTAATAACTCAAATGTATACAAAGCATATTTTCCTCTCTCAATGCAGCTTTCATTTGATTATTCAGGCTTGTAATATAATTTTAATGTTTATCCAAATATGTGGCATGTCATTATACACCCTAATCATACATTTGAAAAACGAGGACAACTATGCAAGAAACTAACGGAACAGAAACTGATACATTTTGAAACTCAGTATTCAAGAAAAATTCAGAAAAAAATATGTTAAAAAAAAACCTTTCAGGTACTTCTTCCTCAATCACATCAATATTCTCAACCACGTCAATTTTCACAGGGTCTCTTAGTTAATAAAATACAGAAAGAGCTTTATTTATTAAAAACAATAGTTTGCTTCTTTCCTAAATCACCTGATTTCTTGTTTTAAAAGAATTTATACAAACCAAGCCTGTTGGCTGCTGAGAGGCTCCAGGCCAGGTTGGACTCTATGCTTAGGGCCCTGGCTCCAGCCACTACGTCCACGTGGTGAACTGGGTCTGGGCCTGCCTGGGCTCAAGAGGCTTTTCCCTTCCTGGGGAATACGCTGAGAGGGGAGCTCTTGGGAACAGGGTGGGCCTAGATTCCACCCGCTGCCAACATTGTGCCGTTGGTGGGACCAGGTAAGTGTGACCTTGAGTTCTGCGTGGGAGAGCTTCTAGCAGCTTGTTGGCTGTTGCGAGCTCCTGGGCCAAGTTGGACTCCATGCTTGGGGCTTTGGCTCCAGCCACCACAACCACACACTGAGCTGGGCCTGGAAGCCAGTCACCATTTGGTGCCTCCTGGCCAACTGGCTGCGAGCTCTCGGGTCTTGGGAGTGTGGAATTGCTGCTTAGGTACGGCGGTGTTGAGGTAACAATGCTAGTAGGTGAGGAATCAACCCTGATGGACTCCCAGTGTCCATCAGGGTAATTTTTTCTTGAAGGTAAGCAAGGGTACTGAGATCTGGTGGTTTGGAAGGGAGAGACCGGATGATCTGTATGGGTCAGATTGATACACCAGCCCACCTCTGAGTCCTGTGTTGAACTTGTTATCACTAAACAATGCTGACCACCACACACCAGTCCATGTGAAAGCTAACGCTAGAGGCTTGTCTAGCAAGGCTAGATCCTAGCATCTGACAGAAAGATGGATCAGGAGATGGGTCACATTAGACAGAGCCATTCCACTAACCAGCCCAGGAAAGAACTGAGGGTAGATTTTGTAGGGGATGTATGGAACAAACCCTGTGGAAATACAAGTCTCACTGGTTGGCTCAAGAGTTGGGGTGATAATGTGCTGAGCTAGATGGGACCATGGAACCTGCCAGCACTCATGGGTAAAGGAACCGACAATAGTCTGGGCTGGTCAAGGCAGCAGCACCCGAATGTACATCCTAAAACAGGGTTTGGGGTAGGCTGAGCTGCAACATTCACCAGTTCATAAAAGGCCAAAATGAAAGGGCAGATTATGCAGGGCACTGCCTTAACACTCACTGGCATGTATAAGAACTGGATCTGGGAGTGGGTCTACTGGGGGAACTTGAGAAACTCTCCTACTGGGTCACAACTCTCATGGATGATCATATGGTTTAGGCCTGGGGGTTGGGCAAGTTGGGCAAAGTAGCTCCAATGGCTGGCTAATGTGTGGATTGGTTATGGAAGGGGGTGGACCTGGCAGGGCTGAGCAAACCTTAGTTCACAAGGAAGAACAGAAATCAGAATGGAGCACAGGTCATGCTGAGCTAGGCTTTTATACCAACTGGTCTGCATGAGTCAGGGATACTAGGCCACAGTATCGAAGGCAAAGGCCAAGACAGGTGAGGGGCTATGCCAAGCTGGGGCATAGCAACCACTGGCATGTGCATGATCCAGGGCTGAGAACAGGCCCGGTTGGGAAGCTAAGAGTACATCCTTGCTAGGTTGGGATTCCCACTGTTGAGTGCAGGGGCTGGAGTGGGAGCTGTGTTCTGGTCTGGATATGGCTGTAACCTCCCTTGGCACAAGTGTGGACTCGGACTGGGCGCACGAAATTGGGCTAGACTCCAGCACCATCTGGTGCTCTGGAGGACCAGGGTAGATGTGGGACGGACTAGGCTAGGTCTCCACCCCTACTGAGCTATAAGTGAACTGTGTCTGGGTATTGATGAACCTTGGCTGGGCTGAAACATCCAACAGTAAGAATTGGAATGGGGGGAAGGCCAGTCAGAAAAGGCCACTGTTCTGGCCAGGACAGGAGGTGGACTAAGTAGGGCTGGCTCATAGATCCACTGGTATGGGCAAGATCTGGCAAAGGGAGAGGTTTTGATGGAGGAGCCTGGGAAACTCCTCTGTCGAGACATAGTCCTTGCAGGTAAGTGCAAGAAGCACAACAGGAAGCAGCCCAGACCAGGCCAGGGAAAAGTATCCACTGGCATACATTTGGCATAGGTCGGGAGCAGACCAGGCTGAACCAGGTCACATCACCCATTGGTGAATCCGAGCACCAGAACAGTGTGGGACAGGCCAGGTTCGGCCGCAACACATACAGTACACATTACAGCTGGGATTGAATACATGCTGGGCTGGGCTAGGCTATAAGCCTCACCAGCATCAGCTTGAATTGGGGGTGGGCCAGGCCGGGCCAGGCTACAGCACTTACTGGCACATGCCGAGGCAAGGGCTGCCGTGCCAGACTGGGCTGCAGTGCCCATCCAGAACATGTAGGAACCAGGGAGGGAGAGGGCAAAGCTGATAGGGGGAATTTGGGAGCTGCCCTGATGAACTACCACTCCCACTAGAGAACATGAGTTGGAATGGGGGCAGACCAGACCTGGCAGGGCTACAATACCTGTGGGCCTCATGTGAGCCAGCTCAGGGAAAAGCCAGGCTGGGCTGACTGTTCCAACTGGTGCGAACATAATTCAGAGTGGGTGAGGGTTGGTTGGTTGGGCTTTGTCACAGCATCAGATAGCAGAAGCTGGCACTGGGGGATAATTCTGTCAAGTTAAACTCAAGAATCACCTAGAGAGTGCATAATCCGGGAGTGGGAGTGGCCTAGTAGGGAAATAGTGGGTACCTCCCTCTTCGGTTACCACTCCCACTGGAGAGCATGAAAACCAGGACAGGCCAGTGGTGACTGGACAGAACAGCAACCACCTGCAAGTATGTGGGCTGGATACTGATTGGGTTAAGCTAGACTTCAATGCCCACTGAGCTGAATGGGATGTGGGACAAACTGGACCAGTCTGCTGTACGTATTGGCAAGCACGGGAACCAGGGCAGGGGGCGAGCCTGGTAGGGGTTATTGCGGGTCACTCCGACTAGGCTGCAGCTCGCATGGGTTTGTGTGAGGGTCAAATGTGTGGTGGGCAGAATCAGGTTGGACTGCCAACAGCCATTAGTTCGTGTAGAAGACAGGTCTGGAAACAGAATTGACCCAGCAATTGCAACCACCAGCAAATGCATAAGCAGACTGGGGTTACAGACCCTGTACTGGCACGCACACACAAGAATCAGGTCTGTGATCACTTCAGACAAAGTTTCTTTGGGGATCTCTCCAAACGGCCAGACTCAGAACCCCAACCATAGAGAGAAGTACAGGTTCCATGATCTGACTATGGAGTGCAAATGTCAAAGTTGAGCCTCCTCAGAGACTGAGTCAGAGCAGTGGGCAGCATATCCAGGTGCATATGGAGGATATGGTAGTCCATTGAAACCTGGGACCACAACAGAGGACGGAGGACATATTCAATGCTTACCACACTCCCATGGAAAGCTATCTGCCATTACCACGAAATAAAATTGATCTGCATTTACAATATAGAAATTCATACATTTAACAGAATGTCGCTATGCTATCATTGGATTCAGTGTGATGCATGAATGGCCTTGTTCCTTAGCCAAATTCTGGTAAGAAGAATACTTGAGAAATGGAGTAAAAGAAATTCAAGACATGAAGTTACAGGAACATGAAAAAAATATTTGATGGAAAAATTCACCAAGCCTGATCAATTTGAGACAAAAGCGGTGAAAATGGGCCCGGTGCGATAGCATAGCAGTTAAAATTCTCACCTTGAACGCACCAGCATCCCATATGGGCGCTGGTTCTTATCCTGGCAGCCCCGCTTCTCATCCAGCTCCCTGCCTGTGGCCTGAGAATGCAATCAAGGATGGCCCAAAGCTTTGGGACCCTGCACCCATGCGGGAGACCTGAAGGAAGCTCCTGGCTCCTGGCTTTGGATTGGCTCAGCTCCAGCCGTTGCGGCCACTTGGGGAGTGAATCAACAGTCAGAAGACCTTCCTCTCTGTCTCTCCTCCTCTCTGTATATCTGCCTTTCCAATAAAAATAAATAAATCTTTATTAAGAATTAGTATTGTCTATCATAGGAAAGTCACCAATTTAGCAACAAAATTTAATGTGGAGGCAAAAATAGGAGCCTTTGTTAGTTATAATTTAACAGGAACCAGAAAATGGTGACTATTTTATCGCGAAATAAAACAAACAAAAAAATAGATTAAATGTGAATAGGCCATAAATAAGTACTCCAGTATTCCCTTCCCCTGAAGGAAATGACATGTTGTGTTCTTCCAGATAATTCTGCCATTTCTGGGAGAAGATATTCCATCCTTACCAAAATAAAAAGCAAGTAAACATATAAAATAGAACAACAGCAACAAAACAAAACCTCCAAATCTTGTGATCATGAATACAGTCAATACCAAAATTTTGGCCAAAAATTGTAAAATTCTGCTTGGTATACAACAACAGTGAAAATGGCTTTAGAACCAGGCCTTCGGCCTCTGTCTCCTAACTAGAGTGGCAATGTTCCTGGAAGTCATCCACAAAGGTCTGGAGTGTGTGTGGACCACGACTTCCTCGCCAGCTCCGGGAGTGGGCGTGGCCAGCGCCATGACTGAGGTCTACCTGCTGCGAGCTACTCTCAGGGAAAATTTAGACACTGAGATTTTCATCTCATAAGCCATTTCCTACTAATACATTATGGCCGATTAGGAACTAGAATGAATACCACTTTACTGCCACATCACTTCCCTCTTGGCAAATTCAGCGTATCTTTTATATTATCTCAACCTGCTCTAGTAACAACTTTTTAAAATAGTAGGTTCTTATTATTAGCGATGTACTTTCTTTTCTATGTCCTGGAATCACATCTCAATTGTAATGTTTAATCTGTACAATCGAACTTTGAAAGGTCTGGGACAAAACAGAACTAAAAGATAAGTCTAGGGCACATTTGCCATAGTGGTTAAGACAATCTGGGGAGGCCTTCACCTTTAGAAGAGGACTTTGCTTCAAGCCAGGCTCTGCTTCTATTACGAATTCCTGCTAATGCACACTTCGGGAGGTGGTTCATTATGGCTCAAGTTGTTGGGTATCTGTTTCCTTGGTGAGAAACCTGAGATGAGATTAGGAATTTGGCTTTGGCCTAGCCCAGCCTCAACTGTGGTAGGCATCTGGGAAGTGAACATTTGGGATGGAAGATCTCTCTCTCTCTCTGTCTCTCCAACCTTCAAATGCAATCAAGCTATTGATTTAGGATTTTTATTTATATACATCCAACATTGCTCCCATCCTCTCTCTTTTTTTTTTAATTTTTCTTTTAATTTTTACAATGACATACTTTGAAGTTATGTTTTAATCACAAGGTTTTAAATTTGCACTGCCTAAAGCACTCAATGAGTAGCAAGCAGAAAAGCCACTGTTCTTCAGGAGTGATAAGCAATAAGAAAATCCCAAAATGTCAGTATTACTGATAAACATTACCACAAATCAATGAAAACATACTATTTTGCTTCCTAAGAAGCAGCAGGCCATGACTCAAATGCTCCAGTCTCTTCCATCCTTGTGGGAGACCTGCCTTAGCCGCCTGACTCAGCCTGAATTCACCATAGGTCAGTCCTGGTTGTTGTGGGTATTTAAGGGCTTAATCACAGGATGGCACTATTCTCTCTCACTCTCATTTTCCCTCTAAAATTAAATAATAATAATAATAAGACTGAAGAAAACTCATATGACTTATGTATAGAAGTAACAAAGTATCCCATTTGAGGTTGTACTCTATTTTTTCCCATAAATAGCCTGAGGTTAACATAGTTATATTCTATATCTCTCTGGGAGCATTCTGGATTTAGGAGGGGGTCGGGAGCGGATATAATTGAATAGAAAAAAAATTAAGCTTGGATCTATATCCTTTTTATGTAATTTTTTAAACGTGTATTTGCCTACAATAAGGTCTGTACCAACTGTTTCTCTTCTCTAAATGTAAGATTCTCTACATCTGTCTAGTCTATAGACCTTCTGTCTTTGGGTTGCAGCGTGACATCCAGAAGTTCCTTAGGAAGTCAAAGCACTTCTAAACCGGGAGAACTGGATGCAGTCCATTTGCTCTAGAGAAGAACAGGCGTACTGAGTTAGGCGGCAGCCCAACAGGATCTTCTTGCTAGGCGAAAGAACATACTAAGACACAAGACTGTCTTCCTTGACAAGCTTCTCCTTTACAGATTAAGACACCTCCTGTTATATAACAACTCTGTAACTTTGTTAGTAAGTCATATACAATAAATTTCCTCAATCTAACAGAGAAATGTCATTGGTTAAACAACCAACAGAACTGTATCAGTCTGGTATCTCTCTCAGAAATATATAAAAAATAAGAAATGATAAAGAAATCGTATTTTCTCATTTAGTATATGTTTTGATGGAACTTCAGTATAGATAAGTGGCTATTTTAAGGCTACTCTTCAGGAATAAAGCATCTGGAGTCTATTTTCAGGCCTAACTTATTTAGAAGTTACAACTCAAAAATTCTGAACCTAAACTCAAGTTCCTTTCTCTACTTGGACTTTGTTTTAATGTTCCCTAAAATCCCAAATAGACAACTAGGTTCATTCTTAACTTTTCACTCTTCCTTTATTTTCAAATTTAATGAATCTCTCTATCACACCTTGTAGTGAATTGTGTCTGTCCACATGAAGAGCCAGGTACGATAACTGGCACCCCTCTCAACTCTCGACTGTTCTAGCACAGTCGTGTCTCATTCGGAGGCCCTCTGTCTTCCTCAGCACAGCCAGCAAATGGTAGGCAGGAACTTGGGTATCTGACAATGCCACTTATGTACTGAGAATCTGGCAATATTCCCTCACCATCCATTTCTATGATGAACACCAAGCTTCTTTTATTCTCCAAGTGGCTCTCATGATACAGCACTAAGCTTCTTTACCGGACTACTTATTTCATATATTCCAATAATCACGTTGTATGTCTCACTCCCTGTCTCTAACGCCTCTACTCCTGTTCCTGACCTTTTCACCTATATAATTCCTAAGCATATCCTTTGATCCTCAGATGAAATCTTTGATAGACAGCTCTTTATAAATTCCCACTCCTCTGCTGCTGACACGAGTACACTCTTCGATTCTTTAATACATTCCTTGACTATCTTTAACATGGTATTTTCGACATTGACTTAGAGTATATATATATACTGTAAATGGCTAAAGCTACATTATTCATACTTGTGACCTTAAAATTCCCTGGCACAAGATAAATGCTCACTAAAATTTGTTTGAATAAATTTGGTTTTTAATAAGTTGTGTGAGCTTCCTGGGAGAATATAAGATATTGAGATATATTCATATTATTTAATAATTCAGGTGACAATTTCTCAATTTTAGAGCTTCTATAAGACAAAATAAACAAAACAACACAGAATGCTAAGGACAGCTTTCCATCTCAGTAAATGAATTCTCCATTCATCATACTCCTGTTAGAATTTTGATATCGCTCTTTACAGCTCCATACTCTTCATTTCCACATTCAAAATTTTTTTGCTTTACCTCAAAGATGTATGTGGAATCCTACTTTGTGTCACTGCGAACATTGTCCTTGCCCAGGTCACCATTTTTGGACACCTTGACCATGCTGTACAGGCCAACTGTCTCATGGTGAGCTTGGGCTCAACCCAGACCTTTATAACAGCTCTCTCATTGGAACTGCCTTTTGATCAACTGCATTCTACCAGTGATCTAAAGATACCCCACTGGGCCAGAAATGTCTTGTTCACGAAAAGGCTGGACTGAGGGGATGAGGACACAAAGCTGGAATTTCCAGAACTCAGTCATGTTGGATTCTGTCATGAGGGCAGAGGGCAGGATGGGGTAAGGAATCAAATAATTTAATCCTCATCTCTGAACCAGAAAGAGAGACAAGGTGACCCAGAGAGAGATTTTTAAGGATCATTTCTATTATTAAGGATTTGGTTCATTGGCGAAAAAGAACACAGGATGGACCTATGGTCAAAAGAACGTTCCAGTTCCAACAGGACTAAGCTGTATCTATGCAATAGACACCTAAGCACATCTCAGAGATAAGAACTTAGGAAAAACGCTTCAGAGTGGCCTAAGTCATATTTGCCAGGCTGCTTCTCCCCATCCCACTAACAAAATAAACCTATTCTCCCATGGGATAAGTACAGTGAAGAGAGATAAACCTGTCATTACCTCCCCCAAGAAGAAGATTCCCTTTTCATGGGATTGAATACAAAAAGCGAGAATACACAAAGAACACATTTTCACCCTGAAATTCTAAATGACCTGTGTACCTCTCACTTGCCTATTAATATTCAGTTTTGCCTTTTGTTAAGGTTTAAATATCTCTCTTAAAGCCATGCTTGATTCAACAGCATTGAAAAGAAGGACATTTAGAAATGGTTGGGTCGGGCCCAGTGGCCTAGTAGCTAAGTTCTTCCCGTGCATGTACCTGGATCCCATACGGGCTCCAGTTCATGTCCTGGCTGATCCACGTCCCATCCAGCTCCCTGCCTGTGGCCTGAGAAAGCAGTCCAGGATGGTGCTAGGCCTTGGGACCCTGCACCCGCATGGGAGACCCGAAGGAAGCTCCTGGCTCCTGCCTTCGGATTGGCTCAGCTCTGGCTGTCACAGCCACTTGGGAAATGGACCAGTAAGCAGATCTTTCTGTCTCTCCTTCTCTGTGTAAACCTGACTTTCCAATAATAAAATAAGTAAATCTAAGAAATGATTGGGTTCCCAGGGCAGGGTCTTCCTGATTGGATTAATGAAGTCAATGAAGAAGTGAGTTGGCATTCTCTCGAATGAGTCTCTGACTTAAAAAAAATAGTAATTAGTGCCTTAAACAGTAAGAATCAGGCTTATGGAGACAATGGTCCTTAGTTGAATCCAGTCATGTCAGATGATTTTATTCAATTTTCTCCTTTAGTCTATAAGGTTCATTATAAACATTTTCATTGCTATGGAAAAATCACATTTTGAAATCATACTCCAGCAGAGAAGGCAGCCTTCTTTCCCGACTTGTAGAATACGTGCTAGTGCACAGAGTTCAGTCACTGAAATTAGCTAATAAAGGTTTAATGATTGGTTCCTTATAATTAATTCATTTTCTTGACTTAACAAAAGAGAAAATGTGCAGTTCCTAAGTTATATGTGACTTTGTGAATGAAAATTTTCAAGCTGAGTTGATTCAGAGTAGATATTCAGTTTTAAAGGCTCACTGTAACTTTCTTGTTGCTTGTGATTCTTGTTATATATATATACATATATATATACATATATATACATATATATGTATATATACATATATATACATATATATATACATCTTTAAAAAAAACACAAAAATTTAAGTAACAAAAAAAATCCATAACTGTGGTTATTTGGTGAAGAAAGACAGGATGCTGCTTAGAACACCCACCTACCTTAGCAGAATGTGTTCGTTTAACTCCTACTACCATTCCCAATTTCGGCTCCCTGCTAACATGTACATTAGGGGCTCAGCTGACAATGGCTCAGGTACTTGGATCCCTGCCATGTAAAAAACCATGATATTTAAGGGATTCCTCCTGCCACTATCTCTATCTTCATCTCCATCTCTCCCCCCTTCAAAAAAAAAATTCATTTAGGGCCCAGGGCGGTAGCCTAGCGGCTAAAGTCCTCGCCTCGCATGCTCTGGGATTCCATAGGGTCCCCGGTTCTAATCCCAGCAGCCCCGCTTCCCAACCAGCTCCCTGCTTTTGGCCTGGGAAAGCAGTGGAGGACAACCCAAAGCATTGGGACCCTGCACCAGCGCAGGAGACTGGAAGAAGCTCTTGGCTTTGGATTGGCACAGCTCTGGCCATTCCAGCCACTAGGGGAGTGAATCATCGGATGGAAGATCTTCCATTCTGTCTCTCCTCCTCTCTGTATATCTGACTTTCCAATATAAATAAATAAATATATATATATATATTTAACCAATAGCCCATATTTCAACAGAATGTTAATTTATTACCCATTATTTGATATTGCCCTTTTTTAAAACAGTGTTCGTATGATCAACAGATTCAAAGGATAATTCCTATTGAATGAAAATGGTAGATAAATAACCAATGATCAGCTTTGTTAATACAGAGACCAGTGTGAAATGTGATTGGTGTCTGAGAATCCAGTCCATTCGTTGTTTGAGCTGTGTGACGCTTCTAGCTCTGGATCAAGTTTAGAGCTGCTAATTGTTTATTAAGCAGGTGCATAAAAACTTTTTAAAATTTTTTTTGTACTTAGTGCAACAAAACTAAAAAAGGTTTCAAGGTAACAGAGCTCATATGTCTCAAAGTTCTACAAACTGATATTTTAAGGGGAAGTGGATAAACATACTCTCAGAGCTTTAGACCCCAGTCCTGCTGTCTTCCTTGGTAATTAGAGCAGTTAGTTTTATGGGACTAAAACTGTAACACTTTGTAGTCTATGGATAGAGATTTGGGAGCTGAGTGCTCTACACTTTTGGGGGCAGGTTTTGAAAAACACAGCTCCATGTCCCCATTCCTGAAGGGTTTGGTTTCAGCAGCAGGCACCTTAGCAACACTTTCCCAGGACAGAGCACATCCATTCACTGCCCTGTAATGCCAGCGTCCCACTGGAGCACTGGTTTGCGTCCTGGCTGCTGCACATCTAATCCAATCTGCTACCAATGACCTGGAAAGGCAGCAGTAGATACCCCCAGTGCTCAGATCCTTGCCTCCCATGTGGGAGAACCAAATGGAACTCAAGGTTCCTGGCTTTGGTCCAGCCTAACCCTGGCTATTGCGGCAATTTTAACCAATGGATGTAAGATCTCTCTCTCTTTCCCTTTCCCCTCCCTCTGTCTAATTCTGTCTTTCAAAAAACAAAAACAAAAAAAAAAAAAAAAGAAGAAGAGGAAATTTTTAAGGAAAACTTCCCCAATGACAGAGGTCCTTCACAGATACTTCACTGGCAATGGTACAATAAGCGTGCCACAAAGCTGTTGCAGCTTCTCTTATCTGTGTACGGCATGAGGCCTGAGTTTACTGTGGCCCCTCAGCATTGGAACTCAGACATTCCCAGCACTAACTGGAAGATGACCCACCCATGCTGTCATACACAGATCTTGTCTTCCTCTTGGCAGGGTTCAAAGAAACAACAAACTGACTACAGAGCTCACATCAGTTTCTTTGGTTCTGTTTTGTACTTGACACCCTAGAGGGCCTTCCTATCTTTTTTTTTTTTTTAACTTAAGCTTTGCTTTTCTTCAAGAAGCCAGTGTCTGCAGCCCAGGAAGGTTGCCCAGGGAAGGGAAGCTCTGGAAGCGCTGGCTCTTCCTCCCCATTAAGGAAGGACCAACCCAGAGAACAGGAGTTCCTTGCAACCTGACCCCCGAAATCCTCAACCCTTCAATTTCTGACAAAAGAATACATATCTTCTGTCCTCACAGATAGTCTAAAACATGTAATTAATCATCACATCTGAGCCAGAGATGGGAAAACCAGTGGACAGCCAGAAGAGACTTCTACCAGGCTTTCCCAGGACAGATGGTGTTTGTGACTCAGGATTAATGAGTAGTCGGCAAGCAGCTCACCTTCAAATGCTCAACCATTGTCCAGGGGAGTCTGAGTTTCTGTGTTAGAGCAATATCGCTGTTTGCATTTCTTTATCTATAATCTCTGTGCAAATTTCCTTAAGAGAAATCTCTTCTTCAGTTTATACAGAGTTTCTTTCTTCCTTGCGGGCTTCAGAAAGTAAAGGGGGCAGCAGATGAGAAAACTAGAAACAGGATTTGCCAGGGAGGGAGAGGCCATTTATTTTGAGAAGCTGAATATACAGAACACAAAATCAAAAATTTCTCCTAATATGGTCTAGAAAATAGCAAACTTAGTCTCTGACATATGGTATGCTTGTCCTTATGCTCTGAAGCACCGAAAGGAAGATGTAATTCAAATTTGGCCCTGCACAAGCAGAGATGAGGAGTGTGGGTAGCGGACACATATGAGACCCTACAATTACAGAAGAAAAAAGAGAAGGACTCAAATAGTTGATTTCATTTTTTCATCTGGAAAATGCTTTCATGTCTCTTTACAGATCAGTCTGACTCTAGTCTACATGTCTGATCTTTAAGGTTACAGACTGTCCAAATGATGCAAGAGGGCCAGCCAACCCAGGAGCACACTCAAAGGCCACACAGTGGCCCCCAGTTGGCCGAGCACTCATGTCTACTTAACCACTGATTTTTGCCATCACAGAACGCTGAGTTTCTCACAATTTCCATTTTTTGACTGTCTGCAACACGCAGGATTGTCCCTTCCTCTTTTCTCTTCTGGAATCCTAACCCCAGCAGTTTCTGTTTATTTATGGTCCTGCTGCCCCTGACTGTCAAAGCGCAACACAGATCATCTCCAGCAGTGTCATGCGTGGTCTCTGCTGTTGTCAGCCAATGGCACAACTCAATGAACTACACAGGACAGGTGTAAAGTCAAGCTGTGCCTTGGAAACACTGGCATAGTCAACATTTAAAATAGATAACTTTAAATGCCTGAAAACTGGATCACTATTTTTATTATATGACCTTTAAAAAAGAATACAATTTTTTAATGCTGCATAGTAATACAAAGTATTTATGTACAAAGTATTTATACATTTATATAATGTATATGTACTTCCTGCTAGAAAACAATGCGGCCAGTTGGCCTGAATACCATTTAAGGTGCAAGGTAAGAACACAGCAGTTGAAATGCCCTGAGTTGGTAATTAGCCTGTATCACTCTGCTTCTTGACTACTGAACCACTGGGATTGTAGATGACTGAGAGCTGGCCATGAATAAGAAATTACTTTCAAAGCTAAGGGCTCCACAGAGGGAATAGCTTACACATTGCTTTGCTCCTTTTCAGGTAGGCAGTTGTTCAATTTAGGCTCAGCACTTTGAGTATCTGCTAATCTCACTGATTGCACATCTGCTGTGTGCTGCTTGTTGTAGGCCTGGAAATTAGAAAGTCAGAAAGGAAAATGCCGTGTGCCCTCAGGGATCTCACAGTTTAATGCCAAGTTCAGAATTGAATACAGATCATTTTGTCACAGATTTTACAAATCTTCTGATCAGAAAGAGCTAATAGCATAGGTAATGCTAGATTGAGGAGGCCAAATGGGAAGTCCTCTGATATTGGGTAACTAAGTAGCTAACAATTTGTCCAGTAACATGTAGAAAAAGAGGACAACCTTTGTGATTGGGGGAGGAACACGATGTGAGGTACACTTAAAACAGGAAAGGAGCTGCAAATATTGAAGTTCAGTTACACTAAATATATACTATACACTAAGATAAGAATTGGGAAATAAACAGGGACCAGACTGTGCTATGGGATTTGATTTTGTCCCAAGAGCAAGGGGTGATCACTGAAGGATTCTAAGGAGAAGTGATAAGACCAGATAGGTAGTGTTGAAAATTCCTTCCAGCAGCTAAGGGAAGATAGATCGGAGAGAGACTGTTTTGGAGGCACCGCAGTTAGAAGAAGAAATACGAAAAGAAAACAAATAAATTTGAGTGGATTCAACCACAGCAGCAAACACATACTTGTGCTTGCAACACAGGCTGTAAATAACACACAATGTGTGACTACAGTATGTACAAATCATGTTCACATGGGTGGTGAGGATGTCTGTGTGTACATGACTCAATCTAGTCGTTATTTTTTTTTCTTGCACCTTTTAAACACATACTTAATGTGAAGCTATATGCTGAGCTTGACCATCAAGCATTATTTCACAAATTTTCAAAAATTAGGTCTTGGGAACGGAGTGTAAAGAGTATTTTCTTTCACCTGTCACAGCCCGGTTTATGTATGAGAAGTCAGACAGAAAGACATGAAAGAACCACAAATTAATGTTTGTCTTTCCATTCAGATTATATTTGTACATATCTGTGCTTGAAACTATGCCAACCAAGTGATTAAATGCTACGAAAATAGCAGTGGCTACATAGACACGTCGTGAGTCATGCTGGGATTAACTGGATTTACCCTGCTTAACCAACGCTGCTATAATACTAGAAGTATGTTAGGTATGTCAGAACTTTTTGGCAGCGGGGAGGGAGTTTCCTTATTTATTAATGATTTGGTAAGTCTGGTTAGGTTGTTGGTGGAGAGTGATATGGTATCAATTGCCTAAAGCATTTAGATTACTAGATTACAGATTAAGGAACATTTCCACATAAAAATCCGTTTACTACATCACACAGTTAGCAATGACTGATAAACAAAAGTAGCTTCTCTGCATCAAGCCCTAATCCAGTGTCTGTATGTGTGTGTGTAAGAATGACTATTTTTTTTTTTCATTTAAAACCTCATTTGCCCGAAGGTAAGCATCCTCTAAACAGAAGAACCAGTGTTCATCTCCAGAAGTTCTGACGTCAAAGGCTAGGCCCTTTCCTCTATCCTGTTCGCTCTGTTACACCTGCTGCCTCTGGAAGAGGCCCCTTCACTACTGATTTGCTATGCCAGGATTCAAATCCAGCTCTGCTTGCCTCCAGAATGCAACACTTTCAGCATCTTATTGTGGACTGTTTTGTACTTAATAATGCAGCCAGTGAGATTCAGTGAGGTTGTCTATAAACAGCTACTTATTCTCAAGAAATTAAGGAATTTGCTCTAGAACATAAATGTGCATAATGCATCCTTTGCTGAGAAAGCTATGCTATTTTAAGAGAATTATCAGTTTACTAGCATAATAGACTAGCATAATTGACTTGCATTCTGCCTCAACTGCTGATTATTTTGCTGCAGTCCCATAGCAATGGGTTCACAGAAAAGAGACAAGGCATGATTCATGAACATTTGACCGGCAATTGTTACTAGATGGTGACCAAATTCACCTGATTGGAATATTCCAAGAAAGCTGTAAAGAAAACATTTCACAAACCCATAAAAGCAAGATAGTTAACGAATATTTCATTAATATCAATCATTTAAACACATTTAATCAAAAAATATATTTAACATGAAGTAAACTTTATGTTGGCGTTCTAAAATAGGTGTTGTACAATTATATTGTAACTATATGTATACCAGTTATAATTATGATGAATACACGATTCAGTGATTTGGGTACTGAGTTTTTTGTTAACAAACTTATTTCAGGTAACCTTGAAATGTATGAATAAAATACATCCTAGAAATTCTATAAACATAAATAGTGTACTAAAATAATAGAAAATAAGCAGACTTAAATAAGCAATCATTCAAATCTTCATGCATAACATCTTTTGTAAGATTTTCATGAACTCTTATAAAATCATTTCTAAAGCAATATTCCCAAGTATAACATCACTCTAAGGTTGTTAATGTTTTTATCAATATCTTTGGTTGATACAACAATATTTTCCAATAATATATAGAGAAAACTTTATTTTCAACATTTTTAAAGCTTCTGCTTTCTCTCTCCTTTCCTCTCTATTTCTATCCCCATTAAAATTCCTAACTTGAAGAAAATTTTCTGTACATAGCAAGTCCCACTGCCTTTACAAATTCTAAGCAGCAAGAAAACAATTATTCAAGTTTAATATTTACTTAGAAGCAATTTCAAGCCCAACAAAGATAATTTTTATATAATCTTAAAAACATGAGCATGCTGATAAAGCCTATTGGTTTTAGAGCATAATTTTACCATGTTTAATGATACCAACATCTAGAGTTGCTTTATTTTCCCCAATTGCCTATTAGACACTTAATCAGAAATGCAACTTGAGCCTGTCTAATGAAGTAGGAACTATTTATACAAGGTTAAGCTTTTAAATCCAAAATGTTTACTGAATACCAATTATGCATATGTGTCTATCAAGTGCTGACTACAGAATAACAACATGCTTCCATTTAGACTAAAATTTTGTTTAGCAATGAAAAAGCAAAGATCACTGAGTATTGCTTTTTTCCTTCCTAAGAATCATTAGGTGAATACACTGACCCATGAGGCAAAATAAATTTTCCCCAACATGTGAATGTATCAATAAAAAGATAGGACATACCCTGGCACGTCCACTGAATCTTGTGCTGCTAAGCCATTTCTGAACTCATGAGAACAGCTTCCTTATACATCCTAGAAAAAAAAAAATGACCTGTAACTGACAGAGTAAAGGATTTCAAGTGTTCAAATAATATTTTCCATAGATGAGAAATTATTTTCAATTTCTTTTTCAGGTAATACGTATTGTGGCTCCCTGGAAAAGTGTATCTTATTGATATCAGAACTAAAGGCGCTAAGAATTTCACAGCTTCAATGGTGTCACTTCACAGTACTTTGTTTCATCAGGATAGTGATGCACCTTAATTACAACTTAATAACAGTCATCTTTCACACTTAGGTAAATGTTCGCAAGCCCAGTGAAGTTGGATTTATTATTACATTGCATTGTTATAGTGAACCTGTGAAATGACCATAGAAAGCAAAAAAGGCTAAGAAGCACGAGCTTGGCATTGTCTGCATTCAAATCCTAGTCCCAAAGCTCTCCCAATGAATGTCAGCAGCAAGTTGCTAAATGTTTTGTCATTTCTTTGCATCATTTTTCCTGTCAGTGAAAAAGAAGTAGTAATATCACTTACTCTTGGGCCGGACACAGTGGCCTAACGGCTAGGGTCCTCTTCTTGAACATGCCAGGATCCCATATGGGCGCTGGTTCTAATCTCAGAGACCCCGCTTCTCATCCAGCTCCCTGCTTAAAGCCTGGGAAAGCAGTCAAGGACGGTCCAAATCCTGGGGACCCTGCGCCCGCGTGGGAGACCCAGAAGAGCTCCTGACTCCCGGCTTCGGATTGGCACAGTACTGGCCGTTGTGGTCACTCTGTCTGTCTCTCCTCCTCTCTATATATCTGATTTTGCAATAAAAATGGATGAATCTTTAAAAAAAAAATCACCTATTCTTTGGACCATCATGATGACTTGGATCAATTAATGAACAACAGAAGCTTAATAGTGTTCAGCATATGGTGAGTCCTGCATGCATATCCAAAATTGGAGCCAAATTTCAGATTGCATGTCAGACTTTCCCATTGTTACCACAGTGCTTACTTGCATCCACCATTCTATGTAGTGATTACTGGACTGGAAGCTAAAGGACTACTTCAGAATCATATTCCTGCATTTTCACAAATGAAAAACAACCGAGGTAATAACCATGTCATCATGTAAACTATTTATAGGAAGCTCTTGTCTCTGCAGGATTTGGTGCCAAGAGAATAATACATATTTTACATGTCATGTTGTGTCTAATCCTCACAGTAGACTCATTGATCCCTACTTAACAATGAAGGCATAGGGTACCAGGAAGCTAAATTATGTAGCCAGTCAGAGGATCAAAAGCTGTGTAGCCAGTGATAGGGATCAAAAGGGAGTTTCACATCTGACCTAGTACTGGTACCTGTGGAATGAAACAGGAATGTGCTTAATCATATCAAATGATCTGATTCACAAATCTTTATCTTCACCAGAAGCCACTGGCCTGCCACTAATAAAACACAAGCAAACTGAAACTGAAACTAAAGCTAAACGTTTTAGAAACTTGCTTTTTTAGAAACTTGCTATCTATATATTTACTTGAAAGGGAGGGAGAGAAGAAGAGAGAGCCTTCAAATGCTTGCAATAACCAGGGCTGGCCTAACCCACAGTGAAGAACCCAGAACTGAATTGTGGTTTCCCACCTGGTTGGCAGAAACCTAATTATGTAACTTAAGCTATCCTTTGCTGGCTCTCAGGCACGCATTAAGCGGATGCTAGAATCAAGAGCAAAGCTGGGAACAGATTCTGGGCATTCTGATATGGAAAGCAAACATCCCAAGCAGTGTTTTAACCTCTGCTCTGAACATCCACTCCCTCAGAAAGTTGTAACCAAGCAAAAACTGATTAATCTCCTCTGGTTAGGTCCAGTAGACATTCCAATAAATCCAATGTGAAGAGAAAGTAAGTCAATAGGCTTCTTAAACTACCCACATTCTTACATAAGGCTTTCTTCTTTACAACCCGTTATTATTCTTCTAATAAATGGGTTGAATTACCTTTTAAATAAATTTTAGCATTTATAATTCAAAACCTGTCACTTTCAAAATTTTCTTTTTTTCTAATCCAACATTAAGTAAATTTTTTTTACAATAATAATTTTATGAGACTATTTGGAAACATTTTCAGTGCCTTGGGAAACTTGAGATCTCTGGAGAGACACATTTTGTTATTTTATTCTTGTTATGACATGCATATGACTTGGCCACCTCAGAGAACAAACCTCACAAGACTCTCTAAAATATAATCATCAGAACAAAAGTGGGAATTAGACTTTTGAACAATGTCAATGAAAGTAGTTGTCCCCTGCTGTTCAGGATTCAGAGTGAAATATCTGCTGCCATCTGATTTTGTTGCTCTATAAAACTGGCTTGCATACTGAACATGAACCAAACCCAATGAGTGACCCAGAACCTTACTTTAATAGATGCAAACCTCTGATATAATTAAATAAAAAAGAGGAAAAAGGATGACCAAAGAATATGAGGACATATTTCCTGCATCCTGACTGTTGAGTCAAGTTTTTGCCAGTGTAAAAAATTCTAAGTCACCAACAGTATTCTGGAGGAAAAAGAGAAGAAGAAAGGAATGGTAAGCACAGCCTTCCCTAGTAATCAGCTTTTATGGCATCCCCACTTTGTCTAGCCCAGGTTAAGTAGGGCCACGCTTTCCCTGTGTTTTTGAAAGAACACCCTCTCCTTCCTTTCCTGTCATCAAATCACACCAAATCATTGCACAGGGTGAGCTAACAGAATGCAGAGAACTCAGTCTCTGTTCTCAGACAGACCACTACGTTTATAAATGTAAACTGTAAACTATACCACTTTGTTATGTGG
Organism: Ochotona curzoniae; assembly: GCF_017591425.1. Taxonomy (NCBI): domain Eukaryota; kingdom Metazoa; phylum Chordata; class Mammalia; order Lagomorpha; family Ochotonidae; genus Ochotona; species Ochotona curzoniae. The sequence continues at coordinate 27,444,137 of NW_024465582.1, forward strand.
GGGTCAGGGTACAGGGCTTCTGTTAGATAGAGGAAACCCAGAAGAATCTCCTAGCTACTGGCTTCAGATTGGCTGAGCTCTGGCTGTTGTGGCCTATTAGGGAATGACCACCAGACAGAAAATCTTTCTGTATTTCTCTCTATATATATATCTGCCTTTCCAATGAAAAATAATTAATTTTTTAAAAAAAAGGGATGATGGGAATATTTTAACAACGGGTAGGACAGTAGCTAATACACAGTATCCATAGTGTAAAATACAACTGTACCATCCTAAGAAAGAAGGGTTGATGACCCAAAGTGGAGCAGTGATATAAGGCTTAGGAGTTATATTGATATTGACCAGATAGAACTGGACAACCCAAGGGATGATTAGAGACACCAAAACAAGATGGAGTTAAAGAAGAATTCCAGAGCTTAATGGAAAAGTGAACTCAGTGATACAAAAAGACACAATGAGTAGAAAAGCTGGTCTAAACTTGATAAATTCTTTTGATACACATTTTGTTTTAGTTGCTACTGAGAGGCCATTAGAAATGGAGTCCTGGAATCCAGGAGAAAGATTTGATCTTCGCAGAGACATGATGATTATAGCCAGAAATGGATGGATTTGAGGAGCTGAAATGAGTACACGGGGATCAATAGCCTGAGACCTGATGTGTCAAACCCAGAAAGGCCTTTCTGAAACTCAGATCAAAGCCCCTCGGTTCAGGTCTAGAGTGCAGAGGTGTGCACAAAGTCTCACAAAGTGTCTCACTCAGATGAAGAGAAGTGTTGGTACAGCGTCATTAAGATACGTAGATTTCTTTTCATTCTTCTATTTTCTCTGCATATGCGCTGTCTTGAAAAGAGTCTATTATCCTTTCTCCTTTCTCCCTATCCCTTTGTACATGAAACAATGATTTAAAGCTCAAGGTAGCCTTTGGTCATGTCCTCCAGCGACACACAATTTATGGAATGAAGGTATTTACTGGTAGTTGCTGGCCATCCTTGGAGCTTCTAGAAGAAATGACTATTTAGGTATAAGTTATATAAAGGGGCACTTGCAAATACCCAGAGGAAATCTATTCTATGGCTGTAGAGATGGTGTGGCCCTCAGATGTCTGTACCAGGGAAAACTGAGTAAGGACAAGGGCACCAGGTTCATTCATGAGATTCTTGAACTATAAGTTGTCCCTACAATAGGTCCATTTACCTTTTGGAGATACTCATCAGTAGTAGTCTGATGTTGATGAATAGTGAGAAAGTGTATGTTGAGTAATTGAGTTTTTAAACAGCAGTTCTTTATTTTCTGCCGTGATACTTTTGGGTTTTGATAACTTGGCAAAGAGTCACTTTGTCACGGACTTGCTCATGAATCAACTCAAACTTAATAGAGCTGGAATTTCCCATTGGCCGGTTTCATGATATCACTGTGTGATTAATTGTGTTGATAACACAATACTTTGATTATTGACACAGGGGTGAGCTGTGAACATGGCAGGGGGTTCAATCAGAGGAACATTTTGTCACTGACACTGCTTCGATTTGACAGTGAACCTTGAAAATAACAAGCAGACAGATTATCAATGGACACTGGTTCATGTCTCAGCTGCTCCACTTCTGATCCAGCTCCTTGGAAATGGCCACTGTTTATTCGATGATGGTGTAATGAGCTCCTGCACACAAGTGGGAGACCAGGAAGAGGTTTCTAGATCCCTGCTTCAGAACTCATCTCTGGCTGGTGGCCATCTGGGGTAGTAAGCCAGTGGATGGAAGATCCCGCTCTCCTTTGCTCTCTTTTGTTCTCTCTATAATTCTTTCATTTAATATAAATAAATTTTTTAAAATAGAAGTTCAAGGGAGAAGTTCATTAGTAAGTGAGAAACTGTCAGCTGAGCAAGTTAGAGCCTAAACAGGTACAGTGACCCACTGACAGATTTTACAAGGACAACATCTAACAAAGACAGTAGTACTGTGTGATGGGGTGCTCCTAGCTCATCATACTATAGGTTCTTCCATTCACATAGGAAAGAATTAAAGGTAAAAGCATAGAGATATACAGGATGCATCTGGGGCAAAATTAAAGTGCAGGTTCAAGAGCAAAAATCTATAGCAGAAGGAGAAGATCCTGGATTATGAAAAGTCTCATCCGTAAGATTAGCATTACAGTTCAAACCTTTCTGAGGCAGAGCCGATGACGTTCAGATTGGAACACAGTTCAATATGCAGAAGGGCACTGAGTTGTGGATGCACAATCCTCTTGTCATATTATGCTGTCCTATCCATGAATCATATAAGGCCTGTGTTTCTTCGAATTTATATTGTTTTTAATTGACAAATCATAGTCATGCCGCAAGAATGTAATGCAATGTGATATTTGAAAATATGGAGTGATTAAATCAAGACAACAAACTTCATCTCCTCATCCGACATTTTTATGTGGTGATACATTTGACTGATGGTGTTTCTACTGCAAGAAATCAGAACATGTTCCTCAACTGGAGCATTATATCAAGGGAAATTAAGGTAATGCAAATAATCAATTAGATGAACAAATTATGTGGAAAAAGCAACTTCTATGTATATAAAGTTGAGTAAAAAATCCGACAATTTAATGAAAATAAACAACTACTTGCTTTAATTTGTTATGGTAGAAAATGGCAAGGTGGCTATCTAAAGCAGAATTGCCTTTAGCTATAGATACAACAGATGTGAATTGAGTCGAGAGAGCCAAATGCTCAGTGGTGTTGCACAGGAAATGTTCAGGTGGTACATGATGCGGTATCTGCAAAGGAGCAGAATCTAAATGTGTCTAGAGAAGGAAGAGACTCACAGAGCAGGCAAAGAAAGCATAGTATTTATACTACTGTCAGGTTCAAGTTCGAGAACAGGGTGCAGTATTTTGCAGAATGTACTGGAGGTAAGCAAAGTCTCCACGAAGTCTGAGAAATGCACCATGAGTGTGCACCGTGAGTGTGTACTGAAATCAAGACGACAAGCTATCTGCAAATAGTGACAGGAACCACCAAGTGAGCCAGATGCATTCTATCATAGAAGTGCATGCACTGAGGCACCTCTTCACCAATAAGAAGGTCCACAGAACCTTAGGACAACAAGTTCAATAAGGAAGAATTATCCTTTCTTTCCTGAACTTTATCTTGTGATATCTGACATTTAAATATATGAATATAAAATATGCAGATATGTAAATATATAAATATATAAGCTAATGCACCAGAAAAAATTCTCTGCCAGCAATCTACAGACTAGAATGGATACAACACAAAAAATGTAAATAGATGTTACTATCTGTTCTTGCACCTTCTCTTGTGCAGTGCCTTTAGAATAAAGCTATGCATAACATGCCTATAATAAGATAGAGGAATATTGATGCTTTCCTTAAGCCAATAACCAGGCTATACAATCACAAGTCTTAAGGGTTCAACATGAAAAGAACATTCAAATCTATGATTTTCTGGAACCCTGGAGGCACAATTAAGGCTGCTGAAGTTTTAGGGTTTCCCTAAAAATGTACCCCAAACTGGGCCACTTGGAAAACAGAAATTATTCTTCCATAATTCTAGAGGCTAGAGGTATGGTCAAGTGTTGACAGGGCCATGATCTCTCTGAAACTGTTTCGGGAGGATTCTTCCTGATGTCTTCCAGCTTCTGATAGTGTCAGCAATCCTTGGCACCTACTTTCTAGTCGTCCTGACTGACTGCTTCCACTAGCTTGATTCATACCAGTTCAGCAACGAAGTCATTCAATGGTTTATATAATTTCTAGATTTTGCTTTTACCTTTCCCTCAGCTTTTATCTTGAGGCTGACAGCTTTTGAAAATAAAACCATATGGTATCAAGGCAGAACACAGCAGGGCAAGCAAGAATACTTTGCAATGGTAATTTACTCAGCTGCTGGTTAACAGAGATGCCTTATTTAACGATTTTTGGTTGCCAGACACAAAGAGTTTACTTCCCTTCCTTCTTTCCTTCGCTCCCCTTTCACACTTTTTCTTTCTCTGTCTTCTCCGCTCCCTGATACGCATTAGAACTCTAGGAGCAGCACACTTGATCCTACTTTCCAAGCCACATGCTGCAAAACCTTGCAAGGTGGAGTCTCGATTTCCAGAGGGACCAACTCTTTGGTATATGATTCTCAGGATAAACAGGAAAACCTTCAGGAGTGCCATTTGTCATCTCCCCTCAGCCTCCAGCCTGTGACTCCAGGGATGATGGAGTAGGAGTATTCAGGGTCTGCATATGTACCTTAGCAGGCTCTGTCCTGAGACTTTAGTCCCATATTCCTTTCTCTGAAGGACGCAGGGATCCTAGACAAGATCAATTTTCCACCCTACCCTTTAACTCCTGTTTCCTAATGATCCCACCAAGAACATGTTCTTCCTCTAGTAATAACAGATAACAGTTGCTGGCACTTGTTCCCTGCTGGAAATGTCTCATACCCGATGAAAGAGGTTATTAACTTCACTTTATATCAGAAAATTGATCATCAAGATAGCCAGTGATGTGTTCAACATTAAATGATGACAAATAGCAAAATCGGGGTTAATTCAATCTGGCAGAACTCAAAACCCATCCTTTTGCCTCACTGTACTGTTTCAATTTTTTTTTAATCAAGTTTTTCCCTTCAATATTCCTTAAAAATTTCAAAAGTAACACATCTTCTTAGAGTGAAATCTGAAAATTTCCAGGCATCTCCTCTTCTACTCAGCATCACCAAGACAGAGATAGGGACAATGTGCCACACATAGCAACTTGGGGCTTATCCTTCTGAACTTTTCTCCATGAGTAGATTCATAAATATGTATTTCTTATGTATAGCTCATGTTTTGCTTTTTTTTTTTTTGCCACTAACATAATGGACCAGAAAGTCTGCAAATAGTTCAGCAATTAAGATACTTGATTCACTCATTGGAGGGCTTTGATTTCCAGCTCTGGCTCTTGATTCCAGGTTCCCCCCGCCCCCACTGTAGACCCTAGGAGGTAACCCTGATGGCTCATGCAATTGGGTACCTACCACCTACAAGGGAGATCTGGATTGGATCCCATACTCCTGGCTGTGACCCCAGCTGTTGCGGCCATTTGTGGAGTGAACCAATAGATAGTGCTGCCTCTATACATTTGTTCATTTTCTCTCTTTCTCTTCCCCCTACCTCTCAAATTAAAGAAAAATCTTTCAGGGATTTTAAGAATAATAATGGCTGATAGAATATGCATGAGCTTTATATATGTAAAGCATTACATGTAATACTTACAAAATTATTTTACTCTTTTAATATGATGTTTACATAGTTGATCAGGGTGGAAAGGATTGAGGATTAGGGCAAAGTAGGTGATACCATGGTTTCCAAATTTTATTTTGCTTCTTCCTGTACCTGATGGGAGGGGGAAGATAAGGGGAAAAGCCACATCCAGCTTCCCAACTGCCCCAACACCCCGGGATGGGGAATGGCCATCCTATATCAACCCAGGGTCCCCAATGTGGAACATGTTCTGAGAGTTCTGCTTAATGGTTTCAATAGTTCTGAAATGCTATCAGTCTTACCAATCCAAGGAAGAGGAAATCTTTTCAATGTCCATTGGCTGACATAGTTGACCTTGGAATCTCCCTTTGCTCAGATATTTGCTGTCATCTCTTGGTTGGGGTAGTTGTCTACTTTGTTCCACCCTCCTTCCTCTGGTATGGTACCATATGCCCCTGCAGGCCCCAATGGGCCACCATATCTTCCAGAGTGCATCTGCCTTTGCCATCCACTGCTCTGTCCTTTCCACTGAGAAAGGCGTTCTGGGCCACTCAACCCAGGCCCCACTATAGCTCTCACTCTCAGGCTGAGCTGATCCAAACCCAGGAGCCAGGAGCCTCTTCTGGGTCTCCCATGCGAGTGCAGGGAGACAGAAGGAGGAAAAAAAAGGCACAGAAGGAGCTTCCACCTGCTACTTCACTCCCGTTAGCCCACAGCAACCAGGACTGGGCCAGGCTGAAGCCAGGGGCCTAGAACTCCATCCAGCTCCCCTACATGGGTGGAAGAGAGTCAAGCACTTGAGACAAGAGTAGTTACATTTAAATGCATTTAAATACATACTCCTGCTGAATCTACAATGTTACTGCAACGATCTGTGTATGGACTGAATGACCAACACAACTGTGTTCTGATTCTACTTTCTTTGAAAGATAAAGCAATCTGTAATTAAAAAAAAAAAAAACGTAATCTGCAATAATCCTTTTCAAAATGACAAATGCCTCCATGGGATATACATATCATTCTTTAAAATCTGCCTAAGGAAGGAAATATTATCAATTCCTTCAGACATTTACTCTAAGTGCCTTCTGGTGCCAATATGTCATTTATTTCAAATGTTCAGATGTTTTCCATTCTGATTTCACTGACTATACTTTTGTCTTCCATACTTCAAGTGATATGTCTTATCTAGCCCTCCTCCTTCAAGAGGGTTCTTCGAGTCCAATTTTCCTATTGAACCATGTGAGATCAAGTCTTCTTTGTCTTAAATCCATAGGTTGTTATTTTCCAAATCTTTCATAAAAATTACACACTTGTTAGAGATTCCGTTTTGCAGGAAGCAGACACCAATATGGACTTGGGATAGTAAAAGTTTTCCTAAGTGGAAACATCTGAGTAGGAGTAAGCAAAGAAAGGAATAAGCAAAGACTGGGTTTAGGAATTCTCAGGTTGGAATGAAAAACAAAGAAGGTGTCTGCCAGGAGGAGCTCTGGATCAAAGGCTAACTGTCATGGAGGTCTTCAGGCAGAAATGAACAGACCTTTGCAGCACTTTGGTGCCCAGCTACTGGCTGAGGATTTCCCCAAAAAAGAGCGATTACTCATTTTCAAACCTAAAATGAATCCTGAAGCATCAACAGCTGGATGCCTGAAGACAAGAAGCTATCTTGTCCTGGAGGCATCTGAGCAATGCATCTTGCTGACATTTGCAGTAATGCAGCATATGCTGCCATGACTTTGTCCTTTACCCCTTCAGAGGCTCTCACTCTTTCCCTGTGTGCCAATGACTTCCTTATGCAAGCACCCTGACTTGTCACTGCACATTTTATCTGACATGCTGGCCCACGTACATGGGAGGACAGAGGGCAGGGGGTTGTCGCCTCAGTGATAACCCTTTGCCAATAAAGAAAGGGAAATAAGAAACAAAATGAGCCAACTCACTCTCTCCTCAGACAGCATCGTGTATGCGTGCTCCATAGTCTCTCACAGGTCTCCAGTGTGACTGAACCAGTCACTCGCAGCTTCAACATGCTCACGAATGCACTCTTGGATGACTTCTGCCCTGTCTCATCTCCTCACACCCTCCTCCCCCACCAGCACCACCTAGGATCCTCTCCCAGAGTTATTCACATGCACAATTTCACCTAAGCTCTGCTGTCTTGGGGAACCCAGTCTGAGATTTACATGTAGGACAGTGCGAAGTTAACAGAACTCTGCAGGAGCCTTAGGAGCTTGGAACCTGAGGGATACTGGGTAACTGGTCCTAATAATTCAGAGGAGGTCAAAAGACTTGAAAAATGTACTCAAAGAATTAATGGAATAGTTAGGTGTAAAACTGAAGGGTCCATTTATTGCACTTTGAGTTGGATGAATGTTCATTATTAAGGGAATCTGATCAGCATTTAAATTGGACACAGAAAGATGTTTCTCATAGAAGTTCTGTGTTTCTATATAGGATACATCATTCTCTACTGTACCATTAAAGTAACATTCATTCACATTCTCACAATTTGTTGTAAAAATGATTGCACTCATTTGATTACATATTTTTATAGCAAACCTCTCATATAGCTCCGGATTTGTAGTTCTACTTCATTATAAATAAATCAGGGCTTTAAGTATTTAGATCTTACTTTCCTGTGGCTAAACTGTTAGTAACTTGAAGAGATAAACTCATCTCTTTCTGTTTCCAAACTCATCTCTTTCTGTTTCTGATCATCTTGCCTCTTCATCTAGTTTTTCTCACATTCTCAATCTCACAAGCAATCTTCCCCATTCTAACAACATCAATACATTTTCCCATATGTGTACATTTTTATGGTGTTACATTTGCATTCTGCAGAGTTCTAGGTGGGACTAGCACATTAACAAATAGAAGAAACAAAACTTGTAAGTAATTTGAATAATTAAGTTTACTTATTAGCTTATCTATTTCCCATCAAAGCTTTTTACAAAGCTGCTAACAGAAAAATACCTTATTGCCCTAGCTACTGGGTGATCTTCTGACTAAATTAACATCCAAGAAAAAAAATTAATTTAAAACTAGAATAAGAAGAGTGGAAAAAAAGTCACATGAATAGTCTACACACTGGAAAACAAATCCTTAATGATTCCTCCTCCCTCAGACCTGTACAGAGAAAAGCCATAATTATTCTAAAATTAATATTTAATACAGTGCTTACCACGTATGAGGACTTAGAGGGTAAAAACTAAGATCATTAAATTCTCTTTGCAAAGTAAAATATCTAATCTCAAGTTTCATCAGTGGAAATTAAGTCTGTTTTCTTCTGATCAAACTAGTATATGAGCAGAAATGAATGGTGCAAGTAGAAAGGAAAGGACATTGAGAAGTCAATGATTTGCATCTTCTGTCATGGGCCTGTTCTCTCTGACGATGGAAATTATCTATTAACACCTTTATGATCCAGCACGATGTAGCTGGTACTGCCTTGCAGGCTGAGGTGACAGAGGAACAGAGGTCCTCCTTGACTACCCAGATCCACGTCTCCAAACGACTGAATGTCTACTCTTCCAGAGAAGCAGACACATCCGCTTTGGTGGGAGCCAAGGAAACCTACAGAGACAAGGTCAGCATAAAGTGACTCTAATTCTGATTCTACTTGTAATGATTTAAGACCATCATTACTGCTTAGGGAAATAACCAAAAACATTTGCCTCGGCTAACCAATATGAAAAGAACCAGTTCTTCTTCGAAGGACAGCTTGTATCCTGGCTGGCCTATGATACCTTGCATGCATTTTGAACTGCTGAATTGGGATCCCTGACGTACAGCTTTGTTTGCATCTTTCCAAACTCCAAACCAGAACAGACCTCAATCAGCTAGTATCTGCCTGCCACTGGCAGTTTCCCCTAATGGACTAGGGAATTTGAAGATTTCAATAAGCAGGGAATCATACTCTAAAAATCTCCCCCGCCACAAAAAATGAAATTCACTTCATTAGAATAAAGTAGGCTCCTATGTTCCCCATCTCAAGTGCACCAGTCAAATTTGTGACTACAGATCCTTGAGTTGTTCTAGCCAAATAAAGGTGTGAGGATTTTTCACAGTTACAAACATTTGGGCAGATTCTATTTCATGAATAAGCTCCTCTTTGGTAATAAATAAATTTGGAAGCATAGATTTCTTTGTATCATCCAAGAGGTGAGTTTATGTCTAGAGCTGTCACTGTGACTTGGAAGCAAAAATTGATTCCAAAATCTGACTCTAATTTTACCCAGAAAGTAAAATTTATTTACCTAGGTTTACAAATCACAAAATCTAGATGTATGAACCTCTTTCAACTGGATCACTGCTGGATATTTTCACCAAAGAGGAGACATATTATAAGTGTTTCTTTTAGCAAAGCTTCAGTTTAAATTATTTTGTATAGAACATGAGAATCCTCAAGACTCCTTCCACAGATCACCTTCATTCTGTTAGGTAGGAACACCACTAAACATTTCCATCATTATAAAGAAAGTATTGTATTAGTTACATAAATCACCCTTGATTCACTTTTACTAGATGGTGCCAATTGCATTTAAGGAAATATTTGGCTGAATAATAACAACAAAAAACATACAGCGGAAAACGGAGGTACAAGAGTACAAAGCTAAGTCCAAGTCACAGTCTAGTAAAAATCAGAATTTCTAGTCGAAAATCTCTCTACATGATACAGCACACTCGCCTTGAGAATCTATATATTATGTTTGGGAATGTGTAAAGCCTGAGTTTCCATAATTGAGAGACTCACCATCAATCTCGTGGGACAGAATTCACTCCAACAATTGAAGAGAAATGGAACAATAAAGGCCGTAGGTGACATCACTTCACCACCAATATAATCACCACTGTGATATTTCCTTTACATAGAGAAGAAAAATTTGCTAGATTATCACAGCTTGATGAAAACGTCCTCTGAGACAAACTTTTCACGTGAACATTGTTGTCCACAGGGCAGTAAGTTTTTGTTCAAATATTCCTGAGGCTTTGATGTAGAAAAAGATGTATCATAGAATTATTACAAATACTTCTCTTTTCTCTGCAATATTTTCCCACTGTGTTCACAAATCTCTATAAGTGATTCTTTCTACAGATCTACTCATTTATTTAAAAGGAGAAGAGACAGAGAAAGAGAGACAGAGATCTTCCATTTGATGATTCACTCTACAGCAGTTGGAACTGGTTCATCTTGGGTCATTCTGGGACAGGCCAAAGACAGGAGCCAGATACCAAATCCAGTTTCTCCCACATTAGTGGGACAGATTCAAGTATTTGGGCCATTAGTTGCTGCTTCTAATGTGCACTAGCAGGAAGCCAGACAAAAAGCGGAGCATCAAAGACTGAAACTGAAAATTTGATACGGATACAGTGTCCAAAATTGTGGCTTAACCTGTTGTGTCACAACACCCACCACTGTGAAAGACTATTAAGGTAAAGAAAATCTTATAACCAAGGGCATAGCTTCTACACAAGAAATCACTTATGCAAAATAAGTTCTTTTCACAGTAACTAAACTGTGCAATTGTATGTTTTGCTTCTATTGAGTCTGCCCCATATAAAACTTGCCTGATAAATTCTTCTCAGATATATATATATATATATATATATACATATTATATTATATTCCACAGTATAAGTTTATGTTATTTAGCATAAATATAATATGTATCATATATAAAATTTTTATAGCTGCCGATACATACTTGAAAGAGACAAAGAGAAGGATAGAGGTATCTTGCATTTGCTGGTTCATTTCCAATATGGCTACAACAAAAAGGGCTGAGTCAGGTCAAAGTCAGGTCCAGGAGCTTTGTATGGCTCTTCCACATTTCTGGTAGGTTCCCAAACACTTGGGGCATCTTCCACTACTTTTCCACGCCCATTAGCAGGGAGCTGGATAGAAAGTGGAAGCACTGGGATACAAACCATCACCCATATGGGATGCAAGCATCGCAGGTGGCAGCTTTAGGTACTATGCCACAATGCAGGTCCCACTGTCTGTCATTTTGATTATTTTGTCCACTTTGATAAGGATAAAGTGAGATCTCATTGTGGTTTGGATTTGCATTTCGTTGGTGACTAATCATCCTGAGCATATTTTCATATATTTAGTGGACACTTGTATTTCCTCTTTTGAGAACTGTCCATACACTTCCTTTGTGTGTATATCAAGTAATCCTGTAGCTTCTTGCAATCATTGTAAACCTTTTAAAATCCATCCAGCTATCATCCTCTTCCTCCTCCTTAGGTTTAGTCTTATCCACCATCTGAGTATTGTTGCCGAGTCTTATTGCTTTTCTTCACATGAAAATCCTTAACTCGCAGCTTCATTTGTCAGTGAAAATGTTCCCCAAATTAAACTATTTCTGATAATTTCTTTTTACATTGGAGTAAGTAGTAACGGAAAATGAACTATCAAACTACAAGAGGGTATACTTTTTAACTGTTTATCTCTGAATCTAACATATTATAGGAAACATTAAAGAATCAGCAAAAGCTTTATTTAGCCCAACAGGAAAAAACACCAATATTTGGACTTCTTGTCATACTCAATTTTAGTTTCCTAACACGTGGGCAATTTTGCGTTGTTTCTCAGTCTCAGCAAAGAGACAAGCAATTACCTTAGCCAAAAGTTGTTTTTGTAAAAGGCTATTTTGATGGTCCTGGTAAAACTGTTAAAAATAGTCCTGCTTTTAGAACTGGGAAAGGAAAAATGGCTTTATCAAACTAAGAAAATAGCCGCAGTGCTGAATCAAAATTTTAGCACAATGTTAGACCTTTGGAAATTCTAGATAAAAATTCTGCTTGAAATAGAAAAGCTAAACAAAAGCCCTGAATGGAAATGAATGTATACTCTTTACAAGGTTAAGAAAGAAAAATATCAGCCAACCAAATGTTTTTAAGTTTCCTTTATAAAAATGGCATGGATTTTAATAGCTTTTAAAAATATTATTGGAGTCACTGTTGGGTCCTCACTAATACGCTTGAACCCACCTGATGATTTTGTTTTCTTCTCTGAAAACTGAGGATTTAATGGCAGAGGTGGGTAATGAGGAAAGTTTGTAGTGATAACCAATTCCATTCTCTGATCATGATGTCAATCACAAATACTTATACATAGTCACAGAGACCTAAAATTCATAAAATATATCTCAATATGAAAAGTCAATTTCACTTTATAGGGATTATAAAAATATAATTTAACAAAGAAAATAAAGATATTAAAAATTATTTTACTACCATTGCTTCTTTCAGAAACTTGAAAGGAAAATCCACTGGGATGATCAGTTTAAAAAATTTCCTAATCTTAATTGGTATTAACCAAATGAACCAGGGAGATCCTAAGGCTTTCTCTTGAGTATGCTGGTCTAATCTGGATGGGGATGGGAGATTTTTATCATTTTCTACTACAATAAAAAGAGATAAGACACACACACACACGGGAACAAGTTCCTTTAATAAGGCCTACTTCTAACTGACTTCATGTCAGCAATGTGGCATTACTAAATAATATTTAATTGAGCCTACTGTATCAAAATCGAAGTATTTCAAGGATTAGCAGGAACTGAATTACACAATGTTCCCTCATAAGGATTATCAAAGGGGAATGAAAACTTTCTAGTACATATGTCCTTCTATTTATACCTCTAAGATTTTTTTTTCCCAGATCAGAAAAATGCACCTGCAATTATGAGAGTTCTGCATGTCACTGCAGAAATCCAGCCTTCTGAATGCACAGGCATCCTTCCCCACAGCATTGACGAGGGACAACTGGCAAAACAAAGAATCCAGTCCCTGCGTATCGGAAGCCCTTATTCGGGAGAACTAAGTCCTGGAGCCTGGTTAGAGGAGGGATGCTCTGTCCCTTCTGCCCTTTCACACGGCTCCCGACTGTGGAAACCCACTTTGCAGAGCTGGGGGATTATTTTCTCATGCTGGGTTTCATGAAAAGCTATTGGACTCCTCTACGTCCTCCTGGATCTACATCAAACCCAGTGAAGGCATTTAAAAGTGCAAACCATTTGCCATGCAGCACAAGCATTATATCCATGGCCGGAAACACCTTTTGCTCCCCACCAAAGCCTGGGTACAAAGAAAGGCTCACAGTTATGATTCATAGAGGGTCAGAGAACAGCCAACTTCTTTGAGATTTTTTTTTTTTCCCTTCTCAAATATGCCCTAATTCCATAGAGTTTACGTTTCTGTCAGGAACTCACAGAAATACATGCATGATGAAAGTTGAACCTAAAAGGAAACCTCCCACAGTTGTTCACTACTGTTAGCAGGATAAATCAGGTGTATCCTTTCTTGAAGACAATTTGGTGACATATGCCAAAAATCCTTGAAAATAATGTATATTAACCAGCGAACCTCACTTCTAGGAACAGTTTAAGTTCAGGAAGTAGTAAAACCTTTGAAAACATTGATGTTTCAGAATGTCCGTTCTGGGAAAACTGACCATAGCATAAAATAAAAAAACAACCAACAAAATGCCAACAACTAACAGCAAAGAATTCTTTAGTAAATGAAAGGAAATCTCTGCAAAAAATATTCTGTAATCATTCAACTTGTGATACAGATCTACTTTTATTGACATGTAAAAATGTTTATATTATTGTATCTTTTTTTTAATGATCAGGTAATAGTCTCTTACTGCTAAAGATGTTTAATTATACATACATAATAAAATTACATGAGAAAAGTCTACCACTAATGTTGAATATGATTCCTGGTATTTATCATTATTATTATAGCAAAAATGTTTATTTTCTACAATGAGTAAGATGAGAGATATTTCTGTTTGGAAGAAAACCCAGGGCAGGCTGCAGAGCTGGAGGGACTGCTTTTTCTCCTCCTTTCCAGATCTCTGCACTTCAGGGACAGAACCGCTTTCCCAGTGACAGAGACACAGTCAGACCCTCACATTATTGCTACTTCCTGGGGAGCCTTTGGAATGGTAGGCCACAAGCCTAAAGGACCAAGTGATTGCAAAGCAGGGAGCAGATCTGTGTTAGTAAGCAGCGCTTCAAGCTGCTGTTCAGAGCCATGTGCAGGACAGCGTGGGGATACAAAAGTGGTCAGCATGGCTGGCAGCTGGCTAAGCACCAGTGAATCCACTGACCCTCAGCACATGATTTTGCTTTTTTAAATCCTACAAATTCCTCATTGTTCCTGAAGGAACAGCTTCCTCACGTAAGACTTCACAGGTCCTAGGTGTATCCATTCTCTCCCATGGAATTGCTATTGAAACAGAGATGATAATGATGTCTTGTATTCATATAAACATATAAAACAGATTAATAATTTTTCTTGGATAAAATGATTTACATGCATAAGAACACACTAAGTGATTACCTATGAGTCGCGTTATCAAATATCAAGCAAATATACCCTTTTCTTGCTTTTTAATTTATCCTGATGCCTCTTCTACGAATAGTTCTTCATAGATATCAGTCTGAAAATCTGAATTAAGAAAAGCAGCCTATTTACTTTCAATGCCTTGAACACCTAGTACAACAAAGTACACTGTAGTCATCCTTTAAGAACCAAATTTAGAAACACAGGTGTTTTACCTTTTTTCTGATATTAAAAGTCAGGAAAAAATAATTTTATTCCAAAAATATTAGCAGGGTAGCAATTTTTGCCCTCAAAGATTTAAAATTCAACACTCTTAGGTATAATACATATTTTTACAGCATTAAACAACTTGTAAAGCCATTATAAAATTCCACTAATTATTACCTTTAGGAATTAGGAGACCCAAATCAGCGGGTTTTGACCAGGAGCCATTTTGGCTCCTGAGGAACAATGTGGCAATACCTGGAGACAACTTTGATTGTCACAACTTGAAGGGGTGCTGCCGGGATCTAATTGTTGATCAGCTACAACACCTAGCACAGTTCCCACAACAATGAACTAACCAAACATGTTAACAGTATTAGAGAAACTTTACTAAATTGGCACAGAAAATAGGATGGATAAACCATGATATTTTTATTCTTGTCACTTACACTTTTCCTAAGTGCAGAAAGTTAAATAACATTTAAATCAACTAAGAAGTCCATATAAATGAAACTCAAAAAAAATGTGGTAGAAATAATTAGAATTAATGAAAAATCAAGCAAATAAACACAAACTGACATCTTTTCAAGCAATTACACATAAAATTCTTTCTCAACTAGGCTACAAGTTGTCACCACAAGATTTCCTTTAGAAAAGTCTGTACCACATCATGAAAAACATTCCAAATTTTCTCCTGTGCACACGGCAGGTAAATATTTTAGAAAGAAATATAGAAATCTGAGTTATATAAACCTGAGAACATTCAGTATAAAAATCCAAGGGAAAAAAAAAATAAAGGGATACAGTTTTACCGTAATTTTTTCTTTGTCGTCTTTAAAGTTTTAGTTTTACGTATGTGAAAGGCAGAGTGGCAGAAACAGAGAGAAATAGAGAAAGTCATCTCCCATCTGCTGGTTTACTTCCTAAAAGGCCACAATGTCTAGGACTGGGCCAGGCCAAAGCCAGGAGCCTCAACCTCATTGAGCCAAGTCTCCCAAATGGGTACGTGGGTGACAGCGGCCTGAGCACTTGTGCTAGTGTCTGCTGCCTTCCAGACACGTTAGCATAGGGAGCTGGATCTAAGTGCAGCAGCTGACACTCAAACCAGCATTCTTATACAGTATGCCAGGATCCAGGCTGCAGCTTAACCCGAAGCATGTGCTCTTCCATTTTCCTTTATAGCACCAGGAATAACTGATGATTTGCAACCTGGGCTACACATGTTCCTGTTTCCCTTGGGAAACGTCCACAGCTTCTTAGTGACTCTTTTGCAACCTCTTCACTGGTAAGCATATATTTCCTTAAACTTCCTCATACTTGTCCTGCTATTGCGACAAAGTTCTTTGTCAGTCTCAGCAGAGCTATGCAAACCTCCTGCTGATGTCATCTGGATAAATATAGACTGCATGGCTTTATAGGTTGTCAATCTTCAAATTCAAAACTGAGTCTTTGGGCAGATTAGTTTCCTAGTTTAAAAAGAAAATTCCAGAGTAAATACCTCTCTCCTGATGCTGTATCACATGGCCTTTCTCTGTTTCAATGAAGACTTCATTTTGACTCTATGTTTTTGGAAATTCATGAATCACAAAACCCAGAAAAACACCAGTGTTTTCCCATTTTGTGAAGCAGTAACTCCCCATGTTCTTCAATCAGGATAATTCTTTAACCCAGTCTTAGTAGATTATAGCTTGATGATTTCTCTGAAGGAAAACTCAGCTTTTCATGCATAAGCAAAGTGCAAAAGTCAAAACTAAATACATTTCTTCAACATTTAAAAATACGTCCTAAACATTAAATTAATGTCCTTTTTTCTTTACATTTTTGTCTTAGATTTTCTGATTTCTGTTTTCAGCTTATTTCTTCCTAAAATTTCCAACCTCTCAATTTTTTTTTCAACTTCAGGAAACATGGCAATATAAGTTCTTCAACTATTACTGTCATCACCTTTTACTACACTAAAGTATGACAGTTAAAAATGAAACATTAATGGAAGAAATTAAAACTGAGTTAGACTGAACATCTTAAAAGAATGTGATACTTAACACCAAAAAACTAGAACACTAAAGAGGGCAGGTGTGCTTAAAGGGCTGAAGGTGGGCATGTGGCCCGGCTGTTAAGGAGTCAGTTGGGGAATCCATACTTAGTTCTGGAAGGCCAGAGGCTATGACCCAGCTTTGCCACTGATTCCTCTTCTTTGCACCATAGGATTCTACCAGCAATTCCTATCAACCCGGACTCACCAAATTAGTCCTCAATCCAATCACTACCATGCTTTTAAATTCCTTTCCTGTTATATACAAGTGGGCATTTAGACTAGGAAATTGGTCATCGCTAAGGACAAATAAATGACATAACCCCTCAACATGTCACAGTGACTTTATTTTATCTGATTTATTTAGGTCTGTGTTATCCAAAAGATTAATTCAGAAAGGCACCAGCTAAGAACTGGCCTGGAGAGAAATTACACAGCCTGCATTGCACTTCTGAGACTCCCCTTGCCAGGATGCTCTATCTTTTCTCCAAGCCCATCCTCTACTCCCCCGCCCCACCTCTATATTATACCTTCCTCACTATTCTCACTCTCCTAGGGATCCCTTTTGCCTTTTTCTAACCTATAGAAATGGATTGGAAGCTCATTCACACTAAGCTGGTAACAGGAAAGGTTTGTGTCTCTGACACATTATTGCCTTCGCAAAGGGTGGAAGCCAAGCAGAGATAGGCTGGTGTAGTGTGCCTGCGTTTGAACCATGCTGCCCTCTCCAAGCGGACATGCATAACACCACCCAAAGTCACCTCAAATCCATAGGGTATTGAACAAGTTATAGAACATCTCTAAGCCTGTTGTCTCACAAGTGAAGTGGAAATATTTCCTTCTTAATGAGTTTGTTATGGGATTTTAACGAGATAATGTGAACTGCTTAATTAACAAAGTTATCTGGTACAAAATGTGAACTTTATAAACAAGAGCTGATATCCACCAAAGTGTTAGCCTTACTCACAAATAGAATTCAAAACATTCTGCAACCTACAGGTGGAATTTGACTGGACTGCATCACTTTGCAAGTGCTTGTTTATAATCAGCTTTGTTATTTGTCACCATATTACTTTATTTCCTGAGAAAATTATGTGATAATAAAAATGACTCAAAGCATTGTGTGGAGTACTAATCGGAAAGAAAACACGTTGAATCTGTTCAAGCTGTGAGGTTACAACAGTGTTGAAAACAAAGCCATAATTTCCCCAGTCCCAACCATTACCATTCTACCTAACTGTAGTCTTAAACCTTGGCTTCAAAACAATACCCTTACTTTTTATTCTATCATGAAACCACTTAAACTACCTTCATGGTGATTTCTATGGGACGAGCAGCTGCTGTAATTTTATCACATACGCCTGACCTCGGCTTTCTCCTCATAGTTTACTTGAGTGGCAGCAAGTGAACACTGTGAATCTGGAAAACTGGCAAGAGTTTGGAGCTTTGGGGGATTGGACAAAGGTTGTGATCACAGGATGACACGCGGTGCTTCCTGAATGTGAGGGTGTTTATTCCAAATCCTTCACGGGGTTGTGTTTCAAGGTTATCAACTGAAAAAATCAACCTCAACTGTTTTTTTGTTGTTTGAGGGATTTTTCTCTCTGGAAGAGAAGAGCTCTTTTAAAAGCACCTGCTGGGTGACTCCAGAGGAAAGGTCGTGAGAAAGTAAACAAGTTGACAGCCACTTCCTGAGTCATCCTGATCTTATCCTTGAAGATGGATCACATTCTCCAACTGAATCCGCTATAAATAGCATTCAGTAGGAGCTGGTGGTACTCAGAAGGCTTAACCCAGGACGGATGGCCTGGCTTTCTCTCCTACGGGCTGATCACTGCGCATCCCAGTGGATCACAAAGCATTGCACACCTACACATCCTCCAACTCAATCTCTTATCTTTCGTTTTCTTTCACTAGTCAACATTCTCTTCCATCTGACTTTCTATTGCTTGTGTCACGAAGACACTGTGAACTATGTCACTTCTGTACTATATTTTGTTGATGGTGACTTTTGAAATAACACTGGTCTCTAGGTGACATGGATCCCAAACAGGCATGCATCAGTACTAGACTCACTGACATGTTAGGCTGATCACAGGGATAGGTTCTTTCAATTCATAGAAGACTCAAGAGCTAAGATTCGTTTAAAAGGACTATTGCAATTTTAGGTTTACCATCAAAGGGTGTTGACATTCAGGATGGAGAGAAAACCCTAGGTAGCTTGCTCCAATCGTGACATCTCCTTATAAATTAAAGAAATCATCAGCCATCACTCAGGTATGAGAAATTCGGAAGAATTAATGAGACCAGAAGTTTCTATCCGAGTGTTGTATTTCAGAAATGTTTAAAGACTTATCTGACTGAATATTGTATTACAGAAATCTTTAAAGACATCTGTAAATTAATATTTTGTGATGAAATTATGGGCCTGGTTTAATTTCTCCTTTCAAAAACAAGTACCATGAAGATCTCTAATTCCTACTTAACAGATTAACATTTTGTAGTAATAGGAATAGATATGGCTAAATGTCATTCAGCCAGAGTATTTGAACATATAACAAGTGACATGTACCATTCAAAAGAACAAATGCCTTACCTTCACCTATATTTAGCCTAATCTACTGTGAAAACTTAACTGAGCAAAATCATAATAGACCAGGTGATACTTTCAGAGGTAAAAATCAATGCAGCACGCTTATAGGAACCTGGCATATGAGTTTATTTATATTAAAATTCTGTTAGATGGTTTACTACTTTGTAAAACATCTCTGGGCCATTGTGTCACCATTATAAAAACAAGGAGTTTGGTAAGGCCCTCATTTCCTTCCCAGCTCTCCTATTCTTGGTCCATTATCATATATTCCCCTTATTTATAGAACAAAGTACAATAATTAACAATAAAGTATCTTTCACTCCTCTAAAAGTTGTATACACATGCAAGTATGCAAATATGAGAATCTTTCCAAAAGTCTATAGAAAAATAGAACTAAAAATTTGTTTTAATGAATTTTAAATTGACACACAGTTTTTAGTAACTCCTTATTGTGAAAATGGTATTTTGTTCTTATTCCTCATATAAGAATATTGTGGGGAGGGGTAGGCAGGCAGCAAAGTGGCATATCAGGCTAATCCTCCGCCTGTGGCATGCGCATCCCA
The DNA here is from genome assembly GCF_017591425.1 of Ochotona curzoniae. Lineage (NCBI taxonomy): Eukaryota > Metazoa > Chordata > Mammalia > Lagomorpha > Ochotonidae > Ochotona > Ochotona curzoniae. Next base: position 27,464,129 of record NW_024465582.1, read on the forward strand.
TGTGGACACAAATTGGTGCCCCAGCTCTTCCCTGTTTATCTCCTGGGAATTCAGCAAGGATGATTCAGTCCTTGGGCCCCTGCACCAGAATGGGAGACTGGGAAGAGACTTCCTGCTCCTGGTTTCGGATCTGCTCAGTCCCAGCCATTGTAGCCATTTTGAGAGTGAACCAACAGACCAAAGATCTCTCTACATATGCAAAATCTGCCTTTCAAGTGAAATAAATAAATCTTTTCAAAAAAAGAATTTGGAAATAAATCAATATGGCTATCAAATCATAAATACAAGAATTCCCTCAACACCAACTGGGATAAGTCGATGTAGGCTCAGAAGATGAAATCAAGATAGTCAGAGGGAGTCCCAGAATCTGAGATCTTTCTAAACTATTACTCTTGCATAGAACAGCAGAGTTGAACTTGAAGCCCTATCTGCCTGGCCTGAGTGGGAGGAAGAGGGTAACTCCGCCTCTGACCTATCAACTGCCTACAACCTGTGAGAATGGTTATTCCAGCCCCATTGTTCAGCATTTCCTGATCTCGCTTGCTCCCTCTGACTCACCCAACATGAAATCATAGCTAAGAAAGCTTCAAAGGGCCTGTGGGAAGCCCTAAGCACATTCTGTTTAAATGATAAAATGGTGTCAACCATAAAAAAGAATATAAACAAAATCATGTGTTTATCAAAACAGCTGCACTGCATGAAGACCTGCTACCCAGTATTCTTCCCGCTGCATCCCCCAAGTTTTTTTTTTTAACAATGTCCACTCAGTTTCTCCAATCTGCCCATGCTGGAAGCATGATGCATTGCTCAGGGTTCGTTACATCAGACATGTTTGTTTATATTTTACTTTGATTTTACAGTGCTACGTGCCTACCATGTCATCTTCTTGCCATCCCACCCAGCAAAGCCTTCTCTAGCTGAAATGCCAAAGTCTGGGAGAAACTTTCCCTGAAAATTCTGGACAGAGTTAGTCATGTACTCTCTTTTACTTTACATTCATATTTTCATCACGGCCCTGTTGCAGTTCTCCATTAACTTATTTCATTCAACCATCAGAGTCCAAAATCATGAGGAGCTTTTCCTTGGTTTATCTCTGGAACCCTAGGAACTTTGTAAGGTCCAAAGTTGGTTTAATAAATGAATAGATTCTGGCTTCCTTCTCAAAGTAGGAAATCATTACAGGGAGTGTGTTTCACTGAGTGGAAGAATGGGGTAAAGGCACTAAATAAACAGGCTGAATGATAACTTCAAATCCAACTAGAGGCTTCACTCTTTAGTGACAGAAGGCAGACTGCATAGCCCCACTCATTGTTTTTGCATTGTGTTCATACATATTGAGTTATATGGTAGTATCTTTATATGATGTGATTTGCATTTTCAAATAAAAGTTGGAGAAAATATTAAAGTGAAAAAAAAATCGGCAAGCAGACCTAAGAGTTTCCCATTCCTATTTATGAGAAAATAGTTTTAAGACTCCAATAAGAGGAAGAAGACATGGTGTTTTGTTTCAAATAATAAACACTTGCAGTTGTCACAAATATCTACTCAAGCCTCAGGGCTAGCCACAGATTGATTTCTCAGGGCTATAGCGACGGAGTGGCTTAAGTCACCACCTGCAATGCTGGCATTCTTTATGGTTTTCATTTCCAGTCCTAGGTGCTCCACTTCTGATCCAGCTACCTGCTAACATGCTTAGGAAAGCAGTGGGAAAGGAGCAAAGTCCTCAGGCCTCTGGCCTAACCCAGCCTTGGCCATTGCGGGACTGAACCAGAGCATAGAGAAACTCTATTTCTCCCCATCTCTCCAACTCTGCCTTTCAGATATATAAAAATGGATCTATCCAGTAGCCCAATTTAATAAATTCACTATCCAACCACAAAGTTATCAGTGTAGGCTTGATTACAGGAAAAATTCAGAGTGCTGGCTGGAAATGTTGTACATCAGTAACTTCATGTTCCATTGCCCAGAAAGCTACTGAATTTAAAAACACACGCACACAACTTTCTATTCAGTGGAACTAGTTATAGCAGTTAGGTTTTTTGTTGTTGTTGTTTTTTTCTCCCTTTAAAAAGTGGGCTCAGCCCAGCAGCTAAAATCCTCACCTTGAACATGCAGGATCCCATATGGGCAATAGTTTTCACTTCCCATCCAGCCTGCTGGGAGCCTGGGAAAGCAGTGGAGGATGGTCCAAAGCCTTGGGACTCTGCACCCACCTGGGAGACCTGGAAGAAGTTCCTGGCTACTGGCTTCGGATAAGCACAGCACTAGCTGCTGTGCTCACTTGGGGAGTGAATCAAAGGATGGAAGATCTTCCTCTCTGTCTCTCCTCCTCTCTGTATATCTGACTTTGCAATAAAAATAAAATAAATCTTAAAAAAAATATATATATATACATACTAAAAATTATCAATATCAACCATATAATTTCTCTTTAGCAAAATTGGATTTAATTCTCAAACTCTTTTGGCCTGCTACTGCCTCACCACTCTCAATAGGTCATTTTCTTTCCTAGTCCTTCAGTGTGCAGCACATCATGATTCTTCTGCCTTAGCAGCGAATTGTGATTCCCTCTGATCTGTTTCTGCCCTCCCTCAAACCCCCTTCCTCTTTTAGCTAGCATGAACTATCTGTTCTCAATTACCTAAGCAAGTTCTCTCACCGACTTGTGCCTATTTAGACTCCGGCACATAATGAGTAACAATCTTTTAGTTTCTGTGCCTATTCAGCTTTCAAAATTGTATACTTCCCGAAGACCAGTTCTTATTGCACGCTCAGTAACGCACACAGCACTAGGCACGTAAGGGGATGATCACAGAAGCTAATGACCAAACAGAGATGTTCGAGTGAAAGCGAAAAATGCTAATAATTATAAAAGACGGCAGGAGTAAACCAGAGTTCTTTCTGAGTAACAGGGATGTGTGGGATCTAAATGTGTGCTAATGTGCAGACAAGCCCTAATCTACAATCCATTTTTGTCTTGCCTTGCTGCATCATGAGTGCTTATCTCTTGGCAGTGTGCATCGTGTGCGCAATACAGGTTTGTTGACTAAAGGACTGGAAGAAAATAAGATAGGTGGCAGTTCTGCAAGACTCTAGTCTTACTTAAATCATTCCATCAGCCTTTTTTTTTTTTCACTTAACAGCTCTGCTTGACTCAGTGAATTGAGCCCTCCATTTGATCACCTTTTCAAAATTGTACTTGGATACCAGGATTCACTTGTGTGTCTACGTGACATATGAAACCACGAAGGTTACAGCAGGAAATTAATGTGCTATAGAAGCTCAAAGACTCTGAGTCAGAGGTTCTGCCAAAGTGACCCAGGCATCCCTCCTGCTAGGTCCACATCCTCATCCAGAGCCATTCTTAAATCCGGCCTATCGTCCTTCCTGGACTTGGCCACAGAGCTGTGGGACTGAAATGGTTCTCTCTGCTCAGATCCAACACTGTCACCCAGCAGCAGCTGCTGCTTTAGAACAGTGGTGACACGATGGATGTCTGGGGCTGATACAATCAGAGGAAGAAGGGGGAGGAGCTGCATGGGTGGGAAAGGTGCTGTTTAAACTGGCTGAGTCATAAGCACCCCAAGAACTGGCTCATGTCAGAAATAAGAGACTGTGTGTTTGGGGAAGCAGGTGTCAGAGACAGAAAGATGAGCTGTCTTAGGGTCTGTCAGACCCATTGTGGAAGAATTTAGGGTACCAACACGAGAACTGTGGACTGGGACAGTTCTGAAATCATAGTCAGTGATCTGTCAGAAGCCAAGAGTAGTTCACCAGCCCCAAGCAGGAAACCACTCCTGAAAAGCACCCATGATCCTCTTTCTGGGCAGAATGTGATGCGGAAGCACAATCTTCCACCTCCTAATTAGTGCTCGTGGTTTGCAAGGGTGGCTCCCCAACTGAAGTTTCCTTTCTGTGTTGTTTTACAGAGGATTTCAGGGGAAAGGAGCACAAGTCAGTTCCTTTTCAATTTCGTTGAAGAATGTCAGCAAATTGCAATTGTTCGGAATCAAAATTTCATAAGCTTGGTGGCAGATATTTACGATGCAAAAACAATCGCAAAAGGCTTTGCTGTAACGTGTTATTGACACAGCCTTCCTGTCCCCACATCTTGCTTCCTCTCAGGAAAGTGGGACGTGTTGGATGATTTCCCAGCTTCTATTTGGAGAGGAAGTCTACAGGTTTTTCACCACCCAGCCCCCGCCAATCTGCGCTCGCCCAAGAACACCTGCAACCAAAGGCTGGGCCAGTTCCCTTGTGTGTGTTTCCAGCTATCAAAATAAATGAAGATCTTTGTTGGGAAAAATCACATCTCTTTTCAGAGTAACCTCTCTGTCTCCATGTTCCTGAGGAGGCTTGCATCTTCATTTTACGCATGGTGCTTGTGATTAGAACGGCAGTTACAAGATTTGGACTTCTAAAACCAAAGTCAGTAACTGTCTTTAAAAAAGCAAAAAACAAACCAAAAAAAAAAAAACTCCTTACAGAACCCATAGACCCATGCACTAGCAGTATTTTCCTCTTACCTTCCATTCATCTTGTATACAGTAAACTCTTCAACCCGCATTATCAAGGGAAGTGTCTGCTTCCCTTTTCCTGATGTGTCACCAATATAACCCTAATACGTACTTCCAGGGGTAAGTCCTTTCTTCCACCCATTCAGCTACTCCCATCTCAAATACCTGTTGCAGAAGGTAAGTGTTCTAAGATTAAGGAAAACAGCCAGGTCCCTTGCCTGCATATGTATCCTACTAAGTCTCTGAAGTTTAGTGCAGACTCCTTTGGGACTCCTGACAGCCTATGTTCACCCTAAGGCATGACAGAGAGTCAAGGCACTTTTTCCTCAGCCAGATATTCACCTATTGCTTTTCATTTATGATTCATTTGAAATTCCTTTGACACAGATATAACAAAAACAACAAATCCACAGGGGGAAAAAAAAAAGCCCTGATACACAGATTCAAGGAGCCCTGTTTACTCAGTAGCATCCTACCACGTCTGCTGGTGTAATCCATCCGATCACATCCCCCAGCATCCATAGATGTGCTGGTGATAGCGGCATGAGAGGTGCACATGTAAGTATACACACAGATTGCTCAGTGGTACAGTGGTACAGTGGTATTGCTCAGAGCCAACCCTATGCTGAACTTCTTCCTCGAGGTCTAAAGAGAAACAAGAACATGTGGCTATGGATACCCATCTCTTTCAGACATCCTGACACAGCAAGAAGCCCGTCGAACCAACTGTGACCACGTCCTGTGTCGTCAGTCACTCTCTGGGGGCTGGTAATTTCCTTTGGACTGATTTGGTGTTGGAGAACAGAGCATTCAGATAAGGCGATTTCTAAGTGTCCCTTCAGCTCAGACTGGCCTCAGAGCACTGTCCACCCTCAAATCTGTGTCCTTCAAATACCATGAAAGCTTTCACTCATCTTGTGTAATAGTATAGCCTTGTGCCTTTAATATTATTTGGGGATAATCTTCAGAACATTCAATTCAAACAAATGCCATGTTTCTCCTTGCATTGAATTTTGTTGTCTGCTTCAAGCTGAACTTCCATTCTGCTTATCTGAAGCCTACCAGTTCTTCAAAGGTCCAAATTCACTCTTACTCAAGAAGCAAGTCCACACATGCTCTACACAAATTCCTCATGTGCTTACTGCCTACCGGACTTGGCAGTGGTTATTTTTTGCCTTCAATTTTGCTTTCCTGTTATATTTACATACCTTGCCATTCAAATTAGTTTTGATTAAATGTATACTTACATAGACTATATTACACATACATTTAATGCTTTGTATTTGTGTATATGTATACATATTTATGTATATTTGGAGAGAGTGTATCCATTTCCATCCAGTGGTTCACCCTTAAATGCCCAGTATGTTTGCGATTGAAACTGATGAAGCTGGGGACTAGAACTGCAATCCAGCTTTCCCAAGTGGGTGGAAGGGACTCAAAACCTAAACCATCACTACTGCCTTCCCCAGTTGACGTTGGAGGAAGCTGCAATCAAGATTCAGGGCTGAGACTCCAATTCAACCACTCTGATATAGGAAGTGGGAAGTCTGAAACGCTAAGCCAAATGTCTATCCAGAGAAATCTGAATTGTCCTTAAGGGCCAAAGATTTATCATGCAATTACTGGCATATCCATTAGAATCTAATGCATGAGAAGTTCTCAGTCCATGCGCCTTGGATGACTGGAGCAATATAAGCATAGGTGCTGACAGTGAAATCGCTATAGTATCAATTACCAAACACCATGCCCATCAGGCATGACCTCGAACAACATTCTTTCCCTTCTCTTTCCCGCCTACGGACATTAACACCACTTACCCATTTTTCTTTCTTTTCCTTAGCTATATGACAATGAAGTTTCTTCTGAACACACCTGCACTTCTGCAGGTCCCATCAATTCTTTTCCTCCCATCCTTCCCTGCACTAATTACGCATGCTCTCACCTGTGGTCACTTCTCCTTGGTCTATAAAACAGCCCTCCCTTGCCCTTAAATTCTACTCAAATTCTTGTCTTCCCCCCCATTCCTGATTCCCAAAAGCTAATCTTTATTCTCTGCTTCCATTTTGTTATCTTCTTCCTAACTCTCTGCCTCTTGTTTTAGACATTTCACTCTAATGTACTCACCTTGCCAATGATCTCCTGCTTGTACTATACAATAGGCATATCTGTATTGACATTGGCCTCTCTACCGCCCAGAACACTGCTGAGCATATAATTTATTTCATACATAAAAATTTAAGCACATTATGATACGTCTCTCAACCCCTCTTTCCATACACTCATCTCTGCATCATTCATACTTTGTTTTCTCCTGTGCCCCTTTTAACTCTTGCAATAACATCCTTTCAATTTATTTTATCAACATACTTTATTAATTTACTACTCACAGGCTTCCTCCTGCACTAAATAAAGGATTCAATAAGTAGAAAGATCGGTGTTTTGCAATGTGTAGATTGGAGAGCCTAGGGCTATAAACCAATCAGACCTCAGGTTGCCAATTTATTTTCTTCTTGAGGTTTTCAATTCACTTAGTTTAAAATCCTCTGGCTTTTCCTCTATTTCTCTCATTTTTTCTTTTTCAAATCTTGTATGAGCTATATCTTAAATATGAGTTTTTCCTTCACAAACGACTTCATATTCTTATTCTATATTAATTCCTGGATAACGAACTCACTCTAGATGCATGGAGCTGCTACTGCTGTTATAATAATTACAAATATTTATAGACCATTCTGTATGTACCACCTCCTGTTCTAACTACATTATATATAATCAAGTAATTATCATGCACACTGTATTTTACAAGAAACATCTTAAAACACAGAAATTGGATACACTTCTGACAGTTAAAAAAGCAGATTCGGGGTTTCGACCAAAAAGTGTGGCTACAGAACCCATTTTCAAGTGTGAGTGGTGGGTTTTACATATAAAGTTTTCAAGGATCCAATAACTGATGCAACCATTCCCTGTTTGTATTCCAATTGAGAAACCACAGAATCTTCTTCACTTTATTTATCCCTCTCCACTAGAGACCAACAACCTTGACTTCTGCCAATTTCATTTGCTACATATGTATTTAGTCTGTGTTCAACATTCCACAACTAACCCTGCTGGATCAAGACCATTCTTACACTTGGTAAAATTACTGAAATAGCATCTTAAACTGAAATCTTTACCTTCCTCCAGTCTGTAGTTACCGTGTGTCACAGGCAGAAACTAAAGTGCTTTGGGAACAAACTTTGCTGAGACATTCTGAATGCAAGGCATCAGTAGTACAAAAGTCAAAGCCATGAGACAAGTACTGTTCTTAAGACATGCCAGGGGTCATCTGCATAATTCAGCAGCCAGAGAAGGACTAAGTCTGACTAAGTGCCACGTCTGAGTTGGAAACTGTAAGGGATATTACTGCATGGACATGGCCTGTGGAAGGCAAGGCCAGACCCTCAAGGCAGCACATGTTCCTAAATTGGCCACGTGTTCTGCCCCCTTCTCTGGGCATGGGGTGGGCCACCTGAGAAATTGCTGGCTGGGATGGTGATTGGTCAGGAAACAGATTCCACAAGTGTATCAAGTCAGTCTCGGTTCCCCAAATGAATAAAGCTGCAGGGACATGCAGTAAATTGTTCCTCTCTCTCTCTAAGAAAAGCCTTCTAGCTGGCTGCTTTCAAAAACTTCTCTCTTGTACTTTTCTTGTGAGTAATTATGCAATTACTCACTCTTCAAACCCTGGTTAACACTGCAAGTTCACCTCAAGTATACCTGAACAATGGACTTTGAAAGGAAGGATTGCTTCCCAAATGGGAAGGGCGGGATCAAACTGGCAGCTGCACAGACTGAAGGGGCATGACCACAAGCTTTGTAAACTTTATTAGCCAAGGTAATAGGCAAAACGTAATAATATTATAAGAAAATCCTGCTTAACAGAGACTGTTGAAGAAGAAGCATCACTACCCAAAGGGAAAGGAACAATCAATATGATGACTAAGGAAAGGAAATAATATAGTAAGCGGCTACTTAAAGAGATCTGGTGTTCCAGAGAAAGCTGGGGAGGAGGGGGAGGGACTTGGTAAAGTCCTTGTTTACAGTCTTTAAGTATAATTGTTGGTTTCCTATGTCTGCTCTTCATTTGTCGATATGTGCCTTGTCAAACCACAGAGCTGGCTGTCTGCTACTGCCCTAAAGTGTACATGGATCTGTGAGATCTTGCTATACTTCTAAAGAAAATCTTTTGCCATTCTCAATGTGATTTCCAAGAATATTTGTCTTTCAACAAAGCATTGCTGATACTATGCTTAAAATGTCCTGTCTTCTAAACATTTCCCTGAGTCTCTGAGACTGCTAATAAGGTATAATTGTATAAACAGCATTTACCTGTTAACTATCCAGATTAAAAAACCGTCTAAATATTTTCAACATGCAGATCTGCTTTAATGAACTATAGGTTAAATTTTGGATCAGGCTTTTGGTAGACTTTTTCTCTTAATTTAAAGGCATTGAGGATTGTAATATAAATAATAACCAGTAGGTCAGAACGATCTGGTATTCATTCTTTCAGTTAAAGTTTTAACTGAACTAGGTAACAAAGTTTTTGCATCTCAAGTGTTCCATTACATTTACTGAGTTTAATTTCTTTCTATAGCTTTGGTTAAAAAGTTCAAGTCCAACTTTCACACTGACAGTGAGGCTTCCAGCAGGATCCTGGAACTCTCAAAAACAAAGCTCTCACTGACTGTGACTACCTTACACCTTGCGCTATGGGAGCCTCATGTAGCGTTTCAGACAGTACTCCTGGGAGAACCTTCATTCTTCCAAGGACCTTTAAAATGATCCTCCTAAGAATGCCCTGCTGTTCAGCATGAAGTAGCTGGAGGGGTCCTTGCCCCACATCCCTTGTAGCAGTTGGAGCCCATTACTCTGGGAAAGGGAACATAAGGAGTTGGAAAAACAACAGCAAGTAGGTCGAAAAGCACAGAGAAACTAATCATCACTTGCAAGAATTTTTTTCCTTAGTCATTAAAAAAAAAAAAAAAAAGATGGCTTCTTCCACCGGCAGACACTAAGCTGTTCTGAGTGCTAAGATGCAGCAGGCCAAAATTAGAAGGTATCACATGCAGATCTTAGGAAACTCAGCAGCCAGAGAAGAACCAAGACAGGTCAGTGCCAGGAGTCTGGGAATGAAAGTCGTAACGGATGATACTGCATTGACAAGGCCCATGGTTGGCAAGCACAGAGCCTCAGACAGCGCATGTTCCTAAGGTAATTGGCCACTTGTTCTGCTCAGCTTCTCCCTCTGGGCATGGAATGATCCACCTGAGGACCTCCCAGCAGGGATACTAATTGGAAGTCTCACAGAGCCAACCCAACTCATGCTTCTCCTAATGAATGAAAGCTTCATGGACAGTCATTGAATCATTCCCATTTAAGATGAACCTTCTAGCCTAGAGCTTGCAAAAGCTTCCCTAGCTTTTCTCCCTACGTGATTTCTCCTCTTCAAATCCTGGTTCAAGCTACACAGATCACAGCAACCATGCTGCAATGGAGCACAGTAAACTACACAGAAATCTGACAACGACATTATTTTGTATCACAACATTCCAGGGACTCTTAATTCTCTTTTGGAGTTCATCTTCTATAGAATGGCTCAAAAAGCACTGAACCTTGCCAGGCTTTTTAACTCAATTACATAAAAGTACTTGTATTTTCCAGCACATAGGACTTCCTATCTACCTAAGCCTATCCTGTCATGCTGGATGATTTCCATGTTTCCTCTCAGTCTCATGCTGCCTTTGCCATTGCCTTTTGTACAAAACATCACGATTTCTATCTCTCTTCCCTACTAGGTTATTACCTCCTAAAGATAAGTACTTTGAAATATTATTTTGGGGGCCCGGCAGTGTGGCCTAGTGGCTAAAGTCCTCGCCTTGAACAGGCCAGGTTCCCATTTGGGCGCCGGTTCTAATCCCGGCAGCTCCACTCCCCATCCAGCTCCCTGCTTGTGGCCTGGGAAAGCAGTGAAGGATGGCCCAAAGCCTTGGGACTCTGCACCCGCCTGGGAGACCTGGAAGAAATTCCTGGTTCCCGGCTTCGGATCAGCGTAGCACCGGCCATTGCGCTCACTTGGGGAGTGAATCATCAGAAGGAAGATCTTCCTCTCTGTCTCTCCTCTCTGTATATCTGACTTTGCAATAAATATATATATATATATATTTTAAAAAAAGAAATATTATTTTTGAATTTGCAACACTTCACATAGTATGATACAAAAGATACTTCATAAAGTTTTTAACAAAAAATAATGAAAGCTGCATACATTTTTATCCTATTTTGAGTTATTTTCCAATAGGATGCCAACCAAAAATGTATTTTAAAAAATTCTTAAAGTATGAAGTATAAACCTGCTAGAGATTTTACAGCAATAAATAATAATTGCAGCTCATTCATCTTAAAGCAAGAGGAATCTTATTGGAAAACAATACTAAATTCCATAGCACTGCCTCCTATTTGTTTTTTTACTTTCCCTTACCAAAATTTCCAACCATATTTTCCTAATGCAAACAGTACAATGTCGATCCAGTCACTGGGTTGAACACTAATACTTCTTTGCTTTCTGTTAGGACTGATTGTATATTATAGAAAACCCAAGGATAACAGTGGCCTGAGAATAGTAGAAATTTATTTTTATCTTACAGTAAAGAGCTCCTGAAGATTTCTGGGAAGGATATCATGGGTCCCAGGTTCTGAGCTATCCAGGTCCCTCCTGTTTGCCCAAGCATGATGCGCTGCCTCACAGCCCGATATGGCTGTTGGAACTTTAGCTATCGTATTTGCATTCCAGCTAACAGGAAGAAGGAAGAGCGAACCCCTCCCTTTTAAGAATGCTTCCTGGAAATTTCACGTAACACTTCTACTCATACCCACACTAGTAATCAGGAGAACTATAAAATGAAAGCTTTTTTATTTGTGTTATTTGGAGTAATAATGTAAGCAGAGAAAAAAAAAACACGTTTATTTTGCACCTAAGGGAAAGAGGGCATAAATATCAATGTAGGCAACCAATAGTCCCCTATTACAGCCTAGTTTAAATATATGAAAAATATAGAATTTCCAAAAGTATGAATCATATTGGTGAACAACCTATAGCTGGCTGAGAGATGAACTACAGATGACCAAAATCAGGTTGGTAAACCTGAAATTAAAGCCAACAAAAAATAGAGTAAAGCAGCATATTTAACTTTTGGAACTCAATGTTGAATGTGGCAGATTCATTCCACTGAATCAAGAAAATCTACTCTGGCCTTTGTGTCACTATTTAAATGCACTATAACAAATGTGCTACAACAGGTGTCAATTGGGCAAGTCATAGAGGTATTTTGATTATTCCTACAAAGACTTGGGCCTATAAAGGCAGCAGAATAATCACACTTTAATTTGCTTAGACTGGCCTATTTTGCACAGTTAATTCTTCAACTTGCCAAGTATAGGAATTATGTGCTCTCTTGTTCAAATGCTGATTCTAACTCAGGTACATCTCAGATGGAATCAGATTCCTGTTGCTTTTTGAGAGCCTCTAAAGTCAGCTCTCTGGCAAACTGAATTCTGTAAAAATGTGCAATAGAATTATGGAGAAGCTGGTGGAGGATAAAGGCAGCAAGTCAGGAAACACGGAAGAGATCTCAGATTGCAATGTAAGTCAGTTGTGGCCAGAAGAAAGGAATAGGCAAGAGCAGGATCTTCCAGGGAGAGTACAGTGCTGTCAGAGGTATCCTGTGCCTTATAGGGTTAGGCTAGCAAGAGTACCACTGGTTGGAGCAATGCGTGAGAAACATGGTTTATGGCATTAAGGTGTGTGGTGTGATCCAGAGGGGATGACAGCAGGTGTCATTCATCAACTACACTCCCTGAATCAGGAAATTTGTACAGTGCTTATTTATGGCTGCCACATCCATCTCCTGCCTCCATAATCCAATACTCTGTATATAATTTAATCTTTGCTAGAGGTATGTAGAGTATTAGCGGATGTTGATTATAATTATTCATTTTAAAGCAAGATTTTCAGTGTATGACGTAAAGGGCCTTCAGTACCTATCTTTTATTGAATAAGCAAGATTAAACATAGATAAATGAGAATAATGAAGAATGAGCTGGTGGCATACCCAAGACTCACCATGTTAGTTGCATGGCACAAAGCATAAACTATTTTCAACTTAACACTTTTTTATTTGCTTCATTCTCATAAAATCTGATTTCAGTAATTATTACCCAATTTGTATCCCAATTAGCTGATTGCAATTAATTCAACAATTTGGATTCACTTCCTCCAAGGAGACAACGGGAAAAATACTTTACTGGAAATAAGTTAACTATCATAAAACTTACATAAGTCATCCACAGGTACTTTGAATAATGAATACAATTATGTAACAATTTTGACTCAAAAATCAAATCACTTTGTATGCTATTGTAGAATGAAATTAGTAAAGTCCAATTTAATTTGTGTAGAACAGCAACATTACCTACTTTGGGAAGTAAAAACTCAATTAGAGATTAGAAACACAATTAAAATTAGTGTATTTTCATTCATATCCTTTTAAAAAATTTTTTATAGTTCATAAACTTCTAGTAAAATATCTATTTCTGAATTTATAAAATGCATAAGCCTTGACAAAGGACATTATATTCTTTTATGAATTTGGGGCTCAAATTTTTTCTGCAATTATTTTCTTTCTTTTTGTCATAATTGTCTTCATCCCGTATCTTGATCTTATCTAGTGATTTAACAACTTGGAGTCCTATCCACAAGCAACAGGTAGTACTCCTTGGAAGACCAGTACAAGTGCTGGGCTTTTACAATTTTATTGTAAAAGAAAATTTTATACTGAAATAACATTTGTTTTTGAAGTTCCCTTCAATATGGTGACATACTGAATCATGATAATAGTATGTCTAAAATAATTAATTATCTAGAAGATCATCTATATGAAAGAATCAATAATTCACTAATTCATTAAATCATGTTGAGTATGCTAACGACAAGTCATAATGCTAAATTACATAACAAACTGAAGAGTAAATCAGGTTAACAATTTACTTTCAAAATGCCCGGGGTCTACAACATAGGGGCAATTAGATAACTATCCCTTCAAATCACCTTCTCTGGCCTTCTCATTATTATTCTTTAAAGATTAACTTAATTTTATTTGAAAGGCAGAGCTGCTGCAGAGAGACAAGCAGAAATGAAGAAAAAGATCCTTCATCTGCTAGCTCGCTCCCCAAATGGCCAGAGCTGGGCTGGTTTGAATCCAAGAGCCAGAAGCTTCTTTCAGGCTTCCCCCAGGAGTGCAGCACTCCAGGCATTGACTTTAGCCATCTTTTAATGTCTATAATTTTAATCCTTTTTTTTTTTTTTTTGCTATATTTGAAAGGCAGCTAGAAAGGGGGTCTCTACTGCTACACTCTCCAAGTGCTCACAAAAGCAAGGGCTGGCCAGTCTGCAGCTCCCATGAGGTTGGCAAGCACTCAAACACATCACCTGTTCTCTGAGATGCACATTAGCAGGAAGCTGGAATCGCTGTAAGGGAGCTGGCTCTTCAAGTCTGTGCACTCTAGTGTGAGATGTGGGGATTCCAAGCAGCGTAGTAGCCAGAAGACTATCTCGCTGATCTTTGGAAGCACACCTAATGTCCCAAGAGTGAGGTGAGGATGTGGGCCTTCTTTATTAAGAACTTCTATATTTTACCTGTTATAGTTTGAGTTCAGACAAGTGGTGATTTTCCCATCAGAATATCAAAACTACTGAAAGAAGTAATATTTGACCTCAGACTAGCTAGCATTTCAATAAATGAAAATGAAATGGGGGTGCCGAGTAAAAGGGTAGTGGACATGGTTTGTTAAAAATTCAAAGAAGAAAAAGACATCCAGCTCTTCCAGAAGTAATGGGAATACTGGCTGTCTTTTACTGTAGGGCAGCAGTTAAAAAAAAAAAAATGCCGAAATTGAAGAGAGTTTTAACTGGAACACAAGTTTCATTGGCAATGCGGTGGCATTTTAAGTTTCAACAGACAGTGTTACTAATAACAAAATTTTATTTAGGAAGATTGACCTGGTCTGAACTTGCACAATTTCCTAGAGGAGGGCAGTATTAACTTGATGCTTTTCAGAAAACAGTTTTTCAATGAAAATCTTCATGACCACCCACAAGAGATAGCGTAAAATATTCCTGGTTTTGTGACAGAAACTTAGCTAAAATTGATTACTGAATAAGCAAGGAGAAGCAGATCCTTATATGTTTTTTCTTTCTGACTGTATTAATTAAAGCAGAAAATGAGAAACCTGGGGTAAGAGAAGACCATAAACTGGCAAGCAGACACAGAAAGGGTCATTACAAAAAGTCAGATGTTTCTTGAAAATGAAGACAGCAGTAGCATATTAACCATCTAGAGAAAATCACCCAGCCTGTCTTATCATTATCAATTCTTTGCTCTCTAATCAAATCTATATACACATTGGCAGTTTGTACAGAGGTTTAGGGCCGTTAAAGTCAATCTTAGATTTGAGCCCTGCTTTTGTCAGTTGATTATTAGCTATGCTATCAAGGGCGATCTTTTTTTACCTTTCTGATCCTAGGTGAATGATTGGTAAAGCGGAGGTAACAAAATAATCCAAACCACAGAAATATGAGATTTAAATGAACCACCTACTACCAGCAACCATGTTCTAAGTGCCCAGTTGTTTATTTTTCCCACTTTTACTTAAAAAAAAAAGCTACTGTATTTCTCACTATCTATTGCTTATCAAAATCTTGAAGGTAGTCTTATCTCATGTCTCTAGGTTTTGGTACTTTCAAACTTCTCAGAACACAGTTCTGTGTCAAAAGTTGCCAGAACTATTGCTTGAAGGAAACCAGAAAGCTCAGAGGGATAAGATGCAGTCACTATGCTCAGTCCTTTCCTCTTACCAAAATACCACTCTTTTGGAAATGTCCTTTCTCTCCTGCCCAACTGAAAGCCATCTTTTCATTTAAGCCACCTTGTATGCTTCCTCCTTATCTTACAGCCAGAGCATCAAAGAAACAGGAAGAACCTGGTTCCACTGGTTCACTCCCCAAATGCTCACAACAACTTCTGGCAGAGTGGATGAGTTTTAATCTGGGTTGTTCACATGGGCACAGACACAAGTATGTGAGTCATCACCAGTGCCTCCAAGGGACTGTGCTGGCAGGAAGTTGGAGTCAGGAGTCCAGCCACACATCCATCCCAGGCTCTGTGACATGAGCCGCCAGCTTTCCAACTGACATCTTAACCACCAGTCAAAATGCCCACACCTTTCCTTTTGAAAAATGGAAATATCCCCTGAAATGTCTTACAACTTATCCTCTATTCTTGTCCTAAACATACCCTTTACAAGGTGATTCTTGAATCCCTGCCTTTGCTAGCTGACAGTGCACTCATCGTCTTCTGATTCATCATACAGCTCTATCGTTTTGAGCTCAGAGCCTGAATTATTGAATGTACATTATATTCTTACCATTGAATGCCATGAGGTTCTGGCTAAACGGAGAGCCAAATATAACCAGAGGTTTTTATCAGGCAAGATAAAGCTCTTAAAAGACAGGAATTCATACCCACATAAATATACAGTAGAGAAGTAAGGGGTAAAATATGTTTGAAAAGGTAACCATGACGAAGAGAAATGAAGCTGAAAAGGAGTCTTCTTCAAAGAACTATGAATATCTGGCTTATAACATGAATTAAAAACATGCATGGTACAGTGACAAACACAATAAATAGTAAGACACGGGATGGAACAGACAAGTGAAATCTCTCTACTGATGGCATAGAAGTTGAAAATGGATTCTGAATACACAGACACAGCAGAAAAGATTTTGAAAAATGAGGATGTTAAGGCTATAAACAAGCATTATATATGTCAAACGAGCAATTGTAAGATTACAGCACTTTCAAGGTTTCAAAGAACAATGAATAAGAAGCTGATGAGCCTCTGCTCTGGGTTTCAAGATGGAGATGAGAAGAACTCTTTACATGATAAGAAAATTGTTCTCTATTAATAAACCACTGTAAGAAAAATGCAAACTCATTATTAGGGAGATCTATATCAAACTTCTGGATTTTGTCCAGTGATGGCCACTGAAACCATTTATGGAGTGAACCAATGGATTAAGATTCATTCTCTGTCTCTCTTCAACTCTCTTCAACTCTTCCCTTCAAATACATGAATGAATGCATTTGCATCCCTGCATGGCGATCACTGACGTCCCACTGGCTCACCTCTAAGAGGATGCCATGTGACCCTTCTTCAGCCCTGTGAAGGTCTTCTGTCCAGTGTTGAGAGGTGCACTTTTTTTTTAACTGTGTTCAGATGAATGTATGCCCCAATTGCTAACTTTCTGCTCCTACGCAGTCCACATCCAAGGTACAAGGTTACAAAGGCAACAAGGGGTACAGAGGTACGAAAGGCCGCTGCCATCTGCCTACAGGAGAGACCAATGCTGGTGCTCTCTTCTTATTTCATGGCTTTCTGTGGCATTGACTTCAGCTGGTAATCATATACAGGCAAGCTTCTCTTGCTGAATCCAATTATTGTCCATGCTTCAGAGCTACTGACAGCAGACATGTTGGGAAGCACATACAGCCAAATCTCTACTTCAGTTTTGGCTTCTGAAAACTTTGCCAAATCCATCCTCTGTGTCTCCACACCACCTCTATTGTTCTATATAAATCCTAACTCTGGAAAACTTCGATTCAAATGTTCTCTTCCATTTCATTAATCCCTCATTTATGGAAAGACTCCTTCCTTGCCTGCTACTCATTTGAAATATACACACATAAACTATAAGACCATCATGGGCCTTCTCCCAAAGACACCAAACTGATGGTTTTTCATTAAAGCTAGTGACTTATAATTTAAAGACAAAATTGAAGAAGATGTAAAAAATTCAAAGTGGCATCATTAGCCAAGCAACTAATACACATATCGATTGATATTGCCCTTTAAGTACTCACAAAGATGCACAACGTATTCTCAAAGAACTTAGCAGTTGCTGTGTGCCTTTGCTTTTTTTTCTTAGTCAAAATACAACATTTAAAAAATGCATCCATTATTATAATAACACATATATTTTGAAGGGGTCTTAAAGATCTCATGGAACTGTGCCTAATAGGTGAGTTTGCCCCATCCCTTCTATCCTAATTATTTGTATGCTAGCTTTCCTTCCAAGAAAAGAGCTTAAGTCAAAACTTAAGTACCCCTTACCAGGAGGTGTTTAAAAAAAATAATTAAATGGCATGCATTCTTCCAGGGTCTGTAGAAGCAGAATGTTCAGAAATCACCTTAGTCCTATATTTACAAACAAAGGGTAGCCCCCGATCTCTGGTATGACTAATTATGATGCCTGCTTTTTATTTCCAGTATTAAAGCTATATTATTTTTGCTGGTTTGGAAGTCCCAATCACTAATGAACTAATAAGAGAGAAAAGCTGAACTAAACTAGCAAGTTAGAACCCTGAGGATATGTTTTCAGTTTGAAGATATCTGTTGATTAGTATTTGTTTTTTGAAAAGTGTGTATATGTGTCCACACATACTTTAAAAATAATATAAAAGGAATTTGAAAGATAAGCTATTTTCTTTACTTCGATCTGCTACATAAGATTAATTTAAAATAGGTAAAGTCAGTGAAAACACATAAATTCACATCCATAATTGATTGCCTGTCTATAGTATGGTGCATATTAATGAGCTATAGGGGATTCATAATATTAATACATAAGTATATAAAGTAGCTGTAGTATTTAGGCCACCATATACTTCTGTACCTCTCAAAACATTAGTGACTTAAAAAGAAAAATTACAAAGCTTTGTGCCATTAAACTATTCTTGATATGTCTAGGTACTGATGTGAACTGCCTTATAGTCTAACTTGAACCAGCTATAACTGGCCTTACTGTCAGGCTGCACTCAAAGCCTCAGTTGTAATCAGCATAAATCCCCTTAAAAGAAAGGCTTGTGCCCAGTTCATGACTAAGTTGTGCTTTTCCTATCACAGCAGATGTCTGAGTTCCACAAATACAATCCCCTCACTGCCCTGTAGCTCCAGAAATGCCCCCAGAGTTCTGAAACCAGTCATTTTTGTTCCAGGGTTAAATGAAATTCGTCCAGGTACTGTCCTCCAATGAAGAACTATCTTTGGGGTATTTGCAGCCAACATTTGGAGAAGCAGTGCTGAGGGAAAAGTCATGCATCCTAGAATTCCATGCAATACACGTCTGCAGTTACTTTCTGTCCCCTTACTGGGGACACAAATAGCTGGACTGTCCAGAAGGGAAGATCTTTCATCATTATGCTCCTTCAGAACTTCATCTCATCTTGCCTCAATTTTGAAAGCATTAAATAACTTTTGCTGGGGACAACTGCCATTTACTTGTGCTGATACCATGATATGCATAAAAACTCTTAGAAACATCATTGCTTTCACTATACTGTAACAACAGAGCTAAATAAAAGCACCATTCTCACCATGCAGAGGCAGCTCCAAGACATGATACCCCTGACACCACTGTCCCCACACAAAGTCCACCCATGCCAATACAAACATGTGGAACAACAGGTGTTCGACCTAGTGGTTGGGTGCCCACACTCCTCAATAAAGTGTCTAGGGCTGATTCCTGGCTCCAGCTCCTGACATCATTTTCCTATGATGACTCAAATAACTGGGCTCTTGTCACCCATGTGGGAGACCTGGACTGAGTTCTCAATGTCCCCAGATTCGATCCAACCGAGGACATTGTTGGTATTTGATCCAGAGAAGGAGAGCCCTCTGTGTCTCTGTTTCTGGTTGTGTTCTCCAAAACGAACACAATAAAACATCACAAAAACACCAACTTCCTGCTATGGTACTTGCATTCAGAGAGAAAAATCAAACATGAAATGAAATGAAATCATAATCTTCAAAGAGTGGTACGGTTTGTTTGCAAATAATACAGATAACAACGAGTTCAGCTTGAATTTAGTCAGGTTCCTGCACAGGGATTTTCCCAAGTTCAGATGGAAATCACACTGAGTTGTAGTCATTCTTCTGGAATGTATCACGTTTTGATGATCCAGGAGCTGTCAGGCTACTTTCCAAGGGCATTTGCAGTTCTTCCTTCTAAGAGAAAGAGTGATGGAGTATTCTTGCCTATTCATCTGCCCTGTGATCTACAGAGCTACAATGAAGTGCAAACTGAGCATGAATCAGCAATGCAGCTATTAAAAAAGAAACTGACCCACTGTGGCTGAGGGAGGAAGAATGGAGAAGTAGGAAGATAGGAAGAAGAAGAAAATCCCCCACTGCACCCTGCCTGGCTCACATGCTTGCTGGGAGATTTGCTCAATGTCATTTAGGTCTCAGTAAACACAAGCAAACAATAAATAACCATTGGGATGTCAAAGGCACTCAGCTTTCTGCTATCTCTCTGCTCTGAATCCTCTAGATCTTTCCCCTGTAAGTCTCAAGTGCATTATTAATAAGACCAACAGGGATGAGCATGTCACTCATGATTAAGGCACTATTTGGGCCACCCACATTCCATATTGGTACACCTATTAATACACTTCTTGGGAAGCAATAGTGATGGCGTAAGTAGTGAAGTCTCTGAGACCAATGTAAGAATCTCAGATTATGATCTCAGCCCCTGGCTTCCACCTAGGCCAGCCATGGTTATTTTATGGGCATTTGAGTAGTGACTGGGAGATGGAAGTATCTCTATTTTGTCTCTGTCTCTCTCAGTCTCTTTCACCTTTCAAATAATATCTATTTTTAAAGAGAATAACAGCAGTCACAACTAACATTTGTAAAAAGCTTTCCTCTTTTGCAAACATTTTTTTTCATATCCATTGACCAATTTTTAGTTATTCTTTGCTATATTCGTAAAAATTAGTATTATTATGACCAGACTCACCTAAGATTAAGGCACTTTCTCATTCAAGTAAAAACTGGAGTTAGAATTAAAGCTCTGATATCAATTCCAATATCTCCCCAAAGCACTTTGTACAATATTGTCAAAAGTAAGATATAGAAAATTCTAAGAGATTACATTTCTTTTCTTTGCTTTTATCGAAATTTTGAGCTTCATTAAGAATGGAGATTTGTTGTTGTGTATTTCTACTGTCCTCACCATTCCCTGTTGTTCAGCAGTACAATGATTTGAATTAGGACAACTGTTTTTCAGATGAACCAATCCGTCTTGTTCACTATATTTCTGCAGGCAGAAGGCCGTTGTAATTCTGTTCTACCCATTTGCTTAAGGGAAGCTAGTAAATTACTGCCTACAACGAGATTTAGTACAGGATTCCTTTGTGTTAGTCCTCTGTAATAGTAACTCTCAGATATTTTAATGTTTCACTAGCATCACTTCTTAGGAGACCTCTGGTGTCTCCGTCTCCCAGAAACTACCAAGGCTGAGGAGATGACAGGTGTGCTATACACCAAAAGGCATCTTAAAGAAGTCTACTTTCAGACTGCAAATATTAATCTAACATCTCAGCCTTGGCTACCTGAAACAGGTGCTTGTAAATGGTTACTTAAAAAGCACGTGACAAAATGCAATAAACAGTCCTAAGTAGAGACCATTATGCTGTGAAATAAACCAACCCCAAAAGGACAAATGTTTTATGTTCTGTCTGATATAAAGCAACCATTATGCAAAATGCAAGATCAATAGATATATAGGTAAATGTGTATACACATATTTTATATAAATATGAATATATTTTATGTTACTAAATCTTAGTGCACAACAGACAAACTCAAATTTCTGTCAGTTTGTGCCAGGCTGAGAGCACTGAGGAGAGGAAAAAAATTAAAATTAGCCCTTTTACCAATGATAAAATAGATAGATTCCTCTGGCAGATTTTAATGCAATTTGTCTAAAAAATGGTTTCACACTCAACATGGTGCTAAAAGAAAGTGTGATTTCTACCAGTTTGAAACATATAATGGACAGTCTCAGTCCCTGGCCTGTTTTGCATCCGTTCTTTGTACCCTGAATAAGCTCCAACCCCTTAATTCAGTAAGACTAGTTTTTCTTGCTATGGTGAATCACAATACCAACATTTTGGCAAAGTGCCTTTATTTCTGTGTCACTATATAACCACAGGCCCAAACAGAGAGGAATTATTTTTAAATTATTACAGATTTTACATGGTTTGGTATCTAATATACTGAGCAATGGAGTAGAAGGATTAGGTCATGCATAGGTTTTGGAGACGGGTTCCAAATTCTGTTATGTGAGATCTTGGACAAGTCATTTTTTGAACCTTTAGTTTTCTCTTCTGTAACATAAGTCTGATAATCTTGACCTCACAGGATAATGACAAAAACGAATTAAAATCCCACTGCTTCAAATCATTCCCAAAGACCAAATATATATAGACTATCCCTGTCACATGTAGATATGATTCTGATTCCTAAATACTTGCTACATGAAAACTAAGTCTGAGATGCATCTGCTTCAATTTATTCATACAGTTTTTCATATTCCCATTTCTGAGCTTGGGACATAGAAACCTGGTCCATTTTTCAAAGCTTCTGCAGGTGACTCTAATATGAGGCAATATTGAGGATTACAGCCCCAGGACCAGAGTGCCTTATAAATATCCACCAAACAAAAAAAGGGAACTGAATCAAATATGAGGAACTCTAGCAGTAAATTCAGTATCATCACATGGTGAAGGTCAAATGGACACCAATGTTCTGGCAAGAAAATAAGCTCCTTGGCCAAATAAGCCTGGAAAAACTCTCCAAGTTAAAAGTTTCACAGTTCCTAAACACCCTGAGAGGTCATGTGATCAAAATCAACTGGGGTAAGGCACATGGCCTAGTGGTTAAGATGCTAGTTAAGACAGGTGCATCCCATATCAGAATGCCTGAATTTGATAGCCACCAACTAGTTTCTGATTGCTGATTCTTGCCAGCGCTGACCCTGGGAAGCAACAGGTGATGGCTCAAATATCTGAATTCCTGCTACCCAGGAGAAAGGCATGGATTGAGTCCCCAGGGACAGGTTTCAACTTGGCCCTTGGGGCATTGTTAAACAGCAAATGGGATTTCCATTTCTCTTTGCCCTC
Organism: Ochotona curzoniae; assembly: GCF_017591425.1. Taxonomy (NCBI): domain Eukaryota; kingdom Metazoa; phylum Chordata; class Mammalia; order Lagomorpha; family Ochotonidae; genus Ochotona; species Ochotona curzoniae. Next base: position 27,486,771 of record NW_024465582.1, read on the forward strand.
TCTCCCTCTCTCCATCCATCCCTCACTTCTCTCTCTGTTCTCTCTACCTTTCTTGCTTTCTCAAAGAAAAGCATAAATTATTAAACTTAGTATATTGGATATTTTTGTTGAAGTCAAATATCTCATTCATTACGTAGATACAAAGAGAAAAGGAAACATTCTAGAGTACAAAGGTTGAGAATATAATCAGTACCCTGACATTTATTCTAACAACTCTAATTTCTGTCCTCAGTGTTCTTATCTAGTTGAAATTGTGAAATTAAGCAATAATCAAGTAAACTTCTAAGGTTTACTTCCAAGCATTCCAGTCTCTTGAGGTACTTGTTGTGTGTAATTATCTTGAGTGTAGATAGAATCCTGTGTGGCCCTGACCTAATCAAATAAACTCAGGTTTGTTTTTGCTTGTTTCTTTCCTGGCAAGTTGCAAAAGAAGAAGTCAGAGGGATGTGTTCCCAGTGTCTTGGAATGCTACAAGTGCTGTCTCTAGTAGGTGAGGACAGTCACCAGCCAATTGCTAGACAGGAAAACAGGCACCTCAGTGCTAAATACATAAGGGAGTAAACCCCCCAACAGCCAGCTGACCTTGGAAGAAGACCCCAAGCTCTACATGGTATATAGCTCTGGTTTATGATAGCCTCACAATTCCATCAAAACAGAAATACACCGGTGTAAAGGACGCAAAACACAGGACACATCTGCAATTAAAGAACTATTTGTTCTGCAAAGGTTGTAAAATTATAGAAAAGGATACTGCTTAAGTGGTTTTGATAGATCTGAGATGCCATTGATTTCGTTACTCCAAGATTAAGGAAATCCTTCCAAGGTATATTTGCTGACATAGTTCACCTTAGAGTCTCTATCTGCCCAGGTACTTGCTGTCAAAGCTTGAGCAGGAGAGCTGTCCAATTTGTTCTGCCCTCCATGGTACTAGACAGCCTTTGCAGGCCTCAATCAATTGGTTGTCCATTACATGCTCCGCATCAGGGACCCTGGGATGACATGTGGTGGTCTTTCCCCATTCCTGGCTACTGATGCAGTTGAGCTGCTGGGAATGGCCTTCTCCCCTTCTACTCCACTTTTCCCAGATACAGGGAGAAAAAAGGAGATTGGAGGCAGTTGTCTCATCCACTTTCCCACATTACTTGACCCTCCCCTCCCGACCCATATCAGTGGTTCACATGGGTATGAATTCCTCTCAACTATGTGAACATCATCAAAAAATAAAATGAATTAATTATTTAAAATAAGACATAAAAGCAAAACAACAAAATTTAGCAAAGTGTATATCAAGTAGGATTGTGGCAGGAAATCACAATTCTATGAAAATAAGTTAGCAATGAAAAAAAAAACTATGAAACTCCATGAAATTGACTATGCAAATGCATGTGTGCTCTTTATACTTAAATCTGAAAGTAAAAGGTTAAAATGTAAACAAGATGTTCAAGAGGTAAAAGCAAAATAAAAGAAAAATGAGAGCCAGTTTAGTGCAGTGGAGACGGCTTTGCAAGGGAACAAGTTATCCAGTTGTCTCCAGCTTTGCTGCCACGTAGACTTCCAGTCTAACTCCTTGGGAGCTCCATCAATGCAACTGGTCAAACTTTCTGTTGTGATTTATGAGCCTATTCCAGGCGATAGCACTATTCTGAAGCTAGGAATACAGAGGCATGTAAACAAGGCATGCAAAGGCCTGTCCTCAGTGAGTGTACCTGACAGCGTGTTGATGATGGCTCAGCCATGACTGTTACCACACTTAACTGTCTGTCAGTGCAAGGACTCCACAAAGATAACCATGTCATGGTGAAAAAATGGTATGGATCATGGAGCGGAAATCAAGCATAACATCTCCTTACAGAGCATTTATCCTGTGATCTGAGACCCTAGTTAACATAAGCTGATGAATTGGATGTCAGACTAAGAGAGAAAAACAAGACTCAGGGAGTTTTGGACTCAGCAGTTCTGAACACAGGCTTGTAACATTTATTTTATAGTAAACACTATGGGAGGAGGAAGTTTAAGGAAATGTAAAAGTTCACTTTGGGACATGTTAATGTTCAAACTACCTATGAATAAAATTGAGGCGCTGAGAGGTTGTTCTGCCAAGACTGGGCTCTTTGTCTCAGCTGGTAAATAGAAGCACCTATGAGATTCTTCAAATTTCAATATCCTGTTATCCTATAAATAGAAATCAAAGCAACCAAAAAGAATCAAGTGCAAAGAAGAAAGTAATACAGGAAACGTTTTATCAATGCATAGGGGGAAAATTCTATTCATTTAGAAAGGAAAAAAGGAAAAGAAGAAACTAATTAAAATGACCTAAAAATAAAATAGTTCCTCTCTGATATGTACACCTTTATCTCCATGAAACATAAACAAAAAAATTTCAAAGTAATTGATTACTAGCCAATTTCTTATTAAGTAACTAAGATATTTACATCCTGACCATGAATAATTTTTCAAAGTGCTTTAATTAACATTAAGTATTTATTGAGTGAAATATTTACATGACAGCTCTATGTCCCAGGAGTTCAATTCAATAAATCCATACATATTAGATGAGTTTTGTGCAGTTGTACAGTATTTTCAGTGAAATCTTTGAATAAAACAATTCCCTGTCATGATACTAAGGGACATTAATTCATAAATATCACTCTCAGAAAACCGATAAAAAGTTTTTTATCACAACCATTTTATTTCATATTTCTAATAATAAACAATATTTCAGTGACCAACATATTGCCGGGACTAGGGAATGAGGTAGATGCTCAGAAGTGAATACACTATTTCTGCCTTTTATAGTTTCCATGGCTACAGTCCCATCTGAGTCGCATTAGTCACACATAACACCAAGAAAGAACAAAAGGGAGTGGAAGAATAAATGGCATCAGAATGTCATGGAAAGGTAAAACACTCACAGACTGCTTTTAAAGGAACAGAGTTTCTAATCTCAAGATCTCTTTACATTACTTACATTACGGTACATCTCCTTAAACAAATCTTTTCTTTCTTTCTTTCTTTCTTTCTTTCTTTCTGTCTCTCTTTTTTCTTTCTTTCTTTCTTTTGTTTTTCGAGGCTTTATGTATTTGAAAGGCAGAACATTAGAGTGAGAAAGATAGACAAAAATCTGGTTTATTCCCCAGATCTCCGCAACAGCCAGAGTTGGGCAAGATTGAAGCCAGGAGCAGGGAATCAAACCCAGGTTCCCCTAAGGGCAGCAGGGACCCAAGTACTTGGACTACCATTTTGTGCTTTCCTAGGATCAGCAGCAGGGGGTTGAATAGGAAATGGAGCAACAAGGCCTCAAACCAACACTGGGCTATGGGACACCAGCACAGCAAGTAAGAACTTAACACCATGCACCACAGCACCAGTCCTCAAGTACACTTTCTAGCTGAATCTGAACAAGCTTTAAGGAGCCCAAGATCTCAAACTTGTTAAGCAAAATCATTAAACACTGCTAACAAATTAACCTATTGGTGTCTGTGTGGTAATTAGGACATACAGAACATCCTGAAACAGGTCACAGAAATATAAACTTAAAGAGTATAAGAGAGGAGAAAAGTCTCCCAAATATAAACCAGTTGGTTGATAATCAGATTGTATAACCATATGAGGATTATGCATGTAGATGAATTACTGGTTTTTCTCAAAATATATAAATAAATGGGACAGCTTCAAATATCAATACAAGTTTTTCTATTTACATGAAGTTCTTTTATGAATAATAAAGCAAAATTAAGGTGGTTCTTGAACAAAACTTGCTAGTGTCTGACACAGAACAAACAGAAAAATGTAATAGCAAACCTCCTCTCCAAGTGAGCCAAGATGCCCTTGCAGATGCTTCCCAATTTACTAATTGTTTATTTCTGCAGCTTGGTTAAAGGCAGCATCTTCTATAAACTACAAACTTTCCAAGAAATCATCTAGATTTCCCCCTCATCAAATTGCCAACATTTCACCTCACAAGTTAGTACTGACTTGTCTCAGAGCCAATGAGTGGATGAAAGGCAATGCAACCTTGGCAACCACTTTCTTCCTCTTCTCTTTCATTTCTTAAAATCACCAAAATAAAATACTAATAACGACAATAGGCATACTGGGATTCTGAGTTTCTCAAGCCAAATAAACCACCAATCCACATCGATGTCAGTGATGTCAAAGCAGGGATTAAGTCATTGTAGCAAGGATGGCTGCCAAGCATTCATTCAAGGATTCATTCATTCCTTTTGGTTAACTCATGCTCATCTCAAGAAGCGTCCAATTGAGCAGAACGCTGGATGCAATGCTTATTTGAAAATGGTTTCCCCTTGGAAGTCTCTGACCTTTTGTGAGAGCTTCTTTCCCACAGACATTTTTGCCATTTTGGTTAATGATGACTCCAAGGTTTTTTTTTACCTTTGAAAGAATCTTGAAATCAGTGTTCTCACATATAAATGAATTTATTTCACATGTTAAAGATGCTCATGAATATTATGATGCCACTTCTAATTTGATCACATCTCATTCACTTGATATTAATACAGATAGGTTTAAGAAATTCATAAGATTTGTCATCCTTTTCCTTGCGCCCACTCCACTTCACCACCCACTCTGTATTCACATGTCTCTTCCCTCTTCCTCCACATTTCTCACCATTTCTCCACAATCCTATGTTTTTATAGACTTGAAATTAGCAGATCTGGCAAGCCACACAAATTGAAATATTCACAATATCTGCTAGAATTCTAAGGAAAGGCTTTGGGAAAAGCCAGTTCATAGCAGATCCTGGTAGTAGAATTTCCTCATTTTCCAAGTTGTTGGGGAGTGAATATGGGTCCTTTTTGTATGTCTGAAATCCTACTTCAGAAAGGCAAGTTACACTGGTCAATATTTAAATAAACAGAAAAAACAAAGGCTGGCTCATAAACTCTTAGTTTTCTCCTGGGTCAACTCTCTACTACCCTTAGCTTTTTTAGTACAGATGATGACTTCACTAATTAAAGACTCTTTTGAACTGGAAAGTAGAATCAAACTTTGCATGAGACAACCAAGGTCACGATTGCTCTTGATGCATTAGTTCTGCAGGTCCGTGGTACGTGAAGGACCACACAGCAAGTCTTACCAAGCTTCCCCTGCGTCACTCTGCAGCCTGTTTCCTGCTCACCTTGGCCTCTACTGGATCGCACTTAAGTATCTGGCAACCTTCCATCCATGTGGACTCCAATATCTCATAAGCATTTCCACCCTCTCCTCACCACCTACCCACACAGCAATCATGTTTGCAAAGATGAATTCCTATTTTCGCAAAGGGGCTTCAGTGCCTACAGACTTAATCTGGCACAGCCTTAAATTACTTCCACGTGAACAGTGAATACTATATTTTAAATAAAGAAATAAAAAGGTCTCTCTTTGATGATCCTCTAATGATTGTATGCACTAGAAAATAATATAAAATAATTAGCTCTCTCCCTGGAGCTATCACTTTGTGCATGTCTTGGCAGTTAGAAGTCATTCAGTCAAAAGATGAATTCCAGAAAAAGTCATGCATCAAAAGATGAACCTATAAAATTACGCTTATAGTATTTGAAAAGTGTGTGATGGCAAGCAGAGTAGATTTTTTTCTAACTTTAATTTCTACCCTCCCCCAAATTTGAGTATTAATCTGAGTATATGAAACTATTTATTGAGCAAATGTGTCTGAATTTCCAATATGGGGTAGTACAGAAACACATGGTGTAATGTTTTATTACACAGAATATATAATCTAGATGAAAATAAACATTAACAAAAAAATAAAATTAGAAGCAAGCTAAACTTCAAAATGCAAACCTCTGACTGTAAGAGTTAAAGCAGTAAAGGAAGAATTATCAAGATACACCTGTGATTTAGGAAGTAATTCAGTGGACTTCCATTATACGTTTTGATGTATAAAAACTCTACTGCATGTGCTAGGAGAACACTGCTCTGGAAATGGAGAAAGAACGCAAATAACAAAGGTCATCCAGGTAGCCATTCTGCTCAAAGAAAATACTAGGATGGAGCTGTCTTGAAGTAGCATTATTCCCTCCAACCATCCAGAGTGAGTCTTCTCCCATTATGATTTCAATGCCTCAGACTGTCCTATCACTGATTGGAGCCAATTTCCACATATGTAATAATCACCTTTAAAACCACGTTTTATTAATCTCCCAACTCCCTTATACTGCTTAGGATATCCTAACAGCCAAAACAGCACAATTTCTCCTTTTAAATATACTAATCATCCAAAGAAATAAAAAAGTAAGTGATTAGTGTAGTAATTCACTGATTGCTTAGATCAAACACCTATAAAGTCTCTACTTCTATAAGACACGAGGCTTTGGATATGTGTTTGGGTTTGCTTTAAAACTAGAATGATAATTTTCTATGGTGTTTAACTTAAAAAGTATACTTTAGTGTGTTTTCTATACTATTTATGTTTTATATAGTATACTCTATGGTATACACATATCTTACTGTTTCATATAGTGAAAACATTTTATATGCTTATTATGTACTATAAAATATTTTATTAAAAATTCTGATATCTGCATAAGGCAAGTACTGAAACATGAAGATACATCTCAGAGTTTCCCTCCTGATAGTATGGATTTAAAGCCAGGAAAATATTTTACCCAAATTCACACTGTTGCACAATCATGCAACTTCACAGAAGGAGAAGTTTGCTTTGCTTTGAAGCATATTGACAATCAGGGCTTGCAAGCTATAGTAGACAGGCTATTGATTTGCACAACTCCTGTAGTACCTCTCCTTACTTCTCCAATATGAAACCAAAAAGACATTGCTGGTGAAAGTAACAGATGGAAACCTGTAGAAGCAAATCTCTCCCATTTCTGAAAGCGTCAATGTGCTTCCGTGCCTCTGTACAGCACCTGAAAACAGCATTTGGCTACCTTTAATAAAATCCAAGCCCTTGAGAAATCAGGACGTGTAATTCACAAGCTGAAAAGCTGTTATTTCCTTTTTTGGTAAATAATGCTTTCACACACTATCACAAAGACAACTCTGTTGCCTTTCCTCCTTCCGGAATCCTGAAACTTAACTGACTCTCTCAGGATGGGCAGAAACAAGAGGGGAAGTGTATTTGCCCAGCAGGGGTGGGGAACGTCCGGCCAGCAGGCTTCATAAGGCCCATGAAATCATTTGATCCTGCCCTGCCAAGACTGCAATTGGGACTTGAAATTGAACAAATCTATAGCAGGCTAATTTTTAGGTTGATGTTTGCATGACCTGAGAATTATGTTATAAATATCCAAACAGACTTTGGTGGAAAAAGTGTTCTGTGTAGTGAGAAAACTTAAAATAAAGTAAAACAAAATTCTGAAGAACTTAGTGGCACTTTGGGATTCTGCTTTTAGATATTCTGGAAAACCCTGAATGAGCACGGCTTTTCTTATAACTAAAAGGGGAAGCAAACATTTTCCTGCAACTTTAAATATTAAGGTCTGAAATGACAGTTTAAATGTTCGAAGAATGAAATGGTCCAATGATAGCAGACAAAGAAAACCCAAATTTATCTGAATAAAATTCAGTAAGAATCTTGAGGCTTTGTGCCACCCTGTACAGAAGAAGGTGTGTGGTTGTTGGAGCTATGGATATTTAGCTTAAATTCTTCCCCATTCCCACACCCCCAAAAAATCACCCCAGAAATAGAATGATGATATTTACATGAAGAAATAAAAGCCTGCATTGCATTGCTTAAAGCAAAGTAATTTCAATTTCAGGGTTAAAAAGTAATAGAATTTCTTTTAAGATCCGAGAAGCACAGGCAATAAAAGCAACAATAGACAATGGGGTTACTTCAAGCTAAGAAACTTCTACAAGGCAAAGGAGACACACAAGAAAGTGAAGAGACAACTCAGCAAATGAAAGAGAATATCTGCAAAATAATACAGTTAAGAAATGGGGAAAGGACCTGAACAGGGGATTTTTTTTTCAAAATGGCGGACAATACATGAAAAACAGTTCCCAATCATTTGCCACAAGGCAAGCATCCAAAAATCAAAAATTAAAAATCAAAAAATCAAAACTGATGAATTCTGGCCAGCATGTGAGGAAATACATTGTTGCTGAAATGTAAGTTAACGTAACCATTTAGGAAGACAATAGGGGATTACTCAGAAATCTGAAAACTTAACCACCATATGACCCAGCCATCCCATATCTGGGAATTTACCCAATTGAAATGAAATTGGCATATGAAAGATTTATTTTATCCCCAATTTATGTTGCAGTTCAATTGACAATACCTAAAATATTGAATCAATCTGGATGGTCATCAACTGATGACTGGATTAAGAAAATGCGGTATGTCATGACGAAATAGCACTAAGACGCTACAAAAAGAATGACAATCTGTCTTTTGCAACAGAATATACGCAACTCGAATAAGCCAGTCTCCAAAAGACAGATATCACATTTTCTCTGATATGCAGTTGTTCATACAAAAAATACAATGAAGAATGAAACTGACATTTTACAATTTGATTATTGTTCATATTCCTTATCTGTATTCTTGTGGAACCATGGTCTTTCTATTTCTTGCTTGTTGAAAATTATGGTTAGCAGTACACTAACCATCTGATTATAAAGTAAATTGAAACTGTATAATCAAATGAAAGAAAAAAGAAGGAGGAATTAAAGGTAAAAAAAAAAGGTAGGATGTATGACTATATTCTGAGCACTGAATCTTTGAAAAACATAATCTCTTTATATAAACAGAATTTTAAAAAACAAAAATATTTCTTTCAAAGAGAAGGACTTACTATAAAATGAAACCGTACCACACAAGTAAATTGGTAAAATTCATAAAGGAATAGTGTGAAGGACTGGCTTTGAGATCATTTATTTTAAGAAATTCACATGGCTTTGATTTAACTTTTGAGACTTACCATGATTGTCAAGATATTTTGGTAGGGCTAAAGAACACGCAGTTCACTTGAGTGAATAAGTCTGAGTGCAATCAGAATAAGAACAAATGGAGTGCCTCTTCAAGAGAGGATGGGTAGGGGAGGGGATGGAGGTTGAAAGGTGGAGGATTGTTCCTTCCTTCTTAAACAGGACACGCCTTTTGAAATTAAGGTGAAAAGAAATGTGAGCTCAATTTCTGGCAACCAGTCAGTATTTATAATCAACTTCAGCAGATTTCTGCTAAGGCCATTTGCCCTGAGCTGGTGTAAGACTGCCTAAGACTGATTCTCATCCTTCCGTTAGGAATTCCTGCTTCCGTTACACACACACACACACACACACACACACACACACACACACACACACACACACACACTGATCCTGCAATCTTCAAGAGAATACAGAAATGTGGGAAGCTAGGGAGTGAAATCTCAATCCTCCCTTGTGACTCACCCTCGTCCTTAGCAGAAAGGAAACGTATTTTAGGTTTCATTAAAACCCTAAACAATGCTACAACTGCAGCTGTGTTTCAAAAGTGTGATGTCAATACTACAAAAACCTACAGAGTCAGATGATAAGATCCGACTGAAAACAACTTACAGAAAAGTTCTGTTGTTCCTTTTGTCACCGTGTCGCATGTGGTTATTATTAGTTACTGCCAACACAGTTATTTACCCGTGGCTAACAGCTTCTGTGGGCCTAGCCAAACAAGGCTCCAGGAGCCGTGCCTTCAGTCCAGACAGGATGTCACTTTTTCAGTTGACTTTTAGCAATATGTCCCACTGTATGTCAGCTATTAAATGGAGAAAAGACCTGCTGGTGTTTGGGTGAAGTAAAAAAATAAACAGATCACACAAACAAGGAACTATGAAGGCTTATTGATGCCACATTTTCTAATCATTTTTATTGTACTGAAGTAATTTTTTTAGGGGGCTACATAAATTTATGTGCTATACCTGAAAGAAATATAAGGAAAGCCATTGTACTCCACTTTGGGAGGAATCAACATCAAGATCATTTATAGAAGATCCATTTTATGACATCTCCGCTCTGTCTCACCTCTGTACTAGGTGATGCCAGAAACTCTCAAGATAACATGTTACATTACAAGCTAAACTTTTCTGAGAAGTCAGTTAACTAAACACCAGGAGTATGAAAAAGATTCATATGATTCGATCCATTTCAATAAAACACAAAGAATATTTCACAGTAGTAAAAACCAAAAAGTGAAATCACAAAAGCTAACCACAGACAAATAACTGAAACAAGTCACATTTAAAATAGCTAAAATCATTGATACTATGCTTTAATCAAATGGGGAAAAAGGAAAAAATGCGTATGAAGTGGGAAAGAAAAAGACTCAGAAATATGTGTGTAGGAGATCCCAAATGGGAAAAGACGTGTTGATTCTGACCACGTGAAGATAACTGAAGCAAAGGAGAGAAGCTGCATTCCCAGGGAACAGTTGTACGCCTGTTCGCAGTGAAAATTCTACAAAAGGGAAAGAGGGAGGGAGAGAAGAGAGAGATGCATGAGGGCAGGGGGACATCACAGCATTTTTTAGGGGGGAGGGTAGTTTGGCAATACTTCCAGCTCATCATTTTTTTTTTAGATGGATGGGTAAAGAAATCAGCCAGAGTGCCTCTTCGCAGTTCATCTAGAAGTCGGCATCCAAGGTGAAGGAGTTCTCCGACGGACTTGACATCACCCCATCCTCTGGTACTTGCCTACTCGCTTTTCGAAGAAGTTCGTCTTTCCTTCCAGTGAAATATTCTCCATGAAGTCAAAGGGATTCTCTACTCTGAAAATCTTGCTAAAGCCGAGCTCCAGCAGCAGCCTGTCCGCCACGAACTCCATGTACTGCTTCATCTGAGTGCAGTTCATGCCAACGAGTTTGACGGGCAGAGCCTGTGTGAGGAACTGCAGCTCGATCCGCATGGCATTGACAATGACTGCTGGGACGGCTTGTGCAGCAGGAGACTGCCAGAGACCCCCAGAGCCAGTGGCTGGGCACCATCTGTATGGTACAACACCCATGGGATGAGCAAGGAGGAAACCCCATCTGCATAAGGTCAGCAGAGGCTGTGTCAACCCATTCACAGCTGAAGGACTTTATCAGAAGGATAAATCTGTGATCACCAACCACCTTGAGGGTTAGCAGGGGGAAGAGTGTTCACTTCGGACCCTGAATTGTACCCCTCCCCTCACTCTGTCACAGTGTCCAGACTTGGCTTGCCAAGCTAAAGCACGTTATTGGTTACGCAGCTGACTCCAGGAACTTTACGGCTCTTTCCATGGGCCAACAGAGGCATGTGGACCTGAGAGTCGATCCCCTGCTCCCTGGGAATGTGACAGACTCGCACACCGTGGGAATTCTGTGACTGTGTGATAGGACATGTACAGACTGTCCTAGATTCTGGGCAGCTGCTGTGGCTGGCTTCAGAGGTACAAGGTCCCTTGCTCCCACTGTGGAATGCGAGGATTCTTGTGCAGATCAGGTGGCTGTGTGGGTGAGGCGCAGAGACACTGTGGGCTCACCATGGGTGGTTGGTTCACCTTGGCAGAGAGGGGGCTGGTGCTGTGCTCATGCCCGCTGACATGATCACACTCTACCCCGACCCCGCTGACAACAGAGGGCATGTATTAGGCCCAATTTGAGTGTCATCCTGGACTCATGTCTCACCCTCAAGATTTGGCCAGGAGGCTCTGGTGACACCCAACATATGTCTAGCAGATGTGAGCCAGTGGATGGCAACTCTCTCTCTTTCTCCTTCGCTCTTTCCCCTTTCTCTGAAACTCTGACTTTCAAACAAATAAATCTTTTTATAAAAAAATTAAATACAGAAAATATAAGCCTTTGAATTAATGAAGTACAGAAAAATTTTGACAGAATACAAAGAAATTCTACTCCTAAGCCTGGCATAGTGAGACTGCAGAATTTCACAGAAAACTTAAACCACAGGACAGAGCAGGCATTGTGTACGGAGGGTTACATCACTATCTGGAACATATCACAGTTCCTGGCTACTCTGCAACTAGAATCTTACTTCCTGCTAATGTGTCTAGGAGGAACTGGATCGTAGATGAAGTACTTGGCATTCCTGCCATGGATATGGGAGATGTGAATGGAGTTCCTAGCTAACATCTGCAATCTAAACTAGTCCTGGCTAAAGCAGGCATTTGTGGAGAACCAGCAATTGGGTAATTTCTCTCTCTGCCTGTCTACCTTTCAGTCTTTAAAAAAATTCAGTCTTTAAAAAAAAAAAAAAAAGGCAGCGGGGGCGGGAGGCTGGTGCAATAGTGTAGTGGCTAAAGTCCTCGCCTTGAACACACCAAGATTCTATATGGGCGCCAGTTCTAATCCAGGAAACCCTGCTTCCCTTCCAGCTCTTGCCTGTGGCCTGGGAAAGCAGTCGAGGACAGCCCAAAGCTTTGGGATCCTGCACCCCTGTGGGAGACATGGAAGAAACTCCTGGCTCCTGGCTTCAGATTGGCTCAGCTCCAGCCGTCACGGGCCACTCGGGGAGGGAACCATCGGATGGAAGATCTTCCTCTCCATCTCTCCTCCTCTCTGTATATCTGCCTTTCCAATAAAAAAATAAGTAAATCTTAAAAAAAAATTGACAGAGGACAATACAATAGTATAAAGTAAAAACAGAATTCACAAGAGCCACAGAAGGTGAAAGACTATAGAAAAACTATCAAGAAAGTGAACTTTAGTTCTCAATTTAGAATTGTTTGCTCAGTAAAGTATTATTCCAGAAGGAAGGTAAATGTGGATGTTTATAGAGAAGCACAAAACAAAGACAGGTTATCATTCACAGACTTGCTCTAAGTGGACTCTTACAGGAAGTGCTTCCAGAGGAAACGAACATTATCTAACAAGCGTGGTCAGTAAGGAAATAAAAAACGGTGAATAAATAAATACACACTTGTGAAAAAATTAAAACCAGCATTGACTGTTAAGGTAAAGAAAAAGAAGAACTGAAATATTTGATAGCAATGGCACATGTACCAGGAGACAGGCAATTGGAAGCCGAAAGTCATACATTGTTCCAAGAGACAGCATCAAGATATTATTCAATTTCTGATTTTAAGTTAAATAAGCATAGTGGTGATGTAACATTTACGATGAAAAGAAGGAACATATTACTAGACTAGGTATACAAACTTCAGACTGCTTAAGAAAAATAAATAATAAAAAGCCTATCTTCGAAAAAGCAAAAAAAAAAAATTAGAAAGAGTAAAGTCAACAAATTAAAATGTAAAACTGAAAAGAAAACTCCAGATTTTCTAGCAATACACACAGAGTCATCTGTATGTGCATAAAAATAATTGCATTCAAGTGTGTGCACTGCCAATCAAAAAGTGTAAGATAGAATATTTTCAATTCCAATTAAATAAGTATTTTTTAAAAATAACAAAATAAACACCGATAAAACACATGTAAACAATAACCAAAGTAAGCTGAGGTAGTAGTGCTATCCCTAGACCAAGAGCCATTGCAGGACTAAAGAACGTAGCTGTGTATTGATACAAGGTTTATTCAACTAGGAAACTATGACAAATCTCAAAAACAACAGTTATAACAAAACACCTAATTATTGTCGTCGACAAAGCCTTGAAATGATGTGATAATTCAGCATATTAATCAATCTAATGAGAAATAGGAAGTTGCTCCTTAGATTGTTATTGATAACAAGGAGGGCTCCCAAATCAATAAAAACAAAGAATAGAACATCCAATAAGCTTGATCTCACAGCTATCGATAGAAATCATCGCCCAATAGCTAGAAAATACTTTTTTCTACTCAAGAACACAAGGGATGGTTTTGAAACAGTGGGCAAAACCACAGGGCTAGTCTCTGCACAGTAAAAACAAACAAAAAAATGCCTTGCAAAACAGCTAGCCCGCTGAAATGCAGTTAACAAGAAGTTCATTAACAAGATGATAATTACCCTATAGGTTGAAAATTCAGAGTGCAATTTTACATAGACTGTGAAACCATGTATCCCATACAATCCCAAGCTCTTCTGCCACTCTGATCAAATCCCAACCAGCACTAAGGTCAGTCCAGAAAACAAGCTTTTCCATCTCTGTCCCTGATGATCTAACCTCCATTTTAGAGGTAGGTTACTGCAGAAGACCTTCCAGCAGAGTTTGATCAGGGATCAAATTCCAAGTACTCTGCTTCCGCATGGATTCATGTCTTCATTTCCCTGACGATCAGGAGTCCCATGTAGGAGACACTGGTGATAATCCCCACTCCTAAAGGCAGATGAGCCCATCGTAAAGGCACCAGGTCTATGCCTGCTCCTGGTAAATGTCAGCATCCTTTCCTCCCATCAGGGCCTTACTAAAGAGCAGCTGGATGCCTGCATCCATGCAGCTGATCCTCTTGGGCGTCTTTCTTCATTATTAATCGATTAAATTATGCTTCTGAGCAAGTTCTCCTACAAATTTTATATCACGAAAAGGAAAACACCTATTAATTTTTAAACGCATTAGAACATATTTCAAATCTAGTTCTCCATGGAATCAAAAGTAGTTTTTCATGAGGATTTCTGTATTAGAACAGAAGTTCAATAAGTCTGGTTGAATTATCACTGTGAATTATCTAAATTCTAAGAATGCATAGGCGTCAAATAAGACACAGAAAACCTGATGAAATTAAATCTCATTTTGTGATTTCCAGAAAATTGAACTAAATATTCCCATGCAGGTTTACACTTTGTTTTATTATTGAAAATCACTTCAACATGGAAGCCTACCCGGTAAGCTACGGTGGACAAAACAGTGAAGTTCTTTCCAACTGCAAGACTCTTTGTTTTCTTACAATAATATGACATCCAGCCACTTAGTAACACCTTTCCAATACTGTTTTAAAGAAGCACAACACAAGAGACACAAATAGTAGAGAAGATGCCTCCCTCGCTGCTATTCATTTATGTGTGGCCGGTGAAAACCATTCCTTGGGTTAAGTGGGTTTCACAGAAGCACTTTAAACTTATTGAGAAGCTGAGTTACTCTTAGACGTAACTTGATGTCATCAAGCAGTGAAAGAGTCTGTGTATTCTTACACTAAGTTTGGCTGAGGAGCTGCATGGACATAGGAAGTGCCAGGTGGAAGCTTGGTGCCTCTGTCAAGGTAATCTGGCTGCACAGAGCCCTGCTTCTCTGGCCTGTCCTACTCCCCTAGGACCAGTGCATCTCAGAAAAGGCTCCTCCAGGGAGTACTGCAGACTCCTGAGGGCTGCAGGAAGCACCATTTGAAAATCCTCCTCTTAAAGGCTGCTGGAACATAAAATTTTACTTGGTGAAAAGACAAATTCCTGCTTCTATTCTACCTAACCACTTATGGGGTAACCTTGAGGAGTCTCTTAACATGTCGTGTCATGTCGGGGTATTCCTTTCTCAGGGCTGATACTATTTGTCTGCTCAAGGTTATCTTTGTTGGTCAAATTCGGAAATGCAAGAGGTAGCACTTTTAGTGCTTAAAATGGAATGACAGCTCTTTGCACCTGCTTTTTCTCAAGTCCTCAACTGCTAAGCAGTTTTCAGAAATCTTTTCTTCCACGCTTACCTCATGCTTCTACATCATACTCACTTCTCTGGTGATTTTTAGTCTTTATGGCTAAAATGTCACCTGTAGGCATGTGATTCTCAAGCTGACATCTGTAAATCCAAATCCCTTTGCAAATTCCACATGAGAACTGTTTCATAAACCACATACATTGGCAACCCCTCCAACTTAGTTGGCTTAAAATGGCTCTGCCATCTCACCTAGCCTCTCCCCTCTTCTTTATGCTGGTTCACTCCCCAAATGGCCACAATGGCCAGGGCTGAGCTGATCCAAAGCCAGGAGTCTTCTGGGTTTCTCACATAGTGCAAGGTCCCAAGGATTTGTGCCATCCTCTACTGCTTTCCCAGGCCATAAACAGGGAGCTGGATGGAAAGTGGAGCAGCTGGAACATGAATCAGTGCTCTTATGGGATCCCAGAGCCTGCAAGGTGAGGATTTTTGCCATCCAGCCATCACTTCAGGCCCCTCTTCTTCTTCCCTCATTTATGTAATCCTGTCACTTTTTATTGTGTTGTTACAGCATAGTGGCTAATACATCTCAGAAATATTCTTGGCCTTTTTCACAAGCCTATTGCACTTCCCTGCATTTATGTTTGGATTTGATTACTTTTCATTCTACCCAGTCCTCTCTCTTCTGATTATTCTGCTGAGCATCTTCACATAGAAACCCATTATTTCATAACTGAACCATTGCAACAATGTCCTAATCTCCCCATTCAGAATTTCCTGCATCCTATACATCTTACATACCACTCCAAATAATTTCTCATAAAAACAGAACATAAATCATGTCATTCTCTCTCATCCAAAGAAGAAGTGCCATATCTTTTAGCATTGTTAACATAATCTTGGTAGGCTGTTTTTTTTTTCTTTCTTTCTCTTTGAGATACCCAGGTGCTCTAGAGAAATTTAGTTAAAAAAAAAATTGTTACACACAGCTGTTAAGAGCTGCCTATTTCTCTTGTTGCATCATCAAAGGACAGAACATCCGTCAATCTGCTTGCAGAAAACCCCCGAACATTTTATTGGCTTTAAATTCCACTTTCTCACAAATGTTTAATATCTCCCGTGCGAATCACCCCAGGTCTTTGCCTGATACCTGGTGGGCATGGCTGATGCACAGCTTTCAGCCCTACACATGGAGCATGGCCTCTGACATGACTAGAAAGCCAAGGGGAATAGACGTGGAATATGACCTCTGACATAATCAGAAGGTCAAGGTAAACAGACGAGCCTTATAGCCAATTACAGGTCTTTGGTGGGTGGAGGGAGGGTACAAGAAATACCCTATCATAATTATTGGTCTAATACATGTTAGAATTTAAAATGAAATTCCTCCTTCTCTGGAAAATTATCATTATTAGTTTGCAAAAATACTGTTTTGAGTATCCTAAAACAACACGCTAACATAGCACTATAAACATAGGCATCTATCAAAGACATAATGGACCATATTTAATATATTATTAGTCCAGATATTCCCCAAAATGAAGAACCAATGAATATGTATCTGTGTATGCAACATGCATATATTTGCAGTTTCTTTTCATGACTTACTCTTTTCTTGATTTCTATATTGCAACAAACAGAAATGTCAGAAAGATGACAGGTGCTGAATTCTCCCCCCTCTTTGTGAGTAGGGAGCTACACCGTTCATTAACCACACCTTCCCCCCATATGTTATGCACCTGCAATTTCTGTGTGTTCTTGCATGGAAATAGAAGTGATTTTCCTGCACTGGTAAGGCACTAGCAGTTCAGTTATAATTTTCATCACTTACACGTCTGTGCTAGCTTGGATAACGTAAAAAAGAATGTGCTCGGCATTCTCTCCTATTAGATACCCCAGAAGATGCACAGTTCTTTGAGCCAAGAACAGTGTTTTTCCTCAGTCCCTATAGAAAACTGATACCGTGATCCAAAGGGCTTAAACAAATAAAACTCATGAAGGGGACACTTAGAGAAACTAACAATGTATGATGAAAGACCCAAAAGCCAGCACTAATAGGAAGCTATCACCAGGTTTAAGTCTAAAACAGTAAGAGGATATGTACAGACTTTCAAAGATGTGTCCAGAATCATGCTGTGAATTTCTGGTGAAACCAAAATTCAAACTGGCCAACCACAGGAATGACCTGTGGGCTTCTTTAAAACACAGAGTCTCTAATCTTGCCCTAATTCTCATGAAGTGGCCCCAGGATTATGCACAGTTTTTGTGGTGATGAGGTAGCAGCTGGCTTTCACACTTTTGAAGGCACCGCATTAGTGCCACTGCACTAATATCACAGCCACTGGAGAAGCAAACTACTGGGGCTCTCCCAGCAGGTTTTAAAAGTCCTTGACAGCCATTTCTTCATTGGTTCACCATCCCTAACTGGGTCATCAGGCACAACCCCAAATCTTTCCATTAGTTCAAAACGTTCATGGAATCTATACTTGGAATTGTGTTATTTGACTCTTTCCTGCCAGGTTATGAAATATAACTTAGCAAAATATTTTCTCCAAGACCTAACATGAGAGTTTTCAAAGACCTTCTTAGTTCATCTCTTCATGAATGATAGTTGGCACAGAAAAATGGAAAAAAAAATTTTAATGCACTTCAGTTTGTCCTTTATTTTTTAGAAAAAAAAAACAACAACACTTACTCATGGCCTGCATTGTGGTATAGTGGACAAAGCTGCTGCTTGAGATTGCAAGACCCATTTTCCTACAAACATAGCCAACTCTGCTCATTTCACTGAAGAAACTCAGTTGGCTTAATCCAGATCTGGCAGAGGAGGGCAGTTATATAAAGAATTTTAAGAAATACAGATAATACATGGGTTATATACTCACATGTAACAATATGCCTACATAAAGGAAGCATGTTAGAGTGTCGGGGGGAAACACATGACAGAAATCCCTCTAGACTTTATCATGTCCTACAAAGTAGCTCTTTCACATACTTTCCTGGTTTTCTCATCAGAAAATTGTGATCCTTAATACCTGCCTTAGACAAACAGTGGGAGAACAAGCAAGGTCACATATAAAGTACAGGAAAAAAGAATTAGTAATAGTGATGACAATAAACACTGTTTGTACCGAGTATAGTTCTTCCTCTTTATTCTAAAACCTCTTGCATACGTGAAATACAGGTAATAATCTATTTTCAGTGTCATTCTGGTCAATTCTCATCCTCAGCTCAAACCAAGATGCCTATCATAACCATTAAAGCAAGGTAACTTTACACTATTTCACAAATACCACATTTCCTCATTTCCTCAGTCAGCAAAATACTGCTTTATACTGAAAGAGAAAAACTTCATTTCATATTTCTTTGAATATGCTTGATGAGATCATTTCTGAAATTTGCTCAAGTGAAAGTTTATTTCAAAAAGCTTTTTGAGGATTCCTGTCATATTTGAGCAAATTAACTTGAACGCAAGAAGTTGAGTCATATCCCCCTGAGGTATAAATCCCAATCCATGTGACATATTTTTAGCTCATCTTTTAAAATTTTCTTTCTTTTCTTACATAATCAGAGAATGGTCATTATCTTTTCCAGTTTACTTTATTTGAAACTAGCATGAGGATGTGAACAAATAACGCTTTGGCATTTTAAAAATGTTTGTCTATTTATTTCTGAACTCCTTTCTGAGTCTACGCTTCACCTGCCTGTGCTTGGGGCAGGGTTGGTGCAGAGGGCTGAATGTGCCAGGGCTGCCCGTGAAGGAGGCACAGACTCGCTGCACAGCCACATGGAGACCACCAAGCTACAGGCAAGCTGCAATTAAGTAAAGCATCTTCCCTTCTACATGCTTTTCTTAAAATCCACAAGTTTCGGTTATCTTAAAATGCCTTTGTCAGGTACTATTTACTAAATCATCTGGATGACTTCTGATTTGATTTCTCTCTTCCCCAGCCATTGTACGGCTTTATGCTCACCAACATGTGATGCAGAAAAGAATCACGATTCATTAGAAACAGGCCTTTGAACTTCAAGTTTACAGGAGTCAGCTTATTTTACTTAAGGGGGGACATCAATACTTACTTAAAAGTGGATGGGTTGTTTTAAGGACCACAAAGCCCCCCTGAATGTCATTCTGAATTTCACAATAAAGGAACGAACCGTTATTTCTCCTTGGAAGGACGTATCAGTATATAAGTTTGAAAGAAGTTGACCCCATTCATTTAATTCAACAGAATGAACATTTGTGCCACCCCCTCAGTATTGCTACGTTAAAATCTTAATCCTGATAAATTAATATTTGTATATGGAACCATGGGAAAATAACTGGGTCATAAGGTGGGAAACCCTACTAATGGGACTTGGTGCTATTATTCCAAGACGCCAGCCAGTTAGCTCAATCTCTTTCCCCTCTAGCACAGTGCTGTAAGAAGATGGCAGTCGGCCACCTGGAAGAGGACCCTCAGCACAACTTGACCACGCTGGCACCTACACATGAGCTATGAACAAGAACATTGTATTGCTTATAAGCAGTGTATAGTATTTCATTACATAGGCTGAACTAATACAGAAGGCAACACCCACAGTAAACTAAATGCAAAGGAGGAGCCCAAGGAATGACTACTAAAAGAGGAAAAGTGTGCAAGTGCTTAGACTAAACTGACACCTTTTAGAACTACCACTCTACACAAGTAGACAGGAGTAAGAAAGTTTATGTACAATTCTGTATATTTTTCATGCATTATTCTCACTTTTAAAAAGTGGTAAATAATATATATTTCTCTTTCAATTGATGAGGAAGTTGAAGCTCAGAGCAATTATTTCCCTAACATCACACAAATGCTAAGTAGAAAGTTTGCATTTTAAACCAGGTCATCTCCCGGAGTCCAAAGTCTGTTTTGTCTCAGTGGTAACATTGACTCCAAATGGGAAATCCACTATGTACAGCAATGGACAGCTTTCAAAGAGAGGGAAAGTAAATTCTCAGGGCACTGAGCCTCTTGGCATTTCCAGTAATTGACACTGGTTTTTTTTAACAACCACATGTTCCTACTCCAAGATCTCTTCATTTCCAAAGATTTATTTATGAAGATTTTCTTTGGATTAATTTTCCTTTTATCTGAAGAAATGCTGTTAATATGTCTCACAGGTCTGTTTGTGACAAACTTAGTATTTGTCTAAAGAACTGTATTTTCATTTACTGCTGAATTCTAGTAGATGCATTTATTTTACATTGTCTTTGGGAGCCAAGCCTTTCGGTGATGGAGCTAACGTAAATCTTATTGGGATGTCTGTGAAAAAAACATGGGGGTGTTTATTTTTATGATTTATTTTTAATTTTCATCATTTAGGTAAATTTTGTCAAGCTTTTTTTTTTCTAGTACAATCACACATACTTCTTTACACTATCTAGTTTGAGTTTTACAGAATTTCTTTAGTCCTGAGATTATGTATTTCATTGCTTGAGAAGCTCTCAGTCACTGTGTCTTCAAACAATGTTTCTCCTCCGTTTTTCTTTTCACCCCTGTTATTCTGGGAGTATAACTGCATGCATGTTATTTCTCACCATGTTCCACGGAGCTTTTACTCTCTTTTCCATTTTTGCATATTCATATTTCGATCCAAATGTCTTCTATGCAACCTACATTCTAGCCCCAAAATCTTTTTACTGACATCTGATTAATATTCAGCAAACAATTACTTTCTTTGGGATGTTGTAAAATACAATCACAACTTGCTGCAGCCCCATTCATTTGCATAGGAGATGGGGCTGGAAACAGAACTGACCCAGCACGGCAACCACCCCGTGTGTGTTGGCTGATGTGGGTAATAGACTGAGCTGGACTCCATACTAGCAAGCAAATAGAAGAGTCAGGTCTGGGGTCACATCAGCTGAGGCTTCTTTGGGGACCCTTCCCCTGGCAAATGACCCACTGGACTCAGAACTCCAACCCTGGGGAAAATCACAGGATCTGTGGTCTGACCGTGGAGTGTACATGTCAGAGCTGCGCCTCCTCAGTTCCTAAAACAGAGCAGTGAACAGCACGCCCAGATGCACAGGGAGGATATGGCAGTCCGTTGGGGCCTGCAGAGGACATCTAGTACCATAAGAGGATGGAGGGCAGAACAAATTGGACAAATCCCCAAACTAAGCATTGACAACAAACACCTGGGCAAATGGAGACTCTAAGGTGGACTATTTCAGCCAATGGACCTTGGAAGGATTTCCTCATCCTTGGAGTAACAAAATCAACAGTACTGATTTGGCTAGGATGCTGGGTCGGCTTCTCCTCTTATCTCCCTCCTTCCCCCATATACAGGAAGAAAAAAGAAAAATGATCTCGCTCACTTTCCCCTAATCCTCAACCCTTCCCACCTAATCAGTAGATTATATGGGTATGCTTTCTTCTTAACTATGTAAACATTATCAAAAATAAAATCTACAAAAAAAGGAAATTTATTCTGTAGTTCTGGAGACCAGAGATGTGAAATTAAGTTTCTGACAGGGCTATGATTCCTAAACATGCCCTGGGAAAGAAAAAGACATTCCTTATTCTTTACAGATTCTACCGAGTCTTGGTATTCCTTGGTTTGTGGCTACATAACTCTAAGGTCTTCTTTCATCTTTACATTTTTACTCTTCTACATATTTTATTCTCCTTTGTGTATCCCTTTCAAGGAACTGAATCTTGGGTTTAAGACCTTAGCAGTCAATCCAGAATAATAACAGCTAGAGATCCTTATCTTGCATCCACAAAGACGTCTTGGAGACCATCTTCACAGTGACTGGGGCAAGGGATGTGGGCCTATGTTTGGGTTCACTGACTATCAACCCGCTACAATAATCTAATAGGTTATTATTAGTTACTCCTTTACAACTAAATTTTAATTCCTAATTTATATTTCAAGTCTCTGTCAAAATTCCTTGGTCTGTCTTTAGTTTTGAGAACCTACTAATCATACGTATTTCAGTATCCATAGCCAATAAATTTCAATATCTACATCTTCTGTGCTATATTCCTGTTGTCTGTTTTTTTTTTCTGTGCTTAGCTTTTTGCAATAGTTTTTTTTGGATTTAATGCTTTTTATGAACAATGAAAAGTCCTACTAATTAACTGAAAGTGTCATAATATTCCTTGAGCATTATACATGATGTTGAGAAAATTTTTAAAATAATACATGATTATAACTTTTATCTGATCAGGAGATGAGTCATACAAAATACTCTTTCTTTTGTATTTCATACATACAAAATCACATCACAGCAGAGCAGTGGACATAGACCCTGATGCCAACGGAGAATATGGCAGCTCACTTGGTACCGTAAGAGAAGAAGAACAGAACAAATTGAACAACTACGCCAGTCAAATGATGATAGCAAAAAAAAAACCCCAGTGAATGGAGACATGGGAGGGATTATGCCAGCCAATGGACATTGGGAGGGTTGCACCATCCTTAAATCAATGAAATCAACAGCATTTCAGAACTATCCAAACCTCTTGGGCAGAACCCTTGGAATATGCACACTTTGGGACCCTGGGTTGATAACAGGTAGTGATTCCTCATCCCTAGGTACCGGGACATTTGGAAAGTCATGTGTGGCTTTCCATTTTATCCCTCCCATTCCCCCCAGAAAAATAGCAAATTTGGAAACAACGAGTTCATCCAATTTTCCCCAAACCTTGAGCCTTTCCACCCTGATCAACCATGAACTCACTATAAAAAATAAAACAATGGTTTTTAAAAAAAGATCACAAAATTATTTAGTGAATATAAAAAAACATACTACTATTATATTTATAATTATTAAACATCAAAAAAATCCATAAATAAGGCATTGCAAAAAATTCGTGACATCGTTTGGTTCTGCATATTTTACAAAATCATGGAAATGTCAATGTTTAAATTAACATACTTTCTTTTTGGAGTTTTTACATGTGAATGGGAGAAAACATAACTAGCATTCAATAATTTAAATTTTAAAACCCTACCAAGGGAGGGATTGGCTGAATTATCCAAGGGGAAATCCAGAAACAATAAAGATGTCCACCAGAACCTCAAAGCTGCTATCTGGCTTTGACTCTGAAAACATGTTGAACACATGCTTTCTAGGGTGTGCTTTCTGTCATCTCATTCAGTTATCTCTTGTTACACATCCTCAGATCTGTCTTCATGCTCTTTTTCTCGGATGCTTTCCTTCCTCCCTGTGTCATTTGCAGTAAACGTAGGTGGAGCAAGCCAAGTTCAGCCCCAGGGGATTTCTGTAAGAGGTCCAACTGGATCATTTGGCTAGTAGCATAACTATTTGGAAAGCTCTCTATGATAGTATCTTTGCTGAAATTTTGCCTTACAAGAATGGGTCTCACAAATGATTGTTTCAATCTGACCCATACTCGAATATCACTGAAAATCTTATGCTGTATAGAAAGGGCCTACTTATTTACTGATTTGTTATGATGTTAAGATATATACCACCCTCCAATCTCCTCATAACTGACTGAGGAGTTAATCTGACATAATTGGAAATATTTTAAGTCATTTCCTACAGAATTCTAGTCGCTTCCACAGCACTTTCCAGTTATTCATTCTGCAAATATATCTCAGTTCCACAGAATTAATTACTCCAGTTTTGCAGTGTTTCTTTCCCTCCCAAATCTGCCTGAAATTCAGAGTCCGTCATACTTCAAAATTCAGTGCATAACTACACACAAACACAGAGCTATCCACTGTACAATTCAAACCCATTGAGCCAGTTTTCTTTTGGAAAGAGCAGTTTAGAGTTACTCAACAAGTAAAATTTCACAGGTAACAAGGAGATACACTGTTGCATTTATATTTTTGTAAGGAAATAAATTAAGATGTTGAGGTATTAGAGATCTTGAATAAGATTCAGTAGTACATAATAGAAACCAAGCTTAAAATCAAGGCATCTTGATTACCGTGTAATTGTCAAGTTGATCCAGAATCTGCTAAATGCTACGTGTGTTCTGTGGTTCAACTACGTAGTAGAAATATATGTAACTGTGGGGGGACATTTTCATAAATGAAACAGTGAAACCAAATGGATTCACTATTAAACTTATGAGAACTTTGAATATCCTGATGTGCATTACCGATGCCCAGACCTGAGCTTTATTCTGTCATTTCCTATGCATTTTTGACCACAGACTCACTCTTATTTTCTCTCACACAGCTTGTCATGGGGTCAATATCCAATAGAACAAATGATTTAAAACTGCTGTCAAATTTTACTGAAAGTATTGGCAATAATCAATTTTTGTAAAACTTTAAAGTTTTGCATAAAACTTTCATATTATTCTCTTTCGATTACTTATTTGAAACACTACACTTTTCATTCCATTATTTATTTGCAACAGAAAGTTGATGAATTTATACCATGTATCTGTCTTTCAGTAGCAGTTTAGGTTTTGGATGGATACATCAGTGAAAAATTCCTATGAGATTCCATAACAACAGAGGAAATCTCAATGACAGATTAAATTTCAAACCCAGTACTTATAAAATCTTTAGGAGTTGCAACTTTGCTGCAAAAAGTACTCATTCATATTAACTGCAAGTGTGCAAGTTGACCCAAAGCAGTAGGCCCAGAGCCTCTTCCGGGTCTCCCATACAGGTTCAGGCTCCCAAGGCTTTGGGCTGTCCTCGACTGCTTTCCCAGGCCACAAGCAGGGAGCTGGATGGGAAGCAGGGCTGCTGGGATTAGAAATAGCACCCATACGGGATCCCAGTGTATGCAAGGCGAGGACTTTAGCTATTAAGCTACCACGCTGGGCCCACCAAATACATTTTTGAACATTTGTCATGAGAATGGCACTTTGACAAGTATTGATGAAAAATAAAAAACTAAAAAATCGATCACAGGTTGCATGAAACAAGAGAAGGGTTCCTAATGGCTAGAGTTGAATACATATCTATGGCAAACAAAAAAGCTTTTTAATGAGTACTCTTCCAAGGAAGAGAAAGATGAAATACAGGCAGAAACAAACAAACAAACAAAAACTATGTGTGTAAGTTCTGGTAAGGGTAAAAGCAAGTGTCATGAATAAAAATAGGACCTAAAATTACAATTAAAATATTTACCTAAGACAGTAAAGATCTTACGCATTACTCACATAGAGTCATTTAATAGATGTAGTCAGTCTAAACTGGGAATGAATTATAATCATAAAATTCCCACCAGATTTCAAATTCTCAGGAGACAAGAACATGTAAACTATTTCCTTAACTGTATTATTATGTTTAATTTTATATTGATTATATGTTGATATTTTACATATTTGCTAACTAAAATCATTTGCATTTGGGTGAGTATTTAGTGGAACAGCTAGGACACCAATTGGGAGGTCAGCACACTGTATCAGGTTCAAGTTCCAGGTTTGCATACAATTCCAGATGCATGAAGCATGAAGCAACACCTCCAGGCCATAGCATACATTCATTCCACCAGCTGGGAGATCCAGACAGTTCCTAGCTCTTCAATCAGGCCCAACCTGGGCTACAACAAGGCATTTCGGGAGAGAACCAGTGGACGAATAATAATCCTGTCACTGCCTTTGTGTGTGTCTCTAAGTTAAAAACATGTTTCCATTTATTTTTCCCTATCTTGAAATCTGACCTACAAAAACCTTTAAAATCTTATTTGGTCCCTATCTGTGACTAGCACCGTGTTTTCATTTGATAGCACTGTGCACACAACAGCTTTCATTTTATTTGATATTCCAGATCATCCTAAAAAAAAATCAGTAACTGTATTTGATACAAAATATGTTTTAGATAAACCTGCTGAGTTATTGGCTTGCTCCACACCTCTTGGTAAACAGAGGAAGGCTACATGATGGATGATAGTGAAGACTCGGTCACCAGATAAAGAACATGTCTTTCCTTAGCCCAATCAGGTGTGGTTATAATTCTAAATTCAGTAATTTCCATATTGCAATAGTGAACAGGTAAGAGCGTTATTGGATCTAACACGGGAAGTTAAGGTTGTATCTTAGGCATTTCTGTTGCCATTTTCTGAAACAACATGATTTGAAAACTGTTTTAGCAAGCTGTTCCCAGTTTTCTAAAACTGCAAACAGTTCAGGGCACAAAAGCAATTACAGCTCAATATCTCTTTCATTAAGGATGAGAACAAACAAGGTGCTTCTCAGGCTTTGAACTTCCGGAAGTGACCACATTTAAGTATTTGGATTTCCCACAAATAGGAAGTCTTAGTGTAAATTTCAACGTACTTTTGTCTCCGGGTGATATAAAAACATCGGCTTGAAAGGCCTGCATGAGCAAATAGCAGGACTTTGATGTGAAGCCATACACGTCTCGGGTCTGGCATTGCTTTATCGCATGATACACACACATAAGCCATTGAGAGCTCCAAGCACCCACTCGATTGGATGTCATAAAGACTACACGGTAGGATTTAAATGGGCAATGAAAGTTTTTAGCTCACTCTTTTGAGTACGGAAAAATATAAATGGTATTTTGTCTGGAGGAATATGCTATCCTTGTTAGAGGATCATTCATCTAAGATGTTCCATTGCCCAGACAGTGGATCTGGGAGGTAGCCCACCCTGAGCTGTGAGCATCTCAGCAGTCTTCTGTGCAGCCAGGAAGAACAGTTTTGTGGACTGGCTGCTGCTGGCAGTGAGGCCCAAGCAGCAGAGGAGGAGCTTCCGTAGACGGTGCTGAGTCAGAAAGGGTGGCTTTCACGGCTGTGCCAGCAATCATGCTGCTGTGGCATACACAGGGACCGCATCCCTGTGTTCTGAAGCATCCTGGCTTTGGGTGCTGCAGGTGGTGACTGCGGGGTGCCTGCCATAGTGGGAGGTGCAGTGCAGGTGAGTGGTGGCTGTACTGCTCTGATTTGGGTCTTTTGGCTTTCCGGACTGCATTTAAAAGTAGTGAAGACTGGAACTGTCTTGTGGTAAGAGCTGCTGATCAGTAGAGATTGGCATGGCTTTCTCCTTAATGCTTTCCTAGCAAGACATAGTCCTCTTGGCCAGGAAGTGGGAGTTAAGAGCTGTGTTGTGCTTTGATCCTTTTTCTGTGCTGGCTTTCTGAGTGGCTATGTACTTAAAACGCTCCATTCACTTCTTAATTGGCATTTTCTCACAGTCAGCATCCGAGAAACATTCCTTTGTTATTCTGACTCTTGTAGCAGGGTCTCTCTATTCAACCATCCTGGATCTTTCTATCAAATATTTTGGAAAATATTTTTTAGTAGTGTGATTATGTCTTGGTATGATCTGAATTTTCCAAGTTGATCTTTTCTGACATTTGTTGAGTGCTTTACAAAATAGTTGTCATTTAAAATCCACTATAGATTCAAAAGAACAATGCAAAGAGACTCCATGTGTCAGTTACCTGGCCTCCCCCAAAGTAATTGCAACGCATTATCAAAACAGATTGATTAGGATTCTGTGATGAACCAAACCATGCACCTTACTTGACTTCATCACTTTCCCTAAGTACTCCTTCTTGTTTCTTTTGTGTTTAGTGCTGATGTTTTAATCACATGTATAGATTTATGTACAACTCCCTTTGCAATTAAGATAAAGAAACATCAGAAACATCCTATTGACTACAAAGGAATTCACCACGCTCCTTTATATGTGTACTTTTCCTCCTTTGACGTAGTACCTAACAGCCACTCTTTTAATTGCTGCAGTTTTAAAATTTTTGTTATATAAAATACTACATAAAAGCGAATGTCATGTTATAGAACTATTTGAGAATGACTTTGGAGCTAAACATCATTCCCTGACAATGAACCCAGACTACTGCCTAGATCCATAGTGTATTTCTTGCCATGTTGAACTGTATTCTACCGCATGCTGTGAAACAGCTTACATGGGATATATTTGAGGGACATGTGGTCATTTCTGTTATGTTTTTCCTAAGTGTTTGTGACTACATATGATTTTATAATATTAGTGTACGATTTTGTGTGGACACAAATTTCACTTAATATGGGCGCTTATGAGTGTCATTATGTGCTTACATGAGAAGTGCTAATTGTCTTTAAAAAAAAAGAAAAAAACCACAGCCTGATCTTTATAGTGGCCACATCATATTCCTAGCAATGAATCAGAAGTCCAGGTATCCTGCATATCATTAGCATTTGCTAAGTCCAGTGCTTATGGAATTGTTAAGCCACTGCAGAGGTATGAACTGGCATCTCAAGCTGGCCTTGATCTGAGTTTTACTCAGGTATTCCCATGTGTTTATCTGTCACTTCCACAACTTACGTCATATGTATTTGAATCTTTTGCTCATTTTCAGCTTCCGGGGTTTTCAGTATTTAGAGTCCTTCACATGGTCCAACACAAATTACTTCTCAGGTATGTACTATATGATTACTTTCCTCTTACTCTGTGGATTATTTTTTCATCCTCCTCATAACATTTTTTTTTTCTGAAGTCAGCTATACCAGTTTTCTTTCATGGATGTTGCCTCTAGTGTCAAAGCATTAAAAAATTGATAAACATCAAAATGTAGAGGCTGCTGGGCACGAAGTAAAACATGACATGAAGACACAGGCTCTGGGAACAGAAGACGAACATGGGCCCATGAAGGCCCCGTAACCCAAATTTATTCATAGGAAAAAAGCACAATATTATTAGATCAATTCATTCTCACTCAGCTCACGTCTTCTGCCTCTCTCAGATGTGTGTTATCAATGCACTGCTGTGTTCTGGCATTAATGGATTCAACCTTCTTTATTCATGACATTTGCATAGATCTTTGAGTTGTTTATATCGCAGAGAAACATTCTCACAATATGAAAATTCTCCTGAAAACGTCTGACACACATTTGATAACGTCTTTCAATTGGTTTCACACTTCAGTTATAACTTGACTTTAAATAACATTCACAAGTCATGCTCTCTTGCAATACCTTCAGGTACCATTCTATTATTTCCAAGCAATGGCCCTGTTTTACAGAAGCCTCTGGTCGCACTTATGCTTTAGGTTTTATACGTGATCTTCTGCTTCACTTAGGTGCCTAAAGAAATCTATTTGTTGTATCTTCTAAAACAAAGATATCACTGCAAGTTATGGACTTCTCTTAGTTTCCCCCTCTCTTTTTTTTTTTTTTTTCAATGTGACCCACTTTAATTGGTGACTTCAATTCTTCCTTCACACTATGGACATCAGGGTACTTCAACAAGTTCATGGAAAATGTACTGTAAGGTAACTAAAGACAATGCTAGTCTACTGAGTATGTCGCCTTTACAAAACCAAACAGATAAGATTTCGAATGTTTTCAACATACAGAAATGTTCGATGTGTAAGGAGACATGTTTACCCTGATCAGACATTACACAATGTTTATTTACATGTATGGAAAGACCACATGCTACTTCACACATACAGATGCTTCTTATGTATCTGGCAATAATTCAAAAATGTTTTAAGGAAGATTTTAAAAAATATATTTTGGTGCTGAAAATTTTTGAAATCAAGGGCTAATAGTATGACATAATAAGTGAGGCTGCCATCTTCAACCCCTGCAACCCATGAGTGCCATTTTGTGTCCTGGCTGCCCCATTTCCAATCCAGCTCCAAGCCAATGAGCCTGGGAAAGCAGAGGAAGAAGGCCCAAGTGTTTGGACACTTGCACTGACATGGGAGACCTGGATGATATTCCTGGCTCCTGGTTCAGCCCAGCCCAGCCCAGCCAGACCCCAGCTGGGGTTTATGAAGATTCTTCCTTTTGCCCACATATTTCCAGTAATCATAGAGTCAGAACATATCCAAGGGTAGAATCAATCCAATATTTTATTCACCAGAGTCTTCTCTGGTTGCCTAACAAGTGGCACTCTGCTTGGCAGCAAGGTTTTAAAGGCGAATATAACAAGTTCTGAAAGTGGGTAAGGTATCATCGATTCAGCAATCAAGACAAGCATTCATAAGGAATGATACTGGTGTACATGCCAATTTATGAATATATAAAATAAAATGAATAAAAGGCTTTGGAAAAGGTTACTCTTTAGCATTTAAAGGTGTGGCATCAAACAAGCTTCTCACTCATCTTAGGAAAAGCAGAAATTAAGGGTAAGAATCCCTGCTTGAAATGGACTCGGGTTAGAAAGAGGTGGTCAGAGACACTGAAGATCTGGGTGGCTGGAATCTGAGGCAGTGTCAGAATGGATCTGTACAAATCCAATCTGTCAAATCAGATGTTCTGTTCCTTTCAGAGTCTAAATCATCTACCCAAGGGTTCATGTCAAGTGTCCTTAACAAGCACAATAACTCACATAGCATTCTTGGATCTGAAGGCGTAGTAAATCCAAAATGAAGTCTAACTGATTGTTTCTTGTCCTGACATGTCCATACAGATTCACCTTAGGTTATTTTGGAATAACAAGTGTTCTCCTAACATGTACAATTAAGTTTAATTCCACTGGCATTTGAAATGTAAGCAAGTCAAGGTAGGTGCAGCTAGGTGAGGAAGAAAACTACAGAGACCCTTGGACCCAGAAACTTGTGACCAACAAACAAAAACTTACTTTAGAACATTCTTTTATGATAATTATTAAAGTTATCTAGTCTATATTTTAACTATAACCCAACAATTTAACTCCTAAGAAGTAAATCTTCTAGAAAGAATGTTCATTGAAAAGCCCTTTTGTTGGGCCCAGCACAGTAGCCTAGTGGCTAAAGTCCTCGCCTTGCATGCACCAGGATCACATTCAGGCACCAGTTCGTACCCCAGCTGCTCCAGTTCCCTTCCAGCTCTCTGCTTGTGGCCTGGGAAAGCAGATGAGAGCGACCTAAAGCCTTGGGACACTGCACCCATGCAGAAGATGCAGAAGTGGCTCCTGACTCCTGGCTTTGGATTGGCTCAGCTCTGGCCAGTGTGCCCACCTGGGGAGTGAAGCAGCAGATGGAAAATATTTCTCTCTGTCTCTCCCTCTCTCTGTAAATCTGACTTCCAATAAAAAGAATCTTAATTATTTTTTTTAAAAAAAAAACCCCTTTCATTTTCTTATTTAACATCTAACCACTGAAAACTCCCCAGATCTCCATTACACTGCATCACACATTCTAGACAGAAGCAGCCACAAGGAAATCCCTCATCAGGAGCACAAACACTACCCTGGGACACATGCAGGAAATGGGAGGGATAAATCAGCAAGGCCAAGGGAACATAATGAGCACGGGAAGCAGCTAGAGGACAGCAGGAGGCTATCAAAGTGCTCAAAGGAGAACCAGAAAAACAAGACTGCTTAGATGACATCAGTGGGAAAGGAACAGGCAGGGTTACAGCAACAAAAGATGCTTCCAGATGATCTGACAGCCCGGCATTGCTGAGGCTGGGTGGCAAACCACCTTTGTGTATTTCCTGGAACACAGCAGCACAGCGTGTCCAGGGATGAAGAGGAATGCTTGCTTCCACACGAACTTTAGATTATAACCTCTGTTGAAATAGTTTTTGCACAGCCGTTTGTAAGGTACGGTGGGAGATATAAAGACAGCTAAGGTAAAGAAGCATTGTCTGCTTGCTCGCAGTGCACTTCCAAAGGGAGAAGAGCTCTGGGGGGAAAACCTGAAAACCAAACCATTTTGAAACATTAAGCCCTTCTCTCCAGAACGTCTGAGAACCTAACCCCACAAAGATTTCCAATAGCGCCATCAATTCCTTTCAACAATTTATTCCTCTGAATCTTAATCAGTGAATTATTCATCTAACATTTGATAAGGATTTCAGCTGCTTTTCTCTCTTGTTCAAAGCACTGGTCTGTACACCAAAAATGTCTTAGAATATACTTATAGTCTGTGATATCTTAGAGGAACTTTGATCATGAGAATGTTAGGCTGAGGAAAAGCTTCTATTCCAAAATGAGACATCTGAAATTGAGTAACTACCCAATCCAAGTAGCTTTCCACAAACCTAGTCAAACTTCATCCTGAAGCAATTTTGACTCATTTATGTGTAATGTAGCGAATCATTTCAGAAAAAACGTTAACGCCACAATCAAGCCCTTTATCTAAACATGCGTGTTCAACACACTAAACTTCCACTTAGCATGTGTCTCCAATTTTTTACGAGATAATTATTTGAGTAGAATTGCCTTAAAAATATAAAAACTTTTTTATTTAAATTCCAAGGAAGCAATTAATGCACAAATATTTTTTAAAATATTATTCCTCTAAATACAGGATTTCCTGTATTTGGGTTAGCTATGACAACCTAAGACTTTAGTGTCTACTATATTAAAAGTTGACTATAAAACCCAATGGAAGCCATTTTATTTTTAAATAAAAAAGTGCGAATGTATGGTTAGCACATTTATGATTTCTAATTCCAACTTCTTACGGAGCAGCTTGCTATGGCAGGAGTGGGCTGCCTTTTCTGGATTGTATGGAGTCTCTTTCACTTGTCTGATCATGGAGAAGCAAGAGGCAGACTGTGACATGTCCCTTTCTGAGCAGGCCTTTTGTTGTGCGCTTTGCTATTCCTCCAATGCACTGACACCAGGGAGCAGCATCCCACGTGTGACCCAGACTCAGGACAAAGCTCCTGGAGGGCAGTTGGTCACTCAGCTGTATGCCTCCCTGAGTAGTGGCTCCAACACACTTGTAAGTGTACCACTCAAGACCACTGACAGAATTTTTTCTGAAGATACACGAGATGAAGTGGGGTGAAACGAATGTTTAAAAGTGAAGAGTTAATGGTGAGATGAAACATGAATGATATGCCGGTTTGAACTGCCAAAAGAAAGTAGAATATGTAGAGTACTGGATTAAACCAATTAAAACACAAGTTGAGGCCCAGTGCGGTAGCCTAGTGGCTTAAATTCCTCATCTTGCATGCTCCAGGATCCCATATGGTCACCGGTTCTAATCCCAGCAGCCCCACATCCCATCTAGCTCCCTGCTTGTGGCCTGGGAAAGCAGTGGAGGATGGTCCAAAGCCTTGGAACCCTGTACCATGTGGGAGACCTGGAAAGAGACTCAAGGCTCCTGGCTTATGATCGATGCAGCCCTGGCCATTGCAGCCACTTGGGGAGTGAACCATAGGATGGAAGATCTTCCTCTCTGTCTCTCCTCCTCTCTGTATATCTGACTTTCCAATAAAAATAAATAGGTTTTTAAAAACATAAAAAACAAAAGTTGAAGGCCTGGTGTGATGGCCCAATGGTTAAATCCTCACCTTGCAATTGCTGGGATCCCATAAGGGTGCTGGTTTGTGTCCCAGCTGCTCCACTGCCCATCCAGCTCCCTGCTGGTTGCCCAGGAAGGCAGTGGAGGATGACTCAAGGCCTTGGGACCCTGTATCCACATGGGAGAGCTGGAAGAGGCTCCTGACTACTGGCTTCAGATAGTTTCAGCTGTCTTGTGGCCATTTGCAGAGTGAACCAGTAGATGCAATATTGTCTCTCTCTCTCTCTCCCTCTCTCTTCTCTCTGTAAAAATCTGTCTCTCAAATAAAAATAAATCAATCTTTTTTACAGAAATTATTTACACTGAAAGCGAATCAGGACCTTTGACCTAGTCATCCCGATGTTGATTAGGATGCCTGTTTTGCACATCAAAGTATCTGAGTTCTTTACTGACCCATGGCTACAGGCTCCAGCATCCTAACACAGACCTGGGGAGCAGAGGAAGTGGCTTAAGGAACTGCACTGACTTTACCTACCAGTTCCTAGCATCAGCTGGGTCCAGCGTGCCCCTAAGCAGGAATTTGGGAAATTAATCAGTGGATTGCAGCCTTGATTTCCCATCTCTCAAACAAAGAAATTAAAAATTAAAAACAAGGGCCCTGCGCAATAGCATAGTGGTTAAAGTCCTCTCTTTGCAGGCGCCAGGATCACATATGATCACTGGTTCTAATCCCGGCGGCTCCACTTCCCTTCTAGCTCCCTGCTTGTGGCCTGGGAAAGCAGTTGAGGACGGCCCAAAGCTTTGGGACCCTGCACCTGCGTGGGAGACCTGGAGGAGGTTCCTGGCTCCTGGTTTCGGATTGGCTCAGCTCCAGCCATTGCGGTCACTTGGGGAGTGAACCATCAGAAGGAAGATCTTCCTCTGTCTCTCCTCCTCTCTGTATATCCGCGTTTCTAATAAAATAAATAAATCTTTTTTTAAAAAACATTTAACAAGTGCCATGTTTTCCACTTAGCATGTAATAGGTCTGAAAGTCGTAACTCCGTGTTAACAATTTTTAAAGAAATTAAATTGAAACCTTTTGGATCCTTCAGAGAAAAGGGGTCCCACAGTAAACTAGTGCCTGAATAAGGTGGAGACAGCAGGGAATACAGAGAATTGCACCAGAAAAAAACTCTGCAGGAACTGAGCCAAGGTAGAAAAGCCTGAAGTGTAACCAATGACTTCCTAGAGGCTCACTGTAGACAAAAAGACCAGGAGGGCCTACTCCTCAGGCACTCCCACACCGACCACAGGGAGTAAAACATTGCGTGCAAGATCTCTCACGCCCCTTCCCTGTCTCCCTGCAACTCTGTCTTTCAAATAAATGAATCTTGAAAAGAAATAGCACTTGCCCATATTCTTACTCAGACACACTTCTCAGACCTTCCCTACCATACGCCTATCACTGAGCTAATCCATTTAACGTTAGTTCTCTCTTTTAAATGATATGACATCCTACACATTCAATGACCTTCCCGGGATCATCCACCTGGCAATGAGCAGAGGTAAGGAGGAATTTCTTCTTCTGTGATCAGGTGCCTTTCTTCTATGCCTTTGGACTAACTTACTTGGCAAAGGCAAATACACCTGCCATATGAGGTCTTAGGGGTTGTTGTTAGAATATAATCATTATTACTTGTTTGTAATGCTAATCAACATAACAAAAACGCAGATGTTACGGACTACAAAGTACCATAAATATCAAGTAATACTAAAAACTGAATTCTGAAGATTCATAAAATAGTTGAATTTTTGAAATAATTACTAGAAAGAAACTAGGATTTTAAAATGGTTTCAATATGGATGTTGTTACTAAACCAATATATTTTAAACTATAAAATCTATTAATGCAATTGAGGCAGGGAAGAGTTTTGTTCTCTGGAATCATTTAGATAGTATATTTTCTTTGCATCATTTTGTGTAAAATCCCCCTGATGATCTGTCTAAAGAATCAGCTTCTGGTTTTATAATTTAATGAAAACGGTGCTGTAAGAGATCATTACAAAGAGAGGGGGGGAAGAATTCATGTAATAACTCTCTATAAAAGGTGAACCCATTTATCTTCCAAGTCATAATGAGCCAGTTTAAAAAAGCCCTTTGAACTTGCGGCTTGCCAGTGGGAACATTAACGAGGCGGCTCTGAGAAGGGCTTTTGAACTCCTGGCAAGTGGAAACATCAGTCCCAACAATCATGAGGAGACCTCAGGTCAAGAGTGCGGCAGCAGGAAAGTATTTCCATCCATGTTTCAGAAAAGATCAACATCTGTGCATGAGCTATCACGTCTACGCATACTTCGGGCAATTTTCAAGGACCCTTCCTATCCAGGAGTGGATAGAGAGGATTCCAGCATTCCTCAAGGCAATATGGTTCAAGTTACAGACTGTTAAGTCATTAGCTGTTGTGAATGCAATTTACTATGTCTCATCTAGCATTTAAAATAATGACACAGAATAAACAAAAATGTTAGCAAGAAACCTCAGAGTTAAGAGAAATATTGTCTGCTTTGTGTGTGCCTCGAAACTACTGCAGAATACTCTGTGAGCTGTAGTCAAAAAAGAAGGAAACCACCGGCCTGGTTATATGCGGAGGGCGCATGCGCCAGGGTAATGATGGGGGAAACAAAGGGTTTCAGATCTGAGGGATGAACCAGAGAAAACAGGCTATTTGATGGTTTCTAGCCCTTTCTTCTCCAAAGTAGGCTAATGCACTGGAGAAAAGATGGCAAGATGGAAGAGTTACCATTTGTCACTTGCATAAGATAGACAAATTCCAATATTCAGAAATTATTCCTTTAACTGCATAATTTCTGATTTTAGTAACAAACTGTTTTCTCCTTTTAAAGGGTAGTGGTAGCCTGCAAATCAGAGCAGAACCCAGGGCACTTCCTACAATGTTTTCTTTTGCTCTCAGAAACTATAGCAAGAGGCTCCACGTTCAGACGGACAAAGAGTCTTGCATTGTCTTGCAGCTTAGATATTACTTAAGCCTCCAGCAGAATTCCATGAAAGCTGTCAACACTTGCCTTTGCTCTAATTACTTCATGAAACGAGGCAGTCGTTCCACACTAATTCTGAATGATCGTGTTAAGCACTCAAGGTGGAGAAAAGTTAACATAAGAGCTTAAAGAAAGACAATAGGAAAACTCAACTGACAGCTCCTTCAGTTCGGTATGTTTACTTTTCAACTCCTCTAAAGGAAACATAAAGAACAAAAAAAAATTTTTTTAAGGTTAAACCTATTTTTTAATGCATTTAAATGAAACTATCAACGAAAATAGTATGTGGGCCTGAGCATCACCAATGTAAAATTTCTAGACTATTTGACCTTTTTTTTTTTAAAGATTTATTTTTATTTTTTATTATAAAGTCAGATATACAGAGAGGAGGAGAGACAGAGAGGAAGATCCTCCATCCGGTGATTCACTCCCCAAGTGGCTGCAATGGCCGGTGCTGCACCAATCCGAAGCCGGGAACCAGGAACTTCCTCCAGGTCTCCCACACGGGTGCAGGGTCCCAAAGCTTTGGGTCATCCTCGACTGCTTTCCCAGGCCACAGGCAGGGAGCTGGATGGGAAGCAGGGCTGCCGGGATTAGAACCGGCGCCCATATGGCATCCCGGCACATTCAAGGTGAGGACTTAGGCCGCTAGGCCACGGCGCCAGGCCCATAGGCTATTTGATCTTTAAAATTAGCTCAAGCACTCCTACTCTGACATGTCTAAGACCTTTTGTTCAGTCAGTCTAGAAACTTTTAGCAGAGATTTTCTCTGAGGAAGAAGTGTTCTTTAGGGAGGCTCTTTTGAAAGAAATACAGTTAGTCTAGCATTGATTCCACCACTTAAGGCCTATACAGTAATAATTCAGATAAAAGACATAAGATCAGTAAAAGAAAGGTTCTGAAGTCACAAGCAAATGTAAAAGTAAGGATAAAATGACATTTTTTTTTAATGAAGATGAACAAATAACATGAACAGGCAAATAAGAAATTGACATTTTTTTTTAGTGAAGATGAACAAATAACATGAACAGGCAAATAAGAAATGCACCCGTGACTCCACAGCCTTCAGACATATTTTAAGGACATTTAGAGGCTCTGGATGAGTCATTGTCTTAAACACGCTGGAATGCATGTTAGTTTGCATTTTGCCTGGAAATAGGTCAAACCCTAAATGAAGA
The DNA here is from genome assembly GCF_017591425.1 of Ochotona curzoniae. NCBI lineage: Eukaryota > Metazoa > Chordata > Mammalia > Lagomorpha > Ochotonidae > Ochotona > Ochotona curzoniae. The sequence goes on from NW_024465582.1 coordinate 27,524,569, forward strand.
AAAGTAGGCAACTATAAGCCTGTGCTTCAACCATTTTTTTTTTTTTGAGAAGATGAGAATTAAAACGAACTAAGATGAGATACTTAAACTAATTCTGAGACATCACTTACTTGACTGTGGTATTCCGTGGACAAATGAGAATTCCACCTGGAAGAGAATCATGCAACACCCTGAGCTCGATGAAAGCCAGAAATGCAGACCCAAGGACCAAAGCCAAAACTGAGAGTGAAGAGTCTGTTTACCTGCTCATTGTATATTTTTCCAGTAACTGTGTCCCCAACTCTAGCCTAAAGAACCTATTACATAATTCAAAAAACAGGTAACAATCGTAGCCATCATTTTAGATAGTATTACACATCCAGGACTTAGCAGTAACCACTAAGAACTTAGCGTACTCGGTAAAGATCCTACTAACCAGCGGGTGCGACAAAGTGTTGGAGAATTCAGGTTTTGAATATTACTCCCATGACTAATCTTCTTATACAAAACATCACATTTTTCATTTGATAGAAACCGAAGTTCAGTTCTGTTCTTTTTTTTTCAAATCTTTTCCTACCAGCTAGGCTTCATTTGTATAAACATAAATGGGATTCTTTTGATATTTGGGAAAGTCCTAGACATGAAGTTGACATTATTTCCCACAGGCTCTTAGAAATACATACATACACAAAAAAAGAAAAGAAAGAATATCTTTTTTAGTCATAGAAAGTCTCAGAATGAAAAGCAGAAGATATTAAATATAAATAATGTGTTAGTGATGCAGGCACAGCTGCCTTACAGCCCTGCCTGCGTCATAACCCCACCCCAATGCCCTACACCTCACTACTCCCCACTGTCTGCCTGCAGTGGAAAACTACACTGCCCACGAACCTGTCACTTGGAATTGGTACCAGCTAGAAAGCCCCCACATGGCTGCTGGCTGTGTCCCTGTGGTTGGCTCACTATAACACCAGTGATAAAATGACCTTAGTTCACATTCCTACTGCTATCATGCATCCTAAGCCATGCTTCCAAGTTTTCCAAAAAAGGACAAGAATGTGGGTGGCACTCAAGAGCCACTCCAAACTCCACCCCTTATTACTATTCAATTAAATATTGCCCCAGAACTACCATAGATGCCTGTGTGTCACTTCAGGGGACTGCCCCAATCTTCACTGAGAATGGTTCTGTCTTCAGCATGCTCACACTCTTTCCTGAGTGTGCACTGTTACTTGCACGCAAACAACTCTGTCCTCTCTGCGGATGGTTAGCTATTTCTCCTCCTTAAATTTTTCTTTGTCAGAGCAAGAACTTGGACTCAGCTACGCAATGATGCTAATTAGCTACACACAGCTCAGACAATCAGCTTTGCCTTCTAATTTTATTAAACTCAATTATATATTTAGTCCTTTAGCAATGAGCTATGATCAAAAACATGTCCTTTAACCTCTCAAATATATGTTTTGTCTCACTTTGGATTTCAAACTCACACACAATCAAGGAAATGCATAGAGAAGGATGCAAGTGGAAAATAGGAGACTTTCGAAGGTCAGACACAGCAGCCATCCCGTGGATTTAACCTAGAAGACAGCAAGTTTATATGGCAGAGCTCACACAGCTCAGTTGTTCAGGGTGGCAATGCAGAGACATCCAAAGATCTGCACGAGACTGGCAGGTCTGGAAGGCGGACTTCTTGTCCCAGGCTCTACATAAGTTACATGGCAAACCTGTATAGATTATGTTTTATTTCTGGTTTCTCCTGCTCCAAGCTTACATTTTGGATTCAAAATATATCATACTCAGGCCCAGTACTATAGCCGAGTGGGTAAAGCCCTCGACTTGAACATCCCAGGATCCCATATGGACACCAGTTCTAATCCCAGCAACACTGCTTCCCATCCAGCTCCTTGCTTGTGGCCTGGGAAAGCAGTCGAGGACAGCCCAAAGCCTTGGGATCCCGCACCTACATGGGAAAACTGGAAGAAGCTTCTGGATTCTGGCTTTGGATTGGCTCAGGTTCAGCTGTTGCAGCTGCCTGGGGAGTGAATCATCAGACAGAAGATCTTCCTCTCTGTCTCTCCTCCTCTCTGTATATCTGCGTTCCAATAAAAATGAATCTTCTTTAAAAATGTATCATATCCACCTTGTTTGTGGCATTTAATGATTTTTGGGAAAATAAAGAATGTTAACTATATCTGTTCAAAGGAAGAAAAAAGTCTGGGGAAATACAACCATTTCCCTGACTTCAGCTGAAATTCTCAGTATGGGTTTAAAAGAGAGTTCTTTTCCAGAAGGTATTATTGCAAAAATAGAACACTGTATCATCAAGTTGCCATTATTTTCCTTTCTTTTGTCTTTCTGTTGCTATAAAGCAATGTTTCTCAAAAATTAATTGGCACATGAGGTTGAGATCTCTCAAAAAAAAAAAAAAAGCAAGATTCCGATGCAGCGGGTGTGGGTGGCACCTGAGATCCTGCATTCCTAATGAATGCCCAGGTGGCGATGACACCCCTGGTTCTTGAGCCACACTCGTAAGAGGCAGAGTCACAAAGCAGCTGACAACTGCTTTGCAAGTACAGGGAAAATTGTGAGCATTCCTCAAATCATGAAGAAATATTTCACTAAATCAAATTACACATCACTGCTCTGCATAAAAGATGTTTTACCTTGATAAAAATTGTAGAGCATTATCAATTTTAAGAGATATCAGTGATGTAAAAATGTACCTCTGGGAGCCAATAAAATACAGTATCCAACAAAGTCAGTCCTTACATTGTCCAAAGTACTAAACATGCTAGGGCAGGTTCTCAGACAACGATAATAAATACTAAAAAAGATCATTGGGCCTGCACAAGTACCACAGCTCGGATGGTGAATGAGCTGCCAAAGTCCCACACGGTAAGAGCTTGGTCCTTAGGGTGGCACTATTTGCAGGTGGCAGGACCTTAAGATGATCCTTGAGTCATTGGGCTTGTGCCATCAACAGACAGTTCTTTACATGATCTCTTGAGTTCTCCTGAGAGAGCTGACAGGGGTAAAAAACAACAACGGGGCTCACCCATGCGCACTGCTTACCAGCTTGCCACGTTGTCCTTCCTTTGCGCACACTTCACCAACTACACACGGGGCTTTGCCAGAGATCAGGCCTGGATTGTTCCCTTTGACCTTTCTGCCTCCAAAACTCTGGGAGCTAAATGAACTTTTCTTTCCTCGTGAGTGGTCTGTGCCAGTGCTGAAAAGCTGACTGAAGAAAGGAGTACCGGGACCAGGCTTAGGGATCTGGAAACTGGCCTTAGGGGATGGGGAGGCATAGGAGACAAAGGGCACTATGCATATGTGGCCTTATAGCTAACAAGTTTAGGAATCCTGAATCTTAAACACAAACAACAAAAAACACATTTCTCCTCTTTGTCTTTACTAGTTAGCTAAATCAAGATCCGGAAGAATATTTTCCAACCAAGTTTGTTAATTGTCCATGGGGGGCAAAACGAATGCAATGCACAGAGTGCTACCAAAAAAAATTTCTGTGGCCCAGGATAAAGAAAATTATAAACAGGTTTAAAAGTTTCACAAAAGTCTGGAATAACAAATTAAGAAAGCAGGAACCACAGTTACTGAAACTTTTGTTTCTAGGCGCTAATGAAATAATTTCTTAGTGAATTCCAGAAAAATTCTTCACTCTATTCCAATACTTTCCAAAAAAGTTAAATTTCTACTTCCTATTAGAGGTCTATCTATAACTAACAGATTAAATAAATAAAACCAGGAACTTAAAGTACACATCTCTGAATTTAAATCTATGAAAATAAGATAATTTGTTCAAAAAAAAAATAGAGGCAATATACTTTTTAAAATTATTTTTTATTTAATCCTTTGGTGGCCGAATGACAAATAAGGACCTGGTTCACTCCCTGAATGCCCCTGACAGCAAGGGTTGGGTCAGGCTGACGCAGGGAACTGAGAACTCAGCCTGGGTCTTGTAGTCATGAACCCAGGCAAGTGAGCCATCATGAATGCATCCCATGAACAGCAGGAAACTAAAGTCAGACACCAGAGCCAAGAAATGAGCCCAGGTACTCTGATGTGAAATTTGGGCACTTAACTGGTATTTGAGCTACTAGACTAAACATCTGCCCCAAAACCATCTAATTTTAAAGCAAAATTTCTTTTAAGTTTATAGATTTATAAATACTTTTGCATGCAAATGTGCATATTGCATATATACAATTACCTTAAATAACTATTCAAGACTGCCTTAAGGCCTCTAGAAATACATTTCTAGTTATCTTACATATATTTTAAAGAAAATGATTTGTTATAATTTCACATAATTGTATTAATTAGTCTTATAGTATATCTACTGGATCAAATTGGTTGTTTTTAAAATATTTTATTAATTATTCATTTTAGAAGCTAAGTTACAAAGAGAAGAGAGATGAACAAAGCTCTTTAATGCACTGGTTCACTCCTCAAATGGCCACAATGGCTGGGGCTGGGCCAGGCAAAGCCAAGAGCCGGGAACTCCATCCCAGCCTTCCATGTAATGGCACGGGCCCAAGCGCTCAGGATATTTTCCACTGCTTTCCCAGGCACATTTACCAGGAAGTGGCATTGAAAATGGAGCACCCAGGACCTGAAATGGTACTCATGGTATGCGGGCCTCTCAGGCAATAGCTTATCCTACCACACCACAACTCCAGCCCCTCAAATTAGTTTCAGTGAAACAATGCATCAGAAACCCCCCAAATTATTGACATCTTTAATATATTTTTTGCCTCAATAAGGTGGATGTCCAAAGTTAAACTTAATGTGTGTTTTAAAAGGAATCTTAGAAATTCCTAACACATGATTTTCATGGCTTGCCCTAAGCGAGCTCATGAACAGCCAATGCCATAACTGCATTTCCTAGTAAAAGAGAATACAGAAGAATGCTTCCACTGTCACTTTCCTGTAAGAGGCGTTGGCTACCTGCTTTACTTCTCTAGGGAAGGATTACTCATTTCCTCTGACATCTTCAAATATTCTTCTCAACTGCAGGTGACATAATCTGTTGCTGCCATAGCTGCTCAAAATGTATCTTAAGAGTGCAGATCAAAAGGATTCAGTGCCAAGTCTACTTGGCAATGACCTAGAGCTATGATTTCCCCAAGTCTTCTGCTGCTACAGTTTAGAAAGCATCACATGTGAGGTTGCCAACCAGCAATCCATTCAAATACATTAAGCAATTATTCATCTCGCTTAATGGCTCGGCTACAGATATTTGCTTCCCATTGAGATCAGAAAAAACTCTAGCTATAGAAATTCTGAATTATTTGTAATCGCAGTGTTCTTTGACTGCACATCCCATCTTTGCTCAACAAGTTAAATGAGGCAATAACTACAAAAGAATCCCAGAATGCGGGAAATAAAACAATAGAAAAGCCAAGTTTCTATTTTAGCTGACAGAATAATTCTTGTTTGTAGCATTGGCTCACAAAAAAAAAAAAAGATGGTAAATTTGAATTTTGAAGATAATCTAATGAGATTTCCTTCAAATGTTTTCCTTCAAATTATCAGCAGTTCCATAGTTCAAGTTTCAGCTCTACTCTTGATTCCAATCCCAAACAAACTAGGATTGATGCAACCTGCATGGCAGAAGCAGATTTAGCTCTCAACTCCAGCTTGGAATAAATAATTTTAAAAAGTTTTTTTTAATTGGGTAACCTTCACATTGCATACTTATTTGTATGTGTTCCTACATATTCATAATATTTGTGATTATTGCAATTAGAAAAGGAAATGATTTGATTTGGATGGACCAATCTGATGAACCTTGAGGTGATTATGCCAAATGAAATGAGTCAGAGAGAAATACCACATGACCTCCTTTGTATGTGGAATCCAAAAATGTTGAACTCATGAAAATAGAAAGTTGATAGACTAAGAAAAAATAGAAATGTCATTACCCTATTTTCCTAAGCACATACACCAAATATACCGATGAGATAGACCCAAACACCCAGTGATCTATCACAATGGAAAAGATGAGTAGAATTGCAGGGTCCAGGAATTTCAGGGCCAAGGTTTCTATGCTGCTCTCTACTTGTGCTTTATAACTTGAAATTCCTGGGTTACTAATTATCTACCTGGGCAATGCCCAATAAATAAAAGGGAAAAAATCAGAATCAAAAATGAACCCTTCTTTTAAGCCATGTTGGGTTTTCTGTCACATGCAAGCAAACTTCAACTCTAACTTACAAAATGTCTATCAGAAATTAAACACCACCTCCAACACCCACTTTAATTTTTATTTAGTTGTTATTCATTTATGTGAAAGGCAGAGGGAGAGATTCCCCCACCCACAGATTCTCTACCCCAAAATGACTTGCGACAGTGTGTCTGAGCCAGGCTGAAGCTGAGGCTGGGAACTTGATCTGGATCTCCCATACGGGCCACATGGGTCCAGCTGTTTGAATTATTTCCTACTATCTCCCAGTTGATATTTTAGCAAGAAGCTGAGATCAAGAGCAGAGGTGGAACCTGAACCAAGGCACTCCAACATGAGATCCAAGTGTCTTCGCTGCTTGGCTAGAGGCCTTCCGTGGCACCCATCCTCTTTAAAGTATTCGCTCTCTTGCTTACTCTTCAGTTGAGCAATGAATTGTCACTTTTCTTTGAATTCTTACAATTCATTTTATACTTAGCTCTAGGTTCTAACTCTAACATTAATTATCCCTTGTAAATTCATTACTGATTCCTCTAAATGACTTGTCCACTGGGTCAGTAATACGTTACATGATAGTATTTACAGGTATTTGTTAACTGCCTGTTTGTTATAAAGGAGGGAGTTTGGGAAATAACATGAGTCACTATTTTATCCAGTAAAACATCTAATGACCTAGAAAAAACTGGATAGACAAATAAAATTAAACTAAATAACATGAATGAATGTGGAGGACACTCATCCTGAGTGAGTTTTGAATTAGTAAATTGTTTCTGCTGTGATATATATTTTAAGGGCTACATACATAGATATGTAGTTATTTGCATGCTAAGAATAAATAATGGCTTAGTCTGCCTTTTATTTCCCAAAGCAGGCCAGGGTGATTCTTTACTCCACAATTACAGCAAATCAATGGAGGTTCTACTTCATATATGTGGCTGTACCTTTCTTTCAGATAGTTAAATTCCTGTATTCATTAGTCATAAAAAAAACCCCACTTTATCAAAGCTATCTTTGGAAACACACTTTGGAAATGTCTAGGATAGTTTTTCTCTGTCATCATTTTATTTCATGTTATTAGTCTCATATTGGCATGGGGTCTAAAACTCCATCTAATAAAATGATAAAAGGAATGCTCCATTATTCCAGAGAACCTAAAGCCATATTTTCAAAAAATAGTCACAATGAATCCCTTGGTAAATAAGAAAAAAAAATTATTTTCTCCTAAAGCACAGTGTAATAGTCATAACGGATCTCAAGAATCCACACAGACCCATTCCCCTGCATTCTGCCGAGTGGATGCTTAAAACCATTGGGCACTGAAGAACAAACTTTAGAAAAGAAAAAAGTAATGTGGGGCATAGGGACTCATCACCTAAATCATTCAGAAGAGGAAAATTCCTGAAAAAATACATACAGGAATTTCTAATAGACCATGCTGTGAAATAACCCACTTGACTTGCATTCATCCATGCAGTCCTATCTATATGAAAGGGAAGTTGAGAACTATAGTTGTGTATCCACAATATAAAATGGTAGTAGATTTAGATGAAAAAATAACAGTCTCTGTCACGTGGATTGTCTTCCCATACCACTAAAGCATCCATTCATTAAGTCAATAAATGGCTATAGAATCCCTACCCTTTGTTGTTTATAATCTACCTGGGGAGAGGCCTGTTTATTACACATGCACAAACAACATATAATTATGAACTGAGGTAAGTGCATGAAGGAAAAGTACAGAGTGCTAGGAGTACAGCAGAATAACTGGCTGAGATGGAGGGATAAGGTCAGACATCTCAGAGGGAGGGACACTTGGGTTGTCATCGGAAGAATGAAAACACTTTATCACATCCTGGTTGTTATGACATAGTGTTTTCTTTCTTTTGGTAGAGTGATCTCTGATTTGTGATAAAGGAGAAGTGATATAAACATCTTGATGAAACAAGCACCTTCATATCTCTTATTATATATATATAGTATATTTTTAGGATAGGTAAACAACACAGATATATATCTGATGTCCTGCCTCACATTTCAGCTAGCCTGTGTAACACTACATAGGCAGGTCTTGAGTCTTTCTGAAAACATAATTTGGTTCCTCAAGTAAAGAAGGTTACTGGAAAGATTCAGAAAGAATCAAGAAAGCATTGGAAACTCCCCAACACCATACAGTCAAGATCTATGGAAAATCAGAAAACTATTTTGAGCACAATAGAATCCTCAGCCACCCTTTCCTCAACTTTCATTTTTCTCTTTCAGTTCAAGCTGCCCACAGACAACTCTCCGTCCCCCTTTCCTGTGTCCCATGAGTCTTTCTTACCTATAGCTTTTTTGTTTTTGTTTTTGTTTGTTTGTTTAAAGGTCAGTTTACCTATTTGGAAGTCCAAATTACAGAGAGAGGGACATATAAGTAAAGATCTTTCATCTGCTAGCAATCCCCAAATGACTGCAATGGCCAGGGTTGAGCCAGGTTGAAGCCAGTAGCCAGGGGCTTCCTTCAGGTCTCCCACATAGCTGCAGTAACCCAACCACTTGCACCAGCCTCCAACTGTCTTTCCCAAGTTACAAGCAGGGACCTGGATGAAAGTGGAGCAGACAGGACCTCAAACTAACACCCATATGGGATGCCCCAGCAGCTCTAACCACTACACCGAAACTCCAGCCCTAGATACATGGTTTCCAATTAACAATTGGCTCTATGAAGCCACAGTGCAAAGCATTATGTCCAATGGGACAAAACACTGAGACTGATTTTCATTTATCAACAAAGTGGATGAGATTTGCTCCAGACTTAAATAGCTATTTAAATCACACACAATTCACAAAATAACAATTTCAATGAAGGACACTGACTCCTGAAAGAAGGCAAACAAATACAGTAGACTCTATAATCAACCCAGTTTACTGTCCAGAGAGAGTTACCAGGCCACAGCTGAGAGGCCAGGGCCCCAGGCAGAGTTCAGTGGTCTCTGCCAGCTGGCAGTCTGCAGGATCCAGAGCAGCTCGAGTTCATAGGGGAAAGGCACAGAGAGAACCACACAGACAAAAATGTAGAGACAGAGTTCTCCTTGGTACTGAACTCCGTACTTAGCAAACAATATATATGTGCTAACTTGAAGACAAGGAAGGAATCAATCCCAATGATTATGGGGAACGATTCTTGGGTCACTCGTTGGGTTGGGGGAAAAAAATCTATGTTTATGCCAGGCAGAGTGGAAATTTCATACTGAAAGAGGCAACAAGTAAAATTCTCTAAAGAACATTGTCTCAATAAGAGGGCAAATCTACCCTTGGGACAACAGTCCTGTCTTACTGATAAAGCTTCTAAGGCATTAACATGAACAAGGTATTTAAAAAAAATCAAACAGTTTCCAAATTACTTAAGCACATCCCACAACAGAACCTACAGCTGTTTCAAAGAATACAAAAATATGCAACATGGAACAAGATAAAATGTTTACTGCTTGGCATCCAACAAAAAAAAAAATATATTAGACATACAGGATGGCGGGAAAATAGGTCCCATAATGAAGAAACATCTCAATAGAACAGACTCAGAAACAATCCAAGTTATAGAACTAGCAGAAAGTTCAAATAGTTGCAACTATATTCTGTCTGATCTGGGAGATGGTATAAAGTTCAAATCAAACAAGAAAAGATTTAAAATTGGAAGCTCTGCAAGTGAAACCGCAACACAAAAATTAACCATAAATAAGACTGCTGAAGGAAAGAGCAGTCTAGTTACCGATGACACAACGACAAAAACTATCCAGAATGAAAGACACACGCCTAGAAAAAAGTAAAAAAAAAATAAAAAATAAACACACACACACAGGTCCATTTACGAACTTACGAAAGCTTAGTAAGCCTACTTAAATATATTTATATTTAATGGGAGCTTTCCACAGAAGAACATGTGACATAAAAACAGTTTAATAATGGCCAAGAGATTTCCAAATAGGATGGAAACTAAAGTGACAAATCCAAGAAGCTTAACAAACTCTATTCACAAAAGACTTAAAAATGTGTGTTTGTTTCCCTACTCAAAACAATTTGAACAACCACAACTCACTCAATGAGTGGAGATCTATGAAACGCTGCGGCTTCCGGAGTCTTGACTGCCACCGGACCAGACAATGAGGCTGACGGGAAACAAAACCTTGGAGATATCTAATTTCATGAGTGAAGAACCACAGGTACCCTGGGCTTCTGTCCCATCAGGTTGCAAACAGACTTGGAGCCACAACTACAAGGTCCTGGATAAATTTCAGGATGTTTCAAGTCTACTGGCATTGGTCTCCTGTGACCATTAAGAACTCTGGACACACATCTAGTACTCGCAGTGGAAAGAACGCCCCGGCCTCTCTGGATACAAAGCGGAGGGGGCGCGGGGCAAGCTGGCCATTGCTGCTCCCGAGGCTGGATGGTGAAAGAGAAAACCCAAAAGGCCCAAAGGCTGGAGACAGCTGCCAGCAGACAAGGAGATGCGGGAGAGAACCAAGCGGCCAGTGGACTGGACTTCAGGACACCCGACAGGATTTCTCCTCGTGCTGACTTGCATTTAATAATTCTCCCAGCACAATGGCCCGAAACACCGGTGGTAGGAGAAGCGAACATCCAACTAGATCTCCAGGCTACACACGACTCGTGTCCGTGCAGATTTCTGCATCTTATAGCAGACTAAATAAACTGGACTTTCTTGAATGCAAGCCCAGGAAGCTGAATGTTACAAGTGGCCACCCTTAGTGCTGATATACGCGCCAAAGCTTGTATCGCAAAACACCAGAAAGGAAGCCGTGAAACAGCATCACGGCACCTGCAGACTCTGGGTTATCAAGATCCCTAAAACAGGACAAGACGGCCTCTGGCAGCTCTACCCACACTACATCAAGCTTCCCCAAAGAAAAAACATTTCTCCACCTCAGGAACAGGAATGAAAAGTTGCGATTTTAAGACTTACTGAAAGGTGTCACGCAGAGCCGCGGCAGGCAGGGCCCGAAGGAATCATGAAGAACGTTCAGGAGACCTCAAAAAAAAAAAAAAACCTGTGGTTCGGGCTTGTCTCCAGGGCAGGAATGAGTGAGGCGCGTGCTTTGCATTGCGGCCTAGGGCTGTGGGTCACCTCCTCGGGGAGGGGGAGGCCGCATCTATGGCACTTCCGGGTTCAGGCGTTTCCGGCAGCCGCGCCCCCCACCGGCCTGGCGTCTTGGCGCAGCCCTAGGCTGCATGGCACTTCCGAACTGAGGTTCAGGCCTGGGGAAGCTGTAGGTGAGGGATCACATGGTGTTGCGGTTCCTGGCTCCTGGCTTCTGCTGCAATCAGCATCAATCGTTGCACCCACTCTGGGACCCAACAAACGAGTAGAAGATTCTCTCTGTGTCTCTACCTTTCTCGTTATTGTTGTTCTGCCATTCAAACAAATGCATACGTGATTTTGGGGGAAAAAAAAAAGATTGTGCTGTGGCATAGTAGGTAAAGCCAGCACCTTGGGCACTGTCATCCCACATGCATGCTGGTTCGAATCCCAGCTGTTCCACTTCTGATCCAGCTCCCTGCAAAAGCACCTGGGAAAGCTTAACTCCGGAGTGTGTGTGATCATGGAAGAACCAGTGAAGGAGAGAGCTATGGCCCCAAAGAAGACAGAGTGGAGCTCCACACACAATGTCAGTCCAAGCAGCTGCCTAAGGCGGCTTCATAGAATTTGACAACACCCTGTGGGCTGCCCAAGAAGCCAGCCCCCTGCAGGGAACGGTCATCGTGCATGTCTGCCTCCTACAGAGATCCCAGCTATCCTGGCCCAACATAAGCAACAGCACCAATAAGGACAGAGTCCCCAGGCCCAGGTACGAAAGCAGTGACTACCTTGGCCATCCCAGGAGCTCTAGGACACGGGGCAGACCTGCAGGGTTGCTCTCAGGTGCTGGTACCCCAACACTGGGCAGAAAGGAGAACTGTACTGCCCCAACCTGAGAATCTATCTGTAGGTCTGTGATCCTGACCTGTGGCCCAGCACACACCCCCAGGACTGCCCCCCCCCCATTAAAATTGTACCTCGGGTGCTTATAACCATGGGTTGTTTGAAGAAGTACTCAGGGCCCCCACCAAAAGAATGGGACACATCCTCAGGGGGAGTAGAGTTTAAAACTTCCTTCAGGTTAAAAAAGTGAAAAAAAAAAAAAAAAAAAAGATTTGCTGAATCAGCTCAGCTCAGCTCCCTCTACTATGACAGAACCAAGGGCTGTGGCCAGGAAGGAAGGAGGTACTGAGCACCAAGCCTCTTAGGGTACGCTCATTTTTCAAGAAGCCCTAACCCAAACCCTGAATTTGAACATGAAGAAGAGATGGCCCTCTCAAGGCAAGGACAAGAGCTGTGGAACATTCTTCTCAGAAAGCAAATCAAATGGCCTCCTGACCTTCAGGAGGCAGAGCACAGCCTGTCTTGACTTCATGCAATCTGGCTTCAGCTTTTAACTCTTTTATGCAAGTATTATAACTGATTTTTAAAAAGTGATAAGTATTTATCATCTATAGCACATGATTTGAAATAAATATTCCCTTTGAAACGGCTAAACGGAGTTAACTGATATGAATTATCTCACGTACTTACCTTTTCTGGTGACAAGAACTCTTAAAATCTCCTCTCTTAGCAGTCCTAAAGAATATAGTAGATTGTGGTGATTATCATCATCATTTTATGAAACTTTTTCCTCCTATCTCTCTGAAATTTTGTATCATTTCACCAACATCCTGCCAACCTTCACATCCTGAACAGTCTAACTTCGCCTACTTCTGTGAGTTGAATTTTGTTAGATTTCACATATAAGCAATAGCAAATATGTTTTTCTTTCTGTCCCAGGAATATTTCTTTTTTTTTTTTTACCAGATCAACCTTTTTATTCTATATTTTATGGAATATCTAAAATATGTTTGGCTGTAACTTATTCTTTTTTTTTCCATTTTTATTATATTTTTGACAATCTTCACATACTTGATTAGGGTAAAAAGGTTCAAGGGCTACAGGAAAATGGGTAAGATTTATTTCCATATTGTTTGCTTCATATATCTGAAGTAAAGGGGGAATTTTAAGGGAGAAGACCCAACCTAGTCTCCCACCCACCCCAGGTCCCTGCTCCAAGGGTCTTGCTCAAGTGGTTTTGATAGTTCACCAGTTATGAATTGCTGCCCATCTCGCCACTCCAAGCACGATGAGGTCGTTGAAGAATCCATCGATTGACATAGTCCATCACAGAGTCTCTGTTTGCCCAGTTTTTTACTGCCAACATATAGTTGAGGTGGTTGATTGACTTGTCTGTCCTCTGTCTTTTCATGGTTAGGGTTCTGAGTCTGGAAGCTCGACTGGGGGGATCCCCAAAGAAACTTTGTCTGAGGTGTTCCCAGACCAGATTCAAATGGGAAATGACGAAGTCAAGCTTTCACTATTCACAGATGACACAATCCTTTACATAGAAGAACCAAGAGACCCAATACAGAGACTCCCAGAACTTATACGAGAATTTGGCACAGTGGCAGGGTACAAAATTAATGAACAAAAATCAACAGCCATAGTGTATGCAAGTATATTTTTATGACTGTTTCCTCTATTTCTGTGAAAGAAATCATTGGGTTTTTGATAAGTTATGTTGACTCTGTAGCTCCTTTAAGGCAGAAGGGACATTGTAACAATATCTATTCTTCCAGCCCCTCAAATGTCCCCAGTACAACTTCAGCATATAAACAAAATATGACATCTTGATTTAAACTAGAACTACTGCTAATCTATTGTCAGTACTGTGAACAAGTACAAGAATTATTTCTGTAGGATCATCCACAAATTATTTAGAACTGAAATTGCACTCTGAGTAAACCCCTCAAAGAGACTTTAGAAATAGGCATGAAGAACAGCTTCCTATGTGGCACTCTTAAAAATAGAAAAGAGTGAACAAGAAGGCATTTTTATCAGAGTAAGATGTGACAATTGCAGCCCTGTGTGTCAGGTTTGGGAGTTGGCACTGTTTCTGAGCCTTGGGCATTTGTACTGGCTTCTAGAACAATAATTACTTCCTGCCAACTATTAGTTCTTGTTGCTGAGGATGGTTCATTGTTGGGCTTTTTTTTTTTTTTCTAATTAAAGGACTGGAGAGACTGCATATAAGAATTATTTTGTTTAAAATTCACTTAATATATTCCAATTGGTACATGTCATTCTACAACTGTGGCAAGAATTGGCCTGTTTGTCCAGAGATGCCTCTGTGTGCATCTCTTTGTTTTTAACCAACAAAGTGGAGACCTGGGGACAGAGAAAGGAAACAATGTTGTGCACAAGTGTCTGCCCTACAGGATCTGTGTAACCTGTTGTAACATTCTTAAATTAAATTCACTAAGCTGTAATTATTGTACCGCATTTGCCTGCTTAGCTTTTAAGCACATTTTTAAAAGAACTTCCTTCTTAAAATGCACAATATGTTATTTTCAGAATTATTAAAAGATGAGAGGTCTGGCACTGTTGAAGAGCAGGTTAAGCCACCACCTGCAACTTAATGGGCACTGATTTGAATGCTGGATAATCTCCACACCCAACTCCCTGCTAAGGTGGCTAGGACAGAGAAGCAGTGCAAGATGGCCGAAGTGGCCTGGGCCCCTGAATCCACATGGCACACCTAAATATAGTTCCAGGTTGTCAATTTCGGCCTGGTCTAGTCTCAGCCATTGTGGCCATTTGGGCAGTAGGCTAGCAGGTGGAAGATCTCTCTGTGACTCCATCTTTTGAATAACTGAATACATCTGTTAAAAAGGAAAGTTTTCCTGAGGCAGGTGATTAAAAATCCGTCTTATTTGAGAAAGAGATAGAGTTGGATAGAAATGGAGATGCAGATAGGGACAGGGATAAAGATGGAGAGATGGGGAAAAAGAAAAGAGGAACAGAAAGAGATTCTGACAAACATTGTGAAGATGGAGAATAAGTTCCTAGTTGAAAGCTGCATTTCCAGAGGCATGTTCTAGAGGGAAAGAATTGAGACCTTTGTGATATGGCAACACCTCCCTTGGCAAAAGAACTTAAGTTGACACAAAAATAACCTAAGATCTCTGTTTTTCTTACTGCCATACTGGAATTGGATTTGTTATGCATCGTCCACCTAAATATAGTGTAGGCCTCATTTGTTATATCCTCTGTTGCAGGGGATTTTAGAGAAAATAGTCATCATTCATGTCTTCAGCTTATTAAAGCAATCACTGAGAATGAAAAACAATTACTTTCGAATATTTGGCATTATTTACCAATCAAGCAGATGCTACTATTCCATAAAAAAAATGAGATGACGATTAAAAGCAACCCTCCTCGTGAAAGGCAGCACAGAAGCAAAGAGAGGTGGAGCTTGCACTTGAGTACAGACTCTCACTCCACAGACCAGTCTGAGGAGTCCCGACATCCTTAGCTGAAAAGGGAGCTGTTGTTCTTTGGTGCTCACAGTGTTTTGTTCAGCAGATATTTGAGCAGTTACTAATCACTGCTTTAGGGAGCTGATATTGCAGCAAAGCATAAAATGGAAATTCTTGCCCTCAGAGGGTTTGTATCTAAGTGACACATGGAAACAATAAACAAATAAACAGGTCAACCTGTAGCACAATGGATAACTGTAAACATAATGGAAGGAAGCAGAGAATGCGGTGAGAGTTTCCAGGGAAAGAAGAGATACAGGCAGATGGACCTGAGTCATTCTATATAAAAATCTGGGAAAGGTTAATTGATAAAGCTAGATAATTGAAGAAGATAAGGACAGATGGGAACATTCCATAGAAATAGCAAACCAAACTCCCTTGGGAAAAAAAAAAAAAAAATTGGCCTACTGTAGTAACAGCTCAGAAGTGGCATAGTTGGAGTAAAGTCAACAAAAAGGAAAGCAGTAGGGTGTGGTGGGGCCCAGGAGCATGTTCAGTAAGGTCTGCAGGCACAATAAGCACTTCAGTTTCTACTTTGAATAAAATGGAAAACTATAGCAATGGTTTGTACAGAAAAATGACTGTCAAGGCATTTATTTTATCTTATTTTATGTTTTGTTTTGTTTTATTTTATTTACTTGAAGGGCAGAGGGGAATTTGAAGCATCTGAACAGAGCTCTCCTCTACTGGTTCACACCTCAAGTGCCTGTAAAAGCCAAGACAGGAGCAGGCTGAAGCCAAGAGCTGAGAAGTTAATCCATATCTCCCATGGGCAGAATGGGGACGCAACGCCTTAATCCATCCCCTACTACATATCAGTAAGAGTCCGGAATCAGGGGCCCGGCGCGGTGGCGCAGTGGTTAAGGTCCTCGCCTTGCACGCCCAGGATCCCATATGGGTGCCGGTTCTATCCCGGCAGCCCCGCTTCCCTTCCAGCTCCCTGCCTGTGGCCCGGGAAAGCAGTTGAGGACAGCCCAAAGCTTTGGGACCCTGCATCCACGTGGGAGACCTGGAAGAGGCTCCTGGCTTCGGATTGGCACAGCACCAGCCGTTGCGCTCACTTGGGGAGTGAATCATAGGACGGAAGATCTTCCCCTCTGTCTCTCCTCTCTGTATATCCGCCTTTCCAATAAACAAAATAATAAAAATAAATCTTTAAAAAAAAAAAAAGAGTCCGGAATCAGGACCCCACTGAGGCGCAAATCTGAGCACACTGATTTGAAACACAAGCATTGCCAAACACTAGGCTGAATGTCTGCCCTGGGGACATTTTTTGAAAGGAATATTCTAGATGTCTCTGTTGGAATAAACTGTTATGGCACACAGAATGGAAGCTAGGAGACTATAGTTATTCATGAAAGAGAAGATAGTGAAACATTTTGAACTTGCGATATGGTTTAAAGAAATAGTTAATAAGAGTTCTGGAGAATTTAATGTAAACCATGAGTGAAAGAGAACTGTGTAGGCTATCGGCTATGTAAGCTATGAGTTAAAGAGTAAAAGTGAAAAATACTTTGTCCATGCTTTAGAAAGATGATAAAGACTCAGGAGATGCAGGCCTCGGGTGAAACTTAAAATGTGCTGATCAGATGGATTTCGGGGCCCAGTGTGATAGCCTAGCGGATGAAGTCCTCACCTTGTATCCACTGGGATCCCATATGGGTGCTGGTCCATGTCCACACCGCTCCACTTCCCTTCCAGCTCCCTGCTTCTTTCTCTTCACTGAAGAGACCTGAAGACTATGCATCATTAGTAGCAATTAGCATCCCTAATACCTACATGTAGCCTAAAAAGTATCATTTCCTGCAAAAGAACAGGGTCTCTGGGAAAACGGCACATTTCAAATCTGAAGCAGAGAACACACAAAATGTGGCAGATTTTCTTTTAGCAAACTAAAAAAAAAAGAGTGGTACTGTCTTGTTAAAATAAACATGGGAATCACAATACTGAGACCCTCACCAGGAGGAAAGGGAAGGAGGACTCTACGAGCAACAAAGGGACGGTCATGGCAACAGACTGACAATGGTGAACGTCTGTGAATTCATAGTATATCCGAGAGAGAGGAACTGTAAACAATAAAACAATCACTTAAAAAAGTGTGATTGTTGGAGGGAACTATTGGGGAAATAGGAGGTTGTGCCTTGGCTTCCGTGGCTTAAATATCTTCATGAGGAAGTCTTTAAGTAGGCTTACATGCTGATGCAAACAATCCAATGAAGAGGGGGCACAAAGAATGGCAATGTCCTCGAATAGGTAGAGATGAGGGGGGGGTCTGGTGCACAAAAAGAAGTTCACCTTGACAGTTGCATTGGACCATGCGTTCATGGTGACAGGGATGGGAGAAGAGTGCGTGGGCCCCTCCACAACCTGTTCAGTAAATGGACTGGAAAAGATGTGCATGGTCTCTTCTCAATGTTTCAATTATCTCCGAGAAACAGAAGTGGAATGAACCACAGAGAGGCTGTTGAGAGTCTGTAGACTGAAGAAGAGAAGTAGTTGTGCAGGGAGTGGAAGGGAATGGTTTGAAGAAATGTGATAGCGTTGCTAGGGAGCACTCAGAGTCTAGTGAGATGACTGCCTGGAGACTGCTGTGTGAGATGGGTGTGCAGCCTTCCAGCTATGATCAGCCAGTCTGTATCTAGCTCTTCGCACAGACTAAGCAACAAACGAATGTTTATGAAGATCAACTGAAATTTAACATAAAATAATGCAAATATCACATGCTTTACACTTCTCAATTCCTCTTCTTAATTATTTATCAAGAAAATAGAATAACAATGCAAGGAAAAGATCAGTATTCAAAATTATACCCACATAAAGCATTTAGTAATGCATTTATCAAGTGATGAACATCGGCTGCATAAAGAAAGCTTGAAAGCAGTTTGGCAAAAATACAATTCCTGTGGTATCAGTATTCCCCAATTCGATTTGTGAGTTTAAGGCTACCTGTATCTCAATAAGACTCACAACAATATATCTTAGAAATAACTCTATAATTACTTTTGGAAGGTAGATATGAATGGATTAATATAACAAAAACTCCAGGTACTTTCAAAAGGTTCAGGGGAAATATGTATTAGGAACAATGCAAGGATTTCAAAATTTTTGCACCAATATAAAATTATCTTTCAATTTTATTTAAAATGGAGAGTAGATACCAACACCACTATCAGAAAAAGTCAGTTCCAGGATTCCACAGAGCAAACGGAAGCACCATCATAGCTGACTTTCACTGGGTTGTCCCACTTGGAGGTTCCACTGATTCCAATTCTCAGTCACCACCAACTTGTTATTGAGGCTTCCATGTTACTCTCAGCTTCTTTATCGCCAAATGACTCTTTTATTTGTGCCACTTATTACACTTGCAAAGACCTTAGAACAGTACTTGGCTCATAGCAACAATGCTAGGTAACATTTACTGGATGCTTACGATACATAATGTATTGTTCTGAGTACTTTGCATTTATTTATTTTTCTTCATGGCAACCCCATAAAGACACTGAGTCACCCAGAGGGTAGAAAATTTTCATAAAATCACATGGCTAATAAGTGGGAGGGGACACACAGGCAAAGCTCTTAGCAACCATAAGGTGCTGTATTAAACAGTGATATGAGAAAGAGAGCAAAGATAGTCATCAAAACAAACACAATCCATCATAAGGTAATAAATACTACAGCTATATAGCACTGCTACCAAAGTTAATTTGCTTGGCAGTATAGAGAATCCCAAACTGTGTCCAACTATATAATGATTATGTGATAATTTTGCAAGCGCCTCAAAACAATATGAAAGGCTTATATCAGCCAAGTTGACATATAAAATCTAGAAATGAATTGAGTAGCATGTGTGTAAAAGTCCAAATATAAAATATTCCAAAATGCCAAAGTGCAACACAACAAAGAAAATGTTCATGCACAGACATGTTAAAATATCGCATGGAATTACCTTTAGGCTATGTGTATAAGGTGTCTACGAAGCATAAATGAATGTTGTATTTTTAGACTTGGGTCTCATCTCTAAGATAGCTCATGATGTATATTCAAATATTTCAAAATCCAACAAAATCCAAATCATTTTAAGACTTTAAGTATTTCAGTTAAGGGGTACTCAATCCATATTAACAATTTACAAATCGATGGGAAGCAGACATACATGCTCCAATCTCATAAAGATTACTGAGTTTCTTACTTAGATTCATTTCATAAAATGGCACCATGTGAATTGGTTTCTTATCAAAATTTATACTGATCAAATATTATAGACCTAGGAGGATAAATTGGATTTACTCGAAAGTACTGACCTCATTGTTTAGAATTGGAGAGTCACTGAGAGAGACAGAAGAAACCAACAGCCATTCACAGAGACATCCACCTGCTGGTTCACTCCCCCAATCCCACAATAGCTGGGCTTGACTGGAGTTAGACCCAGGACCTTCGAACCCAATCCTGGTCTTCAATGTGGATGACAGGAATGCAATTATTTGGACCGTCACTTCTACCTCCCAGGGTCCACATTGATGATCAAACCCAGTTCCGTTAATATGGGATGTGAATATCCTAACCAGTAACATAAATACCCACTCCTGAGAATTTTCAGTATACAGTTTTAATACATCAATTTGCTAGATCTATCTTAAGAAAGTACTATAAATGTCATGGCTTAAACAACAGAAACTCCTAGACTCACAATTCTGAAAGCCAGGAATCCTCGATCAGGTGTCGTCAGGGCTGGTTCCTTCCGAGGATGTGGGGGAAGAGTTTGTTCTTGGGCCTCACTCCTTGACTTGCAGACACAGTTTCTGTTCTATGCTTCTTCTCATTATCTTACTTCTACTGTATGCTTCTCTCTGTGTTATTTCCCCTTCCTGTAGGAACACCACTGAATCTAACAGTATTGGAGATGATTGACATTGATGATTATATTTAATTCGATTACCTCGGTAAAGGCCCAATTTCCAAATAATGTCTCATTCTGAGGTTTTAAGGCTTAGAATCACAAACACCTTTTTTCAGGGGAGTGGAGAGACACAATTCAACCGATAATATTTAGTACCTGAGGTAACACCAAGCAGTCAACAGACCCTCTCAAAAGCTGTCCTGTTGGCCTCCCTGACGTTTTCTAAAGCAGGTCCTTGTCCAGCAACTATGCTTGTCTCATCCTCTTTGATGATTAGCCAAGGTTTGTTTAGAACCCTAGCACAGTATTCAGCTGGGGGAGTTTTTGCATGAAGATAAATCCTGTCAAGACAAACCAAACCCATCTCATGGGCTTGATCCAATATTTGTGTAATTGTACAAGAGCAACCTTCATGTTTCAAAAATTCCATCACATGAGGGCAGCCCAGCAATCACATATGCAGCCCACTCCTTCACAACAGCATGGAAATCCCAATAGGGAAACAACCACTTTGCATGCAAGGCAGAAGGAAATGGGGTAGGGAAATAGAGATTGGGTGTGGAGCAAGAGTGAGGGAAAATATGAAGGGGGCTGGAATCATGGTCCAAGAGCCAATTGTGCCACTCCCTCAACCTCAACACATAGATTTTCCTACTACTACTCGGTCGATTTACCTACCATGACAACCAAACCTTTCCACAGTCAGAACATGTATGCTGTCTTTATCATTCACTCTAGAACAGAGGGCATGAGCATGAGCTTTATTCCTCAAGTGCCTCTCGTTCATTTCATTTTACCAGGAGGTGCTCATTATTATTTCCATCCATTGAAATCCACTGGTTCACATCCCCAGTGCCCACAATACCCACAGGTGAGCCAGGTCAAAGCCAGAAGCCCAGAAATGTAATCTGACTCTTAACCTGGGCATAGGTACACAGACAGGTACATGAGCCATGGTCTGCTGCCTCCCAGGGTACAAGTTAGCAGGAAGCTGAAAGTAGGAACAAAGGAGCCAGAAGGTAAACCAGGCACTCTAGTATGGGATTTCAGCATCCCAATAGCATCTTAAATACTATGCCAAAAACCATCTCTGGTCTAGGCCACTATATAGGCTCCTGTTTCTGTCAGCCCAGGCTTATCTATTCCCACAGCAGTCACTCCTATTTAAAAAGCTTCAGTGAGCTTTCCAATAAAATTCAGTATATTCATTAGGCCTATGTGTTGTGGCCCTATCTTCCCTTTATTTTAAACCACTCTTTCCCTTGCCTGCTAGGTTCATTGCTATCCCTTCAGTCCCTGGAATAGTGCAACAAATTTCTATCCTCAGGATTTCTGCATGCTCTCTTCCTTCTTTCTTGAAATTAAGCTTCAGCCAGTCAATTCCTCTACAATTATCCTGGTTTCAAAATACTCTTCCATTCCATTGTGAGGAGACATAAACCCATGTTTCTAGACACTGCTATATGCATTCATCTTTGCCCTTTCCTAGCATCTGCTATACCTCAACAATATTCAGAACCCAAAGGAGTATCTAATTTCTGCTCAAGGCATGTAGAATGCTGTATCAGTCAGCCTTTAATCAGAAAAACAAAATTATTAGGAGATTTATACTGGAGGGTTTTCAACCTGGCATCGGGATTGGCATGCAACCTGGCTGTTAAGATCTTAATTTGGACTACCTAGCCTGGCTCCTGACACCAGTTTCTTGTTTATGCAGATCCAGAAAGTCAGCAATGATGGTTAAAATCATGGAACTCTTGCCACTCAGCTGGGAGATCTCACTAGTCTTCCTAGCTTCCAACTCTCCACCTGGTCTTGGCCTAACCCTTGCGGTTGGGGGCATCGGGGAATGAATCAACAGATGGAAGCTCATTGATTTCACCTGCTTCTCTCTTCTTTTCTAACTAATACATACATACATATGTATGTACATACATACGCACATATTTGTTACAGGAAAACAGAAATAAAAGATAGTGTAATTTTTCCACGAACCTTTGTAGTTCCCTTATGAGAGCATTTTGGTCACTAACAGACCACATATATGGTAGTCGTCCCCTAAGATGAAACTGTCATATTACGGAATGAAAACTTTTTGTTTCCTACTATATTTACTATACCTTTTCTATGTTTCTTATGTTACATGTCTAAATGTATAAAAATATTTATCATTATGTTACAACTGCTCACAATGTTTAGTATGGCAACGTGACTGTAAAGGTATACAGCCTAGAGCATATGGCCTACATGTGTAGCAGGCTGTAAAATCTAGGTTTGTATAGGTGCATGCTATAACATTCACACAACGACAAAATCTCACAATGACGCACTTCTTCTTGGAATGTGTCCCTTGTTGTTAAGAGATTTGTGGTTATATTAAGTGATTTATTGCAAGGAGTTGTCTTACACACCGTGAGAGCTGGCAAGGCATGCTGCAAATCTGTGAAGAAAGACCAGGCTTCAAGCTGAAACAGGAGTCCAGAGCAGGGAGTCTACTGCTGCTCTTCATCCTGCTCTTACTGCCTTTGGACTGCGGTTGTACAAGGTGATCTCTGTTACCCAAAGTCAGACTCAAATCAAAGCCAATCACATCTACATGTTAAGTACCTCCCTAATGTCTAGAAGTATGATTGGACAATTTGGGGCTGCAGCCCAGCTACCCTGACATGTCAAGCTAACCATGAAAAATTTTGTTCCACCACTATTGCCCTGATCGTGTAACTTCCTAGTCATTCAATATTTTTAACATCACCCCTGCCAGGAGCTCCACCTCCCTGATTTCATCCTTTCTCTTTCGGGGTGAGTTCCAGTTTTCTGTTCCAGTCTACGGGACCCCATGTCAAGATCCTCTTCTACAGAGAGCTTTCTTCAAAACCCTCACTGAGTCAAGCCACTCTTAGCAGGTCCCATCAGCACTGCTGTTGGTTCTTTCCATTGCCCCTGCCACTAGCTGTTACGTTAGGGTTGCATTTATTGGTTTATTAATTTTTCTTTCCCCAAGAAATGTATGTCCTGTGACCCTTGAGGGTTTTGTTGGTAAGCACTTTATACTAGTGCCTATGAATCATAATAGCTCAGTTAAAATTCATTTGTCCAAGGAGTGAATGTCATTGGTAGTTGCTATCAAGTGCTTGTGGCACGAAGATACAATATGTCATGTGTTTATACATACCCGGTACATTTTTTCCTGAAATTTTTTCTTGTTCAAAGTTCCAGTTCATCTGAAGTCCTTGTTCTGGCAAAAGTAGAGTCAGTGAATTCTTTCTTTTCGAGAAAACTCCTTAAAGGGGCTGATCTCACCTCAGGTCCACAATGTGGAATGCTAACATTCTTAAATCACATTTTCAATGAGATATAAAGCCCTTGTGGTCTAAACAGTCACCCTTCACAATTCATTTATATTACTACAGGAATACAAGCTATTATCAAATTCTATGACCTAAGTCAGTTGGAAGTATCAATAAAATCAAAGGTTTAGCCTTAAATAAAGTGTGGCTGTGGCATCTATGAGAATTTTCCCCAAGAGAAATGACATACATGCAACTCACAGAATATTACATCCACCTCCAGAGTAGAATTCACCTAAGATACAATTATGAAGCAGGTGAAGTTTTTTATTTTGAGACCTTTCATCTAATTCTGGACAATTTCAGCATTTTAATTTTCTATCAGACTCCAAATGCTCCATGATCTATCCTTCAAAAAAAGCCCAAATCACATGTAATTCTAACTACAGTCCTTTTCCATCCTCTGAATTCGTATAACAACTGTCCTGTTACTAATCTTTACATTTTCATGTCTTTCTTCCAAAGTTAAATTATGAATTCCAGAAGAGCAAAGAACAATTTTCTATGTCTTCATTTCCTCACACCTCATCACATAGACACGTTGCCACTACCTAGTGGACTAATAATGAAGTTGTAGACAAAGTATCCATGTTATACCTTAGCACTTATTTTGTCTGTTTTTTTTTTTTTTTTAACTCAGGGATAGACTGAATTCCAGCCTCCACTTCAAAGAAGCCCAATGACTGAGTATGCCTCTTCTAGACTTGTTCTGTGTACGTCGCTTTTTATATTCTTGCTTGTTTCTCCTTTTCCAGGTAAGAATGAGTCCTTAGGGATTGCCCAAGCCAGGACATGGAAATAGCTTAGTCACTTCTTGAGGAAGCTACCCACAGACAAGGAACTGTATGCAAGGAACTGTATGCAAGCAAGAAATAAATATCAATTACCTTTAAGCCGGCATATATTTGTGGATCTGCACGTCATAGCAGTTCAAAGTGATTCGAGTGCTTCTAGTAATTTCAGTAGAAAGAGATTAAAGTGGGTTTTACACTAGCCTCTACCACAGTGACTAAACCATGTGATTTGTAGGAAGTCTTTTAATTTCTCTAAGCCTCATTTTTTTTTCTCTAATATAAAATGCAGGTGGTTGTAGCAAATACCTCATTCAATATATTGGAAGAGTTAGATAAGTTCATGCAATCGCTTAAAAACAGTGCCTGGGATCTAGTAGGAACTAAACAAATGCTGGCACTTGAGTGTGCCTGGAATTAGTTCTTGAAAAGCAGACGCTATTTTATAAGGGGATCCAAAAACAATGGAACCTGAATTTTAGGGTTTGTTTGTTTTACTCTCTAGCTGAAACAATTGTTGTACAAATGTATTGGACATGAGAAATGTACCTGTGGGTAGGGGTGCTACTCCCCAGGAAGTATTAACAAGGATGAGAAAAGCTAGACCAGACTGAACAGACACACTTATAGTCTTTGAATTCTTAGAATTTCAGTCCAAGCAAAGCTCAAAGATTTTAGTTTGGAGTTTGAAAGATCTTTACACACAGTAAAGATCATACTGTGCCTAAATAGATAACTGGGAATAAACAATTACACTGCCATTTAGGTCAAGTTACCATCATTTCTAGGTTGGGTTCTTTAGTATTTAGGGAGTTAATGTGGTTTCTATAGGGTTTTAATGACTAAATGACGTTGTTTACATAATCATTGATTGAAAAATATGGCAAAGCTGGAAGAAGTTAACATTTTCTTGATTTGTTCAAGTTAAGCTTAAATGAAGGAATGAAGTAGCTGTTATCTCAATTATTGGGTCTTATTTATATCTAAAGGTTTATAATAGAGAGCAACCTGTCGTACAGCTCAAAATAAGAAAAACCGGATAAAGTGCATTTTTACAAGGCACAGATTTGCAGGCTGAATAAATCTTTGACATCTGTTTTTAGATAACTTTAGATTTTCTGAATTATTATACTAATTTCTGTTTTAATCACCAGCATATATTCAGGTTCTAAGTTTGCACATAGAGCTTATTATTATCTCCTAATCTAATCCTTTAATTTCAGGAAAGCTAACATTTTAAAACTGGGATGGTGATGATACTGAGAGAGTAGAAGATACAGGAATTTGTCCTGAGGCAAAACACTATGACTAGATAAAACTTCAAGTCATTTTAAGCCATGTTTTCCTGCTTAAATTTTTATGAAGATCACAAAGATTTGGAATATTTAAATTTTTATGTAGGGAAAAATAATACAATTTTATGGGCCAATTTTCCAATTTAAGCATGTAAATTTGAAAGCTGATAGTCAAGTAAATAATTTGAACCTCTTCAAATATAGATGGATGTTTAGTGCAAAATTTGTTTTATGTGCAAAGGCAAAACTAACATTTTTAAAACACCTTACTATTCACCAACAGGGGAAATGATTGAGCAAAGTATGTTCATATATGTGCAAACACACACAGTGGGATAATGTTCAGCTTTTGGAAAGAATGGGATAGGTCTGTATATAATCACTGGATTATGAAATGAAAAAAAATGTAAGCTGTAGAATTATGTGTATTGCAAAATTCCATATTCATAAAGACAAAACCCTAAATAAACAAAATCCAGACTTCCTAGATTTGCAATACATTTAGATAAGTGGAAAAAAACCTGATTTTTCAGAGACATGGAGTTGTAAGTAAAACATATTTACTATTTAGTCTCTCTCTGCTTTGAACAATAGAGAGCTGTTACAATTTTAAACAAGCTATACGTTTTTTAAAAAAATCTGTAAGTGCAGAGTTTTCTAAAAATATGGAAGATACCAATAACTTCAGACACAAGTACCTTACTACTTCCTGCGAATTCACAAATCTATAGAACTTAAGCATTGGTTTCTTCTTGAATCTCCAAAATTTTCATGTCCCTGTCATTCTATGAGAAATAATCAGGATAAGAAAAAACACAGAAGCAACACATACATCCTTTTTGTATTTTTGTTGTTACTGTTATTTTCCATGATACAGTTTTGTATAAATAGGGGTTTTCCCCTCCACCTCCCTTTCTTTCCTCCCTGTTCTCACCTCCTGCCATTTGCCGCATGTTATTACAACACTGTAATACTTCAGCAACAGTCACAAGTCCAGCATTCTGTTATTTAAATGTATCATGACTTTGTAGGAATTGGCAATGGCTAAAAATCTAACATTCTATTGTCAAGATATATTTAACAGTTTCATTGGGAGTCCTCCGTTTATTCAGGAGTAGAGATACATACTGCAACGTATCTTCACTTCCCCACATACCAGTCTCCATGATATAATTCATCTATAAGAATACATGTACATAGATTTTTACCGATATATCTATTTGTTCTGTATTTGCGTGAGAGTTGCCTTATATCAGAGAGATCATATGATATTTGTCCATTTGGGATTGTATTATTGCACTGAACATAATGGACCATTTTGTTGCAAATAGTAGAATTTCATTCTCTTTAAATTCTTTTACAATGCATTTTGTAGCAAAGTGTGTTAGAATATTGAATATAAACATAATTAAAAGCAAATTTATCCTAAAGGAGAATAGCTTTTTGAAATTATTACTAAGAAAAAGTATTTCACATATCATTAATGGAAAAGAAAAAAAGAAGGGATAGAGGGAGGGATGGAGAGAGGGAAAGACAGAAGGAGGGAAAGAAGGAAGAAAGAGAGGGAGGACTAATTGGGGTAACTTAACTGATATTCTGATTTCTTGGGAGGTGTTAAGACACTAAGGTCTAGGTGGAATAGATGCAGATATGTTGGAAGTAGCAAAAGATTTTAGAACATCCACACTAGCATGTAAAAGAAAGATATCACAAGGCACTTGAAGACTAGGTTATTCCCTCCTGCCTCCACAAAAGTGTGATAAATCTAATTGGTGCTAGAATCTAGCACTATAGTGGCCCTGCAATTAGGTTGGTCCTGCCTCCATCTCCATTACAGATAGGGCCACAGCCCGGTGACAGCACAGTCAGCTGGAGTGGAAAATTCCAACCAGCCGTATAAGATCAGAGGTACTTTGTGAGTTCATGGAGTGACTGTGGATATCTCAATAACAGCATTTCTCATCTCCCTGTCATCTCAAATATATGAGCAGCTACCAAGTAGAACCAGATGCACACACTAAAAACCCTCCCCAGTACCATAGTGGGCAATGGAATACAACCTGGATTAACAAGCAAAATATTTACAGTGTGTCAAGTCTGGAGATCCAGCATGGGTGAGTCACAGAAGGATAGTGTTTTTGACAAATCAAAGCAATCTGAGAGGTAGGAGAGATTAAAAATATATGACTGATTTATGGAGAACAGGCTCCAGGAAACAGATATTTCAAAAACACAGCAAAAGATTCAGTGGAATCAGAAAGCATTCTAATATTTATTTTTCATTTTGGATTATCTAAAAGGAGAATTACATTTTAAGAGCTGGGCAGGGAGAAAATGGCTCTTTAAAATAACAACTCCAAGATTTGTATTAATGTTTCTATATTAGTAAAGAAAAAATGGCTTGATCAAGTTGAGAAAAAATGAGAGCCCTACAAGAGAACAGACTGGCAAGAACCCATACCCCCTGGGATTTTTACATTTTGTTTCAAATTCTCATGTATTTGTGTTAGGGGACACAACCAACCTTTTGTTTCTGTACAATACTCTAAAGTTCTGTAGAAAAAAAATTCTGCCTCAGAGATGGGCTTGACAACTCACAGAATGGGCCCAAAAGAGTATTCCCCGGGGTCACACGGATTCAAACCCTTCCATTCCTCACCTTTGTTTTTGACAACATAACCTGGAGAAGAACCCTAGGGCATTTACCCAGCCAGCCCCATCTGCAGGAAGGCTGGGTGCCCAGTGGGCAGCACCACAATCTCTGTAACCCTGTCATCTATCTACCCAGTTCATGCCAAGGAAGCTTGCCAGTAACTGGAAGGGAGATGGATGCTTTGTCCCAAGAACCTGTTTAATGTGCCCTAATCATGTGTTCATCTTCCAGGAGTCTGCTCAAGATTTCTATTTTAATGATTCATTCTGACAGGGAATACAAGGCAATTGTCAAATTCGTCTACTTAAGACCCATTGCAGAAAGAGGCCTAATTATTTTAAAAAGCTTAGAGTTAAGACCATATTGCTCCATTCCACATTAACTAAGATTCTATATCTACATTTAAGTGATAGGGAATTTAAAAATCCATCCCAGGGTCCACTCTGAAAAAAGAGGAAGTAGAAGGAAGCAACCATAAAAAAGAGATGGAGGAAGCAAATTGACAAATAAACTCACATATTCGGCTACAAGAATATTCTCTATGTCTTCCTTTTTCCGTTGTTTCCCCTAAAGGATAACATGAAGTTATTCCTGATGGAAAACCTGTCTGAATTGAGGCCCTTCATTGCACCAAGCAGGAAGGCCAAGTAAAATAAAGAACTTTTTCAATTAAAATATCAAATCCAGAAATATAAAAATATTTTAAAATGTCTAACAGCCTTTATGATAGGTATCATCATAAATGAAGAGAATCAAAGACCCCATAGATACTAAGATTTGGAATTGAGGTTTTTGTCTCAGTTTTCAAGTCTGTATTATTTCTACTTCACTGTATTGACACTGGGGAGAGTGCCTGAAGCTTTTCTCATCTCATTTTCCTCTACTATGAAATGAGTATCGTATGAATTATAGATTACATATCCTTTATCCAAAATACTTGAGTCCAGAGGTGTTTCAGTTGTTCAGGTTTTGTAATTTTGCATAGACATTTCCACTTGGACATCCCTAATCAAAAAAGTCAAAAGCTGACGTGCTCCCAGCATCATGTGCTAAGAGACCTTGGGGGCGAAGCATTTCAGAGGTCAGATTTCTGGATGAGAATTGTTCTAACTGGGTCTAATTCACAGGACTGTCATGAGGATTAACTCAATTAACTATTTAAAGGGCATGGAAGAGGATCTGTTGCGGAGTAAGCACTCTATAAAGATTAACCACTAATATTTACTGCTAGGCCTTTCATTAACTTACTACTTAAAACAGCTTTTATTTAAAAAAAAAAAAAAGATGCTATTTTTATTTGAAAAGGACGCTTACACAGAGAAGGAGAAACAGAGATTTTCCGTCCAGTGGCTCACTCCCCAAATGGCCACAATGGCTGGAACTACTGATGTGAGGGCAGGAGCTAGGAGCTTCGTTAGGGAATCCCACATGAGGTTAGGGGCCCAAGAACTGAGTCATCCTCTGCTGCTTTCCCAGGTCATAAGCAGGGAGCTGGATTGGAAATGGAATACCTTGCATATGAACTGGCACTCTATGAAATGTTGGCAGTGCAGACACAGGTTTAGCTGACATGCCACTGTGCCCACCCTGAAACAGCTTTTTAAATTGACGTTCTTGAGTATTAAATTAATGGAAATGTAAAACAACATAATGGTAACTCAAGGGGGAGCAGAGATATAAGGAATGTTTCTTGTTATCTTTCTTTATTCCCAAAAATGGTTTGCAGCTGAAGTTTTTCAAGCTCATGTTAATTTTAAAATAATCAATGAAATCTGAAGTGATGAAACAGATAATATATATGGAAGAAAGGATATAATTTCCACTTTTGTCCTAAATGAATCCAGGGTGTGACATAGACTGTCATAATTATCATGACACATTTATCAGGGATAAATTGAGTTGACAAATTGAACTAGAGTAAAATACATATTCATTATTTATGCATCATTGTAAATGCCACCTCTTCAAAAAAGCCTCACTAACCCCACTCAACAGAATTAATTGTTCTCTGTTCCATGTTCCAATATAACTTTGCTTGTGCTTCCCTTTAGGGACTAATCATATCAAGTGTGTGTGTTATTCTCTCATTTCACTGGATTGTAAATTTCTGGTCTCTGAGTTACTCATTATCACTTCCATGGTCCAGAATAACTTACAACAGTTACAAACACCCAGTGGATATTTGTGAAATCAAGCTCATTGAAACTACTCAAAGTGAGAATGTAAGTTCATTTTACAAAGTACTGTTTGATAGTTATCATAGATTAGAAAGGTTTCTAAATTTATGACCTTGTGAAAATGTTGTGATGACTTTTACAAGAGAAAAACTGAGGTTCATAGTTGCTCAGGACCTCACTCAGGTTCACAATGTAATGGAAGCCCAAAATTATAAACTGCAGTTCTGTCCGATACTACTCCTTGGTAAGAGGAAAGTTACAAACACTCCTTCTTTTTATTATTGGATCCCATGTAATCCCTTATGAAACAGGTCCCAACCTCAGGAATGCCTCCTCTTCAGTGTATTTTGTAAGAGCTTAACCTTTAGTATCTTATATGAGTAGAACCCACATAAGGATTGTCTGTTTCAGCTCCCCTCCCGCATGGGAAACATTGGAAACCCCACCGAATGAGCATGTTGAACATTTTTGAGGGGCATCAGGATTCTTTGAATTGCTGTGTCTTTGTTTTGTTGCTGTCAATGGTTGGCTCCTTCACCTGTCATGATGCAGTTTATGTAGGCTATCACAACAATGCACAGACCGGTAGAACTAGTCTGTATATGCTCATGGGATTGGCTCCCAGCTACTAGGCTTTAGAAATGGAAGATGAACAAACTCTTCTCTAGCTAGAAATCCAACCAGCCCTGCATGAATGTGATGCATTCGTATTTGACACAAGTCTGTTAAATTCCACTATGGCCTTTCAGAAGCTGCAATCTATAAAAGCATACTGAGTCCTCTACATAGGCTGCTTCCCCCAGTTTATAATTACATCATTTTGTTGTAATTTTTTTTTAAAAAATCCCTGAGCCATTTTTATAATCTCTGTTTGATGGTTCTTAGCAAATTATCTTCAATAGATTAACTGAAAATTGATAAATAAAACAAAGAGTATAAAACAGCATTAAATATTCTTAAAATTATTCCATCCTCTATTTAGATGTGGCCAACTACCACATAAAAGTACAATTGTCTTTGTCACTGAATGTCATGGTTATCCATGTAATGTTGAGAAATATTGAAAGCTTAACGATGTCTTTTTAAAGAGACAAAGTCTTAAACACTTCCAATTTTCTGTTTAGAATCAATGTGAAATGTAATCATGCCAAGAAACAATGGATGCTAGCCCAAAGGAGTGTAAGATGACAGCCCTTGAAAGTAACAGGATATTAGAGTGTAAGACATTCATTATGAAACTGAGCATGTGTCCCTTCAAACAAAAGGCTGTCTCCGAGTGGGCAAGGGTGGGGCAGCTAGACAAGTGTCGTAGCATCCAGGAACTTGTGCCCCTTTGCAAAAGAGTCTGAGCCAAGGCCTCCACTCTTTACCCCTGCAACACAAAGCACTTCCCCTGCCAGTCCTCTGTGGGCTTCTCAGTGGGTTTGTTCAACTTTATCTTCCCGGAGACATCATCTCCTCGCTGGAACTTCAGTCCCACACTGGGAACTTTCTTGCATTATGGGCTTGACATGTTGATTTACAGCACAATTATGTGACTTATTGAGCAACTACCAGAAAACCTAGGAGACGGAATTCTGTGCATCAGCCTTTTTAAAGAGACTGTTTTCATAGATGTTCAAAACCCCGAGGAATTAGAGATGAACATTAAAGAAATTCCTCCAAGGGAAAAAAAAAAAAACATCAAAGACATTTCCTTATCCTAGTCTTCCTGTTCTTATAAGTGCATGTCATATCTAGTTTTGATTTAGAGAAAAGAAGAAGGCAGAGAGGGAGGAAACAGAAAAATATATATATATATGGACAGAAGGACCTAAAGTCCAAAAGCATCATTTTTTAAAAGCCAATAATAAAGTGATGTTCTGTGCCCAAATAAAACACATCTGGCCCTGGCCTTTCATAATGTCGTAAGTCACTAAAGATAAGCTAAAGGATCCTTCCTACAAGCGCTTGCAGACTTAGCACCGTTTGCCAAGGCTCAAAAGTGTCAGAACTGCGAAGGGCCAAAAGAAACAGGCTCATGTCTTGGGATTACATTACTATCTTTCTCAAATTTTTAGATGTTTGGTGATTCCACACAGATGTAGTCATATTCATCTGTAAAAGTGGTGAAGGGATTCTATAGGTGTGGAAGGCACACCATGGGGTGCTGCCCCATAAACAAGAAACTTGTGGAGAAAGCATTAAACTGGGTGCACAATGATGCAATGAGAGACAGCTCTGATGAATCCAATAAAAATGTGTTATTTGCTCTTCCAATGGTGAAGGCCTGTAGTATCTAATGTCTAAAAAGAATAATGAACTATCCTACGGGTACTGTACAGCACAGTGCAGTTCTGGCTAGGCTGTTTCACAGAACTCTGACAATTTTCACACACTGTGGTTCAGCATAGAAATTTAAGTTACAACATGCAGGTTCCATTTTCAACTTAACCCATTTCCTCCCAGAGGCTTTTCCTTCCAGAAGCTCCTGATGCACTATCAGCAGCATCAAGTTCTTGCCTCTATTTGTGTGCTTTATTTTGCTTGCAGATAAAATAGAAGTTGTTGAATAGATTTTAAATCTAGTCAGATAAGCCCACAGTTCAACTACACCTGTACCCAAAGCATAGATGTGTATGCATGCCACACATACACACACACACACACACACACTGCCACAAAGCCACAAGCTGTCTCAAGGGTGCCCCTCTTTGAGATGCAGTAGAGTATTAGGAAGCAGAGAACACGAGGCTGTCACAGGACATCTTTACACGAGTGTGCCTGCTCTTGGCATATTCAGACCTGATCTATTTCAGTATGTTCTTGTTATGCAGGAGCACTTAAATTCCAGACTGATAGATGTCATAGGATTGCTTAAAGACATAATTGTTTTTTAAACACATAGGTTTTTTTTTTTTTTCCTAACCCTGAGTTGGCTCCTGCTGAATCATCCAGGTAGTACTTGGTGAGCGTCGCAGGGGGCCCAAAGCACCCTATAAGGATCGGTTCTGTAGCATGAGAAAGATGCATTCAAAATAGAAACATGAGAGAGTGCCTCCTTGTCCTCACTGTCCCTGAACTGTCCTGCCCAGCAGGTGCCACCTCCTACTCAATTACAAACAAGGAACTCACAGTAGTTCTCCAGCCACAACCTTGTTTTCATAATCACCAAATGAGGATTGGAGCCAAGCAGCTCAAATGCCATTCTAAGTTTGTAAGATATTCAGGTAGGCACCAAGTAGGGGTGATCTTGCAGAACCCAACATACAGGCTATGCAAACAAGGACTGAGCCCCAGATATAACTCATTGAATCTGATCTTGTGGAGAGTCCCATAACAATGAGCCATGCTGATGTAATCAGCTGGAGAAGAGACAGGGTGATGTTGCTGAGCGAATTTATCCATCCTTTTTATTAAGAGGATCATACAACCCAATCATATTCTCCATCATTTCACTGGAAACATGCATCATTTATGCATGCTACTCATATGTTGCGGTTTTTTATTTGGCTACCACAGATGGATGCTACATTTTAGAGTCAAACTTCTTAAACTAAATTTGTTCAACTACTTCAAATTGTTCTGAGTTCTACAAAATGGGTCTTTTGTTCCATAAAAAGCCAAGCAACCAAGTACACTACCATGCTTTCTCAAAACCATATTTTTCAATGTATAAGCATACCTTGTGAAATTTTTAATATTTGCAAAGTAAAATATTCATTGATTAAACAAAAGTAATTGTCCAGCTGCCAGAGCATGAGTGACATTTTGACATGACTGCCTGAGCATGTCCAACTCAGCTGGTTATAAAAGTATCTGTTCACATGTCGTCACCTCGTTTGGGAGGTTTGTGATTGCAATACCACCTATGCCGCGATTTTAGTCCAAATCGAATTCATTTGTTATCATTTGGAATACCTTAGAAATGACTAAGATTCAGCACAGGTATGAGAAGTCACTAAATGCACTAAAATCAGCTGTGAAAATAGTGTAAATCACAAGATAATGAAATTAGAGAATAAAATGTTTCCAAAGCATGAAGGAAAGATAGAACCAGTTCAAGATAATGTAGAATTATCATCATGGATTTCATAAATACCTACAGCTTCTGACAAAAGTTAAAGAGGAACTGTTTATTTCTGGAACTGTATGTCAATCAAAGAATATCACCCAATTAACCATCAAGTTTACCAAAACTGGATAAGGAAGTAAAGTTACATGCAATCTTCCATGATCATCATTAATTCGTAATGGTGATAGGAACTCAAGATTATGAACACAGTTTTAAATAAGTACAGAATAAGCTTTAAAAGATATTTTGGAATCAATGATATATATTTGCCATTTTAAATTCCATGAAAAGGAATAGGAGAATGGAATGGAGGTTTATTCACCAGAGCATGGTTAATAATGATCACAATAATAACCAGGTGAAAATGTTAGGATTACTTTGGTACCCAAGATGGGTAGCATATGAATGAGAGTACATTCTTTTTTTTGCTCCACATTTCAACTCTTTGTATTTTATCTCTCTATGTAGGTAATCCTTGTGCTCCTTTCCTTTGTAAACCTGTCTTTCTTGATCCAAAAAATTAGAAGAACACATACATTTGATTTCACTTTAAAATGTAATCTCGGGCCAGGCAGCGTGGCCTAGCAGCTAAAGTCCTTGACTTGAACAGGCCAGGATCCCATATGGGCGCCGGTTCTAATCCTGGCAGCTCTACTTCCCATCCAGCTCCCTGCTTGTGGCCTGGGAAAGCAGTCGAGGGTGGCGCAAAGGCTTTGGGACCCTGTACCCGCATGGGAGACTCAGAAGAGATTCCTGGTTCCCGGCTTTGGATTGGTGCAGCACCAGCCATTGCACTCACTTGGGGAGTGAATCATCGAACGGAAGATCTTCCTCTCTGTCTCTCCTCCTCTCTGTATATCTGACTTTGCCATAAAGATAAATAAATCTTTTTTAAAAAGTAATCTCAGACTTTGTTGAAAAGATTTCACCGTTGCCATATTTGTCACTTAAAGTACATTTCTGACGTATTGTCGCATATCACCCAGCTCATTTGCTCATAAGCAGAATGACCTACAGAATCTCAAGTACTTAGGACAATCCCAGTATGCCCCATTGCTCAAATATCTCTTCTACTTTCTCATTTTTAGAATGACTCAATGTGTACATGTTATCTAAGTGAACCACAGAATCTTCAAAGCAAACAATATCAAGCAAGTACATATCCATTAATTCAAAATTCCTAACCTGCAGAAATAACTAAATGCCCAGAGAAAAGCTTTAGATATAAATCTTTCACTTCAATATTACCTTCACAACAAAGTGCTTAAGTATAAAACACATTAACATCTTCAAAACCTGATTAAAGTTTGGAGGGTAGAATGCTTGCTAAGTTGCAACTTAAAGGGATTTTTGTTTTGTAGACAAGGCAGCTTAGCACGAGTCATTACGCAGATGCTCCTTTCTCACCATGTTCGAAGGGTACAACCTTAGCCCGACTGGATGAGTACAACACCAAGAAGGCACAGCCAGAGTGCTGCAGGTGCTGTAATCCAGATTCACTCACTCCTTTAACTCACACGGATTACTGAAAAAGACAACGGTAATGTCATATATGCTTGCCTGGAGACACCCAACAAAGATCAATGTAAAGTGCCGATACCTCTGACAGCTGTTCCTTGTAAAGAGGACATGTCTATTTCTACCCAGAAAGATTAAGCAAACTACTCTTTCATGAAGAGTAACATCAGTAAGCTGTTTATCATGCACGAATCCACTTGTAAACAGAAACTCTTCTCTATGGCAGGTCCTGAAATCAGAGAAATAATCTAGAATGCCCTAATGAAAGGGAAGGACAGATCCAAGTCCTCACCTTGTTCCAGGCATTTCATTTATCTCGGTGACATCACTTGGGAATCATTTCAATTCAAAATTAAGATTGGGGGCCACGTTTCTATCGTATATCACTGATGTCATTTCAATTGTGTGCGTTTTCTTTCCTACTACGAGTTCTTTAATACTAGCATAATTAGCTTGAGTGAGTGGCTGTTATAGAGTTTTTCTTCCACCCTGTTTCTCATCTCCATCCATGAAAAACCAGAATTTTAAAACTGTGTGCTACTGGTGCATATAAATAATTCATTTTTTCTCAAATGTTAACTAGTGTTTGAAGAAGACAAATTTCTTCACTGCCCCCCGTTATTGCCTTAAGAGAAAAAGCTGAGCCTCATTCTAATGGAACCAAATGCCCCACTCTTTATATCCCCTCTCTGGATAATTCATCCTTCATACTCTGACTTTAGTTCTTTGTCTAGATCAGGTCATGATCCCGATGAGCAGGACTGGTAAGAAGCAAAGGACCATGATGGGCAATTTTGCCTTAACACACCTTAGAATCCTGACCTCTCCCTCCACCACTCAGTCCCAAATAACTCCACCCTCCATATCCACCCCAGCTTGGAATTTTTAATGACTGTGTGATTTTCCATTCTCCATGTGCTTTATGCAGAAATACTATGTATCTGCCAAAGTTCTTGTAGCCTGCAGGGTTTAAGAATTAAATCCAGGAAGGGGCAGGAGAAAGGGAATGCATTCGTCTTCTGTAATGAGAAGCAAGCTGATAGAAGAATAGATGTGGATAGCTTTAAAGGTCTACTTTAAATCCAGAATTCTTAATAGGGTGGCTATAAATTTTCCATCCTTCTCTTTCATCTTCAAATAAGCATGCAAGATGTAGGCCCACATAATCTCTCAAGCATTTTCCAATTTGGATCTGCATTGACTCATAAATTTTCTACACAGTGAGTTTTCTTTTTGCTGAGTATCTGATGATGCTAGACTTTTTTTTTGTAATACCATAATTTCTAACCAAACTTGGGATTTAAAAAAAAAAAACAATGCTTTTCAGACTTTCAGACTAGAATCAGCAAAAGCAGAATACAATGTCCTCATCTCTTGTTTGTACAATAACTTGAGTCCATGCTGAATAATTTCCTTGCCCATAATAATAAAGAAATGAAGATTTCAGTTGACTTCTGAACTGTGGTTATGGCTATAGGCTTTGTTTTGTATCATCATAAAGTTGGGTAATGAAGGACCTTCCAAAAGAGATGAGGCAAGAACAGAAGAATAGTTCCATCTGGGGTTGCTACTAGAGACATGCCACATCGTGTGGACTAAAATGGTGGGAAATGTTCAGAGTTGTTGCTAAAGAATATGCACTTCTTGATTAAGGTCCCTTTAATGCTAAGACTCTTAACATGTAAACTTCAACCAAGAGGCATAATGCCCTATTCCAGATTCTTAGAAAGTCCAGATCCTATCAAAATACAAATGCAGTGAGTATGATACACGCCTCTTGGAATCGAACACTCATCTTGGGGAAGCAATATTGGATGCAGTAATCAAATGAATTGAAATGAACATGATGTTCTGGAATCTTTCTTCTTTTCTTTTTTAAAGATTTATTTATTTATATTGGAAAGTCAGATATACAGAGAAGAGGAGAAACAGAGATGAAGGTTTTCCATCTGATGATTCATTCCTCAAATGGCCACAACAACCATAGCTGAACTGATCCAAAGCCAGGAGCCAGGAACTTCTTTCCGGGTTTCCCATGCAGGTGCAGGGTCCCAAGGCTTTGGGCCATCCAAAACAGCTTTCCCAGGCCACAGGCATGGAGTTGGATGAAAAGCAGGACTGCCGGGATTAGAACCAGCATCCATATGGGATCCTGGCATGTGCGAGGAAGGACTTCAGTCACTACGCTGCTGCAGAGGATCTTTCTTCTTTAGAAGAAACACTTCCTCACAAACTCAAGGTCATTTCATTTCTTCTGTATTTAACGCTTCAACTGAAATAGATATTCTTTGATATTTGAGAATCACTCTTAAAAAGGTATCGTGAACAGGATAGCTGAAAGCACTCTTTTATGGGAAATAGGCACTCTCTTCTTTCCTCAAACATTTGTAATCAACTTAGTTTTTTGGTTGTAACAAATATTCTAAATGAATGTTTTTCAACTTTAATAATATTCACATTTCAACTTGTATAATCTCATATATGATCTGTGCATTATTTGGCAGTATTCTTCACATCTGCCCATGAGATGCCAGTATACAGTCTCTCCCCAGAAGCAGCTTTGATAAAAATATCTGCAGACATCAAAATGGTAGTTGCATAAGGCACTAAGTGAGCACAGAATATAGATCAAATATATTCCTTTGCTCAGATACATTAAGTTCTTAATCTTCCAATTACTGGTGATACATTGTTTCCTTTAAAAAATGGAATGAACTTGAGCCTGGTGCAATAGCATAGTGATTAAGGTCGTCACCTTGAACGCGCCAGGATCCCATATGGGTGCCGGTTCTAATCCCGGCAGCTCCACTTCCCATCCAGCTCCCTGCTTGTGGCCTGGGAAAGCAATCGAGGATGGTCCAAAGCCTTGGGACCTGCACCCATGTGGGAGACCTAGAAAGAAGTTCCTGGCTCTTATCTTCAGATCAGCACAGAACCGGCGGTTGAGATCACTTGGGAAGTGAATCATTGGACGGAAGATCTTCCTCTCTGCCTTTCCTCCTCTCTGTATATCTACCTTTCCAATAAAATAATAAATAAATCTTTTGAAAAAAATAGAATGCACTTATATCCTTACTTTATTATAAACCTTGCCAAAATATTTTTCCTCAACAGGTAGATCAGCAATTTTTTTTGGCTATGCTTTGTATTAGATTCAAATGCTGGCATTGTCTAAGCAGTGTTTGAGAGAAGCGTTTTATACATCCACACTCTATTTCAGGCAAGCCATTGATTCACAGAGTGAAACACTTGACCTACTTGTGGCTCACTTAGGCCCAGCAGGAGAATTGCAGAAGCTGGGTCCTCTGATTCTAATAGCATCAGCATTGACATTTCCTTGTTTTAAAAAAAGACTTAAATTTAAATAGACTGGAACTCCAACATCGCTATTTAGTTATCTTTTCTTGGCTGTTCTAATTCTATGGCAATATTGCTACTGCAAGAAAAGTTTCAAAACCTATGATAAAATACCAAGTCTATAAGACTGAAATTACTTTTCTTCTTTCTCAACAAAAATAAAACCCTTAATTGATAGGAATACAATGTCAGTTGTTGGTCCTTTTCTTGGTGGAAAGGTAGAGAAAGCTTCAGTTCAACTGCCCATGTGTGGTTTGCACCCATTCTGGTTTGCTGTTGACAATCTCTGGCAAAGAAAATACTCTTCAAAATACTTTTGGAATTGATTGTGCCACAGTGACAGGACAATTTAACAGATGAAAGGGCTGGGGTTAGTTATCTGCAATAGACAGCACAAGCAAGTACAGTATTTTTTTAAATACAGCAGTTGCCATAAATGGACAATTACAAAGTATGTGCAGAGGGCATAAGCGGGCATGTGGAGCCGGGATTGATGCTAGAGGATCCCTAACAATGCTAACACATGTGCTGCTTTATCCCATAGATGCTGGGGAAGTGCCTAAAGGGTTTCCATCACATGCTAGACTCTCTGCATGGTCCATGCCCACAATGAAGGAATCATGACTGGTTATGATCTGCACTGCTGTAACAATATGGAGGAATTCAATATGGGTGGAGGGTTGGAGGAGGGGTTGGGAGAAATCCCGTGTCTATGAAACTGTGTCATAAAATGAAATTTTTTTTTTAAAAAAAGGGTTTCCATCACAGATGCCATAAACACAGATTGGTTGAAACATCACCTAAGGATCAGGTAAGAAAATTTGTTTAAAAGCAACACGACTGGGCCCAGTACGGTAGCCTAGAGCTAAAAGTCCTTGCCTTGAACACACATGGATCCCATATGGGAGCTGGTTCATACCCTGACTGCCACACTTCCCATCCAGCACCCTGCTTGTGGCCTGGGAAAGCAGTAGAGGACAGCCCAAAGCCTTGGGACTCTGCACCCACATGGGAGACCCAGAAGAAGCTCCTGACTGGCTCCATCAGCTCAGCTCCAGCTGCCGGTCATTGGGGCCACTTGGGGAGTGAACCAGCAGATGGAAGCTTTTCCTCTCTGTCTCTGTAAGGCTGATTTTCCAATAAAAATAAATAAAATGTTTTTTTAAAAGCCATACAACTAGAAGTAAGGAAGTGATTTAGCAACTGTTCTAATGAGGAACATGGACTTGCATGGAGGCACTGGGAAAGAAGGAAGAGCTTGCAAGAATATTTAGGAATCATAGCCTGGTGACTGGGTGACTGTAACATTTCTAGAAAGTTATCAAGAAGAAGGTTTAAAATGTGCTTGAAATTGAACTTATTCTGATTATTCCATCTGATAAAACAATAATCTATGGGAAGCATTGGATCCAACAACAAGGAGATAATTTTTCTTAGGGGCTTGGGTGGAGGGAGGGAGAAATTTGGAGAAAAAAACAAGAAATTATCAAATTACTGGTTTAAGTAAAATAAGTTTATTAGAAGTAATTTCACAGCCATACAAATATTTTTACTAAATTACTAAATAAATACATGTTTGCAAAACTTGTCCTGGTTTGTAGTTCTACCTCTATTAGAGAGTGATACATGGGGAAGTACTTAGTACAACTTCACTGGCAAAAGATAAAATGTACTTAAGAGGTTTTGATAGTTCAACAGATCTAATCTCACCATGCCAAGCATGATGAAATCTCTCCAGAATCCACTGGTTGATATAGTCTATCTTAGAGTCTCTGCCCAGATATTCACTATCAACACTTGGCTGGGTAGTTCATCAATTTCTTCTGTTCTCCATCCTTTGTTATGGCATCAGATGTCCTCTGCAGATTCTATTATATTGCCATATCCTCGATGTTCACGTGGATATGCTGTTTGCAGCTCCATCTGAGCCACTCAGGAGGCCCAGTTCTGACACATGCACTCCACGGTCAGACCATGGAACCTGTAATTCTCTCCATGATTAGGGTTCTTACTCCAGCAATTCAGTTAGGGGATTTCCCCATAGAAACCTCATCTGAGGTGATCCCAGACCTGATTCCTATGTGTGCTTGCCAATGCAGAATCTGGCACAGTCTGTCACCCCAGTCAGCTTATGCACATGCTGATGGTTGCAATTGCTGGGTTAGTTCTGTCTCCAGCTCTGTCTTCTACACAAACAAATGGATGTTGCAGTCCAGCCCAGTCCTTCCCACCACACACTCAACCTTCACTTACACCAGTGGGAGTTGCAGCCTAG
The DNA here is from genome assembly GCF_017591425.1 of Ochotona curzoniae. Lineage (NCBI taxonomy): Eukaryota > Metazoa > Chordata > Mammalia > Lagomorpha > Ochotonidae > Ochotona > Ochotona curzoniae. The sequence continues at coordinate 27,566,555 of NW_024465582.1, forward strand.
TCGGAGTCACTCATAACAACCCCCACCAGGCCCACCCTCCGTCCTTGTTCCCATGCTTTCCAGTATGTACAACAGACTGGTCCAGTCTGTCCCACATCCCATTCAGCTCTCTTATATGTCAATAGGCATTATGCCTAGCTCAACCCAACCAGCCCCACTATCCAGCCCATACACGTGCCGGCAGGTACCACTCTCTACTTAGCCATGCCTGCCCCAGTCCTGGTTCTCATGTTCACCTGTCAGAGTGGCAACTCAATAGGGAAGTGCCCACTGTTTCCCTGATAGGCCCACTCTGATTCCCAGATCTTGCACTCTCCAGGTGGTTCTGCAGTTTAACTTGACAGAATTTGCCCCCTGTGCCAGCATCTGCCAGCTGCTGTTGCAGCAAAACCCAACCAACCCACACCCACTCTGGCGTATGCATGCACCGGTATGAACTGTCAACCCAGCCTGGCTTCTACCTTTATTCACAATGTGCAACCATTCTGAATTGACAGGTGTTGCACTAGGAATGTCATTTGTTCATAGTAGGATCCATGATGCAAGAGGAGCTACCTGTTCCTCCATGGGAAATCTAGTTTTTTTCCAATCATGTTAGAGATGCAGCTATGGGACAGATAGAGTTAGGAGGCTATGTCTGAAGGTGTCTTAGCCGGGTGAAAAGACAGTATGGTATTCCTCCAAATCATACATCAAAACTCAACCCTCATAGTTTTTTCAATTTGGATTTAGTCCAACTTAGTTCATTGTGAAATAAACAACCACCAAAACCTTAGCAGCTGCAGATGTGGTGCAGAATATTAAGACATACAAGGCTAATTTTAATTCCATTGCATTACTTCCATTATTGATTTGCATATGATCACTTGGCTTTTTAAATGAGCCCTGGAAATGGCTGCCAAATACATGTGAACTGCCCAATTCAATGTGATTATTTTTGCACTGAAAGATCAACAACAGGCATGTTCACTTTAATAAGTGCAATTGTCTTAAATGAATCAGTGACAGGGGAGAAAGGCTGCCACTTTACAGAATTTACAATCCAAAGTACAAGGAAACTGTGCTTTCCATCTAACAGAATGCACAGTTTTGATTGTATTTTCCTTAGCTGGTGCAGGCTTCAACTAATGCTACCAGAGTATCATCTGTAAACAATGAAGTTTCAAACAGTGAAACAAAGGAATACTTTGCTACAGAAAGATACTGATGGAAGATGCTATTTGCCTCCAATGGGATGTTGGATACTCCCAAAGACCGTCATAGTAGAGGTATTTGGTAAAGTGTCTCTAAGCACTTGTATTAAAACATGATTTTTTTCAGCAGCTAGGTGCTTACTCCAGAGCAAACAACTGCAATTTTCCCTTCTTGTTGAGCTCCTCTCTCTCCTTCAACCACCTGTTCCCTTGTTGCTTTTCTACTGACCCTCCTAATTTTTTCAATGCTTCTACCTCTTTTGTTCAATGCTTTTGAAACATGTAAAGTTAGGTGGCATTTGTGCATCTAATCTTACAGAATTTACGAACATCTTATCTATCAACAGAATGTCCTAAAATCCCACATCGTGCAGGGAAAGGCCTTGCTCTCAAGATGTTTAAAGACTGGGGGAAAAGACACAATGTGTGTTGAATCACAACAGCTCAGAGGAGTTGTCTTCTGAATACAACGTGATATCCTTTCTGTAACACAGTGATAACATGAATCTAACATGCTGGCACATGATGATTTAGCACATGTTCCCATGATTCCTAACATGAATATCACTGGCAGATCTAGTTATTATATTTTCCTCTCTAATGGTGAAATGAAATCAATTTCTTATTATTTTTCCAACTGATCCCACTTATGTTAATTCTTCTGTACAAGAGTTTCTCAAATATATACAGTCTTCTACAAATATCAGGGCTAAGTTTCTAGATCATTTCCCCTTACTCCCTACACTTTGACAAGGTCTTCTCCCTCTGTCTTTGTGGCCTTACAGTCATGATTCCAAAATGTTTCCTTGTAGCTCAGATCTCTTGCTTCAGCATTTAGTTTCTATCTCAGTGTCTCAACGGTCCCTCAAACTCAACTGCCTTTATCATCTTCCTGACACAAAACCAGTCTCTTTCGGGTCTCTCTTGTGGATGAAACTTTTACCCACTTAGGTTCTTAAACCCCAGAGTTATCTTTGAGTCCTCATCTCCCTACTTCCATGCTGACAACAGAGAGCTATAATAAATGTTTTAAATATTTAAGAAGCATAATTAAACTGATTGGCTCTGAAAAAAAATGGTAACAATGTAAAACATCAACTATGTCAGCAAGTGATGTAATCAACAAAAGAAAGCAGAAAGGAAGCAGGATTTGCAGGAAAAAAAATGTCAAAACAAATTAGCATTTAGATAATATTTTTGGAAATAAAAATATAAAATAGAAAGAGACATATAAGAAGATATAAAGAAGCAGGAGTGGGTGCTTAGCACAGCAGTGTGATGGCTCTAGTACTAGGGTCCCTGACACACATGTGGAAGGCTTGAATAGAATTCCAGACTTCATCCTGGAATTCTCTCTCTCTCTCTCTCTCTAATAACTGAATAACCTTCAGAATGCTGTAAACTGTAACACAACTTACAGATGATCATAAATAAACAAGGATATAAATTTAATAACATTGGCTTTAAAACAGAGTGAAGATCCTTGTGTATGAAACCTTAGTATTGACAATGTTAACATCTCTTTCTCCTGTGTTAGAAACTGATATCTAAAATAATTTAAGTTCCCATGTCTGTGCAATGCTCCTGTGGCTGGGGGAAGTAAAAAGCAGGAGTAGCTTTCTTGTTCTCGGCTCTACCGCGCGTTATTTCCTGCAGTGAGTGGCTGGAAGTAGTCCCAGGCTGGTTTATGGAACAGGAGCTTCAAAGACACAAATGCTTCACTTTGAAGATAATTTCACTTGCAAGTAATTCATATAGGGAGGGAGTTCTGTGCAGTCAGAACTTCAGCTTGGATGAAAACTAAATAATTGGCTGGAACAAATAGCATGGTTAACTTCGCATGGGGTTATAATAATGATCTCTAATGGATGCACTGTAAAATAGTCCTAAAAGAATTACACAAGAAAACTAAGCTCTGACAGTATTTTACAAGCTGAAAACAACTGAGTGTGAGTGGCTGTCGGCTGGAGTGTTGACAAGACTGGATGTTTTAATTGCTGGTTGAGCCTGCATGAGAAGTAGAATTCATTGCCAAGAAACTGAAACGTGGGAGACAAAAGATGATAAAGATATTTTCACCTCCCTGAGGAGCTGGTAGTTGAGTTATTCCTTTTCTCCATTTTTCATATCTAAAGATCGTAGCAACAGAGAAGCCATGGAGATTAACTCCTTTGGGTATTTCCCCAAGAAATATTTTTTTTTTCAAAATTAACTTTATATTTTCAAAATAAATTATCTTAAGAACTAACTGTCACATAAAAAACAAGGAAGGACCCAGAATCCATTAACGCAATCAATTAAAATTTTGTTGGGGACATTCTATAAATCCATTATGGGGCTAAACGCAATGTGAAATGTGACAGTTGTGTTTCACTGCAAAAGCTTTTCCGAAAGTCCTTTTATTTGATCTCCACAAACATCCTCTAAAGTAGTTAAAGCAAATAGAATTAGGAAGTCCTGAACAACAGTGAGAAGAAAATACAGAGAGGCCTTTAACGCTAAGACTCCAGTATAAGTAAGAAGAAGCATCTTATACCCTGTTCTATTTCCTGTGTAACATGCTGTGTCCTGAGGCAAATTTAGGATTAACTCTTGGGGAAATAATTCCGTGTTTTAGTTTAGCACTCAAGATTGAGACACAAGAAACAAAATGACAAGAAAAAAAAATCTAGGTTAAATACTTTTGGCAATGTGATTTTAATGCAGTTGTTTTACCCTGATTTGGTGCCAAAAACTACTTCCTTGACTCCACAGGACCCTGACCAAACTGAGGGTCATAACCTCAGCTCCTTTTTTCCCCCAATTTATATCACTCATTATAACTGACCATATTTGGGCATGTCTGTAGTATTTTCCCACTCAAGATCCCTTTCTCATATAGATTCCTGCACAATAAATAAATAAACAAACAAACAAATAAATAAATAAATAAATAAAGCACTCCTGAATTCTTTAAGAAACTTTGAGTAAATATATTCAGCATCTTGAATTGTTAAAGCTATAAATCAACTTGGAAAGGCTGGGTATCTTATACTAACAATACTTGGGACTAGATATGTTTCACAGTTGAGATTATTTTCAGATTTTGGGATATTTGCAAATACATTATGAGATATTTTGGAGTTAGAACCCAAATTCAACACAGAAGTTATTTATGTTTATAGTTGTCATAATCATTTTCCACCTGCATTCTGTCTGTGATTCTTGAGTTACACGTGGAATTCTCTACTTGTGCCATCATGTTGTTATTCCAAGGTTCACATTTTAGAGGCTTTTTTATTTCATATTTTTAAAAATTAGAGATACCTCGCCTATATGTGAAATACATTCTGCTTACGATTGTACCCACTATCTGCTTTTCCAAGCTGATAAAAAATACGACTATAAATAAGAAAAATTTTAAAAATAACAAAAATATAACTGTAAGATGGGGTAATCATGACAAACCTTATGAAGTCATTGAGAACAAGCCAGGAAGAGAAAATTAATAAAGCAGCAAAATATATACATTAGTATAGAATAAAATAAATAAAAGCCAACAAATTAAAGATGTATTTGTCCCATAGCCTAATTTAAGATTCCTTTATAAATTTAACAAAATGTGAGATTTTTAAACATTTATTTATATATCTATTTATTTAAGAATGAGAGAGTAGAAGAAGGAAAGAGATCTGCTATCCACTGCTTCATTCTCTAACAGGCCACAGTCGCTGTGGTTGGACCATACCAAAACTAGGAGCTAGGAATTCCAGCCAGATATTCTATGTGGATGGCCTGGATGCAAACACTTGCCCCAACATCCACTGCTTCCCAGACACTTTCGCAGAAAGCTGAATTTGGCATTCCAGTATAGGATGCAGGCGTTACGAACCAAAGCCACATCTTAACCCACTGTACCACAATGCCCAGCCCAAATGTGGCTTCATTTTGCTAACTCAAGAAGCAGATGGTCCCAGGCTTTAGCAGAGGTGTGGAATGCCATGAGGCATCTCTCCTTTTCCATTCTGCCAGCTTCCGTCTGGCGCTACTGTCTTTATGTTCACACACTAGCTGCTGCTTTCCTAGATAGAATGCACACCTGATAGGCAGGAAGAACAGGAAACGGGGTGAGGGGAGAAGAAGAAGTAAGGCTGATAAATGAACCTGACCCCTTCAAAACATGCAAATGACCCCCAGAAATTTTCTGTTCATGACGAATTGTTCAGAACAATGCTCCCTTAGCACTACTTTAGCAAAGACCTTTGGAAAATTTAGTTACATATATGTGTATCCAGTAACAAAAGCAGAAATCATAAGAATGGCTATGAAGGAAGCCAGCCTTCTCTCTTTAATTTTCTTTAACATTGTTTACATAGTTGAGAGGGACCCCTGCCCCTATGGGTCTCTGATTAGGGTGGGGAAGGTCAAGGTGTGGAGCAAGGTGGGTTGGACAAATGTTTTAATTTTTTTTTCTCCTTTACATGGGGGAAAGGGGAGGGAGGCACTGCTTGTGTCAAGCTATGTCATCACCCGGGGATAGGGGGACAGTCATTTGATGAGGTCTTGAGACCCCAATGTGAGGAAAAATGTTTTGAGGGTGTTATTTGAGTGGTTTTGACAGTTCTGAGATGTCATCATCTTTGTAACACCAAGGTTGAGAAAATAAGTCCATCTTAGTGCATCCATAAGCCCAGGAACATGTTGCAAAGCTGAGTCAGAAGATTGGTTCAACCTGTTCTGCCTCCTATCCTCTGATGAGACACTTCGAGTCCTCTGCTTCCTAGATGAGCTGGCTGCTGTGTTCTTTGAGTGAAGCTGGGCATGCTGTCTACTGCACCAGCATCAGCAACTGAGGAAGCCTAGTCCAAATGCATGTACTCCAAGGTGAGACCACGTAGGTTGTGATTTCCCCTGTGGCCAGGGATTGAGTCCAACCATCTACCTGGGGAATCTCCCAAGAAAACTCACCCAGGGTGACCTCAGACTTGACTCTTAGGTATGCCAGCAAGTGCAAGGTCAGGTTCAGTCCTTCATCTGCTCTGTCAATGCACATACTAATGGATGCGGCTGCCTGGTAAGTTCTGCCCCCACCCCATCTCTCATGCAAAATGATGGATGTTGTGGCCTATCCCAGCCCAGCCAATCACAGGCCCATTCTTTGTACACAACAGCAAGCATACAGCTTTGTCAGGCTAACCCCTCAATAACTCTCACCAGGCCTTCGCTTAGCCCAGGTTTTTGTGTGTGCCAACATGTGTTGCAGCCTAGCCTGGTCTGTCCCACATCCTGTCTGGTTTTTCTGCACAACCAGGTTTATTGCAAATGGTGGCAGCTGTGCCCAAAAGCCCCCTTTGTGAACTAAGCTTGTTTCTGTTATCTAGCCTCTCGGAGGAGTCAAGGTGACTCAAAACGAATCAGCACTTTTGGAAATGGAGAGGAATCCTCTAATCTGAAGGAGGGACAACTCAAGATGATGTTGGACTGTGCAGAGGTGGATGCCTTTTTCCCAAGTGCAACAGCAGCTGTGCTGAAGGGAGGATAAGGCCCGCTGCTCCTCTGGCTGTGCTTCTCACCAGTGTGACCAGTTCACTTGGACGTAGAAGGGACGTTTTTAAAACCCAGAGCATTCTGGTATGAGACAGAATACCCCCCAACCAATTGGCACATTGGGGATCCATGAGGGAAATGTGACAATTTGTATTGGGGGCAGAAGTTAGGCCAACTAAAAGCCAGAAACTGAAGTTTTCCTTCCTCACACAATGGTCCCAAACCAGGGGCAAAACCTTTACAGAAAAAATCCTTCATGAGATCCTACACACTCCGCCAACTCTTCCAACATAAGCACTCAAGTTGTGAACTTATTAAGATATTCTTTCTTGATTCGGAGATTCCAAATTCATTTATGAAGGAAAGATTTTGAGGCTGCTGGAAGAAGCCAAGGAAAATCATTAGAGATTATTCGAGGGCATCTCTCAAGCCCGGATCAGCTAGTCATCTTTTAAGACTAAGATACCAAAGAAGAGGAAGCACCACTGTTGAGTCTATAAAGAGATTTTACCACATGAAAGCAGAAACAACATGAAAAGAACCCACTGAAAGCAGGAGCATGAACTCTTACAGTATAATGTGTGGTTACTCTTTTTAAAAAATACTTACTTATCACTTGTCATTGACTGGCAAAGCATCAAAAGTTCAAGTAGTATGGAAGTTGATCCATCATTCTTTAAGTAATTTGCTGAAGGAAGAGCCATGTTAATTTAGCTAACTCGGGAATGCTGAAACCTTCATTAAACTTATGCCTTTAATGAAGATTTACTTTTAATCCAATTTACAAGTGTTTTTTTCAGAATATCACGAAGAACTTTCCCATATCATCCATTGCTCAGTTCGCCTCAAGATGGTGGCCACAGCTTTTTGTCTCGGAGCTCTGTGGTCAGGTCCAACAACAGGCAAAAGGAAAGGGGTACAATGGCCACTGCTGGGGCCAGGGCATGGCAGTGGGGTGACCTAGGCAAAGACCTGGGGGCACAGGACACTCACATTCTGCCCGGGCAGAAGTTATGCTGTGCTAGGCAGTTATTGTTGATTCTGTAGAATATGATTTTCATCTTTCCCTGGGTGGTTAATTTAAACTAATGTTAATGTGCTTATTTGGAAATAGTGTAGGAATTCATCCACCAGGATTATCTGAAATACCAGAGAAATGTTCATGACAGAATGAGCCTGCAAGGCTCAGAGAAAAGGCTTCTCGTATATTGACTGAGCTCATATTGTATTGGATTTTCATCAAGTAGCTGCTAGTGCCCAGGAACCAAAGAAACAAACAGAAATAAAAGTGGAGGAAACCACAAAAAAAGGGCACGAGTCCAGTTAATTCTGTGAACGTGGCTTGGGGGGACCTCAGATGTACAATCTTGTTTCTGACTTTGATGTGTTTTCTGAGAGGTTCAAATCCCCAGCTAACTGATGCACATCTGTATACCCCACTTTGGAAATAGACATTAAAGGTGAGTTACAAAAATTCAAGGGTTATATGGAAAAGACAAACCAATAATGAATAATTGGGCTTTTTTCCTTTATGAGACCCCCATGTGTACCACCAAAGAAATTCTTAGCTGAAGATACAGCAACTGCTTCACTATCAGATATATTGATTTGGGATACCTCCCCTTTTTGTAACCACTTCGAACCATACCATTGAAGGTATTTGTACAGGTTTGGGTATGATCCCTTAGAGTTCAGGGGAAACGGATGGGGTTATGAGAGCTAATCCAACTCCATTTTGTATTGATGTGTTTCCTACAGAGTAAGACAAAGAAATTGGAGAATTATTACAAACAGGGAGCAGAAAGTTTCATGTAACTATTGGAAGAAAAAGATGTGGATGTTTGGAGCTTGTTTTACTCATTGATTGATTGACTACTTTGGCATTTTCCAAACTGCATATGTGGGACATGCTTATGGAAATCGAAGATGGAATTGCTGGTAAGTTAGATGGTGAAATCATACCTCATTTCCCAGAACACCAAGAATTCATAAATAAGATTGAGGTTCAATGTAAGACTTCCTCAGGATGAAACACAGACATATCAAATACAAGAACATCCAAACTGTTGATGCAGAAAAATATGTCTCATTTATAAAAGGTGAGATACAAATTCCAGTTAAATGGACTAGCGTAGGTAAATCTAGAGAATCTCTGATTCAACTCTTTTAAGAATTGCCAACAACACAAGAAGCACTCTATGAGAGGGAAAGAAAAGACTTAAATAATTTTTGATGAACTGCATGTTAAATACATGTCATGGGTTTTAGGTGCTACGATGATTTCCAGACTTTGAGGATGAGTGGCTCCTGTGGATACTCACTTTGGGGTGGTCTGGTTCCAGCTTTCCTTAGAGAGTAGATCACCCACATCATCTGTGGCTTCTGCTGTTTTTTACTGCTTAGTGATAGCATCATCCACATTATCTGAAATAGAAAATATAATGACTCTCCCTGTTGTTTTTCTCAATTACTGCCTTTGTTGCATATTCCTAAGGTTTACCTCTGTTAGATAGTAAAGACAGTTAATGCAGTTTTACACAAGTATTTTTACAATCTGATCATTCAATTTTCATAGTAATATTTACTGTTAGAAAAAAAGGATGAAAAGATTGGGTTTCCATATACTTCTGTAATTCAATCAACTGTTTTCTGCTTAGACCATCGCAACACTGAACTTTGGCAGGAGGGGAGGTCGTTCTATTCCTGGGTCCTTTAAAATGCACAGGCACAGCACTTACTTCTTTCTGTAAGTTATCTGATACAACCAACATCTCGTTCAGCATCCAAAGAGAAAAGGTGTTCTACCGAAAAATCATACTAATGTGAAATAGAAAGATTCATTAAAAGATTTGTTGCGATAATTAGTGGCCATTTTCTTTACTTTCAGACATTAAGTCTGAAATGTGTATCTCTCCCTTTTTATCATGCATCATTTCTAAACCTTAATAAATTGATTTTTCAACATTGTGCCTTTCCATGTGCTTACTAAATCATCTGTAAGTGTCCAGATGAACCCAAATTGCTGACTATAATTTTGATACACCTTCATTTCTCTTTTCTTCTAAAATTAAAACAGGTGTTATTCTGACAGTTAAGCTTAATGTGTTAGTTTATCTTTCAATGGACTATTGTTTAAAAACATTTATTTTTACTGGAAAGGCAGAGTTACAGAATGAGAAGGACACACACACAGAGAGATCTTTCATCTGCAGGTTCACTTCCAAAATGGCCTGAGTCTGGAGTTGACTAGAAGCCAAAAGCCAGGAATTTCTTTTGGATCTTCTGTGCAAGTGCAGGAAACCAAGGCTTTGGGTCATCCTGCACTGTTTTTCCCAGGCTATAGCAGGGAGCAGGATGGGCAGTGCAGCAGCCAGGACAGGAGCTGGCATCCACTTGGGGTGGTAGCACAAGAGATGGAGGCTTAGTCTAACTCTACCATGGTGCCAGCCCTTCAATTAACTCTTTTAAATGCTAAAATTAGATGCTACTTTATTATATCATCAATAGCTGATTTAAAAAAAATGCAGATACTTCAACCAAAAAAAAAAGTCCTTAAGCATCTTAAATGGTACCCAGGGCAGCAGCAGGTACTCTTGAGTTAGGTTTTATCTTTATTGGGTGGGCAAAGAAACTTGTTGCTATTTTTTTTCCACCAGTATCATTTGGGCATATATAACATTGGTCATTGGATATGCAAAATTATGAACTTAAAGTTTACAATTCTATAGATTTATTGAATTTCAAGTTCCACCTGCATTTGCCTTGGGAGGAAGAGGTCAAGTGATTTTGTGGACCTTCCTACAGATTCTCTGTTGCTAACAGCCAAACTCAAGCAGAGTTCAGAAGCAAGCAACGTTCGTTCTGAATAACAGGAACATGACGCTTGGCATTCTGTTCCACCTACAGGCAAAGTAGAAAGTAGAGACAGTGAGCATTATGGGCAGAGAGAGACACATTGGCAATAACAATAGAACCTACCCATTGAAGGGGATGAAATTCAGAGAAGTTACCTTGCTCAGGTCGACGCTGCAAGTCTGTATCTAAAGCCTAAAATGTACTGCCTCTAAAATGCACTAAATAATGAAATTAGTAAGGAGTTAAAAGGGAGAGAGACAAATAACATGCCTAGATTGTGCATAATTATTGGAAAAGCAGAATTTTCAAAACATGAAAATAGTTTAGATTTTACTTTAATCCTTCAAAGTATAAATGATTTGCTTTAAATCTGCTTTGAAATTTTAGAAATAGATGTTTGGAAAAGTTAATGTTTAATTGCAGTCAGTAATGGAAACCATGTGTGCACTGTGAAGTTCAGAATCAGCACTTACTAATCACATCAAAGCAAACATCCAAGTCAGGTAGTGCCTGCCCTGAATTATGGGAAACTTTTTGCTGTTTCAAGCTATTTGACTATCTACCCCATTAATCAAATTAACTAAATAGCCATGAACCTGCTGCTTCACTTTGTGATGTGCGTCCTGCTGGGCCAACTCCCTGATTTGCCTCCCGGGGCTCCACATGGCGTTATTTATTTCTTACATCCAGTTAAGCACTAAGTCATATCCATTCTGCTTCCATATATACCTATGGAAAATGTGCTCTTCCGTGCACATGCACACCCTCCATTCTAGGCTATCATCAAATCTTTCTAATTGTTCTCCCTATAATGACTTTGGCATTATCCCTAATCCATGTCCAATATCAGAGAAAGGTAATTGTTTCATAAAAGGTAGCATAATTATGATCTTCATGCTTAAAGTGGGTAAAAAAAACCCTCAGGGGAGAAAAAAGGGGGAAAAATGTCTATGAGCTCCTCTTTATTGATTGTTAGTGCTTCTTCATTCATTAGCTTTCAGATCCCAGATTTCCTGGGGGAAGCCTTTTCTGTGCTCTGACCATTAAATTCCCAGCAGGCATTTTCAAAACAGGCTGCCTTTCACCTTAGCCAACAGCTTTTATTACACTGATTATTAGTTATTCAGCATTTGATTTCCTAGCCAGTCTGCAAAGCTCTGAAATGCCAGGGACCACGTTGATCATGTTTACCGGTCTGTTTACAGGCCTCAAGCCAATGCTCAGTGTTAAATATTGAGTTGATCAATTAAAGCATAGCTGTGCTTGTACTTTAAACAAACTTGAGATAAATGAATTTCTGTCATCTGCTATCTTCGTTGAAAGATCATAGGGGGGGCTTTGAGCTTTCATTTTACCAACAATGTTCAACTTATTGCTGACTAACAAAGCAAGAAGTGTTATAAAAATCGAAGCTGTAACTAAATCCTTCCGAAGAACTCTTGAGATCTCGAGCCGTCTACACAATGTTCCTTCAGATGACCAACACACTTTGTACAATCGCAGGGAAAATCTACCTGAGACAAGAGTTAGATTAAAATGAACTGTTTCCGGAGTGTAAAGATGGAATGTTCTAACATCTGCCAGACAAAAGAACTCCTTGTTCTGAAGAGAAGCATGGATTTTCTGATCCATGGTTAGTTCAGATTCTGAAAAAAAACAAATAATCAATGAGATAAAATGACCCCTACTTTTCTCACGTGGGCTGTGCCAGTGTTTTAGCTGCAAGTTTTGTGAATTTGTACCTTCGTTTGGCCAATGCCTTGCCACGGTTTCTTTGGGAAACTGCTATTGCACTGCGAAGAAGAGGTGTACATTGGAATTCCCACAGTTTCATAATGCGAGGAATAGAGTGGGAAGAAGTCAGGCTGAGGAAACTTTCTCAGATAACACACAAGAGACACCCGTTTGTCTTTCTGCCTCTAAAATAAATTAATTAAAATTTCAATTGCATCAATAGAGTACTGAGTGTCGCTTTTTTCAGCTTTTAGCCTGTTACGACCAATGGGCTGAGCAGGTGCAGCAGCAAGAGGACAGGGAACACATTTTAACTTGACTTTATTTCATGACCTTTAGTGCCCCATTGTTTCTGTCTGGCATTCCTGACAGGATGTTCAATCCATGGGTTGCTTCAGCATCTAAAATATCTTTACCAAGATCTCCTCTCATACCTTCTCTTGGCTTGTGTTCAATAGTTCCAGATCCGGCATCATAATCGGTGTGAAAAATAGCAGGACCTCCACAATTGTGTGGCTTGGGGGGGCATTCATTTATTGGAATTCAGATTAAAAATGAGGAGGTAGGAACGAACAAGCTTAACAGATGAAATGTAAAAATTAAAACGGAAAAATCACCCTAAAGAAACAAAAAGGGAAATTTAGTCTTTTGTTGAGTGCTTGGAATGCAATCCATTTTTATCAATCTCTTTCCTTAATTTGTTTTAGCTTGCATGTATATAGTTGTCATAGAAAATTAAACTACTTATGTGTGTGAAGCAATTAAAAAGTGCCTCTTGGCCTCTTAGCTTTATGCCAAGCATAGTGGGAGAAGTGACCTGGAGTTGCCTTTAATGACGAGGAAGAAGTAAAAACTGTTCTTGTCAAACTCCCTGTTGCTTTGTTAGTTCTTAGACACTACAGAGAACTCAAGTTTCTGTGGTATGAAGTGCTCATTTCACATACATGTAAGCCTTGCTGGCTGGCGACTTTGAAAACTTTGATTATCCCCAATTGGAAACATGGCATGCAACACTGTTTCCTAGGTTCTTTGGCAATAACCTTGTAGCTTTTATCTTAATACTGATCTAGTAGCTTTTATCTCTATATTCAGGACAATTTAGCTAATTCCATCAGGCCTCTTTTAAGACCTGTCTGTTCAGGGTGAAGGACTGTCGTTGATTCAAGACCACAAAATTGCACAACTGTGGACAACACACCGCTGAAGACTCCAGGTCTGACAGCAGCGGACTCAAGGAGTTTCAAGTGGCTTCCTGCGGTTCTCACAAAGGGATCCACAGCTGTTACAAGATTCCTTCCTCCAACATCTTCTTTTGAAATGTGGTTCATTAAACTACCAATGTAGACAGGTGCTGCAAAATGTTACCACCACTACCATTCTCTTTGCCTACAGATAAAGAAAACAATGTGAGAAGCTTCTTTTCCTCCCTAAAGCTCTGATTCACATAGTGAGCACTGGCTTACAAAGGAGGAAAGATATATTCTAGGACAACAAAACCAACCCTTCTGTTCTAGAAAGAACGACAAGAAGGAAGCCTTTTACCATCTGTCCCCACGTTGGGCATCCTTGTGCTATGTCTGAGTGCTTGGTGGTCTTGAAGGATATCAGGAGAGGATGTGTTTATCTGACCCACTCACCTGGAAGAGTGGCAGCTTAGTGAAGGCCCCAAGCAGACATCTGAATAGAAAGAGCAAAAGCAAACCATTTTCATGTTTATTTTTGTTAAAGATTTATATATTTTCAATACAAAGTCAGATATACAGAGAGGAGGAGAGACAGAGAGGAAGATCTTTCGTCCGATGATTCACTCCCCAAGTGACCGCAATGTCCGGTGCTGTGCCAATCCAAAGCCAGGAGCCAGGAACTTCTTTCCAGGTCTCCCAAGTGGGTACAGGGTCCCAAGGCTTTGGGCCATCCTCGATTGCTTTCCCAGGCCACAAGTAGGGAGCTGCATGGGAAGTGGGGTTGTCAGGATTGGAACCAGCACCCATATGGGATCCTGGTACATGCAGGGTGAGGACTTTAACCACTAGGCTATCGCACTGGGCCCCATTGTTATATTTGTGACTCTAGAGAATGAGGTGGATAGAGCAGTACTCACATATCTACATGAACTTTACACATTTTAAAATCATAAAGTTTTACAAGAACTGAATCGCTTCTCAATGTGAAACTGTACCTGTGTAGGAAGACAAGCCAGGACATGAAGCATTAGGAAACAATTCAAATATCAAAGAGCTCCAATCTCCAGTGAGAAGAATCCAGGCAATAGACTCAACTATTGTGTGAAGTGCAAAACATTTAGGAACAGATAATGCTAAAAATCTATAAATACGCCAGCTGAAACCTTTTAAGTGCATAACAGCGAGAAGCAGTTTTCCCACTCCTCCCCCTCCCCCCACACACAGGAGTTCTGTAGATTTCTGCTTTTACTTGCATCAAAATGTTTTTTATATATGCTGTTTTGTTTTAATTTTCACCCTCCTGATATGCACCATTAATTTGCACTTAATTCAACACAAAAACTTGAATGTGGTAACACATATTCCTTTTTCTTTTAATTAGAAAGTGAAATATAAAGAGAGGAGGAGAGACGGAGAGAAAGATCTTCCATCCACTGATTCACCACCCAAGCTTCCACAATGGCTGAAGCTGCACTGATCCGAAGCCAGAAGCCAGGAGTTTCTTCCAGGTCTCTCATGTGGGTGCAGGGTCCCAACGCTTTGGGCCATCCTTTACTGCTTTCCCAGGCCAGAAACAGGGATCTGGATGGGAAACAGGGCCGCTGGGATTAGAACCAAAGCCCAAGTGGGATCTCAGTGCTTACAAGCAAGGACTTTAGCTGCTAGGCTTCTGCTCTGAGCTCCATTTACTTTTTCTTAAAGATTTAGTTATTTGTATTGGGATGGCAGATTTACAAAGAGAAAGAGAGACAGAAAGATCTTCCATCTGTTCATTCACTCCCCAAGTGGCTGCAACAGCCATAGCTAAGCCAGGAGCCTGGAGATTCTTTCAGGTCTCCAACACGATTGCAAGGTCCCAAGGCATTGGGCCATCCTCTACTGCTTTTCCAAGCCACAAGCAGGGAGCTGAATGGGAAATGGAGCAGCTGGGACCTGAATAGGTGCCCATAATGAGGACTTAGCCACTGAGCCACTGTGCTGGACCCAATACATATTCTTTTGTATGACATCCACATAATTACATTTCAAAAACACTGCAATTCACATACAAATGTGGACAGTTATTGTAAGATCGCAAATATTTGGTTACCTGTATTTACACCATGACATGCAAATACATTGTAACCCAGGAAATGTAACTGTGTATCCCTATTTGTTCACTTTTAATTATTTGAAGAAATTTGAGTTTGCCATCGCTTCTAAGATCAAGTGAAATTTGAGTTTGCTGGTGAAAATAGGTTTGATGAGCTGACATTTCAACTGAAAAAAAAAAACTCTATCTGCCAACCAGAAAAACCAAAGCCCTGCCCAAGGGTAATCATTACACTGTAGCTTGACACAGCGTTTTACTGGAAAGATGATTATCTACTTCGGCTAACAGCCCTTTAAAATGTGAACTCCATATGGTTTTATGAACACAAGTTCAACAATTTCAGCAGTAGCTGATTCCAAAAGGAGTTAGGTGCTGCTATCATACCACTGAATGGAGTGGTTAGCATTTAGAAAACAGGGAGAGACGAGCAAAAGACATTTCCAACTGGACTGCTGTCATTCAACATGGAAACTTGTCATTAATTTAAAGGGAGGAAATTGCTATAGAAATGATTTTCTCTGTGCACACTAGAAAACACAAAACATGAAAGAGCAGCTTTTCAAAATTCTTGGAAGTAACCGTTTTGTGGGGCTTGTTAACCAGGAAAGGGAAATTGAATAGCATCTTCACAGAATGACTCTGGCAAGCTTCAGAGCCCCAGCATGTTGGAAACCTAGTTTTGCCTGCCTGTGCAGGCTGCTTCAGTAAGCAAACACACAATGCCTGCAGCAGGGAAAGAACCAGCTATTCACTCCTTCTCTCTTCTTCCTCTATTTCCACTCCCTTCCCCTTTCCCTACTTCCTCTGCTGCCAAGAAAAGCATTGTGCATGCAGCAACAATAAAGTAACTCAATGACTGAGATGGGAATGGCAGTTGTGGGTGTGGATATGTCAGAGAGAAAGTTTACAATAATCCTGTCTTGGGATCCTGCTATTTCTCCTTCCACTAAAAGGATTTGACATCGGCTTTAGTCTGCAAGCAAAAAAAAAGATCATTTTGATTATTATGCACTATTATACCAAAGTCACTCAGAGACCACCCCTCTCCTCGCTCCTTGCTACCCTGCCCAGGGGATCCCAAGAAGAGTATCTTTGTGGGGTGTCTGCATGAAAGCTTGCATCTTCCAACCTTTGCTCTATGCTGAATGCAAGTATTTGAACACTGTAACTAAATATCAGAAATTTGAGTTTTCACATTCTTTTTTGCTTTTTGATTATGGGTCCTTTAAGACTTCCTGAGCATTGCCAGCGGACTGACAGCTATGCAGGGTTCCTCTGCTCTCCCCCAGCTCTGACACTTAGCACAATCAGATCCGAGGTTGAAGACCTGGACTCATTCTGTTACTGAAAATGTGATCTTGACTACACTCTTGATTGATCCATTGCCTACAAACGCTGTGTTTTAGACATTCATCCAATTATATGATTCCATGAAAACTGAGTAATATTAGGACTTCCATTTGAAATTTAAATAGTTTCATTGAGTTTCACAATGGAAAGATCCCATCAAAAGCAAATCTGTTAAAGGCAAGAGGGACACATATGAAATGCATGAATTACCTGAAGCTCTGACAGTGCTAAGCGATGGATGCAGGAATTAATACTGCAAACAGGTTTTGATATCCAGATTGCAATTTTTTATTTAACCAATATTCTTAGTATTCAAATTGATTAACAAAACAGAAAGTGTCTAATGCTGTAAAGTATGGTCTGATGGACAAGTCTGACTGAGAGTGACCTTTCCTGGAAGGCCAGATGAACTATGAAAACCAGTGACTCACTGAGTCTCTCTTAAGGATGCAGCCCTGCCTATTAGCCCTGCTTTGCAAGAATAAAGCAAAGCTATATATCTTTTTGCCTATTGTATGAACGGGCAATGTCTATGAATCTGCCTTGAGGACCAACAATCCCCTATTGTCTTTCAAGACTCCTCTGTTTAATATTTTATACTACTCTTGTGAACTCTGAACTAGAAGATTGAAGCATGCATTACCGTATTTCCTGTTGTCCTTTCGAGTCAGCACAAATCGTGAAACATCAGATGCAGTCTACTTTCTCCAAACATTGTTTCAGGTGGATTACTAATAGGATCACAGTGGTTACCTTTCCATTCACAGGTGTCGCTATGTTACACCAATGTAAATACCAAGAAACACTCATGGTAATAGTATTTTTTGCATTTGAGTTATATATTAAATGTTTTAAAGAATTCCACTGTTAGATCATCTTTGAAAATTGTTCTCCAAGAAGACAATGGCTCTCTAATTCATCAGTTCTGCCATTTTGTATTTCTGTATGTTGTGACTTTACTAAAGAAAATTATAGATATTACAAAAGTAAAAATTAAGAAAATCTACACATATTCTCACAGATCTTACTGTAAAGATGACTCCAAGATGCACGTGAGTAAAAAAATTATATACAAGCTTTTTGAAGAAGGAGTCTTACCTTTCTCTCCTTTTAAGGAAAAAGAGGAGGTAGATTAGTGGCCACTGATTGTAATACAACCACATGCCTTGCAGATTAAGAGTGATTACTCAGTGGTGTTGGCAAAAGACAGGAATAGGGACTGGAATGTTGGGCTATGACTGGAAGACGGAGGGATGGTAAGAGCGGGGAGGAGTTGGAAGGATTTTCCTGGCAAAGAATCAGGTGAGGGGAGTGGATGCATCTGCATGGAAGTGTAAGACTTTTTTTTTTATATTCATCCAAAAACAAACCTCCCCCTTAA
Organism: Ochotona curzoniae; assembly: GCF_017591425.1. Classification (NCBI taxonomy): domain Eukaryota; kingdom Metazoa; phylum Chordata; class Mammalia; order Lagomorpha; family Ochotonidae; genus Ochotona; species Ochotona curzoniae. The sequence goes on from NW_024465582.1 coordinate 27,584,870, forward strand.
TCACTAGTGTATTTCCATCAATGAAAGGTTCTTCCAACCTGCAAGGCTTTCTCTGAGTCACCTTTGACTCAGAGATGCACGGGAAGTTAGGATTTGGTGAAGTCTTAGAGACACCTCATCTAATCCCTTGCCTCTACAAACATGGATGCACATTTTTAAGAAGCCCTGCTTTCTGCACATTCACATTACAAGTAGCAGAGCTAGGTCCGACCCTCAGTCTCATAAACCCTTACTGAGTGCTCACTTCTTCCTTTTACATCAATTTCGGCTCTGCTCTAAAATTATACCTTAAGAGATCCATGCCACCAGGATCCCTGACCCAGTTTATTATATTTACTTTGAGCTTACTTAGACATTAACTTCTGAAGAAAATCCTTGTTAAGTGTTAATGATATCAGATAATAAAAAAGTAGTTGAGATTTCAAATAAGATAAAACTTGAGTGTAAATCCCTCTCTACTGTCTAAATGAATATGTTACTTGACTTCTTTGAAATTCATTTTCTCCATCAGTAAATTGGGAATTATGATCAATATAAGATTAAAATGGCAAGGTTGACATTGTGGCAGAGTGGACTACGTGGGTGCTTACGATGCTGTCATATTATATTAGATGTCATTTCTAGTCCTGATTGCTTCATTTCTAATCCAGCTCCCTGCCCTGTGCCTTGGAAAGCAGTGAAATGGCTTTCGAGGGATTTGGGCCCCTGTCACCCAGCCAGAAGACTTGGACAGACATCCATACTTCTTGCTGTGGCCTGGCACAGATCCGGCAGTAATGGTCATTTGGGAAGTAAATCAGCCAATGAAACATCTCTTTCTCTTCCACTCTCTGCCATTATCTTTCAAATAAAAAGTAAATCTTTAAAAAAAAAAAATCTTAAACAGTGGGTATAGTAAGAATGGCATGGCCTCATGTATAGTAAGTTGTCTGACAAGTAAAAAAAAAAAAAAATTTCAAAATATGTAAACCCCCTTCCTGGAATTCACCTTTTGTAATTTGAATCCAACACACTTTCCAATTGCTCACTGCCGGATGAAACTAATACTGGGCAGCTTTGGAGCCCATAGACGTGAAGGTGTAGTTTCATGCTCCTTTGACTTCATCTTACCATTGTTGGTACATTAATTTGACTAAAGACAAAGATGTTAATGGTGATAATAGCCTGAATAATCTATGAGCATTACACCCTCCTCCTGAGTGTTATAACTGTTGTTACTCCTCTTTTCCTGGGTTTGCCTTACCGTTTTGTTACAATCCCTGTACCTGTCCTCGCAGGCTTGTAAAATCTGCAGCTCATCTGTGATGCACTTCAGCTGCATCTGCTAAATTTCCCATACAAATGTCAAGGTTTGGGAACCAATGAAAGGCAGCTTTCTCCTTCTTCTTCAGAGTAAGCTCTCAGCTCAGCTGGGGCACTATCCAGGGAACTAAGTGTCTCTCCTTGCCTTCCTCATCCTCTTCACAATAGGTAGATTGCTCAAGCTAACTGTATTTGCCGTAATGTTTATTAAGTTACACAAGTCCCGTCCTCCCAAATGAAGGCTAAATGCACATGAAACACTTCACACTGTACATGGAGGTGTAGGTACCTTGCTGAGGGAACACACAGGGGACGAATTTCAGCCTACACTCATCTCCAAGTCTGGAGTTGGGTATGTTACTGGATCTTCCCAGGGTTCCACTGCTTGCCAAGTTCTGTATGCACCAAATACAAGATTTTTTCAGGCTAGTTCAGATCATCTATGACATGATAGCTACTAGTTAAACCATGGTTATTATAAATACTATTACTCAGTTTAAATATAAATTGCTTTGAAGAAATTCATTTGGAACAAGCAGCTAAAATTCCAATGTTAATAACTTAAAGCTGATGGAAACACAACATGTAACCAAGAGGACACACATTGTGATCCAACCGATCCAACCGAATAATCTTTCACTGAACTTGTTTTCATTGCCCATAAAGGAGCCAGAAACAATTCCTTAATGTTGTTATCTTCATTTATGTATTTAACTTGAAAAGGAGGAGGGAAGGAGAGAGATGTCCCATCTGCTGGCTATTTCCCCCAAATACTTATGGCAAACAGGACTTGGTCAGGTTAAAACCAGGAGTCTAAGCCCTAATACTGGTCTCTCACATGGTGGGTAGCAATCCAACTATTTGAGGCAGCATTTGCTACTTCCCAAGATGTACATTATTAGGAATGCTAGGATTAAGAGTACAGCCAGTTTTGAAATCAGACACTCCAATATGTATGGGTGCATCCGAAGCAGCATCTTCACTGCCCCAGCAGATGCCGACTTCAATGGCCAAGCTTTTAAAACACAAGTATTACTGGGCCCAGCGCCATGGCCTAGCGGCTAAAGTCCTCGCCTTGAACGCCCCAGGATCCCATATGGGCGCCGGTTCTAATCCCAGCAGCTCCACTTCCCATCCAGCTCCCTGCTTGTGGCCTGGGAAAGCAATCGAGGATGGTCCAAAGCTTTGGGACCCTGCACCCGTGTGGGAAACCTGGAAGAAGTTCCTGGATCCTGGCTTCGGACTGGCATAGCATCGGCTGTTGCGGTCACTTGGGGAGTGAATCATCGGACGAAAGATCTTCCTCTCTGTCTCTCCTCCTCTCTGTATATCTGACTTTCCAATAAATAAATAAATCTTTTTTTTAAATAAATCTTTTTTTAAAAAAAAAAAAGTATTACTTTAAAAGAGAATATGCCCCCTTTATTTTCATTAACCATCCTATATCTGACTTAGTATCTGCCCACTTTGAGAATCAGTGCAATGTCGCCCTTAAAGATTTCCCATGGACCCAGATGTTTCGAAGAATGGAACTTGCATTATTTTCAACATATTGTTTACCCAATACTATGTCAATTAATTCCATAATGTTGTATATTGATACTGAGGTTTTGTTGGAGCTTTTAACTGACCGGATCTTTACTCTGTTAGCCCTATCTTCAGACTAGAGAAGGTCTCCCCAAGAGGCCACTGAACTTATCTGGACAATAAGATGCTGGACTTTATGCTAGATATGTGTTTGCAAGGAACGAATCTCAACTGAACTTGAACTGTGGTTATGCAACAAGGTGGAGGAATCCACCATGGGGGGAGGGGTATGGGAGGGGTGGGGGGAATCCCCAGTGCCTATAAAACTGTATCACATAATACAATGTTAACAACAATAAAAAAAAAAAAAAAGATTTCCCATGGAATAGCAGTCAAACATGGATGACACTTCTTGTGGGTAAGAATGAGAAACAAGGACAAGATGAAGGGGGGGTGGGGTGGAAGGAACTTTCCTTCCCACTGTAAATGCTGCACAATGAAATTCTGAAATTCACAGACATGACATCATTAGTTTCTGGTTTCGCAATGAAGTCTTAGTCGATAGAGCTGGTCATAAAAGAATGAAGTGAAGCTGCAGCCTGCATTTAAAAATTTTAAACTCTGCACAGCTATTAATTTTTAAGATGTGCCTTTTGAAATATATTCTGCAAGAGTTCTGGAATCTTTTTTCTGGAAACTAAAAGGTGGCTAAAGAATGTATCTAAGAAATGCAAGATATTTGAGTTATTTATTTTGTTACATCTGATTGCAATAAAAATGTAGAATGTTACATTCCCATGCAAGACTTTATATTAGCTTCGAGCAAATTGAACAGTCATCAAATGGAATTAAAGAACTGCCTAATGCCTACTGTTTATGTACATTTTGAGATACATTTTACTACTTTGAGAGTAGCTAGAGAAAAGAGGTACAAATATTTTAGTTGCAAAAAGTAATTTCAAGAATTCTGCTCAACAAATTACACTGAGAGTCAAGGATTTTGACAGAAATCATTTAAGGAATAAAACATGCAGCTCAAGGACAAGTGCAGCATGTATCAAAAAAACAGAGCTATTTGTCAAGGTTACTTCTCTTGTGCCCATAGAACTTGAGAAAAACATATGGAGAAAATATGTGGCTAGCCTGTAGCCCAGTTGAAACATAATAAACCATTCCCACTTCTGTAATGAATTATTTGCTCAGCATCTCAAAATATATTCAACACTTGAGAAGGTACAATCGCAATAACTCTAAACTACTTGAATGTGTTTCAAGAATCCTCTGTGACCTAATAGACAAATAAGGTGTGGTGGGAACTGATGTAGAAAATCAGGATCCAGCCAGCACCTAGCAGCGTGTTGTCTAGAATGGAATACACGATGTCAATCTCAACCAAAAAAGCAGTCAAGGACATGGGAAACTAGCCCTGACCAAGAGGAGCTCCAGTGTCTCACCACATAGTCAAGGAAAATGAGCAATCCTGTTTTTCCTGACTGCCGGGGTGGGGGAGTCATTTCTTCCCGTCCATTTGAGAGTAAGATTCCCAACACATTTGTCATGAATGCATTCTGCTTCAAGCCACAACGATTCCAACTAAGCAATGCTTTCCATAGTCTAAGGGCTTGATTTTCTTTACATAAGAACATGTACAGACATAGGCAGCCACGGGCGATAGAGTGCTACAGTTTGTCACTCACCTGCCAATGTGCCTTCTTGGATTACTGTTTGGGTCATTTTAGCAAGTGGTTGTCTTCCTCACAGTTATGCTGTAGGCACAGATGGCTGTGGCCAAGCAGGAAGAGCGAAAGGAGACAGAAGAACAGCAAAAGCTCAACGCAAGTGATGCTGCCACTCTAAACAGCTTTCCTAACCAGAGACTTTCATGAATATCTCGGAACAGAATGATGTACTAAAGCCGCTCTTGCTGCCTAATAGGCTGGACACATATTGTTTTTATTAACGCATGTTATTTACCACTGGCTAAATAGCAAGGATTGAAGAAGGAGATAGACAATGGGCAAGTAATAAACATCATCACATCGGGTAGCTGAGAGTCAGTGATTACCAAAAGCAGACAGTCTCAAGCTTGTCCACCCATCTCCCTGAAAGTGTCCTTCATAAAAGGCTGCTAAGCCTAATACTATCACCTTTAACAGCACAGGGTGTGAGCTAAACTCTCCACCTGATCTCTTATGAAATGACAGAGTCAAAGCTTAAGTCGGGAGAATGTTTTCTGTCTTCAGTTATAGAAAGTTAAAAGTTAAACAAAAGTTGGCTTGGAAGAAATGTTCCAAGTTAGGGGTCCCCAAAATACAGCCATTTGCCAAATCTGTCCTCTTCCTATTTTTGTAAATAAAGTTTGGAATGCAGATGAGTCCATTCATTTACATATTATCTGCATGCTGCTTTTATCAGCACAGATGAATAGCTGCTACACAGACCATCTGTACTACAAAGACTGAAATATTTATTGCATGTTCTTTTACATAAAAACTTGGCTGACCCCTGTCCTACATGAGAGACCGTGATGGAATTTACCAAATTATCACAGTATCATTCCTCACTTCGCCACTCTTCTTAGCACCCAGGCATGGCCATGAGAACATGTTAACTAGATGACTGCTGGGATACGTTAAAAAAAAGTCTTCTACTAAAAAGGCAGTCAGAGCTGCTCCATTTCCCTCACTGTAACAGACAACTCCGGGCCATGAGAGGAAACCCCAAAAGCCTAAAAGTGTCTGTCTCCAGACTTCCTATTTTGTAAGAAGCACAGATCCCTATTTGTGTAAATACTTTGTTGGACTTGCTGTTCTTTGTAGCTCAAAATTTCCCTAATAAGACAACTTATATGCAAGATGACTTTTCTAACTCCCAACTAGGTTCTCATAAGAAAAGCTTGGAACGCATTGTAAAATATTGTGTGGTTGTTCCAAGGGCTGTCAACTTTTTCTCTTAGATAATGAATTTCATTTTATTCAAGTTCCAAATATGACACCATGGTTTAAACAAGATATCTGGGCTCTGCTGGTGTTGAACATTATGTTTATAACTCTTACATTCCTTTGAACAAGTTGCTTGACTTCCCTGGGACATTATATACCTAAATCATGTAGGCTTTGAACAGCTCAGTTGACTGATCTAGAATGTTCTCATCTATAGAGTAGAAGAAGCAGTACGGCTATCCCACTATCTTTGGCCTGCCAAAGATGATTTGTCTGAAGATTATTTGAAATTGTGACTGTATAGTACTCCACTGGAAGGACTTGAATTGTTGCTATCACATTCGTAAATTTAATTTCCTTTCTTCAATTCTTTGGTTTATAAGGAAAATCGCAGGTTTAAACAATTATAGGTATCCTAGGCTAACTTGAAACAAAGGAAAAAAAGGAATAAGCTTTAGTTTTCTACTAAAGAAAGTATACATTTAGAGAATCATATATTCAGAAGTCTCATCTTTTGGAATTTACCTTCTCAAGGACAGCTTTATGGAGCAGCTGGTGTCCCATACGGGCACTGATCTGAGAACCAGCTGCTCTGCTTCTGATCCAGCCCCCTGCTATTGTGTCTGGGAAAGCAGTTTAAAAGATGGGTCAAGTGCTTGGGTCCTAAATCCATGTGGGTGACAGAAAAGAAGCTCTCAGCCTTGGCCTGACCAAGCCCTAGCCATCTTAGCCTTTTGGAAGTAAACAACCAGATAGAATAGCTCTCTCTCTCTAGTGGTCTCTCCCCCCCCCCTTTCTGGTTTCAATAAATAAGAATCCATCTTTAAAACAAAAAAAGAAGCTCTTCCTTCTCCAAACTTACTGAACAAGTGACTGTACTTCCCTTCCCACGCAGATGAATCTTAAGTCTTCCCATCTTTATCCCCTTCCATTTATCCGCTTATGCATTGCTTTCTTTGTCTTCAGATATAAACACAAATCATTAAATCAGCAAAAAATACTTTGAGTATCTCTTATTCTCATCACACACACACACACACACACACACACACACAGAGAGACATAAAACAACAATGATAAAAGCAAAATCAGAAGTGTTTTTAGTTTAGTAAGTAATTGTCCCCTGTGAGCACAAGTCTATGAGCTGACATACAGAATGTGACAATTTGAAAGCCAGACATTTTATTGATTTTTATTACTTGGAAAGGCAAAGAGAAAGTGATTCAGACAGAAAGAAACTTGCATCCACTGGTTCACTGTTCAGATGACCTCAACACCCACGGATATGGGCATCGTAATTGGCTTCTAAACTTCTTCATCAAAAGTCTGTCTATAGAGGCAAATACCACACATGGCACAAAAAGGTAAGTCTCTATATATGGTGCTGGCATCCCAACTGGGCACTGGTTCAAGTCCTGGCTGCTCCACTTCTGATCCAGCTCTCTGCTAATGGCCTGCCAAAGTAGTGAAGAGTGGCTCAAGTCCTAGGCCCCTGCATTTACCTGGAAATCCTGGAAGAAGACACTGGCTCCTGGCCTCAGGCTGGTCCAGCTCTGGTTCTTGCCATTTGGAAAGTCAACCAGCAGATGGAAAGTCTCTCTCTCTTCTTTTCTTTCTCTCCTTCTCTCTCTGTAACTCTGCCTTTCAAATAAAAATAAAGTAAATCTATATGATTGAAATTTGAAAAAAGAAAGCTGTCTCCAGAGATTTTCATAACACGTGATTGTGTGGAATTTTGGCATGACAGTTCACTGTACATACGATATATTGCACAGCATCCTCAGCAATGATCCACGCCGTCTGTGACATCATAAATACCATACTGCCACATTAAGAAAGATTCATATTCTCTCTATGAGGAAGAAGAAAGTCCTAAAAAGTAGACTCCTGTCAATTCACGTTAACTTTTGCTGCCAATGACTCAGGTCAAGTAGTTTTGTCTCTAACTGAATTACAGAATTCTTGTATGACATTTGTAGATATTTTGAATTTTAAAAGCATAAAGAAAGGCGTGTAGGCCTGGAGCAGGAATTCAGTAAGGCATGATGCCGTCTAGACAGACTATCAAGCCCAAATGGTATTTCTCTCAAAATAACCTTTGAAGCACATAAACTAAGCCGAGTACAGGCACATGTGTGCCCAGATCAGTTTTTGTAAACCATGTAGAGAAATCGCAAAGAGAAAGGTCTATTCAATATCCTGCTCCTGACTCCAAACTTCTACATGAGAAGATGCCAGATCTGACAGCTTGCAAGCAAAGGCTATGGCCTATTGACCAGATCCCATTTCAACAAATACGACAAGAGGATTAGTTTTACAGCTTAAAAGTCAAAGTACTGGCTTTCTTTAGTTTCCTTTTTTTGTGGTTTTGAAGATGTGACTTCAGTGAGTAGATTAAGGAATGTGTTCATTCAAAGATTGAAGAAAAATGAAAATGTTCATTCTCCTACATTAGTTCAATTTTTAAGTTGACCCGGCACTTGGAAAATTAATCTATTCTCAGGATATAAACCAAGCATTGTGGCTTTGACACTCTCTTCAACAAAACAAGTGCAAAGCTGGGAACTAGATTATTGTTGATATCATGGACAAGTGGGGAGTAAGTTGAAGTTTGATGAAGAGTTTCTATAGGCTATACTGAAGTGATAGTCAAAATAATAGACAATTTACAAATTTCCAAATTCGCGTTTTAGCCCAAATCTAAAAAAATCTTAAGTAAACCTGTCACTGGGTTAAGGCTCCTGCTTCAGTTATGACATCATGCTGATGTCTTCACTCATTGGGATTTATTTTGACTTTTTGAGAGATTCATCTTCTTTAGGGTCAAGGACAAATTTCCATTTCTTGCAACGTGTTTTGTGGCATTTTCATGCAGATTATTGAGTGCATAGCTGTAGCGGAGTGAGTGAGAGCAGACTGAGTGCAGGCTAGCCACCCTCATCTGCCTCCTTAGCTGAGACTCCAGGCCAGGTTCAAACTCAGCACTCTGTTGGGCATGGTGGAGAGGTCACCAAAGACACAGAAAATTGGCTAAAATCAAGGACTCTTCTGCTAGATCAATCTTCTAAAACAGTAATTATTTAAAATGTTTATGTTGTCTAAATTTCAGGACCCCAGAGCAAAGTACTTGTTTTCCCGCTGTAGTTACCAACACCCTACACTCCAGCTATGCTTCCCTGTATTCATCCAGCAGCCATTGCACTGTCTGGATTAGTCACAGCCTGCTTGCCCCTCCAGATCTATCTACCTTTGTCTGCCCTGCCCTGGGCTTCAAAAAAAAAACTGACCTTTACTGATTGTGATATGGATGCCCTTGTCCTCTGGTTGAGTTTGATCAGTGGGAGATGAGAAGGCTGGAGATAAAGAGAGAGATGATGTGTCTTTCAAACCCAAATCCACACCCTCACAGCCTTGCTGTTGCTCATCTAGGACTACATTTTGAATCGCAGCTGGAAGGAAAGGCTATGTTCTATTGATATTGATATTGTGGAATATTGATATTCCACATGGCTCTGGCTCTCTTGCTCTCTGGAGACCCAACAATACTTGCCCTCACGCTGACATACACTCACCCCAGGTGGCAAGGCTTTTCATTATTGCTTTATCCTCACAGCTACCTCATCCATGGCTCCCTCCCTTAACTCAGTCCGCACCTGTGCAGAGTGAAGTTTGATCACCAGACTCTCTCCATTTAAGCCGAGTGAGCTATGTGCTTCCACTTCATTCCACCACAGCGACTGTCAAAGGCATCCTGTTCTCTCCTAGTGCAGCTCATGGTTTCTCTCTCCTAAACATCACTCTCCTTCAGCCTTCTTCACATTACTTGTAGAGTGAGCTCAGAGTCAAGCCCTGCGTACTAATTACCATGTTGTGCCTCTACCTACCTCTCCATCCTTATCTTCTTAAGCAGTGACTATCCTAAACTTGTCAAAACGCCACCACCCCAGGACCCATGACTCCTCTGTATCTGTGCTGTGCTTCCATTGCTCCTTCTACTTCCGAATACCCCTGGCATGAGCTGAGCAAGCGACTGAAGACTCAACCAAGAATTATTTTATCCACAAGACGTTTTTTTGAATCTGCAACTTCTCCCTTCCACTTACTGATTCTGCTCTATTGCACCTTACCTTGTTCTGGTAGCCAGTAAAAAAAAAAAAAAAAAAAAAATCCACCAAAACACCTGTTAGATTTTATCATACTTACTTTCTCTCTTGTCATCGCCCCATCAGTGCCTTTATTATTATTATTATTATTATTATTATTATTATTTATTTGTATTGGAAGGACAGATTTTCAGAGGGGAAAGACAGAGAAGATCTTCCATTCGTTGATTCACTCCCCAAGTGACCAAAACGGCCGCTGCTGTGCCAATCAGAAGCCTGGAGCCTCTTCCGGGTCTCCCACATGGGTGCAGAGTCCCAAAGCTTCGGGCCGTCCTTGATTGGTTTCCCAGGCCGCAAGCAGGGAGCTGCATGGGAAGTGGAGCAGCCGCGATTAGAACCGGTGCCCATATGGGATCCCGGCACATGCAAGGTGAGGACGTTAGTCTCTAGAATATCACGCTGAGCCCAACTCATCAGCACCTTGAATGTGAAAGTCCAAACCCCCATCACTACAGGAAAAAAATACATATTCACTTAATTCATTCAAAGAACTAATCATGTAAAAGAACCAAATAACTTTTGAAAAGGCAGGCAGACCAGAAAAAGACATTTTCTTGCTCACATTGGAAAGCTTTTTGTAAAGCTCAGGCACAGAGTGGCTTTTGAGCTTCAGAAGGCACTGCCCTGTGTTATCCCAGAGGTCTGAGGATGGGCGCCATCCGTGTGATGATGGTCCAAGGAATGAATGCAAATACAGTTCTTATTAAGACGTTTTTAAAAGAAACAGAAAACCATGAAGGGAAAATAATGTAAAAGTCTAAAAAAAAAAAAACCAGATGCAGAAAGAAATAGACTGTTTATCCAATTTGAAAAAAAAAAAAAAAACAAATAGAATGTAGTTTCATTAGGCCTGCTTTTCGGCAGCCAGTGCTCATGACTGCTCTATCCAAGGGTAATTCAAGACATGTCAGATGGATAATCGCATCATTGAAAATCTACTAGAAAATTTACACAATAAAAATAGACAAAGTTGGACACAGAAAATCCTATAGATTTTTAAGGCTTTTCATACTTAACTAGTATGTGTTGAGTATCTCTTCTAGAAGTAGTGGAAGAGTTGGGAGAGCTAGCAGCACTCTAGCTCCTGATGTCAGAGCTTACTGTCCCGCAGAGAGGGAGATGCAGCCAGTGTTACTGAATTCATATGTTGGATACTCGGCATGTGTCAGTCACCACTCCAAAAAGTTTGCATAGCAGTGAGCTTATTTCCACTCCTCATCATTTCACAGATCGTGGAACTGAGTTTCAGAAATTACAAGCATTCTTTCGCTTCATGTGGACAGTCGATACCAGAGCTCGGATTTAGATCCAAGCAGTTTGGTCTACCTACCTCCCCTCCCCACACTAGATCATCAGCACCACAGACAATGAGCTGCAAATTTACTTTTGTGGTTGTGAGAAGCCTGATCAATGATCTTCAGGGAATATGTTCTTTTTTCAATACCCAGGAAGTATTTAAACCCATTGTCATATATCCTTTCTAGACTTATTTGTTGGAACAGTATTTTACTACTTCGTATGAGGCAGACCTTGCCTTTTATTATAGAAACATGGAGAAAATATTATCCTGGGCCTTAAAAAACATGTGTAGGTGCGGCAGGCATTGGCAAGCTCATGGTGCTAAACTGGTCAACTGTTTCAGGCCACTACAAGCCTTCCTTTTCTTGGGTCGCAGCTCTGTTTTTCGTTAACTCACTGATGATGAGAATGGGGAAAAGTCTGACAACGGGAACAGATGATTACAATAAGCCACCAGCAGCCTCCCCTAGCACTTAGCCCACCAGTTAAAGAGAGAGAAGAGGGTCAGTCATCCTTGGGGTGTGTCAGTGAGGAAGATGAGCAGAATTACTCAGAAAGGGAAGTAAGGAATCAGACTGCTCTCAGGCCCCATCTGATGTGTTAGACTTCCTCCTAGATTCAGACACCACAACAGATGCAGACACAGTTCCAGTTTTCTTGGTTCATTTCTGAGATGATCGCCGGAGAAATCACTTCACTAGCGGCACTGAAAATAGAGATGATGGGGCCGGCACTGTGGGGTAATGGGTAAAGCCACTGCCTGTGACACCAGCTTTCCATATGGCCACAAGTCTGAGGCCCAGCTACTCCACTTTTGATCCAGTTCCCTGCTAATGGCCTGGGAAAGTAGTGGGGAAGACCTAAGTGCTTGGGCCCCTGCAAGGAAACCCAGATGAAGCTCCTGGCGTTGACCTGGCTCAGCCCTGGCCTTTGCAGCCACTTGGAGACTGAATCAGCAGATGGGTGCTCTCTCTTTCTCTCTTTCGCTCTCTCTCTCTCTGTGCTGACTTTCAAATAAATAAATCTTAGAAAGAAAGGAAAAGGAATCAGTCTTGTTTTATATTTGGAGAAGAGAGAAAGGGAAGTGGGGGGAGAGAAAAAAAACAATGTTCTAGCTTGCCAGTAGATAATAGGTTCTATGTTCCTTTAATAGTCTGACCATCAACCTAGGCACTTTTCAGAAATAATATTCCATCTTCTGTACATCCAGTTTTTTTTTGGCACTTTTCTTATGAGACCTTATTTTGTAGGCATTTTGAATGCACTCTTCCCAAACATAAGGTTTAGAAACTTACAACAGTAACCATTATACAACAGACTTTCACCACGTATTTATTAAATAAACGATGACAACAATGTACCCCATTTTTATTTGTGCTTTACTCTTTGATGTTTATAAGAAACCACAGTGAAGTAAAACCTAAATCCTGAGAGAAAACAAGACAAAGTATTCAAATAAAGAAAATTGGAATGATGCATTTAAAGGACTTCTAAGAAGTGCTTAAAAATGTTTCAGTAAAACCAAAATATCTAAAACAAATGTTGAAATTTCTCCAGAGGCTGAAGAAGAGCATGATGGTGATGGCTTTCCAATAGTCTCTTTCACACAAAGAAATAATAGCCTCTTCCCTTCACATCTGCAATTGCTTAGAAAGTGCTCAGGTCCTCTCCAATGCGCATGTCTTCCCGTGTGTGCAGTGAGGCTGCAGCAAGGAAAAATAGATGGCTGAGTTTGTATTTATTGGTAAAACAATCCTAGGGTTACTTCTCTGAATGCTTTGACGATCAGCCATTGAATCAGGAATCAGGACATGTAGCTTTGCTGACGGATGTGGTAAGATGCTGTCTTAACATACCACGGATGAGTTCAGATACATTTGGGGTGGAAAACTCAGCCAATAAATGAAGAAACAACCTACGGGAATAAAGGCAAATGTTTGCAAGTTGTAAATCTGACAAAGAGCTAACATCTAGAAAAATAAGAAACTCCTCAATGCCTGCCCCCCCAAAAAATCCAATTGTACAAATGACCAATATTTCTAAAGAGACATTTCTTAAACACATGTAAATATACAAATGGCCAAGAGGCATGTGAAAAAAAATCACTAAATTTCACTAATCATCAGGGAAATGGATGTGAAAATCAAATCAAAATGATATTTTACTCCAGTAAGATGCCATTTATCAGAAAGAGAAAAGATAACAAATTCTGCCAAGGAGGTATTGAGCAGGGAATCCTTCTATACTGTCAGTCAAGATATGGTTACTACAGTGTCCGGTTACTGCAGTGTGAAAAACAGTAGGGTACTTCCTTAAAAAATAGAAAACGAAATTACCACATGATCCACTAAGCCCAGACCGAGTGAAATGCAATCCATGCAGCAAAGAGACATCTGCACTCTTAGGTTTATGACAGTACTAATCACAATAGCTAAGATGAAACAATCTAATTGTGCATCCACAATGTGGTAAATACATATGATGGATATTACCCAAGCATAAAAATAGAATGAAATCTAGTCATTTGTCCCAACTTGGATGAAACTAAAAGTCATTGTGTGAACTGAAATAAGCCAAACCCATAAAGACAAACATCACATGATTTCATTCAAACATGGAATCTAGAAAACAGATGTCATAAAAAATATAATGTTGCTTATCGAAGGTTTGAAAAGGAAGGCCAAGGAAGAAAGGGGGAAAGACTGACTGATGTATACTAGGTTATGACAAGACAGCAGTTACAAGTTCTAGGTTCCTGGTGCAAAGTATGGTGAAGATAAATAATGTTCATTTACTGTGTATTTATTTTAGAATCTATGAGAAATAAAATATTATTTAACTCACCTTCAGGATAACACGTTCCACTTTTAGAATAGCAACACCAGCTACAAGGAAGAGTAGCATGTGTCATTTATAAGAACTCACACATTGGGACACTGTAGTACAGTTTGTAGATTCTTCTCCAGTAATTTTTCCCTGTAAGGCTAAAACTCTTTACTGAAGCAGCTGTTAACTTCCAAATCAAATTCTGCTGGGTAGAAGGTAACTATTTATAGAGGTTCTATTTGAGAAATTAGGAGAGAAACTAGCTAGAACTGACATTCTCTCATCATGGACTTCTTCTGCTCTGTATTTTGTTGTTGTTGTTGTGATCCTGGGCAAAGCAGTGCAGCTTAGTTAGAGGATGGTGCATACTAAACCATTCTGTACACATAACTCATCTCTTTTCAATGGAGACTTACTCAGGAGGTTTCATTATTTCTTGGGTTAAAGTTGTATTTATTGGAGAAAAATTGTTTTCGAGACTACACTCAGGAAAAATATATTGTGCTAACTTGCTACTTGTTCCTGGTGGAAGGAATTTTCCATCTATATCGCAGTGGCTGATGTGTCAGTGGAAAGCACAGTTACGAGGAATTATCTTGGGCATCAACACCCTTCTTTCCTTATTCCATGTCCTTCTCAGATGTGTAGAGAGATTTGGCTATCTTGTAGAAAGGAAACCAATTCCTAAATAATCAATACGATGATTACAGGGACACTTAAGTCTAATTGAAGTAATTGATTATTAAAATCATACTTGTCACTATCACTTTTGACATTTAGTAAAACAGTACTGTAATTTGTTGTTTCTTAATTTGGACACATAACACAGAGGTACTATATGGTCCTTCATGATGATCCTAGGGGGTTAAAATACTGTAGCACTTTCCATGATTCTGATAATTAATCAATAAAGTAAAATCAATTATGTTTTTAAATTTCTTTTAATTTAGCACAGAAGAATCCGTTCTTCATATTCTCCTGTTATTTGTCATCAGTGGTCACTTGCCAGCGTAACTTCAGCCTTAAGGCAATCTTTTTCTTTGACTTTGCAATCCCAACCTTGGATCCTGGTTTCCCACCTGTCTGCTTGGGCACTCCTTCTTTCTGTTTCATCTTTACGTGTCAATGTGATATCTTAAGCTTTTTAGCACCTAAATGGTGTACATTATATCTGCTCATGTTATAGGCAAGAAATCAGTGGACAGGGCCACCGATAACTTCAAAAGAGGCTGGGAAATTTTGTCTCAATGTACATGGTGAGTAAAAAGAAGGTGAAATTGATCATGATGCAATGATAGCTAGTTGGTACTTTCTTCTATATCTAGGTATATCTAGGTAGCTCTCAGTCTTCTTGGTATTCAAGGGAAGATTTACATGGCTTAGCGCCCTATCTACACTTAATACGTGTGATTTTATTAGGGTAGGGTCAAGACAACAATAATAAGCAAAAAAAAAAAAAAATAGAAGACCTGCGTGGTTTACCCATTTGTCTTTGATTATAATACTATGCTGGGAAGCCATGAGAAGATCCCCCACCTGAAGGTGGAGGAATTCCCTGAGGAGACCTACTGTGGGTGGAGCTTTCTCCTCTACAGTTTCAGGCTCCACACAGTGGACAATACAGAGCAAGCTTTCTTAGAGCCAAATCTCTTTTCACATCCTGCATCCTAGTCCTCTAGGACTCCAGCAATTATACAAATATTTGAATAGTCAAAGATGTGTTGTGTCAGGGCTTGTGAAGTGCTTTGGCAATTACAGCTCCTCAGAAGTTTAGTGCACCCAATCTGCTACAACAAAGACATGGAAACAACCCAGATGCCTAGCCAAAGAGGAATGGAAAAAGAAAATGGCATATCTACTCCATGGAATGCTACTCAACCATTAAAAAGAATGAAATTCTACCATTTGCCAGCAAATGGTCCCAACTAAAGACCATTATGCCCAGTGAAAGAAGTCAATCCCAAAAGGCACCCTTCATGCAAAATATAAAATCAATAACCCTTTCAATATTGCTTTTGCAGAAACTCATGGGCTGTGATATTTTTGTTTTTATTTTCATTTCTTCAAAATAGTTTCTTGGATCTGGCACAGTGGCCTAGCGGCTAAAGTCCTCGCCCTACACGGGCCAGGATCTCATATGGGCACCAGTTCTAATCCCAGCAGCTCCACTTCCCATCCAGCTCCCTGCTTGTTTATGGGAATGTACAGTGATGGAGTAATAGAGACTACCATATCCAGATGAGGGGAAACAATGCAATATTCATCCCTACTTCCAAACCAACGATGGACTCCCAATGAAAGTGTTGGACATATCTAAATGATGGGTTGCTGGACTATCTGACATTGTCTGTATCAGCAATATTGGAGCACACTAAAATAACTGATGGAATCATTACTCCTTATGAAGGACTATACTATTGTAGCAACATGGGGAAAATCAATTGGAGGGTGGAAATTTGGGGAGGGGCGAATCCCAGTCTCTACAAAATTATACTATAAAATTTCAAAAATTAAAAAAATTACACACTTAAAGAATGCTGCACTAGCTAGTATTATTGAGTGTCTTGAAAGAAAAGAAATCAGACTTTGATGAACTGATCATTTCTACAACACTGATTCGAGTTAGTGATGAACTGAATCCTGGGTAACTCCTTGCCTACATCTCATTTGTTTACCATGCTCAGACACAATGCTTTTTTTTTTTAAGGATTTATTCACTTTTACTGAAAAGGCAGATTTGCAGGGGAAAAAAAAAAAGGACAGAGAAAGATCTTCCTTCTACTGGTTCACTCCACAAATGATTGCAACAACTGGAGCTGAGCTGATTCTAACCAGGAGCCAACATCTTCTGGGTCTTCCATGTGAGCACAAGTTCCCAAGGCTGTCCACTGCTGTCCCAGGTCATAAGCAGGGAGCTGGATGGGAAGTGGAACCATTAGAACACGAACCAGCAGCCCTATGGAATATCAAGCAGTGGATTAGACAGTTGAGTCATCATGGTGGCTCCCGCTCTTCCCCCCACCCCTCAGTTTCTTCTTCCCTATTTTTATTTATTTTTGCTTCAAAGTCAGAGTTGCAGAGAGAGGGTTCACTCATTTGCTTCACTCTCCAAATGGTTGTACCTGCCAGAGTGAGTAGACTATAGAAGATCCCTGTCATTCTACTAGTCTCTCCAGTAAAACGACTGAATTAACGGAAAGATAAGTCAGTCTAGAGAATAAATCCAAATCTGCAGAAGACCAAAAGTTAATTCAATGCTGTAAACTCAAATGCATGTGTTTTATGCTTAACAGTTTGAAATTCTCTTCTAAAACAGTACCTTTGGTTTTCTGAATACTCTATACAGTGAATGATTAATTCCTCCACAATGAATATCATAATCAAAGTGTCAGGAGGTATGATAAGTTAAAAGGCAAATTTGAAAGCAAAATAATCTATGCATAAAAAATAAATATTTTTGTCCTTCAGTTTTGGAGTTAGTAAATACTTACTTTAGAACAAAAGGCCTAGTCTGACTCAACTAATCTAAGTACAAGTTGTTATCATCGTTAAAAATCACCCACAAGCAAGAGACAGATCTTTGTTCAAATCAAAACTTTAATCTCTTTAAACTTGTAAAACTGTCAGTTGACTAACAAAATACAATCAGCATAATTTCCAACTGTGTGGTATTTAAACACTGAATTTGATTAATTAACTGATTCTGATCTCAATGTTTCAAGAACATTTTGAAATATTAACATTTGATCATTTACAAGCCTATATCTGGCAACTGTAATTTATGGTTTAAAATCCGCACCCTAGTCATGTGATTGGAAAAGCAGCAGAAGCTGATTACTTACTTGGGTCCCTGTCACCCATGTGGGTGATCTAGATGAAACTTCTGGCTCCTGACTTCTGTCTGGCCCAGCCCCAGCCACTGTGAACATTTGGGAAGTGAAACAGAGAATGAAAGAACTGTACCTGTGTGTGTCACCATCTCTCTGTCACTTTGCCTTTCAATTTTAAAAGGAAATAAAAAATGTAGAAGCGAATAAAAGTAAATAAAGAAAAAAATAACATCGTGTCAAAATATCATTTTGTCAACAGCAGGGTGTTCCAGTTTGTTTTGTTGTTTGGTGAGGATCTGATATTTTTAGTGTCTTATAAACAATGACTCTTTGAGTTGTTATTCATTCTGGTGCTATTTGTTATTTTGGTAAACCGTAGAATTCTTAATTTATTAGTTTTATATCCAAAATGCAATCTTAGCTGTCTTCAGAATATCTCTAAACCTCATTAGATCAAGTAGAAATAGGACCGATTTCATCCCTTCTCTGTAGAACAATGCCTTTCAATAATACATATCAGTAATTGGAGGAGAGGGGATATTATACCAACCTTGACTATTTGAAAATCCTAGAACTGTTATTGCAGCAAAAAATTGGGGGGAAATTAAAATATATCTAGTTCTGATGTTAGCAAAAAGCTTCAACTAACCCCAAAAGAAAGGAAAATAGATATTGTGCCAAGAATATTTGTGAAAGTCTGATTCTATGCCATATTGTTTTTACAAAATAGGTCAAGAAAACCCATAAGATTACACTCAGTTTGGCATTCACATTTTGATAATGAACTAGTTCTCATCCATAAGATATTCAATTACTTGTAGATAAAAACAAAATTCATATCAGCACATTCATCATTATACTTTGAAATAAGTTTTGGCAGTCATTACTCATGAATAAAAGAATATCGAGGCAATGAAATCCTCTGAGACAATTTTCATAACACAGAAGTTTATTTCTTCAACCAAAACCTCCCACTACCAAAGCACATTTTGGAAACTGAACTTAATGCTTCAAAGCACCTACTTGAAAGGAATACGAAATGTAATTCTAACGCTAGTTATTTGCTATTTCATAGTTATTCCCTCAAAAAGATGCAGCAGGTACAGTTAGAAATAAATCTGATTCAATTTATGCTTCTAATCATGATCTATAATTCCTGCTGTAGAAGTGAGAATGAATCATAGTTCAAGTGTGAGTTGGCAACTGCTTGGTGTAAGTAATTTCCTATGCCCTCTATTATTAATTGGTTTATAGGAAATACATCTTTTAGAGGTAAAAGAGTCTTCAGTATTGTAGTGCCCTAATCCTCCTTATTTGTATGGCATTTTTCACAGTATTTTTATGAGTTTTACTGATAGTTTGTCTTGGCAGCCTTTAAAATTGTATGATTACCTTCATGTGTTTTACACACACACACACACACACATATATATAAATATATATAAATCACTCTTTGAAATATTAAGGCTATGGGGCCAGTTCGGTGGCATAGCAAACTAATCCTCCAGCTGTGGTGACAATATCCCAGATGGAAGCCAGTCCCAGTCTCAGCTGCTCCACTTCCCAGTCTAGTTTCCTGCTAACGTACCCAGCAAAGCAGCAGAAAATGGTCCAAGGCTTTGGGTCCTGCATCCACATGAGACACTCAGAAGAAGCTCCTAGTCTGGGTTTAAATGGGCGCAGTTCAGGCCTCCAAGGCAATTTAAGGAGTACATCTGAGAGAGAAGATCTCTGTTTTTCCCTCTCTCCTTATGTAATTATGATATCCAAGTAAAACAAACCATTTTAAAAGGTATATAAGGCTATGATTTACACTGTGTCTGAAGTATTCGTTTCATTCCATCAGTGCAGCTAATATAATCATGAAGGGAAAATGCCACTCATTCAAGACATCTGGCACTATATGGACAGTAAGGAAAATCAAACAAACACATTTGTAGAGATGGTCTAAATGAATTGATTATGGTCGCTCAATATATAAATTTGTTACAAAGAAACTCCATACCCGTCCCTTCCTAGCATATGAAATGACTTCTGGGGGAAAGAAAGTTCTCTAAAGCCTAATTTTTTCCTCTAAAGACATAAGATACAATTTTGACATATCAAAGAAATTTTTATTATGTTCATTTTTAATTAGTGTAACTGGGCCCTGCGCGGTGGCCTAGCAGCTGAAGTCCTTGCCTTGAACGCACCAAGATCCCATATGGGTGCTGGTGCTAATCCCGGCAGCTCCACTTCCCTTCCAGCTCCCTGCTTGTGGCCTGGGAAAGCATTTGAGAACGGCCCAAAGCCTTGGCACCCTTGCACCCATGTGGGAGACCTGGAGAAGAAGTTCCTGGCTCCTGGCTTCGGATCGGCGTAGCACGGGCCATTGCGGCTGCTTGGAGGGTGAGTCATCGGACGGAAGATCTTCCTCTTTGCCTCTCCTCCACTCTGTATAAATGTCTTTCCAATAAAAATAAATCTTTTAAAAATAATAAATAAAAGTAAATTAGTGTAATTTTTTTCACAGTGACCATTATATTTTCCTCAATTGTGAATATCTTAAGGAAAAATACAGCTTATTTTATTGAGCTTTTACTGTGTGCCAACCATTAATATAGATTGTTTTACTCAATCCTCAGGTGGTTCAAAATCCAAGTTATAAAGGCTGTCCTTCAGGACCAGACCATGAAGTCAAGGAATAGCCACAGTCATGGAAGTGGGTTTGGTCTGTCTGGAACCAGTGCACTCCTTAGGGGTCTGGCCACAATTGAGCTGCAGAAGCTTCCTTGGAGTTCACTATGATAGATTTGCCTCCATCAGACTTGTAGCCCCAGTACAGAAGGCATTGTGAATAAACCCTAAAACTATTATTTCTGCTAAACGGTAAACAAACAAACAAAAACAATACTTTCACATTCACGTGGTTGACTGTCACACAAAACAGAGCCGGATGAATCCTCATCCTTCTTCGTATGAAGTTCATGAACTCCGTGTCTTCAACCACGGAAGCTTCCAGCATATTTCCTCTCACTTCAGCATCTGCAAGATCAGGATGTTGCTTATCATGTTAACTAAGATTAACAGTGCTGAGTAAATGGATCATGAGACTGTCCAGGCACCTGTTCCAGGGACTGGAAACAAGACAACATTAACTGAAGGCACCTACTTAAGAATACCCGTGAGATATCCCCAGTGGCCTTAAAAGCACAACTGAGGAGAGGAAAATTTCAGGGGAAGTTAAGGTTTCCCCCCTATCAAAAGTAGAGGTGAGAGGCCATAGAAAGGAAATCCTACCCTACACAACAAAATGGATACAATTGGGACCCATTATAATTAGTGAAATCAGCCAAAAGACAAAGATGTGTTTTTCCAGTTTGTGTTAACTAATACATAGAGTACAGAAAAATGCAAGCTATATAAGTGAAATTGATATTTTGAGATTTGATTACTGCTCACCACCTTTGTCCACACCCCTGAGGAGCAGTGGCTTTTTTACTTATTACTTGTTTAGTGGACGATTAAAGCTTGTGATGATAAATTAAGACTGTGTCATGACAAAAAAATCAAAGAAAACTGTGAAAGGAAAGAGCAAGAATGTATTGATGGAGAGAAGGGATGTTGTTATGTTCTTAGAACTGTATCTAAGAACGTAACGGGCTCAACAGGCTAATCCTCCATCTGCAAGTGTTGAGAGCCATAGAGGCACCAGTTCATGTCCCAGCTGCCCCACTTGCCATTCTGCTCCCAGCTTGTGGCATAGGAAGTGGTGGGGGTCCCAAGTCCTTGGAACCCTGCACCCACGTGGAAGCCCTGGAAGAAGCTCCTGGCTCCTGATTAAACTGCAGCCATTGCAGCCAACTGAGGAGTGAACCAGCAGAGAGAAGATCTGTTTTCACCTTCTCTCTGTAAGTCTTCTGTAACTCTGACTTTCCAATAAAGAAATCTTAAAAATAAAATTGTACATGTGAAATACTTGAAATTCATTCCCTTTATACAAATGCATTATTTTAAAAAGGAAAAATATATATATATGTCTATTGGGTAAGGGGCTGACATAGTGTCACAGCAAGCTGTCCCAACAGCAGAATTAGGAGTGTCAGTTCCAAAGCTGGTTGGGAAGGCAACAAATATGCTGCAAGCACATGGGTTGCTGCCACCTGGGCGGGGGTAGTCAAATGGAGTTCCAGGTTCCTGGGTTTTACCTCACCCAGTCTTAACCATTGTGATCATTTGGGAAGTGTCTTAACATACAGAAGACTGCTCTCTCTCTCTCTCTCTCTCTCTCTCTCTGTTTTTACCGCTCTACCTCTTCTTCAGTCAGCCTGCCTTCAAAATACACAATTCTTTTTGAAAGTAGCAATTACAATCAAGAAAATCAATATCATATCTGTTTTTCTGCATTTCATCTTGTTTTCCCTAATGACTGAACAACCTAAGAAAATATAAATGACTCTCTCAAAAAAAAAAAAAAAAAGGATGCAGTTTCTCCTGGTTTCTGACACATGCATTCCTCCCCCCCCCCCAAAAAAATGTGTCAAAAACCTGCTCCTCAGTGCAAAAATACTGAGAAAGTGGGACTTGGGAAGAGTTCAGGTTATAAGGACCCTGCTCCCGTGGGTGAATTCATGCTATTAAAAAAACAAATAAACAAAAGCAAAAGCCTAGCAGAAGTGGAAGGATGCTCTTGCACCGTCCTGCACATGAGAACCCAGGATGTTTCCTCTCCAGAGGACAGAGGATGAAGCTTTCAAGGTGTTGTCTTTGAAGCACAGAGCAGTTCTCCCCCAAGCTGGCACCTTGACCTTGGATTTCCCAGTCGAGAAGGTTGTGAGAAGTACATTGTTGTTTATAAATGACCTATTCTGCAAAACTTTGTTTCAGTCACATGGATGGACTGACACAGTCACAGCTGTTCTTGGACACTGTTGTGATCCGTTGTGTTTTCTACCTGTCTCCGTTTGTTTGTGATGTTTTGATTTTCAGGTTTTCATTACACAAAAGCTCACTCCATTATCAGTACTACGTCATACTTGGATTAGCAAGCCTTGAATTTATCTTTTTAGTACAGTATGTAATTGTCTCTGGCCAAAGAAGTAAATGAATGTTGTGAGTGCATTCAAAGCTAATAGGTAGTTTTAGGACTAGTTCCAAACAAAACATGTGAACACAGTAAGAGCGATGTGGGTGCAAGGAAGGGGCTAGGCAGGTGTTTCCAGCCAAACTTTGTTGCTGATTTGTCTTGTTTTGTGCTTTGTTTTGCTTCATTTTATGCTTTGGCCACCATTAAGAAATATAAATGAGAAATCTGTCTTACTGATTATGCCAGTTTTCAACAGTTCCTAATAAAGAAGAAAGCATAGGTGTGGCTGGAAGGTTTTTCCAAGATCAAAATTTCATGCATCCTATGATTGATAAATTGAGAAAAATAATTACAAAAGATGTGCAATCATGTGACTTTATGTCTCTTGAAAGAGGAATAGGGGTTTTTGTTTGTTTGTTTGTTTGTTTTGCACAGTGTCAGTACCTTCTGGCCTGTTTGCTTTGTATACCACAGAGGCAAAGGAACCCAAAAGAGAACCTCCTGAGCTCCCAGGAATAATATCAACATGTGGAAGCCAAGATCGGGGGTTTGGCTCTGAAGTGCTCCACCTGCCCACGTGTTTTCCATGATCGAGGTCTGCCTACAGCTGTGTAGTCCAGCTCCTCTTGGCTCAGCTTTTTTTTTTTCTTTTCTTGCCCCTAATGGAATAATAGGCTCCTCAAGGTGCCTCATACAACAATGAGTAAGCCATGGCTCATTTGAGTTCTACAAAGGTATTTCAAATCCATTTTCCAGTGTGATCCTCACAACACCAGTTCGAATGGGTTTTTTTTCCCTTGCTTTGAAGATAACATCACAGATTCAAGGTAGAGCTTATAGTCCAAATCAATAGACTCCTGAAGGACAAAACAAGTTCTGGAACTTTCTGCTGACTTGGTTTGCCACCGCCCAGTGCTGCATAAGCTTTCAGAAACAAACAAATAAATCACATCTAAGCTCCTAGGAATACCCATTTTAAGTTTGGTTTATCCCAATGAATTCAGTGGCCCTATGACTTCCTTGAAAACTTTTTAGATAAAGTTATCTTCATTCGCACCTTTTGCTTCCAGGTTCTGTTCATCACCAATTCTACAATGATGAACAATTTGTTTACTTCTGTGATGATCAATTTCTGTCTAACACGGAAAGGATAGTTTTTGCCACCGACTATCAACACTAGAGCAAAGGAACTAATGCTTCTGAAAAGCTCTGAAAGAAATGACCTAATATAGAAATACAAGACTTCTATTTAAATGCAACTTTGTCTTATTGAAACTAAGCTTTCACCAAAGGTTTTTGCCACACTGAACTTGTCGACATCTGCCTGGCTATCACTGCTGTTTTTTCCCTGTTTCACTCTAAGTGCCAAGGCAATGAATAAACTTTCCAATGACACAGCCCTCCAGGAGCCCACTACTGAAGGATACAATGCCATTACCTTGTACCCTCTTTGAGATTTCATGTTCTTTGGCTTGCACCAGCTGACGGTATAAACAATACCCACATTGCTCTGTGTGGGTAACAACGTGTTCCTGAGACACTGGTTTAGAGGAGAGCATTAGACACTGAATCAGGCTCCACTGAAAGTGCCACTTTGCTACATCATCCAGCAACGGACCCAGCATGATGCTGGGTCTGGCATTGGTCGCATCCCAGTGACAGTCTTCATTAGTCAGCCCGGCAGCCCTCTAACTCAGAGGAACAACAGGTTGAGACAGCCAGAGAGCTAAAGTCTTCCCAATGAATGATGGCTTCAACAGGCCAGTTGCTAGACAAAAAACCATCAAGCCACCGAGATAGTGAGGGTCTGTGAATTTGACATGGAATGCTAATTCTTGACAGGCCATTTTAAGATAAGGAAAGCAAACTTTCATATTGACTTGGATTGTCTACAGCACCTGAGCCAACAAAATGTTTTCAGTGAAGGTTCTATTTGCTATCAAAGTTGACCTTGAATTGACCCACAGTATTGTTTTCATGAACCTTAAATTCATAAGATTTTCATGAATATTGTTACCTATTAACTTCTTCACAGAAAGTACTTTTTTTCTAACGTAAGCATTCTTTAGCATGCCATCTTTCCTGTGCCTTTAGTAAAGCTTCTTAATATGCTTTCAAATGTCTTTTAAAAAATACCCTTTAAAACACTCTTCAGAGCGCTTCTCATAGAGGCTGATGTTGTATTACAGTGGGTTAAGCCACTAACTTTGACACTAGCATCCTATATGGCCTGTTTCCCAGGTATTACACTTCTGCCCCAGATCCCTAGTAATGTACCTGGGAAAGCAACAGGAGAAGGCTCAAGTGTTTGGATCCTTACCACTCACAAGGGAGACTGAGGTGAGGTTTCTGGTTCACTGGCTTCAGCCTGGCACAGCCCTTGTCATTGCAGCCATTTGGGCCGTGAACTAGGTGAACAGAGGATCTCCCCAACCCTAATGTTCTTCCCCCACCACTGTACCTTTCTCCATAACTCTTTCAAAGTGTTTCACTTCACTTCAACAAGAAGTCTCTCTCTAACACACATACACACTCTTGCACAATTTGTAAGGCAAAAGATATTATTGGTTTGCTTAACTCAATGTGATACTAGATTTTCTACCATTGACTACACCTGCAATGCATGATACACTTACAGAACAGAATGTTGCATTTGTGACCATTGCTGAAGGACTACACTATTGTAATAATGTGGAAGAAAATAGTTGTGGAAGAATGGGCAGAGAGCAAGGGGAGGTGGAGGGAAAAATCACTGTACCTAAAAAACTGTATCATCGAAAACAATGGTGACAATTAAAAAGAAAACAAAAATCAAAACATACTCAAAAATTTTTCTTCCTTATGGCATCTACCCTAGATTTCAAACACCTAAAAGGGATGTGATTTTCAATTGTTCTGCTTTATTTTACAACGTGAGAAATGTTTTTCTGTTAGCTTATCAGGAAATTGGCCGTTACTTACTTCATACTCACTAAACCAAACAACACAATGTTTGCAAAGCAATTTACAACAATGTCAGTGGAGTCTGTAGACAGATATATAGTCAAGACTCATGATTCTTTTCCACATTGGTGACCAAAAATTCTTTTATGATCAGAAGCTTGTGCAATGGACAAGTTTGGTGAATTTAATATGAACTGATATTGTGGCAACAATGCAAGGTAAGCTCTATCAATATATTTAATACTTTCACTGAAAATCTCGTAGGACTTCCCTGGGAGGGGGGCGGGAAATCACTAAAATACATAGAGAAATTAAGGTCATATCTGTGCACATGAAATAAGTTATATTTCTGATCAACCATTGTTTGCCCCATTTTGGTGCTGAACTGATGGAATGGAAGAATGAGAGCTCAAATTTATTTTCTCTTTAGGAATTGGGTTACTATGATACAACGTGATATTCCTCTAAAATTATAAACTTTTAGAATGTCAATAAAAAATGTTGATATAACCCAGATTTTTAAAGCTGCTCATTCAACTATTGATTCCCAACACATATAATGAAATACATATAATGAAAGACTTTAAATACATATAATGAAAGACTCCATTTTTCAGTTGTTGTAATTCCCCATCATCATTTTTGGTTTTGTCTTTTTCTCCAATAAAGCAAAAAGTAAATCCATTAAACCATGATATGTCATTATTGTTCCATACATTCACTTAATATCTAGGAAGTACAAATGAAAAATTTGTCTTCTGCAGTAGTTTACGATGGTTGACCTACCCCACTAAAGTAAACCATCTTGTGTAGGCCTTACATAAAGTTCATTCCTAGGTTTAATACTTAGCCAACTCCATAATGTTAGCGGTACCATTATAATTCTAAGTGAATCAATACATTCTTCTGATGCGTCTGGAAACTCAAGAGAGCATTTCTTTATAACTTCCTCTCCTATGTAAACAATTATGGCATTCTGCTCTGTCTGGTTATCATTGGCATTTCAGCTAATATTTACCGGAAAAGCTAATGTGGCTGTGTTTAAACCCTTATCTCTTATGAGCTTCACTACCACTCCACAGCATATTTTAAGCATTTCAAAATCAATAAGTTCCGTTATCCCCAGAGCACATTTTAAATTCATTCATTTGCTCTCGCAAATTATTTTCCCAATTGTGCCCACTTTAATGGAAAAGAATCACTTTATTTGAAAGGAGGACTCAATTTCTGTTCCAGATCTTTCTTTACAGCAGAATGATACAACATTGCTGTTTAACACAGCCATATACTTGCAAGTTGAAACGACACATAATTGATCATGAATCAGAGTCTGCCAAAGATTAGTGATCAGAGAAACCGTATCCTGCCCCAGTAAGTTTCTTTCATTCTTATTTACCAGAGGGTACCTGGGTCAATGACTGTCAATACAATTTTTCCCATCATAGTCATGGCAGTCTTAAACAGATAAAGTAAAATCTCACAATATGCGTTAGGATTTGGATAAATGTGTGTAGTCTGGATTCATCTTTCTGCTGTTCTGCTTAATGAAGCATAAAAAAAAAAGGGCATGGCCACTTGGACTATGGAAAATTTTTAACATACCTTTTATAGAGGAGACCGAAACCAAAGGTAGGACAACATGGGAGGTGAGTGGTGCCAGATGCATTTTAGCTATATTAAACTCATATGCAATAGTGATAAATATTTAATAGGATAACCACATAATTCATCTTCCAAATCCAGAAGCTTGTGACTGGGTTAAGGCATGCTTAAGACTTTCCTAGGTACACTGAGATGCTTAGTCACTCTCCCGACCTCATGCACACAGCCTATTTCTGTATAGCAATTTAATACTAGCGCGCAGGAAAATGCAGTATTATATGGTATTGTATGACGAGTTATCCTAGCATGTTTCAAACTGCGTATTAGACCTTGAAGGACACTTCTCAGCTGAGCTGGAGCTATGAAATCATACTTCATAATTTTGCACAATAAGCACTGAGCCATTTGTTCAATTCACATTTCCTAACTCTTTCATTAAGTTCAATGAAAGCTTGCCTTTCCACAAAAATGTTAAAATTAGTATGTGAAAATCTTGCTCTGACCACCTCTTGACCTTTTGACTGATATTTAAGATAACAATCTTGTCCTACTATGTGCCGTGGGATACATCCACAGGTTTTGTTTTTGTTTTTTTTTTTATTAAAAATTTTATTGTATTTTTATTGCAAAGTCAGATACACAGAGAGGAGGAGAGACAGAGAGGAAGATCTTCCGTCCAATGATTTACTCCCCAAGCGACCACAATGGCTGGAGCTGAGCCAATCTGAAGCCAGGAGCCCGGAACATCCTCCAGGTCTCCCATGCGGGTGCAGGGTCCCAAGGCTTTGGGCCATCCTCGACTGCTTTCCCAGGACACAAGCAGGGAGCTGGAAGGGAAGTGGAGCTGCCGGGATTAGAACCGGCGCTCATATGGGATTCTGGGGTGTGCAAGGCAAGGAGTTTAACCACTACACTATTGCACCAGGCCCCATCCACACGCTTTGTTAAATGGGTTCTTCCAGGAAGTGGCTCAGGAAGGAGATTCTATCATTCCTGCAGTTGTACCATTCAGCTTAACAACTGTCAGCATGCTTTCTGCCAAACTCAAAATATTTCTCTCAAACCAAAACAAACGTGAACAAACACATAGCAAAAAGCATTTCAATTCTGTCCATATGAATAAAAATGTGTGAAACCCAATTGTGACCACTGCTTACTTTCTGGGGTCAAAATATCTACACTACAAAGTTACTTTAGCTACCCAGCCATGCTGTTGATTTATGCACTATTATTTTCTCCCTCTGGAAGGAAAAAATTCTTGTTTACTGAGGTTGTAGATTAGGCATCTAAGAGTTCTGGAACTATGTTAAGATGGTACTAAATTTTCTATTCACCTAAACATCGTCCGTACTTCCAGAAAGATCAAGGCTTGCATCCATTTTGGCTCACAGGGGACAAGGACTACAAAGATTGACAAACTGTGTGCCAAGAACATTCCTTGTGATCTTAAAATTATTCCAAGGAAAATAATGTAGCAGGGCAAATAGTTTGAAAAAAGTCATATTTTTTTGTTTTCCTCTCTGACAGATCATAACACAAACATAGCATAATAAATTTTCTGAGAAGTTTTGACTTAAGGAAATATGTTTACTTTCATTTATATCAGGGTTTTCACTCACACACACACACACAAACGATTGTCAGTGAATACATCTTTCAGGGAATTCTTTATGATGTGAAATAAATTTGATATTCCTTTAAACAAAGTTGGGGAATTTTTTTTTAAGACAATTGAGAATTGAGAAGAGACTGCAGCAAGAGAAAGAACAAAAGAGAAAAAAAATTTTGTTGTTTTTGTGATTTCTCTTGATTTTGAAAGACATAAAAGCATAAGTGTCTCACTTTGGCGCATTGTATAACTTAAAGTCCTTACGAGTATGATGAATAAAATAATTACAGGCCTGGCGCGGTGGCCTAGTGGCTAAAGTCTTCATCTTGAACAGGCCAGGATCCCATATGGGCGCCGGTTCTAATCCTGGCAGCTCCACTTCCCATCTGGCTCCCTGCTTGTGTCCTGGGAAAGCAGTCGAGGACAGCCCAAAGCCTTGGGATCCTGTACCCACGTTGGAGACCTGAGGAAGTTCCTGGCTCCTGGCTTCAGATCAGCGCAGTACCAGGCACTGCACTCACTTGGGGAATAAATCATCGGACAGAAGATTGTCTTCTCTATCTCTCCTTTTCTCTGTATATCTGACTTTGCAATAAAAATAAAATCTTTTAAAAAAATAATTGCAATTGTAGGGCTGTATTGATGATCTAATTATTAAGGCTGAGATATAATCTTTACTGAATGACAATCATATATTACATGAATATCAATAACTAATGATGTCAGTGAAAAATAAAAAAGCATCTTTGCAAGGAAATGTTAAGCTGCTATGTTAAAAGAGAAAATGAAAATTTTTGAATTTTCATTTGTCCTCTACAGTTATTTTGAAGAATATGATTTTGTTGTAGGTAAAAATAGCTAAGTGCTGTCAACACTATTTTGTTTAAGTTAATGGGTTATAATGTAATGTTTATTATTATTATTATTTTTCAGAAGAGGGAAAAATCAGTGTGTTATTTATAATTACTCAATAACCATCCAACCCAGTTACTTCCATCTTCAGGTATGTTATTAAAATTTCATGTTTTTTTCTGCTACATCGTATTTTTCATATTCCCATATTTTTATTTCTGTTTTGACCACATCATATTTTAATTTGTGGATTGGATTTTGGCTATAAACTTTGCATTTTAAAGAAAAGCATGAAATGTTTATTTCCTTTCAAATTTGCTATATATTTCTCACACATTAGTACTTTGAGAATATACTAACTTACATGTTCATGTTTTGATTCAATAATTTGGCTTTAATTGCCATCCCAGAGTGTATATGCAAAAGTTCATTTGAAAATATATTCAAATTAAGTTTTTAAATTACTATAGTAATATATATGTCATCACTGCTTACCACTTTAACGGAACAATTGCTGAGATGTAATTGCTTACAATTGTAAGATGATTGACTTACAATATTTTTACATTTGTATTAAGGAATTTTGACAATTTCATGGAAAATAGAGCTAAAACATAAGTTTTGCTCAAAATAATTTTGAAATCTATGTATATGTGCGTCGAAACAGTTCATAAAGGTGATTGTGAAAAAAATTGCATGAATTTCAAAATGTATGTGCCAAATCAACTCCCATTTTCCATTCATGTTTTGAAGGCTTTGTCTATGTGTGCATGTGTGTGTGCACTCTTGCAGGAGAACAAGTCTGAAAGAACAAAAACAGATTGTAGGAAACACAAATGTTTCCATTTCATTCATAGGCTAGATATTTAGAAGAAGGCTCAGTTGCTCCAAGAAGTATGTTATCATTGATACAATGAAAAAGATCCTGCTACACTTGGGCTTTCCCAATTGAGACAACTCCCAGGATTATTAATCACGGGACTTTATGCAGCCAAACGCTCAGGCCTGTGTACATGAAAGTGAATAGAAACATGAAGATGTGTGTGACTAAAGAATTCATGTTATTAGTTCTGATGTGGCAGCTGCCACTTCACCATTCATACATGTGACGTCATCTCTAAGGATTGTGCCAATCCATCAATGAAGGAAAGGAAATGAGAAGATGAGCCATACCAGTTCACATGGTCCATATATTTCAGAATTAGTAAAACGACTCTATTAACAAGCTTCAGTGGAGGAAGGAGAATAGCTTCTAGCCATTGCTAATGAGGTTTATATTTGAAGTTTATATTTGAGTTTGAGTGAGCAATGATCATTTACTTCTAGTTTTCTAAGCTTCCAAATTTACTTATAATCAATTTCACCATGAAGTCAAGAAGAACCATAAAAGAAATCTAATAACCGTATGTTGACAGGGTAAGAATTAAAAAAAAAAAAAGATAAAATTTCCAGTGCTTTGGTTCAACCCTGGCTTAAAAAGCGTTTAAAGGCCTTCATTTCTGTTATTCTTGTTCTTGCACTTCTCTTCAGCACTGCCCAACTCTAATGTCACTTACACCAGATCCAGTGGGCAGATCTCCCTGAAAGCTGCACCTAACCCTGAGGAAGTGCTTTGCATTCAAAGAAACCGAGCAATGCAATCCAGTGAGCAAGCTGGAGGAGGCTGTCCCTTCCGGGATGAGGGCAGGTGAATGGTTTGCAGTATGCAGTATATTTTAGCTCCTGGCAATTGTCCTTAAGTAGAAATACTAAGTCAGTATCACCTGCCTAGAAGGTTTTCCACAGTAAGTTGGAAATTTTAATTTTTATCTGAATGCTGCCAAGGGAGAAAAGATGATAATTGCTTAAAATGCTTTCAAATTCTCACTAAAACTCCCTGTACTCCATATAGACTATCCTGATCTGTTCTCTAGCAATTTCTGATTTTAGCTAAAAAAGTTTACTTTATAGTCTGCATGAGTTCCATCTTTTTCTTGAACTTTGAGTTCATGGCAGACATGTTCTCAAAGGCATTTTACTGGAACTTTTATCAGAATATTAAATTGATCTTCAAACAAAAGTGCATAAGGAAATAGTTTGACAGTAAGGGCTTTTTAGATCAAATTTTAAGCTTGGAAATGTATTTGATTTTGAAATGAATATTCATGTATTTAAATATCCAGTTTTCTTTGTATTTTCACTTTAAAAATAGATATTTCATGTTTATATTTCAAGAAAAATTTTAAAGAAATTTTATAGTCTTGTACCATCTACACACTTTAATTTTTATTAAACATTATATATATGTGTTTAGAATATATTTGGCTTCCTTTCAAAAATCTGTTGAAATTTTCTAAATATGTTAACATTCTGATAAATTTAATAAATTGAACTTTCTCATTTTATCTAGACAATAGAATGCTGGATTTTGTATTATTGTCTACACCTACAGTGTCATAATACACTTAAATAGCAGAATGATGGGCTTGTGACTATCGTTAAATGACTGTAGTGTTACAATAACATGGTCGAAAATGATGGGGAGGAAGGGTAATGGAGAGGGTGGAAGGGGAAAATCCCTGAGCCTGTGGAACTGTATTGTGAAAAATAGGTAGGAAAAAAATACGCATAGACGAAAAATTAAATCTCTCATGTATTACACTACTAAGTATAAATGTCATAAAACTGCAGCTTTACATTCTGAATCTTTTGCTTTTTCACTTGGGGAACAGCTCTATTTCACTACCACATGTAAGCTACTATCATGCAGTTCCGATGCTAACATGTAGAGACTCTTTGGCAGAAGTCAATACCATGATTTTTATCATCTTTGATATTGATGGACTTCATACTAAGTCTTCTTGAAATTAAAAAGCATTTTACTACTAAAGAACTATTATAGTCCCTAGACTGTTTTTATTTGTAACCTGGGCTGACTGAGATTTCCTATGTATTCAGGGCTATAGAGGAAGAATCTACTAGAGTACTAGCTGACATGTTAATGGAACATACTAAATCCTACTCATTATTCAGAATGCAAATTCTATCTGCCTTTCAGGGCCTACAGAGTCCACATCCCAAGGATTGAGCCATTATCATTGTACTGCAGCTGGTCTATTCCAGTTAATAACTGATCCTTAAAATTCCATGGATTGTGTAATTTTTAAGTCTGGCTACTATTAAAAACTAAATTACACAAAATTTTATTTAAATGAGCTATATTAAAAACAAAGACAATGCTCAAAAAACTCATCACAACCTAATTGTTTCTAGACATTATTATTGTCTATTTCTAGAGACTCTTCATGTTTTTATCATATATCTACTGGAATAACTTTTCCTGAAGATTTATCTTTATTGGAAAGGCAGATTTACAGAGAGAAGGAGAAACAGAAAGAAAGTTCTTCTGTCTACTGGTTCACTGCCCAAATGGTGGCAACTGCTGAAGCTGAGCCGATCCAAAGCCAGGAGCCTCTTCCAGGTTTCTTGTCCCTGCTTTGCAGCGATGGACTTGGTGCACAGAGACTATAATAACATGCGTAAACTCTGACTAATGGCCAAAAACTGAAGTTTATTAGTGACATCAGACTTTATAGACTGAGGGTCATATGGGATAAGGGAGGAGGTATTGAGCTTATCAACAAAACCCATCAACTGTTTCTACACTTTTGTTTGGGACTCCTACCAAGTGTTCTCATTCACATCTGTCCACTCAGCTGTTCTCATACAAATGACATCCAATCAGTTATACAAAAGGTATCCATTCAGTTGTTCTTATACAAATGTTATCCTACCAATTGTATCCCTGTGCTCACTCACCTTCTAGGGTCACAATGTCCTTCTAGGTTTCCCACTTAAGCACAGGATCCCAAGGCTTTGGGCCGTCCTCTGCTGCCCTTCCAGGTTACAAGCAGAGAGCTGGATCTGATGTGGAGTAGCTGGCACCTGAACCGGCACCTATATGGGATCCTGGTGCTAGCAGGGCAGTGCCTATTCACCAGTGTAGTCAACCCTACAATAACTTTATAAGGATGTGTTGCTGGGCAACTTTTTCCAGCACCATGTCCAGTGACATCATTCATTACCTGAAATCAGTCACACGGAATGCAGTTAAATCACATTATTTCCCAAACAAATCACCTCCCATATTACTGATTCTTTTTCCCTTTTTTTTTTTTCAAGATTTATTTTCATTTGAAAGTCAGATATACAGAGGAGGAGAAACAGAGAGGAAGATCTTCCGCCCGATGATTCACTCCCCAAGCAGCCACAGTGGCTGGAATTGTGCCTACATGAAGCCAGGAACCAGGAGCCTCTTTGGGTCTCCTATGCCGGTTCCAGGCCCCAAGGCCTTGGCCCATCCTCAGCTGCTTTCCCAGACCACAAACAGGGAGCTGGATGGGAAGCAGGGATGCCAGGATTAGAACTAGTGACCATATGGGATCCTGGCAAGTGCGAGGCAAGGACTTTAGCCACGAGGCTACCTCAATGGGTCCATGATTGGTTCTTTAACATTCTGTCTGCTCTATTCTCAAAACTACTATATCACTTTTTCAGATTTTCCATTTCCAGAAATATTTAAGTATCTTCAATGTAGTCCCACAGTTCTTATAAATGCACTGAACCCTGCCTTTCCACATTCCATCTGTATAGTAGCTTATCACACAAATTACAGAGTAAAATGAAATTCTATGGTGTGCATGTCTGACCACAATTTTGAAAGTCCTTCAGCTGCCACTGATCTAAAAGAAGTATAAGAAAAGTAATTGTGTATTTTATTACATTTAGATTTCCTGCTTGTTGTCTTGCAGTACTAATTTCTTGTGGACCTGGAGGAGAAAATTTATTCCGAAGTGCATGGTTAGGTTAAAACATCTAATCACTTAGTATTTTATTGCAAAGAGATCTCAGTAACTTTGCTATTTTATCTTAATGTGCAAGTGAAGATATTGTACTTCAATCATTAAAATCAATTTTGTGTTATACATAAAGCCATTAAGAAACGAGTCTCAGAGGCAAAACCCACACATTCTGTTCAATTGCACTTTGAATATTGATGAACCATGATATTGTATTCTAACACCGCATGTGGAAGTTTAACTTTTTAATTTGAATTCACTAATACAATTGAATTGTGGCCATTTAAAGAGATGTTTTCCACTACTAAAGTTAATAAAGCATAAAGAAGTATTAGAACAAAGCGTGAAGTTAAACACATAAAGTCAAGCCAAGGATGAACAAAGTGTTTTTATTTATAAAAGAGTTTGTGACAAGCTTTGGAAATATGAGGATATTGACCTCCCTGGCACGAAAATGCCATCAAATAGCAACGTTGATCTCCCAGCATGACTTATAAATATGCCTCTATAAGTTTTAGTCATACCCACTTTCATTTGTGCAATGTAAAAAAAAGTCTGATAATATTTTAAATCATAGAATCTTGAAAATATTATGACTCAAGTCACAGTGCTTTGTGCCCTAATTTGTGGCTCCCTTCAGCCTTATAATACCTGTCACCCGTCTGCCTAGAAAACTAGAGCTCTTAGCCATTCAGTTGCTTCAAAGTTTAAGAGGAAGGTTATGCAGAAGTGGTACAAACAAACAGAGAAGAAAAATTAGGGAAAGGAAGGTGACTCATTTGTCTACAAAACTTAAATCTATTCCTTGCCCTCCTCCCACCTTTGTCTGCTCTGTAGGAATGGTTCTTTACAGGAACAGAATGCCCTATAGAAAGGATCTGCGATGGTTGATGGGTCATAGTCTACATTTGGTCAGATGACCAGAGACTTTGATGGGTTGGGGCCATAACATCGGCAACAAGGAAGTCTGGAGAAGACATATGTGAGTGGACCCTTTCTAAAGGTCACTGAAGGTGAGAAAATATTTATTATATGAGAGTCATTGAAAGGTCTGATTTTGGAGGACATTGTCAATAATCATATGAACAAGTCAACTCACTGGTACGTTAGTCCAGAGGGCCATCCATGTTCTTGCTCAAGGAGCATGGCTCCAGCAGGCTAGAGACTCACTCACTTACCAAAGCTCTTCTAACCCTGTCACTGCAGAATTCCCATGCTAATAACAAGTGCCAGCATGCTTGGATCCCCGACTGGTGCAGTACCTCAGAAAGAACAAATAGATGTTCTGGCCTGGGTTGATTACAAAAGATTTCTTTTGTCATGTGCAGGAGGCAAAAGTTTGTTCTCACCAGCATCTACAGCTTTCTGGGTAGAACTCCACAGTTCGCTTTGTTTCTTCTTCTATCGCCGACAGATTCTTTACTGTAACTGAAACAGTCTTGGATTCTCAGGGTGACAAATACAGTAAAAACACTTGGAGTTTTCATTATTCTATTATGCTTGTGGGAGAAAAGATTCTATTATGTATATGAGAAAAAAGGGGAGAGCTACTGATCTTTAAACTTGTGGGAATTGTTAAAATACTGCTGAAAAATACATGTGTCGATTGTAACATTTCTTTCAAACAAAATAAAAAAGAATGGTTCTTTGCAACTACATTGTTTATGTTCCTTTTCTACAGTCTTAAGCTAATTTGGTCAGAGGAAGTCTAGGAAGAAAGAGGAAAGAAAGTTCCTTTCTACCCCACTGAAATACATGCCTGGGGCTCAAGCACGGACTCTATTCGTGTCATGATTTCACCATCTTGGTAAGCAGAGACCACCCTTACTCTAGGTTCTGCTGTGAGGCCACAGGTTCTAATCCCATTAACACCACTCTTTCTCTGGATCGCTCCAGCTACTAGGATAGCATTAGCTTCCATTTAGCTTCTAGGCTCCACTGTTAACTACCTAACTAGAGATTTGGCAACCTGTTCCTTCCATTGCATATATGGAAAGAGGGATGAGGAAAAAAAACAGTTAAATGGTTATTGAGCATCTTTGGTGTGCAAATATTATGGCATCTTCTCAAGGGAAA
This sequence comes from Ochotona curzoniae, assembly GCF_017591425.1. Taxonomy (NCBI): domain Eukaryota; kingdom Metazoa; phylum Chordata; class Mammalia; order Lagomorpha; family Ochotonidae; genus Ochotona; species Ochotona curzoniae. Next base: position 27,621,744 of record NW_024465582.1, read on the forward strand.
CTGAGACTTGGAGAGTTCAGAAATTAATTGAAAATCAACCTGTTAACATATGGTAGAACAGGAATTTTTTTATAAGATTTATTTTATTTTTATTGGAAAGGCGGATATACAGAGAGGAGAGACAGAGAGGAAGATCTTCCATCCGATGATTCACTCCCTAAGTGAGCGCAACGGCTGATACTATGCCGATCCGAAGCCAGGAGCCTCTTCCGGGTCTCCCACGCGGGTGCAGGTTCCCAAGGCTTTGGGCCGTCCTCGACTGCTTTCCCGGGCCACAGGCAGGGAGCTGGAAGGGAAGCGGGGCCGCCGGGATTAGAACCAGTGCCCATATGGGATCCCGGGCGTGCAAGGCGAGGACCTTAACCACTGTGCCACCGCTCCGGGCCCTAGAATAGGAATTTGAAACCAGGACAGAACCAAAAACTTTTCTTATAGCAAAGAATCAAGTAGTATTTCTTTAAAAGGTAGTAAATGGGGCCCGGATAAGCAGACATTATGTGTATTATCAAACATCAAAATTTGTACAGCTCTCTTATTGCCATTTTTCTCCAGCTATACCCTGATGGTGTATGTGATAGCAAACAGAGAAACATTCTTGAGGAACAAATGTGCTCATTAAAGACATCTCTCATGGGGCCCAGTGCGATAGCGTAGCAGTTAAAGTCCTCACCTTAAACACCCCAGGATCCCATATGGCCACAGGTTCTAATCTCAGCGGATCCACTTCCCATCCAGCTCCCTGCTTGCGGCCTGGGAAAGCAGTCGAGGTCGGCCCAAAGACTTGGGACCCTGCACCCACATGGGAGACCTGGAGGAAGTTCCGGGCTCCTGGCTTCGGATTGGCTCAGGTCTGGCCATTGCGGCTGCTTAGGGAATAAATCAAGGGACAGAAGATCTTCTTCTCTGTCTCTCCTCCTCTCTGTATATCTGCCCCTCCAATAAAAATAAATAAATCTTAAAAAAACGAGAGAGCGATCTCTTACTTAGGGATTGCTCATATGAATTCACAGTCCTTTAGTTTGTAAAGGCAACTTGCTTAGGGATTTTCTGCTTCATGGTGAAGGTTTGCCAGCACTTGGCAGTCTTATGGACATGTCCTCTGCTGTCGGATAGAAGGCAAAATGAGAATCGAGCTTCTGTGTTGTCATCTAGTCCCGTGCTGTTACCCAAAGCTGAATTCTCCCAAATGCTTGCCCTCTTGAGATGGAGACCTTTGTATCCACCCACCTGTTTTCTGAACTTATGTGGGCATTCCCATACAAGTTCGGCTTATCACATCCCAAACTCACTGCACTTCCCCAAGTACCATGTTCTTCCTCCTGCGTCCCTATTTTTACAAACAACCCATGGCACACCACCTTTCTCACCCGAACTGCATCCCATGGGGTCTTCCAGCCACTGCCCACCGTACTTGAGAATTGTACGATCATTTCCGCTTTGAACTTCTTCATCCTGAGGCACGTTACGTGTTATTCTCACTACTTAATTCCCACTCATCTTTCAAATCCCAATATAAAGAATTTCCTTCTCTGGGATCTGTTCTCTGAATCCAGCCCGTGCCTGGGGCTCCTTCCTGAGAGTTCTTGTTCTCGGTTCTCACAACACCCAGTGCATCCCTTGATCACGGTATCACAGCACTTATCAAACCAGCAGGTAAGGTACCATCTGCTCCACGCCACAGTGATTCCCCTGAGGGCAAGGAGAGCATGAGTTTCACTCTACATCTCCCCGCCGGGTCCCGAGTGTGACACGCAGTGAACAACACATACAAACATAGCAAAGCACATATTATAAATCTGAGAAGTCATGCAAGCTTACACCATGAGACTCAAAATGCAAGAAATTTTTTTTTTTATCATTCTGCTCATCAAAATCAAGATAGATTCTAGGTTTTCATACCCAGCTATTAGTGACTCAATCTTTTACAGGTGTTACCGTCATTTGTTTAACAAAGATTGAATATACCCTTGTACACATGGTCAAAGACTTGGGAAATACCCAAAAACAAATTCCTCATATTTGTTTTCTTAAAAAGAGATTTATTCTCATTTGAAAGGTAGGTTTCAAAGAGAGAGAAAAACTTCTTCCACCTGTTTCTTCATTCTCCAAATGGCTGCAACAGCCAGAGCTGAGCCAATGTGAAGGTGGGGACCTGGAGTTGCTTCTAGGTTTCCCCTGTAGGTGCAGGGGCCCAAGGGCTTGACTTACCCTCTGCTTTCTCACGCCATAAGCAAAGGGCTGGATTGGAAGCAGAGCAACCAAGATACAAAGCTCTGTCCATAAATACATTCCCCACATTTGTGGTTTCTATCCGTAAAGATGCAAAGTTTGTAACAATTATATGCAAAAATGTAAAACTAGAGCTATTTTATCTGTCCCAAATCATAAATATCAAAACATTAGCAGTCTTAAGCACTAAGCTCTCTTCACAGACCACTATTTTCCTGAAAGTGGGATAATTAAACAGAAAAAAAATAATTTGTATAATTTGTGTCTTAGGTCATTCAGAGTTCAGAATAACAGGATGAACAGCTTTACTGTACACCTGTCAAAGAATAACTCCCAACAAAAGAGAAAATCTTGTCATATCTGCCTCTTGGATGAGTTTGAAAGGTGGCACTACACCAGAGCTGGGTTCACCATGCATCAGTGAAAATAAAATGACTTATTTACAAAGTATTTCCTACCACTGGCATATTGCTCTAGGACTGCCAGCGGCAGTGGAAGTGTTTAGGCAAGTTTTAGCTGAGTAATGCATTTAGGTGGTGGTGTATTATAATGCACGGTTTTGCCCATATGAAGGTAAACTTCCTGTACTTATTCACAATAACAGAAGTATATTTACACAAGATTACTCTGGCTTTCAGCTCCAAGCCACAGGAGTTTTAATGAACTGCTCCAGAGAGAACTTTATGTCAATATCACAGGAGGCTATATACACTAGCAAGAGTGACATTTTTCTCTTAATTTTTTCTTTTCTCAAGCTAGGCTCATTCTATGATTTTAATATGGATCTAGAAGACTCCCTAGAAACTATGATTAGGAAAAATGGAAGACCTCACTTAGCATACTGCAGTACTTAATGCCATGCCAAACACCACCACGAATCCATTATCCATCATCAAAGAAGGTCATGAGGTGACAATGTGTTACATTAAAGACGGGAGACCATTGTTTCCGCTTTTTCATTCTCTTTATTGCCAACAGTTTAAAATGATCAACATAAAAAAAAGAACATTTCGATAATAAATACTGCTCTTTGGGCTGTAATAAATAAGTTTATTAACAAGGAATGCACTTTTTCCAGCCACAAATGTCTTAAAAAAAAAATGGACGACGACAATGACAAAAAAAAAAAAATTCATATATGGCCATAGTTCACAGTTAAGCAGCCAAAAGCTGCTCTGCTTACAGCCTTTAAACAACAATGGGAGCTTCCTCCCTTCTGCCTCCTCTTCAGGAAGTATATTCACAGTTCCAAGTCCTCTGGCTGAAACGCTCTCAACAGAGAGAAGAGTCAACGCGCCTTTCTGCGAAACTGCCTTGTCCAAACAGGTTATCTCAAGAAAAACTGCATTTTGGTTCACTCCTGGGATTGTCCAAAGTCGAGAACTGTGTGCCTCAGCCTGGTCTGGTTCCACTCAGCCCAGAAGGCCACAGAGCAATTGTTTTCGTACCACCACCTGTCCGTCTCCTTCAGCATGCTCTAGAGCATTCCACCGGCTTCCCTGGAGAGCTCACAGTGGCAACGAGGAGTCCCATAGGGTCCATTCACAAAGTCTTTCAGTTACATCTCTGTAACAGCATGTTCAGGGCATACTCCATCCGATGCTTCAATTCTAAGGAACAACCCGACATCAGCAGAGTTGTTAGTCTGAAAGTTGTAGATATCCTCTCCTCGTTGATGTAAGTGAGAAGGTATTCTTCATTTTGACTACAGATGATTATTTTTGTATGATCATGGTAGAAATTCACCTTTTAAAAAAAAAAAAAGACATGGATATTAGATATTCAATCTTTCTAAATACTAAGAAAGGTTCGATCAGTAATTCCACTGGCTAAATAAAAATAGTGCTTTTAGGACCTAAACTTGCATGAAAAGTCTGGTTACCTGAAAGGTGCCATCATTAAAGAGCATCATTAAGGCCTTATCAGATTTTAGCCACTGAAGGAGGTAGAGCCGAGGTCTTCGGACATCAGTAACGCTGGGGAGATCACCGCCCTGCAAGAGGTCAGGAGACAGACTCAGTGCCTATAAAGATGGTAGAGTGTGTACCCTAATAAGATGCTGCTCAAAGGCGGTAGTCATCAGAATGGCCCGCAGATCCCTGCTCCCACCTCCCATGGCGGAGCTAAAGGAGGATGTGAGAACTCTGCACTTCTAACAAGCTGCCGAGTGATGCAGACGCTGCTGGTCTGTGGACTGCACTCCACACACCAGTGCTATAAAGCCATGTCACTTACGTCCATGAGGTTCTCCTCCATGTAATGAGAGAAGTATTTCAGCACCGTCACTTGACTGATGAATTGTTCAGGGGCATCTGTTGCTGGGAAAACAGAACACTGGCCAAGCTCTGCATAATAGTGGACCGTTCTAGAAAAGAGGAATGAGAGAAGAGAGGGAAAAAATAGAGAAGGGTCAGTCATTGTGTTTACACGACTAGGCAAGCAACTCTACTGCATTCATTGAACATACTTACTTTTTGTCTGGAAGGAGGCTCATGTGGGCACCATTGTTGAAGAGCACCCCAACAGTGTGGTCTGAGAGCTGGTACCCGAAGCCGTATTTGTTAGAATAATCGACCCATTTGGTGACCCACTGAAAGGATGTGGTCAGCTGCTCCTTGGGGAGGCAGTCAGCCTCCGGCATGTTCTCCAGACATCCCCGAAGCACCCTGGCCACAGTGTCTGCAACACTTCCCATGGTACTGTCTTCAAGGCCTGGGAAGTCAGAGAGAAACGCAAACTATAAAATACAGAAATCATAAAAATGGAGGACTCAGTTTGTAGCTGTTCCATTTCCCTTCACTAATGCCAAAGACAAAAGAATTTTAGAATCGGCCCTTGTCCTTTTCCAATTCTCCTAATTTGCTTTTTCTGTATTACATGAACTACGACACAGGTGGACTCTGGTGCCCTAGTACTAGGCTAGCAGTCACTTACATTCGCTGCTGCTGCTGCAGCTGCCCAGGGTCCCTCTGACAATCATCCGGATGGCATCTCCCATCTGCTGCTTGCTATCTGTTGCAGGTGTTCCAGTTCTGGCAACCGTGGTGGCAGGTGGCTGGAGTTCCTTGGAAGGGAGAAGAGCCATGCATTGAGTGAAGTATCTCAACTCATGTAAGGTTCAAATTCCAACTTAAGGTGTGATTGTGGCAAGTGCCAGGAAAGCTTATCAAAAAGCCATGGATGGTAGCCAAGCAAAAGCCATTGCAGTAATCTAATTGCATGCATTCTTAAGCTAAAAGATGACATCGTTCCTTTCAGAGAGTTGAAAGAAAATCATTAAGAAAATACAACCAGCCTGAACCATTATAATGATAGTCCAAGTGCTACTTGACATAGAATGGAAATGATTTCAAGTGTTTATAACCGTGAACTATGTTATTGTTTCCCAACATACCTCATCTGGCCTATGTTTGCTGGGCTGTTGAGTTATTGAAGTCTTTTTCAAGTCATGCCTAAGCTTGTAAATTTCTTCATCTTCTTTAGACACTCTATCTGTAAATCAAGGGAAAGAATGAAGAGCATTAGTATCCCTCAATGAGGTAGGGATGAACTGGCCATCATTTCCTCCTTTTGCATTATTAACTAGCTTGTGAACCACCAAAGCAAAAACAGTATTTTATCACTGCCATCAGCTGCAATTATACATTTTAATGTTTATAAAGCAAAAAGCTATCCATCGCAATGTGAAGTGCAGATGATGCCATAAATGTTAAGGTCAGCCGCATGCCAATGTCCTAAAAGTTATACAGAATTCTCTATAGTTTTTTTTTTTTATCAACTTTAAGTCTGTCATGTCGGATACAGGAGGAAGGGAAGAAATCTCATGAGACTTACTATGTGTGTCAATATATCTTGCTTTGTCTTTTTTGCCACCAAAAAGAGCAGCAGCCGCCTTCTTAAAGAAATTCTTAGCTGGGCTTGATAAGTGGAAATCTGGTACTGTATGACAACAGCTGGAGGAAAGTCTGTCCGGAGTAAAGCCCTGTGGAGTACCAGCAAAGAGCTTCAGGGATCTGTCGGGTAACTGGGAACATTATGCAGTAGGAAAGACATGAGGTGCGCGAACCTGCAAGAAGAAGTCATGCCGTATGATGTCATCCAAACTGGGCCGATCCTCCGGGTTTTTGGACAACATGCTGGCTATTAAGTGCTTTGCGGGGGCCACCAAAGACGACGGCATGGTATACCTCGCTTCCCTTATACACCTGTAGGTTTCTTTCAGATTTGTAGTTTCAAACGGGGGCCTTCCTAGTAACATGGTGTACCTGTGGTGCAGAGAAAGCAACATCTTCAGGAATGGTCATTGAACTGAGCGGCTCTTTCTGAGAATCAAAGAGCCGACCAGATCTGCTTTTGAATCATTCTGGCACAGGTACTTACATTACACAGCCTAATGCCCAGATGTCTGATTCACAGCCATGCCCTTGTTTGTTGAGGACCTCAGGAGAGAGATAATTTGGGGTACCACATATTGTTCTGCAAAGACAAAAGGCCAACATCTCATTAGGCACCATTCTACTGGTTAACCTCAGCTATCTAGATGTGATTTGGGATATCAATTTTTAAAGAGATTTTATTGAATTTCTGTTGAGAAGCATTTGACTTTGGGTATTTGAACAACTGCCAATTGAGTGACTTCTGGTAGCTTTTTTTTTTTTTTTTCTTTAATGCATGTGCAATTTTTTTCCCCTTAGGTCCAGATGACATGGTGTTTTTAACCACTTGAGACCAGGGACACTGTGGCATTTTGATGCTTTTCAGGCAAATAGAAAGGGTTCTCTGACTGCCTTAATAGTCAACTTAGGGGCACCCTGTCTCATTTATGGTGGACACATAGCAAGTGTTTAACGTTGTAGAGCATAGATTTTAGCATCAAGTGGCCATCTCCAAAACATGAACTGGGGACTATTTCAAAACCCCTAGCAGGTCACATCTAGTTCTTACCTTCTTCTGTGCTCCAAGGGTTCCAGCCTGGCTGCCAACCCGAAGTCCCCCACTTTCAGTTCCATGGCCTCATTAATAAAGAAGTTGCCTAGATGAGAAACCAAACCAAACCAAAGGTAAATCCCTTTGAAGAGGCTTCCAATTATACACACAGCCACGACAGAGGCAGGCGGTCAGCTGTGCACGTCGCCCACTCAGCAGAAAGACTGTTCAAGGCCAGATGCCAAGGAAGGTTAGCAGGGTGAAAAGCAGGGTAGAGAAGCACCCCTCACCCCCAAACAGCTGGCATGCAGCCACCCAGACTCACCTAGTTTGAGATCTCTGTGCAGGATCTCTTGCTCATGAAGGTACTTGAGTCCAGACACAATCTGCCTGAGGTAGTATCGGACTTCCGGCTCCGTCAACACCTTTCTTGCTTTCAGGATGTGCGCCATCGACTAAGGAAGAGGAAAAGGGCAAAAGAGTTAGCTAAAACCATCAGTGAATTCCCTTCACAGGACAAGTACCGAAGGTTCTTGTCAAACAGTGCCGCAGCTCAGACCCCAGGGCAAGAGCCAGCCGTCTGCAGGGCACGTCCAAGTGGAGGGGACTCGGGGGGGTGGGGAGGGTGGGGGGGGCGGTTCAGTAAACGTGCTCAAATAGGAAAGAGTTAACACTCACCCTTCGGCTGCAATATTCCAGGAGAATGTAAATGTTTTCTTTGTCCTCGAAGTAGTGGTAAAACTGCACCACGTGTTTGTGATGAAGGATCCTGTGAAGCTCTATTTCTTTGTCGATCTAAAAGTGGGGGGATTTGGGGGGGAGGGAGGTGTGAGGGTTGGCGGGCTAAGGCTCATTAGCCTCATCATCTCCGAAGAGCCGGTAGGCGCTTACACACGCAGCAGACATCCTCCTCCCAGGGAAGGGCCAGCCGCGCGCACAAAGAAAATACTTTACTCAACAGTCACACACACCTTTTCCCTTTGATGAGGTTTGGCTACTCTGCTGTGAGGGATGATTTTTGCAGCGTAGACTTTGTTGTTTGTCAGATCTGTCATCTCATAACATTTTGCAAAGCCACCCTGAAAGGAACAAAGCCAAGGTAGGGACTGAGTATGGCGAGGGGGAAAAAAAAATGGATGGCTAGCTTATTACATATGATAAATGACCAAATAATTCCAAGCAAAGAATAAAACAAACCAAAAAACAAAAAAAACAAAAACAAAACCCGGGGTGGGATTGCGGGGTGGTGGGTGGGGAGGGTGAGGGGTGAGGAGGAGTGTGGACCACGGATGCCATCGTCTCAGTAAAAACACCTCGACGGCAAAGGGAGATGCATTCCTGAAAAGTCCCAAGTTCAAACGGTGTTTCTTCTCCCTTTCACAAAAGGCAGCTTGGTGACAGGGTTTTTAGGGTGGGCAGGATTCAAAAAAGCCACGTCTGAACAGATTTTTGTCAGTAACAGTCTGCAGAGCAGGTGCTAGCGGGAGCCGGGGCCAGGGTGGGAAGCCCTAGTTTCTGAATTTCGCACAAACGTCCCTGGGGTTCCCTGAGATCCCCGTGCTTTAGCTAAAGGATGGAAGACCGATCCCATCCCCTCCCCCCCACGCCCCCGACCCTTCCTCGGCGCCACCAGGGCACAGAAGCCCGTAGGTGAGGGACCCAACGCCGGTCGGACCAGCTCCCCTCCACCGAGAGGCCGAGAAGTGGATGGGAGCTGCCCGGGCAGCCCTCCCGCCCCGTCCGCTCGCCCGCCTGGACGCTCTCCCCGGCTCAGTCACCTTCCCCAGCACTTTGCCCCGGCAGTAGCGCTTCCCCGTCGTGGGATCGACGATAATCCGTGAGATCTCGGGTCCCGAGTGCGAATGGTGGTGATGGTGGTGCGGGGCCGCCGGCGGCACCTGCACCTGCGGCTCCTCGGGGGGCTGCTGCGGTCGCTTCTTCTTCGAGTCCCCGGCGCCAGCCTTGCCCAGCGCCTGCTCGCACATCTTGGTGCTGGCGGCCGGCTGGTAGGTGATAGTCCTCAAGAGTTCCATGCTCGTCGCCTCGTCCCCCCTGCCCTCCACGCGCTCTGCCTGGGCTGCCCGGCTGCAGCGCGCGTGGACACGCGTCCGTGCTCGTCCCGACCCCCCGAGCCCCAGCCACCTCCTACGCCGCCCACCCTTCGCCCGTCACCCGCTCCGCTTGTGCGAGTGCGAACGCTCTGCCCGCTCTTATATACCGGCCGGGAGGGGAGAGGGGCGGAGACTCGCTGCGGAGTGTGACGTCACGGGCGGCCCCGCCCACCGGCCGCCCGGGCGCGTGCGGGTCGGCGAGGGCGGCCCTGAGGGGCGGCCGGCGTGAAGGACGAACCGTGAGGGGCGAGACCGCGGCGGGCGCCCCCGGGACGCGCAGCTTTATCCCCCGCCATGGCCCCGCACGCTCCTCGGTCCCCTCGACGCCCGCGGGCCGACGCCCATGGCCCCCCGGCGCGCGCGAGGCCTCCACGGCCAGCCGGGCGACCGGAGCCTCGGTGAGGAGGCCGAGCTCGCGTCCGTTCCTGGTGGAGGGTGGGCCGGGGAAAGGAAGGGCCGGCGGAACCGCTTGGGAGCCGGGCGGCCCTGCGAGCGGGGACCCCAACCCCGGCCGGCCACCTTCCAGCGACCTCGGTCGGAGGTTCGGGTCCCGGGGCGCCTCCGGGCCAGAGGTGGGGGGGGGGGGACACTCGGAAGGCAACGGCGCCCTCGTGTGGAATCTTCTGGAAGTTCGGCTAACGGTTGTGGGTAACGACAACCTGGCATTTGACTGTGTTGTATCGGGGCTGGCTGAGACAGCACCACGGGCGGACGCGGTGCAGCCTGGGGTCAGGACCCCTGTGTCCCACATCTGAGGACCCCACGCCCGCTTCCTGCTGGGTGCACCCCGGGAAGGCGGCACACGGTGGCTCAGGTCAGGGGTCCCTGAGAGACCTGGTGGGGTGCCCCCCTCCTGGCTTCCCCTGGGAGTGAAACCGGGGCGTGCGCAGTGTGTCCCAGTCCACAGCTCATGTTTGCAGAAGCAATGAAGATCCATTGCTAACTCTTGTTCGTGCGCGTGTCCAGACTTAGACATATGTGATCGCTACTTTTGTGGTCTAGAAAAACATGTCATGAATTTCAGATATGTGAATTTCACGAAGCCCAAGGACACAATGATAGTGCCTCCCCCTCCCCCTCTCCTCTATTTGTTTAAAATTTGGGGGGGATAACCTACTTCCGATTTAGAATCACAGGCTCTAAATAAAGCGCTTTACAAGTGAAAGGACGCAAGGTAGCAGCTGATGTACGTTTGGGGGGGTGAGGTTTGTCTTTTTGGGTCTGGCTTAGGCCTGATGGGTTGTTCAAAATGCTTTGTCCGAGTCTTTGTATGTGGAGTGGGAGGCATTGGTGCCTCGATGGGACAAAGCTGTGTGAGCTGAAAGATGGCTCAATTTTGTATTTCCAGGCGTTAGTGTTCCGTTTGGTTCTCCTAGGAACATAGTTTTTCTGTATTCCAATGGTAGTATTGCGTGTTTAGCAACTGTTCAATAGTTTGAAATGCCTTCTTTAATACCACAACGGCTCTGAGTGGGGAAATATGATTCTTGTAGGGAATTCTTGTAAAGTTTTTTTTTTCCTGCCCTCTTAAATTCTGGCTGGAGTCTTGGAAAAAAAAAAACAGTTGGAGAGGGAACAAGAAACAAGGTGATTAAAGGAGTTACTCAAAGAAATGGATTCTACTGTGGGCCCATGTGTGAACTTTGGCTAAGCGTGGGGAAGGCAAGTGACAGGAAGGCGCCCTGGACGCTAGGAGATGGCTGGGCAGTTGTCCACTGGCCGAGTCTTGTGTCCAGAACACCCGACACAGCCCTACTGATGGATAATTCTTTTAATAACTGGAAGGGTCCCTTAATAACGAGAAACGTGTCATTTTCAGAGCTTCTCTTATATCTGCTATTGTTCAAAATAGCAACATAAAACAAACAACAACCACAAGCACGTTATCCTAGATGTATATTTGGATGAACACAATCTGGTCTCCTACAGTCAGATTTTGAGGTGTGATATTCTGGTTTCACGTTAGTATTGTCATCTACAAGGAGGAAAGGGGAGAGAGAGGGTGAGCAAATTTACATAGCTACTCTCACTATATTTTTTAGACCAAGTTATAATATTTACAACGCATGTAAATCTCTTTGGATGTGATACGATAGTTTTTTGTAACTAGGTTCACAAGATTTTTTAGAATGCCAGATCCATAAACCTCCAGCAGACAGTCAACAGTGTGAAGGGTTTGCCCCAGGCCACCAGCGGGTTTAGGGTAGGATCCCAGTTAATGAGACATTTACAAAAGTGCTTCTTCCAAATGAGTGTTCTGCAGGAAAGAGGCTTCCTCCACAAAGTCCTTTCTGTCGAAAGGGAAAGTCCTTTCTGTCACTTTCACTTGGGAGTGTTCAAGTTTCAGGCATGCCCAGGCATGTGGCTCGTTAATGATTACCGTGATTACCGCATGCCCGAGTGGCGGTGGCAAGAATTACAAAATCTTTGTAGCTGTAGGAGTGACCTTTGCCCTTCAGATTGATGCAGATCTGTTCTCCGCCCAGTGCGGAAAGGATTTGCTGGGATATTTTTTAAAAATACCTTTATACATTGTCTTTGTTGCTTTAAAAAAAAAAAACAGCGTTTGTGTGTTTATGTTAATGGCCTTCCAGGAAAGAACTGTATGTCCGGGATTTGTTCATTTTAGATATTTCTTAATTATACTATGTTATTGAATTGATTTTTAACCAAATATTGCTTTGTATTGGATAAGCTATTGAATAGCCCACGTAAATTAAGATCTATCTCCCAAATTGTAAGAGGACATTTAACAAAATATTAACTCTTAGCACATCTGTTGCTTTCAACTATGAAAATATGATTTTTCAGATTGTGGTGCCATCATGTGGACAGAGGCAGAACTGTAACATATACAGCAACAAATTAAGCAGCAGGACTGGAGTTTGTAGGAAAATAACTTATTTTGATGCAAAGAAAACTTTTGAAAGCAATGCTTAGCCTTTTCATGATGCCTGTGTTCCCTAAACTTTTCAAAGACAACTCACATCTTCAAAAGTTTTTGTACCAGGCCCCGTGTGATAGCGTAGTGGTTAAAGTCCTCACCTGGAATGCACCCCTGGAATCCCATATGGGCGCCGGTTCTAATCCCAGCAACTCTGCTTCCCATCCAGCTCCCTGCTTGTGGCCTGGGAAAGCAGTCAAGGACAGCCCAAAGCCTTGGGACACTGCACCCACGTGAGAGACCCAGAAGAAGCTCCAGGCTCCTGGCTTAGGATTGGCTCAGCTGCAGCCATTGCGGGCCGCTTTGGGAGTGAACCATCGGATGGAAGATCTTCCTCTCTGTCTCTCCTCCTCTCTGTATATCCACCTTTCCAATAAAAATGAATAGATTTCTAAAATGCTTTTGTACCAAAATTTTCTTTTTAATTTCATTTTCCATAAGCAATTTGAAATATGCCCATCAATATAATGTTCTCTATTTCTCTTGTGGGAAGTATTGCGTGGCTCAGCAGGTAAAGGATGCCCTTAGAATGCCAGCAAGTCTGCTGCCAGTCCAGCTCCCTGGCTAAGAGCCTGGAAAGGCAGCAGACGATGACCCGATGGCTCACGCTCCTGGTCCCCTGCCGTCCCTGTGGCAGACCTGTACTGAGTTCTGAACTGCTGGCTCTCACCTGGGCCAGCCCCACTGGTGGCATTTTGCAGAATGAACCAAAGACTTCTGAATGAATAAATTCTAAAGACATTTCTCTCTAAATCTATAGGGTTCATGCAAATACGGTCAAAATCCCAACGAAAATTTTAATGAAAAATAAGCAGATGACAAAATGCGTATGAGATTGCAAGGCATCAAAAATGCCAAAATTATTTTAAAGAACAAAAGAGATTTTTCTTTACCAGCCAACTGGCCTTATTATAAGCCATAGCAATGAAGAATGGCCACATTCTGACCAAAGGACTAGCATAAAGAATTAAGAAGTAGATCCGCATCTTATTGATAGGTAGATCTGTATGGAAGGAACTTTTTGCTCCATGGCAGAAGTATGGTAATTAGTATGAGAAAAGGGCTAGTTCGTGAATCAAACATTTTTCACACAAAAGCACAACACACATCACAGAGCATACTAATTTGCTGATCAAGATAACAATGTGGCTGCCTTAAATATTTTCTCATAATTATGGAGGCTGTGAATTGAAGATGAAGGTATAAATACCAATTTTTCTTCTCCAGAAATCTCTTTTCTTGGCTTGCAGGTGGCTACTGTCTCCTGTCATTACATGGTCTTGGGTGGCCATGCGCCTTAGCACTGGCGTGTCTGGATCACAGTGTATGGGGACAGCACAGGCTGTGTATGACACCCTCTAACCTCTGCAGGCCTTGTCTTCAACAGTTAAATTCTGAGTATTAGATGTTAGGGTTTTAGCATGAATATCAGAGAAACACAGTTCAGTCCATAACACACACCATCTATAATAAACACCATATACAATCTTCAGCTGGAGTAATGAATTAAATATCAAGAGTAAACCTTGAAAGTATTAATAGAAGAAACAAGCAACTAAGTTTTTTTTTTTTAGCATAAGGTAGATAAAGATTTCTTAAGCTCATAAGAAATACTAATCCTATAATAAAACAGTGCTAAATGAACTAAAAATTCAAAAGATACAAACTAAAATGACCAAAGGTCAGTGATAGGTTGGTACAAGGTATTTATGTAGTATTAAAAGATATATTAGGGCCCGGCACGATAGCGCAGTGGTTAAAGTCCTCGCCTTGAACGCACTGGGATCCCATATGGGCGCTGGTTCTAATCCCAGCAACTCTGCTTCTCATCCAGCTCCCTGCTTGTGGCCTGGGAAAGCAGTCAAGGACGGCCCAAAGCCTTGGGACCCTGCACCTGTGTGGGAGAACCAGAAGAGGCTCCTGGCTCCTGGCTTAGGATTGGCTCAGCTGCAGCCATCGCGGGCCACTTGGGGAGTAAACCATCGGATGAAAGATCTTCCTCTCTGTCTCTTCTCCTCTCTGTATAATCACCTTTCCAATAAAAATAAATAAATCTTAAAAAAAAAGATATATTAAAAGTTTAAAAAGTATATCTGAACATTCAGAAATTCCTGAGGTAGTCAGAGAGCAGCCCACCCTTCTGCTGATGGGAACAGAGAACAAACGATTGCTTGGCCTAAGTGAAAACCCATCCATTTCAGGTTGGTTGGTTTCCGACTGATAAAGGCTCCCTCTAGGAATGAGTGAAAGTTTCTGATGGGCTAGACTTAAACTTTATTGTTTGCACTGAGCTGTAGCCTATGCAGGAATCCAAAGCCCTGGAGTCAGCTCAACCTGAGGTCCTCCTGTTAAATGTTAAACCCTCTGTGTGCTCAGCAATGAGCTAACGCAAAAACATGTAAGAGGATCCTGCAAACTGGTGAGAAAAGCAACACAACAGGAAAATGATTGAAAGTATTAATATGAATTTCATATATAAGGAACTACTTCAGCCAATAAATAGCATCCTTAATAAAAGGAAGTCAAAATCATTTAAACTCATTTAATTGGTAAAATTGGGAAATCTAACCCTTAAGTGTTAGAAAAGATGCAGACTAGCTATTTTAAAAATCATACTTATTAAACGATAATTTGCATTCTACAAACCAAGCAAGAGAAAGACTTGTGCATATACACCCGGTTATGGCAACACTTTTAGCACTGCTACAACCAGACAGGCACAATATGATTGCTTGCCAGTCAACAGATACCTAAGCAAACCATGGCACACACACACGCTGGGATATTATGTAAAAATCCAGGAGTTACAGAACCCATAGCAATGTGAAAGGACAATAGCTTTGAGTTAAAAAGAAAAAGTTGTTGTTTCATAAAATTTTTAAGAGCCACATTTTAGGTATGCATGTATGTCTTATTTTAAGTACCATCTAAAGTAGCAAAATTCAGGATATTTTTGCCTGCTTTCAGGTGATATATGAGAGGAAGATCATACATGTATGTGGCTGTCAGTGACTGGTCCTGGGGCTGTGTAACAGAAGCATTCAATAGAGATGTTCATGCAGACACCAATGGCCACATGCCAAGGCTTATCCTTAGTCCAGTTATGTGTACCTTACATCTGTTTGGTTCTGTTTTTTAATGCATTACGGCGTGGTGCGTCGAGCCCCAGATGCTTTGCTTGCAGTGCTTTCTGATGAAGCATCAGGAGGATGGTCCAGGTTCTTGGGTTCCTGCCACCCGTGTGGGAGACTTAGAGTTCTGAGCTTCTGGCTTTGGCCCGGTCCAGCCCTGGCTGTGGGAGGCGTCTCACGAATGAACAGGTCCAATGAAGAACTCTTTCTGCCTTTGAGTAGGTACAAAATCAGTTTAAAAAATAATGGTTTCTGATGCACACATGATGTGAGGAACCTTGTCCAATGAGAGGAACATTGTGGTATCAGAGCAGCACCTGGAGGCTGAGGATGAGTTCAAGTATCACACATCTTGGTGTCTTTGTTGCTGCTCCAATGATAAATACATCATAGACCGGGTAACTTATAAATAACAGAAATGCAATGCCCACGCTCCTGGGCTGGGAGAGAAAGATCGAGGTGCCAGCAGATGAAGCATCTGGTCTAGACGGCGGTGTCTCTCTGAGCCTTCACCTGGCGGGGAAGGCTCACAAGCCACCTGCCCTCAGCACCATCTGTGCCTTTGGGCATTGAGATTTCATATCTAACTCTTCAAAAGCCCAATAAATATAAAATATTGGGTTAGTTTTAGGATTTAAGTATTACATGTTAAATGTTTCATGTGATGTTTATTTTAACTTACTAGCATTTTGAAAAAAAAATAGCAAATCCTGCCAGTAATCTTCGATAAAGGGTTAGATTATACATGTAGTCATGAACACATTTTACTAGGATCTTCTACTAGTTTTATCTGATTATCCAGCAGTCTAACTTTCCACTGATCTGTTTCCCAGAGTTGGTGGTAACCAAGTCCCCTTCTGCCCCATTCACCATTGAAAAAGCTGCCGGTATTGTAGTGGTCTTGGGGCTCCCTCTGCTGGTACAAACAGGTAACGCCAGTCAATCCCATGAAAGTTTTAAGGTGATTTGAATACATCTATTTCTTATATTCAAAGCCACCGTGTTACTGTGTATTCATCAGTAGCGAGACTTCATTCACTTTCTGAATATCTGCTAAAGTGCACAAAAAAATCTGAGTTTATTTAAATTCTGCAATCCCCCAAAAAAAGTATATAGTGAGTAAAATACAAAAAGAAGGTAAACGGTTTCAGCGTCTCCTTATCCTTGAACGTGGAAACCTAAGCATTAACATGAGAAACCTGTCTGACACCTTTTAAAAAGCTAGCTTTAAATAAAATCATTCCTCGCTTCCTTTTGGATTTTAATGTTTTTTTTTCTTTTTTCCAGATTTCCAGATTTCTTCTACATTTAAGATCATTTCTTCAAACGTGCGCTTTCAAAGGCAGAGGAGCCGTTTCTTCGCCGATGACGCAGTCTGCTGGAAAGTGGGTCACGGTGTTTGCCAAGAAATTCCGCTGACCTTTTGTGTGGAGGTCAGCGTCGACTTTACCACCTTCAAACTTCTTGAAAAAAGCAGTCTGTTATTTTTAATAGCTTTGTTGAGACCCTGTTTTCTTACTTGAAGACAATCGAAAGGACTGATCAATTGTTGCTCACTTACCTTACAAAATTATTTTGCTGGAAATCTCTGGGCACTTCAAATGTCAAATCAAAAACCAGGGCGGAGGACAGAGGGTGGTGACGGAGATTCGGCTGCATTTAGTTTAACCTCCTGTTAAAGCCTTTGATAGGACACAGAGCTACAAGTGGAAATCACTGTGCAGTATTGCAAGACTCAACTGCAAATACAGAACTAGAGTGTTTAAACTCACAAAATATAGCGTAATCATCAAGTTCAAGCTTGACAAAGGATAGCAAGTACACAATAAGGAAGAGTACCCGGGGCCCAGCGCGGTGGCCTAGCAGCTAAAGTCCTCACCTTGAACGTGCCAGGATCCCATATGGGCGCCGGTTCTAATCCTGGCAGTCCACTTCCCATCCAGCTCCCTGCTTGTAGCCTGGGAAAGCAGTCGAGGACGGCCCAAAGCCTTGGAACCCTGCACCCACACAGGAGACCCAGAGGAAGTTCTGGGCTCCTGGCTTCGGATCGGCACAGCTCCAGCCATTGCAGGCCGCTTGAGGAGTTTATCAGCGAATGGAAGATCTTCCTCTCTGTCTCTCCTCCTCTCTGTATATCTGACTTTCCAGTAAATCTTAAAAATAAAACACTGTGCAGTGGTGGTAAAAGAATGCTGCTTAAGACTACCGTCCGGCAGGATTGTAGGGGGCAGGCCTGCTTCTACCAAAAGGACTGGTTCAGGATGCTGGGCCATAAACCACGCATAGGCGTCTCATCTGGAAGGGACTCCACCCACTGGTTCACTCCCTCAGATGCCTGCAATGACGGGCTGGGCCAATCCCGGCCAAGTTTAGGGGCTGAAAACACAAAAACACAACCCTGGCCTCCCAGGTGGTGGCAGGAATCTAACTGGCTGAGCAGAAACAGGAAGGAAGCTATAAAAAAAGGGGGTGGGCAGAACCGGGATTTCAACCCAGTCACCCTGATCAGGGGGTTCCAAGCAGTGTCTTAAACCCGGACACCCAAATCCAGCCTCTCCTAAGACTCTTTAAGTGTAATATTCTCAATACTATCACCGGTAAGATTTCTATGCATTTTCAAGTACCTAATAGTGAACCAAAAAAAAAAAAAAAACCAAGACTTTTTTTTTAAATTCTAAAATGGAGAATTAAAAAATATCAACGGAGGTGCAGGTGAGCATTATGAGCAAGCTCTCAGCGCTGTAAGGGAAGAACTGAGACGTCCATGGGCAGCAATTCCTGTTCTGCAGTCCTTAGAAAGATGCCCTCCTCGGCGGTGGCTGGACACTCCAAGCAGCCGACGCACAGCTGAGAAAACCAGTACCACCGTCAGGGACATAACCTTGCTCAAGTCGGGCCGGCTCAGGGTATGAGGGTTTCTCATGAACAGTGGCATAGAAGGCTGTAACTGCGTTGAATAATGAAGAGGGTGGTAAACTGGGCATGGCTGCCAACATTGCCTGCGAGTTAGGAGAGGGGGGAAAAATGTTGCCAGACCAGTGTAGCCGGTAGAGGGCAGCCGTGTCCAGGTTTTCAGTTTTATAGTCTTAGCGCCGGAAACACCAGCACTTCACTGCTGGGAACGGGAAGGAGCAGGGCAAGAGAAAGCATTAACGCAAAGTGGGAGGAAACGGAACTGATCCTGATGACACCTGTCTTAAGTTTGCCAGCGCCGCTGAGTGAAGCCAGGCTCCCAGTCTCCCATAGAAGCTGAGAGGCAGGGGCTTGTCTTTTGGGGCTGGCTGAAAAAACCAAATTCCTTTGGCAATCTGAGTTTTTTGGTTTGTTTTTGTTTTTGTTTGTTTGTTTTTCCAGGGAGGGACTTTAAGAAGAGTGGCTTGGAACTGTTAGAAATTGTGTTGGTGCCCGTTCAATTCCTGTGCCTAGAGTGTTGTTGGTGGAGATGAGGAGTCACAGGAGAGAATCTTCAAGATAAGACAGGGAGTTGACACTGCCTGCTTCTAGAAGCAGGACGAGGTTGGTGCTTCTTGGTGACTTGCTGACGCTATTTTTGTCTTGAAACTGTTTTGGGGTCTTCAAAGAATTTGTAAGACAAAAACAAAATTAAAACATGTTTTCAAAACGTGCATATAGAGAAAAAAAAACTATGTATGGATTTTACTTTTTTTCTCACTAAAAAGAAGCTCATCTTTTGGCTCCATTGCCCATGAACTGTTTGGCATGCCTTATGACTGTCTTGAAGGAGCTGTTTATTCCCATCCCGTTAGAGAGTCACGTATGTTCCTCCTGCCCCGTTTTCACCCTTCTGATCGGAACCTGACGCTCTGTCACTTTGGTAACTGAGCACCACAGAGGCGGTGAGTTAGCTCATTTTTACTTCAGAGAAAAGAGGGGAAGCTTGTGCAATCTAGCCTCACTCATTGGAGCAGCACAGCCTTCTGCCACACGGGCTGCTCCAGCGGCCCTTTGGATCCTGACGTGCCCCACGGTCCATGCCGGGGCCTCTGGAACTGTAGAGCTGCCTGCTCAGCGCGTGCGGCCTGACTGCACAGGGCACGCCCGCCTGCAGACGGCCTGCAGAGGAAAGGTGCCAAATCAAGGGGAGAAACTGAGATGTGACTGTGCTTGTCCATCTCCTCTCCACCTGCCACTTCTTAAGCGGGGTGCTGAAGTCACCTGACTAGTTATTTGAGAAATATTCTACCAGCTTTGAGGTTAAAATATTATGGGCTGGGCCCGGCACGATAGCAAAGTGGTTAAGGTCCTCACCTTGTACACTCCGGCATCCCATATGGTTGCTGATTCTAATCCTGGCAGTCCTGCTTTCCATCCAGCTCTCTGCTTGTGGCCTGGGAAAGCAGTCGAGGATGACCCAAAGCCTTGGGACCCTGCACCCACGTGGTGGGAGACCTGGAAGAGCTCCTGGTTCCTGGCTTCAGATCTATGCAGCATCCGCCATTGTGGTCGCTTGGGGAGTGAATCATCGGCCGGAAGATTTTCCTTTCTGTCTCTCCTCCTCTCTGTATATTCGCCTTTCAATAAAAATAAATAAATGTTAAAAAAAGAAACAGGGTGATTTAGGGAGGTTGCCTTTAAGAGATTACATAGAAGATAGGACCTGAGTGACAGAAGAACCAGGAAATTTTAAAAAGTATTGTGTGTGGGCTGGCAGGGTAATAAGACAGGAAGGCCAACTTACAGTTGCACTTATTCCAGGAAGGGGATGATAAGAGTAGGAACATGTCCTTCTATACATTGGAAATGGGGCGGCTCATTGCCATCAGAGCAGGAAGTGAGGTCATCCCCGCATTTCTGCAGCATGGAACAAGGGTGGACACACCCCGGGCCGTTCCAAGTACATCAGTCTCCACCCAGGAACGGGACTCAGGGCGTCTTCATGCGCATCGCCGCTTACTCTCTTGCTTTGCTTTCCCTCTGCTTATTTGTTGAAACCCTTCATACTTCCTGAAAACCCACCAACTTTCCACCATCCAGACCATGATCTCGCACTTGACATCAACCAGGATTCAGCGTTGCCCGGGAAGAATAAAGACGTCATCGTAGATAGTTGGGTACACATAGAGTGTAAATCAAAGCATCGTGCTGTTTAAAAGCATGAACTGCAGATTCAAGTGAGTGCGTTCTGTGTTTGAGTTCAGGCTCCAAGCTCCGCTGTGCGGCATTGCGTGGGCAATTCACCTTGCTTAAGCCCGTTTCTACATCTTCAAACGAATATACGCCATCAGTGGGGTTTAAAAAACAAAACCCACCTCAAGAAATTAAGACATGTCTGACGCACGCTCAAGCCCTCAGGAGATCTGAGTTACCAGGGCATCCTCAGGCAGCATGCCTGTCCCTGGGGCCTTTTAGCAGCACAAGCTACTCCCGGTAAACCCTGAGCACTTTGCACATCACGGGCTGCTCTTGCCACACTGTCTCCTGAGTTCCCTCTTCGTAGTGAAGAAAATCGAGGTAAAGATGAAGGCGTTTACTTACGATGGGCCCACGCCCCGGCACAGGGGATGAGTTCAGCAAGACTCCGAGCGTCCATGATCCACCTGTAGGGGACTTTTAAGATCGCTGGGAAACTTCTGAAAACACACTCACGCGAGAAGGAGCCTCTCAGAGAGCTGACTTCAATTTTTTTGTGGCCGGAACCTAAGCATCGATATTTTTTAAAATCTCTTCAGGAAACATTAACAAAACCACTAGAGTCAAAAATCTGCCCCGATGAAAACCCAATGTACAGATGGAAAATTGAGGTGCTGGGTGATTGAATGACCCAAATTAGTTAATGTACAGATTCTGAGGGCAATGAACAGATTTACGGCAATCTTGAAAAATTGGCTAATAAAAGCATTATATCTGGTCTGTTAGAAGAAAGAATGACGTGACTTTAGCCTAATCTACTGCTAGTCTTGTTTCCAGGGAAAGTGGTGATGCCCAGGGAAGCACAGACATGGGCTTAGCAGGAGCTAGCCTGGCTCACCTGGCACCATGCCCCTTACGTATCCACACTCATACCTTTGAGTTCTGATTTTATGTTCACCAGTGTGCACCTGAAGGGGAATGGGTTTCCAAGGTATGCCTCCCACAGAGGGAAAAAAAAGGAAGCCTGCTTTTCAGGGCCCACTCAGACAGGACCCCGGCCCCACTCGCCCTGTTCAGGTCTGGTTTTGCTGTGTCCTTCACTTTCCTCTGCTCCTTGTGGAGGTGGAGTTAGTCGGGGCGCCACCCTGGTTGGTAGGAGAAGGCCAACAGCAGTTGCTACCTGGTGCCTGCCTGAAGTTGTCCCTGAGCACCTGCAGGGCCTTGGAGGAGGAGCCCTGCGGAGCCTTTCAATGCACTAGCTTCCGCCGGGTTTGAACTGGTTATAACGACTGACAACGGTGCGTGGGGGCATCAAACCCGTGAGTGCAGCACATCTCACACCCAACCACGTGCGACGTTCGCAATCTGCCCATTTTCTTGTTATGATATGTCATACGGTGCTTCTTAACATCAACAGAAGAAGCTGACGGATCAAGCAATGAAGGATTGGAAGCTTCTAGCAAACACTAGCCTCCTCCTCAAATGAGCGCTGTATCTGTTAAGATAGTTGCTAACTTCTCTGACTTGTGAAATTGCATGTGCAGTCTGAAGATGAATACCCTGATGAATTCTTGGGGCCAGCGCTGTGGCATAGCAGCCCAAGCCTCTACCTGTGGTACCAACATCCCATACAGGTGCCAGTTCAAATCCTGCCTGCTCTACTTCCATTCCAGCTCCCTGCTAATGGCCTGAGAAAAGAGCAGAAATTGGCTCAAGTCCTTGGGCCCCTGAACTCACGTGAGAGGTCTGGAAGAAGCTCTGGTTTCAGATTTTCACTGCTCTGGTCTGCGCAGCTATTTGAGGAGTGAACCAGAGGATGGAAGATCTTTCTCATTCCCTGTCTCTCCTTCCCTCTGTATAACTCTGCCTTTCAGATAAAAATAAGTCTTTTTAAAAAATGCCGAATTGTGCAGCATTATTTGATTCATAGAAAAAAAAAACCAAAAAAATTGACCTCTTTACACATTCGGTGGTTACTCAAATTATATAAGTTTTATCTAAAAACTATATTTCTGTCAAAAAATAATAAAATGGGGAAGGATGAGGGCAGACAAGGGAGTGTGGCTCCACTTACACTGAAGCAAGCTTTGTACCATGTTATCTGATCTGTATAGTAATTAGGAAAGACTAATGATGAAGAAAGGAAGTTGAACTAAAAGGAAGTAAAGCTAAACAGAAACACTGACTTCAAGCAGCCTCTTCTGCCTGTGATAATGGCCATTTTCATTGCGATCTTTAGTATCTAGTAGGCAAAAAGAAGCAAATTCAGAATCTTCAAGATGCTAAACAAAATTAAGTTCAGTTGCTTCAACTCTATGCATTCTTAGGTTGCACATGATTTTGTTGGAAACACAGCTCCTGAATAAGTGTGTATACCTCACGTGTGTCAATGTGAAACAGTATTCATGATCTCAGACAGTTGAAAAATCCCCACTTAGGCTGAAGCTTGGGATAGATGAATAATTCTATTTTCCTTGTTGGAATTAGCTCACCGATCTCCAGGCTCAGAAAACCAGACAAAATTAAAATTGTCTTGCTCAAAATCTACCAGCAATTTAGCAAAATATTCCTCTGTCCAAATACTTTAGCTTACCAAGGATGATAAACTTAACAGATAAAATATAGCTAATTGTCTTGATTTTTATGACTTTACTTCTCACTATTTATTTCAAAAATATTTTAAAGTAAATTCGGGTTGGTATTTTGAGCCAACAACTTGAGACACTAAAATGCCTGTGACCCATACTGAAAAATTTTGGGGTTGAACTCCAATTCCTAGCTGACCATGGATGCAGACCATGCAAGTCCCAGTGAAGGCTCAAATTACTGGTTCTTGCCAACCCCTGTGGGAGATCCATATTAAGTTTCCAGCTTCCAGTTGAATTCCAGCCAAGCCCTGGCTGTTGTGGGCATTTGAGAAATCAGTGAATGAGTGTGCTCTTGCTCTAATACTAACAATAACAATAGTACAGGCTACATCAAACACATACATCATTGGTGTTTCACTTCATGAATAGTTCAATGTAAATGCATTTTATAACCTCCACATTGATCAAGATATACAACACACTCTTCCAAACACTTCCATCATAGATTCATAAGTGTGCTTGACGTGATTTTTATCTTGTACAAATGGAATCATACCATATCATATGCAGTCTTTTGTATGTGGCTTTTTAATTCTACATCATGTGTGTGAGATTCATACAGAATCCCATACATATTATAGTTTGCCCTTTTTCGTTGTTGTATAATGTTGCTTTGTGTTACTTCACCATACTTTATTTAGCACTTCCTTGCTGATAGACCTTTGGATTATTTCAAGAGCCTTGGGACATTTTCACTAAGCTAGTGTTTTTATTAGAAGTAGCACTCATTTCTAGTGAGTATCTAACTGGGAGTGGAATCCCGAGATCTTTCATTTTGTTTTCCTTTTGGTAGCCTCTTCTCTTTCAGCACTGGTCCATAATCTAAATTTCCTACATTGTTAGAAGAACTACAGAAACATGTGTTGTTTCAGTTCCAGGAAGGACGAAGTAGGTAATAGATTTCATAACTTAAATGACTTGCCTAAAAGGTAGCATCTTTCTTGGTGTAACCCTCATAGCACTTCTGATGGATTTTGCTCTTTCTTTTTGTTTTCCATTATATCGATAGCCAGAGTATAGATACAGATATGGATACAGAAATAGATACAGATATAAATATAGACATAGATATAGATGGGTATGGATATGGATATAAATGACATTCTGACAATGAGGTAGAGGGGGACAAAAATGATCAAGTGTTGGAAGGGACAGCTGAGGACTGCCTTCCCCTCTGTCCCTCTGGGGCAGTGCTGTGGGTACAGTGCACATCAGCTTCTGGATACGAAGTTGTGGTTGGAGCAGCAAACAGTCAACAATTGTAGCTGGCTGGAGGGCCGGGACACCCACGACAACAACCTGACCACCTCCAAGGGCCCCTGAGGTGGCAGATTCTTGGGCTTTGCTCTCCTGGGCAGCAGGGGAGTGTTCCTTATCTTGGGCTCGTCTCTTGACTTGCCAATAATATTTTATGCTCCTCTCCATCCCCACGAAAAGAAGGGGACATAGAAGGGCATTTCAAATGTGCCTTGCTCAGTCAACAACTGGGAAGCAGGAAAACATTGAATTCCACGTAATAATTCTGTTTTAAATATATCCAACATTTCTCTGATTAAAGATTTCCTTTTTAAGGAAAATTTTCAGGAATGACACTCTATTTCATTCGTTTGTAGTAGACCTACTGAAGTGTAAGGGGTTAAAAAACTTTTCCTTGTTACGTATACCCAGTTGTCCTGACTTCTAGAGTAGACCGCCCCAGTTTACACAAATAGTCTCCCTGTTACTTTATGTACAGGTCCGGTGCATGCACGTATTTGAATAGAGACACGTGCACCTGATATCAGAAGAAGTGATATCATTGTCATGAGACCGTGGAGCACATTGTATTTGTGGTTTTAAAACTTCATAATCTCCTTTACTGTGGGGTCTTAGTCGAAAGCAGTGCTATTTTGCCCTCCTGTTGCATAAGACATAACACCTCCCTACCACTCTGGACTGTGTAGCTCTTTTCCTTAGACCCACTTTATTGACTCTTTATCACCTTGATATGAAATGATTGCAGATATAGCAACGTTTCCCACTAGGCTTCATGCATTAGAGGGCGTTCATTCATGATTTCAGTCCCATTATTTAGCTCACTATTAATCATCTTCATAGTCAGTATACACACACACTAATGTCAGGGGCAGACCAACACGGAGCACAGAGCCAGGACCTTGCTTTTTGTCTCACAAGCAAAGGAAACTTTCCACGTGGATGATTTCAGGCAACAAATTTAGATTTAGTAAAGATAGAAACTTTCTGCCCCTGCACCAAGAGGGAGCTTCGAGTGAAGAAAGACTTAAGCAAATGTTGGAAGTGGAGTCTTGTAAGCACGATGTAGGTGACCAGAGCCATTAGCAAGAAGGTGGGGACAAAATGCAGCAGACGGCTAGATTCCTGTCTACCTTGCTCATGATAAAGCAAAATCTATCAAAATCTTATGACTTCATAGGATAAGCTGAAAACTCAGAAGAGCTAGCACTTCTGTCTTGTTAAAAGCACCTTCTGGGCAAAAGCAAGCATCTTGTAAAAAAATTTTTTTTAAGATTTGTTTTTATCGGAAAGTCAGATACACAGAGTGAGGAAAGACAGAGAGGAAGATCGTCCATCAGCTGGTTCACTCACCAAGTGGCTGCAAAAGGCCAGATCTGAGCCGATTGAAAGCCAGGAGCCAAGAACCTCTTCCGGGTGTCCCATGTGGGTTCAGGGTCCCAAGACATTGGGCCATCCTCTGCTGCTTTCCCAGGCCACATGTAGGAAGTTGGATGGGAAGTGGGACTGTTGGCACACAAACCAGTGCCCGTATGGGATCGCAGTGCATGCAACGCAAAGACTTTTGGCCAATAGGACCCATCTTGTACACGTTTTTTTCTTTTCTTATTCCAACAGGGATGGGACCCCAATCTTCCATTAGCCCATCTAACTGCCACATTATGAAAAATAATCTTTACATGGATTTCAAAATTTCTTGTACCAAGATAAACTTTTTTTTTTTAAGATTTATTTTTGTTGCTAAGTCAGATATATAGAGAAGAGGATCTTCTGACCATCAATTCACTCCCCAAGTGACCGCAATGTCTGGAGCTGAGCCAATCCGAAGCCAGGAACCAGGGGTTTCTTCTGGGTTTCCCACGCGGGTGCAGGGTCCCAAAGCTTTAGGCCATCCTTGACTGCTTTCCCAGGCCACAAGCAGGGAGCTGGATGGGAAACAGGGTTGCTGGGGTCAAAATTGGCACCCATATGGGATCCCGGTGCGTTCAAGATGAGGACTTTAGGTGCTAGGCCACCGCACCGGGCCCAGATAAACTTATTTTTAAATTCCATTTCCCCATGAATTTTTTGGATGTACTCTTCCATTTAGGGAAGTTCCTATTTCACAAAAATAAAAGAACATTAACACTTTCCACTAAAATTGGGACATGTTTGACAATTGATTTTAGTTTGGGGCATTGGGCATAGCATTTGAAACAAAAAAGGTTGCAAGGTGGGATAGAGAGGGAGGTTGGCTAGGATCAACTCTTACGTCTAAGTCTGGATGGCAAAAGATAAAAAATGTACTCGTTTTATGTAATGTCAAAAAAACAAATTGAGAACTGTTCTAACAATTACACAATCAAGCCAACGAAACTTATGTTGCTACGCTTAGAAACCTTTCTGTTTTGAAAAATATTGTCATGCAAATAAATGTAAATGATTTTCGTTGCTTCTAAACCAGGGAGTGTGCACATCAGTCAATAAAAAATGATTGTTTTCTGATGCAGTTGCTAAAGATGACTTCCTTCTTTCCAAGGCCGATGATTTATCTTCATTCTAATGTAACTGATAAGAACTTCCTCTAGAATCAGGAAACTTTGCAAGAATTAAATAACCAGACAGGAGGAGGTAAAGAAGGAAGTAGCTGACCAAAGTGAAAAAGAGGAAGGGGTTGGAAACCAAAGGAGGCTTCAGACACAACCAGAAAGAATAACAAGAGAGCGAGCACACCAACACCTGAGGTAAGAACCTGAGTTAAAGCGTGTGGATGCTGAAAGATTATAAGAAAAACCGTTGACTTTTATTTATCAAATGATTTCTATGCTATCATCACAGTGGTTAGAGAAGTCCAGTAGCCATGGGGAAAGACTCGCTTCCAAACCTGAAAGCAATGTGAACGCTGCTAAGTGGGCATGCGTGCTCCCGAGCACAGGACTGCGCCTCGCTGGCGGTTTGCTTTCAACCAGCACTCTGGCTGCAAAGCCCAGAACTTTATCATGAATTTGTCCTTATTTTTTTCTTCAAAGAAAAGGATAGGTATCAGGTAGCCTGTTGGAACAGCTTTCAAAAGGTGACAGTCTTCTTTCAGACTGGGCAAAGTGGAAGCTATGTAGGTTTGGGGTTAAACCATATTTGAAAAGCTCTTAAAATACCACTTTCATAGCAGTCGGTCTTCAGGGATGTAACACAGGGGATTTCCTATGGAGTTATTTGGAACAAAGGAAAGCAACGCTTTCCTGTAGAAATTCCTGTTTTTAATCTCAGGGAATATCTTGTATACTTCTTTTTTAAAGATTTGTTTGTTTTTATTGGAAAGACGATATGGAATAATGTAGGTGGCAAAAATAAAATCTCCCCTTAGAAAGTGAGGGCAATTGATTGATTGCTCTTATTGAAGACACAGCAATTAACTTTCCTGAAACCCCGCCCAGACTTTACTGGCAGGCCTTCTCCCTTTTTAAAAGCTTATTAATTTAATCACATGCTTAAAATTGATTCATTTGAACCAATAGCTGAAATTTATCTTGTAAATTTCTTTCAATAGATTGTTAAATAGATGGATAACAAAGAGCTATTTAAATAAGTAATAATTTACAAAATATCTCACATTAGATTGGCTCACATCTGTTTTAGAGATGAAATGGGCTCCTTAGAGTCAGTCGTTTTTCAAACTTTAACCCTTTAACACAAGGGTTATGGGTCCCTGTAGATTGTAATTTTATAAGATCTGTCGTATGGTTGAATTTCAACATATTCCCCAAAGTTCCAAGGAGATTCAAAGATGAGGCTTCTGCCCCTACAAATATTTTGTTCTTAGATTTTTACCAAAAAAAAAAAAATCTCAAAAGTTAACCACATATCATATTCAATTTTATTATATAAAATGATATTTTGAAAATGTGTACACGAATATATTCTAAACTTGAAAATTTTATAAAACTTCTCTATAGCACCTGGGGACTTTCCACGATCAGAGCATTGTTACACTGTAAGCTTTTTGTCTTGTTCACTATTGTTATTATTCCATAAGAAGGTTGTTCCAGGCTTTGGTAAATATTAATAAATTATCTGGTCTGTGACCAGCGCTTCTGATAACAGTTGTAATGGTGAATAAGAAAGAGATGGTTCCCACCCTTAAAGGAACTCAGCGCTAACCAAACCCTACAAATGTGACGATGGGAACATTTGAGAACCATGGAAGAACATTTGATAAGAATAATGCCTGGAAGAAAATTCCACTTAAATCCAGATCCAATCACTTCTTAGTTATTCATGGAGTTAGTCAATGGTTTAATTCTTGCTTTTCTTATATATAAAATAGGGATAAAAATAGTATCCACTTTAGTGTTTACAGCCTTTGACTATATTTTTGAGAAACAGAGTTTTTTCCCTTCTACCTGCTATTTGTTGAATTCCTTACCTAATGGAGTGTTAAGCCCATGACTGTGAACCCTAGTGCCCACCGAAAGAGGAGTAAAGAAACTGTGGTGTATCTATTCCATGGGATAGTATAGGATCAAGATGGTCCCAACTGGAGACCATTATGCTCAGTGACATTAGCCAAGCCAGTAGCAAAAGAGCAAATATCATATGTTCTTTCTGATATAAGACCACCTTCATGCAAACCACAAAACAGAAACATAGGTAAACACATATATACATATATTCTCATAGAGGAACTGCACAATGGAAACTAGCGTCTTGGGGGTGAAGATACGCTGCAGTATGCATCTTCTGAATAAAAGGAAGGACTCCCAGTGAAACTGTTAAATATACCTTAATAATAGGACGCTGGATTTTCTACCTTTGCCTATACCTATCATGTCACGATACACTTAAATAGCAGAATGCCGGACTTGTAACTGTTGCTGAAGGACTATAATATTGCAATAATATGAAAGAAAATGGGGAGGTGGTGGAGATGGGGAGGGAAGAAAGGGAAGTGGAGGGGTGGAAACCTATTCCCACAAAACTATATCATGGGGAAAAAAAGGAATAAGGAGGGATGAGGTTCGGTGAGGAGCATGGCGGGGGGTGGGTGGAGTGTGGTTGTCTTCCTGGACTTGTAAAATGTACAATATTTTGTTCAACTTATATAAATAAAATACATTTTTAGGAACCTATAGTATCCACCTTTATGGTAGCTGAAAAATTAAATGAGATAATGCATGTCAAAGTATTTAAAAAGGTACCCAAAATAAGCTCTCAAATATTGTGGATGATGACAATCAATAAATGATGGTTATGATCCTCAAGTGTTCTTAAAAATACTGAAAAGTATTACTTCCGGTAGGCAGAAGACTAACATTAGTAAAGGTCTCTAGATAAAATTAAAAACACAGCTCAGTTCAACATTTCCCATTCCTCTCTGTAACCAAAGCAACAACCTTCCAAAACGATCTTGATTGTAAGGAGTTATTCGAATGTCCCACCCTGCGCCCGGCGCCATTTCCTCTTCCTCACAGCTCACGCAATTCGCGCCAGTCCAGCCGTCCACCCATCAGCCATTTCACCTGAGAATCCCACCCCCCCAGCTCCCAGCGCCCTCCCCAACTCTGCCCACTGACCAATCATTCCTAGGCAATCACCTGTGACAGTCTCAGGCACCAATCGCCTGGGGCCCTCAGTCCCTCCCAATCCCCGCCCCGCACCTTGCAGGCTCACCTGAGTGACCGCCTCCACCCCGTTCCTGCCCCGCTGGAATAAACCTCCTTAGATACCCCGTTGGGTCTGGTGTTTTCGGCTCACGGTAAAGAACCAGGCTGCGGGAATTAGCTGCGTGTAATAACATAAAACTAGAACATTCGTTGTTTTAAATAACTAACATTAATAGAATAAAATTTACTTGTGAGAAGATATAAGGATGCTGGTGATAGGTGAAATTTCAAAAATATTTTCTCTTACCTGAAAAGCTCCCTTTGTATGTTTTATGTATGACTCTTTGGGAGAAATACCTTGAGTTTTAAACCATCAGCTCAAGCCATTAGATGATGGAATCTGGAATGATTTTTAATGTGATCCTTCATTCAATAAATACTGATTGAATGTGTTTTCTACTCTGGGTGTTCTGCCATTTTCTGAGAACATACACGTGAAAAGAACTGATGCCTGCCCAGCATTCCGCCACTTGGGGGAGTACACCGCAGTTCCTTGCTAGCTGGGTTATGTCCCAGTTTGGACTCATCAGTGTGGGATTACAGGAAGAGAATGAAGAATGATTTGGGGAAAGACTCGGCCCCTGCTTGCTTTAAAGGGTCAGGCTTCACGCAGGAGGTGGTGTTGTACCCAGATTTTGAGATCCCCAGAAAATCATCCGAAGTCTAAAATCCATGCAAACGCATAAGGGCAGTTTATTCAAACTGACCTGGGCTCCCAGCCAGCCCAGCAGGACTGAGGAAGGGGTGGCACCTGAAGCAGCAGCAGAAAGGGTAGAAGAAGGGGCAGGAAAAAGGGATCGAGGTTGAATAGCATAGTGTTTTTGTGCATTTCAGGCCAAATCCACACAATTATACAGTCATGATTGGTCAGTTTGTTAACTTGTAAAAAGTTGGTGGGATTGAAGCAAGCAACTTTCGAAAAGTACAAACTGGTGGGCCATAGGGCAGTGAGGAGTCTTATCTAACAGCAGGGGCCTCCTTGAGGAGTGCTCTGCCTACGTGACCTGCCGGGTGGGTGTCCCATAGACTGCCAGGCCTGGAGTTCACAGAGTTCCCCAGCCAGGCAGGTAAGGCAGAATCACAAAGGCAGAAAACACTTAGGTTCTTCAGTGGTAGAGAACGGACTAATTTCAACAGAATGTTCTCGTGTCTTTTTAAATTTGTAACAGGCTTGTTCAGCTTTTGTTGAGTTTTTGATACCCTGTGATTATTTGCACTCATTTATGCTTCAATTTTGTGATTTATTGACAGAAAAGAAAGAGGAATGGAATAAGATCTGCCTGATACGGCGCAATGGCTTATCAGCTCTTGCAATGCGAGGGGCATTATTGACAACCAAAGCTGTCTTCCAAAACTAAGCTAGCTTCACCTCTCTCATCATCGCATCAGGCGTTTTGACAGAGGGAGGTGCTTCACAACCGATGAAGAAACGCTGGAAAAAGTCTAGGAAGCCATCAGTGAACAACACCAGGCTACAAAAAAAGATCTCATCAGGCTGTTCCTGTGAAATCATTAAGGACGCAGAACTGCCCAACGATACCGTGCAGAAATGCTGCGATGTTGTGGGAATCCTTCGGTGGCCATTTCTGTTGGAATTGCTCTGCTTTTACTCCTGGTGGTCTGTGGAATTGGCTGTGTCTGGCACTGGAAACCCGCAGGATTTACCTTACCCAAGTTTCTGCAAAGGAGAAGCAGCAGAAAAAAAGACCGTAAGAAAAAGTTTTCCTTGAGTCCCCACATTGTGACTGCATGGCATAAAATCTCAGGTGAAATTCAAGACCACAAATCTGCTGATAGGAGAACCAACCCGCACAGTAACTACGAAAATGTGGAAGCGAGTTGTTCCAACCCGAGGAAAGACACCGGCAATGAACTCTACGAAAATACACGGCGGTGTGATTTTGAGGAACATGTCTACAAAAATGAGAACTTCCCTGAGTATTGTAACTTCCAGAAGCCTGCTGCTTCCAAAGTAACTCAAGAGGAAGACATATATATCCTCCCAGATTAATGTTAGCTTTTCAAAATCCTGAGTTGCATTCCTGGAAGATAAACAATCCCTGGGACTTTTATTGTACTGATATCATTGTTAATCAAGTTCTGATGAAACGCAGTGGTCTCGCCTCTCTCTCCATCTGGAATCCACCCTTTGTATCACTGTAGATAAATTCCAGCTAGCTTGTTTGCCCTTCTTGTCCCGCATTAAGTCTTTATTACTTGCTACTGAATCTAGTTTTCCACATGAGCCCATGCTATCTCTACTTCTCCCTGTTTCAAGTTTTTCTGGCTTATAGTTATTGTCATGGTTGGTCTTTCTAAGTTTATACCCTGACATAATTTATCATCTGGAGCTTTTTCCCGTGGGCCCATAATTCCTTTGTTTAAAATTACTTAATGCCCCATCTTCGCAAAAGACACACTCCACATCATCCCCAAAACACACGCTCTTCCACAGTTCATTCCAATCAGTTTGTCCATTGACTTCTTACGACTCAGCATCAGCTGCTCTACTTCTATCAGAATTCTCCCAAACCTGTCCTACCCTGTCCCCAACAGTCCTGCCCATCTATGCTGCTGCTAAAGCCTAACTCAGCTCACAACTTCTCCACAGGCTTCTCTTTGGTTTTCATTTTTATTTTTGAAATTTGTCATACAATTCTGTATGGTCTGGGATTTCCCATCCCCCCCTCCAATTGATTTTTCCCATCGTGTCACACTCTTCGTAAGGAGTTACAAGTCCTTCAGTCTGCTATTTCAGAGTGCCCCGACATTGCTGGTACAGGCAATGTCAGACAGTCCAGCATCCCACTGTCTAGATATGTCCAACACTTTCACTGGGAGTCCATCTTTCCTTTGGAAGCAGAGATGCATGTTGCATTGTGTCTTTGCTTCTGGATATGGTAGTCTCCATTATTCCACCACTAGAATTATTATTGCAACTTGCATTATCTCCAAAGGCTCCTGAATCATTCCAAAACCACATTTAACTTTGGTCTAACACTCAGGACGTTTTACTTCCTATTTAATTCTCTGAATATTGGAATGTATGAGTATCTGCTATGGCATTTCATAACTTAAAGTCAAATGAAAATATTTCACACTTCAAGGTAAATTGAGAGGAACTGCATCATTCATGTGTTTAGCCCCAGCAGCTAGATGACCGTGTGAGGCACTGTATATAACGCATGTCCAACTGGCAAGAATTGGGTTGTACATTTGCTAAGTAGTTTGAGACAAATGCAATAAATGAGTTCATTTTTCATCTATCCAAGGACTTTAGTGTTTTCTCCCTACTTATTATTGTCAGCACATGGAAAACAAGGAAGAAGTTGTTGCACCATTACAAGGAGGATCATGAGTCATAGTTGGAAATAAAAGGCATTAAACAAATGAAAACTACATTCATTAAAGCTATCATATCCCATTTCAGGTTTGTTTGGTTTTTTTTTTTTTTTAGATTTATTTCTTTTTATTGGAAAGGCAGATGTACAGAGAGGAGGAGAGAGAGAGAGGAAGATCTTCCATCTGATGATTCACTCCCCAAGTGGCCGCAACGGCTGGTGCTGCACCGTTCCGAAGCCAGGAACCAAGAGCTTCCTCCAGGTCTCCGACGCGGATGCAGGATCCCAAGGCTTTGGGCCATCCTGGACTGCTTTCCCAGGCCACAAGCAGGGAGCTGGATGGGAAATGGAGCTGCTGGGATTAGAACCAGCGCCCATATAGGATCCCAGAGAGCTCAAGGCAAGAACCTTAACCACTACGCTCTTGCACCGGGCCCATATCTCATTTCTTAAGACTTATTTATTTGGAACCCAGAGTTAGAAAGACATCTTCAACATGCTGGTTCACTCCCCAATTAATTACTACAGCCAAGTCTGGGCTAAGCCAATACAAATATCTTTTTCCAGGTCTCCCATGTGGATGCAGAGGCCCAAGCACTTGGACCATCTTCTGCTGCTTTAGCAGGAACATTAGTAAGGAACTGGATCTGAAGTGGAGCAGCTGGGATTCAAACCATCACCCATATTGGATGCCAGCAATGGCTTGACCCTTTATGCCACAAGGCTGGCTCCAGCGGTATCTCATTTCTAAACACACTTTTTATATATCACTCTGCATGTCTTTGTTTCACGGGAAAAGGCTAAAACCGAGAATGGAAAGAAATAGAAAAATCTAGAATTGTTACTTTTTTAAAAACTGGAGCAACTGGTCAATTGTAAAATGTTTTACCGAGAAGAGGAACATGTAGACAAAAATTGGGTTTAATGTTTTATTATTTAGGAGTAAGTTTGGTTTTCTCTACTGGAAAGCCAAACACTGGCTTATGTACTGATGGTTTCCTGTATTTCGCACACCAAGTAGAATGCGGCTGGCATTCAGTGCCTCACATATCAGCTCAGTGTTGTTATAGAGACCTAGACACTCTTCATATAGCATTTTCTCTTTACCATCTTTAGTATTTTGTGTATTGTTTTTATAATTCTTGCCTCATGGTACCACAGGGCAGCTAAACCTGGAGGCATTTTATTTGTATTTGAGCCATAGGGAAAGAATAAGGGAGAAAAATAAAATCATAAATTATCTATCACCTCCTAATCCACAACTGTGTCAGGCAGATATCTCCCGACACAGGCGTGTTTGGAAAATTAAGCTTTGGCCTCCCACACGAGGAAGAAAGTAGGATTTAAATTGATTTACTCACAACACTTGTCAGTGGTGCAAAACTGTTTGAGACATGTTTATTATGATATCTTGAGACTCAAAGGGGGATATATCCCAGCTGAAGGCACCCATTTAGATTTTTACGGAGCAGTTATAGCTGAAATACAAACCTGGGAGTTTAAGTATTTAAATGGTATTTATAAGAGTAGCAATGGGTGTGATCACACGGGAAGAGACTGCACAAAACAAAACAGGGTATCAAGAAAAGAAGAAAGGAGGAATCCAGAAGTTTCTCCCAAATTCCAACAGTTTGAGTTGCAGGCAAACGAGACCAGAAAAGAAGGAGGCAAATTCCCAGGAATGATGGCCAGATGGACACTTATCCATAACAACTAATATCCCAAAGACAAAATTTCCACTGAGTTGAAAGATCTGATTGACTTGTGTTAGCAACACATGCATTTAGAAAGAAACCTTGTAAAGATGCAGACCGGTATTCTGCTGGGCCTGGCGGGACAAGTCTGTTTTTCGTTGTTGTTCGTTTCTTTAGTTTTTAAAGCAGCTAGAATAGGAAGGAGGAAATCATGCAATACAAAAAAAGAAGAGTGGTTAACAGTGAGTTCCTTAGAAGAGTTTAAAAGGGAGACCTCATTCTCCTGCTGGTGGTTTAGAGAAAGTTGATCTGCATGTATCAACAGGAGCAGTTTGTATTTATATCGTTTTATTAACAAAAAATACCACATGCCCCACGGCTAAAAGAGGAAGGATGTCATTGGGTGGGGACAGAGGGGCGGTAGCATTTTACACCATCAATCTGACTTTGTTCTGTGCTCACAGCACTTTAGGTATGCTCACTTCCTTTTACGTAGTGCTAGCATTTGTATCACTCTGTGGCCAGCATTCAATAACAATGAGAGCCTGGTGCTGGGCTTTGCTGTCAGCTTGCAGCTTCAAATATTTTACTGCAATTTGCTTTACACTTCATTTTGCAGTGTGTTATTGATCTCATGGAGTCTTAGCGTTGCTTAACAAACTCCCAGCTGCTGCTCAGGCTGGTTGGGATAAGCACAGTTCAGCAGAGAGATTAGGACATTGGGCTCCATGGAGGGGAGATCAGAGGAAGAGATCACGAAGGTGGTGAAGCCTCTGGCCACACTACGTGGACCAGATGTTTACGGCTTATTCCTCCCCAGTGGCTTATGTTGAAGCTCTTCTCAGTATGCTAGTGCTTGGAGATGAACAACTTTAGAGAAGATCATGCAATTCGGCTCATCCTGATACAACTGTACCCTTAATGAGGATAGAATGAAAGTTCCCTAGAACAGCAGCACCACCCTCTTGTGAGGATGCAATCAGAACGTGATCATCTGCAAGCCAGAAGGAGACTTCTCACCGAGAACGAATCCATTAACACCTTGATCTTAAGCTTCTCAGCCTCAAGAAGTGTGAAAAACAAATGTTTGTTGTTTTTGCCCCCCGTGTCTACAGAATCTTGTGATAATAGCTCAAGCAGACACATTTTTAGCTGCTATAGAATCTTGTTATAATAGCCCAAGCAGACACATTTTTAGCTGCTATAGAATCTTGTTATAATAGCCCAAGCAGACACATTTTTAGCTGCTATTCGAAGCCAAAACAACTGGCTGGTTTTCAAACTCAAGGGTGTTGAGTCTCACATCTAGCGTTCATTGTTTGCCTTGTATGAACGCCTGGTTGCTTTGCACTCTTGGTCCCTCTTCCCTTAGCAGTCCTGAAACTCCCTCCCCTCTGGCACAGTCACCAGAGTAGCAATTCTCCGTGACCTTTTCCTATCACTCTTTGCGTGACCTGGATATTTCTATGTGAACTCTCTTGATCCAATATTTTTTGAAGCATTTGACCATAGAGCTTAGCTCCTACTGATAATCTCTGCCTGATGTCCTTCAGACACCTACGTTCAGCAGGGGCCAAACTAATGGATTGGGGTCACGTCGGGCTATCATTCAGCAACAGAAATGGAGTTAGTGGTAGCGTATGAGACAGAGATGAAGGGGAGGAAACGCTGGCACAGGTTACTTGCTAATAATGTTTAAAGCTAGTGATTCAAAATGTCTCAAGAGTATTTCAGGAACTGGAGCAATAGCTCTGTTGGCTAATCCTTCACCTCTGAGCACCAGCATCCCATATGCATGATGATTCATGTGCCAGCTGTTCCACTTTCCATCCACATCCCTGATTGTGGCCTTGGAATGCAGTTGAGGATGATCCATATCCTTGGGATCCTGCACCCACATGGAAGAACAAGGAGAGGCTCCTGATCCTAGCTTTGGATTGGTTTAGCTCCAGTCAGTGGCTGGAGGAGATTTCTCTCTGTCTCTCCTCTATAAATTTGTCTTTCCAATGTATGCCTGGCTCAGGTTGTCCCTATAATCCCCTTTGAAACCAGGTGGTGTTACACTCATAAAGCAGGATCCCTCTCATGCCCTTCCTTGCTTTATGAAGGATGATCTCAGACGCAACACAATCTGAACCAGCAAACACGAGCCCAGAACATGCCAGGCAGAAGACTACAGAATCAACATGGTAACTACAGGCAGTTGGTTTAGTGGAACACTTATTTAATTCAACGCTTTTTAAAAAAACATTCTGATTTACTTTAAAGCAGAGAATGATAGCAGAAAATGACATTGAATAAGACCTGAAGGATAATTAGAATACAGGGAGATAGAGAACAAGGTATTGAAGTCTCAAAAAGAGAAGACAGCAAGTGAAGGTCCAGAGGGTATGAAATGTTCAAGAATCTGAAAGAAGAGAAATACTGTTTCAGTCTAGATTATAACAGGAGAGGAAAGCAGTATCTGGAACAAGTCAAATGACGCGCAGGGCTTTGCACGATCAATTTGTACCTTATCTCAACTTTTAATGTCATTGTATAAGAATTTAGTTCTAGAAGATAGAACTATAGGAAATGAATTTTAAGCTGCAAGAGAATATAGGAAGAAGATTACAGAGTTGAAGATCCGGGACTTGAGTTCAAGAAGCACATGATCAGTTATGAGACAAACAGTGCTTCCTCGCATTTTACCAAAGTCTCCTCAGCTTTTAATCTAAATTCAGCTCCTGTAGCTTTGCATCCTTCCCACGGAGACAGGAGTTAAGCAAATGAGAGCGGCTCAGACAAAAGGAAGCACAGAAGATGGTAAATTACCGAACACAATCAAAGCTGTTGAAGGTGTGAGCACAGCTATTGACCTGTGCTGTTGCTATGGAAACCAAAGCTCAGAGGTTCTGGAAGACTTTCCCTTTTGAAGGACAGATTGGCTGACACGGATGCTTAAAGGGGCAAACTGTGGAAGTTGTATGATTTGTTACCACATAGATTCTAAATTCTTGTCAGTAAAGAGACAATGGCTTCCTGGGTCTGAGACAAACTCCTTTGAAAGGCCAGGGGATGTCATAGCCACCAGATGCTTGGAAAAAGGCAGAGTTTAGCTGCTTACGTCATCTGCCCAGTTTCATTGTTTCCCTGACTGCCCTATGAACTGTTAGGATCGGAATTGGGAAGGAAAAATGGCATTAACTGGATTCTATCTGTTAACATAGGATTTTTAGAAATATTGTTTTAGGACATATGAAATCCCTTTTAAAGGGAAGCAAATGCTTGGGTTTGTTCCCCAGGTATTTCTCAGAAGATAATGGCCTGCCACAAGTGCCCAGTGCTGGAGTGCTAGTGTGAGTTCCAACAACCATGTTGAAGCCATAAGTGAGATAGCCATGACAGCTCTTTGGGGGAGTGAATCAGTGGGTAGAAGACTTCTTTACGTCTCTCCTTCTTTCTCTCTTTGCTGCTCTCTGTTAATCTGCCCTTCAAGTAAATAAAATATTTTAAAAATACACGAATGAATAGAAACAGTATTTGAATTCAGTCATTCTGAAGGAAGCAGTTGGCTCAAGTTATTTTATATAAAATTGTTCATGGGTAATAATATCTTCGAGCTTTGTGTCTTAGAACTTAGACCTAGAAAATAATTGGCTGCTTTGCTCATTTTTTAAATGAGAAGCAATGAACTTCCCAAATTGTATGTAACTTCCTTTGGGTCTCACAATGAATTTAAAGGACCAAAATACAGGGCTCCTGGGTCCCTGGTAAATGATACCATGACTTTCTGCCTGTCTATTGACTGTAAAATAGGATATTTTGGGGTTTTTTTTTGGGGGGGGGCGTGGAGGGCTTTTTAAATCCCAGCCTTTTTCATAGCGTCCTGCTAAGCCTTCTCTTGGGATCTTTGCTTTTATTTATTTCTTTATTTTGCACTCTATTTTAGTCAGACATTCTCTTCTCTGCTTGTAGAAATTATGCAAATAGAAGCTGTGATTAGTCCTAAAAGAGCAAGATATACAGAATTCTCCATGTATGTGTTTTTTGTATAGTTGGAGCAATGTAATGAAGACAGTCAGGAGTGGCACGGTATACAATATGTCCCCTTCCGGTCATTGTTTGTTAGAATGGACTCTTTTATTATCTCATATGGCAGAATTTGTCTAGACTACATGCACTTTTAACTCAATTATCTGATA
This sequence comes from Ochotona curzoniae, assembly GCF_017591425.1. Taxonomy (NCBI): domain Eukaryota; kingdom Metazoa; phylum Chordata; class Mammalia; order Lagomorpha; family Ochotonidae; genus Ochotona; species Ochotona curzoniae. The sequence goes on from NW_024465582.1 coordinate 27,660,936, forward strand.
AGAGAAAAATATAGGCAACTAAAGAAAAGCTTTGTGGGTGAGAGGAAGGGGCCATGAGTCTACCTGTGATGAGGGCATTGCGATGTGCAGTCTGAGCACGTATTTGAATCAATAGCTAATGATGAAGTAGATGCCCTCTCTGGGTTGGCATGCACACATGGCCAGGAGCTCTCTGATCTTTTTGTTGCAGCACAAGGTCTAGGAGAATATTGTGAAGCACCCAGAAGAGGAAAATCCCAACATGATATTTAAGAGAGAGTCTCCTTTAAAAATCAAAAGATGCAAAAGAAATAGCAAAGCTTGAGATGATGACATTTTATTTGCTAGGTCAGCCAATTAATGCATGTAGCAGAAGTTTGTAAATTGGGGGAACAACATAGCAAGTAAAACTGCTGGTTGGTGTCTCACTTGCTCTATTGCCCATCTACCTTCTAGCTAACGGTTTGGGAAAAGTAGTGGAAGATGGCCAAGTGTCTGGGCTCCTGGTATCCATGTGCGAGACCCAGATGAAGCTCCTTTTTCCTGCCTTCCCCCTTGCTCGGCTCTTTGCCACGGCAGCCATTTGCAGAGGGAACCACTGAATGGATGGTCTCTTTCTGTTCCTCTTGGTCTCTCCCTTTCTTTTGGTTCTCCCATTCTCTGTAATTCTGATTTTCAAATAAATAAATAAATAAATAGATAAATAAATACATCTTTTTTAAAAATAGAAAGTTTGATAAAGGACCAAAAAATGCATGAGAGGGAACAAATTTAGAAAAAAACAAGGAATAAAGGGATGAATCAAGAAAGATTTGATGGAATTAAAACGGAAAGCTTCAGTGTCGACAATGGCAAGCAGGGGGTTGCAGGTGTGAATCAAGCCCACATGGGAAGGTAGAGGCGATGATTCCTATATGCTGTGAAATAAAACAGCTGTCCAGATTTTATTTTATTTTTTTTCATTTTGGATATTAGAGCCAAATGGTACTGAAACAAAGAAAGATGTCTCTTAGTTCTAATTCAAGGTGTAATTTTCTGCATTATGCAAGTGTGCAGAAACAATAAACAGGACCTTCAATTTACCTTTTACCGAAAGTCATTTCTTAAGAAACTAGAAATAGGTGTTCCAGGATATGTAAAATGAAGGGAAAGCAGAAGGGAAGGGAAACAGTTCATTGAAGAATATTTTTCATTTCCTCTTAATTAACTTTGTTGCTTATTTTACCGAGACCATCTTCTCCCATGTATGTGCTGAGAACGACTGTGAGATTTAATGTAAGATGTATTTTCTTGATTACACGTGGGAAAAAATAGAAACCGCAATCAAGGTTTGATGTTTTCAACGTGCGAAATGGAATCTCACTCTTGCCTCCACCTCGAAGAGTGGATTCTGTCCCACCCTGTTTATGAAGGCTTGCTCAGCAACAGCAGTTTCTAGACAGCTTGTCGCTCACTCTTTATCCATCCGTCTATCTAACCCACCACTCAACTACTAACTACAAGTGCTTACTCACTGTCGGACATTATAATTGGAACTGAGGACTCGATGCTTAATAAAGACATAAAATCATGCTTGCCTTCTAGATGAAATTACAACAACAAAGCCACTCTCTCCCACACACAAATAAATGCATAGAGGCTAAATGAATGCGTTGATAAAAAATACATGATGGTAGAAAACTCTTAGCATAAGCACTTGAACTTGAGTTATTCCAGCAGTCAGGGCAGGTTGTTTATTCTGAATTGCTAAGGTATTAATTATATAAGCAGAGTTTACCAAGAAAGAAAACGTGAATTAGTGACGGCCTTGTTACAAAGGATCCTCATTATTATCGAACACAATCATTTGTGTAGCTCATTTGCTGAAAAGAAAGGGCAAAATGTGAAATTACTTGGAAGGGTTTATAAACTGCTACTAAAAACAATTTCAAACATTTTTTGGTTTTTGTTTTTTGCAAAGTGAGAAATATAGAGAGGAGGAGAGACAGAGAGGAAGATCTTCCATCCAGTGATTCACTCCGCAGGTGACCGCAATGTCCGGTGCTGTGCCGATCTGAAGCCAGGAGCCAGGAAGCTCCTCCAGGTCTTCTACATGGGTGCAGGGTCCCAAGGCTTTGGACCGTCCTCTATTTCTTTCCCAGGCCACAAGCAGGGAGCTGGATGGGAAGTGGAGCTGTCGGGATTAGACCCGGCACCCATATGGGATCCTAGCACATCCAAGGCGAGGACTTTAGCTGCTAGGCCATGGTGCTAGGCCCTAGTAAAAACAAATTTAAAACAACCTGAAAATATTGGTTGAGAAATTTTTCTATATTTTTCTAAATTTTTCTCTCTGTAGAGATTTTGCATGAAAATAGTCATTTCTAGGCAATTGAATAGAATGGAAAATGCTAAACCTAGTAAGCACACACAGTTTTGGATCTTAGCTCTGATAAATATTAGCTATGTGGCCTTATAAAAGTAATTTACCCTCTCTGAACCAGGAAATACACAATTGAGAAATAGCAATAACAAGAATTCTTCAAGTTGACTGTGAAAATCAAATGAGAGAGTATGTGAAAATGCCGCTGACATTAAAGTTATTCAGCAACTAAGACACACAAAAGGCACGGAATCCCCTGAATCCCTTGTACCCATTGCGTTACCTACCTAGTGTTGGATTTTTTTCACCAGTGTCCCTGTCTCTCACAATCTTATTCTTCAAAGACCTCTTGATTTCGAATATGTTGCTCCCATTAAACAAACCTGAATTTTTATATAATAATTTCCTTCAAAATTTTCAACAATAATCCATTTGTAATTAAAAGTCAGGACTTTTCATCAGCACATGGTACAGACTTTCAAATTAAAAATAAAAGCTACCAGGCCTGGTGCCGTGGCCTAGTGGTTAAAGTCCTCACCTTGAACACACCAGGATCCCATATGGGTACCGGTTCTAATCCCGGCAGCTCTGCTTCCCATCCACCTCCCTGGGAAAGCAGTTCTAGGATGGCTCAAAGCCTCGGGCCCTGCAACCGCGTGGGAGACCTGGAGGAAGTTCCTGGCTCCTGGCTTCAGCTCAGCTCAGCTCAGCTCTGCCCGTTGCGCTCACTTGGGGAGTGAATCATCAAACAGAAGATCTTCCTCTCTGTCTCTCCTCTCTGTATATCTATCTGACTTTGCAATAAAAGTGAATAATCTTTAAAAAATAATTTAAAAATATGGCCTACTTGCACTGTTTTGTTTTGTTTTGTTTTTATGAATCATTCCTTCAAAGCAATGCATGTATAAATGTCTCTCCAGGAAAATCAGGACCATGAATGCTGAACCAAGAGAAAAGTGAAGGGATTGGAAAGGTGAAAGGATTTGGGGCTGTAGTAGATGAGCCACGTGTTCTTCCAGCAGCTTCCAGGGCTTTTGTTGGGTTCCAGCACATGCAAATAGAGACCTAGCTAAATCCCTAGTTTCAAATTTGTCTCAAGGAAGCAAGTAATGTATATGTGAACTCAAAACCAAATTCTTGGGCCTAGAGCAATAGCCTACTGCCTAAATTCTCACCTTGAATCTGCCAGGTTCCCATATTGGTGCTGGTTCATGTCCTGGCTGCTCCACTTCTCAACTGTCACCTGGGAAAGGAGTGGAGGATGGTTTGGGGCTCTGCACTCACTTGGGAGACCCGAAAGAAGCTCCTTCTTCCTGTCTCCAGGTCAGTTCAGCTCCAGCCACTTGTGGCCACTTGGGGAGTGAACCAGCAGACAGAAGATCTTTCTCTCTGTTTCTCCTTTCTGTTTATCTGCCTTTCCAATAAAAATAAATAAATCCTTTAAAAAAGCATATTCTTTATTACTTTTCAGGTTTCTGCTGTTGTTTTTATTCTGGTTGATTAAACTGGTCAGAATCTCTTTTAGTAGCAAGATCAGAGATTCTGGAACTTGGTGTACATTGCTTAATGAATTCTAATACCAAAAAAAAAAAAAAAAAGAGAGAGAGAGAGAGAAGGAGAGAGAAAGAAAGAAAGAAAGAAACAAAGGAAGAAAGAAACCCACAGTCCACCCTACATTTCTACCCAAATGCCTCTGACTTGCTTTCCTTACCTAAAACATTTGGCGAGCTGATTTCCTTTAAGCTCTGCAGTGCCTCAGATTCTCATGGTGGATACAAAAGTCCTATATAAAGAGCAAATGAGCTTAAACATCGTCTGCCCTCGTTTAAGCTGCACCTGAAGTTATTTCCCTCACCCCGTCTTTCTCGGGTGTGCACTTGCCTGTGGATAAGTCTGGCATAGCAGGTTGATACCTGAATGTAGATAATTTAATGTCAGAAGCCCCGCAAACCCATTCCTCCCGATTGTTACAGGGTCTGAAACTGACACCACCGTGGAACTGCCCCTGCTGCTGTACATTTCTAGGAATTCTTGGTCTAGATAGACTTGTCCTTATAGGATTTTTTTTTAAATAATATGCTTGTAAACAACTTTCCAATCCTTAATTATTTTAAGAACTAACATTTCAGGGGCAGATGACTGCCATAGTAGCAAAAACACCCTTGGGATGCCAACATCTCATGCAGAAGTCAGCTTCCTGCTTCCCCGAGAGGCAGCAGGTCATTGCTTAGAGATGTGGGGTCCCTGTCAATAACGCGAGAGACCTGGGTTAGGTTCCTAGCTCCCAGTGTCAGCTTGTTACAGCTCTGGATTTTATGGACATTTTGGTGGTATACTAGTGGGTGGAAAGTTTCTCTCTTTCCCTCTCTCTCTATGTGTGTCTTTCTCTGCCTTTTAAATCAACATTAAATTTTAAGTGCTTACAAAAGGATTTAATGCTTCAGTTAAGTGGTGGGGATTAGCGTTAGAGACGCCAAACATGCAAGTTACTTATGACATGCTTTCTTCTAGCTAAGTGATAACGTCCTGCGGATTCCAGTAGTCCAAGGTAGAAGGATCTTAAGCCGGTTCAAATAGCTTTGTGTAAAAAGACTCCATTGAGGGAATGTCAAAAAATGTGCTCATATTGCTTTTATATCCCTACCTGGTTTTCTTTGTCCTCTCTAACGTCTGACCATGCCTACTTAATAGGCAGCATTCACTTTGATGTTTCCAGGAATTAGCTCTTGAAATACCTCCACACAACATTAAGCTGAGAATACAGATGTGACAAGGTCAAGGCTGTGCCCTTGAGGGTTTTGCAGTTGACTGAACTTCAACAAGTTCTACCTTTAGCAGAAGTGCAAATCTGTAGCTGTGGGAGTGAAGATGAGGAAGTCCAAGTCCTGCCGCCAAGGTAAACTGTGTCTTACAAAGAAAGTCCTATTATGCTGGATTTAGAGGACGGTGTAATACTTTATCATCTTGGGAGTCCTTGGAAATATTGGACACAAGATAAATATATTTTGGAATGAGAGGTGACCTAGGGAACCTCATGAATAAGTTCTGAGCAACCAGAGATCAGAGAAGGTTTCAATGTTTGGAGAACACTAAAAGGGAGAGAAAGAGACTCCAGAGGGAGAAGTGGAAAAGAGAATGAAACCTCACTTAGTAGCTTGTAGAAAATGTACGTGGGAGTATACGTGAGCACTTGACGCAGAGGGGTTTTAATCAAGGCATCATTACAGAGGTGTTAGAAAACTCAGGCCACAAAACAGAAAATGTACGCTGACTCAAAAGGTCAGTGACTGGGGGGACTCACTCCCTCTGGACAGCTGGGGTGATTCAGGCAGGATGGAATCGCATGGAGCCCCAGGATCATCACCCTGACTGCTGCTGCTGACATCCAGCCGTGTGAGCAGAAAGCCAGCAGGCCACCCTCAGCCACCACGGCACGAGATGCCACCAAAATGCAGAACTTGTGGCTGCTGACTTCATGCCACCTTCCACTCTAACCAAAAGCAACCGGCAAGGAGTTTGAGAAAGAGCCTGTAGGCCACATCGCCAGGGCTCTCACTCCTAGCTGGGTGGTAAGACACATTAGCTAGGGCCCAGTGCGATGGCTCAGTGGTTAAGGTCTTCGCCTTGCACGCCCGGGATCCCATATGGGCGCCGGTTCTAATCCTGGCAGCCCCGCTTCCCATCCAGCTCCCAATTTGTGGCCCGGGAAAGCAGTCAAGGACGGCCCAAAGCTTTGGGACCCTGCACCCCTGGTGGGAGACCCGGAAGAGACTCCTGGCTTCAGATTGGCTCAGCTCCAGCCATTGCGGCAGCCTGAGGAGTGAATCATCGGACGGAAGATCTTCCTCTCTGTCTCTCCTCTCTGTATATCCACCTTTCCAATAAAAATAAAATAAATCTTGAAAAAGAAAAGACACATTCGCTAGCAATCATTTATCATAGCAAATGGGTCCCATCCTGCTCCTCCCCATTCCTCCTCCAACTCCTCCTCGCCCACAGATCTATCCACAAAGAATGAAAGATTGATATCATACACATATATTTGTTTTCATTCTCATGATGACCTACACACATATATCATATCTGCTGGTGAGAAAAAGGAATTCGGTTTGAATATGTACTGGAATACGTGAGAGTAGGCTTGAACATATAAGACAAATACAGATTAAGTAGTAAACCTTTGAGAGAGAGAGAGAAATGGCTATGGGCCCAAGGCAGTAGCCTAGCAGCTGAAGTCCTCACCTTAAACACGCCGGTATCCCATATGGGTACCGGTTGTATCTTGGTAGCCCCGCTTCTCATCCAGCTCCCTGCTTGTGGCCTGGGAAAGCAATAAAGGGTGGCCCAAATCCTTGGGACCCTGCACCCACGTGGGAGACCCGGAAGAGACTCCTGGCTTCGGATTGGCTCAGCTCCAGCTGTTGCGGCCACCTGGGGAGTGAACCATAGGATGGAAGATCTTCCTGTCTCTCCTCCTCTCTGTATATTTGACTTTGCAATAAAAATAAATAAATCTCTTAAAAAAGAGAGAGATGGCTGGCAAAAATTCTCTCAGAAAAATGATAATCTCTTCCATTCCCCATCTCATCTTCATCTACATGAAATTAAAAAAAAACCTGTTCACTTATAATTGTATGCTCACTCAATTTTTAGCTCATCATATGTGCATAAATCGCTTCACAAAATGTTTACATAGAAAATAACTTTGCATTTTTCCAACCAAATAGTCCCTGTTAATGAAATGTGACAAGCTCAACCTTAATCATTGGCTATTCAGGATATTCAAATAGGCTCTATTGTGTATATCTGAGTAGAAAAATAAAATGTCTGTTTCTAAATAAGATTAAATGGCTAAAGATTAGATAACAATAAGAGCTCTAAATCAGTTGAGGAACAAAAGTAGTTATATAGTTCATGAAGGAAATTGTGGCTTTCAATTCATTCTGTGAGCCAATTGCATTTAAGAATAAATAATTGCATTTATTGCTCTTTAAGTGATAAAAAAAAGTAAAAATAAATTGCAACTTTGATTTTTACAGTCTATTTACTTGTCATGGCCTTATTCATGGATTAATCCATTTTTATTTAAAATATATACATATAGACAGAAATAGATGGTTACAGAGAGCAGTTTCTGATTTGCTGGGTTACATCCCAAAGGGCCGGTTCAAGACCAGTAGCCAGAAACCTAATCTTGATGTTGCATGTGGGTGACAAAGACCTATATTACTTGAGCCTTTAATCTTTTTTAAAGATTTATTATTTTTTTAATTGGAAAGTCAAATTGACAGAGGGAAGAAGAGACAGAGAGAAAGATCTTCCGTCCGCTGGTTCACTCTCCAAGTAGCCACTATAGCTGGGGCTGAGCCTATCTGAAGCCAGGAGCCAGGAACTTCTGGGTCTGTCAAGTGGGTGCCAAGGCCTTGGGCCATCTTCCACTGCTTTTCCATGCCACAAGCAGGGAGCTGGATGAGAAGTGGAGCAGCCAGGATATGAACCAGTGCCCATATGGGATCCCAGCGCATGCAAGTTGAGGACTTTAGCCAGCAGGCTACCGTGTCTGCCTGGGCCATTAATATTTTAAAGGCAGAGCGTTGGTGCCACTCAATGGAAAGCTTATTTTGAAAATTCAGGTAATTGAAAGGGTTTAGAGCATAAAGTGAAATTGTCTTCCTTACAAGCACTTTGCAATGCTATAAAAGCATTCTACAACTACAAGACCTGCAAAGCAGCCACATTTCAGCAGTACTAGGAACCTCTCCACAATTCCATCTCTAACTGTGACTTCACACCTGAAGAATCGTGTCTTTCTGACCTGCTCTTTAGTTCTTTTCCATTTCTGGAGTACTCTGTCCCTAATTAGATGATTCCATTACTTCCATCAAGGCCAGTGGCCAATTAATTGTCTTCAGTATCTTACTTTTACGTAACTGACTCTTCATATAACAGCATGAGTCATAAGGCATCAGCTAACAGATGTACTTCTAATAGAATTTTCAAAGTTTAATTGTTGTATGTTTATTTGGCTCAAAATTAAAATATTACAAGAGAGTGCATGGTAGAGCTCTTTATAGAATCATCTCACACTCCACATATTTACCTCTTGGCATCAGCAAAGTCAGGAAATTCGGAGAATGTAGCTTTCACATTAATGAGCATAACAATAGTAGGAGATTAAGTTTACAGGTCGTTCTCTTACAAAAATACGAAGGGTTCATATTATTATTATGTGCTTCTATGACATGTTATGCAAATTAATGGACTGTGATATTTCATTTTCTCTGTCATAAGTCTAATTCTATCAAAGAAATCTCAGTAACACCAACATGTTTCATTGTGATGGAGCAGAAGCATTGTCGTTTCGGGAAATGGTGATTGATAGTATGTTTTGAAAGGATAAAAGAGAGACTACAGACAGAACCCTCATCAGTTGCTTCACTGATCCAATACACTCAATGGCCAGGCAGTGAGGCGCCAGGGATTCAGTGTAGGTCTGTCACGTGGTGGCGTTAACACAATTACTCACATCATTACTGCTCTCTTAGAATCAGGAGCCAGAGGCAGGGCGATCACCCAGGCACTCCGCTCTGGGGTGCAGGCAAGCCCATCAACGCGTTCATTGCTACACGATGCATTCCCCCACCTCTCACCCTGATCAATCCCTTAATATCTGAGGAGCGCACCCAACAGAAAGGAATACTAATGGCCATTTGTATCTGGTTGGCTGGTCAGTTTATGAAATTTACACATGTAAGAATTTTCATCAATGTTTAAGCATAAATCATACTTAAATACTTTCGCTTTCTTTCCAATTAGGTGGAAAATGTAAGTGTACTAGGACTACTTATTCCTTGTACTTCAATCCCCTAAGAAGATAAAATTCACACATGTACTCACACACATACACACACCAAGTGAACACGATTAATCTATTTGGCGTGGCATTAGTAATTCATTGAATTTCCTAGCAAACCTTGTTCACATTAATTGCATTGTACGGTTATTATACTAGCTATTAAGATTTCTCTGGCTACAACCTAATCAATAAAATCCCTTTAAGGATTATTTTCCTGTCTATACTGACCTGTGTTGCGGTTTTTAAAGAACTGGGTGCTAGGACTACAAGAGGGGTGGGTGGTGGATGGGATTATTTCTTCCAATGATTCACTTTCATCAGTTACACAGGTAAAATGTGTGTGTGGATGTATGTATGTGTATGTGGCTCCGTGTGTGTGCATACATCCATTTTTGACTTCACACTGGTTTTTCCAATGTAAACATATCCTATTCCACCACCGACAGTTTCTTTTCCATACATGAAAAGGGAATTTTGGTGACCCTTATAATTGGTGGAGGAAATTCTTAGACTAAAAATAATGCTCAACATTTCGCACTGTGTCTTCTAAGTGATTAAGTCTGACCTGAGTCCCTGAAGCAATTCAATTTTTGAAGCTGATGACTTCATTGACAAAAGAATGTCATTGACTGGGAGATCGTAGATTCCCCTGGTACAGCTGAGCCAGGTGTTTAGCTCAAAAGAGCCCTGCACTTGTTTTAAAACTGACTTTCGCTGTTCTGAAAGTCTTAATTATTTTTGAGCAAGTGGTTCTACACATTACACCCCCGTTTTTCCCATGGAACCTGAGTTCTTAGATTAGAATGCAAGGTCTTTTTTTCCCCTTCATCCTTTTATTCTTTTATTTTTTAAGATTTATTTTATTTTTATTGCAAAGTTAGATATATCAGAGGAGAGAGACAGAGAGGAAGGTCTTCCGTCAGATGATTCACTCCCTAAGTGAGCGCAATTGCTCATGCTGCATTAGTCCAAAGCCAGGAGCCAGGAGCCAGGAGCCAGGAGCTCTTCCAGGTCTCCCAAGTGGGGGCAGGGTCCCAAGGCTTTGGCCTGTCCTCAACTGCTTTCCCAGGCCACAGGCAGAGAGCTGGATGGGAAGTGGAGCATCTGGGATTAGAACAAGCGTCCATATGGGATCCTGGTGCATTGAAGGCAAGGACTTTAGCCATTAGGTTATGGTGTCCCGCCCCACCTTTTTTTTTTTTAAGATTTATTTATTTTTATTGTTATTAACATTGTATTATGTGATACAGTTTTATAGGCACTGGGGATTCTCCCCACCCCTCCTATACCCCTCCCCCCATAGTGGATTCCTCCACCTTGCTGCATAACCACAGTTCAAGTTCAGTTGAGATTCCTTCATTGCAAGCATATACCTTTTTGTTGGAAAGGCAGATATGCAGGGAGAAGAGACAGATAGGAAGATCTTCCGTTTGAAGAATCACTCCCCAAGCGGCCACAATGGGCTGGAGCTGAGCCAATCCTTAGCAGGGTCCCAAAGATTTGGGGTCCTCCTTGACTGCCCTCCCAGGCCACAGGCAGGGAGCTGGATGGGAAGCAAGGCCTCCGGGATTAGAACCGGCGCCCATATGGGATCCCTTCGCGTTCATTCTCCATGTGTGAATCACATCCTGTACAAAATATCCCACCAGAGACCGAGGCACAGCACAATGAATAAATATTTGGCAGGCCAAATGACTTGACATCACTGGGATACCTTAAACCATTGACTTTCTCAGGCCAAATTCTAATCTTTAGGGCTGGAACAGAAAAATCTGCATCTTCAAAAAGCTCTAGTTTTGCATGTTTTTCACTGTTTTTAGACCATGAAGCACAAGACTCCACAAGGCTACTGAAATTCATGAAGTAATACATTTGTGTTATTAAATTTAGGTGCCTATTATGTATAAATCTGATCAAATTTCTGCCTGTTTGAAATCCGCTCGTAGCCTACCCAGTGGGAGGTGACTAACAGCCTCTATGCTTCTGACCGTCCCAATCATGCTTCGCTAACACTTCTAGGAAACTATTGCCCCAACCAGTCTTTTCTCGTTTCTCCTTTTATACCCACCCGCCACCCCCCGCCCCGGCTCGGTTTGTTTCTGTGTGCTGTGTGGTAACCACGAGGGCTCTTCTCCTTGTGTCTTATTCCCCTTTCTCCTTCCTGATTCTGTTGAGGATGACAGCTGTTGCTTCCTTCAGCTGAGCCAGGGCATTTCTGTGGGAGGAGGAGGGCAGCAGACAGAGACACCAGAAGCACCTGTGTTGTCGTCATGGCAACACCTGGGCGGGGCGGTTGCTGGGGTCTCTACAGACATGGGCCGTGCATCCTCACCACAAAAGGGTGGCATCCTTTTCCTCTTGCACTTTTACTTAGGGCCTGAGAACTTTTAAAGGAACCAGGAAAAGAAGATGTAGACTACAACATCGAAATTAGCACTTACCAAATGTCGTAGTTACTTAAATATTATTTTTAACAATTGCAAAAAAAGTCTGTTGCATTTGAAAATAACTTGAAGGTTAACTTTTCCTCACTTTACAAGAATTCCTGATAGACAGGGATGGTTGCTGAGAAGTTATAGCCAAATGTCAACTAAAGACATTACCCACAATTTCAAAGAGAAAATTATTACAATTTCATTAAAAATTTTTTTAAAAATATATTTGTTCTATTTGAAAGGCAGAATGGCAGAAAGACAGAAAAACTGGTAGCTCTCCAACCTTTGAATTTTTTAATGCAGAAAATATGTTTATGACACATGTAGCTGCTGACCAAAAAACTCTTAATGGCCCCAACTGGAATAATTTGAGCAAAAACATTAAGTAGTATTATATTATAACCTAAAGTATAAAAAAAAATCTACATGTCTATGCCAATGTCAATAACTGGATTAAAAACTTCAACATCTCTAATGTGACATGAGGATAATTTTCATCTATTTAGGATAATATATGAACACCCTCAAAATTATGATTGCTAGAAGTCCACTAAGATCTGAGAACAAGCCCATTGGCTCATACAGCTTGCAGGTGTTATCAGCACCTTAACACATGTTTGGAAATTCCTATTACTGGTATTCTAGGAATCAATTAGCACACCTACTTATGCTGTAATAATTTCAAACTTTTACTGAATCATATTCCTATTCAGGACTCCGATACTAAATATATGTAAGTGGATGGATAGATCAATAGATAGAAGGGAGAAGTGAGGAAGGAAAGGAAGGAAGGTAGGAAAGGAAGGAAGGAAGGAAGGAAGGAAGGAAGGAAGGGAGGGGGGAGGAAGAAAGGAGTGAAGAGAGGGAGGGAGTAGAGAGAGGAAGGGAGGTGAGGAGAGGGAAGAAGAGAGATGAGGAAAGGAAAGGAATTGGAAAATTGATACAGGGAGAAGAGGAGGGAAGGAGGGAAGAAAGCAGAACTTCTGTTTTAACCATGTCAGCAGCCCTAGGCAGCTCTTCAAAAACTCTGATGCCCTGGGAAACTCAGTATGTAATTTTTTGATACAGAGAGAAATGCTACACTTTTGAAGGCAAAGCTACCGAGTTGGAGAAAATAATTGCAAAACATCTGTCTGAAACAGGGCAGTATCTAGAATTTGTCATGAGCCCTTAGGATTCAGTCAGAAGATAAATATCTCAACAGTAAAATAGCAAAAGATGGGAGAAATGTTCGTCAGAGGAGATATAAAAATAATAAATAGGCAAATGAAAAGTTTGTTAATATTATTAGTCACTTAAGAAATGCAAGTTAAAATGAATATCACTAGGCACCAATCAGCATAGATAACATCTAAAATGACTGCCAGGACAGTCATTTAGCCTACTGGTGAAGTTGTTACTTAACAAGCCCCTGCACCCTCCAGCTTCCTGCTCGTGCACACCCTGGGATACAGCAGTCAAGGCTCTAATATTTGGGTTCCTGTCATTCACAGCAAAGCCTTGGATTGCACGCCCAGCTCTCGGCATCAGACTTGACCCAGTATAAATAGTTAGCAGGCAGTTGGAGAGGTGAGCCAGTGTATGGGAGTTCTCCTTGTCACTTTTCCCAACACACTCTCAAACAAGTGAAGTGAAATAAAATAAACCAAAAAAGATGATCTTATTAAAGAGGGTAAGGAGTGGTCCTAAGTGCTGGTCAGAGTGCTGAACCATCGGAGCCCTCCTACGCTGCAGAGATGCCAGTGGTACAGAAGACAGCTTGGGACAGAAGACGTTAGAAGACAGGCTGGCAGTTCTCAGGAAGCAAAACATTGTTTCATGAATACATGTGTACCCAAAGACTCGTATGTGAGCCCTGACAGCAGCTGCGTGACATCCCAAGTCAAGCACTGCAGACATCCCAAACAGCCAAACTGCGATGTGTCCATCTCAGGATACTATTCAGCAACAACATGGAACAAATTGTTGGCTCATCCAACAGGGATGGATCTCGAAAGCATTATGTGACATGTGAAAAAAAAAAAACCTCATTGTTCCTGACCACATATATGATGCCCTGAAAAGCAAAAACAAATAAATAAAAAGAAACAGAAATGATTCCAGGGGTTGAGAGGACCCAGGACAGGCGCAAGGAATTTGCTGCCAAGAAAAACAAAAACTTTAAAATGTAACAAAACCGGAGCGCGTTCCGCCCGGAGGGCTAGAGCGGCCGGGCCGGGAAGCGCAGCCGCGAGCAGAACGGGCGGAAGTGACGTCATGCCGGAGCCTGGGAGCGGGCGGAAGTGACGCCATGGCAGAGGCCTGCGGGGCGGGCATGGCAGCAAAGACGCCTGACATCACAACCCCCAGGAAGCCTGTCTTATCGGTCAGCGCAAGGAGGCTGAAAGACAATGCAGACGACTGGCACAGCCTGATCCTGAAATGGGAAAGCCCCAGTGACGCTGGCTTTGCAACCGCCAGCAGCATCGCCAACCTGAGACTCGGCTTGCTGAATAAAGATAAGATAGAACTGAAGAGCAGCAGCCCAGCACGGAGTGAGGATGAAAACAAGGTGCATGTGGAATATAACAAGGAACTTGAGAGTCTCTGTGAGGACCTACAGGCTATCCTGGATGGCTTGACCAAAGTACACATGAAAATGGAAACGTCTTCAACTACCAAAGGAATTTGTGAACTAGCAAATTACCATTATGGGGAAGAGTCAGCGGCCTCCTCTGTTTCACACATGGCCTACAGCCCATTTCTACGAAGTCTCCCGCAGGCTGGCCGACCTGCTCTTGAAGCGCACCGTGGCACAGGAGCTGGCACACAGCGCTGACCGTGACCTCTCCCTGAGCTACTGGTCCATGTGGCTGCACCAGGCCTACGTGGAGAGGGACAGCAAGCTGCTTCTGGAAAGCATCCTGCTTGAAACGGGGCACCGAGCACTGTGACCTCCTGGCATGGTGGCGTGGTGTCAGTGAACGCCGCCTCCGGGCCTGGGTAGAGCCTGACCATGCCCGCGACTGTGGTGCAGCACCTCCCTGCTTTCCTCCGTGGGCCTTCCTGGGAACCCGTCCCATGTGAGTGCTTCCAAGTTCCTAAACACAATGCCTGGCCTGGTTGTGTAAATTAGATGTCCTTTACGTATTACATGTGCATAGCAAATCCCTGGTTTCATATTTGTATCTTATACCTAAAAAAAAAAAAAAAAAAGAAGTAACAAAACTGCTCAACATCTTTATTTTGTTGAGGGTTGGTAACGATGTTAAACTGCACAATTGATAATGAAAGGTGACAAGTACTAAGTATAAATTGCACCTCAATATATCTGACCCTATCCATGTGAGAGAATGCCTAAGAAATTTTCATTTCTCATAAGAACATTTTAAATAAATCTTTCTAAACTAGCATAGTTTTATGTAAATGAAGAGTCCTACTTTATTCTTGTTATCAGTTTGTTTCTAGCTTCCCCCTTTGTACATTTACTTCGAGATAGAATCATAAATTTAAAATCTATTATTATGTATTTATTAGTAGGAAAAATCCAGTTTATTCTTGGGGGGAGATCAGATTCTAATTTTGTATTTTTGACAAAAGAAAACAGGCAAAACTCTCTCTGAATGTTTATTTAATTCCTTAGAGGAATATACACTTAAAAGTAAATAGCAAAATTAGACTCAAAATTCTGAATTGACTATAGAACGTTGCCTAAAAATCAAATACTTCTGGGTCCCGGCGCAGTGGCCTAGCAGCTAAAGTCCTCGCCTTGAATGTGCCAGGATCCCATATGGGCGCTGGTTCTAATCCTGGGGGTTCTGCTTCCCATCCCGCTCCCTTCTTGTAGCCTGGGAAAGCAGTCGAGGACAGTCCAAAGCCTTGGATTCCTACACCCGTATGGGAGACCCAGATGAAGCTCCTGGCTCCTGGCTTTGGCTTGGCTCAGCTCTGGCTGTTGCAGTTGCTTGGGGAGTGAATCATCTGATGGAAAACCTTCCTCTCTGTCTCTCCTCCTCTC
The DNA here is from genome assembly GCF_017591425.1 of Ochotona curzoniae. Taxonomy (NCBI): domain Eukaryota; kingdom Metazoa; phylum Chordata; class Mammalia; order Lagomorpha; family Ochotonidae; genus Ochotona; species Ochotona curzoniae. The sequence goes on from NW_024465582.1 coordinate 27,676,565, forward strand.
TGTATATCTAACTTTGAATAAATAATAAAATAAATCTTTTAAAAAATCAAATACTTCTTTGGAAAAAGTCATTCTTACATGCGCCTTAGGCTTTTTTTTTTTTTTTTTAAAGATTTTATTTCTTTTTATTGAAAGGTCAGATATACAGAGAGGAAGATCTTCCATCCGATGGTTCACTCCCCAAGTGGCCACAATCAGCGCCCATATGGGATCTCGGCACATGCAAAGCAACTTAGGCTTTTAAGCGTCACAGATTTATGGATTAACGTGTTCCGGGAGCTAAGTAATGATGGCTGATTCGATGTATATTTTCTTAAAACACATAGATGCTGGAACTTATTTCTTCAAATTTCATTAATTCTAGATCTATCTGGAGCTGTACAAGAATACATATTTTAATACTTTTTACTGCTTTTTTCAGATTGTTGCATTTATATTGATAAATGACTACATGAGCTATGTGTTAAAGGATAATGGATTTCTGCCTACCCTTGACACCAAGAGAGAACGATAGTGCATAGCCTTTAAGAGATAGTTTTCTAACAAAATTTATATTTAAACTCTCTATGTAGAGAGTCCCTGTTAGCATTTTCTTACAGTGGAATTGCTAAATCATTTGCTACACACTCATATTTTCTGCCCTCTACATCCTCTGCTGGAATAAGAAATACTTCCATGGTTCCTTTGGGATGCATACTTTTGCATCTTTGAATTGAGATATGGAAATCATTTAGTTATGAAAGTTGCTTGATAGTCCTCTAGAAATCTTAATTGAACCACTCGACGTCTGTAAGCTTGCATTCCAGCATTGCTGCCCTCATTCTCCCCACTGTGTGTTGTATATTTCTCCCACCTAGCTCTGTGATGGTCAATGTTTCCAATCCCTTATCAGTGCCTTTAAAGTGATTAAGAAGAGGGAATGCCCGCTCTTTCACAGCTGCATCCAGACACACAGGCCAAAATCATGAAAGGAAGCAAGCAATTTTCTATATAACATTGCTCTTCTTTGCTCAACGCTGCCACTTTTCCCTGCCTCAGCGCTTGTGTTGGTACCGTATCCCATTGCTTTTTCTAATTCTTTGGTGCAGTGGCCAATTCCTGCTTGTAAGTAAATGTGTTTGCTTACCATCAACAGAAAGAAAAAAAAAATCTGCGTCAACAGGAATTCAGCCATTAATTACAGAATGTGAACGTTTGGTGTTTTTACAAGGACCTAAGGGATGAGAAAAGGAAAAAAAAAAATTTATACTTTCTATCCCAGTTAAACTTTATAGATGAGCTGATTAACCAATGCATTAGGCTTGACTTACGCCTTGCTAGATTCACCAGAGAAGCCATTATGGTCATTAGCATCATAAGAAGGTGGCTAGAGCACAGTATCAAAAGGTTTAATGTAAAAGCTCATCATTTAATTCAAATAATGCTAAAAAATCTTGCTTGGAAAAAGTTGATGACACTGTGTTGTTATCATGATTTGTTTCTTGTAGGTTTCTTTTACTTTTCAGAGTAAACTCAAACTAGAAATATTTTTATATTGCCACTGGGTTCCTTCTACACTTGCAAAGTTCCATAAGAGGAAATTGCCACCTCAAAAATTTTGTGAAAAATGTTATTGAAAAATAAATTTATTTTGGTGCAAAAAGATTTGAAACGGTTGCCTTAAAGGAGTCTGCAAGAAGTTTGTGAAAATTGATGCTGTGAGAAAAAAGCTGTATACTCATTTAAAATCATTTGTCACCCAAAGAAGTTTAATTTTGAATTCAATTTCCATAAACTTTCTGAAGTATCTCATACCTCTCTCTGTATTTTCTTCTAATCCATGCTGTTTTTACTTGTGTCCTAAGATTCTGGTATAATAAATTAAACGTGGGGCAATGAGGTGGTACAGAGAGTTAAGCTGATGACTGTGATGCCAGCATCCTATATGAACACCAGTTTAAATCCTGCCTTCTCCTTTTCTGGTCCAGCTCACGGCTAAAACTTGGGACCCCATTAGGCATTGGCCCTTAGCACCTATAAAGGAGGGCCAGATATAGAGTCCAGGTTCCAGGCTTCACCCTGGCTCAGCCCTGGCCATTGCTGAAGTTTGTGGAGTGAACCATTGGGTGACAAAATTCTCTTTCTCTCCCTCTGTCTGCATTGTTCTGACTTTAAATAATAAATAATTTTAAAAAATAAATTAAGCTCTTTTTTTCACAATAATAAAAAATGAGTTGAATATTTAAGTGCACTTGTCTGCATTCCCATCAACAGTGCAGCAGGGAAGCTTTGCCCCACATCCTCATCAGCAGTTGGTGTTAGTTGATTTTTGCATGTAGGCCATTCTCACTGGAGTTACATATCACCTCAGTGTGCTTTTTAGTTGCATTTCGCTAATAGCTAGGAAGCCTGAGTACTTTTTCATAAGTCTATTAGCCATGTGAATTTGTTCCTTTGAAAAATGCCTGCTCATTCCCTTTGACTGTTTACTAACAGTGTTGTTTGTTTTGCTGTTGTTGAGTTTCTGAAGCTCTTTGTAAATCACTTATCTGTTGTGAACCGTGCAAAGATTTTCTCCCATTCTTATGGTTGCCTCTTCACCTTGTTAATCATTTCCTTTGCTGTACAGAAGCTTCTTTTCGACTCCATAGCTGAGAAAAATCCAGTAAGAACAGTCCCATGCAAAATTGCAGAGAGGAACCTTAAATACCGTAGAAAACACCCAACCAAAGACGTGGAAGACCTGTATAATGAAAATTACAAAAGACTAAAAAAGGAAATATAAGACATTAACAGGTGGAGAAATTTACCATGTTGCTTTATCAGTAAAATCAGTACCATCAGAATGTTTACATTATTGAAAGTAATATACAGATTCAAGGCAATCCCAATCAAAACCACAACGACATTCTTTTCATAAACAGAAGAAGTGATAGAAAAATTCATCTGGAAACACAAGAGACCATGAATAGTCAAAGCTATTTTGAAGACTAAAAACGAAGCTGGAGGAATCACGATTCCAGATTTCAAGTATGTGGCAAAGCAGTGGTGCTCAACACCATCTGATGCTGGTACGAAAGCAGAGAAGAACAGTGGAACAGAAGAGAAATCCCATGAGGGAGCCCACACACCTAAACCAACTAAGCTTCGACAAGAGAACTGAAAGGAATCCAGGGAACAAGTCTGGTCTCTTCAACAAGTGCCGTTGGGACAATTGACTAAACACTTGCAGAAGTAAGAAACAAGACCCATCACCTTTCACCTTACAGAAATCAGCTCTAAATGGACCAAGGACCTAAACCTGCACCCAGAAACCATCAAACTATTAGAGAAAAGCACAGGAAGCACTCTGCAAGAAAGAAGTCTAGAAAAGTCACCTTAGGCACTATGGTCAATGCCTTACTTCATCTCACTATGTGATTTTTTTTTTTAACCTCATTAAGCCTTGGTTTTCTCTTCTGTAGATCTACGCAGTACCATCATTCTCACAAGTTCATAATTGTTGGCTATGATAGTTTTCAGCAATGCCAAGACAATTTCAAATCACTAACTAAATCTCAAGAATCTTCCTGAGGGCAGGAGTCCCTCTGATCTTCTCAGTGCCTAGTTGTCTCCAAATCTCCAGACTTCTCCTTCTCGTCTTTACAACGTGTGGATTTTCTGTCTAGGATTCTTATGGCCACAAAAAGGCAATAGCAGAAATGGCAGATGAACGGTGTGAATGACAGGGAGTTCTGGGGCCTAAAAGTGAATAAAACAAGGTTGACACTGTTTAAATATTTTTAATTGTGGTTGTTGAATGATGTGGTAAATATGTGTGTGTATATGTGTCCACATACACCAGAATATCTCAAATAAAGAACACAATAACATGTATGCATATGTATGTATGTGCACAGAAACATATATTTTATGTGTCTGTATGGTTGGTTGCATGTGTACCCATCAGTAGAGGCAGTACAGAATTAGGACAAATTAGATCATCTCTTAATGGACAACCAGTCTTTAGCTAATTCTACAGTTAGCACAACCTTGATGCCTGAAGGTGCCAATCATGCTGCTTCATCTTGTTTGCCTTTGGAGAGAGATGGCTGGTGTGTTTTGAGGGGGCCAAGTAAATACCAGTGTCTTTCATTGTCCAAGTTCTGAATTGATTTTAAGTCAGGAGAATAAGGAAGATGGAAAGCAAGGCTGATCATTTATAACTTGATATTGATCAGCTGAGAGAAGTGATTTCAGGTTTACTAGGCAAGTGGGTTTATGGATATTGAACTCATAAATTAGAAGATTTATATACCCAGTCACAAGCACAACCAACTTCATATTTACCACCCTTCTTTGTAGGAGCTCACCCTCTAAATAATGATCTTATAGCAAAGTAAAATGTGTTAGTCCCAGTGAACATAAGGGTCTCCAAAGAGTAAAGATAAAGAAAGGGCTTAAAAATTTCATGCCTAGTTTCTCTGTTCCCACATATCAGTATCTCTGGAGGAGAGAAAGGAAGGTTGGTTGGAAGGCGCTAAAGAGTGTCCACAACACGGAAACAAACATGAGAGGGATATGAGCACCTGGATTTGTGAGCAATAGCAAATGTTACTAAGAAGGTCCATAAAAAGTAACTGCTACAGCTCCACATAGTAGTTAGGCATTGGGTTTATTATAGCTATTTTTGAAAACTTGTCTCTTAATTCCAAGAAAGATGCCTTGAATACCAAGGTTTTGTTTAATATCACAATTGCACTCTGTGGCTTACAGAAACTGTTAGATTTGAAAAATGAAGATGCCACTGCAATATATTTTTCTTGGACCTGATTAGAAACCAGATTCAATATTTGGTTCAAAAAGAATGACTTGATGCTTTAGATGAAAATTGTTTCTATTATATTGATCGTGTTTTTTTTCAAAGAGTACTTGTAGTTCCAAAAGATATTCCTGGCATGGGATTTTTTTTTCTTTATTTTTGACATTCTTGACATAGTTAATTAGAGCAAAAAGGTTCAAGGGCTACAGGAAAGTGGGTAACACTAATATTTCCACATTGATTTTGTCATGTATCTGGGATAAAGCGAGAGATAAAGGGAGAAGCCCCACCCAGTCTCCCACCCATCCCAGGTCCCGGATGTGGGGCATGCTCTGAGGATCTTGCTGAAGTGGTTTTGATAGTTCAACAGTTATAAATTGGTGCCAATCTTGCCACTTCAAGCACGATGAGGTCGCTGAAGAATCCACTGATTGACATAGTCCATCTTAGAGTATCCTTTTGCTCAGTTTTTCACTGTCAACACATGGCTTAGGTTGTTGACTGACTTGTTCTGTACTGTCTTTTCCTGGTTAGGATTCTGAGTCTGGCAGTTCTATTGGCAAGATCCCCAAAGAAAGTTTGTCTGGGTGTTCCCAGACCAGATTCTTGTATGTACTCGCAAGTACAGGGCCTGGTACAGTCCAGCGCCCCGATCAGCTGGTGATTGCGATTGCTGGGTCGGTTCTGTTTCCGGCCCTGTCTTCCTCATGAACCAACGGGTGTTGCTGGTTTTGCTCAGCACACACTCGGCCCTCACATAAACCAGTGGGAGCTGCAGCCTAGTAGGAGCAACCCACAAGTATCCCCACCAGGCCTGCCTTCTATCCTGGTTTGCCAGTATGTGCAGCAGGACTAATCCAGTCTGACCCACATCCCATTCAGCTCTCATACATGTCAATGGGCACTGAAGCCTAGTTCAACCCAACCAGCCCGATTATCCAGTCCACACACATGCTGTTGGGTACCTTTCTGTCTAGCCACTCCAGTCCCAGTCCTGGTTTTCATGCCCTCCAGTGGGAGTGGTAACCCAGGAGTTGGGGGAGCCCACTATTTCCCTCCCAGGCCACTCCCACTCCTGGAGTATGCACTCTCCAGGTGGTTCTGCAATGTAACTTGACAGAAATTAGCCCCCAGTGCCAACTTCTGCCAGCTGATGCTGCGGCTAAGCCCAACCAACCCTCACCCACTCTAATTTTTGTTTGCACCAGTAGGAACAATCAGCCCAGTCTAGCTTTTCCCTGATCTAGTCCACATGAGACCCACAGGTGTGGTATCCCTGCTTAGTCAGATCTGCCCCCATCCTAGCTCAAGCTCTCCAGTGGGAGTAGCTGACCAGCTGGGCCCCCTACACATACATTCCCCCTGCTGACTGCGCCCCCTTCCTCCCTGTTTCTTTTCAAAATGATTTATCATATTGGTATTTGACTTTAAAATTCCTTCAATTATTCTATAGCCACAGTTAAAAACTGATGAATACACTTTTTTTTTTTTTACCCAGATGCCTGACCATTATATACCTATATTGTTCTGTGATGTCTGCTTGAGTTTAGAACCTCAGTCATGTTGAATGCTCATCACAGGAGGTGATATTTTTCTTTGAACTCTTATAGTCCTGTATCTGTACCTCTTGTAATGTTTATTCCATACAGAGCCCCATTCTTATTAATTATGCAAAATAGCAAATTCCTAAAGAGCTGAGATTATGTGTAGATAAAGCTTTTATCATCATGGATCCTGGAACAAAGAACTTCATAAATGTTTCTGGATATGTTGGTAACAAATAGAATTTCTTAACTTTTTTCCATGTATATTTTTGCTGTTTGCCTCATACTAGTCTTTCCTATACAAATACCTGGGCCAAAGAAGGTTCTTTGTTTTTTTTTGTTTTTTTGTTTTTTGTTTTTAAAGATTTATTTTTATTATTTTTTCACTGGAAAGGCGGATATACAGAGAGGAGAGACAGAGAGGAAGATCTTCCGTCCGATGATTCACTCCCTAAGTGAGCGCAACGGGCCAATACTATGCCGATCTGAAGCCAGGAGCCTCTTCCGGGTCTCCCACGTGGGTGCAGGGTCCCAAAGCTTTGGGCCATCCTCGACTGCTTTCCCAGGCCACAGGCAGGGAGCTGGAAGGGAAGCGGGGCTGCTGGGATTAGAACCGGCGGCCATATGGGATCCCGGGCGTGCAAGGCGAGGACCTTTTAACCACTTGCGCCACCGCGCCGGGCCCGGTTCTTTGTTTTTTGAGTGTTTATTTTGTATGACATGAGCTTTGGTGGCTAGTGTGTGCTCTTGCTCCACCTATTTACAGCCCCTAAGCTCCAGATTTTCCAGGCTTGTCATACAGGTGCCAGTTCATGTCCCAGCTATTCCACTTCCCGTCCAGGTTCCTGCCATAGCCTAGGAAAGCAGAAGATGGCTCAAAGCCTTGGAACCCTGATCTGTGGGGAAGACCCAGGACAGGCTCCTATCTCCTGTCTTTGGATTGGTTTAACTCCAGCCATTGCAATTACTTGGGGAGTGAACCAGCAAATGAAAGATCTTTCTCCTCTTCTCTATAAAAACCTTCCCTTTCCAATAACTAAAAATAAAGATAGCAACAACGAGACCAGGAAACCAGAGAGAACAGAATGTTTAAAATGTTCTTTTTGTATTGCTTTGAAGCACCTGCTTTGGCAAAATAATGGATGCACAGCAGTTTAAAAGACAATTGTATAAAAGAGATTATAGTGAAACAACATAAATAATTTATGGTACATGCTACCAGCCCCATTTCTTCTTTCTGCTTGCAATGACTTTGAATAGTTTTCAGATTATCCAATACAAACTATCTCCTTTATACAAAATATACTTATCCCACGCCTACTGGTTTTTCATTCTGTCGATAAGGTGCTGCCATACTTGAATTACCACTGTAATCTATCCTCCACCTCTCACATTGTACTCATGGATATGGTTTTTATTGATCATCTTTACGGCATTAAAGAATATACCTTAGCCTTTTATTCTATCACCTATGAGGAGTTTCTCTTAATATTTTAAATTATCCCTACTATTACTTTTACTTAAGGCTGCCTATGAGTACTCAGAGAATATTTATGTCCATTAGGAAAATATACTTTCCCAAGTGGATACAGGAGAGCATGGCTGATATACCCCTGCTCCCCCAAACAAACCTCTTCTTGCAGGTGTCAGCTTGCAGCCCTCACTATACCACCAGCTGTTTTTCTTTGTGCAGTGTACAAGCTGCGACTCCTGTTCCTGACTTGGCACCTCTTTCTCCATTTCCCCTTCCATTTCCCACTATTACCAAATGTACTTTAATTTTCAACCTTTACATTCCATTTTGAAACCATAATCATCTGTGCTTTAAATATAGGTTGACTACAAATATAGAGCATTTGCATTATGTACCGAATTACTGTAGGAAAATATAGCCACACTTCCTTTCTGTATTATACAGCATCCTGTTTCCCTGAAATTGCCATTTTCATTTTTATTCTCTTCCTTGCTCCTCCTTGGGAGCCCTCAGGCCTGACTTTGGGCTAGACTAATTGATCTTGGCATCTGCTGCATGCGGGTTTTTTTGGTTTCCTAATTGCTTCATTGGACTTAAGCCATCGTTCTCTGGACCCTGTGTCCTCTTTTTGTTTTGTAATTTACTGTCTGGCTTTGTTAGGTTGAGGCCGAGTCTCGGGGAACTACTTACAGGAGGAGAAAGTTTCTTATTTCTTATGCATCCCAATTGTCTCCCCTCCCCCAAGTCTTTAAATTCCATTGACAATTTTACTAAGAACAAATTCTACATTGAGCTCTATTCTTCTTAACATTTTAAGTCATTGTTCTATTATCTCCTACTGCAAGCCTGATAGATATTTCTCCTCAGTCAAATCTCCTTTTACCTCTTTTTTCCCCTCTTCCTTGCTCATCTGTGTAACCCATAGGAGTTCCTAATCCTTGATTGTGCTGTTTTCTCACCAAGAAACTGATCAAGGACTAATGGCAAGGACAACTGCTGGCGTTGTTCTGAGGACTAAATGAGTTGATGCATCTATCACAGTCATTAAGTAAGCACTTACTAAATGGTAGCTATGATTACTGGAAATTGTATAGAAGTTAAGTTCATGGACATTAGAGCAACACTAAATGGATTTTAATCTTAGCTTCTTAGATAAATAACATTAAGCAATTGATTTAATCTCTGTACCTCGGATGTAAAAATATGTGCCTCATTATCATCACTGTCTGTAAAGCACTAATTGCAGATTCCTTCTACCTGGAAAAAAAAAAGACTTTTGGAAAAAGTCTTTGTTTTTCAAACCTGACAATAATGCTTCTAATTTTAGTCACATTTTAAATTTCCCCATTTTTTTGCATCTTCTCTGATGGTTTCTTTCTCATAGCATCCTATTCATGCTTTGCAGATATGGCAGCCTCTCAAATTCCTCCAAAGATACTAACTTAACATTCTGAGCCTAAGATAATCTTACTTTCTTTCTGAAATTTTCTTTAAAATGTTTATTGCTTACTCATACCTTCATTTTGCAAAGTTCTTAAAAATGCCTGGCAGGCTTTGATGTATTTCAGAACAAGGTCATGCAGTCTCCCTGGGGTCTGTCAACTGTAATGGTGCTTATTCTTGGTCACTATTGCTTTTGAGGGTGAAGGCAAAAAAATTGGGTTTACTTTAGGGATCTCCCAAATGCCAGGAAGCAGTGAACTTTGCTTGGATATCAAAATTTTCGCAAAGGCTGTCTGATCTTTCCAGAATTTTTGTTGTTGTTGCTCAATTTCTTTAGTAAGGAAACTTCATCTCTCTTCTCCAGGGCAAATGCTTATTTTGAGCTAGCAGGATTGATATGAAAGGGGAATCGGCTGTTCCGATTCCATAATTCCCCTCCTTGCCCCTCCCTCCATCAGGCTTCACCGTGCCAATACTCAGCAGGACACACGGTGCCTGTACAGCCCACATTATCCCTATCTTATCGCCTTCCAGGAACTTATCAGAATCTCTTTCCAGTTAATAACCTCTCTCACATTCCATCGTTGTGGTTGACTGCATCCTTCTCCATAGCGTTTCACTGGGAGTTTGGGAAGAAGGGAGATCTACACAGACATGTATTCTGCTGCTTTTAATGCGCATTGTTGGGGATGTATTTTGGAAGGACCGCTTGGCTGCCCTCAGCCTCATTTAGGCACACTTTGATTGCAATTAGTTATTATTAGTTAGCTATTATTAGCTAGTTATACTCTGATAATACTGAGTATTTTTAAGAGGCAAATCCAACTGGAAAGGCATCTGTTCTGAGTTTGTAAACGTTGAGAAGCACAGTGGCACCACTCTGTCTCATAAGGGCTTGTTGTGCTTCTGGGAATCACAAGCTTACCCCTGTTGGCTTCACATCTTATCCAGTATCTTTTTGATTGCTGTAGTTTTCCCAAGAGGCTATCATTCCATGAATTATTAAGATTCAAATTTCTCTTGTTAGCCAACATTTGTTCTCCTCTCCCTCAAAGCCATCTCTAACCTCTTACTCTGGTATCTTTTTTTTTTTTTTTTTTAATAAGGGCTGTTTAATAAGGAACATTCCCCACATCAGGGAACAGAGTTATCCCTAAAAACGCACTATATATATATATATATATATAATATATATAATATATATTTCTTTTTAAATATATATAATATATATATTTCTTTTTAAAAATGTATTTATTTTATAATGCAGTTTCATTTCTTCTCCTAACTTCCCTCACTGATTTCCCCTGTATTATTACAAGCCACTTAATACATTTTTAAATTATCTTACTGAAAAAGTATGTTTTGAATAGGTTTTTAAATTTTTCAGTATGGGGGGCAAGGAAATAGGGTACAGGAAAGGATACACAAGGTCCCTTCTCATTATATACTTTGTTCCATAGGATACCTATTGGTCTAGGCCCACTTAGTTCATACTCCTTTCAGCAGAAAGCACTTCCAGTCCCACCTACATCTATTAGTGAAAGAGGAAATAGATCTGGTAAGAACCAAGGAGAGGAATGCTTGGGTGTGTCTGGTGATTCCCACACAAAGTTGTTATTTGTTTTTTTCCACCTTCTGGGGCCATCTGGGTGAGTGGGTGATGAGGGGTAAGCAGAGTAAACAAGCAACGGACCAAATGTGTTTAAAAGCTTTTTAAACACCCACTTGTCATTTACATTGGGCATGGGAGGAAGATAGAATTGCATTTTCTGATATAATGTACATTGAGCATCTCCATTATGTTCATCAAGGAATCTATTGTACGGATACAATAACACCTGCAAATAAAAGTAAGAAGTACAAACATGACTGTTTCTCAGTTATAAACTTTATTCACACTTTATTCATTCCAAACTTCCACAATGGTCACAAAATAGGCCAACCTTAAAACTGTGAAATTTAAAATTCAGGGTATAAAACGTTTCCAATGACTTAGCAGTTGTTTCATGTTTTCCTAATGAGACTGACAGCCACTAGAGGCCCTCCAAGTCCAGAATTCAGCGACAGAACTGGAATGCTAACCAGCTCACCCTAGCAACCAGCTCAGAGGTAACCGTGGGTGTGCTGCTTGATTTGAAGGCCTAGAGTTGTCAGTCATGTCCACATCTGGCATGGGAAATATCTACAGCAGTCTATAGAGGCTTCTTTTGTGTAATGTGGTATCTAAAGCTAACAGTCATATCTAGACTCATCTGTTCATTTTTTTTTATTCCTTTTCCTGAAGTATCTTTTGCTAATATTCTTCTACTCCAGAACAAACTTTCATGCTTATTGTCTCTTGCAATGGAGATCACATGCAGGAAAAGGTAACTGTCCCGTGTGGATAATACTCACTGCCTGCCACAAAGGACTGGCAGAAGATGCTTCATTCCTTCCCACTGGTAGTGATGCCAGGCCTTTGTATTCACAGTGTCAGATGAGTGGTTTGGGGTTGAACAGTTTGAGTCTATCCAGCAAGTGTCTGGGTCTCCAGAGATTTAGTTATGGGATACTCAGGGTAAAATTAAATAGTCTGCCTTGAACTCCATGCAGCCTGGCAGTACCAGCTTTGTTTTTCTAAATGTAAATGCCTGAGGCATCTACAGTATAAAGAGGAAAGATATATTTAGCTCATAGCTCTGGAAATTCAGGTTGCAAGATTGGGTGGTTCCATTGGTTCAACCTCTGATGACAGTGATGCTGCTGACGGAGTCTGTAGGAGGCTTAGAGCATCACATGACCAGAGGAAGGGTGCTTTGTGTGTCTGTGTCTATGTGGGCTCCCATAAACACTAGGATCCACTCAATGTGGCTCTATCATAAAGATCCAAATCACCCTAATCCGGTCAATCCCCAAAGCCCCAACTCCACTCCAACTCTTTTTTTTTTTAAAGATTTATTTTTATTATTTTTCATTGGAAAGGCGGATATACAGAGAGGAAGATCTTCCGTCCGATGGTTCAATCCCTAAGTGAGCGCAATGGGCCGATACTATGCCGATCCGAAGCCAGGAGCCTCTTCCAGGTCTCCCACGCGGGTGCAGGTTCCCAAAGCTTTGGGCCGTCCTCGACTGCTTTCCCAGGCCACAGGCAGGGAGCTGGAAGGGAAGCGGGGCTGCTGGGATTAGAACTGGCGGCCATATGGGATCCCGGGCGTGCAAGGCAAGGACCTTTAACCACTTGCGCCACCGCGCCGGGCCCCTCCACTCCCACTTTTACCAGTAGACTTTGAGGACCATTCCCTGAATAAGAGAGCACACGTTCAAACTGTGCCAAGGAGAAGATGGCAATTTTCACAGGCCTGTTCCCACTAATGTTGGGAGGCAAGCAACTAGCTGAACATGCTGTGCAAAAGAGAAACATCCTTGACCCACATTTTTAAAAAGATTAATTTATTTTTATTTAGAAGGCAGAGTTGTAGAGAGAATGGGAAACAGAGAAAGAGAAAGATCTTCCATCTGCTGACTCACTTCCCAAATGGCCACAAAGGCCAGAGCTGGGCCGATCCAAAATCAGGTAACTTCTGTGTCACTCACAAAGGTGCAGAAGCCATGTTCCACTGCTTTCCCAGGACACAAGCAGGGAGTTGAATGGAAAGTGGACAGGAAATGGTGCCCAGATGAAGTGCGGGTGCTGTAGATACAAGCTTAGCCTCAGTGCTGGCCCCTTTTAACCCACATTTTTGAGGCCAGAATTCAGGGAGGCCAAAGACCTTCCTCCAACACACCAGGACAGTATTGAATGTCGTGGTAATTCATTCCTCATTAACATTCACCCCATCTCAGAGACGTTTATAGCAGACAGATCTCTCTAGATCTCTGTAGGTCAACTTTCATTTAATGACTCTCCTTCAGACACCACATTATCTTCCTTAAGACTTCCCATATCTGCTGAAGCACTTTACCATTAAATAAAATCCAACCTTTTCCATCATCTGTGTCATCCCATTGCTATTTCCCCAATCAAAACTTTCCAAGTATATTTTTCACTTTTTGACATCACTCTTTCTATCCATTGCTCCTCTTTGCTGATATGGCTCACCTATTTGATATTCTCTAATGGGTTTCAGTAACAAAGATAGTTTAGTTATCAGGAATTTGATGTTGGCCAAGTTCTGTGAGTCTGTCTTGGAGTACAAGTAAACTTATGCAAGGGGGTATAATTTCTTGTCTTTGAAAGTGATTCTATCTTTAAACAGCTTCTGTCATGAGGCTCTTAGCTTCTCAGAACTTGTCTAATCCACCTGCTTTCCAGTGATGTAGACTGCCACATGTAGTTAAGGTTATTTGCCCCTTGCTAGATACTCCGGAGCACTGAGGCATTTCACTTTGTCTCATCACAGTGGAACTGAGGAGGACAGCATGCAGCTCCTACTGTTTAGAAAGTCCATTGACAGCAGTTTAATTTCCCTGAACAGCCACGCAATGTAATGTGGCAGTTATCTGCTTCTTTGCCATCGGTTAGAGATATTGATTCTTTGATTAAACACATTGTTCATGCTGTATTTTCAGTTTGCCCCATTAGCTCAGTTGTTTAGAAGAATATGTCCAGAACTCTTCAGGAGAAAGATTTTTTAATTTTATGTTGTTTTTAGACTTTTTTATCAGCTAAGTCGAATCCATAAAAATATAATAAGCCATCAAGATTTTGAGCTTAAACAAATGGCCATTCTATTTTTCTCTCTTAATTAAAGCGTACCTTAAGCCCTCTGTTTCTGACACGATACTTTACATATTCAAAGGAATGTGGAAGATGGCATTGTGGCCCAGCTTATTAAGCTGCCTGTGACACCAACCTCCCCCTTGGGAAGACCAGCTCTGTTGTCTCTGATACTCCACATCTGATCCAGCTCCAGCTCCCTGCTAATGCATTCTGGGAAGATGGCCCAACTACTTAGGCCCATGCCACCCATGTGGGAGACTTGGGAGGAGCCCTTGACTGTATTTGGTGAGTGAACCAGTGGATGGAGGGATGGAAAATCTTCATTGAAACAAACAACAACAACAACAAAACCAAAGAAAGGAAAGCAATTGTCAAGATTTGTGGCCTGGATTGGTATAGAATTGATCTAACCATGACTTCCTACATCATAAAGAAAATGTGTTGTGCATGTATTTTGATGAGATGCTTTTTGTAGCTGATTCCTTGTGCCCTGATTCAGTGATCCGTTGGTTCTTTTATTTTTTATTCTAGAGATGATGTCACATTCAGACACGATGATTTTAAGAGGGCACGTGGTCTGCTTTTGCAGACTCTGATGTTGCACATAGAACTCTAGATCACTGAAAAGCCACCAAGAATATATGTTATTTTGGTTAAACTGGGTTGCTGTTATGGTGAGGTGGTACTTGCCATTGCTGGGAAAGTGAGTGGAAGAGAATAAGAAAAAAGAAAACCAAGTATTTTATATTTGCAGATCTAACGCATGTGCAGTGAAGATTGATTATAAGGGCTTGATTCTGTTTAGCTTGATTTGATTTAGGCCATCATTGGACAAGCTAGTTCTAAACAATGCTAGCAACATTTGGAGATCTTTAGGTGAAGATGTGTATTTGGAGTTAATCTCAGAATGCATTAGGAAAACACACACACATACACACACACTCACATACACACACACTCACATATACCCACGCACACACATACACATGCACTCACACACACACCATCACACACGCACACACATACACACATACTCACATACACATGCACACACACGCACACATACTCACATGCACTCACATACACACACACACACATACACACATACTCACATACAGTGTGTGATCTATAAAACATGCAGTATTTTTTTAAAAAGCAATGAAACAGAGCTCTAATTCAATAAAATCACATGAGCTTCAAATACTGGGTAATTCTCATGAAAAGATCACTTTTGAAAGCAGAGGGACCCTTATAAATCAAAAGAAGCCCAGAAGCAGTCAAATGGTTTATGACAAATGTTGTTTTCTCCGGCACAAGTGATTTTTTTTTTCTCTCATTCATTACCTCTTCAAGCCTTTCAGCCCAGAGCCCAAATATTTTATTGTTTGGTGAGAGGCATTATGAATCTGCTAAGTCATTAGCAAAAGTAGTAATAATAATAATAATAATAATAATAAGAATAGATCATAGCTGTCATCTTTAATTTACACTTAAAGACTACCTGCATTGTTCCATTGTTTCTGCCTCCCCAGTGCAGGAACCTTTCCCTGCCCTTGAACTACAACCCATTTAGAGTCCAAGGTAAAATTTGCAGGCTCTTATTGTACAGTTCAGAATTGTTAAAATGATGAATGTTATGTTATACACATTTTACCACAATAACAAAAAAAAAAGTTTCAAAAACCACCCAGAGAGCATCAAACCAGCTAAAACAAAAGCATCCTGCACTTGGCTCCAGAAAATGAGCTTCAGCCGCTCCTGCGTGCACGGCGCAAGAGTGCTTGAATCACTGCAGATGACTGCTGTGTCTCCATGGTCACTAACATTTAATCCAGATGGTTCCATTCTCTACCAGCCACCTGCTCTTACAGGTTACCCCCACACACTGATGGCCTTTTCGTGTACCAAACGCTTTTTAAAAAATATTTTATTTTTATTGGGAAGTCAGATATACAGAGAGAAGGAGAGACAGAGAGGAAGATCTCCCGTCCAATGATTCACTCCCCAAGTGGCTGCAACGGCTAGAGCTGAGCCGAGCTGAAGCCAGGAGCCTCTTCTGGGTCACCCACACAGGTGCAAGGTCCCAAGGCTTTGGACCATCCTCAACTGCTTTTCCAGGCCACATGCAGGGAACTGGATGGGAAGCAGAGCTGACAGAATTAAAACCAGCATCTGTATGGAGTGCAGAGCATGAAAGGCAAAGACTTTAGCCCCTAGGCTACTGTGCTGAACCCCCACTTTTCCATCACATCCTTCTTTCGCTTGTGCTTGCTAGTGGACCATTACCAACTGTTAAAATAATAACTTTCATGGATGTATTTCCATAGTAAGTGTTTAGAGTTAATTTTAATTCTGGCAAAATCTTAAAACTAATCTTAAAAACCACTACACAGCATAATACGTCATGCTGAATTTCCCCATCTGCAATAAAAAAAATTCCCTTACTTGATGGTTCATTTCTTTGAGTGAGAGAAGAGGATGATATGAAAATGATTGTGTTTCTAGCTGGCCCAGTGACTGGAAGGATGACTGGATGTGGGATTGGTTGGCTGAAGAAAGCTGCACGTACCTCGGGACTCACAGAAAGAAAATATGTGATGGGAGTGCTGAAAATCAACTCTCTTTGCTTAACAATTTTCCCCTGTGTAAAAGTAAGCTGCTTGTTTATTTGCTAGAGTTACAAACACAGAGAGACAGTCAGAGATCATCTAATCACTGGTTCAGATGATAGCAAGGGCCAGGCCTAGGCCAGGCCGAAGTCATGAGCCAGTGGAATTGATGCAGTAAAAATGAAGCAGAAAATGTCATGCAGGTGTGGGAACTATAGGTTCCACAGCAAGAATAATGTGGTCACTATTTCAGGCTCAAAGAGGTCAGGAAAGAGTGGAAATGATTCTAGGCCTATAATTCCTTTTCTGGAACAATGCAACAGAGATTGAAAATGGGGGTGGCATCACACAGAGGGTGGTATAAGGTATCCACAGGAGCTGACTGAGCTGAGAGCCCACCCAAGGGTTAAGGCACAGTATTTTCCAGGAAGGCCCGAGCTTCCACTGCACAGGGTACTGTATAAATCAGATAAATGCCAACCCCGTAATTCACACAGACACAGCTTTTACACCAGCCAGGTCAATCCAATTATCGCAGAGCAGGAACAATGGGAGGAGTGGAGAAGGACAAATTAGGCAGCTTTCCACTGGCAAAATGAGGTGAAGAAATACAGAAACTCCTTGTAACCACCCTCAGGGTGACCAGACAGCTTTTAACTGAACAGAGCGTCTCATTGTACCTGCAGCTGAAATCCACTTTGCCAGGACAGCGGGAACACTCTCCTCCAATGGCCAGTCCTTTAGACTATCTCTGCATATGGTACATATTTACTCCTAATAAGGACCTTTCATGGGTGCCGGTGGCTCCAAATAGTAACAGCCAGTACGTATAAGGATGAAAACATGCCAGGCACTGTGCTAGGCCGTTTAAAGTTATGAGCTTATCTGATACGCATAACCCAAGGCTGTAAATACTGTTTATAATCTCCACTCCACAAATAAAGAAATATAGGCACAGAGAGATGAGGCAATGTGCTTAGGATTGCACAATCAGTAAATAGCAAAGCTTGGATACTTGTCTTCTCTGTCCTTCTTAGTCTATAGCACTGTGGTTTGAAAGAAAAATTTGGCTTAATATAAACTTACTGTTATTCACAAGGCCCCAACCATACGATAGGATCAAGTAATTATAACTTCCCCTCCTTAATAATGCAGATGGAGATGAGCAGAAAAAGAAAATAAGAAAGGGCTGAAGAAGAATTAGAACAATAATGAAATACTTTGTCCTAGAAATAAAAGAAAGAACAGAGAAATAAACGGATACATCCATCCAACAGAGTATCAGACAGCAAGAAAAACATGGCCGTGGCATTGCAACATGTCTGACCTAGGCAATGCATTGCACTCAACCACGTGATAGAATACAGACACGAACCATCTGCAATCTGCATAATGTGACTTCCATGACGTTCTGAGCAAAGAGGAACCTTAGGAATGAGAAAATATGTTTTCCCAGGAGATGGGGAATTGTAGCAGAAAGTCAATAATCACTGGTATGTATTTGTGTTCTCAGCAGTTAATGCTAAGAAAAGGGTACCATCTGAACCCAAATTTTAATTTTATTTTTTAAAACTGTATAATCACACAACACCAAAAAACAGCTACAGAAACACTTGCTTCAGTCATTTGGCTTTCAATGACCATTTAGCCTTGGTACAGCATGTTCCCCATGACTGCAGTCCTGCTGGTCAGAACAGGTGCGTTGAGTTCTTCTGGTCTGACACTGGAATTGTTTGCAATTTAGTTTGGAATCTGTGTCCTTCAAAATCGATTCTGTGTCTAGGAATGGCAAGGTAAATGATACATTACGATTCATTAAATTAAATAAGAATACTAAGTATATATCAAGTAAGTATCTAAGGGGGTAGAGAAAAAAGCATTTCCTTATATTAGAAATCAACTAAAATGTAGATGTCATGAAAAAGTGTTTAAAATTATCATTTTGAAAACATTTCCACTTTGTTTCTACTGTAGTAATAACTGATGTAGCACAAGTCATTAGTAGATTTTAAACACAGTAATAAACAAGATATTACACATATACTCCCAGAGCGTACTGCCACATATTTCTTGCTAATTACAAAAAATAGACTTGTAACTATGCAACAACTTTGACTTATGGTAAAAGTTAATTATCTCCAATATTGAGACTGGCTGACTTTGCAAATCCTCAGAAGTACATATTGTTAGGTTCTATTGTTTCTAAAAACTAAAACCTGAATCTAATTATGAAAAAAACTCAAACGCCAACTGAGTGACATTTTGCAAAATAACTGACTGTACTTTTCAGAAATGTCAAGTTCAGGAAAGTTAATGAAAATCTGATTTAAGAAGATGAAAACGCCATGACATCTAAGTAAAGTGGATGATCTTTTTTTGATTGAATTCAAGGCTAGAAAAAAGGAACAATAAAGGACATTTTGGAAACAATTGGTGAATTTTGAATATGCCTTTGCATTAGGTAATAGAATTATAATAATCTTAAGTTTCTTTAATTTAATAAATGTACTCTACGCAAAAGAATATTCTTACTGACTTGCAAATAATAGAGAAAAACCACAAACATAGAAATATACATAAGCAGACACATATATAAAAAACGAAAAAGAAAATGAAAGAGTCAACAGCCAATGAATAGAGGTAGAGTACCTAAGATGACTTTGTTTTCCCCTTGCAGCTTCTCTGTAGATTTAAAACTACATTAGATGAAAAAGTGGCCCTCACAGTGAGTATTCAGCAAAGCGCTCTACCTAAGGTCACAAGCTAATACATGGAGAGACTCAGAATTCCATATTTGAGAGGGAGACAAAGACCACAGCTTTCCATAGAACCCTGCTGCTCTACGCTACAAGTCCCGCGGTCCGAATCAGTGCCTCTAATTTCAGCCTCAGAAAGTAAATAGCAAAAACAATGCTGTAGATTGTTTCCAGAAACATCCTCAAGAAAGCAGTAGGCTATCGTAGGGGAAATGCCTCAAAACCACCAGATTTTTAGAAGTAAGGTAAGCAAATGCATTTGCTGTTATAGCAGTAGCTTGGTTAAGTGAGGGCATCTCGCTTGTCTAGCACTGGAGCATCCAGCTGCAGCAGGAACTGTTCTATTTGGTCAGGGATGAGAAAGCCAACATGTCTTATTTGGTCTAAATATTTGCCTGTTGTAGTGATAATGTCAGAAAGATGTCTGTAACTTTTTGTAAATTCTCTCTATTTCCTTAAGAATCCTTAGTGATAAGTAAATAAAAAAAAAAACCTGGGACTTAAAAATGAGTAGCCAAATGTGTTCTAAGAATATTCATTGTGTAAATGTATTCAGTCATGCACTGTGGGTCATACTATTATAATTCTTTTTTTTTTTTTCAGATGAGAAAGCCTGGACACAGGTTAGTTAATTTATAACTGGAAGGGGAAGTTTTGCTGGTCTGGCTATGGAAGTTACAGTCTTATGATGTACTTTTCAGTTTCCTAGGAGACAAAAATGCCCGGCAATCACTCTGAAGTAAGATGCACCCTTAGTGTTTGAGTAAGTGTATAGCACTCATGGTATCAACCTTACTTTTAAAGCCAGAAGGATAGATCCCTTGGAAATCAATTAAATAGGAATCCATCTCTACTTCCAGTGTACTGAAAGATAATGACCAAGTGGTGGACATAATATGACAATACTTAGACTTGCTTTCATATTGTACACAAGGCAAAACGGAGCAGGTACCTGGTCTTCATCCTTCATGGTACAGGATTATACATCACATTTAATCAGTTCTGAAAGATGTGGACCTTTGAATCTTTAGTTTTTACATTTTAATGTGTCTGAAACTGGGACACAATTGACAAGTTGACAGTGAGACACGGGGCATTGTCATGGTTGATTGGTAGGGATTTTTTTTCTTCCTAAGAAGAAATAAAATGATTATGTTTCTTACCATTAGCGGCACCTCATAAGTAGATATATCTACTTTCCTTCTCCTTTCTTCTGAACAAATTAAAAGACTCTGTAATGTTTGAAATATTTTTATTTTTTGTAGCTGATTATTAAGGATTACCAAATGTTATTCACAGCATTGTGACATACATAAAAAGGGGTATTTACCATTTGTCTAAGGTACTGAGAGAGAGGATCACATTTAGTAATATTTTCCAATCATTAGTTACACAGCAAAATCCTGTACTATATTGCTATTGAAGAAAAAGCTCATTCACTCCCACAGTTATTTCCACTTCTTTTTAAGCATTTACTGTTTGTAAGTCCAAGATCAATGGAAAATGTTTATAAGTGTAAAAAACAATCCATTAGTCTACCATTTTTAAAAGATTACTTTAGCTCTTTTGAACAGATTTGTAATCAACAGTTATTGCATACGTGCGCTGTGGTGAGGCTGACGGATGCACAAGTACAAAGGCCTTTCCATTTTATGAAAAGAATTTATTCTTTCTGAAGAAACACATAACAAAGAACATGGAAGTTTTTCTTTCAAAGTTACCCAAAGGAAAAAAAAGTTAGTAAGTAAGAAACATAAATAATATGATCATGTTCACTATAATAGGATAAGTTTAAATATTTAGATGTGTCCCAGGAATGCCCTGGTGGGTCAGTTCTATTTGTCTGATTAGCTGGCCAACACTCTAGTTTTCAATCAAATCTGTGGGTTTCTATAAAGTAACTTGGTAGGTGTGATTGAAGTCTGATATCAGTTGACTTTAAGTAAGGCAGATCGTCCTAAACAATCTAAGTGGACCTCATTCAATCATGTGAAGGGCCCAAAGGCAAAGATGAGACTTTCCTGAAAAAGAAACTTCAACTGTAGCTGAAAAGTCCCAGCTGGCCTGGGACTTTTCACAGGCCACTTCAATAGATGTCATTCCTACACAGTCTGTCTTCACAACCCCTCGTGATCGAGAAAATTATTTGAACTACATGAGTTGAATTTATAATTATTTTATAAATCATGAATAAGCTAAGTAGATTCCCCTCTCCTGACTTTGAATAAGACTGGAAAACATTTCAACAATATATATTCCTTCCACTTTATGTCTTATATAAGAAAATCAATTCATCAAGATTTCTTATAATCTTTTATCTTTGTTTTCTATCTCTCAACCACTATGTCTTCTAGGGACAAAAATAAGAAATTCAACAAGGAAATAACTGAGTGAGTTGAACCGAATTTCAATGCACTTTATTGAAATTCAAATAGTGCTCAAGTGTTTGGGTATGAATGCTGTGTTCTATCCTGATAGGATCTCTTGAGGGATAAAAGTAATTCTCCTTCAAGTAGCTTCTAAGAGTTAAGAACCACAAACAACCACAAAAGCTCTTGCATCTGTAATGAAGCGTCTAAAAGGAAACGTCCCTTTTTGAAAATTCTCACTTCCAGTTACATCACAAGGTGCACAGGGTGACTCTCAGAGAACCAATTACTGTGGTATGCTAAAAGCAGCCATGGAGTCCGCGAAGAGAATTGGCAGTCTGAGATTCCCTGGCCTCGATCAGCTGCTGTTCACAGGGTGAGTGCTTTCCTATTGAGACATAATTTTCCATTAGCCATAGAATGAAAGAGGGAATTCAGAAATTGCATTCTGCAGCACTGAGGTAGCTTCAGCTTGGATTTCCAAGCATAGGAAAGCACCTAAAGGATGCTTACTGTTGTCTTGCATTTCCCAATGGGCAATATCAGTTCATCCTGGTTTATCTGGAACTTTCCAAGGTTCACTCTTCAAAGCACTCACACTTGCAGATGAACTCAAACAATTGTTTATGTACATTTTCCAAACCAAATTAATCTTCTTTCTAATTACAACTATGATGTCATTTTCAGGGTTCCAAAACCGCTTCTCCCCCAATACAATATTCTCATCAGCCTCAAATACAGAATTTAAGAAGTGATAAGTCAGGGTTGCATGATGGCTCAATTGGTTAATCTTCTGCTTATAAGCATTCCATATTCACACCAGTTCATGTCCTGGGTGTCCCATTTCCCATCTAGCTCCCTGCTTGTGACCTGGGAAAGAAGAGGAGGATGGCCTTAGCTCTGGGACCCTGCACCTGCACGGGAGACCTGGAGGAAACTCCTGGCTTCGGATTGGCTCAGCTCTGACTGTTCTGGTCATCTGGGGATTGAATCAGCAGATGGAAGATCTTTGTGTCTCTCCTTCTCTCTGTAGATCTGACTTTCCAATAAAAATAAACCTTAAAAAGAGAGAGAGATAAGTAGAACTCTATTTCTTAAAGTGATTTAAAATCCTCCCTTATGATTGCCAGGGCAGCAGAGGCAAGGTCTCACCAGAACGCAGGGTGTGTGTGTTGGTATGACTTCTTAGATATGGGCAATTGCAGCGATGATCACATTCTCTATACCTTCTTGCATCTGAGTCCTTTTCGGAATGTGACGTATGACTTTGCAACTTCACGCATCCAAAGATGTCGTCTATTGCACCACCTTTTGAATCTGAGTTGAATTGTGATGTCTGGCCAATATAATAACAACAGATATAATGCTGGTTCAGGTCTGAATCGAGGTCTTTAGGAGTCTTTTATGCCCTTGATATTTTTCCTTCTTGTAATCCTCTAAAAATAACAGGCGTGCAAACTTGAGATAGCCTATTCGAAGATCCCAAGAAATGTGACCTTGTCCCTGTTCCTCTTCCAAGCCAATGTCATGGCAACACGCAAGAAGCAGTGTTGCTTTGCTGATTTTTCACTGACTATATATGTGCGTGTAACAATAAGACAGAAAGATTTGTTCAGCAAAGTTCAGTTTAAACTCGGTATCATGTCTCACAGAGTTATGAAACTAAAAAGTGATGGTCAGCTCAAACACTAAATTTTAAGATTGTGGGATTATCACATAGCAAAACTAAGTGATACATGGCGCCTGTGATCTTAGCTTACTTGGGAAACAGTGGAGCTACCTGCCTGTAAATGGGTCATGTTGACTTGCAAAAGCAACTCCCCAAGGAGAGGCCCAGCACAGCAAATGAGTTTATACTTACCTCAGTGATCATCTTAATAAATAAATGCTTAAATCAAATGTACTTTTGTTTATAAGACCTTTAGTCCTACAGTTTAATTAATGTCAGTTTTAAAAGAATAAAGTTGGCGCTTCTAAGTTTTTACTTTACATATTTCTCTAGACAAATTTTGTCCTTTCATTTAATGTGTGGTAATTTCATGATTTCTGAGCCAAAGTATGGTCAAAACTGTTAGGCAGAAATAAGTTCAGATCTGAAGCAGTAATTGTTGAAATACATATTTATTAAGAATTGCTTTGTAGTTCTAGCTTTGTTGCTAATTAGCATAATGTTAAGTGAGTCATTACTTATTTTTGAGTCTTGACTATTCATCTACAAGGTAGAAGAGATAAACAAGGTTCAAGTTCTTTTCATCAGGATCCCCTAGAGTTTCTAGTGTGTGCCCCTCATTTTACCTTTGGACTCTGATGATCTTAAGCCAACCTACAGGCATGATTTACTTTAACGGATATTCCGTGAATCTTTAGATAATTGTTGAAAACAAGAGTGAAGAGGAATGCTGTGACAGTTAGGGCTACCTCTGTGCCTGGTGTGTTGTCACCTATTACCTTGTCTCTGGGACAGGTCTCCCCGGTTGGTTTGGAGCCCTCTTGAGGATGAGGAAGGCATCTTTTATGATCTTCCATTTTACACTATAATAGGTAAGCCTAAAAGTAATTTAGTTGAATTTAATATTGGGCCCAGCGCAATAGCGTAACGGTTAAGATCCTAGCTAGGATCCCATGTGGCTGCCGGTTCTAATCCCGGCAGCTCCACTTCCCATCCAGCTCCCTGCCTGTGGCCTGGGAAAGCAGTTGAGGAGGACCCAGAACATTGGGACCCTGCACCCACGTGGAAGACCCAGAAAGAAGTTCCTGACTCCTGGCTTCGGGTCGGCGCAGCACCGGCCGTTGTAGTCACTTGGGGAGTGAATCAGCAGACAGAAGATCATCCTCTCTGTCTCTCCTCCTCTCTGTACATCTGCCTTTCCAATAAAAATAAATAAATCATTCAAAATAAATTTAATTATATTAATAAATTGCAATAAAATTTTAGAGTAGTTGTCTTTTTCCCCAGTAGCTGTAGCAACATTCGCTGATCTGTATGGTTTTAGTCACATTTCTGGAATCTAATTTCTCACCTGTAAAATGAATTGTGCACTACACTATCTGTAAGAATACTCCTTGGCATACTAATCTGCCTTTTTGTAAAATTACACGTAAGTCCAGGGCATAGATACTTATTGTGAGCCTCATGCTTGATAGTTGGACTTGGCTTTGAGATACAAGCTTAGCTTAGAATTACAAAGAGAGAGACAAGTAACTCCAGGAATCCATCTTGAGAGCATGCGGGCTCACCGTTCTGGTACTCTGCAGGGATGCCATCTGAAAACCCTGCCGTCTTTTGACTCCACGTCAGCCCTGTGGCCAGTCTTCTGAGGTATCCTACCTAGAGCCATTCCATGTTCTCAGAGTCACTGTGTTGAATCGCCTCTGTTTTAACAGGAAAAAACTAGAGGTACAAATGCTCATACCTAAATTCCATCAATTCGATCTTGATTAAAAGTTATTACTAACATTTGTAATATATTTCTGAGAGTAGTAATTTGTTGAAAAATAAAGACAGCTGTCACATTGTAGGTACAATTAAGATTTAATAAGGAGTAATATACATTGCCTTTTTCTTATCCATCTGAAACCTGTAGCTGAATAAGTACTTTGTATGAGATGTGGTGGGTTATTTTTTAGTACTTCTGTGAAATTGTAATTTGCTTAATTATAATCCATTTATTCTAAAACTGCCTTCTATAACCCGAAATGTAATATGTAGATACATAGATATATAGATATATATAATTCAGCAATGACTCAGTTTGATGCAAATCTCTTTAGTCATATTTCTCATGAATAAAATGAATTACTATTTATCTCAAGCTGTTGACAACCTTCAAATTCAGAAGTACTATATTAAGATAGGCATAACCCTAAAATTCATAAGGTTTCCAAACAAAACCAACAATATGACAAAGTCCAGTAATATTATTTGTAAAAAATTATAAAATATGTTACTCTGAAGCCATCATGTTTAGTAGAAAATCTGTAAGCATGAGTTTTGCAGAGTACGCTGAGCTTTCAACACCAGACCAAAATATTACTAAGATTCCACATCAGGGCTTTTAGTTTCTCCTTGACCCTTAGATATTTTCTTTTAGGATCAAGTTTAAAAGAATAAATAAAATAAGGTTTAACATTATTTGGATGATAAGACTGAGGATTAAAAATAATTGGTATAAACAAAATACCCATCAAATAGTAGGTGTTTCAAAGGATAACAACCAAGAAGAACATCATATTGATGTAATGATGGAAGTGCTGATTTCTATACATTCAACTTGAGTACGTATTTATTTATTTACATAGGACTTCACTTGTATTGACATTACAGTGCAAGTATGCACTGACATAATATGGGATGCCAGCATGGCAGGTGGAGACATGACTTGTTGTACCACAAAGCTGGGCCCACATTACATTGTTTTACTTATTTATTTTTTTAAGATTTATTTTTATCTGAAAGGCAAATTAAAAAAAAGATTTATTTTATTTTTATTAGAAAATCAAATATACAGAGAAGAGGAAAGACAGAGAAGAAGATCTTCCATTTGCTGATTTACTCCCCAAGTAACCA
Organism: Ochotona curzoniae; assembly: GCF_017591425.1. Classification (NCBI taxonomy): domain Eukaryota; kingdom Metazoa; phylum Chordata; class Mammalia; order Lagomorpha; family Ochotonidae; genus Ochotona; species Ochotona curzoniae. Next base: position 27,702,806 of record NW_024465582.1, read on the forward strand.
CAGTGGCCGGATCTGAGCTGATCCGAAGCCAGGAGCCAGGACCCTCTCCTGGGTCTCCCACACAGATTCAGAGTATCGGGGTTTTGGGCTGTCCTCGACTGCTTTCCCAGGCCACAAGCAGGGAGCTGGCTGGGAAGTGGAGTAGCTGGGATTAGAACTAGCTCCCATATGGGATCCCGGGTCGTGCAAAGCAAGACTTCGGCTGCCCGGCTACTGCGCTGGGCCCTGAAATTTACAGAGAGAATAAAGGGTGGGGGTGGAGAGGGAGAGAGAAAGTGAGCCAGAGGGAAAGAGAGATATCTTCTGTCTGCTGGTTCTCTCCCCAGATGTCCATAATAACCAGAGCCGAGCCACTCAAAACCAGGAGCTTCTTCCAGGTCTCCCTCAGGGGTGGCAGGGCTTCAGATAGTTGAGTCATTAAGGGTTGCCTTCCCAGGTGCGTCATCAGGGGGTTGGATGTACGGTGGAGCAGCAGTCCAGCTGAACCAGGTGGAACTCACTGAACCACAAGCCTGTGGGCTTCTGGAGTTTTTATTAAAGGCACTAGTTCCTGGAACTCCCATACAAAGGAGAGGGAGAGAGAGAGAAAGAGAAAGGGAGAGACAAAGAGAGGGAGAAAGAGAGAGGGAGAGAGAGAGAGAGAGAGCGAGCAAAGGAGATACCCCTGAGTAGCCCCTGTCTCTTTCCACTTCTTGGCCTATACAGCCCAGGCCTCTGGCAGCAAGAAGGCCAATTTCCTCATCTCTTGGTGCTATCTCACTCTTTTCCGCAACCAGAACTGTGAGACAAAACAAACCTGTTTCCTTCTGATCCTCCCCAGCTCGGAGCATCGAACAACTGGCCACAGATTCGGACTAAAACATCCCGTTTCTACTCTGCCTCCCACATCACAGTCTGGACCTCATGCCAAGGCCGGGATCATTGTCCCACGAGCTGCGTCTCAGGGGAGTGGGCCATTGTCTAACTGGGTGACACATGTCTACCCTGAAGAGTCACATATAGTAGTCAATTGACAGGAAACAATTAGTGTAGGAGAAAGCACAGCTTGAAGATTTGAAGAGCATTTTTTTTAAGAGGTCTGGGAGGAGCACAACTGCTATAGGAGAAATGGCTTTGTTTTACAGGAAAGACAGGATAACTTGGCAGAGGTCTCCCTTTTCATTCTGAGCTCTGGTGAGGAATGTGTTCATTTGTACTTGACTTGCTGTGGGGAAATAACGCGGTGCCCTATCAGCTCGGCAGCCTGCTCCACGGCCCCCTGCGCGCCGCTGACGGTGGAAGGTGCCTGGGAGGGGCTGTGGCGCCCTGGCACTTCCCGAGCCACTGGCATCCCTTTCTCTGCTGCTGCCACTTGCAGACACCACGCTTCCTCGGGAGAGGAGGCAGCCATCCATCTAAATTAGCTGTCGCCCTCTGCTCCACTGCCTCGCATCTCGCCCTGCCAGCCACCACTCCTACCCCTTCTATTGTGTTGTCTTTGCAGTTTAGCCTCGCTGCCTGCGTGAGAGGCTCACTTCATTCGTAGCAAGGAGACTTGCTTGAGTTTCAATGGAGCTGTACGGAAAGGTAAGCGGGAGAACGGGGCTCCCCAGAGAGCTGGGCGAGGAACCCTGCTTCCGTGGACTTGGCTGTGTGGAGTTGTCTGTGTGCGCGCGTGTGCGTGAGGGCGCGCACCTTCTCAAGGCAATTGTGCGGATAATCCACTTTCCTTGTGTGAGTCTGTGCGTGCGATTCGTCATCTTTCTGTCCTACGTTCGTTAAACTGGATTGTAAAACTAGCACACTCAGCCGAGGGAAATGTATAAACTTTCTCTATCTGGGACAGGGAGGGATAAGGCTGGGAATCCTAGAGCGCAGCTTGGGCTTCGTTTTTATCGGCAATGAGCACAAGGTAGAGCCCTTTTTAAGCAGGAAAAAAAAATCACAACCCCGGCATCTGAAGGCAATGGTTAGCAAAGAAAAATGTCCAGCCGAAATAAACCGCGGCGACTTTCCAGAAAACGGGTAAGGAAAGCAGACAGAGAGCGGTGAGAGGCAGGAGCGCTAGGAGGGAGGAAAAGGACAGCTCCACGGAGGAGCCCGACCGAGGGGGCGAGCCTGTTTATTTGCTTGCTTGCTGGGAGATGTAGTTCTCGGCTCGCCGGTGTGGCAGGAAAGCCGGAAGCCCTGGACTACAACTCCCAGGAGCGCGCGGGAGCTCCCGGCCAGTACGCGTGTGCGGCGCCGGGAGAGGACAGCTCCGGTGCTGATGTTGGGAGCGGGTGAGCGCACCCTGGAGCGCAGAGTGTGGAGCGCGCGGCGCGCGGGGCCGTCCACACACTCGACCCGGCAGCCCGGCCAGCGCTGTCCTAGCCGGAGAGAGTAAGGACATTTGCCAACCATGAGACACGAGGCGCCCATGCAGGTGGGTCTGAGGAGAAAGAGTAGTAGCCTCGGGAGGAATGGGGAGGTGCCCGACCCCCGGGGAGCTTGAGGCGGCCACCGGCCAAGTCACGGACCGCGTGGTTAGGTCCTGGGGCCGAAGCTGGGGGTCTTGTGCGTTCCGGGGTTGGGGGGCGGCTGTGGAGGCTGCCTTGAGGAGGGATGTGGGTGTTCATTATATTTCCGGGTTCTGTAGGGAGGGTGAGAGTGTCTGACTAAAATGAAAACCCGGGCGAACAAAAGTAGGAGAAACACGGCGTCTCGTGTTTGCCGTTTGCCACAGAGCCTTCCCCGGGTTGTGATCGCGGGGCGGTGAGGTTTGGACTCCTCAGTTCTCTGTTGGAGTCGGGACCGCGAGGGGAATTCTGCTCGGCGAAGAGCACGGGAAGAAAGGCGAAGCCAGAGCCGGGGTCCCGGGTCCCCTTTCTCCAGTCAGTAGCTCGGTCCCGGGTCCGAGCTTGGTTTGTCCCCGCGCTCTGCCAGCTGTCTGTCGCTGTCCACACAGGCGGTTTGCTCCGAGACCCTGTCCTGTCCCTCAGGCTTGCTCAGTGAGGTTGTGCGTTCCCTTTCCTCAGTCTCGGGCTGAGATTTGTTTCCTCAGAGAAATGCAAACCCGTTCTGGTGCCAAGTGGCCCCTGCCTTTGCTTCCTCCTGAAGTAAAGAGGAGCGGCTGTTTCTAGTTTGTGTGTGCAGCTGGTGTAGATGCTCAGCACGAGCCCCGTGCCTGAACCAACCGGCGCGATCCCACTGCGTGAGCCAAGGGCGTTTTGTGAATGGAATGGAGAGGAGCACGCAGCACAGCATTTGGAACACCTGGTCTCCCTGTCGCCAGTTCCCGCGGTATAAATATTTGACATCAATTTCAGCCCACACGTTTTTCCACCTGGCTTGCTCATGATTCAGGAACTTTGAGCTTGCTTCGATTCACCTCTCATTTATTTTATAGGTTATGTAGACAGACCCTGACTGTTAGGTGGATCATCTATAGAATTTCACCGTTTGCTTAAGGAACATATAATAGGGACTCTCCGATTACCTTAGGCGTTGTTGAAAATTGGATTGTTCCTGAGAACAGTGGTCCCGTTGTGTCATCTGCTATCTCAGTTTATGACGTTGGCTTTCATAATAAACTTGATGCGAAAAGAATCTGTATAAACAATAAAGGTACAGGTTGTAATCAAGCTATCGTGGCTTCTGATAACTTTCATTACTAGAAGGGCTTCTAGGGTCCAACTGGCTAAATTAATATTTGATTTTAAGTAAACATTTGCAGTTGACTTTAAAGTATGTTACTAGTTTCACTCTCTACATGTTTTTCAAAACATATTGTAATTGTTAATATTTGAAGCCAAATGCATAGATGCATTGAAATCTTTCTGTCAAGATACATTACTTGAAACTTAACACACCATATCATCACTGTGACTTTCTTACAGAAGTTGCTTAAGTATTCAGATAAGCCATTAAAACGTTAAACTTCGGTGTAAAAGGAAAGCTTTGGGGAATAACTCTATCTCGTGCGTCCACTAACTGTGTAGTCAACACCACAGCTCCCTATTTTAGTTAGAACTTTTTTGATGTGTTAATATAAGAATTAGGTGAAGTGAAATTAATCTTGTGGACAGTTAATTTTAGATGATTTATTAATTGGAGTAGATTGTTGAAATTTTAAAAATTTAAATTCCCAAATGCTGTCCTGAATAACATGTGCATTTTAAGACATCAGAGTATTTTAAAGAATGTTCATTGATATAATTTAATTAATAAATTGTTTTTGTGATGACATCTTCTCCATTATTGTCATGTAGAAGAACCATATTATTATAGTGAGGATAAAAACTAAAACATGCTTAATTTGTGTGTGTGTGTGTGTGTGTGTGTGTGTGTGTGTGAAGTAGTGTTTCATCGCCTGTACTTGGGAATCATAATCATATTCTAGGTGATTTAGTTGATGAAAATTCTGTGTGAGAGAGATGACATTTCTTTTCTTATTGAAATCTGAGCTGCATTATCATTTTAAAATCATGACCAATTGTTTTTTCTATTTCTAGAAAATGAGTTACAAACCAAACTTCATTTTAGCGTCTTGCTATCCCAAGAGTCTTTTCTCCCTTTAGAAACAGTTATCTGTTATGACACAAAATGAACTTTTAAATTTCTTTGCTGATTTACTTATTTTTTTAAATCAAAGAAACTTTCTAAAAGTTACATGATGCCCTTTGAAAAGCATTTGATGTGCCAGTAGAAAGTTTGATGTCATTTCAAAGTACTTGTCTTTGTTATCTGAGAACTGTTTCTGAAGTGCCAGAAAATGAGGGATAATCGTTGCTTTTGTAATGGCAATGAAATCATATAGAATGATAGTTGGTATGACATTTTCTTGAAAGTTATGTGGGGGCTGTTGTGGTGGTGTACCAGGTTAATCTTCCACCTGCAGCGTTGGCATCTATGTGAGTGCTGGTTCCTGTTCTGGCTGCTCTGTTCTTGATGCAGCTCCCTGATTACGGGAAGCAGCAGAAAGATGGCTCAAGTTCTTGGGTGTTTGCATCCATGTGGGAGACCCAGAAGAAGCCACTGGCTCTTGGCTTTGCATTGGTCAGCTAGAGCTGCTGCAGCTGTTTGGGGAATGAATTAGTGGATGGAAGACACCCCCCCTTTCCTCTTTCTGTAATATCTGCCTTTCAAATAAGAATAAATTCATCTTTAAAAATTATATCCAAAGCATTTAATAAAGTGCACAGTTTGGCCAAACCTAGGAGGACTAAAGACAGACTGTAGAATTAGACTGAAGGTGAAACCGAGGAGGGAAAGCATTAGATGGATACTGAATAATGCTATGCAGGGCAAAATAAAAGAAAATTATAAATAATTAAAATATGAATATCAATACCGCATTTGGCTATGAAAAGCAATACAATTCTTTTTTTTCATTATTGTTGAATTCCTGAACATATCCATCTTTAATGATTATCTTTCCATCTTTTTTGATAAGGGGAATTTAGTCATCATCTTTAGAAACAGTGAAAATTCCTAGTTGATGCTGGACAAACGAGAAATTATCTCCTACCTGCTGCACTTCTCTTCTGCAAGGGGACATGGGAAACAGCAGGGGAATTATATTAAAAATTATTTTATGTCATAGAAGAGGGATTTTTCAGTTTCAGTATTTTCAGACCAAGAATTTTTGGATTTAGTGCATGCCTTTCTGCTGCCATTCTAAGCTTGTATTTATATCAATAATTCCTTTCATGTACATCAGCTTCTGAAAAGGAAATACATTTTTTTTAAAAAAGATTTATTTATTTTTATTGGAGAGGCAGATATACGGAGAGGAGAGACAGAGAGAAAGATCTGTCCAATGATTCACTCCCCAAGCGGCCTCAATGTCTGGAGCTGAGCCAATCCGAAGCTGGGAGCCAGGAGCTCTTCCGGGTCTCACATGCGGATGCAGGGTCCCAAAGCTTTGGGCTGTCCTTCACTGCTTTCCCGGGCCACAAGCAGGGAGCTGGATGGGAAGCAGGGTTGTTAGGATTAGATCCAGCACCCATATGGGATCACGGGCATGCAAGGCAAGGACTTTAACCACTACACTGTCACGTGGGGCCCAGGAAATACATTTTTATGGTGAGGAATGTGTCTTGAGACTGCTGTTAGACACTGTGCTGACTGAATACAAACAGCTGACTGCTAGGAAAAAAAAATATTCTTGTACAGATTAAAAGTTGTCTGGGTATGTACTTCTTTTCATTGATTACTTTGGGTCGGAGAATTTGATGGAGCCATCAATTACCAAGCAGACTATGGCCCATTAGGATTAAATCGGTCAGAGTTCTTTGGAATTGCATGATCTTCAGTGTTTTTCATTTGTTGGTTGGCTCTGAGATAGTGTTTATGTACATTGAAATGTTCGGATCCTACAGTTGGTGCTTTCAGGAACACGTCTGTTTAACACATAGCACATTAATGAGTGACTGTTTCCAGTCACTCCAATTAGTCCTTTCATGGTTTTTTCTACTTAATCTACCTGATCTATAAACTTACTTTTTTTCCCCACATGAAACAGTTTTGCTTGTTCCAGAACTGATATATGTGTTCTTTTGAGTCTGGCTTTTTTTTTGTTCACATGCTATATGTGAGTGAAGTCTGTCCAACTTGCTGCATGTATCAATAATTCATTTCCTTTTATTGCTGTATATTGTGCTGTTTTATCAACCTCCCATAATTTTTAAATACATTCTGCTGTTGCTGGACCTTGAGATAATTTCTACTTTGAGTAGAAAAAAGATTTATTTATTTGAAAGGCAGAGTTACAGAGAGAGAAAGAGAAAGAAAAAAGAGGTGTTTTTATGAATAAGACTGTACATATTCTTGTATTGATCTTTTCATAATGCTATGCTTTCATTTTTTTTGAGTAAACATCTAGAAGTAGAGTTTCTGTGTTAAGATGTATGCTTAATTTTATAAGAAACATATCTTTTGTCAAAGTAGTGGTTCGATTTTACATTCTTGGCAACAGCATGAGAGAGTTCTAGTAGCTCTGTGTCCTCAACAACATGGGGTGTCAGCAGACTTTTGTAGTTCTAGTTACTGTAATGAGTGTTTTTGATGCCTTTTTGTGATTTTAATTTGCATTTTTCTTATGAGGAATGGCGTTGAGCATGGTTTCCTGTGCTTGTGGATTTATTGACCATTTCTGTATTGTCCTATGTGAAGGACCTGTTCTGTCCAATTAAGAGGCTTGTTTTTCTTTTTATTAATCAGTAGCAGAAAATCTTTAGTCTCCAAATCAGTCCTTTGTTATAAATTATGCATATTATGTATAATATATGCTGTGCTATAGTTGTACCATATTTAAATTTGTGCTTTATATGTAAATATATTTGCAATTTTCTCACAGTTTGTGAGTTACATATTCATAGTCTGAATAGTATTTTTTATGAGTTTTTTTATTTTGATGACATCTAGGCTATTTACTGTGGATAGGGTCTGTATCTGGCTTCTGTACTGTCTTTACTAAAAGTCTTCATTTTGTGTCCTGAGACCATGTTACACTTGTTCTCTTTGTTCAGATTCCTTGGAAATTTCTTAAACACATTATTAACAAATAGAATTTACTTCTTTCTTTTAGTAATCCCCTCTTCTTTTCTGAAAACGGATTCTTATTGCGTAGGATAGAACAACCCATAACGTGTTGAATAGAAGTGATGACTCCAACTGTATCTGAGTGGTTCTCTATCCTAGGGAGAAAACTTTCAAGCTCTCACTATTAAAGTTTGGGTTTAACTATAGGGATTTTGTTTTTTTATAGGGATTTTGCCTTTTTTTTTTTTTAAAAAAGATTGATTTAATTTTTTTAAAGATTATTTATTTATTTATTGGAAAGTCAGGTATACAGAGAGGAGAGACAGAGAGGAAGATTTTCCATTCGATGATTCACTCCCTAAGTGAGTGCAACGGCCGGTGCAATGCTGATCCGAAGCCAGGATCTAGGAACTTCTTCCAGGTATCCCACACGGGTGCAGGATCCCAAAGCTCTGGTCCGTTCTTAACTGCTTTCCCAGGCCACAAGCAGGGAGCTAGATGTGAAGTGGAGCTGCTGGGATTAGAACCGGTGCCCATATAGGATCCTGGTGCGTTCAAGGCGAGGACTTTAGCCACTAGACCATGCCGCCGGGCCCTATTTAATTTATTTTTAAGAGATTTATTTATTTTTATTGCAAAGTCAGATATACAGAGAGGAGGAGAGACAGAAAGGAAGATCTTTCGTTCGATGGTTCACTCCCCAAGTGACCACAAAGGCCAGTGCTGCGTCGATCCAAAGCCAGGAGCCAGGAACTCTCCAGGTCTTCCATGCACATGCATGGTCCCATGGCTTTTGGGCCATCCTTGACTATTTCCCTGGCCACAAATTGGGAGCTGGATGGGAAGTGGAGCTGCTGGGATAAGAACCGGGTCCATATGGGATCCTGGGCGCGTTCAAGGTGAGGACGTTAGCCGCTAGGCCACCGCTCCGGGCCCAGGAATTTTACCTTTTATCATGTTGAATAAATGTGATTTGATTCCTAATGTGCTGGAAATATTTGTTTTTGACTTAGTGATATAGAATTATTTATTTATTGGTGCATCTACGTATGTAACTGAGTGGCTTTTCAGCTTTCTCCCTTTGTATTACATAGATTTTTTTAAAGTTAATTTTGCATTCCTTAGATAATATTTCAGTTAGTAGTCATATATTGTATTTTCTACACACTGCTGGGTTCAGTTTATTATTTGTTGAATATTGTTGCATTGAATTCAAGTGGATATTGGACTATGAAATTGAGATTGTAAATATTGGAGTTTTGTTGGCCTTGTGAGATAAGCTGAGAAGTACTGTTTTTCCTTTCTGCTTTCTGAATGATTTTGTTATATAAGATTGACATATTTTGATTCATAATGTGATTAAAGGAGTTCACCAAGGAAGCCATTAGTGCCTGAAATTTTCTTTTTGGATTTCCTATGATAAATTCAAATTTTGGATTCTCTCTCTCTCTAGCTACCTACCTACCTACCTATTTTCCTCTAGAATATTGTAATAAGAATCACCCCCTACAGATTTCCATGACATAACCTTGGTATATGTAAATAAATAGTTAGTTCTGTATAACAAGGGGACTTTGCAGATGTGTCTAATGTTACTGACTTTCAACTGGGGAGATTAAGCTGGATTGTCAGGTGGGTCCAATTTGATGACATGTGCCCTTGAAACAGAAAACTGTTCTCTGATGGAGTCAGTGAGATGCGGCAGAAGAAGTCAGACTTGAAAACTTGGAAAGGATTGTTGCTTGGAAGATGGATAAGCCCAGTGTCAAGGAAACAGGAATCTGAGTACCACAAGTGCATAGTATGCACAGCCTGAGTGAGTTTGGAGGCTGACACTCCTCTAGGACATCCCAGAGAAACCCAGCCTAGTCAGCATGTTGGTTATGGTCCACACAGTCATGTTCAGTAATGACAAATTAGTGAGGTTTAAGAAATCCTTTGTGGCAGTAAGAGGTAAAGCCAGACATGCATATACAAAATTTTCTATTTCATTAGAAGTCAGTTCTGGTAAATTATGTATTTCATCTATTTTTTTTTCTACAAATATAGAACTGCTAATTTTTTAACTATTCTTTTAATTTATCTAGGATCCGTAAACATATCTCCTTCCACATTCTTGTTACTGAGAATTAAAGTCTTTTGCCTTTTTGTCTTGTCAGGATTTGCTAGGTACTGACAATGTTAATGTTTTCAAATAACCCAGTTATGTCTTTATTAATTTCTCTGTTGTTAGTTTGTATTTTTTTTTTTGATTTGGGGTTTTCTTGAAAATAGTTCTGCTCTGGCTTCTTGAGTTGGGAATTTAGATCATCAGTTGTAAATTTTTTTTTTCCAGTAAGTGTAATAATGACAAGTATCCATCTAAGGATTGTGTTAACTGATTCACAGATGTCTGAAAAGTATTTGCATTAGATTTAAGTTTAAACTATGTGCTCATTTTCTTGTGAAGCTCTTCTTTAATTCATAACTTTATAGATACATTTTCCTGATATTGCTATCTAGTTAGATTCTGTTAGTACTAGAAAACATATTCTCTCTTAAGATTTCAAACTTTTGAAACCCTTTGGACTTGCTTTCAGGAGATGCATGATCTCATGTAATGAACATTCACATACATTTATGCGTGCTGCGCTTGTGTGGTTAGTGGTCCATAAATGTCAAGAAGGTCATGGCATGTTGCCATTTTGCTAAGGTCTTCTGCATCCTCGTTAATGTTTGGTCTGTTTATTCTGTCATTTACTTGAGAGAGAGAGAGAGGTTTTCAGATCCATAGCTATGATTATGGCTTCTTGTTCTTTTGGGTTTCCGTACTGTATATTTTGAAGGTTTTTGAGAGTGGGGTACATACATTTGTAAAGTCGTGTCTTTCTGAAGAACTTAATTTTTATCATCGTTGCGAAGTTCTCATGTTCTCTGCTGATACTGTTATGTTAGTTTGCTTAGTCTTTTAGAAACACTCTTACTTGCTTTATAATTAGTGTTTTCATGATGTATATTTGCTTTCCTGGTTGACTTTCAACTTACATGTGGCATTAGAGTGTGAATCCTGTGGTCAGTGTACAGTTGGATCCTGCATTTTGATTCAGTTTGGACAAATCTCTGTCTTTGAATTGGAATTTTCATATATTGTGGTTATCTCTGGTTGAATTGAAATGACCATTTTGCTGTTTATTGTTTTTCCCCTATGTTTCTTATTTTCTACCTTCTTATTGCTTAATGAACATTTTGAAGTCTATTCCTCTACTCTGATGTTTTAAATGTGTAGCTTGTCTTGATGGTAGTGTTTATCCCAACAACTATAACGTGCATCTTTTTATTGTGTCATTTAGTTAGACTTAGTATTGTACAGACTCACCTAAAGCACAGTGAGCTGGGATATCATTTCATTTACCTCATGCTTTGTGAACTGTTGTCACGTGTTATTACCCTTGATATGGACTATAAATCCCCAGTGCTGTCAAGCTTTTTTTTTTTAATTAAGAGGAGAGATGTGTATGTAGAGAGAAAAATGAATGCCTGTCATCTGATGGTCTTTTCTGGTGCTCTTCCTCTGCATCTCACAATTTTTATTGCTGTTTCCTGTTGGGTGGTTCTGCTGGCAGCACATACTCTCAGTTTTTGTTTATGTGGTAATATATTTCTGAAGTTTGGCTTCATTTCTTCTGAGATTTCATTGAGAAAATTCATTTGAAAGGCAGGGAGTCAGAAGCCAATGAAGATTTGCGCTCCGCTTGTTCATTCCCCGAGTCCTGGCAGGGTTGGATCTGGGCGTGGCTGGAAGCTGGTGCCTCAGTGTGATCCCACCAGTGAGGTGGGGACCCATGTGCCTGAGCCATCCCTGCTGCCTCCTGAGCTATGCACTGCCAGGAAGCTGGAAGCAGGAGCAGGGCTGGGGTCTGAACCCTGACACTTCTGTAGAGGGGACGGCCGTTCCCAGCAGCATCTTGACTGCTGTGCTAGACTTCTGTCCCCTTTGCCTTAATTTCCGAGTGAGAGTGTTCAGTTACATCAGTTTGGTTGATTTCTTTTTCTCCAGCGCCGTGTTGTTGCATTGTCTGCTGATCTTCGCTGTGATGTGAGCTCAGATGTACTCATATTGCTGCACCCATGGATGTAAAATGTTTTCTCTAGTTTTCAAGATATCCTAACTTCCAACTGATGTAATTTGACTGCAATATACCTAGGTGTAGCTTTCTTTATATTTATCAGCTTGAATAAGCTTTTTGGAAGTGTAGATTTGTGCTTTTCCCTAGATTGGAAAAATATTTGGTTATTATAACTTTAATGTTTTGTTGTATTATTGCCTTTCTCTTTCTGAGACAATAGAAACATATACAATGGTACTTCAAAATGCTTATGAAAAACAGAATTAAAAAATAAGTTTTGTGGAGAAATATTTTGAAATCTAGGCATGGTTTATTTATAATTTGCATTTTTTCCCATAAACTTTCTGAAATTAGCTGCTGTTTAGGATTTAGAGATTATTTTCCTTTTTTTTTTCATGTTTGTCAAATGCATGATTTCTACTGATTTTTCAGTTCAGAGAATCTTTTGTCATTTTTGAACTTTTGTTAGGCCCACTCAGCAATTTTTCTTTTCAATGATTGTAATTTTTTAAGGCTTGCTTTTGCCTGCTTGTATACTGGAGACATGTTACTAAGCATATAAAGATGTGTAAACTCTTGATTCTGATTTTGAGGAGTTTAATATGACTGACCTATAAAATGGTGCAGAAATCAATAAAATTCAGTCATTAAATGAACTTCTTATAAAAAGCTTCTATGAAATGTAAATCGTAAAAAATAAAAATAGAAAAAGAAAAAAGCGTCAACCATGTTCCTGCTTGATTGTTCCTTATAGATTTGGGGGAGAAAATACTTATATTTTAAAAAATTATTGTTTCTTGATATGATTTCTTACTGTTTTGAACATAGAATTGTGGGCCTCAAGTACAAAACTGTAAATATAAATTAATCTTAAGAATCACTTTTGTTTTTCCAACATATATTCTCGAAGAGCATTAACTCTGCAGAAGCAAAATATCTCTTCCAGCATCAGCTTGCTTCTGATTGATTTGAAATCTCTAGATCTTCTGGTCTCTAGTGAATGGGAAATAAAACCAAAACAAACAAACAAACAGGGTCGGCGGTTCCCTGACACACCTTGCAATAATACTGATTGAAAAGGATATGGTATTAGTCACATTCTGTGTCTAGTTGGCTTTCTGAGTAAAATTTTGAGCTGTCAGATTGTTAATGTCTGGAAACTTAAATTTTAATCTAACCTTAAGAGAGAGAGGAGGCTGTGAAACCTCTCATTCGCTGCTTCTAGTTTAACCCCAGGCAAGCAAAGGCAAATGGGCGTTACTTGTTGGCTGCCTTGTGGTTTGGGTATATGACTGAGTCTCAGAGAGTCTTGGAAGCTGACGCTGATGAATAATTTCTGTTCAAATGGCCATAGTTTGTGATCTTCCAGGAGCTTGAAGGAAGGGCCTATTACATACAGAGAGGCAAATTATGACTCACATGGCACTCAACTGTGGTGTTTTAGACAAAAGACGGGTTTTCTCTTGGATGTTTAATTCAGTACACACCTGTCTGAGTGGAAGGATAGATGAAAAGGGAAATGTGGCACGCCTGTGGATGTGAATGCTCTGTCAATGTGTGTGGGCTTGTCTTTGTAGTAAATAATAGTAGCAGTAGCTCCTGAATGAAAAGCGGGGATAATTATAATTAGAAAAGTGGTTCTCTAAGCCATTCTAGCTGGTATAATTATGCAGCCAGGAAGTGCAAGTAGGTAGGCTGCTAAGACGCCCAATTTCTCATGGACGGCCTGGGTACTCCATTTGTCTTCTAGGTGCGTGGACAGCACAGTGATTGTCTCTATGTTTGACCTGCTCTGATCACTGGAGGAAGGAAGGAGAGATGTTCAGATTCAAAAGGACTATTGATAGCAAAACTTTGGAGGTGTATCTCAGAGGGTCACTTAAAATTAAAATTTAGGCTATTTCTTCCCACTCAACCATAAAGATTTTTAGTCTTTCAGTAGATAATTATTATTTTTTTAAAAGATTTATTTATTTATTTATTTGAAAGAGATACAGAGAATGAGTGAGAAAGAGACAGAGATCTTCTATTGGTTGGCGCACTCCCGACAGCCTCCACAGTCAGGGCTGGGCCAGGCCAAATCCAGGAGCTTCGTCATGTTCCCACATGCTCAGTAGGGACCCAAGCAGAGGTCTTCATCCTCTGCTTTTCTCAAGCCGTTAGCAGGGAGCTGGATCAGAAGTGAGGGCAGCTGGGGACTCGAACCAAGGCTTTAACTGCTAATCCTGTCCCCTAATATATATATATATACTTAAAGAGGTTATTCTTACACCACACAGTGCTGGGTAAGTTCATTCTATCTACTTTTTCTTTTTTTCTTCTCAGGAGGAGATACTGTGGTATCATATATTCATTTTATGGTCTCAGTTTGGACACTGGTCTCCTTTATATGCTAGAGCTTTCTCAGCGAGTGAGGCATAGTCCAGTGTGTGTTATTTTGGAAATGACTGATGGAGGAGGTGAAAGTCACCACGCACACAGTTGAACAGAGTAGATTTGTTTATGCTCTGAGAACACGATCATTGCTTCTCAACAGGTTGTACCTCCTTGTTAGTTTGCAATGTGCCTCCCAGTGAAATCATGTTACTGCTTCTCTGAAGGTTCTAGCTTTTACCAGTGTAGGGCTTTTACCAGTGTAGACTTCTCACAGGTCAACCTCTCTGGGCAGGCTCAGCGTTGGAGGATGTAGAGCCTTCTTTGTGAGAATCAACATTTTGGTGAGGAAGTCTGTCATTGGCTGTATTTGGTGAAGACAGCAGCTGCTGGAGAGCTGTAGGATCACATTTCCGTGACCCCAGGATGGCGGCCTGAATGGCAGACAACTTAGTCTCTTCTGATGCTAGAGTCCAGAGTTCTTAACAACACAAACCTGCCCTGGTTTCTATGCAGACATTTGGTAACAAGCAATTATGAGTCTGAAACTAGCTTTAAAACAGAAACCTGAAAATAGCTTTTAAAAATGACAGAATTGGCCCTAGCCTGAATATTCTGCTTCTGCAGAATTTGAGGGGAGTTCCTCATGATTAGATCTGTTAGAACTGATATACCCTATGAGGATTTGTGTGTGTGTGTGTTTCTGAGTAAAAATATATGTTTAGCTGGAGAGATCAGGTATTAAGAATACTACGTCTCATATTTCTTACTGTTAAGAGTAAAAAGCTTGTATATTTTCTTATGCATATCTGTCAGAGTCATTTTCTTTATATTTTGTTACTACAAGAGAGGCACTTATGCTTTTATAAATGTACAGCTGCATATAGGGAGTATGAATGTCAAAATGTTTGATGGATTTGTATAATGTAATCTTAATTTAGAATCGGTAATGCTGTAAATGGGGAAGATGGTTCCTTAGCTACTTAGGGGAGTGAATTGAGGCCTCAGCTTTCAACCAATTTGCTGTTTGCCTGCCCCACTTAGGGTAACTAACCGCCCAGCCAGTTGGCTGGTTTTAGCACTGAAAGTCATGTTTTGCACCATGAAACAGCTCAGTTTCAGGAAAACCGAGGCAGGTGGTCATTCTAGCCGCACCCTTCTGTCAAGATGCTTGGCTTTTGCCTCCTTCAAACCATTCAAGTTTCTACAGGAAGGTGGTCTTGTGAACTCCTTAGCAGGCTCAAGATTCTGCTTTCTCTGATCCATTAACTTTCAGATGTCAAACTTTTGTTGATCTGTTTTCTTCTTTAATTTTTTGAGATGCAGAGAGGAAGGAAGGGAGAGGTGGATAAATAGGTCTTTTGTCCACTGATTCTCCCCTCAAATGCTGAAACAGCAAAAATTCATCAGGCAAAAGCCAGCAATCTAGAATGTAGGCTGCATGATGGTGCCAGGAACCCAAGTGCTTGAACTGTACCTGCAGCCTCCCATGGTACACTTTGAGAGGCTGGAGTTGGAAGCAATATCAGTATTCAAATTCAGGCTCTCTCATATGGAGCAAGGGATCCCAAACAGTGTATTTATTACTGCACCGGATGCCTGCCCCATTTTATCCTACTGTTGCCCCCTATCTTTCTTTATAACGATTTTGCTTTTGTGAAAAATATGTTAGCATTATTTTAGAGAGGTTGGGGAAAGAATGGAGATAGCCATCATGTGTGCAAGACATAATGTCATGGACTTTGCTGATATGTTGAATTCGGTATAAAAGGTTAAGTTGAACTTCATCCAAAACCAACTCCACAATCATACAAAAGAAAGTTGCCCACAACCCTCTGAGTTTTTTGGTCTCCCTTTCTCAACCTTTTCTTACCATGTGTTGCTTGAATTCTGTCCCCATCTGCGGAATTCAACGTTTTCTCAGTTTGTGTAAAATCCCGTTTATATTCCAGGATTTCCTGAGTTGATGCGTTTGAGGAAGTCATGCGTGGCAGGCAGTGCTATAGGACTGATCACATTTTTGATAGCCATGTTTTTCTCCACACAGCTCTCTCTCTGGAACACGGAAAACTGCCCTGTGCACGCTGACCTCTCAGCTTTGTCCCTGAGAGTGACACTGGGAAATACTCCTTCTTATGTGTTGCAATACTTGAAATTAGGGGAAAAGCGTTCATTTGGTATTTATAAAATGTATAGAGCAAAAGTGCTGGATGTCAAGACCCCTTTCCCTGAATTTAGACAGTAAAGAAAACCAAGTTCTATAAAACTGACAATACTATTTTGGATTGGGTGTTGGTAATGAAATTCATTGGTTCATCATTTCTATACAAGAAGAGTATCAGAGATCATAATGGAAGATTTTTAAAAACATGTATTTATTGTGAATATCATTTTTAAAGGAGAGAGAAAGTGAGCAAGCAAGCGCAAAAGAGAGAGCTATCTTCCATCTGCTGGTTCACTCTCCTAATGGCCACAGTGACCAGTGCTAGGCCAGGACAAAGCCAGGAGACAGGGGCTTCTTTGGGGTCTCTCATGGGTAACAGGGGACCAAACACTTGGACCATATTCCACTACTTTTCTCTGATCATTAGCACGGAGTTGTATCAGAAGTAGAGCTGCTGGAAATTCTAGCAATATGATATGGATGCTGACCTCACAGGTGGTGGCTCTACCTGTTGTGCCACAATGCTGGCTTCCATCATGGAAGTTTTAGTCAAATATCTAATTCCTACCATTGATGAGGGGACTGCTGCTTAGCACAGGTAAAATCAGGGGCCAGCATTGTTTGTACAGTGGGTTAAGCCACTGCTTGTGACACAGGCATCCTATGTTGGAGCGCCCTTGTTAGTCCCAGCTGCTCCAGTTCCAATCAAGTTTCCTGCTTATGTGCGTAGGAATGCTGCAGGCGATGGCCCAAATACTTGGGCCTCTGTCACCCACATGGGCGATAAGGATGGAGTTCTAGGCCTCTGACTGCAGCCTGGCTCGGCTGTGGGAATTTATGGAGCCAGTGAATGGAAGATAATCTTTCTATCCCTTCTAAAGAAATGAATCAGTAATTAAAAAAAAAAAAAAGAAATGGAAGAGTTAAAACCAAAACAAACCATGATCAGGTTCGTACAAGTAGCCTGGTATACAGTTAGGCAGACATGGGATTCCTTCTCTCAGCCTGGCCACGGAGTGTGCTCGTGAGAATCAGTCATCACACCACGAGTGTGGAGGGAGTGCTCTGCATTCACAGCTAGGCAACCGTAGGGTGGTATTTTTCTAATGCTCTTCATCCTGTGATTTATAAGATTGGGATGACAATCACTGGGTACTCCCCAGCACCCCAGGACTGTATTATTGATCCTTTGGCCTCAGTATCTGAGAGTCAGCTTAGTCCCTGCATCTCTGCAGCTGTCCCTAGGGGATGCTAATGTTGCACATGGTGGCTTTATCTGATATGTCACAATGCTGGTCTCAATTTTCATTCTTAGTACATGCACCTATGAAATACATGTACTTTGTTATCTTTATATTCATAAAAATAAAAAAAAAAGAATAAAAAGATGTCCCATTCACAATAGCTGGAAAACCTTAAGTATTTAAGATATTTTGTGATTTTTATGATTTACAAATCTGATTAACACGTAAAACATATACCTTGTTATAAGGTGCAGTGTAATATTTTGACAAATACACATAACATAAACTGGCCAAGCTAGGCAAGTTGCCTTTCACATCCTTATTTTTTTCTTTTTGTTCAGGATTTTCCAGCTCTTTACACAGCATATAATTGGTTATTTTGTGATCTAGTCAGTGCCACTATCTTGTGGAACATAACTGTGTTTTGGCACGTGTTACCCATCTCCTTCAATCCCTTCTCCCTGACCTTGTCTATTCCTTACTAATCACATTTCTGCATTTGGCTGGAGGGTTTGTTTTAACTTCCAAATGTAAAGAGAAAACATGTCTTTCTGTGTCTGGTTTATTTAACATACTGATCTCCAGTTCCATACATTTTGCTGCAGATGTCAGAATTGCATTATTTTCTTTGGTGGAAGAATAATCCTCCAGTGTGTGTATATACCTCATTTTCTTTATCTGCCCGTTCATTGGGAGTTTCCTAGCTCAGCTGCCTCAACAGAGCTGCACTGAGCAAGTGTGTGCAGGTGCCTATTCATTTGGTTTTCACGGTAGAAGTGGGGTACCTGGGTCATTTGGTAGATCTATTGCTAGTTTTAAAAGGAAAACTCCCATACTCTTCTCCGTAATGTACTGTTCTCATTTGCATTCCCACCAACAGTGTATATAAAGATTTCCTTTTCTCCACATCCTCTCAAACATTTGTTAGTAAGGGATATTGTGGTTTTGTTTGTGTTTTCCTGATTGCTAGTGATATTGTATGTATTTTTATATACTGCCTGGCCATTTGTAGTTCTCCTTTTGAAAAATGTCTTTTTAGATCCTTTGCCCATGTTTTAACTTGGTCGTTTGTTTTTTGTTGTTAAGTTTTTAAAATTCTTGATATATTTTGTAAATGATTTCATGTGTCAGATGAATACTTTGCAGTATTTTTTCCTGTTCTGCTACCCTCTGTTGATTGTTTCCTTTGTTGTACAGAAGCTTGTTAGCTCGATGTGATCCCAGTTTTCTACTTTTGCTTTTGTGCTCTTTGGAGTCCTACTCAAAGAAACCATTTCCTGTTCTTATGTCTTGAAATTGTTCTCCTGTGTCTCATTCTGGTAGTCTCATAGCTGCATGTATGTGAAAGGCCTTCAAAAATACCATGATAATACATATTATTAAAAAAAAACTATCTGGATTTCTGAAATTCTGCAACAAAGATAAATTTACCTTTTCATTTTATTTTTCATAAGTGTTTGGGTACCCTTTTGTATGTGAGTATATAAATACATATTCCAGTTTAAGTCAAGTCTCCAATAAAGGGATCAATCTTTTTTATGAGTGAAGACAAAAAGCTCCTTTACCTCTGTGTTTATTTACCTCTGTGATTGAAATTTCAGACTTGTTAATCTGGTGAAGGACAGGGTAAATTCGCTGAGTCTGCAGGCTGCGAGGTCATGAAGAACCTATTTGGCACAGATAATGAGGGCTCGATGCAAAGACCAAAAGAAACTAAGATAACAAGAAGCTTTAGCTTTCCCTCAACTTCCATTAATTTCAATTTTCAAATGGTGATGGTGATTTCCAGTTCTGCACGTGTCCTGCAAACTGTCACTCTCAATTTTAAACAAGGAAAAAGCTGAACAAATGGAAAATCAACAGCTCCTGTTAGATTTATGAGAGAAGAAGGTCATAGTGCAAATTGTGTCTATGCCCTATCTTGCCCTCTACTGCCTCAAATTACATAGCATAAACTTCTATAGGAACCAGCACTGGGGTACAAAAATCTAAAGCGTAATTGATGAATTACTGAAGGCTCAGTGAGAACAATTCTGAGAGAGACAGACTCCCATTACGGAGGACAGCTTTTGGTGGGGAAGCGGGTTCCTTATATTTTTGTGAATTTCACCATCAGGAGTCCCATCCGTTAGTTCTTTAAAAGTAAAGTTCAAACATAAATAAATTTCCACTAGGCAGTGGAAAGAGGTAACCTTTTTGTAATACTGCAGTGCATTCTTTCTCTCTAAAACTGGAATATGATTAGTTGGACCCAGGAGTAGTGAAAGGATTAGGAGCTCTAGTACATGTACAGTGCCTGTGACAGCTTTGATGATGTGTTATTTATTTAACTATTTCCTGTACACATGTGCAGGGTTAACCACATGCACTCAACAAGCTTTGCATGAGATGGAGATCCAGCGCGACGCTGAAAGATCTGAAGAATACATGTAAAATATAGCATGATTTAACGGCATATGATTGTATGCATTGCCTTGTGAATCCCATGAGATTGCCATTCATTCCCTGTTAGAGTCAAGCAACTGGAAAGAATTATGAGTGCCCTAGATTTCCCAAGCTCTATCTTTCAGAAGACAGAGCTGCAGTTGAAATCCTCAAAGACTTGCTCTAGACAGGATTCTCTCAGTTGAATGTTGACTTGTCAGTAGTGATATGGGCAGTGTCTTGCTTCTCAACTGGCTCATGCAGAGCAAACAGTAGCAGACACGTGGAGAAACGGCAAGCCAGAGACTGCAAAAAGCATCACAGTAACAGCCCGTCCCGAGAGGCAACAGAGTGGGACGGAAACCTGTGCACAAATGAGGAATTTCAGCAGGGAGAATCAGTCTGCGGCCCAGATGACAAATGTTTGAAAATCCTAACTTCTAATAGTTTCCTTCTAGGCTTTAAAATTTTAGTCTGTTTCAAAACTCAAGAAAAAGTACTTTTATTTTTATTTATTTATTTACTTTTTTTCGTCCAGGAAACACATGATTGAGATGTGTGAAACTCCTTTACTTATGTCCTTCCAATGCCAGTGTCCTATCCTTATATTCTTCTTTCTAATCTCAAAGGAAAATTGCTATTTTTTCCGGGTAAGTTTACTGAATCCTCATCCCACTAGCCCTGAGGTTGTTCTCAGTAACCGCTGGCACGTGGTAACTAGAAAGTGGCTTAGTTTGCTGTAGATTCTTAAGCCATTAAGTTAATGTTTGGATATAATTTATTTTTTTCTTTGTTACCATTTATTTTCAAAATGAAATATCAAAAATTCTAAAGTAGGCTGTGGTCCCAGCTGTTAGCCAGAAGTAATCTGTTTTGTCTCTATTTAGTAGGACTTGCGGGAAGATTAGAATTGAGAATTAATGTGGCACATCAGTTAAACCTGTCATCTGTTTACTTACCACTGAACCTCTGGCTGCATGCCCACATGGCAGGTGACACACAGGAACGTGTGTGAGAGGACTTACCACAGGTTTCTGAGCCAGAGGCTAGAAAGCTAAGCTTTCTCTTTTTATAATTTTCTCTTGCAGGAACTAACCGGAGTCCTTTGTGCACGAGATTAATCTCTTCCGAGAGTAGTTTCCCAGTGATCTAACAACCTTCTGCCAGGCTCCCTCTCTTAAACGTTTGCCACTGCAGTAAGACCAAGTTTCCAGCACTTGGACATACCCAAACTATATCTAACCCATAACATTCCCAAGAGAAAGTTCCATGCATCAACCAGTTTTTATGTTAAATGAAAAATAGTCTTTGCTAGCACTCTCCAGTAGAACTTTCTATAATTATGGCAATGTTCCATACTTGCATTGCTCCACACAGTATTGTGCAGTTGAAGTAGGTACCTAAAAGGTGACTGGTGAAGTTGAAAGACAAAACTTTAATCATATATTTAATATTTTTTTAAAAAATTTTTATTTCTTTTTATTTGTGTCATAGGCCCTTATTCCCTCCCAAATGCCCTCCCCCCTCACTGAGTTTCCCTGTATAATTACTATAGTATAGTTCTTCATACACAGTCGTGTGTTTATCATTGTGGGCATGGATAATGGCAGAGTCCAGCATCCTATTGTGAAGCTATAGTAAACAGCTTCAGTGGGAGTCCAACTTTGCCTGGAAGTAGAGATGCATAATGCATTGTATCCTCACATGGATATGATAATCTCCATTACACGGTTACTGTACATCTCCTTAAATGAAAAGCCACAATACAAAATCAGCCATAGGAAGAAAAATAGAAATTTACAATGCCATAAAGTTAAATAACATGCTACTGGATATGATAGTCTCCATTACACAGTTACTATGCATGAAAAACCCATTACTAAAATGACAGGACCAAATTACCACCCATTCATATAATCCTGAATGTAAATGGCTTAAACTTATCAATCAAACATCACAGATTAGTAGACTGGATTAAAAAAACAAAACCCATGTATTTGTTGCCTGCAGGAGACACATTGCACCAACAAAGACGAGCAGAAACTGTATCTCACAGATTTTGATTTTTTTTGATTAGTTTCATTTCTTCAAAACACTTTGCTCTGATTAAATTCTTCAATGACTCATAGATCATACAGTAGCATCATTTTTCTTCAAGAAGGTTTTTGATTTTCTTTTTCATTTCTTCAGCGACACATTAGTCATTCAGTAGTATGTCATTTAACTTCGTGGCATTGTTAATTTCTTTTTTTTTCCTTCCTGTTGTTGATTTTGCTTTGTGTCTTCTCATTTTAGGGGATGTATAGCAACTGTAATGGAGACTATCATTTTTTAATATAGTTTAGCCATATGCAACCATTGGTTACTGTATTGGACAAAAGAGCAATTGTTGAAGAATTACTTGAATTAGGAAAGATACTGAGTGAAGGCGTTAATTTCTCACTGGGAATCATCATTTAAATGCCCGGTTTTTTAAATGGTGAGACAAATTATACTTAGGAATAGTGCAATACCATATTTGTTAAAGTTAAGGTGATAAACAAAAAAGATGTGAAAAAAATAAATGCCTAAAACATTTATAATTAATAAGAGATCATTTTTCTATTATGCTATGTGATTTACCTACCTGCTTTGTTATTGTTCCACCTGTTATTTTCACAAGATAGATGCTATTTTTCTGTTTCTTGTAAAAAACTATGGTGCACCAATTTACAGTAACAAATCCAGGGTCACAAAGTCAGTAAATAGTGGAGCCAAGCTTTGAATAGGTAGGGGTCTTTTTCATGCCTTTCACAATGAATACATTTCATGTGGCTTTCCATGGCACTTTGTGTACATTTCCATAGTCATCATTGGAAAACGGAACCAGGATCAAGAACATGGCATTGGCCCTACCTGTCTGACTGGAATCCTGTCTCTATTACTGAACGCATATGTGGACTTTGGCAAGTTATTAAACTTCTCCGGGCCTCATTTTAATATGAAAATTATAAAGTTACTTACCTTGTGTTGTTGTGAGGGTTAAATAAATAACCAGTACCTGGCACATTGTTTGGAAGGTATATTTTAGCTATCATTATTACTTTTGATTTGAGAGACTGTTTTTTTTTTTTTATATTAAGGTGTTACTTTGATAAAATGTTTAATAGATAAAATGGAAATGTGCTTTGGATGTTTTTCCCTAGAAAATAAGAAGAACTCTAATAATTTAGATAATTCAGAAAGAAACACCCTGCTGTTCAGGCACTTTGGCTTCTCCATTACTGGAATTACAAAGTTTGAAAGTCAGCATGCCCAGCCAATTCCTCATATCTTTGCTTTTGATGTTACCCTTATAAACGTCTCCTTTGGTGTCTTTGATTGGTTCTGAATGCTGAGCAGTGACAAGCACCAACACAGCTGGAAAGAGCTGTAAGATTTGCTGTTCTGTCTTCCAGCAGGGAATTATTGCCATGGATACCAGCATCAGAGGAAGGCTGGGGATCACTCTCCACTTGCCTCCTGAGTGTTTGACATCTGTTTCTGGCAAGGCCAATAATGAGTGTGCTGTGAGCTTCATAGGCAATGAAAGGTTGATCCATTCCTCTTTTTTGTTTTGGTTATTACAGATGGCCTCTACCCAAGATGCCAGATATAGCCAGAAAGACTCCTCTGATCAGAATTTCGACTACATGTTCAAATTGCTCATCATTGGCAATAGCAGTGTGGGGAAAACATCTTTTCTGTTCCGTTATGCGGATGACTCCTTCACATCTGCATTTGTCAGCACGGTTGGAATCGATTTCAAAGTAAAAACTGTATTCAAAAATGAGAAGAGAATCAAGCTTCAGATTTGGGTAAGTCACTTTGAATTGACAGTATTCTTCAGTCGGCAGCATCGAACATGTAAGTGTGTAGGAGAAAACCTTGCTGCCTTGTTCCAGCCCCTGGTTCCACAAGCTTTAATTTTGAAGTTCTCTCCTACACAGCCTTCCGTTTCAAAGGCAGTGGGGTGATGCCTTCTGAAGGTCTGAACAATGAATTATATCTTGCAGAGAACTTATGCTCCGTAATGGTCTTCAAAAGAAAAAACATCCAGACTTCTGTCTTGTCTTGCTGCTTGTGGAGGGAACACCCAATGAGAAGCCTAGCTCTGCTTTTTGTGATTGGTCTGACCTGTTTATTTTTGTGCAGAAAAATCTTGAGACCCATGTACATGAAGAAATTTCAGAAAGTTCATGGGAACTGTTTATTTTGAAAAAAAAAATTATGCCAGGCTTCAAAAGGCTTTGGTACTTAAATAAATGTGTGTATTTAATTACATTTTTTTTAACTTTTGAAGCTCCATTTGCAGAATTTATGTTTTTATCTCTAATAACTGTTCTTATTTATACCCTCACATAAAACAGAAGAAATAAAACAAAAATTTGTTTTGAAACAGGGTATTCTTTTTTACGTTTCTAAAAATTTTATTCATAATATTTGAAAGACCAGAATAGAGAAAAAAGAGTGTTCCCAACTGTTGGTTCACTCGCCAAATGTCTATGAATGCTGGGGCTAATAGGAGAAGCCAGGAGCTGAGCAGTAGTTCAGAGCTCTTCAGGTAGGTGATAGGAACATGAGACTTGGACCAGCAACACTGTCTCCCTGAACCTGCATTGGCATGAAAGTGGATTCAGGAGCGGGAGCTGTAATGACATTTGGGTACTTGGATATGGAACATGGCATCTTAAATGGTAGGCCAAATTTCTTCTTACAATCCTCCCTTCTTAAATCTGGAAAGTAGAATGAAAGCAAAATTCCAGGGGAAGTGAGCTATCTTGTTCAGAGTCATACACGGTGAGTAGCTCAGATAAAAGCCAGGCTCAATCTGTCAGATGTAAGACGGTGCTGAGTTTCCATCCAGTGTGACACTAAGATTAAGAAGTGATTAACCATAGTTGTGTTTTTGTGAAGATGGAAAAAATGCTTTTCCATCTTAGCAGATTTTTAAAAAATTCTTTTATTTTAATAATCTTTACATAGTTGATTAGGGCACAAAGGGTCAAGAGATTACAGGAAAAGTGGGTAAGACCGTTGTTTCCACATTAATAGTATTTTGTTTTTCTGTATCTGGGGTAAGGGGAGAGATAAAAAGAAAAGCCCCACCCAGCCTCCCACGCATCCCAGGTCCCCAGCAGATATTTTTTGAACAATTTGACCAATTCAATAAGCTGTGGCATCCAGGAAAGATATACTAAGGGATAGCAGAGTGGTTTGTATTAGAACCACACTTCTGTAATGACTCTGGGAAGCCTTGCTTTGTCTTAACAGTAGTTTATAGGAAATACTTGTGTATGTTTAATGTTTAATATCTGAAGAAACATTTTATTTGTGTGTATTTTTAGCATGTAAGGTTTGTCATGTTATGTTTTAGTAAGTAAATAATTCACCGTTTTCCCCATCTTGTAGTGTTTTGTGCACTTATCTTAATGTCCAGCTGACTCATCAAGATGGCCACATCATCAAAATCACCTATTCTATATTTCAAAACAAAAAGCCAACATGGAGGCTTCTTAGCATAAAAAAGCATCATGAGTCATTCACTGCACTGTTTTCACTTAGCCAAGACAGGCTGTGGATATTGATATGATTCTGATCACTTAATGTATTATATTTAAGCTGCTTATAAATAGAACTGTATCAGTTAGGAACCCAAGATCTAGAGGAGTTAAATCATTTGACTTGACCTTCCAGTTAGTGTCAGAGCAGTGTCTGTTGTTCAGGTTTCTGCTGTCAGGGACATTCTGATTTTTACAACACAAGCACAAATTTTACTCTCAAGGTAAGTGGTATAGCATGAAAATTGTGATGAAGCTCCCATTTAATTGCCAGTGAAGTCTACTAGGCAAAGAAGGACCTAGCTCCAGACCTGATTTCAAGTATTATATCTCCTATGTCAGAAGGGAAGAGGTTCCTTGAGAAGGAGTCCCTGGTTTTTTTTTACTGGATTATTTAATGTGTTCTATAACACGCTATAGGAATTTACTGGTTCCACAGACCAGATTACTGGATTTCAACAGTCCATATTCAAATAAGGCATTTTGATGGCTACTTGAAACTGATATCTCTTCCTAAACATGTTATTCCTCTGTAGAAGTTATGGCTGCTTTGGAATAAAGATTTTTAAAGCTATGTGGTTGTTCATCTGTACTTGGAAATCTTGTGTTTTGTTAATAGGAGGGTATTTTGAAAAGTTCATGGGGAAATGAAATTAAAATCCATGTTTATTTTGGTAATAGTAGTTTTGTAAAGTCCATGAATCTATGCATATTCTTTTCATTATATACATGTTTTGTGAAATTTCCTTTTTTTTTGAATTTTTGTTTCGAAAATTTGAATTTTATGATACAATTCTGTAGAGACTGGGATTCCCTCTGCCCCAAGTTCCCACCTGCCGAATGATTTTCCCCATGTTGTTACAATAGCATAGTCCTTCATAAAGAGTCATGATTCCATCAGTTTGTTATTGAAGTGTGCCCCGACATTGCTGGTACAATGTCAGACAGTCCAGCATCCCCTTGTCTACATATGTCCAACAGTTTCATTGGGAGTCCATCTTTGATTTGGTAGTAGGGATGCATATTGCATTGTATCCCCACATCTGGATATGGTAGTCTCTGTTACTCCATGGCTATACATTCCCTTAAATGAGAAGCCATAAAATAAGGTCAACAACCAGTATGAATTAGAATAACAACAAAATTACAATGAGGACATATAATTTTTTTGTTTATTGGAAAGTCAGATAAACAGAGGAGAGACAGAAAGATCTTCCATCTGATGATTCACTCCCTAAGTGACCGCAATGGCCAGTGATGTGCTGATGCAAAGCCAGGAGCCAGGAACTTCTTCCAGGTCTCACACATGGGTGCAGAGTCCCAAGGCTTTGGGCTGCAGGACATAGAATTTAAAAAAATTTTTAAGACCAATGTCTTTTTTTTTTTTTAGATTTAAAAAAAAATTTATGTGGAAGACAAATTTATAGAGAGATGGAGCGAGGCAGCTGGATGGGAAGTGGAACAGCTGAACATGACCTGGCACCCATAGGATTAGCCTGTTGGACCACCCTGCTAGCCACTAGATTTAAA
Organism: Ochotona curzoniae; assembly: GCF_017591425.1. Taxonomy (NCBI): domain Eukaryota; kingdom Metazoa; phylum Chordata; class Mammalia; order Lagomorpha; family Ochotonidae; genus Ochotona; species Ochotona curzoniae. The sequence continues at coordinate 27,729,729 of NW_024465582.1, forward strand.
AAATTTTAACATCAAAACGTATATCTTTTAAGTTCTATTTTGCATGAACTTTTTGGCATACTTATATATACTTGTGAATCCCTCCATTCATCATCATATTCATGTTTTCTTTTGTTATCATTTGTATGATTCTCAAGTCAAGTTTTTAAAATTTCAGCTACTTTAACTATTTGGACTAATGCTTTATCTGTGTCATGCTGTTAAGACTGTCAGAGAGACTTAGAGTGGTTTTCCACTTTAATTATAAAAGATTTTCACAGTTGGATATGTAACAGTTTGTTTAAAATTTAGAAAACAGTTTATCACTGAGAAATGTTAGGTAGATGAAATTTTCTTCTGAGAAGATTGAAAATGATGCCGTCCATTATGATGAAAATGTACTTTGTATTTATCTTCACTATCTAGATGAGTAGTATGAGAACGTCGAGGTTTAGAAAAATACTTTCAAAGTGAGGAGTGTTGACAGTTACTGACTTTAGACAGGATGACTAGACGTGACAATGTGGTTCTTCTGGGTGATTGACAGTCTCTTTCACTCAGTGAACTGACATGGGTTTCCTGTAGTTGGTGCTTACCATTCACCAGAAGTCAAGACTTGCAGAAGTCAAGACTTTCTCTAATGGAAGACAGCCTTCAAAATATGTAGCTCAGTTAGGTTTAAAATGGGCAGGGGCTAGTCAACAGAATAAGTTATGATTTCCTTAGGAATAAAACATTTTTTAAGCAGCATTTTCATTTACTTCGCTCTCACTTTCACCCCTCCTCACTTCTTGCCTTTCATCTCTCTCCATCCTTCCTTTCATCCCTCCTCTTCATTCCTGAGCTTTGTCGGCTGGGCTCCTGGGAGGCTCATCATTAGGACACTGAGCAGCCAGGATTGTGACTCAGACATGTGCTCTTGTGTACTGGACAAAGGTGCCAGCCAGGGGGTCCAGTGGGGCTGCACTGCAGCCAGAGCCCCAGTTACCAAGCCTTGTGTTTTTGCTCAGAGTCCCACCTGTCTCGAGGGAGAATGTGGGTGGAGGCAGCCTTTGTGGAAAGGTACTATCTTCTCAGTCTGCTGTTCTATATGGGATCAGAGGAGATTTGAATGCCTCTGTAGCAATTATATATGCAGACAGTGACTATCTCAGAATAGAAAGAAGGAGATGGAAGAAAGCCAGAGAAAGAAACTGCTTTGTTAGCAGAGGTTTTGAGGAAGTACTGCATGAGACTTATTACTGTTCAAGTATGACCAAGCCAACAGGTCAGGGAGCAACTGCTGTTGAAATACTCATGGTGTTTTGTTTGTTTGTTTGTTTGTTTGTACTTTAGACTCCAGAGCAAGTGTTAGAGGGGGTTGAGATTGCGGCACACAGAGCTTCAGGAGAGTTGCTGAACTGGCCTTGAGAAGAGGAGGTTGGGACTGTGGGTGAAGCTTCATTTGCTGCTGCAGGAAAGCATTGGAGATGCAGGTGGACAGGTTCAGGCTATTCTCATCAGTTTCTAGAGTGCTGGGGTTTAGCAGCTGTCCCCAGCTGCATGGTACCTGGACCTGAGGTGATGGGGCAGGTGCATTATGATATGGTATGAGAGTGGCCAGGAATGGTGAGAAACTCATCAAGGTGATGATTGCGGATATGGCCTCTTGATGGGTTAGCTAGCTTTCTTTATTGTTTACCTATCTGCCTATCTATCTGTCTGTCTATCTATCTATCTATCTATCTATCTATCTATCTATCTATCTATCTATATCTGTCTTTATATAGAAAAGTTTGAAAAGCATGCATCAGTGAGTTTTTTGCTGTCTTTGCCATCTTTAGGGATTGAATAACTCGTGGAGGGGCAATTCCTGTAGGATAAGCAATACTGCAGATGACAAAGCAACAGAATAAATCAATTACACAGTTAAAGCAGAAGGCAGGATGCCCCAAGGGCAGTCTGTGGCACCGATTCCACTCTGACAAACACTGTAATTCTAAATGCTCTTCTTGTCACAGGCTCAGTGCATTTCCGGATCTCAGAATCTGGAGACCTAGAACATTAGGTCAGGAAAAGATCTCATCTTCTGGCCAAACCCTGTATTGGTACTCAGTGGTGTTAATAATAGCATTAATAATGGCAACATTTATCAGCTCCAGTGCTGACACATAAAGCAAGCACTTTATGAATTATACATATTAGAATTCATTTTTTTTGCTGGCACTTAATAAGTTTAAGGTTGATCTAGTATATAAATGAGGAAAAAGAGACTCTGCATGTTAATGTAATTTGTCTCGGATCACAGTCAGGGTGCGTTAGAAACAGGATTCTGACTGAGGCCCAAGCTGAAGGCCCATGTAATTAATGACACAATATAAGTGAGGGTCACAGAGGCCAGATTTGTGGAGTCTTCAGGGAATCTGATATTAAATCTAAAATACCTCTATCCCTGGGAAGTAATTTTCCCAAAGTAGATTCAAATGTTCCCCTAACCCGTCCTAAAAAATTACTTATTGTGAGTAATCAGTAGTTTTGCTTGGAACAGTCTGTCAGCATGGACACTGAGTGCGTTATCTGTTTTGTGTTCAAAATTCAGTTACATATAATTCAGATGGATAGAGCGCATTCTAGTAAATTCTTGCACAGTTCAGGAATGCTTTATTCCCACTGTCAGGGAATGTTCATATAAATAGTATATGGAAGAAGGAGCCTAAATTCAATGGAACCAATACCTATAGTAAAATATCCTTTGCATTTGGTGGTCTTTTAACCTAATCTCCCTGCCCATTGGTATTATGTGTTAATGTCCTATAGGCTATTTAAAAGCAAATACAGGGCCTGGAGTGGTAGCTGAGTTGCTAAAGTCCTCACCTTGCATGCACCAGGATCCCACATGGGTGCCGGTTCATATCCTAGTGGACCCACTTCCCATCCAGCTGCTTGTGGTCTGGCAAAGCAGTCGAGGACGGCCCAAAGCTTTAGGACCCTGCACCCATGTGGGAGACCTGGAAGAAGCTCCTGGCTCCTGGCTTCTGGCTTCGCATCAGTGCAGCAGCAGCCATTGCAGCCACTTAGATAATAAATCAGCAGATGGAAGATCTTTCTGTCTGTCTCTTCCTTTATATCTGACTTTTCAATAAAAATCAATATATATAAAACATCTTTTAAAAAATAAAAAAGCAAATACCATGCTCTGCCCAGGCAAACTCTGTAAGAGAAACAAAAGTCAGTGAGAGTTGGCAAGGCCGTTTTAGTGATTAGATTGGTGTGCGCTTCCCCCATCACATGTCTGCTAACTTATGGTCTGCCTGAGAGGTGGAGGAAGGCAAGACTTAGTCTCACTCCTGAGAGGGAGTTGACAGCATGTACAGAATGTCCAATGCATGAGAACATTGACAGCTGAAAGCAGCAGTTCTTGCATCCCACAGGGTTTAAGCCACTCTTCACAGCACTGACAAAACACATGGAAGGGCAAAGGCTTTGTTCCCAGCCTGCTATAGCAGATGAGCTCTGCTGGAAGACAGGGGCACAGACATAGAAGAATAATCATCCTGTGGATTGGTAACCGTTTTCTGTCAAAGGCAGGGTGGTCCACTGGCTTAAGCGGGGACTTTGGTGACCCAGGGTCCAGATCGTCCCTGGCTTCTCACTAGCTGTGTGAGCTCAAGCTCAGACTTCTTTGTTCCTTTGTTTATTCATTGCCCCTTAGCTATGATATATTTGCTATTATGAATGTTTCAATATTAGTCCCCAAATCAGCATTCAATGTTTTTTTTTTTTCTTTTCTAAAAACAGTGTGCCAGCGTTCAGCCTTTTGTACTTTCAATTAAGTATCTTATTCAAATCAAGTGTTTTGGGGAGGTACCTGGTATGTCCCAGGTACTGTGCTAGGTGTTGGAGATACAAGGGTGAAGGATACATGGGGTCTTCCATAAGGAGCCAGCCATCTGCTGAGGAGGTGGAACTCCATCTGCTGTTGTAAATGGTCCAGAAGGTCTGAGCAGGGGATGCACGAGAAAGATGGCTAAACCAGTCTGGTTACTCTCAAAACACATCATGGGGGATATCTGTAGCTGAGCTGAGAACCGACAAGTTAAATGCAATTATTTGTTCATTCATTCATTCAGTCAACGTTTATTGAGTTTCTGTTATGTGCAAGGTACTGTGAAGGAATTTGAGATCGAAAAGAAATTAGGCAAAAATGTACAGATTGTGGGAAATGCTGTAACTTCAGCAGAGCCCTCTGATAAAAACAGTTGGAGAAGCTGGGCCTTATTTTGACTCAGTAGTCAAGAGGACCATTGAATAGGAACAAGGTTTTTGAAAAACAGGGGAAATGTTCTGTTTCGCAAGGAGAGGTGTTTTTGTTGCTATGGCAGGATTCTTTGCACCATCGTGGCTTCATGTAGAGCATTTATTGCAATGTTTGTATCAGATTCTGACTTTTCTCCCGTTTTGCTCTCTGTTTGATCAGGAATAGATTTAGACTATTGGGGCCTGAAGCATTTATATTTGATCCTCATTAAGAAAAAAGATACAAACTTCTCTTTTATTTTTTACAAAAATAACAGAAAGCAGATCAACATAGGAACACATTTCTGGGACCCATTTAGAGGGAGCTGAAAACTTTTACCCTGCAGTCAGCTTCATGATAGTTCATCTCTACTTGAATAGAGAATTAGCCTGTACTGGAGGCTGTAGCTCTGGGAGAAGAGAAGCAGTTACAGCTGGCAGAGCAGAGTAGCACAGAGGAAGCTTACAGACTGGGGTTAGCATGCATATGTGTGCACCTTCACATGCCTGCACACACAAACACATGCTGGTTGTCATTTACAAACATGTGTACATGTAAACACAAACACCAAGCTTTTTCATTTTAAGCTGAGGATCATGTGATTAGGTTTTTCAAATTTCTCTCTTTTATTTTTTTCTTTCCAAAGGACTCAATGCAGACAGTAGCATTTCTCTACCCAGTAGCGGTATCTGAATTGTGCTTTTGGCTTCTTTATCCCTGAAAATTAGAACCAATGGCTTTTCAGTTGAGCAAGTCGGATCATAACTTTGAGCATCACTCAATTGCTTCATCTGGACGTAGGTGGAATTGACTCGAGGGAATCAGTAAGACTCCTTCCATCTCTAAATCCCCAGGCATCTAAACAGCTAAAGGCAGGAAATGTATCTGATTTCGAGTCTAAATATTGGCAATCATATTTGTCTCTAGTCATGCATCTTCATTGTTTGCCAATCTTTCTTCTTCTGGAGATATGATGATCAGTAAAAATTGTGATTATAAGAGGAGGAAAAATAAACAGTAAGCCATCCAATGCTCACAAAACCCCCATGAATTAGATGCTAAAGGAGGAAACAGAGACACAGAAGTATGACTATGTCGCCCAATGTCATATAGCTATGAAGCGCTTAGCAGAACTGGCAAATGCCTCCTAGCTTTGGAAGCTTTTGCCTGAAGATATTCTCCCGCTCTCTTTCTCTGCAGTGACAGCTTTTGGCTCATGGCTGTGTCACTGTGCATAGGGTATTTTTAATGTTTATAACATTGTTGAAATGTGGGTATTGATATTGCTGTTTTTATAGGTCTGAACAAACCAGCATGCTTGAGAGCTTAATAAATTCCCTTTCATCACACAACTCTTTCCACTGCCTTTAGATCAGCTTTAAACTTTACTACTCTAAATATCGGAAGGAATCCAAGTGTCAGTGGTAAAAAGAAATTCCAGACATTTATGTAGGAAATTTACATAGTCATAACATTACGTTCCTCCAGATGGACCTCTTCAGTGATACTCCAGCCTCATTCCGCTGAAATTCGCATCCCAACACTGCTGAGCAGCTCTCAAATGCAACAGCTAGAATATTGTGGTTATTTTGCATAAGCTCCAGATAAGTAAAACTTTAAATTGTCAGAATTTTATACAAATTAAGTCCTTGAAATTAAATCCTTCCACCTAATACATGTTACACATTTCCCTCAAAACTGGTGTCAGCATGGAAAACAAATACCAGGGCACTCATGTCTTTTAACCCTCTCTGAGAAACAAAAACAGCCTGAGGATATTGACAACAAAAGTCAGAATATGAAACTGTGTCACATAATGCAATGTAATTAAACAAAAAAAGCCAATGAAGATCGGAGTTTAGTAGCCTAAAGTGCAAGCAGGACTTAATGCTCTGTGATGACAGGGATTCCAGTTGACCCTGTGCTGCTCTGAGTTGAGCACACTCCCTGTTATACAAGCAGTGATCCCAAATTCCAACCTCTGCCCTGTATGAATGGGTTCAATGATACCAAATACCAATCCCTGACCATACTATCTCCAACAAGGGGGTTCCCTTGGAAGAGTAAGGCAACATCTTTGTTTTTCACAAAAATTAGCCTTATTCCATATTAAGAAACATTTTAACTTAAAACATTGTTGATTATAATTAATTCATTTCCACTAAAAAGCAATCTGGGAGATATTTAAAAGGCCTTTTTTTTTTTAAAATTGGGAAATTGGCAGTCTTCTGTTGATCATCCATTTGTATTTATTGATTATCAGTGTTATTTTGGCCTTGGAATCCTAGCAGTGACATGGAGGGTGTAGTGGTGTAGACTCCTCTGGGCTTTTCAGTGTGCGGAGTAACTGGACAGCCAGGCACTAGCTGTGTTTTAGTCAAACAGCAGACTTTTTCCTTAAAGTACTGAATACTTAGGCTGGGGAAAGAGTTATACTCTGGGGGCATGGGAGGCTAGAGTTTTTAAGTTTCCCATCTTGCAGAGAGTTACAAGATAATGCCACAATATAGGGTAAACAAACATCAACCGGATGAGAGCAAGGTTGGTTAGCGCAAGGAAGTTGGCCCCCATCCCTTGGATTTTGGCTGAGATTGCAAAGGTGGATAGACATAGCAACTCTTCGTAGTGGTTAATGGGAGCTTCAGATATGCCCTGTTCAGGGTTCTTGACTTGTTAGGTAGGATGCTGTCTAGGTATAGTGGAGTGTCCTATATTGATAGTTAGGGACAGTTTCTCTGATTGGTCCTGAGGTGGAAGCTGGGATAAGGGGAAGTATCAGTTACTGAATCAGTTCTGTCCCATTGGGGCTGATTGTCAGAGAGGTTAGTTTGACTTTCTGCCACTGGGAGAGTGTGCTGGCTGACTTCTAGCAGAACAAATTCCCAGGTTGTTTATTGTAGGTAAGTGGGTTGGTTTCTGGGGCAGGTTGCTTCAAGTTATAGAGCAGAGTTTCATTTTTATGTGTGGTGTAGCAATTGCACATTTGTGTATTTAGTATTTCATGATTATACCAAACACTAGGCCAACTTAATAACAAGAGTGAGAATGACGGGAACAGAAAGTGTCTGGTAGTTGGGCTGTAGGCAAATGATTTACCTCTGCTTTTCATTGGTTTTGGTTTTTTAGAAAATGATGAAAATATCTCCCTAATATGATTGTTTTGAGAGAAGATACATTTTATCTACTTCTTAAAGTTATTCTCAGTTTTTTGGACTCATTTACACTTATAAAAATTATTCAGGATTCTGGAAATATGTGTATATATGGATTCTGTCTATTGATAATATTCTGTGTTAGAAATCACAACACAAAATATTTAAGTATTTATTTAAAATTATAAGCAACCTATCACATAAAATATACTTTAATGAAAGTAGCTGTATTTTGAAAAACAACAAAACTAGTGTAAAGAGTGGCATGGTTTTACGTTTTCATAACTGTAATATCTAGCTTAATAGAGAATAACTGGGTTTTCTTATCAGCTTCCCCATTTAACCTATTGTTATATCATTTAACTTCTAGAAAATTCTATTGTACATTCATGAGGGAATGAGAATGAAAAAAGCAAATAACCATGAAGTTTTATTGTGAAAGTTATTTGACCTCAAAGATGCTCTGAAAATGGCCTAGAGCGCCCACCCCCTCCCCCAGACCACAATTTGAATACTATTGCTCTAGGCCATAGAAGGTGCATAAGTAGATGATTAATAATGTTAGTGGAGGATTACAGCAATGCTGGCATGAAACATACGAGATGCTTCTTTGTAGAGAGGCCCATGTCCATAGAGAGGCTTTGTTGGCAATGATTAGAAAACTGTCATATGCTGGCAGATCAGAGATGAAAGATCTGCAAATACAGCTTTGCTGGAGGCCAGGTTTCAGGCTTAGGGCAAAGACTGCAAGCTTTGCCAGTTGAGACAGAAGCAGAAGAAGATTTTTTGCTTCAGTGACATCTGAATGAGAGAATGAAAAAAGCTGAAGTAGAAGCATTCTCCCCTTATGTCAAACTTTAATATGACAACAGCAAGTGTAGAGCTATAATCATTAGGTGTCCAGGCCCCAGCCTCACTGCTCACTCCTGGATCCTTGGGCTGTTCTTCTCCCCAGTTCTGGGAAGGGAGTCCAATGATGAGTCTGAGGAATCAACCTTCTCCCAGTTTCCACTTAGTTTGCAAAGCTGAACAGGGATGTTATTGAATGTCCTAGCAAAATTCTGAGAGAGAGAGAGGGAAGGAGGGAGGGAGGGAGAGAGAGAGAGAGAGAAAGAGAGAGAGAGAGAGAGAGAGAGAGAGAGAACATTAACATGGGAGAAAAAGATTTTGGATTTGGAAATGCTGATCTTTCAAAGTATATCAGAAGCTGAATGCCAATTGGTGTCAATTTATACATGGCAGGTAGACAAGTAGTCTAAGGTATTTGCATTTTCTCTCTGTTGACCAAAAGAATAAGTGAGCTTTTAGCAACGAGTTGCATGGTGGCCCTGCCACCATCCTTAGACGCTTCACAGTAGACCAACCACTGAGAGAAGGTCCACCCAGACTCCCAAGGCATGTTGTTGACACTTCACTGTAATTGAGGAGTAGGGAATGGTCTGATGCAAATAATAACTTCATTTTAACACACCAATACATCTGTCTTAGTCTTTTAAGATAGAGAAAAGTACTGTGGTTTTGGCAGTTTTCCCCACTCTAATTTAGCAATGCGATTAATGTTCAAGTCAAGAAAAAGTCCCAGAGATTTGATATCTGCTTTTTTATTTGTTGGAAACTTATCATCAGTTGGAGACAAGAGAATAAGAACTGACAGCGTTATTCCCTCTCTGCTATATGATTAGCTTATTCAGATGTTGTAATGAGGTCAGTAGGTGTGTTTTTAAGAGTGAAATGTTAGTTTTGTCATGATAAAGCTGCTAAAGACCCGAGTACAGGCATTAAAACAAAGCGGCTCCATGCTCAGGTGAGAATCGGGACCTGCTAACACACTTTGGCCTGACATATGACTCGAGCAACATGAAGGTGGCGGGGCAGCATTCAAGTCTGCAGATGCATTAATCTCAGAACATGGGAGAAATTCACCTGTGAATGCAACTGAGCAAGGAAGGCTGTGGAAAGCAGGGGTCTAGATGAAAGGCTGTGGAAAGCAGGGGTCTAGATGAATGACCCCTTTGCTCAGTTGGGTGTTCAGCACTTTTGTTTCCCAGAGGAGCCATGTAGTCAATGCTTTTAGCCTGCCAGACCTTTAAATGAGTCTCCAGTGAGCATTATTTAGGAGATTTGCTTAAAATGTGGGTGTTTAAGCCTTGCTTCAGACCTGCTGAATCAGAATCTGTGAACAGAACCAGGGAATTTGAATTTCTAATAAGCATCCCAGATACTGCTGTTCTAATGAGCAAGTCCCCAGGTGACCCACATTACATCCTGTCATGGGGTGTCTGCTTATGCATAGCTATAGGTAAGTATAGTGTATTAAAACTGAAGATAGGTCTGGGGAGGGGCTGACCAAGGTACTTTTCTCAGACCAGCTTCTGATGGCTAGAGTCAGAAAACAGCTTCCCATCGATCTAAATGTGGCTGCCGTCTAGAGGCTAGGCTTTTAGAAGAGCTGGGGATAGAGGGTATGTGTGCCAAGAACAACCCCAAGCTTTAGGGCCTGCTGCACACTGTCTGACAATTTTGTACTTCTCCCTTCATCCCTGTCAGTGTCATTCTAACGTTTCAAGACCAGAGTCCTGTTCCTACAGTATGCCAACTTTACTTTTTGATTTCTTCTTTTGCATTCCTCTTCTCCATATTCTTAGATTCTAAGTGCTAGGTGCATTTTCTCTCTAGTCTCCTTTAACTCAATAGTCTATTCTTTATCTCTGAGAACCAAAGTGGGGGGTTCCAGTACTGTCTGTCTGTCAGTCTCTCTCTCTCTGATTTCTATGTCAAGAGGAGAGTCTATTTTCTGAAGATCCCTGACATTTGTTACAGTGATTTTTTTAAGTTTAAGTCATAGTGTCATATCTTCAGAAGGCATATGTAAAATCACAATAATGAGGTGGAAACGACCTGCTTTAAACAGAGTAGAGAGCCCTGAGTCTCCCTTTTGTGAATGCCCTTCTCCTTACCTGAAGAAAGGCAGGGAGACCTAAGCCTATAAAACTATTCTGCAAAATTGGAGGATGGGCATGTGCAGGCACACCTCTGACTGACTTCATTTGTGTGCTCAGTCGCATGAGGAATGGCACATCTTATGGAAGGAGTTCAAGGTCTCTTAAAAGTGGAGAATCAAAAGCAAGGTGGAGGGGAAGGCATAGACCTAAGGCATCTCACCCACAGGAGAATCTGCTACCACCCAGATATATTTTGTAATGAAAACAGAATATTAAATAATGCTCTGAGAATTTTCTTTCCTGCCTCTTCCACTAAGTCACGAGCTCCCATAGATCATGGGTTTGGTATCATTTGGCTCAGCAGTTTCACCATTGGTCCATACAGAATATCAATTCATGCTGAACATATGAGTGCGTGCTGTTGTGTTTAATAGACTTAGGAATGTCCACATTTACCCTACAAAATATTTATGTGTGGATCTTATTTTCTTTTGCCTACAAATTTTACTTACATATGTTCAGTTCTTCTAATTGCTGCTATTCTTCCTTTCCATTATTTCAGTTATTGGGCAGAGGAGTATTTACTCCTGTACTTAGCTACCTGGAAAAAGTCACATCTCCTAGGGTATATTGCAGCATTATGGTAAGGAGCACTGGCCCAAGTGCCAAGTTGCCTGGGTTCAATTTCTGAGTCAACTCCTTCTAAAAAGCTTCTTAATGTCTCTCACTCTAGATCCTTCATCTGTAAAATGGGCACAGTTAAAATACCTACCTCATACAGTAGTTAATGAGGAAGAATCAAGGGAAAAAAATGGACTTTAGTGACAGAACCTCATAGATATTAAAACTCCATAAATGTTCGTTCTTGCTATTGTTGTGCCTTGGACCATATGAAAACTCTGCTGTCTAAAAGAGTGCTTCTTTTTGTTTATGAAACAGTCACTGTTGGTGTAAGGAATCTAAGCCAAAGTGTCCTATGATCACTACCTAGCTGTACACTTCTCTAACTCCCTACCTCAGCAAAACTGAAAGTTCTGCAACATGCCAGGGCCTCCCAGGAGTGCAAACTCTGGTCCCACATAACCTAGATCCACCCTTGTGTTACTAGGGCAGTGGTAAAAATACTGAGGCAGTGTATTATCAGTGTGCTGGAGATTATTGATCTTTATGGTAGAAGAAATGGTTACTCAACATGAATACTTAGAGTTGGACTAAAATAACAACGATAGTGATAATGGGAAAGGGGCAGACTATGAAATGCTTTATGCAAAAAGCAGCACTTCCTGGTCAAAATACATTGTTAAATTCTCTTCATAATGGGTGCACAATAAGGCAGATGTCTGAACTAGCCGCGATGGGGCAGAGAAATTTGTTGTCTCCATGTTCAGTATGAGTTGTAGGGGTGGCTATCTGAGCTCTCTATCCTGAACACATGCATTGGATCCTCCTTAAAGGGGATGAAGTCTTTATTTTCTCTAAGGACAAGATTGGAAGAGATATAACAAAAAGTGCTAGAATAAAGAGCTGTAACCTAAGGAAGAGTTTGTGGTTTTGCCAAACCTGGGAGAATATATAGGAAGGTCACAGTCCATCCTTAATGAGGGCTCTCAAGTGAACGCATCTTGATCTGAGTGAGATGGTTTTTAAATATCGATGTGATGAGTTACAAAAACTCCTGCCTTCAAGGTGGAAAAAAAAATGAAGTTGTGTTTTCTGGTATGCAGGATAGATTCCCTGAGCTTTATAGAATGGAATATGTTTAGCTTAGACAGAAATTTGTCATCATGGGAATTGAAATCTGACTAATTGAGTTTGGACCTAGAAGCCTCCTGGGACTTTGCTGGTCTAGGTGCCTGTCAGAATGACGCTTGTCCATCATGAGATTCTTCCTGACTTCCTCCGTTAGCCCCTGAGGCTGTGCTCTAGAGCATTGCCTCTCCATCTGCTGTCCTTGAGCATTTGTTCCCTTTCTGGACACAGAAAGGAAAAGAAATAATCCTTCTCTTTCTGTTGGAGGAGACAGTCTAGGGTTGCTGACGAAGGACAACACTGTTGATGATGTTATGTGTTTTGGTAATGAAAGGGACATGCCTTTACATTTACGTTAGCATACTGTTTAATAGCAGTGATCCAATTTATTGTTGCATTTGGAGAGTTCATTTAAAAAGACATGGGGAGTCTAAAGAAATTAAAAACCAAATAACATTGTATCAGTGAAGTTAGAGGGAGGAGAAAGAGGATAAAGCTTTAACTTAATTGTCAGATGCTTTGCCCTTAAACCTGTAAGCTTAGAGAGGTGGAAATAATGGCTTATCTGTTGAACTCCTCTCTGCTGCTTGGAGCTTGGTCTTTCACTAGGAGGAATGCATGCAATCAAAATGCATTGTTTATCTGCTTGATTTCACGTGCATCTCCCATTTCTTCCTGATATTCCAGTTTCTAGGAATTGTGTTTCTTTATCCTCTGCCTTAGTTCTCTAGTAGATGAGTCCCTGTGTAGGTCTCCTATTTTAACCCCTCAGTTTTTTTCAGAAGCAACCCCCCTGCACCTGAATGCTAATCTCTGTGGTTTAGTTTCTGGTTAAGTATCTACTATACCTTCAACTCTGAATCCTATCTGTTGGGTCATGTCCTGCTGGTTAGGCCTCTTGATGAACCATCACGTTGCATCTGCTCTCTTGTCCCCTTATTTTCCTTTTTCCTAACCTTTTTGATATGCACTCATCTTCTTGAGTTTTCTGTTTGGTCTTCCAAATCCTGATCCATTGTTTGAGTACCACATTTGCCAAATGCCTCCTCCAGTCTGTTATGTTAAGATCATTTTGTCAGCCTGTTCTAAGGACAAAAGACTAAAGGGAAGAAAAATATGTCAGACCAGAATGCAAAATGAAGCACCCGTGAAATAGTGAGTCATGCTTGTTAGCTCCCAGTGCTCACTACTGCAATCAGCAGGCAACCACAGGGTTCCTGAAAGAAAGCTGAGCCTGTGAGGAAAGACGTTTTCTCACTTCTGTCTGTGTCAAAGCCTTTCAGACATTTTTTTTTTTTTTGAGATAATGTCTTTGTCTGTTTTTGTGTGATCACCTTAGCAACAGGTTTTTGGCCTACCTGTGAAGACATCAGTCATGATGCCTGAATCTTATATTAAGTACTTGGTTTGAATCCCAAACTCTATTTTCAGTTGTAGCTTTCTGCCAGTGTGCACTCAGGCAGTCAGTAGATGAAGACTCAAGCAGTAGGGTACTTACCACTCATCTGGGACATTTGGATTGAGTTCCCAATTCCCAGTTTAGGCCTGTCCCAGTCTAGTTATGAATTTGGGCAATGAACAATTGGGGAGAACATACTTCCTCTTGTTTATCTGCCTCTTGAATAAATTAAAGAAAGGAAAAAAAGAGAAATGAAAAGAGGGAGAGAGGTTGGAAGAAACGAAAAAGGGAAAATGATAATCTAGAATGGAAATGATGATCTTAACATGTTGAACAAACTGGGCTTCTGGTAGCCTAACAGGCTAATCCTCTGCCTATTGGTGCCAGCATCCCAAATGGGTGCTGGTTCGTGTCCTGGCTGCAGCACTTCCTGATCCAGCTCCTTGCATATAGCCTAGGGAAGCAGTGGAACATGGCCCATGTCCTTTGGTCCCTGCACTCCCATAAGAGTCCTGGAAGAAGCTTTTGGCCCCCAGCTTTGAACCAGCCCAGCTCTGGCTGATGCATCCTTTTGGGGAGTGAACCAGTGGCTGGAAGACCTCTCTCTTTGTCTCTTCCTTTCTTTCTGTAACTCTGACTTTGCAAATAAAATAAACAAATCTTTTACAAAATATTGAGAGAGCTGATAAATGCAAAGGAAAGGATATTTTGGTAAGAGATCAAGTTGTTTTTCTTTGATCAGATTCATAACTAGCCAAACATTTGATAGTTCAAACATGATTTGGGCTGTAAAATCATGTAGAACATTAAGTTCCGAAGTCATAACTCAATGATACAAAAGAGGATGGAAACCAATCCAATAGTAGCACTTAGGAGTTATGACTTAGAAAGTCATTCTTGTGTGGCCTTGTCCGTTCTCGTGACAGGGTTGTTATGAAGGATTCAGTTTGGGCCCGACCATACTTTCTGCTTCCTGCCTCACGTTGAAGTCCTTCCTCTGTTCTTATTCTTGTACCCACCATGGGCTCATTGCTGAAGCACAACCTGCATCATGAGGTTTGGACATTGAACCTCCAAAATCTTGCCTATTCTCTTTATCAGTTGCATTGGGAGTTTGGTTGTAGCAAGGAAGAGCTGATGAACATGTGACTGAGGGAAGCACTTAGGCATTTCAGGAGCATTGTCATCCTTTTGCTTTGTAATTCAAAGAACATTTATTGCCAACGCCACTTCCAGGTGGAGTGGGTTTTAATACTGCTTTTTAATTTCTGCCACTCCTAGTGTTTTCATATTATAAAAATGGCGTATTTAGAAGACAACTTGGCACAGAATTTCAACTTTTTCCCATTTTGAATACAAAATATATGCTATATTATCCCTTGTATTGTTACTTATATGTGATGAATCTGCTCTAAAATATTTAAAGATAATTTGAAAGGCCAGATGCAATTAGTAATGTAGGACTAACATATTTAGCCAGTGCTTTTTTGTTGGAGTTTTGGGTTGTGATTATTTTTTGCCATTATAAGTAATGAGATTATCGAAATAGTGAATACCTCTTTGTTTTGCCAGGCTTATTGATTGTTAGGACTCAGAAAGAAAGCAAAAGGAAACAGGAGTTGAAAATGCAAGTTATCATCTGTATTCTCACCTGCCATTCTTTGTCTTTATCTAGGCATCTGCCTTTCTTTCACTCTCTTTCTGGCTTCATTATCTCTGAGTATTCTGACATTAGAACCATGAAAGACCTAAGAGTTCTGTACCTGACGCCTCTGAATTCCTTCTGGATTTACTATATAAAAGAATTTAAGTGAAGAATAGATAACATTTAGAGTAACTCTTTACGTTTAGCGTATGTTATAAATTTAAAAATGAATGTGTTCCTTTAAAAGATAAAAATCCCCACAAGAAAAGGAGGGAAGACAGAAGAAGCAGTTGAATCAACCCACTCAGGACTTAGTCATAGGTAATTTTAATACTGGCATAGAATTTTTGGAAAATAACTAGCATTTATTGGTATTGTAGAGGTAGAAAATTTCATTGGAGAAAAGGTGGAAATATTAAAAAGCAGAGTGGAAATCACTATAAATGTTGCTCCCTAAAGATAATTATTAATAGTTTGGCATAGAACTTTTTTTCCATTTTGATGATGAAATATATGCTATATTACCTCTTGTGGTTTTGCTTATATGTGATGAATCTGCTCTAAAATATTTAAAGATACTTTGAAAGGCCAGATAAAATAAACATTGTAGGAATGCTTTATTTAACCAGTGATTTTTGTTGGATTTTTTGGGTGTGATTATTTTTGCAATTATAAATAATGAGATTTTTGAAGTGGTGAAAACCTCTTTGTGAGGATTATTCATGGGACATGGAATTTTGGAGGTTTTTATTGTTGCATTGCCAACTTGACTTCCAGAGGACTGTTATTTCACGCTCTCTGCTGGAGACTACATGGTACTCATCTCATTGAACCCTGCAGTGCATTGCATGATCATTCTTTTGCTTGCCAACCTATTTTTACATTGATTTGCTTATTTATTTGAAAGGCTTAGTTACTAAGAGAATGGGCGGGAGGGAGACAGCGGAGACAGCAAGGGATACATGGAGAGATTGAGATCCTGCCTTTGCTGGTTCACTTCTGAAATGGCTGCAGTGGCCAGGGCTGGGCCAAGCTGAAGCCATGAGCCAGGAGTGTGATTCAGGTTTTGTATGCAGGTGGAATGGGCCTCGGTACTTGAGACATCTTGCCTTGTTTTCCAGATACCTTAACAAGAAGCGGGATTAGGACAGCTGGGAGTCTGTTACTGTGATAAGGCCATTACAGCCGCCCTGTAACGTGGGACCCTAATGGACAATTTTATATTGACTTTATGTTCCCTCTCATTTTTTGGAGCATCTTTTTTAAATGGTCATCTTTCATTTTCAGTTTTTCTTACATAGGCTAGTAATGTCTCTTTATTTTTAAAATTTGTATTACTGTGAGGAAAATAAATTTAATGTGTGTGCTAAGAAGATAAACATACTTCCCTCCTTCTTCCCCAATTTCCCTTCTCTCTTCTTTCTTTTTTCTTTAATTTGCAAACACATAAGTTCAATTCATGAATAATCAAAAGCTTAATGTATCCTCCTAATGATAATATTTAAAAAGTAAAAATTTACAAAGATCACAATTCCACAGGAATATAATCGAGGGCTAAAAACAATAATTATATCATAAGATGTCTGTTTTATTCTTATTCATCTTAGTGTATTATACATTAAGTATTACATATCAGAGATAGCATATGTTTCTGTTATCCTGTGCAACTTTATTACTGACCTCTGACACTTTTTCTTACTTGCAGATACACTACATTTCTTACAAATAGGTTTTTTTTTTGTTATCTTAAATTTATTCATGGAATATTTCAGGCATGCTTTATGGAGTCAGATCTGTTTCTTATTTGCTTAAAAATAAGTATTTCCAAAAGTCAAGCCATACTAATGCCAAAAATATGAAATATGTATAAAGTCAAAATCATCATGAAATATATATTTATATTTAAGTATGTTTAAAATATATATTTAGGCTCTGATGCTTTGTTACAATGTGTTAAGTCACAGCCTGCAACCTACTGTATCCCACATTGGAGCATTAGTTGAAGTTGTGACTACTCCATTTCCAATCCTGTTCCCTGCTAAGGCAGCAGAAGATGGCCCAGGTACTTAGTTAGACCACCTCCGTGGGAGCTCTGGATGCAGTTCCAGTCTTCTGGCTTTGGTTTGGCCCTAAATTGACTGTTGTGGTGTTTGGGGGAGTAAATCAGAAGTCAGAAGATAGAAGTCTTTGACTCTCTCTGCCTTTCAAATAAATCTGGTGTGTGTGTGTGTATATAAATATGCATGTCTATATATATGCATGTTTGTATGTATGCATGACTATATATGTATGTATTCTTATTCATCTTATTCATATTATCATTAGGAGGATACATTAAGCTTTTGATTATTCATGAATTGAACTTATGTGTTTGCAAATTAAAGAAAAAAGAAAGAAGAGAGAAGGGAAATTGGGGAAGAAGGAGGGAAGTATGTATATATATATATATATATAAACTTCTTTTAAAGTTATAACCCACGCTGCAACTCACATAAAAATATTAGGTGTAAGTAAATGAAAACTACAGGCTCAACACCTGTAGAATACAGTGTCAAAGCAGAAACACAAAGTTCAGAATTAAACAGCAGGAAATAGATATATGGCTGCTTGGTCATCAAAATATGTACATGTCTTTTTTTTTTACTTTTATTTATATAAAGTGATTGAGTTTTGTATATTCCATAGTACATATTTAGAGTCACCCCACCCTCCTTCCTAGCTGCTCTCTTTTATTCCCCTAATTTTACAAAAGCATGTTTTTGTTTTACTTTGCAGTTATTAACACTGTAGCAGGCAAAGATACCAACATATAGTAAGTTAAAAAAGAAAAAGATCTATTCCTCAGGAGTTAGACAAAAGCTGCAAACAATAATTAACTCCCAGGATGTTAATCTCATTCATAAAGATTGTATTTTTTGATACTCTGTGTGTTAGTAATCACAGTTCAGGGAAAACATTGTTCTTTTGGGTACTGGCTTATTTCAATAAGTATATGGTTTCCAGTTGGATCCATTTAGTTGCAAAAGACAAGATTTCATTCTTTTTATGGCTGAATAGTGTTCCATAGTCTATTTGTATCACATTTTTCTTAATCTAGTCATGAGCTGAGGGACTGCATTGTGCATATCTTTGAGAGGAGGAGTATGAGGCACCGTTCAGGGGCTCTGGGAGCAGCTAATGTGATCAAAAAGGTCTTTGTTAGGAGGGTGAAAGTATGCAGTAGGTGCTGCTAGACCCCACACAGCTCTGGCCTGTTTCTGATATTTAGCCCAGCTGCAAGGGCAGACAGGCTCCTGCTTGGCAACCTGCTTTCATACCACACTGGCCTTTCTGGTCCTGCTGGGCTTCCTCTGAATAAAGCTCACTAGCTCCATCATCAGATGCAGGGCCTGGGAATGTAGGGCCATGGATCCCGTGTCACACACCTGCAGCACCATGTAGCTAATGTGTAGAAAATGGGACCATTGTCCATATGTGGTGGGAATTTTTCTGCATGCTTTTTGGGAGATTATCAAAGTGATGAGACATCCTTGCCAACTAAAGTGAGGGAGACATTTTGAAGAAGGACAAACTAAAAATATGATAGCAATGACCTCTGTATTTGTTCATAACTACTTATCACCAAGGTGGTGTATTTACATCGCCCTTTTCTCCTTAGTCTCATCACTGATCACCCTATCACTTCTCAAATGCCATCATTAAATACAGGGATCCTGGGGATTAGGGCTTAAATACGTGAACTTGAGGGGGATTTCAAGCAGTCAATCTTTGCACTTCCTGTTATTTTACTCCTGTTTTCTAAATTCATCTACCAAGCAAACCACCAACCTTCAAGATTATCTCTCAGGATTGCCCATTGAAAGAACTTAAATTCCAGCAATGGTCTTAAACCCATGTATGTTCATGGTGCTGAGACAATGATATAAACTCTTATTTTCTAATTGTGAGGGTGTTAGCTCTTCCTTCTGCATTGATGTTTCATTGTTAGGGATTCCTCACGTTTCTAATTGGAATGGTCAGTTTCTTCCAAGATCAATGGTGCTTAAATTGCTTAGAGGAGCTCACTACAGGGAATCCACTGTGCATGTGAATAGTATCTGAGCATTTGCTAAGGCTGAGTGTTCTTGCAAAAATGCAGTCCATTCTCGAACTCATCCTGGCTCTTGGAATGGAGGAACTCAGTTCCAGGTGTTGGGAACACACTGGTGTGTGTGGCCTCAAGTTGTTTCACACTGATCTTTGATCTCTTCCAGCCAGCTACTCAGAAGTTATTCTGTGTGCATCAGAACTTCCAACTTTGGATGAAACCACTTTGCGGGGAAACCTCTCTGTTTCCCCTGAAACCCTCTACCTTTAAAAGAGCTTTGCATATGGGATAAGGCATGGAAGATTCAGGCTGACCATGAAATTATTTCAGCATAAATTATTTCTGTTTGGATAAACATTTATCCCATAAGTGCCAGACAGGTTGGCAATCACCATTCCAGAGAGCGGTCCATTAAAATGTATGAGCTAACATACTGTGAGGAAGTAATTATAGATAATAATTACTTCCACGATGCTCGGCGCTGTCTTCATTTCAGGCTGCCTTGCTTCAGGTGGTATATAAACTGCAGCTGAAATATATGACTCTAAAAATACTCTCATAAGCATGCACAAATGATGCTGAGATGGAAGGACTGAATAAGAAAGCACATGTCCTTCAGGGGCCATGTTGTCAGAGGAAGTGTCTTTTCCTGAAGGTTACTGGCCACACTTAAGCGTTTGAAAATGAGGACAGCCATTCTGGGACTGCAACATATAGTGCAAATGTTATAATTATATGACTTTCCTATCATTGATAGGAGGCTTCCAAGAGACAACTGTCGCTGTGACACGGTTACTGTTTTGCACCCCTGTTGTTGGAACAAGGAAACACATGTTTTCTTCATCTAACCCACCTTAGATTGTGATTTATCTCACTAAGCTGGGCAATCTGGAGTCCTGTTTGTAAAGAAACTGCATGTGCTGCTTTTGATCTCCCCGGCAAACAGACTGTCATCATCTGTAGTCAACTTCATCAACACAATTTGGTATAATTCATCTAATTTTTATCAGATCAAGGCTGAATTGACTGATAAGAAAGAATGGAGAGGTGGTGTGTTGCTGGTGCAGGCTACATAAACTTAGTAATCAACAGGATATAAACTTGGAGGGCAACATGAACAACTTCCTGTTCATCCGGCTTTCTCACCTCCTGACTACCTTAGCTGATAACGGAAGATTTAGCCATGCTACTTAGAGTTATAAGCAAGCCCAGAAAAAGAAGTAATTAGGAGAACCAAGGATTCATCTGCGTGTAACAACAGAGGAGATTATGGAACTAAGCCCTATTCACTGTCCACTATTTACTGTCCATCTCAATATTTGCCCGTATTATTCTCAAAATCACAGATTAAAAAAAAAACTACGAATATCTTTACCATAACATGTGCTGTAATCTTCAAAACAAATCCTGTGCAATTTTTAGATGCAACCTGCTGTAAAATTTATAGACTTCCAGATGTTAATTTTCTTATTGTCATTTGGAATGCAGAACATGTTATGTTATTTTAAGAAGTGAAAAAATACTGACTCCCTGTATCTATAGTTTGAGGCTATTTTATTGTCATTTAACTTCCTCCTCTCCACAAAACACCTTCGATACTAATACAGAGTGGAGGTCCACATTGGGAAAAAGCTAATCATTGTCCCCAGTGGCCAGTCCAGATAACGCCCTAGAGCTTCAAAGATGAAGGTAATTATGGGCCATGGAGCCAGATCCTGCATGGCCCTGCATGAAGGAAGGTAGCAGTTTTGGCAGTCTAGAAGGTGCGCCCACTTTAAAAGTGTTGGCCACCAATTCAGCGTGTATTTTCAGTTCATGTTTTTGTGACAAGAATTAGCAAAATTAGATAGCTAACTGTTAAGTGGAAAATAATGCATTTGGGAAAAACAGATTCATCAGTGTCTCATAGACTGCGCTCATTCCCATCAAGAGCTACCTGCTCTTCTCTCTTCCCTTCCTTGCAAGATTTCTTGAAAACAATTGCTGACTCTTCTTCTGGGATTTGCAAATATTCTTCTCTTACATTTAGTTTGGATTCCCTTTCTTTTTTTCCTTTTCTTCTTATTATTTTATGATACAGTTCCATAGGCTCTAGGATTTTCCTTAGGCCATCCCTAAATTCACTCCTAGTCACGTATTCCCCCTATAGTATTACAATAATATATTCCTGCACAATCAGTCATAAATTCATCATTCTTTTATTTAAATGTATTCTGACATTGTAGGCATGGACAATGGCAGAGAGTTTAGCATCCTATTGTCAGGATACATTTAACAATTTCATTGGAAGTCCATTCTTGATTTGGAAGTAGAGATGTATACTGCATTGTATCTTCACATCTGGATATGATAATCCCTATTACATAGTTACTGTACATCCACCTTAAAAAGCTGTAAAAACAAAATCAATAGCAGGAAGAAAAATAGAAAATGTATAGCACCATGGAGTTAAGTAACATGCTAGTCGATGACCAATGTGTTGTTATAGAGATGAAAAACAAAATAAAAAAACCTTCTTGAAGAAAGTGATGTTACTGCATGACCTATGAGTCAGTGAAGAATTTAAAAGGAGAAAAAACACTATTTTGAAGAAATGAAAACAAAAGCAAAAATATCAAAGCCCATGAAATGTAGCAAATACAGTGTTGAAATGGGCTATTGATCTTATATTTTGCATGAAGGTTGCCTAATATCAGGGAGAACATATGCTGTTTGTCCTTTTGGGATTGACTTATTGCACTGAGCATAATGGTCTCTAGCTGGGGCCATTTGATTGCAAATGGTATAATTTCATTCTTTTTAATGGCTGAGTAGTGTTCCATGGAGTAGATATACCTCAGTTTCTTTATCCACTCTTTTGACAGGCATCTGGATTGTTTCCATGTCTTTGCTATTGTAGATTGTGCTGCTGTAAATATAGGATTATAGATCCCTTTTTCATATGCAGATCTCATTTCCTTTGTATATATTGCCTGAGGTGGGCTAGCTGGGTCATGCAGCAGATTTGTTTTCAGTTCTCTTAGTGCTCTCCATACTGACTTCCATAGTGGTTGTACTAGCCTACACTCCCACCAACAGTGAAGAAGGGTACCTTCCTTTCCGTCCACACCAGCATGTGTTGTAAGTAGAGTTCTGAATATAGGCCGACCTCACTGAAGTTAGGTGGAGCTTCAATGTGGTTTTCATTTGTATCTCCCTGACAGCTAGGGAGCCTGAGCATGTTTTCCTATGTCTATTAACCATTTGATTTTTGTTCTTTTGAAAAATGTCTATTCATTCTCTTTGTCTGTTTCTTCACATGGTTGTTTGTCACTGAGTTTCTGAAGCTCTTTGTAAATCCTGGGTATTAGTCCCCTATCAGTTATATAGTGTGCGAAGGTTTTCTCCCACTCTGTTGCTTGCTTCTTTACTTTGTTGATCATTTCCTTTGCTGTACAGAAACTTTTTAGTTTGATGTAGTTCCATTTGTTTATTTTGATTTTACTACCTGTACTTTTTGTGACTTTTCTACATTTTGGCTTCCAATTCCACAAGGTCAAGGAAGCTGCACACTAAGGCTGAACATGACTTCGTGATTGTTAATATAAAGACCTATTCAGGACTCATCTATGCTCGGTCACGTCTCTGCTTTGGTTACCATGGCATTGGCATCTCCTGCTTTCCTTTTGGGCCTCTAATCACTCTTCTGCCTTTATGGGTATTCCTTTCTGCTTATCCCATAAATATTTAGACGTTTGGAGGTTTTCTTAGTCCTTTTTTTGCTCTTACTAAATTTTCCTAGATGACCAACTTGACCACTTTTTATCTCCACAATCTTAATTTTTGATCCTCACTCTACCATATCTGAGTCCCAGTTAACAATTCTGTTCTATGGTCATTCAAATTTAATAGTTTAAAACAGAGCTAAATTTTCTTTAGACATGGCTTTTTCTGTCTACTTTTGATGTCGTCAGATAGGATAGTATCTTATTGAGTAACTTCTGCTACCATGTAGTCACTGGGTGGTGTCTTTCACACATTAAACCGTTGAGTCATTATTGTACCTTATAAAGTCAGTAGCACATTCCTATAAGGAGTGTGTGAGGGGTTATCATAATGGCTCAACAGGCTAATACTCTACCTCCAAACTTCAGCATCCCATATGGGTGCCGGCTCCAGTCCTGACTGCTCTACTTCCCATCCAGCTCCCTACCTGTGGCCTGGGATGTCAGTGGAGGATGGCCCAAGTCCTTGGGACCCTGCATCCATGTGGGAGACCTGGAAGAAGCTCTTGAGTCCTGGCTTTGGATTGGCTCAGCTCTGGCCATTGTGGCCACCTGGAGAGAGAACCAGCAGATGAAAGACCTTTTTCTGTCTCTCATTCTTTCTATAAATGTGCCTTTCCAATGAAATAAATAATCTGTTAAAAAATTTTAAAGAAATGGAGTGAACTTCTGTGAAGTTAAATCATTCTCTTACAGTTATCCAGTTAGTAAGTGTCAGAGCCAGGATTTGGTTCCAATGTTAGGACTCATACTAACCTTAGGCTATTGTCTGACTCAATTTCTCATAAATGACTGAAATGATCTTTTGTTGTTCTACTATCTTATGTATTATTTCATGGAAGACCCGCAGTGTGTGTGGAAAATAAATGCAGGACTTCTTAGGCAATTTGACATGTTGTTATGTTTATGAAAATTGGTAATATTTGTATTAATTTATTTTGCAATTTGCATTCAGTTAGCTTTATGTCTTGGTAACATGGCAAAATTAGCTTGGACTCTAGTCTCCATAAATAAAGAGGAAAAATAATTCCTAAAAGTAGATAAAAAAGGGGAAGAGAGTATCCTTTACTTGTAGCCTATAAAAATAGCCGCAGTGTCACTAGAAGTAGAATAACTGACCGTAAGTAAAAGTAAACTTGCCAACTGACATTTGTGTTATTTATCCTACATTTAATGTAAAATAGCCATCCCTCGTTAACATAAGAGGGATATTTTTAAAAGACAGGAATCTTTTGCTGTATCTGCAAGAATACTCAATCGCATGCTTCATAATTAAGAAATTTATGTGTAGAGCATGGTGAATACCAGATTCTTCATGATAGGCATTGGTAGTTAGCTGTACAGAAAAATTACTGACAACTATACTGTATTTTCCCTTTGGAGATCTGGGCAGATAGCATTCACTTAGAAACCTGCATTAAGAATGTCTGATTTAGTTTCCAAGTCGGTGCATGATTGGAAAGTAATGATTTTCTACCTTTCAAGCTGTCACATGTGACTTTCTACATTCCATATTCTAAATTGCCTGTTTCTGAAATCATGCCTTTGTGTGGTCGCATCCAATTAATTTCGATACTATTGCTGAGAGGTTTCCTGCCTCACTTTCCATGAAATAGTTCATTAGCTTTGCAGGGGTTTTACTTCAGTACTCTATTTACTTTGTACTCCCTGGGATGTTACAAACAGAAGAGAGTTCCCCAGGGAGGAAACAGTAGGGTTAGAAGAACATTCAAGAAATAAATATCTGGTTTTAAAAATGTTCTTGGCTGTAAAATCAAGGGTAATACAAGGGATGTTAGTAAATCGGCAATGCCATTTTCTACGTAAGCTTACCTGATTATTCCAGGCAAGCGTTGCCTCAGCTTTCTCCACCAGGGAAAATGCTTTGTGGAGCTCGGGTTGCTGTTGTGATCATTGTCGTTGTTAGAAGGCTTACGTTAGAGTCCTGTGACTGAGTTTTGAAAGGTGCACTATGGCTGGTAATTGGGCTTTATAGCTGCATTTATTGGCCAGGTAGAGTTATTGTGAGACGAGTACTTAATAGAAGTCATTATTATGAGGGAGGAAGTTAAGTTACAGAGAAATCAGTGGATCCAGAGTCTGGCCAAATGGTGCCACCATTTATGACTTTGTGTGAATTGCATTAGTGCTTTGGGTCTCTGTGTCATCTTCGATCAAGCTTAAATTTAAGTCCTCAAGTTCCGTTTAGTTCTTGTGTTTGAGGAGTCAGTAGTTGCTCTAGCTCAACTGTTTACCATGTATAGAAAAAGCATTAGGTTGATGAGAAGAGCAAAAAAAAAAAAATTGCAAAGATTATATTTTGATAATAACAGAAAGAAACAAGAATTAGGCTGCATTAGGCACAGTGTACTCACAGTAATCCCATGAGCCGACCACTCTTACTATTGTCACAATTTTGTGTAGCAAACGAACGCACAGAGGAATTATATGCTCACAGATACTCAGTGGATAAATGATCTGTCCCCCAAGACAGCATTGGTGAGATGCATAACAGAATCATACCATATTAATAACAATGATTCTCTTTCCCAAAACTCACTTTTATTAATTATCAGGTTAATTTTGGAGATAGTAGCTTGTTTGTGAATGCCCCAAAGTTAGAAACCTCTCTCCCAGTCACAGAGGGTATTGGGCTGCCTTGGATACCCACAAGAAGAAGGTCCTTGTGAAACCTACAACCCTGAAAAACAGAGCAGAGTGTACCCCTATAGCAAAGTGTCTTGTTTTTTTTCCCCTCCACCTCATTTCGCTGATCAGATGAGTCATTCTTGATAGCCATGAGTGAGAAGGGAGGTGCCAGATGTGTTCCCTTAGCTGTGGCCCTCTGTGCAATATTGTCCCTGGATCTCTATCTGTTTGGCTGTGTGGGAAGTCATGAGGATACGGGCACACCATGTTCTCAGAGGAACCCTCCCGGCAATGGTCTTGATGTGCAGAAGCCTCAACTTGACCTGATCACTGGCTATTCAGGTGAGAGCAGTGGGTGGCACCACAGTTTCTCTTCTCTCCTTGGACGAACTGTGCTGGGACTTGCTTGACAAACAACTCTGAGAAATTAGATGTGGTCCATGTTACCTGCCAGCCATGAGGTTGTATGTGGCCTACTACATGACTGGAGGGTCCAGAGAGATAGACACGCCTTCTAACCAATTACAGTGTCACTGTCGGGTGAGAAGACTATTGGGAGATGCCCTTCTGCCTTCGCCCTTAGTCTATGTAAGCTTGTGCTTGCTTTACAATAAACAGACATGTTCGATCAGACTATTTCTGGTGGTTTTTGCTGCTGAGTAATGCTGTTGCCTTACTCCCTGGGTGGTTTTGGGGGCCTACTGGTCAGGAAACTCTTAAGAGCCCCTCTAGTTAGGAATCAAGGTTAGGAAATTAGAATAAATGTCTTCAGTGTAACTATTTCTCATGACTACTCACTGGTTCTTTTTTCACTCAATTACTGGTGTTAAAAACCATTGTAGACATTGTGTCTCTGTGTCTCCCATGTTTCTAAGTGAGCCACAACAGACACATTCAGAAAGCTAAAAATCAGGTATACACCTTGAGAAAAGCTTATCTCTTAAACTTTTTTTTTTTTTTGGCAAGAGCACAAATGAATTGCTGATGTAGGTTTCTGTTGGTCAGTATCCCAACTGAGTAGTTTGAGAACCAAGTAATTTTTACAAGAAAGTGATTTTATGACCAAAATCTGGTGTCATTTGGGGACCTGAGTATTCAGAAGAGTGGCCAAGGCATGCAGACATCAGGAAAAGAAAGGAGAATGACTGAATTTAATGAAGTTCCCTGTGTAAAGTCTGTAGGGCAACCAGGAGATGTGGTAGCCTCATGGAGGCTGAAGCATGATTGAACAGGTCTCCCTGTGCAAACTCTATTAGGCTGTGGCATGTCAGCAAGTGCACGAACTGATTATCAATGCCACAGAAAACAAACTGAGAGATCATTGAATTCTAATTTTCTCTTGTAGCTCTCCTAAGTGAATGTGTAGAGCATATATTTCCATGACCAATCATGTGTCTCACTTCTAATAAGAAAAATATGCTTCAGATTTGCAGATACAGGAAATACCTCAAGCTGGGAATATGAAAGGAGAAGTTAGCACCATTTATTCTTTGAATGGGACATCTTTTGGGAAGTCTAGGAAGCTTTTCTAAACATGACAAAAAAGAAAAAGTGTTCCACTGGCTTGTTCATTTAATCCCATCTAGTGTACATATGTGTGCTTCCCCCTCTTTCTTTATTGAATTTGTTATTTATAAGAAGAGAACAGACTCCATATATTATATATATATAGTTTTGAGAATATAATACTTCTAACCTCCAATTTACTTTATAATTATTAGCTTAATCCTCTGCTAAATAAAGAATGCAACAAGAAGAAAGTTAAAAGGCCTTTTTTCTTAGTAGCATAGACAAGGGCTATAAACTATAATCAGATCTCAAGATCAAAACCACAATGCAGGCCTGACACAGCAGCTCAGTGGATAAAGTCCTCACCTTGCATGCGGTGGGATCCCATATTGGCACCAGTTTGTAACCTGGCTGCTCCACTTCCCTTCCACCTCCCGGCCTGGAAAACAGCAGAGGATGACCCAAAGCCTTGGGACCATGCACCTTCATGGGAGACCAGCAGGAGGCTATGGTTTCCCGACCTCTTGAGGAATGTCAAGCAGATGGAAGTTTTTTCTCTCTGTCTCTCCTTGTCTCACTACATCTGCCTTTCCAATAAAAATAAAATAGATCTTAAAAAAAAAAATAAAAGCCTCAATACAGTTTTACTTCAGCTTAGTTAGAATGACCGTTATCCAAAAATCCAAAAATAACATATGGTGCTAGGATATGGAAAAAAAGGTACCCTAATACACTGTTGATAGGAATATAAACTAGTGCAACCATTATGGAAATTCCTCAGAAATCTGAAAATAGATCTATCGTTTGACTCAGCCATCCCATACTATGGAATTTACCCAAAGGATAATTAAATCATCATATGAAAATCATTTGAAATCAGCATATGAAAGAGTTAGCTATACCTCTATAATCATAGCAAATCAAAGAGTTTCAACTGAATGAAAAAAAATGTGATATATGCATACAATGCATTATGGAATACTGTTCAGACATAAAAAAAAATGACATCCTGGTTTTTGCACCAAAATGGCTGCAATTGGAGATTATTATGCTTACTGAAATGTGGCAAGCCTCAAAAAGACAAATATATATATATATGTGTGTGTGTGTGTGTATATATATATAGGTAGCTAATATAGAGACTAAAAATGTATGCTTTGACCACAATCCACCATTTTCCAGGTAGTGTATATTAAAAAAAAATATATATATATATATATATCTATAGGTCAGACTTCTTAAATCAAATGAGTGGTGTCAGAGTCATTACTACAATTTGTAAAAGACTGGAAGTAACCCATCCTCTTCCTGGAGGAACTGGTAAGTTCTCTGAGCCCAGAGGAATGGAGAGATTGCCATGGGTTCTTCCAGGCGGAGGGAGCGGAATGATGTCATATGGGTAGAGTTCCAGGAAGCAGAGATTGGTCCGGCAGAGGCTGGAGGTGAGTAAATGATGCTGCTGCCCTCCACTCCAGAGGAGGAGAGATTGATTCCAGAGGCTGACTTCACTCACCTTCCTTTTGCCTGTTGTGATTTGGACAGGACCATTGCTGCAGCCTGGAGATGAAAGGGTAATTTAACCATTCAGAACTCCTGGGTCCTTTGTTCAGGGCTGCCCAAGCAAGATGAAGACAGGTGGTTCCGCTGGCAGGGGAATGCTTGATGCCTATGTTGTTTTTGTTGTTTTGAGTAACGACAGACCTCTGAGCACCACCTGTCCTCATTGCAAGGCCAGGTTTGGCTTCCTCCTCGATTCCACAGCACTCTCTCCTTCTGTACTTGGTATTAAGGATTGTAGCTGATGCTGCAAAACCCCCTGTTTCTGTGTCACTTCCTTGAGAGACATAAAGCAATGTATTTATTCAGTATCTGTCGATGTTAGCACCTGAAACAGACCAGCGCCTGATAAAAAGTTCTTTGAAAGAATAATTTATGAATCTGTGAGTTAGCTGTTCTGATGACTTTTAATAAGACCTGTCATGCATGAAATTTCCTAGGAACAGTCGCCATTCATGAGGCAAGCTTTACGCCAGTAACCCATCAAGCAAAACAGACACAGCATCTCTCCTAGGTGCTTGGCTGACTTCCAGACCTTCCGTGGGTTGGTAGGAGGAAGGAGGCGCATCCAGTTCACTCAGGAGATGGCACTGCTGCTGCACCTAGAGGGCAGGTCCTGGCTTGGAAAGACTAGGCATTAAAAATCAGTTTTGCTTGCTTCCCAGTTTTGCCTTCAGCTTTTTGTGGCCCTTGCCCTCAGCAGTGTGGGTGGGAGAGAGAGAATGCCGGTCCCATGTATCACTGGCCTGGGTTTCCGTGCATTCGTTAAGCCGTGAGACCAGTGATCTGTCATGGCTGACACATTCAATTAGGAGTCCTGCAAATAATTCTCCCCAAGCTGCCCTTTGGCACCTTCTTCTGTATTGTTTTAAAGTGTGTAGCCATGGGGAATGATGACCACACTCTGTATTGCACATCATGTGTTGTAGGCTGTTATTGTTACCTCTTGGTCCACCCAAAAAGAGTACTCACAACAAGTAGCAATGTGTTGCATGACCCACTATTTCTCTTTAGGTACCAGATCTTAAACTGAATCCATATTCTGTGTTTTGAAGAGCTGCTGGATAAGACACTCAAGCCAGTTAAAAGCACAATCAACCACCAGTTTGGTAAATATCACTGCACCAGCTTTTTAGCCAAGATATTTCTGCTCTGTTTTCTAAGGAACAGATTATTAGCTGCCTCTCCCTAAAACTTTTTAGTTTCATACTTTGGTTGACAATTTATGCCTTCAGGCAACTTCATAAGAATATCTGACAGCAGATGGTATTGTGTTGAGCACAGGATAAATAAGTATCATAAAATATTTTTAATGACAGCGTGAAGTTAATGAGAATCCCTGCCCTGAGATTTAATCATGCACAGTGCCTCTCATGTATCTGAACTGACAAAATCCTTACAAAGTTTGAAGGTTGTATTACCACACAAATAGCCAGGCCTAGGCCGCTTGCTGCCTGGATAGCGTATATGTTGGAGGTGAGTGTTGATAAGAGGAACGAGTTTGTTTCAGGAAGCCTGAATCTTGGGGAAGGAGACATCTTTTGATTCAAAATGTGCTTTTTATGTGTTAAGCCAGCAATGGTTTCTTTTCTTTTTTCATTCTTTCTTTTTTTTTTTTTTTCCAAATAACAGAGATAGCTGCAGGATGAGGTTGGAAATAAAGCAAAGAATCTGCTCAGTGGACAGTTATGCAGGTGGCCAGGCTTTGTTCTGATGAGAGTGCTTCCAGGGCTTCAAGCAGGTGGACTCCTGACAGAAGCTGCTAAGTTAGCTGGGCCCAAATCCCCTATTCCAAATTACCTCTCCTCAAGAAGGCTGCTGAAATTCTTACGGAAATATTAGAATCCACTAGACTAAGATCAGGGAGTTACAGTGTCAGTGGGTGAGTTTTAACTAACGTATGGAAACAAGGGAAGGGTAAGGAAGATGCCTTATTCTGGGGACAGTTGCTGTGTTTCTTTGATGCTGACTGCAGTATTGTACTTGAGGACTTCCTTGTATTCTTTTTACTGCAACTGTTTCAGGTTAGATGGATGTTATCTATGCTTTACAGGTAATGTTTTTACAATCCAGTGTCAAAAACAAGGGACACAGGATAGGGAAAATAATGCCAGTATTGAATAATTTAAGCCAGCGTTTTCATCTGAGTGTTCCTTGGGTATGAGCTGATCACTTTATTTCCCCAGAGCCTAGTCATCTCACGAGAAAATGGGCAACTTCAAAGTCCGCTCTTTGATGGAGAATGTTATGTCATTTTAGTTAACAGGAGTCTTGTGTTGATCTCATAATTAGTTTTTCATCTACTTTTCCTCACCACATTACTTTTCTTGTAGCCATAATTCCGTTCGTTCATTCATTCAACACTTACTGAATAAACCATCTAATCTAGTTTCTGTACTGTGGATGCAAAGATGGGAAAGAGTCTAACTCTACCCCTTCCAAATCTAATATGTGATTGTGCAGGTTTAGATTTGTAAATTGAGTATAAATAGAAGCTCCTCAATTTCTGTAGCCTAAGGGAAAATTTGTGCCGTAAAATATAAAACAGAAAAAACAAAAACCACAATGCTCTCCTGTTTCTTACAAAGACTCACACACAATGCAGAAACATGTTGATTTTGATCATTACTTGAACGTCTGTAGACTGTTTCATAGCCGCTCAGGGGAACCAGTGACCCTGCATTCTGTTCCTAGTCACCTAAATGGAATGCAAGTGACTCCTGTTCTATCAGAGTCAGCTAACTGGCTTCAAAATCTCCACACTTGAATAAAACAAAATCTAATTCCTTGGTCTTATGAAGTCTGATTTTGATTTTCCTTGTTGGAGTTCTCTCTGGCAGCCCTCCTTTAAGTAACATCACAACGCCCCTGGGGTACTTCCATCATAGGAGTTTGTCATCCTGTAGCTTGCTTCAGAATTTTCTGATACTGGAAAAAGTGACCTTAAAATCAGCAAGTGGTCAACTTAGATATGAGAAAAGTACCACTTTCTTTCACATTTCTTTGTCATCCTGCATAAAATTATCTTAAATTCAACGAACACTACTCTTAACTGGCAACAGAGCATCACTTGTTTTTTCATTTTCCTTTGTACAAACTTGCCATCTGATCCCACCTTGTTTGAAAAGTCAATGTCTAGAAATGTCCTGTCAAGGCAACTGCTTCCAAGCTCATTCTGCCACCCTGGTATGGTAAACTGTTGCTGTCTCCTATTTTCCAAAGGGTCTACCACCAGCTGAGAGCTCATGAAACTTTCTGTGATCCAGACCTCATACTCAAAAGGAGATAGGCTCTGGTACAATGTTTCAGAACTCTACCTGGCATCCCTTGGTTGTTAAGTGACCCTCTGTCACCAGTTGGTAAAGGTTTTGTGTATTGCGTCATCATCTAAGTATCTTCCTAAACTCCCGTTTCCAAATTTACTTGTTGTCATCACTGTCCTCTAATTTAAGATCTTATCTTTTCTATGGGAGCTCCTTTGGATTACTGATTTATGCTTTTCCTGGAGTTCACCCTTTATTCTTGTCCAGGACACAGACCTCCCTTAGCATCCATGCTGCTTCTGCCATACCTTACTGCACACCTCTTTTCCTGCTCAGCCTCCTAATCACTCAGGGGGAGCATCTGTTGTTCCCTCCAAGGCACACAAAATCTTCATCACCTCTCTTAGTTTCTTAGGCCTCGCTGCCGTTCTTCACCAAGCTGGACCTGGACCACCTCTGCTTCCTTGCAGTGTCCCTCTCAGTTTCACCTCATCAAAATCTGGCCAATATTGTATTTCTTAAGACCTTCAAACTCTGTTAGCGGAAGTAATGAATAGGTCTGTGCTATGTTTTAATGGATTGCCCATCCCAGACAACACGTTTGCCTGACAGCTGTAGATGGCTGAAGGTAAAAGCGTGGCTCAAAACACAATGCTCTTTGTGTTCTTAAGCAGCATAGCAGCATCCAACTGCACTATTCCTGTCCTATCTATAATAGATTCTGATTTTTATCTTATCTGCATTCTTGAATTCCTGCCATTATGTCTATAATTTACAATTTATATGCAAAGAGTTTTAAGCATCTGACCATCACAAACTAGGGGAAAAAGCATAATAATGTTGTTGTTGAAATGATAATTACATGGAGTTAAAATCTCAGCTGCATGTAGGCAGGAACAATTTAAGTGAGCAAACATTAAAAGTGGCTTTTTACTAATTCACATCTTCCTAAATGTGACAATGGCATTTACAACTCTGATCATCATTCAAATTCAACATGTAAGATGTATCTTCATCTAATGATTTAGTAATATCGAACAGAGAGTAGAAATCTGTGAGGGGAATAAAGTGAGAGGATGGGAGGGAATGTGAAGGGAAGACTGGCTTCAACTGGAGAACATATTAGCAAAGATGAAAAGAATTTAATGTAAAATTCTGGTTTTCGAGTGAAGAAAGGAGAACACTCAAGAATGGTTTTAGCCTGTAATCTGGTAACTCTTGTTGGGAGAGGAGAGACTGAGAGTTTCTGGTGCATGCTTTTGTTGGCATATTTGTGCTAAACATTTATTAGCTCAGCAGTCCTTTCATACTGCAGTCGATTAGTCTTCGTAATTATGGTTGTATATTACAACAAACAAATCTGCTCCTGGAAAAATAAGTATGGTTTTATTTGCAAGGCTTCTGTTTCTTATGATCTCTGAATCACTCATAGCTTTATTTGCACGTATAACTTGAGTTCAGGCATTAATATCCACTATTCCCCTGTGAGTTACTGAGAATTGACTAAGATCCCAATATCCATTTGCAAAATGACTTCCACAGTTTTGTGACGGATTCTAGTTTAAAAGATGCTAATTTGAAGAAAAGCGGAACCTCTGAAATGAAGTGTGAAGCAGTTTTGAGCAATCATTTGTATCATCTTCCATTTTTTTTTCTTCTTTATTTTATTCTTTATTTTGAATTTTTGAATTTTGTGGTACAATTTCATATAGACTGGGATCACTCATGATTCAGGAAGCACTTTCAGCCTGTGCTAAACTGGACAGTTAGTTCCATAGGAGCTGTGATGTCTTTTTTGGCTGGCATCAGCTTTCAGCCTGATTTGTCTCTGACATTTGAAAGTTGAATTTGGGCTAATCAGTGGTTTCCATTTACCATACAACCAGCAACAGTCATGCCAGCATTAATAGTAACAACCTCAGTGCTTTGACAACAACTGTCACATCATTGTTGTGACACAGAAATGTTGATCTCCACTACTTGTAGTCAAGGACCACTGCCTATTTGCTTAATCATGAGGGACATTGTACATTTATGGCTTCCATCTCTTACATGTTCTCTGTCGCCCTTAAATGAGCCAATATATGAGACTTAGATTGGTTATCTAAAAGTTTTGCAATAAGTATTAGAACAGATATATAGACTTTAAAATCTATTTTGTGAATATTTCACACACACACGCACATATATATATAATTTATTATGTATATGTGAACCAAATAAAACCATGCATTGTAGAGATTGTTTAGTTCAGTTCTAGTTTGTTAATTTAATTATTCTTGATTCAATAGAGATTTTTCACAGCGACTTTGTACTGGCCCTGTGTTAGACATTGGGGATATGATAGTAAATCACCTAAGTGACAAGCCTTCCATTCAAGACAGCAGTTGATTTGGATGGTAATTCTGAGGTTCGTGATGCTTTGTAAGCTTATCATGATGGGTAAAGATGACTGGCCTGGTCTGGGGCTCATGAAAGACTTTAGCCTTATTGTTCAACACTTTCACCTTGTTGTCTAATGAACTGCTCTATAAACTAACTTTCACAATTGCTTTATATTCTCTTATGTAAGGGAAGTGATTTTTTTTCTCATAAAATATTAATGACTTTGAGATTTCTTCCTTTATCTGCCAAAGAGATGGAGTCATCATTATATGACCCGCGCAGTTGGAAGTATTATATCTAAGTCCTCAGCACAGCCTGGAGGTTGCCATTTTTCATCGGAAAATTATTAGAAGAAATTCTTCTAATAATCTGTGACAGCTGGTGGTTCCAAAACACTGGTATGGGTGTACACAACAGACACATTGATACAGAGATGTCAAGGAGTTTTTAACTTACCAAAGAAAAAGGAAAGAAAAATAAAAAGTTAAAGGATGAGATTAATCTGTTCATGACAGTTTTCTATGTACTCTTGAATATTAGCCATCTAAGTTAGAAAAAGGATAATTAAAAATTTTAAATGAAACCAACTCTTAATAAAATACTCTTTCAACAAATGAGTTGATTTTTTTTAGCTTAAGATGATTATAATAAAAATGTTATTAATTTGCACGTACGTAAAACAGAATTTGTTATATTTTATCAATTTCATAAGCAGAGAAATCGAGCCATGATTTCTAAGTGGTTACTTTATTTCCACAGAAAATGAGAGGATGAACAGAGAGTTAAATACAATAAATAATGAATTCAGATTTTTTTTCCTGAGAAATAATCCACCTTAAGATCGCCATATATTCAGATGTTTGCACCCATAATATATGTTCTTTAAACATATGACTTGGTAACTTTTGTTTATTTTTATTTTTCACTGCCCTCTTGGATGTTTCCTATGTTTATTCCTCCACATAAATTTTATTTGGCTGTAAATAATCTTATTATTTCTATGCTGATTACCGATGTTTGTTGTCAGAAGTTCAAATAATACAGATCTATTTTAAAAAGACAATAAAGATTTTCAAAAACCTTAGTTCATGCCTTTTAGAATAAAATTTTGTAGCGTGACATTTACCTCATCTGCTTCAATCTTATAGGAATAAATATGACACTGCGTAAAATTATACCATGCTCTATAATACTTTTGAATCGGCCATTTCATCAGAAAAATATCTTGCTGCTATAGCTTATTTATGTAACTTAAAGATTTCAATTGTTTGAATACATTTTGCAGACATTTTTTCCAATATCTCCTTCATCAATCAGTTTTCTCTAAGTAGTTAAAAAATTTAGAAGGTATTACGTATCTGGTTATACACATCCGTATTTCCATTCCAATAATTGTATTTTCACTTTTTGCACGTAAATGTTAGATTGATATCGAACTCATCCTAGGAAACAATATATGGATTTAGATTTATTTTTTTCTGAGTTACTGCCTTGTGGTCCAAGAGCATTAATTCCGTAATCATTTTCCCTTCTTGTTTTGTAACGCCATGTTTATTTTTCCATCCGTCGGTTTCAGGCTCATTCAATGCCAGGATCTTTGCTTAGATATCTCTCACTTTATCATACATTTCATTGAAAACATGATGCTGGCAGGATGCTTTTCTTTCCCTTCCCTTGTTTGTTGTTAGACATATTCCTCTCTTTCTCAGGATAATTTTGAAAAAGTAAGATGACTTCCAAAAGAAAAATCTGCTGGCACTTTGTTTTCATCATAGTGAATTTGCAAGGCGATTTAGGAAGAATTTGGTAGTTTCACAGTGTTGTGATGTGGTGTTGTTAAGACTTTTAGTTGGTGATGCCTATTGAAGCATAAGGAAAGAGACAGGTCCCTTGACAGAGATTTGGGCATTGTGGGCCTTTAAGTTATAGTTCAAGCCCTAGAAATACATGCTGTGTCCTAACTGAAAAAAACGATAGTACTGTTTTGTGCGTATTAAATAAATCCCACAAATTTCCGTTTACATGTAATCAACTTAAAGTACCCATTATTCATAACAAAACATCAGCCTGGAGAAAAGAAAAAAAAATCTTCATTGAAATAATCCCAGAAATGAAGCCCTGAG
Source organism: Ochotona curzoniae (assembly GCF_017591425.1). Classification (NCBI taxonomy): domain Eukaryota; kingdom Metazoa; phylum Chordata; class Mammalia; order Lagomorpha; family Ochotonidae; genus Ochotona; species Ochotona curzoniae. Next base: position 27,766,208 of record NW_024465582.1, read on the forward strand.
CTACAAAAATGTTCATTTTCCAACTGTCTGATGTGTGTGACCGCATTTGTTTCTCCCTTGCCGTCTCGTTTATGGTCTGATTTCTTGATGTTACTGGCTTAGTCTGTGCGTTGATTTTAAAGCTCACAATATAAAGGCTTCCAAACATTTCTTAGATCCCAGCTAGACTCTCATGTACCATGTAAGTAATGAAGTATTGCTCAGAGATTACAATTCACCCCCAGGAAATAATTTTTCAAGGCAGATAATAAAAGGAAGTTGAAAAGAGTCAAGGATTTATGGGTTCATTCCGGAGAACTCAGCAAGTTGAACTACATCTTTAAAGGAAAAATAAGAAAAAATTCTGTAGTTTTGTTTTACTCTACACGATCACAGAGTATATATCTGAGCTTTCCCCTTACAGTTATATTTTGAGTATTTTAAATTGCAGTAACAACTTCTACGATCGAAGATGCTTTCATAATTGATCTCACCATTAATTCTCCGAATTTTGAGAGGAATTTTAACACTTAGATGAGAACTTCTTTCAAGAAATTCTTATTGTGATGAAAAACCATTAAGAAGCTGATTGTCCAAAGCAAATACAAACGAAGTTGTTTCCTGTCATGCTCTGTCTCTAATGTGTGCAAAAGGAGTGTTTGGAAATCTGTAAATACATGATGATTAGTTCAGGTGTGCTTAAAATGTCTGCAGTGATGATTCAAAGGCATTTGTTTATTTCTCGTTCTCTTAATACTTCCAAATTTGTTGTGTTTCAGGAGGAAGAGATGTGACATAAAAGTCTCTAAGAGCTTTCTTTGTTTTACAGAATTATTTATTTCTATTGCAAAGGCAGATATACAGAGACGAGAGACAGAGGCAGATCTTCTGTCTACTGATTCACTCCCCAAGTGGCCACAATGGCCAGAGCTGAGCTGATTTGAAGCCAGGAGCCAGGAGCCTCTTCCAGGTCTCCCATGCGGGTACAGGGTCACAACGCTTTGGGCCGTCCTTGACAGCTTTCGCAGGCTACAAGCAGGGAACTGGATGGGAAGCAGGGTTGCTAGGATTAGAACCAGCGTCCGTTTGGGATTCTGGCATGTTCAAGGCGAGAACTTTAGCCATTACGCTACTGTATCGGGCCCATGTGTTATTTTTTATGGATGAGAGAAATAATACTAGATTTGATTACTTATGTCTATTGATGATAAAAATTCAAATTTAGATAGTGATGAATAATTTACACACTTTTCTGTATGTGTTTCATATGTATGTCTGAGTAATTCCATTTGTGTATATGTGTGTGTGTGTGTATTCCATAGGTGTATCATTGCAAGATGAAATGAATAGTGGAAGGCCTATACATTTAAGTCTCCTTCTAGATTCACAGCTTTTCTCTCATACTTCTCAAGCTATATAGAGCAATAAAATAAAATTACTTACAGCTCATTCTTATAATTAAGATATAGACTTATATATAATCTCTAGGAATTACATGGAATATAATGGTCAGGCTTCTTCCCATGGCATCAACTGTATGTGATCTTTCTCTATTGAAGCCATATATGGGGAGACTTTGGAAAAATAACTTGCAGTATTTGTTAAAGGAAGCCAGAAACAAAGGTGGGGTAAGGCTGGAAGAATTGTGTGTAAAAGTTAAGTGTTTGTCAGTCAGTTGAAATAAACTTAAGAAATGGAGGAAGGATAAGGAAATATAAAGCTAGAATAAGTTGTTTGAGGAGGCAAAAGATACAGATTAAAATGACTATCTTATGAGAAAGGAGAAGTGAAGTTATGGTGAAAGGTAAAGAATAATGTGTAGAACAAAAATGGAAACCTTTCTGCTTACTTTTTTTTGTCTTAGAGAAAGTTATGTTGAAATATGGTAAATGAAATGCCACGGTCAAAGCAATGTAAAATACTGCGATGGGTTTGAGGTCAAATGTATCCATCACTTATTAGAGCAAAATGAATTCCAGAGTGTCCAGAAAAATAAAGCCAAGTACTTACAAGCTTTATAAGAGATACAGCCAACAAAGGGATTTGGAAAGGCTAACTTAAAGGGATCAGCAGAGATGTTTACAGCAAATGGTAGAAGGGAAACAGGGGTTTTGATTTACTTCTTACACAACAGGATTCAGGCCTAAACAAAAGATAGAAGAGATATGCAGTAAAACATTCTCCAACGCGTAAGTCCTTTATTATACAACCTGGTGACTGTTGTAATTATATAAGATACTTTAATGCAATGTGATTAATAAAAAAAATCTACTGGACTTTGGGTAAACAAATCAAGTTATATGCATTAAAAATATCCTCTTTCAAAAAAAAATAAGATACTTTAATTTTGAAAATAGGTAAGGAAGTATATTTTAAGTGTTGTCAATACAATAAAAAGTGTGAAATGAGGTTTGGGTTGTTTATATTTAATTAATCATTTCACCCAAAAAGTACCTTGTACTCCACAAATACACTTTTGGTTAACTAAAAATAAAAAAATCTCCAAAGAAAATTTTAAACACAATGCTAAAGACCATAATTCATTATGAAGTTGAAACAGTTTTTTAATATTTGCCTCCAATACCACAGCACCCTTTGTATTAGTAGAAATGGGCAGAAATACACTGTAACTACTCTTGGGCCAAGAGAATTTAAGTATTTAGAAATGAAATAAACATGTACATGGGAAAAGAAAAAAGCAGCACAGACGTTGGGGGAGGGCACAGGGAGTGCACGAGGGCATGACTTGGAAGGAGTGGTCAGGGGAGGGACTTCCAGAGAGACGACATGGCAGAAGATCCCTTGGTGATGTATGCACTGTGTGGATTGGGAGAGGACTAGTCAGACTTGGGGGACAGAGCAAACACCATACCTCTTGGTGGGAGAGGGAGAGTGTGGAGGGCAGCCCAGGGTAGGGGGAGAGTGTGGAAAGCCTGGTTCTGCCATAGAACAGCAGGAGTCCATTAGCATTCAAGCCCAATCCCAAGTGCAGGAATGGTAGCTAAGAGGCAGAGATGGCAGGAATTAAAGAGTGTCTTGGATGTAGGCCGTGGTGAGGAATTCATATTTTAAGTTATAAGGGAAGCCTCTGGAGGATTTCAGAGGAAGGAATGGCATGATCCCACTTAACAAAATGTACCTTAACATAAGAGAAAGTCATTTTCTCTTGCTTTTTCTCTTCATTTAATGCAAAGGAAAATTACTCTCATGTGTCATGTCGTGCTTTTCTTCTAATTGTTAGCTTGATTCCTAACATAAGTTACGGAGCTAACTCAATATAATGTAGTTATTTTGGACCTCAGAAAGCCAAATTCAATAAAAGAAGGCAAGGAAAAAGACGTTGGAAAGATTAACTGCATCTTTATCTCACAGTAATGACTCCAGAACTAAATAGGGAAAGAGGGAACAGTAGGTATCATTGCACACTTAAAAGTAGAGAAAAAGCACAAGAAAGTCTTGGACTAAAAATAATTGGTTTATACATATCTATTATGTGACAGATATAGTAGCAGATAATTGGCCTAGACTGGCTAATTCAGTCCTCCCAAAGAAGCTTGGTGAGATACTGTTATCCCCATTTTATAATGGGACAAGCTAAACCTGAGAGAATCCTGGTGGCTTCCCCATGGCCCACATGCTAGTGTGAGATATTTGAGTTTAAATTCAGGCTTCCTTCTGTATTCACCAACGTGAGCATGGTGGAAAAAGGAATTCTGGTTTACATATGAAGAAAGAAAACTTTATTTTTCAAAAATAAGTAGAATGGATTTGGCAGCCTCTAAAAATGTTATGCCATGGATAATACAATGGCTAAATTTTCCTTGTTTGGATCAATTATCTTGTGCTGCCCAATAAACCATTCTAAAGCTTAGTACCCTAAAATAGCAATAGTTTATTTAGCCTAATACTGTTCTGTGGATCAGCAGTTTGGATAGGACTTGACTGTGTGACCTTTATGATCTTGATTAGATTCTCTGATCATGGTGCGTGTATGGTCAGCAGTATGGTGACTATCCTTCTCAGAGCTGATTGGTTGTTGTCCTGGCAATGGAGCAGGGAACTAAAAAGTCATGTTATGTTTTTGCCATCAAACAGACTACCTTTACCTTGCAGTGAGACTGGCAGTGGAAGAGATGAATCTAACTCCCCAATATCCTTTCTTCCATTAGGATCTACCCATATGCAAGTGATGATAGTATTTGAGAAGGCAGGAGCAATGAAAAGAGAAATGCTATTTGGAAGGTTAAAGCATCTCTAGTGTACGGAATCCATGAAGTCTGTTACTGCAGTTTACCAGTTACTGGAACTGTCTGCCCCTATAGTACCTTCCCTCACCCAAGTTTTCTCTAAAGGTTGTTATAACATCATGGGATGACATCAGAGGGAGAGATGGGCTGAGGAATAAGAGAACACTTACCGAACAGGATGAAGCAGGATAAAAGCAAAAGAAGCCAAAGGGCCTGGTGCGGTAGCCTACTGGCTAAAGTCCTCACCTTGCATGTGCTCCCGGCATATAGGTGCCAGCTCATGTGTTGGCTGCTCCGCTTGCCATCCAGCTCTCTGCTTGTGGCCTGGGAAAGCAGTCTAGGACTACTCAAAGCCTGGGGTCCCAGCACTCTCATGAGAGACCTGGAATAGGCTCCTGGCTTCAGATTGGCTCAGCTCTGGCCATTTGCAGCCACTTGGGGAATGAATCAGTGGATAGAAGATCTTCCTCTCTGCCTATTCTCCTCTCTGTATATCTGAATTTCCAATAAAAATTAATAAATCATTTTTTTAAATGAAGCTAGAATCTGTCACTTTCATTTATTCATTTATTTATTTATTTTTATTGGAAAGGCAGATATACAGAGAGGAGAGACAGAGAGGAAGATCTTCCGTCTGATGATTCACCCCCCAGGCGGCCACAACGGCCGATGCTATGCCCATCTGAAGCCAGGAGCCTCTTCCGGGTCTCCCACACGGGTGCAGGTTCCCAAAGCTTTGGGCCGTCCTCAACTGCTTTCCCAGGCCACAGGCAGGGAGCTGGATGGGAAGCGGGGCTGCTGGGATTAGAACCGGTGCCCATATGGGATCCTGGGTGTGCAAGGTGAGGACCTTAACCACTACGCCATCGCGCCGGGCCCTAGACTCTGTCATTTTCTAGTGTAAGCAGGGAGGGATGTGGCAGAGTTGAGATGTCAGGAAAGAAATACTAACTCTCTCAGTTGCCCTATTCCTCCTGTGATGGGAGTGGGCTCAGATCCAAGATATCGATATCCCTTTTGGAAGAAAGAATAGACTTTGAGTTTTGTTGTCTACGTTGACTTTGGACAGGCTTCTGGGGCTTTTAGTTCTCTTCCCGTACTCCTTTTTTCTGTGCGTGGACATGGTGTCCTTTCTTGGAAATCATTTGACTCAGAGGGGCAGCAAAAGCAGAGCTGATTGCTGTGAATTTGTTCCAGCCTGAAGGTGATGGGGAACAAGGCAGAAATTCAATTATTTGTTCTATTTTAAAAAATCAGGATTGTCGGGGTTTTTTTGTGTGTGTGTTGCCTCTTCTCATAGAACATTTTGGACTTGAATAAAGCTTGCAGAAGCATCAGAATCATCTTCTTCCTTTATAGGAGGAAGGGGTGAAGGAAAGTCCACAATGATGTAAATTATGTTATTTGCCAACCAATATTATGCCAGTAGGCATAATTATTCAGCATCAAGCCAAGACACCTTAATATGGTTCCATTTATAGGAAATTCTAGAACAGACAAAATGAAAGCAATAGTGATAGGAACCAAATCCTTGACTGAGTGGGGGCTGGGTGGGATTGACTTCCAAGGCCATATGGGGCTTGCTAATTGTGGTTGTAGCTAGACAGGGAGGATGGCTGCTGTGTGAAATGTGTGTAGATTGTATGTTTTTAATACAATGAAGTTGCTTTTAAAAAAGTTTTTATTCTATCAATACAGCATGCTTCTTCCTCAAGGTGTTGACACAAAGAAAATAGCTATGTGCATCTACATGAGCTGAGGTGGAATGGAGTTGGTAAACCCAGCGCTGCTCTCTGTTAAGCATACTATGTTTCTTTCGTCTGCAGCATCAAATAGTGCCTCTGTATTTTTCTAACTACAGAATGTTTCATCGTGTTAAGAGATTTAATAAAGTTATGGCTACACATGCAGAATATGCAAAGTGAAGAGTTCCAGCATTCTTTGGCTTATTTCACTTTTTGAGAAGCATCTATTTAATTTGAAAGAGTTAGAGAGGGTTGGGAGAGAGACAGAGAAGGCTCATCCATCCTCTAGCTCATTCCCCAGGTGCCCATGTGGATCTGAAGTCTGGAGGCAGGAGTTTCTTTCAGGCCTCCCCCAGGTCTCAAACTAGCACCCGGATGGGTGCCACTGCTGCAGACAACTATGTATCCTGCTGCGGCACAGCACATTCCCAATAAGTGTAGTTTATAATAAAAGAATGAGTTAATGAAGGATATTTGATTCTGTTTCATATCTGTAAGAATTGGGAAACTTGATAAACATGCTTTCTTTGAAACTCCATAAAGTCATGAAATTAACTAACGGTTCTTTCATAAAGAAAGTAGTGGAAAAATGTATAACCGTTAAGTATATACTATATTTTAATTCATTGCTTCTGGCAGATTCCAACATGTAGGGGGGGAGGGTGAGAGGTGAAACAATCGATAGAAAAGGTCAATTGGGAACAAATTGTACTGCGTGGCGTTAATTATCCTTTAGGAAACTGGCATAACCCAATCTTTGAAGTATCCCTGGAGGCCAACCAGAGTTAGCCTGGAGAGAGACTGCTGGCAGTGCACTTGGCTAAGGCAGAGTTTGCAATCAGTGCAAGCTTGAGCTAGATAGGAGCAGGAAGGCCTGCACCATCTCTGGGAGGAGATTGCAACTTCTCTGAATACAGCTGCTGAACGCAAAGCTAATTATGTGTGTGATGACTCAGAGGGTAATGGAGATGATTCACGGAAAGTGGCCTTGCAAACTTGAGCGGAGACATGGAAACAGAAGTGAAGTAGTGACGTGGGTGGAACGTCAGACCAAAGCCAAAGATAGGTCTTTTATTTCATCTGAACCTTAGAGCATTTTGTCCTAGGGAGATAAGCAATTACCATTAGTGTTAGAAAACAAAGTTATCTGATGTTTTTAGATCAGCCACATGATGTGTAAGCGCAGTGTAGGCACAATGCTGGCAGACCCTTCTGGTTGCTTTCTTAATACCCATTCACCTCCCCATCCTCAAACACAGAAATGCAATATAATATTAATTAGAGATAAATGAAAATTGGTCTTATACGTTGAAAGGGGTCCTATACATTGAAACAAAAAATACTTACAGAGAGAGGAAGAGACAGCAAGAGAGCTCATCCAGTCTGCTGGTTCACTCCCTGGATGGTTAGAACAGCCAGAATTAGGGTAGACTTAAGCCAGAAACTTCTCCCGCCTCCCCCACATGGGTGTAGGGACCCAAATACTTGGACCATTGTCTGCTGCTTTTCCCAGGTCATCAACAGGGAGCAGAAATGGAAATGTAGCAGCCAGGACACAAACTTGGTCCTGTATAGGATGATAATGTTGCACGTGGCAGTTTTACTCGCTATGCCACAATGCTGGCCCTATGGGGTAGCTTTTGTCAAGGGTTGTGGTGAGTCCCTGTTAATAACATTTCACTCAAACTCGTTTATAGTTCTGTGAGTTCATGAGACTGAAGTCTAGCAAGTAATATGTAGAGAGATTTCTACTGAATAGGCTTAGGTTTCTACTAAATTAAAGTTGAGAACTAGGAATCCTATCATTTTTTATCTAGAGTAATGCTGTGGGGGGTGTTGAGAGTATACATAATGCCTTCTTCATTTCTTCTTGCTTTCCTGGAATTGGTTGGTAGGCTTGGATGTGTAGAATCCATCCTTTAGGGAAAAAAGGGATAATAATAACCAAATGAAAACAGGGAAGGAAATGGGTTTTGCAGCCATCGGTTCCCTACCACAGTATATTTATCCAGTCAAGTGATGATTTTGGTTTGCCTGTTATAAAGACCCTGACAAAATTCCTAACAGATGACATGGGAATCACTTGTTAAGAATTTACTATTTGCCCTCATGTGTTTCTAAATATTTCATATGTATAGTATTTATTCTGACAGCAGGCCCCTGAAGTATGTTGTGCTATTTTACAAAAACTTCCTGAAAAATCAGTAGCATTTTAAAAATATGCCAATAATAATAGAAGGGTAAACTTACTTGAAGAAATTGAGGTCTTACTTATTTTAACCTGGCTGGATTCCTGGCTGGTTTCTTGACATGTACTTACATGGTGATATTATTCTGCGCGTGTTCTATTGACTTGTTTCCATCTCCAGAGGGCTCAAAACAGGTGAAATTTCTTATAAAAGAAACATATTAGATTCATGTCTCATAGATATATGCTGTGGAGAGAGACTGGCCTGAGTATAAATGACCCATTGCCCATTGTAGGGGTTGTAAGTAGATGACACAATTTACTACGTGTATCCTGAAATTAATACTGTATTTTAGTGGTGCAGACTGTTTCATTATTTTTTTTTATTGCAATGATCTAACTTAAAAGTCTGTCTGTGCCAAGTCATTCCTCTTCCTTCCCTTTTTAGAGAAAAGTGATTAGAACATTAAGTGTGGCAAATTTACCTGAACCTTGAAGAGAAGTAAGGGGAGAAATTAGCTTGCAAAGAAATGATTAACAGTCTGCAGCTTAGATATGGCAGAGAAAGGTTAGGATCCCAGGAAACAAATTGAGAATCTAGTTTTAAATTCGATTTTAATATTAGTCCAGAATTGTAGTTAATTATCCTCAAGATTATTGGAAATTTCTATGGCACTGAATGTTGCATAAAATCACTATTCAAACTCAGTGAATAGTTTTAATGGATCTCATAACCAAAACTTCTACATGGAGATCATGTGAGTTTACAAAATTCTATCTTCTGGGTCCAGATGTATGCTTAGGAGGAATAATTAGGGTCAAATGATAGAATCATTGAATTTTAAAGACCTTAGACTGTGTGGTTTAATAAGCAGTGGCAAGATAGCCAAGGGTGCAAGTCACTCAAAGAGCACCTAATTCTATCTTAAGTGTTTCAGGCCCTGCATACTCTGTCTTGAAAAAAGACTAAGAATGGTGTTTATCCTCACTTGGCTGCTGTCCCATAGTAACATAGACCAGGTGAGGCAGTAACCCAGGAGTCAGACACACTCAGATCAGGAACAGAATTTTTCATGCGACTGTCAGAGAGGCATTTATCATCTTTGTGCTTTCCAGCTGTGAAATGGCATCAACTTCATGGAATTAAAAAGATCAAGTCAGGGGCTGGTACAATGACATGATAGGCCTGTGGAGCCAGCATCCCATATGGATGCCAGTTCAAGTCCTGGCTGGTCAATTTCCCAATCCAGCTCCCTGCTTATGACCTGGAGAAGCAGTGGAGGATTGCCCATGTGCTTGGGCCCCTGCACCCACATGGGACATCCAGAAAAATCTGTCTCCCGTCTTCAGATTGGCCCAGGTCTGGCCACTGTGGCCATTTGGGGAGTGAATCAACAGATGTAGATTCTCTGTCTCTGTATTTCTTTCAGGTAAAATAAAATAAATCTTGAAAGAAAATATCAAGTCAGTGCAAGTATGATTCATGCTAAGTTTTTAATTCTTAAGTCTGTTATAATCTGAAATTCTTTTAATATGACAAGACCAAGGACCACGTGAACAAAAAACTGATAGACTTGTTCTCCTCAAAGATGAATTGTTCACATGTCTTTCCTGGAACTAATGTTTTTTTCACTCGTGGATTGATTTAGAAATGTCTGAGTGGCTTGATCTTTTTACCTTCATCCACTTGTGTTTGGAAGTTTTAGACAGGAGTCAACTGTCTACCATCCACAGTATTCCCATGAGTATTCCTCCACGGATGCCCGTATACAGAAACCATTTAATGTCTCTGCATATTCTTGAAGCTGGTTTTATTTTGTGGGAAAAGGTGACCATTGTATCATTTGAAAATCTGATGCAAACTATACTGATTCTTTCACTAACACTACCACAACATACATATGAAGATAGGTAATAGACCATTTCAGAAGCCTACCACCCTCTTCACCAGATTATATACTGTGTGACTTTCAGCAGTGGCATAGTCGTTTACTCAACCTATATATGCTGCTAAAGATAAGAAAATTTTCCAAAGGATGGTTTAAAAGTGTTTTTAAACCTTGGCTCAGATACAATTGAAGAAAAACATTTTCTAAACAGCAAAAAGTGATATATGCTTGCCATGTAAGAACAAGATACAGTTCTCTTGAACAGTTTTTCTTTTGGGTGATTTTGGACTTCTGAGCTATGCTGAATGTGATAATGTTCTAAGTTAACCAAATATCTAAAGAATTTGCCAAATCTCAAAGCAAAGTCATGTAACTATGCTTTTCCAATGTAAGAAAAAGGTGTATGGGGAAAATGTGTGAAAATATCAAACATAAATATGTTAATCACATCAAAATACAAGCAATATAAAATTGCAATTCTTATTTAATTAAGCTTTTTGCCTGAGGGATGACTGTTCAAGTAAGTGGAGTAGAGACCTCATGTCTGTTTATGAAAAGTGGGCTATTTTTATTTCATTGATTACCTTGCAGAACATGATCAGATTCCCCATCAAAGTTGGAAGTCATGGTCACACTTCACTGCTAACCTTGCCTAATGGTGCATAGTACATGCTCCATTGGCTTTGGTGATTTATGTGAAAAAATGGATGTGAGTTCAAACTTATGCCAAAGTCCTGGCCATTAAGCACTTTTAGGCAGGAGCATAGGAAAACTGGATTCTTGGTTTGAGCTGATTACATTACACCTCTCTGGACCCCGGTATATTTATTTTTCTACCAGGTTAACATGGGAGTCACTTATGATACTCAATGTACTTACTGTATAGGCTGAATCCCATTTGGTAGTCATTTTGTTCTTCCTCATACTTCATCATTGATTCCGCAGCAAGGATTTTATGTTGTTTCTTTTCTCAAGCTTTATCCATGTCAGGCGTTGTTCTAGTTCTAGGTGATTTATGATTTTTTAAACTTATTTGTTTTATTTTTATTTGAAAGGCAAAGATTCAGAGAGAAGGAAAATCAGGGGGAGATAAGAGAGAGAGAAGGGAGAAAGAGAAGAAAGAGGGAGAGAGAGAGAAAGAGAGAGAGAGATCTTATATTTGCTGGTTCATTCATTCCCCAGATGGTGACAATGGCTGGAGCTGGACTGATCCAAAGCCAGGTTTCCCACATGAGTGCAGGAGCCCAAGACTTGAGCCATGCTTTGCTGCTGTTTTCCAAGCCACTAGCAGGGAGCTGGATCAGAAGTCTGAAATGAGTCTGAAATCCCTTGTTTCTGAAATGAGAACAGTGGAGTGCATGGTTCTCATACATTCTGCGTTTTTAAAGGTTTACTTATTTTACTTAAAAACCAGAATTCCAGTGAGAGAAAGAAATGGAGAGATCTTCCATCCTCTAATTCACTCCCCAAAATGACTGTGCAGGCTCAAGCTGAACCTGTCTGAAGCCACCAGCCTAGAAATTGTTCTGGGTCTCTCACATGAGTACAAGGGCCCAAGGAATTGAGCCATCCTCTGCTGCCTTCCCAGACCATTAGCAGGGAGCTAGATCAGAAGTGGAGCTCTTAGATGCTAATTGACACCCATAATGGATGCCAGTGACACAGATGGATTAGCTGGATAAGCCACCGGGATAATCCGTGCTGGAGCCACATTCTGCTTTCTTGATACTAAATATGTATCATAAGGAATCAAGCTTTAGTGAATTTTTAAGGCATTTTACCCTGGCATATTTTATACCTATTCTCTTTTTTGGCAAACCCGTGTTTATTGTTGTTTTTGGTTATTTTTCAGCTTTATTGAAAATTGAGAAATATTGTTTTATATAGTTGAGATACACATTATGTGTGTGTGTTTGTTATGTTTGTATATACTTAGTAAAATGATGAAAATTTTGTAATTTGCCCCCACAACTGTTTCAACCAGTAGTTCTGTTTTGAGCAAATGGGTGCTTGGAGAAAACACAGTCCATCTTTGCTCGCCAACCAAATTTGTATCCTAGGAAAAAAAAAATTAAACCATGGATAATCATTGATACATGCTGAACTCTTTTCCTATTGGGCTTGTCAATTGCAAACTTCCTTTTTCTCCCTGAGGATAAACTAAGAATATATGTTAACACTTAATTCTGCAAAATACATATGGGTCTTGGGGTTAGATCATTTTGGGGACATGGGTGGGTGCAATTGGGAAGGCAAGGCTTACAAAAATGAAAGAGGAGGACCTAGCACGGTACCCGAGTGGCTAACATCCTCGCCTTGCATGAGCCAGGATCCCATAGGAATACGAGTTTGTATCCTGACTGCTCTACTTCCCATCCAGCTCCCTGCTGTGACCTAGGAAAGCAGTCAAGGGCAGCCCAAAGACTTGGGACCCTGCACCCACATGGGAGACCAGGAAGAAGCTCCTGGATCCCTTCTTTGGATCAGCTTAGCTCCAACTGTTGTGGCCACTTGGGAAGTGAACCAGTACATGGAAGATCTTTCTCTCTTTCCTCCTTTCTATAAATTTGCCTTTCCAATAAAAATAAATAAATCTTTAAAAAATGAATTAGGGCTTTTAAGAGAATCCATTGTGTTCTAGACAGTATGCCAAGCTGCTTTGCATGAAGAGTTCTATTTTGTGAATAAATTGGATATAGCAAACTTTGTAATCCTTACAATAAGTTCTTTTGGTGACTCTTGACTTGCTTTTGTGTTACATTTTGTCAGGTTTCTTGAGTTTTCTAATTATACTATACATAGATAAATATAATTTTCCGTTATTAGGAGGCCTGTTCCAAAATAAAATTTTTATCAAGGGTCCAATTCCGAGTTACTTTTCCCTGTTCATCAAGGATAATCCAGTTTGGAAAAGTGTACTGGGGAAACTCTAGTGGATTTATTCCTTTCTTTTCTGCAAATCAATTCCATCTTTATTACTTCCAGTTCACTCTACAGTTTCATTTTATTGAAACTAAAATTCAGAAGTCAAACATCACATAGGATTTTCCTGGAAAGTGTATGGTGTTTGTGTTTTTTTTTTTTTCCTAACAATGCTCATTTATTCATTTGTACGTATTTGAGAAGCAGAAGAAAGGAGAGAAAAAAACCCACCTTCTTTCTATGGGTCATTCCCACAAAAGACAGGCTAAAACCAGGAACCTGTGGCTTTTTTTGGGTCTTCTGTATTGGTAGCAGGGACTGAAACACTTAAACTGTCAGTAGCCTTAGAAGCAGTAGCAGGAAGCTAGAATGAAAGGTGGAGGCAGAACTTGTGATCCTAAGCACTCCCATAAGGGATGTTGGCATTCTAAGTGACAGCTTAAATTGATGCTCCAAGCACGTGTTCCAAATGTCTGTTTTCCAAGCAGATTCTTTACATTGCCCTTTATTGTCCTTTGTTCTTGTGATTTGTGGATGTGTAGGGGGCGGGACATTGGATTTGATTTGCTTGAATCCTTTTTCAAAAGAAATAGGATTCATTATGCACAGGTTAATTTTATTTTTCTCCCTTGGTTTGGTGACATACAAGGATTTTGTAACCTGAACGTATCTTTCACAACTTGGTCAAGCAAAGGGGAGATGGTGATTGCTGCTGGAAAGAGTAAATGCCTTTTGTAGCACTGTTTTATATACACAAAGAGACAGATAATGAAAGAAATGAAAAGCACGTATAGAAATCATTGTACAAATGACATAAGTCAATCAGTTATGAAAGTACATTTAGTGCATTCGTGAATAGACCAGTGATTATAGACCATACTGTAGTGAATTTGGAAAGATACAGAGTGTTTTTAAGAATAAAATCATATCTTAATATCCAAGTTAGTCAAGACAGGGAATATAGAAATGACATATTGAGATCACTATTGACAATGAAGTCATCTCATCTGTTGTTACGTGTATTTATCAGTGAGAGTGATGACTACCTGTTTGAATGTTCTATGTGAATCACCTGGGATTGCAATGATTTATACCTCAAAGCGTGATTTTTGTCAGTCTCTAAGAAGTAACTTCAGAACTAAAGTTGTTGCTTTTACTTATATTACTGTGTTTTTCAGTAAATCCATTGATTATTGAGTTTTTAATTGAAAGCTCAGTATTGTGGTTGAATATAAACTAATCAATGTCTGATTGCCACTGCTGGGAAGATTCCATTTTTTCTCGTTTGAAAGGGAAAGCAGTGGAATATTATATAAAATACCAACAAGTCATGTTTTCTGGTCAGCTCATGTGAAAAACTTATGGGTGAGGTCAGAGAGATCTATCCAATTGCATGTGCAAATCTATCCGCAGCTCAGGATTTTACTTTCTGGAAGAGTTCTTCACAAAAATGGCTTGGATTCATTTCCTGTCATGTTCATTTAGACTCTCTGAGGCTGAATTTCAAATGACAGTGAATAAAATCTCTTAGAAAGACAAAATGTGTTTCAAACTTATTTCTTCATCCCCATGAAAGCTTTCTTGGCTATACCATTGCTTAGCTCTCATATCAGCAAGAACAAGTTTTTCTTGAATATCTTTAAGATTCTGTTTTAAACATCCTGTATCTCATTATTTAAGGTTTTTTTTTCTTTTTTCCCTCCCATCTGTGATTCAAATTTTTTCCTTCTCCGCAGAAAGCCTCACCATTGTTTGCTTTCCACACATGGTAGGCATTCCAGCACAGCAAATGAGAATTTGAGAAGGAAATGTGTTTTTCTGCATGCCATCAGTATCTCCCATCAAAGCTCATTTGCCTTTTTCAATTTTTATTTCTTGGCTTTATAAGCCAATGGCTAGTGAAAGGAAACATCAAAATCCAAGTCAGTAACAGTTCAGCCAGTGTGACACTCTCGTGGGATTTGATGATAACTTCATGTTTAGGATTTCTGTTAGAATGCTCTTCGTGGTGAGTCTGAGATATGGTGCCTTTTCAGCTTGTGAGGATTATTCCCCAGGCATTGATATCCTGTTCCCATGGCTCCTCTTCCACTGTCATCAGCTGTCCATCAGCTTTCTAAAAGGTGGCTCTTTTGGGTGGGATTGCTTTCCTTTAGCCTAAGCCTGGTGATTCAAGGAACCAGTCTGGTCTGTGAAATTCCTTGGGCATCTTCACTCTGAGATGCCATGGAAGGACAGGTTTTTCTTAACATAGCTCAGAGCTCTGCTTCTCCAGGAAGCTGTCTCCCACCAACTTGGTGCCTGTAGGCTCATTTTAAAGGAAAATTCTCCACATTTCCCAAGATCCAGGGGGCATGCCTAATTTACTGTTTCTAGAAGGTTCTCTCAGACCTTTCTTATCCAAACTCTGTCAGAAACCCAAGAAATTCCATTGCATTCAGACAAACTTCTCTCTAAATGCTAAAGAATCTTGTTTCATTTTGAAGCTTGGGGCATCTGACGTTGAGGAGAGAGGAGCTCAATCAAACCCATACTAAACTCTAACACTCAAAGAGACTTAAAAGTTGATAGAAAATGAGACCCAGCGTGGTAACCTAGTAGCTGCAGTCCCTGCCTTGGGTTCGCCAGGATCCAATATGGATATCAATTTGTGTCCCAGTGACCCTATTCCCGTCCAGCTCCCTGCTTGTGGCCCAGAAAAGCGGCAAAGGACGTGTTGCTTGTTCTCTGCTTGGCTTATTTCACTTCATGTAACCTGATTGTTAACTTTTAACTTTATGTCTGGATAATAGCTTATCCATTTGAACTGATAAGGGGCTATCTAGAAATTTGACCCCAGGTTGTGAAGAAATACTAGAGGACTGGCAAAATCCTTCAGAAGCCAATGGGTTAAAACAATACTGACATTTCTGTTCACTGAAGGGCAGCACCATTACTACTTTAGAGGACAGGATAGAAACCTAGATTTGGCTGAGTGGCAAACCATGTTTAATGCTTTCACTGGGACGGGGTGGTGGTGGTAGCTAGATTATTTTGTGTATGTAAATATTTAGGGAGTATATAGGTAAGGGAGGCCTAATAACACCCATCACAACTCATGACAATAACTTACCAGTAGTTTAGAGTAATGATGAAAAGTTGTTGTTTTGAATCTAAATGTCTTTTTTTGCAATGCCCATTCATATATATTTATCTTTTACATAAGAAACGCACATTATAGAAAACATTAAAAACTAAATTTTTAAAAGATTCATCTTTATTTTTATTGTAAAGTCAAATTTTACAGAGAAAAGGAGAGACAGAGAGGAGGATCTTTGATTCACTGGTTCACTTCCCAAGTAGCTGCAATGGCCAGAGCTGACCTGATCTGAAGCCAGGAGCAAGGAGCTTCTTCCTTTTCTCACGTATGGGTGCAGGGTCCCAAGGTTTGGGGCCGTCCTTAACTGCTTTCCCAGATCACAGACAGGGAACTGGAAGGGAAGTGGAGCAGCTGGAGCACAAATTGGCACCCATATCGAATCCCAGCGCATACAAGGCAATGACTTTAGCCACTAGGCTATAATGCTGTGTCCCCAAAAACTAAATTTTAAAAGCTGGTAATGAAAGCTGCGTGGGTCATGTTTGATAATAGAAATGAACTTTAAATGTTCTGCAGATAGTAACATTTTCACCTTACAAAATCATGCTCAAAGTGATTAAATAGTAATTTGTGTATATGTGTGTGTTTTAAATTGCTGTTACTTATTTGAAAGGCAGAGAGAAATTTGAAAGAAAAATACAGAGATCTGTCCACTGATGGTTCAGTGTCCAAAGTCCCTGCAGTAGCCAGGGCTGAACCAAGCTGAAGCCAGTAGCCAACAACCTGGTGTGGGCTCCACACGAGTGGCGGGAACCCATGTAACTTAGCCATCGCCCTCTGTCTCCCCATGGCATATTTGTAGGAAGCGGGAATCAGGAGTGGAGAGAGGACTGGATTTCAGCCACTGGGACATGAGATGTGGGCATCCTGGAAAATCTCTTAACCGTTGTGGTACAAGCTTGCTGCTGACTATTTGTATCTTAAGGGAGTTCACTGAATCAACCAGATAATTGGTTAGCTTTTTTTTTTTTTAACATTTACTTATTTTTATTGGAAAGGCAGATTTACAGAGAGAAGGAGAAAGAGCGAAAGATCTCCCTTCCACTGGTTCACTCCTCAGGTGGTTGCAGTGGCCAGAACTGAGCCAATCCGAAGCCACCAGCTTCGTTCAGGTCTCCCACATGGGCACTGGGTCCCAAGGATTTGGGCCATCCTCTACTATTTTCCCAGGCCACAGGCAGGGAGATGGGTGACAAATGGAGCAGCCAGGACCAGACTATCTCCCATATGGGATCCCGACACTTTCAAGGTTACGATTTTGCCAGTGAGCCATTGCACTGGGCTCCTGTTTAGTTTCTTTAAGAGAAGATGCTTCATGTGGTAATATGACAATATTAAGCTACTGACTTTAGGAAAGTGAATAGGAAAAAATGCATCAAGAGTTATTCTCTTAGCCAACAAAGTATTTTCTTCATTTTTTGTGTACTGAGACAATCCTCCCTGTGTGTCTTAGGAAAAAAAAAAGTGTGCTAAGCAACAACAACAAAATCTCTTTTTTTACTAACAATTTTTTTTTCCTGTTTCTGCTTACGAGATGTATTCTAAACTGAATAAAAGTTAATACAGTCTTTGGTACAGAAAATCCAAGTGAGAAGCAGAGTCTAAGTATAAATTAGTCAGCAAGCTCACAGTCTCCTTTGCACAAGTCGGCAGAGGTGATGTTTCTTCAAAGTCAATGAGCAGCGAACACTGGGATGTTTGAGTTTTTATGTGGACATATGTATTGAGCTTGTTTTTTAGAGATTAGTTTGTCAGCAAACTTTTGTGCCTTTTGCACTTTTCTTTATTTTTTTTTTTTTACCTAAAATTCTTCCATAAAACCATATGAAATGGCATATGGCCACTGTCTTCCAAACCTGAGGAAGAATGGAAATTCACTTTGCTTACAAATGTTGGTAAGGAAAACGTGACACTAAGTTATAACAAATGAAAAAAATCAAAGATTCTGTGTAAGAGGATCAGAAGGAGTATGGAAGCTATCAGATGGCTTTCCTGATGAATTTAAAGACATTGGCACATTTCCATCAATAGTCCAGAATTGTCTGCAAGAATTCCTACAGGTTCTCCCTCATGGCTTCTGGGGTCACTACGTGGCAAGAAGCATGTGAATAGACAGCAAAGTGCTTTATGAACCCGAACCCCTGCTTTGGATACTCATTGTGTTTCTCCCCCCTTGTTGGACAATACTAAGAGCCTGCCCTCACAAATTAAATAAATAAATACGCTCTGTCTGATACTTTGTTTCAGATAGATAGATAGATAGATAGATAGATAGGTACATAGATAGATGATGGGAGTTGGGACCAATGATCTGGTGTAGAAGGTTAAACCACTACTTGCAGTGAAGCATCCAGTATGGGCATTCCACTTCAGTTGCGTGCTAATGTGCCTGGGAAAACGGCACAAGATGGCACAAGCCTTTGTACTCCTAGACCTTTAAGGAAGACCAGAAAGTGGCTCTTGGCTGCTGGCTTCAGCTTGGCCACGGCCCAGCCATTGCAGCCATTTGAGTGATGAACCAGTTGAAGGAAGATCTCTTTCTATGCTGTAACTCTGCCTTTCAAATAAGCAAAATCTTTTTTTTTTTAAGAAAATTTTGGAAGATATAGCAGCCAATGGGACCACAAGAAAGTTTGGGCAAGAGGCACTGTTATTTTCCATGACAGAATTTGCCATTTAAATGGTTACAATTAAGCTGTTCCACATAAATTGACACAGCTGAGACCATCTGAGAGACCAATGCATTTGAATTTTCTGCCCTATTTTATACAAGAATAAGCTTATGGGCTGTCAAAATGAATATTTGTATGAATGTCTGTGAACCATGACAAAAAGAAAGCGATCGCATATGTGTGGGAATAATAGTTGGAATTGAGGACAAGTGAAAGGAAAAGATGAAATTTTAAAACCACAACATGGGATCCTTAAAAACCTGACTAGAAACAGATAACAAAGTTCAGATGGGAATAAGGAGTGTTTGGCAAAGCTTAATCTGATCACTGTGTCTTAGATCTAAGTTGAGCTACTTAGGAAAAGAAGTTAATGAGCAAAACGAATGGTAGCCATGGTAGTGCCGGAAGAGGGAACCAATCGGAAGTCATGCAGAGGAAGAGTCCACCTGATTTAGCAGCTGGGTTGCAGTCTGTCCAAGAGAAGAGGGTGACTCAAAGAGGAAATCATTGCTTCTAAAATCTAGCTTTGATAACTGACATAACAGGAAGGGAGGAATGTTTGCCAGTGAAAGGGGATTGGGAACATGTGGAGATTCAGTTTGAAAGATGTGGAGTTCAAGTCGTCTGCAGATGTGCTAATGGACGTTCAGGTGAGCTCAACATATATGAGAAAGTGACTTGCAACCTATATTTATAGCACACAATCCATGATAGAGAATACATACTGTGGGAAGAGCAATCAAGGTCAGAAAGAGACAACTGCTTAGAAACTGTACTTCATTTAGTAAATGTGAGATATTTTATTTGTAATCAAACAACTTTTTAGATTGTTAAAATTTTATAATACAATTCCATAGGCTCTAGGATTTCCCGTATCCCCTCCAAAAATTCCCTGCCCCACACCGATTAATGTAGCAGTGTTACTGCTACTCTGTTAAAATAGAATGAAAAAGACTTTTGTGAGACACTATCACTTAACGACAATTTTACTACTGTTTTAGAAATAAGAAATCCCAATGTTGAGATTTCTGAGTAGATTGAGCTGCATTCTGTATCATGTACTGCTGTAATTAAGGATGTGGTGCATATATGAGAGAAAGAGAGCGGGGATAGATGGGGTGGTGTAGAGTGAGTAGAAGTATTCATGGTTATTTTAGGACTCTGCACATAAGCATTTCTTCAGGTTTTGTGTGAGCATTTCTTGAGGTTTGGGGCACTTACTCAGCATGTTCCTGAGGGTTTGCAAGTTCATGAAGTTGTAACACAAAGTCATAACATTATAATTCTCATTACCCTATGGTGTTTCTAGCCTTACATTACACATAAAACCAGTTGTTCCTTCCTTGCCTGAAGTTCACCGCTTTTCTCTTTGCTTCTCTGAATTTACATTTGACTTCTTAAAAAAACCTTTTATTTGATAGTCAGAGAAAGAGATTTTCTGTTTGCTAGTTTATTCCTCAAATATCCCCAACTGCAGGGACGAGTTAGGCCGAAGCCAAGAGCTGGGGGCTCACTCTAGATCTCTTGCGTAATTGATGAGGGACCCAAATCCTTGAACTATTGCCTGCTGCCTATCAGGATTTATATTAGCATAAAGTTGGAACTAAAAGTGGGCCTGGGACTTGAACTCAGAAACTTTGATATAATATATAGATATCTGAAGTCGTGTCAACTGCTGTGCCAAATGACTACCACTGAAATGGCTCCATTATTAAGCTTTGATCAGTTTTAAGAAATATATGTGTAGAAGAAAGAAAAAAAAGAAACGATGAAAAAATGACATTACATAAAATAACTGTACCCATTATTTCAGGCGCGCACACACACACACACACACACACACACACACACACACACACACCCCATTAACTAAGACAGCTGTGATGTTGTAAGATAATATAATCTTATGGGACTGCTGTTGTGTGTGCCTGTCATTTACCAAAATGGTGTTATACAATGCATGACTGATGAGTATGATGTTGTTGAGGACATTGTTTACCATATTACACAGGATTCTCTCTAAGACGCTCCACTATGGAGTTTCTCTATGGTATTGGGGTTGAGAATATATGTGATTCTAATGAATACAGTTTATTATTTTATGCCCCAAATGCTGAAGCTTATGTCTCTTTGTATTGTCAGTGCACAAACAAGAGCACAAATTTATGCCCACTTTGACACATTTTAAATCCCTAAAACTTGTAACTTATGTAAAAATTCAATTTCAATTCATGACTCTTTGAGTCTTTTCCTATTTTTTCTCCTGGTCTGCATTTTTGTTACTTTGCAGTTTAAAAGTAAATGTAGTATTAGTATACAGTCAGCCCTCTGCCTGCACAAGTTCCAAGGCAATAGACTTAACTAACTTGTGAAAATATTTGAAAAAACAGCCTGGGGCAGAAAATATTTGAAACAAAGTAATTTCTATGAATATGCATAGAAATCATTTCTTGTCATTTTCCCCTAAAAAATGCAAATATCAACCATGTTTTAGGTATTACATGCATAAAACTAGAGTTGATTTAAAGCTTACAGGAGTTTCTAGGAATTGGAAAATGAGTGTTTTTCAGACATTGTTTAGTCTGTTGTGGACAATAGCTTCTTCTCAATGTAATATTTATGATTGAAGTACATAGAGCATGTTTTAATGTATAAAGGAGGATGCGTGATTTATCTGCAAATGCTATGCCATTTTATGTAAGGGATTTGAGCATCCATGGCTTTGGTTGGGCCGGGAGTGGCAGGTCTGGAATGACTTGTTCCGGATATCAATTCAATTGTGTAAGCCCCTGAGAATCATTTGGAACAAATTATACGCGTGTGCACTTTGGTTGTTTCAGCAGCCACAAACATGAATAAACATGCTTTATCATCTTACTAGGCTGGTGTGTCAATGTCTTACTGTTGATGCAACAGAGTACTACCAAAAGTGTAGCTTAAAAGCCAGAAATGAGATGTTGTGGGGATCAGACATCTGAATTGGGACTGAAGGGATGGTATTCTTTTTGGGGACTCCAGAAAAAATCCTTATACTTTACCACTTCCATTAAACATCTCTGTCCTTTGGTTCATAGCATTCTTCTTTCATCTTCAAGGCCAGTAATTAACCATCCTCTCCTTCTTTGACCTTTATAGAAAGAGTTGTGATTACATAGGATCCCCCCATAAAAACATCCCCTATTCTTTAACTTAATTTATCAATCAAGGAGGGTTGTAGTGACTAGAACATGGACATCATTGGGCCATTATTTAGAGCTACCACAGGCAAGAACTGAGAAAACTGGATCAATGTAATATCGGCTATGATCATTTATTCCCTTAGTTAATACGCTTATCTGTTGTTAAGTCTGAGCTAAGCATTCTTCTAGAAACTGGGGAAATGAGAATATACAAATAAATTATTCAAATCCTTGTTTTCTGTGGCCTTAGATTCTATGTGTAAGAGATTCCAGATATGTGAAGGAAAGATACAGATATTGACAAAGACATTCACCTATGAATAAATATAGAAGAATGTATGGACCATTCAGAGATGTTAGCCTCCAGCATTCAGAAATCTTCAGTGAATAAGCAGCAGCAAGACTGGGTCAGAGAAACAGACAGTATAGAAAATGTAGATACTTAAAAGAGCTTCCATTTTGTTGGCTTTAAGTCTACGAAGCATGTATTTTCCATCAAGATCTTTCAAAGTAATTATTAACACTACCCGTAAAAGATTGCCTTGAAGTGAGAGGAAGTTGAGGAGATTTTATTTTATAACTTAGAAAACAGTTAACAATAAAAAGCACAGCAAAGAATTAAAGTGACATGGCCAACTTAGCTCCAGGGAGGACTGGAGTCCCCACCCCAAGAGCAGAACACTTCCTTGTGCTTTGCAGTAAAGAAGGAACCGGAGTGTGTAGGGAGGAAGGGCTGAGTTACACAGGACCACATAAAGCTCCTGGTAATGCCAAGATTACAAATAAAATGTTCTGCTTTTCAGTATGTACTCTACACTATCGCAGTTTCATTGTGGGTTAAGTGGATTGTCCTTTCAAGATAAGGGGAAGATGGAAGAGTGGTTAGGAAATGGAAAGTTGTGGGAAAAATTGACAAGAAGGATAGAGATCTGAGCAGTTATATAAACAGTGGAGAAATTCGGGTGGTAAACTTCTTAAAAGAGGCAGTGGGAACCACTTGGTCAGTATCTTTGCCATATTTTACTGATGCAATCAATAGAATAAAAATTTTCTGATGCAATGAAAAATCTTAATATGGATATGTTTTTATGCAGCATATTCACTTACTTTTTTTGAAAGTAAAAGTTTTATTTTCTACTGGTAAATAGTGAATGTGCTAACAGAGGACTTGATGAAATGAATGTCAATGAACAAAATAACTGTGTTTTTACAAACTTTTTAATTTTTTTAAAGAAAGTTTTCATGAGGACAAAGAAGAAATTAAACAAATTAATATTAATCTGATTTCTATCAGCTAGTTCACTGCTGTTTCAATCAGGTAATAGGCTTTTACTCTGATTTTCTGTGTCTGTGGGTGCTGTAAAGGGCAGGCATGTATTTCATGGCTTTTTGTATCACCTTCTTTAGCATACTGCTTAGAGAAAGGAAGGTTACCGTTAGTGTTGATTGAATTGAACACAATAAAATATCACATTTTTGTCAATTTTTTCCACTGTAGAAGAGGATATTGTCATTTCCCAAAAACGTAATGTTGGATTCAGTAAAATTTTGTCTAATGATAAAAGCTAATGGGAAACTGCTCTAATTAGCTTTGTAATTTAAGTGAAAAAAAAATGCATGATACACAAATTAACTCTCTCTGTCAGTGCCAAGATAAACATTCAAGCACTAAGTAAAATGATTGGTAATAGTTGCTTCTAAATGTCTCCCATTTAGAGATCATTAGCAAAAGTATCAGCAACTATTTTTTCCTTTAAATTGTGAGTCCTTTCCTTGTTTTTTTGTTCTTTGTCTCTCATGCATGAATGCAAACTTCATTCTCAGATTCAGCTTTAATCAGAAGAGAAGGAAAAGAAGGAATTGTAACAGTACCTTTCATCTTGAAATAGATTTATGAATAGCCGGTTTTCCTCTTGATCATTCATTTATTCAACCCAGTGTCCAATGACAGTTAATTGGCAAAGGGCAGAGCCTCACCTATTTAACGACATCTCCTCAATGACACTGCCAAGGCTAATGGAAGTCCAGTAATTCTCTAAAACAATTGAAAGGAAAACGTTGCTTTGAATCTCAGTCTCAATATGATATCTAACTAAGTGACCTCAAGTCAACGCCAATACTTTCTCCTTGACTACTGGATTCAGCCATCAAGCTGTTCCGTGGATTACATGACAGGGTAGCCTTGGTTATCTTTGGTGGCTATTGGCAGTGTGATCATTCTGTCAGCCTTCATGAGCTGGAGCCCTTCTAGAAATGGTTGCTATTCATTTGTCCACCCACTAGATACCAGAATAACCTGCTGTCTTTGCAAAAATGTGCATTCATTCCCCAAACCGAATTTTCTGCCAAGTTTTAAAAGAGAAGGAGTAATGCCAGAATTCATTTTAAACAAGTTCTGTTTTCTATTTCCAGAGCTATTGCATGGTAGACAACTGGAGGGGAGTTTCATTTGAGTTGATTTTTTAGCATTGTTGGCTACAAGAGAGTTAAAAATGAAGTTTACTAATTCTGAATTAAAAACAACGGCAGCCATAAAACTAATTGCAAATAAATAAAACTCAGTCAACATTTCAGTAGTAACATAGTTGGTGGAGCAGTTCTTTCCTGTGTTTAAAAATATTAATTCTATGAATATTAACAAACCTCACATAATAAATATTGGTCAATACCAGTGTGTGTAAATAGAAAGGGGAAAATGA
This sequence comes from Ochotona curzoniae, assembly GCF_017591425.1. Classification (NCBI taxonomy): domain Eukaryota; kingdom Metazoa; phylum Chordata; class Mammalia; order Lagomorpha; family Ochotonidae; genus Ochotona; species Ochotona curzoniae. Next base: position 27,790,867 of record NW_024465582.1, read on the forward strand.
GATGACCTCATGCATCTTTATTTTATCTTTAATATGCATGCAATATTAAAGAGAAGTTTAATATTGATCGCAAATTACCTTTGCTGTAATGAGCTTACTTTAAATGTGGTGCACTTGATCCCACATGTCAGATGTAGTTAGAATTACTGAATAAGGAATGTAAGTTGTTACTTAGATACCCTGACATATTTTCTAGTCAACACATTATTTTGTACTATTTGGTTTAAGAATTATTGACTTTTCACAATTAAAAACTCATGATCTAAGTCCCTGAATTAGATGTGCTAGGATTACATTTGGTTGATTATATTAGTTTATTTGAAATTTCCTCTTGTATAAATTATCTTTCACACCTCAATGGAATATGTTATTCCCAAAATATCAGCTACTTCAATTAATTCTGGCAAATGTTTTAGAAATGTCAGAATATGTGTTTCTAAAGAAATGCCAAAAATCAGTAGCTTTGCTATCTGTATCTTTATTTTTAAACAACACCTCTACATTTAAGTTACAAATAAACCAAAAATTGTGTTGGTTAGTACCATTCCACTGATACATAAAAACATGCCGACTTATTTCCATAGAGGGCTCTAGATTTGGGGGCAGAAAATGAAAAAAAAAATGCTTTATGCTGTGATACTTCTGTAGTAAGTTTTGTGGTATGTCAAGTTTGGATTGTGAGGCACATTATGATTTTATCTTGGAAGATTAAGACAGTGTCTAAGAATTCCTCAGATAAGCCGTAAACATCATTTTCATTGTTTGAAGGGAAGAAAAAGGGAATTAACCACAAATGGAGTGACTGTGAGCCCATTGAAAACTTTTCATGGTGGCTTTTAAATATGAACTTGGAAAATCCATTATTTTATTACAGATCACAGAAGATCCCTTAGTAAAATGAGAGAGAGAATGAAAACAGAGAGATTATAGAAAGTATCTGTCTACATAGTTCCCAGACATGAACATTGTGGCATAGTCTGTTTCACCAAATTATCCACCACAGTTCTTCGCTGACATTCTTAATGGCAATTTGGAAGAAATATTATGAATTTTCTCTGGAGTGATAATAAGCATACGTAACTCACCACATTGTTATAAGGAATACACTGCCTGGAAAGGCAGCCACGAGTGACCTCCCTGTGATCTGGAGTGGTAAAGGATAGGTGATATCCGAGCAGATATATTGGGGCCAGTCTTGTGGTTTAGCAAGTTAAGTTGTTGCCTGTGACACCCCCATCCCAAATAAGCACCTGCTCAAATCCTGGCTGCTGCACTGCACTGCTACTCTCCCTGGAAAAGCAGTAGAAGATGGCTCAAGTATTTGGGCCCCTGCCATCCACAGGAGAGGTAGAGATGGGGTTTCTGGTTCCTTGCTTCACCCTGGCCCAGTTCTAGTCATTGCAGCCATTTGGGAAGTAAACCAGGAGATGCAATTTTTCTTTTTATGTCTCTCTTTTCCTCCCTCTCCATCACTGTCTTCCTCTCCCTCTTCCTCTCCTACTCTGCTCCTCTCATTCCATAACCCTGCCTTTCAAATAAATAGATAAATAAATAGGATGAATCTTTAAAAGAAATTTATGAAAGAAATAGCATTCATATTGAATTTGAAGCATACACAAATGCATAGACTAAGGCATATTGTCATTGGTCCTGAAGTCAGAAGTAGATGTCACAACTGACAACCTACTAGTTTACTCTGTCATCCCTCTCCATATTTCAAAAAACAGAACAGCTCTATTCAGAATAGGAATAACTTGCAAAGTGTGATGGTCACAAGCATCTGTGTCCCCTCCTTCATTCTTCGATACCCAGGAGTAAGTTAATACAAGGATAGGTAGTTTGGAAGGCTAGCATGAGGTCCTTTTGGAAAGTATCTTTGTCCTACCTCTGGGTTGTAGGCAGAGATGCCCCTGATATCCAAATCACATCTGAGACTCATAGCTATTTGATTTTTAAAAGATATCAAATTAAAGGCTTCTGTAACGTCCTCAAGATACAGCTCTAGTAACTCTACCTTTCAAAGTCAGTTAAAATATGCATTGAGAATATTTTGTGCAATAAACAGTACATTTCTGTGTTTTTAAATATCTCATCTTTCGCTTGTACAACTCATGGTAAGATGTTTGGTAATAAAGCCTGACTCTCAATGGAGCCCTCATAGATGGCATTTATATTTTTGCTGCATAAACCAACTTATAATGGGTTTTTGAAATTTTTCTGTAACATATTGAGCATGTTTATGACTCATAATAAATTCAATATATAGTAATTTCTTATGTCTGATATAGATATGATGAAACTTTAAGAAATTGCAATAATCTGAAAGAGCAGTAAGTGAAATTAATGTTTTCTTTCCTAGTATTCGTTTTTATATTGCTTTACAATTTTTAAAAATAAATCAATAAATTGAGTGCTGTTGCTCTGGCCTAATGAGTTATGCTGCCATCTACAGCACTTGTATGTATCTGAGAAAGCAGTGCTGTATGACCCAAGTGCATTGGCACCTGTACCCAGATGGAGGACCAGGAAGAAGCTCCTGGCTTGGGCCTGGGCCAGTCCTGGTTGCTGTGGCCATTTGAAAAGTGAACCGGTGGATGGAAGAGGTTTTTACCTCTCCCTTTCTTTGTGTCACTCTGCCTTCCAAATAAACAAAACGAATCTTTAAAAATATTTATTTGTTTGTTTGGAAAGCAAAATGACAGAGAAAGGGAGAAAAAGAGGTTGAATCTCCTTCTTGTGATTCACTTGCCAAATGGCTATACAACCATGATTGGGCCAGATGAATCCAGAAGGCTAGAGCTTCTTCCAGGTTGCTGTGTGGTTGACAGGGGACTGAAGCAGAAGGGCCATCAGCCACTGCTTACTCGGGTGCATTATCAGGAAACTGACTGGGAAGCAGAGCAGCCCACACTCAAACCGACACTGCAGTTGGATGCCGGTGTTGCAAACTGTAGTTTAACTTGCTGCATTACAACATTGACCACTTGGTTTGCATTCTTTTCCTACATTATATTTATACTAGGATCATAGGTCTTCAGGCTGACTTAAGATTAATCCCATTTATGCTGAAAGTAGAAAGAGATAACATAAACAACATCTGGGTGTTATGGTCTACAGGAATATTTTCAGCAACTTCATGCAGTAAGGCCCAATCTTTGTGTTTGTGTATTGACCCACACATAGAGAGGTGACATCTGTGTGAAATACTCAAATTGCCTTCACCTTAGCACTTCCTGTGATAGATTCTGGAATAATAACACACTAGAGTGACATGTTCTGCTAGAAGCCTTTATTTCAGGAGATCAGCATGTAAATTAAAATGGATTCACTGGATGAAACCTATCTTGATCTTGACTTCAAGGGTGGAATATATATTTCTTTTTTCTTTTTTTTTTTTTCTGTGAAAGAGGGTGGGATATGACCAAGTCGGAAATGAATGAGTGGATGCAGGCTTCTCCTTTGTTGATTTCAAATGTCTAAGGATATCTGTCACTCCAGCGACTTTTCTGGCAAGCCAGCATGTGGCTACCACAGCTAAGTCTGTAATGAATAAATGTGGCATGATCAAAACTTTTGAAGTGACTGGGGCGTCAATTACCTGATGAGGTAATTTTTCTATCTGAATAAAGTGCATGTGATTTTTAGACTGTTTAAAGTCAGCCTAGGTGAGGTAATTTTTCTATTTTAACAAAGTACTTGTGATTTTTTATATAGCTCAAAGTCAATTGAGGAGCTTTTATGGTTTGGTTTAATATTTACATTCATTATGTATTTTTGCTTTTCACAGCTTATCACATTTCATTTTTTTTCAGTTGAATTTATTCTTCCCACACCCACCCCAGAAGCATTTCTATTTCTCCCTCCGTCCCACCCCGCCATACTCTCACCCCTCCTTCTGTACAGTCGCCTCTGAGTGTATCTTTATATGGTCACTACAGAGTCAATAGTAGTTTCAGTCCACAATTTTAAAACTATTTACTAAATATTTTCTATATGTCAGGCACTGTTCTGTGAATGAACTAGTGGTACAGACTGGGTCCCTGCCCTCACAGAATTTGTCATGCAGTGTAGACATAGATCATTCCAAACAAATATGCAAATTCAGGTTCTGTAGTAATAGTGAGTGAGCTTGAGATGGGACTTTAGAGGAATTATCCTTAAGGAAGTTATAAGTTGAAAACCAAATTTTGAAAGAATTTAACCTTGTGAGATTCTGGGAGAACATTTCAGCAGGCACAGGCAACAGTCAGAGCTGCTCTTGGAATCTGTTCAAAGAAAAGCTGGGATAATCCTGTCCCACGAGAGAAAGGTCAGTGTGGCAGGGGAGAGGGGAAAGAAAGAGGGTGGAACTTGTGGGTTAAAAACATGCCCTGTGTCCTTATAGAACACACTGAATGAGAATGAGAATGTGAACACACTGAATGAGAATGAGAATGTGCTGGAAAGCTTTACGTTTTAGAAGATTGTCCCTTGCAGGTGAATGTGTAATGGAATTTGATCCATATTAGTTAAAACGTGGACTGAGTCGTCTTCCTTACAGTGAGGAGCTCAGTAATCAGAGAATGTTGGAGACAAGTAGATAAGGCAATAGCATGTTGAATATGGGTAAGGTACACAGGACAGGGAATGTCAAAGGAAGAAGTGACAAAGATGGGAGGAGACGCTCCTCTCAGCATTGACTCGGAAGTGTGGAGAAACAGCCCAGACAATCCTTAAGCACACTCATTAAAAGATTTAGTTGGAAAGGGGACATAGGAGTAGTCACATGACATAATATTTTGTCTGAGGACCTTGAGTGGCATTCAGAAGGAAGTGTCTTGGTATGACGTGTCCGTTCCATGAATGTACCTACAGTTCTATTCCCAAAAGCTTCTGAGAGGCAGGGAATATTAATTATATTTTCTTCATCATGCTTAAACCTAGAACTTAGCCATGTAGTGCATGTTAAGTGGATATGTAGTGTCAAAGCACAAATTTATTTGCATAATGTACTTCTTGACACAAGTTTATTTTCTGCTCATTTATGATGTCACTGGAAAAATACATGAGGTGAATCCCATTTTCACCATGAGTTGAGTATTGTTCAGACTGATCTTTTGTTCTTTAATCATAAATGAATCATTCTACTTTTCACAAAATGTGATTGTGCGCTGAAGGCTCCTGCACCCAAGTGCATTTTGGACTAGGGCATTAGTCTAGACTTCAGCAAAAACAATAAATCAATGTGTCCTTCAAGGACAGAACAGTCAAGAGTGAGTAAGCCTGCTACTCACCTTTAATAAATGCATCTGTCATAACTTCATGAAAATAGCCTCAGATATTTAAATACTTACATGTGCAATGCAGTAATAAAAGAGTAAGATTATGTAAATGATTTAGAATCATCTGTAAACATAAATTCCTGCCTGTTTATTGCAGGGATTCATAAATTCAGAAGTTAACTAGTAGAATACTCGGTGTATATTTATGTATGTAGACAATACATTTTTTCAAAAATCAATTTACTGATGTATCATTAACCAGCAATTTAAACAGTTATTTCCTCCGAGAAAATAAAGAATAATATGATCTTATGTTCATAAGTTAGTAAGAAATTCAGGCAATGATATCTTTTGCTAATAATCAGGATTGTGTTTTGATAGTAAACATAGCGTTTAGCCCACTACTATCAAGATTCAAGAAATTTAAGTATGGAAATATTAAGTTTACTCCTGGGTTTTGAACTCTGTATAGTTTTTATTATAGTTAGTAAACATGAAGATGACAGCAACATTCTGCTCAAACATAAACAAGTCAGCTATGCCAGTTATGAGAAAGTCTTTTTAAGCTAACATTTTTTGGCCTTATTTTTTCTTTTCATTTATCAAGTACTTTTCCAAAATTAAAGTACTTAAATATTGGTTGTAATTCCTTAAAACACTTGTACTACTGTAACCCTGTAGAAATTCAAAATGCAGTTTCTTAAAACTATGTAACTACTTGGGCTAGAAAGTTAATTATAACATAACCTGTGAATACAAGTTTTTGATTTCCAACCTTAATAAGATAGGGAATAATATAACTTGTTTAATTTAAGTCATTACAGTTTTTTCTGCTCTTTACCTGAATTTGTCAAAAGATTTCAATATTCTGCTCACTACTCTGATTAGTGGTATTTGAAAGTGATAGAGCTATGATAGCATAAAGTGAATCTAAAAATCAGCTGCTTCTTACCAAAAGTGACCCTGATGGTCCAACGTTAGGTGCTTGGTCACTTCTTTCTCACACTCTAAGCATTCCCAGTGCAGTATCTTATCCTGTGTCTAATCCAGTGACCAACCCAGTGACCATCATATAAAGGACTTGATACATTTTTATGTGATGACATACTAGTTATAGACTATTCCCAGGGCAGTTCTCTTAAGTGATAAGTAGAGTCATATGGGCATTTTGGAGATTTTCTATGTGAGAACATCTATCCTAGTCTCATCCAACATAAGCTCCTTGTAGGAAAGATTTTATCTGGTCATCATTTTTTTTTTTTTAATTCTTAAAGTCAGTGTGAGACATGTCACTTCATAACTGTTCAGGAAACATTTTGTCACTAAAACTCAATAATGGAATTGCTTCAGAAGACAGAGTGGTGTCTTTACACATAGTTCATGCGCTGTGGTTTTCAGAAGCTTCCAGGTGATTGTGAAATCCAAGGTATCCCAGTTACTTACCTGTTTGTATTCAATGCTGCACGATTTGGGAAAAAAAAAAAAAGCAAAGAATGTGCTTGTGACGTTATAACTGAATGGAGTGTAACTTCTTCAGAAGAATCAGAGAATTGGTGTTCCGAGGGTTGCCTGAAAAATGTCTCCCCCAACTCTGAGCCCTAACCCGATTATCTATAAAACAGAGATGATATTCATTGTGTATCCCCTTGCAAAATTCAAGATCAAGCAAGGTATTATATGAGATTGTACTTTATGAACCACAAAGAAGCTCCTTTGCAGAGCATTGGTATTTTCCAGTCAAATTTAATATAGTCCCGGAGAGAAGATGGCCGACGTAGGAGGAAGGCTGTGAGAGAGCGTCCAGTGAAAGAGGGATAGAAAGTTACAGAAGCAGCAAAGTGGAACAGCAGGGAATCGCAGGGAGAGGTCCGTGAGGCTCCCTGGGACAGTGTGGAGCCAAAAAGATCCACACAACTCGGAAGAACAGCGAGAACGGAGCAGGGCAAAGGTAGAGAAACCGACATCCCACTCCAGACCTGCTGAGTCACTTTTGAAAGCGGCCTGACGGGAGACGCGGACAGCCCGGAGGCGGGGAGATCGGGCGGACCGTCGCCGGCGGGAGGCGGAGGCAGACTGCAGCGGCCGGACGTTTGGTGAGCCGTGGGGTTGACGTGGTAGCCTCCGCATTCCTTGACCCCCTACTGAGGGTCCAGCCTCTGAGAACGCGGGGCAGAGAGACTGAAGCTGTCGGGTTTATGCCTTGGGAACTACGCACAGTGGTGTTGGTGGCTGAGGGGGCACCAGGAAGGCGCCTCGGATGTTCCTACACTGAGAGGGCCAGTGCGTCTCAGTGCGCAGAGGCTGCTGGTGAGGATCTGGAGTCCTCCACATCCTGCCTGGTGGAAGCGCGATAACATCGGGAAGACCCTGGTCGCTGTGCCGAGCGGACTAGGCGGCCCCGCCTGCAGCAGCCGAGCGGATTAGGCGGCCCGCCTGCAGCAGCCGAGCGGATTAGGCGGCCCCGCCTGCAGCAGCCGAGCAGACTAGGCGGCCCCGCCTGCAGCAGCCGCCTCCACAGCGCAGGTGTCAGATGTCAGGGGAGCTTTGAGACTTGGGAAGTGTAGCGCTGTGTGTCCCCGACACGCAGGTACCACTCCCATAGGGTGAACTGCTCACCCCTCGCCTCCCACCCCGCAGTTCTGAGCGTGGGCGACCCACCAGGAGAGCTCTGAAAACTCCTGCATCACACTGACACGGTGCGAACCTGCCGTGAAATAATAACAGGGCGCCTGGGCCACTCCCCCGCTAAGGGCCGGTGTGAGAGAGCCACACAGGAGCAGGGGCTCTGAACACCCACACACCACGAGTGGTGGATTCACTGCACAAGAGCCACGCCTGGAAAGTGCCTCACCCACAGTCCCGTGTGTGGGAGACGCACCAGGTGGGCTCTGAAAAACCTTGCAGTCCCTGACACGGAGAACGCAGGGAGAAAGCACATAAAACCTTCTAAGTCCTGTGGATTCCCGTGCAGGGGGCACACCCAGAGAGCGCCTCCATCCCTCCACGCCCTGGGGTGTCACACCTGTTGAAGAGGTGCCCAGAGTGTGCCTGGAATCCACTGGGCCCCCAAGGTGGTGCTCTTCAGCCCCGGGCCCTGAGAACGCACCAACGGTGCCTTGAAAATTACCACGCCCGGCAACACCACGCCTGCAGGCTCCAATCTCTACAGGAAAGCACCTGACAGCCCCTCAACACACGGGTTCATTTGCCCCACCAGAATACACCAACGCAATGGGAAAAACCACCAGAAAGAGCTGTGCTCCAGATGAAAGAGCCAGCACCCCACCAAACATGGGCCAAAAGCCATTATCAATATCGGCGATGCGAGATGAAGACATGGACGTGTTACCAGCAAAGGAATTGATGAAAATAATGCTAAAATTTCTCAGAGACGTGGACACAAAGCTGGAAGACTACCAGAACCGCATAATCACCGAAATACAACAAATCAAAACCAAACTGGATGCCCAAGAGAATAAGATTGAAAGCCTCATCAACAGAATAAATGCGGCAGAGGAAAGGATCTCTGAAACAGAAGACACACAAAATGAAAGTGCCCAGCGAATTAAACAGCTGGAGACAAACCTCAGCAAAACTAATAAAATGATGCAAGAGATGAAGGATTACCTTAGAAAACTGAATATTCGGATCATCGGCCTCCCTGAGGGAGTAGAAAGAGAATCTGGGATGCAAGCAGTGCTTGATGAAATTATACAGGAAAACTTCCAAAACACTTGGAACACGAATCCACCCCGCATACAGGATGGACAGAGAACTCCCAACAGACATGATCCAAAGAGATCCTCACCCAGACACACGGTGCTCAGGTTCTACTCCAATGAAGACAAAGAAGGAATCCTGAGACAAGCACGAAGTAGAGAAAAGATCACATACAGGGGAAAACCCATCAGAATCACTGCTGACTTCTCCGAAGAGACCCTACAAGCAAGGAGAGAATGGACAAAGATCTTCCAAGTCCTGAAACAAAACAACTGTCAACCAAAAATAATCTACCCAGCAAAGATCTCATTTGTATATGAGAACGAAATCAGATACTTCAATAGCAAAGAAAAACTAGAAGAATATGTCTACACAAAACCAGCTCTGCAAAGTCTCCTTAGAAATGCACTAGTCCCGGACAAAAAGGAGGCAAATCACAAACAAAGCTGGCAAATAAGAAGGTCTCCAAACTAAAAGCTGCACAAACAAGACAACTACATTGGCAACAACACACACACAACACAATCACATGGCAGGGCAAAATTGCAAACTCTCAATTTTAACTCTCAACACAAATGGTCTAAATTCACCAATCAAAAGACAGAGATTAATAGAATGGATCATCAAACAAGACCCAACCATCTGTTGCCTACAAGAAACGCATCTAACCAGAAAGGATGCAAAGAAACTGAAAGTGAAGGGATGGAAAAAGATATTTCACGCCAATAGACGAGAAAAAAAAGCTGGGGTAGCTATCCTAATTTCAGATGAAATAGATTTCATTCTAACTAATATCAAAAGAGACAGGGAAGGCCATTTTATACTGGTGAAAGGAATGATCCATCAAGAAGCAATCACCATCATTAATGTTTATGCACCGAATCTTAATGCACCTAGTTACGTAAAGCAATTACTTACAGACTTAAAGGAAGACATAGACACCCGCACAATTCTTGTAGGCGATCTCAACACACCTCTAACAACAATGGACCGGTCCACGAAACAAAAACTCAACAAAGAAACAACAGAGCTCACACAAACAATAGAACAACTAGGCTTAGTAGACATATATAGAACTTTTTATCCTAAGGCCACAGACTATACATTCTTCTCAGCGGTGCATGGCACCTTCTCCAGAATTGATCACATGATAGGACATAAAGCGAATCTAAACAACTTCCAAAACATTAGTATCATACCATGTACCCTCTCAGACCACCATGGGATGAAACTGGAAATCAACAACTCAAAACTCCCCAGGAAGTATAGGCACTCTTGGAAATTGAACAATATGCTATTAAATTTAATATAGTTAAAATATGTATACATACATATATATGCAGTTAACACATATTTAACATGTATATACAAAATAAACACTGTGGTCTGCTTAAGTTGACTGGGAAATTGACTTGATGTGGTGAAAAATTTCAAGCCATAAAACATTTTACAGTGACACCCCTCAAGAAAGGTTATGGTGACATGTTAGTTAAGCTCCCTTCTATGGATGTTCAAACAGTACTCCAGCTTAAAAAGCTTATCAAGCTTTTTCATCCCATTCTATATTCAGTTGTTCTTTGATTCTTCTCAATTTTATCTTTGAAATAACTGCAGGCATTAATGTTTGACATAATAATTAAGGTGCCCTCATCCCATATCGGAGGCCTGGCTCTGTGCCTGCCTGGCCTTGACTTTCTGCTAATGCTCACTCTGGGAAGAAGCAGTAATGGCTGAGATATTTGGGTCCCGGGAAACAGACTTGGCATTGACTGCGATCGTGGCCATGAGTTATAACTAGAAATTTTTCAGAGAAAAAGCCAGGGCAACCTACATATTGATCTAATGTTTAATACCTTGCATTGTGGCTTAATGAATACTCAGAATATATGGTAATTAACAAAGACTTCTTTGAAGAAGAGAAATATACAAAACCGTTTTTTTTTTATTAAAGAAGAAAGCATGCTTCAGGAATTATGGCAGATAACTTTTAACTTCTCCTGATAAGTAGTATCAGATTTATTCATATCTCTAAAAAAAGGCATTTTTGACATTTTTTATTTTGCAGTGATATCCCTTTGTGATTTTCGAGGGTTCAAGTCAGGATTTGCAGAAACTGCTTATTCCCTGCAAGCCACCCATTGAATCTCTTTATGCAGTCCATGGGGCACTTGCATCAGAACTGTCTGGCAGGTTATCTAAAGTACAAATCCCCACTGCCCAACTATATCTCTCTTTAATGTTGAAATCCAGGAATCTCCACTTTTCACAAGTTTTGATGCATAAATTGTAAAGTTCATTGCACCAAAGCTAGTAAACCCGCTTTAAAAATTAATGCAGTAACAACTTTATGGACCGTACAATATGCGAATTCTCACTGATGATCAGTTCTTTCCAAAGGGCTTCATTTTAAGAAGTTGTTTAGAACTGAAAAAGACCTTTAAATGTGTAACTCAGTCATATCTTCGTGTAAATAAGGAAACTGAAACGATAAAGAGAGCTCTCTTGAGTCAACAAGCTGAGTTATTGAGGAACCCAAGTGTTTTATCCAAGTCCAAGGCCCCTCATTGCTTTTAGAACAAACCAGGCTTTGCTAATATCTGCTGGATTGCACATTTCAAGCTTCTGTTTCCTTACACTAAATGCCATTTTACTTTCTAATGAAAAATCCTGAAATTAATGTCACAAAAACACGTTTTGGTGTTTAAAGAGAAACATGCCTGGCTTTGATGTAATTATGAAAACTGCAGAGCCATGAAATCTCCTTTATTAAGGGCATACTGCTTAGACTTTGCATGTAATTTGCAGTCTGCAGTGCTTAAGTTTGCCTGCTGGTGTACTCAGATAAGAGGAAGCTGTTACATCCACAATAAAAGACGGATAGACTCAACTTCAAGGATAGTTGTATTTCCAAAATAGAGAATAATTCTCCTTTTTTTTTTAATGTGGAGAAATTAAAGAGCTGCCTATAACTTTAGTCCCACAATTCTTGAAAACACTGGGAACTTTGTGGTGAAGATGTACAAAAACAGTGCTCTACGGTGATCTGTGCTAAAGGGAACAGGTGATGGGATATTTTCCTAGTCCAGAGTTGAAAGAAAAGCGATGAGCAGGTAGGAATGGTTTTTCCTTTACGTGGATTATCTTGTTTAGTATTTCGGAAGTCTGAGGAGAGCTAGCTTTCCCTCTTTTTGATCGTTATAGCCTTGATTTACTCTGTGGTTGGATATTGAGTTCCGCTTTGAATTAGGAGTGGTGATCACATTGTTAAATTTCATGGAAACTGGTTTGTTGGGCACTGCTCTTAGCATTAATTATGCCAGGCAGATGTACAAATTACTAGTTATAACTTTTAAAAAAAAAGATTTTTTTTTTTTTTTGGAAAGAGGGATTTACAGAGAGAAGGAGAAACAGAAAGATCTTCCGTCTGCTGATTTACTCCCCAGATGGCCACAACAGCTGGAGCTGAGCTGATCTGAAGTCAGAAGCTCGGAGCCAGGAGCTTCTGAATCTCCTATGGGGGCAGGGCCCCAAGGGTTTGGTCCCTCTTCTACTGTTTTCCCAGGCCATAAGCAGAGAGCTTTATGGAAAGTGGAGCATCTGTGGCATGAACCATTGCCTGTATGGGATGTTGGCATGTTCAAGGCAAGGATTTAGCCATTGAGCCATTGTGGTGGACCCCAAACAGAACTACTATCAAATAACTGCACAAGTTTTTACCTCATTTTGTAAATGATAAGCTCAAAGTGAGTGGTAATATCATATTGTATTCAGAATAAATTTCATTAAAGGAAATCACAATTTATTATTACTTACTTACTTAGTTGATGGAGAAATTAATATCTTCAATTTACTGGTTCACTCCCCAGGTAGCTGCAGTGGCTGAAGTCTGGAACCTGAAAATCCATCTAGGTTTCACACGTGGGTGGTAGAGGCTCAAACCCCTGGTCCATCTCCTGGTGTTTTCTCAGATTCATTGGTAAGGTGATGGATCAGAAGCAGAACAGCCTAGTCTGGAACCACTGCTCCCAAACAGGACGCCAGCATTACAGTGGGCAGCTTAGCCCTATATGCCATCATGTTGGCCCTAGTGACCTTATTTTTAACAATCCCTATCAGTGCCTAATATTGTGTCATACAGAATAAGCCGCTGCTAGAGATATCAAACTTCCAAATAAGAGTGCTAGTTCTAGTCCTGGCTGCTGCATTCCCTGCTAATGTGCCTAAGAAAGCAGTGGATCATTGCCAGGTACATCCACTGACATCCATGTGGGAGACCCAGATGGAGATCCTGGGTCCTGGTCTCAGGCTGATGCAACCACATGACTGTTGCAGACATTGGGTGAGAGTCAGCAGATGGAGGTTAAATTTGTCTCTCTCTCCTTCATTCTCTCGCTTTCTCTCTCTCTTACTGTGATTCTCCACTTCTCGGTTTCTTCCTGTCACTGTTTCATTCAAATAAATTAATAAATAAGTCTTTAAAAACAAATCACGGTATGCTTCCAAGTGCAGAAGGTTTGCAAGGTGCTCACAACTGGGAGGCAGCACCCAGCTGTTCTGAGACAGTCACCATGCCACAAAATAAATATATTGAATTACACCATAAATGCTGTGGGTATCATTTGGATTACCATGAGAAAAAAGGAAAGCCGGGAGACTCATGAACATTTCAAGAAGGCAAAAAAAGATGATTGGTCTGAAGGCTAAGCTCTACCACGAGCAGCGCCATGCTGAGAAAATACAGATGAAAAAGATGCTCAAGATGTATGGAAGGAGAAACAACAAACAAAATAATGATGAAAAGAAAGACTCCCCAGGGAGCAGTACCAGCCTGTCTCCTGGCCAGAGAGGGACAGTCCTGAGCTAAAGTCCTTTCTAATATGATTAAACAAAAACGAAAGGAGAAAGTGGGGAAATGGGAATTTCCTCTGCCTAAAGTTCATGTCCAGAGGGAGAAACAGAAGGACTGAAAGTTATTCTCACAGGAAGAAAGAAGTAGGCATGGAAGAAAATGGTTACCAAAGTTGGGTTTGTTGGAGATGGCTTTACAAGAAAACCACCCAAATAGGAAAGATGCATTAGACCAATGGGCTTACGTTTCAAAACAGCCCATGTAACACATCTAGAACTGAAAGCCACCTTCTGTCTGCCAGTGCTTGGTGTAAAAAAGAATCCATCAGCTCCATTATGTACAACTCTGGGAGTAATTACCAAAGGCACTGTCATTGAGGTAAATGTGCGTGAGTTGGGCCTTGTGACACAAGAAGACAAGGTTATACAGTGAAAATAGGCCCAGGTTACCAACAATCCTAAAAATGATGGATACATAAAAGCAGTCTTGCTTGTTTGACAGCAGTTTCATATAAGTAACTTCTAATCATTATAGAACACTACAGATTAAGTGGGAAAGCTGTCGTTACTGTGATGTTTTTGAAAATTACCAAGGGCCTTGCTCTACTGTCATCAAGAGAACTATTTATTCATTAAGCTTTGAAAAACATTAAAAAGATCCACTTCGAAAACAAACAGAAAATAAAGCACAATCACTGTGATCCTGGATCCTGGATAATGCTTCTCTAACCATACAGACAGACATAGAATCACATTATCTGTTATGCCAAAAGTAAGTTAGATATTACTTCAGACGATATTTGCTCCCAAAGTACTTTTAGTATAAATGACCAGTAGAATAACTGTCTCTCCAAGGATGCTGCTCAAATTCTTATTTGACAAGTAGCCAAACAACCTTTACCTTCAGGAGTAAAAGAGCTTCTCCTGAGTGAATTTCCTTGCAGCTTATGAATTAGATTCTTCAATCTATAGTGAAGAATTTTCACAGCATTGCTGTTAGGCAGAATCACTCCTAGAACTCTTAAGAATATTAAAGATTAATTTTGGAAATGCCAGCTTCTGCATTTATTAGACAAGGTAGTAAGAGGTACGTGAATTCAGAATCCAAGGTAAAATTAGCATGTGCTTCAGTGGCTATCAACAAGGTTAAAGATGAGACTTTTTGGAAGAGAATGTTTGTCTCTTGGAAGTGAGTGTATGCATCAGAGCTAGAAGGTAGCCACCCTACCACTGTCCAGCTTGTCCAAATAAAAGGACTTGTTTACAAACACTTCCCCCTACGCCCAATGGAGCACTCCCCTCTTCCTTCCTTCTCCGGTCCCTCGGTTTCTCTCTCTTTAAAGGACCCTATGGCTCCTAACCTGATTTAACTTGTTTCTGGAAGTGGAGCAAATTAAATTTTACATATTAATGTGCTTATATCTGAAATGTCCAGTTTCCTATGATAAAGTGACTAGGCTGCATTTAATTTTGTGTTGCCCAATCCACCTCTTCTTACTTTCACATTGTTCATGGTAGCATTAAGCTTTAGTTACAGGATATAGTGGATTAAATTACACCTTCTGTGTCTCAGTGCCTCCAGTGTAAAACTGTGATTTCTGACTCTAAAGATGTTTCTCTGATGTTTTGGTGGATCCTTGGTATAAAAGTTTTAAACATACAAGTAAAAACAGTGCCAACAACCACAGGGTGATCTAAAAGGAAGTATGGAGGAGAGTTCAACTGTAGACACATTTTTTTTTTTTTTGCTTCGTTTAGGAAGAGTTTATGGTGGCCATCTTGAACTGTACATTTGATATCCCATTGCCAGGTCTATTAAGGAAGAACTTTTGAGAATGTGGCATATATGTCAAGTTACCAAATATTACTTTAAATAAACTAACCTGCAGGTATAGGTCTTCTGAACATCTCTGAAAAAGAGAGACCTGAAGACATTACACTATTTTTTTTCTCTCCCCGCCATGTCTGAGCTACATCAGATTCTATCCTGAATTCCAAAAGGGAAGAAATTCTGTCCCACTTGATCAGGTTCTCTGAGGTCATCTCTTCTTTCTGTAAAGGATGCTGGGTGTGAGCAGGTCCAGCCTCACCCTCTTACTCATGTGTTTATGTCCCATGTGTGAAACACCTCAGCAGGTTGATCATGTGGTCAAGCAGAGGGAAGAACACACAGGGATCAGATCCTGACCTTATTAGCACAGCATGATCATCAGGCCTGGCATAAGACGGCCAGGGTGGTGCCCAGCTGGAGAAGTTTCCGTCTTTCCTGCAGGAAAAGGATCAGTGGATGCCAGTGCATCTGCTCCATGGCTGTTAGGAAGTCATTCAAGCCGTAGTCTGTTTACACGGTAAGAAAATATATTTGGCGTGTAAGTCTGAGAAGAACCTTTCACATTCTAAGTAGGAATTTGGGTGGTAGTCAGAATACTACACTTTTAGACTTCTCATATCAGCAACTCTGTTGTTGTCAGTGTAATTTAACTATGGATAAAAATGCTTTCATGGACTGCCAGATTATTTGGCAAATGATTTAGATCTGTTGGCAAGGCAGTGATTTTAGTAACATTTTATTATGGAAAAATTAAAAGAATCCTAAATCTTGTCTTATGCTTGGGTTTTTTTTTCCATCAATAATGATTTTTCTCAGTTCTACCTAACCTTTCATAAACTGAAAATGTTAGCATGGGAATGTTTTTACATACTGCAGAAGTACAACACATATCTGCCTGTCTTCTCTCTCTTGTTCATGTAAGTTATTATAGATTTTTTTCTCATTTATGGCTTTTTATTGTTGTTTTCTGTTGCTCAGGAAAGGATGTGATTAATTCACTTGTAATAACTCCAGAAAATCTGCTTTTACTGCTTTAACAGTTCTCTACATAGAACTCGGACTGAGCGAATTCGATAGCTACTGTTGAGGCTTTAGCTTGTGTCGTTTCCATATGAATCTGGCCTCTATTTTAGATGTTGTTTTCTTTTAACTCTAACGGCCAAGCTATTATTCCTTGGCACTTGGCACCCATAATACCAGTCTAGAAGGGACTCTGAGTGCCTATGGGCTCACTCTACTTTCCCAGTCCTGGTTCTTCTAACTCTGTGGTTGGGGCAGCTTGCCATTTACCAGGGAGAGTCCATACCTCAGAGTCCAGTTCTCAAGCCAGGGTGTTAGCCTTCCTAACTTACCCAGTCCTTTCAGCCAAGGAAAAAGCCCCATTTCCTGTTGCAAAGTCCAGTCCTATTTTGAATGAAGTGGCATAAAAAGAAAAAGACACTTTGCATAATCTATCAGAAAGACTTGTATATTCACCGTGGGTATAAAGTCACTTTTCAGATGTCAGAGGTTTAGGGAAGTCTCCAGGAATTGTCTTCCATGAGCACATCTCTCAGTTTGTTCCTCTCTGAGTCTGGGCACTGATTTCGGTTCCTGCAGTGAGGGAGCAGAGCACTGGTCTCGGCCAGTGAACTAGTATCTGATTACAGCTAAGTGGAAAAGAAGGAACTACTTCAGTAGCCACTGAAGCCATTTATTTCTAAGTGTCTTCAACTTAACAAACAAACAAAAAAAAACATGTAGGAGAGAGCCAGTTTGTCGTCTAATTAGCTGTGTGATCTTGAAGACTTATGTGCAATTACCATTGATGTTAGGAGGATAGGGATGACTTTCTGTCTTGTAAAGTTTGATGTTGTATAATCTGTGTGGAAATGTGAGGTCACAGAAGTCACACATGGAAGTGTTCCAGACTGTCTGAGGCCTTATTCTGCTTGCTGTGTTTCCAGACTGCAAACCAAATGGCTTAATATTGTCCAGTGACTTAAAAACCTGTGAGTCAGTGCTGAGCAACTCAGAATTCTCTGAGTGTTTCGATACTCAATTTGGATGTGATATCATCTCATTATATGTTTAGAATTTTTTAAATGAAAGTTTATTCCAAACTAAAAGGGAAGGAAATGCGTGTCATTATCAATAGTAGAATTGTTACCTTTTCATACCCACTAGTTTTGCATCTTCAGGATCTCCAATTTTCAACCAAACATGGATGAAAATATTTTTTAAAAATCACATGCCTGTTGTACGACCCAGCTATCTCACTTCTGGGAATGTATCCAAAGGAAGTGAGATCTGCGTATGAGAAAGGGATTTACAGCAGCACAGTCTACAATAACATAGACATGGGAACAACCCAGATGTTCATCCAAAGAAGAGTAGATAAAGAAACTGTGGTACATCTACTCCATGGAATACTACTCATCCATTCAAAAGAATGAAATTCTACCATCTGTAGCGAAATGGTCCCAACTAGAGACCGTTATGTTCAGTGCAATATAAGCTAATCCTAAAAGCACGAATAGCATATGTTCTCTTTGATATACTAAGGCAGCCTTCATGCTAAATATAAGATCAATAGCCCATTTCAATACTGTTTTTGCTGCAACTCAGGGGTTTTGATATTTTTGTTTTTATTTTCATTTCTTCAGATTAGTTTTTCTCTTATTAAATTCTTCAGAGACTCATAGGTCATACAGTAGCATCATTTTCCCCAACGTTTTTTTGTTTTCTTTTTCATCTCTACGTCAACACATTGGTCATTCAGTAGCATGTTACTTAACTCCATGGTGTTGTGAATTTTTTGTTTTTAGCTTTGTTCCCATTGTTGATTTTATTTTATGGCTTTTCATTTAAGGGAACAAGTAGTAACTATGTAATATGGAGTATCATATCCAGATGCGAAGATACAATGCAGTATCCATCTCTACTTTCAAAAAAAATTGCACTCCAATGAAACTATTGGATATATCTTGACAATAGGATGTTGGATTCTCTGCCATCCTCTGTACCCGCAGAGTCAGGATACATTTAAATCACAGAATGACAGACTTATGGCTGATTGTGAAGAATTACACCATTGTGATGACATAAGGGAATCAGTGGGGGGAGGAAATTTGGGGAGAGGATAAGGGAAATCCCAGAGCCTATGGAATTCATAAAATAAAAAAGGGAAAAGAAAAATCCACAGGCCTGGCACAGCAACCTGGTAGCTGAAATCCTCACCTTGCATGTGCTGGGATCATATATGGGGACTGGTTCTAATCCTGTCTGCTCCATTTCCCACCAAGCCTTCTGCTTATGGCCTGGGAAAGCAGTTGAGGACTGCCCAAAGCATTGGGAGCCTGCACCTGTGTGGGAGACCCGGAAGAAGCTGCTTCTGATCAGCTCAACTCTGATCGTTGTAGCCACTTGGAGAGTGAACCAGCGGATGGAAGATCTTTTTCTTTTCTTTTTTTTTTTTTTTTATGATTTTATTTTGACATTTTTAACATAGTTAATTAGGGTAAGAAGGTTCAAGGGCTACATGAAAGTGGATAATACTAGTATGTTTTCCATATTGTTACCTTCATGTTTAAAGGGGGTTAGTTAAGGGAGAAGGCCCACCCAATTTCCCACCCTCCCCAGGTCCCAGATGTAGGGCATGCTCTGAGGTTCTTGCTCTAGTGGTTTTGATATTGCCACAGTCATGAATCGCTGTCAATCTTGCCACTCCAAGCACTATGAGATCTTTGAAAAATCAACTGATTGACATAGTCCATCATAGCTGAGATGGTTGGTTGACCTGTTCTGTCTTCTCTCTTTTCTTCGTTAGGGTTCTGACTCCAGCATTTAGATTAGGAAGATCTCCAAAGAAACTTCTTGTATGTGCTAACAAGTACAGGGCCTGGCACCGTCTATCGCTCCAGTCAGCTGGTGGTTGCAGTTGCTGGGTTGGTTCTGTTTTCACTCCCGACTGGATGGAAGATCTTTTTCTCCGTCTTGTCTTCTCTCTGTGAATCTTTCTTTCCGATAAAAATATGTGAATCTTTTTTAAAAAAAAAACCACATGCTTGCAGTGTCTGTACTAAATATGTGTAGAATATTTTCCTTGTCAGTATTCCCTAAATACTATTATTTATCTATTGTGCTAGATATGACAATATAAGTAGTCTAAAGCTGATTAAAAGTATATAGAAAGATATGTGTTGATTCTCAGATGATATATGAGAAACTTTGGGATGTCACAGTCAGAAGAGAGCCGAGGCAAGTTAGAAAAAAGTCAATCTCCCATGCTGAGGCATTGTGTGAGGGAAGAATCCCCTAAAAAGCTCTCATTGGAGAATAGAAAACTAGAATCAAGAAAAATCCTAGGTGAGACAGATGTGTGGTGCACGAAGTTAGCTCTTGTCTGCAATACCAGCATCTCTTATTGGAGCCAGTTTGAATCCCAGTTGGTCTACTTTCAATCCAGCAGACGACTCAAGTCGTTGTGCCATGCCAGCCATGTGGGTGACCCCCATGGGGTTTTGGCTCCTGGACTTAGCCTGACCCAGCCCCAGGTTTTGCAAGCTGTTTGGCAAGTGAACCAGCAGATGTAAATGAATCTCTTTGTAACTCTGTTTGAAAAAAAAAATCACTCCAAAACAGTAAAGAAGAGAAATTTCACCTGCTCTTTTACTCTTTTTCTGTGATCTTGCTGCTTTGATATCCTGGGTAGAAGGTAAGCTGAGAGACAAAAGGAGGCATATGACTGTCCTTCACTAGACATGTGATTACAAGTCTGTCTTGGCTTCTTCAGCAGCGTCTGTTGATGCCAGCATTTTCTGTGTGACTGGCATCTGGATACCACTTTTTTTTACGCAGTATCTTCAGGGAATTCTAAAGGATTCTGTCACCACACAGTGCCTCCGCATGGGAGATTGCCTTGGATTCCTTCTTTATGAACATTTCTTCAGCTCCCTTCTGACCCTTTGTGATACCCCATGGCTTCCCATACATCACGTGAGACACAGCCCTTTTGGGAGTAGGTTAATGGCCAAGTGCAGCTACCTGCTGTGATATTTATTGGCCTATGAGAAACTCAATAGCTTCATCATAGCAACCTTTGAGAAATATTACTTTTCCTCCATGTCTTCCTCCCCCATACTTGAACCCTGCTATCTCTGCCTAGGTATCAAATAGCTTTGCACAAGCACAGATCAATAATTCAGTTGGTTAAGCAGACACTGGCCAGCCAGCTAACTTGATATATAGCTTGTGTGAATCCTCCCACCTTTTTGTAAAGAGACTGGATTGAGTCTCATTTACCAATTTTAAAACAATAGTAAAAAATCTTACTCAAAGCCTGCTACATTTTAGAAGCTAACATATTTGACCTTGTGCAAGTCTACTGTTTTGTGTTCTGTGAAGCAAAGAAATTATCAACATGGGCTGAAAGCTCTAAGCAACCTGCATGTTTATATTTATGTCCCAGATTACAGAAAAGCAAAAACAAACCAAAAACATGGGCGTGATCAAAATTCCACTGGGAAGAAGTGAGTCAAAAGATTAATTAGAAGTAGTCAAAAATGTTGTCTTGCTCTTCCTTTGTGTTTAATATTTTTACTAGTTAGATCTTAAACAAAATATGTAAGATTTGCTTTATTTTTACCCATTTGGTTATACATTTTATAAAGATTTTGAAGAGGGTCATCTGAGTATTTAAATAGTGTTTATGGAAAAATGTCTCTTAATTTCAAGAGCAGCAATATACAAGTGGTAGATCTGTGAGAATATTCTTGACCATGGAGTCAAAGGCTCCCTGTAAAAGAGCTCTTCATGGCTGTTTCTCTCTTCCACGAAAGATGAATTGCCATGGTAACACTGTCATAAAATAATAGGTCAAGCTTTCTCCTCCTGCCTTGGGCTTATTTTATTAGATTTTACTTAGAAGTAGATGCCGTTGCAAAATGAAGGTTTTGGTATTTCAAAGCCAAATATCATTGACAAGAAAAAAAACCTGATCAATAAAATCGGCTGGTGTGAAGATGGAGAAAGGATAGTAGGTAGGGAGAATATTTCAACTGATTGAATAACTAGTTAGAATGTGGCTTATTTTCTTTAAGAAATGTGGGCTTATGTTAGAGATGTTTGTAGAACTAAGTGCGTGTAAATGAATTCAAACTGATTGCACAAGATCAGTAAGGAAAAGTCGATTTATGAATTTTATTTTAATGGAGGATTAACTGCATTGAGGAAGAAAAAGTTCTTATTTTATTCCAAAAATAAATATGAAGCAAGAAAGCATAAAATATTTAAGCTTCTTATGTTGCCTCTATTTTTATGAAGGCAAATTGAATGCTGTAATTTGCCTATTCATGAAAATGAGAAAACAAATGTAACTTGGTGGAAATAGCATCAAACAAAAGAATGGATGTTTAATTATCAGCATTTTCCTGTTTCTCTTGGTTGGAAGAATTGCATTTTTAATTTTTTTTGTATTAGTATCTCAGTCATTGGGATGAAATTCTGAAGTAATAAATAATTTTTTCACATCAAACAGTATTGCTCTTCCCTTCTAGTAAGAAATATGTTAGGACTAATGAAGAGTTTTTAAAGAAACATGATCTATGAAGTCGCTTTATGTCTGAGCAGAGTTAATTTGCCATCAGTGGAATATGTTAGTGCATTTTAGTATACCATCTTTCCTTCATTTGCATAGTGATACTGTACTAGACTTCTCCATAAGACTGGTAGTTTTCTTCATTTTTCTTCTGTAAAGTAAAGGAGGGATTAAAAGGGTAGTTGTGAAGTTGTTATTGATTTTAGCCTGATCCTGAAGATTCCAAATTAGGATCAGTGAATGTTACATCCCAAAGGTTGCCATTATAAAGCACTGCACACAAGTCTTAATACAACAGAAATGTATTGTCACAGCTGCAAGGGCTCAGTCCTCATCTAAGGTGCCAGCAGGCCCATATTCTTGGCAAAGGTTTTAGTGGAAAGTCTGTTGCACCCTTCTCTCTCAGTGCCTGCTGGTTACTGTGCAGTCCTTGTCGTTTCCCATCTTAGTGTCGCAGCATCACTGCAGTGTCTCTTCCTCTTCCTCACATAGCCCTCTCCTCTGCATGTTCCACATCTCTGTATTCTCATTTTGAAAAATCAAGTAATTTGATTAGGATCTTCCTTGAACCAACATAACATCGTATTAATTTGACTCCATCTATAGACATTATTTCCAAAAAAATATCACTTTCTAGGTTATAGAGTAAACACTTCTGTATACTCATGTGAGGTAAACCATTTAACCCATAAGAGCAACTATGATTTCAAGAATTTCACCATTCCACAAGTAGTCTGCATCACAATTTAAAATTTCTAGACTGTATATTTCTTTAGAAATAGTTTTTACTGTTTTATAGACATGTAGAGAATATGGTATTTTGATGAATGCAATGCTCCTAGTTTATAAAGTCTTAAAAAGGCAAAATGTGCTTCCAGTAACTCAAAGTGTTGATGTACCTACTGTAGTCACTAATCTGTGGCAGCCATTCCCTAATTATTAACTGAGTGAATGAATCTTAACACGTATGTTAAACACTATTGAGCATAGTCCAGTCTTCCAATTATTCAAAATAATTCCTTTTGATAAAACATGGAAAATTATAGGTTAAGAGATTTCTACATGCTTGAAGGCTAAATTGTTGATTTGGAAATTCACTAGTCAGAATGTCTTTTATGTTTTGATTTGCAGTATTCCTAGCTCTCATTTCTGTTTACTTCTCCTTTGAGTTACTGCTTATTACTTCCGTTGGCTTAATTACATTACTGGTGTTGATCAACCAACAATGATGTCTTTTAATTTGATTTCTCCACATATAAAATTACCTAATTTATCATGTACTAAGATTATTTGACCTTCAATCTGTTTTTCCCTGGTTGATGTTTAATAAATGCATTGAGATTGTGGTGATGTTATTTGAATTATGTTCCTTTACTAATGAGTCCTTTTATTCCCCTTTAACTCAATCAAGAGGAGTAACCACTAAAACCAAAATAAATTGCAATATAATATGTGTTTTACACATGAAATCCATTTCCTTAATTTTAAAACTGCACAGCCTCAGAAGGGATTGCAAATTTAACAAATACAGATTATTTTTTTCATGTTTCTTTGGGAGAAAATGTTCCATGGCAAACATGCCAAAATTCAAACCACAAAGGTTCTTAGCTACTGTTTATCAAGCTGCTAACATTTCTCATTTTACAACACTTCTTGCCAAATATCCAGGCAGTATCTAACCAAACCTACCACTGAAGTAAAAAAATTTGCTCTGAAAATATGATTGTGAAATCAAGGAGAAGAATTATTGAGAAATCAAAGATAGAGTGCAAGATGGAAGAACAGGAAGAGGACATGTTACAACTAATAGAGAAGGACTAGCCAAGGAGAAGCAGAGAAGGCGCGATCTTGGAAAATAAGAGAGGGCAGGGTGATGGCAGGGGGACACCTGGGGACTTGTGAGCACAGGAAAGCAAGAGAGACAGAGGCGTGGTGCTGCAATGAACAGATACCACAGTGGAGACCGGAGACCACTGAAGTCATTTGGAGAGGGAAGATCATCAGAAAACTGTGGATCCTGCTGATTTTTTAATGCATTCATCAGCAGATGCAGAATGGCAAAGCCCTAGCAGATGGATGTGAGACCAGGGTAGATTTCCTACCTGAGATCCTCAACAGTACCACATTAGGACACCATTTTGAGTTCTGTGGCAAAGGCCCTGGGTAGGGACAGTAGTGAACTGTATAAGCACTGAGCCAATGGAGAACTAATTTCCAGCTCAACACATTGCACTGGTCATACTGGGAAAATAATACCAACTAGGCATCCCACAGGTTCTATCCAAAATACATCCAGGCTACCACCAGAACTAACTGCCAGCAGGTTCTGAACAAAAAGAGGAAAGGGGAAAGAAGAGCTTCAAACAGGCACCACTGATGGCCCTGTGATCTAAGTTAGAGTCAAAGCTGGTGTCTCCCTAATCCTGGGTACTGCTGGAGCTGGGAGTGGGAGAAAGGCTGAGTAGACAATGGTGTGGCTCCAGCATGGGATCACAGGGGCCAGACAGTGGCGACCTGGGAGCCATGGTTGTGGAGGCTATGACAGAAGTGCAACCTAGGAGCTCGGGACTGAAACTCATTGGCGGGAGTGGCATGGATGATGGCAAATGGAGAACTGGGCACTGAATGGCAGGAGTAAAGTCAACTTGTAGAGCTATGTATAACTCTACAAGTTATAAACTTTCCGCAAGGAAGAGAATCTGCTAATCAGTTGCGATGATCAAGGGCAAAAAAGAGGCACAGGCACAGTGAATGAGGTTACTGACATCTCTCCCACAAAGGAGTAAAAGACTGTCAGGCTCAGAGTGAAATGAGGAGAATGTTGTAATAAAGCTCCTTAAAAACAAAAAAGCACGTTCAGGAGTTCAAGGAATTTAATGAATACATTACCCAAGAAATAGCAAAATGAATTATTACAAATGAATACAATACAACAAAGTAAAAGTTTAATAGAAATTCAGGAGTAGAAGGAGTAAGACAAAAGAATCTCAGAATTGAAAGACACCTCATGCCATAACGCTGAAACAACCAAAAAGATTGAAGAGGAACTGAGTAAAACTTAAAGAATTAAGGCACACTATCAAAAGCCTGAAAATAGGAGTTATGGGGGTACCTGAAGGGGTAGAACGAGGAGCAGGATTAAAATATGTATTAAATGAAATAGTAACTGAGAATTTCCCTAACATAAAGAATGGGAAGAATTCAGGAGGGGCACAGAATTCCAAATACACCCGGCCAAAGGCAGTCCTCACCATGACACATCATAATCAAGCTCACTTCAGTTAAACATAAAGAAAATGTAAATATGCACAGGAGAAGAATTTCTTTAATTATGGAGGAACCTCAAGCCAGACTCACAGATGACCTCTTAGAGGAAACCATACAGGCCGGAGAGAATGGAGTGACATATTCCAGATCCTGAGGGGGAAAAAAATCAGCCCAGAATCACATATCCAGCAGAGCTTTCCTCTGTATTTTAAAATGAAATAAAATACTTCCAAAACAAAGACTGAAGAATCTTAAATGCCTTGAAATTAAGCTAGCCAAAAATGTGGAAGACTTCAATGATGAAAATTACAGCACATTAAAAAAATAGACATATACAATGATTTAAAGATGAGGAAACATACCATGTTCTTGGATCAACAGGATCAACATCACCAAAATGTCCTTACCTAAAGTCATATTCACATACAATGTGATGCAATCAAAATCCCAACAACATTCTTTTCAGAGGTGGAAAAGATGATTCAGATATTCATCTGGAAACACAGGAGACCAGAAATAACCACACCTATTCTGAAATATAAAAATCAAGCTGGAGGAATCACAATTCCAGACCTCAAGATACACTATGGGACGGTAGTTACCAAAAATAGTCTGGTACTGGTATAGAAACAGGTAAGAAGATCAGTGGAAAAGAATAGAAAACTCCAAAGGAAGCCCACGCATGTGTACCTAACTAATCTTTAAGAATAGAATTGAAAATACGCGAGAGAAAATGTTTGATATCCAACAAATGCTGTTTGAGCAATTGAATAACAGTGCAAGGCTTCCCACCTCTCACCTTATGCAAAAATCAGCTCTAAGTGGATCAAGGCCCTGAGACTGCACTCAGAAACCATAGGAAAACAGAGAAAGGCATTGGAAAATAGTCCTTTTTGGTGACTTTTCTAAGTCACCAAAAGCACAGGCAGTCAAAGCCAAAATAGATAAATTGGACTAGATCAAATGAATAAGTTTTTCTACAGCAAAGGAAATGATCAAGAAAGTGAAGAAGCAACCAGCAGAATGGGAGAAAATCTTTGTACACCACACAACCGATAGGAGACTAACAACCAGGACTTACAAAGAGCTTTAGAAACTGAACAATAGCAAAACAAAACAACCCTGTGAAGTAAAAGGTGAAGGAAATGAACGTTTTTCCAAACAAACAAAAAAATCAAATGGCCAACATACATATAAAAAAATACTCAGGCTCACTCACTATCAGGGAAATAACAAAGAAAAATTATATTGAGGTTACACCTAACACCAATGAGACTGGCCTGTATTCAGAAATCTACTAGCAACACCCACTGGCATGGATGTGGGGAAAAGGGTAGCTTACACTACTGTTGGTGGGAATGTAGGTTAGTGCAGGTACTTTGAAAGTCAGTACAGAGTGCTAAATGACTATTTGCAATTGAAAGTTGATCTACCATCTACCATACAATCCAGCTATCCCACTCCAAAGAACATAACGGAAGGACACAAAACTACATCTGGTAGAGTGACCTGCTATATTTATGGTAATCCACAATAGCAAAAACATGGAAACTGGTCCCTCTATTCTGTGGAATACTACTCAGCCATGAAACATGAATGAAATTCTGACATTTACAACAAAATGGTCCAACCCAAGAACATTATACTCAATGAAATAGCCCAATATTAAAAGGACAAATAGTATATGTTCTCTCTGATACAATATAACCTTCATGCAAAATACAAGATTAACAGATACACAGGTAAGCATGTATATACATATATTCATCTAGAGGGAATGTATCTAGAAAACTATCAGGAGATACCGTGTAGTATGTATCTCTAATCTTGAATAAAAGATGGACTCCCAATTAAAATGTTAAGTATCTAGCATAGTCTATACCTACCATGTCATGATAGACCAAATAGCACAATGTTGGACTTATAACTGTTGTTGGAAGACAACAGTAATAATATGTAATATATAATATATGTCATAGGTAACATAATATGTAAGAATATGGAGGAAAACAGTGTTGGGGAATGGGAGTGTTTGTAGTGGGAATACTGTTAGATAAAAAGTTATTTAAACCATTCTTTTTCTTTAAAAAAAATAAGCTATCACTTATAAAAGAGGGTTTTCGTATTTTAATAATATTTTCTTTCCTCATTTTCTCTTGAAGAGATCTCAAGTTGAGAGTTTCAGTCAGTAGAAACATTTATAGAACATCAGCAGGGGTGCCCTGGTCTTAGAGTTAGCCAGGGAGAGGAGCCATGCAAAGCCCGAGATTCAGAGCCAGTTTCCTGAGCACATTTAGAAGAGGCTCCATTTTAGTCAGTTGTCTTTTGAGACTGCTCACATTTAATCACATTAGTGGCACTTGACATTATAAAATGTTCTTTTCTTTCAAATGTAACCTTCTATCATTAGTAAATGTCAAATGTAATGAAGTGTTTTTCTGACTTATTTTCTTCCTGAGAAAACACTAATGAATTTGGAATCCTGAAATCACTTTCAATCCAAAACCAATAGAGTCATGTTGGAATCTGTGTATAAGCTTAGTTTTACTCATTTTGTTTTCTTTGCATTTGGACAAGATATTTCCACTTTGCATTTATATTACACTTTCCCAGAGTCGGCACAGATTTCTTTTTGTCTTTAAGAGCTTTCGGGTGACAGATTCCTCCAGTTTTAGGTCACGTTTCTAATTCAAGTCAGAAACATGTCAGAGATCCTGCTCCTTGCTTACACTTAAGTATTATTTGAAAGTATTTGTTTTTTCATTTTTCTTTTTTATCTTGAAAGCCATCCTCCCACTCTATCCTGGTGTTTTATGTTTTGTTTTTTTTAATATTGGTACATAATGGCTATGCACAGCCATGGTTTCTAGCAGTTTCCTGTAACATTTCAATCATTATATAATGGCGCTTTCATTTCTGCCCTCTCAAAGATTAAATATACACACAGTGTGAAATGGAAGCATTTTTTACAGTGGAACTAGTATCTTTACTGTCAAAATAAAATTAACATCTTATGAAAAGGAGGCACCATCACTGGAAGAGGTCAGGAAGGAAGAGATAAAAGTCAGTTTTCCAACATTGTTATTCAGTGTCTGTGTTGAAAACATGCCTGACAGGCAAGGTCTAGGTCACCCCTCAACAGTGTATGTGGTGCATTGCTTCCCTGTTGAGAAATTAGGCTGAAGCTGCCTGCAGTAGAGAAAAGGCAGTGGGTGTGGAGCCCACAACCCACAAAAAATAGTCAGTGCAAGAAAGCAAGCTATATAAAATCACTTAAAATAGGCAAAGGGTCGGGGGGAGGACAGAAAGAGAAAGAACGAGGGAGAGAGACTCACAATAACTGGTAGCATGTTCTAGGAAAACACAAACTAAAATGGGACTTTTAAAAAACTAATTATAAGAAGTTGTGTTATTTAGAGAACTAACATATATTGGTATATTTTAATCTATGTCCTCTAATTTTCTTTTTTTCCCCACAATTGAACATACGTATTAACTGAATTAAATCCAGTGACTACCTGTGAATGTCAAAATTAGCTTGAGATTGGCTTTATTCTGCTAATAAATTTTTCAATGGTCTTGATGACATTCAGCTTATTCTCTTAGCATACTTATATGTGCTTGCATTTTAATATTTATAGATTATAGTAAAGCACTTCAGTAATACTCATATATGAATGCATTTTGGCAGCATTGCATTTACATTATTAGAGTTTTGCAAATTTAGTAGCTAATTATGTGACAAATAGCATTTATAATTGGAATATTTAATACTTTTCTCATGATTTTGAGCATCATTTTACATTTTAATGATTCTGAATCTTAGTATCTTACTTTCTGATATTTTGTCTTATTTTCTAACATTTTAACTTTATCATAGTTTTCTTTATTCAAGGACTTGTTAGGTTTCCATTTGTTAAAATCTATACTTTCTTCCTTTTCCTATTTTTCTTTTTTTTGCATGAAAGTTATCTTATATTCGAGAGAACATATGCTCTTTTTTCACTTGGGATGGGGTTATTTCACTGAGTGTAATGTTCTCTAGTTGGGACCATGGTAGAATGGTAGAATTTCACTCATTTTTCATGGCTGAGTAGTATTCCGTAGAATAAAGGCAATGACGTTTCTTTATCCATTTCTCTTTCAACAAGCATCTTGGTTGTTTCCATGTCTTTGCTATTGTAGATTGTGCTGCTGGCATGGATGTGGGAAGAAATGTACCCTTCTTCAGTGATGGTGGGCAAGTAGGCTAGTATAGCCAATATGGAATTCAGTATGGAGAATGCTCAAACAACTGAAAATTGATTTGACATATGACCCGTCTACCCACTTATGGGAATATATCTAAAGGAAACAAAATCTGCATATGAGAAAGTGACCTGTAATACTGTATTTATGGCAGAATAATCAACAATAGTGAGGATGTTTGTTTTAGAACAGTTTGAAAGCTTATCCAGTGGCAGAACAGAAACTCAAACCCAGATTTGTCTGACTCAGTCATATACGCCAAATACATGGTTTAATTCTCATTTCATTTTCGAAAAAACTAAGACTGAACGGTAAGCCTTGGGAAAGGTACCTTGTCATAATCTAACCTGCCCTGGGCCTGCCCAACAGCTTGTATTTATAAACAAACAATAGATATAAACAGAGGCTGCCATATAGCCTCTGGTTTTGTTACACAGAAGGGTATAGATTTCAGATAGATACAATCTTTCCTCTTGTTTTATTTTCTACACTCAGGCTGAAAGGAAATGAACATATGTAGAAAATACTTTGAGCTAGATCTTCACCAAAGATGAATTTTGAGAAACTTCTGGTGCTGCCATATGAAAATCTTCAGGAAAAACAAGACAAAAAAAGATAGCTGTATGTTGCAAATTCTTGACTGTGTTGAAACTCTTTCCAGAATTTTTTTTAAATCATTTTCCGCAAAATGAATTGCTTTGTTCCTGAGATTATTATTATTGTTATTATTATTTTTTAGGATACAGCAGGCCAAGAAAGATACAGGACTATCACCACAGCCTATTATCGTGGGGCCATGGGCTTTATTTTAATGTACGACATCACAAATGAAGAATCCTTCAATGCGGTCCAAGATTGGTAAGTTACATCAATACTAGCCATGATGGTTTTCTGTTCACCTTTTTATTGTTTTCCAAAGCAGTGATCATGCTGTCTTCTGATATGTTTGCCTTGTGTAAAATGCAATCCCACCCATGCTTCATAAAACAATGAAAAACTGGTCATGTGCAGAACTCTTTTTTAGGGATGGGTGAGAAGTCATTTTCATGATTTTGCTCCACTGTACTCATTCCAGTGCTCAGCATCCTGTTCTCTTGACTTCTGTGGAAACCAATGCAATGTTTTTGATTTTTTTTGAAATATCAATGATGCATAGGCTGAAAGCTTAGTGGTCTAAAATAGGAATTTAAAGACTATGACCC
Source organism: Ochotona curzoniae (assembly GCF_017591425.1). Taxonomy (NCBI): domain Eukaryota; kingdom Metazoa; phylum Chordata; class Mammalia; order Lagomorpha; family Ochotonidae; genus Ochotona; species Ochotona curzoniae. The sequence goes on from NW_024465582.1 coordinate 27,821,821, forward strand.
ACATGTCAGATGTAGCCCACAGATAAAATTGTTTTATAAATTCAGTTTTATGGAATACAACCCAATGTACTTGTTCATTGTATATGGCTATTTTCATAATTACAACAGCAGAGTTAAGGAGTTGCAACAAAGGCCATCTATGGCTGGTAAAGCCTAAATTTTTTTTCCATCCTACCATTTTCAGAAGAAAAAACATGCTCATGCTTTGTCCAAGAGATTTTTTAAATAAGTTATTCAAATAGAAAACTTTCAAAGGACTAGGGTGAAGCAAAAGATAAAAGGTATGCCCTTTCTGACTCATAGTTGCATCACATCATCTGAAGATAGCTGTGATTCTGATGAGTGTGATTTCAATAGGGGCTTACTCTATGACCACAGCTCCCTTTATCCCCTTGCACCAGCCTCTTGCTGAGAAACTAGAAGAAATAAGAGTGCTCATGAATACCACCAGCAGAGCTGCCAGAACAGCCGGGGTTCTATGCAAAGAGCCAGAAGCTAGCCAAAGCTCTGTGTGATATGGGGAAAGAAGTAGCACTCCCAATGGTGACTGAACAGATATCACATACAGTCTTGGTACGTGAGGATAGACTGGCAATACACAGACAAAACCAACATTTTACCTATTTTCTTTTTTTCAGTCACAATTGCATAATTGTTACCTCGTTGTCTTTGAAAAAAAACCATCCAATATGTTCCAAACCCTGCTCTGTGACAATCTATTAAGCATTGTGTTTAATGATAATGCTAGTATCTACTATGTCAGTTAATAGATCCACCATCATCCAGTTGCCTTATGTAGAAATCTGAACACTCTTCAGTTTTGCCCTTTCCTATCACATTTCATTGACCAACACATTTGATCATTTTGAGTTTCTGAATTTCTCCCCAAGTTATTCCTCTGCTTCCTTGCTACCATTGTTTCACTAGAGTCCTTTGGCAACCTTCTGTTATAGCTCCTTCTTTTCGCTTCAGGTCATGGGAAATGTTCAAAGGAATAATAACGGAATTGTACTATGGTTAAGAACAAGACAAGGGAAAGGCTTGTAAGAGAAAAAATTTCAGCACAACAGCTCAGATTTGCTTCCCATGTGTAGGGTTACAGCGTAGGGTGGTGGGTGAGAGATTTTGCTGCTCTTCCTTCTGTTGTCTTCCTACAGCAGGAAGGAAGGGATTCTTGGAGAAATGAGCACAAATAGGCACGTTCTTTAGATTATTGAGCTCTGGAGTTTTATCTTTAGGACAGAGAAAAACAAGAGAAAAATATAACAAAAAAAATTCAAGCTGATTTGCCACTTACTTTCCCTCACAAAATATATTTTGATTATCAAGAAAGAAAAAGACTGTTGACTGTGATTTTTAGAAAAAATATTAAGTTATCTAGCTATTGGAAAAACTAGATTACGTATTAAACATCTTGAACTTTCATTTCATGCAAGTTCTCACCTGTGAGGGAGAAGGCAAGCATAGAGATGCAGACCGGCAGCATCAGGAAGAAGCCAGCAGATCCTTTTGCAATCAGGGAGACCCTTCCTCTTTTGAATGCACTGTGCTTGGGGAGTTTAAATAGTTCACCACTTTGGTCCAAATTCCCAGGGGTTTTTTGTTTGTTTGGTTGGTTGTTTTTTTTTTTTTTTTTTTTTTAGATTTATTTGAAAGACAGACAGATATAGTGGAAAAGAGAGAAATTTTCCAGCTGTTGGTTCACTCCCAAAATGTCTGCACCAACCAAGGCTTGGCCAGGTGAAAGCCAGGAGGCAGGATCTCCAGCTGAGTCTCTCATGTTGGTGGTAGGAACCCAAGTACTTGAATAATCATCTGCTGCCTCCAAGGCACAACAGCAAGAAGCTGGATGTGAAGCATGGGGTAACCACGACTGCAAGCAGGTGCTCCGCTCTGGAATGTGGGCCTCCCAGGAGACAGCTTAGCTTGATGTATCACAGTACCCAACCTCTAGTTCTCCCATAATAAATACAAAATTATTCTCACTGTGAGCTTATGTATACATTTTTAAGCATCTACAAATCTTCAAAAGGAATGTGGGAACTAAATACAAAAGATGCATGCAATATGGTTAATTAAATAGGAATACACAATGACTCTGCTTCAGTGGCACTGCACTATAACAGGGAGAAAGAGACTGTTGTCTAATTTTGAAGTCCAGTGGCAGGGTACCAAAAGATGGCTGTCTTACTGGATGCTACCTCAAAGCTTACAGTGACCTTCAGAGACAGCCCTGCAGTGCAAACTGGTGCAATTACAGGCAGTTAATTAGACTGACTTACCAGGTTCACATTAGTTTAAACCTGCAGTTTGTTAAGAAGGAAACTGCACAGAGTTGTAGATGCCAGAGATTGCTACCTATTGCTGAGATAGAAAGCATGGTATTGTATGCTTTGACACTTCCAGTAGCATCAGATTTAATCTTTGAATGAATCATCAGTTATTGAACAGGCACCAACCAGATAGTGATAGAAATAAAATTACCACAAAAACTTCACTCTTTCTGAAGTGTATTCCAAATGACTAAGTAGAGAATGTACTGGGTCACAACGGCACAAAATTTTAAGAATTCAAACCAGTTGCTTCACATCTCTACACACATTGCACTGGGGCTGAAAACATCTGCACCCTGCAGTGCATCTTCATGTGCCTTAACATCCCTCACAAGCACCACCACACGCAAATACTCTGATGTCTTTCTGTTCTAAGTGTGATGTGTCCATGGGCTGCTGTATTCCCTGTGGGAGAATGTTAGCAGGTAATCTCCTTCTATCCTGTTTGTTTACATTCTGACACAACAAGTAACTGTAACTACAGTGTATTTTAAAAACAGCAAATCTGGTGAGCAGATTGATATTTCTAAAAAGCCACCAGACTGAGGATAAACGTCTAACACCATCTTCTCACCAATTTTAAATAATTCATTTCTGTGCTGTTCAGAATACCATTGCACATGTACTGCAATTAAAGTGGAATTTCACCTCCCAATATTCTCTTTCTCTGTAATTTGCTCTTTTCCTCTCTCCTGAATAAGACTGATAATCTTGACTGAAGGTGACCTCGTGGTAAACATGAAGTCATTTTAACACAAGAAGAATAACTAAGATATGATGAGCAGTTGGTAAATTTTTTTTCAGAGCTTCCTGATCTCACCAAGGCTTCTCTCACTGTGAGTGAGGGCTGTCAGGGTTTAGAGGAGGCAATGGTAGGCTTAGAGCACAGGAATCTGGTCCCATATTGTCATCATAACCTCCTGCTTGGCTCTTCTTACTCCCTTGGAAGTAATAGTTGCGCTTTCAATTGTGCTTTCAGTGCTTTCATGCAAAACATGTTTCCATGAAACATGTTTGCTGTACAAATAGCCCAACTTAATCTCAGGCTTGTATTTAGAAGATAGAGTGTCCTTATCCACTGCTCTTTCCCACAATGAAATGAAGAACCACCCCATTTCCCCTATTGTTTTTTCAGTCCCAGTAAATGACACTTCCAGTCTATCAGACCTAAAACTTTGGAGTTAAACATAACTTCTCATTTTCTAACCACATCTTCGAAAAATACTTAGTGTATACTTGGATTTATTTATCAGTAGTTATAACCTACAGATTGTCTACAGTGAATTAGCAAGTACTGACTCAATGCCCTTAAAGAAAATCTGAGCTTGCATTCCTATAAACCTATGATTCCTACATTTTGTCACCTGGTTAGGGCACGAGCATGTTGCATATGTGTTTCTATTGATAGTCACCTTATTTTAAATCTGTTATTGATTCATTAACATTGAGTTCATGGCCAACAGCACTATAACTGAAACCGAAAAGAAACTTAACACACCCAGGGAGGCTCATCCCAGCATTCCTGTGCTCACAAACCTCTGAAAGCACTTTACACAATGCACAGGACAAATTTTAAGCAACAGAATCACAAATAAAAAGCTAAAAACATGCAAAAAGCAGGGCGCTAACTAGACTGTGAAAACAGCACCTGTTCACGACATGAGGGCTGAATCAAGAGATGGGAACAGGTGCTTCAGGCAACTGACTTTGCACCATTCTGAGCAAGTCTGAAAATTCTGGGAAAGCACCATGAGGGTCGTTTGCAAGGTTACAAACACAAATTAGCAAATAGATAATTTTGCAAATATGGCATCTGTGAGTGGCGAGGATCACTTGTATATTCATAATCTATCCACTTCCCACTGTTTTCACTGTTGTTTTAGCTGTTGCCCCAAGAAGAATGCAAGAATCTCTGCCCCTTTTATGAGTAGCTTGACATTCACTAGGTATTTGATAAACGTTTGTTGAACTGCCGATTGTGTGCATGACTGAAAAAAAAGTTATATAAAACTGAATCATGTTGTCTGGCATGGTATTCTAACGGCTGCATTCCTCACCTTACGTGCACCACAATCCCATATGGGCACTGGTTCTAATCCCAGTGGCCCCGCTTGTTATCCAGCTCGCTGCTTGTGGCCCAGGAAAGCAGTTGAGAATGGCCCAAGGCCTAGGACCCTACATACACGTAAGAGATGGGGAAGAATTTTCAGGCCCCTGGCTTGAAATCAGCACAGTTCCAGCCATTGCGGCCGCTTGGGGAGTGAATCAATGGATGGAAGATTTTGGCTCTCCTCCTCTCTGTATATCTGACTTTCCAATTAAATAAAATAAATCTTAAAAAAAGAAAGAACCACATTCACTTTGTGTCTCTGTAGTCTAGCCTGGACACAGGCTCATGTCATCCTTTTTTTTTTTTTTTCCAAAAATTGATGGCCAGGTTCTGGAATAGTATCAGAACATTATAATAAAACCCGTCTGTGGTCTCCATTCAAATCATATAGAGAGGCAGAGTGAGCTTTGCCAAACTGTTTGTACAGTGAGGTTCTCCCTCATCCCAATAAGATGAAGGCAATATCATGGTAAGAGTGGTAAAAAGAAACCAACACGTGTCTTACCTGACATGTTGCACAATACGACTTGAAGTTGTCTGCTGTGTTACTGTAGCACTTTTCATCCATAAACCAGTATTTTCCTAGGGAGCTATGTATGTGGATTGATTTAGTGCGAACGTAAGGACAGCATTTATTCTAAGTACCTACAAAGGTCATAAATATTACCTAACCTAATAAGAAATATCTATTTGCTTCTCCTGGCCTCAGTTCAATAATTCTCTTCCTGTTTCTGTTTCCAAGAAGTCATATTTTTGCTTTTGGAATCTCCTGTATTTTTCCCATTTGCTCCTTCATGTACTGCACTGGGATCTAGCTTCCCCCAGTGAATTCTCTAGGCTAAGATAAAAGTTAGCTTCATGAATAATGCAAACAGGTTAAAATGCAAATCTTTGAATTAAAGAGCTCTTAATTGAGCATTTCATTTCAACCCTATCTGCCTAGCCCAAAGAAGCAATCCTGGATTTACACTGTGGCCACAGAGAATTTGTTTGTGTGTGTGTATGTGTCTATAACCCAGAAATACTGTAACTTGGAAAATACCAAATGGTATGTTGGTTAAACAACATATTAGCAGTAAATGGGCTGAGAGGTAATAAGGAAATAGAGACACTTGTCTTGTATCACTTTGTGTTTTAGTGCCTAACTAGCCTCCACCATTTTTTGGAAATGAGGGCTAGAAGCTAAATGCCAGTAGATATAGCCTTACTGCAGTCAGACATCTAAGGAATTTAAAGATTAAATAAAACTCTTAGACTCTTGAATAGAAGATACTGCATTAATATCACTGCTGTTTGTTCTGTTTCACTTGCACTTTGAAAATATACTTTCTGGCAGCTCTTAACATGCAATTTTGTGTCAAAATATTTGTTGTGAATACTAGTGTTTTTTAACAGAATTTCTTTGGAATGCCATCTGATACAATATGCCTTCTTTTTGTTCAAATTAGTTATGTGGCTTTGGAGGATGGATTTATCTTGGAGGACAATAATTATGCCTGTCATGTCACTCCGTAGGGAAGGAATTATGATAAAAGCCCATTTTCAGTCCTCACTGTTCAGCTTGGCTTCTGGATGATACTGCTAAATTTTTTGTTGTTTAAAAGCATATCTGTAGGTTTGTTGAGATTCCTGTTTAGCAAAGTTTTAGGCTTTTAAAAGGGAGCATTTACACTTGTGATGTATTAAACTTTGCCAATCTTATCAGCCCCATTATGAGTATGATCTCAATCAAGTCCATTTGCTAGCCTCAAGGAATATGTTTTACACTGAATGTAAGTACTACTGGCCCTAATTTCTGTTTCCTTATTTCTATAGCAAATAAGTAGTCACTACATTTTGAAATGAGTATAAAGGTAGAGTTAAATAAAATTGGTGCCACTACAATCTGCTGTCTACCTACTTCCAGACCTGTACCATTGTGGAGCATGGGACTGCTTGTTTAGCTAGAGAATTCTATAACCCTGATTATTCTTTTTATGAAGCTTAGCCACTTACCTTTGCACTTCAGTTCAGATAAACACAATTATAACAAAATGAAACCAAAAATCCTATATCCCACTGCCTAAAAAGCAATTAATAAAGAGATATTAAAGGGAACTGTTCAAATGAAATAAATAATCCCTGGCTAGTCATGGGATAACGGATGATGTGTGATGCAAGATTCTGTGACTTGCAGTCAAGCTGTTGTTAAGTTTACTGAGACACCTTTTACTTCTGCAGTGTCAAATTTCTAAAGGAAAGGCAAGTATTATGGTGTGAATGAAAGAACTTCGATACATTTCACGCATGCTGCAGTCTCTCATGTTCTTCACTCACAAATAACGTTTGATTTCCACTTAAACTCTATTGTATCCTATAATCCATTTTTAAATACCAGTGAATTTTTATAGTTTTCCTTTTCATATACTTTTTAAAGAAACAGCTAATGAATGACAGGAGGAAGAAGAAATATCAAAACAGTTGAGAGCATTCTAAGGTGGTTTCCAGACTTGTTTTACAAACAAATACCCTAAGAGATTTAAAACATTTTTTGAATTAGTCTCCCTATTTATGCCTACACATAGTCAACCAAACTCAAGGTTAAGGGCAAAGTCCTCACAAGATTGATTTTACTTCAAATGCCAACCTTAAATTTTGGAGACCCTAGGGCCACCCTCACTTCTGACCCAGCTCGCTAAAATTTGGGATTTTCCTATGAACACTCAGTTTTAGATAATGCCCTAGGATGCCTCACAGAATCCAGGGAAATGCTATACTTATAATCACACTTTTATGATTACTTTACAAATTATAGACTGTTAAGGGAGAGCTGAATAGAGTAAGATCTGGAAGATTCCAAATACAAAGCTACTGACATCCTCAGAGATCTATTACCCACCTGGAATATTGATGTGTGATGGTATAAAGAGTGTCAAGAACCAGAGAAATTAACCCATACTTTTGGGTTCAGAAGTTCTGTTAGGGTTTCCTTATGATACAGGTATGAGCAATTGACTCATTGCCCAATTTGTTGGACTCAGTGTCTATCCTACCTTCCTCAGAGGTGAACCCAATATCATGTGATTCAGTGTTGGAACCACCTAATCACATAGACCTCTCTGGCATGGTCTATGTGGGCCTCTTGTAAACCATCAGGTGTACTCTAAGGGTTCTACCATAAAACTGGAGCTAATCACATGGGAAGATCCAGAGAGTTAGAGGTCGTATCAAAGCAGGAACAAAGACCAACAAATTCTTTATTATACTTGTCCATTAGTTTGTTCATAAATAACAATCACATTTTATAGTGTCAGTTTGAAAGGTACATTATTAAACACAAGAGAACGAAATACTAGAAGATATACTTAAGGGCAGGCACTTAACCTAGCAGTTAAGATACTAGTATTCCATATTGATGTGCATAGATGGTATATTCAGCTCTGACTCCTGACTATAGTCACAGTAATGGCTCAAGTAATTGAGTTCCCGACACCCATGTAGAAGATGCCTAACCCACTTCCAAACTTAGTGGGTATTTGGAGTGAATCAAAAGATTATATTTTTTGTCTCCTTGCCTCTCAAACAAGTAAATACTTATCTTAAAAGCAGGAATTTTAAAGGATTTTCTACATCATGTTGGAAGACAACATTTTTGCAAAACTGCCCTAAACCATCCCTTAATGGAGCTCCACGGGGCTGATGAAAATGGTGTGCAGTAACTACATCACTTCCTGACCTTGTCAGTACTGCTGTTTTCATCTATTCTCCCTATTGCCATCTCTTTTTTTCTTTGCCCTTGTTGACTGCCCAAGTTTTACTGTTCAAGAAAGTGATTTTGTTGCCATTGAAATGAAAAATAGTGATATAGCCCATGTGACAAGGCCATTTGACATAACCCTTCTGCTTCATCTAAATCCCCACATCATAATGTCAAAATGTTCTTTTTATTAGCAACTAGTATAACAGCTGTTTGGCATCCCCTATTCTATGCATAACCCCATCTCTGATCTCACTTGTTTCCTTTAGCACCACACCCTTTCTGACTCACTCAAGATCCAGACATGATCTTTATTTTATTTTATTTGAAAAGCAGATTTTTACACTGAGAGGAGAGACAGAAAGGCAAGTCTTTCATTTGCTGGTCCATTCCCCAAATGGCTGCAACAGCTGGAGCTGAGCTAATCCAAAGCTGGAACCAGGAGCTTCCCAGCCTCTCACATGGATACTGGGGCCCAAGGCTTAGGGCCATTCTGCTGTTTTCCCAGGCTGTATGCAGAGAGCTGGGATCAGATGTGGAGTAGCTAGATGCCAGTGTGTGCAGGCAGAGGACTAGCCTGATGCATCCCTACACTAGCCCAACAACATTAAAAATGATTTTCTTATCTGGCACTCAAGGGGTTAAGTATATTGAGCATGTAAGGGGTTAAGTATATTGAGAATTAGTTGTATCTATATCCCCCATCCTAAACCTAATGCTTTCTCATTCCATATCAAATTTAAACAACTTGAAAATATAGACTGTTAGCTATAATTGAAATCATTTCCTTATCATTTCATTTTTCATAAACTGTGAATCTAAATATGTATATTAACATGATAATTTATGTAAATCTCTTCTTCATATTTTATATTCTGGAGACAAGTCCTTTCTGAATTGACAGAGCACTGAATTTTACATCCTTTAACCTTGCAATATCTATTGGGAAAAAAAAATGACTTCATTTATGTAGCTGGATAGGACAACTTATCACAGAAAAAATTTTTCTGAAGCTGAAAGGAAAAGTTTCATTTTATTTAGAAATTCCTTCCATATAAAACCAATGGCAATATGAAGCTGGGAGAGGAAATCAGGCAGAAAGAAGGAAGTCATATGAGAGCAGGGTTATTAAAGCTCTATTTTGAGAAGGGAAAGAGGCAAGCAGGCTGGGAATTCTGATCCTGGTGAGAGGGGCTGTGAAAACTTTTCAAATCTTTCTTTGCAGTTTCTCGTCTCAAAGTTAGAGAAATCTAACAAAAGTAAATAGTGTAAAATCTTTTTTTTTTTTTTTTTAAAGATTTATTTTTATTATTTTTTCTTTGGAAAGGCGGATATACAGAGAGGAGAGACAGAGAGGAAGATCTTCCATCCGATGATTCACTCCCCAAGTGAGCGCAACGGGCCGATACTATGCCGATCCGAAGCCAGGAGCCTCTTCCGGGTCTCCCACGCGGGTGCAGGTTCCCAAAGCTTTTTGGGCTGTCCTCGACTGCTTTCCCAGGCCACAAGCAGGGAGCTGGAAGGGAAGCGGGGCTGCCGGGACTAGAACCGGCGCCCATATGGGATCCCGGGCGTGCAAGGCGAGGACTTAACCACTTGCGCCACCGCGCCGGGCCCAATAGTGTAAAATCTTAAACATGTGGCAGTCCTTAACCGTTCTCAACTTCACCTGTCTTTGAAATAAGGAAAGAGATCATAATGTTGGCTATAAAGAACAAAAGAGAAAAATCAAATGTACCTAGCATAGAGTAAGCACTAAAAGATTCTTTTAACTTTCAATTGATGTCAGACAATTGTTCTCAGTCCAGACTGTACATGAAAATTGCCCGGAGAGCTTTTGAAGACATATTAATCATCTATCCATTCAGTCTTGGCTATTGCAGCTCTAACATCAGGATGTTTATAAGATCTCCCAGGTTATTGCAGTGTGAGGTCATACTAAAAACTGAAAGCTTTTCTCAAGGACAATTTTTTTTTCATTGCATGTTATTGTAATTGGACACTCATGTATTCATCACATTCTGGTAAAGTACAAAAATATATGTTGTATACCTTCCTAATCTTTTGGATACCTCGATTTTACAACATGATTTTTAGAAATTCTGTGATTCAGTTAGACAAATGGCATACAGCCTGGGCCTGGACTGGGAACTCCAACTGAAAAATTTGGAACAGCAGGATTCTGATAAAAAGGATCTGTTCTTTGTAAGGATAGGACCTGCAGTTGATTCAGCTGCTGTCTGAAGCAACATGAAAAAGATAGGCCAAAACTCATGGGTAAAATGAGTGGTTTCCCTTGGAAAGATTAAGAAAGTAATGAGGAGAAGTGTTTCTATCAGAGGTTTTCATCAATGTTATCTAAACAAAGTTCCCAGGTTCCAGTGATCATCTTATTATTGGAAATGGACAAACAAAAATTATGTAGAAAAGGCTTCTACAGGCCTTCCGTAAGTATGTCATCAAGTATCAAATATGTCCTCACACATGCACTAGGCTGGTAATTTGCAATCAGCATATTCATCTTAGCCAACTTAGTGTTGAACAAGGTTCTCATGAATCTTGACATTGTCTGGAAAACTGAGTTGAGGAGATCAGGCATACACAGGCTGCTTCTTGGTTTCTGGTTTTGTTTTTAATGGGATACTTACACCAAAAAGAGGCAACACTGGCCTTGGAACTTTTTAAGCTTCTGAAATGCTGTGATAGAGATGTTCACATTTATTGCTTTCCAAATATCTAGTGGTTTTAAACGTGGATATGAAGTTCACAGTGTGCTGCATAGAACCTCATGAGATTGCATTCAGCCAACAAGGGTTCTTGTTTCTTGTTTTTGCAATTGAGAGGTCTCAGCATGGCAAGCACTGAGAGGAACCCAAAGGGAAATGTGCTACATCCTACTGTCTTTGTCTTCAGAATCTTTCGAGAAAAATAAAACCTGCAGTACCCTAATGTCTAGGCCACCGTCACACAATAGGTCTTCGTCCCAAGTATTGTCTCTCAGGCTCATCTTTCAGCCCTGGCCACCTTCCGTGGCCTCCATGTGACCAGGGCATTCATGCCACTACATGGCTTTTGGAGCCTCCATTCTCTGAAGTCTACCACTTAGAAAGTAGATGGGATATAATAATCCCATATTCCTTTCTTTATTGCATCCACACCAGCTTCCGAGCTGGTACTAAAATGTGCTCCTTGTGCCTCTGTTCTATCAGAGTGAGGGGCTTCTTTCTTTGTTTCTGACTTTGACAGTACCCTTCTTCCCCTAAAGCTCATTCCGCCTACATCCCTTCCCCTGATAATCAGGGTCAGGCAAGATGCTGACACAGGCAGGTGTTTCCTGCTAGTTGTCTTCCCTGCTTCTTTATCTGCTCAAAATCAGTTGCCTCCTTGGGGCTTCCCCAGCACATCCTCTTACATATTTCAGAATCACTTATTTCACTCCACTTTGTATTATCATTGTTCAGGTATCTATGTCTTCTAAAGGAGCTCTCAAGGAACTTTATGTTCAACATCAGTTTTCAGTAAATAAATGATGAGAAAAGTAAATGCCTATGTCCAACCTTTTTCTGTCAAAGTCCCCATTCTCTGATTGTTTTGATAATTTCCAGGAACTAATCAGAGTGAAACAATTCACAGATTATGTAAATTGATAAGTAAATTGATAAGGTAGGTGGCAACATTTGCATCTTAAAAGGAGAGTTTTATACCCAAACCAATTTCAGATTTCTGCAGGATTTATAAGTACAAACAGAAGGATATTTTGCTTGTTTCTGATTGAGACTAGGATAAAACAAAACGGAATCTTTTCTTTCCGGCAAGTGGCCATTGTCCTCTGTTAGGAAGTAAGCATATGGAGCAGAATCATTTTTGTGGAATGCTTGGGCAGCCCAACCCTGTCACCATCATTTTCAGTGAGCTCTGCAATATGTGAGAGTTAAGGAAAACAAAGACAACACTAAGGAGGGAGTGGGTTACGTGTTGAATATTTTAGCAAGGAGCCAGGAAGCAGCTGGCACAGAGGGTCAGCGTACACAGATGCACACGCACGTAGTTATCCTTGTAACATTTCAGCCACAACTTGTGGTAGCCGGAGCTTGACATGAAGGGCTTTGATTTATGACGCCTCATTAGCAGCCAGTACACGCTGATGCAATTCAGTTCCATGTTGCATAATAATTAACTCATCCATAAAGCACTCGTTTGACAGCTAAAATGGGAAGCAATATTTGTTTCATGCTACCTCTGCAGTCGCTGAGGGAATTCACAGAATTTTTCTGAAATCAAGACTGTCTTGTCTTTCTCCCTGAAATAGAGGAATGTTTCACATAGTTGTTTTGCAAATCTAATGTGCTAACAGATTCTGAAAAGATCTAAAGACTGCAGCATTTTGCACATGTGAGGATATTTTATCGTTTGAGTAATTGCTGTTGAAAATGACTTCATCAATTTTGTTTTTAGATCAGAAAATTGCTTGATGGGTTCCGTGAACTTGTTATCTAAGTTGTCCATCAGAAAACATAGACAGGTAGCTCATAGTGGGGAGGAGGGCTGAAACAGGGAGATTTTTGATTTTCTTATTGGTTTGCTTTAAGTCCCCCCATCCTTGTTAGGAATTAAAACAGCCGGAGCAGATCTGTCTATCACTGACCCAACACCAACGGCAGAATCTGCCATGGAAATGGGGGATGTGGTGATGCTTGTTAAGCTGCCTTGTGCATGCTGGCATCTTGTTTGAGGGCACGGGTTCCAGGTCTGGCTGTCTACCCATCCAGGCTGATGTTCCTAGAAAAGTGGCCCGAGTGTTTGGATCCCTGCCCCTCATGTGGGAGATTAGGATGGAATTCCTGGCTCCTGGCTTCCGCCTGCTCCAGTCCTAGCCATTGTGGCCATTTGGGGAGTTAGCCAGCTGAGGGAAGCTCTGTCTTTTTCTGTCTCTTTTCTCTTTCTGTCACTTTGCCTTTCACACACATAAATAAATGAATCTTTTAAAAAATTACATGTTTCCCTAATACTCTTTCTAATCAAATCTGTTCTTGATGCAAATTTCAACAATAAACATAAATTATGATAATTTTTGAAAAAGCTTTTAATAAAATTGCCTTCTGTAGCAGATAAACATATGAGCTATCCATTTGGTTGTGAATTTCAGAGAAACAATGCATACGTGTTTAGTGTAAGTGTTCTCACACTGTATTTGGAGACTGCTTGTACTAAGAAGTCATTTATCATTCATTTGAAATTCAAATATAATTGAGTGTCCTGGATTTTCTCTGGAAGGACTATTTCTTAGAGAGCTATTGATCTGAATAATGCAGATAATTTTTGGACACTGTAACATTTTAACACTTCTCAGTTGAATGTTTCTTCTACTTTTCCCTGACATCTGCCTCTCCCATAATCTAAAAGTCTCAGCTGGTATCCAAACACATACTATTGTTTACTCCAAATATTTATTATTTCTAGCAAAAGCATGTGGGAAGTTAGTACAAAGGAAATGGCTGTGTGTGGAGTTACTGGTATCCGTATGTTGCTATTCCTCCACTCTCCCCCATTCTTCCTCTCTCTCTCTCTGTCTCTCTCTCTGACTGTCTCTCTCTCTTTCTTATGTATATAAGTGTATATGTATATATGCTGGTTAACAATTTCTCTAGAAATCCTTTTTTATCCATGGAATTACGAAAGTCCTTTAGCTTTAAGGGAGGGGGTCATTAAGTTAACCTGTATGACAATTCCGGGGACTAAATCATTTGCTTTATAAATATTCAGCCAATACTTATTTTAGATTGCAGTAAGAGTTACAGTCAAAGCTTTGAAAAAGTGTCCAAGGCCTTAAATGACTCTAAATGAGATTTAATATTACCTAACCCCAACGCTTCTCCTTATCAAATAAATCCTTTCATTCATTCAGGTATTCAAATAGTTCATTTAACAACAACATTTTTTGGGTGGGAAAAATAAAAGTCTGTCCTGTTCTCATGTGTTACCCTAATGATAACTGTCATCTGAATTACAGAAGGGAATAATAGCAAAATATGAATTAGTGAGGTAAAGAAATTTTCCGCTATCTTTGCTACTCCAGCCCGCATATTTGTTAATATAGAGGATAGATTCTATAAAAAGCACAGAGGTTATACCTCATTATTCAGAAGAAATTTCAAGGGGAAATAATCCAGAGACAATGCTGGGGAAACAATAAGAACAGGAAAGATAATTAACTTGTCTGAGTATTAAAATTTGTGCAGGCTTTGTCTTTTGTGTTTCTCCTTGATATTATGATTGCCTACATTTGTGTCCTTCTCTCTGCTATCCTGATAACTTAAACGGGTCACAAAAATCCTGCCTCGTTTATTTTGTTGTTGTTGTTGCGGTTGTTTAGTGTTTTACCTGACTGGTAGCATGTGTGGGAATTATTTCAAAAACTCTGAGCATTGTTGCTATCGAATAGAATGTTTTAAAATTTGGAGACAAGTAAATAATTCAACTCAGTAGTTTTTGGGGAAAATCATATCTCTAATTTTGTTGCATTCTTTGTAACCTCAGCTTTATATTTTCTGAAAGATTTGCCTGTTATGTGTGTTTGCGTGTATTTATCTTCTAGAAATTAAATATGTACATAAGTATATGTGGAATATATATATATATATATATGTATATATACATATAGTATATGTGGAATAATGTGTCCTAGAAATCCATTTAGAAAGAATTAAGAAGGTATTAGAAATCATTATGAAGGGGATAGATTTAATTCTTCCAATTTATATTCCCCTTCCATAATTTAGTTATTAGGAAGTGCTTGAAGCCAGAGACTGCATTTCCCAGTGGATGCATGTGAGATTCTAATCCATAGAATGGGAGCTCATGAATCTGTGTATACCATGTCGGTTATGAATTGAATTTGTTTCTTTCATTCATGCTTTCCTCCCTTAAAAAAAAAAAGAATTTGAAAGGCAGGAAGAGGAAGGAAGACCTAAGCAGCTAAGAGGACAAGCAGACATCCACCGTGTTCTAATTTGCTCTTCAAATAACCACAACAGTGGGGGCGAGGCCAGGATAAAGCCAGGAGCCAGGAATTCAATCCAGGTCTCCCACTTAAGTGGCAGGAATGCCAGTACTTGAGCCAGCCTCCACTGGTCCCCAGGGTCGGTATTCACTGGAACGGAACTCAGAGCTGAGACACTCAGCCCAAACACTCCAGCATGGGCTGTGGGCTCATTAACCAGTGTCTTCACTGGTAGGCCAAATACCTGTCTCTGCTGTCCTCTTGATTGGCTTGGTGCAGAATGTTAGAAGCTCTGTGTTAAAGATGGTAGAGCCAGAAAATGGAAGGAGCGTGGAGTTCTAGAACAACACCTAGAGAGAGCTTTCCTCACCCTATCAATCAGAAACATTTATTTGGGCATTATTTGTGCAAACAGTGAAATTCTTTTATGTCTGAGCCACAGGCTTGTTTGAAAATGGCCTCATTCATAATGTGCTTTGTATACAAAATTTCACAGTATACCTATTCGATTTTGTTCCATTTTTCCTCCTGTAGAAGTTGTCATTCACATGATGTATTATTTCCTTTTTTTTTTCCAAAAAAGTATTGATGTATTTATTTAAAAGGCAGAATGACAGAGTTGTGAGAGAGACAGCCATTCCAATCCACCATTCACTGGTTCATTCCCTCAAATGGCCCAGCAGTGGGACTGGGTGAGGCTGAGCCAGGAGCCAGGAATTTCATCTGGATCTCCCAAGCATTCAGGACATCTTCCACAGCCTTCCCAGGGAATCTGAGTCAAAAGCAAAGTAGCCAGTGTTTGAATGCATACTTCGATATGGGCTACAGGCTTTGCAAATGGCAGCGTAAGCCATTGTGCTGCAACGTTGACCACACAAACAATGCTTACGTTTCTCCTCCCATTTTTAATGTTATGATTCAGAAAAGTTATTGTTTTGAGAAGTTGTTATTCTTGAAGAATTTAAAAGTGGTTGTTCATTTTGTGAAGTATACATCCTTCCTAGTTTTGGGAATGGAAAAAAAAAAAAGGCTAGTTGCTCAATTTGCAAAAGAAATAGCCATGTAAAAGATGCATCACAGGGGAATACAATTTAAACATGCAGCAGCAGTATAAGTCTGTCGGAGGAAGCAGACCTTGCTTGAGGCGGAGGAAGAGGCATCCCAGAGAAGGAAGCTTTGAGTTGGGTCTTAGGGGATGAATGTGAGGTTTGTCACTGAACGGAATCACCCCGTGTAACTTTTCATTCTGTGTTCAATGGAGATGGGATATTACATTTGATATACTATACTGGCTTGGTATTTGAACACTGACCATATGCATCAGGAATGACTTATGATATTTTTTAGATTCGTGATGAATGGTTTTAGGTATTTACTTTGCCTTTAATCATTTTTTTTACTTCAACAATCATACTCTTACAAATTTTTTAAGCCTGAGAGTTTTTTTTTTCTTCAATTCTTTTAGCTGCCTGGAACTTATGGTTGTATGGAGTAATCATAAATAAGTTATGTCAACCATTATTAATCTATACTTAATAATTATTTGTGCATTCATTCATTTCACACCATATTACAATTTATTGAACTGAGAGACTTAGTTACAGTCCAAAGATCTCTATTCTACCTCATCCTTCTATCTTTAACACATATCACATAATTTTGACAGCTGCGCTTTATGATATATTTTTATATGACAGAGGAAGCTCCGCAGTTCGGCCTTCCCTCCTATTCTTTGCAGTTCAAAGATGTTCTGTCTGGCAAGAGATGGATTCCCAAGTGTCAGAAGTGTAGAAACTAATAAGAGGAATGAAAAGGAATTGAGAGGTTGCAAAAAGAAGTAAGAAGAAATAGTGTGCTTTGTGATCGGTGTTTCTTTCTCCTTGCTACTGTGAATGCTTCAGGGGCACCAATCCCATTACTCTTTCTAAGTCTGTTTAAGCCTCGAAAATAGATGCTTGATGTATGTCTTGAATCCGATCACCGGCTGGCCTTGGCCCATTTCTTTGCAACTCAGTCACTCTAAGAATCTGTTAGGGAAGAATTGCATTCAGCAAATGTAATAGATCTGGAAACTCTAAGAAATATTTATTATAAAACATTGCAACTCAGGTTAAAAGGGCTTTGAAAAAAAGAAGAAAATAAATTGGGTTTCTGGCTCTTGAAAACAACTGAATAGATCTTGTTCTTTTAATATATGTGAAAATCACTTCTGCAGTTAGGAGTCTTCTGAATCAGATTGTAAATCTTTCGCTTTTTACCTTATGTGGCTTATGTTTTCATTTAAAAAAAGAAGCTTAATTTATGTTAGATGTCAGTGGGTGCTGTAGTTGTGTTATTTAATTGTGCTGTCGTGTGTACAACTTGACCATTATTCTCTTTGTGGGTCTGTACTGGAGTTGAGCAAAATGACAATGAATTAAAATCATAAATAGAAAGGAAAAAGTGAGTGTTGTTTGTTCACTACCATATCTTCAGGACTAAAGCAGTGGCTGAAGACAGATGGCAGGTACTCAGCAGCTGTGGAGTGATAGCAGCGGTTCAAGCATGATGCACGACCAGCCAAGCAGTTCTGTCCAGGGGTAATCCTGGGCCTGAGTCGGGGAGACCTGGAGAGCGGAGCAAACAGAACTGTAAGCAGAGCAAGGTGAGGGGTTTGAACAGAGGCCAGGAGTGGTGGTGTGTGCTGAGCAGGGATTTAGACTTCCTGAGCCTAGGGAATCTGGTAAGGTGACACCGGGTCCACAACAGCAGAGCACATGTGAGACTCCATCATTTCATCAATTTGTGAAAGTCCATTGATGTCATAAATTAATTGCTTATATTAGTAGTGATGACTCTGTTCATGCTGATTATATTCTATAAATGAAGAGCTTGTTGTGCCTGGCTTGATTATGAAATACAGTGTTTGCTTTTTAGGATGGGACCAACTCTGTCTCATGTGGGGTCTAATTCCTCATGGGATGGGAGTCCCATCTTAGCTTTAGCAGCCAGGCTGGGGCCCTAGTACCAGACTTGAAGGTTCTTTCCTATTTAAGGGCATGGCAGGTGCCTGAACTCCACAGGCTGGCTTTGTGGCATTCACCCTGGGCAGGGGGTGTGGATGTGGAGTGGCAGCCCAGCCCCTCCAGACTCTCCCTGTAGCTTCTTTGGGAAGAGAAGCAGAGAGGAGGCTCAGTTTGTCCCTGTACCCGACTTGGGTCCTTGGGCTTCTCTGTATGGGAGTGGTGCTGGCGCCCCCTGCCGCTGGGCCCTGTACCGGCGGCGGATGGCACAGCAGGCGGCCTTAAGGATTAGTATGGTTTACAGACACCTTCATTTGTATTTCTTGGGGAGGGGGCGTCTCTAGGGTTAACAGGCTCCTCCTTCCAGCCCTGAGAACTTGGGGGTTTGAGGAGTAGGACAGATAAAGGCTGCTGCTTCACTGTTTTTTTTTTTTTTAGATGAAGCTGCAAATTAACAATTTAAGTATAGATCAGAGATATAATTGTTGATTTTTCCTTCACTTAAAGCCTTTTAAACATTCCTTCTCAGTTCCACTTCTGACCTCTTGGGCAGAGTGAAGCCAAGTAGATATGGAAGTCAGTATGCCTTTTATTTTTAACTCAGAATGGCATTGAAAGTATTTAGAATTCTAGACATTTCTTAAACTGGTAATGAAATCGATGCAGACATACAAACTTTTCCATTTTGCTCAAACTCTGGTACATTAAAACTAAATTCAGATTGCTGCATGCTGTGTAAATTTTTTTAAGGATAAAATTTTCTAACTATTAGCTTTCAATTTCCTGAAATCTGAAAATGTTTGGCAATAAATCTGCTCAGCAGTACCGGAATAAGGGCACCTATTACTATACCTTCAAAACAAAGCTGCAGTTCGGTGCTTAGAGAAGACAAAGATACCAGCTCCTAATGGTTTGTGGGAAATAAATCAGAGCATAACTAATCACGGGTACTCCCAACAGGATTGTGTCCCAAAGAGATATCCTTGGAAAGCTGTTTTGGGATTGTTGTAGGCAGAATAGGTCAAAAATCATAAGTGCAGAAAATTCATGGAACTACCGAAAAAAAAACCCAATAAGTTGGCCTAGAAAAAGACATTATGGATATTTGCATATGTTCACCTCAGATCTGATCTTTAAGATTTTATGATTTGTTTTCAGGGAAGCCAGTCAACGGAAATTCTCAGTGAAGTTCTTTTAGCTTGATTATAAATGATAATTTGATTACTAATAGACTTTCTCCCACTTTTAAATGAAATACCAAATAAACAAGAAATAATATAGCTTTGGGGAAAAGCATAGAGAGTTCTGGAATTCCTATATTCTTCTTGCTCAATTGTATTACTTTTCATCTACTACCTAAAATGCAGATTTATTCATGTTTAAAATATAGTGTGCTGTTTGAATAATGTAATCATCTACTAGCTTGCCAAAAGATTGAATTATGGAAATTCACTACCAATCTGAAAATAGTTATTGATGATCTAACTGCATGTAGAGAATTAGACTAAATGCCTCATGACAGTTGCAATGAAAATCATCACCTCAGGATCCTGGGCAGGGGCAGTTGGAACAGGGACCTTCTACAAAGAAAGGGGATCATAAAAAAAAAAATGTACATGGCTATTGGAAAACTGGTGAATAGGATGTTTTGTGCCTATTTAAGATTCCTCCAAGATTCATAAATATTCATTGAATCAATTAGTTATTTGAAGCTTAATGTTTTGCTGAACAAAAATAATTAACTTCTACGGTGGGTGTCCTGTCAGAAGCCTGTGAAAGAGACGAATTGTGGTTATCAGTTCGATCTTTCTTTTTAGCTGAACTACAGAATTAGCTTTGTTAAGCCCCTACCAAGAAAAGCAAGATTTTTAAAATGTAAGATAAAGATCTCAATGACACATGCTATTTTATAATTCTTAACTACTGAATTTTATGAAAAGGCCATAGATAGTCTTTACATACTCTCATAAGCAGTCAACCTTTAGCTATGCAAACTGTTATTCTCTTGGTTCCCTAAAATTGTTTTGGTCCAAAACTCATCTTGCACCAGATACTCCCTCTTTCTCTCCTCCTTAGTTGTCTTTCAAGGCAAGAAGAAACTTCTGAGAATCTGAAAATGTCAATGTTATGGAAAGCTGGGACCAGAGAGTTGCCCTATAGTGAAGTCAATAGCTGAATCAGCAGGAAGGGCAGGAAGGAAAGCCCTCCCTGACTGGCCCTACCCATGAAAGGCACCAAATTCACAAGAACCGAGCAAAGCAGGTGCAGCAGCAGATGGCAGCAGCCCTGTGGCTGGTGCCAGGGAGAAAGCCCCCATCCCTGGGCTAAGGTACAGCCATGGAGAACGAGGCACAGAGCACAGACCCACCACTTCCCATGCCCCAAGCTGTAGTCCTGTCAGTGTTACCACATTGAAAGGGTTTATTCCCTGTTGGAGGAAGAAGAAAAATAGTTGCTTGCCAACTGTAGTGGGTCAAGATTTGTCATTCGGCAGCAGGGCAGTTTTGGGTTGGGGTTAAGGAAAAGTGAGAGAAGCTTTGAGAGGGGAAAGACAGAGACATGCCTAAGACATTTTAAACTTTCCAACTGAAGAAGCCCAATTCTGGTCCTTTTGGGGTTATTCCGCTTGTCTATTTTATGAAAAGTACTCCATACAGTCTTGCACTTCACAACACAATATTATATTCTGTTGCACTTCACAACATATTATTATGTAATGTCCATTTCATTAACCAAAGTCTTACAGAAACTATTGCTCTGTAATTTGTGTAACCAAATTTATGTGATGGTTGTGACTGAGTAGCATTCTTAATGGAGGGCTCAGTGTTCTATTTCTAGTTTGGCATTACCTGACCCAGGTAGGCACTTGGACTGGGTATCAGGTAAATGTTTGCTGAAAGGAAGAGAGGTCAGTATGAACATCTTGCCACACATTAAATGCGTATGGCCTAGAAACAATGGAGTAAGGAATAAAGAGATGATGTTTGCCTTTGTGATGTAGCATCGACTTCCCCACACATTGAAAATTAGTGGGGAATGACCCTAGACCAGGTATAGCCAGGACCAATATTCACGCAACTATATTAGCCAGGAAAAACTGTAGTGGCAAGGAGGAACCTTTGATTGATGTTAATTCACATTCATTGTACTAACATTAATTTTGTTAATTTCTTGAGTTTTTAAAAATTTAGTATGTAATATTTGTACATGTGAGGGGTACAGTACAGTATGTCATTGCGTGTAATTAGCATAAATTGACCAAATAGGCAGTTAGCAATTCTGCTATTTGTGTACCTCTCTGTTCTGTTTTCTGTGCCTCCATTTCTTATATTTGAGGAAGATTCTAGAGCTCATCAGGAAAAAAATAAAAGAATAATAAATTGCACAGAGTCCTGCCCCCTTTTGTGGTGGGTGGAGTTTCTACCAAAGCCAATAATGCCTCTTCTGTCAGTTAAATTCCAGGCTACATAGGCAAAGAAAAGAAAGAGAAAGAAAGAGAGAGAGAATGAGAGAGAGAAAAAGAAGAGAAGAAAATGATCCAGATTGGTTTTAAGATGCTGAATTTGAGAGGTGCAATTGCAGTTGACAGCCAATATGTTATGGACTGGAAGCCATGCTCTGATCACTTACGCAACAACCCCAAAAGAATAACAGTTACACAGCCTGTTGACAAAGGGGGCGGTCCTCCTCAAGAGGATAACAGAGGGGGGCACATGTGGACAATTTCCACAGAAGTGCAGTGACAGTGCTAGTGGTTGACTTCTTATTCCAGAGCAGTACCTTTTGATGTCCTGATTTAATGTGCTAGTAAACCCGAACTAACCTGATGTAAAAAAATAAAAAGCTTAATTGGCTAGTTCCATTTAACATCTCTCTTTCTTTTGTGGTGTTTGCATCTGATGTAGACTGTTGTTCCTTAGGGCCGGATGCACTTTGTGCATTCTGTATTGTGAAATGATGTTTGTGTTTGGGGGAACAGTTATAAAGGGTACATCACTCCTGATCACTGTGCGGCTGCACACAGCAGTGAACTGTATCTGCGTTGGCTGCTGCAAGACGGTGTTTCAGACGGGATCAACCTGCGTGTCAGGACTGGGGGCAGTGGGACTGGACAGGAGCAGCTGAGGACAGAAGGAAGATTGATGGCAGCCTCCGGGCAAGGGAGTGCCTATGTCCAAGACTGTGATGCAGGAAGAAAGCTGCTTCTCTGTGGGAACCTGTATCTAGGCAGGGACAGCAGGGAGTTTATATCTCATTTCTGCTGGGCAGCATTTGAAACCCAAAGAACTGTTAAGTATGCAGACTGCTGGATACTATCTCATATTCTCATTTTTAATTTTCAACTGATTCTCAACATGTAAAAATAAGACAGGTTTTTTTTTTTTAAAGATTTATCCACTTTTATTGAAAGGCAGATATACAGAGAGGAATATCTTCCACCCAATGATTCAGTCCCCAAGTGGCTGCAACAGCTGGAGCTGAGCCAATCTGAAGCCAGGAACTTGGAGCTTCATCCAGGTCTCTCCTGCAGATTCAGGGACCTAAGACTTTGGGCCTTCTTTTTTTTTTTTTTTTTTTTTTTTTTTTTTTTTTTTTTTTTTTTTATTGTTGCTTACATTGTATTATGTAGTACAGTTTTATAGGCGCTGGGGATTCCCCCCACCCCTCCCATAACCCTCCCCCCATGGTGGATTCCTCCACCTTGTTGCATAACCATAGTTCAAGTTCAGTTGAGATTCATTGCTTGCAAACACATGCCTAGCATAAAGTTCAGCGTCTTATTGTCCAGATAAGTTCAGTGGCCTCTTGGGGAGACCTTCTATGGTCTGAAGATAGGTCTAACAGAGTAAAGATCCAATCTACATGGATAAAAGACCTAAACCTACATCCAGAAACCTTCAAACTCTTGCAGGAAAATGTAGGAAATACCCTGCAAGACCTAGGAGTAGGTTCCGACTTTCTAAGAAGGACACCAAAAGCAATAGCAGTTGAGAACAGAATAAACAAATGGGACCTCATCAAACTAAGAAGCTTCTGTACAGCAAGGGAAACAATCAACAAAGTAAAAAAGCAACCCACAGATTGGGAGAAGATCTTTGGACTTTGGGCCTTCTTTGACTGCTTTCCCAGGCCACAAGCAGGGAGCTGAATGGGAACAGGGCTGCCAGGATTAGAACCAGCCTTCATATGGGATCCTGGCACTTGCAAGGCGAGGACTTTAGCACTGAGCCCAAAATGAGACAGTTTTAAAGATTATAGTGCAAAAAAAGATTTAGCATTGTAAACTGTGAAAACTCACCGAATCTTCTTGAGTGAAATAATTTTTATTTACTGTGATTGTCCATTTTGACATTTTCACCCTCTTGTTGACATTTGATTTGGAAATAAATTTTATTTTGTAAGTTGCAGAAGTAAAAATGATCTAAATAATACCCTAGAGCTTTGATTCAGAATCACTTATTGTTAGTATCTCACACAGCTGATTTTGCAATTTATTTCTTTTCCCTTCTTTCTTTCTCATATATGCATACACAGACATGTATATGTGCACACACGAATATATGTGCACAATAAAAATGTTAATATCATAGGCATTTTTTTCTGAATGATTGAGCCTGAGTCATTTACAGCATGGCCTGCAGACGTCAGTACCGGTCTCTTAAAAATATAGATGTTCTCTTTCCCAAACCCAGTTGCAATTGCCCATTTTAGCATATCAGACATTCATAGAATATTCTTATCCACTTTTCTGCTTGAGTGTTGGTCCTCTGTAGCATCCTCCCCTCTGGCACAGGATGCAGTCTCTTGTTAGATATGCCTTCTTATTTGCCATGTCTCTCTAGCCTCTTTGGAAACAGGATATTTTTACAGTCTTTCTTCATTTTCTTTTTACTGACGTTGACATTTTGGGAGGCTAGAGTTCTGTTGTAACAGAGCTGGCCTCATTTGCAGTTTGTCTCCTTCCAGGAGATGCATTCTCTCTTGGAATATTGCAGAGATGGTGATGTGAGGAGGTGATGTGTCCTTCTCAGTATATGACAACTGGAGACACACTATGTCCATCTGCCCCTCGTGCCCGGTGTTGAGTTTAATTCCCCAATTAATAGTTTTCTGAGTTCCCCAGAGGTAGTTATCGTACAGTTTTCACTGCCACAGCCACCAGATAGTCTCGTTGGAAGCATTTTAGAGCTCTGCTTGCATCTAGTTGCTCATCAAGATTTCCCTCTAGAGTTAACATCCACTGATGAATCTTTTCTAATCCAGTCTTACTGAAACAATTGAAAAATCATGTTTCCAATTCTGATATTCCTCCCACATTGGCCATCAAAATTATTCTTCAGCAGAACTTTCTTGTTTATCTGTTTGTGTGTAAATGCATGGAGTAGTTTTGGTGTTTTCCCTATGTTTGCAGTCTCTCCTTCCCTGTCCCTCCTCTCCTTCCTTCTCTCTCTCACTTTATCTCTCTCTTTCTCACACACGTACACACACACCAACACATACACACACAGAGGACATCTACCGAATCGTTTACCGTAGACATTTTCAACAGAGAAATCTGGAACTCTGCAGGAAAATATTTTCCACTTGTATTCCTTAGGCTTTTGTGTTGATTTAATTTTTTTTTAAATGAACATTTTATATTTTCTAATTCAGAAAGTCTAATGCAATGTTTGTTTTAGTCAAATGCATTTAGGTATTTATCTGAAGAAGCTCAATTTATCTGATATTAGTGAATTTTAACCTAATAGTTACATAATTTTTTACTTTTATTATGCATTAAAATTATACAATTAATTATTTTATACCTATAAATAAATTAAATCCAGTTTGTAAAAATAAGGTGACAAATGTATTAAATGCGTATTTTGAGAAAAAATAGGTCAACTTCCAAGATCTTGTTTGATGTAAGAACTTTATCTGTTTCCAAGGCAACCAACACCCACCTTTAAAGCTTAGCTAAGTTAGTTCCTCTGTTCTTCATTGTGAATGCTCAGCTCTTTGCAGTTTCTATTGCAAACCTTGAACTTAACACATACACACACCCACTTGACCTTTTTTTTTTGCTTTCCTTCAAGGATAAAAGATAAAACACAACCACACATGTGCTATTTATTGCAGTTGTTTCTTCATCTTTTGTTTTTCAGAGACGATAAATGATGACCAGCAAGCGTTACATCATTCTCTGTAGGAAGAACCATATTAGTTTTATATGAACTCCCCAGAAACTGTTCTTTATGATCTCCATTTTTATTTGTGTTGTTATTTTTTTTCTCCAGCATTGACGTTAAAGTCCAAGATTAAGTAAATAATGTTTACTGAAATGGTATTACCACTTTGTTTAACTTGCTAAAGCAGTGCTTTCCAGTAGAAATAACCTGTGTGGCCAACATGCAATTGTTCTTTTCCTAGTGGTCCCGTTTGAAAGTCGAAAGAATCAGGTCAGATCATTTCGGATTTATTTTATTTTTTAAAGGTTTATTTTTTATTACGAAGTCAGATATACAGAGAGGAGCAGAGTAAAAGATCTTCCATCCGATGATTCACTCCCCAAGTGATCGCAACTGCCATTGCTGTGCCGATCCGAAGCTGGGAACCAGGAACCTCTTCTGGATCTCCTACTCGGGTGCAGGGTCCCAAAGCTTTGGGCTGTCCTTGACTGCTTTCCCAGGCCACAAGCAGGGAGCTGGATGGGGAGTGGAGCTGCCAGGATTAAAACCAGCGCCCCTATGGGATCCTGGCGCGTTCAAGGCGAGGACTTTCCACCGCACCGGGCCCGAATTTATTTTATTTGACCCGTAGATCTAACCACTGAGCTGTTGAGCTGGACCTAAGTTTCATTTTTAATTGTTTTCTTTACAAATAAGAGGGAAAACTTTTGAGCAATATTAAAACAATCCTTATTTTGGGGATGGGTATATATCAAGTTTTGGAGTGGCTTTGTAGAACTCAACTCACAGATCTGCACTTCAAGGATGCAGAAATGCAGCATCCAACTTTGGAGCCTGGCATGGTGGCTAAAGTCTTCATCTTACATACACCGGGATCCCATGGACACCAGATTGTGTTCCAGCTGCTCCACTTCCCACCCAGCTCCCTATTTGTGGCTTGGGAAAGCAGTAGAGGACAGTCCAAAGCCTTGGGACCCTGCACCTACATGGGAGACCCGGAAAAAGCTCCAGGCTCCTGGCTTCAGATCGACTCAGCTCTGGCCATTGTGGCCTCTTGGGGAGTGAATCAGTGGGCAGAAGATCTTTCTCCTTGTTTCTCCTTCACTCTGTAAATCTGACTTGAATAAAATAAATACAACATTTTTTTTTTTTAAAAAAAAGGATCAGACTTTGGAGATGATTTCTTTCAGTCACTCCAATATCCTGAGGACTAGCGGTCTCAGCTTCTGTGGTTTAGTTTCCCTTCCACCCCTTTGGATGTAGCCTCTGTCCCATGCAAGTAAGATAACAACCTTTAGTTACTAATGCATGGCCATATGCTCAGCTGGCCGCGATATTTAGAAAGGTGGACAGAGACATGGAACTGAGGGAATGTCCAGCTCTCCATGCGAGAGATACCTCTACTGAAAGACACACGGGACTGTTTTGTTCCTAGTAAGTTTCTCTCATTGAGAAGCATGTCACTTTTAACCCCCAAGCTACTTCCAGTTTGCAATTTGATTTACTTGGTCCTGGCACAACGGCTCAGTGGCTAAATTCTCGCTTTGCACTTGCTGGGATCCCTTAAGGGTGCCAGTTCATGTCCTGGCTGTTCCAGTTCCCATCCAGCTTCATGCTTGTGGCCTGGGAAAGTAGTAGAGGACAGCCCAAAGCCTTGGGACTCTACACCCACATGAAAGACCTGGAAGAGGCTCATGGCTTTGGATTGGTTCAAATCAGCTCAGCTCTGGCCATTGCAGCCACTTGGGGAGTGACCCAGCAGATGGAAGCTCTGTCTCTCTGTCTCTCCTTCTCTCTGTAAATCTGTCTTTCCAATAAAAATAAAATAAATCTTTAAAAAATTGATTTACTTGATCTTGGAATGCCCCCTGCCATTAAGATTCATTTGAGCTAGAAAAACCCTCAGAATAAAATAAGTTCCCACGCTTTTTTTGTCAAGTTCGTGTATTTGTTTGAGTAGAAGTTACAGAAAGATTGAGAGAAAAAAATGGGAGAAAGGGAGGGAGAGAGTGTGTTTCCATCTGCAGTTTCACTGCTCAAATGTCAAGGGCTGAGCTAGGATGAAGCCAGGAACCAAGAACTTCATCTGGGTTTCTTAGATGAGTGGCAGAGGCTCAAATACTTAGACCAACTTCTGCTACTTTCCTCGGCACATTAGCAGAGACTGGATCAGAAGTGGAGTATACTGCTTCCACTGGAGGTTAATTCCTGTATCCTGGGGTCCTAATGTAGGTGCATTGAGGATTATGTCTTCATTGTTTATGGGCAGTACCAATAGCAGTTAGATGTGGACACTTACTATCTCAGGTGGTTATAAACAATCCACCTCTTACGGATGGTTGATTAATGAATTACATCAGAATTTCTTGTTACATTAGGTACAAGTAAGTATGAAGTAACACTGATTAACATAGAGTAAGATCCATATATGATATCTCTAGATATTATATTATGTTATGTTATAGCAAACATATGATATCTGACATTTTGGGATTGGCTTATTTCTCTTAGCAAAATGGTCTCTAGTTTGGCCCATTTGGCCACAAAGTAATGCATTTTATTTTTTTTAATTGCTTGGTAGTATTCATAGTGTAGACGAACCACAGTTTCTTTATCCAGTCCTCTGTTGATGGGCATTTAGGTTGCTTCCATGTTCTTGCAATTGTTGATTGTGCTGCAGTAAACGTTGAGGTACATGTTGCTTTGTCGTATAACAAGTCTTGGATATATTTCTAGAAGTGGTATTGCTGAGTCATATGGTAGGTGAATTTTTAATTGCCTAAGTGTTCTCTATACTGACTTCCATAGTGGCTGCACTAGCCTGCATTCCCACCAGCAGTGAAGTAGAGTGCCCTTTTCTCCGCAACCTCACCAGCAGGTGTTGTTGGTATTTTTCTGTATATGGGTGATTCTTTCAGGCATTAGGTGGAACCTCAGTCTTGTTTTTATTTGAATTTCCCTTGTTGCCAGAGGGCTTGAGCATTTTTTCATGTGTTTGTTAGCCATTTGAATTTGCTCCTTTGTAAATTGTCCGCCCATTTCCTGTGCCCATTTCTTGACTGGTTTGTTGTTTTGATGTTATTGCTGTTCTGGAGCTCTCTGTATATTCTGGAAATTAGCCCTTTTCTTCTGTGTAGTGTGTAAATATCTTCTTCCATTCTGTTGGTTTCTTATTTACTTTGTTGATTGTTTACTTTGCTATGCAGAAACTTCTTAGCTTGATGTAATCCCATTTGTTTATTTTGGTCTCGACTTCTTTTGCTTTTGTGTTTTTCTAGGAAGTTTTTGCCCACACCTATGTCTTGCAGAGTATGTCCAACTGTTTCTTCCAAAAGTTTGATGGTCTCTGGGTGTAGGTTTTGATCTTTAATCCATTTAGATTTGATCTTTGTGTATGGTGAAAGATGTGGGTCTTGCTTCTTATTTCTACATGCTATGAACACATTATGATCCTAGAGGGGAGAACAGAGGGGAGGGGAGGAAATTTGGGGGAGAGGGTGGGAAGAGCCCATGCCAACTAAATTGTATCAAAAACAATAATAATTCTCAACAAACAAACAAACAAAGAAACAAACAAAGAAGTGGAGCATCCAAAACTTGAACCAGCACTCATTTGGAATGCCATCATCACAGGTGGAAGCCAAATGCCCTGGGCTGCAAGGCCGCAGACCTCCAGTGTAAATGAATGCATTGTCAGGCTTGGTGACACTCCTCCATTCTGTCGGATTGCTTTTTTGTTAACAACAACAACAACCAAAAAACTACTAATTTAACTTGGCACATTTGCAATGTCTTTCCTTTCATACCTGCAGTAAGCAGTTTATATTTGGAATTTGGATTCTCTTAAAATGATCTATTTCTAGGGACTGCAGCAGTGAGCTTTTGTTCTCTATGCTGGTACGACCTATGATCTGTTCTTCTAACAGAAGTAAATATTAAGCAGAATACAAGCCTAACTCCCTTTTTCCCCCATGTATTACATTGCTATAATTTTAAATCACTTTTTAAAATGTGATATTGTGCTTAAAGATTCATTGGTTTTCTTCAAGACTGTCAGGAGAATCCACTGGAAAACAGGAGACATTTTGCAAGACAATATGAAGAGATAATATGATCAAACAGCTGAAGATGATGTGCTGCTTGGGGAAAGCATAGTCAGTGCGGAATAGACTTGTGCTGTTTCTAGCCAGGATATTCTGCTTTTAAAGTGAAAAAGTCCCAAGTACAACATGCCTTTGAAGGCCTAAGTTTCAAAAAGTTAGGCTATTCCTGGTCTACTTTGTTAATTTCCACTTGCTTTGGTTTACATTTCTTTCAATTTGCTTTGCAGCAGATACGAGAAGAAAAGTCATGTAGGAAGACTTTACTATAAGATTTCTCCTTTTTAATTGTGTTGCCTCTTTATAAAAATGTTACTTGTTCACTTTAGATCTATAAGAAACATAATGTGTAAATGAGAGAGTCCAGATACTTCTAACTTTATTGCCATAATTATCTGTTAAACTACATTCCTATCTCATTTCATAGTTAGACATATCATCAAATGTGAATGAAGTCCTATCATTTTGTAATGTTATCTGCAGAATAAATCACCGAAAATACTTCGTGTCAATACAGACATTTTAATGACTATACAATAGCCTGCAATGCAGGCACACTGTTTTCCCATGAAACCACATGATTCTGAAATAAAGTGCAGAAGTGAGACTGCAGATACAAGGCAAGAATCCAGAGACAAAGCTGTGTTATAGAATCAAATACCACTTTGGGAAGGGATAATTCTTTCAAGGAAGGAAATGATCAAATTAGGAGGTGGGAATACCCAAATCTCCTAGAACTTCCAGAAGGGGCATATTGTTATCATGAACATGATAGTGAAATTCAGGTGTGAACCACAGGGCATTGGTGGGGTTCAGCATCTGAGAGATAGACAGGACACAGCTAAAGGTAAAGGCTGAGGCTTTTGAACTAAATAAAGGCTTGCTATAGAGAAACAAAGGCAACGAGACATACTAAGTGGGACATGCAGATAAACAGAGCCTCGAATGTGCAAAGTGTAGGTTCAGCTCCTGGCTGACATCCTTTGGTCCCCATAGACAAAAAACATCAGGCAGGGATCTGACTTCATACAAACAAGGAACCGATCTAGGTACCACTGAGTTTGAAAAAAATAAGCAGGAGAAGGCCATTGAAAGATTAAAGATGGCATTTTGAATCTGAAGTCCAATTGTCAGCCCATGAAGTCATATGACCAGGGCGGAGATCTGGTGCAGGGGCTATGATATCCCTCTCATGGAAGTCACCAACCAGCCATCAATCCTTATCATTCTTTGTCACTCTGCCGTTTAAATAAATACATTTTGTAAAATAAAGAAAATCATTGTGTCCAGTGATGATGCTGTTAGTATTCATTCTGTCATGTTAATTATAATTATCATTGCTGGGTTGTTTCTATGTAAGTTAATTATTCACTTCAACACAGACTAATATGACTAAGGAATAGTATGGTAATTATTACCGTGTTCTACCCTGGGGTAAGAGTAGAATGTTTAATTAGTGAACCAGCCTTTCTCTTAACTCAATGGATAATTCATTGATTAAAAAAGAAATGTGTGTGATATAGCAGGAATGTTAGGTATTGTCTCCTGCTAATGGATTATCCAAATCACTTGGAGTGGAAAAGAATTCACTGTCTACAATTCAGAGATGATATTGGCAAAGCGACAGAATAAGCGGCCAAGCAGCTTGGCATAGTGTTCAGTCTGGATGACTGACAGTATGCAAAGGAAAACGATGGCTTTATGGGATTTGATGGAAGGCTAAATCCGGTTCAGGTTTTCTTCCAAATGACTGATTTCTTTCCTTCTGCTGTTTTATATTTTTGAGCATTTTTTGAGTACCCCAAATTATTCTAATAATTGACATTTTGCTATTATTTAAAGATCATGGGATTTATTCAGAGCTTCATTAGGAAGAAATAAAATGAAAAAGCAACACTAAATTTTACTGTATTTCACAGAACAGTTCAGATATGCTCCATAATTAATATTAATTACCATAATTAGTCATAATTATTTTTACTGTTGGACTTTCTTTGTATGCATGTGAAATTTATAGGAAGCAACTGAAGACTGTTTAGTTGAAGAATATTTTACATTCTGAAATATACACTTTTATACACTTGCACACAGAAAAACATACCCAAAGAATAACTAATAAATTCACACTTTTGGATTAAAAATGACTAAAATATTTTAAAATACCCTGTATGTTTTAGAAGATTAAAAAAATGTCTCACTGAAAATGCATCTGACCCCTAAAACAAAAAATGTTTCTCTGTTCTGTCTAAACAAAGAGAAGCCATGCTTCTAACTTTGGGTCGTCGGCTTCTACTCTGCCAAGATAAATCAGACAAAATGCGAATGTCTTCCTCTGGACAAAAGCCATGAGGAAAGTACTAGAAAAATGACATAGTAATTGCTTGTTGGAAAAGTCATGATGCTAGATACTAGATGAATACTTATGATGAAGTATGCATGCATATTTAGTACATTTTATAGAGGTACACACAAATATTTAGCTAAACATTTGTATTTTAAGTGGACAGAAACTCTTAAAATTCTTGAATAAAAATCTACAAAAGTCATAGGATTTTTATACCTTAATAAATGAAAGAACTTGAAAACGACAAAAAAAATTGTGTTAAAGTTCTTAAATATCTGTTTGAATAATACTTTACAAGAAATTGATAAGCAAGGGTAATAATTATTCAGAATTTGTGGTGTTAAAGGTTAGGATTTTGAGGATATCAAAAATTTCTTGAGTATTGAATGACTTATTTTTTGTAATTCTTGCAAGGATAGATTTTAAGCCATCAAAAATTAGAAAAGAAATGATTATAGTTATGTACAACTGTTTTTGGAATTCAAGAATGGGTTTACTCATGTGAATGTCTTGAGATCAGAAATCTTCCTTAATGAAGCAGAATAATGTTAGGATGTCTGTGTGAAGATATTAATAGGACGTTCAGCCTCTCCAGGCCAAGCATCACGATCCCATCGGTTAGCACCAAGATAGAAGAGAAGGTGTGGGAAACCCAAGACCTAAAAACAGAAAAGAGAAATAATGAAATATTACCTGAGTAAATTAGAGGGAATATGATAGAGGTGTGCAGTGATATTCTTTTTAGTAAAGAGCATCCTGGATTTGTGCCGTTCTCATGTCCTCAGTGCTGACTTGGCTGTGTGAAACACTCTGGCTAACAGGACATTAGCTTGTAGCATGCAGGCAGATTGCAGACATAAATGACTGAATCCAGAGCGCTGGCTCTATCTTGCTAGCAATAGGGAACTGGAGAATGTTCTTAAGGACTGATAGGGCCGGGATCCTATATGCCCGCCATCATGGGCACATGGTGAACCGGGCTTGGGCCTGCCTGCCGGAGTTCCAGGGCTGCTTCCTTCCTTGGGGTGAGTGCACCGACCAAGGGGGGAGGTCTCTGGAGCCGGGCTAGGCAGGCCCACCCGCTGCTCTCATTGGGCTGGGGCGCGACCTTGCACCTGGGAGCTTGCACCTCCCATTGCCTCTCGGCAGCGGGTGGGTCCCGGGACAGGGCATCTCATGTCCGGATCCTATATGCCCGCCATCATGGGCACATGGTGAACCGGGCTTGGGCGGCCAGGGCGCCACTTGGTGCCAGGCTTTGCCTCCTGGCCGCCCGGCAGGGGAGCCCTGGGATTTTGGTGGTTTGAATTGCTGCTTATGTCACTCCACTTTGAACCCGATGTGTTTCTGTGAGTTGGAGTTGAATACATCCTAAAGTTTCCCAATGACAGTTCCTCTTCCTTTAAAGACGGGGTACCACTTAGCAATGCTGACCACCAAATACCAGTTCATGCTAAAGCTTTGGCATGTGTCTTGTCCAGTAGACACACTAACTGGATTAAGGCTACCGCCAAGGAGCACGTGGGCTGGAATGGGGGCTGTGTTCTGCTCCGGTAACAGTGAAATCCCCCTTGGCACAAGTGTGGACTGGGACTGGACGCACCAGGCTGGACCAGACCCCAGTACTGTCTGGTGCTCCTGGAGGACCAGGATAGAAGTGGGGCGGATTATGCTAGGTCGCAACCCCTACTGAACCATGTGTGAGCCGTATGTGGGAATGGACTGGACGAGCCATGGCTGGGCTGAAATATCCAACAACAAGAACCAGATTGGGTCAAAAGCTAGTCAGGAACTGGGCTAGGGCTGGCTCATGGACCCACTGGCATGCGCAAAATCCGGCACTGGGAGAGGTTCTGATGGAGGAGTCTGGGCAACTCCTCTGGCAGGACACAGACCCCACTGGTAAGCGCAAGAAGCATGAATGGAAACAGCCCAGAGCAGGCCACAAGAAGTTTCCCACTGGCAAACATTAGGCATGGATTGGGGGCAGACCAGGCTAATCAGTTAACATCATCACTGGCAAATCCGAGCACCAGAATAGAGTAAGGGTCGAACCAGGTTTGGTTGCGATAAAAACCAGTCCACACTACAGAATGCCAGGAGGAGGTTGACTGTGCCGAATGTGACTGCAGTGCCCATCCAGCACACGTGAGAAACAGGAGGGGAGGGGACAGAGCCAGCGGGGGAATAAGGGGAGGTTCCCCTGCTGGACAGCTACTCCCACTGGAGAGCATGAACTGGGATGGGGGCAGACCAGACTAAGCAGGGCTACAACACCTGGGCGCCTCATGTGGACTAGACCAGGGAAAAGCCAGGATGGGTTGATTGTTCCTTGGGTGCAACCTACAATTAGAATGGGAGAGGGCTGTTTGGGCATAGCCGTAGCATCAGCTGGCAGAAACTGGCACTGGGGCTAATCCTGTCAAGTTAAACTGCAGAACCACCTGGAAAGTGCACAATCCGGGAGTGAGAGACTTGGGAGGGAAATAGTGGGTTCCCCCCTCTTGGGTTACCACTGCCACGGGAAGGCACGAGAACTAGGACAGGGGCTGGGGTAACTAGACAGAGAGGCACACCCGTGAAGGCTTGACTGTTGAGCTGGGTAGATGGATCCAAGCTTCAATGCCATTTGCCATGTACGAGAACCAGGGGGATGTGGGTCAGATTGGACTGGTCTGCCACACATATTGGCAAACCGGGGTAGGGGGTGGGCCTGGTGGGGGTTATTGTGGGTCGCTCTCATCAGGATGCAGCTCCCACTGGTTTAGGTGAAGACCAAGTATGTGCTGTACAGAACCAGGCTGGACTGCAACACCCATTGGTTCCAGTAGAAGGTGGGGCTGAAAACAGAAGCAACCTAGCACTTGCAACTACCAGCTGACCGGGTGATGGACTGTGCTGGGCCCGGTGCTTGCTGGTGCATATGAGTATCTGGCCTGGGAACACCTCATACGAAGTTTCTTTGGTGATCTGCCCAATTGAAATGCCAGACTCAGAACACAAACCATGAAGGGACAGAAGATGGAACAAGTTAATCAACCACCTCAGCAACAAAATACCAGGCAAATAGAGACGCTATGATGGACAATGTCAGTTAATGGATTTTTCAACAACCTCATCGTGTTTGGAGAGGCAAGATTGGCAGCAATTTCAAAACTGGTGACCTATTGAAACCACTTCAACAAGTATCTCGGAGCATGCCCCACATGCGGGACTTGGGGTGGGTGGGAAATCGGGTGGGGCTTCTCCCTCAATATCCCCCTCTACCTCAGATATATGAAGGAAACCATATGGAAATAATAGTCTTACCCACTTTCCTGTAGCCCTTGACCCTTTATGCACAAATTAACCATGTAAAGATTGTTAAAATTAAAAAAAAAAAAAAAAGGACTGATAGGGCCAAAGCAGTGTTTCTAGACTGTGCATGTGTGATGTGTAAAATAGAGTCATACAGGAAAGGGTGGTTGGAGATTTGGGCAGGGAGAACAGTGGAGAGGTCATTGTCATGTAAGTGGGGCTAACCATTAGAAGAGCAGAAAATGAACGCTGAAAATAGTGTCTCTGTATAAAGAAAGGGTTGTAAAAAACAAAAAGGGACTGCTGTGCACAGTGATACACCATTCTCTTTGGCTGCTAAGGGCAGCCCGAGCTTAACCCCTAGAGAAAGTTCCCCAGAGTTATGAGAAAAAGGAAGATAAGATGGCAAGTTCCTGGGGCTTGTCTTTTGATTTTGTTTCATTTTAGAATCTTGCCACCTATCCCTGATAGCTCATTCCAACATAATGATCTAAATCTTTGCCTTCTCATTTTCCACATTCATATACCAAAAGTCCTAAATTGCTTCAGTTTTATATATGAGGTAAGGATATCACTGGTCTATTGTATAGACAAAGAGTGCAGAAGTAGAGTGTTTTTTAAATGACACAGAAAAAAAAAGTCATGATACTATTCATAGAGCTGTACAGTCAAGTGTAGAAGTCAAATTCCAGATAGGAATGAAGGATATTCTGCAGGAGCAGGCGTTTGATAGCTTTCTTGCATTTCCCCAACAATTCTGACCTAGAAATCACTACAAGATTCTTCCTAGAAAACAGCGGACACATACTGTGTACCTGGGGAATGGTGATAAATGTTTCAGAAGTAGTTCAAAGACAGTCAATGGAACAATGCAACAGCCAGCTGTATCAACTTGATAGCATTTAAAGAAGATATTCATATGTTCAAGTAAAGGAAAAGTAAGCCTAGCAACAGGCATGGATCTCATCCAGAAGATACACACTGGCCATGATTAGTATCCAACATTATGGCAACTAAAGCATGAAAGAGAAAGGGATGGGAAAAGTCACCTTCATTAATTGAAGCGTATTCTGGAGAATCCAAATAAGGGACTATAGTAAATTAACTTGAAGTCAGAGAATAATGCTTTCTTTAAAGATGGCCACTGCCTGTTCCAGAAGTAAAACAAATCAGGATTCATCACAGAGCAGACCACATATCTATTGCATGGCGGAGGATTAGTTCTTGGATTTCATTCTGTGTTGCGTGCTCTTTTTGGAAAATTCATGACAGGTGAGAAGAAAGGAATGCTGAAGAGGGGATACCAGTGTTCCCCTTAGTTCCTCTTATTCACAGAGTGTGGAGCAACTCATATTGGTTACACACGACTGAGGCCAGTACTGCATCAAGAACCCCCAGAGGATTTCCCATGGGGGAAGGAGGGTGGCAGGAGGTACAGCTGCTAGTCAGTGTCGTTCTTCCAAACCAGTTGAGTGAGTCAAGGTGCAGAGGCTGTGGACCATGAGACTGAGGAGCCCTTCAATTCAAAGCCTGCCTTCCTGTTAACATCCTCTGCTAGCAATCCCCAGGACCAATTTATTCCAACCATCTGCTTTTCTCTGCGGCTGCTCCCAAGCTGCAAATGCTGCTGGAGCAAATTAGATCCCTGTGCCAACTGGCACCCTGACAGCCTCAGCTGGACCCTTCAGACTCCTTGGCAGTTTTAACATAGGTCCTAACCACCTTCCGCTTACAGTGTCCAGAGCAGCTGTTCCACACTCCTTATGCTCCTGCAAGCTTCCTGTAGTTGTGCTGTCATTCACAGCTGCTGGCCTTGCTGCTGCCTCATAGAGAAAACAGAGGGTATATTCTCTGTATCCCTGGAACCCAGATGATGCCAGAAATGCAGTGTGTGAGTGAAATGATGGAATTCATTTGTGAATGTAATTGGAAAGTGCTAGCTTTTCTTCCTTCCTAATGATGACCTCTCTGTGCTTCCTTCACACCTTTTACCTGAAAAGTGGAAGTTTCTTTGTGCCCTTTCCAGCCCAATTGCTCCACCCAATTCTTGATTTGATCTACTCCTTTCTCCCCACCAAGATCGGGCTCTGTCAATTCTGTGCTTCATCGTCTGTGTCTCTGTTTCCATTCCCTACATTGTAGGCTGTATCTGTACTTAAGTCTGCCATGCTGTTTCATCCAACTAGTGTGTACTTGACTACCCCTTGTGTGCTAAGCACTGCAGAGGTATCCATGGAGAAAAAGCAGGTACAGCTTCTGCCTTCCAAAGGGTAAAGCAAATGGATTAAACATAAAAATTTGGCACAGCAGCGAAGATACAACCTGATCTGCCTACATTTCATATCAGAGTGGGTTCAAATCCTGGCTCTGCTTTTGGATTCAAGGTTCCTATTATGTGCAGCTTGGGAGGCAGTAATGAGGGCTCAAGCACTTGGTTCCTGCTGTCCGTATGGGAGACTTGTAGAGTTTAAGCTTCTAGCTTGGCCTCGTCCAGGCCTGGCTGTTGCAGGCTTTTTAGGAGTGAGCAAGTAGATGAGATGTCTTTGTCTTTCTTTTTTCAAATATAAATCATTAATTTTTAAAAATAGATATTCCTAAATGCCTTTGTGGAGGAAAAACGGAACAGGGTACAGACTACCAGAGAGAGAAGGGATGATTTTTCAAAACCAGCATTTGATATCGGTGATACCTACACCAGTACCTGAGGTCAGTAATTAGGTGAAACTTGGGGGTCACTGTGATGGTGTTTCAGGTTCAGCCTTTGCCCGTGGTGCTGGAATCTCATATGGGCACCGGTTCTCATCCCAGCTGTTCCACTTCCTGTTAATGGCCTGAGATAGCGGCAGAGGATGGCCTTAACCCCTTACCTACATGGGAAAATTAGAGGAGGCTCCTGGCTTCTGGTTTTGGACCGGTCCATCTCCAGTCATTATGGCCATTTGGGGAGTGAAATAGTGGATGGAAGATTCCCTTTCTCTCGCTTTCTCCATAGCACTGTTTTTCCAATTAAAAAGACATAATATCTTTCAAAAAAAACCCAAACAACAAAAAAGACAAAATGAGACATGAGGAAAATCTGCATTCAGAGAGGAGGGAACAGCTAGCATGAAGGTGCTCTGTCAGGATGCAATGATCTTAGTGTAAATCAAGGAGCAATAAGGAAGCCCATGTGACTGGAGCTGAGTTAGGAGTGGACTGGAGTAGGATATGAGCATGGGGCACTAGGTCGTGGGAGTTTTGTGGAGCGTCATGAATACAGATTCTGTGTTCTAACTAGGGAAATGGGGATGCTTCTGTGGGAAGGTTTGGGGCAGAGGGGTCACATGATCTGGTATATTGAAAAGGAGCACTGTGGCGTGTGGGTGAGAGATTGAAGAGAGGAGGCAAAGGGAGAAGCAGGATCCCTGCTAGGAGTGAGTGCAACCATCCAGGGGACTTGGGAGCCTCTACTCTAGCCCTATTTCCCAACTCATTCGTAAAAACAACAGTTTCAGTCATGCCTCCATGCCCTAACTACAACCCTCTCTGCTCTTTGAAAAGCTTTCTGGGCTAAGGTGATAATAAGACTTACATACCAAATGCCATGCCCAAGCACTTCTAATAGGTATCTGGGGCTTCAAACCAAAACAAAGCCAACTGCGCCATGACCTAGTAAAAGTGAGACAGTGTCATCTGGCAAGTTTCTCTGACAGCCCCTGAGGCTTGAATTTCTCTCTCTAAATTCCTTTGAGCAGATTTGCATGCTAAAGTGCACCACAGGTTGCCAGGTAACAGGAATGGGCTAAAGCCACCCAAAATGAAATGCCCCCTGATAAATAGTAGGTACTTTTCATTCCACATAATAGAGGACACTTCATTGAAAAGTGGCTCAGAACTGCCAGGATATCTGATTTTTCAAAACAACTTCGGTATTTCCAGTTTTATGTAAAGTGTCTCTATTTCTAAATGTTGTTAGCTAACATACACTTTTGGAAATAACTATGGACCCAAAAGGGCATATCTGAGTCACATGTATATAACCAGCAGGTCACTGCATTTGAAATCCTCTTGGCTGAATTGCTAAGTGCCATGATGGCACTCTATCGGTGCTGAGAAATATTGATTGGAAGTGTGAGTCCTTGTTTGTCCAAGTCCTAGCCCCAAACTGCTACACGCAACTTCAGGTTTTAACACATCCCTAATTCAAATCTTCTCGTCTCTTTGAGTTCCTGGCATCACTTTGCCTGCCCCACAACCCATGTCTTGGTTTTTGTGTTCTTTGTTTCCTGGTTAAGACTTGGCCCTGTTCTAGCTTATTGATTCTCTCTGCAACAACTGACTGCTTCAGTCACTGCGTTAGCTAGATTCAAATCTCTGCCTTTTGGCTTCTGAGATACTCAAGCTTACAAATGTTATAATCTCCTCTCTATGCCAACTCTTAAATTCTTAAGTTGGGAAGCGTCAGTTTCCTTGGGTCTTTAAAAGTCATTTCTAGTAGATTTGTGGAAAAAGCATCTAATGTGTTATCTACATGGTGAGAACTAGCTAAGTGAAAGAAAAATATATTCCTGTCTCTTTTTCCTTGATCCTCCCCTACCAAGTTATCCAAAATTTATTTGGTAGATTTCCTTCTTTGAAAAAAGAGATTTATTTACTCATTTTTACTAGAAAGACAAAGTTACAGAGAGAGAGATAGGAAGAGAAAGAGTTTACTCCCCAAATGGCTGCAATGGCCAGAGCCAGGCCAACCCAAAGCTGGGAACCAGGAGCTTCTTCAGGTATATCACTCCTCTGCTGCTTTCCCAGCATTAGTAGGAAGCTGGATCAAAAGTGCAGCAGCCTCAAATCAGTGCCCATATGGGATACCCTTTGCTCTAGGCAGAGGATAGCTTGTTATGCCACCATGCACGCCCTTGATCTGCCTCTTCTTCCCATACTGCAGACATTAATGTACTCCCTACAGTTGTCCCTTGTATTCTCATCTCAGCCTAGATGCTAAAATGAGTAGTCTTTTTTCTTTGCTAAATAATTTCCTCCCTACTTTGGATACATCCATATTATTACAAAGACTTCTAAATATAACAGAACCAAAACCTTAGCTCTGTGTTAAACTTTACACTAATTTTCCTGCTGATCTCCTGACTACCTTGGGGTTCCCCTGTGCTAATTTCATACTCAACATAGGTAAACTAAGCTTATCATGTTCTTGTTAACTTCCAACCTCTACCACTTTCCTTCTTTCCTTCAGTGCTGCTCACAGTGGTAACACTAATAGCTACTGAAACAAATAAGCTGCAAATTCTCAGTGGTTAACCACAGTAAAACTCTACTGCTTGCTCATAATCCATTGGCTGCCATGATCTGCTGCTGTCCACGAGGGGTTTGGGAGCAAGGACCGTTTGTTTTATAGACTTTGTAGAGGAGTCTTCTGTCTCCTAATACGACCATTCTCAACACCTTACCTGGAGGGTTACTGCACATGAGAAAGCGGCTACCTAAGCATGGAAGTAGTGTGGCTGTCACTTCTACCCATGTTCTCCTGCGCAAATCACAGGTATGTGGCACCAATAGTTTGCACAAGTTTGGAAAATGAAACAGCTCTGTGTTCTGAATAAAATGCAGAAGTAAGAATAATATACCCTTGTAGTGTTTTCAGTCATGCTTTCTGTCCATTCAAAACAGACTCCTGAGAATCAACCCATGTATTGAATCTTATAAGTTTTGTTTTTCTTTCTCTCCTTCGAACCCATCTGCAACTCATTCAGTTTATGTGTCAAAGTGCCTTTGTTTTTTTTAAAAAAAATGTTTACTGTGAGCTTTGTGTATGCTCCAGGGTTTAATCTGAAAAGTCCAGCCCTGCATTAACAACCTCAAAAATCTTTTGAGGCCACCAAGATGCATCTCAGGTATGACTTCTTCTCAGAAGTCATCCCAAGCCTTGCTTCACAGTTAATATACCTGTCCACAGCAATTCACATAACATTATGATAGTTAAGTAACTTGAGTTATAGCCACTTTAATTTTTTTTACTTTTATTTTTTATTTTATCATGCAATTCTATAGATTCTGGGAATTCCATTTCTCCCTCCCCAAATTCCCTCTCTCTACCACACTGGTTCCCCCTATATTACTACAATAGTATATTCCTTCATAAGCTGTCATAAGCCCATCATTCTGCTACTTAAGTGTATCTTGACATTGTGGGTACAGACAGTGGTAGACACTCCAGTATCCTATTGGCAAGTATAACCACTTTTTTTTATGCTATATTACCAGTGTCCCATGGGATTGGGA
Organism: Ochotona curzoniae; assembly: GCF_017591425.1. Taxonomy (NCBI): domain Eukaryota; kingdom Metazoa; phylum Chordata; class Mammalia; order Lagomorpha; family Ochotonidae; genus Ochotona; species Ochotona curzoniae. Next base: position 27,863,185 of record NW_024465582.1, read on the forward strand.
ATCTCTTGAGGGGAAGCATCGAGATTAGCCCATAATTCCATTGGTCAGATTTATAATCCCTAATCCTTGCTCAAGCTTGTACATTGTGGCTATTTATCTGACATTTGCATGAATAACTGAGCCAGTATAATACAAATAAAGCTATATTTCTATTTTTGGAAAAACTAAGCCCATCATTTTAGACTTTGAATTTTTAAAACTATGGCTTGAATCACCAGCGTCTTCTGTGAATATGGATTGGAGTCCTGGCTGTCTACTTCCCATCTAACTCTCTTCAGATGCACTTGGGAAAGCAAGTGCATCTGTTACTTTGTCCCTACAATTTATATGGGAGACCCAGGTGCAGTTCCAGGTTCTTATTTTTGGCTTGGCCCAATTTCACTTGTTGTGTTCATTTAGGGCATGAGCCATCAGATGGTTTGCTCTCTCTGCCTTTCAAGTCAATCAATCTTTAAAATAAAGTTTAAATTTCTATTATAAAATTTTCTGTTTCTGATTGACTTGTGACATTTTCAGCCACTGACCTGAAGAATTTCTAATTTAGCATGTCAAAACTGAATGAATCACCCTTACTTCCAAGCTTACTGCAATTTTGCTCTGCCCTTGCTCAGTTAATAATAGCATCATTCTTCCAGTCAGGTAGGGTTAAAAACACAGGATCGTCTTTGACAGCTCATGCATCCTAACAACAACAATCATTTACTAAACCATTTTCATTCTTTCTCTGCCAAACCATTTAACGTGAAATGTCATGACACCCCTTCTCGGGGATGCTCTTCAGATATAGGCAGATTAAGGTTGAATTCTTGTAAAGTAGCTTCAAAAAGAAACTTCCCAATCTATGCTAACAAGAATCCAAAGGCAGACTGATCTCAATCCACCTCTTACTCCTTAGTACCTTCTCAGTTAGGTTCAAGTATTCATATAGCCAGTACAACCATTAGGTCCAAGTGTTAATACAACTAACCCTGAAGACATACTGTAACTTGGGATCTTGTGACGTCATCAGCAACCACAAATAACACATTTATAGACTCATCAAGGTTAAAGTCATTAGGAACAGTAGTTATGTAAGATTTATGAGGAAATTTAGAGGACCCAAACTGTATCTTTGTTAGATTGTCTCTGTATAGTGAGATCTCAAACTTCCTAGTTATTACAGCGTCTTTAACAAAAAACAAAGGGTTAAGTGTTTTAAAACCATTATTTTAATAATTCTTAGCCGTATTTCTAAAGGTGTATAGCACAAAGAAGCAATATGCAGAATAACTTGAACCTATTCGACAGTTCTTACCAGTTATCTAAGAACCAACTAGGACCACCTTGCACAAAGGAAGGGGAATGCTACGAGAAAAAGGATAAGATGGAAATTCAGGGCCAACAGCCCTGATGCAGGACCCCTGCATTCAGGTGGTCATGAAGAACAGGAAAATGTTTCCTATGAAGGCATTTGCTGCTGCTGAATAGCTGGGTAGCATTGAAGGGGAGAAGAAGAAAGCATGTTAGTAATGTCAGGAGCACACTGTTGACAGCAAGCTTTAACTAAGCAACAGTGATCAAATGAAAACATATGGTGGGCCTATGGATCTCCCCACCCCCCAAAAAAATAAGATTGCAGAAATAGAAGGCAGAGCTCTGATTGGAAAAGACAGTCTCTTCTAGAGAAAGATTAGGTTTCTAGAATTAACAATTTAGATGGAACTTCAAAATTTGGTGTTGCAAGAGTCAAAACATGATATGATTTGGAAGAATTCTGCAAGACAGTGCATGTGTAGTTATTGATGGAGGAGGCCTGGAGCTTAAGGATTGATGTATGTTAGTGTAGCAGATTAGTAAAAACACTCCTTGCGTATCAGTACCCCTCCAAGTCTTTCTCTCTAAGGAAGTACTGCTTGGGTCCATGTCCCCACTAAATCTCAGTTTGGATATCTAATTGTGACTCTCACTTCAGAGTCCTGAAATATTATTTTTTAAAAAAGATTTATTTATTTATTGGAAAGGCAGATATACAGAGAGGAGGAGAGACAGTGAGAAAGATCTTCCGTCTGATGATTGACTCTGCAAGTGAGCGCAATGGCCGATGCTATGCCAAGCTGAAGCCAGGATCCAGGAACTTCTTATAGGCCTCCCACATGGGTGCAGAGTCCCAAGGCTTTGGGCCATCCTCAACTGCTTTCTCAGGCCACAAGCAGGGAGCTAGATGGGAAGTGGAGCTGCCGGGATTAGAACCAGCGCCCATATGGGATCTTGGCACGTTCAAGGCGAGGACTTTAGCTGCTAGACCACACCGCCGCTGGGTCCGAAGTATTACTTTTATGTGCTTCCATGGGGTTCAGCAGACTATGGCTATGTGATACTTAAGCTGTCTTTCTCCATAGCCAGGGAAGGAATGGAAACTCACTGGATTCTTCTTGGATCAGTCCTTTCATGTCATTACCCTTTGTAATCTGTATCTGTGGCTCCCTGGTACCTATGAAAATAGCTTTATATATTTTAGTGTACAAGAGCTCCTACCATCTATACTCAGCCTGTATCCTCTCATGTCCTTTTAGCATAGCCAATGTGCTTCTGTTTAGTTTTCTAACCCACGCTGGGTTAAACCACAATGTCTCCCTCCTATCTACTCTCCCCCACCATCCATCGCTGCCTCCCAACTCTATGTCTACTCTTAATCATTTTTCAAGGCCAAGGTCAAAGGTTAGCTTTTGCATGAAACTCTCTTGGACTTTACTCTTAGCTAATCTCTACCAGATTTTGCCGTTATCATAACGCTCACGTCTCACTACCTTTCATTGGAATGTTTTGTTAAATCCTCTGAAGAACTTCCAGAATGAGCCAAACAGTGTCATAGTCCTCCTCTACAAGCTCTTTCATCTCTTATTCTTGTGACTGAAAGTGTAATGTCAGTGAAGCTTTGTTGAAAGAATAAAAGCAAATGAATGAATGTGACTTGAAGTACATTGCCACTCGTCTACCGGTGTGCCACAGGTTCAAGCCCTATGGTTAAACAAATGAGGCTTGGGAGTAGGAAGTATTCTTGGAATACATTGGGCCTCTTCTCTTTATATGTGTTTTTTCTGTCATGTGAAATGTCATTATGCTTTGATTCCCATCAAAATACTATATGCCCTCTGCTTCCTCTTATATAACCCTAGTCTAAATCTAGAATTTCTCAGTGCACGAGTTAGTGCTTTTTTAAGTAGCAACTTCAGATATGAATGCTCATTATTTCCATTCTGATTCTATAATTGCTAGTCTTTGACAGTAAATGTTAAATACTTACTCTTAATGCTTATAACATACTGTCTTTAGTGACTGCTGGAAGCTACTTTTTAAAAATCAGCCCAATTTTGAAAACTAAGCGTTCTTTTCCTATTCATATCATTTCAATGCTTATAATAATTTTTAAACATTACATTTAAAAGTTGGCTATGTTTGAAAATTCTGAAATACTGTTGGAACATAAGCTATGCAGCGGTACAAATCAGTCAAAACTTAATTGGGAATATTAGCTTTGGACTCGGAGTATGTATAGCCTTTAAGAAAGTATAAGAGAATGCGTCATTTCTCAGGAGCAAGGTTCTGAGACCACATTTGCCTTTTACGTTTAATATATGAGGGCTTTTTCTTTACAAAGGTTCTTGTTTCTATTATGTTCTGTCATGTTACTCCAGTGCTTCATTCTTTCCTGGTGGGAGACTGTTGTCCTCTTGATTTCAAAGAGATGTAGAATGTGAGTCTGTAACACTTTATATTCTACTTGATTTCTTTTTGCTTCTGGTATTTTTTTATCATCAGTGTAGCACTGGCATGTCTCAGTGTGTCTTCCAATTCTTAGTCTAGCTTTCTTTTTTGTTGTAAATGAATTCAACCAGAGAGCAACAAACATGTGTAGATGTTTATAAGGCATGAAGGTCCAAATCATATATTTTTTTAGACATAACATTTTCCAGAGAATTTCCAGAGAGATTCATCCAGGGAATTTTTCAGATTAAAGGTTAAAAGTATATTCACCTCCAGTTCAACAGAGTAAAAAATACGTGACCTTATTTTTGTAGAGTGAGAAAATTCAGATTGACATTTCTTTCAGTCCTTTAGAATAATGAATATCTGAAATGCATAAGTAAAGACAACATGGGAATCAGTTAGAACAAAAACATTTTCTCCTTTACCTGGTACACTAAAAGTGAACTGGTTTATTCCTCCAAGAAATTATATGTTTTTTATTAAAACATATTCCAAATAAATTATTTATGTTTCTGCTGAGGTTGACATGAGAACACACACACTAAAAAGTAAATTATTTTTTAGGTCATCCTGACATGTAAAGTACCAAGAGAGCAAAAGCTAAATATTTTCCATCTGGCACTTTGGACCAAATACTTCTAAAGGAAATGGATTAATGAGGATACTAAATCCCATAAAGGCACATATTCTATAGGCATATTTGCCCACATGGCCAATCTATCAGACTATTTTAGAGGATAAAACATGAAGAACTTCTCCTTTCTTCTGCCCACTTCTAGTATCTTCCAACAACAATTTCCTTTAAATTTCATAAGTAAAGCAGGTACCCTGAGAATTCCCTGAATTAATTTAACATTGGCTGACTTCATCGCTTTTACAGTAAAGAGAAAGCAATATAAACCAAACAAAAGTTGTTGAGAGACCCGACATTGTGTCCTTCCATTGTGTTTCTGTAATGGATAATGATATTGAGGCACTATAAGAACTCTTTGTAAGATTTCATATGCGCTGTAATGCAGATAACACAGCTGAGTGTTGTTAGTTCTAAAGGAGAGCACTGGGCTGGCTAACTCCCAGCGTCCAGGCACTGCTTTCCCATGGCTTATCCACAACCAGTGCATACCTAAGAAGAAAACGGTTAAGAAGTTAAGGGTGAAAAGCTAGATTCAACTGTTGTGAGAATTGTGAGGTAGACTGGATTGCTTCTGAAAGCACAGATGATCAACTGTCCCAATATGCTCAAGTCACAGAGGAATTGCTGGTACACAGGACTCAGTACACTACACAAGAATCCAAGGCAAGCCCAGACAAAGGGTCATCCTGAAAACCAAGTCATTGCAGTCCTAGATTCGAGGCCAGTTGCACATTAGAAATATCTGGGGAGTTTCAAAAGTACCTGATAGCAATGTCCACTTCCAGAGAACCTGATTTCCTTGGTCTTGGCTACAGGAGGCTGTTGGGATTTCTTAAAGGTCCTAAAGATCTCTAAGTGATTTTAGTGTGCAGAATTATTTGGCAACCTCTGCACATGAGACGAGTTTTGCCAAATTATTTAACCTCTCTCAGCTTCAGGTTTTTCTTTTGATAGAAACGTGCTCAACTTTTTTGCATGTTGCTCTTGCACAAACACTAAAGCTTTCCCAGATAGGAATGTTCTAAATCAGTACTCTAAATGTTTGTTAAAGATTCTGGTTCACAAAGTGTGGGAGGAGAATTGGCATTTCTCACAAGTGTCCGGATGGTGCTGCTGCTCCTGCGCCCGCTCTACCACAGGCCACCCTTTGGAGGAGCAGGACACAGAATGTCAGTGAAAGAAAAAAATTACTCAAAATAACTTCCTCTTTCCCATGAAGATTATTAAAGTCATCAAGATGTGGTTAAGGGAAACAGGGCTGTATAAAGAGACACAATGGGTAACATCTAGGTGTGTGGGTTAAGTATGTGATAAGCACAATGATACCCTTCTCACCAGCATGTCCACATTCTGATCTTTAGACCCTGTGAAAATGTTGTTAAGGGAAGAAAGGAAAATAAAAGTTGAAGATGTAATTAAGATTCCTAATCATCAGACTTCAAAATAAATGACCTTGAGATGTCCATGTGGGCATAATGTGAAGGAGGTGAAGAGGCAGAGTGTAAGTGTGGTGATGCGATAAATGTGACTCTTGCTGGCTTTGAAGAGGGAGCAGGCCAAGAAGGAAGGGGTTTTGGTGTCCTCTGGATGCTAAAAATTGCAAGAAAAATTCTAGATTCTCTTCTAGAACCTACAGCAAAATGTTTTGCCTGACTGAGGACTTAAATATTTCAGCCTTGGGCCCGGCGCGGTGGCGCAAGTGGTTAAGTCCTCGCCTAGCACGCCCGGGATCCCATATGGGCGCCGGTTCTAATCCCGGCAGCCCTGCTTCCCTTCCAGCTCCCTGCCTGTGGCCTGGGAAAGCAGTCGAGGACGGCCCAAAGCTTTGGGAACCTGCACCCGCGTGGGAGACCCGGAAGAGGCTCCTGGCTTCGGATCGGCATAGTATCGACCCGTTGCGGCTCACTTGGGGAGTGAATCATCGGACGGAAGATCTTCCTCTCTGTCTCTCCTCTCTGTATATCCGCCTTTCCAATAAAAAATAATAAAAATAAATCTTTAAAAAAAAAAAAATATTTCAGCCTTGCAAAGCTTATGGCAAACTTCTGACCAGCAGAAGGGTAGGATCACAGGCTTTCATTGTTTAAAACCTTTATTTATGCCAATTTGATTCAGTAGAATAGGGAAGTCATACAAGTATGATTGTAATCTACAACCTGGGTGGACAGTGAACCTCATTTCATTTTTCATTGTCTTTCCTGCTTGAGTCCCCATTTCCCAAACTGCCTTCTCAGATTTTGCTGGGATTTTGAATTCCAGCTTTGCTTTTCCCTCTAGTTCTCATGTCTGGGGATGCATTGCTACAAGCTGGTTGTCCTGTCCGTCGTCCGTCCTCTTTTCCTCAGCAGTTCCTGTGCAGGTGCAATCTTGGCAGATCTATCTATGGTGAAATCGGTAACTCTGAGACTGAGAGAAGGAGAGCTCAGTCCCCTCCTTTCCTCCCTCCTGCCTCATCGCTCTGCCTTTCCTTTAACCACCCAAGAAACAGGAGATTCTTCTCTCAGTTCTTCCCCTCTCTGAATCTTGAAGGCCCTCTGCATATCTTCATGAATTCCCTAAATTCTCCCAAAGATTTAGATTGAAAAACAAAGTCCAGAAAAACACACAGGTTATTTTTGTTTTCTTCCAGATGGCACAGCTTCCCTGAAGCATAAAGCCTAGATGGGTCTGCGGGGAAGGAGGTGTGGGATAAGGGGAGAAAAAGGGAACAGACCCAATGTGGGAAGAAAAGGACATAAACCTGCCACTGTTAACCATCTTCTGATGTGTGAAACATAAGCATGGTTAGCTTCATCCTGTGCATGCTCCCCCACAGGAAAGATCCTAGTGCTATAAGTGTGCCTCATCTGCCTGGCAACATGCAGAAGTAGAAAACATCTGGGCTTTGTGAGGATGTTGGCACAGAGCTGAAAGGAAATGAAGAAACCCAGGAGGTTGGAGGTCAGTTTAGAGATAAGGTGCAGAGGGTTCCAAAGTTCAGTGTATCATTTCAAGATTCGAGATTTCAGAAATTAGACTCATTTAAGTCCTAGAGGGTGAAGTCAGCCACTGTTGCTGCCAGCCTCACTGCAGTACGCATCTGTCAACAGCTTGGGTTCCACTTGCCTGCACCCCCCAGAAGCCCTGGGGCTCAGAGTTAAAGACGTTTTCACAGGGAGCTGCTGCGAGACTGGCTCCTGCTTCTCATTTTTTTGTGCTGTACAGCTGACTTCCTTCCCATGTTCACAGCAAAGACATAGTCGATATTACACACATTTTCTCTGCTCACTGCAGCTATGGCATCTTTGCAGATGACTGCCCAGCAGATTATAAAACAGTGTAGTTTTGTTTGGAGAATGAAACTCAGACACAGCATGGGAAGTCTTCATTGAGAAAGATATACTCAAAAATATTAGGGAGTAGACTTTTGGGAAATTGACCTTTTTTCTTTTGTCTGTACTTCCTGGGAGAATGTTTTGTTGATATAATGTTTAAAAGAAGTTGTAAGAAAAAAATGTGGAGTGTCCAGTTTCTTGGGTTAGACTATAGGGTAATGGTCAAGAAAAGACTATTTCCCCATGGATAGACCTGGGGGGGGCAGCAGGGTTACAAAAGTCTGGCCAACTTGCTGGGCTGAGGTAGGCATCCCCTGCAGATAACTAGAAAGAGTCAACAATAGCATGAGTGACACGACGAACTCTTTGTACTGTTTGGTGACAATGTTCATATTTAAGAATGTAAAACTTCTCATTCTCTAGATTACATTGGTCAGTGTCATTGCTAGTAAGTCTTCAGTCATTGTAACTCCTTTTCCTAGGTGCTGAACACTCCATTCCAATATTGATTAGGGACTCGGAACTAAAGTGGGAATCAAACCTTGTCTTTTCCATACAAACAAAAGTGCTCGTAGATAAATCCCCCAGTAAGCAGAGAACAGTGCGAGAGAAATGGATGTGAGGGGAAGAAGGGCAGCTTTTAACTGCCTTCTGCCAGGCCCCAGGCCACCAGGTCATTGTTCATTGCTTCGCCAAGCCGGCTATTATCAGTAGGACAAAAAGCTTTGAACTTAACTGACATACATAAACCCAGCTGTGCATTTAATCTGCACATTTTAATTCGGCTTCCCCGGATGCTGCTCCATTCTGGCTGCTTTCCATATAAGGAGTTCATGGTGTGTTTCTGCTGCACCCTTGCCTCTGTTTTGAAAATATAGCCAAAGATGGCTGAGTATTTCCTGCATGTGCTGTAGGCCTCACACCTGCAGCACTGCCACCTCCTTGTCCCCAACTCCTGCCGGGTGAGTCCTGTGCATTCTGTCTTTCCCTGAAATGACAACCTCCTGAATTCTATTATCTAAAGTTTTTTATTGTTTGCTTTTATTGGATGTGAATGAATGCAAAGAAAATTGCTTTGAGTTTTGCTTGTCTGTCACGTTATATCAGGAACAGAGGTGCTTAGGTGTAAACAATATCATATTTGTAAAAATACTTCTTGACTCTAGTGTGCCATAATACACATCTGGTAAAGGATTTTTTTGCACATGGAGTGCATCAGTAAATTGAATACTGTGTAGTGACGGAAAGGGGCACGTTTGTTTACTTTATGTAATATTCTCTTCTGAATAGGTGCTACTGAAATCTCTGTTATCATTTTATTGAAAGGTGCCAAGAAGTGAAATAGATGGTTGCCAATTGATATGATCACAAATAAGCTCTAGAAATCTCACATGTTGGATGATGGCATGTAAATGTATCACAGTCTATTTTCCCTAGGTTGTTTCTACGGTTTAACGCCTGTCAAGGTTGTGTAAAGTGTATGCAAAACCAGATAATGCCACTGGAGTGAAGGGAACAGTTGAGATTTAAAAAACAGAGGCCTGCCTAGGGGATCTGTGTACTAAGTAGGCACAAGCAGGGTCGGGAAGGTGCGTGGAAGCCAGCAGCCTGGGAGAAAAGTCATTTAAAAAGGCACGAGAGAAGCCAGATGCATATTAAATACAGAATTGCAAAACTAAAATTTAGATGCTAAGCCAGGGCTTGGTAGGGGACAAAGTAAGAAACCCATATCTTGTATGATATATTCTTTTTTTTTTTTTTTTGCTTTATCTTATTGCTGCTGCTAAGCTTTGAGCACCAGCTGCCTCATTTACAATGTGTTTTGCTCACAATCCTAATCAAGGTAAAATATTACAAAGCCATTTTGGTGAAGGAAAGAATGTGAGCTGTGAATGCTGTGTATCTGCTAGCTATTGCTGCCAATCCAGCTGCCTTTAGAGCCACCATCTGCAGACTGAAATGTGCTCCTCTTGCTGTCCATGGAACTGTGTACCTCATTTCAACCATTCGCTGCTGAACAGCTGCAAACTGCTGGCCCTTTGGGATAGTTTATTTATATCATCTCATGGATAGGCTCATTCCTCTGAAAAGACCATTTCCATTTTCATAAATAAGAATAGTTCAGGCTCAAAGAGGCTGAATAGTGTCTCCATTAGGGTCTCCAGTGGATTAGACATTCAGTTCTACCACGGAGACCCCTGGTATTCCTCCTGCATCATGTGATTTCTAGTTTTAAAGTGCCATCGAATGATGAAATAGGAAAAAGCCAGGAAGGGACATATAGTTAAAACCGTGTGTGTGTTTGTGTGTGTTTGTGTGTGTGTGTGTGTGTGCACGCACGTGCGTGAGCATGCTAAAATAGAAACTGTTCCTTGAATTAATAAATAGAACCCTGGTGTTCTGAATTGTTAACTGAATTTTCTAGTAGTTAAAGCATTAGCCAGACATACTGAGGCATTATGTGTTGATATTAGTTACACATTGCACTGACTTAGGGGGCTTTAAAAATACAGAGCTTCCAATGAAATGGGTCAGGGATGTGGCCTGGCCGTTGTGGGTTTTACGCTGTCCAGATGATTGTGGTCCTAATATAGACAAATAGGTATTTCACTTATAGCTTCTCATGAATTCTGCATTTATCAATGCAGCTGGTCTCTTTGATAGCCTCCATGCATCAAATGATGTATCCAAAAGAGCACTTTGTCCTTTTTCCTTAAACTTGACTCTTTTCTTCCTAATTTACATATTTTTAAAAATACCAAACACTTGTTATAGGATTGAGGAAGGGCTTGCTATTATATATTAGTTATCTTTTATCTCCATCCTAAAATCAAAACCATGATGGCCGATCAATGAATTCATCATCCTTCTGTTGGATTTCAAACACCGAGGAATTTGAAGCACCCACTTGTGCTGCAAAAGTGAGAGCCCCCTCTTGAATGCCAAAGAAAGATCATGCTCAAATTAAACGATCCACATCAGAAAGTTAACTGGTATGAACATGTGGGTCTTATTGCCCGTTAAAAGTGAATCAGGGCTTTTGCCTACCAGTTAAGACTTTAGAAAAGCTTCTTCCTTGCCCTGCCTGTGGTTGTCGTCTGCTTCAATGCTGGTGTCAGCTCCGTCACAGGTGCAGACTTCTGTCCTCCTTGCTGTCATTCTACCAGAGTCATTTTCTCTCTTATAGAACCTTTGCAGTTGAGGTGCATTGGACCTTGAACTAGAAGGGATTTATTTGAACAGATTTTACCACAGACTCAACCCTGGTATCAAGGGATAGTTAACCTGCTCAGTTATGTGGACTCACAGTAAGAAAAGAGTAAATTTATAGTAAACTGTGGATTTTCTGAATTATGGATACTAGATGGGACAAAGTAAAAAAATCCCTTGTTGAGTGTGAGAGAAGGCACCATGTCCATATGAGAAAACAGGAGGATACTGAAGAAAGTTTGATTTGGGCTTTGTCTTAGAGGATGAACAGAACAGGAGATATAAAAGATATTTTAAATATTCATATTTAAATGATATTGCTTTTGCTGAAACATAATCCACATCCCCTACAATTCGCCATTATGACCCTGAGAAGCCATTTGATTATTTTATGCTTACATTAGAATGCTTGGATTCCTCAAATAAAAATTTATAATGAAATATCTACCATGCCAGCATTGGCTAATCCATGTCCCTGATGTCAGGTTTTATGATGATAAACTAAGTGAGGGCTTCTCAAAATTCAGCATTTTATGTGAGGGCTGAACTTTCATGAAACTACAAAAATGAGAAGTTAGTGTTTAATGTTTTGTAAGTTACTCGGACCAGATGATAAATTTTTCCAGTTCAGATATCAGCATTGCCCTGATTTTTTTTTTTTTTAGCCTTTCTCCAACTAGAAAATCAGAATGAATATAATGGTTCCTACTTTGTGCTAGGCAAAGAGAGCCAGAGTTGTTCATATTTAAAAAGATGATTTGCGTTAATACTCAGTCAGTTTTCTTTCTTCCTCTGACCGCCTAGTAATTCTGGGAAAGTAATGAATAACAGTTTACTCTTGTCTAAAATGTGTAATATTGATCAGTAATAACAATACCTAATAATGTTGTTATAAATAACAAATAGAGTGACGTATATGAAACAGCTTTGTAAATAGCAAGTACTATGCAAATAACTATGTGAGATAGTGTTATTGTGTGATTTTGAACGTGATAGTTTACATGGGGAAATTAGATGATAATGGAGTGTTTGTTTTTATCTTATCTGCCTCCATTTTCATTAAATTCATAACTGCAGCTTATTACAATTATTTAGCATTATGGGCGAAGTTCTGTTGCTATTGACTTTGGCCCTGTATAAACATGGTGATTTCTACATCTGGAATACTGGTGGGAATTAAGGAAACAATCAGGAAAGAACAGCTTTCAAGCAAGTAACGTTAACAGCCTTGCAGCCACAAAGGGCAAAAATTCCTTCTGTGGTTCTAAGTGTGCCCAGGGAAGGACATCCTCACTGCCTGACAGTGGTGGTTGAAACCACACATCTGATGGAGAAGCTCAATGCATGCAATCCATCAGACTGCTTTATGAAAGTGGAAAGGAGAGGACAGTGAACAGATAACAACTCAAGGATCTACAGGAGTGGCATAGAAGTTGGCCCAGAGGAGATGGCTGTGAACCACAGAAGCACTCAGGGAGTAGAAAGCAGCCTGTTTATCTAATACAGTTGATCCTTCATATTTGTGTGTTCTGTATCTGTAGATTTAATCTTGTTTTGAAAATATTTAGAAAAGAGTATTTCAGGACCAGCGTTACAGAGGGTTAAGCCACCACCTGCGGTATCAGTATCCCTTACAAGCTGTAGTTCAAGTCCCAGTTCTTCCACTTCTGATCCTACTTCCCTACAGATATACTTGCGAAGGTAGAAGATGTTGGCCCAAGTGTTTGGGTTCCTGTCGCCCTATGGAAGGCTTGGAGGAAGCTCCAGACTGCAGCATGGCCTAGTCCCTTCCATTGCAGTCATCTAGGGAGTGAACCAGTAAATGAAGGATCTCTTTCTCTCGTTCCAATCCTGCCTTTGAAATAAATCCGTCTTTTTAAAAAAAAAAAGTCATCTGTACTAAACATGTTCCGATTTTTGTCATTATTCTCTGATACAGTAGAATCTCCATGTAGTGCTTGCATGCATTGATTTAAAGTATATGGCAGAATATGTGTGGGTTAGGCAATACCATGCCATGTTGTGTGGGCGACTTGAGCATCCATGGTTGTGGTATCGTGGGAGGAGGTTTGTCCTCAAACCATTCCGCATGTGGATCCCAGGGAGGCCTGTGTATGTGACACCAGGGCCAACTGCATCTTGACATCAGGACTGTTTTGTTGGTAATTATGACGGGGCAGAGTGAGCAAGATGCTGCTTGGAAAGCCCGTGTCCCACGTTGGAGTGTCTGAGTTCAAATACTCTGTGGTCTCTCCTGATTTCACTCTCCTGCGAATACATACACCGGTCCCTGCTGCACATGTGGGGGACCTCGAGTGAATTCCTAGATCCTGGCTTCTACCTCTCCCACCCTTGGCTACTATGGGCATTCAGGGGAGTGAAATGACAGGTGGAGATATGTCTCTGTCTCTGAATCTTTCTGCCTGCCTTCTGAATAACTAAAAAATATATATTTTCTTTTAGAAAATAGTTATGTTTATTGGTACCCTGGGTTGATCTTGGGTGGCGGTTTCCCAGTCATGGGTACTAGTACATGTGGGAAGCTGAGTATGGCTTTCCCCTGTATCTCTCCCCTCGTCCCAGAGACAAGAAGAAATAGAGGATTTGGAAACAATGGTTTCACCTACTTTTCCCTAACTGTCAACCCTTCCCACCCTGGTCAACCACGTCATCATCAGCAAAAATAAAAACTAAGAGAAAAAAAGAGTTATGTAAAATGAGAAATAGCCAGAAATAAATCATAATATTTGCTTCTCAAATTCATATGTATATGTATACACACACACACACACACACACACACACACACACACACACACACATCATGCTACCACAAATAAGTAAAACATCCCAACTGAGGCAATTCTGACAACTACTGGATTGTATACTAAGTAACAATTTCCTTTTCCTTTTTTTAAAAGAAGCAAAAAGTGTTTATTTTGATGTTATTTGTCTTCAAAGGTCTAGTTTCCCCATCTCCCACTTGCCATCTGTCAGCTAAGCGGATACACAGTGAGTCTGTCTCCTGAGAGCCAGCACTGTGTACAATCACCCAGGAACCAGCAGGTCTGCAGAGACCTTTCTGTTGTGTCCAAACCAGGCGGAACTGTTGAGCTGTGTATTCCTGCCGGGAACAAAGTGTCCTGCTGTTGCTGTAGCAACTGGCGGTCCCACAAAGATCCCCTTCACTTTCCTTAACCCTCAGGCCCCAGTTCATTCTTTGCCTTTTTTTTTTCTGGTCAGTCCAGTGACTGGTTGAGTCCAGGTTGGGCTTGAAAGACCAACATTTTATTGATTTGAGTCTTTAAACAATTTAAAATGAAATACAAGCTTTAATTTTTCAACATATTTCAAAGTGTCATAAAATATTTCATGTATAAACAAACTCAGCAAAAAAAAAAAAGTTATACTCTGTATTTCACCTTGTTTCAGTGTTTCTAAATTAAAACACACACTGCTTGTGTGTGTGTGTGTGTGTGTGTGTATGGATATATTTGCTATGAAAGTTCAAAATCAGTTGTTGAACTTCAAACTAATGATTGATCTTTGAGGGCGGAGTATTCAGTTGTACATAATGTACATAATCAGTGGTACATAATGTACATTAATGGCACATTATGACAATAGAAAATGTTTAGTGTTTTATTATTTTACATCATATGGGGTTTATACAGCAGTCTCTTTTTTGCCTGTGCCGGAGGGAGACCCTCTCCCCTAGCTGAAGGAGAGTCAGCAGCTGAAACAGGAAAATATTTGAATCACTGTAGGAAGAACCCAGAGTCTGCAATCACTCTGTGAAGCTGAGGGCTTTGTGAAGCCCTAGTGCCACGCACAAATGAACACGCACGTTGGCTCCTGGTATCACCTCCCGCTGACTGTCTATGTCCCATGCCATCACAATTCTTTCAGAATTCACTTACAAGCAAAGAGTCGTTTCTCTTGTATTCCTACCCTAAGCGTTGTGGGCTTCACTTTTTTAGTGGAGTTTTAATAGAATAAATTAGTATATATGTGTGCATTACCTGTCTTAGACATACGGATAGAGGCATGCATGTGTAGGCTGTGATTGTTATTTTCAAGTGTGTGAAGTCTGGTTTCTAGCCTTCACCTTGGAATAGACTGACTTTGTATTGCTTGTTTGAGGCCCCAGAATCTACAAAATTAAAAGTGTCCTTGTGCTACTGATGGCCATCCAGGCACAGGTATCATCATTTGCATTTTTAAAGCTATGTGCTCAGAATATTTATTCTACCTCAGTGAAATTTCTGTGACCCTGATTTTGCATTTCTGTTTCCTTTTATTATCTAGTTCTTAGTTCTTCTTAGAAATCACATAACTATTGGAATTGAATTCTTAGAAGAGGAAAATTCCCCCTGTGCCTTTCTAGAAACCGTAATTTTCAGTTAAGTATGCATGGAGAGTACAAAGCTGCATGTTTGAGAGGATAATTCAGTTGTAGGTTCCTCAACAAGGCATGTATTAAAATGTGAGATCACTCAAAACTTTCTATACCAGCCATGCAATGAAAAATTACCATGCTTGACACACACCCCTGTGTAATTGGTGGATTATTCCTTAAGGAATATGTAGAATGGCTTGTTCTGCCTACCTAACATTCTTCTCTATTGTTTGCCTTGGTCCTTCAAGGAAAATTGTAAGAGAAAAGAGAAGAGCAGGCAAACTTATAGAAATTGTAATAGTACTTGATTTCTCTAGCTGTAATTTTTCATGCAAAAGGAAATAGCAAAACAGTATTTTTCTTAATTTCTCTATTTTTGATATGGTTATAACCCAACTTGTAGTTCACATTATCAAATTAAACTCTTAAATCATTCTTTGGTGTCTGTATCCTTATAAACAGCGAATGTCTGTAAGATATTAGCTAATCAGTCATATCATAGAAGAATTGTTGGGATTTTTTTTAACTTCTTTGTTTGTGTGAGAAACAGGGAGCTAGAGAAGGCTGCTGGCCCATAGGTTCACTATCAAATACCTGCAGTGACTAAGGCTGAAGCTGGGTGTCAAGAACTCCACAGAGCTCCCCAACATGGGTGGCAGGAACCCAGGGTCCTGGGCTGCATTGACAGGAAGCTGAAGTCGGGAGCCGGATCTGGGCAGAGAATCCAGGGGTGCTGATGAGGCTCAGGCCTTTTACCAGCAGGACAAACCTCCGAAGTCATTGCTTTTAATTATGCATTTCAAAATGGACATAGATTAGTGCACACTATCTGTAAGAGAAAGGACTGATAACATTTAGAATACATCTGTGAAAGAGGTTTTCTCCCCATTTTACACATAAGGTAAGGTTCAGAAGGAATATCCTCAAAGTATTTCACTCACACATATAGTTGTTGTAATTTAATATAGCTAATAATCTCCTCTGAACTTGTTTAAAATAATGATCCCCAACCCAGTCCCTGAGTCCCTTTTGGTAGACCCCACAGAGCTCAGGAATCTACGTTTTTAGCATGATCGTGATGCCTCAGAGTAGCTTTAGAAAAGGGTCTCCGGCCCTGTGAGAGAGCTCAGAGTTGAGGACAGGAAACCCCTCACCCTTGCTGTTTCCCTGATGTCTTCTGCCTCTTGGCCGGGCATCCCTCAGAATACAGGCCACAATAGCCTTATCCCATGCTACTCACCTGGGCCTGTTGGGTAATCTTCACTGAAAACTTTCCTAGTGACAATGCCTTAGCTAGGTTTCTCTGTCTCACTGGCTGTCCCAGTTACAGGCCTTATTTCCCCACAAAAAGAGATTTCCTCTAAAGGAAAGCACACCCACCAGGAGTTGAGGCAGCTTTTGGATAAGAAGAAAAATCCCACAGTAGTGACAGAAATATAGCAGGTGAGGCGGAAGTGTTGGCGTAAGGTCTGAACATAAAGAAAGGAGAAAAGGGGTTAGGCATTGTGGCTGAGCAAATTAAGCCCCTGCTTGAAATGTTTGGAACCCGTTTGGAGTGCCTGGGGTTAAGTTCCCTCTCCACTTCAGCTCCAGCTTCCTGCTCATGAGCTCCTTGGGAGGCAGCAGGTGATGTCTCAAGTGCTTGGGTCCTTACCCTCCATGTGGAGCGCCAAGATGGAGCTCCTGACTGCTGGCCTGTGTGGGCATTTGTGAAGTGAGCCATGAATACAAGTCTCAGTCTCTCTCCCTCCCTGTCTCCCTCTCTCCACTTTCCTCCCTCCCTCTCTTCCCCAGCCGTGTGTGTGTGTGTGTGTGTGTGTGTGTGTGTGTGTGTGAGAGAGAGAGAGAGAGAGAGAGAGAGACAGAGAGAGAGATTCTGAGACTCTGCGTCTCAAAAAAGTGAAAGTGAACTTTTCAGAATAGGAGTAGAACATGAAGGTGTTAGCAATGGAGATGTAAAGACTTTTACAGCTAGAGCAGGCAGTGGTTAGGGTTAATGGTGCATCAGTGCTCGCCACCAAACATTTGCCTCCCTTCTCTGTAATTCCTAGGGTGACTGCAAATTCCCAGCTGCAGGAAGATTACTTCTCACAGCTGCATCTCCTCCAATCAGATTCGCTGATATAATAGGTTTGCCCACTGAATGACCTTTCCTTTGAATTTGAGATAAAGTGATTAGACAGAGAAATGAAAGTCTAACAGACTCTAGGGGATTCCTAGTGTTTAGTGTTAGTCCTATGATGTTTTATCCAAATGCCTATAAATACCTTTAGGCAACTTCTCACCTATAAAATTCAAGCCTTCCTGGGGTTGTCTTTGAAGAAAATATTATGCATGTGCCTGAGAAATGCAGGTTATCTAAAAATTGGGTATGAATTTCAAAATATCTCATCCCCCCCAAAAAAATTCATTTTTAATTCAGTTTTTCCACACACCTTTTGGAATGTCTCCTGTAGCATTAGAGAAATGCTAACTTGGGCTCTGGTGTGTGGTAGAGGTCTGACACTTGGCCCGTCGTGTGGTTTCTCTGAGCCTCAGTGACCCCCAGGGATAACCGAGTGGTTATAATTCACTGCAGAGTGCTGGGAGACTAACTGGGCGTCATCCATTACAGAACTCATTGGATAACAGGTATGTCAAGATGTAGCAAGGACCTAGCAGGAAACAGAGTCCATCCCAAATGGCTCAAGAAAAGAGCCTTTTATAATTATTTACAAGGTTGCTGGCAAGTAGGAAACTAGGTGTCAAAATAAGCCTATTTCCTTCATAAAAAGCATTTATTTGGTATTCCATCATAGCATTGAAAAGCCAACAAATGCAGAAAGGGGAAAAAAAACCACAAAAATAAAACAATTAACTCAGCAGATACCACTGCTACCTCTAGTTCCTAATTACTGTTCTTCCCCAATATGACCCATTAAAGTAATGAATTCTCAGCACACTGGGTCTGCTTGTCGTCCCAAAGGATGAGACTTCTCACTCCTTTCATAGAGAGAGTGAACAGTCAGGTGGAGGTGACTGGGCCTTAGGGGGCTGTAGTGAGGACCAGCCAGGAGAGCTCGGAATGCCGTGGATATTTTTTTTTCCAAAGACTTTTTTTTAATTATTATTTGTGGGGCTCAGGAGCAAAGAGGTCACTAAGTCAACAAGATGGCAACTAATAGTTAAGGTCATTGGGTTACACACAGTGAGCAAAAGGCAGCCAAGGACAGAACCCTTGGCGCGAACCAGGGCAGGGGTCAAGTCGTTTCAAAGAAAGACCGATTGGCCAGGGTCATTTTGCTCACCTACCCCTAGCCTATGAGAAGTGGCTTCCGCAGTCATGCTCCTAGTGATTGGCTACTAGTTCTCTCCTGGAATTCCTGGCCTGAGGCTATTCCCTGTTCTATGTAAAAAACTGAATTTCCCAAATAAACCGGAACTGCTTAGACAGAACCCCTGTCCGTCTGTTTGTCTCTCGCGCACCAGGAGGCTGGATGATGGGCAGTACGCTCACCCCCTCCTGCAATGGGGTGCTAGAGGAATCTGTGTGGGAGACCCTGCAATTATTGGAAAGTCAAATTTCACAGAGAGAAATAGATGCAGAAAGATCTTCCATTTGCTGATTCACTCCCCAAATGGCCGCAACGTTCGAAGCTGAGCTGATCTTAAGGCAGGAGTCAGAAGCCTTTTCTAGGTCTCTCATGCAGGTGCAGGGTCCCAAGGCCTTAGCCATCCTCCACTGCTTTTCCAGGCCACAAGCAAGGAGCTGGATGGGAAGTAGAGCAGCCGGGATACAAACTGGTGTCCATATAGGATCCCTGTACATGCAAGGCGAGAGCTTCAGCCACCAGGCTACTGTGCAGGGCCCATTGCTGCAGGTCTTGACAAGCAGAGGTGTGACTGGAAAACAGGCAGCTGTGAATCCTCTGTGCAGTCTGCAAGTGCCATTTACATCTCCAAAAAGGGAAGCTTTCATCCACAGGCCCAGAGGACTTCCAAAACTTGTTTGGCCAGGTAGTCTCATTACTGTTTTTCTCAGGGGAAGGAAAAGATTCAGCAGTTGGTGCTTTTCTTCAACAAAGTCAAACTGATATTTTAGTTTCTGAAACATAGGATGGGATAACTGTTTGAAACAATAGCTTGTCAGATTCCTACTGTGTTCCAGGCATTTGCCCAAAGTTTTAGGTACTTTTGTTCTAATTCTCACTGCCCCATGATAGGTATTTTTAGATTAAAACCTGGTTATTTCAAGAATAATAATCTATGATAATATTCAGGGGGTTGTTCTCTAGAGAAGAATGCCAGGGGAAGAAAAACTAAAATGGGAGAAATCACAGTTTTTGGTCCACGCATGAAGTAAATGACTTGGCCAAGCATCTTCTAAGAAAGATAAATTAAGAAATTGTTACAAGTTAGAATATTTGCCCAGACTAAAAACTTTGTGCCGCATGCTAAGTTTTCAAAGGCAAGAATATTATATTTACAATAGTAATATCTAGCAACACATTAACCCTAGGAGAAAAATTAGCATCACCTATAATAAGAGAAACTGACATTAGGTACCTGGAGTGTATTAGAGATTGTACTCAAATCATACATGGCTGTATTTAGCATTCTTGTTGAAACGTTTAACCTGAGTTCAGTTAACAGGAAACAAATTTAGATGCGGACACATTCTACAAATGGGCAAAATTAACCCTGAGGACTAAAACAATGGCAGTGTTATTAAAAACAAGGAAAGCACTCCAAGCTAAAACTGACTACAGAGGTTTAATATTCAGTTTCTAAATAGAGTCTTGATCAGAAAAGAAATCATATATAAAGATAATCCTGGAGTACTTGGGGAAATGTGACTGTGAAGCACATATTCCTGTCATTGTATTGAGGTCAGAATTCATGTTTGGTTTAATGGAACTATTGATATAGCACACCCTCAAAATTGGCTGGAGTTGCTATAGAATCCCGATCACTGAGTGTTCTCACATAGCCCATTGCCAGCCTTTACTGACCTAAGAAAAGAGGCATGTATTGCAGAGCACTGGGCTGGGAGATGGGTAGCTGTTGCTGAATTCCTGAGCTCCCTAAGAGCTTTGCTGGGTGTTGTATTCTGGGTTGGCAGTTTCTTTCTTTAGGACCTGCACTATATAACTTCATTCTCTACTAGCCTGTAGGGTTTCTGATGAGAATTCAAATATAAATTGAAAGAAAGAAAAAAAAGAAGAAAAACAGAAAGAGAGGAGGGAAAGAAGAGAAGAGAATGGGTGGGGGACATGAGCAGAGAGGGTAGGGGACAGGGGAAAATCACTGTGCTTCTAAAACTATATTGTGAAATGTGTTCACTTTATCGAAAATAATTTTTAAAAATTCCTCTGCGTCCCCAGTGTAGGGAGGAAGGTTCTTAGGGTAGGAAAACTTCCTTTTGCCTAGAGCCATTTGGGTATTTGTAGCATCATTTGCAGACCACACAAAATTAACAACTCAAAAATTAGCCTGCTGGAGATTGATTGAATTTCATGTCCTGCCTATGGTTGCCACATGGTTTCTCGGACCTTATATAGTCCAAGATGGCAGAGGGAGTTCAGTCAGCCTGGGTACTGTATGTAGGTGACAGCTACTTTTTGCTCCTGGCCTGGAGTTCCTGGAAAAGAAACTCCTCCAGATAAAACTGGGTATCAATATAGTATCTATTAGAGAAATAAGTGACTCCAGAACTGATTCTTGTGTATACCAGCTAGTATGGGGTCCAGTTCAGTCTATCACCAGCATTAGCCTATGCATGTATCAGCAAATGCAGTTTTCTGGTCAGTTGAGCCCCCGGCTCTCCATCTTCCACACAAAATGATGGGTGCTCTGGCCTGGCCCAGCCCAGCCCATGCCTGGTAGGAGAGCTTGGGGAACTTTCCTACCAGGTTACAGCTCTCACTGGTAATCATGAGAGCCAGGGTTGAGAACTGGTCTGCTAGGGGAACTTGGGGAACTCCTTTGTTAGGTCACAGATCCCACTGGTAAACACAGTTGCCAAGGCTGGGGACAGCCCAGGCCAGGCCAGACTATAGTACCTGTTAGCATACATGTGGATTGAGTCTGGGGGTGGTCTAGCCTGAGCCAGGCACAGGACACACTGACAAGAGTCAGGACAGGATACAGACCTGGCAAAGTTGGGTTGCAATACCCACTAATTCATGCAAAGGCTGGAAATTGCGAGTGGCCAGGCTGGACTAGGCTGCAACACCCTTCAGCATAAGCTGGGACTGACTAGGGGTGGGCCAGGCTGAGCCAGGCTGCAACACCCACTGGCAAATGCCAAGGCAAAGGTGGGCCATGCCAGACTGGGCCACACCACCTGCCAGCACACACAATACCTGGGACTGGAGCCAAGCCTGGTAGAAGAACTTCAGGGACTTCTCTGGTTGGCCACTGCTCCTGGTCAGCTTGAGAGCTGGGACTGGGAGTAAACTAGACTGGCAGGACAATATCACCATTGGCCTACATGCATGCTGGGTTTGGGGAAGAACTAGGCTAAATTAAGCCACTGCATCCAGTGACACATGCAAGAGACAGAATAAGTGTGGGCCAGAATAAGTGTGGCTTTGCCACAGCATCCTTTGGCAAGTGCCAGGATGGAGTACAAGTCATGTCAGACGAGACTGTAGTACCCCCGGCAAGCACAACATCCAGGGCTGGGACTATGCCTAGTAGGGGAACAGTGGGCACCCCTCTGCTGTGCTGCTGCTTTTCCTGGTGAGCATGAGAGCTAGGGCTAGGGGTGGGGTGGGGTGGACAAGGCAGCAGCACCTGTCAACAAACATGAAGACAGCTTTAATAGTAAGCAACGTAATACACAGTTCACCATAAGCTTATTTATACTGATCATCCCTAAATGAAAACAGAACGAGGGAAACATCTTTCTGCAAGGTGGCCCCCTTCTTCAAAGAGATGATCAACTTATTTTAAAACAACAATTTATCTGGCATATATGAGATGATTCATCATGTAACAGCATACTCAGTATCATTGGACAAAGTATTCATCTCAAATAATGGCCAGATAAAACAGCCCAGAGTCTCATGTAAATGATGTTTAGAAGTTTAGATTTTCTTTATGTGACATAGAAATATATTATTATGGCATCTGAATAATATTCTTATTTAAATATCTTCAGTTCCTATAACTGTGTAGGAGGGAAATTCATTCTTCTATGGTTCATGGGCACTGGCTCCCCTTCCTCCTATAGGGTGTCTTCTACTTATACCCTACATTTCATTTTTGGGATTCTATGAATTGCTGACCAGAGCCAGATCTTTTTTTGGAAAGACTTTTGTAAAGAAGGAAAGAAAAGCTCTCACCAGGGTAGTGGTGCCATTAGTAATTTTCTTCTTTATAGAGCAGGAGAATATGATCAGGGTTTTTAAGCCATTAATGCAATAGGCTAGGACTTCCCTCCAAGTAGGAAATGCTTATTTTCTTTATTCCTGAATGTGAGTGTTTTTGAATGTTTAAGCAAATCCCTGCTGTGTCTTTGTCCTCATAAGTATAATGAAAATACTGGGTTTCAGAGCTGCCTGCGAAGGCATCAGGGCATGGGCCACACAGCCCTGTGCTGCCTTTCAGTTGCCACAGGAGGAAGGTGAAGCTTGAGGGGAAGGACAAAAAGAGAGAGAAAATGTGAGAATCCCAAGGGACTCAGGAAGCTGCGAGGGACTTTTGAAGAGTTCCTTCATCTCCCTAAGGAACTGAATGACTCCCTAAATGACTGATGATGGCTCCAGCTTTTCCTGGTCACTCTTAGTGAAAAATAGGAGCTGACCTCATGGCTCTCATTTTTTTTTTTCGCATCAATTTATTTAGCAGCTTAGTCTCTCATTTCTGAGGATCGATTTAAATAACTAGTATCCGTGAGGCTGCGGAAAAAAAAAAAAAAAGAACCCTAATGGAGACTGGGAAAAATAGTAACCCCATAAGGAATTTGGCAATGTGCCTTCTCCACAGAGCTGTGCCTTCTGTGGCAGAGCTATCTCTCTTGGACTTTGGGTTTATATGAAAACAAACATAAGATACAGATACCTTCTGGAAATAAGGCAGCAAGATTAAGACCAGAAATCTAATATGGTTTCAAGAACCGTCTCTACTGTGAGCAAGGCCAGGATTTTGTAAACCGGGGAAATCAGGCTTAGAAATCACACATGTGACAGAGTGACACATGAGCCTATAGACTCTGGGGAGCCCCATTACTTTAAAGCAGTGAAAGCTAGAGTACTTGAGCATTTAGAAAGTCTCAGAAACGAAGTGAAAGTCCAGCCAGTCATTGGACACGAGCTTCCTGCGAGGATTTTGAAGTTCGTCTCCATAGCATTTGGATTGGTAATGATGAAAATCCTAATACTTGAAATTAATAGCTCGGTCCCAGAAAGGGAAACTTTTATTTTGAATCCAGAATTCCTCCTCCTGGAAGTGTAGGATCACTGGATCATGGGACTGATGTTGGTTTTCCCAAAGCCAAGGTCTCGAAATGATACAACATAAAGTACCAGAACAACTTGGTTAAGAGCCAGCAATGACTGTTTAGGGGTGTGATCAAAGTACCTATCAAGTAAATTCTGTAAAGCGCATCTGACTTTTTAGCTATCATTCTGTTGGCAGCTATTACTGACATGATGCCATAGCAAAGAAAGCATGAAACAGTGTTGTTTCCTATTTTCTATCGAACAATCTCCTGACTGCATTAATAGGAAATATGTGAAAGTTTAACACTGATATATGTGATTCCCCTTGAGTAAAATATTAGATAAAATATTTATAGAAAGTTATAACTGAGACTGTGCATTCAAAAATCGTTTGCACAAAAATAAACATTTTAATTCCATTTTCTATGAATTTTAAAAAATATTCTTGTCTATATTTAGAAAAGTTTTAAATCTAGGACATGTAAAAATAGTACATTTGAAAGGTAAAATATTAAGTTGCATTTAATTATACTCAGTCAATCTTTTACCCACACTTTACTCTTGGTTGTCTGAGAGCTTCTTTTTTGTTATTTATAATGGGACTATATTCCTTACTGATGAGCCAGCACACATTAGCTCCAGGTTAAAAGGAATAACAAACAGGGCCCCTGTCAGGTATTGTGTACACTGAAGAAATACATTTATAGTGCAGTGACTATCTGTGCACATTCCCAAAAGACAAACAAATCATGCATAAACATTCCATGCAGTTTGCCAGAAGAAATGTCAGCCCATACCCAAGAGCCTTGGCCATGAACATTAGAATAATAACTGCGTTGGTACATTTGGGAAATCACAGCTAGTTTTGAAACTAAGTGATGAACGAACGACTTGATTCTATCTGCTGCTGTAAAATAGCTCCATGAAAAGCATTTTCTAGTCTTGCTTGGTGGACTAAGCATCTGCAGAAAAAAAGCGAATGTAGGAAAAGATGAATGCTCTTGGGGCATACTGAATTCACGCAAATCTAGACAAAATTATTGCATAGGTAACATAAAGGCTAAACTGCTGTGATAAAAGGATTCTAAAATGCAAAGCTAAATGACGCAAGACATCGCTTTATGTCTCATTGGATCACACAGCTGGACTGAGCTGGGAGACCTCCCCAAGGTCATTTCAGGGACACTGTTTCCTTCCAGCTTATCACTGTAGTCTCCACAGGGTGCTAACCCCATCTGCATGGTGCCTGCAAGGTCATAGCTTATGCCGTCCTTCTGCAAAATGGAACACAGGAGGCCGTTGAGGGCAATCAACTTCCTTCCAGGCAAACACAACCTTCCTGTAGCCTCCAGTTTGCCCTTGTTTCGTTCGGCATCACTTGTTAATTTAGCTCTATACAGCCACAAAGAGACTGAGATTCTTTGCTGGTTGTCTTTGGAACAAAGGAAGAGAACCGAAGGAGGAGATAGACAGCAGTCCAGTGTCTTTCAGTTCTCACTGTTAACTCCTTTTCTTTGGAAACACTTCCAGCTGGGCTTCCCAGGACTGAAGTGTTAAACAAAGCAGGCTCCATTTCTTGGGAAAAGTTTTTAATGAAGTAAAACCAAACCACTGCAATCGGCTGAGTTTGGTTTTTTTTTTTATTGTTATTTTCACTAATGACATTTTAAGTACTTTTTAAAATTTTTGTGGCATAAACTGCTGAAAGTAAAACATGAATTTAGCATCCATTGGATGTCCAATGAGGTGTGCAATAATCTTAGCAGACAAATCTCTGCTATTCACTGTCAGAAATTAATGCATTTTCTTGCAAAACAAGCTCTATATCAATAAATATTAAAAGAGATTCTGATTGTCAGGCTATTTTCTCATGGCCAGCTGCCTTTTGTAATTGATGCAGAACTTTATTAATATATTACTTCACTGTCTGAAGTGGGATAATTTATGGTGTGATCAGATCAAACGACATTAAGTCATGAAAGAAGATAGTAAGGAGCTAGAAAATAATGTTACCTACAACAATGGGCTTTGAAAGAATTCAGCCTGTTCTCTATATTTGTTCTTATTTATGTGAAAGGCAGAGTGACATAAAGAGAAACAGACAGAGATCTTCCATCTGCCAATTTCACTGCCAGAATGTGTGCAGCAACAAGGGCTGGGGCAGGTGGAAACCCAGAGCACAGAGCTCGCTCCACAGGGGCCCAGCCAGTTGAACCTTCACCTGCTGCCTCCCAGGATGCACATTAGCAGGCAGCTGGACACAAGTAGAGGCTGAACTCAGTCTGAGGCACTCTGATATGCGATGTGGGGCAACTCAAGTGGGGATTTAGCCCACTGTGTTACAATGCCTGCCCCCTTTGGCTTCTTTGGTAAGCTGTCATGATCTTTAGTTAATTGTTGTTTCTCTAAATCTGGGTAACTGTGGAATTTCTTTAATAGAATATGTTGATGACATACCTGCAATGATCAGCTTTCTTTTTCATGTCAAGGCTAGCTGGCAAAAAGCAATGTGGAGCCATTTATTTATCCTGTACTGTTCCTCATTCCACTACCAGGAAACCCATGTTTTGTTTTGTTTTGCTTTGTTTTGTTTTGTGTTTTTATCAGTTTTAAAGTGGAATGTTCTTTCTTTGTATAGGAGGCAATGCACAGTATAGATAGCAGATACTCTAAAATCCCAGCGGATGGGAAATACGAGAACAAGGTGAAATCTGCACTGGTAGTTGAAAGGTGGCAGATTGGGGATTTGTGGAAATAAAGATATTGGTCTTCCAGATGGAAAATATGGAGAAAGTACCCCACATGATGAGTTGGGCTTGTTTGAGGGATCACAGATACCTAGAGTCGGAGGAGGAGAAAGGAATGTTCCTGGAGAGGTAACATGAGTGTTTGACCTGGGTGGATAAAGGCGGGGAAGGCATCTGTGATTGACAGTGATCACCCTGAGAAATGACATGAAGTCTGTATCTGACCAGGCCCTACCTTTTAAAATTTAACTGCAAACACTTAAGTAAACAGGTTAGGTAGTTTCCTTCCTAATTTTTTCTGTCCCTTTAATCATCCTGACTTGATATCTTTGTGGCATCTGTCAACAAAAAAATGAGTAAAGGAAGGAAGCAAACTGTAGTAAGTGCAGGAGAGGGAGCATCTACTCGGACCAAACAGTAGTGTAGAAGTGAAGGCTGCTGCCTCTGGAGCCGGACACCAAGGGCTGAACCCCACACCTCCGTGTGTTGACTATGTGATGCTAAATAAGCTACTTACACTCACTGTATCTCATTTGACTCAGTAGTACAATGAGGATACTATTAGCCCCATATCACAGGGTTATTTTGAGTATTCAATGAGATCTGATTGACAAAATCCTTGACCCAGCCTCTAGAACATAGGCTTTCTTCAGTAAATGCTAATAATTATGGTTATTGTCAGGAAAAAAAAATACACATAAATGAAGATGCAGTGCTAGGATGGGAGGAGAAAGGACCAAAGGGAAAGTCTATTTGTGATATACCTAGAGGTGAAATGATATCAGAAACTCTGATCAACCATCGGAAAGAAATTAGAATGTTTAAACCAATCCCACCTACCACTGACTCTTAAGACCCCAGGCCAGCTGTTAATGACTTCTTATGTAGACTGAAAAATAAGAAATAAGTGGGCTGCTGTTCCCAGTCATTAGCCTACCTTAAAAAAAGAGAGTATATTTTATGATAGTTTGAATACAAGTATTTCTACTTTGCTAATGAATCAAAAATAGTTTATGCAGGTATCACTTATTGCTGTGGGGTACTTCAGAACAGGCTAAATGGCTGTATTGGGCTTGTTTGAAAAACCATTCTTAGACAGACACTCTAGGGGAAGGGAGAAATAGAGAACGGTATCTCCTATCCACTGGTTCAATCCCCGGATGTCCAACATGGACAAGGCTGGGCCAGGCTGCATCTAGGAACCTGGAACTGCATCAAGGTTTTTGCATGCATGGCAAGAGTCCAAGTGTTTGGACCATCTTTTACTGCTTTCCCAGGCTCATTAGCAGGGAGCTAGGCCAGAAGTGGAACAGCCAGGACTCTAACTGGTACTCAGAAGGGATGCTGACATTGCAGTCAGTAGCTTAATCCTCTACACCAAAATGCCAGCCCGGTTGTCTCTTCTTACCAGAGCATTCATCCTGTAACAATAAGGGGCCATCCCAAATGATATTGTCTAATCCTAATTACCTCCCAAAGGCACCCCCACGCAAATTTGGTGTTAGAGTCACAACGTAAGAATTTCTAGGTTCATAACAATCTATAGTACAGGGAATACTGTTCAGTAATATCAATGAAAAAAAGAAAAATCATCAGAATAAATAAATAATAGTAAATGTAGAAAGATACAGATTCTGAATAAGTAAAATCAATTTACCAAAATTTGAAAACGTGAGTTTAATGAGATGTTTCAAATAACTTTATTTGGCTTCAGGAAAAACAAATGAATTGTGAAGTCACAGAGCATGAAAAGGCTTTCCTTGTGTATTTGATACAGGGCTCAGAGGAAAACTATAGAAAGAATAAATGTGCCCAAAGCTGAAACTAAAGACTAGAAAATTAGGTATTTGTCTCAGGAAATAAAATTAATATTTTCAATCAGATCATTGTAATACCTTTACCACCTCATTTATTTATTTTATTTATTTACTTTGTCGCTCTGGTAAGTAAAACCACAAGACAGATCCTGTACTGACAGGTAGCTAAATAAAATGGCCCAAGAGTTTTTACAATTTCCAATTTCCTTGACTTGTAACACAAGTAACTTACGATGATGTGAATAAAAGAATTGCTTCTAAGGGAAGCTACTCATAGTTAATTTATATTTGGTATGAACTTAACATTTAACCATTCAGCTTTTTGTTCCCTGAATTATTTCCTGCTATATAGTGGCTATGTTTTCTTACTTGTTCCCTGACATTTGCTTTTATTGGGACTGTTACAATATTTAAAATAAGTCCTGCCGTAACCACAGAGGATGCAATCTTCCGCTATTATTAGCAACATAATTAACTTTCCTACTGTCTCCATTTAGCCCTTTCAACAATGAGATTCATAAGCATTCTATTTTCTAACCACATATATGACTAATTCCATGTACTAAATTCAGTGGTCATGGCTTCCTCTTACTGTCTATACCCTGGATTGATAATGTTTGTAGCTTATCTAGAAAATGACATTCTATCATAAGGAACAGTAAGAGCATAAACCTAGTAAAATGAAGGCAGCCAAAGAATGCTTGGACTCAGTGCACTGTCTGAATGAAATCCAAGGTTACATTCTGGGGAGGTGAAATGATTTACTTGGAGTTAAAATGTTTAATTTTGACTACAAATTGTTTCTTTTTAGTTAGGAAAGGCAATCCTGGGTATCTGTGACTCCCAGTAAAAAAGGTAATTTACACTTCAAAATATCTACAAAGAGTTTGTACCTAAAACCTTCTTGGAGGCAGACCGCTGATGGAAAAAAAAATCTAGCTTTGAAAGCAATTTTTTTTTAAACTATTTTTCAGGGAAAAAAAAAAGATACCTTAGTCAAAGCAGAATCTAAAAATACGAGAAATAGTGGTAGGTAAGAGAAAGTGACACAGGAAGTTCCCAAATCCATATTTCAGCTTAACTTGTCTTAAAACTTAAAAATGGGGACAAGTTGTATCCTCTCAAAATCTGTAAGTGAAAGTTTATGGTGACAGTATGTGGGGTGGCTCATTGGAGCACTGATTCAATTTAGATCAGCTTATTTAAGTGGCCTCCACCATTAGGGGATGGGTACCCTTCAAACAAAGAACATGGGAACAATCACCATGTGAGGATATAAACTGGAAAGACAGCCCTCATCAGGAATGGATTCAGCAGGCAGTTTCATCTTGGGCTACTCAGGGTCCGAACTGAGAGAAATAAGTTTCTGTCATTCAAAACATCCAGTCCATAGGATTTTGTTACAGCTGGCAAAGGTATACTACAAAGTCACTACAACTAAAACAAGTAGGTTTTAGTGTTCTTCTAAGTAACAACAGATATCCATTTAATGAAAATCCATCTCTGCGATTGATAAGTCATGGTAGGAGAACCTCTAGTTATGTTTTTATTATTTATTGATCTTTGATTCTAATTTGCAGTGGCAGCTGAAGCCTCCACAATAGTTGGAGACATGCAGTAACCTAGACTTTAACATTTATTTTATTTTCATTTTTTACTTGGAAGACAGAATTTAAAATGACTGCCAACATTCAGGGCAGGTCCAGGCTGCAGCCAGGATTCCAAAACTTAAGTCCAGACTTCCTACATCTGTGGCAGGGACCCAACTACTCGAGCCATCGTCTACCGCCTTCCAGGCAGAAAACCCAGTCAAATGCAGAGATTTGAAACCGGCACACTCAGACAAGTGCCTGACATGTCTAGAAAATGCTGACCAAGAAAGCAGAAGTGCCTCTCTTGTTGCAAAAGTTCTCTTAAAGCTTTCTCTCTCTCTGTGTGTATGAGAGTGTGTGTGTTCTCGGAAGCTACTCATTTGGTTTGGTTTAATTTTTGATGCGCTTATAATGTAATAGAATCCCTTCAGGAAGCATGATGATACTGGATAAGTTCTTTTAAAGCTTCCATAGAATGGAGTGTGTGTCCTTAAGAATGGATGTTAAAGCATCCTTTAGTTGATGTATGCTCTTACCCATCAGTAGTGGCTTGACTTCCTCACTTACTTTAATGTGGGCTTCTGGAATTGGCTCCCACCAAGATGGTACAACTATGGACAATGAGACCTAGCCATAATGTGAGCATCTGAAGAGTGTGAGTTTTGTTGGACGACTTCTCCACTGCATGACAAAGGACATTAGCAGGAGAGCTGTGGTGTGTGTGTACAGTTCGCAGCAGGACTCACTCTGTTGTTTGAAGTGAGAACTGAAGGACTGAATAGCAATTACTCCCTGCAACCAGGGCAAATGGCAACTGTTGAGGTTGGCCTTTTCATATTCTCTTGCCGTCCTGAGGCCAGAGTTCTCTCCACTATGACAGAAGCTCTTTGTTCTAGTTCATTAGAAAAACATTGTCATTTTAAAGGTCAGACTCGTGTGTGTGTGTGTGTGTGTGTGTGTGTGTGTGTGTGTGTGTGTGTGTAGAGAAGGGGAGAAATTATTTCATAGGATTTACGACAATCATGGAAAAATGCTTCAGAAACATGTGCTTTAGGAGGTTACAAAGGCCAGCATGGTATTGGAAGATAGCAGGTAAGTTAAGCGCTTATAAAACTGTTTCATTACAACCTGAGGTCTGGAAGAGAGCAGTAACTGCAGTGTAGACCATTAGTTGGCTCTTAGACCATCTTTCCTTGCCCCTCTGCCTTGGCTTTCCATTCTTGCCATTTGTCCAGGGCACAAAGCCAACTGGGATGGTCCCTTTCCCAAAGCCCAATCGTTTTCTCTGAGCTGAATTCACAAAAGTGAACCTTGGATGGGTGTGGAAACCCAGAGTTGCTCTCTACAAAGCCCCACATCTCCACTGTCCCTTTGGCTCTTGCCAACACTGCCTGGCACAGCACTCCCAACAGCCTCTGTCCCTTGAAGGGTCTCCTCCAGCTCTTCACTCAGAGACTTTTCCATAATCCTCTGCCCCAGCCCACACATTTCCCTACCACAATGATTAAATCCCTCTTTAGGCTTATAAAAGCTTAAATGTCAATGATTATTTTTTGTATTTTAAATTACGAGGAGTTAACATTTGGCACAGCAGTTAACAAGCTACTCAGGACACTCACATCCCATATTAGAGGACCTGGGTTCCAGTACTGGTTCCCCTTTTGATCCAAGTGTCTTATTGCTGCACACCCTATGAGGTAGCAGGTGATGGCCTAAATACTAAGGTTCTGGCCAACAACAAGGAAAACCTGGATTGAATTTTCAGCTTCCAGGTTCACCCTAGCCAAGTTTCAGCTGTTGTATGCATTTTGTGGGGCAAACTAGCAAATGGCAAAGCTTCCTGTCATTCTCTCTCTGCCTGTCTGCTTTTCAAATAAATGTACATGTATTTTAATGTAGTCATTTAAAAATAAATACTGAATTTCTGGACCTAACAACAACAAGCAAGGCACAGGGCATCATAGAAAGCCTCGTTGCCTTTTCATTCTTTTGTGGCAAACAGGGAAAACAAAGAGCACACCAGCCTCTTGTGAATAGCCAGGGTATACAGCGCAGGAAAGAAAGACTTGGGGTGGGTTCGGGGTTGGTGCAGGAGGATACAGCCAGGGGTGGCCACAAAATGGGGAAGGAAGAGTTATACAACCCTCACCTCCTTCTCTGTTTCACAGACGATCAAATGTTCCTGCTCCTCATACATTTCCCATCTAATTCCCAAAGCCTTTGTGGAACAATCACCACAAACCCAAGCCAGCAGATTCTTCTCCCTGCCGATTGAATCCCTGTGAGTTGCCCAGGAATCCTGCAAGCCAGGCTTTCTCCAGTGTTTGTTTCTGTACCCCAGAGCAATGTTGCTCAGTGTGCGGTCTGTAAATCAGCAGCACTAGCATCTCTGCGTGCTTGTCAGAGATGCAGAATCCCAGAGCCCACTCCAGACCAGCTGAGTCAGCGTATCTAGGGGTGAAATGCATAATCTGTTAGCAAACCTTCCAGGCAATTCTAGCACTTAATCAAAGTTGAAAAAGCCAACACCACAGGCTTTAGACACCAGTGTCTTGTGCATGGTACCTTAATAATTAGTTACCGATTGGAGTATATTTGGAGGATTCCTGTGTGTGGACACATTGAAGATTTCCAAGAGCAGATCCCATATTTTTTATCTTTACTGCCACATCCCACTCTCTTTACATAATTTCTCAACATTACATGATGAGCTAGAATAGAACCAGACGGTATTTTGTTTTTGTTTTTCTTCTCTCTTAACCTTTCATAATTAGAGGTTGCAAAACAACAAGAAAATTACACCGAGCATTGCTAATAGAATGATTTTGAGAGAATAGGTCAGTGCTGTGCTATGTGAGTAATTAACGACATTAGTCTAACAATAATGTTGTCGTATAGCACGCTCTGGTTTTCAGAACACTTCGTGGACATTTTCTCATTTTAGCCTCATGAAAATCCTAGGAAGACAAGTAAGCTTTGCTTTTTTCTTTTTGTAAAAGGAGGAGGCAGATATACTAAGAAAATGAAGTCTTTTCTCTTGACTACATACTAAAACTAGAACCCAGGACTTTGAGTTCATAATCCGGGGTTGGGGGGGCGGGTTATGTTTCAATCCCATTACATATTTTGAGTGTTTCTAGAAACTTACCTTAAATAAATCTTGATTTTATGGTTTCTTCATTTAAATATAGTGAAAACACAACCTACCTTACCGGGTTGTTTTAAGAACTAATTGAAATAATACATGCAGAGTTCGTAGTATATTGCCTGGCACTAAGAAAGGGTTTAATAAATGGCCGTACTCTTTTTTTCGGGTTTGTTTGTTTACTTGAAAAGTTGAGTTACAAAAGAAGAAGAGATCTGGTACACTCTTAGATGGCCACAATGGCCAGGGCTGCGCCAGTCTGAAGACAGAATCCAAGAGCTTCATCTGAAACTTACCTGTAGATAGCAGGGGCCCAACCCACGTACACCTTCCTCTGCTGCTTCCCCTGGGGTTTGGCAGGGAGGTAAATCCACATGGAATGTCAGCATCAGCCCAGGCAGCAGCTTAACATCTGAATGACAATGTTGGCCTGGAAAATAGTTGGTTTCATTATTAATTATGCTTGTGTTTATATATCCTATGCAATTCTTACATGCTTATGGCTGTTGTATCACACTCACCCCCAGCACAGTGGCCAGTCCTCCCAATGTGAGTTAGCAAGGATCAGGGTCTTCCCCAGTGTCAAAAGATAACACTTGAGAAAGACCTGAGAGGGACAGTGAAGACAGCCAGTCTGACTTTCATGACAGAAAGTGCTCCTTGCTGCTCCTCGGCGGATTGCCACTAGTATGGAAAGTTAGGCTATCTTTTAGGTTCACGGTACTGACCATCTCATGCTCAGATTGCCTTGTCATTCCAATCTCAGCCTTCCCTTACATCAGTTTTTACTGGGAAGTTGTTGTGGTAAAAATTTTAAATATAGAGTAGAATCACAGCTTTCATCCAAATATAAAATAGATACATGAAAAACTTTAAGTCATGACTTGAAAGATGTAATTAGTAAGGTATTATACAGGCACAAGGAGAGATTCAGCTAGTGCAGACACAGAAGCACTCAAGAATGCTGACATAAATTCATCAAGAGTTGCAAAACAGGGGTTCACAGCCACTGGGCAATAATTGATCGCATTCTGCAAGACACAGTTCATTTATACTTTCATGAGCAAGAACTCATTGGTTTGATTAACAATTTTTTTGTCATCTACAGAGTTATACAAACTGTTAAAACACAAAGGTAAAACAGAAATGACCAGGAAAGTTTTGCTGGACCCAGCTCTCTAGCCATCTTTGTGACCCATTTCAAAATTTTTTTGCAGTCATTCCTGGCAAGCCTAGTGTTGCAGGAATAGATGTTGCATCTGCATCTGCTTTGTTCCCATCCTTGAGGGAACAAAGGTTTGTGAGTTTCATTGGCATCTTGAGATTTGTTTATTGTGTATAGCCTTTGCATATACTCCGGGAGAACAGTTATCTTTCTACTTGTTGACTTCTTTATTTAGAGGAGGATTAAACTTATTATAAAGTGAAAGTTTCTTATTGCAAATAATTTAAAGAAAAATAACAAAAGCAGACTGGAAGGAGAGTGAGAAGTATTGTTATGTTCTTAAAACTATGTATATTAAATGCACAAAATCTGATCTTTTTCAGTCAGGCCCAGGTGAATTTCTCCTTTCCTTCTCTTAATCGCCTGTTAACTGCTTCCTTCTTTCTCAGCAATTCCTATTCTGAAGTCCCACACCCAGCACAAACTCATGGTCCTACCCCTCCGGCTACAAAACCCCATCTCCCCCATGTAGAGGAAGAATTCCTTCCTCCACAGTCCTGACTTAGTATCTTGCAAACATCAGTGCTCAGGCTTTGGATGTGGGCATAGGGTGGGAGAACAAAAGGAAGGAGGAGGTCCTGGTATGTGAGTGAGTGCAGGGTAGGTGCTGCACTTTAAGTTTAGCATGCCCTTCATCAAGCCTGAGTCCCTTACCGCTGAGCCAACAATCAAGCACATCTTGCCAAAAACCGTTCGTTCCCCTGAGAACAATGCAATCTTGTCTAATTTAAGAAAAAGAACATTTCCATTAACACTACTTTGGCTTTATCCCTTGTGAAACAATAACAAGGCATTTGTGAGCTGAAGAGCACTGGCCCTTTTCCGAGTTCAGGCTTCCATTCTTGTGTCTTACTTGTCCGGAATGGTGACCCTTAACTCAACTAGCTGTTGTTTTTGTTTTTGCTTGCATGGAAGAGAGAGATGCCCAATCGTTCTGACCACACATGTGGTTTGTAAAAATAGGATCTGATATTTTTGGAAGCCAAAAATGAGATCAGAAATTCTAAGAGAAGCATAAAAGAAATAGACCTAAGGTTGAATGTGGGCTAACAACCTTGAGTCAGGTAAGGTACGCAGTAGTTGTGGCATCATAGAGAACCTCAGTTCCTAAAATAAATCTCAGTGTGAACTCTCAGCAATAGAATCTTCAAAGAGAGGAACAATCACACGGGTTCTCTGAGGCACATCCAATACTGTTCATTCTTCCCATCCAGCCTAGTGACTCTCTCTTAGAGATGGAAATTCAGAGGTAAGTTTGGTTCCCCTAGATATTTATTTTTATCATTAAAAGGTAGTAAATTAGTACATGAGTATCTTGTCAAGTTTCCTCGTGTGTTGTAGAGGAGCCTTCCTGAGGAAGCTTGGACTGTTTGGATCCACATCAACCACTAAGTAGTTGCATCATCTGAGTTAAGTCACTTGACACCTAAAGTCCAAGCTTTTCACCTAGAAAGTAAAGGAGTGAGACTAGCTCTCCTTCAGAGCAAACATTCCGTGATGTTGAAGTGCTAAGTTGCTCCCTGTTGTTGTGTGTTCACTCAGGCTGTTGATGCTGGTTCAGATAGGAAACTATGATTCCACTAGAGAGGAATGAATCACACAGATTCATTAGTAGGTTTTTCAGGGACCCACATTTTCTTTCCTTGTCATGGATGCTGCCAGAATAAAGACCACAAAAAAAAAAAAAAAAAAACTCCCTGCTAGCATCATGACCTGAAAGGGGTAGAAAGGCAATTGACATTACCTGGGATGGAATTTCATACACAGGTTGTCTGTTGATGTTTTTCATTGCGGTTTAGAATTAACTAACTTCTTAGGCAATTTGCCACAGCCAGCCTATCATTCCCTCATTCTTTCAACCTCTACTGAACTGTTACTGTTTGATACCATCTGTGCACCTAATACCGTACCAGAGACATAAGGATAAGCAAACAGTTGAGGTCCCTGCCATCATTGTACTTGTAGTCTAAGAGGCATGTGGCTAAGTGACTGAATCTTGGCATATGACGTGGGCCCTCATGAAAGCCACGTGGGCCACATGGAGGAGCATCTAAACCAGAGGAATGTGTATATTGAGACTAGAGGGAAGAGAGTGAGAGGGCCTGATGGAGGGGAACAAAATGTGCTTTAGACAGATAGCATATGTGATAGTACTTGTGGGTTTCTTGCCAAGCTAATGAAGCTCACCTGCAGTTGTGTGCTAGCATATTGGCTGTTTGAAAAAAAGGAAGTGGAATTAATGGAGTCAAAACTACAACCTCCAGAACACTGTTAAGCTCTGTGCCCTTTACTGAGACAAACCTACTGAATGGATCTCAATCGATTTTTCCAGAAACAATCTCCGAGAAAGGAATTTGCATGCAGGTAGCCTGTTTAGAAAGTGTAAGAAACATCCACAGGGGCTGGGAAATTATATGTGAAAGAGAAGATGGCCAAATAAAGGTTTGTTTATCAAGCCAGTTACCATGATGGGTAACTAGCCCTTAATCTTGCTTTAAAATCATGGAAATCAGGTAGTAGTAACCTGAGGAGAAAGGGAGTTGGGCTATTTATACAGTCATTGCCGGGATCTGTTCCTGGGTATGCTTTTTCTCTATTAAATACCTTCTTCCCTCATGGGCAGAGTGGCCTTGTGGTTCTTAAGAAAACTACAAAACAAAGAATTGCAGGCAGTAACAGTTAGGAGTCAGCCAGAAAGCACAGAGAAGTAAGACCTTGGGGGGTGGGGTGACAGAATACCAAGAGCATCTTGCTTCAAAATATCCCCAGACCTTCTATTTAATTTGCATCTGTCCTTAAAAATTGAGCCCCCAATTTTGTATAAAAATTTCCACCTCACAAAACCTGTTTCCTATGGGTAGCCCTTGCTCACTGAAAATGCAGTAAATGTGAGAAGTTCAAAGACGTCAGTAAACTCATAGAGGGCAAGGCAGGTAGCAGGAGATCAAGATCAAAAGGGAACCCACGTTCACATGAAGGTGCCATGTTAAGATTAGATTGTTCTGGATTTGGCTGATCTGTACAGAACTCAGCTGAGCTCCCAGTGTCTTCTCACTTCAGAGACAAGCCTACAGAGCAGCGCCCCTCTTGGATTGTTCTCTGGCAGGCTTTTCCCCTGATGAAGAGCCAGAATGTACAAAGCTGATGGAATTGACCGCGCCTCTGTTGCCTGGTGTCCGCAATGGTGCATATCAAACCTTCCTGTATTCTGCTGGCCAGACCAATCGCCGAAGTCCAAAGTCTGCAGGGCAGGGAACTGTGAAGCTAATAATTCAAACTACTACCAGAATCTACCCAGAATGTTCGGAGAGGGCATTGGGAGGTTTCTGATCATGGAAAATTTTCTCTTTGATTTCTCTCTATTGCTGGAATTTTTATGAGGATATGGCAATTTTAGCAAAATATGTAACCCTAGTCCTTTCCATATGAAAAGGTTTTATCAAATATTAGCATTTATTGGAGGATACTTTTAAATTTTTTTTTCTTTGATTAACTTGTTTATTAAGTGACTTCATGTGCAAATAGGCAGACTAACATCTTAATTTCCTAAACCTGCATTTACAGCATACATACTTAAACCGTCACGTTTTATTGTGTTCCTGAGTCTGTTTCCTTACTATTACTCTTTCATTTTAAAATTTATGTTACCTCTGTAAATCACATGAAGAAAGAGGAGTGCCGGTTTGGCCCCACAGTCGGTACACCCACATCACACATCTGTGGAGTACCTGAGTTCAAGTTCCAGTTTCATATCCTAACCCCATATTCCTGCTAAAACAGATGCCATAAGTAGTAACAATGACTCGAGCAATTGGGTTCTTGCCACCTACATTGAGAGATCGGATTGAGCTCTCGGCTCTTGCTGTGGCCCTAGCTCAAACCCAGCCGTTTGAGAAGTACACATTGGAGTTCTCTGTCTTTCCTCCTCAAGTTGTTTTTCTCCAGTTTTTGCAAGTAATAAAAAGAGTGATCCCAGCAATGATCAGCCATGATTGCTCATGTAAATTATTTGGAGAAATGTGTTTTTAATACTTCTGGTAGAGTCTCTAGAGAGTATTATTTAACTGTCTGCAATGAGATCCACTTTAAAATTCTTGGAAGGTTCAGAAAAATTGAATACATATATGGGAAAAAATAGCAAAAGAACCAATCCTGTGTGCTAAACAGTAGCAGATTGGGAAGTTTTCTTGGAATTACGCTGCAATACCGAGAAGCCAAAGCAGGAAAATGGATGCAGTGATGAAATATCAGCTTCCAGAATTAAAAAGGGGACTGCTGTTACCCCTGGATGAGGAAGAGCAGGTTACCTTCTCTCTGGAACCTCATATTTCCCTGTTCGGCCTAGTTGGACAGAGGAGACAGTTGCTATTTTGGTTCACTGAGGGATTCTGTCTGGACCCTTGCTGACAACAGTGTGACCATCAGGAATCCATTGTTCTCTCTGCGAAGAAGTTCAACTCACAAGAAATGGCACACATACTCCATGGAGACAGGAAGGAATTGAAAGCAAGTTTGGAGTACTTGGGTGGCTGTTTATAGCTCTCCAGGCTTAAGTTAATTTTTACACAGTTCAGTTTCTTATGTGTAAAATATTAAATCAAAAAACCTCTCCTGTCCCTCATCTCATCCCAGCTTTTGTTCGTGTTTAAACAAGAGCTGAAATGAGACTGAACTGTGCTTTCCTTCTCTTTCTTTTTCTTTTACTCTTTTTTTCTCTTGAGATAACAATTTTTTAGAGATGTTTTGGGAGTTTTGTTTTATTTTTACTGGGTACTAATTCAATAACAAACCTATTTTTTAAGCTATGATCAGCACGTGGTGGGGTCTGAATTGCCTGCCATTTGCAAGGTAACCATGGTGACCAGCATCTGGCTTCTGATCCGTTAATCTTGTTCAGATTAGCAGTAATTCCAAAAGGGTCTTCTGCAGCTACTGCTAAGTCATCTTTGCACGTGTATGTATATCTTGTGGTGACAGCCACTCTTCTTTAAATGTGTATATTTACTCAGCCAAGAAATAAGACAGATCCGTCTAATGAGGTGGTTGAAAACTCTTTGCCCAAATAAGAAAATTTGCAAAACACAGGAAATGACCAAAAATGTAAATATTTTTAACTGCCGCCCGACAGGAGAATGTGTTCTGCAAACATATGTTGTGTTCTTCACAAAAATACCAGAGAGAGATCATTTACTCTCAGTTTAAAATGTACTTGTCTCGAGCCTCAGGCTGGGGGTTATTATCTATTGAAGACAGAATTTGAAATCCTTCCGTGAAAATTTTCCAATTAATATTTAGGTTATAAGAATTAAAAAGGATGATTTAAGCTGGATTTGGGAAAACAAATGCTGGCTTCCCAAGCTAGAGCTAATAATGTGTTCCATTTGTCAAGAGTTACTTGCAATTTAAGAACAGCATGGTCCAGCTTAAAACCATGTTTGTCCCACAAAGTACCCAGAGTAAAAAAAAAAAAGGTAGCCTCATCTTACAGGGTGAATATACCAGTACTAAATGACCCAAAAACACCTTCCCCATATGCAGAATTTTTCCTTAAACTGGCTGCACAAAGTATCATAATTCTAAGTTGTGAAAGATGGGAATTAGATTACTTTACCATTATTCCTGTAACCTTAATTCATGCCAGTATAGATGAGATATATGAAAATCTGTTTGTTTCCTAGTTCAAAGGTTTATCCTTCTCTTTTCCCAAGTTTTCCTGAATAAAGAAAAAAAAAAAACCTAAGCTCATCTTTCATGTGTAGAAAAAAAAAAAACAGCAGAGAACAGGAAAGGCATTTTTCGAAGGTGTTTTTTATAATGGCCAACAGATACATGAGAAAATTCATAGGATCACTGGCTGTCAGAATGGCTATCACACAGAAATCAGAAAACAATAAAGGTTGACAAGGATATGGATACAAACGTATCTCACTGCTGGTGAGAATGCAAGCCAGTACAACCATTATAAAAGACAGGAGAGACCACCATTTGACCTTCCCACTTCTGGGAATTCAGCATATGAAAGAATTATCTGTCAGTTAACAATCACTAAAATAGGAAATCAACCCAGATGTCCTTTATACTATTAATGGATTAAACAGTGGTGTGCATACACGATGGAATATTACTCAACCATAAAAAGGATGAAATCCTGTCTTTTGCAATAAAATTGTTCTAACTGGAAGCCATTATGCTTAGTGAAAATTCAGTCCCCAAATTGAGGAATATGTGTTTCCTCTGATTTTCTGGTATTAATGTAGAGTACAAAAATGTAATCTAGTATGTTTTAAGAGTTGAGTATTGTTTATAGCCTGTTTATAGTACAGGATATTGTATGTATTCTTGAAGAACATTTTTTTCTGCTTGCTATTTGTTAACTTACTTACCTAATAGAAGTATAACACTGTGATTATGAAGTGAACTGAAAATATTTTATTTAAAAAAACAACTCTTTCAAGTTTAAAAAAATAAAAATAAACACATTAAATTTTTAAAAATGAAATAATAGATAATTGCAAGTAATAGTAAAAAGAAAAAGAGGAAGAAAGAAAAAGAAGGAAAGGAAGAGAGAGAGAGAAAGGAAGGAAGGAAGGAAGGAAGGAAGGAAGGAAGGAAGGAAGGAAGGAAAGAAGGAAGGAAGGAAAGAAGGAAGGAAGATAGTTTTGATGTGATTCATGGCCCAAAAAGTATGTTCCTTTTATGTACTTATGTGTATTGGTAGGATAGAGGGAATGTTGTATATTCATGAACGAATTGTGGTAGGCTAAAACCCTATGGTTTACAGTGTCAACAGAAGAGGAAAAAAATATTCCCTTATGCAATCAAAGAACACAAATCAGGCAGCAGGTGCTGAGATGCGTCATTTCCTGACCTTTGCAAAAGGCTCTTCTGAGCTGAAGAGATATGCAGGGGAGCAGTGCAATGAGTTTGCTCAGGTCAGAGCAGTGCTGAATTTTCTCAGGCAAGCTCTTGACCTCGGGAAACTCAGAAAGCCTTTCCTTGTGGCCATTCCTCCCTTATGACCCCACACTTTCCTTATTCGACACTTAAGATGCAGTGAGGAAACAGTATTGAGTTCAGAGTTTCTTTCTTCACTTTCCTAGTTGGTGGATACAAGCCACATCTCACAGTTGCTAAAGGAATATATTGTTAGATAAGATTAGACCATTTCTCTCTCCAGATTCCCTAATAAAATACTCTGTGCCTCTGGGATGACAGGTAGAGTAGCATTGTAGTGTGTCAGATACTTTAATCTCATTTGGAAATCAGGGGAATGCTCTGAAATACAGCTCTGCCTCTTAGTTCTTCCCTTTGCTCTCAGGAGGGACAAACAGGCGTCACATCACACTGAAAGCTCTCCTGGCGCGGTTGAGAGCTCTTTGCTTTTCATTCTGTCATCAAGTGGAGAACAGCTCCTCACGGCTTTCTTTTCAATAATCCTGGAGGGCTTGACAATTGCTAGTGAGCCTGGTCTCAGGCTCCTCTTTCCCACACATTACAAATCCGTGCCTTCAGGCTTCAGTCGTGTGCTTAGCTTTTCAGTATTTCCATGTCTCTCTCTTGATCACCGACTAGGCAGTAGGTCTCTGCACCCTTAATGCTAAACTGTCATTCCCAAATAATATACAAGGAGGGTAGACTTTAACTTCCTCTTGTTTTCTCTCTGGAAGATAATAAATACATGAAGACCTCACTTCTCAAGCTTCTTCCCCCTTTACTTTCTCAATTTGAAAGACAGGGAAAGAGGGCCCATACTCTGGCTCACTCACCAGTTGCCTACACTGGGTAAAGTGGACTGGACCTGGAGCTGGAACACAATCCAGATAGTCCACCTGGATGGTAGGAACCCAAGGACTTGAGCCATCACCCCTGCTCCCCAGGATCCAATTAGTTGGAAGCTGGAGTAAGAAGCTAGAACTGGGAGTCAGCATAGGACTTCCAATATGGAGGGTGGACTTCTTACTAAGAAGGCTAAATGTCCTCTCTCTGCTTCTCAAGCTTTTCAAAAGTAGAATGGAAACATGCTTAAGAGCACAGGCTTCAAATCCATCCCCTCAGTGTGATATCCAGGTCGGTCATTTTACCAGCTGCATGATACTGAGTAAATGATTCAAACTCTCTATGCCACATTTTGCTGAGTTATAGAATGGAGATGATGATATCTGCTGAAATTATTCTAAGGGCTCATCAGTCAATACAAAGCAATTAATTGCACAGCAATGAGAATACCTGCAAATGACAATCAATTTAATTATCTGATTGAAGTTCAAAATCAAGAAGTTCCTTTGTGTCATGATCCATACTGGAGGTTTACTTTGAATTCTACATATCCTTTTTCTAAAATGTCGATCTGCGGGCTAGGATTATGGTGTATCAGGCAAAGCCACTGCCTGTGACACCAGCATCCCATGTGAGTACCAGTTTGAATCCCAACTACTCCGCTTCAGATTCAGCTCCCTGCTAACAACCTGGAGAAAACAGGTGCAGGTGTCCCAGCTGGGAGACCTGGAAGATGCTCCTGACTCTGTACTTCAGCCTGGCCCAGCCCTGGCTGCTGTGGCAATCTGGGAATAAAAACAGTGTGGGTGGAAGATCTTTTTCTGTTTCTCTGTATCTCCCTCATACTCTCTCCATTCCCTCATTCCCTTCCTGCCTCATCATCTCTCTTCGTAGTTCTTTCAAATAAATCTTTCAAAAACAATCAGTCCATTGTATTATGATCTTTATATTCATCAACCTGATATTTTCTTTTAAAAATGTAAGACATGAGTATATTAGTTCTTAATATTTCTTTTTAAAACTATCATGGTCTCGAATTTCCTAAACCCGAATTACATGAGTTCTTTAAGTTATTGTGAAAAGAGAAAATGATGCTTTTCTGTGATACGCTGCATATACAATGACCAACCAGATCTGTTTGCCTACAACTGAGGGACTTTTCAAGATGTTGGACTTACTGCTAAAACCAGAAAAGTTGGGCAGTCCTGGATGCTTGGTACTCCTTGCTGAAAAGGTATAACAAGGGTGTAGACCTAGGAAAAGGAAGAAGCTATAGCAATATCAGTCTCATTAGAGACTAAACAATTCTTGGTACATCACTGTTCCCTGGATTTTTGACTCACGCAATACCCTGGTGAGTATCTAAAGAGTGAAGCTGCACTGATCTAATTAATTCTAAATGTCATGCATTTGGGTTTCAGTTTTTTGTTATTTTTGTCATCACCGGGATCTATTTCTTCTCCCTCTTACTTTATGCTGCTCTGCTTTCTGCTGACAATTTCATGCTTGTTCTTTTTCTTTTAGGTCAACTCAAATCAAAACATACTCTTGGGATAATGCCCAGGTTATTCTGGCTGGCAACAAGTGTGACATGGAAGATGAGCGGGTCATCTCAACTGAGAGAGGCCAACGTCTAGGAGAACAGCTTGGTAAGATTAAGAAACTAATTAATGAATTAATAAGAAGACTTGGTAATTATTTATAACACCACATAGAGTCCCTGCTAATTGTCAGTATAGGGTGTTATTTATTTATTTTTTAATGTATTCTTGGAGAGACAGATTTACAGAGAAGAGAGACAGAGAGAAAGATCCTAGATGCACTGGTTCATTTCCCAAAAGGCTGCCGTTGGAGCTGAGCTGATCAGAGGCCAGCCACTGCCTGTGACACCAGCATCCCATGTGAGTACCAGTTTGAATCCCAACTGCTCCACTTCAGATTCAGCTCCCTGCTAACAACCTGGGGA
Source organism: Ochotona curzoniae (assembly GCF_017591425.1). Classification (NCBI taxonomy): domain Eukaryota; kingdom Metazoa; phylum Chordata; class Mammalia; order Lagomorpha; family Ochotonidae; genus Ochotona; species Ochotona curzoniae. The sequence continues at coordinate 27,907,182 of NW_024465582.1, forward strand.
AAACAGGTGCAGGTGTCCCAGCTTATTGAGATTCTTATTGGTTTCCCACATGGATTCAGCTACCCAAGGCTTTGGGCTGCCCTCCTGCTTTCCTAAGCCACAAGCAGGAAGTGGATGGGAAATGGAGCAGCCAGGACAACTGTTGGTCCCCATGTGTGATCCTGACATTTCCAAGAAGAGTATTACCAAACGGAGCCATCACACTGGGCTCCAAAGAGGAGTTTCATGAAAAGGTTTTCAGACAGTGGAAGACAATAAGCTGTCTGTAAGTGATCAGTGCATTTCCTTTTTCTTTCTATGGCATAATTGGAATTGGAACACAGTGTCATAAACAAAATGTTACCCAGGATCTTAATCCTAGGGGAGGTGTTCAAATTCTCATTGCATGGGGAACATGAGTTATACTTGGTCTGTTAAAGTCTTGCCTTTTTTCTCCATACACATATGTGTATGGGAGTACACATATGTGAAGGGAGTACTTCTTTTATGTGATTGCTGTTGTTCCCAGGGTTGCCTGGCAAGAGGGTGATGGCCAAGGTGGATCTAGTTCCTGATCTAGGGATGTCATTAATAAGCCACATTTTGTTACAGACCTCTTGGTGACCCAGTCTCCTCAGAGAATATCATGCCCGGGCTGTGTACCCAGATCACTGTAGATAATACATGTGAGGTAACAGAGTTGAGAGCGTTTCAGAAGCAGTAGAGCCATTTCAAACACTCCTCTACGAGGGACTCTTCAAAGGGGTAATGGAAATGCATATCATAAGAAAAAAGGTGGCATGGATTCAAGGGTTTTTTTTACACAAAAATAAGCTTATTTTGATTCCAATTTTCCAAGCAGTTTTCTTTTAAGACTTTATTTATTTTTATTGAAAAGGCAGATACACAGAGAGAAGGAGAGACATAGTTAAAGATCTTCTGTCTGATGGTTTACTTCCCAAGCTTTTGCAACAGCTAGACCTAAGCTGATCCAAAGCCAGGAGCTTCCTCCAGGTCTTCTATGTTGGGGCAGGGTCCCAAGGCTTTGGGTCATCCTCAGCTGCTTTCCCAGGCCAGAAGCAGGAAGCTGGATGGGAAGTGGAGCAGCCGGGACACAAACTGGCTCCCATATGGGATCCTGGCAGTTGCAAAGCAAGGATTTAGCCACTAGGCTATCGCACCAGGCTCTTCCGTGCATTGTTTTTTAAACCGTCCTCAAATCTAAAGAGAAAAATGCCAGAGATATCAGGATAGAATTTTAGTTCAAAGGAGCAGTGCATGGTTGATTCAAGATATTTGGTTGTGCAACTATTACATGCCCTCGGTTATACCATAAATCATGCAATATATAGAAAATATGATCTGCAGTTCCAAGGATCCAGTTGCTGTCAGTCATTTAGAGGGCCTAGAAATACAAGCAGGAGTGCAGCAATAACAAGACAGAAAAAACAGGTCAGTTTTGTGATGCACTAGAAGGCCCATGTCAGGAGGAAAGCAACAAGGGAAGAGGCAGACACAAGGAGACAGCACATCGCCAACAAGAACTGTGGGACAGGAGGCAGACACATAGCAAAACAGAGATGACGCTAGGGAGAGAATGTGTAGAAAGGAGCATAGCCACTAGGAAGAAGTGACTTACAAAAAGAGATAGAGATCGTGTGGGCTAGATGCAAAGATATGGCTTGAAAGGCCCTTTTTGTAAAGGATAGATACTACAAGCTACCAAGAGAGGCACCGTGAATTGAAGTGGAATGTAGACATTGAAAGGAATTGAATTGAAGATTAGGAAATAGAGAAGTTAAAAGCCAACATAAAGCTACAGAAGTCAGTTGTGGGTTCGGAGAACAGTTCGAACCCTGGAAGTGAAGAAGCTGGAATTCTTTTTAGCTGCTTCTTCATTTTGGTTTTTCCCCTATGGACCATAGTAAATGTTGAATAATTCTTAGCATTGAGGAGTCTTACCTTCAAAGAAAACTATTAAATATATCTTGACAATAAGGTGCTGGACTTTACCATTGTCTGTACCTACAAGCACATAATATACTTCAATAGAGGAATGATGGACTTGTGACTGTCGGTGACTTTTAAGTTAGGACCTGCAGTAAGAATTACACTCAATTAGCAACCCGTGCATTCACATGGGAGGAGGGTGAGCATGAGAACAAAACAGATGTTGAACAAAACACACTACTTTGACTATATCAGATCCACTCCATTTTCTCTCTTACTTTTTGTAATGATAGTCTCAACTCACCAAGTTGATCCCCTGCTAACCCAGACTGCTATGTGGAGACTTATAAACCCTACACACTACCTACAGTGCCATGATGCACATGGCTAGCAGATTGTTGAACTTGTAATTATTGCTGGAGGACTGTACTACTGCAATAATATGAGAGATGGGTAGGAAGGACAGGTGGGGAGGGAAATGGGGAAAGCCCTAAGCCCACAAAACTGAATCATGGGAAATAATACGAATAATTTTTAAAAACCACTTATGAAATGGTTGCTTTGGGGGGTTGATTTGGTGTTCTGCTGCGTAGATTAGCAACGCAAAGTCTCTATCCGTGGTTAAGTCTCTCCCAGTGTGATCTCCTAGCTGAGCTGCAACCCACTCTGAGCTGCAATTCATTACACTGTTCATTGCACAGAAAGCTGTAACTGAATGATCACGGGAACATTTCTACTGAACATTCTTTTTCAAAACACACACACACACACACACACGAGAGAGAGTTACAGAAAAAGAGAGGTCTTCCACTCCAGATGACCACAACAGCTGGGGCTGGGCCAGCCTAAAGCCAAGGACTTCATCCAATCTCTCAGAAAGGTGACAGGAGCCTGAGAAGTTGGGCCACATTCCACTGATTTTCCCAGGCCATTCGCAGGGAGCTGGAATGGAAGTGGGTCAGCTAGAGCAGGAATTGGTGCTATCTGAGATACCAGTGTCACGGGCAGTGACTGCCCTTTTCACCGCCCCAAGTCATCTCCACCCAAACACTGTTAGAGCCACTCGTGAAAAACCTGTCCGTTAATGCCTGGTCGGTCTCATTGCGGCTAGTCTTCACTGAAAGCGTTTATCTCCTCCGTTCGTGGGACTTCTCATCGTTCTGTTAGTGCCGTTCGTGTCTTAGAAAGGTAAGAATGAAAAATATTCTGTCTCCAAGAAAAGGGAGAAACAAATGGATGGACAAAATAGCTTCCTGAAACTAACTCTTCCTTTCCTTCGTTTTCTTGACTAGCCAGGCTTATGCCACTGTGATGGGGCTGCAGGTGAGGGGAAATGACAATATAGGACAGAAAATGCTAGGCAGTTGTCATTTTACCTCTATATATAGGCCTGAGGGTTTTTTCTTCAAAGAAAGAGAAAAATAGATTAAAACTAAAAATTGTTCAATGTGATTGGTATAAAAGAGCAGAGAAACTGACTCAACCTTTTACTGCTTAAACAAATTACTTGTGTGCTAAGAAGATTAAGTTATGGAAGGAGTCCTTAGAATTATAAAACTACATCAAAAGGGTGACTTTTCTTAGAACCCTCCCAACAGCCAGCACACATATATGCTTCGCATTCTGCCACATATGTGAGATGGGTCCTGAAACTGAGAGGCAGAAATATTTTATGCCCCTGTGCAAGTTCTTCCAATGGGTTTTAATTGATTTTTTGCTCTCTCTTCAGTGAGACTCAACAGTCGTCATAGCAACCGATGCACGTGCATTCTGAGAGAGTCATTTACCTCTTAATGTGCTTGTTCTCATGACTACACACACTTCTACGAATGATCAGGAGAGACCGTGTGTATAAAAAAACTCATAATCTAAATGTAAGGTTTTACAGGCCTTTAGTCTTTAAATTACTGGTGAAAAGTACTATCACACACAGAGGTTAGGCATTTTTTTAAGGCTATTACCACTTCTCAGCATGTGGCTCATAGAACTGCTCTATCAGTCTGTTATAATCAGTTCTCCGTTGTGGATGTTCTATCCCTATAATGTTTGCTCATCCCAGTGAGGATATTTGATGGAACCAAGTTATAGCTGAGCTCTTTAAAATTCTTGTATGGTAAAAGCCCTGGCCAATCCAGTTTAGCTTGCATAGCATTCATTAAATGCTTACAATATGCCAGGTGCTGGGAATATAATGACAACTAAGCCTACCATCTAGAAATAATATTAGAGAGCCTGAGACAGATCATGCAGATAGCAACACGGTTTTCACTGGCCTTACTGTTCCTGGCCATTTGACCTTATTGTATGTCGCTCCTCGCCACTTTGACCTCCGTGGCATTGGACTAGGCTGTCTTGTCTTGTTCTGTTTCCTTGGTCTCCTCCTCTCCTCTTTCTGTCTCTTGTACTTTATCCCTCTATGCTTGGCCCATATTTCCTCTCTCTACACCCTTCCTTGAAGATGCACATCCACTGCAAGCTTTTAACTCTCTGCACACTAATACTGCCAAATCGCATCGCAGCCATGAGCACACGATCAAGCTTTAGCTGTTCTCTCCACCTGCCAGCTGTGCCTGTTCAGCTGTGCATATTTATGGGTGAGAGTGATGGGCCAATGATCTGCAGCCATATTAGCTGTGGTTTCCAGTGCATATTTATGAAACCCAATTAAGACCTGTTGTATTTGAATTCTTAAAGTTGAAGCCTAGGAAACTATCTTTTTAAAAACATGACTTCCAGGCCCGGCGCAGTAGCCTAGTGGCTAAACTCCTTGCCTTGAATGCACCGAGATTCCCATATGGGCGCTAGTTCTAATCCTGGTGGCACCGCTTCCCATACAGCTCCCTGCTTGTGGCCTGGGAAAGCAGTCGAGGATGGCCCAAATTTTTGGGACCCTGCACCCACGTGGGAGACCCAGAAGCAGCTCCAGGCTCCTGGCTTCGGATAGGCTCAGCTCCAGCTGTTGCAGTCACTTGGGGAGTGAGTCATCGGACGGAAGATCTTCCTCTCTGTCTCTCCTCTCTGTATATCCGCCTTTCCAATGAAAAAATAATAAAAAATAAATCTTAAAAAAAATAAAATAAAAAAATAAAAAAAACATAGCTTCTAGATAATACTACATTTTAGAGCACTAACTTCCAAGGTGCAGAGTGTTTGGAGAGAAGGAAAAGTTGTGCCAGACTACATTGTCATAGTTTAAGTTTTAATTGTAAAGCTGTTAAACGTTAAATGAGAAAAATGGGAGATATAATTAAAGATATATAGTTTCTGAAAGTAGAAGTAATTTGCCTGGAAATAGGAATAAAGAAAAAAAATGTATAAAGGGGAAGGGACTTGTATTGCCTTGAAGTTCTAGGTGGAAAAGTACTTGAAACATTTTAATAAGCTCTAAAACGGCAGGAAGTACAGAAACTCTTTAAGTTTCTCCAAAATGTAATCAAATAAACAAAGACTGTAGATAGATTAAAATAGCTTCTGGAGATAAGTGATTTATTATGAATAATTAATTGATAAGAACCATTTTTGAAGTGTGTCTGGTTTTCATTAACATTTCCTCCTAGATCAAATAGCAGCTGATATTCCCAGTCCCTCTCCATTCAAACAACTGTCCGAGTATACTCCACTCTCGGCCCCTGTATCTCCACTCGTCCAACAGAGAAATCCCATGCACATTTCTGCCAGCTAGAAAGTACATAGGCATGGAAGATTCCCACACAATACAACTTTCCTCTCCTTCTATTTCCATGTAGTGATTTTTTTTTGTATTTTGATTATTCATCTGGCAAACATTTATTAAACACAACAATATAAGGGAACTCATAAAATATCAATCTCTGTCATGGAGTTTAAGGTGTAGTGTGTCTATGAGAAATATTCTCACATGTCATGAATACTTGAATAAAACGGGGCTGGTAAGTATTGATATACGTGTAATGAAGGGTGAAGAAAGGACGTAGAGTTATAGGAATGGAGAATTATTTCTGTTTGGGGAATACAGAGACACTTTGTGTGTGTGTGAATTCTGAAATATATTGGTTTGATAAATGCTAACCTAATTTAATGTTAGCCTCCATGGGAATAGTATATACTCTTCCACATCACAAAAATGCCTGTTACCTCTGGAGGTGAGAGCTGGGTCAATATAAATCCGAGGAGGCAGATCCTCCATGCTTCATGAAAGGAGTTTGGATTTTGTGGGAGATTTCTGTTCCACCAAGGGTAAGAGTAGGGCACACTGACCATGCTGCCTCACATCCCTGGTACCACTGTCAGAGACAAGAATACTGAAGTGAATGAAGCATCGTTGTAGCTAAGCCTGGAAAGTCTTCCCTCCACCCCCTTAATTTTGGTGGTGGGCATGCTTGGGTTGGTTTTGGTTTTGTGGGAATGCTGCCTTCAGAGTCTTGTAGCCTCAACCTATCAAACATATTCTTTTTATAGTTGGTTTTCCACCAAAGTAAAGTAGGATAGCTTTGCACCTTCTCTTACTGCTAGACTCCACTTCAGTCATCAGACCCTTAGCCCACCAACGTGTTCACAAAATAGTTCTTTAATGCATGTAGTTGTCTATCAATGTCCAGGAGGATACTGAGCTGTGTGTAGTGCTAAAACTATTTAAACTATGTTCCTGAACCCCCACAATTTTCCAGTGCTACAGGATCTAGTCAAAGATGCCAGAAAATGACCAGTTCATAAATGCTATCTTATTCAAATATGTAATTTCTAATTTCGAAACATTCCTGAATTTTCTGGAATTTCCCCAACTAATAAACTAGAAAATAATTAGCCACCCATCCTTTGCCTTCTTTGAGAACCACAAAAACAACAACAACAAAAATATCCTGGCAATTCTTGGGTGCTATGAGCTTTAAAATTTTACACTGAAATAAGTACTGTTGATCTGTGTAGCAATTTCTCAGTATCTTTAGAATGTTGTTTTGGAAAAATTGTTATCAGGGCTACTTAAGAAAGTCCCTTCTTGAATAATTGGAAATCAAGGAATTGTGAACTGTGCTTTTTGCTGTGGCACTGAGAGAAGCCACTCCTGACTGCAAGTCTGAGAGTAGAGAGATGCAGGAGTCACCAATATGACTCGGAACTTCTTCCTCAAGAAACTCAAATCTGTCAAGACTAAGACAGTGGCTTGGAAAAAAAAAAGTAGGAGGAAGGATGAATTTAGATTAAGGGCTTTCAGCCTTGGCTGCACATTTCAACAATAAAGGAGGCTTTGTAAAAATCCCAAAGCTGGGCCTGGTGTGATAACCTAGTGGCTAAATCCTTGCCTTGCATGAGCAGGGATCCCATGTGGGCACCAGTTCATATCCTGGCTGTTCCACTTCCATCCAGCTCCCTTTTTGTGGCCTGGGAAAGCAGCAGAGGATAGTCCAAAGCTTTGCGACCCTGCACCCATGTGGGAGACCCAGAAGAAGCTCCCCGTTTCTGATTTTGGGTCAGCTGAGCTCCAGCTTGTGTTGCCACTTGGTGACTGTATCAGTGGATGGAAGATCTTTCTCTCTATATATCTACATCTCCAATGAAAAATAAATAAATCTGTAAAATGAAAAGTTGGGCCCTGCGCAGTGGCTTAGCAGCTGAAGTCCTCGCCTTGCATGCACCACGATCCCATATGGGTACCTGTTCTAATCCTGGCAGCCCCACTTCCCATCCAGCTCCCTGCTTGTGACCTGGGAAAGCAGTCGAGGATGGCCCAAAGCTTTGAGACTCTGCAGCCATGTGGGAGACCTGGAGGAATTTTCTGGCTCCTGGCTTCAGATTGGCTCAGCTCCAGCCATTGTAGTCACTTTGGGAGTGAATCAGCAGATGGAAGATCTTCCTCTCTGTCTCTCCTCCTCTCTGTATGTCTGACTTTCCAATAAAAATAAATAAATCTTTTTTTTTTTTTAAAGATTTATTTTTATTATTTTTTCATTGGAAAGGTGGATATACAGAGAGGAGAGACAGAGAGGAAGATCTTCCGTCCGATGATTCACTCCCCAAGTGAGCGCAACGGGCCGATACCATGCCGATCCGAAGCCAGGAGCCTCCTCCGGGTCTCCCGCGCAGGTGCAGGTTCCCAAAGCTTTGGGCCGTCCTCGACTGCTTTCCCAGGCCACAGGCAGGGAGCTGGAAGGGAAGCGGGGCTGCCGGGATTAGAACCGGCGCCCATATGGGATCCCGGGCGTGCAAGGCGAGGACCTTTAACCACTTGCGCCACCGTGCCGGGCCCAAAAATAAATAAATCTTAAAAAACAAAAAAAAAGAAAAGAAAGTCCCAAAGCTGGAGCTATATCCTAAGCCAATTTAATTAGAATCTGTGGGATGAGATCCAAACAAGAGCAAATTTCTTTTAAAGGCCCACGTTATTCCAACATTTATATGTGATAAGGAATCTGATCTACAGGAAAGGAGAAGAGATTAGCCAGAGCGCCTGTACAGAGAAGCCATCAAGTTGCCCCCCAGCTGGGCAGGGCCCTTGCTGAGCCACAGGGAGCTGCTCTTCCAAAATGGCTTATTGATGCACCTAGACTGACCCCCACGTGGTCTGAGGGCACACAAATTCTTAAGAGGGCTTTCGAAAATCATGAAAGAATATGAGATTTTGTGATAAGCATAATTTGTGGGTCTGATGAGGATTTAGAAATATCCACTTGGAATTGTATAATAATCCACTTGGCTGAAATAAATGAGCCAAAGCCTGTCTTCCAAACTGCAATGAGGTCACGCTAGGAATTTATTACTTTCTGGCCACTCGAGTTTGATACTTCAAAATAGAATTCAGCGGAACATGATAGGATTTCCTCCATTCACTGACTTATGCGTTCGTTCATTCGATATCTTTGAACACCAGGTACTGAGCAGCCATCAGGAGTAAAGATACAATGCTTTACTACTGCTAGTGAATGTCAAGACGCAAGGAGATTAAAGTGTGCGAGGGACACACAAACAATGACTCTGAGAAGACAGTATGTAAATGCCATGGTGGAAGTAAAGACTTAGTGTTAGAGGAGCTCATGAGAGGAACATCATCCCCATCTGGAGGCCCCAACAAAGGCTGCAATGGAGCAACTGTGAGCCCAGTCTCAAAGCATGAATATGACACAACAGGTGGACAAACAGGAGATGGCCCTTTAGGCAAAAGAAATGTAAATCTGGGGATATCTAAGTGTTGGAAACCTGCCACATCCCAAAGAGTCTTGTTTGAAGAACTGTATAACAGAGACTTTGTCATACACATCCTGAACAGTTAGTACTGAGCTTTAAACTTTGGAGCAGGCAGATTGGATTTCATTTTAGACCAGTTATCCTTGCAGTGATCTGCCAAAAATGGGGTATTTAAGATCATCAGTTGTAGCGCATAAAGAAAATATTAGTCTACTTAGTTATCAAACTAAACAAATTTTATTATTTATTTTGATTACATAATAATCCAGTGGCATATTATAAAATAACTCTTCATATGTTCATATATTATAACAGTTGTGAACTTTTCTCTTGTTCTTGAAACAGTAGGCACCTCTCTATGTGACTCCCATGTTCCTGCTGTTAATAGAGAAGTGAGTAGTAAGAGAACTGTCAGTTGGAATTTAAATTTTGTGTCAAAGAAAGTCAGGAGTGACAGGGATTATGGTCAGTCGGAGACACCAGCTACCAGTACCAGGGGAGGCCCTCACATACCTACTCAGTACTCCTTAAGCCAGATGTCTGAAGTTATCTATTTAAAAATATATTTTTAAAGATTTATTTATTTTCATTTAAAAGGTTTTACAGAGAAAGTAGAGAACAGGAGAAAAGTCTTCATCATTGGTTTACTCCCCAAAGGGCCAGTCTGAAGCCAGGAGCCAAGAGCTTCTTTTGAGTCTCCAACATGAGTGTAGGGTCCCAAAGACTTGGATCGTCCTCTGCTGCTTTACCAAGCCACAAGCAGGGTGGGATCAGAAGTGGAGCAGCTGGGACATGAACTGGTGCCCGTATAAGATGCCAAAACCACAGGTGTGGGATTAGCCTGTAGTGTCACCATGCTGGTCTCTGAAAACATGATTTCTTTTTAAATTTAGTTTGATGTTAAGGTTTCAACACATCTAGGGGTCCGATCTAGCATACTGGAAGCTCTCTTGAAGGTGAAGTTCAACAGGGAAGAAGGAGAGGTAGGGTAGAGTGCTTTAAGGGAAGACCACATGGGAAGGGCTGCCAAGGGCTTGTGTGAAATCCATTCACCACCCAGGAGGGGGCGAGCCTGGCTAACCTGGAGGGTTTGGGGTGTGTTTGTACGTGTGCAGGGACGGTGTTGGGCTAGGGGAAGTGACGAAAGGCAGCAAATGGATGATAACTGTGGCACTTGGGAGAACAATGGACAGGACCGTGTGCTGCCTCCGCAGCAGCCAGCTGCAGCCACTCCGGTCTGTGCTGTTAGTGCCAAATGCAAGTGTTCCACAAGTACCAAGAGGGGAAGGGGATAGAAGAAGCATTCTCTACATGGACCAGGGTTTGTCAAGCCATAGAATGTCTAGTTTCAGAATCCTGACAAAAGCCAAAGGAAGCTACCGTGTGGTTAGGCCTGGCTGGAAGCCAGGACCTGGGGCTTGAAATGGCCATTAAAAAAAAATCTGCTTTATCCTTTCCTGGAATTGTGACTATCACTATTAACACAGTATGTTTCCAAGTGGAACAGATGCTCTGTAGGGTGCTGCGATCTTTCAGAGTGACAGCTTGAAGCCTGCCACCCAGGTGAGCAAGACTTCTGACCCACAAGCTCTGCTTGTTGCCCTCAGCGTATATTAGTCAAGAGATGCCAGACCTCTCTGAAGTCTCTTGGTGTGAGCACTTCCAGGGAGCAGCATGGAAAAAACAATCACAGCATGCAACGTCCAGGACCAGCCCATGCTGCCAGCCAAACAGCGAGGAGCTCATGGCCTTTAAGTTCACCACACCACATTAGAGTCCTCTTTTAGCCAGGCACAGCAAAGGGAGCAGATGTAAACCAGGTCAGCTTGTCTAAAATGGGATTTTCCAGTGATTCTGGTGCAGGTGCACCTCCGACCCCATGAAATCAGTATATCTGATGACACCCCTTGGGATGCACCCTCTAGGGATGCAGATGCAAGTTTGCTTTGTGCTCTTCATTTTCTTCCAGATAAGATCTATGCAAGCTGTGATACAACACTTCATAACAAGTGAATCCAAAGCAAAAGGTCATATACAAATTCATGTCCAACTGTGCCATCAGTAGCTTTGGAACAGGGTAGGAGTGGTCTTTCCAAGATCAGGCATGGGAAAGCTCAAAACAAAAAAGTGTTGCGACACAGTACATGGGTCATCCAGCCACTGCCGTTGCCTCGGCTAGGGAACAACCGGAAAGGTACTGATAGGAATGAGAAAGGATGCATATGTGTCTGTATTTAACATGTTCACGGATTAAGACATTGTCGTGTGCTGAAATTATTAATACCCACTGATGTTGGAGGGACAGGTGTCTGCAGCTAGAAGCTATTTCTGTAACCTATTTATCAGGAGGCCTTTGTCAGACTTCTCAGTTGGCTTGCTGTGTGACCTTGGACTACTTATTTTCTCGGACTTCAGCACTCTTTCCTATCCAGTGCATTGGAAAAAATCTTCTGTGTTTTCAAAGCGTGTTTTTAAAGCATCACTGACTAACGTTCCAGGTCCCTGTTGATGTGGATGTCTATGGATGCAAGGTTAAAGATTGAGCTTGTGTTGCTGTGATTAAAGTGCAGAAATATTGGGGCAGGCACTGACCTGGCTGTTGAGACACTGATTTAAGATGCCCGCATTCCATATTGAGCTTCTTAGGTTTAAGGCTTGCCTTGAACTAACTTTGCTCCACTCCCGATTCTGGCTTCCCACTAATTCACACCCACCAAAGCAACCAATGATGGCTTGAATAAAGTCTTCGCCACTCAGATGGGAAACCTAGTTAGGTTCCTCGCTCCTGGCTTCAACCTGCGCTAGCACTGGTTGCCAGCCTTTAAGGGAATGAATTGGCACATAGGGAATTAGGGAATATTTCTCTCTCTCTCTTTGTGATGTGATCCTTTCAAGCTCAGTGCCTTCCAAACTCACATTTTTAATGTAATGGAAAAAAAAACACGTTAGCACAAGAGATGAATGAATCGAACCTGTAAATGAGACCTTTATATCATATGCAGGATATTTCTGCCTCTAAAGACACATCCAGGGATCTTGACTTCTTCAGCAGCTTCTTGGCACCCCTTGAGGCACGCACACACACTCCCTCCTGCCCCACTAGCACTAGGAATATCCACCACTAAGATGCAAATAGGTCTAACATCTCAGCAACTTACCCTCCCCCAAGATGAATTGTTAGATGATGAATGGTGTCTTGCTATAGCCTGAACAAGCATTTAAGAACAGTTCTGTTAACATTGAGTGGCCTTACCTATAGATTTATAAAGACAGACTCTAAAATAAGTATATAAGCATTGTCCAGGGAGACAAAATGTAAGAGAATTACCAAGCAAAGATGGTTTCAAATGTCTGCTTCCATTTTATAGCACCTGGCTCTGTCGATCCATTTTTAGCCCAAATCCTGCAATTATTCGCTTGGATTTTAGCGACAGATTTGCTGGTGAAAATCAGGCTCTGATGTAGCCATCCAATCAAGTAGTATCATAATTAAATTAGAAACGTTAATTCAGATGAGCTGCTTTTTGTTGTTCCCCCCTCTCCCCGCAGTACTATTTAAGAAAGTAAGCATTTCCAGGTTATCAGAGGGATTTTCACATGATGCAAAGTGTTAGTTCGTTCTTTCTCCTTTGGCCGCAGGAGCTGGGATGAAACCGCCTGATTTAATCATTCCGAATCCAGGTGGCTCCTCTGAGATAGGGCCAGATGTAACCAGAAGGATTTATAGGGTGTAAAATTCTGGATGGATTAGTAAAGCCTTTCTGTGTGCAGCCCAGTACATCCTAAATCAACATCCCCTGAATGGACCTGAGCAATCTGTGTCTGGCCTAGTGGGGAAGTTGCCATGGCAACTGACTGGCAAGCTCAGCCAGTGGAATGTGAATGCAAACAATAGAGTGATAAGAGTGTGTCTATCGCAGCCTGTGAAGGCAGCTTCTGCCCAGGTACAGTGACATCCGGAGAAGGGTGGTTCTGGCCCTGGTGTTGTGCGTCTTCTCATCATTCTCTCAGCTCATTGGATCAAGTGCCCATGTTTTGGTAAAAAAAGAAACAAAATTGCTACTGCTAGATAATGAAACCTGGAGACATCAGCAACTGGTAGACTGGTACAGTATTCGAAAAAGCCCCAGGGGCTGTTAGACCACCACTGTTCAAAATTTTCCTAAAGGAAGTTGGAATGGATTGAAGAGAATTCCTGTGACTCCCCATTGCCACCTTGTGGCCTACCAGTCACTGAAAACTGACCGGTCTTCCAATATCCATCACAGAATAGCAGCAAGATTGGACATGCAAGAAGCTAAGAGCTGACTTATGGTAGAGTTTGATAGTCTCTTTTGCAGCAGAAAATAAACATACAATCTTCTAAACCTTAAGCTAATAAGAAAAATTAAAAGTACGATTTTGGGTAGAATCCAGAAATTGGAAAAGAATAAAATGTCAAACAGTACAAGGAAAGAAGAGATGGCAAAGGTTGACTTGATGTTAATGATTCTTATGTTGCCATTACTAACTCTTGCAAGTGGATAGTTTTCTTAAAAGGTGTGCAATCATGCTGGTAGCTTAAATGAATTGGAAGAGAAAAATAAATTGTGAACATCACCAATTGTACTTCAAAACCCTCCTGTTCATGATTAATGGGCATCAAGATGTCAGCATCTGCTTGAACGGTACCTCATGCTTACACCAACCAAACTCCCACCACTCCAGGACCATCCAAAACCATAATCAAGTTCCATTTCATTTCAAAAAAGTGTGAAATGACCCAACTGTGTTTCTGTATTCTTCCAGGGTTTGAGTTTTTTGAAACAAGTGCCAAGGATAACATTAATGTCAAGCAGACCTTTGAACGACTTGTGGATATCATCTGTGACAAAATGTCAGAGAGCTTGGAGACAGACCCGGCCATCACTGCGGCAAAGCAGAACACAAGACTCAAGGAGACTCCTCCTCCACCGCAGTCCTCCTGTGGCTGTTAGTGTACACACACACACACACACACACACACACACACACACACGGGAAGCTCCTAGGGGCTCTGGTTGCCAACAAACAGCATTTATAAATGGTCTGTTAGCCTTCATTTATACTGCCTAATAATTATTTGAAGGAAGTCCTTGATGTCAGAGGCCCCGTACATGCATTCAAATCTTGGGTGATTTCCTGTGACAAATATGTGATCTTAACTTTGTAAGGACTATTCATCTATAGACATCTAGTACTTGCATGTGATGTGTTATTTACTTGTCTTCTAGGCTCTCTATTTTTCTAAATTCCTTCATAGTTAAGCTGCTGCTGGTGCATCAGACTTTGATTTCACTATAGCTGACTTCTGTGCCATGGATTAAAATTATGCTCTTCACTTGTAGGGATGAACACCAAGGAATTGTTTGTGTGTGCACCAAGGAAAGAATATGGGAAGTGTCAGGAGATTGCATTTGCTTTACCCTGAACTGAACTTCAAATGAAAATCTGCTCTTGGTTAGTGACACTCCCTAAGTCTGATCAGTTTCCCATAAGGAAACATCTCTTTATCACTGTTACACATAACCAGGGAGGTCGTTGACTACAAAGAAATTGAAATGTTGTCTCTAAATGTGACATTCAATTTATTGGAATTTGGTTTCAACAATAATTTTAGCCTACATGCTTTAAAAGCAAATTCCTTACTGAGGACTACTTTCTCCTGATTTTACACAGCTCTCAGAATATTTGAGAGCATTGAATGGATGTGGCTGCTGAATGCCAGTTATGCAATACACATTTGAACCAAGAGGGGGCATGAGTACCTAAATAATTCCAAGGCCTCAACTCCCCTCATTTCCTTAATGACTTGCCACTGCCATACTATACACGTCCTCACTACCATCACTTTCTGGAACCATTTACCAACTCTTGGAATCAAAGTTGGATTGCAAAGTCTATGAGGACTGCTCTTTCTGTAGGAGCAGACGTGTTTCCCCGGCCGTGTCCTTCTGTCTATTGAGGAACTGTTTGAATACTAGTCCAGTGAGTTCTGAGTTAAAGAGGAGCAAATGTCATCGTTAGTTATTTCAACTGAGATGTTCATCATTCAATAGTCCCATTAGGCAAGATGCTTAGGCTGCCTGGAGAACACTTTGTAGCTGAGAGTAGCAGAAGCATTGGGAATCCATAGCAATTTCAGACAAGGAAGAAAGCATTTAAACATGTAGACTTCCTGAGGAAAATACACGAATAGCAAGTAGGCAACCAGTCCTTCAAATTGTGCTAAGCATTAAAAGGAAACTCCAGTTTGGTGTCAGCACTGTGTAGCATCATGCCATGTGCATCATACACAATGTCTGGCAGATAGTAAAGGACACTCACGCTGGATGAAATTGCCCCTTTTTCAGTGGTTGCGTTGAAGATGCTTTCACTGCTCAAAAATAGAAGAACTTGTGAACGTATTGGGTATAAGTTTATTGGGCAAAGGCATTGATAGGAAAATATGCATACATAAAGATATCTCTAGGGAGTAAACATCAGCCAGCAGGGAACTAAGCCACACACAGTACTAGTGCAAAGATGGAAAAACAGGAGAAGCATTTGAAACATTTGAAGCATTTGGGAGGATTTTAGCATATTCATGTAATTTCTCACCTTCTTAGTTTAAGATCTGCTAATTGGTAGTAAATTTCCACTTTGGCACACTGTGAGACAGATCTCAACTTAGTGAGGACAAGAAGATGTCAATGTGTTATGGGATTGTAATGGAACAACCAGCTTCAAAATCACAGAAATGCCAGTGAAATAGAAGAAGCAGAGAGGGGAGGCACATGGTTGGGACTGTCTATAACAATGAGCTTGTTTGCATAACACTGTCACGATCTGTAACTCGGGCCAGAATGTGGCTGTGTTAAAAGACATAGCTATTAAGCTCACTTTTACTCTCTAGCATGGAGCCATAAAGTCAGGAAAATTTTCTTGTCCTCCCTCGCTGTCCCAACCCCCACACACATATAGATAGCAAGGCCTGGCTAAGACATTGCACATGGCTTTTACAGAAGGACCTCAATATGTGTATTATTGTCAAGTGAGAAAAAAAAGTGAGAGGATAGGATGTAAGCTTGAAAGGGAAATAGCTGGTTTTTGCTCTCTTGAAACCCTTTCCCCGAAGAACTGTTACTGAAATTAATTGGATTTTAGACTAGAGGATCTTAAGCAATGCCCATGTACACTATTTCAGACACCCCAAAATTGAACCACTATACACAGGTCAGGAAAAAAATGATGAAACAATAGCCTAATTTTCATTACTGAGAAATATTTGAAACGTCTGACTTTCCTAACCACATCATGTGGAATATCCCAGATGATTCTCAGTTCTGAAACTCTCTCCTTGCCTGAATTCCATTCTGAAAAACTCCACGCAGCTCAAGAGAAAGAACACTTTTATTTCCATTGCAGAGTACATGGAAGGAGAGACTGTGCTCTAGTCTTCATTGCATCAGTAGATCCTGGTTTTATTCAAATATGGAACATACGGGAGCCAGTGAGGGGTTAAGTAAGTGTGCTACTTCAAGCTGTGTTACTTATGAATAATAGTGACCACTACACACAAACACACACTGTACCTCCATCTGCCCACAGCCTAAATATCCACACGTCATTTTAGCCAGTGGCCTAACAAATAGATGGAAAAGAACATGATGTCTTAAAAAGTGCATATTGGTTTTAACTTGTAATTCTAAGGCACCATTGCCAGTTATATCTGATGCAACTAAACTAGTGTGTTTAGTAGCAATTTTTCTGCCTGTGCTATTCATCAGCAAACCACCCAAAATACTCTCAGGAATGAACTCCTGACTAGTCCAGGCTTCAGCGTTTGTTGGCACATGCCTTCTTTCCCCAATGCAACGGAAAATTTGGACTGAAAATTGTTTCATCTCGGTAGCTGTCCTCAAAATGATTCAGCATTTGAGCCTTTTCATATGTGAATGGTTGTTGAAAGTGCATCCAGTGTCAAATGCTAAGACGGGAGATGTAAACGTTAGTGCCCCATCTGCAGGCTCACAGCGAGCATTGCAACAGGACCATGAATCCACTTATTGCTGCTGCCCTCTAGTGAGCAGCTTCTCCTGCCTCCAAGACCTTCTCAAGTGTAGGAGAAGCTGGAGGCCCTTACAGCTCTTCCTCAGAGCTGCCCGGAGTCAGTATCCCCCACTTCCTGGCCAGTGAAGAAGTGTTAAAATTCTTCAGAGAAAACCATAACGACGCCTTCAGTTGTAGCAAAGCTACAGCACTGTGATGATAAACATGAAATTATAAATTCTTTATTAAAACTGCTCAAATTGTACAAGGTGTCAACATACACAGTAAACAAGATTTTACCTGCTCACCCACATGAATGATAGGCCTTTTGCTTTAAGCAGATTTAGTTGCTTTTAAGAAACTAATTCTAACTATTCCTATGCTAACAATAGACTTTTAAAAACTTGTGTTTTTTTTTTTTTTTTATGTCTTAGAAAGTAAAATACCTTCAATGACGAACTGGACTCCCATAAGACAGCATTAGTTTTTGGACTGTTAGTTTATAATGAATGGCCCGTTGTGACATACTGCATCCAACATGTGTCCTAGTGCCATCTAAGTGTATCCTCCAGTCTTTCAGCTAGCCACATGGCATTTTAGACAAATATTTAAACCTCAGCAAACTATACCAAGATACAGTAACACCAACATCTGAAAAATAATTATCTAAAAGCCCTCCTGAACCCAAAAGTTAGTGTTTGTTAAAATCTTTTTAGTGTTGCCAGGATTCACAGCCTTAGTGCAGTGCATACTTTCAACCTTGACTCGCTGCTCAAAGAGCCCCTTCCTTCTGTTAGTTACCTGAGTGGACCCTGGAACTTGTCCTCCCACATACTCACTCACCCAGCAACCAGCCCTGTGTGGCCTTTCTAATCATTTCCTAGAAACTGCAATCTGTAGCTCTCCTTGTTGGGTAAATATTCATCACACTTGTTTGCTAGGAAAACATAATATGTTGCACTAAATCTTTTAGTGTCAGGGTCAGTTGTTGTTGTTTTCATGTGGTAGATGAATTTTTCACCAAAGTCAGTATTAGACATTAATCTGTTTTATGCCCTAGAATGAGTCTAGCCTAATGGGTATAAGATGAAATTTCTAACCAGAGGAAAAGTAAACATGAAAACATCTTCACCCACTGCACTAAATGTAAAGGGATCTAATTCTAGTTGTACAGGTGTAGGAGAACAGATTTATGTAAAATGTATCTTGTTGTGGGATTTCATAAATGCATGCCCTTTTTTCTTTTAAAAAAACATTTATAAAATGCTTGACACTGTAGTCAACTAACATCTTTTAGTAGATTGAAATAAATATTTACTCTTGAGCCACACACATAGTGCTGCCCCTTAGGACACATACTCAGAAACACTCATACTTTCTTCTAGGCAGGGGAAAATTCCGTTAATGGTGCTTTCTCGGTTCTAGGGAGAAGCTTTTGCTATGTACCAGCTACAGCCCACATCTTGTTTTTAAAGGCCCATGAAGTAGGCTCTTCACACCGATTTGATTTGATTAGTCTGTGTGTTTGTGCACATAATTCATCCCCATTAAACACAGAGGGTGAGGAAAAAATGCATTTTCTAGTAAACATTTCAAAATCTCAATCAGAGCTCAAGTGTGAAGATCAGACCACCTGGCTAGTGGGCCAAATGGACTTTCCTATTTGATTTGCTCTAATCGGCTTGCTAATTTTGCATCATTACAGGCTTTTAAAGCACTATCCTCACAGAATACCAGAATCAAGTTTCATTATTTCCCCTCCCATTTACAACTGTCATTGGTGGAGCTTCCATTAGTCATGACTTCCTGAGATGAGATTGGGGGTTACCTGTGTCACTCATTCATTCACCTGCATTCATGCTTTCCTTCGTCACAGACAGTGGAGAGTTGGCAATGGTTTTACTTGTTAATGGAAATATCTGTGTATTCATGCTGTTAGAGGCTAGCAATTACACAAGTTCACGAATGCTGTTCTCACTAATGCAGATGGTATATCTGGTCTTTCAGGGATGTGAGCGTGACCTGTATCTGTCTAGTGGTTCCATACTTCTAATGAAAGTGAAGTCTGAGGATCATTTGCTGTAACAATACAATGATTTCCATGCATTGTCTCAGCATCCCTAGGTTGTGTGCTGAGTGAAACTGTGCTATAATTCCTGTTAATATATTGTTAATATCAGACGTGGTGTGATACTGTTGGGCTGTCCAGTTGTACAACTATTTAATGGTGTCTGTAGAACTGAAATGTCTTAAATGTTGCATGAAATATGTTATAAAAATAATGTGTTTTCTATTTTTCAACACCTCAGAATTGAGGGTTCATGGGCCAATAAGTGCAATATTTAATGACTTACTCAGTGTATATAAACTAGTGTGAAAGAGTGAATTATAATGAATGCGCTCGATGCTTTGATGGCTGTATGACTTATTCCAATAATTTCTTGTAGCAGTATTTGTCTAGTGGTGCAGTTTATACAGTAAATATCTTATTGGTGTCATGTGAAATTCCTCTGTGCCTACTTCAAAGTACTTCTTTCCTACAAGACCAAATGTTTAGTCATTGCAAATACATGTCAGTTTTACCTTTTACAAATGTGGGTTTTGTTTTCAAGACAGAATGACTGTTGATTTGTTTTAGAAAAGCATACCCTGCTACAATTTGGAATTTTCCCTAGACATGTTATGTGATTGTACGTTTTACTTTCAAGAAACTAGTTTAGATACCTAAGAAAAAATATGTGCAGAGAAAAGCCGCTTGTTTTCTTCTCAAAAGGTTGTTCACACATTCTGTCTACTAAGGATGTTCACGCTTGTATTTATATGTATATTTTATTGTTATTCAACTTTGTATTTTGTTTGGTGATTTAACGTTGGGAACTCTCAAATATCAGTGTCTCTTGAGGTTGAGGCTAACATTATATTCACTTTCAATTCTCAACTGTCCCACTCTGGTGATATAGGAGAAACATAAGTCAGAGTGCTTCCATCGTTTTGGGATGCCATCATGAATTCATCCATTCAGCTTCACACTCCCTTGCTAACCCCACCATCAGTGGCCTGGAACTTCACTGAGATGCAAAATCAAGAAATTAGGCTTAAGGTAAGTCAGCCACCTTACATGTCTCTTTGACATTTCAGTTTTTAAGGTGGAGTCTCATTTTAACACTGCGCTTTACCTTTCTGTTTTATTATCGGAGTAAGCCATGACATCTTTAGGAAGAAAAATGAGTTAAAACTTACTGAAAATGAGGGAGAGCAGCGGATTCTAGAAGGTCATGGCCGTCATACATGAAGCTTTTAGTTCTTTCTCAAGCACTTGATCACAAATTAATATATGAGGATGTGCCAACCACATTTAATGTTGCTGTGATATTTGGGCAGTGTGTGGTCCAGACTGAACTATGACAGACTGAACCTTGTACTAAGTTCTCAAAACCCACAGAAGTAACCGACAGTGGGTAAGATATGTTAGTGATGACTTTGTGCCAAAATTTTTTTTTAAAGAAAATGGAAGCATGTAGCTAATATGAGAAGGATAATTTAAGAATATGATTAAAAGTTGAGTTAGTTGCTGCATAGTTACTGAACACCATGTGCTCAGTGTTGTGGGAACCAAACATGGAAGAGGTAAGGTTCCTACTCTTAAAGAGAATGAGGGGAAGATGCCCTACGTAATCGAAATACTAAGTTATATGGGGATATAGGAGCACCGAGAAAGGGTGACCTGCTCTGCTGAAAGTCAGACGTGATTGCGGAAAATAAATACTCGGTAGCAAGAAGATTGTGCTAAGCAACTCAATGGGAAAAGTCACAGGATGGTCCTTGTGAGCGGAAGAGTGTTAGAACTGGCATCTTTACATTATTGCTTTTCCCAAAACAGCCAAACTGTTCTTCAACACCTGTCCAGTTACCCTCATTTAGTTCCCCCACGCTTTGGTTCCCGTGAGGAAGACGAGCTGCTCTATCTGCATATTTCTCCCTGCAAAGCAGCCTCACACTAGGTCACAGAATGCAAACTGCACTCAAGCCACATTAGAGCAGTTGATTTAGAAATCTGCCAGCATACTAAACCACAGGACATTGTCTAATCCCATGTTGCCCAGGCAGATGTATACTCAGATGTGTTCTGTAGCTCCGTATTTCCCACAAAGGGTATTGGGAAATGAATACACAGATAAAGACTTTTCTCTGAACCACGGGCACTTTTATCTCTTTCTCAGTGACTGCACTGTGGAACTGTTCTTTTGAAAATACTGAAAACAGCTTACTGCTTTCATATAGTGATTGTGACATTTAGTTGAAAACTGCTGCCTAGCAAATTTGTGACTCTATGTGTCCACAGGAGCTCTTGTCTGGGTTTAAAACTATGAAATGTATTCACATTGTGAAGTTTTAATTCTTTATTGAAACTAATTGTGTAAAACATGTTATGTGCTCTATTAGGTATTCAGTTTGTATGTGAATTCTGTATGGAAAGTGATTTCTGTTCTTTGACTTTATCTGGTTTTATTTTTTGAAAATTACAATAAATATCTAAGAGGCTATATTCCTGAATTTCTCAGCCTTGGTTGAATTTTTTCCATCTTTCATTTTCTGCTAGACACCTTTTTTCTATTTCTTAATATCTTCCTCTTCAACAAGCATGTATACAGCATTGAGCTTAGACTGGGAACAGAGTGAATGCATTTTTATTTAGGGCTATGAGTTTGGTTTGGGCATGGAAGCAGCTTCCAATTCTTACATTGTTTAAGGTAGGTAATATTTGATCTGAATGAACTGTAATCTAGAGTTACAATGGCCTTTCCTATAGGCTCAAGAGTAGCTGCCAAGGCATTAATCCATATCTGCTACCTAAAGACCATGTGTCTGTATAGCAGAAGTCTAATACCTGATGATCATTTTGGAATCACCTTAATGTTACTTTCAGCGAATGGAGTGGTTCCTCAGCTAGAACATGTGGATGGGCGGGTGTGTGATTAATGCCCTGTGCTTCCTGAAGTCAGGAGGATACCATGTCAGGTCCCCTTAGCTGTGGGTCCCAAGGCACAATGAAGCAGTACAGTGCCAATCCAGCATCACAGAAGACCCATGGGTATTTTAGAGATTCTGGGGGTTCAACTTGTGTCAACAACTCTAACTCTGTAGCATTTCTTTCAGTTACGCCTCTGCAGATCGTCTCTAGGACTCTGCTGACAATAAGCGAACTAAGAAGATGCCAGGAAAAGCCAGATAGGTCAGATTAGATTTCTACACTGAACTTGGTTGCAGGAAGGTCACCTGTTTGGTGGACAAAACTTGTAAGAGATCAAAAATAAGGAAAAATAATAAATTTAGGAATTTCCCATTCTATTGTCAATAGACCTTTATAGAATGCCTTCTGTAGTTTCCTTTCTGGTATACATGAAAGTAAATATAGTAGACTCCTCATAGTAGACTCTCAGCTAACTCATATTGTTGTTATAAAAACAAACAAGTTGATATTAATAAATTATCACAGTTCATAAATTTTATTTCCTGGTACATATATCTAATAAATAACTTGCATAAAATTAGAAATTTGTTTCATCTCAAAAGAACTCCCAAAAGTATCTATGAAATGTTGTGAACAAGGGTTTTAGGATAGAATGCCAAAAATAAACCTAAAATTTACTTTAAAAAAAAAAAAACATTGCCAGTGGCAAGAGTCAAGAAGGATTATCCATTTTTTCTTGGTGACCCAAGGTTCTTGTGCTAGACCAGATCCAATGGACTCTGTAAGCTCTGTCTTTACATCTCATTAGTATGTCTTGACTTTTAATTAATTTAAAAAATAAAGTTATTATGTAGTTATTTTTTTCTCAGTAACATTGGGGCAGTTAGACCTAAATCATTCTATCTGGCACCTTCAGAAGACCAAGAAAGGACTACCTCAATGCAGAAGTGATAGGAACAGCTGATGACAGTTAATATAACAGACTAGAAGGCAGTTAGTTAAGCGGGTAACAAGGCTTACTGAGCTGAGGCCTTTTACATTGCTCACCAACTGATTGCAGAGGACCAAAGAAGACAATGTGTGTGAAACGTTGGCAGGGGCTCCTTTATACCCCCACCAGCCTGGGGAGGCACCACCGGGTACGATGTGTTCAGCATCGCTTTGGAACAAGTGTAATTAGAGGAGCCTTCAGCATCTGTTTGCCCTTGCCTCTATTCATAGATCAAAAAAGTCAAGAGAGGGGGTCACCTAATGGAGAGCAAGCCACAACTAAAAGGATGTTTAAAATAGAATTTTGGAAGGAAGGGTGGTGTGGTAATGGAAATTCTGCAAAGCAGCATATAACTATAGGCTTAGCAAGTAAAAAGATGGTGTTCATGAGAGGCCATTTGTTGGTGATTAAACTAAAAGGAAAGTGAGGTTTCTTTAAGATATTGCTTACTGATAGAGATTGGAGAGGATGAGTAACAAAGCAAAGGTTGGTTTAAAAAGGTGGGGTGGAGTAGTCTTGTGATTATAAGAAAAAATTGAAAGTATGCCATTGTATAAAAGAAAAGAGGGTAGAGTGGTTAGTGCTATTATGCTATTATAAATGTATATATGAAAAACATGAGTTCCCTTTTTATAAGAAAAATTTTGATTACTTAGCTCCTCAGGTACCATAAGTTCAAATTCTAGGGCTGCAAATAGAGTGTTGACAAAAATGCTGTATTTTCTTAGATATTATCATAAAATGAACAGAACCTAAAGAAGACATTGAAAGAAGTACATCCCTTCTCCTATTTCAAAGTAATTTTTCTCATGAAGAATCCTAAGCCTTAACTGTCTTGGAAGTTTACAGCAACTCACAGTTGAAGACATTTCCATGTTGTTCTTGCATATCTGTCTGCCTTCAAGTGATAAAACATAGATGATTGTCCTTGTATTGTCAGCAGGAAAGGTGAATCTTTTCAAAGAACAGCGGGATAGAGAAAACTTCAATAAGTTCATGGGGATTTGCTCTTCGTTGCCATCATCCCCGAGCCACCCATGAACACAGTGATTGCAGTGTGCAAGACCCGATCTTTACACTTAAAATAGAAACCATCTGTATTAGAGCCATCCTATGGTTACTCTAGGATATGATCGTTGAAACAAAGTACAGTTTTATGATATCCCCAGTCTTCTAGTGGGAGCAGGAGAGCGTCAATGTGTATTATTTCCTACAATACTTATTTAGTGAAAAGTAGAGTTTAAAAGCCTTCAGGTGTCAGGAATGTAAGTTTAGTTCTTCATCATCCTCTAAGCTTACTGAAAACAGCACATCGGCCTTTGGTCAATGTGAGTAGAAACAACCCAGGAACTGGTATTGTGGCGTGGCAAGTAAAGCCCCTGCCTGCAATTTTGACATCTCATGTGATTGCTTGTTTATGTCCTGGCTACTCCATGTCAGATCCAGCTCCCTGCTTAATAACCTGGGAAGGCAGCAGAAGGTGACACAGATGTGTGTGACCCTGCCGCCCCTATGGGAGACCCAGAGAAAGCTCCTAGCTTTGGCATGCCCAGCTTTGTCTATTACGGCCACCTTGGGAGTGAACCAGCAGGTGGAAAATATCTTACTCTGTGTCTTCCCCTCTCTACAGTTCTGATTTTCCTAAATAAATAAATCTGGGGGAAAAAAAGCAAAGAAATCCTAAGCAAAACATCTCAAAAGCTTAAGTTTTAAACTTTGATTCTCTCTTTCCACCTTGACCAATTAAATTTGAATATCTAGTATTATTTAAGGCAGAGATTCACAAACAGAAATTATCTGCTGCTTTACCCCTGAAATGCCTGAAGCAGCTAGGGCTGGCCCAGGCTCAAAAGAGAAACCCAGGACTCAGTGCAGGTCACAGCTGTTCGAACTGTCTTCGTCACCTCCGAGCTTATGCATTCTCGGGAAGCTGAATTGAAAATAAAATTATGGCTCAAATTAGGCACAGTGTTATATATCTCAAGTAAGAGTTTACACCAAATGGCCACCCCAGAAGAAGGATGTTTTAAAGCCTTCATAGGTATTTCTATTGTAGCCTAAGTTTTTGAGGCACTGGGAAAAAAAATGAATAAGCACTGTTGAGCTCAGCGTTCCCAATGAAGAGCAAATTAAGACTGCTTTCACCCTCCAGGGTCAGCCAGCTCTTCCCAGGTCACTGCAGTTGCCCTTCCACCTTTCCGCATCCTGTAACCACCCAGGAGTGATCAGGTCTAAAAGCTGCAGCTGCTTGGTTTGCTTTAGGCTTAACACGTGCGAATGCAGATTCAACCAGAGCAGAACTAGCTAAGCTCTGACAGCGTCATGAGATACAAACTCCCCAAGCAAATCCACAAGGAATGGCAAGATGAAAACTGTCAAGGTGGCCTTATTCAGCTCCGAGGAATTAGCACCTTCAACATCTCGCATTTTACTTCAGGCTATTTCTTTTGTTTTTTTTCCCAAAAGATTAATTTAGTATTATTTGAAGGCAGATTTTACAGAGAGAAGAGACAGATCTTTCATCCGCTGGTTCACACCCCAAATGGCTGCAACAACTGTAGCTGAGCTGAAGCCAGGAGCCAAGAGCTTCTTCTGGATCTGTCACATGGGCGCAGGTGCCCAGGGACCTGAGCCATCCTCTAACTGACTTCCCAGGCCACATACAAGGATTTGGGTCAGAGGTGGAGCGGCTACGACACGAACCAGCAGCCCTGTGTCTCATGCTAGTACTGCAAGGAAAAGAATTCGCTTGTTGAGCCTCCACCCAGGCCCTTAAGCTGTTCTTCCAGGTCTCCGGTATGGGTGCAGGGGCCCAAGCACTTGGACCATCCTCTGTTGCTTCTCTAAGCCATTAGCAGGGGTATGAATTGAAAGTGGAGCATCCAGAACTTGAACTAGAATCTGTATGGGATGCCAGCAGTGAAGGCGATGGCTAAACTTGATGTGCTACAACGCCAGCCCCCCAGTGGTTTCCGGTTTCTACTGGTGGCCCAAGAAGGTAAGTTTGCCCATTCTTACTGTGATTGTACAGGGTCTCTCAAAAGGATTTCCTGGTCTGCTGTATTTTCAAAAATAGGGAAGAAAGTGGAAGCAAGTTCAAAGGCGTCTCAGATTATTATGAACTTAGAACTTACTGACCTGGACTCAGGAAACTGGTTCTCTTTCTTTCTTTCTCTTTTTTTTTTTTTTTTTGTTTGTTTGTTTGTTTGTAAATTGAGGGGAGAAACAAAGGATACTGTATTTGGATACAGTGTGGAAAAAAATGTCCCCCTTCCTTTCCCATAGTGATAGTGGTGCACCTGGGGTAGTGTTACTGGGTGCAGCACACGGAGCATTTATTTTAGAATCACCTGAGATGATGGTCTCCATTGCGGCTGCCTGAGCCCTGTTAGTTCGCAGCTGCAGGAACATGCCCCGTAAGCTGCTCAGGTGATGGTTATACCCGTCAAAGTTGGTGCGTGGCTGACACAGTTGTTTGGGATGAAGACTTTCAAACAATGTCTGGCTTCTTCCGTGTATTTCTGAAGAGCAGAGGAGGGGTGTCGTGTCAAGGGTGGAACTTGGGCAGTTCTGGTTCTGTAGAATCCTCAGTACTAACAATCAGAATGGTATCTGGCACACGGGCTGCTCAAAAAAAAAAAAAAATCAGCTTGAATGAATAATCAAGGGCAGATGGGTTCATTTCACCAATATCCTTAGCAGAAAAATTAGCAGTGAGGGCTTGCGACCCCTCCAGCACAGAGCTCATGGAAAGAACTAAGACTAGCAAGTTTACAACAAGGATAGCGCCTCCGATTTGTGGGCACTGGAGTTGCTATTGATGGCAACAGGGACTGAGAAGACAGCTCTGCTGCTAGAATAACCCCAGAGTCTGGAAAACGTACATAGTTGTGCAAGAGGTGTTGGGCGAGCATGTCAGGAGTGACAGCATATTCTCAGTGTTTATCAAAACTCACTTTCTGCAGAATGTCCAGATAATCTCCTCTTCAAGTCAGGCTGCTAGTGTGTTGAAGAGCAGACAGTATATTCTTCTTTGTCCCTGCTCTATCCTTTTTCTCCTCCTCCTCAAAATAAGAAAGTTCTTTTTCTGTGCTGACTTGCTTCGAGCATATAAGATGGGCCAGCTAATAATTTGAACAGGTTTGATAATAATTCAGACTGAAAAGTATTCTGTAAATCCAAGCTGAGGTTTGGAAAAAAAAAACACTTTTGTGCAATGCAATGATTCCTTTAGAATTGAAATATCAGGCGCTAACATCTCACTTGGCTCTGAACCAAATGGTTAGGATAAGATATTTTCATTATCTCTGGTCATTTTGCTGGCTCCCTGAGTGAGGTGCTTTTAAAATATGTCCTTAAAGTTCTTTAAACATCCTCCTTTTACTAACAATAGCCAAATTGCCCTTCCCTTCACTACGAGCTGAGCTTGTCCTCTTGTTTCTGACAAATGCAGCAAGAAGGAAGTAATGATGGCCTCTGGAGGCGAAGTTGCAAAAGACGACTGCCGTTTCCTCTTGCTTGTTCTCTCCTGCATGGCTCATTCTGGGGTCAGCAAGCAAACCTCCTAGACCTTCTACCAGTAGCTGTGAGAGCAGGCCACCTGGAAAGCTTCCCCCAACCGTTCAGAAGTGTTCAGCTCCTCTACCACCCTGGCTGGAGCCACGGGAGACTTCTTGAACCTGGCTCGCGCGGCTGAACCACTCTCAAACTCCTCCTCTACGGAAACTGTGAAATCACACATGCGTCTGTTGCTTGAAACTGCCGCTTTGGGGGAAAATCCTTTATGCAGCAGTAGATAACTGAAACATCAGAGATGTGCTGACGTGAAGACGATCAAATAGCTCAGAATAGGTGCAGTTTATTATTTGTCGGTTACAATTCACAAGTGAAAATGCAAAAAAAAAAAAAAAGATTGTTCATAGAATGAAAGCACAGGTTGGCATTGCTAAGCTGCACCCTAAAATGCTAGACAATCAGAAAGGTTTTGCACACGCGTGTAATATCACAGTGGGCTGTTTCACACCTGGCTCCCCGGGATGGGCCATGGAGGAACTACAGCTGCTGGGGCTGTTTCTCCTCAGTGAGCAGCCAAAATGGGCGTTCAGGGACTGCTTAGCTGACTTGAACACAGGGTATTTTTGCTATATTTACAATGTGATTTTAAAAGCCAAAAGCCAAGTATACTGTGCCAAGGGTACCCAATTAGCAGGTTTATCATTGAAGGAGTGGCTGGCTCTTTATCAAATGGCACTGTGCAGTTATAGTCACATAGAGAACTAGACTGCTGCAAAGCAGGCAATTAAAATCCAGGGAAGCGCTATGAACGCCACGTCAGTTATAAACATAAAGCAGTCATTTCTGGATTCAGACCCCTGTTGTCTACGAACAAGGCAGCTCAACACCCATGATAAACTAAGTAGAAAATGTGACAGCGAGATACTTTCTCTCCAGCACTAATGGAAATGCTCTAATTAAGTACAAAAGTTTCCTGATTATCCTATTGAGAGGAGAGGAGAAGTGATTAGAGAATGACATAGAAAAGAGATATTGTATTTAAAACGCAATATGAATAAATGCAATTTAAATACACATGCGGCCAGAGAACCAGATAGGAGCTGAAAGAACAGAGCCAATGTATGATAATACATTTGTGTTTATTCTTAATTTTCTGCCTGTTAGGTTTTGTCTTTTTTATTTTTTGAAGGTTTATTTTTATTGGAAAGGCAGATTTACAGAGAGAAGGAAACACAGAGAAAAAGATCTTCCATCCGCTGGTGCACTCCCCAAGTAGCCACAACAGCCATAGCTGAGCCAATCCAAAACCAGGAGCTAGGAGCTTCTTCCAGGTCTTCCACACGGGTGCAGGGTCCCAACACTTTGGGCCATCATTACTTGCTTTCCCAGACCACAAGCAGGAAGCTAGAGGGGAAGTGGAGTGGCTGGGACAGGAAAGCACTCCTATATAGGATCCCCAGAACTTGCAAGGTGACAATCAACCCGTTGAGCCATTATGTGGCAGGCCCTATCATGAGCCTTTTTCCAAGCTACCTCCCATGTCAGCATTTGAATGGCTGTGCTGCCATTCATTCTAGTGTGGAGACCACGGTTGAATGAGGAGATTCCGTATTATTCACCTTGGCTCCATGGAACCCTGGTCATTAGCTTTGCTCTTTAGTTGAAACTTTGCTTCTGCCTCTCCTGAACAGATTCTTGCAAGTTCAATGTGTCTGAAGGTTTTTCAGCTCTAACACTGCACATTGCAAATGGCTTTCCAAAACACCATGCCAAATTACAGTCATTGACATTATAAAAATTTCCGGTCTCACCACATCCTTACCAGCATTGTGGGAATTTTTTAAATTATGTCATATATTTTTATGAGTCCCTGAGATGTTTTAAGAATTTGTGCCATCCCCACACCATTTGTTTCCTTCACTGCAACATTTTTATTGGATGTCAGCAAGATTAATGTTAAATTCATATGATCTGGCATAAAATGCAGTTCAGTGACCAAATCTCAAAGAAGC
This sequence comes from Ochotona curzoniae, assembly GCF_017591425.1. Lineage (NCBI taxonomy): Eukaryota > Metazoa > Chordata > Mammalia > Lagomorpha > Ochotonidae > Ochotona > Ochotona curzoniae. The sequence continues at coordinate 27,936,808 of NW_024465582.1, forward strand.
CATTGAATTAATTTTTAATATGAGATGTCCAAAGTGACTGTGAATAGAATAACATGCAGATTCAACATCCTAATTCTCATTTTGATCTAAGCATGTAACGGACTCAAAAGTAACATTCATAAACTAGGGGGAAGTTTCCAGGATTAACTGTATGACATGCCAGAAGACGTTAAGCTTGTTTCTACTGGGAAAGCTGCTTTTAACATCTCAGGGGAAATCATCCAAAAAAGAGTGCGATGGACAAAAACCCAAAGTATGGCTAACAAATTTGAATTTGGGCACACACAATGTTTTGTAGCATGGTTGTGGTCATGAGCACTTCCTGTGCATGTTAATCACATGAGTTGCTCACAGTCTGCATTTAATGAACTCATTTAATTCCCACCAGACCCCTCAAAGACAGTAGTGAAGGAGTGATGGAGATTCAGAGATGGCAAGCACCTTGCCCAAAATGACAGATACTGTGACTGGGCAAAACTGTAAAGCCCAGGGTTCCTGACCTTGAGCCCACCTAGTTTTCAGAGACCCAATGTTCCACCTGTTTTGACCGTTAGGAATGTTGAAAAGGAAGTGTCCTTTACCGGGAGTGTCCTACAGTAGATGGCTGTAGAGTGGGTTTGGACAGCCTTCGATTTGTCTCTGTAGGTTTAAACACTTAAAACATGACCTTCCAATTCTTTGTAACAGCTTCCCAAATTAGGAAGGTTAAAATGTTGCAGGGCCCACAGCTTCCCAAATTAGGAAGGTTAAAATGTTGCAGGGCCCAGCGCTGCTGCATTGCCATGTTCAACATGTTACTGTTTATATGTGTGCTATGTGTGGGCCATACAGCTAAGGCTGGGAGGAAGCATTTGTACTCTGAGTTGCTACCACCAGAGGGCAGAGTTCATGATAATCGCACCTTTATGCAAATATTGGTACGTGACACTAGAATGCAACAGAGTTCAGCATTTAAATACCAATTACTAATCCTTCCATCTTGAGAGCAAGAGAAACAAAATATACAAAATACATGCATGAAAAATCTAAATACCATACTATATACACTTGAGGTATATAAAGACTAAATGAGGAGAGAAACAATTAATTTAGCTCTCTGTTAAACAATGCAGGTGGGAAAAGGTTTTTCAGAAATCAAAGGCTAAAACTTAAACTCTCAGGGTGGGGGTGTGGCACAGCAGGTTATACCATCACCTGGAATACCTACATCCCATACGAGTGCCTGGCATCATGTGCCACCTCTTGATTCTGTTCCAGCTCCCTGCTAATGTTCCTGGGAGACAGTGGGGATGGCCCAAGTGCTTGCATTGTTAGCAACCGTGTAAGAGACCCTGATGGAGTCCCAGAACTGGCTACCGCCCTCTCTCTACCTCTTCCCAGGTGTGTGTGTGTGTGTGTGTGTGTGTGTGTGTGTGTGTGTGTGTCAGGAGCAAGAATATGCTGGAGGGACTGAGACCAGCATAACTATGCCCCAGATGGAAATGATTGCTGAAGTACAGCCAGTCCTGACTTATCAGAGACTGCGCAGGGAATATGCTTGCCAAGGAAAATAAGATTTGTCATTTCAAATGCCTTGTCAGTGTCTCGCTGAGTGGCAATCCCTTGGCATGGGTGGATGCGTTACTTTCCTCCGGGAGCAGCACAGAGTCCCCACAGGTCAGCTGCATCAGCAGCCAGCTCTTCCAGAAATGGTAAAGCTGTCATGGGTGAAAGAGAGCCAGTGGCCAGCTGTTGTTAAAAGCGGCTTGGATTCATGATGCTTGACACACAAATTGGACCTTTGCGAAGTGGGTTTTGCTCCTTAATTACTTACTTTTCCAAACGAAAATGAAGTCCTGGGTAATTTTCCTACTTTATTAGTTAAGAATGACTTTCTTTGTCAATACACTAGACCAACCCTCACACCCATGAAAGCCAGGATAGCAATGAGGCCGATAGACTCCTGGGGAAATGACCACAAAGACACCGCTCAGGTACATGTGCTGGCATGCTGCCCCACGCTGGCTGCTGCAGGCATTACCGGAAGGGCTTCCCCAACTGCCCAACAGGGAGCAGAGGTTGGTTAGGTGTCCCTTACACCCCAAAAGGATCATCTCAAGGCGGTTCCAACGCTCATTTGTGAAACAATGCATCATTGTCGTGTGTGTGTGTGTGTGTGTGTGTGTGTGTGTGTGTGTGTGTTGGGGGGCGAGGAAGGTTAAGGGGTGCCTAGATCCCTTTCAGACCTACTGAGTAGGAACCCCCTAAGCGAATGTCAATAATTCTTATTTTTAGCTACTGGAAGAATCTCACAATCCCCAAATTTCTCTACCACTGAACTAGGTGAGAACTGGCAAATTGGGTATGGTCAGAATAATAATACTACATGTTCTGGATGGAGTCCTAGCTCCAGATTGCAGCCTGGCCCGGCCTGGGGGAGCGGGCCAGCAGATGAAGAGCAAGCGCTCGCTCTCTCTCTCTCTCTCTCTCTCTCTCCCTCCCTCCCTCCCTTCCTCCCTCTTTCTCTTCCTCTCTCTTTCTCCCCCTTTCATTTAAAAGATGTTCATTCTTCAGTGTATTTTAAAATGGATCTCAATTGTATTCAAATTTAAGCTCCAGTATATCAGAGAAAAATAAAGTCACACAATCCCCCACCCTCTGCCTCCTCCCCAGTGTCTGCTTAGGACCTACAGAGAAGAAGCCAGCATTTTCAATCCCAACCCCACTCCAAAATCAAAGCAGTTTTAAAAATTCAGAAGTGAACAATGGGCCCAGCGCAATAGCCTAGTGGCTAAAGTCCTCCTCTTGCATGTACTGGGATCCCATATGGGTACTGGTTTTAATCTAGGCTGCTCCATTCCCGTCTAGCTCCCTGCTTGTGGCCTGGGAAAGCAATAGAGGATGGCCCAAAGCCTTAGGACCCTGCACCTGCCTGGGAGACCCATAGGAAGCTCCTGGCTCCTGGCTTCCAATTGGCTCAGCTCCAGCCATTGTGGCCATTTAGGAAGTGAGCCAGCAGATGGAAGATCTTTCTCTCTGTCTCTCCTCCTCTCTGTAAACCTGCCTTTCCAATAAAAATAAATGAACCTTTTAAAAAATGTCAGCAATGTTCATCCTGTAACACCCCCTCCCTTTTTTTCTTGGCTATTTCAACTACTGCTTGATATCCCACTTGAATATAGACATAGTTGACAGATTGTAAAAGCGTTGCAAAACCAGGGAGCATAACTCTTTTTCAATAAAGGGCAGATTGCTAAGCCTTATTAGAACAGACTCTATCAATAATGTGGCCATGCCCTGTGGCTACCGGGTTCTGGGTCCTCCATCAAAAGCCACCCAAGTCCAGGTGCGCTCCTGTGGGCGGATGCGGCTGTGAGGGGGAAGACGGCTGCCTCTTCCCCAGGGCCGATGGAAGCAGCGTGTACAAGTAAAAAGCCTCCTAAATATTTAATAAGCGCGTTTCTGAAGCTGTTTCTGTCTTAACAGTTTTGAGTGCTTCCTGCCTTTTGTTCTTCTTTCCTCCTCCTCTCGGTAAAGCAGAGGCTCTCACGCCCTCACACAGCTTCGTCCCCCAAGGGGCAGCTGGTCCTCCCACTCTCCTGGATCCTCTTCCATCTCCCCTCAGCCTGACATCTTCCTTCTGCACCGCCGATCTCCTTTCCCTCTCCAGCAACTGCACTCCGGCTCCTTCCCTCGACTTCTCGGGTCACCCAAGCGTGACACCCCTGATCCGCTGCTGTTCTCTTTGCCCTCGTCCATGGGAGCCACGTCTGATTCTTCCACTGTAAACACCCTGGGGTGAGAACAAAAGGCAAGAGTTAGGCGCAGGTGCCCTACAGTGCCCCTGGCTGGTTTCTGTCCAGTGCCCCTGCACCTAGATGGGTGACCACAGGAAAGTTATGTAACCTGGCTCAGCTTCCTGCTTCCCGTTGTACAAGAGAGCTGTGGTGATGGTGAGCCATGCCAACAGGTTCTCATGAGCTGGGACTCGATGCCCAGCACTGAAAGATGGAATCGATTCCCTCCACCCAGGACTCTCAATGGAAGTACAGCCTTACCTTGGTCTTGACTTGAAACCCAGGAAGCCCGTGTTGGTTTTCTGATTTCTGGATCTGTGCTGTAACAGACTTAAAGTCTTAACCCACTGGCTTTCGGGTCACTGGTTGGAGCAGTTGTGGGGGACTCATCCACCGAACGGCTTTGTGCCTCCTGAGTGCCCCCATGTCTGGCATGAGCTCTCTCTTTTGACTTCAGCTCTCTCCAGGCTCTGCCAATCCCACTCTCCTTTTGCCACTTCAAGGATGCAAACGCTATATCCTAGGGTGCTGGCTCCCTAGTATTTTACCAATCCTCTTGTTGCATTCAGCCACACGCACCTCTAGCTAACGTCTCCTCATTGAATGAAGCGTGCCGTGCTTCTTGATGGGGCTCACAAGTATGTGCGTTTTTCTCCCATCATTACACTGTTATAAATATCCCTATTGACCCATGGAACTCTCCTTAATTCAAACTAACAGTTACATAGCATGTTAATACTGTATAAAACACCATATTTTATTCTGCAGAGGGATGTTTAGGTAGGTCTTAATTTTATCCATTAAACTTTCATGCAGGTGTATCCTTGGATATAAAAGTTAGGCTTTCTCTAAAGTGTAAGACTGCAAATGGGATTTCAGGTTCACTGTGTATGATTTTTTACAGCAATTGAAAAGCCAGACTTACAGAGAGAAGGAGTGGCAGATTTTCCATCCACTGGTTCACTCTCCAAGTGGCCACAATGGCTGGAGCTGAGCCCATCTGAAGCCAGGAGCCTCCTCCAGGTCTCCCACATGTTGCAGGGTCCCAACGCTTTGGGTCATCTTTGATTGATTTCCCAGGCCACATACAGGGAGCTGGAAGGGAAGTGGGGCCGCTGGGACATGAACAGGAGCCCATATGGGATCTCAGTGATGCAAGACTAGACCGCTAGGCTACCCCGTTAGGCCCTACAATATATAATTTTGAATGTTACTAGATAGGATCCGTTAGGTCCCTATGTCATCTTCCACCTAGGCATTTATCAAAATGCTGCCCTCTCTCCCAGGGCCAGCTTGCATCCCACATCCTCCATGCAGCCAGCCTTAACTTTCCCACCAGAGCCCTTTCCCGCTTGGGATTCCCCTGGTGTGCTTTCTGGTATCTCTCACCTGGCACCCACCACCACTTGTGCTTTATTTGGGGTGTGTGCGCATGTGTGCTCCACACCAGTGTGCACACCGTACTTCTTATGGCGAGAACAATGTCTTTCTGCACCTTTCCATTGCTGAGACCATTTCTCACCTGGGCAGTAGCTATCAGGACACCCTTTCCTAGCCACCTTTCTTTCCCAGCTTTCCCTTCCTATTAGTGAAACCAGAATCATTTTAGCTACAAGGGCCTGAATGCTTGGGCATCTTTGCATAGTTCCAGGCCTTCCCTGTTGCGCGTTGCTAGGAGGAACTCAGCACACTGGGTGGTTCTCAGAAAGCCACGGATCCTCTGGGCAGCCATTCCCCGCCCCATTCCATGTCCATCGGTGCACCCTTGGTCTAGGCCCTGTGTCTTTGTCACCTGGACTTTGGCGATGACTCCAGAGTGACCCAGCTTCAGCAACATGCCAAAGCCCCTCTCTCTAGTTCTCTCTTTCTCCCATCTCCCCCATTTTCTCATCTTCCACCACAAGGCACTGCCCATGCACCCTCGCGTGTTCCTGCGTCTGCTCCATGTTCCGTATTGTATCTGGAAAGCCCTCTCCTTTTGCCATCTCGAGAGCCCTCCTCCTGTTTCGAAGGGGAGGCCTCCTCCCTGCGCCCTTCCCGCCTCCTGCCTGGGATGTGCCATGACCTCTCTGTCCCTCCCCGGAGCCTTGCGGACTCTGCTGCTGTGATTTCTGATTGCATTTAGCTGACGGTTCCCTGCATCTGTCCAGCGCAGCTCTCGTGACTCCTTGTTCACCTGTAGGAGACCATGACTGCATTCTAGAATAGTGTGAACGACTGTTACCCTGAGGTCTACCGCTGGGGTGCACACCTGGCAGGAGCTTGAGTAACAAACGTATGAGCGAGAAACATCTGGAAGAGTGAAAGGGACCCATGGTGGGCTGAGAGAAACCATGAAACTGCACAAAGCCCAGCTGCACGCAGACTCCACTGTGTCTCTCTTAACTACTTCAGTCTCCTCATGCACTTATTTTTTTTAAAAAAAAGGTTTATTTCTTTGAGTCATCCTCCACTGCTTTCCCAGTCCATACATGGAGAGAAGGATCAGAAGTGGAACAGCCAAGACTGGAACCGGTGCCCATGTGAGAAGCCGGCACTGCAGGCAGAGGATTAGCCTGTTGAGTCTGCACTGCCCCCCCCCCCGCCCCATTCTCTTAAAGTCAGATTTCTCAGGCGAGCCCTGTGAGCTGATCCCTGCACAAGGCCACGACAGCATCGGCCCCCTTCTTGCTTCAGGTCCTCAGCCTGTGGTTGGCTCTTTCTCTAGAGCCTTGCTCCCTGCTTCACTGGAACGGTTCGCTCTCCCTGCTTCGTGTGTCTTCACAGGACTCAGTAGATGCCCGCAGTGTGGGCTGGGGATTCTCCAAGCTCCTGAGGATGGAGCAGGGAGCAAAGACGCCAAGCGCTCTGCCCTCGTGGGGCCCGCCCACTTCCTTCAGGAACTCTTTCTTGTCTCCACCCGCATCATAAGGACAAAAGGCTGGTTTCTCCCATCATAGACGTCACAGCATCCTGCATGTCTGCAGCGTTTGTCACAGTTCCAAGCACTTACCGATTTAGTGAGCCATTCGTGCTTGTTTTCCTGAGTGAGCTGGCACAGTCTCAGGAGGTGCACCATGGCTCCCCTCCCTCACTTGGTGCAGCACCAGCACCAAGCACAGCACCAGGCACACAGCGGCTCCTCCGCAGATTTTTTTGAGTCAGTGAATGAAGTGAAATTTGGTGCCTCACCATGCACACAAGAACGCCGTGACCCCCTGGCCCTGTAGAACCAGGATGAGGATCTGGGCTGGTGATCCCCTCCCCGACCCGACCAAAGCACTTTTCACTCAGATAAAAGGAAAAGAGTTGGGAAACAGCCTGAGGCAAAGGCAAAAAGGAAAGGACAAAACGTTAAATACTTGTTTTATGGAGCAACATTTGAAAAGTGTTAAGAAGTACAGGGAGGGCTGCAGGCACCAGACACAGTGGGTAAGACACAGCTTGGGACAACTGCGTTTTGTATGGGACTGTTGGGTTTGAGTCTGGCTCCTCCCCCACCCCCGTCTCCCAGCTTCCTCTTCGTGCACAGCCTGGGAGGCAACAGGTGATGGCTCAAGTGTATAGGAGTCCCAGCCACCCCAATAATAGACACCTGCCTGCCCAGTTCCAGCTGTTGTGGGCATTTAGGAAGTGAACCAGCAGATGAAGGATCTCTCTTTCTGCCTTTCAAATAATTGGAAGTAAATCTTTAAAAGAGAGAGTGAGCGAAAAGGCTTGGAAAGGGGAAGGCCTGTTGATAGGAAGAGGCAGTGTCTCGGCTGAGAGCAGCAGCAATAGTGCTGTTTCCATCCGGGTCCTCGCCTCACAAGCCTGCAGTCGGCACTTGCTTTCAGTGAGGCACAGGACACCCAGCCCCTTTGGTTCCTGCTGAGATTGCCGCAACATCCTTCAGGGCCTCTCTTCAACTTACTGTACACCAGACTGGTCATCCTCCAAGGCTTATTCCCTTGGCCCCTTGGGTCCCCAGTCCCTGAGTCTCCTGGCTTCCAACTGCAACAGTGACAGGCAGCAGTGCAGGAAGAAGGAAGGACCCGAGTATCTGCCATCTCGGCTCCACCCCTCCCACCCCCCCCCTCCCGCTTCAGCCCACAGATTGGAAGCAGCTGCCTCCATCTGCTCCGGGTCTGGCTCCCACACCCAAGGGTGCGGTTGCACCTCCCTTCTCTGCAGCTCTGGGCTGGTTCGTAATGGCTTCCCCACCTGACTACCCTTGGGGAGAGCTTGACCTTCCCTTGCTGCTTTCCCTGTTGCTATTCAGACATTTACCACTGCAGTCATTTTCTCATGATTGCCTTTGGAATCATCCCAGTTGAGGGTGTCATCTATTTTCTGCCAAGAATCTAATGAATGAGGGCTGGACAGTTGTCCCTTTTTTGTAGAGTAGAAGCCTCGGGGGGGGGGGGCACGTTCACGGCTTCCCTTGCAGCTGGGCTGCTCTGATGAGCTGCACCGTCCAAAGAGTTTCAGTCTGTAACTGCAAAAGTCTGAGCTGCATGGAATTCATTCTTGGGCGAGGGCCTGCAGGTGTGACTCCTTCTTGCTGGCTGGACTCCCAGCCAGGGTTTTCATATTTTGCAAGGATTCTGAAAACATCCTCTGTGTCATTGAGCCAGAATTGGATTCTACTGTTAGAGAGCCAGGACTGATGTACCCTTTCTGACACTGCACCACTGAGGGCCCGGCTGACTCTCCTAAATTATTCTCCTTTTTATTAAGTTGCTTGACTTTACTATCTACCATTCCAGTACTGAGAAAAAATGGTTTTCCTTATTTCCAACCACGAAGATTGGTCCCATATGGCTTGACTTCTTAAAAAATAAACAATCCTGTAAACGCTGATCACTTCAGAATTAACAAAATAGACATGCTCAGTGTGTGGTCTGATGGAGCCCTGAGAGCTGAATCTTCCTGTCCTCCTCCCTCTATCCCTGGCCTGACCCTGCTGGCCCACAGTGCCAGGACAAGCTCTGTTCTTGACACCTTGCCCTTACTCCCTGTAGAGATTACCCAGGGACAGTGGCACACAGCCAGGCCTTGGGCATTGCTACTTTTCCAAAGAGGCTGACTTTCTTCTACAGCCCTGTCGGGGAGCGACTCCTGCCTGGAAGTGTGGACCTCTGCTGTCATGGCCATGCATCAGCAGGGCTGACCCTGGGCAGCCCAGGGGACCGGAGACCAAGCCCAGTGACATGGTGCTCTCACGCACTGCGCAGTGACTGCAAGGGGAGTGGGTACCTTGAGTTGCTGAGCCAGCTGGTCCATTTCCCTCAGGCCCTGAGTCATGAAGACCTTGACTTAGCCACATGCGGCAACATTACTGCTAATCACAACGGCGGTTTCCCCCCCACCCCCATAAACTTGCTCTCAGCACCCACCAAAACTGGATAGTGCAGCTAGCAGGGACTGAAAAGTTATCTGGTTAAATTCCTTCCTTTCATAACTGCTCAATGCCCACTTGGATCAGACAGCTGCTGTAAGGCAGAGTCGATTGCGAACCTGATTCCTTCTGGCTTGCAAACCAGTTTCTGTTTTGACCTCTGGAATCCAGCTCTACAAATCGCATCAAGTCTTTAACAGATCCTCGGGGGCATGCATGGTCACAGAGTGGGTTAAGCAGCCGTCGATAACACTGGCAGCTCACAACAGAACACCAGTTTGAGTGTCAGCTGCTTCACTCTTGATCCTATTGCTGGGAAATCTTGATGGAGTTCCAGGCTCCAGGCCCTGGTTGTCACAATGATTTGGGGAGTGAACCAGCAAAAGAAAGACCTCTCCCCCTGCCCCGTCTGTATGTGTGTGTATACCTATCAAAGTCAATCCTTGAATCAGGGAGATCTTTCAGAAACCTAAAGATTGCTTAAATTTATTCCAGAACTATCATCTGCAGGGGAAAATTAAATAGTATACTATTTATATTTTAGATAAAAGAAAATTGAAGAATAGAAAATAAGGTTACTTTTTTTTTTTTTTTTTTTTTTTGCCGTACTAGAAAAATCCAGCTATGAGCCTCACCTAGGAAGCTTCCTTGGTAAAGTGGGCCACCTTCTGACAGTAGATTTGGCTACGAGTAGTCTATAAGGGTGATTCACAGAGAAACCCACCTGCTGATGGCAGTGTGTGAGTGCAGGGTCATCTCAGGCTGAAGGGCCAGCGACACTGAGGGCTCCAGTTCAGCATTGCCAAATGATCTGTGTATGCGCTGAAGAGCCACTAGAGGGAGCTCTCTGGCTAGCCTGGAATGGGGAAGCCTGGCCACCATCCTTCCTGTCTGAAAATGACCTAATGCTGAGGTCTCCGGATCTCTAAACTTGGTTTGTGCGGGAAGGTGATTAGCGCTTCTAGCTGGGTGGTCTTCCCGCTTCTCCTGGCTGTGGTCAGGACTCAATCCGGGGATTGCCCCTAAAGTTCCCTGAGATGCCACAAAGGACGTAGGGCACTGCAGAAAATTCACGGAGTTGGGAAAGCAAAAAGCTTGTTTTGGCACCAAAAAAAAAAAAAAAAAAAGAAAGAAAGAAACAGAAATGGGCAGGTGTGAGCTGCTCAGAAGAAAGCTCTATTTACTTGGGTTAGAAAATGGGGACAGTGATAGCGGGTAGCTCCCCAAAGTCACAAGCTCCCCTGAGAAGCAATTTGCAGCGGTTTTTCTACCCAGATTAAGGGCTGTCCGTGGCAAAGAGCCCAGAACTCTTCCTGCTGCCTTTCTGATGCATTCTGTCTCTTAAACTTTCTTCTTTAACAAATGATTGCATTTATTTGAAAAGCAAAGTTACAGAGAGAAGCAGAGGTCTTTCCCCCATGGGCTCACTCCCCGGATGGGTGCAGTGGTCAGGGCTGGACCGGGCAGAAGCTAGAAGCTTCATCAAGATGTTCCATGTGGGTACAGGGGCTCACACTCCTGGACCGTCTTCCCGCTGCTTTCCCAGGCTGTTAGCTGGGAGCTGGATCCAGGCAGCCCGTCACACCCGAGAGTCTCCGAGGGCCGGCACGTGGGCAGACACTCACTCACTCTCTATCTGCTTTACATTCTGCTACTACCTGCCTGTCCTTGACTGATGCAAGTGTGCTGGTGAACACTCTGGACTTGCGGGCTCAGGGATGGTGAGACTGGTAGTGGGAGAGCAGGAGCAGGTTTCTAAAGCCCGGGATAAGAATCCCTTCCTAGGCCACTAGTGTTCCTAATTAGAGTTTTCCACCCCCAGCCCCGAGTCAAGACGCCCCCTCTCCACATCCCAGAGGTGCTGCAGTAGAAATTTGTGGAAATGTGTGTGGCCAAAACCTAAGTGGAAGGCAACTGCCACCCTTCTCTGAGGACCGCCTTCCTTGGGATACCTGCTGTGCTCCCTTCAAGGTGGAGGAGACGAGGGAGCCTGTTACTGCTTCTGGAGGCGGGGACCTGGCTGACTGTGCTTGTTTTCCAGAAACACATTTCTTTTCTGTCCTTGAGAATCAGCTGTACTCCATACACAGACACACGCGCACACACAATCCACATGGGCCACACTGTCCTGGAGCCAGCTCCCTGGTGAGGGGTTGTATATGCCTACAGAACTAGCTGCCACCCACCCTAGGTTCTGTCCCCACTCCTGGCCACTCTCAGATCTGCATGTTAGGACCAGGAGAACAGCAGGATTAGGATAGAGGACAACTCCGCTTCTAGCCTGCTTACCCGGCTCGGAAGCACAGCCCAGACCCAAGGCAGTATATCGCAGTTTTCGCCACTGGTCTCCGACGCTGGCTTGCGGTCGCTGATTTCAGGGCATCCGGAATATATCATTTCGTCCACTTCTTTTTTACTCAATGGGATAAAAATAAGCAGCTGAGAAGAATCATCCCAGCACAGGGCTCTCTGAGGCTCCTCCAAAACCCAGAGTCCTCTCTCCCTTCTCTCAGCCTCTGGGACTTGACACTATGCCCCGATATACCCCATGTGTATATCCACTTCTGGCATCTGCTGGTGACAGACAACCAGGGAGGGACTGGGATTGGGGAGCTGGGGGAGTGTCCACCCTTGTGAACTGGGTGTGAAACACCCCTCAACCCACCCTGCTCCCCCAAAGCAGGCAGCCCTGCCTCAAACCTGAGACACTTTGGGTGGGACTCTTCAGGCCTTTGGGGTGGGAGCAAACTCATTCATGGCCTGGCAATCCTAGATGATCATTGGTAAGCAGGGCAGGGGGTGGGGACTTGGGCTGGGTACAGGGCTGCCTGCGTTCCCATGTAGTTCCTGGGTTGCTGGCTGCTGGCCGCTGTGTGGCTTTGGTGTGGCACCTAGCAATTCTGCACTCTGTGTCCTTGTTTGTGCAAGGGTGGCCCGCTGGCTTTTATTGCACACACACAGTTCTTGGAGCAGGTGATGTTTCTGCACAGCCCGTGTGCAGCGCTGGCTCAGTGATAACTGCTGAATGGATAGATGGTGAAGGAATGTGCAGTTATGTGAGGACCCACACACCCACCTGCCAGATGAAGAAGTCAGGGGACCAACATCAAAACCTAACGAGAGGTCATTTCAGTGGCCCAAGTGCAGATACCCGTCCCCTTCCACCACACCACACCACACGTGCAGTCTCCGTGGGACAGTGGCCTTGACTGTGACCAACAGGAGGCTCCATCTACAAAGTGCCAGCTTTCAGCATGCTCCTCCTGCCGCTGCCCTGTGGGCATTCTCTGGAATCTTCTTCTGTAAGCTCTGTGCAGGAAAGCTCATGTCTGCTTCTTTTTAAGACCTTGCTTTCAGCAGGGCTGCCGGGCCCTCCTGCAGGCACCCACAGGGCAATGGGAAAGGAAGCCCGCAGCTCCCCAGCTCCGGGTCCCTGTTGCATCTGAAAGTGCCTGCTCCTGCAGGACACTCCTCCTAGTCCTGGTTCTGACCACTCCCTCATGCTATTCTGGTGCAATCCTCTGCCTCATTCCCAGGTGTGGTCGGCACCCTCCCGCCTTTGAACAGCATCATGACTTTTCTGTCCCTGCCTGCATGGCGTGGTCTGCTCCCATGTCTTCTGTGTTTTCTAAGACACAGGAGTCCCCACTGCACACATTAAAGCAGGACTGTCCAGGCACCTCTCCCAGGGCTCTCCAAATGGCTCCTTTGTCGTTTTCCTCCCAGGAGGAGCAGCAGCAGGCAGCTTAAGGACACCAGTGCCTGCGGGAGGCATAACTGTCACGGCTCAGCTCCGCTCTCCCAGGGAGCTGCCCCTGTGACGTTACAGCACGTGCCCTTGAGCCGCCCTGGGAAAATGCTGCGTGCAGGCTGACCTCGTTCTTAACCACAGAGTTCCCTCCCCACCAAGGAGCAGCTGCTTCAAGGACAAGTACAGCCGGCAGCGGCAGGGGTCATGTCCTTCATCTTCTAACGGACAGGGGTGGAGGGCTGTGGCTGTGTTCTTGTGTTTTAAAGATGATTTCTTCCTGGGGAGGTGGGGTGCAGCCTCAAGGTGTCGCTGTTCTGTGATGAGCCTCAATCTTGGAGAGCAAAATGGTGGCAGAGAGGGGGCCATCCTGGACCAGTGCAACCCGGGATGGCACAGGGATCTTTGCAGGGGACTCTGCAGGTGTCTCACTGTGCGTAATGAATAAAGATGGTTATTCCACTGTCATTCTACACGCTTGCCTCTCCAACACCTGCCCATGCATGCATTTTTCTCTTCCAGTGGTTTCCTTGGGCAGGTGGCACTGCACTTTGTCTTCTTCCAGTGCCACACGGTGGGTTGCCTTCTCCCTGAGCACCAGAGGCTGACCTGCCACTGAGACAATAGCATGCTAACATTGGCACAAACGCTGCGGGTGGGAGGAGTCGCCGCCAGATGGCGCTCTACCCAGCCTTCCACGCTTCAGCCTCTTCAAAACTGAAAGGCGCATTGAGAGTTCACTTTGCTCAGGATCCCCCAAGTATTTTTTATTTTTTTAATTTCTTACCCATCTTAGTAAAACATTTTGATCATGCACACTCACCTTTGTTTATTGGTAGGTATGTATGAAGTACTATTAATCTATATTACACATTAGCAAAAGGTGATGAAAAGTATGTTTGCATAAAAGCTTAAGTTTTTATTTCCATAGATTTTCTGATGTCTTCTTGCACCATGACAGCCTCTTTTACACACCTCCCAGAAAGATCATTTATCTAGCTCCTACTTTCCTTGGGCTGGCGCTGTGGCATAGAGAATAAAGCTATTGTCCCTTTGACACTAGCATTCCCTGTGGGCACTGGTTCGAGTCCCAGATACTCCATTTCTGATCTAGCTCTCTGCTACTGTGCCTGGAAAAGCAGGAGATGGTCCAAGTGCTTGGGGCCCTGTACCTAAGTGAGAGACATGGAAGCAGTTCCTGGTTCCTGGCTTTAGCCTGGCCCAGCTCTGGCTGTTGTGGCCATTCAGGAAGTGAGTCATGCAAGGGCTATCGCAGGGCAACCACTGGTTCTGTTTCCTGTCACTCAGCACGCTGACCTCAGCAACCAGAGTGTGCAGACTCTGGCGATAGAGAAACCCTAGAGAAGCACACGGCCATCCCATTTGCAAAGACAGCTGAGTTCCCTGCAGGCAGCCACAGGCTGGCTGGGGTCACCTGCTTCTTCATGGGAGGATTGTCTCTGGCTCTCCTGCCGTTGCAGTGGAGAAAGAAATGAGACTTAAAGGGATGCTGACGAACCGGTACCCAGGACCTGCTACGTCACCAGTGCCCATCTCAGGAGAGTGATAGGTGTGTGCTTGGGACTGTCCCATGGAGGATTCCCAGAGGTTGGCCCAGGACCTGTCTGCTGTCACCCTGGGCTCTACCTGGACCCCAGCTTGAGTCAGCCATGCAACTGGCGAACTGAGGTGCTGAGATCACGCTCACTGAGTTCCGGATGGTCTTGCATTTGTTTTTCCTGATGTCCTCCACCTGCTGCATGTTCAAAGAGAATCATTCACTCATTTGGAGTCAGAGAAACATGTTCACAGCTGCTGGTTCACTCCCCAAGTGGCTGCAGTGGCCAGGGCTGGAGCAGGTTGAAGCCAGGAGCCAGGAACTCCATCTGAATCTTGCATGTGGGTGGGTACCGAGGGCCTACGCACTTTGGGCACCCCCTGCTGTCCTGGCTCATCACAGAAAGCTGGATCAGAAGGGAGCAGTGAGGGCTGTCACATGGGATGCTGGTGTCACACGAGGCAGCTTTATCCTGTGGTGCCACAAGGCTAACTCCACTGCCTACGACATTTTAACCTCAATTCTTCTCTGTTTTCACCGATCTACCTGACTTGCGAATGCCACGTTGTATTGCCTTGCATTCCTTCCAAACCACGGCTCTGCTCTCCAATATTAATTAATCAATTAATTGATTAAATTTTAAAAGGCTTGCTGCTTCCCCTGAGATTTGACTTGTGTTCTGTCTCTATCCTGTCTGGCATCGTATCCTGCCCGACATCATTCCTAATCTTGACTTGGGCCTCCACTGACTCCTCTTCCTTCCAGCCGCAGATCAGGGGGTTCAGGAAATCGGGTTAAATGCATGATTGGAATAAAGACACCTCCAATGGGGACAACCAAGGACAGGCTGACACTGTGGCTGTCCTGGAGGAAGGGAAAGTAACCTATAATAGCAACATGTAAGAGCTTATTGAAGCAGGAAAGGGGAGGGGGCGGTTTCTAAGACAAGTGGAAGATGCAATTAGTTGCTCACATGGAAGAATCCAGGAAGTAGAAGAACCAAGACTCTTGTTAGGATGCCTGACACCCCTTGTTAACGGCCCTAGGTTAAAGGTATATTGGGTTCAGTTAGCCTCAAGGTGGTCTAAGGCCAGAGAGCCATTCTTGCCCTTTGCTACTGAGGCAAAGCTTGAAGTGGAAACTGGGCATGTTGCTCAGCTGTCAAAGTCGAGTTTCCAGTGCATCCGATGCTGATCTGCATAGTCTTCCTTCCACATGGAGTGTATGGTTCCATTCACCAAAGCGTACTGCCTGGAAATCCAGCTTACTGACTGCTTACTGCGTTCAGGGAACTGAGCCAGGGATGGGTGAAGCTGAGCTGTGGCTTCAAAGAACTCACCCTCTGGAGGAGCGGTGGGAGGGGTGGAGTGCTCAGGTGAACTTTCTATGAGTGGATCCAGCCATTGAGAACACCGCAGAGGGACAGTGAAGTCAGTGCTGCAGGAGTTCAAAGGGCAGGATCCCCATCCACCTGTCTGCCATGGGACATGCTCCTGGCGGTTTTTGCATCACAGCCTGCACAGGGGAGAGAAAAAGACACACCAGACAGAAGGGCAGCAGAAGTGACAAGAAAATAGTTCTACTGGCTTTTGCTGCTGCTAGTTCAGCTCTTACTCGTACCTTTTAAAAGTTTCAACAGACACCTAAAAGCATATTGATGCATAGTGATGGGGTCTGTGTACCCCTTGCGGAGTTCTTATATGTATGTACCTTGTATAACATACAATCAGGATGACTATATCTCCTCAACCCTTTAACATTTCTTTATGGTGAAAACTCCCAATATCTGCTTTTTTAGGATTTTTGTTTATTTTGACACACAGAGTCAGAGAACTAGAGAGTATGTTAGCATTCTCTAGAAGAGTCACCCTTACTGTGTGGTGGAGCCCTGGCACTTCTTGCTCCTAACAAGAAGGTTCTAGCCTTTCTTGCTCCTAGCCTGCCTCCATTCTTCCATTGCTCCTTGCCTCCCGAGCCTGTGTTAGCCTGTGCTTATGGGAAAAGTAACAGTCCCGAAAGCTGGTGAAGAAGGCTTGTGGTTGGAGTGCAGGGGACTGAGTAATGAAAGCCAAGGCTAGACACGGTGCCTGACCTTACGGCCAAGCTGAGAGGTGGACCTTAGTTTTAAAATTCTTTCAACATGATCTTCAAGCCTGGGAAGAAGCCAACAGATTAAATAAGGTCATTGAAGCAATTTGTGATTTCAGTTGCAGATTTTTTGTTATCTCAGAAGGAAGCGGAAAACATGTGAATGTATAAATAGAGGTGTGGGACACAAGTTGGCAGGAATGTATCCTCTTCGCTGTGTAAGGATGAGCTCACACTGCAGTGCAGGGCTCAACGCTGGCTGCCTTGGTGAGAATTGGGATTCTGGTGCTACTGAGAACTTGAGCGATTTAGATCTTTTCATCGCTATAAAAAAAAATTGCTGCTATCAATCAGAGTCTGGGCTTTGGCATCCGAAGCAAATTAAAACTGTAGGTATTTAATAGCAACCTGGATCTCTTGTAGACTGAATGTGGAAACACAATAGATTTCAAGCCAAGGAGAAGACCCTAGGAAGCCTTTTGCAATGGCTGAATTTTTAAACACTATAATCCTTCAGCTTAGTCCATTTCAAAATGTAAGTGTTTTCCCAGATGGCATCGCTAAAACAAGATACACAAGCAATTCTACATTCTTCTAGTCACTGACTCACTCCCCAAATGGCCACAACAGCCAGAGCTGAGCTGATCTGAAGTCTGGAGCCAGGAGCTTCTTCCAGGTCTCCCACATGGGTGACTTGGAGACTTTAGGCCATCCTCCACTGCTTTTCCAGGCCACAAGCAGGGAGCTGGATGGGAAGTGAGAATGCTGGGATATGAATTGGTGCTCATATAGGAGTCAGGTGCATGCAAGGCAAGGACTTTAGCCATTAGGCTACCATGCCAGGTCCCAGTAAATATATTTTTTAATAAAAGAGAAATATTGAGTATACCACCTGGATTATAAAAAGAAAATAAATTGGCAGTTATTTTCATGTCAGATTTTTCTAACATTTTGTTTCAGAACAGTTTCAAATTTACAAAAAAAAAAAACCCTTATATACAAAGAATCCTATAGAACTTCATCCCTTTGCCTGTTAGTAATAATTCATAGTTGTGATTTTTGTCATAATTAGTGAACCACACCTAGCTTCCCCTCTTTTTTTGCTACACACTTTTTTTAACCCCTCTGACCCCTCCAAGCTGCTAGCAACCAACGTTCCATGTCAGAATGATGTATGGGTGGAGTAGACCTGTGGGAACCATGGATACTGTTACCAAAAGCCAGATTTGTGGCAGACAGTCATTTTGGCAATCCTCAATCCTTTTCAGATAAAACATCCCTCTGAATAAGGGGTCCTGAGCAGCAGTTCCAATAGGGATGGTACAGGACTTTGCTTGAGGGAAGCACCTAGATGGTGCTGGAATTGTGAGGTGGCCTCCCAAAGAAAGCTTGGTGAAAAGTGAGGTGCTGACCAAGAGGGGGCCAGACATGGCATCGGTAACCTGGGCAGTAACTGAGAAGGTGGAGAGAACGTTGGAGGCATGGAAACTTGAGAATGGGCAGAAACTGACAGCAACAGAGGCACAGCAAAGGCTGAACCTGGAGGGTCCTCAGGGTGCTTAGGGACCCCAGGTCCGCGCTGAGCCCTGCAGGAATGCCAAGTCCCCAGCTTTACCCACCACTTGCCCACTTGGTGGGGCCTGATGACCCGATTCTTCATGAATATTCCTAAGATGCTACTGTGGACGGAGATGCTGTTAACTACACATGGGTCTCTAGTCCCAGCCATGTTAGTAAAAGTGGTCACGTGTTTAGTTAGTGAGAACCTGGGAGAAAAGGGGAAAAGACGGGAGCAAACTGGGAAAGACAGTACAGGCGCTGACAGAAAAGTGAGAGAAGTTTCCAGAGCCTGTCCATCAATTCTAACAGCACCTTTGTCAGCTAGAACACCCTCACTTCGAATGACTAGGAGGAATTTAAGATGGAAAATGGAAAGGTAATGGGTATGCTGTTTTTTAAAAACAAGCTTCCCAACATAACCACTGTAGTTTAAATAGATGTCAGTGCTGATTTCAATCTATACAACATGACTCTTTGATTTTCTTCATCTCTTGGTGTCACAGACGAATTTTATTCTATTTTCGCTTGTTTTGTCATCCAAAGGTGGGGTGGGGAGGTGGGGGGAGGGGAGACTGTTTTTTCACAATTTGGCTAAATTCGGAAAAACAGAAAAAGAAACATTCCTTGGTTTTGTGCCTCACCCCTGTTTTCCACTCAAACTGGGAACCCAGGACAGACCTCAGAGGTGCAACACAGCAGTGAGGCTGGACTTCTTCCAGGCTCATGCCTCACTCGACAACAAAGCCATCTGTTCAAAATTCCTCTCCAGTTCCCCTCGCCTGCTCCTCTCTGACAGCTGTGCCCACTGTTCCGAGACGTTGTGCCATCGTCTGGGCTGCAGCCTGCCTCGCCTGCAAGCGGCAGCCCCTGAAATCCCTCCAGTGGGCCGTCAGGAAGAGGAGAGCCTCCTGAGTATCTGCAGTGACAGTCAGCGTAGCGATCACCATGACAACACTTGTGGAGATCACCATGGCAACGCAGGCCAGGTGGAAGAAGAGAATGGAGCTATGGCTCTCTTCTTCTTGGAGGGATGTTCTACAAGGGGCCTTGAATCTCCTGCATCTTGTTAGGCATCTCGCCACCTCCTTCCACTTTAAGCCATCTTCTCCCTCCTTGATAACTTAGACTGCACTCAGACACCAGGAGCTGCAACAGAGCAGATAGAGGTATCAGGAGGAGGTGTGGCCCAGGGAGTTAAGTTGCTGCGTGTGATACCTGCATGCCACATCAGGGTGCCTGGGACTGAGTACCATCTCTGCTTCTGATCCAGCTTCCTGCTAATGCACTTAGGAGGCAGCCGATGATGGCTCATGTTCTGAGTCCCTACCTCCCATCTGGCAGCACTGGGTGGTTTCCTGGTCCTGCTTCTAATGTGACCCAACCAGTAAATCAGCAGGTGGGAGGTGCTTTTTTTGATTATTTCATTTCTGTCACTCAACCTTTGAAATACATAAAAATGAATGTTTCTTTAACAAAAAAAAAATGCAGACATCAGTATGTCACCAACTACTCATCTAAACAGTCCAAAAACAATTTCTATCACAAGAATAGAATCTTGAGGTAAAAAGAGAATCCAAGGGCCCAACATGATAGCCTAGCAGCTATAGTCCTCATCTTGCATGCACGGGGATCCCACATGGGTACCAGTTCATGTCCTTGCTGTCCCGCTTCCCATCCTGCTCCCTGCTTGTGGCCTGGGAAAGCATAGAGGATGGCGCAAAGCCATGGTACCCTGCACCCACATGGGAGACCTGAAAGAAGCTCTTGGCTCCTGGCTTCAGATCGGCTTAGTGCCAGCTATTGTGGCCACTTGGGAAGTGAATCAGTGGATGAAAGATCTTTGTCTCTCCTCTCTGTAATCTGCCCTTGCAATAAAAATGAATAGATCTTTTTTTAAAAAAAAGAATATAAGAATTAGATTTCTCCACATGCTGATTTTTCAATTACCAAAAGCAGCAAATTGCAGCAAGGGACATAACCTCCTTGTCTTAGTACATCTCTCTTTTTTATATCATCAAAACTCTAAAAGAGATCTCTGCCTATCAATTAAATAAAAATTTAGAGTTTCTCATTACCAATAATAAGTCAACTATGACAGGTGAAAAAACAATGCTATCTCTCAGTAAGAAATCTGGGAAAAGCTAACATGAGTTTCTTGCTTAGTGAAAATTATACCATCTTTTTTGCTTCAGAGCAAGTTAAAATTACCTAAGCTGACAAATTTAGCTCCACATAGACATTTAGCCTTTCTCTTTGGTCTGAGAACATGGTATGCTGTTGTGTTAACATATACCCGTGTAGCCATGGTTACGTTGGTAAGTTACTAAGTCCGGAGACCTGCGAAATTGTAATCAAGCTATCAGTCGCTTTAGCTAGGAGATCTGGATTGTAAGTACTGTGTTATCAAGAACTTGCTGTATGGGGCCTGTGCTGTAGCATAGCTTGTAATGTTGGCATCCTGTATGACTACCAATTTGAAATCTGCCTGCTCCCTGCTAAAGCACCAGAAACAGAGCAGAAGATGTCCCAAGTGCTTGGGTCCCTACAGCCAAGTGTGGGACCTGGAAGGGACTTCTGCCCATTTAGAAAGTAAATCAGCAAAAGGAAGATTGTGTGTGTGTGTGTGTGTGTGTGTGTGTGTGTGTGTGTGTGTATCTCTCCCTCTTCCTCTCCCTCTGTGTCACTTTGCCTTTCAATTTGATTTGGCAAAGAGGAGAAGACGATGTGTTTGTGGAGGTGGAGACTGCAGTAATGCTGCCACAAGCCACCCCATGGTGGCTGCCACCAGAAGCAGGAGGAGTGAAGAGCAGGTGTTCCCGTAGGACCTCCAGATCACACAGCCTGCTGGCACCCCCACTTCAGTCTAGGGACCCTGATCCCAACATCTGGACTCCAAAAACCATGAAGGATTGTGTTTCTTTCTTAAACCACCAAGTTTGTGATAATACTGGCTATAGGACATTGAGGTACTGGATCCCAGCAAATTTAAACTATGATGTGCTATGTGTCTTGGTGATGGTCAGTATGATTCTTTGCATCTTTTGGTAAAATAGTCAGAAATATGGTGGGCAACTTTCTCCCTGGAGAGGTTCAGCTGGGTTGGTTTGGTGCCATGTGATGGAGAACTGATAGTCTGCAGGACTCTTGACAAGTTGTCTTAAAGGCTATAGGCCTATTTCCAACCCGTATCATTTGTGGTGATGTGAAGGTTATGCCGGTCTTAAGTGACCATTAAGGAGAGTCTGCAACAAGGACTTCTGTTCAAATATCCAACTAGGCGATGCTCTCAAGGGAAAGCTAAGTCAGATTTGGCCTCTGTCTGGAACTCACTTCAGTCTGGTGCAATGGAAAGGCTCTATGCTGGGGCCGATGTTGTGGTACCTCCTCAGCCTGCTCTGCTGGCACCCCATAATAGAGCACTGGTTTTGGGCATTGGATGTTCTGCTTCTGGTACAGTTCCCTGCTCATGCACATGGGGAGGCCGTGGATGATGGCCCAAGTGCCTGGACCCCTGCCAAGCACATGGGAGACTTTGAGGAGCTTCCAGGGTTCTCCTAGATTCATCCTGGTCTAGCCCTGTATTGTAGTAACTTGGGGAATCAACTAGCAGAAGGAATATGCTCTTTCTCTTTCTTCCTTCCCCCCTCCCTCTTTCTACTTTTCTGTTACTCTGCTTTCAAAGAAACAAAATGAATCTTAAAAAAGAGAAAGGCTTTCTCTCTCAGTTCCACACTGAGGCAAGGGGTTCAACCTTGTTATCTACTCCAATAGTCAGAGATTGGGAGATGGGAGTGTGTGGGCGGGAGGCTGGGCTTGGTGGCCTCCTGGGCAAAGAATAACTGGTCTAAAGCCTGCCTGTAAGGAATGATTAATACAAGAAAACCACACATGCAAAACACTAAACAATAAATGTTTGACCTCAATAAGGTGTTGCCAGAATAAATTCAGATTAACCCTAATATGTTAGCTACGTAACAGTCAATGAGTGTTGTTTGCCAACTCTGAACTTCAAGTCGCATTAGCTTGAGGTGTAGTATAGTGTAGCAGCCTGGTAAATCTCAACCAGCTGGAGAAAAAAAAAAAAAGACCATCATCAGTAGGGGTGCTGCAGAGTGATATTTAGTCCAGAGACCATGTTCCAAGCCATTGCACAGCACCAAGGGAGACGTGGTCACATGCTCTTTAGATCCGTGGGGACCCTCCACAGCAGTTGAAGTCAAGTGGCATCTGGAGGTGTTTTTGACCTTAAGATCTTTGGGGGGCCAGTGTTGTGACATATCCTGTGATGCTGGCATCCCACGTGAACATCTGTTGAGTCCTGGCTGTTCCACTTCCAATCCACCTCCGTAGGAATGTGCGTGGGAAAGCAGGCAAAGGTGGCCTGAGTGTTTAGGTCCCTGCGGCACTGTGGGAGACCCAAAGAGTTCAAGGCCCCTTGCTTTGCCTTGGCCCAGCACCAGACAACCAGCCATTGTAGCCATCTGGGGAGTGAACCAGCAAATGGAAGATTCTCTCTGTCCCTGTCCCTCCCCTTTCTCTTTCCCACTGCCTCTGCCTCTCCTTTCCCATTCCCTCTCCCACTTTGTCTCTGTAACTCTTCATTATAAAATAAATAAATAAATACTTAAAAATAAATTCTTGTTCAGCCAAGGATAAAGAATTGCTCTAAACATGGCCTAGATGGAACTGGGGCTGTTTTGTTTGTTTTTCCCCTAGACAGGATGAACCAGCAAAGGCTGCCAGAAGGTGTGAATTCCACCCTTTCTGTGGGGGAAATGTGTGACCTTCAAAGCCCAGATTTTGATGTTTAAATCCAACACTTCTGAGCACATCCCTGAAAATTTGAAAATGCTTGGTGTATTTTCAAAAACATTTCAGAAACACTAGATGGCTGAATTTGCTGGTATCTGCTGGGAGCGAGAGTCTGATCAGCACTAGGGTATAGTGGACATGAAAGCCATGGTCATGGGGTTTCATGTCCACTGTCCAGTGATCCCAGTGCATGAAAACCTTGGCTCACTCCTAACCAGCGGGAGTGGGTTTGCTGGAAAGATTCCTACATTTTTCTGATCAGTAAAAGGTAAATAAGAGACGGAGAAGAAGTACTGGGGAAATAATGAGACAGTATTACAAACTTATTTTCATGATATTTTATTATTTATTTGCAAGGCAGAGGGACAAGGAGAGGCAGAGAGAGTAAGAAAGATTTCATTTATTGGTGTACTCCCTAAATGACTTGCATCAATGGGGACCAGGCTGAAGCCACGAACTCCATCCAGGTCTCCAGGAAGCACCATCTTCCACTGCTTTCCCAGGCAGGATGAAAAGCAGAGAAGCCAGTATTTGAATGAGCACACCAACATGGGTTGCTATCTAAATCCTTGTGCCACAATGCCAGCCTCAACATTACATTGTTTTCAAGGACTTTAAAAATACTAAATGTCCTCTATATCACCATGATATCTTAAATAAAACCCACTTGAAAATAAGAAATGAAAGTGCACACCACCAAAAAAAAAGGGGCAGTTCTTTATATTTGATGGGTTTATTTTTTAGGATAAAAGTCACTGTATTATGTTACCTTTTGCATTCTGCCTCCAATAGGCCCTGAACATGTTCTGATAGCTGTTGGGGCCCTTTAAGCCCTTTTCTCCTTAAAGGTGAGTGCTTTCTGGCCCAGCTAAAACCAAGGACAAATGAAATATCTGCCCTAAAAATCAGATATTCAAATATGGAAGAAAATTTTACATCAGCTATTCCCAACTCTGGTGGTTTCAAATGCCCCAGCAATTTCTGCTTATCAGCAGTGCTGTTACAGAAAGCTTCAGTAACATCCAAACATCAGCTAACACCTAAAAACCAAAAAAAGTTGAAAGCAGTGGTTACATCACATTTCCTGAGTGCCTGAGTCTATAAGGGATCTTTGAAAGGTTAACGGGAAAAAACGTATGGTGGAGATTATGCAAGGATTTCAATTTTTTTCCTTTACAAAAAAAAATTATATTTTAATCCATTTCCCATGAAGTTTTTGAAATTCTCTTATATGTCAGGTGGTAGACAAAAATATGGGGATATATATACATATATTTTCCAGTTTCCCAAATTAAAGTCTCATTTCACAATATAGTAAAATATAGAATTTTTTGCTGGGACCCCAGAAGACTGGCAAGCCCACAACTAGGGTAACCAGCTTCACAATCAAGACGTGGGACAGTTGCATTAGCTTCAAATTTCCTGTGTAGTCAGTTCCTACCCCTGCATCTCAACGATTTAATTTCTCTGTTCTATCCCGCAGTTTTGCCTTTTCTAGAATATATATTTGTAATTATAATTATTTACATCTGCTGGCGCAGGCAGGCTCCTGCAGGCCTGGGGGTACAGACTTGCAGGGAGCCTTGGAGATGGCGCTGGCAGGTGGAAGGAGCCTGGAGATTTCCACACATTTTCTATCCCAGGTGGGCAGGGTGGTGGGGCAGGAAGTGAGGGGGAGAGGACGGTGAACCCTCGGTTAGCATGCTGACATGGCGTGCTAGTGGATTGAGTTTGGGGAACTATAAATATGCCTGGCTCTTGGGTGGGCAGAAGGGTAGGGTCCCACGCCAGCCCACATGCCAGGAGCTTGGGTCCCTAATGGACAGGCAGAGCTCAAGGCCAGCATGCTACCCCACTGGAAGACTGGGCTTGGAAGGACCAGGCTGAGGAAGCCATGTGCTTCTGGGTGCAAGAACTGTGGATCACTCCGGAGAGGGGGTGTGGGGGTGTGTGGGAGGGAGGACTGCTAAGAGAGTACTTTGCAGGCGAGGAATGACTTCTGGGGGACTTCCCCAAACAGGTCCACTGTACTTACAGAGAAGTGAGGGGGCTGAGACAGAGCAGTTTGGAGGAGGGAAGCTAGAGGATCTTTCAGGGTCAGATTAAGGCACCTGCCCATGTGGGAGACCTGAGCTAGGCTAGTTAACATAGACCACCACTGACCACTATCCACCGGTGTGCACTAAAGCTAGGGCTGGGGGCCTACCTGGCAAGGCTAGATCACAGTACCCAACAGTGAGTACTGGAACAGGGGGACAGTTAATGTTAGGTTGGGCCATGACACTAACACATGAGAACCAGATCTAGGGGCAGATTCTGTGGCGGATATGTGGGCTTACCCCTGTGGAGCTACAATATTCGCTGGTTTGTTTAAGAACAGGGATAATGGGCTGAGCTAGGCATGACCATGGAACCCAAAGAAGGTACTGGGATAGGGAACAGGCCAGGCTGATCCAGGCTGTAGTACCCATAGAGCACACAAGAGTAGGGTGTGGGAGCAGGCCAGGCCACAACATCCATCAGCTCACCCAAAGGCCAAGGGCAGGGAGGGGACAGACTATGCCTTTACGGGCTCAGCACCCACTGGCACATGTGAGATCTGGGTCTGGGATTAGGCCTGGCGGGGGAATTTGGAAAACTCCCTGGGTGGGTCGTCATTTCTCCTGGTGAGCATGTCAGGCCTGAGTATTAGTCAGGCTGGGCAAGGCACATCTACTTGTCGTCAGGTGTGTGGGTTGGTTCTGGGTGGGGGTAGGGGTAGGGTAGGACAGACTGGGCAGGGACAGGTCAATCCTTAGCATACTGGCATGTGCAGGAGCCAGGATGGAGGATGGGCCACATTAGGCTAGGTTAGCATACCTGTCAGTTTGTATGAAAGACAGGGATGAGGCAGACTGGACAGGGCTAAGCTGTAGCACCCATCAGTGAGTGTTGGGACTGGGGGTGGGCTGGGCCAGGCCAGGTTACAACATCAGATGGCAAAGGCCAATCCGGGCGATGGGCTGTGCAGGGCTGGGTCAGAGCAACCACTGGCATGTGCATGATCTGTGGTTGGAAGAGGCCTGATAGGGAAGATAAGGGGTCACCCTAGCTGGTTTGCAGTTCCCACTGGTGAGCATGAGAGCTGGAATGGGGGTGGCGAGCTGGGCTGGACATGACTGCAGGTCACTGGTGCCCATGAGAGCCAGGGTGAGTGTAGGACAGACTGGCCTGGCCTACTGAACCCACCAGCATGAGCTGGAACTAGGGACAGGACAGGCCAGGTCAGTAATAGCACCCACCGGCAAATGCCAAGGTGAGGTGGGCCATGCCAGATTGGACTGCAGAATCCACTGGCACACGTAAGGCCAGGGATTGGGGCGGGGCGGGGCGGGGCAGGGCAAGCCCAGAAGGGAGGCATCAAGGACTCCCTTGCTGGATCACTGCTCCCACTGGTGAGCATGAGAACTGGGACCGTGGCAGAACAGGCTGGGCAGGGCTACAATACTCATGGCTTGCATGTGAGCTGGGTTGGGGAGAGCCAGGCTGGGCTAAACAACTGTACCCATGGTGCATGCATGAGCCAGAGAATGTGCAGGCTGATTGGGCTTTGCTGCAGCATCAGCTGGGAACCAAAGAGAGTTCTGTCCAGCTAGACTACAGAACCACCAGAAAAGTACAAAATCCAGGGCTGGAAATGAGCCTAATAGGGCATCTCTCTGATGGGCTGCAGCTCCCACTGGTGAGCCTAAAAACCAAGGATGGGGGTAGTCGTGGCTGGACAGGCAGTAGTACCCAGCAGCATTCCACTGGGCTGTTGTTGTATTAAAAAGTATAGGTGTACCAAGGCAACATTAAACATCTAACATAGGTTTCTGTCTGGATAGGAATTTTCTCTTGGATAATTGTCTGGGAGTAGCATGTCTGAGTCTCATGCTAAATGTATGTTTAATTTTATAAGACATTGCCAAACTGTTTTCCAAAATGACTACATCAGATTTGTGTTCCCAAAGGCACAGATGCAGTCACTTAGTTTTGCTCATTTTATTCTGTTTTATTTATGCATACTAGGAGATCCTAAAGAGCTTATGGAAAATGGAATTTAAAAGATAATATAAATTTTCTATGAACCCTTTGAATTTCACTCCTGTGAAAATGGAAAAATAGAGTTGAGACAGAGACTAGCTATCTAGTAAGTATTTATTAATCAGCCATTCCTGACCCCACTTCCCAACCACCTAAATCCTTTCCAATTATTTACCTGTTTTCTGTTTCTATGGATGTTTTATATTAAAGGAATCTAAAGCATGCAACTTTTGTGTCTGGCTTCTTTTGCTTGGCATAATGTATTTTAAGCTATCATCCATATTGACACATCCATTTTTGCCTTTGTGAGTGACTCAGCAGCATCCCATTGGATGGATGTACCGCAATGTTTATCCACTCATCCGGTGGTGGACACTTGGGTTGTTCCCATACTTTAGCTACTATGAATAGTTTTACAATAAACCTTCCCATTGTTGTTCAAATGCCTCTTTTCAGTGTTCCTGTGAGTAAATGAAATCGTTGAGTCTTGCGGCAATTCTTACTGAACTTTTTCACATTTGAGGAATTTTTAAGATTCATAATATAAAAATCGATGTTGATTTAATCCCTCCAGTGACATAGCACTGGAATGGCTCTCATCATCTCTGCCCAAACTGTTTTCCTCCCCTTTCTCTAACTACTGTTATATTGGTGATTCCCTCCCAGCAGCAGATAGAAAGATGACTACCACACAAAGTAGATGGTTGTCCTTAAGCTGACTTAAAGTGTCTTTTGGCTTCAGCAACCCAAAGATAATATCTGAACCCTTTCTTTCCCACTCAGGCACAGCAAGCTGTGAGCCTTGTATCCCTCTTGGTAGAGGGAACAGGTAGTTCTTTCTGTGGTTGTTGGGGTGCAGGGCTAGGAGGAAGGCATGTTGTATGTATGTACAATGGTAGTCATTCGACATGACTAAGTTCCTTCTCCTTGAATGTTTTCTGAGTGGATACACAAGAAATAAATATTTACTTTTTGAGAAACCGTTAAACTCTTTCCCACAATAGCTGGGCCATTTCATATTCACAATGGCCATGTACAAAGGTTCCATTTTCTTGATACCTTTGGCAACACTTGTAATTTTCTTGGTTTAAAATGGACCTTTATTGTTATTATGATAATTCTCTAAAAGGATGTGAAGTGGTATCTCATAGTTTTGATTTTTTTATTACCCTAGTAACTAACAAAAGTGTATCTTTTATGTGCTTGTTGGGGATTCACATATATCTTTGGAGATTTAAAATATTTTGTTTAGAAATATTTTAAGGGTCCCCAAAAAGAAAAATAGAAAATCTATGGTAAGAGAAAACCTTAAAATTTTGGAAATTTCTGGCCAAGGCCTGGAATTGTTAGCCAGTAGACCAATGGAATACTTTTAAGAAACCTGCAGAATTAAGATCTTTAAAAGAAAGCATGGAAAATATGAAAGGAGAACCATGAAGACCAGGCCCCAAACTGTCTTCCAACATGATGGGAGAAAAGTCTCCCAGTAGGGATTATAGAACTCAAGTGGAAGAAGTCACGCAATAACTTATTAACCTGATGTTGTTCATTTTGAATACAAAATAATCCAGAGTATGGCTAAGTGCAAACACGTGGGCCATAATGAAAAGAAAAATGTTGTGCAAGGGGTCAATTCCTTCTTTCGGTAAGTGGTGTTGAAAACGGGGATCCGTTTGAGAAAGGCAGTAAATTGTTCCATCAAATCTTCCCCATGGTGGCAAAGCAGCAGGGAGGGAGGGTGAAAGAGGAGCGGTGTAAGCCAGGATGAGGGTGAACCAGACTGGGATCTTCAAAAGCAGGGAGAGGTGGAATCTGAAGAGACAACTGGAGAAGTTTCACTGGTTTCTAAGCCCTAAGGGACACAAGTTCTAAAAGCATCAACTGTAGCTTTGGTTCAAGAATCTGTTTACTTAGATTCTCCACATACAACACGTATGAGAGGAAGACATTTAGAGCTAAGAATTTTCAAATCATGAAGCCATGGACAAAAGATATTTTGCAGAGAGTAGCAAACACCTGCTGTACAAGAGGCAGGGCAAAGAAAGGTGACAGATTCCCTTTCTTAATCTGCATGGGACAGGACAGGAAAAATTAGAGAAGACAGGAACACAGTGTTCCAAAAGGAAATGGAAAAAGATTTGGATTGTGCTGGGTAGGAAAGAAGTAATTCCCATAGGAAGTAGTGCCTAGGGCTGCCTTCATTTAAAACTCCTGAACACTTCGAGGAAGCAACAATATCTCAAAAGCTGCTTTCAAAACAAAGAGGTATACCAAATGGATTTTGTCTTTTACACAAGGCTATAGGTCATGCCAAAAAGAGTTCTCTCTAGTGAATTGAAGTTTTCAGGTCTTGCATGCCAGGAAAGTGATGCTGACTGGCCAGAATCCTAAATGAGACAAACATCTGAAAAGCCTTTCCCTTGTGTATCACTCAGGGGGTTAGTTTGATTTTAATAGAAACTAAGCAAAATAAGAAAGAAACTTTTTGGACTTTAGACTTTTAATTCATTTTAGGACCCCAATGAATTGGATACTGCCCAACAGTGTTTGGACTTCATGTGTTTAAGCATCTTCCAATCTGATAGGATTTATACTTCTGTTTGAGTTATGTCACCATGGTTAGCTCTAGAGCTACAACAGTTGTACCATTTGTTTTTTAGCAATGTTTTTATTCACTCTTGTGGCAGGTCCTATGATGCCACAATGGGCAAAACAATCAGATATAAAGGGTTGCGGAAGAGAGGAGGTGAATTCAGTGGTCATTGTATCTACTTCAGATCATTCTAGAGGCAGATTCTACACTTCTATGAGCAGGCCCAGCACCCCTCTCAGCAGTGTTGGTAATGGAATTTAACCTTGAAAAGGGATGAAAATGGTTGTCTTGATAATACCCATGATCACTAGTGGCTTCTGAGAAAGATCTCCAGATGGTCACAGGCTGTGAGTAAATCCAACAGTTTACAAAAAAAGAAGACAAAAGAAACATGGCATAAGAGGCAAAGATCATTCTTCTCCTAATATTTCCTTTCAATTGCAA
This sequence comes from Ochotona curzoniae, assembly GCF_017591425.1. Lineage (NCBI taxonomy): Eukaryota > Metazoa > Chordata > Mammalia > Lagomorpha > Ochotonidae > Ochotona > Ochotona curzoniae. Next base: position 27,966,811 of record NW_024465582.1, read on the forward strand.
AAAAAAATCTGTTAGATTTGCATTTCTCTTGCTTGCTCTTTGTTACCCTTTACTCATTGTTCCTTCCTAAAAAAATATGGAGCCATTTACTCAAGGGACAAATGTGGGAAGAATAACTGGGCTCCCTTTAGTCCACTAGACTTCTTTAGGGACGTGAGCTTACCACAGTTTGACTCCAGTCGTACAGGCTGTAACTCTTACATAGGCAAGCCTCCAATCATGGTTGGTGTCTCTGGTTGCAATTTGTTCAAAATGTAACTGTTGGGAGATTCCACAGAGACCCCAGCAGAATGATCAAAGAAACAGCCCTTTTCCATGTTTGAAGGCTTGGTGGATGAGCTGGCTTTGAAGCCTGGAGAGCACAAATGATGGATGACGTGGATTGAGATGACAGCCTGAGCAGGGGCAGCACTGGCTGCACAGAGCCAGCACAGTGTGGCTCCTTGTGATGCACATGAGAGCCAGAATGAAAGTAAAGAAGGAAGGGAGGTGGGGTCCAAAATTTGAAGAGGCACACTCTCAAAGGGCTTACAACTACTAACTCTGAATTTACATGAGCTGCAACTATCTGCTTAAATTTTGTTCCTTCTGTGTCCTGTTTGTTATCTTCTCACCCTGCTCCTTATATCCACACTCAGTAAAAAAGCACATGTAGATGACGGCAGAGTAACTGCAGACTCAGGAGTTCTGGCTTTATTGGGAAACTGTGAACTCAAAACTATTTTATGACAAAAGGGGAGAGCATGGCTTTGTGGCAGTCTACTAACATCTTCCAAAGATATCCCGGTCCTCATCCCTGAAATTTATGTTATTTTATGAGGAAACAAAAGAATCTTGAGGTAGGGACATTATTTGACTTGTCAGAGTGGATTTGTTACATTGTAATAGGAAACTAATGCGCTATTAAAATTAATGGAGTTTATATGCAATACAATGGATCTGAAAATACAGTGAAAGTAAAGCCAAAAAGGGAGAGAGGGCTGGTCTAGAGAGAGGGAAAAGAGTGAGATGAAAAAAGAGGAAAAGGGTACTGAATAGAACAAAAATGGAAGCCATTGACTCATAAACAAACAAACAACAAACAAGAAGCTGGAATTCACAAGTAACAGTGTCTACAATAGTCATAAATGAAAATACTACTAGTAGTGAAAATGAAAAAGCTAAGCAGAAAAAAGTAAAAAGTGGAAGTTCTACAGGGCTCTTCACATTCACAGTATGCACCTTATGACCAAGGAAGGCTATGTTAACTTGATTTATATTATTTAACTAATTTATGTATACACTGCAGGTTTTGCCTCCTAATATTGAAATGAAATGCAATGAAGCAATCCAATTTGAGCTTTTTTCTTCCTCTTTCTAGATAACTAAATATAAAAAAGGAAATGATAGAATGAAAAAGTAGAGAACTGAGTGTTAACAATAGTGAAGCCAAACAAAAAGTTAGATGTCTCTTTGCAGAGCAACCTGATCCCAGTGACAGGTGCATCAAAAGGATTAACCAGACATAGTGTCGATGATAAAAGGAATCACTGCAAAGACTCAAGGGTTAAATGTTAGCGGGCATTGTGCTACAGTGAGCTAAGGTGCCATCTGCAATGCCAAAATCCCCTATCAGCATCAATTTGAGTCCCAGCTTCTTCTTTCCCACTCCAGCTCCTTGCTGGTGTTCACGAGAAAGCATAGAGGATGGGCGAAGTGCCTCTACACATGCATGGGAGACCCCAAAGGGGTTCTGGCTCCTAGATTCAGCTTGGTCCAGCCCTGGTCATTGCAGCCATTTGGGAACCAGCAGATGAAAGATCTCTCTCTCTTTCTCTGTGTGCATCTTCCTTTTAAGTGTGTGTGTGTGTGTGTGTGTGTGTGTGTGTGTGTGTGTACTTGAAGTCTATACAAATATATATAGTATATGCTATAGATATTGTTAAAAAAATTGAGTATTCCAAACACAGTGTATGCATCCAAAACTAATGAAATTTTTGTAAGACTTATGTCTTTATCAGGAATGAAGATGTTTTATGGTACCAGAGGTAGAGTGACTTTTGCCAAGTTCTAGTTTCATGTGGTCATAGACATTCATAAAATGTCTCCCAAACTTGTAAACCACCTCAGATGTCATACACAGGAGAGTCCCTTTGCTGTTTTTCTTTCTTGCAACAGAGAATGGAATCCAATTAGATGGAAGGTGGGAGGAAGATCATGCAAGTATTGAGTAGACATTCCTCTTCGTAGACTGTGAAATCTGAATGTAGACTAAGAAACATTCTTTCAAACCAGAAATGTTTACTTTCATGGGTCACAAAGATAGATTTTAACATATGACTTTTCCAGTAAAGGAAAATGTAATATAACATTGCTTTCTTCATGTTTTATTTATCAACAAAACCTGATTACTCTGGGGTAGGGCACAGCTACAAGCTATATTTCATTTTGAACCATGCCCAGGTACATCTATTGACTACTGTAGCTAAAGGAAACCACTGGACTAAACATCCCCTCTCCCTTTCATCTAGAATTTTCTCTTCTGCTAAAATAAGCTTTCTATATGAAAACTTGTTTGACCAGCTTAAAACTGTTAGCAAGAGTGACATAGAATTGATTGATAAACTGAGTTGTTGATGTAAAAGGGGTCAGAAGATGTGAACCAAGACTTCCAGGTAAACACAGTCACCATATTATGGCATTTCCTCAGTGGCTTTGCTGTGTCTGTCATTTGTGTTATAAGGGTTATGAATTGTTAGTTTTGCCTGCCAGTGCCAGTCCTGAGACAAGTTGCCTAATGAAAAATAACTGAAATAACTTAAACCAAAGAATGAACGGTGAAAAGAAATAGATTGAGAATCTGGGAGCCATCCTATGGAGTCCAAAGCACAGAACACTAGATGAGACCTTCGTGGAAACCAAGGACACTGAGCAGCCTGTGGATTCTCTCTGTTCATCTAGTGAAGTCTTTTCTTTGAGACTACAAATAAGGGATCTTGTGGGAAACCGAAGGATGTAAAAGTCCTAGATTTACCATAATGCTTCTACGGAAGATGCCCTATACCTAATGATCATATAGTGCTCATGGTCAGCAATGCTGGAAGCTTGTGCTTTTACTACTGAATGACATCAGTTTTCACTGAAAAAATTTAACCTACATTTCTCCTTCACAAGCATGCACTTGAAAATGTATGTCGATTGGTGGCAAATATGCTAATCACTGCCCTTTGCAAAGAATAGCCCTATTCTGATTGTCCAATCCTACCCCCCCCCCAACTCCCTCCCCTTCATCATTACCATGGAGAGAGGCAGAAACACTCTGTGTTTCCTGCAGGAGCCTGTGAATGGCTGACCGTGAACTATGTAGGTCACTGGATTCAGAGGCAGAGTGAGTGCTCTGGAGCTTTCATTCTGTCAGCAGGATGTGATGGTCCCAAGGCACCTTCAGTGATCCTGGACGGGAAAGCAGAACTGTATGACAAGGGTGATTTTCTATTGTTGCATGCCTTATAGATGTAAGCAAAGCCCGATGTCATTAAAAAGTGTCTGTGGTTCCAGCCGCAGTAAATGGGCACCACTGTAACAGAATCCAGAATGATAGCTCTGAACAGACGTCACTCACGTTCCCTCAGGGCACACCGACCTTTTCACAAAGCAAATGTTGAAATTTCTCTGAGTAAGGTGAATGCCTATGCATGCTGACAAGGCACTAGATGCTAAAAATAGCCCATTTTTGATGCCTTGGATGCCTTGGATATTTCAACCCATCTTATCAAAGCAGCTCCAAATGTCAGACCACTCCATCACTTAGTTTTCACCACCTTCCCAATCTGCTATTCTCCCACACCAATTTTAGGAGATATTTGGCTATATATCATAAAAATTTTAAACTCTGAAATCTAGAGGGAATTGACATGGCTTTATTTGGGTGTATTCAAAAATGTCCAAGAGGTGATTTTTTTTTTCTTCTCATTTTGCTTTTCACATTGTAGATTCTTAACCTGAGAGTTATTTGGTAGAATAGAAGTGGGAGTTTGCAGCCCAGCTCCTGGCAGCCCCTTCCTCACCTCCAGGCACATTCCTCTATGCCTTGACACAGCCAGCCATGTGGTTGGGGATGGGTAGATAGAAACTGGCTCCTTGCCCCAGCTGATGCTTTGGAGAATACTTCAAACCGCCCACCCCTAGAATCCAGATATAGAGAGGAGGCTTATATTGACATCTTCCAGTGCTATTCGATAGCTTTGCTAAGTGGCAGAGTAGCAAAAAATCCTTAGGTGCAAACAAAGCTTACTAACATCACTAAGCTTCACAGGAGATTCGCCTTTCTTTCCCTATTAATTATTAATGAAGTCAAAAGAAGAGTCCCAAGTTTCGATCCAGGAAGCACTAAGGGTAAACACATAGACCATCTTTGCTGCTGTAGCTCAGCGGCAGCACCTGCCACAGCAGTAGATCTGCACCTGCAATCCATGTGCAGGCAGGGACCCCAAGGAAGACAAGCCACTGCCATGTTTTCTTAAGCACAGTTCAGGGCAAGAACCACGATAGCTCTACAAGGTCACAGAATTTTCTGGAATGTAATCCAGAGTGGACACCCTCCCCACCAGATGAATGCTTTCTTTTCCTTGAACCCTGAATGACACTGCTTTTATCTTTATACTGTGAATGTGTGTCAGTTGCACAGTGATTGCAGTCATTGGGCAATCATGATCTTTGGCCTCTTTTTAGAGGTGATGGTAAAGAATAAAGAGCATGGTAAGTGCTCAAATTTATGTCAGCTGAAGTCACATCTTGTTTTTAGCTTTCCACTCTTTTTTAGTGAGTCATACATCAGGAAACTGTTTGGAAAGAATTGCTTTAGTTTAAGATATCTGATATTAAATAGTGTGCCATCCCCATAAAAGGAACTCCAGTGGTGGCTATCCGCCTGGCTCATCCTATAGTAATTAGAACTAGATTTGAAGCTAGGATGCCCATATAAAACATTAATTTTAATGTGCAAACTCATTAATCCAAACATACTATCCCTAGTCAGAGAGGGTCCCCCGCCAAGTCTTCCCCAGGGACTCTGTCCTTCCTGAGATAATGATGCATTGATGAAGTTTGCCACATTTTATGTACATCCTCTTGCCAGCAGCTCATGAAATGATGTGGTGATGTATGTCGTTATAATTTAGCCATAGAACAGTATTTCTCTGAGTGAAACTGGACCACCTCAACTGATTCTAACAATTTTGTCATGATTAACACCAATGATCTATATGATAAGAGCTGTCAAGGGTTGGAATTGTAGGAATTCTCTCCCCAAGACTCATGTAGTTGTGTAACCTCTGATGCTAAGGGCTGATAAATTAAAGGTAGTGGCTTAACTATGGCCTTGGAGTGGTAGGTTTCATGAGACATGTTTAAGTCACTGGGAGCAAGTTCTCAAGAGGGTGGTTCTTTGGAAAGAATTTGTTTGAGTTCAAGACTGTTCACCCCATGTGTGGTTGTGACAGTAAAGTGAGGGTTAGAGTGGTGCTAAGCAGGGGTCCCGTTATTGCATTCTGAGTTAAGCCATGCTATAGGTGGGTACGTGGCATATCCACCTGGAAATCAGGAAATAGAGCAAAGGTAACTTTGGCTGTGGGTCCGGAGGGATACCTAGAAGACCTGGACTGCAGTCCAGGAACCTGGGGAATCTGTAGCCATTATTGTTTCGGCATCACTGGAGCAGCTCTTCCAGACAGTCCCTTGCTTACTAACCTGTTTGGATGTAAAAGTTTTGCAGCTACTTACTGGCTAATTCATTTCAAAGTCAGCACCTTCTTCCAGAATTCCTTTCATTGACAAATGAAGGTGACTACAGGTAATGGAAGATATTAAAAATGAGTAACTTAGGATAAAATTGTACTTTAATATCTTGCTAGTGACAAGAACAATAGATACCACTAATTAAAATGATTTAGGGAGAAAGGAAAATTACACAAAATGAAAACAAAAAACCTGCTGCAAATATGAGTAACAGGAGCTGACCTTGGGGCGGATCAGGTTCCCTGCCTGTGACACCAGGATTCCATGTGGGTGCTGGTTCTAGTCCTAGCTACTCCCTACGAATGGCCTTGGGATAGCAGTGGCAGATCATCCATGTGTCTGGGCCCCTGTCACTCACATGGGAGATGGGATTGAAGCTCTTCGCTCCTGGGTTTGTTCTGTCACAACCCTGGCCATTGCAGCTACTTGGGGAATAGAAGCAAGACTCTCTGACTCTTCCCCCTCTGAAACTCTGACTTTCAAATCAATCAATCTTTGAAAAGTGAGACAGAGCAGAAAAACCACCTGCAAGCTTCATTTTTTTTTTTTTTGCTCTATAATAAACCTTTTTCTCCACCTGGGACTTTCAGTAGTTGACCTAGGTCCCTGACCTTGCTAATTATTAAAAGTCATGCTCATAACATCCCTATATTGCAAGACAGGTTAACAAGAGAAAAAATATAACACATTTATCAACATGCACACATACACAGGAGCCAGGAGAAAAAGTGAACTTCAAACAAAAGCCCAGATGTTTCGAGTTTAAATATCCCCTACATAGGGTAGAGAGGAATAGAGGAAGCTCCAGATAGATGATTTTTAGGGGAATGAAAGAGCAGAGAACACACAATGTCCTGGAAATGATATTCCTCTGGACCAGACACTGGGTTTAATTTTCAGCCTCTCCCTCTCTGATTTGAGTTGAAAGTGAAAACAGTTTGAAGATGTGAAAAGAATGTATAGGAAAAGTGATGGTTGCTTCTAGATTGCATGAGATTAGTGTTCTAGAAAGTTTTTTTTTTTTTTTTCAAACCGGAGGCAGTAGCGCCAAGACATTGCTGCCATGATTTTAACGAACAGTCTTTGTGGATTTGGGCCACAGATATTGATTCCTTCATTCTCTGATTAAATTTAGGATATGCCAGAATTTTGCTTCTACCAGAGCTAACTTTGAGGGCACAGAACTGTGGCATAGTAGGCTAATCCACTGCCTATAGTGTCAGCATCCATATGGAGCAGCATCCATATGGATGCTGGTTTGGGTCCCAGCTGCTCCATGTCAGATCCAGCTCCATACTTGTGGCCTGGGAAAGCAGCAGAGGATGGCCCTGGATCTCTGGAAGAAACCTAGAAAAAGCACCTCGCTCCTGAACTTGGTTTGGCTCTGGCCATTGGGGCCATTTGGGGAATGTACCAGCAGATGGAACATCTGTATCTCCTGTTCTCTATGCCTTAAATATATTTTTGGGGTGGGGAAAGAAGGTAACTTTCAGGGTAATCAATATACTTTTTGTTCGGTGTTGGTACTTTCCTAGATCCTTTCCCATCTATAAACCAAATTCATTCACCCTACTCCACACATGAAAACATGCATTCTTGACTTCCAGATTGTGGTGTGGCCTGCTCCATGCACTGCAGATAAAAGCCAGTTAGATCCGTAAGTGAATCGATCAATATTTTGTCTTTATCTTTTTCTTTTTTTAAACTTTTACTTCTTTTTATTATGATGATGATCAGTTTTGATACAGTTCCATAGATCCTGGGATTTCCCTTATCTCCTCCCCACTCACTGAGTTCCCCTATGTTATTACTATAGTATAATTCTTCATACACGATCATATGTCTAAGATGGCCATGTGTCAGATGCAGGTGGAGGATGGATGTGGCTACAAGCCAAGGAATGCGAAGAACCACTGTGAGCTGGGAAGAGGCAAGGAGGGCTTCTCCTCTACAACCCATAGGAGAGTGTACCTTGATTAGAGATTCCTAGACTCAGAACCTAAATCAAGTATTTTTGTTTCATCCTGTTAGAAGCCAAAATGCTAATTGCTTTGTATGGCACCACTTGGAAACTAATATACCAACCAACAATGGCTTGGTCATTGTAGCCTCATGCTGGTGGGAAGGTAGAGGTAAGCCAGTAGGGACCTGATGGATGTTCCCCCAGGAGGGCCAGCCAAAGTGGGTACTCCAGAGGAAAGCCCTGGCAGTCTCATAGCTGGGAACACCTCCCCTTTGCCGGTCCTTGGGGGATTTTAGCCCTTTGTCATCTATAACAGACCGCATGGGTCAGTGTCTGTCACCTAGTCTAGTAATAAATGTGCTAATTCCTCGGGCCATGCTGCCAGGATTTAGACTTGTAGGACAAGAAAACCATTCTTAGAAGTGAAAAACCATCTCTATTTGGTTTTTAAGGAGAACAATACAATCATCCCAGAAAGAAAAAATAATCTATGTAGGCCTCAGGGCCTGAGAAGCAAACCCCGTCACCCACCGGGTATATGCTCCCACCTCCTCATTGCAAACTTGGTGCTGATTGTACATATACGTAGATTTAACCACAGCAGTGATCGACCCATGAGACCTTGAGTTATCTGGAAAGAAGGTCAATTTGGAATCTCTTGGGGGCATTTAACCGAGGGAAGATTGGCTATAGATAGAGGGGGGGTGGGGACTGTGTTATGCAGGCATGATGAAATCATTATGTAAGCCCGGCCAATAAGGCCAAGGTTAAAGGGACAGCATGCCTTCCAGAGAAACAGCAAACTTGGATGGAAGGAAAGGGAGACCTTTACTGACTATGGCAAAACTACTAGATGTGGTAAAAAATACATAATAGAATTCTACTCATTTCATCAGAGAAGAGCAGAAGTCCTTGATTTCAAAATATTCGGATAGTCAGAGCTATTCAAAGTATCTCATAACATTAGACCATATGTAACAAAGGACAGTAAAAATCAAAGGACAGAAAGGAAATAATGTAAAAGGAACAGGGTGGAGGTGACCAGGCTCCAGAAGAAATGGAATTGTTACCATTGGAAGCTAAGGCAAAAAGAGAAGTAATTTATGTTCATTTTTCACTGTGTACAAGCATACAAACTCATTTAGGTATAAACTGCAATGTGGAAGTGAGTCAGGCGAGTCTTTACTCCATTCGTCTATGAAGATCCCTTTCATAAAAGAAAAGATAGCTATTTATATGTCTTCCTTTCAGGTATGTGTATATGTGAATGTTCGATGAAAATGTATATATACACATATATGTATATCTAGTGAAGTATCTGTTTATGGAAATTGGAATGAATGGATCCATTTATTTTGCTGTAAAACATGGAAACCCATGCATCTGTGGAGGTCTTCAAAAAGTTCATGGAAACACTACTACAGAAAGCTATTCATGGTTTTAACTTGTTTCATAGCGAAGCAAACTGACCTCTTAATTGTTCTTTTTCTGTATCCTTGAATAATACACTTGTATACACATCTATGAAATTTAAAACTTATTGGGTGGAAGCAAGGAGCCTTTGGGAATGAATTTTCTGATTTTGGATGATCATCCTTCAGCGAAATCTATGCTGAGAAGTCAGCCAAAATATGAGTTTGTGTACAAATGCATTCTTCCTTCTTCACCGTCACACCTAAGTCAATGAGCCATCAAGGGGAAATCATTGAAAGAACCAGTTGCTTGATCTTGTCCATGGAGAAACAAAAAGATACCTTAATCCTCCAGGGGTATAATTATCCCATGAGAATCCCAGCAAGTAAAGAATTTACTTGCTAATATTAGCAATCTTTGTTATAATAAAAGTTTATTATCTTATTGTAATAAAATTTAATTATTAATAAGAGCCTAGCTGTTAGTAGATTTCTCCCCATCTAGGCTATAAGGAGATACTGAAAGTCATCCCTGGAAGAATACTGGTGTCTCCAGCAGGTGTATTTGAAGTCTGAGCTCTGTGGTGATTAATTTGGTCCATGAGCTAGGAGAAACTTCAATTTGACTCTCTATGGGGCTTGATTTTGAATGAATTGGCACCTGGCTCCTTTAGTCTACTTTTATGTGTGTGCCCAGAAGCCAGCAGGTCTGTTCTCTGGGACTGCTGAGATGCTCCAAGTTCAAAAATTGTTCTATGACTGTTTTCCTCCAACAGGCTCAGTGGCATTTCTTGTTCAATGTCATGGCCATTGGTAAGAATGCTTCCAGGTAAAAGAATACCCCCTTTGTCTTTTGAGTCCATATGTCCCCCAAGAAAGCCTCCTGGTCATGTATTTGATTTCATGTGTCCTCAGTAGGTTCTTTGTGGGAGCTGTCGTCATATTTCCCAAACTACTTTGATCATGGAGCCAAAGGACTAATTTGCAGTCAAACACCAATAAATAAGACATAAGAATGGATATTGACCAGTCTGTGAACAGAAGGAAAGCCAATGGTTAAGATAATCTGTGATATTGGAGGGTAACCCTGCTTCTTTCTCATGGGTTCATGGGAATATTGAGGAAATTACTCTGTGGTCATGGAACACCTAAAAACTCACTTACATGCAATTGCCACTGCCATACACTGCTACTCTCTGTAGAACTCCCCATCTTGACACACCACAATCTCTGTTTTTTGTTCCCTTCCTTCCTTCCTCTTCATTTTTCTTCCTTCCTTTCTTTCTTTATAAAGAACCTTATGTGCAGAGGGATGTTTTCTTCACAAGTCTCGGTCTATGATACACTTCATGATCCGTCATTTCCATGAATCCGCACAGGGCTCTCTCTTGCTTTGCCTGCATGTGCTTCTTCCCCTTCCTTCCTGATCTGCACTCGTTTCTTCCCTAATGTATTTGAATCATGTTCCTTGCCTATGATGGTGGCAGGCACTGTTCCTGACTTTCTCCTTATGTAGTAATAGAATTTGTAGCTGGCACAGGGCCTGACCATATGACTTAATTTTGGCCAGTAGAATATGGGCAAAAGTGACACAAGAGACTTCTAGATTGTGGCATTACGGATCCGACACTTGTTCTTTGCTTTCCTCTTCTCCCTTCTTTTGGTGTGATTGGGATTGTGGTGGAAAGAGATCAAGCAGTCAGGATCAAAACCATAAGTTGAGGTTGGCAAAGAAAATGACAGAAGCAACTAAGTCCCTGATGATTCTGCACTCTATACTTCTGGATTGCAGGAGGAAAAAAATAAATTATCTAGTTTAGTCCCTTGTTGCTTTGAATATTTCTATTATAGTCACTGATCCAATTTCCTAGTTTTACCCAATATATACAGACATTTAATGTATCTGCATGCATTTCAATTTGTGTCTAAGATGTTTTATTCAATACTATTACAAAAACAACATTCTTGTTGCAATGAGCATATCTAGTTCTTGCTTCTAATTGCCACCAAATCATGCTCTGTGTGTATTCCTACACTTCTGTTGCAGTTGCTTGGTGATAGGCACCTATGGCTTCCAACTTCTCACTCCAAAAAAAGCACCTGATGGCATTGTTGGGACGTTGTTTAATGGAACCTTTAAAGAATTTATCTTGAGGGCCTAACGAGATAGACTGATGGCTAAAATCCTCACCTTGCAACCACTGGGATCCCATATGGCCGGGATATGTGCTGGCTGTTCCACTTCCCTTCCAGCTCCTTGCTTGTGGCCTGAGAAAGCAGTAGTGGATGCCTAAAGCCTTGGGACCCTGCACGCACGTGGGAGACCCAGAAGTAGCTCCTAGCTTCTTGTTTCCTATCAGCTCAGTTCTGGCTGTTGTGTCCACTTGGGGAGTGACGATCTTCGTCTCTCCTTCTCTCTGCAAATCTGACTTTCAATAAAAACAAATGAATCTTTAAAATAAAAAGAATTCATCTCATATTTAAATCCATTAAAGTCACTCTCCAGAATGGCTGTATCTGTCTGCACCTCCTTCAGCAATGGCTGAGCAATTCCCAATTTTCAAAACTCTGCTGATGCTTTGTATTCTGTAGGTTTCTAATTTCTTGCCTATGTCCAGGACTCATTTGTCCTTGCAGTTCTGTAATGATCAACATTCACATTCTTATTAGCCATTTGGATTTTCCCTCCTGTGAACTAACTCCTCCTACCTTTTCCCTCCTTGCTGGTGGACTGTTGATGTTAATTCCTCTTGACTTAGTCATTTTTGCTTCTCATTTTTTTCGGAAGCAGATATCTTTTGCATCTTAATCACGGAGGTGTTATAGATGTTTGATCTCAATTCTCACACTGCAATGCAGCCCATACCCCATTCCTGCATAAGTGTGCACCCCAACCAAATGGCAGTCCTGGGCTCGGTGCTACCGAGACCACAGAGCTGCCTGAAGTCCTTACTTTGTACATGTTCACTGCTGGTGAATTCCTCTCATTCTTCCTCTCTCCACATTTAGGTCTTCAAACTTGAACGTGCTGATAAAATACTGGACCTATCCCTTTTCTACTCTTTGCTTCCTCTGCAGTGAAGAAGCTGAAGGCAACAGGGAGAGGTCTGGATGAAGCAATCAGGAGTGAAAATCAAGACATCGAGATTTGGAAACAGAAATTTAGATAAAAATTGCTTAATGCCCCTCTTGATTCTAAAGCAGCTGACTCTTCAGAGTTTATGTGGGAATGTACAGAGCTTTTATCTTGTGTTGATTTTGAGAAGAAGAATCCTTTGTTCCATTGGCTGTTCCTTTTATTATCAAGTAATATTTTCTTTAGCTGGAGTGCTGGAAACGTCAGTCCATGAACGTCAGTGAAAAATGTCATGCAGTTCAACAGAGGAACAGTTTTTAAGAGCTCCATTGAATAACAAACCGGGTAGGGAATAGAGCTCTACTCACTTGTAGAAGTAAAAGAGCAAAGCTGTGCCACTGCTGGGGATCCCAGGGTTGACCCGAATCACACAGGGGAGAGCTTTCAATGACATGAACCTCCCTGGGCAGTCACTAATGCTCCTGCCACCATTTACTACTTAAACCAGCCTGTCGGTGCTGTTTCATCTATTCTTACTCCAATCTCCACTATTACAGCCAGCCTCCTTCTGTTCTCTTGCTGAGCACTTTTGGCAAGGTCATCCATCGTGCTGATTGAGGCTCTTGACACATTCATGGTCTCTAGCCTCGACTGTGTTTCCAACACTATGTGGAAGTCTTCCCATGGTCTGTACAGTGTCCGCTCACTGAGGTGGTTCTTAGTCTTCTCTGTCACCATCTATGCTCATTTCTTTCCTTCAGTCTTTAATTCTTCCTTTAGTCTGAACTTTAGTGCCGTTGGGTAGAGAATGAGCGACAGGAGAATTCATTCACGTATATGTACCCCCACCAACTTTGTGTCCCGTTTGTTCTTATCCTCTCGCCCAGCAGTGTCTTCAGCCTTATGCTGAATGCCTCCACCTCTGCTGCTCATCCTCAGCTGGGTCAGACCCAGTGATCTCCTAACATAAGAATATTCTAGATTCCTGCCTCTTCTTTACTGTGGAGAGAATAATACAGCTTGGGCCCTCAAGTTCATGAACATTGAACCCATAATGCAGTAATAATAACAGCTGGGACCTTTATGAGCCCTCAGTAGTAGACCAATGTCATCACCTTGGGAGTGGGTTAGTTATTGTGGGAGTCCAGTTCCTGGTAAAAGAGAGAATTATGTTCCCTTCCTCCTCCTCTCTTACACACACACACACACACACACACACACACACACACACACACACACACACACACAATCATCTTCTGCACAGTAAGGAGATCCTTTCATGATACAGAACCCTCAACCTGGGGCTTCTATGTCTCTGTCTTCATACCCAGTACCTGGCTTGTGATATTGGGTAACACAAATGGACCAGGGCTAGACACAGTTATTTCTTATTTCATCTAATATTGCAAATATCAGCTAAAGGGGAAAGGAAAGAAAGTAATATGCATTTCCATATGTAAATGCTCAGGCCCTACTATACCAGCATACATAATGGGGTAGACAAAGGTTGCACCTGGTTAGTGTAGAAGCACTGTGTGATAAATACAAATGTGTAGACTGATACAGGTGCTCAATATGGAAACTGAAATAATAGGTGCAAAGTTACCATCTTGAAATGATAAGCAATCCTTGCTGAAACGCCCAACGTGGTATAGTACAATTTTCATTTGATTTATACAGTGGTTACATGCTTGGGAAATTTAGTGTATGTTAGCCGTGTAAAAATTTAGAGTATGTTAGCTGTGTCATTTCTTATCTAAATATTTAAAACAAACAGTTAAGATTTAGAGGCAAATCGTTTAAAATGGTGTTTAAGCCTGATGACTCTCAGGCCATTTGGAAGCTGTTTATCTTGTGGAAGCTTTCACTGCCTGTTTTGTAGGACAAATCACTGTGACAAGGAAAACTGCCTCACATGTTTCCAAACTGCCTCCTGGGAGAGCCACAAGACTTGCACAGGAAAGTGCTGCCCCGTGTTCAAGAACTCTCCCTGGGGACTCAGGCTTAGCAGTTACCCCTGCATTTTAACCTTCCGTCTTTCATTCTTGACTTGCTCTCTGCCCCCAGTTCTGACGCTCAGGAGTGGACTCCCTTGCTCTTTGCTTCCCAGCTCAACAGCACTGCGATCCGACCCTCCCATGTACCTCCCATTCACTCCCTATCTCACTGCTGTCTTTCTGATAAATTTCTTGACTAAACTACTTGTGCTGTCCTAGTTATGGGTTTCCTTTCTTTCTGGTTGGCTGGTTTTGGTTTCTATTTTATTTGCTTATTTCTATCTTTGCCCACATTTCCTTCTCGCCTCTACCTTAAGTCAACATCTCCATGAGTATCCTCTGTCTCTGTAGACGGTGGTACCCATCCAGTTATCTAATGGGAAGACATCCTGACCCTCATTCCCCAGCTCTCAGTCAACCATTAACTTCAATTGTTTTTATCATTGGGATCTTAACACTTCTCTTCATTTTTTTTTTTAAATCTGTGCCAGGCCAATATTGCTTACCTAGATTTCTATAAAAACATCTTCTTTTCACTTGCATTTCATAAAACTCTTAGATCCTGTGATTGAGAAAACCTGCATGAGACATTGGGTCACTTTAGGACAACATGTAAACCTTCAAACAGAGTAGAAGCAAGCCCTTCAAAATATGGCATCAGTCCCAGTCTCCTTGGCCACCTTCGACTCCCTGACAAGCTTATCCAGCCATGAGCAATCTCTCCCATGCACCGGGCTGCCCTGTGCTCCCTTGCATGTGCACATTATAAGACAGAACAAACTTAACAGCCAGGACAAAGATATTAATACAGAGAAACATAAGCCTGGGAGGGGTTAGCTGCTGGCATGCACATAGGCTGAACACATGGAAGAGAGTGAGAACTTAGTTTTGGGTCAGGCTTATGTAGTATGGGCCAGCTAAGGGCCATTAAGGGGCTGGGGAGAAGGCATTATGTGGATTCTTTCCAATTTTTCTGTGGGGTCAACGATTGAAGAGGAGGTTGAACTGGATTAAGGGAAGAGCTTGGGTAGGATGAGTTGAGGGTGTTTGAAGAATAACTAAATGGGATACGGGGCTGAGGTGAGCTTCCTCAATCAAATGGGCTGCTACTTGCAGAAGATGGCAAGCAGAGAGGATTTCCTTAGGGACAGAGGTCTCTTCAATGAAGTGACCTAGGGTACCCTACTGAGCTGAACAGGCTGGGAGGGTTAACAAGGAAATGGTCTATCTCCTTGGGAGTGTAGGGGATGTAGTTTGGCTGGTTGAGAAAGATGATGGAGAAAATATCCCCAGGGTGCAGAGTCTAGGCTCACATAGGTAGGGAACCAAACTAAATCTAAAATTTTTGTCCTTGTTCCAACACACACGCTGTTTATTCTTAAGAGACTACCTATCTTGCATGCACAACAAGCTCCAAGAGGTAGCGTGAAGGCATCTACTCCAGAAACACTTCGAGCCATCCATCCTCAAACCGCAGCAAGGTCTGGTGACCGTCCTTTATGCTCCTCTTACCAGAACACTTAGCACAGTGTAGTCCAAATGCTTCTGTGACATTGTCATGGGGGAAAGGTGCAAAGAAAGATTGCTTTGGTTCTTGTCTCACCTGGAAAAAGAATTTCCATGCAGACAATGCAGTGAGCAAAGCAAGATTGTTAAAATCAGCAGTCAAGGGCTGAGTGGGCAGGAGCTTCAAGCAAGGAAGAACCAAGAAAATGGCCAGAGTAAAGTCTTTTTTAAAAGAGACTTTATTCCATTTAATTGGAAAGACAGATTTATAAAGAGGAAAGACAGAAAGATCTTTCATCCGCTAGTTCACTCCCCAAGTAGCCACAATGGCCAGAGCTAAGCTGATCCAAGGCAGAAGCATGGAGCCTCTTCCGAGTCTCCCATGTGGGTGCAGGTTCCCAAGGCTTTGGGCCGTCCTCGACTGCTTTCCCAGGCCACAAGCAGGGAGCTGGATAGTAAGTGGCGCAGTCAGGACACGAACTGGCTCCCCAAAGGGATCCCAGTACTTGCAAGATGAGGATTTAGCTACTGGACCACTGCACCAGACCCTGAAGTAGAGTCTTTTGAGCACATCTGGGGAGTTGGGAAGGTGGGTAGGAACAGAGCACCAGCTACAAATCAGAGTAAAGACATAAAATTCAAAGGGCTGGAATTCTAGTTTTGTCTAGTTTGCCCAAAACAAGAAGACATCAGAATAGTTTGCCCCAAACAAGAAGACATCAGAAGTGTGCGATTGGTAAATTCTTTTCATTTTCCTAATAAACTAAGAACTCAAAAGGGTGGGATCATTGGCTCCTTGCCCTTCTACCATCAGAAGAAACTTGGGTGTGGGATTGGCGCTTTGCCGTTGCAAAGGCAGCTTCTGGGGCAAAGTAAGCATCCCACGCATCTTCAAAGGGACTCCTCCTCCTCTTATTCCAACCGGGACCTGGCCCTAATGACCCATTATCCCATCTAGCCATCACAACATCTCCCTTTTATTGGAGAGGAACTGCTATACTGTTTACCCTTGAAGCCTCAATGTGTAGCACAGTGACTAGTATTCAATGAAAGTTTGTGAAATGCATAAATGGATAAAGAAAAAAAATCAACAAATGAGCAGGTGAAGGCTGCATGATACCAGTAGGACACGGGCAACAACGTTGACAAGAACCTCAGAACTAGTCTTCTAATTTGTAGGTTTAAAAAATAAGTAACCATACACATACATTTGAACTGTCATAAATCCTAGTGAATCCCCAAAGGATGTAGTTGCTGCTCACATATTCAGCAGGATAGATGTCCATACTACCTGTGTGTTGACCGTCTCTGCTTCAAAGCAAATATCGCATCATCTTGCAAGAACTATGAAAAGTGATAGAAAAACTTCAATCGTACTATACTTCCTTTCCTCCCTTCTAACCTTGGGATAAGCTGCAAATTTAAAATTGTGTGGGAAAATGTATTTTACTTTTTTCAACTTCTAAGTAACTAATGAAAGTTAAACTACAGGAAGGTAACCAAACAAGAGATGGAAGGGAATAATTGGTAACCACTGAATTTTTGCCTGATTTCTTATTAATTCTCTGACCATCCAGAAAACCCATTTAACCACCTTCCCCAGTTCCCTGTTTTCCTTTAAAAGACACTGTAGGTAACTTGCAAGGGGAGGAAGAGCTCATTTAGGACCATGGAATCTGCCTTCCTTTGAGTGACTGCTCTGTTGCAAATGTGTTGTCTTGCTCTCATATCATTTTCTGCTCAACTCTCCAGTGTCAAGCAGCCCAGGTCCAATTTTTGTACAATAAAAAAGTGTCCTACCAGCTTTGTAAACACTTTCTGCAGGAAATAGAATGTGAAGATGCCTCTTACACAGAGCCAACACAGAATGGGGAGGGTGTTAGGATGATGAGGGGCATTTAGATGTGGCCACTGATTTAAATCCTGAGAACTTGCTCTATGGACAGTGAAGAATGTAAACCATGTTTGAAAAATCAAGAAGGCTATGTTTGCACAGTTTATGGGAGACAGTGAAGAGACAGAAACCCCTATACCTGGTGGACCAGATGACGGACTCGCCAACTCAGTGAAGGACAGACTGCTCTCTGGGCATTTAGACTGGAGTTTCAAGAATGGGAATGTGGGTCCCTAGTTGCTTTTCACTCCTGCTTCAGGGTGGGGATTTCAGGATGTGGAATTCCCCTAAATAAACCCCTCCAGATAATACTGGCTGGATAAGGGCAAAGTAAGCAAATCATTCCTTCAACCCAGGGATTCTGACCCTGTTGGACCAGCTTTACTGCTTCCTCAATACACTGGATTCCTTTTAATAGGGGACAAAGAGCCAGATCAGGGGTTGGGTCCCTCTCTCAGGACTTGTTTCCTCATTCTGTTATACATAAATTCATTTTCTTTGGTCCCTTTTACACACAGGGACTAATATCTACCTAGCTGCTTTAATGCAGGCGTGTCAAGCAAAGAGCGCGTGTTTGCACAGAGGCAGGATTGCACTCATCTCTGTAGTTGTAACAACCTAAATCTTGGCTTCTAGGTTGCCAGCACTCAATAAACATGAAATAGTAAATCAGTCCTTGATGAGGAGCACACTGAAGGGTTTATAGTGATTGGCTCAGGGCATGGAAATCTGAGTCTTTTTAATCTTTTTGCATTATTTTATGCCATTTGGTTCTACAGTTTCACTCGTGAACATGTATTCCTTTTACAATTCCTTTGGCAATCAGCAGAGTCGCACAAAAGGAAGCCATTGTGTGACAAAGTCATGTGTCAGTGTGGTAGTAAGAGTGGTGACACTTGTGTAGAAAAAAATCAGTCACCCACTATTATTATTATTATTATTATTATTAGTTTGTCAACTCAGCCAAGGAGTCACATGAAGCAGCTTAGAAGGAAGGTCATCACAGAATCCAAAGTGGGATCTAATTTCTCTCTTCCTCTCTTTCCCTTTCCCCCTTCCTTCCCTCCTTCTCTTCTGTTCCCTGTAGAGCAAGGCCCTGTGTGGGCTGTATGCGAGGAGGGCACAGAGACAAGAAAATGATAGGGATTTTCCATGCATTCACAAAACTGTGTGGGAAGCTGTTCTTTTCAAATCTTCAAAAGCCTGGCCCTATTGTGAACGGTGCCCTGGGGTGGATGATTTCGGATGTTCCTGTGTGCACAGCTGATGTACTCCCACAAGTCCTGCCTAGCTTCAGAAGCCCCTTGTAGCTGGCACTAAACCAGAATGTAAAGGCCACTGAGTTCTGACAGTAAGAACACTCCCCAGTCCCCCACGCCTCCTCCCAAGAACACTATCACCAAACAATTCCCACAATTGCCAGGGAGAAGACAGCCACCAAGGACAACCAGCACCAAGCAAAGGCAAATGAAGCTGCAAATTAAAGGGTGTGAAGAACGGAGGAAATCAATGCTGTCAGCTGGCATTGGAGAGGAACTGGAGTTGATGAACAAATGACAGAGATGGGGCAGAGAGGGAGGGGGAGGAAGGAAGATCAGAGCTTAAGGAACTTTAATCGGTAAACACACCTCTTTGCAAGCGGATTGTCCATATTTGGGTGCCAACCAACTCATTAGAAACCGCTGGTTCTGGATTCCAAGAAGTCAAAAGGAATAACCTTATTTTCTAATGAAGAAGTTTCTTAGTAAGAGGAAAAAGCAATTCACCATTCACACGTATCTGGTATTGCCTCCAAAGCAAACATGCTTGTTCAACTATTCAAGAAACCCAGTTCAAATGTGGTGTTTAGGTCGCCATCACTGTTACTTCCTGCTATTAACTTTCAGCTAGTCCTGTTATTTACAGATGCAGATTTGGCAGATATCTGCCTCCATCTGGTTTAATTCCAGAAACATTAAGCTCATTCATGTTCTTAATAATACCCAAATCCATACCCCGTCTCCCTGCTGTTGTTCTTTTTTTTTTTTTAAAGATTTATTTTTATTATTTTTTTATTGGAAAGGCAGATATACAGAGAGGAGAGACAGAGAGGAAGATCTTTTGTCTGATGGTTCACTCCCCAAGTGGCCACAATGGCCAGAGCTGAGCTGATCCGAAGCCAGGAGCCTCTTCCGGGTCTCCCACGCGGGTGCAGGTTCCCAAAGCTTTGGGCTGTCCTCGACTGCTTTCCCAGGCCACAGGCAGGGAGCTGGAAGGGAAGCGGGGCTGCCGGGATAGAACTGGCACCCATATGGGATCCCGGGCATGCGAGGCGAGGACCTTAACCACTTGCGCCACCGCGCTGGGCCCTGTTGTTCTTAACCTATTGTTTTCAGATTCTTTCTAGATTTGTCAGCTACAAGATCTTTCTCATTATTGAACCAACAGGGATTCCAAAATATGATTCCTTACCTGGTTTTTTTGCTACTACTCATGGACTACTTCTTCAGGGTCTTGAGAAAAGAAGTATTAAGGAAATACTGTGAACTGACACATTGAAAACTGCCATTTAGCTGATTTGTTTCCCATTAACTTTTGGCATCTTCTTCTTAATTCTTCACTTTTTCTCAGTATAGCAAGTTCCAAATATTATAGAACTCACAGCTTCAATTAATGAGGATAGAAAACTGTTGATCTAAAGCCTTGAATTTTTATCTTCACCCTGTCCCCCCCATGCTCCTCTGGCACTTGTTTGGTGTCTTTTCTGTAAGGTAAGCTAATTTGGAAAAGCTTTCTACAGTCCTCCATAGCCCCTGTGACGTCAGTGCAGAGAATGGGGGGAGACTACGCACACGTAAAGCAACAAGCAATAAAGGCTTCTTGCTGCGTGCAGGCCCAGCATCCTGAATGGGTGTTGGCTTCAGTTCCTGCTGCTCCACTTCTAATCCGGCTCCCTACCTGTGGCCTGGGAAGCAGCAGAAGATGACTCAATTTCTTGAGACGCTGCTCCCATGTGAGAGACCTGGAAGAAGCTCCTGGCTCCTGGCTTCGGATCAGGTCAGCTCCAGTCATGCAGTCATTGCATCCATTTGGGGAGTGAACCAGAGGATGAGAGGTGTGTGTGTGTGTGTGTGTGTGTGTGTGTGTGTGCGCCCTTCTCTCTATAAAATCTGTCTTTCAAATAAAAAAAATCTTAAAGAATCTGCAAACTATAAGTCAGGGTGTGTGACTAACTTGGGCCATTTTTATTTCTGTGTGGTCTTCAAGTTCACAGGAGTATTTATATTTTTGAAGCGTTGTTAAAAAACAAAATTCACAACTGAGACTTTATAGAGTCCACAAAGTCTAACATTTTATATCTTTTTTACAGAAAAAGCCTGCAAATCGAAAACCCGATATGTCATGAATCATCTCATTTCTTATAATGGCCACTAATATCTTCTCTTCTGCTTAGTCTGTTGGAGAACTATTGATTTTATAGAGCTTCTAAAAAATTGAAAATTGAAATTTGGGGTTTGGGGTTTTTTTTTTTAAGATTCATTTATTTTTATTGGAAAGGCAGATATACAGAGGAGGAGAGACAGAGAGGAAGATCTTCCATCTGCTGGTTCACTCCCCCAGTGGCCACAACTGCCAGAGCTGAGCCAATCTGAAGCCAGGAGCCAGGAGCCAGGAGCTTCTTCCGGGTCTCCCACGTGGGTGCAGGATCCCAAAGCATTGGGCTGTCCTCAACTGCTTTTCCAGGCCACAAGCAGAGAGCTGGATGGGAAGCGGGACTGCTGGGATTAGAACCGGCACCCATATGGGATCCCAGCATGTTCAAAATAAAGACCAACCACTAGACTATCACCCCAGGCCTGGATTATTATTATTTTTTTAATCGTATTTCTCTTTCTATTTGTTCTCCACTCTTTATTCTTTAAAATTTTTATAATGACATCAGTTGATTAACAGATTTGGAAATTAATTATTTTAAGAACAATTATTTATTTTTATTGGAAACTCAGACTTAGAGAAGGAGAGACAGAGAGTAAGAAATTCCGTCTGCTGGTTCACTCCCTAGATGGCTGCAATGGCTGGAGTGGACAAGCTGAAAGCCAGAAGCCAGGAGCTCCTTCTGGGTCTCCCCTGGAAGGAGTATGGGCCCAAGCACATGGGCCATCTGCTGCTGCTTTCCCAGGGCATCAGCAGGGAGTAGAAGTGGAAGTCAAGCATACAGGGCCAGTTCCCAGAGGGCTTTCCAGCCTTGTAGGCGGCGCTTTAGCTGCTATGCCCCAACAGCAGTCCCACAAGCAGCGGCGTAACTACCACACCATCCTTCTGGCTGCCTTGATGTATATTTTCAATATATGCTGCTTTAGATCTTTTATAAGGTTTTAGTAAATTACCCAAAGCTGATTGTTTGATAAAAATGCCAGCTTAATGAGATCCGATTGCTTGACTCTCGAGCCACAGTGCCAAGCCCCCAGAAATGTTAACAGCCAAGATTTTCACTCCAAGTTAGAGTATGTATCTATATTTGAGATGCAATGTAATAGTGCTAACAAGACTGCACTGATATGTCTCGGTTCTGTGTATGACATCATACTCATCAACTGTGTGACCACGTGAGCACACAGGGCGAGGTGCCACCAAAAATTAAAGCCATAGCCTGTGACGCTGTCATCCTATATGTGAACGTAGGTTTGAATCCTGGCTCCTTCTAAACCACATGCCTGCCAACATGCCTGAGAAAGCAGCAGGAGATGGCTAAAAGGCTTGGACCTGGGTGAGTTCCAGGCTCCCGGCCCTGGCCTGGACCAGCCGCAGGCTGCTGTGGTCCTTTTGGAAGTAAATTAGTGGATGGAAGATCTCTTTATCTCTTCTTCTCTGTTAATTACTCTACCTTTCAAATAAATTAGATGTATGTAATGTGTATGCATATATGTATATATGTCTATGTTTGTGTATACATACACATATATGCGAAAACAGAGTAACAATGACCACATGCTGATGAGATCAAATTCTTAATGATAGTTGTGAGTCCGCAGCCTGGGTAAAACAGCCTCGCTGCAGATGAGACCATGCTGGCCTCGGCAATCCTCCTCTGACCATGGCTTAATTATGGAATCACAAATCCTCAAGTCACAACTGTTTGTGGGCTCTAAGATTTCACCTGTCCCCGAGTGTGTGTACATTCCTGTTACCTATCTGCTACATACACACTGCATAGTATTTTTTGAGTAACTCTTCTGTAAGAGGCATTGTGTATGCAAAGTGCATTTTAGAGTATGTGAACGTTTATTTGTGTGTGTAAAGATATTAATAACTTCATAAGGAACTTCCACATAAATGTGCAGTCCGAATGCGTATGTTTTATATAATTTCACACACAAAAAAAATGACAATTAGTTGTCTCCAAAGGTAGAACGTCTCAAGGACAAGACTGTTGGGAAAGCAGGTGATGGAACCTCACTGCGGAGGCGGGATCAGCTGATACGCAGGATTGGCCTGTGGCAGAGCAGAGACTGAACCCAGAGTTAGGAGAGTTCATCACTGATTTCCTTTGCCATTGCCTGTGCCCACAGACTGGCTGCTTTCTTAAAACTTCTCTGCACTTGTATTTCTAAGTCATTAAGATAAAGTAAAAAGGTAGCAACTGCAGTGAGATTTGCTGATAACATGGTAAATATCTTGTCCAATGTGTTAGGTTGTCAAATGGTAATTATAAAAGATGGAGGTCTGAGATTTTTAAATAGAAAGAAAACTTTAAAAAATTCCTGAAATAATGTCTAGGATGCTGACAGCTGACAAGAAATAAAGAAGTGAAGACACAATCTGCTGGGGACTCAGGACACTTTAGAGATACATTGATTTAGGTTTAAATATTAGCTTGGCTACTTAGAGCGTGTGACCTAGTCATTAACCTCATATGATTTCTGTTTCAGAGGAAGGAAATATTGGGTTGGGGATAAACTTACAATCGGAAAACAAAATGTGTGATGTGGTCCTAACTGTCCCACCATTGCTTCTAGCTCCTCTCCCCATCCCCCAAAATCCAGCCCTGTTCCTTGAGATACCTGGCTCAAAGAGCTCCATAGGATAGCCAGTTATGATTTGATTGATTTTGAATTTTTTATTGTCCTTGCATATCTCAAGTCCTGAAAATCCCTCCAGGGTCAGTGTGAGTTATCTGAATTTTTTTCTTTTCAAAACTTTAACTGTAGGACCAGAATGTTGCAAAAGTGTTCCAATGCATTCTTTTCCTTGGTAACTAGGGAAATTCTCATGGGTTCAGTACTTTGCTCGGGGGATACAGAGAGGAATAAATGGGGAAAACATTGCAAGTGGGTCTCTAGCTACTGGTGGCCATCAAGGGTGGAGAATGTCCGGCTTAGGGTGTGTAAGGCCTGTGGGCTCACTCGGTCTGGTTCTGTCAAGGAACCTGCAGGCAGGACTGCATTTGTCAGTCTAGTATATGATTCTATGAATCTACAGCAGGCTAATTTGTTTTTTTTTTTTAGCAGGCTAATTTTAAAGCTGATAATTATACATGGCTCATATGTATATGGCACTTAGCTGAATAAGGTTCCCTAGCCCAAGGGAGTGATTCTTGTTATTCATATCTTTGTGCACACATGAGCCTCCAGGTGAAAAAAAGTGAGAGTGGATTAGCTCCACTTGAACTCTTGTCTTCTGTCTTGAAACAGTAAGTGCAACTGCAGAATTCCTTTTCTTTTTCTATTATGTCCTAGGAAGTGTGGAAACAAGACAGGACCCTGTGCTACCAAATGGAAGAAAACTTCCTGTTCCCCGGAGAAGCCAATTTTTCATTGCGGTGGGCTACAGAAAGCAAGGAGGCTCAGGTAGCCAAGGAGTCCGGGGTAGTAACCTCATTTCCCTACCTTCCCATGAGACCCTGCACCTCACCACAGCTTACTCCAGAACACTTGTAATAACAATCTGGCTGAGGATCAAAAGGTAAGAAACACACCTGTCTATTTGAAAGGTTTGCAGTGGATATTCACTCACTGTGCAAGAACAAATAACTCCTGTTTTGATCCAGCTTGGACAAGGCTCAGTTCAAGATGGAAGCAAGTCTGACATACACTTGCAATCCACCAGGATTTTAAAACCCAGTTAACGTTTACTCAAGCTTTCCAAGTAGTATACCAAAGTGCTGGTGTTGCCTGTACACTAACCTACATCAGCTGCCATGCTATGCTTTCAATCTGCTTTCCGAACCAGGCTCTAGATCCCACAGGTTCTCAGAATAACTGAAATCACCTTCCAGGCCTCGTAAAACACCGGTGTGGAGCTCTTTACTGCTTATCACCTGCCCCATCCTGCTAAGCTAGGTGACCAGTGGTTTCTTATTATGTTTTTCATTAGGCCTCCCTTCAGAATCCATTTTTACTTTTTTGTTGAAATTATTTTGGAGTTGTGGAGGGAGGAAAGTTGGGAGGAGTCGATAGTGGTGAGTGCTGCAGTTCGCATATTAATTTGAGTGTCCAGTTTCTAGAGTCTTATGTTAATGGTTAATGGACTAATGGTGATAGTGTCTAAGAGGTGGGCCGGCTCGGTGGGCGGTCCTTAGATCACGCTGGGCGTGCTCATGACAAAGCTGGATCTGCAGGCTTGAGCTGTGCCTTGCTACCCTTCCTGCCGTGGTGTGAGTCTTTCCTCTGTTACCAGTGCTTCTGTTGCCATTCTCTGCCCTTACCAGATGGCTGAACCCACCGGGCCAACCACATCTTGGATTGTGAAGCTCCAAAATCGTGAGTCATAATTTTTATAGTGTTTCTATTGGTTTTTGTTGTGGTATGGAAAACTAATCCTGGAAATTGGTTCTAAGGAGTGGGAACCTTCGTATGAATCCTGTCTGAAGATGGGCAGGGCACTTTGGAAATGGTTTACCAGGGAAGGTTGAAAAAGTCTGTGGAAGTGGACCAGAAAATAAGCAGAGCCACAGCAGGCAGTGTCATGGTTGGCCAGTGAAGACGCAGAAGACGAAGGGACTAGCAAAGAGGTGAAATGTTTTAGAGGTTGGCTAACAGTCTTGATGACAATGTTGGTAGAAATGCAGACGGGAGAAGCCATGTTGGTGAGGTTTCCGATGAAAATGAGATGTCTGTTGGGAACTGGATTGCCATTCCTGCTCGGCTTTGTGGCCGGAAACCTGGTTTTATTGCATCCCTGTCTGGCACTCCGTGCAAGGCTAAATGTTTAAAGGTTCATTTGGTGGAGATTTCCAGGCAGAAAAGCATTTTAGGCTACAATTTGTGCTACGATGTGATTGCTTTTGGTAAGCTTTATGGAGAGAATTTGGAGCAAAAGGGAACATAATGGAAAGGCTCAGAAATTGCAGCCTGGCCAGAGAAGGAAGAAAAAGTTGGTTGCAGACAGGAAAATGAGATAGAGAACGCGCTCGCAAAACAAATGAGTGCAGTTAGAGGGCGCCATGTTGAACTAGGCGAGACAAGAGAACAGGTGTTCCTAAGGTCTTTGCAGTTGCCTCTTCCATCACACAGGCCCAGAGGCCTCAAAATGGCAGAGGATTTTCCAAGAGCTCCGCCAGATCCTGATAGGATTCATTTAACCACCTCACCTGCTGAAGCTTTCCTTAGCTGCAGCTCGGGTCTAAGTGGGCACAGGTGTGGCTCCTGCTGGGAACAGATCTTAGCTTTGGCGTTCACCTGATGCTAGTTTTGCAGGTGTGCGTGGGATCATGGTCGCTTCCATCAAAGCTTCCAAGGAAAGCCTGAGTTATGCCCACAAGGAGCACCTGATATGCTAGTGTAGCCGTGCAAATTGAGCTGGGAAGGGGACCCAGAAAAGTGAGAGAATTGGGTTCCTTTGGCAACTTCTGGTGGTTGTGTTTTAAACAAATGCTGCTTATATACTTTGTTCGTGAGTCGGGAATCTTGTATGGCCTGTGAATGATGTCATAAATATTCATAAGGTCCTTGACACAAAACATTCTCCACACCCTGCATTAAATTATTGAATTTCTGCCATGCATACAGGTATGCTGATTGAGGTTTAGGCCCCTGTTTTTGACCCATGCTGGAGATCCTGCATGCATGGGGGAAGTGAGCTTGTAGATGGCAACTCTCTGTCTTACTGTCTTCTCGCCTTTAATAAAAGGAAAGGAAGAACGAAAGAGAAAGAATGGACTGAAAGTGTAGTATCACAAAAAATTAACGTGGAAAGTTAACAGAGGAAGCAGAAGAGGTAGGGAAGAAGAAAAAAGTAACATCATGTTCTTAGAATTATATTTATGATTTTCATGAAACCTGTCCTTTATATTATTGAAATAATAAAATGCAAGAAGAAAATAAAATAGCGTTTAAAAAAAAAAAAGAAATATGGGCCATAGCCGGCCGCCTAAGCAGTTCCCCGTATGGATGGTTGCCTGGACATCAGCTGTACTCAGCTTCCTTGCCACCCCTGGAATAACTGAGTACTTCTGGAGTGGAGAAAGGGGTCAGCTTAGGCTGACCCCACGGTGGATCAGCTGGAGTGGCCTGTGCTCCTCCCAGATGCTGTAAATGAACAGCAGGGAGCAGCCACCATCAGTGCTAGAGAGAAAAATGAGCAACGTGTTAAGAAGCTGGAAAGTGAGAGATTGCTTGGTTCTTGGTGCAATCTGCTCGTAAAAGCAATGCCTTGCACGGACTGGCCACAGAGTGCTTGTGTGTCACTGGTTAGTTAGTCCATATTTTGGGTCAAAGTATAGAATAAGGAAAAACCAGCTCTCAAGTGACATGAAGTTAGAACTGATGCAAACTTTTAGACCAAAGCAAGGTCATAAGAGTGAGGCACAGTTCCTCTTCCATGCTCTGTGGTGGACCTATGGAAACAGGATCCCTACCCAGGAATCTCGGCCTCAACCAGGAATCTTGCATGTACGACATGGAAGCTAAGAGCTTAGGACTATTTTTGGGACCCCTCAGCTGGAGCAAGCCAGGAATCTCAGGCTCATGTCTCACCAGAGATAAAAGAACCCTCATACTGGTGAAGAAATAGGAGGGAAATCCTTAAGTATGATGGTAGGGGGCGGGGACACTGGATCCAAATTAATGATTTAAAGGAAATACTCTTTGCACTTCCAAATTCGTGGACTGAGTTTTATGCTTAATAGAACTGACACTGAGTATCTGGAGATACAAGGAGAGCTGTTTGGGAAGCAGCCCCAGGATCAGAAGACTGGGGGAGGACAGATCCAACTGCCTTGAGAGCAGATTATATTGGTAGGAACATTTCCCTGGAGTTGGTGCTCTATGGCATCATGGACAAGGCTTTTCTGTCTTGGACCATTTGATAAAGTGTCTGCCATTGTGAGTCCAAAGCTGTCTGAAGGTCAAGGGCATGAACATGGGCAGTATTAAAATAAACATAGAAGTGCAAGCATCTGCTGATATCACTTCCTTCAGCTATGTCTCCCCAGATGTTAGGAGTATTGTTCTGTAGGTGTGTTCAGTTTGGGGGAGCAAACTCCATATTGCTCTCCGTTGTGACTGTACTAATTTACATTCAGTCTATCAGGGCTCCCAGCAGCATATTGGGGCTCCCATTTCTTCTTTCCTCTCTACCAGTTTTTTTTTTTTTTTCCTTTTGGTCTTTTGGATAATACCTGTCTCAACAGAAGTGAGGTGATTGATACCTTGTGTCTTTGTCCATTGCCCTAATAGTTAATGATTCTGGACATCTTTTCCAGTGTTTGTTGTTAGCGTATATATTTTTGTGAGAAAAGCTTAATTCAGGATCCTTTGCTTATTAACTTACATTTTTAAGATTTGCAGATGGAGGGGCCTTCCATCTGCTAGTTCACTACCCTAATGTCTGCAACAGCCCAGATAGAGCTTGGCAAAAGCCAGGAGCATGGAGGTCCACCTGCTGGGTGTCCCAAGTCAGTGGCCAGGGCCCGAGTATTGCAGTCATCTTCTGCCTGCCAGGGCGCGCGTTATCTGGAAGCAGAATAATCAAGAATCTAACCAGGTACTCCAAAACAGGGCTCAGGCTAGTAACTTAACTGTTGTACTGCTTGTCCATTCCCTTTGCTTATGTCTTGACTGGTTGGTAGTTGAGGGTTTTTGTTACACATTTTGGATATTCTCTTGTTAGATAAATAGTTAAAGCATTTCCTTCCTGTCAGTTATTCTGTTATTTCCTTCATTGCATAGAGCTTATTTATTTGTTGTAATCCATTTACTTACCTTTATCTTTATTGCTTGTACTTTGGGGATCCTGTCCCCAAAAGCACTGTCTATGAAGTGCTGTCTACAAATCAAAGTCTATGAAGAGTTCCCCTATGCTTTCTTCCAGCAGCTCCATGCCTTGTGTTTAGATATTTGATCTTTTCAGAGGTGATTTTTGTACAGGCTGGAAGGTGGCAGCAAGGAGGTGGGTGGCCTTGTTTCAGTCCTCTGCATAGGATTATCCCATATTCTCAGTATTCCTTGTTGAAGAAACTGCTCTTTCAGAAAAGTGTTATCTACTCATTTTTATGTATTAGGAAGGCAGAGAGGGATTTTCCATATACCGATCTACTTTCCAAGTGCCTTCAAAGCTACATCTGCAACAGGTAGGAGCTGAGAGCTCCATTCCAGTCTCCCACATGAGTGGCAGGGACCCAAGTGCTTAAGCTATCATCTACTGCCTCCTGGGATGTAGAGCAGCAGGAAGCTAGGTTAAAAGCAAATCAGTGTGGTCCAGTTTGGGGCATGGATATCCCAGTATTGGGCATGGATATCCCAAGGAGCAGTTGAAGCACTTGTGATGCCTCCAGGTCCACTCTGGAGAGACTGTCATTGCTCCACTGTATTTTAGGTACATTTGTCCAAGACCAGTTGACTGTATTTCTGTCCCACTGATGCATGTGTTTTTGTGCTCTGTAGTATGTCATGACATCTAGCATTAGTGATGCCTCCAGGTTTACTCGAGATCATTTTGACTCTTTGCACTTGCATATGAATTCTAACATTGTTCTAGTTCTGTAAAGAGTGGTGTTGGCATTTTGATGCAGAGATGTGTTGCATCTGGGAGATACGGATATTTTCATGTTCCAATTTATGAATGTGTGAGGTCTGTCCAATTTGTGTGTGTGTTCCTCGGTGTTTTTAACATTGTATTGTAAAGGTCTTTCACATGCTGATTTCATTCCATCCTAACGTATCCTTTTTGTTAGCTCTTTCAATTGAATTACTTTTATAATTAGCCTAGGTGATTCCTGGTGGATAAAGTGCTAGTGTCTATAGAATGTTAACTGTTTCCTGCAGATTTGCTGAATTGATTTAGTTCTCATAGCTGCATGGTCGAGGCTGCAGGCTTTCTTCTCTAGAATCATGTCAGCAGCAAACATGGGCGCTGGGCCTTCGTCTTGCTTGCTCAAATGCCTTTGCTTTCACTTTCTCAACTGGGCAGAAGCAGAAGCTTCCAGTACAGATGGAAAAGAGTAGTGATGGCCTATGTGCTTGTCTGGCTCTGGACCTCAGATCATGCTTTCTGCTTTTCTCATTCAGTCTGGTGTTGGCTGTGAGTTGGTTGCATCTAGCTTTTACTGTTTGAAGTATGTTCCTAGCATACCT
Source organism: Ochotona curzoniae (assembly GCF_017591425.1). NCBI lineage: Eukaryota > Metazoa > Chordata > Mammalia > Lagomorpha > Ochotonidae > Ochotona > Ochotona curzoniae. Next base: position 27,996,985 of record NW_024465582.1, read on the forward strand.
AATTTGTTCAAGGATTTTTTTTTTAATTTTCATGAATGGATGTTGGATATTTTTTTTTTTTATGTTTTTGTTCTCTTTATTTTATACAAGAAAAAAAAATCCACATTTCACTATACAGATTGAGAAGTATCATATACTGCCCTCTCTACCCTTTACCCACCCTCCCGAATCCTCCACCTACTCAACCTCTTTCCTTTTCTTCCCTGCCGCTAATTGTTACAATGACCTATTTTCATTTCACCTCACAATTATAGATTTAGCACTCCATTAGGTAAAGACGTTAATACATGGGCCGGGCATGGTAGCCTAGTGGCTAAAGTTCTTGCCTTGCATGTGCCAGGATCCCATATGGGTGCCGGTTCATTCCCAGCAGCCCCGCTTCCCATCCAGCTCCCTGCTTGTGGCCTGGAAAAGCAGTCAAGGATGGCCCAAAGCATTGGGACCCTGCACCCATGTGGGAGACCTGGAAGAGGCTCCTGGCTCTTGACTTTGTGTTGGCTCAGCTCCAGCTGTTGCGGCCGCATGGGGAGTGAATCATTGGATGGAAGGTCTTCCTCTGTCTCTCCTCCTCTCTGTATATCTGACTTTTGAAATAAAATGAATCTTAAAGAAAAAAAAAGACATTAACACATAGTAACTGGGGGGGAGGGAAACACCCTCAACAGTGCAGTGTCTAAGGAATCATCAAATCTCAGAATGTCAATCTCATATAGATTACATAATTTTTTTGTACTCTGGGTATTAGTTATCTCAGTTCAGGGAAAAACATTGTCTTTTTGGGACTGGCTTATTTGACCAAGCTTAACAGCTCCAATTTAATTGCAAAAGACAATATTTCTTTCTTTTATATGACTGAGTAGTATTCCATAGTGTATGCATAGCACATTTTCTTTAGTAATCAGAACAAGTGATGAACATCTCGGTTGAGTCCATATCTTAGCTGTTATAAATGGAGGTGTTCCAATCATGGGGGTACAGATAAGGCTCGTGTGCTAATTTCATTTCATTTGGATAAATTTCCAGGAACTGGGATGGCTGGGTAGAATGCAGATCTATTTTCAGAAACCTGCGGAATCTCCATTCTGTCTTGCTTTATGATTGCACTAGTTTAAACCTGCATTAGGGTACCTTCTCCCCTGCATCCTCACAAGCAGTATAGATTTTTGGTGTTTAGATAACAGCCATTCTAACTGGGCTGGGGTGAAATTTCCTTGTGTGTTCTGTTTACATTTCCCTAATGAACCTCAGCATTTTTTCGGAAGTCCGTTGTTCATTTGAATTCATCCCTTGAAAAATGCCCTTTCATGTCCTTTGTCCATTCTTTTTTAACCTAGGTGAGTTTCTTGAGCTCTTTATAAATCCTGGATATTAATTCTCAGATTGTTGCACAGTTTACAAGCATTTTTCTCCCATTTTATTGGCTCCCTCTTCGTTTTGTTGGGCATTTATTTGATACAATTAACCATTTCTTTTTTTCTAATGGTCTATGCTTCTGGGTCTTTTCCAAGAAATATTTGCCTAAGCCTATGTCTTGGAGAGTGTTCCTGATGTTTTCCTGTAGTAGTTTGATGGTATCTGATCACATTTAGATCCTTGCGAGGTGAGCACAATGGGATATCAGGCTAATCCTCTGCCTATAAGTGCCAGTGTTCCATATGGTCACCAGTTTGTGTCCCAGCTGCTTTACTGCTGATCCAACTTTCTATGTATGGTCTGGGAAAGCAGTGGAGGATGGCCCAATACCTTTAGGACCTCATACCCACATGGGGAGAAGCTCCTGGCTTCGGATAAGCTCAGCTCCGGCCGTTGCAGTTATTTGAAGAGTAAGCTAGTAGATGAAAGACCTCTCTCTCCTTGAGTGTTCTGTCTTCGCACTGATAAAAAGTGCTGTGTTGAAGTCCATATTATTGCCTTGGAGTTTAATGTCTCTCTTTAGATACATTAGAAATTATTTAAAATAGCCATGTGCCCGAGTTGTTGTAATATACATTTACTTAAGTCACTTCAATCTTATCCTCATGGGGGAGGTGATGGTCATGGCTGTTAGTGCAATTATTGCCTTTTATCCTCTTTCAAGATGATCAGTACCCAAGGACAGCCTGCAGGAGTTATGACCTTCACCCACACCAGCACTTGAACCACCCAAAAGATCTGTGCAGTTCTCTATGTGCCCAGAGACCCAGCAACACAGCACACACTGCCACACAGCCACAGAATTCCCAGTCTTTGTGCACAAGGCCTCCGCAGTCACAGGCTACTAGACTTGCCTCAACCATGCTAGTCAGCCTTGACCTCCAGGAGCAGACAGGGTCCTAGCACCAGCTACCTCTGAGGGCTCCACTGCAGTAGCTTGCACTGCTGTACCTTTCCTCGGTGCTCATACAATTGGAGTGGGTACATGTCTCATGCTCCCAGCTGTGTATGCCACTCCTGCCAGTCCACCAGCCCCGAGTCAAAATCGATGAGTGACACAAATTTATTCTTTCGACATACCCACCTAATAGCATGTGCCTGGGCAGGGCCCTGCAAGGCTGGGCCACCTCTCCAATAGTGGTGTCTGCTCCCTGGTCCTGGCATTTATGGGAGAATGGGAGAAAGGCGAGTGCTCCTCCCCAGTTGGGACCTGCCAGAACCCTTCCATGCTGTGGTTCCTGTCTAGAACCAGCATCATTTAAATGCTTTAAAACCAACACATACTTAAGTTAATAACATTTAAAGCAAGAGTGTTTTACTTTATTTTTAAAGATTTGTTTTATTTGAAAAACAGATTTACAAACAGAAGGAGAGACAGATCTTCCTTCTGCTGGTTCACTCCCCAAATATCTGCAATGGCAGAAACTGAGCCAATCCAAAGCCAGGAGCCAGGAGATTCTTCTGAGCCTCTCAAATGGGTGCAATCCACTGCTTTCCTAGTCCGTAAGAGAACTGGATGGGAAGTGGAACAGCCTGGACATGAACTGGTGCTCATTGAGGAATACCAGCATTACAGGCAGAAGACTAAGCATTTCAGGATCAACATAGTTGTGTGTGTGTGTGTGTGTGTGTGTGTGTGTGTGTGTGTGTGTGTGTGTGTGTGTGTGTGTGTTTAAGGATTCATTTTTATTGGAAAGTCAGATCTACAGAGAGAAGCAGAGACAGGCAGAAAGATCTTTCATCTGCTGGTTCACTCTTTATGTGGCCACAATGTCTGGAACTGAACAACAGCCAGAAGCTTCTTCCAGGTCTCCCATGCAGGTGCCAGGTTCTAAGGCTTTGGGTCATCCTCTAGCTTTCCCAGGCCACAAGCAGGGAGCTGGATGGGAAGAGAAGCCTGGACACAAACCAGCACCCATAAGGGATCCTGGCATGTGTAAGGCGGGGATTTAGCCTCTGAGTCATCATGTCTGGCCCAGATGCTACAGTTTTTAATCAGATTTTAAAATTAGAGATTGAAAGCATTTGTTTATTAACATGTGTGCTTTTAAAATGTTGCTGTAACAAGATAAGACTAACAGTGTATCTTTGTTATTTTTTTAAGATTTATTTTTATTGCAAAGTTGGATGTACGGAGAGGAGGAGAGACAGAAAGATCTGTTCAATGATTCACTCCGCAAGCAGCTGCAATGGCTGGAACTGAGCCGATCTGAAGCTAGGAGCCTGGAGCTTCATCTTCCAGGTCTCCCACATGGGGGCAGGGTCCCAAGGCTTTGGGCTGCCCTCAACTGCTTTCCCAGGCCACAAGCAGGGAGCTGCATGAGAAGCAGGGCCACTGGGATTAGAGCTGGTGCCCATATGGGATCCTGGCGCATGCAAGGTGAAAGCTTTAACCACTAGGCTATCAAGCCAGGCCCGAAGCTGTTAAATTTTTAGAAAATGCTGAAAACGAGCCTGGAGCAGTAGCCTAGTGGCTAAAGCCCTCACCTTGCACGCACTAGGATCCCTTATGGGCACTGGTTCTAATCTCAGTGACCCTGCTTCCTTCCAGCTCCCTGCTTGTGGCCTGGGAGGGTAATTGATAATGGTCTGAAGCCTTGGGACCCTGCATCCATGTTGGAGACCCAGAAGAGGATCCAGGATCCTGGATTTGAATCTGCTCAACTCCGGCCATTGTGGCCACTTTGGGAGTGAATCAACGGACAGAAGATCTCGCTTGCTCGCTCGCTCACTCTCTCCTCTCGGTATATCTGACTTTCCAATTTTAAAAACTAAATCTTTAAAAAAAATGCTGTAAACAGTACTTTAAGATATTCAATTTTGTCACACAAATCTTGCAAACATATTCCTTTTCTTCTTTGATTTATGTTTTGAAATCTTTGTTTTTTAAAGGTTTCAACACAAAATGTAACCAGTGGTCAGTGTATGAAGCTGACCTGGGAGGCCGTGAGGGCCAGGTGTGGTTACCTTTCTGACACATGAAGGCTTGTTATTGACGGATGGCAAATCAACCCCTGAGATCAGCTATTCTAATTCACAAAAATTGCAGCAAATTTTGGGAGTGCCCTCGATTCCATGGTCTCCATTAAATCCTTTCTTGACATTTTTCGCATACTTTGAAGGGAAGTTCAGGGTAGAGACTCACTCACTCTCATATTTAAAGCATGACGTGAGGACTGGGAACAGGGCAGCGCAGACACCACAAGAATGAGGAGCATGACAGGACTGGGAACAGGGCAATGCAGACACCACAATGACAAGAGAGAGAACCAGTAACAGAATCCAAAGCCGCAAATCCAGGAAGAAGTCAAGAGACTTTCCTCAAACCAGATGTGGGCCCACTGCCGAGCAGGGGGCGTCTGGAATGGGCCCGCTTTCCTGTTGCACATTCTGGGAGACTCCAGTACCTGAGCCCCGTCCTCGGGAGTCCTGGATTAAGTTCTGGCCTCCTAGCTTCAGACTGGCCCAGCCTTGGCTGTTCCTGGCATCTAGGAAGTAAACCAGAGGAAAATTTCTCTCTCTCTCTCTCTCTTTCTCTCTGTGCTTTTCAAGTAAAGTAGCAAAATTTTATGTAAGGATTTTTTAAAATGTACATATTGATATATATTATGTCCAATCAGGGTAATATGTCTGTCTTCTCAAACACTTCTTGTGGTGAAAATGTTAAAAAGACATTGCAATTTTTCCTTCTTGTTCAGCTAATTATAATGTCTATTTTTCTGTAGTCACCCCATTATACAACTAAAAAATCTCCAATTTCTTATTCCTGTATAGCTATAGCAACTTTTCCCTCTCTGCTCGCTAGTCTCCCTCGTCTATGGGAGCTACCCTTACACCCTTGCCTAAATGGGTTACATCATGCAGTGCTTAGTCTCTTGCGCTCGGCTTATTTCAGTTGTTTCTAAGCATGGTGTTACAAACTACAAGATTTCATCATGTCTTCCAGATGAATAATTTCCATTGTTTACATGTACCATATTTTCTTTATCCATTCACTAGTTGATGGGCACCTGGGTTGTGTGTGTATCTTGGCTGCTGAGAATGGTGCTACGGTAAACGCAGGAGTTCAGATGCCTACTTGACCTACCAATGCTGTTTCCATCGAATACATACACGGCTGTGCATTGCTGGGTCGCAGGGTAGTTGTGTTCTAGTGTTTGGATGAACCCTCACATGGTTTTCCATAGTGGAAGGAACTGCCAACTGTGTAAAGGTTCCCTTTGCTCTGCTTCCCTAGGACCTGTTACTTTGACTTTTGATAAAAGACAATCTAACTGGTACATGATTTATTGCTGGTTTTGGTTTACATTTCCTTGAAATGTGATGCTCAGTATTTTTTCATGTGCTAATCAGGGTCTTTGTGTGTCTTTGAGAAACTTTTTTCGGTGTACTGCTTTTTTTAATTGCATTATTTGTTCTTTGGTATTGAGTTGTTTGAGTTGCAGCACTTTATATATTCTGGTTACTAAGGCCTTGTCTCACATACATAATGAAATATTTTTCCTATTCCATGGACTAGCGATTTGTTCAATTGCTTGATTTGCTGTGCAGAATTTTTTGCTTGATGAAATTCTGTATGCTTGCTTTTACTTATGTTTACTACATTTTAATTTTTAAAAATTCTTAATATTGTAAAGGAATTCCCCCTAATGTTTTGTTCAGATGGTTTCGGTTTAGCAGCTTACTGTTAGGTGTTTAATCCATTCGGAGTTGAGTTGTATGCATGGTGAGAGCCTTGGAGCCAGTTCATTCCTCATGTAGATAGTCAGGTTTTCCCCTACCCCATGTTAACAAGACTGTCTTTTCTCCAGCACATTTTTGTTTCTTTGAGAGATAGAAATGTACACTGGGTCATATATTCTGGATCACTCGCTAAATTCCAGCAATAGTTGGGACTGGACCATGGCAGGGATGGGGCTGAGGGCAAAGCTAGGCGCTGAACCCTGAGTCCAGGTCTCTGATGTTGAGAGCAGGGATCAAATTTCTAGAGCTACCACTGCTGCCGCCCTGTGTCTATTAGCAGGTAGCTGAGGCCAGGAGTAGCGGCATGGGTATCAAATACGAACATTCTGATGTGGAATGGAGGCACCCTAATCTGGCATGCTAACTGCTAGGCCACTAATACATTTTCTTACTAAGTTGGTCAAGGATTATGGCCACAGATGCATGGGGATACTTGTATTTTCTGTTGTGTTCTGTTATTTGTATTTGCTTTCGCGTGGATACCATTACTTGTTTTTTTTTTTTTTAAGATTTATTTTATTTTTATTGGATAGGCGGATATACAGAGAGGAGAGACAGAGAGGAAGGTCTCCCGTCTGATGATTCACTCCCCAAGTGAGCGCAACGGCTGATGCTATGCCGAGCCGAAGCCAGGAGCCTCCTCCGGGTCTCCCACGCGGGTGCAGGTTCCCAAAGCTTTGGGCCGTCCTTGACTGCTTTCCCAGGCCACAGGCAGGGAGCTGGAAGGGAAGCGGGGCTGTCGGGATTAGAACCGGTGCCCATATGGGATCCCGGGGGTGCAAGGCGAGGACCTTAACCACTGCACCATCGTGCCGGGCCCTACCATTACTTGTTAAATTAACTTTGTAATGTATGTAAATGTAAGGTTGGGCCCAGTATTAGTCTAGTGGCTAACTCCTTTTTCTTTTTTTTTTTTTTTGCTCAAGATTATTTTGTATATTCAGTTTTCTGTAGTTTAATCTGAATCTTATTTTTTTCTGGTTTTTTGAAGAAAACTGTTATTAGTATTTTGATAGGGATTGCATTGAACATGTGAATTGTTTCTGCATGCTGAAGATACTTACTTTAGTGATGCTCATGCTCCAATCCATGACCATATGATGACTATGTCATCTATTTCTTTCATCAAGGTTTTATAGCTTTCAGTGTGGAAATGTTTCATCACTCTGGTGGCTGTTGTTGATAGGCTCACCCTGTTATTGATGGGATTACTTTCTTTGGATTTTAGGTAATTTGTCACTGGTTTTTGCCTTTGTATCTTACTGCTAGTTCTCTTTTATTTTTTTTTTTTTAAAAAAAAAGGTTCATTCATTCTTCTACTTGTAGTAACATCAAACACTTCCAACACCAACACTGCTCTCTCTCTCAGATTCTGATCTCTACAAGGAAGTAGCGTGCTTTGACTGTCCTCTTAATAAGCATCATATACCCTTAGCCATTCTGATTCATTCCTGTATCTCTTCTCTGGCAGTAATAGACCAGCAGCCTGACCTGTCATCTTGGATTACAACATTAGGCATTCTGACCTGCTGGCTTTACCGTGGGTCCCCGAGAGAGCCAGATGGAGTAGGGGACCAAGACCAGCTTCAGCCCATCAAACTCAACATGGCTTTATCCACGGAAGGAGTTAGTATCCAGATGTGAATGAATGATACTTTCCAGACCCAGACCCCCAGTCTCTGGAGCCAGTAACTGAGTCACAACTATCCACCTCTGTCTCTTCCTGCTTTATCGCGTCCACTCCCAAATTAGAGTAAAGGCACCTACTGCTCACCACAGGTTATATTGAGGCCACTAATGGCACAGACCAAGAGAGGCATGTGGGGTGGGATCAGAGTAGGGGTGGGAGCCTGCAAAGTCTAGCTCCTCTCCTTGGCAACACTGAGCACACAGAATTTTGGTCCATGATCTTGCTCTTGGGCTGCAGACATAGAATGCCTTGGGCACTTCTGAATCCTCGCATCCTACATAGACTGTGGTCACAGGGGCCCTGCCTCATCCTCAGGAGACCTTCAGGTCTATGTCACCCACCTCCCGTCATCTCTGTGCTCTTTGTCATGGGTTCCTGCACCTGGATGCTCTATATTATGACTACAGGCTCACTCTCCTGGGAGCCCATGCCAAGTCCGATGTTCTCTGCATGGACTATTCTTCCCTCTTCATTCATCTGCTTTGAGTTACTCAAAGTTCCACTCTTACCAGATCCTTGTTACCTGCTTGTCTGACTCTCCTGGACGGGCTGCCTCTTTTCTATGACCGCTGGACCTAAGTGGATTTCTCTCCCCTACATCAAGATGGTTCCCTCAATACACAAACCAGACCTGATCCATCTCTCTGTGAGCATCACCTGGTAGTGCAGGGTGCCAAATTGGGCTCAGGCAACAATGGTGGACAATAGCATCTTAGAGGGAAGAGACCAACCCCAACTTTGGGGCAGATGGAGCCTAGATGGGATTCCTCCATCTTGGTAATTTGACCAAGTTCCTTTCTCACTATGAACTTGCGGGTCAGTGAAATGGCCTGCTGAGCCCCTAAACGAAGTTATAAATTACCTGGATGAGTTGCCCAGGAAGTTATCCTTCAATCCCAGGGAAACCAAGGCAGTGCAGGCCCTTGACTATCTGGTACTTGGTAATCCAAGAACCTGAGCTAGGTTGGGCAGAGGGAAGCTATTGTAGGTCCTGCTCAGTCCCAATTTATCATCTTCCTGTCCATTTACCACTAATTCAACTAGAAACAACCTAAACACTGTAGCTGGTGGGTGAGTGCCAGAGGTAATTAAGATTATGAGGATAACAAAGATCACGAGAGATAAAAGACTGCTTTCTTTGGGAGATACAAATCCAAGGGCATTGGAAATGGGAAAGCAGAAGTGGAACGTGGGAGGTAATGCCAGGTGGTGCATTACCCAGTTGGGCACTGCCTCATGACAAACCTGGATGAAGCACAGTAGGTGGCCCTCATATGTGTTGGCTACCTGGAGGTCTCCTCCCAGGCCATATGGTTTCAGAGAAACAGTGCCTTGCAGAGTTGTAGAAGGAAGGGAAGGTAAACTTTATCTGCCTGCCTGTCTCCTATCTTCCATTCTCTTCAGTGCAATGTTAGCCTAGGGGCATTCACTTGCCTGCACTTCCAGGAGGGTAGCAGTTACTCAGGAAACTATGCCATGTGGTAGAGCACTCCATCCCTGTCTGATGAAGAGGCAAGCAACAGATGAGTCATGCAACAGAGAATCTGTCACATATGCATGCCCTACATAGTCCAAAGCTGCTTTTCCTCATTTCCCAAAACAGACATAGCCATTAAAGATCTCTCCCAGGCTTCATGGGGCTGGGAAGTGATACTTTCAAGACTGCAACTTGGTCTGGCTCTGGAAACTGTGGGAATTCAGGATAAAGAGCTTGGATTAGACAGTGCAGAGAAGTCACTAAAGGGCTTCCAACTGGGGAATGACATGAGACAAAGAATTTTTTCATTGAGCTCCTCTCTCTACTTCCCCATCTATCCACATCTGCCAGAATAGGTGGCTTCATGGAGGTGACAGAAACTCCTGGATGCTGAAGGCTTTGAGAAGATCCTGACCAGGTCTGGAGTTTCATTTGGGCTTCAAAGTGGTTCCATAATATTTCTCTGTCATCTAAACCTACATTTAACCAAGGAGATAAGCTGGTCTGAGCTAGACATGATTTGAATGGAGAAGCACAAAAGGATAACAAGACATTGACCTAAGACTTGAAGCTGCAGAATCACCCAGTGGTCTGTCACTGGCCTGTGGGTCTGAGGACCCTATCACTCACTGATGGATCCGTTGGTGTTGTCTGGAATGATCGGATCTCATGTCAGCCACAGTGTTCACATGTGTGTGGTTGGTAGCTGGTGTGCACCTGTGTGTGTCACCAAAGCTCATCAGAACGAAGACCAGTGTAGCCTTCCCCTTTGCACGTGTCTCTCTCACCTGTATGCTTGTGCTGGTACTTGGTGTACGCCTTTCCATAGTTTCTCATACTGACAGAAGTAAGACCTTGGAACTAGGGATCTTCTCCCAGACTCCCTTTTCTGGGCCCAGGAGTTCTCTCTGTGAAACAGTTGTGGACTCGGGGATGGGGAAGTGGAGGGCTATACTGATAAGCTCATAAATATTCCTTAAGCTCTAAAGGTAGCAATGGTAGGGAACCCTTTAGGGGTATCCCAGGATGGAGAACTCTTAGCAAGGGCGTTGGAAGCATCTGAGCTAGAGAGGGAAGGAAGACTACAGCTCAGTGGAAAGTTTTTATATGTCAGAGGTGCTGTTGGGGGGTCAGAATGGGACACCTTGGGTCCCTGGTGTGGGACATCTCTGGGATCCCACTGGAAGCTGAGACTAGCATCCTATGAGAGGGCAGCCCTAGAGCACTAGAGGTCATGGTTATCCTAGAATAATCAGCTCTAAGGGCATCATCTGAGGCTCCTTAGAGGTCATCACTTCTGATTGACAGGGAGACTCTCCCTGACAAAATGGCTAGGGAGGAGAGAGGATGGCTGGGGAATGACAGCTCACACCATACTCTGAAAATGACAAAGTAAACTATGACCTCACTTCACCTGAATTCAGTCTGGGTACTTCAGTAGATAAGAAGGGACCCCCAACATCTTTGTAGAAGGCTGGGTGGGAAGTGGCTTCAAGCGTTGTATTAGGGACCAGCATGATAGCCTAGTGGTTAAAATCCTCACCTTGAACACACTGGAATCCCATAAGGGCACTGGTTGTAATCCCTGCAACCCTGCTTCCCATCCATCTCCCTGCTTCTGGCCTGGGAAAGCAGTGAAGGACGGCCCAAAGCACTGGGACCCTGCACCCACATGGGAGACCCAGAAGACGCTCCTGGCTCCTGGCTTTGGATTGGCTCAGCTCTGGCCATTGTGGCCACTTGGGGAGTGAACCATCAGACAAAAGATCTTCCTCTCTGTCTCTCCTTCTCTCTGTATATCTTGCCTTTCCAATAAAAATAAATAAATCTTAAGAGTTGTATCAAAAATGGAGTTGTAGAAAATGGAGACAATCCAAGATGAACACTGATTTTTCATTATCCAGGGCGACCTGCCCACAGCCTGCCACTGGCTCAGCTCCTCAATGCCCTGTTCCATCTCAGCCTGGGGCCAGACCCCCTTCCCACCGAGAAGCAGGCCAACCACACGAGCATCGCCAAAGCCACCATGCTACAGTTGCTGAGTTCAACTTCTGATGCATTAAGTTCTAATCATTTTTGATGGAATCTTTGGTGTTTTCCTCATAAAAATGTTTATTTAAAGGCAAAGAGGTACAGATGGAAAGAGACATCTCCTATTCACTGGTTCACTTTCCTAAATGCCCGTAACAAACAAGACTGGCCGGGGCTGGGCGCAGTAGCCTAGTGATAAAAGTCCTTAACTTGCATGCACCCAGATCCCATATGGGTGCCAGTTCATATCCTGTCTGGTCCACTTCCCTCCTGGCTCCCTGCTTGTGGCCTGGGAAAGCAATGGCAGATGGCCCAAAGCGTTCGCACTCCTGCACCCACATGGGAAGCCCAGAAGAAGCTGCTGGCTTAGGATCGGCTCAGTTCTGGCTGTTGTGGCTGTTTGTGGAGTGAACCTGTGGATGGCAGATCTTTCTCTCTGTATCTCCTCCTCTTTGTAAATCTCACTTTAATAACAACAACAACAACAATAATAACAGGACAGTGCTGAAGTCAGGAGCCAGGAATTAAAAATTGAGATCTCTTATTTGGTTATTAGGGAGCCATCCTCGGGAGCCAACCCTTGTTCCTTCCCAGGAAGCTGGAATGTGGAGGGGAGGTGGGATTCAAACTCAGGTACCCCAATATGGAACAGGGACAAATCCCAAGCATTGGCACCAAGCACTTCCATCTTTTTTCTTTTTGAAATCTATGTATGTATGTATCTAATAATGTAAATATGAGATTTAGAGATGGAAAGACAGGGAGAGGGGCTTTTCATCCATTCATTCACTTCCCAAATGATTGCAATGATCAGGGCTGTGCAAGGTCGAAGCCGGGTGTCAGGATCTCCATCTGATCTCCCACAGGGGTATGGGGACTTTCCCAGGCACGTTAACAGGGGGCGAGATCAGAAGTGGAGCAGCCAGGACTGAAGCTGGTGCCCATATGGGACGCTGGCACTGCAGATGGTAGCTTAACTCACCACACCACAATGCTACCTCATGTTCCCTTCTTCATGCCCCCTTTAATTTTCTACATGGAAAATCATGTCCTCTGAAGACAGTGGTAATTTGATTTCTTCTTTGCAGTTGCATGTGCTTTATTTCTTACCTGATTGCTCTGCCTGGACTTCACTATAATATGGTATGAAGTGGCAATGAGGGGGGCATGCTTGTCTTTCTCCTTTTAAGACAGAATGTCTTAAGGTTTTCAACCACTCAGCTGTTGACTTGTTATATACTGCCTTTATGTAATGTCAGGATATGTTCCTTCTAAAACTATATTGTTCCGTTTTTATTATGACAGTGTTGGATTTTGCCAAATGATTTTTCTGCATCTATTGAAATGATCACACAATTTTCTGTCCTTCATTGTGTTGATGCAGTGTTTATTGATTTGCATGTGTTCAACCAACCTTGCATGCCTGGCATGAATCCTATTCGGGGTGAATGATCTTTCTGATGTGCAGTCAGTTTTGATGTGATAGTAAATGGTGCATTTAACAAAAAAAAAAAATGCTTTGGAATATTTGTAATTGGAAAGGCAGGGAGACAGACTATCCATCCATTGATTCACTCCTCAAATGCATGCAACAGCTAGGGCTGGATTCAAAGCAGAGCATCCTGGACTCAAACACTGCTGGGGCATGCTGGTGTACACAACAGCTTATACTGTACCACAATCCCAGCTTTAGAGGCCAGAAGAGTTCTTCCTAAGTCTATATAAACAACACTGATTAATGTTATATGCCAAGTAACCTGAGGAAACTTTTATATAGCAAGATTAGTTTATTTGATTTCAATTGGTTTTGTGTATCAGTACAAGTTAGGATTTCGTTGTTATTCTCATTTAGACAATGTTGTTACTCTTGGAAATGTGGGACGACTGAACTATAATTTAAAATGCTTATTTGTAAAACACCAAGTCATAAATAGGCAGAATCAACCCATGCTTTTATTTTTGTTGCATATAAAAATTTCATAGGAAGGTATTGATGTACAGTACTATCCCCATGGGCTGTAAGAGGCTAAGAAACCACTAAAAGAATCATTTATAATGCTCACACACAATTTACCACTCTTAAAACATATCCAAAAAATGAAATAAAAAAACCAAAAATTAGTAAGGATGTTTTTTTTTTTTTGTACTTATAGTGTCCCCTTTGTACTGTTTAAAACAAAAGTAATCAAATTCCTTTGGGCCAGGGCTGCTGAAATCTACAGTTTGTGTCAAAAATAAAATAAGAGGCTCATATTTCCTAGAAAAAGAATCTCTCCCTTTGCTGATGAAGTCAAATTCCATGGGCTGGGCAGAGGGGGGGGAAAACATCCATGTTGCCCATTAGAGATATTTCAGTGTTTCAGGAGCTGGGCATGGTGCAAGGTTAAATTATGAAACTTAAACAGACATATGTGAACAAAATGCTAGTGAATGCCAAATTTTTTATGCTATGCAAATTGGCATGACACCCAACTCTGTGTTTAGTGGGTTTGTTCGCAAATACGCAAGGAAATCTGGTCAACCCTGATTTAAAAAAAAAAAACTCTATGGTTAAAAGCTGAACTTTTTAATAGTTTATATTCTGTTGACAGGAAGCTAACAGATACTAGCACAGGTGACTATGACTCCAAATTCCAACCAAGTTCACTTTCTTTTGAGCTCCAGAAGCCTTTTTTTTTTTTTTTTAATCATCACTGGACAAATGTTTCTCCATTAGTGTTTGAAAGGAAAAAAAAATAAATAAAATTGAAGTAGCTCCTGATCCACAAAAAGGCGAAAAGCACATCTGTAGTACTGTTTCACGGGAAGGAGTGCTTAAGAGCTTTCATCTCAAAAGAACTGTAGATTCTTCCAGGGGTTATTCAGGTATTTTCAGATATCCAATGATTCAGAAACGTGGATTTAAAATACCCAGCCTTAGCCCCACCATTATCTTACTTTGAAAATGCAGCAAAACAGAAGAAAATATTAAAGTTAAGGCACAGCCCTGGGACCAAAGACCTGCAGCTATGTTTTTTAAATGTATATATCTTTATGTATTTTATAATTTTGTTGAATCTTCCATAAACAAGCTCTAAGGTGACAAGACTATATTACAGGAGAAAAGCACATGTACAAGGAGTATGTATACACACCATTCATTCTCTCACCAAGAGTTTCCAAATATATCAACACCATCCCAGCACGGGATGATGTTTTAATAAGAACCGATAATTTACAACTAACATTACAGTATGTACATTGCAATAAATACATGGTTGTAAACAGACAAACAAGACTGTATTACAGGTAAGGTCATTTGGTGAGGGAAAAAAATGCATGGCACAAAAAAATAAATAATGCATTCAGAAATTACCATAAAGCTTTCTGTAAAACCCTTTTTTCATTCAAGTTTTTCCTTTCTTTGACTTTTTAATTTGTTCTAGCTACATTCTTTTCTTGTGGATTTCAACTGATGTAAAAGAAAAAAAAAAAAGAATTAAAACAGCATCGTTGTATTCAGTAACTTGCAAGCTGAAATGGGTTGCTTTTAGGCAAACCTGGACATTTTTTCCCCATACGGTACCCAGACATTGTATTTTCTTATGGAATCTTAAATGCAAAGCCACTTGTAAAAGGATGTTGTTTTTAAAGCAGTGTGTGTTCATGAAGCACACTTGGCAAGAGAAAACTAAACTGGTGAGGGGCGACAGATTGTACAGTGCATTCATTAGTCCCTGTCTCTTGGATAATTAGACCTATTCTACAAACTGTCCAGTGGTGGGATGTTTACAACATGGTACCATTAAACACCAACAAGCAGAGGGAAAACACCTCTATTAGTGCAGTTATAAACCCTTCCAGGTTTAGGTTGGTTTGTGACATATTGCTACTTTAAAATTTTTTTTTTTTAATTCTAGGCACTCTGTGGGGGGAAATACCAAGTGTAGGGGAGTAGGAAATGGGATGTTCTGGAAAGATTTTGTCTTTCCTGTTAGATCTCCATCAGGAACACACGCACACGTTCCCAAATGTCTGGGCACAGCCTTTTGTTTATAACCTTTATGGAGGGCAGAGAGAATGCTAAAATTGAGACCTAAGAGAACTTAAGTGTCAACTGGCTCTTGGGATAGTGTCCTCAGCTTGGGTCACTTCCATGGCTGACAGCCTTATTACCAGTCCCCACAAAGCTCCTTGAGCTGTCATTTTTGATTTGGTTATACATCCCCCTTTCATCAAAACTCTTGGCTATCAATGCGGAAGTGATTGCTTTGAGCTCCAAAAATCTCTTTGCTATAATCAAGAATTAAAATGGGAGCAAAATCAAAACTAAACAAATGTACCTTGATGTCAATGGCTACCAGTAGGTCAACACGAGGCTTTGTTTCTAAACCTGCAATACAGTTGAGAGTGGTTCTCTGCTTTTCCACTCAGGCAGAAATCTTTTAGCAACCCTCTGGTACAACTGGCATCATCGACTTCTCTGCCTCACCCTGTGAGACATGTGGACGGAAGGATGACAGGTAATGAGGCAATCTGTTTGCTACGTGGCTTCCATTAAAAAAACCCAACTGCCTCACACTTAGAACTGCTTCCCGGGCCACCCTCGTCTAGTTCTTAATCACACGGTGCAATCACAGAAACAAAAGAGAATTCGTAGTAGTGAGAGTTCGTTAATATATTGTTAAGAGCTAGCTAGGCAGTTTTAAGAATATTAACTTTTCTCTCTAACCCAAGAGGAAAAGCTAGTCATGGTATACAACCCTGCGGTTGAACAGAATGCTTACCCCTAACTGACTACCTGTTTCTTTTCACCAGTAAGATGGTGGTGATATATTTGATAAGACTCCATCTGTCAAACATGGACAGAGGCTCAAACACATGTTAAATAATAAAGCAGCATGTAGGCAAAAACATTTTTCTTACTCTAGCTGGCTGTGAAAAAAGAAGTGAGCATGAAATGTGTGGGTTATTATAAAGACACGCATGTGTGAAATGCACGCCTATTGACACAGCCAAAAGTTATCAGAAGACACTAGGCAGGAAGGTATCTAAAAAGGACTGACCATTTTAGCTACTGGGTATCTATGTATCTCCCACTTGCTTCAGACAACACCAACTGATGACTGAGTTTCTATGGGGGTTAAGACACATTTGACAATAACGCACACCCAAGTATTACGGAACAAAGACTCACTTTGCACACCATGAAGAATGTTGGTGGAGAGCAAGTCCACTTATCTTCAAGAGTGAAACAAAAAAGCAAACGAAGACTTACAAAAAGGGTTTCCTGCAACAGAAAGTTATTCTTCTGTTTTAAAATATGGAAGTCATTGGTATATAAAACAATGGATCACTACAAATCAGTTAATTGCTATGAACTCTAAGGTGCAAGGAAAATTTGTAAATTAGATTTATCCAGTGTAGCACAGATTTGTACTGAAAACCTGCAAGTTACTTCTTTGAAAAAAATAATCAGTGGCAGATGAAGTTCTGAACATAGTTTGTTTTTTTTTAAATAGAATACCTCAATACATTTAATAATAAAAGTAAGCTCTACAAAAAAATCTGTTTTACATATCATACAAAATGTCGAGGTGAGTGCAGCTCGGTGAACCGCACTATTATTCAGTCATGTATCAGGAAGACTTGAAATTAGAAAAGTATGTGATTTCTGTGGCTCATCTTCCTTGCGGTAACAGATTTGTACTTTGTCCTGTTCCTGACATCTGCGGCTTCATCTATAACGTCTGCTCCGTGTAATGCCTTTGTTTTACTTTTGAAAATATTGCAACATAACAACTCCCCAATCTGTCCGCGTTAGGGCTGCCCACTGAGCCACGCTCCCTCGAACGTGTGTTGGAGTTGATTTTCTCCGCGTGTGCCCAGCTCTCTGCCAAGCTGACATCTCCTGAAAATGCTGTTCGTGAAGGTGTCCCCGTTGCTCTGTCAACATGGAGGTGAAGCAACTGGTTACGATATTCCTGAGCGCCAGACTGAATCATCAAGGTCAGTTGTGTTCAACAATCGTTCTGGCGGATGACAGTGAGGTGTGACCATGGTTGTGGCATGTGACATGCACTTTGGAAACAAACTTTTCTACTTAAAAAAAAAAGAAAGGAAAAAAAAAAAGCATGACAGCCTTTGTCCTGTTACGTGTCAGGTGAACAGTCGTCTATGACACACGCTTCCGGCTGGCTCTCCTCTTCCCCTACTGCCTCCTCTTCCGCTTGCTCATCCAGGGGGATCTCGGTCGACTCGGAGTCTTGGGTGCAGAGAGTCTTGGAGTCACTGCAACTAGTGTCTTCCTCCACTTGGCTGCCGCTGTCCTTCTCGGTGTCCGACTCGCCATCCTCCTCTAAGGTCAGTTCAAACTGGAATTTCTCGGGTTGACCCTGCCGTCCCTCCTCTGGGTCATCAGGTGCAGGAGAGGGGCTCTGGGGGATTGTGCTCTGGTACCATTCACGATTGTCCTCCAAAGTGTCCAAAATGTCCTGGGCGTCGGGATGGACGAGGTCTGCCCACGTCTCCCAGAGAGGATGCACGATGTAGTCTATGAAGCCCACCTGAGAAGACAGACGGCAGGAGGGATGAGGGGACTGGGGACAAAGACCGGCATGAAGGGACAACTAGAGCTCGGCCCTCAAACAGAGAACGACTAACCTTAGGCTGACGAATTAGTCAGTATCTGAGACCACATCCTATTCGGTGGTGGTCTCACTTCGTAAACAATCAGCTGCCAGGAGCCAGGGCTCCAAAGGGAAAGGGCAAACTTTGCATGTGGTAGAGTGGTAAAGCACCTGATTTCTGAACAGCCATTTTTGTAGCTGAATTTTGTAACTGAGAAATGCCGTGAGCTCCCCAAACTAATGTGTAGTCACACACACAAAAAAATCTAAGGATGAATAAGGGGGAGGGAGTCCTTTAAAACAGTGGTGCTAATCTATCAAGAAAAACGGCATGAGTTTCAAAATTTCTGGCACCAAAAGCAAACTTGTCTTTTTGTGTATGTCAACAAACCTTTTGAAATCTTGCTTACAGAGGCCCATGACAGCGAGATGCAAGTGCAAACAAATGTGCTGCAAAGAAAAGTCTGAGGATCGTAACGACAAACACTGAGCTGGTCAGAGCAAAATTCCTCTAAAACCGCAGTGAAATAGTGGGAGTTCTGAATCCCAGGGGACCGGTTGCGGAGGCTGCCTCTATCCCGAGAGCTCTCCGAGGTGGCATTACCTGTGACTTTTCCACAGATGCGTTGTGCTTGTCACACATGGGGCTGATCTCCATGCCACGTTCCCTCTCTCGGTCTCCTTGGCGGAAGAACTCCTCCATGATGCGGTCTGTCCACTGACGGTAGAGCTGCAGTGGCTTGGTGGGGTTGCTCAGGTCTGCGCAATGCACCATATTCTGAAGGACCTAGAATAATACAGGGTGGTGTTTTCCGCTCAGCACCTGCTCCACTTTTAACCAGAAATTTACGTCGGATGACTGTAACACTTAAAAATACATGCTGTAGAAGATTTCTCCCAAACAGCTCAGGCGTGTGTCTGTGTGTGGTTCACACTTGTATTTATAGGTTCAAATTATGCTACTTTTACCACATCTATGCGTCGTAAGAAAAACTGTTCACACTATGGCCGGTTAGGCTAGTTTTATGTGTCATCAGTACTTCTAAAAGAACATTCAAATATTTTACCTGGTTAATTCTAAAGAAGAAGAGCTGGCACAAAAAAATTACTAATAATGACATGAAACAGGAAGTGGGAGGAAATGGCAGTGTTCTCCAAGCTGCACCCAGACAGAGAGAACTAAGATACTTTACCTGAATCCGATCAGAGTAGTTATCGAGAAGGAGAACTCCAGAACTAGTAACTTTCTTAGTCTCAACCATCGTTTTCAAATCAGCCAGGAGATTCATGTGTTTTGACATATCTGTTGCAAGGACCTTAAGAGATAGATAATTTTATTAAGACAGGAGAAAGAAGGCTGCATGAAAATACGCAGAACATGAGACATGGAGAAATAATTACTGCATCGAATAGTCAATGTGGAGAAATTCTGTGTTCCTTCTTGGGGCAGTCTTTTTTGTTTTCCAGAAACCCAGATAAATGTGCAGAAATACTAGACACGGCCTCTACTTGGAGGCTGGCCTCTATTTGAAAGGCATTTTGCCTCTGGATATCATGGTTGTTAGATTTTTCCCGTTCCTTGGACTGGAAAATGGCTCCTGAACTGCTATGGACTGACTCAAGGTTGTTTGCTGTGTTTACTGTTGTCGACTGTGTTGAAACACTCTTCTGGATAATTTTCTACTTATTCACAGCTAATTCCTGCCTTTATGTGTACAGCATATTAAGTTTTGCAAACCGGAGATTGTTCCTCTGTCTCAATCATTCTGAGGAACAGAGTCAGAAAACAGAAAAAAACAAAAGCCGTGGCTATTTCTACGTAGATGGGAAATGTACCCATTCCCTCGAATGAGCCACAGCTCAACTGCTGTTTCTTAATTTTCAACTGCATAACAGGGTTTGCTGCATTCATAGGGCATAGTGTGATATTGCAGTATATGAATGCGTAGATGTAATTATCAGACCAATGTGGCTGGCGAGCCCTCCTCGCATTCATATATCATTCCTCTGTATTCTAAGTCTCTCCCACTAGCTGTGCTCATCTTCACCTGCAGCCAGATGGGAGGAGCCCAGAACATAAAGTGCAAGTGACAGGACCAGGCTGTCACTAGTTCTGAGTACAAACTGGTAGAAGAGGAAAAAAGTAATTCAGAACGTCACTGCCGGCAGATTCTAGAACGTATAGGGCTCTGGGTCTGGAAGTGCCTTTCCAATGATCTGACATTCATCTCATTCTTACGTTTAAAAGGAAAAAAGAAAAACTAGTATCACGTTTTTCTTTTACTTCTGTCAATCACTTACAATGTCAATGACCATTTTCCTTAAAGATTGTCTTTGCTTTTTGGTTAAGTTCTGGAAAATGTCACAGTTTTCTTCCTGAAGCAACTTGAAGCCCACAGCTAAATGATGGTTCTCCAAGACAGAGGAGTCATTGTACATCAAGGCAAGCTCAGAATCTGCAAGGGAAAGAGGCAGAGGTGAGTGAAGCCGTGCACCAGAGCTTACCTTACTCTTCACTTTCTCGGGGGCTTTAGGTTTGGGGTGTGCTGGGACCCCCCTGCTGCCCCTGCACATAGCACTAACCAGGAGACAATAAACCAATGACTCAACAACATGCGTGTACACTGCTGGTTGTCTATTTCTAGTTAATGTCATGTAAGGGCTTTGTGATGTAGGGCTGTTGGTGTTCAGAGGGCCAAGAGCAATATGGAATATGCAAAAGACACAAATTTATTTATGCTGCTTATTTTTCAAATGGCTGTATTTTTTTTTTTTGACTAACTTAATACATGAGCTTCCTTATAGGGAAAAATGCAGTATTACCATACATGCATACAGTACAAACTGGTCCAACCAGGTGCCCAGTCATTTCTTTTCCTTGGTTTTTGCACTTGCAAAGTCTATTGGTTCCTCTTTTGCAATTCTTTATACAGCAGGTGATAAATTACTATGAACAGTCACCCACGGTACCACGGAGCACCAGGAGTTTGTATTAAGATTTCATTGTATTTTGGAACCTGATACCTAACTTCTGTGCATCTCCCACCCATCCCTGCCTCTGGTAATCTCTGGTAAAAGCTCATTAAACTACACATCAGGGAGAGCATATTTGTCTTTCTATGAGTGGCTTTTGATAACCTCCACTCCCATTCACTTTTCTGCAAACACGAAGATTTCATTTTTCACACTGAAAGTGTCCAGAGTGGCCTGTTTAATTCATTCCTCATAGACACCTAGGTTGATTCTGTGTCTTGGCTATTTGAATAGTGCTACAATGGATATGGCAATGCAAGGGTCTCTTTCATAGGTTCATCTCACTTCTGTAGGACATAACACCAGCAGCGGGACAGCTATTTTGGCTTTCCCAGGCACCGGCACATGGCTTTCCATAGGAATTCATATTCCTACCAACAGTTTATAAGACTGTTCTTTCTCTAATACATTTTTGGCACTGTTGTTGATAATAGTAGAAGTGAGGACTTAGGAATGGGGATGCTGATGTTCCAGTCATGTATGCTTTGAAGCCAGTACTATGCCGTTTTGGTGATAACAGCTGTCTGGAATGGTGGTAGCTCCAGCTTGGTTCTTTTTATTAAAAATGTCTACTTCTGGATCTTTTATGTTACCATGCACTTTTTAAGATTTTTTTTTTCCTTGAGGCAGGTCTTGTGGCACAGTGGGACCTATGGCTAATGATGCCAGCATTGGCCATTTGAGTCCCAGTTATTCTGCTTCTAATTCAAGCTTCCTCTTAATGTGTCTGGGAAGACTGTGGATGAAGTACCTGGACAGCTGACAACCATGGGGGAGACCTGGATGGAGATTCTGGCTCCTAGCTTTTGCCTGGTTCATGCAGTCTTTTGAGAAGTAATCCAGGAGATGGAAAACCTGTTTTCTCCTGGTCATTCTTCCCTTCCAGTTTTCTCAAGGTCATTGTGGTATTCTGTTGGGGACTGCACTGAATCTGTAAATTGCTTAAAGTGATATGGACAGCTTATGTTGTTATTTATTGGAGAGACAGATAAACAACTCCCATCTCCTGGGTCACTCCCTTTTGCCTGCAATGACCTTGGTGGACCAGGCTTATATCCAAAGCTGGGAGCCAGAAATGCGATCCAGCTCTCCCACGAGTCTGGCAGACACACAGTTATTTGAGTCGTCACCACTGTCTCTCAGTCTCTATTAGCTGAAACCTGGAGTCTGGAGCCAAAGCCAGAGCCAGGAATTGAATCCAGGTTCTACAGTGTGGGACAGAAGCATCCTAACCATTAGGCTAAATACTTGCTCATATTATGGACATTTTAGTAATAGCTGCCCATTGTCTTTATGCAATCATAACCTCAAAATCTTTAGAGAAACTTAACAATTTTAATGTCATTTTCCCCTGGCTTTCCATGTTTTTGTCTTCTTCGGTTTCTTTTATTAGTGTTTTTGAAACTTGTTGTAAAAGATCTTCCACATATTTAACTTTATTCCAAGGTGCTTTTTATATCGGGATTTCTAATCTTATTTAATTTAAGAAGATGTTATTTGCTCAAAAGGCAGAGTTACTGGCCTCCCATCCTCTCCTTCACTCTTCAAATGCCAGCAAAAACAAGGGCTGAGCTAACCCAAAGCCAGGAGCCAGTGACTCCATTTGGGTTTGCCCATTAAATAAGTGGCTGGCTGTGGATTTGTTAGCTGTAGCCTGTGTTACGTTGACATGCATTCCTCCTGTCCCCTTATGTCATTCAAGGTTTTCAGCATGACTGTTGGATTTTGCCAAGCCTTGTTATGTCTACCGAACCCTTCACTTATATTTGTGACTGTTGACTCATCCCTGTGACAAATCTCACTGCACTGTAATATGAGGTCCTCTTGGTGTGTTGCAGAATTTGCTAGTGTTCAGAGTATTTTTTTTTTTTGACTACTCCAAAAATGACTACTCCAATCAGGGATGTGGTGGTTCTTTGCGCTGCGTCCTTTCCTGGTTTTGAAAGTAAGGTGAAGTTGCCCTTACAAAATGAGTATGAAAGGGTTCCCTCTATATCAATTTTCTGGAAGAGTTTCAGAATTGTTGCTAGCTCCTCTTCAAATGCTTAGGACTCAGCATCATGTCATTTTCTATGAAGAAAGGCCTTTTTTTTTTTTTTTAAAAAAAATGATTACTATTTGAATCATTTCCATCATTTTCAGTCTGTTCAGGCTTTCTGTGTCTTCGTGGTTCAATTTTTGGAAACTTTCTTTCTTGTATATACATTTATTATATTTTATATTTTTCTGGCATATAATTGTGCTCACAGTGGCCCTAATCTTTTTTTTTTCCTGTGGTATCACCTGACACACCTCTGTTTCATCTTAATGAAAATATCTGATGTCTTTTTTTCTTAGTGTATCAAGTGTATGGTTCATCTTTTCAAAAATCCATCTCTTCGGGGCCCGGCGCGGTGGCGCAAGTGGCTAAGTCCTCGCCTAGCACGCCCGGGATCCCATATGGGCGCCGGTTCTAATCCCGGCAGCCCCGCTTCCCTTCCAGCTCCCTGCCTGTGGCCTGGGAAAGCAGTCGAGGACGGCCCAAAGCTTTGGGAACCTGCACCCGCGTGGGAGACCCGGAAGAGGCTCCTGGCTTCGGATCGGCATAGTATCGGCCCGTTGCGCTCACTTGGGGAGTGAATCATCGGACGGAAGATCTTCCTCTCTGTCTCTCCTCTCTGTATATCCGCCTTTCCAATGAAAAAATAATAAAAATAAATCTTTAAAAAAAAAAAAAAAAAAAAATCCATCTCTTCGATTTTTTTGGAATTTTATTCCTGCCTAATTTATTTCGCTTGTTACTGTCCTCTTACTGTTGTTCTTTCCTTCTGCTGACCTTGGATTTGGCCTGCTGTTTCTCTGAGCTCTAGAGATGCACACTACCTGTTTATTTACTATCTCTTGTTTGATGTAGTTGCTTATTGATGTGAAATTCCCTTAGTAGTATCCCGTTAGTTCAGATATTTCCGTATTTGCTAATAGCTCAAAGTTTTGCATTTCCTTACTGATTTTTTTCCCCCAATGACTTTGTTTTTTTTTTTTTTTTTTTTTTTTTGGCATCCTTGTTTGCTGGTGTGTCCAAACGCTTGGGAGGTCCCAGGATGGGGTGGGGCAGGTTTGCAGGATTACTGTCTCCTACAGCAGAATGAACTTCAACAGTGATGGTCTGCTCAGGAAAGCATCATTTGCTGTGGCCTGTGCTCCAGGGGTTGGGTGTGGGAGGCAGCAAGCTCCTTCTCAGAAGCTAAATTACCATATGGACATGCTCAGGAAGCTTCTATTGCTGGCTCTGAGCCTGTGACAGCTGTGGACCATACTGTAACAAAGAAGGCCGGTGCCCAGTATCCCTTGAGATGGGACTGACTGGAGTGCTGCTGACCCTTTGTTCTGCTACAGCCGGGGCTAGGATTGTGGTTGCCAGTGTGTTTTGTTCCTCTTCTAGCTGCCACTCCAGGTCTGTATTTGATGGACGTTTCTGGTTCTTGGTTATTGACTTTCATGTGCACTTCTTGCTACTTTGGTCCTTCTGTTTTATAACAGCGTATTTATGATAGAAGGCGAAGGTTGGGCACCTCTACAGGAACATTTCCTATACCTCTGTCTACTTGTTTTCTTTCAGGTTATAGTTCAGAAAGGCCAAGCTGCATCACTTTGTGTTCGAGTTATCTGTTAATCTACCTTCCCCATCCCTTCCCTTGTCTGTACCCTCTGCTGAATGCCGTGTACACTTAGCTCCTGTGACATTTCAACTTCTTAGATTATACATTTGAAGGAGATCATGTGCTAGTTTTTCTGCGCTTAGCTGATTTCACTCAAAATGACCTATAGTTCCATCTATGCTGTTAAACAATAATACATCAACCTTTGATGGCTGACAAGGATTTCACTGTATTAATGTCCCAAGATTTTACCAATTCATCAGCCAACGGGCACACATAAGTTAATGAAAATCATAGTACTGAAATAAACACAGGAGGTATCTTTGGCAGATGTGTTTAATTTCCTGTAGATCATACAATAATTCCATTTTTAGCTATTTTGAAAAACTTTTAAAATTTACTTGAAAGTTCCTCCATGGATTCGTTCCACAAATGCCTGCACAGGACGGCGGGGCCGAGTGGAAGCCAGGAGCCACAAGTTCCAGCTGGAGCATGGTAGGGATGCATATGCTTGAATCTACCACTCTTACATCACCTACTACTTCTCGGGGTGCACACTAGCAGGAAATGAGACTAGAAGGAAGCGAAGCAACAGGAAAGGCATTCTGTCCTGCCATGGGATGTGGGCATTCCGGGGGGGCACTGTCACACAAATGGTCACTGCTACTTCTAGAATCTTTGAGGAGCAGTGATGCTGTTCCTATCATGGATTTACTAATTTGCACTCGTACCAACAATGTGCAAGTTCATGTCCTCCCCAGCACTTGTTCTTAGCCTTTTGGATAATAAGCTAATTTGAATAAAGTAAAATCTCTGTGGACTTGATTTGCATTTCCCAGATTAGTGATGTTTTCTTGCTAGCTATTGGCCCTTTATGTACTGTCTCTTGAGAATTGTCTGCTTTGATCTACTGCCTATCTTTTAATTTGATTATTTGCTTTAAGCTATTAAGCTGTTTTGACTTCCTAGTATATTCTAGTCATTAGCCTCTTGGCATATGTATAGCTTGCAAATCATTTATTTTGTAGGCTCTTTTGTTGTGAAGCTTTTCAACTTGTTTCTATTTTTTTCTGTGCTATTAGACCCTTCCAAAATATTCTTAATTTCCTGAAGTGTTTCTCAGATATTTTCTCCTAGTTGCTTAGAAGTTTCAGATCTTACATGTAAGTATTTCATTTTGGCTAATTTTTGTACACAGTGATCAGTTAAATGTGATGTGAGTTCACTTTTGGGCTCTCTAGTGTGGTCTACATATAGGGTTTTATGCTAACACTATATTATTTTAACCACTTTATCTTGGAAATAACAGTCTAAAGTAATATAGTGCCAGTTGCTTTGGCGACCTGGGGATCCTTTGGGTAAGTGTGTTCCCCTAGTTTGATTACAGACTGCACTGAACCTGCAAAATGTGGGGGGTAGTATGGACATTTTAACCACACTGTTTCTTCTGGACCATGAATGGGATGACAATGTCATCTGTAGAGATGATCATATGGTCCCTGAGTTTCATTTTGTTGATGTGGTGTATCACATTTATTTGAACATGCTGAACTAGGCTAGGATGAAACCCACTGAACTATGGCGAAGCATTTTTTTTTTTCTTAAATAATCCTGGTGTTTTGCTAAGAATTTCTCCACCAATGTTCATGAATATGGGTTTTGCTATCAGAGAGCGCTGGGTATCTAGAATGTTTGAGTGTATTTGCCTCTGTTTTTAGAATAAGTTGGGTGCATAATTTGTGTTAATCTTTTTAAACTAGGAATCAGCAGTAATCTTGTCCTGGTATTTTGAAAGTTATTTCTGATTCAATTTAGGAAACTGAGTCTCAAAAAATAGCCTCTTAGCTCCATACTATCCTTTCTGAGCAAAGACGTTGGGTTATTTTACAAGGTTTGGGTAACTTCAGATTTCCACCAAAGATGTGAATCTAATACTTTAGAGTAGAAACCTGCAGGGTTCAGGAGTAACTAGGAAGTGAACTCGAAGCTTCAATACGATGCCGAGCAGACAGGCTAGCCTCTCATCTTCCAGTCTAGTGTAGTCACCTCTTTTATGAAGCCTTTCTGGATCATCAGCAAACAATATACTTTGTCTTGTAACCTCCTATCATTGACGTTACATTTGCCATTTCACTAACCTGTCTATCTCTATGGATCTTTGGGTAGGATCTTGCCACTACCTCCCAAAGGTTTAAGTCCCTGTACACATAAAAATAGTGTTGTTTTAATAGTGTTATTCTGGTTTCTCTTGGACACTCCATTTCTTCTAGTGGCATAGAAGTTAAAGGATACAGGCCCAGGGCACTGCTATGTGGACTGTTTCATTGAATTTAAACCCATTCAAGAATGTTCTATTACTATTTACAGATGAAGGGAATGGGCTTGAGAGAAGCTAAGTGTTGTTGCCATGCCACTTGGCTGGTACTTATAAGCAGGTACCATATAAAGCCTTCCTCTTGTATCGCCTATGAGTAGCGAAGCTGTAAAAATAGCGATGAACATAATTAACTCAATGCCTGGAACATGTTAAAAATCACATACCCATTCCCTATTAACAAGCACCAGGCTGACCATGTCAAATCCAAAGCTGACATTTCATTCCATATAAATCCCTTGTGCTTACTTCGAAGAATTGCTGTAGGTCATCAGGAATAAAATTAGGCTTGGCATGTGTTATGGACAAAGGCAGGAAAGCCCCTTTATTTCACGTGTTCTTTTCTGAGGGCAGGAGCTTGGTAGATTCCAGCTCATAGCTGAAAATGTGTACCTCACTTAGGCTGATCTTTTCTATGAGCCAGAGTTCTACAGAGAAATAGAGCCAGCACAAAGTGATAAGCATGGGGGCCAAAAAAAAAAACCAGCGAAGCAAGGTCCCGACTGGGGAAAATAACTGTCCAGCAGGGCACAAGAGCCAGTCACACTGATGCCAGAGGGCAGCCTGGGGAACACACGCTTCCCCTTCCTCGCACTCACTAGTGTAAGTTGAATGTGGTGTACTGACTGCAATGCTAACCTCTTCTGGAAAGCACAGACACATCCATACCCTTACTAACGGGGCATCTCTCACCCTAGCTCTGTTGACATGTAAAACTAATTCTCACACTCTTAAATGGTAAGCCCCTCCCCCCTGCCGTAGTAGCCCACATGCTGAGGTTATGAATTTAGCTACATGGTAAACAACTGCTGAGAGATGTAAAGAAAGTTCACTTTTTTAAGTAACGCAGAAATAATGTGATACTTTGGAAAGAGTTGTTTAAAATCACTAGCTAACTGCTCACAAAACTAAGGGGCTGGCAGGAGTATGGCAGAAATGCAAAGTGTTGAGTTGGCTGAAGGACCGTGCAAGCAGGATGTAGCAAAATGTAAGTTCAAAGCCAAATCAGCAGAAAACAGGTTAATATCCATTAACAGTGATCAAATGAATTAAATAATTTAAGAAGGAACATGTCAGTCATTTACAATTGTCATCTTATATCTGTGCTTCTGTTTCTCTAGAGAAAAATCTGAGAGTCACCTACTTGTTCCCTTTAGGAAAAAAGAAGTAATTTCAGGTGAGTTTTATTTGCATTACACAGTTACCTTTTTATAAAAGGTTAAACAGGTTTTTAAAAACTATGTGAATAAAAGACATGTACAGACTCTACAGTAAGATAAACAAGAGGTCGGGTCAAATCTCAAATTTATCATGCCTCGATAAAAAGGTTAACATCAATCTAGAACTCAAAGCTCTTCCCCCACCCCCACCCCCCCTTTTTTTTTTCCTCTGTAAAACTCCACAACTTTGTGGAGATGACACATTGTTAAAGTTTGGGAACTCTCACAGTACTTCTAGGATTTCTCCCACCAAGTGCTGCTGGGCTGGGATGTCATGGTCACTGACTTGCTACATTCCAGCTGCTCTCAAGGAAAGAATGAAGAAGGTTCCAGCAGATCAGCTTGCTTCAAAGGCACAGGGAGATGACTGGGCACTTGTGTGACGGTCAGCATGTCCATGCAGTAGCTCACAACCCAACACTGCAGCCCTAGGTAAACACTAACTCCACCAGCCAGAGAGACTCCAGCGTTCAGACAGCTCTGCTACCTTAGCTTAACACTAGAAACTGGGAGAGTACCTTACACTTTGGACCAAAACACAGCCAGCTGCCAGGCTCATTCCCTCACTTCCTCTATTTTCTAATACTGCACTTTTCCCCGATCTGAGTACGTCCTCCCGTTTTTCCGGCAGAACACACACTTTAGGAACCAGGACTATGCCTTATTCAGCTGTGTGTTCCTAGTGTCTCATACAGTATTGGACTGTCGCTGTAGTTTATATACTTGTATGATGTTCTTTTGAAAATCCTAAACTTAGAAACTAAAGCTTCCCTTGCCAAAGCTTGTATTTACACTATACACAGAAAATATATTCTTTGTTAAACTATATTTTTGCAGAATAAAATGTCAAGTCTATATCTTGCATGCTACATTCAAAGCTTTAATGAAAACTTTTATGGATATAGAAAAGAAATCTTTTAAAAGACAAGACTTAAGTTGGAATATGGAGAATTTCTTTTTTACTAAAGCTTAATCATGTCAGCTAGAAATCATCTTCTGCTCACAGCATGCTTTAAAATGAATAAGCATAATTACTATCAAATTACATGGTACCTACAATAACACATACAATGAATAAGGCTCTTTCTTCTTAATTGTGATTTTCATTACTAGGAACCAGCAGCCCCCTCATCCTTTCCTTGCCTAATGAGCTTCCTTCAAATAACAATGGGAGACCTCTATAGGATCCTGGATTCTTTATTACAGGAGATAAAAGATTCAACCCTTGGGTAAGTTGGAAACTCCAGTCACAAGGCAAGAATGGAGCATCTGAGTAAACCTATTGAGAAAGGTAAGAGAAATTTAAGTCTGTTCTGTAAAGAGGGCTTGATGTCAACTGCACCCTACATGCTGATAAGGCTGGTAAGTCTTGAAAAGAGGGCTAGAGTGATCCCCAGGCCAAGCAATTCTAGTGTGTGATGTGCTCTTGTGTCTAGGCCTCAACCAAGCAGCACAGTCAGTAACAAGCATCTTGTTACATAGTTCAAAGGTCACTGAAGGTTTTTAAAAATCTACATGTAACTCAGTCTGCCAAAGAGAATAGAAAATGACTGTAGAATTTAGAGACTAAGTCTCGGATAAAAGGCAGACAAGCTCAAACATGCAAAAACCTCTCATTACAATAGATTTAAGAACTGGTTTAAATAAATGTGCTTTGCTTTATTAATCTAAACTCTGTTGAAGGCAAAGTCAAGCATTCTGTTTCCTGGTAGCCTTATGTCTTAAATTTCAGCAATGGCTTCTCCTATGAAAACACTTGAAGTTCATGAAAAATGAACCCAATTTAGTTTGGTACAAAAAAATTGTAAGGGGCTAGCATAGCCTGCCCATGCGAGTGCCTGAGGCTGGGGAGGGTGGTTCAACTTCTGATCCAGCTCCCTGGTAATGGCCTGGGAAAAGCAGTGCAAGATAGCCCAAGTGACTGCACCCCTTCCTCCCACATGAGAAACCCAGATGCTGTGGCAGCTGGTCAACATCTGGGGATAACTGTTCCAAATAAACAGGCCTTGGGTTCAAAGTTTTTGGCAACAAAAGCAATGTATCAACTAATTTTTAATGCTAATGGGCAGTAATACAGGTTAGTACTAAAATACATAGTTTCAAAAGAACATTCTGGCTATGGGGGGTGGGAGTCAAGTTTATAAAAGCCTTTAGTCATTCTAAAATTGCGTTGGGAAATGTCAACATCACTTACTTGTATTGATCAGAAATTGATTGGACACACCAGGGTGATCTACATCATGGATTGCACTGGCAAAAATTGCTGCAAGAATCTCCAAATCTGTAAACACAGCCTGCAAAATCAGACCGGGAGAAGCAAGATTAGTCTCTGATAATAAAGATACGTGTTAGAATTCTAAGAAGTAAATTTCTCACTTGCTTTTATATTTCTGATGTAAAAACAAAATGAAGCTTTAAATTACTCCCCAAGGTGTCAGGAAGGAGCTTTTAGATAAAGTCATTAGCTTGGAATACCATGTCTTCCTCGGCACTGTAGGTTTAGAAGTCCTGGAGGTGAATGCCTTGAGCGACAGAACCCATCTCTGCCAAGCGTAATGATAGACAAATATCTCCAGACTGTGTCCTGTATTTCAGGAAGTCCCTCGCCCAACTAAGGTATGGCCACAATTTCATAAGAACAGTAACATCTGAGAGCAATTACTGCATAGCTTTTATTGTGTAAGTCAACTTTTGAACTAAATTCAAGAATACCAAAAAAATTTAAAAACCCTGTTATTCTATGCAGTATGTCAATACTTTACAAAACAGCCATGGCACCATTTCCAAGCAGGAGCATCATAAACAGATAATACATAAATTATTGCCCAACTTTCATAGGCAAAATTCAAACACTCTCAATGATGTATTTTTTGCTAGAGTCAAAAAATACATCATTGAGAGTCAATATACTTTCACTGAAGTCAATTAATTGCTCTTTATTCCTTAAAGCTTGCAGCAGGAGTCCAAGGCTGAGAGTCCTGTGGGAGGGACAGGCTCACCTCCAGAGCAGGTGTTGATAAGAGCACGTGGGTCGACTGGACGACATCTGCAGCATGGATGTTGTTGTGATAGGCCACGTCGGCATGGTAATGGTCTTCCAGGGTCATGAGATACGTAATTAACGTATCTACTGGAATTTTAAATGTTTTCAATAAATCCCGTTCCTGTAGGAAAACACACCCTGTGAAAATTCTTGTCTTAAAAATTTGTTTCATTGACTGTTAAGAAAACCTCACACTAGCAATGTCTAACCTGGAAAAGGAAACAGCACTTTCCCTGGTCATCCAGGGACTTGGGGGACAAAAGCAGGTGCCCTGCTGAAGCCGGCCAATGTGCCTCTTCTGAGGAAGGGAGCACTGCCAAGCAGTGTTGACTCCATCCAGGCCCTTACCTATGATCAGCTTCAAGAGCTGGCATGGCCTGTTCCACATGCAAGAGATCTACAACAGTCTCCGCTTCTGACAGCCAACTCTGTGTTCGGACAAAGGCTAAACAGGAGTAGCAAATGGGTAAGAAGATGGCAGGGCACAAAAACTGAGCAAATTACCTTCCTGCTTATTCGGTCTTTCAAATTAATAAAGAAAAAATAAAAAACGAACAGGGCCCGGCATGGTAGCCTAGCAGCTAAAGTCCTAGCCATGCACAAGCTGGGATCCCATATGGCTGCCAGTTCTAATCCCAGAGGCTTTACTTGTAGCCTGGGAAAGCAGTAGAGGATGGCCCAAAGCCTTGGAACCCTACACCTGTGTGGGAGACCTGGAAGAGGCTCCAGGCTATGGCTCGATTCAGCTTTGACTGTTTGGGAAGTGAATCAATGAAAGATCTTCTCTGCATATCTGACTGTCCAATAAAAATTAAAATGATAAAAATAAATCTTAAGTCAAAATTATAATTTATTGCATTTGAAAGGCAGAGTTACAGAGAGACATCCTTCACCTGCTGGGTCACTTCCCAAATGACAGCAATGGCTGGAGCTGATCTGAAGTCAGCAGCCGGTGTAGGGTCTTAACAACTTGGGCCATCCTCCACTGCATCGGAAAATGGAGCAGCTGGACACAAACTGGCATCCACATTGGATGCTGGTGCTAGCCCCTTGAAGTTCCTTCATAATACAAGTGAGGGGCCTGGAGATTGTTACCGAATGGATTCCTTTTTCCCCACATCATATTTTCTGGTGCTGTGGTTTAGGGGATTAAACTACTTGCTGGCATGTCAACACCTCCCACCTCCCTACAGGTGCCAGTTTGTGTCGTGGCTGCTCTACTTCAGATCCAGCTCCCTGCTAACAGCCTAGAGAAAACAGTCAAAGATAGGCCAAGTATTTGAGTCCTGGCTACCCAAGTGGCAAAAAATGTAAGCTGCTCCTGGTCTCAGGCTGGCCTAGTCGTCTGGGGAGTGAACTGGTGGACTTAATTTCTATCACAAACGGGGAGAGACAGATCTTATTTTTCTCTATCCCTAGGTGATGGAACAAAAACAAAACAAAGATAACAAAATGCTTGCACCATGCCAGACAGAAGCCGACTCCATTACCTGAAATATGGTGTGCATGATAACAGTCAGAGGCCGGTTCCCAGATAATTCTGCTATTCTGAAAACATGAAGACCCCATTTGTTCACATCTTCTAGTTCCTGGAATTAAAGAAAGGTATCAAAATTAGCAGGTGAGTGTAAAGTCATTTAAGACAGTCAAGATTTTTGGAAAGCAATGATTCATTTTCAATGTACTAAACTCAGGTATGTCCACTTCAAAATGGGAGAATGGACTAGTATTGCTTAGTATCTTAGAGTATCTATAGACAAGAGACTGTAGATATCTATTCTATCAATGTGAAAGCAGTTCTCCAATACAGAAAACTTCCAAACTGAAAAATCTCCCCCTCCAAGTTATTGTATTTAGGACTGCAATGTATTTAGGACTATGATTTGTCTTCTCACCTTGGCCAGCACATCTTCTTGTTCGGTTTTCACTCCAAACCTTGGGATGCTTGAGTTGGTCAGACTAGAGCTGTGCATCAACTTCTTCACCCCGCTGATCTGAGACATCGGCCTTTTCTTTTTCTCCTTTTCCTTCTGAGTTGGAGAAGGAATTTCCACTTCATGTTGCTTATCTGAAGACATTCAGAAAACGAGCTACCTTTGTTATCACAGCACACATAGCCAAACATGTTCTATATTCTTGAAAATGCTTTTAAATGAATCTTACAAGGTTCATAGAATGCGTATTTTTGATAGTTTGGAGAAGCCAAGAGGAAGATGGAAAGAGCTTCCCCTTGCTGTCTCATTCTGTGAATGTCTGCAATGGCCAGGGCCAAGCTGAAGCTGGGTAGGTTTCCAACAGGAGTGGCAGGCACCTAATTAACCAAACCCACCAGCATGTATAGTAGCAGGAAGCAGTAATCATATTGGACCCTTGAACTCAAAAATTCTAACATGGGGTGTAAACAGTGCATCAGATGACTGCTGGGCCAAATGCCCATTCCTCCACAAACTTTTTAAAGCTCACACATGTGTTTGACATTAGATGTGGACTTCAGTTGATATCAAACACAAAAGTTGGCATATGAAGTCCAACACCAAATGGCATCAAATGGATGCAGTGGTTAACTCTGTAACAGGATACTTTAATAAGACTTATCATTGAAAGCAAAAACCCTTGGCTAAATTTTGCCATTCATCTTAAGGACTGGAAGGATTCCAGTTTCAACACCTACTATAATATTCTAGAAAACTTCTTTCGAAAATAACACAAACCCATGGCATGTTCAAGTCGTTGGGTCTCTCCGTACTGCACTGTTTTTGGTTGGGACTGAGGAGTCGCTTGCCAGCACCCTGGACTCTTAGCTTAAAGCTAGCAACCCTTTCTTTCACAAATGCGTTGTGATCTGCCCAGAGGTTTATTGGGTTAGGTGGCCAGTAGATGGTCACTTACTGATGGCGGAGATCACTTCTAATCTCAGAGTAAGAATTTGTCCCAACACTTGGCAGATGTCTCCATAAAATATTTACTGTTTCATTCTACAAAAATAGCTAGCTATCTATGATTCACGGATTCTCCAAAAGTTTAAATAAACCAAAAGCGAAAATCTATTCTGCAGTCCCAACTATGAAGGCTCAGGGGCTTACTCTCAGTATGATGAGAGAAAACAGAATTCCTAACATTTGATTTTCAAAAGGAGTTGGCACCCCGGTCCTTCTTGAATAAGCTCAACTGTTCATTGCATGGCGTTCTTACCTAGGAAAGTGTTGGATATATATTCTGACACTTGATTTCCAGACCGACTCATTTCAGAGAGATGAGTGAGCTCCCGATTCAGCATCCTTTTAAACTGAAAAAGAGAAAGGGAAAATAAACTAAGAGAAGAAAACTAAAGCACATCCTACAGGAGGACACCTCCACATGATTTTTACGTGTCTTGAGAAAGACATATTGTGATATAATATTCTGTAATGTTGAAAAAGGCCCTAATTGGCACCATGATAGTATTCCCAGCCACTTGGGCGTAGTACAAAGGAAGACTTGATGTTTGCTTAACTTTAAACAGCCACATGTAACTAATGGGTACCGCACTTGTTAATGCATGTGCAAAGACTGCAGGACATTAATTCTAGAAAAAAGTAATAGAGTATTAAGATGTTAATTACTATTTTTGGAATTGTTTTCCACAACACATTCATGTCCCCCTCCCCATTCCGCTCCATATTATTACAATAGTATAGTTTTAGTCCAAGTTACAGGTCTGTCATTTGCATGTATCATAATGTGGCAAGTACAGGCAAAGGTGGAAAACCTAGAACTGTATTTTAGAGGTGTATGTACAAGTTTCACTGTGAGTCTTATTTTTATTCCTACAGAGACACACACCGCATAGTTAATTATCATTTAGAGAAAGGGTGCAGCAATATTGCCAAACAAGACAAATTTTTTAACATCAATTACAATATATAACACTGATCAGAGGTCAAAATCTACGGTTTCACTCTCAAAGCACTATTGAATCAGAGTACTCTTCTAGAACTATGGATCCATAAAACATCTGAAGAGTGTTTCCTTTATAAAGTGTTTTTCAAGTAGAGGTAAAAGATGCATTGGTTCTCAGCATCTACCAACTCATTTCTGAAGCACTAAATAGAATATTGACAATCGACCCACTTTTTATTACCTACTTCCCAAAGAAATGCTGCAATCAATCTGGTACCACACAGTATTACCAATGTCCAGAATTTTGTTTTTGTGCCTCCTTGCTCATTAACCACTTCTTTTATTTTTGGTTTGTTTTTACAGATTATTTTTATTGGAAAGTCAGATTTACAGAGAGGAGGGGAGACAGAAAAATCCTCTGCATGCCGGTTCACTCCCTAAGCGGCTACAACAGCCAGAGCTGCGCCAACCTGATGCCAGTCTGGAGCTTCTTCCAGGTCTCCCACGTGGCTGCAAAGTCCCAAGCCCTGGGCCAAACTCCTCTGCCTTCTCAGGCCACAAGCAAGGAGCTGGATGGGATCCTGGCAGGGACTTTATCCATGAAGCTAATGTGCCAGGCCCCATCAACTCTTAATGTCTTCCTTTAACTCTGAAAACAGTCCTATGTGCACTAGCATTTTCATATTTCTCTTAATATACATAATACATGTGTCCTCTACAAAGAGTAAGTGCCATGAATACTTGAAAATGTGAAATGTTTTTCATTATAGCCTTCAAAAACTTTAGTTTTATCATATTCTCATGTAAGAATAATTCTGAAATGCAACTGATAGCATTGAGCTGGCTACTTGGAATTTTCCAAAAGTAAATAAAAAACCAAGCACTTTGCTTTTCTGCATAATTCATGCCAACATAACCCTAACCCAATATTTTTTGTTATATCACTTCCCAATGTCAATCTTATTGACCAACTAGATTAACTAGAACAAATCAACCATCACCACAAAGCACTGAAGGAGAACGGAAACAAAACCCAAAACCCTTATCAATAAGCTGGCTGGATATAGGAAATGCAAATTAGCATTTTCCTGGAGGCCAAAATGAACTTGACAAGGCCAATAAAAATTCTGCGCGTCAATTTTTAGGTGTAGGAAACACAAAGGAATAAAGTTTACTTTTTCCAGACTTTGGTAACTTAATGACTAAATGTGCATATGCTATAGAAAATCTGCAAAGCTAGAAAATACATCCCATTGTTCAGAAATAATCATAGATATTTATATTATCTTGTAAGCCTAAAGGCTTAGAAATATAAGAATCTACTTTGATATGTATTTATATTTAAAATTGACATGATGTAGTAATACAAATCATGGCCCACTGCTAGCTTTCCCTTTACATCTGTTCTACTGTAACAAAAACATTTAGGGGGAAATCTCCTAAAATATTTACAAAGATATTTACACTGAGGTTGACTTGTGATACACCAAGATGCTAACATCCCATATAGGTACTGGTACAAATCCGAGCTGCTCCACTTCCAATCCAGCTGCCTGGGAAAGCTGCACAAATTGGTCCAAATGTTTGGGCTCCCAAGCCCATGTGGGGAGACACAGATGAGTTCAACTCCCGGCTCTGGTCTGGCCCAGCCTCAGTGTTTGCTGAGTTTGGGAAATATATCAGCTATACAAGATCGATCTCTGTATAACTCTGCTTTTTGAATAAAGCAAAAGACATCCTTTAAAAAAAATTTTACAATGGTGTTCAAAATGCAGACAACCTTTTCAAAGATACATCTTCTTACATACATTATGAGCAATTCACTAATTAAATGAGCTACCACAACATAGGCCAGGTTTTCAGCTGCTCCTGGCCTTTTAACAGTCTACACTTTTCTCTACAGCCAGTGTTGCACTGTGTGTCCTCTCAGTGATACCCTTCTCGGGGGTGACAGGGCCCCGCTGTTTACAGTCCCTCTTCCTCCAACCCCACACACAACCCGGGGTGAGGCAGATGCTGACACGCTTAAGCACAAGCATGTGTCCACCTGCAGATATGCTACAATTACTGGATTCTTTCTGGAAAAGTATCAAGAATGGACAGTGGACTGAAGCTCTGCTAGAAAAATGCATGGGAGAGCCTCTTAGGGGAGTTCTCTCCAGGGCGACGTCCTCTCTTCCATCAAGGGCAATTTTGTAGGTTTGGATGGGAAAGCATTAGACCTTCACCTTACAGTCCTGCCTTGGCTCCTTTCTGCTTTGTAATCTGATGAGATCTTTAAGAAATCTCATTTCCCTCCAGCTAATAAGGTAATAAAAATTTTTTTTAAAAAACCTGCAATTAAATAAACTTTGGAGTTAACATCGTGCTGCAGCGGGTCTGACCACCACCCGTAAGTTCAGCACATCCCTCCTGGGTAGGCACTGGTTTGAGTCCCGGGTGCTCCCTTCTGACCCAGCGCTGTGCCAATGGCCTCGGAAAAGCAGCAATAGATGGCCCACGTCCCTGTAACAGCTGCTTGGGAGACCTGGAGGATCTCCTGGCTTCCCCATGGCCCAGCCCTACACATTGCAGCCATGTGGGGTTGAATCGGCACACAGAAGATGTGTGTTTACCTCTGCCCTCCTCCCTGCTAATTCTGACTTTCAAAATAAATAATTTCCAGGACAGTTTTTTTGGGAGACTAGGTGGCTGGTATCATCATGAATTCAATGGCGCTTATGCTGAGAGGTAAAGTGTATATATATATATATATATATATATAATATGTATAGCTTTTAATGCTCTCTTTCCACAAGCCTTTTAAGTCCCCTTATACACACAGACACAAGCAACTTATGCAGTTGTTGAAAGAATGCTTATAGAAATCTCATGAGGTATATGCCATTAAAACCATATATAAAGAATGGAGTGTAATTTTCCTGGAGGTTTGCTCGTAACATTCCTCAACATAACAACTCGGTACTACAGACAACACAAAAGGCCACCAGAAGGAGTCTATCTGCAAAGCCAACTGAATAAATACCATAAATAAATATTTCACAGAATATTTTTTATGTTTATACATTATTCCCAGACTACCCCTCTGTCTTTGTTGCAGACAAAATCCTAGGCTGGACCGACCCTTCAGGACACAAGCATGTGTGTCCTGTCCCTACTTTTAAGGTGCCCCAATGCTTCACTTTAGCATAAGAGACAATATCTGGTATAACCCCCTCTCAAGGGAGCGAGTGTGGGCAAATTCCTAAAGACAATTTTCAGAGTCAGATGAGTTAAAGGTATTTTCTAAAAGGAATTTAAATGGGGTGTTTTCTTTAGGGGGGAGTTATAGGTAACATTTTCAAATAGGCTAAATTCATAGGCAACACAATGAATATGAATGCTTTTGCAACTGGTAGTTGACATCAACAATTAGTTCTAGAATATACACCTAGACATGGGGAAGGCTTTCTAATACGCCAAACACAGTTTAACCATTAGTACCATGGCTCTCATGTTAAGGTAACTACATACAGTCACCACTGCATTCCTAACAGATGGAGAAAAAACAAAACACAGAAGTGTACTTCAAACAATCTGAATATTTTCTGCTGATGAGCTTCTCCTAGTCTGGAAACGCCACACTGACTCAGGTTTGCTACTAGGAAGAGAGGAGGCTTGCTCAGGGCAGGTTCTCCAGCCCTTTGTTCTCTTTCTGCATCAGAATTTCTGTATGAGCAAAATTTAAGGCAAAAAGGGAAAATGCAACTGACTTGGAATACCGTATTTTGCCTTTTTGAGCTCCGTTTCTCCAATTTAACACTCTGCATTTAAGATTATTAAGGAAGGAACATAACAAAGTACTTTAACCCATTATCTCCCTGAGCTCTGCATCATGCCAGCGTGTCACTGAGCCTATTCCATCTCCTCCTGGCATATGCTTAAGGTAGTAGTACAGGTAAAACAGTAAGAAAATGCTTCTTTTTTTTTAAACCCACAATATTCAGGAAATTATCATTTGAGTATGCTGCACCATGAGGCTATATGTATGGTAGAAATGAATTTAAAACAGAAAATTTGGAAACAATATTTTCATCTACTTTTCCCTAAACCTCGATCCTTCCCACCTGATCAAACATGTAATCATCATTGAAAATACATATTAAAAAAAAAAAGTTAAAACTAGTGCCTGCCTAAAAACAAACTTACATATTTGCCTTTCTTAGATTTTGGGGTGGGGCCCAATATTAAAATAGAAGCAGAGACGTTCAGTTACAATTTTCCTCAAGAGGTGAAGTACAAAAATTACTAGATTTATGAAGATAATATTCATAATCATAAAAATACGAGGCTCTTACAAATGCATTGTCTGAGGCTTGGCTAAAAATTCAAGGATGTATTTTGAGATGATTATGGGTCTTCTATTTTTCTGTACTAAAATAATTTCCAAGAAATGGCTAGCAAAATTCAAATAAGGAAAGTCTGTATTTCAGAAAAGTTGTTAACATTTAGGTCATCCACAGCAATCCTAACTATCCGGCTAAGCAAAACGGAAACAAGTTTTCTAAGAATTCAAGTGAATTTAACTATCGACGGGGAAATCCTGCTTCAAAAATATTTCCATTTGAAAGTCCTTCAAATAATGGAAAGAAATCTGTACAACTATGTATGATACACTCATCAAAGATTCAGCTTTCATTTCTACAGCAGCACTTCACTTGACACTAAGGATTCTTTTTTTTTTAAATCAGGCTTCTGTTATAGCTAGGATCACAATGATAAGAGCATGCAGCAAGAATGATCACAATTTTACCATTTATTGTAGCAAGTCATTTCTTGACATTAACAAGAGAACTGTACATACTTTCTCCCTGATTCAGTAAATAACCAGGTATTCCTCTTCATAAAGTACCACTTACATGGTCAAGTAATGCCAGTTTTAATATCGTCTACTAGGTGAAATTAGTGCATGTTTAGAAAGAGCCATTGATAATAAATTGTATGTGCAAAGTGCTACACGGTATCTAGAAATTCTGACATCTTCAATGAATGGATTTAATAGCCTTGATATTTTCAAGAACTCACAAAGCTATGACAAACACAAGAACCCCTGCATAACCAAAAGCTATTTTAACGCAAACTATCAAAGTTATAGGGTATTATCTCGACTACAGAAAACTGTAATTCTTTCCTACCTCTAGTGAGAAAACAAACTGCAACATTTCTTCGAGAGCTTAGACCCCGTTATAATGTTACATAATCAATTTGCAAAGGTGAAATAGATCTTACCTTTATGTAGCCCCAAGACACGGACAGTAAATAGTTTGCTTCAGGCATTTTTGATTGATTATATGTAAAGAGAGATTGGCGGTTCTAAAACGGATCTTCAAAAACCTCGATACTTTAGCGATCTCCACGAGTCATAGAGTGTGTGGGATTTTAACGATTTTGGGTCATGAGATGTACATAAGCAACCCTGGCCTTAGACCCGATCCATTCAAGACATGCCATTTGTAACACTCCCAGAATGGAACCAAATCCAGCAACTATTCTCAAGAAAGGAAATCCATGGGATAAAGGGGTAGCTAAAGATCTAAGGGGCTGCATCTTTCTCTCCCTGAGCTCCGGGGCTTAATGAATAATGTATGCCAAGATGCTTAGCTGCAAGAAAGACTAGTTCTGTCAAAAGCTACCAAATAAGGAACTGCGGGGAAGCCGGCCAGAGTGACAAGAAACCCCGCCCAGAGAACCCTAACTCTGCACCAATAGCATTCTGTCCCTCGGTCCCAGAGGGCATGAGGCGGGGACTCGGCGCAGCACGTGCCAGGATTGGCTGGCACAGGTAAGCCTCAGGGGAGGAGGTTTTGTCCCTCACCCACAGGGAAAGGCTGTTTCATAAAGATAGCCCTACCGCTCTGGGCTGTGGACTGAAAGGATGAATGGGGCTTCCCCCTTGCTGGGATGAATAAGGACCATCAAAGCCCTTAGTTCTTAAATAAGGGTTTTCCCATCTTTCTGACATCAGCTGTATGAATTTTCCGGACTTTAATCTTCCCCATGAAAACTGCTCTGAAAAATGGCAATTGGGCATGTCCATCATCGCACCCCGTCTCAGCACCCCAAATCAGTAGCTCTCCTGGTGACGCAGATAAAGCCGCCACTCTCACTCCACCCAGGAGAAATGCGTAGTTTTCTCCAAGATACACCCGATGATCAGCCTGCTGGGTGGAAACACTGCATTCCCTCACCTGAGCGGCAAGGCAGTTCTCAGCTCTTGTTTCTATGGTTACACTTGACTGAGCTCTGTTAACTTTCAAAACCTAGGGGGTGGAGACGTGTGATCAATCCACGAGAGAACGCAGCCTAAAAGCTACGGCACTGCACAGGGGGCCACAGCGCAGCCTTCTGCACACACGTCAGGATCTGTGACAACAGAACATCTGTGTGACTGCACCCAGAGTCCAGAAACGAACCAGTGGTGCTCAGGAACTCAGCTCTGAGTCAGACCTTCCTGAATGCTTTACACAAATCCTCTAGGTGCGGAATGTTACTCTCCTCTTTTTCCACGACAGAGGTCTTGTGGATTGGAGATAAGGGAAGTGTAGAGGTGGCTGAATGCTGTCCGTTCTACCTCGTCTCCGTGTTTGCACTTACTGCTCTGTGCACCTGTGACCCGCTGGCGGGGCCACTGCACAGTCTTCCTGCCACCGCAGTCCCCTGTGCAGCCCCTGCATTGACGTCATAAACATCCCTGCCATTCTCTCCCTCTGACCTCCTACTGGGCCTTTGCACTCCATTTCAAGGCTGCTGTTTGCATCTATTGTGTTCATTTCCTAAATTCCTCTTAATCTGCCACAAAAGAAAAACATGCCAACAAGCCGCACTCTTGGATTCCCAGCAGAATACAAAAGTCTTCCTCTTGCCTTCTGAGCGACATGGGTCCCTACCTTCTACATGTGCCCTTATTCCTCACCTGTAAACCCACAACTCCTCTCCCAGACACTCTCTTGAAGGCACACACCATCCTAGGCTGACTCGGCGTGGGCTTGTGTAACCAGGAAGGGATGTTGTGTAACTGCCAAACTAAGCAGCCTTGCAGCTGCTACCTGACTCTAGGCTATCCTAGGATACGCTCCCCAAGCCACTCTGAGAATCTGATGGTGGAGACTCACATGCCACAAGGAAGCCAGAGCGAATGTCACAGAGAGGTGGGGGACAGAGCCCAAGAACCCACATTAACAAGCACACGTGTCCATTCAGTTCCGACCCAGCATGGCTAGACAGGAGGATCAGAAAATCAACCTGGCCACCCACCCAGGGGAGCCTCAGTGGACTCCAGTTCTAGCCCAGGAGATTCTGAGTGATGGACAAACTCAGTTAGCCCAGAAAATCATGCAAACTACTACCAGTAAATCAACATTTCAAGGCATTAAAATTGCTTTTGAAGTAGCAAATAACCCAAATAGTAAGAGGACCAATATAGAGTAATAGATGCAAAACCCTTAAATCCAGAAAAGCTACACAGTGCAGGATAAGTGGTTATCAGCTGAAGATAACCATTCCATCACTTTTCAGATGGATTTTGTTCCCTTTCATCCAAACCACATTACTCCAGGCCTCAGATCCAAGTGCAACAGTTCTTGACTCCTCCTCCTGCCTTTGGACTCTTCCCCTTTTGCATCCAGGTAGAGCTCTACTATCACATGACTTTCTCCTTAATGCAGCCATGGTCACTTCCGAGCCAGCAACCGACACCTGCATCACAGCCACTCTCCTGCCTGCTCCAGAAGCCATTACTGACCCTGACCCCTAAGCCTATTCCAGCTGTTCTTCTCCACCTCCAAGAAGATCATGAAGACCAGAGGTCCATGCACTCCTAGATTCTCTGCCTAGAATGTCTTCCTTCTCTTCTGCTTACTTACAAACTGGTCATTTGAAGCCAGACTGAAAGCTTTCCAAGTGCAAATCAAATACGCCACATGTTCTCTAAATGTTAACTATTCTACACTGACCTCTTTATTCAAGAAATATGCATTAAGCTCCTACCACGCATCAGGCACTCTCCAGAGTCATGGGGACATACAGTGGCAGTAAATACAAAGATTTTCAACTGGGGCTTACCACCCTCAACCAGGGCTTACCACCCTCAACCAGGGCTTGCGATCTGGGAGATGAGAAAGGCGAGCTTCTCTGGGCTTCTCAATGTAGTTAATACGCCAACAGCACGAAAACATGGCTGGCTGATCCAGGAGCAAAACTTATCCCATACAAGATGGGAATGGAAGTGGTTTTCCATTTAGCAAAATCTCCAAAGAACACTTAAAACAAATTACACATGGCAGAGTAACAGATCTCACCTCAACAGCTTATGCTCACATAAGTTGCCCCAATTCCTCATATCCACTGCCAGTCTCCTTGCTGAGGGAGTTGAAGTGAGTCCATAGATTCCAGCAACTACTAGGCTAACGCGCCCCAAGTTAGAAACAGCTCACCTGCCACATCCTAATCTTTGCCACTGTAAGTAAGAAGGCCCAAGGAAGGTTTCCTTATTTCTAGGAAGTAAGAAACTTCCAAGTATCTGAAACTTCCAAGCCTCATTACAAAGAGCCGACCAGAAGCTCGGGTCAGCTGCCGGCCAAGGTGGCAGCCTTCTTCCCAAGAATCCAGACAGCCCAGGACAGAAGGGCAAAGGCACAACTCAGTCAAATCTTTACGAAGAAACTGGTTAAGGCACTGCACCCCATGTACTCTGGGAACATTACAAGCCTTGTTTCCAGTCTTTGGAACAGCCTGGTAACAAACTTCTCACTGCAAGGTAAAAGGTTGGACACTCTTAAATATTCAATAACTTGTCCCACAGACAAGGCTACGATGTACTTCCATATCTCTTTATGCTTTGCTGTTAATGACGTATGACAGCCTGTCACATAATTAAGGTGATGCAAATTCTATGATGTAGGAGTGGATTGCATTACCCTAATCCCTTCGCTGACTCTAATGTGTCCTGAATGAAGATACGCCACCCTGACCATTGGACAGGGTGGATCCTGTTGATTAGCAGGTGCTGAGGCAAGGTCATATCCATCTCACGGGCAGACCCGCTCATATGCGAGTGCCATGGGAGCAAGACACAGACTCCTCCACACCCGGAAGCAAATAAGATACCAGGGTCGGGGGTCCAGCGTGGTAGCCTAGTGGCTGAAGTCCTTTCCTTGCAAATGCCTGGATCCCATATGGGTGCCGGTTCTAATCCCAGTGGCCCCACTTCCCATCCAGCTCCCTGCTTGTGACCTGGGAAAGCAAGTGAGGACAGCCCAAAGTCTTGGGATCCTGCACCCGTGTGGGAGACCCGGAGGAAGCTCCAGGCTCCTGGCTTCAGGTTGGTGCAGCTCCAGCCATTCGGCCCTTTGGGAGGGGGTCAACAAATGGAAGATCTTCCTCCTTGTCTCTCTTCCTCTCTGTATATATGACTTTCCAAAACAAATAAAATAAAGCTTAAAAAGAAGATACCATGGTTGGGTAGGGAAGTGAAGTTGACAACACCACTGTAGCTACAACTCAGATTC
Organism: Ochotona curzoniae; assembly: GCF_017591425.1. Classification (NCBI taxonomy): domain Eukaryota; kingdom Metazoa; phylum Chordata; class Mammalia; order Lagomorpha; family Ochotonidae; genus Ochotona; species Ochotona curzoniae. Next base: position 28,041,679 of record NW_024465582.1, read on the forward strand.
CCTACTGGTGAGCCACTGCTGGATGACACACACGTGTACGTGGCTGTCCGCCAAAACTGGAAAAAATCATCTCCCACAACTGCTTCTCTTGTGCCTTCCCTGAGAACTCCACAGAATCTCGACACCTCTCCTCTCTTCCTCCCAATGTTCTCAGTGACACCAACCCCAAGCCATCCACTATCTTTCTGCAATATTTCAAGATGCTTCAGGCTAATCACACTGTTTTTTTTGCTGACAGAGTTGAACCTCCAGCACTTTAACACACTTGCATCACTGACTTTTGTAACAGGAGTTAAGAGGGGAAAAAAAGGATTTCTGCATAAGGAGGGCGGGAACCAACACACAGTCAAGGGAAACCAAGGTGCAGAGATGTCGAGTGTCTTATTTAAGGTCACAAAGCCAGTAAACAGCAGGGCCGAATCTGACTTAAGGCTAGATGGCTGCAGAGTACTCAAAACTGTCGAAAAATGTACTTTAGCTATTGTCTATGTCTAACCTCTAGCTTGCACAATGAGTGTATTAATAATTAATTTCAAACTGCACATTAGTGTGTGTTAAATGTTTTAAAATTTTAATACTTTTTATTCATTAAATTTTTAAATTTCAAAATGTTTAATTTAACTTAAAAATCTTTATATATATATATAGCTGTATTAAGTTAGTTTCAGTATCCCAAAGCATTTTTCCTGATGTTGTTTTTAATAAGACTTACAACATTGAAAAAATATTTTATCTTCCAACCAACTCATGTATTTCACACCTTGCTAATCGAGGTTCTCAGGGTAGATGTTGAGGACAGTTTACTCTGTCCCCTGGGATGCCTGTTACCCATCCTCGGGTGCTTGAATTCAAGTCCAGCTCCTCTGCCGATTCTAGCTTCCCACTAAAGGACCTGGGAGGACCATGCAAGACTGGGATCCTGTCATTCAGGTGGGAGATGTGGATGGGTTCTTGGTTCCTGGCTTCAGCGTGGCCCAGACACAGCTACTGTGGCCATCTGGGGAGCGAAATGGTGGATGGAAGATCTCTCTTTCTCTCTTCCTTTCAGTCTACCTCTCTCTCTCCCTACCCTCCCAACCTCTCCTTCTGCCTCTTTCTTTCAATACATAACAAAATCTTAAAAAAAATAATAAAGTTCCTGTAAATTATTAATCAAGAGGCAGATCTATATAAAATGGGCTCTCAGAGCCAGTATTCTTCACAAGCCCAATTATTATCTGTTCCCTGAGGAATTCTGAGATAAAGTTCAACTTCCTATTTTAAATGCAGAAGTTACAGCAAACTAGCACCTTAAAACACTTGATCTCATTTTGCATTTAAAAACCTTACAGTATTTTTTAGAAGTCTATGACAATCTAAAAATCATTCATAAACCCATGTCATCAGTAACGTAATTCTAAACTCATTTCCATATTATAAAAAGGATCAATGCTAATATTAAAAAAAAAAACTTCACCAAAGCAAATTCACTCAAACTGTTTGTGCTTACTGCCCTCTAGTGACAACGGAGCCTCATTTGATTTAAGCACCAACTCGGTTCCTGGAGAGTCAGCCTATCTCAGAACACAAAAACTGCTCTTGGGGACATTTCAGATAGGCGAAATTAACAGAAATTCTGGCTTGACTTTTAAACAGCAAGTCATCATGTGAAAACAGCTAACCATCACTCTTTAATTAATCCTGTTTGACATTTTTTTCACATAACAAAATATTTCACTTACAATAGGAAACACCTGCAACAAATTTTTGAGAAGCTGAAATAACACAAGGCTGATCTGAGATCTGTATTTACATTTCTGTTCTACAGGAGCTAGCTTTTATTAAATGTTAGCACAGCATTTTATAATTGTTGATACAGCTTGAATTCATATACAGTAGACGACTTTGCATGGCCACAGCTATTTATTCAATCTAGCTCAAACCACCTCCGTCATCATCAGCGTCATCTCCACCAAGAGATGTTGTTTCATCGAGGACTCATTAAGCCAACTAACGGGTTTGCAAACTTCACGTAAATAAAACCTCCACAAAAACATGAATGACATGGCATTCTAAACTTTTCTAAGGAAAATTAGGATCCCTGACTCTCTTAATTTGAGTTCCTTTAACACCACACTTTCATGCCTACTATGAGCATTTTAACTCCAGAAAACACTGCCCACCAGTACAACACAGCATTCATGCCATTCTTTGCGAAAATCGAAGCAGAGGGAATCCTGGTGGTCTAGAGCGTTCAGAGCAAGTGCCAGAGACATGGTTCTTAAAATGCACACTCGTCTTTTACATACGATACTTTCATACTCAAATCAGAAAGTAATTGCCACAAAATATGCCTTCAATCAAAAAAAAAATTTCAAAGGTGCTGCTTGAATGATTGCACATCCACTCACAGAGCAATGAACTTCAACCTTCACCTTGCACCACACTAATTATGTGCTGCTGACATTTTGAAAATGGCTCCAAAATACTCAAGCAGGAAACTCTTCCAAATGCATTCCACAAGGGGTTCCACCAACAACTACACAAGGACATACTCCCTCCTCAAAAACAGGCCAGTATCGGTGAAATCAGATGCAAAAATCCCCAACATTTTAGGTAAATTTAATTCAGCAGCACTGAAGAGATTACACACTACGATTAAGTGGAGTTTGTGCCTGGGATGCAAGGATGGTTCAACATACAGAAATCGATAAATAAGAATAAGAGCAAAAACCGTGTGATCATCTCAAGAAAGCCTGGAAAGGCTCCTGATAAAATACAACATTTTGTCACAACAAAAACTCTTCGAAGCAATTTAGCTATAGAAGGAACACAGCTCACCCAAGAGCTAATGGTAGGCTGAGTGGGATATGGATGAAGTTTAAGATATGCAACTAGACCGTGATACTCCTAGCATCCACTTGTATTCAATAAAGTACTGAAGTCCCAGGTAGAGCAATGAGGCAAAAGAGAAAGGAAAAAAATATATATACAGCATGTCCAAATTAGAAATTTTGTTCGTGGACAACCAATTTTACTTACAGAAAAGCATTAACACTCCATGAAAAATCTCTGAGAATAAATGAATTCGATGAAGGGGTGGGATGTGCACATCAGATCCTGAAACACTGTTATTTCTCAGCACTGGATACACAACATCTATTGCATGCTTATGCTAGGCCAACCACTCTGCCAGCTACAGGACAGTAAAATCCAGTAAGTGGGTACGGCTGTTAGCACCAAACTGACACATGTCAACTACCACAAGCCTCCTGTGACTTTTTTGGAGTATGCTTTGCTTTTTTCTGAGCTTTGGTTGTCACTCTGTTCTGGATAGCTGGCATACATCTGCCTCTTTACAGCCAAGACAGGACCCTTCCTCCTCCACTGTGTAAGGGGTTTTTATCTAACGCAACGTTTCCCAGAACGTGACAAGAACGGCAGCTCAAAGCCCTTCTTCGCAATGAAGTTCCACTGTCATGTAGAAGCATATGACATACAGGGCTAACCTTTTTGAAGATATGCATTATCATAGTAGAGATTTCATCAGAAACTCTAATATATAACATCGTTTTATTTTGTTTAACAGCATTTTCCAAGCAACTCTACCATGGAACTCAACATTTATTAACAAGCCAGAAAAAAAAAAAATACTACAGTTAGTAGAAGATTCTTATAGAAATTGTGGGCTTTAAATAGAGAGCAAAATTTCTTGAGATGTTATTCCCTTATTCACTAAACAGATCCTTATGAAATAGCTACTCTATTCCAGCAATGTCATATATAGTAGCGAACAAAACGGATAATTTTCTGTTTATGTACACCTCGGATGCCTTGGGCAGAAAGACAAGGAACAAGATGAGAGAGAGAAAAATAAATAACAAACTCTGAGTGAAAGAAAAGTGAATAACACAACACTCTGATGGCTGCAACACCAAGTGGTCAGAGGAAGCTGCCCTGAAGGCGATACCAGAGAAAGACCCAAATCACAACACACACACTGAGCCAGGGCATTCGGGGCTGAAGGCTCTAAGCAGGGCCTGAAGCAACACGGCCGGCACCAGGGAGATGGGGATCCAGGCTGTGTGGCCAGGGACAGGGGACCATGTGGGCTCTCTGTGAAGGCTCTGACAGATACAATGACATAGGGTGTCATTCCAGGCAGAATAGCAGAGTGTGAGAATTACAAGACAATGGAATTGGACACAAAGCTCTGCCTTTAAAAAGCTGGATTTAAACAGCTGCACTAACATTTCTATAATGATATCCACCCAACAGCTTACCAACAATAGGGAACCTTTCACTGCAAATGGGCATTTGGCTATTCGTAACATTCATCACAGGCTATACAAACTCACCAATCTAAAAAATCAACCTGCTGAATTTTGAGTCCTGCTACTGATTGCCATGGCAGGCACCAGACCAAATGATTTCGCTGATCTTTTATGACCTGTGGACTGGCCATTCCCCACTCCCGGACACTCAATGGTTTGCCCGCAAACTATCTAAATGACTGATACCAACTTGAGAATGGTTTTGGCAATTTCAATCAAACCAGGATGATTGTCCTCAGAATGTGTTGGTCTGCTAGCTGTAAAGACCCCCAGACAGGAAGCTGCAATTCTTTGTAAATAAGTTTCCATCACCTGTACTAACTCCATTGTTGTGGAAGTCCGCTGCATTTTCAATGTATGCAGTTTCAATGCACTAATTTCACTTTTCCAAAAAGCTTGACAAGCACCTTAAAACTGCATTGACACTGGATACAAGAATATGGAAACAAAATACGGATCAGGGATTCCAGTCACAACCTTTCGCCACTGATGTGAACAGCACACCTGTTGCAGTCCTTGCAAAGTGATCAACTAGACACGAGCAATGACGGCCTGAGTTGTTGGTGTGTGAACTCCCTTTTGGGGGGCTAAGAAAACACACCAAGCAGATGGCTTTAATAAGCTTCCAGAGGCTCAGTTCTAGCAATTCACAAAACTGCTTTTCCCTAAACCTATAGTAAAATAATAGATGCTAATATTGTTCGTCTCCTAAATGCCAAAGAGAGGAGCTGATGACTGTTGACATCATCTCACTTTATTTCTGATAACAACTCCATGGGCACTATGTCTATTCTCATTCTCCAGATGAGTTCCAAATCTCGACTATCAACTCTACAGGCAATATCCTTGGAATTCCAGAAATCTACGCTTACAATTGAAGGCCTACTCACTCCCGCCCACCTCCATTTGCTGTATTCTGATTTTCCAACCATTCTCCTTTTCTACTTATCTTAGAAGTTCCTGCTTTCCTCCGGCTGTAGCCCCACCCCATCTGACATTCTCTGCCAGCCTTCCCCAGGCGTTCCACCTGTGAGGAGTCAGGTGAGCTAAAAGGTAGTGAGAGTCTCCGGTCTCTGGTGAAATTACTTTTTTTTTTTACTTCTTCCCATTTTTTTTTTTTTTTTATTATTCTTCCAAGGGCACAGCAGTCTCCCTAGCTCTGTCTCTCAGTCCGCTTGAGGAAGGGCGAGGGGACAAAATCAGAGTGATGGGAGTTGATATCCTGAGTGGTTGTCATAACAAAAGGCAGGAGACACAGTTCATACTAATCCCATTTCAAGGAGCTACACTGCCCTTAGTGAAGGAATTCTCTTCTCTCCCCCTTGACTCACTTGTCCCCCTCTCTGACACAAGACACCACTTCCACCATTTCCTCAGGTCTTTCCTTCTTTAAAGCCCCCTCCTGTCACTATGGCAGGAGAACTCTCACTTCCAGATTAACCTTGCTTTGCACACTGAAATTGTCCACATGAAAATTCTTTCATGTGAGACAAGAAGTGAGGCTGCTGTCGTCTTTGGCGTCGAATTCCCTGCACCGCATCCACCCACTCCTTCCTTCTCATTTCCACTCTGCTTCAAGCCCTTCTCTCTGTGCCTTGTTCCCTAACACACATTTCTTGCTTTTAGAATTTTCCTTGAATTTGGTCCACTATGCACACCAGCATCAGATTTCACCTTCTGCAGGCATTTTGCTCTTTTTCTTATAATCAAGCACAAGAGTACCTCATGATCCTTAGGACAATACACAGCTGGCTTAATTCCCCATTTAAAGCAGTCTGTTGGGCAGACCAATCCACGTCTCACACACCTGCCACTGCCTTATAAACATGATTTGTTCCGGGCAGGATCAATCTACTAACCTCACCCCCATAGACGATGAATACCTAAGAGTGTCTCATCCTAGCCTGCTTTGCCTGGTCCATGGAATACTACCTTCTTTACTCATTAATAACCTGTACAAATCCTTCATATTCAAGACCCAACCTCAGCAACACCTGTTATGGGAGGTTTCCTAATTGTTAGGGCCTTCTAGTTTGAATACACTTCAAACCCCTCTCATGGATCAGCTTATCAGCACTCAACAGGCTTTGGCGGGGTGCAAGAAAGATCATGCCAGGCAAGTTGAAGATGTATTAAAGAGTCTCTATGAACCAAGCTTGGTGAAGGCAAGGCCCACTGGAAATAAGCAAATGACAAGTTCATGCGGCAATCCAGTCTGAATTGAAACCCTGAGAGGAACAACTGGTCATTACCACAAAGTCCAGCCGTTAAACTGAAGACCTATGTTCCAGCTTCCTCAGCAGCATAAATTATCCTGAGACACACACAGTGAACAGTCTCACTCTTTCCCAGCTAGGAGCCGGGAAAATAAGTCCACATTCCATGACTGCTAAGCCTCACCTCTCCTGGGACTCTTGAATGTACGCAAATTAGAAATACAAAGCATCTTAGCATTCACATCTTCACTGACTCACCCAAGCATTGAACAGAGAGTGAGGAATACAGACGTTCAGGGGCCAAGTTCAGAGGTTACCTGTCCTTGGAGTCTGTCCATGGGAAACCAGACAGCAAGCAGGTACTGGGTAGGCCAAGAGTCAGAGTACAAGAGCGATGGAAGCCTGCAGATCAAGAGAGCAAGCCCCTCCCTATCATGGGCCCTTGTGGGGGCTTTTGAGGGGGTGTGGTTATGCAACAAAACAACACCGCCCCTCTGGGTTCCAGGTGATGATTGGTGAGCTTCATTTAACTAACAGGTGGGCAGAAAGGATTAGGCAGGGTGGGAGAGACATGGCTTCCAAGCTTGTGAGCCTGAACTAACCGCCTAAGATCACAACAAGGCTTACCTATGTGACAGCCCAGACAATAGAAAATGGTGATCGTAAGGCTATGGCTTCTGAAACATTTCTGGGACATGTCCACAGCTGTGGCGGGTTCTTGCAAAGTCCCAAAAGGGAAGTAAGAGTGCTTATCTTATTCTAGCATGAGATCTTTTCTTTTATCGCTCAGGCAGTAAGCAGTAAGCTGATTGACCCAAATTGTTTTCTGTAAACAGATTGGAAGGTTCTGCCGTTGGCTACTAGGAGGGATGCAACTCTTACTGACTGGACAGTTTAAAGTGCATGATGCTTCAACTGAGTGTTCCCTGCAACTACCTGTTGACAGATCATTTGTAGTATGCATGGATGCAGGCTTGGTTTATTGAATATTTTGTGTCACCTGTCAGCACTCTCTTGACTGCATGATCGTTGCTTAAAAACTCCTGCACATGGCTGATTGAGGCTGCTCCCCTCTTCCACATGTGGTGGAATGGGGATGGTGTACTGGTTGGTGCTGGCAGTGAACTGGCTGGCTGAACTTCCAGGAACTTGCCTCTGACTCAGTGCTGGGATACATCTGGTCAACCCGCAACATTCAGCTGGCTAGCTAGGGGGTTTTTGTTTCTCTTCCCTGTTCTTACCCCCCACCTACCTTCCTACTTACCTACTGACATGTCTGTGTGCTTGAAAGCAAGCATATATTAAAAACAAACAAACAAAAAACCCAATCTATAAAACCTTTGGAGTAGATTAAGTCCTTCAGTAACCAGACCGAGACCCCTCAGTGAAATCCCAAAACTGGACTGTAGCTGTTGGCAGTCAGAAAGCAAGGACTAAACGAAAAACCTCCAAATGACTTACTGTCCCCGAGAGGGTGGTAGAGAAAAATGATAAAGGATCAAATGCAAATGACAGAGACAACAAAGAAAACTTCACTCCAAAGGAGAATGTCCACAAAGACCCAGCAAGGCCCTCCGCCCAGCAGCCACAAGACAGGAGCCTTGACAGGAGTCGCACAATTTAATTCTGGGTCACTTTAACTCTCCTGGGCCTTGTTGCTTCATCAGTAAAATGAACAAAACGAACAGGCCTGATTTCCCAAATCTCTTTCACCTCGAAAGACTTTCAGAATTGCATAAAAAAGGAAAATGACACCTCCCATTGAGCAAAATCTTCTCTGCAAAGTGACTGACATCCAGAAGAAAAGTTAAGAGTGATCCGTCAGTACAGAGTGGCTCCGGCTGCTCTAACAACCACAGCAGGAGGCACTTTCTCCTCTTGCTGCCTTAGCTATTGTCAGACTCAGCAGGGGGCTGGCCGTAGGTCAAGGTCATTGCAGCCGCTCCTTCCCCTCTTAGGTGCACTGCCATTTTGAAACAGCACTGATTAAAGAGCCTTCTTTTGGTGTTTGTTTCTATTTCCTCCAGGAAAAAGACACCTAGTATCATGATATTGATCGGTACTTGACATTTTTGTTAACCACAAGCTCAGGGTTCACAGAATCAGAAAAATTCTAGTGGTGGGGTGGAGAAGGGGGAGTTGTGGAGGTCACCGAGGCTGAGGGGAAAGCCAACCAGAAACAACGTACTGAGGGTCTACACAAGACCATCACTGTTCTAACAGAAGTCTTGTTTTGTAGCTGCCTTCACACAGATTCTTTCGAAGCATCAGAACTAAGTGGTGAGTGAGTGTAAATAAAAACATGGCATCACAGGTTGCTAGGAAACCAAGCTAACACTGAAGTAAACAATCTCAGGGGCCCATCACATATGCAACTTGGTAAGGTCCCATAAATCACCAGGATGGGGTATCAGGATTTCAAAGGCGCACCCTGTAAGCTTTCCCCCGGGCCTGTTGATTCAAGCTCCGATTGCACTGGGTCACCTATAGGGTAGCATATAAAGTTGACCTTTCAAGCTTAAATATAGTTGCAGTCCTCATCTCTACTCAAAATAGGTACTCAAAATAGGTCATAGCACTTATCACATGTGTGTACCCTACTATGCACCTTATGTAAATTTTCATGTAACTTTCACGTCAAATCTGTAGATTAGGCTAGCCCTGATTTACAGAGACTCAGAGAGGTTGCACTAATTTAATTATCCAAGGTCACAACTCCATACCTAGAAGACAAACTGCTAAGCTGGATGGACTTTCAGGGGACTTAAAAGTGCAATGAAAAAAGTGGATGTTCTTCCTTTGCTATTCTGCCTCACTTGATTGTTCCAGCATGAGACGGACCCCTCCTTCCATGGGGTGGCCTACGCTCACTTTGACACGGTCTCTTTTCACCCTGTTTTAATTTGTGCCATGCTGTTCCGCAGGCCATGGATTACCTTTCTTCACTCCCAGGCAACAGGATCCTTAGGGGACAGCCCTGCAGTTGGATTTGGCAACCCACCCATGTAGCTACTGGGCCGTGAGTCAAGGAGGCAACAGGTGAAGGAGGTGATGCCAGCTGTCCGTTCTGAGCGAGCCCTGAGCTCCATGCAATCTACGACGCCCTCCGATCTCCCTCTCCAGCCAGCACTGCCCCCGTGTCCCCGTCAGCACAGCTGACCATGCTCCCTTGAGCATTCACACCTCTGGCTGACCCCGCAGGAGTTCCTCTTTCAGGCTCTCAACGGTTCACTCTACCAGATTTCACTAAGGAACACATTCGGGCCAGTTGCCCTGCAGCCAAGGAGAGCCTTCCCTGACCCTGGCAGACCCAGTGATTCTGCTTATCCCAGCCCCTGCTTTTCCTTATTTCACTCTGTTGAATGCCCTTCCCTGTCTCTTCCTGCATCTCCCTCCACCTCCATCCCCTAACCCTATCCAGGGCTGTTACCCCTTGCCTTTTACCCTCATGATGAAACCAGAAACATCCTCACAGTAACAGTCATTTTGGAAATCTTGAAGCTGGCTGCCTCTTCCCTGAGTTCACACTATACCTTCTCCATCTTTTGCCAGGCTCCCCACCATCAGTGAAGTTTCGTCCCACTCTCAGCCCTAATGTCTCCTGCAGCTTACAAACAGATCTGTTTTAGCCACTTGGTGGTCTCATACTGCTGATCCCCTAACAACACAAACTGTGTGTGTGTGTGTGTGTGTGTGTGTGTGTGTGTGTGTGCGTGCGCGCGTGCCCTGTGGACTATCTGCCTAGCAGCTAGCCTCCCAGCCTATCACACTGTGTCATCGCCATACTCCTCCTAAGAGCCAGGAGCTGGACTGGTTTGGCTTCCATCCTGTAACGATTTAGGGAAGAGAGGCAGAACACGATGTACCATGGGATCATATGGAATTATTCTTTTCTAAAATTGCTGTTTCGAGTTTGGAGTCTAGTATACACTAAGTTAAAAACATAGATAATATCTGAAAACACTTTGCAAATGCAGCACGGGAGCAAAGACTTGTTCTTCTAAAGCAAGGTCCTCCCGTGAAGCTCCATCTCTCTGTATGTACTGTTACATCTCGTAAGCGCCCTAAGGCTCTCCCTAAACTGATGTGCAGACACTCCCAATGCTGCGGCATCTCAAATACAGCTGCAAGCCTTCCTACAACACAGCCCCTAACAAAACCACGCTGTCCTGAACTGCTGGGCACAGCCCTGTACCTTTAATACTAAAACAGCTGGAAGAGCACCACCAGCTGCGTGTGGCATGCGTCCAGGCAGACTTTGAGGGATTTCTGCTCGGAGACTTCAAGTTCTATGAGGCTGGCTGAAAGGAAAAGGGAACACGTCAGCAGGGCCCATGGGGGTTCCTGGTGTGCTCAACGTGTCCTTGACATGGTCGGGTGTGCCTTCCTTATCCAGGAGCAGAAAAGTGTTGCGCAAGTGTCAGAGGGACACGCACAGAATCACGAAGCTAAATTCTGAACATGAGGCTTGGAGGAATTCAAAGGAGTTTTTCAAAAAGGAGAAGCTGGTGCATTTCGACCAGGGTAAAGAGAGCCTCTGTTTTTTCATCCTTAACTACAGAATACACTCTTTGACATCCGGAAATTTAAGGGTAGAGATATGAGAAAAGAGCTAGTATTGTACATTCTATTAGAAAGTTCTCGGCCCATCTGTATGCAAATCTGGTCCACTTAGATTACGTAGACAAAACTGACATACTTAACGTGGGTGCTGCTTTGAGATTCTGGTGCTCTGGTTCGGACACAGCTCCCTGCTACTGCGCCTGGGAAAGGGGCAGAAGATAGCTTAAGTGCTTGGGTCCTGCAGCCATGTGGGAGACCTAGAAGCAGCTCCAGGCTCCTGGCTCCGGCTTATCCTAGCCCTGGATCTTGCAGCCATTTGGGTAGTGAACCAGTGGATGGAAGATACCTGTCTCAATAAATATTAAATAAATCTTAAAAAAAAAAAAAAACCACTTGGGGCCGGCGCGGTGGCGCAAGTGGTTAAGTCCTCGCCTTGCACGCCCGGGATCCCATATGGGCACCGGTTCTAATCCCGGCAGCCCCGCTTCCCTTCCAGCTCCCTGCCTGTGGCCTGGGAAAGCAGTCGAGGACGGCCCAAGGCTTTGGGACCCTGCACCCATGTGGGAGACCCGGAAGAGGCTCCTGGCTTCGGATCGGCATAGCATCAGGCCGTTGCGCTCACTTGGGGAGTGAGTCGTCAGACGGAGGATCTTCCTCTCTGTCTCTCCTCTCTGTATATCCGCCTTTCCAATGAAAAAAAAATAATAATAATAAAAATAAATTTTTTTAAAAAAACATTTAAGTCTCAAAAGCAACATCCATGATAAAGGTTTTCTTGATGTAAAATTTAAAAATGGATGCATCTCTAACAGAAGATTTCATATCAAAAGTATTACATACTCTTAAGGAAGTCTGAGAGACCACACTGGAAACATGAAAGTAAGAAAACAAATCAACGAAAGAAGTCAAAATACGTACCAAAGATGTACCAAAGCTAATGTGACTTGGTTTCATTCTAGTATTTTGTTGAAATTGATTTGAGACATTCAAAAGAGAAAGATACAAGAACATAGGTGTTTAGCTTTAAAAAAACAAAACAAAACAAAACACCCACTGGTAAGGACTAATGAACAAATGCCCATCAAACAGCTAATCTATGGTCAAACCTTTCAAAAGAAGTTCCTACACTTGATTTTAAAAAGATTTGCTGCTCCATTCATTTCTGCAGTTTCCAATCACTTTTGTGCAACGGAGCTTCTGTGTAATTAATGATGTGGCACTCACCTATATTTTGACAGGAGTCATGAAAAAATTCTGTTACTAATCGTAATTTTCTCCCAAAATTCTTACTACAAAGTCCAACCCTGTTACGAGTTATTATTTTCCTTCTCTGAAACCTGAAAAACAAAACTAATATATGAACAAGACTGAACTTTTCCGGGTCAAAGAGCATACTCCATTTTCTACAGCCTGGAATAAGACTAAGGTATAAACAACACAGTCGCCTCACTAGAAGTGCCTTGTCTTTGCAATTCTGTGTAATTCGGCATAATTTATGACCCTTTCAAAAGACACACCATCACTTTCAAAAGACACACCATCACTTGTCATTTGCATAATCCGTTTTTTCCTCTAATTCCCCACTGGCATGAATGGTCCATGCTTCCTGTTCTGACGACCTGGACTGCAATGATTGTGGAGAATTAAAAGAATAAAAAGAAAATACTTTGATGCATTCTTCCAACCACTCTGAAGAGTACCACTTCTTCAAGATGTCTTTATTTAGGCCGGTGCAATAGCCTATTGGCTCAAAGTTTTGCCTTGCATATGCTGGGATGCCATATGGGCACAGGTTTGTACCCTGGCTGCTCAACTTCCTTTCCAGCTCCCTGCTTGTGGCACGGGAAAGCAGCAGAGGATGGCCCAAAGCCTTGGGACCCTGCACCTGTGTGGGAGACTTAGAAGAAGCTCCTGGCTTCAGATTGGCTCAGCTCTGGCTGTTATAGCCAGTTGGGGAGTGAACCAACAGATGGAAGTTCTTTCTCTTTCTGTGTACCTGGGAAGATCTTTCTCTCTGACTCTCCTTCTGTGTATCTGCTTTTCCAATAAAAATAAATAAATCTTAGAGCAAAAATGTCTTTATTCAGTCTTACATCTAAAATGAAAAGAGCCCTGTGCCGTGGCCTAGCGGCTAAAGTACTTGCCTTGAATGCTCCAGGATCCCATATGGGTGCTGGTTCTAATCCCATATGGGCCCCGTTTCCCATTCAGCTCCCTACTTGTGGCCTGGGAAAGCAGTTGAGGACGGGCCAAAGCCTTGGGACCCTGTACCCCATGGGAGACCCAGAAGAGGCTCCTGGCTACTGGATTGGCACAGCTCTAGCCGTTGAGGTCACTTGGGGTGTGAACCATCGGACGGAAGACATTTCTCTCTCTCTTCCTCTCTCTCTATATCTGACTTTGCAATAAAAAGAAATAAATCTTTAAATAAAACAAAAACAACCACAGCACTGCTATGTTCAGGGAACGTAGCCCAACGTCAGCCAATTATTTTCTGAAGCGGAGAAGGCAGACAGCGGCCTGCACTTGCTCCAATATGGCAGCCACCACCTCTGCTCCGTTGCCATGGACACATCCCCGTCATGCCTGTGCCTTCTCCTCTTCAGACCTGTTTATGATAGGCCGAGGTGTTTCCTATTATGGTGCCTATGTCTGCACGGCACAGTGCTTGCCAGTAATAAAAGCCAGAGGCTGCCAACATAGGATTACGGTGCAGCGGACCAAAGACGCTGATGGGAACCCATGCATGCCCTCGGCAAAACTTCACAGAACACTCCTGAACAGGCAAAGGCCAAGAAACACAGCCTCTCTCCCTAGGCTTGCAGGGAAAGTATTCAGAGAGGTCATTTTTAGTCGGAGAAGACTGACAGTAAGCGTGTTTTTGCTAAAAGAACTGCAGGGGAAACAGAACAGTTTAAAGCCATGAGGATATTTTGTATGTGACTGTAAACTTCAATGAAGTGAGATGGGATGAATCCAGAATACGTTTCCCTAAATTTCTGCGAAATGAGTATATATGAGTAGACTAAGGGTAAGTAGGGAATGCTGAAGACTCTTGCTGACAGCAGAAAAAATATCTTTCTTGAAAGCACAGACTATAATGCTCGAATTCTATCAGAGTTTACCCATCGGAGGTGAGACTCAGGGTTTATGTCACCCACGGTCACACCTTCCAGACCCAGTGATGAGCTATGATTTCCCCTGTTAAAGGCAGAGTATCTGTGTATGTTATTTGGAATTCTTTTGCTGGCAAGATTTGCTATTTTTTCACACCATTTAATTCTTTGTTCAATCAATTCTTCATAGCAATGTGATTTATGAATAAGTTATATTTTGTGTTAGAATACATTATTATTATTATTACTGTTTTGTTATGGCTTCAGTTGGCCTTCCTATGGCCTCTGACAGTTCTTCCGGTTCACGCCTGCATCCTGCTGTTATGCCCCCATCCCCCTCAGAGGATGTGTTGGTTTGAGCTCACCTCAACTGTCTGGCACTACTCCAGGCACTGTAAGATGCTCCAGGCTCATCTTGTATACTTCCTGCTTGGGTCCCAAGACTCGGGTGTTTTTGGAGAAAGATACAACCAAAATGTGGGTGCCAGCTGTGCTCATGGGTACTTAAGCGTTGTTGAATGAATGCAGGCACTTGGCTGACAGAGCAAGGAAACGCATGTGATCTAGAGGGTTAACATGCTGAGCGGAGTAGAGGGCAGTTATGTTCTTCATATATTTTTCTTGACATTAAATATTAACAACAGACTTTGTGCCTGGATTACTTTTGGTATCAATCAGAACAACAGAGATACATTCATTTGGGGATGACAGGGGTGAATGGCTCGACTCTTGTCCAATGCTAGGAAAATATCAGAAAGTTCTTAGATATTCTACACACCAAACCCTCAAGTCAGTTTAATAAGCAACACTGAAAATCATACAAAGAAACAAAGGTAAAGTCCTTTGAAAACACAATAGGAAAAAGAGCATACAAAACAAAAAGCTGGCTTTGTAAGAAGCTGGGAAGGCAACACTATGATAATGCCCCTTCACTAGTACCCACAGCGCAAGGTCACCACTGGCCGCCCAGCAACAGGAACCAAGATGACAAACCAACAAACCTCTCTCGCCCTCACCTCCCCCAGTAAGACACACCAGTGCCACTCCATTATACATAACAAGAGCGAGCCAACATACTGCATGCCAACTACCAGCCTGTTTCTGTCTGGGCCAGAGGTGGGCAACCTTTTATCGGTCAAGGGCCACTAGATACTGGGAAGCTCATTTGCCATACAAAATTGCCATCTTATAAATTAGACTGCTATAGATTTGATGGATTTCCAATCCTACCTGCAGGGGCCTATGCAAGGCCAGCCCAGAGGGGTTTGTGGGCCTTACTGGGTCTGTGGGTGGATGTTCCCCACCTCTGGTCTAGGACCAAGCTTATCTTTTAATGTATTCACTCATTATCGCGACCATTTAACAGATGGGGACCAAAGCACTAAAGGTAGGGTAGTAGTCCAACTGACTTAAGTAAAAAAAGCAGAGAATAAATCCAATCTGGGCATTCTAAGAAATGAATATTTGATGAGCAGGAGCTCTCTGCTGTAGAAATTAGGCATTTTCTCTTCCAGTAAAAGACAGAGAACAAAAACTACAGATTGCCTAAAACATTTTTCTAACCAGAAATGATAAAATTTTGCTTGTTGCTGGGCTATGATAGTTTGTCTAAAACTAGCATCTATAAACAATAAGCAAACTGATTTAAGGGGGTACACTAATTAATATTTTCTCATTCTGTTGTGAATTTTAATGTATACCAAAATATACAACTAGAAGACCTAACTTGTGGTTTCATGCTTATTAGTTCTCGGGATAAACTGCTTAAGTGGGTATTTACTTTTAAAAATAAATTGTGCAAAATCACTTAGTAGCAACTATGAATAAACAACGAAATGACAAGTTTGAGCGAACCTAAAAGAAAAAGACCATGTTTTCTAGAACACCAGAAAGAGTGTAAGGCACAGAGGTTTTTTTTTTTTTTTTCCTTGTTTTTAACTCACTCTTTCACTATAGAAAGGTGGGTACATGTGATTTACTCAGCATCAGGCCATGAATAGCCATGAATCAAACAAGCCTTTCGTAACTAACGCTAAGAATCTCATAACTTTCCAACTACTTCCCCCCTTTTACTACTCCCATTTATAAATGAAAAAAAGTTCAGCTTCAGAAAGGTAAGGCATGTTGCCCAAAATACTATGTGGGAATCTGAAACCAGGTTCCCCCTCCGAGAAACAGCCAGGTTCTTTCCATTCTACAAGCTGCCATGAGTGCCACTGGTGCAAACTGCAGGCCAGCAATAAAGTTCAGGCACCCTCAGCACCGACCATGCAATGGAAAGCTCAGAATACTACATGGAACTACTGTGGCTCATTGAAGACAAAGCAGTCTCCAAGAGCAAAGGGCAATGAGCGATTACCAATCACTGTAGCTAATAACTGAATCTAATTTTCTCATGAGAGGTTGGTGTTTAAGTAGATAAAGTCTCATCCCTTTCCGGTGAATAAAAGAAATCTTCCTAAAATCCTTTTAAATCTACCACAGGTAAAAGAGTCATCCGTCTCCACTTTCTAGAAAGATCTCTGTGTCAATTAAACCATGCCTGGTAGCCATGAACAGATTTATTGCTCTGTCAGAGCTATGCTGCTACAAAACCAACCCCAGGGACCTGTACCTTTAAAGGAATGGGTGCTTCTTGGTGAAAAAGGTCAAAGCAAACTCCACACATTTTATAGATCAACTGAAACTTGTGACTTTCACAGCATGTCACCCAATAAGAAATAGCTATTAATATCCACCTGATCATCAGAAAGATCTTAAATGAAGCATTATCTACTATTTTGACTACTTAGGAAAAGTCTAACCCATTCCCAACATTCAGAAAGGCGGAATTTTATGCTGGTCAAACCTTATGTTTTCCATTTTATTTTCGTTGAAGGGGGATTTCTCAACGTTACCACTATCTCAGAAAAAAACAAACTAATAACAGAAAACAATGTTCCCAACCTTGATGGATGTATTAGACATTCTGGTTAACTAAATGTGAGCGGTATTTTCTAGGATGAAACACTGTCACAAGGAGTTGATAAAAGAGACAGAAATATCTTAGAATCACTAGTGACTTGTTAACTTACAGTCAAGGGCCCTCCTATGCAACGAAGCAAAAAAAAAAAAATTTCATTGAAGTTGTTTCCTGGAGTTTTAGGTTGGGTGCAGTGGGTTAAGTGGCTGCCTGAAACACTGGCACCCCATATGGATGCAAGCTTGAGTCTAAAACTGATCTAGTTCCTGCTAATGTGCCTAGGAAAGCAGAGAAAGAGTGCCCAAGTCATTGGGCATTTGCCACCCACGTGAGATACCACACTGAAGTACCCAGCTCTGGCCTGGCGCAATCCTGGCCTTTGACATCATTTAAGGAGTGAACTAGCAGATGGAAAATCTGTCTTTCCTGCTCTTACTGCAATTCTTTCAAATAAAATACAGTATTAAAAAGAAAACTGTGTTTCCTCTCTTCCATTAATCCTAAAAGAAAATAAAGCATTTTTTTTCCTATCAGTAGGCATGAAAGCAAGGATTCCCACCCTCCTGTAAATTAAGCTTAAGGCATTATATATAAGTTACATAAAGTTTTTCTCAGCTACCTTTGTTAAATAGATAAAAGAATACATACCACACTCAAACCATCACAAAACTCAAAGAGAGTTTTGAGTAAACTTTTGTTTCTCTTTAGGCTTATTGGTGAACTCAACAACGATTTTATTCCGAGTTTTAACATTTTAATGTAGAAAGTGAATTCTATTTTCTCTAAGATTAAAATGCTTCTTTCCAATGCTTTTAGCTTTGCTTAACCGAAGGCTACTCCCATTCTGTTATCTTGTATTTGCATAATGATGGAGCGGCTCTCTGAACATCCCACATTCATTCCAGCACCTCTCGGGGTCCTGAGGAGTACCTGGTGACTGCGGTTATGCACTGCCTGCCACAGAGCAGCAGGGGGAGCAGCCAGAGTGTATCCAGAAAAAGCTCCCTAGAAAAGGCATTTCATTTAGGTAATCGGGATGTTTGCTAAGAACCAAAGAGACAATAAATTCCGTGATGTCATAAGCCCATTTACCAAGCTGGTCTAACAACATTTTGGAATGAACGAGAGGGAAAAACGAAATCTCTCACAAAGATGCATGAATCCTAATGTCAAGACACACTTTTCAGCTTGAAACGTGGTAGCCTGCAGCAGGGCCAAGCCTCGGCATGGCCCCCAGCACGAGAGGCTAGAAATACGATTCACTGTTTCAGTGTTACCATTTACAGGAAACCTAAAATGATTTCATGTTCTCCTTTCAAACCCTGCCGCACTCGTCCTGTGGACCTGTGAAATATGCATTTTTAGGTCACAAGAGATGAAGTTGGAGGAGTCCACAGCGTCATCCACCAGTGCCCCGGGACCCTGAGACCCCCAGGCCCCTTTCTGGACTTGCCTGCCAGTCCTTCCCAACCCCAAATACACCGTCCAACAGAGAAAGGTCACGACAAACACTGGAAACATATTCTATTGAGGAGATATTCCTGAGTTGTGTGTAGTACCAGATGGAATTGTGCCCTCCTTCTAGGCCAAATAACGCTGAACATGCTCCAAAAAAGGAGCATGGCTGTGTTTTCAGCTTTAGAAGAAAACAAAAAAGTATTTAGTTCTTCTGTCTGGAATTCTGTAATTGGAGTCAAAGAGAAGACTAAACTTCTAAATTAGAACTCTAAATGTGTGTATCTGCATTATACCCAAGGAAATCGTCAATGGAATTCAAGCACTCTTGACAACATAAAGATGTGTACTGAAGACAGCTCGCTAAGGAACATACGGTGAAAATTCACAAAACTGAAAGTGTCTGACCTAAATGACAAAACGACCATTTTTGACTCAGTGGACACCCAATCAAGTCTGGCTTAAACTCCAAATAATGCAAACAGGAACAGCGCCTTCCACTCTCAGACTCTGTATTAGCCAGTCGTGGCATCTACACACAACGGCCTTCCAAAAGTCATTATCATGAGCAAGCTGAAGGGTGGTCATGTTTCGACTGTCAGGGAACAAGGAACAAAACCACCATTCAACTCGCAGGTCTGTCCTCCAAAGCTTTGAGATCTCGTGCAAATTGCCCTCAATTGTAGCAATGAGGTTCCAAAGGAAATCTGAACAAATCCCAGGCAGATTAATGTGTTTATGAGGGCAAATGCTGTAGATTTAATCACTCAAATTAAATGCCATCTGGAATCTCTTACTCCAATTGAGACGAGCATCCTACACATGAGACAGCCAGCCGTGGCCTCGGACAAGAATTCAATCATTTCCCTGCCTCAATACCATCAACAAACAGTAAGAGTGCCACAGTCCCTATATAGGAAAAACAGAGCTAGCCGCTTCTACAGCATTATACAAAAACTGCTAATTGGGTTAGGTTTCTCTTTTTCAGATTCGCAAAATACAGATGAATGACTTGGGCCAATTTTAAAAGTGGGTTTGTGAAAGAAACCTCCCTCTTCTAACACTCAAGTCCATCTCTGCAATAAGTAGTTTCCTAAATCTCTTATCAGTGTTTTTCACTGTGCCCTTTAAATTGATTAAAGTATGAAAAAAAAAAAAAACCCACACACAAGAAAACAAAACTGACATTTTCAAAGGCATAAAAAAAATGGAAAACATTGATGCGGTGGATTTTTAAGAAAAAGAATAACCAAAAACATTCCAGACTTCTCATTCATACTCAAGTGATATGCAACAACGAAGAAGAGTTGTCCTGTGAAACTCTTCCAGGTTCTAGTCCAGGTTCAAGGTCCTGTGTCCCTCCTGGGAACTCGCTCCTTTTACCCCTCAGGGCCACGTGGTTGTTCCCTATGGCCAGGGACCCGACAACCTTCTACTGAGATCCTTTCTGTCGTTTCTATAGTCATCCATTTTTCCCCATCCAAGTCACGGGGACTTCACACTTACTTAGAAATGAATGCATTAACACAGAAATGAATGGCTCAGAGATCAGCAGGCTAAGCAACGGCCGCAGTTCGGCTAACTCTGTCACGTCAACAACCTTTCAGTCACCAGTCGGCTAGGAGGACATCATAAAAAAAAAAAGTATTTTCTCACTTTGTGTATACATCACTTCACCTCTCGGACAAACTCTAACTCAAAGTCAAATTTCAGGGTCTTCTCAAGGAAGATTAAAAACTAAAAAAAAAAAAACAAAAAAAAAAAACGAACCCACGACTTGTGTTGATGCCATTAGGAAAACCCACTGACCAACTGTTGCAACTGAAACATTTTGTAGCCCTAAAGCATCAAGGCTTAGCTGGAGTTGTTTTACAACCTTCAGACTTCGTATCACCGTTAAACTCAGACCTGTGCCTCATCCGGAACGCGGATGTGTGGGAACTACACTGAAGCTGACTGGGCTGATTTTGTTTTTAAAAAATAAGTAAATAAATAAATGAGTAGTCAGGTCATCCAGAAGACATAAGTGAACATTTAAAAACCAAGGGCTGGAGTTGCTCTTGCCATCAGCTCCCCAGAATCAGCCAGCCGAGAGAATGAAGAATTCAGACCCACTGCAAGAATGGTCTCAGCCATTGCTCGCAGCGCTCTGGGACAGCCAGGATTCATTTACTGGTGTGCCAGTCAAATGACAGACAAACTCTGTCTTCCAGAACTGAGAAGTTGTTAGCCATAGGAGAATCACCACAGCAGGGAGGAAGGGCTCTCTGGTAAGAAAGCAGACATTGGTCATGCAAAGGAGAAGCCACACCATGCAAGGAGGCCCAAATGGCCCGCAACACAGTGGGGTCCCCAGGGTTGCTCCATGTGCAGAAAGGTCCAGCTGTACCAGCTGGGAGTGTCTGGGGAGACCCTTTTCTCCATGTGAAGCTCGATTTTTTTTTTTTTTTTTTACTTACACAACAATGTAACCTACAAAAGCAATGTTAGGACAATCAAATAATAGTGCCATTTCTTTTTATAAAACTGCACAAGAAAAGCCAAATGGGACAAAACTGTAGGTTTAACAGGAAAGCATCACTCCTTGAAAGCTATGAGCACACAGGACAAGAGATAACCTGATTGACCTTGTAAATAGGTCAACAAAACAAAACAAAACAATACAGGTCTCTTACCGGGTCACTGTTGCTAACTCCCACCCCAGATCAGCAGCACTCCTTACATGCCCTCCCGGCCTTTCCCGTCCCTCAGCCAGATCAGCATCACACACACACACAACTAACCCTGCACAGCTAACTAAAAGACAAAAGGTACAGGAACTTCAAAGAATGCAAAAAATACCTTGCCTTGCAGACTCTATCTTAGGGCAGTGTCGTGCTGAAGGTTACTTCTGAGCACCCCCAAACTCCACTCTCTGCCAAGGCCAGCTGCATCCCAGCCCATAGTGGGCACATACGCCCAGCTGCAGCCTCCTTGCCACCACAGGACCCCGGACAACCGGACTAGCTCTTCAAAGACGAATGGCAGCAAGGGCAACGAGCCGCTGGAGCCTTCTAACTTTGTCAACGTTTCCTGTGGATGCGCCCCCAGCTGAATATATAAAGGCTCGGGTGCTCCCAGGACGCCCTGATAACGAGATGCAAGGAGGGTTAAGGTTCCAAGTTCAGGAAACTCCTGACTTGGGAGTGCGGTAGCCGCTGACGTCCAAGTGATTTCCTTGACACCCAGCAACTCTTTATCTTTAACCAGGAATCTCAAGAACTCCCCCACCTATGCAATGCCAATGGATCCCACGGGGCTGCTGCTGCTGCTGCAAGGTCACTTGGGAATCCCAGCTCTGGGGATACTCAGAGTCAAAACTATGCCCAAGTTGCTTTAAGCAACAGTGAATGGAGTGGAAAGAAAAAAGAGGGGCCATAGCCATGACCCTCCAAGGCAGAAAAAAAAAAAAAAAGCTAATAGGCAGTGAGACTGACCAATCTCTGCGGATTGTTTTTCCGTGGGGCCACGGGCACTCCTGGCTTTCCTGGCCCCAGCAGTCCCGGGGGGCGCCGTGGCGGCAGTGGCAAGCTGCGCGGCAGAGGTGGGGTGGGGGGGCTTACCTTGTTGGAGGCCATCTCACTGACAGAGTGCCTGGTCTGCAGCGTCTCTAGCTGGTCCAGACACCAGTCCAGCTCCTCCAGGGTCTCGCTGGCCAGTTTCTGGTAGGCCTCCTCTGCGAAGAAACAGGGAAAGGGGGGCTCAGTTCTCAGGCGCTTCGCGGGGCCGCCGGTGAGTTCAAAGGGTGCCATGGTGCCGTACCCCGCCATGCTCGGACGCCCGGTGCCCGCACATGAGGGCTGTTCCTTCATAGTGCCCGGCCCCGCAGCGTCACGGCGGCCGGGGCTCTGTGAGCGGGGCGGCCGGCCTCGGGCGGGCACGGTCTCTCCAGCGTGGCGTCCGGGAGGGCGCGCCAAGTGCCGCCGGCCAACTTTGACGCGGAAAGCCCACGAGGCGACTTTTTGACGGCGGCGCAGCAAGCCGGGCTCCCAGGCACCGGAGCTCCGTTGGTGCGGGGCTGGCGGGGCTGGCGCGCACGCCCCGGGCGCCGGGCCCACGGAGGAGCGTCTGGTCCACGGCCCGGGATGCCTCGGCCTCCGGCCCCGAGGGCCTCGAAGCGAGTGAATCAGCCGCAGCTGGGTGCGCGCGGCCACCACGTTTCCTGTTTTCTTTCTCAAGTCCTGGGGCGGCGGGCGCAGCGCGGCTCCATCTCCCCGGCGTTCCGGGAACACTCCCCTTCACGCCCCTCACGGCCCGCGGCGCTGTCTGGCTCCTCCTCAACCCCCTTACAAAGAGATTCCGAATTGCCAAAGCCTGGCTGCCGCCCCACCCGCCGCGCCCCCTGCAGCCCCGCCACCTCGTCGCGGCATCACCCCCGCGCAGCCGGGGCGCCGCTCGCTTTGATGAAGCGCAGCCCGAGAGGAGCGAGCGTGCGAGTCTGTGGGGCGGCTGTGGGGCTGTCTACGCAGGGAGACCGGCGGAAAACCCGGCGTGGAGCGCCCGGCGCCCGCCTTTCGGGGTCGCGCTCGGCGCGGGCTCCAGCGGGACTCGACGGGCGGCCGCGCGCAGCCTTGCACCTGCCCGGCCGGTACCCGATGCGCCCCGCCGAGCCCGCGCCCCCCTCCATCCCGGTGGCCCCCAATGCCAGGGTTGCTGGGTCTCCTCGTGGTTTTGCGGGAGGGCCCTTTGGGCACCCAGAGGAAAGGTTGTTGAGGATCCGCGCCACCTTGCCTGATGGGGTTAGGCTTTGGGTTTCTGAGGGTTTAGCATATACCTACTTGAGGGGGGGAGGGGAATAGGGTTGTAGGAATAAATGACATTTTCTAGGAACACCTGGCTCTTCCAGTACCCACAGCTGCTTTTTACTCAGCATCAGGCTGCTACATTTTTGGGTGGATGGAGGGGTCTGGACGCTTTGGAATTCACAGATTGGACAATATGTTGCGTTTTTATAACCATAATTGCCTAAGAGTAATCTTAAAGGAAGAGCAACGTGAAGACACCACATGCAGGGCGACTTAACACGTGTCCCGCACACATGCGTTCTTTGTGGAATTGTACAAGAGCCCAGGACGACGCCCTCAATGTGCCAAGGAAGAAAAGTCTGCAAGGGTGTTTCTGCCAGGGCTAAACTGCAAACATGCGTGGGTGGGCTAAACTCCCCAGACCTTCACACCTGGAGACTTTGTAGCCATTCTGCAAACAACAGCTGATCAGACAGCGGCTCTCCACCACTCTCCCTCTGTCCATTAGCGTGGTAGACAGAAGCCACCCATTATAAAGCCTGCTCATTACCAATGAAAAGAAAGATATTGAAATGCTCTTCTCTTTCAATCGACAGGTGGGGAAGAAAGTCTGCCCTTGAAATTGAG
This sequence comes from Ochotona curzoniae, assembly GCF_017591425.1. Lineage (NCBI taxonomy): Eukaryota > Metazoa > Chordata > Mammalia > Lagomorpha > Ochotonidae > Ochotona > Ochotona curzoniae. The sequence goes on from NW_024465582.1 coordinate 28,065,715, forward strand.
ACTGTATAGACTATCAGGGACACATTTCATGGATTGAACCTCAGGCCCCCGTGGTGTTTTCCAGATAGGTTTTTATATAAATCTGTCAAGCTTTCAATAACATTTTTTTTTATTGGAAAGTCAGATATACATAAAAGAGGAGAGACAGAGAAGAAAATCTTCCATACACTGATTCACTCCCTAAGCAGCAGCAATGAAGCCAGGAGCCCCAAGCCTCTTGCAGGTCTCCCACATGGATGCAGGGTCCCAAGGCTTTGAGCCATCCTCGACTGCTTCCCCAGGCCACAAGCAGGGAGCTGGATGGGAAGCAGGGCTGCTGGTATTAGAATTGGCACCCATATGGGATCCCCGGGAGTGCAAGGCAAGGACTTTAGCTGCTAGGCTACCACGCTGGGCCCAAGGTTGCGGTCACTTTCAAAGTGTTTGCCATCTGTGCCACATGGCTTGCTATTATCTAGAATCTTAAGTGTTCGCTATTCACTTTGAGATGTTAGCATAAAATTTGTTTCCTTCAATTTGCTTCTTTTCCTCTTTCTTTCCCTTAAAATTTCTTTTGTAAAGATTGGTCTATTTGAAAGGCAGAATTACAGAGAGGAGAAGAGTGGGGGAGTCTTTTGTACTCTGATTCACTTCCCCAAATTGCCACAATGTGCGAGGCCAAAGCCAGAAGCCTTTCAAAGATTCTTCCAGGGCCCACAGGTGGGTGGGAGAGCCCAAGCACGTAGGCTAGCCTCAGCTGCTTTTGCAGGCGCATTAGCAGGGAGGCGCATTGGAAGTGGAGCAGCAGGACTTCAATCAGCACCATTATGGGTTGCCGGTGTTGGAGGGGCGGCTTAACTTGCTACAGCACAACCCCAATTCTTCTTTCTCTCTTTACGCCAACTTCTAGATATATACTTCAGGTGAACAGATAAGGGCCTACACCTTGCCAGCGCTATTCATCTTGCCAGAAGCTTTCTTTCCTTAACCAAGAGAACAAGCCTTAAGAAAGCTTTAAGTATAAAACACATCTGTAGTCCTTCCTCATCCAAGTATATAAAATGCCTGCTACAAAAATGAAACCGGGCCCGGCGCGGTGGCGCAAGTGGTTAAGTCCTCGCCTTGCAACCCCGGGATCCCATATGGGCGCCGGTTCTAATCCCGGCAGCCCCGCTTCCCTTCCAGCTCCCTGCTTGTGGCCTGGGAAAGCAGTGGAGGACGGCCCAAAGCTTTGGGAACCTGCACCCGTGCGGGAGACCCGGAAGAGGCTCCTGGCTTCAGATCGGCATAGTATCGGCCCGTTGCGCTCACTTGGGGAGTGAATCATCGGACGGAAGATCTTCCTCTCTCTCTCTCCTCTCTCTGTACATCCGCCTTTCCAATGAAAAAATAATAAAAATAAATCTTTAAAAAAAAAAACAAAAATGAAACCTTCCACACACAGGCCCTTGTAAAGCCCAAACCCTACGGATCATAAACAACCTGCCTCTGCTGTAACAGATTTTCACTTTTCAGAAAACCCCCACGTGTGAATGTTAACTACCTAGTTACCATACTGGTGGATCTGGTATGCACTTTTCCTTTATCTTCTCTATGCTGTATTAATACGAGATGCATATAACTTCTTGGACATTTTAGTTGCACATCCAGGGGGTTAAAAAACAGAGCCAGTGGGCCTGGTGCGGTAGCCTAGTGACTAAAGTCCTTGCCTTGCATGCATCCTGGGATCCCATATGGGTGCCAGTTCTTGTCCCACCTACAACACTTCCCCTCCAGCTCCCTGCTTGTGGCCTGGAAAAGCAGGAGAGGATGGCCCAAAGCCTTGGGACCCTGCACTAGTGTGGGAGGCCCAGAAGAAGCTCCTGGCTTCTAGGTTTAGATAGGCTCAGCTCGGGCCATTGCGGCCACTTGGGGAGTGAACCAGAGGATGGGAGATCTTTCTGTCTCCTTGTCTCTGCAAATCTGGCTTTTCAATAAAATACATTTAAAAACAAAATAAAACAAAAAACAGAGCCAGCGTATGTGGGATCTCTCCATGACCATCTATGCAGTCACTGGTTTCGTTAGCAAGCAGGAAACCAACTCTCCAAGGGAAGGCTTCTTGTGTTTCCGCTGCTCTGTGACCGCCTCAGAGTGCGAGCCCCAGGGACTCCCAGCGCATTCATTAAATGCGCGTCCCTACTCCCCATCTCCACCTTCACCAATTTCCCCAAGCTTTGCAGAAATGAGCAGTACAAATCCAGGTCCCAGACCTACCAGGCTGCGGCTCCACGTATCATATTTCACTCTTTATTAATTTTTTTTTTTACGTGGAGAAGTAATTCCAGGAAAGTTTCAAGCTAGTGTTTTAAGACATCTTGCATGTCAGACTCACAAGATCTGCTCTTAAAGTGATAGAAGATCCATTTTATATTTTAAGTGATAGATTAGTTATTTCACAGTCAGGACTTGGGTACAGTTGTAATGTGGCATGTAAATGTAGTTTAGCTTCTAGATCTTCTGCATACACCAGATAAAAGCGAGAACTTACAAAGAGGGCTTCGAGCTTCTACTTATGAGTAAGAATGTTACTAAGAGAGGAAGTACGTTCGGTTGATAGACTATCCAAGAAATATTGTTGATGTTGACACAGACCTGAGACTGTTACTTCTAAATTCCAAGGCAGTGGGCAATATGCTTGGCCACAGTTTTTTTTTTTTTTTTTTTTTCAGATCACTATTTAAGTTCCGTTTTCGGAATTGTGACCCCGAGTGTTCTAAGACATTGAGTAACTGACCTTTTCATCCCTAACCAAAAAGAAACAAACAAACAAAAAAATAACCTCATGTGGAGTGGCCAGCTATCCTACAGGAAATTGAGTCACAGCCCCCAAAGAGTACACCTAATGTCATCTAGAGCTAGCTAGCAGGACAAAAACAGCGAGGCGGTGACTTTAAGATTTCACCTAGAACACACACTGCATTAATAAAATACCTTCTCCACTTTCACTGGCTGCCAGGAAGTAGTATACATTGTGGCCTGACTTCAAAAAAAGTAGGAAAACTTTGCTTTCTGTTTTTATCAGTCTCTAATGTTGCTAAGTCAAGGAACTCCAAGGTGGAACACATCCAAGTCAAAACTATTGGCTAAATTCTGTGAAGGTTAGCAGGAGGGCTGTGGAAAAACAGCTTGAGCCTTTGGAAGTCTCTCCTGCAGCCACATCCGTTTACTTCAACACACCCTTGAACTAGGCAACACCCGTGAGTCTGCTCAGGGTCTCCGGTGAACAGGCTGTGCTCAGCTCCTGCCGGCCAGTGCTTGGCTTCCGTCACTGTGATGTACTCAAGGGTTCCCCTGACACAGGACCTGACACCGTGCCAGGAGCTCCTGGAGAAGATGCTGAAGCAGCAGCTTCCCTTACTTAGCAAGGGGGGAGAACTCACTGCCTCGAAGCCATCACAGTTAGCTGGAGGTGGAGGTCGTCCGCTTGTGGAATGGGCAGCTCTGCCAGCTCACCCATAGCTCACAGGGCTGCTGGCATTGGAAGGCATAGAAAACTCTGTCCAGGATGTGGAACTATAGGGAGGCTGGTTCCTTGCCAGTGCTGGAAGGACTGAAGGCCTGTACAAGTGTCCCAATTCCTAGACATTTCTTACTTTGGACACCGTTCACTTAGCCTTAATTAAAAAAAAATCATAATAAAAATAATAACAGTGATTCAGATTGGTCGTAAAATGACTTCATGAAGTAACTCCTAAGAACAAATACTTACAGCCAATTCTGCTTTCTCCTCTCCTATCCCCACTCAAATTCCCAGTCACTTCCTAAGGAAAGGGTTGCCAGGATCTGAAGCAGGCTAGAACTGGAGGAAATGTTTTGTTGTTGTTTGTTTCACTGCGGGTTACTTTGAGCTACTGACTCTCTGCCTTTGCTGTAGCTTTTAAAGGAGTTGTGCAAGTTAGCTCTAACTTCTGCTGACTTCACTTTTTTCCTCTATACATTTTATCTGATGGGAAATACATGAAGGTCTTGGATCCTCTTTCGGTGTTTACATGCAACAGGTTCAAGCAGAGCTTGCCAGTGGCAAGCAGCTCTCATTTCCAAGCAGATTTCTGGAACCATGTGCTTGTTTGGAAGTCTTTACAAAAATCTTACAAAATATATAGAATTTCACTGGATAATTCAAAAACCGTCCAAAGGGATGATGTCTTTTTTTAAAATCTTCCATTATCTCTATTTTCCCCCTCCAGTGCTGCCTGTAGCTCTAGTATATTTTAAATGAAATACACACAGGATTGGGTTTTGCTGACTTCTTTCCCAAACAATAACAACATTCATGTAGCTCCAAGGATGCATCATGTCCTCTAGTAGGATCTGCAGGAACAACATGAGTCAATGCAAGTGTCCCTTAGCGAAGGAAAGCAGAGGAGGTGATCGCTACGCTCAGCCCCCATAGCGCTCCGCAAGAAGCAAGCACATGGGCTTTGAGACCATCAAAAGGGACTGCTTAATCCAGAAGTAGATCAAGCTAAGACTGAGTCTAAAGCACAAAATAACAAGGGGTGGGAAGGATTTCTAAGACCAATCTGGTGCAAATAAGAACCTCTGATCATTAAGATATGTATGCATTTGTGTCTTGAAAACAGAACTGCCAGGAGTAGAGCCTGGCTCAGGGAGAAAGAGAAGGGAGACATCCTTACACACAGGCCATGGAAGCCTTGTCAGGCACCTGCAGATAGATACTTTGCATTGTATTTTAGTGTTTTTCGACGTGTAACCTCATCATAGATGGAAAATTCTAGAGATGTGCAATAAATGGAATGAAGGAGGCAAGATGAAAGCCAATGAGACCATTATTTTTGTTCATATTATTCCTAGTATGAAATCAAATACTTTAGACATCATTTACTTCTATGGTAGTTACACATATGTGACAGAATTTCTATATGAAGATCCTTACTTATGGGCATATGTTCCCAAGATAATGTCACATATGAATAGAAAGACTACTTAGGGTAACCTGAAGGAGGCAGACTTCTTTAAAAGTAAAAAACCAAAAAAAAAAAAAAAAAAAAAAAGACGAAAAAACCCTCACAATTTGGGCATAGTAGGTCCAGCCACCAGCTGCAGCACTGCCATTCCACTATAGTTACTGGTATGTGGCCCAGCTACTCCAATTCCAATCCAGCTCACTGCACATGTGCCCAGGAAAACCAGCAGAATTTGGCCTGAGTAGCTTGTCCCTTGGCACCCACATGGGAGACCTGGAAGAAACTCCTGGCTCCTGGCTTCAACCTGGCAAAGGCTCCCTGCTAATGGAGCCATTTAGGAAACGAACAAGTGGATAGAAGATCAATCTCTCTTCCTGTCTCTCCTTCTCTAACTCTGCCTTTCAAATCTTTAGAAAACAAGTAAGAAAAACAGTCAAAACAACAACAACTACAACTGCAAGAACATGCCTTTGAGGGGGACGCTGAGCACAGCAGTTGAATTACTGCTTGGGATGCTGGCATCCATATCAGAGCACCTGTGTTTGAATCCCCATCTGCTTCCAGCTCTGGCTTCCTGCCAATGACCACCTAGGGAGGCATCAAGAGATGGCATAAATAATTGGGTTCCTGCTACACCTGCTGGGAACCTGGACTGAATTCTGGGTTTCTGGTTATTGGAGCCCCAGAAGTGAACAAGCAAATGGAGAGAGAGCGTCTGCCTTGAAGATAAGTTGAAAGTAAAAAAAAAAACAAACAAAAAAACACAACAAAACAAAACACAACACAACAAACCAACAACAAAATCCCTACAACTGTCTAGTCACTGAATTTTTAATCATACAGTAATGAGATGGAAAGAAACCAAAACTGTATTCACCAGGATTTCTTTTATGGAATGTCTGTCTGCAAGAAAGTGATAAGGCAAGTCAGGCCAGCAAGAAAAAACTTTGGGGAACTGCCGTCAGTGGTACTGTTCTCTGCATCTTTACATAGCAAAGGGGGAAATGCCAGTGACAATGCTGTTGACACCACAATCTCAGATTTCCGGGTCTTCAGAACTGGGAGCAAAAATGTTGGTTAGGTCGCTTAGTTCACGCATTTTGCTATGGTTACCTGAGTTGACTAAGACCAATACTACAGCTTTGCCATTGATATTCAAGACAGACCATAACTACCCACAGGTTTAGATCAATATAATTTTTCTTCCTAACTCATATTTCAACAGCATAAGACTAAAGAGAGTATCGAAGAATGATGATGAAGAAGCTTTTGTCTGGGCGAGTTTCAAAAAAGTGGCATATAATTTGCAAGAAGACTTTAAAAAAAAAACTACTAGAAATATGTTCCTGGTTTTCCTAATTTTGTTACAGTCTTAAGGATCAGTTTTATTTTCAGTGGAGGACTTGGAGGAAAACACCTGTGTTTCCAACCTTACTCTCCTGTTTCTGAAACGGAGTTATCCAAGCTGAGCATGGCTTGTAAGCTTAGCTGGATGGAGTCGGTGACTTTTTGTAGAATGAACTCGAGAACTGATCTCTTGCTATGAATGTTCCCATGCAATAATGTGAAGCAGAAATTCTGTAAGTTTACCTCAATCTTAGGCCAGCTATTGAAATGTTATACTTGGAAATCAGATAATCTTAGAAATAATGTTATTGATCATTGGGAAATCTTAGGGTATATTTACATTCACACAGAATGCAAATCTCTTCCCCTGTCTCAAGCATATTCCATCGAACAAAAAAAAAGTGCACAAAAGTTCACAAAAAAGTGCTATGCAAACTTCTTCCTACTTACTGTTATTTTAAAATTTTATTTATGTAAAAGGAGCAAACGTCATGTATTTCATAAGTCCAGCTCTAAGAACACAAGGATACTTCCCATTCTAATCTCCCTTCCCTCCTCCCTCCTTACCATCTTCCCATCTCCTTTCTAATTTTTCCTTTAATTTTTGCAGTGACATACTTTTCATTTACTTCATAATCACCAGCTTTATTCTCAACTAAAAGAAGAATCCAAGAAGTGGTAAACAGAAAAAAAAAAAACCAAAAAACCACTGTTCCGCAAATATAGAGAAGAACTGTAGATAAATCTCAATACATTTTTTTTTTGTGCTCTCTATATTAGTTATCACAAATCACAGAAAACATAAAATATTTGACTTTTGGGGACTGGCTTATTTCACAAAGCATAATGGTGTTACCATTTTCTCTAACACAAGGACTTTTACAGCTGCCTTTTTAACACCTGTCTAAACTAGTTTCATTCGCTATCCCATCTAAGATTACCCTTCATAGCCAATCTTGCTTGGGAATAAATGGATCACACCTGGACCCAATTCTGTCTATGGCTTTTGTTACATCACCTTTCTAGGCCTTTCTATGTGTCTTCAGGACATGTCTGACACTGAGAGATAGCCCACTAACACTTCTAAGTGAATCATTAAGCCTGATGGCTTTCTAACAACTATTTCTTCTCAAGGAAGATCCATGCTGAAATTCCGTGCTGGGTTTGGTTCCCCAGATATTTTTATCTCTTTATTTTTCAAGTGGAACATTAATATTGAAGGTATTTCAACATCCATAAAGAATGATCTTTACAAAATAAGATGGAATTTCAGAAGGATGCATCAACACACCCGTAGGAATTCTGGGGAAAACAGGTGAGTCCTACTGAGATCAGAAAGATGGATTCCCCAAGCAGACTAAAAGGGGTAGAACAGCTGAAATTCCTCCCCACACTCCCTGCTCTAAGGTCAACTCACTCTGCAGAGCTCATTTCTATTTTTTAACACCAACATTTAAAGCCCCATTTCTCCCTCAGTATCACAAGATACAATACTCCCTCACTCACCAGCATGGACACTACTCCATTCCCACGGTTACAATCCCATCCACTCCACCTACACACACAGGCACACTCTGCTGGAGGTTCTCTTTCAAACAATCTAGATAGTTGGATTCCAGACTTTTGTCAAATCTTTCCCTAGAATATGACTTTCCTGCTTTAAAAATTCTTCCTTAACCTTTGTAATTCCCAGCCACATTATATCGCGGATCCATTTTCACCACACATTTTACACGATTCCCTGCATACCACGCTGCCTTATACACACGGTTATTTTTCATCTCCTGATCTTTGTCCCAGCTTCTCACTTAGCAGGAGTCACGTCTTAGGGTCTGCATATAAACTGGACTTTGCGGGTAGGTATAACAGATGATTCCTTGTACTTGAAGGTACAAGTGCGTCCAACCTTTTTCAAAGTCTAATGAATCTTGTGAGGATCAGATACAAACATCCCCAGGGACTCTGAATTTTAATTTTATTTACCCAGGTTTTGTCATTTTCAAAGTATTCATACATTTGCCTGGATTCTCTAAGAAACCCAGGATGGGGATTCTTTCCTGAATGAAAAGGAGAAAGTGGTTGTTTCAATCAACACTGTTCCCTGAATTTTTTATTCAAAATTTATATTCCCGTTGTCTTCTTTCCTTGTTACACTTTCTCATAAGTGTCTGTTTAGCATTTATGCCTTTCTCACTGTGAATTATTTAAAGGAAAGCAAAGAAATAAAGGTCTAGTTAAGAAAACATACACAACAAGCTTTTGTAATATCACTATGATCTTTAAACAGGTTATGAATAGAGCCCTAGAAGGTAATTTTTTTCAATTTTTAATCTAGTTACTTGTGTTACAAGGAGCAAAGGGATGACAGGGTATATTGATCTACCAAGAAACCAAATTTCTTGAGTGTCCGTGCATCAGGTAACTAATTTTAGAGTTTAAGATTAGAAGCACTATACCTCCAACAACAACAGAAATATTCCTGCCACTAATATATACTGAGCTTACCTGCTTGTGTATGAGCTGGTTCCATGCACAAAGTTAAATGACATAAATGGGTTTCACAGTTATGGAAGAGCAATAGGTAGATTTCAATTACAAGCAAAAGAAAAAAAAATCTGAAACATGACATAAGAATCCGTAGCTTCCCATAGGAGGCAGTATGACAGATGAGGAAAACTTGAGAAACATCCAGAATTCAAAGTCCAACTTTTCAGTATTGTGCTAATTGTGTTACCTTGAATTAAATGCTTGGGTTCATTATGCAAGTTGGGAAAACGGGGTTATATGGAGAATGCATGAGGAAATGAATGCAAATTGCAAAGAGCTGTACCTGACTTAGAGTTGGTACTCAGTTAGTAGTAACTCTTCTCTAGCTGACACTGAGGTGCAGCGGGCCAAGCAGAAGCTCAGGAAGCCAGCATCCCATATCAGAATGCCAGTTGCTCTACTTGGATCTTGCTTCCTGCCAAAACGCCGGAAGGCAGTGGAAAATGGCTTAAGTTCTTACACCTTTGTCACCTATGTGAATGACCTGATTGGGGTTTCTGGCTTCAAGCTTTGGTCTCTCCTAGCCCAATCAAGGGAATTAATCAGTGGATAGAATCAATCAATATCTCTCTCTCTCTTCCCCTTGCTCCTTCCCTCCTGCTTCCTACCTCTTTTTCTCTCCCTGACACTCTTTGAAATAAATAAATAATCTATTTAAAACAGCAACTATCCTGAACCATTGTACAAAATTCTTTAAACCAATCAATCTGCAATAAAATGCTTAATACATAATGGCTTCCTTCTGTTATAGTTCCCCCCCCCCCCCGCCATGATTTGGTTCCATAGGCACAGGGATTTCCCTTTCCATCCTAACACTTAGTATTTTCCCAACCAGCACTATCAGGTCTCAAGAACGAACTGGGTGCTGATCTGAATGTGAGTAAAGACTACATCTAGAATATCCATCAGAAGACCACACTGACCCACACAAAGTCACAACACAAAAAAACTACATATAAGATATGGCATCGGTTATTGGAAGATCATCACTTGCTATGAGGCTAATGGGAAGATTTTTTCAAACATTTCCCAAAGGATATGTCAATGAACGTAATTCCTCTAAGATTATCCTTGCTTATGGAGTTTTATGACCAAATAAACTTGGAAAATATTGTATATGCAGTCCATTTGCATTATGAATGGATATGAATATACCAAAATTTAGTAAATCTTTTTAAAGTCTATTTAATTTTGGAAAGCTTTTTCATGCACCAACTAGCACATCTTGAATCATGCTCCTATGTCACATACCTAAATCTACTTCTCTGGTGATTCCAATATATAGTCTGTAGGTTCCCACATGTTCACATGTTTGCATTCTTCATTATTAACGTTTTCTTTTCTTTCCTCCTTTGTATACTGTTGAAAAAATGTTCAGAGGGTAATCCCACTCCTCTCTCTGTCTCTCTCGTGCAAAAAACAGAGCAGTCCAAAAATTCATACATATTTATTAAGCCTCTCTGATGTGTTGGTTGCTCTGAAATGTAAGAACATGAAAGATTCAGTGGCCTGGACCTGGGAAAGAACTTACAATATCCTGCTGAGAAAAATCAGATTCATGATCAACTGCTGCCTGAAAACAGCGTAGGGTAACATATAAATCATTCAGATGGGGAGTGCTACTGTAGTTCAGAACAAAGAGTGGGAGCTATGGTCCATTGCAAAGTCCCAGCAAGAAGAGGAACTTGGATACAGGTCTTCAATTGAGACTGGTTTGGATGGTTATGGGAGGATTGTTACCTGACATTCTCTTTAGGGAGAAGAAATGTCTAGAGCCTGAACAAGAGTAATGTTATGTGGGCAGTAAATGGCTTGGATGGAGCAGGGTGGAGAAAGGAAGTAGCCCTGAATACTTCAATGTGTAGCCTCAAGCTAATGGATATTGTGGGAATTGGTTAAGTGCACTGATAGCCCTGAAGAGTAAAACGAAGAAGAGAGAAAGAGGAAAATTAAAAAGGCATTGTCACAGTCTAGATGCATACCTATAAGCAGCAAGTTTTTGGAGATATCCATTTGCTGATCTACTGAAGGCTACAAGCGATAGAAAGAGTATGAGCTTGGGACCCAAGGTTCAAACACTGACTATACAATTCAATAGCTATGTGGCAAACTTGGGTAAACTATCTTCCGTATACTCCAGTTTTCTCTTTTGTAAACAGGTCTAAAAATACATCCCCTGGGGCTGGCATTGTGGTAAATTGGATAAAGATGTGACCTTCAATGTCTGCATGCTATATGGCAGCCAATTCCAGTACCAGCTTCGCTGTTTAAGTTCTGTACTAATGTGCGGGGGGGTGGGGGGTGGGGGAGGGAGCAGCAGACAGTGATCCAGATACTTGAGCCCCTACACCCATTTGGGAGATCTGTATGAAGTTTCTGGCTTCTAGGGTCTGCCAGGCTCAGCCCTGGCCATCACAGCCTTTCGGGGAGTGAATCAGTAGATTGAAGATCTTTCTGCCCCTCCTTCTTTCTTTGTAACTCTGACATCCAAACAAATAACTACTTTAAATAACAAAACACATTTCTTAGTAGGTTGTTCCCAGACCATGTTTGTTTTGTAAAGATTTATCTATTTGAAAGGTAGAGATAGAAAGAGAGAGTGTGCCTTGGTCAGCTGACTCACTTCCCAAATGACAATTACAGTCGGGACTGGGCCATCCTGAAGCCAGGATCCAAGAAATTCTACCAGGTCTCCTACATGAGAGGCAAGGGCCCAAACACTGGACCATCCTATCCTGCTTCCCCAAGCACATTAGCATGGAGCTGGATCAGAAGTAGAAGAGCCAGAATTCCGGCAAATGCTTACATAGGAAGCTGGCATTGCAGGAGCCAACTTTAACTCAATACCTCACCACACTTACCCCTTATCTTATTTCCATTTTAAGACTAATCTAAAAATCATGTATGCATTGGTTAACTTACATGATTTGCAAGAAAATTCATAAACATTAATGAAATCTATTGCATGTAACACATAAGAGATAGATATAATACATAGGAGAAGCACATCAGAGCAATCCATCATCTCATGTGAAAATACAATCAAAATTAGCAAAATAATCTTGGAAACATTTTTGGTAGTAGCAATAGCAGTCTCTGTCTCTGAAAATGAACACAATTAGCAAGAGTGTCGATGGAACCTATACTACCTTAAACTTGAATCTTTGCAGGACACAAGATGCATAATCATGTATTTTGTTTTTTTCACAAGTCTAGCTTTTAAGAATATATATCATTCCACAGCAATCTGCATAATTTTTGCCACAGCCTTATCTTATAAGCAAACATTTTTGTTGTTGTTAGTTATTTCAAAGCCACCTTGAAAGTGTCCTTTCTTCACCCGCTTTGTTCCCAATTCTTTGTTCCAGCAAATGAAGATCATGGGGAATCAAAACTCCTGTGCCTTTAAAGCCCCAGATCCTACTCATACAAAAGTTTGGGGGAAATTAAATGAGATGAGGCCAAGGCTGGTACACTTTTCTTGACAATGAGCCATAGTAAAATATATACACTATGCTGTCGCTTGAGATATTTGCTTAAAACAGGAGGTAAATTGAATAGTATTATTAATTACACGTATTCTGTTGTCTGGAATACTAGTGTGGGGTCATGGAAAGACTCCTTGGATCAAAAGGTGGAGATTCCTTCCCTGGTTTCAGAAGCTACTCAGGAATGATCTTGGCCAAATGATCCCAGCTGTTCCTGGACCAACTGGACCCCTAAGTGATATACTAGGAAGAATGTGGGCTGAACAAAAATATCTGACCCTGAAGACCTGACAATAGCCTATGTGCTAATCAATCAGGGAACACTATTTCCCAAAGACCACCACTTCCTGAAGACCACAGAGCAGGGGAAGTAGAGGGCATTTTATGTGGTGCTCCACTTGCAGACCGTAGTGCTGCATATCTATGACTTCAAGTCTAGAGTGGCTGCCCCAGAAATGAATCATCACCGAGATGTGCAAAGAAAGTCATACACTCTGTGGTTGAAGCATGCATGAAAGGTGAGTGAAGCTTCCTGAGAGGACCCAGGTTCCTGCAGCACAAGAATTCTTCCCCTACTTTCCACATTTCTAGCATGGAAATCTAGGCTTGAGGGAGAGGAGGAAGAAATCTACAACCACTGGAGCAAAGGAGGAAAGAATGGCTGAGTTTCCAAAAATGTAGAAACTCAACTAACTAGGTGATGAAAACAGCCAGAAGATGGCATTTTAAAAAGATAATAGGGCAATTGAGGGAGGCAGAAGAGAAACAACTGTGGGTGCTACAGAAGGAAATAAAAATAATCCAGCACTTTTGAGAACATGATTCAATTTACAGCTTCAGTTCTCCACTTGTCCTGCTGCTACCTGTTTTTCCACCACTCCACAGCCTGGATGGACCCTGTGGCTGAACATTTAACTGTGATGTCATCAAAGCAGAGACCACTGCTAGCATACTTTTCCTTTGGGTGGCACTTAAATTTACCCTGCTTTGTTAGATGCAGCTCTGACTACCTCGAGCCTTTCTTAAATATCTGTTGGGCTATTCTAGGCCACAGAGGGATCTTACATGGGCTGAAATTTGCAATAAGGTAGGCTTCATGCTAGCCTGAGCATCTCTTAGAGGCTCATTAACTTAAAGGGTCCTCAAATTATTGATCCAATGAAAGAAGCAGATCTTTTCAACCCTCATCCTGAATCTCTGTCTTGGCTACTTTGATCAGAACAACTCAGGTGGTAGAAATGAGTTTTCCCAGTAGTAAAAATATTAAGATAGGAGTTCGCCACACAAGGACTCCTGGGTCAAAAGAGCCTCGATTTTAGCATACGTGCTCCCGAAGCGAGCACAAAAGAGCCCAAGAATATAGTCTAATCAATCTGCTTATTTCACCACATTGTCTAGCTTGACTACATGAAGGGAAAAGATCCAGGTGGCCAACTAGCAGGGCTTCCCTCTAAAGATAGACTCTGGCAAATGCTGTTTGATGCATGACAGCGAATCAAAAGTTAAGCCTTCAGGTCATGACATCACTAAGCAATCTACCACTATGATTTGTTTTCCACTAGACTGAATTTCTCCAGAGGTAGGTCCATATTGAATTCATCTTTTGGCATCTGGTGTTACACATGAACTGTCAGCGTAGGTCTCCAATGAATATTTGTCAAATTGGACTGAATTGATCACCCATGGAACATTGTACTTAGTAAGACTACTTTCTGTAATGTTCTTAAAGTTTCTTTAGTGTGTGAACATTTCAGTGTAGGTGGAATATGCACGTGGTTCGGGGGCTAGTAAACTCACACTTTGTGTAATCCCAGGATTAAAGTCATTTTTCTGCTGAAATAGGAAAATCTCCAGTAGTAAACCCTTTCACTAATTTTCTCTTTTTACAGACCAACAGAGACTTTTGTTCTCCCTTTGTGATGGATAATCTTACATTAATTTCTTTAGGTATTGATTGCTCGTACACCCCACAAGGCCAGGTGTACATGTGCAATTAGGAAAACCATTGATTTCACTCTAAAAATGGTCTTTGGATACTGAGTCACATGGCCAGCCTATGAATGGGAAAATTAGCAGCTGCCCAACTTCATCCTCTTTAGAAGTTTAGGTTCTACACCCTGCCCAGTTACCACATTCACTCCTAAAACAGAAAAGACCCTTCTTTAGACACATTCTTGATGAAAACATTTCAGTTCTCTAAAGTCAAGTCTTTGCTTTTATCTTGGATCTCTTACACACCTAAGAAACCAGAAACAAATAATCCCAAATAAATAGATCCTTAGATTTTCTGAAATCTAGAAGATAAATGAATCATCACTGAGATAACCAAAGAAAAGCCAATGCGCTCTATGGTTGAAGATTATGGTTTTTCATTTGAAAGCTCTAGTATTAAACTCAAGTTTCTCAGGTTAAATCTCACTATAGAAGAGGTAGCTTATTTTGTCAAAACGAAGGCCCTTTAACGTGATCCGGAATAAATGGACAGATAAAAATTAAAACATGGCTGATCAAGATAATCAGCAAGCTCACTTCATTCCAACAATAATAATGGCGATTTAATGGATTCTTTTTCTTACTGGGATGCAATTGTCCTTGGCTTTAATTTCTTGTAATGATGGAAGAAATTCAATTACTTCATAGATTTGGAAACATTTGGCTACATCATGCTTTGGTGTTCCCATAAATCCCATTGGAAATTAAATCAGTCCCGTGATCGCTCATTCTCTATTTTGCATGGCATGTTTGCCTCGTGCCAGCAATAACCATAACCTTGTCTACCTTAATCCAAGACACTGCCATAGAATTAAAAGAAATTCCCTTTCCCATCCCTCTCTTCTCAGATCTCCCTATCTGTAACTATCAAATTTTGGCATGCTTGCCAACGCACAATCTTGTTAAAACAAGCCACATAGCTTTTCATGTGAAACTTTGGGTCAAAATGTGCCTGTGATTCAAATTTAAATGAGAGCAAGAATTGATGAGAACATGAAGAGCAGCAGTTTGAAGAACCTCAACTACCTTTATTTTGTGCTCCTGGGTTCTCCTTCCGCCTTTTACAGATGAACAGGCATGCTTTGTCATTCTGCATTTATTGCTCTATGACATTAAACTGAATTAGTCCAGAATATTTTATTATTATTAGGTCTTTAATCATGGTAGATAAAATTTCATAGCAGAAATTCACTCAACTTCTCTGCATATTGTAGTTAATAGGATCACAGGGTAGAGATTATACTATACATTGCAAATAGAGTACTACAGTCTGATGCTACATGTGAGAGTATTCAAGTTCATAAAAATTTTAAGATATTTTGGTACATTTATGTAATTCATGAATTTTTAAAGAACATATGCTTTCCAATAACTTACTGAGTACCTCTATTTAAAATACATTCACAGGGCAGGCATTGCGCCCCAGTACAATAAGCCATCACTTGGATGCTTGTGTTATATATCATTAGAGTCCTGCTTCCCATCCAGCTCCTTGCCAATGTGACTGCAGAATAGTGGATCACAGTTCAAACACTTGAGTTTCTGCCAATCATGTGTGAGACCCAGACAGAGCTGTTGCAGCCATGTAGCAGAGAAAACCAGTGGATGGAAGAGATCTCTTTGTCTCTCCTATGCCCCGCCCTGTCTCAAAATCAGGAAGTAAAGAAATAAATACATTCATAGCCAGGCATTGTGGTGCAGCAGCCTAAGATAATGTTTGGGATACCTGCATCCAATAGTGGAGTGCCAGTTTGAGTCCAACTGGGGAGAAGCTACTGATGGGCACAAGTATTTGGGACTCTAATACCCATGTGGGAAGTCCAGATGGAGTTCCTGGCTCCTGGCCTCAGCCTGGCCCAGCCCCAGCTTTTGAAGGCATTAGGGGAGTGAACCAGTGGATAGAAGCTCTCTCTCTCTCTTTTATAAATTTTATTTTTTATAATGATTACATAGTTGAATCGGGTGGAAAGGATCGAGGTTTAGGGAAAATCGAGCGAACTCACTGTTTCCAAATTTGCTATTTCTTCCTGTTGTTTCTTGGGGGAAGGGGAAAAACAAAGGGGGGAACCAATCATGACTTTCCACACTCTGCCTCTCTGTCTTACCTCTGCCTATGTTACAGTACCTTTCATACATAAATTAACTGCTTTCCAAAAATAAAAAGTAAAGGATGAAATGCGTGCAGCATTATTAACAGGCAATCTCATGGCAGAGACTGCCAGCCTTCCCCTAATATTAACACTTTTCCTTATCAGTTGCATTGAAGTTCAGCTAAATATATGACTACTGTGCCAGATGTTCCACATACCTAAGTTCTGGTAAGTGTATTGGCAGTAGAAGTGTTGCATGGAGGTTTCAAAACTTCTCTTAAATGATATATGACATATATTTTTTGTCTGCCTATCTTTTTTCTTTCCTACTGGTTGAAAGGTGAATTTGATGGCTGATGACAAAGCAGCCATATTTGGCCATGAGTTGAATTGAAGTTCAGAGTCCACACATAACAAAGTAAACAGATAGATGGATTCTTGTCCTCAAAGACACTACAGAATAATGCTGCCACATTAGTGTGCTGCATTGCCCACTTCCAGATTTTAGCATGAAAGAAATAGTCATATTCTCTTGTTAAAGTCACTTCTTATCTGCTGATTCACTTCGCAAATGCTCACAACATCTGAGCTGAGGGAAGCCTAAGCTAGGAGCCAGGAACTGTATAAGGGTCTCCTGTGTGAATGGCAGGCTCCCAAATACTTGGACCACCTTCCACCTCCTTCTCTGGCACATTAGAAGACAGCTGAAACAGAAGTGGAGCAGCTGGGACTCAGGAGCACTCCCACAGGAATGCAATGTTCAGGTGGTGGTATAACCTGGACCACAATGCCACCCCAAGCTACCTCCATTTAAAATGTCTATATTTATTGCCAGATGCAATTCCAAGTAATGCACTGATCAAAAGAAACTCTTATTCTTTCAGGATTCGGAATGACAGCTTAATCTTAACCAAATTGTGTTCACATAGGCCAGCTGAGTTATGGGTATAGGATTACTGGTTTCCATCTTACTGTGAGTCAAAAGCATTACACAGTAATAGATTATTAGCTAATAGCTTGTTCCAGAATTATCTGAGAGTGATCTTTAGAAAACCTGCCAAAAAACCTTATAAAGACCACTTTGGAGCTCCCGGTAGATTTCAGATATTTGTCTTGTTAGCTTGACTTGGAAGTCAGTCTATCCTGGAAGGCACTGTGATGAACCAAAAAGTAGTGTTTCTGCCACGAAGAAGAGCCTTGACCTCATTCTTTTATTTCCCCAGGCTCCCTGTCCTACTCATTTATTATACACTCAACCACAGTGATGTTGACACAGATCTTCATCCTCAACAGTCCCTGAAACACTGTGTATGCTAAAGCACCGAGAGTTGGAAGGTCTTTCCAAAATGACTTTTTTCAATCATTTGTCCTTGAAAGTTTATGTTCTATCCTCCAGTGACAGGGATTGCTCCTTGAAATGTTCAAACTGTCCCTCCGCTAGCAATTGAGTTCTTCCTTTTAAAGCCAAGTACCTGTTGTCAAAATCAAGGTACAAAGGTATTAGAGCGTCATATTTTGAAATTCAAAGGCAATCAGATGTTTGCTCTCTAGATGCAGTTACCTAGAAAAATGTGTCTGTTCTTGTGAGGGAGAGAGTCTGAGGCTTGGAAGAGTTTGAGGATAGGTGAGCCTTTCTTCCAGGTGGTTCAGAGAGGAAATACTCTGTATGTGCCTGTGTGTACACATGTGTGTGCACAGAGAGAAAGAACAAGAAAGCAAATGAGGTAGATTTTTAATATTTGGCAAATCCAAGCGACAGCTATGCATGAGCTCTTTGTACTACTCACCAATCTTTTCAACGTGTTTGAAAGTATTTCCGAATAAAACTTTTTTTAAAAGTTAGCCAAAAAATGATCATGAATTAGTTGACTCATGATTCAATTCAGTACTCTTCTCTGCTCATGAGGACACACTACATATACATGTTGGCTCAGGTGAGTGGCACTGCCTCCCTTCCCCCTTTTATTTTTGGCTACATCATGAGTGCTAGCACTATACACAAGAGTAAAATGCAGTCTTCTAATTTATTCATGTCTTCAAGGTCCAAGTAACTCTAAGAGACTTTTAAGACAATGGTTTCAAAGCTATGATGTGATGTCATTCCTTATAAACAAGACTGCCCTTTTGTCCTTTCAGATTTGATTGAAACTGATCCATAGAGTCCGACTACCTGAGAACACATCCTCAAGAAAGACAGCAGAGGCACATTGCCCAAACCACAGGCTAATGAAAACTTGGCCCAAAATGACTACTCTGGACTCAAAAGTGCTGATGAACACAACAAACTGTGGAAGATGTATGATTTGTTTTGAACACATTTACTATGATTGATGTCCCAAATTTGGCAAGTTAATTCACTCCCAGTAGAGATGAAAGCTTCATTGCCTCGCCTCTTTCAACATTCCTTTTGAGATAGGTTTCTCTCTTATTGGCCAGTGTACAAACAAAGCACTTATATTTGCAGCATAATAAATTCATTAGCTATACTACTGGATCAGTAATGCTGTACATAATATTCCTACGTCAATGAGAGCTCTTAAAATTAAATTTCCTAATTATAATACTCTTTAGAAATTTTCCTTCAGGCTACCTGACTTCAAGACATGGGACAAGTGTCAACCAGTAATTATCCCAGTAACTCACTGAGATGGGTCATGGTCAAGTCCAGGGTCAAGTTGGGAAGTGCTCTAATATGATTGACAGGTACTATAATCTATGTATGTGACATAAAACAGCCATAAGTTCACTCAAGGCATCCTATGCGTCAAGTTTTTGCGACGTTCAAAATCAAGCCAATTTAATTTACTGCCTTTAAAACACTAAAAGATAAAAATGAAGCTAATTTATTTGGCAGGGTCAGGGGTGTTGGGAACAAAAAGGAAGAAAGTAAAAATAAGAATAGGCCTTTCTACTTCTTTAGCATGAGACTTAAATCCCAATTTTGCAATGATGGATATCACACAGAAAAACAAAAAGGGCAGTGAAGAATAAATGGATTCTGAGGAAGGGCTGATTAAATTAAAGTTTGGCCTGCATGGTGCCCAGAATTTAGGGATTTGCTTTATTGTGGCTGTGGCTACTGTATTAGTTAAGTAAAGAAATATGAGAGAAAATGTTTTGTTTTGGTACCCACTGGAAAGAAGAAAATGGAGGTAGGGAGGATAGGAAATAGAGAGAGAGAGAGAGAGAGAGATAAAAATCTACATTTAAAATCTCAAAGTATGCTGTTTCATGCACTTTTGAAATATGTAATTTTGCCAACACATATTGGAATTTTTATTAAAAAAATTTTTTTAATAATCTGGTAGGCCAACTAAGAGAAACCATTGTTGCTTCCAAGCACCCTCAGAGTGTCCTAGCAAGCTCTCCTCAGCCCATTGTGTGCTGGATGGACCACATGGGCCCCTAAAACAAAACACATAGCCCTGATGCTGGGCTTGGTAAAGTGTCCTCCTTGTCAATAAATCATCTCTTTTGATTTGCTTATCAAATAACATTCTGAAAATATGTTTAAAACATCAGTAATCCTTGCATTAATATACTCTTAAAACTCAAAATGTTCTTTGCTTGTTATGCTTAAGATTTCCTTTATTATATGCATAAATATTCTGACTTCTGAGAACAGGAGGAGAGATTTAGCTGTAGAACTGTCCAGAGGGTTCTCCGCTTTCAAAACAGGAAATAAAGTAAAACAATAATCATAATTCTTTGTTATACACCCAAAAGAACCAAAAGCTGAATCTTGACGAGATATTTGTACTCCTAAGTTTATTGCAGTTTTTTCCCCTACAACAACATTAAAGATATTGAGAAAACCTGAATGCCCACAAAAATAATGAAAAATGTGTATTTATATTTTTGTATCTCATGGAATATTATTCAGCCTTTAAAAATCAGTGTCTGCACTTTGTAATAAATGACACAGATGAATGTAGGAAAGACCGTACGAAGTGAAACAGCACACAGACACACACACGCACACACACACACCCACACACACACATGCTAGGGCTTGCACCATGGCATAGTAGGTTAAGCCTCTGAGGTACCAGCATCTCATACAGGAGGCTGATCGAGTTGGGCTGCTCCACTGCAATCCAGCCATCTGCTAACGGATTGGAAAGGAGAAGATGTCCTAGGTCCTTTGCCCCCTTACACTATGTGTGAGACAGGGGAAGAAGCTCCCGGCTCCTGGCTTTGTACCAGCCCAGCTCTGGCCATTTGCCCAGTTGGGAAGAAATGCAGCAGATGGAATATCTCTCTTAGTCCCTCCTTCTCTCCCTGTAGATCTCCCCTTCAAATAAAGACAAGTTAAATCTTTAAAAAATCACATGACCTTGCATATACATGTACTCAAAAACAATCAATCTCATAGAAACGAAAGAAGAATGGTAGTGACCAAGGATTCAGAGTGGGAACTGGGAAGTGACAAGATATTGGTTAAAAGTATACATTTTCAGTGTTACAAGGCAAGTTCTATAGATACTTGGTAACATAGCAAATATGATTAACAATGGATTAACTTACAAACATGTGAAATGCTATTATCACAAAAAGCAAAGGAGAGAGAGAAACAAACCTTTGCAGTTGATAACTGAGTTTATGACACGAATTGTAAGGATGGTTTTGTGGATGCATACTTATCTTTACACATGACATAGTGTGCAGTGAGTGTCTAAAGTTTTTTTTTGTGTATAAAAAGACTTCCATAGAGTGGAAAGGATAGAGAATAAGCACTGTTAACATAAACTAAATCAGAACATGTATGCTTGCCTTACACACCGCATGTTCACCAAAATCAAATTGTCATGTTTTGAGAAATCTGTCGCTGTTTATACATAATGTTCCTTTTTATTTCTTGACCACAAAGGGTAAATATGGCCCACTTTAATATACATAAAAGATAAAATATCATAAATCTTTCCTTACAGAATAAGCATGCTTCTTTGCAGAAGAAGACCAGGAAATACTTGCCAGGAAACTCTACACCAATAAAACATCTGTCAAAGAGTATTAAGCACAGAAAACCCCAAGAAAATGTATTCCTTCCTTCGATCATACGATATCATGCACTATGAGTTTATGAGAGCTATGAAAGGCGCAGTCTTGTGATGTAGCTGGTTAAGCTGCTGCCTGCTAAACGGATATCCTATGCGGGAGCCAGCTGGTGTCCTGACTAATCCACTTCTAATCCATCCCCCTGCTAATGGCTTGGGAAAGCAGCAGACGATGGCTCAAGGGCCCTCTACCACCCATATCAGAACTCCAGATAAAGCTCATGGTTCCTGGCTTTGGCCCAACTCAAGGCTGGCTGCTGGGGTCCTTTGGAGACTGAACCAGAGGATGGAAGATTTTTCTTTCTATGTCTCTTTCCATCTCACTAGAAGTCCGTCTTTCAAATAATTACATTAAAAAACTTTTTTTTTTTTTTTTTTTACAAAAAGCTATGGAGACATTTCAATGCAGTATTATCTTTAGGATCTATTATTTGAGACTTTCTTATAGGAATGTTTGTCTTATATCAAGTTGTTTCATGTTTTTGGTGTCTAGACCTCCTGTAATTGAGTTTGAGAATACTAATACACTACAGCATAAGTGTTTAGAATAGACAATGCTTGAAATTCTTTGCCCAGATTCTGCTGTGAAAATGTACCATATTCAATCTACTAATGGACATCCAGAGATTCACTGAGTAAGCACTATGGACATAGAGTTTACCCTCAACACATAAGTGACGGATGTAAGCCTCCGTACTTAAGAAACTGAAGTCTGATCAGGAAGAGAGGCAAGTGTAGGAGCGATCCTGTTGGCACTGTGAAGAGGGCTCCCAAGGCTCCTGTAGGAAAGCAGGGAGGGCCAGCTGGTTTGGTCTTCAAGGGGGGAGGTGAGGATGCTTCCACAGGAAGCGATGTTTGATATGTCAAAGGGGAGGAAGAAATTTGGGTACAGAGAAGATGTGCAAAAATGGACACCTGCTAAAGAGAATAATGCAGGCAAAGGCGCAAGGTCCCAGGAACCTCTCCTCATTTGCTACAGCAGAGGACAGAGGTGATGGAACAGTGCAGGATGAGGTTGGAGAGAAGCATGACCAATGAGAGAATTTAGTCCTGCCTGCCAGCAGAGCAGGGGGCAAGCAGAGGTGTTTATTTTTAAGACACACTGTTTTCTTCTCATTCTGTGGCAAACAAATAGTGTGATCTGAATGCTAGCATCCCCTTCACATTCATTCATTTGTCAAAAGCTCATCTAGAATCAGAAGGCAGTGTCTTTGGGAAGTTGATAAGGTTCTGGGAGGTTCGTGACCTCCTCAATGGGTCTAATACCCTTATAAATGAGGCCTCAAGGAGATGCCTCACCCCTCTGACTGAGCGAGGAGAGGGCAAGGACATCCCAACCATGTTCCCACGTCAGAATGGCCCTGCACAGACGATGAATCAACCAAGCAGATTGGAATGGGCTTAGCATAGAACACATTTCATCCCATGTAAGATTAGAGGAAAAACTGATTTCACACAATTTCCTGCCTCATTTGGGTTAGGACTGAAGTTAGTGCCATTATGTTTTTGCCTATCTTTTGGACTGAAAATCTGAAGTAGCATTGTGCTGTTACAAAAGAAATAATTTAATACCTTCTAAATTAGAAGCTCCTTCCTATTTCTTGTGAATTTTCATTTAGAAGAAAGAAAACAACAGGACATGAACTTTTTTTTTCCTTAAGAAAACTATTTCTAGACTGCAAGAACTTTCCAGATATCAGAAAGCACAGGTGGAAGTACTACCAAAGGTTTGTAGAAATAAAACTGAAAGTGTTTGAAAGCATCCATACACGTTCTGTTTCACCAAATACATTTTTCCATGAACTTCCTGAAGACCATTATATTTCTGAGTTTACTGAGCAACAGACTGTCTTTCCCTCTCTCTCTTTACAAACACACAAGATAGGAGGCCAACTCTTTCAGTCAACTTTTAAATAACTGAAAATGTATGAAAGCCCCCCAAGACCACTCAAGTTTAATTGTAGACCACATGGTGACAAAACATAAACAACACAGGTTTGACAAACCATACTTGGAGTTCCACGTAACAAATGCCTGAAGGTATAAAATGCAAAGTCTGATATTGGCCCAGCTGAGTATCACCAAGTTTCAGGATCCTTGCTTGCAAGTAAGAATAGTGCCTTACCCATATACAACAAGCACAATGAGTGCCCCATGTACTAATTTCTTTTTATCTTAATATGATTGCCAACATCAGTAGTTTCACATGCACTTAAGAAATTGTCTATCCAGATAAAGGGCTGACAAAGGCATTAAGATGCTGGCATTGTGGTGCAGCACATTACGTTCCCAACTGTGATGCTGGCATTCCATGGATGCTGATTTGAATCCTGGTTGCTCCATTTCGCATCCGATTCCCTGCTAATGTGCTTGAGAAAAGTACAAGGAAAGTAGGTGGGTCCCTGCAGGCCATGAGGGAAACCCAGACATAGTTTCAAATTTCCTGACTTCTGCCTGGCAAAATCCGGCTCTGGAGGCCGTTGATTGCACTGAACCAGCAGATGAAAGATCTCTCTCTCTCTTTCTCTCTTTCTCTTTCTCTCACTCTTTCTCCTCTTCTTTCCCCCCTCTCTCCATCCTCCAAATAAGTAAATAAATACTTTTTAAAAAAATAAAGGTATTAAAATTATGATTTTCCTAAGAACTGAATCTGACTCTTTCTTATTCATTTATCCACTCTTTTTTGTTGTTTATTTATTTGCTCAAAAATATATGTTGAGTACTTCTATATGAGAGATGCAGAATAGGTGCTAGATTACCTGTTGAAAAAGAGTATTCACAATTTCCATGGTCAACAATGCTGTGCTCTACACTGTCAAACAAAGAATGTCAATAGAAATTGGAAAAAAAAAGGGGGGGTGAGGGGGACTGGAGCAGTGGCTAAAGTCCTCGCCTTGCATACAGCCTGGGATCCCAAATGGGCACTGGTTCTAATCCTGGCAGCTCCACCTCCCATTTAAGCTCTCTGCCTGTGGCCTGGGAAAGCAGCAGATGATGGTCTAAAGCCTTGGGACCCTATACCTGTGTGGGGGGCCCAGAAGAAGCTCCTGGCTCCTGGCTTTGGATCAACTCAGGTGTAGCCATTATGGCCACTTGAGGAGTGAACTAGCAGATGCAAGATTTTTCTCTCTGTCTCTCTTTCTCTCTGTAATTCCGACTTTCCAATAAAAATAAATAAATCTTAACAGAAATAAATGAAAAAAAATCTTAATATTATCAGTAAAAGTGTTATCCTCCCAAAAAATGACAGTTTATCTTCTAATAGGGGATGATGACAATCCAGTTAGGAAGAAAAACATGCAAGTCAATGCAAAACAAGATGATTAATATGGGATTGTGATTTTAGAAAAAGAAGTTTTACAGGGTAAAGCTCAGTGGGTCCAGTTGTGTGCTCCCAAGCTGGTCACCCAAATTTTTTAAGCCTCAATTTCTTCCTCTAAGTGAATTTACAACTGCCTTGCTTGTCTAACCGAGAGAGTTGGGTAGAAGGCCAGGCAACCCAGGGAAATTGTAGTTATTGCAATTGTTATTTTCTTGAGTCATGGACATTTTCTCATTAAAGGCAACATTTCAAGTGTGGAGGAGCAAGAGTTTAGCAGGCAGGAAAGTCTGTTCGGACATCCCAGTGAGGAGGAGCAAAAAGTACAAATTCAAGTGGCCAGAATGGAAAGGGTTGATTACAGGAATGCTATCTAAATAATCCATCTTTCAATCTCTTCTTTCAACTGATAAACAAAGGAAAGCTTGACAAAAATTAATGTCAATCGTTCATGTCCCTTATTCTCCTCCATCCCCTATACCCTGGGAAAGCAGTCCTGCTTTAATAATGACTTTATGTTAACAAAATGAATTCATCAAGGTGAGTGACTTTCACACCACTGGACAGAAATGAACACGAACTTAACCCACTTTTGGTGTCAGAGCTTGGATGCTCCTGTGGGCTCAGAAGATGCAAGGACTGGCACCTGGAAGTTTCGGCAGCACTCCCACCATCTCCCAACCATCACTTTCTTCTGCAGTAAAATCTCTCCCTTAGTATTACTCATACTATTTGTAGCCTCCTTTCTAGTACAGGAACTTAGCTTTTGATCCAACAGGGAGGCTCTCCCCACCCCTTTCTCTGGATGATCCCTGAGTAACTAGAAAAACAGCAGTCTGCAGTGGGCATGACTGGAGCAGCAGGGAGCCTGGTTGATGGTGCCCCATGACTCACACTCCAGATGGCCCCTCAGACTTCTTTCACATTCCACTGCTGGCACTACCAACCTCATCTGCTGCCTTTATAATAAATGACTTTCTCTGTTATAGGGACTGGGGTTTTCAAAATATGAAAAATGTTTCTCGCTCTTATTTCTAAATAAAAGGTGCTATTTACATTTGAGATGGTTTAGGAAACATTCAGAGGATGCAAGAGAATACATAAAAGGAACCTAAACCCATCTTTTTTGTCATCCACAATTCTCCCATTCAGATATAACCACTGTGAACATTCTCATGTATTTCTTTCTGGTCTTTTTATTTTTTTCCTCCTCTTAAGTAGATTTCTAAGCTATTTCCAAAGTGGGAAATAAAGAAGCTCAGTTTCCTTGTGTGTATTACCAAGTTGTTCCTGAAAAAACATACCAATTTCCACTTTCAGAAAGCAGTATTTGAGAGAAATGCTTCATGACAATCTCAGAAACACTAAAAAACACTTAGGTCAAATACACATAAGAAGTTTGAAACTTTATTATTTCCTTGTTTCAATTTAAACACCTTACTACAATTTTTAAACTAAATTTTTGCTTTTAGTCAAGATACATAGGCAACTAGTTTAAACACTTACTCAGGGGTCAGTGTAAATGTGCAATGGTTTGAGCCTCCAGCTGGGACAGCCACAGCCTGTATGGGAGTGCCTTTATCTGAGTTCCTCAACTTACCATCCAATTACATGTTAGTATACCTGGGAGGAAGCAGGTGATGACCCAAGTGCTTGTGCCCCCGACATTCAAGAGGGAGACCCAGGAAGTCCTGGGCAGGCAGACAAGTGCTTGAGTTCCACCCGCTGCCTCCCAGGCACGTTAGCAGAAAGCTGGATCCAAAGGAGAGAGGGTACCAAATCCCAAGAAAGTATGAAGTGAGATCCAGTGCACCAAATAGTGGCTTAAGCCACTGTACCACAATACCCACTCTTCCTATTGACCTTATAATTTGTGGAATAATGTTTTCTTTCTTTTCCTATCCTTAAGTGTTCGTTTTACTGAGCATCCTGTTCTTGTTTCACGGGAGCAATGTTTGTGATCAACTATATGAATGTCTCCTCTTATTTGTTAAGTGTTTAGTTTTTGTAGTTTGCACGCTGCTTCTCAGTTGGTCTTTTCACAGTTTTTTTTTTTTAAAGTTTGTCTCCTTTATTGAAATACTTTCTCTACATATTTGATAAATCTTACATGTTTACTTTCATTTAAGACCAAAGTGTTAAAAATCAGCTTGGAAATTCTGCTTGCATGGGTTAAGGTTTTCCAATTATATTCTTCATGTTAGGATGACCTAGTTAGGTTGCTACACTCAGAAATGTCTTCTATGGGCTTACGTCGTGATCTAGTGAGTTAAGATACCGCTTGCAATGCTGGCAACTCCGATCCAAGTGCTAGCTCATATCCCAGATGCTCCTCTTCTGAGCCAATTACATACTAACGCACAGGGTAGGGCATTCAATGATAATTTTGGTGGTACTGAGTCCCAGCTGTCAACATGGGAGACCCAGATAGAATTCCATGCTCCTGTGTTGACCTGAACAAGACCCAGACATTGCTGGAAGTTAGGGAGTGAACCAGTGGATGAAAGCGCTCTCTCTCTGTCTTCCCCTAGCCTTTCCCCCTCTTTCTTTCTGTCACACTGCATTTAACATAAATAACATAACATAAACAAAAATAAATAAAACAAATCTTTGAAGTAGAACAACTAAATAACATAAATAAAACATATCTTTGAAAAAGAGGACATGCCTATTACCATCATCTTTGAGTCTCTTGAGTCTGTTGATTATCCAAAGCATTTCTCAATCTCAATCTCCTGCTCAGAGGGCATTGCTTAAATGGAAGGTGAAAGGGGGCCAGGCAGAGGGAACATTGAACCTTCAAAAGTCATTGCTTTTGAACATCTGTACATGGCAGCCTCTGTTCCACTAAATAAAATTGAAAAATTATTGTATGATTATGAACAAAAAAATGCTCATATTTTCTATATGATATTTCAATCATCAACTTGCCTGGCTTCCTTCTATTTCGGAGCTGTACTGTGTACTGCAGTGAAAATAAACATGTATCATTCTGCTGGGTGGAAGAGGGACAGTCTACAGAGTATAAGATGGGGCTGTAAGAGCTAACTGCTTCTTAACCACTCTCTAGTGGTTAAGAACTAACTACTTCTCTCTCTCTCTCTTTTTTTAGATTTTATTTTTTATTAGAAAGTTGATACACAGAGAGAAAAAGAGACAGAGAGGAAAATCTTCCATCCGTTGATTCACTCCCTAAGTGGCCGCAATGGCTGGAGCTGAGCTGATACGAAGCCAGGATCTTCCAGATCTTCCAGATCTTCCAGATCTTCCGGATCTCCTACCCAGGGGCAGGGTCCCAAGGCTTTGGGCCGTCCTTGACTGCTTTCCCAAACCACAGCAGGGAGCTGGATGGGAGGCAGAGCCATCGTGATTCGAACCGGTGCCAACATGGGATCCTGACGCGTGTAAGCCGAGGACTTTAGAAGCTAGGCTGCCGTGCCAGGCACAGAACTAACTGCTTCTGAAGCACTCTTTAGTCCACTGTCTTATGTAGTAGGCATAGCTGCATTGAGCGGTTGGTTTACTCTGGATGACTCATAGGATTGGTTTCGCCATTCCTCAATACTAGGAATTCTGTCTTCATGATCTCCTGAAGCCGTTATCACTTTGGTTTTGCAGCTTCTAGAATGTGGTGTCTGTTCTCTTCTTCACCATGTTCCAGATCATTATCATTTATGCTTACTAAGGCCTTTTCACAAAGCATAGGAGTTAAGTGAACAGTATTCATGGCTCACTATTTATTATCTTTTTACATCTTTTTTTTTTTTTAAAAAAATACTTATTTTCATTGGAAAGTCTGAATTACAGAGCGAAGGAGAGACAGAGAGAAAGATTCTTCCATCCTCTGGTTCACTCCCCAAGTGTCTGCAATGGCCGGAGCTGAACTGATCTGAAGCCAGCAGTCAGGAGCCTCTTCCAGGTCTCCCATGTGGGCGTAGAGTCCCAAGTCTTTGAGTCATCGTTGACTGCTTTTCTAGGCCACAAGCAGGGAGCTTTCTATCCTTTAAAATTTCTCTCTGACACACAAAAAGTATACACAAATATGAAACACTCTAGGATGTTTCAATACTTGTATACATAGTAACCTCCAAATCAAGATAAAACTGTCTCCTTAAACATTCATCATTCATGCTAAAAGCATTAAATATCCTTTCGCTCAGCTGTTTGTTGTTGTTTTACTTATTTCTATTTTTGATTATGTTTACATAGTTAATCAAGGTGGGAAGGGTTGAGGATTAAGAGAAAGTGGGTGAGACCATTGCTTCCCAAATTTTTTTTTCTTCCTGCTGTATCTGGGGGAGGGGGAAGGTAAGGGAAGAAACCACAGTAAGCCTGCCAAACTGCCTCAGTGCTGGGGGATGTCACCCCACTTTTTTCTTTTAATGTACAGTATATTATTTATACTCATACATCTAAAGAGCATCAGAATTTCTTACTCTGATCTAACTATAACTTAGAACATTTACTCTCTCCACAAACTCTCCCTTGCTTTGTCTTTAACCAAACACATGTTGCTTTCTTACCTTTCAAGTTGTTATTTATGCATGTTTTGTGAATTGTCTGAACATGTCTCTGATGATTTAATGTTCAAGTCTTAATGTTTTCCTTCCTTATTTGCTTGGGCTCCTTTTTCAGTGTAAGAACCACTGACCTGAAACATCTTTTAAGATGACCGATTTGAAACATTTTGAGTTATCTGTCATAAAGAACGACCACAGTGGGACCAGCTTGGTGGTACAACAGACTAACGCTTCACCTGCTAGTGCTGACATCACGTAAGGGCACCAGTTTGTGTTCTGGCTGCTTCACTTCTGTATCCACCTCCTTGCTTATGGCCTGGGAAAGCATCAAAGGATGACCCAAGTCCTTCCGATCCCTGTACCCATGCGGGTACATGTAGAAGAACCAGAAGAAGCTCCTGGCTCTTGGCTTTGGATTGGTTCAGCTCTGACTGTTGCAGCCACTGAGCGAGTGAACCAGTGGATGGAAGATTTCTTTGTCCTCCCCCCTTTGTAATGGACTTTCCAAGCAAAATAAATACATCTTTTTTTTTTAATAGAATGTACACAGGTAATGAATGGCTTATGTGGAACAGATAAAACGAAACGGCTTACATTTCACTAAAATGCATACATTTAAAGTTAGATGAAAGCACGCCTCCATCATTAGGCTTTGATCTGGCAACAGAAAGATCAACCTTTAAGCATATTCTCTATCAACTACTTAAAAGAGTTGATGTGTGTAGGACCTAGTGTCTCTGAGAATACAGTCACAAGGACTGAAAAAGCAGATCAAGAGGTATAAAACCATATCAGAAACACAAAGCTGAGGTCCATCAACTAGACCTCTTGAATTAGGGGGATCCAGGGAAGGTTTCTGAGCTAAGTAGGTGACATCTGAGGTGAGACCTGACATTTGCATACTAGTTTTGTCAGGTGACAAAGTGACTGAGGGCACGCCAGGGTGCAAAAGTGAATGAGAAAAATGTACTTGTTTAATAAGTATATTTGAGGTATGGGGATAAGTCCAGAAGTGCAAAATATAAATGCAGAGAGTGGTTGAAGATGTGGTTGGAAGGTAAGCAGGAGTCACATGTGAGCGCTCCAGCTGTGAAAACACAGCTGCAGTATACTCAAATGAGATGCTGGTGAGATGTCAGGTGGGCAGCAGCTCAGGGAGACCAGATCCCGCCTCCCTCCCTACCAGCTGTACCAGGATGAAACATTAATCTTAGCCAAATCCATGGCGCTTCCTGCCAAAGGATATTCAGATATGTGGGCAATCGCCCCCCGCCCCCTGCCTGCCTGCTATCTGGTGGGCGTGGCTTAGAGCTTACCTGTCCATAACCTCCATAAGCTGATGCACAGCTTCCAGCCCTGCTGTGGAATGTGACCTTTGATAGGACTGGAAGGTCAAGGAGAATAGACACACCCTTTAGTCAGTTACAGTGTCATTATTGGTGGTTCCTTCTGGGAAAAGACCTTAGCCTCACCCTCAGTGACCTGGTGACTTCAGGGCCAAAGACAGAAGCATGGGATAGTTTTTTCCTATAAAAGTCTGAGAAGGAAATCTGTTGGAGAGTTTCTGGTAAAGTTTTTATCTTTTAGGAAAGTGACAAAAGTAACATTCTTCGGAGGGCTGCATCCACTTTGAAAAACAAAAGCATAAAGCGGAGACACACTACAGAGGATGGGTGAGTTGAAAGAGGAAAAAAAACTAGGGATACATGTTTGAATCACTGGCACCGCCTGATCGCTATGCTTCTTGGTATATGGTTCATTTAAAATGGAATCTTCTGCTCTCTGCAACCTAACCATATATACTGACTTAGGCTGCTAGGAAATTCCCTCACACATAATTCAAGGAATGCTTTGAAGGTAATTTCACTCGATTACATGAAGAATGCATGAGTGATTTGCAGAGGAAAGTTTGCTGCTTTGAAAAATGCTGGGAAAATAACAACAGCATGCATGTTTACTATCATGTCTAATATATCATATATATATGACAACAATTGCGCTAAGAAGGAACAAAAGGGCATTAATATGTATTGTGCCTGAAGAGAAAAAGTTGATAACTACAAAACAAAACAAAGTGAGTTATGAGATGCAGGAAGACACAAATATAAATAACAAAAAGAAACTATGGGTCCCACAAAGGTGAAATCAGAGAGGATTTCAGACAGTGCAGCCTTCCCCCCTTACTTCTCCATGTTGGAAATTAGCCTAGAGAAGTTTCAAGTTGTTAATGATGTCACCAGGTGACAGGTGAACCAGGACATGCACATTCTGTTCTGAATTCTTTCAGAGCATCTTTCCCTACTTCTCACCATAAATATATATCATTTCCCTAAGAGAAAGTATAATGAGAGCTGATCAGATGATCTATGAGACACAATTAGTTTCAATTTTAATCTGTTACTAACAGTTCCTTGGAATGCTTTGTTGGGAAAGAGTCTGAGGCTTGGAGGAAAAAAAATAATACTTTAATTATATCTACTATAGACACAGGATAGAAGAAAGGCCATGTAATTATCTCCCATGGGATAAAACCATCTAATATGCAATAGGAAATCAAAAATTCCTTTATTAAAAGAATATACCATATCTAATCTATGAATGACTTGATCTTGGCTTAGTTTACATCATCAATTTATTCTTTTGAGAAAGTCATTCCATTTCAGAATAAACTATCCAAAATCTCTGCTTTCTAAACTTCAACTTCATGTTTTAGTTAGGTCTTTCAGACAGTAAAATTATTGCAAACAATTTTCAAGTCTACAGAAAACTATGACTTACTCCCCCAGCTTCCTTCCAAGTAGAGTCCACTTTTTAAATATTTCTAATCATTGCTAGGAATGTTTGCTGCAAGAAAAACTCAGTATAATTTAGCTTATTTTCTCACTCAAGCAAGCATTTATTAACATATTTCTTTTAAACAAAATCACATATTTTTCAAACTTGCACATTGAGTGGAATCAAGCAAATGAAAAAACATATTTCTAAGACAGAATTTTGCCAAGCAACAGCCTCTTACCTTCTTTTTAACATTGACATCATTAGGCTAGACATGAATATTGTTATTTAGAATTTAATTTTTGCTTTTCTAAGTATCATCCACAACCTATTCTTGTATTTCTTTATTTTTATCCCGTTTTTATGATGAATCTCCCATTGTAATTTTAAAGACCTTTATTTAAAATGTCATGTTCTGGAAAAGAGCTAGTTAGCTGCTCCACTTTTCTACTTGTGGAGCCTCAACAGTCCTCAAGGCCTTTCCAGGTCCTTCTAGAAGGTACACTTCAAGAATTGTGCTTTACATTGAAGCTCTTGAGAAACCTGCTGAGAATTCTTGGAATAAGCCAGAAAGAAAGCTAAAGAGACAAAAGAATACCATAGTTTTCTTAAAGTTCATCAGTTACAAACCCTAGGCCCATTTTGACACTGAATGTGAACTAAAATGGCCACTTTCCCATTGGTAACTTCCATTTTATAAAGTCTCTGCATTACACTGACCTTTATAAAGAGGAAAGCTACAATTCTTCAGCTGTACTTGGAGCCTTTTGGCAAATAAAAGAAAACCGATTCCCATTAGTAAAACGCTGGGGTCCAAATCTAGAGAACAAGTGTCTAAGCAACTGAACAGAAAAAGTCCCTGATTTGTACTCTGCATAAGCAATCAGGCTGGAGAATACTGTTATGTACTCACAGATGGTACCAGCTAGACTACTGCAGGTCTGCAGGGACAAGACACAAAACAGAAAAAACATAATCTAACCCATCCACTGTGAAAATATGGAACCTTGCAGAGCCTGAGGATTTACATACAATTCATGCAGTCAGCAAGGTGGATAAATGTAATTACCATTCTCAAGTTGAAAGAAATGTTTTTGCCTAAGATCAAAGAATTGCTACTTAGCAGATGCTATTATTTTTTCTTGCCAGTTTATGTTCATAAACTCAATGTCTTGCTTCAAAAATGTCGAAGAACTCAGATTTCAGGATATCAACTAATCTGATCTATCCCCACCCTTTCATTCCCCACTCCAAAAGCTCAAATAACATACTAGTGACACGAAGAAAAGCAAAAAACATTTGTCTCACAGTTACATGGGCTTCGTTATAATTCAACAATTCAATCTCTTATTAAGGTACCATCATTACACACACACACACACACACACACACACACACACACACACACACACACACAGTGCATGGGGCAGTTTTCATTTTTTCCTAGAATTGCAACCAATATGAGCACATCTGATTATCAATGAACTAAACTTTTCAGTATGCTGTTAAGAGGTAGAATTCTGAGGGCCAGTGCTGTGACATAGCACTGGCACCCCTTATGCAACCTGGTTCTAGTCTCAGCTGCTCCACTCTTGGTCCAACATTCTGCTAATGTGCTTGGGAAAGCAGAGGAAGATGTCTCAAGTTCTTAGGTCCCTGCATCAATACAAAAGACCCTTAAGAAACCCCTAATTCCAGATTTTCTCTTGGCCAAGCCCTGGCCTTTGTGGTCACCTTGAGGAGTGAACCAACAAACACATCTTGTACTTTCTTGTTGTCTCTCCCTCTCTGACTTTCAAATAATCTTTTCTTTTTTCAAGAGCTAGAATTCTAAATACATAAAACCCTCGGCTTGAATTCTAGCTCTGTCACTGATAGATTGTGTGACAGCTGGTCAAGTAAGGTAATATATTGGGTGTTGGGTTTCTTGGCAGTGAAGCTTCCCAAGCCTTTCTGGATATTAACAAAGCCAGGGAAGCTGGCATTTTGCACAGAGGTGAAAGCCCTGAGTGTGGCATTCACATCTCATATTGGGACGGCCTGAGTTTCAGTCGCATGTGTGTTAGCAATTGCAAATTTCTGCTGACGCACATCTTGGGAAGAACTGGGCCAAAGTCCTTGGGTCCCTGTCACTCACGTGGGATCCCACTGTGGAGTCCCTCACTCCTGATACAGTCTGGCCCAGCAGTGGCTATTACAGTTACTCGGAAGAGTTAATCAGCATATGGAAGATTTTCCTCTCTCTCTCTCTCTCTCTCTCTCTCTGCCTCTCAAATAAAAACAAACACTTGTCATTATATAGAAAAAACTTTACCTAATGCCTGCCTAAACATTTAACACAATCATTAAGCTCAGTTATTAGATAATTGGAGTTTTAAATATATTAAAAGTGTCATCTCTTAGGTGCATTCAATGCAACTACAATTCTTACAAATTCATTCTTCTTCCCACTTTGTATTTCTAGGGGGAAAAAATCCCTCTTTTCTCTCTGATTTGCATTACATTGCACATATGATCTGTAGGCAGCGTAGCATTGACAAGATTGTGCCACTCCTCAGCATGGGCAGTTTATTCTCAAGATTTGGAAGCTGAGTTCCTAGTACTGTCTTTTCTCAAATGCAGCCAACTGGTCAGCTACTTGGGGTGACTAGTACAGACAGGATAAGAACTCAGGGACAAGACCGGCTCTGTACCTTTCCTTCTGCTCAGAAGACACCTGGCCTTTCCCTCCCCTGCCTCATGACAGCAACCTTCCCCTGGTCAATCAAAGGAGTTTCTGTTTTTCATACAAGAATGAAGATAGGAGACATTTTGGTTGTATTCAGGTAATGTGGATTTTAACTGAAACATTTTAGGAGTTCTGAATACCTAAGGGGGGGTGGGGGAATCCACTTGTCAGTGGAGCTGTTGTTTCCTGAGTAGCCTGAGAGCATTTCACAAAATGTGGATATTTTGTACTTGAGGAACAATTGATCCCATACTTTTTAACCTCATTCCTCCCTTACATCTATTTACAAGCATATTGTTTCTCTTTATAATTAGTGCTCTTTTTATATTTTGGAGGCTTCCAGATTTGGGAATTTTGGACAAAGAAGACCCAACCTCTGCTTAGTTGTAGTAGCACAAAAGAAATAAAACAGATGCACAAGAAATCCAATCTGCTCCGCAGTGAATGTTTTCAAGAGAAGGAAGACTGAGGGAGCCTGAAAACAGACTTATCACCATTTTTTAATTTTTAAAATGTCACATCAATATATTCATCTTTTATTTTTGTATAATAAAACTACACGTTAAAGGAAAATATCATGGTAGACATCCTAAAGAAGTATTGAGAAATGAAAAACAAAAGTGGCCCATAGGCACAATTCTACAAATTGATATTTCATCCCTAGCTACATACATAAAAGGTTATTCTTTACACAAGGTAATGAGTTCTTTTCTCCATGCCTTCTTAACCGAAGAAGTTCAACATGTCAAGAAAGGGGCAGCACCAGGCAACTGTGAGGTCACTGTCGGCTGTGGCTTCCACCTGCCTAGCACCTGCTATACAGCAATGGGATGGTCTGGGACATGTGCACCTTCTCCATATTTCACTTCCCAGTCTGTGGTCCCCGAGCATAAAGACTGCAGTGTCTCCAGTGACTGACCCAGTACTTCCTGTCTCCCTCTGGTCCATTACTTGCATGACCTCAGAATGTGTCATCGTGAATTCCATGGGAGTTGTACATCGTGCAGTGTGGATTCTGCCATGACTCCCATGGGTGGCATGCACATGATCCTGGGGCTTTGTGGGCCTCAGTTTCCTCACCTCTCAACTGATATCTACTGCTCCTTCCAGCATAAACACTCTGTAACTTACTACAGAACACAACAGATCATGCCTACGTGATCACATCATGTCCTGTGCTTAGTTCTTAAAACCAATCTTTCAAACTGTCCACTGATTTCACTCGTTGTTTGTTTGGCTCTTGTGTCTGTAATTTCTTTCCCCTCTACTAACATCTTCACGTAGTTTTTTTCTTTGCCATTCTCTAAGCAAAGTTGTAAAAAATATAAATAAATAAATAAACAACAAACCTGTGGGAGCAAGTACTAAGCTGAAAAAATGTGGCTTTCCATTCAGGCAACGCCTGCAGGGCTTCGCAGGGGCCTCAAACAGTGATCATGCAAGACTGCTCGCATAGATGATCCCCTGCTTTGATCTGCTTTGAAGTTTATTGAAAACAAACTTGAATCCTTACCGATCCTGACACATGTCACATTCACCAAGGAGAAATGTTAACTTTTCCTACGATTCTCCTTAATCATACAATCTAGATCATGAAACATACACATCACTATAATACAAGACTTAACCAATTAATAGACATAGCACACAGATGCCTACTCTTATCCCAAATCTAAACAGGGAAAATATTAAGAATAAAATCATGGCGTAACACCATCTATTAGTAAGTATGGAAAGAGAAAAATGACAAAGATCTTTTTCAACAATTTGGAGCGCTGATATATTAGGTACTTCTAATCAAATGGGGTAAGTTCTAGTAATAATTAATATTAAATTATTATCACGATTAAAGTCTTTCTGTCTCCAAACAAAAGTCTTTCTTTTAAATGATATCGAGTCATACATAGTAAGCAACTCATTTCCTTTTATTTGAAAAACTGTAATAATCATGGACATGAATGGGGTGAGAACCAGATATTATCTAAGCAATATTTTATAGAAACTGCAAAACTATTAGAGCAGTAACTGGAGTTCAGTCACTGCTCTGGCTTATTTCAGGAAAGAGAGGCTAATGATATTTTTTCTTGCGGAAATAACAGTTTTCTGCTTCTCAGTTTTGCTTGTTATGAGTATATACATGGTAAGCAACAGAAAAATAGATCTGTTTTTCAAGATTTGTTTTTGTATGAAAGGCAGATTTTACAGACAGAGAAGAAGAGATGGAGAAAAAGATCTCCCATCTGCTGGTTTGCTTCCCAAATGGCTGCCATGGCCAGAGCTGAGTCAATCCAAGGACAGGAGCCAGAAGCTTCTTCTGAGCTTTCCATGCAAGTGCAGTGACCTAAGGATGTAGGATATCCTCTGTTGCTTTCCCAGGCCATAAGCAGGGGGTTGGATTGGAACTGGAGCAGTCAGAACATGAAACAGTGACCATAAGTATGCCAGCTCTTGCAGGTGATGGATTATTTTGCTATGCTACCATGCCATCCCCAATAGATCTAACAATATTAATTAAATTATTATTAAATAAAAATTAATTAAAAGTTAATATGAATTTTAAAACATTCTGCTATCCAATATTTTGAGTCTTATGGGCAAGAAGCAATAGGTATATATAAAAAAGTAGGGAATCAGCTTTGGTGGCATAGTGGATTGAGACGCCTCCTGCAAGGTGGGCATTCCGGTGGCAGAGTGCAAGTGTGACTCCCAGCTGCTCTACTTCCAATCCAGCCTCTTGCCAATATGCCTAGTGAGCCAGCTGAAGATAGCCCGAGTGCAGCGTCTCCTGCCACTCATGGTTGGACACCCAGATGAAGTTCCTGTCTTATCCAGACCTCACTTTTGCAACCATTTGGGGGATGAATAAATGGAAGAACATCTCTCTGTACCTTACTATCTCTTGTTGTTCAAATAAATAAAATTTTTCAACAGTATCTTATTTATTTTTTACGTATCTCTTTATATTCTTTCATTTTGTAGGTATTTTCTCAAGCATTGTCCCCACATGACCACTGTCATGGGACATTCGTATTTCTAAATACTTTCCCATGCATTTTACTCAAAATCAGATTTATTCCAACACTGGGTTAGTTTTTTAAAGTATAGTTTTCATCACGCTGCTATAATAGTTTCCTGTGGTGTATAACTGGATCCACAATTTTAATTCAGCAATGTCCATTTGACAGTGTCCATTTTGTAACTCTTTAGAATGTTTGTAGAAAGGGTGTGAGAAGAAAACCAAGTATACCATACAGATGCTTGAAAAGAAGGAACAAAATTAGGAAACAGAAACAGCCCCATTTACAGCAGTCACAACATAAAATATTTAGAAACAGACTTAAGAAACAATCAAAATATAAATAGTATTTCAAAACATCACTGAAGTTCATCATTCCTACTCATTGCCTCAGAGCATATTCATTGCCCCAACTACATTATCGACCACTTCTGTGCTGAAAACGCTCTTGGGTTGCTCTAACACAATTTCCATATGCATGGACGAACATGGACCCCTCTAAAGCCATGTTTCCAACACTGGTATTTACCTTGTCCTTACTACATTTACTCTGAGCAGGTGTAACTAGTCTAAAGAGAATCTTCCAGTCCTTTCTCTGTCTCTTCAAGCCCACTCTCTTAGAAGTCACAAACTTCATCAGTTCTATTCTGTAAGTAATTACTGAATTCTTCTCTCATCTCAAGCGATGGCTATGGTGGATTTTCAGCTGGTTTTTCCTCTCTGTCTTCTCCCTTCCTAGTCCACTGCTAGATCTGTATCATTTCTGAAATTCAAAAGCTTACAGGATCCCCAGAGACTCCCTCAGCAATGTACAGTCTCCATGTGAGAAATACTGTAGTGAAAAGTTCTGTGCTTTTCTTCAGGTGACTATATGTAACTAACACAGCCATCTGATTAGTCCACGAGAAACGAAAATCCACACACATGACCCAGAAAATACCTGTCCTTACAGGAAAGTGAAAAGTATTTTACAGAGAATCTCTTAAATTGTGTCAAAAAATAAAGACTGTGATAAAAGTAAGGCTGAGTCTTCTGTCTTTGAATAAAATGATCCACGGTGCCATAGTGCTTTAAAAAGAAACCCGACTTCACAGAATTAATATCTATTAATATCTAGATTTCTTAGCAGTTTTTGATACATTGCTTCTGTTAACCACCTCTCTCACCCCATCCCTATCACCCACAAAGCCAAAAATGACAACCTATTTGGGGCTGTTCACTTAGCAATATTTGCTTGCACTATCAAGTTAGAACTACATGATCTTTCCTCCTTAGCTACTTCTCTTGGCTTCATCCTCAAAGCCCCGACTCAAGGCTTTCACATCTCAGGGAGAATCCCTGGTTATCTTCTCTTCTCCAGCCTTGGAAGGATATGTATGTACTCACAGCGTGCTTGAATGTAATTGACCACATACCTTCCTGATGAATACTCTCAGCGGCTGGGTGCTTAAAATCTACAACTGTCTCAATCCAGTTTCCAGGCTCTGAGCCTGGCACAATTCCTAGGAATGCAATACATTCTTGTGAATGGAAAGAATCACCTCCATTTATATTTATCTCCCCTCTTTTCCTCTGACTTTAGTTAGCTCATTCATTCACTAATATCCTTGATCTGTGAATCTCCAGGAACACAACAAAGAATAAGCCATCCTCTTCAGGACCTTTCTCATAGCTCGCTGCTACATGGAAAACCCAAGTGTTCCACTTGAAACAGCTGTAGGGATGTATGGATTTCTCTGGAACCATGTACTAAGTGGGATGGAATTGTGAATTCGAAACAGAAACCAAATTTTGCATGTGCTTGCTGATCCTCACCATAGCTCTGAATGCAATACTGATTTCATCTGGATCAATGCACTAATTTGTACTGCTGTTTAGTCAATGTTTGCTTAATAATACCCAAGGGCTTTAAGGGATGATTTATTGATTTTTGATATTGTTCTTTAATATGCAATAATAAAGAAAGAAAGTAATGCTAACATTTATTAAGTCTTTATCTTGGGGAAACATATGAATATATGAACTCACTGAATCTTTATCTAGCCATTATATTGCTGGGGGAGACTGGGTCATCATGCATCAAAGTAACATGCTCAATGCAGCCCAGTTAGTTAGTCCAGAGCTTGGGTTTAGGCACAAGGGGTCTATACTCCTTTTGTACTCCTTACAATTATATTACACTGCTGATAATTAGAGTGTTGGATTCAATGTTACAAACCAAGGTTTTAAAGGAGTCAATACAGTAGTGCAATTCGTTTACAAATACCCAGGACCCTTAAGTGCCTCTGAGGCAGAATTTTTACACAGTCTTTTATTATCTATAAAGTGTCACTAATTCAATTGTTTACAATTAATTAAAAATATTTTTAAGAATCCGTGGAGAATACCTCCCCAGAAAGCCCACAGACAGGACAAGAGGTAAGTTGAAAGGCGGGTACTGAATGTTCAGACACCTACTGACAAAGTTAAGCTGCAAATCTTATTGCTGAACACAGGGAGAGATTAGGAAAGAGGAGTGTGAGAAGCAAGTCTGGGCACTTAGGTATTAATATACATTACTCTCTTGATTAGTTTAAAAGCGTTCACAATTACTTATGGGATTAGCAGAGTTCAAAGAGTTTGTAGAAGGAGAAATACTGCAAAAAAAAAAAAAACCCACAACCAGACAGCTTAAATATTATCAGAACTATCTATAAAAGCATATGCAGTTTCACTGTACCTTTCCTTTAACAAAGCCTTCATGTTCTAGCCAGTTGCTATTAGCAATCAGGTGATCACTGCTTGTGTTTCACGCATATGAAAGTTGACACCTTGTCTAAGGCACTTGGCCTTGACACAGGAGTGCAATTCCCAGCCTTGTGCTTTGTCAGTGAAGAAGTGACCATGTCCCCATGGGAGAGCTGTTTCCTCCTGCAATAAGGATATTGATGCCGAATCCATCTCGGAAGGTTGTTCTGAAGATGAATGAGCCCATGAATGCGTAGCTCTCTTTAAAGACAAGTCACATAGACATACTAGCAGGAGAAACACTATTATTATATCTTTCATACATGAGAACAACAACAAAACAGTCCTCAAACCAGTCTCATATTATACAAATATTCTATAGAGATGACAAAAGTTATAGTATTGGGAATAATAATAATAGCGACACTGAACTTAAGGTAACTTTTGTCTTCTAATTTCCCCCAGATTCTCATGAGAGGCCTTCATTTGCTGATAATACTCTGGTATTAACAGCACTTTTTTTTTAATTTTAGTCAAAGTGAAAAGTCAGATGTTATGAACTGTATTTCCATTTTAAGCCTATTAGGACAAACAGTTAATGGACTCACTTGTCTCTTTTCCATCTTCTGACAAACATGCTCATGTGTGTGGCTTTTAGTTCCTTGTAAGATACTCAAAACCTGTATTTTAGAAAGTGCGTTCCATAAGGAAATATAATGAAGGAAGACAGAAAAGCGTGCTCTCCCTCATTGGTAAACAGGAAAGTGTAATGATCCCATTATAGAGCCTCGGTATCTTGGCGGGGAAGGGCAGGAAAGGTTGACAATGTCAAGGTGGTTGTTTTTGGGGGAAGGGTACGGTGTAAAAGAAACACTCATACTGTCCCATACACTTAAAAAAAAGATTTATGTATTTGAAAGGTAGAGTGACAGAGAGAAAGAGTCTCGGTTGGTCTCCTCCAACTTCCCTACCCCTCTCTCCCATACACTGGTTAATTCCCCAAATTGCTACAACATCCAAGGTTGGGCAGGTCAAAGGCAGGAGGCCAAAACTCTATCTGGGTATCTGACAAGAGCAGTAGGAACCCAAGTATTTTGGCCATCATCTGCTGCATTTCCAGGGACATTAACAGGATGTTAGATTGGAAATAGAAGAGCTGGGACATCAACTGATACTCCGATATGGCATTATGGTTGTCCCAAGTGATGCCTTAACCAAAATGTCTACCTGAGTTCTCACTTACTTTAAATCAAACACTTCCTTCCCCTTACCTAAAGAAGTTATACAAAGATATGTGTAACTCAAGAGTTCACTGCTAGGTATATGCCTCACAGAAACACGTGCTCTGTGCATCAAGAACCCTGTACACTGAAGATCCTAACGTTCTTTTTCATAACATTCTCGAACTGGACGTTTCCCAACTTCATAACAAAAAATACCAGACAAGTCAATGTGTTCCTGTTCTCAGCAGAACTATATATAGTCATTCACCATGAGAAGCGTGGTATATGATTCTTAGCTCCACCGACAGTATTACTGACTCTCACAAGTATGAGTATTGTGTAAAAGAAGCAAGACATCAGAGTATCCACAGGATGAGTCCATTTACGTAAAACATGAAAGCTATAAAACTAGGATAAAACATCATGTCCAAATGTGAGCAAGGGAAAGAATTGGAGCCTCCTCTCCCGAAAAATGCCAAGTAAGTCTGGTTTAACTGAAGTTGATGGCAAAGACAACAGAGTACACTTAATTGAATTTTAATCTTAATGATCTCTAAGCCATGTTTGAAACATAAACAGACATGGGAGGGTTCTTCAAGATGTTGGACATGAGTATTTTCATAATTCAAGAGCATACTTCGGCTGTGAATTTCTTTTTAACAAGCTTTGGTGGGGTATTCCAGATGTTGGGTGTTGTATAGGCACAACCTCCATCTCACATATGATTTAAAACATAGCTATAAAGAATATATTTACTTTAGAAAATGTTAAGAGGACAGAATTCAAATAGCATCTCTAGGTTTATATGAAGTGCTGTCTCATGAAGCCATAGAGACAGCACTTCTTAACCTACACAAAATTCTCGATATTTTGCAGACCTCAAGATATTTATTTACAAAAGTTTACCAAATATTTCAATGAATAATTTTGCTACAGTAGAAAGCCTCCTAACTCATGAGCTTAGAAAGTGATTTTGTGATTGTGTACTTTCATTTAAGTCTCTGTTTAAGCAATTTATAGCGGGTGAAAGAGTGTTGTGGTTGAGGGAAGGTCCCTGAAGCTAGGCCTGTACTTAAATGTATGAGCTCTGATTTATTCAATAGCTTAGAGAGGGTGTATACCACTCCATGCCTCAGTACCTATTTCCTGGTGTTCTTATGAAGGGAAAGTAAAAGGCAATAATGCCTCCCACACAGAACTTAGCAAAGCACCAAGCATAAAACGAGCACTCAGTAAAGGTTAGTAATCATTGGCATAAAACATGACATGTAAGTCAATGGAATAGAGCTCAGAAACTAATTCACATATGATATTGGCAAAGCTTATAAATGTAGAAAACAGGAATTAGATCCATACCTACCATTTTACATGAAATCAATTCAAGAGAGATCAAAAACCTAAATTTTAAATCTTGGATTATAAAGTTTCTAGGAAAAAAAAATGGAGGGAAAACACTCCACAAAATGAACAGTGACAACTTCTTGGACAAGTCCTGCAAAGCTCAGGCAAGAAAGGCAAAACTAAAAAAAAATGAAATTTATCAAAAACTCAGAAGCTCCTGTACAGCAAAGGAAACTATCAATACAGTGAAGTGGCATTCAACAGAATGGAAAAAAAAAATATTTGTGAGCTACCTATCTGATAAAGAATGAATATTTAAAATTTATAATCGAGTTTATAAACTCAACAATAAAAGTATGGGCAAAGAGTCTCAATAAACAATTCTCAAGAAAGCAAAAAAACAAATGACCAACAAATACACACACACATACATACAGTCAACATCACTGTCAAGGTAATCCAAATCAAAAGCACAGTGAGATAGCACCTCATCCCTGTGCCAATGCTTATTATTATTCCAAAGACAAAGAGTACCAGAAGCTGGTGAGGTTGTGGAAAAGGAGGAATTTCTATGGTGGAAATATAAATGAGTCTAGTCAAGGAGGAAAACAGGATTGAAACTGCTTAGAAAACTAGAAATACACTTGCCATATAACACAACAATCCCGCTGCTAAGTTTATGACCAAAAGACTTGACCATGTGCAGGTTACACTTGCACCGCTGTGTTCACAGTGACACTTCTCATAAGGGCCTGAGAATGGGATCAACCAAGGTGTCCATCGTCAGATAAGGGGATAAAGTAAATGCGACATACATACATAACGGCCACATTATTGGTACTCAGCTATATAGAATGAAATTCTACCATTTGTGGAATGAGTAGATGCACAAAAATTGGTGCAAATGGAAGAAATCATGTTGAACAAAATAGGCCAGACACAGAAAGGCAAACGCTGCATGTTCTCTCTTACATGGGGAACTAAAATTTTAAAAACAAAATTAGAAAAAGAAGGAAATGTCTGCATGTATCAGTGCCAATTGCAAATACAGTTTTAGCAAACTTTCTTTTTTACCTTATCAAAGCAATGTCTAAGAATGCATTATTAAATATAGTTTGTTTTTTTGTTTTTGTTTTATTAATTACATTGCATTATGTGACACAGTTTTATAGACTCTGGGATATATTAACTATAGTTTAAATGATCTATGATAACTACAAAATGTACTGTATGAGGGTCAAATGGTCACCTTT
The DNA here is from genome assembly GCF_017591425.1 of Ochotona curzoniae. Classification (NCBI taxonomy): domain Eukaryota; kingdom Metazoa; phylum Chordata; class Mammalia; order Lagomorpha; family Ochotonidae; genus Ochotona; species Ochotona curzoniae. The sequence goes on from NW_024465582.1 coordinate 28,110,087, forward strand.
CCATTTGACTACTGTTTATAGTTCTTGCATACATTTTTTTTTTTTTGCTACAATAGGATCATTTTGTGGTTTACCTGTTGAATTTTTTATTTGTTAGATAATTAAGCCCTTAATTGTAATGCGAATTAGAAATATATTATCTTAAAAAAATTAGAAAAGAAAGAAAAGGTGAGAGAGGCAGGGAGGAAGGAAAAATTATTATATTTTTAGAATTGCATCTATGAACTATGCTGAATCTGTTGAAAACTAAAATAAGCTTTCAACAATGAAAAGATACATATAATCATGGTCGTTTTATTCCCCTTTTTCTACGATGAGGCTTTCTTTCAAGGTATTCTCCTGCTCTATGGCGGTCCTGGATGTCTAATGAAAGAAGCTCAAGCCAACTATGCCTAGACTCTCCACTTGATCCCTCACTAAAGAGAAAGTAAAACAATCTAAACACATACATCAGAAATTTTTTAAATCAGAAATTGGGGGGAGGGACAGGAACTGCCTTAGCACAGTAGCAGCAATGAGTATTGAATAAATTCCAAGAGAAAATTCAGCTACGACACATTCCACTGAACCCAGAAATGTGAGTGCTTAAGCAGTTCAGTGAGAGGCTGAAAGTACATTAAAATTATACGGAGCCTTTGGATCGCAACTCACTACTTTCTTCCCCTGTTGGAGGGTTCTAGTTCTTTATTTTCTGTAGGAAATGAACCAGAGATTTCAAACTAAGAACATGAGGCACTGTTGCAAAAGAGGTGAGGTCCCACACCGAGAAGCAGGTGTTTAAGGAAAAGTCTATACTGCCCAGTCAGACCCCCAACTTCTTTATATGCCATACTCCTCAACATTAGCAGTCAGGTGGATGCTCCAAGGCAGAAACTTCCTAGCAGCAATTCAGAACTCCTTGATAATGACACGAGGAAACATGTCAAAGAATATGCTAGCTCAAGGATCAGGCATGCAATAGTGAAACTGCGCAGGTCACAAGTCTTTCTCATGTTCACATAACTTTTGGTAACATGTTTGTTATCACTGTTGTCTTGTGTTTGTGTGGCTATAATATATAAATGAGATAGAAAAGTCTCTTGTAAAAACTGAGGGAGGGATAAGAATAAGCAGACAGCATCACCTGAACAAAGAGGTCCACAGGAAGTAGAGGAAAAGCTCAGAAGGGCAATCACTTGTGCCCTCCGGAAGACGAGATGATATATTTTCAATGGAATAATAAATATACTTAAAAAGAAGAATACACGTGAGTGATGGATTTAAATCAAGTCATGGCCAATGTAAAATTCTGATAGAAAATTTTGAATATAATTTTCATAAATCTTCCAGATAATATAGCCCCTCCCCCCCAACAGAAATAAACAAACAGTAAGAATCTAACGGGGAAAAAACCAAAGAGAGGGCACAACATTTTTGTTAAACAGATTTATACAAAGAACTGAGAGGGCTGAAGAGGAAATCTTCCAAGCTGTACCGAAGATGTGAAGCAAAGAAGAATTAGGGGTTATTTGGCATCAGCTTAAGACCTTGGAGCGCCCAAGGCCAAGGTGTCTTTTGTTGCTAACATCATTGACCAAATTTATACACTCTGCCAGGCTTTGTGCTTCTGACAAAAAGTGTACTATTTTTTATTTCTGTGTAACTGAGACCTCTGAAAAGATGGGTCAGTAGGCAGAATGCCACCAGAAATCAAAGCCAAACGCTCACTCTATATTCAGTTTTGCTTAGACTTCGTCTATTGCCACCAAACTCTGAAAGTCATTAAAAAGTAATCAAGAATGAAATGACCTTTTGCTATTACAAAATGACCCACAATTCAACCATTTTGCATGACAAAGCAGAGAAGTCCTTACTTACTTTTATGCTTATTCAATTTCAGTAGAAAATATTTGCCGCAGTCCCATAATGAGAATCTCAGATGTGAATTTTTACATAAAAAGAAAGAGGCAAAAATAATCAAACTCAAAAACCAAAACCCAAAACAAAGCCCATCTTGTTATTCTAGTCTTCCTCTTCAAAGGATCCTGTTTATCACAGTAAATGATTCCCTCTATTACACGAGGGATATTACTATATTAAGTGGCTGAAAGATCAACTTAGGTAACAGTGGAGCTATAGTTCTTTCAGAAGTAAGATAATGAGGCAGTTACATGTGCCAAGAAAACTTACTTTGAACATTTCTCTTGGACCCTCTCGTTTCTGGCTACCTGATTCCACTCAGTAAACTAGGCTAGCTGCTCCTTTGCTATCGTCTCAAGTCTACTCCTGAGGTCTCCTTGCTTTCCCCTGACAGCCAGGAAAAAACAAAGAATCCTTCATTTACACAGCATGCCAAACTGTTCACACTAGATGCTGTCCCCCCTCATGATCCAGATCATTCGGATCATCCATAAGACTGCTAATGATGAACAACCATGAACTAATTATGAGAAACATGATTACTCACAAAGAGTTTCCTGAAACAAACACTGAAACAGAATTCAGGCTAACTTGCTGAATAGGCTATTTTAGGGATTCGTAACTGATTTCTGATAAAGATAGATTGCTTTTCATTTCTCTTAGGTATTCTTCAATAATTTCATGAGTATCACTTGTTTAGTGTTTGCAATGAATGGTGCTGACTATTGTAGGTGAAATTAAAGGGTGGGGGGGGGGTTGAAGGTTGGGCATCCAGCTTTTCAAATGAATTGGCAAACCTTGTGGGAATTAATGCTGGGGCACCTAGGGAGAAAATTACCAAATAGAAGGGACTGGGAAAGTAAGGATGAGGAATCAAATTGTGAAGGGGAGGTGCTATAGAGCTAATTATTGGACAATTAGTTGGATAGGATCTGATTTTAGCCTTATTCTCCTTCCCTCCGCTGGTATCTGTCACCTATACATAAATGGAACTGGAAAAGTTCCAAATGTCAAAGTCTGATAGCTAACTATGATTTATCTGGGATGGACCCAAAGTAGTTATTCAATGGAAGTTGCTAATTCACCAGGCAATAGTACTGTACTGTAGCCAGACAATCATTCACTTCTCATTCCTTTTGGTAAGAAACATCCTGACTTTCTATAGGGAAACCTTTCCATGACCAGGTGAGGCCACTGTGATTGATGAATACGGAGAAAGGGGTCTATATCCTTAATTATGTGGGAACAACTAGAAGAAGATGCTTTCTTTACCTGTAAGTCACAAACTTGATAATACATACCATGAGAGTGTTTTAAAAAAGTATTTACTTATTTGCAAGAGAGAGAGAGACACAAACAAACAGAGCAACAAAAAGAGTTGGAGACAGAAAGAGAAGTTTCTACTGCTTTTTCATTCCCCAAATGGTGGCAACAGTGAGGTCTGGATCAGTCCTAAACCAGGAACCAGGCACTCTATCAAGTCTCGACCACATGGCTGGCAGGAGCCCGAATATGTAAGTCATCTTCTGCTGCCTTGACAGGTGCATTAGTGGTTACTTGGATCAGAAGCAAAGTTACCAAGACTCAAACTGGCACTTGCATTTGGGAGACAAGCATTGAAAGTGGTGGCTTAACCTGCAACATGGGCAATGAAACTAGAAATTTGCCTTCAGTACTGGTCCCAAGGATGAGAAGGAGTTCAGGTATTGCACACTCAGATGACCTGAGCTCTCACAGTTCTAGTAGAGTCCATAGTCTACCTAAAGCCTCAAGGGAACCGCATGAAATGGAGGCGTAAGCCACCAAAACACCACAGAGAAATGCACCCAGGAAGACATTTTTACCAAGTGTGAAAATGAGTACATAACAACTGCTTAAGGGAACACTGGCCTGTTGACTATGATAATCCGTAATTTTACCCTTCAAATTGGCTGAGGGATGTTCTCAAGGGAATGGAAGAAGCAGGAGTTGGCATTAGCAAGGAGAAATATTTGGGCAAATTTAAGATGAAACTTCAAAATAGATTTCTCAAGAAAGTGATCTTTTCTTTTGGAATGTTGAGATGGCCCAGACAAATGACAAGAACAGTATTTGTTTTTATTTTTTTTTTTAAGATCTATTTCATTTTTATTGGAGAGGCACATATACAGTGAGGAGGGACAGAGAGGAAGATCTTCCATCTGTTGATTCACTCCCCAGGCAGCTGCAATGACCAGAGCTAAGTCAATCTGAAGCCAAGAGCCAGGAGCCTCTTCTGGGTCTCCCACATGCGTGCAGGGTCCCCTGGCTTTGGGCCGTCCTCGACTGCTTTCCCAGACCACAAGCAAGGAGCTGGATGGGAAGCAGGGCTGCAGAGGCTCAAACCAGCACCCGTATGGGATTCCAGTGTATTCAGGGCAAGGACTTTAGCCACTAGGCTACCACACCAGGCCCCCCCAAAAGTATTTCCTGATGTATGTGTGTAAATAAGCAAAACCAACTCAATTGGAACACAGAGATGGGCGCCACGAGGTAGCTTGTCCGACAACGGATGTCACAAATTTGTAAGACCTCTTGGGTTATGTATTAGATTAATGCATGATGGTAGTCATTTCATTTACACCACAGCAACATTTGTCTTCTTGCAAACAGTGTGTGCACTCGAGGAAAGCACAATACGAAATGTCAGACAAATGCTGGGCTCAATCACACCCAGGAGTTGCCACAGGCTTCCTAAGGCACTAACTACTTCATGCTACAGCGTCCTTGCTATTCCACTCCACACATGCATACCGGCAAATCGCAACGCAGCATAACAGCTTAGTTGGCAAGTTACAATCTGAGAATCACTAAATTGAAACTGAAAAAAAAAGGATCACGCATCATTATCTTAGAACACTTTTCCTTAACTATTACTTTTCTTCCCATTGAGCCTATATAGGAGCAATTTATGGGCACTAATTTGATTTCTTTTTGGCCCTTGCCTGTTTGTTTTAAAGGGAAGAATCTGCTTAAAAGCCAAGAGCACTGATAAGATCTTCCAGATGGGACTGCTCTCAAGGAAGGTCAATTACAAGCCCCTTGTCTCTCCTTTTAATGATATCCCTTAATGATTCCCTTCCTCTCCCAGCAAAATTTAGTCACAAACATAACTTAGGTTGAGAATGATCCAGGAATCCTCGTAATCACATGGCAATGACAGACAAGCAGATCAAAGTACAGGTGCAATGTGAACTTGAGGCTTCTGTTCCACTGCGGAACGTGAAGATCAAAACTGCTGTTAGCTCCCAAATTCTCAGCTTCCAGCATTTTAAAAAATTCTGTCATTTCTTTGTTTAAGAAACAGCACCTCTTTAGTTTTACTCATCACTGGTAGGTCTTCACATATCATGGCTGTTCCCATATTTCTGATGCCTGATTAAATTTAGAAAATTGGGTAATTATGCTGATGTTTGAATAGCTCTTAAGAAATCCACCAGATTGGTAGTGTCTTCAGCAATACGAACAGACCTCCAAGTGATGGGTAATTACATCCATAACCCAATGCCAATATATTTGTAGCAAAGTAAATTAGGCACTTGCAGTGGCTCCAGTCACAGACAGACTTATTTATGCATTACATTAAGAAAATCTAGACACAGGGGCCAGCACGATGGCTCCTGTGTCTAATCCTCTGCTTTACCTTGCAAGCACCCACATGCCATATGGACGCTGGTTCATGTCCCGGCTGCTCTACTTCCCTATGCAGGTCCCTGTGGATGCCTAGGAAAACAATAAAGGATGGCCCACAGCCTTGGGATCTTGCACGCCTGCCTGGGAGACCGGCAAGAGGCTCATGGCTGATGGCTTCAGAGCAGCTCTGCCATGGGAGATCTTTCTCTCTGTGTCTCTTCTTTAGTCTGTAAATCCACCACTTCAAAAATAAATAAATACATAAATAAATAAATACATCTTAAAAAAAAACCAGTGAAAGCTTGGATGATGACACCACGTCTAAGAGGAGCCAAGGCTCCCAAACATGTTTCACCACTAACATAAGCTTTGCGTTCTCAAGAACATTCAGTTGCAAGCTGGTCATTGATGTTCCATCTGTCACACAAACATTTCCAAATCAATCCCAGAAGGGTAGAAACTAGTGTCTCCGGGCAGAACTTTTGCTGCTTATATGGCATTGGCAGCATTCTTCCATAAAAAGGCTAAAAAACATAGTATTTTGAGCGGGCAGATGCCAGGCAATACAATTAAGACTCAGTAACCTTGATAATATTGGTTACTAAGTTAGCTAATGTGTTAAGGCTATTCAGTCAGCACCAGCAACCTTTGCCACATCATGGAATCACTGGTTTTTTTTTTTTTTTCAATACTGGATGAAATCTGTTCTGGTCTCTTGTGTCCAGTTAGGGCAACTTAGAAAGATTAGGAAGTTTTCTCCAAAATACAAAACTGGTAACTATAGAAGTACGAGCTGAATTCAGACCCTCCTTCATATTTGGGAAAGATCTAGTCCTCTACTGACAAAGCCAACTCTGGTGAGATCAGCCCAGGAAATCCAGCCAACCCTCATGAGTCACAACAACACCTCTACTACCTGGCCCCATGACTCACACTTGAGGCTTTACTGTCACAGCCGCTTACATCCTTTATCTCCCTCCCTCTTTGGTGATGAAGTGAGAATCACTATATTCACCACAGAGTATCTATGTGTGCATAGTGCTGAACATCAACAATAAAAAAGCTGAGAGATGCACCACATCATATAGCAGAATGAATTACAGTTGGTAGAAGAGCATGCAATTCAACACTCACAGGCAAAAATGGGTGCTTGAACTTCATAAAGGACTCTAGATCTTTCATGGCAATGGCTTCATTTTTTTCTTTAATGTTTATTTTTATTTGGAATCCAGATTTACAAAGAAAGGAGGAGAGACACAGAGAGGATCTTGCATGCGCCAAATGGGCACAACGGCTGATCCGGAAAAAGGACCTAGGAGCTTCCTCTGGGTCTCCCATGTGGGTGCAGAGGCCCTAGGACTTGAGCCATCCTCCGCTGCTTTCCCAAGGCATAAACAGGGAGCTTATGGGTCAGAAGTAGAGCAGTTGGGATGTGAACTGGTTCCCACATGGGACGCAGGTGCCATAGGCAGAGGCTTAATGTACTACCCAATAGCACTGAATACAGACAAAGGCTTTTTAAACTAACACTGACACAGTTTCTTGGTGTCTCTTGAAACTGATACTTTCAGATGAGTGCCCATGATCACATAAAGGAGGTTTTGCTTTCTTATTTTTTCTCCCTTTGTAAGCCATTGTTCTTGCTATTCTCTTTTTTCTTCTTCAGACTGTCCTTGCAGTGGCATTCTGAGTCACTCACAGGCCACAGTCATAACTCACATAAGTTAAGACTTTCTTCAAGCTTCCGGATGACAGGGCCCACACCAGCTTTATCTTCTCTGACACATATGGGAAAGATTCCTGTCTTCTTTTACAAAGTCATGTTCAGGACATTCCAGGACAACCTGTCTTCTTGCTTCTCAGAGTTCCATTGACTGTGTATCTACCTGGGAACCTAAGCTTGTTCAAGTGAGTTCTCAAAACTAGAAAATACAATACTCCACATTTATACTCTTTGGCAGTATACCGCTGTCTATAAACTTTTTTTTGGAAATGTGTTTCATTTACTTGAAAGGCAGAGTTACAGTGAGAGAAAGATCCATTTGTTGGATCACTCCCAACCAAAATGTCCACAATGGCTAGAGATGAAGCCAGGCCAAAGCCATGACCTTTCTCCAGGTCTCCTATGTAGTCCAGGGCCCCAAGTGCTTGAGTAGTCTTTCACTGCTTTTCCAGGCACATGAGCATGGAACTGGATCTTAAGTGTAATAACTAAAACTTGAGTCCACGCCCATATGTGATGCTAACAACACAGGTGGCAGCTTACCCAATTTGCTACAGCACAGGTCCTACAGCCATAAACTTTTGTTGAAGGGAAACTTAGCCTGCATTTTCTCCTAGCTCTATTACCTAACCATGTCCTCTGGAACACCCTACAAATTACAAACTAAGCAGAAACAGTTACCTCTTTTTCTGTCTGTCTATGGCTTTTTATATTCTTTTCTCTCCTTTCTTATTTGTGGAGAGATTCAAAAGACCTCCAACAGTATGTCAATTATTGTTTGTGAAAGGCTATGCCAGGTTTGTCTAGCACATTCTAGGGAACAGGAAAGACTGGACAATACGTTTGAACATTTATTACTCTACACAGACTTCCATAATCCTTTCTATTATATTGAATAGAATTAAAAAAACTCAGTGAGTATAGCCAGTTTGTTTATTTTCGGTTCACTGCAAATCTCACATTGTGATGCACAGGAGATAATGAATGAATGTCAGTTTCCTTAACTTGAACATGTTCTTGAGAGCCTACTAGTCATATTAGACGTTGGCTTCTTCTATTTCTATTTCCATAGTGGCCAGCAAAAAATATTTAGTCGTAAGTATTGTGACGCCCTTGTCTTTCCAGTGAATCACTGGAGCTCCGACCTGCCCTTTCACTGGAAGGGTCTGGCTCATCAGCATCTGCTCCTGACAACAAACCAAGGGACCCTGATCCATTCTCATGGACTTTACTCTCTTCAAATGGCAAGAGGAAAGCAGGGAGAGTTCAGTGGTGGTATCTCCTGGTGGAGTTGTAAAGTTCTCAAGCAGTTCAGTTCTGTTCTTTCCTTAAACTGTACCAAGGAGAGGAGCAGCTCTTAGCAAAACAAACAACCCCTCCCTTCCTCCCCCAAATTAAACTTGTCCGACCTCCTAAGGGAAAAAGACAAAAAGATAACTATTGGGCATAACCTACTTAGGGAGGATTAGCTAATGATTTTTCCCCCGAAGAATATAAACATATAAACTGCTGCAAGTTTTCGAGCGACAGTTAGAAGTGGAAAACAAATTTAGAATTTCTTTCTCTCAGACAATCCTCTTACACATGCCTGAAGATTCCTACTGAAATGGACAATCATTTTGCCCAAGTCTTTTCCCCTAAGGAACAATAAGTTATGAACATAAAGACAAGATGGGGTTAGGACAACTGAGATGCTCTCATGCTAAATGCCCTTTCCTCACTGGCCAGGGAAACAGTGAGTCCTTTTTAGATAACCATCTAAAAAGGAAAAATGTTCTTGGTCCTACCAATCCAGTAAGACAGAAGAGATGTATTCTGAGGCAAGGACCTGGCATTGCAGGGTCACATTTGAGTGGAAAAGACAAATATAATCACCATAAATTTCAATTAGATGACAAAGCCAGCCACAGGTCACAGCATCAGCAATGTCTTTTCCTAAGAGCTGGGCAAGAGAGCTTGAAATGTATCATTTGTTTGTTTGAAGATGTTATCTGGAATTCTTCCTTCAAATGTGTCCATCCAGGACGTGGTAGCCTAGTGGCTAAAGTCCTCACTCTGGGATTCCATATGGGTGGCAGCTCTAATCCTGGCAGCCTCACTTCCCATCCAGCTCCCTGCTTGTGGCCTGGAAAAGCAGTCGAGGATGGCCCAAAGCCTTGGTATCCTGCACCCACATGGGAGACCCGAAAAAAGCTCCTGGCTCCTAGCTTCAGATCAGTGCAGTTCGGTCAATGCAGCCATTTGGGGAGTGAATCAGCAGATGGAAGATCTTCCTCTCTGTCTCTCCTCCTCTCTGTATATCTGAATTTCCAATAAAAAAAATAAATATTTTTTTAAAAATGTGTCCATCTAGCTGAGGTTCATGGAGCACAATGCAGGGGAGACTACCCCAGGTTGAGTTTTAATTTACTGAATCATGGCAACTCTACAAATGTATATTCCCTACATTTTTCACTTTTTCTTTGTCTTTATTTATTGGGAAAAGAGAGGGGGAGGGAAGAGAGAGTGTGCATGAGGAAAAGGCAGAGAAAGAGAGGGGAAAAGCAGATCTTCCATTCACTGGTTCTCTTTGCAAGTGCTCTCAGTAGCCAGGCTGTCAAGCCAAAGTCATGTTCCTGGAACTCAAATGGGTCTCTTATGCAAGCGGAGAGGACTCTCTTGACTCATCCCCTGCTGACTGAAAGGGTGCTCAAACATGGAATACAGCAGATTCAGGCAGCATCTTAACTATGATGCCAAATGTCCACCCCTCTGAATGGCTGAATGTCTCTAAAACACATGTGAGTCTTAAGATCACTAGCATCTTGGATTTGATGAAATATAAAACTTAATAGAATATTTTTACTTAAACCAAATCCTGTCAAAATGCAAATAGAGACAATCCAGATATTGGCCAAACCTCCCAGGTTCCAACATGACAGAATTGATCACTGTATTAGCACATTAAAGCAAAGGTATAGAAAACAGTGAGAATCTTTTCAAAGTAAGGGGAGGAGCAATCAGCTAAAGATGAGAGTGGAACCTCTTGGTTCTCAAAGGAGTTCCCCATCCAGTGGTCCATCAATGTGAACATCTCTTGGGAACTTGTTGGGAGTCCTGAGATCCGACAAAGAAGAACTGAGTCAGAATCTTTGGGATGCTATAGACTATGTTTCAGTATGCCCTCTGGGCCCGAATGAAGGAGACAATTTTGTTGGGATGTATTTGGCAAATCACAGGGGAGGAGCTGCATCCTTGCATTTCAACCCTGGTATGTGAGACTCCCCTAAAAGAAGAAAGATTCTCAAGACACAGTGTAAGGAAACACTTGAATCCCACTTGCTAGTTTCTGACCCCAAATATGCCAAACAGTTTGAGTTCTTTCGATCTCTTGTCTACTTGTCCATCCATTTATCATTGTACTTCATGTTCTCGCTTTTGTCATAAATTCAAGAGACCTGAATGTGTCACAGTATCCACTGCCAATCTGGACAAGGTCAGTCCCTGAAATGTGTGTATCCTCTGAAGACGCAGCCCCAACGGACTGTTTACCAGGTCAAGCGCAGGAGCAGACGAAGGGCAATTAGGTCAGCACTGCAAATTGGCAAGTCTCCAGGCCAGATCTGGCCCACAGATGTGGTTTGTTTGGCCCACACACATTGTTTAAAAATTGGGCAATTTCACATAAAATTTTGCATTTCTTCGTGCCTTAAAAAAATAAAAAGCTGAAGATTTGACTATGTTGAACCCATATCCTAGCACTTGAATACTTGCCTGGAGCTAAGCAGACTCCTGCATCTTTCCTGGGGCTTGACCTTGTAGCCCTCTACTAGCCCTGTGGTCCCCCATTGTTTTGCAGTTGGCAAAGGCAGACATTTCCCTTAGAACTGCCTGAGCTTTAGGACCACTGATTTACATACTCATTTTTTTTTAAATGTACCTACTTTCACTTTATTTTTTGAAAGGCAGAGAGACACCCACATAGAGATCTTCCAGTCACTGTTCCACTCTCCGAATGCCTGCAGCAGTCAGCACTGGGCAAAGGTGAAATCTTGAACCTGAAACTCACCCTACTTTTTACCTGGTTAGCAAGGACTCAATTGCTGGGGTCACACTTGCTGTTCATTGGGAGGAAGCTGGAGCAGAAGTGGAGGTGCCAGCACTGATACGTGATGTAGGCTTAAAGCCCGCACCAAATGCCTTTCCCCACATACCTAATTTACATGAATAAAATCACTTATTTTTATGAAAGCATTTGCATGAAAATAGACAGTTGAGCTGATGTGAGCAAGTGATTCCCCCAGTTAAGTTGCTTTGTATCTTTGTAGCTATTGATGTGTGAGAGTAGTGGTGTCAAGGCTAGAGTGACCAGCAAAAATGTTCTTGGGTAGAGTGGAAGGCAAACCAGAGGAGAACTCAAATCAATGTATTTCAATCTGCCACTTACTAACCATATGATTAACCTTGAGCTGTAGTTTGCGTATCTGTTATATGACAGACATACACATCATGAAAGATCATATCTATCACACATAGGGTTTATTGGGATAGCTGAATAAGAAAACAAAGGTTCAAGTTTCTGACCTCATAGAATCTCAAAAATCCTAACTGGAATACATTTTGATGTTTTTGTTATTTGCATTTTACTTTGGAAACTCTAACTAACGGAGCAGGCATTCAATCTAGCCTTTAAGATACCAAATGGGACAACTGTATTCCCTATCGGGGTGCCTGGCTTTGAAACTTATTGCTGCTTGCTTCTAGATTTCTGCTAGTGCATACCCTAGAAGGCAGCAGAGATTGGGACAAATGCTTGACAGCCACACAGGAGATCTTGAAGGACTCCCTGGCTTCTGGTTTGTGCTGACCTAGCCCACGCTTTTACAGGATTTGCTTGGTGAACCAATTAATGAAAGATCTCTGACTCTGTCTCTCTCACTACCTTTCAAGTAAGTGAAAAAGTAAATTTTTAAAACAGAAGTTACACTTGTGACACATCTTTGAATAAATTATAGTCCTACATGATAGTGAGATAAAGAAATTAATACTACAGGCCATATATTATGTACCAGGTATTATCTTGGTCACATATATTCATTTTTCTCATGGAAGTCTTACTACTGTGAGCTAATGTTATCTTTCTTTAGAAACATAATCTTTATCTTACTATTATAAGATAATTTCAGCTTTCTTTAGTAACTGAGAATCAAAGAGTGTAGGTCATTTAGTCAAAATCATATAGCAAGTGTTAATAGCCAAAGTTCATCTTCCTTTGGATTCCTCCATGAGATTACTTCAGTGTTTCTTAAATTATAGCCTCTCTATAAATACATGTAAACTACGAGGCAGAAGTACAAATGTCTCCTATGCCTCTCCAAGCTTCCTGAATCACAATCTCCAGGGGAATAGTCATGGAATTGTATGTTGCATCAGATTCCCAGGAGGTCCTTAATAACTGCAAGAAAACAGCCTAAAAAGGCTGACACGGAGTTAAAGCAGAAAAATAGTGTAAAATGATATTCAGAAGACGAAAGCAAAGATAAAAAGGAGGGTAGAATCAGAAACAGGAAGCAAAAGAAGGAAAGAGGAGGAAAGAGAGAAAAGCAGAGAGAGGGGGAAAGAAGGTGGGAGGTAGGGAGATGGGAAGAGCTCCTGGAGCCAATTCTGTGGTCTTTGCAGGCTCCTGTGAACGCACTCATTGGATGGATGCTTTCTTCCTAACTACACACAGCCTGTTTACGGCAAGTACCAGGAACCAGGCAACAGGAAGCTCAGCCGGCCACTGCAGAGGAGTAGGGCACTTTGAACTACAGGCATTCCGTACACCCAAATTACATACTGTGAGACGCAGAGTATTTGAGCTGTTCCGCAAGACAGAAGCCAATTTTTCTTGGCGCATACTTCTATCATGCTATCCAAATCTCCATCTCTCACATGTGGAACTGTGCCACATCAAATGCACCAAGGCAGGAATTCCTTAAACTCTTCGAGAGCAAAGACAAATGTTGGAGAAAAAAAAGAGAAACAGTGACTTTGGTATACACACACTCACACACACTCACACACACACACACACACACACACACACACACACACACACACAAAATGTATGCTTGAGTTAGGAGAGTTGGCTCAATGATAAGAAATGGGTACAACAAAATTCTGTCTGTCTTAGGAATTCTTCAGAGGGTAAGCGAGTCTTTTTCCAGTGTAATTCAACATAACACTGAATTTTTAGATGTTGGAAAATAGGTTTTTAAAAAGATTTATTTATTCTTATTGAAAGGCAGATTTAGAGTGAAAAAGAGTTAGAAAAATCTTCCATCTGCTGGTTCAATCCCCAAGTTGATGCTGAGCCAATCTGAAGCCAGGAGCTTTTTTCAGGTCTCCCACTCAAGTACAGGGTCCCAAGGCTTTGGGCTGTCCTCCACTGCTTTCTCAGGCCACAAACAGAGAGCTAGATGGGAAGTACTGGGATCCTAAATGGTCATGGGTTAATGTCCTGACTGTTCCACTTTCCATTTGGCTCCCGACCTGTCTGAGAAAGCAGCAAAGGCTGCACAATGTTTTGGGATCCAATATCCACAAGAAAGACCCAGCAGAAGCTCCTGGCTCCTGGCTCCTGGCTTTGGATCAGCTCAGCTCTGGTCATTGTGGCCATTTGGGGAGTGAACCAGAAGATGGAAAATCTTTCTGTCTCGCCTTCTCTTTGTAGATTTTTCTTTCAAATAAAAATAAAAATCTTAAAACAAAAATACATACCTCTGTGTGTGTAAAACTTTCCCAAAGCCACTATTGTGTCATGGTGGGTTAAGCCACCACCAAGAGGCTGGTATAACATATAGGTACCATTTCTAGTACCAGCTACTCTACTTCCAGTCTAGCTTTTGGCTAATGCACCTGGAAAAAGCATCGTAAGATGACCCAAGTAATTGGCCCCTGCACTCATGTAGGAGACCTGGAGGCAGCTCCTGGGTGTTCCAGCCATTTGAGGATTAAACCAGAAGATGGGGCCCGGCGCGGTGGCGCAAGTGGTTAAAGTCCTCGCCTTGCACCCCCGGGATCCCATATGGGCGCCGGTTCTAATCCCGGCAGCCCCGCTTCCCTTCCAGCTCCCTGCCTGTGGCCTGGGAAAGCAGTCGAGGACGGCCCAAAGCTTTGGGAACCTGCACCCGCGTGGGAGACCCGGAAGAGGCTCCTGGCTTTGGATTGGCATAGCTTCGGCCATTGCGCTCACTTGGGGAGTGAATCATCGGACGGAAGATCTTCCTCTCTGTCTCTCCTCTCTGTATATCCGCCTTTCCAATGAAAAAATAATAAAAATAAATCTTTAAAAAAAAAACCAGAAGATGAAAGATATTTCTTTCTATCTCTTTCTCCCTCTGTAACTCTGCATTTCAATTAACTAATTAAAGATATTCAATAACAGAGAGAGGTATTCAGGATGTAGCCACAGAGGTAGTGTTGAGCTGGACCCAAAAGGAGGAGCAGGACTTCAACAGAGGGAGAAGGGGAAGGAAGCATTTCAGGAAACTGGACCTACATCAGCCAAGCAGTACATAACAGTGACAGATTATGCAACTTGGTCCAAGGAAGAGTACTACTTGTGCACCTGTCTGGCCCAGAAGCTGTTTTAACTGACAGCATGTAATAAAACTAGCTAGACCTTCTGCTCTTTCTGTACTTTTCCAATGAAGAGACCTGGCTTTTTTATACTCTTGGGAAACCTAAGCTGTCATGTAATGAAGTCTGATACGCAGATCACACAAAGAGATAGAGAAGGTGTCATCCGTTTGGAGCCCACCACCCTCTAGTCCACTGGCCAGAGGGATGCTGCCACATGCCGGGTGACAAGGAGACGATGAAGACCAGCAGGACTGCCTGGTGGAGCCTTGCCTGGAAGGCAGGACAGTGTGGTTGTTTCTCAACATACTATTTTTTGAATTTTATTATGAATTAATAGTAACCTGAAAGAGACTATTTACCAACATGAGTATCTTCTCTTCATAAATATAAAAGAGATACACTGACCTGGAGACTCAGATATAAGCCTGTCTTTCAATATTCACAACTCAAGACCATTTCAAACTTTACTATTGAAGTTCATGGGACAAAACTTCATTCCCCCCCCCCCCCTTAATTGAAAAGTATTTTTTAAGAAAGATTTATTTATCCATTTTGCCGGGAGGAGAGAAATTTTCTATCCATTGATTAACTTCCCCAATATTCCCAACAACCAGGACTTAGGCTGAAGCCAGGAGTCAGGGACTCCATCCTGCTTCAGTAGCAGGGACCCAAGGAGTTGGGCCCTCTTTTGCTGACTTTTCAGGCACATCAGCAGAGTGGTGGATTTGCAGTTGAGTATATGGGACTTGAACCAATAATCAAATATATATTACCTTAATCTACTGGGCTACAATGTTGGCCTCGGTTACAAAAAAATAACAAAAACACGAAAGTAAATAGAATTCCCTATTTTACCCCTCCTATTTTCCCTCTTGATAAAAGCACTTTAGATAGATTGCAGTGTGTGTGTTTGTGTGCAGTCGTGTGTATATGATGGTCAGGTATAGGGAGGATTAAGAAAGGGATTAGGGCTAAAAATCTGCTAGGCTAAACACACAGATTTTATCTTCTGGTTTAGAGGAGATCTAGAATGTTTCTGAAATGTTTTTGCCTACAGAAAATGAACAAATTTACAGACTCAGTAAAGCAGGCCCTGTGTATCCACAGTTTCACTTTCCGCAGTCTCCATTACTTGTAGTCAACCACTTTTTGAAAATACTCAATGGAAGATTTCAGAGCCTTACAGTTCTTGAATTGTAAGTAACTTTCATCAAAATATATTATTATGTTCTATTTTGCTGCTGGTGTCCATCTCTTCTACAATCAGTTTATAAATTAAATTTTATCATGAAAAAAGAATGCAAATTTGGCTACTTCAAAAAAAAATTGGAAAAATGAAATCCAAGATAAGTTTTATCCAAGACAATTTTTTTAGTAGTAAAAATTTTTGAAAACAATATCTAAATTTTTGTTTGTATATATAATACATATATCCATTGATTTACCATCAGCTCAGATTTTAGGCATCTCTGCAGTCTTGAAACATATCTACAGATAAAGTTGGACTGTTTTGTGTGTGTTTATTTAAACTTATCATACTAAAATTTGCATAAAGTAATTCCCTAAGAGTTGAATGACACACTCTCATTTTTTCTTATTTCATTCCTTCTTTTCTCGTGACCCACTAAATTGACTTTCATAATGCAAGAAAGGATGCAACCCTCAGTTGAAAAACACTTTCCTCAGAAACATTAAAAATATGTCAAAATATTCATTAAACTTTGTGTGCAACATGTGTCGTGTTAGGCCTTTGATGAGCAGCAAATAGAAGCAAAGTTCATAGACAAAAATAACTGCTACATGGTAATTGGAAAAAAACATGCACAAGATACAATTTCATTTTGTTTTTAATAAATACTGAAGCTGTGATGATGATACTTCCCTGAATCTGGAGCTTCTAGGTAGATCTGTTCATGGAGGCCAAGTTAGGCAAAGTCCAGAGGAATGGAGTACTGGCTTTAGAATCTCTTCAGCCTGATCAAAGCTAGCAGAGGGGACGTTCAGCAGGCTGCTGAACAAACCCAGAGACACTTAATGTTTCCCCTAGTCTTACAGGGAGCTACAGAAGCTGGTAAGTGACTTAGCCTGTTGGGCCCAGCTTCCATTTGCAACTCTCTTGAACCGGTCTGTCTTACTGGTTCTGGAGAGGAGAGGGCAGAGAAAGTCTAGAAACGCACTAGCTAGAACTGTTGCTTTTCAGGGGTAAATGATGAGACCAGTGCCATGTGATGTCACCGCTAAGAAACTCCCCAGCTGAGACCTCACAGGAACTGGTGGAAGGTGTTTACATACCTGGAGAAAGAATGTTCCCACTAGGGAGATATTGGCCAGCCAGTACATCAGAGCAACCTGGAACTTGCCCTGTGGGGAGTAAAGACGCCTGCGTGGTGCCCATCCGTCTGAGAAAGACATCCCTCCTGCTGACACGCACGTCTTTGGTCCTCAAAACCAGGGCCAGTCGACCTTCTGACCACATGCAACATGTTCTAAATTCTTGCTAGGTGACAGTTTGTCTTTCTGGAGTTAGTCACAAAGGGTGAATGCATGCAGTGGTGAGGCCAAAGCACTGTGTAGCTTTCAAGGAATGAATCAGTGTTTTGGCTGGATGTGAAGAGGGGAGCCAGCATTCTCAGGGACAGTGACAGATGGCTTTCCTGAGACAGCAGGGCTGAGGAGTTGGCCCCAAAGAGTTAATTCACCCAAGACAAACCTGTCTGGGTAACCCTTCCCTGAAAGTACATCTAGGCAATTCCCTCCACCCTCCAGTTATAGATGACTGCCCATTTAACATTTCTACAACAGTAGTAGAATGTTGCCCACACAAGGCATTGTTCCAAGCACTATGTGGATTATCTCATCTAATTCTCATGCCAAGGGAAGTGCTATTCTTAGGTCTCTTTTAGCACTATGAAAACTGAAGTGAGCAGGCACAAGGTTGCACAGTTAGTAAATGGCAGGCAGGGATTTGGGGATGTCTGAGTCCAGGACTGTCTTCTGAAATCAGTGTGTGATTTGCCTCTCACTGATTTTTCTGCACCTAGGAGAATTTGAGGTATGGTCAAAGTTCCACTTGTGTCAAAATGAGGCTGACACAGTTTGTTTCTTCTAAGGGAAAGGGGGGAGGGGGGAAATGGTCTCTTACAGCCTACAGTGATGATCCAAACACCTTTCTTGGTATCTCACAGGACTTAAAGGTTTTCTCTCTCGTGTCATCTGACGCTTCTTGGACACCAGCAACACATGGCTGAACTTCTAACCTGGAAACTCATCTTTTCTCCTCCTGGATTTTCTGAAGCCTCATGGGGGCTAGTTCTTGCAGAGTTGTTCCCATGTGCCTCCTTCCGGATGAAGGATGATGCAAACATGATCTCCAGGCAACAAAATGCATGGCCAACAAAATGTAGGCTTATTCTCTGGGGGAACATTCTAGAGTGCCCAGGCAGAAAACAAAGCAGCATAGGCGCTTCCTTTCACGATAGGTTCCAGGGGTTCAGCGGTTCCCCTGGGTCTCTTCCGTTGCACAGTCATCCTGATTCAGGGCTGTGCTTTCCACAAACCTCACTTTTGAACTTAAATTATTTTTTCATCCTTCCTTTCCTTTATGTAGTAATTAAGAGTGGAATATTTCAAGTATTTTCTACCTACATTTTTTTTTTCTATTCTAAACCCATAAGGAATTAGGCTGAACCCAGGATCACAACTTTCTGAGATCACTGGGCTGATTTTCTTATGTTCCTGCTCTTCTAATTGAAAATCAGGCTCTCACAGAAGCTGAAACATCTCTAAGAGAAACTGAGTAGACTGACACCACATTTATTCAAGAGGGTACTGCAGGGTTACCGTGGTTGAACACTGCTCTCATATGCCTATCTCTCTATGAGAGAACAAACAGACCAAGATCCTTCTCCACAAGTAGCTTGTAGTCTAGTGGAGGGGATAAATAATTAATACAAGAAAGTACGCATTCAAAGGCAAGGACATACTAGGGAACAAGCAAGCATACAAGTATCATGGAGAAGGGACTTGGCATGGGAGTAATGCAGGTTACAGTAAAAATATGGGATGGCTCATGATGGTTCACAGAGAAGATGAGACCCAAGCTAAGATGAGAAAAGCAAATTATTTGCACTGAAGATATGGGTAGGGAGGAGTCTTTGCAGCACTGAAGTCTTATGGAAGTTTACTGATTTGCCCAAATCAGCAAGGGAGCTGTAGTGGCTGGAGCTTACGGAATGAGGGAGAGAAGGATAAGAATGAAGGCCAGAGTTGAAACAGCTGCTAAATCCAGCTAGACACTGCTGTGGACAATAATCATCTTTATCTCTGAGGGAGGTGGGCATCCAGGGCACGGTTACCAACGGAGGAATGGCATGATCCCCATCACCTGATGTCTTTCAAACAGGCAGAGCTGTGCGGCAAGAATCAAAGTGGAGTCACCTAACAGAGGTTATTATAGTTATCCAAGCCACAAATGCTTGCAATGCACAAGTCACTGTGCAAAGCTTTGTAATTGTGGAAGTGGTGAGAGGATTTGGACTCCACACATAATCTAAGCAATTTAGTCTTTGGGAATTCTGATGGGTTGGATAAGCTCTAATAGAAAGAGAAGACAGGAGTTTTCCATACTTGGCCTGAACAACTAAGATGGAAAAACTATGGCTGGAACAAACGGCATGGGAAATGGTTGTAGAAACTTAAGATTCAACGCTTTTCTCCCTCCCTCCCTCTCTGGTTTCTTCCCTCTTGCCCTTCCTTCTATCCCTCCCTCTTTATTCTCTTCCCTTCCTTTCCTTTTCTCTCATTTCCTTCTTTCTTTCCTTCCTTCCAAGCACACCTACAAATGCACAACAGTCTACCTAGAGGCAGAATAGGAACAAAACAATTGCTGTCATCCTACAGTCGGGATAAGATTGAACACATGGGGTGGTGATTGGAGACCTCTTAAGCATTACGATACTGTTATTAGGATAACTGCCATTTTGAACATGAACCAACACTTCTGCATTGATACTACCTGAAAATAATTTTAAATATAAAAGTAGGGCCCTGTGATTCAATAAGTGATGTGTGTTTTTGCACCACTATCATCAAGAACCACCCGAAATAACCACTTTTATAGATGAAGCATCCATTGTTACCATGTAGAAATGGGTCTTTTTTGTTTATGTATATATATCCTTTAAAGGTTCTGACAACTCAGTTAACCAACTGTATTATTTGTCAGCTGTCTTCCAAGAAGATCAGGTACACTCTGATAGAAAGCCTCTCTTTGGGATTAACAAAACGTAGACTGGCATTGTGTTAGGAGACCAGCCTTTAAAAGAGATTGCTCAGATTTGACTGCTGATACCATGTCTTATTGCCTACGTGACCTTGGCTTAACTTTTAATTTCTCTGCATCTATAGTTTCTACAACTATAAAATAATAACAATCATATATCCAATCACATGGATTTATAGTTAGGACTATTTCTAGAATAGTGTAGCACACAGGAAGCACTTCCTAAATTATATTTATGCTGAAATATGGAGTATAATTGGGTTATTATTATCGCTTTTATCATTTACATTAGAATTCTCCCATTTTTCTCCAGGACCTTATTTTTATAGTTGGTATTATTTGTCTTGGCTTTCAATAGTTTCTCTCTCTCCCCCATTCCCTTATTTTTTTCTTATGATTCCTTTATTTGTATTTGGAAGGTTCACAGAGAGACAAGGAGAGACAGAGAGAGATTGTCCATCCTCTAGTACACCACCCAGATAGTCGCAGTGACTAGAGCTGGGCCAGTCCAAAGCCAACTGGGCCAGAGCTTCTTCCAGATCTCTTATATATTTCTATTTATTTGAAAGGTAGAGAATCCAAGAGAAGACACAGATACACACAGAGAAAGAAAAGGGGAAAGAGAGGAGAGGACCGGGGGAAGGAGAGAGACAGAAGCAAGAGAGAGAGGTCTTCCAACTACTGGTCTTCTCACTGGTTTCCTCTCCAAATGTCCACAACAGCCATATCTGAGGCAGGGTGAAGCTAAGAATCATCAACTCTATTAGGGTCTCCCACATGGGAGATGCATGAGCAAACGGATCAGAAGCAGAGTAATTAGGACTCAAACACCCGTGTCATTTGGGATGCCCATGTTCCAAGCTGTGCAGTATCACTTTTGTTTTATTTTTCTAAACACATATGAAGTACTCAAATTGAGTAGTGTCGCCAACAGAGGTACCCAAAGAGGAATAAGTTTAGAGGAAAAGCTCCCAAATTTAATCCTGGATCTGAAGACTTTGATACTCCTATAGGACATTCAGGTAGGAATTTCGATAAAGAGTTGGGGTTTCAAGCTGACGGAAGAGGTCAAGATGGACTTCTATATGTCTTTAGGTGCTTTCAACTTACAAATGATGCTTACAGCAACAGGAACGCATGAGTCAACCCAGGAGGACGTGCAGACATAGGAGTGCAGGACACTAAGAGAGAGAGACATCCAGAGAGAAGATGAAAAGAGGAAGAAAAGAGTAGCAGCAAAACAGACTAGCAACTGCCTTAGAGAGATTTGATAAGAAATGTGCTTGAAAAATATCCACTGGATTGGGCAAACAGGAGATTAGGAGGGGACTGAAGCAGAGCTATAAACTGACCTCAAGCGGATTGAGTAACAACTGCAAGAAACAGGAATGGAATTGGGTGAGAGATATGGGATGACAGCTGGAGGGAGTCATGGGATCAAAGGGGGTGGGAGAGTTTTTCTCCCTCCAGCTAGTCTGAGGGAGAAGCAAACACCAAAGAGAGGGAGGAGAGGGAGAATGGATGGTGGGTGGAACAAGATCCATGCGAAGGAATCGAGATTTGGTGTAATTTTGACCTCTTTTTGTTAAGTGTATCAAGCATAAACCCTTCCATAACATTACATAGAAGAGCCATATACAAATTGAGCAAAATGTAACTAATTCCTTTTCTGATGACCCAAGGCCACTCATTTGAGTGTCTGTCATTATACTCAGTAGTCTAGAATGACGTGCTTGTAGTGTTGCCCAAGTCCTGTCAAGTCCCTTTCAAAAATGCCTCAGAGGATCAAGAAGGTTCCCTGCAGAGAAAGGGAACTCCCATCTGGTGGAAACTAAATTCCCTTTACCAGCTAATGGCCTAAAATGGCCAAGGCTCAATTGAAGCCATAAGCCAGAAACTTTCCAGATATGCCAGGTTGGTTGTTGAAACTCAACCAAGTGAGTCATCACTGCTTCCTCCCAAGATCTGCATTAGGGGAAAGTGGGAGTCAGGAGTCAGAGCTGGGTATCAAATCCAGGCACTCTGACGTAGAATGCAGACATCTTCACCAGAGTCCTAAAACAAAAAGATGTGTTTATTTGAAAAGCAGAGTCCTAGAGAGAGAGAGAGAGAGAAAGGTCTTAGAGATCTTACATTTGTTGTTTTACTCACCAAAAGGCCTCAACAGCTGGAACTGGTTAGGTTGAAGCCAGGAGCTTCTTCTCGCTCTCCCATCATAGGTGACAGGAGCTAAGCACTTGGGCCATCCTGTTTTACTTTCCCAGGTATATTTTAAGGGGTTTGGATAGAAAATGGAGAAGCTGGGACTAAGGGGCACCCATGTGGGATGCCAGCTTTTCAGGCAGTGTCTTTATCTGCTATGCCACAATGTCAGTGTCCTAGCTAAAGTCTTAGCCAGTGGGGGAATAATTCTGTTCTAAAGGGTTTTGGCTGTTGGTGGTGGTGATTTGGTAGAGTTTACAGTTTTCTGTTTTTCCCGATCCTCAGCTGTCACTTGGTTATCATCAATAGTAACTTTCCCCACAATCTCTCACCCATCTTTTCCTAACTGGTTGTATTCAATTACGGAACACTTGGAATCAAATGGCCACACTTCTATCAGTCACCACTACATACGGACATGCATTTCTATGACTAATGGTGTTGTTTATCATTAGGTCAATGTTGTGAAAACCTATTGTGGGCCCCCAGAGATCTCTTGCCTTCTTCCTGATACTGATTTATGGTTGCAGCAACTACTCTTAATAGTTAGGAAGTTACTGCTGTTGGGTGTCACACTGAGTCACAAAAATATATATACATAGAACAGGCTGATGGAGACTCTGAGCTTACTGATCAAGGTCATTGCTATTCCACCACCCTTGCTTGTTGGCAGGAGCCTGCTGCAAGCTTATAATCTATGATTACATAAATAATTAACAATAGTTTCAAAATAACTTTGTAATAATGTTGATTTGGTTTAAATCCCCAATAATGTACCTCCCATAGCATTCTGGCTGATTTATAAACAGCATTGAGAACATATTTCTTATGTAAGATAATAGATGAATTAATGCTTGTTCTAGTCCCAGTAAATATACAGACAGAAAATGGTAAAAAAAAAAAAAATACTGGAAATAACAAGAGAATTTGTTCAAATTTGTTAGCAACTGATTGCTGGTATAAGTGGTACTGATCTGTAACATAATGCACTTTTGGGGGTAAGCATATTCAAGAAATCAAAATGGTGTAATGCATTTAATTCCCCATATATACAGGAACAATTTTAAGACCTCTTTTGTTGTTTGTTTTAACTGCATATGCTTTGCATCATTTACATTGTGTGATCAGGAAGCAAGCAAATGTTCTGTCTCCTGGTCCTGGTTGAACAGACCCACGCATCTCAGATCTGCAGAAACAGGTTTGCTCTGCACATGTGCAAACGTGTTCGATGAACATCCAGGTAGTCTTTTCTTTCCCTTTTTTTTTTTTTTGCCTTTTAAATCTGAGTACCTTTTAAAATAAGTATAACTGCAACAAGAAGCACCCCCCAAGTGCCACATTCCTGAGTTCCACTGTGTATGGAAAACAGCCCTTGGAGCTTCAAGAGAGTCAAAAGGAAGATGCTCTGCACGTACTCCCTGCGTGCAGGAATTCTGTGGACAGGGAGATACCACCCTGGATCTATTTGAAGGATGACTCTGCAGCCAGAGGGGGCTGTGATGAGAGTGTTGGACTGCAAGGTTCAACAACAGGCTGGGGAGGAGGGGTGGTGACCAAGTGGCCAGTGAAAGGGCAGACAAGACAACAGGAAGAAGAAAGGTTGTGCTGCAGCAGACTTCCTAGTCCAAGTTTCCATGCTTGCAACAAGGTGTTTTTTTTTTTTTTTTTAAGTTCAAAGTAAGAAGACAACACTCTGCAAGATGAGAGGTTGCTTTAGGCACCTGGTTTTAAATAATTAACAACAGTTAGTAATTATTCAATATAAGCATTAGCAACAATAACGGCAAGACTAAACACCAATAAAAACACTTTATAGAACACAGTAGCTCTGTGAGCCAACTCCTTCATCTGAAGTTAATTTCTCTGTTTGTAGCCATCACTGTTCCCCTGGCTCCACGGTGGCTTTACCCAAAATTTGGGGATATCATTTCTTCACGGAAAAGTTACAAAATTTCAACACAGCTGCTGAGCTAACTTCTGATGTGTACAACGCATGTCTCATTTCCATATGATTCTATTTGATGGTCTCACAGCTGCCAATTCTTCCATTGATTATCACATAAATCTTCCTAAAAACTGTCAAAATATTACCTGCCTATCTGTGTTAAAAAAAAAAATCATTAACTCTTTGCTAACTACACCTTAATTTGACTGGCCTAGACTTCCAGTGAGCAGCATTCATCAGGCCTCTGGGCCACAGCAATGTCATGCAGACCCATCTAACATCTGTGCATCATCTGCTGCGGCTTGCTCTGCTTAATCAACCTAACGTTCTTTTCCTAAGCTACAAATCAAGCCTCACCTCTCCTGGAGCATGTCTTGACTAAGTGAGGTCTCAAAGACCTCTTCTGTGTGGTATCTGAATGGCCCATTGGGTTTATTATTTATTCAACATTGAAGAATTATGGAACTGTTGTTGCAGTGGTGTGTGGTTACTCATTAAAAATTCAAGAAATTTTCAGAATTGTCAGTTCAGTAGAAGCTTGAAATTAGCTATGATGACAACAGGCAAACACTACAGCTCAGGTTTTCCATCTTACTTTGGGGACAGGAAAAGAAGGAGGAGAAAGATCTACCAGCTAGTCCAACTCTAACTACTCTTATTACATGTAAGCTGTTGCATCAGTTTTCTCCTATAAACTCTCCAGCATACATCTGAATACTCCCAGGACGATGTGATGACTTCTCAAGGACTTAAATCTCTAGATGGACGTGTGTTTGTGAATACAAATTACACTGTAGGCTTTCTATAATCAGCTATTTCGTGTCTCTGTTTTTTACTGTTTGTTAAAATTGTTAATTATTATTTAGGTGAAAGGTGGAGAAAGAGAAATAAGAGATAGAGAGGAACAGAGAGAAGCAAAAAGTGGGAGACAGTTGGGGGTGTGGGGGAGAGAGAGAGAGAGAGAGAGAGAGAGAGAGAGAGAGAGAGAGAGAAAGAGAGAGAACTGTTGATTGACCAGATTGAATTCAGGAACTGAGACTTCAATCTGGGTCACTTAAATTTGTGGCAGGGGCCAAAACCTTCACGCCTTCTAGGGTGCACATGAGCAGGAAGCTGGATTGGAAACAGAACTGGGACTGAAACCCAGGGACTAGTATATGGGATATAGGTGTCCAAAGTTGTCTTCACTACTGAGTCAATCACCGGTCATTGTATTTTGTACTTGTGGTGCCAGCACAGTGTACAGTACAGGTAAATACTTCTATCCTTCTAGTTTGGGTTTCCAGGGCTCCACATTGCCCTTTAATCACTAGTCTTAGTGAATCTCAGAGCTGATTCTCAAACATGCCCTTCATGTTTGTCTCCCCTTTGTAACTTTATATACTAAGCGCCACTCCCTGCCTTGACTGGCCCACGTTGATCAAAGCTTTTCCTCCAAAGAGTAGTCCTTGTGGCTTTAGCAAGTCTCCACTTAAGCATGCTTTATTTTAGTTATCTATTGCTGTATCTATATCTCTAACAGACAGTAAGCTGCACAAATGCTACATCCTGTTTTCCACCTGTGTGCCCCAGGCATGAGGTATCCTGTATACAGTACATAATCTAGTAAATCTTTGTTGATAATTAACAGAGCAATTCAAATACGTGGAAAAGGCAACTAGTGCAAAGTAGGTTGCTGTGACTCTAGGCAGCCAACAGGCCATGAGTTTCAAGAAGAGACGTTCTATTTACAACTCTCTGAGTTCTTAAGTATTATTCCTTCCAATGCATCTTCCATGAATCTGATCCTATTCTACATCATTCTACATTTAGACTCATGGTCTTCTCCAGTTCATGTCTTTTCTTGCACAACTGTATTATAACTGATTATAAAGGGATATTTTCACTGTTCTATTGGTCTCTGCTTAATACCACACAAATAAAAAGTAGGTCATGGGACTTGGGGGAGTGAAAAGAAAGGAGAAAAGTTATAACAGTTAGGTTGAAGTTAAAGCAAACAAATTTTTTGTTCCAAGAATCTACATAAGGAAGCAGCGCTCCTATACCCTTAATTCAAACTTATTCTCTGCCTTTTCTTTTAAGGTTCAAAAGATAGTGTCAATAGATTCGTGAAAGTTTCTCCCTAAACTACCAGTCTTGTGTTTTTGTATAAACTCAAAATTACACAACATGAATTTTGGAAAGAAAAAAAGAGATTATGTTGAAGACTAGGAGAGGAGAGGGAAATTATTCTCTTTTGATGGCATTTAGGGGCTACCAACATGCAGACTCAGTCTAGAGAAGTGCAGTTACTTGGAAAATTAAAATATTTACTTGGTCACCAGGCAAGGAAAATGATTCTATACCAAGGAATATATACACTAAAATAATTCAGCTTGATTTTTTTTTCACACTTAATAAAATCATTTTTTTTCTATCTCTTCTTCAAATGTATTTTTCAATGTTGCTAATGTAACAAGGATTAACACAGATTATAATAAAGTTTAAAGAGTGGGGTTTTTTTTTGCCATTCAGCTCTGTTGTCTCTCTCAACATCGGATGTCCAATTCAATAGTACAATAATAGAAAATTCATTTCAGTCCTGCCACCTTTCTAATTCTTCACACAAAATTGGATAGGAAGGCAGCTGGCACAAAAGCAGGACAAGTGAGAATTCTACTTGTAACCAAATATTCCATGGGGGAGATTAAACCAACACCATTCTAGAATCTGAAGATTTAGTTATTTTTCCACCAATCCTCTTAAATAAATAAAAAAACTAAAGATGATTTTAATTTTGCTCAAGGTTTAGTGCATCTGTAAGTTCATCTATTCATTCACTGATCAAATATGATTAATCCGATTGGTGTGCCAGGCACTATGTGTACCAAGGTACCAACAAACCCAGTATCCATTAGACAATCTAGAATGTCGAAAATATCACAGGCATATTGTAGTCAAGATTGGTCTAAGTGATAGATTTCTATTCTGATGTTCTTAGTTCCAAATTTTCTTTCTGATGGAAATCATTTAGACAAAATTCATATAACATTACATGAACACTTTTTTTTTTTATTGTTGCTTACACTGTATTATGTAGTACAGTTTTATAGGCGCTGGGGATTCCCCCCACCCCTCCCCATATCCCTCCCCCCATGGTGGATTCCTCCACCTTGCTGCATAACCATAGTTCAAGTTCAGTTGAGATTCATTGCTTGCAAACACATGCCTAGCATAAAGTTCAGCGTCTTATTGTCCAGATAAGTTCAGTGGCCTCCTGGGGAGACCTTCTATGGTCTGAAGATAGGTCTAACAGAGTAAAGATCCGGTCGGTTAAAAGCCCCAACAAGGCCTCAGTATCAATATACAACATTATGGAATTAATTGACATAGTA
This sequence comes from Ochotona curzoniae, assembly GCF_017591425.1. Taxonomy (NCBI): domain Eukaryota; kingdom Metazoa; phylum Chordata; class Mammalia; order Lagomorpha; family Ochotonidae; genus Ochotona; species Ochotona curzoniae. Next base: position 28,137,767 of record NW_024465582.1, read on the forward strand.
TTGGGTAAACAATATGTTAAAAATAATGCAAGTTCCATTCTTCGAAACATCTGGGTTGAGACAGCATCAATGACACGTTCAAAAAATTACATGAACACTTTTGAAGTCAATAATTCAGGAGTATTTAGCAGATGCACAGGTTGTACCCTACTCATATGCAACCTCAAACACCTCCAACACTGCACAGGAAGTGCCTATCCACGCAGCTGCTCCCAGCACAAGCACTTGTCACGTCAGTGAATAGCAAGCTTCCACTGAACAACATGTTTTGAAAAGTTCTTGTGCAGCAATAATCACTTAATTCATGGAATTGAGAAGACGGAAACCAAACAGTCTTGTGACATTGGACTCCGTCCCCCCCCACCAATCCCATCTCAGCATTGTAAAGATGGCAATCTTCATCTTGACCTTGGATTTAGTGGGTTTATTTATTTATTCATTTTTCAGTTTTTGACGACTCTCCAGATTATCCTTTCCCAATGGTAGCAGATGTCTCCTTTGGTGTGAGGACTGGGGCCTGGCTGTACCGATCATACAACACCCCATTTCTGAAGATCAAGCAACAAGAGGAATTTTCATATCTGTGTTGCATTAACCCCACCCTATGTCAAAGGCTTCATCTCTAAGCCACAGTCTTTAGCCATGAGCAAGAGCACAGCTAAGCCAAAAATACCGCTACTATTACTTCTTTAATTTTCAGTCAGCAAATCCTGAATTTCTGTTTACTTCCCCTGCGGATTCCAAATGTTCAGTTGACAAAAATAAATAAATAAAAGCTTCTTCAGATAATCTTTGCTTCCCTTCCATAATCAGCCATGTATAACTCCTCTTAATTTTTTACTTTAAAGACTTATTTATTTTTTCTGGAATTTTTTTTTTTTTATTGGAGAGTTAGATTGACAGAGAGAAGGAGAGACAGAGAGAATGATCTCCCATCCACCAGTTCACACCCCGAGTAGCTGCAGGGGCTGGAGCTGAGCCAATCCAAATCCAAGAGTCGGGAGCTTCTTCTGTCTCTCCCATGTGGGTACAGGGTCTCAAGGATTTGAGTCATCCTCTACTGCTTTACCAGGCTACAAGTAGGGAGCTGGATGAGAAGTGGAGCTTCTAGGACATGAAATGGTGCCCATATGGGATCCCGGCAGTTGCAAGGCAAGAATTTACCCACTAGGCTGTCGTACCAGGCCCTCTTCTTGATTTTGTTAACCCTTCCAATCTTTTGTCCCCACATGTCAACATACTGATTCCAATTCCTGTGGTTGTTCAAATTGATATAAAGATGTGAATTTCCAAGTTATCTGCTTCTGACTTTGAAATTCTTCTCTGAAATTATTATTATTATTTTGAATTTTCAGAGAGGTGTGAGGTAGAGTCAGTAAAGTCCCATCTGTTTGCTCTACCAACTTCCTAAATACCTCCTGTGGCCAGGAGGGCCCAAGTGAATAGCCAGGAAATACATTCAGATCTCCCACGTGAGTGACAGGGATCTACATGCTTGAGCCATTGTTATTACACAGTCCGTATCAGCAGGAACCTGAAATCAGGATCCAGAGTTGGGAACTGAACTCTGGGAACTCAGATGTGCCTCAACCACTAGGACAAGAGCCTGCCCCAACATTAGAGTTCTTTGAGATTTTCAGTTATTCTTAAAGACATACTTATTTATTTATTTGAAAGTCACAGAGGAAGAAAAAGAAAATTTCTTCCATTGGCTGGTTCAAATTCTAAGTGACTGTAATACCAAGATCTAGATTGGATTGGAGCTAGAAGCCAAAAACTCTATGCTGGTCTCCCATAAGAATTGCCCATGCCAATTCTGAGGCCTTCTTTCACTGCTTACCCAGACGGATTGGCTACAAGATGGATGGGAAGCAGAGTAGTCAGGATTTGAACTGGCACCTCACTATGGAATGCCAGAGTTGAAGGAGGTAGCTTAATCTGTTACACCACAACTTTGGTCCCCTTCTTTTCATTTCTGAGGCTGAATTCCAAACATTCTCACCTCTTATATTTACAGATAGCAAATGGTATTCCACAGGCCATGGGAAATTGCAAAACTATTTTGTGCCCACATAATCTTTTAATTCTATTTTCCATAAGCTTTCTGAAGTACCTTCATATGCATGGCATGGTAAATATAAAGTTTCTGGTTCCTGGAGCATATTTTCAGAGATTACTTAGTAGTAACTTATTTTAGAAGGGAACCACACAGCGGAAGCACACCATAGCCAGTGGTTAAAAGCCGGTGGTATCTGTGAAGTCAGAAAGCCTTGGGTCAAAATCCTGGATCTTTTGTTGTTCAAGTGTATGACTTTGGGCAAGTTGCTTTCTCATCCATATAAAGAAAAATGGTAGCATTGTTCAAATGACATGGTCTTGTCTAGTATTTCTATAAGTGTCAAGTCAGTCAACTTGTAACCTCGGAAACTGTGCAAAAAGATATAACTTTTGAGAAATATAAAGTAGAAGACACAAGTTTCCTTATCTCAAAACCAGCTTCTGAGTTTGGCCTGATATGTATCAATAAGTCTTATGAACTGCTCTGGGTCTTCACTTCCTTACTGTCAGTCAAAGGGATTGAGTTAGGGGTTGTATTGCTAGCATTTTGGCTCTCGGTCTAGGGTTTTCTTATACTGAGGAGGATCGCTCAGAAGCAGAGAGCGGCAAGAGGGGGAGGAGTTTGCTAAGGTCTGCGTAAGACACCTGCTTCAGGTCAGGAACACAATCCACATTGGTTGCCTACTAATTTAATTTCCAGTTGCATAGATCATGATGCTTAGTGCAGAGTTCTGCTGCTCCTCTCCTCATTTATTCTGGCAGAGATTGACTCCAAGCTTCCTCCATTTCTGCTTCACTGAATTTTGTCCTACAGAGTCTGATGTTTCACTCTCCAAATGGCCACAATGATTAGATGTTTCACTCCCTCAGATGGCCACAATGGTTAGATGCTTCACTCCCCAAATGGCCATAATGGTTAGAGCTGAACCAGTTCAGAGAGGAGAGCCTGGAACTACTCTTGGGTCTCTCTCACAGGTGCAGGGGCCTGAGCATTTGATAAATCTTTCACTGCTTTCCCCTGCATATTAGCAGGAAGCTGGATTAGAAGTGGAACAGCCAAGACTCACTTAAATTGGCACCCATATGGGATGCCAATATGGCAAGTGGCAGCTATACCCACTAAGCCACAGCCCTGACCCCTTAAACCGATTATTAAGTTTCCCAGATAGATTTCTTGACTACTGTTGATTCCTTGCCACTAGACAGTGAATAAGAATCAGAGTTAAGAGAAGAAGAAACAAGGATAAAGCTGGCAAACAAACTGGTGAGTGGCAGGGATATCCACACTGTTTTTCAAATATTTTTTTTTAAAGACTTGCAAAAAGACAAAAAGAGAGAGAAGCAGGAAGGGAAAATCTTATATCAGATGATCTCAATGCAAGCACTGGGCCAGGCTGAAGTCAAGAGCCAGGAACTTCTTCTGGGTTTCCCACATGGATACCAGGGGCTGAAGGCTAGGGTCCTTTTGTGCTGCTTGCCCAGGCCATCAGCAGGGAGCTGGATCGGACGCAGAGCAGCCAGGACCAGAACCAGGGACAGGTCATCATAGGGAGGGGCTTCACCTCCAACTCCTTGAAGGGACCCTGGCATCTGCATCTTAAATCCAAGTGCTTGGGTTGCCTGCTATGCTCCAGATTCTTGCTTCTAGCGACTGTGCACCCTTGTGATACAGCGGGTGCTGGCTCAAGCAGTTGCATTCGTTCCACTCCCATGGGGAACCTGTACTGAGTTCTTGAATCGCAGCTTCAGCCTGTCCTAGCCACAGCTGCTGCAGGTATAGGACAAGCGAACCAGCAGGTAGGAGCTCTGCCTGTCTCTACCTCCATGTCTGTCTGCTCTTAAAGAAATAAATTTAAAAAATGAAACACACACACAGAAAAAGAAAAACCTTTTGGAATCATAGTTTTTCTCACAACACTCATTTTCAAGGACTTTTGGAAGACCCTTTATGTGTATGGATATAATTTTTTTGCACGCAAACAAACTTATCTTTTAATTCCATTTTTTCACCAACTTTTTCAAGTACCCTCGTGTATGTTTTATTTCAAACAAATTTGAAGTAGTTACAGCAACTGTTGAATTTGCCAATTCTAGGGTATGAATACCTTCCTCACATGTCTTGCTTGCTTCCAGCGAATTCTCAGAGATGTGTATCTGCTACGTGAATGCTCATTTCTGTCCTCTCGCTCACAAGGGTTCAAACGGGAGGTGAACCTGTGCTACGAACACGGGGGAACCAAGGCCACCATGCTCTGCACGTCTCCAGTGTTGGATTACAGCCGTCAGAGGAGATGGATCTGTTTTGTTCCCCTGGCTCGTGCAGCTCTGGTCAGGTGAGTGTCTATAATCAAGCTCAGTGCATTCATCCTTGCCCTCTCCCTCTCCAGCGAGACCAGACTTCAGGGAAAAGACTAAAAAGAAGTCTCACCTACTCCGAGTCCACAGAAATTCTGCAGGGAAAGGAAATGAACACACCTGAAAAGAATTAAACTCTTCTTCCTCCCCTAAGTGATCCCTTTGATTCAGCATCCTCTGTCAGTTGACCGCCAACCCTGTTTGCTAATTCCCAACCTTCATCAGGCTCTCCGGCACTTCCTGTGGCAAATTAGTGTTCAGTGAACCTGAGCTTGACTTCCAGCCCCGGGCTGCCTTCTGGGCTTCCTGTTAGGGAGCCTGCTGCGGTGGGCACCCAAACTTCACCGGAAAGGGCCAATCCTGTGCAGTTCAGGGGTAAGGAAAAGAACGCTGGGGAACAATAAGGACTGAGTAGGTAGGAAGAGAAAGTCTTCTACTATTTTATTTTTCATTTAAGGAGATGAACTGAATGAAGAATAACTGGAAACCCTAGAGAGGGAAGGGAGGGGGAGGTACGGGATGGCAGGCATTATAACTCGGGGGATACAGGAAAGAAAACGTGTAATCAAGGGACATTGTAGAATAGCATGGAAACAGCTGGTCTGTAATGTGTTGCCAACCTTAACATCAAAGGTAGTATTTTTTTTTAAACCCTGTAGGGGGCAAATAACCTTAGGTAAGACTCAGGCCTGGTTTTCTCATCCCCCAGTGTGCCTCTACACAGTACACCACCACACACTCATAGGCAGCAAGAAATAATCCAGGAGCTCATCAGATCCCAGGACTGCCTTTCTGAGCCCTTTACTTTTCAATTTTTCCAAAAGAAAACAAGAAAAGTGGGGTGCTAGCGACAAGGAGGGGAAGATACCATTTGTAAGCCTCCAACAGCCAAAAATGCACCTCCAACAGCAAAGCATGGCCAATATGAGCCTACTTCCAGGTTCACCTGGATCCTTGCAGAGGCCCCATGGACAATGAGCCAGCTTTCTTTCCATTATTACAGTAAGCAAGGCAGATTAAAGCAGACCTACCCAGCCACAATGCTTGGCTAACCTCTTCCTTTTAAGCATCCCCGTCGCAGTAGCCTTTTCTATTTTTTTTTAAGAACAAATGAGAGGGAGGAGTGTATTCTTACGTACGACTTACATATTTGAAAGGAACACTTGTTTAGTGCTTCTTCCTTTTGAAAAAGAAACGGGTCTTTGAAAACAAATAAGCACAATTACTCCATGTCTTTTTCATGTGCTGCTCTCATGTGTGTGCCAGGCCATTTGAAATAGGAGTTTCCCGTCATGGCATTTATTAAATCCACGTTTTCTGCCAGATTTTGCTCTGCATGCATGCGTTCTTTTGTCTCCTTCTGCTATAACTGAGGGATAGGAATAGTAAAATCACATCATGGTTTGGACGTGGAAACCTGCCAATCAAGGCTGTCAAAGAAAGCCTGTGGCACAGCTGATAGGGTCAAGCCCAGCCGGTGGAGCTGAGCAAGGAGTGGAACTGCCACAACATTTGGGAGGTGAGCAAGAGAAATGAAAGTATCACATTAATTGTGGCATCTGAGAGTTGGGACCATTTACACGAAAGAATTGTTTTCCAAGATTTCCTAACCCTCAAGACATTTCCAGCCTAGATAACCTTTGCATTGCAGCTGGAGGTGATGTTCTGAGAGCTGACTCTGAAAGCTGAAATCGCAGCCCGCCGGCAGCTGTTCCTTCGCAAACCCACGACTTTGTCATGTTCACAGGCAGACGCAAACACCCAGAGCGCACAGTAATGTACATGCGTGTGAGGGGGTAGGGAGAATGGGGGGAGGGCTGGCTGCTTCGTAGGAGCGCTTTTGAAGTGTTTAATTCCTCTCGTAATCTATTCATCAGCACACACTGAAAGCCGATCACTTTCAGCTCCGCGATCTCATTCTCAGCCGCTTACATTTTCGGCTGTGGCTCAGGGCCTCGGTCCAGCACCTGGGTGGTACAGTCTGTTTTAGCTGTACTCAAAAAACGGTAACAAAGCTCAGGTCTTTTGGTCTCCCTTTCCCCTAAAAAAAAAAAGCCCCCTGCGCGGCGGCGGCATTCTAGCTGCAGTGCCTGGCCGTTTTCAAACACAGGAAACGTACGCAAAAAAAAAAAAAAAAAAAAAAGACGAGTTCAGCTGGAGCCACCGCTTCCCCCACGCTGCTTGCTCTCCCCACCCCCTACCGCCCAGCACCGGCTTTTAATTTTCAAAAGCACTACAATTGCTTGGTGTGGTTTCAAGAGCTGGGGTGCCATTCTCCCTGATGATGACTCTGCTGACGTCAATGACATTCTTATCGTGCCTAGTGCGACATCAGAAACCAGCCCTCTGAGGCTCCTCGAGTTCACAGCGCTCGGGCTCTCAGCAAAACGTGGACCGGATTTCTCAACGCCAAGGATGCCTGCTTCCCAGGCAGCGGCGCTGGCCTCCCCCCGAGCAGCCACCTCCATCGGGCAGCTTTCCAATTAAGACATGAAGTGGATCCTGTCTGTCAAGGACCCTTTGAAGAAGACCAGACTAAGTAAAGTAGAGCTTCCTCCAGACTCAGACTTGAGTGCCTGGGTGCATGCACGGGGTGAGCACTGTGTGTCTGTCCACCAGCGCTGCCGTGCTTGCACCCAACCATTCTACGGCTCCACTGTAAAGCCTTTGGTAATAAAAATCACACCCGGTCCCCAAGCAGGGGTCCAGACCCACTTATTGAAGACACCTGATGGCTAGAGCCCAGGTCGCCAAATCAATTCTGTATTCACTTCAGACTACAGTGCAAGCACCACCTCCCACCCCTGTTGTCCTCCTTTTACCATAAAGAGAAAGCAATGGGGAGGTGGGAAGGAAAGGGGGTGGAAAGGAAAGGTGGGAAAGGAAAGGAAACTCTACACAGCTAAATAGTAACAATCGCTGAATGCGAAGAAGAAAACGGTATCTTTGAGAATGAAACATCTCACTGGAAAAACTCAGGACATTTTAAGAGGCCTGACCTCAAAGGTACAATTTGCAAGGGAGGCACTAGATACTAAATCCATTATTCATTTCCTGATCCAGCCATTTGGGGACAGGCAGGAGGGGTGGTGATGAAATGGTCTCTGCAGGGGAGTTCATTACGGACCAGATCCGCTCCCAAGTATTTTAGAAATGTCTGCAGTTCACATCAAGATGTTTAGAGTGTCGAGGTCATTTAGTTTGAGGATGAAATGATACATGCCTGGGCAGATTTCACCCCTCTGATCCTTGACACAGTCCAATCAAAATTATCTTAGTATCTACCAATGGAATAATGATCATGCTTCTAAGATGACTGAGGCACGCAAGGTAAGCTTATTAGGGGCAACTGTTCTTGGCAGAGGCTGTTTGGCAACATAGGAAGTGTACAGTCGTCAAACACTAAAGAATATTTGCCTCTTCTGCTTTGAGCCTTCCACCCACGTGTGAGAAACTGACGCGCAGAGGTTTTTCAAGGTCACACAAGACTGAAGTGGCAGGACTGACACAGCCAAGCTGTCTTGCTCCGAATGCTTTGCTCTTTGCACCACAACACACTGCTTCCGATCATTCAAGACCTCCTCACCATTTGCCGAGGAAGCTCCATTTTTGTGTGTGTTTGTTTGTTCTGTTCAGAAAGCCTTCTTTTATTTATTTGAAGTGCAGAGTGACAGAGAGACAGAGAGGGAGGGTGCTTGCACTGCCTTCTGCTGCTCTCCTGGGTACATTAGCCATTAGCAGGGAGAGGGAGTTGTATCAGATGGGACTCAAACTGGAGTTTGGCTATGGAATGCAGGCTTTGGAAGCTGCACTTTAGCCCACTGAATTTTTTTACTTAAACCTCAGAAAGAATTCTGAACTTCTTCATAAAAATCCATTTATTCAGAAATCATTTTTTTTTTAAAGTTGATAAGAAAGAAGAGGCTGGAAGGGAGAGAGAAAGCTCCCATCACCTGCCCACTCTCCAAATGCCTGCAAGAGTCATCTAGGTCTCCAGTGGGGCAGGAACTCATGCTGTTGAGCTGTCATCTGCTGCTTCCTAGGGTGTGCATTAGCAGGAAGCTGGAATCCAGAGCGTTACACGGAGCTGAACCCAGGCATGCTGATATGGCTGTGGGCACCCCAGGTAGGGGCCTCAGCAGGATCTTAATGGTATGCAGGCTCCTAGGTCATCATTTGATAGAAAGATATGCCACATTCTGGCCAGAATGTAAAAAGAGATGGGGCAGAATGGAAGGTGGAAGATGTCGGTTTTAGACTCAGACAGGTGGAGTTGGAAACCTGGTTTTACCACTTGCTACTCTTTACTTTCTTAGCCTCAGTTTCCTTATCTGTAAAACAGGAATGATGAGCCCTACTTTTAGGGTGATCAAGATGGTTAGAGATAATATTTACTAAGCTCCCTTCTCAATGCCTGGCACATGGAGAAGAAAATAATGAAGCATGATACTGATGATTTAAAAAAAAAACAAAAAACAACAACAAAAAAACAAATCAGGAGCATCATCCAGGGGTAAAGATGAATAAAGTTGAGGAAACAAAGGACAAAAGGGATTTCCTCCCTTGTAAAGAGACAGAGATGCTTGGGGTCAATGTCATTGGAAGGACTGTCATCCTTTAAAGACATTTTCTAGCAGGAAAATAATTACCCAAACCCAAGATATGAGCATTATTGCTCTGCATTTTGAATCTCCATAAAATGTGGTGGAATGCATTGAGCAAGAGGATCTGATTACAATGGGCTGTCAACTACTAGGAAACCTAGTTGTGCTGTTAAAATTGCTTCAGGATTAGTTTAAAACTGGTTTGGGAGGGCGACTTTCAAGGTGAGCCATCATGGGTTAAGCCAGTTTCTGGTTCTCTTTTCTCTGAGATAAACTGCCAGTCTCCACCAAGGAGATTAGTAGCTTTGCGTATACTGAGATAAGGAGCCAAAATCTATTTCTTATACTTAAAGGCATACTCACATTCAAGTGACCAGAATTTTGGAAAGCCCAACTTGCCCAATCATTTGTATCACACCATCCCCACAAAGTTCATTTTCACAGTCTATCCTGTGATATAAAACTCAGCCCATTTCATTAATAACAGCATTTATCAATATCAGTGTTCTCCCTGTTACAGGGAAATTAATATAAAATATGAATAGCATTTTAACTCACAAATGACAGCCTTTATTTGTTAATACTAGTTTATTCAAATGTCACCAGCAACATTAGGCTAGTCAGGAGAAATTCTAGATAAGAATCAGCAAGGCCCACATGTCAGCAGAAGGCTGTGCCTGATCTGTAATGGGTATTCATCTTGCTGAGTTAGCCCTAAGCCAATCAATTCTGTCTGAGCCCTGGAAAAGCGCTCTCACTCCCAATGGCATCCTCAGGACTTCCCTAGCAAATAACCCTTTTACACCCACTCAACATGACATCTTAGTCATCTTTAAATATTTAATATCTCTTACACTTCATTCAAAGAAACAGAAAAGAAATGGCTTGATCCTATCTAGGAGTGCCAAACCATCACACATGGTTTAAACACAACTTTTATCATGTCATTTCCTTCCTTAAAACCTTTATCGAACTATGCTTCCAACCGGCATTGCTCTTCGGCCTTAGGAAGGGGACACCCTTTTGTAATTCATCCAGTTGTGGGGACAGCTCTTGGGAGTCTACCTGCCCAGAAATGGAATCCTTGTAAAACATATCCAAGGTGCCTTAAGATACAAAAGGCAGAGGGGCAGTGCCGGCAGGTCAGAGTTTAATACTAATTTCTGATTGGTTAGTGGTGCTCATACGTTGCCTTCATGGTTCTCTAGGCATTTCGAGGATGTTTTTTCATTTTTTCCTGCCCTCTCTAGAGTGGAAGGTAAGGAATATGACCATATCACACACCTGTGTATCACCAGCTTCTATCATAGTGCCTGCAGTGTAAAGTAATTTGTTGATCATCTGTGTTGCACCTATGGGTGGGCCCTGGGCCCGGCAGTAGAGAGGCTATTTGGCATGCCCATAGGCCATGTAGGAAAGCCTGGGTTTTGTTCACGGCTCTGTTTTTGATTGCTTCCAGCTAACGGGTATGCTGAAAGGCAAAAGGAGATGACGCAAGTGATTGGGACCCTGCCAACCATGTGGGAAAACTAAATGGTGATCCTGGCCCCCAGGCACTCAGGAGATGAAGCAGCAGATGAGAATACTCTATTTCCTTTTCTTTCAAAAATCTTTTTAAACTATAGAAGACTGCAAAAGTTGCCATAGAAAGTTAAACTGTTAGGTCATATCCAATAGTTAGACTCTACTGAATATAGTGATGTTGAATATATTAGCATTTCATACTAGAAATTCTTTTTAAGAATACATGAATGGCCCAGCACGGTAGCTTTGTGGCTAAAATTCTCAGTCAAGGATAGCCCAAAGACTTGGGACCCTGCACCTGTGTGGGAGACCTGGAAGAGGCTCCTGGCTTCAGATTGGCTCATCCCTAAATGTGCACGAGAAAAAAAATCAACTGACATATAAAGGAATTAAATGAAATTCACAGGAGACCTTTCACAGGAAACAGTACAAACCAGAAGAGAATAGAGCAACGTATTCCGGATTCTAAAAAAAAAAAAAAACAAACAACGAAATAGTTGGCTCAGGATAATGTACCTAGCAAAACTTTGCTTTGTCTTTGAAAATGAAATAAAATTATTCCACACTAAATAAATGCTAAAAGAGTATGCCTCTTCCAAACCTGCCCTCAAAGGATACTTAAGGATGTTCTGTTGACAGAGAAGAGGAATAGCACCCACCAAAACCAAAGGCAAATGTGAAGAACATCACAGTAAAATAACAACAGAAGACTAAATCAACGAATAACCCTTTGCTAAAGTGACAAGACCAAATTACCACCAATTCATATTGACCCTGAGTGTAAATGGCTTAAACTCATCCGCCCTACATCATAGATTAGTAGACTGGATTAAAAAAATTAGAACCCATCTATTTGTTGCCTACAGGAGACATCTCACCAACAAAGATCAGTGGAAACTGTATCTCATGGATCTTGATTTTTTTCTGTTAGTTTCATCTCTTCAAAATACTTTCTTCTCATTCAATTCTTCAATGACTCATAGATGATACAATAGCATTATTTTCTTCAAGAAGGTTCTTGATTTTCTTTTCATTTCGTCAGCGACACATTAGACATTCAGTAGCATGTTATTTAATTTCTTTTTTTTTTCCTTCCTGTTGTTGATTTTGTTTTGTGGCCTTTCATTTAAGGGGATGTACAGTAACTGTGTAGTGGAGACTATCATATCCAGATGTGAAGATACAATGCAATATGCATCTCTACTTCCAGACAAAGATGGACTCCCCGTAAAACTGGTAACTATATCATGACAATAGGATGCTGGACTGGCTGCCATCGTCCATGCCCGCAATGATGGACGTAAGAGCGTTCAGGAAAACCTATACTACAGTAATAATATAGGGGAACTCAGTGGGGAGAGAGGACTTGGGGAAGGAGTACAGGAAATCTAATGATCTATGGAACTGTATCATAAAATGGTATAAATAATAATAAAATGGTAATAATAATAATAATAAAAGAAGTAAAGTAATAAAAATATTTTTAAAAAAGAGTACATGAAATATCCATGTCTTTAGAAATGGCCTTATTGTGGTTTTCTTAAAACATTATGGACTGGCCCGGTGGCGTGGCCTAGCGGCTAAAGTCCTTGCCTTAAAGGTCCCAGGATCCCATGTGGGCGCCAGTTCTAATCCCGGCAGCTCCACTTCCCACCCTGTTCCCTGATTGTGGCCTGGGAAAGCAGCGGAGGACGGCCCAAAGCCTTGGGACCCTGCACCCACGTGGGAGACCCGGAAGAGGTTCCTGGTTCCTGGCTTTGGATCGACACAGCACCGGCCATTGCGGCTCACTTGTGGAGTGAATCATCATCGGACAGAAGATCTTCCTCTCTGTCTCTCCTCCTCTCTGTATATCTGACTTTGTAATAAAAATGAATAAATCTTAAAAAAAAAAAAAAAACTGTTCCGCACCTAAACTGTTGACATATGTAAAAAAAAAAAAAACAAAACCAAAAAACAAAACAGAACAAAAAAACAAAAAACACTATGGACAGCAAAGTGGTACTGTCCCTCAGTGAAACTTAAAGTAATCGCAGGGGCTGGCATTGTGTAGAGTGCTTTACCATTGTCTACGATGTCAGCAAACCAAATTAGAGGGCCAGTAAGTCCCAGCTGCTGATTTCAGTCCACTCCCATGAATGTGCTTAGGAAAGCAGTGCAGGGTGGTCCAAGTTCTTGAATCCCTGACACCCACATTGAAGACCCAGATGGAGCTCTGGGCTCATAGCTTCAACCTGGTCAGGCGAAGCTTTGCAGCAATTTGTGGATTGAATCAGTGGATGGAAGATGTGTCCTGTTTTCTCTCCTTCTTTCCCTCTCTTTTTCACTCTTCCCTTTAGATAAATAAATCTTTTTAAAATGTACTTATTTTTATTACAAAGTTAGATATACAAAGAGGAGAAGATTCAGAGAGGAAGATCTTCCATCTGCTGATTCACTCCCCAGGTGGCCACAATGGCTGGAGCTGAACCAATCCGAAGCCAGGAACCTGGAGCCTCTTCAGGCAGGCACAGGGTCCCAAGGCTTTGGGCCGTCCTCGACTGCTTTCCCAGGCCACAAGCAGGGAGCTGGATGGGACGCAGGGCCACTGGGATTAGAATCAGCGCCCATATGGGATCCCAGACTGTTCAAGGCAAAGACTTAAGCCACTACCTTGCCGGGCCCAATAAATAAATCTTTTAAAAACGAGGTAATAATATTAAGGAAACTGTAAAAACACATACATACACAAACACATTAGTTTCCCGATGTCACGATGAGGGATGACTGCTTTTTAGTCATTGTTTTGTGATATTAATTTATGTGGGGTGTATTACATCAATGTCCTACTATGCAACTATGGTTTATCATAGTGATCCTGTTAAACATTCAGATCTTTATTTGGTAAAAATGAAAAGCTGATACTTTTATCTTGTGTTCTGTATATTTTGAGGTCTGAAAAATCTGAAAACGCTGACTTTGCAGAACTTATTCATCCGACACAGGCTTGAAGGTCTTTGTGATACACGTCATCGCTTCTAATCATGTGTGACTCCAAGTCGCAAACTTTCCTTGTCTTCTTCATTCTTTTTGCCTTTTCTGATAATCCCCCATAAATGTGTCATTTCTTAACTTTATTAGGTACAGTGCTTGTCCACAATAGAAAGCCATTTAGGCCTCCCAAAGCCGCATCGTTTATTTTACTTTGAGAGAAATAGGCTAAGATTTAAAATCTTTCAGCATGAAAGCAATAGGCCTGATACACTCATTCACTGTTTACTGAAATAATTAAAAGCCCGATCTTTAAAGATAAAAGCAACTACATTTTATTTGCAGGGTAGGCCTTCCAATAATGTGTCAAGGAGGACGAATACACGTGAGCCAAAATATTAACTTTGACCAGTCCTCGTAGTAAGTGAATGGGAGACTGAACGCAAACAATGACCTCTGTTCACTAGAAATGGAATTATCGGGTGTTGGGAAGTTCTCGTCCAAGCAGTGGTGCATACTGAAATCAAGATTGTTTGAATCTCTTCACTTACAGAAAAGATCTTCAAGATACAATGATATCTCAGATGTCATGTTCCATTACGGTACATTTCTGGGTATGGCTTTAAAAAGTATTGACACAAAGGAGACATGCAATTAATGAACACATGAAAAAATACTGGCTGGGCCTGGCGCGGTGGCACACTGGTTAAAGTCCTCACCTTGCATGCCCTGGATCCCATATGGGCACCGGTTCTAATCCCGGCAACCCCACTTCCCATCCAGCTCCCTGATTGTGGCCCGGGAAAGCAGTTGAGGACGGCCCAAAGCTTTGGGACCCGGAAGAGGCTCCTGGCTTCGGATGGAGATGGCATGGGCCATTGCGCTCACTTGGGGAGTGAATCATCGGATGGAAGATCTTCCTCTCTGTCTCTCCTCTCTGTATATCCAATATTTTCCAATAAAAATAAAATAAATCTTAAAAAAAACCCAGATATTAAGAAAGAAAAAAAAAAAAAAGAAAAAATAGTGGCTTCCCTTTTCCCTGTTATGTATCTAGGCATGAGAGTTCACAACATATATGACATGTTGATAATGGTAACATTTCCACTTGATTTGAAAATGGTTTTCATTTTTAGCTGTGCTTGAGAATATTATTAAGCTGAGGTCAGAATGATGATATGCTAGAAATACAGTTGTCAGTGAAAATGCACAAGCTGTGCAAAGGATCGTGTTGTTAAACAAGTCCAGTGTGATCTGGCTATCAGGACACTCCTGCAGAAGAGAGATCTCCGTTTCCCTTCTCACGGATGCCGTTTCCTCAAATTATTGTTGTGACAAGCATGTATCAAAGAATGCATCAGATCAAACATTCTGCTCACACAGCTCTGTGTTCCCACTTTCTTATTACATGCAGAACTGAAAAATCCACCTCAAATCTATCTTCCTCTCTCTCTCATAAATACAAATGCATACACCAGGAAAAAAAAATCTATGAAAACACTTTCATGTACATGAAACACAAAAAAGCCAAAAGGTAGAGATTTTTAAGAAAAAGAACTGTCCCCTTTGCAGCTTTTCATAGCAAGATTCATGTCTTTCTAGTAGAAAGAGTAAAATGGATGAGGATTCTACAAAAGAAAAAAAAAAAGGAGAGCAATGATTGAAAGCAGAAAGACTTGGATTCAAATCCTAGCTCCACCACCTTCTGTAAAAAGTTTCCTTTTAGGTTAAAAGGAGCCCAAGGACTTGTGAGGATACAACAAGATAATATGAAGCATTTAATGCAAAGCATGGTACAAATTAGGTGCTGATGCAACAGGGAATATGACACTACATGGCAGTGCAGTCTATAGGAGCGACATTCTTATCTGTTCTAATTTTGCCAGTAAACCATAGGTGAGTACACTGGACCCTATATCAATTTCACTTTGTTATCAGCTTTGTCATCTATTTATTGACCATTAGCTATTTTTCCAGTGTCCTGGCCAGCACAGCCCTGGTAAAACCTTGGCCATCATTGCAACCATTTCATCTTGCTTGTCTCCCTGGTCAGGAGGGCTTAACTTGGGCAGCTTCCTCTAACTTGACAGGAGCCACCCGGGACTAGGCAGTGATCAGGGGGACCCTTGGTAAAAGGCTCTGAGGAGCAGACATTGGCCAATGAAAAGAAGAAAGCAACGGCTGACCAAGTGTTCACCCTTTTCTCTGCTGGGTGGAATGTTCTGGGTGGCCTCACAGATAGCGTCTCTTGTGATGCAGCAACTAATTTGTGAGTTTTGTGAAGATGTAGAAAAATTGGTAAGGCAACACCTTATAGGAAGGTATTTTAAAAAGTTCGTAAAAAGGGCAATTAGAAAATATGGTCCTTTTAGGCAACAGAACTGGAAATTTAAGGACAGCTGTTTTCCACAGTATGACCTTTCCATAAACTTTTTAAAAGCTCATCTTGTTTCTTTTTCCTTCTTTCTTACTGATGGTGCTTTTACCATCATTCTACTCCACTTCTTGGGATGGCATGACTCTATACCTCTATCTGGAGAATCTGGGTCAAGAGTATAAAAATCAGGGGAAAGGGGAAAAAATGAACCAACTAGAGTGTAACAATCATGGAAAGAGGGAAAAAAATCATGCTGCTGAACGCCAGTTCCATGTATCTAAAACCTACTGGACTCTTCTAGTAGTAAAAGCTCTTACAGCCACATGATGACCTTACTTACACAGGAAAACCGATAAAATCAATAGAACAAGGGACCTTTGAAGACAAACCATCATTCATTTGGTTCCAAAGAGGCTAATTGCATTTGTAACCTAAGATAACATGTTTGGAACCACTTAGTTGTCTTATAAGACAGACAGATTTCTCTTGGAAAAGTCATGCTTCTTTCAGTTTAACTTACATGTTACAGGACATTAAAATGACATTTTTCTTTCCTTCAGATATATAGCCACATTTTTATGGAGAAAGCTATATATTGAGGTTCTGCAAAAGATGAAGCACAATTTTCACATTAAACACAGATTCTCACTTTTGGCATTTTTCCTAGTGCTTGTGCATAATTATCCATAATTGCAGTTTTTCCAAAAAGCAATCCACAGTAGTCACTCTGATTTATTCCACATTGCATGACCCTTTTACAAGCCAATGGTGGTCTTCAGTGCCAATGCCCTTGGCTGCCATCTTCTTTCAAATTCAGTGGAACACTTTTTTTTTTTGCTTATGCCTCAAGGCTTCAAACATACATGAACTCAGGGTTGTTACGTGGGCTTCTTTTGCTTTCATTTGGTACACTCTTTATGACTGCTTTTCACATAGGCATATTTGCTGAGTTGGCACATCACAGGTGGTTTGGTTTGTGGCATATTTTAATAGCTATGAAACCATGGGCTCAGCTATTGGGTTGCAATGAGTTCCCTAATGCATGTGCAATCCAGTATGCCCAAGAAGAGGATTTTCCTAAGACCCCAAATGACCGAGGAAGCTGACACAGCAAAGGGACTACCTCTCACTGCGTGTCACTAGTCAAGGCCCTTACCCTGAAGGATGTGTCCTTACTCAGAGAAAAGGTGAATTGTATGCAATTGATCTGGTGATCAATTACACCACAACACATCTTTTCCTGCTGCTAATTCGTCCATTTTATTTTAATCTGATTTCATTTTAGTTCTCAATTAGGCCATTTTATGACCATCTTAGTAGATAGTAGTAGTTTTTCTAGAGGAAATCTTAATTTTCTAAACACAGCAGTTATTATAGATATTTTAACTTCAATTGAACAAGGCTCCTCATCCCAAAATGACAGTCACAATCCTTTTGCTTTTTCCTACCACCCTTATTTCACTTACTTAAAATCAAGGAAATAAATCTGGGGCTCCAATAACATTGGCTTGAGATTCTGGTCTATAAAAACAAGCTCTCCGGTACGGGCTCAGTTGCAAGCTACTACCTTCCAAAGTATCTACCGGAAGAATAAATTCCAAGCAATGCCTGCTCTATCTACCTCAAATCCTCCCTATTTTATTCGTTCACGCAACACGTATATCTCTTACATGTTGTAACTCTGAGAGGCAATAGATACACAGGGACATGAGTTTGAGTAAAATAGTTCCCTAGAATGTGACGATAAAATAAAAAATTCCTCTGGAAGCCACGTTTTAACACTCATTTCTCAAATGTTCATGTGTCACAAAGAAACATAGAAAGAATAAAATGACATCATTCACTGTTCATTCAAGAAGCAATTTATCGAGGATCTACTTCCCGATAGGAAATGTAGCAAATGCCAGGAAAGCAAAGAGCTAAGATCATCCCTTGCAGTTTCCAGAAACTACTTTAAAAAGATAAACATGGGTCCAGTGCATGGCTAAAGTGCTCACTTTGCATGCACCAGGATTCCATACGGGCAGCAGTACATGCCCCGGTTGTTCCACTTCCCTTCCAGCTTCCTGCTTGTGGCCTGGGAAAGCAGTCAAGGATGGCCCAAAGCCCTGGCTCCTGGCTTCTGATCAGCTCAGCTGCCCCATTTGGGGAGTGAACCAGCAGATAGAAGATCTTTCTATCTCTCCTTTCTGAATATCTGACTTTCCGATGAAAATAATAAATCTTTTAATAAAACAAAATAATAAATTCATTATGAAAATACTTTAAAAGGCATAAATATTAAAAAGAGAACAAACATATCTTAAAGATACAGAAAAATTTTACAAAAAGGGAAGGTTCATTTTTATATCTGCATAATAAAGACAACAATGAATCTGCCATGGGGAAGGGTGAATAAACTACAAAAAGGTGACCAACTTTATATGAAATGGAGTTAGACTTCAAAACTAAATATGTTGGTTGTGACCCCCATTGTCCGTCAATGTGTAAACACAGGCATTTCTCATTTTGACGCTGAGATTGTAACTTAGTGTAGGTTTTTAAAGAGATAACTTGGCAATATGTATGAGAATTTCAACTCCAGTTCACAGCTAAGGATCTACTCAATGGATATACTCACATGGATGTTCGGGTGCAAGGATCTTTGCAATGTTATCCCTGGTAGCAGAATACTGCACAAATCTACCAATAGAACCAAATAGACTACCACATAGAATATTATGCATCAGGTAACAAGAATAAGGCAGATCATCATCTATGTAGAAGCCCATAACAAGAAGTCCCGAGATATATTATTAAATGAAAAGAAGTTTGTGCAGGATAGTATTTGTCATACTCTGGTAAGTTTTGCAAGAAATTTTTATTCCAGTTAATCATGACAGAGCAATTAGAATTGGCCCAGGTGACACCTACAGCTGCTAGTGCACTTTCAATGGAGCTACTTCCCCATAAACCATAGTAAGTTGAGATTATCATAACTCAAACATTCATTAAAGGCACCTAACCCACTGAGGACATGCCATAGAATATTGATGGCTTCAATATGATAATGGGGCTGTATATTAGAATCAGGAAATATTGAAGACTAGAGCATATCTTCAAAGGAATGATGGTTTATAAATGAGGGGAGGGAGAAAGAGAATGAAGAAGAGGGAGAGAGAAGAAGGATGGGGAAAAGAGAGAGAGAAGCAAGAGGGAAGATATGGTGTCCAACTTCTCCCACTTTGATTAAGGCTGGTCAAGTTTTCGCGCTAAATATCTTATGCCCAAAGAAATCCTTTTATCCCAGGCCAACTTAAACACGTGGTCACCACAGCCTACCTTGGAGTCACCGCACAGGCTCAGAAGCACCTGCAGCAAAGCAGTAATGCAGATGCTTTCTGTGCGACCCTTCTCCCTACTTCTCTGCACCTCTGGCTTGATGCCATTGAGCTTCCTCGACTTTGCACAGCCCAACATCCTGACCTTCCTCCCATCTCTCTCCTTTGTTCAAAGATTTCCATGTTTATTCTGGTGATGTGATGCTTTTTGGTTCAGGATGTTTAAAACTGAAGATGTTCTGGGGCTGCTGTGTAGCTTTATGGGAGAAAAGACACTATCGTGAAAGAACTGGGAAAAGGGTCTCTGCCTAAGAAGGAAAAAGCAAATTATTAATAGGGTAGCAATATTATATTCAAAGGCTTTTTAACAGAAAAAAAAAATTGACATGGTGTGGATGGGAAGGGATTAAATTAGCATTCCATGGGAAAGCTGAATTGGTCTCTACAAAATTCAGTTTGATCTTAAAAAGGGAGCATTATGGGGGGAAAGGTTTCAAAGTTAAACATATCAACATCAAGGACCTACTAGGTTTAGAGATGTCATCAATAATTTACATGTTTCTGACACTTTCCATATGACCCAGAATACTCTATGGGAATAACTGACTAGCAGCAAAAGATTTGAATTATTCCCAGTTGCAGGTGCAGTTCGGTGGTGCCTGAGATGACTCTTATCAACTCTAAGGAGGTTAAGGGATATGTCCATTGTTTACTGTTTCCATGGCAAAAGGGAAGCCAAACACTGGGGACACGTGTTGCTCCCCTTCTGACCTGGCACTTGAGTACTGTTTTCTATTTGAGAACAGCATGCGAAGCATGGCTGTGCAGCGCATGTGTTTCTCATAACGATACTGGTGTTCATTGCACATATATACCCACAGTAACCATTTACTGTAGCGAAACTGAAGCATTTTAGCTTGATTACATTTTCTAGACTTCCAGGAGACAAAACATTCAGTGCTATTTACAAGCCATCGACTGGCTTGCCTTCAACATTTTTGCCCCTTTGTGAGATGAGTGTGTTGCTTTTTTGGCCTACTAGCTACGTGTTGATGTTACTCTCTCTCTCTCTCTTTTGTTTTCAGCATCCTATTTATTCTCCTCTCTGGATCACTCACTTAACCTACATTTACTAGGACATGAGTGGGGCCCTGGGATTTCCTAGGGCCCACTCTCATATATTTTATGGACACATTACAGTGGACAGAAAAAAAAATCCAACTAATATGATGATGTTATAAGAATAAACAGCTAGGAAAGATATCCCAGAGGAGGAAAGCTTCAATTCAGGAGGAATTCAGGCATTGCTGTCTCAAAGGGCAAGTAGACACCTCGATGTTTTTCAAAGATGAGTGCTATAGAAGACTTCCTGGGTGACGGAACAGCACAGTCAGCCCTCAGTGTCCCCACGGGACTTGTTTACACCCATGTGGACAGCAAAGCACACAAGGAAGCTCAAGTGTCTGATATAAAAGGAGACTTTATTTGCATAAACCCACAATGTCTCCTGTATACTTCAAATCTTCTCTAATTGACTTACAATACCTATATGTCATGGAAACAGTTACTATGCTAAATTTTTAGGAAACAATGACAAAATAATCTTTATTTGTATTTAGTATAGAGACAATATTTTGGAACATGCTACAACACCAGCATCCCGTATAGGCACCGATTTGAGTCCCACTGCTGCTCCACTTCTGAACCAGCTTCCTGCTCATGCACCTGGGAGTACAGCAGAAGACAACCCAATCCTTGGGCCTGGTACCCACATGAAAGATGTGGATGGAAGAATTCTCTTTGCCTCTGCCTCCCACTCTGTAACTGTACCTTCCAAATAAATAAATAAACATAGCTTTTTAAAAAGAAGGCGAGAGAAAGAAAGAGAGCATTTTTTTTTTCCTAAATATTTTCCATGTAAGTTTCCCTCAATCAGCAGGTGCTGAGCTATCTGGAATGCAGATGCGGAGGCACACTGCATGCAGAACTGCTGGTGCTTTGGGGCAACTTGGCTTGAGGTTAGACTCAAAGAGCACACGAAAAGACCGGAATGAATGTGGAAGGAAGGGGCCTGAGGACGAGTGATTATGAGGGAAGGGTGAGATAAAGGCAGTTACACTTACTGGGCATGTTTTTGTGCAGGCCTTTTTCACTGGTATCTCACATGACTATTCCAAGAACTCCATGAAGATGTTTATCCATTACACACATGAGGAAGCAAAAACTGAGAAAGGCTATCTCTAAGGTGACCTACCATATGAGGCCAGGTGTATCTGGTCCTCCAGACCCTAATCATTTTACCACAGGACACTATCTCTAGGTGAAGATGAAGGAAGTTAAGCTTTTGCCCAGTGGCACTGCAGACTGTTGAAGAGACATTAACAAGATGAGACCTGCATTTGAGAACTATCTGAGATTGCAGTCAGAGGCCAGGTGGTGAACAGGGAGCTTTTCCTAGGAGGAACAAAACCTTTTCCTGCCATAATTTTTAATGTCAAATGGCCATACAATAAAGCCAAGGTTTTCCTAGGCCTTAATTTTCCCACGATTGCATTTATGCCTAGAAACAAGTTTGAAATGCGAAGTTACAAGAGTACAGATAAGAAATTTCAGGAACACGGGTCCACCTTATAAAGGGGAGGAACACAATGGTAAAATAATCTTTCATTTCCCAAACTGAGAACCACAAGTCTAATATCGGAGGAGGGTGTGGCCCCATATGAATAGGTAGTTCGGCTAAAAGACATCCATCAGCTAGAGGTGCTGGGGACCCATGTAGCAGGTAGAGCGACACTTCCATGGTAACTGGGGAACATGGTGCTTGTGTCCAATGATCAGACTTTGAAGCCTGAGATGCTGTCTGGCTAGGGGCTTTCTTTAGCTGTAAACATTTCAATGTGGCCATAAGTTTCACTCAAGTCATTTCTTGCAAACTGGATCCAATTTCAGAGCTCACTGGTGGTTAGGGTGGATTGGTATACATACTAAGGGATGGTAGAGTTGATTTCTTTCTTGGGCTGCAAATTAAATGGCCATTCTAGTGTTTCTTTTGCTTAGAAATATTAGATCCTTATACTCATACATTCATTTTACACAATGAATACCAACAGGGAGGGTTGAAGCTCTTAAACTAAGGAGTACCTTATTACAAGCTCCAGTAAAGAAGGACAGAAACTAATTGGGACAAAGAGGAAATTGTTCTAAAACATTTTTCTTAAAGATATATTTATTCATTTTTTATTTGAAAGTAAGATAATTAAGAAAGGAGCAGAAATAGAGAGGAAGATCTTCCGTCTGTTGATTCACTCCCCAAATGGTCACATCAGCTGGAGCTGCACTGATCTGAAAGCAGGAGTCCAGAGCCTCTTCCAGGTCTCCCAGCAGGTGCAGAGTCCCAAGGCTTTGGGCCGTCCTCGACTGCTTTCCCAGGCCACAAGCAGGGAGCTGGATAGGAAGCAGGGCTGCCGGGATTAGAACCAGTGCCCATTTGGGATCGCGGCCTGTGCAAGGTGAGGACTTTAGCTGCTAAGCTAACCGCACCGGGCCCTTGAACATTTTTGGTCCTTGATATTCTTCAGACGTGGTCACAAGACATCTGTTTCTGCTCGGTCCAAGTGTTTCTGTCAGAGGGACAAGAACCTGAGGGGGCTAGCAAACCTCTGCAATCATGACAATAGGGTCATACTAATGGAAAAGGTGCATTCCTGCATGTGATTTTTGTCATAAAAGGTTTTACATCTCAGGGTCAAGCACACAGCCCCCCTTGGAAAGCTGCAGATGTCTGGCTGAAGGCAAGACTCATCAGAGTGAGCCTCTGAGACCAAAATTGATTTCTAGGAATTCAGGTTCCCATTTGCAAAATCAGAAAGTCCCCTACCTATCAGCAGGGGACAGTGAGATAGAAACTATAAATACATATTTCACTTATGTGGCAGAATGAAAGTTACCGAGGATTCAGGCGGAAAGGAAACTTAACTGCTACACTCAACAACAGCAATTTGTTCAGCAATTTTCAACTCCTAACAAAAATGCAATCGCTTCAAATATTATTACCTGGAATTTTACGACTAGAAACTCACTTCTTTGCACTTAGATAATAAAATGTATCCCAGAGAGTAATTTATACCATGGTCTAAAGCTTCCTGTTCCTTTTCTGTAGATAACCTGCTTGTCTAAACAACTTGAGTTAGCACTTTTCAGCTGATCACAACTACCTCTTTCAAGTAGTTTAGGTCTTAGTGTTTTATTGGTATGACCCAGAGAGAGAAAATAATTCTTCCAAGGACACAGAGTCTGTTATTAACCAAGTGAAGGCTTCATGACCTTCAGGATCTTGTTCCTCAGTGTGTCAAAGGCGCTGATGAATCCCCTGAGAGGCCTTTCCAGAAAGCAGAGTTGAGGAACAGCAAGAGGGAAACTCCACGCCTTCCAGCCAAAATTTCCCCTAAAGCAGCTCTCTGCTGTGCTAACACACCCAGAGCCAGAACCCCTTTGGGAATCACATCTCTCTGAAGAAAAGATTTCTGGAGCTAAATGACATTTTTCAATGCTGATACATCGGGCGCGTGGAAGAGAAGATGGCCTGGGCATTGACGGACAGACCATTTGCTCCAGAAAGCTGGCGTGATGTCTTAATCATCTTCGGCATTTTCCCCCCCAATACCCACACTTGTGCACTTTCAAATGGGCTTTCAAGGCCTGAGGGATGGGAGGTTCTCTTTCCAGGGGCCTTCTTTCCTTCAAGGTTTCCCGTGATCGGGTCTCTTCAACACACAAGGTATGATTAGCCTGTGTTTCTCAAGTCAAGCCCTGACATTTCCCTGACCTGCCTGCCCACTTCCAAATTGAAGACCTAGTTACTCAATTTGGCTCTCCCGTATTATCTCTGTACAAGCCTTGAAACTCAGGTAAGAAAATGAGTCAACAAATGTTACATGGACAGTCACTGTAGGAAAATAAGTGGTAGGAAAAAAATGTCATTTCTTTCCCTCTTCGATATCATCTTAAAGGAACAACTGGGGCTGACATTGTGGTACAGCAGGCAGTGTGGCCCCTTGGAATATCAGCATCTCTTACAGGTGCCCATTTGTATCCTAACTGATGCTGCTCCCTGCTCCTGGGCCCCGGAAGGTGGTGTGGAAGTATGTGGCCCCTTGCCATCCCAACAAAGACCTGAGAGAAGCTCCAGGCTCCTGGCTTCTGCTTGACTCAGCCCCAGGTGTTGGGTTCATTTGGGGAGTGAACCAGTGGACTCACTGTAACTCTGCCTTTGAGATTAAAAAAAAAAACAACAACAAAGAAGTAAATCTTCAAAATAAAAGAATGATCTAGAAGGAATAGATTACTGTGGGGATAGGTGGGAATATAATAGAGCCCTGTGAGACGGGGTCCAAAATTTATATTTATGAAAAATAAGAATTATTAATAGAGGTTCTACAGATCATCTTTCTTTTTCTTTTTTTTCCCATTGCTCTCCACTGCCCCTCCCCTCTTTCTCCTAGGAATACTTTAAGTGTTCCGTAATCCTTAATGGTTATTCAGATGCAAACTTCAGTCCCTTTGACTGGCTTTTACAGTAAGAGTTCTACTTTGAAGAAGCTAAGATGTCACCATGAATAAATCAGCTTAAGGCTCAAGCACAAGGAGAGCATGGATAGAGAAATTGATTTGACATAGGGATTAAGAGGTTATTGAGAGTGCCTGACCCAATCCTGACTCCGGCTATGCCACTTACACTACGCATGTCCTTGAGGTAGTTCATTAAAGTAGACCGCATATCCTCATAGTGAAATGAGGATAATACTATCTCCAAGCATAATTGTCAAGATTAAATGATATTAGGTACATAAGAAAACTTGGATGGTACCTGTGACACAGCAAGTACTCTATAGATATTTTAATTAATGCAATGCTATAAAACATACTACAGTGCTCATATCATTGCAAAGTGATAGAGCAAAGGAGACTCCAATACTCTCCCGAACTCAACAAATGGGTATTTAAGCAATAATTTGATTCAACATGGTTTGCAATTATTTTATGTAAATGACAGTGTTTGATAAGCTGATCTTACAACCAATGAAGAGCTTTGAATTTGGGAAAGATGGTAGAAGCTAACGTGCTGATTGCACAGAGCTGGTGCTGGTTGACTTCTGCCCTGGAAGCTGACTCTCCAGGCAGAGTAAGACAAACACATTTCAGCTCCTTCACCACCACATGTTTTCATGTCAATCCTATTACAGACATGGGCCACGTGCTTTACAGAATGTAGACCCAGATATAGAAATCAACAGGAATTTCTCTGATGCTTTTAAAAGAAGCCTCTTCCTTGATTGTATTCGTCTAATTGCGTAGAAAGTCAGGAGTGTTATGCTTTGGGTCAGAAAAAGAGCGCCCTGGCCACAGCTCAGCCCGGAACTCTGCGGACTGGGGCCAGTTACTGGCTGGTTCTGGCTTCACCTCCTTTGTCCCCCAAACAGACCATTGCCCTGAAGGTCAAGAAGAATCTTTCAGGTCCGCACAGCCTGTTATTTCACAGCAAGTGACTTTTCCAGACGAGCAACAAGACTGTAAATGGTATGTTGAGAAAATACCAAAATGAGAGAGGGTGAATAAAGAGTATATGTGTGTCTCCAGGAAACAAAGAAGAAAGACCAACAAATGCTATCCATTCACTAACTTGTTTGAGAAAAAGACGAAAAATGTTTGAATATAAATCTCTATGATATTCCAGCCACTGAAATTACCTTCATAATGAATAAGTTGCACATTTTAATAGGGTTTTGTGTTTTTTAAACAAGCATCTTTTGAGAACTTACAAGTTGTATTGAGTTTTTATATTTAAATGCCATGAATTTCACAAAGTTTGTACTCCTTTTTTTCCTATAGCAGCTTGTGCTCAGGTAAGAAAAAAGTAGATTTCATACAGATTATTAAAAAGGTTACATATAAATTTCTTTCTCTCTGCCTCTCTCTCCGTCTCTCTCTTACACACTGATAAATTACATGAGGAGAAAAATCAGCCTAGATGTGGAAAGAAGCTGGGGCTGTCTTATTCGGTTTGGATATTTAACATAGGTCAGTGGTGGAGTTTCCTTTTAGAGACCCTCCTTTCCACAAAAATTTAAAAATCCTGGTCCTAGCACGATGGTGTGTAGTGGTTAAGGTTCTTGCCTTGAACACACTGGAATCCCATATGGTCACCGGTTCTAATCCCAGCAGCCCTGCTTCCCATCCAGCTCCCTGCTTGTGGGCTGGGAAAGGAGTCCAGGACGGCCCAAGGCAATGGGACCCTGCACCCACGTGGGAGACCCAGAAGAGCTCCTGGCTCCTGGCTTCGGATCGGTGTAGCACTGACCATTGTGGCCACTTGGGGAGCGAACCATCAGACAGAAGATCTTTCTCTCTGTCTCTCCTCCTCTCTGTATATCCTCCTTTCCAATAAAAATAAATAAATCTTTTAAAAATATTTAAAAAAAAAACCCTACTGAGAAACTAAACTATGTTTTGCTGTTGCTGAAACATAATTGCACAGATGTCCCGGCTCTTGTGAGGATCTATTGCTCCAGTTATGTGCTGTTGTTATTACAGATCTCCTGGAGAGACCAGGGAGGCAGAAGCTGAAGGATGGATACAGCGGGATGACCATTTTCAAGTGCAAAGAGATAGTCCCTGAATGTTCTTTGTGCCCTGTGCTCTCTTCATGGTCTAATCTTTGAGATGTCATTAATGTTCTGTGAGACAGATGATGGAGCCAACAGTCATAGAGGGCCAATTGTTTTCTAGAATTTACTAAGTAAATCATCTAAGAAATTGGAATTAAGCCCAGATCTGGCAGGCTCCAAAGCCTATCAATCCTCCTCCTACTCTCTCATAAGTTTTGACCTTTGCAATTTTGATTCCAGGGAAGGGATGGATGCTTTGCAACTCTGATGCACAGAGATGACGATATTCCTCCAAGAGTTCTTGATCATTTGAGTGGACTACACTTTTAAAAAGATTTATTTCATTTGTATTATAAAGACAGATATACAGAGAGGAGAGACAGAAAGAAAGATCTTGCATCTGTTGATTCATTCCCCAAGTGGCCAAACTGGCCATAAATGAGCTGATCCAAAGCCAGGAGCCAGGAGCTTTTTTCAAGTCTCCCACACCGGTACAGAGTCCCAAGGCTGTGGGCTATCCTCTTTTACTTTCCCAGGCCACAAGCTGGAGCTGGATGGGAAGTAGGGTGGGCGGGACATGATATGATGCCCACATGGGATCCCAGCGTGCACAAGGTAAGGACATTAGCCAATAGGCTTCTGTGCTGGGCCTGAGTGAATCATTTTTAAAAGATTCATTCAATGTATTTGAAAGGGTAGGAAGGCAGAAGGGTGAAAGAAAGACAGAGAGAGTGAGAGAGGTTGTGGACACCACCACCAGGGCTGGGACAAGCCAAAATCAGGAGCCAGGAACTCCATCTGGGTTTCCATATGGGTAGGGGAAGCTCAGGTAGCTACACCATCTCCCACTGCTTTTCCAGGCACAGCAGCAGGGAGCTGGATGGGAGGTGAGCAATAGGCCTTGAGCTGGCACTCATATGAGATGCTGGTGGTGCAGGCGTTGGCATAATTTTCTGCTCCACGATGCTGGCCCCCATCCTGCATGAGCATTTCTTTTTTAATAAATCAGATTTCAAAGAACGAATTGGACATGCAATTTTACTTTCACTTGCAAATCTAAAGGTCTTTCCTAGAGATATATAAAATCTACTGAATGAAGCAATACCCCCTTATAGATGCCAGAAGCAGCCCTGAAAAGTGTGCTTGATTGACTTAAGAGATGTACTACATCTAATATTAGCAAGCCCTAATGGAAAACTGCTGATCCCATTTACATAATTTCATGCCTAGAAAATTATACAGCATTTCTAATGCACATAAATATATTTACAAAACACTGAAGAAAACTTTAAAAACATGTGGTTGGTTTGTATGCTTAAAAACCTTAATTCTGAGACCAGTGTTGTGGGGCAGTGAGTTAAATAATCACCAGAAAGTCTGGCATCCCACATGGATACCCATTTGAGTCCCAGCTGCTCCACTTTTCATCTGGTTTCCTGCAAATGTGCCCGAGAAACAGTGGAGGACAGTGCGAGTGCTTGGACCCCTGCCATGTGGGAAATCTGGATGAAGCTATCACCTGGCTTAGCCCTGACCACTGTAATCATCTGAGGGGTCAAGCAGTACATTAGAGGATGTCTCTTTTCTCTCTCTGCTTCTTCCTATGTAGCCCACTTAAATAAAAGTAAATAGATTTTAAAAGAAAAAAAAAAACGTAGATACTATAATTCTGCTCTGATTAAACCCTGAAAAAATAAACACATAATCATTGCAAACTTATCCACTGTTCCCCTTTCCAACTTTCCCTACAGATGCTTTACAAAATATTAATTTTGCAAGACACTTGCCTAATTCTGTATTTTAAGAGATTTATTTTATTTTTATTGGAAAGTCAAAAATACAAAAGGAGAAGAAACAGAGAGGAAGAACTTCCATCTGCTGATTCACTCCCTAAGTGGCCCCAATGGCCAGAGGTAAAGAGCCAGGAACTTCTTCCGGGTCTTGCGCATGGGTACAGGGTCCCAAGACCTTAGGCTGTCCTCTGCTGCTTTCCCAGGCCACAAGCAGAGCGCTGCATGGAAAGTGGAGCAGCCAGGATATGAACTGGCACCCATTTGAGGCATGCAAGATGAGGACTTCAGCCACTAGGTTACCATGCCGGGCCCCCTATTATGTTGTAATAGAGTGCTACACTGTAATCATTTTGCTTATACCAATATATGTGTATATATAAAATGTGCTTCACTACTACATAAGAAGCTATTACAAATTGATCCTTGCAAGAACACACTTTGAATTCTGAAGTATGAAAGCCTCTGATCTCTTAAAACATTTTAAATTAAAAAAAAAAAAGGAACCAGGCATAATTGGTAATTACTGTAGGCGAGGCAGGACAGAGATCTGAGGATTCCAAAGACAGCTGTTTCTTTGTAAATGAGCTAGTTGTTTCACCAAGAAATGGAAGTGGTCCAATTCAGCCCCTTCCAAATCAACTCACTCAGTCCAGTGAATACTGTTGCAAGGATTTTGATACTTTTATTTCCAAATTGGATTTGGAGTTTCTCATTCAAGCTGTTAGGAGCAGAGTAGTGGGACTTAGATTGACAATGTAATTGGTCAAAGTTCCCTGCAGGAAAAAAATGGCACCAAAGAATGACCCACTGATGCATTTCCTGAGCAAAAACCCTACCTTAACATAATAAATGGCAGTGTGAAAAGGAGGATATTTGAGTTAAAATCATATTTCCCCTGCACATCTCTTTTATATCTTTGGCCCATACAATTTCAACAATGAAGGAAGGATACAAGAGAGTTCCTTTTAAACTTAAAATGTGAATTTCTTTATACTTTTGTTTTAAATATTCCTTATAATACCACAAAAAATACAGTTGAGAGGTTACAAAGACTACATTTTAAAAAACAGAAAAATATTTTGAGTTTTCAGTTGACATTGAGAATACTTCTAAAATTTCAAATATTCTCTAAAGTCTCAGGTTCTTTCGATGACAGACTCAGTCTTACAGAAATTGCTAAGATACATTACTTGTCAAAGTTGCCTTAATTTTTGGTTAAGTTGGGTGATAGAGTGACTGAACAGGCCAACTTAAAATTAGTGTGTATATGATCTACAAACCCACGTTGGGTATTATCCCTGAAAATGGCAAGTGTATTTCTATTCTTTTTTTTAATTTTATTCATTTACTTTTTTAAAAAGGCAGATTAACAGAGTGAAGGAGATATAAACAGAAAGTTCTGTCTGCTGGTTCACTGCCCAAGTGAGCACGGTGGCTTGGAGCTGAGTTGATCTGAAGCCAGGAGTCTGGAGCTTCTTCAAGGTCTCCCATGTGGGTGGAGGGTCCCAAGGCTTCGGGCTGTCCTTTACTGCTTTCTCAGGCTACCAGCAGAGAGCTGGATGGGAAATGGGGCATCTGGGACATGAACCAGCACATAAAATCACATAAAACCCTATAGTTTGGGTAGCTTTTTCTTGACTCTCCCATTGTATGGTGGCCACAGTCCCTCAAGTTAACAAAAGAGTTCTACGTTTCTCCCACACCATTGGAAGCCACCACCAGCCAATGATTTTTTGTTATGAGATTTTCAACAACTTCTTAACATGCT
This sequence comes from Ochotona curzoniae, assembly GCF_017591425.1. NCBI lineage: Eukaryota > Metazoa > Chordata > Mammalia > Lagomorpha > Ochotonidae > Ochotona > Ochotona curzoniae. The sequence goes on from NW_024465582.1 coordinate 28,168,200, forward strand.
ACTGGGTTTACATCTGAATGATTTCCCGTTAGAAAGGGAATGAATTGGAGTTGAAGCCAATAATCCTGACATGGTGATTCAATCAAAGCAATGATAGAGATAACTTATCTTTAACTGGAAACACACGTATTTTTTCCAAAAATCCTGACTCAGATATTGGGATTTTGGTGACAGGGACTTTGCTTTACTTGAGAAATGAGAAATACTGTAACTAGGAACACATTTATAACGACTTCATGGTTCAATTTGAAAGGACTCCTTTCTTTCCAATGAGACTGTAAAGATTGTCTAAGTCCTCAATGGTTAGTTCTCTTCTCTAAACTTCAGGGTTTTTATCTGCATTATGGAAACAATCACAACAGACCTATATTTCTACACAATGTGTTAAAAGTGAGATTATGCCACAAATAAAAAGTTTAGCCTTGACAGACCTTGGCATGGTTAGCATCCAACACAAGTTATTTGCTGTTAATTGGTTATTATATGCATTTTATAAATGACTCATTTCTCCCTGGGATAAATATATGACAAATGAAAATTCTTTAAAAGAAATTGAATATGTGACAGACTATTCTATAGGGCTATCATAAAGGCCTACTGGAAATAAAAACTACTTACCAAAATGGAACACATTTTTTAATTTGTGTGTGTGTGCTAATACTCACATATATGTGTATATGTAGAGGTTTTTAAATTTGTTTGTTTTGGTTTTTTCTTGGAAAGGCAGATTCACAGAGACAAGAAGATACAGAGAGAAAGATCTTCCATCTTCTAGTTCATTCCCCAAGTGGCCACACAGAGCTGAGCTGATCCAAAGCCAGGAGCGAAGGGCTTCTTTCAAGTCTCCAATGGGGGTTCAGAGTCCCGAGGCTTTGGGCCATCCTCTGCTGCTTTCCCAGGCCACAAGCAGGGAGCCAGAGAGAAAGTGGAGCAGCCAGAATATCAACTGCTGCCCATATGGGATTCTGGCACATGCAGCGCAAGGACTTTAGCCACTGGGCTACTGTACCTGGCCCATATAGTTTTTTAAGAGTTAGTCTTACATAGTAGCATAAATATGCTCTAAAACCATATTGATTCAAACAAACCAACGAGGTTGAACCATTGCTCTAAGTAGAAGCTGACCAGTATCAGGCTGTAGAATCCTGTAGCATGTGTGCTTAGCTTGACATCCAGATATGAACAGGAGATCCCAGGCTTATCTGGTAATAGTGGTAATAATTACTTAAACTTGGCAATGACTTACTGGTAGGGTTTGGTGCATTAAGCAAAGGCATACATTATTCCCCTCCACCCTGGGCAGTACCATTTTTCTCTTAAATGAACACATATCCTTAGACTTAACTAGGCAGCAAAGCGAACAAGGGAGATAGATGTAGGTGGCAAAGTCAGTGAATCAAGGTGAATTCCCTGCATTTGAGTCCAAAACCAATTTCAAACTCAGTTTGATCAAAAGTCTGATATTTCTTCATCATTTAGGTTTATATGCTGTGTTCTTCTTTCTACAGTAGTTAAGTTCTTTCACTGAAAAAACCAGGTTCTTTCAGGTGCTATCTGATTTGGAATTTAATTTGTCCCAACATTCCTCCAAGAGCTATTATAGCACACCACATCACTGTAGCCATTTAACTCCCAAACCACAGAGAAGCTGGCTGCAGCATCAAACAACACTATTAAAAATACCACAAGGGAGCCTTGGAGTGGGAATTCCAGGCACAAGTTACAGCCTAGGGACAAACAGGGGTTGTAAAGAGCTTGAGTGATACTGGGATGGAGATTTAGAATTTTTAGAGTACAAAAAAAAAAATCAGTCCTAAAGAATTTTTTGTTTTCACATTGGTCCTGGGGGCTGGTTCTCTGTGGTTGTAATTAAAAGACAAGAGTAAACATTGTCCTTCTCTCTTACCAGCTTTGAAATTTTCTTGCCAACAGATTTGGGACCAAGCTGGACTACAACTCACATTGGTTTGGCAAAGTTGTTCCAGAGGATGTCCCCTGTCATTGAGCCTTGCAAGGGAACCACAGACTCAAGAGTACATTTTTTTTTTCTTAACCCAGATATCTTTATTGTGCCCTTTAGGCAATTATTTGGAATTATTTGCACTGAGATGATTTTGGCTCTAGGGGTATCAAATGCAAGTACAGGAATTAGCTACACAAGAGGCCCCAGGCCCTGCATATGAGAGTGTTAGAAATCCAGCCAACTTGATGGATTAGTCCTTGATTCCTGCCACATGGGAGGTCTAAGTTCAGAGCTTGAGGGCTGGAAGGAAGATGTCTGTGTGCTGTTGGTGGCAGCCTTGGAAGGAGGGTGGGGAGGGGGAAGATCCCTTTTTTTGGGTGAGAACAGAAGGAAGAAAAGCCAGCACTTGCCTTTTAAGCTTTGCAACAGAACCCGCTAAGAACTGAGTGAAGCAGTAGAAGAAACAGTTTGTGGTACCCAATTGTTCTTCTTCACCGGCCAAAATGCCTTTAACATCTTCTCATTAGCTCCATGCCACCACACAGAAGCATTTATTTTCCAGTGAGACTCCAGGAATATGGCAAGACTGGATTTTCTCTGGCCTTCAACTTGCTTGGAATTTTCCCTTCATATTAATATTAATATTATTTGATGAATACCAATCTTTTTGTTTTTTGGCGCCTAGATTATAGGGACTGAAGACAAGGACAATGTTTCATTACGGTCACTGTTTAATCCTAATAGCTCTAAAGAAATCATCTGGTCAAGAATGCCTTCTCCATTGTTCAATGGGCCAGGTCTGTGATCCGACCCACTGAAGGGAATTTGGGGTTCACTAGAATCCTATAGCCTACAATGGCTGAGTACATTGGGAAGTATTTATGCATTAGTAGATTCTAATTGCTATTGTATCAGAAATTGCAAAGGCGGTAATTGGTAGCAGGGAAAGAATAACAAAGTATAATGATAACATATAGATCCCCTAAATGAAACAGTGACTACAGCAAGTAATGTACACACTAGGATAATGAGAAACAGTGAAGAGAAGTAGGACTGTCTCCAAGAGGGAATTGTGTTAATACACAAAGAAAGGACAGAATTCCAAGAAAACCCTATCTCCTATCAAAGATGACATTTCAGGTTTTCAGAATTCTGGTAACTTCTTAGAATGTATACATCTCAGCCTACCTGAATCCATGCAAGATTCAGTTATTTTGGACCTGACACAATAGCTTGATTGGCTAATCCTCCACCTACCAGTGCCAGGATCCCATATAGTTGCTGGTTACTCCACATCTCATCTAGCTCCCTGCTGGTAATCTGAGAAAGCAGTAAAGGACAGCCCAAAGCCTTGGGACCCTGTGTCAACGTGGGAGATCTGGTAGAGTCTCCTGGCTCCTGGCTGTGGATTGTCTCAGTTCTGGGCATTGTGGCCATCTGGGGGGGTGGATAAAAAGATGGAAGATCTTGAGTTCCTTCTCTCTGTGGATCTGCCTTTCCAATAAAAAATAACAAATCTTGAAAAAAGAATCAGTTATGTTGACGGTTATTTCCAATAACCAATCTGACCAAATGAGGGTGTTACCATAGTTTGAGCTGATGAGAGCATACAAAAGACACGTGTTCTTTGCCAATAGATTGTGAATCTGGAATCCCTAGAACTCGGAATTTCTAGGAAAAAGTCATCCAGTAGCTTTAATTCTAAGAAATGAAAGGTCTCTGTATTGTCATAGCTATCCACCTGTGTAAATATGATTTTGTTTAAAGCATTAAATCACAGGATACCCCCAATCTTCCCTAAAAATGAAATATGACTAGTCAATGTGCTTATCCGACGTTCTCTACTTACTTCCTGGCCGTGACCTTAGAGAGGGGCATTTTCTTTCTCTAGTCACCAGAGACCATGTGAAGTTCAGCACTGATGTAATTTGGGAGACCTCTGGTAGGAATGAAATTCCTCTTTTGATCACTGATGATTCCTGTGTCTGAGAACAGACGTTGTAGGCTGTCATCACTAAACATAGCTTTCCCCTGTCTTATACTTAAGGACGAGCACTGCTTTTTAACTTAGAGAAGGGATGCTGGGGAAGTAGAATATAGAATGATAGATTCTGGACCTGGGAGGTGCTGTTTGTGAAGAACAAAGAGCCTTCAGGAGGGAGAAGGAGACAGGATTAGAGAGTTAGGGATGAGTAGCTTGAAGTAAAGGAAAGGACATATATTTAGATAAGGAATGGGAGATTCAGAGAAACATGGGAATAAAGGAAACTGTGAGAAAACTGGGAAAGAAGAGGCAGAGGATATGAGGAAAGGAAATGAGGTTTACAGCCCAGTGGGAAACACGAGAGAAGCAAAGAATGTGGAAGCATCTAAAGCAACTGGAATGACATTTGAGGAAGACAGAAATGCACTGTCTTCTGGGTGTGGGATCTGAAATAAAATTGTCAGGATTTGAGTCCTGTCTCTAGGAGATTTCAGAATGACTATGAGAAATGTCTTCAAGTTGTCGGAGCCTTGTACCTTCTCCTCTAAAATGGGGACCCAAATTCTACCTGTCTCATAGAGTTCTTGTGAGAATGAAAGATGATCGCATGTGCCCGAGTGTCAATACAGCTCCTGGCACAAAGTTCAAATTGGTGTGACTGAGGTGAGGAAAGAGAGAAACAGAAGGGTCAAGAATTGCACAAAGTGGAAAAGGCAGGGAGAGAGCTATCCAGACAGTGCAGGGATAAAGAGCCAAAGACATGAGTTCCTGCTTATGGTTTTAACGTTACCTTTCCCACATTACGATCCAAGCTGCTATTATGACTACATTATTGCTACATGCTTAAGTATACTTGGGGGGTGGTGAGGATGCCACAGGAGGCTGGGGTGCCGGGGCTGGCGCGGGCAGTGGGCAGGCAGCTCCTGCCAAGGAAAGACTTGATTGAAGGTCATGGCGAAACACCTGAAGTTCATTACCAGGACTGTAATGGTGCAGGGAGGAAAGGTGGAGGGTGCCTACAGGACCCTGAACAGAATCCTCACTGCGGATGGACCTATGAAGGACAGTAAGCAACGGAGGTACAATGAGACACCATGCCACAGGTGACAATGGGAAAGCTATGAAACTTGCAGGCAGATCTACAACATGGAAATGACTGGAAAGATCAACTTCTTCATGCGAAAGAATTGAGTGAATCCATGGATAGGTTGCTGAGGCCTGGGATGGAAGACCCAGGATGAAAACTTTCACACATTTCCACTTCTAACTGTTATCTAACCCCATTTTCTACTATTTTTTAATCTTTAATAAACTCAATCACATGCATGCAAGAAGTCTTGCAAATACAGAAGCAATCTCATTAGTCTGCAGTGGTCCCTCTTTTTTATTAAATGAAAGAGCGACTGAGCCCAAGGTCCAGGGGTTAAGGAATAGAATGGTGGCTGCCAGGGCTAGAGAGGGGGCATGAAGAGTTACTGTTTGTCTAATGTACTTAAGTGTTTGTGTTTGCAAAGACCAAAAAATTGGAAGATGGATAGCAGAAGATGATTCTACTAAAAATGAGTTTAATGTCTGACCTATATAAGTAAATGGTTAACATGATAAATTTTATTATGACTATTGTACTGTAAAACATGTGTTTAGGGCCCAGCAGGGTAGCACAGTGGCTAAAATCATTGCCTTGCACATATAAGAATCCCATATGGGCCCCGCTTCCCATCCAGCTCCCTGCTTGTGGCCTGGGAAAGCAGTCGAGCACGGCCCAAAGACTTGTATCTGCAGGGGACACTTGGAAGAAGCTCCAAGCTCCTGGCTCCTGGCTTCAGATTGGCTGAGCTCCATCCCTTGCGGCCTTGTGGAGTGAATCATCAGACGGAAGATTTTCTGTCTTTCTTCCTCTCTGTATATCTGACTTTGTAATAAAAATAAATAAATCTTTAAAAAAATGTAAAAAGTCAGGCCCGGCGCGGTGGCGCAAGTGGTTAAAGGTCCTCGCCTTGCACGCCCGGGATCCCATATGGGCGCCGGTTCTAATCCCGGCTGCTCCGCTTCCCTTCCAGCTCCCTGCCCGTGGCCCGGGAAGGCAGTCGAGGACGGCCTAAAGCTTTGGGACCCTGCACCCACGTGGGAGACCCGGAAGAGGCTCCTGGCTTTGGATTGGCATAGTATCGGCCATTGCGCTCACTTGGGGAGTGAATCATCGGATGGAAGATCTTCCTCTCTGTCTCTCCTCTCTGTATATCCGCCTTTCCAATAAAAAATAATAAAAATAAATCTTTAAAAAAAATGTAAAAAGTACACTTGGCAAAAATAACCTACATGCATTAAATATATATACACATACATTTGAAGATTTATTTTTATTGGAAAGGCAGATTCGATTTATGGAGAGGAGAGACAGAAAGATTTTCTGCTGGTTAACTCCCCTAATGGCCTCAATGGTTAGAGCTGAGCCCATTTGAGGGCAGGGGCCAGGAGCTTCCTCCAGGTCTCCCACGAGGGTGCAGGGACCCAAGACTTTGGGCCGTCCTCGACTGCTTTCTCAAGCCACAAGCAGAGAGCTGGATGGGAAGTGGAGCTGCCAGGACGTGAACCGATGACCATATGGGATCCTGGTGCATGCAAGGTGAGGATTTAAGGATTGAACCACTGTATTGGAGTCCAAAACTATATTTTCGTAGTGAAATAGCTAATAGAATTTGCAAACTAGATGTACACATCTGCTTGAGATGAGGTTATTCCCTAAAACTGAGTGATGTTAAGGTTCTCTCCAAAGCTTAACCAGTCACCCCCAGCCCAATTGTTTATTTTCCCTTCCTCTTTACTCAATTTACTAACCATTTGATGGAATTAACTAAATTGACTGGTTATTTTGCAATGTGTTAACCCAGCTACAGACAGTGGCATGAATAGAGCCGCTAGTGTTCTGGGTGGTATTTCTTTCCAAGTTTCTCTCCACAACACAAACCACTTCCTTTTACTTGAAGTCATTTTGCTTTTCTCATTAGTTTCACAGTCCAGGGGTTGATGTTGAGTGCTGAGGTAGCTCTCAGCCCAAGACCATAAGACAACACAACAGAATTGGCTCAAAGCACAAAAGACGGGATTAGTGAGATTTTATTCCCTTGTACAGAAGAGGAGAAACAAAAGTGAGTAAGAGAGTGGCATGAGCTGGCGAGGGAGGACAGGGGCTCCACCCTTGGGATTTACGGGAGAAGATGATAAAGAAGACAGCTCTAGCAGGATGTGAGGACAGTAAGGGCTGTATCAACTCCCTGGCTGCCTAAAGGGCATCCCACAGTTTGGAACTCAACATAGCCAGTGGGGCTGGATGCTGAGCCCCTTCAGCAACATCTCATCCACTCATTAGGGGGCCAACTACTATTTCAACATAAAGTCACTCTTCTGACCTTGGAGCAGCCCGGCAGGGTCATGAAGGGCAGTACAGCTAAGACATGAGGGCTCTGTTCTTACTTAAATTAGGTGGTGGGGAGCAGCATAAAACCATAGCCTATTTCTTTCAGGATTGTCCCTTCCATCAAAGTGAGAGAGAGACATATTTCCTTCTTATGTAGGAGGGGAAATTTTTTCACATTGACTTCTAGTGCCCTGTGCTTTGCTCTGACATCCGAAGCATTCCCAGAAGTTCTGAGAGGAGCTATGTGAGACTCAGCTGACCTTCCCTTGAGGTCAATTGAACACCTGCCAGCCAGGCCCACTGGGGTCCTCGCATGTCTTACTCATCCAAGGGAGACTCCGCAGAAGAACTGACCTGTATTGGGACAAGCTTCTTGAGAATGAGCAGCATTCAGAACAATATTAGTATTTTGCTAAGAGGTAGGCTGGGGGCTTCAGGAACCTCCTTACCAGAAGAGCCTGAATCAGGGGCATGGCTTACAGTTTCAGAATATCCTCTTCCCAAAAATGAGATGAAGCCACTCAGGCAATGTAAGAGGAAAGTGAGTTCTAGAAAAGGGAAGAAGCAAATGATGAGTTGTGAAATATGGGGGTGTGGGTGGAGGGAACTTGCTAATAAGGAGGGAGCAGAAAGGAGGTGCCTGGAGGGACAGCAGCTTTGAGCATACAAGGAGACTAATTTTTTTTTCCCCTCGTAGCTGATGGGGAGGCAAACAGGGCTCTGAAAAGACAGTGACATTTTTAGATTGATTTTTCAAATAGATGAATTAGTTGCCCTACAGAAGGCAAAGCTATCTAGGGGGAACAAAACATTCACACATGTGGCTCTCACATTCTTTGATTTACAGTAAGAAATATCTTTTCATGGCCCAATGGCTGTGTATCTCTGTGTGTTCAGATAATTGTGTTGGGGTTTGCATTATGGTACAGCAAGAGACGGTACTGCTTGAGACATGGGCATCCCACATAAGCGCTGATTTGAGTCCTGCTGCTCCACTTCTGATACAGCTCACGGCTAACGTGCCTGAGAAGGCAGCAGCAAAAGTGCTGGAGCCCCAGCCACACATGTGGGAGACACAGAGGAGTACGAGGCCCTTGGTTTTGACCTGGCCTAGACCCAGCCATATAAGGGAAGAACCAGTGGCTAGATCTCTCTGTCTCTCTCTGCTGCCCCTCTCTTTGTCAATCTCTCTTTGAAACAAGTAAATAAATCAGTAAGTCTCTCTTCAAAAAAATCAGCCATATCATCTGTTGTTTGTAACATCAAGCAAAGTTTTCTCTTGCCTTTTTGTAAAGAAATGTACTAAAATTGAGGCCCCATTAACACCCAGTTGATAAACTGTCTTACGATTTTTTTTTCTTCTTGAAGGCATCAGCCAGAAAAAAAAAAAAAAGGTTTAAAATATGAGCTCACTTGTAGTGTGTATGCTTTTAAAGTGATTTAAACAGCTGTAGTTTTCAAGGTCAGCCAAATCATCTGTCCAGGTCAAATGTGTTTCTCATGTCAAGTAATGTATAGGGTTCAACTGTATGGAAAAAGACATTTGCAAACAAGTGACCTGAAACCATGTTTCCAAACAGCTGCTGTGGTTACGCAGAGCTTAGGGCTGTGTTCCACCACTGAAAAAGATGCATTTCAAATCACAATGTCCAAACCAAGATGACCAGGGAGAGATCATCACGACACTCAGTACGTATTTATAAAGAACAAAAAGTGATATTCTAACACTGTTCATTGTCATGACATTGCTCATGTGCAAGTGGGAAGAATATGTACGAGGTATAAAAACACCACCAGCTAAATACATAACCAAGATGGAACCTAATAAAACAGCCACAGAGCGATGACTTCAAGTAATAAGCATTGACTAAGACTTTGCCCTCCAAATTTTGCCCCAGGCAACACCAAATAGAAGCAGCAGACACGATTTCCAGATGCTAATAGCTCACTTAACAAGCTGGTGTAATGGGTTTCATGGAGCCAGACCATGGAACAGAAGGAGATGACCTCAGGAACTCTGATGCTTAGGGACAGAAGAATTAAAAAAAAAAAAAGAAAGAAATTCACATTTCACTAAACAAGTGTAGGTAGAGTCATCTGGTTCCAAAAGAAGAGAACGAAAAGGGTATGGAATTTCGTGCCCCAAACTCAGAGGAGAGAATTGGCTCAGAATGCAGATCTCCAATTCAACTTTTATTGGGTTCTACTAACATTCTTGGTGTGTGCTCACCAAAGTCATCTCGTCTTGTTTGTATTTACTGTTCTCAGAGACCCCTTCACGTGTGAGAAATGTGGGATGGAGGTTTACCTTCAAACCATAACATTCTTCTTTGTAGGTTTCAAGGCAGGGTCCTGAACTTCACTGTGCAATCTGATAGCCCACTCCACGTGAGAGAGTAGCGCAGACAGGCATAGACAAACACTGACTCTAAGTAAGTGTGGGCTCCAGTCAAACTGGAAAAGGTCTTTCGGCTCTGAGTCACTTATACAATTGAGTCCCTGAACATGTTTTTGTCCCTAATATTTTGTTGCTCTGGGCAACCATCAAGTCCACAAAAAGACTTCCGCCAATTGGAGAGAATGACTAGTTAGGGGAGCCAGAGTTTTCTTTTAACTCTTTATAGAAAACTCAAAATGGCAAGTTGTGTCAAAGATATTTGCTAAAGATTCACACTGGGAAAAGTAGAATTCACACAGTGACTTACCAAATCTTTCATTCACTTCTCAGGCAAATATGAGGATATGTTAGACTATTCATGAAAAAAAAAATGGAATCAAAAGCGAAGTTAATTTTGGTGCACAAATATTTTGAAATTATGTAAACAATTATAAGTAAATAAAAATAAAGGTAATTAATCAGAAGCAAACATTTTAAGAATAAAGTATGACAGAGCTAGGGTCCTAAATAGTATTTGATCTTATTTTATTGAAGAAAAAAACGGGTTTTATGACCAAAAACTATTCAGGGAGGTAGTGTCCTCTAACCCATGAGGTCATTTATTCTTGCTATGACTTTCAGAAACTCAATGTCAGATAGAAACTGAAGGAATGTTACTAAGTCACAAGTGGTCTTCTCTTTTCTGTAATAGCAGATGGTTCTGGATGCAAAGGGTTGCTTTGCTGGAGTAGGGCAAGCCGAGAAGCAGCCATAGAGCTCTGAAGCTAGGGAGCGGTCATCCAATAACACTCCCATTATGGAAATGCTGGCTAGGTAGCACATTTAACTTACTCCGAAGTATCTGAACTACGCTCAGGCCCAAAAGGAACATCACATTTGCTGGAAGCCTTTACTGCTTATTGTCCAAATTTGATATCTGCTTTCTTGGAATGCTTATGACATTCAACTCTCCGTAGCACAATCCTTTCCTCGTGTAGTTTTACCATAACAAGTACCGTAAGTGGGAGTAAATCTGATTCATTTTTGTTTCCCTGGCTATGTAAGTATATTCTGTATAAAATACTCAGTTTTTTTTTACAGCCTTACAGACTAGGACAGAAACCATGAGAGTAGCAGATAATAAAGGGTAGCAAGATCTAGCACTCTTTGCTGTAGTTGCAAAACTTTTTCATGATGCTTAGCTTAGGCACAGCTGTGAATCAGAGGGCCACGCACACACAGATACTACAATAATGCCCCATGCCATTAGAGTCATTACTTTCAATGCATTCATTTAAGAGATAAAGAATGAGCGAAATACTATACAAAAGTTTCCATTCTAAGCAGTTAAAATTAGGAGCTTTGATTTTCTAGAATTCTTAATCCAGGGGCGTTTTCTCCCAAGGAAAATGTGTGTAGTAATCTATGTACTGAGTTGAATATATCTTAAATTCTGCATAGGAATTCAGGACTTAACCTGTTTGCATCCAACATATTCATATGCTACCAAGGAATGACAGGGTTTCATCCATTGTTACACATATCCTACATCCACCCAGTAAAATCATTCAACTCGCAGTTACTTAACCCTACCTAGCTCTCTTCATGCATTACTTAATACATGGCTCTCTTTATCTTCTATAGTGGCTTCCTTCTTTACATCCTCATGTACCTATTTTACTAACGTAGGGTCTTTATCACACTTTGTGCATAGACGTTGCTACTGCCCTGTGAACCTCTGATATTTTATTTCCTCTGTGCCCTAGCATTTTTAAAAGACCCTCAGTTGTTCTAATGAAGAGACCGTTTTGTGAGCCACTATTCCAAGTATTTAATTGACCATCCATTTGGCTCTTATTTATATTCTATGAGGAACTCTTAATGGCAGACATCATCTGTCTGTGACTTCTGAGATTAGTTGTTATTAAAAAAATAGTTGCTTTTAAATAAATTTTCAGTGTCGGTGATAAGTACAGACCACGCCCTTTCCATTTTCCTTCTCCATTCACTTTAGCAGCTATTTTTGAGCCGGCAGGTGTCATCTTTTCCAAAAGACCTTTTGTATCTTGTTTTAGATTTCTAGCAAAGAGGTGCAAACATCCCTGCTCTCTTTTAAGAAGTGACATTTGATGTTCACATACAAAGTTAGAAAGACGGTGGGTGGGCGTGGTTCTGCGAGCTTTCCTCCTTTGTTGGAAAGCACCAAAGAGGTGGCATTTACAAGTCTCCCCTTCTTTGGAGGTCTGACTTAAAAGCAAATGGACGCACACTTTGCACAAATGCATTCTATAAGTGCAAGTGTGTTGCCACAAAATAACAACAGTACTTTGAACTTTTATAGAACTTTTCATCCAATGATGTCAAAACAATTCTGTCTACTGAGGCCTTCTGAAGTTGGTGGATAAAATACCTAACTGATCTGTCAATGAAGATTTACTGCATTAAAACAGGTTGATGATTGGCTTCAAGTTCTCAAATGGGGAAAAACATAAGCGGAGAAAATGTTACGGTTTCTTCAGGCTACATCTCCAAATTGTGATATTAAATCTTCAAAATATTTGAGAAAAGCTAATCCTTATCCTTTTAAAATTTATGCTGAATAATAGAGTTACAGAGATACATGTGTTTGGAATTTAATAATATTTCTCCCATGAATTTGACCATTTACTTTATTGTATTCTAAAGTAGTGAGGCCCATTGAATAAATGCACATGATTGAATTGTGCCTTTAGTGAGACAAAACTCTTACTCTTTCATTTTTAAGTAAAACATGACCTTTCACCTGTACTGTATTTCTCAAGGAAACACCAACCCTTTGCTGTTGCTTTCCTATTTTTTTTCCTTGTATACATTGCTACGAATGTACACCAGCTAACAGAGTGAAAACTCGAGTGCATTCCCAATTGTTCTGCAAATCTATTGTACAGTAAATAATTATTATGAGTGAAGTGTGTCCAAAGACGGTATGAGACTATAGGTTCCTATGTTGCTCTGTCTCAGCATACTGGTTTTTAAAATTTTGCCTGCCCATTTCAATGGCTTCTTTGATGTCTTGTTTTGACCAGCTGCTGAGCTTTCTGTGGCTGTCCATTTACATCATTTAAAAAAAATGATACATCAATGAAATTTGAACAAAATGAACTGTACGTTCACATTGTTTCAAAATCAAACATGTTCCTAAGGAATCTGATTTGTGGCAGATGGAGAACAAAACCTTCCAGAGGGAGGGCTGTTACATGAGTCTTAATGGCTTGCACATGAAAATATAGTGACTAAGATTATGTGCACAATTAGGAATTTAAACATGGAGAAAAGAATAGGAATAAGCAGACATTGTTGCAGCCTCAGCTAGTTTCTTTAGAATCCAGGCAATAAAGGACTAGTTAGTTGGGGAAAACAAATTTAAGGGAAACATAGTTGTTCACTCTTGCTTGTGAATGAGGTTCCAATGTTAAAGATGAACCACTTGTCGACTGTACTGTCTTTGTTGTTAGAATGAAATACCTGAGACAAGCTACTTGTGCAGTAAAGGGAAGTCTGTTGAGCTCACGGTTGTAGATGCTGAACGTCCAGATTGCACAATGTGGTTATTGGTGGCAGATGGTCAGATGCAGAAGGGCAGAAGGAACATCTGGTAACTGGACCCAACCTGAGGGCCTGCTAGCATCCCTCTCCTGAGAATCACCTTCCAGGGGCACACTCTGTATGACCTATGGATTATTTGGCAGGTACTACCTCCTACAACATGTCCCACAATCCCAGTAACTCTACATTGGAGACCTGGGCTAAAATACGTGGTCCTTGAGGGGGGGCTATTCGGTGTCCAAACTAACATCTAAAATACGGCAACTTTGAAACTGCTGATGAATGTGTCATAATATGGTCAAGAAAAGCACATTGACTTATAGGTTAGGGTTTCCTTTTTACTTTTATTCTTTTGAACTAGATATTAGGCTTGGTGTTTATCCACAAATTTAATTCTTATTTAACCCTTTGAAATAAGTGTGCTGTTACTGCACTTTATAGATGAGGAGCCAAGGCTCACAAGTTTCCCAAAGTCAGATGGCTAACAAGTGGCATAGCTAATATTCTCAGTGTTGATTTAATGCATCCAAAGCCCAGCCTTTTATAATCCCCCTCTATTCTCCTGGAAAGATACACACATCATTTGAAAAAAAAAAAAACGAAACGGAGGATGGTCTTATTTTCAGTTTTGAGTCAAAAATGCTTTCTAGGTGGTGGTAAGATGGCACAGTGAGGTCAGTGGACAGGTTAGTATGGTCTGTGGACAAACTGGATAGTGTTGACTGAAATGGTTGAGGAAGGCATAATGGATAGATTCTGGATGAGGTGAGTAGCAGTGCTTAGGGTATGCGCAGTCTAGATGGTGTCAGATTTGAGATGAGAGATCAGAGGCTGAGCTCAGGACCTGTGACAGACCACTGCTGAAGCTTGGTTGGAGGGTGGGGCAGGTGGTCAGGAGGAAGTCTGTAGCCAGATGTTATTTCTGCAGTGACATCTGCTGGAACAGCAGGGTTAGACCTGATTGGTTAATTCCCCAAAGCCTGGTGTTACATTATCCTCCTCACATTAACTGCAACCTCACTAGCAGGTGAGTGGTGTAGCTTCCTACATAATATCCCACTAGCCTTGAGAAATTGAAACCTACCCCATCCCACTAATGTTTCTAAATATCTTTTCTAGGCAACTTTGAAATCTTCCGACTCTTTCTCTGTAAGAAAAACTTTGTTTACTTGAGTTTGGGTATAGCTGGGGTTAAGGGACTTATGATGAATGTTGGTGTATGAAGATTTAGCTCTTAAAGTTCAAATGATGGACCTTGCAATGAAATTAAAAATCTAATACAAGAATATGTATATATCCATACTATTTCCATAAAGCAGAAAGGACTGAAAACAATTCCTTTTGCAAGCCTTAAAGTAAATCTAATTAATAACCGATTAGACAACAGGCCATTTCATGTTCAATCAAATGATCAAACGTTCGAATAACTTTTGTGTATGCATAGAAACAGGATTACAAACAAGTGCCTCCCTACGTCAGTAAGAAATTAAATATCATAAAGAGCAGTTTGCTAATGTGAATAAATTATCAAAATCAATAGTGCACTGATGCCAACCCTCTTATCTCATTGTAAGAAAAATTTGTTTCTTGGCCCACCCACCTGCATTTATTACTTCTAAGAGTAACCTACTTTTTTTTTTCAAGAAATTACTGGTTCATTTAAAAACATATATTTACTTAACATATTTGACAGGCAGGGAGATAGTAATCTACTATCTGCTGGTTTTTCTCCCCAAATTCTACCACAGCTTGGGTTGATCCAGACTGAAGCCAGGAGCAAGGAATTGAAGGTGAGTCTCCAACATGGGTAACAGGAGTCGGAGAACTTGAGCCATCATCAGCTATTGCTCTGGCTACACATTAGCAGGAAGTTGGAACCAGGATAAGAAGTGGAACTTGGGCCTGGCACGGTGGCGCAAGTGGTTAAGGTCCTCTCCTTGCACGCCCAGGATCCCATATGGGCGCCGGTTCTGATCCCGGCAGCCCCGCTTCCCTTATGGCAGGGGGCTCCCTGTCTGTGGCCCGGGAGGGCAGCCGAGGACGGCCCAGAGCTTTGGGACCCTGCACCCGCGCGGGAGACCCGGAAGAGGCTCCTGGCTTTGGATTGGCATAGCTTCGGCCGTTGTGCTCACTTGGGGAGTGAATCATCGGGCCGAGGATCTTCCTCTCTGTCTCTCCTCTCTGTATATCCGCCTTTCCAATAAAAAATAATAAAAATAAATCT
This sequence comes from Ochotona curzoniae, assembly GCF_017591425.1. Classification (NCBI taxonomy): domain Eukaryota; kingdom Metazoa; phylum Chordata; class Mammalia; order Lagomorpha; family Ochotonidae; genus Ochotona; species Ochotona curzoniae. Next base: position 28,183,751 of record NW_024465582.1, read on the forward strand.
TAAAAAAAAAAAAGAAGTGGAACTTGAACATGGCACTTCAATATGGGATGCTGGCATCCAAACCATTAAGCCAAGTGCTCACCCCCTGGCAAATTTCAATAGTACAGCCAAGAATTATTAAGTGTTCACTATATCCCATGATTCTGCTTAATTTTTCATAAATATCTCAAATAATTTTCATAAGCTCCCTATGAGAGAAACCTTTTTAAAAAAAGATTTATTTATTTGAAAGGCAAAGTTACAGAGAGATAAGGAGAGACAGAGTTCTTCTATCTGCTGGTTCACTACACAAATGGCCACAACATCCAGGGTTGGGCCAGACCGAAGTCAGGAGCCAGGAACATCCTCCTGGTCTCCCACATGGATGAAGGGGTCCAAGAACCTGGGCCATCTTCCGTTGCTTTCCCAGGCCTCAGTGGGGAGCCAGATAGGAAATGGAACATACGGGACATGAACTGGCACCTGTATGGCAGGCTATTGCTTGCAGGTGGTGGGTTAGCTTTAACTGCCATCGTGTTGCTCCTGATAAACCGTTCTTCAAGTGAAGGGTTCTAAACCAGCCCAAGGAAGAATCGAGTCCGGCCAGCTTCTCCTACTACTCTGTCTAGGGAAACACGGAGGGGACCTGGCTCATCTCTGGGCCAACAGGTTCAGATACATCAGCTTTCTTGATTTTAAGCACCTGCAGCAGTTTTCAGTGCACAGAATCTTACTATGAGGTTTTGTGGACACCAGCTGTGTGCGGTGCAGGTGGAGGGTAAAGGTTCTTTCCTGAAATAGTTGCGATTGCTGGGGGTAGGCCAGACTGAAGCCAGAAGCCAAGGTCTCCATGTGGGTGCAGGAGTCCAAGCACCTGGATCATCATCTGCTGCTGCTTTCCCAGGTCCTTGGCAGGGAGTTGATCAGAAGTGGAGCATTCTGCACAGTTACTGGTGCCCATCAGCACTCTGGTGTTGCAGGTTGTAGCTCTATTGGCTCTGCCATAAAACTGGCCTCAGAACAAATTTCTCTTTTAATTCTATCTTTTTTTTTCATACATGTTTGGAAAATCCTTATTTTCAAACACTTTATAAGCATCTTCTTCCTTGGAGTAGGCAATGTGACTTCAGTGAGTTAAGCCACTGCTTGGGACACCATATCCCACATGGGATTGCCAAGCCAACTTTGGGTCATATTGGGTTTCAGATCCCTGTTAGAGCATTCTGGGAAACAGCAGTTGAGGGCTTCCATGCTTGGGCCCCACCACATGAGAGACCTGGATGGAATATATGGCTACTGGCTTCAGCCTGGCTCAGCTCTGGCTATTACAGTCACTTGGGGGATGAACTATCAGATGGCAGAGAGAGAGACTCCCTCCCTCTAACTCACTGCTCTGACTTTTCAATAGAGGAAAACAAGTAGTAAAATATGCTAACAAAAAGTTTTACTTAGATCTTTCCTTGAGAGTGGCTTCAATTCTGGAATAAGCCTCATCTCTGCTGATTTGGCATCCTGTTTGGTGGATGGCCAGAGATTCTTCTGGATATAATGTTATGGTGAACTATGGCAGGATTTTTCTTCTAGGGCTCACAGAATATTGCTAAAGCCATTTGTACAACATTTTGCACCATGGCAGCAGGTCTCAGAGAAAAAAGGATAGTACCCCAAGATGAGAATTTACAGGCTCAACTACTACTGCTCAAAAGACTAATGTCCAGGGACAAGCTTACGTTTGTTCTATAAGGTACTTTCCACACACCTTTTAATAAGACCCAGTGTTGACCATGCACGAGGCACTGGGCCTAAGTTTTCACCTGGATGATCTCATGTAATCCTTCAAAATCAGGGCGGCATTGTTACAATCCACCACAGAAGACATGCTGGCCACTTGAGTCACTCGTTCAAGGTCACACACACACAGCAGGAAAGCAGGTCAGGCAGCCACAAAACCCTGATCTTCTGGCCTCTGAGTCTTGCGCTTCCTCTGTCACACAGGCTCTCATGTACACACCCAAACAAAACCCACCACATCTTAGACCTTATTCAAAGTAAAAGCCTGCAAGGAAAAAGAACTTAGATCTGTTTCTATAGACACCACTGTAGTCAAACAGTATAGCCAATTCTGCAAATCAAGACATCAGAGCGTAGGGAGCCTGAGCTGTCCCTCAAGTCTGTGAGCTCAGGTCCACGGCCAGTCTTGTACTTCCCTACTTGACTATCTAGGAAACGTGTCTCTTTTTCCATCCCCAGTCTTCTCCTTTCTCCTGCTGTGAAGGGTTGCCTAAGTCCCTGATTCCCCACTTTCTGATAGCTTCTTGGTTCTCTAGGATAAAGCCCTTACCCGATACCATTTCTTCCTCCTTCCTTCCTTAACTTAGTTCTCCTTTCCATTATTGATCCTCCTCTTCATTCATTTAATATTCTTCACCACTTCACAGCACATCCTTTCAGTCCACCACTGCTCCCAGGTCATGTTTCTGAAGCTCCGCAGGGTTCTGTCTGTGGTGCACTGGGTCCTCGGAGCTTAAGCACAGCCGGTCACAGACAAGGGACTGTATGAATCAAGGAGCAAACTCAGGGAAACAGACATGAAGCTCTTCACACAGCCATTTCAGTGCACAACAGGCAATCACCTGATACATGGCCACAGGAACATGTTCTCAACGCCCACTGGTACTTTCAGGTGCATAGAATATAGCAGATTGGAAGTACTAGCCCATGGCCAAAAGTGTTCGCAAAGCACTACAGAAAAGAGAAGGGAGTCCCATCTCTACAGATGGGATTTAGGCAGCAAAACCACCTATCTGGAGGACAGAGAGCAAGAGAACTGCACACTGAGAAAGGATTCCCAAGAAGGTAATGATGGAACCAACATCCAATCTCAAATCCTGCATGTGAACAGAAGGTGAGGCTCCCCACAGGGCTGAGCCACGTCATTCAGAGGCTTCGGTCAATTGTCCAGGAGGCAAGATGAAGGCCACTGCCCAAACCCTACTTAACCCACACCTCAGGATGCCTTCCCTGGGCCTCACTTCAAACACAGACCTGGGGCCTTTTCCAGGGATGTTCTGGCTCTTTTTGATGACAGGCACCCCTGAGCGGATAGGAAGAGAACTGTGGGGACAGAGGAGTGCTCACAGGATGCTACATTTCAGACAGTTTAAACAACTGCTTGAGTTTCCAAGGAGGAGAAAGGGCAGGGGACTGGGAGAGAAGGGGGAGAAAAAGGAATGGACAAGGGGAGGGAAACCCATAGGAAGCAATTTTGGGGAGCTACAGACACAGCTGCTTGTGCCTGTTGAAGTGCGCAGGTTAGTAGATTTGGGGGCAGGTGCTTGGCTTGAAGATGCTGCTGCGGATCCTCGTATGTCGTGTCAGAGTGCCCGGGTTCAGGCCCCAGCGCCACTCCACCGCTTCCTATCATGATGTTCCCTGGAGTCTCTGCTGTTCCTATGGGAAACAAATGAGCTCCAGGCTTCTGGGTTGGCTTGGCTCCATCCTGGCCGTGAGGGCACGAGGGTGTGAGCCAGTACATGGGAGGTCTCGCTCTCTCCATCTGCAAGTTTTTCTCTTTCTCTTTCTGTCTTTGCTTATTTCAAATACATGATGATAAAACTTTTAAGGCAGAGGGGATTTACTGTTCTGTTTCTGATTCACATTGGTCCATAATTCTCATTTGCTAACTACATAAACTATATCCATGTAGATGTATAAAACTATATGTATATTATTTAAATTGCGACAAGTGTTGTGGCATAGCACGAAAAGTAGCTATCTGTTGTGCCAGCATCCCAATATGCATGCATGCCAGTTCATGCTCAGTGGCTCCACTTCTGATACAGCTCTCTGGTAATGGAATGGGAAAAGCAACAGAAGATGGTACAAGTGTTTGGGCCCCTGCCACCCATATGGGAGACCCAGATGAAGCTTCTGGCTCCTGGCTTCAGTCTAACCCAGCCCTGGCCATTGAGGCCATCCGGGGAATGAACCAGTGGATGGAAGACTTCTGTCTCTGTTTTTTCCTTTTTCTATAACTCTTTCAAATTCATAAAACAAATCTTACCATCACTTCACTTTCTAGCCTATTTCCTAATTATTAAAACATAGTAAACTGTGTCTACCTCTGGAACATTGCTAGGTTAAAAAAAAGATTATATTATTGAGTAGGAATCAAATGTTAGTAGTATTTCTTGTAAGGTTTAAATGGTGGGAAGCATTTTGTAGATAAAGGGAGAGACTTGGGAATGCAGCATTTGTTGTTCTTCACTGAAAAATATGAAACAAGGAGATGTGATTCTGTGTCTGAGAAGACACAAAGAATACAGTGACCGAATGTGACCTTCTCCATCCCCAGACACGGATACGGACTTGATACTTGGTTTTCTTCTGCGAGAGGAGCAGCAGGTCAAATTAAAAATCCTGTACACATTTTGAGAGATAACAAAGGTGACGACGCAGAGGATGACGATCCTGGTGATGGAAGTGGCAGATAATAATATCACTTTGTATTTTTTGCACTAACTGGTCAGCACTTCGCATACAGCATCTTGATTTTTCCCAGGCTGTAGTGTTGGTTAGACAGGACTGTAGATGTCCTTATATACAATTTCCCAGAAAGACAAGAATGTCCTCAGAAACTACACAGAAGTATTGACAAATGCTTAGAGGTCTGTCAAAAGCATCCATGTAACACCAGGCTATTTGCCTTGCTGGTTACTAGTTATCATCTGAAAAGGTTAATATTCACGAGCAATGTGCATGCGTGCCTATTTTGCCTCTAGCACATCATCCAAAATCGCTCAAAGTAGAAATATTTCCTATGCAATTAACACACCTTCACAAGCAAATGATTTTTAAACCTTTCTCTTTATAGGCTCAGAATTCCCACATGATTTAGCACGTGGATTCTTCTCACTTTTCACTTTTTACTTTTCACAATGCTGTGAGTCACCTGCGCAGACATGATTTTGCCTCTTCCTCACTTCCCAATGGAGTTAACGCACCCTCAAGACTTCTCAGGGCTGTCTCTGAAAAGAAATGAGTCCTTTTTCTCACCTCCCCACGACCCCGTATCACCACTCCAGTTCAGAACCACAGAATCTTTGCCATAATCGAGGCCTACACTGGTTCTCTTAGCTGCAGGTTTCTCACCTGGGTTTCTAATAACTGATGATTCTCTAGTGCCCATGGAGGAAGTTCACTGTGACACAGGCCTGGGATGCTCCTGCCCTTACTTCTCTGAGCAGCCTCATGCTGCCCCCATGAACATTCAACTATGTGTGTCCTTGAGAGTCCCCAACTTCCTATCTGGCATTGCATGTCTCCATATTTCTCTTGGTGGTGTAAGGCCATCTTTTCCTTACCACATAGAGAACATATTTCTCAAAGGTTAGTACAGAGTCTTCCCAAAGTGTTTGCTGGCTCCTTCCATACCTATATTTTAAGAGGTTTATATTTATGGTATTTGCCATTGCTGAATCACCCTTATTCCTTCTTTTCTAGATTGCATGCTACTTGAAGCCCAAGGTCACATTTCATTTATCTACTTTGTTGCAGGCAATATATACATAACAACGTGCATAGAAAATATCTGTTGACAAATGGATTACAACAACCAAATTATAGCAACAAGGATAACTAATGTTTGGTGAATACCGTCTAGGTACCAAGCATTGTGCCAAGCATCAACTAAGGATTTACTGATAAATCAATGAAACCTTGGAGAATTCAATTAAATTGGCCAAAATTATACCGTAAAAGGAAGGCTTTTCACTTGGGTATTGGACTCAATTGTTTTTGTTGTGTTGACTAAATAAACATTCAATTATTTCAATTCAAGTAGTATCCAAATCAGACATTCAGGTAATAGAGATTTTTTCCCCATCGGCAGAACAGATCAATTTTTACTATTTAGAAAACCCAGGTGTAACTTCTGTCAATGTTTCTTCAAAAGATCACTGTCAGGATGGGACTTTCTCACACTGATAGGTTAAAAAAAACAACAAGACAAAACTGAGAAATTTCTAATAAAAAGATGGACTTTGATTGCTCTATAAGCATCACAAGTTTAACTAATTGTCATCCTCTCCCTATTTAAATAAATCTTTCAGTATCTCCCAGCCTTTTTCATATGTGGATTTCTGCAAAAGTAACCATTTTTAAAATTGTAGAATATTTGGCAGTCATTCAATGTATTAAGTAAACACATTAAACAAGTTTTTTTTTTTTTAAAAAATCCTCTACGTAAAACATAACACAATCCTTACAAATGTTTCAGTAAAGCTGTTAAGCATACTGTATCATCAGCATTTTCCAATCACATCCTAAGAAAGGCTATGGAACATGCATTCCCTGGAATTATTACATCGTTGCCGCTCTCTGTGCTTTTGCCAGAGGAAGCAGTAAGTCATCCTGCAGCTACTGGAGGGAGGTGGGGCTTCCCTGGAAGGGCCTGGCCCGCCCTTCTGATGCACAGACCTCACAGGGTGTCCTCAGGGCCTCTCTGACTCAGAGCCAGCCCTCTGCCTTCTTTAGGTGGCTTTTGCTTCAAGCTGTTAAGCTTGTTTTCTCTCTCCCTCCTTCTCTCTCATTTATTGTATTTGAAAAGCGGAGAAGAAGACATTGAAATCTCACGTGCACTGATTCACTCCCCGAGTGGCTGTACCAATCAAGGCTGGGCAATGCCAATGCAGGAGCTGGGAACTCCATCTCGGTCTCCCACAGGGATGTGAGGGGCACAACTACCCCTCCCCTGCTGTCTCCAGGGTGCTAATCAAGCTGCGATGGTGAGCATGCACCCAGGCCTCAAGCTCAGGCACTCTGACAGCGGGCGTGCATTCCCAAGCGATGGCTCTGCCAAGTGCCCACCCCATGTACACATTTCTCTTATATGTACTACTTTTTTTTTAATCCTATAGAAACACTCATACATACTTAAATGGCAAATTCAAGCAACTAGCATCATCACTGCCACCATAAAGGAGTTGTTCAGCGTTAAATGATCAGCCCAGGTAACAAAACATTTGTTCTAGAGAAGCATCTTTCTTCTGCCTTAGACTTCACAACAAAGAATAAACATGTGAGATTGTCCATATTTGGACAGTTTACTCTTGAACCCTCTACTTACTGAAGGACTAAACTCCATTTTAAATGCTCCCGATTTAAAAACAAAGTCAAGAAAATGCTGAGCGACCTGGTGACAAGCCACATTCTCCTGTGCGTGAATTGAGCACTCACTGTAGCATGCATCTCCCCCTGCAGGTAAGAGCAGGCAATCGCACCAGTTTTATTACTGGGATATGGTAAGACCTTTCATTTTCCAAACTCAAAAAGCAGATGTCCTTTATCGAAGGGTGGTCTAGCCTTATGCCTCTAGGATATAATCGGTGGACAGAATTAAAAAACAAAATCTAATTTCAAAGACATGTCCAGAGTTGAGATGTTTTCTAATTTTTATGTCCATGTACAAATAATCCAACTCTATGCCTTATTACTCAGAAATGAACATCCTTCAACACTTTCACAGTCTCTGAAACACCGGCATCAGGGAGTCTGAAGGCCACCTTATTCTGATGGCTGACTTTATTGTATAAGAGTGTTATGAAGGATCCTGATCCACGAAATTGAAAGCGTTTCAAAACTATCCAAACCATCTGGGCAGAACCCTCAGAGAGTGTCCCACATCGGGATCCTGAGTTGATACCGGGTGGCCGGTCCCCATTCCTGATACTGGGGCGGTGGGGAGGCTGGGTGTGGCTTCTCTTTTTTTCTTCCCCTTCCTCCAGAAACAGAAGGAAATAGAAAATTTGGAAGCAACGATCACATCTACTTTTCCCTAACCCTGGATCCTTCCTACCCTGATCAACTCTGTTAACATTATGCACAAATATATATATATTTACACACACACATATACATATATATATACACACACACACATTTATATAAAACAAAGAGACAATTTAAAGAAGGATCCTGGATTTAGACAAAGGACCCATTTGGGCCCAGTGCTGTGGTATATCAAGAAAAGCTGGCCCCTGCCGCATTGTCATTCCCCTATAGGATTCCTTCCCGGCTGCTCCACTTCCAATCACGCTCCCTGCTAATGGCCCAGGAAAAGCAGTCGAAAATGATTCAAGTGTCTGGGGCCTTGCCATCCATTCGGGAGACATGAATGAAGCTCCTGGCTTCCTTCTGGCCCAGCACAGGCTGTTGCAGCCATCTGGGGAGTGAGCCAGCAGATGGAGGACCTGTCTTTCTCTCTCCTTCTCTTTTCTGGAAATCGGATTTTCAACACAAATCAAACAATGTCCTTTAAAATACATGAATCACATGCTTGTTCCTGGCTTTGCAGCCAAGCAGGCGTTCTCTCACAAGTCTCAGTTTTCTTATCTGAAAACTATCTAAACAGGTTTTCTCTGAGTTAGATTCTTGCATGAAAAGCCTCAAATCAAAGGTGACTACATTCAGAAACCTGTTGGAAATCACAGGGGGAAGATACAGCAAAATGTTTAAGGGGCAGCTCCAAGATGATTTTCCTTACAATGGAACATGAAGGTTGCAAATGAATTGACTTCCCCATATGATGATTCAGCTCACCTCCTAAAACAGTTCATGGGCTCAGACCATGTTTGAATCTAGGCTTGTTCTGACATCAACGTGTAAATAAGCCTTACTGTAAATGGTAAGGGGATTACTGAAAACGACTTGTCATTGTAAGTGGAATCCAAGGAGAAGCTGATAGACTTTTAAGACCCACCCCCCTCACCGCCCGCTTCTGCTCTTCCAATTTTTAAATGATTCTGAGAAACAACAACAAGCAAATGCCAGGCGTGGTAGGAAAAAGTAGAAATCGGCGCTGGACTCTATGCATCTGGCCTCCTTGAGTTCATTACAACCCTGGGATGGCCTAGGCTGAGCAGCAAATGATGGTGCACGTGTTTGGGACCCGGACACTGACATGGGAGACCTGCAGGGGCTCCCTTCTCCTGCATTCGGCCTGGCCTGACTACTGTGCCCACCTAGGTTAGTAAGCCAGCAGATGGAAGCACTCATGCTTTCTTTCTTCCTGTCTCTGAAACTCTGACTTTCAGGTAAATAAATGAATCTGAAGAATCAATCTGATGTGCTGAGTATGATTATCTGACGCTCCATGATAAAGAAAAGTTTATTCCCAAATAACCAAAGAAGGAACCCCTCTGTTATGACTGTCTGCAGAAAACATTTGAGCCAAATAAAGTATTGGTTCAGTTTGGAGAATATATTAAATTTTTTTCTGGTGGTAATTTGAGACAAATCTAAGTTTCTTTTCCAAGCATTTATTTTAATGGAGAAGTTGGGTTTCAAGTAATGATGAAATTGGTTGAATTTGGTTTCAGGCTCAGCAAAATGAGATCATTCATTCTGTGTTTGGTTCAGCCAAGGTCAAGCCTCACATCTCAAACAGACTAATAGGAATTGCAATAATTCTATTTTTATGTCCTTTACTTCCCTCAGTCTGGTCCTCCACTTTTGTTTCGCCCACATCTGTGGATTATTTTCTTTTGATCTCAGTGAACTTTTTTGCATTATATAACTGCTTCCCCTCCTTTCCAAACTGAATTTGTACTTAGCTAGAAAAAGAACTACTTGAACAGATACATGATCGGGATGCTAATTCACCAAGAACCCTTTTCTGATTTTATTTTCATCGAACTAAGCTGTCGCATACTCAGAGCGCTGACAACCGAGCATGGAACCCCAATGTTTGCCATTTCGGAGCTAATATTATCTCTGAGAATATAGAGAGGTGCGGCATTGCTAACCTAACTACAGCACAAGGTGGCAGGCTTAAGAAAATTGACATCAGTAAACAACTTGTAAGTGTCGGAATGATAACACAGAGAAGAAAAGGAAACCCCTTTCTTTAAAATTTTGTAATCACAGTATAACTTCAGTATGCTGAGCCTTTGGAGATACGACCTCTTTCTAAACACAAGAAGATGAAGCTTGCAGTTCCTCCTTACCTGTTATGGTGGCTTTGTTGATGGATGGTTGGTTGCACATGGGTGATCTTCTGGCAAAGAGAGAAAAATGCAGAGGGGTAAGCATCGCTGATTGTAGAGTTGACATTTCTGATATGCCATTGCAATTTAAAGGATTATCTTGACATGCAAATGGAGGTTCTCTCAGGCTGTCCAGTAGGGTTCCTGGGCACCTTTGCATGGTGCTTAGACCACATGTATCAAAGAAGAAAACTGATAAATCTTACAATGATACACTTGGGAGTAAATATAGCATAGCTGATATAAACATCACAGGGACAGCATAGAAGAGACAATTCTTATTGATTGGCTGTACTTAATTAAGCTGGATTTACACAACAAACAGACTTTCTGAATTAGAAAAATTAATCAATCTAAATTGGTTTTCCCAGCACAGTGTTATGAAACTTACATTTTGGGCATAAATCCTCATGAACGCCTATACAATATCAGCAGTGAACGATTCCTTATAAATTTTCTTGCAACCACAGAAGCTGTTTAAAATTTCCCTCTCTATTTTCTTACATGGAGAAACATGTCTTATACCTTTGTTGGGAAAGTTTGAGTATTTAGAACTTAAACACAAGGGCACAGGATACTGATCCATGGTGCTATGAGGGTGCCATGTCACTCTACACCATGTCCCTGGGGGAGATCTAGAAGTAGCACCAACAGTGGCCCTAAGAGGGCTTTCCCTGAACTTCAGGCACGTGAGATCGCAGAAAAATACTACAAACCAAAGGCATTTCAATAGATACTATCTCATACGCTTCACTAAGTTTTCAGGTTATAAATGCTTTAAGGGAAAAAAGAAAAAGAAACGCTGTGATTAATTTGTGTTTCTGGCAGAGCCCAAAACAATGTATCTAGGATTCCATCAGCATTTAATAAATCATGTTGAACAGAATACCAACGTGTGGAATTTTCTGCCACCTAGTTATTTATTATTGGTAACCCTTACAATAGAGCAATCTTTTCAAAAAGTACTTTAATAACAGACACATGTAAGGGCATCATTAAAAGAGCTGAGTGTTTTGGTGGTTTGAATTTCTGGTGGCCAATATAAAAGCAAGCACTGACTGTGAGAGACACTGCGCCAAGTGTCCTGATAAAGCTGTGGCTCTCATGTGTACCAACATGGAGAAAAAAGGTTGGGGAAGTTGAACAACAAGCTGAAGGGGAAAAAGCTGAGATTTGGACTGGAGCAGTGTGTTTCTGGGGTGTGTCACACAACGGAAGACAGGTGCACCTGCAATCACCCGGGCTGACGTGGTGACTCTCAGCAGGAAGATCTTGGCAGGCAGCCATCAGGTAGGCTGTAAATTCTTGCTGGTTCCACTCAGCCTCTGGCTGGCTCTACTTCACTGCTCATACTTTAACTGACATCAATTTGAAATGTTAATTTTTTTTTTCCTTGAACATGCGCTCAAATTTACTTCCGAATCGTGAGATTACGTTTTTTTTTCTTACAAAGGCCAAAAGAGAAAAAGGAATTTATTTTTTCATGAAACAAAAGGATTAGTCTTTATCATTTCTATTATTTATCATTTATCATAATATTTGTTATCATTTATTTATCTGAGGGCTGAGCTCCCATCCAATGGTGCCACTTCTCAAGTGGCCAGGGCTGTTTAAGTGTTGGGTTAGGTGGGACTGAAGCTGATTTGGGAGCTGGGAATGCTGGTGTCAGCAGCGAAGACATGCAACCAACCCAGGTACTCTGAGACGAGACGTATGTGTGTCTGAACTGCCCTTGTCACCGCTGGGCATTGTTTTAAAGTGCTGCACTTGGGACTGGCATGCTGGCTAATTCTCCATAATGGGCTCTGGTCGGAGTTCTGCCTGCTCTGCCTCTGATCCAGCTCCCTGCTAACGTGCCTGGGAAAGCAGTGGAAACTGAGTGGAGCTCTTTGTCTCCTGCACCCATGTGGAAGACATGGAAGAAGCTCCAGGCTCCTGGCTCTGCACTGGCCCAGCTCCATCTGTTGAGGCTATTTGGGGAGTGGACTAGCATATGGAAGATCTTTGTCTCTCCTCTCTCTATAAATCTACCTTTCCAATAAATGAATTTGAAAAAAGAAACAAAGAAAATGCTGGTCTGCTAGCTTTGGTCTATATATTAGTAGTTATCTTTGTGCCAAGAGTTTATTCTTGCAGTAATTTATAGATTGATGACTTTTTAGTCCTTGGGCTGTAAGGACTGGTGCTGTCTAGGAAAGTTATCAAGTGCATATTTTTACACTAGTGTATAATTTTGGAAAACCAAAGGATGGCTGCCTTTTCTTACTTCCTGTTAACACCAGTTTTACATCTGGCACATGGAAACTTGAAGCAAGTAACAGAAGGCAGAAAATATTCACCTCTTGATCTGTGGTTACATTGATACATCATTCAACAAAGATTAGGCTGGATTCGGAAAAATCTAGGTGTGGACCACACAGACGTCAGCAATGTGTACATACTTAGAGGCTGGGCTTTGAGCACATTCGGCCTGGATTTCTTGTCTTTAGCAAATAAGTATGCAGATTGTGCAAGGCAGCAAATGTGCCCTCCTCAAACCCAAAAGGTGGTCCTGGAGAGCTCCTGGAGCCCTGGGAATGCACAGCAGGGTAAGCTCTAACCCGGAACAGAAGCCAGCTTAGCAATGGACACCGAATCCCACTCTTCTGATTCCCAACGAAGCCGATTCAGTTTGAGTCAGGAAAGGAGGCACAGATCTACACTGACCTCACTGGCCTTCACTTAGGGTTCACCAGATGAGACGGTTTGTTGGGCTGCCACCCTTGGCATTGTGCAGTGGTCATGGCAGGTCAGGAATTCAGGTGCTGGCTGTGAATTCCTGTCTTTCTCTAACTGCCCCTTTGCACAAGAGTCGTCTGCCCCTGTAGGTCAGCTGAAAACGCCTATCTTTCCCCAAATGGATTTCAGATCATCCTTGTAGAGACACAGTGTGTGTGGGATTCTGACACCTTCACATCTGTCTACCCCAGGGGACCAGAGCTAAAGGAAGCTCAAAGGGAATTCATTTCCTGTTTCGCTTTAGAAGACAAACCTTGTTTTCTTGGAGGAAATGTGAAAGTCAAACATTTGGATGTGACAATTCATCCTGCGGAGCTGAGGCTTTCCAAAGGTGTGGAGTTTGTGCCTCTCAGCTACCAAAGGGGCCATGAGGTTCAGCACGATGCCATATGGCCATGCTGTGTAGAAAACATGACTGGCAATGGACGGCTCCCGCCAGGCACAGTCCTGAGTCCCACATGCCAAATGACCACATCGCACTTTAAAACATCACTCTGCATTCTACTGGGTACCAGGAATAAAACAGTGTGCCAAACACAGCCCCCCCTCCCTTCACCAGGAGCTGAGGCCACCAAGCACCGTCCCCACAAGCACATGGCAACAGGAGCACAGAGGGACAGCTGCTCACCTAGGAATCCTTGCAGATGTGCAAGGAAACGGGAAGGCACTGGGGCCACTTGGAGGCTGGTGGCTGTGCCTCTGTTGGGTAGTGTCAGGGTAAGGCCCCCAAAGGAATTGTATCGTGTGTGTAAACTAGACAATGAATGAGTTGTTCCTGGAAATGAGGAAGGGAGAAAGCAGCAGCAGAAAAGAGCCCAGGCAACAAAAATTCATCAACTGCAAACACGACACTCAGTTGAAGCCTTGGGTCCTTCTCCAATTATTTACATCATGAACTTTATATTGGTTCATGAATGCACAGAATGACCTTTCCTTAATCATGAAAAATATGAATGTTGGAGGTCAATTCTATCATACAATGGAATATGCAGCACGTTCATTAACCATATAATTAAGAAGCAAGTACCATATAATTTTATATACTTCAACATGTTTTAATTCCAAATAAAGTTGTAGCTACTGTTTTTCTTAATATACATTTAAGTGTTTCCATTCTTCTGGAACATTCTGAGTTAATGTTTTAATACTACTTTTTTTTTTTACTAATCATAGTTTTAAAAAAAATACTGAATATATAACTCATGAGTAATCAGTCGTCCTTTCGATCTTGAAAAATCAATTTTCTTGTTTTAGAATTTTGGCCTTTATCAGGATCCCTAAATCGTAATTATTTTCCATCTCACTTTTCTCTGTTTCAAATATGTCAGCTGTTATCATATGAATCATCATTTTATTAATTGTTCCATGAATGCTGCTGATCTGAGAGTCAGCCAGAGCAGAACGGCAGAGATCTCTGCTGACAGGGTGTTTCTTTAACCCATTGTTGTCTTAGAAAGAAGAGAGTGACTCTGGGGGTAACTGTAAGGCTCAAGAGGCTGTTTTCTCTGGGGAATTCATAAACTAATGCCAAAACTATAAAGTGACCCTACGTGTACGGAGCTGGGCACAAGAACCACCTGCCAGGAAATTGCTGTCAGATAGGATCATGGTATTTATTTGTCACCTTGCTTCATTTCTGATCTGGGAAGCTTCACCACCAAGTATTTATAGAAGACGAACAGGGCCTCCTATGACTTCATATGCGTAGTTAGGCAGCAAGGCAAGGACTCAGGGAAGGGAAGTCTACGCGTCGTGTTGCATTCCAACAGAGAGAAAGAACACAGATTTCAAACTCAGCAAGGAGGAGGCAAGATGAGGATCACTTACTTGCTGGGCGCTCGGTCCTGCAAGTTAGTTAATGCAGCAAAGTTGTTTCGCACAGTTCGTAGGCTGGCCAAGACCTAGAACAAGAAAGAGTTCTTTAAGCTTCTAGGACTAGCATCATTTGAGTGCATTTTTAAACACGATTTGTTCAGAGAAAACTTGAGGTTGCTTGCCACTTTGTGGCGTGCATCCCTGATGAGCATGTGAGCGTGACATCTGAAGTAGAGAGAGGACCCAGCAGAGGGCTCCTCCGTGCCCATGATGACGGCTACTGCAGCAGCAGTTCCAATACTGTTGATTCCTAAGCCCCCAAGATCGTATCTCACGCAACAGACACACAGCATCGCTGCCTTTCATGCATATTTCAAACACAGCTAAACGAAATTCCAACGACTTTAGGGATACAAATAGAACTAAATTACTCCCAAATTCTCTTTACAACTTCACTAAAAATCCCATCATTTTATGTCTGCAAGCTAAGTAAATTTCAAATCGCTTCTTCCCCTTGGCTGCATGTACCTGCCGCTGGTACCTGGGCTTCCCCCCATCCCTTCTTAAGGTTATCAGCACCACGGAACTCTAAATGGGTGCAGAGTAGGAAGTGAGGCTGGGTGACAAGTGTTCTAAGGGACCACTTTCTGCTGCTCTTCCGCATCCTCCTGGATGGAGTGTGCGGATTCTTCCAGGATGGAGCCTGCAGGAGGGGACTTGGGAAAGTTGGTGGAAAAATGGAATTCAATGATGCAACCTATGTTTTGTCGGGCACTCTTTAGGTACAAGGAGTTTTCAAACCCAGGCGTGGTTTGTCCTGATTCATGAACTTCCGTTTCCATGATCTCTGCACAGGGTCCTCATCTCCGATGGAATAACAGTTTTTCTGGATGAAAAGTTCAGTTGAGATGAGAACAGATTTCAGATGTCCTATGAGCTACACAGAGAAACCCTGACCCCCCCCCACCCCCGACTCCATTTTATACTCAGGGTGTGAACTTGAACAAGCCACATCATCTCCCTCTGTGTCAGACCGCAGTCCTGGTACCTACCCATGAACTTGTGGTGAGGGTTCTATGCAGTGAGAGCTTAGGGACCAGATAGGAAGCTCTCAAAGAGTATCGGTCAACGGTGGTAATATTGCACTTGTTTTGTGATCTGGCATCACGTGGAAATGTGTTTCGTGTCTGTCCCTGCTACTACGTGATGTGTCAGAGACTTCTAATCGCTCTAGGAATCCCACAACTAGTTTCAGCTTTTCTTTTTTCCATTTGGCATTAACCTAGATGAAAATTAGGCTAATTTTTTTGTAGTCAAAGATGTCTGATATTTTCATTTATTATTATTTTTTTAAACAACTTTAAGTAACTTTTATTCCAGGAGGTCACTGCAGAGTTGTTGACGTCCAGGGAGGTGACCTCCTGTGTCTTTCCCTGAAGGAGTTAATTGGTGTTTCCTAAGGAGTCAGGCCTGCTGAACGCAGTCACTGGAAAACCCTGGCTCATTATCCCAAGTAAACAACTCCCAGCTCCAAAGGTCACGCTGTCTGTGACCAAGGACCCACACAGCCAAGGGCTGACATCACACGGCGAGGTCTTTCAGGAGGCAGCAAACCTTGAATGATGCCGAAAGAAATTGGATAAATGAGCCAGTGTCATTTAATAGTGCAGGCTTGATTTACATCTTCAGAAGTGGCGCAAACACAGCATTCTGAATACAAACACAGCATTCTGAACACACTGGACCAAAGCGTAGCTTTTCTAGTGAACATCTTATGGGCTTTTCTACATCACAACATTTAATGCCATGAATTCTGAGATTTTCATTGTGACACACGGTCACTCACTTTACGGGGTGGGCTAGCAGCTAATTCCTGTTCTACGCTCATTTGAAAGGAAACACGAGGTTATATTTCCAAAGAGAGTTCTTGCCTCTGTTACAATAAGATATTAAACTGTTTTTTTTTTTTTGAGGGGGGGTGGTTCTCATTTAAATGATACACATTTTTTT
The DNA here is from genome assembly GCF_017591425.1 of Ochotona curzoniae. NCBI lineage: Eukaryota > Metazoa > Chordata > Mammalia > Lagomorpha > Ochotonidae > Ochotona > Ochotona curzoniae. The sequence goes on from NW_024465582.1 coordinate 28,200,376, forward strand.
TAAAATATTTTGGATCTTCGTGTAGTTCCGAATTTAATTAGAAAAAAACGATATAAAGCCCCCAGGTTCTCATGCGGGTCTTCCCCCCCACCCCTCCGTTGCCTTGGCAGCTTTCAGGCTGTGAAAAGATCCCGTTTCAGAGCAGTAGTCAGAGCTTTGCTGATGCCATAATTTTCTTCATTCGTTAATGTTTGCTAAAGAAGGGGTCCCTGGGGTTCCTTGGCTCTGCTCAATGTGGTTAGAAAAGGCAGGCAGTTTCTTTCTCTTTTGTCCCTTTGGTAAAATCAGTTGGCGTCACACATACACCAGGAATGATGAGAAAAAGTTGTTTATATACCCAAGTGAAGAACTACCAGCGGTGTCCCAGACATTCTGGACACAAACGGCTCACAGATTAGCCTGTAGAGACAGACTATAGGAGAATTTTACGGCATTTATGGAGAAATAGGAAGTAAATGGTGGGTTTATTTTTCACACAAAGGATTTTGAAATTCATGCATAGATTTGTTTTATACTATGTGTTTCCTGTGAACTTTTATTTACACACACTGCTGTCATAATTTCTTGGGTATTTAGACATTTATTAACTCATAGGATTTACTGAAAAATGCAAAGAAAAATGTCAGCTTCATTAAACAGTTGAACAATTGAGTAACATGAAGAAGGGTGAGGTGCTTGTTCATGCTACATACATTTTGCGCCACTAGGTGGCGGCAAAACACAGCCCATGCATGAATTGCACGAGGGCCCAGAGCAATGGCAGGGCAGGAGCCCTATTAGGATTATTTTCCAAATTTAAAAAAAAGTCACTTTAATTGCAGTGGAAACCTTTCCAAGTTATGTTTTGGTTACAGCATCCAAACTTGTTCTTAAACACGTCAGAAAGGTTGAATGGTGACAATTGACGAGGTTTGACCTAAAAAGAACTTGGCTCCCTGGAACAGGTTCCTGATGATTTGTTATTAATGAAGGCTGAACAGAAGCTAAAGCGCAGAAGCAGCTGAGATGAGGTGACTTTCGTCTTCCAGGGTCTGACAGAGGTGGCCTGGTAGGCTTCACAAGCTTGGCGGCTGGGTCAGGTCCGCGAATCACAGCTTAGCGTATGATAACGCGTTTGCAGAGTGTCGCAGGGGCCATGTCTTGGTGAGAGCCACCGCAAAAGGCTGAATTCATCCCTGCCCTCATTCTACCTCGTGCAAGGGTGGTGCATGGCCTTGGTCTCCTGCTGGGGAGCTCGTGCCACGGGTCCAGGATAAGGTCTGGGTCTTTCCTGTCTTTTCTGTCATCTGAAATTCTTCTTTCATCCTTGTCTAACCCGTAGATGGGAGTTGAAGTCATCCGAGAGTTTTACAGGGCAAGCACACCATACATCATGCGAATTCTTGGCGCAAGGGCAGCAGGAGGGGCTTCCCACACGCCCTCAGTGTCGGGTCTCGTGCCCGGATGCCTGAAAACCACACGCCAACTGGATACTTCCCTCCAGAGAGGCAGGGTGGGTGAGTGGGGTGGAGTAAGGGGAGGGGGTGGGCTTCTCAAACTGCCCAGCTTTCTCGGGGGGCGGGGAAAGGAAACACTCCACCCAGAAATTCAGCACCAAATAGGAGAATTGAAGTGTAGAAATATATATATATATATATAAACATGTCACTTTTCTGGGAACCAAAGGGACCGTGAGCAAAGCATGCAAAGGGGGAGGTGGGAAACACCTGCAAGAAGTTTCCCCCTGGTAGGGCTTTAGACGCTGGGATAGAACACGAGAGACTCGGCCATCAATGCTTACCCACGTGCTTTGGTTTTTCAGCCCCACCCAACAGAGTATTTGCATATCATTGTTTGAGTTCTTAAGGTTTCATGCAACTTAGTATGTTCTTTTTTTCTTAAAGATCTATGTACTTTTCGGGCCCAGCAGCATGACCTAGTGGCTAAAGTCCTCGCCTTGAACTCCCCAGGATCCCATATGGGCGCCGATTCTAATCCTGACAGCCCTGCGTCCCATCCAGCTCCCTGCTTGTGGCCTGGGGAAAGCAGTCGAGGATGGCCCAAAGCCTTGGGACCCTGCACCTGTGTGGGAGACCCAGAAGAGGTTCCTGGTTCCCGGTTTCGGATTGGCACAGCACTGGCTGTTGCGCTCACTTGGGGAGTGAAACATCGGACGGAAGATCTTCCTCTGTGTCTCTCCTCCTCTCTGTATATCTGACTTTGTAATAAAATAAATAAATCTTAAAAAAAAAAGATCTATGTACTTTCATTGGAAAGGTAGATTCACAGAGAGAAAGATCCTCCGTCTGCTGGCTCACTCCCAATTGGTTGCAAAGGCCAGAGTTGAGCTGATCCGAAGCCAGGAGCCAGGAGCTTCTACTAAATGACACGGTGTATATATGTGTGTGTGTTTTCTGCTTTAATAGGTTGGAATTCTTTTGGCTTTTTGGAGATTAGAGGGACAGAGGAAATGGAGCCTCAGTTTGGTTTCCTTTTCATTTGTTCCTCTGTATTTTTTCCCAAATCAATCAATTTCACATGATTGTACCTTTGATGGTGGCTTCCTATACCACTGTCTGATTTTATCTGGTTTTTGCCTCTTAGATTAAAAAAAAAAACTACACATTATCGATATTAATCAATAAATAATTTATGGTTTGAAGAACCCACCACACACAGCAAAACTCTAAGCATAAAAACGATACTGAATATCTGACAGTAGTGGTGGTTATACTCAATTTTAATTTGGAGTAACAATTTTAAAAAATTTCAATAGATATTATGTTACTTATATATATGTTACTTATGTCACTTACATAAGTTTGAAATGTCAGCAAAGAAAAATGTCAGGGGATTTAAAAAAAGTGAAATACATAATCCCAATACTAGCTTTCTTCATTTTTTTTTTTTCAAAAAGTAAGGTCTAGGAGAAAATTTTCGAGATGAAATAGCAATCCCATCTCTGCACAATTAAGTCAAGTGCTGCTACATTTATTGACTATCATACTTCTCAGAAAGTATGCTGAGCATTTAATGGGTCTGATATTATTGAAACCTCTTCAGAATCCAATGAGACCAGTCCTGGTGGAACTGTCACTGGCAAAGCTCAGTGACTCGTTCAAGTCATCAGTTACCAAGGAGGGGCTGAGTGTCCCCAGCTTTAGTGATTGGACAAAAAGAGGCTGAGGGAAGTTAAATGAGTTGCCTAAGGTGTGTTAGCTGTTTAAGTCACAACCTTGAGGATCTTAATTTGTATAATTTCTTATGATTACTTATATTTCAATAATTACCATTTCTTATTAGTACAGCCTTTTCAATGACCCCAGATTGGTCAGTTTTCTCCCATTCTGGCCCTGGTTATTTACACTTGGAGTCCTCTACTTCTCTGGCACCTTGGAAGGATACGGAGGCCTTGAAAACACACATGTGTTTGCATGCAACATCTCCCCCCACCCCCCGCCACACACTTTATTGATTTAATGGAGTAGCGGGGCATTTGGGTAAGAACCATTGGGAAATGTAATGTCAAGTAAGGGCTGAGTGTTCCGGCTGCATATCAAGAACATTGAGTCGTTAGCCCTCTGATATCTATTGCAAATACTTCTGGTGATTTTATCGCCTTCTCGCCTCTATGTCATATGCCTAAATTATTCTCAGAATTTGTACGCTTAAAAAATGATGATATGGGACTGCATCATATGCTAATAATAACTATCAACATTTTATTCAGTTCAATATCTGAATACATTATATACAGCTATTACACACACACACACACACACACACACACTCACGGGGTCAATGAGATGTCAGGATGAATTGGATTACTGTATTTCAATCATTGATCGTAACCTAATTACACCAAGAATAAGTTCACCCACATTATACTGTTCTGCTTCTCATGCTCATGGTGGTTAAGAAAATATGGACCCATTTAAGTATTTTTTCCCTTAAGTGACTTTTTATTCAAAGCAGATACTCTTTGGGTCAATGGATTTTATATAAACCAGGCCAGTGTGGCCCAAGTCACAGACTCTGCCATTCCCTTTGTCTCACTTGCCTGAATCACAGAAGTTATATTTGATTTAAACTTAAGAAGCACAACTAATTTCCCAAGTTAAAGTCCCAGACTCGTGAGAAGGCAGCCCATTCACTAAGGTATGCTTACCTGAGCAAATGGAGTCACAATCAAGTCATCTCCATGTCTGAAAAACAAATCAAATCCCAAGTTAGAAGTCACCGAGGACATTACTAGCATTTTAAGCAATCAAATACTAAGTTCCACTTCCATCAGTTCCCAGAATTACAGTAATTCCATCCTTATTCTTCAGCACATGTTCTTCCCAGCCAGCGGATTGGAAATTTATCTTGCAGGATGTTAACCATTGTCCAGCTCCTTGGGTAAAGTGTGAGATTTCTTGATCATCTACTGAGGTCACAGCTGCTTTTTAAGAAGCATAGAGAAGAGACGAAACATGGTAGAGAAGAATTCCGGAAGTGGGACCCATCTTTCCTGTTTGGCCCTTCTTGTAGATCTTAGTTGGGGTGTGAGCTGTGGAAGGAACCAGCCACCACAGCTGCTTTGGTGAGAGAACCCTGGGCCATGCCATATTTGAAACTGATAAGTAACGAGTGTTCCACACCATCGTGTTTAAGTCTTGGACTCGCCAAGGACTGGAGATGATATGGGACTGCATCATATGCTAATAAAAACCCAGTGAGCCTTCTCAACTGACTGACGTGCAGGCCACTGTAGTTACAGCAGACTGTCCGCTCATGTGTGCTGCTGCCGTGGCAACCTCAGCTACATCGTGCCTCCCGTATCCCACAGGAGCAAGGAGCAAGGTGTCAGCTGGACATGTCTTGGAAGGGTAGGGAAAGGTGGGTGAGATTGTGCAACCTTCAACTTGGAGGAAAGTGAGCCACTACATCCAAGGACTCTTCTGTGGCATATCTTTTTTAGCATGCATAATTTGAGAGAAGGATTTCCAGATTCCTTATGGTCTATTTCCTGACCTTGCTGGCCAAAGCTCTTTAATCAAAAGTGAATGTAGTGATTCTATATCCAGCACTTCCTTGTCATGACTGTAACTGGATTGTTGGAACCACAGGAGCCCAGGTGACCTAAAGCAGCACTCATGAAATACACAGGAGCACAGGCAGCCTATGGGAAAGCATCAGCAAGTGGCTCCTGCACAGTCATTGGGCCAGTAGTTAAGGCCACCATCAAATCAGGTAAAGATCTTGGGAAAAAAACATGGAAAATGAAAGCAGACAAAGGTTAAACACACCACACACACAACACACACACCACACATACCACACACAACACACAAAACACACAACACCACACCCACATACACACACAGTTTTTGAGGAAGCAGGTGCATCTGTGACTCCTTAATTCTAGATATAGAATCACATTGTATCGGTGCTTATTCTTCATAGAGATCATCATAGAGTCCCAGACTCTAGAAAGCCAGCACTTTTAGGAGGGAGCTGAGATTCAGAGAAACCCTAGGATCTGTAAGCTAAGAAATAATAGAGTGATCAATCATAACAGGTTTGCCTGAGGCTAGAATCAAAAAGGTTTCTTTCTAGAGCAATGGCCTGTGGAGGAAGCAGGCCTGGCTCATGAAGTATGGAGGTCGTGATGCCGTAAGTTGCAAGAGTGGATGCGAAGCCATGGAGGCTGAGCAACTCCCTCAGTGAGAAAGGAAAGATGCAGAGAAGGAGCTCTGGGAAATAGCTCAGGGATTCTAGAGAACGCCACGCAAGCCAGACAGTGCAAGGACAGTGGCTGTTGGCCAGTGGTCAGAAGATCATGGAGCCTCAGTACAAGATGAGATAGGACAAGGCTTCACCCTTCAGTGAGAGGTGAGCTGGGGTTGCAGCTCGGCCACATGCCAGGTACAGGAAGGTGGGTACACTGTAAATCTCTCCCTCGGTCTCTTCACGTCAGAGGGAAACAAAGACAGTAACATATGCACGTTGTAGTTGGGGATGAAGTAAGTTAATAATGGGAGGAGCCTAGAAAAGCACTTAGCCCACAGTGAATGGTCAATAAGCATTCTGCTCATCAGCAGGGATTAGTTGCACATATTTTTAATTCTCAAGGATTTAGCTTTCCAATACCATCAGGAGACTGTAAAGATTCAGAAAATGAATATTTTGTTAAGAGGGCCCCTGGAGCCATTGTGTGACAACCTCTAGAGGAATGGGATTTTTAAAGGGGGCAGACAGAGGCAGGGGCAGTTTAGAGGACAGAAGCCTTGAAGACCTGAACTAAATCAGTGCTTATGCAGACAAACGGAAGAGGACAATATCTATACCTACACCTACGATGCCATGATACACTCCTATGGCAGAATGGTGGACTTGTGACCGTTGCTGAAGGACCACAGTGTTGTAATAATGTAGGGGAAAACGTGGGAGGGGGAGAAGGGCAAGGGAGGACGGCAAGGTGGAGAGGAGGACCCCTATACCTAAAAATCACATCATGGAAAACCACATAAATAACTAAATAAAAACAAACATGTTAAACATTTACAAATCAAGTACTATCAACAACTGTTGAAACAAGGTTCTAATTGATATGATGTAGACCAAAGAACTGAAGCTTGAGTTGGGCAAAGCCACAAAGCTAGAAGTTGCGCAGTGCTTCTTATGAAGGGCTCCTCCTGTGTCTCTGCATGATTCCTACAGAACAACTTAAGCCAAGCTGGCTTCAGAAAGACAGCTGGTACAGGGGCACAGCAGTTACCACAGGCAAGTACAGGAAAAGCCAGACGGCACATTTCAGAATGATGCTAACTGGATGCTAAATCCAGGCAAAATTTAGAACTACGTTTTTCTCTTGTATGTGCATTTTGAAATAGTAACCTAGGTCTCATCAAAACAATGGAGAGACGCAGATGCTATTTAAAAGCCATGATTGCAGAACGCAGGGTGCAGCATGTTAGCATCTGACAACTTCCTATACACACGGGCATCTTCAGGCCAACTATGCGTCGACCTTGTGTACCAGTCAGTAAGCTGTGCACTGTGTGTGGTGACATTCCTACTTGGTTGCGCTTCAAAGCCAAAGAGAATTCCACTGTGTTTATACACAGCATATCACATTCAAGATACTTCTACAGCTCCTCAATAAAAAAGAGTAGTTCAAAATCATTCTTCAATGACGGGAGGCAGATTAAGCAAGGAGAAAGACATACCACATATGTTTACTCAACTTGGCAATACAATTGGCTATTAATCTGACCCAGCACATGGTTAAGCTGAATACCCCATATTTCCAAATAGAGTAGGGGCAGTGCAGAGAGCCAACCTTACACTTCTATAAAAATTAGACATTTTCTCAAAGAACAGCATTTTTCTTCTTTATAATTGCTCAAAGGCAAAGTTTGCTTTCTAAAGATTTAAGCCCTCTTGATAAAGACACCTCATCCATTTGAAATGAATTGATGGAGACAAGTCCTCTAATTTTCCCCCCACATTAATTACATTAGAGTTGGGTCACTCAAAATTCAATAGGATTATACCATTATTAATCACACTTCATTTTTCCTGCATTTTAGCATATACACACTTTAAATAGCCTTACAGTCATTTTCTCTGCTGAAACATAAAGAAACTCTAATTTTAGCATAGGCGATGGGCCAGTCTTTTCAACTGTCTAGAAAAATCGTTTCTGCTAAAATTCTCCAGACTCTCTCGTTTTAGTAACAGCATTTCAGTGACACAAGTCCCTGGCAGGAGGCCATTGCTTTTAAAAAATATGTAATGTTTCCATTATTTCAAATATGTACCTAATAAGCAATGTTAAAATCCTTGGCCAAGTCTTCAATTCAATAGTAAAACAGCTCTTTGCAGACATATTACCCCACCGACAAGGGTGAAGACAAACTATATTTTAATTTGTGGCTAGAAAAAAGTAAATACAGTATGAAATAGCTTTTAATGGTGTCCTACAATTTCCTACCAGTCATTTTAGAAAACAGATCCTGTAGTTAGGATCACAGGAGCTGCATTCTGTTTTTATATAATACTTGGCTTACACTATATGGGGTTTTAATGAATTACATAATCTCATCTATTAAAAAAAAGAAACACCCTATAAAGTGATTCAGAAGTTAAGCTTCTTCCCCAGTGAGAAAATATTACAAGTAATTTAGTCAATGGGTGAGGAGGGATTCTGGCAACAGACATTAAATTGAGGTTTCCTGAGACCAGAGTACACTGTTAGAATCTCCTGGAACTTGGCTGCGTGGCTGGATTCACAGTTGCACCTGCCATACTATGTGTGGACCTGAAATTGCATTTTTGCGTGGCACCAATTTGGGGATTAGTTAGATAACGCAGTCATTTCAATAAAAACAAGAAACATACGTGTGCCCAAACCTATGCTGTGACTTTGAATCATCAACCAGAGGGTTACTTTATGAATTCAGTCTTTTACAAACTTTTTGATCTTATGTGTTTTATTAACTCCTGCTATAAATCTAGAAAAGCACTCCTTTCTAAAATGCATTATACAATTAGGGAATTTGTGAACATCCAGAAATTGGTATTTTGAAATTTTAGTCTCTTCCCTCAGACACTATAATCCATTCATCTTCATTCCTGAACTAGTTCCTTTAGAATTACTGAGAAACAAATATTTATATAGAAAAGGTTATAGACATGGTAGAAAACTGGGAACCAATTATGTAGTCCAGGAGGTAAATCTGCCACTTGTGGCACTGGGCTCCCAAATGGAAACCCCTTGAGTCTTAACTTCACCTCCAATCCAGCTGCCTGTTTATGGCAGGAGGAAGCAGTGGAGGATTGCCTAAGCTCTTGGGCTGCTGTACCCATCTGGAAGACCCTGAATAAACTCCTGGCTCCTTGCTTTGTACTGGCCTTTGCAGCCATTTGAGGATTGAACCAATGGATAGATCTCGCTGTCTCTTTCTCTCGCTCTCTCCTTCTCTCTGTAACTCAGTCTTTCAAAATGAAAACAAACAAGCAAGCAATCGGAAGGAAGGGAGGGAGGGAGACTTGGCAGAAAGTAGAACCATCCAAGAACAGCTCTTCATAAAATTTGCCTTTTGGGTATATATATGTGAGCACCTAAAAATTACATATGACTTTCATAGAATAATGATTTCTTATAAAATTAGACTCAGTATATTTGTTTTATACTTTTAGCATTAAATATTATCAAATCATGAAAAATTCCACATGCATTTATTCTTTTAAGCAATTTGATGATTTCAGGTATGTTCAGTTAGCTATAACATTTTCAAGTAGATATCAGTTCAAGTGTATGCAAACATTGACTTTAAAATAAAAAAGTTTCAATGACTGTATGAGATATGTAGATTCAGTTAATGTCATTCATTTGTTTATTCTGTTAAATGCTATTTACTAAAGCAAGCATGCTAAACAAAGCTAAATATTTAAGTAGGACAGACAATGGGTACTATGGGGATGTTCAGTATTTTATATTGGTGCCAGTGTTTTGGTGTAGCGAATTAAGCTTCAGCCTATATTGCCAGGATCCCATATGGGTGTTGGTTCAAGTTGCAGTGGCCCCATTTCCAATCCAGTTCCCTGCTAATGGCTTGGGAAAACACTGGCATGGTGGCCCACTCGCTTGGGTCCTGCCCTCACATAGAAGACCTAGAAGAAGCTCCTGGCTCACAGCTCCAGCCCTGGTTGTTTATGGTCACTTGAGGAGTGAACAAGCAGGTGAAATATCTCTTTGTCTCTTTCTCCGTTACTTTAACTCTTTTTAAAAGAAATCTAAAAATTAAAAATATTTTAGGTGGCTCCCCTTTTAAGTTAAAATCATGAAACTATAGTTTCAGACAACAAAATGATGTAAAAAATTTGATTCCCAAGAGCATTTGCATAACCAACTTACATTTTCTCATGAATGTCATTAAAAGACATTATTTGTTTCCTCCCACCAAAATCACTTAACTAATTAACTATGTCACATTTATGAATACAAATGAACCACAGAATATTACTTCTTAAGGGGGAATCTAAATTTATGATTAACTGGTTTTAAAAAAAACCAGAAATCCCAGGAAATGTGTTTCACATTGGTGTTAGATTTGCCCAAGGATATGGGTTCTCTGTATACTTGGGGTTTTAATCTGAAATTAGCTCTACTTTTTTTTTTAAGATTTATTTATTATTTTTATTGAAAAGGCAGATCAGATTTACAGAGAAAAGGAGAGACAAAGATCTTCTGTATGTTGTTTCATTGCCTGAATAGTCACATGAACTAGAGCTGAGCTGGTCCAAAGCCAGGAGCTTATTCCAGGTCTCCCATGCAGGTGCAGGGTCCCAAGGCTTTGGGCTGTTCTTGACTGCTTTTCCAGGCCACAAACAGGGAGCTGGATGGAAAGTGGAGCAGCTGGAGCAGGAACCAGCGCACATATGGATTCCTGCAACTTGGAAGGCAAGGGTTTAGTCGTTGAGCCATTGCTTGTCTTTATTTGCAAAATCCTAGGAAATGAAATTGCTAGTGGAATAATGCCAATCTCAGACATGAGTGGAAGTGATTCTCCTGTTTGAAGCTACAGCTTCAATACATCAATACTCTAATACTCTATACTTCAATACTTCAATACTCTAATCTTTTTAACTCCAACACTTCCATTAAAACCACCAGGATGCAAATTTGCACTGCAGTAAGACTTTCCGGCACCCTTTTTTTTGGTTGAGAATTTCAAAAGATAATATGGGGTAAACTGAAACTGTCTAGTATGGAATCAGGAATCAGAAGTCTTCCAAATAAGACATTTTCAATAGCAAACACCCAGCAACACCTGTGTACAATCATACTGGTCTATTCAGCACTGCTGTATATTTTTTCCCCATAATGCTCAATATAGTTACCAGGCATCATGCCAAAATGTTTGCCTACAGTTGAAGCATACAGTAGTAATTACATTCCATACTAGCATGAAAAGAAGAAACTAAATTACCGCCCTTTCCTCAGTTTTAACAAAGAAGCTACTACTATTCTACCCTGACAGATAAAAGAATGCTCACCTGGCCATTTACAATCATAACTTTATGAAGGCACAGCCAATCTAATGCGTCTTTTCCCCCTTCTTTGACCCTCATTGTAACTTTTTATAAATTTGAACAGTAGAGGCCCAGCGCCGTGGCCTAGCAGCTAAAGTCTTCACCTTGAATGCCCCGGGGATCCCATATGGGCACCAGTTCTAATCCCAGCAGCTCCACTTCCCATCCAGCTCCCTGCTTGTGGCCTGGGAAAGCAGTGGAGGATGGCCCAAAGCTTTGGGATCCTGTACCCGTGTGGGATACCCGGAAGAAGTTCCTGGTTCCCGCTGGTTCACTTCACAAGTGGCCACAATGGCCAGAGCTGAGCCAATCCAAAGCCAGGAGCCAGGAACCTCTTCTGGGTCTCCCATGTGGATGCAGGGTCCCAAGGCTTTGGGCCGTCCTCGACTGCTTTCCCAGGCCACAAGCAGGGAGCTGGATGGGAAGTGGAACAGCTAAGATATATGAACCAGCAAGCACCCTTATGTGATCGTGGTGCATGCTAGGCAAGGATTTAGCTTCTAGGCTACTGCACTGGGCCCTAGGTTCTGCTCTGAAACCCTGCAATCCCACATCTACAATGTACTTATTAATGCCAAAGGAACATTGACAACACTGCTGCTGTGGTAATGTTGCTCTCCGTGGCCTCAGCAGCCCAAATGGGCACATGCTTGAGTCGCAGCTACTCTGCTTCTGATCCAGTTCCCTGTTAATGTGCCAGCGAGAGCAGCAGAGAATGGCCCAAGTGCTTGGGTCCCTGTGCACACATGGGAGACCCAGAAGAAGCTCCTGGCTCCTGGCTTCGGTCAGGTTCAGCTCTGACTGTTGTGGTCCTGTGGCTGATGGAAGATCTCTCTCTGTAACTCTGCCTTTCAAAAAACAAAAAATAACACTTAAAAAAAAACCCAATGACTATTCTTTGGCAAATTCTCATCTCATGAAGATAAATCACTGAGACAATGTTTATTGTCTTCTGTTTAGAAGACACATATAAATGCGAAAACACGATATAAAAAAATCAGAACTAGCAACAAATGGCTTACAAAACACATTACAAAATAAAACAAGTCTCGGGGCTACCTAATGGTGTTTGTGTTTGGCAACTGTAAACAAAACAACTTCTGGTGTAATAGCTCTGTTTGAGACCTAGATTAACATTTCCATAAACAGAAACAAACCTGTGAGGGTAAAACACAAGTTGATGAATATGTGTCTTCGAGGAAAAAACACATGGAGATGTTACATATAAAGTACTTTCATAAATAAACATTGACACATAAATATCTATGCATGTATATTCCATATAGTTAGTGTGTGTCTTTATAGCCATAGGAAGATGTTATGGGCTTCCATTCTTTACATATAGCTATTTTGATTTTCCGCCTTCCATATTTCTTCTTTTAAAAAAGACTTACTCCTTTGAAAGGCAGAGTTAAGGATATAGAAGAACAGAGAAAGAGAGAGAGAGAGAGAGTCCTTTTTCTGTTGCTTCACTCCTAAATGCCAGGGGCAGTTGGGCGTGGGCAGCGCTGAAGCCAGCAGTCTGAATCTCCAGCCAGGTTCCTGCTTGAGCAGCAGCCCAAGCATGTGGGCCATCTGCCACTGGTTGTTCCGGGCACATTCGTAGGGAGCTGGATTAGAAGTGGAGCAGCCGGGTCCCAAACTGGAACTTACATGGGATGTTGGCCGCTCTGCCTTCTATGTGTCAGATAAGGAATCAAAAAGGAACCGTGGGGGAAGACTCACCTCCATGCTTATTACTATTGTTGTCATTTCTTCCCTATATGATTCCTTGGAAAACCCTATAGAGAACATACGTTCTGTAAACAAAAAAAATTCTAGGCTAAATTTCACGATTTAAAATTCTCACCTAACATAAGAAGAAAACAGTTACATTAAAAAGTATTTTAGTCTTCCGAAGTGTAAAAAATTTTCTCACAATTTAACTTTTAAGAACTAAGAAAACATTGTAGAGTATAAATACAACCTGCTAAAAATGGGCAAAGGTCTTGAACAAATATTTTTCAGAGCAAGATATGAAAAAATAACAAGTCATATGATCAGGTACTCAGGGATGTTAGCCATGAGGGAAACAAAAATTAAAACTGCATTGATATAGAATGTTTATAAACCAACCAAAAGACAAAAGGAACAAATGTCAGGATCGTTCAATGGAGAACACAGGATCATTGTACATGGATGATGAGCATGTGAAGCAGTATCAGACACTATAAAACTACGGAAAGCAGTTATAGGGGTTTATCAAGAAATTAAACATCGAGCTATCATATCATTCATCCAGCAATTCCAGCGCTATGTGCTTGCCCAAAGAATGACATGGGTGTGACAAAAAGGTATCTGCAGGTCCATATTCATTGCAGCAGTATTTTCAACAATCAACATACAAAATCAACCTAAGTGTCTAGCAACAGATACATTTATACAGAAAATACGCATGCGTTCAATACAGAATCCCTGTGGTTGTTGCAAAAGAATGAAATCTCACCATTTGTAACAGCAGGAACGGGCCTGGAGTACATTTTGCTTAGTGAAATAAGCCAGGTACAAAAGGACAAATACTACACAACGTGGCATATATGTGGAACCATTAAAAATACAAAGTGAACTGGAATACACAGTACAGCAGTACCTCGTAGGGTCTGGAGGTAGGAGTGTTTGGGAGATGCTGGTTCAATGTTACTGTGATAGGAGAAAGCAGATCCAAGGATCTGAATCCTAGGTGGGCGACAGTCTTGCACAATATAATTGAAAACTGCTACAGGAATAGAATCTAAACAAGCACATCTGTTGTCCTTTGTTTTTCATCAATAACTGAAGTGAGAGGATGCCTCATTGTGGGTTACTGATAATTAGTGATGGTGAAGATAGATAGATAGATAGATAGATAGATAGATAGATAGATAGATAGATAGATAGATATTGTTCTGTTGGTTGTGGAATGACTTTCTTTGTTACCGAGTTATTATTCTGATCTTTAATACCTATCTTGTATATAACTTGTAAAGAAAATAATATCAGTCAGTAGAGAGACATCGGAACACCCATGATTATTTTATACAACCCCACTCACAACTGAATAATATTCAGCCAGAAAAAAAAGGGATATTATTTCTTTTTCACTAAGCCATGGGAGTTTATTTCATTCTATTTTATTTTAACTTCATTTTGAGAGATTAAAACTAGTGCCCCCCGTCCCTCCCTCCATGCACGGATCTACTTCCCACTAGCTGCATAGTCTTAGGGTTTAATGACAGGAGATGGAAATTTAATCCAAATCTCTCCTGTGAGTAGCAGGCACCCACTCCTTCAGCCATCACTGGTGACTCGCAGCCCTGCACTAGCAGGAAGCTAAAACCAAGAGCTAGAGACGGGGACCTACCCTATGTTCTCTGATGTAAGGTCCAGACATCAAAGCAAGCAACTTAACCAGTAGTCTAAACACCCATCCTAACAGGGAAATCTTGTCATTTGTCAAAACATGAATGAATGACCTGGAAGCCATTATGTTACGGGAAGTAAGAAGCATGGAGAAAGACACACATCACATGAGCTTACTCACATGTGAAGTCTAAGAAAAAGTTATCTATTGGAGTTAGACTATACTGATAGTTACCAGGGAGTAGAAGGGAGGGTGGAGGTACAGGCAAACATTGCTGAATCGGGACTAAGTTATGGCTCAATAGGAATAAAAAAAAAGTTTGGGATTCTCTTGCTAATAGAGTGATTAGCAATGTTAACATGCTGTGCATTTATTTTCTAAAATACAGAAACTAGAATATAGGATTTTGAATGTCTTCCACATAAAGAAATCTTCATATTTGTGGATACAGATTTATCCTGATTACACATGGTATACATGGACCAAATATGTATTTATGTATCCCATACACATGTGTGATTTTTATGTGAAATTTTTTTTTTCAACAACAGTATGCAACATGATGCCTGGTTGCAACAGAAAACCTTCTCATTATGTTAATTAGTATGTGCAATCATAGATGCTAATCCCATTTATAGTCATACTGTATACAGCATTGAACATAATAAATACACACAATTTGTCATATGCACTTTAAAATATAAGTGCATTGAATAAAGAATTAAGGCTTGGGCTTGATTTTTGACTAAAAAAATTCTCTGAACAAAACTGCACCTCATTTTTTTTTTGGCTCATGTGCACATCTTGCTCGTTAAGGACAAGCACTGGTGGTCACGCAAATGTACTCAGAGTCTATCATCGCCACACAAGTGGAAAGTTATCTACTCTGAAAAAGAATCGATTTATCAGTCATAAGATCAAAATTCAGGCTTTATTAGAGAAAACAATGTCAATCTATGTCCTCAAATGTATTGGTTTCTTACTGGCAGAAAAGATCATCTGTGTTCAAAAGTATCTTAGAAATCTTTCTCCATTTTAAATCAATCTTCATTCATTTAAAAGTACTTAACCTACGGTTGTGGCTTAAGCGATTTTGTTTCATGAAAACCAAGGCGGGGAGGGACAGTTCCAGCAGTGCTGATGTCAAGTGTGACGGCCTGTAGCTGGGCAGGCCAGGCTGAGTCTGACCCAGGGGGAGGAGGAGCGGGAGGGGAAAGGGCTGAGTGTACACAGGCGAGCTTTCACAAGTGCCCTCACTCTGTGTTCTAGGAACAGGCTCTTCTTTCACAGGCTGTCTTCTGTGCCAGGCCTGCTCCTAACGTCAGTGGCCCTGTCCTCTTGGGTTTCCTCCAGAATGGGTTCCCAGGGGAGAGATTTATGGAGAGCTAACGCAACTGTTTTAAAGGTCTGCCTATGGCCAAACGATTCGGGTAGCTTCAAAGGAAAGGTTTGATCAGAGAGAAGAGAGACAGTGATTGTGCTTTCTGCGTGCCTACTATGTGCCAAATAGGATGCTTCATCAAGCAAGCACATTCACTTCTGACAACTCCACATGGCCATGAGGCTCAAATCTCCTAGCCAGATAAGGAAGAAGGCTCTAAGAACTCAAGGAACTCGGGACACACTCTTGGCAAGTGACACAGTTCAGTGGTTTCCAGGGCCAGCCTGAGCTCTGGAGCTTACTCAACAGAAGGCGTTGCTGATGCTTTTCAAAGTGAGAGCAAGTATGAGCCTTGGAGGGAAGTCTGTAAAATGCTAAACACCATTTCTTAAAAAACTCTCTTTAGTCTGAAGCTACACTCTTTTTATTATAGTGAAGCTCCTTTTCCAAAATTAAATGATTGGTTATATGGATGAGAACATTTTTGTTAATGTTCTTTGTCTTTCTAAGGAAGGAGTCAAGAACCCTCAATCAGTCATCGAGTATTTTTTTTTAATTGTTATTGTGTCATGAAATCCTAAATGTATAGAGATGTACAGTATAGCTCTAGTTAAAGCCAAACTTTTAAAACTTCATTTTATTTCCAGCTTGTTGCTTTCTCCATGCCCCAATGGACTCAGAATCTTCTAGAAGCCACGTAGATATAAATATTCTCGATTCTAGAACAGCGCTGTTTAATAGAAAATTCTGCAGTCTTAGAAATATTCTCTATGTGTCATCCAAAATGTTCTCCACTAGCCACAAGCACACAAACAGAAATGTACCAACGAATGATGACTAGCCTCGGTGGTTACAACAAATGCAGTTTGAAATGCGAAAACCTACAGGAGGAAGGAATTTTGAGACAAGGTACATGAGGGCTGCATGGAGTCTTGTTCTCTCTGGGAGAGAGATATAGGGAATTAAAAGTTTGGGTCTTGCAATTATTCACATTTTACTAGGAGACAATGCCACTTGCTGAATGGTTTCCGTGATTTCCTGTCTCATGGTGACCTCCAGCATTTCGAGAGAAGTGACAGGCTGAAGAAAATTTCTGAAGTCTGCAGAAGGTTTGCTTTCTCTGTGTTGTAGTGGGGTATCTTAAGCTGCTTCCTTGTTGTAAGACCTGAGAGAGGTTAGTTAATATTCCCTAGTATATCTTTTCTGAAGAAATACATCAAACCAATGTTCCAGTACCGTGATTCTGTTTTGTGTGTCTCAGAAACCACTACAGGACACATTGAGAACAATTCACTAAGGAGCTGGGACTCATAGGCAAAATCAACATTACAGTGATCAATGTGTAAGTGAAAACACATATTTGTAAGGGAATCTCAATATCGCCTAGTGGAGTCTTCTTTCTTATAGAGAATGATCAAACTTACAGAAATGCATATTTCAAACAAACCTTTGTTTTATTTTCATGGATCTATGTTGCTTTCAGATGGTAGTCCGAGATGGAGGACATGCTATTGATATTTGATGAATGTGTGAAGAAATACTATATACTTGAAATTCCTACAGTAATTCACTCTTATGGAAAATGTGGTGGAAAACACATCGGTCATATGCAATGAAAACCAACTTTCTTCTTGAAAGATGCCACTGTCTGCTTTCTTCCCACTATGTACTATCAAGATGTAAATTTCAGAAAACTGTCTATCGTATCATATACTAAATATGATTCTGACTTTATTCTTTCAAACCTGGAGGAAAGGCCATTCAAATAATAATTAAAAAAAAAAAAACAGTGAGAACCAGCATGTGCATTAGCTACAGAATTGGAGACTCTCATGAATGGCCATTTGCCTTTCACAATTTTCAGAGCAGAAAGAACCAATTAATTTTTCACTCTGATTCATTCATCCAGGGCCTCACTTCCCTCTTTGGAGCAATGTCCATGTCACTGGGTTAGCTCTTTGAAGACAGTCTTCCCAATTTCCTAATACTAGTTAGTTTAGTTTACATGTAAATTGTTCCTGGAGCCTGTGTTCTTTGGGAGACACTGGAAACCACACAGTGCTTTACTTAGGACAACTCCAACTCACACTTGAGCACAAGTATCATCTCTCATGGGATTGAGCGATAACAACTTTTATGAGTAAAAAAAAACCAATTCTTCCTAAATTTTTGAAAACTGTAGATGTTAGCCCTTATGGAGTATTAAGTCTGCAGTCAAGGCATAACTGCAAAATCAAATATTAAGAAGCTTCAATAATTCATCCTCACACTGCCTGTTACTGTAACACATGGAGTTGAAGAAAACTCAGGTTCCTGTTTTTCCCAGGGTTCTCTTTCCTTTTTATCTCATCGAAAGGCAAAGCTACAGAAAGAGAGAGGGAGAGAATGAGAATGAGATCTTCTGTTCATTGGTTCACTCTCCAAAAGGCTTCAGAAATCAGCGTGTAGAACTTTACCCAGTTCTCTCTAACATGTGTATGGCAGGAACCCAGGCCATCTCCCACTGCTTTCTCTGGTGCTTTAGCAGAGAGCTGAATTAGAAATAGAGCAGCTGGGACTCAAACCAGCAGGCTATAGGATGCTGACAGCAGAGGTACCAACTTAAGCCACTGCATCATAACACAGGACCCTCCGTTTTATGTTATGCTCATTTTTTTTAAACAATTAAAGGTAAAGGGCAAATACTGGGGAACATTGTGGACATTAAAGAAATCAGGAAAACTGTATGCTATAAGGGTGAGTTTCCTTAAAATGTAACTGAATTACAGTAGAATTACTGTAGGAATAATGAATTACTACAATGATTGGTCAATTTCTATTTCATTTTCTAACTTTCACAAAAAGGGAATCAAACTTTTCATTGTCCCTGAGACTTCAGGCCAAATGAGGGTCATCAAAAAATTGATGGAATGTGGAGGTGAGAGAAAAATTTATTTTAGCGCAAAAGACTGGAAATTCCTGGATACTTGTTTAATAACACATTTTAACAAGCCTGAAGATTCCTCACGTGCAGTGACCTCAAGAAAATGATTGTTGTACCAAAGTAAACTTGCATTTCAGTTACACTTTCCATTGTTGTTCAAGTCTTATCATATCAATGACTTTGGCCATGATAATCACGGGATATCAGTACGTACAACCCAATTAATTTGCTATGGTAAATGACTTAAGTAATGTAACAGTACCCCTGCATGTAAGGCTAACTCACTGAAGTGATACATTCAAATTGATTGGTGAAGCTAGAGCTTAGCCTAATAATTAAGATGCCTGTACCTCAGCTTGGATTGCCTGGGTTCAATTCCAAGCTCCATCGACAGACTCCAGCGTCCTGCCCTTTGGGACTTTAAAAGTTAGTAGCAAGCATGGATCAAGTAGGTGGGTTCCTGACACTTAAATGCAAAAACCTGGATTTTGTTTCCCCTCTCCCAACTGTGATCCTATCACATCGCTGGAGACAGAGGCAGGGGTGGGAATCTGTCAGTCCATTTGTCTCAAATAAATAAATATACTTCCATGATTTTAAAAATTGACCATTTTTTACCACATAGTATTAAAAACATGACTACTGAAGTCAATGCTGTAGCCAAGTGGATAAATGACGCTTTCTGCAATGGCAGCATCCCACTGGAGGACTGTTTGTGTCCTGGCTGCGCCATTTTCAATCCAGCTTCCTGTTAATGGGTTGGGAACCACCCAGCCACACTGGAGACCAGGATAAGGCTTCTATCTTCAGTCTGGCCCAGTGCTGGCCATTGTGACAACATGGAGGACTGAACCATCAGAGGGAAGCTCTCCCTGTCCTTTGCAACTCTATCAAAATAAAATAAATATCTTAAAAAATTATCTTAAAATGATAAAAATATTTATTGTGTTCATAAAAAGATTAAACTCTCTGGATAATGCACCTCTTTTGTAATTGCCATGAAAATGTCCCAATTGAAGGGAATGGGAAAGTATCAAATAACACAGCTTGGGGATCCTGCACCTGCACTGGGAGACCCAGAAGAGGCTCCAGGCTCCTGGCTTCGGATCAGCACAGCTCCGGCTGTTGTGGCCACTTGGGGAGTGAATCATCGGATATAAGATCTCCTTTTCTGTTTCTCCTCCTCTCTGTATATCTGACTTTCCAATGAAAATAAAATAAATCTTATAAAAAATATAGACACTGGATGATTGGCCCAGCATTTTCATGAGTGTGGTAAGGCCAAAACATGAGATTTATGCATGATCACGTGAGGAGTCAAATGAAGAGATGCAAAAAATGAGAAAAATACATACTGTACAGACTGATTGTACAGTACTTGTACACAGTCTAGCCTTTTAGGTTTTACCTTCAACGTAGTCTTATTCCTTTTGTAAGATGAGATGTGAAGCCACATCTGTAATGCCAGCATCCCATATAGAGCACTAGTTCAGGTTCCGGCTGCTCCACTTTTGAACCAGTTCCCTGCTAATGCAGTTGAGAAAGCGAGAGAAAATGGCCCAAGTATACGGATCCCTTCTACCCATGCAGGAGACCCTTATGGAGTTCATGTCTCCTGGCTTTGGCCTGGTGCCACCCTTGGCCATTGCAACTAATGGGAAATGAGCCAGTGCATGGAAGGTCTCTCTCTCTTTCTGACTCTGTCACTGCTTTTCAAAAAGATAAAATAAATGGGTTTGTAAAAGTGAATTTACCCATTTGTAAACTGGCAATTTCCTTAGGGAATTGCAGCCATAAACTTTTCACAAAGTATCAGTGATTTTACCATTCTTCTACTCAAGCTGAACCGTACATTTGGTATTCATTCTAGCTTCAATATCAACAGAATTCATGTTGCTTTTTTAAACACTCCTTACAAATTGATGCTTAATCCTTAATGGCCCATGCTACATTTTGCTCAGACATGTTCAGAGGTAGATCATGCAAATCAAAAACCACTTTGAATAGTATTTGTCTCTACCACAGTAGAAATGTAAATGCTTTCAGGTTAACACGGAATTAGTAATTCTTTATTCTACACACTGTGCTTTCCCTGAAGCATCCTCATCCAGGTAAAGCAGGCTGTATAGAGTCAGTGTAGAAGGAAAATCTCATTGTCCCAACATGAATATCTAGGGGGAAACGAAAGAGCTGAACATGTCAAGGCATTCATTCTCAACCACTTACGGACTTTGCAACATGAATCAATCTGCCGTTATTGCTTGAATCTGGTCAAGTGAAGAAACTCTTGAATTGGTTTGGAGTAAGATGAAGCCATCCTTTGAAGCGTTTTGTGGAAATGAATGCATAATTTAAATATGGGAGATTATAGGCTTTTCCTAAAATGCATATGCATGCTAATCTTAACAAATTTAAGTGCAGTGTATGAAAAAAAAATCTATATGTCAGTATCTCAAAATCAAGTTGCTTAAACTTTAGAGAAAAAGGATATGTAACTACAGACTTCACTAACTCACTGGGAGCTTCCCCCAGGCTCCACACCAAAGCTATTGTACCTTTGAAGAGGTTGAACTGCATGGCTTTCATTCAACGTAATTGCTTTTCATCTTTCAGGCTATTCAATATTCTGCTACTCTATTCTCTTTTCTGATCTGCATAATGGCTCTCATAAGCCTTTCCCTTGCGTTGCCAGCTTCTTTATTCCTCTCTCCTTTGATTATAGATGGCTACACCCTCTACTTTGAAGAATAAACTGGAGATCATAGGATGTGAATTCTGTAAACATTTTACCCCTCCATCTCCACATTTATAGATTGCTTTTTCATTTGGTCTTTTCTCCTTCCCATTTCTTAAAGAATATAGTACTTTTCCCCCAAGAAGCATCTCTTTACTGTAGCTGATGATAACATGGAGGGGGATGGGGGAAATGGAGGGGCATGAGGGATGGGGGAAGTAGGGGAGACAGTCTTCAAAAGGTCATGAAAAAACACATATTATGAAAAATCACTGCTAAATTGTTTTGGAGCTAAAATAACGCACTAGCTTGTCATTACATGTCTGAAGAGAATTTAGTTTGAGACACTAAGAATGGTTAGATAATAGGTTGTAAATAGTTGGGATCATTGCTTACAAAAATATTTTGAGGGGCCTGGTGTGACAACCAAGCGGCTAAACCCTTGCCTTGCATGCACCAGGATCCCATACAGGTGCTGATTCATATTCTGTTTGCCCAACTTCCCATCCTGCTCTCTGCTTGTGCTCAAAGCCTTGGGACTCTGCACCAGCATGGGAGACCTGGAAGAAATTTCTGGCTTCAGATAGGCTTAGCTCTGACAATTGCTGCCAGTTGGGGAGTGAACCAATGGATGGAAGATCTTTCTCTCTGTCTCTCGTCTCTGTAAATCTGACTTTCCAATAAAAATAATAAAATAAGTCTTTTTTGAAAAGTATTTTGAACTGCATGGAGATTATGTTGAGAAAGTTTATATTTTTGTATTTTTCCATTTATCTTCCAATTCTATTTTCCATGAGTCTTTTGAAGGACCTTCATATTTCTGTCATTATCCACATCTCCATCTTGAACTCTTTTTTTGCTTTGCACTTTCAGTTTCTATCTTTTGAGACTTTGCTCAGCCTTACTCCTCTCAGATCATAGTACCTCCCCTGGAAGCTTCATTCTCCCTGAAGCAGCCTCAATTCTTTCACTCCGCTCCACTCATCAACATTCTTTTTGTTGTTGTTACATCTATGTATTTATTAGAAAGTCAGTTACAGAAACAAGCTGCCATCCACTGGTTTACTGCCCAGATGACTGCGACAAGCAAGGTGGGGCTAAAGCTAGGAACCAGGAGCTTCTTCCTGGTCCCCCACATGGGTGGGAAGGGTGTATGCACTTTGGTCATCTTCTGTTGCTTTTCCAGGCCATTCATAGGGAGCTGGATCAAAACAGGAAGAGCTGGAAATTGATCCAGCACCAATGACATTATCCATTAGCGACTTTACCCAATTGACTGCAATGTTGCTCCCTGCCCCCGCCCCCATCATCAATCTTCTCTACAGACACCTGCACTTGCTCAGATCTCTACTGTCAATCCACTCCTCCATCCTCTGAGTATCCAATCCCACTACTTTAGACATTTTACCCAATTGTCACCCAAAGACCTAGCTGCTACAGAAGGTAGTTGGTCTTGTAATTTCTCCTGACCCTCCAGACTCTTTCTTCTGCTCTTTATCCCTGTCCCTTCTAACTACTGTCTTGTTCCTTTTCTCTGTATCCTGTAAGGCCACCTTCATTAGTTATTCTCTGCCATATTGTCTCTCAGTCCTTTATTTTTCATGTCGACATGATGATTTATTTCCTCATTTGGAGTCAAACCTGAAGCATTCTGTTTGATTCAAGAATTGAGTATTCTCCACTAAGTGTCCCTCAATACACAAACACACACACATATATACATACATACACACACACATATACACAAATACACACATATGCACACGTGCACACAAACACATATGCATATATACACATACACACATGGGCAAGAAGTGTTCTGTGAGCCTCAAGCCTCTTCCCTCTTAAACTTGGATCAATGTCTTCATTCTGATGCCACTCCTTTGACCTAGGCTGTTTTGCTCCTGTGGAGTTTGACGAACACTTCCCTGCAGTCATTTCATTAGGCAAGTATTCAAGTACAGTAATCAGATTGCATTGAAAACAAGGAACACGACCAGGCCAAACCCTGCCAAGGAGATTGCCATTCCTTTACTGAGCCATGATTTGACATGCCTTACATCCTGCAAATGTTATCCAACCTGCTATTTTCCCTACCCTTCCTTTAGGTGAGAAATAATGCCCCTGCAGCACTCTGCAGATGTGTTAAGGTTGTTACATATCTAATGCTACCACAATGCCCTAAATGCCAGACCTCCACTACCTTAGGGAACAAGAGCTTTGACTATGTGCCACAGTTGCTCAAGGAGTGTTTTCATGTAGGTGCAGATGATTAAATCAAGGTTCTGTATGCTGAGTCTGTGAAATTGGGATGAAAATAACACAGAAACAGGGCTTCTTAGGAAAGGAAAACGTTTAACCCAGATGATACACGAGCATCATTAATACAACTTAAAAAATGGTCACCAAGAACTACGAGCTATAAAAATGAGTAAAGCCCCAACTGCATTTCTCAAACCCCATTTAGATCTGTTGCAATATCCCGATGAGATGTTTGGGCAGCAAGTACAGCAGGAGACCTATTGGCCCATAAAGCCTAATTCCTGTGAGAGGGGCTGTCATCTCCTAGTTTTTGATATGATGTCATGCGAAGATGGTGAGTGTTATTAGACAAACGTCCAGATTTACAGGAGAAAAGTAGTGAGACTGAGACTACATAGAGACAAGTCTCTCTCTCTCTCTCTCATACACACACACACACACACACACACACACACACACACAGAATTCACATATTAAGTGAGAGAAAGAGACTACCCAGAAGCTCCCTGGACACTGAAATTCTGTGAATGCTGGGATGTGCTGAGAGGATGAGCTAATGATGTTTATGTGATCTGCAAATCTGCCTGTCAGCCTCACTCACGGAGCTGTGCCACGTCTTAAATGATATTCAAGTCCAACTTACGTGTTCTGTGTTTGCCTCTAGCAATTGCTCTTTAGAATAATCGTTTCATTTGGGCAAAGCCTCAAAGGATCTCGCAAATGACCTGGCAAACAAGTGCCAACTTCTGTGCGTGCATCAGTTGAGATGCATTAAACAAAGCCTTGTAATATCTCAAGGATTTTTCAGAGCCAAGAGCTCGTTCAAATATCAGGAAATAGTCATTGCAGTTGGGTAGTGAAAGCTCAGTCCCATAAGGATTCAAGCTAATGTTTTAAAAGTTAAGATTCCATTAAAATATAATTTGTACTTTTCTGAGCAAACATATAGTAAGGAGACATATAGGTTTCTCATTGAGAGTGAGAGCGTATTCTACTCAACGATACCATTCATTTCAGCCTAATGGTTGCTTTGCATTATTCTTTCTGGGTTTGCAGAGTGTCGACCAAAAAAAAAAGTCTTTAAAAATGGATTTATTGCATATCAACCCAGCAGTAACTCCCACTTGCTTTTCTCAGCAGTTCCCCCCCCACACCCCTGCCTGTGCTTTCACTTACATATCACTGGCAATGGAGGAGTTCCGGGACATGGACTTTGGAGAGAGGTCATAGTCGCTGTCGGATCGATACAGGAAGGACTCCCGGCGTTGGCTGTGGACAAAATTTGCTTGGAGAATGAGCCCAGATCCTGGGCTGGTCATGGGATCCAAGGGACTCCGTCCCGTAGATGTGCCATTGTCCACATCAAAGCTGTGAATGAAACAGAGGGAATGACATTGCTGTGAATGCTC
Organism: Ochotona curzoniae; assembly: GCF_017591425.1. Lineage (NCBI taxonomy): Eukaryota > Metazoa > Chordata > Mammalia > Lagomorpha > Ochotonidae > Ochotona > Ochotona curzoniae. The sequence continues at coordinate 28,225,528 of NW_024465582.1, forward strand.
GCAGCCTTCTGTTGCAGCGAAGGTTCATATTAAGCTTAGGAATTAGTACATAGACATAGTACATTTACAGCTGGTTCTTGACATAAAAAAAAACCACAAAAGATTAAAGAAAGATAATACTGAAGTCCACAAAAATAAGAAGATAAATGGACCTTCACACACTCCTTTCTCTAAACTACTACCAATTGGGCAGAAGAATGAGGGTCCTTCCAAAAACCCATTGAAAATGTTTATATTCCATTTTCCCAAAACTTTTGAGGTTTGTTCAGAAAGCAAAGGCTCTTCTTTAAAAATGAACTTCAGTTAAAAAGGAACCATTGTACATAATCCGCTCTTGTGAGTACAGAATTTCTTTTTGGCAAATAACAAATGCGTGGTAATTCATTCAATATCTCAGTACAATTTATTCTGTGTCTAAAGTCATCACTGCCCTACACCGAGGCCTCCCTCACTCCATCACATTTACCTCTTCATCAATACCTATGGTTTCCACCTCTAATATAATAAACTTAGGGTTCTCTTAACCCAGCTTTTATGGTAATCTTTTGAACCCATTTTCTGCCCTGCACCAAGTCATTCTTCTTACAATGCTGAATAAGTCATTTTCTAGTTCAAGCTCCCTCAGTAACTCACTTTCCCCCTCACGATAGAGTACATTTTTTTTTATACTCAACTTGCACCTGTCTTCCATGAGGTCCATCACACTCCACTTCAATTCTACCCCCTCATTGTTGTTTGTCACTGATCCCACCCCCCAGCCTACACCCCATATTCAACCTCTCTCTTCCCCATTTGATTCAGGTGCATCCTTGAAGACATAGCCTTACCCCCAAAGGATGCTCTTGACCTCACTAGAACTTTATGCAATGCTCACAAAACCCTGTCAGGCCACCTCTTCATAAAATCTACAATGAATGGAAAGCTGTAGTTATGCATTCTAGATTGTGAAATCTGAAAAGGCAGACTAGGAACATTCTTAGCAGCTCACATGGAATTTCAAACATCTTTACGAAGCGGTGCGAGAGAACAAGGAAATGATAAAAAGGCACTGTGCTTGATAGCACAGCTTTAGCGTTGAGAATAAAAGAAAACACAAACACCTAGTTCTTAATGTCCTTGTTGCAGTTTAAATAAACTTTTCATAGAAAGTCTTCCTAGTGAATTATCAATCAGTATCAACTTGAAGACTTATCTGTTCGTAGGAGAAGATGTTGAAAGTGCAAGATAGCCTGGCAGGTATGTGGCTTAGAAAGACAATTGTTGAATGAAGAAATGAACAAATGGATTCAAGTGTGGTTATCGTGGACATTTTACCACTCGGAACCGTTGATCAAACTATTAACCAGATCATTTTTATAATTCTTAGATTTTTGTTGAATTTATTAGTCAACAGCATTGGGACCCAAAGATCGGAAGCCAGAGTGGAAGTTATGACTTTGATGTTCCGTTGATTGGTTATGAACCCACGACATTGAACACTGACTCTGGAGAGAAAACAAAGACTTAGCACCCAGCTTGGCCAGTCACTCAGAATAATTTCAAATGACATACAATTGTGTCACCTCACAGTGTCTTTATTACTCCTAGAAAGACCATAAAGGATCTTCTTTTTTTAACGTTCATTTCGCAGACAAGGATACCAGATTCTAGAAAAGGCAATTGACCAAAGTCGCTGAGCTGACTGACTTTAATCATCCAATGATTCTGAACTCCTCTGGGCTCTGTTGCATAATTATACAAACCACACATGCAAGGCTCAAATGCAACATTCAAATGCTTACAGAAAGAGCCAATTAAAAGATAAGGTTTTGCGTGAAAAAAAAATGATGTATAGATACAGTTTTTGATAATATACATTTCCATGAACTTTTTGAAGACCCCTGCTCTATGTTGGCTACTATGACAAAGGTCCCTGCTCCCCCTGGGCAGCGTAGGCACTGTGGGTGCAGGACTTGGGCAATCTTGAAGAAGGCTGGAAAGGGTAACAGGTTCTTTATTTAACAGGCTTGCTAGAGCTCTCAGGCAAGCTCTTCTGGGAAACACTTAAAAAGCATTTATTGACTATCTGTTATGGGCACACTGAGATACAAAAAGAAAGGAGATAAGATTAATTTGGGCTGGACTAGCTGAGAATTTCTCATAGTGATATTATTAAAAGATTTTGAAAGGCATTCAATACATAGCTAGAAAACATTAAAGACTCAATAATTGGGGCAACGTCGGGATGGAATTCTCTTTCAAAGGACAGTGATAATTCTTCAGCACAACGATGTGAAAATGTGCGCTTATGTATGATTACATTGATTTCCCTTCAATGTGACTTTTACTGTTAAAAAGGAAACAATTGCTCCTTACAAAGCACAAACAGAAAAATCTCAGCTCCAAGAGTTATTCTTAGTTTTCCTGAGTTAAATTATGTAAGTACCAAATAATAACCAGGATATTTTAAAAAAATTATTTTCATTTCCAGTTTAATTATACAAGGCTTAAGTTACAAAGACTATATGCTATATGTTTTGTAACAAATGTTGCTAGCTATTTTAAAAATTAAACATTTTAGCCTCAGTATTAGTTATCTGGATAGTCTAGGAACTTTTTTTTTTCTTTGTCGGTTGTAATGTAACAATATGTCCACTAGATGGAGATCACTTTCTTTAATAAGGAAAATCTACTTTTTTTTTTTTTTTAAGATTTATTTGTTTTTATTGCAAAGTCAAATCTACATAGAGAGAGGAGGAGAGATGGAGAAAAAGATCTGTCGTTCCTTGATTTACTACCCAAGTGAGCGCAATGGTCGGAGCTGGGCTGATCTGAAGCCAGGAGCCACAAGCCTCCTCTGGGTCTCCCAAGCAGGTGTAGGCTCCCAAGGCTTTGGGCCATTTTCCACTGCTTTCCCAGACCACAAGCAGGGAGCTGGATGGAGGCCGGAGGCCGGGATATGAACAGGTACCCACATGGGATCCCAGCATGTTCAAGGTGAGGACTTTAGCCACTAGGCTACCGTGCCAGGCCTCAAAATCAATTTTTTTAAATAAAAATAAAACTTATTTTAAAGGAAGATTTATTGTTTATTGCAGACTTATGAACACAGTGTCTTAAGTACCATCCAAAAATAAAACCTCACCTTCCATAGGGAGCAATTACCAATATTGATAAAAATACATTACTCTGAGAAATAATAGGATCAGTGTTACAGACTAGGAAATAAAATATAAAAGTAGTCACTGATGCTTTATTAGGCTCTTTTGTGGAAAAAAAACACTAGAAGATTTGATTGAATTTCATAATGAATCACTGACTATTATATTGAGGCAAGATAAGTGGGTACCGACAATAGTCTAAGTTTGAATATAGGGACACTTAGCAAAATGGAAACTAATGCAGATGAGTTTATACCCCTTCTTAGAAAACTCTCTCCCAAATGGGTGCAAGGATCCAAGGGCTGGAACTATCTTCCACTGCCTTCCCAAGCCATATGCACAGAGTTGGAGCTGAAGTAGAGCAGCTGGGACCTAAACTGGTGCCCATGTGGGATTCCAGCACTGCATGCAGAGGCCCAGCCCACTACACCCCACAGTTACTTTGTTATGAAGAACCTGTAGCTGGGACATAAACCGGTGCCCATGTGGGATTCCAGCACTGCATGCAGAGGCCCAGCCCACTATGCCCTATAGTTATGGTGTTGTGAAGTGACCTGCCTGTGCGTATCAACGCTATACCAAGGTTTCCATTTAAGAAAAGCACAGTGTAGGAAAACCGATGCTTACAGATTTAAGTTGGATCTGAAAAGGAGAGGCACAGACAACAGCGTATGACAGGTGTCGCAGAAATGTTGATATAAGAACGTGGAGTGGAAGAGGTGTTAAGGTCGGGATTGGGGCTTGTCTGGGGCGCAGATCCATTTTCAGTGATCGGCGCCTCTTGCTGAGTCAGATTGCCCTAGCCATATTTTCACTCACACATGCCTTTTCTCAGTTTACTATTTAAGACATGGATTTTTAAATGGACACTGATGATCTAATAGGGCACAGTGTGACATTTCCACCTAGGGAAACGATCAGTTCTGACCAATCAAGGTCACCCAGGACTTCTCAGTCATTATGTTACGATTCGAACCCCAGCACTCTTCCCTTGTACTCATTCAGCAAATAAAACAGCTTACTGTGAAGTGCAGTCAGCCCAGTGCACTGGGCAGCAGTAGAAACTTTTCTTTCCTCTAACTGATTTGGAGACCATTATCCAACCTGCCCTGTCCCTTGCTGCCCGGCTCAGCCTCTCCTTGCTGCCATTCTATGTAGATTGAATTGTTTAGATGTGCACATAATAAGAAATATAAGTAGTATTTCTTTTTTTCTGCTCACATCCTTCTAAACATTAAAAAATTGCATTTGTTTTAAATGCAGAGAGGAAGTGGGGGAAGGAGAAATGAGAGAAGAGAGAATTTTTTTTTTTAAGATTTTCCACACATTGGTTTACTACAATAGCTAAAGTAGTTTCAAAATTTCATCCGTTGCAAGAGGCAGGAATTCATTTGCTGGAGCCATCACTTGCCGCCTGCAGTGGGAGACACTGGGAGGAGGTGGGGGTTGAAGCAGTGTTGGCCTTGAACTCTGATATGGGATGCACTTTGGGATAAACAGCATCTTAATTCCCACAGCACATGCCCATGATTCTCCTGTTTTGGGTCAATTCAATGGATCACTGCTTTACAGAACTTGAAGCCATAAGAAAAAAAAATAGGGCCCGGCGCGGTGGCGCAAGTGCTTAAGGTCCTCACCTTGCACTCCCGGGATCCCATATGGGCGCCGGTTCTAATCCCGGCAGCCCCGCTTCCCTTCCAGCTCCCTGTCTGTGGCCTGGGAAAGCAGTCGAGGACAGCCCAAGGCTTTGGGAACCTGCACCCGCGTGGGAGACCTGGAAGAGGCTCCTGGCTTCGGATCGGCTTAGCATCGGCCGTTGCACTCACTTGGGGAGTGAATCATCGGACAGAAGATTTTCCTCTCTGTCTCTCCTCTCTGTATATCCGCCTTTCCAATAAGAAAATAATAACATGAATGCTTATGTGGTCGAACAAGGTTCTTTGGAAAGCTAAGCTACAGGGTCAGCAGCAGCAGCTTGCAGTAAACGGAATGACACACGACACCTGAGCAGCTCAGGCGAGTGAGCTGGAAGGCTGTTCCTCCTTCAGTTTACTTTCAAATTATTTAGTTTGTTCAAATAAAAGGCACTATTAAAAAAAACACTAGAAAACTAAAAAGTAGAAAATAAATAAATAAGCCAAAGTTGAGGGGAACTCTCCTGCACCCCTCTCCCCTCCAAAAGGCTCAGTCGGATCTTGCAAATGTTAGGACACAAGAAGGGTTAGTACTGGCTGAAAAACATAGTATACTGTTACTCACTATTGTAAATTAATTGAAAATTAGACTGCTTACTACTTATTTATCTTTCTGAGAGGCTAAGAGCACACAGAGGGCTTCAATGCAGAGAGTTCCCGATCACTAATGTATCAAGAGTTTAAGTCATGCTATTAGTAATAGAACAACAACAAAAAAAGCTATTTTAGAGTGGCTTTAAAATTAGATGCTGATTCCAAAGAGGCCAGTTGTAAAGTTTTCAAACACATTCTTCAGCAAACTCTCTGACACGATGCATTTTGTCTTGACTCACTGCCAACTAGGTGGAGCCCAAGCCTAAGGTTAGCAGAAGCTGGGGAAAGGAAAGAAAGGACTGGGGAGAAGACACATCTGAAGCATGGCAGTGATGGTTACAATAATTACGACAAGCTTCCTGCGTGTGGCAGTGTGGCCGTGTGTGGGCGTTGTGCTTTGGATACATAATCTCACTGAATCTGCACAATCACCCTTGAAATCAGGCACTGTGCTTTCCGTTTTATCAATGAGGATTCTGAACAATAACGCACCGGCTCCCTGCTCAGATGTTCAAGGCCATAAAGCTAGCAACCAGGTATTAAACAGCAGCTGTCGCTTTTAGAGCCCTGGAGAATGGACAACGTGTTTATGTCCCTGTTACAAAGTGTTCCATTAACTATTAAAAAAAAAATCAAGAAAATCTCTGAGCTTCTTTACCGGGGGTGGAAATATTCAGCAGGAACTGTCTGAAATTTTTAACTTACAGGTCATGCATCCTAAGGCTAATTCTGGCACTAAGTTTCCGTATGGTCCCGATTGGTTCAATCTGCTGACTTTTCTAAGCTGGATACAGTGTAAAAGTTTCTCTGCTATAAAACATTTGGTGGGTTGCTTTCTAGGGCTTGAAACCCCATTTTAAATTAAGGGCAGACATGGCGGGTTTGTGAGAGGTTTTAGCAAATGGAACTAAAGGAGACCACTCCACTGTTCCTTGTGAAATTCAAGGACATACAATTCTTTAAGACATAAAAAAAAAAATTATTGGAAAGTTAGATAGAGACAGAGAAGATCTTCCATCCATTGATTCAATCCCCAAGTGGCCACAATGGCTAGAGCTGCACAGTGAAGCCACGAGCCTCTTCCAGATCTCCCGTGTAGGTGCAGAGTGCCAAGGCTTTGGGCCATCCTCGACTGCTTTTCCAGGCCACAAGCAGGGAGCTGGATGGGAAGCAGGGCCAGTGGGATTAGAACTAGCACCCATATGGGATCCCGGGGTGTGCAAGGCTAAAAGTTTTGCTGCTAGGCTATCATGCCGGGCCCAGGACGTAAAATTTTTAAAGACACCAGCTTTGGCCAAATGGCAGCTATGGGGAAGCAACCCAGCAGGCGTCTTAGCCTCCAATGGGGTCAAAAAGACTCACTATGCTGCTACAAACAGAGCTGTGGAGGCCCATTGTGGCCAGTGCTACTCAAGACGACTTGTCATAAGCAACAAACTTAGTGCAGAAACAAACTCAAAATGATTGACTGACCAAATAGATTGCTGTCCTCTAAAAGGCTCCCACTTGGCATCATTCCAAGAAGCTGAGTCCCTCCTATTCGGCTTCTTGAAATGCTCCCAAGCTAGTGTCTACAGATCTTATAATTTTATTCCTGTTGAGAGTGCTTTGTCATTCTTTCCGCATGATGCTCAACCCAGATTCCCTGGCTTAAAATGCTTGCATCTTTTCTTACTCATGGTTTGGGAACTCTCCAGAGCCAGGGTCATGCTTGTTTGGGATTAACAGTGCTTCTTATGGAATCCAGCCCTCAGGATCTTATACTTAACATGCATATCAAGTGAGGAATCTACAGGAAGGACTAAATTTGGAAAGGCTCCCAATGGGAAGACATTGCTGAATGCTGTTGGCAACCGTGGGTGCCTCCGTAATGACAGGTGCATGTGAGACTGGCCTCTGGTGCTGTGTACCGAGAATATGAGTGTGGTGTCAACAGAGGTCTTCCTGCTCCTGTTGGATGTCCAACATGTTTTGTGAAGATTTTTCACTTCTGAGTTCAAAAAGATGGGTTGAGTTTCTACCAAAAGTTGCATGCTCTTGGGCAAGTTATTCAAGCTTCTTTCCTTTCTTTCCTTCTTTTCCTTTCTTTCCTTTCTTTCCTTCTTTTCCTTTCAAGCTTCTACTGCTTGATAATGATAAGATCTTGATCTCTAGGCAATCAAGAAGATTAGAAGAAAAAAAAATGTTTGGAAAGTGTTTACTACATTGCCTGGCAGCAATATTGAACAGCTTTTTTTTTTTTTTTAATTACTCTTTATCTTTCAAGGGAATCTCCAATCTATGGCCATTCTCTTCACCTGAGTCACTCTCTTAACCTGCCTCCATGACCTTGGGGAACCTCAATGAAGACATGAGAGGGGGAGGACCGACACTGGGGGCCACGTCACCTGAGCCAGCCCTGCCAATCGATGAGCTAACAGTACTGCAGACAGACTGCTCTTCCAACTTCAGCCCATGCTCTGTCTCCATCCCACTGCATCGCTGTGACACCGGGGCAGAGGGTGGAGGCTGTTGATTTTTCTCCAGAGAGCTCTCCATGAGGACAAACAGCACTTTCCTGCTAGGAAACCTAGAAGCTGGAGGGTCTCTACCATCTGAGTGGGGCTCTAGCCAAAACTACGGAGCAAGAAGAGCCTCAAGAGCTCAGGTGCCACAGCCAGGATGGACCCAGGGCATCCCAGCTTCCTGCGCCCAGTTCTCCTGTGGGGGGAATCACACTCCATAGGCTGGTACAGTAGAATCCACTTTGGGGCTGTTCCCCCAGAGCAACAGTCAATGTTTACTCGAGCTTACAGGAGGTGTAATTGGAGCTGAAGGATCACCTATTTTCCTCTAAATGATTCATTCATATTTTCATGAAAATCAATATAATAAGGTTATGAAGCCTGTTTCTAATGGATATCAGAGATAACTTGCCATTTAAAATTTCCCTGCAGGTCAAATCGTTTCTCCAGAGTACATAAAACACACTTCCTCAAATTCATCATGTTAATACTGACTTTGCTCTAATTATCTATAGATGAGAATGTAGAAAATAGCTTTTTTTTTTTTAAAGGGAAGTAGTATTCTACAGTGAAATGGACATATGACCATCTTTCCCAATTAAAGAATTACACACCAAATTTTGCTAGGCTGTCTTGAGGGGAATGGTACTTAGCTACTTAGTACATTATCCAGTTAAACAGTGCAATACATGTTAGTTTGTCTAGCTCTCCAAGAATAGGAAAGAAGTTCATTTTTTTTATTTTATTGATAGTATTTATAAACAAGCAAAAGATGAATAAGGGAGAAGGTTATATGATCTTTTGTGAGTCTATTTATCTATCTATATCTTGAGAATACATAATATTCACGCTACTCCCAGTAACGAGGTAATCTTAAGCCTCAAGATGAATTTTATAGCATGAGTTTGGTGTCTGGATGAGAGAAGACACGATAGCTCAATTTGCTTATTAAGTTCTTGTCAAATGATATGATAAAAAAAAAAGCATTTCTTGAAAAACTTTTAAAATTTGACTCGTAAATATAATATGAATGCACACATACTTGTAGAAAGTTGTGGTTGGGCTGAAGCCAAGAATTCAATCCAAGTCTTCCCCCTGGGTTTCAGGGACCTAAACGTTGGCGCAACCAGTTGGTGTCTGCGGGAACTAGAATCAGGAGCAAGAACTCAGGTACTGTGAAATGGGATGCAGGTGTCTGAACTAGCTTCCTACTTCCTAGGTCCAAGCTTGTGCTGATGTAATGATGCTTTGGGATATGTATACATTGGGTAATGGTCCTCTCAGGAAAATGAGCATATTTATCACCACAAATATAACATGATCTTGTGATGTGACATTCAAAATCCTCTCTTTTAGCTACTTTGAAATAGGTGATACATTACTGTTCACTACAATCACCCTATTGTGTAAGAGGAGATTAAACCCCACTCTCCTTTGTAACTTTCTACCTCTGACCAACATTTCTCCATCCTCCCCTTCCAATAGCTTCTCCAGCATGTTGTAAACAGTTATACTCTCTCCTGTGAGATAAGAAAGGGTGTGCTCTTTGTGTCCCTGTGTCTGATTTACCTCATTGAACGCAACGTTTTCTAGGTTCATCTGTGTTGGTGTAAAAGTCAAGATCTTGCTTTATTTGATGGCTGAATAGCATTCCACTGCTATCAGTTGAATGATGTCTTCCCTCCCCTTCCGCAGCCCATCCATGTGCTGAAGCCCTAACCTCCAGTGCCACTGTGCTTGGAGATGCAGCTTCATCAGTGTTTGTGCTGTTAAACAAGGTCCTAAGAGTGAGTACTAATCTAGCAGTGCCTTTGTTAGAGGAGGAAAGCATGGCAGAGCTCCTTCTCCCTCTATATCGCCCACCTGAGGATGGAGTGAGAACACGACCTTCAGGAAGGCTTGGAGAGAGGCCTCAGCAGGAACCGCATGAGGCACAGCTCGGTCCAGGGACTTCCCAGTCTTCACAATGACAAGAAGGTAAATTTCTGTGTCTTTCACCGTTAAGTGATGTTGCCTGTACAGCTCAAATTAAGACCATCAGCATCCCAAAGAATTGTGGCACTTGAGTTTTACAGATTACTTCTTAGCAATTATTTTTTCAGAAGACTTTTCTTAAATAAAATGATACTTAGGAAGGAATCTCAAAACATTGCTCTAGACAGTATATAAATCTTCTTCCCCTAGGAGTACAATAGGATCCAACCATATATGTCAGTTTGGGAATTGACTTTTGTGTAAGGTGTGTAAGAGAGCAAGTTCTTTTGCACTCAAATATCCAGTTTTCCCAACACCATTTGCTGAAGGGACTTTTTTTTTTCCTCATTGAGTATTCCTGGCGCTCTTGCTGAAGCTCAGTTGACTGCACATGTATGTGTCTATTTCTGAATTAATTATTCTGTACCATTGGTCTATATTTATGTCTTTAGGGTAGTAGTATTCTGTTTGGATTGCTCTAGCTTAGTGATACATTTCAAAATAAAGTTTGAGGCCTCCAGCTTTGTTCTTGTTCAAGCTCATGTTGGCTATCTAGGGCCCCTGCTCAAAAAGCCTTCGCACTTGTCATTCCTCGGGCCTGGAATATTTTTTTCCCCCAGAAAGAAGCTCAATGTCATCTTATGATTATCTACTGAAAATTATCCTTCTAGCCTTTCCCAACATCCCTTCCTTATTATTTTTTCTCCTCATGACTCATTAGCTTCTGTGCAACTTCATTTTGTATTATTATCTCATAATTCCCATTAGAATGTAATTTCCATAAGTGCTTCATTCATTTAGGTAGTCCTAGCACCTACGGTAGGGTCCTGCACCAAGCCGCTCACCAAATATTTATCTTGTGACAGCAGGAATATCTTTAGATATAGCACTGTTTACTATTTCCAGGTTAACATTGACCATCGGAACTTGTATGGTTCTGCTTCAAAAGAACTGCATTATTATCTATTAATTTTAGGTAGGAATTAGTCACTTGTTTAAAGAAAGAGCCCTTTCAACTAACAAGGTTGATTGGCACACTTGAACAAATAATCTGGAAAGGTACTTTAAACATTGCAGTGTTGAAGGCATTTTCATGAGGAGTATTTTGGGTATCTTCTTGTTTGATTGCATGCCTAGCACACACTCATGGTTGGGGTCTACACTTTTGTGTCAAAAGAAGGTTATACATGATTTTGAAATTCTATTTGGAGAAAAATTGTGCAGAAGAGTCTTACTTGGGCCCGGCAGCGTGGCCTAGCAGCTAAAGTCCTCGCCTTGAACACCCAAGGATCCCATATGAGCGCCGGTTCTAATCCCGGCAGCTCCACTTCCCATCCAGCTCCCTGCTTGTGGCTTGGAAAGCAGTCGAGGACGGCCCAAAGCTTTGGGACCCTGCACCCCTGTGGGAGACCCGGAGGAAGTTCCTGGATCCAGGCTTCGGATCGGCATAGTATGGGCCATTGTGTTCACTTGGGGAGTGACTCATCGGATGGAGTGACTCCATCTCTCCTCCTCTCTGTATATCTGACTTTCCAATAACTAACTAACTAACTAACTAACTAAATAAATAAATCTTTAAAAAAAAACCTTTAAAAAAAAAGAAAATGCAAATGTAGTAGCCTACTGTTATTAAAGGGCCACTTGTCTGAGTTTCTTTTGCTCTCTCCTTCTTTCCATTTTCTCTTTCTTCACCATCCCATACTTCGAAGTTTGCTCACGTTTTTAAGATTTTTTTTTCACTTTTATATGATTCTCCCAGATCCACAATTATCAACTGCTCCTGGGGCGACATCTAGAGATTCTGGGAGGAAGAAAATAAGCATCACTGATGGTCCGAAAAGGCAGAAGCTTTTATAAGCCATACTTCCTTCCCAGAGATTATGACTTTCTTATTTGAAAAGTGGATATTTTTGGATATTGGCTTACAGTTATTAATTTCCCAAAGGTTTAATCTGATCAGAATTAGTAAATGATTTACTTGCCATTAAGATATATTAAATAGACAAAATAAATCCAGGTCAGATTCTCATTGGAAATAAAAAAATTGCAATAATTGTATTGCATTGCTCTTAAAAACATAAGCTAAGTCTGATTCTTTTCTGCTACTGGACATGAAAGCTCACACATCAGGCCTCTTTCTGGAGCTAGAGTACGCCTCCTATAGGTCAGGAAACCATTCTGCAGTCCTACTGGTAAATCTATTTTGGAGATGTAACATTATTCTGCTTCTAGCCTCAATGAACTAAGCTCCTGATGCTTTCTCCTTTAAAGACCATAGGAGAAACAACGAGAAGGGCTCCTGAGAGCTGTGTGGCTCGAATCGGATACCAGTTCTTCAATCTCACCAGAGTACAGCATTTCTAGGAATATTACTGTAAGCCAGCCATAAATCATCTTTTCCCTAAAATTCATTTAAAATAGATCACACAGAATTTTAAACAGGGGGTGGCAGTGTTTGAACAGACACACCAGACAGATATCTGTTGCTGTGTTATGGGCACAGTAAGAGCAGGCTTCCCATATGACCTCTTGTATCCAGTGAACAACATATGGTTATAAATGGTCTTTTAACTAGGATGGATGGCCAAAGAGGCTTTGGGACACACATGATTACGGAGTCATGAAAGAGCTCCACACTTCCTTAAAATGGTTTTGTATAGAATCCTGACTACAAATAAGACCATCTTTGAAAAGCTCCATCTTTGAAATGGCCCAACAATGTGATCAATTCTGTCTGCCGACTAGCAGACTGCACTCCTTGCTTGTGTCTGGGCATAAAAGAAGCTCCTCATTCCTACATTCCCCTTTGCAATTAGATCTGGCCACATGACTGCATGGGGTCAGAAATACTGGGAGTCCCTTTCTGAACTGGCCCCCAGCTCTTACTTCATGCTCTTTCCAATGCTTTCTCCTGCCAGCTGGATGCTGTAGGTTCAGAAAATGAAAGGTTATAAAAACAGATGCTGAAGAATCCTGGACTCTGACAGGGCCAGGAGAGTGTCCTTGTCCCCATAAACACCACTCTACAAAGTGACTTGATGAAGAATAAAGCTCATTTTCAACTCATTTAAGGGGTTTATTTGCTTGCACAATAACACTCGATGTGCTGGAGGACAGCAAACTAAACTGGAGAGTATGTTCAACTTTTAAATATTTCACACTTAATCTACTTCTTATCCAGGAGAAATTAGCTATCTCTCTACATTTGGTTTTGATATTATTTCCCCTCCTTGATCTTACTTACACATACTTTTGTTGAGAGATTTTTGATTATCTGTGTTCTTAAGAGGTATTAGAGAAAAGTTTATAGTCACTTCATAAATTTCGTAGTGTATGTAGAGGGCCATTCTAGTTCTGTTCTGCCTTGATGTCAATCAGCAAAGTAATAGATCATCAAGTCAAGCATGTAACTGAAGAACTGTCTCTAATTATTGAATACAGAACCAGGGTTCAGCATAACTCAGCATTTGTATCCATACCTCACTACAGCCAGATTTTAGACCACGCCATGACTACCTTAGTGAGAGTGGGATTTTACAACAAAACAATGGCCCAAATGTGTAAATTTCCAGTGAGATTAATAAAAGTCTATGGGAAAATTCTATAAATATCTCATCCCTCTCCAAATCTAGAACTGTGTGGTTCGTTTGCAATGAAATGACAATTAGGTTGTGTCTGCAGAAGGGGAATGTTGCAGTTGCAGCAGATGCCAGAGGCCATTCGTGGTTTTAACCCACAAAGCCAAATGCCTTTCCAGAGCCAAACGTGCAATCCTACATGAAAGAAAGAGGGTTACTGAGAGCATGGCTCCTGAAACAATGGAGTGGTGCTGATATTGAGTTCTGTCTCGCTGAGATAACTCATTCCTACTTCTGACATAAGTAACCTTTGGTTGATACCTTAAACATCAACCTCAAATGATCAACACATTGTGAAGGTGATGCAGTGGGTCACAGGGAAGAATCATCTATCCATCCCATAAATAAAGGGGCACTTCAAAAAGCTACAGAGAACATGCATTATGGAAAAACCATGCGTGGATTTCAAATCCAGTCACATTCATTGTGACAAGGACACTAATTTGAGATGGTAATAAGGGAAGTAAGGAGAGGGGTGCACAGGATCTCTTTGCATTATGATCTCACAGTTTCCTTGTAAATATAACACTACTTTAAAATAAAATGGTAAAAAAAAAATTGGCACAAAAATAAATCTGCTTTTTAATCCTGTTATCCCCTTAAGTTTTTGAAGTACTCTTGTATTCATCAATTAGTTGCTGTTGGCAGGTTAAGATGGGGGGAGGGGACTGCAATCCACTGAAAATGCAAGTCCTGGAGAAGCTGTACAAAGCTCCTGCTCATACATGGAAATGGGACTTTATTTTCTGCTCAGGATGATCAAACTCATGGAGAATGTATTCACAACTCTTTTGAACTTGGCAAGCTCACAGCCAAAATACATACACAGATGTGTTCTACATACATTAGAACTCTTTCTAATCATTTGAAACTGACAAGTGATGTTGACTAGTGATTCTTCGCTCTGACATTCACTACATTTCAGACACATATTAACTTTTAGTTCAGCAGCAATTAATTTCCCCTTCTTTTAATGCAATGACATCTCTCAAACATTCACATACACTCATCCATTTTGTGCTAATCACTCATTGTCTAGTCGGATTAAAATATGCAACTTTGTCCTTTTTTTTTTTTTTACTTTCCTTTTAAAGGGAATTTACTTTGTACTATCTTGGTTCCCATTTTATTTCCCACTTAGATTCCTCTTAAAGAGTGACTTATGTTTTTTTTAATGAGGAGGCCACAATGGTACACGGAGCTCCAAGGACAGCGTAAACAAAGCCATCCGAAATAAGTCAGCTGTTTGAGCCGTACAGGGTTTCTCTTACTGGCTATAGATGGTCATGCCAGAACCCTCAGATTTAGTGTTTCCTAATAGCTAGTGTAACTGCTTTGATTCCTGGCCTGTAAAATAGTACTGCACTGTGCCACCACAGTACACATCTATAAAAGAGCCTCCATCTTGTGCCTGCTTTATGTAAAATGAATACCGGCAGTGGATCCCTTCATTTTAAACATGCCTATTTATGTTTTCAAGCTGTTCTTCCTCTGCTCTTCTTTCCTACATTCAATGAAATTTCAAAAGAATGGTTGTCAATTTTTAGACTTCGGTTGCGAACACAAACAAACCCAAATATGATTACATATGTTGCTGACTTTTGAAATTCAATTCTGACTAAATTGCGAAAATAGCCCTTGAGGATTTCAGAACAGAAATCATGATATCTGAGCTTTCATAAGCACCGAGTGTAAGTAACGTTTTTGCTTTTTATATATCAGTAGGAATTTTTAAATCTTTAAACATGATTGCTTTATCCTCTTTTTTCTGTACCATCAGAAGTGAAATTTAAATTTGCCACAAAAGGAAAAATTTCCAAACTGTGTTTATTCTTATTCTCTTTGATTCCTTATACATAGCTCGTCCTATAGACTTGCAATATTTGAATCCCATGCATGCCACCGATCCCTCTCATGTATGACCTCTTGAATTGAGGTCTAATGGTTATCACATGATAACCATCTCCGCAGGTGACTGGGTGGTTGACCATTTGCCACATTCCAGAGCTCTATCTGCGCCTGTTTTTGTCAAATAACCTGTCCTGGGAGAGACAACAGCATTCTACAAATGCCTTTCGCTCCTGAGAATCTCACATTGCCCACAACAGAGTCCTTGTCAATGGAATTCACAGGGACCCGGGGCAACAGCTAGGGTTGGGGAGTAGATGCTTATCCCCTTTTGCCAAAGAGAAGTCTAAGGCTGAGGAAGGAGAACGATGATATTCTCAGATTATGTGGTCAGATTAGGACTCATCTCAAAACCTTTTGCTCTCTCGACCAAAGTTTTAACTGGAGGAATCACTCATTTTAATTTCATAAGCATTGAAATAAAGACATATTCTTCTTTTAATGTCCCTCATTATAACTTACTGAGATACTATCCAGCTAAGCACAGTGTTCACCATCTTTTAGCAGAGCATCATGCTTAGCTGAAATGATTGGGCATGTTGACATGTCTCTAAAGAACAAGATGGGAAAAAAAAAAGAACTGAAAGAGATTACAGCAGGAAGCTTTTACTGCGGTCATGTTGTTACCCATTCCCTAAAATATTGCACCACAGTGTATGTTCACGGGGTAATGACATACAAAGAAACAACAGCAAACAGCCATGCAGTTACACTTATTGAAACACATCGCAAACCAGCTCTACAAGACAAAGAGATCATCACTTCAAATTTGAAAGAATATCTGAGGGGAAAAATGTGTTCTTTAATACAAAGAAGGAATGGCCCTGGGTCGAGAATGGGGAGCCCTGCTTTTGAGATCTCACTCTGTCATTAGCAGTTGTGGTTTTGACAAGTCTCTTGGCTTCTCTGGGACTTTGCTTCTTCATTGGTGAAATACCAGACACTTACTGCCAGTCATTCTCTGTTACTGCTCTGCACATCACTTTAGAGAAGTTTGTATGGATTCTTGGGTTTCATTTTGGCTCTCCTCAGTTAGCAGATTGGGTTCATGACCCAGGAATCCATATTTTTGGAAGAGCTGTTCTTGTGATGTGATGTGTTGTCAACTGGAGAGCAACAGACTTGACTCCAGCCTCCCTATTCCTGATACAAAATGCACAGCACTGAGCTCCCCTCCCAGCCTCTCTGCTATACCCGCTCAGTGGGGAGGAGGGTGGCTCTCTGAGCCACAATTGATCCCAGCCAGATGAAAACATCAGCCTCTTTGTTGGTGACCCTGTAGGCAGGTGCTAGGCTTCTACAAATCATTTTGATATTGGGATGCTGTTTATAGCTGAATGGAAAAAAAAAAGCAGAAAAGGGAAGACATTTTAGAGGTAGAGAGGAAAGAAAGGAAGCAAGGAAGAAAAGGACAACCATTTGAGGTGATGGAAAATAGAGATATGGCGCTTCCTTGTCTGTAAAGATTAAAATGCTTTTCATGGGATTCGAAAAAGCTGGCCACAGCTCTCATACTGAGCCTTCTGCAGACACTTTTGCTCAGATTGTTTGGGGTGTATTATACAGATGGTAACATTTTTGGCCAGGGTTCGCTGATTTCTGCTTCCTGAAATCTTTCTCCTTTACAACTCAACTTGTAATTACTAATAGATCACCAATTTTTCCAGTTGTAATTCCAAACATCTTATTGAAGTCTTCAAAAAGCCTTATCTCAGGATGGTTGACTCATTCCTCTCCTTATTAACCACCCCTCTTCAGCTATGTGAGTTTAGGGACCACTTATTTGAATGATTATAATAAAATTAACATTTACACTGAGCTTTACAATTTACCAAATGTTTCCCATCTATTATTTTATTTGCTCTTTATAACACCTCTGTGAAATAGCAATTATTGTCCCACCATTTTATAGGTAATTAAACTTTAAGCAGGAATATATCAGAGGCCGGCTAATGATGGAGCTGAGATTTGAACCTACAGACCATGAATTCAAATCTTTTGATCTTCCTACACTGCTTAATAAAGCAGTGGGAGATGACAGGTTTAAACAAATGGACATAAAATGATGAAGAAATGAATGACAAGCAACAGCAGTCAGCACAGAGCTGGAAAGGTAACAACTGTGTTTGGGGAAAAATCGGTGTTTGCATCTTGAATCTGCTGCTGGCTAATGCATCGGTATGCACTTCTGTTTCCTTATTATCACATATACAAATAATATTGCCCTCATAAAGCAGTGTGTGTGTGTGTGTGTGTGTGTGTGTGTGTACCTCATGGTGTATGTTTCCTTAGTTTATGTAACAGGCAGTCTTTCTATATTAATTGTATCTGATTTCTATATGGATACCATCCTATACATTGATTGTGGAGAATTCCACCTTCTCTCATCCTCACTGAACCACTGTGCAGTCCAAAATGCAGGCAAGAATGTTACAGTTGCCCAAGTTAGAAATTTTATTCTGTTGCCTATCAGCCACGTGTGTTTGTCTCACTGTCTCTCCATGCATCAATCTCTTTACGGAGGACACATTATGGAGAACACTGTCCTGCCTAGGAAAGTACCGTGTGACCCAGCTATTTTTCCTGTTCTGTGGACGTACGGTAGCAGAAGATGCTCTCAGCACAAGCAAATACTATTTGGGCTTCTCAAAACAGGAGCAAGTTACATTGAGTCTGATCATTTCTATTTGGATTCTAAGATGCTAGTAACTCAATGAGCACATGGAAATATATAAGAACTCATATGAAGAAATGAAAAAGTAAGGTTGAGCACTTTGTATTTAAACACAATGAAATATCACCTCTTGCGTATTTATGAAGTAAGAAAAAAATTCAAATTTTGTTAAGAAGCTTAGATGTCTACCTTTAAATGATGCTTTCACTCAAAATAACAACAAAAAAATTTTAAAAAACCTGCATCTATCTTTCCCAGGCTTATTGTTAAACACACACACAAAACTGGAGACAAAAAGGCATCAGATGTTAAAAACTGCTCCATGAGTCAAAGTTATGCCTCTTCAATACTGCATAAAGATTCTACTTCACTTGAGAAATTTGACCACATTTCCAAATAGTGAAAAATTATTAAAACAAAGATACATATGATTAATAAGGCTCAAAATATCAACCAGACTTTTGCTGTCTCTCTCATTGCACGGTTTCAGATACGGTGTGAGGTAAGGGCAAAGTTACTTGTGGGTTTAAAATGGCAAGCCATATGAGTCCAGCATCCTTTGGAATATCTGGAAATCTGAGCTATTTACTGCCTAGACATGATGCTAAGATGACTTCAGAAAGGTTATCTCTGGAATGCTGGAGATTGAGTTGCATCTAGAAGGCCAGGTAGTCCTGTTACCAAAATAAATTCTGCTTAAGCAATGGCAAACATGGGAAAGAAACCAAAGAAGGCAGCTTTTCACCATCTCTCAGCTTGGAACTCTGTGGAGTAAAAGTGAAATTGGCCAAACACTTCAATGTGAAGTTTCAGCATTGAAATTCACCTCTGTGGCTCGAAGGACAGGGCTCTGGCTGCTGTGTGTTAATGGAGCTCTGCCTCCTCTGGTTGTTTCCACCCTCAGGGGAGGTCCCTGAAAGTGTGGACTGTTACCATTCATACCTTTGGCAATACAGTTCCCTTGGCTGACACACTTCTGCAGTGGAGAGCTCACTATTTGTCAAACTCTCCTCGGCACTGCTCTCTGCTAGTGAATTCCAGGATGGAGTTGAAAGTCAAACCCTAGTGGCTCCTCAAAGTGATCTTGCCCAGGAATCCCTCACTGAAGTGATTTGCAGTGCCCATGGCATCCAGTAGCACCTACTCTTTAGGCCATTCATCTAGGGCAGAACCAAAGCAAATGATCATAAGACTAAGGGGTATATTATTCTTAGCATTTAATATCCACTTCTTGTTTGTTTTTATGTTTTTTATTACCATGATGAGTACAGAAACCAAATGCGAATTAGTGTCCCAAAGTCTTCTACCAGTGTATACATTCGTTGGGTTTAGGATTCAGACCTAGATTGGAATAGACCCTGTTTCTTGCTAGCCATTGGTCCTCAAGTAAAGCTATTTGGTCTCTTCAAACCCCAATTGCCACATTAGTTGAAAAAGATTATAAAGCACACCTATGGGAAGCCAAACTGAGTTAATGAAATTAAAGCACTACGAGTTTTGAAAGCAGTACATGCTTAGTAAGTTATTGCCCTGTTTGTTCTCCTATCTTCAAATATATTGACATTTCCCACATACTGCCTTGATATTTTAATCATATGGACTTAATTCGACCACTGCATGTGTGTGGGCGACTAGGTATCACAGCCAACTCTTTCAGTTATTAAGAAATAACAGCTATGACACAACCTTTTAGTTCGGGGAGTCTAGCTATGGTGATAATCCTGGTTTGCAAAGAGAATCAACTAGAGTCTCACTGAAAATCCCACTTAAGTGATGTATTCCAAGCGATGTCTGGGAATGACATGGCAGGTTCATCCAGAAACGACGAAACCAAATTGACAGAGTTAGGACTTCATTTATTTACTTCCTGAAGATTTCCTACTTTTTTAGAAACTGGGAATGTGGCATATGTTATGAATGAATAGCACAGGTCCATGAATCACTAGGCTTTTGGAGAAAGACTTAGCAATCTTGCTGGTGAATTCACCCAATGGTCCAACAGTTAAGCCAAGTTTAGGGTTCCAGCAGGTGCAGAATCTGCTTTAGACCCTAGAGTAGGTGGCTTCTGCTCAGATTATTCCCATAAAAGCCTATACCTGTAGCAGAGGGTTTTAAATTTTAGGGGTTCAAGATTCCTTTGATAATTAGAGGACTTGTAAATCTTTAGAAATATAAGATTCCAAAAAATTGTTTTTTTCTTTCCCTTCTCCCTGATCCCCTCCCACCCCACTTTGGGCGTAATTTCGGAAAGCTCATTGTGGCATAATGGTTAAGCCCGAAGGCTTCATTGTCAAATAGCTGGCTCAAAAATCATGGCTTTACCTTTCTACAGTTGTATGATCTTCTGCAAGTCATTCAACCTCTTCAAATTTCATTTTGCTCAACTATAAAGTGGGAACAGGAGTACCTATCTGGAGAGATCCACAGGAGATTTCAAGGAGATTAAGCACATGGAGCATGTAGCACACTGTGTGGTGCAAAAATTTACTGGCAAGAATGTATTAGCATTTTAAGGGAGTTCTAGATCCCTGCAGCTTATTTGCAAATAGCAGATGAATAATGTCTCTTATGAAAACAAGACAAAGTTCAAACCAATGACGGGCAATTCTCCAACTACAAAAACAAGATTCTATCGAAGTTAAATAATTACCAACAAAGAAGCATTCAGCTAGTGGGTAGGTCTGCCATCCTACCTGGCCCTGAGCAAGCAGGACAATAAACCCTGAAACCTCTCCAGTTTTTCATTTTCCTAAGGGACAGGATTTGTGCCACTTGCTGCAACAGCCTGCACCAGCACCAGCTGAGAACTTGGCAGCCACAGCTGCTTTTTGCACTTGACTGAGAAGGAAAAGAGTTCCTTGGCTGCCTGAACCTTATAAGGCTGTGGTACTTTTCTGGCATGTTCTTTACAAGGTTCTAGGTGTAAAAAACACCACCTATAAGTTCTAACAAGAGCATAGCTTTATGTCCCACATAAGGTGCTGAAACACAAAAAGGCCTCAATAAATGCTGTCCCTTTCTATAAATCAGGAAGGAGGGGAACTTGGCCCGGACAGTCAGAGCTCTGGGAGAAAATCCAGTGACACTCAGGAGACCACATCATGTGGTTTTACTAAATATGACTTGAAAGAAATAGGCCTTGAAGAAAGCTCTCTCTATATCTCTCTCTCTCTCTTACCCATCCCTCCCCCCTCTCAAGATAATCCACAGGCTTTTTCTAGTGTGGTATTTTCCTTTTAGGCTTTTGACTTGGCTTCAAGGTACTCTATTTTAGTTAAAGTAGATTTTTAAACCAAATCAGTACATTTTGAAATCACTGGCTTGTTTACAGCTAGCAATTTTAAAGACTTTTTTTTAATAATCTATATTTGAAAGAGTAAGAGAGAGGGCATTGGATAGTAAGAGAGGGAAAGACAGAAAGAAAGAGACAGAGAGATCTTGCCTCCACGAGGTGACTTCTCTAATGCCTGTAATAGATTAGCCTGGCTCAGGTCAAATCCAGGAGCCAAAAACTCAGTCTGGGCTTGCAGTGACCCAAGCACTTCAGCCACCACCTGCTACCTCCCAGCACCTGCAACAGTAGGAAACTGGAATGAAGTCAAGATTGAAACCAGGCATTCGGATACAGGATGTGAGAATCCAAAATAGCATCTTTACAACTGCACCGATGACTGTTCATAGATATATTAATCTTTAGTAGGAACTAGCCACTAATTGAGTAGTTCTAGAAAGTTCTATATAACATTATTTTGCTTCAGAAAGACCATCCCAGTAAATGAGTGAATAGAGTAACTTTAATATATGCATTTCATTATTCCCAACACCTAGCGCAGTTCTGACACTGGAAATAGGAACTTAATAACTACTCACTGAATGAACTTGCTGCTTATGGACTTGATGCCCACTTTTTAAAAGCCCTTCTTTCTCTCTTACAGTCATTTGCCAAGATGACAAGCACAACAAGCAGAGACATCCAATATGTGTTCTCTTAGAAAGCATGCAGTTTATTTGCTTACAGATGTGTTAATTCACAAGAAACATGATATTGTAGACATTAAAGAAATGGATACTCTTCCAAAAGGGATGTCCCATAAATGTTGTCATGACCAAACTGGAAGAGTCTACCATGTTGCCCGTCATGGATTTGGCATTGTTGTTAGCTAACAAGAGTCAGAGCCTCACTGAGAGGATCCATGTGCGTATTTAACACTCTGAGAACTGAGACACCTTCCTGAAACATGTCACGAAAAATGCTCAGAAAAAGAAGGAAGCCAAAGATCAAAGGACCTGGGTACAACTAAGGTGCCCGCCTGCTCCACCCAGAGCAGCTCACTTTGTCAGAACCAACTGCTTTCAATCTTAACTCCATTTTTACAGAAATGGCAGGGGGAAGAGGATGAGAAAAATATGAAGGATTCCTAAGTAAACAGATGTTAGTCATAACAGCAGAGACAATGGGACAAGTTAGAACCGGAAATCCACCAAAACTGTCAACATCTGAAATCAGACAATTCCATCTTCGCCATAGGAATAATGACGTCATTGGAGAATCAAGATGGCAGAACTGGGTAAGGACATGTTTAAACGGACTGAGAAACATTAACCAGTATGAAGCAGAGAGGGCCCATGTCAGGAATAATGACGTCACCAAGGCAAACAACAACAGGCGTAGTAAGAGTTAGCATCTACCGAAGCCTTGCTACCTGCTAAGGACTGCATTAAATCTTTCTGCTTGACATATTTCCTTCACTCTTCATAATAACTGCAGGCAGACGGGGACTGACACTTCCTTCAGTGGAACTGAAGTGGAGAGCAATTGCTCGAGTTACAGACGGGTGCAATGTTAGTGTCAAAACATTCAAGTCACAGTTCATCACCATCGTCCTGTATTTCTCATCGAGTGACCTTACCGCTCGCCTCAGAGTTCACTGGGGTGCTTGTTAATGAAGAATGGCTTTCAGGACATGTGTTGTGGCAGAGTGCATTAAGCTACACTTTGCACTGAGAGCGCCTGATATGGGAGTGCCGGTTTGAGTCCTCATGGTTTTTCTGACTTAGCTCCCTGCTAGTATGCCTGGGAAGTAGCAGATAATGCCCCAATTACTTGCTTTGTCACTCATGTGGGAGACCCAGCTGGGTCCTTGGATTCCGCCCTGCCCAGCTTCAGCTGTTCCAATCTTCCAAGGAGTGAACCACTAGGAGGAGGATCTCTCTCTAGCTCTCTCCCTTAAAATCAATAAATATTTTAAAAACAAGATTTGTTCCTACAGTAAAATGCCTTTCAGTGGATTACGGTATGTTTTTACAAATACTTGGCAATACGCTTTTATTGGGAGGCTTATAAACATTTAGAGTCTGTGACCCAGTAACAGTATTGGTTTAAGTAATTACCCAGACTTTTTTTTTTTTTTTTACCAAAAAGTTCTCCATGAAGTATCATTTATAATAGAGAACAGGAAAAAAAAAAAAACCCAACACAAATTCCGAGAAGGAAATAAAGGCTACATAAATCATTTAAATAATGGATTTCTATGCCATCAGAGGAAGAACAAATCTGCCTAGAATCCTAAATGACATGGAGCAACACTAATGAAAAAACGTCCAGTGAACAACGGAGCATGAAAAATAGCAGAACTAGTCCACTCTTCATGTGGCAAAGAGCCAAAACACACACACAGGAGCCTGCAGTGCACTTTAATGACGATGTACCAATTTCATGACAGTAATAAAGCAGACCTACTTTATCCTTTGGTTATTTTATTTTAGCTGAATACTCAATAAATGATAGGAGACATTCAGCATTTTATTGTAAAACAGACTTTATATTAGATGATTGTGTCTAACTATAGGCTAACGTCAGTGTGCTGAAAATATTTAATCTAAGTGAGGTTAAGTTATGATATTTGGTAAGCTGGGTATATTAAATGCATTTTTTTGCCTTACAATATGTTCAACTTATTATAGTTTGAAAAAAATCTGTAAAAGACAATGAAAAATGTGATAGTCGACTTCTCTGATATAATTTTTTCACATACTATTTATAGTTACAGACAAAACTGGAATATATTTATATGTGTGCACATATGTACACATTTTTTATTTGTAAGTTCTTCAGAATTTTTGTGGAAATGGAATTTTCAAAAGTTTATGATGGTGCAAAAAAGTTTGAAAACCTACACATAGGTCTTTTTTTCACAATGTGCACTTTCTAATAAATTTTTAGAGATTTCTTGGATGCATATATTTCAATATTTTTTCACCATAAATAAAAGTAACTTTCACTCTATTTCCTATGACTGTTTTGCATCCATACCTGTCAGTATGTGTGTCTGTGTTGTGTGCCTGCTCATCTGTGTTATTTGTGGTTTAGGTGTGTATACCCAGGGAAGCTGGCAGGATATAAGCCAACCAATTATTAATGGTCGTCACCTTTGGATATTGCCGTGATAGGTTAGTTCTAACATTTACATTTCCTGAGTTCAACAATTAACCTTTCGTGAGGGTGTCTTCCAAAAAAGGTCATGGCAATGAATACTGTGGAAAAGCTGTGCATGCATTTCAATTTTTTTTTGCATCAAATTAAAACAGTTTTTTTTTTCAATTTTACTTTTCTGCAAATTTTTTGAAATCTCCTCATACATTTTGCACTTGGTAAAACATGTGTTATTACAAAATAATTCAGCGAGCAACCAGTTTTGGAAATACACTCATCATGGTCCAAGAGACATGTCTGTGATATGTTTCTTAGTAACAAAGAGGTCCCACCAATGTTCTCACTGGCACTAAATCTGGCGATAATTGTACTGCCAGAGGGGCACCGATGCCATAATTATGAGCGTGGGTACATGGAACATTTTGGAAGTGGCAGGGAATGTCAGCTTTCACCAAAATAATGGCCAGGCGTATGTGTGTGTTTGCCTAAAATGGCAAATACCATAGCTGTAACTGGATATGGCAAATAAATGTTCAAAGGATCCCTAAATAAGCAATGTCACATAAGACTGCGTGCAGCATATTTTTCATTCTGGGAGCCATGTCAGGCTCACAGACATGAAGGCAGCCAGGAAACTATTATCTGTTTACCTCTAATTTATTTTTTTTATAACTGTACAAGCCAGCAATGATACAAAATATTTTTCTTCAGTGAAAAACAAACCAGCTAAAAAGTCTCTGAGTTTTGGAAAAATCTTGGCAGACAAAAGCTTTTTTTTTTTCCATGCAGTTGTCAAATCTAGCCTCAGGAATCGTTATTTTCCATAGAATGTGTGTCAGTGTGTGTGTATATGTACTGGAATGTCTGATTCTGTCTTGCCAATAGCTCTATGCCTTTGATTAGATTTCCTAGTCTTGCTACATCTTCTTTTTTTTTTTTTTTTTGTCATGTACCTGGGCAGGAAGGATTATGCCATAGAGATTCCTGGGAATTGGGGTGAGAAAATGTCATTAAAATTTAGTGTACAACCCAGGCACCTTGTAAACGCTTCATTCTCCTGCCAAATCAATAAAAATGATTTTAACCTTCTCCAAAGTTTTCCAAAAATGCAGGACTATAGTCAAACAACTCGCTGGCTTTATGTGTGTGTGTGTGTGTGTGTGTAAAGGAGATAAATATGCTAGCTTCAAACCTGGAAAAATAACCAGCAGTCGTTTCAACAACAGGAACTAAACCCTTGGGAAGCATTCAAGGTCCCTCTTGGTCCCTGGACAGTTCCCTACAGGTGAAGACGCTCACTGGGGAAATACAGAATATTCCCACAGTGTCACCTCCGCCTGATCAACACAGTGGCATCTACTTAGAACGGTACCACAATTATTTCTTCTAGACTATTAAAACACAGTTCCCAGGAATTCCTTCAAAGTCCCTGGCAATAAACATATTTCAACCTCCATTTTGCTCTACTTGTAGTCTTTGTGTGTGATTACGTTATAAAACTGAGCTTGACATGACAGGTGATATTTACAGATAACAGGAGCAAGCCTGCACAGAGTGATGTTAAATTCCTTTCCTCGCTTTCTTAATAAAGATCACACAAATGTCTAAACAGAAATATGTGCCCATTCATTAGTTCATCCATCTCTGACTGAATAGTAGCAGGGTATTTATTTCATAAGTTTAATCAAACTGATCTTAAATCTGATATGAAAACCTATCATTACATGGGAACTCTATTGATTTTGAGTAATACTTTCAGCCACAATGACTAAAGATTCAATAATTTTGTGTAGTTTCTATTACTGGAAGAAGAGTGAGGATGCATAGAAATCTTTTACAGGAGTGTTCTTCCTTGAAAAGGCGGCTGGATCTGCCTACATGTCAACCTGTTCATAAAATGGAAATGTAAGCATGCAATACACATATTCCACAATTTGGAATGATGATCTTACTTTTTTTTGTTGTTCTAGATGCTTCTGTTTATTCAGAAAAGGTGAGCCTATTTTACTTCTTTGTATGAATTATAAATGAAATGCTTATCACATTCAAATATGTATGTTTTCTATCATGGTTTCTATCATGGTATATGCACATATTATACACCACAAATAAAATGACCTCTTGTAAAAGTGATTCCAGTTATAATCCGTTTGCCTCTATGATGTATCTTGTCTATAAACCACCCACTTCCACAGACATTTCTGCTCTTGCACCATTGTGATACGGCTCCTTAAATAATCTTATAGAGTGAGTCCAATTTCATTACAACAGGAACCACGAGCGAACTGAAATGAATACCTTCAACATGAAACTAAGTCAATTAATTACTGCAAAATCACTTGACATAAAAATATTTATTCCACAGCTCTACTAACTGAACCAACATGTGATAGGCAAGACGTACACTAAAATGTATACACTGAAAATGTACATCTTCTGAGCTATGGCATTGTTATTATCATTTTTAAAGATTTATTTTTTTATTGCAAAGGCAGATCTATAGAGAGAAAGATCTTCCATCTGCTGGTTTACTCCCCAAGTGACAGCAATGGTCAGAGCTGAGCAGATATGAAGCTAGAAGCCAGGAGCCTCTTCTGGGTCTCCCACATGGGTGCAGGGTCCTAAGGCTTTGGGCTATCTTTTCCAGGCCACAAGCAGGGAGCTGGAAGGGATGCAGAGCAGCCAGGACACGAACAAGCACCCATATGGGATCCTGGTGGATGTAAGGTGAGGATTTAGCCACTAGGCTATTGTACCAGGCCCAGAATTATTTTTAATGTATATGGGTACTAGCTTGTATTTGTATTTGCTGAGCACAGCTTAGAGAAATATGAGGTTTTGCCCATGTTCACTCAAGGCTAAAGGTAATTTCAGCTTTTTGGAACCCTAATAATTGGTCCTACAGGAAAGGTAGAATTGAAATGGCTTGGCTGAGTCGAACACAAAGATTCTTTAAATTGATAAACTTTGTTGGATAATTGCTTCTTGGTGGCTTTTACTGGCACACATACTTTTAGATGTTATTGATAAAGAATTCCCTTGATTATACATTGGGCACTTGGAGAGAAAAAAAAACTATTGAACAGGGACATGACACTCTACAAGTTCTATTGATGTTAGCAAATGGGATACAAAGAATAAAAGGGTTCAAAAGGAAAAAAATATATAGATAAATGTACTAACTAAAAATACAATTTTATTTATTTGAAAGAACTACAGAGAAAACAGGAGAGGGGCAGCGAGTACCTTCAACCTACTTGTTCATTCCCTAAGTAGCTACAACATCCAAGGCTGAGCAAGGTAGAGGCCAGGTGCAGGGCCCAAGCATCTGTGCCCTCTTCCATGGGCAGCTGTATTGGAAGTGAAACAGCCAGGACATGAACCAGCACCCACATGGGATACTAGTATTACAGGCAGCGGCCTGACCTGCTACATCATGATGTCGGCTCCAATAATTGCAACAGTTTTAATACAGTATATTTCTATAAAACTGCAAATACTCTTCACTCAGTCCATTTAATTTATTGGTAGTTACTGTGATGCGATTGTTATAATTTTTACCTGACAAGTATACACACAAAGAATGATATGTAAAATTTTCTATGCAAAATTGTCTCAGGATATTAATTGAGTATAAAATAAACTTATATCTGTAAATTCCAAACAGATCAGAGAAGTAAGAAAATCAATTCACAAATATTAATCTATTATTTGGGAAAAATGCTTCATATTGTTAAAGCTACGGAACAGGTTACAAAAAAAAATTGGTTTTGAGTATACAAAATCACAAGAAAAGGGAACTAAAAACTGGGATATGTTTTAATTACAGAAAACACGACATGGAAGTTCTATATTTAACATGTAAAGAGTCTTTATGTAACCACAAGAACAAAAGAGCTGAGAGGCAGCTCATAAATGTAAGAAAAACCTATTTGTCCATACACAGTAGTTCTCCAAAAATGCTAACTAAGGCAATATTACAATATTACTTTAAACTAATATGTGAATAAAGGTTGTTTTTTATTATCAAAATGCATAATGGTATTGCTTGGAGTGTAACTCGTACAACATTTGATAAATATTTACAAATGTAGAAATAGTCTTAAAATATTCCCAACCCTTGACATAGTTATCTGGCTAAGAAAATAGTTAAAGGCAATACAAGTCAGGTCAAAGATGTTCCCTGTTGATATTTCTATATCATTTGGCCATGTTACAAGTCATGTAAATGGATGCTTAAGTTGGGAAATATTTTCAAAGTGGAATATTTTGCAGAAATTCAAATCATGTTTGAAATAGCATCCGATGATGCAGGGTAATATTAATAAAATATTAAATTTTTTAAAAGTTGAAATTAAAACTACAATCTAAACTATTGCTAATAATAGTATAATTGTTTAGAAAGTGGCAGAAAATCAGTTAAGGTTATTTTAGGGATTTTTTTTGAGATTATGAACAATTTAATGCTTGCATTTTTATTCTTTTGATATTTAAAACTGCCTTTATGATAAAAATGCATTTTAATAAAAGGAGAAATACAGGAGTCAATTTTGCTTGAGTACAAACAACTCTGTAGATAGAATAAGAACTTAGTGATGTTTTCCTATATCAAAAAATATAAAAATAAAGGAATCTTTAGAATATGTAGTTAGAATCTATGAAATATTTATATATTTCCTACTTGATTTAAGGGGTTAGCCACTACTATGCTGTTCTTTTTTCTTTGAGGGTTTTTATTTATTTATTTTAATTTATTTATTTTTATTTGAAAGGCAGAGTGAAGGAGAGACAGATATTCCATTCACTGCTTCATTCTCCAAATGGCTGCAATGACCATAGTCCAGCCAGTCCAAAGCCAAGAGCTTCTTCCAGGTCTATCACAAAATATGCTGTTCTTTACATAAAAATTACATAAAGGAGTTGCCTGGGTTGGAGTCCTCTGTGTGTGACAGTGTACAGATGAATCTTTGTGAAAGCCTCAGCCTCAATAAGCAGGTGTCAATGCTGTTCCTTACTTCCATTTCATTTCCTAGTGACCAAATAATGACCGATGTTGACGGTTCGTATCCTCTAGATTTTACATTGGAAAGTGAGAGCTTGCAATGGACAATGTCAAATCCAGAAAAAGTGGCCAGTGTTGTGGTGTAGTGGACTAAACTGCTGCTATGACACCAACAGCCAAGATGGGAGCCCCAGTACAAGTCCCAGCTGCTCAGTTTCCAATGCAGCTTCTTTGCTAACCAGCCTAGGCAAGGAGCAGAAGATGGTCCAAGGGACCTGGCCCTAGAGTGCTCATGAGACACATAGATGGAATTTCTGGTTCCTGGGTTTGGCATGGCCCAGTCCTGTGTCTGACAGTCATTTGGGGGAGCAGCAGATAGAAGATTCTTCCTTTACTCTTCTCTTCCCTTTCTTCCCTTCCCCCTTTCTTTCTCTCTCTCCTCTCATCTCCCCTCTCCTCTCTCCCTTCTCACTCCCTGCCTTCTACTCACTTTCCTTTCAAATAAATAAATATTTTAATAAGCCAAGAAGAAGCAGATACCAAGTGGAACTCCCACCATTACTTTCTCCCCCGAGGCCTGAGCTCCCCAGCACAGCAAATACGCATGGCACAATTTTCCTGCCATGCTCCTTAGTGACTGCATTAAGTTCGTATCAGTACAGTCACATTGTCTAATCACATGACACAGAAAAATATAAAAGGATCTTATCCTTTTTTTTTTTTTTTGGAAGGAGGGAAGAGAAACTAGGCAATGGTAAAGCTTTTATAACACAAAATTCTTTGTGTACTGTTGACATGTCGAAAAAGGCATATCAATTGTCATGGGGTCTTCTAAAGAAAAAAGTAGTCGAGCCTGGCACAATAGCCTAGTGGCTAAATCCTTGCCTTGCAACTGCTGGCATCCCACGAGGGCATTAGTTCCTATCCCGGCTGCTCCACTTCCCTTCCAGCTGCTTGCTGTGGCCTGGGAAAGTGGTAAAGGATTGCCTAAGGCCTTGGGACCCTGCACCCACATGGAAGATGTGGAAGAGGCTTCTGGCTTCTGATCTGCTCAGCTCCAGCCCAGGTGGCCACTTGGCGAGTGAGCCAGCAGACAGAAGACCTTTCTGTCTTTCCTTCTCTACAAATCTAACTTTCCAATAAAAATAAAAATAAGTCTTAAAAAAAATGGTTGTACCAATGGGAAAATATATCACAACTTGAACAGTACATGAAGTGTATCTAGTACTGGTTCTGGTGCCATTTGAACTAATTCCATTCCTCAACCCATCTTTATCTGCAAACAGCTTCACAGGTTTCAGAGTAATGCTTAATGAATACGGGAGTAAATGCATGAGTGAACAAACTAGTGAGGTAAATGAATGCTGACTCTTCGTTCTGACTGAATAAGGCAAAAGCAGAAGAAGGAGAAGAAGAAGGGGAGGAGGAGGAGAAAGAAATAATCAGAATTGAATGGCGTATTTCTCACGTCATCCACATAGGTTTGGACTTAACAGACAGAAAAATCCAGCTGACACAGTTGATTAGTTGATGTTCAAACCCACCCAAGGTCATTGCAGAACTACATGATGGAGTCACCAACCCACAGTGCTTAGGGAGCGCATCAGACACTTTGGGACCCCCGATTGCCCAGCCCCACCTGCGAACCCCCACACCGTTCACTTGGACTTGCTACACTGTCCTGTTTCTCAAGTCTGTGGTTTACCAGGATCTTCTTGGTGCCTTTTATTCACCCCTAAGCCTATGATATGGACTGATTGAAGTAACACATTTGAGACACAATTTTAGAGCAAGAACTAAGCAACAGCTGCTTTTGAAATGACACGTTGGCTCTTACAGATAGGAAAGGTAGTCATTCAGTGTGCATTCTGATAACAGAAAACGGCGTCAATCATGGCAAATGGCAGGAACAAGAGGGGTTTGTGGAGCTCCCAGAACTCACAGAGAGGGGTGACTGGGGCAGAGCACAGGTCAAGACGTCTCTGGCCTGACCACCGTTTGCCCGATGAGCATGAGGAACATCCATTTTGGCCTTTTGATACTAATGAATCATCTTTTCTATGGAAAACTTCAACAGCGCACATTATAAAAATATCCTCATCGCAGTTCCCTCCAACCTCAGATTTCCAAGCCCTTAAGCCACCTCTGCTAAAGCTAGCACCTTTTACCTCGAGGACACATACAGAAAAAACCAGGGAGACATACTTATGCATTTGTATTTACACATCCATTAATAAACAATGGGGAATATTGCATTTCTATGTCTTCACATAAAAAGGCATGATGTGATTAAATGAACACTTCTGTAACTCTTCAACAGAATAGCTTTCTGCAATTAAAAAGGACCAGTGAAAAAGTAAACCAAAAATATCATATGTTCCATAATTCCACTACTTAGTATATATTGCAGCACAGACCTAAAAATGCATACCCATATTTTTTTTAGCAAATGTTCATAAAAGTATAATTCAAGACAGTCAAAAGTAAAACCACCTAAATTTCCATCAAACAGTGAAATAGTGGACAAACTGTATTACATTTGTACACTAGAATTTTATTTGCACACAAAAAGGAGTAAAATCTGACACATGCTTCAACACAGATAAGCCTACTAAGTGACAGAACCCAGTCATAGAAGATAATAACTTATAATTCCATTTATGTGAAATATTTAGAATAACAAAAATATATAGAAGAAATACAAGAAGGTTGGTATTACTGAGGACTGCAAGCAAGACAGAAGAATTGATTGGAGGGGGTTTCTTCTACTTGTGATAAAATGTCTTAAACCACATAAGGAGATCACTGCACAACTACATCTTTGTATTAAAAAAATCAATGAATCCCACACTTCACTACAGATGAATCATATGGTCAACTACATCTCAATAAAGTTGCCCCAGAAGCAGACAATAAGCTTTTGTCTATATGAACATGCAAGTGAAAAATGCACATTGTGGAAGAATAAACTGTGATGATTAGGCTTCTTTTTTGCTTCTGAGTGAATAGAATTTCCATTCTCAGAATTTGCACGGACATAAACTCTAAGTGATAGCATCAAGAGAACTAACAAATGTGCATATCTGTGAATATGAGCATCAACCTTTCAAATGAAAGCAACAATTGGAGATAGCTCTCTGAGCAGAACCTGAGACATCTTCCTCGTGGATGTATAACGTTCTGTCATTACTACATGAAAGCAGTTCACAACGTTTGCAGAAGCTAAGATTACAAAGATAAGTTTATGGAAAGGGGCTTGAACGGAACGTGGTTGTTAAGATACTTGTGCCTCGCAATGAAATATCAAAGTTGATGCTGTGGCTTCACTCCTGACTGCAGCTTCGTACCAATGCTGACTCTAGCACAGGCAATGTTTGCACATATATTTTTATACTTAACCACAAGAATATAAGAAAATTTTAAAAAGTGAAGCTGCTGCATGAAAGACAGACAAGAACTATGCATATCAGTATTGCTGCAAACAAAGATTTGCAACACTTTGTTTCACATCTTTGTCACACAAATGGTCAAGAATATTATACTTCTTTAGTTTTATGACCTATGATTACTGTAGAATTTACTGTATATGTGGGAAATGGTTATTTTCCCACTCAAATTTTGCTTATAGCCATTGTCTGTATTCCTGCAAAGATCTTTTTAATTTTAACTTGTTAGACTTCTTATTCAATGAAATGCTATGACTTTTACTATAATTTAACTTAAAATGTTACTTCAAAATCGAAGGAAAAAGAGAAAGAGGGCAGGAGTAAGGTAATTTCATTATGTTCTTAGAATCCTATCTGTAAATCATGTTCAATCTGCTAAGATCTAACCACAATAAAAAGTAAATTTAATCATATGTATAAAAAGACCTTTAAAATAATGTATCCAAAGAATACTCCTTACATTTGTTGACAATTGTTGCAAAACCAGAGCAGGGTTTAATTGCAATTACTGAGAAGAAAGCACTTTTTGGACAAAGATTAAGTAAAAGCCTAGAATTTTCCCATTCTCTGCAGATGGCACATTAAAAAAATGATACAACAGGTTCCTTTGAAAAGAATTCAACAAAACCCAATGGTTTATGCTACGTAAGCTCTGGAAGTTGGGAAAGAGAAGCTTCCTTTTAGCAGGCATGAATGTATTTGAATTCATTATGTGGTTTCCCAAACGCTGTCCACAATGAAAATGACCTTTCAGCCTCAAAGTAGGAGTCCCGGGAAAAAGGATAAAGAGAATCTGTTTCCATTAAGATAAACATCAACCACAGAGACCTGCTTATACTATCTGAATTGCAAGAAGGCGAAACCATCATTGTAAAAAAAAAAAAAAAGGAGACCATCAGGGATAGAGGTTAAGTTTGTTAAAATTCAGTTGTGTGAAATTTTAACAGTGCAAGGAGATGTTTTGAGTGTTCAGGGAACTTAGTGCTCTGTTTGGGTGCACTCCTCTCTCCTTCTTCCCCTTGCTCTAGCTCATTCTGGAATTGTTTTAAAGTGATTCTCTGGTTTTCTTGTCATCTCTAAACAGCCAGAACACCCTGTTATTCGTCACGGGCCGGTAGATACTAGCCAACAAATTGCTATGGTAGTGAGAATGAGAATTATAGTTGTATTTCTAGATGACTGTATGATGTTAAAACGATTATAATGGAATATATTTCATATTGCAACCATAATTTATTTTCAGTTGTTATCATCTCATTGTTTTAATCTAATATATTTAATGACGTAGGAAATACTTGAGAACTTGAAGGCTGAGCAGTTTGGTGACTCTGGTAGTGATGTGTCATGAGTTTCCTTTCCTGCGGGCCAGGGTTGTGTTGTCTAATGCTCTCAGAACTCATTCTTAAGCAAGAACGGGAGGTCTTGATGAGGAACGCAACATACGTCATGAGCAGGCATGCCCCTGCTAACACCAGTGCCTGCCTTGGATTCGTGCACCTCTCACAGCTTTCTAGGTTGGGACTCATGTTTACTCTGTCTTTCTGTACCATCTGGTTTGCCACAGCAGGCATTTCCTGCTAAAAGCTGATGGCCAACTGTACATGCTTTCCAGCAATTATTCTGAAGCAGTAGGTATAACCAGTTTTGTTGGTGTTTTACACACATACACCACCTAACCAATTTTATTTTGAATTTCAGATGTAACACTTTGTTCAACTCAATCTCTTATGTGTTCTTTGTACTTGAATCACAATTGGGAACTACTGGATTTCCTTCTATTTTTCTCTATCCATAGGGAAAGGAAGACACCCATGCATGTCTAAAACCTGGCACAGAAAATAAACTAAATAGAAATTTGTACATATAAAAACTAACTTACACAAAGCTACAGAAATTTGTTGAAATTTTCTATAAATAAAAAGCATTTGCAGTTTTATATCCATATAATATCATAGGAGCCTATTATAACTGAATTAATTTATACATATCTAAATACTGAATATAAGTAACATTTATAAATAATATACTATGTAGAAGTTTATATATATATATATATATATATGCATTTTAAAAGGTTATGTCAAAGAAGCTTGAAGCTCAACTTTTGCTGGAAGTGATGCCATGTTTTTTCTTATTCGTGTGACTTTAACAGATAATAAATGTGATTAGGACAATTTTTACACTTGTAAAAGCACTAGTGAGTTTTACCTGTTTCTGTTACGATAGTTTCTTTGTGAACTCTCCATGACTGTTTTACTTGTGAAAGATGATATACATTTCATATCAAATACCATGTTGTTAAATGCTGAAATTCTGACATCTTCAAATAGTAAATTCTGTCAAGACTAATTTGGAAACACAAACAAAAGAAAATACTCAAAGTGTCTTTCCCTCTCTCTGCTTTGCTAGTTCCTAGTACTGTATCTGTTCCTTTCGTTGTGTGTGGCTTTTCGCAACGGGCAGCTTTCCCCTTAGTCCAACACAGTGCAGTTGTAAAGGCAGGCATCTCATTTTCAGCTCAGTTCATTTTAGAACTAGTTCCTATCTTTCTTGTACACAGTGTTGGAAAGCCTGAATAGCCTTTGGCTTTCTATAGCTCAGCTCTGTGATTTTTTTTTCAGGGGTCTAAATAAACAGAAATACTTCCCATGAAGTGAAGCAGATAAGGTAACATCAAAGTGATATCAAACTTTAAAACTTAGCCACTAACGTTTACAAGGAACCAAAGGAATATTTGCAAAATCATATAGAAGATTATCATCTACAGACTTTCTATGTGTCTCTTATTTCTTTTATTAGAATGGTTAATGTGGCAAAAACAACCCCACGTGCCACATTTGTTTTCTGATGGACTCCAGATTAAACATCTTCACATGCACTACACCATTCCCACTACGCACAGAGCGAGCGTTCCTGAGACGTTTCTCTTCAGTCTTTAGAATTATTCTGAGGGATCCGAACTTTCCAACTATCACTCCTGTTAGAAACTCCACAAAGTAGTCCTCTCCAGCAGTATAAGTGAAGTTAACTGGCTTTGCTAGAACAAACATTTCTGCAATTATGGTCGGACTCCAAAGAAGTTTCCAGGGATTTTTCATTTTCTTTCCCATCAGATGTTCTCATTGAATTCACAGGCTCCAACCTAAGCTGATTCCCCTGGATTATGTTTTCTTGAATCTACCGTACCTTAGAGAAAATGTATTGTCTGCCCCTCATGTGAACTTGAAATTGAGAGTGGTGGTTACTCTTATAAATATGTAGGAGGTAGCGAGTGAAGCTTTTGGCAAACTTTTGGAATCCAAAGTTCATATTTATAGCTACGTGTTCTATATTCTCCATCATGCACATATATGTTTACGAACACACCAAAGAAAGCAAATGTATTTGGCAATTTGAGCAAATCTTTCATCTTCTTGAAATAAACTAAGTAAAACTTTTCTTTGCATATTGGAAATTTAAAATTATTTGCTAAAAAAGAAACAACGCATGGAATTGGAAAACAAGCACCTCTAACTTTATATTTAGAATGACTAACAATCTACAGAAATCAGATTCACCAACAGATCAGAAACAAAAGTCAGAACAACAATAATAACAAAAAATAGATTCAAAAAGCTAGCTGCTTGGAAAGGATGACCAAGAGCATAAGGCTGAGAGAAGGGGCATCTTCAAGTAAGAAAAGTCACCATTTATTAACAAGCACGAATTACAGTTCACAGACAAAATACAATCCTTTTCTTTGACTACTAGTGGAAGTTCGTCAAGGTGGAACTGCTTTCATATTGCCTTGGAGGGGTGGGGTATGCCACGGAGAAGAGGTTCTGAAGTCAGAGTAGGTTCAAATGGGACTTAGAGAGCCCAAACTGTCACAGCTACACCACAAATGCTAGGACTGCACACAAAGGACCAGGGACCATGGAATAATGTGATTCACTGTGAAAGGCTGGTGATAATTTGATATTTGTTGGACATTTGTTGCATGATGCCTTAATATGGCAGCTGTAATCCCCAACGTCAAGTCCTTTAACTGAACTATAAATGGGACACAAATGCAATTTTCTTTTCATTCCCTGCATGGAATCTGATTTTTAACAGTTCTTTCAAAAGATCTTTGTTTGGTGAAATGGCCTTATTCAGATTAATGCGGCTACAGATATGCTTATGCATGCTAACGAAAGTTAATAGCAAAGTGAATTTACTTAGAGAGCTAGCCAGTAAGCAGGGAAGCTGTTTGGGGGAAAGAAAACATTAAATCTATCTGCCTTTAAAAAAAAATAGTGAAACAGAACCTTAAACAAACATTCAAAAAATTTAACTTAGACTTATTAAAATGAATGTGTCCCGGAGACTAACTGTGGAGACAGATTTTGATGGCAAGGTCATCACGTCACTTATTTAGTGAGTTATTTTTTGTTTAAAATTCACTTCCTTCTGGTTGTTCCTGATGATGATACTCATCTCACGTCCCTATTCTCTACAGATATGAACATGTCGGAGAAAGTAAAGGATAAATTCATATAAATAGAAAATAAATCTGCTTGTTCTGATATTTATTTTAATAGCACGAACCTAAATGCTTAAACTGGCTGACAGTTAAATATTTAGGAGAAAATAAAGGAAACTATTTTGAATGGAAACATCTCTGAAAAAAAAAAGCTTACAGATCTGAGGGACGGATGAAGGGAGAGCACAAAATATCTCTGCAGCTCAGGGAAAACATTTTGGTCTGAAAAACTCATATAATCCTGATTTATTTCATATTATTCCACCCAAATGTAAGTGGTGAGATCTTAAAATCATTCTGTTTTGCTGGACTTCTGGAAACAACTGAAATTATTGCTAATTATAAATGTACCCTCTTCTCACAAAAATGAAAGCATACTGCGGATAAAATTCAAACTCCTGGGCTCCAGAGAAGTGCTTTAAATAGCTACCAGATTGTAAATTTCATGCAAGTGAGGTTATATATTTCCACTGCTGTCTCTAACAGCCTGCACGGAGTCTGGGGCAAAATCAGCTTAAAAAACACTGTGAAAGAAGCAGTGAAAAGCATACCTTTCATTTTGTAACTAAAACACCTACAGAAATGAAACTCTCCTATCATGACTGTATAGTTTAAGTTATAGCATTGGATCAAATGGCCAAGTGGACGGAAATTGGGTTTTTTTTGGGTGGGGGTGACAACATTAAAATGATTCACTTCCTCTATCATTAAGGATTAAGTCTTAATTTCTTAACATTCAAACCTATTTTAGTCTAAAGATCTGACAAAGCCAATCACTGGCTTAGGATGGGGAGAAGTCCACAACAGAGAGAGGAATGGTATCCCTAAGTGGCTCCTGACTTTTAAGATTAGCTTGTCTCTCTGGTTCAGTTTGTCAGCAGTGGAAGTTCTCTGGCCTGATACTTGGATTGGCTTCCAGATGCTCATACTGACGAAGGAGGGTTGGAGTGAACCTCAGGCCAAGAGGTCCCGGCTGTCCTTAACCACCGCTTGAGAAATTTGAAAGATCAGTCTCATTAGCTGTGAGCTGGTGATTATCATGCTTACGACGTTTACTAGCATTTCTGCTAACACCATTAATTATTAGTTGATGATACTCTGGAGAGTCTACTCAGGCAAGAAGCAAACACTTATGCAAACTTGGAAGTGCAGTTCCTAGAGCAGAAGGCAAGCGAGGTGAACTGAAAGCATTGAGAGACACTGGAGATCAGCAATCCTAGGGGAGGCAGAAAACTAAGGGTAGAACAAATCCACAGGAACCAGGAAAAATCTCCTTGTCATCGAGAGTAAATTCTGTCAGTACAACTGTTTTAGCAGATACACTACTGATCAAAAGGTCAGACAGTTAAAATAGAGAGAAAAAAGAAAGAAAAATAATGGATTGCAAAATGCTTTGTGGTATTGAACAACTCACTGTTCTCCTCTCCGTGTGAGTGACAGGCGTGGAATGGCTGGATGGAGCAGGTATTGTGCTGGGAAGAGTGGTTTATCCTTGGATAAAGGTGAACAAGCCTTGCCTGTCCTGTAACACACTCACAGGACAGGCAGGTATGATACCAAACAATATGTGAACACTTCAAGAGTTGCAGTGAGAAATATTCACTGTTTCATGGCCACAGATGCAACTGAACTTAATTCCCATGAGGAGGTCTCAGAAAATGCTCACAGGAGATGAACTAATGCCAGCACCCGGCTCTGGAAAACTCTAAAACTGTGAGCCAAATAAACTTTTCTTCAGAACTGCCTGCCTTGAGCTGGTTAATGTAGGTATGAAATCATACTGAAAATGATTATACTGAAATGATTATTGGTGATGACTTAGATGGCTAGCACAGCTAATATTTACTTCAAATTAACATCTCAACCAAGTTTGCTTGTTACTATATAACAGTGAGTTTGAACAAACCACATATGCATCATTTATCAAGGAAGTGGGGGAAAACACCCAAATACATACTGCATTGTTCCTTTTCTATATCATCAAAAAGCAGGAAAACATAATGCGTGATTTTTGAAGACAAAGAGATACTTTCATTCCTCAAAATACCCATTCCTGCAATGGGTGGTACTAAGTCAGGCCAAGCAGTGGACAGGGAACTCAGTTCAGGTCTCCCATGTGGACGGCAGGGATGCAACTACTTGAGCCATCCTCACAGCCTTTCCAGGGTCCACATTTGCAGGAAGCTGGAGTCAGGGACCAGTGCTAGAATTCAAAACCAGGTTCTCAACTATGTATGGCATGCAAGCATCCCAACCAGCATTTTAACTACCAGGCCCAAACCCCATTCTCTGTATTGCACTCTTGCTATTTCTACCCACTCCTCATCCTCAAGTGATACTTCCTACTGTAGGAATTAAGTGAAGTTTTGGCCGCCTAAATTATCTTTATTGCTTTGAAAAACAGAGCAAGAAGCTTAAGCCTATTCTTCTGAGCTAACATGAAAGGGAGGTGTGAATTGAAGGGGAAGCCTGCCCTGGCTGGAGCAAGTTCTTGGGAGTTTGAGACTCATGTCTGGGTCGGT
The DNA here is from genome assembly GCF_017591425.1 of Ochotona curzoniae. Taxonomy (NCBI): domain Eukaryota; kingdom Metazoa; phylum Chordata; class Mammalia; order Lagomorpha; family Ochotonidae; genus Ochotona; species Ochotona curzoniae. Next base: position 28,265,561 of record NW_024465582.1, read on the forward strand.
GAATAATGGTTTAGCAACTGTCTATCTGTGAAGAATGATTAGCCACTTGTACAAGCAAGGATGTGAGGGTGACAGGAGATGGGAATTCAGAGAGGTAGGAAGGACCTGGTAGTATAAGACTGAACCACCAGGCAGCCACAAGTAGCAAAGTCATATGGAGAGAAATCCAGTACAATGGCATCAATCTTCTTTAGGAAGCCTCAAAAATCACACACAAAAATATCTTTAAGGAAACATTTGTATTAACAAGTCACAATGGTACCATGTGTTTATGACTCAGAATGAATATTTTCAAAACAAAATGGAAAGAAACCAAAAACTCACCAGTAGTTTTCAAATATCATAAAAAATCTTTTTAGCTATTGGTTCACTAGCACTTTCTCTGCTGATAAGAAGAAGGAAATTGGTTAAAATTTAAGCAAGGAGATAACACTAGGTATAAACGATACTTCCTACCTGTGTGGGATTACAGCAGGGAAGCCCTAGGATGTATTCTGCATCTTATTCCTGCCATGGCCCATGTGGATGGATTCTGCATCTTATTCCTGGTTTTCTAATTTCTCATACAGGAGATAAATGCAAGGACTCACAGCCAACTCCTTTATGACAGAAGTTTCCAGCATGGCCAATACAGGACAAGGAGGATATGTATTCTACATTAAGTCCATCAATGGTCGTTTTGTTAAGGAGCTGGTAGTGTGATTGAATAACCTGAGCCACCACAAGGCAGGATGTCTACTTCAAAATCAGATGGTGTTCTTCCACTCAGGTCTCCTCTCTCAAGTCTTTCTTGCTCTCTCATCACAATTTCCAAGCTTTTACTTTGAACCCATTTTTTTGTGATTTTCTAACTGTATTCTGAAGAGCAGTTTGCCTCTGTTAGCTTCTCCAAGTCACATCTTTACTCATCCCCCTCTTAAAAGGCTGAGGGGTAGGTAAGAAATAGAGTTTATATATCTTGTTTTGTAGGTTCTGGAATTCTCATTACTCTCCATTCTTTTTTTAAAGACTTGTTTATTTTTACTGGAAAGGCAGATCATAATTTTGGGGGAGAAGGAAAGACAGAGAGAAAGATCTTCCACATGTTGTTCACTCCCCAAGTGGCCACAATAGCTGGAGCTAAGCCGATCTGAAGCCAGAATCCAGGAGCCTTGTCCATGTTTCCCATGCATGTGCAGGGTCCCAACACTTTAGGCCATCCTCTACTGTTTTCCAAGGCCATAAGTGGAGAGCTGGAAGGGAAGTGGAGCAGTGGGACATGAATCAGAACCCATATGAGATCCTAGCACGTGTGTGGTGAAGATTTAGTTATGGAGCCATTGCTCTGGGCTCTCCCCAGTTTGGGAAGTGTTTCCTAGTTGCGGCCAAATTTGAGCACAGATATCTGAGATGGATAATAGGCACGTCGTCTCATTAGTATGTAGTGAACATAAAGACCTTTTAGAGTACCTAACCTAGACTGGCTGTTTTTGTGTCCACGCAGTGTCCCAGCCCTGCCTGCAAGTTCTGCAGGATTAGCAGAGTTAGTGCCTTTGGTGAAAGGACACCCACGTCCACTGTCCATTTTCTAGCATGCCATTATCCCCATGTTACCTACGAAGAAAGTGGGTCTTCTCGGGGGGCGTGGGGGACACTTCCTCCAGACCCTAACATTGATGAAGTCTCGGCTTTGATTCTGATGATCTTTCCCACCAACACCTAAACCCCTAGGCCCGTCTTTTTCACATTTCTGAAAAACGTGTTTTCCTTTCCTTTCCCTCCCTTCTTTCTCTCCTTTACCCTCTTCCACTCTCCCCTCCCCTCTCTTTTTTCTTCTTTCCTTCTTTCTTTCTTTTTCTTGATTTCATTCCCTCTCTCTCTCTGTTCCCCCACTGGCCCTATTTCATGAAACCACAAAAAAGACAGAGAGCTCCCATCCACCTCTTCTCTCCCCAAATGCCTGCAATGGCTAGGACTAGGACTAAGCCAGGCTGAAGCTGGGAGCCAGAAATCCACCAGGATATGTCATGGATGTAGCAGGGTGTAATCCCTTCTAGAGTATACATACATCAGCAGGATCAATTCCTGAATTTTTAGCTGTGCACATATTTAATGATCTCCCTGCTCCAGAAAAATTCACAATAAATTAGCAAAAACATAAGTGAATTAAAAATGAGCATCTTAACTCTAATCATAATATATGATTCCTCAGAAATGAGAAATGTTCCATCATTTCGATATCTTGGCAGCCAGAGGGCTTTGAAACTTCCCAGAAGTTCAATGTCTTACAAGTTTATCCCAATTTATACAAGGATACAGAAGGCAGAGAAGACTCCCCAGGGGCAAGGTAGCACTACAGAGAACAGAATTATAAACCACCAGCTGTTATTACCTAGTAGCTTTTACACAATAGTCTTGGGCACTCTAGTGTTCTTTGCTCTTACTGCAAGGACAGAGACTCAGTTTGTAAACTAAGTGGCTCTTTTATTGTTAACATAGCTTTCCATATGTCAGGCCACTCATGGTTTAAAAATCCCATCCATGTCAAATATAATTATATCTCTTATATATACATATATGTTTCTATTGATTTCACATCACAGTTTATGTGTAAAATAGATCCTATTAAAAACATATTTTAAATTCATCCATTAAGCTTGGTCTTTTAATTTTACAGGTAACTAGAGTTGGCTATAGAGAACCTAGGTGGTTTCTTCAGGGACAGGGAGTATGTTAGAAGAGAATAAATGATTTTTTCCCTAGAATCTTATCATTTCTGAGTTTAAAGAATAAACCTTTTGGTGATTCAGTCTATGTTTTCCTCTATGTTTTAAATAATATCTGCTTTAAATAACACTCAAGCTATCTTCGTCGTTTCTCCCAAAAGCTGTGTATTCTCTAGCTCTATTGCTAACAGACATGAGACTAACACAGGTTATGGAATCAAATAGGTTTTCTCAAGTTTCAAATTCTGAGTCAACCTTGGAAGCAGTTACTTTCCTAAGCAAGACCACAAGACATACTGGACAGTCAGCAAGTAAGCAAACTCCATTTGTTTTCCCATTTACAAAAGCTTCTAAGATAAAAAATTCAGGAAGGGAGATTTGATACATTTTTCACAGTTGACCTGAAAAGTTTGAAACTTCATACAAAGTCTGAGGTGAGACATACTATTTGTATTTAACTTTATAGAACTGTCAGACAGCAGAGCAAAATTTGCTAATATAACTGGAAGCACGCTTTATTCAAAGTTGGGGGACAAAAACAATATTTTACCTTTCATTATCCATTACAAGGATGAGATGAAATTACTTGCTGCAGTAGAGAATAGCCTAAAGACTACAACTGCAAGTCTCTGTCTCTCTGAGGGAGGGAGGGAGGAAGAGAGGGATGGGGGCAAGGGGGAGAGAGAAAGGAGAGAGAGAGAGACTGACTCCCATCCACCAGTTCACTCTGCAAATGCCTGCCAACAGTTGTGCAGAGCCAGGCTGAAGGCAGAGCCAGGTTTCACATGGGTCTCTCACAAGCATGGTTGAAACCCAACTACTTGCACCACCACTTGATACCTCCCAAGAGGCCTCATGGCATGATGCTGAAACTCATGCAGAGTCAGGCCTTAAACCCAGGTACTCCAGTGAGGGTTGTGAACAGGTGAAGTGGCTCCTTCACCCCCAGGTCCAGCGTCACTCTCACTAACACCCAGAATCAACCTCAGCATCCTAGACCCCGCAGTGCATTCAGAAGATGGACAATACGCAGGAATTAAAACGGGTAATTACTCAGGTAGCAGAGGGAGACTTCATGCTGAAGCAAAGAGTATTGTCTCTGGAGTAAACATACTTGGCTTTGAATCCCAGGCTTCCTGGTCACTTTTTAATTTATCTCATCTCAGCATCTTTAAAATTTAGATTAGTAATTCTGATTTCAATGTGGTTATATGAACTAAATAACATATTTTATATGAAATTCTACATAGATTTCTTACTTACAATACATACTTAATTAAAGTGAAAGCTAGAAGTACTGTTATGAGAAAACCCCCATATCTTAAATGAAGAGGGAGAATAAAGAAATAGTATTAATCATTTAACATACTTTCAACTGAACCTGAGAGCAACCCAGGAAGGGCTTCTGAGCACTTTCTACTGCCACACATTCATCAATGATGCTAGCCCTTTTTCATTCTCAATTACAAAGCTAATTTTTTTAGCCTAAGCAAATACTTTCTACTGTGACCAAAAGGCCAGAATACAAAAATGCTTATCTAGTCTGTATTTTTACAACCACAGGAAGAGCGAGCCAATAATAATAAAAAGGGGAAAGGATTTATTGTTCTGACTTGCAAGCTGATTCAGAAAATCTTTATCTGCCCACAAATAAAATGCTAACTTTCAGTTGGGATATGGAGCAATTCATTCTTTAATGCATAGACACACATTTCTATACACATAATGATGAGTCAGCCAATGTACATAACTTTTATTTTCTTTTCTAGTATGCAAAGCAAGATTTACTTAGGAAAAGGAGAAGGAGGGCTCCAGCCCTAGTGGGGGGTGGGGCTCCAAGGAGGAAAGACCTGAGGAAGTGGTAGGAATGGTGTCAACATTTACATTTTAATAGTCTAAGCTCTCCTGTGTAACACTTCATTGATGAAAGAGCTCACTTAATATAGAAATACAGTCAGAGGACACACACACACACACACACACACACACACACACACACACACACACTCAGAATGTCACCTAACACCATTCCTAGCATTTTTATCCCTAAAAGGTAATTCCTACCAGAGGATTGGAGCACAGCCTTCCAGATTTTTATCTATATCTGAACTAAATGCCATTTTACATATTCAACAATCAATTTCAAAGCTTGCTTCAGAAAAATACCACTGTCATACTCTGGAGTGTAATATTCTCTTTCTCAGATTACGTATTGAGTGATCTTAAACAAAACCACTAAATCCTACACCTGTTAAAACAGCAGGAAAGAACAAGTCTCACTTTATTGACCAAAGCTCTCTTGATATTTTGAAGGCTAATCATTTTTGACTTAAGTCCTACCAATCTTAATTAGATGAATAAGAAGAGTGCCTTGGATATGTTTGTAAATATTAAAATGCTATAGGAAATAAAAAGGAACACAGAAGGCAATATTATAGAAATGCTGACTAACTTGGATATTTAAAATACAAGTGTTCATAGAGATGCTACTGTTTTATTTCTTTAAATTGAAGGTAGAATCTAATCATTGAAACAATGTAAATAGGAAACAACGTTCTCACCAATGAATTTGTTACTTTTGCTAACTTTGTGAGCACAAAAACATACATCGATTAAATTTTTCCTGATTTGATTTGTGTAAATCTTTTAAAGATATACTTAAAAACAGATGCCATAATTACTTTCTGCTACAACTTCCCATGTTTGATCTTCAATAAGCAATTAATAAACAGTACATTATATACACTTATTACATAAACTAAGTCTGTGACACAAGAAAACACTATTACCAAGATTTTAAGTTCAGAATACTGTAATTATAAGTAAGCCTGGTGTTTTAATAAGGATAAAACAAAAGGAAAGGTATAAAATATCAACATAAATATGCCATAAAATTCCTTTTAAAACATTAACTATGCTGTTGAAATGCAATTAAAGCTAGAATGAAAAAGCCAGTATGGATCGCTTGTAATGGTATGTGTTAGGGAAATATAGGGAAACTCAGCAGAAAGCAATTCAAGGCATGAGATCCTTGCAGGAGGCAGGAAACAGACTTCTAAAGGCAGTGTTTGCCCTGCAGCATCCCAGGGCCAAAGGAGAGATCTGGAGAAAGTGACCCAAGGCCCAGTGGAAGAGCAAACAGATTTACATAACCAGAGTTAAGGTGGTAAAGTCAAATGATGGATCCCCCCAAAAGAAGGCCAGCAGGAAAGAAAAAACAAAGGGAAATCTGCAAAAGATATGAAGGGTGAATCAGCCGGTGGTGGGAAGTCAACCGCAAAAGAGGATGAAGTAGGCTTGGTGTTTGAGAAGGCATGGGGCTGGCAGGGATGTCACAGGGGGGTGTCAGAGGGGTGTTTGCTGGCAGTGGAGGGAGGGGGCCGGAAGCACTTATCCACCTGAGTTGTCTGACGTCTGAGGCCTCTGTGCAAAAGGGTCTGGTTTCTTCCCTATTTTTTGTTTTTTTTTTTTGGTTACGAAATAATTTTCATGGAATTTTACCTTGCACAAATGTAAACAAAGAAATATATGTTCATAGGATTTGAATGATAAAAAGTGAAAAGTGGTACGGTCTACTACAATCTCAGGCCAGATTAGTTTGTAAGACAGAGCAGTTATATCCAAGCAGCTATATCCAAGTAGCTATATTCCTAAGTCAGATGCAGGGCTAATAACTATAGACCTTTTCTGTAATGTGTGTGCGGTTCAACTCGAATCATTAGCATACACAGATATTTATTTCTTATAGAAAAATCTGACTATACTAGGCAGAAGAATTATCATTAAATGGAATAATAGGTACATTACAAATCAATATTTTAACATGGATCTACTTATATAAACATCTCATTTAATTTAAATTAGTATATTATAGCACTATGAATTAAAAATAGGCTGCCAAAAAACCCCGATGGAGGAAGAAGAATCAATCTTTCTTGCCTACCAAAATGAACAAACAGTTCCTTACCGAATCTTGAATTTGAAAATTTGAAAATGTTATATCTTGGCCATTTATAGAAAAAAAAAGGAGAGACAAACAGCATTTTTTTGCCTATCAATTTTTTTCTTATATATATATGGTATAAGTCATATATGAATAAATTCACTTATTTTATGAATTCTGATCACCTGTGTCAGAGATTGAGAGATGCAAATTGGTTCCCAGGATTTAGCTATTTGTCAAGGAAAGGCCTTTGCAGATGCAAACTCGTTTTTAAATAAACCCTGCAGAGGGTTATTGCGTGTATTCTTTTATGTGGGATGACAAGTGACATGAGAGACAATATTACCATCTCTAGTGTAGGAAAACTTACAGAAATACTACCCAGGGGGCAATCCTTGGAATCTATTCTAAAATACTAGCGTAGTAACAGCAAGCAACCATGCATTCGCCTAACTGTGAGCTGAACCCTAACTCAGCTGACAAGCAGAGTGCCTAATTGTGAGCTGAACTGGACTCAGCTGACAAGCAGAGCGGAGAGCTGTGTTTAGGCTGCCTCCCCCTCCCCCCAGGCATCACACACCTCGCTCCCATCCTATCCCCACCAGCTGCCCTCAATCTTTGCTTTTATTTCTCCTGCCTGGAACCTGCTTATTTCCATTTCAAAGAGGTGACTTAGTTATTTATTTACAGTCACTCGCGAAGATAATCAAAGTAAGATTAACCAACCTCTGCCATAGTCTTACCTATTTTCTGTAAATAGCTGTTCTACACACAAAAGTTACTTTGTTGGGAAATTTTCCTTTAGGGCCATATGCTTAAGAGCCTATCACATCAGAGGCAGGAAGGAGCACAATAAATATTGGAATAAGCGAAAAATGAACATAACTTTCTCAAGGGTTGAAGCATGAAAATTATCCCCCATATAATTATTATGGAAAACTATTAATAAACGGAAAAAGAAAAGAGGCCTGAATGGCAAGCATATATTATTATATAGATTTTGCCACAGAATTAAGGACGAGTTACTATGAAACACTTGCCCTTATTAATTCCTACCACATCCGTGCAAACAGCCAGAGTTTTATTTCTAAAGCCAGGGAGAAAGTCAGTTTATCTGCAACAAGCAGAAAAATAAAACAAAATCACACTCAAGAAACGAGCTAATCGGGCAAACATGACAAGCTCAGAGCTTCCCAAGTCCCAGCAGATTGGCAAATTTCTCTTTCTCCCTAGAATTTATCAACAGATAAACTGCCAAAGTCCACAGGGATTTAAAAAAAAAAAAAAAAAAGTAAGCATCCCATTTAGCTAGATCGGACCAGAATGGGAAAAACAAAACAGGCAACTAAAGAAGCAGGGCCAACTCTTTTCTGTCTCACCAAGCCCGTCAGTAATTACTAACTACTGAATGAAATTCCTTGTCAATCTTAAGAGGGAACGAGACAGAAATACGAGAATAAAGCACCTTACCAAACTGCCTCTGTGGTCCTCAGGGAACTTGTAGACCTGGATCTCGGCTTCATAATAATGCTCATTTTGGAAAACAAAATAAATTAAAAAAAAAAAAAAAAAGGAAAAAGGAAAGACGTTTTCAAGCGCTCTGATTAATTCATCTCAGCTGCTTCTCTCCACAGAGTTAACTACTCCAGGGCAGGCTGCCGCAGGGGTCCGGTGTGGGTGGAGGGCACAGGGTGCCCGCCGTTCCAACTCGCAGGCAAGTCTCTGAGCGCTGGAGCCTTCTCTTCTTTCGGGCTAAATTGACTCCGTCCCTGCTGTTCGGAAGCGACAGCTGCTTTTCTGTCTCGCATTGCCAAGGGAGGTACCGCATTTTCAACCTATTCTTCATCTGGATCACAAGGGAAGCCAGCACAGGCAAAGAGAATCTCTGGATCGCCTCCTTTTTGGCAATTTCATAATAATAGGTTGTTTAAAAGGTTTCCAACTTCTGTAAGTGCTCAGGTAGGGAGAGAGGAAAAGAAAATGACCCGGCAGGTCTTGCAACTCGGTCAAGGAAGTTTCATTTCAAGGCGACCACAAGGAAACACGTTGGTCCGTGGAGCCACGAGTCGAGCCGGCCAAGGGGGGGCGAAAAGGCTTCCCGCAGGCGGGCTGGGGGCTGTGGATTGACCTGGAACGCGACTGCGGAGGTGCGTCCTGCCCCGAATCACACTCCACGCCTTTGTGAATGAGAAACGGCCATTCAATCTCACCGGACAGAAACTATTCCTCAAGGGCCGAATGACGTCGGTAGGAAGGCAGTTCAAAAACATCGGAGGGAAGTGAGAAAGAGGAAAAAAAAAAAAAAAAAAAATCCCAGCGCCCAGCCCAGCTTCGCTAACTGCTGAAATGAACAGGGAGGTAGTCCTGAGACCAGAGTATAACTCCGCCAAGTCCACTTACACATTCCCTCAACTTACAGAGTTCCCTCCTCTCGAAAAACGAGGTGTCTGTAAATTAGGGAACAAATCCGTGAGCACTTTTACAGGAAACACGTCCTTTGGTGAGGAGTTGTGTGTGTGTGTGTGTGTGTGTGTGTGTTTAAACCAAACAAATCATGTCATTTTCTTAAAGCACCACGTAAGTCCTGAAAAACTAAAAATGTGCCCATATAAACAAAGTTGAGAGAACTGTATTACTTGGCACCTGTTGGTTTTGATTGGATTTAACAAAGCACTAGGATTTCAAGTTTGCTCACAGAGAAGGAAACTCCCTCTTAAAATTCAGAAAGTGTAGCAGGCATCATTGCATTAGACTAAAAGATGCAGTGTGTTACTGCTGGGCAAATGGCTACAAGCATTCACACTGTACCCTCATAAGGTGTTTCCTCAGCTTCATTTCTTTTGAAAATGATGTGCAAAAGCAGTTGATTTTATACACTAAGGCTAAGGAATGAAACTCACTAAGCTAGCATCCCCTTTTGAACACCAATACCTGCCCCATTGGCTGCATCTGAAATAAAACAGTGACTTCTGTCATTTAAACTGTCATCTAGGCTAAATGCAACTGTTCCCACGAGCAAGGGCCTGTGGCTACCTGTCCTCTCCATCCGGATATTTGCATAGAGGATACGTATTCCTCTGGGTGTGTCAACTTTAATTATGTTGGATGCGCATTATTAAGTGAAAAGAATTTGAGCATTCTGATTCCTTCAATGACATTAGTCAGTGCCTTGGTTCTCCAGTCTGACGTGAACTGGCTGTTTGTTTAGCCTTTGCAGACAGGATGTTGAATTGCCTTGTGACCCACCCAGACAACTTGGAAAGTTAATGTAGTAAGCCACCTTGGAGGCTCTGGCTGCATATGACAGGCAAAACGTCAGCTCCTGACCTGGGCACACTGTAAGGTGCATTGGTGATTCAAAGATCTTTTCAATGACCCTCAGGCTCCTGAAGATCAATGTCAACCAATTGCTTTGCACATGGTTATCTCATTAAGCTTTTCCATTTTCTTAGGACTGGACAGGGACAAGCACACCTTCCTGGCTGTGTCTCCTGATGAGTACATGGCTGGCCCGTTAAGGCAGGTGAACTAATCACATATGCGAGATTCGTCCTCCTTTTCCAGGGGACAGGGAAGCTAGCATTTTTCCTCCTTGGAATGTCAACTTGTAAAGCGAAGAACAAAAGTAGACTGAGTCGAATGAAAGGACTGTCCAGTTGAAACCCCGCTCACTTCTGTGTAAGGTCTGCCGCAAATCTAGTTGTCATTTCATAAAGAAACATGGACCCTGCAACGTCATGTCTGAATGTTATGTATTAAACATTCCATGAACAATCACCCCAATGCTTTAGTCTCCCAGAAGGCCTGCTGTCCCACTGACAGTATGTCATGGACTCTTATTCCCTTCTTTATCACACACTGTAGCTTTATGTGCCATGATATCAACAACTTAACTGTTGGTTTTATTCCTACTTCTGTGTTTAAAGAAATGACAGATCATTTTTTTTTTCAAAAGTGTCTATTCAATGTATTTTCTCTATTTGAAGACAGTTTTTCACCTGGGCATTTCTAAAAGGATAAAGGTTTTTCCTCTGGAGAGTTTCTCAGAGGCAAACCGACTTCATTGGCCACCATATTCCTGTTAGGGTACAAGCTTGTGACCAGGGATGGGTTGGGAGGAGGACTGACTTAGAGACCAGGATGCAGGAGTCACGTGGCTCTTGACTGCAGGGCTGTGGTAAATGTGCCTTGCATCCAGAAGTCACAACATCTCCCTGGTATCCTTAAAATGTCCCATGATATGTAAGCCTGCGGTGACCACATTCAATGGACTACACCATGCATGTGTGAGTTCACCGGATCCTCTGCAAAATACTTTGTTGAATCAAACCACCCTATAACACGATGTTTCTCCCTCTTGGACACTTACTATTTGTGCCATATTAGCCATTTATTTCTATCATGGCTTGCTATTTTCCATTGGCTTTTTGAAAAAGACTTCAATGACATTAAAAAATTACATTTATTCTGTGAATGAGTATGAGGTGTTAGTTTTATATTTTTTCCAAAATACAAAGGAAAGAACCTATATTAATATTTTGATGATCACAACTTTATCTTGCACCACTGTTGGGGATCTACAAGGCAACTTGGCAACACTCACACGTAGTGCAACAATCCATATGAGTAGATTGTGTGCCTAAAACATGATTTGCATTTCTCCTGTCATCCAATATTCAATATAACCGGCAGGACAAATGCCATTGATCAAGAAGCATGAATTAATTATGACACATATTAACTAAAACTGATCAATCGAGGTATTTACTACCAGATCTAGGTTTTTTCCAGTTACTTCTACTTTGCAATATTCTGCCTATGCCTGAAATTTCGGACCTATTTTCAGATTATAATAGACACTCCACATTTTCCAATCTGTCATGAACAGGTTCCTTAGAGCCATAACATAAACAAACTAAATGTTTAGGCCTGTCCAGCTTCAGGCAAGCAAATACGTCAAAATAACGTTTTAGGGAAAATGACCGTGGAGCCGTGGCTTTCACAGCTTCCTGGTATTCTGCTTTGTACACTAACATTACTGAGAACAAGTTACTTTGGACTCCTGTCGTATTTCCGTATCCTGAGAAATACTGTGTCATCTTTCCTCTTGAGTGGGGAACTTTGAGGAGATTTCTACCAGTCCTTTTTCTCTTAGTATGCTCACGTGATTTGCAATGGAATTCAAGGACTTTCCTATCAGCATAAAGCACGTTTGGAAATAAATCGCTTAATTGTCAAGAAGAAATCCAGAGATTTATAGTTTAAAGACTTCCGAATCCTGAATTTTCTGCCACTCATAAAACATCAGATTAGGATAATACCAATGGCAATAATTTACTGACCACCTACTGCTGATACTAAATACTATTAGATTTAAGGTGCTATGCTTTCTCATTTCTTCTCAACCTTGCAAGGTGGATAGATTTGATAATACTAATTCTATGAATAAAGAAAACAAATTATTTTTTCAAAATATTTACATATATGTATATAGCATCCAAGAGGTAGTTCTTCACAATTGTGTGTATGTGTCTGTAAGAAAGAATCGAAATGCAAATGTATAGTGATGGAGTACTGGGGTCTACCATATGTAGCTGTGGGGGTATAATGCAACATGTATCTCTGCTTCCAGACAAAAGATGGATTTCCAATGAAACTGTTGGGCATGTGTAGACAATGGGATGCCAGACTGTCTGACATTGTCTGTACCAGCAATGTCAGCGTACAATCAAGTAAGAGACTGATAGAATTATGATTCCTTATGAAAAACTATACCACTGTAGTAAAATGGGGAAAATCTGTCGGGGGTTGGGAGTTTGGAGGGAATTCCAGTCTATACGAAACTGTACCACATAAATCAAAAATTTAAAATAAAAAAATATATATATATAAAAAGAATGGACATGGGAAAGGAGGGGGAGGGAGAGAGATTCAAAGCTGCCTCAAAGTCCTGGAGATTGTTTTAAAGGCATCCTGTTCCAATAAACAGCAGCAGTGAATGAAGATCTATTGAAAATGACTTATGAGCATCACTGGTATGATAATGAACATGCTAAATAACAAAGCTTTTATCTTTTCACAATATCTGGGATAAAATATGACTTCACCGTCCTTGTTTTCGATTTTAGGCACAAACACTGAAAACAATATGTCAGCCAACGTCACAAGTCTGAGAGCTACTAATGTGATAATGTCTTTGGCCAGAGTGATCACATGTGTATTAGTACTTTGTTACCTATGTAACAGTTTATGAGGTAATCCTGGCTAACAAACTGTCATTTTGAAAGATAACGAAATGTAAGATCTCAAATAGTATATTGATTTAAATATTTTTCAAAAAATTACATTGCCTATTAAAAGTGCAGAAAATGAATCTTTAAGCCAGAACCAACATTTCTGCATGACTTCAGTAATGCTAACAGGAAATGCATTTTGTAATTGACTTTCAAAAGTTTGCATTATTGCAAAAGGCTACACTTTAAACGTATAGGGATCAAGTGAATGATCTAATAGAAAGTTTTACAAGTGCTGTTTTGTTTCCTTTGTATTCTGCCACCCCTCTTTTCCCTCCCAGGTTAATATTTCATGCTCTTTTTTGTTCCCTATTTAAATATATCTCTATAAATTTAACCTGATTTGGATTTAAATGCTTAAATCTTATTGAAGAAACACAAGCACATGATTAGAACTTCTCCTTGTACTTCCGCCTTGCGCCCTGAGTCCAGTTTCTATCAGCACCCCAGGATAAGGTTCTAGAAAGGTGACAGCCAGGTGCAGGTGCTTGGGGTAAGGAGTGGGCAGGAGAGGATCTTATGCACAAGGAGTTACCTTGCAAGTCATCACGGGCTGAGAAGGCACGAACTCAGCTCCTTATGATGACATGAGGATAGGGTTTTTTCTTTCCCTTTCAGGCATTTGTATTATTTTAAACAAGAACATAAGTCTTCCCACTAATGTTCCAGAAAGAGTAGGGAAGGGGGGTTGGGGTCTACAAGACCAGATTACAAAGATCCCTTTACAGAGCCATCTTGATCTCAACCTGATATTCTAAAATCTAAATCACTGTCTTCCATGGAGAGGGAAGTGAAGTAAACCGTGTTGAGAATGACTGGGCTAAGCTGCTGCTTGTATCGCCTGCATCCCATATCATAATGCCAGCTTCCTGCTAATGTGAACCCTCAGAGGCAGCCTATGACGGACCAAGTACTCGAGCTCCTGCCATTCATGTGGAGGATAGAAGTGAGGTCCTGACTCCTGGCTTTGACTTGACGCAGCCCTATTCATTGTGGGCACTGGGGGGAGTGAATTGAAGATCCTTCTATCTCTCGCCTTCTCTGTCACAGTGCCTTTCCAAGAAGCAAATAAATAAGACTTAAAAAAAAACATCCTTAGCTAAGTGTCTAACATCTAGTAAAGGTTCAATAAATAATACCCATAAGAAATTTTAAAGAGCAAAATCAGTGTACTATGGATGGACAATTTTAAATATGAAAGTATAGATATTTTGTGATAGTAATAATGCAGAAGATGGACTTTGACAAAGCATAAAGAAAAGCTGAACTAGAACTCAGGACACATTAATGTCCTGTTGTGGTCCTCTCTTGTGTGACTGTAAGGCAGTAACGGGACATTCTAAGGAGAAGAGATTGCTTTCCCATTCCTGTGTTCCCAGGTCAAGCCCTGGATGGGCATGGAGATTCCATCATGTTGTGAGTTCCTCTGAAACAGTGGATGGCGTTTATCCACATGTATGTTTTGAAAAGCAAGCATAGTGCGTCTGGCTTGCAGGTAAAGTCTTGGTCAACGGGACCAACAGATTCTCTTCTTTTGTCCTTTTGTGGCAGTTGTCTCATGCCTGGGATTATGTTAGAGTTGAGTCCTGCTCCTGTCTTGCTTTTCATAAAATATATCTTAGCAGATTACTTCAGATACCTCCTTTGCTAGAATGGTCCCTAAAATGTCTTTATAAGAACAAACATTCTCCCAGCAGAGAGGAACCAGTTGGGGTATGAAAATACATTGGGAGAAATGTCAGCAGGACAGAGCTGACTCCTGCATCATTAAGTATAAGATTCTTTCCTAAGTACTTAGGAGAAACAGCCTTCATCTGGATATGTTGCACAATGAACTATTCCACCCACACAGAGGATTTCAGTTCTAACAAGCAACTTTTTGGTAAGTCTATTCACTGGAAAGACTTTTCCAGGAAGAGTTTCTCCATGTCCTGGCAGGACAGTGAGGCAGGTGCTTGTGGCATCTCATAAAATGTGTCAAAGTCAGTCACCTATGGACTCACAAATAAGAGGGCTAATTCACTGGTCAGAAGGTTGTAACCCAGTCAACGCTATAACAACCCATTTGGAGCCACGCGAATGAATAGGTGCTTTGGCACATGTACAACCACCTGAACACATAGTATACCCATTTATGAGATGAGGAGAATGAGGCGCACAGAGGAGCTGCCCCCAGTGAGTTGGGCAGAAGAACCACATCGGAACCTAGACTCTCTGGCTGCAGAGGGGGAGCTCTGAAGTCGCTCACCACGCACTAGACCAGGGACTAAACAGGATCTGAACATCACAATTAAAACATATGCATACACTATTATTTCTCCACCAAACAGCTGAGGAATCTCAGGTCTAGAGTGGGTTAAGCAGTGTACCCTAGGCCTTCAGAACTTGGAGCACCAAAGCCAAATATAGGGGAAATTACATATACAAAATGATATATATATGTAATTATATATGTGTAATTTCCCCTATATACATAAAACAGAGGAAAGTAAGCTGTCAAGAACTAAATAACGTTCCAAGTCACATCACAACAGAACTTTTTTTTAAAAAAAAACTTACTTAAACAAGTCTTAGATAAAAATGGTAGGATAGAAAAACATGTAAACACTATTAATAATTTCTTGTGGACATGACATTAAATCCATTAAATTTAATCATTATTTTTATTCTTTGATTTAAGAATTCCAATTATTCCAAGTACCCATATACCAAATTGTAAGTGTGTATTTAATTATGAATGCAGCATTTAAAAAAAACTCATATTTTATTAATTTTTCTTGAATTGGAAATTAAACTTCATTTTTTTGTAAAATAGATTCTATAACTCTATCATACTTGCAGCTAGATCTTTTTATTTTTTTAGGAAGTTCCTGTGTAAGAGATAGGAAACAGACTTTGCCATTATTTAACCTGATCTGTGTTCTTCTGGGGTGAAAGACAGCCCATTCATTCCTGGTATGCAGTGAACTCTATAAAAACACAAACAACCTATCATTGATTTTCAGAGGAACTATTCTACTGCGTCCCTTATTTCGTTAACAAGAGCACTTTAATACTTTTGCAAGAAATAAGTCATCATGAGTGTAATACTTGGCAGATTTTGCTTTTATGGAAAGTTGAACTAGAAGACACAATGCCAAAAATACTCTATTTTCAGGGCAAGCATTATTCCATATGGATAGAGATGAGGGAAAAAGCTTCTTCACTCAAGTCCAGGAAATTGAAGCCTTCATCCAGCTGACAGTTCTCCAGTAAGTCAGATTTTTACAGTATTTAACTAATGCCCTACCTGACTCTGAGGCTATTTTGAGGATCACCTTTTGCTTAAGAGATTTCATATAGGGCAGGCATGATAGCCTAGTGGCTAAAGTCCTTGCCATGCATGCACCAGGATCCCATATGAGTGTCAGTTCCTATTTTGGAAGAAGCTCCTGGTTCCTGGCCTCAGATCAGCTCAGCTCCTGCCACTGTGGTAACTTAGGGAGTGAACCAGCAGATGGAATATCTTTCTCTTTTTCATTTCAATAAAAACAAATAAAACTTACATTAAAAAAGAGATATGAGTTGGGTGTCCAGGGCAATGATTTTAAAAAGCAGTGAAAATAAAAAGAAACCTAAGCTATTTTAACAGTCTTGCAAATGGATAGTAGCTTGGGCAGAGCTGCTGTTACAACTTGGCTGGCCTCATTACACATTCGATCCAGCATATTAACAGACCCAGTATGCATATCATGGATTACTTTTGCTATAAAAAAATTCCCAAGAGGACCCTTATGATTTGGCTTTTGAAATTATGTGGCTGCTATTAAACTCATTTAACTAACGACTGGCCTTGATTTCTCCCCATCATCAAGCAAGCTTGCAAAATGAGAAAAAAAAAAGCAACCCACAAATTTTCTATTTTGAACATCATAAAATTTTCATGAATACACATTTGACAATTATTGAAGTTGACATAATGTTATGCTTTGAACATTTAATTAAACTTTAATCTTGATTTCTGTGGAGTTCTTTTTATATTTTGGAGCCAATGAACTTTACTTTTCAGTCCTCAAACACTTTCACGGGCTCATGAAAAGCTCTTGGTAACTAGGTTCAGAGAACTTTACAGTATCTGTTATAAACATGAGTGCTAGAGGTAGGATCGGAGAGGAAAGGCAGAATTTGAGCAAGAAGTAATTCATGCAGGGAAACACACCTAATATTTACAGAAAGTTTGCTATTTCCTACTACCTCTTGGATAACTAGCAGTGTTCTTTTTTTGGGTTGTGACGTGAAGTAAGGCATCAAGCAGTCAGTGAGCAGAGACCTACATAGGGTATATCTCATCCATGGAGCCACAGATGATTATAATAATAATAATAATGAAACAATAGTTATAGTTGCTATCCTTGAGGACCAAATAGTTTAGTTAGGGGAAAAAAATAATGTTATTCTCCACAATAACCAAATGTATAAGATTGCAAGATTATGAAACCAGAGTTTGGGTACTTGAATGACCAAACTAAAACAATGATACGGCTGTCTGGTTTCTGTTGAATCATCTCTTAAAATATGTGGCTAGTGACTGGTGAACCAAGATAAAGAGAGTCTGGGAAGCATGACGCTGCTGGTGTCCGACAGGATCAGTTGGTAGGAAAAGGCCAAGACAACAGGAAGATCACTCGTGTTCACTCAGTCCCAGGGGTCTGGTGTTGAACTGTGGCTACTTCAATTCCTACTCTAATTAGAGACATTGGGGACACAGAAAGAGGATGTTGGCCTAAAATAAAATAGGTATCTATCAGAGTAGAATCCTCTTGACTTCTCCTTTGCCCAGGCACTCAGGAGCTAATGTTAATTTTTTCCCTCTAAAATGAATTTCATTTTCCAGTGATAAATGCAATGCTTTGCTCTGCAAGTAGCACTGAATATTCATTAGAGACCTGAAAATCCAAATGTTCATTCTTCATTGTTGTTATTTTTACTATGCTGGAAGTAATATGATTTAAGTAGTGCACAGGAGTTCTGGCCCTTCTGTAAGTGGTCTGGGTACCCGTGTAGGTAGGCCATGAGGTCACATTTCAATGCATGAGAGGCTTTCCCTACTCAATGGGAGTCACACATGACTGAAGGCAAGATCTGGCTGCAGCGTCACCATGTGTTCCACCAAGGGATGGGTGAGTCATCTTTTCACAGCATGTTCTGAACCAGAACAGAAGAGTCACCATCACAAAGGAACCTACTGCAACTGTCGAGCCCATTTCTGAGAACATCAATCCTCAACTGCTGCTTGGTGGACCAGAGACAAAAGAAATGGTTGTAGAATGCTTCATTTATCCTGAGGAACTGCCTGGAAATCTTTGAATGCTGTACAATGAAGTGTACAGCATTGTGGTGGTTCATTGGTTTCACCAATAAAGGAATAAAGAATAAAACTCTTCACGATTTATTTATATTTATCTGAAAATCGTAGTGTAAGAGAAAGAAAGAAAGAGAGAACAAGCCAGAGAGATAGCAAGGTACATCTTCAATCTAGACGCATCTGCTGGTTCACTCTACAAATAGCTGCAATGGCTAGGAGCCTGGAACTGCATTTGGGTTTCCAACATGAGCAGCAGGGGTCTGAATACTTGGCTGAGCACTTGGCCACCATGCTCTATTTTGACAAAGGCATAAACAGGGAGTTGGATCATCAGTCAAGTCTGTGAGGGAACATTTCAGCAGGGCTGCTGCATACAACTGATGTAGATGTACAACACACATCTCCAGGGACTCCATTTACAAAACCTCAAGATGAACTGTGCTTTTCAAACTGTGCAGTATGGCTGCTATGCTGGTAAGAAAGGTCACCATATTTTCCACCATTAAAGAATTCCTAAGGGTTCAAGAGACAGGATTGAGGCTAACACTCCTGGCAGCCACAGTGAGTAGGAGCACATGATAACCACACAACTGAGACCTAAATTCTAACCTGGCCCCACACCTTAGTGAACTTGCACTATTTCTTTATGTCTCAGTCTCCTTGAGTAAAAAAAACAAAACAAAACAAAACAAAACAAAAAACAAAAACAGAGGGAATCAGCATAAGTGCGAGAGATAATTAGATAATGCAGATGTATATAGAATACAATGGAAAGAACAGTGCATGCCATCAAGGCTTCAAGTTGCCAATATTATGGGTATTAAAGAAGACATGGTCTAAATGCTGTTTGGTGATCTGGCTTCTGCTCTTCATGGCTTATGCTTTGATAGTCTCACCCACAGCCTTGTTTCTAAGTATTCTGGTAGGTTTCTAGGTGTCTAAAGAATCTGCTCATTAGTTTGCAATAACAGGTGGGTATGAACAAGGAGCCTTGGCCCTAAGGCTTAACCATTGGTTGGAAGGCTAAGGACTTTATGGAAAAAATATCATGTTCATATTTCTTTCTCTCTCTCCTCCTCCCTCCCTCTTTCCCTTTTCCTTCCTTCCCTTCCCCCCACCCCCCGATTCCCTCCTCTTTCTCTCTGTGTGTGTGTGTGTGTGTGCGCGCGCGCTGCCTTTGCATCTTTTTATCAGAGATTTGACATCCATCATGCCAAGGAAGAGCACTAAATTAATAGTGAGCCAAAATGACGATACTCTCTTGGAGAAGGCTTCCTCCTCTCTGACCGCTTCAGTCTCTCACCGTTTCAAATTCAATCTCATGTTGTAATAAAATGAAATCAGTTTGAAGGAAAGAAAAAGTAAACAGCTGGACAATAATACATACCCTTCTGGTGTTAGGATAAGGACTGGCAGGATGGACATGCTGAATATGTCTACCTTCCATGGGCACAGTTACTATTTGGGTTGCTTTCTGCCCTAGGAATGAGATTCCAACGTGGCCAACTTCTCTGATTTATAAAGGTATCAGTTCCAGCTAATAGCTTCTCACTTTAAATGGTAATAATACTTCAAAATTAAAGAAAAGTAATATTATCTGCCTAATACTTTGAAAGCCAAAAAATGTATATTTAGAGTGGTAGTTGTATTATCAGATTTCCTTTTAAGCACTATTTTTGAAGTATACTGGTTTGCCAGTGGTTTGATTAACCTTAAAAAATCCATAGTTTGATGGAATAATCCTTGTTACATTTTAATATTTTATGTTTCAGTGGTAAGCAGTAGATAATGATAGCAAGGCAGTAGGATTAATTTCCAATAGTACATACTTCAGGATTTCAGGGGGGAAATTTCTGAATTGAAATGAATTGTGATGACAGAGCAAATGCCTACTCTATTCATGCATAAAACCAATCCTACTGACCTTAATTTTTTCAGTCTTGTATTGTTACTGCTTAGCTAATTATTAACAAAACTTGGAGTGACTGGTAGAAGGGGAAATTTCATTACGTCAACCAGAGAAGGTGAAAGGAAACTAACTTCTATTCAACATCCACTATCTACTTGGTGTTTAATCAATACTTTCCTTCTCAACTTTAAAACAACTCTGGGAGGCAGTTGGTATTTCCCATTATCTGGTAATGGCAGCTTGGTGTTTGAAGAGGTCATGTTACGTGCCTTTGGACCATGATCCCATTTAGCGATTAATACTGACGTCATCAAATGTTAATTCAAGAGCTTATATAGTCAGTGATCAGTAGCACACACACACACACACACAGAATACACTTTAAAAAGGCAAAACCAACAAGGTTAGGCAAGGTCAGTTGTCATGTAATAATTGAAAGGAAAGCATTCTGTGCCGATAACCATAGTTCTGTTCATAGTAGGTGCGTCACTCTGTGTTAGGCACTGTGGATGATAAATACATGAACTGAGATGTCCTATTTCCCTGTATCCATCACACAAAAAACACATTCCTGAGTGTAGTTAGGTTTAAATAGGGTAATTAACTTTCTGAATATTTCTAAGTGGAGAGATGATGGTGGAATGGGAGGGGTCAATAAAGGAGATCAAGAGCCAGAAAATTCTGTCTGGTAATCAAGAGCGTAAAGGGTGGAAAGTAAAATTTGAAACTAGTTCATACATTTCTAGCACCATTGCAGAGTTAATATCTTACAAGGAAAATAATCTACCACCATGAAGGTATTTTTTGAAGTTTCTTTAAGGGGCAAATGTGTCCTTCCATGCACCATCAAATGTAATCATAGTATTACCAATTTGACTCAACATTACGTAAAGCTCCTAATGATTAAATCTACTATTTATTCAGAAAAATATCATACACTTATGAAAATGGATCCATTAATATTTATGGGTCACTGTGGAAAATACAAATAAAGAGATAAAACTTGCTCCGTGGAGTTTGCTATAAAAGAAGATATGATACTTATGAAAAACATATTGGTGTATTTTGTTTGTTTCATTGCTCTTACATATGCTCTTTGCTTCTTGCTTTAGATCTCATCAACTAGAATAGAGGTTCTACGAATGCCACACCATGTCACACCACGTCAGTAGCAGCAAGATAGTGGCTGCCTCATAAGGAGTAGTCAGTGAGTACTGGGAAATACGTGAATCAACGACACAGATCAATAATGGTATGGCTGGAAAGTACAGAAAGAAAAATCCCTGCGGACTGGATCACTAAACAAGGTTTCAAAAAGCAAAACTCCCAGGTACAGATCTGAAAAACAAGTAAGTCCCTTGTGACGAATGGCATAGACCCCAAGAATCAGATGCGGTAAAAAGATACTCGGGGGAAATGTGAAGTTGTTTTTCATCAGTGAATCTTGATGAAAAGATTTTGGATAATGTAAGGACCTTTCTAACAAAAATATCAGGGGACCCTTTAGGGTCAGTGGGATTAGCTGTTCCTGAAAGGACAGGTGATAGAACCTTGAGAAGAAGACTTAAACACCAATAGCAAGAATGTGATGGTGGACTGTCGGGCCTAGACATGGGTAGTATGTTCCCTCCAGTGCCAGCATTCTGGGTCTCTCCTTGCCTGGTTGCTGAAATAATTCAGGAGAATCAAAAAAAGTTCTTGAATTGTCATAAATGGAACTCTGCTGTTTCTTCCTAAATTAAATGAAATTTAATTAAGCACAAGGGCTATCTTATGTTCGCTAAAAATACATTTCAGCTGGTAGAAGAATAACTATTTTACAACTTAGCTCCAGAAGTGATAATTCAAAGTGACATTTAAGAAGCTTTTTTATAGATTTAGATGATTAATCAGTTTATTTTATAGTGTTCTACTACAATAAAGTACTTTGAAATTTATGATAGTACTTACAGATTTTTTTTCTGAGAGAGTTTCTATTTTTAATTGACATAATAATTGCACACATGTATGGGGCACAGTGTCACATTTCAATTTATGATTAGCATGACTAGCATCCCATCACCTTAAGTATATCACCTTAAATACATGCCTTTTTTTTTTTGTATTGGGAGCATTCAAACGCACCTCTTTCTTTCAGTTTGAAATACACAATTAGTTGGTGTCATGAAGGATACCCAGCTGTGCTATGGAATATTGGAAGCTATCCTTGTAATGGAGACCAGAAGACCAGGGATCAAAGAAAATCAATAGAATGCACCTCTACTACAGAATAAAAGTAGACGCCCAATGAAACTTTTAACTATAACTAAACAACAACATATTAGACTTTCTACCACTGCCTATACCAGCAGTGTCATGACCCATGTGAAGAGCAGAAAGTTGGAGTCGTTTCTTTTTCATCTCTAATTTTAATTGGTTTTTCCCACGTACTTCTCTTTGTTAATATGGCTAAAAGTTTGTTTTGCTCATCTTCTTAGAGAATGGCTCTTTCTTATATTTAGTTTTTTAGTTTCAATTCCTTTAATTTTTGTTGTGAATTTTATCATTTCTTGCTTCCTTTTTCTTTTTTTAATAAGTCCTTGACATGTGTTATTAGTTCATTTGTATGAAACATTTTGAATATTTCTAAGCACCTGATGTTATAAATGTCCCTGTCAATACTATTTTTGCTACATCTCACGGTTTTTGAAATTTTCATTTTTATTGCCATTTCTTCAGAAAAGTTATTTATTTTTCTTGTTAATTTCTTCAGTGACACATAGGTCAAAGGGTAGCATTGTTTTCATAAAGAAGGATTTTTATTTTCTTTTTCATTTCTTTAGTGACACATAGGTCATTCTATAGCATGTTATTTCATTTCCTGTTGCTGAAAATTTTCTGTTTTTCATCCTATTGTTGATTTTGTTTTATGGCTTTTTATTTAAGGCGATGTATAATAACTGTGTAATAAAGACCTGCATATCCTTGCGAAGACACAATGCAGTATGCATCTCAACTTCCAAATCAAAGATGGACTCCCAATGACACTGTTAAATATATCTTGACAATAAGACGCTGGATTCTGCCATTGTCCATACCTACAATTTCAGGATACATTTAAATGGTGGAATGATGGACTTACAACTGTTCATGAAGGACTATGCATTGAAATAAGAGAGGGTAAGTCAACAAGGGGAAGGGGAGTTGGTGGGGGACAGGGAGTTTCAGGGCCTATCAAACTGTAACATAACATTTTTTTAAAAAATGTAAAAACCCTAAAAAAAGAGAAGTTATTCCTCTTACTAAGCTGCACTCCTGTACTCGTTAGCCCTCCTCTATAACTCCCCTCTGCACCCCCATTCCTAGTTTACCAGAAGCAAGAACATATTTTATTTGAGTTTCTGTGCCTTTGTTCATTTATTATCATAAAGCCTTCCGGTCCCACCCAGGTTGTCTCAAATGACAAAAATTTCATTCCTTTTGATAGCTGATAACTATTCTTCTTTGTATATAATGCCACAGATATATATGTACAATTCCAGGGATAAGCTTCCAGGCCGACTATCTTAGTTTTGTGAACAATGCTTCAATAAACATGGGTGGAGGGTGCTTTTTCTAACACACTGTTTTCATTTCCTTTGGAAATGTACCCAAGAGGGAGATGTCTGATTCATGCAGTAGTTACAGCGTTGTGAGGAACCTTCATACTCCATGCAGTCCCACAGGGGTGACAACTCTCTTCACATCCTTGCCAGCAGCTATTCCTTCCAGCCTTTTTGACAACCGCCATCCTTACTTGAATGAGATCATGTCTTCTTGTAGCAAATGGTGAGAAACATATGGAAAACACCTGGTAGAAAAATAGCTCTAAACCATTTCATAGAGCTGTTATTTGAAATGGAAGTTTATTGGGATCTTTTGATAAATCTGTGACTACACACCTACTTTTGTGATAAATTGACTTTATAACCTAAGCCCATCCTTGATATGAACACGGTAATAAATATCAGTATTAAAAATACTAGCTTTGTTCACATTTTCCAAACAGAACAAAGAGAAGTAGTGATTCCAAAATGAATATTCATTCTAGCCCTCAAAGGTAAAGCTGTCTGGTCCCTATCCTTTAATGACCCACCTCTTAAATTAGGTTACTACAAGCATTTGAAGCTCCCTAGTTGAGGTTTTTTTATTTTCATAGCTGTGAGGTTCTTTGTCCAAGGGCATCTCCTGGCTACAATTACAAGCTTCATCCCTAACCAGGAAAACTAGACATGACAGATGATGGATTGCCTGAGTCCACATAAACAGGTGATGGATAGGGGAGCTAGGAGCAAAGCAGACCAGCATCCTCATTCCATCGGTGAAGCACTTGGAGGTGCATTCCACACAGTCATTCATTCCCACTCCTGTGGGAAGAAGAACCAGCTTCTCCCAGAGCTAATAGACTTCCTATCTGATATGCATTTTTCCATTTCCTATCTTACTTCCCCACTCCTTTCCTAGGCAAAGCACTCATACTCTGCATTTTAGAGTTTACTGCTGCAGGAACCCCACTGATGCTGGACCCTTTCGTTATTTTGGAACACCAGAGTTTTCATATTGGAAATGCCACATGATAGATTATCAAGATGTTGGTCTGTTCTTTATCTAATACTGAAAGGCTGACATTTTATTTGAATCAACTCCAGAATTTTGTCAAGCTTCCTCTTTCCATCCCCAAATCCCTGCTCCTTCCTGCTGTTTGACCTTTTCAGTCTCTCCCACAATCACACGAAAAAGGATGCCACGGTCTAAGGCAAAGAGAAATACCGAACTTTTTTCCAAACGTTTGACAGTTTATGATGGTTAATTTTTAGACGTCAACCTTGCTACTTCAAGTCAGACTTTGACCCTTGGAAAAGCATTGTTTTGAGTGTATTTGTGAGGATGTTTTCAAACGAGATTTGCGTGTAAGTTTGAGTAGACTAGGTGGAAGACTTGGCCTTAAGGTTGGCTGGGAGTCTGCAGAGAATAAATGCAGAAGGAGAATTTGAGCTGTTGCTCTGAGAGGGACAGCAGGGTCTACTCCTCCCCTGGCCATCAGCTGATAACTGTGGCCTTACCCTTGGGGCATCCTTGCTGATACTCAGATGCTAGCTCTTGGAGAATGACACCTTCAGTTGCCCAGCTCTGAGGCCTTCGGTTAGGCACTCAGAGGTCTCCATATCACAGATGACGTTCCCTAGGTCTGCCCAGCTGCCACCATCACAGCAGCCAATTACTCACCGCATATGCCTTCCGACATAACCTACTGACTCTATCTCTGGAGAACTCTGACGTTCTAGTGTAAGACTTCACAGTCCTTACTGCACCTTCATCTCTCACTCCGCCTCTCAAAGAAATAAAAGATCAAGTACGATTTTGAAGATGCCTTCACAGAGGAAATATCTCAGGGCGATTTTGGTTTCCCTTTTGCTGAGCAGCAATAGGAAGAACTTTTGAGGTAATCTGAAGGGAGAGTGAAAAAGACAGTCACAGAAAGAAGAAAGGAAAGAACTCTGGAGAACTGTTAAGATGTCTCTGAGAGATCATTCCTTTGGCCCTTAACTGGTGTTAAGCCACTGCCTGAGACACCTGCATCCCTATCAGAGTGCCTAGATTTGAGTTTGGGCTTTGCTCTCAGTTCAAGTTTTCTGCTAATGTTCAATCTGGGAGGCAGCAGGTGCCGGCTCAAGTAGCTGGTCCTTGTCACTCACATGGAAGACGCAGACTGAGCTCCTGATTCCTGTTTCTGGCTTTCATTGATCCATCCCTCGCTGTAGGTGTTACTGGAGCAAACAAGGGGCTCTCTGGCTCCCTGTCTTTACAATAAAAACATTGCTTGCAGACCTTTCACTAGCACTTGAATATTTAACTAGGAAGCTGAATCATGCCTGAGGCCTTAAACTACCAATGTGGGTCACTTGAGAGTGATGGATGTTGTGGTCTCAAAGGCAGACCAGCAATATAAATGGAGATCTGGAATGAGTACAGCTTTGAAGCGTATGAAATTTTGAAATTTTCATTTTTCTTTACATGTTTATAATCAGGAAGTCTTTTTAGAATATACGAACTGTAATCTTTCCCTCTAATCTTTGAACACAAAATATATTTTTGTTATAGCCATAGTTTAAATAGCTGAGGACAATATTCTACAGCAAGTAAGCATGGCTATATTTGGAGTCTGAAATAGAAAGAGAAGAAATAATAATGCAAGGGATTAGCTACTTAGCATGCTAAGGCGTCATCAAATTCCGATTCAATTTCCACTTAGTTGTTGATCTGTATATAAACTGCACTCAGGCAGAAGTAGACGTGGGAGCCCATCTTGGCCTACATGGGAGAGGAAAAGCTATATCTAGTTGACAATTCGCAAATACAGGTTGTGCTTATCTAATTTGAAATGCTGAAATCTGGAACTTACTTGCATTACTCCAAATGTTTTCATTTTGGAGCAAATTCCAGACTTGTGGAGATGGGAATCTCAATCAGTAATGTCTATGCAAATCTCCCAAATTAAAAAGACTCCTAAATCAGAAATACCTTTGGTGCTAACCGTCTCTGGAGAGGGATAAATAACTTGCAGCATGTACTCCTCCAGACACACAGCTCTGCATCCTGGACTCTACAACGTGGTTGCTGGCAGTTCCAGTTGTGAATGGAAAAAAATAGTCTTCGCCCGCAGTCACTGGTGTTGGCTGTGAAAAATGGCATGAGGACTGGACAGAGGTAGACAGATGTTAGGTTGTCCACTGGACCCCTGCCTTCTTTGGCTCTGTGAAAACATCTGCCATTTGGGGGGGAAGGGGAGAAATGAACAAACATGTCCTTAAACACTGAATTCCAAAGCTGGATGCCAGATTCAAGTATGGCCTTTCTGTCTCAGTGGAGTGTTTCCAAGTTTCCCTGAAAGTTGAGACCAGGGTCACTCAAGCTGTTCATGGTCTCAGTAAAAAAGGCATACAGCCAGTTCCCTGGGCTGTCAATCCACACTGATAATTGAAGACCTAGCAACTGGTGTCATTCTCTCCCCAAAAACCTGGCTGTTTCTGGCTGACCAGGCCCATCTGAGCCTAAGATGATGCCGCTGGCACTTGTCTACACATGGAGAGCATCCACTGGCTAGGGAGGCACTGATGAACCAGACGGGGGATCTCAGCCAAGGAAGGTTTAGACAAGGTCACATTCTGGCCCTTCACAGGCAGCTATATTTGCCTCACTCCCTAACAGAGGTACACAGGGCCCTAGTGCCTTGCTATCTGACTCCTTCAGTTGTTGGGAGGGAGGCCAGTTAACATTTTTTTTTTCAATCCCTTATCAAAATCAATTAGCATACTGCTGTATTTAGATAATGGTAACCAGGCAGGAGACCAGCGACTTTCCCTAACAGCCTTTTCATTAAGAGACATATCTGGGGCCTCTCCCACTTCACATCTCTTGCAGCGTCAAAACAACACCCCAAATTGCAGACATAATTTAACAAGCACCACAGCCCCTGTAGGCACAGAATCAAATTAGATCTGCCTGAATCTGCCTTTCATATTCATAAAGGACTTGCAAGAGCTCTCTCCCAGGCTCACCAGGCACGGAGAGCTAGCAGGAAGACTATGTGAGGACAAAGGAAAGCTGAGTGACACAAGGACAGGGGATACATTGCTTATAGGAAATGAAAAGCTCTAAAGCCCCAAGCATTTCCCTTAATTTTTCCATGTTGTTCTCCTGAGGTTACACAACTGAAGATTCTCAGAACTGGGAGCTGACTGGCTTACTCTAAACGACTCTTTCTACCTGAAGATATTTTCAGTTCTCTGTTAGGATGGTTGACTCAATTCTTTCTCAAGCCAAAGCATATACAAGTTCAAGTTCGTGGATCTTAGTTGTTTGCAAGGCAGAAGATGAAAAGAATGTGTAATTTTGTTAGTCACCAATTTGGCTTCCTTGGTTTAGGACAATTCTCTTTTTTTATGCAAAGTAAGCCCAATGTAATTGAGTTTTGACAAATGACAGAGATCAGGAGGAATTTGTAAATTAACAGATGGCGTAAACCTTAAGAAGCAATGCATGCTACATATCTGAGTACAAGTAACAGATTGTCAGTGCACTACAGGTATTTTTATAAAGGCAACTGTTTATTTTCTTTTCAGTAATATTAGTTTATTTTTGTAGAGTTCAGTTGTTTTCATTTTATTTGAAATGAAGAGAGAAGGGGAGAGAGGGAGGGAAAGGAGGAGGTAGAAAGGGAGAGATAGGGAGGCATGGGGAGAAGGGGAGAGAAAGAGAGAGAGGAAAAGAGGGAAGATGGAGAAAGATAAAGAGGTCTTTTATCTGCTAGTTCACTTGTAAAATGACCACAAAAGCCTGGGCTGGACCAGGCTGAAGCCATCAGCCTGGAAAACAAGGTAGGCCTCCCATGCTGGCAGCAGGCATTGGAGTATTGAGCCATCATTATTGCTCCCCAGGGTGTGCATTTACAGGAAGCAGGATTCAGAAGAACTGGGACTTAAAACTAGGCAACTTCATTATGTGATGCAGGCATTCCAGGTGGCATCTTAATCCCTCACCCCTCAAGAACAAAGTTTTAGACAAAGATAATACCAATAGCAGCGATAGCATCTTAAGATTATGCATTATATATACTATCCATATTTCAGATGAAAGAGAAAAAAGCTGAGAGTACAGTTGAATTACTTGCTCTGGTGGCATAACTGGGGACTTGTACCTATTAAAGTCAAGGTTATAGAGCTGGTGTTGTGCAGCATGTTTAGCTACTGATTGCAATGACTGCATACCACAGTAGAGTTCTCGTTCAAGTCCTGGATGCTCAGCTTCCCCATCTAACTCCCTGTTAATACATCTAGGAAAGCAGTAGAAAGTTCTCAAAGTCTTTGGGCTTCTGAAACTCACATGTAAAACCTGAATGAGTTCCAGGCCTCTGGAATCAGCCCGGTCAAATTCTAGCATAGTGAAGTTATTGAGCAGTAAAGACAGAAAATAAAAGATCTCTCTCTCCCTCTCTCAGGATGAAGTGCCTGATCACTGAGGGGTAGCTACTTACAGAATACATACAACAGAATTAAGATGAAATCGTTTCAAACACATTGAGGGGATTATTAAGAAAATAAATATTCTGAAAGAAAAGGAAATATTCTCTTGCAGTCAATGAAATGCCATAAGAGCACAGTGACAGTCTAATAATAAGTATGGAAGGAGAAACTGTACAATGACATAAGAAAAAACGCTAAACAGCTTTGTGTTGTGGCAACTGAATGACACACAAAAATGTTTTATGTTTTTTCTCTACAATCTTGGGGCGTTTGATGTTTAAGTAGTTAAACCCAGCTGTTATTTACATTTTGAATAATTATCAATGAAGACCAATCAATCAGTGTTTTGTTAAAAATCAAGTCTCTGCCTTCAACGTGCCCATAGTCTAAAGAAGCTGACAAGTTAAGCGCATGCTGGAGCCAGGGTACTGTATCCTTACACTACAAGTTAATGTCAAGTGTGAGAAAAAATATACACTTTTTCCCCCTCATTAGTGGAGAAGCTTTTATTCTTTGCCATTTCAAAGAATGCCGTTTTGTCAAAGGAATAAAAACAAAAGAAAATGATTTGCGGTTGACTCAAAACTCTGAATATTTGAATTCTAATTTGGTTTTAAAATCAGAGAAAAAAGTCTACCGTTCTGGTATAATACTTTGAAAGCAAATGGATTCCATCATGCATGAAAAACTAATCTGTGACCTTTAATGGTAATTCTACCTATTTAAAAAGTTTCACTTAGTTGTGGAAAGAAAACAGATATTTGCGTAGGGCCAGCAGAGTCTGGCTCAGCTGACAGTACTTTTCCATTGGTGGGGAGAAAATCATGGAAATTATAAAGCTATGGTTGACTTCAGACTAGGCTGTATACATTTTAGGCATACTTCTTTGTTATTTTGTGTGGATGTCCTATCAACTAGGTTTACATAAAAAGCTGTTTCTTTGAGGGGTACTGCTATTACCATCATTAACGAAGTCGTTGTTCAACTCACCAACTGGGTACTTCATGCATTGGAAATACTTAACACAAGCACAGTTAAAACTCTGCTGGGAATAGCAGTGCGGTACTCTTTCTTGAAATTTTTCTACAAATGCTGAGAGTCAGACAGTTTTCCAATGACATAAAATTTCTACAAAAGGGGAGTTGTTTCAGGAATACACTTTTACCAATGCAGGTGAGAGGATACCTTCCAGAGTCAGTTCCATAGGAAACAGGAGAAATACCAAAATAAAACAAAACTTTCCACACCATTTCCAAAGCAATGAGGCAGAACAGCTGCGTAGGTTCAGTCATCCAGTCCACACCTGGTAATGGTACCATGTCCCATGTCCCATCCCAGTCACACCTTCCTGAGTCCCTCTGGTCTTACATTCTGGGGTTCCCTAATAGCCAGGCTTCCAACTGGAAAGGTGTGTGTGTTGGGGGCGGAGGGGTTTCACACACAAGTGCAGGTACACAGGTAAACTCAGTGATTAGGTATGCTCATAAGGTAGGGGAGACACTAACTCGTGCTTAAATGAATTAGTCTATCTGAAATGCTTAGAATAATTCTTGAAATTTAGGGAACATAGCTGACTTCCTGTTTCATCAAAAAAGAACATTTGATTACCTCCAATTCCAAATTTGGAATCCCAAGTGAAGGCTAGGATTATAGGAAACCTATATTCAGAAAGAAAACATGGTGAAATATTTTAGCTACAGCTTATTGAATTTGAATTTAAAAGAATTACTTATACTTATTTGATATAACTCATTGTATTTTATTTACAACAACCTGTAACAAAGAAAAAAAAACTCGAAGTGAGCTACTATTCTGATAATTCAAAATCCGAGGACAGGCCTAATAGTTGTGCTGATAATGAACATGCTTATGTCCCATATCAGAGTACTTGTATTCCACATCCAGCTTCCTGCTAATGAGGACTCCGAGTAGCAGCACGTGAAGGCTCAAGCAGTTGGGTCCCTGCCAACCAAATGGGAGATTCGGAACAAAATTCTATCACCTGATATTGGCCTAAGCTACCCCTGAGCACTGCAAACATTTGGGAGGTGAACCAGCAGACAGAAGATTTCTGTTCCTCTGACTCTCAAATAAAAAGAATAAAATGTAATAAATTCCCAAATATTTGTTTTGAACCCAGTATATTAAAAGACAAGAAATATGGGTTTTGATGATAAATGGAAGTGGTCCAAAGATCCTATTAAAATGTGAATATTATTAGATTTTTAAATTAGTGAAATTAGAGCATACAATTTTTTTCTTTTAGTCTCCTTGCTTTTGTGTTCTCCCCATTTGTCATTTTTTTCATCAACTCCTACATGTCATTTTTTCTCATCAACTGCTACATTTCAGAGAATCTATAGTAAAAGAGTGGCCATAAAACAAAAAGAAGAATTCTGTCCTCAAATTTCCATGGGCTAGGGTTCCAAGGGGCCTCACAACTGAATTGTGCCTGGAAATCCACCCTCTCCCTGACCCCCCTACCCTACTGTGTGCATTTTCCCTTGGGTGTTGGTTGCTGCTGTCACCACAGAACCCATGGAACGAAATGAGCAAAGTTCTGAGTGAAATGTGGGATACAGAAACAGGAAATGAGCCCACAATTCCACAATTGTGTCTTTAAAAGCTGAACTTCTAAAGATAGAGCACACAAACATGTGTATATAAAGACTGTAGCACCTATTTAAGCAACATTGGATCACTTGGGCTTAAGAATCTATGGACTGATTAAATGTAACTCTTCTCATATTATATATACATATATGTATATATATATTTAAATGATGTATTTATTTGCTTGGAAGGAAGAGTGATGGAGAGGAGACAGGCAGAGAGACTGACCATCTCCTGGTTCATTCTTCAAATGAGCACACAAATCTGGGCGGGGCAGAGGGGCAAGCTGAAGCAACGAAGTTGGAATTCCATCTAGGTCTCCCCTGTGGGTGGCAGAGCATCATCTACGCAAGCTGTCTATCACTGTCTTCCCAGGCACATGAGCAGGGAGCAGGACTAGAAGCAGAGCAGCTGAGACTTGAACTAATACTTCCATACGAGATGACTGCATTGCAAGAGATCAATTAGCCTGCTGTCCTGTTTTCCCTCACTGCTCAATTCTTATACCATGGGCGTTGGCTAACAGAATGCGGGAATAATTTATATTACTTTTTTGAAGCTAAGGCCTTGGGAGCTGTCTACACCAGGAATTGTCATCTGTGCTATGACAAATTATCGATGTTCAAAACTTGCTG
The DNA here is from genome assembly GCF_017591425.1 of Ochotona curzoniae. NCBI lineage: Eukaryota > Metazoa > Chordata > Mammalia > Lagomorpha > Ochotonidae > Ochotona > Ochotona curzoniae. The sequence goes on from NW_024465582.1 coordinate 28,298,044, forward strand.
TCCTATGATACTGGAACGATGTATAATGTACTAAAGTGCTGCTGGATAAACTCCATGTTGTGACTTGCAATTATTTGCTGACAATTTGTGACATGTGTGCTTGGGAGTAAGGTAGTTCTAAAAATGTTTGAAGTGGTAGAGAATTCACATTTGCACATTTTTTTTTATAATCAATTCTGGCTATGACTTTTTGGAATATTGTATTTCAAGCTATAAACATCATGAGGGAACACAGACTAAACAACCGTCCTCTGAAATTGACATTGATGTGAAAAAGTATAAGAGAGTTGGCTGTATCGTTACAGATTCAATACAAATAATGAAATTCTCACATAAAACATTACATAATAAATGTGTTACTGCTGGAACAAAGTGCTCTGCAGCGGACCTGGTAAAGTTCAAGGATAAGAAAAGAATAGAGCCAATGAGCTTTAACTAAAGGTATTGTGCACCTGTCAGGGTGTCAGCAGTGGCATGGCTACATACATTTGACTGGCTTTCAAATACTTCATTACTATTAAGGTAGAAAATGGTGCTGGTCTTTGCTTGTTCTAATAATTGCCATGTGTATTGGAAATTCATGAATCACTCACAGATTTGTGAACACATATCTCATCAATTCACTGGATTTCAAATGAGACATTTGCTTAGTATTTCTAAAATGGTGCAATGACAAACCATCAGGTACTCTGAGGTGCGATGATAATGTCATCACTGCCGGGCTAAACACCTAAATACTAATCAAACCTTTTCACCTCTCCCCAGTCTAATATCTTAAAGTCCTTCGGCCTTTCCCTTGGTTTGCTGACATTTTTTCTTCCATGTTTTACCTATCTAAGGTCTTGACTCCACACAACTCAATTTCCCATAGCAGACAAAAGTATTCTTTTAAGGGCATACGATGATGCTATTTTCCATTTAAAAATCTTTCATTGACTCTCCAATGCAGCAGAATGGATTATAAGTTCCTGTATGCCTTACCAAGTGTCTTAAGGCTTACTAACCTGTTTCTGACTGATTTTTCCACCCCTGCTTCATGTTCTACACCTTACATAAACTAGGTTGTTTGTATCTGCTAAACTCCTAAGGTCTCTTATTCCCAGCTACTTTCACATGATGTCCTGTTTAACTATATATTCTTTCCCCTACTGCTGCCCTTCCCTTAGCTGCCACAGGACAGAGAATGCTTTTTATACAAGTCACTCTGATGCTCTCCTTTCTTTTTGGCTCTAATAAGCCTGGGCAGGTGTCTTTTCATGTATTTCCACAGCATCCTGTGCTTACACACATCACTTACTTACATTAGGGATTTCTGATTTCCTTGTAGCTTGCTCTATGTACAGCTGGTTTAACCCATAGCATTCCTCCTTTCTGCCAGACTCCCAGTGTAGCACAATATTCACACACCTTGGAAGCCACAGATTTAAGGAGTATTAGGCTCAGCCCCTGCCCTTGACAAAGAAAATCTGATGGTCGCAGTTAATCACAGGGATAACATCTTCATAATAATCACTGGTTACAACTCTGGCATGTGATGCAATTTTGGCCAATAAGACACTGAAGCTAGGTGAGCCAGGAAGTTTATCTGATAAGAATTTTTTGTTTGTTTGTTTTCAACAAAAACCCTTCGCTTGGTACAAGTTACAGCCACCTGCATTGACAGCAAAAAATCTGATGCACATACTTATTTTTAATAAAATATTCATTTATTTGGAAGTCTGGGGGGTGAGGGAGAAAAAGAGAGGAAAAGAGAAAGCCGGGGGAGAAAGAGAGAAAGATCTTCTATTCTCTGGTTCACTCCCCAGTTTTCTGCGGCAGCCTGTGTGGGGCATGCTGAATTTAGTAACCTGGAAATCCACACAGGAGTGTTGTCAAGAGGCCAAGCACTTGCACCATCTTCTACTGCTTTCCAGGGACATAGGTAGGAAGTTAAATCAGAAGTAGAGCAGCTGGAACTTAAACTAGTACTCATAGAGTATGCCAAGGCTACAGGCAGAGGCTTAAGCTGCTGTATCACAATGCCATCCTCTTTGGCAGATAGCTTGAGATCACTGGGTACCAAGCCAGAAAAACCACCAACACTTGAGCATGGCCAAACTAACAGATAGAAAGGACTCAGGGTTTCGGGGATGTCACTAAGGGACTCAGTGACTTGGAGATTCTCCTTTCAAGACAGCTGTAATTTAAAACCCAATTGTGCTACAGTTTTCTGTTAGCAGATGCAAATATAATTAATACATGTCTGCTTTGCTCATTGCACAGATCTTAATAAGAATTTATGCCAAAGACAGAAGTGTGAAAAAAAAAAAAAAAGGAATTAAGACTGTAAGGAACATATCTTAGAAGGTTCCCTGGCCTTCTGTAACTGATAAGGAAATCTTTATTGAGGAGGTATCATAGAGAGAATTGCAATCAGCTACTCAGGGGAAAGCTACAGTAATCTGATGTAATCTCTGAGCCAGAAAACAACATAAAAATGTAATAACCCTTTGAAGTCTAGGCAAAAATGATTGTAGGGATTGTACTGGGCCGACTTCAGAAACCTTATCACAGAATTGTGATTAAATTCAGTTTCTCCTCTGCTTTAGCCCTGGCCTTTCTTTTTTCTATCTGGTTCTGGTTTCACTTCAAAAGCTGAGCAACTTAAAAGGAGATAGAGACCCACCACTACAATTCTCTAAACTCGGAACAGAGATCCAAGAAAAGGTCAAGGTGACACCCAAATCCACCATTACATCAACTTTCTTCAGACATAAAGCTGCACATCAGAGTAGTGTCTGTGTGTGCCTCGGCAGATTTCTCATTAGCAACAAGAATTTGAAGGAAAGCAACAAGAAAAATCCTTTTCCTATCTTGAGTTTTGATGTGTTGAATATCAAATATATGATAAGGACCTATGCAGAAATCTCTAAGGTAGCAACACTCTTTGTGTATTAGTAACAGAACTAACCCTCCATTTGCATAAGGAAATGAAAGACAATGACATGGAAAATACGTTCAAGGTTACTGTTTGATCTCATTAAAAATTTTATTAGGGGGATGATTGTGACACAGTGAGTTAAACTGCTATCAATAAAGCCAGCATCCAGTAGGGACCTCACGGCTACCTGCTGCTTGCCTGGGGAGGACACAAAGAATGGCCTTGGAACTTGGGACTCTGTCACCCACAATGGAGATGTGAATGGACTTCCAGACTCTCCGGCCAATTAGAGGGTGGTGATTCAGTGCACAGAGCAGCAATTCTCTCTCTCTCTCTTTTGCTTGTTTCTGCAATGCTCCTCACCCCCTTTCTCTGTAACTCTTCTTTCCAAATAAATGAATTGATCTTAAAATAAAAAAAAATGGCTAGATGTTTCAGCTACTGTACTGTAAGTAGAACTGTCTCTATACCTCTAGATGTTTAGTTACAGACCATTTATGTAAGATACATACTGCCTGCTCCTTGAAAGTTGTTGAAATTGTACATAGAACCATCTGATCCAGAAATTTTGTCAGTTTGGGGAGTTGTCTAAAATGGCATTAATTGACTCATATTCTTTAATGGTTATACGTTTATTCCAGTTTGTATATACACATACAGATATATACATATACACAAAGTTATACACACATCTGTGTATATATAGTCGAGTCATTCTGGGTCCTCTGATTTTGTACTTTTATTTTAACAAAGTGGAATTGAAAAATAAACAATAACGATGTGGTAGCTTTCACAATGCACATTTTATCTCATCTGATTCTATTATTATTATCTAATAGGGTAGCTCTAAGCCGTATTAAGAACCTGAATTATGATTAATGCAACAGAAATGCAATATAGATTCTAGATTCTAAAGGCTGAATATGAAAAAAAGTATAAGGTAAATCATGAGTTATTTTTATGCTGATTGCAAACTGAAACAATAATCTATTAGGCATAAACATGTTGCTAAAACTGATTGTGTTTTTTATTAAGATTTTAAAATTTTTTATTGGAAAGTCAGATATTCAGAGGAGGAGATACAGAGAGGAAGATCTTTTGTCCATTGATTCACTCCCTAAGTGGCCATAATGGCTGGAGTGGCACCTATCCAAAGCCAGGTGACTGGAGCCTCTTTTGGATTTCCCATGTGGGTGCAGGGTCCCAAAGCTTTGGGCTGTGCTCGACTGCTTTCCCGGGCCACAGGCAGGGAGCTGGATGTGAGGAAGTGTGGGGAAGTGAGGGCCACCGGGATTAGAACCAGTGCCCATATGGGATCCCAGCACGTGCAAGATGAGGACTTTTAGCTACTAGGCTACTGTGCTGTGCCTTAATTGTGCTTTTTTAACTTTGTAAAATGTGACACTAAAACACTTAACATTGCATAGGAAGTGTGCAATATATTTGGACTGAGTAGTACCATTTTTATAGTATGTATCATCTCACAGATATCAGCAAATATGGAGACTCTGAAGCATAAATTATGATGAAGAAAATACTTCTTCTAAACAGATGTTAGATCTTTCAGAAGACACATAAGCTTTTTCTAAGAGTTTTTTTTTAGTTATTATTTTTCATGATAGGTTTCCATAGGCACTAGGATTCTTCCCCTCCACACCTCACAGCCCCTTCCCCACTGTCTTCCCCCATATTATTACAACACTGTAGTCCTTCAGCAACAGTCACAAGTTCAACATTCTGCCATTGAAGTGTATCATACTTTATAGATAGAGACAATGGTAGAAAGTCTAATTTCCTGTAAATTTCATGGGTCTTACGATTCATCTTTAAAATGTAAGGCTTGAATGAATTGACCCCTAAATTCATTTCTCATTTTCATATTTTTTAATGACTTCATAATTTTTCCTAATAGGTTCCAAGGCCAGGAAATTCTTGCATAGTTCATATGACAGCTCGTTTCAGTTTAATCAATATGTCTGGAGCATATAGCCTGCACCGGGTTATACGATGAGGTAATCTTATCTGTAATCACCCCCACTGCATTTAGCAGTATTTTTCATTCTTGGCAACTCTGCATGTCACAATCCTACTTAGTCTTTCATGTTAATGTAGAAAGGAAAAATCACACAAAACACATACACACACACACTCTAAACTGGCAATGAATGAAACACATTTTTTAAAATTGAAAAATGGAGTTGTGATTCTTCAGTCGAATGCCAAGTGTCTGTATAACTGAATGTTCTCTGAACTCTGCAGCTAAAAATGCTTTGCTCCATCTGCAAGATGGAAGATGCAGTTTGCTTCTACAAAGCAGCACTCCAGTTGCGGCTGCCTCGGTCCTCTCTGAATCTGCTTGAAAAAATCATTAGTAACACAGCTACTGGGACTGAGGGAAGGAAGAGGGAAGGGAGCAAATGCAAAGGGACTCCCTGAAAAAAACAGCAGCAAAAGCAAGAGAGCACTTGAGACTTGTTCTGCCAAAGACACCCAGGTAGGTAATCCAACAACAACAACAACAACAAGAGAAAGAAATTGAAAATTAATAAGCCAGAAACTGACTGCATGTGCTTCCTTAATGGAGTTCACTGTTAATGTGGCACATTTTCACTTTCTACTTTAGTCAAGACTTCAAAAATTATTTTCAATGATCCCAAAGATATGTGTCTCCAATTTTAGTAGGGTTCTTAAGTTCATTTCAAGCTTTTTTTTTTTTCCTGTGCTGTGAGAAAAAGAAATGAGGAAACAGTCTGATATACTAGACAGGGTACTGGACCAAGAGCCAAGAAATTGGACTTCTTTGTTTCAAAAGTGTTGCAAACTTGTGATGCTAAACTAAACAATTCCTGTGGTCTATTTCCTCATTTGAAACATAAGGATAAAGTTCTCTGCATTCTAACAGTTGCTATGATGAATCAAATGAGATTATATAAGATAAAGACATTTGCAATATGTAAATGTTCTACAACATTTTATACTTAGTGCTCAGAGAAGTTACTTATCAGCTAAAAATGTAGTAATGTTAATGTTAATATTTGTAATAGTAATATGAAAATATTACAATTTGGTTCTAGACCACAAAAGGAAATTACAAGGAAACATATATAATAGAAGCAGTATGCATTTTTAGGGAAATAACAGAATATTCTTACATTTATACTTGAAAGGATTTGATACAATGGTTAATTATACAGATTTTGGACCTAGACTAAGAGGATTTGAACTCTGATTTTATCATTTTCTATGTTACAGAGCATGTAACTTCTCCTCTATATACTTTAGTTATCACACCTTACAAAAGGGAACTTTTGGCCTTAGAGTTGGAATGTTGGTCAGGTTAACGTTATCCAATATGGAAAGCATGAGTCTGATATCCGACTTCAGTTCCAGCTTCTTATAAAGACAGATTGCAGGAGCCAATGGTACAACTACAGTGAGTGGACTCCTTCCACTTTTATGAGAGAGCTGGGTTTTGATTTCCTGGCGTCCAGTGTCAGCCTCTGTGAACATAGCTATCCAGGAAGGAAACCAAAGAGGATTTCTCTCTGTTTTCTCTATCTCTCAAATAAGCAAGTAAAAATTTAAAAGAAGATGATAATGTGTCACTAATATTTTTGTTATGAGGTTTCAAAGACATACAGTCATATAAGGAACAAAATGGCATGGGGACATAGTAGGTATACAGACAACAGTTATTTGGACCTGGATTTTACAGGGCTTTAAACTCCAATCTTATATCTTAACTAGAGTTTGGCTTACTTTGAAAGAGACAATGGTGTTGTCTACATACACTTTACATGTTGGAAGTACCTCCAAGTGCATAATAGTTGCAAAAGCAACTTCAACATGTAGTACATGAAAGAACAGCTTTAATTAGCATTGCAAAGGATGTGAACTATGCTTTTTCAGGGTCCTACTATAGATGGTGGAGCAAAGTCCACTGCTGGTGCTAAAATCATGACTTCATGTCTTAGATTTGCATCATGTCTTAAGCATCATTTTTGCATCTATTACATCACTGGAAGTTTAGGACCATTAAAGGCAGACAATGAAGATACTTTCACCCTCACTTTTATTGGCAGAATCAAGGCAATTGAACACTTGCAATGAAGAAAAGAATGTGAGCTCTTTGACAAATACCTGTGTGCACTCACTGGCCTGTTTTACGCCTAAGCCAACAGCAGACCTTGGAGGAGTACAGAAGGGTGATTCGTCCCTTCAGCTGATTGCATACTCCTTTACTAGGGTGGCCTCATGCCTCCCACAAGTATCTGTGGTTACTAAGTGGATCACTGACAGCACCCTCCTTGTCAACAAGGCCATCCTGGATGTCTGAACAAGGAATGTGAATCTGTGGGGTGGGGTAGGAGACTGACGCATGGGGGACTTCCTCTAGGATTTCCCCACGCTTACATCAATCCTTCCCCATTGCACTGGACTTAGAGGTGATTTTCCATGAGACTACACCTGCAGGGAAGTCTAGGTCAGTTTCTTATCTAAGTTGATCAACCATTACATCAGCATCATTGTTTTGAAGTGCCAAATCAGGCAAACTTAGCACAAGTGGGAATTTCATGGAAATGTTTCAAGGCATCGTTTGCTAGAAAACTCTCCTTTGAAGAAACAGCCATCCACTTTATGAAGCCCTGGCTAAATCTGTTACACTTGCTACAGGAACAAAGTCTTCCCAGGGCCTGATCAAATTTTCTATTTTGTCTAAATACTTGTTGCAATTCTTAAGTAGTTTTTGACCATGGTGTATGTGAAACGTATTCATATTAAACTAGTAAGCCTCATGCAATGTTGGCAAAGTTCTGAGTTTAGGTTGACACCGTGTCATTTGAGGCATCAAAATATATAACATTGGACAGGTCAGTATTCACTCCTGGACAAACAAGAACATTTTAAAAGTTAAGAAATTACTTCATCATCTTGCAGCCTTGGATTTCACTCCTCATTTCTATAATTTGGACATAAACGCTGAGCTAAAAAAGAAGAAATGTGAAACACTTGCAGAAGGCTCTCCTTTTATATTTAACGTCTTGACAACTGCTTAAAATAGAGTGTACTCAAAAAGCTTTATTAAATAAATGGATATCTGAGAAGTTTGGGTCATTCTAACCATATTAATATTTTCTATTTCTCTGTAGCCATACTAATCTCAAACACATTAAGGGAAATTGATCAATATTAGCAACAGCAAAAATGTCTTTATTTGCAGAAAGATGACCTTCAATTATAATTGTGAAAAGTAAAAAAGAGTAACCTACAAATTAATTCCAGACTATGATTGAGTCAAAGCCATTGTATAAATAAATAAAGCAGTGCTTTTCTAAAGGATGACGCTATTATGTTGCTATTGTATCTTGGGAAGAAAACTAGGAGTCATATTTTCAACATGCTCATCATATTAATTGATGAGCGATATAAACAATTCATGCTTATTCCTCTGCCAAGTCTTACTGTTGAGAACCAGGGGGACATTTCCGTAACAAGAGCTCAAAGCGGCAAGTACTCTCCAGTTATTCTGCAGTTTTTTCATTTTTTCTCCAAAGGATAGTGTTTAAACAAGATCTGGCACAGAAGTGAAAAATCTATAATGCAAGTCCATTTGCCTTGGCATGGTGAATGTGAGCCTTTCACTACTGTGAGATGGTTTGGATCTTGTCCCTAAACTGGCCAGAAGGCAAAGAGGAAGGTGTCAGCAGGGTTTCTTCTGTAGGCTTCCTGCCTTGTGTTTCAGAGGCTTCTGTATATATGGGTGTGCACCTATGGCTGTGTCCTGATCTCTATTTTTTTCTTCAGGGAACTAGTCATACTAGGGGATAGCCCATACTGCCTCATTTTCTCTTAGTTACTTCTTTCAAGACCCCACATCTGGGTGCAGATACATTCTGACTTCACACTTCAAAATGAGGACCTTAACTCATGCAATGGGGGGAACAGTTGAACCTTTATATCAGGCTTTCCTTTCTGTAAATGCTTCCAACACAGACTGTTGCCCCCCTCTGCAAATAATTTTGATAATGTTTAAATACATCCTTAAACAAAGTCCCTCTATTAAAAATCTGAAACCTGATTGTTTCATGTGACTTTCCTCGTTCCCTAATACAAACCCTATCTATGAGTCAATTGACCATTTCATGCTCCGGAGTTTCCCACAATGCCAGTAAATCACAATCACTCTAGGTTAGACTTCTATTTCCTTCACTTTCCTCTCCAAAAATACTGCCTTTATCCTCTAATGTTCCAATCAAATGATAGCTAACTTTAGTACCACCTTTCTTCAATCTCAGATACTCCTTCCTAAACAATGACTGCTCCCAGTTCTCAGAGCCACCATCACCCATGTACTCAACTCTCCTTTCCCAGGTCACTAAATACCAAGTACTCCTTCATGGAGGCTGTCGCATAAAAAATGCCATAGAAGCCACATGCTGAACTGAATAAAACCAATCAATTAGACATCCATTGTTAAAAAGAGGAACATATCCTAAACCATCATGATTTATTCACGTCTCCATCTCGTAGACATGGCATAAGTAATGCTTTGATGACTAAGAGCCACGAATTCTTACTTTGACTGATGTTTTTTCTTCCCCAAATAGCATACCAATTTTACTTTAAATAGTTATTACAATATGTGTGCACATACTTAGTCAAATTGCTGGTGATAACTGTGAAAACCAGGAGAAATGCTCATTATTTATCCATTTTATGGATTGGGAGACCATTACTTGTACCAGATTGTTTATGTCTTATAACATTTGGTTTCTAGGCAGCTACTTCTTATTTTGCTGTTTACTTTACCTTTAATAAGGTTTTTTCTGTATTTGACCAAAAGTTGAATTCTTTTTCTCTCTATCCTTTTGAAACTGAACAAACTACATTATCTTTAAAAGTTACAAATTAATATAGACTATAGTAAACACTAGCTTCCTTCTCCCTTGTAGCTCTTCTTATAGAGAATAGAGCATCAAATATTCACTTTTTCATCTTTTTCACATTAGAGATAGCCAGGTAAAATAGTTCAGACAAACACATTATATGCTGATGTCTTTGGGATGCTTTAGGAATGGCTTTGGTGGCCAAGACAGGTGAGGGGCTATGGCAAGCTGGGTCAGAGCAATCACTGGCATGCCCGTGATCTATGGCTGAGAACAGACCCAGTTGGGGAGCTAAGAAGATACCCTAACTGGGTTGGGGTTCTCACAGGTGAGTGTGGGGCCAGAGTTGGGGCTGCAGTCTGGTCTGGATAGGGTTGCAGTCTCTCTTGGCACAAGTGTGGACTGGAACTGGACACACCAAGCCAGATTATACTCCAGCACCATGTGGTGCTCTTGAGGACAAGGGTAGATGTAGGACGGACTAGGCTAGGTCTCTATCCCTACTGAGCCATGTGTGAGCCATGTCTGGGTATGGATGAGCCTTGGCCGGGCTAAAACATCCAAAAGTAAAAACCAGAATGAGTTGAAGGCCAGTCAGGAAAAGCCACTGTTCCTGCTAGGACAGGAGGTAGACTAAATAGGGTTGGCTCATGGACCCACTGGTAAGCGTGAGATCTGGCATTGGGAGAGGCTCTGAAAGATGAACCGGGGCAACTCCTCCCTTAGGACATAGTCCCTGTAGGTAAGCACAAGAAGCATGATAGGGAGCAGCCCAGACCAGGCCAGGGAAAGGTACCTACCAGCATACATTTGGCATAGGTTGGGACGGACCAGTTTGAACCAGTTCACATCACCCGTTGGTGAATCTGAGTACCAGAACAGGGTAAGTCATGCCAGGTTCAGTCACAACACATACCAGTACACATTACAGCTGGGATTGGGTGCCTGCTGGGCTGGACTAGACTGTAAACCTCACCAGCATCAGCTGGAATTGGGGGTCGGCAAGGCTGGGCCAGGCTGGGCCAGCTATAACACCCTCTGGCAAATGCTGAGGCAAAGGGATCCATGCCAGAATGGGCTGCAACGCCCAACTAGCATATGTAGGAACTGGGGAGGAGGGAGTAAAGCTAGTAGGGGGGATATGGAGGCCCTTCCACTGCTGGAACACCACTCCCACTGGAGAGTGTGAGTTGGGATGGGGCCAGACTGGGCAGGGATACAATACCTGGTGGCATTATGTGAGCCAGATCAGGGAAGAGCCAGGCTTGGTTGACTGTCCCTACTAGTGCAAACACAATTCAGAATGGGCAAGGGTTGGTTGGCAGATGCTGGCACTGGGGGCTAATTCTGTCAAGTTAAACTGTAGAACCACCTGGAAAGTGCATGATCCATGAGTGGGCACAGGAGGGAAATAGTGGGCTAAAGATAACCCCTCTTGGGTTACCACTCCCACTGGAGAGCATGAAAACCAGGACTGAGGCAAACCTGGATGGACAGAACAGCACTCACTAGCATGTGCGTGGGTTGGATAGGGGGTCTAGTTGGGTTGAACTAGGCTTCAATGCCCATTGACATGTAGGAGAGCTGAATGTGATGTGGGATAGACTAGACAAGTCTCCAGTACATACTGGCAAACACAGGAACCAGAGTAGGGGACAGGCCTGGTGGGGGTTATTATGGGTCAATCCAACTAGGCTGCAGCTCCCACTGATTTGCATGAGGGCCGAGTATGAAGTGGGCAGGAATGGGCTGCATCAGCCATTGGTTCGCATGGAAGGCAGCTCTGGAAACAGAAGTGACGCAGCAATTGCAACCACCAGCTGATCGGGGCAACGGAATGTGCTGGGCCCTGTACTGGCAAGCACACACAAGAATCTGGTCTGGATCACCTCAGAAAAAGTTTCCTTGGGGATCTCACCAATCGAACTGCCAGACTCAAAACCCCAACCATGAAGAGAAATTCAGGTTCCACAGTCTGACCATGGATTGCTTGTGTCAAAGCTGAGCCTCATCAGAGGCTCAGACAGAGCAGTGGACAGCATATTCAGGTGCACATGAAGGATATAGCAGTCCATTGGAACCTGCAGAGGACACCTGGTACCACAACAGAGCACGAAGGACAGAACTAATCAATGAACTAACACAGCCATGTGTTGGCAGTGAAAATCTGAGCAAACAGAGACTTTAAGGTGGACTATGTCAACCAGTGGATTCTGCAGCGATTTCATCATGCTTGGAATGGCAAGATTGGCAGCAATTCAGAACTGTCGAATTACCAAAACCACTTTAGCAGGACCCTCGAAGCATGCCCCACTTCAGGGACCTGGAAAGGGTGGGAGGTGGGTGGGGCTTTTCCCTTTATCTTCTCCTTTACCGCAGATACAGAAAAAAGAAGCATTAATGTGGAAACAATAGTCTTACCTACTTTCCTAGCCCTTGACCCTCTGTGTCCTAATCAACTATGCAAAGATTGTCAAAATAAAGCAATTTCGCAAAACAACAACAACAACAAAAGAATGGCTTTGATGTTTCTTATATGGGCAGTAGAGACAAATAAGAGCTTCCCCACCCTTTCTTCCTTTGCCTCTTCCCTGCAACTTCATACAGACAGGACATCCAGAGCTGCACTAGCCACACGCCAGTGTGAAGAAATGACCAAGAAAGCTGTATTGATATTGACCCTCTGCACACAGCGCTACTGCCAGGCAACAGGTGAACACACCCAGTGGCCACTTGTTTTGAGTAATCCCAATTTTGCTCAAGCTATATAAGAAAAAGCCAGGTCTGTGGATATTTACAGAGCTGAAAGCAGGTAGAAGTGAAATTCAGAGCACATCAGTGGTACATTTGAGTTTCCTACAAAAGCAATTCTTCAGCCATCGACTATAGTACCTCTTCAAAACTGTGCTACAAACTCACAAATTCAATTCCCTAGGTGAAAAGGGAAAGGAGAAATGGCTGGTGTTTTCATCAAAGGACTCCTGTCATAAGGAGTCAGATCATAAATACGGAGATCTTTGTGTCCCTCATTCTTTATAGATAAAGGGAGGAGCCTCTTTCTTTTCCCTCAGGGATTATTGCTAATTATTTTTTTGTATGTGTTAGTCAGGAAGAAAATTCAATAAAAACTGTACGGAAAGTGAAGATTTTGTAGAGAGGCTCAGTTACTGATTATTATAACCTGCTTCTCATAATGGGAAAGGCATGGGATCACACAAAAGTTGAAGCTGATTTGCATTTTTGTATATTTTGACATTCCCAGCATATCTCATTACTCAGGGGCCAGGAATCCCATTCATTTCCAACAGAACCTCAGGAACGTTGGTGTGCCTTTCTATAGCTCACACTGAGAGCAACCCAAATCAGCTGCTACAGGGCTGCTTTTCAGGGCTTCAGATTTTGTAATGCATGTTGCCCAAGGCATTATTTAGTTTCATGGAGAGATATTTGTTCTATTCCTGCCAAATCTTAAAGTTTTAATTAGACTCCTCGGGGAGCTTTTCCTTGATCAGCTGGATCCATCAGTCTTTAGTAAATAACCTGCTCCGATTGTTTCTGTTGGAGATCAAGTATCTTTAATTTGAAATGTATTTTATATACATTTTATGACAGAATAGTCTTATTAAGTAAATATAAATTATATACATAATCATGAAAATAACTACATTGTTACATATATACAAAGCCTTAAACCTGCAGGTCTTTATGCTGATCCAAAGCTAGTATAGTGCTTGAATAGAATAATATCATTGCTTTTTAAAGTACTAGGTAGACTTGCAGTTATACATTTAATGCTAACGAACAGAGCTCCCTTTGGGGCACAAATTTCATAAGATCTCAGAGCCATTCCATCCTTAGATGATTCCAGATACAATGTGGGAACAACTCCTGCAGGATTCTGACAGTCTTCTCAGGATTAACAACTTGTCTAAACAAAAGTAGCTCTAAGGAAACAAATCAGGGAAGCCACGCCGGAGGAGGAGAATGAGGGGGCTTTGTCTGAATGAGTTTGCACTGGCAGCCACAGTTATAGTTTATTTACATCTTATGTTATTTGTGAACACCCTGAGAAAACCGCAGTCTTCTAACCACTTTTGGTACCAGCATTGCTTCATGCGGGTTTGAAGGAAAGGCAGACTTAAATTCACGGGAACATGAATGTAATCTGTCTTTCTCACTTCCCCATTTCTGAACCCCAAAATTGGTTTATTTTATTAATTGATTAAATTTTATGCCTATCTTTTCTCATTCACATCTCCTTAGTAAGAATTATGGAAATCGTCTGGTTCTTCCTATCACTTCTTAAAATCTTCCTGGTACATACCATTCCAGTTCTTGAAATACTGTATTACCTCTTCATGTCACTTGGCTAAATCCAATTCAGCCTTCACTTTTCACTTTATATATTCATTTCTCTGAGTGGGTTTTATTTCCCATTCCTCTTTCATATTAATTGGTTCTCTCCTTTCCTGGGACCTTACTTTTCTTTTGAAGCATTTTAATCATGCATTTAATTATGGGCTAGTGCATTTTATGTGTGTCTCTCTGAAACCTCTGTAAATCCTATGAGGACAGGAATATGTCTAACTCACCAACCTCAATACCCAGCCTAGTCCTGGCTGCATGTAGGCATTCAACAGATTTGGTTGTAAATTTCAAATTGTGTGATAATTAGCCCTGAAGAACAGCAGTAGGAGTTTTTAGACACCAAAATATCCATTTTTACAGGAAAAGCATCCAGAATGTGGGACAGAAAAACTGCATATATCTCACAATCTTGTTCATGTTGTTGGTATGACTATTAATCTTTGCAACTGAAAATATTCACACATTATTTGATTTTTATAGGGCCAAATGCTTAGCTATTGACATGGATTTGAACTATGCAGTCTACATTCATCACTTTTACCCAAGTATCAACTTAAAATAAAGACAGATACAAATAAAATAATGAGGAGGGACTTTTTTTTTTTTTTTTAAGATCCTGGAGTATCTTTGTAAGTATCTCCCTCTCAGAAATGAAAAAAGAATTGCTTTTCTTGCTCTTAAAAAATCCTGTCAAAAAATGAAATTCCTGAAGGTGGAAACAGAAAAGCTAGATGGCAGTAGACTGCCTTGGCTGATCACACACTCTCCATGCCCCATCAATGATAGAAGTTTGCTTGCACATAAACAGTCCCTAAGATGACAGACATCATTTCCTGAGCCACTTGACATCATTTAGAATAAATCTGGTTTCAAATTTCCCCCATCTTTTTTAATTCTAAGAGAAAAAATGGTATAAATTAATTGTCTATGGCAATATTAAGATGATTCCCAATCTTGAGTTGAGAACACAGAATAGGCCCATTTCTGTCACAGCAACACCAGCGGGAGAACAAGCCGGCCTCAAGAAGTGGCGACAACAACAAAATCTGACAAGACATTTCAAGGTAATCAGCTGAGCTGTATCACTTTCTGCAGTGACTCTGAAGAAAGCTAATTTAAGCTCATACTGCCTGGAATTGGTCCCCACAAGTTTCAAATAAATCATTCCATGTACATTGAGTTGCCCTTGATGGAAGGAAAGGGCATCCACAGTCGCAAGTCATTCATGAAGGTCTAATTTCACAAGACCTGGCAGCCAGGGAAAGTGATCCACATAGGAAAGTCATCTAGAAAAAAATTGCATTTCCTTCTTAATCTCAATCACTTCACCCACACAACTTTTGGATTGCTTTTATTTCCTTTTATGCTGATAATCACACTTGGGGTCATTTTGCTTTGGTTATTATCACTAGAAATAAGTATAGTTAATAAATTCTAACCATAAGGAAACAGGCAGTCTGGGGTGCAACAACTGAGCTTATTACTTATTTTTAAATCAAATGCATATCAGCTAGTTGGTTACTCACGTTCACAAAAGGAGGAGAGTAAGGCGACACTCACCTCTCAGAATTCTGATAATTACAGAAAATGTCCTGAGTAAGGTCAGGCCTACGGTCTGAATCTCCTGCCTCTCTCTCTCTCTCTGAACTTCCTACCTTCTCTTTTGCATTTCCCAAGGACAACCCTTGGTTGTAGATGATAACCTGTCCACCAGGAAGCCCTGTGCTTTAGCTGTCTGGTACACAGCACAGCCTCATTCGATGTTCATTCTGTTTATTCGCCGCTCAGCTCATGTGAGGATGCAAATATTCTAGGGGGAGAAGGAAGTGTTAACTCACATTTCATGTTTCATTCACACATTTAGATCTTCTTTCATTTTTTTTTTTCATAATCTGCAGTGAGCACATTCTACAAAGAATATAGAACTCACAAAGGCTTTGGCTTTGAGAAGAGAAATGCAAAGGAATACAAAAAAAAATGGGGAACAGAAAAAGATAAATATCTCAAAAAGTGTATCAGTCCTAGAGTACCTTGGATCCCCGCTTATCCCCCCCAAAAGTAGGGTTAATGATATCTGCTCTTACCAGTTAAAAATCCGTCACTCTACTGAACCAACAAACCCTGAATTCAACAGTTCTTTGATAGATTAAGCTTGAATGATTCGTAATTGCCAATGACTAGCTTTTTGTAATTTTTTAAATAATCTTTGAGAACATAAGGATGCTTGCACAAGTGAAAGACATTCAAGAACTTCCTTCTTGAATGAGGACATTTGCAACTATTGATATTCACAAATAGTTACCATTTAGGGAATTTCTGCTAAGTGTCGAGAACTGTGCTAATGACTTCACACGACTATCTCAATTCCCATAAAATTCCTGGAAGTTTGATTTTTGTAATTTGAATTTACAGGTGAGGACTGTGATGCTGAGAGAGTGTACACAACTGGAATGTGGCAGAATCAGTGAATAGATGATATATTGCTCTGATCTGATTCCAGATCCAGTGCTATGCCTACCCAGGGCAGCAGTTGAATTCAACAGGATCTATTCACACTTTCACTGGAGCATACAGTATAATTTCATATCAGATTTTGTTTCTCCAATTGAGTCTTGGGGAACTGTGCGTGGACATGAGGAAATTGTAAAAGGTTATGTGGGCATTAGCTTAAACTTAAGAATGCGTAGGCAGACCTCCCATTTTGTGTTGCTTTCCTTTTTATCACCCTGATTCTCTTGTTTCCATGACTATAAACGGTTTCCTTTGGTCACAAGCAAGGATGCTGTGGAGAAGACATTGGGAAAACTCAAGGGTTAAAATCCATGACAACTACTGTTTTTTTGTAAACACTGAAGATGGCTTCTCAAGAATTCTTCAAAGTTTCCCTGAGTCTGAAATGCCTGAAAAACTGTTGCTTCTCACAATAATACCATCCAAAGCTCTGTTATTCTACAAATTGCATGCCTCATCTGATGGTTACAACCAGTTTTTTAACTGGTAAGATCAGATATCATTCATCCTACTTTTTGGGGGAAAAGTGGAGATCCAACGGCAGAAACAGAACTATAAACCGACACCTAAGTTCTGAACCCCAGCCTGTCACTACTTCAAGCAGAGCAAAGCAGCCCAACACTTTCTTTGCAGAAATAGTTTTCATGATGAACTAAGTTTGCACAGGAAATCTAAGGGCTCAGCAACCTCACACTTTTGTTTAGTGCATCTTAGGACTCTTTTATGTGTCAAACTAAAGGTCCTGGCTATCTGAAGAATTGGCTGAGCTGTCTTGGGAGACAAGCTGCTATTAGCTCTTCCATGATTATACAGGTCATGTCTCTAAATTACTTTTGTCTGTGAGGAAGGTAAATGATATTTATTGAACCTGAGAACATGAAAGGGTGGCCTACAGGAAAGGGTGTGGTTAGGACATCATATTGGAACTCTGGTACAAGTTGGCACAGTTTAAGAGGCCCCAGGGAATAGGGTAAGATCAGAAGCACACTTGCACAAATACCTGATTGGAAGAGGGCATTCAAGGTACCACATTTTAGATTCTGTCTTAAATTCTTGCACGTCCCTCACCTACTTTAAAATGTAACTTTAAAAAATAATTTATTTATTTGAAAGGCTGAGTGACACAGAAAGAGGAAGACAGACAGACAGACAGACACACACACATCTTTGTTCTAGTTACTCAGATACAAATGCCCATAAAAGCTTTGGCTTGGCTAGGCTGAAGCCAGAAATCTGGATTTCCATTCAGATCCACCAGTTGGACAGGACAGGAAGGACTTAAGCATTTGAGCCTCAGTTGCTGCCATTCAGGTGCAGCAGCAGAAGATGGACCGGAAGTGGAGTAGCTGGGACTCAAAACAGGTAATTCCCATATGAGATGAGGAGTTCCCGACTGAGGGCTTTAACCAGTGTATCACAACGCCCCCTCCCGTGCAATAGCAACTTTTAAAGAAAATCTGTTTTCATGTTCTCCAGTGACATTATCAGGACAGTTCATAGTAAAAAAAAAATACTTTCAGAAAATTATGTCCTCAAAATAGGTTTTGAAACTTTTTGTCTATTATACAAACAGTGCCAACTTGGAACCCATTTAGGTTTTTAAAGGTGATACTGGTGAAAGTTAAAACTACTGAAGTTCAAATGCATTGTTTTTCTAAGAAGTTATAGGGACTGGGGATTCATAGAGCCGGTGGGCCACGCAGAACTGAATTTCCCGTAAAGCGCAGAGGAGCTGTGGGGTCTTGAGTGTTACTGAAATGTTCAACACCTCATTGTCTCTGCTTCACAGTTCTGAGATCAGGAAAAGTCACTACATGAAAAGGACATGGAGTTGTGGGGGAAGATTGCATCATATCCTTGACATCTTGGCAAATCTTAGAATACACAAGCAACACTCTAGCATCTCCATTTCCCAAAGATAAAGGCAAGACCTCAACGGTGCTTTTCACCTGTTACTTTACAGAAGGTATGTAATCTTCATGTCTTGTCTTGGACCTCATTTCCCTTCATAGCTTCATCTTGTGAAAGTTTAGTTCTTGCATGAGAATGATTTTGAGAAATTTTCAAATTTTATTTTTTCCCTCTGAAATAAGTACATGGTAAACTATGGTGGACTTGTCCATAGAATTTGACCTTATCATGTTAAATTCTATACTTTCCATTACCTCTCTGAAAAGTTTATCATTATTTTAAATGTTTTATTGTTTTGGTCACTGGTACTTTGTAAATCAGTGTTGTGGTCACTGGTACTTTGTAAATCAGTGTTGTCCAGAAATATGTCACCCACAAATGGAAGTCATATATTTAACATTACAATGTAATTTTACCTTTTCTCTCATCCATATAACAAAAAGTTTTTTTTTTTAAAAAAAAAAAAAAAATTGGGGCCTGGCATGATGGCTCAGCGGCTCCCATCCAACTCTCATCCATCTCCCATCCAGCTCGCTGCTTGTGGCCTGGGAAAGCAGCAGAGGATGGCCCAAAGCCTTGGTGGCTCTGCACCCGTGTGGGAGACCTGGAAGAAGCTCCTGGCTTTCAGGTAAACTTAGCTCCTGCCACTGCGGCCTCTTGGGGAGTGAACCCATGGATGGAAAGTCATTCTCCCTGTATCTTTCTTTGTAAATTTGTCTTTCCAATAAAAATAAGTAAACCTTTTTACAAAACACAATGTAAAGCTAATTTTCACAATACAGTTTGCTCCATCATATATTACTATTTAAAATGAAAACTGAAAGCGAAAATTACTAAGCAGATGTCTTTGACTTTTGTTCACACTAGCATCTGAAAGACTCCATGCATTTCACACTACCATGCTGTATTTGCCTTAATCGCAATTCAAGAGCTGTGCCTTGTGGCTATTTAATTGCACAGTGCAGGTCTAAATTGGTCAGCTTTCTTCTAGAGGTTATTTCTCTGCACAGACACAACAGGTTTATCATGACAGAATTGCTGCCTCTGCAAAGGAGAGTAGAGAACCAAAATCACTAGTGATAAAGACACTGGGTCATCTATAGGTTCAGTGAATAATTAAGTAACTTGAACTTTCATAGGTGTTCTGTTGTACCTGGGATCAAATTGCTACCTGTCACGTGGCATCTCTGTTTCTCATAAAAGTAGCAACCCAAACTATAGAAATCAAGGGGTTATTTTAATGGTTTTCCTAATGAAAACAGGAATAGTAGTGACTGGAATATTTTAGAAAATTAAATTATGCAAATTTATTATGAGCAATCCAAATTTCCTGGAAATGCTATTTATGCATTTATGTAGAATCACATACACATACATGTATATATTTGAATATACACAAACATGAACCTATGGATGTATGGCATAAATTCCATTTATGCCATTTATTTTAAAAGATCACTAAGCTGGTGATCTCTCACTAAGCTTTCCTCCTTTTTTACTCCCAATACTGAGCATTAGATTAAAGCCCAAAATTGGTATTGTTTGGCTGCTATACTTATCTTCAATTGAAAGCAATTGATAGACTATTGTTGAAAAACATGACAGCTAACATGAGCCAACTGCAAACCATATGCCAGGCACTGGTCTAACAGCTATGCATGTATTATTCTACTTCACACTTTATAGCACTCTAAAAAAACAAGCAAAGAGGCAACTGAAGCAGAATATATCTAAGAAATCGAGTGGATTTTCTCTGAGGCACCAGTAGAAGCCTTGATCTGAGTTCAGGAATCTGCTAGATCATGGAGCTAAACTATTTAAGATAATGATTTATTGATTCATCTGAATTAAGTACTTAAAAGCAGTTCCTCACATAATGATTTTACATGTTGCTGGAAAGTTTAATGAGGAAGAATATTGTAAATACATGTTTTGAAAACTTAACATAGGTTCATTTTATGTCAAGAAACATCCAAGCAAAGCCTGGCTTCATTCCTTATCTCTGACAAATACCAGAATCTGCAACCCATGGCGCCTCTTCCTGTATCAGTCCTTGAAACTCTGAATGCTAAGAGGTTGTGGTCTTCTGGGTCTTGAGGGATGAAAAAATACTCACTGCCTTTGGTTTGTGAATATCCATATTTGGACTTGCTCCTGCACGCAATTCCAACTAGTACTCCTATCTTTCATATTTAACTTGAAAGTGATCGAATTATTTTAATAGTAGCTAAATATTTGTTTCAGTAGTATGACAGCTTAAATTATTAATCATTTCATGTTAATCCATTTGGGAGTTAGTGTCAGGGAATTCTCTCTTGCAATTCCAGAATGTATAATATAAACTTATCATTACAGGTCTTCATTTTCCTACACTGCATATTTTTCTGATTTGAAAAATATTTCACAAATAAAAATTGTAATATATTTATGGTGTGCAACATGACATTTTTGTAAGCTAACTAACATGTGTATCATCATTTATTTGTAGTAAAAACAATTAAAATCTATTCTCTTAGCAATTTTAAACTATAAATCTATAACTGTTTTTAACTACAGCCACCATGTATATAATAGATTTTAGTATTCCTCTTATCTAACTGAAATTGGGTACATTTTGACCAACATGTCCTTGCTTCCCCAGTCACTTCTTTCCCATTAGACCATGCTAGCCAGCCTTTTATTCTGTGTTTAAGAGTTCACCTTTTACAGAATCCATTTGTGAGACCATGTGCACACCCTCTTTCTAGCTCGTCCTTCCTAGCATTCAACCTTCCTATTAGCAACAGGACTGCTTTTGAATGTTCACCAGTCCTCACATATACCACATGTATCAGAGCATACAGTGCAGAGTTTGGAATTTCACAAGCTTAGCAGATCATATTGACTCAACATACATCGGTTGAATGATTGAATTGCTTCTGCACTCTTGAGGACATTGAACTATCCTTTGATCTTTAGTGGGCTTGATATTAAATTTTAAAACTGCATGTTTGATATATGGTGAAATATTGAGGTATACTTCCTGGGGTATTCATAGTCTTAGAAAATCTTTTTAGTGCCAGTTCCACAATGGTACAAGCATGTAATAATTATGTAGACTATACACACAATTTCAAGTAAGAAGAGTGCAAGCCTGAGAAGTTTAGTAATTTACCTGATCTTGTATAATTAGTTAAGAGTGGACATTTACTTCAGCTGATCAAACCATGTCAACCCTAGTGCAGTTCCTGTTATAATTACCATGTGAATGTGATATAAGGATAATGTTGTATGCTGTGACTTCATTTATGATAATATAGAAAATCAGGACTAAAATTAAGACATTGCATTTTACGTGGTGAATTACTCAGGAAGCGGTAAATCAATAACTCCTGATACTGGGATGAACATTATCCCTTCACACAATATGGAAAATGGTTTATGGGGAAGATTTTTGCCCTCAGCTACACTAATAAAAACACTACAGTCCTTCTGTAGCAGTGACTGTAAACCAAGAGAAATCCCAAAACTCACTGGCAGCACGTCCCTCTCTTTCCTAGGTTCACCATTACAATGGGAAGGGCTGAGGAAAAACACTGGGACAGTGGCCACGCTCACTTAGTGATTCCACTTTTAGCAAAACTCCATGATATCCTAAGTGGTTTGAGATGTTAGCCTTCTCCAAGTACAGAAGATTCTTATGGAAAAAGATATTGATACATGGAATCAGGACTTAGCCTCAATCTTAAATTCTTAGGTATCTTGAGGTTCTTCCTTTATGGTTTAAGTCACTCTCAGAACCCCAAGAGCCATTGGCTCACTTTTTTGTAACAAGAGCAGATGAAGCAGCAAATACATTCTATATATCTACAGCGGAAAATCAGCTCGTATTTATTCTCTTATCCTTCACACCCACCTTTTCTCTTAACCCTGCCTCCTGACTCTGTTTCTGCTAGTTGAACTAGTAGAAAACAATGAAAAATTCTAGATACATACTTTTAAAAAGTTAAAATGATTGCCCTTATTGTTTAGATATTTTCTTCATTCCTTTTTGTATCACATTATGAAATTTCTTACTACATTAAACTGAATTGGGATTCCACACAAAGGATGCCAGTTAGGGGCCAGTGCTGTAGTGTAATAACCTACGCCTCTGCCTATGGTACCAGCATCCTACATGGGTGCAGGGTCCTGTCCCAGTGGTTTCACTTCCAGTCTAGCTGCCTGCTTACAGCCTGGGAAAGTAGTGGAGAATGGCCACAGGCTTGGGCCCCTGCACCCATGTGGGAGGCCCAGAGAGAAAGCTCCTGGTACATGGCTTCAGATTGGCTCCACTCCAGCTGTTGCAGCCATTTGCGGAGTAAACCAGCCGACAGATCTCTCTCTGTGTCTCTCCTCTGTAACTCTGCTCTTCAAGTAAAATAAATCTTTATAAAGAAAGCTGCCAGTTCATTTTCGAATGACTTCATGTAGATCCAGTCAAATGAATCTCATTTACAAAACCTACTCTATCTGAAAAATTCACCTTCACACAGACAAAGCCTTTGCTACTCAAATTATGGTCCAAAGGCCAGCTGTATCAACATTTTAGGTCTCTAAAAGATATACAGTCTTGGGCCCGGCGCAGTGGCGCAAGTGGTTAAAGGTCCTTGCCTTGCACGCCCGGGATCCTGCGCTCACTTGGGGAGTGAATCATCGGACGGAAGATCTTCCTCTCTGTCTCTCCTCTCTGTATATCCGCCTTTCCAATGAAAAAATAATAAAAAAAATAAATCTTTAAAAAAAAAAAGATATACAGTCTATTTCCCCTACATTTACTCCGCCCAAGTCCGTATTGTACAGAATCTTCAGAACTTCATATGCACATTCAGGTTGACAGGATTGATCTGGGTTAAGAAATTTCAAATTTACACAATGTGTTTTTCTCTGCACTAGAAGTGCACGTTTCTGTTCAATAGCTGATCTAGGACATGCTAGATAATAACTCAAACATCACATGATGGAAGTAGATATTGAACTTCAAAAGAGAAAACAACAACAAAAAATCTTTGGTCCTTTACTAGTTTCTTTCTTCTTAATATTTATTTTATTTGAAATGTAGAGTTGTAGACAGAAAGAGAGACAGAGATTTTTCCACCTGTAGGTTCATTCTTCAAAGGGCCACAACAGATGGAGGTGAACTGATCCAAAACCAGGAGCCAGGACCAGGAGCTTCCTGGGTGTCCTCAAGTAGGTCTACAGTCCTAAGAACTTGGGTCATGCCCCACTGCTTTCCCAGGCCATAAACAGAGAGCTAGAACCAGCACCCATTCAGGAGGCTGGCACCAAAGGCAGTTATGCTATGCACTTGCCCATGTTCCCCCCTCATTAATTTCTAAACGAAGTGACTCTATTGTAGAAACTGTGTACTTTTGCCAAATTTCATTCTTTAAATTATATGTGTAGTAATAAAGCTATATTATCATTTCCTGTTAAGGAAACTCTAAAATACACTGATGTAGTTCATGTCTGTCCCCTCTCATTCCCCAATATTTTTGAAAACCATGAAACTGAAGTTTTAAAGCTTCAAAAGTTAGTGCCACAGTTATCACACATGCAACATTTACCCAGATACCATCCAGAAACCAAAGATCACATTTTGACAATGGTAGAAAATGACCCTACTTCAACGTACTGACTTGATAAACCCAAAGTCATAGCAATATCACTTATCAATTTATGATGAGCCTTAGGGGAGGTGAATCCAAAAGAAAATATAATACTACCATGATGTTGACCTAAGACATTAAGGAAATAGTGACACACAGGGAGAAAAGAATAAAGGCAAAAACTCCTTTTTATGTGTGGTGGGGAAAAAAAGCTTTATAAAAACAATGGACACTTAATACATCAAGATTTACATGGCCTAAGGTGGGACGGTTCAGCAAAAGTTTCCAAAAAATCACTTTAACATAATGTGTAGAAGAGAGACTCTGATTTAATGTGAGAACATGAATGTACAGCCAGAACTAAAAGTAGGAGATAAACACTTTAAATAGAGTGAGAAAATTCACTGGCATAGCGCGCCAAGATTTTTGTTGGATTGGAAGATAGATCTGGATAGTCTTACAATTAAAATCACATACTTAAAAGGGATAGAGGCTAATTAAGAGGCAAAACTTTACCTCTGTATATCAAGTTCCCCACTGTAGTCATATTGTTGACAAACTACTATTCATTATGGATAGAAACAGAATGTGGATGGACCCGGCTCAGTAGCCTAGTGGCTAAAGTCCTCGCCTTGCAGGTGCCGGGATCCTCTTTGGGCACTGGTTCTAATCCTGGCAGTTCTGCTTCGATCCAGCTTCCTGCTTGTGGTCTGAGGAAGCAGTCAAGGATGGTCCAAAGCCATGGTACCCTTCACCTGTGAGGGAGACCCAGAAGAGGTCCCAGGCTCCAGTTGTTGTGGGCCACTTGGCAAGTGAGTCAGTGGATAGAAGATCTTTCTCTCTGCATCTCCTCCTCTCTGTATATCTGACTTTCCAATAAAAATCAAATAAAATCTTAAAAAAAAAAAAAGAAACAGTCTGGATGGTTGACTATTACCCATTCTATTCCCTGGAAAACATACTTTATAGATCAGAAAGTCTAACTACATAGATAAAGGCACAATGGCCTCACTATTATTAGGCAATCATTTATTAAGATGCTGTCATTGTAATGGAAAACTTACTGACCTGTGTTCTGGTAAGGTTGTAGGAAGCTGGAACACTACTTTATGGGCTACAAAATTAGTAGAATCAGTTTGGCAGTATCTCCATAGACACACATGATTTGTATTCCCAAAATTGTACTCCCTGGGAAATACTCTACTTGTGTGGATGCATACAAATCCACACACAGGACTGTATGCTTGTTTATGAAGTAACAAATGAGAATGTTCATAGCATTTCTAATCACAACATAGCAGTTTCAACTACAACACTCAAATATTATCAACAGCAGAATGATGAGTAAACTGAGATATTCATTCAATGCAATACTCTGATCAGAATGAAGAAACTACAATCATACAATATAGATTATTCTCAGAAATACAATATTGATTAATGTCAAAAATACTGATATTACATAATTTCTTTCATATGAAGTTTAAAAAAAACAGGCAAACAAAACTATTCTTAGAAGTTGGGATCATAGTTACCTTCTGATGTGCAGTGATTCCTAAGGAGGCATTCCTGTGAGTTAATAATATTCTGTTTCCTGATCTGGGTACTGGTTGTACACAGGAATATATATATATATATTGTAAACAGGTGGGCCTAACAGTTAAGATGCTGTTTAGGGATCTGATGTTGTGGTATAGCCAGCTAAGCTGCTGCTTCAGATACCAGCATCCCATCTTGGAGTACTGATTAGAGTTATGATGCTTCAACAGCTTATTCAACAGCTAGTTCATCAATTCACATTCTGATAACGTACCTAGGAAGTTAGTATTATAAACACAATATAAACACAAGTGTATATCTATGTACACACACACACACAAATATTTTTAAAATATGCTGTTCGAGACACCAGTCTCCTGTATCCTTGGTTCTGGTTCTTGATTTTACCTTCTTGCCAAGGTACAGCCTGAGAAGCAGAGAGCGAGGGTTCAGATAACTGAATTTCTGTTACCCATGTGCGAGACTCAAACTGAGTTCTGCTTACCAGTTTATCCCAGACCAGCACTCTAGTCCTTGCTTCCAGGCTGTCTTTGGGCTTGTGGGGAGGGAGCCATGGGATATGAGCTTTATAAATTCTCTTTTAAACAAAAAATAGTAGCTAAATATGTTCCTGCTCACTTAGTGGTGTATTCACACTTATAATCACATGTGAGAGCATCACAGCGCACAAAGGATTAATTACAAGTAATTTAACAAAGAAATAGAGACTTTTTTATCAGCACTGGTAAGATGAGATACCTTTATGTTTAAGTCACAAAGAGCTAAAGCAAAAATTAAGCTTGAGAGAGAGAGAGAGAATTATATCTGCACAGTGTTTATGGCAATAGAGTGTTATAATTGTTCCATCCTATTATTAGGATATATTATTTATTTGTATATGAGCTTAATTTGGGAAGCTAGAGGAGGATCCTCAAGCACCCACTGCCTACTCGTTCTCCATTCA
Organism: Ochotona curzoniae; assembly: GCF_017591425.1. NCBI lineage: Eukaryota > Metazoa > Chordata > Mammalia > Lagomorpha > Ochotonidae > Ochotona > Ochotona curzoniae. Next base: position 28,324,771 of record NW_024465582.1, read on the forward strand.
GATGCCTACAACGACTGGGCCGGGCACAATCTAGGACCTGGGAGCTCAGTCAAGGCCTTCCCTGTGGGTGGCAGGAACCTGAATCCTCACGCCATCACAAATGCCTCCCTTGGTGTGGGACTGGGGCCAGATGTTGAATCCAAGCACTCTGAAGAGGGACATGGGACCCTAAAATGTTATTCCAACTATCATTAAAAAAGTTAACAAATTTTTATTAGCAGTTGTTGTATATGTTGATGGTGTACAGGGTCACATTTTAACTATGCACACAGTATGCACTGATCAAATAAGGTAATGAATTATTATTACTATATGATTGGAAACTAGAAGCTCCTTTCTTTCATTTGATCAAAAATATATAATAGTTACTCTGAACTATTATCACCCCATTATCTAGGTAACAGTGGAATATATTCCTTTGATCTAACTCTGGGGCCCACTTATCCAACCTTATTTCTATTCCCTAGCCCACCTATCTTTACTATTGTATATTCAGATGAGAGTTTTTTTTAGCTTCCACATATAAAGGAGAAAAAGCGGTATTGTGTTTCTGTATCTGTTTTATTTTGCTTAACATAATGACCCCATTTCATCGATGTGCTACAAATAGAGCAATTCATTCTTTTTATGTCTGAATATATTCCATTGTACATTAACGTCCTATTTTCCTTATTTAGTCGTGTGTTGATGGATAACCTGGCTAGTTGTATGTCTTGTGAAGAATGCTGTAACAAACATGGTGGAGACATCTATGTCATTTCTTTCAGCCGTATGGGAAACAGTGGGATTGTTAGATAATGCACTAGTTCTATGCTAGCCTTTTCTTTTTAAAGGAATCTTTAGGTATTAAGCTGTTTTAATTTTATGATTTACATAATAACTTATTTCATTGGCCAATTTCTTTCTTCCCTCCTTTGACACTTCTCAAAATCAGACTGTTCTGTTGCTTAGTATCTCAAACCCTGTGAGAAACCTGATTCTCCTGACCCTGCATTCTCACACGCGGTTGGGAAGCAGCAGACCGAAGAGCCACTGCATGGGTCTTCTTTGTCCACTTTCATGGGTGGCCCCGAGGACACAAATGCACCCACAAGTGGCAATGCCACTTGTAGTCCCTCAACCACTTTGGCTCAGGGCACTTGAACTTTTTAATAAGGGACAAGCAAAGCTCCAGAAAGCATCAAGTCTTCTAGGAAACATAAGACATGAGACAAAACAGCTGTTTAAGCAATGACGTGTTTTCATTTTTTTGTTTCAAGTGTAATCAAGGCAATAGCATTTCATGGAACTCGAAGGGGCATGTTTTGGTTAAATATAACCTACAGATAGAAGAAGGTTCTTTCTTTTTGTTAGGTTTTTCCTTCCCTAAAATGACCACCCTTTCACCAGAGAGTGTACTTACGTCATTGAATTAATGTGATTCTCAACAGGACATAAATCTTCCCTTTGGATGAGAACACGAATCACATAGCCAATTTTTCACTCTTTCTGTAAACACTACTATTTTGCTTAAAGAAAAATTCCTGAAAATCAAGGACACTCTATAGTTAAACCTTTCTTCTCAGTCAAACTACCTTATTATCCAATATAAATAAATTCTATTACATTTCTCTATCCATAACCTCTATCCAGTGGTTAGTCCACAAATCAATTAAAGACAAGTTAATTGCCAACAGGGATCAGGTGACAAGCATTAGAAGCATAATATTTACAGGCACCATCCTAAAAATTTATGTGTCAGAGAAAAGTTTGGTCTGGTTAATTTTCCATCCAGTGGAAGACCTAAAGTGTATATGCTTTACTTTTGAAATTCAAAAAATTATCACATAATTATTCCTTGTTCATGACATCTGTGCTTTGCAGGCAAATATAAACAGATATTTCAGCAAAGGGGAAAAAAAGTATCACAATAGTTACAGCACTGAGGTCGACTGGTATCTTCTAGTGAGTTGTTATTTTAATATCATCTACATGCAACTTTTTAAAGAGGATTGAAATTGTATGATAGAAATTAGGGGGGGATTTTCAAAAAGTGCATGGAAAATGCATGTATGAAAAAAATAATGCATGCTTTCAAAATTCTGGGACCAAGATTAACTTACTTATCCTTCTATTTTCACAAAACTTTTTGAAAGATGATTGTATGTTGTAAACTATTCTTCTTCCATCTCTTTCATTCTTTCATTCTTCCTTTCTGCTCTGTTGCTCTCTCTCCCTCCCTCTCTCTCTCTCTCTCTCTCTCTCTCTCTCTCTCTCTCTCAATCCTACTTGTATGTTTACAATAAAAGACAAGCAAATGTAAAGTCACGTAAGACATGGAGCCTGAACTGATGAAAATAAAGCCAGTATGAGATCAATATCATTCTGGTTCCCTTGATTCGGTACAGTTCTAAGCTATGGCTGCTCTGCATTGGTTGTCTGGGATGCTATTTTACCTGACACACACATACACTGTCCTTTGTTTTATGAAGATGCCCTGAATACTCCACACAGAACAACCCCCATTCATCCCAGTCCTGATTTGTTCGCAATTAATTTGCTTATTTTCTGCCTCCTTCTCCTAGAATGTGAATTGATGAGCCCAGAGACCCTCTGCCCACTTCAATCCCTGCTCTGTCACTGGTAGGAAATGAATGATCTGAAGTGACTCATGAAGCATCAGGCACATGGTGGGCTTGAACATTCTGTATCACTCAGTGAAAGCTGACCTATTTCTCAGCAGTATGCATATGTGAATTTGTTGGTAGACCCTGAGAATACTAAATATGAAAGAATACAAGTTTGTAGTTAGATGAATTGTATTATAACAATGGTAATAAACATTCAAAACTCTTAAAAATAAATTGACAGTATGTCACTATAATCTATGTTGATGAGTCTAATTACATTTAACAGGTCTGTGTGGTGGAAATAGTTTCCATGTTGCTAGGTACTACTTGCCAGCCCCACACATGGTGATATGTGCAACTTAAAACTGGCCTGATCAGAGATTTTTTGGCACAGAAATCAGCAAATACTAAAAAAAAAAAAAAAAAAAAGATCTTTTCTATTTTTTCCTATCGAGAGATTACTGCTATGATTTCTCAGTGGCCAGGGCTATCATAAGAATTTAGCAAGTATTCTATGAATGAATGTACTGACTTTTTATATTATGATGACAGTTGAGTATTTTATTCATGGGCATAGTAGTTGTTACTTTGGTAATTTGCTTCTTTGGCCCAGCACAAACCTTCACATTTTAAGTAACTGCTATAGCTCTGTTTTCTTAAATGTGGCTTATAAACTTGCTGTCTTAAAATGGCCCTCTTTGTTATTTGGGTAATTGTCATAAAGTAATATATATTTACTCTGTTCATAAATTTATCTTTTCTCTTAAACATTTCAGTTGTTTCCTTCCCAAATAATAACACTATGAGCTGTGACATAATATCATTTGACAAGTTTTAAAGCAGCATATGTGCCTCCCCTGGGATTTTTTTAATTGTTATGATTTAAATAACTCTGGGTACGTATGCAGCACAGCCTTTCAGAAACTTGCTTCATCCACTTATAGAAGCTTGCAAAGGTCTTCAGTTACAGTAGCAACAAAAGATAGTAATTAACCCTGGGAGAGTGATAAGTGAAAGCAGCAAGCGGGTATTTGGCCATGCGAAGGTGCATGACAAACAACAGGTTCTCCAAAAGCAGGGGAAGTGCACAGAGCCAAACGTTTCCTCTTTTCTAAGAATGCCCTCTCTCTGTTCTCTTCAGGCCAGACATTAGTTGGGTCATAATGTCAAGAAAATATCTCTTAAAATTACTCAACAGGGCTCTTTCACTTCATGACTGCAAGAAAAGTTACACCACTTAAAAACCAGAAGGTTAGCATTATAAGAAAGAAATATATAAACGTTATTAACTGATTGTTAAATTTTGATTCTTACATCTGTTATATATTTTGAAATTATACACATTTTTCCATATTGTGACTGCCACCAATACAATGAGATAGCTACTGGTATCACTACCACTCCTCAGCAATGGGAAATCTCTCTCCTGTCACCTGGAGGTCTTAGATTTCCTGCCCACACACAGTGCTATGCTGGTCTATGACTCACAGGTCACTTTTTACCACCAGTACTTTCACACTAATTGCAGTAGTTTGGGTCTTTCTGTCCATGGCTTCCCCATGAGCTCCCCAGAAGACACACAGAACCTACAAACCGTATTCCTTCTCCATCCCTGTTTCTGGACTACATGGATAATGTGACTTTCCTTTCACTGAGATAAGTTGTGCTACTGCATTTACAAGAGTTACAAAGTGGATCCTCCCTATCAAAGACTCTATTATAGCTGTTAGTGGAAGTTGTTTTAATGCTTGTGAAAGAGCTGAGCTGAGTTTTGCATGCAAGCCTTCCTATTAATCAGAAATGCATCTCTCCAGGTTTCCCAAGTTGTCCCTTCATGACTCTTGTACTCTCCTCCAGCCAACAAACAGTAGTGGGCTGCAAGCAACTTCCCCCCCATTGCCTTACTGTGGGCATTGGAGTTTGGTGGGAATGTGTACTGACATGGAAGTGAGTTTTCACCTGGGTTCTTGCTCAAGCAGGGCTCTCTCAAATTGTATGACCTTGGGGACAACTCAGTGACTTCAGCTCTTTAGTGTAAGATGAATGACTTTGAGCAGATGAACCCATAGGTCACTTCATCACTAACCTTTTGTTCCCATGAATGTGTCAAAAGGAAGCAGAATGTTCTAATGCTTTGTCAGGGATCTGAAAACATTTCCTAATAGGATTAATCATTCAATACACATACTTTAGGTGCCTGTAATGTGCTGCTCTTCCAGGCACTGGCTCTACAGAAGGGAAAAACAAACAAAAATCACTGACATTCCAGTATTATTAAGAACTGGCATTTATTTTGATGATAGCTGTGTGCCATTTTTACAGGGCTAACACGTTAAACCTTAAAACACTTCATTTTACAGAGGAGGAACATGAGGTCCAGAGTTAAGTAACTTGTCCGATATCTCATCCTTGTAAGTGGTTGGAAATCTGAACCTCACCCGCATGGCTCTGGATCCAGCCAGCTCTCGGCCATCACTGAATTGTCTCTATCCAAGGTGAGCCTGTTTGTATGTTCAAGATGCTAAGAAGGTAATTGTTGACAAGCCAGCAATATCATACTATTTTGTAGCCAAGAGGAGTCCTCAGGATGACAGCTAACCTCTAAGTGCATTTGACAAAAGGAGCATGACAAATTTTTTCAAATAAGAATGCCGTAAAGGCAGGCCTGCATTTCTTTAAATGTTTTCATTTTATACGCACAATGGCCCTATGATGTATTCTTGTTTTCCATTTACAGACATAGAAATGGCTCAGGAGGTTAGGAAAATTGCCCAGATGAGAAAGCAGCATTTGGCTTTCAATTTGGTCTATTTGGCAGTTAAGCCAAATTCCTCCTCCTACATCATGCTCTCTTCCCAAGTAGTGTGCAGTGATTATTATTCAGATTATCTCTATTCTTAGGTATAAAGGTCGCTGAGGAGGGTAGATGGTTCTTTTATTGTCAACTTAGTCTATATCACTCACAGTTTAGAACACCATTAAATCTACTTTAATAGTGCAGATCATGCCAATACAATGAATAAGCAAGGCACAGGATGAAGTTGACCTCTTTAGCTCTGGGAATCTTCCGGCTCCTCTGAACAGCTGGGCAGGGAATAGTAATTTGGCAGCAAAATCTGATTATGTGACCAATGTTTTTGGCCAGTTGAAGTGAGCCAGATGGAATGCTATAAAAACATACCCCAGTCTGCATAAAGTTGACTAGCAGTGTCCTTTAAAAAAAATGTTTAACTTAAGGAGCATTTTTCTTTGATGCTCTTACTTAATACTATTGTCAGTTCATATCATTTAGGCTGAAAGACAGGTTAAATCTTAGTACATTTATATTTTAACTGAACTCTCAGCCCTACTCCATGTGCAATCATAAAATGTTCTTTCTTCAGGAAATGACCGCAAGATCCACAGAGAAGGATGGTAATTCTGGTAGGATCATACCCCTCACATGGAATTCCTCCTCGTGTCACAAATGGGGATATGGTTAGGAAACAAGAGTTGAGGGGAAGGTGACTGTTGAGAAGTCTAGAGTCTTCGAACGATTGTCAGAGTTCATTCATTTAAGAAATTCTAGCTAGTCTTCTCATTGATCAAATAAAGGTGGTACTAGATTTGTCTACTGGGGTTGCTCTGGAGGATGGCATGCATGAGACAGTACGCAGACATCACACTGGAAACATTGCCTTGAACATAGCAGGTGCTCAACACACATTAGTTCTGGTTCTCCCTCTGGACTTTTTGATCACTTATGTGTATGGCCTCTGGTCCTAGAGCCTCCAATAATTCCTCCATCATTTGAAATTAATTGTGCTGCCAATTCTTGTCCTTTGCCATGAAGAATTATTAAATGTTTCTTTGTTTACTTCCATGTAGTTAGTTGAAATGTAGAGCAGCAGAGGTTGGGGGAGGAAAGGGAGAAGAGGAAACAGGAGAGAGACAGAGACAGGGAACACTCTGCTTCACTCTCCAAGTGTCTCTGAGAGCCAAGGTTGGCCCCGGCCAAAAAACAAGATTAGAATGCTATAAGCATCTTCCACCTGGGTGGCAAGGACACAAAACACCTGACATTTCACCTGTTGCCTCCTAGTAGGAAGCTTGATAGGAAGTGGAGAAACCTTGATTCAATCCAGCACTAACATGGTGTGGGGGCATCCCAAGCACTGTTGAACCTGCTTGACAATTATGCTTGCCCTGTTCTAAAGAATGGGATGAGTTGGGGAGCACTGAAACAGCAGCTACCACATCTGCCACACCTGAAAAGCTTTGAAATATAAAAATGTTAGTCAGTAAGAGGTGCTCTTGTTGTACTCAGAACACTGTATCTCAGTGTGTTGACTTGTCAGTGGTATTCATTCCCTCTTTATGATAGCACTTTCTAGGGGGGCATTATTGAATAAGAAATGCCATGTTATTAGAATAGTTCTGAGACTATGCTCTTTTGTGGTCTCTCTGTTCATGCCCACCTGCACAACTCCAGGTCACAGTTACACAGGGGATCTTGTAAGATTTCTTTCTCATCCCAGCAAATGCTGCTTTATTGCTTCACACATGGCCTGAGCAACATGTGTCACATTGAGTGCTTCTAAATCCCACACTCTTTCACTTCTTTTCATGTCGTTACTACTGTATATGATACAGCTTTGTAGATACAGCGTTCCTCCCTCCCTCCCTTCTTTCCTCATTTTCCTCCTCCCACCATTTTCCCCACATTACTACAGTAGTGTAGTCCTTTAGTAATAGTTACAAGCTTAACATTCTGCTATTTAATTGTATCATGCCATTGCATGCATAGGCAAATGTAGTATGCATCTCTACTCGTCAATAAAAGGAGCACTCTCAATGAATCAGTTAAATATACCCTGACAGTATGATACTAGATTTCCTACTCTGTTCGGTTTTAAAAATTCACTTGTTAATCCTTCTACAAAAGGTAAAAATATGTTTACTACATACATTGAATTACTGATCTGGCAAGTCTGCTAAAATGCTGGAGTTGAAGTAATTGGCAATAATGAGAGAGTTTTCTGGATTTCACTTTTGCAGTATATCCGATTCCCCTTATTAGTATAAAGGACAAGAAAACTGAAAAATACTCCTGTATCTGGACTGTCAGGTGTAATGGAATGGTCTCCACCCCACAGCTGAACAAGCCCTGGATGATTCTTTTCCAGGTCCCAGCTCCCACTCCATAATCACCACATCAAATACTCCTTTGAACATCCCCCTTGGAGAAGAGAAAAGGCAGTGAGTTTTGTGATCTGTTCTCACTGAAAACAGGACCATCTCCTGAAGATTTTTTTATTTAACATTTTCAAATAATAATGTTTTTAAAAATGCAAAATATTTCAAGTGTTTCATTAAAAAGAATTGGCAAAACTCACATTCTTGCTAAGTCTCAGCTCTTTACAACTTTCTTTCCTTCAAGATCATTTTTTTTTCAGGTACTATAGTTAGGTCATCCAATAAGAATGAACACTACTTTCTACAACCTAACAATACCATGATCATTGCCTTCTTTTTCCTAAGACAGATGTAAGAGGAGTTACTCTAAAGAAACTAATTTTCAAACAAGTGTGCCTAGCACCTTGATGATCAACTAGTGCCTCGTCCTTCAGAGCAGTCCTGTCCGTCAGAACCAGTGCCCAGTGCTACAGTGACTTCATCACATAGACAAGAGTTGACTCTCATTCTAGGACCATGGAGGAAAAGCAGAATCTCCATTATGTAACTCCCCTTTTCCCCTCTCCTCCCCTCCCTCTTCTCCCTTCTTTTTTCCTTTCCTTCTCCCTCTTCCTCTCTTCTCAATCTCTCTTTGTGCATTAACACAAACCTAGTTTAATCATTACAACTTAATTGAACTTGGCTTTATTCTAAGAATATATTTTACCTACAAAGGATGAAAATCACGCTACTGCTGAAATACTTTCAAATTTATTTTCAGCATTGTATCGATGTCTCAGATTGTACTTCTCGGGAGTCAGCACACATCAAATATATATTGCTTATGACTACTTTATTAAATAAGTCTCTAACTGAATTCTGTATCTTACAGACTTGGCTTTCCATGAGCCCGAATGCCCACAGAAGTGAGAGCAAAACAAAGAAAGAAAAAAAAATCCCAGCTGAAAGTTAAGAGGAAAACTAGAGTTGCTCATTGAAGTCCATTTGATAGTCCAAGGGGAGGAAAAGAGAAAAACAAAACACTCGGATAGACATATTTGAACATTTTGCAGAAAATAAAATAGTGCTCTTAAGCAAGCCATCTTCTAAGGGAGAAGTCTACTGAAGAAATATTGGCTAGTAGCCAGCTATTTCAATAGCAAGTTCACATCCAAAACCTCTGAAAGGCCGAGAAAAGCTTAAGTTTCCTCCATATTTTAAGAATCTTTTATATTATAGCAGAAATAAACAAATGCAGAGAGAGAAACTTAAATTATGGGGTTTTTAAATGTTTAAGTAGTTCAGCACCTCTGATTCCAGGACTGAAGTGCTATTGAGCACACTTAGGGCTCTGACGTGTGTGTGCTTCCACGTGCAGGTTTGCATGCATGTGCAAATTCTTGTGTCAACTCAGGACGTATTTCAACAGTTATGATAAAAATGTAAAGCTAACTGGTAAACATTTTCTTTTGTTATTGTCAGATACTGTTCTGCCTGAACGTATCATCTTCTGGAGGAGTGAGAGTCCCCTGTATATGTGAGAACGGGTGACCAGCTGTTGATCTCCCTAATCCCTACACTCAACTCTGGACCTATACTAGGCATGATCATAGAATAATTTTGGTTGTGTCAATAAAGACTTTATGGATTGACACTTAATGGCACTCCAGTTCTACATAAAGGAGCTTCTGACTTCCAAAAGTTTGTAGGACAAAAGAAAAGCCACATTAGGATCCAGAGTTGATGAAAACAGAACGTGTAAGTAATTGTATTAATCAACATGCAGGCAACTAATATGCAAACTAAGATGAAATAAAAGAAGAGTGATGTCTCTGAAGTTCCCCAAAAAGATGGGTCCACAATGGCTATTGGTGACATGGTCCTCCTCTCTTAAGCCTGTCAAAAAGGAAGCTTCTTAGAACTACAAATCTGAGTTATTTAATTACATGTAAAAATCATATTTAATTGTATCAATGGTGGTATTTTTGAAAAGGCCAGAACTAGACCAAAGAAACAAGAAAAGGATCTTGGCCAGGTCAAGAAGGAAAGTTCTGTAAAATATATGTGTGAATCATATGGAAGAGTTTAAACTGTATTTCTTAAGATTTCTCTGCCCAGCAGTTACATATTTATGACATCAAGAAACTCACTAAAAAATCTCCATGAACAAAAGAGACCATAAGATACAATCTGGTGGAAATATGTATAGTTATATATATATATATATATATATAGGTGATAGCACACAATTGCCTTGAGATGCAAATAGTAAACATGCAAATCATATTTAGTGGACTGTGAAGTGTACTGTAGGCACATAACTTCTAATGTTCAACCACATTTCATTAATACAAAAATCTAAACCTGATTACAACAATCATCAGTTACAAAAATATATAGCAGGGAGTTTATTTTGAAATGGAAATCATTGCAAGCGCCACATATACATGTTTCTGACAATTTATGTTTATCCCTTGTTAAAAATTGCTGGTACATTGCTACTATAGAATTTCATAATTTGATTTCTCTGATCTGATAGTTTCCTAAAAAATCCTATAATGATTGTTTTTCTGACTATCTAGGGAAAATAAATCATTCTTATGAATTATCTTAATTCAATTCTGGATATTTTCTATGGAAGCAAATCAGAGCCTATTTTAATTAAAAGTTACTATATGGTGCTATGAAGGTCTGGCAACATCAAAATGCATGGCATTTCATCTAAGAAAGACCTTTTTATGACAATTATATTTGCCTTATTTCATAATCGCTGAAACAACTGCCAGTGGCATAAACTGGAATCAATCAGAAACACAAGATTGTGAAGAACCAGTCTTTTCCTTATACATATCTAGAACATTCACACCAAACAAAAAAGAAAACCAAAGATTCTGTCATCTCTCGCTCTAGGTATTTGCTTAAAAGAAGTTAACTCGGATGCAAAATGAAGTCACTGACAATGTCCTGGAAGCATGGGATTCAGCCTGTTTGCACATGGTTTCCAGATAAAGAGATAAGTGGTTCCAAAGATCATAAATATCAGAAACTATTCTCATTGCATTCACAGCGTCCAATTCAGCAGAACAAGCTAAAACTCCGAGTAATCACTTAGAGTGTGGAGAGAATGGCAATGTTTACATGTGAAAGTTCTATAACTTTTATAAACAGTATTGCGCCATTTTCATTGATGCTGTTTGCTTATTTAATTAAACAAGAATACCTGCCTAATATTTAAAGCATTAACCTTAAGTCAGGGTGGAGAGTTTTAATGATATTAATCCAAAAGACATGAACATACATGTTGTCCAGATCATAGTAAGGTAATAGAAACTTTTTTTTTCCCTCTCAAGTTTACCACTGACTTCTCAGTATTAACTTTTAGAAAAAGTCAAACTTCCTTCTACTTCAGCAGGTTCCCATGAACCCCGACTCTTAAAAAAACATACCCTAGCGACATAACCGACATTAAAAATGAAATGCATCAACACAGGGTAAGGGTTTGTTTGCAAAGGGCCGAGACCAGAGGCACTAGTCTTTCCCCCAAGCACAATGAAAAATCAATACCTGTAGGACTTTGACAAGCGCAATCTTGACTTGGCTCTTGGAGATGGTCCTGGCACTGTGATTCCCAGAGGATCCCAGAGAAAAGCCATTTGTAAGTGGGTGCCAAGCTCCACAGGTACAGCGAAGTCAGAGGGGGTGCAGGGCCCTGGGGTCGCAGGGCTGCGTGCGGAGCAGCAGGCACTTGTAGCTGAGGGAGGGCATTTCCTCCGTGTAGTGGTATGCGCTGACAGAGAGGTGGCAGCTGGCTGAGGCAGAGCTGGAAGGGATGGCCAGGACTTCCTGCTGTATGAGTCTTGCCCTTTACGACACAGCTTGCTTCACTCAGCCTTTATCTTATTATTAATGTGAGAAACACTCCCTTGAAACTTTGTTTTTCAATAGAGGGCTGATTACACAGCGAGGTCACACACCACTCCTGATTACACATGCAACTGAAGGCAGGCTAGCTGAAGGGGGCTGAACCTTCACGTTGAGTGTGAACATTAAAAAAAGAAATAAAGGAAGTACAGGGCTCTGCTACAAAATAAAAGCAAACCATGCCTGGGATTCAGAAATTGAACAAAGATACTAAATTTCACACTGCCAGCTGCCTAGTATCATTTTCCCTGTTTCCAACTTTTCTTTGCAACGTGGACAGACATCAGTAAGAGCGAACCTTTCACAAGGACTGAATCGTGTCGACAGGACTGGTTGGCTCCCTGCAAGTCAGGGTGGGGGGAAGGGGAACAGGCAGATCACTTTCAAAGCTTTTGGCAGCCTGGCCCTCAGGGAGACGCTGCGTCACTTTGGAGCATGAACTATAATGCGCGACTTCGACAGCAGGGATCAATGATTCTTTTTTCCCCCAATTTCTATTCCCTAGAAACATTTCTCAACTCTCAGATAAATCCCTTACAACAACTGTCTTTCAAATAACATAAATGATGGAAGCCAAAGAGAGCCTTTGGATGTTTTATGGGGCCAGTGTATTTTGAGGAGGCACATAATTCAAGATACTGTACTGAGGGAGTCAAAGGACCCTGATGTCGTCATCTGTCCTCACCCCCGAGTGGTATTTAACGCTAACAACACAGTGCAATTCCATCAGTCCCTGTCCAAACACTGCCCGGTGTGTGACCTCAGCTGTATACCAAGGCATAGCAAGATTAGCCAGGCCCGCAGTGGACCAGAGAGAATTTAACCCTCTCTGAACTGGAAAATACTGACTAGTCAGTGAACAAAATAAACATCACCCTATCTGTCAAATGTTGAGACCACCAAAGCTCAGTTTCTCTCTTTCTTACCAAACAGGTCCAAAATAGCCCCCCAACAGCCATGGAAACTCAAGACAACGAACAGAGATGATGCTTGTGCCCACAACAGCATCCAGCACATCAGGAGTTTTCGAGAACACTACAGGTTGTGTATCAGCCTCGGGAATGAGTAACAGAACACACGTTTGCAGTTGCACCTCTTTGTTATCTGGTAAATAGATGCAAACAGAACAGGTGACTGATGCTGCCTCGAACAGCAGCAGCGATCCTGGAGGGGCCAAGAGCTCCAACATGGGCCCAGGCTCTCTCAATCAGCTGGTGGCATGATCCTGTTTCAGAAATGGCCTTTTCTCAGTTTTGTTTGGAGGTCTGCATTTCATGTGAGCAAAGTCAGTAGTCTCCCTCCTGGTACCATTACAGAAGGTGTCCATACTCATACCAATCTGTTCCTCTGGCATCAGAAGTTGAACTATTACCATTTCATGGCTTTAGGCAATCTAACATTCAACTGGGGGCAGTGCTTAGGCAATACAGACACTCCTGGCAGAACTAACCCAGAGTTGAACAACTTGCTATTTAGTCAAATGGTTTCATCTGAGACAGAAGCCAGCTAGAGAAACAGAACTGGTAGATTGGGGAAGAGGGAAGGAGAACTGACAGTGGGTGGGGAGGTAGATGGGTGGGAAAGGTAGGTGAGTGGGGACCCAGAAATAAGTAGCAGTGTTCGGCAGCAATGGCCCTGGAAAGAGACCAATTCAAATCTTGCATGCTGTACAAAGCTCTCATTCTCCTTTAAACTTTGTAGGGGAAACAAGAGCACTGATCTCTAATTACGAAAGTCACAGCACCTCTACAGCTTGGAAGCAGCAAAACACTACTTTCATTGTTACCCCAAGTTCATGTACAGCAAGATAAACCCTAACCTTTAATCCACCCATGTTCAAGCCAGCAACATATATATATATCCACTAATTATTGCTTTTGTCTCCTTGCCAATTTACATTTTAAAAGTGGTATTGTTAATTGGTATCCAACTGATAAAGGGATAATAATCCAGAATGAAGCTATGGTTCAATGACTAGCTTTTACTCAAAATGCACAAGGAAGGAAAGGGAAAGTATTCCTGTACACTTTTGTCAAAAGAATTTCTTTTTGCCTTTGTTTCTGGAAAATGGACATTTAAAAGACTTAAGACCAAAAAAACCCTACAAATGTGAAATTATAAACAGGAACCTCTGAATTCTGGTTCTTTTTGCTGGAGCGACATTGGATAAAGACACAAGGAGTGTCTGCCAATGTTGACTTATTTATTTATTTTGGCATCAAGTAATCTCTGACTGCCTTCTTACATCTTCTGTGCAGTTACACATAATCCTTCTTAGGCCACAACAAGGTCAGAAAAATAAGCTCCCTGTTTCTGAGATTAATCATAAGCAAAGTTGAGCTTTGACTGCAAGTAAAAATACCAACTCTGTTTTGAGGAATCTGCTGATGTTTCACAGATATCAGAATTTAAGTAATTGGGAAAAAAATCAATGACATGTTTTCCAGGATGAAATGTTACTCAGCTGTTTGTATCTCTGCCTCCACTGATACCATACATTAAAAAAGGATGAGTATAAATGGGTAGATTCTTTTAAAGAATGAATTATTTATTTGAAGACAGAATGGCATAGAGAGGGAGAGACAGAGATCTCTCATCGGCTGGTTCATTCCCCAAATGGCTGCCACAAATCAGGATTGCGCCAGGCCAAAGCCAGGATTCAGGAGCCAGTAGCCTCATCAGGGTCTCCAAAGCCGGTGAGAAGGGTCCAAGGACCAAAGGCATCTTCTCCTAGTTCCCCAGGCGTGTTATCAGAGAGCTGGAAGTGGAGCAGCTGGGACTTCAACCAGAGCTCTTACAGGATGTCGAGGTCACAGGCTACAGCTTAACCTGCTGTGCCATAACGCCAGAGCTAGAGTGCATATCTCTTCAATATTCAAATTAGTGACATTACGGAGTTTATTTTTCCAGAGCAATTTTAGTAAATCTCAATTGCAAAAAGATAGATCCTATTCCTGATGCAAACTCTTCTTTTACACTTGAAGTAAACTTACATACCAAAGAAAACAACACCCCTAAAGTTAAACAATCTTCCCATCCAATTGCTACTCATACGGTTCCTGTCCCTAAAAATCTCACTAAAAGGCCCACCTCCTGCCAATAACCTAGATTTTGCATTCTGCAGAGCTCTAAATAAAGTATCCTTTTTGCCTCTTGAATATTTTGGGGAATTTAGTTCCAAAATTCCAGATGTTCCTTATGACAAATTTGGGTTTTGGTGTCTGTGACTGAAAGTTAGAATTTCCTTTCCAGGAGATAGCTAAGTATGAATCAAATGGAAACTTTCAAGCTTAAAATTGGGAGAATTTCAATTTATCCACACAAGCATTCATTTCCTTAAACGCCGGGTCAATGCTGACGGGTATAGAGAAGGTTGGGGGGAGGGGCAGAGGCTCAGCTAAACTTTAGAGAAATAGTTGCATTAGTGGGTTGAGTGATGTTGAAACACATTGCCTCAGGAAACCAATGCCGTACATTGATGAGCTTCAGGATAATGCTAGGTTTTGAAATACTCACTGGTCACAGACTTCATGCCAGCAGACGTTAATGCGGCAGCAAATTCCTTACCAGCTACATCTGGTAAGAGTGCCATTGACAAGAAGTTGTCAATTTTCTTCCTAGAGTGATCCACTGCAAAGAGTTTGACAAAAGGAAGTGTGACAACCAGACTTGAGCACTTCTTCAACTAATGTCCACCTTTCACATGATTGACTGTGTTTAGAAAGCCCTCTTGTTGCATCAGTTTATTATCATAGCCAACTCCAAATTATTTTGGAGGTGCCAAAATAATGCTAGTCGTTCCTTTGAATTATTTTCAAATACTTGTTTTGGATCACATTCTGTTGAGGGGTGGGGAACTCTGAAGCGAAAATCAGTGGGCTGTTAAGAGAGTTAAGATGCCACATAGTGCTGAAAGCTACAAACTAATCAATGTAGTTAGAGAGCAAAGCTTCGATATAGGCAAACTAGCAGCAACACATGTATTCCAATATAAGCATAAGAGACCAATGAAAGTGTAAATTCTAAGTGAAAATGATTCATCATGCATCATGCTTCCATTTCAAAAGTTCTAAAAGGCATATAAAATGGTACATATTTATAAGACAGTTTGTGAGGTTTTATTACACGTATATGTCATGGAATAACCACTTGAGGACAAAATATTGATCCTTTCAAGAATTTGGTATTTTTCAGGAGTAAAGATACCCATTCTGTGCTTAGTTTTCAATAGATGTTACACTTTCTACTTACAGACTTTCATCGCTCTGCCTCTTACCCAGGATCTGTCAGTCAACATTTCCCGCCTCTTTCCCATGCCACATTCCGCTCACCACCATTCAATTTCTTTAGACTCTACACATGAGAACACATGTTAGTTGAGTACTTCTAGGAATGGCCCTAACTTTCTGAAGATTAAGCCAAGCTTTTCCGATTTAATCACACAACAGAACTCCTTTTAAACACTTTGCTAAGTGAAAGAAAGATTAGGGAGAGAGAATGAAAGCATAGCAAAAGAAAGAGTGTATCTGTGAAAATTCTATATGGTTGACAAAATCCTGAAAGATTTTTCCAACTATTCAAAAGAAAACAACTGGAGGATCAAATTCCTTTAAGATCTTGACATTAATATGGACTAATCATTTGAAATAATGGACTTTTAAAAATCTGTATAAAAATCTGGGATCAGCAATTATCTAATTTTTCCAACTCTTTGTAATATAAAGACTTATAAAATGTCAGAAACACTATTGTCAGTAGAGAGTTCATGAATACAATCTGAAAACAACTCTCCTTATTTGCCAACTGGAAAGTGAAAGTCACTTTCTCCAGGAAGTCTTCCCTGCTTCCCCAGACCATGTGAAATCCACAGAGCATGCTGCACTACCACTTAGTCAGTGCTATCACATGTCTGACCACTTATTCAAGCACCAGCTTCCCCGTTAGATCCAACAGACTATCCCCTGGCTCCCCATGGCCTAAACACAGGGTCTACAAAATCAAAGTCACACTTACACTGTTTAATAAAAATAAATGAACAAACTAATAGCCTCAGTACTTCATAAGACTGTACTCTTCTATGTTTCTAAAATGGGCAAATCATCTGACAAACAAATAAAAAAAAAGTAAGAAAACAACAAAACTCGGGAAAACAACCGTTACTGTTAGGACCCGATGAATTATTGGCATACCCCAAAATAATTTTTTGTTTTTGTTTTTGTCCTTAAAATAGCAGCATTGGGCAAATATTCGGGGTGGCAATGGAATAAGGGAATAGAAATGAAAACTAGCATTAAGCTATGAATTTTCCAGTGACTCTGATCACTGATGTTGGTCTTATCCATTGGATTTTCAGTTGAGAATCTGTGAGAAAATTTTTTGAGAGTTGTGACTAGGTCAATTTTTCTGCAAGAATTCTGAAAACTCCAGGTAAAATTGGAAGCACTACTATTGGTAATGTTTCTAAGTGTTTTGGGGAGAGAGGGAATCTATTTCAATATTGGTAGAAATAATTTCAAGAATTTTAAGAATTGACTTCTAGGGCCCAGGTTGATAACCTAGTGATGAAATCCTTGTCTGGCATCCACCAGGATCCCATATGGATGCTGGTTCCTGTCCCGGCTGCTTCACTTCCCATCTAGCTCTGCTTGTGGCCTGGGAAAGCAGAGGAGGATGGTCCAAAACCTTGGGACCCTGCACCCACATGGAGGATGCAGAGGAAGATCCTGCTTCAGATTGACTTAGCTCTGACAGTTGTGGCTACTTGTGGAGTGAATCAGTGAATGGAAGATCTTTCTCCCTACATCTCCTTCTTTCGGAATATCTGACTTTCTAATTAAAAAGAAAAAAATTGGCCTCCAAAGTGGATTATCTCACGAGCACAGCAAGTAGGCCTAATATTTTATCAGTTTGAAAAAGTATTTATCTTCAGTGTAATGGAACCATTTTCTCAATTCTAAACCTTTTTTGTACTATAAGAACAAAATGAAAATTATGCTATTTTGAAGCTAAATCCCATAACAAAATCTTAAATGTTTTATTTGTAGCATTAAAACCCTCCAGGAGTTTCGTTTACAAAAACTAAGTGGCAAGAAATTCTGCTAAAATTAGTCAATGGATGTTTTTTTCTCAACAGCTAAGAATCCTGAGCTTCTCCTAAATATGGAAACATTCCCATTTATTCATTTATTTATTTTTTGAAAACCTATGGGCTCTCGAAGACAGGTTTCTTAACTGGAAAGGCATGTGTAACGCTGACTCCAACTGCCACAGCTGTCAGTGTTGACCGCACACCAAATAAGGACAGAAATGGCTTCTGCTCGCTCTTCAGAACTATGCTAACAAACAAGCAAAAACAGTGTTGGATTTACCACGTAGAGAAATATGACTGCTCCCTTGGGAGAAAGGAAGAAGAAAAAAAAGACCCCAACCACCAAGAAGCCCTAAACAACCACAATCTCGTGCCTTCAATTGCAGTGCTGATTTTTTTTTTCCATGCCAGCATTCAATGATCTCTCTAAACCTGGATATAGTTTGGTGGCAGCCAACAGTTGTGAAGGGTCCCATTTGTGGGTACTCATTGCTCACCTGTCACCCTCAAGTCCCTTCTTTTCCCTGATACTCCCTGTGCACTGACTAAACCTGTGACCCAAACATCCTTATAAGGTTAAAGAGATTTTTCCAACTTCGTTCTCTACTAAAATGATAGTAACCATAATGCATCTTTTATTTCCTTCAGCATAATATACTTATGGTCTCTTTTACTTTTCCCCTTTCTGTTTGACCACCCAGGAGATACATGCTTAGAAGCTGGATGAACTTGTCCCTGTGGTCATTCAGCCAATGAGCTGACAATCTGAGGTAAGAAATGGGTTCCTTCTGGTGGTAAAACCCATTAGCTTAACCGATAAATGCCTGGAATAGGAGAGCCAAGACATGAGTGAGGACAGGTCCCTTTGCTTGGAAAGTTAACTCACAAAGCAAGTTTGAGATTTTGATGAGGAAAGGAATTGGTGTCAGATATAAGAGTTGCAACATCTTATTTAATCTAGTTTTTGAGACAAGAGGTTAAGAAACTTGGCGGTTGCTAAAAAGTTACTTTATGGCAGAGGTTGAGCCCAAGTTAGCTTGGAACCAACTCTTGATTCTGACTGGTTTATCTAAGCTGATTGAATTTCTAATTTTAGGGACCAGATTGTTCTGTGAGACCTGCCACGTGGGACTAAGGTGTCTAAACAGCCTGAGCGAGCTTCCCTGTGATAAAAGGACAACAATGATGGCAAGAGCGAGGAGGCTAGTGTAGGAAAAGGTGTAAGAAAAAGTCAGTGTGGGTAAGCCCCATGCATCATCCTGTACTTTCCTCATAATCTTCTACCTTGGTGGGGATTATAATCATGTTTTTATCTACCGAATTAACAGTACAATTTACAAGAGGCTAAAATTGAAACCTGAATATCTGAGTAACGGTGAAATAAAACCATTCACTTCCACACACACACACACACACACACACACACACACACACAAAATGGGTTTCGTTTTTGTTGTGGAGAGTAGTACACAAAACTTGGGATGCTATTTGATGGCTATCTCGGAAAATTAGCTATGAAATGGATGATATTTACATAGTTAGGCCATTAACAAAGTAATGAGACAGGTTCTGGTTTATGCTCCCAAGGCTACCATTAATTCTACGTCTTTTGACTCAGAAGAGTTAAGTGACTTATCCAGGATCAGTAAGTAGAAGGTAGTGGTGCTAAGGTAACCAGGTGTTCATTAGCATCTATTTAAGAAAGGGCCAGAGGGGCCTCTCACAAAGGCTCAGCAGCTTACATCCTCCCCTTGCAAGCATCAGGATCCGATTTGGGCACCAATTCATGTCCCAGCTGTTCCACTTTTCATCCAGCTCCCTGTTTATGGCACGGGAAAGCAGTAGAAGATGGCCCTAAACCTTGGGACCCTGCACTCCTGAGGTTGACCCAGAGGAGTCTCCTGGCTCCTGATTGGCTGAGCTCAAGCCATCGGGGGCGAACCAGTGGATGGAAGATCTTTTTGCCTCTCCTTCTCTCTGTAAATCTGCCTTTCCAATAAAATTAAATAAATCGTAAAAACAAGAAGAAGAAAAGAGAAAAATTAAGGAAAGAAGAAAGGCAGGTAGATAGGCAGGCAGGTCCAAGACTATGGGAAGAGATCTGGGAGCAGGTGCAATAGCTTTGCAGGCTAATCCTCTACCTGCAAGCATCAGCATCCCATATGGGCACCAGTTTGTGTCTCAGCTGCACCACTTTCCATCCAGTTCCAAGCTTACAGCCTGGGAAAGCGGAGGAGGATGGCTCAAAGTCTTGGGACCCTGCACCTGCATGCGAGTCCTGCTTCCTGGCTTCAGATCAGCTTAGCTCCAGCTGTAGCAGCCATGCGAAAAGTGAGCAGCAGATGGAAGATATTTCTGTCTCTCCTTCTCTCTGTAAATCTGCCTTTCGAATGAAAGGAAAAATAAGTAAATCTGAAAAGAAAAGAAATTTTGAATGTTGAAGCAAAGGCATTTTTGTGTAAGGAAACCAATCCTGAATGCAGGCCTACAGTTACATCTAAATTGCTTGTCCAGTAACCCTGTCAGATGGTGGTGATCCCTCTGCCTGGGGCAGCTCTGGGGATTTTCCCAGCCTTGTACCAAGGGGGCTGTTAGGTCCTGCCATACTGTGCTGATAAGGATCTGGGAGGATTTCCAGGAATCCCATAGCCAGAATCCCACCCCAACCCAGGATTTTCCCAGAAGAGGCAAGAGGGAAGAGAAATGAGGGGACCCATACTTATGATAACAATATCCCCAAAATGTCCCATCTGAACAGAGTTTGTTATCAGTTCTTCCCCGAGACCAAGTCTGCTCTGTCAGGTGTATATCTTTGACTAGACTTTGCTATTTTGCTATCTTTGCTATCTTGCTTACCCTTACTCTGAATTCTTCCTTTTCCAAATCCAAGCACCACAAAGTAGCTACCACTGGTAACAATGAGGCCACTATGACTAAAACTCCAGCTGACTTCTAAATTTGAAAGAAAAACCATTTGTACATTCCAGACTTCCTCTGTTAAACCTTAAGAACATGGAAGTACATTTGAGAAGACACACCTGCTACTTCATTGATCAAGTACTCTCTGGCAAAATCATCTACAGTAAAATTCAGATTTAAATTTGCCCATTTTTATCTGATGTATAAAGTATAGATGATGCCTAAGGGATTGAATTTACATTTGGAAATTAAACAGATAGCCACAAAAAAGCCCCCACAAAGTTATAACTTCAAATATTTACAGATTATAAAATACTAGATAATTAAATTTTGGAGACAGCAAATATTTTTGTAGATACTTTGAGTGACCCTAAGCAAGTCATAAAATCATATGAAATGAGCAGACTTAAAAGATACAGTTTAGTAAGCTAGCTTCTATATGACATTTTGTTCAACATCTAAACTCCCTTCCTTCCCTCTCTCATTTCTTCCTTTATTATCACCTCCTTTCATTCTTTCTTTTCCCCTTCATTCACAAATATATACTAGGCATCCACTAGGTGCTGCTTGTAAAGAATTCCATTCACACCAAAGAGAGGTTAGGGTTGGATAATTAAACACACACACACACACACACACACACACACACACACACACACACACGAAAATCAAGGTTTACCGGAAGCTAGACTATGCTTGCAGTCTTAATGCAGTGTCAAGAAACAAGGAATACAGACATAGAGAATGACCCAAGTTCAAAAATGTTAATACCAAGGAGGTGATTTTTTCAAGTCATCAATGTTAAAAACAAACCAAATGACATGATTTTGGTGACATACTGCTTGTAGCATGAGCCTGGGGACAAATACTGGCCTCCAGGAGGTAATTCCTAGTATCTCATGAAAGTGGGAAGTGTGTGCAAGTGACAGAATTATAAAGCAGTTGCCACATTAGGTGGGTCTCAAAGATGGAGGGCTTAGGGATAAGGAAACAGGACTTAGAGCCTCCTGAATTTTTTGTTTGATTTCTTTATTTTTTCCAAGAGACTGCTGCATAACAGATAACTTTTATACTGGATCTGTACAACAGGAATTACATTACTAAAATGGGATTCATCTGAAAAAAACATTGGTAAAATGTGCCTTATATGGAGCATAAATTAAGCTTCTATGTGTTCCCTGAGTCCATTTTAACAGGCAGATTTTACACAGGCAAAGGCAATTTCTTAAGACAGGTGGATACACTGTAGACATATTCAGTATAAAATAGAAAATAAACTTGCATTCCTAAATCTTCTCAAAAAAGTAATCATCAAATCTGAAAGATATACTCAGAGATAATAATGAATCACAAAATCTAATTAGGGGATCAATATTGTCAGTCCACTCTCAGGTTTTATTATGGCTTAGTCCTAGCTAAATATGTCTTCTGAACTGTTTGATTCAGGGAAATTTTAAGTAAATGATGAATCTGCTAAGCCCACTAGAATTTGATTATTGGACTCATTCCAAATTTGGTGCTATTGCACAAAGCATCCTATAAAATATGTAAGCCAAGAAACATGCCAACAAGTGAGATTCTTCGGATTTCTCTGTGTTTTTCTTACTTTGCGTTCTTTGGCTATGTTTAAAATAAGCATTATGTGAGGAACTCTCCAAAAGGTTCCTGCAAGATACGTTTCACAAACTTTTTCAGTTTTATGTTTGCACCTCAATTATGTAAGTGTCAGACCTAGCTTGTTACAGATGAGACCTTCGACTTTTCTAATGCTTGACACAACATGTGCTAGCCTATGTCTCACCTATTATTTCTGCTGTATCTCACAGAAGTCAGCCTGCTAGCTTCTCAGAGATCTGAAATGCAGGTCGAGGTCAGAGCCATCACAAGAGTGACTGAAGCAATCTAATTTTAGTCTCCTTGAAACGGAAGAACACTCGCAGCCCGTGCTTAGGGTTGTGGACTTGTTCCCCCAAGAAGGAGCAGGCGCTGCAGAGGGCCCAAGGAAGCCACTGAGCTCTCAGGGGACTCCAAGGGCTGCACCATATCTCAGATGCACACAATCCTTGCAACCCTAGAACAACCTAGAACAAGCTAGAATAACCTCCCGAAAGCGGAAGTCTAGTGAAAACATCCAATGGAACAAAATGGAGCACAGAGAAGCATTTCTTTGGATGTGTTAGTGCTAATATTTTGTTTAGTAGTGTGATAACAATAATTGCTAAGAAAAAGAAATCAATTCTGCAAAACACTTATCAGGGAAAACAAGTAACAGAAAGACGTACCAAAATGTTGGCAGTGATATTTTGGGGTATTTTTAAGTGCTGTTTCCCACAATGTTCCTATCAGGTTATTGCAAAAAGTTTCTGGAAAATCCATAATATGAAAAATCTAGCTATGGATTTCAAAACCTTTTTACAACAACAAAAACAACTCCACAGTCTATAGAAAATTGAGCCTACTTTTATAGTCATTCAAAGCTGAACAAATGTCACTGAAAAACCTGCTCAAGTTAGCTTCTTACCCACCACGAATTTTAGGTTTTGAGTTGATTAGATGGCTGCACAAAGGCCTAAGAGAAAATGTTTGAAAGCACATTGAATGAAACACGTCTCATAGTTACTGTACACATGACTGAGATGTTCAAGGGCCAGAGAGACAAGCATGTGGGAATTCCACAGGCATGTACTTCATGTGGCACCAATGATGGCACGATTGGAGATGTGATTAGAACCAGCAGGATGCAGCCTCAAAAGGGCAGCGCAGTCAGTGTGCCTTCCAGAGAGGAACTACAAGCAGGAAAGGCACAAGAGAGATGTCCGAATTCTACTCTTTGCCAGTCAACACTGAAATTCTTTCCAGGAAGCACTGGATGCGGGCACAGTCCTCTCTTGTGAAGATGAACTTCCCTACCATCCCTTCACCCCAAGGACAAGCCACGAGTCTGCCAGTCACTCTTAGGGCACATGTTATATAGGTCTGTCAGAGTATAGCTGACTTCCAAGCCTAACAGATGCAGATGAAGGAGTGAGCTACAGACAGCTAGAGGGTTAGCTGCATTTCCCCCCCAACAGGAAATGTAGACAGGCATGCTCCACACCGTAGTATTACTTAAATACAACGTTCTGATCCGAACATACTAAATCAGGAAATTACCATATCTGCCTCTGTTACTGTGAGATATGTTCTTTGGTTATGCTGCTTCTCCACTGGACAGTCTAATATTGATCACTGGAAACAGGACTACATGAGAAATCAAACATTGTCCATTCATCTTACACCGTGAAGATGGTTAGCAATGGGATGTTAGTATGTTTACCAATGCCATTTGGAAACGGATTGATTTAGTCACCTGTAATTTCCTGTAAGAGCCACTGGTGGCGATATAATCATATGATTATTGTGAAAATGAGGGCTATCTTTTATGTGCTTGGATTAATTCTTTCATAAGAACCCAAATCTTAATTCATGTGTTTTTTTTACTGCTTTACAATTATTTGAATACCTGCCTAGCAGGAAAGCTCAAATTCTGGATGCTTTCAGCAATGGAGAAATTACTGTGGAATGCAATAAAAGGTAGGTGAGAAGGGACATGCTTTATCTAACACATTGAATCAAAGCTACCTTACCTTGTTAATGAGGGTTTCCCTCACCTTTATTTGTTTTCCTACTCAAGCCACCATCAAAACGTGCTCTGAATCCTTTGCTAAGATATTGTGAAAACATGTGGGTCAGCACAAACCACTATGAAAAGGTTATTGAAAAGGCCAGCATTGTGGCTACTGCTTGGAATGCTAGCATCCCATATTCAGGGGCCAGTTCAGATTGTGGCTGCTCAGTTCCCTGTTATGGTGCCTAGGAAGGCAGCGGTTATTGCTCACGTCATCAGTGTTCCAGCACAGATGTGGGAGACTCAGATGGAATGCTTGGCTCCTGGCTTTGACCTGGGGCCACTTGGGTAGTGAGCCACAATATGATAGCTTTCCTTCCTGTGTCTTTCCCCCATCTCTCTCTGCCATCCCAACTTTCAAATAAGTAAATAATTAAACAAAAAAGTAACACCAAAGGTTGATTTAGGGCCCCCCTCTGTTACTCCTACTATTTTTTTTCAAAATCATTTGCAAATAACCATATAGAGATTGTAAAACCAAATTCTCACCACTTCTCAGTACTACTATCTAGAAATTCTACTGTGATCTCAACGAGAGCTCAGACTATTCCTTGAGGAGCATCTGTAAGTTCATGTGGATGAGTTCACATGAGGCAGAAAGGGGGGAGGAGGGAATCAGCATGTGGAGGAATCTACCCATTTCCAGGATTGGTGCAATGCTTTCGTGTAGATGTGCGAAACTCTCCATTCCTGACACTAGCCCCTGGTTGTCAGAGAAGCACACCCCATCTTTCATGGACGCCGACATCTGGATGAATAGTCTTAGTCTGAATTCCTCCCCAGCACTCTCTGTCATGACTTGTTTACTTTAGGAGGAGGCAGGGAAGGAATTTTAAGAAGTCAAGGAGTGGAGATGTTGGACAATGAAAGGAGTCATTTGAGTAATCAGCTCATCCTGACCAACAGAATCCATCTTCCTAGAGATCTTCTCAGGGTACAAACACACATCTTGGGGTTGGCCCCGGAAGGATATAGAACATGGGATGTCTCCATGCCAATTCTGGCCCAGCACTGGTTGAGAGGAATGTAAAACCCCATACACAGCTTCAGCTTTGTCTTGAAGAAAACCATGGGTTCCAACACATGGATGGTGACTGAACACACAGCAACTTCCTAGCATAGCTGCAGGTGAATCCTGGGCTGGCACAGAAGATGATACGCTAAAGCTTGGTCACAAATGGGCCTCTCTGACTCAGGGTACCCAAAAGAAGCCATGCCATGATGATCCTCTGTCTCCTTCCTCATCTATCAGCTTAATAAATAAAAACACACGTCTTAATTTGCTCAGGCCAAAACCATTCTTACCTGGATGAAAATGTACCACACAACACTAAGCTCTGCTTCCAAAACAGTGGCCTGATGCTGACTGCTTTTCATCACCTCTATTGCCACCAACCTGGCTTAGGTCACTACTCTCCATTACCAATATAATGGCCAGGCCATCTTAACCATCGTTCCTGCTTTTATGCTTGCTCTGCGTCCTCAGAGAACACTCAGAATGATCCTCTGAAACTGCCTATCATTTCTATGACCAAAACTCACTGCTAGTTTCCCAATTCATGGGGACTGAAATCCAAACTTGCTCCCAAAGCTCGCTCCTCTCTCTCTGGTCTCTTTTCCTTCCATTCTTCCCTTTGGGCACATACTAGTCTTTCTTTACCATGGATACAATATGCCTATTTGTATCTTAGGACCTTTGTGCCGGCTACCTCCTTGTTCTGATAAACTCCTCCTTCAAGACTCTACTGTGGGCCCAACCTGGTAGCCTAGTGGCTAAAGTCCTTGCCTTGCATGTGCTGGGATCCCATATGGGTGACAGTTCATATTCCAGCTGCTCCACTTTCCATCCAACTTTGTGGGAATGGAGTAGAGATGGCCCAAAGCCTAGGGGTCCCCTGTGCCCAGGTAAGACACCTGGAGCAAGCTCCGTTTGTGGCCACTTGGGGAATGGATTAGTGGATGAAAGATCATTCTCTCTGCCTCTCCTTCTCTGTGTAATACTGATCTTCCAATTAAAATAAATAAATTTAAAAAATAGTATGCTTATTTAATTTATGTTCTTATGATTTAAATAGCAGCACAATAAACAGAACTAACTGGCTACTCAATCTATGGTATCCTATGTTACTTTCCTTCATAGAACTCATCACAATGGTACACTGTCTTTTGGGCCTATTTTGTGTTTCCCATATATTTTGCACCATGTATTTTCTCTACCAAAAAATGCCTTGAGGGAGGAGACTCCAATTTGTTCAGTGCTGTTTTATCAGCAAATAGACAAGGGCCTTTTGCTAGGAGGGACTCAGTAGGTATTTGCGTAGTGAATTAACTCACCGGTGACTAGGCAGGGTAGCTGCTGTCATTATCTTACAATAAGGAGAAATGATCCTAGTCCTTCGGAAGGCATGGATAGCCAAAATGTGGGGAAATAGAGGTACAGGGGAGATCATGACAAACCGTAAAAGTTAGGAAAGGGAAAGAAAGAAAGGTTGATTGTGAACGCTACAGTAAGGGTGGGCCTTTCTCTTCATTTCAAAGTAAACAGTTTTCAAAGGTTTCTGAGCAAGACACTGCAAGAACGATAGCAGAATTTCAGCTTAATTTGTAGTTTGATTCTGTCCACAGGACTTGAGCTGAGAAGACAGGGCCAGGGAGATAGGCAGGATTTCCTCCGCTGCCAACATAATTTTTCCATTTTCCTTATATCCAAGGCACTGAAATATAATGTTAAATTGGGGCTTTTTTTTAAGAATCCATTTTAGGGGTCTGTTTCATTATATATTTTTCATGCCTTGCTGATTTTTAGGGAAGAGCAAGCTGTGGCACAGCGAGCTAACCCACCATCTGGGATGTCTATGATCAGACATGGACATGTCATGCCCATACCAGAGCGTCTGGTTGTGAGACCCAGTTCCTTTGCTTCTGATATCACATCTGATAACACATTCTCAGGAAGGCAGCCAATGATGGCTGCATCCACCTGGGAGACCAGGGTGGAGTTCCTTGACCCTTTGTTAGGCCCAGCCCAACCCCTGTTTTTACGGCCATTTAGGGAATCAGCCAGCGGATGTAGGATATTCCCCCTTTCCCTCTGTCCCTCTATCTTTACAAATTCTGACTTTCAAATAAACACTTAACATCTCTTTTTCAAAAGAGCCTTTTGGGGGCCCAGCATAGTAGTGTAGTGGTTAAAGTCCTCACTCACTCCCATATGGGTTTTGGTTCTAATTCTGGCAGGCCTGCTTCCCATCCAGTTCCATGCTTGTGATCTGGGAAAGCAGTTGAGGATGGCAGTTGAGTTGAGCAGCCTTGGGACCCTGCACCTGCCTCGGAGACCCAAGGAGGCTCCTGGCTCCAGGTATCGGATCAGCTGAGCTCCAGCCATTGCGGCTGCTTGGGGAGTGAGTCAGCGGACTGCAGATCTTCCTCTCTGCCTCTCCTCTTCTCTGTATATCTGACTTTGCAATAAAAAAAAAAAAATAGTCTTTTTCATCTTACTGTAGATGGTAACCCTCATAGGAAGTACACATTTAATAGGTGTGTAAAGTTCAGATCCATTGTGCTTCAGGTTATCTGAGAATTACTAACCAGAGAACTGAACAAAGATAAGGTTGGTTAGGAGTAGGCTAAGTGTTATCTGGTGAGGTATAAGTACAAGCAGTTGTGAATAAACATGTCAAAGGCATGTGAAGTGATTAGCAAGGATTACTGATGTTTCTAATCTGTGTCTTCACCAGCAGGAAAGCACACCCTCATCTTTCTCTGCATGCATGTCGCAGAGATGGAGTACTGCAGGCTCAGGGCTCATGAACTCTGCACCTCCAGGAACTACGCATCCCTGGGACCACGCAACAGAGCAGGAGACATGCAGCAGTGTGCAATGAATTCCTTAAACTTCATAAAGGAGAGATTCCAGGGTAATTTTATTATTTTGCTGTAGATTTGCTTTATGTAACTAATAGTTCACTCTGCTTGTTCCTTGAGTTGAAGGCTTCTCTATATCTTTTGGTAATTAGCTTAAATAAGCCAAGTCATCCCTTTTCCCTTTTAACCAGTAGACACTGGTTGATACTGACCTTCCCACAGAGAATGTTATATATATATATTTTATATATAGTAGCAATGATGACCTGAAGATATAAACTAGCAAGTTTCAGTATGTTAAAGCATCTTTTAAAGTATTTAAAAATTTGTATTATTGTAACCAGAACAGATTTCATCTAATTCATATTATAATTCTAAGGATACAATGATAATTCCCTCCTTCTAAATGACTAAAGATGTTGGTTTATATTATAGGCCAATTTGCATACAAAATTGGAAGTGAACAAAAAAATGTATAGAAAGGAATTTAAGTTCTAAGCCTTTTTGGATAGAATGAGTCTCAGTTCTGTTTTTTTCACTCGGTTAATCATATTTGCCCAGCAAAGGTTTGAATTCAACTCTCAATCTTCATTAAGGATTAAGAGCTCTAAGGAAATTGTTAAAAGATAGACGGTAACTATACTTATAAACTAAATGAAATCTGTTTTCTTTACACTAAGAAAAAGTTTTAAACATTTAAAAGAACGACTGAGTAAAGTAACAAAAAAGTATTGCTTATAATTGCAACTTTATGTATTTTGGTCATGTTTTGTTCATTCTTTGTGATATTGTTTTTGACATACGAAAAAAGAAAAACTGTAGATTTAGGCAGTAATTCATGATGCTAAATAAAGGAAAAGGAAAAAAGTGAACTGAAACCAGTGACAAGCTTTTGTTTTATGCCACATGCCTGGAGACATTTTGCTAATGTTATTACGGGATTTTTTCCAAGGCTTCTTGGCAGGCCATTCCTAAAGAATTCTGTGCTCAGGGCAAAATCCCTCGCAGAATTCCTTAACTGCTTGTCCCTAAGTTCCTCTTCACACACATCTTTTTAGAGAGAAGGGCAAAGCAAGAAGGTAAATTTTGAAGGAAAAAGGGAAAGGAAAACGTGTGTGTGTGTGTGTGTTTATGTGAAGTGTGTTCTTTTCTGCCACAGTCCAACAAGCATACCGGAAGGTTCTTTGTTGAACATCAGCATCACGTGTGTTGGAAGCTGGGCCTTGCTTCCCTGTTCCTCCTCTTCTGATGCCCTTCACAACCTGGTGCCAGGCGAGCCAGGCAAACTCAGAACCCACCGCAGATTACTCCATCCCAGCAGTAAGATGTTCACTCTCATCATGTCTACCTCACACACACATGGACTCTTTTCTGATTCTTAAAACAATGTGATATTTTATATTCTGCTGAATTTTTTTTTTTTTTTACCAACACTGACCTAAGAATCATATCCTCCCGAAAGTACTGCAAAATACTGAAACTGGTTTCTGTTCAGGTAACATTTTTTTTTTTATGACAAAGTGATGAATTAGTCATGACAGAACATTTAGAAGATACAAAAATGTAGAAAGAAAACTAAAAACAGTCACTAAAGGTAATTCGCCCATACGACTCTGTTCCTTCTTTGTTTGATGTAGTATTTATGTATTTAATTTTAGTAATCACTTGAGATTTCAAAGTCTATGATTTTGGTTGTGTTTCATACTTCAGATTTTACTATAAATACTTCCCTATATTGTTTAATGTTATTTGAAAAATATAATTTTTACTGGTTGATAAGAATCTTGTGGCAAGTTCTACCATTAACATTTATTTAAATGTTAGCTTATGTGCAAGATTGTGAACACATTTAGGTTCTCAGTATTCTGAGTACTTTTGCACAGATGTATTTTTAATAACAAAGTAGTTCCACCATCCAAACACAAATGAGTAAAACTACAGAATGAAAAGACAGACTTACATGGGAACTTAGGGATGTAGGTGATTTTAATCTATTTTTTTATGAGATAAAGCTACCCAATTAGTTCAAGCATCAATATTACAAACTGCATATGGACACATTATTTTATTAACACTTTAGAAAAAGTTTCTGGAAACATACCTAAAAAATTACCATAGGGTCTTCCAATACCAGTGCACTGCAGGGTATTTCAGTATATGAAAAATTAAAACCTAAGCAATAAAATATGATTCTTCACTTACACAATAAGAAAACAAATCTTACCATATATGTACTTCATTTTAGTTTTACTTTACGAAAAGTTCTAAAAGCAATTAAAAACTGAAAGAAGAGAAAGGAAAGAAAAAAAAAAAAGAAGTGAAGACACATGGCTTAAATTAGAGCAATACAGCGTTGGTCAGCCACTGAAGTGCTTGTGGCCTGCGAGGTCACAGGAGCTGCAGGCTGACATTTCAGACAAATTATGCCCACTGAGGTCACACCCCTCCACCTCAGGCAGTTTTTCATAATCGCAACGTTTGCTTTTAAAAAGTCCTAAACTTAAAAATACCCTCTTGTGCCCTCTAGTGTTGAAATTCATCAGTTTTCAAGACAGTTAAATCATCCACAGTTGAACATTGTTACGTTTTACTCAGACTGACTGTATCTGTCCCCAGAGGGAGAGGCCATACATAGTCACTTAAAACTTTCAAAAAGTTTAAACCGTTTTTTTTTTTTTTTCAATTCAACGGGAGCTACAGGGGTTAGAGACACACCTATTTTTCTTATAAAGTGAGTTTTATGGAAACACACAATGCTGATGCATTTTGAATGTGTTGCAGCTTATGGATAACTGTATTTGTTCAACAACATCAGAGTTGAATAATATACAAAAATGGATGGTCCACAAAAGGCTAAGATACACTTCAGCCTTTCACAGGAATATGTGCTGACCTCTGGGCGAGAGAGAGGACTCTCTCTGATCACTAGGTTGTATACTCCAGTATTTTACATCTTTTAATTCTGTTCTCCTTCTACCATCGGATTACTAGTTAACCCAAATATAGTAACTGGCCGATTAGTTGAGTGGTTCAAGTACCAACTTTGTCTTTCCTTAGAGAAAACGTGAGCTTTCCTTGATCTTTAAAATATCTACTTACTGTGAGAGCCACTCTGACTTGAAGACTCTAACACTAGTATGATTATGTTGTGAAAACATAATGGGATCACGGTTTTTTCCCCACCAAGACCAGGAAACGAAGAGCTCCTGTACCTCTTTTGTAAATTCAGTTCTTATACACGGGCCACTGCTGGGCTATCAACCGGGCATGCATGGTTCCCAGGCCGGGATTTGCCAGAATAAATCGAAAGTACATTAATTCTACCATCCCTTTTTACTTTTCTACAAGCAAATTTAAGCTTACAGTTACTCATAGAGACACACCTGATCTTTCCAGAAAAATATGATCACTAAGAATTAATACAAAATTTACTTCAGTTCATCCTTGATTCAAATCTCATACAATCTATGTTTTTGCAAACTATTATAAACACAGGTAAACACAGCACAAAATGATACGGCGTGGTTTTAGCTGATTACTTAGCAGGTCATTACAGTACTAATCCCACCTCTTCCTAAAACCATGACATTCTACCCCCTCCCTTTGTATACCTGGAAGTTATACTGAAACCTCCTACTCCTTATTTGACTTGAGTAATACCTAGTTCAATGCCAACTCCTGTTTCATGAGGCTCTCAGCAAGTGGATCTATTTTACTGTTTTCTAACAAAATTTGACTTCGATTTCAAAATGGCTACATTCTATTTCTCCTTCTTCTTCTTTTTTAATGCATGTTAGCATTAAAAAGCCTGTCCAGAAATTCTTCACAATAATAGGAGGAAAAAAAAACACAATAGGCTGATAAAAATGAGTGAAAATAGCCTTTGGTTCATTCTTTGCTCATGAAAAGGCATATATGTGCAACCATCGCAGATCACACACCTGAAGCAGAGGGACCTTCCTGGCCTCACCGTCTCTCACTGCATATTAATTCTCCATTCTTCTTTTTATACCATTTCCGTCTCCTAGCCCCATTACAATTCTCTTCTTGAGCCCGAAACAGAGAGGACTTAAGCAAAAAGCCAAATCTAATCACCCCATAAAAGGACTCAGGAATCACATACTCCAACCTTCCATCAAATAACATAAATCCTCAATATTGCCTTTCATATATCAGCAATAACCATCACAATAAATTGCACGGTTGCATATTCCCTTTCATGGTCAATTTTAAAAGAAATTTGGAAGAACTTGGGAAAAGGTTAGAGCATACCTCTAGTCCATTAGCAAGTACAAAGTATGTCCAAACTTACCTGTAAAAGAAAAGAAAAGAAGGGGTCAAATTTCAAATCAGTATTTCTTTTCTAGCAAATTAGTCATCATAATCATTTTCTGTGACTATCATAATCATTACCTGTGACTATCATTTTCTATACTTATGCTTTTTCGTTATAGCCAATGGAACTAGCAGTGATGGTTTTAAAAGATTAATCCTCATTATCCATTGGGTCCTTTTCTTTGGGCAACCTTTTAAAGAGTATTTAGAACAAAAAAATAATAATAACTTCCTGGACTAGGAAATCTGTACCTACTAAGGTTTATTTTAGGGGAATAAAATACAGAGAAACAGGATTATAGAGCCAGATCATCTTGGGTTTACTTTCCAGTTCTATTATGCTACAACCTTGATCAACTGTCTTATTTCCCTGGGATCTCAATATTCTCATCAGTCAAATGGGAATATTTTCTTTACCTAATTGCATTGTGAGCCTGACTATTAGGTGAGGTGATTATGCAGCATGTCACAAAAGTTGAATTAATGCTTTCTTATCAGTTTCACAACAGCATTTTCTTAAAAGTCAATGCTTTCCAGGAGTACATAATGCATAAAAGGTCAAGTTAACTCATTTAAGAGGAACACAAAATTTCTACATTTCCTCGTTTTCTTCACAGCAGAACCAAGTTTGCTTTCTATGAAATATTAGTTAATATTCAAAATGCTGGGAAGTTTATTTCCCAATGTAAATACCAGCATTACATTCTGAGTTTTACAATTAACAGAAGAGGACAATGTCTTAGAGAATGCTTTCCATGCCCGATCTGTCCACTCCAGGGTCCCTGTCACTTCCCCTGCTCGTTTCACTGCAATCTCACGGGTGTTGCAGTCATTCTGGAAAAACAGCCAGGATGTTTCAGACTTGGGATGTTTGTGCTTACTTTCATTCCATCTCAGAATCCACTCTGCTTGCTCAATGCTCGCTGTGCTCTGTAAGCCACGGTCTAAAAGTCTGGCCTTCTGTGTAAGGGGGATTCCAACCTTCCTGTTGAAAAGTCCAACTCAACTCACAGCTCTACGCTCTGAACTTCTCTTACACGTCTTCTTTCCAGAATGGAAGGCCTTCCAACATCCACACGATGTTCTTACTGATAATGTTTAGTGAACCTCTCTGCAGCTACCATCGTACTGGGGTTTCCATAATTTTTGTTAACTATTGAAAACCCAGGACCTTAGACATTCATTTAAAATGAAACGCATTTTAAAACAACTGCAGTTTAAGGAATGAATAAAAAAATACCTCTATGTATAATATATTTATTTCATTTACAAACTCATTATACAAACATTTCCATATTATCTATATATGACTATCTAATATCTAGTTTTTCCTGGATTTAAATCATTTTACTTAGTTATTTCCATGAGAGAAATGGAAAACTCAGTTTTTCCAACCTTTGGGCACATGCAGGTGTAGGTCCTAACCCTTCAGTTGTAAAAGGCAGTCAGGGGCCAGTGCTGGCCTACGCTGGGCAGAGTTTTGGGCCCTTCTAGTGATATTTTTTTTCTCTGAAAAATATGTTTTAGATATTATTAGGGAGTGGTGGAAATGGAGGCCTGGTCCTTTTAAATCCCAGTGTTTGGGACAATATGCACACATGTATTCAATCCAATGCAATTAACTAGAGTTTGCATTTACTTTTTGTTTTTGGAGTATTGGTATTATTGTTCTGTGTTAGAACGGGTTACAAAACCATTTCATCTGTTAAAATAAGACAAAGGCATAAGAACTTTTCTCAAACCTATATCCAGAACCATAGTTTTTGAGATGTTGAAGTCCAATGGAATATTGAAAGCAAGGAAAACTCTCAACAATCTGTAAAACGATGGACTGGCACTTTGAAAGGTTGATATTTTTGTTGGAGAACATCTAAGGTCATTTGCAGAATGACTGAACTGTTCCCCCAGTACATCAATTAATATCTTTTAGAATATGGAATATACATATAAAGCAACTTTGGTGAAAAATCTATTGCGAGGAAGATGAGAGAGAATCTTCCATATACTGTCTCACTCACTAAACACCTACAGTGGCCAGGAAGCTGCTCTGAAGGTAGGACCTGGGAACAGTCTAGATCTTCCACAGGTGTGGCAGGGACCCAGTTACCTGAGTCAGCATCTGCTGCTTCCCAGGATGCTCTTTAGCAGGCAGCTGGAACTAGGAACGCCATCTAGACTTGAACCCAGGTACTCTAGCACAGACTGCAGGGATAGCAAATGATGCCCAAATCCACGGCAGCAAAAGCCCGCCCCTGCACAAAGTTTGATTCTAATCACAATGCTCCTATTACTCCTACAAGAAATTCTCTTCCTTTAGGTAGAGGTAAAATGAATTCCTAATCACTTGAAAAACAGCATGATTGTGCTGAGGAATTAAAAAAGTGCACTCACTTGCAGGTGAGTGCCTTCTCCATTATGTCAAATTGCCTGCTAAATTATAATTAATCACAATATTTGAATCACGATCATTTAATGTAAAAGTTGCTTTCCAAGACTATTTTACATTAGAAGTCAATTTTCTTACCATCCAGAAATCTGTTCAAGTAATCTGCATATAATTTTAAATCTGCCTTTCTATATCTAGCTCAGTAAGTGACAAAATGTTCTCCATGGCACATTAACCTCATTAGATGTTCTGAAAACAAAAAGTCACACTAATTTTTCTTTAAAAAATTAGAATATTCTGTTCCTAGTATCTGCTTCCTAGAAATTCAAAATATTTGGTTAGCTTGTACAAAGGCAATGGGAATCTATCCGTAATCAGTAATGCAGTTCAACTTTGTGGAGCTAAGCTTACTTGACAATGGGGAACATCCCACACGTAGCATCTGTTGATTATGTATGGCAGTAAAATTCCATAGAACTTATTTTTCGAAACACTGCGACAATAATCCTCAACAGCAAAAGTGAAGAAATTACAAGCTATTGCAGAGGTTAAATAAATAAATAAAATGGATTTCCATGGAATTAACCAAAGAAAGTGTTTTTTTACGAAGCTAATAATTTCTCAATGTGGAAGAAAAGAACTTGAAAGCTTATACATTAGTAGAATTTATGGGCTTATCACAAATACGTAGAGGGTATGGATCAGGACTCTTTGCCAAAATGTATAAATCTTAAAATGTCATAGCTTAATTTACACAAATTCCAAAAATACATCCTTGATTCTAAAATACATCAGTTTCCCCCCTACACTAACTTACATAAATTTCACGTACCTATAGAATAATAAAAAAAAATTCTTCGACAAGTGCACACATTGTGGGAGAATTCAGTAAGGCTAAATAAATGCCTTACTTCATATGTTATATTCTACATCACTTCCCATGTTCTTGCTTAGCGGTTTTCAACCGTACAATTGACCCCTGTGAACTTGAAGATCAGTGATCTTTTAAATTTACTCCTTTAGTCTGAATGAGATTTTTTTGTTCTTTGACTAATTTCTTAGCCATCTTCTACCTTTCTGTAATCCTCATTTAATTGTCTGTTCCTGTAAGGCTGAGTTTTCCATATCCCACAAATGAGTGAATTCAGGAAAATATTTGTCTTTCTAAGCCTGGCTAATTTCATTTATCATTATGATGTCCCCCAAGTTCAATCATACTGTTGTTGATATCAGGTTTTTCAAACATAAAGATTTCAGATAACTCAAGAGTAACAAAGCAGTGTGACACCATTACACAGTGGAATGCTAGCTACCAGAGGCCGAGGAACAAGTTGAAGAGCAGTGGGCTGAGGATTTATTCGTGAAAGGATAAAAATTTCCAATTATACAAAAGAGCAAGCTGAAAAGATCTTTGGTGCAGCATGGTAACTAGCTAATGATAATGCATTGTATCTGTAAAAACGCAGAGAGTTCATGTTAAAGGTTCTCACAACAGAAATAATGACTAAGATAATGAATACCTTAGCCAGCTAAATTTAATCACCCTACAATCATTCTCTAAAACATCAGGTTCTAGAATAAGTACAATTTATCCTGTCAATTAAGAAAATAAGCAAAAGGATATTTCCCAAGGAAGGCATACAAATGGGCAAAGAAGACGATCAAACAATGCCCAACACTGTTACTCATGAAGGAAACGCTAATTAAAACCTTAGTGAAATATCACTTCATACCTGCAGGGATGCCGTTATAGAATTGCAAACTATAATCGGTGCTGGTGAAGATGAAGAGAATGGGTATCCTTGCGTACTAGTGATGGGAATATAAAGTAGTACAATCAGTATAGACAATAATGTGTAGTTTCTGATGTGGAAGTACCATGCATGCAGCACAACTATCTCACTGCTGGGTGTTTCTAAAGGAAATATCATCAGTAAGTCAAAGAGATGTCTATTCGCCCTTGGCAACTGCAGCATTGTTCAGAAAAGTCAAGATATGGAACTAATGTAAGCGTCTATCAGTGAATGAACTGATAAAGAAAATATGATCTACTTACACAGTGGCCTGCACTTAAAAAAAAGGAAATAAAAAATCCATTGTTTTATTTTGGAATGATGGAATATTAAGGACCTCTGTGACACTGCTGTGACAGGTGATGTGAATGTAATGTTAAAATTTTATCTTGGTTACTACCAGGACCATTAATGTATAAACACTAACTCAGATGGAGTTTAGGGAACCAAGAAACACAGAAAATATTTCATTATGATTTTATTAATTTATTGGTCTATTTATTTTATGAAATTGGGTGACCATGAGGTTTTCAGAATGAAGAGATAATGGAATAAATTTTAGTTGTTACTGAAAAGTTAATCCCTGCCTTCATTTTACATTATATAAATTATAGGTATTTAAAGTATGAAGTCAAAAAATGGGTTTATTACTGATCTGCAGAATAGCAAATAAAACCCCTAGAATTATAAGCAAAAGTGTATGTGTGTGTGTATTTCCATCTTCCCAAAATGAAACCAGGCACTTTGGAAAATATTTGAACTGCATGGAGATCACCCCCCCCCCCTCCAATCAAAGGGAAAGATCATTTGAGGATAAAAACACTACGAACTTTTTTTACCTTCTATTTTTTAAATGAGTTCTTATAGGAGGTATCATAAGTTTTATTCATCATATTTTCTAATTTGTTCTCTGGAATCCTGATTTTCATTGTGTAATAAACGTGTAAAAGACACTGTGACAGCGATAACATTTCAGGATCAGCATATTTTTAGTTATATAAAGTTTTAGTGTATTGTTTCTTTTCCATAGCTAGAACAAAGACATTCATTTGCCCTACAACCTTATGTGAGAGAGAAACTCATTTGCCCACAAGGTGGCTCTCTACAGTCTTGGATATGTGTTTCTTAAACCAATTTCTCTAAAAGCTATTTCCTATAGCCTTTCTTCCCTAAAAAACAATAGGATTCACAACAAATAATTTCCATTACTCCTTCACTTTTTTTCTGTTAAGACAGACATCTAGCAATGCTTGACAAAGTCTGTTAATGTGCTTTGAGAGAATGGACAAATAACGGACTTGCAGATATTCAGATAACTTAATGAATTTATGTTAACATGCAAAGCCTTAGACTGTGCATGGTGAACCAAACAAAAGTGGTTAAAGTTTGCAGAGCAACGCCCAGTCCTTGCTATCCGGGGAGATAAGATCTATGTCAAAAAATGTCAGAGTCTGACATGTTTCAGTGACTAATAGGTGGTCTGCATATAGCACAGGTGCACAAAGAAGGGAAGACAACAATGTGGAATTTAATTAGGGAAAAAAACTTGTTGGGTTGGTTTGACCCATACAAAGCCTCCAAGGTTTACACAAGACGAAGGTAAGGGGAAGATGATCTAGAAGGGGCAGGTGGCACAACAAAGACCTTGGAATCCTGTGGTTACTGCAGATGAGAAAATGGTCTCCCTAGAGGTGAGGCCAGGAGCACCACAAAGTATCGAGAACCCTTTCCAGAGAGAACAAAGGTAATCCGCATCTACTGACAACATAGCTACGGATGACACGCTGATGATCATCTGCCACCTTGGAGACATCCCTTCGAGTTTCGAATTAGAGTGCCAAAATCCTGCGTCTATATTCGGATATTTTAAATTTGCTGTTATTCCCTATCTGTTGCCCTAAATCACAGCACAGCAGCATCCGAGGAAGAAAAAACATCCTCTCAAAGAAAAACTGGAATTAACTATGTGAGTTCTAAATAAGCATAAGAAGAAATTTAAGTTTCGTCCTAATTTTTAGTTCCTTGAGTGATAACGGCATCTTTCACTGTTTTTGCAAGCAAGTCAACCATGGTTTCTGCTGCCCAGGCTGGGGAGGTAGCCAGAAGGAAACCTTCTCAGAAGGAAATACATTTGAGGAAGAACAAAGCAAAAGCAAATGCCATGATAATACAATCCATTTTTGATTTTACAAAGTCTTGTGTTAAATGTTTCATCTTAGCTGTTACATTAAGCATAGATGTTTAAAACAACAATGGGATCAAATTCAGTTAAGAAAAGCAGCCAATGCCTCAATGAAGGATGATGGCAGTGAAAAATCAGAACCCAAGAAAACGGATTCTTCTTAGGGGAAAGAGAATTTAGGTATCATGTTCTAGCGATCGCATCTGGAATGGAGAATTTTCTACTATTCAAGTCTATTGTTGCCTAAACGTCTCTGGTTGGCATTCCCAGGGACACCTCATCCTGGCACACCCCTAATAGTGCTGCCAAGCTTCCCTTTTTTATTGGATGACTTGTCTGTTCTGTCGGATGCTGTTTCCATCTTTTCAGCATTTTTTCCCAAGATCTGGAAATCATTCTTGACTCCTCATTATGTCACACTTCCAATCTATGATGAAATCCTGTTGCTGTCTCTTCAAAACAGATCCAGAACCTGACCCCCTTTCACCCTACAAACATCAACCTCTGTCATCCCTCAGGATCACAGCTCCACCCACATTTCTGCTTCTCTGAAGTTTATTTCCAAATTAAGGGAATGATCTCGTTAAAATCTGTTTGAAGTTCCTTACTGTCTGTCTATTTCACTCAGAATTGAGGCCAAAGTCACCAGTAACATTGATACGGCCCTATACAAATTTGCCTAACCCTGCTTCTAGCCACTTTACATTTATTTCCACCATTCTGATTTATTGCTCACTTTGCACTTTCATTCCATCCACTAGGACTGTCTCACAAGTTCAGTCCATAAGAGTAAGAGACATCGCCTACACCATGTTATGCTGGGCTGCTGCCTATGGAGCCCAATGTTTTGGATTCTGGATACTCATTTCTCTGGATTGAAGATCTCCTAAGTTGTCCTCCACCTCTAATGCAGTAAAATGATTCCTCTGGAGTTACTGAAATATAGCCTGCGTTTGGGCTGCAGCACAGGCACACAGAGACGCTGCACTGGCAGATCAATGACAACAGAGAGAGGCAGGCATATGTTCTGGCTCATCAGCAAGCCTACAGCCTCAGAGGTCGGGAAGCACTGTGCAGCTGCTAGCTCATCCAGCAGCAGAGTCACTGTCATGGCTGTTGCAAAGGAAACTAAGACTCCCTACACACAGGAGGCAGGGTGTCACCCGTCACCCTCACAGTCCCTGTAGACTCATTTCCCTCACCCACATCTTTTTTTTTTTTTTTTTTGGTGGTGTATAGAAAGATAATGTTATCATAGGAGTCCGCTATTGCTATCAAGGTATTAGAAAGTGAATACAAAGCTGAATTAACTCAGTATATATTATTTTCCAGGCTTCTTTTGTTGCACAATGACACATTTTAAAGAATCGGTGTACATAGTGAAAGAAAATATTTATTGAAATTATTCTCCAAATACAAGGCGCAGTTCTAGGGCATCAAAGTGTTTTTAACTTTTTATATACTCAGAACAGCCTTAAGAACTTAGCATTTCCAACCTAATTTTCAGTATAAAATTATGATTATATTATTAGGCATGGTTTCCAAAAGTAGCTGTAATAGCAAAACAATGAATATTTACTGTGAGTTAGGTGTTACTATATGTGTTACATATATTTGTATGTATAATGTCTATGAATATAGGCTCTTTTAATTATCACAGTAGCCCACTGAGTTTGGCATAATCATTTTCATGTAGAAATGAGAGAGTGAATACTAGTAATAACAAATCAAGGCCAAGGTGGTAATAACAGCTACTCTCGTAATTTTAATATTGTAAATTGTAGACATGATCTCATTTGGTCTTCATACATGACAGCATTATCATTCTGGTTTTAGATATGATGAAATTCTTAACAATGCAAATAGCTAGTGAGTAGGAGAGAGAGGGGCTAGGATGCAGAGATCAAGGTATGGCCTTTCATGAGTGAGTTCGGACGTTCTGGACAATGCAGTCCTTGTGTCCCTGTCACCCACTTGGGAGACCCAGATGAAGTTCTGCACTCCTGGCTTTGTTCCATCCCAGCCCCGGTTGGTACAGGCATTTGGGCATGAACCAACAGCTAGAAGATCTCTTTATTTCTCCTCTGTCCTTTGCTTTTCACATACACTGAAAGCAAAAATTTCAAAAACTATCTAAAAGAATTGCTAAACCACAAACCCTACAATTACATCACACAGGCAAAGAACAAGATAGAGAAGTCTTCTGTGGGGCTTCTCTCATACCGAAAACCTCAGAATCTTATTTTAATACCATATATCTTCCTATGATGAAATACATTTCTCATTATGAAAAATGAGGATTTCACAATGTTTCACAATCGATTTCTCCACTTCCCCCCATCTAGCCACCCAA
The DNA here is from genome assembly GCF_017591425.1 of Ochotona curzoniae. NCBI lineage: Eukaryota > Metazoa > Chordata > Mammalia > Lagomorpha > Ochotonidae > Ochotona > Ochotona curzoniae. Next base: position 28,366,042 of record NW_024465582.1, read on the forward strand.
TACAGTTAACACTGCAATCACTGGTTAAATGAATATGCAGAATTTACCTTATCCCTGTGAAGTCATGCTTACTGAAAAAGCTAAAATAATGTGCCATGAATGTTTTATTTATTGCCCCCCCCCATCCCAGTTCCAAGGAGCCTCTGTTTTATGCACTTCTTTTTATGTAGAATTAACACTAGGTCTCCAAGAACCTCTAAGATAATTTAAAAAAAACTCTTTGAATAATATTTTTTTTTTCTGCTTATATCAAGTCAATCAGTTATTAATTCTCTCACAGTTGGTTCATGACTTAGCTGGGTTTAGAAATCTTCTTTGCAAATCGTTTTCCTTTCGAATTCAGAATACACTGCTTCATTGTCTTTTAAGCACCCAATGCTTCAGTGAGAATGAATCAATAGCACAGGACCTCTGGCCAGAACTGTAATCTGTGGCTTTTTCTCTTCCTCTCCACAAGCTTTTAGGAACGCAAATGCTATCTGTTGTTCTGAAGACTCAAGATAGTTCTGTGGTACTGGTCTGTTTTTTTGTTTTTGTTTTTTAATTAGGCTAGGCACAAATAGGTTTTTCTAATGTAGATTTTTTAATATCGTTTTTTCAGTTTGAGAAAACTTTTGCGTTATTCGGTTGATGAGTTTATTTTTTCCCTCTTTATTGAAATGTAAGTAGTCAGATATTAGCGATTTTACAATTTTTAAAATTTTTATTGTTGATCTCCATTTTTTCCCTAACACTTTATCTTTTACATCTACCATTCAATTTTGAATTTTATCTCAGTCTTAGGTTGTGTTAACTTTTCTTACTTGTTAATTTGGTATCCCTTTGTTTCATTAACACAATAATTTCTTACATCTCTGAGAATATTCTTTTTTTTTTTCTGAACAATATGTTTGTTGAATTGTTTCTATTTCTCCCTAATCACTGCTGTCACTATTTTCATCTTTTTTTCCCAGTCTTTATGCTGGTGAATTTCCTCCAGGGTTTGTGGCTCTTGGGCTGTCCATTCATGTTAAAGAAGGAAGCATTACAACACTCGCTGGATGCATGACGTCACTGGACCTGTGGAGTCTTGCCGTTCATGACAGGCGACTGCAGCATAAAGAACCTTATCTTTTCACTGTGTAACTACCAGTGCTGCAGGTCTTATACTGTGATTTCTTTTTCTAGAGACTGTTCCATCCTGGGGATTAATGTCTCTTTCCTAGGGATTAAAACCAAGAGACAGAAGTCTAGTCCTCAAGTGTGACTAGAGAATCTGTAACTTTACTATTGTGATAGATTTTAATATTTCACCTTCCAATGAGCCTGGCATCTCTGGGTTGAAATACCTTAGTTTAAGTTTTTCAAGGGATAAATTTGCTTTTCTTCTGGTGAGGTGCGCTAGAATCAGGCTCATAGCTGAGCAGGGTGCGAGCAGGCTCAATCTTTATGCAGATTTCCATCCCTGTTTTTCCAATTTCCACAGAAGAAATTGTTTGGTTCTCTCCCTCTTCCTCGCCCCCATCTCTCTCTTTCTCTCTCTCTGTTTCCCTTCCTCCCAGGTGTATATGTGTATATTTCTACTCTTCTCTCTGCCTTTATTCTTTCAACATTTTGAACACCGACATAGAGATGAAAGAAAATTCCAGGACTTCATACAGGTCTCCCTTTATGGGCCACAGGATCCCAAGCACTTGAGCCATATTCTGCTAGTGTTCCAAGGTCATTGATAGGGAACTGGATTGAAAGTACAGGAACTGGGACTTGAACTGGCAATCATATGAAATACTGGCATTATGGGCAGGGGATTTACCAGCTTTGACACCACACAGGCTGCAGAAAAATATTTTATAACATATGTATCCAGCTATGAAGAACATGGGTTTCTTGGTGCCTGAACAGCCTTTCTTTCTGTTTGCTTGTGGACAAACCACTGTGTCCTCAGACAAATGCCTTCCCTTCCTTAGCCTTCCTGTTCCTCTCCACACTCTGCTCCAGGAGCATAGTTACACAGCGAGCAGGAAAAGCCAGGGCTGTTTTATAATCTACCAAGAATTCAATGTCATCAGGACTGGCTGTACGATGGTTTGCTCTAAGAAGTCAGCATGGGTTTGCTTCTACAGACGCATTTTACCAATTTTGGCAGGCAGGAAATTTGAGTTCTAATCCCACTTCTGCTACTTAATTACCTGTGACTTGAATAACTCATCACTTCACTTCTCATGAACCCTGGCTTCTTATCTCACGGCTGGGTTCCAGAACCTTTACTCCAAGTGCTCTCCAAGCCTGGCCTCCAGGGACAATCATGGCCAAATCGCTCTTGCCTCTGATATCCTTCTCTGTGAATGTTTTGTAATCACCATTCCCAAATTCGCTGATTTCTATTTCCCATGGACTAAAATGCTCTTCTAACTCCACTTGTGCCACTTTTCATCTCTTTATGCTGGGAGATTATAGTCTTCTATCTCTTTACTATCATTTTAAGAAGAGAGTTCCCAATGGTAGCTAACTCAAAAAGTTACATTAGTTTGCTAGAGCAAATTTGCTGTCCTCAAACACCACAGACACAGGGGCTGAAACAATGGATATTGATTTTTCTTGGTTATATGGAAATTGCAAAATCAAAATATCTTCAGGTTTGCATCTTCAGAAGGGCTCTTTTCCTGGTTTTCGTGTGGCCCCCTTCTTAGTATGATTGTGTGTGCACATGTGTCTTACGTGTGTGTGTGTGTGTGTGCGCGCGCACACACACAAATCTCATTCTCTTTGAAAGACAAGAGCTAGATGGATGAAAGACCATCCTAAAGGCCTTATTACATTTTATTATCTCCTTTAAGAGATAGTGTATGTTCTAAGGTACTATGAGTTAATAAATAGGATTTGAAAGGAGACAATTTAGCCATAATGGGAATTTAAAATATATTGAAATAAAATAACCCTACTCCCAGTATGTGAAAAACATCATCTATTTTTTTTGTTCAAAGATAGTGGATTTATCTTTGCACATTAACAATGTTCTCTGTGAAATACCACACCTTTCATCAATGCATTCTCTCACTGAATAATAATTACCAAGCACTTTCTTTTTTTCAGTGTTCTTGGTTTAGTAGCACAAAGAGTGCAAAGGTAAGTCAGATCCAATGGCTGTCTCTAAAAGGAATCTTGGCTGGAAAGGGAAAGAGCCAGAGGCATTCTCTGTGATATATTTCTATAGGATGCTTTAAAACATGAAATATCTACCAACTTCCTCATGGTGATTTTCTTGGGTACCTTAGAACAGAATGTTTTCAAGAGGATACTATGCTAACATAGCAAACTTTTTACATGAAATGCAATACTTTTCACTCTTACTTATTTTTCAAATCACTTTTGTGATCCAGAAGTCAGAGGCTTATAAAGGTTATCTCGATTTGGCCTGCCACCATTTCATTTCTCAGAATATAGCAGCTCCATCTTCAATGAAAGAGCAGAAAGTGAAGAATTAAACCTTCCAAGTATTTTTTTTCCTCCTCTTCAGCCTTTATCCTCTCCTGGGGGCAAGTTGGGATCACCAGGGTAGGAGAAGAACTGTTCACAGAGAAGGGCAAGTGTCTGGAATGCACAGGAGGAAGCTCCAATAAATCTGGTCCTTGGATGTTCTCCCTGTGCAAATGTGGCCTCTGGCTTTTGATCCTGGGCAAACATGTGAAACTGAAGAGCACTGTGGAGTCTCTTGCTCCCATGGGCTATTGATCCTTGGAAAAATACTAATGGTTAACCTAATCTTAAGCGATACGATGAAAAGTATGGCTTTGTCCTGGCCATCTTCGACTTAATCATCTCTACAAAGCACATGCTCAGTGAGCATAAAGCAAAAACCAAGTGACCAGATCGTTAATGAAAGTATTCTGATCTATCCTAAATAAAATATGGGATTTGTTTCGTTCAAGTCTGAGATACCACAATGAGAATTTACAACTGGTAACCCTCTTTCTTGCTAACTACAGGAGATGTTTTAGGAGTACAAAGTTCATCTTTAGATGATCATCCATCTAAGGTTTTATTCATTTTGTGATATTTACAGGTGATTTTGGCATATATCTTGAGATAACTAGCTCTGTGTTATAAGTCAAATATGAAATCCAGCTTAATTTAAACTTGTCCACCTGATGCCAAGGGGGATTTGGAGAAAAAATAATGATATATGATTTAAAATTTTTCAGTTATGCATCAATGACTGAAATAAAAACTTGTTATATTAGGTATAATTATTAATTAAGTTTACTAATAGACTAGTTGGGGATTTTGGTGAAAAGGAATTTGGGGTGTTGCTTGTCATTCCTGACATCAATGCTGTGGGGCCTATCAAAAAACCCTGCATGGTTGTCTCATTGAAGGAATTTTTATTTGCCATCTATACTACACAGTACCCTTCTTAACAGGCCCTCTTTGCAGTTCTGACAACCCTCAAACCTGGTATAACTGCATGTAGATGCAAATAGACAGATGGCTAGCATACGTATTGATCTAGGCAGATAACTTCACAGATGCCATCTGTGGGAAAGAATAAAATCAAACAGACTTGGGAAAGATGTATAAACATTGTTTTAATCTCCTACCTCTATGATTTTAAATTCTGGATTTGGCAATGAGACTCCGATTCTTCAGTGACATGACCAACTTCTGCAGAGAGTGGTACGTTCTTATGAGAATTGAATGTGTGAATACACACACAAACGCCTCCCTTCAAAAACTCTAAAAATACAGACACGTGACTGTTGGTGCATGTGTCCTTACCATTCCACTAAGTGCTAGTTACAGCCCAATTGCTTACAGTCTAGTTTAGAAATGAAGCTTATATTGTGCTGCGATTCAAATGACAGAAACACCTTGCAATGAAAAATGTTTCAAAAGCTGCATGCTTCAAATGTCCTGCGATTGTTCTGAAAATCATAGTGCTCATACCTTCTGCATCTGTGGTTTTCTCATTCTAAGCCGATGAAGAATGTGGCCCCAGACATGGGTCAGTGACTGTGTCAGAAAAACAGGGAAATAAACAGATCCACCTAGGTCCTGAGCCTGGCTTCCTTCCATAAGGCCATGCAATCCTCATTCTGCAATTTGATGGATTGCATCATCACAGCCTTTGGATTTGTCAGGGTGCAGGGATGAGCTAGACCTTTTAGAAATAGTTTTGGCAGTCAAGAAAACAGGGTGACACTTAAGGAGAAGAAATGATGTGAGCAAAAGCATGCGGAGGGAAGTGCAGACACAAGTCAGCAACAAACCAGGACATCTACAGCAAGGATCTATGTGAGTCCACTGCAGATGCTAGGACCAAAACAGATGGTTAAGATCATTGTTGGAGGCTGACGATGTCGGACAAGGATTGCCATAAGCTCCTAAAACAAAATGAGACCTTACCAAGGAGCTAATGCACTATACTAAAGAGATAGAGAGATACAAAATAAACCCCCAAACAAAAGAGGATATCAAAATAGTCTCTGTTTTAAAGGGTTCAGCATCTTCTGACCAAAACACATGAAACAGTGCTGTGGGGTTATGTTGGAAGTATGGAGGATGTTTTGCGTAGCACAAGAGGGTGCTGTCATTCAGACTTGGGATAGAAGTTCTTAAGAAAACATCCACAAAAGCTGTGAACTTCCAGTGGTGACACACAGTGAAAAGGGGTTTGAAAGCAAAGACTTTCATTCAGAAGACTGATTCGAGGGCAGAACATGGAACCATTTGGGGTGATGGTTATTCCACAGACTGAGGCTAATCAAATAAAAGATCAGTGCCATGTTGATGGAAGGGACAGGATGGTGGCAATGAAAGTGCAGAGGTCGCAGGATTCAATTACTGTTTAGAGCCCTTGTCTACAATTCTGTGAACAGTGGTCTTTCCATTATTTGCTTGCTGAATGCTATGACTGACTGAGAACTGAACTGCTATTGTAAAGTTAATTAAAATATGCTATCACAACAACTAAAAGAAGAAAGGATGGGGAGAAGTATCCTTGCATTTCATAATGCTTTTTATGAAATGTGTGAAATGTGTTTTCTTTATATTAATAATAATAAAAAAAATCTAAGGAGATATACAAGAAGGGAGGAGCAGAAGTGCAAGATGTGGCAGTGACAATCTTAAAGGACCTGACCTGATGCCAGATAAGGTTGCCTCTGAAATTTGGAGCTGAGATAAATGGGAACTCTTCTGAAAAGAAATACGAGTGTTCTATTCAGGGCAGTTGACTCCAGGAGAAGGGTGACATCAGGCGAGGCAGAGGACACTCTGAAAGTGAGACATCTAGGTAGTTAGATACAAACACAGAAGAGGAGAAGGCTAACTATTTGCATGTCATCCAGCATTGGTTTGCTTGGCAAACTCGCATACCTGAGCGTGAGAAGTTTACCTCTTCCGACACTGAGACTTGAAAATAGGACACATGATCAAAGCAAACCGATAGCAACGCAGACAATAATAGTGAAGGTTAATTACGTACCAGGTATTGTGTTAAGTGTTTTATGGATATCATTTCATATAATCTTATTAACCTCATGATGTAGGTAATACGATTATCTGCACTCAAGCTGACGAAACTAGGTAGGAAAACATAAAACAACTTCCCTAAGACAACATAGTCAGTGGAAAGCGAGGTAGATTCTAAGTTCCAACACTGGTAATCTAAATGTGAACTGGTCAGTGTGTCAGTTGCTAGATACACAGAGCTGCTGTAGCACTTGACAGGGGTCAGTAAGACTGAAGAAAGGAAATGTTAGAATCAGTTCTCTTAATTTAAATTTTAATTCAGAAGCCAATGGTTCAATACTTAGAAAGCTTTTAAATATATTTGGAACAACCAGGTAACTGAACGTAAATACTTAATTGTAAATTATTGTGTAATTGTAAATCCTGTAAATTTTTGTATAATCTAAATATAGATCTAATATGATTGAGGAAAATTTAGTATCCAAAGTGACATGTTTAATTATGAAATACAAGTTTTCAAAGGCAGTTACTGTCTTATTATCTCATTAGTAAGTCTATATACTGATTAAGAGTTCAAATGATAATTGTGTAATGTAGTGAATCAAATAAAATATGTTCCCTGATATTAATGTTACTTATTCCATCTTTTTAAATACAGAGTTAGAAAGTTTAAATTATAGATGTGGCTCATGTGATATTTCTATTGGTCTCAACATTGAGTATTTGTAATGGCAAGATGAATGGTACAGCTGATGGGACAAGTTATTCCTGTTCTAATTTAGGATATCTAAAATGTACAGAACATCAAAACTGCCTTAATTTCAAGGGTCAATGTGGGGCAAGCATGCTGGCTCATAGGTTCATCCCCAGCCTCCTGTACTGGTATCCTACACGGGTGCTGGCTCACATACTGCCTGCTCCACTTCAGATCCAGCTCCCTGCTTATGGACTGGGAAAGCAGTGGAGGATGGTCCAAGTCCTTGGGATCTTGCACTAGCTCCTGGCATCAAATCAGCTCCAGCCATTGGGGCCTTTTCTCCCTCCCTCCATCCCACTCCCTCTCTCTCTCTCTGTCTCCCCTTTTCTCTGTCAATCTGGATTTCAAATAAAATAAATAAATCTGTAAAAAAAAAATAAATAAAAAATAAAGGTGCAGTGCATCATAGGCCTGGCTGTATCACTCTCATCAGGGTCAATTCCATCAATATTCTGTGAACACAACAGAACTTACTGCCCATTCTCATGTCATATGCTTACCTCTTAAAGGAAAATTATTTTGTTCACAACTGTTTCTGCTTTTAAACCACAAGCATTGCCCATACCTGGGTGTCAGTCTAGAGCTAATTTTATCAGAGAATCCCAGACGAGACCTCGTGGGAGTTTCTTGGAGCTCCTGGCAAAATAATAACTGGAAAACTAGGAGCTACGCAATCTTAAAGTACAGCTTTGTATACCTAATTTTAAAATTAGGTATTCTAGTCTGATAGAGGCAAATAAATGGTATATTTGAGCACTGTTGGTAATAATCCAGATGTCTGTTGTAAGAATTGTATGTATGCCAAAGGAGAAAATTTTAATTAAATGTAAATAAGGATGATAGCTAAGTACTGGTAAATGTTTGAATATTACCAATATATATATATATATATATATATATAGTATTATTCATTAAGAAGAGAAATCTAGAAGCCTGCTGATTTTGGGGCATTCTGTACATATGAAACAAGATTTCCTTAAAATTAGAATCATATTATTTGGAATAATTAGCCAGGGAGCTCATACGCAATACATTTCAATGAATCTTTATTATAAATCCTATATGGTATATAGCATATTAAATTAACATATGAAAAACTGAAGTGTCCTAATCTATAGATTATAGTAATCATCCTAAATCTATAAAGCAAATGAAAAATTAACTTCCCTTGGCAAAAGCAATATAAGACAAACAAATTGATTAAAGAGAACATTAAATGCATTTCAAAAAGCCTTAAAAACATTCAAGCCCTAGGAAAAATGCATCCAACAATGGATAAAATTGTTTTTGGAGCACTAAAAGGGACTAACATAGAAATGTCCACATCTAGACAAATAGGGAAATCATGTGTTATTGAGTTTCCAGTAAGAAAAGGTTAGCTGAAAAGAGAAGGCTATTTCAATTTAAAAAAATACAAAAATGATAGAATACTCAACCTTATGGTTAATGTTCACTCAGTAGCCACAAAAATACTTCTTTCCTATGACTGTATAATAGCAATCTTTTCCTGTTGCTCTTAGTCTATCTGTACATTTCTATTCATGACCAAGAAATCTTTAACCATTATGCTGATTTGGGTTGACTTCTGTCCTTTGAACTACTTAAACATTTATATGCATTGCTGAGAATATAGTACCAGACTAAATGAGCATTTGATCATCTATGTGCGTTCATTTTTATTTTTTGGAGGGGAAATGTTTGTTGGTTAAGTTTAGAATTCAAATAAGGGTTAGTGATGACTTTATGAATCTATTTTGCTAAACATTAGTGACCAGCTTAAGAACGAATGCCATTTTACAAATCACTTGTGATTTATAAATCTTACAACTTGCCAAAGGTCAACCATAAAATATTCCGGAATAAAGTCTGATGTATTTTTTTAATTAAATTTTTGATCTCCTACACATACTGCTTTGATAGACCCCCACATTATAACACAGGGAAAAAATAGTCTTCATATGAAACAAAAATAAATTAATTAAAAAAGGAAGATTAAAAAAACAAGAAAAGAAAAATTATTATAACTTTGAGAAACATTAATTTTTTACTGTAAAATCTAAATTCAAGCCACAAATCTGGGTGCTCCCTAGGAATCTTAGCTTGCCCTTCCATTTTCACATTTCCAACCCTGACGTCTTTCTACTTTGTTTGATATTTGCTTACCTCCTATATTGGCCTGGTGAAGTCATCAAAACCAGTTTAACCTTAAATGAGTCATTACGTCCACTCAAATCTGCTTCCCTTCCTACTATTCTTGCTAATAAGGAAGCCTTTGTCTTGAAATTCAGGATTCATTATAGCATCCCAATATCGCTATGGAAATAGCACTCTCCTTCCATTCTTAACATGCATTTTCAAGGCTTGTCAAGTCTTCCTCCAATGTGTCACTACAGTAAGTGCTCTCCCATTCTATGTGAGGTCATAATTGTGTTCTCCTAAATATAAAAAAGCAAAACAGGGGCTGGCATTTGGTGCAACAGAGTAAATTGTTGTTTGTAATACCAGTATCCTAGTTCAAGTTGCAGCTGCGTTGCTTCCTAGCCAGCTTCCTGCTAATAAGCTTGGGAAGGCAGAGGAGGATGACCCAAATACTTGAATTCTGGGGAGACCAAAACGGAGTTCCTGGTGTCTTGTTTGGGCATGGACAAACCTGGTTATTGTGGTAGTGTGGGGAGTGAACCAGCGGATGAAACGAGCTCTGTTTCTCAATCTCCGTCACTCTGTCACCTGAGTAAATGAATGAGTGAATACATCTTCCTAAAAAGCCTTCATTTTTCTCTGATAACTTCTTTTTTAGTCATTAGGGAAAATATATGAAAATACATAAACATCAGTAAAACTTCATACTGAAATCCATTTTATGATAATTACCATCTTATTTCTATGTACAGTTGATTTGTTTTTTCCTGGAAGTCCTCCAAACTAGTCTTAGTCTAGTCTTCTGAGACACCAACCTATTCATTCATTGATACCACCTTATTCTTCCTTAAGGATCATTGAACTGCCTTGTTTGAAAATCTTTAATATCTCACCTAGTTTAGAAAGTATTCTTTAGCATCACTTTCATGACCATTAGAAACAAAATCATGCTCTCAAATTTATTTCCTTTGATTCTCGAGTCAATATTTCATCACACCCATAATTTTATCCTGCAAATTTTTGCTTACCTCACCACATTCATACCTTTCCAGACTGTTCTATCCACATAAGACATCTTTCATCTTTAACCCTTCACAGCAAAATGGAAACTCAAGACCAAATATCATATTTTCCTACAAGTGTTCTATGATATCCTCTGTTGGGAATGAATTATCTGTCTTTAGAGCTGTCCAGGCATTTTACTTCTGTCTCTAGGGTACTTAACAGAAAACAAAGTTCAAAATCTACATAGTTGGATGGGGCTTGCCTCCAAGCTCTAGCAAGGAAGTTAACTCTATAGCTTTGAGCAAGTCTTTGGGCTCCCTTGGATCCAGTTTTTTCATCAGTTGATGTGATACTCAAACCAGACAGCCATAGAGAGTACACTTAGCAAAGGATAAAATATTATGGAATATTGGTTCATCTGCTGTCCACTGCCCAAGTGGAGACTCTGCCTTTTGGGAGGGAAAAGGCCTCATCCTCTTTCACCACCTAAATAATAAAACCTACTGTGAGTAGTCCAGTGCATGGTCGTATTTGAACTGACCTGTTTCTGGAATAGTATGGATTCTTTATGTGGCTATAATTTATGTTTTCCTTTGAAGTTTTGCCTCCATAGCTAGACAATGATCTTGTTAAAGGCTAGGAATTTGTCCCTCTTGGATTCCTAGCCTTCCTACTTGATAGCTTTGAATTATGTTCCTGCTCAATAAAAGTCCCAACAAGTGAAAGCACAGGTGGATGAATGAATGAATTAATTAATTTCTTGATATCTGGTCTTGTAAAATTGCTATTATGCTGCATACTTATTATCTCTTTTTAGACTCTGATTTCCATTTGTGTCATTACAGCTCCATGAAATCAATATGAAAAGCTGAATACAAAAATATAGCCAAGCTGAGCAAGATATTGCAATGCTCCTGCAGATTTTTTTTCTTGGTTTGAATGCAAAATTAATGTATGTTTAATTATGCAAATATGGCTAATTATATTTAGTATCAACACTGTAATTCCTCAATTCGAATAGAAATAATCTCTAGCTTGCAGAAACACAAACTTCTTTGAGACATCTTTGGTTAAGTTCAAAAGTCAGCCTTACAGCAAAAGTATAATTCCATCAATATTACTAGAAATTTCCCAAATCATCCAAAAGTAAAACAAAATCTTTGTATTATTACATATCCAAAGGGGATTGAGAGAGAAGCAGAATTGTATTTTCTAACTCCCAATTACAATTAAACAGAAGCTTGTGTGTGATAGCAAAGCAAGCAGCAAGAATTGTCCTGTTGAAATTGGCATTTCTCTCTCCTCTGTGTTCCACTCATCTGAGCAGGTATATTTGAAAATGCATGAGGATGTGCGTGGATGATGCAACATTATTATTCCTTTATCAGTCCCCCTTGGCCACACTGCATCTAAAAATCACTTGGTAGTCTGGGAAAATTAAATGGAAAATTCGCATAAGGTTCATCATATACACATATAAACCTGCATAATTTAACCCCAACCATGCTCAGCTTAATTTAAACCTGATTCTGACAGTCTAGTGTGACAGTAAAAAATGAAAACCCAGCTGTAAAAACTACCAGTGATATGAACGTTATTCGTCATCTTCCTACCGTCTTTTGAGGTGACTTTGAATCTGTGCTGATGTCAGAGAGACGAAATGCCAACCCCTGTGCCAGGATGCCCTGCTTCCACAAGACTTGTCTTAGGGGATTCTTAGCATCTGTTAGGATACAAATGGATTTTTCCCTAGAGCAGATTGCTGACAAAAAGGAAAACTTGTGCAGAAGCAAAAATGTCTTATAAACCAAAAAGACTAACGGCCCCTTGCCTGTGAATTCCAGCATAAGCAAAGACTGGATTGTATTACTCCCGAGGTAATAGCTACTAAGCTGCTAACACACACAAGGGAGGGAGAAAAAGAGAGAAAGAGGGAGAGAGGGAGAGAAGAGGTTGGGGCAGGAGAGAAGAAAAGAGAATAGAAACTCTAAGAAAGCAGAGAACTGCCGATATCCATAATGTTATAGACATGTCGGGTTACCATAACAACACCAGTATCACATGACTGATCTTACATCAGACACCAGCTTACATTGTTCAGAAATAGCAGCACAACCATAAGCACATTTCTTCAGTTAGAATAGCAGGGGGCAGAAGGACAATTACATTTTGTTTTTATAAAAACTGTGCATCTATCATAAGGATAAGTTGACTAATTTCTTTGCTCAACAGTGTTTGAGGCAATTGTGTGTATATAAACATATGTCTACGTGTGTTTCAAAATTTTGCTTTTGTTAAACGTCAATAACTGGATGATTATATGCTTAGAGAAATCTCCTGCAGACTATAATACAGCTATTGCATTTTGTGAACTGTGTTATTGTGAATTCTCACTTAACCATAAGCTCAAGAAATCTTAGAATTTTATAAGTTTTTATCATGAAAGTAAAGTCATTAATTTCTCATTTTCAGAAAGAAAAATAAAAAATGTATCATCTATAATTTTACACTTGAAGCTCTTTCATAAAATTTTGGAATTGCATGTTTACAAGAAAAAGGACTTGGGCAAAGTTTTCTAGTATTACAGAAATCTGAATTTTGCCAGGTGAAAACCAAATACACAAATCTCTTTAGAGTTTAAGCCATGATAAAGTAAGCCATAAGCCATGATGGAGGTAACTTAAGAGGTTCCCAGGTAGTTCTCATATTATTAATAAGAGCTGTGCATACAGGATTGACGGAAGAATTCAGTAAGTCAAAGATGTGGTGAGAGAGGAAATTGAGAGTAAAGGAGGCGATTAAAGTGCTTCTTATATTTTAGTTTGGGAAACTGAGTAATAACCAAACCAAGGAATAGAAGAAAAGTGATTGATTTTATCCAATTCTGGCTATTACAATAATTGATGAAATTTTTGAGCAGTGAATAGGATGTGAGTTTTAAAATGCAAAGTGGTTAGGACTTTATAGTCTCTAAAGACTTTCCTATTGTCAGGAAAAAAAAATAATTTCACAAGATTTTGTTGGATGCCCATCATGTAACAGTGTCTGAACAAAACACTAGGTACACTGGACACAGGCTTAGACTCTGTTCTCAGGACCCTATGACTAAATGTGGTAGGAAGCACTTGGGCCAACAAAACATTTAATCATGTGTACACAATTGCAAAAGCTTCTTAGAAGTAGACAGTGTCCAGTAAGAGTATAAATAGGTACCCAGCATAGTCTGAGCGCTCTGAGAATGTTTCCCTGGAGAGTATTTGGGACTGAGAATGAGTAACATACACTACCAAAAAACAGATGAGTGAAATTCTGATGGTCTTTTGAAATTCAGAATATATCCCACTGGGTCTGATAAGCTGGTCATCATTTCTTGAGACGCCTGCAACATTCTTCCCAAGAAAGTGCTCTCATCGAGGTACTTCTATCACCCCTGGCACAGGTATCTTTGCTGCTGGAGCGTCCTTCTTAGGGCCAATCAAAAAGACAGCATTGTGCATCAAGCACAGAGTCATCACTCTTGTTTCCAAGACTCTCAGTAGACTGACAGACCGGCTGTCCTTTCCTTTCTCCTTCTTTCTTTTTGCCTTTGGTTCTTTCAGATCTTCTTTGGGAATCTATAATCTGACAGCAAGGTGCCATTCCCAGCACAGAATGCTCTGTCAGCATTAGCGACTGCATTTATTATGACTGATGAAATAAAAATGAACAAGAGAAGCTTTCTCTTAGAACTTTGTGTTTATCTACGTAGCACCCTTTTAAAATACATGAATAACACCATGAAAAAAATTAATAATATTTCAAAGGGTGACACACTAATTTAATGATTCTAATGGTATGCAGAAATGAGACTAAAATGTTAAGGCCACCGTGACCATATTATGTCTCTTGTATTTCACCACCAGGAAACATTCCAAGTGATCCAACAAGGCTCACCTCCACTTCTTTTGTCAAATGACAGACTCTACTTGAAGAAATGATGAATGCTGAGATGATGTAGAAGAACAGAAGTTAATGTTTATGATCATTTAATAAGTTCCCAGCAGTGTGGAATGAATTGGAAAATTTATCTTGTAAAAAAAATCAGTTGGAAAAGATTACTTGTTATTTATTTCAACATTTTAAGATCTGCAGTGATAGAGGCCAGCATAGTGGACACAGCTATTACCTACAAAGTCATTAGTCCCAAACCCCCGAATTCTCATTTAGCTCCCTGATGATGGCCTGTGAAAAGCAGTGGGAGATGGCCCAAGCGTTGAATTGAGCTGCTATCTTCAACCTAGCTCAGCCCTTGTCACTGTGGTCATCCGGGGAGTGAAACAACAGATGAAGGTCTTGGTATCTCTCACTCTTCTTTCCAGTCTTTTGCCACTTTCCAGATAAACTTTTTAAAATTAAAAAAAAATGCCAATGAATAAATTAACAAATCAAATAATCACTTCCTATCACTTTCCAAAATGAAATGAAAAATTTTTTAGTTAACTTACCTCTCAAAAGATCGATTCCCTATGATGACCTCTCTCTGTTCAGTTTTGTCACTCTACCACCTCCTTCATGGTATTTCAGCCTCTTCAGCCCTTCCATTTCTTTAATATTCATATCAGCGTTTTACCCTCGAAGTTCTCAGTGATGTTACTTATCTGCAGACTTCACTGTCCCCCAGGGAAACATTATCCATCAGCTCAGACCACGTTGGGTACCTACTTAGGTCGTCTGATTGGGACCCTGTCTCTTCTTGAGAAGTTCTCAGAATTACAGTCACACCTTTATGTGTTTTATTATTGTGATGAAATTGTCCCTGTCGGAACTTGTACTAACTGCTCCAGTAGATACAGTGTTTCAGCCTCTCTTTTCCCTTTCAGCTGATGCTATAACCAAAACAAAACAAGTATTGTCCTCTCAAAACAAGTATTTCCATCACACCCCTCTTCAATGGAAGGAAGGATGGGAAGCATACCAACAGTTGGGTGTCATTAATAATGCTATAACAGACACATAAGAAAAGGGAAATGGCTGTCTAGAGGAGGCACTGCTACCAGGAAATAGATATTAGGAAAGGTTAGATGGAAAATTCTTCTCCGATGATTTGGGTTCCATCACAAATTGAAGGAGGAAAGGAGCTCTGAGAAAAAAAAAACTGGGATAGCTAGTAGTTTGCTCTTTACACTAAAATGCAGAATAGATGTGTGTGATATGGGAAATTGACAAGGATAAAGTGATGTGAGGAGAGGCTGCATCTGCTTGTCTGGAATTTACAATTTTTTCTTGAAGGCAACGAAAAGCTGGTGGTATAAGCATAGACATATCATGAATGAATGTTTAGAAATCAGATCTGTGGGTGACGACTGTCAGGATGGCTGTCAGGAAGATGAGTGTAAAGCTGGCAATCTCTCAGCCATGCTAATGAAGGCTCCGCCAAAGATGTTTCCAGGGAGAGAAGCAGCTATGGATGAGGCACCCGAGACAGTCATAGGGTGGAATGACTGAGCGAGAAGAGCAGAGCCCAACAAGGACTTCAGGGTCTGTGATGTGGACCACTGAGGAGGAGGCATCAAGGGAGAGCCCATGGGTAGTTTTAGTTCTCTGGATAACAGGCAGTTAGCTATAGCTCAGGCATTGAATAAAGAACAGGAACTATAGATAAATGCTCTCGTGAGAACTGTTACTGCCAATTAGTTGTACTCAGTTGTAGAAAGGGTGGGAATAAAAGCTGAGGATGATTAGCAGTTTTCCATAAGCAGAAATAAGGGCCCTTCATCAAAGAAAGTGTCCGCCTGCGGTTTGCCTTTACAGAACTGACTTTGCTGGTAGAACGGGAACATGCCATAAGGCTCACACGGTCAATGGGCCCGTGTACACAGGCAGGAGGCAGGGCGCAGGCATCCAGCTGAACTTCCATATATCAGGCCAATGGCAAGATCATTTAGTATTTAAAATCTTCAGTGTGATATTTCTAGTATTTTTCACCTCTCCTTGAAAAGCAGATCCATATTTAACCAGCAGCCTGGAGCTCTAAGGATATATCAGATCATTTATTGAGCTTTCCTTAATGAAATCTTAGTAGGACTTCTACTAAAAGAATAATAAGCTCTGAAGATAAAACACAGACGAATCAGAAGGCTGGACAGTTTGAATTCCTGGACATTTTAGATTATGTCAAAATGTGTCAGTCATTTCTCTATAACCAGATGAAGAACATATCACCCAGTGAAGACTCCAAGAAAAGCAAGGGAAAACATTTTCAGAAAGACAATACAAAAGCAATCAGTTAGACACAAAGATCTTCAACGAACTCCAAAGTGCTCTCCAAATCCAAGCTGTTATATAAAGTTTTCTCAACCTTAGCACAATTGATATTGCAAAAATAATTCTCTGATGCGCGAGACCATCTTTGCTATGTATTACAGGGTATTTAATAGCCTACTTGTACTTGTTCTCTACTGACTTAGCACTATCAGCCATCCCTCCACTCAACTCACGGCAATCAGAAATGTTCCTAGACATTGCTAAATGTATTCTGGGTGAAGAGTGGGAGGTAAAATCACCCAAGTTTAGAACCTTGAGTTATAAAAAAAAAAACCAAAAAAACCATGAGTTATACAGATAATCAATTTAATACTACCCTATCTCCTTGATAAAAGAGTGTACAAAAGAGAATGTTAGTCTGGGTCCACTTTGAATGATTACAGAGTCCGAATTAAAGTGATTGTATTTAATGAGGACTGTTTATGCACAATGGGAACCTATTTTCCTTTGATACACAAGTAGGAAGCGTTGTTTTGTCCTTCACTAAATTCGTTTCTTATTGACACGAGGTCATCTCTTATTTAGGAATCACAGTACAATCATTGCCTTCTGTCATCGTTATTACTGAGCAAATCATTTCTACAGACAAAATTCATGTCAAGCCACATTGTACATCCTTTCCTCAAACTTAAGCTCTAGAGGTCCTAACACCTAGACCTCAGAGGAAGACTCGATTTGCAGATGGGGCCTTTAAAGAAGAGATTATGTGAAGATGAAGCAGCTAGGGTTGATCCTAACTCAGTCCAGATGATACTGCTAGGAGCGAAAGAGATTCCAGGAAGGCCTGTACACAGAATCAAGACCACACCTAGCTACAGCCAGAAGGTGCCTAGCTGCAAGCCAAGGGAAATTCTCAGGAAAAAACCAAACCTGCCAACACATTGCTCTTGCATCTGTATCCTCCAGAACTCTTTAAACATGAAGTACTGTTGCTTGAGCCACAGGCCTGTGATATTTTGCTATGGTTGCCTTGGCAAAGTAATAATCTTTGAGTACCAGAAAAGCTGAAAGATGGGTCAGAAACACAAGCCACCTAGTTAAGGCACCCTCAAAACCACTGTATTCATTGCTATCTTTTCATTCTATCCCCTGCTTTATTCTGATCCGTAGGATGCTGGAGAACCTACAGGATTTGTGACAACAGAGGCCACGCAGTTACGAGACAAACAGAAAACTGACAAGACAGAATTGCGAGCAGGGTCGCAGGTGTCAGTCCACAAAGTATGGCTGGTGGTTAAGGGAGACGGAAGAGCAGGCTTGCTGGTGCAAAAGTAACCAGTGTGCAGTACTTCCCACCATCTTGGATGCTGGTAGCTTTTCTTACCTCTCACTACTCCTGGTTTTGATTTTCTATTTTCATATGAGACACTGTGAGGCTTGAGAATTGAGGCTTCTCTCGTGTTCTGTAATTGTTTTATGTACTTTGGGGTTCCTGTTCTATTTTTTTATAGTTTCAATATTGTCTTTCTCTAGGAATTTCCCCCACCTCCTCTCATAGCAACAATTTTGCCCTCTTTGTACTACCTGAAGATACTGAGAGTACTACATAAAGATACTGAGAGTATTTCAAAATGTTTGTGGGGGGGAAAGGGATTCCATTTATTTTGGCACAAAAATAACTGTGAGTGCACATATCCATTTGCTTCCCCAGGTATTGAAAATGATTGTGGAAAGTTATGAAAAATCTAAGCCTGGATTTCCAAACTATTTGTACCAATATAAACATATTTTAATTTGACTTCCCATAAATTGTTTTTTTGAAGAGCCTGTAATGTGTATTTATAAATCTAGAAGTGAATTTCGGATTCCGTTTTGCTGACCTGATCGTGACAAAGTGCACGACCTACTGACTTTTAAACCAGGTGATTAAAAGTCACCACTATATATAGCTTCCTTCATGAGGGAAACCACTAAGGAGAATTCAACTGATCTAAGAACAGGGCAAAGGCAGAAAATCTAGCAAAAGATTCTACATCTTGGCATCCAAGGAAATAATATGTATGCACACACTCAGGCTTTCCCACTTATTCATTCAGCAACCAAACATTATTATTATGATCTTTGCTGAGCACGAGAGAAGTGGAAGACAAAAAATTATCCACTACTGAAAAAAATCATACAATTTTGGGTAAAGAGGAGTACAACCAGATTAGATCTCATCGTTTAATTTACATGTTAAAGCAAAGATATCAACATTTTCAAGGAAATTGTGTTTGCTGCAAGAGTGAAAAAACAAAACTCCAGAATGTTGGAGGCTACAAAAAAACAAAATTACAGGACCCATTTTTCCAAGTCAGGAATAAAGCAAATCCTGTCAATCACGGATGGTAGGCACATCAGCATTGATGTTACTTAGGATTGAGGAATATGAGCCGCTTTGTGAATGTCTTCATTGCTGCTCCTGAGACAAAAAAATCAAGTGCTTCTGAATGATTACATGGTTATGGTTCTAATGTAACTAATTCTACAATTAGAAACTGTTTTTGTGTGTGTGTCTATTTAGTCTGGGATAACTAGTGAATTTATCAGCACAAACCTCCACAACTCCAGAAGGATGATTTTCTCAAGAGATGACAAGCAGGGTGGGGCATTACAAATATGCAATTGGAAAAGAGAACTTGTTAAGAAAGAGAATACAAAGATTTGGCAGTTTCTTCACTTCCTCAACTCTTCCCTTTATCAATTGCTTTTGCCTCATTTGTTATCACCTTTATGCTTCGATGGAAGAAAAGCTTAGCTAAGTGATTTAAGTGAGATATCATTAACACAAAAAGTCACTTCATTCATTTACTTTCTGGGTATTGGGAATACATTGAATTAAAAGCAAGGTTGGAAGCAGAAGCTTTAAAAGTTCAAGGTGTATGATAGAAAAAAATCTGGTAATTACAAAATACATTTCAGAAAGATAAACTTGCAAAATATGCTGTAATGTCCAATTTTATAGCTAATTATGGTAAGTGTGAAATTTCCTGTGGTATGCATATGCATATGCGCATCAGCTGATGTAAAAGAGAATTCAAGTGATTCTACAGAATGCTCATTATTTTTCATCCCGTGAAACAGGTCACATGAATATTGTATTTCCACAAGTATTTGGTAGCTTCTTATAGTTTGCAATATCATCCTCATGAAGGACAGAAACAAGAAGGAAACAGTAACAGAGCAACTCTGAATGTTTTCCCACTGGTACTTAAAGGACCCGTTTCTTGCTGCCAGCCTGTTATAAATTCATATGCTGTAAGAACTGTTTAGAACTTCCTAGATACTATGGGGGGAAAAGTAAAACAATGCTCTCACAACAATTCAAAAACATTCATCCCTATCAAAACAAAACAAAACAAAAAAACAAAACAAAAACAACAACAAAAAACACCACATATTTCTACAATTCAAAAACTAAGCCCAACACATTTCATCACTGAAAAATCGAAATGTTCTTTCACTTTTGTAATAAGGTCGAATCTGACAAAATGTCTGTTTTGTCTGAGATTGTGTCTGTGTGTGTGTTGGGGGTGGTATTACAATGAGATTGTGTCTGTGTGTGTTGGGGGGTGGTATTACAATCAGAAAAGGAGAAGGAAAGAAGTCCAGGGATGGCAGCCAGCTTTGTGTAAAACACATTGCTTTTTAGCACTTTGGGTTTTTCTTCTGGGAATTCTCAAAATTAGAGAGAACTGGCATGTTCACAGAAAGAGAGGAAAATCTTGATAAAATGCTTCCCAGCTCATTCTTAAATGCTGACTCCAACGGCACTGTATACAACCAAAACTGATGAATGATTTTTTCACACGTTAGTCAAGCATATCACGGCTATTCTGTACAAACATGTCAAAGGGTACACTGGGGCTACCTGGTGTGTATCTTCTTTCCTTGTAATGAAAACACGACACTCTCAATCTTAAAGTCCTTAATTATAGAACAGGAGTTTGCCTGTGTGTATGCAAGTGTTGTGAGAGCGAAGGGGTTGGGCTGGGGGTGGGGAGGGAGGAGGAGTTGAAGGCCATGAGTTGGCAAAATTCTGGAACATTGTTCTGGAAATGACAGTTCCTTATAGAAAACAATTGTGTAACTGTCATCTAGCCTCCTTGTTGTCCACATGAACATGAAGCCTTTACATAACACACTTATGACACACCTGCATTATAGATTATGACCTCTTGGGCATGTAGGACTAACAGCCATTCATAAATATAGTAATTATCTGGCTAAACCCTTTTTAAAATTCCCATCATGTATTATTTGGGTGGTAATACAAGCACTAATCATCTATCACATTCTTAGAACTTACAGACCTTGAAACTGGTTTAGCTTTTGCTCAATAGCTAAGCGAATAATATTTTTCAACTTTTGTCTTAGGTTAATTTTTCCCCAACTACCCAGTATGCTGAATGTCAAAGCTGACCTCTTACCCTACCCATCCCAGCTCAGCAGACCTCTAAAGGCAGTTACCAAAGGGTAACAAGACACATTTCCACTGACAAACAACTAGAGCAAAGCAAGGCAGTTACCGTCTCCTTTGTGGCTTAATATCAATTGGCTTGTTGATGGCATAAGGCGACCCTTGCACAAAAGCGCTGTGGAATGGAGCCACCTTCCCCAGCGTTAGGTGCTCACAGCTGGTTGGCAAACTCATTTGATCCAAAAGGCAGGAAGTCAAAGCAAATCTGAGGAGTCAGACCAGGCTGGAAAGAACGTGCCAAATAACGGCTTTGAGACATCTGCTGCTCGCTAGCGGCCAGGCGCTTCGCTTCTTTCCAAAGCAAACGCGTGTCTTCTCCCAGCTGCATGCGCTACCTTGTTTTCTGTTCATGGATACGAGAAGCTTGTTGCTTATTTCTACCCAGAGTCATGCTCTGACCAATTACTGGCTGAGCAGATGTAGAAATTCTGGAGCCCTACAGAAGCCTCTTTTTATCCAGAGCAAATCTCTGGAGAGGCAGCAAGGTTTAACACAAGCCTGCAGATCCTCTACATAATGTCATGTAGGGTCCAAGTGTCGATTCTTTACCTATATTCGTAGTAGGCACTGAACAGACGCGACGTCATGAGATATTTGCTACAATTTCAAAGGGAGAAAAAAAAATGTTTCTTAAACTGATTATAGACACTGAGAAAAATGAGACCGGCACATGGAAATGATTAGGGATGGTTTTCCAAGTTTCTGGTAAAAAAAAAAAAAAAGTGGATTCTCATTTGTGTAACTGTTCCTAATGGCACTGAAATCCTCTGCCTCTTAGGAACAAGGCCAAGTGTAAGCAAGAGACTAAAGGCAGAGCAGTTTGATTCAGACGCTGATGCGTCTCTCAGAAACAATCTATCAGGAGTAGAACCTCTGTCTGTCCGCTGAGGACCCGGGGGCCACGATAAACGGATCGCCTGTCCTTTGATTCTTTGCACTTTCAGTACCTGGTCCTTGTGAAAGACAAGTTGGAGAAATTAGACAGTATACTAATGAATTTTACCCAAGGCAAAGAAGTCTCGGGGAAAATTTACAGCTCCGATTAGTCCCTGGTTTACATTCGCTCTCACGTGGCTCTTAAGAGTTGAGAGAGAAACACACACACACATACACACACACACACACACACACACACACACACACACACACGGATGTGTTTTAGATAGTAGCTATACCAAATCATGTTTTTTTTTTTTTTCATTTGAAACACAGTTTCTCATGGCTAAACATAATAGTTTAAGAGGATTGGGAGGACGCAGAGCATAGGAAAGGAAAGCTCCATTTTATTTTATAGTGGCCAAATTCAGAAACGACTTGGCTTTAAATGGCAGACACCATTTAAATGATCAAATTTGAAGGTTGGAGGGAAAGGGAATTTTCCATTTACCAATCAACACATATAGCCAATGATATTCTTTTACATATATTTACTTACAAAATAAAAATATTAGTTTTGGTAAGCTAGATATATAAAAAGTAACATGTTAGTTTAGTATGCACAGAGCTACATAAATACATTTTTTGTCTTTTCCTTCTGAGTATTACCTTTTTCTTTATATTTATTCTGCTATATATATATAGTTTATGTACACACATGTACACAAACAATACACTTGTGTACACATAGTACAGGGCTTTTCCTTTCTTCTATGATGTGGGCTCACATCTACATAATCTATAAATATTTTTGCTTTAAAATTAACTATGCACAATTTTCAGACACTACACAGAGATCAAATGTGTACTTTTAAGTAGTTCTATAAGACTTCAAAGATGCGCCATTATTTGCTCAGTCAACCCCTTTTGACAGGCATATGAAGAAACACTTAAATAACAATACGCCCTCACTGATTTTTGTTTTTATTTCTTGAAATAAGTTGATGAGTCTCAGGTTAGGTGTATCTCTTCCTTTAATAGGGTATGTCAGGTCACACTCTCACCATTCTGGCAGAAGGATGTGAATTTTCCCACATTTTTTTGGAACTGTTTTTATTTAAAAGTGTGTGAGAAAAAGAGAGAGATACAGAGAGAGAGATTGTGTAAGACAGAGAGAGCGGGCTCATGCTCCCATTTTCTGACCACTTACCAAACACCAGCGAGGAGCAGCACTGAGCTAAACCAAAGCTGGGCGCTGAGAACCGTCACCTTCTACCTGAGTGGCAGGGACCCGACGTCTCGAGGCCTAACTGCTGCCTCCCAGAACTGCATTGGAAGGAAGCTGTACTTGGGCACTGGAACTAGGAATCCAATCCAGGCATTCAGATTTGAGAGGTCAGCATATTTAGCACTTGGCCAAACTTCTGCTCGTGGTAAGCCCACACATTTCAAATTTTTGTTTATTGATAATTCAAGTCCATTTTTAAGGTTTATTCATTTTGAAAGCGAGAGAAACGAAGAGAGGGAGACACACACACACACACACACACACACACGGCACCATTTCATTTGCTCGTGCATTCCACCAACGGCTGGAAGAGCCCGATCTGGGCCAGGGTGAAGCCAGCATTCAGGAACTCTATCCTGACCACCCACATGGGTAGCAAGGACCCAGTTACTGCTGTTTTCTCAAGAGCATTAGCAGAAAGCTGCATTGCAAGCTAAATGGCTGAGATGCAAACCAGTCCTCCAATACGGGATGCCATCATAGCAAGCCATAGCTTAACTTGCTGTGCAGTAACACTAGCCATAGTCCAGTTCTTTATAGCATAAGAAGAGGGTGACCAGTCTCCTAAATGACCAGGATTTAAACATGGATACTTACTAAAATAAAACCAAATAAGTGGCTTGGGAAAGGCAGTCTACATGCACTGAAATGTAACGGGCCATAATGAAACAGTTTATAAAAGCTTTGACAGGTGTGTCAAGGCAGAAATCTGAAGACACATCAACATGAGAGAATTCTTCAGTCATAGCTTAGTTAGGCAATAATTCATCTTAATTTGCATAATTAGTAGGAGATGGAATGTATTGTTACTAGCTTTTCAATCTTTGGTATACTTTTCTTACTCAGAATAATGTCTCATAATTTGAGGAAACATCATTAAGCTTACACTGTGAACTGGGCCTCTCTGGTTGCCAGTTAATTGGACTAGACGACCTGTGTAATACATAGTGTTTAACTTCAACAGGCTCTTTGGCCCTAATCCCTCATTTCAGAGTCCTAAGAAGTAAAGCACAATAAAGCAATTTTACATGCCAGCTAATTCAGCATTCTTCATCCAATCATTAAGGAGAAGGGCTGCTTTGTAAAACAATTTCCTAGGAGGGCTAGCAAGCAGCCACTGCAAGGCAACACAGACACCTCTGGGGAAGGGAACCATGTGTCGGCTGATCAGATAACTCTTACAGTTTCCTTAGCAGGAGCATTTTTGCTCGTACCTGAGCAATGATTTACACAGATCCTGGCAGAAGGAGCTCCTGGGGATTATTTGTACTTAAATTGGGATGTAAAGGGATTACTGCTAAAATCCAGCCAAGGATCCAGATTCTGTGAGAACTCTGGTCACTTATCAGAGTGTAGCCTCCTAGGGAAGGCTGAATTTACGCATACTCTTCAGCTATTCCCTTTCTCTAGGGACAGGCATAGGCAGTTGGGTCTGTTCCTTTGGGAAAATAAAAATGCACTGGAGAGCTTAATTTCCTCTCAAGATTTGAATCATAGTCTATAACAGGCTTTCAGTAAAACGGTGTGCAAATCTCTCTTAAAAAGACCAGATGTATCCACCTGTGGTTTACGGAACATACCGGGATTTTCTGTGGCAGACCAGCACAGAGTTAGCACAGATCACTTATCAACACCATGAATTTAAGCTCCAGAGAACGTTAAAACAAATGTGGGAATCACACAAAGGCATGTGGAGCATGGTGTGGGAATGATGTCCTGCACAGCAGTCAAAAGGGATTGCTAATCCGCAGCAACGTGAGGCCACAGGGATCTTGCGTCTCCCTTCTTTCATCCATTTTCACCTTTGCAATGCTGCTGAGACTCGAATTTGCCCAGAACTCTCAGTTACGTTTTGGCTCTAGCTTTTCATCCTTCTTGGCCAATGTCCAATAAAGGAGCTTTCAATATACTTTCAGCTGAAAGATTCTTATGCCATCATCTTGAGTTTTTACTCACTTGCTTTTATCATGAACTGCTCATAAGAAAATTCTACCTGTAAGTTGCACAAGCATTTCATTCTAACATTTATAGTTTCATAAATGCTTTTCCTAGTTACCCCAACTCTAATGCATTTCATCCTGTATTCTCTGGCCCTACCAATACTCAGCCAAAGATCTGATAATCACTGGTATAATCAGGTTATAAAGGCTAAGACAGGAACAATATTAATATCAATAATGTAATTAATATTAACAATAATTGGCTGCTATGGACCATATGCTTCCTCCATGCCAGGAAGCATTGTTGGCAGGAATTCATTCACTTAACACTCACAGTGTCACATTAGCGGGCACTGTATAGATTCATTTTTCTGATAAGGAAAATAAGACACCAAGCAACGAAGCTACACACTGCAGACATTAAATAATGGAGTCAAAGTGAGGGATCAGTTAGCCAGGACTGTGGAGTCCTGACCGGGCCGACCGTGAATCTCACCTCTGTTACACACTGTACCTTGCCTAACTCCTGTGTTATTCATGCTCCTTTTAAGAATTTTTCCTGAAGTTTACACTTCCAGTTTTTCTTCCTCCCAGACAGCCTTCACATGACAGTCAAAAGCATTCAAACGAGTCTCTTGCTTGGATTATTGAATGGCTCCTTACTACTCTGATAAAAATGTGCAAAAGCTAAACTTCAAAATCTGGCACAGAGATGGCTCCCAAATCTTGCTCACCCTTCCTCACATGTATCTGCCACTGTCCACACCTGACAGTGTCCCGACTGTGCCCACGCTGTTCTTTGCACACTGCACCTTCCTATGCAGGAAGTCTTCAGAGCACAGCATGGTCTCTCCCTCCTCTAGTTGGCCAACTAATGTTAAGTCTCTTCTGAAAAACCATGTTCAATTCCTAGTTTTCATGTAGAAGCCCCCCATGCTCTTATCTATATATGCTACAGCACATTTTCCTAGATACCCATATACATAAAATTCTTCCTTATGGTGTTAAGGTTGCTTGAAAGCAGACATTTTCTCTGATTTGATTTGGTCATTCTAGCACCAAAAACAACACTTGTTTACTAATTAAGGTAGCTGAAACTGTAAGGTTTTCATATTCCAAAGATTTGCTTAACTCTTTCTCTATCTCCACCATCTCTACTTTCTTCAGAATAATAATTAATATTAATTACTGAGATATGTCGAAGTGATGAAATGACTCACGAGTGCTATGAAACAAAAACATGTTGCAAAGAGTAACCATGTGACTGATGTCTTCTCAGGGACCTAGGGATGTATATGGGGCTTTACACAGGGGTACTGGAAACGTACCTGTTGGCTGACAGCTTGAGTGCAATGAATAAAAGTTACCAAACAGCTATTCAATCACTTGAATAACCAGAGTATTGTGCCTTTCTCTAAGCATGCGCTTATGCTGCTCTCACACCCTTTGGGGAAAATCAAAATCTACTGACTTATTTATTAATAAATCTCCTTTTATTAAGAGTCAGCTGCTTATGGTCACACATGAGGCTTCTTTAATACATCGCTTCCTAAATACTGCATATATCAGACTTCACCCAGTTATACACAGTGACTGCAACCCAATCATGACTCAGATGAAGATTAAACTTCCACAAAGTTATTAGAGTGTCTTCTAAAATAGTAAAAAGATGTGAATACTTGAATATCCAGATGCTCAGGTAAAATATGTAAAATAGCCAGTCGATGTGACTAACTATCAATCCATAAACATGACTTATACAAAAAAAAAATTGCTTGGCATTTACCAAAAAAGTTGAAACTTACTTCCAAAAAAGATCTTCATTGACTAGTGAATCATACAAAAACATCAGGAAAACAATCCCATTTATAAAAGCTACAATAAATAAAAATAAAATACAGAGAGATAATTTTAAACAAAGACATTAGAGACTGCTACTAGAAAAGCTATTTTAAAAAGCATTGACTAAAGAAACATTTAAAAAATGCAACATCCATGTTTTCAGATAAGAAGAATCAATATTGTTAAAATGTCTATACTACCCAGAGCAGCTACAGCTTCAATGTAATCTTTATCAAAGTATCAATGACTTCCTTCCTCGGACTATATAAAATTGTATAGCTCACATAGAACATGAGAAAAAAATCTTCAGTAGCTAAAGCAACATTTAGTAAAAAGAACAAAACAAGAGACATTATGCTTCCCAGCTTCAAAATATACTGTAAAGTTATAACAATCATAACAGCATGATATTGGCACAAAAAACAGACCTGGAGCAGAACAGAGAGCCAAGAAATAAACCTTCACTCTGTTCCAAAGGTACCAAGAACACACATTATGGAAAGTAGAGGCTCTTCCATAAACGGTACCAGGGATACTGGATAACATATGCCTAGAGATGAAGCCAGACACTACCTCTTAGCACTCACTGAAACCAACTCAAAGTTTAAAGACTCCAAATGAAGAAACTATACCAAAAATGTAGAGGAAATGCTTTATGAAGTTGTGAAATGAGTCGTTTGTATAGGACTACTACATACAGGAATAAAACACCAAAGAGAGAACTTTGGTTAAATCAGGCAAAACAAAAAACAAAAAACAAAAAAGTTTTTGGAGCACAGAAGTGACAATGGGAAACAGGGAATTTATAAATGAGAGAAAATATTTTAAGTTACATATGTTTGAAGTGTCATATAAAAGTTTATCTTAATAGCAAAACTAAAGATTTGACTTTTTTTTTAAAAAGGGCAACAGAGCTACATGAAACATTTCCAAAATTAAGTGTATAAATGGCCTGCAGTATACACTTTTTTTTGAGGGGGGGAATTAGTAATGATTAGAAAACTAAAAATCAGGGCAACATATTACCTTTACCTAGGTTGTGTATTATCAAAAGACAAAAGGTGTATTTAGCACAGTGGCGGTCACATGGAGATGCTCACATACTATGCTAGAAAACTGAGTTCCTGTTCTTGATCCACTCAGAGCTCCAGCTTCCTGCTAATGCACACATGTGAGCCAGCAAGTGAGGACTCAGGAGTGTGGGTCCCTGCCCCCCAAATGGGAGACCCAGCCTGAATTCCTGTCTCCTGGTGTAGACCTAGCCAGATTCAGCTTTTGTGAGAACATGGGGAATAATCCTGGAAATGGGAGATCAACCTTTCTGTCACCTCTCCTCCAACCTGCCATCTTTACCTTTTCTCTATTTTTTTAATGTAGTTTCTTCATTTATAAAATGAAGGTAAGATTGGGAAGAACGAATCATAGATTCTTATCAACTATAAAAAGTTGTATTCTCTATCCAGTGGAAAAACCCATTCAGAACACTTTCTCTCAAAATCTATCATTTTCTCCAAAGTCCAGAAGCAACCTCTAGATTACATAAAACTTATCAAATTTATAGCTGTAAGACAAAGGCCCAACTATACAGACTTGTAAGCCTTCTAAGAGGAAGTTGGTGGGGCAATTAGTTAAATAGGCTTTGCTTTTAGCTTCATTACATGAAAGAAGAGGAAAGTAGGTCTTGTCCCTGGAATGAGACATTACATTTTCACATCCCACAAAAGCCCAGCACTTCTGATAATGCATTTATTATATATCCAAGTTTAGGCTAGGCTAAAGTAACAATAAAATACACAATAAAATGATGCTCATTCATTAGAGTTTCAGAAGGACTCACATAATCCCTATCTCCCAACTCTTTATAAAGCTGTAAGAATGTTAAACGCAGTGATATTTTGCTTTAGAATGCACGGAAATGGAAACAAATGAGTCTCATATACACAACAGGCTTGAAACAACATGACTTCTGCGACAGATGCCCTGTACTGCTTCCTACACTTTCACTGAAAAAGCACAGTCTTCCCGCCAACATATGAACTGTTGCCAACATTCAACTGAAAAAGAACTTTCAACAGTAGGAAGCGGCAGAAAGAATTAGAATGCTTTAAGCCAATTTCCAAATAACTAAATATCTTGTGTCATTATGCAATCAAAAAAAGGAAAAATAATGCAGTTCTAACTTATTACTCTGTCAGTTAGCTGGCCGAGTAAAGAGGTGTCTTGTGGATGTCTTTGTAGTATAGCAAGTCAAGCCTCTGCCTGGGATACCTGTCTCCACTTCCAATCCAGCTCCCTGCTAATGCACCCTCGGGAAGCAGAGAAAGATGGTCCAGGTGCTTGGGCTCCTGCACCCACAAACGAGATCTGGTAGAATTTCTGGCAGAAGTTCCTGTCTTTTGCCTGATCCAGGTCATTGCAGCTATTTGGGGAGTGAAAAAGCAGATGGAAAATTCTCTCTCTCACCTATCTCTTTTTTCTTCTTCTCTGTAGCTCTGCCTTTCAGACAGATGAAAGATAAATCTTAAGAGAGATGTCTTTAGCAAAAACACTGCTCAATATTTGGTTGTCAGATACTTAAAAAATACTAATTCATTGCTGTAATGCATTCAGGCAGTATTAGTTGAACATCCATTAGGCACACATATGCAAGAAGTAGATTTGATTGACTTCTATCTAAGAAAAATTCATGATTAATCAAATATAAACACCAGAACAGCATCAGTGAGCCCGCTAAAATATGTTTAGCTAACATCACATCATTGTTATTCAGTCTACACCATCAATTACTGCCTTAAGTGGTTTTTAAATGTCCTCTCTCCTTTAGCTTCAAGCTATAAGATAGAAAGATTGGTTCATAACTAATATTTGTCTCTGAATTTTTCACACTGCCTGGAAATGTGACTTGTCAAGCAGTGCCAAAGTGTCCAGTATGCTTTTCTACACCTGCTCTAGACAAAGCAGGTGCCACGACTGTGAGCTATCTAAATCTTTTCTTCCTAAGAAGCTTCTGTATGGTACTTTGTGATAGTAACACAAAGGCAGCCAAGGAAACCCTGCAGAAGGAATAGTACCTTTCTAGAACCTATCCCCACAACCTAGAAAGTTTTCTGCATCCAGAAAATGCTTCTCCAGATGTTATTCTAAGTATCGGGAAGCCAGAAACAAAGAAAACAGAAAAATCTTCCTACCAGGAGCTCAAAAATACAGATGCAGAAGAGCAAATCCTAACTTCTGTGAGGTTTAGGGGAAACAGTTAGTACCTGTTCTCCTGTTAGGAGTAAGAGAATTTTAAGAAAAAGATGAGCAAGAAGATGCAGGCCTGGATTGGATCAGGCACAATAGTTGCTGGATGAATGAGTGAGTAAATGGATGAAAGCCTCTAATAAATATTAGCTGTAACACTGAGAGCTATCAAATCTGTTAGTTGAGAAAAAGTCCACTGAAGCTAACATGGCCTAGAACTTAACAGTCATCTAGACTCGAAAACTTCTTAAACTAAAACATGCCTATTAATGAAAAAGACCTAGGAAATCCATCTTCTTTCTGTTGCAAATCATTCTTTCATTGATTATTGCTGTAAGTCACCAGATAATTTAAGCAACTAGGATTTAGTGGATATTTAGTGTTTGTTTTCCTGTTACATTTTATAAAGTAATCCTAAATTCAGGAAACACACAGTGTAAATGCAATTATAGAAAAAGACTTGCAATAAATTAAGAACAAATCACTTTCTACTAGCATTAGCCTTTTATTAACCACTTTATTTATAAACAGAAGCTGGTGTTAATATCTTCAACAACCTTAAAATGTCTTCAAATTGCTTCAAATAATTGGTCATATATTCATAGAATAATCGCTAATGATAACTATAGTCAACGTCTGTTGAGCATTTACTGGTGCTACCAAGTACTATGCTAAGAATTTTTTATGAAGTAGACTCCAGCAGTTAAAAGGTTCAGTGGAATCTACCAGGAATGTGGTCTTTCCCCAACACGTGAACATTTTCTGGGGAGCAACAGGTAGCTAGTTGACATAAATGCTAGCTCCATGGATCACAATGCTTCTCTTTGAGTAGATTTAAATATGAACAAGTTCTTTGTACCAAATCAAATTCTGCCTGTCTGTAAGTATTATCTCTTGCTCCTAGAGTTGGAGTCATTCAAAAACAAGCCTGATTCCTCCATAATAATGACAACCCTGTGGTAATCCAAGGGAAGATTCCATACTCTCCCCTTACCAGACCATAGTGTCTTGGTTCTTTTAACGGCTTATAAAATATCAGAATTTCTAGATGTCTTTCCATCCTGGTAACATCTTTCTGCACTGAATCTTGCTTGTGATGCCTCCTAGAGTGTGATGTTTGACATTGATTTAACATCCCATGCAAGATGTGATGACTATAGGGCAGAGAACGTCTCCTTAATGTCTGTGTTCACTATGGACCTGCGAATGAAAGAATCATAGGACAGAATTCTTTACTTATTATTAACGCACAAACCAAATACTTTAGCAGCCCACAATCCAATTTAGATGGATTTTGAACTTGAAATTGAAATAATTTTTAAAGGAAAACAAAGTAACCATTGATCCTAACTATTCATTCCTATATATTCACTCTTTCCTTCAAGTCTGACTAGTTGGATGGACAATCTCCCTTCCAAATACCTACTCTTTATTCAATCTTCTTCATATAAGTTGACAGTGGCATGACTGATTTGCTGTTAATAAGGAAATGTGGATTTTAACAATAGGCTTTGGGACTTGAAAATTTTATTAATGACATGGAATTGTTCAAGAGAGGGAAAGAAAAGAAATGATAGGCAGTGTCTTGAAAGCATCTGGCTAACAAATGGACTTTGAAATGTGAAAAACCAGTCTAGTGGAGACCAAGGCAGGAACATAAAGTAGCAAACACAAACAAAGGAATAAAAATGTGGCTTGCCAACATCAAATCTATACAATAGCAGAGTTAGTGACAAACTGGCAAGCAACAGACCTTAACATAAGGCAAAATGGTCAGGTTGCTACATTAGAATCTATGAGGTCTTTCTCCCTTACACACTCCTTGACTCAACACAAGCCCATATTCAGTAGAAAATTCTTGGAGAATATATTGTGGCCAAAAAAGAATGTTTTCAGAAATTGTTACCAATTTGCCTAGAGATGAAGGACAACAGTGATGTAATGACATGCTTAGTGTTTTTTTTTTTTTCCAAAGACCAATGTTGTCTACTGAATTCTGTCTTCTTAGGAAATAAGACAAAATTTTTAAAGAGCAGAGGTTACACATACAGCAACCTGGAAAGAGTGCATTCATGGCTATCAGGCACTGAACAGTCATTGATAAAACTTTCTAAATGTCCATAAGGAACCCTCCAATCATATGCAGATTCTATAGAGGCTAACATAGGAGCAGACCAACCTGCAGGTGAATAATTGATGCACTTGAAGAAGGAGTATGGAGAATTCATTGTACTGTTTCACTTTGAACTTGCGCAACTTCACCCCACCCCACACACTTTTCCCCATTATTTTATAGCATTAAAATAAATCATTGGTTTATAATTCATTTTGTTTTCACAAAAATCCAATAGAGTGGGAGACATTGAAAGACGCAAAAGGAGAATAAAATGAACTCTCTGCTCACAGAGCTTATGGCATTTCTGAGAGAAGCAGACTGAATCCATGAATTGTTTGCAGTCAATGTGGAACATACACAGTACGTGACTGTAACAGGAAATACTGTAATTGCTCAGGGAAAGCAAAATCAACATCCAGCCTGAAGTACACTCCATCAGTTTACTTGGACTCCAGGCAGCCACAAACCATCAAATCAGCAAGACAAAAGAGAAATTTACTGCACAATTTCTAGAATATGAATAGGACACCAGTAACTTCTCTTAAGGACCGACTCATTAAACCCAAGACATCCACAACATTACCTTCAAAGACAACATGCGCTTGCACTTGATGCTTCACTTCTATACAAGAAATGGCAGTTTCTGAATTCCATGTCCAACTTAGGAAAAAAGCATGCAACTTGTTGTCCTCGCCAATATGGGAAATCAATAGTGTAGTTACAGAGAGAGAGAGGAGAAAGCTGGGTCATCTGAATTCTCAGTGTCAGTGTGACCATGAATGATAGAGGGTGGTATCTAGAAGGTATTTAATGTGATTATTCGGGTATCATGGGCATTGCCCATCTGTAGGAGAACAGAAAGATTATTTTAAATTATTCAATAATGATTTGACCATTTGAATTAAGAAAAGATAGAAAACAGGCAATGAGGAGGGAATCACAGAATTTAACGTTAAGATTAAGAAAATGAAGATACAATTTCTTGGGTGGTATCAAGGCAACACTGAGGCAGCAATCTTTTCAAAGCAGGTTACTAAGAACTAAACTTTTTGATATGAATTCTAAAAATACTCAAAGCACCTTTCTAGTGCTTTTCCTTAATGAAATTCTCCTCACATGAAAAAAAATGATTTTAGTAAGTGACCATAATGCTTAGCACAGAGAGCCAGGGCACTCTGTCTTTTTGTTAAGGACTACTTAACCTCAGAGCACAGTTAAGAAAAACAGGGAACTTTCTCTCTCTCTGTGTTTTTTTTTCTTAAGATAGCAAATGCAAACCCAAGCAACAGCATACAGACTTTGGGCCTTTACTCACAGCTTGCATTAACTGGAAGGACATTAAGACAGAAGGGTAAATAAAGGGAACACAATGGCATCAAAGAGGTGGAGAATAGAAAATCCCCTTTCAAGTGACCTACAATAGATCAGTTTTTCACTTCTGCTATTTAATTTAGAGACTTTCCTTTCTCTCTCTCTCTCTCTTTTTTTAATAAAGATATATTTATTTATTTGAAAGACTTAGAGATAGAGAGATCTTGCATCCACTGGTTTACTCTCCAGATGGCCACAATGACGAGGCCTGGACCAAGAAGAAGCCAGAAGCTAGGAGCTAGAAGCCAGGAATTCTATCCAGGTTTCCACATGGTAGCAGGGGCTCAAGCACTTGGCCATCATCCACTGCTTCACAAGCACATTAGCAGGATCTAGATCAGAAATGGAGCTGCAGGGACTTGAACCCTTGCCCAGATGAGATCTGGTATTCCAGGTCGCTTTACCAAGAACACCACAATATCAGTTTTGTGTTTGAACTATTGAAGTGAAAATTTGATCTGAGGGAAAAAAAATCTTCTTATCAACCTGGCCCACTCAAATAAAAGAGACATTAGCACCTTAGTTAGAGTAGATTTTGTCCTTTCTATAACTATTATTTACAGGAACTATTTTTAACTTTTAGCAACCACCTAAATTTAACACCACAAGCTCTGGAAACTTCATTTATATGCACAAATAACCCTCTAACATTATGAAAAAATATGTAGCATTTTACCAAAACAGACCTAAATTGAAGCCATGATCAGTAGCCCATTTTAGTGAAAGAAGAATCAATTATTTAATAGCATAGTTTCTGCATCATCAAGAAGCATATGCTGAGTTAATGCCACGAAATATTTTCTCAATAGTCCTGACAGATATTGTTGCCTGGCATTTGGTGATATGGCTTTGAAATTTCTGGTAATTCTTTTCCCAAAATTTCTTTGCTATTAAAATGACCTCCTATGAACAGAATGCACTGAATATAGAGATTCTGTTGCCATTTGTCTGCAGTTCTTAAAAATGGTCAATTACTAACTGAGAATTTAAGAAGACTGATGGTGGGATTTCAATAATTCCAACTGATTTAGTCAAAATTATATGACATAATGGGGACAAAATAATACACTGAACCAATTGTAGCTATTGGAATAGTACATTCAGGTAGCATGTAGTCAGAATGTAACTACAATTAAGTTAGACTACATGTACATCCATGTGAACAGAGAGTATAAATCATTGTGGAAGAGTGTAATACCTCTTCCTGCCTCGCTAGTTTCTTTTTAATGACTACGAACAATAAGAACAGAAGTTCTGCAAAGATTTTTAAAACGGTCTTTATCTTCTATGGTTCAGAACAGCTAAGGGTTAACTAACCATAAAAGAACTCCCAAGGGTATAGACAGAATTCCCAGGAGTGAAGTAGCTGATCTGGCATAGTTTCTAAGTTTTGGCTACTGGCACGAGAGACATTTGCTTAAAAGCATAATATGGAATTTTTATTGAAAAATGTGTATAAAATAATTGAATTTGATCATTGCACTATGTGTATGAATGTAAAGATATGGTAATTATAGATATTACACACACTGGATCATTTAACTCATACCCATTTCAAGAAATTACTAGGTAAGCTACTTATACATTAATAAGGCTTTATCAAACATATAGTGTATATACAAATCCAAGTTCATGTTTCCTAAATCATTTAAATTGATAGTTTGCTTGCAGAATGAATGAGTAAATGCTAATAGGACTGAAGATAGTCTGGAATTATCATTACAGGCAATATCCAGTGTGAATAAGGCAACGGCCTCTTGTCCTTAGTTTGCATTTTGACCCCAAATAGTATTAGTTAACTAGGTCACTTGAATCATCACATGGATGCCAGGGACTTTTGGCAGCTCCATTGATCCAGACATACCTTCATCAGAGAGGTTTGCTATCAGTGATTAAAAACAAAGGGACCAAAGCCAATGAATAGAGGCTAAAAAGAGGAATCTCAGAACACTGGCACCGTTTCAACATCCCTAGAAAACATCGCTAGCACAGAGCTTCCCACGAGCATCATTTGGGAAGGTTCAAACCCCATGAGAATAAAGTGCAAATTGTGCTGTGTTGCAACTGATCTTTCCTCCTCTTTTCTGTTCCTAAGAGAATACTTCAGCAAGTTTATGGGAAATGGAATCCAAAGATGAGACTTTTTACGTAAAGAGTTTTGAAATGCATGCGTATAAGAGATTTTCAAAACTACACAGAAAATGCCTTGTTTGTGTACCAAAATAAACTCATTCTAAAACCCAATTTTCCCCCAAGCCTTCTGAAATAGTCTCATGTATTTCCAAAATTTCATTTACTTTTATTTGAGAAGGAGAGGGGAACGTGAGAGGGAGAAGCAGAAATGTCTTAGTGATGCTTTTCTTTTCAGATGTCCACAGTAGCCTGACACGGGTCAAGAACTCGACATGGGTTTCCCATGTGAGTGGCCTGGAAACAGCTACTTTGGCTGTATGGCCTGCTGCCTCCCAGAACCAAAATTAAGCAGGAAACTGGAATCAGTAGCAGAGGCAGGTCTCAAACCCAGGTACTACAATCCAGATACAGGCATCTCAAAAAGTGTCTTAGCCACTAGGACAAATGTTTGCTCCTCGTATGTGTCACAAAAATAATAAAGTTGAGGGTACCAGCATTGTGGAGTAGCAGACAAATCTGCAACAACAGCATTCAATATGATGATCGGTCGGTGTCCCAGCTGCTCCACTTTTGATCAAACTCCATGCTAATGGCCTGGGTAAAACAGTGGCAGATGGCCCAAGTGACTGAGCTCATGTTACCCACAGTAATGAATGAGGACAGGATTAATAAGTTGCCACATCAAAAATAAATAGTTGCTTCTCTCTATAATCATTTAGTAATTTTGTACTGCATCTGCAGGTTGATTAAAGAATGACTTTTTGGAGAATCTAATGACAGGCTTGCAAGACTGTGAGCATGGTGTCAGTTTCATGTCCTACTTCTCCGGTGCTGTGAGATGGGTCAGACAAGGCAGCAGCCAGGTTTCATGTTACAGGGACTCTCACACTCAGCATTAAAACATTTGTGAAATTTACCTTAAAGTACAAGCCTGCACCTGAATCTATCAGTCTGACCTTCTGAGATTTGCCTGTCCAACATTTTCTGTCTGGTAACTTCCTAGTCATGCTTCAAGATCTTATAATATCTACTCCTTTTACAAAATTGCTTGTTGATATGCCATGCGACATGAAGGAATAAGAAAGGCAAATAAAACACTACTATCTATTTAGTTTTTCATAAACTGTCAATAAATTTTTTTAGGATATATGTT
This sequence comes from Ochotona curzoniae, assembly GCF_017591425.1. NCBI lineage: Eukaryota > Metazoa > Chordata > Mammalia > Lagomorpha > Ochotonidae > Ochotona > Ochotona curzoniae. The sequence continues at coordinate 28,403,117 of NW_024465582.1, forward strand.
ACAAACATCCATTTACTTGAAAATCACAGAACAATATCTCATTACTATTTTCCTATAAAGACTCACAGTTGACTAAGATAGAGCTAAGGGAGTTAATGCAATGCATGTGCAAAATACACTGGATACATCTAAAATGAACAGGAGTTTGCCAGAGTGTGGAAGCAGCAATAGGGATAGAATTAGAGGCAGTGCACCTTAGCACACACTAAAAACTCTAAGTAGGGGCCAATGACACTTTGTAGTGATGCAGTCACAGCCTGGGCAAGGACAGCTCTGGTTTGAGTCCCAGCCACTGCATTTTCAATCAAGCTTCTTACTAATGATCCTGTTAAAAGCAGTGGGTGATGTCCCAAGAGCTTGGGCCTCTGCCACCCACATATAAAACCCAGCTGAAGTTCCTAGCTCTTGGCATCAGCCAGGCCCTGTCCTGACCAATGCAGTCTTTGGGGAGTAAATCAGCAGATGGAAGATGCTTTTCTTTCTCTCTCTCCATAACTGAGCCTTTCAAATAAATAAGTAAATTTTTTGAAAAAAAAAAATTAAGGAGCATTTGTAATTAATTTGGAAGAATAGACTGTGTTGTCAAAATATATAATGATTTTCTGAACTTAAGCTATGCAAGAGTTGTCCTTTCTAATAAGACTGGCCACGCAGCTTGCTTTGGCTATGTAGACAGAGGATTTCTGTCATAATTCCAGTGATCTAAAAGTCTTCGTGTGGCTTGCCCATCTCCCCATTTCTCTGGACTTCTCTAGAAGGGCTGCTCTTAGGATAGGGTCTTCCCTTTAGTCTTGGTTTCAAAATGAAGAGTGTCAGGCACAGAGCAGCTGAGAACATGTGCTGTAGTCACTGAAGTGCCAGTGTGATCAGTCACCTGGGCCTACATCAACAGACACGATAACCTAGGGAAGCCCAGGAGAAAACAGTTGTACTTCCTTTATTCAAGGCAAGGGATGAAAGAATTTTGAGTTGGTGAAGACTGGCACATTCCACAAAATTAAATGTCATCTCTAACTTTGTAGAAGATTTTGACAAAACAAAAGAAATGAACAAACAAAAACATTCAGAAGATCCTTTGGCCACCTTTAGTGGAAGGGAATCTTCCTCTATCCCATGGCTGAGAAAGATTCTTCCTGTTTTGTGTTTCTAGGCTGCTTTCCCTGGGCTCCAGTTACCGGATCTACCACTAGTGCTGAGATGGTGCAGGTGGAGTTGGGAAAAAAGTTCTTTGCATTTTCAATGCATCAGGATATTGTTTCTAGCATCCTTATAACAACAAAACACTGATATTTATAATGAAAGGGAATGCAGACGCCAAAATTCAAGCAACAACATGGCGGCAGTTATGAGCCTTGAATCTGTCTTGTTCCACTTTGCCTTGCTTTGCGAGCCAACACAGAAAACAAAGGCGTGAATGTTGTACTTTGGAAACATCTACAAGCACACACAACCCTTTTTTCCAGGCAACTCTTACAGCCTCTCTCTGCCTCTTGCTTTCCTGCTGATCCTGGACTCTAGCTCCAGGGTGAGCACTGCTTCATTGCTGAACAAGGCGATTAACTAAAGGAAAAGGAAAACCTCTAACATATTGAGGCCTGGAAGTACTAATAGTGGCTACATGTTCCCATGTGAACACTAAGAATGAATATCCTTCACCCTTCAATTTCCCAGGTTAGAGAAGGCGTTCCAACCTCAAACCGCTTGCTGCGTTTTCTCTTGTTTTCCTGTAAAATGATTAATAGTCTCTCTTAAGCTTGGAAAACAAATTATTTGGCCATTACAATTCTTGGTTCATTAACAAGAAATGCGTAGACTTGGGAAAAGTTTAATCCAGGAATTTTCCACAGTGTTCTCTCATAGACATTTGCATATTTCTTCCTGACTTTACCCCTTCACTGTACAAAAAAATATTTCTTCTGTAAACTTGGAGCCTTGCTATTAATTATTCATATAGAATTCTCTTGCTTAACTCCCTGATTTGTCTCATATCCTTGTACTCAAAGTGTTTATGATTTCCTTCAAAGAACAGGAAAATGGATTAAATCATGGAGGTTTAAGATTTCAACCAATGATTTTTTTTTCCCCCATGATTTTAAGAATACCTGATTTCTTGATTTGGTTGAATACATTTTCTCAGTCTCATCTCACATTGTACTGGAGGGGGGTATAATGACAGTGGAGAACGACAAGAAACTACCAACTCCATGTGTCTTCCCAGCTTTCAACCCTCACTGCAAAATAGAAGCTCCACAGAACGAACTGTTTTCCTGAACAATCTCTGTTTATACCACACCACTCACGGGACTCTGAAAGCAATGGAGTGCTCCGGAACTTTGTATTTCCATCATCCAAGGACTTAGTTTTGGGGACTGACAGATGATCAATGAAGTGTGCTTTCTTTGTGTTTACCAATCAGCAGTTACTGGTCACAATCTACTTTCATGCACCATACTACCATGCAGAGGTATTGCATTTTCTGCTTCATTTTCAGATAAAATGTTATGTCAAAAGCTCTATTCTGACTATGTAAATGAGTTCTCAGTGCCAACTGATTAGCATTTTCAAGAGAGAGAATTTGGAAGTGATGCTGTGTTATGCACACCACACTTCCTGTGAAAGCAAATCATGTATTTGTTAAGGTATCTGTGGCACCACAGTCTTTCCCTGCCCTATAAACTGTATGTAAAATTGAGGGATGTGTTACTTGGGGGTTTTTTATTCTTAAAGATGTCAATTCATATCAAGAACCTTAGTTTTCCATTCAACTGTCAGCACTGTTTCCCTCTATTGGGCATAAGGGGTGGTTTTCCAGGGAGGATTCCAACATCAGAAAAGGCAGGGAAATATGGCTGCTAATATTTCTTGAACAATCATAACCCAAGTGTCATGCATATACTGTACAATTTCAGCTCTTTAATAAGCATTCTCGTCTCTTTCGTCAGAGACTTCAGCAAACGTCCTTTCTTCTCACTTTAAGCCCCTACTTCCCACTCATAGCAGATGACATTCCTACTCAAAGCAAAAATAGCAACCATCAAAAAGAGATGCTCTCTGTCTGCCTAACCACTGAGTGACAAACTCAACTACGCTCAACTTTAATCATTTCCACTTTCCCTCCATAACCCTTCCACTTCAATGGAAACCCTTTCACTGAATTTTGTATCTCAGTGCTTCTAAGAGGCTCAGAAATTCTGCTTCATCCCTTGTCTCCTGTTCTGTTCTTCCTGTTTACAAATCCTTTCTGTCCCACTGTAATTAGACCACCTCAATTTTTACTTCTCAAGTTTAGCAAAACTTGCATTGCCTCTCATTCTTCGCCTTATCTCTTGAAATCATTTTCTTTGTATCTGCCATCTCAATTCTGTCTTCATATTATACCTCAATAACACCTCCCTCTGGTTTCCCAGGACTACTGAGTTTTTCCTCCTGGGTCACCAACTGATGTTTTCTAAATTTAGCGAACATTTCCAACAGTTCTTGGCCACACCTTCTCCTTCTTGAGACATTTCATTCCTTCCACTTCCACAGAATCTAATTTTTTTTTCTTACTTGCTGATCACTTCCTTGTTATCTTTTCCTGTCTCTTCTTCTGCCCTTCCCTTCACATGCTGACATTTCTCAGAAATAAAACAGAGATCCTCTGTCCTCCCAAACATGTATATCTGTGGTTGAACTTACAGACTCAAACAACATCTTGACTATGTGGATGGACCACTTCCAGTTTCTCTAGCTGAGCTCCATTTCCTGAGCTACAGGCATGTTTAACAGAGCTGGCTCTCAAATAGCTCCCCTGGGAGATGTCACCCATACACCCCCAGTTCAGCCATGGAACCAGTTCTCCTCCACTATTACCTTTTGCTGAGATCCATCTACCCAGGCTCCCAAGTTAAATTCTGAAAACAGTCCTAATTTCTCCCCAACACTGTTACCCAGAGCCCATGAGCTACCAAGACTTGAAGACACTACGGTTTACCACTGCATGACATTGGCCCACTTTTCTCTTTCCTGTGTTATCATTCTGCCCGACATCAACATTACCATACACAAAAGGCTTCTTAACAATTTCCTGCCTTCTTTGTAAATAGCTCTGCACAGGGGAAAAAAAAATAAAAACAAATGCCCATTTCATTCTGAGATAGCTTCCCACTGATGCAGAACAAAAATCTGAGTATCTTCTAGTATTGTTCTTTGTTCTTTGTCTCTTGTTACTTCACATACTACTCAACCACAACTTCACTGTAAGCTGTGCCTCATTTTCTTTCACCTTGCACATAGATGGAATCTTCTTTCCCTTTTCCATTGACAAGTTTCTATTCACACATGATGTTTTAGACCAAATATTGCTTTACTTAATAAACCTTTATTGACTACTCCTAAGATAGAGTTTTATCTACCACTGTAATCCAAGCTTTAGCAGACAGGATCTAGCTAGGGAAAGATAAACATTCCATATATTTGAAAATGTGTTCATTGAATGGATAGAGTTCATTACAATGGTGCCTATGAGCAGACCAGGAGGCAATTCAGCCATTAGCAACCACAGGAAGCCACTGCCACTTCTGGTCTGGAGGTAAACAGGAAGCTGCCAGTTTGAGGATTTAGCAGTCATGTAACTCAGGCTAGAGGCATGCAGAGGACACAGCTAACTGCCTGAGAAGCTGCCGCAAGGAGAGACAGAAACATTCTGGCGTCTTTTTCTTCTGCAAATTCCCACAAATGTCTCCAATGCACTGAGTCCATCTGTCAATCCACTGACACAGAAGCCTGAAAAGCCAGAGCCTTTGAGGGTCAGCCTCAAGCAAGGAGGGGCAGAGAAAGACAAACTACAGACCTGAGGATAAACAGGACAAAAGCCAGCACACAAACTTTCAGAACATTCAATGCCACTCATTATTTGGTAAATTTCTCCTTCCATTTGAAATGGTGAGGTCCATGAGGGCAAGAAAGAGGGTTCAACTGGTTTGTCAGATTTTTCATCGTAAATAGCAACCTGATACTGCAAAATAGTTTAGCAATTAGTGGCAGGATGGACGAATACAGTTATATCATTGTTTGCATTTTTTAAAGGAATATTGACCCAGAGAGGCAAAGAGTACATAGTAAGGAAATGGTGAACTTAGGGGAGTTGAACCTGGTTTCTCTCATTCCATATTCTTGTTTCTATAGTTTCCTGATCTCACTATCTGCTGTTGGTATTATTTTGCTTTCTGATGCTATTTCTCAAAACATACTAATTTTAAAAAAGGAACGCCATTACTCATTCTATGCTGGATACAACACATAATGATATCATGATCTCTTTCATTCTTTTACTTACACATTCACACATTCAAATATTCTTATACTTCTCATAAGAGTGAATCAACCAAAAATGATAACAAAACCACTTTTGTTTATGATTACCAGAATATGAGACATTCTGCAAAGATGGTGAGTGAATTATTGCATCAGCACATTTTAAATGATACTAGCTGCCTAAGGTGCAGATATGGAGCTCTTGACATGAAGGAACTCATGCTGAAATTTCACAGGAACGGATCCGTACATTAATCCAGAGATAAGGCTGTGGAACTTTAGTGACCTCCAACTCATGCCTTGTTCATTTCTGTGGTTTCTGTATGTAACTGGGATGCCAACCCTTTCCACACTGGCTGACCTACTTGTATGCTGCAAACAAAATCCGTATTTGGAATAATTATATAATTGTTAAGCAAGGCAACAACAACAAAAGACAAAAGCAAAGACAAGATTTCTTAAATGTGACTCTATCATTACTTTTGAAAGTGTTAAGTTTTTAATATCTCTTCTGCCAAAATAAAAATGTAGAGCTTAACTCAAAGAGTTGTGCGTTTTGCATTATGCTAGATTTGTAATGAAATCTGATTTATTTTACTAATATGATAGATTTTCATACAGGTTATAGAATATTTAGACACTCCTAGAATGTATTGGAAATTTGAAAAAAATAATCTGTGAGAAATACATAAAATGGTAAATTAGGAAAATTAAGTATAGAGTTGTCTGTTAAGGAAAGTTGATATTTAACTTAATTTTAAAATCTATATATAACAGAATCTTCAAATAGTTCATGAATATTATGGAAAAACAATGCATGATTTCCAAATCTTGCAACAAAATAAGTTTATTTTTTAATTCTATTTTCCAATAACTGTCTAAAGTTCCCTCATATAAACAATTGAACTGACAGTTTGATTCCTGGCTGGGTTTATATTTAATAGTCAATGCTTGAATTGTTTCTTTAGGATAGAAAAAAAAATTCTGTGATGATTTTTTAAAATTTCATTTCATTTTATGACAGAGTTTCATAGGCTCTGGTTATTCTCCCGACCCTTCCCCATGCCCTCTCCCTATGGTGCATTCCTCCACTTTGTTGCAGTATTACAGTCCAAATCCAGTCATGATTCCTTCATTGCAAGCATATACCATGCATAGAGTCCAGCATCTTATTGTCCAGATCAATTTAACAGTTTCTTGGGGAAACCATCTCTGGTCTGAAAGCAGAGCTGGCAGAATATCATCCCATCCAATGAAAAGCCACAACATAACATCAACAACAATTTACAACACTATGGAGTTAATTGACATGGTATTGAGTGACCAATATGTTAGAAAATCCAAGTTCTTAATCACATCCTGTGACAACTTCACTGACATTTCAATTTTAGTTTATACACAACCAGCTGCTATACACCTTAAAAAGGCTATAGGGTACTATTCAGCTATCTCGTATCTATTTTCAGTTTTATATTTAGCAGTTTATAGTATTGAAGCATAATTTTTACTGAACTTGGTGAATTTTAGGATAGTTCAAACTGGCTTATAACTCTAACAAGGCACATGTCAACAGCTGAGGTGCAGAACAGTTTTAGGAGGGGTGTGCAGAGAAATCTTCAATACCATAATGAGGAGTAACTAATCTTTGTGTCCTACCCAGTAAGGTATATGTGGATCCACGCTGACCGTTTCCTGTCTGGTTCTAAGCTTTCCTCATTGTTCTCTATCTAATTTTTTTGTGGGTGGGTGGGGGGGCTCCGGATCAACCCTGATGGTCATTGCAAGAGAGGGTGGGGATCCAAAGTTGGAAATAAGATCAGAGAAAGTTCCCCTCTCGAATGATCTTAACCACTCTTCATAACTCTGCTACCAGAGAGGTTCTTTATTTCATCATTAAATATTTTCAGGGGAAACTGTTAAAGTGTAGAGAATGTTTTCTTTAAAACAAGGTTAATTTTTATATGTACACACTTGGGAAGCAGCTTTCTGATAGGTAAGGTGGAGGAATATGTGAGTACCTGCATTTTTCTCCCCCCATCGTGATAATCCAACAATGTTTATCTGCGTCATGTTCTAGTCAGTCAGGCGTCAGAACCAGTGGTTCTAAACTTTGGCTGCACCTTGGTCTGTGCCCTGACCCTGATTCGATTAAACTATCTTCAGGTAAGGGCCAGGCGTGACTCTTTTAATATTACCCACATGAAACTTATCTACAGCCAAGGTTCCACTTTTATGGAATTTGAGTTAACTTAGCTGGCTAGGCTATCCCATAAGCTATCACGTTCTAGTCCGAAAGCCTTGGTTAGTCTTTGATGCTAAGTAAATGAATAGTATGGGCCTACTAAGGCATTTATTCTACTTCTTCAATCTCTTCAAGTCATGTGACTTTCTTAACTAATTATTGATTTCTAAGCATCTTTCTAGCTTAGGGATACAGTTCCCAGAACACTGAACCTTCTACACATCCCTGATCCATGTGGCGCCACCCATCACATCTCTCTAAGGCATAAAAGGATCGATATCTTATTAAGGCACAAAATTAAGAATTACTAACTTTTAATCAGGCAAACTTCAAATCAATATCAAGAAGTAGCAATGACAGCTGCACTAGAATTTAACCCTAAGAGGCATTAAAAGTGGAAAATGATGACTGTGTGGAATTAAAACAGAAAGTGTTAAGAAAATAAATATAAGTGGCAAGCACACAGACTAAAATGAAACACATATACTTTAATTCAAAGCGTGTGCCATGTAGCTATGAATGGGAAGAGAGTATAGACATGAAAAGTCATAGGAAAACTGATTGAGAGTCTGTTCTAAAATTCTTTTAATAAAATGGCAAGGCATTTTCTTTGTAAAATTTAAAAAGGTATGGTGTTAATTAAAAGGATGATTTTTCTAAAAAAAAATTATTTTATTGCCTTTGTGGAAGACACAGCAGGATAAGACAATACCAAATTGTTTGGAAGGAAGTATTGCAAAAGACAATTGTGTTAGAAAATGAAACAGGGGTCACCAAACCATGAGATGAAGCCAAGAGAGCTGTTTTGCTACTACCGAAGCCTAACGAGGAATAATGATTTAGCCAGTAGAATACCATGTATGGTAGTGTCCCAAAGCAACCTGGACAGCACATGTCACATCGTCTGGAAAATAAACTGTTGGCAGCATCCTCCTTCCATCACCTGTGTTTCCCCCAAACACAGCTTCCCCTGGGGACTGTCACCATGTCCTGAAACATGGTCACAAACTGTCACACGTCCCCAAGGTCTCCAAGGCTGGGTAGCAGGCTTTCCTGACAAAGTCCCATACAATTTGGCAATCTAAACCCACACAATTTGGCAATCTCGATGTCAGTCTGTGTACCAGCTGAAAAGATTCCTCTTTCGACTTGTCCCCAAAAGAGGGAAAGCAAGAAGGATAAGAGGTCATGAAGCTGCCTTTCCTCTTGTCAAGCTGTGATGAATCAGTTACCTCAAGCTTGTTCCTTAGTCCATACTGTGTGCTGTTACGGCACATGAACCCGGCCAAGGTGTGTGACAGTCATGGAACCACACACTGGCCATTCAAGCAGGAGGAGAAGGCTATTTCTTTTCTCAAGCAAAACCAGGCAGATACTTAACCCTGCAGTCATGGGCTGCTTTCAAACATCTATGGATCCCCAGGGAGCTTGCAATGCTTTGTGGTGTTTATAGAAACTTCTTCCAAACAGCAGCAGCAACTAACATAAATAGCTAGGACAATTTATGTCAAAAAAAAGGAAATTTGTTGAAAAGCATAAAGCAAATTTATACATTTAAAATTATATTTATTCACATGTATCAAAAAAATCTAAGCATGCATAGCACAATCACTAGACATTTACCTAGGAGGAAAGGAGAGGAGGGAAGAATGACAAACCTACTTTAAGTACCACATTCCTGCAGTGTTTGGGTATTTGACAAAAAATAAATATGATATTTATTTAATCAAACAAAAATAAACACTAAATTAAAACTCCTTAGGTTCTTTCTGGACAAGACATAGTTTTGAAACTTAAGTTTCCCAAGAGAATGGGCAAAAGAGTTCTTTGGTAATGAATGGCCAAAATGTTTTGACTCATGTCTGTGTACTGTTCAGCTGATGATGCAAGCTGATAAGAATGAGATGACTTATACACCAAACTTCTTCATTCTTTTCATCAGTTGAGTGCCTGTCTCAGTTCTTCCAGCTAGGGCAAAATGTGGTATTTAGTTTAGTTGTGTAGGTCTCAACTTGTCATACCACAGAGAAATCTAGTCTGTTTCCTAAAGGTTATTCCCACGTCCCATATTTAGGTTTTCAAACATGCCATCTTGTACATTACATGGCTAAGGTGTTTGAATCAGGCATTCCTTGTGATTGGCTTCTAAGTGACAGGGACCCTTCTACTCCTGATTACAGCAAGCTCATATTTCCTGCCCATTCTAATAGCTTTTAAATGAAAAAAAAAAGTAGATTATTTGAAATTTAACACAAAAAAGTAATATTTTTTGTACTAAGATGCTGCCCTGGGTGCTCTCATTTTATGATGTTTTCTGTTCTATGATGGCCAGGTTGGATAATGGATGCAAATAAGACAGCATTCATAAAATTGTTAAGAATGATCAAATTAATGCATCCATTAAGGCAGTAATATCATTATTGACCATTCCTTTAACAATGGAAAAGGAAAAACACTTTTGAAACTGAAATAAAAAAAAAAAACAACTTAGCCTAAATTATCTCCATGTCCTTTCTCCCAGTTATTGTGGTCTGGGTTATCTTATTGTATCATCTATCAGTTGTACCATTTGGCTAAGTGATTTCCTTGGAATATAGCAATTTACTCCGGCAAGGTTAGCTAGTGTCTCCAGGTAATACTAATATATAATTCAGCCCAAACAATGTGTATGCTGGTCCTTCAGGCTCCTAGGTAGCCTCCTGAATACATCAGCTTAATTAGGATTATGCTGGAATTTTGTGATAGACAAATGAGAACAATGCATAGTAAGCTTATAACGGACTTTTGTTAGTGAATGCAAAAGTGAAAGTTTGTTCAGTAAATCAAATTTTCTTTCTAAGCAAAAAAAAAAAGCATCATCGGCAAGATATTTATGTTCATGAATGCTGTGTACTTTACAGCTGTCTGAACTGTTGCATGAAATCGACTAAATGGAGTAGAAAACGAGGAAGAAGTCCTGTTATAAAAGATGTGTCTTTAGCTACAAACCCAATAAGGGGACATTGTATCTTTTGTATGTGGAAGTGACTTAATATTTTCTGGCATTCTATACACTGTAATAGTCTTTTCAAACAAAGGGTATAGGACAAGTGAAGAGGAAAAAATGTTTCAAAGTCTTTTATGTAAATTAAAGGAAGAGAGAGAAGGGAGGTAAGAAAAAGAAAAGTGAGAATACGGAGAGGAGAGGAGAGGAGAGGAGAGGAGAGGAGAGGAGAGGAGAGGAGAGGAGAGGAGAGGAGAGGAGATCTTCTATCTGCTGGCTCACTCCCTAATCCTCACAACAGAGTCGGTCTGGGTTGAAGCCAGGAACGTTGAACTCAACCCAGGTCACCTACATGGGTGGCAGAGACCCAAGTACCAGATGTGTCACTTGCTTCCTCCCAGGGTCTACATCATCAGGAAGCTAGGATTTGGAGCGGACCTGGGACTACACCCTACACACTCTGATTCAGTCATCCCAAGCAGCAGCTCTTAACTACTGTATCAAATGCTCACCTCAAGAATCACTTCTAAGAAGGTAATAGTAAGTAAACTACAGACATTTTTTTTTTTACTTATTAAAACATCATGCTTAAATGATTCCCATACCTTTTACACAGCAATGACCAATATCTCCTTGAATACTGATTAAATTCAATTAACATTCTTTGTAAGTCTAAAGAGAATATATATCACAGTCCAAGAGTAACACAAAGGGCTCTCAATAGAGTTAGAAAAAAAATTAACTAGATTATATAAATTGGGAGTTTGGAGGAAGAAAAGTCAGTTGAAATGATAGGACAGAGGCATGTTCACACACCTTCAAGTTCTGATCATTGGTAAATGTGAAGAGAAATATTTTTTGACATTCACATAATTTCAAAACAAGATAGGTCTCCATGTTTCAAAGTCTCCTAACACTGTATTCCAGAACTTCATAACCAACACCCCATTTTTTTACATGTACTTTTGAACCTTTCACTTAATCTTCATCTTTCCAAGAAAACTGGATCCTCAACTATTTCTTTGCATCACTGCTTATCCAACATCTAACATGCAACCAGGACACAATGGATAGTCAAACCTAAAATACTGCATTCGCGAAAGAATCTATGACCCAATTCATCAGTCATATTTGCTCCCCTTGCTTATAATGGGTGGATAATCCACAGACAAATTTTAACCAGAAGAAAAGGTAAAGGCAAACAACTTTTGTGGACCTCAATCTTCCTGCAACTGCTCTGAATATTTTACTCCTGGTAACCATCCAGTAAAATAAGTATTCAAATTACCTTTACAAATGAAGAATAGACTCACGTGGACTTAAAGATTCATGCAAGCACTCACTTTTAGTAAGAAACAGCAGTAGGGTTGTCCTGAACTTACATAAACTCTGTGTTTTCTTAGGATTTTCTATAAAATGATGCAGTCACATTTGTAACCATATTAAATGAACATTTGCATAATTTAATTTAGAATGACCTGTTTTATATCAGAGGAAAGCTAGTTCTAGAAATTATGGCAAATGGAATAAAACAAAAACTGGAGAAAATCAAACTGAAGCAACTCCCTTAGTGTTGAAATTTTTATGAAATTATCCTGTCCATGATACATACTGTGTAAGAGTAGAGTTTCTAGTAAAAAGCTAAGTATTCTTCTGGAACCTAAAATGTAATTTTTGGAACTAAAATCTATTTTAACTAAATAACAATTCATCCCTAACGTTAGGATTATCAATGTGTTTATAGAGTTTCCCTTTCCAAAATCCTGCCTTGAGTTCAGAAAAGTTCTAATTAGGTAATTATTTTCCACAGGCCTAAACTGCTTTCAGTGGTTTGGGACTGGATTCAGTGCCCTTTCTACTTCTGCCCAGTTGCAGAGATCAGCATTTCCTGTCACCATGTACTCACTGGAACACTGATGGGGCTCTGAGAAAAGAATTAGAAACAGGGCACATTTAGCCACTGCCTGATCTAAAACCCCAGATATTGGCTTCTCTCTGTCAAGGTAACGGAGCTTAGGTCAGCAGGAATGGATAAACGAGTCTCATGTGGGCCTCTTATTCTGAGTTCAGTCTACAGTCCTCTCAAACAACACCTATGTAGTTCTGTATATGAAAGCCATGTAGGTACCAGGAATAAAGTAAAGAAAACTTCAGATAATGATGTCTCTTTGTCTTTGGTGGATTTGTATTCCAACTAGGGAAGATGACATGATTACAGGATAATTGCAAAATTTTAATAAGGATTGTTATATGATGAAGCATGTCCTTCTTAATTGGTATGTTGAAGTCTTAGTGCTTTATTGCTGAGAATTTGACTCTTGAGTCATTCTCCACTTGGTGACCAGGGAATTTTCTGATAAAGATCTCACTAGCTGATTTCACCTTACAGGAATATCATGGACTATATTTATACAAAGACAGTTGTGATGTCACTAACCCAAATAATCTTCAGAAGCCACAATCAAACATGCAATCTGTCCTTGACTGAACTGTCACTGTGGAATACAGGACCATCTTTGAAACCAAGGCTCTTAAAAGAGGGAGTTCAGTTCAAATGAGGTCATCAGTGCACCCTTACGGCAAGCATCAGTGTAAGGAAAGGAAATGAAGACCCAGACCTGCATAGAAGGAAAAGCTTGCACAGGCCTAGGAAGAAGACAGTCCTCTATAAGGCAGGAGAGGCTTCAGAAGAAAACATCCCGATGACATCTTGACTGCCAGGAGTACAAGGAAACCCACTTCCGACAAGCGAGTTGTCAGTCTGTGGGACTCAGCACATGCATACACGGACGTGGACAGACAGGGACAAACCAGTGTAGGAAGGATTTGTGTAGGACCGTGTATGGAAGCGTGGTCCAAGGAAGAGGCAAAGGGATGCTTTTCCAAGAGAGCAGAAAACTCAGCGACATAAATTCATTCACCAGGACTAGCGTCCAACCACTTTGAACCTTTGTGGTTCTCTCATCTTAGAGATAAATACATTTCTAATAACACACTGCTTTGCTCATATTGGATGACTATCATTAATATTCAAGATAACATGTTAAATAGTAAAAGGGCTACACTGGTGTCCACAAAAATATATTATATACCACATACACGGTCAAATCCTGATCCACAGCTATATAAAACTGTGGATATAAGCAAAACACCATCAGATCACTATAAATACAATGGGAACAGTACATGCAAAGTGAAAAAGGCATAAATCAAGCTTGAGTTCATTGGTATTCCTCTCATCCAAATTATACATACTTGTTATCAAAAGCTTTAAGAATTTCTGAGTCAAGCTTATGCATAAATTCATGATCTTATGTTACTGTAGGTTTTAAGTGTATGGGTTCAGAGATACATAAAATCTATTGAAAATATTCTTTTCTCTATTTTTAAGTTCATTTTAAAATAAACTTACAGATCCAGGAAAAAAAAAAAACCTCAACATTGCCTGCATCTGTTTCCATTTGGGATTTTCAGAAAATGTTTAAAAGCTGCTTTTAAGTCAATAATTTCCAGCCTGGGAATCGTGAGTAGCTCAGAACGGTGGACTGCTCATCTAACCAATAAGCATGTGTGAATGAATATTTCATGACCGTTCCTGTAATCCTTTGCCCAGCAACAAGCAACCGTGCCCATCCCCATTTTCCTGCAGTGCTCACCCCTTCCCTCAGAAAAGAGAAGGGCGTTTGAATGCCAGTTGCCTTACCACATCAAGTTGTACGTCATCCTTTAACACGCTTGTTAGTTTTTATCTTTTACTATTTTGTTCTACACCGGGCTGGTACATTTTCTTTCAGCGTTAAAAGAGAATACCGCAAGTACTTACCTAAAAAAAAAACAAAACAAAGGAGAGGACGGGTTAAAGCAAATTCATGGACACACTTAATTACTTGCAAAGCAGTGAGGTGGGAATAAAAACCTCTATAGCACCCAAAGGCACCGAAGCATGCAACAATTAAGCAAGGAAAGAGAACCAAGCAACACACTGAGAAGGCACACATTTTTCTTAAACAAAGGGGTATGCTTTAAATATTCTTAAAAAATGAATAGGTGAAGGAAAATTTTCCTTTTCAGTTTTGCAAGCAAGTTGCATTGTCACAGAGTGTATGCTGGCAAGATGAATTTATTATCTTTTCCAATACTTTATCAGGTTTTGTTAACTGCCTAGAATAGCATTTTCCTAAGCTAAAACACCTCAATTTTAGACCAGATATTTCCTATAACTCAGAGCTTCTGAGATGTGTCTCCCACGAACATGATGAAGAATGAGAAGGGGAAACAAAAGCCTTGCTAACCATGATCTTTCTGGCAGTGAAGGCATGGGCCCCTTAAGCAGGAGATGTTACAGTGTCAGCATGAGTCCACTTTCAGTGACTTGGGAACAACTATTACAGATGACATCAAAGCTAACATATGTGACATAAGTAGACACAGCATGTAGCAGAGAAAAGTAGCTTTCACCCACATTTAGGAAAAGTCTGTTTAAATCAGAAATGGCAGATCCCTGTGTGTCAGCTGTGTATGGGTTTGATGCCTTTGAAAGTGTGTTGATCACAGAAAGTTCTCTACATACGCAGCAACTGGCCTTGTTATCACTGTAGTGAGTGACAGTCCAAGGACAGGGGGCTGAAGGCACAGGACATACCAAGTGAGGAAACCATCAGTTACCAAAAGCTAAGAAAAGTTCCTGTAAAAAATATGTTTTCTCACTCCAGCTTTGAAATCTAAGAGCCAAACAAAAGAATCACAAGAGAAAATGGCAGGTTAGGAAGAGGAGCAGAAGTTCCATTTATAGAGAAGTGAGACCATCTACATGTGGAAGGCAGTGCCAAGTACAACTATGCAACCCGGTGCTGCCTGGAAACACCAGTGAAAAGGGCAGACAACAAGGGGGTGCTGGTTCCTTAGCCACCAGAGCATCACACCAGCTGGGTCCTAGCGTAGACACCCTCATTCCACGGTCAACCCAAACCTGCTGAATTAGCATCTCTCCAGGGGAGAGTTCAGCATTGCCTTCCATTGCCATCGGGGCATCATCCGGCAACCTAGTTTTAACATCCCACTCCTAAAGATTTTTGCCTTGTCAGAGACCATTGCCCAAGGAGGTTAAGCTATGTGATGAGTTCAGAATTGAATGAAAATATCAAGGATGAAGATAAGCAATATGTGTTCCTCTTACTTAACATTTCCAGACCTACATATTGCTAATGATTTTTTTTTAATCACATAGAAGCCTGGATTTTAACTGGTTGGTAACGTCAACCAATGCTGTTTTCTGTTTCCAAACTACTTCTTGGTGATGTTTGTGTTCCTACCTAAAGAGGGCGCTATCTTCTTGTAAGTTCATTCCATGGCGAGCAGTTGACCACAGCAGTCAATATAACCACATTAGATCATCGGTAAATTTAGCCTTTAGTAACAATTTTTGAATACCACAGAGCATATTAGCTAAATATCTTTAATGCACACTCTTATGAGCCTTGGTTGAATAACTTCCAGCATCTCATTAATATCACATAGTTGGAGCTTGAGCTACTTTTATTTGAATAATGCAGAATGAAAAAATAATTTCTTCTTCTTTTTTTAAGAAAATGAGCTGGGCCCGGCACGGTGGCACAAGTGGTTAAGGTCCTCGCCTTGCACGCCCGGGATCCCATATGGGCACCGGTTCTAATCCCGGCAGCCCCGCTTCCCTTCCAGCTCCCTGCCTGTGGCCTGGGAAAGCAGTCGAGGACGGCCCAAAGCTTTGGGAACCTGCACCCGTGTGGGAGACCCGGAAGAGGCTCCTGGCTTCGGACCGGCATAGCGTCGGCCGTTGCGCTCACTTGGGGAGTGAATCATCGGACGGAAGATCTTCCTCTCTGTCTCTCCTCTCTGTATATCCGCCTTTCCAATAAAAAAAATTTAAAAAAAAATTTAAAAAATTATCAGATGCACATTTAAAAAAATGAGCTGATTATATCCCAATATTCCTTTGATTTAGACATTTAGAGACATTCATTTTACATCCAAGATATTTTGTATACCTCACAGTGAGGTTCTATTTGAAAAAATAGTCCTGGTATCAGCCAACAGTGAATTTATATTAATATTTATACTCCTCAGAATCTCAATGGAAATACCTTTATGCATTTTATGTGCAAGTTAACCAGCACTGCCATTTGAGGAGATTTTTCTGGTTGCCTGCCATGACATCCAGCCTTCACGCTGCCTTTCTCACGTCAGTGGGCTGAGAAAATGAAATCAAAGACAGAAAAAGGATGATCGGGGCTGGAAGACGTGGGGCAAAGACTGTGGGGAAGAAGGCAGTTACCATGATTTTTATAACATCTCACAGATCCCAGAGCATTAAAAATGGAGTAGAGATGAAATATTGACTGACCCAGGGCACAGAGCAGCACAAAGCAGCACAAATAGCTTAAAAGGCTCTGTAAATCCTACGAATCATTGTCCAACGCTCATCCCACGACACTCCTTCAAATCACCCTGCTCATTTCCTTTTCCCTTCCAGAACGCACGAGTGATAACAGCTACAAAATGCATCATGAAAGGATGATGGCAAAAAAAGGCTTTAAGAACTTAAAGCGACCAGCACTTTTTGTTCCATGGCCTCCGTCTTGTAGGATAGGAAATACTGTCATGTTAGGGCCTGGTGCAGTAGCCTAGTGGCTAAAGCTCTCACCTTGCAAGCACCAGGATCCCATCTGTGTGTTGGTTCTAATCCCAGTGGCCCCATTCCCATCCAGCTCCCTGCCTGTGGCCTGAAAAAGCAATCAAGGACGGCCCAAAGCCTTAGGACCCTGCACCAACATGGGAGACCCAGAAGAGTATCCAGGCTCTTGGCTTCAGATCAGCTCAGCTCCAGCCATTGCAGTCGCTTGGGAAGTAAATCAACAGACGGAAGATCTTCCTCTCTGTTCTCTTCTCTGTATATCCAACTTTCCAATAAAAATAAATAAATCTTTAAAAACTGGTATGATATATATATATATATATATATATATATATATACATACAGACACATATAATACATAGGGATAGAATATAAATATCCTCCCAGAAGCAAAGAGAATGGAAGAGCTTTTTTAAAAAAAAGTTTTACCCATTATTATTAGAAATGCATATTTACAGAGAGGAGAGACAGAAAGAGTGTCCATCTGCTGGCTCACCCCCCAAGTGGCTGCAACCACCAGAGCTGAGCCAATCTGATGCCAGGGTTTTTTCCTGGGTCTCTCATGCAGGTGCAGTGTCACAAAGCTTTGGGCTGTCCTTCATTGCTTTCCCAGGCCACAGGCAGGGATCTGGAAGGGAATGGAGTAGCCAGGACATGAACTGAAGCCCATATGGGATCCCGGCTCATACAAGGTGAGGATTTAGCCACTAGGCTACTGCACTGGGCCCGAGATTTTTTTTTTTTAAGATAAATCAGATTGTTAAATTCTCAACTCTGTATTAGAAAGTATGCTTTATAGCAATCAAACTAAGCAGGTCCTGTTTCACCAGTTTGAGAACTTACGTAAATAAAGATCTAGATGAGGCAAATATGTCCCTTTACTGAAATGTTCAGGGACATTATTCCTTAAAATCACACCCAATATACAAATGCCTGGAGGCCAAGTTTGCACGGTATTCTTTATATGCAAAGATTGATTTTGTGCAGAACGCAGGACGAGGGAGAGCTGCAAAATTGGAGGAAAGATTTGCCACAAGCAATCCAGCTCCTGCACCAAGATGGTTTTGATACACTGAAAATCATTTCCCCCAAGGCAACAATCCATTTCACTTGCTGACATCACTGTTGAACAGCTTGCTTGGCAAGTAGCTTTCTCATTAGCTTTTAAAAGACATCCTCTCATCGCTGTCCATCTCCTGCAAATGCAAGAGTGTAACCTTTCCATCACCTTGACTTTTAATTTCCCCTTCAAGATAGAAATTTTATGAATTGATTTGACAGGTCGTGTAAGTCTCCCCACACTATTCATAAAACTCGTCTTCCAATGTTCTTTGAAATGAAGATTGTAAACCAGTCCCATGGCATCGCAGTCATAACCATCTAAAAACCTAAGGTGGAGACGGATGGCTGGGTCTCACTGGCCAGTTACTATGTCACAGAGGTATTTAAAATTGCTTTAGATTGAATACTACCAGTAATGGCTTTAGAGGAAAGAAACTGCAAAACACGACCTAAAGCAGATTATGCAAAACAGATTCCTAGATTGCTTTCTTCCTCAGCTGCTCCTTTAATCCCGTAAAGTCAGAAAAAAAGCTCACAGCTCTGTTGGTAGTTACCGCTAGCTGGAATCAGTCATCGCTCCCTCTTCTGTCTCTCTGTCACACACACACACTCACACACACACACACACACACACACACACACACACACACACACACACATTCATACAAAACATACAGAAAGAAAATGAAAGTGAGCAAGAAGAAAGCCTCACGTATGACATCTACTGAATAAAAGACTGTTCTAGGACTTTATATTTCAAATGAACTAGCTCAATCAAATGAATTTCTTTGTTTCATGTAGAGTAATGCCTCTAAATTCAATAGCTATTTCCATTCAAATCTTCAACCCTTAATTTCTAAGTACCAGATCAGAGACATCATAAAACTCACCATGGAAGTTTCTGAATGGTGATATATATATATATATAATTTATTGATACAGATATCATATATACAAGCATTCCTATTTAAAGCCTGCAATTAATTGTGCTATTTAGAATACTGCAGCCAATGCCATGTCAGTCCATCTAAACCTGTTTGCTGTGGAGAAGATCAAGAAGATGAGTTAAAAATCTCTATATAGGAGCAGGTTTTGTGATGCAGAGAGTTAAACCACAGCTTGAGAAAATATTGTATCCCATTACCTTGAATGCCAATTGGAGTCCTGGCTATTCTACTTCTAGTCCAGCTCCCTGCTAATGTGCACAAGAGGGCAGAGGCTAATGGCTCAGGCGCTTGGGTCCCTGATACCCATGTGGTGGACTCAGATGGAATTCCAGGCTCCTGGCTTTGCCATGGCCCAGCCACTGGAAAATCGATCTTTCTCTCTCTCTGCCCTACTCTGTCACTCCACTTTTCAACTAAGTAAAAAAGAAATAAATCTTAAAATAAAATACCATTTTAAAAAAGAAACCAGATTTTTTTTTTTGTTTGTTTTTCATGGAGAATTTCTGCCTTGTTTTGGCTGCCTTCCCATAAAAGCCTTGTAGGATCTTGGCACCAGTAGGAACAGCTCTATACTAGTGATTTTTCAGCTTCCGGATTTCCAGATGTTATTACTCCTGACATCGAATCAGCATTGATTTCAGATGTGTTTTAGAAATCTGTGACATGAGCACTCATCCAAGCTGTCATCATCACCCTCCATCATTCTGAAGCAATAAGGCCAGGCTGAAAGAACGGCATAGACCATGAAGGATACCTTAAAATGAACCGTTAGAAGCAAATGACCGAGGAAATTTGCCAAGTCCCTCATCACTCAACATGTCATTGCAACTGGGACAAGAAGAGTTGGTTCTGCTGAATAAAAAATGGACCAATGGTGCCATAATTGTTCCTTTGACAGTTTCCAGTTAAAGCTGAGCTTAGTATTTACAGACAAGCCAGGATGTATTATGGGTACTGCAATCACCTTTACCTTGGTTTTGCTCCAAGGGTTGGTCTTGACTAAGAATTTTAAAGATAACACAGAAGGGCATGTCCCTAACAAAGCTGAGCACAGTGTGTATATATTTTTTAAAGCACCATACTACAGGCAATCAGGGTGGCAGGATGTTAGTAAGAATGATCTACTGCTGTATTCAAATATTTTTGATTCCTGAATTCCTGCTTGTATTTTATTTCTTCTAAGTTCCTTTATTACTGCATATCTATTTACTTTAAGTTCAGATACATTATAGCACATACTTTACCTGGAGTATTTCTCTTCTCCCTCTCCCCCCAAAAAACAGAAGCTATTTTTGCCTGCTTAACTTCAAGGTAATCTCCAGAATTATTAATTTAGCCACTAAGTTTATAGCTCTCTTGTTTCGGGACCCCGAGCAGGGTTTGTCATTAACTATCTCTGTGATATCAGGTAATCCTTGGACTAATGAATTTGAGCAACACTGTATGTCACTCATCAGTGAAGCAAAGTGAAACATGTGACTGATTCATCCCATTAGTAATCCATATGAGAGCAATATGAGCTGACATAGGATACCAACCATACTGGCTTCAAGAATTACAATTCATTTAAAAAAATTAAGAAAAAATATCTTCTAATATATTAAGCCATGGAGATTCAGGATTACTATAACAATTAACCTAGCCTATCTTGACTTGTATTATGGGAAAATAATATAACAAGATAGTAATTACTGAAGTCATAGAGAGTTTTGCTGAAAATATGTTAATAATACAAAGTAGTAAGTTCAAAAACGAAAAACAACTGAGGGTTTACTTCACTATATCCAAGAAGAGGAGCAAGGTGTACTTGTTTATTCCCACTAGAAAGGGGTTTCCAATTTTCCATGGTAATATAACTTGCTTAACAAGGGGAAATAAACTTGAACCAGTATAATCCTGGACTGTATGAATGAGAAAATATAAAACCTTGCTGAAACAATACAACATCTCATTCTTTGATGGAAGAGGATAAAACAAAGAAAGCAAGTAAAGGATGAGGCCTATGGAGTTTCTTTCTTTCTCTGCATGTCTATATTAGAGGACATAACTCCATCACTTCCAAATAGCTTGCATTTGTGAACTGAATTTCAAACCAGAGGCCCCAGCGTGATGGCCCTGTAGCTATAATCTCGCCTTGCATGCGCCAGGGTCTCATAGAGGCACTGGTTCATGTCCCAGCTGCTCCATTTCCCATCTAGCTCCGTGTTTGTGGCCTGAGAAAGCAGTAGAGGACAGCCCAAGACCTTGGGACCCTGCACCTGTGTAGGAGACCTGGAAGAAGTTCCCGGCGCCTGCCTTTGGATCAGCTCAGCTCTGGCAGATGTGGCCACTGGGGAATGAACCAGCAGATGGATACAGAGAGCAGATGGCAATATGTCTCTCCTCTCTGTAATTTTGACTTTCCAATAAAAATAATAAACCTCTTTTTTAAAAAAAATAAAAAAAAAAACTAGAACTTTAGAATATGGGTCATGGGCTTCTAAATGGATTTGTGTTTAATGGTTTGTAAAGTGGCTAAACAAGCTGGTAAAACTTGGGTACATGTACCCTTTCCAGGGCACAAGTTATATAACTTTACTCAGTAGCTCAAATGGATATCTAACATAAATTTAATTAGCATAGTTAAACTTTAGTCCTACTTACAAAGAGTTATGAAGCCTAATCTAAGTTATCAACTTTTTGAGGCCATTCTGCAATTGTACTAAGGCTAAAATTTTGTAGTCTTACTCTTACCCTCAAGTCAATGTAACCTACAGTAAGAATTTTTACAACTACCACCTAACCTTGCAAAGCAGGAAACAAAAACTTAAATCCTAGCCAAGAGGTTAGAAGTGATTTCAAATGGTTTAGAGAAAATACAGGCAAGGGTTGTCAGTATTTAATTCAATCTCTATGATCTACTCCCTTTTTCCTTTCCTTTTTTTACGATTTTGATTTTTACTTATCTGAAGGGTAGAGTTAGAGAGAGATAGACATAAAGAGAGATTTTCCATCTACTGGTTTACTTCCCAAAAGAATACAACAAGTTTGGGCTTGGTGAAGCTGAAGTTAAGAGCCGCGAGTTCCACCTGCTTCTCTTACATGAATGCAGGGGCCAAAGGATTTGAGCCATCTTTTTTTGTTTTCCTAGGGGCACCAGCAGGGAGCTGGATGAGAAGTGGAGCAGCTGGGGCTAGAACCACATGCCCATATGAGATGGCGGCATTGAAGGTGATGGCTTAACTTGTTATTCCACAATGATGGTCCATTTTTCCTCCTTTCTAAGAAAACTAGTGAAGAAAGGTTGGCTTCATCTCCCACACAGTTCTCCTTCAGACCTTTTTGTACTCTTTAAAGCAGAATCTTAGATTTCCAGACCCAGTTATTATGGAGCTCATGTTAGCTGATCGTTCTATGTCCTCAACTTCTCATGATGCTCCAGGAATGGCCCAAGATAAAAGAGAGTGCAGATGGCAGGCTAACCATTTAGAAATATCCTTTTCATCACATTTCTAGTTGTTCCCATATTCTAAAAATTATGGATCATAAAGTTAAGTAATGAATGTGCAAACAACCAAGTCCACGTATTCCTAAGACTTCACCAATCAAACCATCACAGACCCAGAGCCAGGTCCTCAAGCACACGTGGCAGACCACAGAATAGAAGAAAAAATGAGAAGCCAAGTTTCTTCTCATTACCCTCCTTCCTTGAAGACAAAAACGGTAGCATTAAAGTTTAACAGTGTGCTAACTCTGGTTAAATGAAATGGCTTAAAATAAAGAACCCAGAAGTGGAAATTCAAAACCAAACAGACAAAAGCCTGATCTTAAATGATGTGGCAGAATGCAACTGGAATATGACACCGGGCCTTTGGGGAGATTTGAAAACCCTGTAATTCTCTAACTGGAGGATGGTTGCATAGAGATGTCATTTGAAGGAAATTCATGAAGCTGTGCATTTACATTTGAGTTCTCTTTTCTATAGATCATCCAGCTCCATAACACATTTGTCTTTAATGCAGGCTAACTATCTTTAGTAAGCTCAATGAACACCTTGGTAGCACATAATTTGCAAAACCTGGAAAACTTTCACTTTTGGATCCTGTACTGAATATGCTCAAATTTACTCCTGTAGGAGTTATTATATTCTCTTCTGGAAGTTTTTCATGATGCAGAGACAAGCAATGGAACCTTCTTTGGTTGGTAAATTCATGAGCAAGATCATTGTACTAAAGGTTATGTCTACGTAGCACTGCATTTGCCTTTACTATGGTTTGGGATTATGTAGTTTGGGAAATTGCATTGCATATGGCCAAATATCCATTGCCCTCAGCTCTTAGAATTTGATATATTAATTTCATCATAGCATAAAAAGAGAACTTTTCTTTTTCTAAATTAGTTAATTTTATTATTTCATGATGTCATTTCATAGACCCTGGGATTTCACTCCCTCTCTCCGCAAAGTGCCTCCCCTATGTTATTATAATAGTATAGTCCTTCATAAACAGAAATAATCTCATCATTTGGTTATTTAAGTGTATCCTGACACTGTAGATACAGACAGAGGGTCCAGCATCCGACTGTGGAAATACATTTAACAGTTTCATTGGAGTCCATCTTTGATTTGGAATTAGAGATACATACTGCATTTTATCCTCACATCTGGATATTCAGGAAGAAGTTTTCTTATTTTTTTTAGGATTTATTTATTCTATTGGAAAGTCATATGTACAGAGAGAAGGAGAGATAGAGGGAAATATCTTCCATCTGCTGATTCACTCCCCAAGTAGCTGCAACAGCCAGTGCTGAGCTGATCTGAAGGCAGGAGCCAGGAACTTCTTCCAGGTCTCTCACATGGGTGCAGGATCCCAAGGCTTTGAGTTACCCTGGACTGCTTTCCCAGGCCACAAGCAGAGAACTGGGTGGGAACTGGAGCAGTTGGGACATGTACCGGCACCTATATGGGATTCTGGCACATGCAAGGGAAGGGCTTTACCTACTAGGCAATTGTGCTTGACCCAGGAAGAACTTGTCTAATCTATCAGGTCTATAGTTAAGTATTAATCTCTATATTTCAAGTATAAAAAAAAATCTAAAAGATTACTTGTAAATTATGCTTCTTATTAGCATTGCAATAGTAAGCTAGATCACTTTAGAAGGCAAATAAGTTAAATCCCTTACTTTAAACAATTTACAAATATTTAGATGATTAATACAGAAAAGTCAGTGTGTAAGCAAAAAGAAACACAAAGATGAGACAATTATCAAATTCAAGAATTTGAATTTCTATTCACAATTGACAGAGAATATTTTAAGGTACTTGTTAAAGCCACCTACAGAAAGTTAAAATGAGAATATTAATTCTACTTTTGAGAAAAGAGCATGCTGTGCTATTGAAGTGAATATTTCTATGAACTTTGCAATTTATTAACAATCTACTAATTTATAAAGTTAACACCGTCAGGCTTCCAGACAATTCTAGCAGCTTTTCCTTTCTCAGGATCAAAAAGTGGGTAGATTTGTATAAGTTCATGAATGTTTGATGTTCATGCTGACTAGGCACTACTTAACTCATGGTAAACCCTATGCCATAATATTAAAAGAACACATCAGGCAAATATAGATTGGAGAGGGGAAGGTATGCATATTAACCTCTAATTTCACCTACTGTTATTTCCTTGGCTACTTTGTAAAATATTGAATTATTATCTGGGACATACATTTTGCTCCTCTTCTAGGAGACATTTTTGTAAGCTGTGGTTTTAAGTTCTCTTTTTTTTCAGTAATAAAAAAAAAATGTCATGGGAGTGACATAAGATCATTAAGGGAGAAATTCTTTAGGATTTGTGTTTGTGAATATCCTAACACACAAATGAGTTTGTAATTTCAGCTATTCAGCAACAGGTCTCGGACTGTAATGTTATCAAATAGGTGAAATAAAGAAAATAAAATTACATTTCTTTTCTAAGACTAATGCCAGTGAACATGGAACAATTATATTTCTCTTTGGAAAAATCATCTTTTCAAGAAGATTGATGAAAACAATGACCTAAGATTTTGAAACAATTTTCCCTCCTCTTCTATCTTATTTTTCACAGTCCCAGTCAATTCAGGCTGCTAAAGAACATATCTATTGCTTTCTATTCATGATGTACTCAGAAATCCCATCAGCATGGTGCATGGCTATTAAGGATCGCTGAGATGGTTCAGCAGAAAGACTGATGGGTCCAACATGCCAGGATGGGAACACACTCTAGATTGAAGCGTTACCTATTAGCATATCATCTCACGTAAATGAATTTGTATTCATCCAGTAAGTCTTTTGCTATGTGATCTAATTTTTTTTTTTAAAAGTTTCTGTATGTACTGGGGCTGTGTACAGCCAGTTAAGCTGCTGCCTGCCAGCAGCTCCTGTTATGGCATCAGTTCTAATCTCAGATGCTCCACTTCTGATCTAAGTCCTTGATCATGCACCTTGTGAAGCAGCAAAAGAGGGCCAAAGTATTTTGGTCCTGGCCACCCACGTGAGACTGGGATAAACGTCTTGACTCCTGGCTCCTGGCTGGCTCAGGCCCAGGTGTTTGTGGGTATTTGGGGAACGAACCAGTGAACAGTCTCTTCTTCTTTGTGTCACTCTGTCATTCACACTATATGTTATAAAAAGGTAAATAAAAGTTTTACACCTACTCATTACCTTATTATAAGTACTTCCGGTGTGCCAATGAGATGCCAATAATAACCAACATGGCAGTATAGTCCCTGCCTTTAACAAGTCCACCTCTTTGTAATTCAAACTTGCCTGGATTAAAACAACATATGTGTGCCACCTCCCTCAAAGTGGATTGCAAGTGAAAACCTCTAGGCTTCACCATTTCAGGGCGGCTAGGTCAACACTCTGCATGATATACACATATATTCCATTTCAGTCTGTTTTCAGCCCAGGTCCTCAAAGGACCCAAAGACAAAACAACAGATGGCAAAGAAGTTTACACCCTGGAATTGTTAAACCATGATAACTGACTTGTGAAGCTACAGCTCTGGTAGCTGATGTCCCATATGCTGCTTCTACAACTGCTTAGAAGTCTAAGAAAGAATTCACTAACAAATTCCCAAGGAGCTTTCTTTTGAAAGAGGCATGCTAAACCCTGCCTCTCCACGATGTTTTAATGGCAGTTGAAGAAAGGCAAGACAATTATTTTCTGACTCTGCTCTGTGAGCCCTTCTTGTTCAAAATGGCAGTAATACTGGCCTCCCAATCAATCTTTAGCCTCTCTGAGACTCGGCGAACTCAACTCAGAAAAGGGTGCTGAACTAGACATGAGAAATGTTTCAAATGAAAATCTCCATGATTTTAGGCCCCTCTTCCTTGCTCTGTGAGTTAACTGGGTGGTGGTAGGCAAAGGGTGTCTCCAGGGTGTTGCTTTAAAATCCCTGAACTTTCCTCAATAGCTGAGACTTGGGTGTCTTTCCATACCATAATAGTCTAGAATCCATTCTTGGCACCAAAGCCTGCTGGTGGCTTTGATCTTTCCTCCCTGTGA
Organism: Ochotona curzoniae; assembly: GCF_017591425.1. Lineage (NCBI taxonomy): Eukaryota > Metazoa > Chordata > Mammalia > Lagomorpha > Ochotonidae > Ochotona > Ochotona curzoniae. The sequence continues at coordinate 28,429,836 of NW_024465582.1, forward strand.
CTGTCACTATCAATCACTCCTTCCTTGGTGAAACCATTCCTTAGCGATCAGTCATGATTTTATGTTTATATACTTTGTGTACAGCAACTTCATTTCTGGAGGAGCAAAAAGCACATCCACATTTTAAAAAATTTTCATTTCTAAGTCTGTGTATCAAAGAGGAAACCTCCAGTTTCCAATATCCCTTTAATACACACACACTCCCTTGTTTTTCAGCTAACAAAATGACAGATGTTTTTCTCCCAGCTGGATCTGAGGCTTCATGTATTCTAGAGCATAACATGTTTTAGCTCGTTTAAACAATAATTTTGGAAAGTTGCTCCAGTCAATTGAGAGATGATGCATTTGTTGGAATGTGGTGGGGGGGAAGGTCAACCTTTGTCGCCTAACTTCTTCTAAGGAAATGTCTGAAAGGCCAGACCAGGAGCCATTTATTTTGGATCTGTTCTATAAAATACTCCTTTGAAAGTGGCCTTCCTCAGCAGGAAGCATTAGAGGAAATCACTTCCCAATGCCATTTCAAACACTGAAACAAAATCCTCCCTGTAGGAATAAAAGAATAGCCCCTGGAAATTCATGATTTTCCACAAAGTATATATCAGTGTTAAGAAAGGAGAGGCAAGGGCTGATGCGATGGTATATCTGGTCAACTCCTGCCTGGTCCAACTTGCCCTCCAGCACCCAGCTAATGGCCTGGCAAAACAGCAGCAGGTGGCACAAATGTTCTCACCCTTGTAAGAGATCCAGATAAAGCTTTTGGCTTCTAACCTTGGCCTGGCTACTCCTAGCCATTGTGACAATCTGGGGAGTGAATCAGCAGATGAAAGAGTTCACTCTCTCTTTCTTCTCTCTCTCTCTCTCTCTCTCTCTCTCTCTCTCTCTCTCTCTGTCCCTAACTGTGACTTTCAAATAAATACATGAATATTTTTTTAAAAAAGAAAGAGAAAGTAGCGGTTATTGCTTGCATTGTTTGAAACAGATTCGCAGAATTTACTACGATGCCATAAGGAACAAGGATTATTTCCAGAATCATGCGTCCATTATTACCTATAACAGTGCAAAATTTTCAACTGCTTCAAAGTAATCAGCAATGATGGCTTCATTCACAAAGTGTCCTTCTTATGTCTCTCCCTAATAGTAGCCATTGTTTTCTATACGAATTCATTGTTTGAAACATTGATACACAGACATGCCAAAATGATTAGTTTCATTTGTGAATTTGACCGGGTCCCTGGTTCCCTCAGATATTTGGTTGTAAAGGTGTGACTAACATTTGAATCTGCAAACTAAGATTGCCCTCCCTGTTTTGGGTGCCTGCCATCTAGTCGGTTAGCTGTCTCCTGAAGGCTTGAACAGGGATAACAGCTTTCCCTGCTTTTGAACTTGAACTGAAATACTGGCTCTTCTTGGGTGTTACACCTGCCAGCTTTTGGCCTGGAACATTCAACCCTGGCTATGCTGGGTCTCCACCTTGTTGATTGCACATCTTGGCATTTTTTAGCTCCTATAGTTGTATAAGCAAGATCCCCCAAATAAATCCCATTTTATGTAAATTTATACCAGGTTCATTGTGATCTCATGGAAATCATTTTTTAAAATCTTTCAAGCAAGAAGATATGTCAGCATTGCACACAGGCATAGAGTTAATTCCCTTTTGGAATTCGATAGAAACTACCATATGTAGTCTTTGCATTTGCTTTTTGTTTGTTTTGCTATTGAAAGGATCTGTGCAAGGCAAGTAGCTCACCAATGTATATTTTTTTCTTACATTTTCCATTTTTTATAGTTTTCTAGGACAAGCTTCTAGCAGCATCCTTCCAGCACCGCTGATACGAATGCAACCACCCTTGTCCTTCTTCCTTTGTTTTGAATGGCTCATTACAACCAGAAGCTGGAGGATGGGGGAGACAAAGCGAGCAAGAGGGGGCCTTGGAGGGTGCCAGAATGACTACACACAAAGCTCATCTGCATGCATGGCCTGCTCAGGCTGGTTGCCTGGCAACAGTGACCTCTACTTGCTTTCTATAGACATCCCAGCAACTCCCTTTACCATTAAGCCCGATTCTCCTATTTCTGAAAAAGAAGTATTAACTTATTCCTCATTAAAGCTAATCTCAATGATCATTAACAAGTATGCAAAAATTGCTAACATATGTGCCAACTGAATAAATGTAGCAAGGATTTTTATGGTGTCTAGTCAAGGGAATGCAACTGCATCTTACTAGGATATAATGTATTGGATGCTGGGGCTAAGCACAGTAAGCATCTCCCTTGGGCCTCCTCTAATGGGGCAGTGCCAATCCATAGCTCGGATTCCTCTGCTTCCTCCGATGACCAACTATGCAGAATAAGCAGTACAGAGCACATGTCTGGCACATTCTGCCAGTGTGCCTAGAAAATGAGTGCAAGCCATGATTGCCCTGTTTTCCTATCTGTGCATTCAGATCTGCCTTCATTTTATTGCCCTCACCAGGTGGTGATTTACTCTCCAGTGACTGATGCTTTCGTGTGTATGCCTGAGAAGTAATGGAATGTGATGATCTAAAACCAACTATTTAGCTGGCCTTTGTCCTACCAGGTTGGCCCTGTAAATGTTAAATACACCTTTGTGCTTAATTCACTTCCCAATCTTTCAAGATTCTACACTTATGCAATTCTGTGCTTTGAAGGACTCTAGATCATCTCAGACTAGTTTGGCTCCCACAGGAGCACTACTACTGCCTTATTTTCCATATCAACATTGTCGTTTCTGACAAATGAAGTGGATGTACTTACGTGATGTGTGTGCCCCTTGATTCTTCCAGCCTCTGACAGAAGAGTCAACTCAAAGTTGATGCACCCTTGCTTCTGATATGACTATACGCTAACACCATGTAATTTGCCTCTGCTACCGAGACAAAGTAACAAAAATCCTAGAAATAGCAGCAGACTTCAAATTAGCACCCTATAGTTTAAGCCTCAGTACTGACACTAGTCATTTGTTTCACATTTTGTCATCTCCAAACTACGTGGGTCAGCTCTGAATTTCTCTGGGAGTTCTAAAATCTCATGACTCTGTGACTCATCAGCTATGCTTGATAACCAGTAATAACCACTACAATGTATGTGACTCAGACTGGTAAACCAATTAGTTAAGCAACCACTAAGAAAATTATCCTTGCTTTTTCCATCACTTTTCAAAAAACAAGATCCATGAAACCCTAGAGTCTTGGAGAGAATAGAAGGTAACAGATCCTGAGGATAATAACAAAAATATTATGGTAATATCTAGCATTATTGGGTGGGTTTTCATTACCCACTTAGCTACCAGCACAGTAGATCAGAAACAGATATTTGATTGAAGAATAGAAAGCATGAATATTAACTGTTGGTAATCAAGGAAACTAAGGAATGACTATAGAGAGTATCCAATGATTGGTGAAATATGCCAGCCATCTGGGTTTTATTTTCATTATATGTAATCCTCATTTATTAAAGAATGCAAGTGATCAACACAGAGACATCTGGCCTTGTTTATAAGCCCACACTGTAAGTTTCTTTTTAAAGATACACAGGAAATTAGCATTTATATTTGGACATAAAATTGACTTATTTAAAAAAATACTTAAATCTCACCCAAGATGATACTTCAAAACAGGTAATCTACGCCAGCTTTTGCAGTTATTTATTTTTAGTTTTACTAATTCAGGGCTGGGGAATGTCCAGCCTGCAGGCTATCTAAAGTCTGCAAATTCATTTTGTCTGGCTCTACCAGGGTAACTGCAGGTGAGAGTGAAATTCACTAAATCTTTAGCACGCTGGGCCCGGCACGGTGGCGCAAGTGGTTAAGTCCTCGCCTTGCACGCCCGGGATCCCATATGGGCACTGGTTCTAATCCCGGCATCCCTGCTTCCCTTCCAGCTCCCTGCCTGTGGCCTGGGAAAGCAGTCGAGGACGGCCCAAAGCTTTGGGACCCTGCACCCGCGTGGGAGACCCGGAAGAGGCTCCTGGCTTCGGATCGGCATAGTATCGGCCCGTTGCGCTCACTTGGGGAGTGAATCATCGGACGGAAGATCTTCCTTCCTCTCTGTCTCTCCTCTCTGTATATCCGCCTTTCCAATGAAAAAATAATAAAAATAAATCTTTAAAAAAAAATCTTTAGCACGCTGATTTTTAAGGTAATAATTTTGTATGGTCTGCAAATGATGCTATAAATAGCCAAACAGCTCTTGGCAGAAAAAAAAAAAAAAAAGGTTTCCCCACTCCTGAATTGGTAAACAAATTTATTAGATAGCTAAATCCAGTCTAGCAGGATGGTTTTTGTATAAGAAATGGTCTATGAAAAGCAAGAAGGTAAATGCTTTCACGTTTTACATGATCAGAGGCAACACTGTTAGAGAATGATTAATACTCAGACATTCCCACCACTGTCAAAATACTGCACAAAGCAGCAGAATGCAAGATTGCCTTGGGCATCCCCAGCTCCCTGACGTCAAGTCAGATCAAATCCAGATAACTTGCTATGCCAGCTGCTTGATTCTCCTGCTCTCTGTGAAAATCCAACTCTCTTCAAAATGAGATTGCTATCTGTCAACAAAGCCACTTTGAAAAAATTGCTAAAAGGATTCCAACATTTTTTTAAAAATGTTTTTTCCTAATCTGCAACAGCAAGCCTGTAGAAAATAAAGAACTCTTTTGGATTCCCTTTAATGATGCTGACTCTCCTGATGTAAATTTTTTTGGACACTATAGTTTTATGCAGAGTCAAAGGTAATCTAGACTATGATAAAACTTAGCTTGTATAGGCTCCTGGGTGTGATTTGCTGCAGATTCTGTAAGGTGTGTGTCAGCTCTGGGCTTTGGCAAACACTGTTGCCTAGGAAACCACACTCTTTGATTCACTGGCTCCTCCACCTCCCATCCTCACCTCCCCCAGCCTTTTCCCAGTGTTACCATTGAGTGTCACCACTAACCTCTCACAGTTGCCGTTCAAAAATAGAAAAAGGTTTTCAAATATTTGAAATCTATCACATCTCAATTTTTTCTTAACAGTCATAAACTTGATGTTGAAAATAGTTTGTCTTTTTGTATCAACCCTTCACAAAATAATAGCAAGTACTCATGAAAGAAATACAATGTGTTCCACTCCATGCTTTATACATATGTTTCACTGAACACTCACATCATTTTTAAATAGATGCTATTATCATCCCCATTTTATAGGCAAATAAATGTAGGTCCACAGCTATTAAATGACTTGCCCAGTGTCACACAGCTTATTTCTAACTATGCAAACAAGATAAAACAGCCATGTTCTTCACCATTAACTTACATAGTTATTCCTCTTTTTTATAAATGGAAAATGTACATAAAAGAAATAGCCTATGTGTTTTGAAAGCATATATTACTTGCCCAGGTCATTTTATTAAGTGTTTATTGTTGTTCAATATTTCATGTGTATTTTCTAGAGAAAACTGTGTGCTCCTTGCATGCAGAAATTTATCATCGTGATTTTTATTTTACAAAAGTAGTCAATACGTCTTTTTGCTTTGGTTTCCACCTTAAGGACTATCCAGTTCTAGAATGCTTCTAGTAAGAGAGTAAGTTGTAAGTGCACCATTTAAAACATTTCACTTACTTTTGAGTACCTGGGATTAAGACAAACCTCATCCATGTGGGGGTGGGGAGGCAGAAATGTCTACACCCTTAGCAATAAAACACAAAGTAGAGATAAATGAGAAATATTAACGGTGCTCTGTCAGGGTTAGAAAGGCTGCAGGGGGTGACATTTCCAGCATCCCTGGAAAAGTGGGTGGAACTTCTACTGGGAATGAACAATGAAAGGGAATATGCAAGCTGATATACCGTAAGTGCAGAGAAATGCAATTGACTGAAAAATATCATGGGAAACTTTCATTTGTGCTTAGATAAACAGATATTAAGGGGGATGGAATGAGACTAGAAGGTACGGACTGGCCAGCAGGTGGCCAGGCTCACAACTCCCTCACCTAAAGATGCTGCTGAGACTTGGAACAATCTGCTTAAATTCCGCTTTCTCAGGTGTGTGCAGAATAGTGCTATCATCTGTTGGGCTACTTCTGCACACAAATTTGTATTTCAGAAAGGGGTGAAAGCTGTTTATAAGGATATGAGTAAGGTAATCTAACATTAGTAAAAGTAAATAAGAGAAGAGAAGAGCATTTAAAGAGGCCTGAAATGAGGGTAAGACAGTCACGTCATGAACACCTCTTTCTTGGCTATAAACTTGACACTGTGCTTTAAAAGCAATCACTGATCAACTTGGGGAGAAATACCTGCTCCATTATCTTTGGAAGTGTCAAGTGGCATCCCACAGGTAACCAATGTGAACCTCTTTTCATTTCTTTACATTTGATGACGAGATGTTGTAGGAGACTATCTCCCAGCACCCTTCACTGCACATCACATAGTGCATGTGCACACACACACACACACACACACACACACACGCACACACACGATAGCGGGAGGCATTCTGGAGCTAACGACTGAGCTAGCAGGGCTCACTGGTTCTCTCAGGTCATGTCTTGGGTAGATCTGACTTTACCAAGAGTGAGCAAATGTTTAACTGCTGAAGCATAGTAAAATGAATGAAAAAGTACACAGATGTTTAAGACCTGGAGACCATCCAATCTCTGGCTTTCATGGCCTTTTCTATCACAATTTCATGTTTTACTACTACCAAGTAATTCAAGCTATTCAGCTGGCGCAAGCTGAGAGGAAAAAAAGGCAAGAGCAAGGAGAGGTGCATTTTGTAAGATTCAGAACTCAGCTATTTAATCCATCAGAAACAAGTTCCGTGTGGATAAGCTGTTTAAATACAATTCCGAAATGCCATCAATGAGCACATCTCTTCTTTTAGGTCTGTACTTGAATATTTAAGAATAAAATTGGCAATGATGACATCATTGTGTGCTTAGTGAACAGTTACTAAAGTCAGGATATTCAGTCATGTGACAGCCAACTAGATACATATTCAAGAGAATGATAAAAAATATCATGAAATGGGAGGACGTTTTGAAAGTTTTCTGAAAAGTGGGATCAAGGCAAGTGTTTAGGGGTGGGAGTTGAGCCTAGTGGCTAGTATGCCAGCTTGGATGTCTGTACGCTATGCTAGGCACTTAACCTGACTCCAGACTTCAGGTAATGCAGACGCTGGGCGGCCATGATGATGACTAAAATAGTTGGGGTTTTTGCTAACTAATCATATGGAAGATCTGGGTTGTCTTCCAGGTTCCAGAGTTTAGCCAGAGATGGGGACCAGCTTTGGGCAGTTGAGGAGTGACCAGCAAAGCCATTAGAAAGTATCACTTTTTTTGGAGTGGTAGGTGTTTTTAGAGGTTTCTCAAAGTCCAATTGGAATATTGCATGGCCTCCAGAAGTCCTTGTAACTGCATTTCAATGCGACAGTGGGACAGAGTAGTACGACAAAGCACCTTTGGATTGATTGTGATTGATGGTTCAGCTGGTAAGGAAAACACACAGGTAAGTGGGAGAGAGCAGATGTCTGAAGCATCCCCACCGCCCTCCCACCACAATGGAGATGAAGCAAAGAGAGAAAAGTCACAAACTCCTGGGTAAAATAGGTTTGCATTATTTTCCAGTCAAACCAATTTCTTTTTAATATAAGAAACATCGTTCAGGTCCTGCAGGAATACCTCTTTTCATCCCAGGGCCTCTCTTTATGGAGACTCTCTCATTTCTGGCCAAAAAATATCTATAAAATATTTATTTCTCTCCTGATAAGCCAGAACTCTTCTTTAATTAAATGCAATTGAAGCCGACAGGTGGAATTGTTTCTAAGTCCTCCAACTATCTTAAAGAGATCTCATAACATCTGAAACGCATGTTTTAAGGAACTATTGGAAAGGGTGAGCACAGGTTTGGAGTAAGAATCTGAGGGATTTATTATTTTAGCGTTAGCAGTGTGATAGACACAGCGTGTCTCAGCATCCTTTTTTTGTCCTTAGTCCTTCAACGCTCTCACCATTTGAATTAAAAAAGATTTGGGACACTTTAGCAGCGTGGATGACTTCTTATTCATTTCCTTCTGCTCACATTTAAAGAGGGCTCAAAATGACTCATTAATGAGAAAGGAAATTTAAAATGAAAGAGTTGTTTCATGGTTGAGTCTCCAGGGAGATTTGCTAATATCTTGTTATCTTGAGCATTCTCCTTATTTCCCTGTATTTTAATAACCTCTCAGTTTTCTGAGAAACACATCTTTCTCCATGAAGTTGTTGCCTCACATATACAGTAATGGTAATGCTTAAGACTTCAATGTTTTAAAAGTATGTGTTTAATAAAACCCAATACAGTTCTCTAGAGATAGTGAAATTATAAAGCATTTCCTTAATAAAATATCACTAACGTTTTAATTGGTTATTACTACTAGTAGAGTAAAAATATCATTTCTCAAATGTTTGCTTTTGTCTTAAGCTCTCATAGGTCTACAAAATGGAGGTACTTTTATAAGCAAGGTTATATTGATTCTTCTTGTCTTTTCTAAAGGAAGTAGGGAGTAACTGTCTGGGAACAGGCGCCGGCTGAGGGGGGGGAGTTTTGGGTAGGGAGAAAGAAATTTGATTTGGTGTGAATTGGTTGGGGAGGTGGGAGGTTTGTTGTAGGTTTGGTTGTGAGTTTATGTGGGGGGTGGGAATTGTAATTGAGGGGGGGGGGGTGAGTGGTGGGTGATGTTAATGTGTTGTTGGGGGGTAGGGTAATTGGTGGTATGGGGGAGATGGGATGGTGGGGAATGTGTATAGGAGATGGAGTATGTGGGTATTGTTTATTTATGAATTAAAATACTGAGACAATAACATGCCCTTACTCCAACCCATCAAACTCCCTACCCTACCCCCCCCCTACCCTACCTAAAAAATTCCTACCAACCCCCCACACCAACCCATCTCCACACATATAACCACACCTCCCTCCAAACCTATCCGCACCTCCCATACAAACAAACAAAACAAAACACCCACTGACAACCCCCCAAATACCAGTAAATAACAGAAACAATACCCCCTCAGCCCAAATACCACAGACACCCACCACCAACCACAACTCATTATCCAACACCTAACACCGAGTCATGATCCCTAACAACAATAACCCTACATCATACAACCCTTCCAAACCTACCCCCTCATCCCAAACACCAACATGGAACACAACATCAATCTCCCGAACCCATTCCCTCATCATTTCACACAATCCCCTAATCCTGCCTCTACCTACAAAAATGTCTACACCCCTTCCATCCTTTCACACCCTCTTTCTAATTCATCCTTCTCTTCCCGTCTCCCCATCTCAAAAACCACCCCTTCACCATCTTCCCACAGACCTACTACTTAATGAAGCACACTTACCTACCACCTGCCTTTCCTCAGGTTGAACTTGCAGGGGCTAACAGATATGTCAAGCACATCTATTAAAGTATTTTGTTGTTGTTGTTGCTTTAAATCTGCAGTCAATTTCACTTATGTTTAGAATTAGTTATTTAGGGTGATGGGTACATATAATGATGACTTTCACACTACTCTATGTACTTCTCTGTATATTTCAACAATCCTCTTGTTTCTATAAAGGCTTATTTATATATTTTGAAATATTTATTTATTTACTTCTTAAATTGGAAAGTCAGATATACAGAAAGGAGGAGAAACAGGAAGATTTTTTGTTTGTTGGATCACTCCCAAGTGGCCACAATGGCCAGAGTTGAGCTGATCTGAAGCCAGCAGCCTCTACCTAGTCTCCCACATGGATGCAGGGTCCCAAGGCTTTGGGCCGTCCTCAACTGCTTTCCCAGGCCACAAGCAGGGAGCTGGATGGGAAGTGGGATTGCCGGGATTAGAACCAGTGCCCATATGGGATCCTGGTGCATGCAAGGGGAGGACTTCAGCCACTAGGCTACCATGCCAGGACCCTTCTTGTTCTTTTTAAGGAAGAATAAAATGAACAGCTACTTTACATGACAGCTTGACAATGACTATTTCTAGAAGGAAAGCTGAGATGAACTTTAAGTCAATGTCACTCATAAGACAGCATAGACTAGTGCTCTAAAGTATTTGCTCCCCTTCTTCGTTATGGTTTCTGTCTTGGCAATAAACCATTACCTTTGATTTTACCACACTCACTCACAAGAATCAGCTGTGACTTCTGGTGGAACAAGTTGCAATGCTTTGTGTTGGCATTAATTGATCGAATGCTAACTGAATGTCTACTGTTCAGGAAAATCACGTAACATTGAAAGCAATTCAGCTGAACGATTTAGAAACCTCGACTCTCATTCCGGAGAGTAACTTGTATCTTGGTTTTAAAAAGTTTAAAATTTTCTCAAAATTTCTCTGGAAAGTTAAAATAAATTTCTACAGTTCAAAATATACAGTTCCAAAAGGATCTTAGATTATTTCTTTTTCCATTTTTCACTTTAAGTATAACAAGAAATTTTGGTTAGGTATAATGTATAAGACACAGAAATTGGTCTTTATAAGAGTTTAGTGAGATAGCAAAACATGATCAATTTCAGGTTGCTAAGAAATAGGTAAGAGAATAGTAAAAGCGGTGCATGTATAACCTAAAGTTATGATATTATTTGGTAGATGCTTAAATGTATAACCCAGATATCCATTGAAGACACTCAGGCCTCCATCTTCTGGCTGCATCAGGTCTCAGCTCTCAGCTAAGGCTCTCTTCTGGAATCAAATGAGCAGTGATCCCAAGAAAACCTCCAATAAATTTGCTGCACATAAATCTTTGTGTCTAGTTTCTAAGGAATGAGACCTAGGCACTGTTATACACCTCTTTTTTTTCCCAAAGATGCCTTTGACAATCTTCATACCAGTATCCACAACCTGGACACAGATTAGATTTCTATAAAAAAATTACTGCGAATATTTACCATACATTTCCTAATTGTATTTTCATTCCCCATAAGTAGAACACTCACATTTTTAGGTCATTACAGGATCCGTTCATGATTACCCACCCTTCCTTTAATTTATAAATAATATAAAAAACTCTGATTAGTGAGATTTAGGCTGCCCACAGTTGATATATAACTGACCATATTTCCAGAACATTTTGTTTGTGCCATGATATATTTACCTTGTGTCTTTTCAAAGATGATTCTGACCGGTAAATAACAAATATATGTATTATAAGTATATTTATCACATTTATTATTTACATAGGGAAATTACTTATTTCCATTGATGCAGAAAACCTACTAAAGATTTTATTATATACAATGATTAATCTATAATGAATTAATCGATTGTTGGGTGTATAAATGTGTGGACCAGTGGTGTTTCTAGTGGTGATGGATTGCCTAATTCTTTAAGTACATTATAAATGACACAAGTGGCTTAAGAACCACCAAGTTATTGATCAGATTTCAACAACTTTCATGTATCAAAACCCAAAAAGAACATCTAATCAAACTAAATTTCCCCAAAGTAAGAATTCTAGTTTCATTTTTACTACTGTCGACTGAATTCCTAATGACCTGGAGCCCTTGTCATGTATTATATACTACAGAAATTATATCAAGGCAGTTTACAAGTTTAGGGTATTGGTAGGCATACAAGTTCAATTCACTGAAAGATGTCCTCAGGTTAATATTGCTTACATGCCCTTGGGAGCTTTTGTTTTTTAAGTCATGATTTCAGTAAATAACTTTTAGATTTTCAGTAATTTACTTCAGACATTTTGATGAATAAAGACCTAGAAAAAAAGACTGTTCTGAAGAAATTATTTTAGTAACCACCTAAACATCCTATATGACTCAAAAATTAATGTAAAGTTGTTCCAGAAACTGACATGACGTAAAACAAAATAAACCCCCTCAACATATCACTCCAATACGCCCATTCACAATACTCAACGCCACACCATCGCCCCCATCTTCCTCCCCCCACCGTTTACCCCCCCGAACTAACATCTACACTTCCACCACAAGAAACCCCCACCCTACTCCCGAGTCCCCCCAACCGTCATCCCCCCACACTTCCCCTCCAAACCCCCATTCCTATCATTTGACCAAACTTCCCCCCCCCTCCCCTATACACCCCCCAATTACACCAACCTCCCAACCCGACTCTAATAAACTTCCTGTCCTCCCCTCAACCACACCAACTCCCATCCCCCTTCCTCCCTACCCCGTAATCACCCCCCCACCCCCTCCACCTCCTGCTTCCTTACAATACCATCCCCCTACCAACATCCCCCCCCCCCCATCCCCCACCCTCCTCCCACTCTCACCCCAACACTCCCAGCCGCACTCCGCAGCCGCCCCCCAGTCTGACCACCCTCCCTGCCCCCCGCAGACCCACGCCCCCCCACCCCAACGGCTCAACCCCCGAACCTACCACCCCCCCCACCAACCCAACCCCCCACCCCCAACCAAACTAATTCCATGGTCCCCGTCAGTGCCAACCCCCCCCTGCACAGTAAACCACCCCACCACCAAATCCCCCTCCCATCCAACCAACTCCCCCAGATCCCCCCGCCCCCCTCCCCCCTTCTTTGACAACACACCCCTCCCCCTCATACAACATATCTAACCAATCCGACCAATACCCCCAGACACCACCCTCCCCTTACCATCCACCCTCGCCACCATCCTCACCCCCCGAACCCCCGTACGCAGCTTCACACAATCCACCAAATTCTTCACCACACACCCCCCGATACGCACAGCCCCCCATTCATAACCCATTCCCCCGAACTCCCCTCCCCTAAGCCCTCTCAAGGGCCCGCACAGAGATACCACCTTGTGTCACACCGGAAGGAACAGCATACACAAATCAATAAATGTGAGATGCCACATTAACAAATTGAAGAATATAAGTCGTATGATTATTGCAATACACACAGAGAAAGTGTTTGATAAAATATAACATCCTAAATAAAATCCTTAAGCAAACCTTGTATAAAATGAACATTGCTCAGTACAGTCAAGGCAATCTATGACAAACCCACTGCCAGCAAACATACTGACGGGGAAAACAGGAAGCACTTCCACTCAGATCTGCAGCCAGGCCAGCATGCCTACTTCCACCATCAATATTCAATGATTCAGGAAATTTTAACCAGAGCCATTAGGCAAGAAAAAGAAATCCAGGGAAAACACTTTGGAAAGGAGGGTGTCAAATTATCCCTATTTACTGGGGACATGATCCTACATACGGTGGATTCGAAAGACTCCACAAGAGACTACTGGAACTCATAAGAGAGTTTAATTGAGTTGTGGAACATGAAATCAACACACAAAAATCAATAGTTTTTGTGTGTATGAATAATAAGAAAGAACTTGTAAGATCAGTACCACTCATGGTAGCTATAAAAATTAAATGCTTTGGAATAAATTTAACCAAAGAGGTAAAAGAGCTCTACATTGAAACATTACAAAACATTAAAGAAAGGAATAGAAGACACTAAAAAATGTATGTATGTAACTTGCCTTTCAAATATATAATATAGAATATAGAAGTTATAAGTTACATATAATGCATAATTTAGAATGTATTATATATAATATATATATTTTAAAAGAATCTTACTTTGGAAATACATAAAAATTATTCTCCTTATATTGATAAAAATTTAAAAACAAAGAATTGCTAAAACAAAAATTAAGTGACTGAGTATATGGGAATTATAATAAGATTAAGAAAAAGAAAGAAAGAAAGAAAGAAAGAAAGAAAGAAAGAAAGAAAGAAAGAAAGAAAGAAAGAAAGAAAGAAAGAAAACCATGAACTTGGCAAATGTGGCTTTGACCTTAGTGACCTCAAATAAAATTAGAAAAAATATTTCCTTCCAAAGTCTGCAGCATGGCAACAAAAATACAGTGCACATTAGGGAAACAGATGATGTTATGCTCCAAGTGTGGCGACCTGGTGGGTACAGATGAAAAGCAGGAGGAAAAATAGCAGCTGAGCTGTTGGGGTTGTTTGTGTGCCATACTGCAATATGTCAAGCATGGAATGAAGGAGTCACCTTTAAGCTGTATTATTGTGCATCTCCCAAGGCACTGCCATGTGAGTTAACACTGGATTACAGAACCCCAAATGAAATAGGAGGCAAATTAGGACACAAACTGAGCTCCTGAACATCCGTGAGAGAAAAGTCACTGTCCCAATTGGACATGGAAATCAGATCTTCTCAACCCAAGCAGAAAATTGGAAATATCACTAAATTTCAACACACCTTGATAGAATTCTTTAGCATTCTTACATTTCCGTACATCAGAAAAACACACTTTGGCTAACCCCATTGGACTAGTCACTGGACCCCTTCTTATAATGAGCTTCACACATTCATTCCTTATCTTTTTCATTCCTTTTGATTGTCTCTCTCCCCACAGGGACTTTGAGAACTGTTGTTCTTTTCCGTTTTCCCACATGATAACCTCACCTGAAAGGCCAATAACTTAAAATTCAGAATTAGATTTCCTGTCAAAAATCATATTAGCATATTATCTTTCCCCTCTGTGTATTCTTTACAATAATTTAAAAAATGTATAAATTTGAGTGTTTGTTACTGAAATTGTTTAATCCACTTAAGTCTATTTTTATTTATCTTTGATAATGTAGCTGTTTTTCCTTTCATTTATACTTTGATTCTCCTGTCGGCTCTTTTGCTTTCTGATAAATACTAGACAGAGGCATATTCTTTTGTATTAGGATATAGAGATCACATAGATGCATAAAGAATTCAAATTTGTTTGCTTTAGCAAACATTCATTTGAAATGATTACACTAGGAGAGTAGACATGTTAAAGAAAAACCATGGGCCCTGTGTGGTAGCCTAGCAGCTAAAGTCCTTGCCTTTCATGTGTCAAGATCCCATATGGGTACCAAATCTAATCCCAGCAGCCCTGCTTATCAGCAATTCCCTGCTTGTGGCCTTAGAAAGCAGCAGAGAATGGCTCAAAGTCTTGCGACCCTGCATACACATGGGAGACCCAGAAGAGTTCCTGGCTCCTGGCTTCGAATCAGTGTACCTCTGGCCATTGTGGTCACTTGGGGAGTGAATCAATGGATGAAAGATCTTCCTCTTTGTCTCTCTCTTCCTCTTTATATATCTGACTTTGTAATAAAAATAAATAAATCTTAAAAATTAAATTAAAATTAAGAAAATGAAATGAAAGAATAATCCCTGACCTTAAGGAGTTGGAATTCTTAGAGTAAAATAAATATAAGTTGCTATGTTCAATATTACATGGCAAGTACAATCAGAGCAGTATATCAACACATGAGAACACAGTAGGAGTTACTTAAGATGGAATATTGAAGGCATACATCCAGAGACTGATGGAGTCTAAACTGAATTTCAGAAAGTCAGAATTGAAAACTGGGGAACAACCAACTGGTCCAAGCAAAAATTAGAGTGGATGAGGGTTGGTTGGGCTTAGCCTCAGCATTAGCTGGCAGAAGCTGGCACTGGGAGCTAATTCTGTCAAGTCAAATGCCAGAACCACCTGGAGAGTGCATAATCTGGGAGTGGGTGTGGCCTAAAAGGGAAACAGTGGGCACCTCCCTCGGGGTTACTCCTCTCACTGGACAGCATGAAAACCAGGACAGGGGCAGGGATGGCTAGACAGAAAAGCACCTGCCAGTAGGTGTATGGGCTGGATAGTAGGTTGGCTGAGTTGAACTAGCCTTCAATGCCCATTGACATGTATGAGAGCTAAATGGGATGTGCGACAGACTGGACAAGCCTGCAGTACATACTGGCAAGCATGGGAACCAGGATAGTGGGCAAGCCTGGTGGGGCTTATGGGGAGTCGCCCCAACTAGGCTGCAGCTCCAACTGGTTTGCGTGAGGGCCAAGTATTAAGTGGATAGGATGGAGCTGGACTACAAAACCCGTTGGTTCACAAGGAAGACAGGGCTGGAAAGAGAGCGGACCCAGCAATCCCAATGACCAGCATGTGCATAAGCTGATTGGTGTGATGGACAGTGTTTAGGTCTGTACTAGCAAACTCACTCAAGAATCAGGTCTGGGATCATCTCTGATGAAGTTTCTTTGAAGATCCCTTCAACTGAACTGCTGATCTCAGAACCCCAACCATGGAGGGACTGTCAGCCAGTGGACTCTGAATAGGTTTCATTGCGATTGGAATGGCGAGATTGGCAGCAATGCAGAACTGATGAACTATCAAAACTGCATGAGCAGGACCCTCGGAGTGCGCCTTCCATTGGGGATCTGGGATGGGTAGGAGGTTGGGCATTCCCCTTTGTTACTCCCCTAACCCTAGATACAGGGGAAAATGATATTAGTGTGGAAACAATGGTATTACCCACTTTCACCCTGTAGCCCTTGACCCTTTGTACCCTGATCAACTAAGTAAGAATATTTTTAAATTTTTTTTAAAAAGATATTTAAAAAAAAGAAAACTGAGGAACAAGAAGAAAATAAGTGTTCTAGACAGAAAGAACAACAACAACAAAAAAGGTTTTGAACAAACTGAAATGCATCAGGTATGAAAAAAATGGGCAGAGAGATCATAGGCCCAAACATGTTTTGAACTTGCTCTCTCAAAAACTAAATATGAGCACCTTCATTTACATTCAATCAATTCCATTTCAATAGATTAAATAATATTAAGAG
Source organism: Ochotona curzoniae (assembly GCF_017591425.1). Lineage (NCBI taxonomy): Eukaryota > Metazoa > Chordata > Mammalia > Lagomorpha > Ochotonidae > Ochotona > Ochotona curzoniae. The sequence goes on from NW_024465582.1 coordinate 28,446,471, forward strand.
CCAGACAATTTAAAATACAACTGAAGCAAGAGTCTTGGGAAGTCATTGCAGAGCTTCTGCTACTTTTCTGAGAGTCACTGGAGAATGTTAAGTGGTTAATATTTGGTTAGATCCAAGTTTTTGACAAGTTTTGCCAAAGAGAGTAAAGCATTAAAGTGTCAATAAAATTTAACAAAACAAGTTGTAAAGGTGTTAGAAGAGGCCACTGAGGGCTCATGAGGTCATTAATTAGTGTAGTCAGAATTGATAAGAAGTAGATAAATAAAAAAATATGCAGAATAAAAATTAGTTTGGGGTGCACTGCTTAATCATATTGAAGAATACATTTGCACAGGAAGAAGTTTGGAAAACGATACACTTGCAGACTCTGACCTGATTTGGTTGGAATGTCGAAGGGTATAGGCAGCAGAAGCCTTAAAGTTTAAAGAATTTAGGAGATAAAAGTCTTAGATAACCTTTACTGTAGCCAAGAAAGGCAAAGAGAAAGTGGCCAGACATTCACAACATGCATTTCAGAGGAGGAACACACTCAAAGAACAGTTCTCTTCTTAGCTCCAATGTGTGGAGGGATACGGTCTGTCTGGAATAATGTGGCGCAGATTCAGAAAGCCAAAACCATTTGAGCAACAGGTGTTTTCATCACACAGTTTCAACCTATTAAAAGCAATGAATATTGGAAAAGCATTTTTTTTTTCACTTCAGGAACAAGACGAATAAAAGCAGGATAACTATTTTAACAGTTTGGGAAACCAGAAGACCTAGCAATCTCTAGTCTTCAATCACAACACAGAAATGTCGTCTAGTCTATATTTGCAGAAGTGTATCTTTTATATCATTGCTTCAAAGACTAGATGGCATGAGTGTGTCACTTAAATGTATACATAATTTCCAGATGAGCAGATAAGAGTCCATAGGGATCGTAAGGTACATATGTGGGTTCATAGAAAGTATGCCAGAGTGTAATTTCAGAGAAGGTCTCTTGAACTATACTCAGTTCAGTATAACTCAAGGTCAGAAAAGATGTATTCATGCTTTGGAGATCTTGGGCAATTTCACGGAGAATGAGAAAAAGTCATGACGGTTCAATAGGCCCTTCACTATGAGCACTCCTAGAATAATACAGGAGAAGCTGTAATTAGAGTCTCAGACACTTAAATATTTTCAAGTAAAAGCAAATAAAAGCAGTAAAGTAAGACCATGCAACTGAAGAGTTCCAGAGGTAGATTCCTTCAACAGAAATGCACCCACAGAGATAGCTAGCAAAGGCTTCCATGAAAATGGATACACATCAGCTAAGATATCTTTTGACTAAAATAATGAAATCCTGTCTGACATATATAGATCCTATTGGCTATGCTGTTCTACAAATGACAATTGCAGAAGAGAATAGAATGCACAGAGCAGGATTGATCCAAAGTTCAATTAAATTGAGATTTCATTCCCTGACCTTCTCTATATCTTCAGAATTTTCCCTGTAGTTGTACTGATTTTCAAGTTTGGCTTTATCCCAGATTGTGGTTATTTTAGTGAGCTGGAGTAAGCTCCCCGAAACAGAAACTAGCTTATTCTCCTGACATGAACAAATGCTTCTTTGGGGTCAAGACAGAATGTGATGGATAATAAAACAAGACAAATGTTAGTATGAAGTGACTCTTCTCACCATTGTGATAAATTAATGTTAAAATGTATTTATTTATAAGTATTCTAGAAGCACAAAGCAACATAGCTAGATGTCAAGCTTAGTTCTCTAGAGACCTTATAATAGTGCATATTTGTTATTATTCTATTTCCCACTAAACACTGTGGGATTTCTGACAAATATAAAATACTAATAATTTTTATGCATTGGGTCTGAGATGGGTGGAGGAATAATAAATACTTTTTGAATAAACAAAAAATAACTAACAAAATAAGTAATCAGTCAGCATAATCACATATTCTAGGTGCTATGTGCAATAGACTTGGCTTCTGATCATTAGCAATACCAAAAATAATGCTCACATAGAGCCCTCACATTCCTACCATGTTTACTTAGAACAACTATATATTACACTACTTCATAATACAGGAGTTGAGTATCAGTCATACATGTATGCAATGTAGTCACAATCCCTTTTGTAATTGTTAACAAGAAACTGTATACTATTTTAATAATTTAAAGTAAAAAGGACTCTTGCTGCTTACATAGGGGGTTCAAAAGGGCAAATCTGACATCTTACCTGGCTACATTTGATTAAATAATGCGTGCTAATCTATATGAACATGCTCTGGGAATGCTACCCTGAGTTCTCAGTCCCAGGAAACATCGATTGTACATCCTTGGGATCCAATCCTTTTTTCTCATTCGTATTGGCCACTAGGACTAAGGAATACAACTCCATTTTTTTGGTATTGGGCTCTTGAGAGCTTTGAAGCTTCACTTCTTCTTGGCTATATATGCTCCACACCCAGAAAACTGAAAAGAAAGTCCAGATGTAGTCATTGTGATTGGTGAGAGGTTGGATGCACACAAACTTCTGCCCATGGAGAACTCCCACACTATTCCTCATCCTCACTAAAAATAAATAAAATCCTTAAATCAAGTCCCTTACCCCTGTTCTTTCTGAATCATGTAAGACTTTCTGGTGAAGCCTGCCTTGCTCTATCCAGAACCATCTCTCTTGGGTAAGTAACAGGTGTTTTCACATCGAACGGTAAGAATACAAATAGGCATTCATTAGCATTATCTTCTATTCCAGTTCTGGATATGGTTTCATCTGTATTTGCACAGGGTTTATTACAGTCGAGTCCTCTAAATCTTCATTATTTGGTTCTCTTCTGTAGATCTCTTTAACAGGGAATTAAAAAGCTAACATAAGTGTTCCTCGGATGCACATAGAAGCCAGTGTCACAGAATTGAAGCTTTAATACCCCAAGAAAAAATTAGGGAAAAGTGTAGAGTGATGTTATGATTAGCAATCAATCAATCAATCAATCAATAAAACATCTACCTGCCTGATTCCAAATTGGCTATGCCATTAGTAATCTTTCTAGAATCCACTCAAACTGCATCAGATGCTGGGGTGCTGAGAAGAGCAGAGAATTACACATTTTATACCTCACACTGATTTGTTTCTTTCAGCATATAAATAAAAGGCTATGTGGTACCCTTTCTAAAACCAATGTTAAGGAAATTAACACTGACAGTGAAAAAACAGATTTTCCACATCTAAGTAGCACATTCTTGGGAAGAAAAATTCCAACCTACAGTTTATTCATAACACAGTAGTTGTTTAAACTACAACTTACAATTTAGTATGTGCTAAAATATTGTGGTAGCTATTTCATGTACATTGCCCCATTTATCATTATAAAAACTTCCTGGGTTAAAGACTGTCATTAGACCAACAGCAACCCCAAACAGATTATGCAACCAGCAATCACTCAGATTCAAGCTCAGATTACCCATCCCCAAGGCCCATAGAGTGATAGAATCATTCTGTGACTTCAAATCTACCTTGGTAAGGGATGCATTTTCTCATTTCCTTATAATTTTTGAAAACATAATAGATCCTTAACAAACCAATTATCTGGCCCACTTCTGAAAGGTGCATCTTTTTTTTTTTTCCTACTGGGATATTGAAAAATATCTGTCACAGCTGATAAATGAAACATACAAAACCATTACATCCAAAATTTTCTCAGTTCAGCTACATTACCTCAAAGAAATTACAGCACAAATCTGGATGTAGCAAGAACATGAGATGAATGCCTGTAGAACTTTTTCAATCATTAATCTCTGCATTGTAACAACGTATTCTAGGCACTGTGACAAAGCAGGAAAAATACAAGTCGTGTTTTCAATGCATCTGAGAATATAAATCATGACCTAACAGTTGATCCAAATTCTAATAATTTGAATTAATTCATTACATTAATATGAATAGCTTCATAAGTGAGGTAAGCATTTTAAAGAATTAGGCATTTTTAAAAGCAGTTGCAGGTTTACCTTGAAATTGAGAAGGTAGTATAAGAATTTCCTATATGTAATATTTTAATTTTAACATTTCTTTTGTTCTGAGCATCTTAATGTATTTATGGCCTCAGTCTTTGGAAAAAAGAAAATAGTTCTATGTAAAATAATTTATATACCGAAATCCACCATTTTAATACTAGTTGAGTATAATTGGCAGGTGTATAACTTAAATGTAAAACAGTAGGGGGAGCTCAAAGACAGGTTGCATGAAATAAAGGCTGATTTTTTTTTTTTTTGAGAGTATGAAAAAGTTATTTTAATGCATCTTTGGAAAGAAAGAAAACAACAGATTCACAGGGGGGAATTATTAGATGGTTTTTCATTCAGGAAATTCAAGAGCAACAGTTAATAAAACAGAGGAATTCTTCCCCACCCAGAACATTATTAAGAACTGAAATAACTAATTACATTGCACAAAATTACTAGACATCAGGATAAGGTCATAGAATCTACAATCTAGCGTACATCCACTAGATTGATTAAAATGAAATAGATAATATCAAGTGTTGACAGGAATGTGGAGCAACCAGAAAAGGAAGTGATGATTGACTGTGATCAGGAAACTGAATATTGACGTTAGCAGGTCATATTAAAAAGCAAAACCCAAACGACCAAATGCCTGCGAGTCAGGCCATGCTGCCAGAAGCACATATGCAAGAGATATGTGTACCCATATATACAAAACACATGTATAATAAAAACTTTTCTTAAAATATGCTTATTTATTTGAATGACAGAGAAAGAGGGAAGCAGGAGGAGAGGGAGAGCCCTAGTTAGTGAGGTCATCCATTGGTTTACTTCCCAAATAGCCACCATAGCCATAACCAGGGCTGAGTCAGGTTGAGACAATGAACACAAAATAATGTACAAAAGTAGACCAACAAGATGACAAACCTATGTTTCAAAAATATTTAGTTACATTTTTTTTCTTCATTTTTGAAAGGCACAGCACTAGAGACTAAGATATTTCATGTTTTGGTTTAGCTTCCAAAATACTAAAACATGAATGACCGAGTCAGACAGAAGCTGTCAGTGGATCTCAACCTAACGTCCCGCACATGGATAGCATGGACCAAGTTATTCAGGCTATCAACTCATTGCTACCAGGATGTGTATTAGCAAGAGTCTAGAATAAGAAGCAGAGCCAGAACTTGAACCCAGACATTGTGATATGGGACATGCGACTCCAGTGGTATTTTAATGGTTATGATAGAAATCCATCCTAAAATAAGACATTCATCTCTTTAGAGAAAGATAAAGTAGATAAATAAGAGACAATTACAAAGTCAACAGGCAAAAAACAAAACTTGTAAAGCTGCACATCTAATAACCAGAATTAGATATGCAATGATCAGAATAAACAACACGTTAGACACAGGAAAGGGGTCAAGTAGGAAGCCAGAGGACATGCACATATGAGAAACAAGATATGGAGAAAAGAAGGTTGAAAAGACAAATAAGGGATTCAGAGAAGTGAACAGTAGAGAAAGGACAAATAGCTCTTACACAGAGGAGACAATAAAAGAAAAGACAATGAGATACTACTTGAAATGCTTAGAATAATTAGAATCTTCCAAAATTAACAAAAGGCACAAATGCTCATATTCAATGATTTTGGAATTTTTTTTCACCAGAATTAACCTCTGTAACCCACAGAAATTATGCAATAAATAGACAGAGCATTTAATAGCACTCAAAGCAGAGTCAGAACAAAATACAACAGGTCAGACAAGAAAGTCATTTCTCAAGACGGTTAATTAGCTTTAAAGTTCAGAGAGAAGCAGTGGCCAATCAACCAATGCACATACAGCAAAATGTTTAAAATAAAAGGTTCTAAGACATCACAATTTTATACTATGAACACTCACTACAGGGGACTCTAGAAGATGTATTTTAAGAACAAGAAAGAGCTCAGATCCAAAAAAGCAATGTTGAGCAAGAAATTGGAAAATGCATTAGCAAAACTCAGAAGAGTAAACTTCTAAAACTTTAGCAGTAATTGAGAAAAAGTGAAGTCAACAAGGCGAGAACAAGAATCTTCGCTTCTGAAGGAATGGAGAGATACCCTTTAGGGTTTTTTTACCCACAAACGAGAAGGACAGGTGAGAAAATCATCTGAAGAGATGGAAGAAAAAAAGTGAAAGGAAAGCAAGCTCCAAGATGTAAGCTGAATAGGTATTCATCCATATATCACCAATATTACACACTTATATATAATCATATAGCATAAATAAGATAAATGCTACAGAGTAGGTAAGATACGTTCTCTAAACAATACAACAATGTTAAAAAAAATGGAAACGTGAAAAAAATCATTTGAAAAAAATACTTCAAAACACCTCTAAACTTCGGTCAGAAAAAAAACAACAAAATTTAGAAAATGCTTCAAGTAATAAGCCTATTATAAATAATCAATTAATTAATCCATTAGAATTAGAGGCCAAGGAGTAAAGCACAACAACCTAGAAAAGACGAATAAAAGGTTAAGAATCAAATGCTACTTGAAAGGAAAAATCAGTCTGGCAAAATGACAACAGAGAGATAGAGAAAATAGAGGAACACAAAAAAATAGCAACAAAATTTGCAAAAAGACAATTTTAAAATAAGCAAAATCTGTGAAATAAAAAGGAAAAATACAAAGGTATGACTCCGCAGAAAAAAAGGAAATGGAAACAAAAATACCATTTTCATGTACCTTGAAAACACAATAATAAGCCAACAAACGAATTTAGAACATAATAAAAACTTCTCAAGATAGTCCTGTAGTTAGTTTTAATAGGCCTAAATAAGAGGGAAAGCTTGAACAGCAAAAACAGAAATTTCCACTAAAAAAGTCAGAATATGAGGTAGCAGTCAAAACAGTTATTGACATTATCTTACCATATGATGGATAATGTTTAAAGAATGATGAAAGGTTTAAAAAGTTAGGGGAAAGTATACTGTTTTAACTATATACAGTATACAAAGGTCAACATTTAGAAAAAGAAATGGAACTTGTTATACTGCTGGTAGTAGAATTATGACCAATATTTGAGAATATATTGCTACTTTTAAGTGTGTATATGTAAATATATGTATATTTCGTACATTGTAAATATATGTATATATATGTACATTTGAGAATCAACATGTTCAAAATTGTGCTTGTTTCTGGTATTGTTTTTATGACTGCACAGAAAATTCACATGAGAAAACACCCATTAAAATTTAGATATACAATGATTGTTATTTTCTAGTTTTACATAGGTAAGCAAATGAACAAAAAATTTTAAAATGCATAGAAGAGGGGCCCGGCACGGTGGCGCAATGGTTAAGGTCCTCGCTTTGCACACCCTGGATCCCATATGGGCACTGGTTCTAATCCTGGCAGCCCCTCTTCCCATCCAGCTCCCTGCCTGTGGCCTGGGAAAGCAGTCCAGGACAGCCCAAAGCTTTGGGACCCTGCACCCGCGTGGGAGACCCAGAAGAGGCTCCTGGCTTCGGATCGGCATAGCATTGGCCGTTGCGCTCACTTAGGGAGTGAATCATCGGACGGAAGCTCTTCCTCTCTGTCTCTCCTCTCTGTATATCCGCCTTTCCAATAAAAAAAAATAATAATAATAAATAAAAAATACATAGAAGAGAAAAATTACTGGCAAGTATCTGAAGAGTCTTTACAATGAACAAATCAGTTTTCCTAGAAGATCTAATAACAGGCCATATTAGAGTAGACTGGACAACATTTGTTTAGAAACTTTCCCATATGATGCCTCATCAGTAACATAAAAATATTAACTTTCTGTTTCACATACTCAATAGCCATGACCAATGCCTAGCAAGTTTTTCTAAATGTAGTAATTTGAAGTCTGAATTGGGCTCAAAGATACAAGAAAGTACAGGACTTCAAATTACAAATAAACAAATAAATATTAACCCCTACAAATTTAAAATGACATGAATATAATCTATTTGATCATATGAAATATAAACACATGGTATATATGCGCAACTACTTAGAATCAAATATAATAACCAGAAGTCAACAAGTGTTCAATGAATAAAAACAAAAATTAAGCTCTTCTATTTAAGTAAAGTCTTCAAAATCTGCCTCTTTACATGTGCATCTTTAAAAATACTTAGACAATCTGTTTTTCCATGATGTGGGAACATCTCCCAGAAGTACCAACTTGGTCAAGGAACTTGAACACTTTTTTCTTTGCCTCTCCTTCCATCAAGGTCATATTCCTCTCTAGGTGGGTGACAAATGCACAGCATACATGTCAAATCAGAATTATTTCTGTATCCACACATTATGCTAAGCCTTGGAACTGACTGTACTTCACAGTCTACAAAGACCTACTTCAGGAAGCAACTCTCCCTTAATGATTTTTTTTTTCAACCAGACCTAATTATAAAAAGAGGATTAGATGGCTGAACAGAAGATAAAAGCTGTGAAACATTTCCCCATTTCCACTGCAATAATGCACCTCCCTACCAACATTGTAAAAGCAATATTGTACAGACACAGGTATGTGGGTTTCATGGGCACTGAAATGTTTAACACTGTATTTCCTATTTTGAAAGAATGGAAATTTAAAAGATAATACTGATTGAGAAATCAGTTGCTGTGAAATCAAATGAAGAGACCTTTATATATTTATTGTATATATAAATCATAAATAGAAAGATTTTATATATACATTATACATATAAAGGTTAATGTTCAAATACAAACAAGAACATTTTCCCTAATAAAATCTTGTTATTACAGAATAGCAACGTCATTGGATAAACAAATATGAAGCAGTCCTGAGGACAAAGAAAGTTATCTCTATTTTTAGAAAGAAATTAGGTGATGTCTAGTTTTCAAAGAAAAACATGACAAAGTATAAAAATCCAGACATTTTATTTGAGTATAAGTTCAGGACATCCTTATTAATGTGCAAGGACATTATAACTAGTTTATACACTATAAATATATTTTAAAAATGATGAACAGAAAGGGCGAAGTATACCTCTTAAACAATGAGGCATAGAGTTTGTGCGAAATCAGCATCTCGAAATAATTTGTTTACACATTAGTTATTTGATAGATATAAAAAGGGACAGAGAAGTACATTACAAATGAGTCCCTGTTGGTTGGCTCATTCCCCAGATGCTTGCAATGACTGGGGCTGGGGCTAGGCCAGACCAGTTGGGAGCCAAGAACAGTCCAGAGGTCCTATGTGGGCAGCAGGGATGCAAATAATTGAACCCTCAAGTGCTGACTGCCAGATTCAACACTAGCAGGTACCTGGATTTGGGAACCAGAGCCAGAAACCAAACCTACACACTGATATGGGATATAGGCATCTTAACCAGCACCTTGATAGCTAGGTCAAACACATCTACCCTCCCATGTACTCTTTTTAATTTCATTTTTCCAAGAATATTTTGAAGCTTCACATATACAGGTTTCTTGTATGTGCTGATTTATTACTGTTTAGTCACAGTTTTTCTTAGAAGGATTTAATATATTTTTGTACTTCCTCCAACACGTTCATTACTTCACAATTGTCAACAGGAATATTCCCAAAAGGATGAACAAAGCTTAACAATGTTTTGAAATAGCAGAAAATAGTACTGTGAGATTATTTTTTAAAAAAAGCTGAGTTAGTAATGATGATGACAAAAATCAGTCTTGCTTATCGTCTAGATAATGGGTTTCTCAATTTCCTAGGAAAATAATACATTACATTAATTATGCATATTCACACTTTAATGAGAAAACACTATATGAGGGCAAACAAAATCATTTAACGTCAGAGAGTAGAGTTAGGAGAGTGCCTGGTTCTATCACCTTTCATGGATGAGAAAATGGAATCAACTGATTAAATGATTTGTGAAGTTCATATACTTCATATACCATATTTATGTGGCAAAGAAAAAAGTACCCTTGAGTTGTTAAAGGGAAGTGTTTTCTATTGAGAGGCACTGTCCCTGCATGGCAGCAAGTAAATACAAATATAAGAAAGACCACATGATAAGAAAATAATAGGAAAGGAATGGAAGCAGTGAAAAAATAAACAGGCTCCAGCAAGAATCGCAGGATTCCAGAAAGGGTATGGTCAATATCTTCCACACTTCTACAGTTAATTGGGAAGAGAGGATTTTTAAGGCTCAGTAAAAGATTAAAATTCAGTTATAAAGAAAACGTCCTTAAAGGTAAAAGACCACTAAAAAGCAAATGATTTTCTGAAATGTTGTATCAAAGGACTGGCATGAAAATATTGCTTAGTTAAGGTAAGGAACTGCTCAATTCAGAGGGCAGTCTCTATATTGAATGGAATGCTTAGGAAATCCAAGCTTTTGGTATAGGTTATTCAACCACAATATCCAGGAAAATATTTATATTCTTTACTTTAGAATCTAGGGACTATTACTTCTCTTGATAGGAAGCAAGAAGTGGTTACAAATCAGTAGGTGTCCTGCTTTTGCTGGTTGCCTGACAAACATGTTATTTAACTCCACCAGGAGCTAAGTCTGCCTTTTCAGCAGCCTTGAAAACTGTGTCTAGAGATGAATTACCAAATTCAATTCCAGACTGAAAGAGGGGAATCAGTGACTAAACAAACCACTTGATTGACAAACTAAACAATTTTCTCTGTCCTTCATGAACTGTGCAACTTTGAACAAGTTATAGGATCTTCAGGTCCCTTGGGTTCCGTATCAGTAAAATGATGGCAAGAGTGGAACACATCTCAAAAATTAGCGTAAGGACTGAGTTAACTGCAAAGATCTTAGGATAAGAAAGTAAACAACCAATTTCTTTTTGTAATGATGATTTCAATAATTTGAACTCAAGAATCATATGAAGTCAGTACGAGTATTTGACAGGTGAAGAACCACATGATAACAAAGAAGCAATAATTGTATATCCTGCGCATACGTACATATGTGTGTCTAGTATGAAAGCCCATAGACATTAGAAATTTTTAACAATTCATGACACTAACAGATTAGAAAACCACATAAACAACTCTCATTCATGCAGAAAAATCTCTTACATCAATGATCACTTATGACTTTAGAGATCTGGCCACTTAGCAATAGAGGCAACTTATTAGAATGGATAAATTATAGCTAATAAAATCTTTATAGCAAACATTATATTTAATGCAGAAACATACATTTCAAATTTAGAAGTAAGAATGTCTGTTCTCTACATTTCTATTGGCTTGTTATTGAACTTCAGAAGCAGACATGCAGAGGGAGCAGGAGAGAAAGAGACAGAGGCAGGCAGAGAGAAAGAGAGAAATAGAAAAAGAAAAAGAAATCTCTCATCCATTGGTTGTTCCACTAATGTGGGCAATGATCAAAGGTAGGACAGGCCGAGTCAGACACTCAGTCCAAGTCTCCTACCTAGGTTGCAGGGACCCAACTACATGAGCCATCATCTACTGCTTCCTATGGTGCACATTAATGGAAGCTGGATCAGGAACAAAGCTGGGGATTCTGACCAGGCACTCTTGTAAGGGATGCTAGTAGCATTCCAAGTGCCACCTTAACTGTTAAGTCAAATGTCTGGCTCAAAAGTCCTGCTCGGTTAATCTAGCATCACATAGCAGCAGCAGCTGTGGGTTTGTTGGCTTGGCAGTTTCAAGCCCTGACCAGGATCATCATCTTGATACATACATATTTTGAAGTCTGAGAAGCATTTATTTATCTGGTATGGAAACATACTCAATATTTGTAAAGAGGGTATAAAATGTATACAGACTATATTGGAAAAACAAATCTTATCACTCACAGATATATGATCATCCACACAGAATAGCTAAAAGAATCAGAAGAAAAACTTGTTACAACAAAGTTTGACAAGTTTTCTGAATATGTAAGTGATATAAAACTTATTAGATTGATATATAATAACAGCAAATGTAAACTTGAGAACTGCTGCTCTCATAATGACCACACAAGTATAGGAAACATTAAAGCAGATTTAATGAATTGATAGGCCATGATTATATACTGACTAATCAATTGATCATTGTTTATACCATCACTTTTAATAGCATAGATTATTTCAATGGCATTCCTAAATTATTTTGTTCTAATTTTGAGAAAAAAGTGATAAAGATGAGAATGGCTAAGACATTAGTGAAAAACAAAGCCAGGTGGGAGAACGCCACAGATTCTGCTAGTTACTAAGTGCTGTAGGAACTTAAAATAACATGGATTTGAAACATAGTTGGAAAAGTACAAGTAAATCAGAAATGCTAGAGATAGATGGTACTAAGAAATGCAACACCCATTCAAAGTGGCACTGCTCCTCAGTGGGAAATAAAGCAGTTGACCAATGGTGTTGAAACAACTGGCTAGTTGTATGGAAGACAATCACAAAAGCAGGTTCCCTCTGATACCAAACACAGAACCATACGCAAAATGACCTAAATTTTAAGGGCAAAACATAGCCAGCTTTTAGAAGAGTATTTCTGCCAATAAAAAGCCATTCCTGCATTTTTAGTGAGAAAAAAATCACTACAAGGGTATTCAGAAAGTTTATGGAAATGGGTATTAGGAGAACAAAAAATCTTGCTTGGATTTTTAAGAGTAGCACCAAAATAGATTTATCTTTTCATTCCATTTTTTTTTCTACAGACTTTATGAAGCACCTTGGTTCTAGAGAAGTTTTCAGAAACATTAAAAAATGTTTACTTATTGGAAAGGGAGAGAGACAGGGACATGGAGAGTCAGACATCTATCATCTACTTGTACACTTTCCAAGTGCCAGCAGCAACTAGATCTGATGATCTGGAAGTCAGGAATGGGTATTCCAGATCATTTGCAAGGATGGCTGGCATTTAGGTCCTTGAACTATCACCCACTGTTTCCCAGGGTCTGTATCAGCTGGAAGCAAAAACTGGGGGCAGCACTAGGACTTAAACCCAAGCACTCTGGTATGAAATGTGGGCACCCAAAGGATGTCTTAATTGCAGTAATGCACGCAGTTCCTCCCAAACAAAACCTTTTTTTTTTTTTTTAAAATCACCTGTTTCACAGAAAGAATGTATTTCTTTTTCTTGTATTTCTTGTATGTTTATTTATGTACTTTTCATGATACAGCTCCTTAGATGAAGGATTTCTCCCTCTATCCCCCCATCCCACCCTCCCCCATCATTGATTTCCCCTATATTATTACGATAGGATAGTTCTTCAACTACAATCATAAGACCATCATTTTGTTATTTACCTGTAATGTGACACTGTAAGTAGAAGACAATGGCAGAAAGACCAGCATCCTACTGTCAATATACATTTAGCAATTTTATTGGAAGTCTATCTTTGGTTTGGAAGTAGAGATGCATACTGCACTGTATTTTCACTTCTCAGTTTGCTAGTCTCCATTATACAGCTCTTCTAGATGAATATTTTGCACACATGTCTACCTTTATATCCATCAAGTTTATATTTTGATAACATTTAGGTTCAACAAGGAATTGCTGAATATACAAAAAAAAAATTCTAAGGCCTGTTTCTAAAATAAAAGGCAATTCCTCATAGAAGAAAAGTCAAGATTTAAGCACATTTTCTATAAAGAAAAAGCATGAATGACTAATAATTACATAAATATTTGCATTTTTAATTTTATGATACAATTCCATAAGCTCCAGGATTTCCCTTACTCATTCCCCCAATTCTCTCTCCTCCCACCGATTTCCCCAATATTATTACAGTAGTGCAGTCCTTTAGAGCAGTCATAAGTCCATCATTCTGCTATCTGACATCTCAGATACAATGGTAGACAGTCCAGCATCCTATTGTCAAGATATATTTAACAGTTTCATTGGCAGTCTTTGATTTGGAAGTAGAGACGCATACTGCAATGCATTTTTACATCTGCATATGATAGCCTCTATTACACAGTTACTATACATTTCCTTAAATGAAAAGCCATAAAACATCAAACTGTTAGAGGAAATCATCAGAAGTACTCTCCAAAGTAAAGGAATAGGGAAAGACTTCTTGAAAAAGACACCAAAAGCACTAGCAATCAAAGCCAAAATAAAAAAATGGGACTTCGGGCCCGGCGCGGTGGCACAGTGGTTTAAGGTCCTCACCTTGCACGCCCGGGATCCCATATGGGCACTGGTTCTAATCCCGGTGGCCCTGCTTTCCATCCAGCTCCCTGCCTGTGGCCTGGGAAAGCAGTCGAGGACAGCCCAAAGCTTTGGGACCCTGCACCCACGTGGGAGACCCAAAAGAGGCTCCTGGCTTCAGATCGGCATAGCATTGGCCGTTGTGCTCACTTGGGGAGTGAATCATCGGACGGAAGATCTTCCTCTCCATCTCTCCTCTCTGTATATCTGACTTTGTAATAAAAAAATAAAATGAATCTTAAAAAAAAATGGGGCTACATCAAATGAAAAGGCTTCTTTACAGCAAAAGAAACAATCGACAAAGTGAAGAAGCAATCAACAGAATGAGAGAAAATCTTTGCACAATACGCAACTGATAGGGTACTAATATCCAGGATTTACAGAGAGTTTCAGAAAATCAAAAACTGCAAAAGAAACAAACAACCAAGTGAAGAAATTGGTGAACATACTTTTTTTTTTTTTGGAAAAAAAAATTCAAATGGATATCAGACATTTGAACAGATGCTCAGACTCCCTAGCCATCAGGAAGATACTAATGAAAACTACATTGAGGTTCCACACAACTCTAGTAAGAACTGGGCTACATTCAGAACTCTACTAACCACATCTGCTGGCATGGATGTGGGGAGAAAGGTGCTCTTGCTCACTGTTGGCAGGAGTGTAGGCTAGTGCAACCACTATGGAGGTCAATATGGAGAACACTAAAAGAATTGAAAATAAATCTGCCATGTGACCCAGCTACCCCACTTCTGAGAATATATCTAAGGGAAGTGAAATCTACATATGAGAAAGGGATCTATAATCCTATATTTACAGCAGCACAATCTAAAATAATATTTTTAATGCTCGAAATTCGAGAGCTACTAAAAATGCTTTCAAAGGCACACTCAGAATGTTTCATAAACTACATTTGACTACAGATACAACTTAAGCACAAATTAGAAACACTTGCATTTTATACTTACACTTGTACAATAATTCAAGATTAAAAATATGATAAACATTTTCTAGTCATTTAAAAATTACTGCCTAGGGGCCCAGCGTGGTGGCGCAGTGGTTAAGGTCCTTGCCTTGCACACCCGGGATCCCATATGGGCGCCAGTTCTAATCCCAGCAGCTCCACTTCCCATCCGGCTACCTGCCTGTGGCCTGGGAAAGTAGTCCAGGATGGCCCAAAGCTTTGGGACCCTACACCCGCGTGGGAGACCTGGACCGGCATAGTATCGGCCGTTGCGCTCATTTGAGGAGTGAATCATCAGAAGGATGATCTTCCTCTCTGTCTCTCCTCTCTGTATATCCGCCTTTCCAATAAAAATAAAATAATTTTTTTTAAAAAATAAAAATTACTGCCTGGATTCTTTATGTAAAGTGATAAATTCCTCTGGAATGTTTGGATTGACTGGTTACTGAAAAATGAAGAAAAAAAGAGACATGGGCTAATGTCCTTGGATGAATATTAGCATTGTATATAAAGCAAAGAAAAATGTATTTAGCTGTGGTCAGCATTTGATTCAGTGATTTTGACGCTGCTTGTGATGCCAGTAGCCCATCTCATAGTGCTTGGCTTGTGTCCTGGCTCTCCTTCTGGACCAGCTTCCTATTTGATGCCTATCCTGGGAGCAGCAGGTGACACTTTGGTCCTGGCCCCATTTATTGGACATGCAGACTGAGTTTTGGGGTTCCTAACTGAAGCCCAGCCCAGCCAGTGCTGTCACCATTTAGAGAGTGAATCAGCAGATAGAAAATTCTCTCTCATTCTCCCTCTCTCTTTTCCATTTAAATAAAATGAAAATAATTTGTTGAAATGCTTGGTCACAGGATTATCATTTTTTTTTTTTTACAAAAAAATCTCATCTCTAGCACCCCAGCCCATCATTAAAAAGCTTTTGATCGGGCCCGGTGTGGTGGCGCAAGTGGTTTAAGGTCCTCGCCTTGCACGCCCTGGATCCCATATGGGCGCCGGTTCTAATCCCGGCAGCCCCGCTTCCCTTCCAGCTCCCTGCCTGTGGCCTGGGAAAGCAGTCAAGGACAGCCCAAAGCTTTGGGACCCTGCACCCGCGTGGGAGACCCGGAAGAGGCTCCTGGCTTCGGATCGGCATAGTATCGGCCGTTGCGCTCACTTATGGAGTGAATCATCAGAAGGAAGATCTTCCTCTCTGTCTCTCCTCTCTGTATATCCGCCTTTCCAATAAAAAAATAATAAAAATAAATCTTTAAAAAAAAAAAGCTTTTGATCTTGAAAAAATTGCAGACAGTTTTGTGGGGTATGTGTGTGTGTGTGTGTGTATGAACAGTCAAAGTTTAACGTTAATTCTAACAAATATAATAATTACAAACATCATCAAGGAAAGCAGGTTAAATCCACTTGGTTCTTAAGTATCAAACCTTCACTGCCACAGTGACCTTTCCTACTTTGTTGGAGGCTCTGGCTACCCCTCTGCTGTAGCTTTGTCTACTTGTACCACTAACACAGAGTGTCAGCATGACATTCAAAGGTATGCTTAAGGGCATGGGCTTGGGTGCCACAGCCCTGGGTGTCAACATCAAGCTCAGTCACCTGGGGAAGCAGCTCAGCCTCACTAAGCATGAGTTTCTTAATATGTAAAATAAAGTTTCCAAGAAAATGTATCTCAAAGGTTATATCTGGCACTGGAAGTAAAACACACAGAGCACTTACGGCATAGCTGCCTTCACGACAGGTGATCTGAGAGTGCTAACTGCTGTTACATTATTCAGAGTTAATAGTAATACACGGTGCTACAAACATGGTATCAGAACTATAATCATTTCAAACAATTTAAGCGGTTCTTACTCTTGGAAGTATTTTATACCATTAAGATTTCCAGGAAAAATATAATGCTAATAACATTTATAATAGTAAAACTGATCAAAGATCTCCCCCTGACAAGTAGAATATCTAAATGTAGCAATTTAAAACCCCTCTTTTTTGTAAAAATATTTTTTGTTACAATAATTCTCACTTCTGTTAAAGTATGTCTAATAATAATTTAAGGAATGGCATCCTATATTGAGCAGATTCTAATTCTTAGGCATGGAATTTAGTAGTTGTCAAGTCATGCTTTTTTTTGCCTAATGACTAATTTCTCTTAGCAGATTAAATATTACTTACTTATTTAATACTGCTTACACTAATGGCAAAGAGTTATTTCAATTTTACAAGGTAAAATGTTCTCTTTATTTAGTTCACAGTAAGAAAACAATACAAAATGAAGCATGTTTAGACATTTCTACTTCTTTAAACCAATTGTTTATTGTGTAGATGAATCACAATGACACAACAAATTCTTAATATTAATTTTCTGTTCTGTCCATGCTTGACTGTGTATTGCAGTAGCTACCTAACAGAAGAAACAGCAGGATACAATCACTACCATTCCCATTAAGGTTTTTTTTGTTTTGTTTTGTTTTGTTTTTTTATCAACATGAGGGTATAGATTGACCCAACAAAACAGGGAGTTATCGGAATTTCAGGTCAACCTATGATTGTGTGTGAGGGGCTGTAGAAAATAAAAAAGAGAAGGAGGTGAAGAGAACACGAGGCTGGGAATGTTTCATGGCTGAAGTGGGAATTGCAATGGCCCTCCAAGTAAAGTAGAATTTCACAGGTCACTTACCCCCAGTACAAGCCTTACATTTTCAACTTCAGTTTTCTCATGTTCATGTTTCTTCTGTACAGCTGTTTCCCTTATACAATTATTTATTTGATTTTTTCATAAACCTTAATACCTTTAGTTAGAGGGAAAATTTTTGAACTGCTATGAATGGAATGTCAGTATCATGTGCAATTAAATCAATCGGGGAATATCTAAAAACAAATCTAATGTAAATAGAACTCTCTAGTTTCTATTCACAAAATGTTCTCTTTCAAGAGCCCTTGGCTACAGTGCTTCTGCCTTTGTTTAAAAGAAACACCGACCCATTATTAAGAAATGTTTCAGTATTCATAAAACAAATAGAAGACATCCTCCTTCCTTCCTCACTACCAGACTTTCTTCTCCCAAACCTTCTTCCTTCTCTCTTCCATTTTCCATCTCCTTTGTTTTCTTTTTCCCCTTGTTCACCCCTTGCTTACTCAAATATTTATTGAACATCTATTTTCTGTATTGTTCTAGGCACTGGAATGCAATAGCAAAGAAATAGAAGCTATTACCTTGTAGAGTTTATGTTCTTGTGGGAAGAAGACATGCAACAAAAAAAGAAGAAGAAATTACATGGTACATCATAGGTACTGTGAAGAAAAACATACAAGGACATGTCTCAATGGAAGGAAAAAATGGACAGGAAAAGATGACAGATATAGGGATCTATGGAACCAGACATGCACATACATAGGGAAGGGATTTCCAAGCACTGGGAACAATCAGCACAAAGACCATGATTCAGAAATGTGCTTCCCATGTTTATGCAGCAGCCAGGAAGACCAAGATGGAAGTGAGAGGATAAGGGAACAGTAACTTGAGTAGAGATTAGATAGAGACGACCGGAGTGAGGTGGAGATCAGATCATACAGATTTCAAAGGCACAGTAACAATTTCACTTTCACCCCCAGTGAGGGATTGGTGTGGTGTGGCAGAGCGGACACTGGATGAGTTGGAACAGACAACAATGCTAGATGACCCAGTCACTGTTTTCGGAGACTACCATCTGGGTTTTAGAAAACAGAGAGCAAAATTGTAAGGCATCCAGTTAGAAGGGTACTGTAATCGTCCAACAAAAAGATGATAGGCTATTTAGCCCTGAAGGAAGCATTAGAAGGAACCAGAAATACTGGATTTGTGGGATAAAGTTCATCTAATGATACAGAAAACATAACTCTATTTCAGCACTTATATGTTAAAAGTCCATAAATATGTCAGTCCCTCAGTCTGCTCTTCCTTCTCCCTATTTGTTGCTTTAGACCACCAGTGATGCTTCATGAGTTTGTGATCCTTAGTGTCCACCAAAGTGCCTAACAAAGGCATCCAAAGGTCTGTGGAACTGGATTCCAACCAAGTGGACCATTGAAATACACTTTGTGAGATGAAAAGACTCGTGCATAAAAGGTACACCTAGGGAAAAGAAGAGCATGAGCATTAGAGAGAATTATCTTCCAGAAAACTAAGCTCGTATTAGAAAATGTTTTACTTGAGAAAGAGATGGATCCAAGGAAATTAGCTATAAGGTGGCAGGCCAAATTTCATGGAGAAATTTAAAGAAAAATTGAAGATGGTTATGTGTTATGAGAGGGCTAAGAATTTGCTCCATCGGTTTTGTTTTAAGTTAGTAAACCCCACTGACAATCTCAAATTTAATTACCTATTCATGGAATAGTGTCAATATTTTGATTCTTTTGCTACTTTAAGGAGTTTAAAAAACAAAAGAGCTGTTTGTGTCCAATGAAACAAACCTATTAAGGAAGAACTCCTGTTTCCAAGACAGGATTGGAATTGTTCCTTTAGATATCCAAGGAATTTGCAAATGATGAGGGCATCACAAAGGTATACGATGGTTAGCTAGATATGTTTCAGAGCAAAAGAAATATAATAGGAAACTCTGGAAGAGCTAGTTCAGCAGGAAAAGATGATATGCAGATGAACATGGGGAAGAAGTGTGGAGGTGAGAGGACAGGTGGCTGGAGGGAGAAGATGCCTTGTTTTTATAAAAAAAAAATGTATTCTGGATGCTGCATCAGAATTACTCAGATCCTCTGTTAGGCAGTCAAGTCAGAATATAAATTGCAATAGGTGCAATGATTATCCAGGCTCCAACTGGTAATAAAGGGAATCTAAACCTGGTATGATGGAGGGACAGTTACAGAAGTCCTTTCTGCAGGTGAAAGAATGCATCTTGCTTCCTAATCTGGGCCATCATCATTTTGACTTTGCTGACAGTGTCCTCCTTGGCTTTACATATCCTTGCTTCTCTGTTCTTCCATTCCTCACCTGCCAATCATCACAACCTGCAAGCTCACTCTGAGAAAATACCAAATGCCATGTCACTTGGTTTTATTCTCTTTCTCTATACTCATTCCCACTCAGCATCATCTAGAATAATAGAACATCTTAGTTAACGCTTGCAGTTAACTAACCTAACTCCATCCTTCACCTCTCATTCTCTCTACCCTGAAACTACACGTATGGCCTCTTCTTCAATCTTGAGGCACCTTCCACCTCTCTAAAGCAATACTTACTTCACTTGTAATTCTGCTTCTGCCTTCTCCAGAATATAAAAGAAAGGTACAAAGGCAACAGCCACTCAAACATTTGCTAACCATTGCAGGCTGAATATGGACTAGTGAAAAAGAGGAGGCTACGAAGACAGTAGCTAACATTTGTTGGAAATGTAAAAGGTTTTATAATAATTTACATTTCATATAAAGTGAGCCTGGCTCTCAGACACATTGAAAAAAAGCATTAAATGACTAGGAACCAGGTTTCTTTGAGACTAAAGGGAAACTCAGGTTTTTAATTATTATACAGTATTGCACAATCTCTCACATTCACAAATTTTAAACATAAATACAATTCCATTACAATAGAGTTCACATCAGGTATATTTGAGATTTAATTCAACACCTTAGGGAAAACATCTTAAAACTTACTTGGAGTAGTCAATTGAATGAATAATATTTAAATATTTATTCTTAAACAAGAATAACCACGCAGAAATGTGGGGGTGGGGGGGAAAGAAATTGAATGAGCTATTTATCTGGAGTGTAATTTTAAGGCAAGTCTAATGACTCAAGGTAAATACTCATATATGTATACTCAGCACTGGAGTGCACTTTACTCTCCTATAAACTCAAGACATGGAGACAGTTGCTAGCTACACAAACAGCCTTACTGTCCATGGCTTTACACAAACTTCAATCTAGTAGCAAGAGCGGGTGATTTCCCTAGGCCTGACTTACTTCCTGGAGTGTGTCACACGTCTCTGTCGCACATTAACTAATTCATTTACGTCACCAGAGTAACTCTTCATGCACCGAGGTTGTAATTTGAGAAAACCATTTTCAAAGGAAAGGGAGACACTGCCAACCATTGTTAATGCTTAATAATGATTTATAACATTAATAAAACACTTGTTGAACAATAAAATATTTTAATATTTGTTTAATATTTAACATTTGCTTATTCGACTACACTACAAATTTGGGGCATAGGCTCTTGTGGCATAGGGAACTTGCTTACACTGTTTCACAACAACCATCTACAGGATGTGATTCTGAAATGCTTGCCATTTTCAGAATACTGCACACAGACAAGTTCCTCAACTTAGAGGGGCTCCACTGCTGGCTACTACTGTTGCAAACTGGCTAAGAAGTAGCCTTCACAGGACAGGAAAGATCAGAGTTGGAACAATAGTGACTTTCCAAAGTATGTAGTTTAGGAAAAGTTTTCAGCCTGAGACCAAGACATCTTTGAACATTGCTAATATAGAAATACACGAAGCACTATCAATAAGCTTAACTCAGTCCCTGCGTAAATAGCCTATCCTTTAATCCTAAATAGAATCCCAAAAGGTTAGATACCACATGTTTGCCTTGATTTAACTTGTAATTTTTGTTTGGTTGTTGGTTATTTTTTGAACCTGTCATTGATACTGTCTCAACCCAGATGTTTCGAAGAATGGAACTTGCATTATTTTTAACATATTGTTTACCCAATACTATGTCAATTAATTCCATAATGTTGTATATTGATACTGAGGTTTTGTTGGGGCTTTTAACTGACCGGAACTTTACTCTGTTAGCTCTATCTTCAGACCAGAGAAGGTCTCCCCAAGAGGCCACTGAACTTATCTGGACAATAAGACGCTGGACTTTATGCTAGGTATATGCTTGCAAGGAAGGAATCTCAACTGAACTTGAACTGTGGTTATGCAGCAAGGTGGAGGATTCCACCATGGGGGGAGGGGTATGGGAGGGGTGGGGGGAATCCCCAGTGCCTATAAAACTGTATCACATAATACAATGTTAATAACAATAAAAAAAAAGAAATCTTATAAACTAGGTAGCTGCCTTTCATTAGATGGAGGCCAACAAATATCATCATTACGGCCTCTCTATGTTTTGCTTCTCTCTCCTATTTCTCTTTTTCCCTTCACTTAACTCACAAATCTTGCTCACACCCCTCTTCCTTCCACTTTGTTTTTTGTTTGTTTGTTTGTGTTTTGTCACAGAAGGCATGCTAACTAGGATACATTTACAAAACCAAAAGACAGGTGCTTGTGGTCCACCCAAACTTGGGTTTGTACCTGAAGACTGTATATTTTGTGTTTATAAATGTTTAATCCAATGTCTATAGTTATCAAGTAGCAATCTGAACCATGAAACAATTCATGAAATATTTACACAAAATGAATTCTACACTTCTCAGTCTGCACTTGCATTGCCTCTGTTATTCCTAAGAAAACTCCGTTATCTGTCTTGGGGTTGGTTTATTGCTCAGGATTTCTTACTAGATTGGATGGTGTGGCTTATTTTGTGCTGCAGTCTCTCTTGGGAGATGTCGATGACATGATGATCAAAGTGTCACTCACTAATACAGAAAGTAACAAGGCTGCCCCTAGGAAAACAACTTCATAACTTTAATGAGTTGTCTGATAATACATAAATGAATGCAAACAAAATTCAAACATTTCTTAATAGTTCCATTCCTTCTACTGAAAACATCAAATGAGGTGTGCAGGGTTAGGCATTTGGGGTAGTGGTTAAGATACCACTTGAGTTGCTCCTCAATCCAAATCAGAGTACTTGGGTTTGAATCCCGATTCTGATCTTGACTCCAGCTTTCCACTGCTGTGCACCCTGGGAGGCAGTAGCTGGTGGCTCATGTACTTGGGTCTCTGCCAGCTAACATCAGCTAGGCCCAGTTTGGGCTGTTGGGAAGCATCTCAGGAGTGATTCAGCAGACAGCCAATCCTTCTCCCACCCCCTTCATGCTATTTAAGTGTGAATACATGGGTTAACAAACATACAAAAAGATATATGTGCAGCAAAACTACCATACAATTGCATCCTGTGGCCTGTGCTGAGCATTATAACGTACTGAGGGCTCACTGCTGGATAGACATTCTCAAGTAAGGACACAACAGACAGTCCTATTGAAGCAAACCATATAACCTCAAGAAAGAACATATTTCAGCCTGACATACAAACTACAATGAAGCAATTAGAGAAAACTGTATGACTCCTCTCAATACCAAAGAGTGTGTCATCTTTTTGATGACATATAGGCACTTAAAATGACAACCAAGGGACAACACAAGGGGAAAGTTGGACAGTGGTCCAGTGCTCACCATTTTTTGGTGGTTTGATTAGGGAAAAGAAAAAGCTTCAATTTTTTTTTCCTGCCTAATTTTCTTACAAAGTCAGGGAGAGCTAAAATTTCCTCTGGTTTTAATAATTATAAAAATTGCTGTTTCAGAACCAGCTTGTCTTATCATCTAACACCACACAAAACCTTCATGTTGATCAACTTTTAAAAGGGTCACAGGAATTCCTTCCCAATTGTTTAGCTTTATGTCATATTTGTCTTCTCTTGTTCACACAGCCATTCCCCTACTGATAGGCATTTTGCTCATTCCCATTTTTCACCAGTACATAGAATGCATCATTTCACAGAACGAGACATGCTGTAATTATTATTTTTTTCTTTGCAATAGCCCCTTTTGCCAACCTGGTATTTGAACAGAGCTAGAATGTAAAGTGTGAAGACAGTCCTTGGGTTCTTTCCATGCTGGAGTTACAATCAATTGTGCCTATTGACATATTTTTTCTTTTATGCCAGATAAAGGCTTATAATAAAAGTACAAAAAACTGTGAACATTTAAAAATATATGCATTCTTTTGGATTCTAAAATATTCAATAGGTATCTTGGTAGTACTGATGTAGGTTTATGTGTGTGGTGTGTGGGTTCAAGTGTGTTCATTTATTTATCCTTTTTACTGAGTTTAGGCATACATGTAAATTGGCATTCTACATACATGCCAATAGTTATGTTTATCAAAACTGATACTAAACTTGGTTTTCACAAAAACGTTGTTATTTAATCATATAAAGTTTTTTTTATTTTAATTTAACTTTTACTTTTCATTATTTTGTTTTGTGAAACAGTTTAACAGGCACTGGGATTTCTTCTCCCCAAGCTCCCTCCCCTCCCTACTGATATCCCCTCCAGTTTTACAATGGGTATCTTTTGTGAACTTTCATAAGTGCATCATGCTGCCATTAAAGTGCTTCCCAAAAATGGAGGCACAGACAGTGTCAGAGAGTCCCACATCTAATTGTCAGGACATTATCAGTCATTTCACTTGGAATCCATCCTTGTTCTGTAAAAGTAGAGACACACTATCTCTGTCCTAGGTGGCTATGAACATATCAATTTCCACTACACTTCCATTATACACTCCCTTAAATACAGAGTCAGTGTACACAATTCAGAAGGGGGAGAAAAATAGTGAACTTTCATCCACCTGAAGTTAATGAATATGCAATAAAGACATCAACAGGATGCTAAGGAGTGAGAAAGGATATCAAGAATTTTCATGTAGGAATAGATGGCAGCGTGTGAATCCTCTAAGCTTTTAAAAGATTCAAAACACACTCCACTTTCCAGCAAAATATTCACAAAGTATTCATTTTTTAATCACCCAAGAAACCGCAATACAGCAGGAAGAGGACATCTTTGATTGAAAGCTATCCTCCAGCATTTGAGAGAAATTAGAACCGACGATGTCTGACGGACCTGACCTAAGGAGTTGAAGTGAGATATACCTTCAAATATTTCAAGCCTTTCTTCCAAAATAAAATAAGAACCATTTTCTCATTCTTTCAAAAATGTTTTAAGCTTAAGAAATTAAGGTGTCTGCAGCTGAAAGCAATAATTTTATGGCTTCGCTTTTCAACTGAATAGCAATCTTCCTGTTTTACTTTTTCAGACATTTAATTAACAAGAACCATTGCAGCATGGGATTTGTCTATAATTTTGAATCATCCACTTGTGAGTCACCTACTTCTGCTTTGTTTTAAAATCAAATGCAAGATACTTGGCTAATACACAATCACCATGAACTAGAACATAAAGATTAATACAAAACAATTACTACCCTCTTTGATGAGCCACAACTATCACTAGAACTTTCTAGTTTGCTAACAAAGTTGGCATCACTCAGTTAAAATCAACTACAAGAACTGTACACTTCAAGGTAAGAAAAGCTGAAAAGAGGAAACTGAAGACCCTTAGTAACAGGAGCTTGCTGTCTGTTAGTGTAACTGTGATCGACAGAGAATGGACACATGCCTGGATGCCAGAACCCATTGTAGCATCAGCTAGGGAGATCATATGAGATGCAAAATATGTTGGCCAATTAAAGATTTTAAAATGTGAACAATATATAGCTTGAAGATTTGCTAAACTCTTGAAAGCATAACTAGATTCCTTTTTTTCCAGTAGCTATCTGCTGAGACACTTCACACTGAGGTTCCTTGATGAAAATAGATTCTGAAAACCTGATGTGCAGAGTACTCTATGCAGAATAATGCGAGTTCTTATGGGCCTGCCAGGATATGGAGAACACAAAACATTCCATGGCATGATTCGTAATGAGAGCCCTAGTTCTGCCTCTCTCACTTCAGATGTGCACATGAATCATCATTGATCTTATTTAATAAGATCTGCATTTTAAATGCAGATGATGGACCCTGTGGGTCTCTGGTTGGGCGTAACAATCTGCTCTTCTACTGAGCTCCTCGGTGGAATTCACATGGCTTTCACTTTGACTAGTAAGATAAAGCATGTTCTGTCATTGTAGCATATTTATTACTATATCTTGGTATTTCTCTGTTTACTATACTAACACTTCTATTGATGTAGATCATATAATTTCTCTTTTGAAAATTAAAACTTCTAAGAAAAATCAAATAATAACTTTTGAGATATTTAAGTGCTATTTATTGTGGCCCAACACGATAGCCCAGGGGCTAAAGTCCTTGCCTTGCATGTGCTGGGATCCCATGTGGGCACCAGTTCTAATCCAGGTTACCCTGCTTCCCTTCCAGCTCCCTGCTTGTGTCCTGGGAAGCAGTTGAGGATGGCCCAAAGCCTTGGAACTCTGTACCTGAGTGGGAGACCTGGAGGAGACTCTAGGCTCTTGACTTCAGAACAGTGCAGCTCCTGTCATTGCAGCTGCTTGGGGAGTGAATCAACAGATAGAAGGTCCTCTTTGTATACCTGACTTTTCAATAAAAATAAAATAAACCATTTTTAAAAAGAACTATTTATTCTCAGATTGCTTGGAAGATTTCATCAAAATTAAAGCTGAAAGCACTGGATTAGCATTCTGATTTTATTTTTATTTAGCATATGCTAGTCAATCTTGAATGATAGGTAATTATAATAGCTTCTCTCTCATATGCATACTAAATGTGTTACAGTACTAACTCAGAATCAGACACAGTCTGAGATTTCCTTGTTATAGTAAGTTGTCAGTTAGTAATGACGTTGTGTACCGTGTTCAAAATGACTCAAGTATGAATATCCCTATGTTGCCTGCTGTTTGCCAAATTGTAATGTAGTTAAAGATTTTTTAAAACTTTTATTCTTCAAATAGGGTGTGAATGAGATAGTATTGAGGATTTTTACCCCTTATGCTCTCCAGTAAATTGAAAAGGTAAATGCTATAATTTATACAAAGCTATTTACTTTGTCATGGAAAAGTCAGAATAGCCTATGCAGAATTTTAAACTTTTATGCTACAGAATCATATGGGGTGTGATTGAGAGAAGCTTGGGTATCCTCCAATGGGAATGGGTCTTCTGATATTGATATTTGCAGTGCTGTCCTGCAGGGTTACTGTGCTAGGGCTTTGGCCTCCTGTCTATGGCCATACCACCCTGAATGCACCCAATCTCGTCTGATCTCAGAAGCTAAACAGGGTCGGGCCTGGTTAGTACTTGGATGGGAGGTCTCCTGTTCTTATCCAAGTGTTTATGCAAAAGTCACCATGGAAAGATATTCTGTCTAGAATAATTCTATGCAAGACTGATACTTCCTATTTTGTGTTTTACATGTTTCCTTGTAGTGTATATTGTTAGCCAACCTGGAACGCATTTTACCTCTTTTTATGAATACTGTTGGACTCTTGTGTGTTATCACAAACTTAGTATTTTAGAAATAAACATCTATTATCTTACAGTTTGAAGTTTGAACCAGTCCAGATTGTTTGGAAAGAATTAGCTTTTTTTTTTTTTTTACTTTCTGCATTCTTTAGTTTTTGGCCTTTATTTCATCTTCAAAGGAAGCAGCAAGGTTGCATTTGTTTGACCTTTCTTCTGTTATCACATCTCTAACTCAGCCAGAATAATGAGAGAAAGCTGGATTGGAATGCTGATTGAAGTGTGGGTGCTAGAAAACAGGTCTTTACAAGCTGTGTTTCAAGAGTAAGTCACTAGATTAAACAAATCTTAATCATTATCAGAAAAAAAGGAACGGATCCCAGGGCTAGCATCGTAGTAGACTGTGTTAAGATGCTACCTGCAACATCAGCATCACATATGGGATAGGCTCAAGTTCTGGCGACTCCGATCCAGCTCCTCACTGATGTGTCCATGAATGCAGCTGAAATGGCTACTGGGTCCCTGCTACCAATGTGGCTGACCCAGAAGCAGCTCCTGACTTCAGACCAGCCCCGTTCCAGCCACTGAACTTTGTCTCTGTCCCTCTTCCTTTTTTTGTAGCCTTGTCATTCAAATAAATAATTTTTAAAAGAAACTTTAAAAAAACTAACATGTGTTTATCCCTATCACAGAATGGATTAGAGAAGAATAATATGATTTACCTCGAAGTAGACTGAAAATACTCAGAGTACACAAAAAGCACAGAGACTATATTTTTCAATTTGGCCTCAGATTTATACAAGCTCAAGATATGTACCTCTCTGGTTACAGATTCACTTCTCAGACTCTGAGAAACAAGAATAAAAGATGTTAAAAGTGCTACGTGAGGAGATCCTGGAGAGGAGGCCACACCCTTCAATGTGTTTCTCTTCTGCTAAGCATGCGATGAATGAGGACCTTGCTCAGGACCACATCCTAGACTGAGTGTAGCATCCTTGCATCATCTAAGGAAATGTTAAGACAACAGGAAGAAAGGAACTCTTTATGCCTCTGTCTAGTTCAGCCTCTCCGTAGCTTGGACATGTTTAGTAATTTCTTAAGGTTACCTGGTTACCTGCAGTCCAACGGTCTCAGCCACACACCATTAAATGAGGTTGACAAATTGTACAACAGTGCAAAAATAAGATGTTAGCAGCTGTATTGTTTATATTTCTTTAGGATAGGCTTGGGTCATGATTGATCCAACACATTGATTTGAAACAAGAAAAGTTTATTGCTAGTGTTACACTAAGTTTTAAAAGAAGTGTTTGCTTGGTTTTAAAAGAATATTAGAATTTTTAATCATTTATTTTCAGACTGTATGTGTTGCCATTATATTAATATGAAATTAAAGAAGTTTGTGTGAAATGATTCTTTCCCAAGCATTCCAGAACCCTTATTTTGCACTTCAGCTGTTATATTCACCTAATCATTTTTTAATGGTTCTTTCACCAAGCACCATAATGATAGTTAAACTACTTGTACTCTTCTATTTTAGGGATATGATCTTTAACAGTCCCTAAGCCAAGAGAGCTAAAATTTGCATTAGACCACCCAGTTATCTAATTTCTCCCATTGTTGAAATAAAATTCCAACTGAGACATGATACATCTTCTAGGTGGAATTCACTGAGTAAAAACCAAACTATCTTCTAGAACTTACACACACACACACACACACACACACACACACACACACACACACACACACACAGTCTCTCTTCATTTAGCACTTACAGCTAGTCTCAACAGCAGTATCTAGCCACAACAGAGTAATCAAGGGCCACAAAGACATTACTTTGGCTTTAGCCTCTGCCATGAAAAAGCAGGCAAAGTGTTTGCATGGATAGACACACAGAACAATCCAGACTGCTTAAGCTGCAGACCTGTATGGCATTTCCAACAGCTTGCCAAAAATTGTCCATTTGGACAACCATGGATTTCTGAGACCATGCATGGCCAAATGGATCACAAAATTTTACCCCCAAATAATTCACCTATTCTGCTTTCTAAGCTAAGCAAGTGTCCACTTTTCATCTAAGTTGGTTCAGGGTATGTCTTTCCCTGCTTCTACATCTAATGAATCACCAGGTCACACTGAACCTATTTGCTGAGCAGTTGTTTCTTCATTCCCACCTTGCTGCTGATCCGGCCTTGAGAATTTGCCTGGAGTTCTTGCCGTAGTGCCCCTACTGGTTTCCCTCCCTCCAGCTCTGTCTTCCCGGTGCAGCCTCTACAGTGCAGCCAAATCCTGCAATCTCATAGGCTTTTCCTTTCGTGAAAATAAAGATCAGCATCCTTACCAGGGCTAGTAAGGCTCTCTGTTTCCCATTCCCGCTCCTGGAATTCTCCCCAGCTTGAACTTCTATCATTCATTTTTTCCAGACTCTCTGCAGCTGCTGCTTGCTCCCAAACTGCTTTTTCAGTGCTGTAGATAGTATTAAGAACTCTGTACCATTCAACTTCACAGATGCTCTTTTCTTTGCCTGCCTTGTCTGCCATTTGCCCAATTTTGATTCAATCTGTTGGTTTTAGTGACTGCTCCATTCTTGAGCCTTTAGTTCCCACACCTTCAAGCCCAAGAGAGTTGCTCACAGAACATCCTGTCCCCAGCATCATCCTGAAAATGGTTCTACTTCATTGTAACTTCTTGTTTACTCATCTTGATCTTGCTTGCCCACAAGACTACTAGCTTCATGAGAAGCATGATTGTGATTATTGATTTGTATGTATACAACCCAGTTCCTTCTTAGGGAATTCAGGGTAGATGTTCCATACGTTATATGAGTGAATCTGAATGGAATTATGCACAGAAGCACACAGTTCAATTTCCGCTGTTATTCTTAGCTATCTGGTCAGAGTACTCCAGGGAACAGCTCATAATGATTAGTCTCCAGTTTGTTACAGAGTGACCCCTGCTACACATTTTCAGTCTGCTCTTTCCCCAAAATTCTAATTGGTAGGTAGAGTTAAATCCTTTTCACTCTACATGTTTGAGCCTTTATAAGAATTGTATCAACCACCATTACATTCAAGAAGAGAATTAAGTTACTAATATCAGTCTAACCATTTCTCCAAGAAAATAAAATTACCTCTCTACAGAATTAAAACACCATTTCCTTGAACTTGATGAAGAAGCCAATTTTCTTTTGTGTTTCCTGTCTCAAAAAATAGTATACGTCTAGACAGAATATTAGTGAGCTTATTCCATGAGGTATCTTTTGCTGCTGGAAAGCACTCTAAGTCTCTTACAAAATTACAGAAGTAACTCACAGCTTTTTGTTATTACTTAATTTCAAGAAGAAAAGAAAAAAATCTAATGTGAAAGAAAATCTAAACCATATATTTTTAAAGTTTATTTGTATCAGAAAGGCAGATTTTCAGAGAAAAGGAGATATATAGAAAAAGATCTTCTGCCTGCTGGCTCATTCTCCAAGTGGCCTCAATGGCTGGAGCTGAGCTGATCTGAAGTCAGCAGCTTCTTCCAGGTCTCCCATGTGGGCGCACGTCCCAAGGCTTTGAGTCATACTCCATTGCTTTCCCAGGCCCCAAGCAGGGAGCTAGATAGGAAGTGGAGCAGTTAGGACATGAACCGGTGCCCATATGGGATCCTGGTAATACTAAGTGAGGATTTAATCCTTATGAGATTGCACTGGACACTAAATCATATTTCTTAAGATAGAATTTTGCTAATACCACACACTTACAAATATGGATTTCTATACCTGCTACAAATTTTTAAACAGTATCAAATTCATCTTAAACAAGCAGTTTTGTCTATCTTTCCTCTGTGATATTCTTTGCACCAGCGTCCTTAGATCTAGCAAACATCAAAATCTTTGGGTGATTTAATGTAATCATGACTTGTCGGGCCTACTCTTAGGCTAATTCCTTAGAACTGAGTTAGAATCAGAATCTGTGCTTGCAACTAGTTCTGCAGCTGCTGGCTTATGGATCAGATAATGTGATGTGACTTCTCCAAGAGGTTTTCAGAAGTTCACACATTTTCAGATTATCTACTAAGACATTCATCAAAGTATACTGAAGTGCTTGGGTTCAAAACCTAGCTCTAGCTCTTGATCCCAGCTTCCTAGTATTACACATCTTAGAAGACAGTGATGATGGCTCTAGTAACCAACTTCCATGGGAAAATATGGATTCTGTCTCTCACTCCCAGGTTGGGCTCCTAGGTGAGGCTACCAGGGAATGTGGGGAGTGAGCCAGTGAATGAGAGTTCACTCCTCTTGTCTGTCTCTCAAATAAGTAATTTTAAAAATTAGAACTAAAAAGTCCATGAAACATTTAGTATTAGAAAAAAATACTATACATGGTTTTCCAATTTTTTTTTTGCATCCAAGTCTTGTATTTGAGCTGTTTTTCTATGAACCACTTGAAGAGCCCTTGTCCATGCAATGTACACCACAGAAGCACATTTTGTCTCTGCCTATGCTGTTATCTCATTGCATTTCTATCTGTCCTCATCTCCTCTTTTCCCACTTACTCTGGCCACCAGGCTCTAGATAAGTATTGCTACCTAAATGTATAAAGCATGTACTACTTGTTAAAAACTAATAGAACCAAGGACATCATTTTCTTCAATAAACAGGAAGAGATCTATTTGTACAAGTTTAAAAACTGAAGTGGCAAAAACAATATTTGTTGTAAGATGGTTTTGCCTTCAACAGCAAAAATGTTTTGCCTCAATTGCAATTTCTCTGTTCAGGAGCCAAGCTGGTAATTATGCTGGCAAGAGGATTAAGAGTCATTTGTTTAATGTGATGACAGTGTGGCCCTTGGTCAATCTGGAACAATGAAGTCCCACATACAAGCTCTTTTGTAGTTCCGGTTCCTCCTCTCCCCTTGTTACTCATTCTGAATTCTTATGACCACAAAAGATGAGGGGCATCTTCAATCCTGTCACTCCCCCTGCCCCTTTAGAACATTTATAGCTTCAATGTGTAGGAACAATACTAAATTATTCTCTTAAATCTTTTGTAAAATCTATCAAGTCCACTAACAAGCTGGTGGTTTTGAAATCTCTCTTGCTCCAGTAGCTTTCAATCCACCTCTGTGTTCCTACTTAGGACTCCCATACCCAGAAGGTGCCAGGTAAAATCACAGTCATGGTTTTGCCTGTTAGGGCCAGGGTAGGGGTATCTGTCTGATAGACTGGTTTCATCCTTCCCTTAGGATAGAAAGAAAAGCCTGAGGGGCCAATCCTTCTTATATCCAGCATAAGCTGAGTCAAGAAGGCATTTCAGCAGTTGAGGAATGTGGTGCTCTAGTCACGGCTTTGAAGAAGTGAGTACAAGTAGCCGGGATCACTGCAGGGTGCTACAAAAGTTTCCATTCTTCCTGTATGTTCTTTTAGTGTGATAGTTCTGCCTGGTTCATGGCTTTGTCCTTAGAATCAGTGTTCAGAAAATAGAAGGCACTTAATGAATAATGTATTGCCTGAATAACTCTCACTGTGTTACAGGAAGTACATAATAAAAAGTTTTAAAAAGTTAACAATTGTTTCTATAAATAAAATAATCATAATACACCTTTATAGAATATAACCAACTAAACCCTAGTTTATATAATATATATAATCACCAGAGTTTTACAATATGCATTTTTCATAAATTGGTTGCAGGAGTTTTATACAGAAAATACAATTACTGGTTAAACACTTTGTTACCATTTCTTTTGAACATCAATGTTTCCTAGAGTTGTGTTCTTATTGGGTAGGTGTATGCACGCATACTTCCTTACATTCTCTTCAGCTGAGTCTGGGAACTGCAGGCTCAGCCTACCCTAATTCATGAAAGAAGTCTGCAGGGGGAAGCTCTTCTAAGAAATTCAGCAATAACTGGATCATGCTACTCAGTGCTTGATCCAGGGCTGACTGCTGATTGCCACAGGGACTCTTCTCTTCCTAGGGTTACCCACCTCTTGAGATACCAGAGCCTGGGACAGATGTTCAAATCAAGATACTTCACACTGCAATGTTTTGCTGCCTCTGTTAGCTTTGGGAATTCTGTAACCATAGACAACTTAATCCAAGCCAGTCTTCCTCAGGATCCTTGAATATTACACCCCTAGTGACTCAGAGGAGTAGCTCTGTGGTCAAACCAGTCCTCACAGGTCTAATATCTTCATGCTATTTTTTCTGCCAGATTGTGGCTTTGTCAGCTGAAGTCCTATGGAATCACACATTCCTTACGAACAGGTAAGATTTTATCACTTGAAGTTCATTTTTAGGGCTCAGTACAAGAATGAATAGTCATTCAGTACCCAACCATCATACTGTACACAGAGTACAGAAACTGGGATGGAGCAAGATCACAGGAGAGATCCTTAATACTAAAATATATTTTTACAGAAGATAATTGGTAAAATCTCATATCCAGAAAGGATTAAATTGATGTACTATTTTGGCATTCCCACAAGAATTCTCCTACCTCATTTCTGCATGGAAATTCATTTTATGGAAAAGTTGTCATTTTGAATATATTATAACTTCTCATTATGCCAAATTGTTTTCTATATATTAAGATTTATAGGAATGCCAAGGTAAGGTTACCTGTACTGGATGTGACCGCCAGACCCAACTAGCACACACAACCAGAAAGGAAAAGGGTGGAGCCAGGAGGAGGAATAGGGTGTGGGTGGAGGGGGGTGTTCCCCTGTTGGGCAGCTACTCCCAATGGAGAGCGTGAGCTGGGATGGGAGCAGACCAGAATAAGCAGGGCTACAACACCTGTGGGCCTCATGTGGCCTAGAACAGGGAAAAGCCAGGCTGGGCTGATTGTTCCTACTGGGCAAACTAAAATTAGAGTGGGTGAGGGTTAGTTGGGCTTAGCCACAGCATCAGCTGGCAGAAGCTGGCACTGGGTGCTAATTCTGTCAAGTTAAACCACAGAACCACATGGAGAGTGCATAATCCGGGAGTGGGAGTGGCTTGGGAGGGAAATAGTGGGCTCCTCCCTCTCGGGTTACCACTCCCACTGGAGGGCACGAAAACTAGGACAGAAGCTGGAGTGGCTAGACAGAGAGGCAACAACTGTGTGGTTTGGATAGTTGAGCTGGTTAGATGGAACTAAGTATTAATACCCATTGACATGTATGAGAGCTGAACAGAATGTGGGACAGACTGGACTAGTCTGCTGCACATACTGGCGAACCAGGGTAGGGGGCAGGTCTTGTGGCGGTTATTGTGGGTCGCTCTGACTAGGCTGCAGCTCCCAATGGTTTATGTGAGGGGCGAATGTGTGCTGGGCAGAATCAGGCTAAACTGCAACACCCATTGGTTCCAGTGGAAGACAAGGCTGGAAACAGAACCTACCCATCAACTGCAACCACCATCTGATTGGGGCAATGGACTATGCTGGGCCCTGTACTTGCTAGTACATACCAGAATCTGGTCTGGGAACACCTCAGACAAAGTTTCTTTTGGGATCTCCCCAATCAATCTGCCAGACTCAGAACCCTAACCATGAAAAGACAGAGGACAAAACAAGTTGATCAACCACATTAGCTACATGTTGGCAGTGAAAAACTGGGCAAGTGGAGACTCTAAGATGGACCATGTCAATCAGTGGATTCTTCAACGACCTCATCATGCTTGAAATGGCAAGACTGGCAGAAATTCATAACTGTTGAATTATCAAAACCACTTGAGCAAGACCCTCGGAGCATACCCCACATCAGGGACCTGGGATGAGTGGAAGGCTGAGTGGGGCTTTTCCCTTTTTCTCCCCCTTTACCTTAGATACATGAAGGAAACAATATGGACATAATAGTCTTACCCACATTCTTATAGCCCTTGAAACTTTTTACCCTAATTAAGTATGTAAAGATTGTCAAAAATTTTAATAAAAAATGGAAAATGTTTAAAAAAAAGATTTTAAAAATGCAGGCAGCAAAAATTTTTGACATACCATGTATTATATGCTACATGTTGACACACATTAAAATTACTGGACAAATCTTTAAGTTTCATTGAAAATATAACCACAAGCCTGGTAAAGTTTAATAGCAAAAAATAAAGCCAAGTCACAGAGGAGTAGTGCTGTCTTTTATATGCTATAATTTGAAAATCTGTTGAATTTTGTTTAAAAAATAAGTAAGCAAGACTACAAGAAAGCAGGTGACAATATTCTCTTCTACTGTATAATGTTAAAGCTACAGGGGAAAAAGAAGAAAGAAAGAAAGAAAGAAATGCCCAAACTTCTAGAAATAAAAGCCAACTGGGAAGGGCAGAGCAGAGAGCACAAATGCAAACAAACGACATCCCGCCAGCTAATTTACAGTTCCTGCCAAGCAGTGCCAAGCAAGAGTTATTTATGTTTGTCTTCTGCTAGAATAGGAAGGACAGCAGTGAAGGTATCTGCTGAATCAGCTCATGTTTGAGAAGTGACAGAGCAGTTTTCTTCCATTAATAGCCAGCTGCATAATTTGAGCTAACGCCAGCTGGGCTTTCATCATTAAGTAATAGAGAAATGAAGTATTCTCCATCCAGGTGCTGGCATGATGGATTGAATTAATATGGTGAAAAGATGAAGGAGGAACAACAACTAAATACACCGAGCGTTACAAACATATTTAGCAATTACTTTTTTTTTTTTTTTTTGGAGAGGCAAAAAAACAGACACAGCTTTTATCAGGTGGTTCACTCCCCCAAACAATCATAAACGCCAGAATTTGAGGGAGCCACATCCAGGAAGTGGGAACTCCATCATCTTCCATGTGGGTGGCCGGAACCCAAACACTTGAGTGATTACCTTCTGCATCCCAGGATGCATTTGAGCAGAAGGCTTGGATCAGGACTAGAGGTGGGACTTACACCCAGGTACCCCAATATAGGATGTGGAACAGCTGCTACAAATATAATGCTCAGCAGTCATTCTAAGAACACTTCACGCTATGTGTCAAAAAGAACAAATGGATCCCCTTAGGATCAAACACATGATTGAATGAACAAATTCTTGGAAGGGAAGAACCAAAGGAAGTAGAAATGGACTTACTGATGTCATCCTGATTTCTTTCACTGATCATTTCTATTCAGTTCAAATGGTCAAGGGGCAGTGGGTCATGGGACTTTTTAAAGCCATCTCTGTGAGGCAACTGGTGGAAAGTGGAAGGACAATAACTCAATAACAAAGAATTGAGGGGAGGTTGAGGGAGGTCAAGTGGCTGCTGCTTCATTCAGAAGAAAAAGTCATAGTCAAGCTTCTGGGATATTTCTAGGTAGATGCCAGTCCTGGTGGTCATAAGTCCCTGTGTCTCCTGGCTGCCTTGCCACATTCCCGTCTGTCTGGATGGAAAGGTGCCCACCCACAAGGCAGGGCTTTTCATTTCGGGAAAGTTTCTGCAGTCCCTTGTCAGGCATACTTCACTCACCCATCACTTCACATAAACACCCCTTGCACAGGGACTTCTTGAGGTGGGGGGATCTACTTAAAAGCATGTAACAAAAGCAGTAAGAGTTGGGATAAAGCTATGTGAGAATCTAAGAATGGAATACACAGACATAAAATAAGTCCTCTAACTAAGGGAAACAGTAGTAGCTTGACCTGTGAATTCTTTGCCATCTGTTTGCTCTCTTAATTTTCCAACTGTAGCCCTGGAAATATAAACACACAAGTCTAAACATTCACAGGCCTGTGGCAACAAAATGCTGCACATTAGCTTCACAAACTGGGGCATGCAGACTATAAATCCTTTCGTGACAGGAGAGGAGGTGTGGAAATGGACCATCGTCATTTTACACACTGCACCAAAGAAAACTGGGCACTGGAAGAGGCAACTGGCAGCAAGTTTCTGGATTCTCTCACTCATTGAAGAGGGATCTCAAGGATTGAATTACCCAGTTGACGCTAGTTCTATCCATGCCAGAGGGCAAAAGTCACAAGACTGCCAAGAGCCCAGTTGCTTTGAATTTAGGCAGAGTAGAAACGTTGGAAGAGAGGCCCCACACCCAGTCTGGCAATAAGTGCTCCTGGTGAAAATGTACCCAGGATATGACCCTTTCAATCTGTCAGCATGAGACATAAACCCACTTTGGCCATGTGAGGTTGATGAGAAACTGCCTTTTCTGCTGATCGTACAGATGAGCAGAATCCCTCCCTCTTATGGAGCACAAGGACCAGGATGGGGCAGTGGTGGCTAGGCAGATGGGTATCCACCAGCATGTATGAGGGTTGGAGAGTGAAGCTGGTTAGGTTGAACTAGGCTTCACTGCCCATTGACAAGTATGAAAGCTGAATGGGATGTGGGACAGACTGGACTAGCCTGCTGCGCATACTGGCAAGCACGGGAACCAGAGCAGAGGGCAGGTCTTGTGGCGGTTATTGTGGGTCGCTCTGACTAGGCTGCAGCTCCCAATGGTTTATGTGAGGGCCGAATGCGTGCTGGGCAGAATCAGGCTAAACTACAACACCCATTGATTTCAGTGGAAGACAGGGCTGGAAACAGAACCTACCCATCAATTGCAACCACCATCTGATTGGGGCGACAGACTATACCGGGCCCTGTACTTGCAAGTACATACAAGAATCTGGTCTGGGATCACCTGAGACAGAGTTTCTTAATTGAATTGCCAGACTCAGAACCCTAACCATGAAGAGAAGTGTAGTTTCCATGGTTTGCCATGGAGTACAAGTGCCAGAGCCAAGCCTCTTAAGAGGCTCAAACGGAGCAGTGGAGAGCATACCCAGGTGCACATGGAGGATATGGCAGTCATTCAGAACCTGCAGAGGACACCTGGTACCACAACAGAGGACAGAGGGCAGAACAAATCAATCAACTACCCCAGCCATGTGTTGGCAGTGAAAATCTGGGCAAACAGATACTCTAAGTTGAACTATGTCAATCAGTGGATTATGCAGAGACCTCATCATTCTTGAAATGGCAATATTAGCAGAAATTTATAACTGTTGAATTATCAAAACCACTTGAGCAAGACCCTCGGAGCATGCCCCACATCAGGGACCTGGGATGGGTGGGAGGCTGGGTGGGGCTTCTGCCTTTGTTTCCCGCTTTACCCCAGATACAGAAGAAGTATGTAAAATTATAGTCTTACCACATTCCTATAGCCCTTGAACCTTTGTGTCCTAATTAACTATGTAAAGATTCTCAAAAAATAAAGAAAAAAAAAGCAGAATCAGAAAGCCATAACTGTGAGTTACTTTCAGAGCAAAACTGAGATTGTGACAGCCACCAGCATCCAACCGTATCCAACAGGGCTGGGTTGAACTAGGAGGTCCTATGCTACCAAATGCAAGTCATCTCCTCAGCAGGTATTAAGGGCTGTTAGAAAAGTGAATTAGCAGAGATCTCATCCAAATGTATATGCTGTGTTAATGAATACCCTAAGTGTAATTTCCTCCAAGTTGACAACATAAAACCAGTATGTGGGCACAATTTGTAGATGCAAGGTTGCATGAAAATGTTTCCTAAGTGTTACCTTTCAACAAAACCACTCTTTATTTTCTAGCAATACTATGGCTCCCTACCCTCATCCCCCAAGTATGGATAGAAACAAAATGTTGGTAATGAATCCAAATATTCAAGTGCCCATTAGGTCGTCTTGCTTTTGGATTCTTTGTTATGGAGGAGTCACAGTCTCTAATTCCATGGCTGGTTTCAAAGATACACAGGGATGTAGTATAAAATCTGACTGAAATACATATGTGTTCAATATGTTCAATATATCTATAATCTGAACTTCTTTCATTCAGGGACTAGATATCTCACTTGATTTGTTTTTCTTTGATATTTTCCTTCTAACTTGTTGCTGACCAGAGGGAAAAAAAAAAGGATGGTTGATGGGATTGAAACTTGTTGTACACCCAGACCTACGCAAGAAGAGTATTCTATATCCTCATTTTAAAATGTAATATACAATTACATGAAAAATGAATACTCAGAGACAGAGATGAATCAAAACCACTACTATGCCCTTGTTTCACTCCTGTGCTTTAGCTGTTTCTAATAACTTTTCATTGATCTGTTTTCCTTTTAGTGATAAATTTCCTTGAAAATGGGATTAGCATCATACACATATTTTCATCCTTGAAAGAGTACCTGACACCTGAAAGATAGTGAGACACCTGTGAGCAGTAAATAGAAGCCATTTAACCACTAAGCAACAGTACTGCATTTCTAATCCAGAAATGCCTAAATTTCAGCACTTCCCATGGAGAAAATATGACAAGGCATCAGTGGTGTTTGGCACAAGAATGGGTGTTGAGCTTAGTTTTTTCCAGACTGCAATCAGGACTGTCTTAGAGAAGTCCTGTTCACAAAATTCAGATACCTCACTTAGCTTGATTTCTAAAACCACCCGTTGCTAGACTCTGAAAGTTTATATGAAAATCAGCTTCAGTGGAAGAAATAGGAGTTTTTATTTAACATGAATGAGTATTTACTTGGTTAAATGGTAGGCTGGTTTGTCATCTGGATTACAGGAAAAATATTCCAACATCAATTTTGCTTTGTGGAAGTACAGTGAATGAAACCCTAAGTGATCTGTGCATGGAAATTTTCTAGTTTTACTTTACTGTACAAATTCACAATGTAAATATAATCAAGATGACATTTCCTTTCACAACACCAGTCATTTAAAAAACACAAGTCTTTGAAGAATGGAAATTTCTGGCAAACTAAATAAAATAACTTTAAACCCAAGAAAATAACTGTGCTGCCCAAGCTGAACATTTGCAGATACAGCTTTCTTATAGAACATCCACTTACATAGCTTCCTTTCCAAACCCTAACGCTACTTCATTTCACTGAACTTGTGTCAATGCAGGTGAACAATAAAAACAGATTCAAAGCAGAAACATGAATTCCAAAGAAAATGTAATGCAACTAGCTAAATTTCCTCTTGAGCACAACTTCCAATGTAATCTTACAGTTATACCTAAAAAGGCACATGCTACAGTCCCAGCTGTGAAGGTCCCATGAAAATGTGTGAATGCCTTTCTGGTTTGAATAAAAATTAATACAATACTATTTAGGTTATATTCACTTTTGTGTTAATGCAGTTACAAAATGTGACTGATACTTTTATTGTGGAAGAGGCTTGTAAAGCTAAAAGTGCGCAGGTAACATAAAGGTCAAGGTAGGATCTTGTGTGTGATATTCATTACTTTGTTGTGGCATTCTTTGCTGGGATGTTATCACACATTCATAATATGGGTCTTTTGTTTCCTTCTACCTGTACAAAACCCAACCCCTTAGTGGGAAAAAAAAAGACATAAAAATCATATTCACTGTATTTTGCTTAAATAGGACATTAACAAAAAATTCAATTAAATTGGATGCAAATCAGAAAAAAAATTCCCATGAGAGTCTCATTTTTCTCTATCTTACATCTTCTCTTGCTAGGAAACAATTTAGAAATAATCCCAATTTCAGAGGAAGAGAGCAAATAAGTAAACCAGATTCTAGAATATAATGTCTTAATAAGAACACTAATTCAGAATGTTTAGCCACAAAGGTTTCATTGTTTAGTACTGAGTTCATTGTTTGAGTAATTCCTAAAACTAGTTGGGGACTTGGATGTGTAGCCATATCAACTTACTCAATGCTGAATCAAAAACCCAACCTGAGTGGGCATTCAGCTATTTAAAAGCAAAATCAAAGCTAAACAAAGACCTTAACAAAAAATGAGAGATGCTCACTGCACAAGTTGTTGGACTTAGAGTAGGCTCGGCTTAGTAGGTTGTCTGTCATGTGTGTCATAGCAATTTGTTTAGTTATCCAAGACAAAAACTTTCACCGATGCCCCAAAAGAGCTTTCTGTGGCTACTCTCTCAGGGAACTGGGCAGATATGTTTGTGTCACAGGGCAAACAGAAATATGAGCAGGAATGGCTTAGGTTCCATGAATCGGTATTATTTTCAGTGTGTGTTCTCACACACAGAGGCTGTGATGTGAGTTGCTGACTGATTTTATAAAACACCTGGAGTTCCTCAGGGAAAAGGCTCTATGTCAACACCAACATTAAACAAAGAGCAGTAATTGGTGAAATCTTTTAGTGGTGTAATGCAAATAAAATATGTTCCCCCTTGGAAGTTCATGACATCCGCCAGTTTAAGCCAGAAGGAGGTAAAGCATTTTGGAAACCACTTCTGCTAACCTTGTATGAAGCCTTCAGATAACCACTGGGAAATACTGAGTATTGGGAAGCAAACGAAAGCCATCATGTACTGTTTATTTCTCTATCACAACAAGGTGCTGAATAATCCCTTGGGATATCATACTTTGCCATTTTACTATTAGTCAGAAATAATAGTAGAATGACCTACATTGGATAATAAAAGCAAAGTGGTTTTTTTTTCCTCCGAATTATTAGAGTACATATTAATCCCCACTCAACAAAAACTTTCTGAAGCAATGCAGCCCCTATGGTTTCTTTGATTAGAAATTGAAAGCAAGAATGGTTTATAGGTTCCAAATGGTGCATTGAGCACCAAATGAGTTCACATATACATATATGTATATATACTTAACATATAATTATAATCATATGATTATCATATACATATATTCTTCATATATTTCAAGTTTCTTTCATGCTTGCAAAAAATATAAAAAGAGGTGCTTCTGATTTCTTTGTCACTCTTCATTGTTGCCACTTCAAACAAAACATTATGTATCTACATACCTACAAACAACAGGATTTGAATTTTTGGCTGAAATGAGGGGTAGATCAAGATAAAGCCAGTTTTAGTTGATTCAAAAGCTCAGCGGGAAAAAAAGCCTGTTTTCTCAAGGGTATGAAGCATTAATGCTCACAGAATAAGGAAGCACCATTGCTTAAAGTCATTATAATTAATCTGGTCTCACACCTTTGTTTCACAGATGCAGAAATCATTTCTTAGAGTCACTTCATAAGGATATGAAAACCATCGATCATACTTTAAGCCTCTGCTACTGTTAGTAATTGGTAATATTTTCCATTGATCTCCTGTGAACTTCTATAAAAATTATATTTCTTATTTTCCCCCATGGGCTCTCATTCTATGTATTTGCTGTTTTCTCTTTCACATACCATGAATATGTATTGTTCATCTGTGTTTTCAGAAGCATTAATCTTCACAGATTCACACAGTGCCCACTGCCTGATAACTGGCTTGGTTTCCTTCTCTCCCTCCATTTCTTTCCTTTCTTCTTTCTCTTTCTCTCCTCCTACTCCCTCTTGTCTTTTTTTCTAGGAGGAAGAGTTTATCTTTTTCTCCACAATAATAAACAAAGCTACAGATTTTTCATACATTCCTCGGTATTTCCTAAGGGGAATTTTTAGAAGTAAAATTGCTGGTTCATAGAATATTTTCAAAGGTCTTTGGTAATTATTATTATGTCACCTTCTCTGAAGATTATTATTTTTGTAAATTCAGTTTTACTTTCCTTACGAATGAATAAGAATGTCTTGAGTGAAATCAATATTTGTTATCTAACCTTGGCTTTGCTTCTTAATGTTTTGATTAGAGAAAATGCTAGTCCACTGCTGTTTAATTTGCATTTCTTTCAGATTTGGTTTTATTCACATTTTTGACAAATTGTACTATTTTCCCCTTCCAAATTGATTCTGTTTATTTTCTGTAAGAACACTGAATTTTCCTTGCAGATTTTAAGGGTTTGTAATAAAATAAACAACTTCTTACAGCACTGGAAACAGATCCCCTGCAATGCCATTTACCTTTCTATCATATTTATTGCATTTTTAACATAAAATATTGAATAATTTTACAATGTTTTTAAAGCATTGATATATTTTTCAACATATTTAATTATTTTAATGTATTCATGTAAATGAGATTGTTTGTGTTTTCTATCTCTGGTGGTATGCTTAGCAATCTTTTCTCTGCCTTGAAATTTAAATTTCCAGTCATACTTTATTTTGATAATTTTAACTAACTTACTTTTAGGTTGCTATAGTCATATAGTAATGCTGCTGTTTCAGTTTATGCAAATTTTAGGGAAAAATTTAAGTATTTTTTTTGTAATAGTTGCGTATCACCACTTATTGAAAAGCCATCCCTTTATTCATGGAATAAAATTCTACTTTAGTCTGTTATATAATGAAAAATGCTTGAAGAACAAAACTAAAAGATAGTCTTTTCAAATGGCCTTCACCTAATTATTTCCATGAACCACTGTCCCAATCCCAGCAACTTTTGACAGAGTTAAGTCTCTCTACTCTTTACCCCATGTGTCACTTTTCAGGTTCTTCTCGACTCTCCCATGTATTTATTTCTTCAGATAAACTCTTAACATTTTTCACCAAAACCCCAAATAAAAAAAATCATCAGTATTAACTGTAACTGAATAAATTCTGCACATTAACTAGCAAAGGCTATTTGCCTTTAAGATTGTTTACTTCATAACAAAGCAACTTCTGCTTAATACAGTCATCTTGTCACACCTGTAGGGGATTGGCTCCAGGCTGTCCTGCAGATACCCAAACCTCCAGATGCTCAAATCCCTTACACAGGCATAACCAATCCACAACCTATGTCACAGTGAATGGGCAAACACTCCCAGCAGATGTTTCATGAGCCTCTTGAAGGCCTTACTCCCTATCCCCAAGGTATTCCTAGATTTCCCCTAAGATCATATCTCTTATTCATTATATTGCTGGATACATTAGAGCAATTAGAGGAAGAAATAAAGAATATCCAAATTACAGAGAAACAATCCAAAACACTCATGACATTCTTTGCCTGGAAAAACATAAACATTCCACCAAAATGTTGGTACAAACAATATACAAATGATAAAATGCAGAACAATAAAAAGTGGCATTTTTATACAACAATATGGAGCTTCCTAAAAGAAAAACCAAGAAAATAGTTACCAAAAAAGTAGCAATAAACTTAACAGAAGAAATGAAAGCCCACAGTAAAAATAATAAGACATTAATGAAAGAAAACTTGAATCCATGGAAAAATGGAAAAGATATTCTA
The DNA here is from genome assembly GCF_017591425.1 of Ochotona curzoniae. Classification (NCBI taxonomy): domain Eukaryota; kingdom Metazoa; phylum Chordata; class Mammalia; order Lagomorpha; family Ochotonidae; genus Ochotona; species Ochotona curzoniae. The sequence continues at coordinate 28,490,721 of NW_024465582.1, forward strand.
TGCTCATGGATATGAAGAATTAATATTTCTAGATTTTCCATATCACCCCCTAAAAAAATCAACAGATTCAAATCAAATCCTGTCAAAATACCAATGAGATTCTTTATAGAAATAGAAAAAGAAATCCACACTTCAGATGGAACCACAAAAGACTCAAATTAATTGAGCAAATAAAATACAACAGAACACATCATAATTTCTGAATCAAAGACTACTACACATCTAACTCAAAACAACATAGCATTGTCATACTTTAAAGTAGAAAAATGTAGAAATTGATCTACATATATACAGCCAATCAGCTTTTGATGAAGGTGACAAGAATGTACACTGGAGGCTACACATTTTTCAATATATGGTGCCTGTAAAATTGTACACATATGTACATATATGTGTACATATCTATATATGATGTATATACAAATATGTACAAAACATAAGCACATCATATACAAATATGCAAAACTGTACACACATATATACACACAGACTTATGCATCATACAAATATATATAAAACAAACTGAACAGACACAAAAATCAACTCGAGACAGAAAATACCAAAATGGAAGAGTTAAAAGGAAATTAGTGGGGGAAAACATTCAAGACATGGAAAAGCTTTGGATTAAGACCCCTGAAAAACAAAGGCAATCAATGTAAAACTAGATAAATGACAATATATATAAAACCAAGAGGCCGCTGCACAGCAAAGAAAAAGAATAAGCACAATAAACATACCTGACAGGATGAGGCAAAACAGTCACAAACAATCCAACAAAGACATAGATCAACAATATAGATTGAACTCAAAAACACTCCACAATAAAAACACGACCAATTTATTTCAGGAATGAGCTCATGATCTGAGTAGACATTGCTTAAAAGAACTACAAATTTCTAAAATATATGAAAAAGATGCTCAATATGATTAGCTATGAGGGAGATGCAAATCAAAACCACAATGAAGTATATCACTAGCCCTGGTTAGAATGGCTATGATCACAACTAAAAGTAACAAATGCTCTCAAAGATGCTTATTAAAGGGAACTCTTACATGATGCTGGTAGGAATTAGTACAGCACAAAGGAAAACAGTATGGGGATTCCTTTAAAAAACAGAAACAGAACTGCATGGTGATCAATTAATCCCACTCCAAGGTACATATCCAAAAGATATGAAAGCACTGCATCGAAGGAAACATATTCTAGAATGGTGACTTCAGCACTATTCACAACAGTAAAGGAATCAACCAATGTCTCTATGAACATATGAATGGATAAAAAACATGAAGTGTGTGTGTGTGCGCGCGTACATGTATACAGACAGAAATAATCAGATATTACATAGTTATGAGAATGAAATCTGGTCATTTGAGATAGGAGGGTACCAAAACAGGTTACACAGAGAGAACAAATACAAATATACACCTCCTAAGTGGAAACATAACACGTGGCAATCTGCAGATGGAATAGTAATTCCCAGCCAGGGTTGGGAGGGGGAGGAAGGGCTTGAATTGGAGAGATGAAATGCTCTTAGTATTATATGGTATAGTGGGGTGACTACAGCTCACAAGTATTGTCTCATTTTTCCTGATTAAACGAGAGGAGCTCTGAAGCTCCAATCCTAAAGCAATGGCAACGAGAAGAATTTACAGTTACCCCGATTTGTCAGTACGTATTGCATGCATGTATCAAAACGTCACACTGTGTCCAAATAAAATGAACAATTTTACCTAATCAAAAACTTTTACTATAAAAAGTATGCACAACCAAACAAATCTGAACATTAAAGTAAAACAGTCACAAACAAATGAAATTAAAAGATGTAAGTTTTGATGCAAAACAATTTTGAAATCCATACACATTTGGCTCATAATATCAATTTTCTATGAACTTATAATATCACAGACATGGCTTAGTATTTGTTTTTGACTTTATATGTTAAGTCATTCCTATATTCTTTATTTTAAATAATCAACTAATGAGTTTTATTTTTACTTCATATTATTTTCTGTGATACAGGTGTTTTTCTTTAAATATTTACTTATTTTTATTGGAAAGTCAGATATATAGAGAGCAGGAGAGACAGAGAGGAAGATCTTCCATCTGATGACTCACTCCCCAAGTGGCCTCAATGGCCGGAGCTGAGCCGATCCAAAGCCATTTTGTGGGTACAGGGTTTCCACCCATTCCCTTTCCTTTTTTCCACTCTATTTTTCTCTCCTACTATTTTCTCCTCTTATTATAGTAGTACATGCCTTTCATAACAGCTACAAGTTTAACATTCTGCTATTTATGCTCATTGTGGCCTTGTAGGTATGGGCAAAGGTAGAAAAGCTGGGATCATATTGTTGAGGTCTACTGGCCGTTTCACTGGAGTTCTCCTTTTATGCCAGAGTAGAGATGCCAACCACAAGGTAACTTCACCTCCAATATTCTAGGCTCTGTTACACAACTCATCTATGAGAATCTATATACCTCTAGATGGTACATTTAGGATATAATTCAGGGAATTGATAACAAGGTAACATAGTCTATTTAATTCTAACAGTCTTTGTTTCCCACAAATATTTCTGGTCTGCAATGAGTTAAATCTGTTGTTGCAAAACCTATGGATTCAGCAAAGGCTGGGGCAGGAGGATAACTACATCCAACTGTCTCATTCATAAGCAAGTATATTAGCGTTGGTGCCTGGAAGACTTGACTATTCAGAAATGCATTCTTACACTAAATTTCTGTTATAGTATAAGCGTTATGTATTGTTTGACTATTCTGATGTTCCATTGTAATAATTATTATTACTTCTAGAAAATTGTTTTCCCTATATATTTCTTCATATTTTGTGACCTCACTGATTTTCTATGTTATTTCTAACAACCTTTCAACTAATTCCTCTTTTACTCTGCCAGGAAAATATTGAGAATTACAAAGTCACTTTTCATTTTATGTTTCTATTCGTTGCACTGACTAGAATTTCCCAGACACATATTGCATTAAAATGTTCTATTACATCATAGTATAGATACTTAAGTTGACTTTAATGGAAATGACTCACACTTAAAAATATATTTGGCTATTGAGATAAGCTATTTCCTTCTGCTGCTATACTGTTGTGCACTTTAAAAAAAAATGGACAGACACTAAATTCTGATCAAACTTCAGTTTGGTTTCTCTCATTGCAAGTCTATGTCTTCCTGATTTAATCTATCAACATGATGCATTCCATGAGAAAAATGTAACAATGAATTTTTGTTAACTGCTCATTTATAGAATCAACTTTATCTGATATGAACATGAAACTGGTTAACAAAATACAGGTTTCAATTTCCTAATATTGCAGTACAGGTTTTTTTTTCTTCTTCTTTAAAGTAAGATTCTGGGATATCCTATTGCAGTCAAGCTACATCATATAATGAATTGTAAGGTTGGCTTTTTCTTTTTTTAATAAATTCACAAAAATTTGAAATAATATCTATTCATACATCAAAAGCTTGGAAACAAATTTTTGGAAATTCTCAGGGCCCGAAATTTGATGTGATCCAAGGTTCTCTTTTTCTAAATGCCTGTCTCTCTCTGACTTGGCACTAAGCCCTTCCCTTTCTCCTGATTCAGGTTTACTGCTTCCCTGACTGCTAGCTTTACTATGACTATCGTCTCATTCTCTCTCACTAGAAGAAACTGGGAAGGGAATTAAAGCATCCTCTCTTAAGCTTTTGCTGGCTCCCCAGAGAAACACTTGGGGGGGGGTGGTCTCCATGCCAACATCATACCATGTGATAGTTGTTTTTTTCTAGCCACCAGGGAGCAACTTCCTACTTTGAGCTTGAAACCGTGAACAGTTCTCCCCTTCCTCACAGTTGAGCTGTGAAATGATTGCCTATGTGCTTCATGAAATCTAAGAGACAGTGTAAGATTTATAACCAAAGCTTCTCAACTGTATGTCTCCATCCTTACAGCCCTGCTCTGGATACAAGATGTTCTTTGGGACTAATTTCTGAAAGAACGTGTACTTATTAATATTATATAACACTTTGAGGAACATTTAAACAAACCCTTAATGAGATTTTCCAAACAGATATCTAAATTATTTTATGTCACTAGCTGGGAAAAAATAATACAACATAAGAAGCCTGGAGTTAGTATTTTAAGAACAAGTATAGTAAACTATTATTTAATAAATAAAAGGCAAGGTAAGAATTGAAAAGGAAAACCTGGAGGGACTATAGTTTCTAAGATAATTAACCCTCCCTCCATCAGACTCTCATGGAGGTCTTTGTCATATAATGTTTATAGATGGTAGAAAAAAATATATAGGGCCTAACAACAGCTACAGTTTCTTTTATTGATTACATTTCATTTTGTTACACAGTTTTATAGGCTCTGGGATTCTCTTTAACCCCTCTCTGTACTCTCCCCTTGTCTGGAGTCCTCCACCTTGTTGCAATATTGCAGTTTAAATTCAGTCAAGATTCTTTCAACAGCTACAGTTTCTTAAGCAATTGTCACATAACCTGGCACAGTGCACAAGGCCCCTTACTCCTTAGGGCAATCTTAAGAAAGTGGAGAGAGAAGGAGAGCTGGTATTGTTTATCCCTCACAATAGCAACCATTTCTTCATATTCTTAGAAATGTTCTGCAGAACAGACTAGAATCATCCTGTTGTGGAGATGAATAAATTGAGTGTTAGATCTCAAGACAAGAACTAACAAGTGTTCACTAATAAGGCAATATCCAAGTTCTTCACATTGTATCACACTAAACATGCCCCACTCTGTGTCTGAGATGAATGGCCAGTTCTACCACTCACTACATGTCAAGCAACATTCCAGTACATTACCCCTTTCACATTCTCTTCACAACCTGATATGAGAATTACTACAGCTACTCCCCACCTCTTTCATCTTGCAGAGGAAGGATCTGAGGCCTAAAGTTTTGTTCCACTGAAGATTAGAAAGATGGCAAGCGAAATGGCAAAAGAATGTACCCAGAATACTTAGCTTTGAGCTCTTATAATTTTTTTTTTAAATTTGAGAGGTAAGACAAATAAACAGAGAGTGCCTATCCAGGCAGATAGGCAAACAGGGAGTTCCTTCCACTCCATTGGTTCATTTGCCAAATGTTCATGCTGGTTGGGGCTAAGCCAGAGCCAACACTAGCACCAGAGCCAATGAGCTAATGGCTCAATCCAAGTCTAAAGCATGTATAGCAGGATCCAATTATGGAAGCCAAGACCTGCTGCTTCCCAGGGCGTGCATCAGTAGGTTGCTGGAACTGGAATCCAAGCCCAGTAATGGGACCAAAACGCTCAAATATAAATTAGGAATATCCGAACCAGCATATAAAAGCTCTAGGCCAAATATGCAGTCCAGAACTTTAAGCAGTTATTCACTATACTTTTAGAAACGCATGCTAATACAGATGGCTGGATTTGTATAATGCTATCTACAAAGACTATTGTTTTTCAATTATGACTGGCAATGTTCCTTAGTCGTCATCTACTTTAAATTTCTACCCAGGGAAGCAACACAAGGAAACATAATTGAACCTGCAACTATGATGTTAACCATGAAACTTCTGTAAGCATCTAACTCTGAAACAGGTTTCATTCCACCTAGATTAGTCAGTCAGGCTTGATAACAGATTTGGATCCTGCTTCCATGTTCAAAGTGAACATTCAGAGAGACACAGCAAAGCTAAGACAAAGGGCAAATACCTCTCTGAGCTAATTGGTTTCCACGTTACTTTTTGAAGGGGTAGAGGCAAAAGCAAACCCATAAGATGAAAGTAGACACACCTGCTTGTGGAAAATTAGAGGGCAGAGCAAAAGGAAACACTGTTTCTGGCCAGGAGCATTGGTTGATTTCTTAAGATTTGTCCTCCACCTTGGCTCTTATCTCCAACTTGCAGGACAGAATGGAGAAGACAGGTTCTCTGTGAACTCCACATTCAGCTTGCCTCCATTCCGCACTCTGCATATACTGGTAAGAGGAGTCCATGGTGCATGGACACTTTCCAAAGCCAAGGTGGACATGCGCATTAATCACTGTTTCTTGCTCTACTTCTATTTTGATCATTCATCGCCTAAAAAAGAGATCCAGATGGAGCACATTGACCCTGTCGAGCCAGTGTTTTTACTGACAGTTTCATGATAATGCGGTGAACTGTACTCTGTGCATCACTGGTCATTCTTCAGGTGAATATACAGCTCAGATTCCTGAAATATTCCAAACATATCCTAATATTTCATGTGCTAGGCTTTCCAGGATTCATGTTCCCTGTCCTTGACCAACATTAAACAATGGACTGTCTACATAATTAGAAAAGGATGCTATTTCTTCACTTCTCTGCCTATGTAAAAAATTTTGGAGGGACCCTAAGTATCTCACTACATTATTTCATTGTACTGGGATAAGGTGCCTCTCCCATATATGGTAGATTTTTACTTTCTTCAAAATCTCAATACTTTCATTTGGTACCTAAAAGATGTCTACTGTGTTAAGATACACACACCATTCAATCCACAGAGTAACCCTGTAAGGGGTATACATTTTGTGACCAAATACCAAGGTGGAGAAAACTGAGGGGCAGGAAGGCTATGTAACTTACATGGCCAAATTCTTGCTTTGTAGCATTAACGACATTGGTTATGATAGTAGACTCACTTCAAATCCATATAATAGCGCATCAAAGACCCAGGCCAGTGTTTGGAATTTGTCCTCCTGAGAGATGGTTACTGCGCTGTCACCAAACATTTTTCTTGAATTTTCTCTGCCTATTATGTCACTGTAACATAAGTGGAGGGTCTCCTTCAAGGACACATCCTTAGTTCTGGAATGTTTACATCCTCCTCATCCAAGTTTATCTTTCTGAAATTTTGAACTTGTTAAACAACTTCATATTTTGTTCTTTGTGTAAGGTGCTGCAGTTTTTTTTTTTTTTAAATACACAGAATCAGAACTAAGGAAAAAATGGCAAGAGTGAAAAGGGGGCAGGAAAAATACATAAGATATTTTTAAACACTCAAAAATTTGATTTCTAATGAAAAACTTTAACAGAGCATTATTTTCAGAAATCCTTAACGAAAAGCTTTGTGACAAGCTAAAAAGAGAAGCAGTGAAAAGCTAAAATACATGTACTTTTTACGGGCAGAAAAGTCTGCAAACCTTCGTCTACCACATTCTTTTTTTTTTAAAGATTTATTTTTACTATTTTTTTTATTGGAAAGGCGGATATACAGAGAGGAGAGACAGAGAGGAAGAGCTTCCGTCCAATGATTCACTTCCCAAGTGAGCGCAACTGCCGATGCTATGCCGATCCGAACCCAGGAGCCTCTTCCGGGTCTCCCACGCGGGTGCAGGGTCCCAAAGCTTTGGGCTGTCCTCGACTGCTTTCCTGGGCCACAGGCAGGGAGCTGGAAGGGAAGCGGGGCTGCCGGCATCTACCACATCTTAACATTCCACCATAATGAACAGATACCAAAAAGACTCAGCGGAAACAAATCTAGTCCTAAACTCTAAATTATTCCCAAAATAAGCTCTGTATGTCAGTGCTTTTCTACTCTTTATCCATAAGGCCGTGTTTCTCATTCTAAGGCACGTAGTAACAATTATTGAAAATATCACACATTCTAATTCTGCATTAATGTGCGATTATTCCTCACTCGCCCATTCACTGAAACTTGCCTGAGGGCTCACACATGATGAATTCTATTTCTTAAACATATTGGCAGCTGGAGGTCCGGTACCTTTATTTGCCAGGTGTGCCATGTTTGTTGACAGGGTGGGTGTGTAAATCATAGAGACACTGCGCGAGACTGACAACAGTGGCCAGACTTTTTCTGGCTGCCAGTGATGGATGGCATAGAGCACTGTGGAAACAATCCAGTTTATATCCATGAGTGTAGGTGCTGTGCATCAGCATCAGCATCAGCCCTCCACACCCACTATGGTGGGTGCTGTACCCTTCTTTTGAGTTGCTGATAGCCACAGAGAAAAAAGGCATTTCAGTTAATTAAAGAATGAGCTAAAAGAGCATTGTGAAAATATAGAACATAAACATCGAAGCCATACAATATTAGACACAGACAGCAATGCTATATTTGCAAATGAAGTGAGCTAAAAGGAGGACAGTGTAAAATGAGGAAGCCACCAATTCATAATGGAAAATGAAAATAGAGGGAATGGAGGAATACAGCAATACCTGTGTTTGGCTTTTCCAGGTAGAAAGGTTACTGAGGCAGAGTGGGCTAACATCAACATTCCTTCTCTTTGTAAAATGATACACATTCAATGCAGGAAAGTACTGACAGCTCAAGAGGGAACAAACCTGGATATTGAGAAATTGTAAGATTAAGGAATGTTTATACAGAATCCCCTAAGCCACTTTCCTTCCTACAAGTCTTCATTAAGCATCTGCCATGAATATATGAGTGATTTTCAACCACTTCATGGAAATAAATGCTATTTAAAAACTACCATTTTGAGCCTGGCACTGTGGCATAGTGGCAATAGTCCTTGCCTTGAACACGCCAGGATCCCATATGGGTATCAGTTCTAATCCCAGCAGCTCCACTTCCCATCCAGCTCCCTGCTTGTGGCCTGGGAAAGCAGCAGAGGACGGCCTAAAGCCTTGGGACTCTGCACCCATGTGGGAGACCTGGAAGAGGTTCCTGGCTCCTGGCTTCAGATTGGAACAGCACCAGCTGTTGCGCTCACTTGGGGAGTGAATCATTGGATGGAAGATCTTCCTCTCTGTCTCTCCTCCTCTCTGTATATCTGACTTTGCAATAAACATAAATAAATCTTTAAAAAAACCCTATCAATTCTTGATGTCAAAATAAGCATCATTTCACTCCTTTTTCCATAAAGTCTTAACAGACTGCACTGGGCTCTGTTGGTACAATAGGAAATAAAACTGATCAAAATCTTTATCCTGGAGAATTTACCTTTTAGTTGGAATGATAAGAATATTCAATACAGCAAGTGGATAAATCATAAGGTATCTTAGAAGGTGAAAAATATCATAAAAATATAACAGGGGTGTTTGGGAAAGGGGAGAGTTAGGGGTAGAGTTACCATGCTCAACCTCATGGTTATACAATGCTGCACCCAGTGACTCCTGAGCACACATGTGAAATGAGTGACAGGCTGACAAATGAGGGATCACACGCCACATCCTCACTTGACATACACAGGCTAGGGAACAAAGTACTTCCTCCACATCAGGACTGTGTCTTTCAAGCTGCAGTGTGCAGGTGACAGAGCATCATAAGAGAGGAGTTAAACAATCCGAAGAAAAATAGCATTATGACGGTGAAACAAATATATATATAAAAAAGCAGACATCAGAAAATGAAGTTCAAAAAACACACTAGAAGCCTTAAAAATTTACATCTGATAGCTTAACTCCAGGCCACTCTCCACATACCAGGTATCACAGGTGCTATTTCCTCGAGCACAAATATCCTCGGAAAAAGTTTTGAGAGGCTCTTTGTCTGCTGGTTGGGGCAGTCAGGTTAGGGTGGCGGCTGATTCACTGAGAGAAAGGTGTACTGTAGTTTTCTGTATTCACACTAAACATAAAACTTAGGGTTGCAATATCAGCTCAGAATTGGCAAACAAAACACATGAGATTGAAGTGATGAAAATGAGAGAAAATCAATGATCAGTGAGGTTGTGTTCGTGTGTATGTGTCAGGACATAAGCCTCAGAATTGTAAGCCAGCCTATTTTCTTAAATGTAAGTGCCAACTTTATGATGGCAACAAATGTAAACAAGAGAATGAGCAACAGATGCCCAACATATGTCCAGATCATGGTCTCTACACTCCATGGTCAAAAGGAGATCTCATAATCTCAACTACTGTATTTTATCTTACTCTAAAAAAAACTTTCTTTCTCTTTGAAATGTAGAGCAACAGAAAGAGAGAAACACAGGCATGCACAAACCACACATTCACAGTGCAGAACGTGGGGAAAATCTTCCTTCCACTAGCTGACTCCCCTAGTAACTTTGACAGCCAGGTCTGGGACAAGCAAAAGCCAGAATCCACGAACTGTATCCTTGCCTACACATGGGTGGCTGGAGCTCTAGAACTTGGCCTATCTTCTGAAGACCTTCTCAGGCTCATTAGCAAGAAAGTGGAGCTGGAGTAGAATAGTCAGGGTTTCAATCAGAGCTGCGATAGGGGATGCTGGTGTTGTAAGCGGCAGATTAACCAGCTGTGACATAATGGCCTTCCAGTTACTTTGTTCATTAAATGAATCAACTAATAATAATGTATGTAAAATTCTAACATGGTACCCATCCATTATTTGATGGCTTCACAGCTTTAAAGAAAAATGTTCACTGAAGTAAGAAAGGTTGAATATGAGCAAATGCACATTATACTTTGTTTACATTATACTTTGTTTACATGGGTTTGTTTACATGAGGCTTCAAGATTCCCAATCCATACAAACCATGTCATGTTTCCCTGGAATCTTGCATTTCATTACAAGGTTGTTCAACAGACATAATTGTAGTTTTTATAGGACCTTTGCTTAAGGAAATTAATAGAAAAAAATCAGATGTTTGTTTTGGAAAAGTTTCATGCTATTAATTTCAAAGAACCCAAGGCCCAGTGACCCTCTTGGACAAGGGCCATAGATAAGGGTGTGAATGACGCTAGCTGTTCTACATGGAACTATGTGGTGTGAAAACATTTCACCTCTAACATGAAAGGTCACCGGCAGCTGATAGCTCATGGGCGTGTTCCCACAGCATTGAATATTTTGGTAACATATACTTTAAAGACTTTCTGCTGAGGAATGCTAAAAACACAAGACATTTCCCAAAGATGATGCTGGAAATTTTGAGCTGTGACTCCCAGCACTCCAGAGGAGTTTTTGTTTGTTGTTCTCTGCAATGATGTCATCAGGGAGCACTCAAGTCCTTTAAGGACTGAGTACACAAAAATTTCCATCTCTCTATCCAAAACACTTAGGGATTATGTACTTGGAAATGAAGGAGCAGACCACCTTTTTTTTTTTTTTTTTTTTTTTTTTGGTTAAAGTGACTTGACACACAAGAGATACAACTGCTACAAGTGTAGGTCTTTAATAGTTTCGAAGTTTCCAGAGAATGACAGCATTATTTTTCAGACAATGCTTCCCAAAGTTTTAGTCTAGGATAGGGCACCAGGGACCTTGGTAGTGGATGCTCTAAAGACATGTAAAATTTAATAAATGCAAGAAAATTAGCCGTAGATGTGGTTGTTGAGTGACTCCATGTTTTTACTTCTAATCAAGTGTGAAAGTTCAAACGAAGTAGAGATCAGAAATCTATTCCTAATGAAAAATAAAAGTATGGAAACATTTTATGCATTTGCACATTCCTTGTGCACCTGCTTCTCACCAGACCAGTTACACTTGGTCCTCTATCAAGGTGTAAGGAAAGCATACTGTTCTAAAGAATATGGACAATCAGGAGGAATGCAGTAGGCAAAACTCATTCATTCGTGAAGGAGTGTATTCATTAAGCACACAGTAAACACAACTTTGGGTTGATATTCTTTCAATGATATCAACATAAGTGAGATCTGCTTCTTAGTCCCTAGGAGTTTTCATCTTTAGTAGGGAGTACAGACAGATGAGAAGCATATAATAATTCGGTAAGAATGAGCTAACAGTTTGCACTGAAGACTAATGGACTCCAGTGAGAAAATGAGCCAGAGCAATAGTCTAGTCCTCAAGTCTGGAGTCTACAGGATGGACATGGCATGTGCAAGAACTGCCAGTGAGGGTAGCATTGAGGCTAGTTAGGGAAGGGCAACCCTGGCCACGAAAGCAGACCCAACAAAGGTAGGGAAAAGTAGGCAGGAGACAAGAAACAATAAATTCATTGTTCCTGGGGAGAGTCTTAGACACGGCAGGGAGGTAGATAGAGAGAATGGCAGGTTGGATAAAAGGCAACAGTCCTGCTAAAGAGTTTGTGCTATCGTCAGAACTCTCAGAAACTACTGAAAAGCAAAAGAATCTGAGGAACAGGACAGAATATAATACTGTGATTGTCATTTTCACAGGACAACAGACATTTAACTATTCATCAATCTCATTTTCCTCTTCTGACTCCAAAGAACACTATTTCCCTGTCTTCCAGTGCTCTGAAAAACAAGCTACAACTCATTTGGAGGAGGGGTGGAAGGCATAGGAGCTGGAAACATGTAACTGCTATTGCTTGCATTTCTAATTTTTTTCCTCTATTGAGACAGGGAATACTTATGTTCTCATGAAGATATGGGGCCCAAATATTTGGGTCAATTTCTGTTGCTTTTTCATGCACATTATCAGGGAGCTAAGTTAGAAGTGGAGTAGCCAGGACTGAGACTTCCATATGTGATGCTGGAGCTGCAGGCAGCTGCTTAACTTGCTGCCGCTCAACACCGGCACCCCAGTGCGTGTATTCTTAGAATGAGCAAGTTATTTACTTTCTAATTTGTAACTCATTCAATTGAAATGAGTTTGCTTTTTCTTGTAACTCTTCACATCCCTAAAATCAGTTTCTTGTCCTGGTAAAAGAAATCACTCCTCCAGAATTTGGAAATGGCCAAGAATTCATATAAGTTCAGCTTGTTTATTTACTCATATTAAATTTTTGCTTTAAGTGGCTAAATGGGCCTAACTGGAAACTATAATGCTAAGGGAAATGAGCGAATCCCAAAAGGTTAGATACCACATGTTTGCCTTGATTTAACCTGTAATTTTTTTTTTTTGTTTGGTTGTTTGTTATTTTTTGAACCTGTCATTGATACTGTCTCAACCCAGATGTTTCGAAGAATGGAACTTGCATTATTTTTAACATATTGTTTACCCAATACTATGTCAATCAATTAATTCCATAATGTTGTATATTGATACTGAGGTCTTGTTGGGGCTTTTAACTGACCGGATCTTTACTCTGTTAGCCCTACCTTCAGACCAGAGAAGGTCTCCCCAAGAGGCCACTGAACTTATCTGGACAACAAGACGCTGAACTTTATGCTAGGCATGTGTTTGCAAGGAATGAATCTCAACTGAACTTGGTTATGCAACAAGGTGGAGGAATCCACCATGGGGGGAGGGGTATGGGAGGGATGGGGGGAATCCCCAGCGCCTATAAAACTGCACCACATAATACAATGTAAACAACAATAAAAAAAAAAGAAACAGAAAATAAAAGCAGTCAGCAAGAGTGTAGAGAAAAAAAAAAGAAATTTTAAAAATGCAAAGGAAATAGTACACAGACCAACGTTATGGATTTTCCAAAAGAAGGAATTGAGTAATCTTAAAAGTGAACACTGTACCTATTTGCATGCATTTTACTCATTGTACTCTCTGATCATGGCTCTCTTGCTGCCCGCCTCCCAGCACCAATTTGTCTCTGCCTCATATGCCAGCAGATGTTTAGAAATATCGCAGAATGCAGAGTAAGCCAAATCTTCTTTCTCTTGGATGCCACCTAAGCATCTTTACATAAAATGAGGGACTTCGCTGAAGGGCCATTCTTTGGATATGATTTTAAACCGTGTCTACCAGTGGGAATTTCACATTGGTGTCCTAAGAGTTGTTTATTTTCATGCTTGTAAAATCAGTTCACCTATTTGATCTAAAATTTTTCACAGATGAGCTCTCTTGGGGAGGGAATATCCATGTTTTATACAAACCAGATATTTTTTATAAGTACTAAAGGAAATGCTTCCTGAAAGAACCAGCTGTAAATTTGACTGTAAAATCAGGAAGCATTACCAGCCCTTTGAGATGTGGCCATGGTGATCCCCTGGGCAAGAAATACAACCCTTTCAAATCGCATGAAAATTAGAAGACAAATGAAGATGTTGCAGATGGAAATTAACTTCTAAATAAAATTATGCAATGTAAATTAACAGTATAATAGTGTTTTAAAGCTATTTTTTTCTTTTAGCCTCTCAAAACTATTTTAAATATGTGCATTTTAAGTTAAAACACATTTATTTAGTTAGATTTGAATCTTACCAAAAAATTCCTTTGACTTTAATTTTCTTTTAGAAATGTAGCCCTAGGGCCCAGCGCAGCAGCCTAGCTGCCTCCCAGACACATTAGCAGGGAGCTGCATGGGAGCCTGAGGAAGGCAGACACAACTGGCACTCTGACATGAGCTGTGGACATCCCGAGGGTCCACCTGCTCAACCCACAGGCCCACAATAGGAGTCCTACCACAATATCACAAAGCAGAACCTCAACACGAACCAGACAGTAACCCCAAATGACTCATTTTCTGTGTACCAAAACAGGGGAGAAATGCTTGCCCTCACTTCTCTTACAGTAACCCTGTCTCAGTAGAGTTCAATCCCCAGGACTCTATAGTGGCATGCTCTTTGAGAGGTTTTACACCTGGCTTCCCGCACTGGGAAAAGCAGAGGTCCTTTCCAGTAGTATTTGGCTATTGCTAATATTCAAGTGCAACTGATTTGACTGCCAAATATGGAGCGAGGATGTCAGTTGATTCTAAGCTGTGCTGTCACAGGGCTCCAAGCTGGCTCAGCACCTCTGGCTGTTGCCAGGTCACAGAGGCAGTGGCTAGGGAGACAGCAACAGGTGTCTTGACAAGCTCCTGAGCGGATGAGCTCAGCAGGCCTGAGGCGAGTAAATAAGGGTTATCATGTGAAATGCTGAGTGGCACACCCAGAGGAGTGTCAGCCCAAAAGAAATTCAAGTGGCAAAAGGTATCACAACATTTCAGTTACCCAGTGTTGGAGCAGCAGAACCCATTGATAAAGCAAATCAAAGCCCAAGCTGGTTTATATAAGTCTCAAATGCAATTCCCTGCAGGTACAGCAGCACAGGAAAAGACATCCTGAAATAGTAATTCCACGGAGACTTAAGGACATTATCTGAGTGGAAAGGACCTCTATGGGCCATGAGGAAACTATAACAAGTGATTTAATTGTGTGGTCATTATATACCAAACACTGTTGGAGTTTGGTAGCAGTCATTCATTTCACCTTCACAACAACGCAATGAGGTAAGCATTAGCGTAATTTGCTCCACTGCATAGATATACAAAGGGAGGCATGGGACAGTAAAGAAGGTATATCAAGATGCTACAGCTACTAAAAGGTAGAACCAGAATAACTACTTAGCAGACCTACTTCCTAGTTTTAATGCGTATTTGTTTTCATCTACTGTACGGGGGAGAGAGACAGTTATCTCCAATACCCTCATTCATTATCCCAAATGTGCACAACTGCCAGACTGGACCAAGCCAAAGGCAGGAGATGGGATCCCCCACTTGGGTAGCGGGGACCCAAGCATGTAGGCTGTTAGCCATTGCCTTTAACGGTGCATTTGCAAGAAACTGGAACTGAAGTAGAGGGACTCTGTACTGCTATGTGTGGTCATTGTAAATGGGTACTTATCCTGCTGTGTCACAGTGCATCCTTCCCCTCTCTCACCCTCCCCAACCCCATTATCCATCTTCTAAATGATCACGCTTTTCATTGTCCTTCAGAGAGAAAGAATCATAATGCAGAAAATTCCTGGCTCCTGCTTCGAAGAGAAGATACAAGTTATATAGATGAATAGACACAGACATAAGTAAGAATACAGAAAATGAGAGATGCCAATTGAGTACCAAAATCACAAAATTTTGAAAGTGGACCATCATAGGTTGACACCAATGGCTCAGAATGCTAATTGCACCAACATCCCATAAAGGCACCAGCTTGTGTTCTGGCTGCTCTACTTCTGAGTTGGGGCTCTGCTTACATCCTGGGAAAGCAACAGAGAATGTCTCAAGTCCTTGGGCCCCTGAACCCACACAAAAGACTTGGTAGAGGCTCCTGGCTTCGGATCAGTTCAGCTGTATCATTGCAATCATTTGGGGAATGAACCAGCAGATGAAAGACCTTTTCCCTCTATCTCTTCTCCTCTCTGCAAATCTTCTTTTCAAATAAAATCAATATTATTTTTTTTTAAAAGAAAGGCAATCATTGCAAAACAGGTAAGAAAAAACATAGAAACAATGGGAAGTAGATGTTGCTGTTAGTTGTGAACATGTAAGGGCAGTGTCGTGTGGAAGATAGGTACTAACACAAGGGGTCTTCCAAGAGCCCACAGGACAAGTGCACTAGGAAAAGCTTTGAATAGAGTTTAACTTCTTTTAAATTAAAAAAAAAATCCTCTGCAAATTTTACTTCTGCATGAACTTTATGGATCTCTTCATACAAATCTGGTGCAGGAAAATACTCAATACTTTTATTGCTACCCAGCTTAGGAAAGATAGAAAGAGGGTTTTAGAGGAGGACAGTGACACGAGCAATGAATTTGTAAATGCCAAAAGCACAGTTTCTATCAGTTCAATGCAAGTTTGTCAGCCTCCATGTACAAGGCAAGGGTCTGAAATGATCTCGGATGTGTGAGAGAGGTTTCTACGATGGCCACTAAGAAGTCTCAAAGTGTATGAAGAGTTGTCTTGTGGTTTGGTCAGATAACTGGGATGTTTCTTCAAGTCAAGGGGAATGGGAATAAATAGCTCAATAAGGGGAATCCATTGCCTGTGTGAAACGGTGTAGCCTGGAAGACATTCCCACTAGCTACAGCTCTGCTTATCCAAACAAGCATAAGTGACTTGGAATAACTGAGCAGGAGACAAGAGGGATGCCTTCAGTGACCAAGAAACACCAGTCCCAAGTGGGTGTCAGGCTCTGTGCTGGCTGTCAGGGAACTCCCGGGATAACGAGTCAGGCACTAAGAGAACACTGTATGCACAATCGTATGGGGAAGCATAAGTCAAACAGTGATGCATGGAGATCTGGAATGCAACAAGGGGTTGGAGTGGGGCAGATCTCAAGCAGAGACAAGGCTTCAGATGAGTCTTGAAGGACGAAATGTGTTTGACCAGGCAGATGGGGTGGGAGCATGCGCAAGGCTGACAAATAAAGCAGGAGGAAAGATTTGAGGAGACACATAACACTTCCCATGTGCAGGGTGCAATAGGAGAGTGGCACGTGAGCCTTGAATCATGCTAAAGATGCTAGAAGAATGCGTAGGAGAGAGACGGGCTCAGCGCTGCTGATTCGAGAGGTCCCTGCAGTAGAAGAAAGAGAATGGGTGCATGATGAAATCAGAGGCTTAACCGTGCCTGGAGTTCAGGTGAGAAATAATTATAGTGTCACGGGAAAGTGGAAAAGTGAAAACATAAACCTAATGAGGGCAAGTTCAGCAATGCTTTCTCATTAGCTCCCAGGGCAGGTGACAAGGTGACGAGTAGGTAGAGTATCGGAACTCGTGTTTCTGATGGCGCTATAGTTTCTGAGTGCCCAAGTGCAGTTCTCCCTGTGTCATTTCCTCTATTCACTGCTGTGTTTGTTCAACTGCAGCCTCAAAGACACCTTTCCCTGTCTCAAAACTGAGAAATGGATGTGGTGGGTAATGCATACTGGTAAGATAGCCAAAAGAGCAGATAACAATGAAGAGATGAGAGGAAAAAAAAATGAGACAGGTAGTGCTTTTGCTAATGCTGTGAGGAAAATGAAATATGGAAAAGACTTCGTAAATAAAAACAAACATGTGCAGTGTAGATGTGGGTTGGTTAACAACAAAATTCCCTCTTAGAATGATCTTTTCTAACCATCCAGAGAAATGAAGTGTTAGAGGTTTAGATGACTGGCAGTTGATGCTTGCCTTTGAAAGATGATCATATTTTGACTATTAGAGGAACCTAAAAGGAAACTTTGGAAACACAGTCATTGTCCATCACTTTGAGGACATTAGAGGCAGCATTATTACGGCCACTGATGTAATGGATGGTCGGCTCCTGTACACTAGCTTAGTACCATCTCTCCATTCTGTACCTGCTTCCACCCTGGTTTTTGGATTCCCTTTGTATCAAACACTTGCTCATCCACCATATAAAAGTATTCTGCTTCTTTCTCCTTCTGGCAATTATTTTTTGTTAAGTGTTTATTTATTTTTATTGCAAAGTCAGATATACAGAGAGGAGGAGAGATAGAGAGGAATATCTTCTATCCACTGGTTGACTCCGCAAGTGGTCGCCATGGCTGGAGCTGAGCCAATCCAAAGCCAGGCGCCAGGAGCCTCCTCCAGGTCTCCCATGTGGGGGCAGGGTCCCAAGGCCTTGGGCCGTCCTCCACTGCTTTCCCAGGCTACAAGCAGGGAGCTGGATGGGAAGTGGGGCTGCTGGGATTAGAATCAGAGCCCATACGGGATTCTGGCAAGTGCAAGGGAGGACTTCAGTCACTAGACTACTGCTCTGGGCTTCTGGTCATTCTTCATATCTTAATCCTCAAACCAAGGCACTTTAGTATTGTATGCTTTTGTGAGAGTGCCAGGGAAAATGAATGTGTCCTTGACTTGTATAATTTTTATATTACAGGCTTTCTGTATTAGCTTTCAACTTACAAAAAGTACAATACAGATTAGAGACATAGTAGTTATTTCTTACCAGAACTTAGTATTGTAGTCTTTATAACACTCCAAAGGAATGGCTCTTTTCTGAAAATCCATTCTTCAGAGTTTTTGTAAACCACCTGACAACCTCAAAAAAAGAGTTTCTTTAGTATCTGAAAGCAAATCTCTGCTTTTCTTTTTGAGTCCTATGTTTGCTGATGAATCAGAGTCTGGCCAATGTCCAACAGCTGACAGGAGATTCTATAAGTTAGACATCTCCTTGAGTTGCCAGCAAGAAACAGCCAGCATGTAGCACTTTGATATTCCTCAAGAAAAATCAGATAGGTATAAAAAAATGATAAAAGTCAAGTTAATCAATTTTCATATTGCAGATATTATTGCTATACAGTAGTGATATGAGGCAAATGCTGATTAAGGTAACAGATAACTTATGAAAATACTTAAGAACTTTGATTATCTATACCCCAAATTAACATGAAGAATATGTGTAAAATTGACTATACTAATCTATGTACAAGGAAATATCTAAGACCCAAATATATTTTAAGTTCCTACATTTACAGAATTAAAAAAAATATTAAATACTGAATGTTAAAAAGGTGTTAAGAATAGTTCAGCCTTTATTTATGTATTTCAGTTCTACTCAGGATAAGTATAAAAACCTATCAAACAAGTAACTAATAACAGAGTGGCAGAAACCCAATTTCTCAGTATCAAAGTAGAAGTTTACAGAGGAAACTGCAGGAAGCATCAGTGATCCACGTGGTAAAGGATTAGAATTGGGAAGATTAAAATGCTTATTTATCATTTATCACACCTTATCTATCATCTATCTATCAAGATTTTTAATACACATGAATACATATACATGTATATATATGTGTGTGTTTGTGTATATATACAAGTTGCTATAAAAATATTTCTCCTTACTTTATCACAAAAGAAAGACATCACAACAGTGAGTAAACCTACCACTTTTATCTTTGCTTTTAATATCATTCTCAAGTGAAAGCAACCATGGCCTCTTTGGAGAAATGATGAAATCTTGTATGAGAAGGCACACTATTGTTGAAAAGCCTTGAGCATCCTGTCTTGTCAGAAAGTAAGAAAGTCTTCCAAAAGCAAATAAAAGGAAGCACCAAAATAAAGAAAAATGACCATACAATTTATGAAGACATATGAAAGGACCTAAGAACCAACTGAGAGTACCAGATTTGGGACATTGTTAGCAACTCTACAGAGCAGTGTAAGCTAAAGTATAAAAAACAAATAACCATGTGGCTAGACTGATGCACAGAACTCACTAGGTAATTAAGAAAATAAGTGAAAGAGAATAGGAAAATTTTCCATGGAGAAGAATTCCAAATATTCTCTGTAAATATGTGAAGCAAAACTCCATCGTTCTTATGTGAGGATTCTCATAGTGACTTCCTCCCAAAAAGTAAAATACAAAACCAGGAAAAGAATATATTTGCAGTGGAAAAATGTGCTCCAGACCCCTCAGGCATGTGATCAGGGTTGACAGTTTTGGCAATAGGTCATGTTGAAAATGTGATGAAAGATGGTGCATATCCCTCTCTGTTCTTCTTCCGTAAAACAATATCATGTCAGAAAAAGAATAGCAGAAAATCCCAGCTAAGAAGCCTTGTAAAAAAATACCTGACCAGTCTCCTGCATGCTGTTAGGATCATCAAAAGCAATGGAAATCTGGGAAACTGCTATAGTCAAGAGAAGCCCAAGAAAACAAAAATTGTATTAGGAATCCTGTACAGGACCCTCTAACATAAAGAGATAGTATATCAAAGTAGGCATACAGAAATAAGGGTGGGCTTTAGTTAATGTCTCAATGCTGGTTCATTAATTGCAGCAAGAAGTCATTCTCTTGTAAATTATTAATAAGAGATGAATTTTGTAAGTGAAGCATAAGGAAATGTTTTGTACTATATTTGCAATTTAAAAAATAAATACAATAAGTGTTGTAAGATAAGAAAAGCTTATTTTAAATCCAATTTGAGCTTAAACAAACAATAAGGTTGAATCTTACAGAATTCCATATTTAACACTCTAAACAATAAAACCTCAATATTTTCATCATATCTTTTGTGATCATTTTCTTCCTCTGCATTTTCTTAGAAAATAGATTACTCTATACATTATGAGTTAAAGTCCAGTTACACGATCGGGAAACATAAAAACCATATGACTCATTTAAAGGAAGGTTAACTAAAAAAACAGGAAGCAATTTACATGAGATATGCATTTTCTATATGAATACACATTTCAAAAAGACAAAAAGAAGTCAAGAAAGGCTTAGAGTTCTATCATGTCATGACTACGTAAGAAGCAGATGCTTTACAACAACCAGAGAAAAGGTGCTATTGTCTACTGCAGGATTTCGATTCTTGCAAACAATGCATACAGTACTTGCCTATCCCAGCTTCCTCCTCTGAATGGCACACAACACAAAATACTTGTTCTGCCTGTTACAACCTCCAGGCTCATTCTGAGGATTAATCTGCCTTCCTGCAGGTGCACCCACTGGTTCAATTTTAGATTAGCAGCTACAAAGAACCGGCCTCTTCCGAGTACCAGTCCTTCAATTACAACATCATTTTCTCTCTTCAAAAAGCAGAGCCCTTTCACCATGTGACAAGGCGTGAGCTGGCTTCCTCCCCATGACTCTCCTCCGAGTCCTCTTCAGAGTGTGTGCAGCTCAGAAGGGAACACAGCACTCCAGCTGAGGTTTGAATGATGACGGGTCAAGTGCACTCGATCCCTCATTCTAGTTCTATTAATGCAGCTCCGGATTGTATGCTAAGTCTCCAGAACATAGGTTCCATATTTTACTTTCAAAAGTAAATTGCAGATACAAAAACTGTATTAGCTGTGATTACTGTGAATGAGGTTGTTAGTGTTTGGCTGTGAATATCCTATTCAGCTTTCTGAAGGTTTCAAGTGTTCAGCGGTCACAGCTCTCGCACAATGGCAGAGCCAGAGGTATCCTTGGAATAACACACACTCTAGCCTTCTCTCTAAAACAAGCAAACAAACAAAAGCAAAACACAACAAACAAAATCACCAAACCAACAACACACACACACACAGAGAAAACCTCCACATTCTGCATGTGTGTGTGTATGTGTGTGTGTGTGTTTTCTAGCTACAAACAACTGTAACATCAGAACTGAATCCACTGATGGGAGGAGAGCACTCTTTAGCAGTTCATCCCCTGGTATTTTCTAGACATGTTTAAAAAACACCTGTTTCCTTCACACTTGTCTCTGTGTTTCAAACACATCAACACAGATTAAAAATTAGCTGTTGCCAGGATGGGGGTCATGTGCCTGGTGCCGTAGTTAAAATACTGTTCGAGAGACTTCATAATCTGTAGTGGAGTGTCTACATTTAAGTGCTGGCTCCCTCTTGCTGCTGATGCACACCTGGGGAAACAGGCAGTGATGACTTAGTGCTGGTTCTTTGGCTACCCTCATGGGATGCTCAGTTTGAGTTTGGGCCTCTTGACTTCAGCCTGGCGCAGCCTTGGATGTTGCAGGCATTGGAAGTGTGAACCAGCACCTGGAGGTCTTTCGCCACTTGTCTTTACCTCTATCTTTCACAGAAATAAAAGTTCTAAATATGTAATCCCATAAGAAATAGCATTGTCTATCCAGTAAACAAGGATGTCATGGAAAACTAATAATTCTTTAAATCTAAAATGAAGAATTCTTTAAAAAAATTCAGATATTAAGAATATATTTTGGGGGCCCAGTGTGATAACCTAGTGGTCAAGGTCCTCACCTTGCATGCCCAGAATCCCATATGGGCGCTGGTTCTAATCCCAGCAGCCCCGCTTCCCATCCAGCTCCCTGCTTGTGGCCGGGGAAAGCAGCAGTAGACTGCCCAAAGCCTTGGGATCCTACACCCATGAGGGAGACCCGGAAGAAGCTCTTGGCTCCTTGCTTTGGATTGGCTCAGCTCCAGCCATTGCGGCTGCTTGGGAAGTGAACCATAGGACAGAAGATCTTCCTCTCTGTCTCTCCTCCTCTCTGTATATTTGACTTCGCAATAAAAATAAATGCATCTTTAAAAAAGAACATAATTTTCTAATCTTGATTTATAGTAATATAAAATTAAATTTTTGATTGTAAAAAAAATCTTAAAACAAAATGATTTAATGCAAGTGAATGATTTTCTTGAACGCTCTAGATGTCGTGTTAGCCAGCCATATTAGCCATCTATTTCAGCTCCATCAATTTTATAGGCCAAGGGACAGAGATTTTAAGTATTAATGTCTTCACAAGTAAACACCACTGATAAATATGCAAAAGAAACTACAAACCTCTAAGAAGCAACAAAAATCAGGTAACAAATGCTAATGAAATCTCTTTTTGATGTAAGCTTACTCAGTGATACTATTGGTATCTTTCATTGTGAAGGATGAATAACATTAATCTTTAATTAGCAGCTATAGAATTTGTAGATCAGCATCAGAAGAGAGGAAAAACATATTAATCAAGTAGACAGGTCAACAAAATAACATATTAGTCAAGATTACAACTGGCTTAAATAGTAAAAGGAAGAAGCCAAAACCCTAAATAACTTCATTTCTTGTTCCTTAGATGAGAAACAATGCCATTTGTTTTTTGGACTAATTTTTGCATATGGCCAAGAAATCTACTAGTTTTTATTCTGTTTTTTTTTTTTGCACCATAACACATAGGTGAAATATTAATCTATCTCTACCTGAAGTATGTGGGTTTGAATTTTCTTTAAGGTAACATAGAAATGAAGAATATTCCTTGTCACATTAGAGATTGCTAAACGCACTGTTTCACCGACGGAGGGCACATTTGCCAAAGGCACTGGGAACCCAGGTGTGAGAACTGCTGCAAGGCCAAAGGACTGGTTGCTTCCCAGATCCTGGAGTCAGCAATTTCGGAGCACTTAGCAAAGATGAATTGGCACGAAACATCAGGTGCTAAAAACCATATCCTTGGAAATGAAACTCTTAAAAAAATTGTATCTTTTGCTCATCTTGATTGACACTCTGAAGAAGCCAAGGCTTCAGATGGAGCAGACAGAGCGTGCAACTCAGATTGCCCAGCGGAGACCCCTGTGCTGGAGCTGAATGCACGGATGCTGGGTGAGGTGGAGGAATGGTCATAATCTTATAACTGTAATGTGCTATTGCTTCTTATATATTCTGTTTTCTCATGGGAGCACTACTGTATACAGATGGACTCACAGACATGTCAGATACTTAACTAGACTAGCAGCTGAGTCAAATTCCTAATGATCACAAGAAACTACAATTCACTTGGATGAGAAGGAGGAATAATAGAATGGAAAAATACACTGAGCCTTTCAGTCCAGTTTACCAGGATAATATTCTTTTTTTTTTTTTTTTTGGTTCTATGTCATTGCTGTTGTAATTTGTTATTGGGTTTTGCTTGGTGTATTCTGTTTTGTTTCAGTTTCGAAAGAATTATTTTAAAGAATGAATCGATAACATGCTATCACACATTCCTGAAAAAGCAACTGATTTAATCAAGACTCGTAAACGTAAAGGAATTCACAAATTCCAGAAACCTTGGCCACTGTCCACATCCTCTTTCCAGACGGCTTGCTATTCCACAAATACGTCATAAGTTTTTATTTTCCTCAACAATTTCCATGTGCGCAAAACATTAAAAAGCACATGCTTCTAAGACTTCTAAAAATGCCATGCGGGCTTTCAGTGCCCTTTCCTTAGTGAGACCACAAGAAGTGGAGAGAGTCCCAGGAATCTAAGATTTAGCACCTTGATGGGCAATGAGAAGGCTCAATGTAGGTAAAAATGCTGGGCTTTGAACTTCAAAACACTAACACAGTAACGCATGCCTTTTAAATTTTTTACTAAGCAGGACTTTCATTCATGCTATTTAATGAACACCTCAATATCTTTGATAATATTCAATCAGAATTAATTAAATCTAATACATGAGCTTTCCTGGATTTTGAAACATAGCATTCACAATTTTTAAAGTGTTCATGATTGAGGAAGAAAAGAGACAGGAGGGACTGCAAAATGTATCAAGCATTTTCAGGATGGAAAACTCATCAATTGCATGTATCTTGTTCCTATTGATATACAGTCATATATAATTTTCCTGTTTAGAGGATCATTAATACACGTACTTCTCTCGGCTACTAAGCTGTTTACATGTAGTTAGCATGGAGGGTTGAAATCCAAGCCTCCCTATTTACACTGGCTCCCAGGATGCTTATTTAGAACTTTCTATCCCACTTGGTACATTCTTGAGCTACATGATCTGCTCAGCTCTTAGAAGTTGTGGATCCTTTGTCTCCCTTGAGATCTAGACAAAACTGAGTTGAACGCTCTAATATCATGACCATCAAAAGTCCCAAAACTTCCATCAAGATTTGGCTCGTTTTCTGGGGGGCAGGGCCCAGTGACCTCTTGTGCCAAAGTATCCCAGCTCCTTTTCAATCCAAACACCACCAAACACACTTAGTTCAAACTCTCAGGCGCTGGAATTAAGGTAAACAGACATTAAGGGCTCCCTTTATCCTCGTTATCAAGAGACTCAGTAACTTCTGTTCATGGAGTGAGTGCCTAGTATTTAGCTTTCTCTGGGCTTTTACTCTTCTCTTAATGTCTCCTCTTCATTTCTGTCCCTCTAATTGGCTTTCAGCACCAAACCCTACATTGTGCAGACCATGGTGGACTCTCACAGAACCTGAGCACCTGCCCCTCAGCCAACTCCTCCAAGAACTCTCATCCAACCCTGAGGCATCTGCAAGTCTCTTTCACTGTAGGTGTTTCTCTTCTCCAAGAAGATGCTGGTGCCACTTGCTGAGGTCATGCGATTTTCCTCATCAACACACACACACGTAGAAAGGAATAGCACATTATTTTCTTTTGCCTCTTGCTCTCACTTTTATGTTATGCGTGTTATACATTTGTTGTCTACCAATGTTGGGCAGGACAGGTTTAAACAGACACATATCTGAGTGACTCCTTACAACCCATTTGGATGATTTGCATTGTAGTATTTTTCTTTTGTGAATTGGAAAAGTGATGCACATTTAATTCAGGAATCCTGTTCAAAATCAGCCAAGGCCACATCAGAGCTGAATATGAATGTAGTCTAATAAGGTTCAACTACATTGGCTCCTTCCCTTAGTACTGCTTGCTTAGAGAGGAAGATCTAATGGATAAGAGACTCTCAAACGTGTTGCCAGAGCACACATACCACCTTCTCCTTATTCCTACTCACCTCTCAAAACCTAGGTTCTTATATGACTTATTGGGATGGTGAGACAAGTTCTGAATGTGCTTCTGTTCAAATTCAGGCAGACCTTTCTGGCTATCAGACAACCGGCTGCCCTAATTACAGTTCTTTCAATTCTTATCATCTTGACAATTTACGTCCTTAAAAACATTATACTTAATTTCCCAGGCTGTATTCTGACTAGAAAATATATATATATTATACATAAATATAGTTCTTGGCTTTCTGACAATAAAGAAGAAAAAACGGTTTGAATGTGAAGAGAAACTTTACATTTTCAAAGACCATCTTAGCTAATAGATATGTAAGTCTACTATTCTAAATAAACCATGAAACATGGTACAGGATGCCTGCTCCAAAGGCTCAACTGAGAAATTATTTCTGTGTAAAATTTTGATATTCTCATTATGAATATCTTCTTTGTGTGGTCACTTAATATTACTTAAAAGCAAGTAAAACACGAGCAACAGAAAAATGAAAATTAACAAAGGATAATAAATGATTAAGAAGAAACTGATCACTCATAATTTGAAGAACCTAGCATTGTGGTAAATATCCAATGACAAGGTATTTACTCTTGGTCAGTAACTGCGCTAAACACTTTACACACGCTCTCCCTTTCAATTCTTGTGGCTATACAATGAGGTGGGACTATGAGTCATATTTTCTAGTTGAGGAAGGAAAGAGTGAAATTATGCAGTTGTCCAAGGTCATCAAACTGATAAGCCAACATATCTAACTTCTAAGCCCAAGGATCACCGCTTCTCAGAATCTGATTGGCTTATTGTGTACGATGTGTTCAATATTGTGAAAAAGAGCAAAGATATAAAAGATATGGATGCTTTTACATAATCCTGAACATATTCCAGAATCTCACCTGGCAGCAGATAATCAAATATTAATCCAAGAGTGTACATGCAGTAACAGGATTTCAGAGAAGTCAGGCAAGGTGAATATTTCCTTGAGATGGAGTGTTAACAGTGATGGGAACACAGGGTGAGCATGAAAGATGGGTAAAGTTTACATAGAAAGAGGGCAGACATATCTCATTTAAGGAAATCAGATGGAAATGGGTGAGAATAGTGAAAATGCTGATAAAACGATGAAAGAGTCCTTTAGTTGTGGAATCATGAGAATCAAACAAAGAGTGAGAAGCAATTTACAAAGAGCTTTGATGATCAAGAGAAATGCTAAAGCATTAAGTCATTCACTTGATGGGCAGGCGTGTGGCCTGGCCTTTAAGGTACCAGTTGAAACGTACACAGCATATCAGACTACCCTGGATTCAAGTTTTGGTTCCACTTCTGATGATTCCAACTTCTCACCTGGATTGTGTTCCCAGTCCCTAGCCTTGGCATGGTACAAAGCCATGAATACTGTGAGCATTTCAGATGTGAACCAGCAGAAAGGAGCACTCTTGGATTTTTTGCATTCATGCCCCTCCCTCTCGTTAACATAAAATTTAGGAACAAAACATTCAGATCATAAAGCTCTCTAGATACCTAGTGCATTGGATAATGAACATTAAAATAAGCCAATCAAATACAGGAAGTCCTTGAGGATGCTGACCATAGTCCTGCAGCAATCATGGTTAGCACTGTCAATACAAATGGCACACACGTGGAAGTGTACACAACATTCTACCTAAGGCTTTACCTTCATGGAAGATTGGGTGGGAATGCTAGACAATGGCTCCTATGAGTGGCTATCTTTAGAAAGGGATATATTTGCCCCCAACATTCTCCTCTCTCATGTAGGAGAACTCTGAGGCAAGTTTCCACATCATCTCCTGGAGGCTCATGATAAAACTGAGTCTCAGTTGACTACTTCTCTAACCTGGCCACTAATGGATCCTATATTGGCTTTCTCAGTTCCCCACTTCCACTGGGATAACCTCTCAAATAAAACATGTGCACTCAAGTTTTCTCATCGTCCATGTGTTAGGAAAGCCAACCTGACTCCAAGCCACATAAGCTCTATAAAGCAAGCATGGCACAGCACCTGCATGCCAGGTACTGCCCTCCACACACCTGCTCACCAGGTACTGCTTCACATGTGCCACAGTGTTTCATCCTCCCACCAGCCTGTATGGTAAAAATCCCAATAATCTTTATCATGTAGTTGAAAAGCCCGATGCATTGTGAAGATACAGAGATTCCCAAGGTCATGATGTTAAAATGTAGTGGAAACAGGCAATCTAGACCCACAGACTGAGCACTTAGTTGTTATGCTAGCTGCCTCACTACACATGGAAACAGATCACTGGAGACAGACAAGCCGAACTGCATAAACCATATGAGACTCCAGAAGAGCTGAACTCATGCTTTAGTTAGCACAGCACTCAGAGAAGGCCCAAGAAACAAAGTGCAAGTGGGTTAGTAGGTATTAGCCATGGCAATGACAACAGGTGAAAATGTATCCCAATACAAGATCCACTGGTAAGCAGGGCAGTGTTCAGATATTATGGAGCTTTATCCAATAGGTGAGGAGGAAGCCATGATAGAGGATAGTTGGACAGTTGAACTCCAGCTTCCCAGCTCTTCCTCCACAGTGTAGCACTGCCATAAAACCTCTAATTTGCAGCTGCTGTGTGTCCTCATATGTGGGCCTACTGCCTAAGTGTTCATTTGAAGGAAGGATTCCGTGACTTTAAAGTATATGTTTGCTCTGACAACAGCAAATACTGAAAAGGATGTGGAGTAAAGGAACACTCACTGCTGGCAGGAAGGTGAAAAAAAATAAAGAAAGTTACAGAAAACACAGCCTTTCTTGTTTTTTCTTTCTTGCCTTGTAATCTAGCCATCCAAATCCTCAGTGTTTTAATAAATAGAAAACGTATATCGTCACAATCTGCACACAGAAATTTAAGGCAGCCTTATTTATAAATGCCAAAACCTGAAAGCAAATCAGATATTTTTTGTATGAGAATGTATATAAACTATCATATTCAGATAACAGAATATTATTTTTTTGAGAATGAGATATTGTTCAACACTAAAAAAAAAAGAGCTACTAAGCAATGAAAAGACATGGGAAAAACAAACACACACTACTAAGATGGGAAGTCAGTATGAAGTTTCCACACTGTGTGATTACAATCTATGAAACTATAGAGACAGTGAAAATTTCATTAAGAAAGGGAACGGGAGGGTTGACATGCAACACAGAGGATTTGAAAGGGCAGCTAAGCCTCTTCAAATCATTCTAAATTGGTGAGCACGTGTTACTACGTATATGTGAAAAAGATGCAACGGAAGCATTGTTCAAATTACAAAAATTCAGAATCTTAAAATGAACTTTCTTGAGATGCCTCATATTCATGCATTTTCAGTTTTTTATTTTACACCAAAATGAATTTACCTTTAAATTTTATTTCCATGAACCTTTGCCTAAAATCACACACTATAAAACCTCAAGAATGAACGCTAATAGAAACTGGGGATTTAGGAGACTATGATATGTCATAGAGGTTCATAAGCTTAAACAGATGTACCAGGCTGGTGAGGGGAATCAATACTGGGGGACACTATGGAGGCCCCAGGCACGCAGTATGGAAGAATCCTCTGCACCTCCTGCTTATTTTTGTTGTAAACTAAACTTCTCTAAAAAATAAATGTCTATCTCACTCTCATCTATGTCTACATCTGTTTGCATAATTAAATCCATACATGTAAGATATATACAGGCATAGGTTCTTCCAAATGCTTGTGGAAAAATGGTACTAAAAATGTTTATTTTGCTTGGTGTGAAAAAAACTGAAATATACTCTTACTTCTCATAATACACATTTTCTGCAAACTTCACGAAGATCCTTTTTATTTGACTGCAACCACTGTAGCCGAGAGTGAATATACTTAGAAAACTCAAATTTAGGAAATATAGTACAATATTAATGATGAACACAACCTCAATACTAGTATTTGTTAGTAAAGTGAGTATGAGAATGAAAAAGACAAAGATGAGATGAGGCAAGGCTTTACACTGTTATTGACTATGGGGAATCAAAACAATTTCTTGGAAAATGTAGAGATGTTATACAGATGATTTTTCAGAGTTTAGTTCGATAATACATAATGTTTGAAAAGATCAGAGGAGAACCACAAATACAGGCTAGTCTATGTCTGAGGACCACATTGTATTCTGTGATGAAAAGTAATTAAAACATACACTACATGGACACAAGCATGTATCAGAACCAGTAAAATCAGTGCAGCCTCAATTCATAGACTTTCACCTGGCCGAAAAGATAACATGTGCACATCTTCTAAGAAAGAAAGGTGTCTGCATAAACGTAAATGCACCATTGATTCGTTTTGCAGAAATAATACTTAAGGGGTCTTAGAGAAACAGCATTTGGAATTTGCAGATAAACACAACTCAGCGGAACAGGTGCTTCTGAAAATTGACTTAGATTCTGCCATGTGTCAGAAATCAGGTGGTGAGAACTACTTATTTTCGAGATGGCAATTCTCATAGAAATTTCACCGCTCTAAAAAACACAGCCTATCTCCTGAAAACCTGAAATTAATCATAAAGGCACTACATTCCAGGAACATGACTGAAAAACTAATTTTCACTCTGAAGCCTTTGCTGAGAACTTGCTATGTGCCAGGCGCTGTGTTAGGGACAAAGGATGCTGTGATAAAGAACCTGGGAAAGACAACCTGCAAAGAGAAAACTCATTCGGCATGAGTCCACATGGGAGAGCACATTTTCATAACAGCAGGGGATTCTGGTTGAGGCTTGAGACACGAGGGAGAACATATTCTTCCGTATTTCACCCTTAACCCAACACGTTAAGCAGCTACTGCAAACTCCCAAAAATGTCAGATAGAAAAGACTTAGTTCTCTCAGTTACCTGCAACTAACGGGTGAGATCCAGGTTAGAAAATCCCTGCCCCTGAGCTCCCAGATTACTCTAGCAACCTGAATATCCATTCACAGCCTCCTATCCTATGCTGCACAATAGCAATGGCTATCATTGATTTATTTCTGAGAGACAAGCCTGCTTCTATATACCGAACCACTTTTCCTATTTGCTCTTCTAAGCTATCCTAAGAAGGGACAGCTAGCTCTTGACTATTTCATAAGTGTCAAAACCAGATCATAGGGTGATTAAGCGCCTTAGCTGAGGTTGTATCTTTTATACCAATCCCTTGCTGTGGACTTGGGGATGATTAAATGAAATAATGGCCATTAAAAGCTTAATCTATAGCTGGCACTTACCAATTCTCCAGTGTGACAATAATATTATTATCTTTATGACTTTCATAATGTAGAATCCCTTGCCTCCTCTCAAAATACGGTTCAGTAACATTATTTGAAAAATGTTCAAATATTATATTCAATCATTTCCTAATCGTATACTTTTGTTACTCATCCTTCCTGTGTAAAAATCTGCAAAAATCTATGAATTACTTATTAAGTGCAACCACTATAGATGTTGGGGTATAAAGCAGAATAAACGAGTGCCAGTGGTTACTCTCACGAACAGAGTGGAATTTGCCTTCTTACTATGTGGTCACAAAATTAACCTGGTAATTGAACTTCCTTGAAACAAATGCATGTGCAATGAAAATCTTACAGAATATAGCCAGCCTTTCAATGACTTTATGACCCATTTCTTTACGAAATAAAACTAGTAATGGGCCACTTTCTTTAAAAAAAAAAACAGTGTTTTGGCTCAGTGGTTAAGCTGTCAGTTGAGACATCTGACACCTCAAATCAAAGCACTGGTTTGATTTATAGCTGCTCCACTTCCTTCCCGGTTGCCTAACAATGTTCCTGAGGAAGCAGCACACGATGGTGCAAGTGCCGGAGTGGCTTCCCCCCATATGGAAAACCATGATGGGTTTCCGGGTTCTGAGCTTTGGTCAATACCAGTCCCAAACAATACAGCCAAAAACTGGGGAGTAAACCAACACATGGAAAATGAATCTTTCGCCAGCTATGTCTCCAGACCAGAGTTGGTCTCATCAAGAAACTGTTGAATTCAGGTGGGCAACAAGATACTGGACACTATGCAAGGTACATGCTTGCATTGAAAGAAACAAGACTAGATTTGAACTGTAATACTGCAATAAGGTGGAGCAATCCACCATGGGGGGAGGGCAGGTGGAGGGGGAGGGGGAACATCAGAGCCTATGAAATGTTGTTATAAAATTAAATCCAATAAAAAATGAATCTTTCTCCTATCATTGAAATTATAAATGAGCACATCTTTAGAGCAATAACATGGGATGTTTCAACAAAATTTTTCTTCTTTTAGAACTCAGATGTCACATCTTTTAATTTTTCAATTTTAAAAAATTTACTTGGAGGGGGGAAGAAAAGACTAAGAAAGAAAGGGAGACAAATAGAGACTGATTTCTCATCCACTGGTCCACTCCCCAAATGTGCTCACAGCAGCTGGGGCTGGTTCAAGCCACAGTAGGGAGATGTGTATTCGATGTGTGCCTTCCATGTTGGGGATGAGAGGACAACCACTTGAACCAGCATTGCTGCCTCTCAGGGTACACATTGACAGAGAGCTGGTATCAGGACATGAGCCATGACTCAAATCCAGACACCCTGATGTGGGATGCAGGCTTCCCAGAGAAGCATAACTCTAGTGCCAAATGCCCTTTCCTTATGCCTTACTTGATGGCTTACAAGAGGCGTCTCCTGCTGTTCTCAACAACACGGTGGGTGCCTGAATTTTCTCATCATCATCCTGCTAGCTTGCCTCTCTTCTCTGGAATATAATGTATGGCAAGTATTTGCTGTAAACTTATTCAGCTACTGAGAACAAGAATTTTTTTTTCATACTGACAACTTCACATTATGTCATTTCTTCTGGACACAAAAGGAAAGACCCAAGACCTTTGCCAAGTGCAGGGGATGCACTTGAAGGATGCACAAATTGTGTGCAGGAATGTTTTCTCAATTACCTTACTGAAGGTTAGTAGTTTTAATGGACACAAAGCTGCTACCTTTCCATGACAAAGGCTACTATTTCAAATTACAGTTTGTGAAGAAGAAACTAAGAAAAACACCTGTGGCTAAAAAGGTGACAATTTTCCCGCAGAAGTCAATTACATAATTGAAAGCATCAGAGCTCACTTGTTGAAAAATTTGTTGATAAATTTACTTTTTCTCTTCTATTATCTTTAACATAAGGACAAAATGCCTAAGCAAGGCAAAAATGAGTGAATGACTCCAGTAAGATACCTGATGATAGCGATCATGATGGCAACCTCCTCATCTTCAGATTTGGAAAACCTGGAAACTCAAGGATGAAGAACATAGTTCCTTTATCAGTGACTACGAATGCTTACTCCTTATTTAAAGCTGTAGAGTGACTATAGAAGGGCTACCAAGAACACTTTGCATAAAGTCCTCCTGGCAGCTGGACACCAAGAATGCTAAAGAGGAAGCTCTCTGGACCCACGAGAAAAGTGCTGCTGATTAGATGAGATGAAAGGAATTCATCATGTTTGTGAAGCTCATGGCACTCAGATGTACTAGTATGGCCTATAAAGTGAGGAGAGTTTTTGGTGACATGCTCTCATCTACAACTTACGTTTGTTATTTTCCCATCTGAGCTGTCTGGAAAAATAGAAAAGGAATTTAAATTTAGAAATATTTAACTAGGTTATGCCAGTTCTCGTTAAAGCCACGTTGTGCTTTGTTATTTCCTAAGTTTCCCAGTGATTGCTGCCACTTTCAAGTCTACTTCACAAGGGTTTTGAAAAAAAAAAGTCTTTGTAAAAGCAGGTTACATATATAGGGATTGGTGACATTCTACCAAGGACCACAAAAAAGCTCCTATTAAAAAGTGAGCAGCGCTGACTCATCCTGCTTCTCCTCCCACTGTGATTTTTATTCATCTGAAGTTAATGTTCAAAGCAAATATCTTAGAGCCTGTGTTTGTCACCCAAGAGTTACTTCCAGGCAGCACACGCAATCTCACATCTCCAAAATCAGGTCATGAAACTGGAATTGCATCCTAATTAATGTGTTCATAAAACAATTTCCACCACAACCAAAAAAAAAAAACACACAGCAATAAAATTAACTCTACATTTTTTTGTCATCCCCAAAACCCAATCAATAGGAGAGACATTCCAATCACAAACTGATCCCAAGTTGGTAATCAAAAAGTTACAGCATTTCATTACATCTTTACTCCTTTCTTTGACATAATACTTTGTGGATACAATTTTAAAAGCAAAGGAAAATGGCCTTTGTTGACTAGATGCATTCACTCAGCATCACTGGCCTTATTATTTGGCAGTTTGCTTAACACTCTGCCTTTCCTCAACCGCCTCTCCAGTTCCCTATGGTGGCTTTGCCTCCTCCTTACCAAGCTCCACCACATGCTCCTCTCACTGGGAGCCTCCTTTTGAGATGTGATCTTGAATTCTATTTCTTGGAGAAAACGGAACACATGAGACCAGAGCCTCCTCCTGTGTTCTCCTTTCACTTTTTTAACCTCCACATTACCTGCACCTCTCCAGAGCACCCCCAGAAGGAGTCAGGCCCTCCCCTGGTATTTCAGCTCTGAATCAAGGCACTCCCTTTGAGACATGCTCACTCAGCTCGGATGAACGGAGCAGGCATTCTTCACCAGTTACTGCCTTTTCCTCCCATCATTCTGCTGTCCTCCCCTCTCTTGTCTTCCTTCTGTTCTTGTCCAAAAATTTGAAAGCACTTTGCGCATTTCTCCCTTGAAATACAAGTTACAGACTCAATTCTCTTAATCCACTCTGCAAAGTAATCCCAACAATAATTATTAATTCTCAAATCCATCAGATACATTTTAGTACTTCACTTCTTGGTTTCTTCAAGGATTTAGGATCAAGACAATAAACTTTGAACTTTCACAAGGCCTTGTATAGAGTACTCATATTGCACAGGGATCATTTGTTTCCATGGCTATTCCCACTAACCCATGAGCATTTCCAACACAAGACTACTTCTGGGAATCCCTGTGCTCCAAGATACTGGTTTGTTCCACCTGCTCAATGCATTTAACTAAGAATGGCATTTTTCAGCTGAGTTGCTGAACACTGGACTATTCTATCATTAAAATCTTTCTTTGGTTGTCAGCTCAGATTTCAGATAATGTTAATATTCTTTGCCTGTGTAGGGAATAGATTTTAAAGACTTATAACTAGATGGGGATCTAGAAGAAAGCAATAACGGTAGCAGCGCAAACCAAAACTTGTGCAACTTTGTCATCAGCAAAGCACACAGACATTTCATGTGACTGTCACCTAATGGAGGCAGAGCTCACATCCAAGCAGGGCCAGGGCAGGGCAGTTTGAACAAGACACACTGGAGCCAGGTAGAGATGGTGAATGCAGCAAAACCCAGGAATGTTCCACTCAGCAAGTGCTGGCTGGCAGAGTCTCTGTCCATTCAACAAGCAGTGCCATCTGCATCCTAATTCATCTGCCACAGCTTCAGCACCTTTTCTAATTCATCTGCTCAGAGAAATGCATTTTACTAATCCACAACCATGATGGTACAGGCCTGAGTGGCCTTGGGAACACAGTTCACTGCAAATTCCTTGTAACATTCCTCATTACAAGACAAAAGGTGCTGATATGGCCTAAGTAAAGGGCATAGTCTCAACAATAACACAAGGGGTTTCTCAAGGAAAGATCACTCACAATCAGGAGGTATTCTACCCACCCCACGTGCTGAGTGAGATGGAGAATCTGATTATTTTCCTCTTGTCCATTG
The DNA here is from genome assembly GCF_017591425.1 of Ochotona curzoniae. Lineage (NCBI taxonomy): Eukaryota > Metazoa > Chordata > Mammalia > Lagomorpha > Ochotonidae > Ochotona > Ochotona curzoniae. Next base: position 28,526,167 of record NW_024465582.1, read on the forward strand.
CTAATCTATTTTCTGGAACATCAGGAAAGAATGCTAAGGGGTGTGCCACAATAACAACATGGTAAATTTAAAGGACGCTGAACTTGACAATCAGACCTGGTTTTTAATGGGTCAGCTACTCTAGGAAATAGACACACGACCTTGAGAGAGCTACTTAACCATTCTAAATAGTCATTTCATCATGGACAATGATTAAATGATTAAATAAATTTTTGTAATGTGATGATAGAATTTATGTCAACATATTTGGCATGGGTAGAGGAGCTCAATGAATTCTTTTGGTCTCTGCCATGAATTTTGTGATATTTATGCTTACCACTTATATTTTCAGAAAATTGACCCAATATATTTTCACATGACATTAGCTGCAACTTACTAAGTCATTATTACCATCATACAATGATATTTTCTTTAATACAGTCTTTAAAAGGAAGTAAGTACAGATCTAATGACACCATTTCCAATAATAGTGAAAATTCAGACAGCTTTGACAAAAATCACATAGAATAGGGAAGTCACATTTAGAAATTTAGGGTAGTTTATTTCCAGGCAATCATTAAAAATACAAAGTATTTATCATTGGGATTAAATACACATGCACATATACACACACACAGAGCCACATCCATAAATAGATTTCAAATTTTTACATGTAACATGGTCTCCATTTGAATATATTAACTGGCCCGTGTTTATTGGCTTGTACTTCTCAAATACCATTTGTAGTTCATCAAGTGATAGTTAACTTGAAGCATGCAAACATCTGGGGGATAACAGTTACAGGTGCGAGAATGCTCTAACTGGACTGGATATTAATGAGCATTAACTTTAATAGTATATAACTTTAAAAATGAGAGAAAGGAATGAGGGATCAAGAACTTTCAATCCGTGCCATGTGGGAGATCAATTGTTAATTCCCATTAGCCATTCCAGAATTCTGAACTATGAATGATTATTCCCTTACTTGCCTAATTCTCTCTAGATTCAAATACCTCAGCATCTATGAGAGTAACTCAGTAACAGTCAACGGAAAGATGTGTAGCAACAAAGAGTGAAAAGTGGTGAATTTACCAGGAGCTAAATACCCAAAATTCTTAGCTAATAATTTTCATATGATGGAGAATATTTTCCGCCTTTTATAGTAATTTGCTAGGACCTCCCTGGCTTGGGCCACCCACTTAGCCCACTGAGGCTACAACCTGTCAGCAATTTCAAGCATGCAAGCTATTTTACTACACCCGAAAAGATTTTTTGGGATTAAAAACAATTTCATCTCTGTAAGTTGTGCCACACTGATACTATTAAAGATAGTCTTCCAGGCAATTTTAATCAGTCTTCTTGAAAGAAAAAAAAATTGTTGTTGTGTATTTAGACTAATGGTTAGGAGGTTGGCTGGGACATTTATAGTGTCCCATTTTCACAGTTCCTCAGCTCTGGCTCTAGAAGATATCCTTGAGTAGCTGTGTTCTTGCCAGCCTGACTTGGATACCCACACACTGCACCGTCCCAGCCCAAGAGAAACCTTTTTGAATCTTTAGGGAGTGATATTGCAAATGAGAATGTTCTCTCCCATTTTTTAAAAAAATACATGCTTATTTTCATTCTTTTAATTAATATTTTTTAGTGTTCATTTTAATCATTGCCATTTATTTGAAAAGCAGAGAAACAGATCTTCTATCTGCTGGTTGATTCCCTAAATACCTACCAGATTGAGGACTGGCAGAAGTCTAATCCAGGAGTCTGAAACACTAACTAGTCTCCCACATAGGTGTCAAAGACTTAAGCACTTGATTCCTTGTGGTCAGTGGGAAGTTGAACTGAAATGGAGATAGAACTGCATCTTGGGCACTCTAATTTGGGATGCAAATATCACAAGCAGTGATTGAACCCACTGTCAGAATGCCTGTCCTATTTTTATTTGAAACCAGATACAAATAGTAAAAAAAAAAAAAAAAAAAAAAAAAAAAATTAAGACAAAAAGATAGTGAGTATAATGGTAAGAGAAAAAAATAGGTTTGTAATAGGATTAATATTTCATTTCATGGGACATTTTTGTTGCATTATATCTAAACCTGAATGTCTGTCTGAAACAATTGCTAACTTTACAATGGAGGTCAGAGATCTGTGAATAAGATGACTTTACAATCATGAGTTCCTCATAAACTCTGTTGGCCATAGTTGTTTACAAATAAACTTCATTTGTCTTTGACTGGAATTCCAAGACAAGCTAGGATTTTACTGCTGGATTTAGAGATGGAATGATAGTCAGCTGTGGCCCACATCTGTAATCTCATTTGAAGACCAACAGATAGTGGAAGAATTTTAGGATGCCTTAAGTGAATACAGCTCTGTCATTGTGCATGAAACTGACTAAATTATCTTCACTGCAATACTGTCTTCAAATCAATATTTCCCCCCTCACTAAAATTCTAATAAATTGATGATATTAGTATATTAGCAAAAGCATAAACTCTAGAAATCGACTTCTAGGTTGAATTGCTTTAGTTCAACTAGATAAAGAAAAGACAAACTTAGAAGCTTCCAGGAGGTTAACAAGAATTTAACCTTAGAATTTTCTGTGCTAAGCAGGCCTCCTGCCTTTCTCTGAATGTTTCTCCACTGAATCCTATGCCTATAATGATGAAACCACGAACATTGCATTAGTGACCTGTGAGGCAATATCCTGATTTATTCCATAGGAAACTAAGATCATACAGAACAGAGCGAGTTCATTTATAAGTTGAATCCTTGGTCTATTGAAGAACAACCAAGCATGATTTGCTAGACTGAACCTTACAGAAACTACCACCAAGAAGGGGAAAGTTTAACAAAGAGTGCCACCCCCAAATAAAGGAAAAGCTTATCTACTGAGTCAAGAGTCATAATTATCCCATTTTTCCCTGTTGATTACAGCCAACTTTTAGCAACACTAAGAGAGTTTGATAAAAGCATTCTAACATGTGGCCAATAAAGAAATTAATTCCCAAGACCAAATAAATAAGCAAATGATTAGTATCCACAATCACTAGTCTCCAATTTTCCTCCGTTTTTTTCAGAGAGGGACTCCGATCACTCTACTGCACAACTTGTCTAGCAGGGGTCTTCTCAAGTTTCTTTGCTCCACAGTCTTTGCAGTCATTTGAGTCACAAAAAAAAAGAGTCAAAGGTTCTCAGATAAAATGTCCTCCTCAATTTCACAACCGAAACATTCAATTATGTTCAACTTAGACCTGATGTTTCTGGCAAGCAGTTATGGCATTTTTACATCAAATTATACTAAGTTGTTACTTAACTTTAAGGCAAAAAGTGACAATCACGATGGTCACATTAAGACCTGTCATTCTTGTTAAACCTTGCCATCACATCTCTATCTAGTCCTCTTAATTACTCCAGGTTGGAGTTAAAATCCCTAGAAAGTTGATTTGCATTTCCTTGTTTCCAATTATGTAGGACCCATTCTTAAACTGCCAGGCTATCACTCAATTCTCACTGCTAGCCACAATTAAAAAAAATTAAAGTGCCATTCATTCAGTGAGGAAAGTCCCTATCGGTTTCACAGTAAAAAAAAGCAAACAAATAAACAAGACACTCAAAAGTGTGATGGAAAGAAGCCCTTGCAATAAAATCCTGCAGCAAATATCCCTAATGTAGCCTCAATGTAGTTTCCAACAAGAAAGACACATTCTTCTGGCACATTTTTCTGGGTAGTGTTCTATTAATTCACATAATAGGACTACTTATTAACTAAAACTTGTAACCAGTAAACAATGACTTTGTAATGCTGCTAAATGACTATCCGCATATTAGCCTTAGGACAGCATGATGGTGGTCCAGATGCGCACTCTGTTTTTGGCTTCTATCAGAGTCATTACTTTTGATAAACTTTCCAGGATCACTTTAGAGCCCCAATGTGCACATTCTCTTTTTCTTCTCAAAAATCCAAACTGAATGTACTTCTATGTTCTGAATTGCCCAAGAGTCCAGGGAACCAAGATGATATGGGGCTCCTCAGGACAACACAGTCATCTCCTTAAGGCGTTCATTTATGATGCTGTTCCCTGTCACTGGGCTCTTGCCAACTTTTTATCTGCTCTTTCATGAGAATAACATCTGCATGGGAAAATGATGGAAGGGGAAATCTTTGGGGATGTAGAAGAGAACAAAATGGTAAATCCATTCTTCAGAGCTGAATAATTCATGCTCATGGAATACAAACTAACATGAGTCTTACAGCAGGACAAAGAAAGGGAGTTTTCTGGCCAACAAACACCTAGAATCTCGTACCACAGTATTGAAAAATGAGGCTGCAAACTATAGCAAAATAACAATAGCAGTGCAAGTTGAGAACCAAGAACAATACTTAGCTGGGTCACCTGGAGGAAACCCACTACCTTCTTGCTTTAAATCTAATATTTTGTTCTTGAATTCTAAGGGCTCAGGAAAAATAGCCATACATAAAACAGAGCATTTGTACTCCACACTGGCTCCATTAGCCAGAACAACAACAAATGGGCTCACCATGCAGTGAAATGAATGAAGAGTTACCATCCTCATGGAACAAAAGAACACCATTAGGCCCCTCAACTTTTCAAACATATGTATTAGAAATCCAGAGGGGCATGAAAAAGCAAATGTGCTTTCTCCTCAAACTACAGGATTGAACAGCTTATTTCTTACCAGCATGAAGAAATGGGAAGTTAATGCAGCAAAATAAAAGTTGGTTATTATGCTAGATATTCAATGAGTACCTGCATGCTTCTAATTACAACCCAAACAAATGGAATCCAAGGATAGAACTCAGAGAGAATGAAAGTTGTTGCTTTATAAGCAAGGCATACTTTACAGAAGTGAGAATAGCATATTTCCCCCTCAATAAATCTTTAGAAGTATAGCATTCACCTTTAAGAAATGGATAAGAAATAGAACAATAACAGTTAACAAATGTTTACTATGTACCGACGGGCTGTTTCTAGGATCTTTTGAGTTCAGGATTTGAGATCACTAAGGTGAATGTTTCTGAAAGAACGGTAAGGCTCTTAGGGCTGCTGCCTGACCCTTACCAACAGAATAAGCAAGCAATGGTATCAGTGTTCCCACTGAGCTGGGACCTCTGATGATGCAATTGGAACTGGGCCACTGAGCTTTGCAGGCATGTCACTCTGACTCTCTACCAAACATGTTAGAGACTGGGGACAGTGCCACTGGCCAGCAAAGAAGGAAGATACGCCACAGCATTGATTCTAGATGAATCTGGCGCGGACAGAAAATGAGCACCTGCCTAGAGTGACAGAATGTCTCCCAGCCTTCCAAGCACGGGAGTTTGGCTGAGAGTTGAAGTATTCCCATGAAACCGGCAGGTGATTTGGGTGGTACTTTAAGTGATTAGGAGGCTTTATTGTGAAATGTTATCCTAAAAGCAGTTGGAAAAATCCTCAGAAAAACTGTACCTGGCTATCCATCACTTATTCTCAGCTGAGTCAAAATTTAACTGGATAATTAGCTTTGAAAAATGAGACAGTACAGTACGCAAAGCAATGTAGGTTATCAGACACTGAGCCCTAATAAATGCTTTTTTTTTGTGGCTAAAAGAGATTGAATGTAGGCAACCCTAAATATATAGAGCAAAAGAAAAAGACTTTTAAATAATGAGCTATGCCCTAACAATGACCTCAATGTTCCCATAGACATTTAGTAATCAACTTCTATGTGACACAGCACATGACATCATTTGCCAGGGATCTTAACACCTTGCATTGAATCGTAATACATCACCGAATTCTGAGACCCAGAGCAAGTTCTATGAAAGTCAGAGCACTTCATGATTCCTGTGCTAGAATTCTCTTAGAATTCCATTGTCTCATTCTAGTGGAAACATTTCTTGATCAGCTACAATATTCTTCAATATGGGACCACTAACCCATCTGAGTATTGTTTTTAAATTAAGCCAACAACTTATGTGTCCCTTACCCTTCTGTTTTGGCTCAGACAAAATAATATTATATATCAGAAATGTATGTCTGTCCTGCCTTAGGGATTTTTAAAGTAAAATCACCAAAAAAAAAAAAAATTCCAAATTTCTCTTTTTCCTTTATTTATCAGAGAGTTGCGATTGTCAAAGTTTTCTGTCTCTCTTTCTCTAAAATGCCCTCATGTCCTCATTCTTGATTTCTCATTTTGGGGTGCTTTCCATAAATTATATTTTATTGCATAATCATTACTTTCTCAGAAATTTGGTGTTATACCTTTTTACTTTTTGTTCCTCATATGACATCAATATTCTTGTGCAAAAGCAGTGTCCCACCTGGCACCTGTCAGGGAATCTTAGAATTCTGAGTTTTGCAAACTGCAGGGTGTATTGATTACTCACCAAATCCAGGAATGCCTTCTAAAGGGGAAATTATTGACGTGCATCATGTTCGCAGATCTTCCGTCATTAATATTTTCCTTGTGTCCTAGGTTACATGGAGTGATCCTCACAGATGAATCCCAGCTTTCTGCTCTGAGCAGCTATCATGGACAATTATTGCAACAAGTATTAAATTCCAAAAAAAAAAAAAAAAATCCCCCACCCCAAGAAAACAAAACAAATCCAAGAGCAACAACAAAGCCCTTCTAGGATTTGAAGAAAGAACCATCGCAGAGCCCTGCAGGTAGGTCCATCCATTTAGGGTCCACTAATTAGTCAATGCACTAAAATAGCCAGTCCAACTGCTAATCCTAAATGGTGGCAAATATTGTCGTGGTCAGATCCAGCTGCCTTGCATGTGAATTAACGCATCCTCGCAGGAAGAACTCTGGAGTGTGGAAAGAAAGGAGTCAAAAGACAGTTTGTTGTTATCCTTGTTAAAGAAGTGTTAGAAGGGAAATGGAAAACTTCAGGTTGCTTTGCCATGCTGTCCTTTAGAAATGAATATTGCTTTTTCTTCTTTCTGAGGCACATATTCATGTGTGGTCACTTCAACGCAGGGCGACCGTCTGAGACGCGTTGGACAAAGACCTGGGCAGAGGGACTACAAATCATGTATAATCAAAATCAACTTCTTCCCCAAATCTTGAAACGGCGGGTTTCAACTATAAAAGTAGGAAGGCAACGAGTAATTTCTGTTTTGCAGGGCAAGGTTACCATCAGCTACCACCATGACTTCACAAGGTACTGTCCTGATGAGATTCCTTCCCGTTGCCTAACCCCATAATAAGGCTGTCTGCTCGCTTTAAGTAAAATGACTAAGCTATTGATCCTTTCGCTGCAGAATCCCCTTTAATTCGCTGTTATCAAAACCATGTGTGGGCTTTGTATATTTTCCCTTGCAAAGAAAATGAATTTCACAGCTGCAAGTCAGACGTTGTCTAAGAATTGCTTTCCCTCGTTGTCTTTTCTCGTCTGTCTCTATTCCTTACGCAGAATTCATTTCCCCCATAGGTGTCATTTACTCTGATACTCGGACATCTTTTTGAAAGATTCTCACGCCCAAGCTATACAGACCTTGCATGCTTTTAAAACACAATGGCAACAGGCTCCTGCTGGAGTTCCCCCCGCGCCGAATCTCCAGCAGAACCTTTGGAATCGCCGCAGCCGCCTCCTCTGCCCTGGGCAGCACCGCCCCAGCTCTGAGCAGCTCAGGACACTTGCAGGCTCCGTGGTACTGTACATTAACTCTGCAGCAGCCCTCTCGGCTGCAGAGACGCCTTGCCTGACAGGGGATGTGCTGGCGTCAAGGGGGCCCTCTAGGTGGGTTCCCGGACACTGCAGAACTGCGCGCTCCTTGCTAGCCTCTTAAGGAAGAGCCAGCCAAAGGGGTTAAAGGAAAAGCGTGCCCACAAAGAACAGGTTTCTTTCAGTAACTGATTACCAGGCGAGAAAGGCTAAGCAGGACCTGTAAATAACCAGACAGGGAAACGACACCTTGAACGCATGGATGTTGTTACAGAAGTAGATTCCTCCCCGCCCCCTTCCTTGTTTTCATTTTTGCCCAATGAAAAAAGGGAAGGTCGAAAGAGGTCCAGGAAGGGACAGAATTTCATGCATTCTTCTCCTTTAAAAATTTTTTGCTACACACACACACTGACACACCTACAGATGGGAGGCAAAACCTTGCTTATTAGGTGATTTGAAATAATTTGACTACAGATGACTATGCAACGATCTTGTGGAAACCAGTTTTGCAGAAGTCAGTTACACTTCACTGGCAATTGCACATGCCAATAAAGCTGCTTGTATGATTAGGCAGTGTGAAAATTGGAGAGCAGAGATGAAATATTGCAATGCCTACAGCTGATATTTTGCATTTCCTGACACTTGCCCCTTTGTTGCAAAAAAAGAAACCCACAAAATTTGTTCAATAATCCCCTGAATGCACCCCATGGCTGCTGATGCCATTTTGGAGCAATAAAATAGTAAACTCCTGGAATAGTAGCCCAGCACTTAAATGGTGTTTGTTTGAGATCAGTACAAGCCTGGCCTCTACAGGAGTAGTGTACTCAATGTTAATGAATCATTTTTAACGTAGGTATTCAAAAAGCCTGTTATGCAATTGCTTAATATTAAATGGAATACTAGCAGCACTTAATGCACAATGCTGTTATCTTCGGCTAGGATTTCCCAGGAGAGATGCCGTCATCACAGAAAACACGACTTGGGACTAGGGCATTTCCTACAAATTCAAAATCAGGTATGAAGAAATCTATTCAGTTCTGCCATCATTTAGGGAATTTCGAATTTGTTCAAATGTTGATTCTAGTAGAATTCTTGTGAAAAGACACCAAACGGTTCTTTTCCAGGCAGTTTCTGGGTTCAGAAAGATGACACCATGGCACAGAAAGGATCTGAGAACATTGGTCAGGATTTCCCGTCACCTAGGCAATGCTCGTGAGGTTCCAAGTGGCCTCTTTGTTTTTTCCAAAGGGACTAAACCTAAAGGTCATCTATGATCTGAAAAACAACACCTTCAAATGATTTTTGCCATGTGTGGATTTTTGAATCAAGTAGCACAGTTACAATTTATTATTATATTACTGGCCCAAATTTGATTTGCTTAAAAGATAGGAATGCCTCTAATATCACAGGCCCTGTTTTACATTAATATTTCATTTAAATTACACAATACCATTGTAAGGTAAGAGCTCATGAGCCGTATTCTAAAGACGAGGAAAATGAGGCAATTCGATGTGAAGCTGATTGCTGGAGGTCTTGGGCTTATTAAGCCACCGTTTCCATGAAGAAAGTCTGATTACAGAGTCCACGGACATTGATGTCTTGGTGACTCTTCGATATCAATGCAACCATGCATGTGTGGTATGCTGGCTGAAGAACTGTTTTCACATGTGTCATGTTAGCTTCAGAGTCATCCCCCAGAAGAGTAGAACTGCCAAAAGGATATTATTTGCTAATCATCCAGCATCATAGTGGCAGAACATTTCAGGGGATTCAGATTAAATTTTCCATATAATTACTGATCATGGGTGATGATGATGACGATTCTAGCTTTTCAACCATTTCAGAATGGACAATTAGTTTATACATCATGCAAGAGATGGAAATCAGTAAACACAAGATTAAAAGTAAAGGGGGCATAGTAGTCTAAGTCTCTGCCTGCAGAGCCAGCATCCCATATGGGTGCTGGTTTGCGTCCCAGCAACTCTACTTCTGATGTAGCTTCACATTCATGATCTGGCTAAGCAAGAGAAGATAGCTCAGGTAATTAGGGCCCTGTACTCAGGTGAGAGAGCAGGAAGAAGCTCCTGGCTCCCAGCTTTAGATCAGCCTGACCAAATGCTTGAAGCAGAGGAAACGACATCTTTCTCCCCTCCCTCTGTAATGCAGCGGAGCTGATGTTCAGTGTAATAATTAAGATGCCCACGGATCTCGCCATCTCTGTGTTTAACACCTGGATCTGGCTCCTGATTTCAACTTTCTGCTAATGCAGACCCCAAGAGGCAGTGGTGATGGTTCAGGTTTCTGGATTCCTGATCCACCATGGGAATCCTGGATTGAGTTTCCTAATTTCAGTCTGATTGTAGGCTTCTGGGAAGTAAACTAGTGGATGAGAGCTCAGTTAAAATAAATACATTTCTTAAAAACTTCTGTAGAAATATATTTTCTCTTATAGTAAATATCAATGTTCTAGCATTGTGGTGCATCCAGTTAAGCTGCAGCTTGCAGAGCTGACACGTCCTATCTGAACTGAACCTGACTCCTGGTTACTCCATTCCACATCCAGTTCCCTCCTGTTGCACCTGTGAAGAAAGTACAAGATGGTCCGAGTGCTTGGGTCCTGCCACCCATGAGCTTCCTGCCTCCTGATGTCAGCCTGCCCCAGCTCATGATTGTGGCCATTTGGAGAGCAAGTCAGCTGAGAGATGATCTCTCTTTCTTTGTCTCACATTTTTCTGTCACTTTGCTTTTGAAATAGTAAATCTTTCAAACTGAAATTAAAATATTATCATCCACCAATTTACCACGTTATGTCAGTCAACACTATTTCACTCTGGTAAAATGAAAAATTGATGCCTATATGTGACATAATAGCAGAATTACATCTGAATCTTTCTTAACTGCCACATAGTTCAAAGTCAATACTTGTAGCTATGTTTCCATTTGTTGGCAATGATAGAAGCAATGCATTTTACAAGTACAAAACCACAAGTGACTTGGGCATTGTCATTAGTCATTAAAAGAGATTTTAAATTATAGTCCAACTAAGAGAAAATTTCAACTGAATATGTTTAAAATGAACATTTTGGCTCTTCATTTTAAAAATTTTTAAACATGTAGTTTTTTGAAATTAAAAGTATAACCAATTAAGATGAAAGCAATTACAACAAAAAAGCCATCACAGATAGAAGAAAAGTCTAGTTTATGTGATAGCAAAGAAAAAAAAAAGTTATTTATTTTATTGTTCTTGGGAAGCAAGATTATATACTATTAAAAAAAATCCATATTGCTACAAACTGAAGGCAACAGAAATGAAAGGAGAGACCATCTTACACAATAGTAATGGCTCAATTCTACCATTTTTTATAAAGCGTATATAAGAAACAGGGTCTTCCAAGTTATGACCTCGGATTTACAAAGTGAGACCTCACAAAACCTTGGGCCTCATAAATGTATGACTATTCAGACACAAGGCAGGTGGAAGGCTTTGGTTTGTAACTGAAAAACAAGTTCTCAAAAACAAATACATATGGATGGGCCAGAGGGACCGCGTATCTAATTCATTCTAGTCAAAGATACTCATTCCCTCAACAAACTTCTAAGGAACACCTAGAGTATCTACAAAAGATTCCCTGAGGGACCATTCCTACCCTGTTTCAGTCAATACAAGAATGCCAGTTCTGAGCCAAGGACCACAGATTTCACAGCCTTAATGAGATCCCTCCAGCTATGGGATGCCTCAACTCTGCATAGAGCAGCTTTTCATTTTATTATTTTTAAAATTTCATTCTATTAGCAACATAACAACTATTCTTTTGGGAACAGACTAACATTAGCCACCTTCATATGAGACTGATTTTAAAAAATACATATTAATCAAGTATCAGCTACAAACTCAGAACCAACTGCAATTCTCTAGTCCACACTGGCATTGAAACACTGCTTAGTGCACTTAAAACCATGGCAAAATACTAATCAGTATCCCATGCCCTTTTCTAAGGTACTAGTTTTCCACCATGATTAGGGGTGTATGCACCTAAGAGCTCCGGGTTTTCAAACCATGTTGCTGGGGACCTCGTGAGTTTGGAAGTCTGCATTAGGTAAGTTGAGGGGGAACAGGTGGTCACATGCCCTATAACTGTTTTAGGGCTCTATGCATTTATGATCTTTAGCTCAAAATTTAGTATCCAAAGGGAAGTCTGGCTCTTTAAACCACAGTTAACCAACACATAACAGTAGTAAGAATGAACAATTTCCAGGTAAACTCCTAGATGATCAAATTCTGTACTCCTTTGTCTTCAAATATCAATGGACATGGTAACTTCACAAAGTATATAATACAATGATTCTGTGTAGCTAACACGATCTGAGCATAAGATAGCTCATCTCTGCACTTGGGCATCTTCTAAAGCTCCTGGTCACTTGCACTGACATACACAGAGGGCATAATAATGTGCCCTGCTGACTTTCCTTTTTGAATTCTCAGTTTCACTCATGGAAAAGTGCTTTCATTTCAAATATTAAGGTGTATCTCTCTGTCATCATTAGATCTTACCACAATCTTAAAAACCACAAATGAGATCAAATAAAAACCATCCTGTTTTTAGACATGAAAATGACATGAATCTAATAGGTTCATATGAATATAAACCATCCGTTCAGATATTCTAAGAATGTTTCAGGAGAATGGATAATTTTGGTCTTCTAATTGTCAAAAAAAACTATGAAAGAAAATTAGACTCTAATGTACATAATGAATGTATATAAACATTTACATATATACATACTTCATTTCACAGCACTTTCTGTCTATATGGTAGTATAAATACATAATGTCCAAAGAAACAGATATTTCCTTCACTTGGATATTTTTAGGAATGTGACTTGTCTAAAGCCAATGAACATTGTCTTTTTTGGTTTATTTACTAAATAAGAAGAAATTTATGTATCTCTTTCACACTTCTACTTCTATATGTATAAGTATACACACACTTATTCTTTTCTAATGCATATAACACCAACTCATAAGCATGTGAGAATGCCATTCCAGTCGGTAGAACTAAATCAAAGATGACCACCCATTCCCCAGGCATCCTCACCACTTCCAGGAAAAGAACATGCAAGACCAAACCCTTCCTCAGAAAACCAGTCCCTCTGGAAAAGAACAGTATCTTCCTCTGTGTATTTAGAACACTGCAAACATTGTTGGCACTCGGTAAATGTTAATTAATAACCATGTTGATAGAGATGGCTTTCCATTGTGGCAGGTCCCAGTAATGTCTGAAGGCATGCTGTTCAGCACATTTATAACTAAAATAAGACAAGCCTTTAATGAAGCCACACATTCATTTGCTGTCAGAGAACTGCATCATATATGGTTCAGCAAGTTGGTAGTGCACTCCATTTCTACATGTTCTTGAAATCAACGATACAACCAGCGATTAAGAAATGAAAAGGAAATTCACTGAACAATTATTTTGACCAAATAAAATAAAAAGATGCTTTGTTGGGCATTTTCATGACCTAACTAATACCACGAATTATTTTGGTTTACATATCCAAGCTAATGCTTCTAATCTTATATGGCAAGTAACTGCACTAACACAAAATATTGTATCATAAAACACAATACTGTTTTTGCTACATGTTAAGGGTTTTGAATTTTTTTTAATTTCATTTGTTAAAAAAGGGTTTTTTTCATTATTAATTTCTTTACTGACTCATGGATCACACAGTAGCCTCATCTTCTTCAAGAAGTTCTTGGATTTTCTTTTTCATTCCTTCAGTGACACATTGGTCATTCAGTAGTATGTTATTTTAACTTCATGGCATTATAAATTTCATATTTTTCCTCCTGTTGTTGATGTTATTTTATGGCTTTTCATTTAATGGGATGCATAGTAACTGTGTATTAAGGATTATCATATCTGGATGTGAAGATATAATGCTGTATGCTTCTGTACTTCTAAATCAAAGATGGACCCCCCTCCCCCAATTAAACCATTAAATGTATCTTGACAATAGGATGCTGGATTATCTACCCCTATCCATACTTACAATGTCAGGACATACTTAAAGAGCAGAATGATGGACGTAGGTCTGTTTGTGAAGACTATACTACTACAACAATGTGGGTGGCGGTAATAGTAGGGAAAGAGGAGATTTGGACAGAGTGGAAGGGACATCCCAGGGCCTGTGGAACTAAATCATAAAATAAACAAATACCCCAAAAATGAAACCACAGCACACTGTGTAACTGGAATATTTAGAAGGATTACTAAGCTCTATTTGTAATAATTTTGGAATTACAAAAGTTAGAATACTAAGGCTAGAATATACTACAAAGCAGACACTTATCATTAATATTCAAAGAATGAATGTGGGAAAAAAAACCCACGGCAGACTTGAAGAGAAAAATTTTGAATATTCATTGTATTTTGGAATCTTATTATGGAAGCCCTAATTTCAGGTTTGTGTCTTTTACATCTTGTATGATTTTTTTACCCACTCAGTAAACCTCATTGAGATATAATTTCCTTAACTGTAGTATAGAAAACATAAAATTCATAGTTTATTCTAATTTTCAATTTAATTGGGTAAATTATAGAAAACTACTCTGTAATGTGAAGAAAATTCTTGAATATGTTGTTTATGTATACTTCTAAAATTCAATCATAAAAAAAATTACCAAACTATAAATATTTTGCCTGGCCTAGAACTTACTTAAATAAAAGCAGAAAAAAGAACAGAAAGAAAAACAAATGAAGTAATGTTGGTATTCCCTTGTGAAATGGAATGGTATTTTGTTTCTATATTAAATTTCCCCCAAGGCTTTGTATCATACTTGTTTCTGAAATTCAACGGAATAAAAGTATTTGCTATGTAATAAAATCCAGCTTCAAAATTTATTTGAGTTCTAGAATATAACACACTTCTGAAAATAGAGAACATATCTACAATAATTTTGAGTCTAAAAATTACACAGGAAACACAAACAAACAAAACACTGAGGCTTAGCTTTTGGGTTCACACCGTGGCTAAGGGGGTGAAACATCTGCTTGTTATGTTAGCATTCCATTTTGGAGCCCAGGTTGAAGGTTCAGTTACTCCACTTCTAATCTAGGTTCCTGTTAATGCTACTGTGAAGGCAGTGGAAGGCAACGCAAATACCTGGGGCTCCTGTCACCCATACGGGAAACCCAACGGGAATTCCTTGTTCATGACTTTGGCCTAAGCCAGGCCTAATGGTTGTAGTCAACACGTCTCTTAAAACACAGGCTTTGTGAAAAGGTAACATAACAACTATTCGCTTGCAAAATACAATGTCCAATATATTTTCAGCTTCAAATTTAGACACTAAAATTTTTTAAAAATATATTGAAATAAAATTTGACAGGCAGACACAGAGGAATGAACCCCCATTTGTTCATTCACTTCTCAAAGATCTGGGCTAGGGCACATCAAAGCTGGAAGTTGCAAATTCAATCCATGTCTCCCATAGGGTAGTGGAAAGGCAACTTCTTGGGCCTTCAGCCACTGTCTGGCAGAATCAGCATTAGCAAGAAAATGATGATAGGTGCTGGAACCAGGTACTGAATTTAGGTAGTGTGACATGGGTTGTGAGCATCAAGTCCGATGTTTTAATCATTAGACCAAAAGTCGAAACCCTAGAGATTAGACATTAATGTCAACAGATTCTGTTTCTTTTAGTTTACTATTGGTTGGGTCCACAATAAATCATCAACCTCTGAAGAATGTCCATTTTGATATACATTTTGATAATCATTGAAATGTATACCTTACTGTACAACTTTTTAAATAGTTGCAGTAATATTGAAAGATTCTGTTTGAGAATGAAATTTTCCTTTTGTTTATAAATCATACAGGTTCATCTTGGGACACATAAAGAAGAAAAAAGTAAAGTACAAAGAATGAAGCTATTCATAATATATCCCCCCAGAGCAAGTCAGTTTATTTCCTTCCATTGTTTTTCCCTCCTCAGAAGAGTACACTGACTGCTGATTTTTATATTACTGTAAAAATATTTAACTTGTCTCTGGAATTGATGAAAAGTATTGCCTGAGAGAGAGAGAGAGAGACTCTTTAATTTATCATATGACACATGACAAAGAAATTAATCAAAACTTTCCATTCTCATGGGTCTATTAGGTAAACAGTTCAATCTTCTAAAAAACATCTGTGATGCATTTTTCCCAGTGAATACTCTCAAGAGGATTTTCTACCACATTCCTGTTTCTAACTCCTTCATTTTGATGCAACTTTGAGACCTTGGATACACTCCAGTTAGTCACTTTTCTACTGTAGTAGTTCATACCAGATTGACAAGTCGATTTAGTGTTGTTGTTACTGTAACAACAAACCTGAGGCAGTCTATATTATGAAAAAAGGAAGAGGGAAGTTTTTCAGCTAACGTCTCAAAGAATATAAGGTCTAAAGTTCATATCTGGTGGTGGCTTTCTGGCTGGCAGAGTTCCACGCTGTGCCACAGTATCATGTGAGAAGAAAACCGGAGGTAGCTTGGATATATGTGCATCAGGTCTGTCTCCTTTTTATAGAATCACCAGACTTAATCAGTAAAAGACTTTCTTGAATCACACCTCAAAAGACCATAATTGGTTTAAGCCTCCAACTCAAGAGCTAAGAGAAAGCAAGTATAACTGTTATTTGCCTACATAATTTTTATATGTAGCTCCTATAGATTATCATTAATGTAACTTTCGCAGAGGCAGTAAGCCTCTTGACCTGTTTTGCTCCCAACAGGTCATTCAGCACCCAGAATACAGGTGCATAAAAAAAATCCTTTTTTTTTTAAATGTCTGCCTACAGGTACTTTAAGGATTTGTTTTTAACTCTACCATATTTTTGAAAATCTGATCTGGATAGGCTTAAAAATATAACTTAATGCCACCTGACTAATTCACTGTTCAATAAAAGCTAATATTCTCTTTAAATACAAGGAGGCCTATACAGAAATGAGACTCTATTGAGTTTGACCTGGGGTTCAACTCAAACGTTATGTGGATTCGGGCCAAAGATGCAATTTTGGGTCAAGTACAAACCCATAAAGTAGCAAGAGGGTGATTGTTACAGACAAAAGACAAAAAAAGAGAAGAAACACAAGGTCGAACTAAAACAGATGGCTCTCTGGCCCAAATGAGAATAGCTCCCTCTTTCAGAGCTTTCCAAACCCAATAAGGAACAGCAGTACTTAGTATTGTCCACGTCTACATTTTTAAAGTAACTGGCATCCCTTCTTTAATATAGTTGGCTTCTTTTAGTTAGAATCAAAATCTTGATGATTCACAACATTTAAAAAAAACTCCAAAATTCATATTTTTTTTGTCTCCCAAAATAAAGCAATTTAAAATGTATGTCATATTACAACACTGAACAGCCACAATGAGTTAACTCATCACTGAATTAATGCTTGCAGGATCAAGCATATATACACTGACTGGAATTAACAATTAATGCATCTACATCTACATGCAGTTGTTCTGGAAACTGTTCTTTTTCTTTGACTGACATCTATTACAGTTCTAGTCAAAACATTAGCTCCTTACATTGCTCAAACGCCACTCACAGTTGTCTTCACTCACAGTTTGTTTTAAAGAAGGCTGAAGGATAACAGAAAAAAAGGAGAGAGACACGATGGAAGAACAAAAAGCTGACTTATGTTAGCTTCATGAAGTAAGAGAATATAGTATGCAAGTGGCAGAATTCTGTTTGAGGAAGAAAAACGGTGCATATGATTTTTTTCAAAATAATTTATAATCCAAAAAATATTAAAATGTATTCAAACTGGAACTCAGTATTTTAGAACGATAGTTTCAAAGTTATAACAAAGTAAAAGACTATTTACATTTCAGTGCAAAGCAAACACAAGGCTAATTATGAGAAATCTTGTTGTCCTTTGCACACTCTTTTACCAAGCATCTCACAGTCTCTTCTCTGCCATCTTTCAAGTTCCACTTTGAAAGTAAATCCATAGTGCTGAGTACTTAAAGCTGTCAGTTAGTCTGCCTCTCTTTGTGACAGTGACATTCCACTTCTAAAAACATCACAATGGATTAGAAAGATCACTTCATAGATATAAGAAGGCAAAACACAGCAATGTATGTCCAAAACTGATGGGACAGAAAATGACTCTCATTAAATCAAATCATTCATTTATGTATCTTAGACTCTACTCTCTGGGAAGCATGTAATAAGAACAGAATTTAAGGCACAATATAATATGATGTAATTGCTTCTAGTTCTGGATCGGAGAAAATGGATGAAGACACATAAGAGCTCAATTACTCCACTAAAGAAAGTAGCATTGCTGATCATGCAGCAAACTCATATCTAGGATTTCTCTTCTCACTTATCCTTAACACTTTAGATTACTAACCAAACAAGAATTGAAACAAAAACACAAAGCAGGAAATAGACAGGTAAACAGGTGATTTGAATTAGGGAAAACCTTAGCAAACTTCATTATTTTGTAAAGCTCTCCTCATTCTTAAAAAGATGATTACAGTATAGGAAGCAAGGATGAAGCCGAAGAAATGGAAGCTTGTCTTTCTCCTGCCTCACCAATGACTGTCTGATGAGAAGCACAGGTCATTTGAGATGAGGCAATTGCCCATGTGTGTTGGGGGAGAGGTGGAATATTTTCTGGAACTGCAAGAATAGGGCACACAGTGTTATGAAGGCTTCCCTTCTTAGGCTGTTAAGTGTAGCAAGCAGGTGACATCTGGAACTCCCACTCCAAAAGAATCCAAAGGGTGGAAAGCGTCAAGACAGACAGAGGAAGTGAAGGAGGCAACTGGGATAGAAAAGAGCATCCTTAACAACAACTTCCTCATTCCCTTCAACCACTGATTGTTTCCTACACCTTGAATGCAGATCTCTGCCGGAGCCCAGTTATAAAGATTAAAACACAATTGCTGGGAACTATAAATGTTTTTCCTCTCAAATCTGAAAGTCTCAAAATGCTTCTTTAAAAAAATAAGATTATTTGGGCGCCAACATGTTTTGATGTTCATGCATTTTTAATTAATCTTTTGAAGGCCGCTCATATACATGGATTTCACATGCTTTTTAATTCTGTTTTGCGTGAACTTTTTGAAGTACCTCCATATTAGAAGCACAGAAGAAAAATTCACATGACAAGCATGTGATGTGGTAAAAATAAATCAAGATACATTTTTAAGATATTTGTATACAAATATCAATATTGTAACATTTGCTGAAAATGAGGGCCTGGGATTAAAAATACATCCTAGTTTTCAACTGCCTCTTTAAGTTTTATTTAAAGAGAATGGTTGTGACATTCTGGGTTCTGTTAATACACAGGATTGCATTGTCTACTCAGATTCTTTTCCATAACTAGAATGTCCCTTCCAGATTTGAAAGCAAATTTTGCCTCCTGCCTGCCAGGCCCATTGGAGATGAGCTGCTTGTAGTTGTGGGAGTCAGTGGAATCCAGGAGAGAGTTTATCTTCTCCCCATGGTGGGCTATGCAGATTAGCACTGACAGCCATGAACTTACAAGGAAGGGGAAAGGGGGATAAAAGGAAGAAGGTTTTATTTTTGTTTTTGAACTGGCACTGTCATAACATGACATCTCACATCGGGTACTTGGCAGATGTTGAAAGCTGTCTTCTTGTCTCTTGGGCACTTTTGTGGGTTCATCAACAGCATCCTGCTGGGCACCCTGGCTGCCATGCCTATGAGATTTTGCTTCAGCCTTGTTTTACAAGTGCTGCTGGTTAATTAACCCCCCGCCAAGCTCTCAATTTTCTCCATGTTCAATCCCTACAATCTCTTGCTGTTGCAGTCTTCTCAGGAAGGATAGCAAATGGCTCCAGGCCAGGTCTCTCTCCCTAGTGTGTAGTGTGGATCAGACCCACTGGAGGAAATACTACCATCATAACCTCTGTCCGGCCTTGGCAGAAATGACTGTAGCCCGCTCCGAGGGAAGGGTGGGCAGGACACACAGTATTACCCTGCTCTCTCACTTAAAAATTACGCTCCAGAATTCCTGCTCAGGCAATGAATGGTTCATTTTCTGTCTTTGATCCTTGTGTTTGTCTATGGCGATTCATGTTGTACTAATTAGAAGAGTGGGTCTGAGCGATAGGACAATGTTCTAAATACAACCACAATGAAGAAGTGGGTGATGTGTCTGAATCTTTTACCAACCAATTTTGGATGCTCACCTTGAAGCTTCACATTATCAAATGGTAAATTTTCTTAATCTGTTTATGTTAAACCATGAAGCTATGAACTCCAAACATGGAAAGTCATTTTAATTTACATGGAAATATTTGTTATAATTTACACAAGAGCACATTTCACAAAGTAATCAAGTTAGGAGAGAGAAGCCTAGATTTTTCTCATCATTTTTTTTTCTTTCTAAATAACTGGTGGGTGGGCTTATCTGCCTCAAAAAGCACTTTAAAATTAGATGTTGAGTTTTCAAACCTGCAATTGCTGTTATTGAAATGAAGCAACAGTTGTCATGACACCTAGGCTAAAAAGGTAAATAAAAACAAACAAAAAGCTGTGTGCAATTTGTGAATCCATCATTTCCTAGCAGGGCTGGATTTCTCTTGGAGTTCATGGAGAGACCAAAGAGTGTTCTACGATGAATGACATTATCATGAACCAGGGCAATGATCATTCTCTCTGTCACAAAATGAGAGTCCGACATGTAGCAGGAACCTCTTTGGAAATCAAATTGTATCTTATGCTGAATTCTATTTCAAGGATCACACAAAGACCTGTGTCACTGTTTGATACTATGATGTGGGTGTGCTTACATTAAAACCACTTTCAGAAAAACAACAGGTCAGTCATTTATGACAACAATATAGTTGCAGATGAATACTGTCACAAGAACAATGAATTAACAAGCTAACCGGTGGAGGAACCAGGCCCTTTATATGCCAGGAGGCTATTTATTGGAATGTTACTACCCCGTGTCTTTGCTTTGGGATACAAGGCCAGGTATCCGGAATCTCCTTTCCATGAAAGCATGACTGGTATTGGAAGACGAGACTGAGGATCTGGTGTAGAGTGCAGTGATTTGTTTTACTCCTTTGTCTGAACTGCACCCCATAATGAAGGGTCATGAATCTCATTCTGAGGTCTACATCATCGCAGTGACCTTCTTTTGATGTTATTTTGTCAATAGCTTGAAAACAGTGAAGCACATGCATGTTTATACTTGGAATGTGGTTTTCTTGTACTCCTGTGTTTGCATGTTCCTGGTCACTGGAACAGGCACCATACCCTAATAGATAGATAGATAGATATTTAATATTGTTTACATAGCTGAGATGGATGCATGCCCACATGGGCCTCTGATTAAAGTGGAAAGGTCGGGTGCAGAGGAAAGTAGGTTGGGTGAATGTTTTGGGTTTATTTATTTATTTTTTTCTCCTGTGTTTACGGGAGAGGAAGGGGAGTGGAACAGTCCATGGTGTCAAACTAACAGCACTGTGGGAGCAGGAGTGGCAGTCATTTGATGATACCTTAGAGACCCTGATGTGGGGAAGAGTGTTCTGAGGGTGTTACTTGATTGGTTTTGATCGTTCTGTGGAGCTGTTGATTTTGTTACTCCAGGGTTGAGAAAATCTTTCCTAGGTCTATTGCTTCTCCATTTGGTCTCCCATTTTGCAAACTGGTCCAAGGACCAATGAATTCTTCTGATCAATAATCCTACTCCTTTGTCCTTTAGTCCCCAAACAAAGCTTGAAATCTATAAATGTAAACCCCGTTTTGAGTTTTTTATATGACATTTTTTTCAGAGTTTCAAGTGTAAACAAAGTAGCTTGTGCTCTAGGTTAATACTTTTTCTCAATAGTGCATGGCTTGTTATCAGGAATCAGATTTTTTAAATTATCAAATAGATTTCTGATTTGTTACTGCCACTTCATGTGAAGTTTGTTTCCCAATTTCCACTGAATCATATTTTTTTTTAATCTGGAAAACAATAATGATATACATATACCTTATATTTGTTTGGGAGTAGATTATAAGTTATAGATCAATCATATAGCACACATAAGAATTCAATGCACAGTAGCTGTTCTTTATCCAATCCAATGTTGCCTAATTGCAATAGTGGGAATATATTGGGGAAACAGAGCAATGAAATTGTAGAAATGCAAAGGGCAAAAACATGAGCTTAAAAAAAAAAAACAATGCGCACTTCTTCATCAATTACGAATGCAAGGTGAGTTACAGGATGTGACGCAAATATAGTTATGATACAGCTTCCTTATCATTTGCTTTAACAACAGTCTACAAAATGATTATAGGTCAAAAACTCAAAAGAAAAATAACAGATAGATATGACAAAGCAGCAGAGGAGAACTGCACACAGCCGCTAAGCAGCAAATAGAAGTGCAGCCTCACTGGTCTCAAAATAAATAGCGACAATGCAGGGTTTTGTGTATGATGGTGGCTAAACAGCCTGTTTTTGTTGTTGTTCTGTTTTGTTTTTCTTTTAAAGCAATCCAATGAGGGGGTGGGGAAAGAGAAAAAATGTACACCCATATGTAGAGACAATATTGACTAATAAGCTTTTGTAGAGTATAGTACAATTGACCTTTTACAATCAAAAACACACAGAAATTGAAGACATTCCG
The DNA here is from genome assembly GCF_017591425.1 of Ochotona curzoniae. Lineage (NCBI taxonomy): Eukaryota > Metazoa > Chordata > Mammalia > Lagomorpha > Ochotonidae > Ochotona > Ochotona curzoniae. The sequence continues at coordinate 28,548,481 of NW_024465582.1, forward strand.
TTTGCAATACTTAACCTCACAAAAATCACTCTTCAGGTTCCAATACACATGCAAACACACACCTTTCTTCATACTGCCAGTAAGCCCTGAGCTTCAAGCATATAATAAGGTAGAAGGTGCTTAAAAATACATATTGGCTCACAAAAGCTCAAACTATTTTTTATCGAGTACAAAGATCATGGAATAGTTTATATGTTCGGTGACTTGCTTCCAGAGGTTAAAAATATTTAATAATTGATAATCCAAAGGACTGTCCTTTCTTCTCTAGCTATTTAATATTTGAGGATGTTTTATAGAAATAATCACTTTTTAATTAAGTTTCTATGTAAATTTTATCATTTTTATCCTACATATTATTGACAAAGACAAAAAAATGGAAAAAAAACCCCACACCACCTCATGCAATGTTATCTCTTTCTTGTTTTATTTTCCACCCTCCTTTGCGTGGTATACGTAGAGTTGGCTTTGCTGTTAGGCTTCCTCCAATATTTGAGAAGCATAGGAAACACTGAACAATTAATCTCACTTATCCTAGAAATATGACATTTTCTCAAAGAATGGTTTTAACCCCTGTTACTACAACTCATGTGCCCTCTTTCAATTTTCTTACTGCTTGAAGAGGGAAGATGGGATATGGCATCCTCAAAACATGAAAACCACGATCCTAATTTCATCAGCAAAGAGTTGGCCAAGATTTGAACGGGTGTCCATATTGGCCGCCAGCATCAAAAGCAGCTGCTTAACACACTACATCACAAAACCAGTCCCCCTTGTTTCTTATTTTTTTCAAAGAGGGAAAACAAGTGATTTCTTTCAGTGTTTCAGTGATTACCATTTTAGTGCTCTTTGGTTAAAAATAGGCAATATTTTCCTTTATTCCTGGGATGCTAAGATGCCAGCTAGGGATGATGGAAGGTTTTGATCAATAGTTTACTTATGTCACCAGATTTGCACACCATTGGGCAGTTCCTACTGATGCAGTATTAAACATTCATCAGAACATCATTTTAATTCCTCCATATTCCAAACATGAAATTAAAATAGCTAAGTGTCTTTGTTTAAAAATTCAAATACATGACTTGGCAAAGGTTGACATCTTATCTCCTCTCCTTGGCTGGGTACTGCGGGGATCATTCATATAGCACTGAGTGAGTGCCCAGCATCCACACGCCGCCCCTTTCCCATTTATTACCAGGCTTCTGAAGTGCAGCTTCGCAACATCTGATCCTTCAGATCATTAAAAATCAATGTAATGACGCAATAGTTCCGCACATTTTAGAGAAATGACAGAAAGTACAGTATATGATGCCTATTAACTTGCTCTGGGTTTTCTTTTTTCAGCTGGCAGGAAAGTCATTTGGTGAGATTGATTAAACCAGTATGGCAAGGAAGAGAGGAAAAGAGCAGAGAAATGTAAACACAGCCAGCTTGGAGGGTGGGGTAATGTTTTCCTTGGGAATGAAACAAACTGCCACTGGGTTAAGGGCGATCAGAGGGAAGGGTCGGAAGGAGGACAAACCTTGTGTAGTGTGAGCATGCTGTAATTTGGAGTGTAAGAGGTTCAAGCTGCTAGGGGAAAAAGAAAAAAAGACTGAAGAGGAAGCAGGCTACCCTCATGTTTGTAACTGTCTGTCTGCATCAGTCATAACACATAGTTTGGCTGAACTAACCCAAGAGACATCACTGGCACAGGGATAAGAAACTGATTTTAAAGATTTTAGTAAAAGATGTTTCTTAATATCAGGGAAAGGCATATCAAGTATGTCCCTTCTTGAATCTTGGGGTTTATTTCTATAAGGACAACTAACTAATAAAAGAAAGTAAATCTTCATTTTTGCTGACACCATGAATAGACAGAAACCCACAGTATTCTTCTGTTTTTCAACATAGTGCCCAGCCTTGGCCTCTCCATACAAACAGGGACTTCCTCTGCTTACAGAATTGCTTTGTTCTCTGATTGTCTTCCTCATTTTTTCATTAATTCAAAAAGAGCTTTGGTATGTTGAATCATAGCATTTTGACAAGGATGGATTTTTTTTCTACTACCATGCCACTATTTCCAGTTCTTCCCAGTGTCCTATTTAAAGCTGCACTTAGCTTACAAAGCTCATGCTTCAATAGAAAAGGTCAAGAAAATCTATCCAGCATTTATTTGCTACACATTAAGTCTGCTAACTTTTCAAGTATAAAAATCAACTAACCACAAGAGACATAATGACAGTATTAAAAACATCACATATAAAGCAAATGTTCTATGGATGAGTACATGCACTTCCTTGTAGATTGGACACATAAAATGCTAAAAAAATGTTTTTAAAAAACCACTTAATTGCATAAGAGACAAACACTAGACTCTACGGAGTGACTCTTTTGAGAGATGTTTCAATTGCCCTTTTCCCAGATATGCTACTTGGCAGAAGATGGGACTCAGATAGCATTTATTTGCAGCCATGGGTTTTTGTGGGAGTAAGTGACTTTTCTAAATGTGGAGGGGGCAGCCATACCCCACAACAGCATCCAGTTACCCCACACACACACCTTTTTTCATGCTTTTGTATAATTTCTTCTTTCATGATCCCAGGGTTGGTTTTCAAGCAGATCTAGTGGCATGCCACATTCAAGATTAGATCTGAAATACTGTGTGTGGTTCTGTCTTTGGATCTCTCTCCCCACTTCTTTGTTCTTCTTTTTTACCCCCTCTGGGAAAGACATGACCCTGTATTTTGAGCATCTCTATAGAAAAGCTAGTCTCAGTCATTGCAACTGATCCTTGACACATCTGCAGCCCAAGCCAACAACTTCTGAGAAATTCGTAGCTGAAATCACCAGCTAACATGGGTGAACCTTGAATCTTTGACATGATTCAAAGTCATATATGTAAGCATACATCATAGGGTAGAAGTGAGAAGGGAGAGAGAAGGCTGTGGAAACAAATGTGGCAGGAAGGAGACAGGCATGGCCACCAGTGATGCTGACCCTCAATATTCCCAGGTGAGCAGGATTAGACTTATTCAACTCTTCCTGTACAACCACACTAACACAACCCTTTAGGGTCTGCACCAAGCAGAGAAACCAATCCAGGTCTCTCTCCCCAGGTGGCAGATACCCAAGTGCTAGAGTTATCATCAACTGTCTCCCAAGGTACATGCTGGCAGGAAGCTGGAATTGGAAGTCAAGTCAAGCCAGAACTTGAACCCAGGCACTGTGATGTGGGATACAAATAGTGCAAGAGAGATGTTAACTGCTAAGCCAAACACTTGCTGCCTGCCCTTTTAGAGTTACATACAATTACCTAACTTACTTTTGGCTTATTAAATGTGAAATACTCTAAAAATAATATGATGGGCCTTGCATTGTGGGATAGCAAATAAAGCTGCTACGTGCAGTACAGGCAACTGCTCCTCTTCCAGTCCAGCTCCCTGCTTATGTGCCAAGGAAGGTGACAGAATAAGAGCTAAGTGTTAGGACCCCTGCCCAAAGGAGAGACAGAAAAGTTCCTGGCCCCTTTGCTTAAGACTGGCCCAGCTCTGGTTGTTGCAGCCATTTCAGGAGTGACCCAGTAGATGGAAGATCTCTCTGTCTCTGCCTTTCTCTAGCTCTGCCTTTCAAATAAAAATAACAATAATTTTTTTTATAAAAAATATGAAAAAAGAAATATTTACCTCCCTAACTTATATGTGTATATGTATGTATATATGCATACATATATAGCATGTTAATTTGAATTTCACTTGATGAAATGAGCACTAGACAGAAGTGTGAGCACAGCTTCTACTACAAGGAGGAAACCATTAAGAACTGGTGCATTACATTTCTTCCAGCCTCTGTCATAATGGCTGAGGACTTTCCACATGGTGGAGTCTCCTATGGGCTATGTTAGTAAGTGAAGAGCAGAACTCTCTTCCCACTTCCAAATGCTGGTAAACATAGCATGAGTGAAAAGTAAATTACCATTGTTTGAGGCAACTTCAATGTGGGAGTTATTTGCGTCAGCCTGGTCTAGTCAGCCCCACCTTACTAAAACAGGAAGTACATCTCCGGCTGGGAATTTAGTTTACGCAGACAAGACATCTGGTGTGAATAACGGACTCAGCCATAAAGCCCGAGGTTCCTGAAAGGTGTAGTGGCTCAGGGTAGACTGTAGCAATTGGCATAGAGACTCCTCTGGTCACACCTTGGAAACACAAAGCGTTTTGTCTGGAAGTTTGGAAGAACTTACATACCTGTTAGCCACGAGATTAAACATCTAAAAAAAGAAGCTCTATCATTTTATTTAGTTTCAACTAACAATAGTAATTTATTAACTTGTGATAATAACCCAGGCAATGTCCACATAGTATTCTGTGGTCTTATGTGGTTTTATCTTAGATTCAATTTAAGCATTTAAAATTCTGTTGGTGAGAATTACTCTCGACCATCATCTAGTAGCAGGCAATGCATCGATATGCAACAACATTGTCACCATTTTCATGATTTAGCAAGAAGAGGAACTGAAGATATGACTATTTGGGCCAAATTAAAATTTAAGTATATGTAAGCCACCTCAATGAAATATCAAATAAATAGGAGGGCAGATGGTACTAAGAGAGGTTTTGAAGTAGCGAGGAAGGAAAAACTCAGATTTTTTTTTAAATATGAGAAACTTGACAAATATAGCAGTTGAGAGTCAATGCAGAAAAATTAAAAAAGTACTAGTTTTCCTTCTATCCTTCACCCTAAAAGTCAAAGGAAAAAAGAGTTTAGGCATATAGGATCTCCCAAAAAGTGGGACAGAGATCACAAAAACTTCTTATTCACATACATTATGTAGCTCAGATGCATTACAGATTGGCAATGAACCTTCAGAGTGGCGTTTCTTGACAACTGTTCATTCCAGTTGCTGTAGCAAGACACCGTATCTGAAATCCACGGTTACAAGTAAGAGTTTGCACAGTCCAAGCGCAAGGCAGCAACAGATTCCTCAGGGCTCGGTCCCAAGAAGATCCACTTCATGGTTCACAGACAGTCATCTTTCCCTGTTCCCTCATGTAGCAAAAGAAGGGGTCTCTACCAGGCATCTTCTGGTAAAGGTATTAATACTATCCATGTGATGGCTCTGTCCCCATAGCCTAATTGCATCCAAACTCTCATCCCATAATACCATCACCTAAGGAGTGAAGATTTCAACATAAGAATTTGGAGTGATACACTCAGACCACATTGTTGGTTTGAAGTGTATGGATGTTACTGCCTTCTTCATTCATGCCCTTCTACTTTCCCTTGTGCTCATAATATTCTGCACTGACATGTTCATTTCACTGCCTATCTGTCTTTCTCCTAACTGCAGTACATGGCTCCCAAGGGCAGAGTCCACTGTCATTATCATTCTTGACTACCCTCCCTAACACATACAGGGCTTAGCATACAGTAGCAGTTTCACAAATATCAGGATTGAATAACTCAGAAAAGACACAAGAAAAATGTTAAGATTATCAAGCTACATTGATAAAAAAAAAATGTTGCCACTGAAATTGTCTTGAATGTTTTTTGGCCTACCTGCCATTCTCACTTAAATGAGGTTCCAGATTGCTGTGGCCCAGTAGTGCTATCCCTTTGTCAAACGTCATTGATATGTGGGTGTTTTCAATCCAGCTCAAATAATGCAGCAGCAATCTATCCACACCACTAAACTCAATCAGCCAGACTGTCATTCTTCCTCTGACGCTATTTAGAGTGTGCAATGAGCCACTGGACTCCACTTCCTAAAAACTAATTTCCCTAGAGCCTTTACTCTATTATTTCATCAATGCCCCTGAGGTCAGAAACTATGATTTCTTTTCTCCCGAATAGCACAATGTCTCATTAAAACATCTTCCCATAAGCCTGAGTATTTCTTTAGAAATTCAAGGAAGTTTTAAGGAACATGAAAGATCTTTGGTTTGATATCAGCTATATTTAGTCATTTGAGAGCCAAGTTCATTAATGGCCTAGAAACAATCAAATATTTATTCTGAATTCCTGATTAACAGTTTCTAATTTTAAAAGAAAAATAATTTGATCAATTTTTTAAATGCACATTATTGTGTTTTATTCATATCCCAATAGCATGCTACATTACTATATCTATGTTATTAGTATGGGCAAGTCTGGTAACTAAATAATTCATATTTTTAATGTCTTGCTTCTACCCTAAAAGAGGATGATGGGCAGTAACCATTCATTCATTCATTCATTCAATTATCCATTCATTCATCCATCCATTCAGTAAATATGTGTTGATTGTCTCATGTTCTAGGATTCTCTGGAGTTCGGAATGCAGAAAAGAATGAAGAATTGAAAGGTGAGGAAATGAAAACATTATTGGGGGTGTGTAAGTTCTTGTTGAAGTAACATGAAGTGGGACATCCCTGAGGAAGACCATTGCATTTTGAGCTAGGGGGAAGAGAATCAGTGTAACTGGACCCCAGCAAGTGCAGCAGGGAAGAATCACAGTGGTTGGCTATTGCAAAGATTTTCATTTTCATTGTGAGGAAGGTCAGGAGTTGCTGAAGTACACAGGAACAGGAGTGATCTCACACGAGCTCGAGTCTGGCAGCCCTTCTTTGCTGTGGTGCGTAGAGTAGACTGAAGTAAACAGGGAAGGCTGAAGTGAGGAAGTGATGCTGCAGTCCAGCACAGGAATATTTCTGGGAGGACTAAGCTGGCAACAATGGAGGTGGTGAGAAATCATCAGGTTCTCTGTTACATTTTGAAAGATAACTGGATGGATTTCCTGATGGGATTTGATGTGGGAGTGTGTGAAACCGAGTGGAATCAAGGATGACTGCTATGTTGGGCCTGTGATGGGAAGTCTGAGGAGGAAGTGGGTTGCTGGGAAAGAGCAAGCCTGGGCTTTCACGTGTGTTAGGCATCAAATACAACAGACCTTCCTAATCCATAATTTCACTTTACACAGTTGTTACCTATGGACAACCACAGTCCAAAAATATTAACTGGAAAGTCCCAAAAAGTAGACCATAAATTTTCAATTAGCCTCTGTTCTGAGTAGTTGGCAACATCTTGTTTTATCCTGCTCTGTTCCATTATGTACAGGCTGTTCCTCAGCCCTCACTCCAGCATTTCCACAGTGCCTATGCTACATACCCATTAGTCAATCATCAGATCAACAATACTGCATCGCAATGCTTGTGTTCCATTAACCTTTGTTTTACTTAATATCCCCAAAGAACAACAGAATAGTTGTTAATTCATGTCTGCAGATTATTCCTTTAATGAATCTGCAAATGAATCTGCACATGAATCTGCAAATGATTCCTTTAAGTAAAAAGGTGAAAGTTCTTAACATAATAAAGAAAAGAAAAAAAAATCTTATACAGAAGTTTGTACCTTATACCATAGGATATAAGTTTGTAATTTATGCTAAGGTACAATCAAATCTTCTATACATGAAGTTGTAAAGATGGAAAAAGATATTCATGCAAATTTGATGTTATATCTCAAACTGTAAAGGTTAATTAATGGTCACTGTGTTTGGGCTAGTCAAGCTAGAAAAGGCATTTAACAGCCACACAGGAGTGTATAGGAAAAACAAAAATACTGCCTGTGGTTTTGGGCATACACAGAAAGCTCTGTGGTATATTCACTACACATGGGGGAACTGACTACTATGATGGCACCCACCGGTAGGAAAAGCATGAAGGCAGATGAATATAAATTCCTGTATTATGGAGAGCTCCACACTGAAAATTGATGAATAATGCTACAGATGAGGCATCTTTCAAAATGAGAACCCGGAAGGGGAAATCCTTGAACCTATGAAACTGTGTCATAAAAAATAAAAATTTTTAAACAGTTGATAGATTTTTTTTTTTTTGCGTAAAACAAGCTTGTGTTTTAGCGTCCTTTTCCATGGACTTTGTAAATTACCTTGTACAATGAAAAGGCCTGTGGTTAGAAGAAATATAGAGGACATGTAGAAAGAGGACAAATGGATTCATCCTGGAACATGTCCTTGCTATTGCTAAGACATGGGGGAGCCAGGAAAGAAGTAGCAGAGAGTTATTCAAGGAAAAGAAACAAACAAACAAACAAACAAACAAACAAAAAAAAACCCAGAAGCACAGGATGAGATGCCATGAAAATCTAGAGAAAAGGGATTTCCTTTTGAATGGCACTGGACACTATTACAGACACCTGCTTTGCAATTTTTTTCTGGCCACAGTTTTCATTTGTGAGTATTAAAATTAGTTTATGTATCATGAAGAGTCAAAAAAGTGGCAAGAATAGAGCAAAATGAAGAGAACAAATGGCATCAATTTAAAAATCTGCAAGATTACCTGATTCTATATGAGGAAACCAAGATTATATTAAAAACATACATAAATTGAATGAATATTTATCTTCAGATCAATATCATTAAATGAATGATTCAAGTGAGAGTTTATAATTCTACAGGTGAAATATTCTCCATTAACATTTGCAAACAGTTATATAAGTTAAACTAATTTTTAGCCAATGGCATTTAAATAAGTTCTGGACCACTTTTTAGCTTCTGCCTGGCTGGAATTGATCTGACCATGGAGCACACGTTAAGTTCAAAGTACACTCTGCACTGAGATTAGCCCCACAGGACCAGACCATTTTAAAATGCAAACAGTAGCATCCGAAAGAAAGAACATCATGCTGGAGTAAGCATCTTATTTTGGGGAAAAAGCTCGAACTGAAATTTATGCCAATTATAATATGCAAGTTTTGTGTTCTGAGGGGAATTATGATTTTGTTTTGTTTTGGGTTTTAACTGGAATCAAAGACTAAGAATTTTTACAAGAAGCAGAAAAGTGAATTCAAAAATAAAATAAAGCTATGGGGGCTATATATGCTGCACTGCTTCTATTATTGCACACAATCATAGCTCAGAACCATAACACAGTCTAAATTGCTGAAATGAAAACCGTAACTTTCTAAAATGTATGTAATTCCCTTTTCCCATTGTCAAAATGGAGGTAGTAACACCAGTCCCCTTTATCTGATCAGAAAAGATTACATATTTGAAATCATTTAAAAAACCACAGCGTGTCACACAACAGGTGAGCATTAATTCATGATTTCCCTTCACTGAGTGGAACATATTTTTACGTGTCCATTATCTTTGTAGTCACTTAGAAGGATTTATGCTTAAGCCTACATCTACAGGCTTCTGTGCCAGTACTCAGCCTCAGTTACTCAAAATGTGGTTTTCCAATGTGTTTGGCAGCACATATGCCGAAGCATTTAATGCTGAATGTCTTCATTTGGGCCCTGCACCCTTTATCAGAATGCCATTAGTCTATGTGCTCACACGTATGTTAGAACAGATATTGGGTTTAGAATTACAAGCCAACTCCCAAGTTTTCTAGGATCCAATCAACAAAATGAAATCGATAGCTGCTACATTTGAATTCTGAGCAGTCTTGGTATGTTTAAGGTTTCCTGGAAATTTAAGCACTCCACGAGTCCTTTCCATGAATTTACTATACATCAATCATAAATCCACAGATGAAATACTTACAAGATACCTATGGTTATGAGACATCTGAAAGTTTCAGCAGTCAAGTTTGTCATGCCAGGATCCTAAATGGACACAAATTCAGTGAGCATGCTCAACACCAGAGGAGTGGCCCACAGCTTCCATGTTTGCTTGGAGGACATCAATCTTCATGCCTCCCCAAACTGTGGGAGAACCTCAGTATCCAATCAGTGATCTGGGGTCATGTGCCCCCTGAGGTCATCAGAGGCTTATGTTGAACAGGACCCTAGCCAAGTTTTAAACTTGCTTTTAGCTCTTGTTTATATTCCTTTGGAATCACGGTCTTTCTGCTTTTCACTTATTGAATTTTATGGTTACTGGTGAATTCAGCCTGTGACTACTAAGGGGTAGATTACATGTATGAATTTATAAAACTGAATGAAAACAAAGGAAGGGAGGGATAGAGGGAGACAGAAGAAGAAGGGGAAGGAGCGATGTGTGATTATCTTGAAACTGTCATTATGGAATACAGGGAATCTCTTCCCTATATGAATAAACAGAAAGTTAAAAATTAAACAGAAATAATTTCTGAACAAAGTTCTATCTTATAAAAACTATAGGTTGTTTCCAATATATTTAAAAGTCATAAAAGTCTTCAAAATGACCTTCCAGGGGACTGCAAGAAAACATTTTTTACAAGCATCCCCAATCTTCCTCAACAGTAATGCCAAACATTCAGGCTGTGTTCCAAAGCAAGGAAAATGTATTGACAAAATGCTAGTTTTGAAAATAGCTTAGCTTATAGTGGTCAGTGGGATTTTTAAAAACGCAGCCACTCCCACAGGTTTGATTCTTAGGTCACTTCATCTGAAAACCAATTGTTTTTCCAGTTTTAAAGAATTTACTACAGTATTTTGATGCTTCAGCACCTTCTTTCCATTTTGAAAACATGCCCAGTATTGATGTGGTCAGATCTATGATGCTTAAAAACATTAGAAATTGTAACTATGAGATAAATAAAGCATGGCAATATTCCAGACTGGTGACTCATGCTGGATTCAAGATAGGAATGATTTCCCAAAAACTATTCCCAAGATGCCACATTTCTGTCTCTGTGATAGTGCTGACGCTACCTAGTAACACTCCCGAATAGGAAAACAAATCACCCGCCCTGCCTTTAGAAATTCTTTGTGAAAATGGAAAGGAATCCATTAAAATCAATATAAAATTTCTAACAGAATTGCTTCTGCGCATTTTGGTATACAAGGATTCCATGAAGATGATAATTCCACTTTTTTTTTTTCCTATTCCATGTATTTCAAGAGATAAATTAAGACCTTAGTTATCTTATAATAAATATTTTTCTAACTCTAATTTATCAACATATTACTTAAAACTAATAGCAACACAGTTTTCCAATACTTTGAAATACTATATAATAGCAATGCATAATATTTGGGGTTTTTTTTTTAGTATTTTCTTCTTTTAAGTGACCTTTAAGATTTTCTTATTCCCTCTGTTGAAGAAGCAAATTTTCTTCCTAGTGCTATCAGCATCAATGACTAAAGTCATCCTCCCCCATGTCCGAAAGTGATATTTTAGACAGATGGATTTCAAGCTATATAAAATAAATACTGAAAGACAGCTGCTGGATTTAGCACAAAAAGTCAGTCCCTTTGTGGTGGGAAAAGCCGAACGAAATGTAAGATTACAAAATTTCTTGACTGTGAAGCAAAAGAAGGCAGAAGGCAACGTGGAAAGAACAGCCAATGAAAATTTGCTTTTTCTATTCCTTTGTTTTCAAAGAGATGATTATTAGTATACTTTGGTGTACACACTAAAGATCAAATCTATTGGAAGAAAAGCTGGTGCTGCAAGAGAAGTGGAAGGAGAAAGACACCAAAATAGAGAAGGAATGGCACTGAAGATAGAGTTGTGGGTTTTTTGTCTCCAATGGAAAAAATTATAGGAACTTGCATGTGACAGAGGAGAGGGACTTTGATGTGAGAGAGAGAGATACAAACTGGACCATGGAAATGCCTGGAGGTTTTAGGAACACAGATGTTTTCTCCAAAGGAAGCTAATGACTCTACTTTCTAGGGAAACTGGGAATGCTATGTGATTTTATGTGAAAAAATTGGGGTATTGATGAGGAGACCACACACATTGGTTAATTTATAATTTTCTTATATGTGTCTAGCAGAGTAATGAAAGGTTAAGCAAATGAATAGTTGAGACATTAGACTACTAACTCCTTGAGGTAATGAAAGGAGCCAGACACAATTTTGGTCTGGCCCCATGCTGCCCTTCACAGTCATTTTGGGGGGTGAAGCAATAGGTGAAAAAAATCCCTCTCTTCCTCTCACCACAGCTCTGCCTTTCAGACAAGTAAAATCTTTCTAAAAAAGTTTTTAAAAAATAAAGAGGAGATAGAAGAATAAGATGTCAAGAATATGGATATTTAAGATTTTCAGGTTGCTTAAAGGAGTTCTGGCTTATCACAAAGTTCAGAGTGTGGCTGTAGGAGAGAGTTGCCAAAGTAGAACTTAAGTCAAGGTCAATGGCTGTAAGGAAGATGAAGAATAGAGAATAAGACTGTGGATCTCATCCTTGGCTACACATTAAGATAACTTGGTTAAAAAAAAAGTTGGATGTTTAAAAAAAAAATCCTTCAAAAGCTGGGCCACTACGAAATTAGGTTTTCTGTGGGGAGGGGGAAAAACAGATATTCACAGAATACAATTTTTGCCTGAATTCTTAAGTCACTAAAGATGGTGAATTATTGGGACACCTTTAGTTTCAAGATTTTCTTTCAGGAACACATATAAGAAAAAGAAGCAAACGACGGAACAGTCAGCATAGGGAAGTACCAGACTTTCCAAAGCTCTCAACTCTTTCACAGCTTATTATTAAATGATAAATGGACTAGGAGGGTATTGTCAGATTCTTTCTTATAAGACTCTTAGACTCTGAACATCTTTTTCTTTGTTCCCTAGAGTTGGGGTTCAAATATATCCTCACTCACTTTTTTTTTTTTTTATAAAAATTCCATCAAGCAGGTTAATGCTACAGGTCTGTAAAACGCACCCAGGCTACTGTGCAATTTCCATCCCCACACATCAGGTTGCTGTCTTGGGTTTATTTTTTCTTACACCCAGGGCCTCCTATAGCTGGTTAACTAACTACCACTGTGCCCAGAAACTGGCAACTATTCACATTTCTTCCACTTGCTGTATCCAATACCATATTTCACATCAGAAATAAGAGCTTGAAATCAACAGATGTAAGGTCAGTGCTTCCTGGGGTGAAAACCTTCATCCCCGAGGTACCCAACAGGATCTCTGAACTACAGGTTTTCATATGGATTTACCCAAGTGAAGGTTTCCAAAATGATCAGAAACTAAATCTACTATGCCCATAAATTAAACTAACTCATCAGTGCATGCAAGCAGTAAAAGAAAAATAATAATAATTATTATTATTGGGCATTTCTTAGCACAGCAGCTATTTTCCAGTAGTTTTGCATCGATTAAAATGGAGGGACATTTTTCTCCCTGTTCTCTTTGCTGTTCTGTGAGAGCCCAGGATTCTCATGATTAATGACAGAAGCTTGCAAAAGATCTGGACTATAAATAAAAAGCACTACTAACGTTGTCCCTAGCAGGCTTGACTTCGAGTTTATCAAGAGCTCCCCATCACTCAAGTGTTCAAACCCTGTTACTTGCCTTTTTTCCTTAGCCAATTGATCTGCAAGGAACAAAAATACATTGCTAAATTAGGCTGTGTAACTGTGAAACCGAAATTTCAAATTTCTCTGTGTTCAAAAATGATGCAAAATTGAGAAATGTGCTCCAATAAGAAACAATCCCAATCATATCTACGACATTTCCATTTCTGACTATGGCTTATATTTTCATGTCTGGTATCTCATCTGATCTTTACAAGACCTATGATGAGCGTTACCTTTCTTGAAAGAAAGTGCCCTATGGCTTCCAAAGATGCAACCACGAAAGGTAAACCTCAAGTTAAGTGGCTCAGCATTCTCCAAGTTCAAAACCATACATTTTGATCCAGAGAGCAAACACCGTTCTGCTACGTTGCTTGTCATAGAACTTGAATGTACACATACGCACAGACAGACATGTGAGGACACATACACATATCCATACATCTTTCAAGAGAAAACAAACATGAATGGGGGAGGAGGACCAAATTTTAAAGTGGTTAATTCTAATCCATATTAGAATTATTCTATATTAAGTCATACCAGAGTATGAAGACATTAAAACACAGAACATCCAAAATTTACTTTTAATCTGGCAATATTTGGCTCACCATCAATCCAATTCCAAGTTAACAGAGGGGTTAAGAAGTGAGACTAGTAACCATCAATCTAAGAACATAATTTTATGGCCAGTATTACATGGCCTGAAATTTCGTTTGGCATTTTGAGACTATTTCTCCTTTTATTTATTTTTTTAAAAAGATTTTTAAAGTTTTTATTGGAAAGCCAGAATTACAGAGAAGGAGAGAGAATTCTCTTCCATCTGCTGGTTCGCTCCCCAAAAGCAGCAATGGCCAGAGCTGAGATGATCCAGAGTCAGGAGTCAGCAGACAGTCAGGACCCAGGAGCCAAGAGCTTCTTTCAGTTCTCCCACTCAGGTGCAGGGTCCCAAAGCTTTGCACCGTCCAGTTTTCCCAGGCCAGAAGCAGGGAGCTGAATTCTAAGTAGAGCAGTGGGACATGAGCCAACACCCTTATGGATACTGCAGCTTGCAAGGGAAGATTAGGCAATTGAGACTTTGCACTAGCCTGAAGCTAATTCCTTCTAAATTCATCCTATTAACCCTTATCATGGTATCTCTTCAGTCTTCTTGGCAAGGTCCTGATCCCTTATCTTTATGATCACTACCCAAAATGAAGAAGTCTTTGGCTGTGTGCTTATCGTATTTCATTGCTATTAAAGATATCACTGTGAAAAACAGCATCAGTTTGTTAACAAATAAAAAAGAAATGCTGCCTTGTGAAGAGAGCATCAATTGTATGACTCATCCTAATTTCTCAAATGTTAAAATGATAAAAACAATTTCAAATTTTTCACAATGAAGACTCTCCTTGCTCATAATCTCACTTAGAATAATTTCTTCAGTTCCAACATTTTCTTTAAATTCTATCATCTCATCTCCTTAGAGTACTATGCCATAGAATTTTATATGTTGATGGAAATGTATCACATCTCATGCTATCTCATATCATGGGACTACTTACACTTGCACCATGCCTTCATACTTTTTCTTACCACCTAGCTAACACCGCAGCCCTCAATGACAACTTCATTATGGTGACAGTTTCTACAGACACATCTCAATGTCACTAAAATTGACAGACTTGGCATCCCCAAGTCTTTCTCCCAAGATGTGAAGAGCACTAGGTTCCCCTTCCTTCTTTGCCACTTTGAGCTCTGATGCATCCTCATATGTAAAACTGCTTCTCCTCCATAAGTCACCCTGAACTTGGCATGCATCCGTATGAGAATCACTAGATCCACAGAGCTTTAGTCTCTAACCTTTATTAAACCATAGTAGCTCCTGCTTTTTCACTACTTTCTAGGTTGTTCAGCATTGTTATCAATTAAAAAATATATATATAGACCAGCCAGGCTGACTGGGGCTCCCTAAGCAATACTATTTCCTTCTACATGAGATTCAATGTTTTTCAGTCATGCTATTTTTAAATACTACTAAATTACTCCCATGACTTTCAAGTTTACAACTTTGCATTACTTTCAAACTTATTTTTTTTAAAAAAGATTTATTTTTATTTTGCAGAGAGAGGAGGAGAGATGGAGAAAAGGTCTTCCATCTGCTGGTTCACTCCCTAAATGGCTGCAATGGCAGAGTGAACTGTTTTGAAGCTAGGAGACAGGAGCTATTTCTGACATGGCACATGGGTACAGGGGCCAAGGACCAGGGACATCCTTCATTGCTTTCCCAGGCCAAATAGAGCTGGATCAGAAGTGGAGTAGCCAGGTTACTAACCTATACCCATATGGAATGCTGGCACTATAGAGCGAAGGTTTAGCCCTACATGATGCCATGTTGGCACCAATTTTTGGCTACTTTTAAACTTTCTTTATTGAAACAAATGTCCTAGCACTAAAATAGGTAACATTCCTTAGCATCTGTAACGTGGTCCACTCTACTCTTATATTGTCATGTGCCAATTACAGCACTCAATCTTCATAAATATTATTTGGGTTCTGCCCTATTGACGCAAACATCATTTTTGACTTTCCAAAGGAGAAAAAAACATATGAAGTGGTTTCAATGCAATGAGAGAAATTAACTTCTACAAAAAGCTCACCATCTTTCATCCTCTATCAATTCTTATTTCCTTTTGCTTTCCTGTTACAAAGAAATAAATCCTTCTTTCTCTCAACTAAACTGATCTACACAAACTCTTAATTCTAGCCAATTTCCAGCATTCATGACCTCCCTTATAATTCCATCATCCACTTGCATCCTCTGGGATCTTCTCTTCTGTGCCTGACATCTTCAGTTTATTTTTTTTCCTTTTTTTAAGCTTTATTATTTTTTTCCACATTGATTCTTTCTATTCTATCTAAAATTCTCATGTAAAATATTTTTAATTTATTTAAGCAGAGTAGGGGAGAGAGACAGACAGACAGAGAGAAATTGATTGATTGATTCTATCCACTGGTTCACTCCCAAATGTCTGCAAAAACCAATTGACTTGTGCTCAGTTTCCCATGGGTCAGATGGGAACAAAAGGATTTGAACCATTTTATCTGATGTTCCCAGGTGCAGAGAAGTGCAAGGGGAGGAGCTGGGACTTGAATCAGGTCCTCCAATATCAGATGCAAGTGTCCCAAGCAACAACTTAATTGCTGAGACAAACACACACCTCCAAAATTCCTCATTTTGAAGACAAAGTTCTTTTCAAGATTTTTCCTGTTCTTCTCTCTTTAATTACCATTTTAATTTGCTGGAAAAAAAATGGAGGCCAGTGTGATGCAATGAAAATTATAACTCAAATGTGAAGTCAGGGAGGAGTCCACAAACACACTGTTGGTATTCAGCTCCATCATGCAATAAACCACCATGTCCAAGGTGACATGCACAGATGTCTGTTCCACTCTCTAAAGGAACCACCAAGACATTTAACTGAAGTTGTTAAGAATCACCTCTTATGCTTTCATTTTGCCTAATATTCATCTCCCAAAGGAGCCATCTCCTCAGAACCCCCGGAAGTCCTTGCAGTCTGATTTCTGCTTCCATCAGTGCTGATCATTATATTCCAATGACTCACAATTCAACCTATCCTCAAAATGTAGGATTATTATTATTGCTAGTGTCTTAACATTCATATTAAAGGCAACTGGTCATCATGATCTTCTCTTCTTTTAAATGCTCTCCCCATGGCTTATTGAAGTGTAGAATTCTAAGCTGGCCCTCTACTTACAGCTGTGACGTTTAATGGTGGTTATGTCAAAGTACAGAGAAAGGGATTTTTTTTTTTTATGTAATGAAGGTGATTAACCAATTGATAAGGGAGTGATCAAATAATCTCCAGACGTCTATAAGAGCAAAGGTTTTCTTGGACTGGAAGCAGACAGGTATCTCAGAGAGCTAAGTGTGAGATGGATGCTCCTTATTGCTAAAGTAGAGAGGATCTTTGCAACAGTGAGTGGTCTCTAATATGGCAGAGGCACTGGAAACAACAGTGAGCAATGAAACAGCGATTTCTAGCTTAAGTGTAAGAACTGAGTTTTTTTCAAGGTCAGGAATGAGATTGAGAGTTGACCCTGTGTTCTAGGTAGAACACAGCAGGCCAATGAGCTTGATTTCAGTCCAGAACTTTAGGCCCTGACTAGGTAACACAGCCCTGTCACCCTTTGTTTCTGGTCTAAAGAACTGTTAAGGGTCAAGAAAGAGAAGGTGTGTGAAATTGCTTTTTATAGAAATTTGTTACTAAGCAATAGAAAATGAACACAGCCAAGAGCATCTGTATAATTTATTATAGCAGCCTTCATTTCATTAGATAACAGAGCATCTTAAAGCTCTGAGACATCAATATGTCAATTTCCCTTTAAAATAGAGTTTTTCAAGTGTTAGCTGGAAAATAGAAGCCTTTCTTCCTCTGAGAACAGTCTCTTGTAAAAATCAGTAAAGAATTTTATTGTTCAGAGATTCCTTGTAGCATACCATAGTAAGGGTTGATGCCCTTATTAGATCTGTTAATACATGTTTGTTGGATTCCATAAAGAGATGGATTCAAGGAAACCAGATCCTATGCCTCAACCACTTAAACAAAAATCAATGAGTGCATTAGATGGCTCAGACAAAATGGCAACATAAAACCACATGGATAGTTGCACATCTTAAATATATGCATTTTCTGTCTATCCAATATTCCAATAGGGCTAAAAAAAATTGTACTGGAACGTTAAAAAAAATATAGAACATACACTTCCTTATTCAATGACAATTCCTTTCATGAATAAATGTGTGATTTCTTAATTTGGAGATTATATTATATAATTATGATTAAGCAAACTGCATATGTGCAGTATGCTAAAACGGAAAAGAAGCTTTCTCATACAGTTATAAACTAAAATAACGCACCACAGGAAACCTAAATACTTTAGTGGCGAGTAGATGAGCATTATTTTGTTTAGCTTTTAGTAATTAAAAATGTATAAAGATCCATGTCATGTCACAAGTTATTTGTACCATGTGAACAGCCATTATTTTGATTAAATCAATTAAGCTAATAACGTTAATGAGCGGTAGAGCTAAATACTAACATAGACTGTCAAATACAGAAAGAGACCCTGAAAAGATATATGCGTCTATTGCTTTCTATGACTAGAACACAGATAAAATTTTTAATGTTTATCTTAAGAATTCTTCCTTATAAGTATACTCTTATTTTACCAGTTTTTACCTCCATAATTTTCAAATGACAACACTTCCATTTCTTTAGAAAACAGTGAGGGGGGTGGAACGGGGGCAGCTTCATGGATGGCATAGCTAGTGGAGCTGCCACCTGCTACATCAACATCCCATATGGAGGCCAGTTCAAATCCCAGCTGTTCCATTTTCTGATGATATTCCCTGCCAATATGCCTGGAAAAGTAGCAGAAAATGCCACAAGTTCCTGGGCCTCTGTACCTATTTGGAAAACCCAGAGGCCTCTGTCTCCTGGCTTCTGCCTGGCCCATCCCAGTCTGCTCTTGGCTCTCCCCAATCCTGCGCTTGGCCATGGCAGCCCTTTGGGGAATGAACCAGCAGATGCAGAATCCTTCTCTATTTCTCCCTCTACTCCTGTAACTGTTTTTCAAATAAAAGAAACCATTCTTTTTAAAAAGAATAAACTTTGACAGATCTATCAAGAAGCTTTGCATTTTGCACATGTTGAATCACTCTTAGTACCCTTCTTGTCTCTTGGGAATGTTGTCTTCTACAGCCATATTCAGGAAATAAGAATCCATTCATGTACCAATTTAGAGTCTGGCTATCCTGGTGAGTATTTAGTTCCTCATGAAAAAAAAAATGTGCCTTGAGTCACATGAGGTAATCAACAACTATTTCTCAAATAGGATGGCATTGCAGTGTTTGTTTCACAAAGCCATTCAGAAGGTGGCACTGATATATATTGCCATTGTTCAAACAAGAGATGCAATGACAGTAATAGAGGTTATTAAAAATGTACTGAATTATAGGATTTGCCTTTCTTTTTTCAAATAGGATAATATCCTAAAGTCACTATCACATATATTTAATATTTATTCTCAATTAGGAGCTGCATTTTATGTGAAAATATGCTAATACTTTCTTAATGAATTATGTGATAATTATGCACCTTATCCCCAATTGCACAGCCTTTCGTTCAGCAAGCGAGATCAATGAATCCATCATTAATGAGTATAGCTCAGAATTCACTAACGTACATGCATGTGTGTTGTGGCTCTGAGGAATCACATTTTCACATGAAGCTAAAATGTGCACTGTTATTCATGCAACAATTTTCCATGACAACTGTAAGAGATGTTTGAGAAGTATTGGTTACATTTGTCTTGATGAAATCACCCAGCCCTGCTGGTCCTCAAGATAGGGGCTGATCAGGAATGGTAGAAACCCACCAACTGTCTGGGATTAAGGGAAGAAATCTCGTGAATACACACAGCTGGCTTCTTGCTAGCCTCTCCTGGAACTACAACCATAGTTCATGCTCCAATAAGAAATTAACCCATTATTTGTCCTTAAAGACCTTGTGTTGCAAACAGCCATTCTTAATATGTGCAAAATAGAGCCCATTATTAACCACCTACAGCTACGATGGATATATCTGAACAGCAAAGAGAACCAGAATTAAAATTTTTAAAATTACTACTATCAAATTCACAGCAATTATGTTAATAAGACTCTCAAAACAATTCCATTACATTTTTGGGGGGAACTTCAAGTCATATTTCTAACTTAACATTGAAGGAAACAGTTTTTGTCCTAGATCTGGATCACCGGAAAGACCAAGAAAAGGGTACATGCCCAGGGCATGATAGCAGAATAAAGTGCTGTGGGATATGTGAAATTACTAAATTACGTATAACATACTCACCTGCACTTGCTTGGGTCTCTCACACATCCAATAAAACATCTCCTATGCTGAACTGTTCTAAATCTGCGATGCTCAATACAAAACCTCCTGATGGCTATTGAACTACGTCAGATAAAACGTAATTTTTCATATGTAGCTGGTGGCTTTCCATTTGGACAGAGTATGAGATTCTTTTCAAAGATTGTTATAACACCTGTCATTTACTGAGCTCTGACATTGACCCTATTTATCCTTTTCCCTCCACAAATATTTATTGAGAATCTATTTCATGTCAGTCGCTGTTTTATCTGCTCAGAATAGAACAATATTCGAGATAGTTAAGGTCAAAACCCTCTGGAGCATTCAGCCTGGTGTGGGAGGTAGAAAAAGGAGTAAGAAAATAATTCTATTGCTTGTGCAGTTATACATATTATTGGAGGCAAGAGATGGGGTGTTTCGGGAAGAAAGATGTGAATACTGAGTTTAAAAGATTAACTGTTAGGCTTTTGAGAATGAAGATACATACACTCATGAATATACACACAAATACCTAAATATGTATATCTACATATACTTCTCTATACAATGTTCAGGATATTTTATATTTCAGACAAATTTCAGAAGTATTCTACCAGATCTACGGGAGTCTCCTCTCATCCTCTTATCTTTATCCTTTCATAGTGTGCAAGCTGCTGACACTCTTCTCTTAACCTGTTTCAGCAGACATCTTGATTTCCACAGTGTTTCCCCCGTGTGAAGAGACAATTCCATATCAAGGAATAAGCTTACATGTTTGTAGATCTCCACCTTTGTCAAAAAGCTTTATTGTTCTCTTAAGAGTATGGAAAACTAACTTCTGAAAACCTAAATTCAACACCTGCCCTCTTGAAACAAGGAGTATCAGAAAATCCTTGTGATAAGCCAGCCCATGATTTTGTTTGCTCAGTTGGTGAAAAGTAATCACTTTAGTGGGTACCAACATTTCTCCACATGAGCATGGCTTTATAAAAACGTTCTACATATGGCCTGACTTTAATCAAGTAACACCATCTGTTCTGTGAGTGGCAAGGTCACAACTCTTACAATAAAAAAACAGCATACAATGCCTGAAATGAACATGCAGAAGGCCACACTAAACATGCCTCCCCTTGCCCCAGGAGGCGTAATTATGACTACAGATGCTATTCAACTTACACAATACCTCGCAGCAAGCACTCAGTGTTTAGGAAAAATCACATACAGACCATGCAGCATAGACTTTATCAGCTTCAATTTGTAGGGAGGAAACTGACTCTCAGGAAATTTAGTAACTTACCCAGGGTCCGTAAGTTTTCCATAGCAGCACAAATGTCAATCAAGTGCTTTATACAAAGGTCATACTGAAAACTGGCATTCAATGTGTATGAGTCTCCAACTCATGATGGAAACCCAGTAAGCATTCAGTAGGAGAATGTTGAGCTTCTTGCTGGGTTTGCCACACATGGTCTGACATTTCCCATCAGAACTGGGTGGCAGTAGTGAGTACAGCTCACAGTCAGACCTACAGTCATCAGACGAAAGCACTGCCAAGTCATGAGTTAGAAATCTGTACCTTTCACTTACATTCCACTTTGTAGTTCACAAAGGCAAATACAGATGTACAGAGAGAAGGAGATACAGAGAGAAAGATCTTCCATCCACGGGTTCACTCCCCAAGTGGCTGCAACAGCTGGAGCTGAGTTGATCTGAAGTAAGAAGCCAGGAACTAGAAAGCTGTACTAGTTCTCCCACAAGGATCCAGTGGTTCCAAGACTTTGGGCCATCCTTTACTTCTTTCCCAAGCCACAAGCAAGGAGCTGGATGGGAAGGAGAGCTGGAGCATGAACTAGCACCCATATGGGATCCTGGCATTGCAAGGCAAGGATTTAGCCACTAGGCTATTGTGTGGGGTCCAAAATACATAATTTTAGCATGGCTTTTGAGTAATTATTGTCTAGGAAGTATTTGTCAATCACTTATTGGCATTATTTTGCCTTAGCTCATAATAATACTATCAATTATGCAATATTGTCAATATGCAGAGCAGGTAACCAGCTCTTAAATATATTAGAGGAGTTAAAGAATAGATTTAAACTCAAGCAGATCTCATTCCACACACTGTATTTTTAACATGCGTTCCTGTATCCAACGTCCTCCCTCTCCAAAACACACAGCTGCCTTTGTTTTCTTTATTAATTATTTTACGTCTGTTAATAGAAGCAAAGATTCTAAAAATCATTTTTAAAAATTTAAAATTCAGAAGTAAATATTAAAGGTTGTGTGATATACACACATATCCATAACAGAAAAATCAATGCTTGCATGGAAAATGATAAGCACCCTAAACACAACATTTAAAAATTTTTCTTCTGCTATACATGTAAAAGACCCATTTTCTATGTATGTAAGTCATTAATGGAAATAACAAGAGTGCCAGTATTGATTATTTAGTTGCCTTTTGCAGAATTTTCCACGAATCATTATTTAAACCAGTACATCGATTCCTATTACTAGACTTAATGCCATTTTACATGCCAGTTACATTTCATAATAAAGAGATCTGTTCAGGGAGGGTAGAAATGAAGAAAAGTATAATGATTTGAAAAGGGATTAGGTCCAATCCATTTTTCCTGAGGCCATGATTAAGATATTTAGTCTGAAGTAATTGATTATAAAATGAAAAAGCAAAGAAACATCTAACAAACCACATCAGATAGACATGACCAAAAGTATCTCTACAAAAATGATGAACAGCTTTAAGTCCCTCTAGCTTCAAAATGTCTGCAAACGCTCCATGTCGGTGTGAATGTGTGTGTGTCTGTAGGCATGCACCTTTGTGGGGAGGGTGGTACACACACATACTGAGCCCTCGCCTTCCAAGATTTCCAAAAGAAGGAAAAAAGAAGAGTTAGTTTTCTGACTAACCAAGATATCAAATACCAATCAACCTTTAAAAACACAGAAGTCATCACAAATGCTAGTTGAAAGGCAGTGCATTAGCTAACACAGGTGTTTGAGAACAACTGACACTTACGTGAGACTCGCATTGACAGGCTGATAGAGAACTAAACACATGAGCAACAGTTTTCCCATCAGCCCATCCCCAGCACCCAACACTGGAGGTAGCAGCTTTCTTCCACCTTCAAAGATGTGTGTGAACACAGCTTTTAAAAGAAAAACAATGGGAAGATGTCATTGTGAAACGCAAATGCAATAGTGGATTGAAGACAGGATGTAATATTAATAGGAAAGATTCTATCAGGAAATGTGTTGAGTGATACCAAAACTGGAAGTCCTCAAGTCTTCCGATTTCATATCTTTTGACACATTATTGACTTTGTTCTACGGCATTTCACAAGTGTTGAGTTACAGGATTTTGCAGTCACTGCACCTCTTGTCAGAAGTACTATTATTTATAAAACAAGTCTACCAGCTGACATCTGGATCATTTACTTTCCATGATTCTTTTGCTTTTTGGAAGGTGGGACTGGAAATGTTCCTGATAAATTCCATTACCTAGAAATTTGTTCTTACAACACAATAATGTCATCCACAATTTTTCTCTGTGTGCTATTCAATGTTCTGATCTTTACCATTATCGTTGAATTTTGGAATTTTTTTATACTAACTGTCACATTTATAATGTGATTTCAATGATTATTTTGTAGTTTACTGACATAACTCATCCCTCTTTTGAGATGTTTAGGATCCTTTCCTTTTTCCCAACTCCTATAAACATCACTATGATAATCACCCTGATTTAATATGTATCATGACTAATATGCATCTTACTAAATCCTGAAGTTAAATTCCTATAAGAAGATAAAGTTTTCTGTTTGTGAAAGATGACAGATATTTGAGAATGAGAACAGGTGTAAGTGATGCCGTCAGGGGGTAACGGATTGGAAGACAAAGCAGAAACTGAAGACTGGAAGGGCCATAAACCAAAGTCTGGCAATGGCACCACAAGTGTAGATGAGGGAGCACAGAAAAGATGTACAAGATGGACTTGACAGGCTGTGGAGACTGATCCTATGGGATCAGAGATGAGACTGAAGGAGAGAGAGAAGTCACTGGTGACCTGAGGGTGTGTGGCTTGACTAACTGGGGAGTAAATAATGAGTTCCAAATTGAGCATGCTGAGTCTGAGGGGCCTTGGAGGCATCCTATGAGAACTGGTCCATGGGTAGGGCATAGGCGGAATCAGCAGGATCCCAGGAGAGAGAACTGACAAAGTTTACCTGCACAAGCCAAACACAATAAAATGGACTATTATGTCATCCTATTTGCCTTGCTGCCATCTGTCTATCTGCTTACTCTCACACCCATCTCCTTTCACCTCCACGCATTTCAATAGACTGCGGCTGTGTGGTCTAGGGGATGGAGATTACAGAGTGGTGATTATACAGAGAAGCTTCTTTGGTGATTGTGCAACCACTCTTTTTTTTTTTTTTTTAACCATTTGAGCAACACTTAAAGAACACTTAATCTTATAGATAATACAGATGGCGGGGGCTCAAATGGCATAGTTAAAACCAGAGTACATATGGAACAAAAAGCATGGTTGGATAATAATAATCCACACTCCCACAGAAGAGCAAATATCATAATGCCTGCGATCTGTACTGGGCACTGTGCTCTACAACGGGATGTACACATGCATATGGCATTTACACCTTCCAAGATATGTGAGTTTTTATTACCAATTTACAGACAGAATGGAATGGAAGCTCTGAGCAACCAAACCCTTTTTCTGTTATTTCACAATGTGCAAAGCGGCCCTTGAACCCTGACTTTCAGACGCTGAGACTACAGCTCTCCCATCACATCCCGGTTGCTTTAAATAATGAAGCCCTTACAAGCTCTTCCTGCTCGGCGCCTTCTTCCTTCTCCCTCCTCCCATCCCAGGCCAGGCCAATTTAAGCTGTTCATTCAAAATTGATCAAGTTCTTATTGTCAAAAAATAATAAAGTTTCATGCCATTTCCTGAAAACTTCTCAAAATGTCTGTCCTGTAGCAGCTAAGCCAGGACACAGCACCTGCAGGTAGTCCCCACACAGGCAGCACAGCTCCCAGTCCCTCTGGGACACAGCTTACTCCCTGGCTGACTCACACGGCTGTGTGTATCACTGAGCAGACTTTCCTGATAACACATCTTTCTACCATATTCTTCAGCCACTTTTTCTTCCACAAACCCTGCCTGAGAAACACATGTGCAACTCAAGCCCACGCTGTTTGGAATCACTAAATTGCCACCTCTTGTAACAAAGGGAAGGATTCTTGAGTGTACCTGTTTCTCAATTCTGATCTCTAAAAATTTACCCTAAGGGGTCCAGTGTGATAGCCCAGTGGCTGCAGAATTCGCCTTGCACACTTTGGGGGCTATTTCAGCCACTTGGAAGGTGAATCAATAGGCAGATGATCTTCCTCTCTGTCTCTCCTCCTCTCTGTATATTTGATTTTCCAATAAAAAATGTTAAAAGTACCCAAGGCCATTACATCCTTTAACTGATGTTATATTTATGATGCAGATATAATATATATATAAAATTATAGTTAATATATGATGCAGACATAATATGTACAATACAGTTATATATACTTAATTTTACTAAGAAGGAATACCTCTACAATCTCAAATTTAATAATATGCACAAATTCCTTTAAAAATTTATATAGCTTTTCCCTCTCTAAGCATGTGTACTAAGAAAACACTCGAAATACACACAGTTCAAAATGTTGAGAGCCATGCTGTAACAAGTGTTCTTATGAAATTTTTTGTTAATCAGGGTTTTTTCCTATTTTTTTTTTTACAATGATCTGTTGTAGTTTGTGTAACAAAACACTTTGATTCAACCAGCCCTGTGTAAATACAATCAATTAGAGTGGAGAAGCTCACAGAGCAATGTTCTCTTGAAATGCTGGCCGTAACAATCAAGCAAAGTGATAACCATGGAGACCCCTGCTTCCTGCCAGGATGCACCAAAAGGAGCCGGTTTCATACACTCCCAGGAAAGAACCGAAAGAGTGGACAAATGTGTGAAATAGGAGTTGAGAGAAGAGAGGAAGCACAGTTAGATACGTCACGGTTCAGCTCTCTTTTCAGGGTACAGGATGCCTCATGGCAAGGGGGAGTCCTGACGAACAACATCACAGTGTCCCCAAGACGAAGAGACTGACCCGGGAATCCAGGGAGGTCATGGCAGGCAGAGGTTACCCAGCAAGGAACACAGTAAGGCAAGGGAGGTGCAGAGACCCCCAGGGACAGCTCCACAGGTTCTCTCCCTAGTGTCCAGGTAAGCCGTAATCTCCTGAATGTCCAGGGAAGGTGGAACAGAAGGAAGCAGGAGGATGGAAATGCTATGCCAGATTTTGAAATCCCCAGAAAATCATCAAGTCTGAAGTCGGTGCTAATGCATAAAGGGCAGTTTATTCAGGTTAACCTAGGTCTCCCCTGCCACCACCCCCGGCCCCGGGCCCCAGCTCAGCAGGACTGCAGAGGGAGGGCCTGCTGTAGCTGAGGCTGCCACAGGAACAGCAGGGCAGAAAAGAGAGAGAGAGAGAGAGAGAGCCAGAGGTTGAACAGCACAGGGTTCTTATACATTTCAGGCTATTAATTATACAGTCATGATTTAGCAGGCTTCTATTGGTGGGTTTGAAACAACTTTCAAAAAGTACAAATTGATGGGCTATAGGGCAGTGAATCTTACCAAACACCAGGGACCTCCTTCCTGAGGAGTGGTCTGCCTAAGTGACCTGCCAGGTGTCCTGCCTGGTGTCAGGGTGTCATGTAGACTGTCAGGCCTGGAGTTCACACAGCCCCCAGCCAAGCAGTTAAGGCAGAATTACAAATGCAGAAAACCACCTGTGGTGTGTGATTGTGTGTGTCTTGATTTTTACACCTACATAAATCAAAGTCTGGCACCTCTTTTACTGGTAAGTGTACAACTCATTGTCTACCAGTTTTATCTCGGTGGAGTTTTCAACGAATTGTGTCCACAAAAATGTGTATTGAAAAGAGAGTCATGCTCCGTGGGGTAGGAGCTAGGGAATTAAAAACCACCCTTGGAAGTAATGAGCAGTGAAGGCCATTCTTTAAATAGGACATCTGCTGGGAGAAAGAAATGCCAGAGACAGATCTGAGCTATACCTGCACTGTGCCTGGATGTCACATGTTCCTTGAGGCACCAAACTGTTAGTAGAACAAATGTATCTGTATTGACTGCTTTCAACTAGGGTATTGGAGGTAAAATAGTATCTTGGCCAGGAGCGAGAAGGACTTTCGGTAATGTATGTGTCTAAGTAATGTATTATTGATCTATAGTTAAACTGATCTGAAGGTCAGACTTCTAGGATTTCTTGGTCTCGCATCAATTGTTTTACTTCAGGAATGGATATAACAGAAGTTCCTGACTCATTTTTAGCAGAAAAACCAAGCCAGGTATCACAGTATATCAGCCACAAATGCAGTAAAATTAGCACCTCTCTGTTTTGTTTTATAGAATTCCCTTATGATGGTACCACAGTCATGTTATGTTGCTCCCTAAACATATCTATATTGAGAGAAAATGCAAACAACTGACTTGCCAACACTAAAACTTACTCCCTCTTATCTTTTCTTTCAGATGAAACATCCTGCCTGTGTATTTTTAAAGTAAGGCAAGGTGACATCCTGGTCTCTTGTGTGTGGGACAGGTCCCAGGTACTTTAGGAATAGCTTCCCCAGCATTCCTGACGGCAACTATGCGAGAAACAAGAAGTTACAGTCAGAGGCATCAGGTGTCAATGACCCTGGAGCTTCAGGCATCACCACTCCACACAGAGTCAAGGAGACATATATAAAGTCAGGAACAGCTCTTTGAAAATTAATACTGGAGGAGGATTATTCCTAATTTGGCCAAAGGCTAAATGACACATGTCAAATCACCAAGAATAAAGCGAGAAACCTGGAGTGATTTTTCTAAACTCCACTAATAAAACCTTAGGTTATAATCAAACCGAAGTACAGATTACATCACCTTGTTATTCCCAATATAGAAATCATAATAGAACCATGTGCTAAGGAAGAAAAGAGGATAAACAGCCAAAGCCAAAACAACAACAATGTATCAAGCAATTAGTATTATTTTTTAATAGAAGGGATAGACATTTGGCCTAATGGTTAAGACATTTTAGCATCCTTATGGCCCCAGTGGAATCTTTGGGTTTCATAGCTGGTTTTGGCACCTGTTTCTAGTTTCCTGATAACGTGGACCCTGGGAGGCAGTGGTGTTGGCTACAGTAGCTGCGTGTCTGGCATCCCTGGGAGAGATGTGGATTAGGGTCCCAACCCTAGGATTTGGCCTGGCCCTGTCCTGGCCATTGTGAGACTTCAGCAAAATGAGCCTGTTGATGAGAGTTTGATCTCTGTCTCTGTCTTGCCATTAAAAACAATTAATATTAAAATTTCAGTTCACTTGATATATTTTATGATACTTGTAGACTTTGTCAGTTACTGATTCTATGATTTGTTGTGATTTCTTTTCAAGCTGTAAATAAGCATTCATTATTTGAGGTAAAGTTGTGTCTACTTCTCTTAAAGTAAACTCCATAGGTTTTAAGGCCTCGGGCACCAGACCACCCTGGTCCACTCTTTGCCAACATCCTCAGTGGCCTGGGAATATGAAGATGTAATATCCTTTCTGTTATGACTAAGTAATGAAATGCGCAGGAATCTATTGTTGATGTCTAAAATGACAATATTTAACATTTTTAACAAATTGATTCTGGAGTATACTCAGGAATATAAATGAACCAAATGTTAAATAATACACCAATAAATAATATACCAATAAGTAATATACCAATCTCCTTCTTGATTGAAGTGAAAAAAAATACATTTTTAATGATATTTGTTCTAGTTATTTGAAAAGCAGAGTTACACACAGAAAGATGAAGAGACAGAAAGATCTTCTACCCATTGGTTCAGTCCCCAAATGCCTTAACATCTATGGCTGGGTCTTCTAGCTCTTCCGCTAGGGTGGAGGGATCCAAGCACTTGGGACATCCTCCACTGCTTTCCCAGATGTATTAGCAGGGAACTGGACTGGAAGTTGAACAGCTGGGTCCCAAGCAAGTGCTCACATAGGATGCTGACAATGCAGACAGGCAGTGGATTAAGCCACTGTGACATGGTATTAGCACCTCCCAAAATCGCACTTTTAGATTTTCATTTAATGTGCCTTACTCCTGTTGGTTGCATTTGCTGAGTTCTCCAAAAACATCTTTTAACATTTACATATAAAATAAGATCACATGTTTTCAGTGCAAAGAACACATTTTTAAAAGGATTACTTGCTTGCTTGAAAGTCAGAGTTAAAGAGGATAGAGGAAGAGAGAAGGTTCCATCTGCTGGTTCATTCCCAAATAACTGAACGACCAGAGCTGAGCCAGGCTGAAGCCAACAGCCAGGAGCTTCATTCTGGTTTTCCACAAAGGTGATAGGGGCCCAAATACTTGGGTTTTTACATTTTTCCCATGCCACCAGCAGGAAGCTAGAATGGAAGTAGAATAGCCAGGACTCAAACATGTACCTTTGTCCAGTCCCTACAAATCTTACATTCGGCTTTGGAATTGTTGATTCATAAAGCTCTTTTCAAAAATAGGTGATTTTAAATACACCTTTCCCCGTCTAATATGCCTGTAAAATAGGATGACTATTAGTCATTTGAAAAAGCAAAGATGTATTTTAGGCTGGACCTTCTACTATAACATGTTCATGGGCAG
Organism: Ochotona curzoniae; assembly: GCF_017591425.1. Lineage (NCBI taxonomy): Eukaryota > Metazoa > Chordata > Mammalia > Lagomorpha > Ochotonidae > Ochotona > Ochotona curzoniae. The sequence goes on from NW_024465582.1 coordinate 28,578,368, forward strand.
AACATAACTGCAGAGAGGGCTGGAGAAGACCGGGGCTGAAGGACTGTGAATACATTTAATTTCATATTTTTGGTTGTGAAAACAAGCTGAGGAAATGTTGAGAAGAGATAACGTAAGCTTATAAACATATTCACATGAAGAAAGCCAATGTTTTATAAATATGGGAGTTAAAATTAATTTAGGAAAGTAATTTTCCTTGAAAGAATGCTAAATGGATCCATTAAGCACAACAAAAAAAGTTATTAATAAGGCTTTATTTTTTAGATACTTTTACAGAAAAATTTTTGTAAAGTGAGGTATAACTCTATCAGTCATTCACAAGCCAGACACAGCACCTGTAATGGGAATATGTATGCAACTTCAAATTAAACTTGAAATTAAACACAGGGCAGGCCATCAGCCTAGTAGTTAAGACGTCTGTGACCCACAATGATGTACTCTGGCTTGACTGTCTCCTCTGCTCCTTCTTGATTCCCGCTTCCTGCTCCTATGGGGATGAAAAACCAAAGACCTGGGTCCTGCCGCCCAAGTCTGAGACGTGGGTGGAGTTCCTAGTTGATGTTATCTCCACAGCCCAATTCCAGCCTTTGAGGACATCTGTGGAGTCATTCAGAGGATGGGAGCTCTCTCGCTCTTCTTTCTCTTGCCTTTGACAAAAACAAAACCATTTTGAAGAATCAGTGATGGTTCAACTGATTGGGTTCTGTCATCCATGAGGGAAACCTGGATTGAATTCCTAGCTCCTAGATTAACCCCAGTCCAGTCCTGGCTGTTGTGGAGAATCAGCCAATGCATTGGTTTTCTATTTGTTTTTCTCTTCATTATCTCTCACATACTTTTTTAAAAAAATTTGAAAACACAAATTTTTAGGGTAATTCTGTACATATATACAGTTTCCTAGTAAGAGTTGCCACAGCTTGTTAGAGTCTCATAGGAATCCAGAACTTGTAAAAGTCAAAACAAAAAACACATGCATGCAAACAGCAGAGAGCATTATTTTTGCTACAAAAAAACCAAAACAAAACCAAACAAAATGACATTCTAAATTGTGTTGTTGATGACCCAATCTCAACCACATATAACAAGTTAGGAAAAAAAGAAATCCCAGAAGGATTTGATAATTTCAAGGAAAAAAGTGCTCAGGAGACATATTCACTGAACGATTTCCAAAGTGCTTATGTGTGAGCAATGTGAGAATTCTAAAAATACTGTTCAGTGACACCGCAATAGTTCTTCAAAGATACCAAAGAACAAAGTTGATTTCGTTTCCAAGTCAGACTCTCAACGATGGCTACATGTTTTCATTATGTAACACTCTTAAGTAGTCTTTGAGCCCAAGGATACCTTTGTAATCAAAATAATTATGAATGTGGGCTTTTGCAATCATGAATAGATAAATAGTATGATTAAATATTAATTTATTTTCAGGTCATAAAACTACCTTCGATATTAATTATTAAATGCGGCAACTGACAGATAGCATTTGGACCAAGCCTTCTGGTGAAATTTATTGCATGTTGTTCTGCCAGAAGGTTCAGCAAGTCAAAAGTGTGAAAATTCTCAAAAAACTGCCACAGATGAATTATGAAAGCACTTTAGGCATCTAATCTAAGAAAAAAAAACAGAGGAAATTGTGATTTTGTTCAGTTTTATGAGGGGTTCTTAAAAAATTCATGGAAAATAAATACTCTGAAAAATCTATAGGAGGCCACTCAGTATAATAAATATGCTTTTCTAACAGTGAGTCCAGAGCAACAAGGAAAGAACTTGTCTTGGGGCTTGATGTTCTCTAGCTAAGCACGAAGAGTATTTGAGTTGTATTCCTATAGAAACACACACACACACACACACAAGAGAGCGAGAAGGAAAGACGGAAAGACTAGACAGTGCTTAAATTCTATGATTTTATGATTTATGAAGAATAATTACTGGCTCCTACAGAAGACACAGCTGCCAACTAGGTAATTGTTCAAGGAATATCCACAGATGGTTCTAAGTGAATGTTAGCAGTGGGTTGAAGAAACCAAGTGTCCTTGAAGAGTAAGCTGTATACAAAGGACAGGATTGTACTGCCACTTAATTTAGTGAATTGAAAATCATAGCTCAATTACTTTCTCCTCTAAGCAAACAATGAGGAAAAGATTTAAGTCCTTCAAGAAGCAACAAACTAAAAGCCAAGGCATTTTCACACTTGGGAAATGCTTGCATGTAGACATGTGAGCTGAGGGAGGAATCTAAGGTGATAAGGGAACAGACGTAAGCAGGGGCAGAGTGTTGAATAGCCTGTGAGATAAGGATAAGTAATTGAGACTGGCTAAGGGAGAAATAGGGAGGCTGTAGAAGGAACTGAAAAGTTGAGTAATGGAAAGTTAGAAGATTAGAAAAGCTAGACACATTCCCTTGGGGACCAGATTATGAAACGGCTAGAAAAGGTAATGACCAGAGTGGAGACTGGAATTGCAACAGGAAACCCAAAGACAAAGACAGATATTCCCCTGGCAGGAGTCTTTCAGATGCTCCAGCGAGGCAGATTGTAAAAAACAGAGAGAGAACTTCGACTGAGCTTAGGTGTAATGTGACATGATCCTCCAGGGCACAGGTGTCCCCCTCATGCTTGGTTCCTGCCAGGATATGCATGTGGCAAAAACAAAAACAAAAACATACTTTTGGTTTCATAGAAAATAATAATTCAGATTCTTTGTGAATCACCATTTGAAGGGACATAAAAGACTGACAGTTTAGAAAATGTTGACACTTTATGCTGCAGTTTCTTTATTTTTTTTTTAAAAAAAAAAACAAGCTTGGGATTTCCTTTTTCAGCTAAAAGAACAGCAGCAATTTTGAAGATCTACTATTAACAAAAGAAATGATACTTAGCCAAGCTCATACTGGAAACAACATGTCTTCTGAAGAAGGAAAAAAAACCAAAACCAATATTTTCTCCCACCTATTTGTCAAATTACATTCTCCAAGATGATTTTTAACTACAGGATTTTAGAAATTAATAGGAATGGGTGAGAAGAATGATGCAATTTAAAACAGTTACCTGTTTCTCAATATAACATGGTAGTCAATAAGAGAATTACCTTTAACCTCAGATCTTTGTGGAATTTCTGTTGTGCAGACTATTTTGAAGGGAATTAATTCCAATTGTTACTAGAATATGGAGGCTGAGGTCCATGCCCTGAGTTATCCTTACGGTTCTGCAAGGACTGAACCTATGCTGTGCTATGTAGCTAGCAGTGGGAGCTTTCCTGTATTGAACTAAGAATCAATCTGAAGAAATTCCAGGAAAAATCTTAACAGATTCAGTGGCATCTGGCCAATATCTACTCATAAATGCCATGTTAGTGACATTTTGATATTCCCTGTAAAAATGTATAACATGACACACAACGTTAATTACCTAAGAAGTTTGCTGGTTACTGATCTCTCTGTTGCTCTTAGTGGTATGCTTTATTGTACTTAAAATCCTGGACTTAACAGACAAGGTTACTCCAATGTCAACTTGAAGTATGAATCTCACATAGCCATGCTTTCTCTTCTATACAGTTTGATGTTTTGTGGATGCTTTGAAAGCCATGCAATAGTTAACTAAAAGCAAAAAGACAGTCAACTAAAAACAAAAGCAGTGTCCCAATGAATAAGCTGTAATTTCATAAAATGTTATTTTGATAGGCTGGCAAAAGAAATGAAATTTTATTTTATAAAACAATAAATGAAAGCAAAATGCATTGAGTCAATATACTATTTCAGCTGTTGTCAACTTCTAATACAGGTAAGGAAAATTTTTGATGTTATAGTCAATGTTCATTCACTCAAGAAAAATGATTTTACCCAGATCCTTCTTTAACATTCCATCTATCAGGATGCCATTAACACATGAATAGGGACTTTTATAGGGGCGACATAGAACATCAAACATATAAAACCGACCTTTCCTTAGAAACCATTGATTACTGGGTACAAGAGTAAATCTAAATTCTACCATAAAAAGAATAATTCCATTTTATGAAAATGACTATTTTCTTTTCTTCCTCATAATAGCTAACAGACTATTGCTTAAAAGTGTTTTTGGAAAAACACTGAGTTGGGAGAGAAGAAAAATGAAAGAAGGAAGGAACCAATCTACATGGCATTTCACAATGCCTGCTGGTTCTAAAATATCTCACCATACGCAGTGGATGCTGTGATGATTCCTTCCAGAATAACACTCGTTTGCCTAAACTTGTGATCGCAACTCTTCAGCTCTGAGTGCTGCATCAGTCAAAGAGGGCTAACTTGTCCAGATAACAAATTTCAGGTCAACAAGAGAGAATGACAGTCTAATCCCTACATCAACTGGGAAGGGCATCCCAAGTACAGGACTCCCAACTGAGTAGGGAGTTCTTTCTTTCTCTTACTGTATTCTCACTAATCTCCTAATTCAGTTTTCTTTCCACTTCTGGATGCATTAGCTTCTATACAACATTTTTTTTTATGTGTGTCAAGTCCTCTATCTTTCTTTCACGTGGCAACAGTGCAGAGGGGGAGTAGGAAAAGAGAGGTGCAGACGTTGCTGAGTTTTCTAGTCAGAATGACTGCAACAGTGGCGGGAGAAACAGGTCCTGCGTGGCAGGGGACTGACTGGACCGGAAATGGCTCACAGAAGCACTGTCTACTGCCTTACCCAAGCTAAGCAGGTGCATGGTTACCATGCAGGCCGCCCTGGAGGGCGAGCAGACATGCAGCGGGCAGGTGGCGCGGGTGAGCAAACCTTGGGCCAAGACAGTTGACAAAGAGCGAACAAATACATTTGAGACAGGTGGTAGCCCCAGTAATTGTCTCCAAAAAGCCTCTTGCTACCTCATTGCTTTCTCAGTATAGCTCCTTTGGAAACCTGACCTGTGAACCTATCATATAAGAACAGGTCCAGTGTGGTGACATAACCAGCTAATCTTCTGCTTGAGGCTCTGGCATCCCACCTGAATGCCACTTCTAGTCCTAGACTCCACTTCCAATACAGCTTTCTGCTATAGATCTAAGAAAGCAAGGAGGATGGTTCCAGCCCTTGTGCCTTGGTACTCAAATGGCAGACCTAGAGGAAGCTCCTGGCTCCCAGCTTCAGATCAGTCCAGCTCTGGTCATTGTGACCATTTGGGAAGTGAATCATCAAGTTGAAGATATGTTTCTATGTTCATCTGTCTCTCTCTCTCCCTCCCTCCCTTTTCTCTCTCTCTCCTTCTCTCTCTATCTTTGTCTCTGACATTCAAGTAAAATGAATAAATCTTTTATTTAAACAATTGCAGGCACACAGGACACAGATCAGTCCCTGCTTGTGACCACTCATATGTTGTAATAATTTACTATTTAAATTAAGTCAATGGACAAAAACGAACCTTAGAAAATGGCCAACTCTGCATTTTTTCCTGTGTGTACAATAATGTAACTACGATGCCACATAAGCACTCACATACATACCAATGCGGATTATTTGCTCAAACGATGAGATTGTATGTGCATCCCCAACACAAATAATGCATGTAGAGTACGCCAAGACAATTTCTCCTACAAAATACATAAAACTCACAGCTAATACATCTCTTCTTTTTAAAATTCCATTATAAAAACTGTCAGAAGTATAAATGCAGCTAATCCACAACTGGCAAACAAAAAGACACTGAATTTTCTCATTGGACAAGACAGGGATTCTCACAAATCCTCAATGTTTCAGCATAGTACATAAACAGCATTTATCTGACTGATTTTTAAAAAATCCCTGATATTTAATAATAGTTATTTGAATGGAAGTGTCACAATCCAGAGATGCTTCAATGCAAAATAGATGCTTTATAGAGGTATTAATTTCTTAAAATGAAAGATATCATCCAACAACTTCAAGACAGGTTCTGTTAGGTTCTATTTGTTAGGTTCACATGGCTGCATATTGAACTAATTATACCTCAATTAAAGAGTAAGCAAAAATAAAATGTTTTTATTGCCTGTGATTCTATTTGAAACTGTGGTTAGAGTATAAGCTCTGTCTCTGAAATATCACCTGAAATGGCACTGAGTGGGATACCTGAATGCGGGGGGTGCATGCGAAATGATAATAAGCAGCATAAACTCTTTGATGGGATTGGCAATGCAGTCAGAAACGGCAAAGTGGAGAGAGGGCATACACAAAATCTCTTCTTGCTAGTAATTAAGCCAGAAAGGTCTGCTCTGTCCTGTACTTTTTTAAGTCTTATCTCAGAAAATACTAAAAAACTCAAGACCCACTCACTCCAAATGGACACTTAACTATAAATTGAAATGAACTCATCACAGCATTAAGAGGGGAAGTAGAGAGATGTGGACAGGCTGCTGAGAAGGAGGAGAGATACGCTAAAAGAAAGAAGCCGAGATGACATGTTGCATGATTTCATTTACAAGAAGGACACAACACTTCAAAGGAAGAAGGCGAGGGAAGGGAGGGGATGAAAGGAGAGAGGTGGAGAAGACAGAGGAGAGGAAAAGGCTGGAGAAGAGAAGGATGACGGAGAGAGCACTTCTGCCTCGCAGCCAGCATTTTCAGGGCCTGCTGGCTGCAGACTGCATTACCATATTTCACAGAGTTGCAGGCTGCCTGTCTAGCCCTGCTGAGGTCATTCGCCCTTGAACAAAGTATCAGCTTACACAGACTGTGCAGTTTGGGGTGCTCTATTAGCATATGTGCTGCCCACTGTGTCTATGCCTGGCTTAGATGAGTTAAGTCATGACTGGTTTTTCACAGAACTCTCAGTTTACCAAATGGGGAGAGGTCACCATTTGGAAAACAGCTCTGGATCTGATTTTAATCACTTCATAGATATATGCCAAGTGGCACCACTGAAAGCGTGCAATGCAGGGGCATGAATGTAATCACAGATGTGTACATTCCATCCACAAGGGAAAATATTTTAATTACTGTAAAGGAGATCACACATAATTTATTATTTCACTTTTTCCTTTGATGCCAGAAATTGTCTATCTACTTCATATGAATAGAATTACACAGAACATCAATCTGGCCTCTTTCACCTAGCATGATGTACTCATGGCTCACTTATATAACAAGATGTATTAGTCATTAATTGTTAATTCTAGAATTTTTTTCACTGTATGCATATGTCACATTTATTCATCTCTGCGTCATTTGATGGACAGTGAGGTTATTTGCCTTTTTTGGCTGCTAGTACTATGGAGATTTCTACATAAATAAAATATTTATTTATTTTAATTTGAAGCGCAGCTTTACTGAGAGGAGAGACAGAGAAGAAGGTTTTCCATTTTCTAGTTCACTCTGCAAATGGCTGCAACGGGCAGAACCAAGTTATTCCTAAAGCCAAAAGTCTTTTTCGGGTTGCTTATGAAGTACAGAGTCCCAAGGCTTTGGGTCATCCTCCACTGCTTTCCCAAGCCACAAGCTGGGAGCTGGATCAGAAGTGGAGCAGCTGGGACACAAGCCAATGCCCACATGTGATGCAGGCTCTTGCAGGCAGAGGATTATTCAGTTGAGCCATCACTCTGGCCCCTCTATTTATGTTTCTATGTGAATGTTGTGTTTCTACTTCCTTCTTGCAGTACAATCCTTCATTCATATGGCAGCTCAATAGAACCATTTGAAAAACTATACTGTTACGTATTATTTCATGTTTTTTTCTTTAATGCCAAAAGAGCAATCATTTGGGAAAAATTAATAGCATTTTTTTCTAATATACTTTAGTTTGCCACCCTAAGTCTTTTTTATTTTTAAAGATTTATCTTATTTTTATTGGAAAGGCGGATACACAGAGAGGAGAGACAGAGAGGAAGATCTTCCGTCCGATGATTCACTCCCCAAGTGAGCACAACGGCCGATGCTATGACGATACAAAGCCAGGAGCCTCTTCCGGGTCTTCCACACGGGTGCAGGGTCCCAAAGCTTTGGGCTGTCCTCGACTGCTTTCCCGGGCCACAGGCAGGGAGCTGGATGGGAAGTGGGGCTGCCAGGATTAGAACCGGCATCCATATGGGATCCCAGGCATGCAAGGCAAGGACCTTAACCACTGCGCCATCATGCCGGGCCCCACCCTAAGTCTTAAGACTGCATTCTTAGTTAAAACATTCTCAGTGGTTCCAGGAGTAAAATACACCACATACACATACAGAGCACACAAATATATTTCATATAGCATACTATATAACATGTAAGAAAAAATAACTTAAAATGTCCTGAAATGGGGCTGGCGCTGTGGCATAATAAGCTAAGCTTCCTGCTGCAGCGCCAGCCTCCCGTCTTGGCATCAGTTAGAGACTTGGGTGCTCTGCTTCTGGTCCAGTTCTCTGCTCGTTTTCTGGAAAAGCAATGAAGGTTAGCTTGAGTGCTTGGCACTTTGCACCAATGTGGGGCATGCAGAAGTAGCTCCTGGTTCCTGGCTTCGGGTCATCTCGGCTCTGGCCACTGTGACCTTTGGGGAGTGATCCAGTGGATAAAAGATCTTTGTTCCTCTTACTCTGTCTCCTCCTCTTTGTGTAACATTGCCTTTTCAAATGAAATAAAATCAAATTAAATCTTTTACAAAAATGGCCTTAAAAGAATATGAGGGATATTTTTCTTTACAAAATCCTGCAGTGGGGAGAGTGACTGGTAGGGGACCGCTTGGCACAAGACCTTATGACTCTACTCAAAACACCAGCACCCCCCCCCTTGGGGCAGGTTCAAGTCCCCTGTATGGCAGGGGTTCAAGTCCCAGTTCCACTTTCAAATCCAATGATGCCTTAGGTAATGCATCATGGCCAGCAACATGGAAGATTTGGACTGTGGTCCAGACTCCTGCCTTCAACCTTGACCCTGACCTGGTTGCTGTGATAATATGGGGAATGTACCAGAGAAACACATATTTTTATTTCTCATAAATAATAAACAATTTCTAAAAATGTTATAAAAATAAAAGCTTATAAGTTACTGTGTTGTTTTAAATGTTTCAAGTGTTCAAACTTCAATATAAAATGTAATGCTGGGAAAGTAAAAATTAACATTACCTTCCACGTAGTTATGAAATATTTTACCCCTGTGATAATTCGTATAAGATCAGTAGCTTTGAATGACACTCATTTCACCATTAGAGGATTACAGTTAATTTTTTTTCTTCCAGAGATGAGAAGACTGGTTTAAACAGGCTAAACAGCTTTCAGATATTCATTGCCATCTACAGAGCTGGGTGGGGCTTCATCGAAAGACTCAAAGTCCAAGTTCACGGCGCTTTCAAATTATATTGGTTCTAGTGAAAACTCACAGTTGCATCTATTTGATTTCTCTCCTTTCTACTTCTCCATCCTACGTTCGACCCAAACATTACTCAAGCCACATTCGCAATGTACACACGTCCATAAGGCATTTCCCCGCCTACCACAAAGTCACACATAAACACATAATAAACTCACCCCACAGAGAATAGACTCATTTTACATTTCACTTGCAGAAACACTGAACACACAGCTAATCCCATGCACATGTATATAATATTCACATTACACATGTCACACATAAACCTTACATGGACTTGTAATGAACTCGCATTCACATATGAATTTACAACACGGCAGAAGAGAAGTCATGAGTGTTTCATCCGATTATTAGGCATTGGGTAAAGTGGTCTTGGGAGGCGATGTGCACCAGAAGGGGGGCTGTCACACTCTCTTAATTATTCATTTTCCAATATTGGCCAGGTAAGAAAAACTATAGAAAGTTTGTCTCTCTGGCTACATAGCATCCCTTAGGTACCTGTACCATATGGTTGACCAGAAGGCCGAACTGCAGATCTTGCAGTGTGCTGAGTTACAGGTAGCAGGTTGCTGGGAGTGTCTGAATACTGGAGCCCGTAGCTACAGCGCCATCACTCGTTGTGAAGACTAGGTGATTTCTTAAAATCTCAATGTCTCCACTACAATTAAAATAGAATTTTTCTTTCATGGATTAAAGGGCAGTTAGAAAAAATAAAATGTGTGTAATAGCTCTACAAGGAAAATTGTGACAATTGTCATGTTTAAATTACTTATAAATTATTCTTAATCAGAATTCTATTATGTGAAGAATTGAAGAGTGTCTCAGAGTACTTTTAGTGTCACCGTTATCAATAACAGTGTAACTCAAGAAAAATAAAACAATATCATTCAGGAAATGATTTTCCCTTCATTTTGTCAATGAGGACTCTTTTCATCACCAATAAATTAAAGTTGTGCAAATCATATGTTCTGAATCTTTAAATCTGAAATAATTCCAGACCACTGAACAGATGGAAGTGTGAGATAAAATTTCTACAGAGAAAGTACATTAATCATTAACTAGGAAGTTAGTTACTAAGAAAAACTATAACACCAGTTCTGCATATTTCCTCCAGAAGCTTAGTACCTACATCACTACATCATCCATATGTACCAGCTATACAATTATGGACACACAAAAGGGCTCCAAAAATGACGGAAGGAATTTATTATATTCAATTCCATGAGCTTTTTAAGTTTCTCTGTCTCGTGTGTGTGTGTGTGTGTGTGTGTGTGTGTGTGTGTGACACCACCCACAAACTTTAACTTAAGGAAGAGGTATTGCTAACTGGTTAATGCTTTGGTTCATGGCGAATATCACTCCACAAAGAAATCCTTCAGATCGGTTCACATTCGTGTAATTACCTATTCCAACCACAGATTCACAAAATCAGATATATAAATCCTCAAACTAAAAGGCGCAAATACATTTTCCATGTTACCATAAGGCATTTTTGAATCACATGTTTATTGAATAATTGCTGGTTAAAATTTAGCAAGCTGAATCTCTTCAATGTATTTTATTACTTCTATTTTCAAATTAATGCATCTTTTTATTGTGAATGTAGAATTATTTGGATTTATTAATTACAGAAAAAACTTATTTGCCTTTAGTCTCTCTCCTTTTCCCTTCACAAAGTAGTCTTATAAACTGGTTTAGGGGAAAATGGAAATAATTATTTGCTATATTACCTTCTGAATGAAACTTATTAAATGAGTTGTAATGGGATAAATTTAATAAACTGCTAACTTTTTACATATTATATGCTAGGAATAGTAACAACTACTTTTGAAAAATATATCATCATATTTAGTGATGTTACAATTAAAAATATATCAAAGTGGGTTCCGGGACAGTAGCCTAGTAGCTAAAGTCTTTGCTTTGCGTGCACTGGGATTCTATATGGGCACTGGTAATTCTGATGGCCCCACTTCCCATGTAACTCCCTGTTTGTGGCCTGAGAAAGGAGTTGAGGACGAGCCAAAGCCTTGGGACCATGCATCCATATTGGAGTCCTGGAAGAAGCTCCTGGCCTCTGGCTTTGGACTGGCTCAGCTCTGACCATTGTAGACACTTGGGGAGTGAATCAGCAGACCAGAAGATATTCCTCTCAGTCTCTCCTCTCTGTATATCTGACTTTCCAGTAAAAATGAATAAATCATATATATATATATATATATACATACACACACATATATACACATATATATGGTACTATTTTATTTACCTTAAAAATTAAAACACAACAACCTATAGCCCCTAAGTATATTATTAGGTGAAATCTCAGACGAACACGCTGTGGCTCAGGGGTAACTTGCCCTGTGTGACACACGCATCTCATATCAGAGTGGCAGTCGTGGTCCTGGTTGCTTTGCTTCCTGCTGCTGCATCCCGGCTGGCAGTGCACGATGAATCAGGATCTGGGACCCATTTTGCCCTCACGGGAAACAAAGAAGTAGTTCCAAACCCTTGGTTTTGTAAGCACAGAGTAGTGAATCAGCAGATTCGCTTTTCTCTTACTTCCTCTCTTTGCCTTTGAAGTAGGTGAAAAAAAATGAAGATTAAATTCTAACACGTGAAAGTGTTGACTCACATGGCTGATTTCAATCCTCGAGCTTTGAAACTCATTGTTCCTCCTAGCTAAGAGCTCCAAGTGAGGCAGCAGGTCCTAGAAGGGGCAATCTGGTGTTTGTCACCCGAATGAGTCCAGGAGTCAGACGTTCCAACTACCTATGACCAAGAGATTCCACGGCTGCATGGTTTAAAAACCTTTCAGGGGTTTCCATGAATACACAGTGTGATGAAACTTAAATTTTCTAGGGTCCAGTCTTCTTACACAATCCAAAGTTACACACTGCAGGGAGGTGTGCACCCTCAGGGAGATTTCCATACTGGGAGTGGACATGCTAACCTTGCATGGAAAAACAACTTCCGCATATTTCCAGCCAACACCTGGCAAGAAACACTGCTTAAGCAGAGCCACTATGGTGGGTGAGCAAATTTAGAGGTTTCCCATTAGCCAACACTGTCTAAGTGGCATCTTCATATTCCTTCCAGAAGGAGAATTCCCACAAAAGGGAATTAAGGTCATAAAATCATTTTTTTGGGTGTGTGTTGTAAAAGAAATGAGAGAAAAAGAACAGAAAAAAAAACTCCTGAAGCTTAAGGATGGAGCATTAGGAAAGAGAAGTGACTACTTGCTGTTTTGTTTCTTTCGCAATATAGCTGGGGTGCAGGGTGGAAATAAACGGTAGCAGACATCTACAAAAACCAGTGATGAGTCTTTAAAAAATGCATGAATAATAATTCATTCGAAGGAGAGACCAAAAGGGAGAGAATGAGACAGCCCATCTTCTGCTTCACTCACCTAATAGCCACAAACTGAAGCTAAGCTCTTGGAACTCTGTCCAAGTCTCCCACATGGATGACAGCAGCCCAAATGCTTGGTCCATCATCTGCTGCTTCCCAAGGTACATTAGCAGGGAATTGGATAGGAAACGTAGCAGCTGGGATTCGAACCAACATCCCTATGAGATGCCATCACCACAGATGGTGGCTTAGTGTGCTGTACCACAATGTAGGACCCAAGGTTTTTAATTTTTAAAGTGTGTCCTCCAGTTCTCTCCAGTAACACTGCTACAAGATGAGAAATTAAGAGTCTTAACAGGTAAGACGTCTTAGAGACGATCTACTTAATAACACTATCGTATTACATTTTGTTCCAACTATGCTTTTTCTGTGGCAGTTTTTAGCATGAACTACACTGCACACCAAAACTGCTGGGCCAGTTTCAATCATGGCTGAATAAGTTATCGTTCTAACACCCATCAGAGAGCCAGCCTCCTGCTATAGCTACACCACAAAAACAGCCTGAGCAGGTCTTTCCAGCAAGGCTGGACCCACATGAAGCCACCAGCAGCTCGAAGAGTCCTTGATTTTTTAAAAGCTACCCAAATGAGTAACTTTTGTACTTCAACCCTTTGTAATTTGCTTCTGTTCTGGATGTGACCGTATGTTATCCTAATGAAGCCTTTCCACCCAGTGTTTGCTATGGCAGAGCAAATCTGTACCAATTTGAGCCTTCAGCAACAACAACAAAAAAAGCTTACCTCTTCTTGAAACTTTATTTTGTTTGGTTTTCATGGAAACTGCATTGAAAAATCACTTACTTGTGTTTATCTCCCTTTTCAAGGACAAATGGATCTAAGAATTTAATTATTCTCTCCTCCCTTTTCTCATTTCTTCCTTAAAAAGCAATTTATTTTGAAAAACTGAAGAGGTACCTGACAAGGGAGCTATTACTGCAGGAAAAATAAAGGTGACTGTATTTGCCTTTCTAAGAATTTGTGTGGAGTGCAGTCGTGTAAGACTCTCTATCCAAGGATGTCTAAAATTCAAACCTCAGGGGCTGAAAACACCATCTGGCATGGTAAAAAGTACTATGTGACATTGCACATCTTTGCAGTTTTGATCTGCAGATGTTGCTTCATGAAGGACAACCAGGTAGGCTTAGGAAGATAATTAGTGAACTACGTCTCACAAATGGGATCAAAGCTGCCAACACAGTGCTTTAAAGGAATCAGCGCAGATCTCAAATTCTTAGTATTCTGTGCCTGAACTTACAATAAGAATAATCATTAAAAAAAAAATACTGTGCATGGTTCCTTCAGACTTTCCCAATGCCTAGGGTATCCCCTGCTGGCCGCTGTGCTTTATGACTCATGCTAAAAGGACACAGCAGGAAGGGTGAAGCTCCTGATGGCAACTGGAACCCAAGGTACACCATGACAACATGGGCACAACATGAGGTACCACAGGGTATAGCATTACCCCAGGTACCACTAGCTTTTTGGGTTTTGTTTATTTGTCATCTAGCTCATGTGATGATTCTTTAGTTAGAGGAAATAAAATTTTAACAAACATGCTGATGTTTGTAAAATTTCTGGCAATAGAAAGATTTAAAATTCAATACAAAGCAGAGCTAGTGACATAGCAGGTTCAGTTGCAACTTGGGTTACACTCATTCCAAACAGAGATGTGTGGGTTCCACTTACCCCTTGGTTGCCCTCGCAGCTTCCTGCTAGTGCATGCTTCGGGAGCAGTGGCTGATACCTTAAGAACTGGGGTCCCTACCTTCCAGGTTCCTGGTTTCAGCTTGGCCCACTCCCAGATATTGTGGACATTTGGGAAGTAAAAGAGCAGATGGAAGATTTCATTCATTCTGCCTCTCTCTTTCAAATGAATTTTACATACAGTAAAATAATCAAAACATAAATTCCTCTTCAGTTGAATAACTTGGCCTTAGTACTACGACTGCTTGAGGAGGAAAAATTGTCAAATGATATTTGAAATCTCCATTGCATACTGAGCATGCCTTGTTCAAAATTTTAGGAGTTCTTTGTATTTCAGATGTTTCCAGCTTTTGAAATATTTGCAAATATATAATGAGATAGCTTGGACATGGGACTCAAGTCTAAACAGGAAATATTTTTAAGGCTAATACATACCTTATACACAGAGCCAGAAAAAAATTAGTGTAATAATTTCAGGGTCAAAGTGTTTTAGCTTCCACCAATCACATGAGATCATTTGTAGAATTTCCACTATGGTGGAAAATAATACTCAACAAATTGCAGATTTTGACTGTTTTAAATTTCTGGATTCAGCATATTCATCCTGTACCTGCTCTGAATGAAGGATTAGAAAGTAAGCAAAAAGTGACTGCTGTGGTAGCCTAGCAGCTAAGGTCCTCACCTTGCACACGTCAGGATCCCTTATGGGTGCCGGTTCTAATCCCGGCAGCCCTGCTTCCCATCCTGCTACATGCTTGTGGCCTGGGGAAGCAGTCAAGCACAGTCCAAAACCTTGGGACCCTGCACCCGCGTGGGAGACCCAGAAGAGACTCTGAGCTCCTGGCTTCGGATTGTCTTAGCTCTGGCCAATGTGGCTGCTTGTGGAGTGAATCAATGGATGGAAGATCTTCCTCTCTGTGTCTCCTCCTCTCTATATAACTGACTTTCCAATACAAATAAAACAAATCCTTAAAAAAGGAAAAGAAAGTAAACAGAATGACCACAGTAGGTTTGGTTATTATTTGGATACTAATTAACATGGCATAATTGCATGTCAGGTAAAAGATGCAGCCTATTGATATGTCCAATCCATATATCCTATAGTATGTCTGCTCAAAAATGTCAAATATGACTCTAGACTTTTGCATAACCCGTATGCATTTCCCTTCCTGTTTAAGACATGTGTATGAAGCCATTATTTGTAAATAACAAACTCATCACGTAATCTCATCAAACTGCTCACACCAAATATCTAGAAATGAAGTTGGATCTATATCAGGTCTAGAATGAATCACATACACAGCCATAATCTCACATTCTCTCAGGCTCTGCATTTCTCTCGCCGTCTTCATAGATTGATAAAAGCTTGGTTAAAATGCATTGAAAGCATGCTCATTTTACAGGGGAAAGAAGATGGAAATTAGCCATCAGCTCAGGATAAACTTTGGTTACAAACAGGCATCTTGCCTTTTACTTGGGTTTGTAAGTCTGTGAACATTATATGATGCTGTATTTTGCTTTATTGTTCTCAACAGTTCACTCTTTTCCCTACAGAATAATTCTCTCCATGAACTGTGAGGCCTTTTTAGTAGAGGGATCTGCTGCTTGGCTGTGTTGTCTGCTTAGGCAAAAAGCTTGTTCCGGGTTGATGGAATGTGGGTGGAAGTGCCAGTATGTCATGTCACAGCACAGACTTTAAGAAGCACCTGTGTGTCTAACCCAGAAACATGCTCTGTTCTCTCACCCCAAAGCAGTGGTTAGACCCCAACCAGCTGTTCCCTTCAGAAGGCTGAGCCATTTTCTCCACTTCTAATGGATCTAGTGGTCCAATCTATCAAATTGACAGGAAAACAAGAAAATAGGAAATAACCTTGACTGGAAAGAAAGATGATATCAGAGTAAACCCCAGAGAATTCGGACTTATCTTTGAAATCTTACTTGTCAATGGACAAGCTAAAAGAAAAAGCACCGGGTACATTGCAACATCTGGATACTTTGTGAGCAACAGGACCCATGGGGTGATTACCTCTAGCTTCAGGTGCACTGAGCCTGACTATGCTGCTTGTCAAAATCGTTCAAATGCTTTTAGTCTCAGTTTCTTGCACGTATGATCATGTCCTTCAAAGAACTTACTTTACAGAGATCTCAAAATATAAAGAATGAAATACCCATGACATGCTAAGGTTACATTCCCCAAATAATTATATAAATGCGAGAGAAAACGAAGGATGATTTTTAAAGAAACAACCCTTACTTCTCCTTTTAATTGCTACTAAAACATTAAGCAAATCACTCTCATTGAAAATGACTTACATAATTAGGTACTTCGGCTGATAGTTCCATATTAAAAAGAAGAAGAAGAGAATATTGAAAATGGGCGGAGCAGAGTTAGAGCTGTAGACTCCAGAAAATCAATTTTTCTTCTGAGATTTATCGTTTTGTTTGTTTCACAACAGAGTTGTAAGTCACAGATATTTCTAATTCTATGCAAACATTTTTATAAAGAAGCTAATGAATGTACACAGGCACATCTTGCTCTTTTTGTAAATGATTATGTTTTTGTTGGAATACGTCAGTCCAATAGTTGAAGGAATTTGGTGAGCAAATGCTTTGCATTAAATGTTGCTATCTGCATACTTCTAGCACAAAATTGTTTCTTTCCTAATCAATTTCTTCTTTATGAAAAAAAAATTCAAGGATTATCCAACTATGTTACATTCGGTGATATTTTTAAAATAGAAAATTAATTTTATCTTTTCAATGCCATATGGAAGAAACATAGAGGAACCATTTATTTAATCTGCCTGATGCTT
The DNA here is from genome assembly GCF_017591425.1 of Ochotona curzoniae. Lineage (NCBI taxonomy): Eukaryota > Metazoa > Chordata > Mammalia > Lagomorpha > Ochotonidae > Ochotona > Ochotona curzoniae. The sequence goes on from NW_024465582.1 coordinate 28,595,560, forward strand.
GTCTGGTTATATGCTGTTATTTTTAAACTATTTATATTTTTCTAAGTAAATGAACTATTTTGCCATATGCTCACCTCCCACAAAATCTCACATCATTTCCTAAATAATGAATGTTATGTACTAGGAGGACCTGCTTATAAATTCAGTGCACTTTGATTGTCAGCATTGGCAGTTTATTCCTGTGCGGCTACTTTGGGAACACAGAGGATCAAAATATACAGCAGAAACTTGAGCCATGGCAAGCCTGAAAGGCCCGAGGAAGGTTAACAGGGTCAGGTATCATTCAGCTTTGCTCCTTTTCTTACCCTCACCTCATCCAATACAGAGGCAGAAAAGGTCTTCCTTTCTCCCTACATTCATATTCTGAACAGAAAACAGAGCCCTTTAAACATTTAAATTCAAAGAAACCAGTGTTCTGGAAGCATTCCCTTCATTTTGATATTCTTTGGGAACAGTCCTAATGTTGACAAGTGATTTATAGTCAATGGAAGCTCTGATGCTAATAGCAGCATTGTATTCTTGTTGGCTTACTCACTACACTCCCAATGAGAGATGTGTGCAAATGCTATGGAATTCTGTGTGTGAGTTCCTACCTATTCCTTCCCTAGCTCCTCAACCATTAATAATATTTGTTTATCGCTGTTTCGTGGAGAGAACAATGCGGATATTTCAAGCCATACATTCTAGCTATTATATTGGCCTGAGCGTACAACACAATTTGAACTGTGCCTCCTAAGGTGTTATGGAGTAAATTATTTGACAAGTATAGGCCACTTAGTATCTTGAGAAACAGAAATCTTTTCATAAGAATCTTCATATATATTATTTTATCTTGGGATTGAGAAGTTGTCAACGGTTGTTTCATGAACAGCTTTGTCGCTGTGTTCAATATTTAGATTTTGCATGGTGAAGGAGAATTCTCAAAGGACTTGCCAGCATGTAGTTTCATATCTGATCCACAAACAGCAACAGTCTCCAATGTGGGGTATACACATCCTACTGGGGTGATCATAGCCACTCTCAGGGCATAAAAAGCAAACAGAAAGATATGTATCTATCTCCAGACACATAAACAAAGATATTCACAAACTATGTGGAGATACAGAACTAAAAGTCACATTTATTTTCATGCTAAGTATGTTTGAAACCTACACATGGTTCTTTTTATACTGCGCATTTTCAATGAGCTTTTTAAAGATTCTTTGAATACTTAACACACATTTCTGCTTAATTTCACCATTTCTGTTATACTTGATACATAACTACATATATATAACTTATAAGTCATGCTGACCCACATGAATAGAAGTTTATGTTCAGTCTCTATTTTTCCTTTACTAAAGATATGAGACCAAAAAGCCTGCAAACTAACTGAATGAATCAGAAATAAAGAATCAGTGAGGATGCTGCAAAACAGAACACGTAACAGGGTTTGAGATTAGAAGTAGAAAACAGTGGTGTTGCATATTCTTTTCTTGAGAGGCAGAGAGACTCTCCCAGATGGATGTGGAGAGAAGCTGAGCTCCTATTGCAAGTGCCCACACTTCACAAATGGCCAGGAGCCCAGGCTGGGATTTACCTGGGCCATCACTGAGGCCTCCCAGGATAAAGCTGGAAACAGGTGTTCAAGCCAACACACACTGCTGGGAGACATGGGAGTCTTAAGCATTAGGTCAAATGGCAATTCCGACATTGCATGCCCTTGAGAAATGAGAGAGAAGATTCAGTAGCAATGAAAAGGAAGGACAAGAAAGTCCATGTCTGAAGAACAATTTAGAGTGACAGAAAGCACACTCCACAGCAGAATTCTTCAAAGCATCAAACAGACTTGGCTATCAGGAGCAAACATTTCTGTGATGCAATTCTGAAGGAAACTTTAGCAGAGGGGAGAAACATGGAAGGAAAAACGATAAATAGTGGCTGGTGCTGTGACATGTCAGCTCAGCCACTGTCTGCAGTGTCGACAGTGCATATGAGCACCAGCTCAAATCTTGGGTGCTCCCATTTCTGATTCAACTCCCTTCTAATGTGCCTGTGAACCCAGTGGAAGATAACTCAACTGCTTGGGCCCCTGCACCCATGTGGGAGACATAGGACGAGCCACTGGTTTCCACCCAGCTGCTTGCAGGCCATTGTGACTGTTTGGGGAGTTACTCAGCAGATGAATGCTCTCTCTCTAACTTGACTTTCAAATCAAAAAATAATTTTCTTTGAAAAAAGATAGAGAAATCTTCAAACTTACTCCTGTTCTAACCCATCTATAAAGGATCTATAAAGGTTCTGTGTTAAAGGTTCTTTGTTGGGACAAAGTTATCCTTTGTTTTAAAAATAAAAGTAGCTTCTGATATTTTGAAAATCAAGTATGCCAGCTTGTAGGAGGACATTGTGTCCCTGGAAGGTCAGCAGCACAGGATTGCAGTTCATTGGGCAGTATTTGCATAAGAAACAACCAAATAGCTATCTCTTGCATACCACGGGTTGAGTAAACAACATGTAAATGAGAACACCTGGCAAAATGTAAAGACTAAAGGAATTCCAATCTAGAGTGCGATAACAGTTGATGGTTTTGTTTGTGAGCTCGATACTTCCTCCCCTACCCCATACAGACTTTCAGAGTATAAAGTCTGATGCCCCTAATAAACTTCGGCTTTTGACCATCAGTCAGGGTCCACGCGTGTTATTATCGGCTCCGTGCACCAAGTCCGTCGCTGCGGGACAGCGACAAGTGGCGCCCGAACAGGGACTTGAAAGAAGAAGAGAAAGTGCAGCGGAGACCCCCACAGAAAGTGGTGAGTGGGACAATGGGCCAGAAGCAGTGTAGAGCACAGTCATTTATCTCTCTTATGCAGAATTTTTTAGTGAAAAGTGGAGCAAAGGTAACTAGGCAGCAATTGCTTTCTTATTTAGAGCTTATTGGTGAATATAATCGTTGGTCTCCAGATGAATGGACACTAGAAACTGGACTTAAGAATTTTACTCAGAAAAATGCTGAAAAAGCCAGAAGGATAGAAGATAATCAAGTTAGTTTTTGGATTATATCAGCTTTAATTAGAGCTGTTATTATAATTTTAGAAGGGGAATGTGCAAGAAACTCCTTTAAGAGGAGACACCCCCAAAATGCAACCAAAAAAAGAAGTGTTTCATAATATGGACAAGGAAGAAAGAGAAAGAGGACTCTTAAGAGGTCCACCTAACAGGAAAGGCTACTGTAATAGTTCTAAAAAAGAAGCGCCTCATAGTACAAATGAGGAGGATGGCAAAGAGCAGCCTGTGAGAGACTTCCCTAACGGGAGATGCCACCGTAACATGGCTAGGAAAGAAATGGCTTATACTACAGATGAAGAAGATGAAAAAGAATGTGTTAGAGATCCTCCTGTGAGGATATGCCACTGTAATGCAGCTAAAAGAGAAAGGCCTTATGCTGCAGATGTGGAAATTAGGAAAAGAAAACTCAGGAGAGATTCTCCTAATGAAGGATGTTACCATAATGTGACTGAAAATGAAATGAGAACTAAGAAAAAGAAGAAAATTTGTAGTGTTAAACCACAGGATTTCTCTAGTGAGGTAAACAAGGATAGGATAATGGAAGAGTTAAATATCCGCCCATGCCATCTCACTCTTAAATCTGATCAAAGACGTTTCCAAATGTCTGATGTTCCCCGGAGACCTCATGAACTCCGATTGTTTTTTCCAATCATACTTAGTCAAGAAAACCATCAACCTACGTATGAAAGCTTAGATGTTAATGCCATCACAGCTTTTAAAAAGGCTTGCGTGTCCTACGGACCTACTTCCTCATACGTGTGGGAATATTTAAATGGCTGGAGCCAGGCAGCAAACTGGATTCCTTATGATTTTGAAGTAATAGCAAAAATAGGACTTTCTCCTTCTCAATATTTACAATGGAAAATGTGGAGAAGCGATATGGCTAAGGAAAAATTGCGATCGTTAGGAGCATCAGGTCGCCAACTCCCTGGAGGGGAGCAATTGACTTATGATATGTTAGTCGGAGATGGACAGTGGGTTACTACAGAGCAGCAGATACTGCTACCTCAAGCTGCGTTCATTCATATACGAGACGTAGCATTGTTGGCATGGGAAAAAATTAAAGCTGGGTCTGAATTTGCAGGCAGTTATACAAAAGTCTTTCAAGGAGCCAGAGAATCTTATGCTGATTTTGTAAGGCGTTTGACAGACTCCATAGAAAAACAAGTTAGAGGAGAAGGCACTAGGAAATTGTTATTAAAGCAACTGGCTTTTGAGAATGCAAACGAGGACTGCCAGACTGTTATTCGTCCTATAAAAGAAAAGGAAGATATTTTTGGTTACCTCAAAGCCTGTCGCAACATAGGCACATTTAAACACCGCGCCCACCTAGCAGCACTTGAAACCTTTGCCATTCAAAAGCAAATGAATGCTAAATGTTTTAACTGTGGCAAGCGAGGACACCTGAGAAAAAATTGCCGGATGCTTCCTACAACTCAAACATACCATGTTGATACTTTTAACAGTCACTGGAAAAAAGAATGTAAATCTAAATTTGATCGTGGTGGCAGACGTTTGTGGCCAGAAGGCTTCTGGAGAAGCCAGCCCCAGGCCCCAGACATTCAGGAGTTTACAAAACAGGAACATCCTATTCAATTTGTGCCTGCAAAGAAGCTTCAAACTTAAAACAGCCAGCAAGTAAATCCTGGAAGCTGAAATTCCAATCAATTGTGGTGAATGCATGTTATTCATATAGCACTTTTCCTATACAGCATTGCTTAATCATGTATGCCAATTTTTAAGTACAAGTTTTGTATTAAGTTATGTTCTCTGTCTCATTAAGTTCTTACTGTTTAAAATGAACAAAGTGATGTTCTTGCTTTAAAGAGTATTTGGGTGACGGCATTATATCGTTATAAGGTGAAAGTTTGCTGTTTTTGTGTTAATGTACCCAGGTTGTAACTGCATGTCTTTTGGAATGTTTTATCCATTGCAACTTTTGGGAACTTGGAATTCAAAGAAAAGACTGGGCTTTTGTAAATCTTGAAGGTTTTTTGGGGAGACATTTTTAAAAAAGGAGTGAAATTTTATCGTAATTTTGGTTTTTAAAGATATCTGAGTGATGTTCTCACATCGATAACCAATTGTAATGTATAATGTGTCATGCTAACTTCAACAACAAATCTTTCAGATATTTTTAGCTACCTTTAAAAAAGCATTTAAGTATTCAAAGGTTTCAAATCCTAGGGCTTCCCTTGGTATTCTTACGAGGCCTCAAGAATGCCAACGGATCTATCTCCTGTTTTGTGGAGACAGTTGACCAGACTATTGAATTATATTAAGATTATTGCCAAATGCAAAATGGAGTAAAATTTTATTGTGTCAAAATGTTGTATGCTTCCATGGAATTGTGAAGGTTTAAATTTTAGTTTACATGCTTTTAATGATTTAGCTCTAAAGTGGTATCTGGTTGTTAATTATGTATTCTTAGGATGCCTATATTACTGGGAAACTGAAATTTGCATTTTTAGATTGATAGAGGGATTTCATAGCGGTGATCAATGTTTTTCACTGAGTTTCTTGGTTCAAGATTATTGATTTAATATCATTTCACTTACAGATTTCTGGTGAACACTGCTACTAAGCTTGGTTGAGAATAATATTTTAAGTCTCCAAAAGTGTGTGTGTCTGTGTGTGTGTGCGCGCATACATGTGTGTCTTAACATTTTGTCTTTTGTAAAAGTTGTTTAAAATTGTTATCATGTGTTGCTGTTTGTTTATCTACAAGAACAGGTTGTCTCAGGACTATGGCAACCTGCAGCCACTCCCCAGAGCTTTCTGACAGAATTGTAAAAGTATCTGCATTATTTTAAACTGTTACTAAATCTAATTTACTTTGTCCAACAATATATGTTTTAAAATCAGAGGGGGGAATATGCTACCCCTGTGCGTGCACTAATTTGGTCTTATTCACCTTAAATTTTCTTCAGATTTTGCCTTCTAGTAAGCATCAGCTCTGTATTACTGGAGGCAGTTTGCAGGCCCAACGCAGATGTCTTTAGCTCAATGGAGGGACCTAGCCACTCACAAGTGTAGAGGTCCTGACCCCTTGCTAACTGTGGGAAGAGGATATGCTTATTTTCCCAGAAACCGAGCTGCAGCCTGTGTGGATGCCTACTTGTAAAGTCCTGGACTCCACTCACTGGAGGAAGTGCCTGCAATAAGACAGCTTCACGACCTCTTCCTGAAAGATCCATCACCATCAAGGAAATATTGGAGAAGAAGGACAGACCACTCCCAACACCAGGTGACATGGGAGATTCTAGGAGATTGGTGCATCAAGCACAACTGTCCCTGACATGATGTATTTGATAATACAACTGAATGATTGATACTGTGGAACACTAATAATCTATGGGAAAGGTTATGCTCTTACCCCTAGAATTTCCTGATAGATCTTCAAAACTGTGGTTTCCCTATGGCTCATCTGACCTTGGAAGTGCAGCAACTCCCTTCAACGCAACGCTGCCCCTGGAGAAGATGGAAGCCCCAGTAGAACTGCCTCTAAGAACTGAAAACTAAATTGGTTTAATATTCCTCTTGTTCCACTACAGGTCAGGAGTGCAGAGAAATTCTCCACCTTCTTAGGATGTTTGAGGAAGACTTTAAGTGTAAATTATTATTCATAGATAATAAATTCTTAACTGCCTTAGACATTAGAAAAGCCATATTAATTTGTGGTGGGATCCAAGGATGACTCTGACACCCTCTTAAAGGAGGTTGTGTGTACAGAGCAGGAAGGGATCTCAAGGCGGAGCAGGAGGATAAGAGGAGCTCTCTAGTCCCAGAGACCCCCGGAGGTCTCCCATGTGCTTTCACTACAGAAGCAGTGGATGCCTGCCTCATCAAGGAGGACCATATCCCGACTGCCAAGGGGATTACAAGGAAGGTGAGTGCCCTTGGAGGCCAAGAACTCTGAGGTCAGTCCTTTCCTAGTGAATTTCCCACACGGGATTGAAGCAGCCCAGTTCCCTCGTGATAGGGTCTGGTGACATCGGAACTTCAGCCAGGAGCCCCGGGTGGCACTCAGAGAGAAGTGGACTCAGAGGAGGAGCTTGCTCTAGTTCTGACCTAACTCCAACCTTGGCTCCCAGCCCTCTCTCACACCAACCATCAGGGTTGCTTGTGAGCCCCACAATTATTTTGGATAGAGACTAATAGGATGTGCAGTTAAATTCTTCCTCATTCACTAGGTTGTTGGAGATTTACCTGCTCACCTGTCTAACGCTTTTCTATGATTTGGTAGAATCACAAAACTGTTTTGATTACCCTAAATGCATAGAAATCTGTAAAATCTCACTTCTGAATTATATAGATGGAAAGGTTTAAATTGTAAATTGAGATTCTCCCCAAAACTTTCATCAACTGTTAATACTAACTGTATAGAAACTATGATGTTAAGTTTATACTCAGCTGTTACATATGATGGATGTTAACCGTTCACTGTTCCTGTGAGACTCTGATTTATGTTAGCTTGGGAGAAATTATAGCTGTTATTTTTCTACCTCCTACCAGGGACCCCAGATGCACTCCCTGGAGAATGCCTGGCTGCTGTGGCTCCCTCTCTCAGTCCCCTCTCAGCATGAAGAAGTCAGAGCGGTCGTCGCCCATATTCCTGACAGCAGCCAGGGTTCATTCCCCTGGGAAAAAGGATGTTAAGGAGCTAAATGGGATGATAGGCAGTTAGGGTGTGTGGTCCCTGGTGGAGTCATCTTTTTATGATATGTAATATTTCTCCCCATGCTTCTGCCCTTCCAAGGACATGTTCCCCCAACTACAATTCTCAGACATAATTTTATTAAACACAGAAGGGGGATTTGTAGGAGGACATTGTGTCCCTGGAAGGTCAGCAGCACAGGATTGCAGTTCATTGGGCAGTATTTGCATAAGAAACAACCAAATAGCTATCTCTTGCATACCACGGGTTGAGTAAACAACATGTAAATGAGAACACCTGGCAAAATGTAAAGACTAAAGGAATTCCAATCTAGAGTGCGATAACAGTTGATGGTTTTGTTTGTGAGCTCGATACTTCCTCCCCTACCCCATACAGACTTTCAGAGTATAAAGTCTGATGCCCCTAATAAACTTCGGCTTTTGACCATCAGTCAGGGTCCACGCGTGTTATTATCGGCTCCGTGCACCAAGTCCGTCGCTGCGGGACAGCGACACCAGCTGGCACTGTGCAGTTTTTTAAGCCACCGTTTGTGATGTAGGCATCCCCTGTGGAGCATCAGACCAAGAGCAGCCACTCGGCTACTGGTAGAGCTCATAGCTAGTGCATCTGGGGAGGCAGCAACAAACAAAGAAACAAACAAAAACGGTTCAAGTACTTGTGCCCCTGACACCCAAGTGGGAGACACAGATGGAACTCTGGCTCTTGGCTTTGGCTTGAGCCAAACTTAGCTGGTGTGGACATTTAGAAATTGAGTCAGAGCAGAAGGAAATGACTTTCTCTCTCTCTCTCTCTCTCTCTCTTCACCTATTTGTCTTGGCCTTTCTGACAGATAAGTATTTTTTCAACAATACAGCTTGAAAATTACTAGCATAGTGAAATATCTATAATCCTTATAGAATACTTAGAGCAAGGACAAAGAAGCAAAAGATAAGTATCTGCAACTACAGGTGATCATGTTAACTTCCAATGCTTAATTCAAACATAGTAGAACAAACAGGTCTGTACCTCAGAGAAACTCCGCCCTTTCTCTGTCACTGCCTTTCCGTACTGCCAGATTCTGTGTGACAGAACCTTTTGCAATGTTATCTCATATCCATAAAACTATCTACCCAATATCCAAAGAAAAACCAAAACAATCAGGCTTTTCATCATCATGATCTTCGGCCCCGCTATGTGGCCTTATCCCCCAGGCTGCAAGAACATAACCCATACGCACAGCAAAACCGAAATGTCAGCACAGGATTATAATGCTCTGCTTCCCCAGTCTTGCTAGGATACCATTAGAATTTGGTCAAAATCTGGGTATGTACAAGGTAATTTTAAAAGACCATAAAAACGAAATTAAAAAATAATTTTGGTACAAAAATTGTGAGACCCATGCATATTTTTGTCATAACAGTGCCTTTTCCATAAACTTTGTGAAATTTCCTATTGTCTTGAGCTGCCTCCATTTAATGTGGCAGGAAAGATTTTAAAACAACTATGACTTTTTGTCATCCATACGAACAAGCAGATTCCTTTGCTTTCTGTTAAAGTATCTGCTGGAGCAAGGACTGATACTGATGCTGACTTTCAGGCAACTCCAATTGGAGTCTTTCCTGTGGAAAGACTTCATCTGCTTCTGGCCTCTGCACCTCCAATTCTTCCCAACATAAAACTTAGATTCAGAAAGCAATCTAACACAACCGAGCTAGAAAGACATAACTATCACACATTCCCCCGGCAAAGTCTTATGATTGTTGAGTTGACATGTTGTCTATAGAGCACAGAAGTACTTCATTACTGCACAAAACCACATGCAGGCAAGCTGAAAACACCTGCTACAGTTTAAATGTGTTCTCCCAAAACTAGTGTGGGTGAGGTCTTCATTCTCAATTAGTGACTAGATCACAGTGGCCATTTCTCAAATGAATAGGATGAGGCCTTATAAAAGAAAGCCTAGACATGCTTTTTGCTCCTTTATTCACAGACAGACAGAATAAAAAAATACCACTGGGGGTCAGAAAATAGGATATCAGTGGCCTGAGCTTGGGCTAACCAGCATCCCAAACTATGAGGAACACGTTTCTATTGTTTATACTGAGTGTATACTGAGATTTAGCAGATCAAATGGAGCGGCAGGACCACAGCTAACATCAATGCCAAACAAAGCGCTAATCCTTCCTCATCCTTGGGGGAGCTGAAAATTATTTCCGTCACAGTAATAGCGATAACACCAACTCTCCAAAAAGGTTATTTTAGGACAAATGTATGTAGGTTTCTATAGAACCATTTGCAATTTATTAAACATAACCCCGAATCATTGGAAATTTTTCAGCAAGCAAAAAAGGACGCTCTGTCTAAGCAGACTTAGCAAACATTCCAAGGAAGAACCTAACAGTTCTGGTTCTGTATTTGGATACAATTGTTGTGGATTTTGTTCATAAGAATGCAGAGCATGGCTTACTGGTACAGACAGGGACTGCTGAGTGGCACATTTGAAAACAGAGTAAGCAACTGAATTGTCACATGTCGTAGCAATGCTAGATTTCACAATCCCTTAAGAATGTGCCCTTGCAATCCTCCTGAGCTTTGGATTCCAAGAAGAAAGAAAGAAATGGCTTCTAATTAGCCTGGGGTAGGGGTGTGGTAGATGCTGCCAGGCAGCCCTGATGTCAGAGTGAAATCCATGCTGTCTTGTTAATATTCAAGTTCTCTTTCCACATGGCAGACTGCTGCAGCCCCTTGCTGATTGCAGATTCTGGGTTTCCTTACAGTTGGAAAGGGGCTAGAGGTTATGCACATAAATCATGTATTGTTCTGGGTCAGGTGGCACCTTAGGAAATGTCAAAATGGACAATGAAAACAACGTAATATAATATTCACCCACATTGTTCATTTCATTGTATTTCAGTACTTTGTTGTGGTCCATCCAAAAATTCTATCTGAAACCTGTTTGAAAGACCACAGATGTTGTCAGAATTTTCACTAGCCCTACCTATATTTCTGTGACAATTTTTTTAAGGGTTTATTATTTGCAAGACAAAGAGGCTGAGCCTGGTGTGGTAACCTAATGGCCAAAGTGCTCACCTTGCATACTCCAGGATCCCATATAAACACTGGTTTGTGCCCCAGCTGCTTCACTTCCCTTCCAGCTCTCTGCTTGCACCCTGGGAAAGAAGTCAAGGTCAGCCCAAACCCTGGGAACCCTGCACCTGTGTGGCAGACCCGGAGGAAGTTCCTGGTTCCTGGTTTTGGATCAGTTTAGCTCCAGCCATTGCAGCCACTTGAGGAGTGAGCCAGCAGAGATCTTTGGCTCTCCTTCTTTCTGTAAATCTGACTTTCCAATAAAAATAAAGAAATCTTGAAGAAAAAAAAAAAGCAGCAGCACAGGAGAAATGCCTCTCCTCTCTAAGTGTCTCTATGTAAGAAGCCCTTTGGTGTATGACCCACGCAGTTTGTTTTCTAAAGTGATGATGAAGAACCAAGGCGTTTTCTGCCTTTTGTGATTCTGCCTTAATGGCTTGGCTGGGGGCTGTGTGAACCTCAGGCCTGATAGTCTACGTGACACCTGGCAGGTCACGTAGGCAGACCACTCCTCAGGAAGGAGGTACCTGGTACTTGATAAGATTCACTGCCCAATAGCTCATCGATTTGTACTTTTTGAAAGTTGCTTGTTTCAAACCCACCAATAGAAGCCTGCTAAATCATGACTGTATAATTAATAGCCTAAAATGTGTAAGAACTGGGGGGCTTGGGCTCTCAAGCTCTTCCCTCGCTCTTCTGGCTCGCGCTTCTTTTGTCCTCCTTGTGGATCCTTGCAGCCTCGGCTGCGGCTGCCCCTCCCCCGCCCAGCCATGCTGGGCTGGGGGAGGTCGCTGGGTTACCTAGGCTAACCTGAATAAACCACCTTTTTGCCTTAGCACCGACTTCAGACTTGATGATTATCTGGGGATTTCAAAAACCGGCACAACAATGACACCTTCCTATTGCTAGACTGTCAATCTGAGGATCAAGAGGCAAATCTGTCCACTATCTGATGTCCCCTGGAGCTGGGGCTAAGATGGCCTTCCCTGACAACAGTGAGACCTGAAGATACAACTGCTATCTCTGGTTAAATAAAAAGAGCAAAGGATTCTAGAGGAGCAAACATTTGTGTCTGTTACATTTAGATTATAAATTCAGAAAATGCCTGGTATGGAAATCACGGTTGAGTTTTAAAATGGTTTTCACCAAAGCGAATTTATTCATTAGTTCTCCTTTGCCCATGAGATTTTAAAATCCACATACAACATCATGTAAGATCAAGTTCCATCTTGGTGTGTTTAGTAAAAATATGTTGTAAGTTGCTGAAATCATCCCTTTTCTGTCATTTGATTTAAAAAAAAAAAAAAAAGTGCCCCCAACTTCTCAGTGAGGACGTAAAAAATTGGATAATTTCCTGAAACTCTCCTAGAATTCCCCAGGACAATCTTCTATTCTTATTTTCCTCCTACTTCTCTTGTTAACGGAGATCCAGTCTTCATTCACTGTCTCTGCATCTACTTATTGATTCCTTGTTAAAGAGTTCATGTGAAGTCCTCTTTTATTCCTGAAAGTTTCTCCCAATTTCAATGGCTCCAATGAACACAATTACAGGAATGCTTTTCCATTCACATCTCCACCTTGACTTCATGTCCAAATTAGGCGTAAATACTTGCACAGCCAGCTCGTGCTCTGGTTCAACGGTTCACGCCCAGCACCTGGTTCAGCATCATCTCATGATTTCTCTATTTCAGTTTGTGGCTCATCTGTCTCCAAGGCCTGAACCACAAAGTTATCTTAGGGGGCTTATTAACTTGCATCAGTTGGTATCCAGCCTTTATATATCTTTAATACTTGTTTCTGAGTCTTTGTATCATCGCTAGACTCCAAGACGACACCACCTCTTACTCAATTTCATCAGCCTCAGTGTTTCTCAGACCACACACCCAGTTCATGCTCTGATGAAACCATTCCAAGCAGATCTCCGGACAGCATTCCACTGACATCTGCCTAGTAATTCTGCGACTCACCAGCCCACTGGTATTTTCCACAAAATGTATCATGTTTCCTTTTTTATGCATTTGTATAAAGCTATTCCCTCAGCCTGGAATTTGGCTGCCTCAACTTCTGTGGGATGCTGTTCAAAATGCTGAAAATAAATGCATCCTGAAAACCAATGTATGGTAAGTGCCACAGTTCAGCAGCGCAATTGTGGAGTGATCCTGGAGTAATGCCTCAATCCTATGAGACTCAATAAGTCCTCTGTAGCTGCCACAAATGAGGCAGCGGTTAAGACTTCTTTTGCCTTTGGGATATCTATCATAGCTAACAGGAGTTCGAGTTTTAGATGAGATGAATACATAAGAGCCAGTGCAGAAGCTAACACGATCTATGTAATGGCAAGCCTCAAAGCACTATCCTCCTTAATGTCACAATATTCACAATGTGATTATGAGATGTCCTCCTGGGATCCCACTTACTCTCATCATGATCAACACTATGACTTCTCTCTTGGAATTAGCACACGTACTTAAAAACAGACCTGCTGAGGGTCACTGCCTCTTGGGATGTACATGTATTTCAGAACACACACACACACGGATACTTTTAAAAAAAATTCAGGAATATGAAATTAAAAGGAAACTTCATTTTTGGTGTACAATTTTCTGAAGCCTATGAGAAAAGTAAAATGTGTGAGATTCATCTGTGGCTCCAGCTCTCAACTCCACCTTCCTAATATTGCAGACCACAGAAGGTGTGTGGCTCAGGCAACCAAGTTCTTGCCACCTGTGGACAGACCTGGATAGACGGGGCTTTTATCCCTTGGTTTTAACCCGATCTAGTCCAGGACATCACAAGTATTTGGGAAGTTAACCAACAAGTGAGAACTCTGTCTGCCTCGCTTGTTGATTCTTCCTCTATCATAAAAATATAAAGAAATTGAAATCCACACACAGTTCTTTCGTAGTATACATTTTTCTTAAGATCCCCTTACATGCATTATTTTATTTTTTGTGTGTGCATCAATTTATCATTGGACTCCACTTTAAATGAAGTTTTTGTTAATTAGCACATAAAATAAGTGAAAATTATTGTTTTATGCTCACAAAGTTATGTCTCTTTACTGTAAAATTTTACTCTAAATTTATGTATTTTAAATATTCCGCATTAATGTGCAATGAAAAGGCATTACACAAACACTGAATAAGGATTTGCTCTTTATTTACACTGAAGTCACCTGGGTCTCCTCTCAAAGTCTCATTGAAGACATATTTACTATTTATTTGAAAGTCAAAGTTATGGAGCAAGAGGGAGAGACAAGGAGAATGAGAGAGAGATCTGAGAGATCTTCCCTCTGATGATTCATTTCCCAGGTGACTGCAGTGCCAGGCTGGGCAGGTGGATGTCAAAGCTTTACCCAGATTTCCCATGTGGGTGGCAAGGGTATAAATAGTGGGACCATCTTCTGCTGATTTTCCCAGGATATTAAAAGGGGGTAGATTGGAAGTAGATCAGCAAGAACATGAATCAGTGCCCAAATGGGATGCTGGCTCTGAAGGTGGTGATTTCATTTACTATGTCACAATGCTAGGCTCAAATGTTCCATTTGACTCCTTTACTCAACGAGATGATGAAAGTTCAGACATTGCTAAACATTTGTAAATGGCTAGGCACAACAGGAGTCATAGGCTTGCTCAGAATTCTTTACAGATTTCCCTTGTTACTGATAATACCTTATGAAGACTTTCCAACACCATAGCTTTCATTGTATGTTTGATATTATAACGCAAACCCTAAGAACTTATTGTTGCTTTTATTTATTTATTTGTTTATCTATTTTACAAAAATACAGACATTTCCCACACTCTGAAAAGTCTCATTTTTCCTTCCTTTTTTTATTTGGGAACATGGAAATAGCAAATTTAAATCTGACTTTGTTACTGATACCACTCAAAAAAGTTCTGGGCGACTATGACAGTACAAGTTAAGCCACCGTTTGCAATGCTGGCATCCTGCCTCAGTGAGCTAGTTCAAGTACAGGCTCCTTCTCTTTTGATCCAGCTCCTTGCTACTGTGCCTGCAGAGCAGCAGAAAATGCTTCAGTCTCTGAGAACCCTGACCCCAATGTAAGAGAGCAGGATGGAGGTCTATGTTCCCAGCTCGGGACTGGTTAGGACTGGTTAGGAATGGTTAGGACTGGTTAGGAATGGTTATTGCGGCCATTTGGGGAATGATTAGAAGAGGAAAGATCTTTCTTTCCCTCTCTACCTCTCTGTCACTTTGCCCTTTGAATAAATAAATTCACTCTTTTTAAAAAGGGTGCATTTCATTTTATTAAAAAAATAAATAAAACATAACATTCTAGGCACTGTCCGGGTAAGCCCTTTAATTCTATAGTTCAGTGTCCACAGCACCATACACTGCCGATTCTCTACACATTCCTGATATTTCCTTTCATAGCAAGTGCAATTAATCAGTGCTTTCCTCCTGAAATTCTGTGCCACCACATCTCCATCAGCAAATATAAGAGATCATCGCAGGCTGATGAAATGGACCATAGCGTCACAGTCAAGAGTGCAGGTTGGATGAGCTATTTCTCAATTTTCTCCTCTAAAAAAAAATAGGAGTAGCAATTATGCATCTTATTCAGAGCTGCTGTCATAATGAATTTGTTTAACACAGTAAAAGACTTCGAGTGGTGCCTGACAGTCAAGTGCTTTGTCAGCTATGAGTATTCTTATTGGCTGTACTATTATTACTACTAGAGCCCATTATTTCAATACGTGAGGATATATTATATGTTACACCTTGGATTTTCTTAAAGATTTATTATTATTATTTTTTATAATATTGGATACTCAGATATACAGAGAGGAGAGAGACAGGGAAGAAGATCTGTCCAGTGATTCACTCCCCAAGTAGCCGAAACAACATGAGCCAATCTGGAGCCAGGAGCCTCTTCCAAGTCTCCCGCACAGATGCAGTGTCCCAAGGCTTTGGGCCATCCTTGACTGCTTTTTCAAGCCACAAGCAGAGAGCTGGATGAGAAATGAGGCCACCTGGGCTAGAACCAGCACCTATATGGGATCCCAGGGTGTGCAAGGCAAAGACTTTAGCCACTAGGCTACTGTACCGGGCCCTATTCCTTGAATTTTTGAGAAACTTTAAGCTAACAAACTAACAAGGAACTCTATTTGGGATATATTAGCATTAATGCTTTTGCATGGTTTAATCACTACTTTAAGCTCAGATCCTTTAATTATCATCCTGATGCGAATTTTAAAGTACCTATCCCCGCACATACCTACACAATTAAAACATCCATTTTCACTGCAGAAAATATTTCGATAGAGTAAGATACAGCTAATTAGTGGAGCTAATTAGTCTGGGAGCTCCAGCAGAGTTGAACATTGTTCATGTTTCTGACTTGGTTCAGGTTTGCCCAATCAATGATCAAAGATGCCATAGATAAACTGAGATGAGGTTCTCGTCCGACTAAAGCCAATGACACAGCCACAGTCTCCTGTTGTGAGCTGAACATCCCAGCAAAAAACGATCAAAAATCCAAACAGTAACTCGGCCTGCTGGGTTGACATTTGGAAGAACAGCTATTTCCCTAACTTGAGGAAGTACACTCTGCTTTAGCTAGAAAAATTCTTGCCAATTATGCAAAGACATTTTGGAGTCAATGGTAGGTCATGAAAATAGAAGATGGCCTGTGAGAGTTAATAACCACTACAAATATATTAGTTATTTCCCAAACAATAAAGATAAGCCAATTGCTGTTTTATTATTTTCCTGTAAAAAATTGTTAGAAATCATTCATATTAAAAACACTATATGAAATGTTGAGCAAGTATTAGAATTCCTTGTACTCAGGCTCTTTCTAAAGGAGTAAAATTTTGATTTCTAAGAGAACTTTTATTCTAATGTACGGGAGTA
Organism: Ochotona curzoniae; assembly: GCF_017591425.1. Lineage (NCBI taxonomy): Eukaryota > Metazoa > Chordata > Mammalia > Lagomorpha > Ochotonidae > Ochotona > Ochotona curzoniae. The sequence goes on from NW_024465582.1 coordinate 28,612,229, forward strand.
GGTGGTAGGGCTGCTTTGAGGCCCAGTGGGTTAGTCATCTGAAATACCAGCATTCCAGATGAGCCCTAGTTAGAGGTCCACTTCTGATCTAGCTCCCTGCAAATGTGTCTTGAGCAACAATGGAAGGAGGCTGGGCTCCTGCATCCACATGAGAGGCCTGGATGGAGTTCTGGGCTCGTAACTTTGGCTTGGCCCAGCCTCAGCCCTAGCAGCCACAGGAGATCTTTATTCTCTTTCTTCCTCTCTTTCTTTTCTTCTCTATCAAATAAGTAAATAAATAAATGTATAAATAAAAATAAAGCACTTCAAATAGTTCAAGGAGACAATTAGTGAAAATTTTGAAATTCAAGCAAAGTTTTCTGTAAAATATATTTTCCTATAAAATTGTTGACTGCCCTGTTATTATATTTAAGATCTTCAAAGCATCTGAGTTGCTTAGTATCTCTGTAGCACCATCTGGGAGATAAGTTGTGCCTTAATTCCGGGAATCTCCCTTGACTGTGGAAGATCTGCAAGCAAAAAGGCAGGCTGTGGTCCACATAGAGGCAGGACCTCCCTTCTGCCAACCACAGCATGCTTCACCAGTGCTAAGACGTTTGCCAAGACCACACAGAAAAGAGATGGTAAGTTGAATTCATGTTTCGTTTTGCAACATGAAGCCATTCTCAACTCCAGCTTAAAGATGGGGAAAGTGAAGAGGGTCCCCCAAACCAAAAACCATGAGGGTTCACAGATAATTGCTACAGCAAACTATGAAGCATTTCGCTTATGAGTCCTTGGAGCCACTCCTTGAGGAAGGAATGAAAGGAAGAAGTTTACACCACCCACAACACAAAGGTTCAGTGAGGTCAATGAACCAAAAAGTAATAATCCAGTTCTGGATTTGGATAGTAACCTGCTATTACTCCCTTCATACTTTTGAGTGTTGGTGATAAAACTGTTTTTGTACATATGGTCTTAAAATTCCAACACCCAGTTAAATTTGCCATTCTAAGAAGCACTGTCATCAGTAATGCTTTTTTATATAATCTTTTGATTTCTCCTATGTATGTAGAACTATTGTTTCTAAGATCATTAGAGGAATTTCTCAACACAATGTAATTCAGGAAGTCCAAGATGCATCACAAATTAATCCTTCTAGGATGTAATTGCAACATACAGAAGATCAAAGGGTTTTGCATGATGTTTAAAATCCTCCCTAGCTCAAAAGCCATATGACTTTTTTTTTTTTTTTTGTCAAACTGCAGAAGAGAAACAGGCGGGTGCAACATAGTTTCTGCTGCTGATGCTTCAATGCCCCACAATTAACACTGAGCCTAACATATTTATTGATAACAGCCTTTGGAAATATGAAATGAAAATGTGCCACAGTGCATTGCATTTGAGTCTGCCAGTGTCTTAATTAAAATAAATAGCTATGGGGTTGGCACAGTAGTACAACAAGCTAATTCCTGTAGTGCCAGCAACCCATAAGGGTGCCGGTTTGTGTGCCAGCTGCTACACTTTTAACCCGGCTCTCTGTTTATGGCCTAGGAAAGCAGCAGAGGATGGCCCAAGTCCTTGGGACCCCGCATCCATGTGGGAGACCTAGAAGAGGCTCCTGACTGCCAGCTTTGGATCAGCTTAGCTTTGCCCATTTCAGCCATTCAGTGAATGAATCAGCAGTTGGAAGACCTGCTTTGTCTCTGTCTCCGCTTTCTATAACATCTGCCTTTCAAATAAATATTTTAAAATTTAGCTTTGCCCAGTTTTTTGCACACCTGCAAAATAAGTGCACTGACTGAAAAGATGTTCTTTGAATCACTTTTAACTCACCTTTCTTAGTTTTCCATTTTTTCAACATGGATACTGTTTCCTATACAGGTCTCTTAGTGTATCTCCAATCAGAACAGGTAAGTGGATATTCAGTACACATCTCTGTGCTTTTATAAATTCGTCAATGCTTTTGGGGTGGAACAGTAAATTGCCCACCTGTTTGCTTAAGATTGGGCAGAACTAAACTTATTTTCAACTTGATTTGCAAAAAAAAAAAAAAAACAAAAAAGAAAAAAATTCCATGTTTGTCAATATTTAACTTCTTTTAAGACTTGTCTCACTAAATAGAAATGAAACCAGGTTCCCAAGAGAGTTTAAGATCTTCTCTGATTCTGATGAGTTTTTTAAAATGCGGAACATTCTGAATTGTTTCCTAGAAGCAGCTTAACAGCTTTCCTAAAACGTCATTGTCCTAAGTAATGATTCTTCCAATGATTCTCTCTATAAGCACAGCCATTACTTTCTTTTTATTGTAAAAGAGCATACACTAATTGTTGCTTTGATGATTTTAATAAACTAAAATCCATGGAAACATAATATCTCATCTTCCAGGCTTCTTTTTTTTCCATATAATTTTTCTTTTCTTTTTTTGAAATTTTTTTATTTTATGATGCAGTTCCATAGGCTCTGGGATTTCCTCTCCCCCAAATGTTTACCCCACCCACTGATTTCCCCTATACTATTACACAAATATAATCCTCTATAAGTAGTCAAAAGTCCATCATTCTGCTATTTAACTGCATCCTGACATTGCACATATGGACAATGGCAGAGAGTCTTGTCAAGACCTAATTAACATTTTCATTGGGAGTCCAGCTTTGATTTGAAAGCAGAGCTGCATAGTGCATTGCATCTTCACATCTGGATATGACAGTCTCCATTACACAGCTACATTCACTTAAATGAAAAGCCATAAAGCACAACAAACAACCGGATTAAAGTTTCAAAAAATTACAGCCCCATGAAGTTAAGTAATACACTACTGAATGATGCTGAAGAAATGAAAAAGAAAATCATAAAAACCCTCTTATCTTCCAGGTTTCAATGTGAAACATTAGAACTGAACATGCCAATTCTGAAGCAGCCTCATTCTTGGGGAAGAATGATGCCATCTAGTGAACAGAGAGAAAATTATATCTGCACATTTCCCCTCTGGGCTGTGTGTTGCAATGACTTGTGTAACGTAATACATTGTTCTTAGCTTTTCCCCCCCCACTTTAGGTTGAGTTCTTTATTTAGTGGTACAATAATCCCTTTACTATAATGTACATTTTAAATGTGCTTTCTGAAAATTGAAAGTAAGCAAGGGAGGAAAGGAAGTCTCAAATTATTAGAATTCTAGCTGTGAAATGCATGGACTCTGTTCTCTTTGTATTCAAACAATATAAACAGAAGAATTGATGAGAATTGTACTGTACGATTATCATGTTTTTGCAGTGATCTTGAGAATCGTGTGTATTTATATGTATTTCTTTTTTAAATGAATGGAAGAGAAATACAGTGAAAATGGCTGCTTTCTCCATATGCCATTTTAGTCAGCACAAAATTCTGGGTCATAAAAATATTAACATGGTGTTATCACTCTGATAGAGTCATTTTCTATTTTCAACCCACTGATGATTTATTTCCAAAACAAATGCCTTCACATTTGGAGCAATTACCTCCAATGAGCCAATCTTTGGTTCATTAAGCATTAATAGAGATTTTGAAACATAACTCCAGATACTGCTTGGTAAAATCTATTTACTTAAAAGTGCTTTATTTTATTGACTTGAAGTGATCACCACTAGGATGCTACCTTCATCACTAAACATTTAAAAGTACACAGGAAGCATTTAGAAGAAATAAATGGTGTGCTAAAGATTGAAACATACCTTTGTGTGGACTCAAAATTATTCCTCACCATCAGGAAAAGGTATTTGATTCTATTTCTAGTTTAATTTTCATACTCTCCTGACACCGGAAGGATAAGATGGGTTTGCCTGTGTCCGGTCAGATGACCACGCAATCCCAGTAGATTTTGTTCAGTTTTCCATTTTGGAAAGTTCTACCAAAACAGGGACCACCTCTGGTCTATCGTTTCATCTTCACACAACACTTGCTCACCCAACTTACCCATCTACAAAACAATTTGTGGTGACTCAGGATAGTTCTAATAAACCAACAAACTAACTTCTCATAGTTGTCTTTGAGGTCGTTAGTGTGAATTTTCTATTATGTGAAAAATGTTTCCCCTTATCTTTGATGCCCTGCTCCTCTTCCATAAGAGGCACCTTGGCTTGTTTGAAATTTGCACAGCTGCCTCCTGAACACTTTAGAACCTGAGTAGACATGTCCAGATGGCCTTCTTCCCACGAGGTATTGCTCTGATGGGAAGGACATTATGGCTAATGAAACGCTTGATGAATTAGCCCAAAAGTGTAGGAATGAGAAACTCTTGTTTCATAGGTTTTCAAGGAGTAGCTTTAATATCCTCAATTCTGCATCAACTCAGTTTAATACTTTTGACTCAAAAATATCTACTTTAAATACTATACAGGGAATTTCCTTAATCATACTGGTATTGTCCAGTTACTTTTTTGTAGATTATACTATATGTCAATATCAACTGTACCTGCACTTGAACCAACTCAAATGAGGTATTTCACTATGAGCTATACTGTTTTTCACTGCATACTGAAATCCAAATACTTCAACTCCCAAATAAATACTCCCAAAATGTTTGTGAAATAAAATTCGAAAGAACAGATTTCTCTTCTAGCATTGCTGACATATGATTCAAGGAAGCAATTGTTCTATAGTCTATGGTAAACTTCTCAAGACACTAAACTTGAATTCCAGAGATTGTTAAGGGGCTGGGCCAGAAGCCAGGAGCTACTTTGGGTCTCATACATGGCAGTAGGAGCCCAAGCATTTAGGCTAACTTCTGCCACTCTTTTTCAGGCTATTAGCAAAGAACTGAATCAGAAGTGAAACAACAGGGACTCAAATTGGCCACATCTGGGATGGTGGCATGGCAGGTGGTGGCCTATTCATACGTGCCACAATATCAGCCCTTCTTTAAAGGTCACTAACCTTCAAATTTCTGTGAAGAAATCCACATCTATATATATATTTCATTCTGTGAAGAGACCCGCTTAGCAATTACATATATTAAATGTATATATATTTATAAAGTTATATGTATCATATATTATATTTATTGCATGAATGAATATATATATATATTCATTTATTTGAAATTAAGGGTAACAGAGAGAGAGAAAGAAAGGGAGAGAAAGACAGAGAGTTATCTTCCAACTGCTGGTTCATTGCACAAATGGCCACAATGGCCACACTGCTGAAGCCAGGAGTCCTGAGCCTCACGTAGGCCTCCATGTGCTTTCCTCTGTGCTTCTCTGAAGCCACTGGCAAGCAGCGATTGGAAGCACAGCAGTTGGGACTTGGATTGATCTGGAGGCTTCATGTGCTGCACCAAAACACTGGCCCAGGGAAATGTAATTTTTAAGAGATTACAGAGTAACCATAACAACTTCGAAAGTAGAGAGGGTTGGAAGTTGAGATCAGGTTTTATATTTACTAGCACAAGCATTCAGTTTTGCACCATAAACTAGAAGTCATGCATTCTGAATACTGAGACTGCAAACTGCATTTGTTTTTTTCCAAATAAGGGAAACACAACTATCAACTATAAGAGGTTTTAAATACTATTTTCATTGCACCTGAAGACTTTCCTCAAGTGTGAATTCACTGTTTTGTACTGTCTTTCATAAAGTCATTACTTCAGGTCCTTTTCATATATTTCAAAAAGCTAAAACCATGTTCATTATACTTTCATTTTTCATCAGCAGACATTTATTAATGTGTGTACATTAGTTTTAGAATGGTCTTATGCTTTATAACAGAAAGTAAACAGAGGAAGCATATTAAACTTGTGATAAACTAATAAATGTCCAAGGAGCTGTTAAAAGCTGATGTCTGTACAATTTTAAAATGGAAAACTAGAATTAAAAAAGCAATAAAAATGGCTAATGGGTTTTCTAATTTCAAGAGCATGGAACAAATTCATGTAAGTCTCAAACTACTCTATTTTAGAAGAACATTAGAAAAGTATGTAGAAAGCATGTATGTTAAAATACATATAATTTTATTGAATAAGAAAGCAGTAGAAAAGCAAATTCAACATTGTAAAAATTCTAAGAATGGGAGAGGGGAAAAACATAGAAAAGGAGAGCCGTATCTCCAAATATCTCAGATTTATAACTTACAAATGTTCATTAGGAGCCAGCACTGGTGTAATGAGTAAATCTACCACCTGCAGCACTGCCCTTCTTCATAGGAGTGGTTCCAGTGCTGGTTGCTTCATTTCTGATCCAGCCCCTGCATGGGAAAGCAGTAGAGGGTGGCCCAAGTACTTGGGTCCCTGTACTCACATGGGAAACTTAGAAGACGCTCCAGGCTCCTTGCTTCAGAAAAATACAGTTACAGCCTTTGCAGCCATTTGGGGAGTGATTCAGCAAATGGAAGATCTGTCTTCTGTCTCTCTTAAAGAATATTTTAAAATAGATATTCACATCTATTTATGCATACATATGTATGTGCTTAAACACACACACACATAGACAGAAAATCCTAGTTATCATTCTGCGATATATATACAGAAAGGTAAACACCAGGCAAAACACATCAAAATGCTTCTTCACCATGAAGCAGTCTTACTCCAATAATTTAATTGCTATGCCTTCTGTATTCCAGTATCCTAGTTCTCTGGTCTACCTAGACAACACAAGGCTTAGCATTTATCTAGTCCTTTCTAAGCAGAAGCTCCAAGCTTGTTTTGAATTCATTATCATGCTGACTCATATTATGCTAAGAGAAACAACTGCCAACTGAACCACTGGGACAAAGGATAAAGAAGATTCACAGAAAGTCCAATTTCACCAGCGAAGAAATGTTCTAAGATAATGGGAGTAGTGATATTTTTAAGAATGATAGATTACAAAGTTGAACTAGATTTGTCTTTCATGTGGTATTGACAAAAATGGTTCACAGAATGACAGCTCTATATGACTTCAAGATTTTCTGATCAAATTCCAAATGTAAACCAAAATACATGCTGACATTATTGCAATGGTGGTTAACAGAAGAGAACTAAACAGAAGAGTTTCTAACTTCTCCCTGAATCAACCAAGCAAGACAGAGACCCACAGAATGCCTCTGTTTATTATCTGTCTCCTCTGACACCTCTCAGAGGCTCCTTATCCAAGATGAGCCCACTCTTAAGTCCCTCATGCACTTAAACCAAATGGCTCACAGTATGGCACAAGCTAGCATATATTCTTGTATGTTCAAGCTTATCCCATGTGCTTAATGTTTAGTAAGATCTCATTTATCTGTGTATTTTCACATCCCACAAAACATGCTAAACATGCTGAATAAATCAAGAAATGGTCACATGACTGGTTACAACTGAAGTGTCTGCACGATAATGAGAACAAGGTACTGAAGAATTGGACAAATAACCCCCAGCTAGCCACAGCTATAGGCAACTGCCTAGGTTCCCTTATATCTAGGCAAGTGTTACACTCCTGGGAGGAAAGCAGCTAATTGCTGGTAGGCATTCGGGACCTGGTTAATGCTGAATTTGTGCTGACTATGCCAGTGTACCAGCATAGTTGCCTATTCTATTTTATTATTATTGTTTTTTAATATTGGGGCAAAGCAGGGAATTTTGGTCTGGAACATGCCACTCTGGCCCCCAGGTGGCAGTGTTGCAGACTGTCTGGGGAGGTTGGTCTGGGACATGAGAGTGGGAGCAGCGGATGACTTGTTGGACAGGGGAGGAATGACTTCTGGAGTCTTCTGTGGGTTGGACCTCTGCACTGGTAATTAGATAAGAGAGCTACAATCATCATTTAGAGGGGAGGGAAACAGGAGGGCATGTCTGGGTTAGGTCAAAGCACCCACCCACATGAGAGACCTGAGCTGGGCTAAGTAGCATCACTTGCTGCCCACTGGTGCTCACAAAAGCTGGAGCTGGGAGCATGCCTGAGCGGGCTAGGCTGCAGTACTGTCCATGAGTGTCAGAGCTGGTGGTGGGTCACGTCAGGCTGGACCTTAGCACCCACCAGAGTGTGAGAGAACCAGTTGGGGCTGATTCTGCAGGGGACTTGTGAGCTTGCCTCTGTGGGACTGCAGCATTGATCGATTTGTGCAAAGAGCTGAGGGTAATGATGGGCTGAGCAAGGTAGGACAGTGAGATTCATCTAAAACTTGCAGAAGCTGGGCCTGGGAGGAGGCTGAGCTGGGCCAGGCTGTAGCACCTTCTGGCACTTGTGAAGGTCAGGACTGAGAGCAGACCATTGTAAGCATGGCCATAATAGCCACCCATACAGACCTGCAAGTGGGCCTGTTAGAACTTGGAGAACTCCCCTGCTAGGCCACAGCTTACCCTGGGGAGCACAAAAGCCAGGGTTGTTGTGGTGGAAAAAGGGAGAGGAGGAGGCATACAGTAGCATCATTTCCTTCAAGAAGGTTCTTTATTTTCCTTTACATTTATTCAGCGACACATTAGTCATTCAATAGCATGTTATTTAACTCCATGGCGTTGTTAATTTGTTTTCTTCCTGTTGTTAATTTTGTATTGTGGCTTTTCATTTAAGGGGATGTACAGTAACTGTGAAATGGAAACTAACAGATCCAGATGTGAGGATACAATGTAGCAGACATCTCTACTTCCAGACTAAAGATGGACTCCCAAGGAAACTGTTTACTATATGACAATAGGATGATGGAGGCCTTGCCATTGTCCATGCCCACAATAATGGACATATGATAGTGTATGAAGAACTAGACTTTAGTAATGATGCAGGGGAACTCGGTGGGGGAGGGAACTTGGGGAGGGGGTAAAGAAAATCCCAGGGTCTATGGAACTGTATCATAAGATGATATAATAATAATAGTAAGAGGAGATTAAAAAACTGGTTGAGAGGAAGAATTTCTTTCATACCAACTGGAATAGAATTCATTTTTTAATACACTGATTATTTTTATTTGTAAAACAAAACAGTTCTCAGTTTATTTTTATTGGTTTTGACCACATCAGAAACATCAAGAAATTTGACTGTTATTGCTACCAACAGATCATCAGATACACCTGTACTTATCTTGCCTCCATAAACACTCCCTGGGATTTTGCTAACCATAATCCTGTAATATAATCCTGTGGCTCTTACTCCAGCAGAAATCCCAGCTTATTCTCACTTTACACAAAGAGCTAAATGTCAAACTGACAGCCATACTGCTTGTGTAATTAAGTTCCTGCAAAGTTGGGACAAGTGATATATGAGAAAGATAATCCATCAGCAACAAAAGTCATGCTGTTGGGTGCAATAAGCTCTTTCCCAGTATCATGTAACCAGACTTAACAATGATTTAAAGTCCTATAGAAATTCTTACACTACTGACAACTTGAATAGTGTGTATCGAGGCTAACCATATGGACATGCATATTGATACATGATGAATAGCATAAATTTAAGAAACTCACAGAAATGATAAACATCTTTTTACTATGCTATTTAGAATAATCCCACCAGACAGTCTTAGAATTGATTACAGGAACAACATTGTCTCTCTTGAAGACATACATATTATCAAGTTTCTATATTTACTACATCATCAGGGGAAATTCAAGTTTAATGTTAAATCCAACACAAAGTAGGCTGTTCTATTTGTGACTGCAATTTAGCTTTTTATGTCGTACACCTTTTAAAAATTAACATAGTATAATTTTGCAGCAATGAAAACTAAATGTATCCATAATTGACAACAGTGTTTTAATATTCAATTTTAATTATTCACTCTGATGGAGACGAAAGGTGCCAAGAACAACCAGATATGAAACGCCAGACACCTACACATGCATTTGGAATGGACTCGGAAAGAGAGACATCTGACAACAGTTGTACACCAACATGTGCCCTCTTGTTCCCAAACTATCCTTAAGTTTATATGAAGATAAAGTTCAGGACATACTCTGGACCAAGCTCATAGCTCTCTAGCCTAGGAAAACACACCAACCTATCCCAGTTTCAATACTGAATGCTGCTAGACCTTTACTGTTTTTGTTGAAATGGAATGATTGTGTTCAATTTTAAATATGAAAACATAAAGCACCACGCCTCATATTGCTTGATTCAGTTCTAGGTAAAAACAAACTTACAAGATAAAACAAATGAATTGAAGCTTATTTCTGGTACATGACACAATCTCATGGAGATGAATGACAGCAACCGTGAGAGAAAGCAGAGAAAGGACTTTGAATGCAGAATTAAATGCATAAAATAACAATAAAAAACACTTAAAACTATCAATAAGGCTTAAATTATTTTATTTTCCCATCAGAGGCATGGATTGGTAATTCTAATATCTTCTAAAGCTACTTTGGAAGGCTAAGCTTGCGTATAATACATTGTGAATAATGGCACTCAGGTTTATCATTGTTGGGGAAAGGAGGCACAGGAGAAAATGGAGCAGGATAGAATGAACAATGCCATCATGGCTTAGAATTGGAGTTATATCTTTGTGAAATCATGTTTTGTGTTAAGACAGATGTCTGAGCAGACACCTGGGTTAAGCTATCCTTATGGACGGGTGTACACATGCATGCACACACTTTAAAATACAAGTAGCTATATACACGTATTTTTCTGCCCAAGATCTGTTGGCTGAGAGCTTGTAGAAACAACTCACCAGGAACAATGAAAACAGCCATTATCCCAAATTTTGATTTCTAAATATCACTCTACCCAAAAGACCCAGGAATCCTTTGAAATTTAGCTGATTCCAAGGCTGGCACAGGGAGCAGACATTCTCAGGCATCCTGTGCTAAAACATAAGCAAGCACTGAGGAATGACTTATTGAGGGAACAATGAAAGCGATCCACAAGGAGCTCCTATTCTCCAAATCTGAGAGGGTAGGGCATGTAACTAAGTGATGATTTAAACAACAAAACCAAGACCTGGCACAATAGCACAACTAGCTCATCCTCTACCTTCAAGTGCCAGGGTTCATGTCCCAGCTGCTCCACTTCCCTTCCAGCTCCTTGCTTGTGGCTTGGGAAAATAGTCATGGATGGCTCAAAGTCTTAGGATCCTGCACCTGTGCGGGAGACCTGGAAGAAGATCCTGGCTCTTGGCTTCAGATCAGCTCAGCTCCAGCAGTGGAGCTTGGGGAATGAATCAGCGGATGGAAGATCATTCTCTCTGTCTCTCCTCTCTATAAATCCAACTTTCCAATAATAATAATATTTTTAAAAGGAAAAGCAACAAAATTAAAGAATCATAACCTGCTAAATAAAGAATTCAGAAGTGTACAGAAACAAACATGTAAGAATACCCTTCTACCATGGTAGAAGGCCCCAAACAAGAAATAGAAAGCTAATACAAGAAGCCTTCAAAAAGGTAATGAAAAGCTTATTAGGATAAAACCATGTATGAAATTCTATATTTTGGCAATAAATTTATTTTTCAGTTTTATTTTTTCTGTGACCTTTTAAAGATTTATTTATTTATTTATTTATTGCAAAGTCAGATATACAGACAGGAGGAGATGACAGAAAGCTCTTCCATCTGCTGGTTCATTCCCCAAGTGTCTGCAAAGACCAGAGCTGGACTGATCCAAAACCAGGTACCAGGAGTCTCTTTGAAGCCACCCACTCAGGTGCAGGGGCCCAAAGCTTTGGGCCATCCTCTATGCTTTCCCAGGTCACAAGCAAGAAGCTGGATGGGAAGTGAGGCTGCCAGGACAGGAACCAGCACTCACAGGCACACCATCACGGCACACTTTAGCCACCACGTTATCGTGCTGGGTCCAGTGAACATTTAAAAGTATCCTTATAAATGAAGAAGGAATGATGGAAATAGAGCAATGCCCTTGAGCAACTGTAATGGTTATAGTTGTGTGCTCCTCAGTGTGCCTGTGCTGGAAACTTCACTCCCACTGCACAATGTTCATGGATAGAACTTGAGAGACGATTAAGTCATGAGGGTCCTGCCTCTGTGGGGGAAATTAACATAATTATCATAGGGGAATATTCTTATAAAAAGATGATAGTTGAGTCTTTTGCTCCCCCTGTCTATTCCTCCACCCCTGCCTCTCTCTCTTGTTCCATGTGCCCTTCCCCTACCCCTCTCCTGTCCTTTGCTTCCTTCCACATTATGTAGCAGCAAGAAGACTTTCACCTAATGTAACCAACCAGTCTTGGACTGCTCAGCCTCTAGAACCATGAGTCCAGATCATTCTTTTCAGTAAAAATGACCCAGTCTCTGGTATTGTTATATCAGCATAAGACCAAACAACACAGCCAATCACATCACATTAATTGACTCAGGCAAGATTCTGAACACATTCTAAATCTGCCTTTTAAAGATTTGAGAAATCATAATATAAATGACCTCAAGTTAGCAGTGAAAGAAAAAACTACTTTTAATGACAGAGAGGACAAAATAGTATCTTTCTTGTGAAGAATACTGGCAGATAACACTTGAAGCAAATGAGCAGAGCTAAAACTCAATTACAGGACTACACAACATCATGTGTCTCAAGACCACAGCATCTGTGCCAAAAATGGAAGATTGAATTCTCATCTCTAGGGAACATAAAATGAACAAAATGAAGGATGGCTTACGTTACCACCTGAGTGTGTGTGCAGTTCCCTGCAATTCACAACTTGACACCTGATAACCAATGCGATGGTGTTTCCAGAGTGGTTAGTTTCTTTGTTCCTTGGTGCCATCATGCCTTTTAACATACTGATCAATCTTTCTTTCCCAAATGGCCATTCTCTGTGATTCCATTTCCTGGTACCTTATTGCTCTTATTTTGCTACTCAGGACTGTAATTAATATATTTTATACTCTCATGTCTCTTATTGCTGGTACCTGTTTTTTTAAAATTATTTTTTACTCCTATCACAAAGCTTTCAGTAACTTGCTTTCAACAATGGAACACAAAACTCAACAGATTCTAAAGGCAAACACAGACAACTATAAAATCACAGAAGTGAGCAATAACTTGAGTCACTGAGAGGTCATTTTCATGAAGGACATGATAACTGATCTGGGCCTGAAGAACGAGTAGCAGGTGCCTCGAAAGTTATGGTGGGAGAAGGAACATAACAGAGAGGAAGGAACATAACAGAGAGGAAGAAACAGCAAGAACCAAGACCTGGCGGCTTCAGTGCAAGACTATAGGAATGGACCACAGACCCCCAGTTATCACCGTTGCCTAAGTGCCCCAGCAGCTATATCTGGAATCCATTTTAACATTTAAGCTATGACAACAATATATATCCCATATCCTATACCACATAATGACTGAACACAGCCAGATGTGAAGGCAGATCCATTGCTGGGAACCGTGGTACACTGTTGGCTTATTCTGCCTTGAGGACTCCTAATGGTTTGTCTAATCCAATCTAGGATGTCTCCTCCTAATCTTCTCTCTTCTTCACTCACACTTCCATGTTAGTCTAAGAGTTTATTCTGCCAAATCTCCACCCCTATTTTCTGTTGTAGAATTACTTCCTAAACTCTTTATATTTCTCCTTCTGTTTTACTACATGCTTCTTGGAAGACTGAGATGAACACACTGAGTACAAAGTATGATGTGGATTAAACAATAGAATTTAAAGCCAGAGAAACAAGCTGAACTGTTATCTCGGAGGACAATTATTTCAATATTGTGCCTCAAGGAAGGACAGATCTTAACTTCGTAATAAAACATAACTGACAATATAGTTTTAAAGTTCATTAGTGGCAGAGATTTCTTAACTTCCTCTTGTGAATTGTTTTACAGCTTAATCATTTTTCACATCTGACAAGCTCATGTTAAATCTGTTTTGACTTATGATCATTTCCTGTAGTTCAGTATTCTACAGTGATAGATCCCAATCAACTATAGAAATACCAAACATAACTAGGCCAACTTTCACTCATCATAAGAATTTCCTCTAAATATTAGCACATGTGAACTAGCAAGATCACTTCTCAGAAGAAATTAGATCTGATTGGAATAATCGGAGATGGGTTACCTGTTCTTTGGGCATCAAAAATATTGTTCCTATTTATAAGTGGAAAAAAACCCATAGCTTTGTATATATTTACTTCACAGAGGTTTATGATTTGCAATGATTTTTTTTTAATTATCTGCTTTCTCATGACAAAAATCTCACTTCTCAATTCTTTAGGTTAAACATTATTTTATCAAACTTAAAAAGCAAGTGTATTTAGTTCCCAGCAAATATTTGAAGCAAAGATGGAAAGCATGTAGAAAACACTGATCTTGTTCCAGGTTTTTGTTTTAAAAGAGATAGTTATTTACCTGATCGGAACAAGTCCTTGTTCACACTCAGATTGTCCATAATTCCCAAAGCAACATGGAAATGACAAGCAGCAGGACTTACCCATCTGCAAAGAGCTTCAAAAACTGTGATGTACTTACCTAAAAGAGAAAGAGAGACAACATTAGCAACATTCAGAGGAAATCACATTCTAGAAGCATCTGTTCCCCTCAGTATTGCCAGACGCAATTTTAGGCCTTCAGCTTATGACACAACAGGCCAGATGTAAGCATCTCTCTCACTGTCCAAGTCTATCCTGGAAACAATTCATAGGTATTTGCTCAATACATGCTGAAAAAGATGCTACCAGTCAACTAGCCAAGCACCATAATTTAATAACAATAACAAACCAAGTGCATTATGCCATGTGCAATCTCTCATTTGCTCTTCAGAAAATGGAGGGGAGTACTGTTATCGTCTCTGTGATAAAGCTGAAATAAGTGAGACTTGCTGGAGTTGACTAATGCGCTTAATGTTACACACCTAAAATTTTTTATGGAGTGTCATTTGTTTCCACAAGTTGTCCCGTTCTAGAGCCCAATCTCACAATCTTTATGCTATTCCATCCATAACCCGATGGAAAAGATGCCAATAGTAAAATTCTGTGAAATACATATAAAACAAGTAAAACTTTTTAGAACTTATAAGGATGAATAATGTCGATCACAACTGCCCAATATTATTGGCTGAATGAGTCTAAAAATGCATATTTCTGCTTTCCATCTAGAATAGAAAGAGCAGGAAGCTGACATTCACAGTCAGAACCAAGCAACAGAACTTCAGTGTGTGATGCAGCTGTTTTAGCTGCTTGACTACTTCTACCTGCCTGCTCTGAAGACTAAATATTATTACGTGGTCCAGAAGAATCCACAAACACCATTCCAAAGCTCAAGTTTCTTCAAGGGATTATGAACTTGAAAAACAATATGATAAATTGTAAAATATGATACGCCATGGGCCTCAAATTCATCAATACATGGTCATCAAATATTCTCTAATATGGACATACTTTTTTCCCCCCCAAAATAACATCAAAACAGGCCATCTTCTAGACATGCAGCCTCTGTTTCCACATAATGAAACAGTGACGTGCTACACACAAATCCCTAAACCGTCGGCCAAAAAACTAAAACTTTAATGTATCACATGAACAATCTTTAGGCCTGTGATGTCCATTGCTCTTATTATTGTTTTACATTTGTAAAATACAATAGCTACAGATTATATATT
The DNA here is from genome assembly GCF_017591425.1 of Ochotona curzoniae. Lineage (NCBI taxonomy): Eukaryota > Metazoa > Chordata > Mammalia > Lagomorpha > Ochotonidae > Ochotona > Ochotona curzoniae. The sequence continues at coordinate 28,627,678 of NW_024465582.1, forward strand.
AAAGGTGGTTTTTAATGTTAACTAGACAGATTTATCAGGATTTAAGCATTTCCACTTGTTTCAAGCTCAAATTTGACTGACTTAAAAAGGAAATCACAAATATTTGCAAATTTTCATGAAGCAAATGGAAATTTTATTCTGGATTCACATTTTACCCTTACCAATAATTAGATTCAACAATTTCAAAATTTAATTAAGAAGGGGTTTTAAAAATACATTTGGTTCCATTTTGATTAAGACCCTGGAGAAGATCCAAGGAGCAAATTATTGGCACATAAGTTTGGTAAGACTTGATGGAATTTGTTGCATGAGCATGCTGAAAGAATTCTTTTTATTCATTTCCTCACAATGATAATACATTCTGGTTAACATTACATTTGCCAGAAAGGAGATAAAGAAAATGAGCCTACATAGCATTTCATTTCAATAATCCCAAAGTCCTCTAAGGATTAAGATTTCTACCAGTGCTCCACTGAATATCTGGATAGCTTCTAAGAGATAAGGGGTTATGAAAAGAAGATATCAAAGGTTGATGAGTTAAGGGTTGAAAGGAGTAAGGCCAACTCATGATGGTATCTGAATTTACATTCAAGGAGAAAAAGATTTCAAAGAATATTCATACCCATTCATGAGACTAAGGCAGAATTTATCCAACACTAAATCTGCTACACAGTTCTTTACACTTGCCTTATCTCCTTTCCAAATATCCTAGTCATTTAGTGGGATTTTGTTTGTCTTTCAATTGTATTATTTTGCTGGGTATCATCATATTTCATTGCCATAGCCCTGATAACCCAGTGTATTTTTTTCCCCCTAGAGTAGATACAGATCAGAAGAATTAAGCCCTGGATTGTCCTCCTTTGCAGGGAAGATGGTCAAAAAAATGTACAAGTGAGGTCAATATTCATGGTGTACTCTGTGTCAATGCCATACGCTGTGCACCAAGCCCTAGGTCTTACAAAGAATTTTAATTTAATCTTCTGGAGAAGGCAAGGCATTCATAGTTGAAACAACTACAAAACAATGAAAACAACTTATAATTAAATGTAAATTATACAGCGCAAACATCAAATGGTATAGGAATTAAAAGAAGTGCGGTTTCAGCTGATGTGTGGGATTATAGGAATCTGTTGTTACAGGGTGGAAAACCAGCAAGAAAGCTTTTGGACTCCAGATACGGAATATGCAACGATTCTTGCCAAAACAGTAAGCTCTGGATTAGCATTAGAACTACTGCAGATCGAAGCCAAGACTTGAGGGTGGGGAGAAGATGGTCATGGAGCCACAGTGACTTTTTTTTGAGAAGTGAGATCAAATAGTCTGTATTCATATGATCATTTCTTTCTACAACTTAGCTGTGAATGACCTGTAACAAGTAGCACACATTACCAGTTTATATGTCAAGCACTACTACCGCAAGTTCCACTGAGGGATGCTGTTATTCATTAACTACTCTTAAAAGAGCAGCTCTGTGTTGTAGAGGCTGTGATATTCACAGTTCAAACACATTACTTGTATGTAATGTGAACATTTACCCCACTCCCCCTTCCCCCAGTTACACCTATCTGAGTTATTTTGACTAATGTATAAATCCACACCAGCCACTTGGAAATCTATAAAATTTTGAATCTTCTATCATCATCTTTCCTTCAACATTCCCTAAATTGTTCAAATATCCATTTGGTATATACTTCCTGCTCATTATAGAAACCAGTCACCTATATTCCAATGACTTCTCCACACAATGATTTTTTTCTGAATAGGAGCAACTCAAGGATCATCTCTGCCAATGATTTCTCCACAGTCTTCAGTGTAACTCATTGACCCCTGATCTCTCAATCCTTTGGTCATCAAAGCACATTACAATTACTGCCTCAAGGCAAAAATAACTTTCATGATTATATCCCCAGTGTCACTGTGCATAACATATGGCAGGCATGAAACATGTTTGCTGGAATGATTAAGCTGCATCTTGAGTGACCTGACACACTGATCACTCAGGCCAAGATCTACTCTTATTTGTACCATATTGACTCCCTGTGTGATTCCTTCCTGACCTTAAGATCTGCTGAAATGATAATACACAGTGGGCACATATGCAAAACTGGTATGAATTCAATTTTATTTTGTTCAAATTGGATTTACATTTTTTGATCTGCTAAAGTCATTCAACTCAAAGTTTGGAAACACTGCCTCTATCACTTTTAATTTTGGTCTTTTAATGGGAAAATCATTTGTGTGTACATCACAGCAAATTAACTTTTGAAAACTTAGTACTTACAATGGGCTTGGTAGTTTAAATGCATCATGCATTTTATTCTCACAACAGATCAGGAATGTAGTTAAAATGAGAAATCAAAGGCTTAAGGTGAACCAGTTGGGACCATATGACCAGGAATTGTGGAGTCAGGATAAAAACCCAGGGCATTTGTTGAGATTCTGACTGTCTAACTGCTAGTTCTCACTTCACTTTTACCTAATGAAGGTGTACTATGATCAGGCACTTGTTCCAGGGAAATATTAATGACTCCTACATCTTAACACATGTGGGGTTTACATTCTAATGGAGATAGACAATAAGCAACAATGGTGTATGTACATCCATGTGTATGCATAGGTACAGCATATAGTGTAAAATAATCCCATGAGTGCTGTGGAAAACACTGAGTGGGGAAACACAGGGAGCAGGTGGTGGTAGTACAGAGGAATACACAGCAAAGACAAAGGTGATCCCTAGAGCAAGCACTTCGGAGCAATAGCTTGATCGTAGATACATTTATTAAATAAGAACTCAGTAAATTTTAAGGATACATGGGGATTATGCGATTGGGAAAAGTCCCTAAGATGTTGGTTTGTATCTTTTTATTTATTCTGTACTATTATATTTCAGATCATCTGGCATGTTGTGTCTCTGCTCCTATTTTTATAGGTTCTCTCACTGGGATATCTGTGCTGTGCGTATCTTTAAGTCTCATCATAGTAAGGAGAAGAGGGTCTGTCAGAACACTGGATTGAATGCTGAAGGAGTGAAAGTCTATGGAAAGAGTTAACTACTTGTGAATTTCAAAAGCAGAAAAATTAACGATCAATCCGTAGTTGACAGTCATCAGCAAGGAAATCCATAAAGCTACTCTGGAAAAGTAAATCCAGGGAAGAGCCTTTGCTGACGATGGCAATGCAACAGAGACAACATGTTTCAGGTTAGAAGGGAAACAGTTAATTTTTTCTATTCTTTATTTTCATCCTATTTGAACAGCAGAAGAGAGGACAGAAAGTAGGAGGAAGGTGAAGGGAAGGAGCAGGAGAGAATGAGAGAGGGGCAATGAGAAAAAGAAAGATGGAGAGAGAAGGTACAAAGGATGCGAGGGAGAGAGAAAAAAAGAGAAAGAATAAAAAATCTATCCATTGGTTCACTTCATTAATGCTGCAACTGAAGTAGCTGAATAAGAAAGTCTTCCTGGTTGGAAATAATTGTGGGAGAATCTAAGTTTCAAGCCATATTTATCAAACGATATGAATTCATTAGCATTTAATCTGAACCAACTATTCACCAGGCATTAGCAATATGTGGCTTTCCATTGTACAGTCCCTGAATTTATATGTTTGTGTTCTAAAAAGGAGCTATTCATTCAAGAAAAAAGTAATTATTATTAATTATCATATTGTTGAATGCTATAAAAGAGAATGCAAAGGGCCATAGGATTTAATCTTGCATGATAACCCTGAGTCCTAAAAGGCGCAGGGTACTCTCTATATTTTAAGTTATGTTTATTAATCCAATGAAATGCCAACAGGCATTACAATATCCTGTGATGGTAATATGGATGCCCAACAGGTAGGATCTCATTTACTCTTCATAACACACGTATCAGTAAGGTTTTATTACACTCATTTAACAGACAAGTAAATCGAGGTTCAGAGGGAGAAAATATCTGCCCTGAGATCGTCCTGGTGGTTAGCCAACATTCCAAACTAGACTTTTTGGGATGTTTTTTCCATAATATCAGTGAAATTTCAGGAAGCCTATTAATAAGACTTCAGATACTCTGGAAAGCAAGGATAACATATTTGCTGAAAAACAGCAGCCTCAGCTTGAATCTCAGTATTGACAAGTAAGGCAGACTGATCTGGGCTGCAACGGCCAATGAGAAACCCAGCTGAATTGTTCCTGTGAATTTAGATCTTGGTTTCTCACTAGAAGTAATAAACTTTGCTGTCTTCTCTCAATGATTTCATGCCATGGACAGACATGAAGGTCTAGAGACATCCATCTTAGTAAACACACATATTGTTCATATCCACGTTTCTACCAAGCCTACTCCAGTATGAATCCAGATTCATAAACCAATGAGTGGAGTCCAATATTTTAAATGTGCAAATTCACACATAAAAATCACATAAAGCATTCCACCCAGTGGGAGAGGCTCTTACATTTGTCTAAAGTCTTCTGAGAATTGGCGTTTGACCTGGGAATGGGAGTAGAGCAGTTAGAAGCTACTGGTTAGCTGATTGTGGTACATTAGGAGCACGTGTTGGAAGGAGGAAATGGCCTGCCCCTCTGAAGCAGAAGCAGACCATGGTAGCGATGTCACTTTTTTTTTTTTAAGATTTATTGATTTTAAAGGCAGATAGACACACATACACACACACACACACACACACACCCCACAAGGGAAAGAGAAAGGGAGGCAGAGTGGGAAAGAGACAGAGACAGAGATCTTCTATATGTTTGTTCACTTCCCAGATGGCTGAAATGACTAAAGCAACCTAGATCTGTCTGAAATCAGGAGTCAGGAGCTTCTCCCAGGTCTCCCACATAGGTGCAGGAGCCCAAGGAGTTAAGACATTTTCCACTGTTTTCCCAAGCCATTAGCAGTGAGATGGTTAGAAGTAGAATGGATGGGACTTGAATTGGTCCCAATATGGGGCATCAGTGCTACAGATGGAGGCTTAACCTACTATGCTACAGCACTGGCTGATGCTGCATTATTACACTACACAGATATTTGACACGCTGTGCTGTGTTAGACATCATTCGGCATGATCCCTTTGAAAGTATTGCCTGTATGAAGGGGCACGCACAATAAAAAGATATGAAGCACTGCATAAACTCATGCTCAAATCTACATACAGCCACACTCAGAGCTGACAGCTACCGTATCTGTAAAACTGATGCTTTACTACTTGCAAACACTGGGAAACGTGAGTGGCTGGTGTTATGGTACAGTGACTGAAGGCAATGCTGGCAGTGTGACTTCCCAGTGGAGTCCTACATACTCGGCTTGCTATCCACTTCCCTGCTACTATGCCAGCGAAGGCAGTGCACAATGCCCCATATGCTTGGGGTCTTGTCACTCTACCTGGAAGACTCAGAAGGAGTTCTTTGCTTCTGGCTTTGGCCTGGCCCATGACTGTTTAAACCATTTGGTGGAAAATCGTAGATCAAGATCTCTATCTCTTCTCTGTCACAGTGACTTTCACAGGCATACATTTTTAAAGAAGAGACAAAGGCACAATGAATATTACTGAAGACTCCCCTGCAAAGGAGCAAAACCCTTTGCTAACTTCAGAGTTCACAGAGGAAGACATTGAGAAAACGGGGGACACAGAATTCAAAACACTTGTTATAAAACTTGGTATTAACAATGAGAAGCATGTAAAGCAGGCATTCAAGAAATTTAAGGAATATGTCACACTGGAAATGAATCAAATGAAAGCTGATATATCAGAAGTGAAGAAAACAATGCAGCAAATTAAAATGGAGATTTTCCAAAATAGAATGAAGCAAGCAGAAGTATTCAAGAATTGAAAGACACTATTAAAAGGCCAGATATAAGAGTTATGGGAGTCCCAAAAGGTGCAGAAAGAGAAGTTGGATTTACAAATAGATATTCAGTATACTTTGTTCCTCTCAGTTACCACAGTTTTCACTGAGGTCAAGAAGAACAAAGGGCTTTCATGTGAATGGCTCTGACTATTTCAGTTCCCGAAGCACAAAGCATTAATCCACTCATTTCTCCTGTACCTCCATAACTGGCTAGATAGCAGGGGGAGATGTAAATCTCTCAGAAGTTTGTGAAGAAATCAAAGTTCATGGAGCACACAAAAAGAGGCATGTTAAGTTAATAAGTCACTCTTAAGATAGAGACAAGAGGTTTAAGAATTAGAAATGTATGTTAAGTAGCAATTGAACACATTCCAGATGGTAATAGGTTATAGCTTCACATCTGGTGGTTATCTTGAAAATTATAGTGGTCAATGTTGTGGCATAGCAGTTAAGACTGTCTATAATCCTGACATCATATAGTAAGGGACAATTAGAGTCATAGCTTCTCTATTTCCAATTCATCTCCCTGTTAATGTTCAAGGGAATACAGCATACATTGACCTGCGGACTTGAACACCCACAACTAATGCGAGAGACCAGGAAGGAGTTCCTGGCTCCCAGCTTCAGCCTGTCCCAATTCTGACCATCATGGCTACATGGGGAGTCAATCAGCCAATAAAAATTCTCTCTGTCTCTGCCATTCTGCCTGTCAAATAAATAATTTTTTAAAGAAATTTAAAAAGTCTTTTTTTAAGATTGATTTATTTGTTGGAAAGTCAGATATACAGAGATGAGGAGAGACAGAGAGGAAGATCTTCCATCTGATGATTCACTCCCCAAGTGAGCGCAACGGCCGAAGCTATGCCGATCCGAAGCCAGGATCCAGGGTCCCAAGGCTTTGGACCGTCCTCGACTGCTTTCCCAGGCCACAAGCAGGGAGCTCAATGGGAAGTGGAGCTGCCGGGATTAGAACCGGTGCCCATATGGGATCCTGGTGCGTTCAAGGCAAGGACTTTAGCTGTTAGGCCACGCCGCCGGGCCCTAGAAATTTAAAAAGTTAACACTTCACACATTTTCTTCCAAATCACATAGTAGAGAAGCAACAGAATCAGAACTTGTTGGATCCGAAACTCACTTTAAAAGTAAAACACTTCTTTTTTGGTGTAGGTTTCTGGGCTGTTACAAATGCGATCTAGTTACAAGCACTAAAAATGCAGGCTGTGCAGCCCGAATGCCTATTGAAACACACAAATCCGAGTGCTCAAGGGTGGTAGCTATGTGTGATCATGAAATGGCATTGGTGGTGGCATAAACCTAAACAGGGAAAGTCAAGAAAAACGTATTGATCAACATCAATGGAACCTTGGCTACAGCCTTTGCCATTTTCATTTTAAGCACTTAGGAATCACTAATACAGAACAAGAGATATGTTCCATCCATACCCCTTCTTTAGGCTGCAACAAAATGCAATGTATTATCTTTTAGTTTTCTTTTCAAAATCTTCCCATGACTACACAAATGCCAATTAAGCGTCAGTATATCCCTCATTTTAATCACCGTCTACTGGTTGGATCCAATTTAAACAGTCTACCTCCTGAGAGAATCTTAACAGCGTCTTCTGCACAGGAACTATACAGTATTGATCAGACTGCCTTTGCCAGGATCCCTTGAGCTTGGCCGATAGATTCAATCTAAATAGTTGGCTGAAATCCCAACAGTTGCTCTGCAGGGCTCCTGGATTACACATTTGAATACCCCGCACAAGAAAGCTACACAACTACTGCTGAATGCTACTGAGCTGCTAACTGGAAATATCTAAGAAAACTAATAGAAGGGAGAACGAAACACTCAGAAATTCAGGAAGGAGTAATTACTACCTCTAATGGTTCCGATTTACAGTGAAATTATCAATTAATTGCAAACAACTAACATGATGTTACAGTAGTTGCGTAACTGTAAAAATATTTTATGACATTATGTCACTCTACCAACATATCATCAAATTTGGGCAATCATAGATTTGACAGTTTTATCTTCATTCTGTAAATTATGTTAGAGTTGAAAAGAAACAACCTAGCAACTTTATGACTAATCCAAATGAAATAAAAATTAGCAGAGGTTAATTCAAAACTATCATCTCCTCCTGCTTAATTTTTATTATAAGCCAAAATTGCCATCAAGTCAATGCCATGGGTATATTTACGTACAAATACCCAATAAATAAAGACATATTTATAAATGTATTGCGCTTGAATACCTTCTTAAGCTCACTTACATATATACTTATAGTTTCCTCACCAGCAGGTCTGACAGGATTTCAAACCTCCTCAACTCACCCTATATCCTCCCAAACCTGACCTTCTTTTTGTTCATTATTTATCAGTTACTCAACAGGAACCAGCTCTTCTTGTGCAATCGCATCCATCCAGGACACTAAATCTACTCAACATTTATGGGAACAGTGGCCTTTTCTGGATTATAAGAGACACCAACCCCCCCAGCTTAACCCATGTAGATTTTTCCCTTAACCACAGTAGCCACTTTTTATATTCTCCCCTTGCCTCTTGAATGTTTATCTTTCATTCTACTCCAGGATATGACCTTGTCACAAACTGCTTAGAACACTTCCTTGTTTCAAGATCAACCTCAAGTTCATAGCATGTCACACAAGGTCCGAAGGAACTGGTCTTTATCTCGAGGTTTATAGCTTGTTGCTGACTTACTGAATCATCCTCCTGTCACACAAACTATGAAGTTCTTCTCACCTGAATACTGTTGTTTCTGCTATTTCTCTCTACAAAATTTTTTTTTTCCCTGCTTGTCCAACACTCATTATTAGCCATTGGTGAGGTCACGTCTTCACACTCCAGGCTATTTGGTGTCCCATTTCTTTGCACTCCCACAATATCCTGTGTACAGTGCACATTTTTCCTGATGATTCAATTACATCTCTTCCTCCCTTACCCTAGTTAAACTATTTCAATATGAACTTCTTACAAGAGAGGCTTCATTTACATGTACTGTCAGTATCTTTAGAAATTATATAGTAAGTACTGATGAAAGTTTCATTGAATGAGTGTCTTTCTCTAGAAAAAAAAGTCACCAATAATCACATGGAAGCAAGGTGGGGAGAATGCCACTTCTCACAAATGAAGATTAGAGGATAAGCCCTAGGACACCTGGCCTGGGAGCTTCACAACTCAGAATGTTAACTCTCAAATGGGGAGCTTTTACTGCTGAGTCTGAAAGGCAGAGACTCTAAGAAGAGCATTGCCAGGGAGAGGGGATGATGACCAGAAGGTTACAGAGGCTGTGAGTGCATGGTCAGTGTGAATGCTCAGTTTAGTTCTTTAAAGCTTTCGCAAAGAAGACAGACACCTGTGAGCTACTTATCCTTGGGATCTATGGGAGAAACATCTCAATCCTTGCACAACCTTGCATCCAGCTTCAAAGCCCAGAAAGAGATCACATGTAAGGTGCACATAGAGATGTGCAAGCACAAAGCAGCATAATGTTATAGGATGTGATCCTGGCAGAGTATCTTGGTAGAGGGAACCTGGTTCTCTAAGGGATATGAGGGTCATAATCAACAGAAAAAGGGAAAAAACCACAGAGTGACATCAGAGAGCAGGCAGTAGTTGCATTCATACATGAATAGCATCCTCTTCTAGAAATAATTTTTGATTTAATATGTTATTAATTATATTCTACTTTTAAAAACTTGTCATGGTTGGGCAGGCATTGTGGTGCACTAGTTAAGCCACAACTTCAGACACCAGTATCACCTATCAGAATGCCAGTTTGAGTCCTGGCTGCTCCATTTCCGTTTCCAGTTCCTGCTAAGGAATCTTTCAAATGATTAAATCTTTCAAAATAATTGCCATGGTAGTAAAGGAAAATCAATAAGTTAAAATGTTTTCAGTCAATATACAGCAAATCAGTATTCTAATCTAAACTGCACTACTTGGTGGCCAAACAAAGATGGAACATAGTCTCTTCTACAATTTAGAACCGCTCATAGCTATCCTTATTGAAGTACCAAGTGGAAATGTCATCTGGGTCCTCAGTGGAAACACTGAACATCCAAACTATGGCTTTCCCATAGTGCTTTGTGAACGTGGTACATACAAGGCTAGGAAGCCTTTCTGGGAAAACAACTTTGGAATAAATACCCAAAAGTTTCCTGCTCATGAGCAGAGATACATATGGACACATTCTTCACTACAAGAGACAAAGAACTGTCTATGTCACATGACATTTTGCATCATCCATTGGCATATCTCACTTCAGCCTTGCGATACAATAACCAATAAAAGAAACATGCCTTATTTTTTTTCAAGTTTTTATTTTTCATATCCTTGATGATTTTCAGACAATAATTAACACATAGTAACACCTTCTTTGGAGGAAATATCATACACTCCAAATAACTCTCACCCAAAAAAACACATGATACACATAGGCTTATAAAGCACTGTAGGTTGATGACCATTCAAACAGGCACCATGTGGCTTGGACTTGAGAAGACATTTTCCCTTTACATGCTGAAGGGGGATCTGACGGTGGTGTTTCTTTGTCCCCAGCCGACTTCTCAATGAAATGTTTTCACTTTGCACCCTTTGGGTTCAGTTGTTTAGCCGGTTACAATTAGTTAGATTAGTAACTGGTTGAACAACTGTAACCAAAGAGTACAGATTGCCTTGTTGAGGTGTGCAAGTGAGTGATCTGCTAGCGGCGCTCAGCAGGGTTCTGTGTATCCTCTTCTAAGTCTGCCTGAGTGACTTAGAGCGAGACATGCACATTGAAGAGAAAGTCATCATACACCAATTTAATGTCTCATAGTCTCCTTTCACTATGAGAAGGACTTGGGGTGCCAGGGAAACATCAGTTACATATCCCTGACACCAGATGAGGGCTATCAGGGGAAGAGAAAGAGGGGAGGAGAAGAACAGAAAGAAAACAGGGAAAGGAGGAAGAGAGAGAGGCTGTATTACATAACAGGAAATTTAACACATGGCCTCTGGCTAGGAAAATTTGCAGGATGAACAGCATTTTCAGGAATGCAAAGGAGGTACACTCACCATTTAGAAATTTCCCATTACAATGAACATTCAATCATCATTAACATTATAGGACAAGGAGGTGGGATTCCACCCTCATTTAGTTCAACCCACACAATGGTGGAGGTGATAGAAGCCTATTATCAAGTCTGACTTCACTGTACAAACAAGAAAATGCAAAAGCCAGACTTCAATTAACTGAAAGAGGAGATTCTCATTTCTCCAGGGCCTAACCATTCCCTGATATTAATTTGAATACTTTGGAAAACACAATCTTTAAAACACCAATTGTTCATGAATTCTAATTAGTGGAACATGTTTAATGGGATGCTGGCTGCAGTAATGACTCCATTTCCGTAATCATCTAATATTTCTGCTGTGGACAGACTTTCACATCAGGGTAAATCTTGCTCATTTTAACATCTGTATTTTGAGGACTGTTCTTCAATTTTCCAGCACTGACTAGCAATTTGAAAAGCTGCCAGCACTATGCTTGAAGCTGCATTAAGAACTGCAGGAGACACAGTTGGTGTTTCTACTCTCAGAGAATCCACTCAATTTATTGATTTGTTCAAACTCATAAATTCAATGAGATTAACTGATGAATGTTTACTGCTGCTCAAGAAAGTGATTTTTAAAATACATTTTAACATAGATCATCAATGAACATATTCTGCAAGACGATGTCATGAATGGCATCAACTGGGAGAGCCAACTCTGGATTTAATTGATGTCTTTCACATTTTAAAGTGACAGTGTAGATATAAAAGGATAACAATCCGACCTAGATGTAAGATGGAACAAATGACACAAGGATATTTCAACATATTTTGTTGAGGACATGTGTGTCTTTCAATGATATTTATTTCAGTTTTCTAAAACTGTAGAACTGAATATTCCAACTCCAAATATTGGAACTGTTTAAAATCAGACTTCCCTTATTTATAAAGGCAGTTTTCACAAGACAACTATCAAGAATAAACACCAAAAGAAAACTTTTCCATTTCTAGCAATTTGCCAGAGTAAACTGACTGTATATTGAACACAGCTGTTTCTGAGAGAGATTTTTTTCATGGGGGGGGGGGATTTAATATTGACTGTGCTCTTGTGGCCTGAATATAGTAAATGAAAGATTGTTCTGGGCTTGATAAGAAGAGAGGCCAGGAACAATTGCTCCCACGGGTGTTTCCCTTCCTTAATAACCAAACTGTTGTGTGGAGCCTTTGCAGAAAGAGTCCATCATTTGTCATGTCAATTACACACAAACAGAATGTTCTGGGGCTTTTCTTGTCACCTTCCTCAGACACAGCCCCAGCAGGCAGGCAGGCAGTTCTAAAGGTAAATCTGAAAATAAGAAAGCGAGCCTCAGATGTAAACACAGGAAAGAACCTCTTTTTCCCTCCACTTGTCACTTCGCATCAACTACTCAAAGCTGTTTTTTACTGAACTGAATTCTTCAAAAATCATAAACCATCAGCTTCCTTCAGGTTATAGGACATATACTTTCTTGTACACTGGGTTTTTCTGTTTGTTTGTTTAATAACATGAATAGAATGAAAGGCCTTTAGTTTCTTAATAAATTGAAAAAGATTTATCTTGCTAATTTTCCTAAGAGCACAGTTCGATTATGAGCATTCAGAGCAATTTCATCAGGTGTTAAACTTTGTGGCAGGCATCATCCATGGCCTAAACACATTTTGGTGCTTATTCTTCCCAACAGTTTGATGAGACAATGCTTGGCCAGTGATTACTTTTTGCTTGGAAACCCCCTGGGGACTCAGCACAATGTTTAAAGCATTCTGTAGTTACTTGATAAAGACTAAATCCTAGCTTCAAGAATTTTGACCAGTTACCAAATGAAAACAATAGAGACTCAATTATATAGATTTCTCCATCTTGAGATCTCTATCTGAACTTTCCATGCTCTTCTAAAGTTATTTGAAGTTTTTAAAAGTGCAGAAATGAGACACAAATCCTGGCATTCCCGAACAAACTGACGCCAGAAGGCTAGCCAGGTTCCATTCACTTGGTTATGAATAACTCTTTTTATTGAAGATAATCCCTTTACAAAAGCTCTTTTCTGTGCCTTTTCCTGCAGCTTCCCTCAGAGACAGAGAAAGGTGTGGCCACAGTGGATTTCAGGGTCATGGGTCCCCAGTGGCTTGGGAACTTTGGCTCAGGAAGTGACTGAGTCAGGGATGAGGGCCAATGAACATTCTTTCTGCCTCTAGCTAGAGGCTAACCTGGCACAGGCACGCTTTCTTGAGCAGCACTAGAGATATGAAGTGCCAGACGCTGGGGTATTACAACAGCAGTGATTCAGCGCTATAGGTTGGGAGGGGAAACCCAACATCTGGCACTCAGGTTACACCGCTGTCAGGAGAACAAGAAATGCTTCTCTTCCAGGCAAGAAGCAGAATACAGGACTGCCCAACCAAGGCTCCTCCCTTGATGGGCTTTACAGAGATTTCAGGGGTGTGGCTACTGTGCTAATGGAGGATGCTCAATGGTTTAGGGAAAATTAATCCTGGATTCCATAATTTATTTAGGGGGCATAGCCTACATGAAAAATTTTCAGTATGGTAGAGGTAGTTGTAGGATAGGAAGAACAAAAAATTGCTAGGAAAAAATGCATTTTGTAGCTCTCTCTACTTATATACACACATTCGGCAAAATAATGTCTGATAAATATTACAGAGCATGTTTCCAAAACTTTAAGAGTAATCATATGAATGATACATATTTATCTTTAATAGGAATAATAAAACTGCTTCAATCATAGTGAGAAACTTAAATGAAACCAGTAATATAAACATGCCATCCAGTAGGTTTTACAGTTGAACATCAGAAAGACAGTAGAAATTGAACACATGTAGTTGCCCCTCCACAGCTTTGGTAGAGTGTTCTTTCTATAATCCTTAACAAAATTGCTTTTGTTATGATTGAAACGGTCATGGTTTTTAAACATTATTGATTGCAGGAGAGACAGAGTGAACTCCCCCATCTACTGTTTCTTTCCCCCAAACACTCACACAGGGCAATGGCAGGACCTGTGAACTCAATCCAGGTAAAACATGCGGATGGCTTGACCCATCATCACTGTACCCTAGGATCTACACTGGTAGGAACTTAGAACCAGGAATGGCTGTGGGTAGCAAATCCCAGGCACTTCGAAATGGGATGCAGGTGTCTGAATCACTGTTTAGTTGCTAGAACAAACATATGCCCTAAATTGCAATTTTGTAAATCAGCACATAACCTTAGTTATGTACATGAATGAGGTAGAACTAACCAGATAATGGGTTATTGATGTATATTCAGCTTAAAGGCATTATTTATGAATTCTTTAATTCAACAGATTGACTATTCTTTTAAGCATCAGGGGAAATGAAAAAAAGGAGAAAATAAAGGCCTTTCCTTTCTGGAGCTCCCTGTCTGTGAGAACTCATCCACACTAAACAGTCACTTGTAGATGTTGCTGTAGTTGCCAGGCTGGCAAACTCCAGCACGCAGGCCAGATCAGGCTGAAGGCTGTGTATGAAATGGCAGTGTATCGGAACACGGCTACACCAATCAATCCATGTGTACACTGCTTATGGTCATTTCCACACTCAGAGAGCAGATGGAAGGAATGGCACCAAATGCCCATGATGCTCCAGAACCCAAAATACTTACTAATTTGGCCTTGTTAATGTTTGCCAACTTATTGTGTCAAGAATAATTTTCTAATTTATTAATTAATAATTGTTAGACAATCTTTCAAAAATGAGAGTGGTTATAACACAGCCTACATGAAAAATATAAAATGCTGGGCATTTTACCAACATGAACTTCTATACCAATTATGATATACATATATATATGTGTGTATATATATGTTATAGAATTAAAGAACAAAACTGCTTCACATTTGCAAGGTCTTGACAAAGTTCACAGAGATGTATATTACCAAAGAATTACATGTGAGTTTCAAATATTTTGGTAACAAAATCATCTCATTTAAAAAATCTAATTTCCATTAACTTACAAAGTACTCTTCTACATATAGATAGTATAAAACAATTCATATGTGGAAATAGTAAACAAAATCATCTCTTGCTTACACGAAGAAAAATAGGTTTCCCCAAAAAAGTTTTTTATATGCAGACTACTTCAAGAAACTTAACATTTGATAGAATCTTCCTTAGGAAGCTAGGACTATTTCATTTTTGTGCAATTGGGAATTTTTGTAATTTTTTTACATAGCCTAAACACGTACCACAGTATTACATAGAAATAGGACAGTGCGTCTGTGTAACATACATTACACGTGTGAGAGACAAACAGTTTTATTCCTCATCTTAAGGGCATTTTTTGATATCAGCAGCACCTTTACCTGCAGTCAATACCACAAAAGGCAGTTATTTCTAAGAGTATAAACTATTGTTATTTTGAACTCCACTAAAAGATCTGTTATGCCACATAATGGATGCTAGAATTAATTTCATACATTATTTAATACATATTCAAGGAATACTAAATAATTTAGAAATTATACCCTGATGATTAATGGACAGGAATAGAACTTAAATGGTCTCTTAAGCCTGGGGCTACAATTAGGTCTTGGGTCCTGCCACTTGAAGGGAAATCTATCCACTGAGAGACAAGAGAGGGAGCTATTTCTGTTGCCAAAGAACCCCTCACATCTGCCCAGAATGGATCTAGGACGGGAAACACTTTGAACAACGTCTAAAGGACCTAGTGTTGAAAGTCTGTTGGATCCTCCCTAACTTCTATGTGAGAACAGTGAAAGGTTTCGTCATTGCCTCTGACATGAGGGACAGCCTGTGCAACAGGATCTTTGTTGTCTCCTCTTCTGATGTCAGCCAGGATGGTTGCCCCCAAAGTATCTCATAACGTGGATGCCCAGTGAGCTTTCCTAATTCACAGTGACTGACTTAGAGAGACATGATTAGCCCTGTTGGAAGGGGCATTAGCTAAGCCTCAGCCAATGTTTCTCTTCTCCTGCGGACATAACAGTCATTCTTAGTAAAGTCAATATCAAAACTCCTTCACGTCTCTCCATTTTTTAAATCAAGAATGCCACCATCTCTTGTCCACATGCACTTGTCATAAGATGAATGCTAATTCTCACTTGTTATGGTGTCCGTTTTCTGGTAGAAGCATAACATATTAGATCCCAAATGTAGCTTCAAGAGCATTTCATCTGCTTATTCTATGCCTCATGAGGAAATGATTTTTCATAGAAGTAAACCAGTTTGCCTGAGATGAGTGAGCCACAATTAGAACCCTGTATTCTAAATAGTTCCTGTGCAGATCCACTAAGGAAAGTCTGAATTGAGGAAACAAACAAAAAAAAATGTACATTTCAGTCAAGTACAAATTCCCTGGAGATGCCACTGTGTAATAGGAAATCTCCATTCCTCGTGAGAACAGCACCTCCTTAGCTGTCACACACTCTTACATTATTTCATCGCTGAGAGCCTAAGGCTGGTTCCAGGTGGTTTTAGTAAACTAAAGATTTCTGGAAAAAAAAAAATCTAACCTTTGGAGAGGGATTCAAGGACATGAAGAATGAAGAGTGCTGGTAGTGCCAGTAGTTTGCTATCCTACTGAGACCGTTTCCAGGTAGCAACAGACACAGCAGGGAGTACAAGAAATTGAACTTGCCAAGGTAAGCTGCTCTTCAGGCGTGCACTTGGGTTCTGAGAGCTCTTACTGAAAAACCTGAAGCAGTTGCTCTGGGGCAGTGTGCAGCAAAGAAGCTCAAGGTGCTTTGCATAAATCCTGCCACATTGTCCATCCTACTCTAGGCAAAAGGAGGACACAGGAGAGCCCAACTCAAAGGCAGCAGCTAGAGGAGAAGGCTGAGTGATATGCAAGACACAACATGAGTTTTTTTCAAAAACAAAGCGGTAATAGACATGAACATAAGGAAGCTACAAATCCCAATCCTCAATCACTTTAGACAGAGCTCTGCTGAGCCCATCTAAATGGAATGTGGTTCCAGGAGTCTCCCCTTGTACATAGCAGGCTTACTGGTTCCCTTCTGTGGTCTCAGTGTGACATTGAGCACTTTGGTGAGCATTAGGGAAAGACAAGATATGCTATTTTGCCTTGAGAGTTTCTGATTCCGGGTGGGGCAGGGTAAACATACGCATGGGGAAACGTCACCAGTGTATAAACAATTATACAAGGAAGCAGAGCTAGGCTGGCCTGGTACCAGAGAAACAGGAAACATTCGAGTTGGGACCTGGAGTCAGAGATGAGGCAGGAGGGAATGGAAGAAGCCAACTTTTTAACTCTTTTGTACGTGAGGGTTCTAGTTTAGCTGAAAAGTACAGGAAATGCTTCTAGTTACTATGGGACTCAGGGAAGTTTAAAACCCTTCCTTCAAAGGGTGAAGAACTTTGGCAAGGCAGGTAAGATGCTCACACTGAGGATCAGAGCGCCTGGGTCATGTACCACCTCCTATCCTTCCCAACCAGCTTCCTGCTAACCCACAGGCTGCAAGGCAGTAGATCAAGGCCACCCATGTAAGAGACACAGCTCCAAGCTCCTGCCTTCAGCCTGGTCCAGTTCTAGCTGTCATGGACATTTGGGGAGTGAATTAGTAGAGAGAACATTTCTCTATCTGCCTTCCAAATTAGATGAAAATAAATTTTAAGAAGAAACAGCAAGAGTTTCTGTAGAAAATGATTATGTAGAAAATGAACTCTAGCCACAACAAAATGTTAGGATTCATGTGTACAATAGAGCTCCAGTGGTCTGTACATCAGTAATTCAAGAAGAATGTCTGTCTTCACAAAGAGAAGTCTCATTTGTAAGAGTTATACGTGTTCTCTGGCCCAGAGCAATAACCTACTGGCTAAATCTATGCCTTTCAATTGCTGGGATCCCATGTGGGCCCCAGTCTGTGTCCTGGCTACCCCACTTCTCATCCAGCTCCTTGTTTGTGGCCTGGGAAAGCAGCAGAACATGGGCCAAAGCCTTGGGACCCTGCACCTGTGTGGGAAACTCAGAAAAAGTTATTGGCTCCTGGCTTTGGGTCAGCTCAGCTCTGGCCACTGTGGCCACTTGGGGAGTGAACCAGTGGGTGGGTCTTTCTGCGTTGCTTTCTGTCTGTGAATCTGACTTTCCAATAAAAATAAATAAATCTTTGTTTTTTTTTTTTTACGAGTTATACTTGTTCTCATAAGAGGGAGGAAGGATAAACCTAATCTAGAATAATGAAAGTTAATATTTCACTTTACAGCAATATTAAAATTGAAGTAATAAGAGTGAGTCTGCTGTTATAATTCACAGCTTCTCAGGCTATTATTGTTAATCTCTACCAAAACATATCCATAATCGCTTCTGAGAGGAAAAATGCTCTACTTACGTGGGTCTAATACTCTTTTGGCGATGAAGAAACATTCTCACCAATGTGCCTATTTTGATATTTAAAAGTCATATGTTCTATTTTCAATTATGTTATAAAGTGTTGGTTAACCAACAGCTACCACCCGTGGAGCACAGAGTACTCCAGGCATATGGTGGGAATTGACATGACATTTAATAGACACTAATTTCAGCCTAGAGTGGGATCATAACTCTATGCAAAGATTACAAGGAAACAGGTGGATAAACGGGAAGTAATTGCTTGTACTCAGAACTGACATGGAGCAGGGAATCCAAACCAGAGTGTATGACCCCACTTCACCTGTCAGACAGCTGTCCTGTGTCTCCTCTATGAACCACAGATGAAAAATCTCAACTTGGCTCTGCTACGAGAACTTTTGGAGTTAATGTGAAAAGGGAACATGCTTACCAGGCTGGGTAATAATCAGAAAAAAGCTTGACTTTTCTGAAGCTCAACAGCCTCATCTGAATTGTGGAAAACATCACTAATACTTTCCAATACAAGGTACTCATAAGAATGTCCGGTTACGCCCTTCTTGTATTTTCTATGTGTTAACAGTTGACAAAAAATAGTTCAGTGTGTTAAAGAAGTTAGCAAGCTACACTGTGCATTACATTGGCTCCTCTATTATTGTTCCAGCAAGGTTTACATCTTCACGGAATTCTCATAACTACGTTTGGAAAGTTTCTGTCTTCAAATAAGAAATGTTTGCTGATAAAAAAAATCTATTCTGTCCCAGGAATTCTCATAATTGCCCTCAATATCACTGGTCAAATCTCATTTCCCTGCAGCATTTTTATGTTCTTTTACAGATAAAATAACTAATAGGTCCATTCATGTATTCAGCCAGGCTTTAATCCTCCTCCTCTGTTGCATAATCTCTCAACGCTTTCATCATTCTTTCCTCTGCTCTCTCCACTCCCTACAAATTGTTTGCATTTTTTTTTCCTACTAGAATTGAGCTCCTGTGGTTGAGGCTTGGCCTAAAAGCTGGCTGGGAATTGCTACCAGAATGGATTGCTGATCACTTGCTACAATCTATCAAAATCTTGCAAGTTTTATCTAAAACAAGTGTTGCTCTTCCACCTTCATCGTTATCACTGCTGGGTCATTGCCAGCATATTAATTTACTATCCATCATCCTTGTTTTGCATATTATAGATACATTACTCATTGTTGGTATCTCAACCAGTGAAGAAGGATTGAGGTTAGCACTTAGAAGGCTTGGGTACTGATCAGGTTTTATTAACAATTATCATAAAATTTTCTTGGCCAAGGAAGCAGAAATAGGTAAATGACATTTACACTTATTTGTGGGTATTACTTATCCATATACTCTTTCATTAGCTCTCACATTTGATTGAAATTTCCTGTGCCAATTACATTATCAAAATCAAGTACATTTCCTTCAGGCCTTTTCAAATTTTCCCCAGGGACTGATTCTGAATTCTAGTGCTTGGACCTTTTTTGACAATATTCTAACACTGTGGAGACTAATACTTTATTCTTCTTTTATAGTATAAATTGGTTTCTCATGGCAAAAATAGCATCAAATTAGCCATGCTCTGGCAAGTCATGACAATAATTCTTCACATTACACAAAATTTTATACATAGATTTCAACATAAATTGCAACAAGATAAAGGCCTTTTAATTCCACTTATCATGAACATTTTGAAATTCTTTATTTTGCTACAAGTTTATTAAGTTTAACTCAAAGCTCTGTAAATAAAATTAATATTGCAATTACTGAAATTAGGAGAGACATTGTGAATAGGGGCCTAAAATTTGTCCTCCAAGTGTAATGAACTTGGTGGACCAAACTGCTACTCTAGAGACATTATCTGTATTTGAAATTATAATTATAAAGCATCAAGGAATAAATTGCTGCAAGAGTTTTACAGTGCATAATTCAGTAAATATTTTATTACAATACTGGAATAGTTAATGGCCAAAGTTACTTATCCACCCATGGATTTACAATACAAATGGATATTGCCATTCTACAGTTAGTCCTTCAGCAACTTAAGGCCCTGCTTTAGGACTTTGATAACAACAACACTATTCAAATTAGATGCAAGAACTCATAAGGGGAAACATGGTTAATGGACCTTTAAGAAGATACATAGTTTTGCTAGCAATCAGGGAATAATAAAATTATTAGAACAATGATAAACATAGTTCATCTGAACAGGCAAAAATTGTAAAGGATGGTTAAACTAAATCTGATATACAGGTTGTTTTCATTACATATTTCCCAACAATAAACTGGTATAACTATATTCAAGAGTAATGCGTCATATTGGGTATTTGGCAATCTTATTTGAAACTCAACAATTCCACTTCTGGTCATGTATCCAAAGAAATCCTACACATGTGGACAAGCAAGCATAGTAAGGAATCTTAGGGCATCATTTAGTCACTGATTTAACAAATACTAATTAAGTAAACAGTTATATCTACTTATGACACGTCCAGGACTAAAACAGATGGGCTGTGGTGCCTAAAAGTTCATAATCATCTAGATAACTATTAATGAGGCAAAAAATAATGTGCAATGACACAGGGGAGAAAAACCAAAACAGTTCTGACTGACCCAAGCATGCTGCAGAATACTACTTACACAAGTCATGGAACATGAAAAGTCTCAAAATTTTGTCATGTTTTGGATAGGCATGTATGCATGTGTATGAGAGAGTATATGTAAAAGGAACATAACTGAAAAGAGTATATACTCCTCACATAAAGATTGACTGAGTTTTAGAAATTGAGTTAGGAAGAGAAGACCATTTTCTTTTTTATCTACAATTTGCATAATATGTCAAAAATTTGATTATAATTGGTATTCACATGTGTTTACTGCATTCACCTTTGGGTGTTTTCATGTTTAAAAAATGATTGCATTCACAAAATTATTTTTATTCTCATAACTATACAATCACATTCTTATCAAGATTCATGAGAAATTTGTGAAGGCACAGGTTGTACCCATAACGTGACGTCATTCATTTATTACAAGCTTACGGAGTAAACAAAGCATCATGAATCAAGAGAAGATGAATTTATAAAACCTAAGTAATTATTGCACAAACCAACAGCAGAAGCTGTTAACACTTAGTCATCCCTTCTCTAATTCTCTTTTAATATGATACTTTGCAGAGAAGTCACAGGGTTACGAGAAGAGCTTCTGCAAAGAGTACAGGGAAAGTGGCTCTTGAGGAGTGTGTTAAGAATCCTTGCCTCGCTTGACATTCAGCAACGTTGCAGCTGAAGGACATAATAAATCTCAGCTCTGGCTTGCCTGTAAATTGACTGAATTAGCCCAATATACTCGGTGATACAAACTAATTCACCATGATCCTACAGCACATGGATCCAGATTTTAATGAATTCTTATAAAAAGTCTATAAAGATCATACTTTAAGGCGGTGTGTCCTTGAGGAAAAAAAAAAAACTTGGCTGCATCCCCACTCTCTCATCTGTAAATTGCAGTTGATAGTATTATTTTATAAGAGTAGGTAGCTAAAAGGGTTGCTTTTATTTGCTATAGCAACTGTTCATAATGTTCTATATCCTATCAATTTACAAAAAACAATTACCACAACTTAGCAAATCATAAAACAAACTACCTTAGAAACCATATTCATGGGTTTATACATTAGAGCGTATTCTATTTGCCTCTCTTTGTCTTTCAACAACTCCAAAGTTATTTTTTTAAATCTTGAATTTTATCATAGCACAATCTGCATCATGTAAAGCACATTTGAAGACTTATCCAATTATTATGCAATGTTTAAATAGATTTGAGTAATAATTACTTAAGATGTAAATATCTCAATGTCTTCAAACTGTTATTAAACTACAGGCAAAATTATTCAATTTGCCATTTGCAATGCGTCATCTTTGAGGCAGAACACAAAATCCTAACAATAAACAAAAAGTTATTTACTCAAATACAACATAATTCAAAACTGTATGCCTACCAAAAACACACCAGAAATGACATGAAATCCCAACCAGCTGGACACGAATTTTGGACTCAGTTTTGCATCAGCTTTCTGAAACATTTTCATGGATACAAGCATATTATTAGGCACTGATTAAAACATATCAGCAAGTATCGGCATTGTGGCATAGGGGGTATGCCATGTAGGGACATTTTGAGCCCCAGCTGCTCCACTTTCTATCCAGCTTCCTGATAAGGTCCTGGGGAGGCAACAGAAAACAGCCTAAGTGCTTGAATCCCTGTACCCACGTGGCAGATTAGGATGAAGCTCCTGACTTCGGCGTGGCCCAGCCCTGGCCCTGGCCATTGCAACCATATGGGAAGTGAACCAGTGGATGGGAAGACTTTTCTCTCTTCCTCACCTCTCTGGAATTCTGTTTTTTAAATTAGTAAAATATATACATTTCATATATATATATATACTTATATAAATGTTGATAGCACAAGAAGAGGGTGAGCAAAGATCCTTCCATATTATGATAAAAACCCTTCTTCTTGGTCCTCATTAAGCCCACCACCAAGTATAAATGGTGTGTTTCACTAGTCAGGAATGAGAGGAAGTGCTCCTGGCTCTCATTTTCTCCCAGCTGAATTGTATTAAAGGATCCCAGTAGGTGTGCTCATCTTATCTTTCTGCCTTCCCTGTGGCCATCTTAGTCAGCATGGCCTTCATCTGAAAGGGCTGCCCACGTCCAGGGGCAGATACACCCTTAGACATGCAAGGATTTCCCTTTCTTCAGGGATCTATGATGCCAGGAAAAGGTGATTTAGGATCTCATGCAGATCAATATCTCTACGCAGATTAACATCTCGTATTACGACTCACTGTCACCCCACTATCATTTTTCTCAATGCTATTTGTAAAGAATATAAAACTTGAATTCCACATGTGAGATAAATCACAGCCATGGTTCTATAAAGACATTTAACATTTCCAAAGTAAGATTTTCCCTTTACAGAAAAAAAAAAACAATATTTGCAAAAAAAAAAGAGACATGTACAATAGGAACTGTGGGAAATTATTATATTCAGCACCTACAACTGTATTATATTGATAATAGTTCTTCAACTGCATGCTAGCTTCATCTTGATTTTTAAACATCTGACAGTTGCAATAGTTAGAAGGTTTCTGGTTTGTTTCTATTCTTGCTAGCACCAACAAGCCCATGAGAAAAAAAATGATAATATTCAATAATGTAGCACATCTATAAAATAGCAGAGACATTGTTCCAAATATTTCCACAAATGGATGCCCTCAGTGCTCCAAGACCCTATTTTTATTCTCTCAATTTAGCAGTGGAGGAAGCCGAAACAAAATTCTCAATATTTGTAAATCAGCAGATCTCAGTTTAATGTGCACAAAATGTTCCAGACATATTGTCTAAATGAAAGACTTCCCCACTTCATGTTCTGGTTCAGTACAGTTGGTTTGGGGTAGACATTCAAACATGGGATTTTACAATCTCCATCCTCAAGTGACCCATGGACCATGCTCACTCCAGGTTATGTTATTCCTAGCGCTTTTCCTAGCTGTTTTTGCTGCATCTCTGAAGATGTCTGCATCACTGTGTTCATATTTGTGGGTGCCCAGTTTCCTGCTATTTGACAGTCAGAGTATCTTTGATAATCTCCATGAATCTGATTATCTACTCTACCTCCATCTAAAGCAGAATCGAAACAAATTATATTGATTTCTACACTTCCGTTTGGTCAGCTTAAATCAAAGCCACAACTTTGTCATTGAGAAAACATTTCTCTTTTCACACTGCATAGTATAGGCTTAATTATAAAAACCCTCTGGAAGTGAATTTCTCTTGAATTCCACCTGAAACAAACATGTGTTTCAGAATGAGTGATGATTTTCAAAAGCATAACAGAAACTTAGAAATAGCTGAGCCTTCCTTAGACATAGCATCATTCAAAATCACTTAAAATAACAGAGAAGGCTGCAATTTGCTTTCTTGGGCCCTTTTAACAGGAAGGTCCTGTAAACTCTAACAGAATTTTAAACTCTGAGCAGCACCCACTCTGTAAGAATGAAGGGTGCTAGAATGAAAGGTGCATAAAACATTGCATTTTCTTCTTTCCACTAATAATTTAAAGTAGCCAAAGGAGAAGTAAGCCATCATTTCCTTCATCCACAGCTACCTTCTCCCTAGCTTTCCATATAGAATTAAAATGTCTATTAATTTGAAAATATATTAAGAATGACAAAATAGAAATACATTTAAATATATATATCTATATGCCTATATATAGATATATATATATGCTATGGAATGTCACTCAGTAACAAAAAGAATGAAATCCAATATTTCACAACAGCACAGATGCAACTTAAAACCATTATGCTTAGCAAAATGAGCCAGTCTCAAAAACACAAATATGTTTTCTCTGCTATGTAGCAGCTGATATAGAACACATACATAAACATGTAGGAACAAAATGTTCACTTTGGTATATGATTGTTATTGTTAGCCTGCATATATACTCCAGTGCAAATGTGGTCTTCTGGTCTCCTTTTCGATTTCATTTATTGAATATTATGATTAGTGGTAAATTAAGCCTTAAATAGTAAATTATGTCTGTGCAAATCCTGTTAAAGAAAGAAAAGGGAGGGGATATAGGAGGGAACTTGGACATGAAGCAAGTGATTGTCTTCTTGGAACTGAATATATGGAACATATAAGATATGTTTTCTATATTAATAGAAATTCTAATAACTAGTATATGAAAGAATGAAAAATGAAATCTATTTAATCAGATTTCTGGGGTGAATGATTTTTGGAAAAGTTTCAGAGATGGTTTTAAAAGCACCCTAAATTTAAGACAATGAAGGAATTCCGAACAACTAAATCCAGAAACCATACAATTTAGAAAAGAGCATCTTGCTTCTAGTCTCCTACAGGAGATCCTGGGAGGGGCTTCACACTAAAGCAGGAGAGAAATACTTAAGATGCCAAGTTTTGAGGCATCATAAGCACTGCTGTTGTGTCTGACTCCAAGCTCCCAGCATGAGGACCCTATGTGGAAAGGTGCGCAATATTCCCTCATTCCACTTGCATAATGTTTTGACCACACAAATTCTAACCTCAAGGTCAAAATGAAAGTAAGTAGCATAAAAGAAATTTCACTCTAAGTAGAAGTAATGAGCTTTAAATCCATTACCTTTACTTTTGTTAAAAACTTTTTAAATTGCAAGCTTATATAATTTAATAATGCTTATGTGTATTAACCAACTCTAAAATACCAACCAATTTCACTCAGAAAATACTATCTGGTTCTAGGTTGCCACTATTGCCATTGTAAACCAAAGCAAACCTACTAAGCTATTTTATATGGTTATTTTTAATTAGATTATAATGTATGTTGAAGCCTTGCCACCATGAATATGTAGTTTCATTAATACAATTTAATAGCTGCATAATGTTATAGAACGAAAGATTCCTACAACTTTATACTGCTACATGATGCTTCAGAGATTATCCCAACAGCTCCTGAAGACTCTGTAGGGTCCAGAGTCCTCTTGCTTTTGCTACAAAGTTTCAAATGACTGCCTCTTGCCAAGAGCTACAGTGAATTCAAAATTCCGTGAAATATTCAAGGGTGTCCATAATGCCGTTTCTATCAACTCCAACTTTTTTTTTCTTTTGCTTTGCCCAGTTAGCAGTCAGGATATCAAATCAGTGGTCTTCTCATTACTATCTATATATACATGTTTATTATCCTTTCTAACTGTTTCTTTAACTCTCTGATACACTTGCCATTTGTATTTTTTTAGTGTTTCTTTTTTCAAAAAGAGAAGGGCAGACCTGTCAATGTGACTAGAATGGATGCTCACAGAAACTACATACAGAATATGTGAGCGATGGAAGCTACAAATCTTTCTAAACAAGTGTCCTCCAGGTGATGATAAGATGTCCAAGATTTTAACATCTACTGGTTTACCAAGAAGCAACTAAATATTAAAAATAAGAGACCATGAAATATAAGCTTTCTTCCTTCAGCACATGTAAAATTGTAAACAACTACAACATGAATACTGCCCCATGGCTGTGTTGGAGACTAGCACTGAACAAACAATGGCAAGCAGTAAGCAGTAACCTGAGAGAGTTCTTAATGAGAGGTAGGAGTGAAGCTGGAGAAAGGTGTTTTATTTTCTGCCTGTCAAGAGTCATGGCCTAGAGTGGTTGAAAAATTACTGAAGGTCTTATCAGGGCATTGATAAGTTTGAAACTTTCTGGGACCGAACTTTAGTCATTTGTTTGGGTTCTATGTCATATTGCTTGGGCTCTGCATAAACACATCATCTAAATCAGCATCTTGTACCAGAGAGATTGATTTAGAAGGGGCAAGTCAGCAATTTCCACAAATGAGAAATGGCTACAGGGGGATGGGACAGAGAACGTGTTTGTATGGACAGCTAGAATTTCTCGATCTAATCAACCTGTTTTGGTCCAGTTCTGACTATTGCAACCCACCTTAACCTTTTTCACTTTATGTCTTTAGACGTGGTGTTTTAACTAAACAGCTGCTTATTTTCTACACAATGCACCTTTTCTTCCATTGCTAACCTTTAAGAACAGAAATGGAACTTCTGTCTGTACTCCTTGTAATGTCGAAAGCAGGCAAAAGCACAAGGGACCTCACAGATATCTGAAGGCAACTGCTTCTATGGATTATCCATATCTTTTCCTGTGTTTAGGAATAATACTTAGAAATAAAATAGCAAACATTACATTGAATGAGTGGTAATTATCATCTAGGCATTATTGTAAGTACTTTACACATAAAAATTCAATAGTGGCACAGCAAATTAAACTGACACTTTCGATGCTGGCATGCTAACTGGGCTACATTTAAAACCCAGCTGCCCCACTTCTGATCCAGCTCCCTGTAAATGTGCCTGAGACAGCAGAGTAGAGAATAGCCAAGTGCTTGGGCCCCTGTACCCATTTGGCAGATCTTGTAGGAACTCTGGGCTCCTGGCTACAGCCTAGCACAGCTCCAGCCACTGCAACCATTTAGAAGGTCTCTCTCTCTCTCTCTCTCTCCTTCTCTCTCTCTCTCTCATTCTCTAACTTTGCCTTCCTAAATACATGCATACATACATGTTGAGAGACAGAGAGAGAGAGAGAAACATTTAATTCATCCAACAATTTCACAAAGTGAATGGTATCACTATCTTCATTTTGCAGTAATTTTCCCAGGAGGGCTGGCTGTAGATCCATGTGTTTTGTTACCAAGCTAAAAGGCTTCCCCTCATCCTGCCCCACAAAAACTACTGCTCCAGCAAAGAATATATAGAGGAAAAACTACAACATATTTATCTGTATGATCAATAATAATTCCTTATAAAATAAGTCAGCATTCTTCATAAAGGATTCTACCAGCAACTGAGAAGTGATCAAATTATTTCAAACCATCCCAAAGCTGATATCTCTGTGTGCCAGCCATATCTTGTAAGCTCCCAGCTAGACTGTTCATCAGAAATTTCTGTACCTCTATGTTCCCATTGGCAGTCACAGAGTAACAGAGGTATATCCAGGAGTGTAGCATCAGAAGCGACATCAGAGCCTAGAGATCCGTGACAAGCCAAGCCTTTTGACAGTCTAGTGAGGGGGTGTACCTCTTGAATATTGCCAAATGTGTCATGATCTTTGTTCTCCAAATACTCACTCCCTTTTGGGTAATGAAACAGCAGAAGACACTATTCAGGACAATAAAATTGGCTCTAATATTCCCATAGCCTATAATTAATCTGCATTCAATCACAAGCATTTTTGTTCAATCTATTGCTTGAAATGAAATGCTAATAACAAAAGAAAATGTGACTCTAGGACAATGCCAGAAAATAGCCTTCATTTCTCTTTTTTTGACATCAATAAGATGCTTTTGATCATATTAACGAATATGAAATGCACAAGTCTGCAATACAAGATTTAGTCAAATTGATTCGTCCTTGAAGATGAATAACCTGCGTTTAAAAGAAAAACTTTAGTTTGAAAGCCAAAGCACACTGTAACTAAGTCTAATTCTTGAACTTGACTAAAATTATTCCAGAACCTTTACAATTAAATTATGAACTGTCGCACATTTTCTCCCTCCCCCAGCTTCTGACAGTTCCTTAATCTGTCCCCCCCAATTCTCCTATGATTGGTGTCTCCATTCCGGATTTCCTGCCTAACTGTGGATTATCTGGGAATATTGACTACTTTCCATCAGAAACCTAAGCAGAGTAAAGCAGTATGTCCTAGGACATGTTAAATATGCCTTACTAGGACCCACTAGGAATGTGTTACCCAGATAACAATCTATTAAAAGGACTATCAGCAGGATTCACAGTGAGAAATGATTTCATGTTTCAGGATGCAGGCCCCTTATGATTTATGACATAACTAGGCACTAGACTTGAATCTAATGAGCTCACAGGTCTTGCTTTTGCAAGTCTATTGTGAAAAGTCAAAATGAACACAAGGAAAGAAGACACTTCCCTCTTTTCTGGAGCTTAATACTTCTGGAAATTCAAGGACTAAATGTAAAGGCTTTTCTTATTTCCTGCAATTGCTTCATGTTATATAATCGTAGCTCAAACTCCTTTGAAAACCAACAATTTTCACAAGTGCTTTCAAAATTGATCAGAATGTGATCCAGCACTGTGTGGGATACAAAGAGCACTGAGCTCACGTGGAAGCCAAAGCAATTTCTCATCCAACTGCTCACAGCCTAGTTGAATAGGAGTATAAGAAAGAGAAGCATCCCACACCACAATGCAAGCACACAGGAGCTTCCTAGGAAAGCTGAATCCCACAATTTAATTGCAGATGGAATAATAAAATAGAAGCTCATATCCTCCAAGTCCTCTCATTTCCTCATTACCAGTATATGAATATGAACCAATTATTTTGAAAGCTAAACATGTTTTCTTAGCTGTAAAAGAAAAGGCAAGTAAATAGCTCATAGACTGTTGCGAAGATCACATGCCAAATCTATATTACAAAACTTATACAGCATAAATGCTCAAGAAACACAGACTATAATCATATTTCTATAATGTGGATCATTTTTGCTAATTTGTACAAACATAGGTTTAACATTGCCATGAGAAGAAAAACAAAAGTTGTGATGTTTGACACTGCTCAGCTACGTATACCTATAAATGATTTTGGAAGCAATGTCCTCTGTAGAAGCAACTCAAATCTATGCAGGCATTATACCTTATGCTTGAATGATAAAAGATAATCCTATAACCAAACCGCCCATGAATTTTCACAGTGGAAAACACTTGAACACTCCCTTTCGAGAGGCATTTTGAGACCCACTTAAATACCTGCTCACAGTAATACTGGGTGCATTTGGAATGACAGCTTGGTTTGAAAATGTGCTTTCACTGAAAGCAGAAGCCAACGATTAACTTTGCTCTTTGTAGGTAGTTGCATTAAGTAATCGTATCCAGAGAAGAGAATTTGAAGTAGCACAGCTTTTTGTCAGTTTTTTTTTTCTTTCTACTGGTGGCAAAAAATCATGGGCATGTAGCGAAGTCAAACTAGCTAAGCTTTCAAACTTCTTCAATTTATTTGGAAAAAGAAAACTTTGAATAAGGGCAACAGGAGACAATAGTTGGTGATTTTCTTTGGATTTTTCAAGACCTATCAGAAGACTATTCTAAAGTAGGATTCCGGGTAAGGTTCACAACACATTAACCGTGTGGAACCCTGGAGGAGCAAGAAAAAGAGATTCCAATACTGAAGGAAGTGTGCTGATCCACAACAGTTAGAACATTGCTGGCTGTTTCAGGGGCCCTTTGGACATCAGTGATCCTACAATTACTTCATCTGGGATGGCTCTGACAGAGGAAGATGATTTAAACAAAGCTGGAAGCAGAACAGGTGCTGGTTAGAGAGTAAACGTTTTTATTTACATTTGGTGATTCATCGCTGGATGTGCAAATTATTGAGCTACGATGCCTGTAAATGCTCTTACACTGTGTCCACAAATGTCTTCCCTTGTCTGTCCCCTCTCTGTCCCAGTGGGTTGGAACATCTGCCCAGGTGGCGACACAGTGAAGTGCCATGTACGCACGTCATGACCTTGTGCGTTAAGGAGTGTTTGGGATGTCAGTGCAAAGCCTTGCTACCACACATATCCAGACATAACCTTATTTCAGGAAATTTTATGTTCCTGTGGTTTTTTTTTTCATGAATCACAATAAATATGAAGCTCTGTAATAACGTTATGTGAAAATACCTCTTACAAAGAGGAACTTAACATTTGAGTCAACCCTGACTCTGCTTTTTGCTCATCTAGTCAAGCTGGACAAGTTAACATTGTTTTGTGCCCCATTTCATTATTTACAAATTAAAGGCCATTAATCACTATCCGGAAACACTTTCATGATATCCTGAGACTCCTAACACCTCTACAAGACTACTGGACCTCTTCCCTGAGCATCACTTTTGCCTAAATTGTCCCTTGGCTTTCATTTCTCCCCTGGTTTTCCTGCAGTTGGAATGTCTTGGAAGAAAATACCCATTTAGCCATCACCTTCTCAGGCACAGAGAAGCCAACACCTGCTCACCTTGTCCCTAAGGGATCATATCCAATACCACACAGCTTTTAATCCTAACATTCTCCACACTCCCCAGGAATCGCTTGCTTCCCTGAGTTTTGTCCACTGTTGGACTGGGTAAGAGGTGGAGTGGGGCAAAGTGTGGTATATATTACTCTGTATGTTCTTATCCATTAGGCTGTGTAATCAACACATCTCTACATCATAGATGCTTTGGTGAGAGCTTTGAAAATATTTGCTAAAAAAAAAAGAAAAAACAGCAAAAGCCCTTGAAATGCTCACGAAAAAGGAGTAAACAACACAGTAGGAATACTTCTGGAGTTCATTTATTGCCCAAAAAAGGAAATACATCTCTTGAGACAAAGGGATGAAGTTCTTCCCCAGGGCTTGCAAATGTCAGATTGCCATCGGTGGAATATACTGCAACGTGAAGTTGATTTACAACCATGGTTCTCTGAAAAATGTTAACAATAATTCTAACTCAAAATGTGTTTGGAAAAGAAGTCATTTCAATTTGAAGTGTTTATTCCACATCATGAGGAATTAATTAGACCTTTTTTTTTTTTTTTTCTTCTTTCGGCTTCAGGTCACAACTAGAAAGCATAAGGGCATTGTATAAATAAATGGAATCAATAAATATCAAGGTTAGCTGTTTCTTTACATCAACAACTGATCCTGTCCCTATAAGATGACTTTATTTGGAAAGAGGAAGAATTTGATTTGAATTAATTTCTAAACCACTGAATGACCCCAGTCAAACTAGTCAATTTGTCTTACTCTCAATTTCACAAAAGAATTGTTGATAAAACAACCCTTAGTATTGCTCTGAGGATTATATAAAATGACACACTAAAAGGCACTCAGAGGGACCAACATGAGGACATAGCATGGCAATCCTCCACCATGCATATGTGCTCCAGTTTGTTTCCTGGCTCCTCCTCTTCTGGATCCAGCTCCCTGATTGTAGCCTAGGAAGGCGGCAGAGGATGACTCCAGCCTTGGGCCAGCCCCTGTACCCATGAAGGA
This sequence comes from Ochotona curzoniae, assembly GCF_017591425.1. Lineage (NCBI taxonomy): Eukaryota > Metazoa > Chordata > Mammalia > Lagomorpha > Ochotonidae > Ochotona > Ochotona curzoniae. The sequence goes on from NW_024465582.1 coordinate 28,659,568, forward strand.
GACAAAACAACGTTCCTGGCTCCCGGCTTCAGACCAGCCCAACTCTTGCTGTAGAGGCCATTGTGGGAGTAAACCAGAAGATGGAAGATCTTTCTCTCTCTCACACACACATGCACATTTACACCCATATATAGAGATACAAATATATAAATATAGATACAGATATAGATAGATATTAATATATGTTAATCTGCCTTTCTAATAAAATAAAGTTTTAAAAAAGCACATAAAACGTTGCCTGGAACTTAAATGTGAAATGTTAGCCCCCTTTCTTCTCACTCTTCTCGTTCTCATTCACAACCATCCCCTCAACACCTATTTTCTCTAAAAGTCACTGCAATAAATATTTTATACAATTAAAAATAAGTGAATTTCCCCCAATAACTTTTAAAGAAAAATCTCAGGCATTAGGTCATGTGAATCTGCTAAATTATGTAATGGAATTTGACTAACTTCAATATGAATCATAGCTAACTTTGAATTATATCATCATAAGCATACATAACCACATCTTTTGAGAGAACTGCATTTTCTCCACCATCACACCCTCCCCCCCCATTCATTTGGTTAAGCTCTAATCTCATTGTGATAGAATCTGCCCATAGGGACTTGGGAATTAGGTTCTGATGAGGTCACAAGGGCAAGACTCCTGGGATAGAACCGATGCCCTTTTGAGAAGAGACACCAGAAGTTTACTTTTCTCTCTCATCATGTAGAATTGGGAAGTCCCTGCAGCAATCGCCAAGGCAGCGAAAGAGCTCTCATTATAACCTGACCATATTGGCATCCTGATACTAGTTTTAGCCTATAGATTATGCAGAAATCAATTTTCTTTATTCTCAGACACTGAGTTTATGACATTTTATTATGAAAATATACACTAACATAAACACCAACTTAACAGCTATGTAGTATCACTTTAGTTATCAATTTAATATTGGTGAAATTTAGCTAAAGGAAAACAAATCTGCTTCAGAAACAATACAACTTTTCCAATATGAAAGTAACAAGTCTCCTTAATAAACACACTTGGGCATACTTGTGTGTATGTGTGTATATATGTGTATTTTCATATGCACGGAAGATAGATATAAAATCTAGGTAAACTATACAGCCAGATGGTTTAGCTCATTAATAAACTAATTTGTGGGTTTATAAATTGTTTATCATACGTCAGTTAATGTACTATAAACTGGTTCACATAGATGAGCAACACACATTCTTTTCTCCTCTAAGCCAGGAGGTCAATTGGGAAGAACAAGAAAATATAAGGTAAATTTTAAAATTTGATAAATGCTCAAGATTTAAAACATTGCTATCTTATTAGATCCTCTCACATTTTGGAATACTCTTTTCTAAAACTGTTTTGACATCACCAAGATTAATCCAACCATTGTCTCTGAACAGTTTCCTGTAGTTAGGAAGCATCTAAAGCAGAAAAATTTTTCTATTTCAAGGTCAAATATACCATCAATATTAGAAGTGAAAAATAAAACACAATTTCCCAGTCTCAGATCCTGTCAATGTAAATAAAAATACACAGTTGGTTTAGCATATGTTCATTTCTTAAAACCAAATATAGACCTTCCTAGCGACATGCCTGGGGAGAGTAAAATGTGGGCTGGTTGATTCACTCATGTTACAAGCAAGTTTCCAGATGATGTTTGGTTACACTTTCGAAGGGAAAAAAAAAAATACTGTCATGAGAAAACTGCAACTTTTTTTCATCAGGACTAGAGATTTCTAGTCTAGAACTTGTTTCAAATCTGTAGTTTGAACACAAACAATTGAAAATGAAAGCAGGGAACATGGACTCAGTGGAATGGCTAAGACATCTGAGGTGACAGAAACGGGCTGCTGGAGTCCAAAAGCCTGTTAAAGTCCTGGCCCTGAGGCTTAGGCAGTTTTCTAATTTTCTCCCTTTGCTGTTTCGCATGAACATGAACCCACACAGAACCCATTCTTAGAGCTGCTTTACAGTTCAAGGTTAAATTATATGTATACACACACATACACACACCAATGCCTTGTATCTGACCTTGCATAGGCTTTTGAAATTTCTGATAGCGATAATTATCATTGGAATGAAGAGGACAAGGAAAGTGATTGGTAAGACTACCATTGACTCTGCCAAATTAGCTTCTTTACATCTTGTCTTTGCTTTATACACACATTAAATGTCTTGATCAAGATCACACAGTTTAAAAGATAAAATGAAAACTTTAACACAGTTTTATCCTGACTGTGAACTGCATCCTAATATGAACATAATTCAGTATAAAATAATATTGTAATTTACATTCCCTGAACCTCCTGTTCTTTTATAATGAAAAAGCTTTGTGTTTCATTTAAAAATTAGCTCAAATCACTCCCGACGAGGCCCAGTCAAGTAAACCCTGACATTTTTTTTTTTCATTTCCTTGTCTTTTAAACTATTTAGAAGTACAAGAACCTTTCCACTGAACATGATCAAGGTGGACACTCAGCCTGCAACGAAAGCTGCTTTTGCATCTCACATCTGATTACCAGGATATATTCCTGAACCCAGCTCTGGTTCCTAATATAGACCCTGGGTGGCAATAGGCTTGATCCCTGTCACTCAGCCAGGAGACATGCATGATGCTCTGGTTTCTGTCTTCAAACCAGCATGATCCTTCCTTGGGCATTTGAAGAATGAACTAGAAGATTGGAGCGCGCTCTCTCTCTCTCTCTCTCTCTCTCTCTCTCTAATCCTCATCTTTTTGTCTCTTCAATGAATAAATTAAAATTGAAAGGAACAAAACTCGTTGGTTGTTCTCTATGTGGCAGCCAGTTAGACATGTCACTCTGTAGCTACGCTCAGTGAATTCGTTTGGCCCAAGGCTCTCTTGTATAAACAATTATTCTTGATGCTAAAATATAAATATTTGGAGAAAAAACAGATTGCCGGTAATGAGTGCAGTACAGTATAATACATAAAATGGGTGGGGGGGGCTGAATGTTTGTCCTCTGAACATCCTGTACAGTTAATAAAACAAAACTGATATGAATTTAATAGAATCTCTTCCATTTTAGTAAAGCAAAATTTAAAATGAACAGTTACAGCCTTTTCAACGGTGAAAGCTCAAGTGTTACCAGACCCATATTATTCAATGAAAAATGTGAAAAGACCCCAAACATCTTCTCCACATCTGCCTTTTACACTTAAAATATTCTTGATTTCCAAGTAATGTGAGTAGAGTGGTATATAGAACATTTCCTCTGAATCCTTATCTTCTCAAAACCCCCAAATTTTGCAATCAATTCACACATGCCATTTTATAATTTAACATTCTAAAAGAAATGCATCATATTCTATTTTAAATCAAAGTCAGTGTGAGAATGAACAAAAGAAAGGAATTTTTCAGAAGGGATTAATCTAGGGAGTATGTTGGCATGATACTTAGGTGTGTTTTTCCTGGGTGGATTTGCCAATGGGCCTTCCAATTCATGTTTATGGTTGATGATATTTAACTTTCACAAATATTCATGATGGAAGAGTAAAAACATTTTAAAAGCTTTTACTCCAATCTTTCCTAAATATTAGTGCTTTTCCATAAGACAGTTTTTATGAGTTCTTATAGAAAAGAAACAATTTCAAATACTGCTATTAAGCAGTATTTATCCAATTTAAAGAGCTATCTGTATTCTACGATGATCGTTACCATTTTGTAAAAATTTCAGATATGCATATCTTTACAAAATAAACTACGCAATTTTTTTTAATTTGTAAATTTTTAAACATACACACACACGAGCACATGCCATCCTTTGCTATATACCCCAAAGGAATGGCTGAGACTGGACCAGGGGAAAACCAGAAGCCTGGCGTACAATTCAGCTCTCCCATGTGGGTGGCCAGCATCCAGTGATCTGAGCTTTCACTGCTGCTTCCCACAACCTACATTAGCAAGAAGCTGGACTTACAAACTGGTGATTCAAGCATCTTAACCAATATCTTAATTTCTAGGCTAAACATGTAACCCCCCAATTTTTTTTAAATGACCTTATTTAGCAATCAAGACATATGCAATCTAATATAAGTTACCATGCTATAAAAATTAACACTTAAGGGCCTAGCGAGGAAGGCTTAGCAACTAAAATCCTCACCTAAAATGTGCCTGGATCCCATATGGGTCCTAGTTCTAATTCTGGCAACTCCCCTTCCCATCCAGCTCCCTGCTTGTGGCCTGGGAAAGCAGTTGAGGATGGCCCAAAGCCTTGGGACTCTGCACCCATGTGGAAGACCTGGAGGAGGCTCCTGGTTCCTGGCTTTGGCCTGGCTCAGCTCTGGCCGTTGCGGTCACTTGGAGAGTGAATCATCGGATGGAAGATTTTTGTGTTTCCTCCTCTCTGTATATCTGTCTTTGCAATAATAATAAATAAATCTTTTTAAACATCAGTACTTAAAACATTAGTAAGTTTGAGATATGCCAATTTGCAATTCGCTGTTGCTATGTTTCTATGTTCAGATCAAGAAATGCTTGAGATTAGAACCAAAAATCCCAACACCAACACATCACTATTTACCATACATTATTCAAAGTGAAAAGTAAGGAATAGTAGGACCTTTAAAAATGTGTAGAGTCATCACAGTGGGCAATCACTAGTTGAGAAAAAATACAAAAATGTCATTCATTAGCGTAAAAGAGTCACTAGCGCACTCCATGAATAATTTAGCAACCTGCAAAGGGCATAGGAAAAAAAATGAGGAATCTGGAGGAAAACAGAAAAAATGAAAGACCTGGAAAGAAGAAACAGCATCAAATGTTAATTAATGCATTTCCAGATCATGATGACAATGCTGAAGGAATTAAGCCAATAAAGAAGAGTGTATGCAGCTCTTTGGAAGGTCACTGCAATATTACCGTTCAAAACAAATTCTGTGCCAGTAAAATGACTGACATAGTATTATCTTTATTTCAGATCTACATGACACAGTACTTAGAAAGCAGAAGAGATGCAAGGATTACTAAGGACTTATTCGCTCGCAGTCTATTTGCAGAAAATTTGCAATACCCTTGGGGAATAAGTTCTTATTGAAAGAAGAACACAAATGTAAAAAAAAAAAAAAAAGAGCTAAGATTTGGGTTCCATCTACATGGAAATGCTTGGTTTCCCTTTTTGGGTTGTTAAAAAAAAAAATCCCCACGCGTGCTGATACAACCACTATGGAAAACTGGCAATATCTTGTATCCACAGTCACTAAGCCAGCAATTCTACTTCTACTTAATACACTACAGAAATGTGTTACATGTTTTAAACAAAAGGCATGCTAGTTTATAGCCACCATGTTTGTTGACAGTCCCCAATCTGTCAACTGCCCAAACACACATCAAGTGTAGAATGGAAAAACTGTGGTATCTTCCCACAGCAGAATGTGGATGACTGAACAGTGAACAAATAGAGAGAGCCATTATTATCCTCACATCTGCAGATCCCACGTACATCCGGTACAAGAATAGAACCCCTAGAAGTGAGGATGGTGCGACCCTCTAAGAGAAAGGTGATATGAGTGTAAGAGTGAGGATGGGAGCATGGGGTGAAGGGTGAGGGTTAAGGTGTTAGGAGTTGGGGTTACAAATGTTCTCTTTCTTGACCCAAGATCTGGTTATATAAGTATGAATATTCATGCAATTATAAAACTAGGAACTGTAAATCTTTCTGCCTGCATGCTATTGTACAATACAAAGCCACAAAAATATATATCTCTAAAATATGTTTATAAATTGCCAGCTATATGTTAGTCCTTTAGTAGCATGTTATTTAACTTCATGGTGTTGTTCATTTCTTTTTTCTACCTGATGCTGATTTTGTTCTGTGGCTTTTCATTTAAGGGGATGTATAGTAGCTGTGTAATGGAGACTGTCATATCTAGTAACATGTTATTTAACTTCATGGCATTGTCAATTTCTGTTTTCCTTTCTATTGATGATTTTGCATTATGACTTTTAATTGAGGGGATGTACAGTAGCTGTGTAATGGAGACTAACATATCCAGACGTGAGGACGCAGTGTGGTATGCATTTCTACTTCCAGACAAAGATGGAATTACAATGAAACTGTTTACTCTATCTTGACAACAGGATGCTGGATTCTCTGCCATTGTCCATACCTGCAATGATGGACATATGGCTGTGTATGAAGAACTATACTATAGTAATAATATAGAGGAACTAGGTGGGGGGGGCAGGGAATTGGGCCTGGGATAAGGGAAATACCAGGAGCCTATGGAACTGATTCATAATATGACAATATTAATAATAACAATAAATGTAAAATGTGCAAAATAAAGTTCAAAAAAATTCCCTGGCAGCATTAAATTCACAAATTGCCTAGTGACAAATACCAGGCAGTTCTTAAGGCAATAACAATCAATACAATGTTTTTCTCTGTCTGTCTCTCTCATTTTCTACTGAAAAGCAACAACTGAAGAATGTGGGAAAGGAAATACAGATAAAATTTATAACATATCTTACATCTACAAACACTATACCTAAAACAGCACAACTATTTTTTTTTAACCTATGTCATGTTCCATTAAATCCACTACTTCCTGTCTCATCTGTTTGTTGGGAAAAAAAATCCCAACACTAACCCTAGAAGAATATTGACAACAATTTCCTAATATTAAATTAGAATGCTATTTCTTATTCCTCTATAATCAAACTAAGACCAAGTTTGTGTAAAACAGTTTTCTAAATAACATCACTTGTCAGTTCTACTTTGTAAGTGTTTGAAATTCTAGGGGACTTGATATAAAGTTGATGAAAATACACATTTATCAGAAGATCTGGCTTCATTCTTGTCATTCTAAAATGGATTATCCTGATTCTACCACCATTTTCTTCTTGGGTACATGGCTGCGCTTCATTTCCCAACCTCCTCTGCAATTAGATGTCATTACCCGACAGAATTTTTGTTCATATCCATTCATGTGTCTGGAGTAGCAATATACACCTAGTACTATAATTTGTCCTTCAGACTACTTACACTCACATGGAACAGTGGGAAGTTGAAAGATTTATCATTTAAACAAGCTCCAACTGGGAGGTTCATTTCACAAGCCATTTCAGCCCAAAAGTAGAGTGGGGACTATCATGAATCAGAGTGTTCTCTCATTCTCGCTTTTCATTTTTGGATCAGCTATAAAAAGACATCATATTTGTCTATGTGAAACCTTATGCCACTTTCACATCCTAACGCTCATGCCACTTGAGAACATGGGATCACTTTGAATTAAAGATGTGAGTATGCTGTCCAGCGATTTCAGCGAAGTGTCCCACAGACTATCACTAGACTATCTGCCTATGAAACAAAGCAAGTCTTGATAGCACAAAAAAAGAGTAAGTCATTCATCTGAGTTTAGCATTTTGATAAAAGTTCCCTATTATTAACTACACATAATACAGCTTCCTTTTTTTTTTAAAGATTTATTTTTATTGGAAAGGCGGATATACAGAGAGGAGAGACAGAGAGGAAGATCTTCCGTCCAATGATTCACTCCCCAAGTGAGCGCAACGGCCGATGCTATGCCGGTCCGAAGCCAGGAGCCTCTTCCGGGTCTCCCACGCGGGTGCAGGTTCCCAAAGCTTTGGGCTGTCCTTGACTGCTTTCCCAGGCCACGGGCAGGGAGCTGGAAGGGAAGAGGGGCTGCCGGGATTAGAACCGGCGCCCATATGGGATCCCGGGCGTGCAAGGCGAGGACCTTTAACCACTTGGCGCCACCGCGCCGGCCCACAGCTTCCTTTTTTAACAAAAAAATTTTACTCAATTTTTTTCCTCCAATTCAACAGTAGCTAGCCATACCCACTGAACTACAACACCTAGAAGTGATTTTTGATCCCACAGCTACTCTCCCCTTCATGCTCATTTTATGCACCCTATTGTCACTCTTCCAATAATAATTCTGAATCAAAACCTGTACTGCCAGTTGCCTTTCAGATTTGGGGAAAATATGTGACACTGTCCACGCCAAAGACATATTAGCTCAAGGTTTATAGAAAACTCTTCCTTCACCAATACAGACATCGGCCCTTCCTACTCCCTGTCCATTTCCGCTCTTCACCTGCTTGGAACTGGAAGACAGTGCGGGGGATTATGCATGAACTTGAGGTGGGAGCAACAGGACAAATCGGCATGCCATGGATGCCAGGCGGAGAAGAAAATGATAAAAGACAACCGTGTCTTTGGGAAATCATGGAATCACTGTACTAGCCAAAAGACTGGTATATCCAGACATCCCTTTTGGTGAGGCAAGTAAGTCCTCAAACAGTTACAGGTATTAAACAGGTATTAAACTTTCTGTTTCATGCAGCCCAATGCATTTCAAATTGATTTTTAAAAAGTAAAAGGGCTCTCTAGAGCTGGGCATTTGCCCTAGCAAAGGATACCCATGTCCCGTATGAGTGCCAGGCTTCCTCCTGACTCCATCTTCCCACAACTGAGGGCCCTGACAGGCACTCCCAACAGCTCATGTAACTCAGCTCCCACAAACCAGGTGGGAGACCAATATTGAGTTCCAGACTCCAGCCCTGGAACCTCGTGCGGCTTTGTGACTTGAAGCCCTGGATGGGGCGGGGAGAGCACTCCCCCTCCCCCTCTTTGGCCCTCAGATAAACTTTAACATTTTTAAATAGAAAAGCTTGGCAGTGATTTTATAGTAAAGACTTTCTAGCACACGTCCCACACCTTTAAAAACACAAGCATTCTAAGAAGGTTGGCGCCAGGCCATAGTAACTTAAATAAATGCCTTCTAACACTCATTACATTGATGATATTGGTGCTGCTTTTACCAGAGATAACATTTTCTTCAGTCATTTTTTTTGCTTACCCAGCATTTTAATTTCACATTTTAAAGCATTTATTTGTTCAGATTTTTATCTACTTGAAAGGCAGTCGTGAGTGCACGCGCACGCACACACACACACACACACAGAATGTCTGAAAATATCTTCCATCTGTTGATTCATACTAAACGCCAACACAAGTGGGGCTGGACCAGACTGAAAGAACCAAGAACTCTATGCAGATTTCCCGTATGGATGCAGAGATCCAAATCCTTGAAACATTATCTGCTGTCATCCAGCATACATTAACAAAAAGCTGGAGCAGGATTAGAGAAGCAAAGACTTGAGCCAGTAATCCAATATTGGATGTGAGCATCGTAAGCCACAGCTTAACACTAACATTACAATGTACACATGTACAAATAAATGGACAAAGCATTCTTAAAAGTAAATGTGAAATAATTACACATTTCTGAAAACTATTAAAATCAGAAATATCTGTGAATTATGTAATAATAAACGCATGGGACGTAAAATACATGATCATTGAATATTGCATTGTTTGCATTTTATGCATACCAGTTGTCACATGAATGTGCACAAAAGGTTTTATTCAGCATGAAAGTATCAAGTAAATATTAATCCTTGCTGCAACAGATGCTGCCTGACCACATGGAATTGCTGACAGCTTCTACAATCCGTGCAGATGCACTGTTGCTCTGCAAACATCACACTGGTCCTAGAGGAGGAACTAATGCTACCAAGTCTAAGACTTACCCTGCTGTCTTCAACATGTTAAAAACAATGTAGTCTTGTAACTATATCTATGCATGCTCTATCACTTTCTGGCAACTGTTTGAATTTTCAAGATTTTCAGTAAAAACTTCCCATTTCCCTATATGTGATTATATCTAAGAATTAGAAATGCAGCCAATAGAGCAATAGTTTATGAAAACCTGTGCTTCATAATCTACATCAGTATCTTTAGAAAAGTCAGATTTTATTATTTTAATAGTTGTCAAATTGCCTTGTGTGCTGTAAATGTCAGATTAAAACAGAGCAGATATTGGACCCGGCGCCATGGCCTAACAGCTAAAGTCCATACCTTGCATGCTCCGGGATCCCACATGGGCACTGGTTTGTATCCCAGCTGCTCCACTTCCCTTCTAGCTCCCTGCAGGTGGCCTGGGAAAGGAGTTGAGAGCAGTCCAAAGTCTTGGGGCCATGCACCCATGTGAGAGACCATAAAGAAGCTCCTGCCTCCTGGCTTCGGATTAGCTCAGCTCTGGCTTTTGAGGCTACTTGAGGAGTGAAGCAGCAGATAGAAAAATCTTTCTCCTTCTCTCAATATATCTGACTTTCCAATAAAAAAATAATTAAAAAAAAATAGAAGAAAGGAAGGAAGGAAGACAAAGAACAACATTCTCTCCATAAGCAAAGGGCACTGTTGTTTTCCTTCAGGAAGGTTTTTGGGTTCACTGAACTTGATCCACACATTAGCAAAGCTTCACAACAAAGGCATGATTGAGGAACGAATGCAGAATAACTGATTGTTTGGGTCCTAATTCCCTGATTAGCTTTTCCAAAGAACTCCATTGAGTGGTAGAAGTGATGAGTATCAGTTTTGCAATGGAAGCAAAGCGGCTCAAAGCAAACTTTTGCCTAGTGAGAGGGTAAAGGGAGGATGCGTGATCATTAAACAGCAAAATTGGTCTAATCCTTGTCAAACGGGATGAACTTATTTCTATCAATAAAAAGGCAGAATCATTCATTATGTAAATATGACCTTTAAAGTCATAACGTAGTTATAAAGTGAATATGCCCATGAATAATTAAGAACTGGCAGCATTGAATATTTATTAAGTCCCTTTCATATGGATTTGAGTTAAATAAATTAATTCCACAGACTCAGTGATGGTATTTGGTTAATGACTTACTCAGTCTCTAAATGTGATGACTAATGTTTGGTCTAAGAAAGTCATCTGGATATTGCAAAATGGAGATCCCAAAATGAATGGACAGTGCCCTTGTTTTCAAACTTTTCATGCACAAAGTTCCTTAGACAGAAATCAACAGCCTCTCACAGAATGGAAAGGCCAGTTAAACACACGTGATGATTAGTAACTGGAGTAGGAGACACTCATGGGCAAAGGTTTGAAAAACTTTGATAGGTGGTGATAATAAGAGAACAGCTTTCAGAGCAAATGGAAGGGAAAAAAATGGCAAGGTAATTCCACAATTCATTGGTGTTCTATAAGGTGGCCTTGGACTAATTCCTCTTTCTCTCTTTTGTACTTCTCGCTTTCTCTTCTTTGCGTTCAAAAAGAAAGCTTACATTGAAACACACGGCATAAAGATGATTTCTCTTTTCATTTTTCTTTAAGAAAAAGTCACAAAAAACAAATAATAAACAAACAACAGGTTTGGGAAGGGGAGCAGTGTGAACATACATGAATAACAGGTAAAAAATATCCCGTACAACTGGCCCAGAGATAAATTTGAGCTATTCCAATCTAGTGCAAGGCCATATGTTAATATATTTGAAGAATCTCAAGCTGGTTTCAAAGAGAGCCTACCCTATGAGGGGCTAATGGATAAGAGCCTAAAAAGGAACTACCCAGGTTTGTCAGCATTATGCTCATAAGAACATTTGAAACGGGCCCAGTGCGGTAGCCTAGCAGCTAAAGTCCCTGCATTGCACATGCTGGGATCACATATGGGTGTCATTTCCAATCCCAGAGACAATACTTCCCATCAAGCTCTCTGCTTATGGCTTGGGAAAGCAGGTGAGGATGGCCTAAAGCCTTGGAACCCTGTATCCACATGCAAGACCCAGAAAAGGATCCTGGCTCCTGGCTTCGGATTGGCTCAATTATGGCCATTGTGGCAACTTGAATCACCAGATCTGCTCTCTGTGTCTCCTCCTCTCTGTATATCTGACTTCCCAATGAAAATAAATAAATTCTAAAAACAAAACAAAATAGTTGAGGCACATAAATCTTACATTGAAAGATTAAGCTCTGGGACTCAGCGTGATGGCGTAGTGGTTAAAGTCCTTGCCTTGAATGCACCCGGATCTCATACAGGTGCCAGTTCTGGTCCCGTCCTGACGGCCCCACTTTCCATCCAGAGAAAGCCTGGGAAAGCAGTTGAGGATGGCCCAAAGACTTGGGACCCTGCATCCGTGTGGGAGACCTGGAAGAAGTTTCTGGCTTCCGGCTTCAGATTGGCTCAGCTCCAGCCGTTGCGGCCGCTTGGGGAGTGAACTATAGGAAGGAAGATCTTCCTCTCTGTCTCTCTTCTCTGTATATCTGCCTTTCCAATAAAATAAATAAATCTTTTCTTTTTAAAAGAAAGATTAAGCTCCTTCTACTCATGAAAACGTTAGATTTACCCATTGTACATAGGTCTCTGTATAAAACTGATGCCTTAATTAATTAATTTAAAAACAGCAGCTCAAATAATTGGTTTCCTGTTACATCTAGTTAGAGTCCAGCCTCCAGACTTTCCCCTGGCTTGATCTTGACTACTGTAGGAATACAACTGCAAACACCATATTTACAACAGCACGACCTGCACCAGGAGAAATCTGGAAGATGTTGCAAATAGCTAACACCTAAAGAATATTTCAATAAAGAACAAAAGTTGCTTTAAAATTGTCTCTTTTTTTATTTATTTAGTCTCCAGCACTTCATGCAAAAATCTACTTTGGCAATCAGTAAAATATCTGTTAATAAGAGTTTTTAGCTTTCCTAGATTCATAGGGGTTCTGTGTTGTGGAATACCAGGTTAAGCTTGCATTTGAAATGCTAGCATTCCACATCAGATGGAGCGCAGGTTCAAACCCTGGATGTTTGCTTTTATCCACCTTCTGGGTATGATGCCCAGAGAGGCCACAGATGGTGTTGCAAACAATTGCACTCTTGCCTTGCACTTGAGAGATGTATATTAAATTCCTACTTTGTGGTTTTGGGCTGGCCCAGCTCTGCCTGTTGCAGCCATCTGGCAAGTAAATGAAAAGATCTCTCTGAATCAATCTCTCTCTCTCTCTTTCTCTCTCTCTCTCCCTCTCTCTCTCTCTCTCTCTCTCCCTCCCTCCCTCTCTCTCTTTCTCTCTCTCTCCATCTCTGACCATCAAATAAAGAAATAAGTCTAAACAAAAAATATCACACTCAACATGTAATACCAAACATGATTCTAAGTTTATCAGGTTGTAGAGTTTTTCCAAAAATTAGAATATTAAAAAAACCATAAATTGTGTTGTTTTGTTTTTTGGTTTTTGTCTGTTTTGCTAACTCTGCACTCATGTGATAACATCCTATGAATTCTAGTACTATTTTGTAAGGCACTTCAGTGACTTTGATGGTGTAACACAAACTTGCCTTCCAGAGGTGTCTTGTAGATGATGCTGCTTGGAAGCATTGGCTCTGAAACATTTTTTCACAGCTCGTGCTGCCTTTCTATAGGCTCTAGTATTTTACAAAATGTCTTTAAGTATGCATTTAGGCCCCTGGGTTTGTACATGGTGAGTTAATCAGCACATATTAAAAAGATCCTCCTAAAATCTTGGCCTAGAACCAGCCCTGAAAATAAATAAAAACAAAAACAAAACAGAAAACAAGCAAACAGAAACACTTTATGACCAGGGCAAGTTACCTAACATCTCTATGTGGTTCATTATCCATATAGTGAAACAACTTGCAATAGAAATGGTCAAAACAAGGCCCAGCATCATGGCATATGGCTCAATCCTCACCTAGCCTGTGCCTGGATCACATATGGGTGACGGTTTGTATCCTGACTGCTCCACCTCCCGGTCAGCTTCCTCAGATTCAAAATTAGTGTATTTTTGTTGGAAGATCAGATTTACAGAAAAAAAGGAGAGACAGAGAGGAAGATCTTCCGTCTGCTTATTCACTTCCCAAGTGGTCCCAAAAACCAGAGCTGAGTTGATCTGAACCGAGGAACCGGGAATTTCCTCCAGGTCTCCCATGCAGGGGCAGTGTCCCAAGGCCCTGGGCCATCCTCTACTGCTTTGGTAGGCCACAAACAGGAAGCTGGTTGTGAAGTGGAGTAGCTGGACACAAATCAGTGCCCACAGGGATCCTGACACATTGCAAGGTTGGGATTTAGCCACTGAGCCATCGCACCACACACACACACACACACACACACACACACACACACACACACACAGTTCAAAATAGTCAAAACAACTTCACAAATGTAAGAAATAGAATTACATTTTATATAATTTAACAAATTCTCACAACATAGTAAAGCCTAAAGCTGATTTATCAATAAAATTTGAAATATCCAGATGAAGATGAAAAGTAATCCCAACTTGATATGTTCTTAAACATCCAAATATTTGAAATTATATACATCTACCATTGATCCAATACTTCCTGGGTTTTGTCATTTCCATAGAGAATGCTAACAATTGTGGGCCTATGAATCTCCATATATAGCTAGATGTGTAAATTTGCACAACATAATACATCGCTTGAAAATATTGTGCCTCTACACTTAGTTTCACAAATGTAGGTTCAGAACTATTCTCAGAACATTTATTTTTGTACAGAAAATATGTCACGCCACACTTTTTTCTAGCAGCCTTATAAATAAGATTCATTATACTTTGCCACTGTTCCTAGAATGCTTTAAAATTCAGAGAGAAATATTATTCCTGTGGCACATTTTGCTGCAAATATCCTCATACATTAAATAAAACAGGCAAAGCTCATGAGACCAAGATTAATAAATAAACGTCCTGATTTCATTTAGATTCAGTGAATTATGATAGAGTATACACTGACAGAACTGTGCAAACCCTTGTCAGACTGGCACACTGCGGAAAAATAGCAACTTTGGAATGAAAATGGTTCCAATCTTTATGGCTACGAGAAAAAAAAAAAAACAACGATGGTTCAATAGTATGTTTTCATTACAACTAAATTTCTTAGGTAAATCTAAACAATAGACTCATGGGAGAGAAAAGCAATAATCACTACGTTTGTAAAATGGAAAACTAACACACACACACAGCTGTAAGAGCATGCTCAGGAAAACACAAAATAATGCCTCCCGCTGAGGAAAAGGGAAAGGTAATGGAAATGGCCAAGGTTACTCTAAGGGATGTCAGTCTATCGTTAATATTTTATTCTTTAAAATCACTGGTGTACACACATGGCTCTATTACCATGTTTCCTTTTTTAAACACTGGAACTATCTCATCATAACAAATAAAAGTAAAAAAAATACATGGATATAGCTTACATTTATAATATTCTGCAAGCTCTAAAATAGGCATTATTTGGTCATCGTTTCTGCTTTCAAACCTGAGGCAGACTTCTTACTATTTTCCCAATCTTTCCACTTTTCTCAAACTATATTAAAATGAAATAGATTTATTAATGTTAAGTTATATGCCACTATGAATTCTATTCATTATATTAAAATTATTTTATAATGTAAAAATATAAAAATTATGTTAAAAACTGAATAAAAAAACTAAAGGACAAAGATGAATTTTAATTTAATTTTGGGTTGAGGAAAGCTTTTGTATGAATGAAAAGAACAGATACATTTTTTGCAAATGAAAAATCAGTGTTTTGAGTATAGTCCTACCTAAGAAAATAGTTTTAATAAAGTAGATGGAAAACCAGAAGCTGAAAAAAATGATAATTCTTAAAAAATAATGTAAGGGTTTGGCATAGTAGACTAGCAACTAATGTCCTCGCCTTGCATGCGCCCGGGATCCCATATGGATGCTGATTCTAATCCTGGCAGCCCTGCTTCCCATCCAGTTCCCTGCTTATGGCCTGGGAAAGCAGTAGAGGATGGCCCAAATCCTTGGGACCCTGCACCTGCATGGGAGACCCAGAAGAGGCTCCTGCCTTCACATCGTTGCAGCCACTTGGGGAATGAATCATCAGATGGAAGATCTTCCTCTCTGTCTGTCCTTGTCTCTGTATATCTGACTTTCCAATAAAAAGAAACATTTCTCAACAGACTAACAAGACTAAGATATAATTCAGAAGAAACAAATTCCTATATACACAAAAAATGTGCAGCCTCAATGCTACTCATCTAAGACATTCATTAGCACATTCTTCCTCAACCTATTTGTCAAATGTTCAACTGTAAAACAGAACAGGTCAGCACATGGAAAGATGCGGAAACCGCAGCCATAAAGCACACTATAAGCACACAGTTAGGAGTTGTTGAAAAACAGAAAACCTGTCTTTGAAAATATTCTCTAATACGTGTGAGAGCCTATTTTTAAAGCAATAATTCATGAATGTTTATTCCAGAATCATTAAATGCAGATAAAGTCAAACATTCAGAGAACGATTGAAAAAGAGTAGGAATTAAATCACACTATTGAACACTGAAGAATACAAATACAGGATGGTAAAAAATGCAAATATAAATTTCTCCATTTCTGAATGTCATCTTAATCAAGCTTAAAAGAGGTAGTTTGAATTGGACTCTGCATTCGAATCATTGTGACACTGCAAAGTCAGATCTCTTCTGTGTATAAGAGAATTAGAGCATCACTGAGAGCCATACCTCATGAGTTATTTACAGAAATAGGAACTCCTCTGCTGCTGTTGGTATTCTGAAACTGAATAATGCATTCACTCATAAATCATTTAGTACCTTAAAGTCCACTGGCCAATGCTTTTTTTTGTGTTAAGTACAGAAATTATTAGCAATGTGAGTCCTCAAAATAATAACTTTCGGGCCTGGTGCGGTGTCACAAGTGGTTAAGGTCCTCACCTTGCATGCCCGGGATCCCATATGGGCACCAGTTCTATCCCGGCAGCCCCGCTTCCCTTCCAGCTCCCTGCCTGTGGCCTGGGAAAGCAGTCAAGGACGGCCCACAGCTTTGGGACCCTGCACCCACGTGGGAGACCCAGAAGAGGCTCCTGGCTTCGGATCGGCATAGTATCGGCCGTTGCACTCACTTGGGGAGTGAATCATCGGACGGAAATCTTCCTCTCTGTCTCTCCTCTCTGTATATCCGCCTTTCCAATAAAAACATAATAAAAATAAATCTTTAAAAATAATAATAACTTTCTAGCTTTTTCTTTGTTTCCTTATAATGTGACCACAAATTCAAAACAAATGCAATAATGGCCAAATAATTAAGTCCCATATAATTACTAGAACAGTCATTCATTCATTTTCCTCCTGCTAGTTTTATTCCAAAATGGAGAAAAGAAAGAACAGGATGATGATTCGTTTTACAAACATTACTTTCAGTATCTTTTTTGACTATAAGTAATATTCCATAAACTTTGAACTTCTTAATCTAATTATAATTTGTGATTAGTGGCACAAAGTTCTATGAAATTTAGATATAAGGGACTTTGTTCCTTTCATTGTCGTCAACTACCTTGAATCAAAGTGTTCACATAAGGTTAGGAAACTGTGGGACGGATATGTTCCGGTGAAAATAATGGCAAATGCCACAGTGGAATTAAATTTGGGAGTTTTTTCAAGTTTGAGATAATGAGCAATCCTTAGTCAACTGCTTCAGCCACCTTTTGGGATTATTCAGGTCAGGAGGGGTGAGCACTGTAGTTTGCTGAGGCAGACATCAGAGATCAACTCCTTAACACCCTCATATTTCAGGAAACTGACTCAGTAAGGATTTAAGTAGTTGCCTGAGATCACTCAGCAAGTAGCAGAGGTGGACAGCCCCATGATCTAGCGACACATTAAACTGGAGCTAATTTAATTCAGCATTACTTTCTTACATTCATGGTACTTGTGCTAAGTGCTATGCTGGACATGACAGGGTGTCTTTACTGTTCATTTCCATGATCAAAAATAGAGAAAAACAAGATGGACAGGAAAAAAAAAACAATGAACCAAGTGACCACTGAGCAGAAACGCTGAAGGAGTAATACATTCTTCCCAGCCCCTTTCTGTCCCATGTCCAAGGAGTCTGGCAGACCATTGCACTGTATCACATGATCTAGTTCATTCCCACTTTGGCCAAAATATGTGGCTTTGGGCACTTTTCTGTAGCACTCTGCCCTTAATTTTGTCATCTATTCAGACTCCAGATGATCCCTCCAAAGAGCTCTTTTCCTCTTGTTACTAAGGAGTTGACTTTCTTTTGCACCCAACACCCTCCTCCTTCCCAGGGGATGTGCATAATAGCAAGTCCTCTTAAGACAACTATAATTACACTATGAACATGTTGACCATTCTTATTAATACAGCTTGCTGAAAGAGAACGAGCTCTGACTCTGAAGTTGCCTGAGGACTCTCTGTTGGACATTGCTTTTGGGTTTCATATCTTTTATTTTGCCAGACTTGATATCCCCCTCTCCAATCACAGGATAAGAAGAATTTTTCATTAGCAAATGCAGACATTCCTAACGACATCCCCCACAGGGCTGTCATGATATTGAAAGGTTTCTTCCCTTTCAAGCGAACCTGGAGTGAATGTCCTGCAAATTAATAAAACGTTCAGTTAGTAGCAAAAAGAGACTAACAGAAGAAAAAGCTGGCTAGGGAAATTTTCCCTCTCTGTAGGTCATCTAAGTTTAATAGCTTCTTCCTAGTAGCCTTTTGAGTTTAAGGCTTCAAAAAAAATTCATCATCTTAATGCATTTTCAAGCAACATAGGGAATAGAAATTCAGCTCTGTTTCAGAAGAACATATAAAATCATGTTTTGAACCAAACACCAGTGGACCTTACACTTAAAAATCTAAGATGTACTATTTATAGTCCTTAGCTATGTTCTGGGCTGAACTATGGTATTTTTACTTTATATTTGTTGGCCTCATTCTGCAGTGGGCTATTAAGCTTTTGGCTTTAATGTAAATCAAAAAATACTATCTCACAAATTTAGAAAAAATATATTAAAATGTTAACATGGCACATTGTATGTGACTCGTTTGGTATCGCTATAATTTTTTTAGAAAAAAAATATAAATGACCATATAATATCAAAGGCCGAGTAAAAATGGAAAATAAATTGAACATTATTTAAAATAGCTGTGATAAGGAGTTAATCCACAATGTGCTGAGTCATTATAAATCAATACCAAAATGTCTGTGACCTGAATTTTTTTAAGTGGAAAATCATGTTAACAAGCGGTGGACCAAGAAATTTTACCCAAATAATAATGGGTCAAATGAAACATTAAAAGATGTTCAAATCATTCGCAAGATACAGAATGCTGCATTGTGAATAACTGCTTTGGGAAGAGCAAAAGGAAAGCTGAAAAGGCAGAGGAATGGCCTTAAAGGGTTTATATAGGATCACACATCATAGGAAATTTAACACAAACATCAACCACATTGATGGGATGAAAGTGTTAACCTTGTCACTGATATTCAAACCAAACATCTCTTGAAAAAAAAACAGGGGCAAGTCCACCATTCTTTCATTATTATTATTTGGTGTACAGTTGCCTCTTTTTTCTAAGAGCAATCTATATGTAAGTACCACTTCCCAAGTTCTTCTTTTTCTCCTATCTTTCCTGCATCCAGTGATCATCCACAGTCCACCAGTGTCCATAGCAGCTGCTCTCTTCAAGGAAGCCTGGTATGCTGAGCTTCTCCCTGCAAGAAACCTTGGTGCCTTACTTATGCCATGTCAAACCATTGAGGACACTTGGAGTGGTCAGGAAATATTGTCCATAGAATCAGGATCCAACCTAATGCAACGGGGTGGCTTTGTCAGCAACTTCCAAGCCAGGGCATACCTTTAAATCTTTACATGTTGGAGTGGACTATATACATACCAGGATGCCCAGAACCTGTCACTGCTACTCATTTGGAAAAGGATCTCCGGAGATAGAATTAATTCAAGAGTATTGATTGTGTAGTTCATCTTGCATTACCCAGATGGGCTATAAATTCAATTGCAAATATTCTATAAGAGACAGAAGAAAAGACTGACTCAGAAGGCAAATGCAAATGGAGGCAGAGCCTGGAGTGGTATAGCCACAAGCCAAGCAAGCCAACATCTTCTAAAAGCTGGATGAGGCATGGAACAGAACGTCCTCTGGAGCCTTCAGGGCAAGTAAAGCCCTGCCAACATTCTGATGTTGAACTTTTGGCCTCCTGAACTCTGAAAAGATAAATTTTGATGCTTTAAGCTATAGTGCCTGTGGTCATTTGGGATGGCAATCTTAAGAAATTAATGTATCCGTCCTTCTCCAAAAGACTTGGGGAAGCATGTAGATCCTCACTGTTCTGCTTTTTTTTCTAAGTCTTATACTTTTGCTGCAGTCTTACATCAACCTGCCATCATAGCACTTTGCACACTGCTGGAAGGCCAGTACTTTGGTATAGAGTCCTTATGAGGAGTAATGCCTTCTATTAACAGTCACAAACACCAATGTAGCTGGCCTGAGCCCTGCTCCACATCTTTTTAACTCTGCGACTTGAGATTCATGTTCTAGGGGCAGGAAGACTTTCCATTCATCAAGATATAAAATCCTCTACATGCTGTAACTTGCTGGAGCAGGATTTACAACATTTCTGGATGCCCCGTGTACCGGAGTTGAGATCAGGTGAGAAGAGAATAATAAAAGTGCTAGAGGATTCCAAATACTGCCCCTAACTACTGAACAGCTGACCAACTTTATCTCGTGCCATTAGAAAAGCAAAACTACTCCATTAAATTCTGGGCTAAGTGTTAAGATTAATTGGAAAATGCCTTTCACAGACAAAATAATGCTTATTTTAAGGCACTTAACATTAAAGAAATAGAATAACAAACTTTTCCCTCATTCGTTATGCAATTAAAGTTCAAAAAATGCACGTTTCTGGCTGCTTTAGTTTCTAGTGAAAAGTATTCAAGGCAGAGCAGTGAATGTTAGCAGATGCTCCTGTGCAAGGCCTTCAGGGCTGACAACACCTTGGGGATATTTCAATGATAGGACTCTCGCATCAGACCTTGCAGGCCCAGAACCTGGAGTCTTCCATCCCAGGAGATTGACTCCTCTTCTAGAGAAAGACTCATATTTGAGAAGCCGATGCCACTACTAAACGAACGCAAATGGAAATCTACTTCTTTCTTAACTTTTAAAGATTTTATTTTTATTATTTTTTTATTGGAAAGGCGGATATACAGAGAGGAGATACAGAGAGGAAGATCTTCCATCCGATGATTCACTCCCCAAGTGAGCCGCAACGGGTCGATGCTATGCCGATCCGAAGCCAGGAGCCTCTTCCGGGTCTCCCACGCGGGCGCAGGTTCCCAAAGCCTTGGGCCGTCCTCGACTGCCTTCCCAGGCCACAGGCAGGGAGCTGGAAGGGAAGCGGGGCCGCCGGGACTAGAACCGGCGCCCATATGGGATCCCGGGCGTGCAAGGCGAGGACCCAACCACTTGCGCCACCGCGCCGGGCCCACTTCTTTCTTAACTTTTATGCAATTACTCAAGAGGCTGAGAAACATAGACACAAGAAGTGAGATCCCATCATCTGCAGGTTCACTGTCAAGATGGCCATCATGACTGGGACTAGAAAGGGCTGCAACCAGGAGCCAAGCCTCAAATGATCTGCTTGATTGCTTATGCCTCCCAAGGTCTGTAACAGCAGGAAGCAGGAGTCAGGAGCTAGAATGTTGTATCAAACTCAAGTACTCCAATATAGAACACAGCATCTTACTGCAATTTCACTCCCTAGAAGAACACTCCTGGCATCATGTTATTTCCTTTTATTTGATATGACACTCATCTCTCAGATGAAATGCTCTGGCCATCCTGATCTAGTACGCTGTGGTACAGGACTCACTAGAGAGTGCTATGCAACAATGGAGAAGGAATTAGAACACCGCTTTGCGAGCACGAAGCCAAGTAAAAGACAGATAAGATGCTATTAGTAAGATGATTAACGTGATTTGAATGTTTAAAGTCAGTTTGAGAACCAGCAGTATCTGCCTTGTGGATAATGTTTGAATACATACTGCCAAAAAAAATTTTTCGGGGGGGTGGGGAGGAGGTTCTTGTATGTCTACACATCTCCAGATCAATCAACCATCCCGCAGTTCTATAAATTCCTCTCTTTAAAGTGCTGAAGCTGATTGCCATACAGAGTGCATATAAGTCACAGGTAAAGAACACCATTCCCTTCTTTCTACACCTGTCCCACAGCATTATCATTAGGGATCACATGGAACCCTTGGAAACCAGCTAGAGCCATAACATTATTTGCATTAGAGAATATTTTTGATATTCCTATATTGTAGACCATCACTTTGGTTCACTTCATAAAGTCAGCCTTAGTTATTTTCAGGCCTAACAGAAATCCAGAAACCAACAGGAAGAAACCAACAACCTCAATTTTCCAAGTAGCCCCTGGTACAAAGCCTGAGTTTGATGTGTCTAAACAAGCATAAATGTAGAACTCATGATGAGGTCTATTAGAATTGTAAAATCTTCTGAGAGGAAGCTGCCTAGAGCTGCCCTGCTTAAAAGATTTAAAAGCAGACAGATCAAAGCATGTGTCATTGAAAATCCTGCTGGTTGTCATGAGAGGAGGAGTAAAATTGCAAGCCATTCACTTGTATCCATTACTGTAATAACTTGGAATTGAGTTGAATGACGAAAATGAAGGGTGAGTAGTGTGGGGTCATAATAATATTAACCATGTGTCATGTGCCACTGATACTGAATTATTCTTTTGTGCAGCAAACACAGTTTTGTATTCCTTTGTGTGTATAGCTATGGTAACAGGTTTTATTTCTGAGTGCTTGTCTATTGACCCACACATCTGAATAACATGCCTATCCCAAACATTCATTAGGATATTTCGAATGAGTCAAAAATCAAGATGGACATATGCCAAAATATTTCATGCTATAAGAAAAATCCATTTTTCCTTTCAATTGTCGAAACAATCTTTTTTGCCTGTAAAAAGAAATGCTGTCATATCATAGTTCAGGCTGTCAGTTCTGGCATCTTATACTTTCTTGTGTATATACAGAGCCAGGATGCTATCGACAGGAAAAGAGGAGGCCATTTATGCCTCTGTATCTAGCATGCTGAAAGCTAAATCCCTTTTCAGAATAAGCAGTACTTTAGAGGTTAACACCAAGGATAATTTCAAGGTGAAAAAAAAATGTTTCTGTGTGATGTGGATGAGAATCCTATGCAAGGTTTCACTGGACAATGCATTGCTGAGAGCACTACCCTTGAAATGCACTCCTCTTCAATTTGATGCTATGCCTCTTTTAAATGGGCCACCCTGTATATTCTGAATGAGCTTTTTCCAGTAAAGAGCTGTGTTGATGTAAATCTACGTTGGCAAGAGCGTCATCAGAGTCAGCTGGGAGTGACAGGCATGTTCTAGCCAATGCTGGACAGTGTGTTGAAATATGCCTCCCAGGCTACAAGAGCAAACGCACAAAAGCATGCCCACATCTTCGTGGGGGCGGGGGGAGTGGGGTGATGTGCCGATCAGCAAAGCCCTGGCTCTGTGAAAACATAAAACATATCCAAGGAGCATTTCTAGAGGAGAGCCCAACCAATCAATCAAGTCAAGAACTACATAATCCTTACAGGTTAAAAGGTGCCAGGGCTCGTCTTTTCCCTTAGGGGAAGAAGAAGAGGAAAAAAAAAAAAGGTTTGCACATGCTGTTTTACAGGGCACACTCCTAAGACATAAAAGATCATATTTCTTAATAACGACCAACCAGTGAGCCACCTACGTAACCCAAATCCATCAGCAGGCACTAGGAACAATAAATCAAACTTCAAAGAGAAAGGCAGGTTCTATTCCTTTGGTATTTGGTTCCTGCATAAATACTAAAACATGGCATAGTCTATCTTTTAAAAAACTGGTTTTTTTTTCTGTCAACATATATTTCATAAAAATGAATATCATTGTAATAATGAGATGTATCAACAGTTGCAAATCTAACATGATGTTTTTCAAAATTATTTTTTGCTTCGTTCTCCAATATCTAGCTTCACTACCATGCAGGGAAATGATAGTATTTTCATATCAGAAAATCTGCTGCAGGGCAAAACAACTGGAAACCAGAAATTTCTTAATCACCTCTCTGTACCTTTGGTCACATTCTGCATCTCTGCAGCCAAAACAAAAGGTAAAGCTATAGGAAGGACATGGCATCCCTGGACAAAATATTGGAATGAAGGTAGACCTAACCAGCCCAGTTCCCATTTATCATTTATCCTCTCATTCATTTAAAAAAGAAAACGACATGGATGAATTACAGCAACTGGGATGAACTAAAGCCAGCAGACCCAGGAGACTGCCATTCCAGCACAGGAGTTAATGTTTCTGACTACATGATCTCCAACGAGGCCTGTGTGCCTTTTTAACACAGAGACATCACTGCAACAGACCCAAGACAGTGAAGTTATTGCCCATCTCCAGATGGCTCTGCAAATCCCCTAAACTGGTTTAAATCCCCAGTCTCCCTTCAGTCCCATAGACTCCCATATGACCTCCAATAGTCAAAGTTTGTCATTGGCAAAACCTCCTGTATTATCAGCATCTTCTCTGTTTCTGCACCCATGGGTTATATTGTGACAACCATAGAGAACTCCAGTTCACTTTAGCATGGGAGCTGCCACTTTCATGCTATGATCTTCCCCTTGTCCTAAAACTTCATTGAAACTCACACTATTAGTCTCCTACCCTCCAAATTCTACTTTTGTGCTCCCTGCCAGCAGCAAAAATGTTGACAGAATGCAGATGATCCTCAATTTCCTTCCACAGTCTCCAAGTTTCTTTTTTTTAAAAAAATTATTTACTTTAGAGCTGAAGTTACAATGAGATCTTCCACGCACCAGTTTACTCCTCAGATGGATGCAAAGGCCAGGGTTGGTTCAGGCCAAAGCTTGGAGTCAAGAGTTTCACCCGAGATGCCCACATGGCTGGCAGGGGTGCTGACATTTGGTTCATCCTCCGTTGCTTTTCCCAGGGCATAAGTAAGGGGTTGGATCAAAAGTGCAATAGTCAAGACATCCATCAGCACACGTAATGGATTCCAGCATCACAGGCAGTAGCTTTTCCTGCCATGGCCGAGCGCCATACTCCTTCCAGTTTCTTGATCTCATTTTACATGATCTACCTCACTACCTAACTCTTGCTGTCAAAGGTAAAAGGCCCTGTCCTTACCAATGACTGTACCCAACACTCACTTTTAAACACCTCCCCATGCTTTCTCTTTCTAGCTATTTTCTGTACTGTTCTGACCATATAAATTTCCCCAATCCACCAAGTCCTCCAATATAGCACACTTAGAAGCTTTCACTTAAGCTCACCAACTTTATATTCCCATTTCCTTAGCAGACATGAAACAAAC
Source organism: Ochotona curzoniae (assembly GCF_017591425.1). Taxonomy (NCBI): domain Eukaryota; kingdom Metazoa; phylum Chordata; class Mammalia; order Lagomorpha; family Ochotonidae; genus Ochotona; species Ochotona curzoniae. The sequence goes on from NW_024465582.1 coordinate 28,684,688, forward strand.
AGGGCATCATTTATCACATCACTGAATGGTTCAACTCAAGGTTTTTCCCAATTTCGTGCTTGTGCCTAGGCAGTCAATGAAACTTCAGGAAAAACATATCCAGGACAATTTTGTAAGTCCTGGTCTGAGGCAGCTCGAGTGTATTCTAGAAATTTGACATTTTTCTGGACTCTCCTCTCTCACAAGACAGATTTCACTTTCTCCTCAAACCTCCAAACTCTCTTACCGATCTGAAGCTAAGCTGATTAACTTACTATTGTATTATAAAAATGGAACTGATGAAAAGAGATCTTTAATACCCTCCCACAATCAAATATACTGAGACACTGGCCTTCTTTCTCACTTCTTATTGATGGTCAAACAATTTCCCCCTTTCCCACTTCATGTCCCAAACCTTCAAGGATATCACTTCTTTTATGATTCCCAAACTCTCATGGGCAAATGTCACTTTCTACTTTTCCATTCTAAAATCATACAGATTGCAACATCTATGTTTAGAAAACTAATTTCACACAAACCCTCTAGAGAAAACCAAAAGTTAGCTACTACAACTTTTACTTCTCCTATACCCTGCTCTCTAATTTTAACAAATTTCTGAGAGTTAACTATCATTTCTACATTTTGCCATCATGATGAGTCCACTTGTGGTAGACATTTTACAGCAGGCCTTTCTTCCTGAAAGGCAGAGTCTGGAAAGTCTACGTGGTGGGTGTGACCAGTAGAAGATGGGAGAGTGATGGTATGTTGTATTCAAGCCATAGAACTAAAAGTCAATGTGGTTTCTGCTTTCTTCTCTCTTGAATTACTCACTGTGTTCTATGTTGTAAGGACACTCAGCCCGCAGAAGCAGCCCACACAGACAGGAACTGAAATCTTCTGCCAACAGCCAATGAACAAGACTTCCTACAGACAATAGCATTTTGCAAACCAAACTTTCAGCCCCAGACAGGCCCTCCTCTGATGCCTATAACTTTCCTTGACACTAGACTGCAAACTCACACAGAGAGTCTGAGCCAGGACCATGTAAGGGAGCTACTCCCTCATTCTCAACTTTAAGAAACTGCATAAAATAGTAGGAATGTTGTTTAATGATAGGATTGCTAAATGTGGGGGTACTTTGCTATATTCCACTCCATTTAAACCTGTTTCAATGCTGTTCTACTAGAGCCGTTGTGCTGTCGGCACCCATTAGCTCCAGGTTCTTGTGCAATGATTGACTTTCATGCCTCGTTCCAGTTGATGTGTAAACAGCACCTGACAGAGGTCATCACTTCTTGCTTTTTCACACACTCAGTTCATTTCACCACCAGATAATCGCTTTCAATGTTTCTTCTACTTCACTGACCACTCTTGTGGATTTCTATATTGAATGTTCCTCATCTTGCCGATTTCTGGATGTGGAAGTTCCTCATCTTCCTCAGATCTTTTCTTTACAAATACCTGCTCCCTAAGCAAGGGCATCCAATCTTGTGGCTTGGAATGCCATCTATTTTGTGATCATTTCCAAATGTTAACTTATAATGCTGATCTCTGCTCAAATTTCAGACTCGCACATCCAGTTATCTAAGGGATATCCTCATTTCAAAATCTAAAAGTCATCACAAACACAAAACACAAAGCATACTGATTCGCCATCCCTTAATTTTCTCCACATCGGGTAGTGTCACTGCATTCGACCTCTTGCTGGGCTCCAAACTTGGTGCCGTTTTGGATCCTTCTTATTTTTTTACATCCAGTCATTTATTAGATCTTACTGTGATTTCAAACTGGATACAAGGTTGTGATAAAACCTTCATTACTTCTGCCTCTACTCATTTAAATTAGGCCACATTATTAGTCACTTGGATAATTCCCATAGTCTCTTAACTAGCCTACTGCATTTATATTTCCTACACAGGAGCATGAAACATTCTTATAAAACAACAAAAAAAAATTAGGTTTCTCCCTGAGGCAGACATTTCCATTACTAACCCTTTTCACCTCCACACATCATAGACATCAATAAGGAAAGCCCCAAATTCTTGCTACATTCTCAAAAGATACCACATGATCTGACTCATTTCAAAGGCTCTGATTCTAATTTCTACAATGTTCCCTGCCCCTTCCATAGGCCAACTCCCATCTTCCCTCAGGGCTGTTGCACTAGTTTCTTCTGCCTGAAATGTTCTTCTAAATAATCTCATGGCTTATCCCATCACCGCCTCTAATCACACCTCAAATGTCATCTTATCAAGAGCCTCCCCCAAAAATCCCACAAAAAGGTTGCATCTCCTTATCCTGCATTCTTCGTGTTGCTTTTAAAGATTTATTTATTTATCTGACAGGCAGAACGAGGGAGATTTTTTTCTGTTGCTTCACTCCCCAAACGACTACAACAGCCAGGGATGGGCTAGGCTGAAGCCAGGAACCTGGAACTCCTTCCAGCTCTCCCACATGGATGGCAGGGGCTCAAGAACTTGAGCCATATCATCTGATTTCCCTGGTACATTAGTAGGGAGTTTGATAGAAAGTGATGCAGCCAGAACTGAACTCAACCCTTTAATATGGCATGGCACCCTCACAGGGAACAGTTTAACCCACTGTACCACGATGCCAGCAGGTACTTTTTCCTTCTTTACTGCACTTGACTGTCTGTTGCCCACTGGATTTTTTTCTTTTCTTTTCTTTTCTTCTACCCTGTTAGAATAGGTGCTCTGTCAAATCACCACATATTAGTCTATTTTTCTCTTGCTCTGTGTCCAGGAGAGCAAATGGCACACAAAATTATTTGTAATAGATGTTAGGATGAAGGCTTATCTTATCACAATGATAAACAGAGAAAAATGACTTCACAAGAAGAGTTTTCTGTATACAAGCTATCAGAACAGTTAATTGTGTTCCAGGTATTATATAGTCTTAAAATTTGCTGAAAAGATATAGTCATTGCTTTATTAAACAATCCTTCTTTCATCCACTGCAACTCACACACTGCCAATGGAATTAACACATCTGATTTTAGCACAGATGTAATTCTGTATTCTGCTATTTCAACATTACCTGAGAAAGAGTAGAAGGGCATTATCTGAATGACGGTGTAGATTGGTTTAATTGAGTCTGATCTCATATTCCACCTTTGGAAAGTGTTTAATGCCCACACTTGCAGTTTAGCAAGCTTTCAATGGAGTAATAACTCAAAAGTGTCACTTCCTTTTATGTGGAGCAGAGCTGTTAACAAAAGATAAAATTGATCACATTTCATTTAAGTATATAAATCCCTGCTGTGTACACAGGAGAGGGTGGAGAGGGAGTAGAGGCAGAGAGGAGGAGATTAACTATACTCCAAAGGCTAACTTGAGGCTACTCTTATGGCCTGCCTTCGATGCAGACACACTCATCTAAATCCCATGTTATCTCCATATTAGTTCAGCTCTTCATATTTTTGTTCTTTCCATACTTCATTCAGTTTTCTCCCTGTGACAATCTACGCTTCATGTTCACATAAAATTCTTGCCTAGACTCTATTATTCTTTCTGTAAAATACAGTAAGAAAAATCTAAAGCTAAGAAGATTGCAGTGAATAAAACATAAAACAATCCAGGCCCATGTGCATATGGTGTTCAGAGTAATTTTGTAAAATCTGGAGGGGTTCTCCTAACCATATTCAAGTTGAACCCCTAGGAACTCTCGCCATTCTTTGCCCTGAGTGATGGCAAATAGTATTTCATGGTTTTGCAAGTAGTTACATTGCATCCCGTTATATCATGCATTTTGAGGGTGAGGGTCGCAATGAAGGAATATCCCACATAGTGTGTTCCACTGAGAGGACATGGAAGACGATCTGAATAAAGTGTCTAGATTTCAATCGGTTCAAATCACCCACCCATTCTCTCTTTATTTCATATTTTAATAACACTGTATTCCCTCAGGCTTTTATATTAAATATATCATTTGATCTTTTAAATAATTCTATGAAGCACATGGGAATTATTAAAAGTTGCATTTATAGATGCACATATTTGTGGCGTGCAAAGTTTAAATTATATTGCTAGAATCCACAGAAAATGAATGAACTAGTGCTTGCCTTCACAAAGTAGTCTTTATAGATCAACTGTTCTCAGTGGGAGACAATTGCACCCTTCAGGAACATTTGGCAATGCTTAGAAACATTTTGGATGTTCAGAACCTGCTGGGAGTTACTAGTGGCTAATTGGGAAAGAACTGAAAGGCAAGATTTAGTGGAGGAAATGATACATTTACTGAAGCATGCATGGGTAAGGTAAATCAGAAATCAAAAGGATTTTGATAGTTCACTGGGAAAAGAATGGCTGAGAAACAGAATCAGAAATTTCAGAAAGGGAGAAATACTAATTTTGGTTTTTCATGTTAAATTTAATGGTGGATTGGGCCTGGCAGCGGTATGGCCTAGCAGCTAAAGTCCTTGCCTTGAACATGCCGGGATCTCATATGGGCGCCGGTTCTAATCCTGGCAGCCCTGCTCCCCATCCAGCTCCCTGCTTGTGACCTGGGAAAGCAGTCGAGGACGGCCCAAAGCCTTGGGACCCTGCACCCGTGTGGGAGACCCAGAAGCAGCTCCTGGATCCTGGCTTTGTATCGGCATAGCATCGGCCGTTGCAGCTCACTTGGGGAGTGAATCATCGGATGGAAGATCTTCCTCTCTGTCTCTCCTCCTCTCTGTACATCTGACTTTCCAATAAATAAATAAATCTTAAAAAAAATTTAATGGTGGATCGTTAGAGTGAATATAATCAGAGGAGGCATATAGACCTTAAACCAGAGAAGTAAAGTTTTAACAGTTGTAATTCTTTTTTTTTTTTTTAAGATTCATCTTATTTTTACTGGAAAGTCAGATATACAGGGAAGAGGAAAGACAAAGAGGAAGATTTTCCAACTGCTGATTCACTCTCCAAGTAACTGCAACAGCCAGAGCTGAACTGATCCAAAGCCAGGAGCCTCTTCTGGGTCTCCCATGCAGATGCAAGGTCCCAAGGTTTTGGGCCATCCTCAACTACTTTCCCAGGCTACAAGAAGGGAGCTAGATGGGAAGCGGATCTGCCAGGATTAGCACCAGCACCCATATGCGATCCTGGAGCATGAAAGGCAAGGCCACCACGCTTGGCCTAACAGTTGTATTTCTAAGTTAAACGTAGGCACAGGATTGACACTCAGGGTGCATACCCTGAAATAAGGTCAAAGAACTAATTATACAACTTAGACATTTCAATTTAAATTCTAGAAATAATAACATTCTAGAAATCTATTCTAGAATCAAAACATGAGCGATTTCCTCTAAATGAAGGGAAGTCATTGTGATGATTTCAAGGTGAGATGAACACCAATATCACATGCCTCCCGCATAGGATTTTATGTATAGCACCAGTGTGTTTTAGTTTGCTAACGCATGGAAATGCTCATTTGCAGAGAAATTCCTTAAGATGAATGTAAGTAAAGCTACTTCTTCATCCTTTACAACTGTCACACTGCTGAATTTTCCTGGCAACTTTTTAATTTTTTACTGTAATATCTAAACTAGCCTACTGTAGTCTTTGTTAACAGAAATAAAGAAAAGAAGGTGATGAGTCAAGACACTGCTCTAAGACACAGTTTCTCCAAGGATGGCTTCAGCATCACCCATATGGCTTATAAACTCTACTTCTTTGAACTCAGCGAGACCTATAGTGGCTCATTTCCTGGGTGTGATTCAGGCAGTTGCATGGGATGACGAGAACACAGTTGTCCTGTGGTGGGCAGGACACTTCACTATTAGTATCAAGGAATCTGTAATATGTTTTGATGAGCAACTGGCCTTGTGTTTTCATTTTAACCTAGACTTTGAAAATCACATAGTGTTGTGTGACCATTCTCCTCCAAAAAAAAAAAAAAATATATATATATATATATATATATATAGGTTGCCAGGAATTCAGAGTATTGTGGACAGATTTTTCACATATTTCAGCTCTCATCTTTTTACATTGTCTAGCCCTTTTAAAAACTCATGTTTGTGCCTATAAGAAGTGGAACTTAGAGACTGTTATTGGCAGGCCCAGTTATTTTCCATAGGACAGTTTTATGTTCTTTGTATCTGTGCAGCTACCGGATAGGAAAATAAGAATTGTGGAATGGGAATAGAGGACTACAACATCATACTTTCTGCTTACGATGAGAATCACCTAATCGAATTTAGTATGCTTACCCTCAATTAAGGAATCCAGACTAGAGCCAAGGTCTTTCTTCCTACACAGAAAGGATTGGTGGTTCGGTTACTACCAGCTTGGTATATTAGAGGACTTAAACTCAACTACTGCATAGCTGATGTGGCTTATTGGATTTTGAACGTTGAATTAAATAATGAGAACATTATTTCCTTTCCCAATTCCTTTGTTTATTTTTATTGTCATAGGAGAAAGGCCTCATTGGTGTTCACAAGCCTACCCTATTTACTTACTAAATTCCATTTTAAACAAATAAACTTAGGCACAAGACCTTAGAAGGTCACAATATTTAGCTAAACTTGAATTGGTTTTGTCTTATTTTACTGTATCTTCTCAATTGCTTTCCATGTATTATCAAAGGCACTCTTCTCCAATTTACAGTATTACACAAAGCAACATTTTTAAATCTATGGAATTTTAAATAAAAATGTACATCTACTGAAACATGAAATGCAAAACAATACTATGGGCCACAGATGTGTCCTAGATTGCAAAGGTGAAACAAGTCTAACACAGTATTAATGATTCTGCTATTGTTATTAATAAGATGGTTTTATGAAAGGATGCCTGGTCCTATTCAGGGGAGACCTATGGAAGTCTGCCTTGTGCGTCACCAGCATGCAATTCATATATGTTTTAGTTATTACTACCCATAAATCACTCGCTGCTCTATTTGGCAATCACTAAACAGAAGGTCATAAAACAAGATCACATTGCACAGAATGGAGCAAGGTAAAACAAATACTATAAACCTAAAGAAGATAAACAACCAGGAATGATAATCCAAGTAACCTTATTAGTCAGAAAGCTCCTTGCTTCAAAAGGTCAAGTATACACTCTTTAAAAACATAAATGTGGAAGCAGCTAAGAAAACGAATAAAAAGCAGGTACCCTAACAATAATCCTATGAAGAGGAAGTCGCTTTATTTTAATAATAACTAATTTAATCAGAAGGCTGGCTCATCAGGATAATGGAAAAGGAAATTGGCTTGTTTGAAAAGAGCGCAATATAAAATGGGTATATATTGAACTAGAGACAAATATTTACATTGAAATAATAGTGATTTCCTCGACCTTTTGCAAAAGGTTTTCTGTCCATTTTAGTTACTCTATAAATCCACTTTGAAGAAATGGTGCTTTGCACGTGGCAGTTTACAACGTCTGCACATTGGGAAAGGTGGATTTTAGTCTAATCAACCAAGGGGGCTGACATGCTCCAGTCCCAAATCAGAGCTGAGTTACACCATTGCTCACTCCAGCTGCTGACTCCATCTTCATGCCAAAGCAGACCCTGGAAGGCAGTCATCAAGTCGCAGGTGACTGAGTTCCTGCCTCCCAGAGGAAGTCCCGAGTGATGCTCTCCATTTTCAGCTTCAGTCCTATCTACCGCGAGCACCTGGGGGGCAGAGAAGCAGGAGGGAGCACCCTCTTTCTCTCGCTCTGCTCCTCCAAAGCAAAAAAAAAAAATCCAAATTATTTAATATTTCTTTTTGCATATTTTAGGAATCGAAGACTAAGAAGGGAGACATGTCCAAGAAAAGAAAAATCTCACCTCTAATGAGTATCTTCAAAAATGATTTCTCCTTGGAATCTTGGCATTTCTTTTATAAGTTTGAGCTTTGGCATGTAAATGTATTAATATGAATTCTAACAGATGAGGATTAGTCATTGGAGATTTTAACTGCTCAGTCAATACTTTCCCAAGAATAATAAATATATTTACATAGGACTTTTTCCCAGAAATACAACAGGCATGAGTTATTTTCAAACTGTAAACTAAATATTATTAACGGCCTATAATGTATAAATTATTGTGATGCTATAATGTACACATTCATTCATATACACTAAAGTCAAGGTATACTATATAGTGAGAAGTATATAAACCTTGTACATATGAGAACATAGTCATGGTGACAAAGTCCACACTAATAGTTAATCATTGAGTTATGCATTTCTGGCCACTTTGGTAAGGAAACACAACATGTCCAGGATTTAGAGGCTAGAAGAATAGGCTTCCTCTTAGGTGTTTGGCCCAAGAAGCACAGAGATGCTCTTCCATTGATTCAACAGCAAACATTTGCCTAATGCATGTTATACAGGTGACATTTAGACCTTCACAGCAGACACAAAAACCACTTTGCTATATGTACAGGTTCTCTCTTTTTGGAGCTGTTAGCCCAAGTGCATGGTCAAAATACACAGATGAAACAGAACACAGACAGATAGATGGCAGCACATTTGGACTGAGAACCCAAGGGAAAGTGAAATCAAATGAAGATGGCCAATTTGAACTCCTTCTACATTTGCTGAAGAAAACCCCAAGTCAGGCTACTAATTCCAAAACCTGCACTATCTCTTCCCTTACTAAAGCTTACAGAACCTATGGAACCGTGTCATAAAACAATAAAAAAATGTGAGGAAAATTCACTCATAAATACTACAGAAGGCAATCATATTTGTATCTGGGTCCGGAGATACTGTCATTTTAAAAGCAGGTATCTGTAGCATTAAAGGCTAATTCTGTGAATACAGTGGTAGGTTTTGGCATGAAGACTGGCAGACAAGTGGAATATTGTTTTGAGGCAAGAGAGACCTTGGTTCGATTCGGCCATGTGGTCATTCGCCATCGACCTGTGAGTCAGGCCAGATCTGGTTACCAAGCAGTTGCTGCTCCGTTGCTTAGTGACTTGAGCCTCCAAACCATCACTCCCAGCTGGCTTTCTGGAATGAAACCTTAATAGATTTCTGATTTGATCTTTCTCTTTCGAGCTGAAGGCTTTCATGCCTTTTTCTCAGAATCATTGAAAATAAAATTATCCTCTGATTGGCCTTGTTTCTATGCTTGTCTTATTTAAAAACCACTCTGAATTATAATGTTCTCGGTTGGTCCCGAAGCTCTCCTTCACAATGGCATGCAAGTGCATTTCTTCTGTGCAAATACATGTTTTTTTCTTTTTAATCAGAACCAAGGATGCCATCTCTCATTCAAGCCACATGCATAAACAAACCAAAACTCTACTCAGAGAAACAGCATGTCCCCATACTTCTGCTAACTTACAACTTTACAAAAAATTTGAATATTCAGTCTTGCATATAGCAAACGTGCAAGCACCTATTAGCCCAAAGGGGAGCAATGCTGAATGACAGGATGAGAACATGATAAACCACAGGACTGAACAATAGGCAGAACTGAGTTCAAGGGGTAACTCCACTGATTGGATGGCCATAGAGCACACTGATCTTAGCTGTATCACATTTCTTTTCTGGCTCAAAGCATCGGCACATTTAAAGTATTACCTAATGATGCTTAACTTCACCTTTGGCCATTGTGAAGGCTAATGTAAACAAAGTGTCTAATAGGCAGAAGGCACTATATTATTGATAGTTATTTCATAGTAAATCAAATGTTATAAGCTATTTTTATATAAATGTAGAGTTTTAATTCTTCTTCTTTTTTTAATATATCATTATTGGAAAGTCAGATACACAGAGAAGAAGAGAGAGAGGATGATCTTCCATCCAATGATTCACTCCCCAAGCAGCTTCAACAGTCAAAGCCAGAAGCCAAGAGCCTCTTCCCGGTCTCCCACGTGGGTACAGGGGCCCAAGGCTTTGGGTCGTCCTCAACTGCCTTCCCAGGCCACAGGCAGGTAGCTGGATGAGAAGCAGGGTGGCCAGGATTTAGAACCGGCACCCGTATGGGATCCTGGTGTTTTCAAGGCAAGGACTTCAGCCACTAAGCTACCGCACTGGGCCCAGAGTATTTATTCTAAAACGAGAGCAGATGGTTGTTTTTATACCAATTTAGAAACAAATCTTTTGAAGACAAGTACTTCACGTGAATTAACTGGAGATAATTCTTGTCCTTTACTTTGCACATTGGTTTATTTTCCTATTTTGCCTACATTATAGCAGAGATTGATGTACCAAGATGGCATAAGATTGAAGATCTATTCCGAAAATTTTACATTTGAATTTTGAAACAATCTCTACATTTCTTTGTTGTCTGTGTGAATGCTTGCAGGTGGCTTTTCAGAGCAACTATCCACAATACTGTAATTCTGGAGGTCACAAATCTTGACAAGTTCTGTCTCCTGTCTTGAGACATGCAGCATCTACCTTGCTCTCCTATGTGCAGCAAGTTGGAACTTGTTTTTAATTACTTATCAGAAATGTACAACAATTTTGTTATCACTTTGTAAGTTTAACTAATCGATTTTTGCTAATTGTAAATGTCAACTGCCCTTACAACCATATGACCGGAAATAAAGATACAACATTTCACAGTGCTTCAGTAAGGTCAAATATCAAGTGACCAGCAGACCTGGAAATACACAGTTTCAATGATACCAACTCAGTCACAGCATTCAAAACTGTATTTTAAAATCACATTTATTTATTATTTGAAATGTAGGGAGATGGAGACAGCGACAGAAAGGAGAGAGAGACAATGCCTCATCTGCTGGTTCACTCCCCAAATTTTTGCAACATCTGGGTCCAGACCAGGCTAAAGCCAAGAGACCAGACTCTAACCTGTCAGCTGCAAAGATTGCAAAGACCTAACTTCCTAGCCTATCAACTCTTCCTCCCCGACTACACTCCAGCCAGCAACTGAACCCAGGCACACTACACCAAAGAGCCGCTATGCTCCTAAAACATTCAAAAGAAAGCTAATTTAAAGATACTGTTTCTCAAGTAATAACAAAAACTTCTTTTTCCCTGCAATTTCTGCTGGAAGAACAAATGTGGGAGCTTCCTAGGAACAGCAAAGCACTGAGGCTCATGTTCGTGTTTAAATTTACAGGAGCTTTTTATTTATAAAGAAATGTAAACAAGGACTAATTTTTAGAATTAAAGCCATGAACTACACTATTCAGATGAATGTTGAGATTCAGATGTCTATATTCATTTGATTCAACATTTCTAACACGCTAACATGAGGGGCTGTATGTGTGAAAGTGTTTTTTTTTTCTTTACCATTAGCAGCAACAGCTTCAACTGGTACTGACAGGTGCCAAATCTTTCCTCTTTCTTTGAGATAAATGTTAACGGTTACAGGAAGTACACATGAGTAATAAACTACCCAGTCAATATTTTTTTTTCAGTTTTTCTTGGTAACTAATTGTCATGTTTTAACCTTTGTAATTTCTTAAGCGTTACAAGTCAATACCTTCTTCTTATTAAAAGATTCTTTTTATTTATTTGAGAAGCAGAATGAAAGATCATTTACCCACTGGTTCATACCCAAATGGCTATAATATCTAGGGTTGGGTCATGCCAAAGTCAGAAGGCTGGAACTCCAGCTGGAACTCCTATCGAGTGGCATGGACCCAAGTCCTTGAGCCATCTCTCACTGCCTTCCCAGGTGCATTAGTAAGGAGCTGGACTGAAAGCAGAACAGCCAGGGTTCAAACTGGCGCTCTGATAGAGAATGCCCCATTGCTGGCAGTAGCTTAACCCGGAGTGCCAGAACGCTGGCCCCAGTTGATATGTTCTTTAAAAAGAATATCTTCCTAGGGTCTTCTGGTTTTAGAAAAGACAAATAATACTTTTTAAGACCTACAGTTAGCCTCAACTTACAGTACCTGCACCTGCACCTGCAATACTTTTCTCCATGAAAAATCACAAGGAACACCTTAAAGCTCAACAGGGCAAGTATAGAAGAACAAGGGAGAAAGAGTTCTTAAATGGAATCATTAAATAAAGCCTTCAAAACACCTGCGTGCGTGCACGCGCGCGCACATGCGTGTGTAACTCAAAACCAAGTGGTTGAATTTCACCTTTAGAATTTACCAATCGTGTCTGTGACTTGAAGAAAAGGCATAGCTCTTGAAGAGTAACTGCAGTTGCTGAAAACAATGATGGATCAAGAAAGTAAATGCCTACTTTCAAACGTGAGTGACCTCAGTTACCAATAAAATGTCTTATAAAAAGAAATTATAATGAAAATATGGTCCAGATCATTCACCTAAAAAGTCTTAAGATTTCTTAACTATCTTCTTTTGAAAGAATCCTCTCAAAAAACATTTACCTAAATAAATAATTTTGTGAACTTCAGGATTTCATTAAATAGTTCTATATTTGGATTTGTTAAAATAAAAACCACATAGCACACATAGGTATAATGAAGATAACACACTTGAATATTGCCTGGTTCCCGTATTTCTCAGACATCCTATTGGCTGATTACATTGAAATAGATTAAAGACTATTTTGCTTTACTCAGTGGTCAGAGGATAGTGTGTAATAACAATGTTTGGGATCTGAGAATCTTCTCATCTAGTTCATAACCAGGAAAAGAATAGCTTATAAATCATTTGTATTGGGAAATCACACTTATTATAGTTCTAACTCAAAACTATTTTTGGGAGATCCACATAAGTAAGCAAACCAGTGGGATTTTAGTGTTATCTATAAATATTAAATTCTAATAGTTCTTATTCCCAAATAGTTTGACAATATTTAAGTAAAGTAATTCAATGCTTTTTTCTGAGCACATATATTTGCTTGAGGTGATATCAAAGACTCTAGGTCACAAAAATCTAAGACTAAATAAAGTATTCATTTTTTTTAAGCCACATAAATGTTTTATACTCTTTTCTGTAATAAAAATGAATGACCTAGGCTTAGATGTTCAAAAATCGCTAAGTTGCCAGAATTTGGAGTGAAAACGTTTATTAGATACTTAAAGCACATCCACTCTGCACTCTTTCACTTTTGATTGTGGCATAAGAGAGATGAGTTGTCTTAATAAAATTCATGGAAAACATGTATTATGAAATAGTAATGCATTAATTTTAATATTTTTGCACCAAAACCAATTCATTTTTTATTTCATTTTTCCCACAAGCTTTCGAAATTCCCTTGTAGATTTGCTATTTCAGTATCCACTGATGTTTTACTTCATATTTTTTAAAACAGAAATAAAAACATATTAACATTTAAAATTTGTGTGGGGGTATATATATGTTATATAAAAAATGGAAAAGTTTAAAAGGAAAAGTGATTCTCTGTTAATTTTAAAAAGAACATATGAGGAAAGAAGAGACTGAATGATTAAATATGATTAAACAATACTGAAAGACAGCAAGTATAACTTATTTTCTATGCATTTATTTAGATCTAACCCAGTGGAAAGTGCCAACATTCATAGTGGGCAACAAAATATAAGACCTGATTTTCCTGAAATGTGTTAAGATTGGATTTTTGCTTTTCTTCAACATTCCACTGCAAATATAAAAGGGAATTTCCTACTCAAAAGTAACCAGAGTTCTGTATATAATCATGAAGCTATAGGTATTCATACAAAGTCAAAACAGCAGAACAGAGCAGTGACAAGCATATCTACAAGAAGACTCTCGTTGTAACACACAGGTCTGCACCATGGTCAGAGAGTGTCAGCAGCAATCAAATGCTTATTAGCAAGTTCTGCGAGGATTGCACAAGATGTGCTCCATTAACTCGAAGGAGAAACAGATGACTTCCAAGTGGGGGCAATTCAGGAAACTCCGAGGAAGAGCAGAGATTTGAAACACGTGTGGAGTGGAAAAAGGCAGAGACAATGTGCCAAAGGCTACGGTTCTACTGCAGCCCCTCCCCTTTCTGCCTCTTGCTGCTGTCATAAAATTCATAAAATTGATGCAATCTCAACCTTGAGCACTCTTGGTCTCATCACCTATGTTCTCTTTGTCACTTCAGTTCATCTTAAAAAAAAAAAAAACTAACAAGGTGATCACCTGGCAATTCAAGTGCAATCCTACGGGGCCACTTGGATCATGGCTGGAATAGGGGCAGGTAGTGTATAATGTGGACAATATTAGCTGATAACGACCACTAAGTTTCTTGTCCTATACAGCCCACTTTGCACACAACTGCATGCAGTAAAAAACTGCAACCCAAAATTCCAAGAAATAGCTAACAGGAAAACAGAATAGAATGGTTAAATATCCAATACCTTGCAACTAATAAACGCAGTCTGAATGTGAACTTAACTACTGTGGTTTCTGATTACTGAGATATTCTGAGTCACACAGCACCTGGAGTATTGGATCAGCTCTGTTTACTTCCCTTCAAATGGGCCATGAAAGCCCAAACAGAGTCTGATGAGAATAACCAAGATTAATCTGGTAGACACAGTGTACAAAGACGAAATAATGGGCTGTTTGAGAAAACAGAAGACTTTTTAAAAAGCATGGAAACATTTGGACTAGCAGTTTTGTTTCACAGACATTCATTAAGCATCCACCAAAGGGACAGCTACCATGCCAACTGTGGTGTACCAAGGTGAACAGCCACAGGTCTCTGGCTTTTGGGTATGCTATTCCAAGCCACTTGTTTAAGGGGCTACATAATGGAGGAAAAAAAAAAAATTCACACTGCTGTGTTCCCAAAGCAGATCCTGAGATTCAAGAGGTTTGTCAAAACATTCAAGGACTGTTCATTTTTAACTTACTCTAAGACTTCAATGATGGTATCTAGATCTTATAAGGTGAATCAGGTAGGCAGCATGGGCTTGCCAATCACCAGATCCATTTCATTTTATTCCTTGGAATACAATCAAGATATGTTTCATAGCCACCATCGCAGTTACACATGGCCTTAGAGCCAGGTTCTAACCAAGACACTGCAAGTATACGTGACATATGTATTTCTGCAGCTGCCTTGTGAAAACACTAAGCATGTCCTTCTCCATGCTCTCTCCCCCTGATTGAGCTAAACCAGGGCAACTCAGAAATTATGCGTCATAAACAGCTGATAACAGACATTTGCAGCATCCCTGACTCCCCATGAAAAGCAGAATAAAACATGCTTAGAGTATTCTTAGAGGGGAAAAACCACTTTCACTAAAACCAATGCCTTTCAACATGGCTTATGTTTCATAAGAGAATACATTGCTTGACACCACAGAATGGATCTTGTTCAGGTATCCAATTAAGTACGTTCAACTTAGTAGCATGTTGAATGAAAAATAATACAAGCAGGAGAAAAAATTCCCAGAGGCAGGAATATACAAGACCATACACATTGATAACCAAATTAGGCAGGAAGAGATGACCCAAGACCTAGGATGAGCAGGAAGAGGAGGAAGCAAGCCAGCTTACTACTTACACACACACCTACCCACACATGAAGACACATGTATACAGACATAAATGGCTGCATTTATGGGACACATTTACATGGACACGCACAACTCCATACAGTGTGCATGCAAGAATATTGAAATATATATTTTTTGAAGTCTACACAGTGACTAGTACAAACAGTGAGAAAATAAACAGGATGATATTTGTCAAGAGATGCCTGTGGGTATCAGGAAAGATTCAGGGTTCAAAGACCCTATACAGAAAATGTGAGAGACTTTTTCCAACCCCCTTCTTGGATGCTTGTAGTTCGTCAGGGAAATGGTTTCTTCCTGAGTTACTGAGAATCAATATCATGATTTTTCTTTTCCTTGTCCACTGCACTCCTCGTGCCTCCAGGATCTGCTACACCAACATGAAATATCAGTAAATATCATGCTGCTGGAGCTTTTCCAGGCAGCAGCAGCAGCAAAGGAAGTGCCAGAAATTTTAGAAGAAAGCCTGTTTTCATGAGATTTCCTGCCTGCCTTACATCGCAACATGTCCACATATTTCAGATAACCTCCAGTTGAACTCTATGTTGCTTTACTCAGGCTGTCCGTGAGCTAAGGCTCACCCGTTCTGCCACAACCTCAAGTTAGGAAGCAGGTAATAAAGCAGGCCCACCAGAGGGGACACAACATGCCAACTATTCAGTCCTGACTCAATGAAGCCAGCCAGCCTCCCTGCTCAGGCACCAGAGAGATGCCCAGCCTCCAGCCATTCGCCTCCTTCAGGACATCTCCCAAGGCTTTAGCTATGCCCTTATTGTAATAACATCGGACAGAACTCATCATTCTGCAATAATTCCCTAAAACTGAAAAACTCAATGTCTTCCTCTCTTACATTCAGCATATCTAGATAAACTCAAAAATGCCTCGTTGTTAAAATCTTAGAGACAGCAACACTTTCCAAGTCAGAGATTTAGTTATTCACAACTAAAATTTTGAGGTTGGACATGTCATCGGGTGGGACACGCCCCTATTTCCTTTTTCATTTACTTTTGTCGATGATAACAATGCATTCCTCTGTATGGCAATGTCTCTAAGTTTACATCTTGATTCTCCATTTCGTTGCTTCCTTCCTAGAAGTCTTGTGGGTTTGGGAATTTAGGAATTTATTTTTTCTTTCCATTCTAAGCATATTGTTTGGTCTGCTAGGGAAATGCAGCAGCAAAACCATTGTCACTTTCTCAATAACACAGTCTTTTTTTTTTCCTCTTCCCTTTGCTGTTTCGCTTATCACAATTTGCTTCACCAAAATGGGAGGTGAGAAACAGAACCTACTAGGACGTAGAGTTAGCCAGGTGGGGATCATAGAGCTCAGAACACCACCTGGAACCAATCGCCCTATCCTTGGCTGAAACTCCAAACAGGCTCAACAATTGTTTCTTATCATATACATATATATATATATATTTTTTTTCCAGAGCAGGAAAACATCAAGAATCCTCCAGAAGAATACATGGAAGCCAACGTATAAAACAAATTCACCCACAGTGAAGGAGATAAAAACATTCACACGAAAAGAAATACTGACGTCATATTCAAACACCACAGCGATGTCACCAAGGGCCAGCCTACAACTTTCCTGCGGACTCTCGAATCCCTCTCTGTTTCCTTTCAGAAAGCCGTGTTTGAGATTACACACCTCTGACAGTGAGTAGTGAGCAGGGACACTGGCAGACACTTACTACTGTTTCTGTTTAAGGCAGGGAAGGAGCAGACTCCAAATTCCTGCTCCCTCTCCACTCTTCCTTTCTTTCCTAGCCTGGTGGAGAACCCGGCAGGGAGACGGGCTGAAGAAATCAAAGAAACGCCACCAGACAAGTATGGGAGTACAACCGCATTCTTATTTGACATCTGGAATTCAGCTTTCTTGTAGCAACTTGCAAGAGGAATTGAACTTGGAGCAACACCCACCTGAGCCACTCCCATTACCTAGCTCAGGCATTCCTGCTTGGCCTTGGACATTTATGGGGTTTATCCTAGACGAGGAACGGGTGCGGCCCTGCATCCCCTCTCCCAAAATTACAGACGGGAAGGGGCAGAAGCAGCGAGGGCCGCCCCCCGGCGGCAGCCGCTCCTATTTTCCCTGTGACCCGGGCCATGCTTACCACGTATGTGCCACGGTGAAGCGCCGCTGTTTGGGGATGTTGCTACTCAGAAGCATCCTGCGCAGGAGCCTGGGGGAATTTCTCGGCGAAATCACCGGGGAGAGCTTGGGAGACACGGATTTCCTGGTTGGCTTGGGCTTCTCATGCTGCAACAGGTTTTCCCGCAGGGATTTCACAAGATCCTCGTTCAGCCACGGGTTTGGACCGTGCGGATTATCCACTTCGGGGACCGCCAAGGTGTCGGGGCTTGTCGTCGGCTGGGCCATTTTTTGCTGGTCAACTTTGTACAGTTGGCAGCAATCCAGGACAACGTGGTTGCCTGGCCTCTCTCCAGCGATTCCCTCGCGCCGAGCCCCGGGAGGCGTCCGAGGAGACAGGTCGGCTTCAGCTGCTGCTAGTTCATTCGGACGGACGCCTGCCTCAGTGTCTCTGGGCGGAGACGCGGAGGCCGGGGTGGACCGGGTGGACGAGGGGTCGCCCTCCTCCTGCGACAGGGACGTCAGCTCCGCGGTCCTGACCTCACCAGAGATCACTGAGGCACTCGCATGGCAAAGAAACATGGAGGGAAGCCACTGCTCGCAGGGCTTTGTCAGCGCTGCAAAGCTGCCTGGCAAACTATCGGAACTAATGCGCCGCAGCTGCTCCGCCGACTTCTGCTTATGTACATAAAAAGTCCTGGGGGGGAGGGCTTAACCATCAGATGCCTGCTGCTCGGTTGTTTGGCCAGTTTTTCCATTTGCTTATTCCTGAATCCAAAGGAAAGAAAAACTTTGAACTTGACCCTCCTCTCCAGCAAGGGTTATTTATCTCCCTACAGTTCATGTTCATAAAAGAAAATTGCTAGTCCTTTGTGGTTATTTTTTTTTTAATTCTTTTTTACTAAGGGAGGAATTTAAACAAACACTGGCCACATTAGGTAAAAGATTCCCCTGCTTTCTAATACAAACCCTCTGATGCCCCTTACGAGAGAAAGTCCTAAAAATAAAATGCACTCACTCCCCTGGCTGGGAACCAAAGAAGAGGCTTCAAAACATGACATGTGGAACATCTCACAGGTTGCTGTACTGTTCTATAACAGAACATGAATGATGGCCCTTCAAGACACAGCACCACTTAGACCCACAAATGGGGTCTGTCCTAGCTTTGTGATTTAACGAGTATCTGCAGAGACAGCCTGTTTCCGCAAGAGGAGTTAAGCACTTTTAAACTGTTATTAAATATGATAGATCCAATGTTACATGCCACCACAGTGCAGGCTAACATAGATCTAAATAATTTCCTTTATTGCCTTTGAATGAAACATTTTAATGTGTGCTGTACATAGTGACAAATGCATTCAGAGAATGTTTAACATAAAGGAAATAATTAAGTGACTGGAAATAGAGTGCTCTAACAAATGAGAAGGCCTGTTGAGTTGCATAATGTGGCACCTCCCATCCATTTGTTAGCACTGCAGATAGAAAGAGCGGACATGCATGAGGAGGGACTGTGCTTCGGACAGTTCAGAGTTGAATTCTGCCAACACTTTACAGGACTGAAGTGCCTTTTACATAGTTGGAAAGCACTCAGAAGGAGCTGTCATGTATGTCAGCTCAAAATGTCAGAATGGAGACTAGTACCAACCAGAGGGGTTTTTTGTCTGTTTTGTGTTGTCTTGTTTTTTGCTTGTTTTGTTTGTTTTTGTCAATATGATTAGTAATTAGGTCACTTAGTTTTCCCTCTTTCTACACCCTAGTTAACTCACCTTAAGTTTCAGTTCTGTATTTTTAAAATGATGTAGTAAAACATAGGTTTTGTTAAAAAAAAAAACACAGGGTAGACCAGTTGGCCCAGCTCTCATATTACAATATCAGTAACAATTTAATGTGATATATATCTCATATCTTGAGCAGAATACATTATGTTAATATCTAATTTTCAAAAATCAGAGATAGGTGTTGGCCAGGGCAACGTAGATACCTTTGGGATGCCCACATTTCACACTGCAGTACCTAAGTTCAAATCCCGGCTCTACCCCAGACTCCATCCAGCTTCTTGTTCATGTGTACCCTGGCAAGCAGCAGGTGCACACGCAAGTAGTTAGGTTCCTGCCGCCCATGTAAGAGACTCAGCTTGAGCTCTCACCTCCTGGCTTCAGGTTAGCATCATCTCAACACCTGTGAGCATATTCAGTGACCCAGTAGACAAAAGATCTCTTCCTCTCTCTCTCGTTTTGTCCCTCCCCCATCTCTCTAATAAAAGTCAATAAATTAAGCTCTTTTAAAATAAAAGTTGTGATTACTTTTATTCCTAAGGGATTTTTAACAATACAAAATGGTTCATCATTGTGCAACATTAAGCAGCAAAGTCCCTCAGTGAATTAAGAGATTATAGTACATGTAATGTATATGTGGAGACTATAACGTACAAAATGTGCATATCTGTGTGTAAGTATAAATGCATTTCTATAAAGCAGGACGACAAGCTAACAGCTGCACCAGCGGTTATGCAAACCCTACCCTCCCCAAAACTTCTTGTGCAAATCTTACCCTCCCAAAAGCTTGTCCCTTGTTGAAAAGGACTGGGATATACTCGGCAAAGGGCCACCTGGGGAGTGATGGGATCGATGCAGAAAGTACAATAGAAGTATGGTGCATGAGTAACAAACGGCTTTGTTGTTCAATAAAGGGTAATGCAAAGCAGGTTCAAAAATTAATGGGGAGGCAAACAAAAAAGAATAGCAATCCAGGTAAGTCGAATGTGTGAATTTAATACAGAAGGGGGTAAAAAGCCAAGCAATCAAGCAATCAGTAAATATAAAGCTTATCCACATTTAAAGAAATTTTTTAAAAATGAGAAAACAGTTTGCATTAAGTTAACATGGCAAAAAAAAAAATTTAAGAGAATATTCTGAAGTCCTGGTCCAGAATAGTTCTGAAGACCTCATTTTAGCAAACAAATGTTTGTGGGCATTTATTTTGTGCCAAACACTGTATTGAGTCCTCCAGGAGGTTTTAAAGATCAGCTGCTATTTTTGCCTTCTGGGAGCTTGTAGCCCAGCAGAATAGATGACAAAAGCAAAATCACTGACATGAACAAATACAGTTCCAATGTACATATAGGAGCCTAAGAAGTAGAAGATATTTAAATGTTTGAAGCAAGGCAAAGTGACTTAATGTCCACAGAGGTACAATTAAGGATCATAGGAGCTATCTGTCGGGGATGTCAGTGAGTTAAAGAAAAGAATTTGTCTACACCCTAATGCTCGTTCTCAGTGAATACACAGAAGGCTCTTTAAAAAAGACTGATCTACACTATGGTCTTCCAAGAACAACTGAGTAATTTGTTCATGATCATGGCTAAGCTAAGATAGCAGGTATGACAATATGACATTAGAATTCATTGAATATTGTGGTTAGACTTGGACTAAATCCGAATGAAGGGCCTTTGGCAAATGTCACCTTGCTTTGGCATGCATTAAAGCATGCCATTACAGAACCAGGACAAGCAGCTTCTTTGCAGCATCTCAGATCCTATCGTTATTAGGTCAGTTTCCCAACATCTACATCACCCTCCTGGACACCCCAAATGAAGTATCACATGCATGCTATTTTTTTTATTAAAAAATAATAATAATTTTGGCTGGAGAATTCTTTGTTTTCTTCTTAAAATAAGTTGAAACATCCAGCAATGTTTCAAAGTCACACTTGAAAATCACTGCCTTAGAAAACACAAATTGTAAAGCTCTAACGATGACCACAATTGGGTAAAGTTTGATGTCATGGGCAATATTCTTTATATTAATAAGAAGGTAGGGGTCAGCAGCATCGCTTAACAGGCTAATTCTCCACTTTCAAGTGCCAGCATCCAATATTAGCACCGGTTTGTGTCCTGGCTCTTTCACTCTGATCCAGCTCTCTGCTTACAGCCTGAGAAAGCAATGGAAGATAACTCAAATTCTTGGAACCCTGCACCCATGTGGAAGACTCAGAAGAAGCTCTTGGCTTCTGGCTCTGGACCAGCTCTGCTCCAGCTATTGCAAACATTGGAGGGTGAACCAGCAGATGGAAGATTGTCCTCTGTCTATGCTTCTCTCTGTAAATCTTTCTTCCAAATAAAACAGATCTTAAAAAAAAAATGCAGAGGGTCTGGGGAATTCCTCCAGGAGGAGCACTCCACAGCTTGCCTTTTCACAAAATCTCTCTAAATGGAACTGCCAGGAATTTGTCAGAATAACACTGTTCTGTAAATGACAGCCAAATAAGGCCTTAAGTTGTAACAAGTGGAAATTTGAAAGTGGGTGATATGTTTTGATAAAGTCACCCACGCCTAAAATGGCATATAACATCTCAACGTCATAAATTTTTTCCTAGATACCTCTTTGTAAATTCTCAAATTTTGTGGGGTTATTTCTTTTAGATGATTCAAAATCCTTTAAAAAAAAAACTTTGTGTCAGTAAGATAAGATTTACATAGCTTCTGGGACAAGGATTGGAAACGTGCTCGTATGCAGGTAGGCACAAAGCAAGACTAGAATTCCCACAATTGAAAGGGAACAATGGTGCAGCAAATTCAAAAGAATGGATGAATTCAAGTGATTTATTCTTGAATATATAAAGCATTGTTCACCTCTCTGTTTCAATTGCGTAAGCATGCATTAAAATTAGATTGCTTTCACATTGCCCATTGGAAGGGTTCATGGAAATGAGCTAAGAAAGAAGAGGTTCTGCAGTTGAACCTATTGGGGGTGTATTTTGGGGCTTTACAACTAGTTTGGAACCCCATACATGCTACTTAATAGCTTTATTATCTTACTTGTCTGTAGCTGAGTTCATGATTTTTGAAACAAAATATTGTATTAGTTCCTACTATATAAGAAAGTGGCAAAAATTAAATGTGTTGCTACGCATGATATATTTTTAAAACTTCCTGGTGTAAAATAATGCCTAATGAATGATAACTACCATTGGTGATACAAGCAACTCAAAACAATGTATAATTAGTATCAACAGTGTGGCAGGAATTTCGCATTTTATTTCAGGTATTACAATCATCATACGGGTGTTGTTTCTGTATCCATATTTTACAGATGGGAGCAGAGGAAGTTAAATAATTTTCCAAAGGTCATATAGTTTAACAATGACAGGTGTGGGCTAGGAATCTGTGTGGATGATTTGCCAGAGACTCTTATTTTCTCAGTATATCTACCACCTCAGAAGGAAAAGTGATCAGAGAGTGAAAATAGATGATAGCTATTTATTATGAAAAATAGATAGCTGAGTGCCTTGAGTTCTGGGCCAAATAACACAAAATTGTGTCCCTGGCTCTTCACAGAACATATGTTATGAAACCTGTGAAGTCTACTGAGTGATGAAGTGCTACAGGCATGGTAATCCAATCACAGTCAGTAGAGGTGCAATTATTGAGGGTTTCTGTTTTTGTTGTTGTTAATTTTTTTTTTTAATTTTTAATCCTTATGCCTGTATCATTTTGACATAATGGAGTTTTAAATAAGCTCCCCAGTAGTTTTGCATTTTGTGAAAATAATTTTGAAACTTTTCAATTTCAAATTCGCACAATGATAGCTTTTTGCTGAGAATTTATATCATAAACTTTGATAACAAATCATTATTCTTACGCTTAAAAGTACATTGAACATTATAGAACATACTTGACAAAAAAGATGTATTCATGTGTAAGGCAAAGTGACAAAGAATAGAGGAAACAGATACAGAGAACTGTTTCCACTGCTGGTTCACTCCCCAAACAGCCCCTATGGTTGAAGCTGGGCCAGGTCTTGTGGGTGACAGGGCCCAAGCACTTGGGCCATCATCTTTTGCTCCCCAAGGTATATTTGCAAGGAGCTTGATTAGAAACAGAGCAGCTAGGGCTTGCATCGGCACTTTAATATGGAAGGTGACCTTATCGGCTTTGTAAGTATTGGCTTAACACATTACATTACAACACTGGTCCCAGAATATGGCTTCTTGAATTGTGAATATTATCTCTGAACCTATTTTAGGTACTAGACTATTTTTTTTTAAAAAAAATTAAATGTGTATTTGATAATGCAGCATACCCATATAAACCCACTAACAAGCAAGCAAACAAACAAACAACCTTGCTACATACAAAATAAATAAAGATTTAGAACCTCAGGGATTAAAAGGAAGAACCAATAAAAATCTAGATAGATGGACAATAAACTCAAAGGTAAAGAAGGGCTTGAACTAAGTATTTTGGGGTTTTTTTAAGATGTATTTATTTTTATTAAAAGTCAGATTTACAGAGAGAAGAAGCAACACAGAGAAAGATCTACCCTTCACAGGTTCACTGACTGAGAAGCCTCAATAAGCCTATCCAAAGCCAGGAACCAGGGGTTCTTCTGTGTTTCCCACATGGGTGCAGGGTCACAAAGCTTTGGACCACCCTCTACTGCTTTCACAGGCCATAAGCAGAGAACTGGGTGGCAAGCGATGCAACTGAACTCAAACTGGCACCTATATGGGATGCCAGCACATGCGAGGCAGGGAGTTAGCCATTAGCCTATTGTGCTGGGCCCTTGAATTAAGTCCTAAAATGTGGAATATATGTCTGAAATATAACTTAGAGGGATGCAAGAGATGTATTTTTAGATTCATTACTATGGGAAAAAAATCAGTAAAATTGACTTGGCTTGTGCGATAAAATATGTACAGAGATTTAAACATAATTAATGACAGTAAGTGTTATCATCTGGAAGAAAATGATGATGAAGGCTGTTTCCATAATTCCTATGCAGGGTCCCAAAGCTTTGGGCCACCCTCTACTGCTTTCCCAGGCCACAAGCAGGAAGCTGGATGGGAAGCAAGGCTGCCAGGATTACAAGTGTCACTCATATGGGATCTTGGCGCTTGCAAGGCGAGGATTTTAGTTGCTACACTTTTGTGCCAGTCCCCAACCTGTTTTTCTAAACCCAACTCACTTGAATAAAAAGATCAAGCTTAGCCAACTTTTTCTGCATGAAAACAATGTTTACAGAGATGCCTATTGGAAAAGTAAATCAATATTTCACTCAAAAGCTACCATTTTCACAGGGCACAGCATACACCAGCAACATTAACACAGCACGCTTTATCTCTAAAAAAAAAAAAACGCAATCCATTTTTGGATTTTTCCTTTCCTCTAAATACAGTCACTTAAAAATTCTATTACTAGAACAGAAATTATTTCTAATTTGTTGAAGAGAATAAACTTAAAAATCAAACATCAAGACAACAGATGTTGATGAGCACCAAAATTTTAACATATATAGTAAATCTGGGACTTCATTCTCCATAAACAACAGCCAAACCTTTGTCTTCAACTTACTGACAAAAAGAAAAGAAAATATATATCTGACTCTTACTAGATCACTCATTACTGAATTACTGAAAGCACTAAATAAAGGCAAAAGACAAGTGCACTAAACAAACACTGCACTCTCATGTAACTGAATCCTCACCGTCCTGCTAATGAAGTGGGTATTATTATATTCTGAAACTGAGGAAACGGAGGTATCAAAGAAAAGTAAACTTAACTTTCACAAACCACACGCAGCACACACTCACACACAAAGATATCCAAACCTCCTCAAAGTCACAACCAGAATATTTTCCAACTTCTTCAAAACCAGAACCAATAGATCTTCTAACTCTCCCAACAGGCTCAGAGTACTCCAAGCAATTAACTCTTAACCCACAAAGAAGTAGAAGAGGGTTTAAGGAGCCTCGTTCTTAATCAAAGTTGACAAGAAAAACAAATGTTTGCTGTCTTTGTAGATATGATAGACATGACAATGAATGAAATTCTTCATATCTCCTAACCTGAAAGGGATATAGTACAGACAAGCTCAATCCAAAGGCAACCACATGGACACAGTTCCTTGTCTCTTTCATTTTTCGTGCTCATTCTTCATTGGCACCAAGATAGCATTGTTAATCTTCCTCAAATTAGCATAATATAACTTGAAAATTTCTTTCTGAACCCCAGATACAGCATCTGTTTCAATCATTACATTTTCTGGATATAATTTTTAATGAGACAAGCAGTGTATTTTACCCAAAATGTCTATAATTCACAAGTTTCTATATGTAGTTAGCTATTTTTTTCTTGAGTTTAACACATCTAAACAATTATCATAAGCATATCCTATTTTTCACTGATGACATTTTTCCTGCCTATCAGAAAATCTACCCAAACCTACTCAACTACATGAGATAGTTTACAAAGGGTGTTATAGAAACAAAATTGTATTTCTCGTTGTAGGATTCATGAAGTAACCTTGAATGGATTCTCCCAGCCTCTCTGGAACTCAGCTTTCGTATCAAAAGTTCCATAAGGCGATACTTGAGAAGATTAAAATGGAACTGAAAGTATGTCACTGTACAAAGGATAAAGAAAAGTGAGAATGCAGGTGGGAGGGACAGGAGGATGTATGCCTCACTGCACTGCTAAATCTCTGTGTGTGAAATACATAAAATTTGTTTATCTTAAAGTTTAAAAAACAAATCACCCTTTTCCTTAAAAAAAAAAAGCCTTAGATATATATTTGAGTAGTTTTAGGCATCTTCAGTGTATATATTTTGAATGGATGAATGACATCTCTCTAACACATTTGCACAAACAAAAAGTTTAAGTATCAAGTCCTGATCTTTGATTATTAATTTCAGATGTAATTTAAGACAAAGATTATCCCTGGAATGAGGGAATCTGCACGACTCTGCTTGCATGTAGGATTAGTGGACACCACAGGGTATGCCTTATGAAACGAAATGTGCAATATTCGTTGAACGTTTAAGAAACTGAAGATGGAAAATAAGACGGTGTCACATGAACTAGGTGCCTTCCTGATGCTTTCATTGCCCTGAAATTTCAGCAAATTGCTGCCCTAAGAAGGTATAAAAAAAAAAACCTGCATTCTGACATCTGAGTCACATCTTGGGAGGCAGTGTGGGACGGCAATACCTAAGCTAATTTAATATTTGAAATCAAAGCATTGCTTTACTTCTAAAATAAGTTAGATTTAGAAAAAAAAGGCCAACCATGACCAAGACAAGAGGAAGGGCCTTTCCCAAACTGTTGCACCAGACTAGTTCTGCCCAGTGTTACTGAATATTGCAGGAAAATAAAAGGCTTTTTGTGATTGTACGAAAAAGACAAAAAAAGAAAGAAAAGAAAGAGTCCAGTTGAAACCGGGGAAGCAGATTATCTCACAGTAACATCTCTCAAAGTCTTTGAATTTGTCAATGTGATTTTCTCTAAACCCACCACTGAACGCCATTACTTCTCAGAGATGGATGTTCCTGGGTCTGCTTACTAACAACATTGCTCTGAGCACAGCTGAGGGTTCACAGGGGCCTTTCTGGGCTTCAGTGGGGGCTTTCATTTTTCTCCCATGACATGCAGACAGACAGAATGCTTCCAGCAAAATGATGCGTTCATGAAGGTGCTGCCTTGGTACCAGCCTCTATGAGATTCAAGGTCATTGTTACTTTCCTAATTCCAGACTAATTCCATCCTCTCCTGAAACTGATGTATCTCTGAATGTAAAAAGCATAGAATTAGCACTTTAGAGAGCCAGGACTGAGAGAAGTTTGAATGTCTGCCTTGTGACCATCCTAAGGAGCTAGAGAAAATTGCACTAGAGCATCCTATTGGTCAGAAGATGCCTAAAGGTGACTGAAGATCAGAAATCAAATTGGTGGATGCCAGGCTACAATGCATACTCTGATTCCACATGTCTGTGGATTCTAAAATTTCAAAGCTCCCAGGGGCATTTATTACTGTACTGCAGAAGACTTCATGAATATCCAGGTGCTAGGCTCCAGAGGCACAAGCAGCAGGAGATGTCTACCAAACAAAAGCAATTAACCTGGAGGTAGGTAATGCTATTTCTTTATAGTCAGCCATTTGTATAATATTTCATTTAGTTGCCAACGTTTTAATAAACAGTACAATGCCAACTGCAGTGGCATAAAGGGTAAAGCAACCATTTGCAGGGTCAGCATCCCATATGGCTGTAGATTGGAGTCTGATCCAAATCCCTGCTAATGACAGGCTTGGGAAATAGCAAAGGATGGCCCACATCCCTGATCCTCTGCACCCACATGTGTTATCCAGAAGCTCCTTGCTGTTTGCTTCAGATTAGCCTAACTTTGGCCATTGTGACCATTTGGGGAGTGAACCAGCAGATGGAAGACAGATCTATTTCTTCAATCCCTGGGGCTCTGTTAATTAATACATCTTTAAAAAATAGTAACATTTGAAAAATAACTTTTATTACACAACAATGTAACACTAATAAGTCATTAAACGCTTCAAATTAGCATACATATTCATACATATTCATACATATGAAAAATTCATTCTGGAGGGCCAGCATTGTGCACAGTGGTTTAGGCTGTTACCTGCAAAGCCAGCATCTTATATGGGTGCTGCTTCATGTCCCAGTTGCTCCACTTCTGATCTCCCTACTGATGTGCCTGGGAGAGCAAGGATGATGATTCAAGGTTTAAGTCCCTGTTACCCACGTGGTAGACACAGAAGGAGCACTGGACTCCTGGCTTCACTGTGACCCACTGGCAGCCACTGTGGACATTTTGGGGAGTGAACCAGCGAACAAAAACCCCTCTCATTCTGTAAATGCTCTATGTATTGTTCTGTGAGGACTCTGAAGATGTTTCACCGTATCTGGAAATGCAAGATGTACTGTGCTCACAATCAGCTGAAACTTTTTGTCTGCTGTCCTGCACGGTACTAAGCACTTGCCAAGGACACTTACTGTAGGGTTCTACCACTATGCCGCTGACACTTCCATTTTCTAAAGAATTAATCAAGAAAGTATGCATCAGCAGTTCCTTATTCCTGATCTCCAAGCCAATCTACAGGTAACTGCAAGAGCAGGTCTGTGCTCTTATTTTGGGCTTTCATAAAAGCTATTTTGATCTTGAAATGCTCAAACAATTGCTGGAATCCATACACCTGCTTGTTTTGTTCTGGGGGTTATTATTTTCACCCCAACAAAACAAATTTTAATATATAATACATGCATATCATGGAGAAATGTATTGCAGTGAGTCTGATAACTGCCATTTGTACTCTGGGATTGTATAATGGTTGCAATGAAACCAACAATTATTGAATCACTCTCAAAGAGAAAAACACGGCAGGACAAAGAAATCATCTGCTGTCCCCATGGAGAAAACACTTCACCCTAAGCAGTAGCCACCTCACAGTACTTGTATCTTTGAGCACCTGGAAAACAGTACATGTTCCGCACACACTTCTTAAAGGGAGGAGAGGTGGGAGGAAAGGGGCTCGCAGTCAGCTTCTCCATCTTTTGTGTGTGTTCAGATAGCTGGGTAGCTTGAAGGACAGCAAGTCCAAACAATTATGCACCGATTTGCCAATTAGAAGTCTAAAATGTTTTAGAAATCTACTCCTAAGCATGTCAGTACTTGAAAAACTTTTATTTAAATCTGCATAGTCCAAATAGCTAACAATTTGGACATCCAATTCTAGACCACCATGTCTAATGATGTAGGAATATACATTAACATTTTGTGAGCCACTTTATAAAACAAATGGTCATATGTAACGATCATTTAGCCACTGTTTTCTAATTCAGCAAAGATCTCTCCTGCTGTCTTTAGCTAATTAGTAATATTCCATAGTATTCCAAGGTGCACTTAGCTATTTCCCTACTGAAGAAAACTCAAAAGTCCAACATTTCACTGCTAAATACGCAGAACATTTGCAAAACACAAGATAATTTCTAAGTATGTTTGAAAATGTTAGAATTAATATAGCTAACTGTAAGATAACTGCACTGGTAATATTTTAATAGGTACTACCAAATTTTTCCCCCAAATGGATGACTCAATATACGCTGCAATCAGTAATGTTTGAATTCCCACATTTTTCTCTTAAACAATCATCAGTTGTCACCGATTTTCCTGAAATAGCTAAGTGGGGTTTTTTTCCCCTTAAGAATATCTTTGTTTAAGGGTAGAAGAAACTAAGAATATCAATGGCTACAATAAATGGGCATAGAAATGGGAAAATACATTTCACTTTGCTTCCAAACCAATGTTCAATTTTAACTCTTTAATCATTTTAGTTGACCAAGTAGTTCCTGGGAATGACTGACTCTAACATGATAATATTTACACACTATCAAAGGATTTTGAGAAAGAAAACTCATTCATTTTCCATGATATCCTGGAACTACCAAGTGAAATATACTTTTTAACAAATAATAGAAATAGACAGAACAATGCATTTGCCCTTATCTAGTATCCCTTCTACATAGCAGTCCAGAATCCAATATGCCTACTCTAAATTCTGTCACTATTTGGCAGAATCCTTCTCCTCAAGCAAAAATATTAACTAAATTCAGACACATTAGCTGTTGGTCTGATAGTTGTCCTTAACTAAATAACTTTGTATGGTTAAAAAAGAAGAAGAAAGAGGAGGAGAAAAAAGAGGAAACACTTGATCATTTGTCTAGTTCTGATCACACTCTGCTTTTCCAAATCTGAGATAAGTCAAGCACCCTTCAAGTTCCAGTCTCCTTATCTGAAAATAGATGATACAAATAGAGGGTGACAGAGGTAGGGAAACTGGAACAGTAATTGACACAGCAGTGTAGTTCCTATGTGACCGTGGGTTGACATTGCAGTTTGTCTCAACAAGCAAAAGTGAAACAAACATATAAACTGAAATTTCACTCCTTTGTCAATAACTAGGACAATCACTTTGCCACACTAGATCACATTTTTAAATTATTTTACAAGGTTACTCCTCATGTATTGGACCATTTATAATGATTAGACAAACATGATACATTTGAACATTAATCTTTAATCTATATTACTCGCATTTTCCACACCACTTTGTACAATCAAAACATAAAAAAAAAAACCCAACTCTGATTTACAGCATTTAGTGATTTTCCTGGTGTAAATTCCCACCAATGCTGATTTCCAGACATCAACATGACAGCAGTGTAGAAGGGTTGGCAAGCGTACATGGGCACATACACCATTATATAAGCGTTTGCCTTGGACAGATGCAGTAAGAAAGTAAGTTCAGGAACACAGATGATGAAATGCAGTAAAATAGTTAGGAAGTGATGAGTTTTGAATATGCGTTATCTTTGTTCTTAATACTATTTACCTAATTGAAAACATGTATAATTGAATTTTAAATAATTGATGCATTGCACAGTTGGCTTACCAAATTCCCGAACAGTTAAAAACAGCTGCTTGTGACTCACACAATGGGCCATTTCTAGAAGCTGATTATTGACTGGACATTCAGACAAGGGGCCTGCTGTTCTTGTGGTTTTCTATAAACTGTACTGCTTTTATCGATCTGGGGCAGTGATTTTAGTTTCCAGACATGTATGTATTGCTACCCTCTTTCATAAGCCTGACCCACATTCTTAGAGAAAATTCGACCTACCTGAGCTTTTCTTGTTGAATATAACAAATGTTCCATAAACCTCTGATTAAATAAAAAGATACTGGCATGTAGAGATTACAGTGAGCCATTAGGCTCTTCAGTCACGTGCTGCTCTTCTATGGAAACATTTCAGAGAAGGAGGCCCCTCATTTTACCTTTGTAGTAGGTTTCACTCTTCCATGCATCTGCCATCTCTTTAAGTTCAAGGTCATAAAAGCTTGGTTTTATGCAGGAATTAAAGTCCCGTGGGTCCCTCACACCTTATTAATCTAGAGTCTCAAAGAACATCTTTGCACCAAACTGATACAACTAATGCATTCATTAAGAACTAGAAACTTGCGAACAATTTTGCATGAACAATTTTTGCAACTTGTATAATGATGCATTTGGTGACTTCTCTGAGTTCAACCAGGGATGAAGGACAACAAAAATTAAGCCCAACACACACTGTAGACCGTGACAATGAAATATCTCTCTTTTGCAGCGTGGGTTTACATCATTCCCTTTAAGCCCATGCTATGAGACTTTCCTAGTACCATTTTCTCTTACTTTCCCAAATTTTCTTCTTCTTCTTATGGCCTTTTTCTAGTCATTAGTATTGTTTGTGAATATCCTTAAATGATGCCAATGGGCAGCCTAGTTTGAGAGCGACCCCAGTTTGAGGATTATTGGTATAAATGAGAATGCACTTCTATAAATAATAATATTTCACTGCACACTGAGTTTGGGTTTTGCACCATGGGGGAAGCATTGCCCAGTAGTCAATCAGAAACTCCTTGTCTCCCCTGAGCCCAGGGGATCCTTTTGGCTCATCTCCTGCATTATCTCAATTAGCAGGCTTTCTTCTAGTTGAAGCCTCTTGTACTTGTCTTTCATCCAGTTGCGATGTTCTGTCTGATCCATCTGTTCCATGTGGAAGGGAAGATACCACTGTCTAACTAAATCACAGCAGAGTGTGTTCTATATATGTTCATCAACACAACACAATTTGGTATTGGGCTGCACTGATTTGACCTTGGAGCCTGCACAAGGTTGTTCTTGGCATGTCTTGCTTTAAGAAGTACCAAGCAAGGACAGGACTCACAGAGGCTTTGGGACTCATTTGTGGGAGAGAAGCCACTGCCGACGAGGAGAGGAAGCAGGATTTCCCACCCCACAGCACCAAAATACAAGGAAGTGCCCGTCTGTGATTCCCAGGGGGCAACTTCAAGACTTAGAAAAATAACTAACATTGTGCTTCTCACGTGCATGGTTGCACATCAGAATCCTCAGGCATTCCTGGATTAGGAATGTACACAGACCAAAGTCACTGCAACTCGCACTCTAAATAAGCAGAAGCAGGCTCAAATTGCTCTCAGATATTCACACCAAAAGAAAAATGAAGAGGAAATTCTTACAGGCCCTGACAGAAACTGGTTAAGGGAGGGCACAGCATGACATGGAACAGGTGGGAACAGGCACATTCATTCCAGTAGGAAACCAGGTGTCAATTTTTACAGTTGTTAAGCTAATTAGCTTTAATCATAGTATTTCAAAAACATTTGTGGGTTGTTATTAATAAAGGAATTAGGCAGTAATGGGGGAATCCTATTTCAAAGAAGCAAATATTGTATAATCTCAGGACTTGAACATTTAGAACAACAAGGATTTTATCTTTGTAGTGTTAAAGTAAATCTTAAACTTGACATACTTTAAAATGGTCATAATACAAAATTTTATAAAATTGTATCTGCTACAAAAGTATCTGGTCTCAAAAATATCATGAGCCCTCATAGCACAGTACCGGTACAAATATGTTAGTTTGTAACTTAATTCAGATTTTCTTATTTCATAAATACTATAGAGGGTGTTCAGGGAACCCATCGGACAGGAAACGAAAGAGGATTATCTATAAATTTCAACAGTTTTTATCTCTCACTAGAAAAGTGTAAGTCCTGTTAAAATTCTTATCAGAGACTATTCCTAAAATTTACTTTATTAATTGACTTATTCATTCATTCATTCAACAATTCCTGAGCACCAGCTTTTTTTTTTTTCAGGAATGCAGACAAGCTCCTTAAAAAATTCATGGAAAATGCATATAAAAGACTATGCAGGCCCAACACCGTAGTCTAGCGGCTGAGGTCCTTGCCTGGCATGCACCGGGTTCCCATATGGGTGCCAGTTCTGGTCCTGGAGGCTCTGCTTCCCATCCAGCTCCATGCTTGTGGCCTGGGAAAGCAGTCAAGCATGGCCCAAACCCTTGGTACCCTGCACCCAGAAAAGGATCCTGTGTCCTGGTTTTAGATCAGCTTGGCTCCAGCCATTGTGGCCCCTTATAGGGTGAATCATCAGGCAGAGGATCTTCCTCTCTTTCTCTCCTTCTGTTTCCTCCTCTCTGTATATCTAACTTTCCATTAAAAAATAAATAAATCTTTTAAGTGAAAAGACTATGCACAACTTTTAAAATATTTTGCAACAAAATAAAATTATCTTGCAGTTCCATCTTTCCATGAACATTTTTATTGTTTATTCATTTTTAATAATTTTACAATTAATTACATGTGTAATATTTGAATGCATGTAATGTAAATTGGTCAATTACTATCTCAATCTCCCTGTCCTTCTTGTATGTTTGGAGGTTTCCAGCCCCTCTCCTCCTGTTCTTTTCTTTAAAAGATTTATTTATGTATTTGAAAGGCAGAATTACAGAGGTAAGTGGGGGTTCACTCTCTCTTCTGGCCCACTCTGTTGAGATAGCAACTCAATCCAACTAGAATGGCCATTAATGAAAGACAAAAACAACACATGTTGGCAAGGAAGTAGACTAAAAGGAACTCTTAAACCTTCTTGGTGTGAATAAGAATTTATAACTATCACAGAGAACACTACAAGGTGTCCTCAAAAAATCTGAATAACAGATTTGCTATCTGACCCAGCTGTCTCACTTCTGAGTACATATCCAAACGAAAGTGAAGTCAGCACATGAAAGAGATACTTGCACTTTTATATTCATCGCAGCATTGTTGAAATCAGATTAGAGATTAATCTGGTGTCCATCAAAAGATGAATGGAATAAGACTGCGTAATGTATACTTGTGTGTGTTTACATTGTACACACACACACATACATATATATATATACATTATATAAAAATACTCCATTGTGTATGGGTGAGTACACACACACACCAGAATAATGTCCAGTCACAAAAAAAAATGAATCTGCTACAAAATGGATTAAACTAGAGATCATTATGGCAAGTAAGCTAGATGGAGAAAGACAAATATTGCATGTTATCCTTCACATATTGATGTTTAAAACTGAGCTTAGGACAGTAAACATTAAGTACAGGGAAAGAGGGCAAAAAGAGAGCAATCGTATTTATGATACCAAAATGCAGGCAGAAGGAACTGGCTCCAGTGCGAGGTGAACTTTCACACGTTATTTCATATTATATGTGAATCCCACAGACACATGAGGCTATTTCACCAGGGAAATAAAAATTGGGGAAAATAAAAATTCCAGCAAGTATATTTTGATGCAAAAAAAAAAAAAACTTGTGGAGAAGGCCAATGCTGTGGCACACGGCAGACTGCCAATTGCAACAGTGGCTCCCATGTCCGGCTGCTCTGCTTCCTACACAGGACGCTGCTAATATACCTAGGAACGCAGTAGAAGGTGATCCAAGATGAGTCTCCACCATCTACATGGGAAATCTGGTTGGAATTCCAAGCTTCTGGAATTAGCCTGGTCCAGAACCAAGTGTTACAACCCTGTAAGGAGTGAACCAGCAGACAGCAGGTCTCTATCTCTCTCACCTGCTCTCCCTCTCTTTCTGTCACCTTGCCTATCAAGTAACTACATAAATTTAAAAAACCAAAAAAAAAAAAAAACCCTAAACTTAGGGATCTTGGTTTTCTAAAACATAAAATGCATTTCCATTAACTTTTTGAAGACCTCTTGTCAGCATAGATTTTAAGCTTCTTTGCATCATAACAAGCATATCGTTTAATGCCATTTTCGCCAACTTTCTGATGTGCCCTCAATCTGTGCATGTCCCTCTTCTGGTATCCCGAAGGGAATCTAAACAATCACTTAGCCCTGAATGGGGTATTTCTGAAACATCCTTTTGTTTCCTTGTCATTATTTCAGATGAAAACATGTTACTCTTTATGTGGAAGGGATAGACAAGTGGCTGTTTTTAGAAATTAACCTTTACACAAAATAGCTTGCAATAGTTATTTAGTACAAAGACATGAATAATAAGATAATTAGCTTTTGCATATGATTTTAAAAATCCATGTGATTCCCCTATCAAGTTTCTTTTTTTCCTCCTTGGTTTTTCTTTTACTTTTTGTTTTTCACACATAACAAAGGCTAGTGTCCCATTTTTTCCATGTTGTATTCTAGCCTTGTGCTTTGTGGAGCAAAGCGTGTGGTTTACTTATGATGCAACTTCTGCAGTTGTTGCCATTGACAACGGTTGTTTTCTTCACTGGTTTTCATGTGGTTGGTCAGGTTATGTCATGAGAATTGTATCGAGAAGAATTATGGGTTTGTTGAGAGCCAGCTCTGCTGCAAGAACAGTGGAGGGGATGAGAGTGGGCAGTGTTTCTGAGAGCATCAGAAACACAAACTCCTGGGCACTCCACAACAGCTTTTCACTATTGGTTTTCTTCCCCCCCCCCCCCCCCCCGGTTGGCATCTGCTTTTCAGTCTCTGGAAAATTGCATCTGGGCATCCAGAGAGTTCCAATGGTCAGTTCTTTTTAGCAGCCCTCCACATTTCTGTGGCTTCACAAAACCTTGAACTGCAAGCTTCCTCAGTTCTCTAGATGCGTCACTGAGAACAACTTAAATCAGCCATAATTTTCAACAGATTCTGAACAGGGATTTGGAAAGATAAGGTGGTTACTGAAATTGAATTATAATAAATTCAGGCTGTAGTCCAATTGCTTCCAGCTCTTCCCCTCCCTCTGTGGGTTAACAAGTGTTTCCAAAGCCACGGGCATTAAGAATTCTGAAACAGCTAATTAACAGTGCTGATCTGCATCATCTGAAGCATGTGGGTTCAAGACAGCTGCAAAACCTCTGCTTCCTGGGGCTATCAAACGATGATGATGATGATGGAACACTTCAAATCCCACTTTGACATTCTGCTTGCCTGCCAATGGCAGAAAGCAATTTTCACAGGCACGTCAGGCAAGAACAGTACTTTTTACTTTGGAAAAAAAAAAAAAGAAAGAAAAGTCTCCTTGCCAGGACTATGAAAAAGTAAATGAACATTTCCTCATGTTCAGACTATGACTCAGCATTGGCCTGCTGGTGGACAGAGAAGGCCTGAGGCATCCTCTTGACACATCAAATCAAACAGAATGGGCGAGACATCGAGTTCAGCTCTGGATCAGCTATCTTTCAAAAGGCATATACAAGCAAGGGCAAGAATGTTGCGGAGGCCCTCTTTCTAATCTTGCTTGAATACCTCACAATTTCACCAAGAGAAATGGAAGACCACTCTGATCTAACTCATAGGTAAATAAAGGGGATCACCCGCGGCTCATCTATTTTCCAAAAGCGGCAGACAGGTTGAGATGAACCAGTTTCATCTTGCCTAGATTTGAGTATGTGCTTTGCTAATAAAATCACCTGTCACATTGACAAACACAAGACTTTTCTCCTGCCTCCTGCCCAATAACCCTCACTTATAATATTATCAAAAAGTCATCATGATTTTTCATTTGTTTCAGAGTTGGTAGTATACATGCTTCTTAGAGTCCTTAGACTAAGAGGTTACTACCAGACTCACTTCTGGATAACTTCGTTCAGAGCACCAGGGGGAGTATTGCGCACTCTAATATTGAAGCTAAAGAAACTTAATTGCCAATGTGCAATGCCCTTCCACTCTATTCTTACATCCATTTGATTGTGTTGTCCGTTTCTGCCCAATATCTTGTTCTTTCTTAAGGTGTTACTTGAATGTCATCTGCATTGGAAAGTGCCTCCTCGCCTCTAAAACATAAGGAATCCCATCTATCATTGCCTCCCTCCTCTACCACTCACATCACCATATTACCTTTTATTTCTGATGTTCATACTCCTTTCATAATGTATAGAAGGAAAAATGATAAATGGGTTATTTAAGCAATGGAGACACAAATGAATGAATATAAATATTCATCCATCTTTGAGTCCTTCATTTAGTGCTTATTGCGCTAAATTGTACCTG
Source organism: Ochotona curzoniae (assembly GCF_017591425.1). NCBI lineage: Eukaryota > Metazoa > Chordata > Mammalia > Lagomorpha > Ochotonidae > Ochotona > Ochotona curzoniae. The sequence goes on from NW_024465582.1 coordinate 28,721,813, forward strand.
GAGGTTCTTTATAATTCAAGACATCACTTTCATATGATTATTTTTAATGAAGCTTTGAAGTAGGGATAAATAGAAACCATGCCAGTTAGCAGCTAAAATTAATATACAATGACATTTCAAGGAGACTTCATTTACCCCTGGCATATGTGTGTGTCCCTTTTAAACTGATTCCTTACTACCAGAGCCACAGAAGTTCTATAAACTGAATATAAAAGCTGGATCTATAAGCAATTAAAATCTGACTTGATGTTTTAGAAGCTACACACTCATGTTCAAAAATGTATTGGTAAAGCCAAAAACTGTGAACGATGTTAATACAGTAAATCAGCAAGATGGATATGAAATTCACAAATGCTAAAAGTTTTACTGAATGAAAAGTATCATTGTCACAATATAAAATACAACATTTTTCTAAAATAATAAACTGCCTACAGAAACCCAACATTCTAAAAAAAAAAAAAAAAAAAAAAGAAACCCAACATTCTAAATATTAGAAAAATAGGCAACAGTGAAGTGTGCAAAGCCTTGGGAAGGCTTGAGTCTGGTAGAAAAACAGTGATCTGAAGAACCGGGGGGCAGGGGGGGACTTACTCTTTATTTACACCACTGGGATCTCCCAGAAATAGATGAAACAAGAAAATTGGTTTAGCACATGTGGGAAAATCTAATAGCATTCCAATTATTACAGTCAGCAGGCAGGCATTGTGGCATAGTTCTGTTATAATGGCTGTCGGCGTAAGTTTTGGCTGGTCCACACTTCCAAACCAGCTTCCTGCTAATGAGCTGGGGAAGAAATCGATAATAATGGCCCTAAATCTTGGGTTAATGTCATCCAAGAATGGAAGGAGCTCTCTCCCTCCCTCTTGCTTTCTCTGTCTCTCTCTCTCCCTTTCCCTGTCTCTCTCCCTCTCTCCCTCCTTCTTCCTCTCTACTTTTCCCTCCCTCCCTCCCTATCATTCTGTCTTTCATATAAGCAAATCTTTTAAAATCAAATTATTATACTTGATAGACTCTCCTTTTTTGTTTGGCAAAATTTAGAGTAAATGGACACTTTTTAAAATGACTGCTCCAAACATTTTCAAAAAATAAAGATGTCTATTTACTCAATAAAATTTAAAATTTCATTAAAACTATCCTGTATAGGCATAGGAGATATAGAATATTCACTAAACCAAAGTTCAGTATGGGTAGTGATATATATTTTAGATATGGACAACAAAGAGAAAATTAATTAGGCTCCAAAATAAGCGAGGTGCTCACTGCTGTTTTCTGAACAGTTGGGATTTCCCTGAAGTGGATAACGGGAGTTTTAGAAGGAAGAGGGAGGCTGAGGACTCTGGAAATAATTCTTGAGAAACAGAATTCCAGCACTGGGAATCCTCAGCCAAACATGACGCTCAGGATGGGCATGACAGCTGTTTCCAGGAGCGAGGGTCACTGCCAGGAACAAATTCATGGGAATCTTTACTCAGAATTCAGCAAGAGGGCTGGGTTGTCCGGAGAAGCAGACAAACAGCTCATTAGGAAGCTGGGGTTCTGAGGGCCCCAGAACTGGCTCCTGACATACCCGGCTGCCTGGAAGGGGGGGGGGCGTGTATGCAGTCAGTGTTCATTCCTAGGAAACAGCCATCAGCTGGGACAGGCCAGGCAGACTGGGCGCTATCTAGGCGGGATGACATCTCCATTGCTTCTCACTCTAGGACTCCAGATTCTCATGAAAAAAACAGTGTGACTTGAAACACTTGTAATTGTCATGGCACCCCTAAAAGTCATACAGTACTATGTCATTACTGATTGCATTTTAAGCTCTAAACAAGCATGAATGTATTTCCATTGGAAGCAGAAAGCGTACTTTGGCTGTATGTGGTATTATAATCTAGACTAAAATTGAAATATTTGATTTAGTTTTAAAACCCTGGAGGTTTTTGTATTCAGTGGCAGGGATGCCATTAAAAATTTAAATTTGTTTTACAATTATTATTATTTTCCATACGACCAATTTGTAAGTATAGGGGTTTCATCCTCCTTCTTTTCTTTACTCTTTATCCCTCCCCCTTCTCCTGTCCTACCATTTCCCCCCAGATTATTATGGCAGTATAGTCCTTCAGTTACAAGTTTTCATACTGCTGTTTAAGTGCTTCAGGGCATTGCAGCTGTTGACAAAGTAAGAAAATTGGGTATCATAATGCCAAGGTTACATTTTTTTTTAAAGATGTGTTTGCCTAAAAAGCACTGTGACAGAAGTCTCTCTCTCTCTCTCTTTCTCTCTCTCTCTCTCTCTCTCTCACACACACACACACACACACACACACACACACACACACACACACACACAGATACCTTCTGCCTGCTGATTCACACCCCCAGAAAGCAACAGCCAGAGCTGAAACATGCGGAGTCTAGGAGCCATGAACTCCAGCCTGGCTTCCCACATGTGTGGTAAGGACAAAGAACTTGAGCCATCATCTGCTGCGGTCCCAGACGCATCAGCAGGAAGCTAGGTGAGAAGTAAAGCAGGCTAGGACTCAAATGGGAGATCACTCTGTGTTTTATAAAACAGGAGTTGGGAGTTCGCATCCTTCTAGAAATGAAGTCAGATCCAGGACCACTTCATTCAGACTGAAAGCTGTTGGTGTGTGCACAAGGGACACAGAGCTGTAGCCCTGAAGTCACTTCTGGGCCTTAGGAGCTGATATGGGACTTCATCCAGTGTGCCCACCAGAACTCCGAAGGCAGGAAGACTTCCACCTAGCTTTTTTTTTCCACTTAGTGGAACTCTCACAGGGGATGTTGATGAGGGGGAGGAACTGACACCATTTCTGTCTGCTGATGCCAGCCCTGTGATGGACTGAGAGTCACGGCGTCCTTATGGGAGACAAGAAAGCAGATGGCTTAGAGGGTACAGCAGTATGGCAAAGGCAGAGCTCTTAAAATACAGCTTGAGGGCCTGGCATAGTGGCCTAGCGGCTAAAGTCCTCGCCTAGAAAGTGCCAGGATCCCATATAGGCGCCGGTTCTAATCCCGGCAGCTCCACTTCCCATCCAGCTCCCTGCTTGTGGCCTGGGAAAGCAGTCAAGGACAGCCCAAAGCCTTGGGACCCTGCACCTGTGTGGGAGACCCGGAAGAGGACCCAGGCTCCTGGCTTTGGATCAGTGTCAATGTGATCCTGTGTTTGGATCACTGGCCAATGTGGTCACTCGAGGAATGAATCATCAGACAAAAGATCTTTCTCCCTGTTTCTCCTCCTCTCTGTATATCTGACTTTGTAATAAAAATAAATCTTTAAAAAAAAGATACAGCTTGAGCTAGACAAAAGCCTGTCCACTTTGTCTACACAACAACCAATAGTATACTTCAGTTACTGGAGCGAGAAACGACCCTACTTCATTTTGAGATTACTGAAGAAGCTCCACTTTCAGATTAAAATGAAAAAAAAAATTAAGACCAAAAGCTTTGTTTTATCCACCTCACATTATTCAAGAATCCATGTGAAGATAAAGTCCCAGCTCTCTCATATATGGGAATTAACACATAGGAAAAAAATGTGTGGATACCATATTATTAGGTGTGCATTTATAAATGCTGAATGGCTGTTTCCACAATCTCTTCTAAAATAATATATCATCTTCAATATATTCTCATCATGCTGAAGAAATCCTCATGTGTTTGTATACCAAGTTCACATATGAATTAAATACGGTAAGATGTTAAACACTCTTGAGATAATTAGAATTTTGTAAATCCTTAAAACTATAAAAGATGATAAAGCACTTAAGCAGTTTCCCAGTGAAGAAAAATTGCCACACAATTCATGTAGAGTGCATGGAAATTTCAGAGGGTAGTGAAAACTTGTTGTAATGTCCACAGTGAATAACAGGATGTGTGACTAAAGCGGCTGACCTACGAGCAGCTAGGGCCACAGCACCCGCGGAGCCACTGCTGCTTTTCTTTTTGTCTTTCCTTTTCCTCTCTTTGTCCTCGGTTTTCAGTACGCTCTCTTGTCTGGATTCCACTTCCTCTTCATCCAGGCTGTCTGTCCTGCTCTCATTCTACTCCATCTCTTCTTTAGCTGAGCCCCATAAGAACCTCGGAGAGTGATGCTAGTGGTATGAATACGACAGTGTATTCTCTTCCAGGAAATCTTGACTGCACTGTTTTATGTTCGGCTCAGGCAGATGAAATCTGCTTGTTGTCTGATCCAAAATGTGCTTTGGGATTTGCACAGGTGACAAAGGCCTCTGACTGCTGTCTGCAGAACAGTTGTGGGATGTGTTTTCAGGGCCACTGGAGTTCAGCCAGCATCACAAGCTGATCCACTGGGCCTGGTGTGATGGCTGGGTGGCTAAATCCTCACCTTGCATGCACCAGCATGCGTACGAGTTTGGGTTTATAACCCAGCTGCTCCATTACCCATCCCACTCCCTGCTTGTGCCCTGGGAAAGTAGTAGAGGATTGTACAAAGCCTTGGGACCCTGCACCTGCATGGGAGACCCTAAGAAGCTCCTGGCTTTGGATTGGCTCAGTTCTTCATTGCAGCCAGCAAATGGAAGATACTTCCTCTCTGTCTCTCCTTCTCCTTGTAAATCTACTTTTCAGAAAAATAAATAAACAACAGTCTCACTCTACAAAATGATTTGCAACAGCCTGTCACAAGAATGATGTCAATGGAAAGCTACCATTGAAGAGCATGCAAACTATTGCTTTAAAAAATGTACTGTTCCTAATATTTTGTGAAGCATAGTCTAACTATGTTGTCTTTGGCTGGAGGGGGGCACATTGGTTATTAAAATCACAAGAACCAACTGTGCTTGATCCTAGCCAAAGGCTGAATGCCGCGAATATAACGGAGAAGTACACATGGATCCTAGCAACACAAAGCTACTCTAGAGAACCTGCAGTGTGCACTCTGCGTCTTCTCAGCTGGTGGCTTTGAACACTTCCTTAATCCTCCCGGCTCTGTATTTCAGAAAGATGTGCTACTCATCCTCATGGAAACAGGCTAAATACACACAGGCCAAGAACCTTCCCCACAACCAATCCCATGCAATGTAAGTATTCCCCCAAATCCTGGTATTATTTTGATCAATTAAGATGAATTTTAATTTTAATTATTTATTTCTTCAAAAATGTTGATAGAGGGCCCACTGCAGTAGCCTAGTAAATAAATCCTCACCTTGCATGTTCCAGGATCTCATGTGGGTACCCATTCTTCTCCTGGCTGCTTCCCAGCTCCTGCTTGTGGCCCGGGAAAGCAGTTGAGGACAGCCCAAAGCCTTGGAACCCTGCAACCATGTAGGAGACCCAGAAGAAGTTTATGGCTCCTGGTTTCAAATCAGCTGAGCACTGGCCATTGAAGCCACTTGGGAAGTGAACCAGCAGCTGAAAAACCATTATCTCTGTCTCTCCTTCTTTTTTGAAAATCTGACTTCCCAATTAAAATAAAATAAATCCTTAAAAAAATTGCTGATAGATTCCCTCTCAATCCCCATTAGTCACAGAACTGGGACATATCAGGTTATAAAATAAACACAGAATGATAAGCAATGAAAAAGAAAACCCTGTTAAGTTCACAGGAGCGAAGTGGAACAACATCCGGGGACCTAGCCCTGCTTCTGCCCTGTTCTCTGAATGATGTCAGACCAGTCATGGGAGCTCTGGCTTCTGCTTCCACCTTCTGTGAAGCAGAGAGAATGCTCACTTTCCACAACAGTATGAGGATAAATGAGATCAGGGGTGAGCAAGTGCCCTGGGCACCACAACCACAGAGAACATTGGAGCCAAAGGATTTATGCCACCTCACGTTAGATTAGATGAGGACATGATGAATAAAAAAATGTACCCCCCCCCCAAAAAGAATAGACTGATTTTTTTCAAAGGAGGAAAAATACAGTAAAGTGTGGTGGGCTTGAGGGAGAGAGACGTGTGTGAGTGGGGATCATCCACTCTGGGGATGAAAGGGGGGACAGAAGCACATTTATGGAAAGGAGACATAGCAGGAAAGATGCGCTGGCTCACACAGCTGAAGATAAAGCAACAAGACAATCAAACTGGACATCCATGACGGAGTTGCAGGTGGATAAGGGATGTACTTATAGACTTGACAGTCTTGGAGCAGTCCTAGTGCTGGGATGTAGGATTTTTCTAGGTTAGGATTCTTATGAATCTAAGCAAACTGGTATTGCAATAATGACTAATACAGTTACGCTTAGTTGGCATGAACTCCAGTTTGAAGTTTGTAACACAAGCTGTAGCCTAGTCAAAAAGTTGGGAAAGGGGCCAGTACTTGTAACTGGCTGGCGCTGCACGGGCAACTGTGCGGCAACATGCATGGGATACAACGTGGGTCCACAGCTCTTCCCTGCAAGTTTGGGATCCAGAAGTTGAGCTATCACACCTTCTGGGGTGGTAGACATTCAAGTTTTCAAATCGTCATTGAGGGCACCTCTTGCTGTGATGTCCCTCTTTGAGAATTCCCAGAAAAGGTGGTGGCTCTGACTCTGCTAAAGAGACAGGCCCTCTAGCCACTGCTGCTAGGCACTCTCCTGCAAGAAAAGTGTTTCTACGGATCATTTTGGAAATCGCCAATGCGGACATTTGGTATTCGATTCATTACCAGCACTCTCTCTGCTGGAAGAACTTTCCTTCACCCACATTCCACTATGGTTTCTTATATGCCTTTTTCTCATTCTGCTTTTGTGTGCATTGCAATAAACCAACTAATTGGGGGGACTATCTTAAATTCATTTTATTAAAGGCTAAGAGGACCAGCCCTCTTGGCAAACTTAAAATTCTTAGGGCTTAAAATGTCACCAGATATTATGGAAACTGTGTCACCCAAGTGGCCTAGTGTATCATCCACAGAATGCTGTGGCTATCCACTATCTCCAGCTATCAGACAGAATGATTCAGAAACCACTTCTTGGCTCACTCTGGTTTCTTGCTATCAGCACTAACAGCTTTCATCCCTAATAATAACAAAACATCAATTCTGAACTTTTGCCATTTTTGCCATAAGTATTAAACGTGGAAATGGTGGCCAAACACATTAACAGACCAGTCTTAAGATTTATTCATCTCAGGCCCGACGTGATAGCCTAGTGGTTAAAGTCCTTGCCTTGAACACACCGGGATCCCATATGGGTGTCAGTTCTAATCCCAGCAGCTCCACTTCCCATCCAGCTCCCAGCTTGTAGCCTGGAAAAGCAGTGGAGGACGACTCAGAGCTTTGGGACCCTGCACCCATGTGGGAGACGCTGAAGAGGTTCCTGGCTTTAGACTGGTTCAGCTCCAGTCATTGCGGCCACTTGGAGAATGAACCATTGGGCAGAAGATCTTCCTCTTTGTCTCTCCTCCTCTCTGTACATCTGCCTTTCCAATAAAAAAAAAGTGTGTATATAAATATATATCTATATATGTATATATCAAAATGTAGTCTGAGATTTGCTTTTAACAAGATGATGAGGTTATAGTTAAGTAGTTAACTCTTGTCACTTCAGAACTGTAGTAGTTATGCATATCTAACAAAGAGAACCTCAATATGCTCTTAAAGCTGTTGGTTTAGGTGCATGAGCAACATGGTTGAGCTAGAACATCTAGTCTTTAAGGAAATGACATTTCATTTACAGTGGCTCATTAACTGAGATGAAGATTCTTGTTTTTAAACAGGTGTTATTCCTCATATCTTGAATGGTAAAACAAAATGCTATTTAAATGATTACCATTTCACCTGTTCCTATCATGTGGCTGAAAGTCCACACTTTGTAATCAATATCTGCCTATTTTGCAATTCATCGTGGCTGTGAGTGCATTCTGAATGAATTTGTACCCCTTTAGAGACATAAGAGATTAAGTGGTGCTGACAAAGAACCTTTTGCATTTTCAATATTATTGTTCAGAACTAATGGTGACATGCTGATTTAATTCCTATGCCAGTAGACAATCGTGAAAATGCAAGAAGCTAAACAGCAGGTAAGATGTACAGAAGGTCACCAACGGCACCTGCCAAGAAGCAATGTTGTAGTCGCATGCACACACAGGGAGAGCTATACAGACACACGGTTACAAAACAACAGATGCATGGATACACAGAGACCGCTGGTGGGCAAGGACACATACAGAGCAGCACAGATGTACACTCGTGATACACACACACACACACGCACTTCTATCTGTCTATAAGGAAACTCAACCATCCCTGGGGCTGAGGTCATCTTCATCCTATCTGAGAAGGCTTCTGCAAGATGCTCTTTGGGAAGTGACAAGGGAACAACCATGTATGAAGATGCCATCTGAGACACCGGCACAGCTGAGTCCCTTGTGGCCTCCCAGGCAGCTGTGCCATGCTGCCTATCTCCCCCTTCCCTGATGGAGCTGCATTCTGAGTGCTTCCCTCAGGCCTCCTGCCCCACTGACCTATAAACACTCACTGTAATTATGCCCATTTTCCTCTCCCACACTGTCATTCTTCTTACTCTTTAAAAAAATGTTTTCAAAACACCATGTTTTACAGCTAACACCTCTGGTAACATAAATAATAAAGCCAGCAATGCATAACTTTTGAAGGCATTCTTCCTATGAATAGTTTCAGAATTAGTGAATTAATACTTAATTGTACAAAATGTATTAAATATACTATTATCAACCTTTCTTGTAAATCATCCAAGTAGGAATACTCCAAAAGTAAACAAAGCAGGAGATGGATCTTTTGAATGCAGAGATGAGGAATGTTCAGCTCCTGGGTTGTATAAGGGGCTGTGAAATCATTGGGTTTGGCCCTACCAAGGCAACTGCAGGTTGGACACAAAACCCAATACACACTTAAGAGGCTAATTTTTAAGTTGACATTTTTTGTACATTCCATGAATGATGTTATAAATACCTGAATGGCTCTTGGCAGAACGGTATCCCTATTGCTGACCCTCAATTACTTTCTAGAAAATTGTGATATGGACATGTGGAAATGATGTCCTGGGATGCCTGGGTCAGGGTTACACAAGTGATACTGATTAATTGGCAGGATAACAAAGACACAGAAAGAGACCCTTCATCTGCTGGTTCACGCCTCAAATGCTCACAGCCCAGGACTGGGGCCACACAATAGCCGGAATCTGGTCATTTCCATCCAGATCTCCCACATGGGTAGCAGGGACCCAACTTCATTAGCCACCATCTGCTGCCTATAGGGTTCACATCAGCAGGAATTTAGATTGGAAGCAGAGCCAGAACTCAAACCCAGGTACAATAAGATGGGATGCAGATATTCAATCCATGGCTTAGTCCACTGCACCACAACGCTTGCTCTAAGTTAGTTTAGCTTTTCATGATGATAACAACGCAGGTAACTACTTTCATTAAAAAATATATATATATATGTATATAAATATATACATATATATATATACAAACATCCATGAGCTAAAAAGTCAAGTCTGTTTGCTTTGTATCTGCTTAGTTGACATCAGCATTTTCTTTGTATGAAAGTGACAGCATGTCTCTATGTTGGAACACTTCATTCCTTTGAAAGATCCACAATACTGAGCTCCTAAATACAAACATCAAATATGCAGTGGCAAGGGGAGCTCACTTAGCTACCAAACCATACTCAAACACAGACACACATAAAATATTTGATGCATAAGTCTTTTTCATGAACTTGGAAATGTACCCACATAAGTTTATTGAGCTAAGATTGCCCTGTGCTACAACTATGCTTATAAATGTAGCTTATTCTTTGAAAGTCCATTGTTCAGAACTGGTTTAAGGTACGGAAATTGAATTCTGCCATTGCACAAATCTGCATCATTGTATTGCTTTGTTGTACGTAGCAGCTATAGGAGAGATGTTATTTCTTAAAAATATATACCCAAGACGAATTGGTGGGGGGGGGGGGGAAACTAGAGAAAAAGTGCAAACAGAAAAAGTAAGCAATGGGAGAAGAGAAACCAGGTCATGGACGTGCCCAAGGCAGTGAAGGAAATGTGCTGAATACTGATGGCTTTTCACTACAAATGTTCCAGGAACTGACGCGCAAGTGTCATTTGCAGGTGCAGGCTGGCCAGCTCCGGAGATTCCTTGGACTTGATGAAAATGCTGTGGAGGTCTCTTTTACCATCCTAGAGCGAGCCAGCCTAACACCTGGCTGGAGTTTTTGGCCTCATTAACATTGGCCTGGTCAAACCACAAATGTTGTGGCCACTTTGGGCGTAAAGATTAGGTGTTCTTTATTTCTCTCTGTCTGTATGTCTTTCTGTCTCACCCTCATTCTCTGTTGCTCTGCCTTTCAAATAAGTCAAAAATTTTAAAAATCCAGTTGCAAAAAAAATGATCTTTTAAAAAAATATTTATTTATCTTGAAAGTGAGAGTTATAAAGTGGGTTAGGGTGAGACACAGAAAGACCTTCTATTTACTCGGTCACTCCTCAGATGACTGCATACTCTAGCACTGGGCCAGGCTGAAGATAGAAGCCAGCAGCTTCACCTGGTTGTTCCATGTAGGGGGCAGGAGTCCAAACATTCAGGCTATCTTCTGCTACTTTCTTTGGAAAATTAACAGGAACATGGATGGTAAGTGGAGTAACCAGGACTAGCCCACATGGGATATCAGCATTGCAGGTGGTAGCCTTACCCACTATACCACAACACCAGTCCGGATGCATAGTTTTTCATAACACGTTTCACATAAAGCATCAGTGATTTCCAACAGGCAGGACAACTAATTAAACAAGCTTAGAGATGGTTGCTGAATGGTGAGGAGTAAGGAGGTGCCACCTTGTCCAAGACCAAAGCCCGCTGTGCCCTGACTCTGCCTGCCCATCTCTAGGACCACGAGAAGGCAAGCACTTGCTATCCAGCCCTTCTTGTCCATGGTGGTCTATCATCATTGCTGCTTCCTTAAGCACTGTCTACCCTTCCTGGACAGAGTTCCCTACAGCCTGGGAGTGTATATTGACACTGGTGGTGGTCTTTCTTTAGTGTCTAGACTGTCAGCTCCAATAAAGGCATGGAAAATAGTTCTTTATTTTAAGTAGGCACTAAGTAATGAATTGAATGATTGTCAAGGCAGACTCTTTGGAACTTACAGATCAAATATAAGCTGCACAGCAAAATTCAACCTAGGCATCATATCCTCAGAAAATCGCTAGAATACACAGAGAGGAAGCTATTAATGGGACCAGTGTTGTGGTATGATGGTTGAAGGTACTACCTGCAATACTGGCATCCCTCTTAGTGCTGGTTCTGGTACCACTGCTCCACTTAGCAGTTCCCTAATCATGGTCTAGTAAAAGATGACACAAATGTCTGAACCTTTTTCACTCATGTAGGAGGCCTGAATGAAGCCCCTCGCTGTGCGCCGCAGCCAGACTCAGCCGCAGCCATTGTGGTGATCTGGAAAGTGAAGCAGGAGATTCATTCTCTCTCTCTTTCTCTCACCCACTCTCCTTCCCTCCTTCCCTCTGTAACTCTGGGTCTCAAAATACATACATTCTAAAAATGATTATGAATATACAAACAGTAGTACTTCACTTCACATGGTTAGGAAGCATGAACAAGTATTTCAGAAATACATACAGACATCAATGTATGAGCCAGCTTCCTTTGGTGAGGAAGAGTAAGTACTGGTGTTTACGAAAATTATGGCTGAAGTTCAATGCCACCTTTGGCAGCTGAGTATGGAAAAGGGAAATCATGACAGCTCTTGCAAGAGATGGGGGAAGAGAGACAGGGACCTCATGTGGTCGGGAGAGGAGCACCATGTCCCTGGAGGATTCTTAAAAGCTTTGGAGAGACTTCTCACAATCCAAGCCATGGAGATGTGAGCCAATTTTATCTAGACCTCAGGAAACACGGTGAACCCGCCTGACCCCATGAGGAAACTTTTCCATATCCCACAAACAATAAAAGCCCTAACTGACGTTCCATGTGGCAGCAACCAGAGACCGACTTCCTGTTGTCCCCCAGCCACCACAAGTTCCTATTCACACACCCAGTGATCGGCTAAGGGCAGGGAATGACGACAAAGGAACTTTACAAGGACATGCCACTCAGGCCCTAATGTTCAGGGGTGGGGGAGCCTGAAATGAGAGGTAGGGATGTACGCAAGGCTGAGCAGGAACAACTCCTGCAGCAGCAGATGGACCCAACAGGAAGCACTGGGATTATATATATATATATATTTTTTTTTTCTTTTTTACTAGGTGAGTAAAGAATGAGAACCTGAAGTACAGGTTTGGTTATTAACATGAATTCGTAAAAGAGAATTATGGTATTGGAAGAATCAACAGTCTTTTGGGGGTGGAGAGAACAGGAAATAGCTACAGGTGACTTTACATCTGGGCTTGGGTGAGAATTGACATATACGCCCAAATGTATAACATGCCATGCAAACAACCTGTGTGAATCCACAGTCGCTTGTTTCTTTTTTTTTTCTTTTTCTTTTTTTGGCTAGGGACATTGTGGGGCTTCAGGAAAGCAGAGAGAAGACATCTACAAGACAGCCAAGAGTGAATTTGGAAAGGCCCACCAACACCCTGGGTTCAGTACGAGGACACTCCAACTCCCGCCTTGGAGGCTGTGGATAGCAAAGGAAACACAGGGGGGTCTCTAAAGTTGACTTCAGGACATCCACTCCCAGTGGTTCCTCGAGCTACCAACACAGACCTTGAAGCTCATTGTCTGTTTCCTTCCACAGAGCACAAGAGCTTGGCATGAGACAGGATTTCCCAGCATCCCATCACATAGACTAGAATGGCAAAGCACAGTTCCGTAAGTAGTATCTTCAGGGAAGGTGTGCCTACAACAGAAGGAATTTGAGCCTAAAAAATCAAACAGAAGGTTTGAGGGCTGGTACAGTAGGTGAGACCACCGGTGATGACATCATGCCATAGTGCAGCGCCTGGGTTTAAGTCCTGCCTCCGACTCTAATGCCAGCTTCTTCTAACGTGACCCTAGGTGATGGCAGATGACAGGGCAAGTCCTGGTGCCATGAATAGCTCCTGGTTTCCCACTGCTCCGGGCCTTCCTATGCAGGGCAGGTGGGGAGTGAAATCATGGGCACATGTGTATCTCTGTGTGTATTCACTTATGTTTATTTGAAAGGCAGATGTGTTTTTGTTTAGTTTTGCTTTTGAACAGAGAGAAAAGGAGAGACAGAGAGATCTTGCATCTTCTGGTTCACTTCCCAAATGGCCACAATAGTCCAGAGATGAGTCGATCCAAAGCTGGGAGTCAGGAGCCTCTTCCTGGCTTCCTGCACGCGTGTAGGGGCTCAAGGACTTCAGCCTTCTGCTGCTCCCTTGGAAAGCCACAGCAGGTAGCTGGATGAGAAGTGGAGCAGCAAGGACACAAACCAATGCCCAGATGGGACACAAGTGCTTGCAGGCGGAGGATTAGCCTTCTACACCCCGAGGCAGCCCTTCAGATATCAATTTGAAAAACAACACATAGAAAAAAAAAAAATTGAAGGCTGTTCCAGCACAGAGCCCGGCCTGGCTGTGCCTTACAACTTTTGCAGGGAAGGAGCTTCAACTACCCAAGACGTGTTTTCATCATCAAATTTCAAGAGTGGAGGATGGCGTGTGTTTAATGCATTGCTTATTACCCCACTTGGGATGCCTACATCCCATAATATCAGAGAACCTGGGCTCAAATTCTGCCTCTGCTTCCCATCCAGCTCTCTGCTAACGCACCCCCTGCAAGAAAGTAGGTGAGAGCTGAAATGGAGTCCCTGTCACTAACGCAGGACACAGGCTTTGCCTTCTCAGTTCATGCATGTGGGAGAGAATCCAGAGAATGGAGAGGTGTCCCACTACAGAGCCTATGTGAAAATAGCAACTAAATGCTTCCCTCTAGTGGTCAGTTAGACACACTACAAAACTGACAAAGAAAAAGCAAGGAAAGCATTTTTTACTTTTCCCATGATAGCAGACAATTAATTGGTCACTCTATACATCACATGTGAAGACACACAATATCGTATGTTCCTACTCCTAAGTGACTCTTACAGTGTAGATGAGGCTACAGGTGGTTCCAGATGCATTACGGTTTTGATGTTTGCAATCTTATGACACTAACACATGTATACCAATTGTAAGTTGGCTGTAAAAGATTATAAAAGCCTTTCAAAGGGCAGGTGTTATGGCAGCAGGTCATACCACCACTGGGAAGGCCAGCATCCCATCGTGGAATGCTGGCCATATGAGCTTCCCTGCTTAGAGCCTCCAGGTAATCCCAACCCGACTTCCTGCCCTGGGAGGCAGGGACGAGGAGGACTCCGTTGCTGGATGGAGTTCTAAGCTCCCCGCTTTGGAATGGCACATCTCTGGCTGTTGTGGGAATTTGGGAAGTGACCTAGTGAGCTAATACATGGAAGATCTCTCTTCCCTCTCTCATCTGTCTGGCTCCCCCTGTCCTTTAAGTAAAAAAAAAAAACAAATAACACTTTGGAAAGAAAGCTTCTTTAAGAAAAGATTCACTTCCATAGTGATAAAAGTATGCTGAGATGGAGAGGTTTTTCCTTCACTCCCTTACACATTTTTCTCAACCAGTTGTTTCAAGGTAACCAGCAATGCTGACCCAGCTGAAAGAGCCAGTTCCACCCACAGGTCTGTGTGGTCCCCATTCCTACACTCCTGCTCATGGCTGGTCCTAGGGTATCCACCACACATCATTTACCCCTGTCTTTTCTTTGAAATATGCAAGTTGTTACTCTTCTAATCTCCCCAGCCTTGAGGAAAAATATAATACACACAAAATGCTTTGCAGATATTACTGCCATGAGCCTTGAACTCGTGAAAACAGGTCACTGAGTGATTGAGAATGAAGTTATTTTTTAAGTTTATTTTTCAATATTGACCAAGCCTTGTGTCCTAAAATGCTTCATTCCCTGAGACTAATATGTTTGCTCATCTTGCACCTGCAGGTTTCCACATGGAGTTCACTGAAGGAACTCTAAAGTTCTCTCTCCAGACATCCCCCAGCAGCAGTAACGCAGACTGATGACGGATCCGCACTGCTAGAATGCCCTGGATAGACTGAACGGTCAAAATGTTTTTCTAGGTCTCATTATGCTGAGACACAAGAACCCAGAAAAGGATGAGATATAAAGGGGCTCCAAAAGGTTTGTGGGACATGCAAATACAAGATTTATTTCACTCCTGAGTGCATGAAACCCCTTAGAAGGGGTTCCATAGATCAGATCACCCCCAAAATTAACTGCTCTATAAGTGAGAGAACGATTTCCTGGGGGAAATTTTAGGCAATTTGAGCACTAGGTCTGTATACTAACTGTAGGGGTCGGACAGAAAACCGTTGAGTGTCATCACAGCTTCACTGGAGCGGAAGCTTCCAATCAACCAGATCTGAGCTATGTTTAAGCAGTTTCATGAGAAAGCAACCAACCTATGCTACTTTCCAACAGTGGAGAGGCAGATATGGGGTTGTTCCCCTCAGAAACTCACCATGGAAGTAGTACTTCCAGATGGACTCCCAATGAAACTGTTAAAATGTATCATGACAATAAGATGCTGAACTTTCTGCCATTGTCTATACTTTCATTGTCCTAATACACATAAATAGAATATTGGAATTATGACTGTTGTTGAAGGGCTAAGCTATTTAATAATACAGGGGAAATCAGTGTGTGTGTTGGGGGGGCGGTGAAGAAGGAGAGGATGAAGGGGAAATTCCTGAGCCTGTGGAACTGCATCATGAAATCAAACATGAAAAAAAATCGTAGTACTTCCCCTTTTTATGCAGAATTATTTTATAATGGGAAAATGTCACTCAAAATTACAGAACTATGTCTAAATGAATTCTTTCTAACACATAATCATGTCCTAGCGGTTAATTATAAGAAAAGTGTCATAAACACAATGATTATTGTATGTATTTATAGAGTTGGATGATCTAATAAGTATCATGTGTAGTGATCAAATTAGAGCAATTAGCATTTTCATCTCCTTAAGTGTTTGTCATTTTTAGGGTAGGAAACGACAAATTCTTCCCTGTCATCTTACAGAGAAGCTAAATTGAGACAGCAAATACATGACTTTGCAGTCTCATTATTGTTCATTTCCAGCTGAAGGCTAATTTATCCCAGACTTAGAATAAAGCTCAAGTTTGGGCAACAGATAAAAACCATCATTGCATCTTCTTGTTTCAAAAAGGAAAGAGAAAAACATTCCCAAGAGGCACACAAACGAAGCAGGGACATGCGTTCCTAAAAACAGACCTCCAGGGGAAAGAAAAAGAAAAAAAACTTTCTCTAGAAATTCAACAAGAGGGCCCGGTGCGGTGGCGCAAGTGGTTAAGGTCCTCACCTTGCATGCCCGGGATCCCATATGGGCACCAATTCTATCCCAGCAGCCCCGCTTCCCTTCCAGCTCCCTGCCTGTGGCCTGGGAAAGCAGTCGAGGACGACCCAAAGCTTTGGGACCCTGCACCCGCGTGGGAGACCCGGAAGAGGCTCCTGGCTTCGGATCGGCATAGCATCGGCCGTTGCGCTCACTTGGGGAGTGAATCATTGGACGGAAAATCTTCTCTGTCTCTCCTCTCTGTATATCCGCCTTTCCAATAAAAAAATAGTAAAAATAAATCTTTAAAAAAAAAAAAAGAAATTCAACAAGAAAACAGAGCACTTCAACTTTTGTAGGAACTAGAGGCACCCGGGAGGGGCCTGTGGAACTCTCAAGCTCAACACACAGCTCTCATCAAAGGAAAGGGAATGTTCGGGGTGGAACTCAGAGTAGTATATTTCTGAGAAGTTCTCAGTCAAGCCTGAGTCCTGTTTCTCTGAACTCAAGAATCTGGTCCTGAATGGCCTGTGAGTGGTACTTAATTCAATTATAGTGTTACAGGTAGGAACTTTTTAAAAAAAATTACTTATTTTTATTGGAAAGTCAAATACACAGAGAAAAGGAGAGACAGAGGGGGAAGATCTTCTGTCTGTTGATTCACTCCCCAAGTGGCTACATCGGCCAGAGCTGCACTGATCTGAAGCCAGGAGCTTCTTCTTGGGTCTCCCACACAGGTACAGGGTCCCAAGGCTTTGAGCCATCTTTGACTACTTTCCCAGTCTACAAGCAGGGAGCTGGATGGGAAGCGGGGCTGCCAGGATTAGAACTTGTGCCCATATGAGATCCCAGCACATGCAAGGGGAGGACTTTAGTGTCTAGGCTACTGTGCTGGGCCCAGAGGTAGGGATTTTGAAAAGTAATGATTGGATGTGGTCATTTTGTGCAACCCCCAGGACTGAATTCCTCAGGCTGTCTTATCACTGTCTGTTGTCAGTGATTCTGCTCTGAGCCCCTGCAGGGCTCTGTCTGCAGGATTATCATCACCAGAGCAGCAAGACCAACTGGTCTACCTGATCTTGCCATGTTTTCTCTTTGCAAAGTTTGTTGCCCCAGATATTTCATTGTAGTAAGGAAATACTGACTGACTCACGAGCTCTAGTAAAGCCACATTTACCAAGGTATGAGGACACACCTTTGCCTTCGAGACTGAGGTAACACAGCTGTAAGCAAGATCAATATTTAAACTTGAGACTCCGGTTCCCTATACAGACTTGTCAGGGAAGGTATGAGCTCCTTCCGTCTGACAGTGCGGGAGGGTGATCTACAACTTATAAATATGTAGACATGCGGCACACGTGACACTCCCATCTCTGCTTCTACCCTGCAAACTCACCATCTCCCGAAGCAGCCCTACTTGGAACTCCACACAGAACTGTGACAAGTTCTGCGGATGACCTGTAGCTACAGTCCACCCTAGACCCTGATCTCCCTTCTGTGACATGAGGCCGTGCACCAGGGTAGCAGGGGATAATTCATCTGCAAGCAGCGAACGTGGAAGGACAGGTTTTGCCTGAACACGGGGCCTGTAACAGCTCCAACACCTTTCTTTCTGTGTCTGAAACAGAATGAGCCTCGTGGCTTTGGCTTCCATCCTAACCTTCCTCAATCCAAATGCTTCCTGTGACACGCCTGCGATCGCCCAACTTTATAAAATTTCTCCTCATCTACAGAGTTCTTCATTTTTAAGACCGGCCATGTTTGTTTTTGTTTTTTTTTTTTCCCCGTTTCTGATCCATCAGGCTAATTCTTTTCTATGATATCCATTTTGCTTCTATAAGCCCTCTATGTCTTCATGCCTGCAGGTTTTGTCGTTATGTGTACTTACTACCTCTCTTTCGACTTTGTCTGGTAGATGAGAAATAGTTCTTGTTTGCACAGAGCCTGTTAGTATCCTGGAAGAATAGCAGGACCCCATGTAAGCCCTGAAATTTTCTCAATCCTGGTCCCTATTCCAAGGAACTAGATTTTGACTGATTCCATACAGTGTGCATGTGTATGTCAAAAATACGAGTAACATGTCATTTTCATTATGATGTTCATGCATTAAAAACTGCCAGGAGTCTTTCCCTGCAGGTTTCTGAGACTTTGGGCCAGTCCCTTATTGTCAGAGTATGAGACAAACAGAGGTTAGGACTGAAGTCCCAGTTTACCTGACTCCACGCGGTCTCCAATGCCCACACATGCTGCCCAGAACAGCGACAGCAGAGATCATGTCCAGAGACACCTCGTAGCCAAGGGCAGGTAGCACTGACCCATCTGGCTGGCCTTTCACCTTGGGCTAAGAGGCCTGTTAAAAACACTTCAGTGACACACCCAGTCTACACCCTGAAGTTTAGCAATTTAATGTGTCCATGTCGTTTATGGAAGATGAAAAGTTGCACTTGAAACTCAAGGTGGTGGCTTTCCTAGGTACCCCTATGCCTTAGGAGTTGACTCTCGTTAACAATATTATACACACTTCAACGACGGCTTTAGAAATGCTTGGATAAAGATGGTGAGTCTTAGTCTAACCTAGCCGGTAGTATATCATAACATCATTTTCCAAACAAACATGGAAAAAAAAGACGCTTGCAAATTAAGATCAAACAACTGACATGGACTCACCAAATTGGTATTTAAAACTTTCTGTTCCTAAGCAATTAAACACTTTTTTTTTTCTTCTTAACTATGGGAGAACTTCAAAATCTGACTCTCAATGGTTGAATTGTTTTTAATAGAGCTTTCAAGTAAACATTTTCTAGTAAAGAAGAAAATAAAATCACAAAAAGAAGACATTACTACATCACACCATTTGTCAAATTCACCCTGTGGGAATCCTGCATTCTCTGTTTCATTTCTAGGTGCTTGCACAGCCCGCCCAGACTAGCAGCATGCAAACACGCTGGCCGTGGGTCTCCCACAGCTATCTCCACACTGCCGCAGAGGTCCTTTCCACCACGGCTCAATTTTAATGATCAATCAACTAATGAGAATAGTATTGTATTTTCTTCCATTGAGGAAAGAGATGGAATTCACTCCAATCAACAGAACGACTTTAAACAGAGCTGTCAGAGCCCAGACTTACATTCGGGGACAGCTTCCCTTCCAGCTAACTCATACCTGTGTCCACCTCAACTCTGAAACTATGGGAGGAGCGTACAATTTTGCTCTGGTAATATTTGTTTTCATAGAGAAGGTTCACATGCAGAATAAGAATTCCACACTGCCTGGAAGATGAGACAGGCAATTCCTAGAAGTCACATGTATTTATGATGCTTTAGAAACTGGAAGAGAGTTCAAACTTCATGGGTCTGGCTAAGAAAGCACATAGGATGCTGGACTCTGTGCCACTGTCCACGCCCACAATGATGGACATGTGACTGTTTATGAAGAGCTATGCCATAGTAATAATACAGGGGAATTTGGTAGGAGGGGAGAGGGGATTTGGGGAGGGGAGCAAGGGAAATCCCAGGGCCTATGGAACTGCATCATAAAATGATGATAATAATTTTAAAAGAAGTTAAAACAAAATACAATTTAAAAAATAGTAAAAAGAATAGACAAGAAACGGCTTTCTGCAAACGGCTATTTAACAATCCTCTCTACAGCCAGCAGGTGGCGATCACTGCTTATAAATATCAAACTTTAGGGACCAATAAGTACCTGGCAGGGAACAAATCAACATAAACGTTTTTCACTTAAAAAAAAAAAATCAGTTTCCACAAAGTTACAATTAATCCCTGATGTATATGAACAATAGTATACTTCTGTACATGCTGTTATAACCGTCATCAAGTGGGGTTCTGCAATAGAATGCTTCCTAATTCTTTTTGTTTGGGTGACATTTTTCTTCTTTAGACATTGTGTGTAAACGTGCAGTCACGTTGCCGTTTGCTTAGAATGCAAGGAGACCCCATGAGATTGAGAGGTCCAGAAGGCATCATTGCTCTTCAGAGCTGGGCTTCACCTCAGCAGGTGGATCCTGCCCCGGCTCACCTGTCCCTGCTCCCTTCTGCCAGCCTCGAAGTCCCCCCACTCTCAGACTATGCGATTGCAGGGGGATTCACATCTGGGTTTTTGCTTTGTAGATTTTTCTCTGTCCTCTGTATTTGCATTTTCTTAAGAGACTAAAATGACATAAAACAGTTGTTTAGATTTCTCAAAACGTCACTATGCTTAACTTTCATGAATTTAAGGTTGGGAAAACTTAGAATGACTTCTATAACATGAGTTGCACGTGAATGAACGAAGGACAGATGTATCTAGCAAACAGACTCACTTTTTGGGGGGAGCCTCTTCCTCAGTAGCAAACAGAATAGAAACTAACATGAAAAAGATAGGAATGAGAAGTTGGGTCGGATTTGGAGAGAAGCATACTGGGACGACACACAACAAAATATACTCCCGACTAACTGGTACTTGGCCTATCAGGTTAGTGGTGAAAATTCCTAACACTCCTTAGATCTTCATTCTCTCTTGCTAGGAACGTGGTTTTCCTGCTTCTGTGCAATTGATTTCCTCCAGAGATTCACGCATGTAGAACACACAGCTAGCTACACATTCACTTTGTCTGCTTGAGCTGTCTGCTCAGTCAGAATTTTATACATTTCTCCCTTTCCAAATCTTCCCCATTGTAGGGTGACTGTGCAATCGACTGTTCTGACCCTGGCCACTCCTTGGGAGCGTGGATTTCGGGGAGAAGTTGGGCCCCATCCTTTTGTTCCAGGCAGTGCGTCTTCTCCTGGTCTCTGGCTAACCTCCCACCCAGCAGTAGATGGCAACAGAGCATAACGCGAGCTCTGGATCTCAATCCTGGGGCTGGATAAGGCTCACACAATGACGTCATTCGAGATGCAACAACACAGTGATAATATCACTTGTCTGGGATGATTTAGGCAGTGCCTACTTGCTCTTTGTGAAAGTGCTTTCCATAGTGGTAGGAAAGTGATGCAGAACAGAGAGAGACGGGGTAGGAATTTACAGCAAAACCAGATTCATCCGCAGAGAGAGAGAGAGAGAAAAGAAAAATAAGTCTACAGAGTGTAGAAGGAGTGACCACTTGGCAGTGGCCCAGTCCTTCATTGGGCTGGGCATTTTAGAGTTGGGGTCTTGGGGGAGAATTCCTGCAGGTGGGAGAATTCCAAGAAAATAGAGTGGTAGGTGAGGCCTGGAGTGGCTTTTCTAGGGAATTTCAGAACTGGTAGTTCTTGCATTCTGAGAACAAGGAACTGCAGAGATGGGTGGGGGCAGATTAGACTAGTCTTTTAAAATACAATATAAAAGTCCCATGTGGGAGATTCTCCATTTATTATCCCAAGTGTGTAAAAGGTCCAAACTGTGTTCCTGCTCCTTTCACATAGCACAGATTGGCCATGCATTCCTGTAGATCTCTTAGCTGCAGACTTCGAGGTTGGAAACCTTTAGGTCAAGAATACACAACACTTGTCCAACACCAGAGCTGGCCTAGAGCGAGGGAAGTAGCCGAGGCCTGGGCTGCAAATCTGCCACCTTCTCTTAAGTCCCAATCACTACTTCTTTCCTAATGGAATCATTCCTTCTTCTCGCTTGGGGGCTCTTTTTGGTTTCTCCTGAACCCTAAATTGAAGTGTACCCCAGGAGTCTCCCTGGGCCTTCCATGCTCCCCTACCCATTGCTCCAGGATGATGACCAGACCTTGAAGATGAACCCCAAGTCATGCACATTGCAACCTTCAAAGGTGACTCCTCATGTATTGATCACGCCCATGAGAATCAATGCCCAACACCCAAAACGGCGCATCTGCAGGCAGCCTGCATGTTAAAGCTCCATTTTATTTTGTTTATTAAAGAAAGATCTTCCATCCACTGATCTACACCCATCCCCAAATGCCCATGGTAGCCAGGTTTGAGCCAAGCCAATGCCAAGTCAGAAACTCAGTCTAGCCCTCCTAAATGGTGACCGAGACCCAACAAGTTTTACCTCCGAAACTCCCACCAGCACCACGCACCTTAAGAAGAAATGGATCTTCCGATGTGCTAGTAACACACTCAAATCCTCAATTTTCTCAATTTTAAGACTTTGGGAGACTCTCAAGTTTTAAAAGAATCTAGTTTATAGGAAAGGTATTCCTTCAAACAATGCAATATTTGTTTTTTCATATCCTCAGCCCAAAGTACAAGATGATATAATTTTGCAATCATGTCATCATTACCTCAATGTCTCCCTAGCCATAATATACTCAAAGGGCAAGTGCCCAACCTGGGGAGATGCAAAGAAAACCATTTCCCCATTTTCTGCCCGCTCAGGCTGCTGTTGGACCACAAAGTTATATTCCTAAACTCTACCATGAGTAGGCCTGTTCAGCTCCTGGACATCTGTACATTTTGCCCAGGATATTCAAACAAATCTTTAAAAAAATTCAATACATTATACTTATTTTTTTATTAACAGAAAAATATAAGGATAATTCATAATCCAATAAGTAGCTTTTTTTAAAGTTCTGAGTTTGCCGTTCTCCATGATATAATGGCACAAAAATTACTAGGAGTCTAGCAGAGAAAAAATGCTGTACTTACAAAAAGAGCATAGAAAAATTCCAGACTTCCACAAGGAAACTCTTCAATTAACTCAAATGGCATATTTTTTTTGAAGATTTTTAAAGCTGGGCAAATCTCTCTGCCCAGGGTGGGTGCGATGCCCTCTCCTGGCCACTCAACTGCTTCGCACCAGCGACTGCAACTACCATCCTGGCCACAGGGAGGCGCCGACATCTACAATATGCTTGCTGTGCTGCCAACAAAATGTAAAAAAAAAAAATTCCTTCTGTGTCAACCAAAATAACTCATAGAACATAACATAAAACTACAGATTGCAGCCCCACATTAATGGAAGGGAGTCACTCCCCGAGGAACGGGAGGCTAGTTACTGAGTAAGAAAATAAACGAAGAAATCAATAAAGGCCTGTTTCGGAGGGGCTGCCGGGGACACTTTTCCTGTTTCTCTGGCCATGTTTATTGTACCCTGATGGGTGGGAAAATTACTGACTCAAGGGCCAGATCCTCCCGGCTACCTGTTTTTGTGAAAAAAAATAAATTTATTGACACACAGTCATACCCATTTATTGAATATTATCTATAGTTGTTTCTAGCTGAGAGTGAAGTAGTTGCGATAAAGAATTTTCTGCCAAAGTTGAAAATATGTACTACTGAGCCATTTACAGAACAAGTTTGTCAGCATTTACACTACACCTATAGATATATATATATATTTTTCACTGACATATACCAAGTCAATAGTCTGTTGAGCCGGGAAAGGTGGCAGATATCGAAAACGCGCTCTGAAAGTGTACCCAAGAAAATTAGCACAACCCGTTATCATGCTTGAGTCACAGCAGGCAAAGGAGATCAAGAGAAGAAACCTAGGAATGTGACCCCAGAGTACATGGTGCTCGACACAAATATGGATGTGTTGGGTCGGGGAGAGGTGGGTGGCTTTTAGTTGAGAATGACACCACAAAATAAAAAAAGAAAAACAAATGCTGATTTTTGCACAGCAGGGAGTTGGGCTTCAGGCTACAGGCAGAGGGTTCTCTGGCTGTGGGCAGGTCACAGGGTACAATGTTACCGAGTGTGTTTATGTGAAGATGTAATTTTCTCCCAACTGACTGCAGGCTGAAAATGAGGGAGAATGTTCAGAAACATGAGTAAGTTGGAGGACTGTGTGACAGCTGGATCAACCTGAGTTTAGAAAACGTACTTCACAAAATTCCCATCTATGGGGGGGCAGGGTGAAGAGGTGCTCTGAGTGACATCACAGAGTCCCAGACCCCACGGAGCTGTGCAGCGGCAGGTTCACTTCCAATGGAAGAAGTCACTGTTGGGTCTGATCTTACCTAGGAGGACCTCAACCCTGACCTGCTCAGCAGGCTTCATCGCTAAGAAGACTTGGGATAATGTCATCTTACCTTGACAAGTGTGAGATTTTGTAAAGAATTTCAAGCACACGAAGATGGCTTGACAATGAACAAACTATGGAAATGCAGCAACGAATGATGTTTTTTTCACTGAACAAGCCAAGATCTCCAGGCACATAGTTTCAGACAAGGAGATACACTCAGGAATTCTCTTCATCATGTCTTCATCTCTGCAAAGTACTTCATAGATGTTCATGTACTGTTGAAGTCTTGGTGGAATTTATATTCAGGGGTCATACTTGCTGACCAGAGATCCTGGATCCATTTTAAAGTGTACAACTAATTAGGCATAAACTCATTAAGATCATTTTTTTTTCTAATCTGCAAAATGATGATAAAATACATTTGGGATTATTCATGTACACAAGTTTTATTTTGTGTGAGGTTCTTGGGGAAAAACAGTGAATAAATGAATGAATGAATGAATGAATGTTTCCTTATGGAGATTATATGTTATACTACCTAGGAGCATTAACAAGTAGCTAGCATCAATATTTGTATCTAGGTATCCATAAAAGTTGGGACAATTTTGCTCAAGAGTCCTTGCGAGTCCTCTTGCGATAACCAATATAGACCTTGGCTGTAACCTTAGCCGCATTCCAACATCACAGCCAGCATGACTACTGCAATGCGTGTAGACACTCAGCTCCACATATGGGCAGAAACCGTAGGAGTTACACAAAAGCTGGAAGGGGGCTTCCTTCCTAAGACATCTCCAGTTCCATTGCTAAGTTCTCTTCCCCTCTCACATACAGGCTGAGTCCAAAGCGTCTGTCAACCCCTCTAGGTTCTGGTGAGAATGGGTTTCTAAATGGAAAGCATGCATGTAAGGATAGTTAGGGTCATGGCACGTGGGGGAAATGTTCCTTTGAAAATATAAAATATTGCTTCCCCCTTATTTTTTGCTCTTTGACTTCTGATTTCACCTTAAAAATAGTTACTGGGCTCTTGGGGGACCCCTGTTGAGATGTGCATTCTACCTTCCAGTTTTATCAGGAAATAAAGAGACTCAGGGAGTTCGATGGAGAGAATGCAAAGGATTCCCCCCAAAGCTATCTTTAACCAAAGCCCAGTGTCACCCTCCATCTCTGTGTATCTTTATCATAAGGATGCTTGGGGATGGTGCTTGAGATTTGGGCTTACCGTAGCCTGGGAAAGAGGCTGTTTGTCACACCCTTCCGAAGGCTTTTTTGTTCTAAGCAAGCTAGACAAGATGGGAAGTACAGCCTGTGATTATTAATTGCTGTTCTAGTCTTTTTCCTCTCTCAAAATTGGGCTTGGGAGACACATGGTCCACTATTTTCTGAGTTCTTTTCTCTCTTGAAATCTGTCCTGGATGCTTTATGGGTTTCCAACTTTAATAATAAATCTTGCTTTGTTTACTGACACTGTCCACATGAAAATTCTTCTTTCATGTGAGACAAGAACCAAGGGCATCTTTGATTTTTCACATCAAATCCCTCCAACATATACCAAGACCTAAAGCAGTGCTTAGTAAACAGTAGCTATGGTTTCTACCGATACTATTGCTATCACTATGAGGGCATCATCTGCTGCTACAATTATGGTTGGAAAGCTTTGGACAGAATATATACAAAGACACTCCACAATGGCACCCTTCAATTAAATCTTCCTGAACATCTTGGCCCCAGCTGCGCTGAGAGCACTGACTTTGCCTGTTTCCCCAAGGGACATCAGAGGAACCAACCTTGCAATGAAGTCCAAGAGTCTTGTACTGGAAGTTCATTGCATGATTTCAAAGTCATCTATGAGAGGTACTTTTCATACTGGAACTCATTCTTTTTTTTTTGTCTGCTCACTGCCATCAGGGCACCCATAGAAACCTGGTCCAGCTCTCACACTCTACGTTGATCAGGTGAGACTGAAACATACTTGGCTGCACCAAAGCCTATTAACAGAATGAAGACTTATCTCTCTGGTTTCTTTAAGGAAGAGCCCCCAAACAAAACAAAAACAAAAAGCAGCTGAGCAAGAAAAAAAAAGACAAAAGAAAAGAAATAGAGGGACAGGAATGAAAGAGAAACATTGAACATAAAGAGACATGTGCAGGAAAAATCCAAAGGGTCATTCACAATTTGCAATTGTGCCAAGGGTGACACACTTACAATGGAGTGGAAGAGAAGAATTCTATGGATGGGCTATTGTCTGCTTAAGTCTGTACTTGTGCCTTATTGGCAGGTATTTAAATAAGTCACTTGGTACAAAATGTGAGTGCACTGAAATAAGTAAATAATATTGACAGATACTTTCATCTAGACTTTGATTTTATGAGAGCATTTTTGCAATTACATCAAATGCAGTGAAATGGCTTTGACTTGCCAGACTGTAACTTTCCTCTGGGCACACACAGACTGCCTTTGGAGTTTTCTCTTAATGCCTGGACACAGTGGGTGCCAGTATGTTCAGTAGCTACCTGATGGCTCTCTGGTAGTTTTTTGCATGTGCATCATCAAAGGAATTCCAAATAGTTTCCGTAAAGTTTTTACTTTTATTTTTTTATTTCTTTATGTTGCTCTTTCCTGCTATTCTTCTAGAAAATAATTTCATTTTTAATGTGTTGTTATTGCAAGTGTACTCATGGACAACAGTGCCTGGCAAATTGGTCTAATACTCATAACCAACAATGTGACTCCTGCATTGTCCAACTTGTTGGGTTTTTTTTTAAGACTTATTTATTTTTATTGGAAAGGCAGATTTACAGAGAGAAGGGGAGACAGAGAACAATCTTTTATCTGCTGGTTTACTTCCCAAATGGCCACAACTGCTAGAGCTGAGCCAATTTAAAGCCAGGAGCCAGGATCTAGGAGCTGCTTCTGGGTCTCCCTCATGGGTGCAGGGTCCCAAGGCCTTGGGCCATCCTAGACTGCTTTTCCAGGCCACAAGGAGAGAGCTGGAAGAGAAGTGCAGCAGCCACTGAGCAGCTGTGACAAGAACTGGTATCCAAATAAGATCTTGGCACATGCAAGAGGGCATTTGCCAATTGAGCAATCATGCTGGTACCTGTTTTTGTTTGCTTTGTTGTTGTTGTTGTTATACTATTCTTTCAAAAGCATGTAGTTTAACACAGCATTTTTTGTCTGCCATTTTTTTGTGTGGGGGTTGGGGGTGGAGAAACCTGACAATTAGGCAGGTATGAATGTAAAAAGGGTAGAGGTACATCCTTCCTACCAGGGAAACACGGAATCAGATGAAAAGGAATGGATGAATGAATCAAGCTTCATTCATTCTTCCTTTTAAACGTCTGGACAGTAGCTGGCTTTCCCCTTGAATACTTATGAAGTTAAAAGTTGGATGGATACTCTCCCTCCCAAAAATAGCAGAACAAAATGAAATTGAACAGGAGCTATAAAGCTGTAACACAAGCATGTGTAGATCAGAATGGTAGGAGAAGGTGGCGATTTCTGTTTGAGGCAATTTCCCTCGAGACAACAGTGGCATTTTGCAGAGATCATTGATTTAGAATCCAAACGGATGGGTTCATTTCCTGCTACCTGCAGTACTCACACAACCTTGAAGAGTCTGCCACCCCATGAGCAAGGCAAGGTCCTTGAGTGCACAATGAGAATAATGATATCTGTACCCCTCTGGGGACAGTGAGATGTCTACGGAGGAGTGCTCTGTGAACAATGGACTAACAGCCACAGTTTCTTCCTAGGGTTCATATCTGCACTTCCTTTTTGTGTTATTGCCATTTTCTGGGATCTCATACTTCTTTGCTACCATAGACAGCCTCTATTTCTGCCATCTGCCCACTCCTGTCACACATTATCTATGTGTTCATTTATTCAAGTGGTTATTCAGGACTTCTCTCCCTGGGGTATGAACACCCTTCTCAGGGCATCTGCCAGTGGATGACATTTCAGTTCAAACCAGGGTCTCCTCTGAGCACCAGTCTCCGCAGCTCTGCCTTTCGTTTCTTTCCTAATCTTTGGAATTTAGCAAAGGGCCCTGCCTGGCTGCGACATGGAGGACACAACCAGCACCCTTGATTTCCATCCCTCTCCTCAATGGGCCTCTATCTTTTCCTGAGCAATAATCATGGGACCACCTAATAACCAGGGCTGTCAGGGAAAAATGCCTTCCTCCTCTAACACAGACATCCAGAAAAGTCTTAATGGGAACTTGCAGTTCATTTGTTAACAACAAAAACACGAACTCCCACGGACGTATTCCCATAGAGCCAGGAATATTCAACTCCCAAGATGCATCTATGAATGCAAATCCAAGGGTTAAGTGAATATTAAACAGTCAGTGAAAGATGACGACATTTATAACTTGTTTGGGGCTTACAGTAATTTATACAACATTCCAAGAACATCTAAGTTGTCATTCTCTTGCAGTGAATCTAAATTTCTAGAAAAGGAAGCGAATGTAAATTGCATTTGACAAAAAATACAGGATTTAAGAGGAAAACGATATGACTATTGTCTAATCATTACTAATTCAGTTAGGAATATAGAAAACTGTCACTTCATTTTGAGTCAGTCATGGCTTATTTCAGACTTCTTTTAAATTGAATCATCCATTCACACTTGTTCTATATAAAATGTATAGGTTATACAATGTAAACCCTTTGCACTTTTACTGTAAATGATCTGGGGAGTCTGTATAATCCTGAAGATATAAACTAAACATGCCTATACTATTGTACCTTTAAGTATATGTTTTTGAACTTTTATAGCTTTTGTCTTACTGCTTCCATTACTATAATGTTTACCACTACACAAGGGAAAAAATTTTAAGATCAATCATTCCCAGTAGCATAAAGGTGAATAATTACAGAAGGACCAAGAGGGGAGATAAATGCCCTGGGTTGTATAATCTCCAATTTCCAGTGGTGCAAATCATCATATTGTAGCTAATTTGAATGCAATACTATCAAATATGGAACTGGAAATAAATGCTACAACACATTCTTACAACTTGGCGCCAGCCAACTTCCTAATGGTACTACTTAACATTGTTTCCCATGATTTAAATTCCCTCTTTATCCTGCTGATATTTAAAGAGAGAGCAAGAGAGGAAGACTGGGAGGAAGGGAAAGGGAGATTGTGTGTATGTGTGTATGCGCATGTGTGTGTGAAAGAGAGAGAAAGGGAGAGAGAGAGAGTGAAAGAGCTTACTTCATCGCAAGGATAATGCTTTTATATAAGGACTTTTTATTATACTAGAATTTGTAATTTTGAATTGTATATCATTTTCTTTATTTTTTTTTAACCAAAGTGAACATCTTACGTGCTTACAAAACTGTGAAAGTAGAAAGGGAAAGATTAGCTTATGAATGGAGTACTGGGTTTTACATATTGCATACAATGCTGATGTTTAAAGTATTATAAATAAATAGACTGACTTGCTATTACTCACTTCCTCCCCAACTCAAAGATTCTCCTCCCCAGTAAGATATTTCATCAGGACTACTAACATCACAGCTGGCTTAATTACACATGCATGCCCTATTCATCTCCAGGACCTGATCAATAACAGGTCCTGGATAATTGGTCATTCGCCTATGTGGTAGCTTCATGGCTCACTGTTGATCTGTAGCCACTGCATCAGACCGAGCCCACCTTACAGTGACATCATGGTCTTCAGAAGTGGCCACTGAGTAGCAGGGATGGAAATGACAGTACTCAGCTGGTCATGAAAACCTTGCTTCATATAATTGTCATTTTCCCTGATGGCTTGTCACCTAAGAGTTGCACCTTGAGTTTACAGAATGCACAACCACTCCTACAAAGCCTAGTTTGCAAACAAAGCCTTCCTGGCAGTCTTGAGCTCTGGGTCTGTTCTTCTCAAGCTTATACGATCCTCCACTGACTTGTACTGCTTTCTGCTGTACCCCTTCTTGGCTCAGGGCCCCAAGCTTTCTGAAGGAGTTACATAGCTCAGCCACGGCTAATAACATCAAGCTTCATCGCCCTCTCCCCTGTTTAATGCCTTCCTGTATAATTCTCCAATTTGTAGACTCCAGCCAAGGGCCGATAAAGCAATTTCCCCCACGTTTTATGATTTCCTGCTTATAATGATTTCTTTTATCCATTCTTGGAAAAACATTACCAATGATGTTTTTCGTTTATCTCCAGCTGCCTGCGGACAGCAACCAGGAAAGGGAGGACAGACACTGAAGCAGAGCTTGAACCGAGTCAGGAGAAGACTAGTTTTGTGTAGTGGCATCTGATTTTCCCACGAAGCTCCCTTTCAAAGTCTTGAGCCTCTTCCCACCCTGATCCATTGTGGAACCCTAGTACTTAGCAATCCCAAATCACAACAGTACGATGCAATTTTTCATCAGAGTAACATACACTGCCTCACAAGGTTGTAATTCTTGACCTGATTTCTCCATTAAAGCCCAGATTCAGGGATGCAACTTCTACTTGAACACAGGACTCTCCACTTGCAGAGTATACTCTCTGCCCTCTGCACACTGATTGCTTCCAAATGCTTGCCATCAGTATCCAGAAACAATCCTGCATCCATCTCCATCCATCCACTTTGGCTATGAAACCTTCAGCCAGGTGCTGAAAGCTGGAAGGCAAGAATAAGTTTCAAATATTTATCTGCTTACTCTTTCGGTATTTTCCCTCCTACTCTCTGTCCAAGCCACCAATATCTTTTGGCCAGCAGTACTGGGAATTGCATCTCTTCTCCATGCCTC
Source organism: Ochotona curzoniae (assembly GCF_017591425.1). Classification (NCBI taxonomy): domain Eukaryota; kingdom Metazoa; phylum Chordata; class Mammalia; order Lagomorpha; family Ochotonidae; genus Ochotona; species Ochotona curzoniae. The sequence continues at coordinate 28,752,771 of NW_024465582.1, forward strand.
CTGAATTGCTCATTTGTATTTGATTCTGCACAAAGCCCAATAAGAGGTTTTTTATCCTTTCATGTCTTCCTGCTAGGAGAGCGTCTGTGGCTTCTCCCTGCTCCTTGGAAAGGTTCCATCTCTTCTCTAGGTCTGAAAACTCCTTAGGTAACTAACTGTGCGTACTTTGTAACCCCACACCATCCCTCTCCAGCCCGGGCTCATTCCTGCTCTATCTGACACAGTTTTTGCAGGTTTGAAGATGAGAAGCCATTCCTCTGTAGCTTTACTATTCACTCTATTTGGAATGCTGCTCCTAAGTGTGCACGCACACACACACACACACACATGCACCTGGCTGGTTCTAGACCATCATGCACTTGTCAGCAAAACTGACTTTCAAAAAGCCTTCCCTGGCTGACTAAATACAGTCTCTGCCATTTTTCCGTTAGCTCATCCAGGGTTAGTTTCTTATGCTCTCTATGGGAAATAACTTGCACTAGTGATTTCAAAGGTTTTACCACAAAATAAATTTGTCTTTTGATTTTAACTTCCAGGGATTTTTGAATTGGCTTTATATGCTATTTAACACATTACAACAAAATATTATTGTAAAACGCAGTCAACTGTTTTGTAGTAAGATATTTAAAATACTTTCATACACAGTCTTTGAAAGCTAGTATAAGCAACCAATTCTACACCTATATTGGGACTGGCCACACAAAGTAGGCTGCTACCATGCTGCATAGCTCAGTTCTAGAATGTTATTTCCCTGTCTTGTTCACACTGCACTCTTTGTGTTCACAGAAAATACAGTGCATGCTACATTGTAAGTACTCTATAAAAATGTACTGAGTGAAAGCATACTGCAAAGAATTTTTTTAATATCACTGGATTTTTTAAAAAGTTACTTATTTGTATTCAAAAAGCAGAGATAAAGACAGAGAATGAAAGAGGCAGAGAGAAAGATCTTCCATATGCTACTTCACTGGTCATCTGGCCACAATGGTCAGAGCTGTGCAGATCAGAAGTCGGGAGCCAGAAGCTTCCTCCAGCTCTCCCATGAGGCTACTTGAGCCCAAAAGACTTAGGGCATCCTCTGATGTTTGCCCAGGCTACCAGCAGAGGGCTGGATAGGAAGTGGAGCAGCCAGGACTTGAACCAGTTCCCATATGGGATGCTGGCACCACAGGCTGAGCCTTAGCCTGCAACATCACAATGCTAGCCCCATCAATGGAATTCTTTGCTTTTTAAATTAACTTATTTATTTTATGATCCAGTTCCAAAAGCTCTGGAAATTCCCCTCTCCCCACTGATTTTTCCTATTTTATTACAATAATACAGCCCTTCAGGAAACAGACATAAGTCCATCGTTCTGTTATTTAAGTGTGCCCTGGCATTGTAGATACGGAGAATGACAGAGTCCAGCAGGAATGCTTAACTTAAGTTTGGGTATCTGAAATGAACATTTGTTTCAGTGGCTGAACCACTGCATGTGAAGCCCACATTCATTATCAGACTGCTATAGTATATGTCTCCATTTCACTTCTTAAAAAGTATTAGTTATATAACTTCCCATTACACATTCCCATCATAACTTCCCATTATACATAGGGATTCCGCCCCTACAATCTTCTTCCTCTCTCCCCAGTCTCCTCCCTACCCCTGCTCTCCCCTCCAACATTCTGCTGTTAAAGGGTATAACGACACTGTAGGTATGGGCAATGGTACAAAGTCCAGCTTCTTCTTAATGCACACCCCCAGGGGCAGGAGGTGAAAGCTTAAGCAATTGCGTCTCTGGTACCAACACCAAGAACTAGACTGAGCTCCATGACTGGCTTGGTCAGCCTTGCTGTAGTAGCAATAGTTATTTCTGGAATGAACCAGAAGACGGGGTATCTCTCTTTCTGTCTCCTTGCTTTTTTAGTAAAAGCAAAACTAACTAATTTTAAAAGAGATCATCTATTTTTACAAATAATTGCAAAAGCTTAAAATAGCTATATAAATCAATTAACTACCCTGCATGAAGAAAAGTACTGACTTAATTGTGAAAACGTGTTTGAGAGCAGGCTCATAGTCATGAATTATTCACCATCTGCAAATATTGTTCAGCTCCCCCCTAACACTTAGGAAGTCCTGTCATGAAATGCCTTCTCTGTCTGCTCATCTCACTGGAAAAGTCCACTTATCCTGCACATCTCAGCCCAATCCTCACTGCAGAGGAAGATGAGTCACCTGCACACAGGATTAGACACGGTTTCTCTTGGCATCCCACTGCTCTAACATAGCATCAAATCTACTGTTAGTATATGGGTGTCCTATTTCTTGCTCACCATTTCTATAAGACTTCTGATCTCACATTTGGGTTTCCAACAACAATTAAGTAAGACTTTAGGCCTTTCTATGAGAAGAAAATCAATTTAACTGGTTGGTTGAAAAAAAATTGATCTACACCGGTCCCTGATACCCTGGTAAATATAAAACACATCAGTTAAGGATCAACTTATCATCTTGTATTGACCAATCTAGGTTGGACATTAGAAAGGCTTAACATCGGATCAGACCTGCCTGTGCAAAACACCTCAGAGTTACTGCCCTATAGGATCCCTCGCTTAGAAATTACAGAGTACTGCTAAACATATCCTGATGTGTCTTCCCTGTCTAGTAGAGGCATTGTATCTGCACAGAGGGAGCTGGCTAGACCTTGACTTGTATGATCAAAACAGTTCTGAGGGCCCGGCGCAGTGGCGCAAGTGGTTAAGGTCCTCACCTTGCACGCCCGGGATCCCATATGGGTGCCGGTTCTATCCCAGCAGCCCCGCTTCCCATCCAGCTCCCTGCCTGTGGCCCGGGAGAGCAGTCGAGGACGGCCCAAAGCTTTGGGACCCTGCACCCGCATGGGAGACCCAGAAGAGTCTCCTGGCTTCGGATCGGCATAGCATTGGCCGTTGTGCTCACTTAGGGAGTGAATCATCGGACAGAAGATCTTCCTCTCTGTTTTCTCCTCTCTGTATATCTGCCTTTCCAATAAAAAAATAATAAAAATAAATCTTTAAAAAAAATTAAAAAAAAAAAAACAGTTCTGAAAGGTTCATTGGTTCATTGGAGTCTGAGGACACAGCTTCTTCATCCTAAAGGTAACCTCCTGTAGTTAGCCTCTGCCTGTGATGGCTCTATACTTCGTACAAAAAAATAAAAAATTTAAAAAAGCAGCTGTACAGCTGGCAGGTTCACCTGATGATGTGAAAATGCTTTCCTCTCTATGTACACTGTCCTATATCCTTCCAGAAAGTTTAATAAATGTTGTGTGTATGAAGGCTTACTATGTTTTTTGAATTGGACAATTGGAACCCATGAAAACTACCATATCTGGTTGTAGACCTGGAGATAGAGTCAGGCTTTTCTTGTTTAAGAGTTAGTTATTTGTTAGACAGAAAGAGAGAGAGAGGAGAGAGAGAGAGAGAGAAATTCCATCCCACTAAGTTTACTCCCCAGATGGATGCACAAGCCAGAGCTGGGCTAGGCAGAAGCCAGGAGCTTTTTCTGCATCTCACACATGGGCAGCCCATTTTCTCCTCTTCCCTCAGTCATGAGCAGGGAGCTAGCTGACTGGGAAGTTGAACAGCCAGGACACAAACCGAAGCCCACATGGGATGCTGATACTGCAGGTAGCAGTTTAACTGGCTATGCTACAATGCTAGCCCTTTGGAGTAAGGCTTCCTGAGATCCACACTCAGGTCTTGGACCTGAGATACAGGAGCCAGGAGAGGGCTGATCTTGGAAAGCAGCTGCTCATTTATTCTATAAGAAGCTAACTATTTGGTAGCAAGATTACTGATGCTCAGGACATGGTCCTTGAGGAGGTTGTTGATGAGGGTGAGAGAAGGTCAGCACAGGTGAGCATTCATTTGCATACTTGAACACTTGATTCAATAGATGCCAAATTCTTGCCACTTTGCTAATCAACCAAATCAGCCCTTCCCCATGGATAGGTGGGACTCAGGTTAAAGAATCTGTATTCACCTAATACTATTCTAAAAGGAGCAGAACAAGGCCTAAGGTTTTGTCAGCATTCCTCTTTCTCCTGTGGAATGCTGCTTAGTATCTAAGCCATTATTCACCTCTGCATCCATTGTTATTGGTAATGAGCCAAGGACTCAAGGGATAATTATCACAATGAATAAATGGATTTAAAATGAGAGGCTAGGGTCTGGCATGGTGGCCTAGTGGCTAACGTCCTCACCTTGAATGTGCCCGGGATCCCATATGGGCACCAATCCTAATCCCGGCAGCTACACTTCCCATCCAGCTCCCTGCCTGTGGCCTGGGAAAGCAGTTGAGGACAGCCCAAAGCCTTGGGACCCTGCACCAATGTGGGAGACCTGGAAGAAGCTCCTGGTTTTGGATTGGTGCAGCACCGGCTGATGCGGTCACTTGGGGAGTGTATCATTGGATGGAAGATCTTTCTCTCTGTCTCTCCTCCTCTCTGCATATCTGACTTTGCAATAAAAATAAATAAATACTAAAATAAAATGAGTAGCTAATCGATCACCAGTGTTAAATATCTATACCACACAAATCTTGTTTAAAAGGTTTAGACTTTATCAAAGCTTATAAGGAGAGTACCATGAAAAAATATGCATATGATATAAAATTATATTGTTTCTTACCTCTCAGGAATTCCAGCTGTGTGCATGAAAAACATTCACACAAAATTAATCTCATCCATGTTCCTACAGATCTCTGAAGTCAGCAATGTAATGTTAGAACATTGAGAACATTGTGAAAAAGTACCAAGTACCAAAGAGGCTATTTCAATTCTTATATCACATAAAAGCCTAATGTTTTGGGGAATCATAAAGATCAGTTTCTTTATGTCTGTACAGTACTTTTCTTAAGCAAGCAAAGAGTAGGAACTGGGAAAATGGGTAAATCAGATGTTTATGGTCTTTGAACATAAACATGAAAACCCCCCACTAGAAAAGCTACTTTCAAATTATTACCAGTGGTTAAATTACTTGAATGTTCTGACTAGTAGGACATCAAACAGCTGTATCTAACACGAGACTATGGACAGCTGTCACTTGACAGTAGTCTAGAGAAATGTCACAGATAAATATCTAGGTTATTAATCAACTTCAAACTCACAGGATATCATTAATTCTCAATCGAGGTTAAGGTATATTGCCTGGTTTGCACTTTGAACATATGGCCAGATAAAAGGGTTTCATAGAGTTTGTTTATCAAAATGATTTTTGGCCTTTCTTAAAAAACAGTTGAGCCAGTTTCTACCAAAGAAAGGCTCCATGCACATGGAGTAAGAAGATAAGACAAGTGACAGTGATTAAGACTGGCTGAATATTAGTCTGATTTAATTAAAGTTAAAAACATACCCTATAAATAGTATAAGCATGGGTCAACAAAAGGTAGTTTTTGAAACAGAATCTCCTAATGCATTCAGTTACTCAGTTTTTGGAAAACAAGATTTCATGACCCTGAGGAAGATGTCTACTTCAGTGGTTTCAAGGTATTAAGACTTTGCAGTGTCCTTAAAAGGTGGAGTTATCTCGTCACAGGATATAATGGGTTTTTTTAAAGATTTATTTATTTTTATTGGAAAGTCAGATATACAGAGAAGAGGATAGACAGAGAGGAAGATCTTCATCTGCCGGATTCACTCCCTAAGTGGCCACAATGGCCAGAGCTGTGCCGATACGAAGCTAAGAGCCAGCAGCCTCTTCCGGGTCTCCCAGATGGGTGCAGGATCCCAAGGCTTTGGTCTGTCCTTGACTGCTTTCTCAGCCCGCAAGCAAGGAGCTGGATTGGAAGCAGGGCTGCTGGGATTAGAACCGGCACCCAGATAGGATCCCTGCATGTGCAAGGTAAGGACTTTAGCCTCTAGGTTACCATGCTGGGCTCCTAAGGTACAATTCCTTGGTCTTCAGGATTAGGATGCATAAATTTTGCTTTCAAGTTCAATTACATAGCATCTTGTGGATTAATGAAGTTATCCAACATCTGTTTATATATTTCACAATTCTTTTTGACTCTTACTCAATTTTACAGCCCTACAGAAAGAAGCTAACTTAGAAGCAGAAAATACTCGATAGTAAAATATGATCTAGGAAGAAGAACAGATGGGCTAGGTCAGGTCAGAGCTACTTTAGGTCTCATTCTAGGGTGATGCAAGGGGCTCAAGAATGGCACTTGAAAAAAGATGGGACAGCTAGTAAACAAATAGCACAACCTGAATTTATTATTTAAAAAAACAAGTTTTGTTTGACAAAAGGTGACTGAAAGAAGAAAGCAAATTTCACATTAAAATGCACATCTAAAACATGTAATTAAATATATACATACGGGAGCAGCAGCGAGAGAGGCTGTCAGAGCAAGGAAACTCTTACATCCTTGTTCATTCCACAAACACACTGAATGGCTGGGACTAGACTTGGTTGAGGTCTGAAGTTGCAAGTGCAATCCAGATCTCCCCCATAGGTTGAGGGAATGAACTGAGTGATCACCATATTTCCCAAAGTCTATGTTAGAGGGAAGCTGAGTGAGACGCTGAAACAGAGACCAAACCCCCAACACAGAAAGGCAGAACTTGGTCTCTCATGTGTCTGTCTCAGCCTCAGGTATTCTTGCCCATCCTTTATGAAAAGGAATTCACTGAATGGAGGGAGTGATCCAACCGACCCAGCAAGGTCTAGTTACTGGACCGAAACACTCATTTGCTCCTCCAACCCACCAAATCTTGCGGGCCAGTCCTGTCCACAGGTGACTGCTCATGGACCTAAGAACGAAGGTAACCAATGCTTACATTTAACCCCCAGGCCAACTGGGCCCTACATGGCCATTATAAAATCTTGCTAAAGAGCATGTTCTCATGAAGCAATTAAAGAAAGGTCATGAGCACCACTAACCAACCCAAAATTTTGACATGAATTGAACATGCATCTCTTGGTCCCATCTCAATATGTAAGAACCTGCACCCCGTATTCTTTTAGAAGCCCAGGAATTAAGCAATAGCTCCTTGGCACCTGGCAACAAACATCTACTTCCACCACCCCAACAACGGTCACTGGCTTTCTTCACATCAGGTGAAAAGGAACAGGTGTAGGGTTCTATAATAATCCTTGCACTCATTTGGGGGTTATCAGTTGTTAACACTGATAAAAGTCCATATCTAGAGATTTTCTTGTGGCATAAAGTGTGATGGCCTTAAAGTAACTACAATAAGAGGTTAATCATGCAGTTCCAGAAAAAATTACACATATCTATGCACACACACATAGACACCCCCAAATAGCACATCTGCATATCCCAATCAAGGAAAGAACACAGGTTTCTTAACCCATATTTTAACTGCTTGGCCAAGTGCCTACATCCCAATTTTTTTTTTTTTAACAACTAAAACAATTTCGAAGAAAGAGGAAGAGATAAAAGGAAGACAAAATCTGTAGAGAATAAAATTGAACTACAAAAATACTAGCATGAAAATATAAAACTATAAGTCTAAAATGTACATCTCCAAGTATGTTTTCCTTCTTACAGAGAACACAGGATCCAGGAAGGAAGGTGGGTTTATCAGACCTAAAGAAATACGAAAATTTGCTCTTGTTGTTTTGCATGGTTTTTTTGAAATGTCTCCAAGTGATGATCCAGGCAGAGTGGACCTTTATTTTAATGATATGTGTCTATGCCTCCAAAGAATTTTGGGATCCTCTTTAAGATTCATCTTCAGAGTCTGCACAATGTTATTTTTGTACATGTGGTTCTTTCATTTGGTGCTGACTCACAACTTCTCTCCCTGGCCACAAAGCTGGAGAAGCCACAGATCAGCACGCCTTTGCGAATCTCAGCAAGAGTCAAGAACAAGAATAACAATGTTGGTCTTGACCCTTTCTATAGGGTCTCGCCCACAACATGGAGAACAAAACTCTACACAGAGAACAAAAGACCTAGAGTGACTCCAGCGAGCAAAGAAGATAAAGGACTTAGAGGGACGGGCAGGGTAGAAGAGTGAATTGTGTCTATAAAAGGGTTGGCCAGAAGGCTTCATTCCAAGGGAGGGCTGAGTCATTCCTGGCTTCTGTCTGGGAGCACTTCTTTGGGAAAGATTCTTCATATCAGAGGCAGAAAACTCCGGGAGAAATAAATGTATTATGTGGGGGCAACAGAATCATGCCTGACATATGTTGTTAGCCCTGATAGAAGTGTGTACCTAGAGATTTTCTTGTGGCATACATGCCATGGCCTTAAAGTAATTGCAATAAGAGATTAAAAGCATGCAGTTCCAAAAAATGTTACACATCCCTCTGCACACACACATATACACATACGCATGAGCACTTGCACAAAGCGACGGTAGCAAGGAATGAAGTATCTAGTTACAGAAAAACACTATTTTGAAGAACAGCACGTACTAGAATACATCAGGTTCTTTACTGGATAGTCAACTGCTCGTAGATTAGATTTTTCTATATAAAAGAATAACTTAGGGAAGAAATGTATTTTTGTATATCTCCAATTATGCAAATTACTCAACATTTACACAATTATGTGGATTACTTCCTTGCTTGCTTCATAATTAATTATCTCTGAAGCCAGCTGTGCCAGGGGCTGGCAGTTCCTGTTCCAACACAGCTGTTTTTCCCACATCCCAGCCGCTATCTTCCTGTTTGTTCAGAATCCCACAAGGAAGAAAGTAACTTTGGGAGAAATTTAGAGGCCTGGTTAACCAACCACATTGAAAAAAAAAAAAAAAACAGCTTTATTTCCATGTACATTTCATTCAATAGCAATCCAAAATCATGAGTTATACCTTGATATGTATTTTCAGTGTCCATATTAATCTATTTTTACAGCCCTTCACAAAATCACTATTTTAACTAACTTTTGAGGCGGGGAAGATAGTGTATCTATTGTTTCATGATTCAAATGGTCTTCCAAGTGGATGCAGGGACCCAGCCAGTGGGGTCTTTATCTGTTGCCTCCAAGTGTGTACGCTAGCAGGAAGCTGGATTTTGGAGAATTTAAACTCCAGCACATCTCTGTTAGGATACACGATTTCCAAAGAGTCTTAGCTACTAGGCCAAATGTCTGCACTGTGATTGCTGAATTTTCCACTAATTAAGCCATTTTTTATGTGCTATTTGACTTCCCCACTTAAAAAGTAATAGCATAAAAGATACCACTCAAAAATATCACGTCACTTATGCCTAATAGATATACATTGGCAACTGGAATTTGTCCTCTGTCTTTAAAATACCCACGCAAGATAGGGTTTGTTTTTAATTTCAATACCATCCTCTAGCATTTACTTCCTCTTAAGTCTTCTCTTCTTAAGAGGCCACACTTGTGCACACTTGGTGCCACACTGTGATTGGGGGTACCTACTTCTTCAGGTCCTTGACAAGCACTCTAAGCACAGCAAGCTCTAGCAGAAACATCAATGCACGTCTCAGTAGGGGACAATCTCATCTTGGCAAGAAGCACACAGAAGAGAAAGGATGGGCTTTTCTCTATTTAAATTTAAAGGACAGTCTTAAAGATATCAGCTTTTCACCTGTAACTGTTCCCAAGAAAAGCAGAGGAACAAGATGCTTCCCGCCTGACTACCAAGGCCTTGACAGCTTTAATGTCTACAGCTTTCGATAATTGCTGTGTTGTTCCAGATCAAAAGAAGAAGAAAACATCAACTCAAAGTGAAAAGCTGAAAACCAAGTTTCATCAATATTAGTCATTTTCTAATCTATTAAGCAACCATAGAAAAATAAAGCTATTCATTCAAACAGATGTTTTATTCATTATCCACTAAAGCAATGGCTGTAACTTTTGAAAGATGCATATATCCTGTAGGAGACATTGGAGGGAGCATTAAGGGAATAAGATTACTTTAAATCATGTATCTGTCATCTTGGCCACTATCATTCATCATTGTCAATCAGCCTTGGTAGCCTTCCTAAATACATTTCTGCATATATCATCAATGGCCACCTGCTGAACTTTGACTTACAAACAAATTGGAATATTAAAAAAGGCAGAAAAACAAAATAAAAAACAGTAGAGAATCAAAAAAAAACACCACCTATAACTAGGTGGATTAGGAAGATAAACAGCTTGTTACCATATTAAGTAGATGGAAGAATTTAAAAACAAAGAGGCTTGAGAACTGCTTCTATAAAGGATTCAGATTCTGGTCAAGGGATTCTTCTTCCCTAACTTTAGAAATTCTTAAAACCTCTTAGTAATCTCTAACTGCTCACAGGTTATCTTAAGGCTGAAGGCTCTACTCTTTTTTTTTTTTTAAAGATTTATTTTTATTATTTTTATTATTGGAAAGGCGGATATACAGAGAGGAGAGACAGAGAGGAAGATCTTCCGTCCAATGATTCATTCCCCAAGTGAGTGCAATGGCCAATGCTATGCCAATCCGAAGCCAGGAGCCTCTTCCAGGTCTCCCACACGGGTGCAGGGTCCCAAAGCTTTGGGCTCTCCTGGACTGCTTTCCAGGGCCACAGGCAGGGAGCTGGAAGGGAAGCGGGGCCGCCAGGATAGAACCGGCGCCCATATGGGATCCCAGGTGTGCAAGGTGAGGACCTTAACCACTTGCGCCACTGCGCCGGGCCCAAAGGCTCTACTCTTACAGCACAACTTCATTAAGACACACATAACAAGAGTTGTGATTGCATTTAAAAGATTTTTCTTTTGGGTTGTAATAGCTTTACTTAAAGTTTCTACAGATGAAAAAATAGATTTTATAATTTCATTAACAAGGAAGAAAGGACTAAAGTAGAATGAAAAAAGATGAAAAACAGAAATAATCTATTTTTTTAAATCTTGCCTTAGAAATAGCATTGTGTCTGGAAAACACTAGATAGGTAAACAGCACCTTTGGGCTCTTTGGAAAGAAAGCAACTCACAGAGTCAATAAAATCCAAAAATTAGCATTTGTAGATGGTATGACTGAGATGAGGACAACCCAGTTAATAGAGTGGTCAAAACAATTTACAAGATGAAATGAACTGTGCCAATATCTTCCAGGCTTGGTGGTCAAGGACAAAGTTCCTTTAAAATGAGTTCCTTTTAGTAAGACAAACAGAAATAACAGCAATGTATGAGATATGTTATATGAGCTAAACTGGGTAATAGGGATTCTGTATGTATTCCCTGAAGAAATCACTAACCAGTCAGTTGTAGTAGAAGTCCAAACACTAACATTCTCTTTTGAAAGATGCTTTATTTATTTATCTGAAAGGCAGATTTGGAAAGAGAGAGGGAGACAGATTTTCCATCTGCTGGTTCACTCCCAAAGTGGCTACAACAGCCTAGGCTTGGATAGACTGAAACCAAGAGCATTGTCAGGTCTCCCATGTTGCAGGTAGGTGCGCAGATACTGGAGACTTGTCCACTGCTTTTTCAGGCACCTCGGAGCTAGGGCAGAAATAGAACAGCTGGGGCTTCAACCAGAGTTGCTGGTGGCAGATTTCACCCACTATACTACAATGGCAGCGCCATATTCCTCTTTGAAATATGGGAAAACAGAGGCTTAGCAACATTAAATAGCTTACCCTTGGTCATGTTCCAAGTGTCAGAGACTGAATTTGAAGTCATTTTTGACCCTGAAGCTTTTGGATTTATTTTCTATAGTGTTTTTACATTCACTGCACTATATACTGTCTTGAAGTGAAATACCATGAAATATTTGAAAACTGCAGTGTAAGAAGCAATCGCAGTTTGCCTAGTAAGCTCAAGGGGGAAAATGATCCCTTTAGAGCTGACAATACAGAAACTGCAAAACATATCAGATAAAAAGAACTTGGATTATGAAGGGTTTGACTTTGTGACACATGTCAGCACAGGAAAGGGCACAGTGAGACAAACTACAGACACCTGAAAGATGGAAATGAGCAGAACAGAATGGTATCAAGCACAGCCAATCATGTAGAAAGTCTTAGATGCCTGAATTTCAACTTCAGAACACACTGGAGCCATGCATACTGTGAGAATAACTTGCCTATTCCAGAAAGCCTACTGCTAGGAAAAGACCATTATTCTGGCAGGGAAGTAAAGATGCTGGAGATATAATGGTATTAAAAATATCAAAATTAACAAGAACATGAAGTTGTTAGAAGAAAATGTAGGAGAAATACTTTGGTTTATTGTAGAGGATGATTTCTTCGATAAGACCTTCGAAGCATGAGCAACAAAACAGAACTAGACAAGTGGGATTATATCAAATTCAAAAGCTTCCGCTCATCAAAAGAGTAGAGAATAGATTGAAGAGACAGCCAACAGAATGGGAAAAAAAATATTTGCAAGCTACTTACCTGACAAGGGATTAATGTACAAAATATAGCAACAACTCAAAAACTCAACACACTAGACACACATACACCAACACCATTCCAGGTAAGAAATGAGTACAGGATCTTAATAGACAGTTATCAAAAGAAGAAATACAAATGGCCAAAGCATATAGTCAACAGTTCTAGCCTGCAAATGAAAATGCAAATCCAAACCGCAGTGAAATATTACCTCGACCCTGTCAGAATGACTATTATCCAAAACACAGAGGAACAAATGTTGGCAAGGACACGGAGAAAGAGGAACTCTTAAATGTTGTTCACAGTAATATAAATTAAGGTAGCCACTGTGGAAAATAAGATGGAGATTTTCTATAAGATTACAGATAGATCGGCCACATGATTCAGCAATCCTACGACTGGGTAAATATTCCAAAAACACAGATCATCCCTGGATCTCTGCCAGCTTAGCATATGTGGAAGGTCATAGACACACAGCACATCATGTCTCAGAAGGAACCCTCTGATAATGGTTTCAACTAACCAAGACCCCAATTTGACCTGCTCATTGGTCATACGTGTGAAAGCAGTGTTCTGCACCCCAGTCTTTGTCCTTGGATAAGCTGTGCTGGAACCTCCTTGATAAGCAACTCTAAGAAGTCAAATGCAACCCACAGTCTATCACTACCAGCCACTTGTGGTGGATGTGACCTGAGGCATAGTTTCCAGCCTGCCTGTGAAATGTTACCTGTGACTTGACTGAAGGGTCCAGAGAGATAGACATGCCTTCTAGCCAGTTACAGTATCATTATTGGGTGGAAGGACTGTTGGGGAACACCCTTTTGCCTTCCCCTTTCCTACTCAATATAAGTTGTGTTCACTTTACAATAGACAAACATGCTCCATCAGACTGTGCCCGGTGGTCCTTGCAGCTGAAGGCTACCATCGACTCATCCCCTGGGTGGTCTTGGGGTCCGCTGGCAGGAGAAATCCAAGTGACATTTTGTATCAAAGAGACATCTGCACTACCATTATACATGGATTATAATAGCTAGAATATGGAATCAGAAAATTGCCCATCATTAGACGAGTAGATAAAATGATAAACACACACACATATTTGGAAATAGAATAGAATACTATTTACCTAAAAAAGATGAAATTCTATCATTGGCAACCAAATAGTTATAACTGGAAGGCACAATGTTGAATGGAATAAAACAAACACTGAAAGATAAATACCACATGGTCCCTCTTATATGTGGCTACTAAAATTAAAAACAAAAATCTGAAATAGGAAAGAAAGGTCTGCATGTATCAGTTTTTTCCAAATGTGATTTTTTCAAGCTTTGTCTTACATATTTGTCAAGCAAATTAGGAATAAATACTACTCTAGTTATAATGAACTCTGATTACTTAAAAATTTCCTGTATATGAGAGAAACAGATATCATCCCTGCTGAACTAAGGTCCTCTTTCATTCTTATTAGGTGAACTTCTTTATTCAGTGGAACATTAAATTTAAAGACTATAATGTACATCAACAATATCTCACACATAAACAAGAAGTAAAAATAAGAGTTAAAAAAAAATAAAAAAAACTTGAAGTGAAAACCTTTCATGGCTTTTGTTCAGATAGAAGCTTCTGACCTCAGCTGGACCTAAAGCAGTGTGTAGTGGCGGCATTCATAGTTTGTGCTTGATTCTGCCAGATTTTCAACCCTTGATATTACATTGTTATTTTAAGGTTCCACCGAGTGGACTGCTTCAGGAGATGTTGGTTATCATGGGGTGGAAATTGGAAAATGAGTCATGATTAAAATGTTCTGTGCACAAAAAAGCAATTTTACGACAGCAGGCCACAAGAATCCAGAGCTTATAAAGATGTGAGCAGGTTTAGCCAGCTGCCTCTGATCTTATCTCCTACGTAAGCCAGCAAGGGGCATCTTGTTGTTCAAGATCATGAAACCGTGTTGCCTTCACAGAATATGCACATAAAACATGTGCAGGAAACGAATGTACAATTAATGATATCTACAACTATGCAATGATAATTTCTAAAATTGGAATCAAGTCTAGAAGTACAGAATCTAATTATTCACATAAAGATAACTTATTTAAAAAATTGACAAGAGAGAGACACAGTTGGGCTGAGGGAGAGAGAGTTAGGGAGAGAGTTGAAGAGATGTGGGATGCTGGCATCCCAAGCAGTGTCTTAGCCATTAGGCCAAATCCATGATTTACTCTGTAGTTCATATGACTGCAAAAGTATAGATTAACTATCAAGAGTCTGCTTTGTATGTTTCTTCACTTCTAACATGAGAAAGAGAGAGAGAGAAAGAGAGAGAGAGAGAGAAATTATCTTCATTAAGGGTTTCTAAATTCTGGGAAATTCTAACTAGAATCCCAACTTGAAAAAAAAACACATGAGTTCATTCAATGAAAGCTGAGGTTTGAGCATAAGAAGTGTAAATGAGTTAGTTGGACTGACCAAAATGTGAGAAGTCAGTCTTGGTTTAGAAAAGTGGGAAGACCTATCAGCAGGAAGCATCTTGGCTGCAGTAGAAACTAGGGCTGGTAGCTGCAGGGGAGTGGGCTCTCCGAGCTTGTGATGTCGGAGCAAGAACAGTTTTGCAAGATACCAGATGCAAGAAGGGCCAAGGTGTGTGCTGGCAGGGGAAGAGAAAGTTCTTTCTGTGAATGCTCAGGAAACCACATGAGTCCAGGAAAGACCTGTGCAATGAATTAAGCTGGAAAGCGAGACTAATTAGATGTGGAAGATTCTAGAAAGACAGTCATAAGGTGTGTGTTCAGGCAGGCAAATCAGTTTAGCATCAGTCCCGAAAGAGGAGAAGAAAGAAAAATTCAGAAATGTAATTGGAGGGAAAAGAGGACTGCTACACAACAGATAGCCAACTAAGAGCTGAGTGACAATCGAAAGAATGGAGATCCAGAGTGAATCAGGTAACTTTAGGGAAGTCAAACTTTAAATAAGAAAGTCAGAGACCTTTCTGGAATGATGGAAGAGTACAGGCACTGTCTACTATCAATTATTTGGGGATTTAATAGTTGGATCATATCCCACTGTCCTGAAGTCCTGGCCCAAACACACAGCCACATGCTGGTGGAAGTGGTGGCAGTTGAATGTGTGTGTGTCTGTGTGTGTGGCAGGAGGGGAGCCCAGATACAGTGCTCAGGAAAATTCTTTCCAAGATTACAGAAACTCCTGTGATGTCCAAGACGCACATGTAGATATTCAGTATTGCAAATGATAAATATAATCATACGTCTTTTTTGTGTGTATGTGTGCCAATATATACTGTAAGGGAGCAGTTTCAGTCAAGAAAGATTACAGAGCTAGAAGCAAGCAGGTCTGAAATAACTTAATGAGAGTTCCAGTGAGAAACAAGATAGTGTCTAAAATTGGAATGGGGGGAATCAATATTTTGTCATGATAAGGTTGCACGCCAAAATGATTTGGAGACTGTCCCACAGAATTAAATGTGCAATAGTATTCAGCAGCACGTCTCTGCAATTACTAAACACACATTCTGTCTCCCTCTGACAACTTCCTCCGAGAAAAGCCACCCATTGCAAATGAAAACCAAAGAACAATCAAACCACACGATCACACCACAAAATGATGACTGCCCCGAACCTCACCTTCGGATAGTTTACGCACATCATGAAAAAAATGATACAAGTATTTATTTTTTGTACCACAATAAACTTACTTTTAATTTTATTTTCTACACACTTATGAAGTATCCTTGTTTTACATTTACCTTGCTTTGTAATCAATAATTTGTGCTATGATCACTGCTTATCCACAGAGCAAGAGATTGCAAGCTGGAAACATGCTTTATTGCATTTTATCAGCATTATTATCAACTGCAAAATATTGACATTTGTACCTACCTAAAATGCTGACTAGAGTTGTACCAGAACAACCGTATTAGTGAAAGTTTGTAACTGAGCTAATCGTTCAGGGACCTATTGGAAATGGGATGAGTCTATTTTAATTTGACATCTGATGGAGCATTCGGAGGCTGTGAGGAATAGAGAAGAAGGTGATGGCACCAATCTGTGAATTGCTGTCCTCTGTCAACTGGAAATGCAAAGGCTAAATATTCATTTGTCATGCTTCATGCTCTTTGATCACACCCTTTAGGCAAAGAAAGTGCTGACTGGCTGAGTGTTGTCTCCCCTTGAGGACCGTGGAAACCAAATACATTTATTAACTGTAAATACAGTTTTGTAGGTTAATAGTCACTAATAGCTTGTAACCAATGAGCAGCCTATTGGGTAAACGGAACACTTGGAAATTTCACCTGAAGCTTGACGCTAGGCTGCTGTGCTGAAATATTCTAATAGAAGTGCCTTTCCAGATTTTGTGAGGATTTCTTGGCACGTTTTACCATCTACTGTCTCAAAATTCCTTCTGTGGCCCCTTCTCATTTCACCATTAAAACATATAATCTGGAATGGGTCTAAAACTATAATGCACAAGCAATTGCTCTTGCATTATAAGTGGCACAACAAGCTTTGTAACAGACAACAAAATATGTGCATTAGTATTTAACAAATAAGAAAAAAAAGGGGTGTTTTGCTCTGTTTTTATAGTTTGGTGGCAGTGGTCTTTGATACCTGGCCGAGGTTTAGCCCTTGCTTTATTTACTGTACACACCAGACACACACACACACTTATTCTGGAAAAACAACCCACTTGTCCAGATCCTTAATCTCTCTCTCTCTCTCTCTTTCTCTCTCTCTCTCTCTCAAGATAAAGCAATTATTTTCAGGAAAATGTTACAGTATACGGGTCCCCTCTCTACTGTCTCTTGGGCTCATGAATTACCAAGATGCATGCACCTGAATTTGAGCCCGAGTCCACCTTCAGCCAAATGCCTTACTCAGTGTACAACCAGCATCATAAAACTCAGCAGCCTTAAGGACCTTGTTGGGCTGCTACTATAACTAAAGATGTAAAGTGGGCCTGGCACCGTAGCCTAGTGGCTGAAGTCTGCACCTTGCATCCGCTGGGATCAAATATGGGCACTGGTTCATTTCCCAGCTGCTCCACTTCCCATCCAGCTCCCTGCTTGTGGCCTGGGAAAGCAGTTGAGGATGTTCCAAAGTCTTGGCATCCTGCACACATCTGGAAGACCTGGAAAAAGCTCCTGGCTTCAGATCAACTCAGCTCCAGCCACTGGGACCACTTAGGAGTGAACTAGGAGATGGAAGATTTTTTTCTCTCTGCCTCTCTTTCTCTCTATAAATCTGACTTTGCAGTAAAGATAAATAAATCTTAAAAAAAAAGATGTAATGTATGAATGTGACTCACCACAAGACTTGTGTTTCAGTCACTACTAACATTTCAAAAATATTATCTCTCTCTCTCTCTTTTTTTTTTTTCATTTTATTTGAAAGGCAGGTAGACAGACTGAAAACAGCCTGGGCCGGGCCAAGACAAAGCCAGGAGCCTGATCCCCACCTAAATCTCTAAGTCTCCCTGTAAGTGACAGGAACCAAAGGACCTGAGCCATCACCTGCTGACCTCCCAAGCTGTGCATTAGCAGGAATCTTAGTAGGAAGTAGCGGAGCTAGGACTCAAAGCAGGCACTCACACAGGCAATGTGTGCACCCTGCACAGCAAGGTAACCAGATGGACACATCCCTTCTCCTACGCCATGTTCATAACTCCTTCCAGCTTATACACTATAATTACACACATTTGCATGCGCACACACTCACTAGGTCGATACACAATAAATATTAGTCATGAGTAGGAAATAATAAATACTCCTGAATGGTTGAAGTTCTGTAGGACAATTATTTCCTGCTTAAATGATCAGAGTAATTTTGCACGTACAGATAATGGATACAAAAACTGAAACAGACATGCTTATGCCCAGTGTGCCTCAGAATAATTTTGGCATAAAATCCCGAAAGGAATGCATGGATATATACAGTGGCTGATCTAGCACTCTGCATTTGCAGATGGAAGAGAAAGCACCCAATTAGCATTATGCATTTGACAACCAAATGCCCATCCCTGCCCTAGCTGATGCTTATGTATTATCTCACTGGAGTTGGTTAGTGTATTGTTTTGTACTCTAAGCTTACTGTTATCCCAGTGTGAGGTCATAACGTGACAAAAGTTGCATCCTCAAAGAGAAAAGCAGAATTCCTGTGGGTGGAATGCTAAGGGCTCTTCCAGGCAGACATAATATTTCAGGGCCCTTGCCTTCTTCATGGCTAACTTTTCTTTTCTTTCTTTTTTTTTAAAGATTTATTTTTATTATTTTTATTATTGGAAAGGCGGATATACAGAGAGCAGAAAACAGAGAGGAAGATCTTCCGTCCGATGATTCACTCCCCAAGTGAGCGCAACGGCCAATGCTATGCCAATCCGAAGCCAGGAGCCTCTTTCGGGTCTCCCACGTGGGTGCAGGGTCCCAAAGCTTTGGGCCGTCCTCGACTGCTTTCCCGGGCCACAGGCAGGGAGCTGGAAGGGAAGCGGGGCTGCCGGGATAGAACCAGCACCCATATGGGATCCCGGGTGTGCAAGGCGAGGACCTTAACCACTGTGCCACCGTGCCGGGCCCCCCATGGCTAACTTTTCAATGTGTGCCGCAGGTTTTGTCAAAGAGTTATGACCTCATCAAGGAAGGATGGAAGGGAGGGAGACAGAAAAAGTAAGACAAAGGAGTAAGAAGAGAGACAGAGATGTTTTTAACTCCCTGTTTTCCCTGTACCACACACTCTTGGCCTATGTAACAACGGTTTTTGGGAGAACATAAACATCCATAATGTATCATACGCTACAAAGAGGAAATCAAAGAATTTTATCTGCTGGTTGAGAACAAAAGCACAAGTGTGCACACACGTATCCAACTAGGAATCGTTCTGTGGAAGAGATTTCATTCAAGAATCTCAACCTGAAATTCACCAAGCTCAGGAAACTCAAGAGGGTTCATGTGTAGCAGTGGAAAATAACACTGAGAGAAATTTAAAGCCACATCCACTCCTGTAATTCATAACCCAGTGAATGGGAGGGAATAATACAGAGAAATTCTCTCAGGGTTTTACAAGATGAAAATCAAGACTATGTGTTATTTTTCTCTCTTCCAGCTATCTCTTCAACATTATTATTTATGCATTTTAAATGTAAAATCCAAAACAGCATAAATCAGATGTTTAAAAAAATGTTTTTAATGACAAGGAAACTATTGGGTTGAGAAATGATGGTTTTCATGTAATGCCATTTAAATTCAGATTCCATTTACACATGGAGAATGGAAGTTATTATCTCAGTTGGTTCTGCCAAGTGTGTGTGTGTGTGTGTGTGTGTGTGTGTGTGTGTGTGTATCAAAGCAAATGACCAGTTGAGCACCAGTCTAGAGAAAAAGCCTTGGTAAAAATAACCTTTGCAGCAATAATATCACCAGATCTTCTCAGCTCAATCTATGAAAATTAAACACTGTATTTCAAATAAGAAGTGCTTATCAGAGAGAAATATTCCTCTAAAACATATCTGCGCTGTTGTTTCCCGTAGTCATTTGTTGGACTAATTGGCTTTTCTGAATTTAAACACCGGAATCCCTATGAATGACTCTTTGCTGAGAGCTCTAGCAAATGCATTAGGAACATTTAAGTGGCAAATTCTGTTCTGCTTTTTCCAGCATGACAATGTCTTTCTTTGCACTAGTCATGGATCAGAATGGGGTATCAGTTCCCATAGCAGGCCTATTTTGTATCCTCAGACTCTCACAGAGCATTTTGCCTTTTTTCTTTTTTTAGTTTATTTCCATCCCTGGTCTAGCCAGCCATGTTTAAAGAGACAGATGAGGCTAATGGATGGAAACACATAGGTCACTTCATCTGCCCGATTCTTCATGAGCTGGTCAGTACTCCAGAAGATTCCATTGGCTCAGCAGGAGATGGTCAACCTGCTTACTACAAATGTTCCATTAGATGCCGCACTGAAGCATTGCTTCGTGATTTTTAACTGAAGGTTTTATTTTTAATAAAATTTTTAGGCACACTACATAACTCATTCTTGCCACAGGATCTGAAAATAAAGCTAGGCCTTTAAATCACTTCACTAATGTTCAAACCTGTGGGAAGCAGTTTAGTTGGCATTTCCTTGCATGACCTTGTGCCTCCTAGTTATCAATGTTCAGCTGCCCATCGTGGCCTGAAGGCCTACAAGTCAGAGACTCTCACTGGAAAAGACACCAAGAGTGTGTCCTATTACACATGGAGCTTCTTCCTCCACTGGCTTTTAAATGTATATAATTCTGCTTCTCCAACAGCCACAGCACAAGTTTAAAAACCCTTCCTGCTCTTCTATTCTGGGTTGCCCAGTTCCATCATCCTGCATACAGGAGCTACCTGTCCAACTACCAGAGCACTACACATTCCATTGCTCTGCCCCAGAGCATGGAGCAGGCTGATCACCTTTCTCATTAGGGGTGATCAGGGACACAGTGTACTTATTTACATAAATATCTTCAATGATCATGGCTTTGATTAGGGGTCTGAAGGCAAGAAGCTCCTTCTCAGAGTATATATATTTTGATCCTAGGTTCAAAATCCATGCAGGTGACTGATTCTAGAAAGTGTTCCACAGCTGAAAAACAGTATGCTCTCCTCGGGCTGCTAAGGATGTGTAGTTCAGAGATGTCATGAAGCTGGGGTCTGACCTGTTGGGCCATATCTCACTTCTAATACTCTGCTGTCTGGCTGTAGACAGGTACCTTACCTCAAGTATTAAATAATATTTAAAACAAACAAACAAGAAAAAAAACAGGTGATGCTGAATTGCTTAATCCTACACCTGCAAGCACCTACATCCCGTATGAATACCATATTGTGACCTAGCTGCTCCACTTCCTGTCCAGATCCCTGCTTGTGGCTTGGAAGAGCAGTGGAGGATGGCCCAAAGCCTTGGGACTCTGCACTTGCATAGGAGACCTCAAAGGACCATCTTGCTCCTTGTTTCAGATTGTCTATGTTCTGGTCATCACAGTCATTTGGGCAATGATCCAGCAGATGGAAGATATTTCTTTACGCCTTCTCCTTCTCTCTGTAAAATCTGCCCTCTCAATACAAATAAATAAATCTGTAAAAAACAAAGAAATGGGAAGGAAAACAGTACTTCTAGGGGCTATTGTAAAAACTTCATGTGTTGATTGGAACAAATGCTTAGAAAAATGCCTTCTACATAGTCAGTAAAGATGCTTGTTAATGCTAAAAAAATCAAATGTTAACCTTACTCCAATGTAAAACAAATTGAAATCTATGTATATGCAGAGACTTCATAGCATTTACGGAAAGTATGTGTTATTTAGAAATTATGCATAGATTTCAGAATTTTTTCATCAAAATAAACATCTATTGCTTCCACATCTCCAAGAACTTTCTGTATTCTCCAGTGTTCATGACTGTCATCTCATTGCCACCAACATTCTCATTCCAGTCCTCATGAGCATGACTACAAGCCCGAGCTCATCATTTATTATTCAAGCGACTATGTTCTCAATGATAGCCCTCATTGCTAATGCTGTTTTCCTAGGTGATCTGTATCTCTTCAATTTTCTGCAATGAATATGTATTTCTTTGCAGTGTGAAAAACACACAAGCTATGATTATCGGATAATGGAATGAACTATCCTGGTGGAAAGAAATAAACAAAGAAATACCAGAAATCATCTTTTCCAATTAGGATGAGATGCTGTGGATGGGAAGTCAGGGTGTATTACAAACAGATGAACAGCAAGACTCTCACCAGGCACATGGGGCTTAATTCTCAACTTTCGTTTTTATCTTGCCCTGTATCCATTTTTAGGACACATTCGGTATTTCGTTACAATGCCCAGTAATTCCAAAATACACATGCATAAAAGTGTCTCAAGGAGTTAATGGGAAAAGTGAAATTAAAAGGTAAGTTTGTTTTGGGTACAAAAACTTGAAACTACATATAATGCACATATGTGTCATTCTATGTATATACATGAAAATACACACACATACCAGAGAGTTGCCCACTGGAAACAGTACCAAATCACTCAATGCTACCAAGTAGTTTATGTTATGGGGAAAAGAAATCATATCACACAGTTTCATGATGAAATTTCCATCATACTTCCTGGTTTTGTCTTTAGTTTCTCTCCTTCAGAGTGGAACCTGGATTTTCTCATCCCTCCCCCACCTACACCCTCTCTCAACTGACTCATCACCATGGCACCAAGCCATCTTGGAAAGCACTCTTGCCTTCCTGAAGGACGCTTCACTTTGCTCCCTACTTCCCAACTTGTTCAAATGTATCATGTGCTACTCTAACCCAAAGATTCCTTCAGCTCAGCTCACGTCACCTCATTTCCACCCCAAATTTTTCTTCTCATTAAATGTATGAACAGCAAATCCAGTCCAACCTGGCTTTTCATTTAACCAGAAAATACTAAACAACTTTTATGTGCCAGGAATTATGCCAGAGAATATGTATCTAATTCTATCAACTGTCCAAGGTATAGTCAAGTCCAACCACCTGCCTCCTTTGAAACTGCTATAGATGATTAGAGTCCACAGCATCTATATTAGTATGCCTTTGTGGTACGTATTAACATTTTTTAGGAGCTGCAATGCTGGTTCAAAAGGCTGATCCTCCACCTCCACATGCTGGGATCCCATATGGGAGCTGGTTTATAACCCATATGGGTGGCTGCTCCACTTCTTGTCCAACTCCCTTTTTGTGGCCTGGTAAAGCTGCAGAGGAAGGATCAGATTCTTGGAACTCATGTGAGAGAACTGGAAGAAGCTCTTGGCTTCAGTTTTATATCAGCACACCTCTGGCCATTGTGGTCATTTGGGGAGTGAATCAATGGTAGAAGATCTTTGTCTCTCCTTCTTCCTCTGTAAATTTTCCTCTCTAATATAAATAAATAAATTTTAAAAATCATTTTATTTTCTCAGATGAACTACTATCAGTCACTTGCAAGCAAGAGCTACAACACATATGCCCGAGTCTTCATTCCACCACCTAGAATACACACTTACTGGGATATGCACATGTGTTGTCTGTTGTGTTTACTGATGAAGTCGAGTGCTTGCTTATAATACACCTATTACATATCAGGTGTTGGTGCAAGATTTATTGAATGAATCCCCCAAAGCAGCAGTTACTAGGATGCCAAGTATGTATTATTCAAATATTTTTTAAACCAATACCTAACTAGACAAGTACTTAACATTAATTATGATATTCTTCCAGGATGCCTAAAGATAACACAATCCAAGTATCATTTGTATATTCAGGGAAGTATTAGCATGTTCTAGAGGTCCTGTGCAGCCAAGAATATGTAGAACACCAATATATCTTTCCAATGAAAGTTCATTAATCTTTTGAGAAGCAAAAAAATAATTACTAATTGAGTTTATATATTATCTTATATATTAGCTACAACATATCATTAGGATGAATTGTTTCAATTTGAGGAATTGATATGTTTTAATAAGACTTGGTTGAGTCCCATATTTAGTGCTCAGTGATGGTGAAAGGTGTTAACCTCTTTGGATAGTTATATATCATTTTATGTTTGAATTAGAAGTTTAAAATGATATCATAGAGCCAGAAGGATCTTCCTCAATATATTGGGAACTTTCAAGGTTTTTTAGACTAAAATAAAGACTCAGTATAGGAGCCAGCTGCGTGGCTCAGCAAGCTAACCCTCTGTCTGCTTGCACTGGTATCCCAAAAGGATGCTGGTTTGTGTCCTGGCTGTTCCACTTCTCATTTAGCTTCCTGATTGTGGCCTGTAAAGTTCAGAAGATGGATCAAGTCCTTGGGACCTTGCACCCATGTGGGAAACCCAGAAGAAGCTCTTGGTTCCTGGTGTCAGATCAGCTCTGCTCAGCTCTGGCTATGATGGCCATTTGAGAAGTAAACAGCAGATAGAGGATATTTCTCTAGTCTCGCCTCTGTAAATCTGACTTTCAAATAAAATTAAATAAATCTTTTAAAAAAATGAATTCAATGCATAGAGAGATACAAGAGGAGGGACAGCAGAGTCCAGAACCCCCACTTTGCTGCCTTTCATATTTCCAAAGACATTCCCCATTTTGCATATGCAAAGTTACACAGAATTTTCTTGAAATGACACCAGAGAAGGACAAGTTCCTAACTCAGTAAAGAAGACAGGAGTCTAAAAGAGGGTAAGTGGTCTATCCAAACTTGCTCAGCAGGGCAGCCATGGAACCATGGGGGGTGGGGAGAGTTCCTGACCTCCAGCCCAGGGACAATGTGCCATGTGGAGCTACCCTGGAAACAAGTTATTATTGGCCATCTCCATTGCTGCTCAGTGCTTGCAAGCACTTCCAAGAGGGGCCTACTTCTCTTCCATGTGGCTTGCTTAGCTTCCTGGCCACTTTTCCTTGATTTTTGCATCCAGTTTCTCAGAAATGGCAGATTATCAAGCATCATAGCACCTTGTTCCCATGACCCCTATCAAGCTTCCAGCTGCCTTCCACTAGCCCTTCTCCTAAAGGTAGCTAGATTAGCACTTAGAGAAACTGGGTTGGTAAACTACTTAGTGCCTATGGAGTGCTTTCCACCTGCAAGTCAACTGTCCACAGGGTGATTTTCACGGCTCAAAGACATAAGCAAACATGCACATATGTTGGCCCATTTATAAAGCAGCATCATATAAAGCCCTGTGGCTTTACAACGGTACCTTTACAAACGGATGTCTACTCTTTTTTATTATTATTATACATTTACACGGATACACATCATTAGTTCTTTATTGACATCCTGTTTTATTTTTATCTGACTTTAGCGCTAGCTGTGAATGTCACTGTAAAACAGTCTTCTAGAATACCCACTGTTAGGAAAGAGGAAAAGGATGAATCAAAACGCGGTGCCATATGGGAGAGGAGAGCCCTCAGGTTCCCTGCTGCCTATGTGACTGACTAGCAGATGCAGCATGCAGGGCGAACACTGAGCCAGCGCAGGGAAGGGTCCTGGAGAGGCTGGCTCGGACAGTTCCTTCAGGCTCTGCCTTAAAATGAAGCCTGCCAGTCCCTAGAGCTGTCAGTTCTCCTCTCTGACAGCCACAGTCCAGAGGAAAACCTCAGACCCATAGCTGTTGCAGAAAAGGCAATTAGAGCCTCCAGAAGGTGGAAAACCAACATTTAATTGGCTCATTCCAAGTTAAGCATCAACAGTTGAACTCCTCTCGGCTAGCTCCTCCCTGGTGGGAGCTGGTGATTGTTTTTAAGGTTTGTGTTTTGCTAGACTACATTTTTATTCTTCTCATTCAATTTTATTTTTGAAAGAAAGCTCTCAAAAAAAAAAAAAAAGACAGTTTCAGGACTGTCAGGGTAGCTTATTTCAATGACTACCAGCACTGCAAATATGTAATTTAGGCTTCCCCAAGCCACTTGAGACAGATGCAGGGTAGGTTTTAACTATACATTATTTTTCATATGATAGAAAGTGTGAGGTGAATCATTTTAATAGCCTTTTGCATCACACCCACCTACTGCCTCTCTTTGTACAAGTAACGCACAGGCACATGAATGGCGTGCATCACAGAGCTTGTAGGAAGTCACAATGGGAGGCAGAGGGTAACGGAGCTTCCAAAAAGAGTTGCATAATTACGGCCTGCAGTAATAAACATAGTGCCTATTACCAAGAGAGGTTATAAACTGAACTGCTCCTGTAGATTCTATGTGCAGCTAAGTGTTCAGGTTGGTCCAGACACATTTTCAGACAGATATTGAAATGTAGTCATTTGAATACAGCAGCAGTTCTCTTCCTGGCCCACATGGGCTTGTGTGAGGCATTTCCTATGCGCTCCGTCAGGTTCATCTCCCAATGCTATGAGGATGTGTTGGTTCCTTGCCCAGGCCCGGCTCATTCTATCTTCTTTACCCTTGCTGCAGAAGCTCAAGTCTTTTCATCTGCAGGCCTTTTGCTCTGTGTTCACATGTGTGTGCACATACTTACAAGCACAACATGCATGTACTCCTATCCATCCCTGCATCAATCTCCTCTTAGCAATAATACTCTGACAGAGCCGTGTGTGTGTGTTGATTGTCTGCCTTTCTCCACCTCTCTCAGAGCTCCAGGACAGAAGGGACCCTATTTGTCTTGCTCCCCACTTCATCACCAGCAGGTAGGACAATCCTACCAGATGGCATGGTATCAGTAGGTGTTAAATAGATTATCCATACATGAAGATCTATGTCAGCATGGAGTTGGAGACAGAAAGGGGTTACCTGAAACCCAGTTGAACAGGGAGAACTGGAGCCTAGGAGAAGGGAGACAGAGAAGTCAGTTAGTATTGCAGTAACCTGGAGGACTGTACTGGGAGAGCAGGATTGGTGAGATCAGAAGCAGGAAATCTAGATGCATGCTGCCTCATCTTAATTAAGGGCAGCACAAAGACCACAATAGTATTTGAAAAGGATGAGCTTTTTTTGGAAAGGTAAGACTTTCTCCGAAGTATTTCAGGAAAGACTTGGAGTTACCATCTGATGTGGAAGACAATTACACATTGTGCAAGAGATTACATGAGAATCACAGAATGAAAGTTAATTCTGGAGGAAAGGTCATTAATTACAATTCCCCACAATGAAAAGAAAGTAACAGGTAACGTGGCTTGTCTCGCGGGTGGGTTCATTCCACAACTTATTTAGAATGTTTGATCATCTATCCATTTCCTATAGAGATGCTTCAAACACTGATTTCCTTAACTTGCAGTTGGGGGTGATCATTTGACACAGCCTTAGTCGATTAGAAGTCTGATGGAGCATTTTTGACAGTTTTGCCTTCAAAATGAAAGGGCTCTGAGTGTTGTCTTTCTTTTTCCCTGTTCTGTCTTTCTCTTTCTTGATGAATTTGAGAGTGGATGTGAGAGGTGGAATTATAGCAGCCATTTTGTGATCAGTAAAGAAGTAAGAGAAGTACGGGGATGTTGGTTCCAACAGAGTAGCTCTTTTCAGATCTCCTAGTGTATTTAAAAGACCACAGTAGGTTTTTGTTTCGTTTTTGTAGCCAAAACATTAATACAAATAGCACAATTAAAATTAGTTAATTCCTCATTTTTAGATAGGTAGATTCTTCATTATACAGACTTAAATTCATCTTTCAACTACCATTAAATGCCTACTATGTCTCAGACACAGTGCTGGGAGTTGGAGAATTAGTCGGAATTAATTCAAATTAGATTTTGACCACACAGAATCTACTTTGCTAAGGACCCACACACACACACACACACACACACACACACACACACACACACACACCAGTGCATCACTGGAATTCAATAAGATAAGGGCCATGACTGAGGGATACATCAGGACAATGGAGTGGCCAAAGTCTGAAATGGGAAGGACAAAGCACATTCTCAAGGGAATGAGGTGTAACTGTAAATGAGACTGAGGGGTTAGAAAGGATGGCTGGGTGTAGAGGCCTCTCTTGGCAGGAGAGCACAGTGCAGGGAGAAGGTCCACTCCCAACACAGTAAGGAGACTGACCAGACTGAAACTTCCTGTGTGCATGGAAAGAAAGAGGTTCCAACAACATTGGGGATGTGTCAAAGGATGAGTCTGGAGGGTCAGGAGGGATCCACGTAAGGAAAAGCTTGGCCAAGGAGATGCTTGGGGATCATGTAGGGCTAGATGTTTGGAATCAAGGGAAGATTCAAAAGCACCAGGATGACTAATCACATTTTATTTCAGAGTGATTTCCTCTGGCCTCAGGGTGAAGCATGCATGAGTCGATAGAGTGTTAGCATGCTGCAAGTCTGCTGGTCAGACTGATGGGTCGAGGGTTGAAATTATAAGAGGCAGAGTTTTAGAAAATCCCTGTGAAATGCCAAGAAGACAGAAGTGAAGCAGTGAACAGGTAGAGAGCATGAAAACAGTTGAGGGTGAAACCAGGTAAGTGGCTAGGAGTGCAGAGAAATGGCAGTAACATTCTGAACACAATAGCAGTAAGGGTGAGGGTAGCCTGGGCCTATGAGGACTTCCAGAAACATGGAAATGTCATAAGAAATACCACAGCATCCCCCAGAAATGAATGTAGTACTTGTGTTTTCTGTTCCTAAATCTATTGCCCTAAAATGCTAATGAAATAATAGGTCAAATAACCAAGCAGGAAGCTGCATTTGCCTTAATGGAAAACCTAACATTAATATGTGATATGAATAATTTTTCTATATGTATACCTTCAGGAGTTTAAAAATATTAACTGTGTGTTATGCAATAGGTTTCTCCAAGATTACCACCACCAATAACCTGGCTGTATAGGACTCCTGATGTCTCCCTAGTCCTGGGACCTACTCCAACCAGAAGTGGGAGAAAAGATGTACGGAAAATGGTGCAGCCTCAGCATGGTATGACAGGAGATGGAGACTGGTGAGCTAGGAGCTGGGGCTATGGAGACCATAGTGGAAATCTAACTTAAGAATCCAGACCTGGAACCTCCTGGAGGAAGTGGCACAAGTCGTTGCAAACAAAAAGCCCTGTACCAACTGCAATAAGTAAAATCAAATTGTAGACCTGTGGGTGACACACTTAGAAGCCTGCCCCAAGGACAAGTATCTGCTAACCAGAAATATAATGACCAAGAGCAAAAAAAAAAAAAGAGACAAAGGCACAATAAATATTACTGAAAACTTCCTTGCAAAGGAGCAAAAACCTTTGCCAACCTGAGTTAACTGAGGAATACACTGAGAAAATGGGGGATACAGAATTCAAAACACTTGTTACAAAGCTTCCTATCATCATCAATGAGAAGTGCATGCAGGAATTTAAGGAATATGTCACATAGAAAATGAATCAAATGAAAGCTGACATATCAGAAATTAGAATACAGTGGAGCTTCTTGACTTAATTTGAACTGTAATACTGTAACAAAGTGGAGGAATCTACCATGGGGGGGGATGGGGAGGGGTTGGGGGAATCCCAGAGCCTATGAAACTGTCACATAATGCAACATAATCAATAAAAAAAATGAATACAGTGGAGCAAATTAAAAGTACCGTGGAGAGTTTGCAAAGTGGAATAAATGAAGCAGAAGAAAGAATCTCAGAATTCGAAGATATTTCCTGTCACCATGGGGGAACAAACAAAGAGCTGGAAGCAAAGCTGATTCAAGCTAAAAAAAAAAAAAATAAGTATTCATGAACTGAAAGACACTATTAAAAGGACAAATGTAAGAATTATAGGAGTCCCAGAACATGCAGAAAGAGAAGCTAGGTTTAAAATTGCATTTATGAAAGATTAAGGGAAAATGTCCCTAATCTAGAGAAAGAATTGGGAAACAACATCCAGGAGGGGCACACAACTCCCAACAGGGTTGACCAAAAGTGGTCTTTACCACAACACATGGCAATGAAGCTCTCCTCAATCAAACACAAGGAAAAGATCCTTAAACACGCGGGACCAGTCAGCTGGCAAGCATGGAAGCCAGACTAGGGGGCATGCCTGGTAGGGGTTATCATATGTCTGTCCGACTAGGCCACAGCTCCTCCTGGTTTGCATGAAGGCCAAGTATGTGGTGGGCAGGATCAAACTGCGCTGCAACACA
Organism: Ochotona curzoniae; assembly: GCF_017591425.1. Lineage (NCBI taxonomy): Eukaryota > Metazoa > Chordata > Mammalia > Lagomorpha > Ochotonidae > Ochotona > Ochotona curzoniae. Next base: position 28,782,659 of record NW_024465582.1, read on the forward strand.
ATTTGGTTTGGGTAAAATATGGGGCTGGAGACAGAACTGACCCAGCAATTGCAACTATCATTGTATGCATAGGCTAATTTGGGTGATGGACTGTGCGGATCCTGTATTGGCAAACACATACAAAATCAAGTGTGGGATGGCCTCATTTGAATTTTTTTGGTGATTCTCTACAAACTGAGCTGCTGGACTCAGAACTATAACCATGGAGAGAATTGCAGGGAGTGCATGTATGAGAGCTGAGCCTCCTCAGTGGCTCAGACGGAGCAGTGGACAGCATATCCAAATGCATGTGGAGGATATGGCAATAAATCGGAGCCTCCAGAGGACACCTGGTTCCATGGCAGAGGACAGAGGATAGAACAAATTGATCAACTATTACAACCAAACGTTGGCAAGGAATCTCTGGACACAGAGAGTCTAAAGTGGACCATAGCAGCCAGAGGATTTGGGAGATATTTCATCTTGATTGCAGTGGTGGGATCGACAACAATTCAGGACTTTTGAACTATCAAAACCTCTTGAGAACTTCATGGCATTGTAAATTTCTATTTTTCTTCCTGTTGTTGATTTTGGATTATGGCTTTTCATTTAAGGGGATGTATAGTAACTGTGTAATGGAGACTATCATATCCAGATGTGAGAATACAATGCAGTATGCATCTCTACTTCCAGATCAAAAATGGATTCCCAATGAAACTGCTGAATGTATCTTGACAATAGGATGCTGGACTCTGTCACTGCCCATGCCCACAATGATGGACATATGACTATTTGTGAAGAATTATATTATAGTAATAATATAAGGGGACTCAGTGGAAGAGAAGGGCAACTCAGGGAGATGGTAAGGGAAATTTCAGGAACTATGGAACTGTACCACAAAATGATAATAATAATAATAAAGTAACACAAATTTTAAAAAAGATCTTTACCAATAGAGCTAGTGGAAGAAACAGAAAATATGAAAAAAAATTCAATTATTTTGCTAAAAAAAACTCAGCTTTGCATGTCTGAATTTAAAGTAAGTCTTAGTAGTATCTGTTTCATCACTAAACTCTTTCTGAATTCTGATTTTTATCTGAATGGTGATATTTGCATCACAGTGACTACTTATCACTTATATTCATGAGTTACCCTAGTGACAATATCAGCCAAATAGTCAATATTTTTTTAATTTCTATAAATCAATTTTTTCAAAATCATGTGATCCCCAAAGTGTTTGATTAGGTGATTTCTCATAATATTCATTCATGTTTCAGTAATTACATAGGAAAAATACATGTTATTTTCATGCCTTGGGAAACATATGGTGTAAATGCTTCAGGAAATATGAGTCATATTTTTGATGAGGCAACTCCTGAAAAATCATCTCCTTCTGCTGCAGTATAAATAGCATGATAAGCCCTATTGAAGATCAAAAATCTAATTTTAACATATGTATTTTAAGAGTCTTTATTTTAGCCATCAATTATGAATTAGACATGTGATCTGCCTAGTAGCCCATTCTGACATTTTCTATTGTAATTGGCTTTTGTTTTTTTTTCCTTTTCCTATTTTCTTTTTTTGCACAAGAGATGAGAAACTTAATTTCGTTATATTTTGACTCAAAGATCCCTGCAATATTGCAGTGCCAAAAAAAAAATAATAATAAAACAATCTCCTCTACCCATTCCCTGCTCTCCTCCCCCAGATAAATCCTTTCACCTCCCAAACAGCATCTAAAAATACATTTTTCTTTTTCTGTTAACTGCTCTCTTGAAACTTGAAGATGTGTTTGAAGGATTTGGTTGTCAATGTGACTTATTTCCTAACTCCCATCTGGTTCTCTAAGGACTCTTCCCTCCTCCTCCTGAGCTAATGCCTCAGGAAGTTGTGATGGATCTGGAAGTGCATGAACTGCCCATGTTTAAAACTCAGACAAGGTCAGTAACATCTTTGAAAATGCACTGGGGAACGCCTCCTACTATCCCCTTCCTAACTGAATTTCCTATTGAGTAGGCGCAGGGTATGTGGGAGTGGCTAAGTGACTACCCTACACAAGAAGCAGCTTGATTGGCAGGTGCCAGATTGGGCCACCTGCCCACTACTACCAGGGACAAGAACGAAACTTCACACCCTGCATTTTTAGATATAAGGGATCTAAAGTAGAGAGAGATTTATTATTTTAATGTCAGGACTATTTCCTGCACACTTTTTAGTCATGAGGCACATTTGGGGAGTCTTTAATACTTGTTACCCCCAAGTAAACCAGGACTTCGTTTCCAAAGACTATTCCTCACTTGGTATACTGCTGATGTGTAACTAGCTCCTAAGCCTGCCTTTTCAACCTGCCGAAACAGATGAAATGCAAAATTTTCAGTTGACATCAAAAGGAATTCTGACCTAATGTGTCTGCTTTTATATGTGAACAGTAGCTTGATAAACTGTTGTTTTTTATGGGAGAATCTATATCTGTGTATATTTATCATTGAAAATATAAAAAACAGAGAGGTCAAAACTTATCTAAATCTATAACTTCCTATACAGATATTCACAGTAAATAAACAGATATATTTTACTTCTAGTTTTAAAATTCCGAAAGATGCAGGAATTTCAAAAACTTACATAGAAAATGGGAAGAGAAGCCAGCTTCATTTTGGCACAAATTTGAAACCCATATATAAATTTCTGAAATATGCATTTTCCTTGGGTTTTTGAAGACCTTTTAGATGCATAGGGCTCAAAATTTTGAGTGCCAAATAAACTTATTTTTATTCTGTTTTACAAGCCATTTAAGTATCCCACATATATCCAAATTTGATGTTATTTTTATATATATTCCAGCCTTGATTTTTCTCTTCTAATATGCTATTATATGCCATTTTCCATATTTCAAATACTGTGTGAACTTTGATGTCTTCGTGGTTGCATACACATGTTATTCAACCAACCCATGCAAGGTTGGCTCTGGTTGCCATGCCAGCCTTTCTTTCTGCTGCAGAAAACGGCCCTATCTTCATGTCGGCCTCCTTCGCATACCTAGTTCCTCCTGCCTGGAACTGCTTGCTTGTGGTAGGCATGACTGCAAAGAGGCCTACGCCATTTCCCTTCCTTTGTGCACATACTCTACCTAGGCCTCTTAAATGCGGGCCACACTGTGAATACGGCCACTCCTCACTTGCAGTTTGGCTACAGTTTACACAGCAGGTGAGAGTTCGCGTTAACTGAGAGACCTATTCCTGTCTACTGAACAAAGTATTTGGTGAACCCTCTCCCTGTGTTCCACCTCTCCCTCCCCTGAGTGACTGCATGGTTGGTTTATCTATCTCCCTGTGTCTAGCTTATTCCATAAAAAGTTAAATATGTAAGGATACTTTCAAAAGCTCATGTCTATTAGGAAATACCTATCCATAAATTTCAAAAATGTGTGTACCAAAAAGTAACCATATCTTTCAATTCACTTTCCTGTAAACAGTTTGAAATACTGGCAGATTTAACAGTAATCTGTTCTACATTAAATTTTTAAATTTTAGTTCTGGTTGAGAGTAGAATGTTTCAGTAGAGGTATGCATTTGTGTTGTGATTGAGGTGAAGTAATTAACATATCCAGTACCACAAATACTGATTGCTTAGGATAAAAACATTAATACCTTGTTGTGGTGATTTTGACATATATTCCATCTATAGGAATTCTGCTGTGTATGGAACCCCTCCTCCCTAATTGTAACTTGAGAATGCAATGCCCAACATCCCTCTTTGCAAGCCACACTCCTCTCATCACCCCTGGTAACCACTGTTCTGTCCTTCACTTTCACGAGTTCAACAGTTTTAGATTCTACATAGGTGATACCATGTGATTGTAAATTTTCTGTTTTTCTTCCTGTTGTTGATTTTGTTTTATGGGTTTTCATTTAAGGGGATGAACAGCAACCATGTAATGGAAACTATTATTCCCAGATGTGAAGATATAATGCAATAGGCACTTCTACTTCCAAATCAAAGATGGACTCTCCATGAAACTGTTGAATGTAGCTTTTTTTTTCCTAAGATTTATTTTATTTTTATTGGAAAGGCAGACATACAGAGAGGAGGAGAGACAGAGAGTCTGATGATTCACTCCCAAAATAACTGCAACGGCTAGTGCTGCGCCGATCCAAAGCCAGGAGCCAAGAATCTCCTCTAGGTCTCCCACAAGGGTATAAGTTCCCAAGGTTTTGGGCCGTCTTCGACTGTTTTTCCCAGGCCACAAGCAGGGAGCTGGGTGGGAAGTAGAGCTGTCAGGATTAGAACCGGTGCCCATATGGGATCCTGGAGCATTCAAGGCGAGGACTTCAGCCACTAAGCCACAGCACCGGGCCCTGAATGTATCTTGACAATAGGATGCTGGACATTGTTGCCACTGTCCATGCCTACGAATTCAAGATACACTTAAATAGCAGAATGACAGACTTATGAGTGATTGTGAAGGTCTATACTATTGTAATGACACAGGAGAAATTATTGGGGGTGGTGTTAAATTTGGGGAGGGGCAAAAGGAAGTCCTAGAGCTTAAGGAAATGCATCATAAAATAATAAAAATTTTAAAAGATGAAAAAATAAGACTTAAGCATAAGAGCCAAACTATAAAACAACTAGAAAAGCATAAGAAGAAAGCAGTAATGATGGATCAAGCAGTTCGGACCACAGGTGACATTTGGGGGCCACACAAGAGATTTGGGTTCAAGTCCTGGCTTCAACCAAATGTCGCCTGACCTCAGTCATTGCAGGCATTTGGGGAATGGAGGAGGAGACGGACGGAGTTCCCTTTCTCAGTCTCTCAACTTAAAATCTAATCTAGTTAAAAAGCTGTAAGTTTATTTTGGCGTTAAAAATTCGAAAACTGTGCAATTTTTTAAAAATACATTTATAAAATAAACTTTTGGAAATTCCTTTCTAGAAATCAAATTGCCAGTGCTAGCTTACACTGTAAATCTAGAACAAGAGCTCCATAGGGGGCCCAGCGTGGTGGCAGAGTGGCTAAAGTCCTCACCTTGAATGCACCCAAATCTCATAGGGGCACATGTTCCCGGCAGCCCTGCTTCCCATCCTGCTTCGTGCCTGTGGCCTAGGAAAGCAGTAGAGGACAGCCCAAAGCCTTGGGACCCTGCACCTGCGTGGGAGACCTGGAGAAAGCTCCTAGCTCCTGGCTTCCGACAGGTGCAGTACTGGCCATTGCAGTTACTTGGGGAGTGAATCATCAGACAAAAGATCTTCTCTGTCTCTCCTCTCTATATGTATCTGACTTTACAAGAAAGGTAAATACATCTTAAAGAAAAAAAAAAAGAGCTCCATTGGAAACAGTAATACCAGGAACATTTAATCTGTATTTGTAAATGTGGATTAGTCAATGTATATCATATAGTTAAACCTTGAAAGCATATTCCTATAAAATTAATATATTCTACATTATATCTGATGAAAGGCAGCATCAATGCCCATATTTCTCTGTCTATTTCTTGGTCTCTCCAGCACACATCATCTCTTAATATTGATGGGGAATTGGTTCTAAGACATTCTGGGATCCCCAAATTCATGGCTGCAAAAGTCTGAGGAACAAAACGGCAAAGTGTCTGCACAGAACCTACTCATAGCCCTTCCCCCACTTACACTGTTACATCCTTAGGTTACTCTTCACGCCTGCCACCAGGAAGTGCTGAGTAAACAGCTGTAACCACATATAGAGAGAATACTCAGGAGGCAAAGCAGACGCACTTTTATTTCTCATGGTCTGTATTCCTGACAGACTGAGTTAATGGAAACCACTGATACGGAAAGCTATGCTTTACGAGAAAAATCTTGAAGCTGAAAGAAGCCTTCCTTTTTGTCAATCTATTGAACACAGCGTGCCATCTGGGGATTGTATAGGGATTTGTAAAGGTGTTCAAAGTCAAAACTTCCTCCTGCTGATCGTAGCAACTGGTATGCACAGACTGGTGACATTCCCTTCAAGCTAGAGGTCTACACACTGTTCCTTATTCTTCTCCAGTTATGAAGAGGTTTCTCTGAAGGCACCATTCCAGAAGAGTTGGAATTCCCTCTGACATAAAGACAATGCTTGATGAAAAGCAGGTAATTTTTGTAATCCGTGTAGTGCTAGAAATCTCCAGAGGAAGTCACTTGAGTACCACAGATGTATCTGCAAATACTCAGCCCAGCTTATTTTCTCGAACACAAGTCATGTTTCTTTAGGAAATAGACAATCCTGTATATCAGAGTCCAATGAACTGTATGAGGTTGAGTCAATTTTCCCTGCTTCTGAAACGCATGTATATATCACTCTTCTGCTTATTTCAAACTATCTAGTGGACAGGATTTTGAAGATATTGACCACAAAAAATGATAAGAGTTTAAAGCAAACGGTGTGATAATTATCCTAACTGAATCAGTAGTTTCTAAATTAATCAAAACATCACATTGTGCCACAAAATTCAATTATGGGCCAATAAAAACTTTTTAAAGATTTATTTATTTTTATCTGAAAAGGTGAGTTACAGTGAAAGAAAGAGAGATGGATAGGTCTTCCACTCAATGATTTATTCCTCAAATGCCCCAAATGTCCGGAGCTGGGAAAGTTTGAAACCAGGAGCCTGGAGCTTCATCTAGGTCTTCCATATAGATACAAGGGCCCAAGGACACTTGGGCCAGCCTTCATTGCTTTCCCAGGCACATTAGCAGGAAGCTGGACTGGAAATAAAGCAGCTGGGATTCGAATGGGTACCTACCTATATGGGATTCTGGCAATGCAGGCAGAGGCGGATTCTACTACATCATGGTGTTGGTCCCTCAACACAAAACTTAAAAGACAATCAGGTAACAATAGGAAGGGCCTATGTAGAGGTCCAGGACCCTCCTGAAGATAGAAGGTCTCTTTCTGGCCTTACAGAAATTCTTGGCGCAGCCACTTCATGATGAGTGGGTCTGTAAGGGGGAGGAATTACAGGTTGAATGGCTGCTTAGAAATAAGAGCTGCTCCAGGTTGACAGAAAGTAGGGACCTCAATCCTAAAACCACTGCACCAACTGACATCTGCCAAGGACCCCGAAGGAGCAGAAGCATGCCAGAGCTCAGCAGTGAATGAGGCCGGGCTGACATCTCACTGTGACCTGGTGAGGTGCACAGTGAGGGATGCAGGCTGGGCTGACAGCTCAGCCAGGGAAGTGCTGAGATGGCAGTAGCTGCTCGGAGCTGCTGCCTCCATGCTGGTTTTCTGCTCACCCTTAGGAAACCAACACCTTCCCTTTCTTTGGCAAGCTGCACTTATCTCTAAGGTCTGATTTCTGAGGTCCCTTCCTTCCATGAACCCCCTGACCCCTTCTAGTTACTTTCTGTGCTTCTCTATTCCACCATCTAGAGCAATCACACAGTAGTAGTTGCACCTGTCTTCTCAGTGGTGGGACCCTTGCGTGATAAACATGTGAATATATACTGAGGTCAAAATACATACAGGCATTTACAAAAAAACCAGTACACCATGAACCATAACGCAAAGCTGAATTGCAACAGATTTTGCAGCACAGGAAGTGGACTGAACACTCACCAATTTATTCTCTGAAATTGCTTATATATCTGAGTGACTCAGGAAACCTATGGAAGTAAATTTTGGTGAATAATTCATGTGTGCATTAGCTGTGTAGATATCAAACCTGAATCCACATACAATTCTCTATGCAGTTTTGTCAGTTTTTACATAAATATCATTTGGCTGGAAAAGATGAAATATTAATATTATTTCTCATTTATTGATAACCTGTGAAGAAAGCACCCAGTTCTTTCCATTGGATTCCAGAGCCTGGTTAAGAAGGAGCAATGCTCTGGGTTTCTGCAGTGACTCATCTGAGAATTACAGGAGGTGAACATGTGCTACATGCTAATTACGTCAAGCTGAAACCCTTCGAGATGAGAGAACAGAAAGCAAGCAGACATATGATGTATCAGTTCTGGATTAAAGGTAGGAGTTAAAAGAATAATGTGGCGAAGAAACCACAAACATCCAGTGACTAACATTTTATGAGATAAGAGGGGAAAAAATAATCAAATACATTCTCTTTCTATTACATACCAAATTGCCTATCACTTCAGCTACTAGAATACCTGGTTTAATACATACATTCATTGGGAAGGTCATTGTCAAATGGCTTTTATTTATTTATTTTTAATGACAAACTGCATCTTCGGCATTCACAGATAGGCGTGTGATAATTATTTCCTGATACTCGTCAGGTCCCTCTAGTTGGATCTGGCGAGCAGGAGAGCTGTCAGGTTCAGAAAGAATTCTAGAATTCTCTAGCTTTGTGTTTCCGAAGAACACCTGGAATGCTTGTTTTATATTCATATTTCCAAGCCTATTTCCCAGAAATAATGATATCTTAGGTTGGGTTTTGGGCTGTGACACTGGTGAGTTAATGCTCACACTTTCAGGATCATTGGGCAGAACACCAAGATATCCATCATCCTCGTTTCTCAAATGACCCATTGCTTTGACCAGTATGTGTTTTCTAGTATCAATCCTGCCTGATAAAGATTTTACAGAGTGTCTGGATTCCCTTGGCTGATAAATTTCATAATACGAATCAAGGCTGCAAAGCTTAGATATGTCTGGCCAGGGCAGTAGGGGTCAACAATGGATATAAACACCTAAATAATGGAGACCTCACTAGATTAGACACAACCAGCAAGGGTGGTTGGAATTCCTGCATCCCCCATCAGTGTTCCTGGTTCCGAGTTCCAGTTCTACTCCAAATTTCAGCTCCATGATAACGAACCTTGTCAGATGCAGCAGTTGATAGCTCATGCAGTTGTGTTCCTGGGACCCACAGGGGAGTCCTGCGTTGGCTTCTAGGCTCTAAGCTTACATCTGGTCCAGTCCCAGCTGTTTCAGGCATTGAATATATCTGTCTGCCACTTCCCTCAAATAAATGAGTAAAATCAAAACTAAAGAACTGGACCAAAGCAAAACTCACTATCCAGTGTGCTGCACCATTGGTAGTTGGAAGTGCGAGCAGTGTGTTGCCAGATCTGCTGTTTTCAGGACAAATGAAAAAAAAAAATCGAGGTTGTAATATTCATTGCCTTGCTTTCTCTTTTAAACACTGGGGTTTCTAAGAAAATTCACAGCTGATTTAAGAGCTGTTAGTTTCCAACCTCTGCCTTTAATCCATAAAGATAATTTTCAAGAAAAGTGAGAAATGGAGGAGCCCATCTTATTGACTGTGCTAGCAACACAAGAAGATGAATGTGAACATCATAGGCAAAGGACAGGAAGGAATCTCCAACCACCTGATATCGCTTCAAACAACTGAAAGAATTGCTGGCATTTTGCAGAACTCAGTGCAGTGAAGAGGAGTCTTTTCTCATGCTCCAAACAGATTTCTTTCCCCTCCTTTTCCATCTCATCATCTAAACCTGCTTCTTGACTTGCATTCCCATGATATCCTACACCTAACTGCCCATGATGCTGTAGAGTAGGTTAACTCAAAGTTGCATTTTAAATATGTTATGATGTCATGCAGTGAAGTAGTGTCCTGCATTTTCTCTGGGCTCTGTCTCCTTCTTCAGTCTGGTAACTGTTAAGGTCTTGGGATGACTCAGGATGCTAGGAGTGAGGCGCATGGGATAGATCACAGCTTAGGTGAAACTAATGCCAAACTATTACACTTGAGAAGTGACAGCATCTGTCAGGCTACCTGTGAAATCCTTTCCGAGCCATGGCATTCTGCAAAATGTTGTAAACAACCTAGGTTTCCTAAATACCAAGATACTCCTTCCATCCTCCCTCAACCCCCCCAAGTGTCAATTCCTTCTGAATACATTCTCGCTTTGGAGAAAATCCTGGAGAGCACCGATAATTCCTGAATCAGGCAACCAGCCAGGAAATTTTCTATAATCTGAGTCCAATAACTCCATATGGTGGTTTGGAAAAAGCCGGCTCTGAAAGTCCTCCCAGAAACCATTGGCTTGTGCCAAGTTGTACAAAAATCAAAGCAGTGCCAGTTCTGTCCCCCAAACCACTAAGATCAAATAATACTATGAGCTTTTCAGCAGAGCTTCCCAGTGTGAATGTCATAAATATAAAATTGTATCTCCTCTGTAGGACAGGAAGTTCAACTATTCTATTCTAAGCCTCTTATTTCATCACAAGTAACTGTAATCTTCACCATGATCAGAGAAGGAATTTTATAATCCACTAGTGGGCACTGACAAGAGTTATTCTCTGGAAGAGCACAGAGCTCAACTGAAATCTGAACACATTGTCCTTGGTAAGATCTGGTTGTTTTTATCCCTGAGGCTATTTCCTATTATAAAACCCTTATTTTGAAAATGATCAGATATACTAGTCATCTAATTGCATAAACAAAAATAGAGCAACTAGTGATGGATTATTATTTCAGAGTATGTGATGGTTCAAAATTTCAATTTCTTGTTTGTTTTTTCCCCTTCGTTGTCACTGTAACAGAACTGAGTGCTTAAAAAGTGAACGCCATCAGAGACTATTGAGCAAACACACCTATTTCACGGTCTTTAGGACAATCCTGATATTTGAGATTAGAATCTACTTTGTATTAGAATTGCAACATTCATTAAAAGGGATTCTTACAAATTTGCCAATATTCAATTAAGATAGACACAAAATTGCAATCAGATATGCCTTTCGTTATGTAAATTTTTACAACCACTAAAAATGATATTCATAAAGAGTATTTTATGGCACAGCAAAGTCCTCTTCTAATGCTACTAAGTACAGAATATCAAACTGGGCATACCCAGGACCACAATTTGTACGAAACTGTATGCATAAATGACTGAAAAATATACCACAGTGTTAATACTGAATAACCCTTAATGATAAGATGAGGAGAGAATAAAAGCAACTCAAAATCACAATTAGCTATCATTTCACAACCATTAGGTTGGCTATTATCAAAAGTATCTTAAAAAGACAATGGTTGAATAGAAATATCATTTCTGAAGCAGAAGACATGTAAGAACTTAAAATCAAAATTCACTAAAAGCATTCTTCTGGGGCAATAGGCAGGTAGAAGCAGTACAATAAAAAACTCATTAATTCATCAATTTAAACTTACTATGATAAGTGGTCATTTGGAACACTTAAAAATGAAAATATAGAACATTATTTAAGGGGGAAAAACTCTTTGTTTAATAGAAATTATCTCCAGAGTATTAAATGTGTTTCATTACTATGATTTTGAGCTACTAAGCTATGACTTTGTTAATAGCAGGAAAAATTAAAACTACTGGAGCAGCAAAAAACCACAAAGTTTTAATATTGCCAGTAAAATACAAATATTTAATAAAGGAGGTCATGTAGAAAAATGCCTGTGTTCATTAAATTTGTTGTTTACATACATAGATTGTTAAAAACCATGACTGTCCTTGCCAGCTACATTCTTTTCATTTATATTTTTTCATTTGTTTTAGGAAGTATAAAGATGTGCTTCAGCCTGATTTCTCTAAATGTCAAGTTTCTCAAATTACAATAAGTAATTTTTTTTTCTACCATTGCTAAATGTAATAGGAATGGATAAGCACACAAGAATTCACATTCTGGTGCCTGAAGTTTTATGGCTTTTTTTTAAAGATTTGTTTTTATAGGAAAGCCAGATTTACAAAGAGAAGGAAAGACAGAAAGATCTTCCATTTTCTGGGTCACTCCTCAAGTGGTCACAACAGCTGCAGCTGAGCTAATCTGAAGCCAGGAGACAGGAGCTTCTTCTGGGACGCACACTGAGATGCACGATCCCAAAGTCTTAGGCCATCCTCAACTGCTTTCTCAGGCAATAAACAGGCAGCTGGATAGCAAGTGCAGCAGCAGGAACAGGAACAGGCGCCATATGGGATCTCACCGTGTACAAGGTGAGGATCATACTGTGCCCTCATGGCTGCTTTTCCTTTCAGCTATTTATTTTGGTTTGTTTTTATGAGAACATGACTAAGCTGTTTCATGCATAAAGGCTGATTAAAAGCTCTTTAGCGGTGTTGAGTTGTAGTACATATCATCACTGCCTGCCACACTGGCACGCCAAGTGGGCACTAGTTCAAGTTCAGCTGGTTTCACTTCCAATCCAGCTTTCTTCTAATCATCAGGCAAAAACAGTGGAATAAGGCCCCAAGAGTTTAGGCTCCGGCTACTTGTATGATGAAACTCTTGGCTCAAGGCTTCTGCCTGGCCTAGCCCTTGACATTATGGAACATTCTTATTCTCATTCTCTCTCTCTAATTTTCATCCACCCAATCTCATCTCAGGGTCCCTGATGTGGAACATACTCTAAGGCTTCTGCCCAAGTGGTTTTGATAGTTCTGACATGTTGTTATTTCATTGCTCCAAAGATGAGGAAGTCCTTCTAAGGTCCACTGTCTATCATAATCCACCTTAGAGTCTCCATTTGCTCAGATACTTGCTGTCAACACATAGCTGGGATAGTTTCCAATTCATTCTGTCCTCCATCCTCTGCTATCGTACAAGTTATTTACTGCAGGTCCCAATGGACATGTCTTCTATGTGCATTTGGACATGCCAAACACTGCTCCATCTTAGCAACTGATGAGGCCCAATTCTGACACATTCACTCCACAGTCATACCACAGATCCTGTGATTCTACTCAAGGTTGGAGTTCTGAGTCCAGCAGTTCAGTTGGGGAAGTCCCCAAAGAAACCTCATCTGAGTGACCCTAGACCTGACTCTCCTGTGTGCTTGCCAACACACAGGGCTGGTTGCAATTGCTGGGTCAGTTCTGTCTCCAGCCCCATCTCTTACACAAACCAATGGATGCTGTGGCCAGTTTAGCCCTGCCCACTACACACTTGGCCCTCATGTATATCAATGGGAACTGCAACCCACCTGGAGCAACCCCCAACAATCCATACCAGGTGTGCCCCAGCCCTGGTTTCTACACATGCTGGTATGTGTAGAAGACTGGTCCAGTTTGTCTTGTATCCCATTTGGCTTTTGTTCACAACAGTGGGTGCTGAAGTATAACTGAGCCCAATCAACCTCACTATCGAACCCACTTATGCTGACGGGTACTACTGCCTGTCCAGCCAGGTACACCCACATCCCTGGTTCTTATGCTCATTTTGGGGAACTACAACCCATGAGTGAGATGTCCACAGCTTTCCTACAAGGCCTACTCCCAATCCAGGATATTGCAAGTAGTTATGAAGTTTAGTTCTTCAGGGCTTGCCAGCTGATGCTGCAGCAGAGCCTGATCAGCCTGCACTTACTCTGATTCATGCATGCATCAGTGAATATAGTTGGTTAGTCCAGTCTGGCTGTTCCCCTAAACCTGCTCACATGGAAGACAACAAGGGTAGTAGCCCCGTCCAGTCTGGTCTGCCCCCAGTCCCAGTTCTCATGCTTGCCAGTGGGAGCAGTGTTCCAGCAGGGGAGCCCACATCGCATACCACACTTTCATGTAGTGGTAGGAGCTGCAGCACAGTCTGGCAGGTGCTGTAGCCTGGCTTCGCCCAGCCTGCCCCCAGCTCCAGCTCATGCTAGTGGGTGCTGCACTCTAGCCCAGCCTGGATAGCCCCCAGTCCTGGTACTAATGTGAACTGACTGGTGTTACAGCCCAACCCAGCCCATCTTGTACCCCATTCTTGTTCATAGATCTGCCAGAAGGTGTTATGAACTTAGCCTGGCCCATCCTCAGACCTGAGCCACAAGTATGTTGGTGAGTACTGCAAACTGGCCTGATCTGGGCTGCTCCCAGTCTTGGATCTTAGTTTTACCTTCAGGAAGTGCACCCTAACAAAGGAGATCCCCAAGCTCCTCTCTCAGGTCTCCTCCTAATACTGACCATTATACACATGGAGTTAGGTGTCTCTGCGTAGAATAAGAATGGCTGTCAGGGTTACTACACATGGTTATAGTAAGAGTGCTGGCACTGAGGACACACATAGTCCCTGTAACCTGCCATTTTTATTTCAGGGAAAACCAAAGACACAGAGATGTGAAAAAAGGCTAGTATGTTTTGGAGAAATACTAAAAGGTTTAGGATAACTGAAATACAGAAATAACTGAGGAGGCAGGACAAGTAAAACAGTATGAGAGAATTCAGCACAGCTTATGGCTTAGGGTGTTTATTAAGAACTCCAAGACTGTAAAAGCAGCAATCTTCTGCCTTTTAAAACGAAGTTTATCATTTATCTGAAGTTCAAATTACTTAAAAATTTCTTCCTTCCTTCTCTTTTCCTTTCCTCCTTGCCTGCCTCCCTTCCTCCTTCATTCCCTGCCTACCTTGCCTGCCTGCCTTCCTGCCTTTTCTTCCTCCCTTCCTTCTTTCCTCCCTTACTTTTTCTTCTGCACACCCTTCTTCCCTCCCTCCCTTCCTGGTCTATCTATCCATCTATCTACAAAACAGTTTATCTATTTAAGAGACAGAACTAAACAGAGAGAAGGAATTCTTACCTTCTGGTTTATTCCCCCCAGATTGTCCACAGTGGTCTTGCTTACAGAGCCTATCTAGATACTCTGCAAAGTAGAGGTAATAGCTGGGAACTACTTTAAGTCACTAAATTTGTGTGGCTTGTTTCAGATAGCTTAGACAATGAGATCTTTTGGCCAATTTCGAAAATACTCTTGGGGATCTCAAGCAAGGATGAGTACATATTGCATGTAAAGTAAGGTGAATTGTTTTGAATAGATTTCACAAGGAGCAGACTTTTTCACTGGGAGCCAACTTCCAGGCTCATTAATTATCTTACACAAAATGAGCAGCAAAATAGAGGAGCAATTCTTTTCAACTAAATGGCAGCAGAGTTGTCTCTTACTCTAAGACACAGTAGAAATCATGAAACAAAGCTTTCCTTTTTACTCCAAAACCATGACTGTCTTCTAGAATGAGGAATTCAATACCATGTAATAGTGTAATGTCAACATATGGCTAATTTTGGCTGCATTTATGGACAAATATAATGTTTGTAAAATATTTACAGTGAAAATACAGAAGGCACATCAATATAAAGTTTGAGAACAAAAAGGAATCATTTTAGAATGGAGTCTTATAAGTAATTTGCTTCCAATTATAAATTATAAATGTTTATCATAATTCAAAAAAATTTTATAATAGAAAAGTTATCAATACCTACACAATTCATAAAGGTTTATGCATGTAGTCAATTTTAAATATTGATACTATAACATTTTTATTTTTCATTTAACTAATATCAATAATGCCATACCCTGTGCCATTAAAACTTAATTATATATGCTTCTTTTAAATGTTCGTGGGCCTCAACTATATCAAAAACAAGAAATAAGAAAAGAAGCTGAGAAGAAACAGGCCAAAATATAGGAATAACCTGGTGGTTCTTTAGAAATAACCTGGTGGTTCTTTAGTATTTAGTAGAATGCTTTTAGTATTCTACACTCTGATGCTTAAAAATAGATCTATAATGCACACATACAAATGTATTTTCAGAAATTATAAACAATGTCACCCTTCTTCATTTTTGTTTAGCAAAATGGAATAGTTCATACAATTTTTGCTTACAATGTGATTCTATAGGAGTACAGTGCATAATTAAGAATATTTCCCACTGCAGTATAGATCGCTTGCTTTGGCAAATATTTGAAAATGTTTTTCAGATTTAGATGATGATTTTAGAATTAATTCTCAATAGCATACTTTCAGTGTATAAAACATACGAATACAGATAAAGAAAGTCAAGGATTTTGTTGAAGCACTTTCAAGATGACCCAGAGAGAAAAGCAGATCAGCTTTCCCTTCCCTTTGACAATGTAAGGAACTAGGACTTGCTGAGCAACCTGACAGACTGGGAATTCTACCTTGATTGCTTTCACTTATATCTCCAAGTAGTGATTTTTTTTTTAAATTTATCGGACATATTTATTTTTGTGCATATTCATCTATTAATGTTTTTGGATCCACTTACAATCACTGTACCCATTCTTTAAAGATCCAGTAGGAAATCTTTATATACTGAACATATCAGCTTTTTGTCTATATATACATTCAATTTGTGGTTTTCCTTTCAATGATCATTATTCTCTTTCAGATAAATTGAATTCTACATTTTATAAATATAAATATATCATGATTTTCCATAATGATGTCACTTTTTAATGTTGTGCTTACAAGGTTTACCCCAGATACCCAATAATGAATAAACATTCAGGATACTTTCTCGCATTCCTATGAATCCCATTTTGCAGTTAGCTGTTTAATACTCTACATATGGAGCTTATTTTGAAATAATAAATGAAACCAGGATCTAACCTTTGTCCTGGCAGTGTTTCTTAAAAGCAAATGTACTACACGATGAGTGTCTAGTCATCACAGATAATACAGAAAGGCAAAAGCAAACAAACACCAACTGTAATCTCTCCTCCTATTTCTTTTTCTGGAATTCATTCATCTGTGTCTTGCTTTAAAAGGGCAGCTGTAGTTACCCAGACATGCAATGTAGCACTTTTATATGCAGATTTAACTCTCAAACTGAAATTCAGAGGGAGAAATTATTCTATTTCAAAGATGAGGATGGAGGGACCTGGAGAGATCGTATTTCTGAACATCATAGATCTTGGAGCCTGGCAAATCTGGACATGAATATCAGCCTCTAGAAATGGCATAATATGTAAGCTACTTCTCAGTAGGTCTAAGAGGAATGTCAGATTTTTGCCTTCTAACTGGTTTCGGATATTGATGCTGATGGTACAAGGACCATACCTGGTCCTTGCAGAGATGAAAGTTGCTAGTGGAACTAGATGCATATCTACATTTCCAGAAATTTATATATTTTCATATTGCTGTACTTCTTCAAGGTGCTGACAGCCCACAAGGGTACTTTCACATCTCTTAATATTATAATCTCAAACAAGGTCAATTTTCTCAAGCTATACTTTATTTAGATATATGAACATAACAAGTACTTTTTGAAAAGCTGAAAGTCAAAATAACTGATGAGACCCAACCCAGCATAGAAGTAACAAGCTAAGAATGTATGTCAGGAAAATATTTCCAAATATGGTTCCCAAAGAAATATATGACTAAACCAATTTTTTATAATCCATCACTAAAACAAATTTATTTAGAGTTCTTTTCCAAAGAAAAATCAGATGGGCTAAAATATCAAAAATTCATATTTCATAATTGACCCATTCTTTACAATTATGGCTAGGGCCAATGCCTGTTGTGAATGTTCTTGAAACTAGATCATTCTAGTACCATCATGTTACATCTCAATGTATGCTTAGGAAACAACAAAATGAAATTATCATCATTCAATAAAAGGATATCAAATTCCTAGATAGCAAGTCCACAAATAAAGGATATTTATTTCACCCAAATGCATTTTGAGGGGAGCACAACACACAATTATCCTAATTACAGAAGACTTAATTTGAACTTGATCAGGATAATTATTTTACATAAAGAATCAAGTAGTCCTCCCTATTGTGTTTGGTTTGCACAAGAGTTACATACGACTCCGGCAATTTTTTCCTCTGGTTTGTTCACTAAAGAATAACAATGATTGGACATATTACACCTTAAAACCAGAAGCTCAAAAGAAATTATTCTCCAAAAATATCACTGCAATCCAGTGGGGAGCTGGACTGAACTATAAGCTCTTAAGTCTGGTTCAATACCATTATCTTCTTCATCATGGATGAGAATCACATCATTTTGAGTTAAAGGAAATCTTACAGGTCATTCATTTCATCCTTTGCTCTTGACCATGCCTTTGGTACTGCTTTTATTTATCAAAGGTAGAAAATAAGAAATGATGCTTTTCTTTTGGCACTGGAATGCTACACACAGGTATTTCTTTTAGTGAGCCAAGGTGATGCTCATATTTACAGTACCGGTGAAGACAAGGCTGTTTTCAAGAGATGATTTTCATGGAGGAAAAACAAAATGAGGATTCTATGCCACATTAACATTAAAAAAACACGTATTTTTGCAGGCGCATGTTTCTTCCATCAAGTGCACGTCTTCTATGCATCAATTGAAAGAATGAAATCTTATAGTGATGAGTACATGAAAGATTTTTTTTTTCTCTGAGAGTAGAAAATAGTCATAGTAGCTGCAAGTGATTTTGTAATTGCCTTACTCTATTACTGACGTGGCACCTGCTCAGCTCACTGAGGCCTTTTCCTCTCGTCAGTGCATTTCTCATTTAATTTGCATAATGTGCTGAAGAAGAGAAATAATAGTTTTAGCTGACGTCTCAACTGAAGTAAATCATGAGGAAACAATGCAGAAGCAGGCATTTCTGTATACATGTATTAAAAAGCACGAGAAGTCAATGAGAAATTTCAAAATATTCATTGTCAGGTACTGAAACGGCGTTATTTCTAAGTTTCTACATGAAGTCATAAATGCTCAGCCTTCTTTTTTTTAAGTGTAGATGAAAGAACATGAGTCTTAGTAAGGTGTCTTCTACAATCCACCCACTCGGTTAAAGGCAGGTGTACTTTGACTTACTAGCTAGGCTTTTGGGTATCACAGATTTAGCAGTAACGGAATGGAATGGTACCCTAAGTTCAGAACTGTGCACTTCACGTACAAGAGCTCTGTTTGCCCAAACAACTTCCTTGTCACCTGTAAGTTCCTGAAGCTCATTTCAAATTCAAGACCTAAGAGATGCCAGGAAAGGCATCAGCACACCAATCATTTGAGTCTATGGGAAGGGCACTGCCTCTGGAATGAAAGTTTAACTGGGTCTGTCCTCACACCTTTGGTTATCTGGAGTCACACAGCTTGGCATTTGATGAGAGCAACTGTATCCCACCTGGTTTGAAGAATACATTGTTATAATTGTTGTTGCACTTTCTAGAAAATGACACTTCTCTTTTCAAACTGGTATTTCTATGCTTTATTGTAGCCTTCTTAGCTCTGGAGAAGTCTTTCCTTCGTCTTCAAGAGTCTAATTCTCAGAATACATCAAAGGTGCTTGTATTTCCAAAATATATGAAAAAGAATACTTGAGTATTTTTTCACCTCAAACTTAATCTCTGAATATTCTCATGGAAGGTATGATGAATAAATGATGAGTAAAAGCTACCAGGTTTTTTTCACTGATGAGTAAGTCCATTCGCAAAACTTTGGCAAAATACTGAGTACTGATTTTAAAACTAGACTTTACCAAGGGATGGTAGCAACCTTATTGAGGGAATAGAAAGAATGTTTTTGCATTTGACATGTTTCCTTCCAGTTCCTCATTTTCATTGAGAAGAACAAAAATATGGAAGGTCCTGTGGTCCCAGAAGCAAAGTGCGATACATTGTGGAAAAAGCCATTCCCACCACACATAGATATTGAGCCTGCACAAGGACTTTATGCATGGAAGATAGAATGAAAACATCAGTTTATTTTGGTGCAAATATGTTTGACATATATGTGTAGTTTTTGTCTTTCTTGTAATACTTTCTATGAATTTTTTTGTGAATCTCTTACAATAAAATAAGGAAGCAAGAAGGCGTGTTTGCACCTTGTACTCTTGGACTAATAAATAGAAAATCTTCTGCGGGGGGCTTTTAATGTTGCATTTTTAAAAAATGTAATTTGCCTGTATAGAGTCTCTGCATTTCCCTGCCCCAGGCATCAAGACCCACGAAGGTTACAATGCCCATGAAAAGCCAGAATGTTCTCATTTGATAGGCATACTGAAAGCAGAAGACACTATCAAGACACAAAGACCTCTAGGGTCATGGTCCCCAGGTGAGGTAGGGATATAGGGTCGCATTTGCAAAAACAAAAGAAATGCTCTGTTGCTTTTGTCCTGTAAACAGACAGCTTGTGAAAAGGATGCATTATTGATGGTAAGTTGGCCCCCAAGGAGAGGACACTTGTGAAGCAGTTGGATGCACAAGCGTGGAGACATGGACAAGGAAACAATGAGCTCCTTCCTGTTCTGTCCTCATGCTAACCGTGGGACAGGATTTAATTCAGAGCTCTTGTTAACTGAGCAATTCTACAGCCAGGCCATTGCTTGTTCCACAAATCACACACCCACAGCAAGCACCTTTTACTTACTAAACACTAAATCATGCAATAAGGGACAATAATTTATTGTATTTAATAACTATTATTGTAGTAATAATGTTTGTGCTAATTATCAAAGTATTCAAATGTTTCACTTTGAAAGTATTTAATTACATAATAAAAACAAGTTTAAACACCAAACAGCCATATTCTAATCAAAACCTGTAAATGAAATCTGAAATTAATATTTCACTAGTTTTTTTATGAAGAAGGAACAAGTTGAAGCATAATTTCTAACAAAATTTCAACTAAGGGTTCTTTCAAAAATGAAAACTTACCACTATGTTCCTAAAGCTGTACTTCGTATATGTAAAATTTGTTCACAGTATTTAAGAAGTATGAAAAAAAAAAGAACTCAGACTATAGTATTTTTTTCAGGCCCTAGGCACTATCCTATTTAATGGCACCTAAGCTATTATTAATTTCAAATGAGAGCTAATGTAACCATGTGACTTGGTCTTTAGGATACGGCAAAGCAATGGAGAAACTATAGGTTATTTATTTACACTTCATACAATAACTTATGTTGAACTTAGTATCATTTTAAATGGGATTTGCCTTAATCCCAGCAACAATTTACTGACTCAGTGTCTTTTAAAATATTTTTAAATTATTAGTATTATTTTTCATTTTACAGTTGTATAGGTACAGGGTTTTTTTTCCCCCTCCACCTCCTCTTCGCATTTTCCCTCATATTATTACAGCACTATAGTCTTTCAGCAATAGTCCCAAATCCAACATACTGTTATCTCAGTGTATCAAAGACTCAGTGTCTTTTTAACAAAGCCTAAAATGGTCACAGCTGGAAGAGTTTTTAAGCCAGTTTGTTAGCTGATTAACAGATTAAAATGCTAACATGAGACGTCAGATAAGCAGACTTCCATTTTGCGGTATGGTTACTAAACCCCTCCCTCTTCCCCAAACTATCTGCTCAGTTCAGTAAATTAAATCAAACAACCATTGAAACCAGTGGGAAAAATAATCCATTTGACTGTGCAATTACACGGGGGAACAGGGAGGAAATGGAAAGCAGTTCTTTCTCAGAACATCTGTATTATGGTCTGTGGATAATCATCATTTTTTCTCTTTTTCTTTCCCCATTCTTACATCACAGCATTGGGCACCAACCTCACCTTGGGAAGATGACTGCCTACTGCCAATATTTGTCCCTTAATTTCTGCACTGCATGTTCCTTGGAGAGGATCTTTGTTTAAAATGCAGATTATTAAAATTAAGGAGAGCAGATTTTCTGAGCATGGGATTCTGAACATGCGCTGAAAATGTTCTGTTCAATGTCAGTGAAACCAGAACCGTGTTCCTGCACACATAGGCGTTGAGGAGAAAGACAACAAGGGCTGACTAGGGCCAACCTCAGGCAAAATTGGTTAGTCATCCCAATGCACAATTTCTTTCTCATTTTATTTTAGAGTTTACTTGGACCAGCTTGTTTGCCTTTCTATGACTTGGGCAGACAGGTGCTTCCATTTTTTAAATGTTGATTTGTTTATTTGAAAGGCAGATTTATATAGAGAGAGCAAGGACAATGGAAAGAGATCTTCTTGCATCTGCTGGTTCATTCTCTACATGAACACAACTTCTGGGCCTGAATCAGGCTATGGATATTGCCTGTGGGTGCTGAAGTCCCAAGTACTAAATACCTGAGATGTCTTCCCTTGCCTTCCCAGGCACATGAACAAGGCGCTGGGTTGGACGTAGAGTAGCTGGAACTTTGAACCAGTGCTCATCTCGGATGCTTATGTCACAGGCCACAACACCACCCCCATGGGTTTTGTTCTCATGCACCCACAGAATCCTACTCTCCAAGAAGCTGAACACCCCAGATGAAATCCCCACACATCTGGGTGCAATTCCCAGATTGCATCTTGATTGCTGAGATTGTCCACAATACTTATATCCTATGCCATTAGAATCATTTCTTTCCAAACCTCATTCTCTAAGGCTAGAGGTTGAATAGCTACCATTTTAAGCTGTTAACCAACTGACTGTATTTTAACAACGCTTGAACTATTTTATATAAAACGGTTATTTAAAATAATTTTCAGCTAAGAAAACAGTGAAGAAAAAGGCATACAGAATCCTACCACTCATGTGTGTTTACATACAGACATATACACTATGCATTGGTTTAGTTACTGCCTCTGGAGCCAGATTGGAACGATTGGGATCCTGGATGTGCAACCTGGGGAAGTTATTTTAGCATTTTAACTCCAGTATCCATACATGTATAATGGGGTGGCCCACATCACAAATCAATCTTGAGTTTAATGGGCAATCTTAGCTATATTATTTGACTTTAAGTCACTCCAGAATTAGCCTTTGATTTGAATCCCAGGGCAACCATTAGCTCATACATGATTGTGGAAAAGTTCTGTGAATCCCTTGTGGTCTCTGTTTTCTTATTTTTAACAAAAGGATCCAAAGGGATACTGGCAAATAAAGCCAGATGACATATTCTTTTACAGCCTCTATATTATGGTGAGTGAAAGGGCAAGGGAAATTATGAGCTAATGATCTGAGATGAATTTGGCATTTCTGTTCTTGGAGTGTCCTGTATCCCAGACTAAGAATAAATTAGCATATCATTATTTGAATGCTGTAAGGAAAATACCTTCTTTCTAGGGATCGAATACAAAATTCTCCTCAGGTTCTCAGAGGGATTCATGACCCACGCAATTAGGAACTGTGGCATAAGACCATCTTGCTCCAAGAATTTTCTGTTACCTGTTTTGAGAACATACTACATTTCAATTTTTCTGCTTGAATGATACCAATCATATGCCCAACTGGCATTGCTGGTACTATAGTCCATAAGTCTTTAGTTCGGGTGTTTACAAATAGAAGGATAGAATTTGGAAAAATTGATCTGGATTCATAAAAATCTGATGTGATGACCCATTACTTAAACATCTAAATATATTGTGATGTTTTATTTTAATCTCTTGCTGTATTTTTTTATACTTGGACCTAACATATTGAAGAAATTGTTTATGTTTACAAAAGAAAATATTCCTACAGGCTTAAGATAATAGACAGCTCTGTTGGAAACATCACTACAAAGACTCTAAATAGGAACCTAAAATATTTGGCCTTGAGTTTGGTAAGAATGAACTTGCCTCAATGGAGAGCTAGGCATTTCCCCAGGATAAGCATTGAATCAACTTTTTATTTGTGACATGATGTTGTCTTTACCCACCATTCATTCTCCATTCTTTGCCTGAATTTATATTATGAGTACAAGTTTCTTTCTTTGTGCTGATCCTTACCATCTGACCTGAGCACCAATGGAGTCATAATAAATCTTAAGTTTTCTTTTTTTCTTTTTGTTTTTTAGGTCCCTAAGGGGCAGAAATTCTTAGTTTGGGTGCTTTAAAACATAAGCTATATTTGTAATTCTGCCACTACAACTTCGGGAGATCTTTTGTGGGATCTGAAAAGTAATCATTGTTTTAAAAATATTCTCCCATGTCATGGATGGAATTCAAAAGAACTTCAAGGATGAAAGGCATATGCAGTTTCCAGTCCTGACTGGCTCCCTGGCAGGCTGAGTCACAGAGCAGAGCTCGGCATGGTGCATTCATGGGATTGGCACATGGCACAGCATCGTTCTTTGGAGCTGGTGGGGAGCTCAAATTAACAGAAATAGTTTTCCTTTGGAGGCCTTTCTGAAAAAAGATTTGCCTTCTTTTCAAAAGCCCGGAGGATCAAGCAGGGCAGTCCCGGGCTCCAGGGGGGTTTGAAGGCAGACATTCTCTTTAGCCTTAGGGGCTTTAGATGAAGTCCTTGGAGACCAGAGGATGCTGGGAAATGGTCAACCATGAGTCTTAAACCTCAGACTTAAAAGGCTTAATCATACCTGTCGAATGTAACATTTCCAAGTACCCACATCAGTCCAAAAATAAGACTGCAATTGAAATGGTAAAACGAGTAGGTTATATTTTTCCTTCTTTGGCTCTACCCCTGAATGTGAAAGAGATTTCCTGTGAATTGATTCTGACAAATGCTTTTAAACACCTGTCCGATCAACCAACACGTTACAGCACTGCCTTTCTAAAAATAGAGTTGTTCCTCTTCATATTTCATTTGCTCTTCTATCCTTTCCTCAGCAATTATTCAATGGTGGGTAACAATTAATGGTAAGGCAAAAGGGCATTTCAAAGCTTTACAGAATGGACAGAATGCTCAACGTGTGGCTGCGACGCACATAGCAGATTACCCTCCACTTTGAATGTACGATTTTGAGTGATGTGATTCCCGTCGGAGCTCCACCTGAATAACAAACCCAACAGACGACCAGTGCCTTTCACCCTAGATGCCTGCCTTGAAGATCATGGTCATAGCTGCACCCTGTTGAGCCAGTTCCTTTGCATCAAAGGAAAAAACCAGGGCTACAGTGCCATCTCACACATGACCTTCCTCTGCTGAGTTCTCCCACAGACCTACTCAAAGACCACAGCATTATGGACAGGCCTGTACTGGGCAATATTAGTGACCAACATAATAGCAGTGACCACACACTCACCCTCTCTCTCTCTCTCTCTCTCTTTCAGAAGGATTTTGCCATGAATAACAAGTATTTTACTATCAGGAAAGAGAAGGGAGCTGAGATGTTCTGGGAAATAGCCTAGGATTCTGCATATTTCTTTCGGGGTAAGAATTTGGAAAACACACAAAGAAAATAAGGTCAAAGTTCAGTGTCCCAACCACATGGCTTTTTAAAATGTTAAGAGAACAATTTCTGCACAACGATGTTTTTACAGGATTCTTCAGTAGTTGAAATATAAAAGCAGACCAAATTAACTAAAAGGTACTTTTTGCATTTTAAAAATGTATTTATGGGGCCTGGCCTATATATATATATATATATATAATATATATAATATATAAATAATATATATAAAAAAATATATTATATATAAATATATAATATATAAATATATATTATATATATTTATATATTTCATATATTTCATATATTTTATATATTTTATATATATTTATATATATAAAATATATTTTATATAAAATACATTTTATATTTATATAAAAATTTATATATATAAATTTATATTATATATAAAAATATATAAATTTATATTTATATATAAATATATAAAATATATATAAATATATAATATATATTTATATTTATTATTTATATATTTATATATTTATATTTTATATATTTTTATATTTATATTTTTATATTTATATTTTTATTTTTATATTATATATTTATATATTTATATTTATATTTATTATTTACATATTATATTATATATTTATATATTTATATATATTATTTATATATTATATATTATAAATATATATATTTATATATATATATTTATTATTATTTTTTTTTACCATGGTACTAAGGCAAAAGTAAGGAATCCAAAATACCATGTTTTAGTGAAAGGAATAATAGCAGTGTTATCACAAATAGTTTTCATACAAATACTTTTCATACCCATTCTAGAGGAAAGGGAGAAATTCCTTATTCCATAGAAAATAAAATCCAGAATAAATAGAAAATCCAGAATAAATTCAGAAAATAGAGTAAAGTTCTGCAACCTGTGATATCTCTCCACTCTAAGAATCCATTCCTCTCTTTTAAAGTCTTTCTTGCTTTGAAGTCTCCTTGGAGTAGGTATGACAGACAAAACTGAAGTTGTCATGATCCATTTAATCAAGTGCCTCTTCAAGAGTGCCCACAGGGAGTACACAAGGTCTAACGAGGTTTTAGAATGATTTGTTAGACTGAGCTTTCGATCAGACACAGACTTCTTTCATTAATTACAAGCCCCTCTTAGAGACGAACTAAGCAATGTTTCCTAAAGACAAAATCCTCCTGAGCACCTGTGAATTCATAGAGAGTGAAGGCTGCTTCACTCTTCAAGATATTTTTCACACTGAAGCCAGATTCGATGGCCTGGGTCAGCCACATCTCGAGTTCTAAGGACTCTTCTGCCTTCACAGGATAAGAAAGCAAGCTGACCTCACTGAGGTGTGAAGGGAGAGACGTGTATGACACCAGGGCACCAGATGCAAGCCTGAAGCCAGGGAAGATCTTCCAGAGGTCACTTCCAAAGCCTGGCCACTGTTCAAAGACCTTGTGTACAAAATGAAGACACATTTTTAGATTTGAGTGGGCTTCAGTGGAAAACAGGAGATGAGCATATTGTTTCATCTTAGCTGAAAATAAAAAAAATGATCAACTAGGTTCATAAAAAGAAAATTAAAATGACCAAACAATATTTTTCCCTCATCTGACTGGCAAACATTGAAACTTGCATAATATAACATATGGTAAAATACAGTAAGAGTAAGAATAAGAATAGTTTCCAGAAAGTAAATCTGGTGTTGAGTTTTTATTCAAGGACAATTTAGTTACATATTTCACATTTAAAATATACATTTTCTCTGGTTTGGGAATTTTACTTCTAGATATTAATATGAAAAATATATATACACTTAGTTTCACATGCACAGAAAATTAAATAACAAAGTGGTTAATGTAACGCTGTTGTTATATGCAAAAGAAAGGAACCAACATTAATATCAACCAATGGAAGATTGATGGAATTTCTCTGTTCATGAATGGTTTTCAACATTGAAAATACTTCTTACTAATAGGCTCTATTACTTGTTCAAACAAACTCATCAATGGAACGTTTAGAAAACGCCAAGAAAAAAAAAATAATAAAGCAGTCTAAAGGGCTTAAAGATGTCACCCATTATGCCAGCATCCCATTTGGGCAATGGTTCAAGTCCCCACTGTTCCACTTCCATTCTAGCTCTCTGGGAACACATCTGCAAAAGACGCAAAAGATGGTCCAAGTGTTTGGACCACTGCAACCCATATAGGGGACCTGCATGAAACTCCTGGCTGCTGGTTTTAGGCCTGGCCCAACCCTGGCCATAGAGGTCATCTGTGGAGGAAATCAGCAGATGGAGGATCACTCTTTCTCTTTTCTCATTTGTCTGTGAGTCTGAATTTTAAATAAATAACTTTTAATATACAAAATAAATAAAATAAACCTGATGGCAAAGCCAAGTAAAAATATTTTAATAAAATGGCATAGATGGATCTCAAACATTGTTGTCCCAGGATACCTTTATGAACTTAAAGATGAATGAAGATCCAAAGATTCTTTACATGAAGTGGGATTTTTGTATTTTTGATATGAGAAATTTAAACATATGTATTTTTTAGTTCAATATTAAAAGCAAATACATTTTTTGAAATAAGTATTTTTTTAAAAAAAAAAAGACAGGAAGAATGACAGTGTGACATTTTTGCTAGCTTAATAGAAAATAGT
This sequence comes from Ochotona curzoniae, assembly GCF_017591425.1. NCBI lineage: Eukaryota > Metazoa > Chordata > Mammalia > Lagomorpha > Ochotonidae > Ochotona > Ochotona curzoniae. The sequence continues at coordinate 28,810,039 of NW_024465582.1, forward strand.
TGGGTTCTCACATCTGCTGTGACATGACATGGATGTTTCTGGAGTTCTGTAGAACTCCACTGGGAAAATGTAGAACGAGAAAAGCAAATGCTGCATTGGCATTATCACGGCAGTAAGTGTAACATCATAGAGCCAAGTTGTAAGATTCACCAGCTAGAATGAAAACGCGATGTTACAACTGAATTGAGACAGTATAAGGGAAAATCATCTTTTTAAACCTACAGTTCACTTTCGAGAACCTAAAGAAGTCTGCCTGCCCTAACATATAGGTTCACAAAACACAAAGAAGACATCAGCATTGTGGAAAGAGAACAGCCTAGGAACAAAAGTGTATGAAGACCAGTTTGCCAGTAAAATGGCATCTGTACACCAGTTTCCCAGACTGACCAAGTGAGGCTACTTCGATGATAAAAATCTAACCCTGACATATTAATATTTTATGAACTATCAAGCAAATTCTTCAACCATCCCTCCTTCAATATTACTATATCCACATTATCCAATCTCTGCATCATGAAATTGTAGATTCTAACAGAAGAATATACAGTTAGATGGTTATATAATGAGCATGGCAATGGATAATCATCCTTTCAGCAAATCATCCTTTCAACAAATTTTTTTAATGTAATACACATTATACTCACTCACTGTGCTCTGGGCTGGTAGCACTATGGTTGGCAAATAAGCCTGTAACACATTTCTGTGGGAATGACAGTCGAGCTGATAGACATTAATCAAAAAGATTCATAAATTCCTAACATTGATGAAAAGAAATTATAGTGAGTTTTGAGAATTCTTAATAGGGCCATTTACCAAGACTTGTGAAAAGCAATAAAATATTCTCAGAGAAAGTAAGATTTTAGCTGCTATTTGAAAGAAATGTAGGAGTTGACAGGCAGTGAAGGTGAGAATTGGAGAGTCTGTGCACGGAGATCAAAAAGCATGCCCAAAGGCCCTGAGGAAGACAAAAATCGAGTGGAGAGCAGGTGCTTAAATTCTACCAGTGTGGTTAAATCAAAGTAAACAATGTCAAGAATGATGCAAAATCTGTTATCAACATAGGTGGGAGTCAGATCATGCAGATTCCTTGAATGCCACACCACGGATTTGGGTATCTGCACTGAGAACAGCAAGAAGCTATTGAAAGGCATGAAACATTAACTAGATTTTGTTGGCTCTGTTTGCTGTTTGCAAGGTGAGGTTGCCTCGCATCTAGTTTGATGCTTATTTTCCTTGTAATTCCCAGTTGAAATGGCACCTAACCACCTGCTTGTTTTGAGATTGAAAGAACAGTCTTAATCTCAATCAGCAATGTATGATATAACAATCCAGGTTCTCAAAATGTGTTCACTTGGAATTTTCTTATCAAATACTATCAAAAGCTTCAGGAGAAGTGATTTTTCAGGATGATTACCTGGGATATTTAAGGGTTGTTAATGTCTCTTCAATTCTTGGTTCATGTAGTTTTACTCAAGGACCACTTAAAAGAAGTGTTCATGCTGAGACCATATTAACTTAGTGCTTGAATCCCCTGACCCAATGCAACTTAAACCTTCTAACCTCAGTGGCTAACAAAGTTCATTATTAAGTCTTATGAGTATTGATTTGTGGCCAACATGCAATTAGGAGAACGGCTATTTTACTTAGCATTTGCAATAAAATGACACATGAAAAAACATACATTGTCAGAATTTAATACCCAAAGCATATGGTTTTCCTCAAGGAGCCTTACATTTATTTTTTGCATTAATGCCAAATTGGCCTAACCTTAGCTATTAAGTAAAAACTGAAGTTCAATGTCATTATCTATGATGACTCATGATTTCTCTTCTTCACTTCATCCCAAGCAGCTATTTTGCTTATATTACTTCCATCTAAAATCTATCCTGTCAGCAACCTGTAACTCTTTTACAGAGTGCCCATAAAATCACACACACATTGACAAACTTACGCCTTCAGTTCCCAAAAGTCCACTCAGTACATCCACAGGAGCTCAAAACTGCATGTAAAATGACAATTTTATTACAAACTCCTTTCCTTTTCATTGTTCTCAAGGGCTCAGAGAAAGGGCCAATATTTATCCATACTACGCAAGGAATAATTGAGAATCATGTAAAAATTGTTTTAAAAATTTGCACGCCTAAAGAGGGACTATACATTTTCCTTATTGAGAGAGTTTCCATTGTAGAATTCAGCCAGTGGCATCAAACATGTGGGTCATGGTCTCATTCCAAACTGTTGAGCTCGTTCTGGATCACTGATGATTTACTCAAAGCTCACTGCTGCCAAGACAGGAAGGTTGTATTGAAATGTACATACCAGGGCCAAGTTAAGTGCTTTCTTGTCTAAGAAAGGTTAAACCAGGACAACGGAAGAGAGATCTAACAATGGGAGTGAAGACTCTGGAGAAAAGTCTAAGGAAAAATAAAATCCAAGGAAGAAGACAAAAGGTCTGTGGTTAGCGCTTGATGTATATGTATGTGATTCATTCTTTTGGTTTTTTTTTTTAAGATTTATTTTTATTATTTTTATTATTGGAAAGGCGGATATACAGAGAGGAGAGACAGAGAGGAAGATCTTCTGTCCAATGATTCACTCCCCAAGTGAGCGCAACAGCCAATGATATGCCGATCCGAAGCCAGGAGCCTCTTCCAGGTCTCCCATGTGGATGCAGGGTCCCAAAGCTTTGGGCCGTCCTCCACTGCTTTCCCAGGCCACAGGCAGGGAGCTGGAAGGGAAGTGGGGCTGCTGGGATTAGAACCGGCGCCCATATGGGATCCTGGGCGTGCAAGGCAAGGACCTTAACCACTGTGCCACTGCGCCTATCATCTACCTATGTAAACAGAATCTCACAGATGTCTAAGTATAGAATATGGTTGCTTGCTAGTCACCATGCTCTCCCCTCTCTTGTGAGATGTGTCAAAATCTTACATCTATTTTCACCAAGGTAATATGGCAAAGGTGAAGCACTGTTCCTATGTAGTTAAGTGCTTAAATAATTCACCCTAAATTTGTGGAAACTAATATTATCTTAGGTGAGACAGGCCTAAGCTTTCAAAGACAGCCTGAAAGTCTGTCTTTTAAAGAGGGCCCTTTCAAAGACAGCCTGCAAATCCAACATCTCTATGAGTGATATTCTATGAGTTGTTGGGGAATTCATGCTGCAAAAACAAAACAACCTCCCCCCCCCGACCAAAAAAAAAAAAAAAGACAAACAAACACATGAGCTTGAGAGAGGAACAAGAGCCTCAATGAAGTCCCCGAGCCCTGTCAACACCTTAGCTGAAGACTTTTGAGACCCTGATAAGAGGATCCAGCTAAAATAAAGCCCAGTCACTTTTCCCATGGAATCTAAGATACCAAATAGATGCTTTAAAATGTCAATGTCTGGCCTCGTATGGTGATTCAATTTGCTAATCCTCCACCTCCAAGTTCTGGGATATCATATGGCACCAGTTCATGTCCCAGCTGCTCACTTCCAATCCAGCTCCCCACTTTAGGCCTGGGAAGGCAGTGAAGGATGGCCCAAGGCTTTGGGATGCTGCATCCACTTGAGAGACGTGAAAGAAGCTCCTGTTTCCTGGATGTGGATCGGCTCAGCTTCAGCCATTGTGGCCATTTGGGGAATGAACTAGCAGATAGAAGATCTTTTTGTCTGTGTTTCCTCTGTGTGAATCTGCCTTTCCAATAAAAGTAAATCAATCTTTTTTTAAAAGTTGCTAACACTGTGGTGATTTATTATATTTCCATGGGAAACTAAGATAATGTTTGCTGGGGCTACGAGAATGGTATTGCGCTAAAAGCATGAATGAATGCTGCTTAATCAGTCAAACCTACTATTGGAATAGAACCAAGAAAACTTCATGAATATTCATAAGCACACAAAGACATCCATCTCTGCATCCACTTACAATTGAATGTGTCATCAATATAGAAAAAGCAAACTTCCTTTTAGTATCTTCTCCTCTCCCTGAAAGTTTGCTCCAACTTTTGTCCTATTGATCTTAGTTAAAGGCAACAATTTCATTCACTGGTTTCCCATCCACTCCTACAGGTGTTCCTGTAATATTCAATGTATTGGAAGTGGAACATGACGGGGAAATGATGAGAGAAGAGGTAACAAGTGCCCAGCAGACAGTAGATGAATTTAGAGACCTTGTTACAGATTCTGAACATTCACAGGAAATCAATGAAGGATTTACAACAAAGAGTAGTCTTTTTTTTAAATGTGATAGTGTCATCTTTCTTTGCTGAAATCATTTTTATTTCAGAAATAAAGGTTGTACCATGAATCAGTAGTTTCATTGTAAAGAAAAGCTGATTCCTAACTTGTTGCCTTTGGACAGACAGATCAAAACTGCTTTTGTTTTGTTTTATTGTGGAAAAATATAGAAAACACAAAATGTGTCCTCTTAACTATTTAAATACCATTACTGGGCACATTTTGAAAACTGAAATAATAATCTTGCTACAAGGTTCTGGAATACTAATGGTTCAATAAAACATAGGCTTCATTTCTTCCTCTTTTGGTAAACCTTGAAATCTTATTCATTCTTCTATTAATACTGAATTAAAGCTTGTTGGGTCAGTTTGATCTCAGGGAATGAGCATATCTAAATAGCAGATTTAACATCTAAATAACAGCTAATGAATAAAGTCATGATTAAAGCCAATCTGCCAATAGGAAATATTTTCAAACATGGAAAATTGAGTATTACATATTAGTAGGGAAAAAAACCAATTGGCATGAAATTATATTTAATATAGGCCTCTCAATGGAGACAGGAGGATTTTTTCATAAACCACCTTTAATTCCTGAAACTCCCAGAAACAAAGTCACACTCAGTGTTTGCCCAACTTGGCTCTCTGTGTTAGCCTAGAAGCCATTTCTAGCTGGCCATTTTGCATACAAATTGCTAGAGGTATGATAATGCTTCAAAAAGGTCATGGAAATAAAATGAAAAAAAATGTGTTGCTGCTAAATAACTTCAAACTCATACAGGCGCTTATGAAAAACAGATACATGGCTTTTCAACTTTTTAAAGATTTGTTTTATTTACTTCAAAGGCAGAATTACAGAGTAGGAGAGAGAGAGAGAGAGAGGGAGGTCGTCCAAGTGCTGGTTCATTCCCAAAATGGTCACAACAGACAGGGTGATACAGGTCAAAGTCAGGAGCCCAGAGTTTTTTCTGGGTTTCCCTTGTAGGTGCAGGGACCCATGCACTTGACCATCCTCTGTTGCTTTTCCAGGCTCATAAGCAAGAAGTTGGATTACTAATGGAGCAGCTGGGACTGAAACCAATCCCTATGTGAGATGCTGGCATTGAAGGTGATAGCTTTACCCAACCCCTGCAATTTTGCAGATTAAAATCCACTTGGCTTTTAATTTCATTTTCATACTCCTGGGAATTGAAACGCTATACTTGTTCCTGTACTTCCTGCTCTGCCTCTTTCCATGTCAACAAAACTATACATATGGAAATAATACAAAGGAATAAATCCGATCCTTCCATTTATGACTTGGAAGGACAAATTCTGACAACTTTAAAAAAAGATCAAAAGAACATTCCTTTCATTCTCTATACCCAAATGACACAGATTTTTAAAGGATGACACAGCCAGAGGGGGATGACTGGGCAGATCTTGAAGCAATCTGGTGGTCACGTGGAATCAATCTTTTTTAAGGCCGCACTCACATTTCTGAGCTGTCATTTGCACAGTGTAGAAAAGTGTCAGAGCTGTTAACTGTACAATTCACCAGATGTAAGAGTGGGATTTGCCACTCCAAGTATGCAGAAGCCCACGTTGAGCTAAAAATCTGGAAGAAGAAAAAAATGAAAAGATTTCTCTTCTTCAAGACTTACAATGGTGTGACAGTCAATTTAACTGAGCCACGTAAAGTGATTCAAGTCCACACACAGCAGAAACGAATAGGATATTCTTCAAATTATCAATGCTATAATTCATATGTATCTTTGTGTCAACTACAAGTTCATAAGTAGGAATATGCATGATGATGTAATCAAGAAGCCAAAGATTTATTTTTATTATTTTTTATTGGAAAGGTGGATATACAGAGAGGAGAGACAAAGAGGTAGATCTTCCACCCGATGATTCACTCCCCAAGTGAGCGCAACGGCCAATGCTATGCCGATCCGAAGCCAGGAGACTCTTCTGGGTCTCCCACGCGGGTGCAGGGTCCCAAAGCTTTGGGCTGTCCTTTACTGCTTTCCCGGGCCACAGGCAGGGAGCTGGAAGGGAAGCGGGGCTGCCGGGATAGAACCGCGCCCATATGGGATCCCGGGCGTGCAAGGCGAGGACCTTAACCACTTGGCGCCACCGCGCCGGGCCCCCTCCCTCAACTTTTAACTAGTGACTATGCCAATACCTTCATTTTAACAAAATGCTGTTTTATTTAGCAAAAAGGGAATCAAAAAAGCAGCAAGATTTAGATTTGGCAAGTCCAGGAAAATGCTGATTTTCAGATTATACCCTTCATTCTACCTTTCCATGTCTCTAGAAAATTTGCACAAATGTACCTATTCCCAATGCACAATTGGAGAATGTATCACGGAAAGCCTTTTGCACACCATGAATGAAAATTGAAATATGAATACTAAAGAACTGTAATAGGTACCAAAAGAGAAGTTCAACTGCCAAAATCAAGATAAAACAAAAATGTTTTCTTACTGTGGAAATCTTCACTTAACATGAATGGAAAAAGCAGAAAATAGCATTATAACCCAGGAGTGATGATATTAATGAAAGGAAATAGACCTGCTTTTTCCCCACTGGTTATGATTTATTTTCCATTAGAAAAAAAAAACAGCTAAAGAATCTAAAAGCAAAATTAGCTGAAGAATCCAAAGTAGTAGCACACAATTATAAAAAGCCAGTAATATTAGACCCTTTGCTCACACGAAGTGAATATTTACAGCAAGAGGGATTCTTTTCCTCATTGTGTCCATTCCCACAATCATTTCAAAGCTTTGCAAGCTGACCTGGAAACTCCATCCCCCTTGTTTTTTATAGATGTGTCTAATATCAAGCAAATGATCCATTTCCCCACCTGTTAAGTGGGTAAATTCAAGTTTTCTAAACTGGAGCTTTGGTTATTTTTCTTCTCAGGCCAGTAACCAGGGATGGAAAATGTCTATCTTGCAGGCCATACAAGACCCACGCAATCATTTTGGATTCATTCTTCCAAAGCAACCAAGGGATGGACTCAAAATTCATTAAGTCTAAGGTGAGAGCAAACTAATGCTAAGTTGCTCATTTTGTATGCTCCATTAATGATATTATAAATAATCCAACTGCCTCTTGGGAAGAGGGAAAAAAAAAAGTTCTCCATCTCTGAAGCATTGGGATTTCTTAAAGACCAGTGCAATGAGGCAGCATTGAAATCCAATCTGGAAGTACAGAGTGTGAGAGATCAAAAGTACTCCCCACTGACAGGTAACACAGGAAGCTCCTGGCATGTGACAACCTTCCGTCTCCACATATCAAAGATTCATCTACAGAACTTGAAACTTGAGATGCCCACATATCCTCTGTCCATTTACTGATGTACAAATAAATCATAGCACAAGTTACGGTCCCATAGCCACTCAAGATAAAGTGCCCTATATCCAGAGTCCATGCATCAAAAGAACACATGGAAAAATCAAACTTGAAGCATCATGGGTTAGAATGACTCTCTGGTTCCTCTTACTGCTTACTATCCCACTTGTAATGAGAATGTCTATATTTCCATCTTCAAATTATTTCTACCTCGATTACAAAGATACCCTTTCTTTGGATGCTGATACTTGTTATGGTTTGCTATTAACTTCTGTTCTCCTATCTGTATAAATCTCCTAGTCTAAGTAGGCCTATTTAATCAGCACATGCTAGTGCTGAAAAGATAGTAGTAATTGTTGTTGTGGTGGTGATGGTAGCGATGATGATGATGATACTTATTTGTTGAACATTTGTACATCTATATCCACAGGGAAACTCACCACCTTCCTTTCGCCAGGCCAGGTCACAGGTACTATCGCAAATCCATGGGCTGATGAATGCACCATGAGATTTGTATCTCTTCTTTATTGATAATCCATCTAACAATTTTTCCTAATTAAATGCTAAGAATGGATAAAGCTAACATAATAATAGCATCTTTATTTCTTCTAATGCTCTGGTCTGTGCCTTTATCACCTTCCCCCTTTGGATTTATGTCATAATGCCTCAACTGGACTCCTTCAACCTTAGCCTTGCTGTGTTTTTATTCTTCTCCTAAACAACAGCCAGAGGATTCCTTTTAGAATACCTTCATTGTGGCTCATTTGAGCTTAAAAGTCCGCAATAGGAGCATCACTTAAGATCGTAAATGTTACAGTACTATGAAAAATTCTTCCAGATTCAGATCTCTAAGTGGCTGTTCTTAATATATAACATCATCTCAGAAAGTTTCTAATCCTGGAGAAAAAGAATTATACTGAAGTATATGCACACTTACCAGGCTATTAGCTTATAAGAGTAAAGAAAAAGAGAAATGTAAGAAAATATTTAGTCATTTCAACACACCAATGGTGCGGCAGAGATTAGCATATAAGCCATCAAACACATATAGAGCCAAGTACATATACAACAACAGCAGAAAATAATAGGTTTTAGAGCAGATCTGTTTGTTTGTACCATACTGACAACTGAACTTAGTAACAACATTCTTAAATTATAAGACAGTGAAATTTTCAGGAGTCATGTGGTTCATGAGAATAATCTTCCTAGAGTAGAAAAACTCTCTATGGGAAACAGACAGCTAAGGGGAAATCGTGTGTGTGTATACATATACACACATGTATGTATATATGTATGTGTGTATGTATGAATATATGTATATACATACATATACATATATATGAGTGCAGGGATCCAAGAGCTTGGGCCGTCCTCCACTGCTTTCCCAGGCCATCAGCATGGAGCTCGATGGAAAGTGGGGCTGCCAGCCCATATGGGATCTTGGCACGTGCAAGGCAAGGACTTTAGCCACTAGGCTACATTGCTGGGTTCCACAGGTCTATATTTTTAAATGCTTGCATTAAATAATATTTCAAACTCTTCTTACCCAAACAAGCTAAAAATTAAAATGACAGCATGGAACACTAACCTTAACCCTAAATATATACATATTCTTCAGTCATATTTTCAGGTTTTGTTTAAAATTTTTTAATCTAATACGTACTGGTCAGTCTTCAAAGTATACATCACTTCTCCCTAGAACAGTCTCTCAAATTCTTTTTCTGTCCCTATTACCACAGCATTTTTTCAATCATTTGTTTTCTTTCCTGGCTTATGAAGTAAACATCTATTCTATATATTTACCAAAGCTTTTAAAGACATTTAAAAATTTTAAAGAAATTCTTAGGGATGGCATTATAGTGTAAAGAATTAAGCTGCTGCCTGCAGTGCCTATGTGGCATGGAAGTGCTGGCAGGAGTTCTGCTGCTCCACTTGTAATCAAGCTCCACCCAAGGCACTTAGGGAAGCAACAGAAGATGATCTAACTGTTTGGGTCCCCTGCCACCCATGTGGAAGAGCTGGATCAGGCTTTCCAGGCTCCTGACTCTGCGCTGCCCCTGGCCTGACCTTAGCAGTCATAAGGGAAGTGAACCAGCAGATAGAAGATCTTTCTCCGTCTCTCCTCTTCTGCCTCAAAATAGACAAAATTTTTTTTTCCAAAAATCCAAGTGGACAACATAATTCGCATAAAAATGAATTGGATCTCCCAAATACGTTTTACACAACAGTTGAGGAATCCTTAGCAAACTCTACCTCCCTGTTCTCTGATTTTTCTTGAGTAGCTGCATCCTGTTCATGCTGAAGCCTTTGGAGAAGGAGACTTCGAAAAGTTTGTCGGAAAATGGAACAGCAAGATAAGTTTTATTTTTATGGAAAAAGAATTGAAATCTATGCACACTTTTATTTTTTTAAAAAAGATTAATTGGGGCCCGGCGCTGTGGCGCAAGTGGTTAAGTCCTCGCCTTGCACGCCCAGGATCCCATATGGGCGCCGGTTCTAACCCCGGCAGCCCAGCTTCCCTTCCAGCTCCCTGCCTGTGGCCTGGGAAAGCAGTCGAGGACGACCTAAAGCTTTGGGATCCTGCACGCGTGTGGGAGACCTGGAAGAGGCTCCTGGCTTCGGATTGGCATAGTATCGGCCGCTGCGGCTCACTTGGGGAGTGAATCATCGGGTGGAAGATCTTCCTCTCTGTATCTCCTCTCTGTATATCCACCTTTCCAATAAAAAATAATAAAAAATAAATCTTTAAAAAAAAGATTAATTGATTCATTAATTTGAAAGATAGAGTTACAGAGAGACAGAAAAAGAGAGAGGAAAGATCTCCCACCTGCTTATTTACTCCTCAAACGGTCACAATGGCCCAAAACAGCTTCCTCTGGGTTGGTCAGAAGGTCAGACTGGTCAGAACGCAGGAGTCAGAAGCTTCTTCTGGGTCTCCCACCTGGTGGGGAGGCCCAAGGACTTGGACTATCCTTAAGTGCTTTCCCAGATGCATTAGCCAAGATTTGGATTAGAAGTGAAACAATGCCCACATGGAATGCAGTTGCAATTGGTGGGGCTTTACCCATTATGCCACAGTGCCAGGACCCATGCACACTTCTTCCATAATATTTTTTCCATAATTTGAAAAAATGTATTTATTTGAAAAGTAGACAGAGGCAGATGGGCAGACAGACAGATATATATGCTTCCAATCCAGTCATTCATTCCCCAAATGTGTACAACATCCAGCGCTTTGGTAGTTCAAAGCCAGGAGTCTGGAATTGTATTCGGCAGAGTGCAGAAGGCCCAAGTACATGATCCATTACCTGCTCTTTTCCAAGGTTGACATTAGTGGGAAGGTTGAATGAAAGGCAACTTGGGACTAGAACCCACACACTCTATTAGGGGATACAGTCAGCCCAATAGTATTCTCAAACATCCACCCGATTTTACATAAACATTTTGGAGAGTTTTTGCATACTGCACCACCCTCAGGGTTGTGTCCTGGAGAACACTAAGCATTGAGTATTCTGCCTTTTCCTATCTACCTAACAGTTACAGTGATTTGGTAAAAATTAGACGACTAATATTCTGGCAAAACCTCTCTAATTATAGGGGGGCACTTGAGGCAACACTAAGTATAACAGTTTCGTCTTTCATCACGAGGCACTTGTTTGTATTTTTATAGGAAGAATTTTATAATAATAGATCCAAAATACTCATTAATTAGCTGCATCAAATATTTAAAGCAAATGCTTAGACTCCGCAGCCTCCACAGCAGTCAGCAGGCTGCTAGGCTGGGTGAGAGCCAACGCTGGGGACATGACTGCTTTTGTGCAGACACCACTGGGCTGCAGTGCATTAAGCTGCTGCTTCACACACCTGTTCCTCATATCAAGGGCCTGCCTGAAGTCTTGGCTACTCTGTGTTTCCAGTCTGGTTTGCTGCTGGCAAGCTAAGGATGATGCACTAAGTCTCTGCATTTTTTTCACCTCTATATGAAATCCAAAACAGAAATAGTACATAAAGTTAAAAAAAAAAAGGAAACAATGAAAAAATTCTAAGTGTTCTTATGCCAGAATAATGCTACTTCGGCCTATGATTGTGAAGCCTCTGATCTTTTCAAATTTCCGATTGCATTGTCAGACAAGAAAAAGGATTTCTTTTTACTCTTGGATTTTAATAATGCAAAGAACTACCCAGAGCTGAGGAGCTGAGTAGTGCTAGACATTTTGTATTTGTTTGAACCTGACTAATATTAACACAATGAGTTTGAGGGAAAATATTGATAATTTATTAATAAAGGTTAAATATGAGACATTGATGCCAATTAAACAGCCAGGAAAACAAATAAATAAACTTAGAATATAAAACCTTTATTTTCTATAATGTTAAATATATATTTCTACAACATAAAAATTGTGAAATTTCATGATGCTGGTTTATAAAATATATATTATTTACTCATGTGTTAAACAGGTGGAGTGTCAGGGAGAAAGGAATGGGGGATGAAAGAAGAGGAAGTGAAATGGGGAGAGAGTTTGGGGATGAAGGGTAGAAAAAGGAAGAGAGAGAGAGAGAGAAAGTTTTCTATCAATTAACTCATTCCATAAATGGTCACAAACACCACCATATCTAGGCCAGGACAAAGCCAGGAGCCACACATTCCAAGCCTGGTCCCCCAGCATCGGTGTCAGGAAGCTAAGCTTGTGCATCCCTATCTTCTGCCTTCTCAGGCCCCTTAGCAGGGAGCAGCAACATGAGATGTGGAATGGCTGTGGCTCAAGCTGATGCTCTTACATGGAATGCAAGTGTAGGGAACTGTCATAAGACTGGCTCTCTTGAGACTCCCTCCCGTCCTTCAGGCTTCTTCCCAAAGATTATACTTGCATCTGCTGACATGTGCCTTTTATGTCAAACAAACTATATAGCAATTTCTTAATCCTTCAGTCAAATAAAGCATATCAAGTTTGTCTGATTTTGCAATTATTTCTACTCATAATAGAAATATCATCAGTAACCTCATTAACATCATGTTTCATTTATTTATTTAAAAATTCTTTAAACAAGGGCAATGTACAAACATCGTGTTTTGTCCTTTCTTCTACAAGGGCTTACACTTTGGTGCAGACGCTAGTATTAACTGATTATATAATTCAATAACTAATGTAAAATATTAATAAGTACCATCATGGAAAAACAATACAGTATACTATGGCTTTGGAAGAACTGTGGAGACTTCATCAGTTGAATTAAGTTGAATTAAGAATTGAAGTATGAATAGGTATTATCAGTATTAGACCTTAGGGAGAAAAGAGCATCTTGGGCAGAGGAAATGATAAATACAGTGGTTCTTGATTGAGAAGATAATCAACTGTAAACAAAGTGTGGTCTACCCCATCAAAACTAGGGACAACTTTTCATTTCTCCCAAACTAGACTTACTGACACTGACACCAGCAATTGTTATGATAGCTTCCAAGTTGATAATGGAACTACGAATTTCTTTAACCTGTAGGAAGGGAAGGGAAGGGAAGGGAAGGGAAGGGAGAAAGAAAGAGAGAAGAAAGAAAGAAAGAAAGAAAGGAAAGAAAGGAAAGAAAGAAAGAAAGAAAGAAAGAAAGAAAGAAAGAAAGAAAGAAAGAAAGAAAGAAAGAAAGAAAGAAAGAAAGAAAGAAAGAAAGAAAGAAAGAAAGAAAGAAAGAGAAAGAGAGAAAGAGAGAAAGAGAGAAAGAGAGAAAGAGAGAAAGAGAGAAAGAGAGAAAGAGAGAAAGAGAGAAAGAGAGAAAGAGAGAAAGAGAGAAAGAGAGAAAGAGAGAAAGAGAGAAAGAGAGAAAGAGAGAAAGAAAGAAAGAAAGAAAGAAAGAAAGAAAGAAAGAAAGAAAGAAAGAAAGAAAGAAAGAAAGAAAGAAAAGGAAGGAAGGAAGGAAGGAAGGAAGTAATCAGGGCTGCATTTTCAATGTGTGTCTGGAACATCTAACCAGAAGTAGAGATGTTAGGACTTTGAGTAGAAAGGGGTGGTTATGTTAGAAAATCCCCTGAAAAACTAGATCCAACTATCTTATTCTTTTGGTTCCAGGTTCCTGTCATCAACCAGGAGCACTCAATTTGAACTGGTGTCCTCGAATTTTGGGCCAGTGTTGGCAGTTGAATTGCACTGGCTCAAGTGCAGCAGTCATAACAACAAATAGCATCAAACAGAAGCATTTAAGGAAGAGATGGTCATGCCAACTTGATTACTGAACTTAAATATCTGGAAACATACACAACATCTAAGTCAAACTCAAGTAACCAAGTGAAAACAAAAGGCTAAATACTGGATCGAGGAAAGACAGTTTAAAGGAATTCCCTGTGCTGGAGTGTGCAGCTCCTTTTAACAGGACATGCCCAGCTTTCAGCACTAAAGGAAATGGACTGTTGAGAACGATCATTGGGGTCACAGTGCTGTAGTACTGCAATTATGGGTGGTTCTGTATTGTATTGTGTTGTATTATGCACTACTGTAAGAACTGCCCATGGTTATAAAATATTATGCTCATCTTATATTTTGTCAAGTACAGCAAAGGTGTTGAAAATGTACTCACAATATCACAAAGTATTCTATCCACAATATGTCATGGGGAAATATTTCATTTATTCTGTATGTGTAGCAATGTATTCCCCTAAGTAACTCATTTCTTCACTTGCTGATATATGGATCTTGAGCTGGTAGTTTCTTCCCTTGGAATAGCAGATAGGAAGCACAGAGCCAAATCTCTGATTAATTTCTACAAATTACTTAGAACTCAATAGCAGACATCTTGGCTTGCATATTTCATATTTTTTCCTTCATGTCCTCATTTTTACCTTGTTCCCCTAAATTGTTTTATGGCACAATCCTTTGGTTCTTCCCAGCAGTTGTAGAAGAGCAGGGTGCAAATGAATGCATTTACCTCAATAAGCTGAGAATAATTTTATCAAAGAGGAAATACACAATTTTACTTATTATGAGAGTAGAACATGCTCATTTTAAGGCAAGTAAAATTAGAAAAAAATAACATAAGGCTGAGAGTCAAAGACCACTCAAATGTTTACTGTTCATACACATGGAGCAGTTTGGTGGTTTTTCCTATTCAGGGAGGAGATTTTTGTACTACAAAGATCTGCAAATATATTCACTTACATTATTTTTCCTTTTTCTTTTATTTTTAATTTTATAGTACAATGCCATAGGGTCTGGGATTCTGTCGCCCAATTCCTCCCAGTTCCTACCCAACCCCCGCACTGATTTTCCCCATAGAGTTACAATAGTATAGTCCTTCATAAGGAATCATGATTCCATCAGTCTGTTATTTAAGAGCCACTTACATTACTGACATAATCTTACACATGCAAACATAGGTATGCATTAACACAAGTAAGTGAGTGAGTTTATCCTTGTGTTTCAACACATACAGCTCTCTGTCTTTCGTTATCTACAGTCTTTGGCACAGACACATCATTTGCCTCACCAGTTCCCTACTGAAAGAGATGTGCTTTTCCCCCTAGATGTTTACCATCACAGGCGATGCTATCATACAATTCTTTCCTCACTTTCAATGATATGAGGCTAAGTTTTTGGACATAGGAATTACTGGATGAGAGGCAAGCACCTTTTAAAAAATATAAGCAATCACTTTATCCCGTTTCTTTTTTTTTTTAAATGCCATTTCATTAATATAAAGAGAGCCTATTGTGTTGATTCCATACATACAGTTCCAGGAGGAGAGGAGGAGCACATTCCCCCTCCTCCCTTGCTCCAGGTCTCCCTCTCACACCTCTGCCTCCCTCCTCACTCACCTCTGCCTCCCTCCTCACCCACCTCTGCCCCCCTCCTCACCCACCTCTGCCCCCCTCCTCACCCACCTCTGCCCCCCTCCTCTCACACCTCTGCTCCCTCCTCACCCACCTCTGCCTCCCTCCTCACCCACCTCTGCCTCCCTCCTCACCCACCTCTGCCTTCCTCCTCACCACCTCTGCCCCCTCCTCACCCACCTCTGCCCCCTCCTCACCCACCTCTGCCCCCTCCTCTCACACCTCTGCTCCCTCCTCACCCACCTCTGCCTCCCTCCTCACCCACCTCTGCCTCTGTCCTCACCCACCTCTGCCTACCTCCTCACCCAACTCTGCCCCCCTCCTCACCCACCTCTGCCTTCCTCCTCACCCACCTCTGCCCCCCTCCTCACCCACCTCTGCTCCCCTCCTCTCGCACCTCTGCCTCCCTCCTCACCCACCTCTGCTCCCTCCTCTCACACCTCTGCCTCCCTCCTCACTCACCTCTGCCCCCCTCCTCACCCACCTCTGCCCCCCTCCTCACTCACCTCTGCCCCCCTCCTCACCCACCTCTGCCCCCCTCCTCACCCACCTCTGCTCCCCTCCTCTCGCACCTCTGCCTCCCTCCTCTCACACCTCTGCTCCCCTTCTCTCGCACCTCTGCCTCCCTCCTCTCACACCTCTGCCCCTCTCCTGTCACACCTCTGTCCCCCTCCTGTCACACCTCTGCCTCCCTCCTCTCAAACCTCTGCCTCCCTCCTCTCGCACCTCTGCCCCCCTCCTCACCCATCTCTGCCTCCCTCCTCTCGCACCTCTGCCCCCCTCCTCACCCACCTCTGCCTCCCTCCTCTCACACCTCTGCCTTCCTCCTCACCCACCTCTGCCTCCCTCCTCTCCCACCTCTGCCTCGCTCCTCTCATACCTCTGCCTCCCTCCTCTCTCTCTCCATCATTTGTTACAAAGACATAATTTTAATCCACTCTACATTCACAGACTTAATTTGCCACTAGTCATAATATTCATTAAGTAGAAAAGGGAGAAGACAAAAGTTCTGCTATAGTATAAACAAGAGCTAAAAATGACAATTATATTGTCCAAAGTGGGCAAGCACATTTTTTATTGTTAATGTGTATTCTCTGACTGACCACCAGCAGTTTCCTAATGTATGTTCCTAACTAAAATGTATATAAGTGTCTACTTGTGTAGGATCTCTAACTCTTTATCTTCTCCCAGTCGATAGGTGAAAAATTAAATAACATCAACATTTTAACTTTTGTTTTTACCAGATGGAAAAACTTTTAAAATGTAATCATTTCCTTTTTTACTCTTAACATTTACTCGCGTATTTGACAGAGTTACAGAGAGAAGGAGAGACATGGCAGCCATCATGGGGCAGGGAGTGAAGAAGAGAGAAAACTTTTCATCCACTGATTGTCTTCTAACATGCCTGCATTCGTCATGGCAGGATCAGATGGAAGCCAGGAGCCAGGAACAACTTTTGGGTCTCCTCCAATAGGCGGTAGGCGCCCAAATACTTGGGCCATCTTCTGCTGTGCTCCCAGGCACATTAGTAGGAAACTGGATCAGGAGTGGAGCAGACAGAACTTCTACCAGCACTCATAAGGGATGGTAGTATCATATGCAGCAGATGAACTTTCTATGCCACGGTGTAGGCACTGCAAAGTTCTTTTTTCAGGTGTATTTTCTCATGTCCTTTGCCTATAGTTTTTTCTTCAAAATTTGGATCTTTTAAACATTTTCATTTAAATGTCCTTTATTACGGTGTAATGACATTCTAATTTCAATAAAGATATATATAGTAAACAACTTGTGCTATTTTTAGTGAGTTAGTATGCTATCTTTACTGAATACATGAGATGCATCCATAACCATGTATTTGATTCCACTGAACTGCTGGTTTATTCCTGAATTAATACAACACTGTTTAAAGTAATAGCCTATATCACATGTCCTTGAATTTTATATGGGAACACAGCTTTTTCTATTTTTCATAATGTTCCTTACTATTCTTACAATAAATAAAGTTTAAGGCAAGCAACCTTCCACTTTTTTTTTTTCAGGCATATTTACTGTAGAAAGAGCGAGAGAAAGCAAGACCTTCCATCTGCTGTTTCACACTCCAAATGGCCATAACTGAGCTGACTGAAAGCCAGAAGCCAGGAGCTTCTTCTGGGTCTTCCACAAGGGTGCAGGGTCCCAGTCTTGAGACATCCTTTTTGCTTTCCCAGGCCATAAGCAGGGAGCTGGATGAACTGGCACCCATGTGAAGGTAAAGGATTAATCTGATGAACCACATCATTGGCCCTGGTTAAGGAAACACTTAGTATTGCACTTGACTATGACATCTTGCGGTAATCCCATGATCTATGCCTGATACGCTGCATTTCCCTAACAATCCTCTCTCAAATTATTAACAGACAGCTATCCTGATGAGACTATTTCTCCACCAAAATCATTTGTTCTCACAATTGTTATCTTGGGTAATTAGTTAATGATACAGTTCTCTTTATAACCCAGTGTCTCAAATTTCATAGACATAAACTTTTTAGAACCTGATGAATATTCTACCTCAAAATATGCATTTCAACCAGAAAACATAATAAATCTGCTAAATTAAGAGGGATTTATTCAATCAGAATATTTTCATTTTGATACTATCTTCCCACAAGCTGGCTCAAAACTGATCTCCATTAATTATCAACATAATTTTCTCCTGCCATCCTAGCCATAAATTAAAATCATGGTCTTTTCTTATTTGATACCCAAAGCTACTTTCAGCATGATCAAAAGATCGCTGTGTATGAGCTGTGATGTGCAAGTCCTAGAGTCTTTCAATATGGACAGGTGTTTCTTCTGAGAATCAATATTCCTTTTTATCACTTATGATATGAGCAAGATATCAGTAGTTCTGCATGTTTCAGAGTGACTATTAAGGAAATCAAATATGTCATGCTTGAGGCAGCACAAATTGAAAAGGAAGGCTTCCTTATAATTCCAAAATTAAAAGTTCATCATATATTGAGAACCTACATGAATATAAGTCATTTGTCATGCAAGGTCTGCAGGTACCTTACAAGTGAGATACGACAAATTGTGCTTAGTAGCTGTTAGGGTACAGACACAAATATAGTTTAACCTATAAAGAGGCCCATATTCAAATACCGAATTAAATAATAAACACTCCAGAAAAGGAACAAAAAGCATGGAAAATGAATGTCTTTTGAAACCTATGCACAATTGTTTTTCATCACATATATTTTCATGTTATGAAAAAAGTATTTTGCAGCCCAATAAATTCAGATTTTTACAACCATTTTCTATGAACTTTGTTTAGTCCTCTCATATTTACAAAGTGCCATGGAAAAGTCCAGAGTTAAAAAAAAATTTTAAAAACACAGGCCTTGAACGGTAGCCTAGCGGCTAAAGTCCTCACCTTCCACACATTGGAATCCCATATTGGCATGGGTGCTAACCCCATCAGCCCCACTTCCCATCTAGCTCCCTCCTTGTGGCCTAGGAAAGCAGTAGAGGATGGCCCAAAGCCTTTGGATCCTGCACCCATGTGGGAGACCCAGAGGAGATTCCTGGCTCCTGGCTTCAGATTGGCTCAGCTCTGACCATTGTGGCCAGTTAGGGATTGAATCACTGGATGGAAGATCTTCCTCACTGTCTCTCATCCTCTTTGTATATCTGACTTTCCAATTAAAAATAAATAAATCTTCAATAAATAAACAAACAAAAGACGCTCTTCTTTAAGGAATATCTACAAGAATAGTACCATGCAAGTTGAGTTTAATGAACAGAAAAGGAGGCGGTGCCAAAGAACACTGTAAAGCAACCCAGAAATAAGAAAGGTTTTAGAAAGAAAGGCATGAATAGGTATGGCTACATTGGCACAGGGTAAGGGCCTGAGTGTGTCATTCCATAGGATTTATGGAGGGGGATAAAATAACAAGACCTTCTATAAAAAAGACGTGTGAGTTGACAGACTGAAGAGACAAAGAAATGAAATTTTATCGATAAGCGAATAATATATATGTATATATGCATATATAACTATATATATATAATGTATTAGATTTCAGACAAGGAGACAGGCTGACGACTTGCAGTGTAAGATACATTGGAGCACATGGAGAAAGTTGGGATCCGAGGTGGAGACCACTTAGGGACTATAACAACAGCTTCAGGCATGACTGGATAACAAGTACCTGAACCAGGAGAGAAGCCATGGGAAAACACAAGAGATGCTTCTCCAGAAGACTCAGAAGAGCTTGCCTGTTTCTGAGACTTGGAGTGAAGGAAGAATTACAATGTAATCACATAAATAATCTTAGGCAAGGTGAATCCTGATACCACACACTGGGCTAGCTCACCATTTACTCATGCTGCTTTACCAAATCTTATTTCACCATCACCAGAGTACTGGGGTGAGGCTCAGAGTGGCAGAACTATGTGTCTGTGTATGGAAACAAGCCAATTTTGCTGATGAGTTTTTTTTTTTTTTCAAAAAAAGATAAAATGTCCTCTTCCCTGTGAAAAACTTTATTTCCTATTTTTAAATGCTGAAAAAAAGTTCCTGAGGGTAAAAATAACCAAACATCTTTTGAAATATAACACAGTGCTATTTGGTATAATGTCTTAGCAACATTGCTGTTACGAGCCAGGACTAGCAGCATCTAAGTTTCAGACTCACATATTTCATATTTTAAACATGAATACTAAGCTATGAGAAGGACACAATTTTATGAATGTTAGATCTAAGACATTCAGACAATCAGTAAAAGTTTGTTAACTAGGTGTAGTCTTAAGGATGTTTAAGAATAAAACAAAATGTTTCTCCAAACCCAAATCAGGTGTTCAGAAGGAATGTGTGTGTGTGTCTGTGTGTGTGTGCAGATGTGTGTATGTAAATGTATTCAAATTGGAAAGTGAAAGAATACTTTGTTTTAAAGTCATTTCTATCATGCCATTTTTAGATCCTGTTTAATCACAAATGGCTTTTAGAAAGCAATCCCCAAACTTCTAGTTTTAAGCAGTGGCCTGGTGTATGAGACAGTAATTGCTACAAGAAAGTCATAACGTATAAAATGTGAAACATTTGTTAGAATGCAAATTGCATCCTGCATATCTCCTATCAGTGAGCTTGTTAAGAAGTTTATCTATTCAAGACACAGGTTCTATGGATGTAGAAGATGGGCAGTAACAACTGAGGTTAGTTTCCATGTAAATTCTTTCCTTTCTTGATGTTTCATGTAATTGGCAAAGTGTTTCTGTGGACAACACTAGGTCCCAGCTTCCCTGCTACTACCCAAGATTAAACAATTGCAACAAGTTTGATAAGAATAAGAGGGACTAGTTTTGTGGTATAATAAGTAAAATCACCATTTGTGATATGATATGCTATGCAGGCATTGGTTCATATTCATTCCAACTGCTGCACTTCCAATCCACCACCCTGCAAAGGCCCCAAGAGAAGCAGTGGAAGATGGTCCAAGTCTTTGGACATTTGCTACCTCCATGAGATACCCAGAAGAAACTCTTCGCATGGGTGTGGTCCAATGCTAGCCACTGCGACCATCTGGGGAGTTACCAATGGATGGAACAAATAAATACATACATCTCATAAAAACGATAGAGTTTATGCTGAAAATTCCATGCTTGCAGGCTATGTTTCGGTTCCTCTTTCTCTCCTATCTCCTCCTGCCTACAACTTTCCATCTCCATGAAAAAAAGGAGAGTCCATAATTCCTGAATTAAATTGCAACAAGGAGAGAGATCATTGACACCTCGCAGATACATCAAGTTCTCAAAATAACCACTCCGATAAAACACTAAATCAACTTACCAGGACTATCTTTACTGGTTTCAAACAATGACAGAAATGCTCAAATTAGATTTTTAAAAACTGTCCAACACTTTTGGCTATATATGTAAAATATAAAACACATTATTTCTTGCTTACATTTTTCTCACTTAAATCTCTTTACTGCTCTCACTAAAATTTAAAGGCATTAACTATGTAAGATATCTGATATTTAAAGTTACTGTTTACTAAAATCCAAAGTCTCAGATGCCTGACACAGATAATGTGAAGGATCAATTTATCAGCTAGATATATTGGTGATGCAAAAACTAATTTTCATTGTGAGCTTAAATTACCATTATGACCTTCAATGAAGAACCAATTACACTTAAAAAAAAAAAACCCTTAAAATCAGTAAACCTTAAAATCAGATATCTTTCATTTGTGTAGAAATATCTTTCACCCTGAGTAGAAACATTAAAACCTGACTTGTTTGCTATGTAAATGTTAAAATATATCATTTCCTTTAATTTACCACACTACTGTATTTGAAAGGCTAGTGTCAAATCAAATATAATGTGCATCCAACTTACATTTAGTGTATTTACAGATTTTAGCTATTTTTATCATGAAATACCTAAATCAAATATCACTTTCTTGATATTCACATATCTATCACCTGTAATATCTTCTTAGTATCAAGGAATTACCTACGTTGTTTCAATTTCCAACTTTCATTTGTATTGAGAATGCCAAGGCTCAAGGAAAATATAATAAAAGCATAGATTTGGTGCAAAAAAATTTGAAAGACAGGCATGATTCTTAGTAATTTACATTTCCCATACATTTTCTAAAAAGTTAGACCAAAACAGAATTTATCTTCAATTTTTTTCAATCAACTTTTTGAAGTTAGCTATCTTGTTAGATAGATACAATGTAACACTAAAAAGAACTATGACATGTTAAAAGTTTGCCTCTTTAATATTTAATGTCTTCCTTAAATCCAATTCTTTCCCATCGCTTTACAAACTGCAAGTACTCTTCAAAATGTAGTCAAGTTAATATCTGGAAATGCTACTGTGCATGCTGGGAGTAGCTTTTTAAAAGACCCATCTTCCTTAGTAATGCATGGGGAATCATTCATCCATCCACCCAGGAGCTTTTCCAGATACATTAACTTAACAGACGATTTAAAACCCTCCACTTAGGCAACTGTGTGTGAGTCATGTGAAAATGTGTGTCATCTACCCCAGCACTCACGCACTCACACCTTTGTTTATTCTCTTTTACAAGATTGCTGAAAGCCACTGGAAATGTTCTGATGAACTTTCATTTCTCTCAACACTTTCCATAATCGAATGTACTATATAAAACACACATAGTTTTCAATATCCTGGGATCATTAACATCCATTTATCCAGAAACGTACACAATCTTTCATTTTAGTAAAGGGTTCATTAGGACTTTATGTCCTGGGATATCGATATATGACAAACTTCATGTTTGCTTTCATTTATTTTGGGGGAGTGTCTCAGCATGCCTAGATTTTGCACCTAATTATTCCAAGAGCCCCTCTATGGGGGCAGCAAACTGGGGGCTTTGGTCTCAGCTCTGGCACTCACAGTCTGTGTGATACTAAACACACAGAATCTTGTAAGGGTTGGTGGTCTTGTTGGGAAAATGGAGCTGCTGCTGCTATCTCATCTCAGTGCTGCTGCAGGATCTAAATAAATGGATCAATGGGAAATGTTCATTGATAAGTCATTGTGACTATTCTCTCTGCAGAATGAAGCTCATAACCAAGCTGTTCCTTGTAACTAGATTTGGAAGTATACGCAAAAACAACTCTATTAGGAAAAAAGCATGATGTGTAATGTGTGAGGAGACATGCAAAGACTTTTTAAGTCCAAGGATCCTTAAATAGAATAACAATGATGTATCAGATGAGCCATACTGGAAGTGTATGTAAACATTATACATCTTGGCTTTCCTGTGAATCATTCAACTAAGGAATTCAAATAGAACAATTAATCAGGGTAGAGAGTGCTGCAAAAAATAAATTCAAATCAGTGATGTAATACCTCTATTCCAATTAGCTTATTTTTCGCTTCTCCACTCTCTCATATTCATTTGATTAAAAAATGAAATCAATTAAGAGACGCTGCATAATTAGTAAGCCCTCAGATTAAGCTAGATCTCTTGTTCTTATTTAGTGTTTGCCAGAGGCTCAACCTCACATGACTTAACTGTTGATAAGTCAAAGACAGGAACTGTGATGTTTGCTTCTCTTCTCCCCAGGAGTCCCACAGTGCAGTGCCTACTCAAAGTGGACATTCACCTCTTCAAACAAAGCATAAAAGTTGCACGTGCGTTTTAGCAGTCTGGTTATGAAAATGAAATATGTGTTAATTGCTGAACGTCTATAATGCACACCCCTCGCCAGAGTTGAAATAGATCTGCACAGAGTTTATTAGGTACGACTCTTCTTCGTTGTATCCAGCAGACACACTGACATCACCAACAAGATCCCTAAGAGTGCAAAGAAGGCCTGGGGTTCGTGTACCCAAGCAGGTTGGGACACTCCACTGGGCTGAATTCCCTTGTTCACAATGTATGCAACACACACGGAGCAATACTCATATCCAACAAGAAAAAATTAAAACAAAGGAAACTCAGATACACATACTTGATCACCTCGTTATGATTTTCAGAAAAATTCAAGCGACTGTCAAGTGGGAGCTGGACCAACACCAACAGTGCCAGGTTTCCCTGTTTCCATGCCCAGACCTGAGTTCCATATCCCACCACACCCATACCAGCCTGGGTGGGACACCAGTGCTGACTGGTCACTGTTGGGGTTAGATCCCAATGACAGCACATGGCCATCAGGCACTGCCAATGGGCAGGCAGTAGGTTGTGAACCCTTTTTTGAGTGTTAACAGAGGAGGAGGGCCATGGCTTGAAAGGCCAAGACGCAGTTAAAAAAAAAAAAAAAGGAGCAGTTTCTGGGTGACCAGGAAGAACACCAGAGGCAGGTTCAAGGTTCACCTCATGTCTGCAGTAAGAATCCAGCGCTTACACCCTTGACACCACTCATTTCCTGGGAAAAGCCCCGGGTAGGCATTTCTTTCAACTCAGGGTTGACAGGCAGCGTCCTCGCCTTGGCTTCCGGAGCACTTAATGTTGAGAGGAAATCGCTATAATCACAGCTCCATGTCTTGCCTGCTGCTAAGAAGAGGTGCTTCCCAGCTAGGATTCTGCGGGGACGACCGATCCGCACACAGAGGCAGTGTAACACCCACCCCTCCCATACACACACACACATACACACACCCTGTCCTCCCTCCTCCTCTTTCCCTCTCGTAAATTGCTGAACATTTTGCTCCAAACTCTCCAAGTCACCCACGTGTTTGTTCTCCCCCTTTTGCAGTTCTATTTACTTCCCGACTTGACAAAGGGATCCACGAGTTGTTGGGGCGCGCAGGGGGGGGGGGGGGGGGGGGGAGGGGAGGTGTGCGCTAAGCTACCAACCTGGGACCCAGCAGCTGTCCTACCTTCTTCCCAGACCCCCCATCCACTACCCCTCCTCCAACAAACTGTGGTTAGGTCCATCTCACAGACCCCTCCTCACTTGCTCCCGCCCTGCCCCACCTCCCTTCTTCCTACTCCTCCTACGCCTGGAGCCAGCTGAATTAGGTTTCACTTGCCAGGGTGGGATGGAGTGGGTGGGAAGGGCTGGTGGGGGAAACAGACCACTCAGGAGCGCGCGCGCGAGCACACGCGCGCCTACAGCCCCAGTGAAGCACACCGCACTTTCAGGGCTCCTGACACACACCTGGACCCGTGTCCGCCCCAGTGTGGACAGGCACGTCCCTACCCGCCCTTCCCCAACCCCAAACTACCAGGATAGGATCTGACCCCGGGTCCAGGGTGCCGATGGTCATCAGACCGACTGGGAAAATTGCGAAGAGGGGGAGGTGACCCTTTGCCTGAACCGGGGAAGGGGGCGCCCTCCACTCACCGCCTAAGTCCCTGGAACGACGAGGGCCAGGACATCCTGGATTTCTTCAGGCCGGGTCGGTGGCCGGTCTCCACGGCGTAGGAGGTGCGGTCCATGGCGCGACAGTACAGGTAGCGCTCGGTGTCCGAGTAGCCACGATGCCGGACGCGGCCGGTGGCCCCGCTTGAGGCGTAGCGGCCGCGGGCAGCCCCCGGCGGTGGCGGGGGCGGCGGCAGAGGGGGCGGCGGCGGCGGCTGCAGCGGACCCTGGGGCTGGGGCGAGGGCGGCGGCGGAGGGGGCAGGTGGTGATGGGCATGCAGGAGGCGGAACTGGGACTGCCGGAGCGGGTACTGGTGGTGCTGCTCGTGTCTCCAGAGATGTTTGGGGGCTTTGAGAGTGGCCCCGCCGGCGCCGTCGCTGCCCTCGCCGCTAGCTGCCCGGGCTGGCGCGGTGCTGCCCTCAGCCTCCATCCTGGCTCGCGCTTCCGCGAGCCCTGCTGCCCAGCCCCGGTTCACCTCACCGGCCAGAGCGGCTCCTTGCTGCTGCCGCCGCCGCCGCCGCCGTCGCCAAGCCTCACCACAGAGCCTGGGCTCAGCTTCCACTGGAAGCCACCAGGGGTTCGGGGCTCCGTCAGCAGGAGGGGTCGCAGATGTGACCCGGCTCCTTCACGGCGGCGGTCGTGGCAGAGAGGTGCTCCAGGGCTGCCGGGGCCACCAAGGCTGGGACGCGCGGTGCGCGGCTCGACCACGGGTCCGGCGCGCTCTCCTCCCTCCCTTTCTTCTTCCTTTCCTTCCTCTGGGCGCCGGCGGCGAGAGCAGGAATTGTTTGCAGCTGGAGCCGCGGCAACGTCCGCGGCGTTAGCCTCCTCCGTCCAGGTGCCCCAAAGCCTGATCTCTGAGCGGCTGAAAAGTTGGACAGCTCCCGACTGGCGAGCGGCAGCTCTGACTTTCTCCAAAGCCTCTCCAGCCAGTCAGGAGTCAGACCCGTCTGCCCGAGCCTTCCCCTCCTCGCGCCCGCGCCTCCCTCCCCCACAGCGCCCTGCTGCCCAGGAGACTCGCTCTTCACCTCCACTTGCCTCGCAGCTCTTGGAGAGATGGGCTTTGGTGACTGCTGGCTGGCTCTCACAGGACTGGGGATGTGATCTGGTAAAGTTGCCCAGAATGGTGTGTGTGTGTGCGCGCGTCGCTGAGAAACTACATCTGGGTGAAGATCCGCTATTAAAATGAATCCAGTCTCTTTCCCTACTAGAGGATTCAATAGTGTGTTGATCTTTCCCATAGCAGAGAGAATGTCCAGTGGATCCACTAGAAATTGCTGGTCCAGTTGGATCTGGGAAGGGACGGCAGTCCTTAATTACAGAGCCATGGCTGAGCTCCTTGGCCACAGCTGAGGTTAGCGCACCTGTCGGTGGCAAACCCAGGTCCTGTTGGCGACTGCCTGCAATTCACTTTTCCTGCCACTTCCAGTACAACACAGCTTTATTACCAAAGCGTTTTAAAGCCTCTTGTTCCATTATCAGTCCACAGAAATTAGAATCATATTTGGCACTGAAACCCGAAATCAACTTTTGTTTGTCTCTTTTCCATTAGTATTTTCCTGCAACGTCCAATGTTTTAGGAACCAACAGGATTTCACAGCACTATCTGTTTACGTCTTTTCCCACTCATTAAAAAAAAAAAAAGCACCACATTATTTGGACACCAAGTGTCATTTGCTCACTGTGAAAATAATTCTAGAATTAGTCTTTGAGGCAGTTACGACACTACCACCCAAAATCTAGGATATAATTTATTTAGGACCTACAAGAGCTTGTTTGGCAGTGCAGTTAGTCTGTTCTTTGCACACACACGTTCTTTTCAATGAATATTTTCATTTCATTCATACTGCTGAAGCATCCAGTGTCAGGAGCTGACCCTCAGCACTCTGGGGTGCTGAAAATTCAGTGCTGTCTACACAGTGAATCTCAGTAAGATGCCATTGGGAATATAATATTAATATAAATAGATGCAAACTTAGCTTTTTTGGTTAAAAAAACAGTATGCAAAAACAAGCAAGTGTCCTCTTCTGCAACTGATGACAGTGAAATTCATATTGTGCAGAAAGACCTTTCTTTCCCATTTATGTATGTACATCGGGGTACAGGAACTCTGCTCCTATGCAAGCAGCATTGCAGAATGGCTAGGTGTCAAGAGGAACAAGGGGTCTCTCAGACCCTGCTATAGCTTTTGCAGAGTGAGGTGAAGGCAGTCTCTTACCGGATCACAGACACACAGGTGACTAATGGGGCTGTATATGTTCATGCATAGAATGCCACTGAGGCAGTATCTTTCCAATCATGCAAGGAGAGAAAAAATAAGATTTCTATAGTATAAACTGCTGCTTTCTTTTCACTCATTGCATTGTTAACACTTGGAACTGATTCAAAGATGTACACGGGTTTACTCTTTCTTCTCAAACACTGTCTACCTTTCCCTTCAATTTAACTATAGCAAAATATTTCCATCTGAAACTCTTACGGTGGCCTCTCAATACTAGCAATGGAAATAATTTATTTTATTTTAGAGATAAAAGAAGAAAAAGAGAGATCTACCATCTGTAGTTTTTCTTCCTAGATGCCTGCAATATTCAGGAGTGGGTCAGAGCAAAGTTAGGACGGGAGCTCACTATTCTTTTTCTTCCTATGGGTGGTGGGAACTCAGCTACCTGAACCATCATTTGCTGCTTTCAGGAGTGCCCATTAGCAGAAAGTCAGAAGTGGCTTTAAATGCAGGCACTCCGTGTGTTCAAGACACCCTGAGTGGTGTCTTAACCACGGGACAAAATATCCATTCCTACGAATACTTTATGATCTTCCTTCCAAATTCAATAGAGTAATTCAAGCCTTACTTGCCTATCTTGGACAGTTTGTACCTATCTTTAATACATGAAGATTTTCTTATGTCTCTACTTTCTATTATAATTTTTTTGAAAACAAACAAAGATAGCTTCTTTTCAAACTAGTTTTTATTAGTTTTTATTATGTAAATAAAACCCAGGGGTATTTTAAAGTATAAAGCAGAAAATCACTTCATATGTTACCAACTTTTTGGGTTTTCAATGTCCTTTTAATTCCAAAAGATGGTTAGCAGGAGCACTTTGTCACGTGGCCTCTTAGCCTAGGAGTTCCAGTTCACCACTTGTTAGTCTTATGGACTTAATTAAATGATTTTCCCATCCCTGTCATTTATATGCAAGATAGCATCATTATTACCAGTCACTTATAACCCTATGCTTTTTTTAATGAAATAATAGTTAATTCATTTCATAGAGCAAATGCTTTTTTCTTTTTTTAAAAAAGTAATGTTGATGATTTATACCAGACTTTCAGGCTTCCCAAATACTATCTTATTTAGTAGTTGCCAACTTTAGCTGCACTACGGAGACATCACGTGAGAGCTTTAAAAATTTCAGATGTTACTGATTCCCAGACCAGTTACATCCAAATCTGAAGTTATCTGAATCACCTTGCCTGACAACAGAGTGAGGTGATAGTGGTTCCTTAAAGCAGAATAGACCTTGGGGCTTTATACATTTACCAGGTCTTCCAGGTGATTCTGGTGTAGTGCTCAGCCCACACAAATGAAACCAAGTGTTTTTGGTGGAGAAGCCAGAACACAGCAGTTAAATGACCCTCACCAGGCAACCTCATATTATCAATCACTAGTGTTCTAGTGTTACTCCCACATGATTTATGTTGTTGTAAATATTAAATAAAATAGTATGTGAATAGCACTTTCCAGGATGTCAAAAGCTAAATGAACTCACCTGTAGGAACAGTAAAGACTGATGGTTTGGGGAAGTGAAGTAAGAGTGCTTGAAAAGGAGGACCTTGGGTCAAGTGGGTCTCGATTGGCAGAGATAGAGGATATTTTTTGTTTTCATATGGATTCACATTGTTAGATTTTAAGTTTAACTAGACTCAATATTCTTTTATAATTTCTTGGAAAGATTATAATACCTTATTGGAGGGATAAGTTATTCTGTATGTAAACAATGTGTGACTGGAAGATAAGCATGTATTCTAATGAAAATAATTCTCCCTAGAACACATGTTTACATGTTATTACAAAGGCACAAGCTATGCATACACGCTTGCAGCTGCAAATTGGTTCTATTATTGAAGTGACTACAAAATCATGAGCCATGAAAAAGTCAGTAGCATTACACTTAAAATGAATGACAGTCACCAAGTATCCTTCAGAAGATGTCACAGAAATTTCAAGGTGACTGAAGGTGAGATAGGCAGAGTGATAGCTCAGATGTTAAGAATCCTTTCTAACTGATTTTAAAACAGAACGTCTAAATTTTTAGGAGGGTCAATAGCTACAATAAAACAAACCAATCAGTATACATTGAAATGTCACTCTCAGTCTCAAAAATGAAACAAATTATAAGGAGCTTGTTGCTATAAAATTAGGTCCAGTTCCCAAAGGAGTTATTCAGGTGATATAATCATATACTTTGAGATGCTGCAAAGTAATGTGGTTGGTTCTGATAAAGCAAACTGCATGCATGATTTATATATTAAAGAAAATATAAATTTAAAAAATGTTTCTTATTTTAAATCCCCTATAATAAATTGGACTATATATTGTACCCAATGGATTTCTTGAAATACAATAATATCATAACAGAAACTCTACTGAAAGTCATAGGGACCACTGTTTATCTAAAGTTAGATACTCATTCAATGTGAAAGCCTGGATGGAGCCTTGATCAAACTGCATCCAAAATGCGTGATCTCAACTGATGACAAAGAGGATAAATTAAGCCCTCTTGAGAGCAAAATGTCAATGGATGAGTGATTTAATAATATCTGTGGACGGGGTTTAATGTTCCAGATAATATTATTTTAGCTTTCTAAAATACTTTTGTATTAAATAACCAATTGAAATTATTGGAATAACTACAGTGCTCACACAAAGGATGCCTTCTGAAAGAGATAGGAGCACTTATAGTTGAAGATTGATGAACTATTTTAATAGTTACAACTCCTATTCATCACAAATAATGGAGACAATAAACAGATAAATCTAACTAGAAGAAAATATTGCAACCCATGAAACTATCAATACACTATTTCAAAATAAACATTCCTATAAATCAGTAAGAAAACACAGAAAAGTCATTTTTAATAAATGAAGCCTACTCAAAATGATCATGGAAAACGCTACTGGGCAAAATCTATTCAAAAATTACAAAGTTTTTAAACACTTTTAAACTCTTTTTCCTGGACTTTTATAAAGTACCTTTTTGTGAAAAGACCAAAAGAAAGCAGCATAATGATCAGATGTATGAAAACTGATTAATTTCCATGGGAACCAAAGGGATGCAGTACAGATCACAGCAAAAGGGCATTTTATGTCCATTATGTCAGCAAAGCATAGGAATCATGATGATGTCATGAGTTGAAAAAGATGTGGATCAATGGGAATTCACATACACACTGCTTCAGGCAATACAATTTATTACTATAATCATACATTTTGATTCACATTCATACACAGTATGGGAAATACATTATAAGCAAACACAGACACACATGTACTCAAGTGCCAGAGTGTCCATGGCAGAGTTGTGTATTTTCAAGAAAAAAAAAATTACCAGGAAAAAATATTAACACAAATATTACATAACTACAAATATGACTATACAAAACAACCTGGATGAATCTTAAAAACTCCATATCAAGGAGTAGGCCTAAAGGAATGTTACTTTAGCCCAAATCCCATATCGTGGGACTAAGTTCAAACCCCACCTCTGCTCCTGATCCAGCTACCTGCTAATGTGCTCCCAGGCAAGCAACAGGTGATAGCTCAAGTACTTGAGTCACTTCTACCCTTACAGAGACCCAGATGTGGTATCTGGCTGCTAGCTTTGAACTAGCACAGCATTGGCTATTGTCTTGACTTTTAACTAACTAAACAAACAAAACTTAGAAGAAAATATATCCACCTGGTTGACAACAAGGAAAGTGACAAAAGATAAGCATGTCTTACAAAGCTCCAAAACAAAAACAGATAGGAAAGCAAACAAACAAAACAACCTCAAGAAAAATAAAATAGTATCTTCCAGTGCACTAATTCTCAACAAGCAAGCTTGTTAAAATGCAAATTCTGACTCCAAAGGTCTGGGCAGGGCTGAAGTTCAATACTTTTAATAAGCTCCCAAGTGATGTCAATGCTACAGGTCTGCTGATCATGCTGAAGAACAGGGTTTCAGAGGATATATACATAAGTGAGTTTTAGATATAAATCATTTATACATTTCAAAATAACAAAGCAAGTTTGACAGTTCCCAACACATTGACATGATAAATGTTTGAGGTGATAGAAATACTAACTACTCTGATTTGATTACACATTGTGTGCACGTATAAAGTTAGCACACTGAATCACATATATATGCATAAATATTATATATCGACAAGAAGAAAAGCTCCCAGATGACATTGAGACTAGAGGTCGGTGGGTCATTCTGAGAGGAAAGGTTTTAGAGGATGAGCGGATGTGCAATTGTTTTCATTAAAAAAAAATATTTATTTATTGGAATGGCAGAGTGACACAGAGATTTTCCATCTCCTGTGTCACATCCCAAATATATATAGCAGCTCTGACTCAGAAAAGCTGAAAACAAGAGTCCAAACTTCTTCTTGGTGGGTAGCAGTGACCCAAGCACTGGCCCATTTTCTATTGGCTTCTTAGATACTTCGGCAGGAAGCTGGGTTGGAAGTGAAGCAACCTGTTGCACAACTCCCACCCTGTTTATTTTAAAAGTGTTTAAAAACGGACAGATTACACAATTGATAACATCTAGATGGTTGTTTTCTGCTGGGTGGGAATGTTTAAAAATTATGAATGGAATTAAGAGGCTCAAAGGCAGAAGCAATACATTGATAATTGTATAGTTCAAAACGATACGCTTTAGGGGCTCACACAGTGGGTATGAACCACTGCCTGTGTCACCAGAGTCTCAAATGAGTGCCAGTTCTAGTCCCTGTTGTTCTAGTTCTGTTCCAACTAACACACCTGGGAAGCCAGCAGAAGATGACCCAAATATTCAAGCTCCTGCCACCCAGATGAGAGATGTTGATGAAATCTCCTGGCTTTAGGCTGGCCCAGCTCTGGCTGTTCTAGCCATCTTGGTGTGAATCAGTAGATGAATTACATCTCTCTCACCATCTCACCTTATCACTCCATAAATTGTATGTTAGATGAATTAGTAAAACTTCTTAAAAGTTAAGTGCTGTGGATCTCACATGCATTTTGCACAGAATCTTTCACATTTCCTGAATAGTGCCTGTATAATAAAATTCGTAGGGGCAATAAACTCGCCCACAGGGCCAAGGGACCATACGGTCATCAACAGAAGAGAGAAATATGAACAAGAGAGAAAGTATTGAGTAGAATGTCTCCAGATGAGATTAGGCATGTTTAGGGTGGTGTGTCCACAGAAGAGTGGAATATCTTTACAAGAAAAAACTGTAAGTCATTTGTAGATACTCTGGATTTGTAAACTTCCCAAATTAAATCTCTGCCCCAACTTTTAAAACTGTGGTTACATTTAAAAAAAAAATGTAGGGAGCATAGATGCAATTCTGAGCTAGAAAAAAATCATTACCAACTTCTTCCAAAGAAAAGTCATCTTCCTCTCAAAGTTCATTTTTTTTTTAAATGAACACTGAATGAAAAAAAGAAGGTTTTCTGTGCTTCACGCTTGGACTCAGATTCCCCCCCTCCCCCATTCCAGCACATACATTTCCCAATCTGTCTACCATTTACAATCACTACATCCTCAGAAAGTTTCTTTTCTAGCATCAGAAGGGGGTTTCCTTTGTTTAATATCTTCCTTTAAATACACTAGTCCTTATCATCTACCATTGTAGATGATACCAAAACAGCAAGGGGTTGGTGGTAACTAATAAAATCTCAGGACACTTACTCAAGTATCAAGAAGTGAGGTTAGCAAGGAGAACACTGATATACTTTCAGGAAAAAAAATAGATAGTGACAGAGAAAGTTGTCTACTGTCTGATTATTATCCTAAGTTCTCCAAATTCTTCTATTGAATAGAATGCTTCCATGAATATCTGAATGCAACAGCAATCTGAATGTATAATTGTTTTAAGAGGCAAAGATATAAAACAGAGAGGACAGGCTATCTAAATTCTGTGATAACTAATACTTATCGTTTTACAATGAGCCAGGAATTGGTCTAACAGTTTTTTAAGAATTGGTGTCTAATTATTTTCATTGTTCAGGTAAGGAGGCTAGGCATGGTGAAAATGGTACTTGTCTAAGAGCATATGATTAGTACAGATTAAGCCAGACTTAATTCAGACAACCAGTTCCAGAGCCCATTCTCTAGGCCAACCCATCCCCTACACTTTTCTGCAGTCCCAGAATAAGAGATGCATATATGTGTATCCATGGACATTGTCAAGCTTTTCATGAATGAAACAGAGTGTTCTGTTTAAATAACACTGTATATTGTTGCTGATGTTTTGTTGGGGCTTTTAACTGACCAGGACTTTACTCAGTTAGCTCTACCCTCAGACCAGAGAAGGTCGCCCCAAGAAGCCACTGAACTTATCTGGACAATAAGATGCTGGACTCTATGCTAGGTATATGCTTGCAATGAAGGAATCTCAAGTGAACTTGAACTGTGGTTATGCAGTAAGGTGGAGGAATCCACTATGGAGGGAGGGTTGTGGGAGGGGTGGGGGGAATCCCAGTGCCTATAAAACCATTTCACATAATACAATGTTATTAACAATAAAAAACAAAACACAAACAACAACAACCACAACAACAAAAAAGAATGAATGAAATGAACAGGCAAAACTTCTTTGAATTCCTAGAACTTGTTTGTCTGGACAAGTCTGTTAATTTTGTTAAGTCTCTGATTCCTTATCTGCAGAACAGATTATGTGTAAGAACAAGGAGCCTATAGTCTACTTTCCACACTCAGTAAGAATTTTCTGCTTTTATTAACACTAAAGGAAATTGGAAACATAAACCCAAGTCCATCTTGGCAAAGATTTTCTGCAAAATATTATGCTATGCCATGTGCATAATCTATGTACAAACTAAATCAGGTGTTTTCTTTTTCTCTCTTCCTTCCCCTGGAATCATAGGCTATTTCATGGAAATACATTGAAAATAATTCCAGGTGCCCAAGCTAGAAACCTTAAAATGACAGGATACAGAGAGATTTTGTCCCATTTTGCAAAACTAAAATGGTTTTACAATTAGTACTCCAAATGTCTGTATTGCCTCCAAGAGTTTTGTGAATAATTTTAGATAATTATCAAAGGCTATCCATTCCAATTCCTCTTATTATTT
This sequence comes from Ochotona curzoniae, assembly GCF_017591425.1. Taxonomy (NCBI): domain Eukaryota; kingdom Metazoa; phylum Chordata; class Mammalia; order Lagomorpha; family Ochotonidae; genus Ochotona; species Ochotona curzoniae. Next base: position 28,844,581 of record NW_024465582.1, read on the forward strand.
TAACTATTTTAACTGAAAGATGAAAACATCTGTCTCACTATTTTGAATGGCATTTCCTCAAGTGACAAATGCATTCTACTTTTCAGTAGCATCACAGTTTTCCATTAAATTCTGCAGTAAACAAAGCTTCCAAGAGGCTCCGGGCATTGATGGAAGCTGAGTTGCTTAATCTGTCCTCAAAGAATTCATGTTCCACAAAGACGGGTAGTGAGGCTCAGTAACTGGGGCACAAACTAACTCAGAGCATAGCCCGGTTAGGCACTCCTTTATAAATGCATTATTTTTAAGAACATAGTACCTATTTCTTTTTTTAAACACTGAGGAAAGACAGTGTCTATTTTGATGGGATTATCCAATTCCCATATAACATGAGTAGAATAGAGGAAAACAAGAAGTTTAGAACAGGGGGGACAAGTGGGGGTTAGCCTTTGACATTGTGGCTAAGAAGCTGCTTGGTGGTGTCTGCGTTTTCTGCCCCATTTCCCAATTTCAGCTTCCTTCCACAGTCAACCCAGAGAGGCAGCAGGTGACAGGTCTCTGTTTCACTTGGGCGAGGTCTCCATGGTGTTCTCGCCTCCTGACTTTGTGGCGTTGTGGATTCCAGAAATGGCCCAGCCCTGACTGTCAAGAACATTTGGCAAATGAGGCAGTAAATGGGGAATATCACTTCTCTGTCTTTTTTCTCTTTGCCTTTCAAATAAACAAAAATAAAATAAAACTTTTTAAATAGGTAAAAATATGCAAAATTTATGGTTCAAGGCACGCTCTTGAACATGTTAGCTATTAACATTTTTTGGATTGTGTAACATTTTGGATACAATGGTACATGATTTTATTTATTATACTGAATGTAGTTTTGACACAGTATTTGGAAGGAGATGGCAAAGAACCATTATTCTCCTCAGCGTGACACTACCATTCGAAAATAAATGGAAGATCCATGGTCTAATATTACTAGTGCTGAGTAATTTTCCCCCTGGCTCAGTGCATGGCAAACAGCATATTTTCTTCATGCATAAATAATAGAAATTTCATCTTTTGAACACACTGAATTGTTTGGAATGCTTTGTGGAGTGTGCCAAAAGTAGTTCTAGGTTTATCTGCAAGTAACTTTGGAGTAGATTCAAAGATGTAGACCAACTAGCCACTTACAAACCACAGATTGGGCTGATTGATCCAGCACTTCTTTGACAATAGTCAAGTAATCCATAAACACTGGAACTGTTCAGTTGTAGCAGCAGATTCAGTAGTTTTTTGTTTTGTTTTGTTTTGCAGTTAAATATTAGCTTGTATCCCTGTAGGCCATTCATTGTGGTTTTTAAGAGAATGGACACTACAGACAGAAAGCCCTGAGTTTCATTTCTACTTTGGAGATTTTCTGTCCATCCTGACTGATGGAAGATAGGTTCCATTAGACTGTCAGTTTTCACACTATTGAAGATTACAATAGAAACAGCTTTGCAAAGGTACTGATGGATTAAGCTAGATAAGAGATGTGAAATGTTATAAGTAAGTATATTAATATAATAGCATAGTATAAATAGAAAATGTATATAAGCACATTATTTTGTTAAATATAATATATAAAGATAAAAGCATCTATATCTTAAAAGCAGAACTCGTTATACCTTAATCTCCCTTATCTCCTTTGTGTTTCTACCTTAATTTCCACTCCATTGGCATTTCCTAGCACTTGGAGAAGGAACAAAACAGATGTTTAGTGAGGACCCCAGAAGATAGCAATGAGCTTTTCACCTATGCAATGGCCATTGTTACCCATGGCCAGATGATTTTATTGTTGTATAGCACCCACTCTTGATGTTATTCTCTAATGGCATCCCAGCTGCTCCACTTGTCCAGCTTCTCACTAATGCATCCCTTAAGGGATACCAAGTGATACTCCAGTACCCAGATTCATGTTTGACACATGGGAGCTCGTGGATGATGTTCTGGGCTCTTCGCCTTGCAAGCATTTGGGGAGTGAACCAGTGAATGGAAGATCTTCCTCTCTGTCTTACCTGATTTCAAATGAATCTTAAAAACAAATAAAAATTCAAAAACTATTTATAATTTCTACTTCAAAGTGAGGACAAACCATCCTAACCAACTGCTTCAGATTCACATTGGAAATTCCTACCTTGAATTTCTGGCCAAAATGTTAGTACCTTCAAAGCCTTTTTACTGAGTCAGGTTTTTATTTTTAATCTCAATTCGGTTTTTTATAGGATCCTGGTAGGGAAGCTACTTAGTATCACAAGTAGGAAAAAAATAGTTAACTGATTAGTATTTGAAGCCACCCTATTAATATATAATTAAAACACCATAGATGACACTAAAGCAGGAACAAATTATGGCTATGGAACAAATCTAGCTCACCACCTGTTTTTGTGAAGTTTCACTGAAACCCAGTCAAACCAATCTAGTGACATGTTGCCTACTGAACATGCAACCTTCATGCTACAATGGCTGAGGTGAGGAGTTGTGGCAAGAGACTACACACCCTGAAGTCAAAGATGTTTGCTAGACAGATCTTCACAGGAGTGGGCTAATGGATGAGAGAACACTAGATGACAGAAACTGAATGATCAGCAAGGCAGCATCCCTAATATGCTTTCTCTAGGAGAACACATTCCCTGATGTGTTTGTGCATGCAGGCTTTCACTGCGTGGAAAGGCACCTTGTGACACTCAGGGCAGCAAAGGGCATGAGAGGCTATAGGATGTCAGGGCTGAATCCACCTGAGATTGCTCAGCACTCAGGAAACTTTTCTCCCACATTTCCTTTGCTGCACTGTTTTTCTCGTAACTCAAATGTCTCTAATGACCTCACTCATGTGTTTCTATTAGACGGTCCTCTTGCAAAGCTCAAAGCCTTCCCACTTTTAAACCAACCTCTCTTTAAAAGCATCAAGGGACCTTAATTATTGTCTACACTTAACTGAAACTGATATGCATGCAATGCTTTAACTCTTAAAAGCATTGCATGCATATCAGTTTCAGTTAAAAGAACTTGAATTTCTTTATGCTTTTTCTTGGCACAGAAGAATTAAAAACAATGATTTTGGAGAATTTGAAGAAAGCAGATCTAGTTCAGATAAACATTTCCAGTTGCTAATATCACACTATATGACACCTTAATTCTGAAGGTAATCTATCATAATACTCATTAATCGAAAGGACAAATAAGTTGTTCGCTAGTATAAGGCGAGCTATGAAATAAAAGAAAGTCAAAAAACTTAAAGCTAAAGGATTGCCGTTAGAAATGCTGCATACAAATATTGGTGACTGGTGAAAACAAATGGAAGCGACATGTATCAACGTCATCATCTACTGAAATCGTGCCTCTGATAAGTACTGTAACTTGTACTGAGAACTTAATCTTTCTTGTAACTTTTATCATGATCACTCCTAATATCTTTAAGAGATTTTTCCAAAAATAAATTTTTTTGGAAAGGCAGATTTACACAGAGGAGAGACAGAAAGATCTTCCATCCTATGGTTCACTCCCAAGTGGCCACAGTGGCTGGAACTGAGCAAATTTGAAGCCAGGAGCCAGAAGCTTCTTCCAGGTCTCCCACATGGGTGCAGGGTCCCAAGGTTTTGGATCATCCTCGACTGCTTTCCCAAGTCACAAACAGGGAGCTGGAACGGAAGTAGAGCATCCGGGATCTGAACCAGTGCCCACAGTGGATCCTGGTACATGCAAGGCAAGAACTTTAGCCATGAGGCTACCATGTTGGGCTCGTTCCTAATATCTTAATGGTCAGCTAGAACCTAACAGTTGTCTCCAGGTTTTCTCACATGTTCATCCTGTCATTATTACCAAAATAACATAAAGAATTATATATTTTATCCACTATGGACTATATCTCAGGAATTATGAACCAATAATTGGAGTCCATAATCTGATAAATCTCTGGGAAGTGGAAAATATTACTTTAAATGGTAATTGTTTCTACAAAACCAGCATGTACAACAACAATAACTACAAAGATGCTCCGATGTATTCCCTAGAGCTGGTCTTTTAGCTAAATGAGAAAGATTAAGATAATTGAGAATTCTACATCTACTTTCAAAGGCTAATGATAAAAGGAATCTTGGAAATTTAATTGAGAATTAGTTAAATCCATGAGGGGAAAAATAATCATTAGAGCACATCTGTATATAGTGCAAGTTAGCAGCTTAAGTCTTTTTTTTTTTCCTGGATTTCTTTTTTATCTACATGTATTACCATGCTCGCTATTTTACATTGTATTTTCTCATTAGGTCACATTTGGGCCTTATGTGCATCAAGGCTCTGAAGTGATTAACACACTCACAAATCCAGTTAAATAAACAAGAACTGTCAAGCGAACAAGTTGAATTAGGCACACATCTAGCACTGTCTCCACTCTTTGATTTCTGGTCCTCAAACATTTCTAAATCTTATCAGTACTTCCTTAGCAGCCATCACTTTTCTTTCAACCTTTATTTCCAAAAGTATGGTGCCAGTCTTCACGAATGCTCTCCTGGATTATTGTGACAGTCTCTAATTTAGTATTATTCAAAATGTGATGAAGATCGCCTCCATCAGCCTCCCACTGGGTCTTGTGAAGGTGAAGATTATGGGCTTTCTGCATGCTTCCTGAATCCATCTCTGGAGGAAGACCTGGGGATTTGCCCTTTTCACAAGCTCCCTGAGAGAATTCTTGAGCACATTAAAATTAAGCACCAATGTTTTGACTACTTTCTTCCTTTCTTGTCTCTCCCTATTTTCAGGAAACTGTACACATTTCCATCAGCTTAGTCATTTCGGCAGGCTATCCTTGTCCTAGCCCCGCTCCTCAGAAAACCTTCAATGATTCCCCATTATCTTTCAGAATGAAGTCCAACTGTTTTGACAATCATACCATCAGCATTTCTTTGGGGTGTTGACAGAACATGGCCCAGAATCATTTGTTCAAATTTACCCATCTTGCAAAGGTGACAAACTCATTCCTACTTTTATGCACACAACCCTATATCTGAATGTTCATTAATCTACACCCAGCTGAGAACACACTCTACTCACTTGATTCTAAACACAAAGCAAGGTCAAGTTTTTCCATGTTGCCTTGTGCAATCTTTCCTTCTTATAAGTTTGTATCACTTCCTGTTCATACTATTTATATGGTATTTTATCATGTACCACTTGTGCTGCCTCTTGAACTATCATTTAATTTTTTGTATGAGTCTGAACATCTCATTTTTGTTATTTTGATTGCTAAGTTCCTGAGGGAAAGAACATTGTGCATCCAATTCTGCTTCTAGCACACCTGTGCACACTGAGTATTTCTGAAATGAGTAAATGAACAAAAGCTTTAACCAATTCTCCATTGTTTTAATCAAACATTTGGTCAATATGGTTGTTTTTGAGTTGCACATATTCTGCTTCAACAGATTCCCATACTTATGAATTTAAATCTCACATTTTCATATGCCCAATAACTATAAGTACATTCATGAGCACCAGCTGTTCCCATATGAGAGAAAACATCAGTAACAAGAGGATCAGCTACTCTGGTCTTGGATTTGGATTCAGTCTTGTTTGCTGATTTAACTGGAAGAGGAGCTTGGAGTTCAGAGCACCACTCTGCTCATAGGTTATGTACTCATGTCATCACAAAATGCCAAATTCACTGGTCACTGCTCTCAATACCCTTAAAAAGATGCTAGCATAAAACCAATCTGAGTTTAATGAATCCCAGTTGAGTTGTGTGAATCCTAGTTGGATTTTCAAGTAAGCACTTTTATCCATGATACATACAACCTCACAAATGAAAGGATTTCATGTACACAGCGTCAAAAGTTACAATGCCGTAGAACATCTGGGGAGGACTAAGGTCCATACCACAGTTTTCCAGGGATTTGACAGTGAATTAAATGAGGGATTAGCACTTGAAGTGTATTCATTTAAATGCTGGCTTATTTGCCTACCCAAATCTAGTGTCCACAACAATAAACAATTTGAAACAGTTATAGCTATCATGATAAGAATACTTTAGACATAAACTACACATTTTAAGTCTGAATGGACTTCTGATCTATAATCCTATTATGCATCAGTTAATTGTTGATTTTATTATTAATCAGATTATAGTAAATCAATTATGATTATAACTTATTATATGATGAATTTGTAGATATCGGAAATAATGTACAATGAATTAGTTTCTATGGTCAAAATTTACACTTAATTTGTATTTGAATGGTAAATTCATTTTGCATCAATTTAAATGATCTAAAGCTTTGTAAAACTGATATTAGTATTTAAATTTTCAGAGTGGTCATTTTTTAAGCAATAAAGCACAAAGTGTAATACAAAGTTACAAAATTACAAAATTCAAACTCAACTCTATCCTATGCTCACAAGACCAGGAATATTGCATCATATCTGTGAGTTTTATTTTCCTAAGACATACAAAAAGTAAGAAAAATTTCTATGTCAAAGAATTCATCTAAGAGCATACAAATGAAACAAACATTGAATGTGCCATTTAGTCGCTTGTTATCTGCTCAATGAGAGAAGAACCAGGTATATAATTGATACTCAAAAATAATTTGTTGAGTGAATATCATTAGCCCAGTTTTCTGATCCAAAAAATGGCAAAGTTGCTTTTTTCTTTATTTGAATGTAACATCTAAAAGCTTGAGGAAGGCACTTCCTGGAAAATATTCTCATGGCTTTGTGCTCAGATAGGGCCAAGACAAGAGTGTATTTGCTGATGGGATATGCTTACTACCAATAAATCATAAGTTATCATGATTGATATGTTTGTTACGTAGTAGTCTGACAATATCAAAAACATTGGGGCATGCTCTCCTGCTGAACCAGAAAGACCAGTTAATTCTGTGCTTAGTCAGTGACCCCTGTGGCCTGAAGAGCAGTCTAGGATTGTTGAGTTCTAGGATTTTAGGCCTCTTGTGGTTTTTAATCATTAAAACTAACATGGAAAGCTACAGGAATTGCATTGTTCATATAATGAGCAAGTAATTATGGAGCACCCAACTGTCAGAAAGTGTTGTAGTTACTGGGGATATAACCAAAGCCGTCAAAGCTGCTAGAACAAGCACTCCAGAAAGAAGGTAATGAAGGGTGTTACAACAAGAATTGAAATAATGGATGTGTTACCAGGGGACCTAAGGTTGCTTTAGACTGAGTTGCCAAGGAAGACTTCCCTGAGCAAGTGACCTCTAAAATGAAAACTGAATGACATGGAGGAATGAGGAGTATAAACATGAGAGGAGATATCATCTGGGGAACTAGTCTTTTAATACAGCAATTGTGAGCACTCCCTGGCCACTTTGAATGATCAGAAAGGCACTACAGGTCGGAGGAAATCAAGCCAACCAACATGCAAGGGAACAGGGATTCCATTTTTTTTCCCCCTCATTGTTCTATGGAAAGTATTGGACAAGATGATTGCCAGCAGCTGTTTTCTAAAAACAAACAAAAACTCTATGATCAAGGTGGTTCCATGAATCCCCATTTAATTCATTATGAAACAGTGAATATTTTGAATGCTTGGCTAGAAATTTCTCAAAGCTTGGGGAGCTGCACTTCTGCCCTCAGGGCTGCAGATGCAGTTGTTGTTATAATAATCTGAGGTTAGAAAAGCTGAAAGTAACACATCTCCATGTGTGGGAGAGAGTCAAAGTTGTTTGAGCAATGCATGAATAGTGCTTCCTTTGGAGAGAGAGAAGAGAGTGTACACAAAATGTAACGCATAAGAAATAGGCCTTTTTATCATTTAGTTCAGACATTTAAATAAGAACTTTTGCTGAAACAATCAGGTTATTTCATTTCCCATGACATTAAAGATTCTAAACTGTGAAAGTACCTAAGAGAAATGTAGTGCTTTTGTATTTATTTAGCTTGGGCATATATACAAGTTTCCCCTATAGAAATTTTTAATTAGAATAACTTCCTGACTTCCACCTGAATAAATCAGCTGTAAAAATAATGCTTTACATAGGCTCTAAATTTTTAACATTTAAAAAGGAAAGCAAAATTTAGTAAAACTAACATGAAATGCCAATGCTAGATTCAATAACGAAAACAGTCTTAAGCAATAGTCTTAGCAATTGCAGGATAGTTTAGTCTGAAAGTATAGCTTTTGAGAGAAATGGTTTTTCGTCTTCTATATCCCAATTTTAAAATAATATAACAATAAAAACTATCAAATGCTACATCCTATTTCATATTTCTAAATATTATTTTAGTCTGGACTACCTTGGATATGCATTTTTTGCAGAAATTGTGGATTAAAATTATATATTAACAACCACTTGTGTAAATCAGTTTTAACAATATTTGATTTAATATAAGCACTAATTTACTTAATAATTATGGACAACTGTTACATGTTCTAAGCACAGGTCTGGTGGCATAAATATAGTAACATCTATGTCATCCTTGAAATAGAGAATAGACCAAAAAATAAGTTCCGTCCGGATACATTTTGTGGATAAAAATAAATGCTGGGGAATAAGGAGGGTGAATGAGAGAAGTGTGCGTTTTTACAAGATTTGGTCTGAAAGTCTTCTCTAATGAAGTGACATTTGAGCAAGGACCTGAGCAAAACCATGGGCAAGCATTAGCAGTGGACAGGAATGTTACAATTACATCCCTGAGGAAGGCAGGCCAGCAGGGAGGCCTGTGTGCTTGGAGTGAGTTAAGCACATGGACATTCATGGGTGGTACGTCTGGAAGGTAGGTGTGGGGGCAGATTGGAAACAGATTTCGACTTTGTCTCAGAATGAGATGGAAAATGAGATGGCAGTGTTTGGCAGAAGAGGAATGGCATGGTCTGAATTATTTCTGATGATTATCATGTTCTATCTGCCTTGTTAAAAAAAAAAACTATAGAGAGGCAGGTGTGGGGATAGAAAAAAAGATGGGCAAGGGGAAATAAATAAGTATTTTTTTAATCTTGCCAGTGGGAATGAGGGTGCTCTTCTGGGGACTTTGCAACAAGGGAAACACAATTGGGAATTGTAAACCCAGAGTTTGCTTGAGGACAATTTGAGATCTCTACCATACTTTCAAGTATAAGGATATAGTGCTTGCCTACCTTGGTTGAGATATGTACATTTTTCCATAGAAATTCTAAGCCTGAAAAGATACACTGAGTTCTACTTGTGGTTGGGACCAGAGAAGTAATTATCAGTCAACAGATGACCAGGGAAGTTGGACTGCACATACTGAAAAGCAAAGACTGAGCTAATTATAAGAGACCAAGAATACACTTTGAAAAAGGGAAAATTTTGTGCAATCACACATAAAGTCATTTTACAACTTGCTATGATTACTAATCTTAGCTGGTTGTTTAGAAGGGCTTGACAACTTGTAAAGTGTATATTTTGGAAGACACTGGGACTATGTTGTGATAACTGCTGGCCTCAGCCCATCTGGGGAAGGAAAATGCTTTGCCTTAAGTATCGGGATAGATTGCCTGGGGAAAGAAGACCAAAATTCTGTTATTATTTCCAGGTTGCAATGTATACAGCAGGCATCGTCCTTCAACTCCCCAGGGTATTGTGAACTGAGTATCCAGCTATTCATCCATTCCACCTTAGTAGGGACTATGGTATCCTATTCTGTTAGGATTATATTGATTTCTGCCCTTATACTTGTGGGTTTTAATCTTAATAAAAATAGGAATAAATGAGAGTTTTTTCTGAACAAAATCATTTGTTTTCAACACTTACTTCTTGGTGACAAGAAATATCTGGGATATTATCACTCCAGAATAAGAAATTGGAGACTCATTCTACATATTCACTCAAACATTATATCAATATAAACACAAAACATGTTTTTCTTGACTTATTCTGTGTAAGTAACTTTCTCCATACCTTTTTTTTTTTTTCAATACTATATGCACCACAACCCTCTGTGGCCAGGTTTGCCCCCAGCCCTTTTGTGTGTGTGTGTGTTTGTTTGACCTCCCTTCCTCACAGGATGTCAGCCTAAGCAAATGTGCTTAGCCACAAATTACAATACAGGAGATTCTTTTCCCTTGAACTTTCATATCTGGAGAAGAAAATGAGAAAAAGATGAAGCTTCCCCCATTCTTGGTTTATACACAAAGAAATAAGGTCAATTTAAATTAACATATGCAACAAACTCACACGTGAGCCAAGAAATACTGACTGGTAGTTCCCACCACAAGAAAAGAGAAGCAGGCACCACAGGAGCCCATTGTGTCAGCATTCTGTACGGGTGCTGGCTTAACACACAGCTGTGTGCCAAGGGAAAGCAGAGGAGGATGGCCCAAGGGCTTAGGCCCCTGTCAGCCACATGGGAAGCCTGGAGGCAGTTCTGACCTGACCCAGGCCAGGTCATTGAGACCATGTCAGGAGAGCACAAGTGGTTGAAAGATTCTCCCTCTACCCTCCCACTCCTTCTCTGCTTCCTGCTTCCTCTGGCCCCTGCCTCTCCGTTTTCTTCTCCTTCTCTCTCTTTCAAATAAATAAATAATAAATATTTTACATCAGAAAAGAGAATAGAAGTAGGTTACATAAAACTGAATTGCAACAATGAACTACTTTGTGGCACTTTTACCAGCAGTTTTCTGAACATGAACTATTTTGTTCATGTAACTAATAACTAAGCTCATATAAACATAAAGGAAGCAAGCAAAACACGGCGGCTTCCGGTGAACCCTAAGACATATAGTAATTTTGTTCAAAATATGTGGCAGTGTCATATATCATCGAGTAAACTGGAGGAAATGAGAGCTTTCCCAGTGTGAAATCAATCTGACCAGAAAATTCAATATAAATATGATTCAGGTTTAAAAACTGTATACAGAGCCATTTAACAACATTGCTGTTTCCTTGTGAACTGTTAACATTAATAGGTTTAAGACAAGCTTTTAAAAGATGTCTCTAGATACTAACAACATTTAGTTAATGTCTTTAACAATCATTATATAGGCAGCAGCGCTGTGGTGCAATGCATTAAACTGCCACCTGTAATGCCAACATCACACATGAGTGTTGCTTCATGTCATAGCTTCTGATCCATCCCTTTGCCAATGCACCTGGGAAAGCTGTCAACGATGACCCAAGTATCTGGACTCCTGTCATCCACATAGAATGCCAAGATAGATTTCTAGGCTCTTGGTTCTGTCCTGGCCGAATCCTGCCTGTTGCAGCCATTTGGGGAGTGAAGCAGTAGATAGACTCTCTCTCTCTCTCTCTCTCTCTTTCTCTCTCTCTCTCTCTCTGTATTTCTTTCTCTAACTCTCCCTTTCAAATATACCTTTAAGAAAGAAAATGAGCCACTATGTAACTAGCAAATAATATTTTGTGGGAAGCGTGAATTTGGACTGATCACTTACAATAGGCTCAACAAACAAAGCCATTTGGGGTTCACAGTAACAACTTTGGTTGCAGAAGACGCTGTAACCAGTTAACTGCTTAGGCTTCAAATCGTTAACTGGTTACCTCATTAAACTTTAAGTGACTGACTACTTGATTGATGAGGCTATGGTAAGTCTAAATCTGTTCTTTTCTATGACTTTTATTTATTTTGCCTTACAATGCCATCTGTGTTGTTGATTGGAGCTCTCAGAACTTGCTGTGGCTCTGGGAGCTACCGAAATTACAGGTTACTTTTATTCTGATGTTCTTTGCTCAAATATATGCCACTAAATCTAACAGTTCTGAGGCATCCTCTTTTTAACAGCATTTTCTGCAAACCTGTGAGACTAAACAGATTGCATCTCTAAAAGGCTGTGTTTAAACCACATGCTGTTGAACAGAATGGGTGAAGGTCAAAAGGAACCATATACAGAATGTCTTCCCTACTGACACCTATGACAAGCAAGCTCACTGCGGTAAGGACAGTAATAGAGAGGAAAGGTGCAGGCTTCTTTCTAATATGTGTCAAACAGCCTCACTCTCACTCACATTTCCAATCTGAATTCTAACCATCACTGCCTGACTCATGGCTTACCTGATCTCAGTAGACAACAGACTGGGGAGTTTCTATGGATTAACAGAAAGCTTTTGCAACGTCAAGAAAAAACAACTTTAAAGGGCACGATCTCCTTATAACAGGTCATTAATCATCTTCACTGGGAACAGAAGGGACTTTCATGACTTGAGAGGCTGTAAAGAGGCTCTGAATTGTGATATGGAAACCCTGTGTTCCAACCACAATTCTTGAATCCCTGAATTGGTGATCCAATATGTATCAATTAAACTCTCTTTTAATAGTCACATTCTTTCTTTTAAAAAAATATTTATTATTTGAAAGGCAGATTTACAGGGAAAAGGAGAGAAAGAGAGAAAGAAGTGTTCCATCCATGGTTCACTCCCAAAGTGGCCTCAATGGCAGGAGCTGAGCTGACGCAAAGTCAGGAGCCAGGAACTGCTGGGTCTCCCACGTGGGTGGGGAGAACCAAGGACTCGAGCCATCTTCCACTGCTCTCTCAGTCCATAAGCAGTGAGGTGGGTTGAAAGTGGAGCATCTAGGACTAGAACTGATATCCATACAGGATTGCCAATACAGCAGGTAGAGGATTATCCTGTTGAACTGCCACTCCAGGCCTACTTTCACTATTTTTTATGAATTGTCTCCTAATCTAGCTCTGAATATTGAGAGCATTGAATAAGATGTGTTTCCTGATCGTACTTCTGTGTTAAATGTATAAAGTGCAGTTGTTGTTTGTTTCAATACTCACTGAACAGATTGTTAGAGTGATATTGGAAGACTAAAGCACATTATTTTGATGTAACTTATTCAGTCTATTTATATCCATTTAATGTAACTTAATCTTCCTGTCAATATGTTGTAGATTCTGTTTTTAAAAAATTATAACCCATTGGCCCAACACGATAGCGTAGTGTTTTAAGTCCTCACCTTGCACACCCAGGATCCCATATGGGCTCTGGTTCTAATCTTGGCAGCCCTGCTTTCCATCCAGCTCTCTGCCTGTGGCCTGGGAAAGCAGTGGAGGATGGCCCAAAGCTTTGGGACGCTGCGCCTGCTTAGGAGAACTGGAAGAAGCTCCTGCCTTCAGATTGGCTCAGGTCTAGCCATTGTGGCTGCTTGGCGAATGAACCATCGGACGGAAGATCTTCCTCTCTGTCTCTCCTCCTCTCTGTATATCTGTCTTTCCAATAAAAAATAATTAAAAAATTATAACCTTTATTAAAGCCATATGAAATATGGGACTGCCATTGTAGCACAGCAGGATAATCCTGCATTTGTGGCACCAGCATCCCATATGGTGTTCATGTCCCAGTTGCTCCACTTCTGATCCAGTTCTCTGTCAAAGGCCTGGGAAGGTATTAGAGTATGGTACACAACCTTCAGCTCTTGCATCAAGGTGGGAGATGCAGAAGAAGTGGTTAGCTCCCAGCCTCAGATCATCCCAACTCTGGCTAGAGTGACCATTTGAGGAGTGAACCAGTGGATGGAAAATCTCTTTGCTTTTCCCCTCTCTCTGTAGTTCTGATTTTCAAGTAAAATAAACAGATCATTAAAAATTGCATATGAAATGTAATGTTATATGGTTTCATCTCTTATAAGCAGTTACAAACATCTAATCTAATTTAAATAAGCTTAAAGTGACAAAACTGTATAGCCAATGACATAAATGTAATTCATTGCTAAAATGCTAATCCGGTGAAGTATGTTTTTGTGATATGGGTAATCATTTGATAGACATCAAGGTGGCCGCATGACCTTCCCTCCTGGTATCAACAGCATTATGTAATTCTTTCTTCTTGGATGTGAACACAAGCTTTAACTTATCTCTTACATGTAGCAAAAGTGATGGCTGATCATTCCATGTTTATACTATTGCATATAAAACCCAACCATACTAGCAAATCCCCTCTCTTTCTCTATTGCTGGCTTTAAAGTAGGTGCCATATAAGAAAGATCCTGTTGAAAAGACAATACAGCAACGGTCTGAAGATGACTGCTTCAATTTGATGAAATTTCAAACAGCTGCCAAGAAGCCAGATGTTCAGCCTCAAAGTGCAAGGAACTGATTTCCTCCATTTACCTAAGGAAGCTAAGGTGAATTGATCACTGGTTGCTCCTCTGATGGAAACCAGTTGTTGGCTGATACTCTGATTACAGCCTTGCAGAAAATCATCTTAATTGTGGCTACATTCCTGCCCCACCGATGCTGTGAGGACAGAGTGCTTTCAGCCACTAAATATTAGAATATTTGCAATATGGAGGAAGTGAAATTGTTTTGACAGGAATGTTATGGACATATGGAAAAGCACACACATGAAGACACAGAGATGCATTAAGCAAACTGGAATCTTAGAGAACAGTTCAATTTTGTAAAATCTACAATATACTTCCTGAAAACTGAATTCAAATAATACAAAAAACCCATTTGTCTTTAATTGGTTCTACTTGGAGACATTCAGCAGCTGCTTCCTAGGCTGGCAGGTAACAGCTAGTCTCCTTGGAACAGCCAGCTGCTGACGCCAAGCTCTGCAAGTCTGGCCTTATGATCTGATTAGAGTACAGCTGGAGAAACAGGCCTGGGCCTGGAGCAGACTATATTTTTCAGTTTTTGCCTTCTCTTCTCCAACCCTATTCATTCCTAGGGATCAATTAAAATCCATACCATATAATCCGCATAGACATTCTGGGCGGGGGGGGGGGGCTCATTATTTCATTCAATGTGCCAAGCCCTGATTATCACACGAAATGGATTAACTCCAGCTACCCTTTACTCACAAATGCCCTTCCTCATCTATTGAACTATCAGTAGTTCTTGAATGCCGAGTTAGATGCTCAGCCTCTGCAGACATACCTGACATAGGTGCTTTCCATCTTTCCTTGAACAGCACTGTGTGTGAACCGTGGGAACTGGCAATCACGCATGTGCTGCTTGACTCCTTCTCAAGGGAGACACTGCCTACTTGCCCCCATGCTCTTGGCTCAGCATATGCCATACAGTAGATATATTTAATGAACATGTGAGAGCTTTTAATTCCCCAAAAGCTTTTACATGCATATGCACACTCATTTCAAATTCCCAAATATGTGGGTAATAATCTGGTGAAGATTAATGAGTAAATGTGAAATGAGTTCAACTGATGGAAAAGTGATAGAGGAGATTTTCTGTAACCAATAGTGCACTGTTACCAAATGAAATGTGTTCCATATCAATTGATTTTACACACTCAGTAAAGTTTCATCAGTGTTCTCTGACAAGAAAATATGCAGCTAAAGACCACAAAACAGATTATATTAAACGTTTAAATATTAAAACATGTACTCATATTATAAATAAAATGCAGACAAACCCCTAGTGTGCAAGCAATAAAAATTAGGTTGAGGCATGGAAGAGGCTTATGAAAAAGTCTATATCTCTTGTCTTGTTTTTCATCTACATATAACTTGGCCTCAGATTTAATATCCTAGGTATCAGATGAAAATCTGTGAATGCCATTATATAGACAAAATTAACACCAAAACAGCAGATGAGCTAACTATTATTGATTTGCTAGTCCTATATATGCTATTTCCAGTATACTTTGGAGCAAATTAACCCTGCTTTTAATTTCAAGTGCTATTCTAGTCC
Organism: Ochotona curzoniae; assembly: GCF_017591425.1. Taxonomy (NCBI): domain Eukaryota; kingdom Metazoa; phylum Chordata; class Mammalia; order Lagomorpha; family Ochotonidae; genus Ochotona; species Ochotona curzoniae. Next base: position 28,860,170 of record NW_024465582.1, read on the forward strand.
TGCACACTATTCTGTCATTCCATGGAATTTCTGAAGTATGAGGTACAAAACAGTATGAGGTCAAAAACAGATAAAATATCAAACTCCGGTATAACAGACTAATAAAAATGACACACATTCTTTTCTGTTTGCTGATTCTACAAACGTATCTGTTGAATAGATACTTATTGAATGGAAAGAAAATATTGAAAGGAAATAGAGGAGGACGGAAGGAAGGGGTGAAGAATAAGGAATAGGTGGCTAAATTAAGGATCATCATCTGGAAGAAGGAGAATTTTAGAGATACAAATTATATATTTCATGAAAATTGACAGACAAATGCAGTAGAGATGCTTACTGTTATCCTGAAAGGAAGAACCAGGATTAACTAATGTGCATTAGCAAGAGGCATACGGACTGAATACAAAGTAAGACTAAATAACAAGCAGTGTGTGTGTTTGAATCAGACTGCATTTTAAAGTCGTGAACCACTGGAAACGCAGAGATGTGCCCTGCAGTATGGGAGCAGCAGAGGGTGACTAGACTTCAGGGAGACAACATCAAAAACTATGGACTCTGTTTTCAGAAAGAATACTGCCCAGTTAGACAGCATGCAACTTGCAAAAAAAAATGACAAAGGACCATTCAATGATGCAGTTAAAGTGTTGGGAACATGGGAAAAGGGAAAAGAGACTTCAGTTTACACAGTAGTGGTTCTTAGGACATGAACTTCAGGAATGCGTCTTGCTTATTCAATTACACTACTATGTTTGAGAGTAACTGAGCAATAATTTCTCCTACTTAAACTGATTCTCTCCAGGTTTTTCCCCTTGTCTAAAACACTTATCTTATCTCAGTTTCTAAATTCCTCCGTATTTTCTTCCTTGGAATTCTCTTAAGGTATCACTTAAGACCGAGATCAATTGTTCCCTCAAATGCAAAACCTGAATCTTCTTTAATGTTCCTTCTTGCTCCTTCCAAGCTGGAAGAGAAAATGGATTCATAAGCATATAATATGAATCCTACTTTCTTACACTGGGGACTAAGTACATATTGCAGCTCAGTCTGAAAATACCCTTGTGGTTCTATTTGCATAAACCAAAGGAAGAATACATAAATTCTCAAAGTTAAAAAGGCACATGTGAATGAGAGGATCCATAAAGTCAACCGCTTATATTTATGAGTTTGAAATCTTGGAGTCTGGTATTTTTGTTTCCTTCGCAGACAACTTGCCTTGATTTGATTGAACAGTGCTTCCTGAAGTCAGGTGCAGGTGTTAATTAGTCGGAAGGCACACAAATTTAGAGAGGAAGGTAAACGGAGAACATATGGAAACAGTCATAAAACCAAAACAGAAGTTGTTTTGATGATATGCATGGCTTATAAAGTTTCAAAACAAGAATGCAAGCTGGAGGATGGAAATATTCTGCACTGCTCCTACAGAAATAAGGCCGCCAACATGACACGTCTTACTAACGAATGCAATTGTCTTATTTTCTGCCTGTTCATGAAGTTTACAGTTCATAAATGACACTTCCATAAGCTGACTTGATTAAGGATTTTCATTCTAGATGATGTCTTTTGTTGTATTTCATTTTGGTTACATGGTTGGGATAAAAGTAAATTTTCATGCTGGATAGCACTCAGTGGATTTGAATCAGGTGACAAAGTCGTTGAGCTGTGTGGTGTGTGTGCTGTGAAGTGTGATCACAAAGTGAGCATGAATGTGGACAGAACTAAAGGTGCAGGCCTCAGGGGATATGTTATGTTTATGTTTTTATAAACGTAACTATTTTCATAAAGTTTTTACAAAGATGCATGTAAAACTCTCCTCCAAAGACAGTTTGGAAACATAGGATCTGATGGAGGAGTTTCACAGGTTTTGAACTGTTACACAGTGGGAAGATAATAAAAGTCAAAGATAATTGGCGTGGGCTATTGGTTACCTCTTCCAGACCCTGAAATTTCTACATTGTCCTGCAAAACTGAACTAGAACAAATGTGGCCTTGATATTGGGCCACTAATCTGTCTTACTCCTTGGAATACTCGTTGTCTCTTCTCTATGTTTCTCTTTCCCTTTAAATTCTTTTATAATTTTGACGCTACTTTCAGTGGTCTATCATTACATTTTCAAACATTTTTGGCAACTACAATCCCTAAACTGTAGCAGAGTAAATTTCATTAATTTAATGAGCCTTAATATTTTAGCTGTGCTAAAAGGGATTAAATGAGGGTCGTAAAAAGATATGTCTAAATATTTTAATTATAAGTCTAATTTTTACTTGTTACAATCTATAATGCAATAATTTTCATGTTCTCACTTGAAAGTTAATCTCTATTATCTTATTATGTCTAACTTATTACAGGCCAGAAAAGCAAAAATTATAGACATGTAGATATTTTACTACACCTTCCCCTGTCCTCAGATTAGTTATAATATTAGTCTTAGCAATTCCTGAGAAACCTTGATAACAGACCTTTTTATTTAAATAGATATCCATTTAGTCCTATATTCTTTAGCATCTCAAAAACATACCATCTTAACAGAAGTTCTGCTTTAATTCAACTTTAGAAAATTGTATTCAAAATAGAATTTTTGACTTACTGTTTTAATGGTGCTATAACTATAATCATGTCTAAGATTGGTTTTTTTCCCCACCCCAAAGAATCTATAATTTGTACATTATGATTTCTTTAAACATTTTTTTCTTCCTCCAATAAGTTACATCTCTGAAAACGTAAAAAGGATGAGGCAACCGCAGGGCACTTGGTTAATAATGCAGAAATGCATTCATCTGTGAAGTGCTTCCTGTACATATTTAGTTACATCATTTTGGAGAAGCTTTTTTCTAATACAGCATCTTGATGGATTATCAGTATACTCAACTCTAGGCTGAACAATCATACAAGCCAGGTTCTCCTTCCAGAAAAGTCCATGAAAGGATCGCATGTGTCTTCTATGGAGAAATGTGCTCTTCAAAGTCAATGAAAAAGAACATTTTGGCTGTCTTTATTTAGAAATCTAAAATTACATTTGAGTAATGCAACCAATAAGTGCTTCAAATGGACATGAACTCAATGCCTGGAACTTCACTGGCCAGAGAATAGTCATTTCTATTCCAAGAACCTGGAATTGATCATTTGCCCCCCCCCCCAAAAGGCATATCCACCTACAACCCATGAATGGGAATGCATTTGGAAAAAAGATCTTTATAAACATGGTCAGGTTAAGGAACTCAAGATGAGATTGTCCTGGAGTAAAGTGGATCTTAAATTCATTGACAAGTATATGTATAAATGGAGAAAAGAAACATAATGTGGCAAAGTCCACATGCTGCTAGCAGCAGATATTTGGGCTTTGCAGTCAGAAGCCAAGAGCATTTGGTAATAGAAGCTAGGAGAAAGGCAAAGAATGCAATCCTCCTTGTAGCTTCCAGAAGGGAAATCTGCCAACACCTTGATTTTAAGCTTCCCACATACAGAACTGTGCATTTCTGTTGTCTTAAGACTCCAAGAATGTGATCTGTTATGCTGTACTGGGGAAACCAATAAAGAACTAATCCTATCCTGGGGTCTTATTCCTTTCAGTGGTGCTCAAAGAAGGTAGATAACCAGGTAGAGCAGGTGTTCTGTTGATCAGAGAGAGCACCACTGTCTCTACTATAATGACCTTTCCACTAACAATAGATTGTAGAAATGCTTTTATTTATATATGCACTAGAACATAGAGGAGGGAAAGGAGATCTATCCCAAATTGGGACGATCTGGAAAGAACGTAGGTACCAAGCCTTAATTCTAAAACTGACTCTCAAAACCAGTGAGGGAGTGCCTACATAGAGGAAAAAGCATTTTAACCTGAGAGATTAGGCAGTGAAATGAAGAAGTCTGCAGAAAGTACTTCTTCCAAGGGTTCTGTGCAATTCCAACAGGAATTGCTCTAATATATTGTCTTGAAATGGTAGAACCTCTCTGTTTGAGGCAGCAAAAGGCTCCTGGAGGGCTGTTCAAAGGCTATGGAACTCAGATGTGTGGCGGTAGGAATCTTGTCTCATGAACAATTGCTCTTAAACGGAATTCAAAGAATTTGGAATTGGAACATCTTGTACTGCACAGATAATGCCTCATATTTAAGTGATTTTCCTTGGATACAAAGTCCTGACCCTGTTCAGATTAACTCAGTCATTTTGATTGCTAACACTAAGGCAGAAAACATTACAATTTGAGAAGATGCTTCTACAATTACTGATGTGTCTCTAAACTAATGTGTCATTTACTCTTAATGCTAAAAGCTAAAGTCACGATTTCCAATCTCTTCCTTTATGGTAGAACTCTGTGGAACTGTCCCCGGAGTAAACATGATGATATTAAAAAAAAAAGGGGAAAGTGCAAAAGTAAATAACTGCTAGACACCTGGAATAAAATATCATGCCCAGCTCAAAGTTGGATGAGACTGGTTAGAGCAACCATTTTGCATTCAATATACATTTTAAGCTAGTCAGAACTCCAGTTACATGTTTTTACAGAAAGTGTGTGGGTCTGAGTGAGGCAGCTACTATTATAATCATTTGACAACTCAGGAAGCTGAGCTTTTAAGGAAAAGAACGTGTTCGTTCTTCCCTAAGCATACATTATGGATTAAGAATATATATTAATTTTCTATATTATAATTAGTAAAATGTTTGGAGCTCTCCTAAATTGATTTGTCTTGACAAAAACATGTTTTTAAGATGGACACAAAAATGAGACATACAATTAGTGGATGCTAACTTTTCCTATCTGGTTGTGCCATGGTTAGGAAAATCAGTTTACTCACAGCTGGTTGATCCAGGACAACCTCAGGACTACAGAATTCTTTTGACACTCAGAAATACAAATAGTCTAAGTGAAATGCTTAACAATCTATTTTGCAATTAAGGATGAGATTCTTACACATATAATCTGTATAGGAAATGCTAATATTGTAACACCAGAGGAAAAATACTATCACAGCATAAGAAGCTGAACTCTGAAATTCTAGGGGAGATTAGAACCCTGGTGGAAAAAAACAGGAGAGGAAACATCTGACAACACAGGACCCCTCCCTTCATTTTCCTTAGACAGACTTGATCGGAGAGTGCCTGTTAAATACTTAGAAAGTCTAATTCTATCATTGAATTTCCAGTCGATTTAGGCTTGTGTTATAATCAGCCTGTATTACCCTTGTAACTTCCAGTAAAATTTTGCTCTTGATAATAACCTGCTGTGAGTTGTGCTTGAATAATAATGGAGATGAGATGGAGTCCTGCAGAACCAGAGAGCAGCAGACATTTCATTAGACCCATAATATCAGAGCATAGTGTACAATGCCATCCAAACGCACAGATGGACTACAACAGTTCAGAGGATACCACAAAGATGAACCATTCCATATAGGCCTTGGGAAACAGGCAGCCTTTGATGAAGCAAATACTGAGGCAAGGGCTTTTGCATCAAGGTGAAAATGGCATGGATGCTGGGAATTTCAGTGCAAATTCTGCAAAGAAAGGTTTCAGACAAGTTTAGGTCAGTCATATTTAAGGAATAGAAGATGTGAGTAGAAAAGCTGGAGAAGAAGACATTAGAAAAAAGAATGTTTTCAAATGTCAAAAAGAGACTTTACTCCAGAGTAAATAGAGTCTGCAGGTTTTGAAAGGGGAGCCAGAGAACCCTGCAGTTACTGCAAGATGACATGAGGTCAAAGGGCAAGTCTGAGAACTTCTGTTTTTAGCATGTAAGCCTAGAAGGGCTGTCAGGTCATAAGTAGTACCCAATCCAATCAGAATGAAAGGCTGAAATGTAAAGTGCCTTCAAGATGAAAGGTATTGATCAGGGACTAGCTCCACAGGGCAGAACTGATGACAGAATCCGTGAAAGTGCATGGGTGTTCTGGAGGACAGAGAGAGGGATAACAAGACATCAAAGGACAGGACTCAAGCAGGACATAGAAGCTGGGCACTGAAAACTGAAGGCTGTGCAAGTCAGAAAACAAGGTGAGCTCTTCTGGAAGGGAGAGCTCATCTGATGGGTTCTGGATGGTAAACCGAAAAAAAAATTTTTCTTTGATGGAAAGGGGACAGGAAAATAAAACCTCTGTGAATGATTTAGGAACACACATACATGAAGAAGCAAAATGAATCACTGCAGTGTAAAATTTGTGTAAAACCTGTCTTGCCAAGTTGGCTTCTAAGCTTTTCCCCATTTGTATTTTAAAAGTCTCTCTTTAAGAAAGCACTATTGTGGGGCCTAGTGGCTAAAGTCCTCACCTTAAACGCGCTGGGATCCCATATGGGCACCGGTTCTAATCCCGGCAGCTCCACTTCCCATCCAGCTCCCCGCCTGTGGCTTGGGAAAGCAGTCAAGGACGGCCCAATGCCTTGGGACCCTGCACCCATGTGGGAGACCTGGAAGAAGTTCCTGGTTTCCAGCTTCGGATCAGTGCAGCACTGGCTGTTGCGGTCACTTGGGGAGTGAATCATTGGATGGAAGATCTTCCTCTCTGTCTCTCCTCCTCTCTATATATCTGACTTTGTAATAAAAATAAATAAATCTTTTTTTAAAAAAAGCACTATTATGAATATAAAAATGGGCTACACAAATACCAAAAAAAAAATCTTCAGAGTCACTGTTATTAAAATTAACTATCTATGTATTTTTCAGAAAGTGAGGACCAGGAGTCCCTGTGCCAAGGAGCTTAGTGGAAATAAAAAACTCTGGGTCCCTCCCTAACCCTTCTGAATCACAACCTGAATTGGAAAGTGAATCTCAGGGCATTTGCTCATTAAAGCTTGGAAAAGCACTGCTGGGGAGAATACTATTTTATAGATAAGCTTAAGAAGATACAGGACTGCTGAAATGTTGAACAATACATTTATAGATTCCTGGCTTTGCATTGTGAGACAGTAACCAAGCTGTGAGACTAGATTTTACTTCCCCGGTCTGCCATTCAGTAGCTGTGCAAAAAAAAAAAAAAAATCTCACTCTGGAGCTTACAGTTTCATTGCAAAAGCTATAGTCACATCCAGTCCTATAATTCTGTTATTGTAAATAAAACATGTGTAAGGGATATGGCCTGTGTGCTCTTTACAACTTGTAATATGACACTGATATCACAACAGAGAAGAGAGAGGCCAAGGCTTAAAGTAAACAAAAGCAACAATGTGCAAAGCCTGTGTCTTGTAATGATAAAATTAAGGTAAGAATAGCTTGGGAAAGACATCTTTTTCAGAGTTACAAGTTTAAGGAGAATTTGCTATTACTTGCTCCTCCAAGTAGTTCAAGGCTTTCTGCAGAGAGCTGTTTTGTACTTAAATAATACAGAAGAACAGACCCTGAAAGCCTCTAATGACAGCAATAAATAACATATATGGAAGGCTTACTGTGTGCCAGACATATTTACATGCATGTCTCCTTTATTTCTCACAAAGATGCAAAGAGCTAGACGTCGCTACTATTATCCTCATTTAGAGATACAAGCCCTAGGGAAGTTACATGGTGGTGCCGAGCATTACACGGCCACTTGTGACACCAGAGTCCAATAAATGAATCCCATGCTCACTTTGGGAGCACATATACTAAAAATTGGAACAATAATGTGAATCCCACTTCAAGTCCCAGATGTTCCACTTCAGACCCAAGTTCCTGTTAAGGACACTGGAATGATGGTCCCATGCTTGTGCCCCTGTTGCCCATGTAGGAGGCCTAGATGGAACCCATGGCTCCTGGCTTTAGCTTCGCCCATCCTGGGTGTTTTGGCAAATTTGGGGAATCCATCAGGGGATGAAAGAACCTCTCTCTCTTCCTACCACCCTTCCTCACTTCTTTCTTCTTTCCCTCCATCTCCCTCATCCTCACTCACTACTTCCCTGTCTTATAAATGAATAAATAAATTTCTTTCAAAAAAGCTTATAGCTTACAAGAGGCAGGACTGAGAATCAACCCAGATAAGTCTTATAAGAAACACAAACTTTGGTTGGTTTCTTGCAGGGACTCACACTCAGGTTATAGACACAGCCTTCTCACTGTGTCCAAAAGGCCTTCTTATGACTCATGTAAGTAGAGACAGAAAAGTAACTCTCTCTCTTTCTTAAAGCATAAAGCCACTGATACCATTGGTTAAAGACTCCATTCATAACTCCATTTACCTTTAATTGGCTGTTAAAAGTGCTACCTCCAAACATAGTCATTCTGTGGTGAGGGGTGCAAGGATTCAACATGTGGGCTTTAGAGGGACAGAACTGGGTCTATACTAGTGAAATATCACCACTTGAGAATAATTAATTAAATTGCTTGAGATCTCATAGTGGTAGAGTATGGACTGTGAATTTGAATCGCAGCTGGCTGGCTCACGAGACCAGCTTTAACCACCATTCTAGGTTTTCTTTAAAGATCAATGAATACAGCGGCCTATTAAGTATCATTTTTTCATTAAAGATTTCTCTATAATCAATATTTCATTGTGACTTTTGTTACATAAAATATTTTTATTCCAGGCTAGTTCTTCCCAAATAAATATTTCTATTAACAGAACTAAAATAGAATGACTTTCTCCTTGAGAAAACCAATGTGAGTAACAAATGGAACACAGGGAAATTGATTAAATGGTATTAACTGAATACTATCAGTTTCTAGTGCTAGATTTATTGAAGGATAAGCTTTAATTGCATCCATGTTTTCATCTGTCTTATTATTTTACATGCATGCTTGGCTTTGTATCATTGCTAAAGGTCCCTTCTTTCACATAACTTCCTAAAGGTGCCAATTAGAGGTAGGATCAAAGACACTGGCACTCACTTTCAGGGTCCCTGGCTTTTACCACCATGGATGGACAGTGGGCTGAATAAAACAATTTCACTTCCTCAAGTCAGGTTCAGTTCTCTAGACTGCTATGTCAACCAACAGAGCCTTTGAGAGAAGCAGATAACTTGACACCTGACAAACGGGGAAAGCAAGTCAAGGTGAGTGATATAGCTAAAGCTGTAAACTGAACTCTTTCCTCTGAAGACATTTTTTAATTATTATTATAAAAAATATGTCAAAAAGGAGCAAGGATATGCTAATGGTCACATCTGTCACTCTAATATCTTCTGTCCCTTGTCAGACAATCTCCATTTCAGCAAAGATGCTCATACCTCCCAGTGTCTGGGCCTATATCCACCTACACAGTTGTGATTAAGTGTCTGTAGTTGCTTCTAACTGGCAATGTGTCTCCATCTAGGCTGTCCAGTGCCCAAAATCAATTACTATGTCCTCTTGAATTTTTCTGTCTTCCATTCAAATTTAATTTAGATTTGAATTACACACTGGTCTCCATTAATACGCCAAGGGAGAGAATTTTAATGGGAACCTCCTTCCTTTACCTTTTCTCTTTCCTTCCCTGCGATGAAATCATATTTCCCTACCTCCTTACTGATGGGCAAGGCCATGAGATAAGTTCCAGCCAATAGACTGCATGAGAAGATGAGACATATTGCCTCATATTGGGACATTTAATTTTTTTTTTCATTTATGTGACTGTCAGAGATGCATAGAGTGAAGGAAGGACACACACGGGGAAGGAAGGAAAGAGAGAGAGAGACAGAGACATGGATAGGGTGAGAGGAAGAGAGTGCTCTTCCATCTGCTGGTTCACTTCCCAGATGGCCCACCAGCTAGGAGCCAGGCTCTTTATCCTAGTCTACCAGACAAGTGAAAGTAATCTAGGTGAGACATAGTGACTAGAATTAAAAGAGAATGCTGGTGGCAAAAATGGACATAGAGAGACTCCTATGAGAGTGATTAAGAAGGCCTTAGTTTTAAACATGGTGGGATGGATGGAAAGAAAGAAGGTGTTAAGTATTTTTATAAGATGTTTGGCTTTGAAACTAGATTTCCAAAACAGAGAACACTGGGGAAGAGTGGGAGTTGATACACTTCTCTAATGAATTGAATTTTGTATGAGCATATGGATGGCAATTTCAAAAAGACTGAATGATATGTATGCCTAGAGCTAAGAGGAAGGACTTGAATTGATGATACATTTTGGGCATGCTACATATATGGCAGGGGGATTGAAGCTAGGATAGAAAGATCAATTAGGGATAAAATAGATGGGCATGTGGCTCTCATAGTTAGAGGAGGCGACAGATTGCTGTATGTAATGGCTGCCAAGTCCATTATCTGGTTTCTCTCGGGTAGTTTCTGTTGCATGGTCTTTTTTCCCCCCTGTGCTAGAATGTGGGTTATGTTTTTCTGCTTCTTGTCATGCTTTATATTCTTTTGTTGGACATTGGATATTATAGATAATATATGGGATCAGCACCATGGTGTGGCAAGCTAAACATCCGCTTTAACTGCCAGCATTCTATATGGGCACCAGTTTGAGTTCCAGTTGCTCTAATTCTGGTGCAGCTTCCTGCTCAAGACCTGGGCAAAACAGTGGAGGATAACCCGAGTCCCTGGACCCCTGAACACACGTGTGAGACTTGAAGGAAGCTACTGGTCCCTGGCTTTGGACAGGCTCTAGTCATTGTATGTATTTGGAGAGTGAAAAAATGGATGGAAAAATCAATCTCTCTCTCTCTTTCCCCCACTTCCCCTCCCTCTCTAACTCGATCTTTCAAATAAAAATTTTTTAAAATATTAAAAAATAAGTCATTGTCCAAAAAAGAAACAAAACAAGAAACAGTCCTAGTCCCTCAGCTAATATACAATTGCTTTTTGTTTGTTTTAAATAGATAATATATTGTGACAACTCTGTGTATTTCTACCACATCACAGCTTGGGCAAGGATAACAATTGCCTAATATTCCTAGTAAGCTGTGCTTAAAGGAGGCTCCCCATTTGGTAATGGAGCGGAAGCAGGAAATCCCCGCCTCCCAGCTACACTCACCAATGCTGAATGTAAGCACCAGGTAACTTAAGCTTCTGATCAGAAACTCTGAAGTCCTGGTGTTTTGAAGAAGCAAGTGCTGCAGCTGGGACCTTAGGGACAAGAGAACCCCGTTCCTACCTGCCACATCAGTCTGGAGGATAGCCTTTGCCTCCCTAAGTTGGGAGGGGAGTTGAGAAAAGGAGTAGTCTTGGTGTGGCTACTACAGTTTTCTGACTTTTCCCAGATGTTCTTAGTAGATGTGATTTGTTTGCTATTTGTGCCAAAGACCATCTCCAGAAGCTGTAAAAGGTTGGGATTTTTGTCTGCTTGCTTGCTTGCTTATATTTCGAACAAATTCTCTTAAGCCATAATTCTAAAATTTCATTCTCTTCATGTGATTCTGGGAGTTGGCAAAGATATTACTAGCAAAGGAAACAGAGCCAAAGTTTGAAAAGTTGTGCTCTGTGAGGTCTGCTCCCCATTGCTCTTAAGAACTCTGATAAAAAAAAGAAAAACAACTGAGCTAGGTGCTGGAGAACAGGGATTCAACATGGATAGAAAGAGCAAGAACCTTACAATCCCTTATGTGATGGGCTTCAGAGACGAGGCCAAGAGAAGGTGGTGTCAGAGAGCTCAGACACTGAAAAATCAAGCAGGGCAAAGATTGGAAAGTTCATTGTACTGAGAAATATTGAGGCTCTCGCTCATCTTAACAAGATCACTTTTCTCAGAGGAATCAGGACAAGAGACTAAGGAGAATGCTCTGATGTGATTGGGAAGAAAGGAAATGGAGCTAGCAAGGATAGGCAACATTGAAAGGGGAGCAAGAAATAACATAATCAATACAGCAGTGGTTTTCAACAGTGGGACATTCTCCCTACCTCCATCCCACCTGCAAGAGATAGTTTTTTTTTTAATCATAATTTGCAGTAATGAGGGGGACAGGGGGCAGAGCGTTCTCATAGAGAAAAGTGAGCAAAGCTTCCAAATACCCTGTGGTGCACCAAATAAGCTCCAATACAGAATTACCCAGGCTAAAATGTCAAGAGAAACTCTAATGTAGCAGAAAAGCCAGTGAGATAGTGTTTTGCTTTCCTTGCTTTAGACTGAGAACACACTTGAAATTTTGTTTTGATTTCCATGGAAAGTACCCAGCTGAGAGGAGGAGGTCAAAGGTTCAAAATAAAAAGATACAATTGTCTGCGGGTGACACTTGTTATCATTATTGCTGCTGACAGATGGAGGTATGAGACCGAGAGAGTCATTTGTCCCAAGGATTAGGAAAGTAGTGAGTAGCAGAGGTCAGATTCAAACTTTGGACTTTTATATTTTCTAGACTTTGCAGTAAAAGGAGCTCCACTGGTATATTTCCAAGAACCAGCACCACATCAGCAGCCAAAATTCCAACACAGCTATTCTCCATGTGTATCTCCTACTATTTTCTGAGAGCTGTATTTTTCCACCAACCCACATTTTCATTGTTAAAACATGGGCAGGTTATGCTTTTAGCCAATGATTAAGGCTGACTACAACTATTCTTAACAACAAAAAAAATTACTTATTTGAAAAACTGCATTGACTGTGAGAGACAGAAAGAGAGATCTTCCACCTATTGGGTAAAACAAGAGGGCTAGGCCAGGCGGTACCCACAAATCAAGAACTTCATCTAGACCTCCCACATGGGTGACAGAGACTCAAGCACTGAAGCCTGCCTCTTCCCACGTGCATTAGCAGTGAGCTGACTCAGAAGCAGCCAAAGGAGGACTCAACCTTGGCACTGCAATATGGGAAACAGGTGTCCCGTGTGAGTGTGTCATCTGTTGAATTACAATATCCACCCTAAGTGAGTCTTTGATGGTTTGTTTGTTGTTTGTTTTGAAAGATAGAGTTACAGAGAAATGGGAAGAGACAGAACTAGGGGATCTTCCAATGACTGCAATGGCCAGGGCTGTGCCAGGCTGAGGTCAGAAACCTGAAACTTCATCCAGTTCTCCCACATAGGTGGCAAGGACCTAAGCACTTGGTTGATCTTCAGTTCCTTCCCCAGGAACATTAACAAGGAATAAACACACATATGGGATGCTAGCTTCACAAATGCTGGCTTAAATCATTATTCCATAACATCATTCCTGAGTAAACGTTTAGAGGTGAGGACCATATAGTCTGTATTTTAGGCTGCCATCTCCTTAGTCCCACTTGTAGCTCTTGGACTCCTAGCACCTGCTCAATCTCATTTCATCATTAAGATCATTTATATAAAAAAGCCCTGCCTGATTCCCCATCTCCTCTTGAAAAGCAATTCTAGTGACCAAAGGATTACGTGTGCAGCAGAGAAAAGCAGACCAACCCCCCATGAATACTGAGGTTTTTTTCTGGATCTGGTTCTGCATCCTGACCTTCTCTCGGCTGTTCCAATTGTCCAGAACCCTAAGGAATGATGTTGCTGAGCTCTAAGAGTGACCACTCTAAACAATCCAAGTACCTCGACCGCACAGTAACAACAGGAAGAGTGCCCTGGAAGCACTTAGGACGTACCGAAGGGACTATTATGACAACTAGGAGAGGCAAGAAAAGGAATGGGAAATGAAGAAATGCAGACAGGGAAGGTCATTTGGAGCCAAAAAGTGCATTAATATCCTGACATAGATGTGGAAAACACCTGATCCCCCAGAGCACACCCAGGAAGATCTGGGAAATGTCCAGGGGTCTTCTGCCTTTATCCCAAGAAGTTTGGCCTCCGGAGAGATGACTGGAGCGTTAACACTGAAGTGCAAAGCGTGGCAGAACAGAAAGAGCCGCATTATGTATGCACTTCCTTCCTCTGTACCGCAGATGTTTTCAAATTTTTTCAGACATATTTCACAGACCCACTTTCTACTTACTCAAGTTTTGTTTTTAAAGGTTTATTTATTTTTTATTGGAAAGCCAGATATACAGAGGAGGAGAGACAGAGAGGAAGATCTTCTGTGTGCTGCTTCACTCCCCAAGTGGTGCAATGGCCAGAACTGAGTTGATCCAAAGCCAGGAGCTAGGAACCTCTTCCAGGTCCCCATACAGGTACATGGTCCCATGGCGTTGGGCTATCCTCCACTGCTTTCTCAGGCCACAAGTAGAGAGCTGGATGGAAAAGAGGGCTACCAGAATTTGAACCGGCAACTATATGGGATCCCAGTGCATGCAAGGCAAAGACTTTAGCTACTAGGCTATCGTGTTGGGCCCCTTACTCCAGTTTTTGAAACCTTTCTTTTTTTTTTTTTTTTTTTTTTTTTATCGCAGGGCCAGCACTGTGGCTCAACAGATTAATCCTCTACCTTCTAAGCACTGGCTTTCCATGTGGGTTCATGTCCTGGCTGCTCCACTTCCCATCCAGCTCCCTGTTGTACAGGACTGTGAAAGCAGTAGAGGACAACCCAAAGGCTGCGACCCTGCACCAACATAGGAGACCAGAGGAAGCTATTGGCTCCTTGCTTCAGATCAGCTCATCTCCAGCTGCTGTGGCTATTTGGGCCCTGAACCAGTGAACGGAAGATAACTTCTCTTTCTCTCCTTCTCTCTGTAGCACTGCCTTTCAAACTAAAATAAAATAAATCTTTTAAAAATGTATTTACAAAAAGATACTTCTATCTCAGCAAACCCTACAATAGAATTGCACCCAGGCTCCCTTGTTTAATCACTGGGAAGTTCCCACCTCACTCACTGGAGATGTGGGTGTACTTCAAAGCCCGTGGAAGTTAAGTACCCTATAAGGACAAGAAATATGCTTTCTCTCCCATCTTTCTTTCTCCTTTCTGTCATCTTTCCATTTTTTTCTCCATTCTTTCTTTCCTACTTTCCTCCCATTCCTCCTCCTTTCCACCTTAACTTTATTCTTAGCAATCTTCTTGAGATTGGAAAATAATCTTTTTTATTGTTTTGAAGTGTTTTTTTTTCCTTATTAGTTTATTTTGAAAGGCAGAACAAAAGAAAGGGTGCAGAAAAGAATGAGGGAGAGAAGGAAAGATATAAGGAGAGGGAGGGTAGAGGAAGGGGAAGACAGGAAGAGAGACAGGGAGAGGAAGAGAGATCTAGAGATTTTCCATCTTCTGGCTCACTCCCCAAATGGTCAACAGCCAGGGCTGAGCTAAGCCCTCATCAGAGACCCAAAAACTCCATCCAGTTTCCCATGTGTGTGGCAGGAACTCAACATCTGCTTTTCCCAGACACCTAGAAAGGAGCTGGATCAGAAGCAGAGCAGCTGGAAATCAAGTAGTCGCTCTAATATCACAAACAGAGGATTAGTCCACCACACCACAATTCTAAGACCAGATGTTTGAGCCAGAACTCCACAACTACTAAAAACTACATGAAACAACTATTATCATGCTGGTCTATAAGTTTGTTTTATCTTATAGTGTATGACTGTGGGTGGGAATATTTTTGACTAAGCGTATTTATTGAGAAGCAATGTATTTCACTTGTGTCCCTTTGCCAGATTCTTCTGTGGCTTCATTTAAAAGTACATAGAAGGAGTTGAGTTAATCTCTCCCAATTTCAATGGATTCATTACTGTATTACTGGAGCAGAATAAATGACTGCGATGGCAATCTGCCACAAACTCTTCTACCACTTTGAGAAGTGTGTATCAGAGCAGAGCATCATTTAGTGTTGGCTAAAACATTAAAATATGAAATAATAACATTTGAAACAAGTGCTTTTTCATTAAAAAAAATCACTAATAGCAGACCAGAAAAATATCAAAAACACTTTGGATCCCAGCCTAGCCTTTTATTTCAGAGCTTAAATTACTGTTTAGAATTGATGCTGTTTCTAGAGATGCTAAGCTTGAGAAGGAAGATCCAATCAAATCTGGATCCTTTAATCAAAGGGTCTTTCATATCTGCATGGAGAAGGAGACAAAAATGTGAACAATTCATATTCAATCATAACTGGGTAGAATTGTTGCTCTCATTCTTTTTAAAATGTGCATGCCCTGGGTTGTGCTAGAGACCTGAACAAGACACAAAAGGGAGCATCATCCACTGGGGACCATGTCCCAAAGACTAATGCCAAAAGTGTAATGGTGAGAAATGATTTTCAAATGACCCAAGGAATCCTGAGATAATTGTGTGACTCTGGGAGAATTCTCCTTATCAAAAACAGCTCCCTCCCAGTTAAAGGAATGATCTACCTTGGTCGAAGCTATTCCTATGAAGTGTTTCAGGGTGGGGTTGTAGCTCTAACTGCCACTGAGCAGTAAAAGTCATCACACTCTGACAGCCTCACACAGCAGCCATGGCTTCTTAGCATGTGAAACGAGATCTCACATGAGGTTCACTGAACAGAGGGCTCCATGCCTGAGATGCCGTTCCAACTGTTGATAGTCTGTGATATGGCATGGGTGAGCCTTCTGATTAATGATGCTTATGGTCGATGCATCTAGCTCTGATAATGTGCT
Organism: Ochotona curzoniae; assembly: GCF_017591425.1. NCBI lineage: Eukaryota > Metazoa > Chordata > Mammalia > Lagomorpha > Ochotonidae > Ochotona > Ochotona curzoniae. The sequence goes on from NW_024465582.1 coordinate 28,876,451, forward strand.
GAAGCTCCATGAGTCTCAAGTCATTGAAATTGAAACAGATATGAGAACAGGCAAGCATCTGACCATAGACCATGGCAGAGCATAAAGCACTAATTGGAATTTAAATCCATATCCCATGACTCCTAATATTCCACACCTATGAGCCATAGCTCAAGGAACTTGACACCCACTGTGATGTAGGTAAAAAAGAAGCAGGTAGAGTCAAACATTTTAATATTCAAGATTTATCTTTCTCATGTCACAGTGTTGGACCAGAAGAGGTATAGCAAGATTCTGCATTCCTAATATGCTATACATTGAAGGATGAGTGTTGCTAACTTCAAAGAAAAACCAATCAGAGAAGACACTGATATGTATTTGGTGAGTGGTTAGCATTTACCAGGATGTAACAGTGATTGGCTGCTTTTGTTCAACATATATCAAGGTCCAGCTCTTGTTTACCTTGTCACCTAATGCAAAATGATGCACAGGAAACACTAATTGATTGAAAGCTACATGTGTATTAGGAATTCATATTTAAATTAATAAGCTATCATATCCTTCCTCATGGGTCTGTAAGTCACTTTTACACTGGTTCAGTTATATGTTATAGCAAGCTATTAATGCTGGCCCATCAACAAGTATGCTCTTGGTGCACTACATATTTAGATTAGCTTCATTTTATGCTTTTTCTTTCACATTCCTGTTGATATAAAATGGAATTTTGCATGAATTTTCAAATAGGCATTTTGTGAATCTCATTAAAATGCCAGGCTCCTGACAAGGCTTTTTCTTAAGGACTTTCTATAGGAGTGGTACATGCCAGTAAGCACTGAAACCGGTGGTTAAACTATTATCTTTGGCTATTCCCAAGTCATCTTAGTTTTTGTTTTCTAAAGGAAGCTTACAGTTCCTTGGAAATTTTTGTATGGTATGCACTTCGCAGCCCTTTGAGTAATTTCCAGGCAAGGCTTAGCAAGCTCTTTCTCTCTCAACCTGCCATACCCTTCCTGATTCAGGTAAGCAGGAGATGAATTTCTGGGAATGCAGCTCAAGAGGGGAAGGCTGACGAGGCTTTGGGATCCAGCTAACTGGCAGAGAACTGTGGCTGTACTAGAGGACTCTCAAGGTGGTCTCTAAGTCAGAGCTCCTAGCTTCCTCCTTATGCAGATACTTGCTCTATCCGGAACACCAAGAGAAAAAGAGAAAGTGGAGGACACCCACCCTAGCTGAGCTATTGAAATGTGATTTTCAGATAGCAAACATGCAGCAAGAGAAATTCAACCCCTTTGAGGCCATATTTAAGAGGAAGCTTATTTAGGCTACTGATTGTCAAAGATACATTTGGGGTCTCTTCAGAGTAGCCTCAAAGGCAATCAGTGCAGTGACTTGTAGTGCTTAGGACAATAGTACATTCTAACAGATGTCTAAAATGTACTTCCAACAGTAGTTTACTATTGAGTATAGGTAACAGTGCCACTGATGCATTGCGAGTGGAGCTCCTTTGGATAACAGTTGCTATCTAAAGTGAAAAATAATCCACTCATAAGATGTCCACTCAAGTTTTTCTATAGGTATTTAGTGCATTCTTGGACTCATATTGTGGCCTAGATCATGTCTGAATTCACATAACAATAAGCTAAATTATAATGGGGCTTCTTTTGTGATCCAGGAATGCTCAATAGAAATTATCTATCAATGGAGAAAACAAGGTATAAATAAATTATTTTCTTCTTATTGCAGGAATATAGTAGGAAATTGCATACTCTTGTCTAGGGAGTGAAAAGAAGATGGGGTGGGCACTGCTTAACTCTAATTTGGTGCAAAAGATTGTAAGAGCTTGCTGTTCTTACATATTAAACTTCTGAAGATGGAATGAGAATATAGGATGAATCAAATAATGAACAAACACCAAGCCTTGTAATAGCAAGACATACGTATGACTACCCACAGCTGATGATCTGAGCCTTTATAATTATAGGGACAAAGCATTCATATATCAGGTTTTAATAACACAATAAAACATATAAGAAGTTGTCAGGGAATGGGATAGTTTAGTATAAAGGTTTGAAAGAATACTGAGTTGGGAATCATGATATGCATTCTAATCCTGCTTGGCCATGAACTCGTGACTTTGAGTAAGTTACAGTCTCCCTGGGACTCCAATTTATCAACGAACTAGCATCTGTAGAGTGCTTACTATGTGTGGCTTTAATCTTTGCTGATTCTCAAATTGAAGTAAAGTAAGCTTAAGTGACTTGTCTGGAGTTACACTATTAGTACAAGACTCAAAGTTCAAATATCTATATTCTTGGCAGAAAGAGATTAAGAGAGTTTCAGAGTGATTGTATGTGTGTGTGTGTGTGTGTAAAGCAGAGAGAGAGAGGGAAGGAGAAAGGAGAAGCTGATTAATTTTACTGATTACAGTAAAGCGTAAACAATCAACGATTTGCCAAAATAGCTGTTTAACCTATTAGATATAAGTAAACAATCTACATTACATTCCAGCGCAGAGCCAATTCTTGAGCTTATCCCTGTGGCTATGTGGAGCTGATTCACCGGGTCAGCTCATCTATAGGATGATAATAACACACACACACACATACATGTTACTTTCAACATTACGGAAACAACATTCCCATAAAAAGTCACCAAACATATGCTACATTTAAATGTACATGTGCTAAACCATTCAGCAAATGTAATAACCCTGTTTCTGCGTGGACCTGAGTTACCGAAATTTCCATGTTCTTTCCATTTCACACATTTGTAGACACAGCAGAACCCATTTTCACTTTTGTTTGCTTGCTTTACGTTGATGATGGTAAAGAGAAACATGAAAATATTTAAAGAAATTTACTTGATCTTGATATCCAAAAAATTGTTTTAACTTATATGAGATTAATAAGCACTTATACTCAATGTCATTGGTATTGGCCACCTTTTTCATGAAAGCTTGTTTAAAGAACATTTTCAAAATAATACAGAGCGCACATTGCTCTTGGGGTACTAACTCTGTTATTTGTAGCAAGAGTTCTCCTGATTTTTAATTATTTCTTCCTGACCAATTTTATAGGTTATATTTTTAGGCTTTATCTCTGGCTAACTCATTACATCTTAGGATAAGATCCATGCATTTGTGATTCAAGACTGCCATCATACTGTATACCAAGGACTATTGCCCAGTATCGTAAGCTTGGTAGCTGGACTGTAAGTGTTATCTTTCAGGAAAAACAGCAGAGATCATTTCAAATTGTTATACCAGATGGCTATATAAACTCATATTAACAGAATTTATATTTCATAAATGATTTACCACAAAATTAAGTTCTCATAAATATTTATGAATTGTATACAACAGACACTATAGTTTCCTGAACTGGATGTGGAGATATCATTTTTCTTTATGACTCTAAAGTATAGATACTCAGTTTTTGTTAAACACATAAATTATGAGTAGATAAAAGGAAGGAAGAAGGAAGGGAGGAAGGGAGGGAGGAATAAAAGAAAAAAATAAATAATCATAAAAATACATGTTTGAATAAAGAAGTGAAGTTCAGAATTTCATTTAAGATAATTTTTGACTACATTGAGTCTAGACACTGAGATGGATTAAAATGTTTCATTTCTATTAAGACTTGTATTTAAAGCTTATTTCGTCATTATCTCTTGGTTTCTGTAGAAGCTAATTTTATAGTTTTGCTTTTTTCTTTGACTTTCTGAATATTTGAAATAAAAATAATTCTTAATATTCATTTCAAAGATAGATTATGTATGTATGTATTTTAAAACCAGTGTTACAGAGAGAGAGTGAGGAAGGTATAGAGAGAGAAAGAGTAAGGAAGAAATATTTTCTATCCACTGGTTCACTCCTCATGTGGCTACAAAGTCCAGGGCGACACCAAGAACAATTTTCCACATCTTTCAAAATGTACCAACAAGCATAAACTGAAAGGTATGAAAGAAGAATCATTTCAAAGGGTCATTTTCAATATCACCCACAGCATTATTGGTCCCTGTCCATACTACATTTCTCACATGATCCTAAGTTCTTTGTAAGTACTCACTTATTTAATCTTTACAACAAACCTACTATTATGTGGAAGTTAGCATTATACTCTTCACATTTCTAATTAACATAGTGTTTACTGATAGTAGACAAAGGAAAAGGATAACTCATCTTTTAGGATTATAAGAAATAAAGCCTTTTTATATATTAAGATAAATTTACATTTTGTTTATACATAAAAGATACCTAATATAAAAGGACCGTTCTCCTTTTCATGAAAATATGACATCATTTAGAAGAACTTTTCTGGCACTAAAATAAGGTAATAAACAAGTTTTTATTTTTCTAAGTTTGTATGTCACAAAACAGAAATACTGAGTTCTTTGACATCTATTGCCACTGTCCTCCCATAAAATAAAGGTTGCTTTTAAAATGAAAAATAAATTTTAGAATTATATACTCAAAACAAAGTGCATTTCCTTTAATTAAACAAATCCATCTTTCTGAAACATTCATAATGCTGTCTAATTTCTGATTTTAGAGCCCACTGATTAAAATTTTACCAGGGACTGGCACCAATGCTTGCACTGGCATTTTGGGAGTCAGCAAACATCAAGCCATGGCTGCCACATCTGTTACTAAATTGTTCTGAAAGCAGACGCTGTGGCTTGTCCCCGCTCCAGGGTTCATGTGATTAAAGGCTTGGAGATCTTTAAGCCCTGGTCTGCTAAAGAGTTCCTTAGCTCACTGCAAGTGTGAGGTAGTTCTTTGGTGACTCCTTGATTACTTGCTGGAAGGTTGTTATACAAATGGGCAAACCAAGCGGCACTCAGCTTTCCCTGATCCTGACTCAAGATGTGATGATTGCCTACAAACTAGTACTCTTGCTATTAGCATTCAATTTTTTGACCATTCTTTTTTTTTAAGATTTATTTCTTCATTTTACTGGAAAATCAGTTACACAGAGAGGAGAGACAAAGAGGAAGATCTTCCATCTGATGATTCACTCCCCAAGTGAGCACAATAGCAGGAACGGCACTGAAGTCAGGAGCCAGTAATTTCTTCTAGGTTTCTCACACACAGGTTCAGGGTCCCAAGGCTTTGGGCCATCCTCGACTGCTTTCCCAGGCCACAAGCAGAGAGCTGGATGGGAAGCGGGGCTGCTGATATTAGAACCGGTGTCCATATGGGATTCTGGGAGTGCAAGGTGAGGACTTTACCCTCCAGGCTACCACACTGGCCCCTCACCACTCATTTTTAATCAGTACTGAGCTGATACTGGCATCACACCCTTGAAGCTCTGAAACTGTTGCACAAACCTCTTTTCTTCGTAAGAGCCCATCTCAGGTATTTCAGTGTAGGGATGACAAGCTATCATAGTGGATGTGACCTTAGGCCCACAAGACCTCCACATTTTCCCTATCTCAGTAGAGATGATATTCAGCAAAACAATGTACCGCTTCCAACAATAAATTCAATATTATAACCTAGTGGGATATCATCTTCTCTGAAAATAAGCAGCAAGAAAACAATTTAACCTCACATATCACACAGCAAAACTTCAAAAACACCTCCTTTAAATGTCTAATCTTGCCTCAGTCCATGGTAAATCCTAGTTACCTTACTTTTCTTTCTGAATCCTGATATGCACAGTCTGTTACATGCTCATTTCTGGTCCTGTTTGTCCAATTCAATGAAACTTCAACCTAGCATTAGTTCAAACAATGCCTATCCTATAGAGTGGACTGTATTTTCCAACAATCAATGGATATACCTGTTCATGTTATCTAATACTGCAGTAGAACATCCTCCAATAAAAAGTAGGTAATAGTTTCTTTCTTTTGAAAATATGAGGCTTGTCAGGGACCCAACAAATGACCTACAGTTGAAATGATGCTTTAGTGTTTCTGAGGTAGGGTATCAAAGGGATACAGATTCTAGCAGGTGCTTTGCCTCTCTGGGGATGCTTGCTGACAGATCTCCAACCACTGGATTATCTGGAGGCTCAGTCCATTCTGAGACAGAGAACATAGGTACGGAAACCAAAGTTTCCAATCCACGGCCTGCATCACCCATGAGGAATGTGGGCAAATGCCCTTTCAGATGGCCACAGCATTCAGTCTTCAGGCCTATGATATTACATAGCAGACATAAGACATATGCACTCTACCTTGGTCAGCTTCCTGATCCACAAAACTCATAAAATGTTGTTTATAAAACATGAGCTTTTTGGGTGATTGAGTAGGTAACACAAATAGACAAGTGGTTTGAGAGGACTTTAATATGCTCTTGCAAATGCACATTATTAAAGAAAAATGTTGTATTTTCTCAAAAATTTTACAGCTACATAAACTCATCTTTTATTCCATTTTCTGAAGGAATCTCACACATCCTCTTAGAAAGAAGCTTTGTGATCTGCTATTGTTTCTCAAACCTTTTGCCTAGAGGAGGACAGTAGCCATTACTGCTGCAACATCTTTTGTGTCTGGCTGTTTTTCTAAATATGCACCAAACAAGCACTGGTCTCATATAATTAAACATAAAACTCCATTTTCTCTTGTTACATAAGTGGAACTATTAGATAAGTCTTTAGGAAATATTGTAACATGTGTGTTTTTGAGAAATATGAGATTTATCTCACTTTAGTTACTCAGAAGAAAATTACTACAAGTGTAAGTAAATTTAGCAAGTAAAGGTATTGGGGCTAGGATTGTGGGTCAGTGGGTTAAATACTGGAATCCCTCATCAGGGAGCTGATTGGAGTCCTGGCTGCTCAGCTTGTCCAGTCCCTTGTTAAGGTGCCTGGGAAGGCAATGGAAGGCCCAAGCACTTGAGCCCCTGCAACCCAGAGAAAAGACCCAGATGGAATGTCAGACTCCTGGCTCTCACTTGGCCAGATCAAGATGTCACATCCATTCAGGGAATAAACCAGAGAAGAGATCTCCCTGTGTGTCTCTCCCTCTTTTCTCAGTCACTGTGCCTTTCAAATAAATACATGAATCTTTGTAAAAAGCATCAAAAATGTATTTAAGCATTTACATTCTTTAGCATTCATGGCTATAAAATATGATAGATCTTCAGTTTATATTTTTTATATAAAAAGGAATAATAACCTTCCCAGAGACATATAAATCCCTCACTGGCATTTATTTGATAAACTTGAAAATGATACTGAACATTAATTTGACCCTAAACACATCCCTAATGTATCTGTACATATTCTTCAGTAAAACTGGAAATCTACATTTACTAACATTATTTCAGTTTTCAGTATATGGTTGTCAAGATATTACAATGTCTGTGCAGGCCTGATGCTTATCAAATTATTTGTATTGCTCATGGTTGCTATAAATTGTAACAAAGACTGCGAACATTCACAGTATTATGTAATGTATATATCTAAAGTTTTCTAGAACAGTAACAATCCTATCCCACCTGCTTTACTTGTACAACTTAGACTGTGCACATTGCAGAGTGAGTCAGGGGGCAGTTAAGAACAAAGCTTAAGAAAGTGGGGAGTCACTGTGCAGTCACTAAGAGCTGAATTTGTTCGAAAGCTTTTAATATTCATTATGGTAAAAAAGCAAAGAATAGCAAGAGATGGAAATTGGTGAGACTTGTAACTGCCATGACTTTGAAAAGATATAGACCAACTATTAGAAGGGATCTGCTCCATCTTGTAACAGGGGAAGCCAGCCTCCTGGTTTGTGACTTTCAGGTGTATTACATACTTTCTGACAGATTTAAACAAATATTCTCATGCACCTATTTGTCCCAGGCATTGCCCTGTATGTTATTTGCACAAATGAACTCATAGAAAGTGGGTACTCACTAAATCTCAAAAAATAAACCAAGAAAAAGTCTTGGGACACAGATAATAACAAAGTATCCTCTAAATTTTTGCAGAACATGTTGTTTTACCTGGTACTATAATAATATTTGAAAGGGGAGGGGAGGCAGGCTGCCCAAGACCTGCTGCTGGATCTCGAGCAGGAGAGTAAACTCTTACTCAATGTAACAGTGCTACCGTAGAGGCTGAAATTCTTCATCCCCAAGATGTCTAATAAACACAGCCACTTACGGCTTGTCTTTCCCACAGGTTTCCATGACCCCTGAGCCTGAATCCTCTGTCTAAGTATACACCTTCATTCTGAAAGCAGCCAAAATGTTTGGCTCTTTTTAAAAATCTATATTAAAAAAATATATTACAATCTTGGCCTGCTGTGGTGGTGTAGCAGCGTAAGTCCTCACCTTGTATGTGCCACAATCCCATATGGGCACCAGCTCTAATCCCAGCAGCTCCACTTCCCATCCAGCTCCCTGCTTGTGGCCTGGGAAAGCAGTCAAGGACGGCCCAAAGCCTTGGGACCCTGAACCTGTGTGGGAGACCTGGAGGAAGTTCCTGGCTCCTGGCTCCGGATTGGCACAGCACCAGTCATTGTGTTCACTTGGGGAGTGAATCATCGGACGAAACATCTTCTTCTCTGTATATCTGACTTTGAAATAAAAACAAATAAATCTTGAAAAAAAATTGCAATTGAAGTATTTCCAGGTTTTCTCCCTCATCGAAATTGGCATATGGTCTATTAAAAATAAAACAAATATACAGACTACATTAAATTTAATCTTTATTTGCCTACTCTATAATCATCATTCTATTTGGTATATGAAATTGGCCATTTATGTTTGTGTGTCTGAAGATTTCTCAATCAATTTTTTCTTGATCATGGTGCTTGTGCTTTGGGGGAGGGACTGTGGAACAGACCTTGGGACTACAGAATTACAGCTTATTACTCAATGTTACCATTTGATTTTTTTCATGTGTAGATAACATATTCTTAAAATGTTACGTAGGGTAATAGTTGACATTGGTAAATGTGTAATCCAGCCACCAAGTGATCATTTCAATCTTAGTAGATATTCCCCCAGAAATGCGTATTCATCAATCCAGCTGTAGCCCAAATTGCAACTAATTTATTCTGATCAAAGAGTGCCTGCCAACTTGCAGGAACATGCTGCCCCATCCAAGAACTCTGTTCAGAATAAGGAGGGGATCCCTAGTAATAGCATGCCACCTGGAGTAGATTTGTCTAGCTTTCAGCTTTTAGAATACAGTGGAGTTTTACTCAACTCTTCTTTGTCTAAATCAAATGATTCCACCCAATATAACTAGGAGGGTTTTTCCTACTTATTATTCTTGCCATGATCATTGTAACCACAAGAGGAGATAGCTAAGAGGATTGCCTCTTCGCAACAATCAGATACAAACCTATGAAAAGGCTTCAGAAACCTCATGGAAAATGGAATTAAAAGATAATAAAAAAAGGGGACAGCCTTTGGTGTATTGGGTTAAGTCACAGTCTGTAATACTGACCCTCTATATGGGTACTGGTTGTAGTCCTGGCTGCTTCACTTTTAACCCATCTCCCTGCTAATGCACTTGGGAAAGAAACAGAAGATGGTCCAAGTCTATGGGCCAATGCATCCATGTTGGAGGCTTGGGTAACACTCCTGGATGAAGGCTCCTGGCTTCAGACCAGTCCACTTCTGACTGTTGCAGCCATTTTATGCAGAGAAACAGCAGAGGGAATAGCTCTCTGTTTTTCTATTTAAGATGATGAACACTTTCCTTGTGCTTTTGAGCCCCCTCACATTTTTCATAACATTCTGTCTCAATGTGGTACCCATCTTTTTCATCCTGTTCAGAGCCAACATCTTCCTTTATAGTCATCGATCTCCTCTTCCCTTAAGTCCCCTTCAATGACACGGTAAGAAAAACTGTTCTTTGGTAGAACTGCTCCCTTCAAAATTTCTTTCTCTTGTCATTATTGTTTTGGATAAGTGACTTCTTTTTAATAAAGAGTTGCTCTCGGGTAAAATGGTTTAGTACTTCAAGTATTATCTAAAACTTGTTCTGGATGAAAGAATAAGAACTCAGCCTTATAGATGAGCCATTAAACTGGCCTCACCAGACAAAGATAGGAAGGTAGTTGATCACACTGAGTCAAGCAACAATGGACAAATCCCAGAGTTTAAAAGCCTAGTGGACAGTGCCATGTCTTAAATGGTAGAAAACCCTAAAGAATAAAGCTAATGATCACCGTATCATGACAGACATTGACTACCAAAGGGAGATAATCATGTCATAACCAACCACATGTCCATTGGCTCCATTAGCTCACAATCTTTAGCCTGCAGGACTATGGTCTGGCCCCTGACCACTTGGGTGCAACCACAGGTCCCTTGTCTTTCCTTATAGTGGCTCCAACTCTCAGCCTCTATTAGTCCCAAGGATCTGGTGCCAATGGCTTGGAGTGGTGTGGGGCATACTGCAATGAAAGCAGGTCATTTTTGTTATCTGTGTTCTAAACACTTCCAACAATATAGCACCTGCATAATGAATACTACATAGGAACAGTGAGGGTGCTGCACAGAACCAAGAAATCAACAGACACCTATGTATTCATGGACCAAATCTTTCCACTTGTGAGCTTAGATTATTGACAAATTTCAAGTATCTATGTGTTCTTAGTGACAAAAAGAACATGCTTTCCAAATAATGTCATTTAGAAACATGTTAAGTTAGTAAAAAAATTTTTGTTTTAAAATATTTAGTTATTTATTTGAAAGTCATAGGTACAGAGGAGGGGAGATACAGAAGAGAGAGACAGAGAAAGAGAGAGACATTTTCTATCCACTGGTTTATTTTCAAGTGGCCACAATAGCCAGGACAGATCCAGACATAAGCCAGGAGCCAGAAACTTCATCCAGGCAGCCCAGCTGTGTGGCAAGGTCCCAACACTTCTGCTTTCCCCAGGCCATGAGCAGGGAGTTGGACTGGAAGTGGAGCAGGCAGGAAATGAACTAGCCTCCTTATGGAATTCTGGAATCACAAGCAGTGACTTTACTCACTATGCCACAATGTTGGCCCTAGCAATGAAAATTAAATGAACATACCCAGTTTCATCGCCCAAACTAGCTGTAGAGAAAAGCTGAAAACAATATTTTAAGTTTTGTGTCTTATAATTCATTTTAATCTTCTAAACCCTTATCATCAAAACAATGTAATGAAATTTATGACTTATGATATATATGTCACCATATGTTTAGAAGAAAACCAATCCTGGCATTGATTTGTGAAACACTTTGTGCTTTGTAGTGACTAAGGGTGAAAAGTTCCATTTTTCTAAATTTAATGACATCTGTTCCTGAACCACTTCTAAATTCCATTCTTGGAGCTGTAAGACTTTGCTGAGGCCTGTGACCTTGCTCCCCATTTAGTCCACAGATGGTATAACCAAGACCACAAGATTCAAGCGAAAGTGAAGAAGGGTAGAGAATCCATCGTTTGTATTTTCTCCAATTTGTTTTTTGAAAAGTGAACCTGCAAAGCTGAGTTGGCAGCAATTTGCACTCAAATGAAGAAGACTGCTACAAACAAGGAAGTCTCCAAAATTCCACTTGACTTGAGTCTTGCAGTACAGCAAGTTAGAAGATGTATGTTGCCAGAAAGAAGAGTCACTGCAGTGACCATTTACTGCATCCTGGACATATACCTCACTGCTATGGTAAAAGTTCAAGAAAACTGCATCCTAGAGAGGCAGTTCTTTAGTTAACTCCACCATCCCACTGTCTTCCCATCACAAAGAAATACAGCTTCTTTTATGGGCAATTGGTTGCTGGTAGTTGCCTATTTTTCATACTATATTTACAACGAATATAAAGGCTCAGGAAAATAAGAGTTTGACTGCATATTCAAATCTCATAAATCAGAAGATGGAAAATGGACATCAGGCTGCAGGCTTCAAGTACCGTTAAAGTATCTCCTACTTCTTTTATTTCTAATGAGATTTTGTTCAAGAGTATGGTGGCGAATTCTGTTCTGACAATATATGAGTGAACTGTTATCCTGAGCATAATTTCAGACCCTGAATTTATTTTCTAATTAAGTAACTAAATGGTAAGCGAATGGAACATAACAAATTAAACTGTTCTATCAATTTCATACCACACTCACACTGGAAGGCCTGGGTAATTCTCCTGAGTTATAGAGTTCACAGAGGAAATGGGCAATTTTGGAAATGCTTCTTTGGTGCAAATTTAAACAGACATTTTAAGCTCTTTGTCATTTTTAGCAAACCCGGATAGATTATTGGTGATGGATTCTGAGCTGTCTCCATTTTTTTCCCTTGATTCTTCATTTTTCACATTCAAATTTTATATGCTTTTAGAGCATAAATGGTAGGAAAAATAAATGTGCACAAAGCCTTAGTAACTACATATTTTATTATCTTAAAGCAAAATTTCATCACTAAACTTTGATCTTACAACGTGTATATGGTATTTTATATAGACATTTTCTTGTGTCTATGTCGCATGGATGTAAGAATACCAAGCTCTTTTTGAAATAGTGCTTCTTCACGGAAGGGGAAAGGATATTTGCAGAGAAAGGATATTTGCAGAGAAAGATAAACCAAAAAATTGACCCAAATTACTCTTTTACCCATTATTTGTGCAAGTCATGTAATACTGGTTCTTAAAATATAAAATGCTTACACATCATAAGACAGAGTTTTAACACTCAAACAATTTACGTATGAATTTTTAGATATCAGTTTATCACATTAAGAAACAGTGAAATGACAACGCTCAACATAGCTTGTTTAGTGTCTTGGATGTCATAGACTGAATGCACTCACTCATTCAGTATTTCCGGAGTACTCACTGCTTTCTAAGCCCTGATCTACACTGGGGATACAGTAGTGAACAAAACAGGAAAATTATATCTTGGGTCATGAGCTGAACTAAGGACCCATATGCAAGTCCACCTTAACCAATAATGTAACCTTATTTATATAACAATCTCTAAAGATGTGATTGGGATAATAATCTCAAGGACTAATCTCTTGGATTAGAACTAATCCTAAATCCATTGATTTATAGCTTCCTTAAGAATGATGCCTAACATTTAAACAATACACATTCCACATCAGAGTATGTGTGTTAGATACCCGTCCCTAGCTCCTTGTTTTACCTTTTGGCTTATGAGGAGTCTGCAAAGCAGCTGTGATACCAAATCGCTCAGCTCCTTCTCAAATGGAGTCCTGACCTGGATTGAGTTCCAGGCTTTGACCTTATCTTTTACCCATCTCATTCAGAGTCTGCTGTTTGTTTCTGCTCATTCTGTCTCTTGCTCTAATAAATAAATATAAATTTTTTTAAAAAATTCAAGAATAGTGTGCTTTTGGAAGACAGAGAGAAGACACTGAAGAAGACAGTGTGAAAATTAAGCACAGTGACTGCATTGACCATGGGCCCAACTAAGGAACACTGAGTGAGATCTGTGGCCGCCAGGAGCACCACGGGAGCCAGGGAGCTCGTTAGCTGTCAGCACCTGCAGGGGGAACTGACTCTACCAACATCTTCATTGTGAATTTCAGGCCTCCAGAACTGGAAGAGATGAGATTTTTGTGGTTTTAAGCTACCCAATTTACGGTCATTGATGTGGTAACCTCAAGAAACTGTAACACTTGACTTTGTGGAGTTTAAATTCTAGTTTAGGCAAAGAGAAAATAGAATAAACAAAATGGTATATTAAATGGTGATAAGAGTCATGAGAAAAATATAGAAAAAAGAGGGACCCTGAGAATGAGAAACAGTATAGGTGTGTTATGGACGTGTTTCTCAGAGGTGCTGGGAAAAGAGGAGAAGAAGAGGTCAGTCTGTAATGAAGGTCAAGGGCTATAGCCCGCAGACTCTCAGCTCACCTTAGAAGCTTCCAAGGCTCTGCAGCGGGTCATGGCAATGTCTTCATTTAATTGTTAGTTTCGTAACATTTGCAATAGAATAAAATCATTCCAATATCAAGAAGTAAATTTACAAAAGATTTTTTAGACTATCTAAATAAGACATTACCGATTCCCCATGTAAAATACATGGAAGATACCTTTTGTTAAATCACTAATATTTTTATGAATGAACTAAATGATAAATAAATGACTAGGATAAGAATTCAGGTACGATTATTACAATGTTAGGAACTGCAATCACACCCAGTGATTAAATTATGAGAAATCACTCTGATACTCAGAAGAAAATTGTAATAATTGCTTTAGATCCTCTTGAAAGTAATTCATTAACAGGGAGAGGTATGTTTCAAAAAGATTTGATCAATTTGCTCATGGTTGTTCGAATTAATGTGGATGATTGCATCAGTCTAAAACAATGAAAAAACTGCTTTTCTTATTTAACATAAAAATGTTGATGTTGATGAAGGTGATCTAAATTCATGTTATGATAATACAGTGAGGGCCTCAATGACTAACTATTAAACACAAAAGGATATATAAAATATATATATACACATTAACTATCCTGATATTTTATAGTTTACACATAGAAAAATATCTTAAATATTTCTAAAAATTTTATTTGGCATTATCTTGGCAACAACTTTATTTGGCACGATCAAACTTTGTAAACCACTAATACTTGTTTTTTTTTTAATTAACTAACCCACAGAAACATTTGAGTTATCTTTTCAATATTTTCATTGATCATATTGCTGTCTTAATTTCATTTAAAGAGAAAAACATAGAACCTATAACCCAAAATGTAGATGGAAAAGTGTTGTGGAATTATGCTTACCTGAAATTTTGGTTTGTATGCCTTTTTTCCTTTTTTTGAGTAGCATTTTATCTGACTTAGATTAGGAATGTTTATTTTTCTTGTTCGGAGGAAACTATAACTGAACCAGATATAGACTCAGGCTTTACACTCTCCTCCCATTAACCCCCACCTGTTCTGGAGAAGGGAATGGAAAATCAGAGGGGAAAGAGGAAAATCTAAGTAACAGTAGGCTCCCGAAATCAAGGGGCAGAACTGAAGTTACTTTCCTTAGAGAGGAGACAACAGCAGTTAACAGGGAGGAAGAGCTGAGCTTTCAAGGTCCTTAAAACACTGCATGGACTTTCTCGGCTGTTTTTTTTTTTCTTTTTTGAGAATTAGCATATGATCCATCCCTATTTTCCATCTGGATCCAAAGATTATACTCCCATTCTCATCTTGACCAAATGTTTCAAAGAAGTGGGAATAAGATTTCATTTTTTCATACTTTCAATGCCTTTCTGAATAACTACCCCAAAGCTTCATTCCAATGACTTGAAGATTTTGAACAAGATTGTTTTCCAGGATTGAAATACAGTTGAGTACCAATCTCCCTTCACATTTTGATGCACCTGCTTCATACATAAGTTTCACTCTCCCTGATGAGAAATGAGTTTTCCTAGAACCCAAATGGCCTCAAATCATTCTAAAAGAACAGCAGAAATTTTAAAATGGCTACTTCCAAAAGCTCAGATTCCTCCTCCCAGTGAGAGCAAGCTCTATTATGAAAATACACACGTGAAAATCCATTTGGCTTTTCGTGTTCATCTTTGCATTAGTAAAAGATACTGTATAGTGAGAAGCAGTCCTCCAATTTAATATGGGTTTGGGTAGAAATACAATGTTGACTTAGGATGCAAACAATGTCCTATTCTACTGGGATGACTGGTTCCATGCATTGTCTTTTACCATGAGCATCCACCCTTACTTCTTGTCTCTTCTCCCTGTTCATTTTTCACTACATATAGGTAATATATTCTATTATATCTTCTTTTCTCAAACATAAAGGAGGTATATAATTCTATTTGTGCTACAGTAGCTCTTTAGAGATGGCCACTTTCTGTCCTTCCATGCCCTCAGTTTAGGCTGTGCTGCTTCCATTCCCCAGCTGAGAACCCGCAAAGCTTCCCATCTGATTTCATCATGAAACCTCCTGTCCCATTCTCCCATCTCATCTCTAACAGTTTTTCCTGTGGGCTTTCAAAAAGACAACCTGATTTTGCTCTATTCGTCACGAGTCTTCATTAATAATCTCCACAATTTGGCATAGCTCATCAGCCTTATCATGGCGCATGCTACTGCTTGCTTTGTAATTCAGTTGTGTGTTCCTCATGCTCTATTTTCCCTCAGAGACCTTGCACATGCAAAGAAAAAGATAAAAACATCCAGAGAAGCACTTCTACAGTTTTCAAAACACTCACCGACATGCAACTGTGCCATTTACTTGCTCTAATTACTCTACTAATACCTTTGTTCTGATATCCAGGCTAGCATTTTCTTTAACAATCTAAATGAACCCTCTGTCTAAAGACATTACCCCAGCAAGTTCTTGCACATCCTCCGTTCTCTCTACTACATCATTCACATTGGCATGCAAGCATAACCTTAATTTCCTGACTTAAGAAAAACTATTGGCTTCACATACTTCAGTTATGGCCCATCACTCCTCTTGCAGCATGGGGGGTAGCATGGCTTGCTTTCTCAGGTCCCCCAAAACTTCATTTAAAATCATGTTCTCTGTGAGATCTTCCTTGTGCATTACCTAAATTCCAGCCTCTTCAGTTACTTCCTTATTCCATGTTGTCCCAATAAAATGTAAAATTCATAAGAGACATTGGTTTATATTGCATGACTGTTGCATGCCAGGCATATTTCCATGAAAGCGAAAACCCTTTTAAAGATGATTTGTTTGCTTGTTTGCAAGGTAGAGAAACAGAGATCTCTCGTTTATTGACTCACTCCTGACTCACTCCCATCTGGCAGCAATAGCAGGGTTGAGTCAACTAAAGCCAGGCTTTGGGAATTGATTTTGGTCTTCTACATAGCTGGTAGCAACTCAAGTACTTGAGCCATCACCTAGTGCCACTAATGGCACACATTAGCTGGAACGGGAAGTGGAACCAACATTCTAATGCAGTGTGCTGGTATCCTAAATCACAGTTTACCTGTTGTGCCTAACATCTGCCCCATACAATTCTTTCTGTTCACACATGTATCCTGAGCACCTCTGTTTTAGGACACTCAATCACTCTTTAGTGAATGAGGGAATTAATGCTGAGTACCAAAACATCTTCATCTCCTGGTTTCCTCCTTGCCACAGGAAGTAGGTAATTATCGTTTTTAACATGTAAAAGGCTTGAATATTTTAATATGTTGCCTACTCTGTACCTTGTTGCAAACTAAGATGTATGAGTGTGAGAGAGAAAGAGAAAGAGAAAGAGACAGAGAGAGAGAAGAATGAATCATGAAAATGAGCCTTCTGCATAGAGGAGATCATTTGATTTTTACTCTTCATATGCCTCAAATCCTTTTATGTATCATTGTTCCATATCCTCTCTAAGCAAACCAGATTTTAAAAGTCTTGAGGCATTACTGGAAAGATAAGCCATAGCAGCAAAAATATGTAGATCCTTATAATTCCTTTGCAGAAGCATTTACTAAAACCTGTACTTTTAAAATTTTGTAGATGATATATTTTTCTCTCAGGTGTAAGGGCCTCGGTCACTCAGAGTAATCATTTGTTTGCTTCTGCTTAGGAAAGGCTGCCATGGGAATAATTTAAATGTAAATTAAAAGCAATGCAAAGACAACTTTATTTTGTTGTTGTGCTTTGAGGCTAATAGGAAGTCAGTCATTTTCCTGGGTGAAAAATGTCCTTAAAGTAAGAGAAAAGATACAGATGTTTGAACTGATGCCAATTTTGTGTTGGAAAATGTCATCTAATTTTATTTTTCAATCAATTAATAAATTCCAATAGTGCATTGTTAAGAGTCTTTTTTTGTCTAGAAATAATAGTTCTTTAAAATTGCAAAAAACATAGTCTGTGACAGTTTAATAATAGATCTTGGCAGTATGTGACAATGCATGTCACATTGAATGGGAAAGGGTTTTGGTTAAATGTGCTAATTTATAGCAGTG
This sequence comes from Ochotona curzoniae, assembly GCF_017591425.1. Classification (NCBI taxonomy): domain Eukaryota; kingdom Metazoa; phylum Chordata; class Mammalia; order Lagomorpha; family Ochotonidae; genus Ochotona; species Ochotona curzoniae. Next base: position 28,894,242 of record NW_024465582.1, read on the forward strand.
AGATTTAACTGATTGTAGGTGACCATTTATGAAGGTCAATTTTCACCATGTTTAATATATTCAGGTGAGAGATCTTTTGCATTTCTTCAAAAGTTCATTACCAGATTCATTCAGACAAACTAGACCAACAGGTCCTATAGATATACTATCCTAATTTGTAAGCTAGACACCACCAGTATGAGGGGGCTTTATAGGAGCTGATCTAGGGTTTTCTCAGGATATCCAATGTCAGCAGAAATACACAGTTCCCTATATCCTGCACATGACAACCTTTTAGATTGAGATATCATGAAGGGATTTTCAGAAAGTGGAAAACGACTTCAGGCAGGATTCATTCAGATTTTCTAGAAAGATGACAGAAGCCTTCCGCCGGTGGCTGACATCACAGGACAGGGGATTCAGCCGCAAATTGCAATGCAGGTATCCCATAAGAGTACCAGTTTGAGATCTTGATGCTCCACTTTCAATTCAGTCCTCTGTTAATGTGTCTGGAACAGTGGGAGCTCAAGTACTCAGGCTCCTGTTACCCACGTGAAAGACCCCAAAAAAATTCCAGGCTCCTGCCTTCAGGCTGGCACAGACCTGGTCTTTGTGGCTATATGGAAAATGAACCAGTGAATAGAAATATGTAATTCGTCTTTCTCCCTCCCTCCCTGTGTGTGTATGTGTGTGTGTGTGTGTTTCAAATGAATGAATCTTTATTTAACAACAACAAAAATCTCTGTCACCAGCAAAGGGGTAAATTTGGATAAAATTTAAAATTACAGTGGAATTCTGAATCTCTGAAATCTGGTGTTCAGGTGTACCTAGATTAAGATCCAGGACTTTAAGGCCTTGATTTATAAGGTAGATCCCTGTGCTATTTGTGAGTTATTTAACTTTTCCAGGCTTTACTGCTCCTGCCTACAAAATCAAAGTAACAATGACGTCTACCCGAGGGTTGCCCTGAGGATCAAGCTCAGTAAAATACACTCAGTGTTTACACAGAATGTCAGCACTGTATGATAATGCAGTTTTGTCAACTTGTTAAGGCTGATGCCAAAACTACTATGGAATTCTTCCAATTGTAATTCTTGCTAAGCCAATCAGATTTTTCTAGGCAATAAGAAACGGGAAAGTACCTCAAGAAATTTGTAGAAAATGGAATTCAAAGACAATTTTCTTTTGCTTTAAAGAAAGATGAAATCCATGCAGAGAAAATTTTCAAAAAGTCCAAGGATATATGATGAAAAAAATATGTGCATGGATTTCAAAAATTCTTATGGCAAAATAAACATCCGTCTCTTCCATTTTTCCATGAAATTTTGGGGAACTCTTGAATCAATGCATATACAATTATTATTTCAAAGAATTTGGTAATTCAATTTTTTATCCATTTTTTTTTCACATCAGAAATGATTCACATATCACCATGAATGGCCTTCTTAGATCTTTTTTTGACTAGAGAAAGCTCCCCCAAGACTTATTTATTTACTTATTTATTTATTTTTAGGAAGGAAGACAGAAGAGGACATTCTTAAATACAGAATCATAATTGAAACTAAAAACTGTGGTTACAATGAAAACTGAATGTAGGAAGGAGAAGAGAGGAAGGAGCGCACCCCAGGATTTCTAAGGGTCTGCTGTCCAGGTCATGGGAGGTATGCCTTTGTGAAACACTTATCCTTCTCAGGGCACCTGCAGGAACTCACGCACACTACAGTGAAGAGAAACGACTTCTAAAGAAGAAGGACACCTGTAACAAGCTCAACGGACAGCTTTTCATCTTTCTTCTGATTGCTTTCCGAATGCCTCCACAATGCTGAGAAACGGAGCACTGAGTATAAAGAAGAGTTAGACTCATGGTAATCACATTTGATTTTCCTTCAGGGCCAACCTCTTTTCTAAGGGAGGCAGAAGGAAAGAGAGCAAGCCAAAGAGAAATTAAAACAAGACTCGTGGAAGAAGAATATTCTCCAGGGGGAAAAGACAGGCAGTTTGTAATTTCATGCACTTAATTAATTGCAGTACAAACCACTCTCATCAGGAATCCATTTTAAGCATAGCAGCTTGAACAGTCAAAAGGGAATTGTGACAGCGAATTCCAGTCCTTGTCTCCTTCTTGAGAGCTCTACAAACTTTGTCAGGGATATCACAAGTTCCTCTTCCCTTCAATACCCTCCTTTGCATCACCCTTTTTATTTATTAAAATAAAAAATATTTTAAAAGCAACTCAATGTTTTACATAGGTTCCTTCTTGCTAACTTTGAATTGTGATTTTACAGAAAAGTCAAAACACTCCCAGGAATTTACCCAAATGAAATAAAAGCAGCATATGAAAGAATGATCTGTACCCCATGTTTATATTAGCTCAATTCACAATAGCTAAGATATGGAATAAGCACAGATGTCATCAATCGACAACTAGATAAAGAAAATGTGTTATAGGGATCAGCACCATGGCATAGCCAACATCCTAGTCCTGACAGTTCCACCTCCAATTCAGTTCTCTGCTAATGCGCCTACAAAAGCACTGGAAGACAATTCAAGTGCTTGGGAACCTGGCACACATAGGAGAGACCCGGAAGAAGCTGCCAGCTCCTGGTTTTCGACTAGTTCCTGCCATTATGGCATTTGAGAAGAGAAACAGTAGATACATGATATCTTACTGCTCTCTCTTTCTCCTCCCCAGCCTTTAAAATAAGAAAATCTTCTTTTAAGTGCCTATATATTTAGTATAGAATATTACTCAACCATGGAAAAGAATGAAATTCTGTGTTTTGCAACAAAATTGATATAATTGGAAAAATCTTTACATTTAGTGAAATAAACCGATCCTCAAAAGATGTATATGTATGCTTTGCTTGATTTGTGGAAACTGATATACAGAGTTACAAAGAGTGACATATATATAAGAGGAATTGATCTTTTGAGAGGTGATTATTGTTCCAGCCTTTATCTATAACCTTAAGGAACAGTGGTTCCTCTACTTACTATTTTGTTGAAATCGTGACTTAGTTGAGGGGTCAGCTCATGATTAAAAACTCAAAAGATTGTATGTCAATGTAAAGGTTGAAAAAAGAGGGGGTGAAGGATAAGGCGGGATAGGATAATGGGCAGAGGGAAGGTTATGTGGGAAGTACCACTCTGCTCCCAAGTCTGTATATATGAAATTTTTTAAACTCATGTAAATAAAACATTTAAAAATAAAACTACAAATAAATCATGAATGTGATTTTTATTGTTTGAATAAGCATATTTTTGTTAATAGGAATAAGAAGGGGAAATAGCCAAAATTCTATTGTGTAAGAAATAATATTTTACATTAATTCCCATTTCTACATCACACATTAACATATATTTTTGCAGCAATATAACTTTAACAGGACTATATTTGTACATTTTGTTTTTCTCAATAGGTTTTACTTAATTCTATGCTGTCATTTATTTGTCCAAATGGTCTCTTAATGACTTCATAATTACCCACGAATGGGAATTTTTCACTACCACTCAGGCACTGCTTTTCCAATTGAAAAAAAAAAGTTATTTGTGTTATATAGAAGTGATATAGACACAATAAACTTAAAATTACTTTCCTGATCAATTTTTTCATGTGTGCCCTGGAAGAACCATAAGAGGCTATAATCCAAAATAAGGGAGAATAGGATCTACTTTTTATTTGATGCAGAAACCTTCTGAAAATCAATTAACCTTTACCTTCCTCCCTGAGATAGATGGAGTCCTCTGTGCTTGGTTCTCAGGGGAATATAATTAATACCCTTCGCCAAGGCATTTTGTAAGTATAACGTAGTATACAGTCGTTAAATTCTAGACACAAATACTATTCCATAGGTTTTGGAATCAAACAAAAATATAGGACCTTGGTAACATCACAGAAAAGATCAGAATAAAAAAAATTGTGCTGGCATAAATATCATGTCAAGGCTTTTTAGTCTCTGATGTCAACCATGCAACTCTATCAAATATTATTAGATGAAATTTGACATGATCACAAATGGCCACAGCTTAACAATTGTGAATGGCAAGCCATATCCAAGAGGAGAGGAAATTATGTACACATGCATAATTGTTGTGTAAGATTCTGAGTGTCACGCAATTTCCTGGAAAGCGTTTTCTGCAATAGTATTTGCTCACATAGCATTCAATTTCCTTCTTGATGTTACCACTGCTCTTGCAAGAATAATGAATGGGCAAAATGCTTGAATTCCCAATATAATATTTTTAACAATACTTTAGAAAACAGTAGTGTTCATGTCAGTGACCATTTTAGGAAGAAAATTCTAAACAGAAAACTTGACTGCTCACTCAAAATACCTACTTTATTATGATAACTTGGAAAATTATTATGACTATTTCTAAAACAAGTTCCCTGCTTGTATAAGGTCTAGAAAAGCAGTGGAGGATAATTCAAAGCTTTGGGACCCTGCACCCATGCGGGAGAAGTTTCAGATCGGCTCAGCTGTGGTTATTTCTGCCACTGGAGAAGTGAAGCAGCTGACAGAAGATCTTCCTCCCTGTATCTTCTCCTTTCTGTACATCTGACTTTCTAATAAAAAATAAACAAATCTTAAATAATTGATTCGTCTCCATATTCCATAGCTTATAAGAAGCATGGAAACCACTGAGTAATGTGGTATAAGCAAAGCATCCTCAAACAACACAAGCTGCTACAATTTCCAGTAGATACTATAAGAGCTAGGAATGCTGGACTGGGCCCACCTCCAAGTCTTCCTAATACTTGTTAGTCATCAGATCCAACTTCCTGCTCCTTAAATAAATGCCTGTCCATCTGGGATAACAGGACCAATTGTTGTAAATGTTTTAATCCCAGTTATCACAAGCCTTTTCAAGAGTTAACTAATAGACTCATGCTACTCTATGCATTTCTTCTTCCCCTGGTCTAAACTTCCACTGTTATTTCCAAAATTACTCCGATTGTCTGAAACACTTCTTTATTCCAGGAGGAATGGACTTCTCACTCCCTCACCCTTCAATTGAACCAACAAAGACACATCCTATTCTGACCTCCTTCCATCTTGGCTCGTTTCCTGGAGTACATTGAGGGGGAGTTGCTGTGGCCCTCCATATCCTGCTTGGGTCCTGGAAGGGGATACATGGTGCTCTCTTGGTTACTCACATTAATTTACTGATCATTACTTCTCCATTTTATTTTGGAAGCCTCTCCTTTGACATCTATGCCAATCGACTTCCTCGTCACTGTACCACATTCACTAAAACCTGTCCACCTTGTTAGTATCTTAAGATCTCCAGTCCTTTTATCCTGGGCAACTTCAATGCTGATGTGGGAGTTGTCTCACATTTCTCGCCTCCTTAATTAATTTTTTTTGCGCTGAAATAATACTTTTGATGACATCCTTCTACATTCTGAATCACGTTAAAGTACCTTCAGTGCTTATAAAGTGCATACACTCTATCCTCCAAGTGTAATTTTGTATATTTTCAATGTGTTCAGTTTCTCTAATTTTATCTGACTGTCATAGAGAATTTTAGAGACTCTGAATACATTTCATACGATATTATTTTTTACATTCTCTTATTCACAAGCTCATACTAGTTACCAGGATTCCTTGCTTCTTTGCCATTCTTGCAAATGCCTTCAAATCCTTGCCCCATTTACTTCGCTTTTTCAATTTTTCACCAATCCAGCTGGTTGCCTTCTCAGAGCTTACACTTTGGTTGATTAATGCTACTGAAAAACATCCTGAAGTTTCACATATGGGTGACACCCAAAGTTCATGGTAACTACTATCAGCAGTAACTGCTGTAGCATGCTATCTTAATTTATAATTTATCTTGTCCCGGGACTTTGTTTCAACTGTTCTCACTGTCTAATACCATCTTTCAGGAATCAGCTCAAGTCCAGTTTCTCAGAAGCTCAAACAGGTTTGTTCTTCAGAGTTCTCCTCTGTTGTTCCCTATTACTTCAATCATACTTGCACATTAAATGTAATAATACCGTATGTGTTTTCTTGCATATTTGTTACCCTTATTTCTATATTCTGTGAAGGCAGAAGCTATTTCTGTCTTATTAAGCCTTCTGTTTCCAGGGCATAGCGCAAAACACAGCAAATAACAGATATGAATTGTAGGATGCAGGTAACACAAGATATTTTTAAAAACTCACAGGAAATTTGTTTTCCTTTTGGCCAGGTGCAGTAGCCTAGTGGCTAAAGTTCTCGCCTTGCATGTGCCGAGATCCCATATGGGCACTGATTCATATTCTGGCTGCTCCACTTCCCTTCCAGCTCCCTGCCGGTAGCCTGGGAAAGCAGTTGAGGATAGCCCAAAGCTTTGGGACCCAGAACTTGCGTGGGATACCTGAAAGAAGCTCCTGGTTCCTTGCTTTTGATCAGTTTGGTTCTGGCTGCTTTTTTCTACTTAGGGAGTGAAATAGCAGAATGAAGATCTTTCTGTCTTCCCTCCTCTGTGTAAATCAGACTTTCCAATAAAAATCAATAAATATTTAAAAAAATAATTCTCTTGCAAAAAACCTGAAAGTGCATAATTGCATATATGAAGGATCTTCAAGTTTCATGGGAAACATGCTTTATAGTGGACAGCACTGTGGTATACTGGGTAAAACCACCACCTGCAGTGCTGACATACCATATGGGCACTGTTTCTAGTCCTGGCTGCTCTACCTTTGATCCCAAGCTCTGCTAAGGTGTCCAGAAAAGCTGCAAAGGATGGCCGAAAGAGCTTGGGCCTTGGCACCCATGTGGGAGAATTGGACAAACCTCCTGGCTCTTGGATCTGAACTGGTCCAGCTCCAATTACTCTCTATAACTCATTTTCAAATAAATAAATAAATCTTAAAACAGGTAAACATGTATTATGGGAAAACCATGCACAACTCCTAAATTGCATCAAAACAAGTGTCTTGTTTCATTTCTCCAAGAGCTTTGTGGAATATATTTATCCATGGCCATGACATGATGGTAGAGACAGACATGTTTACCAATATTGCCTGTTCACATTCTTCTACTTCAGTTGTGTAATATGTGGAAATGTATAACTTCAAGAAATGAAAAAGAAAATGGAATAAATTTGAAAGAAGCAATGATGCAAGAAGAAAGTCACAGGGACGTGGTTACTAAGACACAGGAAAGCAGCAGTAAGAAGGTGCAATACTCAAAAAACATGGAAAAAAAGAGGGGAGAGTCCCAGGAAGTTGTTGCTGAAGTATAAAATCTTATGTGGTCAAGTCCATATTTTAAATGTCATTCATATATTATAAATGATATGCTTTATATTTCTTATGCATTCTAGGGTTTTAGGACTCTCTATATAGCTTCTATACATCAAGATATGTATGTGGAGCTGGCGCAATGGCCTAGGGCTAATGTCCTTGCCTTGAACACACAGGGATCCCATAGCGGCATTGGTTTTAATCCCTGGCAGCGCTGCTTCCCATCCAGCTCCTTGCTTGTGGCCTGGGAGAGTAGTTGAGAACGGTCCAAACCTTGGGACCCTGCACCCATGTGGGAGACCCAGAAAAAGTTCCTGGCTCCTGGCTCCTGGCTTTGGATGGGTGCAGTTCTGAACCTTGCAGTCACTTTGGGAGTGAATCATAGGAAGAAAGATCTTCTTCTCTGTCTCTTTTCCTCTCTGTTTATCTTACATTGCAATAAAAAACAAATAAATATTTTTAAGTGATATGCATGTAGAAGTGTGTGTGTTTAATTTATGAATCACATTGTGATAAAAGTCTGAACATCCTGGGATGAACACCATCTAGAAATGAAGACAATATGTCATCTCTCTCAGGTGTCATTACATAATTGACATCGAAGATCTCTGCTATCCAGCATATATTTTTTTGTTGGGAATTTAGTGTAGTGGTTCAGAATCAGTTTGGTTTTGCCTATACCGCAAAACAGTGGAGTGTTTGGGTTAAAACCCATTCCAGCTTCCCCTACTGCACACACTCAGTGGAAGCAGGTGATGGCTCAAGTGCTTGAATTCCTGCCAGCTCTATGGGAGACACAAACTGAGTTCCAGGTTCCTGAGTTGGGCATACCTCGACTACAGATGTCTCGGGCATTTGGGAAGTGAACCAGCACATGTGAGATCCCTCTCTTTCAATTTATGCCTTCTGCTCAAATATTTAAAAAATATAGATGAAGGGCCCGGCGCGCTGGCGCAGTGGTTGGGGTCCTCGCCTTGCACGCCCGGGATCCCATGTGGGCACCGGTTCTATCCCGGCAACCCCGCTTCCCTTCCAGCTCCCTGCCTGTGGCCAGGGAAAAGCAGTCGAGGACGGCCCAAAAACCTTGGGACCCTGCACCCGCGTGGGAGACCCGGAAGAGGCTCCTGGCTTCAGATTGGCATAGTATCGGCCCGTTGCGCTCACTTGGGGAGTGAATCATTGGACGGAAGATCTTCCTCTCTATCTCTCCCCTCTGTATATCCGCCTTTTCAATAGAAAAAATAATAAAAATAAATCTTTAAAAAAATATATAGATGAAACATTATTAAAACAAAACAAAAAGGACACAGGAGCATGGTGAAGTGGATATTACTGACTTACAGAGTCATCTCTCCCCTGGTATCTGCCAGTATATAAACCCACAGATGTAAAGTATTATTATGCGTCATTAGTTCACCTAGCATATCCAAAACGAAGATGCCAGGAGGCCTAGCAGGAAGGAAACAATATTAAAAAGAAACTCTGTTAACTATCTGGTTATTTTGAAAATTGGGGGCATAGCAAATATCTCAAAATCTTCAGAGAGTTCATCATGTGTAAGCAAAAATTGTCCGTGTTTTTTATTGCTTACTTAGGATTAGATTAAAGAATGCTATTTCCAGAGTTGCTGACTATGGAAATAAGATGGTATTCATCAAGAAATTATATGGTAAGAATGAAATGTTTTATTTTGCTGAGAATCTAATTTTAATATTGAAAGTCACAAATCATAAAGCAAAAGTAAAGCTGGGTTTGAGAAAATCCAACCAAATGCTTCAGAAACAAAATGTGGGTGTCCTGAGAAATTTAAGCAAACACCGTGTATTTATTAGACCACATTTAAATCAAGCAAGTAGAAAGCAATCCAGTTTATTTTATTTAGTATGCTTATTCAAGCTTATTGAAAACATAGCTTTTCAAAGAACCCTACCTGTCACTTTACACAAAAATCAGGTCTAAATGGATCAAGGACCTAAATCTGCACCCACAAACCATCGAACTATTAAAGGAAAACATAGGAAGCATTCCACAAGATATAGGTATAGGTAATGTTTTAGAAAGTCACAAAAAGCACAGGCAATTAAAGGCAAAACAAAAAGGACTGCAGCAAACTAAGAAGCTTCTGTACAACAAAGGAAATGATCAACAAAGTGAAGAAGCAAATGGGAGTAAATCTTTACACACTGCACAACACATAGGCGGTTGAGATCCAGGATTTGCAAAGAGTTTTAGAAACTCAAAAACAGCAAAACAAACAACCCTATGAAGAAAATGGCAAAGGAAATGAACATTTTTTTCAAAACAACAAATTCAAAAGGCTAGTAGACATATGAAAAGATGCTCAGGTTGCCTAGCTATGAAAACCACATTGAGATTCCACCTAACCCCAGTAAGGTTGTTCTACTTTCAGAATACTAACAATATCTGCTGGTGTGGATATAGCAAAAATGTTACCCTCCTTTACTGCTGGTGGGAGTGTAGGCCAGTACAACCACTGTGGAAATCAGTATGGAGAGTGCTAAGAGAACTAAAAATTGATCTGCCATATGACCTAGTTATCCCACTTCTAGTAACACATTCAAAGGAAATTAAACCTACATATGAGAAGGAGTCTGTAATCCTATTTTCACAGCAGCACAATCTATATAACAAATACATGGAAACAATCCAGATGCCTGTCCAAAGAGGAGTGGATAAAGAAGCAGTGGTACATCTACTCCATGGAATACTACTCAGCCACTGTAAAGAACGAAAATCTACCATTTGCAACTAAATGATACTAACTAGAGATGATTATGCTCAGTGAAATAAGTCAACCCCAACAGCAAAAATGCATGCTCCCTCTGATACAACCTTCAGGAAAATTAAAAGATCAATAGCCCTTTCAATACAGTTTTTGCTTCATCTCATGAGTTTTGATATTTTGTTTTTATTTTCATTCATTCAAAATGTTTCTTTTTCCTATTAATTTCCTCACTGAACCATTGGTCATACAATAGCATCATTTTCGTCAAGAATGGTTTTTATTTTATTTTTCATTTCTCCAGTGACACATTGGTCTTTCAGAAGCATGTTATTTAATTTCATGTGATTTTTAAAAAAATTTTCTTCCTGTCGTTGATTTTGTTTTATGGCTTTTTATTTAAGGGGATATAGAGTAACTGTATAATAGAGACTGTCATATTCAGATGTGAAGATACAATACAGTTAGCATCTCTACTTCTAAACCAAGGATGGACTCCCAACGAAACTGTTAAATATATCTTGATAATAGAATGCTGGCTCTCTGCCATTGTCCATACCTAATAATATAGGGAAAATTCATGGGGGAGGGAATCTGGGGACAGAGAGGAATGGAAATCCCAGAGCTTACTCAATTGTGCCATAAAAATAATAAATAAATATTTTAAAAATAAAATTTATAAATAAAATATTTTATAAAAAATATTTTATAAAGAAGAAAAAATTTATTCATTTATTTGAAGGCCAGAGTTGAGGCAGAAACAGATCTTCCACCCACGTGTGTATTGCCAAGTGACCTGAACAGCCAGCATGGAGTTAGACTGAAGGTAACAGCCAAGAGCTTCACCCACGTCTCCCACATGGGTAGCTGGGGACCAAGAACAATGGCCATCTTCCATTGTTTTTCCCAGGAGCAACCAGGGGACAAACCAGCACCCAGAGTAAATAATTTTAAAATAGCAAATATTTCAAAATATTATAGTTTCAGTGAACATTTCACAAACAAATGTGTATTCCATTTTCAATCCAGAGAAGCTTGCCTAGAATGTTATAGATCTTCCACATAACATTCAATAAGAACATATCACACAAATCTCTTGAAACTTGAACATATATTCAATATGAAAGGACAAGCTTTGTGCTTAGACTATAAAACCCAATCCCCAAGCTCCATAAATCCATATATCTGAAATATTTTAAATATGTAAAATGCAAGGCTTGCTTTATCCTAATCTTAACACATCAAATTTGAAGAAATCAGATGTAACTGCTTTAATCAGTATTCTGGGATATTTTTTTTTTCCTGTTACTTTTTCATGTGGATTGTGACTTAGTAACAAAATGCTGCAAGTTTCCTTTGCTCACATATATTCTAATGTAGTCTTTGTGTGTATTCAATAACTAGATGATGAGTGCTTGATCAAAGGATCCAGCGTCTAACCGACATCTGGAACCAGCTCCTCTGTGAATGAGAGATAATTCATGGAAATAGTTCTAGAAGATTCTCATAAAATGAAATCTCCTATAACTAAAGTAGTCCATCTCCTCTGTGACTACTTAGATTTGTACCCAAGAGTGGCCACTTTTTCCCTTTAAACTCTTTTCATTTTCTTCTTTTAATAAGACTTAGAGATATAAATGCACACAGTGTACTTCTGCAGACAGATTACAAGACACTAGTGAAGAAAAAGTATGTGCAATATTCCCAACCCACGCACATCTCTGCAGATCCATCCATCCAGAGGTGTGTCATCATGCCACAAGGGAACACCATGCTCCTTGGCTCTCATTTAATATAGTCAGTGTCGCAGTGAAGCAGAACTGGAATGACTTAATGGTGCCTCCCCTAAGCTTTCCCTCATCCCACTACTTCTCAAAGTGCAGGGAGCAATTTCCACAAATGTAGCAAGTTCAACCCTCCATAGGGAGCCTGAGAGGACATGGAAAACCCAGGGAACATAAATCAGTGCCTAAGCTGGGACCAAAGTAAATTCCAAAGTTCTGGAGATTCTGAACAGGAAGAAGTTTAGAAGTCAGCAGACAAATACAGAAACATGAAGCAGAGTAACAGAGTTCTCCATTTCTATGCCAAACACAAATGGACAGCATTCAGAATCAGAGCATATCTGTGGAATGACGCCAGAAGTGAGATCAAGATTTCCTCAACACTAAAGTGGCATATACATAACAGCGACTTTCTGAATGAGGAACAAAGGTCTGATTCTTAGATCTGCCAGAGCTCTCATTCCTGTCTCAGGAGATGGCAGAGGATCTTTGAATCCAATTCTAGTGAGGCCACCAACACTATCTACACAACAAGCAATATGGTTTGTTCCAAAATTTCCCGTTGTAAGCATAGCAGCTGGTGTTAGATATTAAGCACTTAACAGTATGCCCAAACTAGTACCATGTATATTATCTTTAGAAAAACTGTTGAGATGGCTATCTCCTTATTCCCATTTTTGCCTTTGTAAAGTTGGAAACTTGGAGTAATTCAATTTCAAAGGTGATATGGCCAGTAAGTTGTAAGGTAGAACTCGAATTCACACGGACTATAGCTACAGCATCTGTTCTTGACCACACGCTGCCCTGCTGTCAGCCAGCACAAACATTCTGTCAGTTCACTCCCATCTTCCCTTTGGTACCTCAGTGCTTGGATATCCTATTTTCTACCAGTCAATACTCAAGAGACCAATTGTCCTTGTCACCAAGGAAAACTGCCCTACAGCTGTGCTTCCCATTTTCTGTCGCCACCCTACTGGTTGCACGCTTGTCCTTTTCGCTGTTTCCATTCCCTTTTCTCTGACTATTTCTGTTTTTTCTTTTCCATTGCTTCTTTGGGTCTTTTATCCTTATTTCCCTGGCCTATATAGGTGACATTTCCCCTACACACACACACACACACACACACACACACACACACACACACACACACAGTGGTTCCTTAGGATTCCTAACATATTAAAAGTAAAATTAAAGAAAAGAGGAAGCTGCCAATTGAATGAAAACATTCACTAAACAATACTTACCTTATATATATGTATATATATGCACATAAAACATACACATATATACATATGCACAAATATAAAACATATACATATAAACACAAAAGACTAATGACAAGAAGAAAGAACTTGCAGAAAGGAATAGTAAAAACATGGAAAATATTTTTATTAGTAAAACAAAAAGAACATTATACAAATGTTCAATAACATATTAAAAAGATAATTAATATTACTACTGATCAGGCAAATATTAACTTAAATCACAGCAAGATAGCACTATAACTCACCAGAATGACTAAATGTACAAAACCTGAAAATAACAAGTGCTGGTGAAGTTGTAGGACAATGGTAAACCCACATGTTGCTGGTAGGAGGGGAAAACACCACATATATCACTGTGGCAAATGGTTAACACTAAGCAAAAAGAAAACAAAACCAACAAACGGCAACAACAACAAAAATGTAGCCTACCTACAATTCATAAATTCCTACTCCTAGGAATATATCCAAGAGAACTTAGTGCATAGGCTCATAAAAAGACCTGTCTTCAAATTTTGCACACATAATACCACTGAACTAGAAACAGCAGCTCAATGTCCATCCAGCAGACAGGGAAGTTAAGCACATGAAAGCATATTCACACAATATTCACATACAATAAAAAGAACAGATGATAAGCAGTCCAACATAGATAATATTTTTTCAAGTGATAGAAATCAGAAACTAAGAATTCTTACAGTATAATACCATTTTGTGTTGAAGCCCAGATAAGGAAAGTGTTAGTGACAACAGTAAGGAGATACAATGGTGATGAGATGAGTATACAAATCCGTGAAACTTACCCCAAATTTGTACTTCTTTTACCCTATGTAATTTGTGTCAGTTTCAAATGTTTCATAATGAAACTAAATGCAAAATTATTTGGGAGGGCAAAATGGAAAGGTATGACATTCCACACTAGTTCTTGGCCAACTTCTTATCATTGTGAGCCATAGCTTTCTCTCTTCTGTCAGGGGGCCAGCAAACAGCCACAAATCCTGAGTGATGCTACTCTCTGAGCAAAACCAACTGGTAGATGAACTTAAGATGTCTATATACCAAATTTTAACAACTAAAAATATTTTGTGCTCCAGTTTCTAACGGTTACAAAATCCCGATATATACCCTCTAACAGCCTAGTGTCTACGTGCCCATGTTCATGGTACACAGGGGAAAAGCATAAAGTAGAATTACAAAAGCACTAAGGAAAATCTCTCTCCAACTTATTCTCTTGACCCCGATGGTTTTTGAAGGCGGTAACAGCAGCCATTCATAATACTCATTTTGCAAGCCAAATTCATCTTGGAAAACAATTATTCTTAGGGCTGCACTGTGGTTTCCAAAAGAATGAAACATAACTTTGGACTCATTTTCTGACAATTGACAAAGTAACTATATGGTTAAAATTCCACCAGAATAAAAACAGCAAAAACTGATGCAAAGAAGTGAAAATGCATCCAAAGTACATGAAAAGTATCTCTCATCATCAAAGGTTTGCAATTAATAAGGGATAGTTTTACAGGGGGACCGAAGGACTGACTGGCCTTTATTCATGAGTTGAGTTGGAGGTCACTTAGCTGAAGTCAAATAGCTGTTTGTGATAGCTGTGAAGGTCTCTGGGAATCTCCATTCACTTAAATGGCTACAGAATGTAACCTCTGGATACTCCACCAAGCTATACTGCTGAATCCTCTACCTCTCAGTATTCAGCTCACAAATTGTTCTTTCCTTCCTAAGGAATTCCTAAAGGCAGTTCCTTTAATATGTCCTTAATCTTTGTTCTTGTTTGTGTTTTTCTTGTTGTTGTTATTGATGATGAGCCATTCTCATCAATGAATACTGCTGACACAAAACCCCTTCCTCTTTTTGGAAGACAAATGCAGCCCTGATAGGTATCTAATCCATGAACTGAAACACAATATTGCTCACACTTGATTTTTGATTTTTGTTAAGATATAGAAGTGCCACAGTACAGATAAGCTCAAATCATAAAGTTTCCTGGCGCTTGGAGACTATTTATTTGGTTTCAACAACTCACTCAAATTTAATTAAATAAGCTTAGCTTTTACCTGAGATTTTTAATTATACACATTATCCAACTACATAGAGATAATATTAAATAAACAGCACCATTTTCTTCCAAGGACGTGTAAACTTGAAATGAGAAACCATGTTTAGTTACCCAATTTTCTGAGCTAGCCAAGATAATTGAACACAGCAGGGTCTTACCTTAGTTTAATTTTAACTCATTCTTCCTCAAATTTGCAGGAAGCATGATAAGGATTCAAAGGAAAGCAGTGTGCTGACGAAAGGACAACATGGGCCTCTAACTGTTAAACCCAGAATTGGGTTTCAGGAGTACTTCCACAACACCTTCACTGGCAGAGTGGTTCACTGTGCCTGTACTGTTTGTGCAAACGATGTGGTTTATGCTAACATAAAGTAATGCCTACTTTCTTTCTGGGCATCTGGAATTCTGACACATGCTACCAGGTAGAGCGTACCGAACAGGCTTCACTAGCCAAAGACATCGTTGGTGAAAACACTTCACAATGTTGTCAGCACTCATTGTGGGTGTGTCTTACTCCACTGAGAAAGGGACCCTTGGAAGCTGCTATCCATTTGCCTCCAGATTTTGTCACAGGCATTTCTCCCTTAGCTGATTTTGTCTTGAAGCTTTTATTTTTCTGTAATAAATCATTGTCATCAATGTGACTGTTGGGTGACTTCAGAGTTTTCTGAAATAATTCAATAAATCTTGGGATGGTCTTGGCAACTCTTGGCACATCCGGTACTTGTGAATCGTGTCCTCTACCCAAATGAACAGCAGTGATGTTAATCTCAGAGAGGGGGAGATCATTGGAGGAGGGCAGCCTGTTCTAGAGTCACTCAAGTCAAGCTGCCTTGATCGGCATGTCATATTCTTCATACACACTGGTCACCATCAAAGCCTGCAACACTCGCCTCCTAGGTGCATTGTGTCAAGCTGAGAATTTGCTATCATTTTACCCATTTAGTAGTATTTTCCTTGCAACTATTAATAACACAAGACCCTTGGATTTACAGCAACAATTCATAAGCAAAACTCTGCATCTGAGGTTGGATTACCAGACACACGCTTTTGGAGCAGTATTTTCCTAACAACAATTAACAAACTCTAAAAGGTAGCTTCTCTAGAGATGCCTACAACTTGGCAGAGAAAGAGAGAGCATTACATTTGTAGCATAATTAATTGCCCTGTTCTTGTGATCTCAACAAATGCTCAAGAGCCTGTTTCTACACAGGTCACTGGCTTCCTCCACTTTTTTTCTCTCTTTTTCTAACCCAGCATCTGAAGAGCATTTATCTGAAGAACAAAGAGCAGATATTCCCACTGGCCTCACTTTTTAACACAATTTTTAGATTATTGACATTGCTATCAAGGGTAAAAATCAAGAGTAAGCAACAAGAAGAGAATAAAAGGACCAAAACTATAAAAAATAGGAAGGACAATCCTCCTATTGTCACCATATGTTAGTATCAGAGCCAGTATTCTGGTAAGCATCATGTCATTGTGTCAAAGGCTAAATTACTGGGCTCAAGATTATGACTACTGCTTCCTTTGATTCTAATTACAGTGCAATCTTTTCTTGATTCTAAATTCATTACGCATTGATAAGCATTGTCTTCTGTTTGTCGTACGTATGCAGACATGGTAATGTGTCCATTCATTCTCATTTGTTAATGCTGCTAATGAACAGGTATGGCCAATATTAATTTTACGAGCACAGTTTGCTTTTTTCTGAATACTTACAAGAATACCCTCAACATATCCAACACCACCTGTAAGATCATTCAATCAACATGTCTCCTACGAAAATAACTGCCCGAAAAAAAAATGTCACTTTCTTTTTAAAACACTAGAAATACTATTAACTCTTGGCCACTCAAATCAAGTCAGAGAACAAAAAATTTGAAAATACCACCAACAAGCAATCAGTGTGTGAAATATAAAAAAATAAAATCGTATTTAAATGATGTCACCATAGCACTCACCCACTGGAGTCTGCAGAAGTGATGGCAATAAGTGGTAGGATCTTCAGGGGGAGACTGGTGGGCCTCTGAATGCTCTCGGACTCACTTTTCAAGTCGGCTTGCTCCAGTTGCCTGAAGGCCAGGGGAGGAAGCTGAATGTTGCGGCATGAAAGTCTCCTGACCAAATAGGGCTCCATTCCTCGGAAAGGGTCCTCTTCTTCATTACCGGAATGCAAAGTTTCTTCAGACACCTGCAATAGGAGTTTAAGCAAACATGTGTAAGAAATCAAAATCTGCAATAACTTTCTACTTTTCCTAGGAAAGAAAGGCAGTGAAATTTGTTTCTATAAAAAAAAGACTAGCTAGAAAACAATGACATTGACTGTGTAATATTCAGTGACAAGATTAGAACTCATGACCAAAAGGCAGATTTATTGTGAATTTTTTCAGACCAGTATATTTAGGTATGAGTAGATTGCAACAGCTAAATTATGTCCCCAGTGTTGTTAGAACTAATGTGTTTTGTTCATGAATTTTATAAAGTGCAGGGTAAATCAAAAGATTTTTCTACCATCATTGAACCAAATTGCAAAAATCTTCACTTTAATATATATATATATATATTGACATACAGATGTGTCAAGATACATGTTTGTAGCATGTTTATTTATGTTTGTTTATGTTAATACATGTGTATATATATTCATACATATTCACATATTTATGAAGGGGGAAATAAATTTGCATTTTTCTTTATATTAGCACCAGATTTGAAATACATAGTTCCATATGTCAATATTGCTAGAATATTCTGTGAATTTTTATAACACTGTATGATGAGACAAAAAAGACATGAAAAGCTATGAGTATGGTGTAGAATTATATTTAATCTAGAGCTAAATTTTACATATTGAGCCATATTTTCCACATGCAAAGGACAATCGAGTTTAAAATACAGAAAAAAATCATTATGGATTTTCTTAGATTAAAAAATCTACCAATTTATGTGCAATCATTATTTCCATGTGGCAAGAAAGTCTTTTCTAGTAATATTCATTATATTTTTACCCTCAGAATTACAGAATGATCAAATGTTACTAAATATGCTGCAATAGAATATTGGATTTTTGAATTCTTGCATTGTCAAATTGCTGTTGTATTCTCAGAGTGTTGTTTAATCTAAGACTTTATTTTCTTATGGTGCTAATATTTACCCATAAGTATTAAATTAAATAACCATGCATATGATGTATATCGCTCATTACCCACAATGTGATACAATATCATCAGTGGCAATTTCCTTTCCTTCTGTGTTTTAGAGCTGAAGAAATAGCCCAAGCAGGAAAAGTACCTTTGCCCAAATAAACCTATTGATTACAAGTTAAAACAGTAGGGATTTTGGAGCATCTACCCCCAAAAAATCTGTTAATGTATTTATTTTCACCTACTTGAATGGCAGAGTACCAGCAAGAGAGAGACATGGATTTCCCAAACACTGGTTCACTCCACACATGCCTGCCACTAGCAACGCTGAGCAAAGCTCAAGCCAGAAGCCAAGAGCTCCATCTGGTCTCCCAAGTGGATGGCAATGGCCCGGCACATGCTGCCTCCAAAGATGCCTCAGGGGGAAGCTGGACCAGAAGCAGAGTTGGCAGGACTTGAACAAGGCACTCCAACAAGGGATGCAGGTGTCCAGACAGGGATACCACAGCACATAGCCCACTTGCAAATTCTTTTCATACCACTATTTATACTATGCCTTTGGACAAGTTGCTTAGGCTCGCTGAGGTGAGCTCTCGGCAAATCAGGTTAGATTTCTCTGATAATTGAAATCATCATATTTAATTCTCAGGGGTATTTTCTGGACCCACAACAGCATATCAGAAGTGTCAATATTGGACATAGTTCACATTCAACCAAATGGCAGCCCTCACTACTGTAATCCTTTCCTCTACACTGTGCTAGGCTTCCTTTGCTGTCCACTTTCCATATGATTTACAAATAGGAAATCTGAATCTTCCTGATAGATCTGAAAAACGTGGAAAGATATTCAGTGGCAGACTCTCTTAAGCCCTGGTTATATTGTATAATGTCATAGACAGAGCACCCTATAGATAAAGAAGAGGATGAAACTAAAAGAAAAAAAAATCCTCTCTTTCTGAAGATGTACGTGCTGGAAATCTGTGCTTCAAGAATAAAGTGACTTTATAAAATAACATCAATAATAATAATAGCCACTAATACTTATGAAATCCCTAGTAAATGGTATAGTCAAGGAGTACTGCTTTCCTAACACCATCTCATATAATTTTTACCAAAGCCCGAGGAGTTAGATTCTTCTATTTTTCTCATTTTATTCAATACAAAACATATCTGTAAGTTATCACCCTTGGCCACACCTGGTTACTAGAGTGACCAGCCATCCATTTGGTTTGGGACATAAGTAATTTTAAAAACAAGTATCTAAGTCTGGGGAAACCCCACAGTTTCAGGCAAGTAAGCACAGTTGATCCCCAATAAGCCAGAATCCAAACTCAGATATTAGTTAAGTCTGGAGCAATGAACCATCCTATTACACTATATTTACAAGTACAGGATGTATATTACAAAAAAGACTCTCACTAACTGACCACAACTTAACAAGTCTCATGCTTTCATTTTCAAATACATGAGCAGATTTGAGATCTTTAGCCCATTTCAAATTAAGGAAAATCTTTGCAAACATCAGGAGGCGGACATTTTAGGCTCTTATCTACCACTAATGGCTCCTGTGGTCATAAGCTACTTAACCTTTCTGGGCTTCAGTTTTTTTAAGGCATAAAATCAAGAATTTATAGAAAACAATCTCTCAGATCACTTTCAGTTATGAAATACTCTGGTGGGGTAAAAACCAATGTTAAAATCATGTTTGACAAGACAGCAAATATATAAAACAAAGAGAAAACATATGCACCTGGACTTTCTAAGCTTTAGATGAGGAATGGGGACCTGTGTGTATCTGTCATGCTCATGCAATAGACCTGCAGACTGAACCCACACTCTTGGATTGCTAAAGGGTCATCACTCTGCTAATAACTTACGTGTACAGAACAAAGCAGGGAAGTAGGAAAGCTTTTTAAACATTAAATAAAGCTGGCTGAATGACACATGTTTTGCTTAGTGATCAACAATTGCTAATGCGTGCTAGCATTGCAATCATCCAAACAGGACTGTAATAACCCAAGTTATATGATGAATGCCTGGGTGTTTGTGATATTCAATTCTGCAACCCCAACTTAAAGCCAAGCTCCCCAAATGTCTTTTTATTTTGATAAAACTTTTGTAAAAGCTTTAGAATACTCATGAAAATCATATAATTTAAAAATTATTTATTTTAATAGAGTTACAAAGAGGAGACAGCACACACACACACACACACACACACACACATACAGAAGGAGAAAGAGAGACAGGGAAAGATCTTCCAAATGATTGAATGGCGAACACTGGTCCAGGTGGAATGCAGAGCATTGTTGGGGTCTCCCACATGGGTGCAGGGGTCCAACCACCTGGGCCATCTTCCACTGCTTTCTCAGGCACACTAATAGGAAGCTGGATCCTAAGTGGAGCAGCCAGTTCATGAACCAGTGCCCGCATGGGATGTCAAGATTGCAGACAGCAGTTTAACCCTCTGTGCCAAATGCCAGCCTTACATTATCACTCACTTTCATTTGCATCACTATTTGAATTTGGGTCATAAAAATGATAAAGCATTAGGGGTCTGTGTGCTGACATACACCACTAAAAATCAGGGCAACAAAAGGTTATTTCATACTCCAGATAAATGTGCATCAATTATGTTTCAAAATAAATGTAACAGTTTTTCCAGATACAAGGCAGGAGGTTAAATGTGTGTAGGTGTATGTATATGTTTATATATGTGTGTGTGTGTGTGTGTGTATTCCATAGCAGTCAGTTCTTTATGTTATTGCTGGGAAATGTCATTTTTGAAAAGAGTCAGGAAAAAACATTGCATCTGTAATATCTCCATGACTATATTAGATTCACCAGATACATTTACCAAAATTCAGACTCCCAGGGTCTGCTCCAGGTCCACCCACACAGATATTCTATGATTAAGGCCTGGGAGTCTGAAAATGTCTTCAGCTTGATTTTTCTAAGCACTAACATTTTAGGGCTAATGGTTTTGATGTTTTAGATGTGGTATAATAAGATTATTTGGCAACGGTTCAGTCACAAAGATGTTCACTGCAGATCATTAATAATAATAAATAACTAGATCTAATCTAATTGCTGTAGTGAAGAACTGGCTGAATAAATTTGGATACATTAATTACATGTTGAAATGCTCTGAGGATGTTTAGACACTGCAGAACGATGTGATTATATTTGCGATATAATGTTGAGTAGAAAGGACAGATTGTATTGCCACCATTTTGATAAAACAATAACATCAAACAAAAGTATCACAAGTGATGTTCATACAAAAATTCTGAGAGGCTATCTTCCAGTGCTGTAAAATGTCATTTATGAGTTGGGGATGAATTTGTGTCAGGCCTTTCAGTCAACTGCTAGCTTGAATAGCGCCTATACTTTAAATGCACGATTTTTCATTTAAAAGCACCATAAAGGTCATCATGTAAAAACACTGTTCATGGAAATTTCTGTGATTCAGCTTAAGATGAGTAACACCAAAAGAAAAGAAACTCTAAAATATCTGAAAGAATTTAATGGGAACTTCTTACAATAAAACAAAGTTCTTCGTGGTTATCAGGCAACTTGGAATTGTTGATAGACAAATAACTATAATGGGATCATTTTCATTTTTAGGATAGATATCTCTCTGAATGACTCACCTTAGGAAAATAAAATGCTGTAAAAGAGCATTAACTTTAAATTTACTATAAATGATTATTACTATGTTCCTTCTTCAATTTCTCTAGTGTCTATGCAAGGTAGATAATTCATTTTCTTGCTTTTCCTTTTATTTATTATTATTATTTTTTTTTTTTGCGAAGTGGTAAGAACCCACCTCAGTACAGGTATATAATTGATATTAAGCAAGTATTTAGGGTGTTGAAGATCCTTGTTTTTGATATGTGATCTATTTGCATATACAAAAATTAAATTTTCTGAAAAAGCCTTAACATCTATATTCATCGGCATTTTATAAAACAAAGTTTGTTTTTGCATAGACGGATAGATGGCATATCTGAGTGGACATGCACATGGGGCAGATGTGCCAATTGTTACAGTAAAAACTAATAGATGCTAATCAAAGAACTTGAAACAAATTCTTTCTGAGTACAATTCCCTATTCCTCTCCTTTCTATAGCTCCTCATCATGTGTTTACAATGGAAGAGCCAAAATCCGGTCACTATTGATGGAAAGCCACTAGTCCAATGAAAACACTTAATTGGGGTTATAAAACCACAAGCAATTCTCTGTTGAGACCAGCCACTAAAATCTACAGTTTCTCTCTTACAGGTTGTACAATTTCTTATATGTATCATCGCCTCTCTAATCTCTGAAAGCAACCCATCTTAATCACAAAATCATTCCCTGCGTAAATCTGAGTATTTACTAAACACCTTCAATTTTCAAATTTGTTCTGGATGGTGGAGATGAATTAGGTGCTACCTCTCTGATAAGCACTCACCATCCCTTCTGGACCAAAGATGAGCAGAGGGACCATCACCGATGTAGGTAGCCGCTGAGACAAAAACAGAGGTGATGCACAGGACTTAGGGGTTTTCAGATGCACCCAGGTCAGTGAAACAGGATCTGTTACAGGTGCTACTGAAGAAAGGACAAGCTTGGGCTTGTCCAAGCAATGCCATTTCCCCATACCTAAGATACTTCTTCTGGTTTTCTGCCTGCTTTTGCTGTAATTTCTACTGTCTGTTGATGCCTGTACTAACTCTATCTTCATTCAAGGCATTCTCCAAGGTGCTACCTTTCAATAATTTGTCATATCAATCTCTTTCTATTTTTTTTACTAACATTGAAATTCATATCCAAGACATTGAGTACCAATAGTTTCTGTGTTTTTCTTTATGAGCCTAAGTGAGCGTTCAATCCTGCCAAATAAAATATAATGCTACTATTATAAAGGCCTATTCTTTGTGTTAGACTGCACCTAAGGATACATTTATAAAGAAGGAAGCATAGCTAGAAAAAAAAAAAAAGAAGCAGCAGCTCCTTGAATTGTGGCCTGGGAAGGCAAAGACAGCCCAAAGCCTTGGGACCTTACACCCACATGGGAGACTCAGAAGAGGCTTCAGGCTTCTGGTTTCAGATTGGCTCAGCTCTAGCTGTTGTGGCCATTTGGGGAATGAATCAACAGATGGAAGACCTTTCTGTCTCCCCTCCTTTCTGTATGTCTAACTTTCCAATATATTTTTTTTAAAAAAACTAATAAATCTTTTAAAAAGGTGCAAAACCTCATGTTTTCAAGTTTTTTTTTACTTATTCTTGCAAATGTGAGACTACTTTCAAAAATTTGTATAAAAAGTGAATTAAAAGATGAATTAATCACAATGTTACCAGTTCTGAAATTCATGCAGTTTTTTTTAATATATTAAGTTTTAATGTTGCTCTGAAGATAATCCTATATGAGACTCACATGCCAAAACAATAAACACCTAAGATATTTTAAAACTTGGAAGGCACCCTATTGGATTGACACAAACCATTTAAAAGCAGATATTTATGTACTGATTTGCTAGGTAAAAATGGAAATCCCCACCCCAGTTTGACACGAGGATAACATACAGTTCTCAAACATCCACAGACCACACTCCAAGTTTAGACTGAAACTTCATACTCGTTAGAGCTGACAGAAATTACTGGGGTCTTTCTAAGCCAGTCCCTATACCTCACCAAAATTTTGACAATAAATTCCTAAAAGAAAAAGAAATATTTCTAAGTCAGTAATATTCTCATCAATCAGAAAATCTATCTGAAACTTGAAAATTCAATTAACCTGGAAATAGCATCGTGCCTTTTCAAGATACCTTCAAAAATTAAGTGGACTCTGTTTTGTTACTGGAAGAGTTTTGTTTAGAAGAAAAACATAAATTTGCCCAATGATTTATTTCACAAAGATGTGCAATAGTAGAATCACAATGATAAAAACTAAGTTAATCTGTTTTTCTTGATGACCTCTGGAAATCATCTCTTTTGAGAAACATGGCTTAAACAGCAGCCAGCTTACTGTCTCAGTTTTGAAAAAGCTTTCCTATGAGGAAACTACAAGCTTACAATTAGATCACATTGCAAAACCATAATGTCAAATAAAGTCATATATGTGTGTGTGTATAAAGTCTGTAAATATAGAATGAACTAACAAAGATTGGGCTGTGGAAGAGAAAGAGATGAAAAATAAACTGAAACTTCCTGATTACACAGAAGAAATGGGAAATGACACTTTAGCGGTTAGCAGTGGGCAAAGCTGCTTTTGGGAAACCCACACCCCATGAACCATCAGATGAAAGTCATCTCTCTCTCCCTGTCTCTTCTTTCTTATCCCTTACCTCTTCAGGGATATATATATACATCTTCTCTTTCAAATTATTTATATATATATATACACACACATACACATATGTGTGTGAGTGTGTGTGTGTGTGTACTCAGGGAAATAAAAAGGAATTATACTTTTCAAAATGTATTTATTTTTTCCACTTATTATTATCATTTTATGACACAGTTCCATATGTCCTGCAAGTTCCCTTATTCCCTCTCCACAGCACCCCCTCCCCACTGAGTTCCCCTATTGTATTACTACAGTATAATTCTTCGTAAACACTCATAAGGCCATCATTGCGGCATGGACCATGGCAGAGGGTCTAGCATCCTATTGTCAGACAGAGCTAACAGTTTCATTGGGAGTCCATTTATTTATTTATTTAAAGTCAGATATTCCAGCTAGTGCTTCACTCCCAATGCCCACATCTGGGCCAGGGTGGGGCAGGTGGAAGGGAATAGCTCACAGCTCAATCCAGGTCCCTGTGTGGGTGGTAGTTTAGGAAGGAAGTGCTTGAGCCACACTGCATACTGCCTCCCTCCAACATGCAGGGTTTCAACCAGTGCACCACATGCCTATCCCCATGCTGTTGGTTTTGATTTTGCAGTAACTGCAAAGTGATTGACATCGAATGGATCAAGAGAATTTACTAAATCCATTCTCATCATTATAGGTAGTGAAAAATGACCATGCATGCTATTATTAAAATTAGGATAATAATAACATCAAATGCTCACTATCACCCACTTTTATCTAGCATTTTTAATAATTTCATTATATTGACATGTCGCAAAAATACATCCCTCACAAAAATTACTCAGACGGTTACTACTCCAATTTTACAGCTTTGGAAACTGAGGTGTAACAAGGATACTCTACCTCGGGTGATGCTATTAGTAAGCGGTAAAGCCAGGTCCTGATGTGAGGTTTACCTGATGCCAAAGTTTACTGTCTTAACAGAAAGATAACATTGCTAATATTTCTCTAAAACTTTCTGGTCAACTAATGAATGTAATGTTAGAAAATAAAATAAAAGGTGTAGAATCACAAGAAAAGTTTTATTTTTGACATCATAGCACAAAAATATTTATGAAAACACAAAACAAAAATTTTAGAAATATATTTTCATAAAAATGTGTAGACACTAAAATCTTCATGAATGTATGAAATTTACATAATCCAAACTTCTATTCTTTCAATTAATTTTCTGGGTTTGATATTACTACATAACTCTCACTTTCCCTTTCTTTGGATGGGCCTAAAGAGTCTTTCAATTAAAAGGAAGAAGTAGGAGAACATAAAGAATATTTTTAAAATAAAAAGTAGATTCTGAAATTGCTTTGCTATAATAGACATGAAATTTTTTCATGAATGCCAATATGTACCAGTGTAGTAATTACAATAGTTAACAGAACAGTGGACCTGTACAGAATTTCCTTAACCATTTCTTAGATAAGAACTGAATATGGGTTCAATAATATATGCAAGAAATATTTATGTAAATTATATATGTGTGTATAAACTTATACATTTAAGCTTATATATATGAATTTGTGAGTTTATGTTTACATATATATATGTAATATTTATAAAACTGTCAATGCAGGCCATGTGAGATGGAATCGGAAAGGCACTAAATATTTAGAAGCAATCCATGCAGTTGTATCAACATGATAGTGAAATAGGAGTTTTAGAGCTTCTTCTGCCACAGAGACATTAACTTAACAATTTTTGATACAAAAAGTTTTTAAGAGAATTCAGAAAGCAGTTAAAAAGTCTAGTCCCCTATCTGGATCAAGGATAAGAATAGTCACATTTAAAACAGCTTACAAAAATTGGGTCATCCCAAATATAATATCGTTTTTCCATTTCAATGTAGAGCAGTGTGATCAGGAGAAAAATATCAATTCATGAGTTCTCCCTTGTGCAATATGAGTCTAACATTCTGACTTGTTGAGAGGCCAAAGTACGTGTCTGTTTGGCCCCAGTTGAGCACCAGTGGGTACTTTGTCAACTCTGAGAATAAGCGTAAACCAACAGCTTGGTGCCACTTCAGAAGGCTGCACCATCACAGAGAGAAGTCGGCACAGCTCAGTACAATAGGGAATAAATACCCAGATCAGATCTTCCTCCTTCTGGAGGAAAGAGAAGAGAGGGGATGTACTGTCTCCACAGGGCTGCCCTAGGAGCTGTTTTTTTTTTTTTCTGATTGGCTTGCCTCAGAGCACTTAGGGGGCTACCATATTTTGCATGTCTGGGATTGGTAGAAAGATTAATGGCTAACTTGCTCCTACCAAACCTGAAATGATAAAGAGGGAATCTTAAAAGCAGCAAGAGAGGGCTGGGCCCAGTAGCCTAGTGGCTAATGCCCTTGCCTTACACACACTGGGAACCCGTATGGGTGCCATTTCTAATCCTGGCAGCCCAACTTCCCATCCAGCTTCCCGTTTGTGGCCTGGGAAAGCAGTGGAGGATGGCCCAAAGCCTTGGAACTCTGCACCCACGTGGGAGACCTGGAGGAGTCTCCAGGCTCCTGGCTTAAGTTCGGCACAGCTCCAGCCATTGTGGCTGTTTGGGGAGTGAAGCAGCAAACAGAGGATTTGTCTCTGTTCCTCCTCCTCCTCTCTGTATATCTGACTTTACAATTAAAATAATAAATACATCTTTTTAAGCACTAAGAGAAAAGAGACTCGTTATGTATGAGAAACATCTATAAGATTATTGATCAATCAACCAAATTATTACAGGTCAGAAAGAAGCATGTGAAGGTGGAAAAGAACAAAAACAAAAACAAAAAACACACATGTACATACACACAAACAAAATCAACCCTAATAATCAATATTATATCCAGAAAAATGCCTTCAAAAGTAAAGGAAAAAATAAAAGCACAGACTATAGTGAGTAAACACCGGGCTTGGCTTTGAAGGATTCCTAAAGGGATAATTGTAATTAGAAGCCAGAGGACCCTGTTAATGGATACAAACTCATAAATAGACACCTATGAGTAACCCAAAATGAGGGAATGGTATGCAGGGTTTGCACACAATTGCCTGCTGACCTTGATCTCAAAGCACATTTGGAAAGTAGTCTAAGAGTGACTGATGCTATCCTCTCATAGACCCCAATGTGTGTGATCACCTGTGCTTCAGGAAGAAGCCTTGCTGAGCTCAGTCTCAAACCAGATCCTATGCTCAGTCACCGCGCTTTTCACTGGCTGATACCCCAGAGCAGTCCTTTCCCTGGACACTCACAGTGAGTAATGTTCATCATATATGCCCAGGAGGCTGGCCGTCTCATCTGGGTCCCACAGCAAACCCAAAGACAAAGGTACCAGAACTTGGCTTCATCCCCCACTCAACTGTGGCTCAGGGGAAGTGCTGTTCATCTGATAATCCCAGACACATTGTTCTAAGTCCCAGAGACAGACCTGTAGATTTCCTCCTCAGCTGCTTCCTGATGCAGCCATGTGAGTCACCTACAATCCATTATCAGTCATCATTTCCCAGGAATTTCCCTGGTGAGTTCTTGCAAGCTTCCCAGGGACTTAGCTCACCTATGCAGCTAGGCATATCATCTCCACAAGACAACAGTGGGCTCTGAAGCCCTTGTTTCATGTCAACCTCCCTAACCAAGAGCTAGCAGACCGTTTAGTCCTCTCAGGGCAAAATGGGGTTTATGCCAGACTCTGATAACAGGGGGTCTAGACTGGTGACCTCACTGTAGATTCAGTAGTAAATATAGACTGGGATTAAAAAAAAAAAATTAACTCTGATCTCAGTTCTGTCAACCTGGGGGATCAAGAAGAGAAAGTTGCTGAAGCTACTCTGTGAGGACTGAATGCTGCATTGGTTTTTTTGGGTTCATGAATATTAATACCAAGTTACATGTGTAATGAAGAATCATGCTAAGGAAACTATTAAAGTAGACTCATCACAGTGACCGGCTCCAAGAGAGAGCTATGAACCAGATACAAACTCGGGATACTTGGCACAAGATGATGATGGCTATGTGGTACCTTCCATGATGAGAATTTCACAGTCATCTGTATTGAAAAAAGTAATGATTCAGAGATCTCATATTACCATAAAGCATCGTTCATCTTTTCAGTATTAAAGGCTTCTTTTCTTTTTCCTGAAGCCAAACACCTAACAAAAATGCATTCCTATATAAATAATATGTAGAAAGATACAATTGTCATATCCCCTTTAAGCCAACAGAAAGTTTCCCAGCATCTAATAAGCCAGAGTTATTCATAATTAGCATTAGTCTCATGTCTGTAAATACAAGCATCCTGGCATTCAAGTTCAGGGCTTTAAGACTTTGCTTCAAGGATATAAAGCAGTTTTTCCTCTTTCTTGATTCTGAAGTGATTAAAAGTACTAGGGCTTCAAAATAAAAGGCACATAGATCTCTTTTTTCCCACAAGCATTTAACGATTAAATACGTCGCTATTCATTCTTTCGCCATACTTTGGCTTTTATGTATTATTTTCTAGATTAGTTATAAGATGATTTCTCAAAATGTCATTTCAGTTACCTACTCAAACAAGGAAAATTGGAATTGGTTCCCAGTGGTTTGATTTGTTATCATGGGTTTCTTTGAAGGACAGAATAACAAATTACTCCAAACTCAAAGGCAACATCGGTTTTCAAAGTTACACTACAAAAACCAGGGAGGAAACTGCATTTTCACCACAAGGGAATGAGTTAACTGTTTCTTAGCAGGCACAAAACAGCTACAAAATGGGAATAATTACCAACATCCAGTATGCATGCCAGATATTATATATCAGAAAAATATGAACAGTTGGTTATTTCACTTTATGTATTCAACAAATAATTTCCCTGTCCATACCAGAAATACAGTTTCGAAATTGTAGATACACACTTTGCATTTACCTTGTTTGCTATTTAATACCAAATGCATACTCTCTGGTGTTTGAAAATGACTTTAAAATTTCTAGTGCAATATCCCTCATTGTCCAGGCCCCTCCACGTGCATTATGAATTTTTCCTGCAGCACCATCAGCCAATCCATTATTCTGTTTGACTATTTCTTATTATGAAATGTGAAAATATATAATGAGCACCTAGCATACAACAGGCATGGGCTTATTTTTTTTGGCAACAACTATAAACAAAATTCACAAGAATCTTAGCTCCCAAAGAGCTCACTTTTTAACACCTCTGAAAATGAAACAAAGGATGAGAATGTTGTCTATCTATGTTTTTCTTACTCCACCTTTCAGATAAAGTAGTAAAAATCAGATATAATATACAGTTAGTGATACTGGTAAGTGACACCATCATCAGTATACAGGGAATCCTATAAAAATCAAGCAGAAGATTTGGTTTTTAGATCTCTCCCGTTCACCAACTTTGTTTGTTTGTATTTAAATTTCATTTTATGACACATTTCCACAGTTCCATAGCCTCCAGGATCCCCCAACCTCTTCTCAAGCCCTCCCCCCATATTGATTTCCTCCATATCATTACGGCAGTACAGCTCATAACCAGTCATAATTTCATCATTGAGGGAATGATCCATGCATAAAGTCCAACATTTTATGTCCAGATAAATTCAACAGTTTCATTGGGAGACCATCCATGAACTGAAAGTAGAGCTGGCAGAATATCATCCCCTCCACTGAAAAGCCACAACACAAATTCAACAACAGGAAGAAACAGAATTTTCAAAATGGGCTATGGGCATAAAGCACAAACTCAGCTCAGGCCTTCTCTCGGAATGTCATTTACTCAAACCATCATGGCTACCTCCCAGGGTCTACATTAGCAGGGTGCTGGAGTAAGAAATGGACCCACATATCAAACCCCAAGCACTGTAATAATGAGATCCAATGTCTGAGAATAAAGCATGTGAAGTGTTCAATTGAGCAGCCACTCTGCCTTTGGCCATTTAAGTCATGAGCTCGTCATGGAAGATTACATTTATTGCTGACTAAAGTCTGGATACACAAGCGGCATATCTCTTCTGTGAGGTATTGATACTACAGGAAAAACAAATTAGTTCACCCTGATGTGCATTAACAAGTGACCCTATACCTAATCCCAATGATCATCATTTTCTAAAAGATCACAAGATAATTTTGAAAGAGCCATTCAGAACTGCTTTGGACTTCCACACCAATGTTAAATTCACACCAATATATTCATTCATCCATTCAATATTCACCTAATAACCGCCTATGCCAGGTAGTGGAAAGATGGCAACAACAGACAGAGAAAAATTATAATCTTCATAGGATTTCACTTGTGTGGACAAAATGTAATAAACAATATAAATAAGTGAAATGTATAAAATAGAAGACAGTGTCAAGTACAAAAGTAAAACAGAAGAAGAAAGTGTCAGAGCAAATTAAGATCAAGTCAGGAAAATTCAATGAGTGCATGTTGCACACGGGAGACTTCAGACTGGAGGTGGCCAGAAGCACTGCTCAGAGGATTTACAGGGTAACCTCAGAAGCAGCGACCACATGGATCTTCATCATGATCGAGAAAAAAGAGCTTTTCAGCTGAAATATCTGTGTTGATCGTACTGACTGATTCATGCTGACAAAAATGGAATGCTTATTTTTCTTTTCTTTTCTTTTTTTTTTTTTTTTTTGAGTAGAGGTAGCATTAGGAATACTCAGGGAAATAAGTTTTGACTATATGGTTGCAGGGTAGTTGTCCTTGGAGTAGTTTAACCGTGATCTTTTTTTTTTTTCAATGTCAGAAGTATGACATGACACATAATTGTAGAAAGTACCCTTGGATAACCTCGGTAAAAGCAACATTTACAAGAAAAACTAAGGGAATAAGATTAATGTTCTATTGCCTAAGGTTATAACTCACAGGAATTACCTTTCTCCTCTCTGAAAATTAGGATTATTCAATTCCATCTATAATGTACTGTGTGTGTTTCCTCAAGTCTTTGGCAACATATTTAATTTCCATTTTTTTTTCACTTGACAAATGGGTATAATAATAGTGCCCAGGCAATCATTTATTGTAAAGAATCAATGAGGGACAAAGTAGACAGCAGTGCCTCCATACATAATGTATGCTCCTATATAGTTGCGTGTTGAAAATACACTCACAGAGGAATCATAAGCCGGAGACAAGTGTTTCTAATGTTCCATGGATATCTTGTTGATGTAGACATGAATTTTTTCCCCAGCACATTAGATTTTCATGAAGTAGGAGTGGTCAAATGCATAGACAGTATGAAAGGTGACCAGGCCATCAGGGAGGGATACAATACTGTTTATTACCTCTAGTTACCCCACAAACTTCCTCCTGTCCTTTGGCAACAAGGCTTCATGTTGGAAGATTCTATTGCATGGGTCATTTGGCTCTTTTTCAATTCTATTTTTTTTTCTAGGTAGCATTAATTACGGAGGTTTAATGGGCACATCTAAAAGTTTTTTCTATGCTATTTAATTTACATCAAGCAGGCTTTAATTAAGTTTTAGATTTATTAGAGAATGGATTTCTTCACCTTAATTCAATCATTTCCCCATATTTGTTCTATTCTTCTTGATTTGAATATGCTATTCATGGAGAAAACCATTTTATTTTTTAAAATATTTATTTTTATTGGAAAAGCAGATCAGATTTACAGAGAATGAGAGTTCATCCATCTGCTGGTTCACTCCCCAAATGGCTGCAATGGTTGCAGCTGAGCTGCAGTCAGGAGCCAGGAAGCTCTTCCAGGTCTCCCACATGCATGTAGGGTCCCAAGGCTTTGGGAGCATTGTTCACTGCTTTACCAGGCCATAAGCAGGGAGCTGGATCAGAATTGGATCTGCTGGAACACAAACTGGCACCCATTCTGGATGCCAACATTGCATGGCAGAAGATTAGCCAGTTGGGCTATCATGTTGGCCCCAACATTTTCATTTTTTAATCTGTATATTTTATTTACACTCATGGGAGCTAGGTGATTTCTTCTAGATGTTGATCTATAATTACAGATGATGATCCCAACACAATATTTATTTAATATCCTATTCCAATATTATATTTGGAATCAACAGTTATAGTTTCACGCATCCAACAAGAATTTAAGAAGAATGCATAAACAAATTGCTAAGGCCCTGGAGACTTAGTCTGGAGTTTCAGAGGAGGCTTAGGGGTTCTGTCATGTTTGAGTCCTGAATTTTAGCTTCTAAATGTGTTTACTACATGAGGCCCCTTGTTTACCATAATATCAAGCAATCCATGTCACCAGATTATGGTGGCCTACAGGATGACTCACACCTTTATCAACTTAGATTTAACATGCCACAGTTCGAAATAGAAATATCAAATAATAGAGAGCAATGAAAGTCCCCCATATATACTTATTTCTGTATTTTCCCCCTCTGAAGTTCTACTTTCCGAAAAGTATATTTGACATGAAAAAAAGTTGCCATATGGTGAAAGCTATATAATTTTCTTATTTGGCAACAGCATTTATAAAGAGATGGTGAAATATCATATTCTTTTCAATATTATGAAATAGACTGAATGTTTTTCCACAACATAGAATAGCTAACTAATGTATGATCTTAAGATTAATTATAGTTCTAAAGCATTTTTATTTGATTTGATTTTATAGACAGCAATAGTTCCTTAAACATTCCTGGTAATCACCACAAAATAATCCTATTACTGTTATTATCTAAAACAAATTTAAACCACAACTTGTTAGTAGCATCTTATTTATATCAATAACAGCCAAAGTATGCTCTGTGTGACAAAGTTAATGAAACATAAGTTAATGTCAAGTTAATGAAACACATTTGGACTTTGAGAAAGCTTTGCAGCAAAATAAGTATATCTTTCAATTCACATTGTTTGCTTTTTTGAGATACCCTCATAGATATGAAGTACATGCTTCTTGCTAAATGGTATCATTTCAGACGAGAAATTTTTCTCTGCCTACGCTGTTTATCAGGAGTAGACTGGTACCAATATGGTGCTAATGGGGGCAAAAGTATATTTCCTTCTTCCCAGTTTCTGCTAGCTTCATGGAGAACAGATCTCTAATAATAAAAGGCTTCATTGATTCTGATAGTCATTTTACAAAAGATGCCATTTTTCACAATGTTGCCTGAACAAGAGAAGATGGACAAGGGCTTCCTCACTGGCCAGCACTCCGGAGGGTGAGGAGTGCAACTTGAGAAAGGATACAGTCACTATCGATGGGGCAGCCTCCTCCTGACTACTCCTAGGATCATCTAAGGGAAGATGAGGTTCGGGGGTTAGCTGTGTGTTGATGGTTTCCTGACACCAGTCTTGCACCACCGCTGTGTGAGAGCCAAGACCATTTGGAGAAAACGGAGAGGCCAAAGATATCTGCAGCAATGCTTAATTCTAAATGTTTCTGAACTTTATGTCAGAGAGGTTGCAGCACACGAAACGTTTATGAGGTCTGTCTGTTCTAGTCATGTTATGTATATACAAGATTTCCCTTTTATCTGGAGTCTGAGGGTTCTGTTAAAAACCCTTTGATGGCTGAACCTTGCATGTATTGTTATATTACAGTACATACACACCCATGATAAAACTTCATACACGAGACATGATAAAAGATCAATAATAACTAATAA
This sequence comes from Ochotona curzoniae, assembly GCF_017591425.1. NCBI lineage: Eukaryota > Metazoa > Chordata > Mammalia > Lagomorpha > Ochotonidae > Ochotona > Ochotona curzoniae. The sequence continues at coordinate 28,928,382 of NW_024465582.1, forward strand.
ATACATGGAACAACTATAAAAGTACTATAATAAAATGTATTGAAAAGCTAAGACTTGTTTATTTCTGGGTTTTCCACCCAGTGTTTTTAAACTACACCGGACTGTAGAAAGCTGAAATCTCTCAGAAAGTGAAATCACGGACAAAGATTACCATAATCTAAAGCATGATCTGTATAGGTCACTAACCCATCCATCCACACGGCATGCTCTTCTTGTTGATGTGCCACAGGAAGTTCAACATTTATGACAGAGATGATGTAGCCCATAAAATAGAAAAAAAATTTTCCATCAAGCCTTTTAATGTTTGCTAACCCTTGATCTTGGACACAGAACAGGATCCTACCAGAACGTAGAAATTTTGTTTCTGAAATGATGACTTGATCATTTTTAACTCTAGTCTTAAAAATTTTATGATTACTCTAATTAATACAGTCCCTCAGACTTGGAGTACAAACACTCGCTGGGTGGTGGAGAAATACAGGCTTTCATAGACATCAAAAACTCAATTTACACAGTTATATGCTAGACACCTTCAGGCCACTGTTGCTTAGAGCCGCTCCAGCAATGCTGGATGAAGGAAGGGCTGACAGAAATTTGGCTATAAGGTGGAAATGCTCACGTTGAAACATGATGAAGACTTCTCAGAAAAACTATGCAAAAACAACCCAAAATTAAAGAATATCTCCTGTGAGTGCCTAACAGGCACTCAGGATCAAAATCTTTAAGGGACACTAATTGAATTTTCTTAATGGATCTGATGACAAGAAAGCAAACTGTCCTCTCCAGTAAGAACTGCATTAAATATGCACATGCCTTTTTTCCTTTCAATGCATTTCTTCAGAATGTCATTCTACATGTCTTCCTTTTTAATAGAGACCCCATTTTTCTTACATATGCCTGCAAATGATTCCATCTTCTCCTATTCAGAATATTTCAATGGAAGTGAAAGTATGAACTCACTTTCAAAGATATAAAGACACTTTCAGGCAGAAATAATAAGCAGCATGAGAAGAGATCAGATATCCTGGAGGATTCATAAAAATTCTGACTTCTGTAACCAAGACTCAGGAGCTCCAGCAATTCCAGTGTCCCTCTGGGAAGGAACACAGTCAAAGATGAGGATGGTTAGAGCCCAAGAATGCACTCTTCTGCAGCAGGAACAAAAGATGTTAGTGCTGTCATTACTTTTATTTAGCTGGGGAGGGGATGCTACAACAAATAACATGGACAGCTTTATATCCTGAGAGTGTCTGCCATGGATGACCCCCTTCTGTGCCACCTTCTCAAGCTATGGAAGATTTAATTATGAAATAATTTAAGATACAATTCGAATTGCACAAAAATAAAAGAATTCCAATGATGTATATCAGGAGATCCCTAACGATTTGATCCATCTGTATTCAAACGAGGCATTTCTTTTTTCAGGGTTTAAGATCAGCCCTCGCCATGGTAAGCACTTTATGTGTTTGTGTGTATGATTCTACAGTTATCACAAAAATACACTAGGGTATCTGTCATATGTTCTATTTTCTAGGCAGAAAACAAGAAACTAAATCACATACAATCTTCTGCAAGCCATATTTCTAATGAAAGGTAAATGAAGATAAGAAGTACATCTGCATGTCTATAAAATTAGTATTTGAAACAAAACTACATGAGAGGCCTTCAGTACCTACTGCTCTTTGGTATTCCGATCCCTAAAGGGTCTATCTAGCCTTCACTGATTCCAGCTTGATGACTTTCTTGGACCAAAGGGATATTAGATAACCTGGTGCCAATAAAGACTTAATAAACCTAGTACACTGAGTAGGCTATGTTCCTTTAAAATACCTGTTGTTGGAACCAATAACCAGAAAAAAAGTTCGATTAGTCTGAATCTGTAGGCAATAAGGAAACCCAAGCTTATTCCACACAGAGGCTCTGGGGAAGAGGCTGGAATTGCCAGAAACATAAAGTAAAGTTTTTTGAACTTTCCACTTGGACCAGCTACTTATCAAATACAGCCAGGTAGGTAAAATAATCAGTACCATATGGCGCAGAAGTCTGACATAGGTATATCATTACTTAGACCAAGAGAAATGATAAATTGTCATCTTTAAGCCACAAAATCAACTTAGATTTGCTGGCTGGAAAATAAAATAATTGAACTGGCATTTGGCACAACAGTTAAGCTGTAGCTTGGGCTACCCACCTATCACAGTAAAGTTCCTGTGTTTGAGGCCAGGCTCCACGCCTTATTCCAGTTTTCTAGTAGTGAGCTCTGTGGGAAGCAGCAGGTAAAGGCTTCAAGTGTTGAGTCCCTGCTTCCTCTGTGAGACCACAGATTAAGCTCCAATCTCCACCTTCAGCCTGGCCCAGCCATGGCTGATACAGGCATTTGAGATGCCATCAAGTAGAAGACTCATTTTTTTCTCTCTTTCTCTCTCTCTCTCTTTCTCTCTCTCTCTCACTGTCTTTCACAAAAAGATGTATCAGTTTTCATTATTTCCACATGGAAAAATGTTCTCAGAGTAAGAAAAAGTAAGAAACAGCTTCTGATCAAATCCAGAGTGTTTCCGGTAAACCATGATTTCAGGGTACATATCAAATTAAGGTACTAAACTACCACTTAAAACTTCTCTAAGGCAGATATTGGTCCACCCATTCAGACCCAGTGGGGATGACAGGACCCTATATTGGAGTGCTTGGGTTTCAGCTCTGGCTCTGCTCCTCATTCCAGCATCATTTAATGCATGCTTTCCAAGGCAGCAGGTAATGATCCAAGTATTTGGGTCTACATGGCAGCGTAATCCAAGTATTTGGGACCCCACCATCCACATGAGAGACCTGGAATGAATTTCTGGTTCCCAGTCCTAACTATTGCAGACATCTGGGGTGGACCCGGTGCAATTGCCTAGCAGCAAAAGTCCTCGCCTTACATGTACCGGCATCCTATATGGGTGCCAGCTGGTGTTGTGTTGGCCTTCTTCCCATCTAGCTCCCTGTTTGTGGCCTGGGAAAGCAGTTGAGAATGGCCCAAAGCCTTGGGACCCTGTACCAATGTGAAAGACCCAGAATAGGCTCATGACCCCTGGTTTAGGAATAACTCAACTCCAGCCATTGCGGCCACTTGGGGAGTGAATCACTGAATGGAAGATCTTCCTCTCTGTCTCTCTTCCTCTCTGTATATCTAACTTTGCAATAAAAATAAATAAATCTTTAAAAAAACTAAATTAAACAGTGAAATACAACAAATAAAAATTTAAAAAGCAATGCAAAAGAAATACCCATGTTTATAGTCATAATGTAAATACGTGCTTTGCCAAATTTTGTTTTAAATATTTGTCAAATTGTTAGGGATGATATACTACTATAGCTTTAAATATCCATGACTATTTAAAAATTTACTGTATAGGAGTGAAAGTGACATTATTTGATTATTGATAATAGCATCTGTATTCCTAGCAAACCATATCCTTTTATTTATTAAGCTTTTAGAAAAGATTTATTCATTTTCATTGGAAATACAGATATACAGAGAGATGATTCAGAAAGATCCTCTATCTGCTGGCTCACTCCCCAAGTGGCCACAATGGTTAGAGTCAGGCTGATCTGAAGCCAGGAGCCAGGAATTTCCTCCAGGCATTCCACGCAGGTGCAGGGTCCCAAGGCTCTGGGCTGTATTCTGCTGCTTTCCCAGGCCACAAGCAGGGAGCTGGATGGGAAGTGGGGTGGCCAGGACACAAACCAGTGCCCGCATGAGATCCTGGTGCATGCAAGTCAAGGATCCAACCACCAGATCATTGTGCCAGGCTCTATTATTTAAACTTAAAAAAAAAAGATTTATTGTTTATTCATTTGAAACTTGGAATTAGAGAATGGGAATGAATCTTTCATTCATGGTCCACTCCCTCAATAGCTGCAACAGCCAGAACTGAGCAAAGTCAAAGCCGGGAATAGAGAGCTTTTCCCATCACTCCCACATGTGGAGCAGGGGCCCAAAAGGACATGATCCATGTTCAGCTGCTCTTCCCAGATCATTAGTAAAACATTGCATTGGGCCTGGTGCCATGGCCTAGCAGCTAAAGTCCTTGCCTTGAAGGCACCGGGCTCCCATATGAGCACCAGTTCTATTCCCAGCAGCTCCACTTCCCATCCAGCTCCCTGCTTGTGGCTTGGGAAAGCAGTCAAGGACGGCCCAATGCCTTGGGACCCTACACCCATGTGGGAGACCTAGAAGAAGTTCCTGTCTCCTGGCTCCGGTTTGGCGCAGCACCGGATATTGTGCTCATTTGGGGGATGAATCCTCAAACAGAAGATCTTCCTCTCTGTCTCTCTTTCTCTCTGTATATCTGACTTTGTAATGAAAATAAATCTTTTTTTAAAATTGGATGGGAAGTCAAGCATCAGGGCAATGAAGCATTGTCCTTCTGGGATGCTGGCATTGCACATGGAAGCATTACTCATTACAGACTTGTTAAAGTTTTTATTGAACTTTTTATTTAGTAGAACATTAACCCTTAATATAAATTTCTTTTAATATCTCAAAATAAGAAAAACAAAAATGTTGCTGCATAGCATTATAACACTCAGCTAAAACAAAACTAGAATGAGATGTAACTAGATACACGGGAAGCCACAAAAATCTTCAGTGAGGTAAGCCATCTCATAGTACAGGGGTTGCAATGAAAGCAAATGACTCCTTGGAATCAAACTCTTACTGCCATGGAAATGACTAAGGGAGCTCAGCTTGCAAGCAAGGCGCCATTTCTTACAAAAAAAGGAGGACAGCCTGGAGGACAGAGCCAAGCACCACCAGAAATAATAGAACAGAAAACCATAACCAGAATTGGGGAAATGATAATATGTTCCCCGTGAGACCTCAGAATTTCTATGAAACACTGGGATCAAAAGCCTCCCATTTCTCTCACTTGCATGGCCAAGCCTGTTGGGATGCCTATTTGATGGCCAAGCCATCCTCACTGTCTCCTCCAGCATCGCAGGCAGGAGTTTACGCAGTGCTTACCATTTTCACTGTGAGTCCCTGGATCAACAGAAATCATCCATGAGCAATAGTAACATCAGCTATTCTAGAGTTAGATGATCCATTCCCAGACAGAGAGCCTAACAATGTAATGTGTGGAGATATTCTGCAAAGGGACATGAGCTGTTGTGGCCAGAGGAAACACCGATGTGTCCAGCTGTTCCTCTCATCCTCCTGCCTACATGAGCTGCTCCTTACACAGTAGAGCTGAGTCTATTTTTTCCTCTTTTGACTATGAGCAAGAACTGTGACATGATTTGATCTATTGATCAAATAGTAATGGCAGCCTGGGGCTTCTGAGACCAGGCCTGGAAGATCCTACCTGTTCTATCTGAAACTCCAGCTGCCATGTTAAATGATTGAATGATAGGAAACCACACGGCGAGATCAATGGCTCACTTCATGAGACAGTATGACTAGTCCATGGGACTTAGCTCTTTGACCCACCATGCCTAGAGGTTGCTGTGAAGGTAAGTCTTAGATGAGAATAATATTTAATCAGTAAAACTGAGTGAAGCAGAACAACTTGTCCTAATGTGTTAGCTTTATCCAAACAGTGGAAGGCCTTCCTTTAACTAAACAACTGGTGGCCTCTGACAGAAGCGGAATTCCACTAATATATGGGTTCTCACTTGAGGCACATGACTCACTCCCCCAGAGGTTTCCATTCTGCTGATCTGTCGTGGGAATTGTACATTTCCAGATTCACCACAATGTTAGCCAACTCTAAAAGAGGTAGGCATTCAGAAGGGTAGTTGGCATGTCATGTCACTTGGGATGCCTGCATTCTATATCATAATGTCTTGGTTCCTTTCCCAGCTTGGCTCCTGATTCCATTTCCTGCTAATTGGTCCCCAGGGGATGGCAAGTAATGACTCAGGTATAGTTGGGTGTCTTCCATGCATTGAATTCAAGAATTCTGGCATCTTTGTGGCTCAAACTATTGCAGGTCCTTGGGGAGTAAACCAGTGAATGAGAGATTTTTGTTTTTTTTGTTTTTTTTATTTTTCATGATCTAGTTCCATACGTACAGGGATTTTTCCCTTCCATGTTCCCCATTTTCCTCTCCCTTGACAATGTTTTCCCCTATTTTATTGCAATGATATAGTCCTTCACAGAAGTCCATGATTCTGCTATGCCTTTCAAATGAAGATGATAATTCAATGTTTAAAAGTATTTTAAAGTTCTATGCATATATAGTGCACATATATGCATATATAGGCATAAATGTATATGTATACAAATATATATGTGTGTGTGCATATATATATACATATATATATATTTACACACACAAATAAAATCTCATGCACACAGTCCTTTGGTTCTCTCTATATATACATACACTCACATCTTACTCTATTTCTTACAGAATATCGTGGGGCCTGGCATGGTAGCCTAGCAGCTAAAGTTCTTACTTGCACATGCCAGGATCCTAAATGGGCACTGGTTCTAATCCCGGACGCCAGGCAGCTCAGCTCCAGCCATTTGCAACCCCTTGGCGAGTGAGTCAATAGATGTAAGACCTTCCTTTCTGCATATCTGACTTTCCAATAAAAATAAAAGAAATCTTAAAAAAAAAACAAAAACAGAAAAGGGGGCTCTGTGTGTTGGTCTAGTGGCTAAAGTCCTACCTTGAACATGTCAGCATTCCATATGGGCACCAGTTCTAATCCTGGCAGGCCTGCTTCCCATCCAGCTCCCTGATTGTGCCCTGGGAAAGCAGCTGAAGATGGCCCAAATCCTTGGGACCCTGCACCCATGTGGGAGAACTGGAAGAAGCTCCTGGCTCCTGGCTTTGGATCAACTCAGCTCTGGCCATTTGCAGGTAGTTGGGGAATGAATTATCAGAGGAAGGATCTTCCTCTCTGTCTCTCCTCCTCTCCATATATCTTACTTTGCAGTAAAAATAAATAAATCCTTTAAAAAATGCTGTAACAGAGGAAGACTCTACAGAGGATTTCTAAGGCACTGTACATGTAAAGGAAGCTCATTAGAATTTCCAGTTCAGCCCATCTCAGCTGCAAGTTGAATGTCACCAAGGTGGTACTACCTGGAGTAAAAGAATCTCCCAGCCAATCCCTGATCTGACTCCACGATTGGGAAGGAAGAAGAGCAGGAAGATCATTATTTTTTTTTTTTAAAAATCATGACATTTCAGATTAATTATACAGCATTAATAAAACACCTTTTCCTTCCCACACTTTGTCTCCCATGTTAACCATGGACTTACTCTACATCAGAAGTTTACAGAGCAGCCTAGAGTTTGTACTTCATAATTTACCAATTTCCAGGCCATGAAGCCCCAATTCCACTCAAATCAATCACTGGGGATCATGTTTATTTCTATTAAATAATAATTTCTGGTCCTGGCAGTGTGGCCTAGCAGCTAAAGTCCTTGTCTTGAACGCGCCCTGATCCCATATAAGTGCCGCTTCTGACCCCGGCAGCTCCACTTCCCATCCAGCTCCCTGCTTGTGGCCAGGGAAAGCAGTCAAGGATGGCCCAAAGCCTTGGGACCCTGCACCGTGTGGAAGACCTAGAAGAAGTTCCTGGCTCCTGACCTCAGATCGGCATAGCATCGGCCGTTGCGCTCACTTGAGGAGTGAATCATTGGACGAAGATCTTCTTCTCTGTCTCTCCTCCTCTCTGAATATCTGACATTCCAATAAGTAAACAAATCTTTAAAAATAAATAATAAGTTGTGGATATTTAATAGAGAAATCAGCTGAATTTTGTCGATGTATAGCTTTGGTCTTCTTTTAGAAGCTTTTTTTTCCCCCTAATAAATAGGAAAGGGGTTGAGACCCATAGATCCTATACATGGCAAAGCCGTCAGCTTCCTGTACCCAACCTCACTGGCCCCAGGAGTCTCTAAGTCACAAAAAGTCAGCAAAGAAGTCATTGGCCTGCAAGAAGAGCTGCCGCAGGTGGCTCTGAGTCACTCAGAGACATGCAACAAGAATAATTGGACATGGCCTATATCCCAAGAGAACTGTGTGCGTGAATGGGCACAGACACGAAGGCCTTTGAGAATCTGAATAATGAGGTCAATTAAAGCCTGCCTATCATCATTCAAGAAAGATGGCGTGTGATGCTGCTACCTGGGATCCAGGCATAGGGCACAGTTTATGCTATCATGGGTTGCACAGTGCCATGCAGAGCAGCTCAGAATAGCAGTTTATTGCAATCATAAGCATGTGATCAACAGTCAAGGCAGGAAAATAAAACATGTGTAGGTATTTGCATACGGTCAAAAGCACAAATGTCATACCCTCACAGCATGTTGAATGGAGAGATACTCAAATTTCAACTCATTGTTTTGGAATGCAGCTAAAGGTGCAACTAATTGTACAAAATAGACCATGTATTACTTTTAACTATACCATAAGTCTAAGTATTCTATTTGCTTAAACATCATTCTTTTACAGAAAACAAAAACAAGAGCCAACTGTGTGTATTTACTGTGTCCTGGTAATTCACAAGTTTGTCAGCAAGAAGCATAGATGAACAGTGACTATTCTGTGTTTGCACATATTCACTTTGGTTTGTAACATGGGGCTCAGTTAGTGGCTGCTGCCTCCCATCTGTAATTTTATTAAGATTTCAGTTTGCATATCTTGAATCTGGACAACACAGCTTTGAAATATCATTTTGGCATTTCCTAAAAATCCTTTCCCAAAATGGGCTCACTTGAGATGATGACATAGGAAGATTTTTCTCTGACATATTCCTCAGCCATTCCCCCTAAATACCACTAGGGTACTTAATGATATTTTAAATAGTAATGAAGTCATAATGGCAAAGTAATTCCTACAATATGAAAACAAACCTTCAGTTGAGGAACTCAAGCTATGAGGCAGTGCCTAGACCTAAGAATTTTACAATCTTATTTCTTTATTCTTAGTCCAGAGAATTTTTTGCAAATATGGTTGTAACATTCTGCCATTGCTGCTTCTCTGCTGCAGAGGTGTGAGGCTCCTGAGAGCACCTATGACATCTCCATTTCTGTCTAAGTGAGGGTCCCTCAGTCCCTCTTAATGCCTTCGCTCCCAGCTGTGCTCCCAGACTTCAGATATCACTGCCAGACTCGCATCCTCCAATACAATCCTGTTCCTGTGCCTATGCTTGTCTCTCATTGCGATTTGGTACTTAGTGACTCAGATTCTCACCTTGGCTGACTCCCAGTCACATACTGCACAATGGGTTTTCCTCCTCCTCGTACTCCCCTGGCACTCCTCTTTTCTTTCTCCAATCTTCTAACTAGTCAGCCCTCCTTGTACCAAGTGGTATGTATTAAATTGTCACAGCCTCCCTCTTCTCTACTTCAAAAACACTGAGTCGCCTTGTATCCTCATCTCTCTCCTCCGCCTTCCGACGGTGATTTCTCACTGCAGCCAGAATCTCATGCCTCACTGTGGCTAGCTCGACAAGCAAATGGAAATGCTGACACAGTGTTAGATTCAGGCCTCCAGAACCCATCTTGCTTTAAATCTTGACACCATCACCTATTGCATTGACCTCTCTTTGCCTTAGCCCCCTTATTCAACATAGGGGCCATATTGGCAAAACTTCTTTCATAGATGTTACATGGAGATTCAATCAGCTAAAACCTTTAGAATTCTACATTACACATAGGAAGCATCCAAACATTGGATGCTATTATTTCATTCCCCTGTTCTTACAATTTGTTTGCTCTCCTTCAATTGTTTTCTTAATTCCTCCACATGCTTACGTGTCTGAGTTATTTTGCTTGCTCACTTCAGCGGCATTCTTCTTTTTAATAGTAGTTTCTACTTTTACTGCTGAACAATGCTCATGGTTGCCAGACTCAGTTCCCGGTTATTTCAGCTGAAGTTCCCAAGTGAATCATGCCTTAGACTTCTTTTCATCACTACTCCAATGACCACTTTCTGTTTAAGCCGTGGGTGCTTTGCCTGCATCCCTTGGGATACCTGTGATGTTCTTATTTTTCAGACTTCTCTACTTCTCCTGAACCTTTGCTTCTCTCGACTCCCAAATCGAGACATTCCCTCTATTTTGGCTCTGCACTTTCTACATCCTGACTTCTCACAGTGGGTACAAGCAAGGCTGAACAGTGTGCCAAAGTGCATCTGCAGCCTTGAGATAAATCAGATGCTTTTGACCATCTCAGCTATCCATTAGACAAGTGCATTTGGGTTAAATACCTTAGATGGAATTGGCATCAATCTATTTTAAGTCAGGGCATTTTATTTTTCGTAATCCATAAATAGAAAACTTCTACATGCACTAAGTGATTGGAAAACATGTCACTTTCAGAGTTGTTGAGAATCAAGTGTCACCATCACTATAATCAAATCAACATGAACTCATGTACTACTGTGATCGCAGATGGCCCTGACACTCGCAGTGACAGTACTCATGTTTCTATAAAAAAGTGGGTCAGTTTCAAAAATTAGGAAGGTATGAGCGTGTGTTTTATAATCCAATACACTTTCCTACAAACTAAAATTTTACTTTATTTTTATTGAATGCACAGTCACTCTCACAAATCAGTTCAATTTTCTAACAAAAATGCTCTTGCTTAAATGTTTTATTTACAAACATGAAAATATATTTAGCTACATCTCCTGTTGAAAATAGTCTAAAAACAGCAGCAAGTCTAGAGATTGCAACTGGAGAAATAAAGTGTGATTCTGTACTTGTTGTGTCTAAGTTAATTATTAAAACCTTACGTCTTCATATTCAGAAGTGATTAGAAGCAGTTGTTTGGAGCTGCAGCCTATGAGTAAGGAAACGGCAAGAGATTTCAAGCTAAATGCAGGGCAGACTTCAAGTCCTGGATGCGTTAGAAGGAACTTCATGGTTCAAATTTTTCTAGCACTAGCACTGCAGGAGTCAGGGTGTGGAGCATGGAAGATGTTAGAGTTTCCAAGGAGAGATCTCCAAGTCATCATTGAGCTTTGCCACAATTTGTAAGTTATATACTGATTCCTCTTTAAAATAGAGGTTTGGATTGTGGTAGAGATAACAACTGAGCCTGGCTCGGTGTCTGCTGAATGAAAAAAAAAAAATCTGAGAAACAGTTCTATGAAAATACTTCATGGAATATATAAAACATTTAAGCCAATTTTGAAGCTCAAAGGTAGGAGTGCATGAGCAATGCTTCAAAAGCATATCGGACAACCAGGAGAAAATGACCACGTGTCATCAAGGTTAGTTTCAGAAACACTGTGGGAGACAGAAACCCAGAGACAGGGCCAGTTGGTTGAGCTCTGAATGACAGGTGAGAATGAATCTGTTTTGGAAGAGGCAAGCAAGATGAAAAAGTGTATTTTTGCAGGATAAAACAAAAACATTGAATAATCAAGAATAGGAAGAGAGACTGGATTGTTGCCTACTATTAGGATGAAACTACAATTATGACTGATGTTTCTATTTTATGAACTGTCGACACTTTAAGAGAGTGGAACAAGACACTGAATTGCCAATGTACTTGAAGGCAGAAATATCAAATTGATATTCGATTAACAACATCATCCGATTACTGACACTACAAAAATTTCAACTCATATCTATATTAAGAAATCTTCAAAACAAGTATAATGCCTCGAAGACATTATACCCCTGACTTCTCCAGCAATCCATGATTTTTCACCTTCATCCAAAAATAGTTTTGAGCTTCTCTCCTGTCAATCATTCTGTAAGATCCCGGGGATTTAACTCAGAATAAAGCAGGGGTAGCTGTATCCTTACAATATTCACCTTTATCAACAAACCACTCCAAACATTTTGTTCTTGATTCTTCTCAGCAAGCATAACTTCATAAAATTTTATAAAATGCAATGCTTTAAATATAGATTATTTCAGGTAAAATTATCATAGGAAGAGACTACAAGGTTTATTAAGATTACTTCCTAGATTATTTTAACAAAAACAGTTCTCATGGATCAAAATTTTTAACTTACCATAAACTAGTTTGTTTCCACATAAATAACATACATATCATTACAAAATGGAAAAAGGCCCTAATATGATAAGTTTACTTATTTTTCACAATGAATAGCTATTTCTGGGACACACGGGATTCCTTGCTGAGCAGATTTCCCAACAAATGTCTAAATATTCTCAGTCAATTTACCAAAAATTCTCAGGCAAAACAGTGGCGATAATTTTATAGAGAGTGAAAAAATTCCTAATATGTAGGGTAAGTTTAAGAACTGAATGGAAATAGTAGAAACAAAATGGATAAAATTAAACATTTTCACTTACATGTGACAAAAATCATAGCATTGGTCACAAAAAAAAAAAAAACATTATTTCATCCCTAAAAAAAAAAATCGCCTTTCTGAATTGTTCCAGAGGAATATGAAAAAGCTAACCTATTGATCAGACACCTTCTGGCCCAGCACTAGAAAAGCAGGCAAGAGAACCAGCAGTGCACCTAGCCGATGAACACACTGACATATTTGGCAAGAGCAGTCTGACAGCACAGCATCATCCTTTCGTTTCTGATTCCAATCTTCCCTTCGTAATGGAAAATGATACAGAACATAAAACCTGTAATAATTATTCATTGTGTATACCCAAATGCACAAGAAAATCGGTTCTTAAAAATTGGGTAGCAACAAGATGTGTAGCGATAGTGAACTCAAATAATATGACTGCCTACCTTTAACCCAGTTCAGTTGCCTAAGAAAGTTCTAAACTAAGAATAAAGTCTAGGGCTCAGCCCTTGGACATCATGTTCCCTTAACACCTATGTGAATCCATCCATCACTCATTCCCTTCAGCTATTTTTTTTTCAGTTTTACTTCTGGACCCACAAAATCGATTTCTCATACACTAGATACATGAATTATTTCAGAACATATACAAGTCACTTAATCCTTTTGCTTAAAGTCTTCAGTGATTTGCTGTGCCATTTAAAGTAAAATTCACTTCTCAGGCACTTTATTCCAGAACCCTCCTCAGTCTCAATTCTTTTCTGACTGAGGCACCAACACCTTCCTAATCTTTTTTTTTCTTCTTCTTTAATTTCAGAAGCACAGACAGAAAGAGACATCATAAAACAGAACTCCTGTCCACTGGTTCACTCTCCAAATGCTTTCAGTGGCTGGTACCAGGCCAAGCTGAAGTTGGCCTGGAATTCAGTCCACATCATGCATAGAGGTAACAGGGACTCGGTTCCTTGCACCTCCTTTTTTATGCATTACTGAGCAGCTTAAATCAGAAGGAGTCGGGGCTTGAACCCAGGCACTCCAATGCGGCATCCAAGAATCTGAAGCAGTGTCTTAACTCACATCCTAAATACCTGCCCTCTATAGGTGTTTGTTAGTATTCTGTGTTCGCTTCATCACGCCTAAAGGCCTTTGCACATGTAATTATTTTCTGCTCAGGTGACTTGTTCCCCAGTTGCTTCTAAGACTTGGTCCTTGTTACTCAGCACCCAAAGGTTGCCTTCTTGTAACAGCTTCTTTGATCCCTTGTTCTTCCCACCCCACTCTTGATTTCCCTTCTCACTATGTTTCCTCCCATCATAGTACTTGCATCCTAAATTATCTCATTCACTCATTGAATGAGTTACCTACTCTCCTTTCCCTCTCACCAGATCAGTTCATGAGAGCTTTTCCCCAGACATATCCCAAGGGCCTGGAATCATGCCTGTTGCATACTGGACACTGCATAAAGATTTGTTAACAACATGAAGGAATCGAAGTACAGCCTATTCTCATCCATTAGTAAATGAATCAAGATGAAACTTAAGTGATGTGACTGCAGAGTAAAATGAAGATTTTTTTTTTAATCAAATGCACACTACTAAAGACACACCGCATTTTGAAGTATGCTACCAAATCGCCTGCATTACATCTGTGGTTTCCTCCAATGCCCTGGGTATGTGAATAACCTTGAAAATCTAAAGATCTCTAGACCAGATGTGATGGTGTCCTCCTAAGTCCTCAACTGTCATTCACTCTCACATGTTTCCATTGTTTTGCAGATTCTTATTTCATTTTTCCATTTACCAAATGATTTATTCAGTTTATAGCTAGACTCTTGTCTGTCCAAGCACATCATCATGCTCACAGCCGGGCCCTCTGCTTCTTCACTTTCAGATTGGCATCCTCCTGGCTCTCCTTGCCTCATTCCTCTGTTTCTTCCCCTCTACTAAACAAAACAACTTCACTAAACTTCTTAAATCTACCCTTTTGTTTTTATTCGATCAGACCTTTCATGCTGTATGTTTAAACTATTGCTAAACTTTTCTAATTGCTTGTTCCTTCCCTAAAAGATGTCCATTCTCGTCATAGTTCTTTTCATTTTGAGCAACAATTCAAAATGTTCTGTAGTCACCACTGACTTCAGAAATCAATCCTAATCTTTTAGCATAACCATGAATATGATCCATAAAGTGTGACTGGTAGTTCTAGTTTATATTCCCTAATTGTCCCTCCTTGCTCCAAAAATGCTTAACTTTAAGAACTCTTATGAGGCCCAGCGATGGTAGCCTAGTGGCTAAAGTCCTTGCATTGCATGTGCCAAGACCCCATATGGATGCTAGTTCATGTCCTGGTGGCCCCACATCCCATCCAACTCCAAGCTTGTGGCCTAGAAAAGCAGTTGAGGACAGACCAAAACCTTGGGACTCTGTACCCAAATGGGAGACATGGAAGAAGCTCCAGGCCCTGGCTTCAGATTGGCTCAGGTCTAGACACTGGAACAACTTGGGGAGTGACCAGCAGATGGAAGATCTTCCTCTTTGTCTCTCCTCTGTATAGTTGACTTGCTAACAAAACTATACCCCCCCCCAAAAAAAAGGAAAGAAAGAATCACTATAATGCAATATCCCAAATTCGCCCCTTCTCAACATCACCTTATTATGACTCAGGCATTTTGTTCATTCAGTACATGACAATTTTATATATAAGTATTTTTTTTTGCAAGGCATAATCTATAGCAATTTCTCAGACCTTCCCCAATGGACCAATCCCTCCATTGAAATCAGTCTCTCCCCTTGTACATTCATTGTAAACGACGATTTTATTTTAGTATGTTGAGCAGACTCACCACTAAAGGGCAGATTTCCTTACTACTAAGACTATTGTTTCTTTTTGTAAAAGTTCATTTTAACTTTATTTTTAAGTATTTATGTGTGGTTATTTTAACAGATTCAATAGAGTCCATAGATACAATTCTAAGACTATAATGCAATTTCTTTCTATAGCATCGGTGTACAGCATTGACTAGACAGGGATAGCTGATGTTAGGATGAACACAAATGTTTGCTTTGCTGATGCTGAGGTCATGAAGTGGTAGTTGGCTAGCTGTGCATGAGACAGTTGGTGAAATAAAAATGCTGGCCTCATCCTCGGGCATGGGGGAACTTGCCATGCTATGCATTGGAGTTTTCACGTTTGGCTACTTAAGATACCCATCCAATCCAGGTACATGTTCCAAATTAGCTCTTAAGCCATACAAATGGATCCCAAATGCATCAAACATTCATCTCTAAAGCCAGGATTGTGGCATTGGACAGGACTCAGGAGCCCCTAATGAATCTCTTGAAACCCTAACCACACACTTGTCTTCAGCAACCATAATCCAAACACTACTGAAAGAATTGGTTAACATCCAGAATCAACAGAGCTAAAAATTGTAAATCAACTATTTCTTCAGAACATTCATTCCTAGACAAAAAATGCCTTGTCATATTTTACAGTCTCCACATGTCAAATTTTATACAACTCCATGACTTTAAAATGAACACATATTTTATTT
This sequence comes from Ochotona curzoniae, assembly GCF_017591425.1. NCBI lineage: Eukaryota > Metazoa > Chordata > Mammalia > Lagomorpha > Ochotonidae > Ochotona > Ochotona curzoniae. Next base: position 28,944,166 of record NW_024465582.1, read on the forward strand.
GTAGACTTATGTGGCATCTTCAAATTCATTACCTTTGTTAAAGATGGATACAGAATATTGTAGAACATCAAAACGCAGTGGAAAACTCTGCCCCTTTCATTTATTTTTTTTTATTTCTGAAACTGAACTTTTGTTCCCAGATAGATGTTTCTTTCATCCTTAACATTTTTAATATCTTATAACATTTATTTGGGGAGATAAGTAAAGAGAATTAAAATCCAAGATTATAGAAATTCTATTTTAATCTGTACATACACGAAGACTTTTGATTTAACAAGTATGAATCAGAAAAAAAAAAAAAACCTGAAAAGCCTACTGGCAATTTTTTTTTTTAATTATGAAAAACTTTATTCTACATGAAGGTATCTGGAAAATGAAGTTGCATTTGGGAAGTTTATAGATGAAAAAGCACAAAGCTCAATCAGAGAATCACTGTTCATCTATTACCACATACTCCAAATCACCAATGCTTAAGCGAAAGTAATATACGATTTGCCACACTGATAGGACAGAAGTGGAATATGGCAGAATTCAAAGTGGCACCTGTGTTTGTTTTTAAATCAAATATTCAGGAAGAGCACTGACCTTAAACATCTCTTCTGAAATCTGTAAATCAGTCTATGATTTTTCATGGTATGAAAAATATTAAAAGGAGGTGAATTCAAAGATTGTTTTAAAAAACGACACTTTTGGCTAGCACTGCAAAATAAGCTGGTTTTTGGAAGACAGTTAGGAAAGCGTTCCAAATAATTTCCCAGGTGATTAACTGATACACTGTTTTTCAGAAAGCAGGTTGCAGAAATTCATCTTGAGGAATGAATGAGGCAAATAATTAAAACCCATTACATACCCATCATATTCCCATCAGATCAGTATAGCATGACACTGATCATCTTATGAATAAGTTAAAAAAGGATAAGCAACAATTCCAAGAGCAATGTAGCCTTGGAGACCTCCCACACCCACACCCTTACATCCCCGACTTCGCCATTAAGTAAAGAGTGAATGAGTTCAATATCAAAGGTCAGAGGTTTCACAGTCAAACTACATTTCAGAATCCTGTGTTCTTGTATTCTCCACCTTTCTTTTTTAACCTATTTTGAAATAACATTCAGAGTATAAACACATCCTGCTTCATTTTATGCTATAGTTAGGTAGAGTTTTGTTTGAAAAACCTTAGCTTAAAAACGTTCCAAATAGACTAAGGAGGCTTGCAAAAGTGCCAGGTGACAAGAAGGTGTAGCCTGCTGCTGCTTCACACACTGTCACATTCTGACTATTCCATCGGCCTTTACAAAGCAGGTCTGGAGTCGGCTAAGGGTGGCTGAGCGGCACTGAAGCATACTGGTAAACTGAGCATCCTCAAGACAAATAGAAAACTGTCTCTGTCAGTTAGCAGAAGATCCTTCTTCTCTTCAAGTACTTTGAGACAGTTCTGGTGAAATCGTCACAAAATATTGATGAATTCAGTCAGATTGCTAAACAAAAACCTGAAATCTTCCACAGCGATTTCACCTCGTCATCTCAAAGCCTCCTGCTACCACCTTATGAGACAATTAGATGTTTTAAAGATTTATTTAATTTTTATTGTAATGTTAACTATACAGAGACAAGGAGAGACAGAGAGAGATCTTCCATCCGCTAATTCACTTCCCAGGCAGCCTCAATGGCCAGGGATGAGCTGATCTGAAGCCAGGAGCCAGCAGCTTATCCCATGTCTCCCATGTGGACGCAGGGTCCCAAGGCTTTGGGCTGTCCTTGACTGCTTTCCCAGGCTACAAGCAGGGAACTAGATTGCAAGCACGGTAGTTGCCACCAAATACACTGCGTGTGTGTGTGTGTGTGTGTGTGTGTGTGTGTGTGTGTGTCTGCAAACATCTGACTTTCCTGACTGAGTCATTCCTGATTAGAAATCATTTCTCAGATTTAGCATCATGAATGCTCATCCTCAGACTGACTCACAATACCTCTCTCCCACCTCAGTATACTTTGGACTGAATTTTCTACCCAGCGAGATCTATGCATCATGTGTGGGGTGTCGCACATTTCCACTGGGCTGCTGATTGATAAAATATTAATTTTCCTTGAGAGAGTGGTCATCTATTCATTCTGTGTCAGAATTTGACTTCTGATTGTACACTGAGGACCAGGGCAGAAAAATTCCCAGGAAGTCATTTCCAATGTCTGATAAACATCTTCTTAAAAATCACTTCAGGTTTTCAAGAGCTGAGCTTTATGAATTTCAAGGAAACACATTCGAGCCACTGTTCAAAAGTCCATGTTGATGTTTCAACAAGAAGGAAAGATACACTTTATCTGTCCTACCACTTTCATGCTTCTGGAAATGCAAAATATGCTCCCTAAAAGAGTTAATTTTGTTACACATTTTTAGCACAATAAAAGAAAAGGTGAATGATACCAGCTGTCTATGTAATTTAAAAAAAAATTCAGAACATTGCCATTCACCTTAACCATTAGCCTCACTAATGGGTAAGTTCACCCACCAGGAGAGCAGAAAGCCTCCTCACTCTCGATGAGATCAAAAACTAGGAGATTTTGCCCATCAGAATGTTGAGAACTAATACTATTAGAGCTGAACTTGTCCATACCATCTGGATGAGAAACACAGCCCTTCCTGATCACTGCCATCAAGACAATTTCTAGAAGCAGCACAGCAAAAGAAAAGCACAGAGAGAGAAACTTCACAAAAGGTATGTGAGAAATCAAAGCGAAGTTTGCTCCTCATTTCCTCTCAGAGAACCCATTCCTAAGACCTATTTCTAGGAGGACAGAAAATCAAACGTGCAGCTTGCTCAGTATCTTTTTCCATGAGCTAGGATATAGGACCTCAAGGCTTTAAAGGAGTCCTCAACTCTTTCTTTAGTGATCTGGCCCTCCTTCTCAGAGGATTGGTAGAAATTTGTGGGAAGAATGCTGGAAGTCAGCAAGAGGGGGAGGAAGAGCATTTGACATACTCACAACACAAAGAGATGACAACTGTTCATGGCCTTTTAGGCCCCACTCCACAGATTTGAGGAAATCAATGTGTTAAATAAAACACTTGGAAACATTCGAAAGTTTTTTCCATATTGTGAGAAACAGGGTTATGGATGGACATTTTTAAATTTTCACTTGCTTCTGGAAGAAATTATCATGAACATAGCGATTTCAGACAGCACAAATTTGCCCTTTTACTATTCTGGAGGTCCAAAGACATAAGTTAGTCTGGCAGAGCTTAAAGCCAAGATGTGAGCAGGAGGGATTGCCGCTGGAGAGGCCAAGGTGGAGTCCCCTCGTTGCCTCCCCCAGATTTCCTGGAGGCTGCAGTGCGCCTCTGCTGGCTGTAGCACCCACACCTCATGCTCACTTCTCCCTCTGACCATCTTGCCTCCCTTACAAAGCCCCTTCTGGTCACGCTTTTGGCCTACCTGGATGATTCATATCCATCTCTTCATCTCAACACCCTGAAATTTGTTCCTTTTGTCCTATAAGGTTAAATCTGCACAAGCTTCAGGGAACACAAGATGATAACTTGTATAACTGTGTGTGTGTGTGTGTGTGTGTTTAAACTAAAACTTTACATGGATTATATAGCCATAACATACACACACACACTCACTCTCTCTCTCTCTCCCTCTCTCACAGAAAGATGAGACTAATTAGAGGTACTTCTACTTAAAAACTTAGCCTGAGGACCCAGCATTATAGACTGCTAGCTAAAGACCTCGCCTTGCTTGTCCAGAATCCCATATAGGTCCTGATTCATATTCCAGCTACTCATATCCCTCCAGCTCCCTGCTTGTGGCCTGGGAAAGGAGTTGAGGATGGCCCAAAACTTTGGGATCCTGAACCATATGGGAAACCCGGAGAAGTCTCTGAGCTCCAGGTTCCAGGCTCTGGGCTCCGGGCTTCAGCGCAGCTCAGCTCTAGCCATTGCGGACATCTGGGCAGCGAATCAGTGGATAGAAGCCCTTTCTCTCTGTCTCTCCTTCACTCTATAAATTTGACTTTTCAGTAATATACATACATACATACATACATACATCTTAAAAAAAAAAACTTAGCCTTGGATCACCAAAGAATCAGAAAGGATGACAAAGTCTTGGAGCCCACACATTCCATGTGCTATTGTATCTACAATGTTCTACATGGTAGCAGAAAACTAGCCTCTTTTTGTTACTGATTAAATATTAGCCTGGGTAACTGCCTACAGAACACATACCAGAAACAGGTTCTCAGCTGTATATTTTATAATATATACATAGATATAACCATTATATTATTATATATAATTATATTACATTATTATATTATGTCATATATATCATGTTATATAATTATATATTATATCACATATTATATGACTATATAAAATTATATTTATATATTATATATTACATATTATATATGTTACAATCACATATAATATATAATATATAATGAACATTATAATTATATATTGTATAATATGTATTATATCTAATATACATTATATAATATATAATATGTAATATATAATATGTAATATCTATTTATATTTATATATATAAAATATACACCTATATAGTGTGTATATATAGTATATATATATCTATAGATATTATGTAATATAGATATTATCTTATTAGACATTTTTGTCTCTGTCTTACAGATGAAGAAAATGAGGCTTAAGACATTAAATAACTTGTTTATGATCACATTGCAAGCCATTGTAAGAATGAAGAGATGCACTTTGTATGGTTTTTTCCTTCCACCAGGTTATGCTGAGTCTCATTTTGAAAGACCTAAAATAATAATGCAATATAGAGATATTTAACAATTATCAAACCAACCTAACATTTCATATTCATATAAAATTCAATATTAGATTTGTGAAATACTGTGGGGTACCCATCTTCCAGGACTATCTCATCTGCAAGAGAAGGTATCCAACTGTTATATCAAAGGACGGGACTCAGTAACTGTACTGCCAAAGCACTCTGAGGGAAACCTACCCAAAAACTCAATATCAGGCTCGGGGATTTACACAAGAAAATCATTCATTGGCTAACTTCTGCACCACTACAAATTTTCTTGTAAGTTTCTCTACAAATATCCTTATTTTTTTCCTTTATTTGAACTTAAAAAATAATAGAGCTCCCATCCACAGTTTCAGTTCCTATACCATCTAGGTCTGAACCAGGGCAAAGCCAAGAGCTGGGAACCCAAATCAGACCTCCAAATATTTGGAAACATCATCTGCTGGTTCCCAGAGTATGTATTAACAAGATGGTATAATCAGAAGCATAGCTTGGATTCAAACCCAGGTACTATGAAATGGCATGTATGTTCACTACCAGGCAAAATGTTCATCACCCAAGTATGATTTAAAAAGTTACCTAACAGAGGTGGGCAATATGGAACAGCACACTAAGCTACCACTTGGGAATGTCTGCATCTCACACCAGAAGGATGGTTTAGCTATTCCCCTTTATGATTCATCTTCCTGTTGAAGCAACTTGGAAAAGAGGAAGAAGGCCAGTATACTTGGGTTCCTGCTTCGCTCACGGGAGACTAAGAAGGAGCTCCTGGCACCTGGGTTTGGCCTGAAATAGCTTCAATTATTGAGGGTATTTAGGGAGTGATCGGCAAGTGGGGTATCTGTCAATCTCTGTATTTCCCCCCCTCTTGTTCACTCTGATTTCAAATAACCAAATACATAAATATTTTTGACAACATGTCCAACAACACAATAGTTTATGCCATTCACATTGTGCTTAAGTTTGTAGAATTTAACACCTCCCAGCCATTTAAAGAATTGGCTGGGGATTTTCAAAGTAAAGATTGGTTGGAAATATTACAGTTAACATCCTTCATCATTACTTGGAAATGTATACTCGTTTTTGGTTGATAGGCCACAAATAAATTTATTCATGGGAACCTGATGGATTTTATTGTGAGTTTTCCAAGAAAACATTCTAAAACAGCCATGGGAAATCAACAGCAGGCTCAGGAGATAAACAAAGCTTAAAATATCTCACATGGCATGTTATCAATAATTGGATACAGGCATGATTGCTGCGCAGTTCAAACACACACAAACCTAGAAACATTGAGCATGTAACAGTGTATGGGTCCACCACTAGGGCTCTTTCAGTTATCATAAGGGGAATGCATTTTACTGTCAGTAACATCAAGGTTCCTGATATATGCTACCTGGAAATTAAAAAAAAGATTATGAGCCCCTCAAAGAGTGAATTTTAGTAATCCAAATAGGATTACATCTCCTTCTGTCTTGACTTTCCTCTCTCAAATAAATAGAAAAATAACAAACAAATACATATTTAAAAAAAGAAACTGGGTAGCTGCTGAAACCATGGGAAGATGTGGGAATGTTTGCTCAGTCCATCAACCCAATAATTAATTCAGCATTCATTCACTGCAAATTCCCATGAACACAACCAAGAAGGCACATTTAATCCTATTTTTAAAATCTTACATTAAAACCATTGAGGAATTCACAATATTCACAGAGTTGAGGGGGAAAAATGAACAAATCCTGAGTCTCCTTTATGCTCTGAAACTAAAGTCAATGTTGGCCTCCCACTGAAAGCAGACACCATCTCCCCAGTGTTCTGACTCAGACACTTTGTTTCCTAGTTATGCTCCTGTCCTCACAGCCCGTTGGTGGCTTGCATTTGCGGGCATGAATTAAATTCAGTAAATGAATCCTGACTTGCACACCTCAGGGTCCATTGGCTTACTCAAACCGAACAGTCCTTTGTTTATAAATGGGCTTAGAATGTCCCTGATGCACTTGCCAGAGGTGAGGGACACAGAATGCATACAGTCTCGAGTGCATAGTGGTTCCAAAAGTTTCATTGTATAGTAGATATTTTCATCATCTTTGATGATAAGAAAAGGGACCCACTGTGATGTGCTATTAGAGACTAGAAGAATTGCACGTGATTCAACTAACTGCTCACCAGGCTAATTCAGAGAGAATAAATGTGTTTTCAATCACAGCTTATATCCAAAGTAGGAATAAATACAGTCGACACTCTTCATTTGTTAAGGACAAGGAGAGAAAGAAAGCCATTATAAAATCTTAAAGTTCAGGGAATAAGATAATAGTGATGTGCAGTACAGATTAAAATATTTAGAATGCATAAATTCATTTTAATATATATATAATGCACAAAAATTAAAAACCTCATTTAAATACTTTTTCAAAGCCATTCTCCTAACACCAAGGGAGAGAAAAAGATTAGCCTGTGGTCTTCATTTATAGACACCTTTAAAAAAAAACACTTTTTAAAAAACATTTTTAGTTTACCCCTTTAAAAACAAGTGTGAGAAGCAGATACATAGGTATAAAGGAGAAAGAGAGAGAGAGCTCCCATCTGATAGTTCACACTTCAAAACCAACAGTGAGCCAGAGGCCAAAAGCCAAGAAGCCTGAACTTACATCCAGAACTCTCACACAGTGGCAGAAACATTTGATCATTGGTGGCTGCTTGGCAGGGTGTGTCTCAACAGGAAGCTAGAAACAAGGGCCAGAGTCAGGATTCAACCCAGGCATCCTAACTGGTGGTGTATCCACTCTGCTATACATTTCCACCTAATTTCAGTCTCAAATAGAAGATTATTTCACCAAATTATAACTGTTTCTCATGGAGGATCATGTGTTCATTTATTCCTTGCTTTACTCAGTCACTGATTTCTACAGCTATGTGTTAACTTCTGTGTCACATTCCACAAAGTCAAGGTTGAACAGGAGAGACAGTGTTGCCTTCCAAGAGTTTCTAGTGAGGTTCAAGAGACAAATAGTAGACAGATGATGCTAACCTTGCATGTTTATTAAAAAATAAAAATAATGGGCCCGGCGCGGTGGCGCAAGTGGTTAAGTCCTCGCCTTGCACGCCCGGGATCCCATATGGGCGCCGGTTCTAATCCCGGCAGCCCCGCTTCCCTTCCAGCTCCCTGCCTGTGGCCTGGGAAAGCAGTCAAGGACGGCCCAAAGCTTTGGGACCCTGCACCCGCGTGGGAGACCCGGAAGAGGCTCCTGGCTTCGGATCGGCATAGTATCGGCCCGTTGCGGCTCACTTGGGGAGTGAATCATCGGATGGAAGATCTTCCTCTCTGTCTCTCCTCTCTGTATATCCGCCTTTCCAATAAAAAATAATAAAAATAAATCTTTAAAAAAAAAATAAAAATAATGAAACAACTAGTGTTTTCATTTAATACTCATTATTTTTACTCAATGCAGTATGCTGTGAAAGAAATTCACTCTTATGCCAATTATGCACAGTGGCATTGAGCAGAAAATACCAAAGCTAGTTTTGTAGCGTGAAGCGCAAACTGTAAACTTTTATTGTAGCACTTCCTCTTTTAAGTGATTTCTGTATCAACACTGAAGGATCTTAATACAACTATTTTTTCTCGGTCTCACACCTGTGAGGGTTACAAAATTCATACATCCAAAACCAGTATTTTATAAAGTAAACACACACATACACGTCATAAGCTAATGAAAAATTAAAGCTTACATACTTATACTTGAATATATTTAAATGCAAAATATATATTAATAATAAAAAAATTCTGAATTGTGGGCATTTTGAAAAATAACTAGCCCGATTTCCTCCATAACTTCTCTAAAAATATATGGGGCTCTTGCGTTAAAGAGACACAGGAGACAAATACAGTAGACAAACGCAATATAAGGAATTTCTTTAGATTCTAGATTAAATGGAAACAGCAAGAGAACACTTTTTGACATAAAGAAAAACTGAACTATAGTGAAAATTCAATATAAATGATCTGTTGATGAACATCATTTTGAAGATTCTGGAAAAATAGTTGGCTGACATTTTTCTTGTAGGACATGGCCCTTTTTAGTCTCATCAGCTTAGATTTAGTGGTTTATTTTGGAGTGGTCAAGAGCAGACTCTGGGAATAATAACACATTCGATACATTCCAACCTGGGGAGAGATCTCCGCAGAGAATGCTACAATGAGTTTATTGTGTTTTGGTAAATGATGACTCCCAAATGACAAACCCATACTCCAGATGCATCAAATACATTCTTCAGTCATTTAAATTTAAATGCTCATTTTTCTAGAAACAAATTGTATATTGTCCTTGTAAGATTCACCAGTACATGACGGTAGAAGACACTTATATAGTTGTGTGCTTACCCCCAAAAGATTGAATAAACGTGTGCATCATGAGTGAGTCTAACACTAACTTCACAAACATCCTGAACACACTATTACTATCTCTAGGTGTCGTGTTGACCATTAGCTCTGTACGTGACTTATCCTGTAAATCTATTTTTACTCTTGACCCATGTACTGCCCCATTTCCTCTCCAGCCAGGCTCTGCATATCCAAACATATATGTGGTCCATTCTTCAAGCTTTCATCTACACCAAACCTATAATTTATAATTTCTGACTTTCAAGATACTTTCTAATCCTAACAAAAACCCAGAAACATCCTTTCTTTCAGGGGTAAAATTACAATAGCCACCTTGAGGAACTTATGCTATTGTACCAAGGTTCCTTTCATATAAACAGAGCTAAGGACAGCACAATGGTTGTTGAAATTTCCCCACTTAACATTCCTAAACACAGTATTTGTCGTCAACATGAATGCTTATGTAATGTAACTGCTGCACTTAAATCATTTGCTCAGATGTAGACTTTGAATTTGCCTGAAATCAAATTCTGTACATTTCACAAGGGCAAGAACACTAAAATCTTTTGTCTGTCAGCTTCACCAGCAACAAGACAATATTTTATTAGGACGTAAACTTTTTTTTTAGGCATTTTCTAATACAACCCACTTATAACCAAGCACATGAAAAAACATGTTTCTTTTTATGGTAGAGATGTATTGTTTAGAAAGACAGGAGGGCTGATACATCAGCAGCCGGATATGAGCTTGCTTTTTCCCTAGTGGAGTATGTTGTGATTATCTGTCTCTATTTTCTCACGAATTTCCTTTACAAATAAAAGGAAAAGGCTCAGGAGCCTGTTGATAAGGTGTAGATTTCACCCTGGATCAAAGAACAACACTGCCCTAATTAAAGCTGAGTAAGTTCACAGTCCATTTCATTTATCTCACTAAAACGTGGACCAAATGGCCTAATCAGGCTCCATGTTGCACCCTGTGTGGAAATTCTTTCCATGTTCCTACCCGTTTAAGTTGATTCTTTTTGATTTGAGGTAATACTTTTTAAACAAAATGAGCAATAACACAATGTAGCTATAGTGGATATTAGATGTATGTACATTCACTAATAATGTCCCACCCTAATATCACTTACTTCTCTTCATTGTGCGAATCATTCCCATAAATATGTTGGAAAGGTAATATTAACTGTTGGCTTTCTCTCTTATTAAATTTTTACTCCTGATTCATTCACTGCAAGACTTGCTTTTTCTTTTACTCTTTATAATTTACTTACAGATGGAGTACCTGGAATTCTTTCCTAGCTATGTCGAATGGGAAAAAGCCCTTGTCAGTGTGAGTATTTTAGTTACATTAATAGATTAAAACATCTGCTCATGAAAGTCTCACTGTTTCACACATGTAACTTGAGTTTTCTCATTCAATGACTATCACTAGCTCTTACAAAAATATCAGTGATGAAGCTATCACCTTCTCTGAATTTTTAATTTGAGAGGCAAATTCTTGAATGAATCTCCAGAACTATTAGATGTATACATGGTAACTGTATTTCACTGATTGGAACATCAAAATTGTAAAGAGCTGTCCTGTGATCAGTTGGCTTTTTTAAAAGTAATTTTAAAGCTATAATCATTTTGATGGCAATGCAAAATAGGAGAGCCATTATAAAGTGTGGAAATACTGGAAAGGAAGTGCACACATGTAATCAATACTTGCACCCCTGTGTTTATTGTAGCCATATTCATAAGAGCAAAGACACACAGTCAGCCTAGTTATCGGTCATGGTGAACTGAGAAAGAATATGTGGCATATACACAAAAATGGACTATCATTCAGCCTTAAAAAGAATGAACCACCTTTGCAACCAAATGGATGGACTTGGAGATCATTATGCTAAATGATATAAGCTAGTCACAGAAAGACAAATGACCCTTTAGCACTCATATGTGGAAGATTAGTATTTGCAAAGTGTGACTGAAGAAGGCTACAGATAGTTAAATATGTTGTCTCCACTGAGTTACACCAATTATATAATAGGGCCTTCTTTCCTTCACAACAGTTGTCATGCATCCCACCATTGTATGTTAATATATTCACCATACTTCCAAGAAAAATAGCATGTAGTCTGTATATATATATACATATATATATAATTTTATATGAAGCAAATATGATAAGCTGTTAAAATGTGTGCTTATATGATTCTTCTCCATATTTCTCTGCATTACTGATATATTTTAAAACAAAGATTTGTCACAAAGTCATATTTCTATGGCTATCCTTTTAGTAATGTTTTCCAGATTCTCTATCTCTCTTGGGAGAAAAATAACTCCTTCCTAGGCTCTCATCTGTCACTCGTCACTCTTTAGGAGCTGGTCAGTCCCAGAGAGCACAGCTGATGTCTTCAGGGACTGGGGATCTTTGCTGTTCTGTTGGTGCAGTGTTGGGAATGTATCACATAGCATACAGGCTTGCTCAAAACCTTTTGGGAAAGAAGGGAACTATAAACTTAAGATTAGGCATCAAGATCCTGTTTTAAGCAATCGTCTTTTACTTTTTATTAAATGTTTTCTTTGCCCAGACTTTTCTTACTGTATGAAACAAGTGAAGCAAAAATAAAACAAATCAGCAACAAAAATATGGGACAATGCAATCACGTTGAATAAGTAGATTACAAGGGAAATTCCGAGTGTGCTGAATGCTACACCCTTCACAGGCAGCAAGAATCCACTGCACAAATACAAAGCAACAATGGTAGATTTGATGTCTTGAACAAACACTGAGAAGAAATGACTCCATCATGAAGAGCTGAGGAGAATCAACATACCCAGCTCACACTGCCCTCTATGCCTCTCTGCATAGTCCTCGGCTTTCCCAACAGCGTGGGCCTGGCAGTTCTGAAAGGGTGGGGACCAGGTGCTCCACCTTCTGATCGACTGTATTATATCACATTCCATCACATAGTGTAAGTATCAGTTAAATTACATTAGCCATCCAAATAGAAGGTATAGTACAAAACCACAAAACAGATAAAACCTTTCATGTTTATAAGGGGTCGACTGACACGCTAACGCTTCTCTCCTGTCTTCAGAAAATGGCCAAACATCCAGTGACAATGACAAATTTTGAGGAATCTGAGTCAAGTAGGCACAAAAGGCAGTCATTGTGGCTGAATTCCTCATATCCTTCTTCAATCCCAAAGACAAACATGTACGTAAAGCGGCTTAGAACATCTCAGTCCATCCCTCTTTCATTGGTACTTGATGGGTAACTTCTACATTTAACATTAAGTAGGAAGAGAACAAGGCTTCTACAACGCACTTGTTGGGGGTGGGTATTAATATAAATTATACATACGAAACATACAACTATGCACTATTAGAATAGCTAGATACCTGGCCTTGTTTTAAGTACTTTCCCATATCATCTTACTTCACCATTAACAAAATCTCTAAGTGACAGAAACCACAATTCAGTGAAACAAAACAGTGGGGACACCTTGAAATTCAGTAACTTATCCAAGGTGATTCGGTTAGCAGGAGGCAGAGACAAGGTCCAGAGCTGTGCAGTCTGAATACAGAGCCTCAACTTCTAACTTCCCTACTGTATCATCCTCCTTTTATTATACGAGGCAAATAGTCGTGAGAGAGTGGTAAAGGAAAGAAGCAAAAATTACAAGGAGGGAAATGCGGAGGGAGAAAAGAGCTTACCAAGGAAATCAAAAAGTAAAGGCAAAAACACAGACAAGAAGGAAAGCAAAGAGAAGACAATGAAGAGTTGCCCAGAAAAGGAAGCAGTGTAAACATCTGTGTCCCTGGTATTCAATTTTCCTAAGGAGACTGCCACAAGAAACCCTTCAGAAACCACTCATTGCCATTGCCTTCATCTGAACCTAACACTTGGATAACCGCCACATCCAAAAAAAAAAAAAAAAAGCTCAAAAAGTACCAATTTATGTATGAATTGCACTCTCGCATTTACACTTGAAAAATTGCCTATTTCTTCATCATAGGTAAGATATTGAATGAATTTAGCACAGCATTTCCTATTTCAGTTCCAAGCACAAAAGACTACAGGCCTGTATTAAATATGTTTTCCATTTTAGATCTGGTGGCTTTGCCAGAAACCAAAAAAACACAGAAACTTTAGACTAGCTTTACGGAGACTCTGTTCAGATGTCTGCCCTAATGTGAATGATTACGAAAAATGGAATTAGCAGTAGCAAGACAATCTGTCAAGAAAGTGTGGCCAACCTCAGGGATCTGTGCTTTCAAACTGAGTAGATTTGCCTCACAAATACAACTGTAAGAGAGACGGCTGAGTGTTTGGGGTGTGTGGGCAGATACTGTAAATTAGCTCCCAAGGATAACACAGCTTCTTGCTCTCTGACGCCATTTATCTATAATTGGAAAGCACAGTGATATATTTCCAATGTGAGGTTAAGCGGCCACAAGTTCTTTGTTCCGCTCCAAATCTGGGATGATCCACCTTAATTTTCTGAACTAAGTATCCATATCCTTAAGCTGAAATATCCTTTTCTGCTTTTAAAAGCAATAGCTTCTTTATGGCAAGTAACTTTCATGATCCCTAATGTACAACACAAGCCAGATGTGCATGAGCATATACACGTATTCACTTGATACTGCCATCATTTTCTGTCTCCAGATAGAGCCGTGACTATTTTATTTAACATCAGGTGCTATCTAACCTAAATAATTTGTTTGTATGGCAAATTCAGTATCTTATCAGGAGACCTATTCTAATATCTGAAAACACCAACACAAAGGAATTTTCTTATCTATTGCTTTAGGATTGCTATTTAAGCCATCTATTAAATTGAAAAAAAAAAGTATTGAATTTGTCTATGAAATCAGCTTAGATCTGATGAAATCAGAGTCTCTGTACCGAAGAGATTGGAGTCAGAGACATCTACAGGGTGCAAGCAAAAGTTGCCTCAAACTGGATTATTAGTGAAAATGACACAGAAGATTAAAATAAAGATTACTAAACAGACCCACAGAACCCCCACAAGCTTAAAAAGTAAGAAACAGCAAAACATAAATGCTGGGGGTGCTTGTCTTCATACATAGTCATTGCAGTCATCAACAATGAAATACTCCAAAGTTTGTACGCCTTAGAGGCCCAAACACATTATGAAAAATTAGAGTGCTATTTAGATAAACACTCCTCACCTTCACTCAGTGTTGGGGCCCATCCTTGCAAGCCTTTCCTTCTTCGTTTCCTACCTCAGCAGCCTTCTTAAGAAATCCCCCACCCACATCTCCACCTTGCATTTAGCAAATCACGTTGCTCTTGCATTCTGCTTCTAGACTGAACTTGTCCAAGAGATAGCTATGACTTCTCTGAAGGCAGAGAATATGTATTATTTGACTTGTATAGTTCCTGACACTTCATAAATAAATAAATATTTAAAATATTTATTTTTCTCTTAACTTGAAAGGCAGAGACAGAAAAGATATCACCAGGAGAGGCTGGCAGATACCTCCTCCCCCAAAATGCTGCTTCACTTTCAAACTGCATGTAACAACTGGGCACACGCCAGGTTGAAGCCAAGAACTAGAAACCCAACCTCTGTGTCTGACGTGAGTGGAAGAACTCAAATACTAGAGCCATCACTCTCTGCTCTCCAGTACACACGTTAGCAGTAGGCTCTTTCACAAGTGGGGCCAAGACTCACCCCAGGTGCTCTGACATAGGATGCACCTTATGTGGAGTGTTAACTGCTGAACCAGATACTCATCCTTTCATAAACATAGAGTTACAAAGTTACACAGAGAGAGGGAGAGACAGAGGGAGATCTTCTATCGGCTGGCTCACTCCCTACATGACTGCAGCACCCAAGGTTGTGCTAAGTCAAACCCAGAAGGCAGCAGGTTCTTCTGGGTCTTCTATGTGGGTGGCAGAGGGACATTAACTTGAGGCATTTTGTGCTGTTTTCCCAGGTGCATTAGCAGGGAACTAGATCAGAAATGGTGCATTCAGGATTTGAACTGGTGGCCAGATGGGATGCCAGCATTACAGGGTGACGACTTAACCCACATGCCAAAAGACTGGCCCCTGAGGTCCTTTTTCAATGACAGAAAATAAACATAAAATTTACAAAGAAATTACATATTATCTCTGGCTTGCACACAATATTTTAACTGACTACAATTCTATCAATAGTAAGAGGATTTTAGCATTTGTAATAAACAGCAAGATGTTGTGGTCTCCTAAAATTGCATACAACATGTTTGTATAAGCATGGAGTAAGGTTTGCGTTTGTCTACCAAGATTTCACAAGCTAGAGATCTGGTCTTTAGTGCGGTGATGTTGGGAGGGAGTGCGGACCTTTAAGGGATGGATCACTCCCATAAATACATAAAGATAAAGTTGGCGCCTTATAGGAGAGTGGGGCACTGCTCTCAGAAGGATTAACTTAGTTCCAATTAAGGTAGTGAAGGCCCCTAAACTAGTTCTCATGAGAGCCAGCTCAATCCTGAATCATCTGTTAGCTTGCTGTCTAGCAATGTGATGACACGTTCCCACAGATACATCTGCTATGAATTTATCCACAATGAGGTCAAGTTATTGGGATCACCCAGTTTTGGACTTCAAGCTTCAGAACTGCCACTTCACACAGTTAGCCTTCCGCAGACATTTTGTTCTGGTGATGAGAAATGGACTCATACCGAATGACCCTTCTTTTGGAACAAACTTCATCAGATTGCTCCAAACATACTACTTTAACACTGTGTTGGTTTTCGTTTTTCTGTGCTGAAGCATGGAAAAACACAAAAAAATACGCACTGTGACTGACCCTTAATTTAACCAAGTCTCAGGACCAGCAAAATGTCAAAGATAGATTTTGTTTTTAATGAATGTTTAAGTATCACTTCAAAATGTGATGAGACTTTAAAGGCTTCTGGATATATAACTAATGTCTCAACCATTTGAGCCTCGCATGTTGATTATACTCATTCCTATCTCTCTTTGCAATCACTAAAATGCTACCTCAGTATAATTAAAGTGAATACTGTACTAACTCCAGGG
Source organism: Ochotona curzoniae (assembly GCF_017591425.1). Taxonomy (NCBI): domain Eukaryota; kingdom Metazoa; phylum Chordata; class Mammalia; order Lagomorpha; family Ochotonidae; genus Ochotona; species Ochotona curzoniae. The sequence goes on from NW_024465582.1 coordinate 28,960,396, forward strand.
CTTTTTGTTCAACCATCTGATTCTACATTATGCTAAGAGACTGGCAGTCTACAAGACTATTTCAAGTCAAAATAATAAAAAGTGAAAGAAATAACACCTTCAGGGTTTAAATAACAACTTCCCATAAGGATTATTCATATTTTACAAAAGCATATTCTTTCTGTTTAGGATTTTTACCACTGTTATGAAATTGTCAACCTAAATTTATAAAGATATAAATGAAAGAAATATCTCCAGAAAATGTGATCTATACTTTTAGCTCATCTCCTGGGGAAAAGGAGATGAAATAGACCTAGGAACTGCTGAAAAGAATTCCTACAAGGAGCTTTTTTATGGAATTGAAAATGAGAGTTGGTATGAAAAGGCCTTAAGAGTTAGAGCACCCAATAATGATGTACATATGTCCCATTAACACATAATAAAGGCACAGCTTATACTGATAGTCTTTGGTCCCCCTCAAACATTTAGAAGAACTCATTTGTATTGTCATCCATAAGTTCAATGTCATATGAACATATTGTAATATGAAAATCCCACTTGCTCATGTTCAGAAAAAAAAATCCCAAATCACAGTTATTCATTGTTCTTAAAACCTTAACTCAACATGTACATATATGTGTGTGTATGTGTATACCTACACGTACAAAATCACAAGTTTCTACTATTTTAATGGCACTGGCAGATACCGAAGTGTACATTCAAAAGTCCACAGAAGATGTATATCACAAAGACTATGTATAAGTTTTAAACTTTTTTTAAATTAAAAAAATATATACCCAACTCAACTCTGTCATAGGGAAAATGAGGATTCTGTGCTAAAAATACAAAGGCTCCAGAAAACTTTAGCAAAGTTTCTTCAATTAGCATCAATTTTTGTAGACTATAGTGTGACAGTGCAATATGTATGCAAACTTCAGGGGTAGAATTAGGTAGAAGTTAGCAAGAAACTAAGCCATGTGTATGGTACAACTGTATGCATTACATGTGTAGTGTGCACAGAAAAATGTGAAGGGAGCATCGACATGCTAACTGCGGATTCCAAGTAATCTTTTCTCTACTTTTTATCTTTCCCCAAAGCTTATCTTTCAGGGGGTCTATAAATTTTATAATAAGACCAATAATACTATTTTCATTTTTAAAACATTTGAACCACAGTAGCTATAATGTTAACATAGGATTCAATTTGTGCCAGAAAAAAATCACACGTCCATAATATTTATTCATTTCATTTGTGAAGCACAACTATAAAGTAACTTATACTGCTGTGCCTATTTTATGAAGGCTTTCTTTGTGATATTCGCAGTAAAGACAGAAAGCAACTTCGTCATGGGCAGAGGCGGCTTCTAAATAGCAATCTTCTCCTTTTCTAGGCTTCCTCACAAAAATTGAATACTGTTCAACACAGAACTAAGAGCTGCTTCATTGGAATGTGGCTATCAATATCAGGCCATAGGAGTGGCAGGTATGACACCATGCTAAAACCCTTAAGAAACAATCTTCTGAACAAGTTCCAGGTGAAATCAAGCCTTTCTTCTTTTATTTATAATTCCCCTTTTCTGAAATTAATGTATAATTCATCACCTTCCCTTAACGTGTCATTTCATAACTCCTCAGTTATGTTGGCATTTCTGCTCCTGATATAAATGTCATGTCTGATCAGGGTCAGATAATGAAATGTGATGTTGACTCCTTGCTTGAGGATTCCAGGGTGTTTGCTGAGAGGCTTGCTGCTCTGTATTCCTTATCCATCATCGTACATGGCCTTGACTGCCAAAACAAAAAAGCAGGACCTGCAGACACTTTTACCTTCTAGGCAAAGCCCTAATGCAGTATCGAAAACCAAAAAGGACAGTGAATCAATTCTAAACTCAAATACATATATTGTATTGTTGCTCTGGGATTTTGGGGGGTTTCTTTTGTGTTCAACTCATAAAGATTCAGAAAATATGTGTCTTGAATATACAAATTTTTTGCAAGCTCATTACTCTGCTATTAGGTAATCAGATACAAGGGATAGAATGTATAATCCAGATTTCTGAGCAGCTAAGCTATTGCATGTATAATGTGTGTGATTTATTATTTTTGAACATTTGAATTCTATCTTTCACATGAACATTCTATTGCATATTTTATGGGTTGGTCACATAACCTTAAATTTGTTACCAATGATTTTTTTAAAAGATTTATTTATTGTCATTGGAAAGGCAGATTTATAGAGAAGCAGAGTCAGAGAAAAAGATCTTCTATACATTGGTTCATTCCTCCAAGCAGCTGCAATAGCCAGACCTGAGCCATTCTGAAAGCAGGAGCCAGGAGCTTCCTCCTGGTCCCCATGTGGATGCAGGGTCCCAAGGCTTTGGGCTGTCCTCTGCTGCCTTCCCAGGCCACAAGCAGTGGCTAAAATGGAAGTAGAGCATCAAGGACACAAACCAGAGTCCATAAGGGATCCTGGCACATGCAAGGCAAGGACCTCAGTAACCAGGCTACTGCTCTGGGCCCTGTTACCAACAATTACTAAAATATTATTTTTCTTTCCATTAAATATATTCCTGCTTGATCATGTTATATGGTACGTATATATGTTTTTTCTAGTTCCCCGTCCACCGCTGCCAAGCAGTGGGTGAATCCTAGGCTCATGCAAGCCCAAAGTTCGAGAATTTTCTTTGTACACAGCAATTATGCTACAGGTGGATCTTGGATGGCTCTGGGCATAGTCATGATCTTGACTCTGTCCACTGCTGCCATGTTGATGGGCAGAGTCCAAGTAAGTCTGCTCAGAGCTGTGGGTGTCTGAATCTTCCAGCCACATGCCAGGCCAGGCTTCCTTCTGGGGATCCTAGCTCCCCATCAACCACTCTCAAGTGGTGGGAGAATCCTGGGCTTGCAGCCAGCCAGAGTGACAACAGAGCTGGGTGGTTAACTCTAGAGTCTTGGGGGTTTGCAATTATTGCCTAAAGATATCCATGGATAAGAGCATAATAAGTGTACATGCTGACCACCACATGTCAGTCCATGTGAAAGCTAGGGCTGGGGGCCTATCTAGCAGTGTGAGATCCCAGTAGCTGACTGAATGTCGTAACAGGGGATGGGTCATATTAGGCAGGGCCATGACACTAACCAGCACATAAAAGAACCAGATCCAGGGGTAGTTTCTGGGGGAGAGGGAAAGGGAGAGATTGTGGGCCAAACCCTGTGGACATGCAAGTCCCATTGCTAAGCTCAAGAGTTGAGGTGGTGATGGGCTGAGCCCTATAGGTATTAATACAGAACCTGCCAACACTCACGAGTACAGGAACTGACAATAGTTCTAGGCAGGTCCAGACTGTAGCACCTGCATGTGCCTCCTGAAACTGGGTGTGGTGTGGGCCAGGCCACAACAATCACCAGCTCATACTAGACTAAGATGGAGGAAGAGACTATGCCAGGCAAGGTTATGCCTAGCACCCACCAGCATGCATGAGATCTGGGTCTGTGACTGGGCCAAGTGGGTGAGCTTTGGAAACTCCACTAGTAGGTCACAGCTCCCACTGGTGAGCACGTGGTCCAGGCCTGGGAGTCAGGCAGGCTGAGCAAAGTAGCTCCAACTGTTTGCAAATATGTGGGTTGGTTTTGGAAAAGGGTGGATCAGGCAGGGCCAAGCAAACTTTAGGTCACCAGTAAGTGCAGAAATCAAGCTGGACCACTGGTCATGCTGGGCTAGGCTGTCACACTTACTGGCTCGCCATGAGCCAGGGACAGGAGCAGACTGAGCAGGGTCAGGTTCCAGCACCTGCCAGCGAGAGCTGGGACTGAGGGCAGGCCAGGTCAAGCCAGGCTGCAGCATCCGAAAAGTGAGGGGCTATGTCAAGCTAGGTCAGAGCAACCACTGGCATATAATCTATTGCTGGTGGTAACATTATTTTGGCATTCTCTGGAGACTTGGTTATGTGGACTGGTTTCTTTTGTTTTGTTTTAGAGACATATAGACAGACAAAGTGTCTACAAGGTCTGGGGCTAGACCTGGCCAAGCAGGAACTGTGAACTCAATTCAGTTCTCCCTTGCTATAGCAGGCATGCAGGTAACTGAGCTCTCAGCTGCTGCCTCCCAGGGTACCATTCAGCGGGATACTGAAATTACAAGTTAGAGCCAGGAGTCAAACCCAAGCCTCCTGGTTTGGGATCCAGGTGTCCTAACTCCTAGGCCAAACACTCACTCACTGTGCTTGGTTTCCTTTGCTGTAAAACAAGCCTCAAAAACCTTGGTGGTATAAATGGACAATTTTATTATGACTGCAGATTCTGTGGATCAGGAATCCAACAGAAGGGAGTACAGGCAATGCTCATTTCTATTGGTTACAATATCCCAAGTCCAGCCACTGTCATCATGCCTAATCTATAGTCAGGAGCCTGGAGCCCTCCTGGTCTCTGTATGAGTGGCAGAGGCCCAGGTCCTTCTACCATCCTCTGCTGCTTCCTCAGCTCCATTTGCAGTCATATGCCACCAATGACTTTTTTTTTGCCAATGACTTTTTAAATATGTATTTCTAGCATTGATACTACAAAAATATGTATGTGTACATGTTTTTATTTAAATTTTTTTAACAATTTTTTATTATTTTAAAAAATGACCATTTGCTTCAGTAGCAATACACATTTTAAACAGATTTGTGGCCAGGAAGAGAAAACTCCATAAAGGATTGTTCCAATTAGCATCTATATCCTTCAGTGAGAGTTGTCAGTAAAACTTTCTACAGACTGCACCCTTAATGCCATTGCCCACCTGCCTCTTTTGTCATGATTCAACCAAGAGTTCTCCTCTGCACAGGACGCCAGTACAGGCAAGTGCAGCTGTGCTGTTGACACACAAGCATGGCATTATGTTTACTTGGTGTTTATTGGGAGCAAAGGCCCTTCTTATGAACAGCTCCAGTTAGGCTATGCCATTTGCTCACCAACTTATGAACCATAGGTAACTTCTGTGTTTGCATCCCATGGCTGTGCTTCCCAGGAGCTCACTTAAAAGGGGACCGAGCGCCATGTCAACCTGTTGTGACAATGTTCATGTATGTATGTGTTCACTCGTAAAAGGCAAATAAAGACTGCCTCCTTAGAGGGTGTTCATGCCATTAAAAAATGTTTTTGAGTGACAATTTGATAACTCAGCTGATATCTTCTGTGAACTTAGCCCATGGCCACAATGTAGACGGTTGACCCAAAAAATGGAGTAAAGTATTTGGCTTGGGTCTAGAATCATTTAATTCAACCAATCGTGACACTACCGACTATCTGACTCATTTTGTTGCACACGATTCCTTCCTAAAATGAAAAATAAAACCAGCTCAGGAAAATCACCAAGAAAAGCTGAAATGAAACATCAGCGTTTGACTTTCATGCTTCTACTAGGTGAATCATCTCATTTGTAACCATTACCACAGCTTGGTCTACCTTATTTAAACACCTTCTGTTAACGAGTCACATCTGCTCCCACGTGTGCTGACAGGCCGGGATTTCTCCTGAGACAGAGTCAACAGGAAAGCTGTAGTGTTTCACCTCCCTTTATGTGCTTTTTGCAATCCAGCAGGGCATTGTCATAAGATTATGTCATCATCTATTAACCATCTATAATTTTTCCAGAGGAACTATTTGAGTTTCTGAAATTTCACATGTTTTCAGTTACATGTGATTTAACTTCACGGCATTGTAAATTTCTTTTTTCCTTCCTATTATTCATTCTGTATTATGACTTTTCATTTGAGGGGATGTACAACAGCTGTGAAATGGACACTAACATATCCAGCTGTGAGGATACAATGTAGTACACATTTCTACTTCCAGACAAAGATGGACTTACAATGAAACTGTTTACTACAACTTGACAATAGGATGCTGGACTCTCTGCCATTGTCCATACCTGCAATGATGGACATATGGCTGTGTATGAAAAACTACACTTTAGTAATAATATAGAGAAACTAGGTGAGGGGGGAATTGGGGTTGGGATAAGGAAAATACCAGGAGCCTATGGAACTGTATCATTCATAAATAAATAAATAAATCCTAGTTCATACCAAAAAAAAGCATAAAAGAAAATTTCAAATCAAAAGCAATAAAAAGATAGAATTTTCTGTCTTCTCTAGACACAGTTAAATTCTCCCCTCTGACATCTGATGCATTCACTCAGTTACATCTATGCATCTCTATGCTCTTCAAGCCCTCTGAACATAGGGAAAAGGCTGGGACTGTGTACATCCCCAAGCCCAGTACTTTGCTTCTAACTCTACATCATGTGTTATTCTCTTGACCTCTGAGAGCGTCTTAATGTGAGTTCTCTTCAATATCTGTCAGGCAAATCAAATAACTCTATTTCATTAGGGCCAATTTCTAGAGATTGATCTTGGCCCTTGGCTGGGGACATCTTTGTCTGTCCTTCATTTCCCCAGACTCTGGGTATTGGTGTCTGCAACTCACAAAGCAATCTTTCTAAGGCCTTGCCTCGGATAGGCAAAGTGCCCCACTACCCACCCAGAAGTGTAACCAGTCCTTCTGGGACCCCAACTAACACTTTCTGTCCCCAAGCAGAAGCAGACAGTCATGCATTTTGTTGCCTCACCCTGTTTTGAGTCAGGTGGGGAGCTAAGGCATCTGTCAGCTCATCTCCTCTGTTCTTTTGCAGTAACTCCTCTGTGAGATTCCCACAGAGCTGCTGTGGCTCCAGAATTAATAAGACAAATACTAATTTTGGAGGCTATCCTGGAGAAGCTGTAACACTGAATGCACAGATCAGCTGTTTCTGTCCCAAGCAGGAAGCTGAGAGCTAGGACTTTTCCTCAAGTAGCTTTGTGTTGACAAAAACGAAGGAACAACAGCATCTACAAGCCCAAACAGTTCTCTCCCACGGCTGTGTTAGACCCAGTTGCCAAATGTAGTCACATTGGAAGTTAGGGTCTTAACATATGAGTTGGGCAGGGGTGAAGTTGGTGGCAGGGCACAATGCATTCCTTAGCGTGTCTTGCTCTTTTGTCTCTTATTTCCCTCCTCTTAACACTCCCAAGTACCAAACTCCTTCTTAGCTCATTTTATAAAAATAAACATGACTATATGCATCAATTTAGGCAAATGGGACTAGCACTATCAGACAAGCATTATCATAACAAACAGCCAAATTCTAATTTCCATTTTGGGCACAGTCAGGGTATCTCTACAAACAAAAGCTAGGGCACTCACAAATTCTCTGTGACATAAAAGCTTCCCTCTTTCCTCTGGAGCTTTTCTGTTCCTTTGGCTGATTCAGGACTCCCACGTGTACCCAACCCTGTGATCCAATGCTTCACTGCTTGTGGGAAGCCTGCGTGCTTAGATTTGAGCCCAAGGATCAATCCTAGATTTATGCTTAGAAGGCTTGTTTGGGAGCCACCAGTTCAGGTTCTGAATTCCAATTGAATTATTTCCTTCCTGCCAGACCTCTCAAATACTGTTTTATTCTTCAGCAAAAGAGAATCAATACGGACTACCTACAGAATTTTTTCAACCTGTAAAATAAAGAGATGATGCCAGGAACATAATTAATGACTTAGTATGTGGTGTGAAGAAAAGGAAAGAGGAGGAAAGAAGGAAAAGAAGGAAGAGATTCGCTTCTCTTAAAGGGTGATGTGTTGTAATCAAGCATTCTTTTTTGTTTATTGCAAGAAACAGAGCATTGTTAGGGGAGAAATAGGATAAAAAATCTATACCTCTAAATTTAGTAGGCAGTAAGCATCTGTGTCACTCTTCTCCCTCTCTTTGTGCTTCTCAAATAAGTAAAAATTTTAAATCCTCAACTTCTGGAGAGTAGAGGGTCACATCAAGACTCAATGGAGGAGTATAATGTTAATAAGAAACCCTATATTCCCCACCCCATTGCCAACACACTAGTCAGCAAAGATTCACTTATTCCCAAAGTCCCTTCATGAGAACTCAAAGGTTAAATACTCTCACACTGTGATAAACTGTGAGAGCAGACTCATCATAGCTAAGATGGAATTGTAGGGTCTCTTCCTGCCAAGAACCCTGCCCTAATACAGTGCCTTAGCACCAGGAAGCATTCACTGTATACAAAATGTACTCAGGCACAGGCAGGGATTGGCTAATGTGCCCAGAGACCTAACTCTTTAACAGAATTCATTAAGGGGGGAGCCCAAATTCAGTAGATCCAATGCCCTTACAATGCCTCTTTCTTTCTTCACCCCTACACACACACACACACACACACACACACACACACACCATGTGAGTTCACAGTGAGAATTTAGCCATCCGAAACCTAGAAGGAAACTTTCATCAGGATCAACCACACTGCCACCCTGTCCTCAGACTGCCCACCTTAATTAACTTAATTGACTTTCTGTCAATTAAGTCATCCAATTCGTGATATTGTCACAGCAGCACAGGTACACTAATACTGCACAGGTACCAAAAATGCCCTAGGTTCTGCTATCTTTCTTTTTACCTTCCATCACATGACAGTTTGATTTTCAGCTCAAATGAAGAGGAAAGTTAAAATCAGAGAGTAAGAACATGGCATGGTAACCTATTGGCCAAAGTCCTCACCTGGCATGTGGCAGAATCCCACATGGGAAACAGTTCATATCACCCACATGGGAGACCTGGAAGAAGCTCCTGGCTGGTTTCTTTATGGTTTGGATGAAAAAAAGGCAGCCTGGCATAGAGACGAGCACCACCCCTCAGCCATGGAACAGTGCCAGAGCTTCTCGGAGATGTTAATAGCAGACAGAGTGGTCAATCCCATGTTGGGAGTGACTCTTCATGGCGGAATAGCCTTCTCCTGCCAGCAGCAAGGAGATGGACTAGGGCCTCATCAAGGAGCACATTTACCCTCAACTCACACCGACTGCTGGAAAGAGCACAGATGGGACCCCAAGAAAGAACAAGAGAAGGGAATTTAGGAGGAAGATGGAGAGTAGCTGAGACATCATAGCCCATGCGACGGCGTGGACAAGACACAATGCAAGAAGGAAGACACTGTTGATGGGACGTCACTATATTCCCAAGTTTGGTGAGTCCTGCTGAAACTCGTATTCTAATATCAAGTTTTATGATTTTTACCTGTTCTTTGTCACCTGCTTACCATACCAGAGATTGCGTAGTGTTCTACCTGAGATATAGCAGTATGAGTATAATATCAAAGAGACAGCATCTTTACTTTTCCATTGTTTTTTAAAGAACAAACTAGTCTTCTTCCCCAATAGTAAAAAGTAGACATTCACATTTTAGCTTTCATATAAATGTTTCACTTTAGTCAGATATTCATCTGCTTCTGGAAATACATGTCTTAATGCAAGATGATATTCCCAGGGATCAAAAATTACCAGAAAAAATACTAAGTGACATGAGTCCTACAAGACCGTAGTTTCTTGGAAAGGCAGCAGGAAGAAACTGACAAATTCCTGTCAGGTATCCCATTTAAGAAACACTCAACTAATCACACAGCAACATCAAATTCCCTTGTTTATCAGGAATCAGCTTTTGAAGCAAATGATCCACGCACTCAAGTTATTTCATATTCATATCCCATGATTTGGCTGCAGCTTATTCAGCACTAGTGCTTATCTCAGACAAGAGACCATGCCAGCACAAGACAATAGCCCCTATGGCCTTTAATATAGAAGCATCAGCAGGGCCAAGACTGAAGAATACAGAAGAGAAAAAGGAGGGAAAGTGCTTCAGAGAACAGTGCCACTTTCAGAACAGTTGAGCATCCCCATCATGTTGCCTGCCATGTCACCAACTGCCCCTGGAGGGGCTCATTTTTCTTTGAGTGTGCTTCTAGAATTTTGAAATCCTAATTTTTTGCAGCGCTGCACTCAACAGACTGATAGATTCCCAGGGGGGATCCATTCTTCAGTTATGTTTAGCAAGAGCTTGAGGCCACAAACTTGGTTCTCTTTGGAGACAGGGAACAGAGAAGAAGGGTTCTGCTCTACCAACAGTCCCTGGTTCTACTCTCCAAACTTTTATTTCTGTGAGCTTTTGGGGTTTTTTTTTTCTACCAGGAACAAATGAAGCATTGCAAAAGAGTTGTTGCAAATATATGCAAACTCCTACCATTCCACGTTAGCCATCTAAGCTATCACTCAGTGTACAAATGGCTTTCCAAAAGCTGGTGGGGGAAATGAATTGAAACAAGTTTATTTTGTGCAAAAATCCTTGAAGTCAAGCCCACTTTTATCATCATATGCATTTTTTCATGAGGGTTTTGAAGATCACTTGTATTTAAGTTGATGGTTATTAAAATCACAGAATTTAGTACATAATTACTTATATTTTCCATTTTAATGCTATCATGAAAACTAAAATTTTATTAGAAATCTATCTCTTAAGGATGCATTATCTTGAATGTCTCAATAGAGTCATTTATTTGGGTATGAATATAACTCACTGTAAATCCTGTAGGGAGGCTGCATACTGGAAGCTAGCACCAGTGCCAACACACTGCTCTAAAATTCTACATTTCACACCACTTTCCCTCCATCTCATAGGCTGTGACAGAAGGGTACTGCCCTTCTATCATTTCATTGATTGATCTTTATCATCTATTTCTTTGACCCAGATGGCCTTTCTCCCAAACCATCTTAAGGTCATACCTACAAGATTTCCTTTCAACAGAATTTGGCTATATACCTATCCTCCCTTCATTAACCTCCTGTAGTTCTCTTTTACAAAACTCTTAAATCTTTTTTTTAATACTCTCTGTTCACATGTAATTATTTGGCTGGATGTCTAGTCACTTGATTAGTTCATCTCAGTTTCCTCCATTGAACTGTAAGTGCTCTAGGAAAAACAACCAAGGGGCCCAGCTCGATGGCTTAGCGGCTAAAGTTTGCACCTTCAACATGCCGGGATCCCATATGGGAGTGGGTTCTAATCCCAGCAGCCCTGCTTCCGGTCTAGCTCCTAACTTGTGGCCTGAGAAGGCAGTTGAGGACAGCCCAAAGCCTTGGGTTCCTGCACCCACATGGGAGACCTGGAGGAGGCTCCTGGCTTCAGACTGGCTCAGCTCCAGTCACTGCGGTCACTTGGGGAGTGAATTATCAGAGGGAAGATCTTCCTCTCTGTCTTGCTTCCTCTCTGTATACCTGCCTTTCCAATAAAAAGAAATAAATCCTAAAGAAAGAAAGAAAGAAAGAAAGAAAGAGAGAGAGAGAAAGAAAGAAAGAAAGAAAGAGAGAAAGAAAGAAAGAAAGAGAAAGAGAGAGAAAGAAAGAAGGAGAGAAAGAAAGAAAGAAAAAAAGGAAAGAAAGAAAGAAAGAAAGAAAAAGAAAAGAAAGAGAAAAAAAGAGAAAAAAGAAAAATGACTAGGGTGGCTTTTTGTTGCAGTGAATATCTAACCACTTAACCTGATACTGACAAACAGAATCTTGCTGAGAGTCTGACTCAAGATTTTTAAGTTTCCCCCTGAAATTAAAAAAAAAAAAATTATTGGAAAAGCAAATATACAGAGAGAAGGAGACATAAAGAGAAAGATCTTCTATCATCTGCCTGTTCACTCCTTAAATGGCTACAACAGCCAGAGCTGAACTAATCCAAAGCCAGGAGCCAGGAACTTTTCTGCTTCTCCAACACAGGTGCATGGTCCCAAGGCTTTGGGCTGTTCTCAATCCCTTTCCCAAGCCACTAGTAGGGAGCTGGAAAGGACATGGAGCAGCTGGGATACGAACCAGTGCCCATATGGGATCCCACAGATGTAAGACAAGGATTTAGCCATTAGACTATCACACCGGGCCCTTCCCTCAAATATCTTTAAGAAAATAGTCCTCCCTTACTGTATGTCTACGAATCACATAATTTTCAACATTATACATGGGATTAATCTTATATTTGACAACTACACTGAACAACAAAAATAAAACAAACATCAACAACTAAAAAACCCTAGACTTGCCCGGAGCAGAATCATGCAAAATATTAAAAAAAAAATAACACAAGAAACCTCTCATGATTTTAATAGTGTGAAATTCTGCAGAATGTCATATTCTTTCAAAACAAACTCAGTAATAAATTTATACAAGAAAATCTGAACTTGGTTAGCAGACACTTCAACACAAGAAGACAACAAATACCATGGAAAACTGAAACCAAACTTTTCAATAATAATGCATAGCTTGTGAGAAGTCTTACAATTTTGTTCAAAATACAGCCACCAGCCCCAATCAGCGGAGCCCCTAAGATACCGCCCAGACCTCAAACTTGTTCTTCTGCACTGTACATTAGTTCCTAAAAAGATTCAAGATGAATAAAGCACACAGAGAACTGTTTAAGGAAGTTCTCCTGGAACTGTTTAAGTATCAGCCTTAATAATAGGCTTGTTCCTTGCCAACTGTTTATCTTTAGTAACTTTAAGGGCATGATCTGGGCTGACTGGAGCCAGAAGTTAGAATGTACCATTTGTCAACAAAAGAGCACTTGACCCCATCTGGCTTTTAACCTTTCAGCTTATGAGACATTCCCTCTAATGTCTAGGCCAGTTTTCTTCCTTGCAAATGGCAGGCACCTCTGTTCTACAATAGAAGTAGGTAGCAAAGCTTTAGGTATAGTTGGTTTACATAGTACTTTTTTTCCTGTCTTATCAACAGATCATTTGTCTACCTTACAAGCTCATTTGCATAAAAATCACTAACTTAAGCTGCATAGGCACAAAACCCCAGCCAATGATTAATATGGCTACAAGAATAAGCATAGACATGATATATAAATTTTCTGAATATAAATTTTCACAAGATGTGCTGTTGTCCCATTTCTTCTAAAAAAATAATTATTAAAATAGGTTTGATGCCTTCTATTTCATTTGCAAAAATTAAAATATGATATATATATTTTTAGATTTATTTGTATTTATTGGAAAGACAGATTTACAAAAAGAAGAAAAGACAGAAAGCTCTTTCATCTGTTGGTTCACTTCCCAAGTGGCTACAATGGCCATGTGGGGCCAGAGTCTCCCACATGGGTACAGTGTCCCAAGCCTTTGGGCCATTGTCTATTGCTTTCGTGGGACACAAGTAGGGAGCTGATAGGGAAATGGAGCAGCCAGGACATGAACCAGTGCCCCTATGAGATCCTGCTACATGCAAGGCAAGGACTTTAGCCACTAGGCTATTGTACTGGGCCCCAGAAATATGGTATTTTGTGACAGCAATTCTTTACGTGTGTGGGTGTAAGTGAATGAATGAGCAAAATGGATCTACTTGGGAACCAGTAAAAATGACAGTTCACATGGTGTGTGTCTAGCTCAGAATACATAATTCTCGCATTGTAATGCCTGGTACTGATGCCTGGCTCCATTAATAATTCCAGCTTCCTTCTAATATGTATCCTGGAAGTCAGCAGGTTCATGATTCAAGTCCTTGGGAGCCCTGTCACCCATGTAACAGATCTAGACTGACTTCCTGGAATCTGATCTTGGCATGGGCCAGCCCTTGCTATTAAAGCAATTGGAAATGAGTAATCGGATGGAACAACTCACTATACCACCTATGTCTGCTTATGTCTGTTTCTCTGGTTTTCATGCAAATTTTAAATAAGCAATAAATTAAAATGAATTATCTTTTCCCCCCAAAATAAAATGTGTATATTATCTGCCCAAAAAACAAAATCACAAAATGTCAAGTAATTAAATGTTCCATTTGAAATATACACAGGATAAGGAAAACAAGCTCTCGAGTAACTGATTTTAAAAGATCTCATTTCTTGTCAATGTTCCAAGCATTTTGTTCGCTCCAAGTCAGAAACACAGGACTCATTCTATTAAGTAACTGTTAATCCTCCATGCCTCAATAATCAACCATGTTGAAGATCAGCTGTTGCACAATTGTTACCAAAATAAAAAGTGAAACTCCATCATGGCTGATAAATAGCTATGACTTCTGGCTCCTCTGAGTCATCACCTAACATTTTTCATCTCCCAAGAGTCTTGGGACACCTTAAGCCAGGAACAAAGAAACTGAAACTCGACCAAGACAGCAGGAGCTTCCAGGATGTTGTAGCCTACACAAAGATTGGCACCAAGTTCTGACTGCTCAGTGCCTGTGCCTCACTTAGGGGTTATGAAATAGTCTTATATAACCCAGGAGTCTGTCCATTTCATTTTTCCTAGAAGTAATAACCCACCAAAAATGAGATAAAGAACACTGGGGATTTTCTGTCATCCAACAAAATTAAGAACACAACACTAGCAGTGGTTGACTTTGCCCTATCTTCCTGAGGATAGAACTCTGAAAACTTGACTCACAGGCTCATTTTTTTTTTTAAGTAGAAATGCCAAAAACAAGAGGGGAAGGGAGTTGGGGAAGAGCACATTCCAGGTGATTTGGGGCAAGGGGTGAAGGAAAATGCAGCTTTTGGGTGTGTGTACAGTCAGGTGCTTCTGACATGCAGCCACCTGTTCTCAATTCTGACAGTCGTGTTGGAACTCCTTGGCCTGTCTTGCATTTCCTAATCTCAGAACAGTTCATCATCTTATTACAATGTTCTATTAGAGTAACGTGCCGAGCAATCAGGGAAGCAGAATCCTTCCCTATACACATAGACAACAGAGCAAGACCCTGTGGCTTGGGAAGCTGGGCTGCTGATTTCCTTTTCAGACCAGCAGAGTCTGTGTATAAATGAAGACAAAGACTGATGGCAAGAAATTGTCTCATTAATGAACTTAGTCTCTGAGGCTCTAAGTTAGTCCTTTAACTTTCAGGCTTGCTAGGATCCTGCTGGCTAAGCTAATTAACCAGCTGTCTTCATTGCTAAGGATATTTATTAAAAATTGTTATATTATTTTGAGGCGATTTTTTGTCTCTATTTAAATAGTTGTGATTAATTTAGAGGATTAGGCTAGAGGCCATGTCTAGGTTAAAATGTCTAATAATGATGTAATTGTTAGTAACTAAGATAACAAAATTCTGGGGCCCGGTGCAGTGGCACAAGTGGTTAAAGTCCTCGCCTTGCATGCCCAGGATCCCATATGGGCGCCGGTTCTTTCCCATCCAGCTCCCTGCCTGTGGCCAGGGAAAGCAGTCAAGGACGGCCCAAGGCTTTGGGACCCTGCACCCGTGTGGGAGACCCCCGGAAGAGGCTCCTGGCTTCGGATCGGCATAGCATTGGCCGTTGCGCTCACTTGGGGAGTGAATCATCGGACGGAAGATCTTCATCTCTGTCTCTCCTCTCTGTATATCCGCCTTTCCAATAAAAACATAACAAAAATAAATCTTTAAAAAAAAAAAAGATAACAAAATTCTGACTAGAAGGGAGAGAATTCTTGTATCAGAAAACTTTACAGAAACTTCTGAGCATTTTTTTAAAAGTACACGCTCTGATAATGCCTCAAGTTCCCTTTACTTTCAGTGGTAAAAAGAGTATGAGAAGCAGCTTTTATAATCAGCCAGGTTATTCTGTAGTTTATAAATGCCACACCTTTAATCCGAGAGCCAAAAAGCAAAAGAAAAAAATCTTAATTCACTGTAAAGGTCAACAGCAATAAACGCAGTTTTTGATAATTCAGAGTAAGGAAATAAATATTCCAGGAGAAGCAATACAGTAGAATGACACAGAACTTTCCAATATTCTTTCCAATAAAATTGAACTGCGGAAGCTGTATTTTTGAAAGAATATTTAGTCTCTGACATAAAATCAAATAATAAATCATTGCTTTTATTGTTAACTGATGAGGTCCTCAATATCCAGGGAGCTTTATAAACAAGAGAAATATTCAGCACTGTGGCTCTTTAATCTGATTTAAAAAAAAAAAATCTAAGAATCAGTACTCTAACCTTCGCAATGACTAAACAAGGGTATGAATACATTTTATGAACCAAAGCCTAATTATTGCCATTCAGCACAGAGAATTATTGAGCTTTGTAGCACAAACTGAAAGTTTTAGCGATAAAAGGAATTTTCCATAAATGTGGAAAACTCATCACAATAATCTGAAGAATAAATTGTAAGGTAATACAAAGGCAAATGGCCCTTAACCACACGATCGGCAATGATTCCATCAGCCACCTAAACGCAGACACAAAACTGTTAATTCAAAAAGTGCTGAGTGTGGTAGGGACAAAGCTAAGACCTCTGTATGTGACAACCAATGCTTTGAACCACCTCAAAAGGAATCTGATTTACCTCCTCACTCTAGATGACAGTGAAGATTCTTTATTTCTACCCAAGGGAGAACTGAAAGTGAATCATCGAGTCCATATCATCCACAGGTGGAATTAAGGCATGATTTACACCTGGGAGGAGAGAACAGGCTGAAATTGCAATGCCCAGTGGAAGCTACATGGGCTTGGGCCACAGTCAACTCTGGGGGCTTTGTAAGCCAATTCTAAAAGGAGAACAATGCTACACTGCACTTGGGTACACAGCTCACCCATGCAAGACTATGTGCCCTATTCAAGCATGTCTTGTGGACTGATTCCAGTCTCACCATATCAGAATTTGTAGAGTTAAGCCTTCAGATTACAAGTGATTAAATATCTGATAGATCGAATGCATTCAGGAAGACATTGCTGTGAAGCTAAGAGTGTAAATCACCGACCCAATGCAGTAGCCCAGTGGGAAAAGTCCTTGCATTGCACATTCCAGGATCCCATATGGGCACCAGTTCTGACCCCGGCAACCCTGCTTACCATGAAGCTTCCTGCTTGTGGCCTGGGAACGCAGTCAAGTACTACCCAAGACCTCAGCATGCTGTACCCATGCTGGTGACAAGAAGGTCCTGGTTTCTGGCTTGGGATTGGTGCAGCCCTGGCATTGTAGCTGCTTGAGGAGTGAATCAACAGAGAGAAGATCTTCCTCTTTGTCTCTCCTCCTGTCTGTGTATCTGACTTTCCAATAAAAAGAAATCTTTTAAGAAAGACTGTAATCACTTATTTTCTCTATGGCTGGACCAGTACCAGACTGTTTTGATGACCACTGCACTGTCTTGAGTTCTGGAATTGTGACATCTCCAACTCGATTTTTATTCTCCAGGATAGCTTTGGCTATTTGTGGTCTTCTGTGTTCCACATGAACTTTTATATCTTCTTTTCTATTTCTGGGAAGGCCAGTGGAACACAATAGAAACACCAGAATGGAGCCCATACATGTATAGCCAACTAATCTTTTGGGGGAAAAAAAAAACCTGAAAACAATCCACAGGGAAAGCCTGGTCTCTTCAACAAATGCTGCTGATACAACTGGATAGCAGTCTGCATATGTCCCAGTTATCCCACTTCTAATATATATCCGAAAGAAATGAAAACTGCATATGAGAAAGTGGCCTGTAATCCTATATTTATAGTACACAATCTACATTAGCAAAGACATGAAATAACCCATATGTCTGTCCAGAGAGAAGTGGATAAAGAAACTGATACATCTACTCCATGGAATACTAGTCAGCCACTACAGTGAATGAAATTCTACCATTTTCAACGAGATGGTCCCAACTGGAGTCCATTATGCTCAGTGAAATAAGTCAGTCTCAAAATGACAAATACCACATGTTTCTCTCTAACACAAGGTAACCTCCATGCAAATTACAAGATCAATAGTCCCTTCAATTCAATTTTTGCTGCAACTCACAGGTTTTAATATTTTAATTTTCATTCTTCAAAATAGTTTATCTTCTCATATCAAATTCTTCACTAGATTACACAGGCGTATCATTTTCTACAAGAAGATTTTCTTATTTTTTCATCAACACATTGATTATTCAGTAGCATGTCATTTAACTCCATGGTGTTGTACATATTTTTAACTTTACTTCTATTGTTGATTTTGCTTTATGACTTTTCATTTAAGGGAATTTATAGTAATTGTAACAGAGATTATCACATTCATATGTGAAGATACAATGCAGTATCCATTTCTGCTTTTCAATCAAAGATGGACTCCCAATGAAACAATTGGCTATATCTTGACAACAGGACACTGTACTGTCTGTCACTGTCTGTACCCACAACGTCAAAATACACTTAAATAGCAGAATGATGGACTTATGAGTGCTTATGAAGGACTATAATATTTTTATAATATGGGGGAAACCATTTGGGAAGGGGAATTAAGGGAAGAAGTAAGGGAAATTCCAGAGCCTATGGAACTGTATCATAAAATTAAAAAACAGAAGGAAAAAAAGGAACGTAAATCACATTAAACAAACAAGGGTGGAGATCAGGGATAGAGCCATTCTGGAGATTGTTTAACAGTGATCTTTTGCATAAAGGGGCGTACCAAGCACTGATTCTGTCCTCAGCCCTGTGCTGGTGACTGACACACTGACATGATTCAGGGCTCCTGGTCATTTCTGACAGGATTCCATGGCTTCTCTCATTTCTCTAATTCCTAAATATGGTTGCCATGGACACCAGGCCCTTCCACACTCTACATTCACGAGGGCAATTAAGGTTGTGGAGCTAAGAAAAAGATGCTATCACTGCTTTCCCCATGTTCCTGCCTCAGACTTTTTTTCTGATACTCTTAATAAATATTCCTTATTTTTTTAATCAGTAAAGAGGAGAGAAAGAGTTCTTTACTCATGCCCTGGTGGAAGTTCTGGCTTTAGAAGCAAAGCAGAGGAGCAAGACAAGTATGGTGCTGAATGCTGCCATACCCTTTCTGTATCTTGAACTATTCTTAAGGAGGAAGTAAGTAAAGAAAATTCAATTCCAGGTGTAACTTCACAGATTTATGTGCTATGTTTTATGCAGAAGAATTCAGAGACAAAAGGACACTTACTTATAATAAATGAAAAGTAATTTATGGTGAGGGGAATTTAAATGAAGAAAATGATTTTAAGACATTTTTTCAAAGGAGTTTTTCATGAGATACAAAATTTTAAATGCAGTTTTAAAGGCACAAATACATACGCTGAATTATCAAAAGATATTTATGTATTTTCTATACAGAATATATCCAGAATTAATTCTGGATACCGGGAATTATGCATAATTTTAGCATTAAATGACATATTTTGGAGGTTTTTGCCTAAAAGTTTCTCAGTTAACACTTGGTACTTTTATGAGAAAAAAATCAGTACTTTTTAATTTAAAAAGGCAAACAGCCAACACACATTTTAAAATAGGATATTGGTGACCATGTTTATAACATTAACATAAGAGTCACCAGATTTTATTTTCAAGGGGAGCTCTACTTTTTACTAACGATAGGATTTCCATGAGGTTTGGTTTCCATCCAACACTAGTCTCAAAATGCCATCACCATGGGCAGTAATGTATCAGTAGCAGAATGAATTAGTAAAACATCAAAAAACAAAACACTAAAGGTAACCCAAATATCAATAAAAATGTAGACATCAGTGTTAGATTATCATGCACAACATACTTTACAATCAGTTTTGAGGGGTGGATCAAGTTTGGAGCTGGAGAATATGCTCTGGCAATTAACTCCCCACATAGCTATCACTGGGAACAGCTATTTGTGTATCAAGTCACCCACACAAGAACTATGGAAGCCAAATAAAAACACAAACACACCATCCCCGGCTTTATGATAACAATAACAAATCACAATGAGGGAGGGAAGTTAGCTACTGTGCCTCTAAGCTCCAAGGAACACAGCATGGAGATTGGCAGTTGCTACTTGTGGGAGAGACAGAGAATCCCGTCTAGGTTTGTGGAAGCTTGAAATACTAGTGAACCAAACTCCACAGCATGGTAAAAAGATTATTCACAATGATTAAATGGCATGCATACCAAGAATGCAAGGATGGTTCAATGTTGGCAAATAATGTCATAAACATCAACAGAAGGAAGGACAAAAAATCATAAAGAAAAAGCATTTGACAAAAATCAACAAAATTTCAGGATAAAAACTCAGAACAAATTAGATGATGAAGGAATGAGTATCAACACAATAAAAGGCCCTACTTAACAAGGTAACAACCAAAAACACACTAAATAAGGCAAATGAGAAGACGTTCTCTCCAAGATCTATAACAGGAAAAGGAAGACCACTTGCCCAACTCTAACATAGTACTAGAAATCCTATTCAGAATAATTAGGCAACAGAAAGAAATAGAAGGCATCCAAAGAGAATTTGCAGAAAACATGATCTTATAGTTGGAAAATCCAATAGGTGCTACCAAAAAGCTCTTAAAACTAATAAACAGATAAAGCGATGTGAAGGGCACAAAGTCAACATGCCCAAACCAGCAGTGTTGCTAAATGGCAAATTATCTGAAAAAAAGAAAATAACTAAATCAAGTCCAAATATAATAGCTGTTTTAAAAATCTAGCAATACATTTATCCTAAGAGGAAAAATTATTAACTAGAGAGCTGATGCCTGAACTGTGAACCTTCAACCTGTAAGTCAAATCCATCTTTGCCTTCTCAAGAAGTTCCTCTCAGACATTTTAGGCAACATAAGAAAAACAGAAAATTGGCACTGAAAAGTGGGACTGTTATTGTGTGCCTGAAGACGCAGAGCAGCCTATGAAATTAGTTTATGAGACAAGTTTGGAGGAGATGGCAGGAACAAGCTTGAGAAAGCCTACTATGCTGTGAGAAGAGAGTTCTGGACAATTACTTCAAGGGGCTCAAATGTTGGTAGCAATGTGGGCAGTAAAGGGTATGCTAGTTTTCAGGTGGAAATGAGGATTCTACTAGGAACTGAACTAAAGGTCATTTGAGTTATGTAATAGTGTTTGCTTTTCGTACCCCTACCTGAGATCTTGTGCATGTAGGAACTTACAGATGGTGAACTGGTTTGTTCGGCAGGGAAAATTTCAAGGTAGTAAAGTACCCAGATGGCAACATGGATGCTACTGGCTACTGTTAATACGTTTTATAGTGCAAACCAGCAGAGCAGAAATGCTTGAAAAATTTGTAACTTGGCTAGGGGGAAAAAAATGAACCAAAAGCCCGTTCGGGAGAAGAAATTGAAGTGGGAAATTTGCTTGCGACAGAGATTATTTCAGGTAAAGGTAAGGCATGCGTTAAACAGCAAACCAATGGGAGAAAGAAACCAAGAGCCTTTCAGAGATCTCTGAGGTTATCCTTTCCATCTCAGGTCCAAAAGCTTAGAAGAACAGAAATACTCCTTGAAACCTCAGAACAGCTATAGATTCTAGCTTACTTGTAAAAGTCTCAACATTCGATGATGATGTAAAAGCGGAGCTGAAGAGGAGACTTGAGGAAAGTAGGAGTGTCAGCAATGTAAAACATCTTCCAGGCAAAGCAGCCAGCAGCATGCAAGGCAAGCCTGCGAAAGTCCAGACATTGACACATAGCAGTGGG
The DNA here is from genome assembly GCF_017591425.1 of Ochotona curzoniae. Lineage (NCBI taxonomy): Eukaryota > Metazoa > Chordata > Mammalia > Lagomorpha > Ochotonidae > Ochotona > Ochotona curzoniae. The sequence continues at coordinate 28,981,648 of NW_024465582.1, forward strand.
GAACATTCGTGTAAGCCCAAAGAGCCATGGAGATATGGAAACCTCCACCTAGATTTCAAAGGCATTGTAGACAAACTGTGGGCCTAGCAGGAGCTTGGTCACAGGGTTGGAGTCACTGTGAGGACTCTTCACTAGGGTTATACTTAATGCAAATGTGGAAGTGGTGCTGCTACAGAGTTTCCATGAGGGCATTATCTAATGGAGCTGCAGATACGAGATTGCAATCTGTGAAAATGGAAGTGTAGTCTGTGATCAACAAAGTCAAAGCAGTGAGGTTGTCTAAGTAATTGGGAGCCCAGTTCCCAATACAGTGTGTCAAGGATGCTGGACACAGAACTTGAGGACTTAATATTTGCTCTGCTGGTCTTTTGTCATCCTTGCTCTTATAAAATTTTCTATTTCCCATTTTTCCCTGCTTTGCATGGAAGTGTATGCCCTTTACCTATTTTACCAGTGTAACTTGGAAGGAAGTAACCTGTTTTTGATTGCACAAGGTTTATGACTAAGAGAGATGGCCTTGAGTTGAAGATAAGACTTTTAGATTATGGACATCTAAGTGAATATTGGAACAATCAAAAAAATTTTTTTTTAACTTTGGAGGATGGAGTGATTAGATGTTGTGAGAAGAAGGTGAGTTTTGAGGAAGCAGGAGCAGAATTTTCTGCACTGAACAGAATTTGGCTACCTGAAGTCATACAAATCATACTGAAGAGCTTCTCCACCGCCAAAAAAAAAAAAAAAATCAGCAAAATAAAGAGAGAATAGACACCATGGGATTAGATATTCCTATACATGACAATGATGCAGCAAGATAGGGATAATGGTTGTCTATCCAAAAGCCAATGTGACAGGCTTGGAACAGACCTCCTCACCGTCACCCATCAGCTCTCAGAGGAGCTAACCCTATGCACACCTGGATTTTAGACATCTGACTTCTAGAACTATGAGACAATAGAAGTGTTTTTTTTTTAATGCCATTCAGACTGTCACACTTGTTTCATGGCAGCCCTAAGAAGCTAATGCACTTACACTCTTGCTGTACATCCATGATTTGTGTGAGCACATTTCACCTATCTTTAGGCTTCATGGAAAGCAAGATTCACAAAGGAAAAAGTTAGCATGTGTAAATACAAGTGGTATATCACAAGAAAAAGCATAATAACTGTTTTAATCCAGTTCTCCACAGCTGGAATCTGTGAATAAGCTATTCATTTTATTTCAAAAAGAGAAAACAAAAACTTGACATTTTACGAGGACAAATCAATTACTCTATGACTCAAGTTCGCTGTGTATTAAGAACACTCAAAAAAATGCAGGGAGAAATAAGGCTATTTGAATCGTGTCCTTTTTCATGTCAGGTATTCATTTGGAAGCGCCTTACAATGCTGGCACACAAAACCATCTAGAAGGAAGTTCCCTTTTACAAGCCACTGAATAGCAATGCATAGTTTCAGTGAGAACAGAATTATTCTGGTCAAGTCTAAAATCCTGAAAGCAAATGACGACAGCTATTGGGATATTTCTTGGGAGAATAATGGAACTCTGAGCCTTTCTGGTATTTAATTATGTGGCTTCAGACCACATAAGCAGTTACTAGTTGCTTCATCTCATACCCAAAGCTCCTTGCCAACTCTCTTTCTTCAGCTTTTAGCAATGCTATCACTTGCCAGTCAACTGGGTCTTGAACAATGTACTTTAGGGCTTAGGAAGCGTGAAATCTTTGACATTTGTTTTCATTAAACAGAAAGTGATATGGTTGGGTTAAAAGTGAGGATGATTCAAGGAAGGAATTTAGCCCACCCACCCACCAGGAGGCAAGTTGAAACAACACTGAGGTCCCACTAACTGCAGAAAGGATTGCCCATATACAGAAAACTACCAACAACACCTGCTGGTGAGGTTGCAGAGACCCTACTCCACTGCTGGTGAGAGTGCAGGCTAGTACAGCCACTGTGGAGAACACTTAGGCAAGTAAAAATTCACCTACCATATGACCAGCAATATCACTTCTAAAAATATATCCAGAAAACATGACAAAGCAACATACATCCCAATGTTCATTGCAGCACAATCAACAATTGCAAGAACATGGAAGCAACCTGAATGCCCATCAACAGAGGACTGGATAAAGAAACTGTGGTTCATCTACGCTATGGAATGCTACTTGGCAATGAAAAAAAAAAAAAAAGAAGAAGATGAAACACATTACTTTTTGGCCAAATTAGAGACCATTATGCTAAGGGAAATGAGCCAGTCCCAAAAGGTTAGATATTATATGTTTGCTCTAATATAAGATAATATGAAATAAAATCTAGACATGTTACATGTGAATCTTACTCTATGTCACTTCATACTTTCCTGCACCTTCTGTAACAAGAACTTACGATGTAATTCATTAGTCTACCATCCAGAAGAGGCTGATTGTTTATAATCACCTAAGATGGTCAATGCCCCCTTTATCACTGTTATTGTTACTGCCTGTAAACAATGAAGATCTAATCCTCATTGCACCTACATTAGAGCCCCAAGATATAAGAATGAACCCACAATGAAATGACTGACAGTCTCCTACATGGTTCAGAGACACTCCCGTGACAGCATGATGGACTTGGTAAAATTCACAAAGGACATACATTGTGAACCTGGAGGGGAGAACAGAGGGGAAGGGAGGGAACTTGGGGGAGGGACAGAGGAGAGCCCAGCGCCAACTATATTATATCAAAAAACAATTTGGAAAAGGTTTTTTTTTTAAAAAAAAAAAAAAGCCCTTTTTCCACACCAGAGTATTTGGGTTTATTCCCAGTTCTAACTCCCAACTCCAGAGTCTCACAAATGAATATTCTGGAATGAAATAGTTGTGGACCAAGTCACTGAAAGCATTTGGGAGTGAATCCATACATGGGAAGCTTTGTCTCTTTCCTTCTTAAGTAAATAAAGACACCTTTTATGTGAATTTGATTCAGTACTATTATTATTCAGAAAATCATGCAGATTGGAATCTTGAACATGGCAGAAAATGACAATGGGACAATGAGAATGGTAGACAAGAAAGCAAGGTAAGTGCTTCACTTCAGAATGAATAATATGATATTATTTTTGTTTACAATGGATAGCACAAAGGTTTGTGGAGAAAAAGTCTTTCAGCTGAAGGATTAAGTAGATGACAAATGAGGGAAATGGGAGTTAGGAAGTGCATTTCTGATCCCCACTCCCACGCGCTTCTGAAAATGAAATACCCAACACATGCAATTTAAGTAAATTTAAGTAAAAAGGAATTGTGAACCATTTTTCTGAACTTATTCTCAATCAAAGGTCATCAGATAATATAACTTTCAGAGAATGACTAAATTGAATTATTTCAATCTTGCCTTTCTGGTGTAGGAAATTTTATGCTTGTGAGTCTAATGTAATTGTAAATTTTCATATAGTTTAAATTGATACATTACTGGTTCCCAAAGATACATAAAATCCATAATTATTATGGTTATAAAATAGTATTAGATCTCAGTTGGTAACAACTATCCTGTCCATTAATGTCTCTATTCATCCATTCATTTATTCAATATATGTGTTTTACCAGGTATCATGATGGTCATTAGGGAATCCAGTAATATACAAGGCAGAATCTGTCTTCTGAATTTAAAAGAATGTTCAGACTCAGAGGAAACTAGATGTAGACCTGCTCATACAGGCTAAAGGTGGTAGAAAGACAAAGGAACATGATGTTTATCAATATTTACAATCTTATTAGATGTGAAGTAAGGTGACCTAATTCCAAAATACCTTAGTGTCAAGAACAGGAACTGTCTTAGTTCTAAATCCACCTGCATCACCTTGTATCCAATGGAGTATCTGTTCCCCTCCAACCAAACTGAATTTCCTTCACATTAAGTATTTTATTACAGGACACATGAGACCTGATGAATGAGGTTGACTTTCACATACCTCTTGTTGAGAAAATTTTTCATAAAAGTGTTACTACATGGCTGAAACCAAACACACATAATCAGTGCTTAAATAATTAATTAGAGGTTAATTAGAATGAAAATTGCCCTTATTTTTAGAGTCAGACCTGATGTTCTCTTTGCCCTTCCCCAAGAGCTCCTTTGTTGTCACAACAGAAAAGGGTTACCACTTCCCTAGTGATCTAATCCTTGGCATTTAACAAAACTAATTTTGAGGGTTATTCTTTCATCAACACAAGATATATTTATAGCAAAATAGAGGGCAGGGGGAACCCAAATATCAAATGACTTCCAAGCACAGGCTAAGCTTAAAGATGCCCAACCATTCAAACTGTGCTGAATGGTGGAGAAATGCAGGCTTTGAGAATGCCAGGTATGGGTGTAAATGTGGAGACTGGTTGCTATAGGACCCTGGTATGCAAGACCAACACAAATAATTTGCATCAAGCACCTGCAATACCAGAAGGGGCATCTAGCCCTCAAACTAAGAGAATTCTACTTAACAGAAAGAAACTGAGGAGGATATTATTACCATGACTATAAAGTAAAATAAACACAGAGAAAACCATATTAGATACAGAGACAAAGAAATCAGGAAAACAAAGAAAATAAAGAGGAAAAAATGAAGATTTTTTTAACCATTGGAAGGAAACTGTTACAGAAAACAGAAAAAGGACACGTAACATACACAACTAGAACTACTAGAGAAAAAATACCATATTGATGCTAAATTATTTTTGAAATACATAATTATAACTTAGGTAAAGCAACTCCCATAAGCTCTAAATTTGAAAAGGGCTATTATAAAAGGTTACTCCAAAAGGCTTATGCAGCAATGGAATTAAAATTTGTTTTTTGGGGGTGCAAAAACATTTTGAAATCCAGGCCTGGCACAATGGCCCAGTACCTAACCCTCATCTCGCATGTACTGGGATCTCATACGGGCAACAGTTCATGTTCCAGCTGCTCTAGCTCCCATCCAGCTTCCTGCCTGTGGCCTAGGAAAGTAGTAGAGAACGGCCCAAAGCCTTGGGGCCCTGTACCCACAGGGGAAATGCAGAAGAAGCCCCTGGCTCCTGGTTTCTGGACCAGCTCAGCTCTGACCTTTGTAGCCATTTGGGGAATGAACAAGCAAATGGAAGATCTTTGTCTCTCCTTCTCTCTGTAAATCTGATCTTTCTTACCAATAAAAAATAAGTAAATCTTTTTTTAAAATTGAAATCTATCCATGATTCTTTTATAATATGCATTTCTATGAACTTTATAAAGATGGCCTGTGCATCCAGGAAAATTGATCTAAAATGGTCAACACCTGTTGAGCCTGAGTATTAATTATTAAAAATAAAGAAGAGAAGAGAGATTCCAGCACACATGTGGGAGACCTGAATTGGGTTTTCTGCTCCCAGGCTCAGGCTTATTTAGCTACAGCCATTCCAAGCATTTGAGAAATGAATCACAAAATGTAAGTTCTCTCTCTGGTACTCTCCTTGTATCTTCAATGAAAATAAATAAATAAATGAATGATTAAATAAATAGAAGTTCAGAAACAGTCTCTAGGGATTACAAACAAAAGTAGTTATTAATAAAGTCTGCAATGAATTTTCCATCAGCTTTTGTATTGGAACATTTCTAGACCTGAAAGCATTGGAGATATATAAAAGATATTGAAGGGACATCGTTGTGAGTCAAGCTATTGTGCAAGTGTGAAAGCTATAAGCAGATAGCTTTGAGTGTGCAGACAATCAGGAGATACATGTTATTTCTATGAGCTGTGGCTGAGAAAACTTACAAAGATTACTGTGAAACACTGGGGAGAAAAAAAAACCAGGAAATGATGGATACCAATTCTATTCAATCATGAAATAGTGGTGGAGATAAAAGTCTGAGGATCGTATATAATCATGCAGAAATAGTGTAATTTTAAAAAATGGGAAAAAATGGGGAGAAAGGAAAAAATAATTACTTATTTCCCCATGTGTAATTACTCAGAAGTTAAATTATACCGTTTAGTGCTTAAAGAATAAAGGTAAAGATTAAACAGGAAAATACTCTTGGATGAAATTGCTTGGCAGCCAAGAGGGAGGCGGGAGAGATCAGAAAGTAATTTTGTCAGTGCTCATTTCAACAGAAGGAGCTTCCACCTAGAGACACAAAACATAAAATGAAGAAGAATCACTTCACAAAGCAGTGTGTATGATAGAAATATAACCTACCAAGAAAAAAAAAAGGTATCAAATGGAAGCCTTTTGCAAAGAAATAATTGGCAAATATGTAAAACATAAAACAAGAGAAATGATCTTTCGTTTAATAAATGGGAAGTGTTTTCATCATTTACTACAATAAATATATTTCAGGTTGAACGAATTTTTCCCAATTATATACTTTATGCTATATATAAAGACATGCTAAAGTCACAAAAGCACAAGGTAAAATACTGGATATCAGGGGCCAGAGGGGGGACACAGGTGATCAGGGAGTTATTGGATAAAACAGAACAAATTTGTTAGAATTACAAAAAACATTCCAGACTTCTACTGAATGACACAGTGACTACAGTTAAGAACAAGACACTAGGGTTGTCATTGTGGCACAGTAGGTTAAGCCATGGATGTCTGCATCGCTGGCAACCCACATGAGTTCTAATTATGGTCCTGGCTGTTCCAGCTCACATCCTCTTCCATGCTAATGCACCTCAGAAGACAGCAAAAGATGTCCAGTTGGGCTCCTGCCACCCACAGGAGAGATCAAATAAAGCCTCCTGGGTTCGTCCTGACGTAGCGTACTTCATTGCAGCCCTTCGGCGGATGAACCAGCGGATGGAAGATCTCAGTGGACCTCCAACTCTCCCCCTCTCTCTTAGCTTCTGTCATCCCAATTAATAACAAAACTATTTCTGTTTAAAAAGGAAATACTGTATATTTGACATTTCTAACAAGATTTTTAGCATGCTTAAATGATAGGCACTTGAGGTAATACACATATTAATTAGACCAATGTAGCCTTCCACAATGCATGGATTTCAAAATACCATGTTTTCATGGCAGAAGTACATACATTTTTGGCACTTAAAATTTTTTAAAAGTATTACTTATTTGTATATTGATGTATCTTGGTTTACATGCATACATGTAAAAATACATGTAGAAATTCTTTATTGTTGATTATTACATTAATACTGTATAAAAGAGTACACTCAATCTTTTTAACATAGAATCATTAACTCTTGTTATCACTATGTGAGTAAAGATACATTTTGTCACTAAGCTGTTAATTTTTAAAAACAGAGAGGTATTAAAACATATCAGGACAATTCAAGGTGAGTAAAGATATACACACAGATGTAAAAACAAATCATGGATTAATCTTATGGTCAGACAATAATGAATACAGGAGAAAAAGTAAGTGGAGCTATAAAAGGGGTAAGTTGTTATATCAAGGTCTATCTACACTTTCCAATGAAGAACTAATACTAACCGATGTCTGTTTGCAAAATAACACAGGAGTAACAGTCTTCAAGCAGAAATAATATAAAATTAAGAGAATAGTCAGAAACAAACTAATAGAAGAATTTGGACGCATGCAATTCAATTATTTTTTAACAGTATTTAAGGCAATAAAAGTTCAAAAATGAAGAAGGGGCTGCCATGCAGGCACACATATGATATAAATGAGACACTTCAATAATAGAGACTACCCACCTGCTTTTCAAGTGCTTCGAACTCAAGAAAGTTGATGACATATTAGGCCCCAAAGAAAGACTAACACATTCTAGGAGAGCAGATTTAATAAACACAAGAATTTCTGTTCATAGTCCAAACCATAGAAACAATAAAAGCAGAGAACAGCCTCAACAACAAATCCAATAGATGCAGAAATTCTAAAATGCTCTGGTACAGTTTTTAGATTAAAGCAGAAAAACAAAACAAGCTGGAATGTGAGGTTTTTCAGAAAACACTGTAATGAAAATCAAATTTATAATAACTTAAGAAATAAGCGCAGGGAAACCTTCAGCACAGGAAAATGCATGCTCTTAGTACCCAGGTTATTGAAGATAGCAGAATAAAAAATGAAACCATGAAACATTTTATTAAGAAAAAAGAGAACAAAAAATGAACAAATTTCATGAAAGGATATTTTAATCTACTCATTTTTAAGGAGAAATAATCAAACAAAACAGCAAAACAGGAGAAACAACAGACATCTTTAATGTAAGCTAGATAGATTCATTTCTAATCAAGGACACAGATCTAATGAAATACAAGAATCTTGAACACATTGGATTCACAGTGGCTGGAAGGTGAAAGCATCAGTGGATGAAGAGCTAAGAGGAGGAGGTGCACACAGAGGACAGGATATTATCCATCCTCAAAAGGCAGCAAATTCTGACACATGCTACCATGGGGATGAACCTTGAAGGCATGCTGAGAAACCCTTCGAAGCCAGAGGTATCAAATTCATTAAAAAAAAAAAAAAAGGAAAGAAAGAACAGAATGGAGTTCCAGGGGAAGAGGGAAATGAGAAATTGGAGCTGGATCAATAGCAAGTATCAATTTAAAGTGGGCAAAGCTCCTAAGATGGATGTTGCTGACAGCTGCACAACATCCCACAAGTACTGAAGGTCACTCAACCATATACTTCAAAATGACTAACTTGATCCATGTTACATTAAACATACATATTTTATGGTAATAACCAAGCCCGATAAAAAGAATCACAAAGGTAAAATAAGCTTTCACTATAAATTTTTAACTTAGTTTTTTTTTTTAAACTGTGCAATACTTGATCCAGGAAAATCTGAGAACATAGCCATAAGTTATTTTCTAGAAAAATGTAAATTCTCAAAATTTATCCATATAAGAAAAATGGTATAAATCAACTTCCATAAAACAGATAGAGAATGTCTCTTAAAAAGAAAAAACAAACAAGTAAAAAAAAAACATATCACCAAAAGCAATGGGTGATATTTTAGTAGATTACTTTGAAACATTCAAAAAGCAGATTGTTTTAATACATTTTAAACTGCTCCACAGCAAAGAAAAAGGAAAAGCCCCAACTTACTCTGAAGCAAGTAGTGTAAAATGCAGGAGTTAAATTAAGAATTGCAGAGTGCGAAATTTGAAAAAATTAAATTTGGTTTGAAAATTAATGCAAACTTCCAACAAAAAGGTGTCTATGAAAATGTAACTACATATATAAGGGTATATATATATATATATACACACACACACAATTTGTACAGATTGGTCTAATTTCAGTACTGGCAGAATAGCACAATGCTAGAAAAGTCTAATAATTCTCAAACTAGCATGCATATTAAGAGAAAATGTGGTTATTTCTATAAATGCTAAGTTTTCTAGACTTCAAAACAATTCCACAAAGCCTAATCATTGTGCTTAATTTAAAAGAAAAATTTCAGGCCTGGTGGCATGGCCTAGTGGCTAAAGTCCTCACCTTGACTGCACCAGGATCCCATATGGGCGCCGGTTCTAGTCCCGGCAGCTCCACTTCCCATCCAGCTCCCTGCCTGTGGCCCGGGAAGGCAGTCAAGGACGGCCCAAAGTTTTGGGACCCTGCACCCGCGCGGGAGACCTGGAAGAAGTTCCTGGATCCTGGCTTCAGATCGGCATAGCATCGGCCGTTGCACTCACTTGGGGAGTGAATCATCGGACCTAAGATCTTCCTCTCTGTATATCCGCCTTTCCAATAAAAATTTTTAAAAAAATGAAAAATAAAAAGCTGCAGAGTGCAACAAGAGTGCTTGAGTTACTACTATCTACATGGGAGTCCTTGAAGATCTTGGCTCTTGACTTCACCATGGCCCAGCACTGGCCTTTGCAGCTATCTGGGGAATGAACCAGCAACTAGAAGACTCCCCTTTCTCTTTATCTCTGACTTATAATTCAGCTATCCCACTTTTTGGAATATATCCAAAGGAAATGAAATCTGCATATGAGAAAGGGATCCATAATCCTATGTTTACAGTAGCACCATCTACAATGGCAAAGACATAGAAACAACCCAGATGCTCATCCAAAGAAATGGAAAAAGAAACTGTGGTATCTGCTCTTTGGAATATTACACAGCCATTAAAATGAATGAAATTCTACCATTTGCAACAAAATGGTTCCAACTGGAGAACATTATGCTCAGTGAAATAAGATAATTCTGAATGGACAAATATTATATGTTCTCTCTGATATAAGGCAACCTTCATGCAAACTAGAAGATTAAAAGTATGTGAATATATTCAACTAGAGGAACTGTATAATGGAGAATTGCATAACAAGACATGGGTACATATGCAATATGCATCTCTACTCATCAATAAAAGATGGACTGCAAATGAAATTGTTAACTATATCTTGACAACAGGACACTAGACTGTCTACCATTGCCTATATGTACAATGTCATGATACACTTAAATAAAAGAATGATGAACTTGTGACTATTGTTGAAGGACTATACTATCGTTACAATATAGGAGAAACAGTGGAGGGGTTAGGGAGGCTGGGGCAGGTAGAAGGGGAGAAGTCTGAAACTAAGGAATTATATCATCAAAAGTTTTTCATTTTTAACTTTACAAAGCTAACATAAAAAACAAAGAGGCAAAGATTACTCTTCTAATTCTTGTTTTGATCAGGAAGCTACCAATCAAGAACTAAAGTTGATTCAATATATACTGTTATTTATAAATGAAAATGACAGAAAAGATATGCATCAGAGGAAAACCAAATACCATGTAGTACTTATATTTTTCATCTCTGTAATGAAAATATTATGTATAAAAAAGGAAGACTAAGTAGAGATTGTGCAGCTAAAGAGTATACTGTAAAAATAAATTGATAAACTAATGGAAAAAATCTTTTAAAAAGACTATCATATTGGATTTGACTATCCAATTACAAAGCAGATGTAGAGTAGATTTAGTATAATTCCCAAAGGTCCTTGGATTTTCAGAGTGGAAAATGAGGATTGGATTCAAAGTACCAGCTGCGCTATTTCCTAGTAAGTGGGTCACACTGTCCTTCGAAGCTTTGAAACGAGGCCTGTGGAAGTCCTAGATGGCATGTTCTTCCCAGGAATTTGATTCTTCTACACTGAGAACCTATAGCTTAGCCTAACTACCTTCATCCACTGTCTCAGCATACTTTGATAACTTGCCGTAGCTTCTACATCCACGCCAGCTGCTTCCTCTGGTATTGTTGAGGGGGAGGGTGGAAATTTCCTTAAGCCACATGGTCCAACCTCTGCTAGCTTCAAACTTTTTCTTCAGCTTTCTCAACTTTCTCAACCTTCACACAATTAAAGAGTTAGAGCCTTGCTCTAAATTAGGCTTTGGTTTAATAATACACGGTGGCTTGCTTGAAAATCAATTCAAACTATCACGAGTAAATCTGGTTCACTTTCTTACGATGCATGTGTTCACTGGAACAGTACCTTCATTCCCTTTAAGAACTTTGTCCCTTTGCATTCACAATATGCCTGGTTCGACATAAGAGGCCCACATTTCAGTCCCCTCCATTTCAACTTGCTTCCCTTACTAATCTTAACTATTTCCAAGTTTAAATTTGGAGGAAGAGACATGTAATACCTCCATTTACTTGAACACTTTAAGCCCATTTTGCAGTGACTAATTTATGTTTCCATATATGTTCTATCTCCGGGAATAAAGAAACTTAGGGAGATAAACAAGCAGACGGCCACTATGCAGAACGATCACAAACCCATACAACATTTGCTTATTCCATTTGTCTTCTTGCACGGCCACATGTTGGTGGTGCCCCGAAACAGCTGCAAGAGTAATCAAAAATGATTGCCCGGGCCCGGCAGTGTGGCCTAGTGGCTAAAGTCCTTGCCTTGAACACGCCAGGATCCCATATGGGCGCCGCTTCTAATCCCGGCAGCTCCACTTCCCATCCAGCTCCCTGCCTGTGGCCTGGGAAAGCAGTCGAGGACCGCCCAAAGCCTTGGGACCCTGCACCCGTGTGGGAGACCCCCGGAAGAAGTTCCTGGATCCTGGCTTCAGATCGGCATAGCTTCGGTGGTTGCGCTCACTTGGGGAGTGAATCATCAGACGGAAGATCTTCCTCTCTGTCTCTCCTCCTCTCTGTATGTCTGACTTTGCAGTGAATAAATAAATCTTTAAAAAAATGATTGCCCACAGACCACCATATCAGATACAATAGTGTTGAAAATATTTGAAATAGCGAAGGGTTCTAAATGCCATACACAGACACAAAGTGAGCACAGGTTCATGTAGAAGCAGTGACAAAGATATACTCAACACACAGTTGTCACAGTTTCAATTTGTGAAAAACATGGTACCTGTGAGGCACAGCTGTATAATTCCACTCCCTTCTGTTCTGTAAAGATTTTGCTAAGAACTATGCTTGTGGATTTTGTGGATACCCTTGTTTGTAATGAAATTTCTCTCACCACTTTCAAAATTCACACACAGACTTCTGACAATCTGATCGTACCGTGTCTTAGAAAAGTTTCAAGGTTATTGGGTGTTTTTGTTTTGTTTTGTTTTTTGAAATTTATTTACTTCTTTTAAAGTGTGAGAAGAGGAAATCAGAGGGAGAAAGAGACAGAGAAAGATCTTCCATGCACTAGTTCACTCCCCAAATGACTGCAATGACGGGCTGTTCAGACTAAAGACAGACCTCTGGAACTGCATTCGGATCTCCCATACGGGTGGAGAAGCACAAGGATTGTGCCACCTTCTACTGCTGTCCCAGGTGCATGAGCAGGCAGCTGGACTGGAAGCAGCGCAGCTAAACTCAAACCAGGCCCTTACAGGATGCTGGCACAGCAGGCAGTGGCTGAACCTGCAACATTGCCAGTCTCTTCATCAGATTTTTTTTAAAGACTCATTTATTTTTATTGGAAAGGGAGAGAGAGAGAGAGAAGGAGATACAGAAAGACTTTCTATCTACTGGTTCACTCCCCAAGTTGCTACAATGGCCAGAGCTGAGCTGATCTGAAGCCAGGAGACAAGAACTTCCACCAAGTCTCGCACACAGGTACAGGGTCCCAAGGCTTTGGGTCATCCTTCATTGCTTTCCCAAGCTACAAGCAGGGAGCTGGATGGGAAGTGGAGCAGCCAGGACACAAACCAGCACACAAATGGGATCAAAGCACATGCAAGGCAAAAGTTTAGCCACCAGGCTACCACACCTGGCCCCTTCTTAAGACTTTTAAGCTTCAATAATCTAGATATGTATATTTCCTCCCTGGATTTGGAAAGTTTTCAGACATTATTTCTTGGAATAATTTTTCTCCCTCTTCGTACCTTTTCCTTCTGGGACTTAAGTAACATAAAGATGTGTTTGCTTAATGACATCCGTAGGTTGTTTATACTTTAACTTTTTATTGGTTTCTTATTTTCCTCTGAAGGTACAATTTCAAAGGAGAAGTCTTCACATTTTCAGATATCTTTACTGCATAATTAAGTCTGTTACCAAAGCCATTTTTGAATACTTCAATTCTGTCATATCCTTGAGCTTCAGAACATGCTTGGTTCTTATAAAATACAGATTTATTCATTGGAAAGAGAGTTACGGGGAGAAAAGGAGAGAAACATAGGCATGCACATATAGAAAGAGAGATCTTTCATCTTCTGATTCACTCCCAGGGTGGCTGCAATGGCCAAAATGAGACCCAACTGAAGCTAGGGGCCCAGAATTTCATCCCTATCTTCCATTGAGGTGGCAGGAGCCCAAGTGCTTGGGCCACCCTGCACTAATTTTCCCAAGCCATTAGCAGAGAGCTGGGTTGGAAGTGGGGTGTTCATACTGTATGCCAGAGTATCCTACAGAAGCCTTACCCTCTATGCCACAATGCTGGTCCCTTTGAATGTTTTATATTCCCTTACGTACTTTCTCATTTTATGTGTGCGCTGTTTTTCTGATACTGTTTAGTGATCTTTTCTTACATCTCATTAAGCTTGTTAAAAATGAATACTTTTAATTACTTATCAAGCAATTCACAGCTAACCATTTCTCTGGAGCTTGTTATGAGAACTTTATTAATTTCATTTGATGGCCTCACATTTATTTGTCTCGCATTACTGCCTGTTCATTTAAAAAAAAAAAAATGTTTTCTTTCAGTCTTGGCAGATTAGTTTTGTGGTTTTTGTTGTTGTTTTCTTTTCTTTTCTTTTCTTTTTTTTTAGGTAAAGATCAACTCCTGTTGAGTGTTCAGCTAATGGAATGGCCTCCAGAATCACAGCTAAACTGCCCTGGAGTTAGGTCATGTGACTACTGCTGGGTCTGCAATGGAGTCTAGAGTTCACACACCTGTATCCAGGGATTCATAAAAAAATCTGCCTGCTCCATAGGCATACAGGACAGTCTCCAAGTAGTTGGTAATTGAGGCTGAATCTGGGATGGGTGTCAACGTCAGGATCCACAATTTGGTTCCCTGAGTATAGGCCTGGATCCATAAACAAGAATGGGTGTTACTTCTAGCACACCCCTGACATGGCTCCAATTGGGTTACCAGGCAGGACCTGTGAAGCAAGGAAAGTCTTTAGAGTCTGAGAAGGGCGGAAACCAAATCCAGGGTTAATTATTTCAGACCCACTGTTAGGATTGTGGTCTGCTACTTGAAATACAGATGGTTGTGCTTCCTATTAATTTCCAAAACAGCAATACTAACCCAGAACCAGCACTGAGAGGAACTGGGGCCAATTAACAGGCTGCTTGAGAATTCAGAGAGCATCAAGGGCAGCGGATCTATTACCCAAGACACAGGTGAGCTTGCCTGCCAGGGTCCCTTGGAAAATGATGCTGACAGAACAATAATGGTAAATATGGCTGTACCTAAGACCCATTGGATAAGAACTACTCTCACATCTATAGTCAAATGGTGAGCCCATTGCCAGGATAGAGTTTGCATTCTTAAAAGAGTTTCCTCTATCACCACTGCCTACCTGAATCCTGAAGCACCTACAACATCACACTTGTTCAGGAATAGCTGATGCTATGGAATAATCACTTGCTATCTTCCTAATGTCACTCCTGGGAAACACCACGTTAAAGAGGCCTTGGCATAAGTTTTTGTCAGTTTCTTATTGGATAGAAGTGAGACAACTGGGTATTTAGAAAATTACAAACATGGAAATATACTTCTGATCAAGATAAATTCACAAACGTCAGCAATTCAACTATCAAAATTTACATATGAAAACAATCTTGAAGAAGGGAAAGCTTGAAGTAAAGCATATAAATCATAAAATAAATACTGATATACTGAACTACATATGAATTTAAAAAATCCCTTCTGCATAGTAAAAGTTCACCATAAATGAGAGCAAAGGATAAATGTCAAGAAAGGAATAAAAATATTTGCAACTCAGTTCATAAATAAAAGACTAAACTCCCTTTTTCATAAAGATGTGCTAGAAATTAAGATTTGATGTCCAGTAAATAATGAACAAAGAAAATACAGTTAACTGAACAGAAAAAAAGGTCATTAACATTAACTTGAATATGAAAACCAGTGTATCATTTATTGCTAATTGGATGCACACATACAAAATAGCTAATTTTTAAATGATGTGGATAATATGCACTTTCAACTTCACTTAAGGGTTACAAAAAATGGTATAATGGCTATGGAGGGGAATCTGGGGATATTCAAAATGCAACAGAAGCCATCACTCAAACAGCAAACCCAGTTCTGCATCTCCAGCCCACAAACACCTACCACATAATGAATGGCAGTAGCTTGTCACAACAGACAATCTAGAAACAGCCTATGTAGTTCCATCTAATAAATCCTCTAAATAAACCACAGTACATCCTCACAAAATACTAAAGAACCGTAAGTTTAAAAAAGGACAAACTCCATATCCTGATATAGAAAAAATTCTAATATACAATTAATTAAAAAATAAAATCAGGAAAGTCTAAGAAAGGAAGTGAACCAGTATAATTAAAAAGGAATGAGGAGTGTGAGTGTGCGTATCTGTGTGTGTGTGTGAAATTACAAATCATTTCTTTGCTTCATTAAGAAGCTCTGAAGGGATCAGATGACATAGCTATTCACGATTCCTCATAGGTGTGGAAGGACAGAAGAGAATGGATGGGAGCGAGGTACTCTGTTTTACTTCTTTTATGAATTTTGATTTTTACATCTATAAAATACAGCCTTTAAACTTATTCTAAAATATTAGTTTAGAGAGAGAAGGGAAGGAGAGTGAAGTAACATAAGGCAGGGAAGGAGAAGAGAAAGGGAGGGGAGCAGGATGGAGGGGAAGACATGGGAAGGAATGGAAAGAGCAGAGGAAGAAAGCGGAAGGGGAAGAAGATACGTGGGAGTGGAAGCAGAAGGAAAGGAGGGCTGGGGAGGAACACAAAGGCTTGCTGCTTTTCTGTTCAGCTGACACATGCACTAATTGCACACATTATGGGGCACAGTGTGGTAATTCTATGCATGTATAAAACGCGTATGGATAAAATCAAGATAATTACTATTTGGGTATCCTTATATTTATAAAATTCCACGTTACTTGGAGCCTTCAAGCTCCCTTTGATAAATTCTTTATTTAAAAAAAAAGATAGAATACATGGGTATGAGGTATAGGCAACCTGCCATATATAATACCAGAATTTGTTCTTTCTATTTAACTGTTTTTTAGTATCCATTATCCAATCAAATTCCTTCCTTCCTCAACCCTATTCTTCTTAACCTCCAATAATTGCTCTATTCTTCTCTGGGATTGACATTTTTTGGATCCCTCCTAAATTATCTTTCTGGGCATGGATTTCTTCAATTTACCAAAATATTCCCTAGTGATCCATTTTCCCACAAATGACAGGGATCAAACTCCCTGAGTCAATTTCCACTGTGTATTTTCTTTCTAGAGATTTATTTATTCATTTGAAAGCCACAATGACAGCGAAACAGGGCAAGGTAGAGATCTTACATCTGCTGACTTACAGCTCCAAACCCAGACAACAGTCAGGGCTAGGCCTAGCTAAAACCAAGAGCTTGAATATCAGTCAGGTATTCTACATGTGTGGCAGATACCCAAGGACTTGGGTCATGATCCACTGCCTATTAGAAGGAAGCTGGATTAGAAGAACAGAGTAGCTGGAACCGGAACCAGGCCTTCTGAACCTGAGGTATCCCAAGCAGGTGGCCTGTTGTGCCACTATACCTGCCCCAACCCTTTCTGTATTCATTCATTTGTTGGAAGATATCTTGGTTATTTCCACATATTGTCTATTATGACTAGTGCCGCAACAAGCTTTGGAATACAGTTATCTTTTTGATATGACAATGTCATGTCTCCTGGATCCATACCCAGGAGTTCGGCTACTGGCTCTTATGTGAGCCCTGCAATTTTCAGCATGAAGTGACTTGGCTTCATTAGCCATCCTTATCAGTTGCTTCTAGAGAGGATTTTAGCACATATCTGTAGGTGGGTCTAGAAGACTTGCATGGACGTTCACTGCCCACATTCATTCTTTCTTCATAACAGCAACTAGCACCAATGAGTTAGACATACGGGTGGTAGCACTTTGGAAATAACAGCTGAAAATATCTGAGGTTTCCATTCCTGCTTCCAGGAATGGTCACTCTTCAGAACCCTTCCATCTTGCATTCTAGAAGATACAACCTAAATGGCAATTTTTATTGATGCCACTTGAAGTGGGTAAAAGGAGTTTATGCTCTTGAAGGTTTTATCACTTATCTCCAGCCCACATGGGAGACACTAGAGGCATGAGTTATTTTTAGGAAACATTCACATGTAAACACTACATCAACAGATGTATAAGCATCTGCTAAGTCACAGCTAAAGTCTCAATAAATAGGGCATGCTAAGTCCAGTTTTCCAAAATACATCAATGAGATAATGTGGAAGGGTATTTTGCAGAAGGCGATTTTGAATTAACAGTTTTCTAAAAATTGGAAGTTGGCACAAATCCCAAGAATCTACAAAATGTCAAAGTAATCACATTCCCAGGGAATTAGTCCAATGGCAATTCCTCAATAGAATTTTACATTATGAAATTCAGGCTAAATGATGTGGCAAAATTGGGTATTGACATTTGTAAGGTCTAGCAGGAGGGCAGAAGTCAGGAGATATTCCATGGGTACGGTTTTACCAATCTCCACTTCAAGAAATCTGCCACGTATCAAAACTGAGCAAAGAGGGAAGCAATTTGCCAAGAAAAATGGAGAGAATGCAGATCCCCAAAAAAAAAAAAAAAGCCCAGGAAACATGCCTCAACATCTGGTTCTATCTCTGTCCACATCCATTTTTAAAGTTTATTTATTTAGCAGAGAGAGAACCCGCAAGCTGTTACCATCTTCTTGCTCACTCCCCAAATGCCCGCAAAGCTGAGGCATGGGAATTCAATCCAGGTCTCCCCCACAGGAGACAGACACCCAGTGACTTGAACCATCACTCCTGCCTCTTTCAGTCTGTAATAGGAGAAACCTGGAATCTTGAACCAGGGCTGGAAATTGAATATCACTTTGATGTGGGGCACAGACATTTTAATGACGAGGCAAAACATCAAGTTTCTTTACCCATTTTCACGTGAACATATTTAAGTAAGAAGTAAAGTATATTGTTATGATCTAACCTCAGTTGATGCCAATCTTGACCAGCAGAGCACAGCATCTTGTTTGTTTTTCTGTTTACATGCCAAGAGCTCTAGTCGAAATTGCTGTCTCTGAAGTATTGTGATCAGTATGTACAGTGAAGGCAGACTGGTACATTTTTGCTTCTTCCCAGACAGAAGCTATGAGATTTGGAGCTGATCATCAGTTTTTCCTCTCCTAAACACGGGAGGATTTGGACTAGTAGCTAATGAACCTTTCACTTTTAAGAAATCCAGGAAATTACACATACCCAGTACTCAGGACTAAATGTTTCACATTCCTAAGTGGAACCCTGGACGCCGGGAACTGAATCCTGAATCATTTAATGAAACAATTGTCTCTACAAATGAAAAAGGAATTTCACTGATGCTTCCTGCCACATCTACACATTATTAGAAAACAATGGAGAGTGTGAATTTACGGTAAGAGAGCAAACACCCAAACACACAGCCATTTAATTCTCCTTTATTATTATATTTTAATTTGCTGCGGATGACTAATACTTATTAGTATTCCTTTCTGCTGCCTCTGACACTGAAAGCTGCTTTCTGTCTAGATCTTGCCAAACCATGAAAGTAAATAATTCCGTAAAATATACACAAGTCAGGATAAAAAAAAAAAAAAAGCTCTGTTGGATTTGAAAGCACAGAAATTCTGATGTGTTTCCATTCATCTTAGACATCAGATCTTTGTAATTAATTTAAAAATACTTAATTTTTAGAATCAGAATGCATTATAAATCATTGGAGCAGGCTCTGCAGACCAGATGGCTTTTCATTTAGCAGCAAAGAAGATTATCAGGAATCTGAACACAAACCAGTGGTGTTGAATTCTGTGAAGGAAATGCTCAAAACATCCCCCTGCTACTTAGTGCTGGTCATGGGAATATAGGAACAAAGGCACCAAGGCAGCTGGGGAATGGAATTGCGAGGCATCAGAAAACAAGGTGGAGGAAACAGTTACACCTTCACAATTAGTGCTTTAAGCAAATGTGTATGCTTCCATTTTCACAGGGCTCACATCTTCTGGAAGGACCTCCAAGCACCAGGTCTGTAATAGCTATGGGATTATTTTATCAACAGTCACCACATCTAGAGACACAGACTGACAACACTCAAAGAATAAAAAAAAAAAAAAATCAAGATGATGACCCAGAAAGTTGAAATGAAAACCAACAGAAAGCTTTGTTCCATTTTAGGGATTACTAAAAACAGGAATGCCAGCAATTATGGGACACGTTCAAGATATTTGTGCCCTTGCCAGTGAGAAGGAAGACCATGACCACCTAGGAGAGACATTTGTTGTAAATAACCAGTCAAATTCCAGGGCTCTACAGTCTTGTCAGGAAAAGGAGTATATCCTATCCCTACCTCTAACTTTGGCTCTTTTTCTGTCTTCTATCTTTACTTAATGAAAGAAAAAAAATAAGAAGTACAGTAAACATCATCCATCAGGGAAAAGAGGGGTGGGGGCTTCAGTGTTAGAGCATCCTTGCATCACGAGTCCTGTGAATTTATAACAGCATGGGCAGAGGCACTATGAACACTCCAGTTCCTAAAAGAACACTTTGCAGAAAGAGTACAGTCATTACTGCTGACTCACTGCATGTCAGAACAGCCCAAGTCAGAATCC
Source organism: Ochotona curzoniae (assembly GCF_017591425.1). Lineage (NCBI taxonomy): Eukaryota > Metazoa > Chordata > Mammalia > Lagomorpha > Ochotonidae > Ochotona > Ochotona curzoniae. Next base: position 29,001,869 of record NW_024465582.1, read on the forward strand.
CTGCAGTTAGGCTTCCCACTGGAAATTCAGACTCAAAACAACTGATGGCAGCAGGCTTCTCGCATTGATGTGGACATCAATGACGCCGGAATATCAAACATCTTAGTTCATCACTTTATGTTAGGGTATAAAGAAAATGCTGAAAACAGAGGGAAAGGACACCAAGGACAATCTATTTAAATGAATAAGGAGAATAATTAAGGCGTCATAATATCATCCTATATTACTAGAATGTGCAAGCAGAATCAGTGAGCTTGTATCCAAGCCCAGCCTTGAGCTTGGCTGTGTCATTGCTAAAATTCATACAGTTCTGGACACATGTGATGATCTTGTGGGCTTCCAGAAGTTTATTTATCTAAATCAACTTGAATGACAGAATAGAGGCAGGAACAGAGGAACAGAAGAGGGAGAACAAGAGATCAAGATGGAGGGAGTGCAGGGGGAGATAGAGTCCACCTGCTGTCTTACTCCCCTCATGCCCACAATACCCTGGCTGAAACTACAAGCCCAGGACTGAGTTCATGTCTGTGACGCAGGTGACAGAGTCCCAAGCATTTCAGCCATCATCTACCGTCTCCCAGGATGCATCAGCATGAAACTCCAACAGAAGTGGTAAAGCCAGGACTGTCATTCTGATAGCAGATGTGGCCATTCCAAGTTGTGCTTTAACCTACTTCACCATAATATCCATCCCTCCAAAAGTTTATTTTGTAAAAAGCAGAAAAGCAGCTTCATAGAAAAAATAGCCTTAAAAAAAAAACAAAGGTAGGCTAAACAAAGGTAGGTAACTAATCAAATGTAAAAACCATACTTTAATTTCATCTTTTGAGTGGGAAAGTAATAGGAGAAAAGTATTCCATCAGTCTTGATGAATTGAAATAAAAATTGCTCATAAATTATTCGTGGGGGAAAATCAAATTCACTTAAATCTACCATTAAATACATGAATACTCAAATATGAATTAAAAAATTATAAACCTATTATATGTAGTTGGTTGGTTGCTGTTCTAGGGACAGTGGAAAGGTAGGAAGTAAATGCGAAGGCTACTGTTCAAAGGCAAAAAAAGATATCTGTTCAGGATTATTTTTGCTTTTTAAAATCATCAATAACATGAATGATATTAGACTCACTGAGCATAGTGGTCCCAGGAAATGAGCTTGGGCATTTTCCCAGAAAACAAAACTAGGGTAAACTTAGCAAACCTCTTACCTAGAATTTTTTCATTGGTAAATATTCCTAACTTGTGCAGCATTTTAAAGGAGGATGAGTGTTTATTACTGGTCACTACTGGAATGTGATTCACTTCAATGTTCTAATCAGAACAAATGTTCCAGACATACATTCTCCATTAAAGTCATTCGTGTAAGAATTTTGCAATACAAGTGTTCAAAGATTTTGCTCATCTCTTACAATAGCATTCATTTTTCCAGCCTGAAAAATCCGAAATCGATCTGCTAGTCATTAAGGAATGTCACTAGGCTGACAACAAAAATATACAACAAAGAAAAACATACTTTATGACAAAATAAATAACAGTCACTTTATATGACAAAAATCTACAATATAATTAATACGCTTTTTTCTCGTCTGATATGAAAATAAGTAACTGATTTATTACCTGACTATTTCATCCTTTGATAATTTTTCTTTTCCAAATCCAGGCTTATTAAATTATTTAGATGTTAATGATTACCTTAGTTGATTATATATATTTTTGTCTTAGTTTTATGATACCTGTATGGATTATATTGATGGGAGACCCCATCCCCTGTTTTTACAAGGGGCACCCAGCTGAGCCTGTAACCCATCTTACTGCCTCAAGGGAACTTAGCGAAGGGAAGAGGGTGACTGCCATTAGAGTTCAGTATATGTTCCAACAATAGCAATTAAAGTTACGAAAAAACATAGTCTGACAATCCAAATAGTCAATCTCTCTCCACTCTAAAACATTGATTACTCACTAACAAAAACAAATGTTTCCGTGTCTGGTTTCAGACATTTTATAACCAATAACATCCATTACTGCTTTCATGTTTGACATCTCCATGATGTGAGAAATCAGAACTGTTTTGTATTCTGTGGGATTGGCACTTGGGAAAATTTATGGAAAGTAAAATACAACGAACAGTGTGACTCATTCCTGGTTTTATTTCCATGCTGCTTGTTCACCTTGATGCCATAAGGACTACCTGAACTTTCAGTCTCAACTTGAACAGATCCTTTCACTGGTTTTCTTTTTTTATTTTGTTAGAATGATACACTGATATTATTATTCTGAAAATGATACTTTAGAGTAAAACTCCACAAGCAACTCCTAGCTTAGAAGTAAGCCAAAATCATTACCTTGCTTTTGTCCTAAAACCACTGGAATGGATTCTTTTTTGAAGATACTCTGTTAGGATGAGGTATTTATGCTCACAACACAGTGTGAGTTAACTAGTGTTTCTTAGTCTCTGGTTATACCATATAAGATACCTTGTATAGCCCCAAAACACAGAAGAGAATTGCTGCGAGATTATGCATAAAAAATGGAGAACAACTATTTTTCTTTTTGTGTATGTCCCCATCCAGAATCTTTGCAGGATAGAATGTTCGTAAGAGTCCTGTATCCATTTCTCTGCATCATCATTTGGCTTCTGTTTTGAGGGAAGGGTAATGATTGGACAATCGATCTTGGAAGAAGACAGAATTTCATTTGAAGAGGACTTTCCATGAAACATCTCTGAATTGGGACATTTGTCATCATCTAATGTAAACCTCTATAATATATAAATTTTATATTCCATCAAGACAACATTTAAAACAACTCCTAAATCAAAGGGTCAAGTTAGTCTTATTCTCCCTCCATCTCTTCCTCTAAGAAATTATATCCCCAATCCTTTGGAACATACAACATGAATTTACTTGACCCCAACAATATGAAAGCCTGGATACATCAAATTACACAGGTGAACATAAAAGAGACCTCAAGAAACTTTATGAGATATCTTCTTTTCTCTAGGTCTTTCCCTTGAATTTTCACTATTTTTAAAAAGTATTTATTCAATTTTATTGCAAAGTCAGATACAGAAAGAGAAGGAGAGACAGAGAGGAAGCTCTTCTGTCTGTTGATTCACTCCCCAAGTGGTCACAATGGCTGGAGCTGAGCCAATACAAAGCCAGGAGCAAAGAGCCTCCTCTTGGTCCCCCATGCAAGTTCAGGGTCCCAAGGCTTTGGGCTGTCCTTCACTGTCTTCCCAAGCCACAAGCAGGAAGCTAAATAGGAAGTGGGGCCACTGGGATTAGAATTGGCACGCTTAAGGGATCCTGGTGAGTTCAAGGCGAGGACTTTAGCCGCTAGGTTACAACGCTGGTCCCTGAACTCTCATTATTTTAGAGGATCTGTGCTGCGCCCTTTCAAGGGATCTTGACAGAGTCACACCTCAAACCACGCTAAGGTCTAAGTGCTGCACAATTCCCAACAAAACCTCCTTTCTTTCTACCATGTGTCTCATTATTGCATCCAGTTCCCCCAAGGAATCAGGGAATGTCTACCTTCCAATGGGATAATGGAAGAAATATCACTTTCCTAGCACAAGGCTAGTACCCAAAACTGTACCCTGGGTCCCGTTCACTTCCAACCAACCAAAGATCTAACTAGAGCAATTGTTTCTTTCCAGCTCTCTCGCTCTTTCATCACCTCTCTTCTTCAATAGCTCCCTTTTAGCAGGCTCTTCACACACAATTTAAATACACAGTGTTTAACAATAACAGAATTCTTCCATGACCTTATAACCCCTAGGGTCCACCTAAAATTGTCTGTCTATTGGTGATGTTCAGCACATGCATTACACCTCCACAGAGTGAAACTCCATGCTTCTCCCAAAATGATTCTGCAAAATAACAGCCAAATGTGCTGGACAGAGAAACGTTTTGTTTATCTGATATATTTCCCCAGTACTTAGCAACTGTACCACATGTGGGAAAGATGTTTGCTAAAAGTCTATTGGAATCTTAATTCATACAACCCAAGCTACCTTGTAAGTGGTGGGTGATGAGAACAATGAGTCTGATGTTTCAGCTGACTCATTCGCTGTAGCAAGGCGTATGTCATAGACCCAGTACTCAAGATGTTCATGGTAAATAATAACTGATTTCTTGTAAATGACAGTATGCATCATAAGAAAATGGAAAGTTTGTTTTCAAAATATCAGTGACGTGGTATAGCAGTCACATTTTAAGTGTGAGAAAATGTCTGTGTTTGTGCTTAGAAAATACAAAGCATGAGTGAAAAAAATTCTAATGTGTAGTCGGTCATTTTGTACTTTTTAATGCTTTAGTAGCTAAGACTAAATTCACAGTGGTCAAATCAAAACAAGGATATCCTCAATTTCCTTGGCCCTGCAAATCTCATAAAATGCAATCAACATCTCTCAAGAAATGTGTTGTTTCAGAGCCAGAGGTCAAGATATGCTGAATATAAACCAGAAAACATAATTATTGAATCTGGTCCCTGGGGATAAATGAGAGTACACTGAAGAAAAGCACATGATGAAATTCTACAAGTTGATCCCTGATATTTTCCCAGAATGTTTTGCTCTGCATGAAGATAAAATCTCAACAGGATACAAAAGGATTCTCATCTGTCTTCAGTTTTCTTCCTAAAATCCGACTGAAATAAAACAGTGGTTCAGTGCATTAGAAACTGTAATGCAACATAGCTACCATTTTCTGAATCCATATGCTAGATCAATGTAGGCATTATTTGTGTATGTGTGCACACACCCATGTTTGTAGCTAAATGGGTATGCAGGGGCCTTCAAAAGTTCACAGGAATGCCAAGCATGAAAAACCCATTCAAGAATTTCAAAATAACGTTTGGACCACAATGAACTTAATTTCATTTTCCACAAATTTATTGAAAACCCTTGGGGCCAGGAATAGTAGCCCAGCAGCTGAAGTCCTCACCTTGCATGTGCTGGGATCCCAAATAGGCACAGGTTCATATCCCTGCAACCCCACTTTCTATCCAGCTCCCTGTTTGTGGTCTGGGAAATCAGTCAAAGATGGCCCAAAGCCTTGGGACCCTGCACCTGCATGGGACACCAGGAAAAAGCTCTTGGCTTCTGGCTTCAGATTGGCTCAGCTCCAGCCATTGTGGTCCCTTGGGGAATAAATCAACGGACAAAGGATCTTCTTTGTCTTTCCTCTTCTCTGTATATCTGACTTTCCAATAAAAATAAATAAATCTTAAAAGAAAAAGAAAACCCTTGCATATCCATGTAATATGCTTGTAGAAATCCTACAAATCTAATCAAATATGTGGATGGATGAATGGATAGATGGACACAGAAGAGTCAGTATGGCCTCAGGACAGTATAGAAAAAGGCATTAGATGGGAAAAATAGGTTGGTAAGGCAGATTCTCCAACATCAGAAGTCCATACACTCCAGAGGTATTCCTAAGAAATGTCTTTAGAATACTGATAGACCATGATTCTTCAATTCCTGTGGGAAGTACACTTGTGATCATAAGAATAATTCTCCCAGATCTCTATCTGCTTTAAAGTAATTGTCCTTTGATCCAATATGCAAGCAGTCCTGGTTAGGAGTCACTGCCATGTTTAGGACCATCACCAAAGTGAAGAGTTGCTGCCATGTGCCTTTCTTGTTACAGGGAACTCTGAGTGACTGTGGCACTGAATATCCTCAAGAGTGTCACTCTTGAAAAAAATATATTTATTAAATTTACTATTACATGACTATAAGGAATTAGAAAAACTAAAATTGATAATTTTTTTAAAAAGTATTTCTGGGCACTTGCTCTTCCTGACACTGATTTTAAAACTTTACATTCATCATTTTATGCAGTTTATAACATAACCCTATGCATAATTATCAAGATTAATACTATTATTAATGTGGGCTCTGCTATACAACTGAAATAACCACATCAAAATAGACATTAGATGATGGGCCTTAAACTCAAATTCCTGGCTCTTCCTCTGTTTCCTCTTTGTATTTCCAAATGGAAGCTCTCTGATTACTTAAGGTCTGGAATCATGCAGATTAGATGTACACAAATCCACTACTTTACAACACAAACATTACAATACTATTTATTCTTGCATGACGTCATGCGTCGACTTTGAAGAAAGGATTTACTTACTGAGCAGTCTATGGAGAGTGATGACTGAGAGGGAACAACCCAGCTCTCCTTGCTCTGGACTTGGCCTCATTTTCATAATTCATGGTAGAAGAGATATATCTAAGATCATGATGTAGAGACAAAGCAATTTACAGGATGCTGATTATCCTAAACTTGGCCTGTATATCCTTAACCCATCTGTAGAACAGATCTTCATTCCAGAATCCCCACCTGAGCGCCATAATGCAAGTCTATCGGAGGGCAAGAGATGGATCACATCTGCATTCAAGAAACTTTCTAATTCACAGCTGGTTTTACTTCAGCACCAGCCACAGGCAACAGAATTTTTTCCAAATGGTGTGTATGTGATCTTTAGGATATAGATAAATGGCTGTGAGATCCAAAGTTCTACAGAGGATAGCAATGACATAGAAAATTTACAAAAAGTATTCACAAGGAACAGCCTATTGTCCCTTCCCCATGCCACACAACACCTGCTAATAGCACATAATCATTTGAACATCTTCCAACTTTTTCTAAAACCCCCTCCTCCACAAGAATTTAAACATTTCATCTCAGGGAACAGGGAAGAAAATGTATTTTTAGTTTTGTCAGCTATCTAAACACATTATAATGCAAAAACTCATGTCAATGATTAGGTTAATTATTTATGGAAAAATGATTGGGTTAATGAGATATTTGTTTATAGGAAAAGTTGGCTGCTGCTGCTAAGTGGAAGAGAATCAAAAACTTAAAACAGGGAAATATTAGCTTCCTACTTCAGGAAATTGCAAACTCATTGCCCACAGGAAGTGACATCTGGAATGCAAAAATAACTTCATATGTTATAATTGATGGAACACCAGCTTGCATTGACCATGTTATTGAGTGTAGCCACCTCTGCAGAATGGTATGAAATAAGCATTATTTTTGTTAATCCCTTGGCAACCTGCTCAAAAAATGCAGGACTAAAAGACCCTGAATAAAGCATTTTCTTTCATGTTGAATAAAACTTTTAAAGCTTTCTTCCTCTAACTATAGAGAGAAATACTACCACAAATTTGATAGTCATAACCACATGACAGTGTCTCTTATCCATATACATTAGTAATCTCAAATAATTATCACTATAACATTAATACAACCATATATGCTTGCCAATTTTCAGTTAACAATTATATTTTTGGGGCATGATATCACATTGCTCATAAGTATCTGTAACAGTTTTTCCTAAACAAATAATTTTTCTAAGAACCTCAATGTCAGCCACCATTCTTTCCCTAAGAATTATCAATCTATTTTCTCCTATAAGCTCCAGTAGCTCCTACAAGCACTTCATTTTTCTTTTGATATCCTTAGATAATGTACATAGTACAAGTCACTTTCAATTGCAGTCTATATCAAACACTTTGCATACGTAATTCAGCCTTGATGACTGGGTGGATTTCTTCACTGCCTCATTCGTGGAGTTGCTGGAGTCATGGCCAGGAGTCTCCTGTGCTGGATTTTTTCCTAAGCCTTCTCCATTGGTTCTGGGGATCCAAGTCTGAGCCCTCAACCTGTTCTGTGACCATGCTGCAAACATATCTCCTTGCTGGGAGATACGTTTGCCAGCGTTTGAGTATTGGGACTCTAGACAGAAATCTCTCCTGTGTTGGTAGGTGAATACAGATTGTGCGTGTATGTATTTAGTGAAAATATGAGAGGGACAAAGTAACATACGTGGGCTCCAATAGCACTTCTGAACTGAAATTTTACCTCTTAACTTTGCCATCACCCTAATTCAAACCATTTTTATGTGATACCTCTATCAATTTCATAGCCACTACATGAGCTTTTCCCAAACCACTTATAATCTGCTAGTGTATTATTTATTAAAACAGAACTTTCTGCATTTTAAATCCCTCTCTCTGAAAACCACAATCTCAAGAGTTGGGAGCAAGTCCTCCGAGTGTGTTATTACAATATAACCAGGAAACCCTGACAAAACCTACAATTAGAGAACCACCACGCCAGATAACAAGATCTTTCAGGAGAAAGCACCAAAGGCACATGTAAGCCACAGCATTCAGGAAGTGCCTGCATATAATCAACTCATTCTCCCTAAATGTGGTTACTGCTCATGTCATATTCCCAGCGCAGCCTTCTCACTGGGTTTCTGCAAAGTACTCCTCCATCTGTCATCTTTGTCATCAGTCACTTGATGATGTGAACCTTACACTCTGTTTCACCTGTAACTTACAGGCCTTGTTCCATGTCTATGGGAAAATGATGATGGACATCACCAAGACTTCACTGTGACTTTTTACCACTCCAACTCCTGTTGAGGCTTGATCCTCCAATGTTTGCAGGTATTCAGGGTATAGGGACAGATTTGTAGGTTACATCACATGAGTGAGATCTCAATCTCCTAGGGACAGGGTTCGTTATTGTAAGAAAAAGCAGGTATACAGCAAGCCGACCCCTTGGCTTTTTCATACACTCCCACTGGCCCATCCGCTCTTCATCCATGCATGCAGCAGCATGGGGTCTTCATCAGAAACCACCTGACCTTGGATTTCCTAGTCTCCAAAACTGTGAGCCAAAGGAAATATCTTTTCTTTATGAGAAATGCATTTCTTTTACTTAGTCACAGAAATACCTGCATAGCAACAGAAAACAGACTAATACACATGTCATTCAGACGTAATTTCTGATTTGACAACATATCAAGAGACTTCTGTAAGATTCGTGGACTCATAAATAATAACTGACTGTAACAAAAAATCACACCTTGTGAAAACAGTCTTACTCTATAAGCAAAACCTGCATATACTTGCATATCTCATGGCTAGTAAATGTAATGTTTAATTGAGAGTAGAATAAAGAACTGAAGTAATCCATATAGGCTTTTGCCCTTCTGAAACGCATAAAGTTGGAAAATGTCTAGAGTGCCTGAATTCAAGCCCCATCTCCTCACTAAAGTTAGGCTACCTAATAAATATTCTATGGACTGACCTCATATGGTTTTATAGAAATAAAAGAACTAATACAAATAAATCATACAGAATACTACCTAACACATATACAATAAATATGTAGAAAAAAATCACATACATACAGGATCACAAACACATAGGTTAACAGGACAAACCGCTTACTTTAAACCTCAGAAGTTCAAAATAGATGAAAAACACATAAACATAAATCAATCTCTGGGACGTGGAAAAGTTTGTCCTTTAATATCTGCCTTTCATTAACACTGAAGTTATGGATTTACACACCTTCCCTCTGGGAGAAGAGGTGAAGACAGAAAACAGGATAAACTTGGGGACAGAAACAACAAACAGAACCTCTAGGCAGACTCAGAGTTTAGTAGCTGTCTTGCCTTGGCGCTTAATTAATTATTATAATTTCTGTGTATAACAGAATAATCAAGTAGCAAAGTCTCTCTCTCTCTTCTTACAGAAAATAACACTGTCACGTATCCCATTGGTGATACGTACAGCCGCTGAAATCAATTACAATCTCCTTTTTTAGCTCTTGCTTGCACTATAATGGGTTCACATGTTCAATGCATAATAATATCCATCATACATTAATTCATCGATATATTAATGGTATTCATTACTACTATGTGATTATATGTTGATTATATTAATATATATTAGTATATGTACTGACATGGTATTATATTCATTACTAGTACATAGCATGTATTAGTATATATGTTATGTAATTTGCTATATAGTATATTACACTAATTATAATCTATAATGCATTTTAGATCTTAACTACCACCTATCTCACTTCTCTGTATAAACTCTTTACATTTAAACTTACCTACTGGGTTGTGCAGACTCATCACTCTTATTTTCTATCTTTCTATTCTTTCTTGAATCCACTCAGAAAGGTTTTTAGCCTCTATATTTGACTAAAACTATTCTTGCCAAGGACAGGCAAGGCTTCCTCATTGCTAAATCCATCAGTCATTTCTCAATTCCCACTTACTCAATTTATCAACCATATTCAACCACTCATCCTTTTTGAAACATGGTCTTCACTGACATCGAATACTGCCCTCATTCAAGACCGTCTTCCTGCCTCACCAGTTGCTCCTTTTCATATATTCACACTTCCCACATCCCGAACCTCAAAACACTAGATTAACTTTTCTTACTTGCCTACAATAAGTACTCAGCCTTAAATTACCAATAATCAAATTAGATTTGCAAACCAGATTTCAACTCCAGACTCAAGAATCTAACTGCCTATTTATACTTTCCAGAACTATGTCTGAATTGAATGTGCAATTGAATGTGCAAATTAAAACAAAGCTTTATTTATTTATTTACTTATTTACTTATAAAGGCAAATCAGATTTATGAAGAAAAAGACAAAGAAAAAGATCTTCCACCCAATGATTCACTCATCAAGTGAGCACAGCAGCCAGAGCCAAACTGATCCCATCTGAAGCCAGGAGCCAGGAGCACCTTTCTGGTCTCCCACACAGTGTAGGATCCCAAGGCTTTGGCCAATCCTTTAATGCTTTACCAGGCCCTAAGTAGGAAGTAAGAAGGGAACTGGAGCATCTTGGACACAAACCAGTGCCCATATAGGATTCTGGCACTTGCAAATTGCGGATTTAGCCATTGAGCCATCAACGTTGAGACTTAATGTACAAATTTTAATCTCTCCCTTTCCTTCTCACTAAATAGGAACTTTGTGCAGTTTCTCAAATTAGAGTTATCATGTATCAAAATACAGTTATCTTGGATTTATCTTTCTTGCACCTGAATTCAACGGAGCAACTATTTTCAATACTAACTTCAAAATATATTAATATTATATTTCTCATTACAAATGCAGTTACCAACCTGGTCCAAACTACCAACATCCCCTGCACCTGAAATAACTCACTTGTCTTTGCAACAGATAACAGTTTGTCTTCTCTCCTGGTTCCCTTTACTGAGTACATTGCACCCATGTTTCAGATGTTGTAAATACTATGCAACATCTCAGAGATGCAGCCCTGGAAAACTGCCTTTAGCAGAGCCAAGGGGAACTTGCCACACGGTGGCTCACAAGCTTCTCAACTCCTTCCCACAACTGGCCAGCAGCCAAAGATCCTACCAGTGCAGGCAAGTTCCTACCAGTCCCTGGTGACAAAAGCCTGACACCCTTTCTCAAGACAGGACAACCCTGTAGCATCATTTACACAGCAGAGCTCTCCCTTAAACAAGCAGTCTGAACTTTACATGTATCTATCTTCCCCTCCTCCTCCTTCCCTCCTTCCTGAGTCTTCTCCTGCTGTCCTTGCCTCCAGAACATTAAATTCTTTGAAGAGCATTTGGGTAATAAATAATTTATATGACAAGCTCTATCTCAGACCTTGCTTCTCTGTAACCCAAGATACCTCTAGCTGATCCCTTTGCATATTCACCAATACTATCTACTCCCCATATAACAGACAATATGTTCTCAATAAATCTTAAATTCAGACACTGTCTGTTGTCTAGACAAAACTTTCCCTATGGTTTTCAATCTCTTCCATAGTAAAAACCAAATTCCCTTCTGTGGTTTCAGTGCAACATTTGTTCTTATCTATAACTGTTCCCTTTCCTCTTAGTATTATCAGAAAAAAAAAACTGTAAAGAACTCAAAATTTTGGTAGAGAAATAAAATTACCTTTTATTTCCCACAGACTTTCTAAAGTCTACCTCTCATATGTGTGTGAACTAGTATAGGGGAGAATGACTCATGTTTATCAAAATTATGGATAAATGCATAGATAGTTATAGATAGATCGGGCCCAGCATGGTAGCCTAGCAGCTGAAGTCCTTGCCTTGCACAAACTGGGGTCCCCTATGGGCACCCATTCTAATCCTGCAACAGTCTTCCCATCCAGCTCCCTGCTTGTGGCCTAGGGAAGTAGCTGAGAATAGCCCAAAGCCTTGGGGACCTGCACCCACAAAAGAGACCTGAAAGAGGCTCTGCTTCCTGGCTTAAGATCAGCTCAGCTTTGGCCACTGCAGGCACTTGGGTTGTGAATCATAGGACGAAAGGATTTCTGCTCTTTCCTCCTCTCTGTATATCTGATTTTCCAATAACAATAAGATAAAGATAGATAGGGAAAGACAGTTCTTTACCTACCTTTCAGAAAGCTACCTCTGAGAGGCTAAAAACTGTTCACTGACATGCTCCCAAAGCTAGAAGAGTCTGATTGAGTAATGAAATATTCTTACTACAATAATAAATGATCTACTTCAGCTCCTTAATCTTGGTTTCCATTCCAGTATCCTAATGCAAAACAAAACTTCATTCAGGCAAAAGGCAGATGCTGGTTTTGTGTGTGTGTGTGTGTGTGTGTGTGTGTGTGTGTGTGTGTGTGTGTGTGTGTGTAGATTTATTTATTTTGATTGCAAAATCAGATATTCAGAGAGGAGAGATAAAGAGGAAATTCTTCTGTCCAATGATTCATTCCCCAAGAGACCGCAATGGCTAGAGCTGAGCCAATCTGAAGCCAGGAACCCAGAGCTTCTTCTGGTCTTTCACACGGGTACAGGGTCCCAAGACCTTGGGCTGTCCTCAACTGCCTTCCCAGGGCACAAGTAGGGAGCAGGAAGGGAAGTGGGGCTGCCAGGATTAGAGCCAGCACCCATATGGGATCCCAGTGCATTTAAGGCGAGGAATTTAGCCACTAGCAACTGCGCCAGACCAAAATGTTAGGTTTTCAATATGAAAGATCATCATTCTAAAATAAAATACGGGTCATGTTCTTGCTCTTCTGAGCTAATTGGACCCTTTATTATCTCAAAGAGGATCTTAGCCTGAGAGCAGCAACAGCCTGAGAAGTAAAAATAATTAGGGGTATGGTGTTCTGAGTGGAAGGCTGCCTTTGATTGTGAGCTTTACTTCCATTAGCTTCAGAACATAAGGTGTCCAAGTTAATAAAGCATCAAGTGGAGCCTCAGTGGGAATACATATTCAACATTTGATTCAAATTGCGAATTGCATCTGTCAGATCTTATTGCTATCCTAGTTTTGATATCAAGTGTTGATGACTTACTTTTCCAGACTGAGCCATCTCTGAAAAATAAAAACTGAAGTGAAGCTTGAGGTCAGCAACACAAGTCCCAGATGCCAAAACATATGCTCTAGACACGAACCAGAAAATGTCTGACTTCTATCACGATCCTCTGATTTTTCAAAGGATTCAAAACTAAACACTGTATACAATTTTTGTCACCACATATTTTATCTGAATATTTATTACTCAACCAAATTCCTGCTCCTTTAGGACATATAAACAAAGAAAGGGAGATGGATATCATTGCAGTGCACGGTAAGCCTGTGACTATAGCCCCAGCATCTCACATAGTCACCGGGTCAAGTCCCAGTGCTCAACTTCCAATCCAGCTGCTATAGAGGGCCTGGGAAAACAGAATGAGACAGCTCAGTGCTTGGACCCTGGCACCTACATGGAGACTCTGAAGGAACTCTTGGATACCGGCTTCTGTTTGGCCCAGCCTGCAGCTATCTGGGGAGTGAACCAGTGGACAGAACATTTCATTGTCTCTCTCTCCCCAACCTCTCTCTGTAACTTTGCCTCTCAAATAAGTAAAATGAATCTTGAAAGACAAATAGGAAATGGAATAGAAATAGATTAACTTGGTATCTTCAAAGCAGCCTTTATCATTGAAAATCCATGTTTTCTAGATAGTATATCTGAAACAAAATGGTACCCTAGCAGTTCTAAATGCAACTCCAACTGAACTGGCAAAAAAAGGCAATTTGTGAATGACATCTTTGAAATTAATATACGTCAATACCATCCATTAATGCTGCATTCAACTAAATGAATATTTATACTCCACAATGATAGGAGACAGGATTTGATATTCAAAGAAGTACAACTGAAAACAAAGATGCAGGCTCTATATGATGACTCAATGGCTAAAACCTCAACTTGCAAGCACCAGGATCTCATATGGGTGCTGGTTTGTGTCCAAGCTCCTGCACTTCCCATCTTGCTCTTTGCTTGTGGCCTAGGAAAGCAGTCAAGGACATCACAAAGCCTTGGGATCCTGCACCCACATAGGAGACCAGAAAGAAGCTTCTGATTCCTGGCTTCAGATCAGCTCAGCTTTGGTCACTGCAGCCATTTGGAGAGTGAATTAGCAAGTGGAAGATCTTTCTATCTCTCCTTTTCTCTGAAAAATTTGATCTGACTTTTCAAAGAAAATAAATAAATCTTTAAAAACAAAAGAGAAATTGGCAAAGAAATGGAATGGAATGGAATGGAATGGAATGGAATGGAATGGAATGGAATGGAGGGGAGCAGAGGGGAAGGGAGGGGAAGGGAGGGGAAGGGAGGGGAAGGGAGGGGAAGGGAGTGGAAGGGAGTGGAAGGGAGGGGAAGGGAGGGGAGGGGAGAGGAAGTAGGAAAGATGTAGTCTGGACATAATTGTGTACCAGGCATTATTTTAGACCCAGTTGAGGTAGTGAGTATTTCAATGACTAATATGGACTAACCATTCAATCACATGTGTATGGTGACACATCTAAATAAGCATAGTGAAGGAAATAAGATTCTAGGATAACATAGAGCATCACTCATGATCCCAAGGAAGTCTTGGGATATAAAGTTCATTTCCAAAGATGTGAAGAATGAAGAGTTCCCAGGGAAAGAGATAGAGAAACAATGTTTCTGGCAGAAGGAGAAGGACAAACACTCTAAAATGGACTGGAAAATGTGTTTAGGGAGCTCAGTGACTGAGGCAGAGAATGAGAAGGCAAAAAGGTGGCTGGGGACAAGGCGTTGTTCTGAGAGGACAGCTGAAAGTAAGGCTCTACAAATGACATGCGAATGCTCATGATTAATGGAAAAAGCACTGTTGGCTTTAAGCAAAGGCTGTGGGCAGGTGCACAGGTTAGACTATTGCTTTGAGACAAGGACTCTGGCAGCAACATGGAGACCAGACTGGATTAGGAGCATGCAGGAAAGTGTAAAATGCCAGGACAAGACAGCCATTCCTAAAGCACAGGGAAGAGGAACTGCCAACTCAGACTGAGAGGCAATGGAATAGATGCAGCCTATGTGGAAGGTAAAATCTGACAGGCTTTAGTAATAGGCAGCTTACAGCAATTTATGGGGGAGATAAGGTCGATGAATGTTGATGTTAGTATTTATATTTGTTAAAGTCCACAGGAGAAAAATCAAGATCAAGTGAGCAGGCAGGGAACAGATGCCGACGTTAGGTATTTGGGATCCAAGCATCTCTGTAACACTCATGGGAATATCCTAAAAAATCAGTGGGATGTGCAGTCTGCATTCAAGAGGCCAAGCATGGGCTACAAGCCTGAATGGGAGCGTCTTGGGAATCCAAGTCTTTCAATAACTGATATCAGAGAAAACAGAGGCATGACATGTATAAATTAAAGCAGGGGTGTGGGTAGAGGAGGGGTGAGGATGTAGGACCAAGCTTGGGGAAACCCCACCACTGAATGGCCTAACTGAAGTCAAAAGAGAAAGTCAAGATGAAAGAAGTAAACCAAGGAATAGTTGCACAAGCTAAGCCAAGGAAGAGGTCCCATGATAATGTAAAGGGACAGGGAGATTATATCCAATGAGTGACAGGACTGTGAAAGGCTTCAGTTTCACATTTATGGATATGACACAGCGCAACAGATAGACGAGTGTCAGACAATCAGGAAAATTCATTGTTTGCTTTCCTGGGTCCACAATTAGACCAAATTCCCAGGCATGAAACCGTGAATGCAAGGTGAATGGAAACAACACATGCCGCTTCTGGGTGGAGGGCGGCTACACATAGAAACATCAACTGCCTGCCTATTTCCATGGTTTTATGTGTTGAGATTCAGGGTTGTTAGTTACAACATTCAGTAGGAACTACACTAACACACTGCGGCTGGCTCCTCTGGCAGCGTCTCACATGGGCAGCATTTAACTCACAGCCCATGATCATCCTTCATGCTTTGTCAGTTCACTCGGGAGCCATACTTCAATGATAGCAGACTGAAAATTCCATGCCAGAAGTCAGTTCATTTGCTATAAAACACATCCTAAATCTGAGTAGGTAAGCCAAATTTGAGGGTTTTTTTGCTGGCATGCAGTACATCTTTTTTAAGCAAATGAGAGCTATGCCATAATTTACCAAAAGACAAAAGCAGGGTTCTCTTTATCATGATACTTCAGTAAACAGAAAACCAGTTTCACCATCAATATTGTTACAGTGATTTAGCAAGATGTCAATTTCTTCAGTTGCAACAGAAACTCCAGATATGCTTTTAAAAATATGTTCTCTTTGCTTAGAACAGCACTAAAACTCATTTACAATATGTGTTTAGATGTAACAACATGCTGGAGTTCATATGACAGCTTGGGAAAGACACACATGAATCTTCACAGAAAACCTCATACAGCTTTGGCTGTATTTGAAATTGCCTTAAATCTTGAGAACAGATAAGAAATGGCTACTAGCTATGTACTACACATTGCTACCAGAGGAGAGCATTGGAAAGCAGGAGAGAATGGTCCAAAGCCTTGGGACCCTGCTCCTTGTGGGAGACCAGGAAGAAACCCCTGGCTCAAGGTTTCAGATCCACTCAGTTCTGGCCATTGCATCCATTAGGAGAGTGAACTAGAACACAGAATATATTTCTCTTCATTTATCCTTCTTTCCATAAATTTTATCTGCCTTTTAAATTATAATAAATAAATCTTCTTAAAAATATGTTGAATATGTAAAAAAAAACTATTCAGGTGCCTGAAATATTCTTCGAATTCTCATTTCTTTTTTCAGATATATGTCCAGCATCTGATCAACAATTTGATTACTGAAACTTGATTTTTAGCAGTCATTTATTTATGGCCAGCGTTGATAGGTCCATTGAAGTATAAACCTCCTGGGAATGTATAGTTTGCATACCTTTGAAACTAAGCCTGCTTTCTTATCAATCAAAAACAAAGCAAATTACAAAGCGCAGCAAATAGATCTGAGATCAAATTTCCTAAAGTGTGATGGATGAAAATATTTGGCTTCTGCCAAGAGTTTTGGTATTAACTGTGACCATTAATCAATGTTGTAACATATACATATTATATACATTTAAGATCTTTGGTTCTGTAAGTTTCTTTTTATTGTGCCATGTAGATAAATTACAACGTAGCTAGAAAAAGGTCTTTATAGCAAAATAATGCAATATTCTTCGGTGCACTTGCAGTGGTCTGAATGGATCCCTCCCCAAACTCAGATGTTCAAACTGAATCAACAGAGTGATGATATTAGGAGGTGAGGGCTCTGGAGATGATTAGATCACTGGAGAGGAGCCATCATGAATGAGATCAGAGGCCCCAGAGAGCGGCCTTCTTTCCTTCCTTGTCTGTGGAGTAGACAGCTAAAAACCTTCCTCTGCAAACCAGAAAAGCCTCAACAGACACCACCTCTAGGAGCACACAGATCTTGGTCCTCCAAACTCCCAAACTGTGAGAAACCAATTCCTATTGTTCATGTGGTATCTAATCTTATATATTTACAACAGGCTAACTGGTGTAGGATAGCATTAATCTTGTACCAAACACAACAGAAACATGAACACTGTTGATAAAGATGAACAAATACTTTTAGAACAATACCTTAGTGAGAACAGTTATCTAAAGTTCTCAGTCATGGTCCAAGATGGTATGATTATTAACATAAGATTACCAATTTATCTTCCTCGGCATCAGTAGGAATACCTTTTTTGAGATCATTTGTGAACAGGAATGGTGAGCCGGACTTGCCTCTGGCTATGTGAATAGAGGCTGTCTCTTCGTTCGGCTTCCTGTGGTTTCAAATTGTTCCTCAGCACAAAGTCAGAGGGAGGATGCCAAGAGATTCTCTTGGAAGCAAATGTGGAATGTCTTCAAATAGGAGAGGGTGAAGGCTTGAGCCGCTGTTGCCATCCACTGAGCCACGACACCATCTTACTTGTCTTGGGTTACCAGGACCTGGAAAGACTGCTAGAGATAGATGACATGGTGGTCTGGCTAGGTAGAAGGAGAGAGCAACCTGTTGAACTTCAGATTGCCAAGAGCAAAAGCCTCAGGTTGGGGCTGCTAACATGGCCAAATTTTAAAACATTCAAACTGAAATCTGCAGCTAAGACTTTTCTGACTTGCATAGGATTCATTTTTTTTTAAGATTTATTTTTTTATTTTCTTTATTGGAAAGGCGGATATACAGAGAAGAGGAGAGACAGAGAGGAAGATCTTCTGTTTGATGATTCACTCCCCAAGTGAGTGCAACGGCCAATGCTATGCCGATCCGAAGCCAGGAGCCTCTTCTGGGTCTCCCACGCAGGTGCAGGGTCCCACTGCTTTCCCGGGCCACAGACAGGGAGCTGGATGGGAAGTGGGGCCGCCAGGATTAGAACCAGCACCCATATGGGATCCCAGGGCGTGCAAGGCGAGGACCTTAACCACTGCGCCCACCGCACTGGGCCCGCATAGGATTCATTTTAACCATCGGAAACACCAAGCGTGGAGATGGCTTGTGCATTTGTTGTCTTTTCTTCAGGGTAAAGGGAAGGAAGTCCTTATGATCGGTCAACACGCTAAGTTCCTGAGTTCTTGAGTTTATGAAATAAATCAGGTGGTTTTAGTTTTTATTTGCTGTCCCTAGTGATGGGGCTCGACAAATATCTGCCTGCAAGTCAGGTATTCTGATATGAGCCCAAGGACAGATGTGATGTGCACATGTAGGGGTGTTGAGGAGCAGGCAGAAGGATGAAACTACATCCACACTACAAAAATACCTGTAATTTATCCTTTCCTTGTATCTATACTATTTGAGTGACGTTGTAGCTCTTCTCATCAACAGATGGAGTCTATTTCTGTATGCCTTGGGTCTGAGCTGGTCTTTATCTATTTGAGCAACACAATGCAGCAGAAATGGGAGACCATAAGAGGGTTTAATTTAGATTCTTTCTCTAATAACATGGCTGCCGGGCACCGAGTAAACAAGCCCGGACTAGTCTGATAAGTAATGAAATTCAAAACCCAATTGCCATTCTCATCCTAGCTGACAGCCAATCAATCTGAAGAAATAGAGCTAACAAACAGATTAGCATTCAGTGAAAACTGATAAATAAGCCCAGATAACCCAACCAAAACTGCTGACCAGACAGAACATTGAACTAGACTAGCTGTTCTTTCAAGCCATTAATGATATAAAATTACTTGTTAGGCAAAGAAAACTGATGTTCATCCTTCTGATCAACATCCTAATTATAGCTGTGTTTCTCATTTCAAAGCCTATTAAATGTTGTCTTATCCAAATTGGGAAGCTTGTTCATTTCTGTCAGGCCACTAGGTCTTGGGTGGGTGGGCATAGCTCTCTCTGTAGACATTCTTAATGGCTGTCTTTGTTTTGTTTGAGCAGTCAACATTATTCATTCCCACTGTGAGGAGTCAGAGTCTCTGATCCCTGGTAAAGTCACCTTTTAAAATATAAAACTGTGCTTCTCCCCATTTCATATCCTTCCAAGAGCATGGTCTCCCCTGGAAGGGGAACCAAAAGACAAAACCAGTGTTATCAATTCCCCTCTCTTAGCAGAATCTGAATGGGAACAGGATGCCACCTGTCCCACCCTTCTAATGTCTTGCATTCTCACTGTGGCAGGAGCTCTCTTTCTTTCCTAAATAAGCCCTGCTTCTCAAACTAGAGTTGTCCTCGTGAACATTCCTCTTTTCATGTGAGACAATAAACCAGGTTGCTGCCCTGTTTCCTGTGAAATCTGCCACAGCGCCATCTGTCAGAACCAGAGGACATTTTCTACTTGTCCCTGTCTCACCTTTGGTGTTGTTGTACGTTACACTGCTGAGGGTAGGCAGCTAGTTCAGGGTCACAAGCTTGGAAGCCACTCCCCTCCACCACCTAGGTGTCTCCTTTTGCCCACTGTGTGTGTGACACTCACCTATCATCACCTGGAATCTGACAGCGGGCGGTATTGCATTGCTGTGTAACCACTCCACACATAAGCCCCCATAAAGGCCCATGATAGGGAGGGGTCACTCTCTTAGCTGCATGCTTCCATTACTCTGGCACTCCGACTCTTGGCCCCAGTGCCTGCTTGCTCTCTGGCTTCCTGTGGACAGCTTAGCGGGTGGACTTCCGGATAATGACCATTTATTCCTCTTGGGGTTTCAACTCAGACTGGATTACCATATGGACTTGTCATTTGCTAATTTCTAGTGGGCCCTGTTATCAGTAAGCTTGGTTAATGAAGACTCCTATTAATAATACACCCTAGATTTTTCTGGCATGATCTCGCTCACAACCTGCAACAACACATTTTCAGCTTTTCTGTTTTGTTATTAAGGTAATAGAAGCAACAAAGGAAAATGACAAAAACATACCTGTCCAACATCCTGAACTAGAAGTCAATGAATATTTGCTATATACTTATTGAACACAGGCTTCATAAAACTTTAAAGAGTATCACTAAGAAATATTTGAAGCACTAAGTAAAAAGCATTTGTAATTTCAATATGTGCTAATTTACTCTCTATAAATTAACTATTCTTATTGTAAGGTGATCTGACTTATATTAATAACTTGCCATGCTATTCCAAAACAAACATGTAATATGTTGCATTTCAAAACACTGTGGATGATTCCTTTGTCATTGTGAACAAGGACAACTAAAAATAAAATCAGGGCAGTATAAATACCTAATTTTCTGGTGGGTTTGAGTGGGAATCAAAATGAAACAAGAAAATCAGGTAGTTGCCTTCATTCATGCCTGTCATATGTTTTTCACTGATAATATTTGATATCTAATCATGAACATAATTATATAACATAATTAAATAACAAGTGCATAATTATTAGAAGGCCCAATTTTTAGCAGCACTATAAATATAACTATATGTGAGTGGCATCCAGCACAGTGCTCCAGTGTGGCTTGGGATGCTGGCATTTCAAACCAGTGTCTGGGTTCAAACGCAATCCTCACTTCCAGCTCCAGCTTTCTGCCAATGCACACACTGCAGGCAGCAGGTGATGGATCAAGTAGTTGGGTCCCTGACGCACACACAACCACACACACACACACACACACACACACACACACACACACACACACACGACCCATCTCCTCACTCTCGCCTGGCTCATTTGCCATTACGGGCATTTAGGGGTGAAGCCATGGATGGAACATGGGTCAGTATTTGCAATTGCCTTTCAAATGAATAAATATTTACTATGACATCAAAGCACAATATGTAGTATTCCCTACTTGTTACAGTTTAGATTATATCCAAGTAAATTTTGTCTTCAAATGAATAAATTCACTGACACCGGTAAAAGCACTTTGAGGCATGTAGAGATACACTCGAGTGAAGTGGGGGGGGAATTATACAATCTGGAACAAAGTAGCTTTCCTTAGCCTTCTCTTCCTGTCATGTTTGGTTTTAATGCAGAGTCAATCAACTAATCGTTCAATAAAATAGAATAAAAGCTTCTTATGCTCCCACATAAACAAGATAGCAAAGGCCAACATGCGGCTTTGTGCCAAACTGTGTGGCCAGAAGCAAACCCCTTTATGTTTTTAGGTTTTCGTTGTCCCCAGATCTCTTTTTTTTTTTTTTAAAGATTTATTTTTATTATTTTTTCATTGAAAAGGCAGATATACAGAGAGGAGAGACAGAGAGGAAGATCTTCCGTCCGATGATTCACTCCCCAAGTGAGCACAACGGGCCGATACTATGCCGATCCGAAGCCAGGAGCCTCTTCCGGGTCTCCCACGCGGGTGCAGGGTCCCAAAGCTTTGGGCCGTCCTCGACTGCCTTCCCGGGCCACAGGCAGGGAGCTGGAAGGGAAGCGGGGCTGCCGGGATTAGAACCGGCGCCCATATGGGATCCCGGGCGTGCAAGGCGAGGACTTTAACCACTTGCGCCATTGCGCCGGGCCCATCCCCAGATCTCTTAAATAACAACGACAAACAAGATGATGGCCAGTTCTCCCCCTGATGCCAACTGGTCCCCTATGTTGTCAATAATAATAAGCTTCAACAATAACTGTTGGAGTAATCCTGACCTGGTTTTGAGCTCATAGCCAGCCACTTGCTTACAGTGAAGTTTCACTAAATCTTAAAACCCACATTGTGCAAAAAGTGGAAATAACCTCATGGAACTAATGAACACATGGCTCCCAACCCTGGGCTTAAAACTAGTAGGCACTTTGGAGTTGCTGGCTGATTTCAACTATTTTTGCACCCTGGAATCTTTGACATTTACATACTGAATATTTCCATTCTCACATAAACCACTATTTCAGGAGGAAACAACTTTTATTTCTGGCACTTCTTAATTGCTAAGGTTAAATCTGACTTCCCAGAACAGCATATTTCACCATTCAGAGTGGAAGTTTTTAACACCAGGTCCACCGAGAATCCAACAGGCTGATAACTTTAATGGATGCCAATGCATGTATAGTTTTACCTACTTCTACCTCTTAGAATATGCATAACATACTCTAAGAGGCTGCTCTAATTTGTCAAAGGGCAGGATAATCCACAGTTGGTCTGGCTATTGCTATATCAAATGAGCTGTTGCTGGCTTTCTTGTCTGAGCAGTAGTATTTCTTTTTCTTCCCCCTCAGTTATACATCATAGCCTTTTTTGATCTGGCCTATGTTAAATGATGATTACATTATAATAGAGTTTTACACTACCTATATGTGTGTTACTTTCCCATCCCTCCATGGAGTATTGGTTCCAGCATCCCCAATAGATCAAACATCTGCAGGTGCTCAAGTCCCTTAGATAAAATGGTACATTCACCATCTCCTTTAAAAATTATTCTCTTTCACCGAGAAAACACATTTGGAAGATTTTAGACAGACTTACCACACTGTTGGTTTATGCAGTCTTTACAATTAACTATTCTTTCTCATGATAAATATCTACTCAAAGAAGTCTTTTTGTATTGGTGCTATTGCTTCTCTCCCCCTGAAAGCCCAAATCAGGATTAAAATTCCATTTCTGATAGATCTTTCTTTTTTTTGCCTATTTATTTTCAGATCATCAAGTTATTTTTGGTCCATAGTATTCTTATCAATTCTTTTCTACTTCTGAAATCTTCTTAAAAACCAACTAACATTGTTGTGGTTAAATGCAAACCCCTCTAAAATGCTGAGTAGGATAAGTCAAGCAAAAAGCACTATGACACATCAATCTTTCAGGGCACACTTCTTCAACTGATTTCACAAATCCACCCCGCATACAGGACGGACAGAGAACTCCCAACAGACATGATCCAAAGAGATCTTCACCCAGACACACGGTGCTCAAGTTCTACTCCAATGAAGACAAAGAAGGAATCCTGAGACAAGTACGAAGTAGAGAAAAGATCACATACAGGGGAAAACCCATCAGAATCACTGCTGACTTCTCTGAAGAGACCCTACAAGCAAGGAGAGAATGGACAAAGATCTTCCAAGTCCTGAAACAAAACAACTGTCAACCAAAAATAATCTACCCAGCAAAGATCTCATTTGTATATGAGAACGAAATCAGATACTTCAATAGCAAAGAAAAACTAGAAGAATATGTCTACACAAAACCAGCTCTGCAAAGTCTCCTTAGAAATGCGCTAGTCCCGGACAAAAAGGAGGCAAATCACAAACAAAGTTGGCAAATAAGAAGGTCTCCAAACTAAAGGCCACACAAACAAGACAATTACATAGGCAACAACACACACACAATACAATCACATGGCAGGGCAAAATTGCAACCTCTCAATTTTAACTCTCAACACAAATGGTCTAAATTCACCAATCAAAAGACAGAGATTAATAGAATGGATCATCAAACAAGACCCAACCATCTGTTGCCTACAAGAAACGCATCTAACCAGAAAGGATGCAAAGAAACTGAAAGTGAAGGGATGGAAAAAGATATTTCACGCCAATAGACGAGAAAAAAAAGCTGGGGTAGCTATCCTAATTTCAGACGAGATAGATTTCATTCTAACTAACATCAAAAGAGACAGGGAAGGCCATTTTATACTGGTGAAAGGAATGATCCATCAAGAAGCAATCACCATCATTAATGTTTATGCACTGAATCTTAATGCACCTAGTTACGTAAAGCAATTACTTACAGACTTAAGGGAAGACATAGACACCCGCACAATTCTTGTAGGCGATCTCAACACACCTCTAACAACAATGGACCGGTCTACGAAACAAAAACTCAACAAAGAAACAACAGAGCTCACACAAACAATAGAACAACTGGACTTAGTAGATATATATAGAACTTTTTATCCTAAGGCCACAGACTATACATTCTTCTCAGCGGTGCATGGCACCTTCTCCAGAATCGACCACATGATAGGACATAAAGCGAATCTAAACAACTTCCAAAACATTAGTATCATACCATGTACCCTCTCAGACCACCATGGGATGAAACTGGAAATCAACAACTCAAAACTCCCCAGGAAGTATAGGCACTCTTGGAAATTGAACAATATGCTATTAAACGAACAATGGGTCAGAGAAGAAATTAAAGATGAGATAAAAAAATTCATGGAAACCAATGAAAACTCTGATACTACATTCCAAAACTTGTGGGACACCGCCAAAGCAGTGCTACGAGGTAGATTCATCGCAATCGGAGCGCATGTCAAGGCCCAAGAAAGACGCCAAATACAGGAACTAACCACACACCTCCAGGATCTGGAAAAACAGCAGCAGAAGAGTCCCACGCACAATAGGAAACAAGAAATCATCAAAACAAGGGAGGAGATAAACCAAATAGAAATCAAAAAAACTATACATAAAATCAACAAATCAAAAAGTTGGTTTTTTGAGAAAATAAACAAAATAGACACTCCACTGGCCCGATTGACCAAAAAAAAAAAACAAGAGAAAGTGAGAATCAACAGCATTAAAGATGAAAAAGGCAACATAACAACAGACACTGCAATCATTAAGAAAATAATTAGAAATTACTACAAAGAACTGTACTCCCACAAATTTGAGGACCACCAAGAAATAGAAAAGTTCTTGGACTCCCACCATTTACCAAAACTCAGTCCGGAGGCAACTGCAGAATTAAATAAACCCATAACCGAGGTAGAGATTGAAACAGTCATCAAGGATCTCCCAACGAAAAAAAGCCCAGGCCCAGACGGCTTCACTACAGAATTCTACAAAACATTCCGAACAGAACTAACCCCAATCCTCTACAAGCTCTTCAAAACAATAGAGGAGGAAGCAACCCTCCCAAACTCATTCTATGAAGCCAACATCACCTTAATCCCAAAACCGGATAGAGAACCATCAGAGAAGGAAAACTACAGACCTATTTCTCTGATGAACATTGATGCTAAAATTCTCAACAAAATCCTAGCCAATAGAATTCAAAAAATCATCAGACAGATCATTCATCCGGATCAAGTAGGATTCATCCCTGGAATGCAGGGATGGTTCAACATTCGGAAATCCATAAATGTTATAAACCATATCCAAAAACTGCAAAACAAGAACCACATAATAGTTTCAATAGATGCAGAAAAAGCTTTCGACAAAATCCAACACCTCTTCATGCTAAAAACTCTAGCCAAAGTAGGCATAGATGGGAAAATCCACAACATAATTAAAGCAATTTATGAAAAACCCAACGCCAGTATCATACTGAATGGAGAAAAGCTAGAACCCTTCCCACTGAGATCTGGAACAAGACAAGGGTGCCCACTATCACCACTGCTATTCAACATAGTCCTAGAGGTACTTGCAGAGGCCATAAGACAAGAAAAAGAAATCAAAGGCATACGTATAGGAAACGAAGAAGTCAAGCTTTCACTATATGCAGATGACATAATCCTATACATAGAAAAACCAGGAGACTCAATACAGAAACTGCTAGAACTTATACGAGAGTTTGGCAGAGTGGCGGGGTACAAAATTAACGAACGAAAATCAACAGCCATAGTGTACGCAAATAACACCAAGATGGAAGAAGATCTAACCAACAGGATACCATTCAAAATAGCAGAGAGAAGTATGAAGTATTTGGGAATAAATCTAACCAAAAGTGTAGGAGACCTATTCGAAGAAAACTACAAACTATTTTAAAAGGAAATTGAACAAAACCTCAAAAGATGGAATAACATCCCGTGCTCCTGGATAGACAAAATCAATATCATTAAAATGTCTATACTACCACAAGCAATATACATTTTCAACGCAATTCCAATCAAATTGCCCAAAACATTCTTCACGGAACTGGATACAATGATTCAAAAGTTCATCTGGAAACACAAAAAACCACGAATAGCTAGAACCATCCTGAAAAATAAGAAATTAGCAGGGGGAATCACAATCCCGGACCTCTGGACATACTATAGAGCAGTGGTTATCAAAACAGCCTGGTACTGGCACAAAGACAGAAAGGAAGATCAATGGAATAGAATAGAAGCACCAAAAGGGAATCCACACAGATACAGCCAATTAATCTTTGACAAAAAGACCAATGACAGCTTAAGCAAGTGGGAAGGACTCTTTAGTAAATGTTGTTGGGACAACTGGCTGATAGCCTGTAGAAACAAAAAGATAGACCCACATCTATCACCATACACTAAGATCCAATCTACATGGATAAAAGACCTAAACCTACATCCAGAAACCTTCAAACTCTTGCAAGAAAATGTAGGAAATACCCTGCAAGACCTAGGAGTAGGTTCCGACTTTCTAAGAAGGACACCAAAAGCAATAGCAGTCGAGAACAGAATAAACAAATGGGACCTCATCAAACTAAGAAGCTTCTGTACAGCAAGGGAAACAATCAACAAAGTAAAAAAGCAACCCACAGAGTGGGAGAAGATCTTTGCACACGATATAGGCGATAGGGGGCTAATTTCCAGGATATACAAAGAACTTCAAAACAACCAAAAAACCAAAACAAACAAGCCACTCAAGAAATGGGCACGGGAAATGGGCAAACATTTCACAAAGGAACAAGTCCAAATGAAAAACAAACATATGAAAAAATGTTCCAGCTCCCTAGCAATAAGGGAAATCCAAATTAAAACATCGATGAGGTACCACCTAACACCAGTAAGATTGGCCCACATAAACAAGAACACCAACGACGCTTGCTGGCGAGGATGCGGGGAAAAGGGAACCCTACTCCACTGCTGGTGGAGCTGCAAATTGGTACAGCCTTTATGGAAATCAGTCTGGAGAACACTCAAACAACTCAAAATCTGCATACCATATGACCCAGCAATAGCACTCCTAGGAATATATCCAAAACACCTGTTTTACGACAAACCAACATGCATCCCTATGTTCATTGCAGCACAATCAGTAATTGCGAAAACATGGAAGCAACCGAAATGCCCATCAGCAGAAGATTGGATAAGAAAGCTTTGGTTCATCTACTCCATGGAATACTACTCAGCTATTAAAAAAAACAAAATGCAGTTCTTTGTGGCTAAATGGGCACAACTGGAAACTATAATGCTAAGGGAAATGAGCGAATCCCAAAAGATTAGATACCACATGTTTGCCTTGATTTAACCTGTAATTTTTTGTTTGGTTGTTTGTTATTTTTTGAACCTGTCATTGATACTGTCTCAACCCAGATGTTTCGAAGAATGGAACTTGCATTATTTTTAACATATTGTTTACCCAATACTATGTCAATTAATTCCATAATGTTGTATAATGATACTGAGGCCTTGTTGGGGCTTTTAACTGACTGGATCTTTACTCTGTTAGACCTATCTTCAGACCATAGAAGGTCTCCCCAAGAGGCCACTGAACTTATCTGGACAATAAGACGCTGAACTTTATGCTAGGCATGTGTTTGCAAGCAATGAATCTCAACTGAACTTGAACTATGGTTATGCAACAAGGTGGAGGAATCCACCATGGGGGGAGGGGTATGGGAGGGGTGGGGGGGATCCCCAGCGCCTATAAAACTGTACTACATAATATAATGTAAGCAACAATAAAAAAAAATAATCTCATTGAATTATTTACCAAGACTTTCCACTATATCCAGATTACAAGAATTTCCTATGGTTGTAAATCTAGGTTTTTATTTTTTTATGAACCTGCAAATGTCTTCAGTTATTCTAAACATCAATTTTCCTACATACAAAACTTAGATAGGCACCCAAGGTAACCTAAGACTCAATCCCTACTTTGCATGCCTGGGATCACATATGGGTGCAGGTTCATATCCCAGCTGTTACACTTTCTTTCTAGCTTCCTGTTTGTGTACTTGGAAAGCAGTTGAGCATGTCCCAAAGCCTTGGGACCCTGCACCCACATGGGAGACCTGTAGCAGCAGGATCCTGGCTCCTGGCTTCAGATCAGTCAGTTCTGGTCATTGCAGCCATTTGGGTAGCAAACCAGCAGATGGAAGAGCTTTCTCTCTATCTCTCCTTCTCTCTATATA
Organism: Ochotona curzoniae; assembly: GCF_017591425.1. NCBI lineage: Eukaryota > Metazoa > Chordata > Mammalia > Lagomorpha > Ochotonidae > Ochotona > Ochotona curzoniae. The sequence continues at coordinate 29,030,457 of NW_024465582.1, forward strand.
TAGCTGCCTTTACAATAAAAATAAGTAAATCCTTTAAAAGGAAACATATAAACATATAAGTTCATTTTTTGGATTATGTTATTCCTTGAACTGCCTATTTTCTCAATGAACTTAAGAGACTATGTGTTGTGTGTGTGTTGTGTGTGTGTGTGCACCTGCATATGTGTGTCCTCTAATATGACATTTTGAGGTAACTAAAAATGTGAATCAAACCACTAAGCCTTGTTAGATGTCCTCTGTAACCAAGATGAAAACCACAATATTTTACATTAGTATAAATGATAAGAAAAATACATTACTGTGAACTATTCTCTAAGTGGGTGTTTCCAATGACCAATCATCCTTGTAATGTTGCCATGTACAACGCACTATTACTTTTAATGGTTCAAACAAAATTGTGCTCAGAATAGTAAAATTCTGTCATCAGGGCATTTTTTTTTGCAAAATCAAGATAATATTTTAAGTCAGTAATCTGACTTTAGTAAGTTAGTAATCTCTCAATCCTAGTACAACTCTATTCACTCAAATATTTTCAGTGAAATCTAACAAGGTATGATGTTTCAAGAATCAATATATTTATTCCTTAAGGTAGAAGTTCAAAATTCCAGGGTGATAAAGACATAATACACTGCTACAATTTCTTCACAATATGGCTCTTCGAGTTGAAATATAGTTCAGCACTAAGCCAAAGGAGATTCAAAAAAGAGCATTTCACCTGAGATAATTGAAACTTAGGTTGATTACATGAACAATTAGTACAAAAATGGTAATACTATAGCCACAGCACTTTTTTTCTCAAAATTTGCGAAACAACAAACCAGTAATCGCGTATAATTTGCAGCTCTCATAATGTGCACATTCCAGGGCCTTAGGAGGCTTTATATACCAAACATACACACCAGTTGCACTGAAATCCCTAGAATAACAAGACTCCTGAATGGATGAGTCAGATAAGTTTAAACCTATACCAGGACTGCCACCATTGACATGCACAGCTGCCGCTATAAAAGAAATGGGAAATGCCACAGCAAACGAAAGCCCAGGAGGGAGTAAGTGAATTACCCCATACCTGTGGGTATGTGGATAGTCAAGGAGGAAAGGAAAAGCAGACTTTTAGAAATCTGTGAAGCAGTTAGTGCACATGGGTCACTTTTGCTGGAACTGTAAGACATTGATTGATTCTCACAAAATATGTGCTTTTATAATTCTCAATACCATTCAAGAATCATATTGAGGAACTGGAAAGCAACCTAGGCATTCACACAAGTGACTAAGTGTATCATGCATGTATGAGATAGACTCCATGCATCAACACTTCGGGAGTCTTGAGCAACTAACTGTGTTGATAAACACTGCTTCCTAATAATCATTGGTCTATGCCCTGTAAGTTCTCTTATTTCAACTATTTCTTTGGCAATAACCCTTGTAAAAATTAAAATGACCTAGTATATTTAATGTGATCATTGTTTTAAATCTGAAATTGAGCTATACCATGAATCAATGACATTTACCAGTTTTATAGAAATTAATTCCTTGTGGACAGTTTACCATCTGTAATTGAAGTATATGTTATAACCTATGAGTGATTGTCTGATCTATGACCCTTTAAAAATATCCCATTGAGAAAGCTAAAATTTAAAGATGCATATTTTGAACACAATTTCCTGTGACATAAATAAAGTGTATTTCTTGCCAAATTAATTAATTAAACAGAATACAAATAAAAAGGAAACAGAATATTGGATCTATTGAATCAAAGAATCTTCATAGTGAAAGGGAATTGAATGGTTTCCTGGTTTTACTTAAAGGTTAGAATAAGATCCTAAGAGGTTAAATGACTAGGGCTCAAGTTACCCCTTAAATTGGAGTGAGGGTACATTCTAGATTCCAGTTCTGGGGTCTACTCTGTTTCTTTACCCAGTAATATCAAATAAAGGACTGGGGAGGAAGGACAAAAAGGAAGACAGAAGAATGAAAAAGAGTGAACTATGGAAGAAGGATAGAAGGAAATAGGAAGGGAGAACATGAAAGAAAAAAAGAATTTTGTCCACCAAGATTAAAAGAATTGCTCAATACTATTATTGCAGAATTGAAAGATTAGATGAAGTGTGCTTTCTGTACAACCAAAGTATTTAAAACCTCATTAAACTCCGTAAATAATTATTATGTGGAAGAGATATTAAGGACTACAAAATATACTCTAGAGGCAAACTGTAGATCCTAATAAAAGAATGAGATAATAGTACTCAGCATAGGTCAGTAACTCAGCTTGAGCGAAAACAAATTAAAGTTGAATTTCAGGAATGGTTTAAAAGTTAGTCAACTCTCACTGTCAGGGCTTGCTTGACTGCCAGAAGGAGAATTCATCCACGTTGGATTCAACTCATAGGAAGAAATGATTGAAAGAGTACAGCATTATTTGACACCACCCAAGCCTAGGGAGGCAGCCAAACTTCCTACAGGATCAGAATCCCACTAGGATGTTGTCAAGAATGAAAGCAAAATACTATCTGTTTCTTTTCTCCCTGAACTCCAGCCCCTTTTCTATGTATTTTGGGCATCAGTCTCACTTCTCTTTCTATGAGAAGTGGTCCTTCTACTTCCAACCACAATGAAGATAGGCTGGAATCAGCATGCCCCATAGCAAAAGACCTCAGATTCCATTCTTCTATCTCGTTTGAGTGGGGATAAGAAATGTAGTGGCAGAACCTTCTTCTCCTAGGCACAACTATACAACAGCCTCTGGAAGGGATCAGCAGGAAATTTTTTTGGCAGATCCAGGATGCTGAGAACACAGCCGCCTGCCAGCAAAGGGAGCCTGAGGCTTCAGTAAAGACTCACTCCCTCAGGAAGAGGGAAGCCACTCGAAGCCAAAAACCAAGGAAGTAAAATAAACCAAGGAAGAAAGCAAAAAGGAGGAATATGCACCCACTTCTCAGAGGATGGTGACCTGTTGCACGGTACAGCGAGTATGCACTTGCACTCTTCTGAAAGCCTGAGAATAGTACAGGAAGGGAACAGCTGGCTCTTGCTGACTCTCTTCACACCTTGGAAATGCTTCACCCAATCTTAGCCACACTGTTTAGAATGCCTACTTAACACCTTATACTCAGTCAACTGTTTCTCTTCTGGTGGACCAAGGACACAGATAATAGTGCAGAAGAGAAGCATCACCTGCCCTGAGTGCCATCCAGGCAGACATATGTAAGGATAACCTAACTAACCTGGTGACCTAAGTAATTCTTACTTTCAAACAGGAGCTGCCTTGCTTTGTGTCCCTGACTGATGCTTAGGAGCCAACTCAAATCATTTTACATAACCTAACTATTAATTTCTAAAGATGATGGCACTTTTCTATGAGGTTTTTTTGGGGTTGAGGGGGTTGGGGTAAATCCTTAAACTTGTAAATGAAACTAGCTATTAATTGTTCAGAAGCCCTATAGTTCCGGTCTACATCTTCCCATTTCAACTAAAAGGTATGTTTATTGAGTGCTTTATGTGTGAAATACTATCCTAGAAATTTCACAGGAAACAAGATTTTATCACAGGGCCCTATTCATAAGGAACTGACAAATTTAAAATGCACAGTATATAGAAGGAAGGAAGGAAGGGAAAATGGAAGAGAGGAAAGGACATAGAGAGGTAAGAACAGAGAGAAGCAAGGGGGATAAAGAATGGCCTACTTTGTGTTGTGCTTTTTATATTTATATCTTAACCATTTACAAGCAAGGATACCACCGAGACAGGCATTATTTTTCCACTTTATAAATAAATCCATAGTATGAAGGCACTTTTGAAATATGAAGAAACTTTTAAAAGTTCATGAAAAACTAAAGAGTTCAAAATTGATATGAATTTTCCATAATCTCAAATTCCAACAGTGGTCTAGATAAGTGTGTGGTGACTGGATCACAGTAAGAAACTATTGCCCTAAGCTCTGCACTTCCGGATTTGGTGAAGTAGCTGAGATCTGATCCTTCCATATTTGGTGATATTGATATCAACAGAAACACCAGCAGGCAACAGCATCCTCCACACAGCCACAAACATCACCTCATCCAAGGACTGCTGAGCACCCACGGCAGTTCACAGTACTAGGTGCCAAAGGAAGCAGTCTTGGGAAATAGTTTGGGGACCGGACAATGGAGAACTTGAATGCCAGCCTATGGAACTGTGCTATTCCTGTGAGCAGTGGAAAACCACTGACAGAGTGAGTAAGAAAACAAAAAATGATGCCTCCAGATTTTGGCTAGAGGCAATGTCTAAGAAAAAAGAATATGGAATACACATGACAATTACTAATAGAAACAATAATAACAATCTGATTTAGGATATTGACCACGAAAACGGAGGGAGGATGAAAGCAAATGAAATTCCAATGGTAGAGTCAGTAGATTTTGGCCTTTGATTTGGATGGTCATGAGAAGATATGGTCAATTGTGTCCTGGAATTTGAAAATAAGAGGCTCTTACAGTAATCGAGAGTGATCTATCAGTCCCTTCTCATTTTCTACTTTCTGGATTTTCTACTTAACAGGAAGCTAATTTTGAAGCTGTTTTTCTATTAACCAAATGAAGCATATTGTTTTCATAAGCCTTTGTAAAATCTGCTGTATTTTCTGGCATGTTTGCAAATAATGCCACATTCCCCAGAGAGTGTATGTGCAACATACTTCACATTACTAACAGAAAGACATCACTGTAACATGTTTATGAAGGCCATTCTTTAAGAACTATTTTTAAACACTGAGAAGTATTAATAACTTGAAAATTACACATTGGATGCACATATATTTTCATGCACTATCATGCACATATATTTTCATGCACTATCAGTCTAGGTTTTATTATTCATGCTAAAGCTATTTAGCAGCTTTCAGCTCTACCGGCACAGTGCATTCATTTGTGGAATTTGAAACGGTTCTCGTGTAAGTGCCCTTGTGACATTCTGAAGCTCTCCAGTGGAATCTAGTGTGCAGGCATGATTGAGAACCACTTAGTATTAAGGAAAGTGACAGATTATATTAGAAATAACTAAGAAGTTGATATTGCCACCAGAAATTACCACTATCTGTCTTTATATAATTTTGTGTGTGTATGTGAGATCTTGAGTCATTCTTGTCCTGAAGTTAAGTGAAACATTACTTATGTAAACCTTTGCTTTTCATGTCACAAAGGTGGCATCATGAAGGAGGGTTTGGCGAGGTCACAATGAAGGAATAGATGTGAAGTATTATGACTTCTGAGATATTTTGCTTATGCTTTCCTACTTATTCAGCTGTAACCCCTGAAATTATAACAGGGAATGCTTTCCCCTTCTCCCTGACCCTTCCGCACACCCTGGATGACTGGCTGGTCACAGAAGCAGGTCCCAGGTCCCTCAGTGGCATTCCAGTGGCACTTGCCAACTCCCCAGTAGAGAGGCAAGGATGAGCCTTTTCTACATTTAGAAATGCAAATTCAGAAGGGGAAGCCAGCTGTTTGAATCTGCCTATTCCTATTGTGATAAATGCTGTGAGGTCTGTGAGGTCAATTTATGCCCTAGTCACTTCTCCCTCCTGTAACACACTGGCTAAAGAACTAATTAACTCCATAGCTTAAAGCATTGCCTTCAGAAATCCCATATTACAAGTGCTTGCCACCTGGGAAGAAGAAAAGAAACTATTCTTATTGTCCATCATTGCTGAATGGAAAACTGCTACCCCTTCTTCTGCAAGTGGCTGGGCTATGAAGGAACAGGGCAAGCTAGGCAGTGTTAGCCACAGGCAATTTCTAGGGAGCTGGCAGTAAGATTACCTCTGGCTATTCTGAATTGCTAATCAGTTCTCTCTTAAGAAGCTATCTTTCTGTTTTGGCTTCCATTCATTTTTATGACTTTTCCATGGAAGGTCCTCCTCCCCAATGGTTACAACTGGAATTCTACCCATTTCTCAAAGCCTGCCTCAGAGGCTCATTTACTCATTTGATCACACCCACTGAACTCAACCCTCCTCTCTCATCTTTGGAACTGCACATCCTCATACTTGTCATTCTGCCGTATAAATCCTAAGCAACCCAAGACACTAAATTTTGCCTTTGCCACTGCTTCATATCAACTGCCAAATCTTACAGATAACAGGCAGCCAATAAAGATGCCAAATATGGTGGATTAATTTAACAAATAGTTCACAGAATTGATGGCCAACTAAAATTCCTACTGCTTTGAAATAGCTAAGATGCTTAGGCACAAAAGTGGTTTAAAAAAAAAAGTCTCTCCTGGAATAGATGTGGAGAGAGGCATTTCATTATACAACATAAATAATAGACTCATGACAACAACAAATACGAATTTTCTCAACTAGCTCTATCTTATGGGATTACAGTTGTTCAATCATGACTCTTTGATAATAACATATGTTCTTTTCTGAAGCATTATTTAAATAAGCTTGGTTCAACCAAGTCCCAGGAGTTACTGCTTACAACTGTACTGCTGAACTCACTGTATTTCATGAAGAAGTTAATGTCTTTCCTGTATGGGTGACCAGAGGGCCACCACGTATCTCTGAGCCCTGCACATGACACACTCAAGAATGACTTTCCAATCTCCAGGTACTGGCAACCTCTATGTTTATTTATGAGACCTCAATTCAAACTTCCTCTGTTTCCTAATTGCTGGGGAATTACAAAGATGATGCTTTAATTACCAAAGTCCTCAGCAAATCTAATTTATGAGAAGGTCCTCTTGATAGTTTCTGCTGCAACCCATAGGGTTTTAGCTTATTTGCATTTGCTTTGCCTTTACTTCAGGAACCTTGTTTGACCCAAATCAACCCTGTTTCCGCTTTAAAGTCGGATCAGTTTGAAGGACCATTTGAAGAGTTTTCATTTCTATACATCTGTTGAGCATCTAAAGTAGTCAGCATAAAACCTTTCAAATAGCCAGTATGCTGCATGCTCAGGAAAAGAACAAATGAAAGAGGAGACACGGGTTATATTTTGGCATAAGACATAATTGAGAACAGAATTTGAAGTTTTTGGACATGTGGTTCAAAAAAAAATCACAAAATGGAATTTTTGGCTGGAAAAAAATTTTTAAATATAAATATGTTGTACATAAGATCCCCTTGCTTTTTATTAGTAAGTTGGTTTTGATTAATATTGTCAATCTTTAAACTGAATTACAAATGGAAAAGTTACTACGTTTACTTTCCTTGTAGGATCTAGCACTAAGCAGATTTTCTGTAAATGTACATGATAGATCTATTTCCACATGCATGGTTCTCCTATTGAACCTGTTTCTCACATCCTGTAATGTCCCCCCAGGTAGAACCTACTGGATAGAGTTTTAGTGTTCAAAATTAGACATGGGAATTTACATAAACATAGTACCAACAGCAAGACATACATTAAAGCCATAATAAGATACCACCTCAGACCCATTAGAATTTTTTTTACCACAAAGACAAAAAATGTTAAATGTTGAATAGAGCAGGCTGAAAAAAAAACAGAAGCACTGCACACTGCTAATAGTGATGCAGGCTAGTAACTCCAATGTGGGAAATAATAGAAAGATACCTGAAAGATGGAAACTAAATGCATACACTCTAAACAAACCTGAATCCAAACTCCTGAAATGTAAAATCAGGACCCAGCCTCCTGTCTGTCTCCCTTAGCACAGGTACCTGACTTAAAGCAGTCATCCAGTTGACCTTATGTGTTCTAATCACCAGGAGTCATTTGCTTAGCCAATAAATAAGAGCCGTAATGGTCAATGCCGTCCTGGAGGGATTCGCGTAGGGGAATTCCAGGTCTGGACAGAATATAATTGCTGCATTCACATAACGTCCAGAGTAACTGAAGCCCACCTGGTCATTATCAATTCCCTAAAAAGCATGGCATTACTGACCAATGAAAGAAAAGTCACATGTTGCAAGGACCAACCAGGAACTTGGACATGAGCTGATCAATACTTCTCAATCCCAATTTCAACCTTTAAGAACCTGTACTTCTAACACCTCCGGGAGCCTGGAAATTAAGCAGTAAGAGAAGAGACTTTAAGTATTCTCAGCACACACACATACATTTATGGCTTACCTGTGTTAACCATTTCACAGTTGTATTAAAATGGCATAATGTTGTGTTGGGGGCTTTTAATTGATCGGGATGATACTCTGCCAGCTCTACCTTCAGACCAAAGATAGTCTTCCCAAGAAACCATTGAATTTTATCTAGACAATAAGATGCTGGACTCTATGCTTGGTATATATTTGCAAAGAAAGAATCTTGACTGAGTTTGAACTGTAATACTGCAACAAGGTGGAGTAATCCACCATGGGTGGAGGGCACGGAGAGGGGCTGGGGAATCCTAGAGCCTATGAAACTGTGTCACATAATGCAATGTAATTAATTTAAAAATGGCATAGCTGCACACTCCTCATCCATACAATCATTTCTCAGTTATTTTTTACTTACATGTTATCCTCTAACATTTTTATTCTACGTTTTACAACTATGTTTGAATCAACTGACCACTTGTACATTTCACGAGGGCGTTATTACAAAATCTTAGGAAAAAGGCCCTGGTAGCCCAAGAACTAGATATATTGGGTTCAGAATAAAGACTTATAATGATGGTAGCAAGAAAAAGCCAGCAAGCATTGCTGTCTAGAGAAATGATTCACTTTATTTGGCTGCTTACACTGAAAGCAATACTGCTTATTTCTCAGGGTATTGTTTTCTCAGCTTATGTCCAATAATCACTGAAATGAGTTGTTTTCTTCCCCCTTTCCATGTGAAATTCAAAACTTGTCCTTCACATATTGCCACCAGAACAAAGCACCATCCAAGTGTACCACCATATAAGCAAGTGACTACTACAGAAAAGCTAACCGGTGTAAACTCTGTTGGAGGACAGTGGGAGACCCTACAGTTATAATGTCAAATGACAACCATACCAGTTCATCTCCACGATCACTGGCAAAGCCATGAATCCTCCTTTGAATTGCCTATGCCAGCAAGAAACACAACAAAAGGTTTCCCAGGGCACACATGTGAAAACCAATGATTTTCCAACGGAAACAAAGAAATAACCTAGAAGAAAACTTGTCTGCTTCTACAAAGCAAGTCCTGTGGTTACTTCTCACTGTGTCAAGCACAACAGCTGCTACCGAGTCCAGACTGTGAAGGGACTGCACTACACTCCTCCTTTATGAAGAAGAAAGAAACAATATATGTCTAAGACTTCTCGTTTCCCAGAATTAACACAAAACAGTGGCAGTTTACACACATTAATCTCTTACGCTCATTTTTTTTTTAAAGTGACCAGTCAAGAATAATCATCATTTGGGTATCTGTTACTGTATAAGAAATTCTCTTTAAACACAGCCTTGTATAACAACAAACATCCGTGGCTTCACACAGGTTCTGAGGATCACTCAGTAGAGGCTTGCTAGGAGCTGGGCTTCAGGCTCCCAAAAGGGGACAAGCTGCCGCCTGGGACTGCCTCCCTGGTAAGGTTCTACAGGGGGTAGACCATGGCTTCCAAATAACCCATGTGGTGGTTGTCTGGCCTCAGTTCCTCACAAACTGCCACCTGGAGTCCTCTATAACTTACCACCTGGGCCTCTCCCTTAGGCAACTTCAGTGTTCTCATGAGTAGGCCTCTGTTTCCCCATAGTGTGCTGAAAGCGAGTGAATGCAAGATGGATGCAACATATATGACTGATAGGATTTACTTAGTCAAATCACGAGTAGTATTTTCATTTAGCAAGAAATTCAAACAGCTTTGAATAGGATATGACCATTTTATGATCCAGACTTGAAAAGAAACTCCTAGATGGGAAACCCAGTTCCTTATTGATTTTGCAATCCCCCAAGATAAAGACATTCTTGGGTTGCTAATTCTTCCAAGAAAGGGGAGAAATGGGAGATTTATACCATAGATAGCCCCGGTGGACAAAAATATATATTATATACTATATCCTCTTATATAATATTGTATATTAAAATTTCACCACTAATATTTGATAATATCTAAAAACTGTCTATGTTTACAGCTGTGGTTTTCCCACTGAATGCAGTTTTCCAGCATGCTTCTCAATATTACCTTTGTGATCCAACAGTGTCCTGTAAGTACTATTTTATGATATATCCCTTAATAGCTTTTACAGAGTGAAAACTGATAAAAATCTAAGGTTATTGCACTCTTCCTTGGCATTCTTACACATGAGAGGACTTCAAAATATTCACAGGAGAAAAACAGAATTAAAAGACTGGGCACATTTGCATGAATTGTTTTTGAAGCTCCCCTATATATCCCAACACATTACATGGACAGTATACATACAAATGACATATGTCCTATCACGCAGTTGTTTCTCTACACTCCTACCACTGGCTGTCAGCTTCATCGGGGTAGGGTTGCTTTTATCTTGGTCATCACTATACCTTCAACATCCAAGCCAATAATTTGTATACAGGAAGCATGTACACAATAAGCTAACTAATATAGAGATTATAATAAATAATATGATACATTAACAGTCATTCTTGTTCCATAGTCCTATGTGGATGTTAAGCACAGACATGGACCTTATAGCGCTAGAATAAAACAGAAATACGGGTGAGTCACAAAGCCTGGCTTCAACAGCTCTTAGTCGTATAAATGAGGCTCAGCTCTCTGTTTCCCCATTAGTTTTCTTATTAAGGAAATGACACAGGAGTTAGTGTTGCAGTGCAGCCAGATAAATTGCACATGGGACACCTGCACCCCCATCCTGGACTGCCAGTTTGGGACCCAGCTGTTTTGTTTCTTTGTTTATAGCCTCTTATGATTGCATCCTGGGAGGCAGTGGATAATTTAGACCACTATCACCCACATGGGAGAGTCAAATGAAGTTTCGAGCTTCTAACTTTTGGCCTTCCAGCCCCAGAGGTTACAGGCATTTTGGGAATGAAACAGTGTTCAGAAGATCTCTCTCTCTCTCTCTCAGTCTCTCTTTGCTCCACCACACTTCACAGAAATGAGAATGAATGATTTGCTTAATCAAAGTAACCCAGCACATGACATTCATAAGCAATTCATAGACTTTGGGGGAACCCAAAATGGGACAATTACTGTGGAAAATATCTTGTAAACCATAAAATACCATTTTCTCATATGTCAATACTGCAATAATTTTTAAATGCATAATGCTCACACAGTTGACAGAGATACTATAAAACAAGATAATAGGATGACAGTTTTTTAAGAAAGTGTCTTTCAGGGAGAAATGTATGGTCACTACTCTGAACAAGCTTGAAGAAATACTTCTACAGGTCAATAAGCAGGGTTTCTCCTAATAATGGCTATCTCAGTGCTTTCTGCAATATAAAACCAGTTATTGCTTCTGACAAGTGCAGAAGTTGCTTTATAGAAAATAGATACAATAAGATCCCTGGGTAGTCAATTGGCATCTAAACAGAGGCAATCTCAATAATATAGATCACTCAAATCCTTGGTAATATGACCACATGACCCTATGTATTTCAGCCATAATCCTGAAGGTTACAAGATTCCTGAATATATAATAGAAGGCAACTGGGAAAGCTCATGAGTTTGGCATCTCTATGTAGATAAAAATATCTTCACATACCATAGGCCTGATCATAAACAGAAACTTGGAAATGGTTAGGCTAAAGTTTTTAAAAATGTTGTAGTATTGACAAACACAGACTCAAATTTTTAACCTTAAAACAAAAAAGGAAAAGTTTAATCCTTCCTACTGCAAGCCAATTGTCAATTCATAAACCAAGTAATGTTAACTCACCCAAGTTATTTGATGACTGTGTTGTTTTTATTCCAACAAACACAAAGCTCATGTTCAAGCTGCCATCTCAGAATAATCAAGAGAGCCCAGCCAATACACACAGCAAGAAAACCAAAACTTCAAAAGCCTCTCTTAGAAGCAACATTGCTCCCTCCACTCCCATGTTACGCTAACACATCTCTATTCCACAATTCAAAACACACTAAATGTTCCACTCAGAAGATCTAAAACATAATGTTGAAATTCACATCTTTTCCCCTATGTTCTCTTCTAATAGTTTTAAACTTTCTGGTTAAGTCTTTAAGCAATGTTGGCTTAATTTTTCAGCACAGGGAAAGATAAGGATCCAATTCCATTCTGTAACATAAAAATAATACGTAGTTTTCACAACTTCAGTTACTGAAGGGACTATCACATGACCCTTTCCTTAAACAATACAGCTGGCATCCTTGTCAAAGATTAACAGATCATGTATGTCAGAACTCACTTCTGGATTCTCCATTTTGTTCCAACTGCTCACATATCATACTGTTTTAATCACGGTAGTTCATAACATAATTTAAAACAAAAAATGTGCTGCCTCGAAATTTGTTCTTTTTTTAATATTGCTATAAATATTCACAATCACATATGGTCCACGTGAATTTTGCAACTGTTTTATGTTTAAAACATTTCCTTTTGGTACTTGGAGACTGTGCCGAAAGTGCAGATCACTTTGGGTAGCACACACATTTCAATAATATTAAATCTTCCAAACTATGAATGCAGTAGACATGTGCCTTTTCAAATTTCTCTCATCAAATTTTTACAATTTTCTTCTATGAATTTTTTTACCTCCTTGGTCAATTTTATTTCTAAGTATTTCATTCTTTGATGTTATTGTGATTTTTTTTTCTTAGCTTGCTTTCTTGTAATTAGTGTAGTTCTTGTGAATATATAGAAACACAACTAATCTTTGTGTTTTCATATGGAGAGGCAGGCATTTAGGGAGTAACAAGAAGTGAAGAAGTTCCAACATTCAGGCCAGGTGAACTGCCCAAATCCATGTACTATGTACTATGCTACATGGCTGGAGCTCAACACAGCATTCCCCACCACAGAGCTAAATAATACTTTCCATCATGCACAGATGCCAGGACACATTCCTGGTGATCACCAGTGTGCTACACGGTAAGCCCCGCCCACTTTAGATTTCTGATAAACCTATAAAAGAATAGCTGCAGGGTGACTGGGTGGAGTGATTCCCATTCAGAGGGCTGCCTACAGCCCTGTTCAAGTGTGTACCATCACTTGCTTTCAAGACTCTCCTACCTCTTCATTGCTATCTATATGTTGCACCTCTATCCTTACAGGCAGCAATACAAGAAACTGCACTTGGTCTACCTCAGGGTCTCTCTTAGCCCAGCCTAAGCTCCTGATCACCAAAACATGCTGAATTCATATCTTGCAACTAAGAGTTTCAGGGAAATCTGAGGTTTTCTACATTATATCATGTCATCTGCAAGCAGAAATAATCTTACATCTTCTTTCTCTGATTTCAATATCTATCAATGTCTTTTTCCTTAATGCAATGCTTCTGACTAGGACTTCCACTCTTTGGATGAGCAAAAGTGGTTAGGGCACCTTCACTTTATTTCAGATCCCAGAGAAAAGTATTAGGTTGTCACCATGGAGTATGTTTTTAGCTCTGGACTCATCAGTTATAGACGTGGCATATTTTTTATTTAAAAAAGTGTTCAGGTCCTGCATGGTAGCCTAGTGGCTAAAGTCATTACCTTGCACTTGCACAGATCCCATATAGATGCCAGTTCATACCCATGCAGTCCTACTTCCCATCCAGCTCCCTGCCTGTGGCCTGCAAAAGCAGTCAAGGATGGGAAAACTTTGGATCAGCTCAGTCCCAGCCATGATGGCCACCGGGAGAGTGAATCATTGGACAGAAGATCTTCCTCCATCTCTCCTCCTCTCCATATATCTGACTTTCCAATAAAAATAAATCTTTCATTAAAAAAAAAAGGTTCTCAATTGTGTCACTTTTTCTTGCACCCACTGAGTTTACCATGAGTTTTATAGCCACTGTTTGACTGAGGTCATAAATAACATTAATTGATTTGGACATACTGAACCCTTTGTACCCCAGGAATAAACTGTATTTAACCTTGGTACAAAATCTTTTCAACAAGCCATAGATTTGTTTAGGCTAATCTTGCTCATGCTTTTTCCATCTATAATGATCAGGTACCTGGCCCTGTAATTTTTTTTTCCTTGACACATTGTAATGCTGACTTCATCACATGACCCTCAAGCAGTCCCTCTTCTTTAGTGATTTGGAGACTTGAAAAAGCATTAGTGCCAATTCGTTTAAAAGCATTTCATAGGGTTCATCAGTGAAGCCACCTGGTGCAAGGCTAGCCTTTGGGGGAAAGTTTTTGTTCATTGATTCAATCTCCTCAATTTTTTATTTGTCTATTAAAGTTATTTTTTCATGACTCCATCTTCATTTTTTTCACGGAGTTTATCTGTGTCTTGTAGACTGTGTAATTGGTTTGTGTGTAACTCTTAAATAAACTCTTATGATTCTATTTCATGGAGTCAGATATAACACCTGCTCTTTCATTTACTATTTCATTTACTTGAGTCTATTAGTTTGTAGTTACTCTTGGCTATGAGTATTTGGAAATCACAGCAAAAGGACACATAATAAAAGCAAAAACACACATGGAAGACTCTACCTGCACAACAATTGAAATAGTCCATAGAGTAAAAGGGGCAAATATTTACAAATAATACATCCTGTAAGAAGTGAATATCTAAAATGCGTCAGGAATTCTAATCAATAGCAAAAAGCAAACTATTTCCTAAATTGGCAAAGGAATTGAACAGATATTTGTCAAAATGAGACATACAAATGACACAAAGGTATATGAATATATGCACAACATCAATAATTGTCAAGGGAATATTCATGAAGTTCAATGAGTATAACCTCATACCCACATGGTTCCTTAAAATACTTAAGAAACTACCCTAAGACTCAGTATATCTGGTGATATATACCAAGGATACATATATCCTGTGTTAGAGACACCTGAACTCCCCTGTTCACAGCAGCATCATTCACAAGAGTCCAGACAAAGATCCAACTTAGCTGCCACTGATGAACGAAAGGGTTTACAGATGTGCTATATATAAAAAGAGCAAATGTGAGAACAAGCCAGGAGCCTAACCATCCACATATACACACACAGTACACATCTGTGTGTGTATATAGGTGTGTATGTATATCACAGGATTACAATTGATTGGATAACATTTGTATGAGAACAACTGAATGGATGCCATTTGTACAACTGACTGGATGCCATTTGTATGAGAACAACTGAGTGGATAGCATGTGAATGAGAACATTTGATTGGCTATACAAACAAAAGTTCCAAACAAGGGTATAGAAACAATTGATGGCTTTTGTAGTTAAGCTCAATGCCTCCTCTCTTATCCTATGAGACCTTTGATCTATAAAAGTCTGATGCCACTAATAAACTTTGGCTATTGATCATTAATTCACACATTATTATAGGCACCATGCACCAAACAATCGCTGATGGACAGTTAATAATATACTATATAGAGTACGGCTGAATTATATATGAAATATCAATAAGTCATAAAAAGACATCATGTCATATATAACAACATGGATAAATATTGAGGCCATTAGATAGGCAAGACAAGTCACTATCTTTTTTTTTAAGATTTATTTATTTTTATTACAAAGTCAGATATACAGAGGAGGAGAGACAGAGAGGAAGATCTTCCGTGCAATGATTCACTCCCCAAGTGGCTGCAGCAGCCGATGCTACGTCGATCCAAAGCCAGGAGCCAGGAGCTTCTCTAGGTCTCCCACATTGGTGCAGGGTCCCAAAGCTTTGGGCCGTCCTTGACTGCTTTCCCACGCCACAAGCAAGGAGCTGGATGGGAAGTGGAGCTGCCAGAATTAGAACCGGCGCCCATATGGGATCCCAGCACGTCCAAGGCGAGAACTTAAGCCGCTAGGCCACACTGCCAGGCCCGGCAAGTCACTATCTTAACTCACATGAAAGGTATCTAAGACAAACTCATAAAAAACGAGACTTGTCAGGTGTACTGAAGCCTCAATTATACAAAATGTACAAGTACTACAGATCAGCTGCACAAGATTGTGCCTTTGCTCAAAACATTGTATTTTGCAGTTTAACACATTATGTGTAATTGTTTTTTCTACAATAAAAATGAATGAATAAAAGCACAACAAGTTGACTAGACCATTAGACCACTAAAATTATCTTCAATCATAAATTGCTACTTAAAAAAATAAAAACTTTGAGAGCATTTAACCTAGCAGCTAAGAAATCTAAGTCCTCTATTAGAACAGCAGATTTCCACTCCTGGAGCAGGCTCCTGATTCTGTCTTCCTGCTAATACAGGCTTTGGGAGGCATCAGGTACAGCTCAGGTTGCTGAGTCTCTGCCAGGCAGAGACCTGGAATGCATTCCTGTATCCCTGCTCTTGTCCTGGCCCAGTCCTAGCCACTGCAGACATTTGTGAAGGAAAGAACTTTTTTCTCATCCTCTTGTTCTCTCTCTACCTCTTAAAACAAATAAGCATTTTAAAAGGAAAAATTAGGGCTCAGTGCTGTGGCCTAGTGGCTAAAGTCTTTGTCTTGAATGCACTGGGATCCCATACAGTCACTGGTTCTAATTCCGGGAGCCCTGCTTCCCAACTAACTTCATGCTTGTGGCCTGGGAAAGCAGTTGAGGATGGCCCAAAGCCTTGGGATCCTGCACTCAAGAGACAGACCCAGAAGAGAGAGCTCCTGCCTCCTGGCTTTGAATCAGTGTAGAACCAGCCATTGCAGTCACTTTGGCAGTGAACCATCGGACGAAAGATATTACTCTGTCTCTCCTCCTCTTTCTATATATCTGACTTTCCAAAAAAAAAAAAAAGAATATTTTTTTAAAAAGAAAAATTTTAAAAACCAAATAACGTTTTTAAAAAAGAAGAGATTTATTTTTATTTTAATTGGAAAGTCAGATATACAGAGAGGAGGAGAGATAGAGAGGAAGATCTTCTGTCCATTGATGCATTCCCCAAGCAGCTGCAACAGCTGGAGCTGAGCCAATTCCAAGATGAGGTGTTTGGCACAGCGGTAAAGAACTTGTGTGTGCATTCAGAAGGCAACAGATGATAGCCCAAGTCTTTTATTCCCAGTACACCTGTTGGGGAGTCAGAAGGTCTATGTGTAGGCTCCTGCCCTTGGCTGGACCCAGCCCTGGCTGTAACAAGTAATTGGAGAGTGGCCCAGCAATGGATGATCTCTATCTGGCTACATTCTCTGTATACAACACAGATGTATTACATGTAATTTCGGTATATTAACATTATATATGTAGTATAAAATATATTCATTATATGTGACAAATATAATAAAATGTCATATGTGATGTATGTATACATAAAATTATATGTTGTGTATGTGGCATAAGTGTATACATATACATATATTATATACATATATAATAAAATTGTTAAAACTAATGTCTGATATGAAATCATGAGATTGCATCAGAAAATATTGTGTGGCTAGGCTTAAATTCATATCATATGACAAGTTCAATATTAGAATCTGGTAAGTAAACTGAAAAGAATAATAAAAACTATTTTTTAAATTTTTGTTGAAGAGCAAGATATATATAAAACTACCCAAATCTGAAGTGTAAACTTTATATGAAATACACCATTTAATCAGTACCAAATGCAACAAGCAGCATATTAGCCCCCAGGAGTCAGCATGCCCACTTTCTCACTCCTACAATGACAACCACTATCCTAATTTACAGAATCAAAACAATTCTTCCTGTTTTGCACCTTATATAAACAGAATCATATTGCAAGCTGTCTCCTTTGCCCAGCAACCTATGTCTGAGAGATTCATCAATATTTGTAAATGTTGCAATTCATTTATTTTGATGGTTGATTGGCATTAAAATTTTAAAATATATCACAATTAAATCATTAGTTCATTTTTAAATAATTTCAGAGGGACAGAGAGCACTCTCAGTTGCTGGTACACTTCCCAAATGCCCAGGATAGTGAGTGTTGGTTGGGGTCGAGCCAGGAACTGGGATATAATCCAGGTTCCCTTGTGGGAAGCAGGGGATCATCCTTCTTTAATAGTCAATCCGATTCTTTCCAGCTTCTCCACTATTTTCTTTCAAAAGTAGTGCTGTCCTAAGCATTATTATACAGCTCCTGGTTAAGAATTTGAATTCTACTTCTGTTTAACACACACCAGACAGTAGAAGTGCAGGATTCTAAGTTATATATCTGTCCAGCTTTAGTTGATACTGCCACATTTTCAAATCCGAGTGACAACACACACAATCACAGGCTGTGATTTCCATGCTCCACATTGGAGCCAACACTAGGAATGTTTTTTGGTTTTTGGTTTTGTTTTGTTTTTACTTTTTTACTATGCTTTAATGTTAGCAGTTTTAGGGGCACTAAATTGTGGTTTTGCAATTTATTTGCACTTTATTTGATGATTAAATTGACACCTTTTCCATAAATGTATGGATGATTTGTATATTCTCTTTTATAAAGATGCCCCTTCCATTCTGCTCTTTCCCTACTGGAATATGTACGTTATTCTTATTGATGCATTGTAGTTACATTTTTTTAAGATTTATTTACTTTTATTGGAAATTCAGGTATACAGAGAGGAGGAGAGACAGAGAGGAAGATCTTTCATTCATTGGTTCACTCCCCAAAGTGGCAGCAATGGTCGGTATTGAGCCAATCCAAAGTCAAGAGCCTGGAACTTCTTCTAGGTCTCCCATGCAGGTATAGAGTCCCAAGACATTAGGCCATTCTCCACTGCTTTCCAAGGCCTCACGCATGAAGTTGGATGGGAATCAGTGCCACCAGGATCAGAACTGTTGCCCATACAGCATCCTGGCACATGCAGGGCAAGGACTTTAGCCACCAGGTTACTGTGCTGTAGTATCATAGTTGCATTTTTTTTTACATGTTCAAGTTTGGAATGAGTTTTACATTCTGGAATCATTTGCATGAGATAATATGATTCCATTACATGAATGCATTACTAGCAAAAATGAGGTATTTGACAGATATGCATAAAGCATCTAGTATACGCAAGACACTTTGCTGGGCTGCATGGAAATAGCTTATAGCACTTGTGTCAATAAGATTTGGGAGATTAGATTCTAATTATGAGTTCAGGAAGAAGGCTTTTCACATGGTACCTTTCCTCCACCTCAGTGTGCAGGCTCAAATCATTTTAGGAGTCTTCTACTTGTAAAGGTCTGAAAACTAGCAAGAATTAAATAATGTTCTTGAACTAAATTCCATAGCTCATACAGTTTTGAATTAAGTGACACAAATTATAGCAAAGGTTGTGATTAAGTGCTATGCTTTAGTCTACTGCCCAGAGTTCCGGCTGTTTCACGCTCTGCTTGATGACATGAACCATGAGAGAATGAGGAGTGTGTGTGTGTGTGTGTGTGTGGTCAAGCTGGCTCATTTTGGTATCTGGGATGCTGGAGGTAGAATCGAAAGTGGAAATGAATATAATAATCCCAGAAGCTGGGGTATCGTCTCTGAAGCTAACGAGCATAGAGGCCAGCGAGAGCATCCTGAGTGGGACCAGAACTCATTACAGGATTACATAGCAAGAATTTCTTCCTCTACCACTTTCTTTTTTTTTTCTTTTTATTTACTTATTTATTATTATTATTATTATTTTATTGTACTGTTCCATAGATTCGTGGGATTTCCCATATCCCCCCTCCAATTTCCTCGCCCCCCAACCTAGTTCCTCTATATCATTACTAAAGTATAGTTCTTCATACACAGTCATATGTCCATCATTGCGGGCATGGACAATGGCAGAGTCCAGCATCCTATTGTCAAGATATAGTAAACAGTTTCATTGTAAGTCCATCTTTGTCTGGAAGCAGAAATACATACTATACTGCATCCTCACATCTGGATGTTAGTCTCCATTTCACTATTACTGTACATGCCCTTAAATGAAAAGTCACAGTACAAAATCAACAATAGGAAGAAAAATAGAAGTTCACAATGCCATGAAGTTAAATGACATGTTACTAGATATGAGAGTCTCCATTACACAGCTACTATACATCCCCTCAAATGAAAAGACACAAAACAAAGTCAACACAGGAAGAAAAAAGAAATGAACAATACCATGAAGTTAAACAGCATGCTACTAAATGACTAACGTGTCCTTGAAGAAATGAAAAAGAAAATCAAGAAGCTTCTTGAAGAAAATGATGCTACTGTATGATCTATGAGTCTTTGAAGAATTTAATCAGAAGAAACTGCTTTGAAGAGATGAAACTAACAAAAACAAAACATCAAAACCCATGTGATTTTTGTTGGTGAAATGTGTCTCTTCTAGACACCAAATACATCGGTTTTGTTTTTTAATCCAGTCTACTAATCTGTAACGTTTGATTGATGAGTTTAAGCCATTTACAGTCAGGGTTAATATGCATGGGTGGTAATTTGATCTTGTCATTTTAGGAATGGGTTGTTCATTGATTTTGTCTTCTGTCATTTTACTGGAATGTTCTTTACATTTGCCTTTGGTTTTGTTGGGTGCTATTCCTCTTCTCCATCAAGAGAATATCTTAAGATTTGTAGGGCAGGTTTGGTAGAGGTGTATTCTTTTAACTCTTCTATACTGTGGAAGAATTTTATTTCATTTTCAAAGACAAAAGAAAGCTTTGCTGGATATGTTATCTTGGGCTGACATTGTTTTTTTTTTCTTTTAGAATCTGGAATATGTCACTCCGTTCTCTTCTTGACTGTAGAGTTTCCTCTATCACTTTCTAAAGATCTGCACCTTTTAGACCCAGATGAACACTCCCCTCTAAGTCCCAGTGGCATCATTAAACTAGGCTTGACTTTTCATTCTTCTTGTCTGTACATTTCCACAGAAGGAAAGCAATAATAGACCACATCTATTCCTTATGCTGAGCCTGTAAGTCCATAGCATCAAGCACAATTAAGCTAGATGATCACCAGCTGAAACCAATATCAGTTAAAATATGGTAGAATTATTTTTTCGGGTTAAAAAAGCTTTATTCTGAATGAGTATGAAAATAAAAACACAGAGAAATGGAAACAAAGTCACCCATTATCCTATATGCCTTAGCTTCTGTTAACATTTTGGAATTGTATCTACTGAGTTTCCTAGGCATTTTAAAAATAACAATGGAATTTATTCAATTTTCATATCGTACAAATTAACTTAAATTTAGAACATTAGCATTTTCCTGTATTTCAAAGACATGGTAAATGAAACTCTCAATATTTACACAATATAGCGTAAGAGGGGAAAATCACAATTTATCACATCACAATTCATCACTCTTCCTATCTAAAATTTTTAAACTTCTCTCACTATAATAAGTAGTGACCTCTCTGTCTCTCTTCTCCTTTTCCCTTCTTCCCTCCATTTCTCTGCCTTTTAAATAAAATTAACTAAGCATAAACATTTTAAATAAGAAAATATTTCAGTACTTTCACTATTACCTTCATCAGCACCATTACTTAACTGGGTAAAAGAGCCTGAATCTGATTATTTTCACCCATTTGCATTTGCTTCTTGTAAATCAAGGAATGAGATGTCAGGAAAAACTGGATTGAGATGATTGCCACCATTTACATATACAATAGAGTGCAAATTCACCCCACTGCAAAATGTCTTTGTGCAAATGAGCATCATTTGAAACATTCAGGATCTATATCAAATTTAGGCATTTCTCAGTTATGCAGCCCTCTGAAAAGCTCAAGAAAATTTACTGAAAAAAATTGAGGTTTAAAAATAGATTTCTGTGACCCGCAGAGTCTTTTTAACTATTTATGAAAAAGCCAAGCAACATATTTAGCCATACTGGCATAGTAAGGAACATCTACCATTCATTCATTCATTCATTGATTAAAGCATCTTCTTGAGTTGTTTTTCCTCACTAATCCTTCACAGCAAAACTACTAAATCTTATTGCTTCAGAATGGACCTTCATCTTGTAGAAAAGATACAGGTGAAGTTGCCTGTTCTCCAGTGAGAGCTCCTGGGTTTGACATTGACCTCTGTGTCCTGAAGGCAGCCCTGTGTGCTAACACAGACACTGGAGAATGACAAGTGATAACTCAAGTATTAAGATTCCTGGCACCCAAATAAGAGACTTGGATTGAATTTCTGGTTTCCAGCTGCAGCCCAGTCAGACTCAGTCACCTCCTTGGGCAGTGTACCAGCAGAAGGAAACTCCTTTGCAGCGCAAATAGCCAGAAATATGTCCCACCACTCCCTTGATTTCTCTGCACCTCTCTTAACCCATCTCCCTGAGTGTGTACACCAAAAAATGAAAGTTTCAAATCACTATCTACTAAAAGACTGATGTAAAATGTTCCTAAATGTTCTAGTAAAATATCTTAAATCCATGAGTGGGTCATTAGAAACACTGAAGCAAAGCCTAGGTAACAGTAACCATCAAAATTCATCTTGATGCACTTGGCACCAAGGATTTGCTTAATGAGTGATCCATTCAGATGTCAGAGAAATTAATCGGCATGGACTTTTCTAAAAGAAAGCGGAAGAAGCAGGAAATAGTTAAGCACCCTTGGATGCTAAAGGAAATCAATCAGCACTGACACAAGGGCTGTGATAACTGTCACAATTTCTCTCTACTTTCTTCCACACACCTGCTATTGTGCTCTCCCAACCTCATACACATTCATTACTCTTCTTGGAGTGTGTGTGTGTGTGTGTGTGTAAGAGAAAGGGGGGAGAGAGAGAGGAGGGGAGAGGGAAAGAGAGAGAGAGAGAGAGAAAGAGAGAGAGAAAGTCAACTGTGGAGTCCAGTTAGGGTCTGAAATCCTAAATGGAAATTTTGTATTAATAAGCAACATTTATGTTATTACTTTACAATTACTTTTACATCTGTGCATCTCTGCTTCCTCACCGCACAGAATTAAATAATAATAATAATAATAATAATAATAATAATAAAGAATCTGACTACTGTGTGTGCATGGTAAAGGTTACCCTTTACCATCTATTTTCAGACCCTATTGTGAAGAATTGCTTCACTGGAGGAGTAATTTTCCTATTCTTCAACTGCCCCACCTAATGGCCAGAGGGGTAAATAACAGCCATTTTCTTGAACCCATACTTGGAAGAAAACCAACACTAAATTTCCTCTTTCTCTTGTCCATTATTAGCATGCCTCCTCCATTACTTTCATTTCTATGCCTTTTTTCTTATCTTTTTACTCAATACTCTTCAGCAATTTCTTGATTCCATGTCATTAAATAGGTTCAGCCACAAACCATTTAGCCTCTCAGAGTCACTTGATTTCTTGAGTAGTCTTTCTTACGGAAATGCGGCTCTGCATTTACCCAAATGTAAAGCCACCCGAGAGTCTGATGCTGTAGACAGCAAAGGCACATGGTGGTCCCAAACGATAACATCTCAGGTCTATCTGGTCTATCCTAATGCTAACTGTAGTTGTATTTCTCACTTAGGAAAGCAAGAGCACACGGAGCAGTGCTATGCAATGGAGTCAACCATACTAAGACAGAACAACCTGATTTACTGAGTGATTCCTTAGCTCACACTGCTAAGAATGTGAGTTTATTTCTTCTAACCTTTAACATAAAGAAATGTTACAAATAAATTTCAAAATGTCTATGGGAAGTGAAATTAAAAGATAAGTGTATTTTGATGCAAAAAAAGGTTTTGAAATCCATGCATAGAGGTATCTTCAAATGTTCATGGAAAAAAAATGCCTTATTATGAAAATAAAAACCTATGCATGGATTTCTCATACCTACTTCCCCAAACCTTAATTTAAGCAGGAAAGAATCAAGACTAGAGAAACAGAGATAGACATTGAATTAAAAATGAGTGGCCAGCACTGTGGCATAGTAGGTAAAGCTACCACCTTAATGCCAGCATCCCATATGGATGCTGGTTCATGTCCTGGTTTCTCTACTTATGACCCATCTGCCTGCTACTGCTCTGAGAAAACAGCAGATGATAAAGCAGATGTCAGGGCCCCTGCCATCCCTGTGGGAGACCCTGATGAAGTTCTTGGCTTTAAGCTAGCCAGTCCCCAGCCACTACAGGCAACTGGTGAGTGAAAGAGCAAACGGAAGATTGATTTTTCTTTCTCCCCCTGTTACTCTGACTTTCAAATAAACACATTTTTTTAATAAAAAAAAAAAGGAGAGGAAGGAAGAGAGAAGAGAGCAGGAAAGGAGACTGACCCATGGGCAATCTGGACATTTCACAAGAATGGAGAGAATATTGGAGAGGGGCATTCCAGCATCTACCAACTGGGAAACCTGAAAATCTGAGTGCCAAGTCTTTTCCTAGCAATAAATGTACCATTGATATCAACCTGAAAATGCCACAAAGCTGCATTTCACACCTCTTGGTTTTCAAAAAGCACATTTCCTCTCCAGTTTGCCCTGTTAATCCTCTCCAATGCACTGCCTTAAATGAAAAATTATTCTTCAATGAAAATAATTATTTTCAACTCCTTCATGTGAAGATGAATTTAGAAATGGGATGAGAGATGAATCATAAATTTATTTCTACATTAGAAATAATATTAAATATCAAGTAAAGAGCAAAACCAAGGGCACAATATTCTAAGGAAATCCACCCAGAAGCATTATTTAGCAATTAAACCTGCACGGAACATGGAGTTTTCCCAGAGGCTGGGTTTAAAAAAAAATCTGCTTTATGTGACATGAAATAGGAAACCTAGTGAAATCTTAAAATTATTTTCCTTTTCTTCTTCCATTCTAGGTAAATAATCAAAAACTTCCACTTCCATGAAAAAGATGGATTGTTCAATAAGTAGTGCCGAAACAAGATGATATTAGCCTGGGAAAATGTGTGGCTAAATGTCTGTATGACTCCTTTCAAGTGAAAATCTTGATCAGATAGGAATGAAAAATTACATATATATATATATATATGTTTATATATAGATATATGTATAAATAATGCATGATGAAAACATGAAGCAGTCAAGGAAAACAGGATGACAAATTTAGGTTCACTTAAATGATGCTGAGAATCCTACACACTGTAGAAGGACATACACTGTTAGAACTCCGGCAATAGCACAGTTGAGCTCTGGAGAACTCCCTGGATTTCTCCCAGGACTCACCTCCCAGGAGCCTATGCAACCAGGGTAGAGACCAAGGCTCAGAGATTTTCTCTGTTTTAAGTTGCAAATCACATCAACTGAATCTGACGGAATCAGGTGTGGAGAAGCTCAAAGAAAAGCTGCAAACCCCAGGGAACAATCAAGAAGAATCTCATCTATGCTGGGGCTTGCGGTAGACACTTTCTGCCTTGCCTGGTGACTTCAAGAGACAGACTTTGATAACTTACTTTCCCAACTTCTCCATTGCTGTCTCTTCCTGGGCCTTCCAGGGAAAAAAAACGAAGTGGCTATTTTCCAAATATCCATTCTTCACTCAACTTTTTAGGCCAGCTGAGTGGATGACTTCTCCTTAACCATATAGCCTGCATGACCCATAGATATATGTGTATTGGTAGATATGCATTAGACATTGGCATTAATTTATTAATATGCTATGCTTCATGCAACACAATGACTGAAGAGGATCCTATCCTTTGTCAGCACATTTCCTTCAGCTTTTGTTGTTGTTGTGTGTCATCATTATCAAATATGCCTTTGTGATAACCTATTAGAAAGCAGATTAGAGAGCTCACCTTGGAGAATGACTAACATCAGAAGCTGTTTCAATTGGCTATCCATGCAACATCTAAAGTATCTGAAGGAAAACAAATGTCTGCCAAGCTAGAGGGGAGAATGAATCCTCAGAGTATTGGACGGTATGATTGAAATCATCCGCAATTCTGGAATGCAAAGCCTTGCTAAGTAGAATATAAAAAGTGAAGAAGTTCTAGAGAAAAAGGCAATTGGCTGTATATAACACAAAAGATTGCTTCTTTGCTTATAATTGTTTAACTTGCTTGACCTTTGAAACTGCAAAGCATGGTCGTTGAATACTAATCTATAGAATTCCAATAATGGAGAGCAAAATAAAAAAAAAAAACGACAGAAAGTGACAACATCCACAAGTTTAAAATTTCAGAGTCTTCCATTTTAGATCTTCTCCATTATCTGACAAAAGCATTTTCTTCTCTGCAAGTAATACTACTACTAATAACAATCACAACACAGGCTAATTTGCTAGGTGGTTACGAGCCTCAAGTAAGGGCATGTTTGTGAAAATCAGCTTGTAAAATGAAAAGCACCAAGTGAATTTTTTTAAAATACCAATTATCATAATGAGATTTCTACACAAACAGACAGAAAAAAACACCTGATAAGTAATAGCATTGTTTCAGAAGAACCATGGCAAGAAACACAGATGATGACATAAATGATACATAATGACATAATACATGAAATCACAGAAGAGAACATCTTACAAGATTACAATAAATTGGTTATGCAATTTTGAGACTAAATTTATTTCTGAGTCATTAGTTTCTGGTGTTGTTAATGGCAGTAATAAAAGAAAACACTGAACTAGTTTTATACAGCAGAGCAACCAGGAACGTGTAAGAGAAAACAAAATATTATGAAGGCTGACCAACACAGCACACAATAATTTAACTATGGAAATGTTTCAAAAGTTGGGGATCAGAATATGTACTTGGCAACATACCTCAGGGTCATGACTATAAATAAAGAAACTATTTTTAGAGGTTGTAACATCACTTTCCCTTCAACGATTAAAATATAGGGAAATTTGGAACAAAGGACAGTCCCTCTGTCGAAAGTGGATTGCCACGAGCTAGACAGAACTGCGTTTAGCAAGTGGAATACACACCACAAATTGGGTAGCCCCTTTTATGAGTACAAGGCAACAAACTATTCAAGCGGATGATAACTGCTGTGACAGAGGGAGGGGAAATATTTGTATTACCAGGTAGATACAGGTCACTCTTGAAATTATTTGTATAGAATACACACAGAGAAAAATTACTGAGGAATACAACTTAGAGGCAAATTGAAAATTGATCATGGAAACAATGAGAGCTTAATTTAAGAAAAACATAAAACCTAAATCAGAGAATGTATTGATCTGGGATAGAAACAAGGGTTAACTCATCCAAGGGCAGATCGGAATAATAATTCTTAGCCATTTGGAAACTCACATGTGCTTTACAAATCTCTTTTCTAGGAAGGAAGAAACCTTTCTGGTCATTTAAATCCACTCAAATCTGAATGACCACACTCTAATTGGAAATGAAGCTTCTGGGAAAACATATTCAAAAGGTCACAAGAACCATTCATTCGGCCAATTATTTGGAGAAATCACTATTTGCATAGGTGCCCTCTTAGAATCTATTTCAAGCAGTAAGAAAGAAACTGAAAAATATGTCTCATAGCTATACCCAGACAATAGGCTCAAAGCCCACTTTTAATCAAAATACTTACATGAACAACTTCAAGGTTTTACAATACCTTAACAATTCTCTATGACATAAAATTTTGAGACTTTCTGTTCATTCTGTGCTATTATCTCAAATATGTTTATTTTAGGCATTTTAGCCACAAATCACACCTCCTTTCAGCATCTCAACTGTTCACCCATTAAATAATAGTACTGGTATCATGGTTCTGAAGGTTAAACAGGATAAATGAATAAATATAAAATGTTAGCATCTAGTAGGCATTCATTAATTTTTTACCATAGTACACTGCAGCACAAAATTATTTGTATCAGACAATCTGATATGGCAAAGCCTATGTCAAGTACTCGAGGGTAAAAACACATATACATACAAACTTATAAAACGCAATATTGCCCCTTTATCCAGAGTGGGCACATGCCAAGACACCCAGGAGATGCCCAGTTCATGAATTGTAATGAGCCCACACATGGACTCGACACTGTTTATTTTCCTGTACATAAAGTTGAATTTATAGATGAAGATAAACAAGAGACTGATAACTAGGAAGAGCAAGGCTGTACCAAAGGGTTCATATCTGGTTTCCTCTCTCAAAACATTCTATTTCACCATACTTACCTTTCTTCTTGGGCTTATGTGAGAGGAACGTGTCTCTACGATGAGGGGGAGTGAGACAAATGGCCCTGGGATGTAGCCTTAGTCTATCATACAAAAGTGACCTGAATATGGGCCCTGTGTGATACCACAACAGTCTTTTCAACAACCAAGATGGCTACCAAGTGACTAACAGGCACTTCTCTTCAGAGTCCTTACAGTAGACACAATAGACAAAGGGATGATTCATGTCCCGAGGGAGATGACGCAGGCTGGTGTGGGAGCTTAGCAGCATCCTCGTCAGGGAGCGCAACCGACAAACTCATGAATTATTTACTTCTGGAACTCTCCACTTGACATTTTCAGACCACAGTTAACCCTGGATCACTGAAATGCTGGGTAGACAAGGGAGAGGATGTCCAGCATGAAGACCTCAAGTTCCCAGGCCTCCCAGAACAAATAAAATGCACTCCCTTCTCTTTTATTCAAGAAAGAGCCCACTTCTCCTTCTCTGAGGCAACTTTTACAATAGGGTGAACATTACGAAACAATCTAAAGAAAGCCTTGAGTCAAAGCAAAAGAAATAGCACCTTAAACACTGGCTGTGAGACCTCACAGTTCCTAAAGTAGCTGTAACTCAGAGAGCTGTGCCTTTCTCCCAAGCCCTGCCTATCACCACAGGGCTTTGTTCTCGTGGGGATTTCTTCACACAGTCCAGGTGCCACAGTTATCTACAGCATGTCCACTACTTAACTTGCAGCTCTCTTGAGCAATGAAACAAGGAGCATGTGAAAAAAAAGAAAATCTCTATTACTTTATTACATAAAAGAGTCTGCCTGAGTGATTTAACCCCTCCTTTCTACAAGCTTGGAGGACTTGCATTTATAATTAAAATGTCTTATTAAACAAAAATTCATTTTCTGCTAACATTAGATGCAAAAAAAAAATGTTTACCATATAACATTGTTTTCCAACTGTGCAGGCCCTTTACTATAAACATATTATTTTAAGGGACACATGGAATGATGTATTAGATACATTAGGTGTGACTGTGCCCACAGGGACACATGTGAGGCTTGGTGATGCAGTGTCCACAGCAAAGAATTTGGAGACAAAAGATCTAAGGTAAATCTAGGTTTCTCCATTCTTAGTTGGCTAATCTTTGCTGGAATCTGGCTAAAGTTTACCTTGAGTCCCTATAATGCCAGGTTAAAAGTAACTTCCCTCTCTACCTAAGTTTTTGTGAGGGGAAAAAAAAAAAGCATGTAACAATGGTGTATCAGCCCGTAACTGCATTTTGCAAATATGTTGCTGCTATTACTGGTCATACTGGCTTACATCTGAAATTTAACCCCATTTAACGGGTGATGTAATAAAGCAACAGCTCATCTCAGTTTACATATAAAATCAAAGTTACATGCTACACATATGAGTGACCAGTCTATGCAATGATTCTTTGTAAACAGTGAATGGGTTGCAGTACTGTGACACCGAGGACAAGCCTTGACACCTTCCATGACACCAGCATCCCATAGGGGCACCAGTTTGAATCCCAGCTGCTCTACTTCTGAAAGGTAGATCAGAGAAGATCTTCCCAGGGCACCCATATAGGAGAACCAGAAGATGCTCCTGGTCCCAGGTTTTCTGCCTGGCCCAGGCTGGACTACTGCAGCCAACTAGGAGTGAACTAGCAGATCAGAGATCCATCTCTCGGTCTTTCCCTCTCTCTGTAACTTTTTATAATAAATCTTACAAATAAAATTAATGAATAGGATGGAGAAAGATGGGGATTGAGTAAGAAGCTACAATGAGCAGCCGTTTGCTAACAGAGACATCAGTTTGAACAGCTATTCACAAATTAAGCCAACTTTTCAAGAGCTACAAAACTCAGGTCAGATGCAATACCTGGAAATCCCAAAGGTCTCTGTTTCCAGGCCACCATAAGATCTTGTAGGGACCAGAGACTATTGAGACCTAGGAATAACTCAGTCTAGTGCCAGCCTGAACAACTAGGCCTATATCAACCTTCTCCTAACTCAAATAGATACAAAGGAACAATAGGACTGTGTTGGGTCTTAGCCCCAGCCTGGTAAAACATATTGGGCATAGTCCAATGGCTTCTAACCCTCCACCAAGGAAGTAGATAGTTTCTAGACTTCTCCCAGGATCAAGTGGAGACCCATCCTCTTGCGAGATGTATTCAACATGTGTCACTGCCAGCCCTACCCACAAGATTGAAAAGGAACTAATGGCTATTAGCACTGTGACAGGTGTAGTGCTTGCCTGAGCAATGGAGAGGCCTCAGCTGTCCCCTTCATGCAATCTCCAACAGGCAGCAGGAAGCCACAGCACTGTTAATGGACTCTGTCAGGCTAGTACAACTCAGCCTTGAGTAAATCCTAATGCTCCCAGTCCCCAGCCCATCACCTGTAGTTACAGCCTCTGGACCTGCTTCGGTGCAAAGTAGAGATACATGGCTCCAGCTTTTGTACCTAAGCCAACATCATTAGTGGCTGGTAGGAACAACAGCAGGAAGTTAGAGCAAGTGATTAGCAAGGACATCCTAGTAAAGTGGACTTCAGTTTTACCCACAGGTTAAACTAGTCTTAGTGTGCCATAGGTACTGGGTGTGGTCTCACATCATGGAACTAAAAACCATAGGACTGCTCATCTGGGCTAAACTCAGTTCCAGGAAGAGGCTTGCAAGGGACAAACTACTCCTTTTTAGCGACTTGCTCATTCCAAACAACACATAAACTACAGTTTCAAGATAAACTTGGTTTCAGGGAGAATTAGGGCTGAAAGAGGGAAAAAACGAACAGAACACCTGCCACAAGCCACAACCAATACTGCCAGGATGAACAGACACTGAAAGAATCATCACCAGATTTTGCTTACAAGAAATGCTCAAGCAGTGGTCAGTGCTGTGGCAAAGCAGTTCAAGCTGTCATGCATGATATCGCACACGTGAGTTCTAGCCCTGGCTGTCACACATGATATCACACATGTGGGTTCAAGCCGCGGAGAGACTGCTGATGTACGTGAGAAGGCACATGGAAGATGGCTCGAGAACTTGGTCCCCTGCCTGCCAGGAGACCTGGTTGGAACTGTTGGTTCCTGGCTTTAGTTTGGCCCAGCTCTGGCTGTTAAAGCCATTTGGGAGGTAAGGATAGCCCCTTTCCTATTCTCTTTCTCTGTCAGATTGTTTTTTAAATAATTAAATGAATAAATCATAAAAGCAAACGTTAAAGGAAGTTCTTCAAAGAGAGAGAGAGACTATTAGTAAGGAAAAAAAAAATATCAGAATGCTAAAACACTCACTGTGAGGGTAACTACCCAGACCAAGTTCACAGAGATCTCAGGTTGTAAACAAGATGCGTAAAACACTCACATTTTTAGTGAAGTCTAAAAATAAAACAGTCTGGAAATAATAATAATTGGGCCTGGTGGCATGGCCTACCGGCTAAAGTCCTCGCCTTGAACACACCAGGATCCCATATAGGCGCTGGTTCTAATCCTGGCAGCTCCTCTTCCCATCCGGCTCCCTGATTGTGGCCTGGGAAAGCAGTCAAGGATGTCCCAAAGCCTTGGGACCCTGCACCCGTGTGGGAGACGTGAAGGATGCTCCTAGTTCCTGGCTTCTGATCAGCTCAGTTCCAGTCATTGAGGTCATTTGGGGAGTGAACCAGCAGATGGAAAATCTTCCTGTCTCTCCTTCTCTGCATAAACCTGCCTTTCCAATAAGAACAAATAAACCTTCAAAGGGATAAAGTCTAATCGAGAACAATAAAATAACAATCCTGGCCTATTTCACTGAGCAGGGTGCCCTCTAGGTCCATCCATCCTGCCGTGAATGATGACATTCTGTCCTAGTATATGACTAAATAATATTCCATTGTGTATTTATACCACATTTTTTAAAGCCAATAATCCGATGATGGGTACCTTGGCTAATTTCATAACTTTTGTGAACAGTGCTATAATAAACAGAATGGAAAGGTATCTCTCTAATACAATGTTTTCTTGTATACACCACAAGTCTATTTTCAGCAGGTTGTTATTATTATCATGATTATTTCATACTGTTGTCTACAATGCCACACTAATTTACACTCCCTTCGAAAGAGCTCCTATTTCCCTGTGCCCTCCACAGTACTGATTCCTTCTGTCTTTTGGGCAGTAGCATTCTAACAGGGCTAAGGTGATATCTCACTGTATTTTTGATCTGCATTTCCATGATGACTAGAGATGCTGAGCATGTTTTCATAATTTTTTTGTTTCTTCTTTTTGTACCCTACCCGGGTCCTTGGCCCGTTTCTCAATTGGACTGGTGATTTTGTTGCTGAGATAGTACAGTTTCTGATGTGTTCTGTATATAAGTTCTTTGTTGAATAAACAGCTTGACATACCTTCCCTCATTCCTTCCCATGCCTCACCACTATATTAACAGTTTCCTTCACTTGAAGATGCCTGAATCTGATATCATCCCATCATCTAACTTTGCTTTCGTTGTCTGCACTCATTAGCCAAGAACGAATTGCCTGTACCAATGTCTTGAAGTGCTCTTCGGGTTTTCTTCCAGTGTTTTCACAGCTTCAAGTTTAACATTCAGGTTGCTCATCCACCTTGAATTGAGTTTTGTATATGGGGAAGACAGTGACCAAGAGGTTGATGAGGATATACAGGGAGCTAGGTAGGGGGGAGGTAGGGGCTTCATTGCACGGTAGGCTGATCACAGACAATATTAATGCATTGCGTACTCTCATATAAAAAGGAGACAGAATTGCAAATGTTTTCATCATAAATGTTAAATGGTTGAGCGACACATTTACCGTGATTGGAAAACTACCACAATGTGCACGTGCATCAAAATGTCACATGCCCAATGTTTAAAGTACCTACTAAAATGTTGACACTTTTTTAAATTTTGAAAATGAATTACGAACATGGCCGTAGCAAAAATCACAGACACATGACAGCTACTCCTTTGTTATTATTTAGTCATTAAACGCTTGCTTAAATAATAATTAAAAGTAATTGTTAATTGTGAAAATAGGCAGTTAAGATAACAACAGGATTAGTAGGAAAATAATAGGAATTGCCACAGCAATTGTTAACATAACCATATGAACAACTTCCATACATAATACTTATACAATCCTCCTACTTTCCATCAGCTTGGTACATTTTCACAAGAACCAGCTTCAGAAGAAAGAGAAAGGTCATTTCCAGCACACTGGTAGGATAAGAAGTTGAGCTGGGATATGGAGAACTCAGAGTAGAGAGCTCAAATCCCTACAAATGCACATGTGTTTATTTAGAAGTTGGTACAGGTCATGAGAGAGAAGCTCAGGAAAGTTGCTAAGGCTCTGTCTGAAACAATTGGGTTGAGGGCCCAGTGCTAAGGCCTAGAGGCTAAATCCTTACCTTGCATGTGACTTGATCCCATATGGGTGCCAGTTCATGTCCCAGCTGCTCCATTTCCCACCCAGCTCCCTACTGCTGGCCTGGGAAAGCAGTCAAAGATGGCCCAAAGCTTTGCAACCATGCACCCACATTGGAGACCCAAAAGAAGTTTCTATCTCTTAGTTTCAGATCGGCTCATCTCCAGCTACTGAGGTCACTTGGGGAGTGAACCAGCAGATGGAAGATCTTTCATTCTGCCTCTCGTTCTCTCTGTAAATCTGCCTTTCCAATAAAAATAAATCAATAACTCTTTAAAAATACCTGCCAGGTTGATAGCTGAGATGATAAATATGATGAAGAACACTTGGCACTACATTTAGAGAAGGACAGTGAATCCAGATTAAGAACTGTCTGACACGAACGGCTAATACCTCACTCGGAAAGAGAGCAAAACCTAAAACTAGACATTCAAGTGGAACATGGCAGTTCAGCAGTCACAGCAATAAAAACCAGCAGAGATACGGACGGCTGGAAGCGGGAGGGCAACTGGGAAGTCTAGTTCAGGAATGTAAGGAGGGGAGTCCAGACACAGCAGAACTGCAACCCAACGTGTAGCAGAGAGGAAGACACGACTTGGTCCTCCGAGGCAACGGAGTGTTGATCTTGAATATGGGAAACACCCTTCCAGGCAGAAAGAAAGAAGGAAATCCAGACCCGTTAGAAAAAGAGGAAGGAGAGCAGGGTGTTACTTTAGAGACATCCGAGGACAGGAACCTGAAACCTTCATGGAGAGAGGCGCTTGCTGCACAGTCTAAATATATTCTTACTGGGGACAGGATTTCCTCTTACCAGGTTGGCTATTTCCACAGTACTTTAGAGGCATTCCCTCTTTTCTTCTTGCTTGTGTAGTTTCTGAGTCAACATTTGCTGCAATCCTAATCCTTCTCCTCTGAGATAATTTGCCTTTTTTTTTTTCTGGCTGCCTCTAAGATTTTCCGTCTCTGAATTTTACTAATTTGAATATGACTCTGCATATGTCTCTGTGTGTGTATCATCTTGCTTGGATTATTCTGAGCTTTTGAGTCTGTGACTTAGCTTTTTATCAAATTTGGACAATTTTCAGCCATTATTTATTCAAACGATTTTTTCTTCACTTTCTCTTTTCTCCTTAAAATATTAAATATACATCTAATATGTAATTGTAACGTTATAATTTATATTACATAACATATTGTATTCACTATCTTTAATTTTAAAAACATTATTTGAATTTATTTAATATATTTTTATGTGAATAACAACATAAATATCAACCTATTTTGATTTAATTTTCAAAAATATTTTAAGCTATAGGTATATATTTTATAATGTGATAATTTTAATATATAATTACAATGTATAAATGGTTTATACATAACCGTAGCATATAATTACATGTTTTATATAATATATAAAAACATGTATATATCTGTCATATATATAAAACCTTCCAATATTATAGCAGAGCTCGCTCACTCACTCACTAGCTCTCTCTGCTCTGTCTCCTTCACCACGCCACTACCAGGTCTACCTCCACATTTTTTCTTTGTGGTCCAGCACAGACCATTTTTTTTTTAAAGATTTATTTTTATTGCAAAGCCAGATATACAGAGAGGAGGAGAGAGAGAATGCCAGCACAGACAATTTTAATGACATCTTCCAGTTCTTTTCCTGCGTCAGTCTACTAATGAGTCCAAAGACATTACTTGTATGTTTTCTTGAACAAGTTCTAGTGTTGACATTTTATTCTTATAGCTCCCACTCTCCACTGAACTTCAACATGTGACCTTCGAGGCTGTCACTTTTCCACTGAAGCCTCTAATATAGGCATATTCTAAATTCCTTATCTGCTCATTCAAGCACTTACTCCACATGTGAAATTTTTCTCTATATTCTCTTAAGTGTTTTCTTCTGCTTTTTCATAAGTCTTATATCTTAGATTCCTTTTATTTTTTTTCTAAAAATTAGCGATCTTGTATCCAACAGCTGAAATGGAGGTAAGTATCATCTTACACTGACAATTAGTGCTCTTTTCCTTCTACTTGGTCTTTCAGGGATTTGGGTTAGACTGCATTTGAAATTCATTGTTGTTAGGCCCAGCGTGGTAGCACAGTGGCTAAAGTCCTCACCTTGCACTCACCGGAATCCTGCATGGGTGCCGGTTCTAATCCAGGCAACCTTGCCTCCCATCCAGCTCCCCGCCTCTGGCACCCTAGCAGTTGAGGACGGCCCAAAGCCGTGGGACCCTGCATCCACATGGGAGACCCAAAAGAAGCTCCTGGCTTCTGGCTTTGAATCAGCTCAGCTCCAGTCATTGCAGCTGCTTGAAAATGAATCAACAGATGGAAGATTTACTCTCTGTCTCTCTCCTCTCTGTATATCTAACTTTCAAAAAAATAATAATAAAATAAATCTTTTGTAAAAAGGAAATTCACTGTTGCAATGACTGAAAGCATAGCAGCAGCTTCACGTTTCTCTTACAATAGGGTGTGCTTAGGTAGCAGATGGGCTGGCGAGCAGTCATTTCCTTAGTATCTACCCCCCCCATCTGTGGGTCTTCCTTGGGACACAAGAGCATGTGTCCTAGAATCTCTTGCAGCTACACTCCAGTGGTGTTTTCACTCAATACTTGTTAGGCAGTGAACCAAGGACTAGAGCTCCCTGCTGTTCTGAGGAAGCCTGAATCTCAGGTTAGCAATGTGCACCTGCACATCAGGCACATGGCCGTCACAAGTGCGTCTGCCGCTCCTCCTATCACAGTGCCTGCACAAGGACACATACCTAACAGACCCCTCAGGTCAGAGCAGCGATCGCTCCAGTTCCCTTCACAACCACCACTCTGCACCGTGCACCCTAACACAAGAGCCTGGTGCTCTCTTTATCCACATGCTTATTCCATTGGTGAGGTGAGTCTGTTTCCAACTGGCTGATGTTCTCCCTAAGCTTCCCTGGGAGCTCCTTGGTGGGATTTGCAACAGGATGCACTGCCTCCACCCTCAACCTCCCAGGTGTTCATTCACCTCCTCATATTAACCCATTCTCAGCTTTTCGCATCTCATGGACATGCTCAACTTGATCTTCTCATTGGTTTATATGGCATCTGGTGGAATCAGTAGAGATAAATATATTGATGAAAACTTCTTGCTTCTTGACGGTGCCTATTAAGAGCTTGGACAGGAAAAATAAGGTAGGATTCGGTGAGGGAAGGGGTGCATTTTACCTTGACAGCAAAAGCAAAACAAGAAAGAGATAATGTCGATGACTAAGAAGAAAGCACTGAGTGGTGCATCTGTACTACACCTGCCTGGAACTGATACTCAAATTCAGTCTTCAAGGCTTTCTTTCTATATTCTCTAGGTATTGTGGCTTCCTCCCATGAAGGTATGGTGGATTCCTCCCATGGAGTCCAGGACGTGGTTAAATCTGAGTATAATTCAGAACTGAGTATAATTCAGCAAACTAAGGGAAAAACCATACTGTTCACACATGGTCCAACAGTTTTCTCCTTCACTAACAGAGGGAAGATAAGCGTGACATGAAAATCACAGAGAACTGCTGGCTAAATTGCTGTTGTTATCAGCAGAGACCTGGTCATAACTACTGTATTTGGAATGTAAAGTAAAATGATTTATATTTCTTCAAATAGAAATATTTCAAATATTCCAATCTTTATTCTACCTTTCCATCAGCAGCATGCACAGGAAAGATAAGAGAACTGATATCTTACACTTCAGATAACCAATGCTTCCAATTATTAGTACATTGAGGATTTTGTCATTACATTTCATTCTCAGAGGCAAAAAAAAAAAAAATGTCCCATTAACAGAGACAATGATTATGCACAGCTGGAAGAGATTCAATGAGCTCAATTCATTAATCAGGATACAACTTTTAGGCTAAAGAAAAACTGTATGTTGTCTACAAATGTCATAATCTGATCTTGTTGAGCCTTTAGTTAGAAATACAGAATCTTGGAAATACACAGTCACAGTTTTAAAGTCAAAGAAATTTTCCATTTAGTCTAGTCTCTTAATTTTACACATGAGTAAAATAGAGACCATCAAGGCAATTCAGCAAAAGTTACACATTGATAAGAATTATGGAATCAAGGTACAGGATTACTTAAGGAAAAAATATATAGATATTGTTGTAACAAAACTAAATGCTTTATTTCAGATGTGGTTTATAGCTAGAGGAGTGGTTGGTCCCCATTGTGGCGATGTTAAGAAGAGGCGGAATCCTTAGGTAGATTCTCATGGGAAGTGGTTAGGTCACGGCAGGTGCTGTGATGACATTTAGCCTAGCAATAAAGATGCTAGTTAGTCCCATGTGGAAGTGGAGACTTCAGTGCTTGACTTCAGCTCTCACTTCCAGCTTCGCACCAATGTAGACTCTACCCAGTACCAAATGATAGCTCAAGGAGTTAAGAGCCCTGAAACTCACAAGGGTGAACGAGACTGAGTTTATCAGCTGCTGGCTTGGGCTGCTCCTGACTTCAGCTTCAGCCTAGTTTAGCTTTTGCCTGCATTCAGGAGTGAGCTACCATATATATATTCCTATATATATATATGGTGTGCCCACATGAGCACACTTGTGTGTTTGTTAATAAGCAAAAATAAGGGGCAAGTATTTGCGCCAGCTTTAGAGATTAAGTTGTCCCAAAAGAGCAAGCCTACCCCCTGAATTTCCAGCTTGCTTCCTGTCTTGCCACACAATCTCTCTTTGCTGCCTCCATACCCATCCACCATGATGTAGTCCATCACGTAGGGATGCACCCAAGTAGATCCTGAACTCATGAGACCACTTCATCTCTGACTTTCAGCTTCCAAAACTGTGAGCTATATATACCTCTTTGCCAAGCAGTCAACCTCAGGTTCTTTGTTACAGCAACAGAAAAAGGACGAAAACATATGTTGACGTGTGTTGCTAAATGTCTGTATATACAAACACAACAATGAGAAGTTAAAAACTGTGAACTAAAATAGTCAGCCTCTTATAATTCACAGGAGAGTATCAGCACTATAAATTAAAAAGATGTTAAACACACCAGCAAGCCTTGGAAGGCTATTGATATAAGATAATACCACAATATCCTCAAAGATTAAGTTTCAAGCCTGGTGCTATAGCCTAGTGGCTAAATCCTTGCCTTGCATCTGCCAGAATCTTTATGGGTTCCAGTTCGTATCCTGGCTACCTCACTTCCCATCCAGCTCCCTGCTTTTGGCCTGGGAAAGCAGTGGAGGATGGGCCAAATCCTTGGAACCCTGCACCCATGTGAGAGACCTGGAAGAAGCTCCTGGTTCCTGGCTCCTGGCTTTGGATCAGATCAACTCTGGCCGTTGCAGCCACTTGGGGAGTGAACCAGCAGAGAGATCTTTTCCTCTGTATCGGACTCTCGCTGCATATTTGCCTTTCTAAAGTCACTTTTACCTACATAAAATTCCATTTTGCTGTCTATTTTTTAATTTTATTATTTAGGGGGGATGGAGGAAAAGAGAGAGGGAGGTGGAGCAGAGAAAAGGAGAATGCACTCCCATTAACTACCCAAACTCCTACAATGGTTGGAGCGGGGCTAGAACCAAAGATACCATCTGGGAACTCAGTCTTGGCCTCTCACATGGTTCTTACGGATTCACCCACTTAATTCTGCCTCCCAGAGTCTACATCAGCAGGGTGTTGGGTAAGGGGGCAGAGCTGGGTACCAAACTCAGGTGTTCTGATATAGGATATTGGCTTCTTATCCATCAAACCAGATGCCCGTTCTTTTTGTGGTTGTTTTGCCTCTCCCTTCTTGTTTTCTAGCACTGTCTCAGGCCATCAGAACAAATGAAAGCTTTCTCTTAAAAAAAAGAAACAGAAAAAGCATTCATTTGAAAGGCAAAGGACAGAGTGAGAGGCAAAGAGAAAGTTTCTATCTTCTAAGTCCAAACAGTTGATATAAATAGTCAGATCTGAGCCAGGCTCAAAGCAGGAACAAGAAAGTCCACCCAGGTCACTTTCACATGTAGCAAAGTCCAAGCACCTCAATCAACCCCCAGTGCCTTCACAGACCCATCCTCAGAGAGCTGGATTGGAGTCAGTCAGACAGGACCTGAACCGTGCTCTGATAAGGGGAGCCGGCCTTGCACGCAGTGGTTTCACTAGCTGTACCAGCACATCAATCCCTACAGGAAGGCTTTCTGAGGAGAAAAAAACACCCCTCCTTTTGAGAGATGCTGCTTGCCAGTTATTTCGTTAACTTTAAAGGAAGGAATACACATCCTGAATCCCTTTAGGAGGAAGTCCCCCAAGAGACACAGGGAATCTTGCAGTTTTTGTCTTTTCAAAATATTTTTTTACATCATTTTTATGACACAGTTTCATAGGCTCTGGGATTTCCTCCAGCCACTTCCCCCATATTGAATTCCTCCATATTGTTACAGTAGTACAGTTCATATCCAGTCATGATGTCTTCATTGCGGGCATGGACCATGCAGA
Source organism: Ochotona curzoniae (assembly GCF_017591425.1). Taxonomy (NCBI): domain Eukaryota; kingdom Metazoa; phylum Chordata; class Mammalia; order Lagomorpha; family Ochotonidae; genus Ochotona; species Ochotona curzoniae. Next base: position 29,070,314 of record NW_024465582.1, read on the forward strand.
AAGTCCAGCATCTTATTGTTCAGATACATTCAACAGTTTCATTAGGAGACCACCCTTGGTCTGAAACTAGAGCTGGCAGAATATCATCCCCACCAATGAGATGTCACTACACAACTTCAACAACAGGAAGAAACATGGAAATTAACAACATCAGGAAATTAATTAACATGGTATTGAGCGACCAATATGTTAGAAAATGCAAGTTCTTAGCCACATCCTGTAAATAATTCCTTGACATCTCAATTTTAGTATATACAGAATCAGCTGCTATAAACCTTTTTTTTTTCCTCCAAAGCTAACATGTTCTCAAGTTTAACCTAAATCAGAGTGGCACAGGAACAGTGGAAGCATCAACATTAACATCCATCATTTATATAACAGCTGAGTACAAACTTAACATCAAAGCTTCTATGCAGTTACATCTTAAATGTTTAGCATTAACAGTGATAAACTGATACAAATTTGGGGGGGAGATTCTTAAGCCACAATTTAAACTTTGCACTATATAGTGATTAAGCACAGGTTTACAGAACTTTGTATTTTAGTAATTGAAGAATAGAAAAGTTTTAAGCAGGTGAGCAGGGAAATCCCCAACAACCTAGTGAGTGAAAAAGAATTTAACTCTACATCCTACCTAGTAACATCCAGGAGAAGCAAACAGGGAGCCTGACCAGTAAGTACGAGCTGAGCAATTATAGGCTAGTTGGCCTTTTCCCTGGTTGTTCCAGACTTTCTATATCAGTGTCTCTCTCTGTCTATCTGAAAAGCCAAATGGGAAGCCTGATGAGTAACGTACAAGCTGAGTGATTATCGGCTAGCTGACCTTTACTAGCCTCTATCTGAACTAATTTTGGGGGCTCACAAGCAATCCTGATGGTGGGTGTAAGAGAGGGCTGGGAGCCAAGGCTGGAATTAGATAAGGACCGGTGAAAGCTCCTCTCCTGAGTTCAGAAAAAAATTTACAATCCTTTTATCTCTGAGTGCCACCCAGGGTTCCTGGCTGTAGTTCTGATGTCACCAGACCCTATGAGAGGGTTTTGGGCTGCTACCATCCCGTGTGGGAAATCCAATAGGAAATGAATGTCCTCGGAGTTCTTGACCTCCAAGGGCATTCACATTCCCTGTGATCTCCTAGGCAGTCAGGACACGGTGACCATACTGACAATCCTCAATGAAGTATCCATTGCTTCTGTGGTGAAAGCACTAGGGAGGGCTCCGGGGGTCTCCAGGACTAGGATACAGACCTCTTCTTATCCTCTTGTTCCAGCCTGAGATCCCCTCCTGCTCTGTACACACAACCTCCTTTTAAGAGGGTGTCAGGGTTGTTCTTGAATACAACGTTGCCCTTGGAGAAGATGGAACCCACAGTGGAACTGCCTCTAAGAACTGAAAAACTCAATTTGTTTAATATTCCTCTTGTTCCACTACAGGTCAGGAGTGCAGAGAAATTCTCCACTTTTTCTTAGAATGTTTGAGGAAGACTTTAAGCATAACTTATTATTTATAGATAACAAATTCTTAATGGCCTTAGACATTAGAAAAAACATAGAAATTTGTGGTGAAATCCAAAATATTTTATTATTTTTTGAAATATCTTTTCAGTGACATTACAGTGAAAGTCTTATGAGTTCCATTAAATAAGGAACTCAACAAAGTAAAATATTTTCACTTTTCATTTATAATGACCATACATATGGAGCATCTCTCATCTGTTCCTCAAATGCCTGCTCATGTTTAATATCTTCTTAGTGACTACTGTTTCTGAGCATCAGATATCTCTTGGAATCATTCCTATAATTTGGAAATAGCATGTTGATGGCCAATTAATGCTGCATAATGGCCTCTCCTGTAAACGGCATACATTGGGCATTTCATGATATTTTAAAGTGTAGGCAGTGGGCAGAGATGAAGACTTAGAAAGCTTGCAGCTACTTGTTATAAACAAGCTTATGGAATGGATTGCTTTGGTTGTGGCCCAGTGGTGTCACCATTTGTTCTCCCTTGCTTTAATGCATTTGGTTTTTAATGCTGAGTGAGCCAGAATCTTTTTAAAGCCAAAATCCCACTTATATGTGAACTGGTAATATGTTAAGTCTCTGGAGCTCCAGGGAGTCATTTCATGTCCATATCCACGATATACAACTGAGTGTAGTCAAATAGCTGTTGAGGGTTTAGTAAATATTGTTGACTGAATTAACTTAAGGATGTGGAAGGCCATAAACCTAGCCAAAATCTTTTTTTTTTTCAGACTTATTTTTATTTACTTGAAAGGCAGAGTTACACAAAAAGAAGGAGAAATAGAGACAAGAGAAATCCTCCATTCACTTATTCATTCCCAAATTACCTGTAATACCTGAACTTGGCCAGAATGAAACCAAGAACCTGGATTTTCTTCTGGGTCTTCCACAAGATTGCCATTATCAGCAGCTATTCATAGACCACTAGCAGGGAGCTGGATAGGAAGTGGAGCAGCCAAGTAGCTCACTGGTGCCCAAATGAGATGCAACATCATAGACAATGGTTTTATCTGCCATAATGCTGGTCCCAAACCTGGCCAAAGTCTTAATGTTGAAACATATTGCCAAAGCAGAAATCCACACTATCACAGTGAGGAGAATGAGGACAAGAAAGAACAAGCCCACAAGAGAACGGTAATCTAAATTCTCTTTCCCACACATCTTGCCATGAGTGAGTCTGTCCTTCCAACTTCAGGTGCCTAGCCTAGATGATAGCAGGAACTGAAGGGCAGGGTTCAGACAGTCCATATCTACACAGGTATCTATTGTACTTGACCCTGGTATCACGGCTTTATCTGGACAACTCAGGAAAACTTAGCCGCACAAGAAGGAATGTTTGCAATGATAAAAGCTTTCTATTGTTCATCCTTTAATTGATGGATCCATTCTACTTTCAAAACTCCTTAAGACATAAAGGCTCAGTACAAAGTGCACAACAGGAATAAATATTATGTAACATTGGATTTTGGTATCAGGTTTGGCTTGATTTTTTTGTTTTGTTTTGTTTTGGTTTTTTACCTTTACTTCATAGTGTGTTTCAAATACTGTTTTCTCATTTTATCCCTGAAACACTCACACCAGACCCTGATAATTTGGTAATACATCGAATCATTTTCAGTTTTTACTCCACTGGCTGTATCAAGTCATAGACAGACGCAAAGCCAGGATTATAAATTCAAGCGTCTCGGGGTCAACCCCATGTGAGCATCTGAAGCACTCAAAGAAAAAAAAAAAAACATTAACTCTCTGACAAATTTGATGGAAGTCACTTACAAAAAAGAAACTTCTTTGGAGAACGAGACAAAAGCAGAGAGCCAGCAACTCAATCCACATGTCCCACAGGGGTGGCAAGGATGCCATTACTTGAGTTGTCCTTGTTGCTTTGCACAGGCTGCAAGTAGAGTCGGAAGCCAGAGGCAGACATTGACCCATGATACTCGAATGCAGAATGCAGATGTCTTAACTGGTGATTTATAAATGCCGACCTCAGGGTCACCGTCTAAGTATTCAGATCACTTACATCTAGGTACTCATTTCAACAGTTTAAAAAAGCAGTGATAACTAATCCCTCTTTTTCAAAACACAGAGTTGGCTTTTGGCACAAGCCAACAAGAATTGGTAAGTGCATTCCTTCTTCTGCATTTGCTGTAAGTACTACAGCAAATACTATTTATAGAGAACTCCAGCAAGAGATCAATGGTGTGGGAATATCAGGTTAAGCCACCACTTGCAATACCAGCATGCCATATGAGTGACCATGCAAGTTCTGCTGATCCACTTTCAATCCATCTCTCTGCTGATGCCACAGAGGATGCCCCACGTGCTTGGGCTCCACCTCTCACTGCACAGGCCTGGATGGAGCTCCTGGCTCTGGCTCCTGGCTTTTGGCTGCCGACTGGCCCAGCCCTGGTCCCTGCAGCCATTCAAGGAATAAGCCATCACAGGAAATATTCCTCAGTATCTCTTTCTTTGAAATAAGTCTTCCTTTTAAAAAAAATGTACAACAAATTATGATTTTCCTCAAGACTTTCACACTGCTACAGAGACATGAATCAACCTTTAATATGCATTCTCAGTGTGAGGCCACTCATCTATATTTCCAGATATCTGTTTAAGTACTATATATGCAGTGGGCATAATCAGATTGAACTTGAGCTTGAAACTGCCTAAAATTAATACCAAGGGCATCACAATATCAAGAGTAAAGAGGAAGTTTCTCTAAGACAACAGTAAAATGACTGGCTTTGGCAGCTGCAACAGTCCCGACACTTGATTGTTTCCACAGCCAAGGCTGCTGAGCAGGCCTGTTCTCTGCGCCCTCCCCGGCCACGCACACATTCACTTCTACTCCCAGCTATTCTTAAACTCATGTTGACTATCACAGAAAATTCTTTCTAACTGCTCTAAAATAAACTGTGTCTCCGTAACAATGAGCATAATTGACAATTAGGGCACATTATTCACAGCTCAAAATATCCCTATCACACAAGAAGTGCACAATGCAATGAAGTACAAGCACATGAACATTGGAGAGAGGAGTTTCAGACTCCCTGAAAAGAAGAATCAAGTTTAAAATAGGTTGGGTTTGTGGCACAGTAGGTGATGCCACAGCCTATGATGCTGATGTCCCATGAAGTGCTGATGTGAGCCCCAGCTGCTCCACTTACAACCAGCTCCCTGCTAATGTGCTTGGGAAAGCCATGGAAGGTGGCTCAAGTGCTTGGGCCCTTGCCACTCATGTAGGAGACCCAGATGAAACTCCTGGCTTCAGCCAGGCATGGATCTGGCCACTGTAATCAGTTTGGATATGAACCAATGAGTGGAAATGTTCTCTTGTTTCCTTCCATCCCTCCTTCCCTCTCCCTTCCTTTCCCTCTCAGTCTTCCTATCTCTCCTTTCTGTAACACTATAGCTCTCTCTCCCTCTGTCTCTGTAATGCTGACTTTCAAATAGATAATTTTTTAAAACCATTTTAAAAATAAAAGATTAAAATGAGAGACTAGGAAGAACATAAGCACAGTTGTCCAAGGTGCTCTGGTAGGATACAGATGACAAGCACCACATTCCCATTGAATAGTCACAGTCCAACCAACAGTCGTAGCCACTCAATAACCATTCAGTGACACAACAATCACCAAAGGAATGACATCTCTACTCCAGTTAGTTGTTAATGAAGACATTGGCAAGAGCATTGTTCTAATTTGGTTTTGTGCTTCCCAACAATATTTCCTCTGATATCCCTTGGTTCCTAATAAGGGCACATAAGTGGAGAAAAAAATCCAGTTTCTCCATATTTGAAATCATCAAGATTCTAAACCATGACAACTTTGTCAATCTTGTACTTTAAGCTGTGATGGATACGAAACAGATCTATTACTTTTTACTTTAACCGTAAAACCCCAAACGACTCTACCTTAAAGGGTAATTGTAAGAAATCATAAATGCAGAGAGCTCTGAAGCACAGTAATAAAATCTGTCATCATTTCCAATGTTCTTTTTACTTTGCCCTTTCCATACAAGCACTGGTAGAGTGAAACACAAATGAAATGACATAGATTACTCACCATGGGTCATTAGCAAGTGATTGCTTAAAAAAAAAGTCAGCAATTTAAAAGGCACAACTGGAAAAGTTTATTTTTGTAAGATAAATTTAGTTTGCAAGCTCTGAACAACGTTCAGTAAGTCTTCTGGGAAAAGAAGCATTCTAGGGAGCCTGCTAGGCATATTTCACAGGTCAGACTCTTAGCTTCTGCATCTAAAATGGACAGTCTATTTAGGTGGGCTTTAAATCAGTATGCAAAGAATTTCTCCTGATAGTCTGTGCCCTCCAAGCAGCCCTGGCTTGCTTCCAGTGTTTAAAAACACTAAACAATAACTTTATCATAAAAGAACAGGGAACATCAATTAAAGACATCTGGTGAGTGACACATGCATCCCAATGTAGATCATCTGAAAGAATCCTAAGTCAAACAAAGGGCAATTTCATCAAGATAATAACAAATCCAATTGAGCAGAAGCTGTCTTGAATCTTTCCAAACCGGAGGGAAGGTGATGATTCAAGATGCTGGGAAATTGAGAATTTAATATAAAATACTACAAGGTACTTCAGAATTCAATACATAATTGGCTAATACACAATAAAATTTATTTAGCTCATTCAACAGATGAGATTCATCAAAACAAAAAGTTCAGAGAAACGCAACAGGGATATAGCAAGGAAAGCTGTGCTGATATATATATATTTTTTTAGTAACCCCTGAATTTTGAATATACTATCACTACAGCAACTTGTAAAAACTATCTCTTTATCTGTGTCTTATCTCTCTTTATGGAGCAAAGAGAGCAAGACAGAAGCCAGCAGTGGAGGGAATGAATGTAGCTCGGAAAGACTGAAAGCTAAGCTCAACTGGCAAATCCACTGACAGGACAAGGAACTTGAGAAACACGTCTGTCATAGGACCCAATGTTAAAAAACAAATGACTTAAAAGACACAAAATAAGAATAGCAAAGGAAGGAAAAAGGTAGAGCAAAATCAAAATTCGCCCTTGTGAGCTATTATTACAACATTAGGTCTACTAAAAGATTGTATAATATCACAGATTATCACAACAGTTCCCCTAACATATAATCTGGAAAATAGGAAAAGGTAAATATGGTAATAAAATTGTTTTTAATATTAAGCACAAAAAAAGAATATACTGATTCCTGATTATCAGTCATCACTTGTTAGAGAGATTTCATAAAATTACCCTTGAAGAATATCAAATACCCTTGAGGCAATACTGTGGCACAACAAATTGAGTTACCACTTGAGACACCCACATACCTATTATAGAATCCACTTTCCCTTTGACCCAGCTTCCTGGCAGGTTCCTGTCATACACATGGGACACCCACATGGAGTTCTTGGCTCCTGATTGTGTTCATTCTCTCCCTCTCTTCCTCCCTCTCTCTCCCTGCTTCCTCCCTTCCTTCCTCCCTCCCCTGCTCTCTCTCTCTCTCTCTCTCTCTCTCTGTCCCTCTGCATTTCAAATAAATACATAAATAAATAAATAAATCTGCTTAAAAGCTAACATGAAACTGTTATGGTCTGAATGCTGGTAGCTTCCTAAAATTCACATGTTGAAGATACAGGTTATAATGTGATGGCGTCTGGAGGTGGAACTTTGGCAGATAATTAAGGTTAAATGAGACTGCCAAGGCAAAGCCTTCTCATAAGGAGACACACAGGAGTGTGCACTCCTCTCCCTCTTTCTCCCTCCCCCTCTCCCTCTGCTCTCTGTGAAGGTGCAAAACCAAAAAGAGCCCTTACCAGGAACTAAATTCTCTGCCAAATTAAACTTAGATATCCCAGGCTCCATAACTTTGGGAAGATCAATTTTTGTTTAAGCCACAGTCTATGATGTTTTGTTATGACAGTGAGAACTGATAACCTATTCTCTCTGCCCCAAAGCCTTTCTTTATATTTATTTGAGACTTGATCACTTAGTTAATGAAGGTATACAACATGCTCTAGAATCACAGAATTGGCTGTAGTGTTAGGAAGCATCTCTGATGCAGTTTAACTACGGGTCTCAGGTCTGACTTTTGCAGGACATGGAACTTGACTACATGATATTGCAAGTTCTACTTGAACCCCTCTAGTGACTGGAGCTCATTAAACAAGTGATCCTTTCAAGATACTCTTCTCTCTGCTCTTGGGTACGGTATTCATAATGACACAAAAATGTCCCACAGAGAGACAGGTAAGAGAGAAAAGAGACTGCTTTAACATTTAGAAAATCCTCTTTGGATTTCCAAATGTCACAATGCCAACAGAACACATTCTCAAATTCTAAACAGAATTAATCCAGTAAAACTTCCTCATCAAAACCAGAAAACACCAATTTCTAAGTGCATAATTTAGGAATCTCTTAGTGCAGGAACAAGGTGGAGGGTGACATCCTTTGACCAATACAACAAAACCTTTCAAGCCCTCAAGTGACAAACTCTAACCAGGGTAAATGTCGGGCTCTTTTTCTCTAGTAGAGTAATATTTTACTTAGAGTCATTTAATGAAGTGGTAGCACTTTATGCCAGTTGGTTTCTCAAGAGCTCAGAAGGCAATGAAAAGAGAGCTCTACTGTTTACATTTGGACAACCGTAGGTAACTCAGTTCTCTCATTCTGGGAAGTATGAGTCTCAGCAGTAAGACATACATGTTTGCATTAAACAAATACAAATAGGAAATCTCCTAAGGTTGTTAAGTACCAGTAGCTCCTTAAAGTCGTGGTTCAGTTAATCATTTGCTTTTTGAATGTTTTTCTCCAAGAATGGGGGAAAATTGGTTTTTTGATACATTCTTAATTATCCAAAAGCATCCTCCCTTTTGATTTCACACATTTTTAGTCACATCACATGTTCCTTAAATTCAATAAGAGAAGGAAGTATTATGTAAAAGGTTTGCTTTCATACTTAATTTGTAATAAGAAAGCTTAGCAACAGAAAGATGTGTTTGCATTGTGGTAATTTGTATGCAGGTCATCTCTTATTACAATGAACAACTCATAGGAAGATGAAAGCAGCTTCAGGCTCAAAGCCATGGCCTTTTATTTAACACAAAATCCATACCACCAACAGCAACCAGTGAAACAAATGAATCTACATTTCCTCAGAGTCTGTTGAATGTATTTACTTGGTTATTAAACATAGTATTCACTCAAAGACCTGGAATACTTCCAGGTACCTTTATTTTTCAGAGACCCTGTTAGGCATACTGTAGTTTTCCCTCCACATTCTTATCCTATAATCTTAAAAGCTGAATTATGATTCTACAGGAAGCATGAGAATTGGCCTTCGGATATCACAATAGAATTATTAGTTCCAGCAGAAATCATTCCCATACTAAAGAAATGTGTTTGTATTTGTGGTTTTCTAATGCCTTCAGATGAATGCTCCTACGTCACAACCACATCTGTTTGGAGGTCTTTTTCCTCTTGGGTATAAATGAACAAAGGACAGTGTTCTTAGAGCTCGCCTGATGGAAATTAACAGTCTGCTTTCATCTTTGCTTGGTGTAATTTTCTCTGAGTCGTTCTATTTGTTTACTTCTTCCATAAGACAACAGAAATCTAGGCTCTAATAAATTGGGACCTTAACTATATGAAGTAACTGGAAAGAAAGCTTAACATCCATCAGGTTCTGAAGATGTCCACTTAAAAGGAGAGTAAGAAAGAGGAGAGATTAACAGACATAAGCCAAGGAAGAAAACTCACAAAAAGGATAACCTTTCACAGGATGGGTGGGTTTTTGTTGTGATTGTTGTTTAGTTTCTATTTGTTTAATTTTTTCCACGAGGTGAGCTTTTATAATGGTCAGCTGAATAACTACGTGATAGAAGCTCAATTGATGCCTCTGCACCTGCCCAGAAAGCTTGAAATTCAAGACACATATTTCATTTTCCACTGTTTTTTTTTTGAAGCAGATGCTTTCTACATGCCTTCAAAAACCATGATGCCCAGGATCCTGCTAATAGGCTTATACATGAAAGAACGGCAAGGCACATAAAACGACAGAGAACTTCCAGCAAATGTCAGCCTGGCCACATGGACACACAAGTCTTCATTTACAAATCGGCTACATGCAGCCAAAGAGCTGAAACTTCACCAAAGTTTCCTACAAGCTTCATCAAGACAGCCCAGAATGAAAAGCCAAAGAAAACAGTCCAAGTTTACACGCGCACACATTCAAAACAGAAATGAAAACAAAGATACTTACACTTTTGCTCCGAGAGAGTGAATCAGGAGTATCGCTTTCCATGGTGGTGTTTGAAGTGCTTCAAACGGGTACTAGTTGTTTCCAACTCCAAATGCTCTTACTGCAACAATTATCTACTCAGAAGCCAACTGGAATGCTGAAAAGAAAGGCAAGGAAATGTTTAATCAAGTATATGATTAACACGTGCGCCTCAAGACTCTGTCTTAGATTAGGACAGTCATTCTTAAATAATTCCTGGTGTTTGTGTTTAAGGCAACAAAAGTACACATGAGAAACATTTCCACAGAAGCTTTTGTTAAATATAAGTTAGAGCTCTCGAGCACCACCCGTTTTTCATTAAATAGTCAAGTCTGCACATTTAGCAACAGAGAAAGAGCATGATAGCAACAGCCTATAGTTACAGGTATTGAAATGAAGATGCAATTGAATCGGATAGGTATCGATTCAAGCTAGGACAGCCAGCGAACTCTCACACTTCTGGGAAGGCATCACAGAGGCAGTCGTGTCTACAGCCACAGCACTCTCCCTACATGTGAAGCAAAGATGGTCCCCCTCTCGCCTCCAGGGATCACGGTGCCTTGGTGACACCTCAGGGATAAGGTTAGTGAGTTTTCTACACCTTTAATTCAGAGACGTGACCGAGGAGTGCTTGAGAGAAGTGGAGGGCAGCGAGTTTACCTAGTTAGGCAATACTTGTTATTTCAAAGAGATTATGCCAGAGTCATTGCCACTTGAATAACATGGACAGTCTCCTTACCTAACTTTCACCTTCTACCAGATACCAGGAAGGAGATTCTCTGTTTTGAGAAAAGAGCAGATCAGATGGCCATCTGTGCTGTGTTTGGTTCTGGTGCCCTGCTACATCTAGACATGACTTGCATATTCACAGGATATATCTATATGCAGCCTGAAGTGCCTTTGGGGGAAAGCACACTAAGGGAAAGAGGATGAGGCTAAGAGGCACGACCCAAACAAAAACTGTGACATTGTAGGCATGGCCTGATGCTAGCAACAACATGTTGTGCCATCATTTGGATAGAACAGTTCTCTCAACACTTGAGCTTGCAGTTTAAGTAAAGGAGTGGCAGTGATTCAGGTCTCTAGCAGCTGGCTGTGCCACAAAATTGGAAAAATATTATAGAGTTTGGTGCAATGACTCAGTGGCTAATCCTCCATCTCCAAGCACCACATCACATAGGGTTGCCAGTTCGTGTCCTGGCTGCTCCACTTTCCATCCAGATCCCTACCTGTTGCCTGGGAAAGCAACTGAGTATGGCCCAAAGCCTTAGAACCCTGCATCCAAGTGAGAGACTTGGAAGAAGCTCCTGCTTCTGGCTTGGGATCAGCTCAGCTACAGCCATTGCAGCTACTGGGGGAGTGAACCAGTGGATGGAAGATCTTTTTCTCTGCCTCTCCTCTCATTAAATTTGTCTTTCCAATAAAAGTAAATAAATCTTTTTTTAAAAATCAAAGCCAAAAAGTAATGTAAATTACACCTGCAAAAATTATGAACGGCAAGACAATCCTATATATTTTTTAAAATACAAGCACAACAAAAATGGGCAAGCCTGCAAGAAACGTGCATCCAAGTAGGTCCCAGGAGAAAGCCCAGGGGTCCCACAACTTCCCCAAAGCACTCCATCAGCCTTCAGTGCACTGTCTAAATGATACCAATACTTGGTTTTCAACGCATAAGATTCCTTCTCTCAAGACACTAAAAATGAAAGGAAGACACTTTTAGGGAGGCATGAGGTCCCACACCAGCAAAGCAGAGCTAGCAGCAGAGAAATGGAGTTTATGATTGCTCAGAATAAACCTAGATGTCACTGGGGGGTGCAATGGGTGCCAAGGGACAAAGCCTTCTTTGGAGCTTGATGAAAATGCTTGCCTGTAAAGTCAGAGAAAAATGTACAATCAGATGGGAGTTGCCAGGATAAACACTGCTGTGCCTTTCAGGGTGTGTGGATGTTTTTGTAAGGGAGTAGGCTTGGAGAAAGGAGTCAATTCAGAAACGGAAAACTTCTCAGCTAAGGTCCATCCAGGGTTACTAGATTTTAAAGATTAGCATGCTCAGCATTTGATGGGCTCTGAGAAAATGTGGGATTTTGTTATTCACCTCAGTTAGGAAGCAGAAAGAAACAACAGAAATTATGAAATAAATACACCATACCTTTGGAGAAAGGAAACCTAACCTGCTTCTGTGGGAAGCTTAAACAGCATCAGTTTGTTCAGAATATTTAATTATCCATTCAGTACTTAATGCATATCCTTAGGGACAACCATGAAAGAGTTATTCCTCGCAGGCCAGGGAGTCAATGGTTTTAAATTAATAAATCATGGAAAGCCTGGATTTGAACTGATAAGGTTTGCTGAATTAATCAGCTTTTTACAAATTTGCCTTGAATGCCTTTAATGATATCTTTAAGAGAAGCTCTCCTCTAGGAATTTAGAACTTACTGAAATTTGAATAGGCAAAAAAAAGATTTAATTGAAAACTATCTGCTGATGGGATGGCCTTTCTCAGCTTTAATATCCAGGTGGCACCCCAGCCTCGCTAAAAGACTATCAAAGAGTTGCAGAGAATTTGATACAAAAGACAAAAGCGACCCAGGTTCCTGTCTCACACAAAACAAGAATTTTCTCATTCCAACAGCGATGTGACCCGAACCACCTGTTAGCCAATCTGCTACTCAGAACCGCACAGGTCTGGGTTAGAATTTCAGGTCTTTGGTGACATCTGGTGCAGCTTTAAGTAAGTTACTTAACCTCTCTGATTATTCCTCAACAGTGATAAGCAGAGACAAAGGAGTTAATATGTATGAAGCCATTTACATGAAAATACTCAGCATGTAGGAGACCTTTGGCTCTCAAGGCCATCCATCATTTCTAGCATCTTCTTCACGTTCCATGGCAAAACAACAACCACCCACCAAAACCCATTTTTCGATTTCTCCTAAATTTCCTTCACTAAGAACACACTTAGGCAAATGTATGTTTGACTAAATAGAAGCCAATAATGTATCTGTTAGGGCCTTTGGAGTAACAGCACACTCACATTGGGATTGCTACAGAGAGTTTAGTAGAAAGACTAGATGTGGGTAGGCTAGAGTCCATGAGACATGGAGAAGAACCTTGCACCTTACAAGAGCAGAGTTTTGCCCTTACTGAATCCAAAGCAGCTCCTAGAAATGTGTTTGATAATAAATAGAAGGAAAGGACCCATCAGAGTGGGATGTCTTAGACACAGCCAGTCTCAGGTGATTTCGAGCAAAGAAATGAAACCAAGTTCACCAGGGGTCCAAGGCCATTCCTCTCCCACCCCATCCCCACTCCTGGGCGTCTGTCTCCCAAATCAGCCTTCCAGCACAGAAGGCCTGCTTTGGAGGGTGAGACAGGGAGGAGGCAAGCGCTGGAGAGAACTCGAACAGCCTAGGATGATTACCTTGTTCTGGTACCTCATTCATTTTAAGGAAAACATCTGTCATTTACCTTGAACCTTCCCATTAGTCTAGTAAGGCAGATACTATGAGCCGCACTGCCCATGTTGCACAAATGAGGAAATCTGCTCCAGGAACTGAAGAAAATGAGAGAACCAGGATTAAAATCTAATCTGCCTGCTTCCTCTGCCATGCTGTTGGATGCCATTGCAGGAACCAATGCATGTTAATTACGAACAAGGGGAGGAAACTGCCAATATCAAAGCTATGTTGGAACCAGACACAGCTCAAAAACAAGGCATGTTTCCAGAAAGGCTGTTATCTCAGTTCCTCCCTTGGCAAAGATAAGGCCCAAGACACATTGCCCTTCCAGGTGTTCTAACTAAAAGAGAAAAGCAGGGAAGCAAATGCTCACACCTGTGATTTCATTACGCTAGGGAAATCTACTGCAAACTTAAATACGAGAAGAGGGACACAGCTTCTCACTCTGGAAATACAAATGAAAAGAGAAGGTAGTGAGATGAATAGTGTTGGAACACTAGCAATCTGAACACCTGTGTACATCTTCCTGCCTTGATGCACACCCAGTGGGGGTCATACCAATTTCTTCCTAGGGATTAAAAGATCAAATTTTAGATAAAGCCCTGATTTGGTCATTCTACCTCTCTTACTGTGTCACATGCACAAACTGTACAGCATTGGGAAAATTCATTCTCTTTTTCCCCTTTACCACATGCTGGCTTGTGTAAAGTGGAGATAAGGATGGCTGTGCCACCTACTTAGCTGGCTTGTTAAAGAGATTCATCAGATAATAACTCAGAAAGTTTTCTGAAAATTACGAAGTTCCCTACAAATGCATATCTATTTGCTTCAACATTAAATGTGCCTAATGACATCCATGTAAGAGTGAAAAAGGGTTTCAATTATCTTGAAATAGTAGAAAAGCTATTGGACATGTTTTATATACTAAAGAATTGTCTGTTCTTTCCCTCCTTTGGAACTAATATACTTGTTTTTCCCTTTTGCACAGTAATTGTTTAGTCGATTACTGCTGAATGTGAAAGTTGCTCTGATGCATTAATTTTTTATGAATACTTACATATATTTTAATTGTGAAGGCAGATTTTACACAGAGGACAGACATAGACCTTTCACCTGCTGGTTTACTACCCAAATGACCACAGTGGTCAGAGCTGAGTTGATCTGAAACCAGAAGCCAGGAGACTCTTCTAGGTCTTTCATGTGGGTGCAGGATCCCAAGCTTCTGGGCCTTCCTCTACTGCTTTCCTAGGCCATAAGCAGGGAGCTGGATGAGAAGTGGAACAGCAGGGACACTAACCAGAGCCAATATGGGATGCAATGCTTGGAGGTGGAGGATTTGCCATTTGAGCCAATATGCCAGTCCAGATGCATTAATTTAAAAAATGTAGTAGGCACCCATATGTCTCATGCAAAGATCACACAAGATTTGGTAGGAAAAAAAGAACTGTTGAATGCATTGGCCAACAATTAATCAATGGGCAACAGACTAGGTCTGTCTACAATCTAGAATCTACTCCATCTTACCAAAAGCTAGATATTCTAGTGCTGTACAAAAAAGACGTCAAGGTAAAGCCAAACTGCTCTCGTTTTTTTAAATCAATATTTTAATCTAAATGAAAAATAACTATACCATATAAAAAGAAACTTGATCCATATATAAAATAAATGATAAAACAGGTTAAAATTATTAACGTTTATTCACAAAGTATGTTTAGGCAAGAAATTAGGTCTCCTTGCAATGCAAGAACTAAATACTCAGTTAAAAACATACAAGAGAAAAACAGACTTTTCATTGTAAAGCTCGAATTATTGCCTAAGGCTCTTAAATGACCAATAATTTGCTCCAGTTTGCCTGCTAAATCTGTGGCTAAGACAAAAGAAGAAACTTATCTGCTATTTACTCATGCCTTCTAAATTCATGAACTAGGAAAGGGGTCCTTGGTCCAGATGTGAAGAGGGTAACAGAGGCTTCCTGCCACTTAATATTCTATTTGCTCAGGGTGCCCCTCAACTGTCCTGCCAAAAGCCACAGAATTTGTGCTCTAGAAAGTTCTCAGGCCACAAATGCGAACAGGGAATAGGATAGCTGTGGCACAACAGCCTAGTGGTTAAGTCCTTGCCTTGCAGCCTCCGAGATCCCATATGGGCACCAGTTCATATCCTGGCTGCTCTACTTCCCATCCAGTTCCCTGCTTGTGGCCCGGGAAAGCAGTACACAATCAGTCCGGCTCTGGCTGTTGTGGCCACTTGAGGAATGAACCAGCAGACAGAAGATCTTTCTGTCTCTCCTCCTCTCTGTATATCTGCCTTTGCAATAAAAAAAAAAAATCTCTAAAACAAAATAAAAAACAAATGAGAATACAGAATAAAAATAGGAAATCTGCCTACAAATCAAAGTTGCCTGATCCAACACAGGAAGGCTACATTTGCTATACCCAGTGTTGTATTCTGCTGACAATATTACTTTGTGTGTTGATTTTTTTAAAACCTAACTCCAAAAGTCAACCCAGATGCAGATCATGGTGTATCTGCAGGATTTCCTTGGTTCTTGGCTGAAATCAGTGTAGAGCAAAAGGCTGGCCCTGTTCACCATACACTTTGCACTCCAGGGAATCTGGTCTGTAGAGGCCTTGCACGGGTTGGAGTGCAGAATCTGGACTCCAGAAAGAAGGCAATCGGTGAGTCCCATGCTTATTCTGACCTTATTCATACTGCATTCACAAGACCACCCTGCCATCCTGGTTTGGGCAGTCCTAAGCCTCACCAATGCCTGTGCTATGTTCCTGATTTTACAAAGTTCTCTTCACTTTTCTAAAATCTTTAGTCTTCAAAGTTCACCATAAAACCTTCCTTCTAGTAATAAAGTCCTTTACTGCTCAAAATCGCATCAGTGTCTCTATCTTCTCTGAATTTCAACAACAAAGGACTTGTTGTATCATAACACTATTTTCTTCCATTACTTCCCAGTAATTGTATTTACAGGTTTAATGTTTTCTTTTCCTCAAGCAGTAGTTGAACATGATATTGTTTCATACTGAGAGTATATCAGCATAAAAATGGTTTCCTTAAATTTGACAATAATTGATTACCATTCCTTTGCTTTTTCTATGCTGTTTAATACAATATTGACGATTTTAGCAATCACTTTACAAAATATGTTAAAAATTGGAATTACAACCCCATAAAAAATATGAGTGTTCTCAACTCATAAATAGGAACTTAAGCAAACTAAAGTATAGGTGACATGATGCAGTAGTTTAAGCCTTTGCCTGTGGCACTGGCATCTCATATGGGTGCCAGTTCAAGTTCCAACTATTCTACTTGCCATCCAGCTCTATGTGACCTGGGAAAGCCGTGAAAGATGGTCCAAGTCCTTGGTCCCCCTGCAAGGACATGGGAAACCTGGAGGAAGCTCAAAATTCCTGGCTTTGGACCAACCCAGCTCCTACTGTTGCAGCCATTTAGGAAGTGAACTGCCATCTGCTTGCTCACTCACTCTCACTTTTTCTCTCTCTCTGCCTCTATTTATTTCTGTAACTTTGCCTTTAAAATAAAAACAAATAAATCTTTTTAAAAAAATAAAGTACATAAAATGTCAAAAATATTCGTTATCACAGCAGTTATGGAAATTCAAGTATCAGGGTTTCTGGATTTGTTTTGTTTTGTTTTGTTTTTAAGTAAAATACTGGATAAGGAAGTATACATGTGTCCTTCAGTACTCACAGGCATCCCGGCACCAGGAGCCCCACAGGTACCAAAATCCACAGATGCTCAAGTTCCTTAAATCATATTGGCTAGTATTTACATAGAACCTTCTCACACCTCCGTATACTTTCAATCACATCTGAATTACTCATAATCTCAAATGTAACACAAATGATATGTAGATAATTGCCACTGTTTACAAAATGATGATGAGAAAGATATTCTGCGCATGCTCAGACCAGATGCAATTTTGAAAATATATATTTTCCATCCACAATTGCTTGCATCCACAGAACGAACCCAGAGGGCATTTTGTAAATGACTCAATCTGCATTTGTATCACTGCTGATCTTTGTTCAAAATGACTGAAGTTGGAGTAGGGAGTGTGGTGTTGCAGGGTGAGTTACCATTCTAGATGCCTGAAGCCCATCTTGCAATGCTTCCATTTCTGACTGAATACACTGCTAATGTATCTTGGAAGACAGCAGGTCATCACCCCCTGTCGCCCATGTAGAAGACCTAGATGGAATTCCTGGCTGCCATATTCACCCAGGCCCATCTCCCTCTCCCTCTCTAGGTGTTTCAATAAGATTTTTTAAAAATTACATAAAATTTATATAAATCTTTGGAAAGGAAAGCTATAGTGGCTTTACATACGTTTTTATAATCATGCAGCAGTTTGAAATGCAAAGTATTTTTCACGCAAAGTCATTCTCGGCAGTGTTATTTATATTAATGAAAGTTTGGAAGCAATTTAGATATTCAATAATAAGAGCGGCTAAACAAAAATGATTAACTTCATGGTGTACTGAGCAGCTCAAAATGTTTTTACATGGTATTTCAATTAGATGAAAAACACTTGTTACAATATTAAATGAAAAAGGGACTAAAGTTATATAGGTAATATAATAATTTTTTTTCACTGAGTGGGAGCATAGCAAAATGTAAGTATGTATTAAAAACTGTATTATAGAGTGATTCAGCCCTTCGCATATCTTGGATTTCTTAATTTTTTTAACATCTAGGAAAAATGTTTAAAATTCTTGTGTAACTATAAAAGAAATCACTAACCATTTCTTCCTCCTTCAGAGTATAAACCGAAGCATTAGCTCTTGACTGTGCAATGGTTCTAATGCTAAAGGGGAGCCTGAAGGGCTGCCTGATTGTTTGCTCATTTCTTTGTCATTTGAGTGGCCATGTTTGATACTTGACAGACAGTGCTGGATTTCTTTTAGGAAATGCTAAGCTCTGAGGAAAGTTTAATTGGAAAGAAATGATCAAAATTAAAATTTTGAGTCTGTCGTTTCCATCCTTCAGTTGGGTGACAACTGAGGTCTCTTTATCTTTCAAACCTAAGAATGATAACTGTAAAAAGAAAACTTCGGGCTCGACAAAGCCTAAAACTTGTGAGTTACCGAGTCCCTCCCTCCTGGCTAGATTCCAGGAGAAAATACATAAATTGTAGAGATGATTGAAAGCGAAGAACTCAACAGCTAGCAAGCAAAAGAGTCCAATTTTGTAAAACTAAACAAGAGCTCAAGCTCCCAAGCATTTCCATATTACTATGAGCAGGGAAAAACAAAACAAAACACACAAACAAACAAACAACAAAAAACAGCAATGGGGAGCAAAAGTCTACCATTCTTCAGAAAACAACAAATTAACAGCGGGACTCTTGTAGAGTTCAACAAGCTTTGAGCCCTTGTCAAAACTCTTTCTAAACTGTTCCGGTTTCTGAATGTCTCTGGAACATTCCCTGGAAAACAGTACCTTAACCCAGCTCGCCATCCCTTCCCTCTCGGCTTCCCATTTCTGCTGTATGGAGTTACCTCTGTGGTCTGCTGTCTGTCCCGCCCTCTGACTGGCTGTGTCCTCACAACCTCTCAGTACTCTCCTGGGTACCTCTCCCTTCGGAAAATCACCTTTTTCACCCTAGCATATCTAGCCCCCTTAAGAATTGTTTTCTTCCTCTTCACAACCAAATTCTTTCACAGGATTGTCTATTGCTTCTTACCTTTTTCCATGTCCTCACTTCTACCCTGCATCCTTCAGCCCAAGGTAACCTAGTGTAACTTCTACAATTCAACTTGTTTTCTGGTCGGCTGTAGGCGTCCATATTCCAATGGTATGCTGATCGTCCCCACCTGACTCCTCCTGAGCTTCTCATTGAAAAATCCCAGATGTTATCATGTGAAAGAACCACAGATGCTTCGAATACACCACATCTATCTAGGAACACAGAGTGCTTTGTTTCTTGGGTTTTTTTTTTTTTCTTTTTTCTATCTCTCAAACACTATTCCTGCTCTCTCTCAGTGAGTGGTACTGCCATCTCACCATCCGCTCAGCCAACACCCTGAATTCCCTCCCAACACACATACTCACATATCATCCACATAGGGATCATCATCAAGTCCTGCTAAGTACCTTACAAATGTGTCTCTCTCACCTCTTAGCAAGGCTACCCGTGTTACCCTTTTTGAAACTTGCATCCACACTGTTTCATGTCTAATACCTATTTTTGTCACCAATACCACTTACTTCAAGTTTATCCTTCATCTTCCAGCAACTGCCTATTGCCCACATCATACAATCCACATCCTCAGGAAGGGCTACCATGTCTGTTGCATACACTGCCATTCTCTGTCCCTTCCTAAGGCACATTTCACTCAACTGTCGAGGGAAACTACTTAGAGACCCCTGCACACTCCCCAGCTCTCCACCTCCATGTCCCTGTTTGCATCTTTTCCTTTCATCCTTTTTTCTTACCCTTTAATATGTGACCATGCTAGCTTGAGCTTTCAGCTCAGGTGTCATCCTTCCCAGAAGAGCTCCTTGATTCTTTCACCTTCCCAGGCCCACGCTTATGGCCAGTCTGAGCCAAGGTTCCTTACCCCCTTCAATCCTGCCCTCTAGACACCTTCAGTAGATGTTTTCCAAATTACATTTAAATCATCCATGTGTTTACCTGTGTGTCATGGATATGCCCACTCAGAACTCTGGATTTAGGGTGAGCACAGTTCATGCTTATATATGCAATCCCAACACAGAGCATGCTCCACACTATTTACTTAGCTCTGATGAATTCAACTGTTTCCTTGACTAGAATATGGGAGTAGGAAAGAACATTTTGTCTCTAGACCGAAAAGAATCAAATCTTTTTCTTTGTAGTTTATACCCATACAAAACCATCATTCTATTCCCTTGCCTTCCCTCAAAACAGTAACAAAAATCCTTCTTACTAATTCGTTCAGCAGACTTTTACTAGGCACTTGTGGTGTGCAATGAACTGTACTAGGATCTGTGGATACAAAGACAAATATATATGTAACAAAGGAGCTCACAGCCTGGTAGGGAAGAAAGACAAACAGTACAAGGCACTAAGTGGTCAGATTCTGGATAGCTGATGTGAGACCCCCAGTGCGGCAACAAGAAAGTCACAGGCCCAGTGGCTCCAAAGCCTGCTCTAAGTTCTTCCGACCACTTCACTTTAAGTTACTCAAAGGCCATTTCATCTACTGATGTTTTCCCCCCAAGAAAGGAAGGAACACAAAAAGTAGAGACTGTCAGTTCCTTTCATCTCTTTTGTGCGATGGGTCAGACCTCTGTACCTACACAAGAGGTGGCTGTAGAATGCCACACCCAGCTACTGTGCCATAAAGGCCCACTGTAGGAACAAGATCACACTTGAAATGAAAGAACCCATTTAACTTTGGACTTTAGGCAATATTTATTATAAAATAATTGACATTTTAGAAAATAAAAGTATGCTTCTTGGTTCCCAAGGTAGCCCAATTCCTAACTTTCCAGGGTGTGGAAATGCCAAAGTCCCCACTCCTTCAATGCTCACCTCAAACAGTATTTCAAAATGGTTCAGCTGAGTCATTTAGCAGAAAATCAATTATCTTTCTTTCCAGGGCTGCTTGCTTCATGGACTTTCCCCTTACCTGAATGAACAGAAGCTCTCTCAAACATACAGCTCTACCCTGTATCAAAAGCAGGGGATCACCCAGTTCATCTTTCACAAACACAGTTTGTTGTTTGATAAGACTTTGTTTTTAGCTCCCTTGTGCAGAAAAGAAATTTACAACAAAGACTTCCTTTTAACAACTTTCCAGCCATACTCCCTCCCACAACCTCATTATGGTGCCCCTCCAGGCCTGGGCAGTGGGAGGTGATGAGAGCAGTTTTGTCCTATGAATCATAGGACAGCATGGTGCAGTCTACTGGCCTGAGGCCCAATAGCAATGGAGCCTCTGGGATGTGTCACCATCATCTAAATTATAAAAGAACCATTGAGAACCTCAGAATGGAACTCCCTGAGTCACCAAGAGGGAAAACAAAATGGCATCAAGATGATCTCCACATAAAATCTCTGGTTCAAACTACTCAATACCTGCACTGAGAAGCAGTTAATGGAGATATTAAGGCTGTCTTGTTTTCCCATTTTTCTGCCTTGCAACAAAGTCTGTCCATTTGAACACTTCTCAACTGGAGAAATGTTAGTGTGGCATTGTGTTGAAAGCTGAAGAAGGTACACACAGACTGCAGACTGCAAGTCATGCATTATAAATCATAATTAATCCTTTCCATCATGAGGTCAAGTTGTTTCTAAAACATAAACCATAGCGTCTCTTACCACGAAGCAAGACAAAATATTATACGGCAGATGGAACGAGCAAGGCTTGATTGAGGAAAAACACAGTCTGAGTAAAAGAATCTGTTTTCATGGATTCTGGATTCTTTAATGTGTAGCTTTCTCAATCTGAGCTACACAAGCAAGATGATGACCTCTAAATCATTTCCCTCCAGTCCCCTTCAAAACTTCTTTTTCAAAATGCATTAAGCAGCACTCAACCTTATGTTTTTTGTTTTTTGTGTGGGTTTTTTTTTTTATTATATTGTATTATGTGACACAGTTGTAGGTACTGGGATTCTCCCACACCACCCCCACCCCTCTCCCCATGGTGGATTCCTCCACCTTGCTGCATTGCCACGGTTCAAATTCAGTTGGGGTTCTTTCATTGCAAGCTTATACCAAGCACAGGGTCCAGCATCTTATTGTCCCAGATAAGTTCAACGGCTTCCTGTGGAGACCATCTCTGGTCCGAAGGTAGAGCCAGCAGAGTGTCATCCCGACCAATCAAAAGCCCCAACATAACATCAGCAACAATTCACAACATTATGGATGTTTTATTCTCCTGAAAATCCTACCTTGTGACCAGTTCCCTTAAGAGAATTGATAACTGAATTATTTGAAGATCTGTTCATGCCATCGAATCACATTATTTAGGACACAATAAGAATGTGGAGACAACAAAAGCATAGGGAAAGTGAAGCCAGGAGCCCAGGGTGCTGCAGATCTGATGGCAGACAATATGACAGCTGTTTTAACACCTGCTGTAGTGCAACAACTTTTATCTCAGCACCCAGCAACTCAGTGAGTACCCTCAAGCCAGTTCTCCTTGATTAACCATTGGGATCTAAGGAATCATTGCCTACAGACTAACAAACAGAACAAAAGCAAGACATAAAATGGAGAAAGTCAATGTTAATTAAAAAAAAAACATAAGCATGGAAAATAGCACACCAAGAAACCAAAAAGCAGAAATCAAAACCCAAATATATTAACTCTTTGTTGCATACTGAGCAAGAATCCATTAGCAGAAGCCACTGTGGTGAAGCCATTAACTCACAAAGGGACTGAACTCTACTCCACATACAACCCTAGTTTTAGCAGTAGCCAAGAAGCATAGTTTTAACCCCTGGGTTTTTTTTAACAGTATTTTTAAGTGTTTTTTAAAAAGCAGGAAAGCTGAATAAACATTTTGGTTGTTTTTCTTTATTTTCATTCTTATGAAAACACCTATAGTTTCCCCCATTTTGAACAAAATAATTAAGATATCCCTTAAAGAGTTATAATTAACATGAGAAATGTTAATTTTGCAGTGACAAAAAGAAGAACAAAATTAAATAGTGGACCATTGTGAGCTCTAGAATGAGTCAGGGCTGGATTTGAACTGGGGATCCTCTGATTTTGAGGACTTCAAGATTGCTTAACACTTATGAACATCATTTTCACAGTTTCCTATCAATGTAGATACTGAAATCTACTCCCCAGGACAGATGGGCAGAATAAATGATGACCTTAGCTGTGGACACACACTACATAGTACACCTAGTTCAAAGAAAGTACACCTTAAATATTGGCTGCGGGTTATTCTGTCCTCCGTAGTGTTTTTAACACTGTGAGTCTCAGAAATCTGTAACAATCAAGGCAGAATATGGTGAGAACCAAGCCTTTGAATTGGAGAAAGGGGAATTCAGAATTTACTGAATACCTATTGGTGGCACGACTTAAGACTATTGGCTTATGGGTTATTTTTCTCAATTTAGAGTAAGAGCACATTGAGAGTTTCAGGGGCCTTCCATTTTACTAAAGCTTCAAGTTGTTGCCTTCCAAATGCATCCTTGCCAGGCATGCTATACTGCTATTTCATTGCCCCAAATGAGAGAGGCCTAAACTGGTCCTTGAGACACTCAAGAGTGTTACAAGATATCACCTTTCCTGTCTACTCCCAGACCTAAGCTTTTCCGCAGTCTTCAGGCAGGTCAAACAAGTGCTTCAAATCTTACATCTAGAGGATTGAAATCTGTTTTCACTCTAAAGCATGCTTCTTCAAGGACTCACTGCATGAGCCTCAAAATGAGTTCTATCACCTTTGCAGAAAGAAGTTAATTGTAGCACCCACTCTTGGTTGCCAGCACCAAGCAACTGCCAAGCTTCCCAGCACATTGAAAAGGTTCTGAGTGCAGAAAAATGGCAAGTGGAGGCTCTGAAACACAACGGAACTCACCTCAGGGACCATGACCCTCCTGATTAACCAACAGCTTATTCAGCCCAGGTTGCTCTTATTGGAGTCTGTGCTGAATCACTGTCATTTGTGTGGTACCCATCTGGCTTCTGAAATTAGATTCTGTTTCCTCTTCATTCATAATGGTGATGAGGGATGGATGTGCTATTGCACAACAGTAAAAACCTCCAGAAAGATTATTATGTTAATAAATGGGTTTCTTGTTGAAAAATGAAAAATTGTAGTTTCTTTTCTAAAGGTCTCATTATCTTTTATGATCCAATGGCTCATTATTAGTTCAGTTTTTTCAAAAGGGCTGTGACACTTGAGAAACCCAAATTTCAACTTTAAAAAAAAAAAATCCCTGAATTCATTGGAAAAGTAACCTAAGCTAAAACATGTAAGGTGAAAAAAAAAAAAGCCAAACCAATGTCTGAAATTTAAAATAAATAAATAAACAAACAAAAGAAAAGAAATTTGAAATTTAAGTTTAACTCATCTAAAATCTTAGAATTATTTTTAAAAAATTCTGTCACCTCACACCAGACACATTGATGGGTCATCTTCTACTTCTGTATTACCAGAAAAGGGCACCCTGGCATTCAACCCAGAGTTGGGGACCACCAAGTTGGCACAAACAGATAGCTGAGTTGCCTGAGAGTGATTCTTGGTCTTTGCCTTACCTGTGTGGTACAGGATGCTCCCACAACCAAGGAGCTTTTGCCACTCCTCCCCCAATTGGGCAGAGAGGCTAATCCTCCCCTGGCAAGCACCATGATCCCATATAGACACTGGTTCACAACCCGGCTGTTCCACTTCCCATCCAGCTCCCTGCTTGTGGCCTGGAAAAGCAAAAAAAAGGATTGTGGGACCCTGTACTCATGTGGAAGACTCAGAGGAGACTCCTGACTCCTGGCTTTGGATTGGCTTGGCTCTGGCCATTGCGGCCCTGTGGCAGTAAACCAATGGATAGAAGGACTTTGTCTCTCCTTCTCTCAGTAGATCTGCCTTTCCAATAAAATAATAATAATAAATAAATAAATCATAAGAAAAGAAACAAATAGCCCTTGAACTCAGGTCAACGCCCCTACCACAGAACCCCAGAAAGTAGATAACAAAGCAAACACATAAGAGCAGTGTGACACTGTGATTCGGCCAGCTACGTTGCCTTCTGTTTTGCCAGCATCCCATACTGGAATCCAGTTTAAGTCCTGGTGGTACTGCTTCAGCCTAACTCCACATTAATGCTCCTGGAACAATGGCAGAGGATGTCTCAAGTACGGGGCTGTACTACCCATATGGGAGACTCGCATAGAACCCTGGGCTCTGGGCTCCTGGCCTTCGCCTGCCTCATGTGACTATTTGAAAAGTGAAATCAGCAGAAGGGAGATCCCTGCCTCACCCCAAACCCCATTGTCTTTTTTTCTCTCTCTCCCTGTTATTCTCCCCTTCAAATAGGCAAATAAATATTTTAAAATAATAAAATTCATAATCAATACATTAAAATGTCAAGATAAACGAAATATTTAAAGAGATCAAATGTAACATCAAATTCATTCTGTGGGGTGGAATGGAGAACAAATGTAAAGTTATTATTAGAATATCTTATCTCTTTGCATATTCTTTCCCTGTTTTCAAAATCAACATTCAGCAGTTTTCATTTCAAAATAGCTCGTTATAGCCAAAAGAAAATTTCTGTAAGCTCCATTGTAACCCTAAAGCAAAAATCCATAGTAGGGCTACCAAAACTGATGTGTCAGGAATTAAAGTATACTACTAGAGAAAATCACTTATGCACAAATGAAGAGTGTAAGTGAGGGAGAAACGATAATAAAAATACAAAACAACCATTAAAATGGCAGTATTAAGAACTGTACTTATTATGGCTATCTTAAATATCAATGGAGATAAACCTTCAATTAAAAGACAGTGTCACTAAATGGAGAAACAGGACACAACTACATTCTTCTTCTAAGACATTCACTTCACCTCTGCAGGCATATCCTAGAGAGAAAGTGAAAAGACAGAACAAAATGTCCCATGCAAATAGAATAATAAAAAGGAGGAATAGCCATGCTTCCATCAAATTAAATACATTCTAAATATAAAACCAATAAGAGGCCAGAAATATTATATAATGATCAAGAACTCAATCCAGCTAGAGGAAATCACAGTTATAAGCATATGTGCACCCAATATTTGAGTACACAAATCCATAAAGCAAATATTGAAATACCTGAAGAGGGAGAAAGAATTCAATACAATAATAACAGTAGAAACTTTAAAACCTCACTTTCAGAAATGAACACCTGCTTGGCAGAAAATCAACAAAACCAGAATTATATTGCACACTAAATCAGTTGTAACTAAGAGACATCTAAGAGAACGTTCCATCCAACAAGTATAGAACCACATTCTTCTCAACAACACATGGAACACATTCCAGGATGGGTGATAACATGGGTTGCAAAAGAAGTCTAGGCAAACTTAAAAGAATAAAAGCAATATCAAATATATATGCAATTACAGTGCTGTAAAAATAGAAAATCAAAAGAAAAAATGGGAAACTACCCAAAAGCATTTAAATTAAACTTATTGTTTAAAATTAGCACATCGGGGTCTGGAACAGCAACCTAGCAGCTAAAGTCCCAACCCTACACTCACTGGGATCCCATATGAGCACTAGTTCTAATCCTGTCAGCGGCCTCGCCTCCCATCCAGCTCCCTGCTTCTGACCTGGGAAAGCAGTTGAGAATGGCCCAAAGTCTTGGAACCCTAAAACCACATGGGAGGCCTGGAAGAAGCTCTGGGCTCCTGGCTTCAGATCAGCTCAGCTCCAACCATTACAGTCACTTGGGGAGTGAATCAACAGAAGAGCTTCCTCTCTGTCTCTCCTCTTCTCTGTGTATCTGACTTTCCAATCAAAATAAAATAAACTTAAAAAAATCAGTGGATCAATTAAGAAATCAAGGAAGAAATTTTAGAATTTCTTGTAATGAATCAAAATACAACATAACAAAATCAACACAAATGCAGTACTAACAAGGAAGTTTGTAGAAATCAATGCTTCCATTTGAAAAAAAAATCCCTAAAATATCTCAAATAAATAATTCATCACTGCACCTCAAGAAACTATAAAAATGAAGACAAATCAAATCCAAAATTGATAGATATGAATAAATAACCAAAATCCTAGAACAAATGACAGAAATGTTTTAAGTGACAAAAAAAGAGCTTGTTCTCTGAAAGAGAAATAAAATTATTAAACCCTTAGCTAGAATAACCAAAGAAAATAAGATAATACATATTCAACTAGAGATGAAAGCAGAGACATTGCAATTTACACCAGAGACATGCAAAGGATTATCTGGTATCAAAACAGAAGACAGAACAAATTGATCAACTACCCTAGCCAATTGTTGGCAGTGAAAATCTGGACAAGTGGAGACACTAAGGTAGACACTAATGTCAGCCAGTGGATTCTGAAGGGATTTCATCATGCTTGGAATGGCGAGATTGGCAGCAATTCAGAACAGTTGAACTATCGCAACCACTTGAACAGTGCCCTTGGAGCATGCCCCACAGGGGGACTCTGGGATGGTTGGGAGGGAGGATGGGTATGGCTTCTCCCTTTGTCTCTCCCCTTCCCCCAAATACAGGAAGGAAAAAAAAAAGAATGGGGAAACAATGGTCTTACCCACTTTCCTGTGACCCTTTCTGCCCTAATCAACTATGTAAAGATCATAAAAAGTAAAGAAACAAAAAAAAAAGTGCAGAGAAGTTTTAATTTCCATACATAAGGCATACTAAAATTCATTCAACTTTGGTTAAAAACCCAAATATGAGACAAGAAACTTCAAAATTCTAAGCGGGGAAAATGAAGAAAACACTTCAAGAAGTTGAAATGAGCAAGAAATTTCTGGATGATAGATCAAAATTAAAGGAAAGAAAAATATAGACAAGTGAGATTTCAAGAACTTTTGCACACAGCATAGGAAACTTCCTGAAAAACTAACGGTAGCACTGCCACATTATCCAGCAATGTCATTCCTGGGTATAGAACCAAGCAAAATGAAATCGGTGGGTCAAACAGATGTTTATTACAGCACTACTCACAACAGTCAAGCAACTTAACATCATAAATGTCATAAATGAATTATAAAGAGATTTTCCATGATTGAAAGGATAAATACATCTACCATGGTCTGACATTACACAATCTATACATGTAATGACATATCACATAATATCCCATAAATATAGACAATTTTGTCTTTTTTTCCTTTCAATAAACAGTAAGTTTTAAAAAGAACAAAACAGAGGCAGAGAAGGTTTAGGATGACTAAGTTTGAGTCCATGATATGTCAGTTTCCTCCTACGAGAGGAAGGACCCTGGAGACAGGGTCATTTTGTTTGTAGGGAGGAGACAGACATAACGGAAGAGGGGAAAAGTAGTTCTGGATTTTGAGCTAACTTCATAATTAACACACAACCATAGTTCCTAAATGAAGAAGGCTTCATAGTGTTTTATCTCCCTCATTGGTGGCTCTAGAGTTCGATTATGAAGTTACAATCCTTAATTGTAGATAGAAGTTTATAGTTATAATCAATGTAGCTAGAGGACAATAAGAAAGCCCACATAATTCCCATACATGAACTTATAGAGTAAACTTGGCCAAATTTCCAACATAAAATATTAATTTGAGTTCACTTATTATATCCCATTTCCCCCAAAATTCACTTTGAACTAAAAAGATAAATATAACATTGGGAAAATATAGTACCAATTTATGAAATTTCTGCAACTTGCACAAAATCTAGATTGTCCATGGGTCCATCCAGCATGGAATGTGAGAAGAGATCAATAATTTATAGTTTACCATGTAAGTACATCAAGTTCCGTAGTAGGAGTTCTGATTTTTAAAATTTAATAAAGTTAGACTACAAAGCATGTCATTCTTGTTGCGATCATTAGAGTGAGCCACCAAAGGCAATTGTGATATCCCATAAGGTTCCAGTTCCAGTCCCAGCTACACCACTTCCAATCCAGCTCCTGCACCTAGGAAAGCAGTGGAAGATAAGAAATGTCCTTTGGCCCCTGTACTCACAAAGACGACTCAGATGGAGTTCCAGTTTCCTGCCTTTGCTCAGGCCCTGTCCTGGCTATTGTAACCATTTACCATTTAGTGAGTGAACTGGCCAAGGAAAGGTCTCCTCTCTCCCTTCCTTTCTCTCTCTTTCTTTCTTTTTTCTCTCTGTAGCCCCACCTTTAAAATTAATAAGTAAATCTTTTCAAAAAATAAGATGACATGCCTTTCCCAAGCAGCCAACATCTTTTTCAGGGATGAAGGGACATCAGAAATATTCTCAATGAAGTTTGGGTAGCACCAGTACACCTACGTTCACTGCCCTTGGTTAACACAATGATAAAAGTGCTGGCAACGGAGACAATACAGGAAAGTCACAAACACAGGAGCTGGGGAGGTAAGTCTATCCTTATTTGAAGATCACAGAATCCTCTACCCGAAGCCCCCAAACATGTAAGTATACACAGTTCATTAAAGTATTAAAATTAGGTGATGGATTACAAGTCAATCCCCTATATGCTAACAACTGGCAACACATATACAGAGATACACACACACACACACACACACACACACACACACACACACAGTGTAACTAGGCTAAGGGCAGATATAGCAGGTATTTGGTTTAACAGACCCACATTCCATACCACACTGTCTAGCTTTGAGTCCTAGCTCTGCTGTCAGCTTGAACTTCCTGCGAATGTGCACCCTGAGAGGCAGCAGGTAATGGCTCAGGTAGTTTAGGTGCAGCTACCCAGCTGAGAAACCCAAAGTGAATTCTAGCTCCTGGTTTTGTCTTGGTCCAGATCTGGCCATGATATGCATCTGGAGACTAAATCAGTAGATGAGAAAACTTCCCCAAATTCAATACATAAAAACTTTTAAAAATCAGGCAGGAAGATTTTTATGCTTCTGTTGACTTATTTGCTTGGAGAGGTTGGGAGATGCATGAAAAATAAGTGGAATAGAAAGCATTTCAGAATTCCATACAAGGAGATAAAACAGATGATTTATTTGTGAAAAAAAGCGCATGTGCAGTTCTCATCATGAGCATTCCAGCCTGAAACATTGATTTGTCTATATTTGAGGTTCTGTAACAGAAGGTTTCACACTTACCCAAAGTCAGACAGAATCAGATCATGAACTTCCTGCCCCCATCATTCAACTACAAATGTGTCAGTATTGTTCCATCGTGTTTTATCTACCCCCAACTAAACTTCTTCCTTCATCTCTCCACACTTGCATATCTAAAGTCTAAGACATAAAAAGGAGACTTTTTTCTTCCAAGTGCCATGTGGATGTGTATGACTTCATTTGTAGGCCAAATAAAATTATAAAATTAAAAATTAGCCTGCTTACATGGTTCACAGGCAACACATTCCTAATCCCAAAGCATAACTAGAAATTTTTTTCAATTAAAATATTAATGGAGAACTTTTATAATAATCAGGATAATTGACCCTGGATGCAGAATAGTGAGACTAAACAAAAAGACCAAAGAGATACAGCTGCAAGAATTACCTTAAAAGATTTATTTATTTTTATCATGATAAAATCATGGAAAATGAAGCCATGTAAGCACTTGAAGAAAACATATGCGAATATTTCATTTATTTTTCTAAAAGCTAGGAAGATGTTTCTGAGCATTATAGAAGCCACATACTTCCCTAGGTCCATAAACTAAACATAGAATGAATTTAAATTTAAATTGATAACTTCTACTTAGGAAAAAAAAACTAAAATTAAAAAAAAAAAAACTAAGCAGACAAGATAAGCAGGTAAATGTTACACCCTTTAGATAAAGTTACAATTAAAGACCTTTTACCAGGGACTACAAAAATTAAGTGCCAAAAAAATGCAAAAATGTATAAATAAATAAATAAATAAATGCAATCCTGAAGAAAAAGGTCATGAAACCAGGTCAATTCCCAAAACAGGATAAATAGAAATTTCAAATACCTATACATACAAAAATCAGTCTCTTCCTTGTCCAGTCCCAGAGGCTTCGGCAGCCACGCTTATCGGTGTAGACATGGCCAAGTTTAAGAACCACACCACACACAACCAGTCTCAAAAGTGGCACAGAAATGGCATCAAGTGCCCCGATCACAAAGATACGAATCTCTTAAAGGGGTGGACTCCAAGTTCCTGAGGAACATGTGCTTTGCCAAGAAGCACAAGAAGGGCCTGAAGAAAATGCAGGCCAACAACGTCAAGGCCATGAGTACACAGGCCGACGCCATCAAGGTCATCGTCAAACCCAAGGACGTGAAGCCCACCATCCCCAAGGGAGTCAGCTGCAAACTCGATCGACTTGCCTACATCACCCACCCCAAGCTCGGGAAGTGTACTCGTGCCCACGTGGCCAACAGTGTCAGGCTGGCCCCGGCCAAAGGCCAAGGCAAAGCTAAGACCGAGCCTTAGATCAAGGGCAAGGTCAAGCACAGGTCAAGGCTGAAGCCAAGGCCCAGATCAAGCCCAAAGCCCCAGCCCAGGCTGCACCCACAGCACCCTCTCCAGCTCAGCCATCTCCCAAAGGTGCCCAGGCCCCCATGAAGGCTCAGTAGTGACAGCCTCTGCTGGCCACTGCAGGGACAGAAGGACTGGTGTGACCCCTGGGCTTCTGTCCTCCTGCGCTGTTTGTACAAATAAACCTGAGACAGGAAAAAAAAAAGCAATCTCATTAATAATATGCAGATAAGTAAGAATTGCTGTATGTTGTCTATGCAGTGATGCACCAGAAAATAGCATCTAATGTTGGAGCGTTCATTGCCTGCCAATAGGGATATAATCAGTACAATATTTCTAGACAGATATTTGGCAAATGTCTCAAAAGCCTGGATAAACACACCTGCCCTTTAAATCAACATAAAAAACAGACACACAGATGGGTGGCCAAAGAGGATGGCCAGAGCACTGTTCATATAGACACAAATGTGAACAAATATTCAACAAGAAATGACTGGCTAATGATTCTCCAAAAAACACAGTTACACATGACGAACTGGCTGTATGCTTAAGGACATTTCTCAGCAATTTCTGAGTGCCAGGTCTCAGTTACAAAGCTTGTTTTAGAGCGCGATCCCATTTCTGTGCTAAACAGACATAGAAAATACTCTGGAGGGTTGTATGAGAGTATTTCAAAAACTTCATGGAAAATGGATCTAAAAGATAAATTTATTTATCTAAAAAATCCTTGGTCGGGCGCAGTGGAATAGAAGCTAAAGTCCTTGCCTTGAATGCGTTGGGATCCCATATGGTTGCCGGTTCTAGTCCCGGCAGCCCCGCTTTCCATCCAGCTCCCTTCTTGTGGCCTGGGAAAGCAGTCGAGGATGGCTCAAAGCCTTGGGCCCTGCACCTGTGTAGGAGACCTGGAGGAAGTTCCTGGCTCCTGCCTTCAGATTGGCCCAGCTCCAGCCTTTGCACTCACTTGGGGAATGGATCATTGGACTGAAGATCTTCCTCTCTGTCTCTCCTCCTCTCTGTATATCTGACTTTGTAATAAAAAAAAAAATAAATCTTTTTTAAAAATTCCCAATTTTCAAAAGGTACTTTCCAAATGGACTTTTTGAAGATGTCATATGCCTGCATGTCAAAATATTTTGCACCAAAATAAACCCACATTTTAATTTCATATTCCACACACTTTAACAGTGTTGGGCTCTGGAATTATGTGGTTTTCCCCCCATTTGCTTCACAGCCTCCTGTAACCTAACATTTCTATAGTGACTACATGCTATACATAGTGATAGCCTTAACATCATTTCCTACCTAAACATAGCAACATGGGCAGGAGAGGAAACAATGGTTATGGGGATTTTCAGTTACAGTTTGATGTTTGTAAAGTGAAAAGTGCTGCAGGCCATCGACGACTTAAGCAGAGACAGGCTGTTCGGAAACCTGAGCTGGGTTGAGAAATTTAAGCTCAGACATCTCAGGCACTCAAAGCCGACAAAAGCAAGAAATTCTTAAAGGCAATGCATCGTTTGCATGTTCGTAAAAACATACAATTTTTGGAACTTATGCTTGGTACTTTGGGTAAGATCATTGCCTGCAGTGCCAGCCTCCCATATGGGCACTGGTGTGTGTCCGGTCTGTTCCACTTCAGATCCAACTCCATGCTAATGGCCTGCGAAAAGCAGTGGAAAGCATCCCAAATGTTTGGGTCTCTGAATCCTCTTGGGAGACCTGCACACAGCTCCTGACTTACACTTAGGCCAGCTCTGGCCTTTCTGACTGGTAAGGAAGTGATCTAGGAGATGGAAAATCTTTATTTCACTGTTTCTGCCCTCAGTCTGTAACTGCCTTTCTAATAGGTGAGTGGACATTTTAGAAACACACACACACAAATTTTTACTTTTGCCAAATGCTGTTTCTGCAATAGGCATGACTTGGCATCTTTAAAATGCAAAGCTTCAATGGAGGAATTACCTGTTCATAAAAACATCAGCCAACACATTGTTCCCTTCTAAAAGAAAAGCAGGACCACATTGTTGAAGTCAGGATGCCTACAGGAGCCACATTCCCTTGCTCTGAAGCCAGCACATTCTTGATCACCCTAAGCTGGACCTAGCTCTGTGCCCAGGGACAATCCTGTTCCCAACCAGGAGGGATTTAAACGGCTCTGCATGAATGGGTGTTACGAGCAAGAACAAAGCTTAGTCATTCATTGATTGCGGTTTCTCGCCAGACACTATGTTATTAGCTTTTGTTTACTACTGCATTTAGCTCTTCAAAATCCAAGGTAGATCCTGCTTTCCCTCAAATTACTAAGATGTGACCAAGGCTGGAATAAGGTAAACCCTCCTCCCCCAGTATCCCAAGGGACAGGGGGATCGGCGTGGAGCCAAATCCATCATTTCTCCACTGAAATCCTCTGCCTTACCTGAAATAACTGTTAAAACTACTGTTTTAGCACTTGGGAGTATCATCAAGTATCACTTGAATGGGCTTGAAATGCTCATTTCAACACTTCTCAGCTATAGGGCTCTTCTCTTGCCAATTAACATTTCTGTGACTCAGTTTCCTCCAGTCTCATGGATTGTAGAAATGAACGAGGTAAGATACATTTAAGACCTGGGGTTTCTCCTGAGCTGTGAGTATGGTATCAGTAAGGTCAAAGCCTCTATTAATACTTATAGAAATTCCACAGTCAGTGTATGCTCCACTTTTCTTTCTGCCCAACTAACTTTTCTCCCCAACTCCACAATTGTAATCCCCAGCTCAGAGACAGGATTCTTGCACTGGCTTCCAGGCCTTCGTGGCACCAGAGCCTGTCCACACTTTGGCTCATTGTCATTGTTCAACCAGCTTTGGCGTCCCACCTGAGACCACTGGAGGACCCTCCACAGCCACTGTTCGCTTCTCTGTTGCCACCTCCATTTGTCACTCCTCTAAGCACATTGTGACCTGCATGTGAACTGGCAAAGGATCCTTTTTCCTTTTTCAGCAGCACTGGCCTCCCTTTGGAACAGATCCTTTTTGCAGATTCGCCCACCACAAAATTTGACAGTGGACTCAGACTGACCAGCCTGCCCTGAGTCAAAGCTGACCCTAGGAGGCCCACTGAAGAGAAGGTTTCTGTGGGTAGAGAAACTGCACCCCCTCCACTCCTCAGAGTCCCTTTGCAGTGGCAGCCCAATGACAGTCATCCATACACTGCAATGTAACGACTGGATAAACTGCACAGTATCTGATTCTCGCCACTACCCGGGGTCCCTGCAAATGCAGTCCGCATCTGCACAAAGAAAGCAGGCCCCAGCGGTCCTGACGCCTGACTGTGTCCGCATCCTGGCCCTAGGAGCTTCATGCCTGCCTTTCTGCCAAAACACATTCACTGGCCCTTCCACAGACTAATCTTGCCAGAAGAGCAGGATTTTCAGGGTGAAAACTAATGGAAACCACCTCTAACCTCACGTTATTCAGTACCTGCAACAGTCTCAGAGACATTGCTGTTGGCAACTCTTTCCCTCAAGGAAACAGCAACTATGTAAGGAAATAGGACTAAGCACACACGTGTGTGTGTATGTGTGAATGTGAGCACACACACACACACATTCCAAGGCTAGATTTCCCCACCTCATCTGTGCCCTCAAAGCAGAACAATTGATTCATTGGTCTTACTTTGTCCTGGAGTCTCTAGCTATTCATTTGCACTAACATTTTCCTTTCTAAAGATGAATACTTTGTACCTATATGACACCTGTCACCAAGCGTTCTTGGAAGTGTTTTATGCCAACATTTCACAATGTGGAAATTGGTAATCAAATTTCAGAGATAATTAAATAGGATCAAACCTCTTAGTGATTTTCCAAAGACATGTCTACATCTAAGACACACCGCAACAATATTAAATTGGAAGAAACCACTGAAAAATAAACCACTTCTCACTCTCAGACCTATAAATGATGTCAGGGCTCCTAGCAAGACAAGGTAAGTATTTAGAATATAAAATTATGCTCCCAATGATACAACAGCCACTACAGAAAGATGTTGTCCAGAAAAATTTTGTAAGACATAAATCTTTTAAAACACAATCTTATTCTGAGAATGAGTCTGACTCTAGTAACAATTATACAACACTATATGCAATATGTAACAATTACAGAAGAGTCTTTAATTTGTGCTCAATAAACTGTGCAGTTCAACCAGTAAGTTCAAAAGCAATTAAGGAAAAAACAATTAGAGATTGCTTTCAGCTAGGGTCATGAAACAACAAAGTGTGCTGTTTTAGGTAGGTCTCCGAAAGCAGATAAGTATCAGAGTGGGCAGAAAAGAAAGAAATAGCATATTTGTCTGAAAGAAACAGGGGGAGGGGGTGGAATGTAGATCTGTCTAGAGTGAAGCAGGGTAGAGAGCAGTGAACAGGTGCATCACGGGGATGGATCACAGAAAGGAGGAAGGAAATAAAGAATGCAAAGAAAGTTCTTTATCATGCAAGAGAACTTTTCGATGGGCAGCAGAAAGAAATAATTCAGGATCATGAAGTATGAATGATCCTGCAAGGCTATGAGACCTAGTTTAGGAGCTTAAATTTGAGGAAGAAAGCAACGCAGCCTCTTAGCAGAACAGAATGGCAGGTCCTTGCTCTGAGAACAGCAGACATCAGAAGATAAATAAAACGGATTCTCATTTAAACAAGTCCTTATTTCACAAAACACCTTGGAAAGATCACGGTCCCCTCTCATTATTTGTGAAGCCTTGACAATTATAAAGACACTCAGAATTTCAACTCAAAGAATCATAATCCACACTGGTTTATGAGAATTTCATTAGTTCACATGTACGAAGTGATTGATATAGAGCAAGCACTCCATAAACAATTCTCTCCCTAGAGAACAATTTCAACACTTGACAGATATGCAGCGATGAGCTGTAAATGAGATTCTGAGGTTCAGAAAAAGCTATTGCATGCAGTGGTCAAAAAAAAAAAAACCCCACAAGATTTTTATTTAATCAATAACCTTATCTTAAGTGTGATCAACTTGTACATGTACTGAGTTTTTGATCCCAAATTTAGTTGCAAAAATTTATAATAGCATTTTTGCTGCTGTGTACATGACCTTACATCTAAAATCAAATGCGGCAAGTATGAGATCCCCATCCATTTACTATTTTCTATCAGTAAGTATTTACTGAGCACCTGTTAAGTGCCAACATCATCCTAGGAATTTGGAAACATGGCAATGACCAAAAAGACAAAATTCCTACATTCACTTAGCTTTTTTGCTAGTGTCTCCATAGATCGTAGAGGAACTAAATACTAAATTAACAAGTGAACACAGGTAAAACAAATGAATGATTTAAGATTAAATATGTTAGATGAGATAATATTACATACATGGACAAAAAAAGGGGGGGCCAATGACTATAATCTCAGTTAGGATTCTCTGCGAGAAGTTTGTGTGGAAGTCTAAACAAGCTGTAGAAGGCTTGCACATGCCTGCAAGCATCAAAGCACCATCAGGACAGCTGAGACCATTCACCATGGAAAAGAGGCAAAAGCTCAGAGTTTTAAAAGACCACATGCTGCACAGTGGATTCAACCATGCAGTTTTTGTCTTATCAGACACAGCTACTACAAATCTCTGGGTACACATACCCCCAGGGAGAGCACAGATGTCATGGAAAATGGCACCAGCATCCAATTGGCAGCAGCCAGTTTCCTGGTTGCTCCCCCTGGGTGCTGCCAGATGTCACAACCTGCAGCACCACCAGCCTTAGAACCTCCTCCTCTACTGTACTGTTACACACACCAACCAGGAGAACAAAGCAAAAGGTTTCATGGGGCCTTCCTATCACTGTGCAATGCATGCACTTGCCATGATGGTCGACTATCCTTTGACAAGTCCTATTCTAGAACTCACAGGATGCTATTCAGTATGGTGCATAAGAGGTGCCAGTAAGGACAGATGGTATCTGCAGGAAGCCCACCTCCCTGTAATGAGGCAGTCACTGACCAGCATGAAAAGGTGAAGGAAAAGGCTACACAAACAAAGCTTGCAAATTACAGGTAGATTTCTGAGGCTCTAACCTTTTCCAGCTACTGACGTGAAGCCAACTTGGTTGGACATTTATTTTCAGTGATTATCTGGAAGAGAAAATAGTGCTGATAATATTCAGCTGGATGCAATGGACGCTGCCAGGCAGGTTTTAGAAAGCCTGCTTCTCCCCAAGGAAGCATCAGTGGCCTGGCCACGTGGGCTACTCCCCAATGAGCACCAGAACCCTTCTGCTTCAAGTAATGACTCAGAAAGTTCCTTGCTGTCCATGGTTTCCTCTTTTCCGGAGACAACCAAAGATAATTCTATCGCCATACTGAAACATGGCTGTGTCATTGTTTTCTCTCTGAAAAGGAATGGGAAGTTTTGTTGGAAATTCCAATATTCACCCGGAAAACAAAAACACTACAATTCTGGCAACACTTACACCCAACAAAAGGCTTATTTCTGAAAACTACTCATTAGGATAGAGGAGAAAGCAGAAATCATATTACCACCCAATGGTGAAATGTCACCTTTCTATAGACACAATCTTCTCAATTTTCATTCTAATATGGGATTTCCTTGTATAGACACAGAAATATCTTCGGAGATATCTAGAGGTTACTGTGTTTATACAGACAAATGGTTTAGAGAAGGAGGAGAGAATCACTAAGTCAAGGTTCAACTGGGAGTGTTCTGTTATTGATCCTGAACCTACCAAAGTATTTGCTTTAAGTTGCGAAGTTCTCTGCCGTAAGTGTCAGAGTGGAGACTTTAATCAAACTGACCATAACATGATCAGAAATATAAGTAAGTAAATTATTTATTTGCATGTACTTTTCCATATTTGCAAGCTATAAAGTAGAAAACACTGGAAAAAACATCAACCGGCAAAGCAGCTTAGAATTTTTATTTCTCTCAGTGTGAATAGCAAACACAAGTCCTGAAAATCACACTAACTTAGAATTTGCAAATATTAAGGCAGCTTCTAAGTTTGAGGGCTAGAGGGTGGTGATATTGCAAATTGTTTAACTACTTAACGAATACACCTATCTCATTTACAAATCAAAATTAAAACATGGTATTTTGGAAAAATTCCCCATTGTGGTCACTTTTTGCAATTTTCAGGATTTTAAAAATTCTAGTAATACAGACAGAAACAGAACTGAGGATAGATAGATAGATAGATAGATAGATAGATAGATAGATAGATGACAGATAGAATCACCCTTCAATTTTTTATTAAAAATTTTAATCTCTTGTTTAAAATTAAAATACATCTTCATAAATTAAAAACTGTAAGTTTAACTTTTAGACAGCAAAGGGAGAAATCATGTAGTAAATACAACAGATTCTAAAAACAGAGAAAACAACTGGATTGCATTAGAAAGCAAACAAAATTCTCCTGGGCTGCTCTGACTCCCTAGCAAAACCTTGTAACAGTTTTCCCAATCATTAAACCTGTTAACCTGGAAACTGGCGCCTAGAAAATCATGGCTTGGAAAACCTATTTGAAACATCACTGTTTATATTAACACTTCATGGCACACTCTCCCTCTTTCTAAGGGTTTCTTATTTTGTTTTGTTTTGTTTCCTTTCTCTTACAGGAAACTGGATTTTAACACCCTTGCAAAAGGTCCCACAGAAGGGAGCATGATGTAGCTGCCGCTGAAGATGCAGGTACTGGAACCAGCGCTGTGGAAAGGAGCCTGCAGCATCTGGGCCTTAAGCAGGTGCAGCATTCCACTGTTAAAACGAAGGGGGTGCTGGGAGCACCTGGGGCACAAGGAAGCCAGAGAGACTAAGGGCAAAAGTGTTCTTCTGGACACTGTGTAGACAAGTATGTCTACACAGCAGGGACCACTCAGAAAGATCTATGAGGTGCCTTTGCTCTTTTCTCTTCCATGGAAGTTGTTTGAGCAGACCCTCACAAGTTCTCAGAAGGCAGACCAATCAAGTGACCCTCATTTTGTAGACGGAGGAGTAAACACAAAACAATCCTTTATAGAGCAGAGGGTAGGGATGGCTCCAGCACCTATTTTTTTTTTCTGGTACAGGTCTCTAAGCTGGCCTCAAGAGAAAGCTACCCACTTTGGAAACTCTAATAAACATATATACATTGGGGGCATAACTTCCTCATATCCCAGTTTCTAGATTTTGTGTCTATGCATATTCCTAAAAAGTGCAAACAAAAAAGTTAGAAATAGAAGAAATATTTACTATTAACTGTTCTTCCCCACCCAACCTAATTTGGGTGGAAGATGCCTGGTTTTCTGATTGCTAACTTGGGTGGTGGAGTAGTAGCATTCATAGGGATGGTACAGCATTTATCAGAACTCCATGCCCTCAATTAGAATAAGTCTGGCGACATCTCCTGCACATTTCTTTATGTCATAGCACTCAAGACAGTGCATGGACTGCTTCTGAACTCAGTGATGAACTTGCCTTTGAGGTGTGAAACCTGTTTTTCAGAGTGCTCGAAAGAGGCTCACAAATCCATGACCTCGGTAAGCATTATTGGTAAAAGGAGACTATTATTATAGAATAACTTTTAATACATAGAAAAGCTGTTACCATGAACCAAAACGTTCATTTCTTAAAGTCACCATTTCTGGTAGCTTTTTTCATTATATATGCTTTTTCAAGCATATTTGAAGTTAATTACTCTCATGTGGAACTGCCAGATATGCTAACAGATTTGACCATTTGGTATTCCTTCTTTCTCTCATGGATACAAAAAAAATTGTAACTTCCTGTGATTCTCTAGGAAGAGCCTTCCCCTGTGTTGGGTATGGCTGAATATCCCTTCACTCCTATCAAGGGTCAGCATGTAGCCCAGGTTTGGCTAATCAGATCACCTGCAAGTGACTGGGTGCAATGACAGAACACCTGAAGCAAGACAAACCAAGCAATCTCTTTCCTTAAATCTGATTCTCTTCTTCTGTTGGAATCATAGGCTATGAGCCATGGATAGGAAAGCTTGGCAACTGTGCCAATTCAGAAGGCAGGTGCATAAAGCAAAATAGGGGAGGAGAGAACATGTGGCCGTGGGGAGGGAAAAGGTGAGAGACCAAAGGTAGAAGTTAGGAAATGATACTAGATCTGCTCGCACTCAGCTTATGGAGTTATGATTTTCTAAAGTTAATTTGCTTTTCTATAACAAGTGTATTGCTTAAAATATTAAGCAATTAAGAAAATTCTGTTACTAAAAAGATTTAGTGCAACAAAAATTGATGACCTCTGTACTATGACATTTTGTGCCATTCTTCTTTCTTCTCTGTAAACTTTGCCCCTTTTTGGGGGGTGGATATCCTAATGCCACACTGTCCTAGGCCTTCCCATAACCCATGTCCCTTCCTTCCTTGGGCTCTCAGGTGCTCATCGACTGTGGGTGCTCCATCTTCTTGTTCTTTGTTGCTGCTTTTCTGTACACACTGTTGCCCACCAGTTCCTCTGCCGT
Organism: Ochotona curzoniae; assembly: GCF_017591425.1. Lineage (NCBI taxonomy): Eukaryota > Metazoa > Chordata > Mammalia > Lagomorpha > Ochotonidae > Ochotona > Ochotona curzoniae. The sequence goes on from NW_024465582.1 coordinate 29,111,156, forward strand.
TAGTCTGGTGGACATGATCACTAGGCCTTCAGCATCCATTCTACCTGCCTTTCAGAGACCCACCAACACCACTGAGGACAGAAAGGTGGAAACTTCAGTTCTAGGATGGTAGGAGGGGAGATGGGGTGAGGATGGATACAGGGTGCCATAGCACAACAGGTGACAACAGTTCACAGCGACATACAATATGTCATGTGGGGAACTGGATGAGAGGCGGTGACAGATTTGGGGGAGGAAGGGATGCTGATTGCCTTATTTTATCAGTTCACACTGAACACGTGTGTGGGAATAGCACACTGTGCCCTGTAAAAGGCTGTATGAGCTGCATGTTAATCAAGATGTTTACAAAATGTTAATTCTCAGACTGCCACAGGCTCTGAATATATATTAGGCTCCACTAATTTTCATATTGCTTTCATTACAGCTGTTGGCCAATAGCAGAGTACACATGTTGGGGCTAGGGCTGTAGTGAGTCATATGGAATCACTGACATCACAGAGTCTGGAGAATTACCCAGACTCTATGGTGTGCTCCAGACAGACACTGCATTGTATATTCTTGAGCCCCAAATGTCTGGCGGCAGCTTCCTGTGACATTTTGGGATCAGCTGGACAGACATGCTTGGGAGCCATTTCCAGAATCTTGTCTCACCATTTCCAACCAACATTTTTCAATGCTTCTGTAAGAAGCTACAAAGAGGCTTGCCACCCTGCTTCTCTACCATCCATGCCCTATCTGCTACTGACAACAGGATAGAATGAAAAGCTGTCTACCTGGTCCATTAGATCATAAATTATGAGATCGCTGCCTGTTAGACTATCCTTCGCTTCCGCCAGCCTCCCTTCACATGCACAAAGTGGCAAGCTGTCCTCTCCTAGGCTTCTGTCATCACACATCTTCCTCTGCTTTCCTGGACCTCCCTGCACTTCGATTCCCTGGGAAATGTCTGTTCCGCTTTCACAGACTCTTGCAGAATGATTATGTAACTGTTTGTAAGCACCACAGGCCATTATGTTGAACACTTTTTAGAATAATCAACTTCACAAATAAGTTTCATCTTTCCACCATAATTGAAAGTCATTAAGGGCATGAGTAGAATAATTTGCTGTGTTTTTCCTAAATCTGTTGTAGTGTATTATATTTTAAAATGACAGCATCTGAATTAGCCCCTTCCCTCAATAGTTGAACTGTTGCAGAGCCTTAATTATAATTCCCTTCAGCCCCATCTCTTGGGCAAGATAAAATTGAAAATAAAATGTGTCTGCTTTGAGTAGACACAATGCATGGATGGAGACCGTGCTAGCACCACTTCTTAGAAAGCTTCAGGGAGATGCTTCACTGCTGGGAATCATGGGAATTATGTAAAGTCAGGGACATGTGAACTGTGCTTTCACATCTACACAAGCTCCATTCGGCCCATGCCTAGCCCACCTTTATCTCCTCTCCTCATATTTGCAGAAAGACAGCTCACTTCAAGGACCTCACTCTTCTAATATCATCAATGCTTTCCAGCTCATGTGCTTGTACAGGTCTCTGATTTAAATGGGTGTCCTACATTTGTCATCCAGGAGTAAGGTAGTAAACACAGAGAACTGCTGTTAACGTAAGAAAAATGAATTTAACACATCAACCAGACATTGTTTTAGGAATATTATGCTTCTCAGGGCTTAAAAGAAACAATTCCTATTTATAGGGCAAAAATGCTAACTGGAAAGTGTGAAATAGTGACATGGCTGTCAAGGCTGACATGTTACCATGGTATACTATGAGTAAGCAATTTAACAATGGTATGCCGCCCCTCAGCAACTACAAACAGGACAGCAGCCTCTACAGAGCTTTAATACTAAGCTAAAAGGCAGCAAACACTAAACTCCAAATATCAGTTGGAATTAAAAGATGGCATTTAAACCTCAAAAACTTCAAGGAAGAAAGCAAGTCACTAATATTCAATCTCTAAGCCCCAGGGATCATCAGGGCTGGTCAATGCTGTACTTTCAATCTCTAAAATGCACCTTACGTATCAAATGATCATTTGATGTGGTTGTCATCGGGGAATCCATATTCTTCCTCTTCTATCTGCTGCTCTATTAGCCTTTTTATGTCAACATCACACTAGTATTACTACTCCAGGAAATTTTGCTCCTAGATTTTAATTCCAGAGTAAGCCAATTGCAATTCCTTGGTCATGACCGATGGAAGGAAAGCAGTGTGATTCAGTCCAATGCAGTGATTTTTATGACTCATTTGGTGACCATGTCTAGAACTGGCTGACATTAGTCCTATCAATCTTCATAGGAAATGCTGTACAGGAATATCTGATGCCTGGTACAGACACAACAAGCACACACATGGAAAAAAAAACCCAACACGTTGACCGCTAAATCTTATTAGGTTGAACATATTAGGAATCTAGGCAGAGATTAATGTTACAATGGAAGAGAATTAAAACTACTCTTGTGGGTTATTTATGAAAAGATTTTTCTTTCTACACATTGTATAACATCTAAGAAATTAATTTGGCATATGGATCTACTCTTCACTCTGACTCTCAAGCAATGAAAACCTCCACGTACTAGATACTTGCAAACAATTCTCTGACTGCAAGCAACTAACGTAAGGCAAGCATTTCTATCCCCTTTGCAGTGGACATGCATTGTCTTCTCAGACCCTTGGTTATGACATATCTTTGGAGACACTTTCTTTTCAGTTTGCTTTTTGTGATATTTATTGTTTATTTGAAAGGAAGAGTAAACAGAGAAAAAGCAGAAGAAGAAAGAGAGGGAATGGGAAGGCGGGAGAAGGAGAAGGAAGGAGGGAGGAGAGGAGGAAGAGAGAGACAGAGATTATCTTTTATCTACTAGTTCACTTCCCAAATACCTACAACAGCCAGGGCTAACACAGGTTGAATGCAGGAGCCAGAAATTCCATCTGATTGGCCACATGGGTGTCAAGAATCCAAATAGTTGAGCTGTCACCTGTTGCATTTTCTTGAAGCTGGCTCAGAAGCAGACAATAGCCAGGACTCACACCAGCCTTCCAGCACGGGTTGCAGACATCCCAGTGTAGCTTAACATGCTGTACAACAATGCCTGTCTTTCTCTTCTTTCTTTCATTCTTGGGTTACTAAATGTGATTTTCCCCTCTTCCTGAACACATGGGCTGACAGATGACTCAGGGCTTTCCTGACTTCTCCACCAGCATTGTTAAATCCTGAACTGAAGGGAACACAGCGTGCTTTCTCTTTCCTTTCAAGATCTGCTCAGCTGGAATGCTGTCAGCCTGAAACTTCCAACTGCAAGGTCTTTTTCCCTTTAGTCAGTGGGAAGAAGGATGACACAAAAAGAAAGGAGGAGGAAATAGTTGCATTGTTAACAATGACTTTGGCAACTCTTCTGATGCTATGACCAACGCTCCCATCAAATAACTCTTTCTTGATCCTGCTTAGAGAAGCTTCTGCCACTTAAAATTGAAAGAACGCAAATAAACCATATTCATGATCAAGGAGACACACACACACACACAAAACATATTTTACCCAAGATACACACAGAGTAATTTTAAAAAGATAAAATGCCCTTCCTTCTTCCTTCCTTCCTCTTTTTTCCCCACCATGAGAGATGGCCTAGAGTCCAAGCCACATTGCTCAGGCTGGGCTCCCTATGGGGACCCAAGTCCAGAGAATCAAACACTAAATATTAGAACATTCAAGTGCAAATGTCTATGCAGATAAAATTAGAAAGTGACTTATGTCCCCATGGAGAGGTTCAGGAGTAGCCTGAGACTGCACCTGTGAAATCTGTAAGCTTACACTTCAGACTGAGATCCTTGGCAGAGAGAGCGTACAAGAATGAAAAATGAACAAAAATAACAAAATACAGGAAGCAATGAAGGAGGAAATAATCAGTGCTCAATGGGAATACTAGCAAATTCATCATCATACAAAGAAATAGGAACGTACAGCCCATCAAAAGGAAGATAACCAAAAGAAACTATTCTTGAAAAAAAAATTGATAACAGATCTACTAGGCATTGATTTTTTTTTAAAGATTTATTTTTACTATTTTTTTATTGGAAAGGCGGATATACAGAGAGGAGAGACAGAGAGGAAGATCTTTCGTCCAATGATTCACTCCCCAAGTGAGCACAACGGCCCATGCTATGCCAGTCCGAAGCCAGGAGCCTCCTCCGGGTCTCCCACGCGGGTGCAGGGTCCCAAAGCTTTGGGCCGTCCTTGACTGCTTTCCCGGGCCACAGGCAGGGAGCTGGAAGGGAAGCAGGGCTGCTGGGATAGAACCAGCACCCATATGGGATCCCCGGCGTGCAAGGCAAATTTCTCATCAGAAGCATTAGAGACTAGAAGATAGTTCAGCCAATATTTTCAAAATGTTAACCGAAAAGAAGAGAAATAATTCAGGAATACTATTTTCAGCAAAACTGTCCCTCTCAAAAACAAAGGAGGAATAGACAGTTCTGCTAAACAAAAGCAAGGAGAGTTCATGGCCACTAGATCTGCCCTATCGAAATGCTCCAGGGAGTCCACAAGGTTCAGTGAAAGGACAATTGACTAGGATCAGAGGTGTATGAAGAAATAATGACATCAACGTACAGGTAGCTATGAAGGCTGTAATAATCTTTTATGACTATACTGCTTATATTCTACACAAGTTAGGAGACTATCAAACTTCAAAAGCTAATTTTTAAAAAAGCTATTGTGACAGTAACTTTGGTTAATAATTTTGTATTTTATTACAGTATGATTAAAGAAATACATATACTTAAGAAGAATTAATAGTTCACGTTTTGAGGCACACAGTATGTAAAGAAGTTTTTTTATGACTTTGACCAGTGGAAGCAGTGATATTAGAGCCATAAAAAGTAGGTATCTATACATTGCTGAAACTAAGCTGAAAGAGATATGAATTAGGTTACAATTAAGTAACCAAATGTAGTACCAACAGCAAACACAAATAAAATATCTATATGATATTCAGAAAAGGTAACAGGAGAGGACTTAAAACATTGCAGAATTTTAAAAAACCACAAAAGCAGTAATACAAAAATGAGAAACAGAAAAGCTCACACACACAGGTAGGAAGCAAATAACTGAATGACAGCCATCCTTCCCTATCAGTCATTACTTCAGATGTAAGTGGATTAAACTGTCTAAAAAAGAAACTGGCAGAATAGATTAATTATAGTGATACAAAGTTGTGTGCCGTCTATAGAGATTCGGTTTACATTCAAAGACTAATAGATTGAAAGTGAAATTAAGGGTACCTCTAGCAGCCAACTTCCCACTAACACATGCTCTAGGGAATAAAAAGTGATGGCCAAATACTTGGGTCCTGCAGCCAATGTAGGAGACATGGATTGAATTCTGGACTCTTGGTTTCAGCCTTCCCCAACCCAGCTATTGCAGGCATGTGGGGAAAACCCAGCTAATGAAGATCTCTCATATAAATGAAAATCAGTAACAAGGACAATGGGGCCCAGTGCTGTGGTGCAGCAAGTTAAGCCAGCACCTGTATGCTGGCATCCCATAAGCACTCAGGTTCAAGTGTCAGATGCTGTACTTGAGATCCACTTCCTTGCTAGTGTACCCAAGAAAGCAGCAGAAGATGGCTCCAGTCCTTGGGCCCTGCATCCATGTGCAAGACCTGGAAAAAGTTCCTGTCCCTTGGTTTTGGCCCAGCCCAGTCAAGGCCACTATGACCATTTAGAGAGTGAACCAGCAGATAGAAGGCATCTTTCTGTTTCTTCCTCCCTCTCTCTTTAACTTTGCCTCTCAAATAAAGATTTTTTAAAACATGATAGAATGTCTATGCTCTTATACAATAGAAGATACTTCAAATTAAAACGGGTATAAGAGACAAATAAGAATGGCATATATCAGTGGAAATTTCAGTACTATAAAAAGATAACAATGATTTTAAATATTTATGCATTTAATAATAGAATATAAAACATATGAAGCGCAAGCTGACAACACTGAAGATGTAAATAACCAGTCCTAATAATAAAAACCAGTCAATAATAGATAGAACACCAGATGGAATTTAAGTGGAAGATTTGACAAAGTAGACCTACTGGATCTGACATACACACCCAGTACTCTCTATGAAAGCAGTACACAGCTTTTCAGTGCATAAATGGCATCACTTTTTCAGGGTAGAAGGACATGGTAGATCACATATTGAGTCAGAGTAGTGTACACATATAATGAAATACTCTTTGGCCTTGAAGTAGTAGTAAATTCTGACACATTCTACCATGTGAATAAATTGTCATGGCATTATATTGAGTTAAAAGTGTTAGTCATAGAAGACAAATACAATATGACTTGACTTACATCATGAAGTCAGGTTAGTTAAACATGTAAAACATACAGGAGACTATGATTGCCAGTTTTAGAAACAGGGAGGATTAGGGTAGTTATTTTTTGAATGGATACAAGGTTTCAATTCTGTAAAATAAGTGATTCCTGGAGAAGGGTGATAGTGATGACTTTAAAACATCATGAATATATCTATATTATGAATATATTTACTAGCACCGAACCATCTTAAAAATGATCAAGATAGTACATTTTGAGTATGCAAATGTAACCACAATAAATCACTGGGTGATTATGGAGTAACTGGTTTTTTGAAATTATGTGTTGAGACACAAAAATCACAAAGCATAAAAGAAAAAAATGATAAGTTTGACCTCATGGACATAGAAAGCTTCAGTCATCAAAAGAAATCAGTGATGAAAAAAAAAACAGGCTATAACTTAGGAAAAGACATTTGTTACTTTGGTAAACATTTTTTCTTATGGGTATCAGAATACATAAGAGCAAACTAATAACAAAGATAATAGAAAATAATAAAATACCTGAAAAACATTTTATAAAACAAGTTTTCAAAGGACTGATGAATTACTTGAAAAGATATACTCATCATCATTATTCATTAGGGAAATAAAATTGTAAGGTACAATAAGATACTTCCTCTCATTCATCAAATTGACTAAAATTAGAAACACTGACAATATCACCTAAGGCAAAAATACATAGGAATCAGAGCTCTCACACTTCGCTGGTGGGAATGAAGATCTTGGTACCCTTTTGGAAAGCCTTTTCGTAATGTTTACTAAAGCTAAAGCAGGTCTACCTGCTGACTCAGTTCTAATCCTAAATCCAGTTCTGTCTACTTACAGAAGAGTGACGGTCTACACACTCATCAACAAATCACAACACACATTTCTAATAACTGAAAGACAAAACACAGCACCGAAAACCCATTAGGAGAAGAACCATGCATCTATAGAGTGTAATATTATGCTACAGTTTAAAAAAAAAAAAGAGTAATGACTCTTTGCCATTGGCAAATGGCAAAAGTATACCTAAATACCATAAACACACTAGTTCCATTTGCATAAAATCCCAGAACACAAAGGAAAAAGAAAAACTATGATCATGGAAGAAGCATGGAAGTAACCTCTTTACTGCAGAAAGTTAACAGGTAAGGGACAAAAGAGGTGTTGTAAAATCTAGCTTTATCTCTGGGTCCAGGTAGCAGTTACAGGAGCCTTCACATACATAAAAACTGATTGAGCTGTATGTCTACTTAAGAACATATGTGCTCCCCAGTCCAGCTATCAGATCTTGTTTTCAAAAAAGAACAGATTATGAAACACCACAGGTAGGACCTAATTCTTCACATTACCATCTCAAAGGTTACCTTGGCGCACTCCCAAAAGGAGGCCCAAGGGGGATGAAACAGAGACCATCTCACAGAGAGCATCTGTCTGATGCAAGGGTGATGCACAGATCTCTGCCCTTGTAAATGAGGCAACAGAAGAGTCCAAAAAAAAAAAATATTTCGATGTCTCAGGACTGCTTGGGGACAAGATGTAACAAATGGATGAGCAGACATGATAACATCACCTTTCTTGATCTGTAACATCACAACAAGCTGAACTGACATGCTTCTTGAAAAGCAAGAAGAATCAGAATTCATCTCACTGAAACTCACAAACCCTCGCTGTGAACTCTGTACCCTGAGAAACTCCCTCTTGAGGAGCACTATTTGATTAAATTACCATTTAATTTTATAAAATCTACCTACCTCATCCAAAAGCCCCCTCAAATAATTATATTTTCTCTACATTTTCAAATTATCTTAGAAAACAATCATAAATGACATAGCATTAATAAAACAGCATATATAACAGCTGTATTATTTCTGGATAATCACTGAGGTACAATAAACAAGACAAAAAGCATGTCTAGCCAAATATACCCACTCACAAATATTAAGCAATCTTTTCCAAAGCACATGAAATGGTAACCTTATCAACCCAATTAGATAGTTACCCATTTCCAAAGCAAAGTTAAAAGCAGTAAACATATCATTAAGAAAAATGAGCAAAGATTAGTATCTTGGAGAACTGTCCTTACAATAAGTGTATGATTTTTGTTAATTTGTTTGAGATGTGATCATTGCTAATGGAATAATCTTTTTTTTTTTTCATTTTCTCTGATGTAATCTACTGACTCATGCTGAATATAACATTTCAGAACTGGGACTTTAGGAATCACAAATTGTAGCTCCCTCATTCAAAAGATGAGACAACAGATGGCCGGAGACCTTTAATTATTTGCCACATGCTAGTTACTTAGAGTATCCTTAAATTTCCTTATAAACAGATTAAGAATCAGTTATGAACCATAAAGTCCAGTGGAAACAAATATGTACACTATAAAGGAAATTTTGGCTTACACATTAGGAGAAACTTACTTTCTCTGGTCCATTGCCACTGGAATACTAGTATAGTCATCCATTTTATGTCCTGAAATGCAGATCAGTAATTTCAAATGTCAAAAACCCTGGGGGCTGCTGGAGGGTGTCTAAAGCAGGGGTCCTGGGAACAGCAAGGAGAGGACACTTTGGAAAAAGGAATAAAGCAGGAGAATCATGACATGTGAAATTCTAGGCTGATGTCTTACATCACTTCCAACCTACACTCAGTCATTATACACCTTTTTCCAGAATGGTTGGAACAATCTTCCTAAATAATCTTTCCTTCCGATATAACACTCTTTGCCCAGCTTAGATTGCCTCAGACAACTGTTAACACACATAGTCATGCAGAGACAAATTAGAATAAGGAGTCCCTGGAGAAAAACGGGGGACATGAAGAAGAGGGAAAAGTCAGGGAGGCCATGAGCCAGGCCCATCCACAGAGGGTGACTGATTTACTGTGTACCTCTGAACCTCAGAGCCCAGGATAAGAAGATCCCATTTCAAACAGCTCAGAAAACAACCTGCAGCTGTTCATAAGTTGATATCTCCTTTGCTCACGGTGATGGTGGGAAATGCACAGGAAACAGTCGCCATAGACTCCAGCAGCAATAGGGACACAGGAGATGGCTGTCCTTGTGTCTATGGCAGCAATAACACAAACAGACATCCAAATACAATCCCAACTATTAACATATAGCCACACATTCACATAGCACTATATCCACCAACATGATCCCTAGTTGCTTTCATTGGCTTATGGACAATAGTGTCAAGGAGACAAACCATTATATAATAGACTGTGGGCAGCTACCCAAGCAGGTAGACTGCTAGTTATCATGGCACAGGTTGCCATAGAATGATACAGATAAGGGGGCACAGAGATAAGGGGACAACTTAACTTTCCCAAGTTCATGTCACTATCATAGCTGTGGTTTGCAGATCCCTGTGACCTGTGACCCATATGTTACTAGTCCATGATGAGAAGTGCTTTCAACTAAGCAACCAAACCCATAATTTTTTTCAGCTGACATCTACTGCATCAAAGCATTTCTTTGTGAAGAAAGCAATGTGTAGCTCTGTATTTTGGCACAGATCATTGCTTGCCAGCTGACGAGGAGATAACTGCCTTGAATAGCATTAGGACCACTAACACCCTAAAACTGTTTCTGATCACAGGACAGGAAGTTGGATATCTTAGATTCCATCATCATCAATCAGTGAGTAAGGACTGTGACGTGAGGGTGTGTAGTCAAAACTCTCAAGTCTCCAGGTTTAGAATTAGGGGCATGAGGATGGCTCTGGTAGCCTATGCACAAGGAGATAGCTGTAGCAGCTACTGGTTGGAAGTAATACCACATAAATGCAATTAAAGGTAAAGGACTTCATGTCACTGAAGCCTTTGAAGTCCTCATACTTCATCCTAGAGCATGAAGACTGGTTACACCTGCTCTTCATCTTTTCAGTTTCATCTTTGATTATATTCTATCCCATTCCATCTCACACTACACCAGTGGTTTCGTTGTTAAATGGTCTGGAGTGCTTTACTGAAGCCTAATACTACACCCAGCTATTCTGAGTCTATAGGTCTACTAAGGCCTCGATGCTAGGGACTCCACAATCCTCCCTCAGATGAGTCTTTTGTGCAGCCACGATTGAGAAACACTGCTCTGAGTTTTAATATTAAACTTCTCGCAATTCCAGGACAGTAGCATTCATTTCCTAGGTGAAGATAGGAAAGTATTTCCCCTTTAAAATATACTGGATTCTTCTTGCTCAGTGCACTTAGAATTCTGTTGGAAGTCTTGCAGGAGCAGAGAAGAATAGAGTGTCCTTCTCAGGCAGCTCTTGGAGGCAACATAGATGCATCCAGGATTCTGAGTTCAGCTAGTGAAATCAACACATAATCCACTGAAGTCGATATATGAGGAGATAGCTTGAAAAGACATTACATGGCAACATCAGAGTGCAGCCTTGAACATGACCATGTGAACATATCAGAGTACTTCAACAGTTCATGGGAAAATATATGTCTGAAACATTCACTCTACAAAATGTTGGCACAAAAATAAAATTGTTAATTCCCTTCCTTCTTAAACTTTTTGAAGTAGCCTTGTATTGATGCCTTAAACTTCTCATAATGGAAACAGTGTATTAAAGAAGACAAATGGTAGCAGCCAAGGAACCAGGGTTTATTATGATTTATTTAGTATGTATGGAGGAGAATCCTGAATGCAGACAAGGGAAGTATAAGAATTTTCATCACTAAGGAGGTGTTCTCTACTGAAAGGCAGACAGAGCTCACCAGGTCTTTCATCATGGCCTGGTGACAGCTGCGTTCAAACCCTGCTGGCTAGTTTAGCTTCCTCTGCTAAGGCAGACACTGGAGCAGCCATCAGAGTTCTGGTCACAACAATAGAAACACCTGCTATTGCAAAAGAATAAATGGACCCAGGCAGAGGAGACCTAATCAGATTATGTGTGCATTTTAGCTGGATTACCGGTTGTATTTCATCTATTTAATTAATATGACAGATATTGATTTCCTAAACATCAAGACCAATTGTGCTACAAAGTAAGTCATGTCATTTTTCTTGTGCTGTATTTCATTCCACTTTCAGAATTTCTAACTGGAAAATTTCCAACTTAATCATTTTTTGAAGTGCATCTTTTTTCAGTCAAATCATAAGTTTTCCTCCCTATAACAGGAGACTTAAAATGAGCTACGTGTAAAAGCAAGGGGGTTTATTTGGGCTCATAGCGTGAAAGAGTCACAGTGCAAGATCAGTGAAAACCCATCAGTTTCATTAGAAAACTTCAATGTCTAAGTATCTATGGAAAAAATGATCACATAGTAAGCCATAAAGAAGGGAGTGGTTGAAAGCACCTCAACTTTTAAAATCAACCCTCTACCAAGAACCACCTTTGGAGGCTTCCCTTGACCTACCAAAGTTCCATTAGATCAACTTAACAGACACTCTCACTGGATTAAGCCCTCACCCTCCTAGTACCATTAGTTTATAAATTTGGGAGTTAAGTGCCCACATGGGTTGAAAAGTAATGTCCTATTCAAACTATACCAGTTCATCTATTGGATTTCCATTGAAATCAAAGTTATCCACTGTCCTCTATTCTCTCTGGCTACTGAGACTTAGACAATAGATGGCTGGCCAGGTTACCCTGCTGGATGATCCCAAGGACTTCAATCTAATAGTCAGGATGGTCATTACTGTGACATTTGTCCCTGTTAACAAGCAAATGAGTGGAGGTTCCCGTCAAAACATGGGAATAGCCACCTTCCTGAGACCTTTTGAAAGTGGAATTACAAATTAGAATCAAGAACATTATTTCCAACTGATTCCTGAGCAGTCAACCTGTGAATTCGTCTCTCATAAGAAGAATTCAGATTGAAGTTAGACAACCCATTCTACCTACAACAGTACCTCCTTGATGGGGCCATACCTATAACACTCTACCTCCTTTCTGGGGCCATGAAGAAGTCTGTCTCAATTATCAGGTAGTAAAGCAAATCACCCAAAACCTAATGGTTTGCAACAATAACCATCTGATTATGCTTGTGACTCGTGAATCAAATTTTTAAGGTCTAGGACAGTGACTGCTCTCCTCTTGAGGTCACATGGTGGTGTTTGGTTGGTGGTTGGAGTGGTTCAGATGTCCACAGTGGCTTCATTCACATGCCTACTGGCTTGCATAGATGGATGGAAGACTGGGCTTAGCTGGACCCCTTTATCACCACTCCAGAGAGTCACAGTGCTTCCCCAGGCAAGCTGTACAGTGTCATCAGCTCTCCTTCATACAGCAGATGGCTTTCTCCTGAGGGAACTTCTAAAACTATCCAAGCAAACACTCAAATATCCTCTTGTTAGCTAACCTTAGAAGTCACAGATTTCTCACTTATGTCGTCTTCTATTGGTTAGCAATGTACCAGGCAGCCCACATGCAAGAGGAAAGAAATTAAATTCCATTCTATTTCATTTCTCAGCAGCAAGCAGCAAAGAATTTATGGGTAGTCTGGATGGGAGAAGGAAACAGCAAGCTTTTCACAAGCCATTTTAGAAATCATTAATATCTCAATAAAGTTAACTCAGATTCCCATGTTCTAACAAACCACATCATGCTTTCTAACCAGGGTCTGATCATCTCAGAAATAATGGCCCATGCTGGGATGTAAGGCGCAGGTCTTTATTGCTCCTCGAGCTCTACTCAGTCTGCAACTTCATCACAGCTTTCCAGTGCTCAGCTTTGAAAGCGGTTATAGGACCTGGAACTGCTTTTCCAGGACCAAGAACATTGTCCACTCCATCTCCATCCTTCCTTGCTCTTTTGTTCTGCCCATACCAGCAGGATCTTCATCTTCCCTGAGAAGCCAGGACAGATAGGCCTTGACTTGCATTTCTATCAGAGCTTTAGAATTCAAACCCCAAAGAAGACCAATAAACTTTTTCTAAAAATCTGTGATGGCCCAAATCTCTGATCTCAGGTGGAAAGCAAGACCCAGCACAAAGAAGCAAACAGAATCACAGGTAAAAGGAATTGTATGAGAAAAACAATTACCATGGTAATTGTTTCAGAATAATTTTTCTGTCCCTTTTATAAATGGGACGTCAGGCTTTTATATCAGTCACTTGTGACTTCATTTGTTCAATTCCTTCTCTCAGAGACTATGAGCTGATTCAATCTGGGAGCACTGATAAAGCTGAATTGCAGGACTTGCAAAGCCAAGAATCCAATTCATCTTTTCTCTGAATCCTAATGAAGGCAGTCTCTGGAGTTCAACTTCAGAATAATGATAACAACGGCTACTTTTTATGTAATGGGTACCTAAGACGGTTCTGTGTGCCTTCCATTATCTATATTACTTTATTTTTTCACCACTTTACATCAATTTTATTTTTTTTCCAGTTTAGAGATTTCACTTTTTTTTTTTCATAATACAGTTCCATATGCTCAGGGATTCCTCCTTCCACCCTCCTCACCCTCTTCCCACTATTTTCCCCTATATTATAACAAAAGTATAGCCCTTCAACAACAGTCACAAGTACCTCATTCTATTTAAATGTATCATGTCATTGTAGGTATAGACAATGATAAAAAGTCTTGCCTCCTATTGTCAAGATATATTAAACAGTTTCATTTGGAATCCTCCTTTCCTTTAGGAATACAGATACATATTGCAATATATTATCTTATTTAAATACAATAAAACTGTGAATGAGATCACATTACTTCCATTTTACAGAGACAGAAATTGAGGCACAGAGAAATTAAGCAATTTACAGAAGACCATAAAGTCCTCATCAGTTAAACTTGGGTAATTTGCGGCTGGGTGTGCAGTATAGCCACCTGAGACAACAGCCTTCCATGTGAGCACTGATTCAACAAGAGACTTGGGGCTCAGCATGGTAGCCTAGTGGCTAAAGCCTTGTCTCACACACCAGGATCCCATATGGGTGCTGATTCATATCCTGGATATTCCATTTCCCTTCCAGCTCCCTGCTTGTAGCCTGGGAAATCAGTGAAGAATGGCCCAAGGACTTGAGACCCTGAACTCACATGGGAGAGCAGGAAGAAGCTCCTGGCCCCTGGCTTTGGATCAGCTCAACTCTGGCCATTGTGGCTACTTGGGGAGTGAATCAACAGATGGAAGATCTTCCTCTCTCTCTCCTTCACTCTGTAAATCTGGCATTCCAATAAAAATGAATAAATCTTAAAAAAAAAAAAGACACAGACTTGGACTTATGATCCTGCTCCCTGCTAATGCATCTGGGAAAAGCAAAGAAAGATGATCCAAAAACTTGGACTCTTAACACTCATGTAAGAGACCCAGATGGAGTTCCTGGACTTGGCTGCAGCCTGCACAGCTACAGGCTTTTGGGAGAGAACCCTCAAATGAAAGAGCTCTCATTTATTTTGTCTCTCCATTTCCTTGTAACTATGCCTCTCAAATAAATAATCTTAATTTTTTTAAATTTAGCTTTAGAATTCATGCTATTCACAATGGTGTTATTGAACCTTGCTTGTTTAAAACTCACCAAAAAAATACAGCCCTATACTTACAATAACTCCCTGGTAAAACATTATCAATTAAAAATTTTAAAATACATTCATTATTAATTTCATTTACTCATGGTGAACAATGTTATACTTTAAACCCTGATTTGCCAAATATATCTCACAATATACCAATCAGGAGTTTTCATCAGTCCATATAAGGGAATTAATTGTGAGCATAGCTAGGAAAAATCTTAAACAGTAGTAATTCTGAAAAAAAACAACAGAATATGTAATAGAATATTCTGGAAAAACAGCCTGAGCTCTATAAATGTTGCTTATGATTCGAATATGATCCACCGGAAGTGTTGGAAGAGACCAATATAGGTGAACATTTATTTTTTTTTAAAGTGATGACCTATGGATTCACTATTACATTTTTTATTGAGACAAAATGGATTCTTCAAAATCCATTCTTCAAAATGGATTCTTCATTTGAGCTAAAAATGTCTTTTTTTTTTAATATATCCATGTCACATCTGGTAACAGCTAAGGTTCATTTACTAATCCCCACTTGTAGTTTGTCCAAATGAAGCATTAGCCTTCAAGAGATTGGAGCTATAATACTGAAGGAACAGGAACTGGACATCCCAAGTCACAGCTGCTCAAATAAATAAAATATGCTACTCCAGAAAAATCAAAGGAAAGACTTCACAAAAATAATGTGAACCTTAAGGTACTATGTCAGGACTCAGATGGATTTATAAATATTAAGAAAGTTATTTTGAAATTCAGTCAGTTATTTTTTTAATTGAAAACCTTTATCTTCTTTTAAGTGCCCTTTGAACAATCTTTTTTAATATTTCAAGGAAGCCCTATGTAGGTAAAACTCTTGCAGATGGCAAAAGCCTGGAAGAAAGCTATCTAGAATCAGAAAAAGAAGGTCAAAGTCGGCCTGAAACTTGCACTCAGTTTCAGAAATGGTTACCAGGTTTTTGCTCTATTTTCATTTTTTCCCAAACGATCACAGAAATCATTAGAAAGCTTTAAATCCCAAGCAATCTTTATCTACTTGAGGGTTTTCATTACTTTCTACACATACCCACCAAGATACCTACATCTAAAACTGTGTTAAGCTGATCCATTCTAATACCATCCAAGGTCAGAATTTCTGTGAAGGAAATCATATATAACAGTGTCATTATAACAGTGTCTAAGCAGTCTGTCAACTCACTTTCTTTTTTTTTCTTTCTTTTGACACAGAAAGGGGGACTATATAAACAAATAGAGAAACATACACACCTATGTGTTTTTCATCAACACATCAAAACACTTCGACAAAGTTGGCCTGATCGATCACAAAGAGAAAAGATGCTTACAGAAGCAGAATTGAAGTTTTTAAATAACTGAAGAGAATACAAGTAATATCATTGGCATTTGGTAGCTATGAGTCTGTTTACTCTTTCAGTTATACAAAAAGCATGAAGATTTAAGGGCTGACGCCAGACAAAAAGACGTCTTGAAGCATCTTATAAGCAATATCAAGAATGTAACTTTCACAAGGCTGTAGATTTTGTCCTACTCACTGACAGAACCTAAGCACTAGATCAGTCTGACTATAGAACCATTCAATAAATATATGCTAAGTTATATGAGTAAGTAGAAAAAAAAAGAGAGACCTAGTGGGGTCTAGGGAGAAAGGAAAGAAAAAAATCCAATAAACTGTTCCATACCACAATGTTCATTTACAAAACCAATGATTCTGATCCAAAAACTGAGAAATAAATTCCTTTCCCCTCCCAGAAATATCTAAAAGTAAAACAGATTCACTCTAGCCATCAAGAAACACTTAAACTGATAAACTGGACAATCAGCCTGGAGTTCGCTTCAAATTCACCAGGATTATGTGGTTCTGTTAACGTGTCTTTCTGTGCCTGTTTTTTTTTTTTCCATCTGTAAAACAGTTACAGTCAATCATGAGAAACATTTAGCACCTTTGTTGAAATGTCATCATATTTGGAGGCAGGACATTGAAGAGGAGATGGAGTTCAGATAAGGATATCTATGCAGAGCCCTAATCCAATAGAACTGGTGTCCTTGTCAGAAAAGAAGGGACTTCAGGGAGAACATGAACACAGAGGCAAGGCCACGAGAGAATCCAGCAAGAAAGCAGCTGTCTACACACTGGGAGGAAGGATCTCACTGGAGACCCACCATGCCAGCACTTCAACTTTGAACTTTGGACCGACAGGCTCCTAAACTATGAGAAAAAGCAGACAAACAATCAAACTTCCTGTGACATAACCCACCTAATCTGTGGTATTATGTCATGGAAGCCCAAGCAGCTCAGTAGAGTATTTCACAGCATGCATTGGGTTAAACAATATAAAACAAATATAAAAAGTAAATATAAAACAAATCTAAGCTTAATGTCTAACTCACATCTGTAAATTCCAAAGCTCATATTATGGTTGAGAGGCTCTGTGGCTCTCCCATGCTTCTGCACATCTTACAGAGACTGGAAAAAAACTATGGCAAAATCATATCCTCAAGGATGGCTGTACAGCAAACAGACATAGGAGATAGAGAGGGAGGGTGTTTGCCTCTGAAAGCAAAGGTTTGTGTATTGTCCCATATGGTCACAATAGCATCTCCCTCCTAGGAAGAGGTTAGTTGGGTTTACTGGAGTCTATTACAAAACATCCAGTTTCTCTCTGTGCAGAGCTACTTTGATGAGACTCAACCCACTGTGTGTTCAGCACCTTACTTGCCCACTCCTCACTGATCCCACATGCTTGGGGAAAAGGTGATGGAGGCCAAGATGCAGCTCGCATTGCCTACAGAGCCTGAGGAATGAAGTGCTTGGCTTCTGACCTGGGAGTCTTGAATTCTGACAGTATCATGAGATCATGTCAGGCTAAACATCTTTCGTTACAGATAAGTCCAAAGTGAGGTAGTTCACAGTGATGGATAACTGCAGTATGTTTTTTACTCTTTTTTGTTCAATTCCTTTATTATTGATTTTTAAAATTTTGAATTTTATCGTACAATCTCATAGAATCTGGGATTTCCCCATTCCCCAAATTCTTACCCCCTGACTGATTTTCCCCATATTATTATAATAGGATAGTCCTTCATAAGCAGTCATAAGTCCATCAGTCTCTTATTTAAATGTGTCCCAACATTGCTGGTACAATGTCAGACACAGGGAAATAACTCATAGATATAACCCTGGAGAGAGTAATTACTTTGAAATTAGATCCTTGCTGGTTAAAACAATGATGAACAAAGCATTGTCCTTCCTCCAACACCAACCCTTCCAGCCATGCTCCCCTATGCTCCAGTCTATGCATTGTTACCTCTGAATTCAGCATTTCATTTCATCTTATGCCTCAGTCCTGTTGAGAATTAACTCTCTTCTGAAGCGCCATTACCCTTGCTTGTTTCTTCAGTGTGGTTTGCCTCACCTTCCCCACTAAGCAGTGTTGGAAAGTTTCCCAAGCTCTTCTCATTGTCAGTCACTTCTGAGGGCATTAACATGGCTCTTCTTACTTGATTCTTCTGCACCATTTAGCACGACTAGTTAACCCTTCCTCCTTTCAATAGTCTTTCTTTGCTGTCTGTGATCTTACATCCTTTGAGGTTTCCCTGGCATTCCCTGTCCCTCGGGCCTGCACACTCTTCCTCAACTCAGTTGTTTCAAGACTCTATTCCTCAAAACTTCATCCTAGTGTGACACTGTCTCTTGATCTGTTATGTTTTCACCTAAATTATCTCCTTGCTCCTCTGAGTTTCAATCATATTACCAATCAATCATGAATTGCTTCATCAACACAAGCTTCTCATCTGAGAACCAAACTTCTGCATCTAATTCAGTGACACTTCCTGGATTCTGAAAAGCACTTCAAATTAAGAAACAGACATAAGATCTTGACTGCCTCTCCTTGTCGCTGCACTCATTCAGTCGAGACTGACTGAGACATACATGCATGCATTCACAGACACAGATGGGCACAAATATACATTTACAGATCATGGATCTAGCCAAAGCTCACGGAAAATGAATATTAAGACAGACATATGCACTCATTTCAAAATTTTTTACACCAAAATAAATACATATCTTTTAATTCCACTTTACATAATCTGTTTTTAAAATTCCCAATTCATCATTCCATTCAGGTCTTTCTACCAACAAGAAACCCAGGACACATCTTGCTTGGCCTGTTCTCCCAGTCTGTTGTGCCTCCTTATCTGCCCTCCATCTGCTTACATGCTCATAGCCACCCGCTACCATTACATTTCAGCTGGATTTTTTGTAATAGCCTCCTCATCATCCTTTCCATATCCACTCTTGGCTTCTTGAATTGATCCTCTGAGAAGATTCAAAAGAGGATTTCTAAATCATAAATCGGATTATGGACCACCATCCATTCTCCAAACCCCTTAAACTCTTCAGAAGTATTTTCTTACTCCCAGAAAAGCCCATCATGTCCAAC
The DNA here is from genome assembly GCF_017591425.1 of Ochotona curzoniae. Lineage (NCBI taxonomy): Eukaryota > Metazoa > Chordata > Mammalia > Lagomorpha > Ochotonidae > Ochotona > Ochotona curzoniae. Next base: position 29,130,453 of record NW_024465582.1, read on the forward strand.
GATGGATACTCTGGCTCCTATTTTATACTGCAGACACATTTCACATCATACTTGCCCTACTTTCTGCATTGCACACCCACAGTCTGCTTTCATTTCCTCAAATATCTCATTTCTTTCACTGCTGTGCCCTATCCCAGTTCAGGGTTACCTCCTGGAGTACATCTCTCCCTTTGCCCACCACTTTTCTACTCAGCATTCCTGATCTTTAAAATTTTAATTCCAAGTTTTTGGAAACTGTTTCTGGGAATATTAACATATGATCTCATGGCAACACATACTTTCCCTTGATAATCCTTACTATGCTTTTAAATGTATCTGCACGTGTACGCAAGTATTTTAGTTATCTGATCATATATTTCTGTCCTCATAAACTGTCTCATCCACAAAAAAAACAGGTCATATTTACTTCCTTCAAAATATACATTGAATCTGTTTTGCAAAGACTGACAAAGCTCTGGCAAAACCCTAGTAAGAAGAGCTTGACCTAACTAAATCATATACCTACAATACAGCAGAATCCAGATATGTGTAGTGTTTCTCACAATAAATTAAAAAAAAAAAACACTCTGTGATACTTGTATGAGTAAATAAATGCTCTCTCTTGCTCTCTCTCTCTTCCCCTTTCCCTCGCTTTCTCTCTCTCCATCTCTGTCTAACAGTCTTCTGCACTGCGGCAGGTTAGTATTTTGGTGGCCTCCAATGAGTGGTGCTTCCTTGTAGTCACACCTCTGTGCATTACCTTGAATCTGGGGTGGCACTGTGATTTGCTGTAACCAACAAAATGCTAAATAAACATAAGTTTATTGCAATAAATGTAAGTTTAAAAACAACTCTCACACGCTGAGTCTATTTTGTCTGGGTAAATTCCCACTACAGGGATGGCTGGGAAACATGGTACATCTATTTTCAAACCTCTGAGGAATCCCTATAGCATCCTCCATCACAGTTATGCCAGTTTACATTACTACCAACAATGTATTTGTGTACCTACTTTCCCACTTCCTCGACAGAATTTATTGGTCTTTGATTTTCAGATAAAAGCCATTGTAACTAGGGTGACCTGAAAGTGTTTTCTGAAGTTTATAATGTACTATTTGTTCTCAACAACAAAAACCACAAATCAAAGCATCTTTTTCTCAGAGGTTAACATTACTACTTTTCTTATGAAGTATTTTTGTTGTCAGTCACAATGTTTTCTACTGAGAATAAGCTGTTAAAATGGGTTGATTATAAAGTTCCTAAAACTTATTTTAAAAATTAGGTTTTTCAGAATACTTCAAGGAAGTTAGGTAAATACAAAGATCATCATTCCAGAAGTAAAAGTATCTGCCTTCTAAAAGAGGCTATTATTTGCCAAAGATCAACGTAAAAAATTCCATGCCATTAGAGAGATCTCCTTCAGCAAAAGTTATAGCAACTAAAATGTTCATGTCCTGGATTTTGGCCCACTTGCTATCATCAAAAGCAAATTCCTACACAATCAATTTCTTTGAACAATCATTTGGGTTTTGCTTTTAGAACTCTAATTTTGTAGTAGTTGATCAAGTCACAAGAATCAACACTTGATTTTGTACAAATCCAGGACTGCAAGGATAGCCGTTATTCAGCAAGGCTTCAGCACAGAAATCTGGAATCCAGCCCAATCATTTTGGACATAAATGGTCTTACGTAACTCTTTCTCATCTCATGGTAGCTTTGCCTCCTCCCGGAAGAAGCATTTCTGCTGAAGGAGCATTTGCGCTCAATTACATTAATTGTTCAGGTAGTGCTGACCACGTAACACCAAAGCTCTTCAAAGAAAACAATCCCACAGCATAGCCAGGGCAACAGGCACCATGGGAGCTACAATTCAGATTTTCTACTTGCTAATCTCTTTCTATACCAGCAACAACTAATGAGAGGTCGAAAACCTATGAACACAAAAGTGATTTTCAATGAAAAGCTAAAATGTGAATCTAGAGACTCTTAAAAATGTCTTGGGGGCTTTATTCATTTCCGTATGAATTTTTAATTATTTTTAAATACAATTTTTAAAGAAATTATATTCAATACGATTACTATACTAGAGATGCTAATAAAAAGTCTTTATTCCTAAATACTGTAGCCTGGGTAAAAACAAGCCAGAGTTAAGATCTTTGCAGCGTTGACTTTTTTTTTTCTCTAATTTGTATTTCCCATTCCTTGAGATCTACCCACAAGCCTGAGTGGGTGGATCATTTCAGATTAATGCTTTTTCACCAGAAGAGGACTGAGATCATCAATGTAATTCATTCTGGAGTTGGTAAAAGCAGCCCTGTGGAACCCAATTTTAACTCAGATCAGTAACACACCGTGAGAAGAGGAGCGGTTGCAACTTCTTCCAACATTACAAAGCGCTGCTCGCTGATATTTAGCCTCTCCAATGTTTGGCAATGAAAAGAACTCTAGGTCAGTGATCAAGGAAAAAACTGCCGGCTTGAGTAGGAAGGCACAAATAAAGGTTTCAACCTCTATTATGTTGACAAAGTTGTCATTCAGCAGTTTTCCAAAATCACTTGGCAGCCTCCCATGAACTGGGACTTGAAAAGCAATGGAAGAACAAACAACATCCATCAGAACTGAGTAGGCATTTGCATAAGTTCTTGAAGATGTGAGAAGAAACCCTGGGTTCTGGCAGTGTGCAGGGGCTTCGGGTTTGTTCTTTGCTCGAGTCTCTCATTATGCCTATCTGCTTACATGGAGAACACAGGGACAGTCCAAGAAATGCCAAAAGTCACAATGCACCAGAGAAGAAATAAGGATTGGCTCATGTGGCAAAGGAAAGAAAATGCAATCATCAATAGTTCATAAACTTTGGGAAATGGCATTTATTTTTATAGGGAAGGAACAAACGCATCCTGACATTTTCTGATGATACCAAGATTTTCCTTAAGAAAACTAGACTTCCTCGTCTCGGGAAGTCTTGAGGGCTGACCCTTGTCTGACCACAGTGAATGACTCAGAGGCGATCCTGTAGCTTCTGTCAACCCAGAGATGTTTGACCCTGATGACTATGTTAAAACTCTTAATACAGAGAAACTAAGCACTACTGAGGCTGCTGAAGCAATAACATGTAATTCTGTGGCACATATGTGTATGTTGGTAACAAGGTTATATGAGTAGAGTCTGTTTGGTTGCCAGTGTGTTGCATGATATTACAGAGAAAAGTTAAACTGAACAAAGGAGTAATAAGTTTCTAACAATATATTCAGGGCTTTAGATCCAGAAACATGCCACAAAATTTCCATTGATCTACTCCATTTCAGTTGGAGTGTCATTTCTTATAATACCTCTTAACAAAAATCCCTGCCTTGGACAATATATGGGACATATTAAAAGATAAACTAAAAATTACATGAAGAATGCATATCCAAAGGGACACAGTCAATTTTCAAGTGAAATAATAACCATCCCATATAGCCATTCTCAGTTACATGACCATTATCAATCGCTCTGGATTATGATCCCAAATCATTCTGTTTCAGCATCAATGATATTACCAGCACAAAGATCATAATTCAACTATGGAGATGGGATACTAGTGTTTGAAGGAGATGTGTAACAGTTTAAGTAATTATATGCCAAAAATGTTACATTGAAAGAAAAATTTGAGACATCACATTATAAACAAATATGATATGAAGCAAGTGGGGTTTTCTTAGTCAATTGTTGAATAAACTCCTTCTGATGTTCACTGGCTCTGCTCAAGGCTAGATTTTCACAATAAAAATGTATAAGCAACTGCTTTTCAATTTGTAATCTATAAAAAATAACAACTATCACCTATTAGTGCTCTGCACACAATGTGGTTCAGCAGGTCACATAAATGTTAATTCCTCCAATGTGAGTAGTTCTAAGCGATTGTGATATAAAGTTCAGCAACATTAAGACACAGTGAGCAGCTGCAAGAAATGCTTTAAAATAGCAGCTGAGACTAAGCAATACTTGAGTTATCATTTTGGTTCTATTCTCCTAAGACAATGATTAAGTTGTTGACAGATGCTCATGTAGGTTATAGTAAGCCTTTTGAGTTCTGGCCTAACTTTACTTTGTTGTGACCTAATATCCTTTCACTTTCTGGTCAATTCTTGGATTGCCAAGAGAATTAGCAATATTTTGTCTATCGCTGATGTTCTGCCTTAGTCAAACATGAAAGTTGAAAAATCCTGCGGTTCTATCCCTTAGTTTCATGAGTTGGGAAACAAGACATGCGAACCAAATCAAAGGTGTGTTCCTAAGACACCATAGTATGCTACAGACCATTCTCTGAGCCTCTGTCCTGCTCTGTTTATCTCCACACATTTACTTCCAAGGAAAAAGGCTAAAAATATTTCTTAAGCACATGTGTGCTAATTGGACTTTTATCCAATCAGGATCCAAGAAGCACAGTTATTAGGTAAGTTCTTGATAACAGAGTAATATCAATACACAGTCTTCAGAATACAAAAGACAAACCTGTCCTACCAAGTTAATATAGTTTCAAGTTTCTCTTATGAAATAGAAAATGCCAGCAACAAGTATGAGATAAACCACATAAAATAATGTAGAGTATCTTTAGACACTGAGAAGAAGAAATATGAAAATGTAAAGGAAATTTGGAAATCAAGATTATGAGCACACACAAAAATGACAGTAGGAGTAAAAGTACTAAATGGAGACATAACTGAAAACTTGGCAAAGAGGTGGTCAATACTTTGAATTATCCATAATTATTTGGAGGAAACTATTTCTGAAACTCAGCTCAAAGATTAGGACCATATAAATGTGTCAAAGCAAAATCTTACAGGAATAAAGTTAACAAAATCTCACAAACTCAAACCTAGTAGATACAACCTAAGAAGACAATGACTACACGCACGTGCACTCACTCTAAGAACAAATCACCCCCTTGTGATCCATGCATCATTCATTCCACTGCATATTCATTAACTTCTATCACATGATGAGGTGGGGTTGCATGATAACTTTTTATACAAAGGCTTTGTCATTTCAAAACAAAACATTATCAACTCATAAGGGCACTGCATAATGATACAGCACTTAAATGAATGACTAGCCTATTTAAGGTTTCAGGCAACAGTTTAGTTTCAAGAGAAATTGAAAGAAATGATTTATGATGAATATAAGAGTACCGACTTTTCCTCAATTAAATTAAAGGCCTTTCAAGAGAAATGCCAAGTCCTATTTCTTTTCATTTCCTTTCTTTTCTCTGTTTACAAAGGGAAATTTTTAAAATACATAATAGGAAAGGTATCCTCTCAGAAGAAAAGGTATTTTCCCAAGGAATCTTCTACACCATAAAGAGACACTCAAAAAGTTCGGGAAATGGATCAAGATATTTTCATTTTGGTGCAAAACAACATTGAAAACCATGCATAGGATTCTCACAATATGCATTCCTAATGAGTCTTTTGAAGACTCTTAATATGCATGAATTGTAAATTTTTTTTTGCACCAAAGTAAGCCATTATTTTATTGCCATTTCCAGAATCAGTATAAAGCATTCCCTTATTTGTAAAATATTCAAGCGTATGCAGTGTTTATATTGCATCAAGTATTATTTTAAGTGCTCTTATATATTCATCTACTTAATAGTCATAATAATAATATGAAATAGGTACTACCATTGTGTTTACAACTGGGAAAACCAGGACACAGTGAAATTAAGCTGCAAGATCACATGACTATAACATGAGGTTGATTGCAGGCCTCATTTGGTAGAAAAACCCATTTCTCTGAGTATCTATTCATACTTTTTGGCTTATCTTTTCTTTCAATTATTAATATTGTATAAAGTCTACTAATAGCATCACTGGTTTCTTTTTAGTATCAGGCAGAATTCAAATCTCTAAAAAATGTTTCACTTGCATTACTTTAATTTTCAAATCCCAAGTTTCCATTTTCTTATTTTACTCTTTTCCTGATTTGTTATCATTTCATGAAATATGGCCATCATAATTTTTCAAAATAAATTCTTTTAAGCATTGATAGTAGGGATCTTGAGAGTTGTGTCTGTGAAGTTTCCCATGTAGATCTTAAATGCACATTCCTCACTTCCTTTGTGTCCTGTCTACAGATCACTCTTACTGCTTCTACGCATGCTCCATAATTTTGGTTGAGGACTGTTTTTTTTAGTGGAAAACATTGCTTTTTTTTTTCCATTTGAGAAACTCTAAGGGCTGCTTCCTACATCTGGGGGCTAGCCATTGCTGGTTGTTTAACTTGTTTCACTGTGAAGTGGAGTTTGCTTGCCTTGCCGCCAGCAGTCTTGAGTGACACTTTTCCCAGGGCCTGACCTCAGCCATACTCACAAACACCCTGAGATCACAGTGTCTGGAGCGCAACTCTCTTTGACCAATTCTTTGAACGCTGCTTAGCTCTCTGCCTCTCTACTATCACACTTGCCTGTTGGCTTCCACTAACCACCGACTGTTCCATGGTGTGCAACAGCACTGCCTTGGAGACAAAACAGCTCCACCACCTAATCCAGCTAAAATTTGAGACTCCTGCAGGACCCCTACCAAGAGCTAAGTGTGTTCAATGTTTAGCTGGCCTACAGCTTATCTTTTTGCTATCATGAGGCTAGCAGCCTCATTTTAACTGCTTCCTACCAAAATCTACATTGTTTTCAAGGGTAGGCTTAGCTTTAAATTTCCTCATATTCTTTTCTGCAAAAGTTTGTTCTTTGTGGGAGAAAAATGTATGGAGTTCTTTGTCTTACAGTTTGTCTCTCTTCCTGGGAAAAGTCTCCACAAAACCGCTTTGCAGCTGGGGCAGTCCAATACTCATGTATTCTCAGAGCAATCTCTGTTTGACAAACAGGAATAGCAATCTCTGTTATACTGGGTTTGCCTCTCCTACTGTGAAAACCTCCGTCCTGTGAGTAACTGCTGGTGACAGGGACTGGAGGCCTTTCCCTCTGATCTGCTATGTAAGATGAGGGCTTGAGGGTGGACAAAGCCAGACTTATCAATATTTGTCTGGAACAGATTGCTGAGGGAAGCAATCAGAAATGCCCATAGCCTACCTCTCCAAGGAAAACACCACAAGAACACCCTGGAAGTTCAAGACAAAGTGAGCCCCATAGGTGGACTGTAACGAGCCCAGCACTGTTGCCATGATGCTTAGCTGGTCAGACAGAGGAGAATTTGGTTCTGATGTAAACAAACTCTCACAGCTTTAGCTCAGATTATATAGGTTTTCTTGAATAAGTGCTTTTCCTTCAACTGTATCCCCTTAGGAAAATTTCCATAAATTTATGTTGGTTCTATTTAAGTATTTTCCACTAGAGATGCTTGAAGAATCGATCAACAGAGTTTACTGTCCTGCTACTTCAAAGTTGATTACTACTTTTTTCAGTATTATGCCACAGAGTAGAAAAAAAATAAAATAAAAGGTTGCAGACTGACATTTATGGACCAAAACCAAGTTTCATTGCATTCTGCAAAGAGTCAAATTCTTAATGAAAGCAGCACTAAACTAAGATTCTTACATTTTAGTGTGTATGAGAATCAACAGGTAATATTTTTCAAATTTTGGAATCTAGTCTTAACAAAGAAGAATTCTGATATACGAAGTCTCAGGATCAAATCAAATTGCCCAAAACATTCTTCACGGAACTGGATACAATGATTCAAGAGTTCATCTGGAAACACAAAAAACCACGAATAGCTAGAACCATCCTGAAAAATAAGAAGTTAGCAGGGGGAATCACAATCCCGGACCTCTGGACATACTATAGAGCAGTGGTTATCAAAACAGCCTGGTACTGGCACAAAGACAGAAGGGAAGATCAATGGAATAGAATAGAAGCACCAAAAGGGAACCCACACAAATACAACCAATTAATCTTTCACAAAAAGACCAATGACAACTCAAGCAAGTGGGAAGGCCTCTTTAGTAAATGTTGTTGGGACAACTGGCTGATAGCCTGTAGAAACAAAAAGATAGACCCACATCTATCACCATACACCAAGATCCAATCTACATGGATAAAAGACCTAAACCTACATCCAGAAACCTTCAAACTCTTGCAGGAAAATGTAGGAAATACCCTGCAAGACCTAGGAGTAGGTTCCGACTTTCTAAGAAGGACACCAAAAGCAATAGCAGTTGAGAACAGAATAAACAAATGGGACCTCATCAAACTAAGAAGCTTCTGTACAGCAAGGGAAACAATCAACAAAGTAAAAAAGCAACCCACAGAGTGGGAGAAGATCTTTGCACACGATATAGGCGATAGGGGGCTAATTTCCAGGATATACAAAGAACTTCAAAACAACCAAAAAACCAAAACGAACAAGCCACTCAAGAAATGGGCACGGGAAATGGGCAAACATTTCACAAAGGAACAAGTCCAAATGGCAAACAAACATATGAAAAAATGTTCCAGCTCCCTAGCAATAAGGGAAATCCAAATTAAAACATCGATGAGGTACCACCTAACACCAGCAAGATTGGCCCACATAAACAAGAACACCAACGACGCTTGCTGGTGAGGATGCGGGGAAAAGGGAACCCTACTCCACTGCTGGTGGAGCTGCAAATTGGTACAGCCTCTATGGAAATCAGTCTGGAGAACACTCAAACAACTCAAAATCTGCATACCATATGACCCAGCAATAGCACTCCTAGGAATATATCCAAAACACCTGTTTTACGACAAACCAACATGCATCCCTATGTTCATTGCAGCACAATCAGTAATTGCAAAAACATGGAAGCAACCGAAATGCCCATCAGCAGAAGATTGGATAAGAAAGCTTTGGTTCATCTACTCCATGGAATACTACTCAGCTATTAAAAAAAACAAAATGCAGTTCTTTGTGGCTAAATGGGCACAACTGGAAACTATAATGCTAAGGGAAATGAGTGAATCCCAAAAGATTAGATACCACATGTTTGCCTTGATTTAACCTGTAATTTTTGTATGGTTGTTTGTTATTTTTTGAACCTGTCATTGATACTGTCTCAACCCAGAGGTTTCGAAGAATGGAACTTGCATTATTTTTAACATATTGTTTACCCAATACTATGTCAATTAATTCCATAATGTTGTATATTGATATTGAGGCCTTGTTGGGGCTTTTAACTGACCGGATCTTTACTCTGTTAGACCTATCTTCAGACCATAGAAGGTCTCCCCAAGAGGCCACTGAACTTATCTGGACAATAAGACGCTGAACTTCATGCTAGGCATGTGTTTGCAAGCAATGAATCTCAACTGAACTTGAACTATGGTTATGCAACAAGGTGGAGGAATCCACCATGGGGGGAGGGGTATGGGAGGGGTGGAGGGAATCCCCAGCGCCTATAAAACTGTACTACATAATACAATGTAAGCAACAATAAAAAAAAAAAAGTGATAAAAAAAAAAAGTATGCTACTAGTACTTATCAAAATTCAATGTGCAAATTACCTGGAATATTTTAATGATGATTTTAATGATGATTACCTGGACCATTTTAATGTTGATCTTATTTTAGAATGATTTTAAGTTTCTAGAACACTTTCCAGCATGGTACAGAGACCATCTATGTAGGCCTACCCTAGCATTAACAACTTACATAACCTGAATACATCGCCAAAACTAATTAAAGTTGGTAATGCTATTATCTAAACTACAGCCTCCTAGGATTTCACCAGTTTCTCCTCTAATACCTCTTTTTTTTCTATTTTTGGATACCTTACTACATTTATTATGGGATCTCTTTGAAAATGCGGATTCTGCTTCAGTAAGTTTGGGATGGAGGCTGGAATTCTCTCTGGCCTCTCAGGCAACACTGTTAATGTCATTCTAGTTATACACTTTTAGTGAACACATCCAAGGACAAAACTATAGTTTAAACATTTTCTCAGGGGATACCTGATTCTTCCTTACTAAGTATTGAAAGAGTTATTGTTGATGTGGCTGTTATGAATTGATGTCAATCCGAAACAGTAATATTATTTCAACCCCAAACAGCCTGTATCTCATGCAATAAGATATTGTGAAGTAACCAAAGAATCAACAATCGATATGAGTCAGACTGCTTCTGATCTACATCAAAGAACTGTAAAACCTAATATACTTCTAAGGCCTTATGCTACTCGGAAATGGGGAGGGAGAGCAGAGAAATCTTACATCACCCAAGAAGGTGTGAGGAAGATGGGAAGTATAACCTATCAGGATCATAACTGGTAACTCTTAGACAACAGACTCAAATCAGCATTAGACAATAGCAAAACTACAAAGGCATATGGGGGGAATCAGGAGTGATTCTAACAACCTCTTAACAGAGGGTCATATGCACAGAGCAGGGGGTACCCCAGAGTGGAGCAGGCAGACAGGAGGAGGCTTGTATCCCAACCCTGAAGACTCCTAGATCCTCACCAAGGACTATCAGTACAAGCTCCAAGGACTGCATCCCAACTGCCAAGGAGACCACGGGGAATTGGAGTGCCTTCGGAGGCCGAGAACTCTGAGGTCATCCACCTCCATTTGGACCTCCCACATGGGATGGAAGAGGTCCAAACCCGGCCTTGCAGGATCCAAGGTCATCGGAACGACAACCAGGAGCACTGAGTGGCCCGCAGAAACAAAACAGTAAACGTCCTTTGGGACTAGGGGGAGGAGCTTTCTCTGTTTTTTGCCTGGTGCCAACTTTGGGTCCCCACCCTCTCTCGTAATGACCATCAGTATTGCTCCAGAAACCCCCCAAAACAAACAAACAAACAAACAAACAAACAAACAAAAAACCTAGAATAGATAGAGAACAGCAAGGAAAGCTTAGAAACAAGAAACGGGCAGTGAAGATGCACTTATAACTCACTGGGTGGGACACAAAGATTAGTTACTCCTCACTAGGGTATTGAAGATTTCTCTGCACACCCCTCCTAAAACTGTTCACCTAAACTGTTGACATATGTTTTGTTAGAGTTATAGAGTTAAACTACCTGAAAAACAGCCAGGTTCTGCAAAATCATGCTTTAACGCTATAAACTGCTAAATACTAAAATCAAAATAGACATGAGACAGCTGAATAGTAATCTATAGCCATTTTAAGGTGTATAGAACCCAGTTGCATACAGAAGTCATAGGATGTGGTTCAGAACTTGCACTTTTTCTCTCTCTCTCTCTCTCTTTTAACATGCTGGTTACATAATACCATGTTAACTAATTCCATTATGTTATAAATTGTTACTGATGTAATGTCGGGGCTTTTAACTGATTGGGATGATACTCTGTCGGCTCTACCTTCAGACCAGAGACGGTCTCCCCAAGAAACTGTTGAACTTATCTGGACAATAAGATGCTGGACTCTATGCTTTGCAGATGCTTGCAAGGAAAGAATCTCAACTGAATTTGAACTGTAGTAATGCAACAAGAATCCACCATGGGGGGGGGTTGTGGGGAGGGGAGGGGGAAATCCCAGTGCCGATAAAACTGTGTCACATAAAGCAATGTAATCAATAAAATAATTAATTAATCAATAAATAAAAAGAAAAAAAGAAGTATCCCTTTCATTTTATGTAGAAAAACAGTAACCTGGGATATATAAACTTAAAAATCCTTTATGACTTTATCAGAATCAAAATTTCTAATAACAAAAATGTTGCTACTAGTCCATTAAAAAAGAACAGGAAACATTTCCTCCTGCTCCTTTCTTACTCTAGCTTTCTTCAAACAACCCGTTTGGACAGACAAAACCAGAAAACACACCCTGCAACTAGATAACAGGGGCAAAGTTAGAGGCACACAGATAAGTAGAAACCTTTAACCGCCTAAAATGCAGAAAATTATTAACATGTGAATAATACATATTTTCTCATAAGCAATTTACAAAGTGTTTCTAAGAAGAAAGTGCTCCTTGGTGGGTTAAATTTTTGGTTAGAATTCTAATACTATGTCCTTCTTTCACACACTGTATTTTGTTCATTTGTATTTCAGGCTTGTTTGTAAGTTGACAATTGGAACTCAAGAAGCAACATGTGGTGATCCCACTGTGAAATCCACATGCACATTCGACTTTCATAAGATGATCTAATGATACCTTCTGCATCAGGATGATTAGTCACTTGTATAATGAAACCTTCCAAAGTACTTTGAAACACGTGGTTTCACCCCAACACACACAGACTCCACATATCTCTGCTTGGTTATACAGCCTCTATTTGGGGATATAAACAGTTCTTTTACTTGGGCCAGAAACCAAAATGACAGCCTGGTTCCCTGTCCTTATCTCTCTTTCTAGGAAGAGCCATCACGGACACTCTGAACATTGGCCCAGCAAAGGGCTCCTGGCTCCTCATCTCTTTGGGTTCACAGATAGTGAGCCTGAAGCCCAGCATGAGGAATGACTTGGATGCAACTGACAGGGCTCGTGGTCTCCAAACCACTGTGATTCTCAACTTATCACCTCATTGTCCTCTCTCCCAATATCTTCAGAATTTAAGAATGCAACTGTCTCCTTCTTCAAATGATTATTAAACAGGTCACTATAATACAAATATATATAAAAGCCAGCCTATGTTACATCTTAGCCTTATTAGACTTTAACATTATTATCATTATACTTGCGTTTTATCCAAGGAGTAAAACAATTCACTTCTGTACAAATATGACCATTGTGTCTTACCAAAACAATTTTGTACAGAAAGGACAGACTTTTCAACAAATGTACTAGGGCCACCCATACAGCTATTCATACACAAATAAATAAAAATAGACCTCAAGCTATACTTACATATATTACACATAGTACACAAAAATCAAAGTAAAGGACATATTAGACATTAATGTAAAATGCAAAATCATAAAACTTTCAGAAAAATAAAAGCATTTTCAGGATTTGGATCCTGGTGAAGAGCTCTTAGACCAAATGACAACAAAAGCATAATTCATAGGAGAGAGAAAAAAGTCAATAGGTTGGATTTCATCAAAATTAAAAACTTATTTTTGTGAGTGACCTTGATAAAACAGTGAAGACAAGCAACAGACTGAGCAAATACTGACAGCAAATATTTGTGAGGCAAATATTGGAGGACTCATATCAACCCCAGAAAGAAAATAAGTCATAACTAGAAAGTGATCAGAAGATGAGAACATTTCACAGACGAGGATATGTGGATGGTGCAAAAGCACATGCAGCAATGCTCCACCTCCAGCTGGGATAGCAGAATGCTGGTTCCTCGTGCCTGTGCATGTCTGATGTCCAGCAGCAGGACATAGTGCCCATTGCATGGCAAAGGAGAATTAAGACAGCAGATGGAATTAGCAAGATCAACTAGCTGACCTTTAAAAACCAAGATTACCCTGGGTGGTCCAAGAAGACTCAGTTTAATCCCAGGGATCCTACATTGTGAAAGGTGGAGACGGAAGAGGTTAGAACAATATAAGAAAATACTCAACCCATACTGCGTGGATTTGAAGGAAGGAAGGGGAACCATGAGCCAAGAAATGCAGGCCGCCTCCAGCGACCAGGAAATGAAGTCTTTCTTAGAATCTGCCAAAAGGCATGTGTACTGCCAACATTTGAATCTCCATCCATTGAGACCTGTGTTAGACTTCCAAACCACAGAGGTGTAGGATAATAAGGATGTGTTCATTTGAACCACCTACTTTACAGTCATTTATTGTAACACTAAAAGAAAATTAATGCACTATCCATTACAGAAATTCAAATTAAAACTACAATAAAATACCTGCATATCTATTAACACAACTGGAAAAAAACAATGAGAAGGCACCACTGAATTGCAAAGATGCAGAGAAACTGGATCTCGGCTGCCTGGACACTGTCACACTGTTACAAACTGCTAAAGCCATTATGGAAACAACTTGGAATTTTCTTTAAAAGCTAAGCTTGCCTTGATAATGTAACTCAATAATCCACTCTAGATTATTTTCCCAGAGAAAAATAGAAATTTATTTCTGCATAAAAACCTATCTACAATTCTTTTTGCCACATTTATTATAATAGAATTGAACAAACAAAATTGTCCCTCAGTAAGTGCACGATAATTTTTAAAAATTATCCCATGTACCAGTTGAAATAAAAAGGAACAAACTATTATTGACCTTACAACAACCTGGAGGGTCTCAAGGACTTGGAATGTCATGTTGAATAAAAAATTTTTGCAAAAGGGCAGACACTCGGTGGGTTCATTTATAGCCTTCTAAGACCAAATGTTACAGAAATATAAAACCATCCAGTGGTTACCAGTTCTCAGGGAAGATGGGGGAAAGGGAGTGGTTGTAACCACAGAAGCAACCCAAGAATGACTATTGCAGTATTGGGACTGCTTTGTATCTCAACCAAGATGATGGTTATACAGACATACCTTTGATGAAAAATGACACCAAATCCTACATGCTCATTGGACTGATGTCAAACAGCTGGCTTTGATAAAATCACTTTCCCTATGAATCTCTACTAATAAAATATCAGGGCCCAGTGCGGTGGCGCAAGTGGTTAAGGTCCTTGCCTTGCACGCCCCGTGATCCCATATGGGCGCCGGTTCTAATCCCAGCAGCCCCGCTTCCCATCCAGCTCCCTGCCTATGGCCCGGGAAAGCAGTCGAGGACCCTGCACCCGCGTGGGAGACCTGGAAGAGGCTCCTGGCTTAGGATCGGCATAACATCGGCCGTTGCGCACCATGCAGCCTGCAGGGGCCCAGCGCCAGCCCCGGGCAGGGGAGACCCAACTGCAGGTGTGTTATGCCCAGTGACTGACACTGTTGATTTTCACATGCCCAGGGTCCAGCCTGCTCCTGGTAAATTCTGGAGCTCCTGGGGGTGTGGTTCGCTTCCTGGGTGGGACCAGAAGGCACGCCTGTGTATGCGGAGTCCTGTTGCCTGGCCAGGGCCACTGACTTCTCTGCAGAGGCAGCGGCTGGAGGGTTCCTTGGCAGCGACATCCTGACCTCCCCAGCCCATCTGTGTCACTCTGTCGTGTTACATCAGGAGGAGGCAAACTGGGTTAATAAAGACATTTTTGTAAGCTGAAAAAAAAAAAAAAAGAATCACAGAGAGGGAGACATAGGGAAACAGCCCAAGTCAGGAGCTTCTGGCCCGTCCACATGGGTGCAAGGACCAAAGCACTTGGGTCATCTTTTACTATTTTCCCAGCCTTTATAGGAGCGAGCTGGATCAGAAATGGAACAGCCGGGACTCAAGCCAGTGCCCAATTGGAATGCCAGTGCAGCAGGCAGCAGCTTTCTCAGCTTACCATAACATGGGTCCCACTTCGTAAATTTAAAACTACTCTGAAATAAAATGTTTAAAAAAAAATGCTTTCCTTACAAACTGCCTATTATAGGCATACTGATTCTTCTCGTTCGTTCCAACATGTCTCTTAATTTCTACTTTATGATTTCTCCTCTCTCTAATACCTTCTGGATGATTTCTTCAAATTACATTGTAGTATACTAACTCTCCAGTTCTGTCTAATACATTATTTAACTTTTGATCAACGTTTATTATAATTGCTATCCTTTGCAGTTTTAGGATTTTTATTTCTTTTTTGAAAGCTTTACTGCCTATAATTCATTTCCTATGTCTCAATCCCATTGGATTGTTAAAGTCCTCTATGTGACAGTTCTGTCATTTCAAGGTCTTAGATTCCAATCCTGTTGTTTCATGAGTTTGCTGATTCCTATTCATGAAAGATTTTTTTTTCATTTTATAC
The DNA here is from genome assembly GCF_017591425.1 of Ochotona curzoniae. Taxonomy (NCBI): domain Eukaryota; kingdom Metazoa; phylum Chordata; class Mammalia; order Lagomorpha; family Ochotonidae; genus Ochotona; species Ochotona curzoniae. The sequence goes on from NW_024465582.1 coordinate 29,146,139, forward strand.
TTTGGGGTTTGAGGTTAATCTTTCAGACGTATTGAACTGTAGGACTCTCACAAAGATGATTTAATAGTATTTTCTTTCTAGAAAGATGGCCATTGATTCTGCCAGACTTCCTGGGATCTCAGTGATCTGGGCTTTTCTCAAGCTCACTTCCCATGTTGTGATTTTCGCATGCTACCCAAGTAGGACAAAGTCAAGTCCCAAATCCAACTGTGGTGCAGGTACTCAGCAGTGCCTTCGGCAAGGGATGGAGGGGAGACATCATTTTCTAACACAATGTCATATGTCTTCTGTGCTGACAGTGGAAATTTCCAGACCCTTCCATTCAAAGGTCACAACTTTGTGCTAAAGATCACAACTGAAACGTCAGTGGCAGGTGGGTGTGCAACTTTCCCTCTCAAATTTCTCCATGGTTGTCATAGCCAAGCCCATGGTTACAAAGGTCCATACACCTTCCTGAAGGCAGCCATGGTTTTGGTTCAATGTTCAGCCTCAAGGTCTTCACTTCCGCCTTTATTTCTAACCCAGAGGGATGCTTTTATTTCTAAGCACACATATGCATGGCAGAGCTTGTTCATTTTACTTTATCTAATATTGCTCAGTGATTGTAGCAGTCACAGCACTGAGATTATCAGTCATGTTCAAACATGGAAGTTGGGAGTGACATCTTTCCCTAATAAAATCAAACTTAAATAACAACTGGCAAGGTAACGCCTTCTCACTTACCAAACAGGAATTTTGTTTATTTATTTATTTATTGGTTAAAAATTTCATTAGGCTGAGCTTGTTTTATCCCTCTTAGCCTCGGTTGCAGGAAGCCACATGGGAAGCATATGATGAAGCCACACACACAGCCCAGAATTCCAATGAGAAAGTTAATAGGGCATCATACACAGATCCAAATGAATCCACCAATTTTCTGCACCCGCAGATGCCCTTCTGATGTTCTTCTGCTGGAACCCCTTCAACGTCATACCCACACAGGTCACATTCCATATAAATTTCTGTCAAATTACTGTCAACAAATTCTACCAACTTTTCTTCTTTATTTCTAAAACTGAGTACAACTTTTCTTAGCACCTACTTACTACATTCTGAACTCCTTGAGATTTTGTTGAAATTAAAAAAAAAAAAACAGAAAAGCTGTATTCTTACAGAGTTTGAATCCTACAGTGGGAGAATGAATAGAAGCATAAAACAAATAATTTTGGTTGAGTCCTATGAAGTGCCTTACATTCAGGTCTTCTTGATCCACCAGAGAGCAATTTCATTGAATTCCACTTCCCCAGCTATGACAGATGGCAAGCGTGCTGTGAAGGAGGAGGCAGGGTGAGTGGATGGGCAGTGACGGAGAACAGGTACAAGTGCTAGTTAAGATAGCCACAGAAGTCTCTTTTAGAGTCCTTGCTGAACAGAGATGGAAATGAAGTGAGAAGGGTATACAGCAGCTATCAAAGGGAAAAGTCGATGGCAAGGAACTGCACAGGCAGTGTGTGGGGGACACTGGAGGAACAGCAAGGAAAGCAGAGGAACCAGCCAGACGCAGTGAGGGTCAGAGTCATGCCAGCCCAGGAATGCCAGCCACGGTAAGAGCATCATTTCTCACCCTTACAGAGATAGAAAAACTTTGGCAAGTTCAGCCATAGGATATGAATTTTCAGTGGTCTAGAAGCCAGCTTCAGGGTGTGTGAGTTTCCTGGGAGCAAGCTGTCTGATCGTCTCAAGGGTGAGATTGAGACTTGGGCGTTAGCAAAGGGTAGTAAGGAAAGGCCAGGCCCTCACTAATTCCTGCCTAAGCTTCCTGTTTTATTGTCTCTTCCCTAAAGAGGCTATTTTCAGTCCCTTTGTCCTGACTTTGCCTGATCACTGTGCCGCCTGCTTCTTTGTCCAACAGGAAACGCCTACATCTCCTTAAGTCAGCACCCACAAACCCACGTTTGCACATCCCGTACACTGATTTTTCTTCATCACCACCTTGTTACTGATCACTATGAAGATAACAGCAGCATACCTGGCATTCCCTGAGCGAGGAGCACCACCACGAGCTAGCACGACCCTCCAGCAACCACGGCTCTGCTTCTTTCCGTCTCCCAACAGCTGTCACTGACGGATGGACCGTGTCTGAGTCACAGCAGGAAAGGGCCATTCATGGCCCACTGCCAAGCAAGGTGGCCTCTCTGAGTAAGAAAACTCCAGCTTCTATCCCTGCAGCTGGGCCCCTTCCTGAGAAGTTTCTACACTTTGCAACACCCCTAAGAGGAAGTTGTCTAAGGGGGTTACAATCCTTTAGGCAAAAGCTGACCACAACTTAATGGCATGTGAATGTTACTTCTGCTACTTACAGTTCCATTTTGTTCTCCTACCTACACAGCACTATGGATATTCTATCAAGCATTGAAGGCAAAGATATATGTTACAAGCTGAGCAAGGTCAATCCCACATCATAAGGGCATAATAGAAGCTTCATCTACTACCTTTGACTGCCATTGGTCTCTCAAAAATAAAACGTTAAAATGTTTATAAAGTGCAATTGATCCAAAGGACATAGTTACATCAAAATAAGTTACCAACGCACCTTACATTTCAAAAGGTTTTGAAGTTTATGCCACATGCAATATGAACCCTGCTCCCAAGGAGAGCATAAGGTGTTAAAATATCACTCAAACTACTGCTCAGCTCTAAGAATTCACACCCTGTAGTTTCAAGAGCATAGTATGACCCACTGAACAAAGCTGAGAAATGGTGCAGTAAAGCCAGGGTAGACCACAGTTTGAATGAGATATGAGGTTGGGGGCAGAACTGACCAGGCAGCTGCAGTCCACTGGCACCTGTGTTGGCTCATGCAAATGACAGACTGAACCTGACATTGCACTAGCTGGCACACATAAGAGTCAAGTCTGAGGTCAGCCCAGGCAAGGTGTTTTAGGGGGACTCCTCCCTCTAGTCCATTGGCCTCAGACCACAACCTCGGGGAAAAAAAAATCTTAAGATAAACAACTGATGTAACCTGTGAATACAGGTATCAGGACCTCCTCAGTTGCCGATGCCCATGCAGTGAAGGACATGCCTAGACACACACAAAAGACACAACTCCCAGCTTATTTAAACCAACAGAGCATGGCAAGTACCTCATCAAATGAAGGAAAGCAGACAGATTGGACAGTGCTCCTGACCAGGTCTTGCAGTGAATGCCTAGGTCTGTGGATATATCAAAGCAGACCTGATAGCCTCAAGACCTTAGATTTTTCTGAACCCTACTACAATGAAGTCAATGGTATCTCAACAGGTGATGACCCAAGTGGTTGGGTCTTTGCCACCAACGGGGAGAGCTACACTGAGATCCAGGTTTGAATCAAGTCTGGCCTGGCCCCAGCTGTACAACACTCAGGCAGCACCCTCAGAACTGTCTTGCCCTACTGGGGGCTCTACATCAGGGGACTGAACCAACAAACTGAAGATCTCTGTTTCTTTCTCTCCAAGTGAATCAAACAAACTCCCCCCAAAAAGTAAAACTAAGAAATTAACATCATTTTTCCTAATACCATTCAAATAATATAACACCAACATTATTAAAGGAATTGGCTGGTTTTTTTAAATAATTATTTGAGGACATGGATAATGGCAGAGAGTTCATCATCCTATTGTCATGTAAGAAACAGTTCCATTGGGAGTCCATCTTTAGTCTGGAAATAGAGATGTATACTCCATTGTATTTTCACATCTGGATATGTTAGTATCCATTTCCCAGTTACTGTACATCCCTTTAAATGAAGGACACAATACAAAATCAACAATAGGAAGAAAAACAAAAATTTACAATGCCATGAAGCTAAATAACATGTTACTAGATAGGACAGTCTCCATTACACAGCTACTATACATCCCCGTAAATGAAAAGCCACAAAACAAAATCAGCATTAGGAAGAAAAAAGAAATTAAAAACGCCATGAAGTTAAATAACAAACTACTGAATGACTAATGTGTCACTGAAGAAATGAAAAACAAAATCAAGAACCTTCTTGCAGAAAATGATGCTACAGTATGATCTATATGTTTGCTATATGACAATAGGATGGCGGACTCTATGCCATTGTCCATGCCCACAATAATGGACATAAGACCATGTATGAAGAGCTATATTATAGTAATGGCATAGGAGAACTTGGTGTAGGGGGCAGAATTGGGGAGGGGACAAGGAAAATCTCAAGGGCCTATGGAACTGTTTCACTAAATGATAATGATAATAGTAATAAGAGATTTTTTTAAATTAAAAAAAATTATTATTTGAGAGTTGATCACACAGAAGAGCATGGCTAACTGCCAGGTCTGTCCCATTAATGATCAAGGAGGCATTGCACCTATGGAGGCAGCCAGGACATGTCACTGAGCATGCAATACTCTGGGCCTGAGTTAGCCCTGAGAAACCGACATATGCAGAAGTAACACTGTGCCCCTATGCCCTCTTAATAACATAGCTTTGTTTTAAAATATTTAAATACATAGCACTGTTGAGCCACAATCAATATGGACTCTGGTTTGAGTCCCAGTCGCTGCACTTCCCATTCAGCTCTCTGTTCATGCCCCCTGGGAAAATTGCAGAGAGAACCTAACTTCCTGGGTCTTTGCACACACATGGGAGACACAAAGGAAGTTCCTGGGTGCTGGCTTCGGCCTGGCCTAGCCCAGCCCTGGCTGCTGTAGCATTTGGAGTGTAAGTTATCAGATGGGTGACTTCTTTCTCTGTCTCCCCCACTCCTCTCTAACTCTTCCTTTCAAATCAATCAATTAAAAAAAATAATATAAAGAACATGACATTAATTTATTTTAAACAAAGAAATATATATTTCTCACTGATAAATGAAACATTTTAATAAAACCTCATTTCCGTTTATGTAATACAATTCTACAGCTCACTGGTTCACTTCTCTTGGTCAAACCTCAGCTATAGACTCATTGCAGCTCATGTAGCTAGATCCTTTCTCAAGGTATTCACAAGCTCTACAAGATTAAGAGAGATCAGCCTTTCAAACATAGGCTTACTGGTACCATGATGCCTTGCAGAGAGTTGAAAAATGTTTGAAAACGGCAGTGGCAATGATTGGGCACAGCTTAATAATAAAGCATATAGAAATGCAAGGTACAGCAACACTCAATTATTTAAGCTTTTACTCTTACGGAAGCATGCAAGAATTGGAACAAAACTAAAAAAGGAGATAACTTGAAGAAAAGCAGTCAGAAATCATTCTGGCTTCCTTTGTCTTCATAAACTCTTTACTACAGATTGATTTAAAATACTGATTTAGAACCTATCTTCTATCCTATGCAACATTTCCAAGGAAGAGGTTTTGGAATAACATATTTTGATCCTTACCACTTGGGACTTGACTAGAACATTTAATAAGCCAGTTCTCCTGGCCATGAGTGTACACAGTGGCAGATGAAATAAGCGCCTTGAAAGGCCAATCATCACTGGACCATAAAGAGATAACTCACCAACAAATGGGTCACCAGGAGTGATGGACAGCAACACAAAAGGCCAAAGAATAGGAGTACTGAAAGCCCACTGATGAAAACTAATCAGCTGGCATCAAGTTAACCAGAGAGCCTACAGTTCTGCCCATGGCAGCTGCTTCTGCAGGTCTGAACCATTTAATTTTTAATCTGGGCTCCCACAGCAAGGCTCTTTGCACCTTGCCCCAGAGGTTCTGAGTAAATGAATTTTATTTTTAAACATTTTCTCTTGACACTGGGTTCCACAATACGAAAGCACAAGTCATCCCGCAGGCAGGCTAGGGATTACTGCTCTCTCTTTTTCTTTCTGGTCTCCTGCAAGCATTTAAAATAACAATAGACAGACGAGTGTTTTCCTGCAGAATGTCCAAAGCCTTGGTTGGCCCTAAAAAGAGTGCCCATTAAAAGCCCCAATTCTGCTTTGGAATATCAAGTTGTCCTTTCTGGCCAACTCTAATGCACCTCTAACTTCAGAGGCTATCTCAGCTTTACATTAAAGAGCTCCACTGTGACAAACGAAAGCATCCCAGGTGCTTTTTTTTAATTGAAGACACAAGCACCATACTACCTAAAGAATCAATTGTGAAAAGACACAGTCATCTTCATTATTATCATTCCCCAGTTGCACAGGTACCCAGGCAATACCACATGCCTAACTAACATGCCTGCAAGTTTTACTGAAGTCAGGGGTATTAAATCAAAGGGAACTAAATGCATTGATAGCAATTAAAATAAGCATTTAAAAATGACTTATAACATTTCAGAAACTACACATCCAAGATTAACTGCAAGTTAATGGTGCAGAGAGAATGGAATCTGATTTGATGATATATTTCTCACAAAACTATGTAGGATGATAAACTGTTAATTCAATAAAAGCCATCAAGAAAATATACCTTAAGAATGTTTCTTATTTCTGAAAAGAATAATCAATCAGGTCCCAGCACAATGGTTCTGCAGCTAATCCTTTCACTTCAGGGTCTTATAAGGGTGCCAGTTCATGTCCCAGCTGCTTCATTCAGCTCCCTGTTTATCACCTGGCAAAGCAGGAGAAGACAGCCCAAAGCCTTGAGATCCTGCATCATCATAATACTAAGATGTAGCCTGATTTTGTCAGTGGTGAGATGTATGATCTTCAATGCGTTATTTAACATTTTTATTTCGCAGGTTTCTAATCAGAAAATGAGCATACAGATAATATCTATTCTTAGGGTCATTGTTCAGATTACAGAAGAAAACATACATCCAACAACATAGTACTTGACATCTGTTAAATGCTCAATTAATTAAGAATATACACTGAAGCATTTACTGGTAAGCCTAGCTCCTCTCAGAAAATCTAGAAAATAGAAAAAGTGCTTCAATAGTGCCCAAACAGAGAATAACTGCCTTGATTTTTCCTACAATGTGATGTGTCATAGTCACATGTTTTTTCACAAGTTTAATGATCATCCCTGCATATCAATAAAGAAAACTGAGTATCACTGTTCAATCAAATCAACTGAGATGACATCGAGTAAGAGTATTTTAATTTCACCAACACCAAATCATAGAGACATCTCAGAGTTCACAAGCCATCCCCTTCTCTCGTGACTTTTTCTCTATCCTATTGGACTTCAGTATCTCAAGATATTGGTCTTCAGACTCCATTGAAAAAGGAGTCAGATTCTCCCTCCGTTACTGCCCAGCCCCATGGCTGAGACAACTCAATTCTCTGTGAATGTCCCTGGAAAGAGTTAACAGTTTAAGTTGTTCTTCGGAGGCTCTTTATAGGCATCAACATCAACCATAAAAGAATAAACCTGCTTTTGGTTGTGAATTATTCCTGGGTCCAAAACATTTCCTATATCATGTGTTCAAACTTAACTTCAGCAAGTGATTCCACAAGCGTTGCTTCTGTCCATCCTTTTTGTTTTCTCCAATTGGATGGTGCCATTGTGAACTGTAACATTGATGCTTAACAAGCTCATCATCTCCCTGGACACATTGTCAAAGAAAAAGCTCGCATTTCAGAATTGCATTTGATGTCTTGGGATTTAATTTTATTGGATACAAATCAGACCAGTTCCTCTTGTACATCTTTAGGAAGCCTGATACAGAAATCTCCAGAAAGTTAATAACACTAGCCTCTCCTGTCATTCCAGTGTGCCAAACCAGTACTCTCTTCTAAATTACTCCCAAAACTCTGCAAACATAGAGTTTCAAACTATCTGATAATGGTACCCGAAGGATATTATTTTTAAAAACACTATCAGTTGGCCCATTACTTTTATAATCTAAGAACCCTAGTCCCTTTCAAAATTTTGAAAAACACCTTGAAATAAAAGTGACAGAATAAAATAATCAGAATCTATTTTCTAAAGGCTTAAATTGTGATCCTATTAAAAAATGGTCAATTTTCAAGGCAATTAAGCCATTGTCCGTATTCCCACTAAACTACGGTCTTTTTTGCTTTCTACTTGCTAATCTTTTTATTCAGTGAAGTATTGAACATTTTTATTGTAATGTAAAATTCAAATATGTTATCTAAAAACATTTTTTAAAAAGACAAAGAAGAGGGGAGCAGGGAAGGGATAAAGGAAGTAAGGACAGAAGAAAGGGATATCATTATGTTTTTAGAATTGTGACTATGAGGCTCAATGTGATAGGCTAGTGGCTAAAGTCCTTGCCTTGCACGCACTGGGAGTCTATGTGTGCACAACTTTATGTCCCAGCTGCTCTACTTCCTATCCAACTCCCTACCTGTGCCCTGCGAAAGCAGTTGAGGACAGCCCAAAGCCTTGGGACCCTGCAACTGCATGGGAGACCCAGAAGAAGCTCCTGTATCTTGACTTCAGATTAGCTCAATTCTGGCCATTGCAGTCACTTGGGGGTTGAATCAGTATATGGAAGATCTTCTTCTCTGTCTCTCCTCCTCTCTTTATATCTGACTTTCCAATAAAAACTGAAATACATATTTTTAAATTACAACTATAAATCACTTTGACTATGCTAAAAGTTAGCTAAAACATTTCAACAACAACAACAACAACAACAGAATCTAAAAAGAGAAAGGAAGTACTCTCAGCTCCCATGTTCACCAGTTACCTGGAAATGGGGTCATAGTTTAAATCCCATGGACATATTGGATGAAAGAGATTCTGAAAGTGAAAACTGCCAAATGCACAGTATGTATATAAGCTTTACATCACTCCAACAAAATACCTGAAAAGCTACTTTGGAAGGAAAGAAGTCTATATCGGCTTTGGATTCTGAAGGTTCCCAGTGTAAGGTTGAGTAGCTCCCCCTGGTTGGAAGGTAGCAAATGGCCAGCAGGAAGTGCCAACAGAGGAAGGATGTAGCAGCCAGACAGTAAGCCAAGAAATGCTGGGCCCCCTCAGGCTTTTCTAAGCAGCCCTGAGAACACCTTTCCCAGGCCATACCCCTGGTGGCCAAAGGGTTTTCCAGCAGGCTCACTTCCTAAACACGATCATGTTTCCACTATCTCTTAGAGATAAAGATTTTCCACCTGTCCATTAATTCTGTAAGTGACCACCGTAGCCAAGTTTGGCCCAGGTTAAAGCCAGGAGTTAAGAACCCCATTATGGTTTTCTACATGGGCAGCAGCGGTCCACGCATTTGAGCTTTCTTCTGGTGCCTTCCCAGACATGTCAGTAAGAAGCTGGATGAGAAACAGAGTAGGCAGGACTTGAACCAGCACTCCTGAAAGAGATGGTAGTGTCCTAAGCAACTGTGCCATATCACCAGACCCATCAAAGAAATGTCTCAAGAAATGTATGACTGCTAAATTTTTGATGAATATAGAATCTGTGTACTTTGTTAAAGCTAGCAAATATTGACACAAACTTTACACTTGATCTTAGCCAAAAGGCCAAGAAGCAATGACACAAACTTTAGTTATTTTAGAGACGAAGAGAAAACTTTCGCATTTACTGATTATCTCGCCAAACGACTGCAACAATCCGGGGTTAGTCCAGACTAAAACTAGAGGCTCAGAACTCAATCTAAAGTTTCCATGTGGGCTACAGAAACCTGACTACTTGCCCTATCACCTGTTGCCTCTCAGAGTCTGCCTTAGCAAGACACTGGAACATGGAGCAGAGTCTGAACTTGAACTGAGGCATTCCAACATCAAATATACACATTCAGTCATCTGCCTTTGAGAGAACTTTTGCAAAGCAGCTTGCCAAAAAGGACTCAATATCTCTGATTCCTAAAGAAACAAAGAAAGAGGGCCTGGTATGATAGTCTAGAGGTTAAAGTCCTTGCCTTGTACAAGCTGGGATCCCATATGGGCACAGGTTCTAATCCCGGCAGCCCCACTTTCCATCCAGCTCCCTACCTGTGACCTGGGAAAGCAGTTGGGATGGCCCAAAGCTTTGGGACCCTGCACCCGTGTGGGAGACCTGAAAGAAGTTCCTGGCTCCTGGCTTCGGACTGGCACAGTTCTAGCCATTGCAGCCACTTGGGGAGTGAATCATCGGATGGAAGATATTACTCTGTCTCTCCTCCTCTCTGTATATCTGCCTTTCCAATAAAAATAAATAAATCTTAACAAAAAAGAAACAAAGGTCTACCACATGAAAAAGTTTACTACAACTCAGAAATGGTAAAATAAAAATAAAATGAGGAGTAAACAAATTAGGACAAGGATAAGAGAAAAATGCTTAAGCTCATCTTATTTACTATCAGTTTCTAATGTAGGAAAACTTTTGAACTAGCACTTTTAAGTTTTTCAGCAAATACTTATTGACATCTTCTTTAAGAGCACAAAATACTAAGCATCAGAGGAGAGCTAAAGAAATGTGTGATAGGTTTTATACTCTCCAGAAGCTTATAAGAAACACAACAGGGTAATCAAACAGAAATATAGAAAACTAAGCTCTTTATGAATATAATAAATTCACAAGTCTACCGTGGCATTGTGCAACATGGAAGATGAGGCAAATTTCACAAGGTTGTGTCTTCCTATGTGTTGGTAATCTGGAGGAACTTCCGTGAGTAATTCCGCAGAACATGGACTGAAGGCAGCAGGAAAGCTTACCCAGCCCAAGGAATGAATTCAGTCAGAGTCATCTGCAAAGCCGTGCTCTGCCCCCCTCTAATCTACCCATGTTCATCTATGAGTAATTTGATTCTTATATTACCTTTGTAACCTTAGAAAACCCTCTGAGAGCAGATTGGAGATATCAACTGGAGGACAGATCTCACCCGTTTAGAGAATCCACTCCGTAATTGCATTTTCTGTGACAACAAGCTCAAAACTTTCTCAGGGCAGTGTGTTCCATTTATGATCAGTTGGATTCATTCATCACATTTATTAAATATGTTTCAGGGGTCAAGGACTGGACTAGACACTGACTGTGCAGATGAATAGAGAAAGTCCTCTGCTTTGCAGAGCTCATGATGCAAAGGGGAAATCATGGAGCAAACATAAACATAAACTACTGGCCAAGGTCGGGCGCCCTGAGCACTCTCCTGGCAGTTTTATTGCAGTTGGGGAATGAACATCAAGGCAAAAGTGGCAGTGTCTGCATGGCAGTAAACTCAGTCGACAGTGCCTAGCACTAAAACATCATCAAAAACGAGGAGAAAACAAATTATGCCCAGTACATTTAGACATACTCTTGAAAATGCAAGCATCCAGTCTACTTTTTTTTAAAAGAAAATGCAAATTGTTGTGAAGTACTCATGTCCATTTAGGCTCATTTTATCTTTGTCCCTCTATCACCACCTATTGTCATAGTATTCTAGCCACACCTCTGATGGTGATCAACTATGGCTCGGTGATACTTGGTCAATTCCCCACCCAAATTCCGAATGTAGCTGTGGCAGGAACATGATTGGAGTCCAGCGCTTGGACTCATCCCAGTGCTGACCCCTTATCACATTATTCATAATTCTTGTTAAAAAAATTGTTTCTAAAGGCCCACATATTTTGGACACTGACAAAACCATCCTGATTTCAGCACACAGCAGAGAAATACTCATAATGCATAAAATTGGCAAAAAGAAATAACAATGTAAGGTCTAAAGGGAACACAACATGAATTAAAGATAGAAAAGCAGCCTGTAGTCTCGATCTGGAGGAGGAGGACAGCCAAGATGCTGGGACTGGCCAGGCTGCTCCCTAGGAGAGACATGATCCCTCTCCGTAAAGTGCCATGCCAAGTGATTTCACATGGATGCCACTCTGTGCCTAGGAAGTCAACCAGTCCAGGCGAGGAGACAAATCATAGAGACAGACAACAGAATCCCTCTCTGAAAACCATCTGACTTCACAATGAGTTCCTGAGGGAACATGTGTCCTGTACACTGAAAACTTCACTTAAAAACAAGACAGCCAGCCGATCGTCTACTGGAACAGATGTCAGAACAGTCCCAGCAGCAGCAAACAGAAGCACCTGATAAAATGCCAAAGTCGTTGTCAACCTTTCCAGAGGACCTGTGTCAGAGGTGACTAGCCCGTCAGAATGGCATCCATAAACTTGGCCTCTCATCTGCTTCCCCATCTCACCTTCTTATTTTATTGGGCATTGAAATCTCTGCCTACCTTATAGGGACATAGGAAAATGAAACAGAACTGGAGAGAAACGAGGATACCGAATCCCTTGCTAGAAATACACATTTTCTTAAATGTAGGATACAAAACTAAGAGTTCAAAATTGTGGATAAAATACCATTTGGATCCCAGGTGCATGTATGCAACTCATTTCTTGATGACATACAAGTTGAAATGGTAGTAACGGATCGATTTACATCAGAGATGCAGTGTTCTGATGAATGCTTCACGCTTGGATTTTCACGATGTCTTACTACTCCAAATCAGACTCCATGATTCCCCTTCTATTGTAGACCATCTCCTACATCTCTTTTGCTAATCTACAAACAAAATGAGATAAATCTGAGAAGTCTCCAGAGGAGTCACAGTGCACAGCGAAACTGGCTATCTTTTTAGTCCATTTAACATGAAACTAAAACAATATCAAAACAACTAAATCACGAAAAACCCTCTCCTTTAAAATAAGAAGACATATGTTTGCAAATTATCTCAATCAGTTAGTAATGACGGTCTCTAGATGAATCTTGCTCATCATGAAACAAAAGGTAGGCTGAGCTTATCACTGACAAGGATAATGCTGAAGGGTTAAGAAATTCAGTGATTAAAAAAAATCTATTTGCACGGATCAGCCTTAAATCCTGTGGTAAGTACTACTGAAAACAAACGCTTCTGAAATTACGTATAATCAGGGAAAAAAAAAAAGAAATTGTCAATTTTCTGCGTCCCAAATGTGCAAGAAACACAAAACAATGTTTCTGTTGTGCGCTATTCCCTTGAGAGTCCCCACCCCACAACCCCACAAGCTCCGCATTCCACATCCCACAGTGAACAGAGGAGATGAAGTTGGCCCACGTCCTCTGGGTACTAATCATCTCCCATGGAGAGGTGATTGACAGAATCGCAGCTCAGTCTGTGTAACTCTAGCAGAAGGAATCTCCCTCAAAGCTCCCCAGGGTACCCACTAATCTGCTTCCACATCAGAAAGAACAGGTGAAACCATAAACAAAATGAAGTCCTTCTGACCTGCCCTTATCACCCACCCCCATACACAGTTTGCTACCACCTGACTTTAGCAACAGCACCCCTTGAAAGACAGCCCTGAAGTGTACCACAAAAATTAACAAATGTGTGTGGTTATGAGCCAACCACATCCCAAACATGTTGGGTCTGATGACTAATGGAAATTATTTTTATAAGTTGGGCCAGAAAACTGTGAAGAAAAATAAAAGGGCAATGTGGCAAATCAGTTAAGAAGGAACCACAATTAATCCCATGGATTTTGGAGTCAGACAGACTCAATTTATTTGTATTCTCATTTTATTTATATATTTTTAAAATTACTTTTCATGATACAGCTCCTTTGATTCAGGGATTTCTCCTTCCACCCACCCCAGCATCCTGCCTACACTGTTTCCCCCTATATTATAACAATAGTATAGTCCTTCAACAGTAGTCACCAGTCCATTAGTCTGCCATTTAAGTGTGTGCTGACATTGTAGGTAAGGAGAATGGTATAAAGTCCAGCATTCTAGTGTCAAGATACATGTAACAGTTTAACTTTCAATACTGACCTTTGCAGTGGAGTTATTTATTTGAAAGCGTAAGAGACAGAGATCTTCTATCTGCCGGTTCACTCCCCAAATGGCCTCAATGGCCAAAGCTGAGCCAGATTGAAGTCAGGAGCCAAGAGTTCTGTGTGGGTCTCCCACGTGGTTGGCAAAGGCCCAAGCATTCATACCATCATCTCATGCTTTCACAAGCACATTAGCAAGGAACCACATAGGAGGTGGAATAGCCAGGACTCAAAAACGGTGCCGAGGTAGCATTGCAGATAAAGCCGCTGCCTGAAATACCAGTCTTCCCACATGGCTTCACATCCAATTCAGCTCCCTGCTAATGCTCTTGGGTAAGCAACAGAAGGTGGTCCAGAATGTGGGTCCCTGTACCCACTTGGGAATCCAAATGGAGCTCTTAGCTTCAACACGGCTCTGTCCTAACAGATACAGACATTAAGGCAATGAATCCACTTTCTCTCACTCTGTCTCTCCTTTTTTCTGTAGCTCAGACATTCACATACAACAAACAAAATAATGCTCTGATGCAGGATGCCAGCACCACAAGCAAAGATCATAAGCAAATCTTCTTTGACCCTCAATTCGTTCCCATGAAGAAGGGATTAGGATAGTTCTTCATATGCAAGTGTTTGCTCAATAGAAGGTACATTATTTTCTTAGCAGAAGATTTTTGGAACTAAAAAACAAACAAACAAACAAACAAAACCCTTTCTTTATTCCACACCCAGGCCCCTGAAAGCAAAGGAGGATTCCGTTTTCCCAAGATTTAACCTCAAAGCACAAGGATTTCACGAATGCGCATTAGGATTTAGATGGTCTCGGGTCTTCAGCAGAGCCACATTCAAGTTGCGTTAAAGAAAGCAAGCTGAAACCACCATTTAACATGCACTGATGGTGCACACTTACTACTAAATAAACACAACACTGCTTTCCAGCTTTGTCAGTTAAACATGAGGGAAGGCTCTCCCACCCGACAGGGCACTGTTCCATGCTTGTTGGAAGTGAGGGAACTGCTGGAGAGAATGGAGAGAGTAGTGCAGTAAGAAGCAAGGCACTACTTTTTTTTTTCACTTTCTAATTCTCTGTATGAGTCAGGAAAGACCATTTATTTTTATGCAAGCAGAGGCAGTCTGGGTGGGGAGAAAGAAAGAGCCTCCGAGGAGAAATCCCTGCAAATCATAAACAAAAACTCTGTCTTCAAGATCCACAGTGTCTCATGGGACTTCCCAAGGGAACCAATTAGTGCCAGTTGCTAAGAAGGGTTTGGTCCTATTAACCTTAGTGCTAACACCCACCTGAGCCGTACCTCTCTCACCCGCACCAGCAAAGCCTCTGTTAATGAGGCTCAGAGCCAATCACCCCACGGACAGTCCAGTTAAGGACTCTAGGGCAGATGTTCCAGGGGAACCAGCAGGGAAACTCCCTGAACTTCTATGGCCTTACTGGACATCAAGACATGTTAAAAGAATGGCTGGTCTGAGTTCTTCCTGCTCCTCCTTCTCTTGGCTCCTTGTCAACACTTGAACACTTGAACATGGGCAGACTAACCCAGTGTCCCTGTGACCTCAAGGCCCAGCTGCTTGTTCAGGTGGAAGGTCAGATCACCAAGAACAGATGACGAATCCAGGCAAAGAATGAATGGAAACAATTGGGACTTTCACCAGGATCATTGTCTCCAGTCACAGTGCCAGACACAGCTAATATGAACTCCACAGAATGGTTAAAGCAGAATTTGGCAACATGGGGACAGCTGGCCTGCCAAATTGCTCTTGCAGTAAAATTCTTCATGGTGTTTCCACCGCTTCAATACACAAAGCTCAGGAAGCTTGGTGAAGCCAGACAAGCTAACAATAATTTCCTTATCTTGTCTGCGATGCTCATCCTCACACAGGGACACCTACCTGCTTCCCATTTCGATCAAGCAGTAAACACTGACAGAAACCTATTCTGAGCAGAGGACGCTGGAAAGAAATGGCAGTTCTTCAAAGTCCCTTTGCTGTGAGAAGCCAACATTTATAAAGTTACCCCACCTTGGGTGATACCACCTGTGAAAAACAAGCAACTAAAACCAAATCCTAAGGATGTCTATAAAGGGAACCGATGGAAGGGATCCCCAGAAGAGATCAGAGACAAGCTTAACTTTTTAAAAATGGTAATGCTTAGGTTGAAGGAATAGTAAACAGGTGGAAGCAAAATTTCAGAAGTGGGAACGCACAGAACACGCAACCATCAAACATAAGACAGAAGACCCAGATGCTCCTGAAGTTCAAATCTTCATAAAACAAAACCATCAAAAGAAAATAAATCATGGCTTCCTAAAGTTTGTGTAGACGAAATTCTTCATGACACAATTTCATTGTCATTGCCATGTGGTAGCCAATTAATTCAGCTTCGGCACAGACATAAATGGAGGGCATTCTAAATGTAAGTGGCAGGCTATCACACTCACAAAGACACTGGAATCAAGCCTTTCCCCAGCCCATCCTCTTTTCCTGTTGCAGACAGCAGCTTTCACCACAAGCAAATCAGAATCAGAGGTGAAGCACTAAGACCTTGAACTGTGGAAGCACAGTACACATATGTTAAAATGCTAGAAAAAAATCAAAGGCGGTGTGTTTTCATCACCTCATCTTCATCCCAATGGTGAGGGAGGAGTCTTCATCCTAGGGATAAGTGGGTGCCTGATCTGATGACATATAGTGTGGAACAAATGGAGTTTTCAGTATGTCAGTCCCATGTTCTCTCAGCTCAGGGGAGGACGCTGCCTGCCACCCAGATCAGCTGGAAGCTGCATTCAGGAACAGTGTGAACAAGCAGGGACTATGAGGCAAATGATACAGCATTGGGAGGGAGGGTAAGATACCAATATTTCCCACAAAGAACAAATGGCTTTTTGGAATGATCAGCACCGACACCCAACTCCTCAAAGAAGCATCACACTTGCCCTGGGAGTGCCCAGCTCCGTCCTAAGCCATGTGGGGGGTTGGGCAGAGGAGGACAGGGAACTTCCCAGGAGCAGATGACAGCTACACTCCCCAAGCGTGTTCAAAAAAGAGCAAGGTCTCATTTCTGTCCATGACCTTAAGCTCATTAGAGTAAGACGTGTCAGCAGTGCGGAATATTCCTTTCCTTCCTTAGAGAAGACAGCTTGGGAGAAGCAGATGTGCACAGACCAAGGAAGCAAGATGTCTGGCCCAGTAGGACTTGCCAGGAAGTAGCAGATGGCAGGAAGTGGAAACCACATGCAACAAGAAGAATGAACAGATGTTCGCAAGGGCTGGGTCCACCTTTGCCAGACTACTAGGAATCCAAAGCTTTACTCTAAACACTGTCCTACCCTCATGCCTAGCACAGTTAAATGTCTTTCCAAGGGGTGGCAACAGTTCACTTCCCCACAATAGCATCCTGGGGACCCACTAGAAGAAAGACTCTTGGAAACAAGCAAAAGAAACCAAGGTATTGCTTATGGGATCTTACAAGGATGAATACCTTGTCAATCAATGGTAATCTAAAGGTTTGGTAACAGGAACATATGAGGGCATCCTGGTGAATCCAATTTGCTCACTTCTTTCTCAGCATACTCCACCATTAGCAGTTTCACACAGGAGGGGTGCAGCTTCATTCCAAGTGGCCTCTGCCTGGCAGCAGGCTTGCAGGTCATTTGGCAGGAGCAAGAGACTCAACAACCTCCAGGTCCTGAACTCTGCCAACTACCTGATACAGACATGGGGTCAGCAAACATGGATGAGGTGAAGCCAATTATCCATCAAACCCAAACTTCTCCCGTCCCTGCAGTGGAAAACTTGTGTTTCATTGAATCCACTGAGCTAGCCTCCACCAGAAAATAATTAACATGGCAGCCAGTTGGCTTCCCTTGATGAATTTCAGTTCATAATTACCATTCTGACACTCCTACTCCCATCACTTTACACAGTAAATTTCTGAGATTCCCAAAACAAGGGAGAGAAATGGTAGTACTCAAACTTCATCCAAACTCCACCTCCTATGCTTATTCAATCAAGTCCTGTCCCAGATCATATACACCTCCAGATTATATAATGGGATGACCTTGAACTTCAATGAATGCAGTTCAGCTTTAAGCAGACATACACACCCTTCTTTTACGTGTGTACTTTTGCTTTGCATGCAAATAAATCTTATTCCTCTATTAACCTTTATCTATGTCCTATTCTCAAATTCTTTCCTGCACTGAGGTCAAGAACCTGGATCAATCTGTCCCCATGACACATCCAGGGTTACACACATGGTACACAGCAATCCTCGCCACAGCAACCTGCCTGCTGCAAGATATCTGCACGACCAAAATCAATAGGCTTTAAGAGTTGATTTCTAAGAGGCTACAAGGCACACTCACATGACTGTCTTCTCCAGGGCTATCAATGAAGTGGAAATGAAAAGTCAGTGAACATATTTTCTCATGCATTCCATGCTCAGCCAAAAGGCATAGCTGTGTTGTTCTGTGCTACAGACCAAATGATAATGTGCCAGACATTTCCATTCAGAGCAGAGCTAGAGGATTACAGAGGCCGTGAGCATCATCCAAGCCCTGTGTGCTTTCTACCCAAACTGCTCAAGGACACTACTGCTCTTTGTACTTCTCCACTCCTCACTCAGATCTTATCAAAAGGACAGCCGAAGAGCACTAACCCATGTGACCGAACGAGGCACTACACAAAAATACATGAGAACAAGAAACTGTACATGTATATGTGTATATGCATATGTCGATTAAAACTGCATCAGAAATATTACTGGGGGAAAACAGAGAGTGTACGGTATAAACTAAGGAAACACTTATCAGGGCCTGTAACTATACATCAGGTTCCATTAGTGGTTGTAACTGAGAAAAAACTATTTCATGTGTTGAGTATATGCATGCAAACTTACTTTTTATGTCTCTCCATATTACTCTATATTTATTAATGAGATTACAGTGTACAAATAAAACTACTAAAATATCAGTAAAAATGGACAACTACAGCACTTTCAAGCAATCTTTTGTCATGCAACCTGTTTCTTACAGAGCACAAAGAGCTTGAGCTGAAAGTACCTAAACCCAGCTATGTCTTTCAACAACTGCACGTTCTTGAATGAAGTATTTAGCCTTTGGGCCTCAGCTTTCTTACCCATAAAAATAAGGACTCCACTGCCAACTCTTAGGGCTTTTCTAGGCGTCATGTGTAAGAGTGCCTCGCTCCATACTGACACTCGGAAACGCTCAGAGATGCTTGCTTCTTTACCTTTGATACCACCCCTCTGTTCAAGGCCTTGATTCAGTTCTGTTTTGATTCAATGTTCTGTGCACAGATTAGATTGTACAGAGCTTAACAACTCACACGAACCTATCAGACAGCTGTTTCTAGATCTATGTCTGCAGGCTTTACTACACCAAAGAGAACATTCTTTATCAGTAAAATATGTCATCCATGGCAGCATGGAGCTAGGCCTGCAGGGCTCGCTAAAAGCCAGGCATCCCCCATCATTCGTTGGCAGTCAAAGGGTGGCCTGGGGTGTGCATTGCTGATGCTGGTGGGATCACTTCCTGCCTAATTTAAGGCTCTGAATGAACAGAATTGCCACATCCAGGACAAGGAAGGGCTTTCTAACTCTGAACTTTGCAGACCAAGCAGGCATGCATCACAGACAATGATTCCAGAACAGAAAGACAGGGCCTGCTTCTGCTCCCATCATCAGAGCCAGGGTCATAAAAACAAAACTGCCAGAGAACATGAAAACAAACCTTCTCCAAGCAAAATCTTTATCACCCCTGCACACAATAAAACGTAAAAGGAATAGGTGCAGGTTTCATACTTTTTTTTTTGAAGTACCTAAGAGGGTACTTCAAAAAAGTTCACAGAAAATGAAACCTAAAGGTACATTTATCAGAGTGCAAAGAAAACTTGAAGTCCATGATGCACATTGTTCACGACTTTTTTTCGAGAAGGTCAATTTTTACTTTCTCACAGGATGCACTGCTGACTTGAAAGCCAGTCTTCCTGATCTTTCCATAAAAGCACACCTTCTCAGACAGAAGCTTCAGAGTCCTTCGCAGCAGGAACCTCTTCAATCTCTTCAGCTGTGAACAGGTGCCTGTGAGGCTACACACCTCACAGAGGACACACAAGTGGCACAAGACTACCAGAATGCTTACCTAGAACCCCAAGTCTCCGGAACAGCCTGGTATCAGGGCATAACTGAGCAGCCCTAAGAACTGACCCTGTCTCTGTTCGCAGGCAGATTTCCAGGACCCACGCTGGCTCCTGAATGAGACGGTTGCACTGATAAAGGCCTCTTAGCCTAAGGAGTGAACTCCTGCTGAAGTTGTAGGTCCAAGTGTGTGTCTCTAGCCAGGTGTTTGTTTCTCTGAGAAAAGCTCCAAATTATTCCTTACTGATAAAGAGGCTCACAATCCAAAAATACATGCACAAATATTAAGAACAACTCAACTGAGTAATTCATAGGTTTCCTTCCAGATGCGAATTCTTACAGCAAGTTTCTCTGGCTATAAAACCAATGATCATTAAAGAACATTTGAAAAACCACGGAGTCAAAAATAGAAATCCCCTGTGGCTAAACCATGGGAATCCATTGCTAAAATACTAACATCTCTCCAAACATAAATTTATTCATTTCTCATTTTTAAAAACTTCTACTTTACACTTTTATTTGAAAAGCAGAGAGAGAGAAATCTTCCACTAGTCGGTTCATCCTGTAAATGCTAACAATAACCCAGGCTGGGTCAAGTCCAGGTTAGGAGCCCAGAAGTCAACCCAGACCTCCCATATCTGTGGCAGAAGCCCAACTACTTAAGCCATCATCTAATACTTTCCAGGATGTTATTCTGGAAATTGAGCAGCACCATCTCAAACCAGTCTATTCAGTCTGGAGTGTGGGGCTCAACAGCAACAATTAACCATTGCACCATAGTCTATTCAGCATTCTGAGGTATTACACTCCATATTTTCACACATTCAAAATCCTTTGGGCCCAGCACAATAGCTTAATTGGCTAATTCTCCCTATTCAGGACCCCATATGGCTGCCAGTTCATATTATGGCTGCTCCACTTCCCATCCAACTCCCTGCTTACAAACCGGGAAAGCAGAAGAGAATGGCCCAAAGCCTTAGTACCCTGCACCCATGCGGGAGACCTGGCTCCTGCCTTCTGGCTTCAGATCAACTCAGCTCTGACTATTAAGACCACTTGTGGAGTGAACCAGTGGATGGAAGATCTTTCCATCTCTCCTTTTCATCAGTCTGCCTTTCCAATAAAGATAAATAAATCTTTTTTGTTATGTTTTTATTTTGAATTTTTGAATTTTGTGGTACAATTTCAAAAAAAAATACTCTTCAAAATTGGTGCCTCTAATGGTCACATAATATGTCATCATAAAGATTTAATTTCACTTTAACTAGTTTGCTGTTATTACACATCTCAGTTCATTCTAACATGTTAGCTTAATTAAGCAATGCTGTTATGAATGTTCTTGAAAACCAAATTTTGTTGTCATTTTTAACACAATTTTTTTAAATCACAGAGAAAGAGAAAATTTCCCTCTCCTGGCTCACTACCTAAATGCCAATAGTGGTTAAGACTGGTTAAGTGGTTAGGCTGAAAGCTGAAAGCCAGACACTCCATCCAGGTCTCCCAAGTAGATAGAAGAAAACCAACTGCCAGAAAACCCAGCGGACTACTGCCTCCCAGTGTGGGCACCAGCAGGAAACTAGAAATGGGAGCAGAACTGGAACTCAACCAAGGCATTCCATAGACAGACAAATGCTAACCAAACACCTAATCTCAGTTGTTTTATTTTGTAAGTGAGAACCTCTTAGAGCATTCAAGCAACAAAATAGCAAACAATCTTCAGAACTGAGAATCTATTGTCAACAAGACAACTATAATAAATAATAATAAAATATACTTGAAAGTTGCTGCGAGAGCAGATCCTAAATGTCCTTACATTAATATGTATAAGCAAACAAAGCGACTGAGATGCTACATGTTATGATTTAATCATTTTATGGGGTATGTGCACATCAAAACATGAGACTGAACACCAGAACCCTCCATAATATTGACTTTTCTTTAGACCTTAACAAAACTGACAAAAAGAAAAAAAACAGAAAAGAGTAAAATTGTGACAGGATTATGACACGTATTTAAGACATACTGCAATAGGAGAAACTAATAACTTGTTGAACTGGAAAGACGTTATCTGAGAACTTGAACCAGGAAAGAGACAATGAGACTGAGTGTGAAGGCCTAGACGGAGAACACGTGCTAAAGAAAAATCTCCAGATTGACCAGTTTCAGATGTTCATGACAATGAGGACAGTATTTACTATGGCTGGGAAGGAAGAAGAGCCTGCTCAGAAGCAAGGCGATGAGGAATTAATCTCCAAGTCATTACAAGATTGTGGAGGATAGCTATAATCGGTATGTGTTTTTTAAAATAAAATTTGTATAAAGGGACTGATAATTTGGGACACTGATTTATAGTATGGTAAGAGAGAACACCCTAAAATGGCATTTTACACTTCTTGAATATTTGAATTTGATTAACTGAGCACTGATACTAAACGTTAAAAGCACAGAAGTTGAATAGTCTGCTTAACTCTGACCACCCCCAAGAAAAAAAACTTTTCATAATCATGGTATCCAGATAAGCACATTTGAAAAATTTTATACTATATTTTTGTCAGTTTTTTTTTGCTTTTGATTTCTGTGGGTTCTCTTAATTAATTCTATTTCAGGTAAATGAGGTAAGCTCTAGAGGGACCAAGAGAATAGCAATCAGTGTTCCTAACAATTAAAATAGCAAAAGGACAAAGACAGCCTGGGGTCTAATTCAGTGAAGATATTTTGGGATTTCCCATGATATCGTAAAGTCATCAGGAATGAGAAGTAGAGATGTTCTCGGTGGGCTATCTGCTTACCCTTCAGATCCCTACACACAGCTCTGAAACAACCAGTGTGGATTTAGATTTTAATGGTCATGTTTATTCAAATATCTACTGTATAAAGATTTCTACATCATTCTTTATTATCAGAGCATGATCTTATGAAAAACTTCTGCTCACTAAGAAAAAAAAATGTAGATGAATATCTAAGACTTTGACAAACTGAATGATTCCAGAACATTGAAGAGATGCACTTAGAAACCAACGGGCAGGGAGGCTGCTGATACTATTGTCATTTTAATCCAAGATTGCTAGTGTTCTTACGCCTGCCTTTCCTGCTGTCATAAGTCTATTCATCAGTACTTACTGAAATTTCTCATGTGTCAGGAGGAACTACCAGATACAGACCGCGTGACGAACATCAAATTCATAGGCGTGTGGTTGATCCAGTTCTTCACTGGGAATCAAAGGGACAAAGAGTCTAAAGTTTTCTGATCCTACGGCTTCATCTTTGAATGCTTTCATTTTCAATCCTATACTAGATGTCAAAAAAATAATCACTTACATGAGAGCTAGTGAGACATCATCCTGCAAGGAAAAAAAACAACCAACCAACCAAACAAACAAAAAAACAGATTCTGTATGATAATCCTAAAAGCCAGAGAATTTATCAGAATGTTCTAATTGCCCCTCATCTTGCCTGTGCTGACTTTATTCTCTGATAAGACACAGGAAAGTGTGACAGGAAGCTATCTATGTATCATTTCAAATAAAGCCTGGCATTAGAATGGCCTCAAATTGCATTAGGCTGTGCTTGTATATACATAGTAATAAGTGCGCATTTTGCTCTAAAGGAAGATAATTTGAGAGAATACCACACAAGTAGGAACTAAGATGAAACTTGGGATGAAACATGAAAAATAAGATTTAGATAAGTAGAGGAGCTGGGCAGTAATGAACTAGATTCAAAGACAGTTCCTTGCCTGGAAAGACATCAGGAAAAGCACAAAGCCAGAATCTCTTGTTCCCGATGTGGAGGAGACACCTCCCTGGGACTCAGCAGGCCAGGCTTGCCCCTGCTGGATAAACACCCCCATTTACTTTCACTGGATCGTGGCTGCCAAAACCACCATCCATCTTCCACAGCGAAGTCAACATCAAACTTGTGCTTTGCAGACTGCCAAAGAGGACAGCCCCATAAAACAGCAATCAAGGAAAGATGGTGAAACACAGATGGTCTGGGCTGCAGAACTCCAGAGAAACAGCAATGAAAATCCTGGAGACGCTGAGCTGGAGTGCTTATTACTAATCCATGCATGGTTCAGTAATTGAACTTTGGTTTATGTTCAGAAATTTCCCTCAGCAAATATGCATGTAGGAAATACACTGGAATCCTCTAAACTGGCATCTCCTTCTAGGTTTGTAACTATAGTTCCCTGGAAGACTGGTCTGAGCATCTTTTTTTTTTTTAAGATTTGTTTTATCTTTATTGGAAAGGCGGATATACAGACAGGAGGAGAGACAGAGAGGAAGATCTTCTGTCCAATGATTCACTCCCCAAGTGAGCACAATGGCCCATGCTATGCCAATCCGAAGCCAGGAGCCTCTTCCGGGTCTCCCACGCGGGTGCAGGGTCCCAAAGCTTTGGGCCGTCCTTGACTGCTTCCCCGAGCCACAGGCAGGGAGCTGGATGGGAAGCGGGGGGCTGCCAGGATTAGAACTGGCGCCCATATGGGATCCCGGGCATGCAAGGTGAGGACCTTAACCACTGCGCCATCGCGCCAGGCCCTGGTCTGAGCATCTTTTGCGGTCTGGGCTCATCACCCACTGGGAAAGCATGCCAGCACAGCAATCTGAAGGTGGTTTCTTCAATGACCTAGTCCTGACAAGATTCATGTTAGACAATCATGTACAATATGTACAACTCATGAACTATGGTAGAGAAAAGAGCAAGAGTTCAGGACCTAGACTTGTATCTGTTAAACCGGACTCCTGTTTATGGTTCTGGAAGGAAATTCAATCTAGCAAACAAAACTGCTACAAGCCTTTCACTGTTAACTAGTATCCTTTAAAACAATTATGAAACCTAGGAAAGAAAAGAATGCCACCACATCTAATAGACCAATCCACTTATATTAGTCACTTTTTTCCCCTGTAAGATGGTGAGAACAGTGACACATAGGGGAGCCACCAACTGTAATGTGATTTGTAATTTCTAGAAGTTTTATCTCCCTTGCACTGACTTGCCATATAGACTCCTTCTCGCATACTTCTGGGATTTTTGTGTATTAATATTTATTGAGCACAGACAATGATATAGACACTGCATTTGACACGAAGGACACAATGAACAAGTTAATCCGTATCCTTCAGAAGTTGTTGAGGAAGATAAACAAGTAGAGAGGGAATTCAAGTTCAGTGTGATAATTGTCACCCCTGGGATAACAAGAGGGATGCAGCTCGGCTTTGAGAGAGGGAAGGCATCTGCTCAGAGATGCAGTCGTAGAAGATGAATAAGGATTAGGCACAGGGGAGAGTACACAGACACTCTAGGAAGGGGCATCACCTTCCAGAGTGCTTGCAAACTACAGAGACAGTGCTGAACACACTTAAAACGGTATCCAGTTATAAAACCTCGGAGAAGAGAGAAGTTCCTTGAAAGGCGAACAGTCACCAAAACATAGTCCTGAAGTCATGTCAAAGAGCTTCGACTCAATTCTGTGAGCCATGCAGAGTCACTGAAGAGCATTAAAGATGAGAAGTATCAAGAATAAACCTTCCAGATGCCATTTGGAAAATGGGTAAGAGACGGTCGTACTAAGGGGAGGGAAATGAGTTAGAACATCATGTCAGCAACTGGAGCAGATGACGGCGATCTGTACCAGCATAGTGGTAAAAGTGACCATGGAAAGATAGACGGATTCAGGTGTGATAGGATATAAAAATCTACTTACAGAGAAATACCAGGGTAAAGGAGAAACAACCAACGGTAACACTAAAGGTACATGTCACTGAGCAAAAGAATGGAGAAATGGCAGATATGCAAAGAAGCCTCCTATCCTGGACACACTGCATCTGGGTAACTTTAACAAACCCTAAGGGAGATATCAACTAATTGCATAGTGGGAGAGAGGACTGGCCTGGTTATGAAATTTTCAATACATGTTTCTTCATAACACTGGCATAGATGAGTACACACGGAACATTAAGCGAAGCTCTTAACAGCATTTTCTGAAGATTACAATAAACAACAACAACAATAATAAAGATTTATGTCACTTAAAAGGGGTAGAGCCTAAGCGTCTTCTAACGGATGGAAAGGATTCATTCATCCTACCAACTAAATTTCTGTTGGGTAAGCAAAACAAAGGCTTGGCATTGGGTGAATGAGGTGATGTTGATGATGGACAACAGAAAGTAGGGCGTTCAGCAAATTCTGGGAGATAAAGAATACAACCACTACAACTGGGATTTAGGGACAAAGGAGGAACAACAGAAGTCAATGGCTGTCACAAAAGAATAGGAAGTACATGCTTTTCAGGGACTTCATCCTCTCAATGCCAGACAGACCAACTACGAGAGACTCTCCAATTGCCTGGGGTCTTGGCATCCCACCTATAGCCACCTAGCATAGCTGTTCTCAAGCACTTGCACTTGGAAAGTTATTTAAAAATGTCAACGTCCAGATGTCCAGTAGACCCTTGTAAATTCAAATGTTGTTCTGCTGATAGCAACATTGGTATCTGTGGGAGTACGTTAATCATCTCAAGCCTCAAGCCACTTTAAAAATCAAAATTTTTATTTCTGTAAGATTTTCCAGGAGAAGTATTCATTAGAGTTTGAGACACACAGAATCATTTGGACTCTGTATTGAAACAGCCTGCTAAGTCAAGAGTTGTGCTTGTAAATTTGCATTTTTAATAAGTTCCCAAATGATGCTGAGGTTGCTGCAGGTCTAAGACTTTATTTTGAGAATTTCCACCATAAGCCAATTAAATCGGAATCTCTCTGGATGTAATCCATCCCTCAGTATATTTTAAAGCTTTCCAAGTGACTCTAATTTGTAGTCAAGGTTGAGAACACTGGAAAAGATATGTTGTGTCCCTGATTGCATGAATACGGAAATCAATACAAGAAGGAAATTAGTTGCCCTCCGCACACCAGCCTAAACTCATGACTAAACTGTTCTTCAATAGAATGTGAATTTTGAATAATCAAAGGAAAAAGAAAGTTGTCACTTCACTCTTAATGACTCACTTCTACAGCAATGTTTGGCTGTGTTAGAAAAAGTTCACTGAAAGTAATCATCGCCTTAATCATTGTCGTAGCTGTCAGCTTCGTTCATTAACTTCCTTTTCTGTAATTTCATTGGATATTGACATTTTTAAAGCTACCCTGGTTCTTAAAAAAAATCAGAATTCTAAAAAATGCAAAGAAAAATGCCTCATAAATCACTGTTCTCCAGGGAATGTATAAAACCAATTCTATCCCTCTTTCTGTGGTTTTGTTGATTCTCACCGTTTTCTAGATCCTTAAGTTGGAAAAAGAAACTTGTTTTTTACACGTGCATTTGGCATTCATCGCTCTTAACATGGCATTGATTGGATCCTGCAAATTTTATGTTGTGTTTTTATTTTTTTTCTGGCTCATTTTCCCCTTTGAGATATCCTCCTTGTCCCATGGATTATTAGGAGGTGTGTTATTTAGTTCCCAAGTGCTTAAAGATTTTCCTGTTACCATTCTCCTATTGGTTTCTAGTTTGATTCCACTGTGGTCAAAGAGCAAGAGTGCTGCATGCCTTAATTTTTCATTAGCCTGGTTGAGAGTGTATTTTTATGGCCTAAGGCTGTGGCCTCTATTGGTGGGAATTTCTGCAGATACTTAAGAATGTGTATTTTGAAACCAGCATCTGGTGCAGCAGTTAAGGTATATTTGGGACACCTGCATCCCATATTATAGAACCTGGGTTTGAGGCCCAGCTCTGCCACCGGTTCCATCTTCCTGCTAAATCCACACTGCATGAGGTAATGAGGTCAAAGTCCGGGTACCTGGGTCCCTGTCATATGTACCTGGACTTAGTTCTGGATTCCTAGGTTTGTCCCTGGGCCAGAACTGGGAGTTGCCAGCATTCAAGGAGCAAACTGGAGCACACAGTCTCTCTCTTTCCTACTTTCTCACTCTCACTCTCATTCTCCTCTTTCCCCTTAGTCTTCAAAATAAGATGAAAATGAATCAATGAATGTTAAGTGTATTTTGCTGTTGGAAAGTCCGTTTATATTTTTGATAATTTGCTGTCTGTTTTTTAGAAAAGGGTCCTGAACTCTTCAGCTAGAATTCTTTATTTTTCTAGTTCTCCTTTTGGGGCTTTTTTTAAAAAAGAAGTTAAACTGTGTTTATTTGCAAATTATATATTTTTTTCATACAGAAAATTCTTGGGAATCCACTAGACCACTCTGAGTACAAATGAATTCAGTAATACACATTAATTTAAAAAATGCAGTAACTACATTTCAAACAATCATTAACAATCAAATTTAAGAAAATGAAATTTACATTTAATTTTTACGAAATGAAAATCCATTCAAAATGGCATTGTTGTATTTATATAAACGGAGTAGTTTTCAAAGATACAATGCTAACAATATAATGAAATTTGCCTTCCTTTCTGCTTCCCTCATCCTTTCCTTTCTTTCTGTTAAATTTTGCAATAACATGTTTTGATTTACTTCACAATCACAGGGTTAATGTTCCACCAAATAAAGAATTTAACAAGGGAATAGTAGAAACAGTGCTGTTCTACAGTAATATTTGCAAGGTTATAAACAACAATCAAACCCTACATCCAGTTGCATCCCTTGTCTTGCAAAAGACAAGATTTTACCTTTTTGTGGCTGAGTAGTATTCCATCATGTATATACACCACATTTTCTTTATTACATCATCAATTAATGCATATTTGTGTGATTCCATTTCCTGGTTATTATGAGTTGAGCTGTTATATAGATGAGGGTGCAGGTAGCACTTTTATATGTGGACTTGATGTTTTTTTTTTGGGGGGGGGGGTATATTCCCAGCTGTAGGATGGGTGAAAACGGTAGCTCAATTTAATTTCTAGATTTCTGAAGAATCTTCATACTATCTTCCAAAATAGCTGTACAAGTTTACATTGCCAACCACAGTATGATACATTTTCATCTACATCCTTAGCAGAATTAATTATCTTTAAAAACTTTGGATGATAGCCTTTATAACTTGTGTCATGTGGAACCTCATTTTGGTTTTTATTTGCATTTCCCTAATATTGAGTGATCCTGAGTATTTTTCATATGCCTGATGCCCATTTATGCTTCAATCCTTAAAAAATATCCACTCATGGACCTGGCGCGATAGTGTAGTGGCTAAAGTCCTCGCCTTGAACACACCGGCATCCCATATGGGCACCGGTTCTAATCCCAATGACCCTGCTTCTCATCCAGCTCCCTGCCTGTGGCCCGGGAAAGCAGTCAAGGATGGCTCAAAGCCTTGGGATCTTGCAACTGCATGGGAGAGCCAGAGGAGGCTCCTGGCTCCTGGCTTCGGACTGGCTCAGCTCCAGCCATTGAGGCCGCTTGGGGAGTGAAACATCGGACAGAAAATCTTCCTCTCTGTCTCTTCTCTCTGTATATCTGCCTTTCCAATAAAAACAAATAAATCTTCAAAAAAATATATCCATTCATGTTCTTTAAGCATTTCTGAACTGAATTGTTTGGTTGCTGTTGAATTTGTTGAGCTTTATATACGTTCTAAATGTCAACCGTGCCTTAGAGTGTTTGCAAATACTTTCTCCCGTTCTTTGTAGGTTGACTCTTGGCTTTGGTGAGTGTTGCCTTTGCTGATCAGAGGTTGCTTAGCTTGATATAATCTAATTTACCTGATTTGGTTCTTATTGCTTGTGTTTCTAAGATGTGATTCAAGAAATCTTCACTTATCCTAATGCCTTATAATGGCTCTCCAATTTTTCCTCTAGGAACTTGGGGTTGGTCCTTTGGTTTATGTACTTGTTCCACTGTGAGTTGATATTGATATAGGATGTAAGGTATGGTTCTTGTTTCCTACATATGCAGATCCCATTCTCCCAACTCCGCTAGTGGAAGTGGCATTTGGACCAATGGAATAGAATATAAACCCCAAGAATAAAGTCATGTGCCTTCAATCAATCTTTGACAAACAAGCAAAAAAAACATCCCTAGGGAAAGTTCTATTAGTGTTTGCTTTCACGTTTCGGACTTTAATTTTTGCTGCACAGTTATTTGGGCTGGCTATGTCTTCTTGGTTAAAGAGATGTTTGTTCATTATGTAATCTCCTTTATTGCTGGTAATTTGCTTTGAGTCTACTTTAGCTGATATTAATATAAGCACCTTTTCTTTCCTTCAATTAGCACTTACAAAGATTAAAATCTAGCTGTCGCTGGCACGTGCCTGGTTTTTGTTTTTCTCTGTTGTTGGCATGGAGCACAATAGATACTGTCTAGAAGTGTTCTGAGGCTGTCCTTTCTGGTCCTGTGGCCTTAGAGAGAAGGCTTTGGATGAGGGTACCCTGTGATGATTGGTATATTGAGATGATTGGCTCCTCCAGCTCCAAATTTGAGTTATATGAGACAGAAGAAAACAATGCTACAGAATCTTAGTAACATACTGTTGGTTGGTTCTCAAGATCCCTAGCCGGTAGGCCTTTATTTCCAGTTTTGGAGTACTCTTAATTATTATACATCAGATTCAGGATTTTTAGCTGTATTAGAGGAATAAGGAAGACATGTGTACTCCATCTTCTTGGAAGTATTGCTTCAATTTTTTAACACGATGAACAAATTAATAAATGCAATAAAAAATAAAACCCATAAAAATGTGTCCAACGTATTTTTTTAGACGGAAGCTTCATCCCAATCATATTGTGATAGTATCTGGAGACAGGGCCTGGGGAGGTAATTAGGATTGGTCATTGAGGAGTCTATCCCACGATCGCCTTAGTGACTATGCAGAAGAGAGCCCACGCTAGCACTCTTTTCCTGATTTGACATGTGATTCTCTTCAACATAGTATAATCACACAGAAAGGCACTTTTAAAAGCTGAACAAATTCCACCATCAGGCTTGTAGACGTTCCAGCCTCCAGAAGTCTCAGCACAATAGATTGCTTCTCTGTAAATTTTGCCTGTGATATGCAGTGGCAGCAACAGAACATGGACAAAGATGCCCCCCAAACACTTGCTGTACCACAAGAGTGAGAAAGTTTTTATAAAGCAAACCGGGGCAAACATAAACCACAGTTCTAGAAAGAATCTGAGATGAGAAAAGCTCTATTTTATGGCCTCTGCCTCATACCACCAAGGATCAGACATCCCCATAACTCAGACCCCAGTGCCTTGGCAAAGCAGGTGCATTGTGGGGCCTAGAGAAGTTGCTTGACTCCTCATCACTAAACAGCATTGTGACAACAAAATGAGTTAATGCATTTAAATAATCATTTATAGCAATGCCTCTGAGTATAATTAATGTGAACAGCTCAAAATATAGCCAGTATCCAAAATAAGGGGCTTCCTGGGATCCTTAAAATCTAACTAGTACAATTCTTTGATCACAAGCAAGCTTGGTGGGGTCAGTGTAGCAAAGGACACTGCAGTCACCATTTCTGAACTGAACATTGGGAACATACTCTGCCAATGGAGCCATCTTAGGTGCCTGCTGAGATGCACAAGCTCACCATTACTCTGATTTAGAAGAAACTATTCAAAGGAGAGCTACATGCTGTAGCAGCAGTGGCTTTCAGTCTGTCTAGCAGATACTAGTCTGCCCAAAACATAGCAGAATCGCCAACATCAAAATCAAACTCATGTCCTCCCTCTTCAAAACCACTCTTTCTCTAGATTTCCATACTTCACAAGGAAGTGTTATCCCTCAAGAAAGCCCAGACAGAATTAACTATCATCCTTGATCTTCCATCCCTGCAAAGTCACTTGATGTCCTGATCCTTCTTAGCTCAACATCCTTGACCTTGACTCATCCTGCTTCTCCTTAGTGTCATTTCTGCAGCACAGGGACCATCGCTCCTGCCCTGCACCTGCACCTTTTCAGCTGTCAAGCCTCAATCTCAGGTTTCTTCCTTTCTCGTCCCTCGCTCAAGGCTGTAACTGCACCAGTAGTTTTCCAAAATCTCTTCTAACTTAACACCTTTGGCAACAAGCTTTGGACCCCAGCTGGAAAACTCCTATTTGTTTGTGAGAACAAAGTTTACTAATACCTTTCTCTTTGTCTTCTCTAATAACTCCAGATCCCAGGATCTAGTTCTTTCTCTGCTATCTGTATATTCCCCCTACTGGGTTATAAATTCCTTAAGGGCACAGTCATGAATTATTCATTTTTATAAATGTTGGAACTGTGGACTCTGTACTTTGAAAGGTTTGAATTAACTTTTTTTTGCTTTGTCATTTCCAAGTTGTGCGACCTTGGCTACTTAGGATCTTGTCAACCAGTTTAACTGAAAATAGATTACAGCTTGTAGAAATAATGTCAACCCTCAGAATAGATGGCTGAAACTTATAAATTACAAAAGGCCCTAATCTAGCAGCCTATGAGTACTTCCAAGCAGCTTTTAGGAATATAATTTCTATGAGAAAAGTTGAGAAAGCTTGAAGTTAGCAAGGTTTTTTTCCATATATAAAATACTTAGAATAAGGCCTAATTTAGAGGATTATTGGGACAACTTATATGTTAATAAATTCAACTGCACAAAGTCTGGCTCATAACTGCCCCTTAATTAATGTTACTTCAATTCATCTTTTATTTTTCCTAATTAAAGACTTTTATCCATTTTTTTCTGTTTTCTATCTGCTCTTCTTTTTCCAGAATATTCTTCCAGTTGTGAAGATACAATGGAGTAGGCATCTCCACTTCCAAATCAAAGATAGACTTTCAATGAAACTGTTAAATATATCTTGACAATAGGATGCTGGACTGTCTGCCATTGTCTGTACCCACAATGTCAGGACACACTTAAACAAAAGAATGATTGACTTATGACTGTTTATGAAGGACTATACTATTGCAATAATATGGGGGAACTAAGTTGAGGGGAAGGAATATGGAGAGGAGGTAGGAGAAATCCCAGAGCTTATAGAATTATACCATAGATTTAAAAATAAAATAGAAATAAAAATAAAGTAAAACAAAAAACCTATTGATGCAACTAGCAGCCCATATCAGAGTGTCTTGGTCCAGTCTTGTCCCAGTCCAGCTCCCTCCTCAGGTACCTGGGAGATAGCTCATGAGGCTAGAGGGCCTGAGTCCCTGGCACCCACATGGGAGACCAGGACAGAGTTCTTGCTTTTTTACATGATCCAACCTGGTTTTCATGGGCATTTAGGTGGGGTGGTGGTAATGAAAAAAAAAAAAAACCTAAGAAATTTCTGAGTAGTAGTAGAATCATTCTTCCTCTTCCTCAAATCAACATCTCAAAGAAATAACAGGAAGTTCTGATTTAGAAACTTTATGAAGCCAATCACCACTTTAAAAAAAAAAAAACTGTCCTATTTTTTCACTCATTGCTGAGTCATTACAGAATTCCCAATAGGTATCAGGTACTAAGAGTTCAGCTCTGAATAAAACAAGCATAAATCCCCATGATCCCAGAGCTTGCATTTTACTGGGCTCGGAGAAGACAGTTCACTTAAACAAAATCATATATTAGACAGTGGTAAAGAGTTGCAAAAGAGACATAGTTCCACAGGATCCATCTTGCATTTTTAAATATAAAAGTTAGGCTAGGCCTCAAGGGGAAGATAACATTCGACATTGAAGGCCATGGCAGAATGAGTTATTTTGTTATCTTGAGAGAAAAATTGTCTCAGGTAGTGGTATGACCAATAAAGATGCCCTTAATGAAAACATGCCTGACATCCTTTAAGATCAGCACCAAGACCAGTGCAGTTGGTGCAGATTGACAAGGGTGCCAGCAGGAAAAGCTGTCAGAACAATAGTCAGAGGCTAATCATGGGATGATTATGGTCACGTTTTTCCTCATCTCAAAATCATATGTTGAAGCCCTAAGCTCCATTATCTCTGCTGTGACTGCCTTTGCAATAAATTCTGACACAAGGTAAATAGGTTAGAATGAGGTCATTGGGGCTGGTCCTAATGCACTGTGACTGGTATCCTTATAAAAAGAGAAAACTAGGGCATAGAACCAGGGATCGAAGGATGGCTGTGTGAGAGAACAGAAATAAGCAACCATGGAAATACCAGTCAGAGAAGGCTACAAAGAAACTTCCCAACTCCTTCATCATGAACTGGGAGCCTCCAGAACTGTGAGAGAACCTGTATTTCTACAGCTGAAGCAACCCAGGCTGCGAAGTTCCTTTAGGGCAGCCTCAGCACAATAACCTCAAGAGCACGGACCCTGTCTTAGCCTTCTGATGCTAAGGGCAGCTGCTTCTGAGCAGTGGAGATATGCCATTCTGTGATTCTCATTTCACACTGGGATGTAGAAAATCACAAGAAATCACCCATCCGGCCTTCACAAGAAGAACAAAAAATTATGTTGCAGAGTCATGGAACCAGCAGTGGACTGTAGCCACCTGAGAGCAGGAAACAAGAAGCAGCCTGAAAGAGCTCACTTTCTAGAAAGAAAGGAATCCTGCCCAGGACAGGAGAGGCCGTTGGTGGCATCCTTCCCCCACTCGGATGAGAAGGAATGGCAGATCCTCTGCTACCTAGGTAGGTAGACAGAAGCAAACTAGACTTGCAGAGATGTTACACCACTACACGGTGTCCAGAGCGCTGGATTAGCTCCTCAGAAACCCCATTCGTGGAGAGAGAACCTTCCTGGCAGTACAGCCTGAGGAAGGAAGAGAAGAGAGAAACAGCCAAGTCCCTCAAGCCCCTTCCTGAGTTCTCATCCTTCCTTTGCTCTCTGTCCCATCTCCATTGGTATCACTTTTCTCTTTCCTGGACCTGGACACGTTCCCCCTTTTTTCTGCCTCTTTTCACTCTTCCCTGATCAGTACTACTGACCAGAGGCTAAACTAGACTTGATTTTCTCAAAGAATCAACTCCAGCTTTCAATTAGTTTCCCTATTGTTGCTGCTTTAATCTATTATTCCTTTTATTCTGTTTATTTGGGGTTTTACTTGCTCTTCTAGATTCTTGAAGGAAGAAGTTAAGGTTGACTTGAGGCCTTTCTTCTTTTCTAATGTATTCATTCAGTTCACACACTCGATTTCGCCCTAAGTATTGATTCATCAGCATCCAATCAATTTTCCTATGCTGTAGTACACTTCCCATTTGGCTGGAATTACTTTGTAATCTCCCTTTTGATTCATTCCTTGACCCATGATGTGTGAGTTTCCTATGGCTGCACAACCAATTACCACAACCTTCGTGGCCTAAAACAACAGAAAAGCAGATTTTTTTTTCCACCACAGCTTTGCAAGCGACAAGCTGGGGGTCAGTAAGCCAGCACTCTTTCTGAAAGCTCCAAGAAGATTCTATCCCTTGCTTCTTCCGGCATCCAGTGGCTGCATCTGCTTTTTAGTTAATGGCTCCATAACTCCAGTCTCTGCCTCTGTCTTCACATGACTGGTTCCTTTGCTCCTGTGTCTGCCACTTTTTTCTTTCTTTTGTCTTTTGTAAAGATATTCTTGGCGTGGTCGCTGGTGCAGCAGTTAAGATAACTGATGGGACACCCATGACCCCTCTCAGTGCCAGAATCTGAATCTTGGTTTCAGCTTCCTGCTGAAGCACCCCCTAGTAGGCAAGCGAGAACAGGTCATGGACACAGATCCCTTCTGCCCACACAGGAGATTCAGCTACAGTTCTGGAGCTCAGCTCTTGCACGCATCCTGGGAGTGAACAAGCAGATGCGAAAGCTTTTTATTGTCTCTACCTCTATGTGTCTCTCAGTCTTTCCAATACTCAACAATAGTTTCCAAGAAAGATTCTTTTCATTGGGTTTAGGGTCCACTTGGATAATCCAGTATTATCCTATCTCAAGAACTTTAACTCAGGTGAGATCTCCTTCACAGGTTCCAAGGATCAGGGCATAGGCATACCTCCTTGATGGCATTAGATCATCCCAGTACATGAGCTGGAAGTATGCCACTTGTTGCCCAGATGTTTAGGAGCTCTGCAAATACTTACTGCTGTTTTACCATGGAACTCCACTGCTATTCAAAATCATACTGCAATCCTTTTAAATGATTTGAAGCTTATCTAAAGGCCCACAAAATCATGGTAACTGTTTCCTGTACATTTGAAAATATATATATATATATATATATATATATATATATATATATACTCTGCTATTGTTGGGTGAAGTGTTATAAATGCCAATGAAGTTAACTGTGTTATTTAAGTCCTCCTTGTTCTCACTTACTTACGTGTCTGCTTATTTTACCCATTCCTGAAAGGGGAGTAGTAAAATCTCTGACTGTAACTGTGGTCAATATGTATTACACTGACGTGTTTGCTGACATTGTCTCCATCTCCAAGCCTCGAGTTCATTGATACCTATAGGGACTACTTCTCAACCTACACCCAGGCTTCTATTAGGAGTCTGACCCACTGGTTGCCCTGTTTGTCACAAGTGCTTTCCAAGAAACTTTGGTTACTATATAATGCAAAACTGTGCAAAACTTTTAACTTCAGTTTTTACTGATATTTTTGAAACTAAAAACACTTTTTTTTGTAAATATAAGTTACATTTATGTTCTTAGCTTCATGAGCTATCCCCTGATTATCATTTGCTATGATTCTGCATACAATCAAAAGCACTTAAAAAGTTTTTCGAGAGGTATCAAGTGTTCTGCTAAAAAAATTTATATTAAATATTTAAAAGAAGATGAAAAACTGGTAGCATATTTTTTGATTATCAGCAAATTCAAGAAGCAGATTATGCTAATTATAATTACTGAAACATTACACATCATCAACTTGAATTTCTCTTTATGAGGCTAATGCAGATTAGCACTTTATGGGAGTTACAATATGGAAAGAGACATAAAAGATTTGAGTTGATGGGTCTATATCACAGCAGGGTCTGCAAAATGCACCACACTCTCCCAAGGTGGCCACGCCATTTGATAAACTCACCTCTGGGCGGTTGCTAAATAGGAGGGAGGCAAATGGAGGTCCATCAAGCATCTCCTTCATAAAAAAGGAAAGTGCAAATGAGGACTACATCAGTTTCATAACCACAGAGTCAAGCTCACTGTGAAAGAACTAGCTCACAGTCATCCAGTTCTCAGAAACCAGTGGGAAGGAAACAGAGTGCCCTCAGCTCACACAGCACTGCCGATGGCGAACAGTGCACAGAATAGAACATGACACCTGATCTGATAACCTGCTATGGCAAAACTGAAATCTATCACAAGAGACACATTTCTATTATAAATCTCTCTATCTCCAAAACAAACAACATAAAAATTTTTTTAAAAGAGAGATACAAATGCAACAATCTACAAGAAAGGATGTATGAGTTGTTTCAACTGAAGGTTTATAATGATGATGAATCACTTAGGCTTAAGCTGTGTCACACACACACACACACACACACACACACAGGCCTGAATAGCACTTCTCCCAGACAACTTAATGTAACGGGCTGGCCTTCTTATCCGTGGTGCTACTCCTACACCTGTGAAGATCAACTGGTAGAAAATCAGTTTTGCCCAGACCCTACCTGGTAGGTTTATCTGAGGATGATTCTCCACCATTAGGATACCCAAAACAATGAGAATCTATCAGTTCACTAACTTCTATCCCCACTTGTAAAGGAGAAATCAACTAACATCCTGTGACTTATCCTCCTGTTAGAAGCCCTCATCTCTCTCAAACCCGACATATTCAGACAGTCACTTGGCTAATTTATTACAGAAATACAATAAAGTCAAGAATCTTCAAATATAATATCTTAAATATTCTTTATAAGATGAACACTTAAATGGACATAGTTTGATACTCTTTTGATGGAAGGTCAAGGCCCTTGCTTTGAGTATAAATGAGCTATTTCAGTTTCCACAATGTGTTATATCAAAGCAAATACATTAAACATCATTTATGATTTTTAGTTTTGTTTCATTATAATAAAGTGAGACGACAGGGAACTTGAGAAGCGATCTGAGCTCAGAATCAATCACATTTACCCCAATCTACTATGATGGAATCAGCCACATCTCATTTAGCTTTTCAGTATAGATAGAGAGAGAGAGAGAGAGATGCGTATGTGTGTACATATTATGTGTGTGTGTATATATACATTTTCTATTCATTCATATAGGATTGGATTCCACTTACTTTTCATATCAACATTCTCTTCCCTTACATGGGCTTACTTCAAAAATCCAAGGCAAATGAAGTTTTAAAATAAGCTCATTTTTGCTGAAAAAATTTTTGATAAGTGACCTGAGCATCTTCAGACTTGGGTATTTACAACAAGTCTTAAAACCATCTCTGATGGATACAGAGGGAATGCCTTTTCTTTTTTTAAAGAAATAACCCCTTAAAAGACCATTTATAACCACAATGAAAGCAAGTCTGTTTCTTACATCTGATCTCTGCAAGCATTCCAAATATAGACACCTATTTCTATAAAAATTAGACAAAGATTGCCAACTAGGAGAAAGATGCATGTCAGAATATCTGTAAGCTCTATCTTGGCAGAAACCATAAGCTAATCTGATGTGGCCACTAAATGGTTCTTCACTGGTTATTCTTTGAAATTTCAATCCACTATGCAGACTACCATTACAGCTATTTAAGCATAAAATGTTTACTCTCACTTGTAGTCACACGCTTCATGGATCATTTACCATCAGCTGTAAGATCATTTGGAAGCTAACCACGTTTATAACTGAGAAAAAACTAAGACACCTCCTAAAGAGTCCCGGGATATTGACTTTGTGTCACAAAGGAAGAACTCAAATGTGAAAATGGGGTAAAAGGTGACTTTTTAACAACCCTGTAAAAAATAAATAAATAAGCAAAGTGGTTTGCCAATTTTTACCACTTTTTCCCCCATAATAAGAAAAAACTTAGGCAAAGAACAATGAAAACTTAAAATTACCTGCAAAGTCTTTCTGGCTCACTAAATCACTGAAACGGTTAAAAGCTTCTAACACAGCATCGCATTAGTCTTGAACAAACAGCAGAAAGTGTGAAAAACTGCTTGCTGGATACAATCCCTTTTAGATGCAGGCTTTATTTCCTCATAAACACAAAATGTAATTATTTTTCAAAGTCTTTAATACCTACCACCTGTGCAAAGCACTGTTCCAGAGACCACAGAAGATGCCGATGCTGACAATACCCAGCTTTGCCTAAACTTACAGTTTGAGAGAAGATCAATGCAACAATAACTTGAGCACAAAGCAGAGTAGAAAAAGATGCTACAAACAAATACGCCTCCTGCTGGACTACAGGACTCACCCAGCCTTCAGTCGCATTGAGGAGCCAAGAAAAACTATTGATCGCCACCTTGGTGCTGCTGCCTAGGGAAGGGCCCTCCCCCCCCTCCACCTCAAAGGACCACAGCCTGCTTCTAGCACACCCCGACTATGCTTCCGCCACACAGGTAAAGCTCTTGGAAGCTGAGAATCCAAATTTGATTGATCCACTTGGCTGAGTGTCCAATACAGAAAAAATAATTAATACATGCAGAATGAAAAAGTGATACATTCAATCAATCCATAATGGGTCACTACTCCTTCGCCCACTTTCTCCTACATGCATCCAATTCATGTTTCTGAAGACAAAAATCCTCAATTGTCTCTAACCTAATGTGTCCACCCTGTGCAGAATTTTTTAATCCCTTCTCTAGATTTTTCTATAACCTTGTAGACATTAAAAGTCTAAAGTGATTTTTAATGGCTGAATTTTTTAAATTAATTCTTGTGTGTAACACTCATTTGACACCACTTCTATTCTCTTTAATTAACACTATTTGTATGCCTTTGATTTTATGTCTAAGCTTCTAGCAGAAGGAATATGACTCTAGCACCTCATTTGTGATGCCTCCATCACTCCCAGGAAGGATCTATTTGTTGGCTCAACAAGAATTCATTTAGCGTTGATACTACACCTAATGCTAAATAAGATACTGGCTAAATAAAATCCATCTCCAGAAATGACTGAAACCTTACAATGGAATAGGAGTATTCTTAAACTCTGAACACATTTTATCTTTTCAACCCTATACTTTGTCAGTTCAAGGGAACTATCACTATCCCGGAGTACTCTAAACCATTCAAAGTATTATTTTTCTCCTCAAATTTCCAAGCACTGTTATCCTCCGTTTCATTTTCTTCTATGATAAAATCACAAATGACATCTGTATAGAGTCCTCCTCATTCTTCTCCTACTTTGCATAAAATACTTAACCATAAGGTGTTAATTGATGACTTTACCTCCAATTAGCAGTCAACAGGAAGCTCTGACTTCTACACTCTGCTACAGTTTTGAGCCTTCTTCATCCCCAAAGTATGAGATTCCTGGATTCAAAATGCAAAAGTTCATATTTTCCCTAAAAATGTTTTAAGTGTTATCATTTGACCCTTCATACCACTATGCATATAGCAAAATGAAACAAAAGTAAAGTAAAAATGTACTAAGTGCACAGCTTTCATTATATTGCTAGGCATATAGGAAACACTAGGATAGAACAATACTACAACTTGAGGGAAGGCAGTTATCAGCTAAGAAGGTTTACTTCAGCTCAAGATTTTGTAGGATCACGGCCCAAGATCAGGCAATGTACCTTGTCTGGTAACTGATGCAGGCAGTGGAATGTGGATCAGGTGCAGATGGAGGATCACATATCAAACCAGGAAGCAAAGAGACAGGGTATGTGCTCATCTTCGTGTTCTTTCCATACACAGCCACTGTATTTCAATCATGAGCCACCCCCTAGCAACATTCTCCCATTCAATCCCAAAACTACAAGCTGATTTCCCTTCAATTATGGAACTGGATCTGAACAACATTATCATGAGTCATTGGGTCTAAACTTCTGCAAGTGTTTGGGAGTAAAACCATGTTCAAACTATAGCAACTGGTAATAAGCATACAGAAGTTATCCAACTAGAAGGAATGTGCACATTTGGTCTTATAAACAATTCCCATGAAGTCTGAGATTTCAAAACATGGCACCCAGAAGTTTATCTTAAATGGCTTAAGAGCTATGCTGAACAGGGTATAGCTGGTATTTCACATATTTTCTTTTTAAAAACAGTTTCTAATTTACAAGGAATAATTTCTCCAGGGAACATAAAGCATTTGTGTTACTTTCAATCACATATGAAATGATTTCACTCCTAACACTATGACCATAATAACAAGAGCATCAATGACCCCATTGGGGTCTGGGGTATTTCACTTGAGCACTGTACAGTCACCAGATTATATCATATGTGTATCTATATTTCTGAGAATTCACTCTTCAGAATCATCTTACAAATGGCTAATTTGCCAAAGAAACTAAGGCTGTTGATTCACCTCAGAGAAACACAGAAGGAACATGTACTATTATATTTCAATCAACAGCTGCTGCACCCACTAAAATCTTCCCCTTGTCTCACATTGTCTCTCTGTTTTTGTGACTAAAAGAAACTTGTTCTAAATGCAGATAATCTAAGAATCAGTCATCTTACTTTTACACCTTTCTCCAGGGTGGTTTAAAGGAAAATGTTTAGAAAATGTTTATCATGCTTAAATTGGTTAAATTTTCGAAATGCTGATGAAGTCCAAAACTCCTTGCAGACTCAAAAACTCAGCAACAGCCAGTACAACTGAATCAAATGCATCTATGGGAGTTCAAAACAATCATGACATTTTGCCCTAACTGGTTAAAAATTTCTGGCATATATTTCAGGCAATTTGAGTGATCCTACAAATCATTATAATCTTTTGCCATCTGTCTCTTCTAATTTCTCCATTTCTAACTTCTGTTCTGTTTTCCTCATCTCAGTGCCAAAGAGGAGAGGCTGCTTTGCAAGTTACCAGCTCCTTCTCCATCCCTGTAGGGCAGGGTTTTCTAGTCCTAAAATAGCAATAAAAAAATATCTCTTGCCTACCAGTTACTAAGTTGGTTATAGAACCTCTTATTGGACCATCTTCTGGTAAAATGCTTAAAGCTCAATAAAAATGCAAATTAGCAGCAGACAATATGATGATTATGGCAATAGTGGGACAGGAGAAAAAAGCCAATTTCATCCAAACATGCAGAGTTTTGGAAGTGTAATTAAATATGTAATGGTCATTGTTTTACAGAATTTTTTATTGCCTAGAAAGTAACAACAACAATAAAAGAAACCCAGATAAAATAGTATCAGATAAGTTTTTCTAGCCTGATCAAATCGTTTTTAATTCACTTCAGAGATACCACAGTGAATCTTTTATCTCCTGTCACTGCATTGGTTTTAGCTGTATTGTCCAACTGGGTGGATCAACAAAACAAAACTCTCTGAATTCTTTTGAAAGATGTGGAAGCTGAGCTTCAATAATTTATTGACAAGGAAGTAATACATCTATACCTGCCAATAAGTGATTGCCAAATTGTTAAGAATTCAAAATCTCTATATCTCATGTGTCTCAGTAGTAGCAATGTGTAGGCTTTGGTAAACTGAACATAGAGTACAGCTTCTTACTTCACATAGCTAGATTCCATATGACAGTGGCTGATGGAACAGTGAATCA
The DNA here is from genome assembly GCF_017591425.1 of Ochotona curzoniae. Lineage (NCBI taxonomy): Eukaryota > Metazoa > Chordata > Mammalia > Lagomorpha > Ochotonidae > Ochotona > Ochotona curzoniae. Next base: position 29,188,425 of record NW_024465582.1, read on the forward strand.
GGAGGACGTTAAAGAGCAAAACCCAACAGTAATTAGAGCATGGCAGAAGCCCCAGAGCACCGAAGGAATCATATGAGAAGCAATTATATATTCTAACTAGATACTGAATCACAGTTTCAAAATCTGAAGGAGACAAGTATATAAAGAATGTATCAGAGAATCTATAAGAGAAGTTCATAATCAGTGAAACCTTAGAAATGACACATTAATATGGAATAGAAAGAAATAACTAATGGCTTATCAGTAAGTAACACATATTTGAAAAAAGCTATGCATTTACATAAAAATACACATGGTGTAACTAAAGCGAACAGGCATAGACTTAGATAAATCAAAACATGAGGAATTCTAAAAATATCTTTCCTCTTACGTATCCATGTTAACATAAGGAAAAAGTCATCGGGGAATAATTCAAACAAATAGTAAGGACTAGAACAGAAGGAAAAGCAACCTGAATATTTTTTTTAAGGACTAAATATTCTGCCTGGTCTTAGGGGATATGAGGCAGTATCAGAAATTTTGAGGATCTTTTTGCTGGGCCTCTTGGTCCAAAGAGCAGCATCTTGAAAGAACAATGACCTGGGCACAGATTCAATATTTTGACATGGCCACAAACCATCTTGACATTACCAATCTCCATTAGAGACTGAAAGCATTTGAAAAGTGAAAAACCAGTTAGCCATCTGCTTTCCTCTAGCTGCAGTTTTAAATCGATAGTTTTTGCAAAATAAAAACCACCTATACAGCACAGAACAGATTTCAAACTACTAATGACATCTACTATTTAGGGAAGACAAGATTTCATTTGTTCAGAGTTTCTTTGCACAAAATAATCAGAGTTTCGAAGAACAGTGATTGATTCCATTGCTTCCTTTTATACTTCTCTGAATTACAATCCAAACAACTAGTTAGGGGGTAAAGACTTAATGAAAAGCATGCCTATTACAATATGAGGAACAAGGATAAAAACTATTGGAGAAGAGATGATAAAAATTAAGAAAATCTTAAAAATTTTATAGAAACAAATACATAAAAAGACACAGTTTTTACCTTCAACCTCACTAAGTCACTTACAAAATGCTAAACAACGCATTAAGATTTCATCCATGGATGACAAATATAAAAGTTATTGCATGTAAGAGTTGCATGCAGACAATGAGATAATACAAAATACAGCAGAACTTTCTTTTCGGAAAGCAGGTCAAGAAAATCCTTTGCTCTTATAATCTCACATTGGAAATCTATTCTGGGTAACCAATCCAAAATGAAAATCAGAATGTACACTGTGGGATCTCGACTCATCCTATGTGGGAGGTCACAAGGACACAGCATACCATGTCCCTGGGGAAGGCCCCTGGCAATGGTCTTGGCACACCAAGACCTCAACCTGACCTGATCACTGGCCATACAGGCAAGAGCAGTAGTCTACACCCTGGTTTTCTTCTCTGGCCTTGCATAAGCTTTGCTGGGCTGGGACTTCCTTGAGAAGCAACCTTGAGAAGTCAGCGCAGTCCCACAATACCTGTTACATGACCTGCAGCATACCGGCCAGCCATACGTGGTGTACATGACCCGTAGTAGGACTGGAGGGTCCAGGGATAGATCAGCCTTCTAGTCAATTACAGTGCCATTTCTGGGTGGGAGGGTTGTCAGGAGATGCCCTTCTCCCTTCCCCTTTTCTTGGGCTGTGAAAGACTGTGCTAGCTTTGCAATAAACCGACATGCTCGATCAGACTGTTTCCTGTGGTTCTTGCTAAAGAACATCATTGCCTCATCCTTTGGGTGGCACAGGAGCCTGCAAGTCAGAACCCCCAAGAGCTGGCACCTGAACAGGGACTTGAAAACATCAGGCATGCGTGGATGAGGCACCTCTCTTTCCAGTGAGAGGGATACATTGTCTCTTTAGTTGGGCCCCTTGTGGGTCTATTTATCAGAGATACCACCCCTGAGCACCCAACAGGTGTTCCTCTTTTGCTTGTACATAAATTATCACACTACAGTCACAGACCAAAGGAATTCACAAAGGCTGCATGGTCTACAGTGACCAAGTCTTGCCAAGGGTCTGTGGATCCTTGTGGTGCCTCACCCCAGCCAGCACCAGACAGCTGACTTAAGAGCTGATACTTAATGGTATCAGCATCAAAATCCCCACAACTTGGTCCAAAACGTGCCATAGGTGAATTCTTCCTCTGAATCAGAGGAAAGTGAAATTGAATCCCATTCCTTGCTCAAGGCTCCCCACCTAACAGGCACTTGGCCCAGCAGGGAGATGCCATAACCACTCCTGCTGCTCCTGCTGCAGCCTCCAGTTTATGGTTCCTTTGTTACACATGGCTCTTGTTCACCTGGCTACCAGCCTAGCCACAGGAAATCTAGGGAGCCACACCCTGTTGGTAGCTAGTCACAACCACCATCAGCCATATCGGTTTCAGGCCTTTTCTTGCCACCTCCTGTAGTACCGCCACTTCCCACCCACCGTTGCTGCCACTGTCCCTGCCTTTTGAGAGGGCCTGAACCTCCTCTTGAGGCCTTCACAGTAAATACAATTATTTCCAGACAGCATCACCACCAGCGGTACCTCCACAGTCCCTGAACCCTAAAGGCCATCCAGTTTGCTTTGAATGAATTTGAGTGATGATTTTAGATTAGGTATCCTTCTTGGCATCCTTGGCAGGCATCCAACAATCCAAAAGTTTTAAATTTGGGGACTCTGGTATTTCTAGTGAGGCCTCCCAAAAGTGTCAATAATAAAATATGAATAAAGAAATGAGTAACAGGTAAATGTATACAGTTTTGTCAATGTGTCCAGGTTGTTCACTATACATCGCTTAGGATAATTTATATTGCTGAGAAAACTAAAATATAGCTCTTCAGTTTAATGAATGGATTTCACAGTCATGACCATTTTTTCTTCTCAAGGTTTGAATTCACACTGGATTATCATGGTGACTTTCCACTTGCTAATTTCTAGTGGGCACTGCTCTAAGCCAAATTTAGTTAGAAAAGACTCCTTATTTCATCCTAGATTTGTGTGGCATGATCTCTTCTGTGCCCTACAACATTTTGGAAGCCCCAGTCCAAAGGCAGTGGCCATCATCCTGGGCTCCAGAACCTGGGAAGGCAACCATGATTAACACAACCCCAGTATCTGAGCCCGGCTTCTAGGCTCGCAGAATTTGCATTATTGACTTTTACCCATAAATAGGCTTCTCACCATCCAATCTGTTTCTGTTTTGAGTACTCATCTGGGACTCAAGAAGGCTGGATGTGGCATGACTTCTTGAGTCAAGTTCCAAATAGGATGTTCTCAGAGCCTACAAAGTCAGTTCGGGTTCTAAACGGTGTGTGGTCCCACATGTCTCTCTTTTGGTGTTTGTCTTTTATTAAAATTGTTTGATTCTAGAAGTGCCATGTTGAGATAACAACTGCTAGTCAGAGCTTTCTTCTAACAACGCCCTGGACTGTGTGTGTATTTTGCAAAACAGAGGGTACAATTTCCCAGTAACACTGGTTGGCCCCAAGTCTCCTTGGGACTGAATAAAAAATGGCCTTGCAATTTTAGCTTTATGCCACTCTTTTCCAGCTTGAGTTAGTTTAGGAGAATTTTAAATTGTTATCAGGCATTACTCTATGTTTGCTGGTCAGGAAATGATACACCTTTCACTCTTTGTGAATTAACTTTTAGAGCTTTCTGTAACAGAAAGATTATTTAAAAGTTGCTTGTTTGTATGTTCCCTAAGTCATCTTGGTGCACCTAATAAGTATAGATTGGGCAAAGGAAAAAAGCCTTTGGGTGTGTTTCCAATGCCAACTGAAGTGGACAGGTGTCTCTTGTCAGTTAACGATGTCTATGGTTTCAACTGTACCTGTTTAAAATCTGTGTACCTATATTTGAAAACTATCCGAAAAGACATGGCAAACTCATGTCCCTACAAACAAAAGGTAATTCTAATCAATTAACTGTAAATTTTAAAAGAAGTATCTGGAGATCTTAAACTATTACTAAAACTGATTTTTTTGTTTGTTTGTTTTATCCAAAACTAAGATAACTCAATATAAATTTCTTTGGTTCATGTAACTTAGATTTCTGATAGGCTGTTTTCAAAATAGTTAAGTCATTAATATATTTGTGCTCAAGTTTGCTAATCTGACAAGTTACTCATGTTATATTTTCCTTGCTCTCCCTGATGTACAATTTAGGTTAATTGTTAACCTGTGTCCTTGTTTCAAATTTATAGCAGACATTGAACCTTTGGGTATATGTTTTCCAAAATTATTATTTCATAGGTTTTACTCAAGATTGTTCCTCAGAGTAAACAACCTGGAGACTCAAATTTATTTCTTTTCTCCTCTACTCTAAGACACTAAAGGATTCTCAGGATCTCCATATCCTATGAAAGTAAAGACTAACTTTTTTTCTGAAGTGATGCCTGGACACTAGATAACCAGGTAAAATAATTATCTCTTCGTGGACATTACCTGACAGCTTTCCTAAATTCCTCTAGGCATGGCCTATAAGTTTTAAATCTACTTCAACTATTAAATCTTTCATTTTCACCATCTTTCCTATCATAAAATTCCCTCTGCTACTAAAAATTGGCCCTACATGGACGAGGAAAAATTTCAAAACATTCTGTTTAGAATGACCTATCCTACACATTACAGATATTCCTTATAACCCTCAGAGACAAACTGTTATTAAATGTACACAGGACTCCCATATAATCCTCAAGGCCAGAGCATAGCTAAAAAGGAAAACACCAAGACTTTAAAAACATGTGTGAAGCAGAAAGCGAAATATATCTCCTGTGAACATATTAATTTGACAGAATCACCCTAAATTTTCTCCAATTCTAGGACTAGTTTCCATGATCACATCATTGAAACCTGTCATTGACACAGAAATGTTTCCTATTATGACCCAGTCTAAAATGATAATAAATTTTTAATTGAAAATGTGTACCAAGGAATTCTGTAATTCCTTTTATGATAAGAGGGATTCTTTTTGTCCAATGATGGCATTCTTCTCCCTTGTTATATTCATTTCTAAACCTGTAACTATTTTCTTACCAGAAAAACTAATGAATTATTTCTTAAAATATCCTTGTTGAACAACAATTAGGAAGATACCTGAACACTAACTGTCGTTTACTTAAAACATCATTTTTCTCAGTACACTAGATAAATGGAATACCCACACTCACTCTTACTGTTAAGTTGTATAACTGCATGTTCATAGAGTACTTTGTAAATGGTAGTAATCCAATTCAAATGCAAGATAAACTTTAAAAGTCAAAAAGCATTAATCATGTCAGTTAGAAAATAAAAGAATAAGCACCTTAATTAGATCACCCTTAATTCTTACTTCCTTTCAATGGCAATTTTCAACTATGGAAATGTGACTCTGAGTGCTAATATATATATGAATGGCTCCTCGGGGACAGCATTGTGGTGTAGCGGATACACCAAAGCCGCACCTGCACCCCCAGCATTGCACATGTATGCTAATCCAGATCCTTGTTAATTGCCTGGGAAAAGAGCCTATGTTGGACCATCTGGTCAGAACGTTTGGGTCCCTGCCACCCATGTGAAAGGCCAGGAGGAAATTCCTGGCTCCTGGCTTCACCCTGGTTCAGTCCCAACCACTGCAGCCATTGGGAGTAAACCAATGGATAGAAGATCTCACGTATCTCTCTCTCTTTAATACTCACATTTTAGATAAATAAGTAGATTTTTTAAAAACATAAAAAAACAGTTCTAAAGACAAGCTTCAGAAGGCCAATTCAACAAGATTTGAAAGTCTCTGTTGTGTAGAAGTACTGTTTGTCAGGTGAGTTTCAGTTGATAACTTTTACCAATAGGTTCCTTTCTAGATGCCACCTTTGCTTCTACATTTTTATATTAACACTGTGTGACCTGTTTTCAACTTTTGAAGGTAAACAGTAACAGTTGGTATGTTAATAAATACACACTAAATTGCCAAAACTATTATATGACTTTTGGTCCTTAAGCAAATAAGAATTTTAAATGTCACAACATTTTCATCATTACTTGAATGTTAATGCAAGCTCTCAGAAATTAAAAAAAAAGGTCACTCATCAATACTTGTGCAAGGAAAACTTGAAAATAAACCCAACAATATATAACTGTTGCTAAAGGACTATACTACTATAATACTATAGGGGGAAATGGTGGAGAAGAAGTTGAGGAAGAAGAAAGGAGAGAGAAGGCGGGGGGTAATCCCTATATGTACAAAAATGCATCATGGGAAATAATAAAAATAATTTTTGCAAGAAAATGCATAACTACCAACAGCTCAATATTTCTAGGGGCATATAACACATATTCTTACGGAAAGCTTCTACCTTGTGAGAAAGTTCTCTCATGATTCTTTCTGGTGAACATTACCTCTTATGGATCATCACATGTTTTAAAAATTATTTATTTAAAAGTTACAGTTAGAGAAAGAGAGAAATCTATCCTGTAAATGAAAAACCAGGAGTCTCATCCAGATCTTGCACATGAGTGGCAGGGCCCCAATCAGCTGGACCGTCACCTGCAGTTTTTCCCAGGCCATTCAGCAGGGAGCTGAATTGGAAATGGGGCAGCCAGGACTTGAACCAGCACCATATGGGATGTTGGCAACACAAGCGGTAGGCTTTGCTCACAGTGCCGCATCACTTTGTTCTTGTTTATAATAATAAGTAAACTGATTACACATTCAAAAGGCAGAGCAACAAAGAGGGATCTCCCACTGGAGCTGAGAAGTCAATCCTAGTGCCCCCATGTGGGCTGCAGGAACCTAAGCATTTAAGTCATCAGTGTTGCCTTCCAGGGAACACATCCGCAGGGAGCTATTCCCACATGCCAAGCTGGAACCTATCTCAGACACTACCAAAGTGTCACTTTAACAACATAGTGGGCCGAACGTTTGCTCCTTTTCGTTTGTTTGCTTGTTTCTTTGTTTTTATCTTTGCATTACCCTTTTTCTACAACTTCCTAGTAAGAGAATTTTACAACACAGATTCATTTCTATTAGTTCTTTTGCTTAGCCTTGTGTCTGAGACATTCCATCTGTTGAACATGTCTGCAGCACATTCATTTTTATCACTGAGAAGTATAGCATTGTAAAACCGTGCCAAATTTACTTATTCTTCCTCCTGTTGATAAATAATCTATGTCTGTTGTTCCCAGTTTGGAGCCATTGTGAGTAAAATTGCCATGAACATTTTAATAAGTATGGGTAATACAAATTTTTATTTCTGAGTAAATAACAGATGTGAAATTGCTGCGTTGAAAAAAAGGTATATACAACCACATTTTTAAAGCACTGAACATTTTTCCAAGGTAGTCATAATATTTAATATTTCTACATGCAGCATGGTTCAGTGGTTTCTATTTCTCACCAGAACCTGGTAATGTCAGTCTTCTTATTTTTGTCCAATCTGTTGCATATGTAATGATATGTCACTGTAGTTATAAATGCATATGCCATATATTCTTAACTATGGTTCCCAGACCCTCATCTGCCTACCTTGTAAGGTCTGTGGATGTTCCTTGGTCATTTTTAGTAAGTTTTTTTTTTTTTTGCTATTTCTTACTGTAGGATTCCTTTATATGATACTGATACAAGTCATTTTTCAGATATGTTTTCCAAATCCTGTTTGTGGCTTATTTATTCTTCTATTCATTTGTCTCTTTGAGGAGCAATCTAGCATAACAATTTCTAAGATTATTATTTCCTTTTTCTAGCCAATAAAATCATAACCTACTACTAATTTAAGAAGTATCACACTATATTTTCTTTTGGGAAGCGTTCAAGCTTTAGTGTTGCCTTTTAAGTTGCTCATCCATCTTGAACTAATTATTATGTTATGAAGTAGAATCAGAAAAGTAAAGATTCTTTTCTTTTCCCCATGTGGATATCCAATCAAGTCAGGATCATTTGTGGACATTTTTTATTCCTCCATCTAATTGCTTTGGTGTGTTGAAAAATTATCTTACCATTGTGTGTCCACTTCTGAACTCTCTTTCGTTCCCTTCATGAGTTTGTGGATCCTAACGCCAAAAGTCCACAGTCTTGATTATTTTCATAGGGAGTCTAGAGTTAGGCAGAAACGCTCTTCTTCTTCACAATGACTGATATTCTACATTCTATTATATATAAATTACTGAAAAAGCTCATACAATAAGAGCTTGATGGTAAGAAAACTAAGATTAATTTGAATCCATAGATTAATTCCAGGGGATAGTACCCTAACAGTTACACCTTTCTGACCCACGCTCCATTTATGAAGTCTTCTTTCATTTCTCTCAGCAACATTTTATACTTTTCAATGGAAAAATGAAACATATTGCATAAACAGAAATTTCATCATACTTCTAAGTGCTACTGGCAGTGACATTTAAAAGTTCTACTTCAATTGATCATAGTGAATCTTCATAAAGTTGACTAACTGTATGATTCTGGAACTCTAATTTAGGCTAATTCTCTTATTATTTTAAGTCATTTTTAAACTATTCCATGTACAAGCTCATATGATTCATGAGCAAAATTCACTTTAGTGTTTCTTTTGAAAGTCGTATGACTTTTTAACTTTTTTTTTTTTTTTGCATTATTGCATTGGATAGAGTGAAGGTGTGGAAACAATACTATGATCGCCTCTAAGTATAGCAGTAGCTATTGGGTTATTTCACTGTTTTTGTAACTTTTTTTTTTTTAAAGATTTAATTTTTATTATTTTTTTATTGGAAAGGCGGATATACAGAGAGGAGAGACAGAGAGGAAGATCTTCCGATGCATCCGATGATTCACTCCCCAAGTGAGCACAACGGGTCGATACTATGCCGATCCGAAGCCAGGAGCCTCTTCCGGGTCTCCCACGCGGGTGCAGGTTCCCAAAGCTTTGGGCCGTCCTCGACTGCTTTCCCAGGCCACAGGCAGGGAGCTGGAAGGGAAGCGGGGCTGCCGGGATTAGAACCGGCGCCCCTATGGGATCCCGGGCGTGCAAGGCGAGGACCTTTAACCACTTGCGCCACCGCGCCGGGCCCATGTTTTTGTAACTTTTTAATCAAATATTTCTACAGATAAATTTTACCGGATATGAATTATCAACCCTGGCTCCTACCAACTAGATGGCAGTAGCACCCTTCTGGTACAAGAACCAAAAATGTCTCCACACATTGTCTCATGTGCCTTTTGATCAAAACTGTCCACTTCTAAGAGGGGCTGAGGTCATAGCTACAGCTCAAGCGAAGAACATTCTAGATAACCTGCTCAGAGAGACAGTCAGGTGGCTCATTGAGTAAGCACTTTTTCTGAGATGTAGTCTGGTTTGCTTTATTTAAATATTTATTAAAACTTCCCTGTCTGTAGAGAAACTAAGCCAGTTAGCCTGCTAGAAAAGAACATCTAAAAGTTTGGGGGGAGGAGGGGAGTACGGTGAGAGGGAAATGAAATGATGAGTTCATTTTGATGTGAAAATTTTAAAATCCATACAATATGAGGTGTTTTTAAGAAGCCCAGAGGAAGTATGCTAGGACAAACCGTGCATGGATTTCAAAACTGCTCTGCACCATAAAAAAATGACTTCTTTTTTTAAGTTTCCTTGTATAACCCAATGTCATTAAACTGGTTGGCTTATAAACAATAAAATGTATTCCTTTATAGGTATGAAAGTACCAAAACAAAGAGCCAGAAACTGTGGCATCTGGTAATGGCCCAGTTAGTTGCACAAGGCACCTTCTCACTGTGCCCACCTCCCTTGCTGACAGAGCTCCTTAAGGCCCTGAAGCATTCTACTTCCATTCAGAAGAGCTCCATTCCCTGATGATCCACCTGGGTAGGCCATCACTCCAGGGGTGAGGATTTTACTAGAGCTATTTGGGGAGGCAGGAGGAGCACATAACATCATCATCTGAGGCTCAGTGTTGAGAGGGCACAAGAGCAGTCATCCCAGGATGCCCACGATACTGGAGCATCTTCCCAGGGCTGAGTACCCTCAGGCCTCCCAGCAAGCCCCATTGTCATCTCCGTTATTTGTTTTTTTTTTAGAGCCAAAGTCTTGAAGCACAGAAAATTCACTGGCATGAAATGTCTATTTTCCCCCAATCTCTCCTGATTATGACTAACTACCTACCACTCAACAAACGCAAATGTGTTTGCCTAAAAGAGCAGAGAAGTTATCCACCCTCATATCCATTTAGAAGAGAAAAAATTTCCTGTGTTCCAAAATAAATTATAAACACATTCCTAAAGCAATTTCAAACAAATACATTCTTCTGCAATTTGATTCCAAAAATATATATACACAAGTGAAAACCACATACAGGGTATACTTAAAATAAATCATATCTATGGAAAAATAATTACTTTATTGGATGCACAGTGAGGTGACTAATTATTTAAGGAATGTAATTGCACATCCAACTAGCTCTTAACTAATTTGTCTCCCACTCCAGTCCTTTCACTTCCTTCTGTGGTTTTTCCATCAATTTTAGCTCTCATATTATTTTTTCTCTATTAAAAATAATGTTCTAATTGGTGTTTTCTCTTTCATTAACATGCATGATTCGTTTTCCTTCTTGTCCAAGTATTTAACAATAAAGATTATTTGGGCAGTTTATCTAACCCTTCACTTTCCACTTGTGTGACCTTTGGCCTGAAAATATCATCAGACCCAGCACGAAGGCTCAATGGTTAAATCCTCACCTTGAATGTGCCGGGATTCCATATGGGTGCCAATTCATATGCCGCCAGCTCCATATCCCATTCAGCTCCCTGCTTATGCCCTCCCAGCAGTAGAGGATGCCCAAAGCCTTGGGTCCCTGAACCCATGTAGGAGACCCAGAAGAAGCTCCTGCAGGGCTCCTGGCCTCATATCAGCTCAGCTCAAGCCACTGTTGCCATGTGGGGAGTGAACTAATGGACTCTGTCTCTCCTTTGCTCCATAAAGATGATCTGCCTTTCCAAGAAAAATAAATTTTAAAAAGAAACAAAACCATCATCCCAAACAATAAGAAAGATATGTCAAGCAGAAGACATAAGGAATCAATCATAATGGGTTCAAGCATAATTGTTATGTTTCAACAAACAACATGGAACACTTTTGTTTTACTCTTTTGAAATGTACATGCTTCACAAAAAAGGATGCAAATTATTTTAAATTTATATTTTAAGACTAACAACAAGATTTTGTCCTAGTTCCAAGTATGACCACATATTTAAAAATCAAATGATTAGCACTAAAGCTGCAAATAAACATAAAATTATATTTTTGTATCCATTTCCTGCAGGAGGTTCAGGTTCAAAATAGCATCTGGTTAAGTATCATTTCATGTTTCTTTTATTATCAGTAAACTACCGGAGACAACCTTATTAAACAAAGAAAAAACTAAACCAATTCCATCACCTAGAAGGAATAGACAGTCCAAGGTTGAAATGGTCTTTAGGGCACAGTGGTTATCACTCTAGTTTGAATACACGCATTCTCTATCAGAGTACATGGGTTAGAGCACCAGCATTGCTCCTGGTTCCAACGTCCTGCAAATGCCCAGGGAGGCAGTAAATAGTGAGTCAAGGAATAGATACCTTTCCACTCCTGGAGGCTTAGGTTGAGTTCCTGGCTACCTGCTTTCACCTGGCTCAGCACTGGCTATTGTAGACACTGAAGGACTGAAGTAGCCCAAGGGACACATGCGTGTGGTAGGGGTGTGTGCTCACTTTTTGTCTTTCAAATAAACACAATTTTTTCAAATAAAAACATTTAAATTTGAGAATTAGAGAAGGAATTTAGTTTTCCTAGGCACACTCGAACTGTTCAGTTCGTAAACATAGAGAACTGAGGACACATCCTTCTTACTTTGCAGGGGAAAGGCACCAGGTTTCTCAGCTTTGGAAATTATACTCTGACACAAATCTTCTTCCTCCTACCATTCTCCTATCTTTAGAAAAGAAAGTGAGCAGAAAGTAGAGTGGGGAGACCAACAGTGCCATGCATAGGAAAGGCCTAGTCTGCACAGGGAGTAACTTTGGAGGTAGAATAGAAAAGGAAATGAAGACAAGAGCAACCCTGACATGCTGGGAATTACAGGCACCAGGTAAAACTCTCTTCACAGTAGCAAAGAATCTGGCTTCTGCACTGAAAGATCAAAGAAGAGTTGAGGGAAGTACCTTAAATAAAATTAACCAGCAAACCATCACTGCAAGGGAAACTATACCCAACGATGTACATTAAATTATAAGCTAGACATGTCCATTTTTACCAGTTACAGTAGAAAAACATCTAGGACAACAAAAATCCATTCAATATGGATATTCTGTAGTTTTATGTAAAATTTAGGAGAAAGAAATAATAAAAATGCAGGATAAAGGGAAGAAAATAGTGTTCTAATAACTCAGAACAAAGCTTTGAACAGTTTTTATTGCAGATTTAGAAAGAAAGAAGAGATGTTGGGAAACAGGATGAAAGAGAACTGTGGGCAGATTAATAACGCAAATGAACAATGCTGAAATGAAAAAGGATAAGGATATTACAAAAAAATAAGTAAAGTTGGAGAATTAATTGATGCTGAAAGAAATAGATAGATCATCACTACATCATTCTATAAGTTTTTATTGGGAGAAAGAAAAAGGGAAATTACGGAAAGTCAGTTAAAGAAGAATGCATGAAAATAGAGATAAAGAAAGGAGAAGCTGTGGACCTCACTAGAATAGAATAGGAAAGCTCTATAAAAGATGAAATTGAGTGATAAAAAACAGACTGAAAGGGAAAGACATCATGGCATTTAGGGGTTCTCACTGCTTCAAAAACAGGAATGAAAATAAAAGATCAGGATTTAAAACTCAACACACTAGATAAGGTCAATAGAATAACCCCAAGAAAAATCACCAGAATGATTCAATAAAAATAGAAATTCATTTAATAAGCTAGAACAAGAACAACAAAATACTCCAAGGACAGTAGAAAAATCAATTAACAAAAACAAAAGCAAAAAATACAGGGCAATGAAATAAGGAAAGCTTAACAAGCCTAAGCAAGAAAAACTATCACTTCTCATTAAAGATGACAAGTTAGACAAAATACTAATAATGTTACAAAAGAGTATACTATTCTTATTAATTTGCAAAACTGATGAAGTGGCAATGAGGTAAAAAAAAAAAAAAAAAAAGCAGATCCAAAAAGAAACAGTAACCAAAATATAATAGAACAAATGAACAGGAAAAAGAAAAAAAGTTATAAAATATACCTAAACAAAAAACAAGGGATTAAAGAAGGAAGTTAAAAGAATTTTTTAAATTACATTTCACTATAGAGATAAACCATGGAAAACTACTTTATTCATTTTACAAAGCTATTTAACATCTAATGCCAATCTTGATTGTGATAATTTTTTAAAACGTACACTCAACTCACTTTTATTAAAATGCAAACATAAATAAATAATATATTTACATCAAACCTCAGAATATGTTAAAAGGAATAATTCATAACTAAATACAAGTACCTAACACAATAAAAAAGATTCAGAATTATAAAGCCCACAGTAACTTTTTTTCCTAAAAAGATATCACGGGACTAAGGCCATTTTAGATATTACAGTGCTCAAGAAACCTGTTACGAGAAAATAATCCAGATCCAGAGAGAAAAGAAAAATTACAGGATAATGTGTCAAAGAGACCTAGAGAAGTATAGTATAAAGTTTGCGGGGGTGGACATTTGGCACAATGTGTAAGAATCCAGTCAGAATGTCTTCCTCCCATACCAGACAACCTGAATTTGAACGCCAGCTCAATTTCAGATCCCAATTTTTGGCTAATCCATACCCTGACAAGCAGGAGATGATGGCTCAAGCTGCTGGGGTCTTTCCACTCCTATGGGAGATGCTGATGGAGTTCCTGGACCCTGCCTTTAGCCTGGCCCAATCTTGGCACAAGCAACTGAAAGATCTCTCCCTTGCTCGCTCTGTCTCTCATATTCTCTCTCTGTCTCACTCACTCTCCTTCACTGGCTTTCAGTAAAAATAATTGAACATTTTAATATAAAAAAATATGACATGTCAAATCATGGGAGAATGTTTAAATCCCGCAGTGTAAGTCCCCACAGCTCCCACATCCAACGTACAAACCACCAAAAGCTGACACAGCACAAAGTGCAAGAGGCCTGAGGAGGTTCATCAACTCTGCACTGCCTACACTGCTCTGCTTTCTTCCCCTTTTTTTTGCCCGCTGCTGCCCCTCCCTACATCCTACCAGGTGAACAAAATAGCTAACATAAGCAGTACTGTATGAAAGGTGAAAGCCATGAAAATTTATTTTTGTGCACAAGTGATTATTTTTATGGCTTTTTAAAGATAGAAATATTTCTATTCTATTTATGTGCAAGGGGAGGAAAACAGTCTGATAAAATGCCATTGAGTAAAAAATTAACACAAAATCTGACTCAGTATTTGGGAAATAGTTTCATAACCTAAAGCCTGGTAACGTCTAAATTCGATAATATGACTTTCCAAACGACCCTCTTCTGTTAATGTGCTCTATAATATTATCTGAGACCATCCAAGCCTGCTAAAATTTTGGCTACATCTTTAAGCAGGTGGTATAAGAATTGCTCATCTATTTCCTAAATGGTTGAGAGATCACCAATGGAGAACAACTTCCCCACAGGCCCCTGCCCTGACAAGGAGTCAGGAAACGTTTAAAATCTTAAAAGCCTTCTAAAACCTTTCCTTTCTCTCTCTCTCTCTCTCTCTCTCTCTCTCTCTCTCTCTCTCTCTCTCTCTCTTTCTCTGCCGATTCACCCTATCTCCTGGTTCTCTCCCAGGAGGTTATGTCCCCTTCGCTCTTCTTTCCATGCTCACCCCATCACTTCGCAAATAAAACTTCTTAGTCTACAACTGGATTGTGGCTTTTTAGTTCTGTACTAAGCTGAGAAAAAATCCACCAAGCTTTTCTTGTAAAAAAAAAAAAAGGAATCTTTTGTGAGATGGAATATAAATAATTATATTTTTGAATCTTTTTCAACATCCCTTGTTGGATTCTGACATATCAAATGTCCAGGTTATTCTAAAGCATCTCCTTGCAGACCTGTTTTTAACCTTGCTTCAGACATTTAGGAACTGATAACAACAAATCTTCCATAACTGGTTGCAAAAGTAATATCATTATAAGATTATAGACCCACCAGATAAAAAACCAGAACCTCATAAAAACTTGTGTCTCTAAATAATGCCACAGATGCTCAGATGCATTCCAACTGCAATTTCAGATGTTCTCCAATGAGTGTTACACTCTACCTCAGCATGGTTTGTAATTAAGGCATTATGGGAAAAGCCAAAGAAGAAAATTGCTTCTATACTTGTCACAACCACTTTTCTCCTGGGTGCCAAGATAATTCAGACAGCAAAACAAATGCTCTGTGACTGAGCTGAAGGATTTAAATGGGAAGGTCCCCTGGGCTGCTCATCTAATTTTTAAATAAGAAGCCCACCCCCCCAACATCCCCCAGGAGCCTAATGTTCCTTCTTCACATAGCCATGGCTAAATTCTTCTCAAAAAGAATAATTTGGCTGATGACAACCAAGTAAGGTAGTTACTTACGCTGCCTTTGTGTTTATGCTTTCATATATATTATAAACAGATTGAGTTCTAAAAGTACATGGCTTTGTGCCTAGACACTCACTGTGTTGCTTATTCTAATACATTTGGTAAGAATCTGTTAATATTACTCAAATTACATTAGGAGTAAATTTTTAGGGGAAAAATCTCTAATACTCAAATCAGTAAATGCTGCTTTTATCTTCAGCAAAGATAAAAGGTTTTTCTCCAGAAAGAAAACCTGGAATCAGGCAGGCAGAAAGCAGAGAGGGTGGGAGCAAGCTGGGGTAGGGGTGAGGCTCTTGGGCATGGCTAGGTTGGCCAGAGCAGGATGCTGGCCTGAGACAGGGTGTGTCCTGGATCAATCCTCCAGGTCTTCTCTCCTCTGGCACAGCTGGAATGCCCTGCAGGTACCACCCCCAGACCTTGTCTCAGTCCAGCACTACAGATTGCTCCTCCATCCCCAAATGGAGGAGCCGCCATCTTCTCCCATCCTCCATGCCTAGGATGTATAAAAGCCCAGTTCTGCATTGTCCCAGGAGCCATGTCTCTCACAGGATCACCCTCTGATGTGGAAGTGGTCCCTGGGAGCAGTTTATCAGCTCTCTTCCCTAAGAAAACTCTGCCTAAACTAAAAAAGTACCCCCACCTCTCTCTCACTCCCTTGCTCCCCCTCTTGCCCTCTTTCACTCTCTTGCTCTCAATTGCCTCCAAACCTAACAGACGTGAGGGAGGAACCACAGCGAGAATCAAATTTGCATTATCAATATGATAAATTCTGGATTAGCCACATTTATGAAATAATAGTAGTGTTCTAGCCATTGTTGACAAAAAAATTGAATTGCAAGTATTTGAACAAACTAAAACTGAGAAAACCATGAAATGTTGAGATTAAAAACTCAACAGCTTCATTGGGAGACCATCCTTGGTCTGAAAGTAGAGCTGGCAGAATATCATCTCCTCCAGTGAGACGTCATGACACAACTTCAACAACAAAAAGAAACATCAAAATTAACATCATGAAGTTAATTAACATGGTATTGAGAGACCTTACAGTTATGAAAACAAAAACAGCAGAATACCACTTGACCAGCATGCTTGGAATCCCATTTATAACTGCTCTTCAGTACCATGAACACCTTTGCTTGGGAGGAAAGATGAAAACCAAATGTGCTTGCTTGGCGAGGAAGGTAAAGAATTAGGGAACAATGGCTTATGGTTTGCCTGGGAGAAAGACTGCCCCCTACCCCCAAAAAGAGAATGAGGGAAAGAGACTACAGTATCTGTGCAAAGCTCCGGTGAACAGATAGTGAGCACAACAAACCTAATATTCTTCTCAAACACATAAGGAATCTCCCAGTTGCCCTTGAGTTGAGTGGGACTTTGTGATTGACTCCTGGCTCACAGAATAGACTACTTCCAGACTGAGTCCTTCAAATGACTCCTCAGCCTTCCAAGCAGAGTAGTAGCAGTGAGTACAGCTGCACTTTGCACTTGATCTTCATCTACGCTGACACTTCTTGCACAACCTTTCTTTCTGCAGTTTTGTTGTTATTGTTGTCTCCTTTCGTCTCTCCTACTCTGAACCTTTGTTCGCCTTTATAAACATTGAATTGTGGAGCATCCCAGAGTTCCTTTTAAACAGCTTTCGTATTGATATTTTCCCACCCCAGTCAAGTAAAAAATTCCACAAGGGGGACATACATCTCCGTGTTCATATACACCCCAACCAACTTACCTGGTGACACAGGAAACATAAATTTCACACATCAGCCATTGCTGTTACACAAGCTCATGAACAAACACTCGTAGTTATTACTGACACAGTTCTAATCTCCAGATGTCTGTCCATTGTTTTGCCCAGCAGAAAAAAATTAAAACAAAGAAAAATGAGATTTCTTTTGCTGAATTATTTCCAGTCCCACAGAAACATCTGCTCATATTCCTGAGTGAATAGAAACAATGTAGAGAATGGGCTCCAGTGGACCAAAGGCAGATTAAAAAAAAAAAAAAAAACAATAGCCTTAGTACATCTTTCTACACAAACCAAGACCAATTCCTTCAAATAAGCTCTACTATGTAACTCAGGCCCAGCCTCAGTGCTTAAACAGCATAAATTGGTCAGGTTTTCTCACATGGAAAGGAATTTTCCTTCTCTGTAGCTGGTTCACTTAATAAATGCATAAACGGGCAGTGGTGTTAAACCCCGTGGTAAGACACCTGCTTGCCTTAGAAGAGGTAGCTAAGTTCAATTCCTGATTCTGGGTGCTGAACCCAGTATCCCACCAATGTAGACATGGGGAAGCAGCAGTTACAACTCAGGAAACTGGATCTCCACCAGGATTGAGAGAGTATCTGGCTTTTTGCTTCAGCTGGCCCAACCTTTGTTCATTGCAGGCATTTGAAGAGCCAACCAGTAGATGGCATTACTGTCTCTCTCGCTCTATCTTCTGTCTCTGTCTCCTACTCAATTTTTTAAGCTAATCATATAAGTATATGAATATTAATTGATTTTTTAAATTTGCCTATTTCTCAATGAATACATTACTTCTGGCCTCTCCAATTTGGATAAAAACAAGATTTATTTTTCAATCTTTTCAACCTCTCTCTCAAAAACTTTGGTCTTATTCTACAGATCATTCTGGGTTTTTGACAAAACATGGATACACCATAGCTGATCTATCCCACAGCCTCAGAAATTATATGTGCTCAAGCTTCTAGGAATCAGTTCCCTGCTCTTGGATCAATCAACCCACCCTTTTTCTCAGTCCAAGTCACTTTTCACCGTTCCTTCAAGCTTCCATAGCTCCCCCCACATCTCCACCTCTCTCACACGGCCCTCGCTCTCAGCCATGGACACCATGTCCTCACACCAGACATACAAACATGATCACCACTTTTGGTCTCCTTTCTCCACAGCTGCCAGCTCCCTGCCCGTTAAGTCTTTACCACTGACTTTTTAAAATTTTATTCTTCATGACTCCATGACTCCATTCCATAGGGATTTCCTCTTCCACTCTCCCCATTTTCCCTCCCCACACTATCTTCCCCTATATTATTACAATAGTATAGTAATTCAGCAACAGTCTTTTGTTTGCCATTCTGCTATTGATGTGTGTCATGATACTGTTGGTACAGACATTGGTACAAAGGCCAGTATCCTATTGTCAAGATGTATTTAAGAATTTCATTGAGAGTGCTTTTATCTGCTACATATCTTCCCTTCTCAGTGTGCTAGTATCCATTATACAGTTCCTCTAGGTGAATATATGAACACATATGTTTACCCTTACATCTACTGATCTTGTATTTTGCATGAAGTTTGCCTTACATCAGAGAGAACATGTAATATATGTCCTTTGGGAATTGATTCATTTCATTGAGCATTACGGTCTCTAGTTGGGACCATTTTGTTACAAATGGTAGAATTTTATTTTCTTTAATGGCTGAAAGGGATATTTCCAAAGAAAATAAAATCTGCATATGAGAAAGTGAGCTGTAATTCTATGTTTACAGCAGCATAATGTATAACAGCACAACCCAAATGCCGATGGAAAGAGGAATGGATACAGAAACTGACTTTAAAACACACTCCTCTCTTCAAGCTCACATAGGAAACATTACCAAACTCATGTTCTATTGGTTACTCTCCTTCTATAATATTTTTCTGTCTATTCTCACCAATGTTCTAGTCTTGATTCACTCTTCACCCTGCTCTAATGTATCTTTTCTCATAAACTGGATCTTGTTAGGGTCACCGAAGAATCTCAGGTCAGTAACTACAAAGGGCTTTCTGAAATCCACAT
This sequence comes from Ochotona curzoniae, assembly GCF_017591425.1. Taxonomy (NCBI): domain Eukaryota; kingdom Metazoa; phylum Chordata; class Mammalia; order Lagomorpha; family Ochotonidae; genus Ochotona; species Ochotona curzoniae. The sequence continues at coordinate 29,207,826 of NW_024465582.1, forward strand.
AATTCGAACAACATTTGAAATTGCTGTCCATTTCACCTTTATCAAAACCTAGCGTCCATGTGTGTTCTTACTTTACTCACAAATATTTTCAGTCATGTTCTTCTACCTCCTTTGTAGGTTGATCTTCCTCCCCACAATCATAATAGGAGATTCCTCAATGCTTGGTTAGGGGGATTTCTTTCCTATCACCCCTTAGTATCGCTCTAGGTGATGGTCCCAGTACCACCTATACTCTTATAATGCACAAAAGCATATCTCTGGTCCAGATACACAGATTTAAATATCTGGTTGATGTTTCTCTTTTCTTTCTCAAAGTTACTCTAACTGTCGCGTGTCCAAAATCTACCTCCCAAATCGGATCAGGATATGGTGCCAGCTAGCCTATAACAGAAACTCAGCTTCATCTTGCTGCTTTTCTTCTCTTGGATCACATTCAATTTGTCACTGAGTTCTCCTCATTCTGCCTCCTACATCTAAAACATATCCACCTCTCTTCATCAAGGCACACTGGAGTCCAAGAGCTACCATATTTGGCCCTACTGACTTTGCAATTCTTTACTACTCTTCTCAGGTATACTTTAGCTTGCTATCCATCCACAGAAGTGCTGAGCTAAGCAAATCTGCCCGTGTCACCCATATAGCTCAGTGACTTTCCTCTGTCCTTAGGATTAAGTACCCTTTCTGTGATGCAAAAGCCGTTCATGATTAGGGCATGCCTTGCCTTTGATAGTACCTTAGGATGCCTCAAACCCAGTATCTCCACATTCTTCCCCCAGGGTCACTCTGGTGTTCCTCTAGTCCCCAACATGTCATTGTCCTGAGCTGCTACAGAGACTTTGGCTCCCCAGCCCACACCATCATTACCAAGACAGTATCTACTGACTCCCAGCTGTCCCTCTTGGGCAAAACATCCAGGAAAGAACTCTCCAATTCTTCCCTCTCATTGCATCATGAGCCTGCCTTCATGAGCCTGCCTTTCACAGTGCCTGTTAGTTTCAACTTTTTCCTTACTTCTGTGAATGTTTAACATTATGCCATACTAGAAAGTAGACAAGACTTCTTAGTGCAGCCCCACTTTTACCATTCTCTTTTCACAAGCTACTAGAGTATCTGGCATATTGCAAACACTCAATACGACATTTATTAAATAACTATTTTGGGCCCGGGCTTATAAGTAAATTGACTATTACAATTTTGTTGTCAGAGCTATGATATATTTAAAATGCTTTAAGTCTTTCTAAGACTTTACAAGACCTACTATAAGTATGTACAAGATCAATTACAAGACTCTCATAGATGACTGACTTGACATGTTTTTTCTATAGCATGCATAATATCTGTCCTTGCAATAAACTAAGAGCACCCCTGCTCCTGGAATTAATTGAATTTGTTTTTAAATCTGCATCTCTTTGTACAAAGCATAAAAGACGGCAGGTTCTCAAAAATGTCTGTCGAAAGAATGGTAGAAACGTGAACCATAAAAGTCCACTATTTGTGGGCCATCTGAATGTTCAGCTTCCTCAACATGGAATGTTAATCAGGTATGTTCCATCTGCATAATATAATATTGTTCTCACTACCTCAAACTACACAGTGCTATTCCTTAATTAAAAATTGTATCACTTTCATTTTACAAACCAACTGAAAACCATCAAGGTGTCCTGAAGGTCTTACACAAAGTGGGAGACTTAGGTGAGCACAGCATTCCATCTGGGCCAAACAGATCCTGTGCTGATCATGAAAATGACAGGAAATTCTCCTCAACTGTGTGTGTAACCTTTGCCTCAAACCATGCTGCTTGTGTACGCCTCGTATTTCCCTTCCCTCACATTTTCCCATGATGCCCTGGTCATAAGACCAGGTTTACTAACACTATGCCCCCTACTTCTCATCTCCCACAGGAAAAGGAAACTTAACATCCACAAGCCTAGCTTTCAAGGAGTGAGCAATCCATCATAGAGGCTGTGAGAATCATGAGCCTGCAAGACAGAGAACACAGAATGATCCGCGGTACCTTTTACCCATTGCCTTCAGTGGGTAACATACCACCACAGTGCAATTGCATAACTAGGATGTTGCCATTGATAGCGTGAACATACAAATGCATGTCAGGAGGCTTCTGAGGAATTTCATCTTGTATTTAACAAAATCATCTTAAGAAACAATCATCTTGACTTTCGCATGAACCATTTACAGTTCTAATGGTGGGCATTTTATGCTGCCTGGGCACACCAGGAAGTCTAAAAATAAATAACCATGAAAATAAAGGAAGAAAATTTTTGTAGGCAGTTAGAGGCCTTAGCATTTATTTATTTTTAGTGCAAAGTCAGATATATAGAGAGGAGGAAAGACAGAGAGGAAGATCTTCCGTCCGATGATTCACTCCCCAAGTGAGCACAACGGCCAGTGCTGTGCTGATCCAGAACCAGGAGCCAAGAACTTCCTCCAGGTCTCCCATGTGGGTGCGGGATCCCAAGGCTTTGGGTCATCCTCTACTGCTTTCCCAGGCCACAGGCAGGGAGCTGGATGGGAAGCGGGTCTCCTTATGACATTCTGAAGTCACATTACATAGATCAGTGATTTGGAGACATTAGTGACGTATTGTGCTTCCACGTGATTTATTTACACTTCTCTCTAGTGATCTTTCTCAGTAGGTGGTGTCTCAGCCGCCTCCACTAATCACCATATTCAGTCGGAACCAACTTGCCAGGTTTCATAACACAGCCAATCTGATATTCAAAATATAAAGCGAGAACTTCATCTGCTTCCTCTTTTCAAGCTAGCAGATGGCATCAAAGTCCTTGAGTTTCAGACCAGAAAGACAGATTTACATCCTGGTTCTGCCACTGACTGACCATGGAAACCTGAGCTTGTACTTGTTCTGGAAAATAGATGGAATTGGCACCCATGAAAGGAGGGAGAGGAATCAAAGGATATAGTGTGCAGGACACTTAATTCATGGAACAGAATGTCCTAGTGTTACAGAAATTCTCTATCGCTTCCTGTTCCAACTCCTTACTCATCCCAGGCCTCTCAGCCAAGCCCAGGTCTCCCATGCAGGCAGGTGTCTCAAGTTGACCCAGATACACCCTCCTGTTTTCCTGGCCAAGCCACCCAAACTCAGCTCTTGCAAGTGCAATGGCCTGGTCTGTGGAAGTCCCCCATGGTCATTCATCACTGGCAAGTGCAGTGGCCCAGTCCCGGGAGTCCCCCAGAGGACACTGCATAGCTGACAAACACACCCTCTTCCCCACTCTCATGTAATACCCCTTGTCCCCTGCTATCTCAGCAGACCCCAACAGCAGCTTCTGGTCTGGTGGCCGGATGTCATGACCAAAAACTTAAAAAAAAAAAAAAAAGAATGTGTGAATTTGAAGGTCCCTTTATAATGCTTCTAAGCATCTAAAACTACTAAGTGCAGATATCTCCATAATTCTGTGCCAAAAATGATAAAATATTTGATAGCTGTCTTTTTAATGGTTGATATTATCCTTAATAGAAGGTGGGAAACAGTGAATTTAGATTAACAGCAATCTACCAGATTTAAGCATGAATGGGTAATGTAAAAAGAGTCTTAAGGAAAAATACACAAAATTTTCTATGGCATTTTTAATTAATTATTTTTAAATTTTCAGATAATTATAGAGTCACATACACTTGTAAGAAATAATACTTGGGGTAGGCATCTGGCCTGTGTGGACCCAGGTATCCTGTATCAGAGTGGCTGAGTTCAAATGCCAGCACCCATTTGGTTCTGGTTTTAGACTAATTCATACCCTTCCTTTCAATAAGAATTGAGTCCCTGCCACCCATGTGGGCGCTCTGCATGGAATTCCAGGTTCCTGGCAGCAGCCTTGTGCCAGCCTGGCACTTTGGGAGTAAACCAACAGATGGAAGGTATTTCTCTTTCTTTCTCTCTCTCCCACTTTCTCTCTCTCCCCCAAGCATGTGTGTGTATCTTTCTATGCCTTTCAAGTAAACTAATACTCTCAATTCTGATCATAAGAATAAAAGTGAAAGGAGGGAGGTGGAAGGAAAGAAGGATATAGAGAAATCCAGTATAACTTTTATTGGGTTTTTCACAATGGTAACAATTCACAAAGCTGACAATTACAGAGTCAAGATATGAAACAAGAGAAGGACGTGTGGTGTAGTAGCTAAAATGTTTCCTGGGATCCCCACATCTCATGTCAGAGTGACTGGGTTTAAGATCTGGCTCTGTTCTTGTTACTGCTTCCAGGTGGTGTACACCAATGAAGTCTGCAGTTGGGATCTTGCCATTCATGTAAGAGGTTCAGATTGTGTTCCTGGCTCCTGAATTTTTCTGGAATCAAGTTTGGCTACTGTAGCTATCTGGAGAGTGACCCTACAAATGGGTATTCATTCATATTCTCTCCCTCACTCTCTTACTTTCAAAACTGGAAACAGAATAATACTTTTTGAAATGATGCAAAACTGTCCCATCCCCGCAAACACAGCCAGAGGTACACTTGCTGGTGGGTATGTGTTTAGCTTTTGCGAATGACCCAGATCCTTCTTGACTGAAGGCTCGGGCATCCTGCCCCACAAGGCTATAACCAGACACACTACTTGCTGGAAGAAATGGAAATAGGAAATGGATAGTGAAAGAGTAATTGAAACCAGCAAAGAGCACATGAGCAGTTATAGAAATGAGGAGTTCTTTGTATGTTTCTTTTTTGCTTAAAAATATAAACATATTTTTAATATCCTGTACATTAGTCATTACACTTTTACTTTCCATCACCAAATCCCCTGCTATGTACCATAGGATGTGTGAACAGCTGGTACCCCTAGATCTTAGTGGTTGAGGCGAATACACATAATGTAATTTGGTTGGAAGAAAGCTGAATATCACCCAAAGATGCACAAAAGTGACACATTGAGATTTTTTTTTTTGTCTCCTTTTAGACAAAGGTCTGCAATTTTCCATTACTTGAGGAAAAGCTTCATTGTTATATAGAATTAATATCCTACTATGTCCATATTTTGAAAATTAAATGAGTAAATGAAAGGAAGAAAGAAAAGCTGGCAAGCTATTTTTCCTGAATGACCATGCTAGTCCACAGTTCCAGGATACATCTATCAATGAACTTTAAAAAGTTTGTGGAAAATTGAAAATTAAGAGGTACATTTATTTTGATGCTCTAGTTTTTAAAGATTTATTTGGAGGGCAGATATACAGGAAGAGAATGAGAAAGACAGAGCACTTCTAATACTTGCTTACTCCCTAAACAGTCGCCATGACTGGGACTACACCAAGGACAGGCCAGGATCCAGCAGTTCCATCCAGGTCTCCCACATGAATGACAGAGATACAAGAACTTGGGTCATCTTCTGCCCTTTCTCAGGCACATTAGCAAGAAGCTGGATTGGGAGTGGAGCAAAGAGGACTCAAACCTGTACCTATATGGTATGCTGGCAATGTAGACAGAAGCTTAATCTTATGTGCCACAACACCAGTCCCAGTGATCCATATTTTGAAACCAATGCATGGTTTTCTCATGACACGTATTTTCTACATTTTTTTTAACAGACCCTGCATGTTCTAGGTTCTCTGCAGCCTTGTCAGCATTTTATGCTCTCCTTATTTTTTATTTGACCATTCAAATATATTCAATTTTTAAAGGTAAGCAGTAAAGATTAAAGACTTGACTAAAATCAGGGATAACTTTCAAAATTTAAATTCAGCAACTGCAGATTTGCCCAAAACCTGGGCAATGAAATTCAGAAAATTATTCTCCAAAACTGTCATAAAATTCAAAGACTTAAACGAGATGAGTGTTCAATCATGTGATCTTTCACATAAAACTTCCCATGATGCATTGGTTTCTTATATGTTTTTACCCTCTTAGGAACTAACATTTGTCATTCACGTTCTCTTAAGGAAGAAGTCTTGCCCATGTAGAACTGTTTGCTCACTGAGTCAGAATTGGCTGATTGCTTATTCCTCACCCATTCACAACCATCAGGTTATTTTATCATCATTACTTGCACTGCTGTGTCAAGCTTTGGAGCTGCAATCTTTGGTTATCTTCAAAGTTGTTAAAGCTTGAATTATATTAATATTAAATCAAGCTAAATAGGCAAAAAAAAAAACCTGTATTTTGTGACTGAATAAAGCAAAAATTCCACTGGTGTTCTCTCCTACTTTCGGATTCAAAGAAGCAACAAAACCTAAATGCTTTTAGATTGGGTTGAACAAAGAGAAGCCACTCTAGAAAAGTAACTCAATTATATGAGATTACTAAAGGAAGACGGGAATTATTTTCACAAGATCTGTTTGTGCAGAACACTCTGGGCTATGAATCCTATCAAAGGCTATTTCTTTTCACAAGGAGCTTCTATTTGTTGTTTTCAGAAAGAATGCAGTAAATTAAGATGCCCTCCTTCCATCAGGCGTTGTTCAAGTGCCTTTAGCCTGAAACAATCTTTATACCAAAGCAGCACGTTTCCTGATGTTAATAGGCTGAATATGTGCTTATCCATGTTCCAGCTATTTCATTCTGAATACTTCAGAGCAATATATATATATATATATATATACAGTATTTTTCTATACCTTAAAACTGAAAACAACCCAAATGTCTACAATAGTTGAATGCAGACATAAATTGTGGTATATCAAATGTAGCTGAGTATTATACAGCAATGAAAATGAATAAACGTTTGTTATAGGCAAACAACATGCATAGATATCATAGCCAACATGGAATGAATTAATATAGTCAAAAAATTTATTGTAAATGTTTCTATGCATATAAAGCTCAACATTTAGTCAGATAACATTGCCATGTGGGGACAAATATCAAGGAAGAGATGGGAAGGCTGTCTTAGGAATGCTGACCATGTTCAGCTTCTTGATCCGCCCAGAAGCTACATGACTGCACAACTGCTCTAGAGAGGATTATGTAAATTTCCCATGAAGGAGATTTATGATCTGATGGAAACATGATCAAGACCGCAAGAAAGATGGCAGTCCATTTGGTCACTCCACAAACTCTTTCTAAAGAAACTCCTCCTTGCCAAGGATTGTGTTAGACAGGGTCTTACAATGGTCTACAAGACAGACAGAAAAATCTGTCCTCCAAGAATGCTATAGGTTAGTGAGGAAGACAGGCATCTACCCACAAACAATTTAATGTACAAATGAGAAATCAAAACTAGGCTATCGTAAGAGGTAACAGAATTCTAGTGCTCTCTGTCAACAGTAGGGATTGGTCTTGGAATCCCAGATAAATGGAAGGGAAGACAAAAGAGACAAATCCACAGGACAGTACAGCTGGCCATGCCAAGAGGGGTGGTGCAAGCAGCCCACGCAAGGAATAAGCCTGGCCTAGGATGGCTGAGAATGGAACCAGAGCAGCTAAGGGATCACACCAACACACACAGTCAAGAAAGACATTCTGTCAACTCTTCTTCAATCACTTAATAACCGGAGTTTCTGTCATTTAAAGGAGAGAAAAAATGATTCTGAACTGCATGATATATGATGTTGATTCACATTTTTTTATTTGTTTCTGTGACAATCTCTGTCAGGTAGAAAATATTCAGCAATTTCATGAACTAACTAGCAGAAAGGGAAGCCCAGCAAGCTACAAAGCCACAGTGAGAGCAACATAGTTAGCAGCACAGGGAAATCAGCCGAAGTTCCCTTCCACTCACTTGGCACGAAGTTCTCCATGTAGAATTCAGTTATACTATGCATCCCATGAACACTAAAGGTGAACACATCATTTTCTCTACCATCTCAGAACTCAGCAAGTATTTATCGCCTATCACTGTGTGCCAAGCACAGGGCATGATTCTGGGAAGAACCGGGAAGATGTAAAAACAAAGATACTGATAACAAGCCGCAAAATGAGATGGAAAAACACTTGCATTTCTGAACCCAGTCACATGAGGTTGAAAGCTCAGCTCAACTTCTTGCCAAGTCCATGACCTTGGGTCAGTAACTCCTTTGGGTCTCATTTTTCTTCCCTACACTGTGAAAATAAAATATCACCCTGAGGAATTCTGCAAGATTAAGTGAGATAAATTGCACAATACTTGGGAAAAGTTCTGTACCAGTATTCACTGGCTGTGAAGGAGTTAGCTACTCAACGTTGAAGCCTATCTCTTTTTGAAGATTTATTTATTACTTGAAAGACAGAGTTATCCAGACAGAGGAGAGACAGTAATTTTCCATTTGCTGGTTCACTCCCCAGATAGCTGCACCAGCCATGGCTGGGTCAGGCTAAAGCCAGTGGCTTCCTCCAGATCTCATACATGGGTGCTGGGTGCTCGGATACTTGGGCTATCTTCTGCTGCTTTTCCCAAGCCTTTAGCAAAGAGCTGGATGAGAAGTGGATCAGCTGGGACATGAACCAATGCCCATATTGAATGCCGATGTTGCATGCAGAGACTTTACCCACTACATCACAGCACTAGCCCTGTTTGTTTGTTTGTTTGTTTGTCTATGCTTTTTGTTGTTTTCTCTTCATGCCCACTCATTTCCGCACTGGAGTTTACAGAACCAAGTATAGACACTGGGATTTGGACACCATTCACCTACACCCACAAACAAATGCCTCTTGAGCGCCATTTATGTGGAATGCAGACTTCTGATGACAGACAGACCTGTGTCTTGGTTTAGGACCATTTGATCAAGAAATTCCAAGACCCAGTTATGTTAATCATAGCCTGGACAGAGCAAAGTGGACCGGCAGATACTTAAGGTTGTAAGGAAGGCTGAAGGCAGAGCAGGGCTTGATCAGGGTCTTTAAGATATAGGCAAGGGCAGGAGACACTTTGGCATGGTGTTGGGACAATGTTTTAGAAACAAATGCTGCAGAAGTATAAGAATCTTTAAGGAATGATCTTTCCACCAAATTATTTAAATTTTTTTGTTTCTGCCTCTCCAGGTGATCCTCGGGCTGTTCCGTAGGAATGTGTTCTTTTTCTCCCTTTGCATGAAATTCACTCTGGATCATTTAGAAGCCCAAGGCTTTGAGGTGTCTGGTGCCTGTTCATTGCTCTATTCAACCCCTAAAACCTTTGGATAAAAGAAACGAACTCTCAACTAAACTGCCTTTCCTGTGGTTGATGTTAGTGGGAAGATTTAAATAAACATGTCAGTTATTGTTAAGCATGCTTTATATAAAAGGCAATTTTAGAAGTGTGAAAAGTTCTAGAAATCTAAACGTAACTGTGTGTCATCAAAAGCTAATAAAGACGATCTGTCGCTTTTATAGTCATAGTCACATAACTGTACAACATTCATTCATTCAAAATTAACCCAGTGGCCATATATAGTCACAGTTCTGAGTCATTTCAACAGAAGAACCTTCCCTCTGTTGAGAAAGCATATGATTCACATCCTAGTCAGAAGGAGGGGAGTAAAGAGTCCTCTACACAAAAGTCAAGGCAGAGAACACTCTGAATTCAGCACCACTCACGCTCAGTGTCAGGGTGATCCACGCAGAGGGTCCTGCTAGTCTAGGGTGTGCAGCCACGGAAACCTGTATGGGCAGGACAGTCAGTTCAGTGAGCTGGATGGTCAAAAGGAAAGGGTGATCTTTTCCTGGGTTTCTTCATTACAGCCATCAATCAACAAGCCACTCATCTCTTCTCCCAGTCCAGGTCTCACTTGCTCTTCTCACTGATTCACTCCGGGGCTCATCTTGGAAACACGTTGACTAACCTGCTAAAATAGCCTCAAGGCTAAAAGCTCAAAATATGCAAAAGATGCATAGCATATGTGCACCTGAGGCTGTGAGGAAGAAGAAAACTGTCATAAAAATATTCCTTTGCCTACTCACACGATGTACAACTGTGACCCGTTCACACACATATGGCCATGGACAGAAAATGCCTCTATTCAAAACTAGCACCATCAGTCTGGAAGAGCTTTGTGCTGCAATGTTCTCTCCTTTTTTGGAGCCATGAACCTGGACACCCTAATCTAATGACACTGAATAAGTCTTCATGGAGACCCAGAAGGTTTTAAAGTTTTATTTATTTATTTATTTATTTTAAAGTCAGGATCAGAGAGAGAGACGGAGATAGAGAGAGACAGATTATCTATCCACTGGTTCATTCCCCAGATGGCTATACAGCCAAGTCTCGGCCAGGCCAAAGCCATAAGCCTGGAACTTCACCCAGATCTCTGCTGTGGGTGGCAGTAACCCAAACTTGGACAATCATATGATGCTTTCCAGGCTTAATAGCAGGGAGCTAGACCAACCAAAGCACAAGCCAATGCCCAGGCAGGCTGCCAGCATCACTGGCAGCATCTTTAATCACTATGCTACATTGCACAGCCCTGGCAAAGTTTTTGAATGTTAGGCCACAGCTCCATTTTTCCATGATCCCTATGATTTTCATTGTGTGATTTTCCCATGACATGAGCTATTTAGAAAAACATATAATGCAATATAACACAATTGACTATATGTTTTTCATATTTAAAAAAAAATGAATTCATGAAATACTGAAATAGATGTAAGTACCAGCATTTAATAGCTGGCCACATAAACAACCAAATCATTTCAGCAGAGTAATGAACACAGGGAAAGTGGTATCCAAGACTATAAATGAAATGACAACAATGTGATTTGTATTAATGTCTAAATCCCATGCAAGTATCACTGGTGTTCCTGTAGTTTATCACCTATAATGACTATTGAGAGAAAAAGAAAGTCCTGCATTTCATTTAGTTGTTGGCAATGACATGATTTCCCCCATCCAGTCTCACTGAAATCCTGAAATGTATTTATCCTACAGGTGAACAATCCAGGTTAGAGAAAGAGGATAGAGTATAAGAACAGCAACAAAGGAGAGTGAACAGTGCAGGAGCAAGATGTAATGTGCATCACACAACTGGAACCAATCATTTATAATTCAGAAGAGAAGAAGGAAGGCGAGAATAAGCAAACAAAGAGAAAAAGAGAGAAAATACAGAAATACAGAGTGGTTCAATGCCAAGTTCAGCAAAGAGCTTCTCATGTTTTATTTTAATATTTATTTGATTTTATTTTTGTTGGAAAGGCAAAATTGCAGAGAGAGAAAGGGGAAAGACACAAAGAAAGATTGAAATGTTCTATCCACTGCTTCACTTCCTAAACGGCCCCAATAGACAGGGCTGGACCAAGTCAAAGCCAGTTCTCCCACAAGAGTAGCACAGGCCCAAGTAGTTGGACCATCTGCTGCCTTTCAAGAAGCTTTAACCAGGAGCTGGACCAGGAGTAGAACATCCAGCACTCAAATCAGCACTCAAATGGAATATCAACATTGTAGGCAGCAGCTGAACCCATTGAACTACAATGGCAGCCCTTTCTTCTGGTTCTTACATGTAAGGGCATCCTGCTCCTTAGGCTCACTCTTTCCATCCTTACCACAATGACCAACAACAGTTGCAGTCAAATCGCCACACACCTTTGTGGTTATAAGGGAGGCAGTCACTCATTTGCAATATGCTATTGTTTGGACATGTCCCCCAAATCCACCGGATGGAAGAATGATTCACAATTACCAAGAGGATAACACTCCATGTGAGTGGATTAACATCATTAATACCAGTGGGTAAGTTATTGCAATTGTGGGTTGCCACCGATGTGAGTAGAATACTCATGTTCTCTCCTTCGCACATGCTCTCCTGCCTTTTCACCTCCCCTCATCAGATGCCACTGCTACACCCCTACACTTCCTAACCTCTGAAATAGTGAGACTAGTGATAGTCTTTTGAAGCAACAGAAAACAGACTAAAACTTGCACTTTTTTCCCTTAGCACACTATACCATCAAGATCACTGTTTCTCCATTGTCTGAGTGTCTTCCTCACTTAGTCTTCTAGAAGTCTTAGTTACATGTTACCTACATCTATCCAGATAAGACAAATTCCAACAGTTCCCATTAATCCCAATTGACCAATACTGCCCTGTTGATATCTGCTTCTGTTCTGTGAACAACTCACTACAGCTCGGCTCCCCAAGGACTTATCTGCTTCTAATTTGAGATGTTCACAATATGATCTTGCTCGTTGTATCAGGTTGTGGGGATAGAATTTAGAGTTCTTATTATAAATCACATTACAAGTCTTAGGCAAAGTTCATCATTGTGACTCCAGAAGCAACAGAATAGCTGTTCTTTAGCATCTGGAGTCATCCATCCACCGCTGAGATCATGCCCAGCCTTTCCACAAGGCTTGCACAAGACATCCCCAACTTGCAGAGCCCTTTCTCTCCATCCATTGTGGATACTATTCCCTATTTAGGAAATATGTCCAGCATACCCAAGCTGGTGACCCAGAGAGCTGCTGAACCAACTGAACTATTAAGGAGAAGAACTGAGTCCTCTTGTCATCATGCTTATGACCCTCTGTGCTTTTGTTCTCGGTGACTCTGAGATTTTGTTCACAAGCAAAATGAAAAAAGGGGGGAATCAAGATTCTGGATTCTCTATCGTGAGGTCTATGAGAGAGGAGCTGCTTCTGAATTTGTGAATTTTGTCTGACCTTAGAAATGCATTCTCCTAACAACCAAATAGCAATGTGAAAACAAGCAAATGGGAAAAACTTCTAGCTCCAACCTTGTAAAGGAAGACAGAGCCATGCCTTGTTCCAGGAGCAGGAGCCAAGCTGGTGTCACTTCCATACACTGTGATTTGAGAAACAAAAACCAGCCCACAACCATGTCTTTCCCATAATTTCTGTAATTTCCATCTCCTTCACACTGCCAAAGATAAGCAAGGCCAGGCACTAGTTAAAGCAGTAAGGATTGTAATCAGTTACGTACTGTGGCAAGAGGCAAGAGGCCCCAGTGTGAGCTCAACTCGTCTCTTACTAGCAGAAGACAGCTGAGTATTTTAAAACGTGAATGAAATAGTAGCAAAAGAGTAGATGGCTTCACTAGGATGAAATAAGTAAGACTACAAAGGATTGGCCTGTGTAAATGCAATGACTCCAGCTGTGTCCGGTGGCTGGTAACTATGGAAGTTAGGGTTCTATGTTCCCACAGAGACAAAGAGACAAAGGTTGTACCTCTCCTGAAAATGACCTTTTAAGAGAATAGCTTTTGGGTCCTTGAGAAAGATACTCCCTGAGTTGTAGGAGATACTCACACATACATCAAAGGTTATTGGGTGATAATTCAGTTATAAGACCTTCTAAGTAAATGCACTAATGTGGTCAAGGGCCTACCCTCAGGTGTTGAGTTGAATCAATGGTACATTTTCTGACATTATTAAGCTTCTTTGGGTGGACAACTGCAGGTGGCCAGGAACCTCTTAGAGCTTCAGCCTTGAGTTTCTGGAAGTGATGTTTGTGTTTAAGTCTCTTCATGTAGAACAAGGTGGGGATGAAAACACTTGTGTTGAGTTTGGACAACACCTGGAAACCACAGTGTCTAGCTGTAAATCATTAGCAGGTGGGATCCACATGTTCAATCATTCCAAACCATGAGCCCTTTGATACCATCCTGTTTAGTAGCCTGGGTACTTAGGGAGGCACCCAGGGCTAAAGATGGCCACTTGGGGCATATGAGCTCTGGAGAGTGACGAAGAGAATGAAGAAGTACAAACTGACACATGGTGCCAGCCATAGAACACACACCAGCAATTTGTTCTAAAAAAAACCACTCTGTCAAGTTTACAGTAAAACAAAAGCCAAGACACATCTATAGTGTAAGTAATGGCCATGCCCAAAGTCTCTGAAATCATTTATTCTTTCACGTAGAGTATGAAGAACTTTCATAAGTATATCTCTTTCCCTTGCTCAGCAAGCCCTTTTGTGCCAACAATGTAAAGAAAAACTAGAGGTCCATCATTTTAATTACTATCTACTGGAATGGAAATGGAATCTGACTACATATACGCTTTTATGTCACATCCAGCAACTGAAAGCATTGAACTCACTTGGATAATTCACAACTCCATCTTCTTATGTACACACTTGACAATTTTCATAGACTCCATCTCACTTATTACCAAGTATTAGATGGCTTCATTCTTCCAAGACTGGTTTGGCAGCAAGTTTCTGGATAGAATCTGTCACTGGTTTATAAACTAGCACCCTAGGAACCTTGGTTTTCAAAGCAGCTTTGCGTATACCACACATGTTCACATGTACATTTCTTGCTTTGTAGAAAAGTTTCCTTTCATCCCCTTTTGAGTTCCCAAAGTGTTTTAAGGGGAGCCTGTGCCTGCCAATAATTCATGACCTCGACTATCATTTGCCATCCTTTCATTTCCTTTTCTACCAACTTCACACTTAAACTCAGCTTTAGCCATTTCCACACTGGCACTTTCCATTCAATCTTGGGTTGCCAGATAAAATAATAGTTGCCACGCTAAATTGAATCACATGTAAATAATGAGTATTTTTGTATTAATGTGTGTTATTTCAATTTGATGAATTCAGCAAGTGTATTCCTAGGCACAAATCCACTACTCCATTTTTTTCTCCTGCTAGATGAATAAAATCACTGTTCTAGAGTTGTAGAACTGCTAACTGTTTGAACTATAAATGCACAAATAAATCATTCACAGGAGTTGGAGTATGGGAGAGACTGGTTTCACAGAGCATGAGAACATCTTCTGGGGAATGGGACTGATCAAATGGATCTATATTTTGATTCCATTGATGTTCATGACTGTATATAATTGTGGAAACCTGTGGAACACTATAATGCAAGGAACAAGTTTTACTGTAAGTAAACAGCACCTGACAGAACTTGACCTTGAAAAGTGGAAAACAGAGACCCGATTTCTGGATCAAAGGGTTTAGCTGCCACCTGCAATGCCAGCATCCTTCATCATGGTGCTGGTTCGAATCCTGATACAACTTCTTGCTAATATGCCTGTATTTGGGTCCCTGCCACCCAGGTGTGAGATCAGAATAAAGTTCCTGGCATCTTGTTTCAGCCTTGCCCCAGCCCTGACCAATGTATCTTTTCCTTTCTCTACTCCCTCTTCTCCTTAGCTCTCCTCCCTCTGTGGCTCTGCCATTTCATACAAACAAATAAGTAAATATCATAAACAGTTGAAAATCAATGTAAATTCCTCTAAAACAGGCAGATTTCAGGCATTTCAAACATCACTGTCCCCCTGCCCCTTGTTATTGCCAGAGTGATTGTCAGAAACAATATTCCATTTTCCATTCCCCTTTATCCATAGTTCCACCACTCCATCCCTCTCTGGTAACAGGTTTGCCCAATCACCCAAAAAATCATATCATATTAACTGGATCTGGAAACACAAGAATGAATATAGAGAAGCTGATGATTGACCGAACAGTTGGGTCAGCACAAAGGATGGAGGCTGCTGTCATCCAGGAGCTGCCCCACTACTTAGTCTTAGAACACACTGTTCTGGCTACAGGAGCTAAAAATGCAGGCATGGTCAGAAAAAGATGTTTGTCCAGTGGGATGCAACAGCATCAAGCACAGAAAATGGGCAAAAATGTAGAGCACTCAGGATGTTAAAGAGCAAAAACTTCCACCCCTCATTCTATCGTGGGAGTTACAATTGGGATACAGCTGTTGAAAACCAACCATGCTATGCTGCCACCAAGAAAAAACTTGACAACCTCCCTTCTTGTAACCCAGCTGCTCCAGATTCTGAGACCTGGCCAGGGCCACATAACTACACTTGGTGCGATGGGTGCCATGTATAAAGAGAGGTAAGGGCAGCTTTTCTCCAAGGTTACACATTACCAGGATTCCCCATGGCAGGTGCATGGGGGAAGGGAAATGAATTGGGATGTGGTTTGAACCCTGGGCAATCAAGACACTTGGGCCCAGCGCAGTAATCTAGTGGCTAAAGTCCTCACATTGCACGCACCAAGATCCCATATAGATGCTGGTTCTAATCCCCATCCAGCTTCCTGTGTGTGGCCTGGGAAAGCAGTCAAGGATGGCCCAAAGCCTTGGAACCCTACACCCATGTGGGAGACCCAGAATAGGCTCCAGGCTCCTGGCTTCAGATTGGTGCAGCTCAAGTGGCTGTTGCAGTCACTTGGAGAGTGACTCAACGGATGGAAGATCTTCTTCTCTGTCTCTCCTTCTCAATGTATATGACTTTCCATTCAAAAGAAAAAAAAAAAAAAGAACACCTATCAAGCTATACCAATATCCTTAGCATAGTCAGTATCTGGGGCTCTACAACTAGACATGTGTGCTCTTCCTAACTCTAATTCTCCCAACTGGAAAACAAATCTCTTCATTTCTAACTCTGTGGGTCTCGTGCATTTCATCCTCAGTAGTATTCATTGTGGCGTCTGGCTTGCCCTTCCAGCTCAGGGTAGGCATTTTGAGGGAGTTATCTCATGGGAGTCGTGTGTCATTCTCTTCCCCCCCCGCCCCCCGGACTTCAGTGCAGTGCCTCCCACAGACTCACCCTCCCTGATGTGAGCCTATGGTCAGCGTGGCTGTGTGCTAATACAACTCTGCAAATGCCACATCCATCTGGAGGGTCTCACATTCCCAAATCATCCCCTTTTATTTCAGCTCATAGGAGATCCTTGTCCTGCCGACCTCTTCCTTGGACCAAACCTAGGTAAAGGATGGGTTATAAGCCAGCCCAGGCCGCTGAAGATTACATCAGTGTGCATGTAGCTTGGAACCTGTCTAAAAACTGGAATCAAACATCTTCAAGGCCGCCAGTGAGCTCTCAGAAGAAAGCCAAACAGGAACTAGGGCCCACAGCGTGACTATCAGGGAATCCCTACTTGCGGGAGATTTCTGACAGTGTGTAATCTAAACCAAACGCCTGTCAACCACCAAACCTTAGACAAACTAAATTTTAAAAAAGTGGAGTATCCTATTTTTTTATTTCTAATCCAGCCCCCCCCAAAAAAAAACAAAGAATCCAATGCATTTCATTTGATTTAGAAAGATAAAGGGATTATCTTTAAGGAGTGGATAGTCTTTTGCACCCCATTCAAATGCAGAAATATTTAATGAGGTTGTAACTGGGAATTTTATCTTGAGCCTCAGATGCTGCCCCAGTTCAACAATAGTGACCAGCACATAGTGACACTACAATCCTCCCATTTCTTTAGGAATTCATAATGGTACTCTTTCCAGATCAAGTTACTAAAGAGGAATAACCCAAAACATATATGCCCCATGGCAAAGAAGCTACATCAATTTTTACAAACACATGTATCTCGAAAGACATCCTCATATAGAGACAAGTCCAGACTATGATCAGATGAACTTGGTCAATTAACATAACTAGATAAACAGGATTTCAGGCATACTCCAGAAAAAGATAGATTTCAAAGCTACAAAGTCAGAAATGAGTTTGGGCCATGTAATCATATACCAAGAAAAACAATGTAATGAAGGATTGTCAAGGACAACTTCCTCTGATAAGATCACAGATATTCAATGACTGTCAGCCTTTGCATTTCTGAATAAAAAGAAAAAGGAACCTTTTCCCAGTCTTATATCCAATTAGTTTCCATTCTGAACTCTTCTCACCCTGTGAGTAAATAAATGGAACAGTATTTCCTAGAGAACTCTTTTGTTTCCCATGCACACCAGAACCAAGCTGGCCCAAAGACATGCTAGACAGCAAGGACAGACCCAGAGACTCCAAGCCATGTTCTGGAGCCACAGGGCATGGAAAATGACTTTTGGGCTTTGTTGTTGCTGTTGTTCTGGTTTTGTTTGCTGAATTCATTCAGGCTCCAAAGAATATTAATAAACCATGAAAACAGAAGGCCAGGAAAACTACTGAAATTCTATGGCATTGCAAGAGGACAAGCAGGGTGGAAAACTGCCCAAGCCACTGCCCACAAACATTCAGGCCTCCTGCGTCTGGCCCTGTGCCCCTCCCAAGGCCCCCTACTTTCAGTCCACAGCACAGGGACAGTGGCCGTGCCCTGGCCCAGAAGTGACCACTGGTGTACTTGGAAGGGACCTATCTCTGGACAGAGCCTGAGGACAGGACCCTGGCAGCAGACAATTCCTGTGAACCCCACGGTAGAGTTGGAAGTGTAAGAAAGAATCATGGTTTCTGCAGTGTGGAGCCCCACATTACTCACCCCCATGAGAATCCCACTGCCCGCTCCCCCTGTGCACTCCAATATGGCTAAACAGGTTATCATATGAAGAGAACAGCGCCTCCTGTCTTCTCCACCTTGGTAATGCTCCATAGAGAGAGAATCCCAAACAGAACATTTATCAAGCAAAAATCATGTGTTGCTTTTACTTGGCCTCCAAAAAATAACACAATCCATGAGTCTTTGAAGAACATCCAGGTCAAATAAACCAGAAAGAGGATAGGACTGGATATGGATGTACAAAACTCAGAACTTTGCAACAACTTGAAAATAAAGTTGATAGGGCCCGGCGCGGTGGCGCAAGTGGTTAAAGGTCCTCGCCTTGCACCCCCGGGATCCCATATGGGCGCCGGTTCTAATCCCGGCAGCCCCGCTTCCCTTCCAGCTCCCTGCTTGTGGCCTGGGAAAGCAGTCGAGGACGGCCCAAAGCTTTGGGACCCTGCACCCGTGTGGGAGACCCGGAAGAGGCTCCTGGCTTTGGATCGGCATAGTATCGGCCCGTTGCGCTCACTTGGGGAGTGAATCATCGGACGGAAGATCTTCCTCTCTGTCTCTCCTCTCTGTATATCCGCCTTTCCAATGAAAAAATAATAAAAATAAATCTTTAAAAAAAAAAAAAAAAAGAAAAGAAAAGAAAGTTGATATAATACACTGGAGTAACTTGCCATCCTGACACACAGTTCAGAGCCATTTGCCCCCTGATCCCTGCTCAATACGAATTCAGAGGCAGAGAAAAAACAGTGTACCGCCCACCCAGAGACCAAATGGGGCTTACCTTCTCTTCTCAGGCACATCTTCCTGATACTAGAATAAAAAACGAACTAATGCCACGACATTCCACCCAAGATGGGCAGAATGACTGTTGTCCATTTTAATCTCTGCTTATCCATGGCACAGGGTGTGGTCATCCTTTTAAGTCCATGCAAGGCAGAGTAAAAGCAGGCGATTTGGCACTTTGGGAGTCATCTGCACTACAGTCTAAAAGTTCATCTCATGGTGGGCATTTAGCCTAGCATTCAGAATGTCCGTGTCCCATACTAGCATGCTGAGTTCCAGACCAGTTCCAGCCCCTGGCTCCAGCTTCTTATTGATATGCTGCTGATGGCTTGGAAACCTGGGTTCCTGTTACCCACTTGGGAAACCTATGTTGAGTTCCACACTCGTAGCTTTTATATCCTAGGGGAGTCTTTTTACAAAAAAGGTTCATTCCTTTTTTCCGGAGATCACCTTTCTCAGCTATAATATTCTTTAAAAATCCCTTCCTGTTTGATATTTTAGTAATCTGCCTTTCTGAGGTATTCACAGACTTTTTTGTGTCTTTAAAAAAAAAAGAAAGGTGGATTTACAGAGAAAAGGAGAGAGAGAGAGAGATTGCACCCACTGGTTCACTCCCCAAATGGTCTCAATAGTGGGAGCTGAGCGAATCCCAAGCCTGGAGCTTCTTCCAGGTCTCCTATGAGGATGCAGGTTCCCAAGGCTTTGGGCTATCCTCTGCTGCCTTCTCAGGTCATAAGCAGCGGGGCTGGATGGGAAGTGGAGCAGCCTGGACATGAACTGGTGCCCACATGGGATGCTGGCACTTGAAGGTGGAGGATTAGCCTGCTGAGCCAAGGCAGTAGCCCTTTGCATTTTCTTCTTTCCCTCTCCATCTATGCTTGATTGTTTAACATTCCACCATAAAATATTAACCTTACCGAGTGGTAGTTAACAATATGATTTCTGGATCCACTAGCAAGTGTACGGTATCTTGAGGAAGACTGCAGAATCTCTACATCTCAGTTTCTTAATCTTTTATATGGGGCACCTGCCAGAGAGGGTTATTTTAAGTTCCAACATTATACTAAAGGAAAAAGTGAACTCCAGGTGTTGGGAGCTATAACTGACCTGCAGAAAGCACACCCCACCACCTGAGCTCGTAACTTCTTTTATGATTACTTATCCGAGGTTTGCCTTAAATATGAAGAGTACAGCCACAGAAAACATTAAACAACCCTTAACTCCTTGATATCAATAATTTCTCTGAGAGTGAGTATAACCATCAAGCCAGTGTGAGGAGGGGGGAAGAGAAGATTGGTAATATTTGAAAACCCAGAAAATTCTGCTTTCACCCTGATGAAAACCTCTCTGAAGGAATATTCCCAGGACTTGGCAAAATGCTTCAAGTTAAACTGCATTCTCCAAATGCAAGAGAAGCAAAAGGGCATTTTGGCAAACCCTGTGGTCTGTCCACATGGTGTTCATTTTATTTTGTGTTTATGCTTCAGAGAAGGCTAGATCTAAAGTCCTTTCTGGGGCCCGGCGCGGTGGCGCAAGTGGTTAAGTCCTCGCCTTGCACCCCCGGGATCCCATATGGGCGCCGGTTCTAATCCCGGCAGCCCCGCTTCCCTTCCAGCTCCCTGCCTGTGGCCTGGGAAAGCAGTCGAGGACGGCCCAAAGCTTTGGGACCCTGCACCCGCGTGGGAGACCCGGAAGAGGCTCCTGGCTTTGGATCGGCATAGTATCGGCCCGTTGCGGCTCACTTGGGGAGTGAATCATCGGATGGAAGATCTTCCTCTCTCTCTCTCCTCTCTGTATATCCGCCTTTCCAATAAAAAATAATAAAAATAAATCTTTAAAGTCCTTTCTGGTGGGACCATTCAGGCACATGTCAAGCTTCTGATCCCTCTAAGTTCATTCGTTTTAATGTCAAAGCTTGGCAAATGTCAATAACAAATTAAATGTCTATTCTTTCAACTTGTCAGGACAAAACTAAGCTTGAACCTGAACAGTAGAATTGGGAGGAAATCACTACTTTTTAAATCATTAAATCCAAAGTTAGTCTGATATAGTGTCTTTACATTGGGTTGTGAATATCTGTGTTTTTAAAACAATCTATATTCATTATAATTTACCTTGGCCCAGTTCTGGTCATCTATGAGCATGGTCTGTAACAGGGCAGGTGGAAATACAATGTACAACAGTCCTATCTGAACAAAAATGTAAATCCTGAAATGAACAGTAACATGAGTGTGGAAGGTCCTAGAAAACACGAGGCTTTGCTCAAAAGTTCGGGAACTCTTCCTGATCTACAGTTTTACTTTCTGCAATTTCAGTTAAAATCTTAGTATGCATGGCCAACGCTATATCATAATTATACCCACTTATCTCAGGTAGCATGATGTCATCACAGTAAGATGGGGGAGGATAGTAAAGTAAGATATCTTGAGAGAGAAAGCACATTCACATTATTTTCATTATAGGTATATTGTTATAACCATTCCAGTTGATTAGGAATGATTGATACTCTCTTATTGTACCTAACTAAATTAAATTTGATTACAGTTATGCTTGTATATATAGGAAAAAGTATCATATATTTATAGATAATTCAGTTGTATCCACAGATTCAGAGTTTTAGAATGTGTCTCTTCTGGATGAGGAGGCAGGGGTGGGAGAAATGTACTGGATTTGTAGAGCACATTTACAAAGAGATGTTATTTTGCAAACAGCACAATGATGAGGAGGAGGACAACAAGTAAGATGGTATAGTTATTAAGCACTTTTGTCAACGCTTTCAACATAATGTCTATGTCATCTCACAGCTCTCTCTGAAATAGACTTCTGCCCGTCTTAGATCCAGTTTTCACACTTCACCTCCTCTGAATCACAGGAGGGCTGGGTAGGGACAACACAGCTTCCCATCAGCTGACTTCTGCATGAGTTCGGCCATAGGACTAGAGGGTAATAAGAACGGAAAACCAAGATCTTTTCTTCTCTCTTAGTCTTGAACCATTTTCATCAACAAAGGGGCCTTCCCTAAGCCTCCTCCAATTCCACCATAATTCCAGATTCTTCTAGAAGACCTCTGCCTCTGGCTGCAGTAACACTGTTCCCAGTGGAGCACTCTTTCAATTCAGAGTTAGCAGTTACATGTTCCCTGCTGCTCCAAACACTCAGGTCGGTGCCTCTTGGCTGCTTGGCACTTCACTCACCCACACAATCCATCAGATTCCCACTGGTACAAACACACTTAGGATGATTTTTGCTCTCTGTTTTTGGATCATTATTACTCTTATTTTACAAATGTAGAAAATTACATAGTTACACATCAGAAAACTTGAGTCCAATTATAGTGATGCCATAGCTCTCAGATCTTATATTGCACTGTATCTTCTTAATGAGATAACATAAAAATATAAAGACTGGAAACCCATGAGGGGGCATATCCTACTTCACGAATAATGATTCCTAACATTGCTACTATCTTGCTGCCAATTCACTCCAAAAGATCAAGCCAGGAGTTTTCTGTGGACTGGAGCTTTGCTAGTGAGCTAGTGAATCTAAGCATATACTTAATAAAAATAGGCCTATTCATTCTTTAGTTTGAGGTTCCTGATTTTTCCTGGGTGCCTTAACCTTATTGTTGTGCATCCATAATGACAAGCTTCTTCAGGTATTAACCTCCTTTGAAGCAGAAGGATGCCTCATAGTGCATCCATCAAGCACTCTGCGTGCAAAACCTTTCTCTCACATGTTATCCTATCATTCACCTGTGAATCAAAGAAATCTTTATAAAAGAGGTGGTCCAACTTTCAGCAACTGCTTATATATAGCAAACTCAATGCATGGCATAAAAGGCACACAGTTTAAGCAAAGAAACTTCAAATTTATTCAGTTTTAATTCATCTTACTTTATAGTCCCAACATTTTCTATAAAAGAAAAAGCAACTACAAAACAAACTACACACACACATGAGAGTACTTCAGAAAGTACATGGAAAATTGAAAGGTTTTTTTTTTAAATAAACCTTTAAGCAATCATTTTTACTTGAAAGTCAGAATTAGCAGGCAGAGAAAGACAGAAGACCATCTGCTACTCTGCTCCCCAGTGGCCACTATGGCTATGGCTATGGCTGAGCTGGTCCAAAGCTGGAAATCAGGAGGCTGGTTTCTCATGTGGATGCAGGGGCACAAGGATTTAGGCCATCCTGCAGTGCTTTCCCAGGGAGCTGGATTAGATCTGAAGCACCTGGGACCTGATCCGGCACCCATATAGGATGCGAGCACCCCATGCAGAGGGTTAGCCTGATATACCAACACACCTGTCTCAGTAAGCTTACAAATGTTTTTGAAAAAACATGCACCCTCTCATTATATGCATTTTGTACATACTTTTAATACCTTATGCATGCATCAATAGCAAATATTTTGCTTATGTAACTCTAATCTTCCATCAACTTTGGCTGCATCTTTATATGTACATATGTCTTCTGTAAAGATGAAATAGGGGACAACATTGTGGTGCAACAGGTTAAGCCACCATGAATCCAGTTCGCTGTTAATGGCCTGGGAAAAGCAGCGCAAAGCAGCCCAGTTGCTTGGATCCCTGCACCCAACTGGAAGACCTAGAGGTGGGCCTATCTTCAGCCTGGCCCACCCACAACTTTGTGGTTATCTGGAGAGTGAGCAAGAAAATAGATTTTTTTTCTCTTTATGCCTCTTCCTCTCTCTTTCTCTCTCTCTGTGAGTCTTTCAGATAAGTAAGTGAATCTTTAAGAAAAACAAAAAGATGTCATA
Organism: Ochotona curzoniae; assembly: GCF_017591425.1. Taxonomy (NCBI): domain Eukaryota; kingdom Metazoa; phylum Chordata; class Mammalia; order Lagomorpha; family Ochotonidae; genus Ochotona; species Ochotona curzoniae. Next base: position 29,231,442 of record NW_024465582.1, read on the forward strand.
ACTCCTATCACATTTTAACATAAGCTATTCACGATAATAATTTACTAAGATTAAAACTAAGATCTCTTGATCATTCAAATAACAGACATATTATAAAAAGTGAAAGTATGCTATGTAAAGAAAATTGTAAGAAGCATTCCAGTGCTGATATCTAGTTAAAAATAATCTCTATAATTGCTTTACAATGGTATTTCCTTATAGTTTTATTTTATAGCTGGGTTTATACTATATTTAGTTTTGAGACCTACTTCCATTCAAACATCAAAGGAGTTTTCCTGTCATTTAAATATCTTCCAATTATTAAAGTTTTAAGCCTTGCGTGAAGCTATAGCAAACGGACCCATCACAGCTTAACATCTCCACTTGAATATAAGGTGGTAGTCAACCTTTTTTTTTCTTATGTGACCATCTTTTTGCAAACATGACTGAGCTTAGAATTTTTTTCTCTAGGCTATATTCCTAAAATAGAACAGATTCCTAAAAGTGCAGTTACCCAGAGTAAATGTGTCCAAATGCTTGAAACATACTCCTAGATTGTTTTCCAAAATAAGTTTCCACTTAAATCATGAGAGCATTGAGGTATATTCATTGCCTGCTAGAACTGCTTTCTTAAAAAAAAAAATACTCAAGCAGTTCTTCACTGAATAAAACACCAAGCTAGGAGTTTAATGATGAGCTTAAGATGTATGACTATTTTTTCTTTCCAATTATTATTTTCTTGCAGTCTGTGAGATCTTACAAGGACAAAGAGTGTAGGTGTAACATACATGACTTTTTAATGGATGTTAAATTTGTTAAAAAAAAAAAACTTTTTGCATTTTCACAAATCACACTAACAAAGATCTATTTTTTCATTTAGTTTATTCCTACTGCCCTTTCTAAGGAAACTCAACTAAAATGTCCTCTTGGGTGCTGAGTCACTGGGATAGCTCAGAAAATAGGAAACATATATAGATCAGGACTGTGACATTCTACGCAAGCAAAGGAGAATGCTCTGTCGATGCTGTACAAGCAATGCGCAGAGAGAAAAGCTACAATTTTCTTTTTTTATTCACCCTGTAGAATTTTAGGGGGAAAAAAATCACATGCTGTTCTCTAGTATTTCAAATTACCCTTATTTATTGCCTCTTACAACAATGACAGAAAAATTTGTTCAATCTATTTCCCATGGTTCCACTAAAGCTATAACAAATTGTCACCCCAATATTGATGACTGCACCTGGCCCACTGGACAGCAACTCTGACTTATGCTTGAGATATTAATCAAAACCCTCTGGATAGGAATCAAAGAATGCATCATGTTGTCTAAGATGTGACACTAATCTAAGATCTGAGCATCTGACTGCCAGTGTAACAGGGTCTCCTTTTGTATATCTATAAAATAGAGTCTGGGCTGAAGCAGATGAATGCCTTCTGTGTTTATACTGGGTTTGTACATTTTACTTCATCAGAGTTGTTTATAAAACATTGTTCTTAAGGCTAATCAAGTATCCTGACGACCAGTTTCCACATTTCAGTTTCCCTTATCAGCAAAATTTCTGTAACAGCATTCTGCCAGCTTGGAAATGACACAATAACTTAAATGGTTCGTTCATTCCACAAGCAAGCATTTCCTGGCACTCTTCTTGGAACTGGGCTTGAAGGCAATGAACTAGAGAGAAGTGGTTCCTGTTCCCATGGAGTTCATATTTTGAATCGCAAGCAAGAACAAATACACAAACCAAATTATCTCAAGTCAATATGGCTCCTGCAACAGAATGACTAAAGACAGCCGAAGTACGCTGCTAGGAAAGTCAGAAAGGATACTTCTCAGGAGGACATCGGAGCCAAAAGGAATGTTGCACAAGAGTAGATGCTCCCAGAGCACCCAGGAAAGATGGGAGCTGGTGCAAAGGCCCCATGCACGAACAAGCTTGATCAGCTTCAGGAACCATGTGGGGACCAGTGTGACTGGAGGTAAATGAGAAGAGCCCACAGTAGTTAAGAGAAATGACAAGTAACAGGCAGATCAAGTAGACATTTGTGGCAGATGCAAATGTTTGCCTTTAATCTAAGAGCAATGACGAGCCATGGGACATCAGATGCAGGGGGCTGACATAACGGATCTGTATCTTAAACGCTCACCCTCCATTCGCGACTGTGGGTCTGATACAGCAATGCAGCAAAGGGTTCCTGTTTTCTCACTATACTGCTGAAAACAGTTTTGAATTTTGGTGAAAAAATCATAAAACCTACAAGAAAAAAATATGTATTTTAAATATTCTAATGCTGAAATGATTTAGAAAGAAAGAGAAATGATACCAAATTCCATAGGGAAGTATAGGTCCTACTAGAACCAGTTAGCAGCCTGACAGTGCCCAATGTTCATGACATAGAACTTACACTGATGCCACCATGCTCTGGAAAAGAGTACATCAATGTGTGGGTCAACAGCCCCAAAGACACAGGACACCCAAAGCAGCCATGATCTATAACTGTGCTTCTCAACCTTAAAAAGGATGGAAATTACCTTTTAACATCAAAAATCTTCAGCTCTCTTCTCTCCCCTCTTTCTCTCTCTCTCTCTCTCTCTCTCTCACACACACACACACACATGATAGGGAACTCAACAAAAATTTTGTTCAATTTTTCTACTGTGGGAAGGAAACACAAGGACAGAAGATACAATAGCTAACTATGCTTAGCTATGAAGTAGAAACTCCACAAATCCCTACATGGGATCTGGCCTAGTATTCCCTCCTAAGTCAGTTTTCATTGTCTCAAGAATAACCAATCAACCCAGGAGACCATATTCCTTTCAAATTAACTAGATAGCTTCAAATGATTGCCCACCTGCTTATGAACAAGATGCCCAGATGTCCTACGAAGTATAAACACTAAACCATTCCTTAATTTATCTCAATAAAACCTCAGAAGGTAGAACCAATAAGAAAACCACAGAGCTGGAAAGCTAATTCATGGTTTTCTCTTTAGCCAGCAAACACTTTTTTTTTCCAGTTAGCTAACAAGAATCTAGGTAACACAATTCAAAAAATGATCTTTATGATTTACTTTCTTTCCCTTAATGTTCAAGCCAACTTCTGATTCCAAAAACAATGGGAAAAAAAAATCTAGAAAAAGGAAACCCTAAAGTGTGTTTTGCAAAGTGTTATAAAAATCTTAAATCTGGAAATAGGAAACACAGAAGTATTCCATGCTGTATTAATTTAGTTTCAACAACAACAACAACAAAAAAAAAAAAAAAACAGCCAAAGTAAACTATGGCATATCCATTGGTGGAATTCTTGAAAATGCATTAGAGTTGGAAATTCTTATAATGTCAAGCCCAATTTCTTGTATTTCAGTTTCCAATATGACAACCTTCAAAGAGTGCTAGAACATTTTTTTAAACTTGTTTCTGTATTATAAAAACCGCTTATAGAATTTGGTTTGCTTTTATAAATGAATGACTAATTAAAAGAGAAAAATTAAGTTAATAGAAAATGTAGCTCTTAAGCTTTCATATTAAAAAAACAATGGAAAGAAAACCTATATGTAACTGTTCTCTGAAAACAAAATCCAGATTTCTGTTTTAATAAGATTTAAAGTAGAAATTATAAGAAACAGCATGTTGATACATTGAATGTTAATACAAGAGATGGAAAATTACTGCAAGTGAAATCAATGACCTATGAATATTAAATAAATTCTTTAGGGAAACACCCAAATTATATTTAAACTAATAATTAAAACCTAATGCTACAATGAAACTTTGGACTCAAATAAGCAAACTAGAGAGCTGAACATAACACACTGGTGAAAAATCGAATCCACTAAGATGCAGCCATGAAGAACAGTTATTATAACACTAGGGCAAAAAAAAAAGGATTGATGTTTTTCTCTTGTGTGGATTATCATTAAAACACAGTTTCAGCCATTGACTGCATCCACGGCAAGTACTAAAGCAATCTTTTTTTAAAGTTCTGTAAGGCTATTTTTAACAACTAACACCAGAAGAAAAATAAAAACTCAAAGAAATGAAACGAATGCAATTTATCTCAGTGTTGTAAATTAAAATGATGACACTTTCTCAGTACCAATGAATAAAGTCAGATCTTATCAGTATAAACCTCCTCATCTCAGGAAAATCCAACAGTACTGTACATGCTTCTCAAAGCAGAAAACAATTTGTATTTTTCCTTTTTCCCTGTTTCTACTTCTCATCAATAGAGCTGGTTTAAGGATGAGAATCGTGTCACTTTACACTGTCAACATTCATTATCAAAACTAGAGCTAAAAGACTTCATCTAAACTTAAGTCCGTGAATGCAAAGACAACTCAATTGCTCACAGGTGCTGGACAAAAAGAAGCAGGGATTTCTCTGACATTTATAAATTCATTCCCAAAGTAAATATTTCAAATGAGGGACATGATATCCCTTCAAATCATTTATCAAAAATAGCTGATGGATTTGCTATCTCTCCATAAATGTGAGGTATCTTGATCCTAACATGTTTTCTGGGTTCTTTGCCCTTCACCTTTTGTGCACTCAAAGTAAAGTATTCATCAAGTGATGTGTAGATCCACAAACGTGCATGGATAGATCCACATGTTGAAAGAAGAATGACTTGTATCTATCTCTTTAAGAAAATGTAATGCCCACTTCTTGAATTCAGCTAACATTCTCCACGAACAGATTGCCAACTAGCTGGAATATAAGTTTAGGCTGTATACCGCTTGCTTAAGCCCCCTAAGTAGGTCTTAGAATCATTCCTCGTGATTGTAGGAAAGGTTTTCACATAGCACCATCTTTTAAAACCATCATGCTGAAGGCACAACCCCCAGCCAATTATCACTTTGAAACACCACAGGAGTTCACTCCACCTGTGTTGGAATAACTCAGCTACAATCCACTTATGCCCTGTGTGTAGCGGTGGAAACCATAGCTTTGGATCTAGCATATCAGTGATAATCTTGAAGCACCAGACACTGCTATGTGAAGACATGTGACTTCCCATGGGTGACCCCTGGAAACCTTACAATGGATGAGACTTCAGACTTTACCCAAATCCTCTCTCATCTCTCCTCCATACCCATCCGTGACAAGGATCTCAAGCACTGATATCGACCATTGTCCAACGATTACACAGATGAGTAAAATGCACACAAGGTATGAGATCTCAGAATTGCATGGATGGCTGGAAGCTAGCAAATATAGGTCCTTGTAATGGGCATGTCAACTTGTCCCAGGATAAGTAAACACCTGCGAAAAATCACTAACCAAATTATTTTAATTTTTCAAATTTTGGACCCAGTGTGATAGCCCAGTAAATAAATCTTCACCTTGCACACACCGGGATCACATATGGGCACTGTTTCCTGTCCCAGCTGCTCCACTTCCCATCCGGCTCCCTACTTGTGGCCTGGGAAAGCAGTTGAGGACGGCACAAAACCTTAGGATCCTGCACTCATGTGGGAGACCCAGAAGAAGCTCCTGGTTCCAGGCTTTGATTCAGCTCAGCTCCAGCTGTTGTAGCCACTAGGGGAGTGAACCAGTGGACTGAAGATCTTCCTCTCTGTCTCTCCTCCTCTCTGTATATCTGCATTTCGAGTAAAAATAAAAATAAATCTTACTTTTTTTCAAATTTTACTATTTTATTCATTTGAAAGGCAGGGTGCCAGAGAGGGAGACAAAGAGAGAAAAAGAGAAAGATTTTTCATGGGTTAGTTTACTCGCCAAATGCCTTCAACAGCATAAGTGGTCCAGGCTGAAACCAAGAGCCAGGAACAACATCGTTGTCCCCTTCATGGGTGGCAAGAGGCTTTGGGCCATCACCTACCGCATCCCTGGCCCAATAGCAAAAACCTGGACCAGAAGGATATTCAAGACTTGATCCCAAGCACTCTGATGTGCAGGTCTCCCAGCGGCAGCCCAAGAAAGAGTATATTTACTGAGAGTTTTTGAAATGCAATTCCAGGATCAAGCAGCAAAATGAGTTTGAGCTATGATGAAGGTGCCAATAGTGACACATAGCACTCAAGCTAAGAATTGTAAAGCAAGACCAGAGAACAGAGTATATGCATGACACTCATCCATCTCTATATGGCCTCTTAAAAAGCCAGCAAAATCATCAGAGCCCTACCATGATGGGCCAATTCAATCACCTTTCAAAGGTCCTGATTACAAACACCAGATATGAAGTAAGTTTCTGCTTCCTTGATTTCTCTAATATAAGATTTGAAAGGTCACTTTGGATGCATGGGCTTTTGGAGACCAATCAATATCCAAACTAATACCCAACTGTAGCAACTGCTACCCAAGTGCTCGAGCTCAGGAAGTCATAAACATGCAGGAAATCAGGATGAATGAAGATAGATATTCTAACTGTTCAAGTATATATGAAATAAACTAATGTCCTAATATTGGCTCCGTTGGTTCCTGAAACTAGGTCAAACCAAATAGAATTTTGGCTTTCCATGATCGTCAAAAGGTCTTGATTAACGTTGATATAACCTCAACAGCAGCATGTAATAGTTTTGCTTATAAAAATACCTTTCTACCCCTACAAATGATCATGACCCCCTAAAATAAACCTACTTTGTTTTTTCCTTTTAGAATTTTTCAGGAGCCTCAGCTGCTGTAGGCATTTGTCTCATGACATTAGTCAGATGAGGCTCACAGGCCAAATGCCAAAGCCGCCAATTTACATCTGCTATTGTTTCGAACAATTAAACTCTGTAACAGCCAGGCAAAAAGGTCTCAGATGCTGTTGCCAATCTCATGCAGCTGGATGTGAGCTCGGCAATGTCTGGCAGTGCTCTCTGAAAATCACCCTAGCACTTGCAGGAACACCTAGAAGTAAATGTGAAGAATCACATTTGTAGTGGCAAAAAGGAATTTTCTGCCCTGAGACAAAAGGCCATGGTCAACCACAGCACAGACCCTTCTGTCCATCTGCCTCAGCCTTTAAGGTGGAGCTTAGCGTTACCCCACCACAAACCCACTGCATGGCTCCGTAGTAACAGAATTGTCATTTTTAGCTAGTCATATTGGTTCTTCACAAAACAGACTAAATTTGCAAGCCTCCCTTGCAGCTAGGTGAGGCTATGTGGCTAAATTCTGGCTAATGAAATGTCAGAGAAAATACTGTATGAACCCAGGGAACAAGAAGGTCTTTCTGCGCTTTGTGCTGGTGGGAAAGCCAAGATGGCTTGGAACTCCAGCAACCAGCTTAGATCACAAATTGACCTTGAGACTAGAAGCCATGAGCTTAAGAGAATGGTTCCCAGAACCAGAGGGAAATGAGATGCACCATGACCTTGAAGGCTGGCTATCTTCCAGATTTCTCTTAGCCTAATAAGTGAACCTGCTGTGTCTTTAAGCCACCTTTTGAAAAGAAACCTGTGTTACTCAGAGCTGAGTGTAACTGGGAAGCAGGATAGGTATCACCCTGTCTGGCCCAGCTACCATCCAGCTAGTTCTTTTATTCCTTTTGAATTTCTATTCTGAACTAAATTCTAAATGTCCCACATCTTTCTTCAACTTTTGCACGTGCATCAATCAAGTGTGCTCCCAAGGCAAGGTAGTGAGGTTCCTGTTGGCCTCACGGATCAGGTTTGTGAGATTCAAGAGTTCCTTGGCAGATCACATGTCTCTCTTCTCCCAGGAAACAAACTGGAAAGCTCACTCCTTCGGGTAAGAAAGAAATGCTGCAGCCTCACCATCACTAAAACGTGTTGAGAAGTAATTATACTATCTTCCCACCATTCCTCTGTCTCAAGTTTAGGCAGGATGATTAGGCAGGACACAGAATAAAGGCTGAAGTTACAAAAGAGAGAGAGAAAAAAAATGGCTTACTGCTTTGGATGCTAATTAACCCTATGCTTTAACCTACAGAAATAAGCAGCCTAAGACATCCATCGAAACATTCATATTTTTCAGTCTCTAGTTTGAATGCCTGAAGGCAAAACATTTCCTATAGAGACTCTGAACTTCTGACCACTCTTGCTTTTACACTTCTAGCAATTCAATATTGTTGGGCTTCAAAGTATAGTTGAAGAAACATTTTAGAAATAAATGGAATGAGCCTGGGGATATTATCAGTATGACTCATCAATTAGAAGGAAAGCATGGGAATGTGTAAGCATCTTTCAATGAGCTCGAAAACACTCTAGCTTTAGATGACCTGTGATGGACCCTCGTGGTCCCTCCACAACTTTCCATGACGTATTAGAATGCTCAATGACTTGACCTTGAAGCATCTTAGAGAAAGTACAAGTCCCGTTGAAGTATGTGCCATGGTTCAAAGAGGCAGAATTCACCCCAGCTGTTCTAAGAGGAAAAACACTTAATACAGCTAATACGTACGTGTCTTATTCTTGCGAAGGGCTGAGGAAACATCCAAGCTGAGCCTTTGGAAATACTTGTAGTTCCCAAGGCACACCACAGAACTGGGGCACCAGGAGAACAGCTGCCCCTGCTGGGAGCAGGAAGCTGCCTGCCACCTTGAATGCTGCCAGTTACATAAACACAGTGTCCCGCCCCACTTGGGAAGCACACACCACAGGAGAGCAGATGAATCATGCAACCACTATGATTTGCGGACCACCCAGTCTGGAAGCTGCTGACTGGATACTCCTGTCCCAGCTGTCCCAAATCTCCTTGCTGTGTTCTTCGCCACCACCTCTGAAACCTCCAACCCTGCCACCTAGCCCTTACACACCTAGTGACTGGACCGTGGGAATTGTGCCAGTGCTGAGAGCCTAGGAACTAAATATCCCAAAGGTCTAGCACAGTAGAAGAAAGGACAGAAGCCAGGCTCTGCCTCACTCACACTTACTCTCAATGCACTACATCTGAACTTAAGCCAACCAAGAGGTATTTCACAGGGATCCCATGGGGGAAAACAAATCCCACAAATCAAACAGCATCTTAGGAACCCAACCCAACTTCCACAGAAGGCCAAGAGACAGTTCCAGCTTTTAAAAGATCACTAATGGGAGAATGTTGAAAGATAACCCATGATAGAAACCAAATAAGCTCTTTTCTGGTTTATGGTTTCTTTATTCATTTGAAAGGCAGTTATATAGAGGGAGGGAAGAAAGGGAGGGAGAGATGGAGACAGACAGAGAGAGAGAATCTTCCATCCACTAGTGGTTACAACAGCCTGGTATGGGTCAAGCCAAAGCCAGGAGCCTGAAACTCCATCTTGGTCTCCCACGTGGGTGGCAGGGGCTCAGACATTTGGGCCATCCTCCAGTGCTTTCCCAGACTCATTAGCAGGAAGCTGGATCAGAAGTGAACTTGCCCAGTGCCCATATAGGATACTGGCATCACAGGGTAAGATCAGCATACTTTGCCACAATGTGGGCCCCATAAATTCTTTTTATTAAAAAAAAAACGGAGCCAGAGTTATGATCTACCATATAAGGCTGTCTTCTAAAATGCCAGCATTCCTGATTGTTCCACTCCTAATCTAGATCTCTAACAGCCTGGGAAAAGCAGTAGAAGATGTCCCAAGTACACAGGACTCTACTATCCAAGTACAACAACTATAGGAAGCTCTTGGTTCCTGGCTTTGGTGACCTAGCCCGGGCCTGGGGAGTGAACCAGTGGGTTGGAGGGAGGGAGGGAGAGAAAAAGAAAGAGAGAGAGAGAGAGAGAGAGAGAGAGAGAGAGAGAGAGAGAATATGAATGAGAATGAATGTATTCCTTTATTTCAAAGGCAGAATGACACAGAGATCTTCCATTTGCTGATTCATTCTCCAAATGGTTGCAGTGGCGTAGGAAGGCAGGCCCACACCAAAGCTTCAAAGCAGAAACTTCACCTAGATCTCACATATGGGTGCCAGGGAGACAGACTGCAAGTAGAGCAGCTATTACTGAGATTGGAACTCTAATGTGGGATTGGAATATTGCTGGCGTAGCTTGCAGTGGCTTAAACCACTGTACCACAACACCGGCCCTGTAACTTCACAGTTAATGTGTCATATTAAGTTCATATATAATATCCAATATACAAACACATACACACACGGGTCAGCAATCATAGACCAGGCAGTCAGTAGCACTTGCCAAAAATTTTATAGCATGAGCATCTTCAAGATTCATCTCCTAATGAACACAGTTATCATAATCATTCCATGATTTATCCACTGAGCATATACTGAGTGAGTGAACATGGTAAGTATTCTGGAATACTCCATAAAACACAAAATCTTCAAAGACTGATCATAGCTAATAATACAATACAAAATGAGTATGTATGAAATAAGACACCAAAATTTTTTAAAAGTTGCAAACCAAACCCTGAAACTTAATTATAGCTTATTTAAAGATAAGTTGTTGGTACACATGAGTGAGGACCCATTTGACTGGTTAGACGACACCACTTAGGTAGCCCTGAGACCACCACTTTTACTCTGAAGCACTAAACACTGAAACAGTATAAAGTAAATTCAAGTTCATTCAGGGAGCCAAGTATACTGCAGAAAATATGTCTACTAAGCACTGTGAAATGGTTTTCAGACGAATGCTGAGAGGTCATTGAAAAAAACAGGCCAACACATTCATTCCATTCTTTCAGACACGAACATAAATTTGCTGGACTATAAATTACTGCAGAAAACAGCAGTTCGACCACTAAGAAGGCTGCCCATTAAGTGGAATTTCATTTTTTTTCATGCAGTAAAGTCAGGACTAGCTGTAGGGATTCTATTCTATAATTACCATTCCTACAGCTAAGTCTTATTAACACAGGTAACAAATACAGAAATATCATGTAGCATACCTGAAATAAAAAATAAGTTTCCTGGATGCTAATAACTTTCCTAGAAATGAGCAGGTTTGTTGCTTTGGCTGCTCATACATAGCTTTCTTTTTTATCACAACTTAAATACACAAGATCAAGGAATTATAATGCTACAACTACATTTTGAAAATAACCAGTAAAAAGTAAAATGAAACTCAAGGCACTATGCACAGGAGACCACACCCAGTGGGGGCCTCCTTGCACTTTGCCAATGTATCTTTTTGCGCTGTGGACTAGTGTTGTAGTGCTCAGGGGCAGGTGCTGGCCTTCCCAGCAGGGTTCACTGTTTGCACAGCTTGGCCAGCTGGAGGATGATCATCTGCACCCCTAGAACCCCCGTGCAGAATTTCCAGGCTGTGTGTGCCTGCAAGTCAAGGCTCTGGGCCATTAACTCCTCAGTATTCAATTTGGCTCCCAAGCTTGCAAAACAAGTCCAGGTGTGCAGACTCCAGGTGTGGAGACTTGTCATCTACAACTTGCCCTTCTATCTATCCTGACCTCTACCATGGTTCTCAATTCAGAAGAACTGGACAAGAAAAAAAAAAACTGGTCTGCCTTTCAACCTTCACGTGTACCTGGTTCATATGCAGTAAAAGAAGCTTCCAGAGAGAGCCCCAAACTTCCTGTCAGAGAGTGGCAAAGCCTCAGGAAGCCATAACTAACAGCCAGGACACCTCAGGGGATGTATCAGATGTACAGACCTAGGGCCGCCCTTTTATGGATCCCCAGTATTCTGTGTGTTACAATGCTGTTAATAGCGTTCTCACTAACACAACAGAGTAATTATGTTCTGCTTACTTTGCTTACAGAACCAGCCACTACCCTGAACCTTGTATTATGAAGATGAACATGCAACATTCTACCTAACCAAGATTGTTGATACTATTTTTTAACTGCCATTTCTCTGTGTGCACATTCATTTACACTACCTTGGGCAGCAGTTTTTACTTTCATATAATTTATAAATTTTGAGAAATCCAAATAGTGGCACTAACTCTCTGCTTACGCAGGCCCAAATGGTCACTTCCATGAACATTGTTATCTGGTCAGCCCAACACCTACCTGATTTTAAAAAAATGTATCGTATAAATTGGTTATGTATGGTTACTACCTTCTCCTAACTTTAACCACTGTTCTTTTTTTCCCTACTTAAGAGAACTCTTTCTGTGGCAGTTGGTGTTACAGCCATTATATATGTGACACCAGTTCTCATAGGAGTGTGCCAATTTGAGGCCCAGATAATCTGCTTCCAAACCAATTTTCTAATTTTTTTAAAACAACAACAAAACCTTATTTTTTTATTAGCAAGATAGAGAGAGAGAGAGACAGGCAAGCAGACAGAAAGAAAGCCTTCCGGTGCATTTCCAAATTGCCGCAACAATTGGGGCTCAGGCAGGCCAAAACCAGGAGCCAGGAACTCCATTCTGTCTCATTTAGAGGTGGCAGGGGCCCAGGAACTTGGCCATTGCCCTTGGCCTTCCCAGACACTTTAGAAGAGAGAGCAGAAGTGGGACAACCAAGCCTGGAGTCAGGACTCTAGTATAAGATACTAGTGGTGCAGCTGGTAGCTCAAAGCACTGTGGCACAAAACTGCTCCATGACCCCACTTCCTGCCAATGAACCTCAGGAAACAACAGACGATGCCCAAGCACTTGTACCTCTGCCAACCGTATGGGAGGCCAGGATAGAGTTGTGTGGTCCTGGCTTCAGCCTGATCCAGACCTGGCTGCTACAGAGATTTGGAGAATAAACCAGCAGAAAGCGTGTGTGTGTGTGTGTGTGTGTGTGTGTGTGTGTGTGTACATGTGCATTTGTGTGCACGTGTGTGTCAGAGAGAGACAGAGAGAGACTCATTTTCAAATAAGCATATCTTTTACAAATCATTTTCTTACTACTCACTGTTGAAAAAGAGAATAAATGAGTGGATAAAAAGTAAGTAAATAAATGGTATTGATGTTGTTATGCCACACTAAATCTGTTTGATCTAACATTCACTAGACTTGTTTGGTGAACTGTGTGCACCACCAGGGTCCACACGGCTTCCTACGAGAAGCAGGGAAATGGGCATGTTAGTGTATGGGGTCTGTCCAGGCTGGCTATGCCTCTGCGGAAGGCATGACCATGCATTTAGCACACAGCTACAGACCTGGGCTACAGAACTCCTACTGCCAACATCATCAATTCACCAGGAATGTTTTTACAAGTTAGAAGAAAAATGAGCTCAATAAAGAAAAAAGCACAGCCATGAGAAGCTGCGCTAGCAGAAAGAAACGGGGTTCCATGTGAGCAGAGAGCAAGCAGAGGGGACAAGGAGGGGATTTAAAACGTGGGAGTGTTTCCATCATACCCCAGAAAAGGAAGCCACTGAAGTAAGAGGCAGAGGACCTGCTCCACAGGAAGGAGGGGGCCTCAAGAACCCAACCTCCTCATGCTGTCGCACAGAATGAGAGCCAATCCTTACAGTTTTTCTCTGCCTCTCTTGTTCAGCAATTTGTTGAATTTCATTAAATTTATGAATTCTGGATCAAACTGTGCAGTGAGTTCATTTCAACACAGTCTGGCTTACTTTCCCAAGTTGCCTTTGTTAAAAAAAAAAAAAAAACACTACCAAACACTTCTCTCTTGCACTTTTAATACCTATTATGAATAATCCATGCTATGCCTTCCTTTCATAGGCAGTAATCTTTAAATTCAACTTTCTATTAGCAGCAATTTTGATTCATTAAAAAATCATATCACCCCAGGCCTAGAGTCCAATTCTTGCTTTTTATACCAGCTCGATTACATTTCAAAGGATGAAGATTTTGTGCCCTTCTACTTGCCGTTTTTACTGCATTCCTGTCTCTTGACTCCTGCTACTTCTCAGAAAAAAAAAAAAAAACACAACTGAAAAACTCAATAACTAGGAATTGAAAGTTTTGGTTTCTATTATTCACCTCAATATGAAGTAAGACTCATGGCAGTTATAGAAATATTTTTTACATCTCCCTGGTAATGCTATCAACAGTTTTAGTAACAAGGGAAACAGCAATAACATTTATGTTTTCATTCAACCAGTGCTCCAGATGCACCATTACCTATGGGACCTATGTGGCCAATCAGAAACATTTCACTTCTCTGTTAGCACTATCTTTAATCTTCCTAGCCTGCCATTCCTGATAGCAGGGTGATCAGTGGTACAAATTGTATCATTTCATCCTTACATCACTCCATGAGACAATGCATTTATCAATTTCTGCATTTTAGAGCTCAAAACTCCGGGCAGTCAAGGGCTATGCCGTAGCTGTTAAGCAGTAGAGAAAGGATCTGAACCCAGGCAGCCTGGCAACAGAATCAACACATTTCATCACTCCAGAATACTGATTCTTCCTTGTCTGCCACTCAGTGGCTCATTAGGCTGGGACTGTGTGGTAAAGCAGTATCCCAGTACCCATGGATTACAAGAGGCAAAAAAATGATATTTCACTATTGATTTCCAGGAGACTACAGAGATAAACAAAACAGGAATTTCTCTCATGTTTTTTCTTCCTCTATTTGCCTTTGATTCCCCTAGTTATCCTTTTGATCACTGCAGTTGGCTTTAGGTTCTCCTAGCTAGCATGTGTAGCTGGCAAAGGCAGGGATAAATGATCTTGTTTTGGCTGACTGTACCAGACACATTATGGTATTGTTATGTTTGAGCCAAGAAAATATCTAATTCTGGTAGAGTATTCCTTGGGTGGTACCAAGCACTGCAGTTGTCACAATATACTCCAGACATACTTAATAGGATGGACATCCATCTTCCCCAATGCACGTCACCATGGTGACACAGATTTGCCATCAGTGCCTGAGCCTTCCAGACCAGCCATATAATTCACCCAAGCAAAATGCCACAGTCCCTTGGCAACGAAAGAGCAAATTGTGTATATTACTTAATATATGGTCTCAGTCTAGCTCAGTTTTGAACTATTATGAGAAAAACTGCCTACATTTCTGCTTGAATTTAAATAAGAATAAATGAAATCAAATCAGAGGCAAACTGATGACATCATAGCTGGTGTATATCACTGAAAAATACAAAGAATTAGATTTTTATTTTCTCCCTTCTGGAAGTCCTGAGTCTGTCTTCAATCAGTCACTCATCCATTCATTCAGTCACCCAGTCAAGACTTCAAATGGTCACTTGCTAAGTGGCTATTTTAAGAATAATCATACAACTTCTGTCATTAGATGGCTGACATTTTAAATGTGGTCTTCCTTGTGGGAAATCTGAGATGCAAAATGTAAGAAAAAAAAAGTGTTCCAAACTAACTTCAAAAAAGTGCTATATTCATGTTTCTTTCTCAGAGAAAGCTATAGAGTACTAACCCGAAGTCCACATTCTGAGCCAGGCAGAAGGAAACCTCAACTCAGCCAACCCTATGTTGAAAGGATTAGATAGCCAAAACCACCTGGAGAAAACATTCACATTCAAATCAAATGTGGTTTCTTGGAAGCTGTTAGGAGAGGGGGAATAACACAATAATTAGTCCACCATCCATCCTCAGAGAAAGATCTCCCGTTTAACACAGCAATGACAAAAACAAACTTCCCACAGCTTTTGTCTGCTGTTTCCTAAGAGGAAAGTGTGTGGGGAATTGTGGTCAGCAGGTGGGAAATCTTGTGGCCAGAGAAATATAGTTAGGGAGCAAACTCCAGTCACCAAGGGACCAAGAAGTAGAAGAATGGAGTTACGGGTTTATGCCCAATTAAGCCTGAGATTAAATATCCTCTTTTATATGTGTTGAGTCATCAGATGAGATGCAGGGCTGGGGCACATTCAGGGTGGCATGGCCATAGACAGTGCTGAGTCATCAGAAACCGTAGCATATATATTAAACATCTTGTCTGTTCATCGGGACCAACTTCTGATTAAGTGTACCACTGAAGAATGAATGGAAAGCTTCAGGAAGCAGTCCTGACATTGTGACCAATCAAGGAAGCATGAAATAATCAAATTACTAGTGACTAAAAATTACTTTAACAAATGAACTGTACAATATTACCATCGACATCTCCACTACCAGTACCAAACACATCATGTTGAATGTCTGTCAGTGCCAAAAGTGAGTGAGCCCCAAAGAAAATCTCAGTAAGCACTGAAACAGCCATTTCTGAGGTGAACTAACTCAGCAATGATGATTTAGCCCAAAGAGCTATTCAACACAGTGATCCATTACATGGTAGGGGAATAATACTTGTGGGCTAAATTCAAGTCTCAATGCATTGATCAGCTACTTAGTATTCAGTTACTTAGCAGGTATATGCAAAGTAATTCCTGATATAAAATATATTAAGGAACAAAATGCTGCTTCAATAAATCCATGATAATCCTAAACAAAGAGAAATGAAACATTTTCTAGCAACCAACTTATTCTAATAAATCAACCTATACCCCAAATAAGCAGAGAAACACCAAGTGAGTCTTTTCAGTATGTTCAGATACTTTCTATGCAGCTTCTGGTTACTCAGGGCATGTACCAGCAAGTTCTTTTCAGGAAGCATTCAGCAGTGCCATGCCCATTTCTATATGAGATTAGTCATTTGCAATTCACTTTTGGAAGGTGTCAGAGTTATGGTGCAGTGCATTAGGCCACTGCACGTGACAGTGGCAGACATATCACATCAGAGTGCTGCTTCGAGTCCCAGCTGCTCTACTGTCAAACCCTGCCAGTGATTCTGGAAAAACAGCCAAGGATGACCAGAGTAGCTGGGTTCCTGTCATCTACACGCAAGTTGTAGATGGAATTCCTCGCTCTTAGCTTCTACCTGGTGAAGCCCAGGACACTGTGGCTTTTCTGGGTAGCAGATTTCCCCCAATCCTTCCCTCCACCCCAGCCCCCTTTTGAATAAATGAAGAAATCTCCTCTAGCATGGAAAATGATAAGATTTGAGATGGTTGTCCCATCAACCTGAGCTCAGCACTCATCTGACCCAAAATGGACGCACAGAGGAAGAACAAAGTCTTTGTACTTACACCATTACAGCAGTAAATCTCATGTCATACTAACTGACCGAATGAATAAAACCCAAGATCCTAAAGCTTATATAAAATGCCTGGGCTGACTCAAAATTACTGATGCCATCCCAGATGGTAATCATATTTTCTCCCTTTTGTACCCTTTCCTGGTTCTGCTAAGAGGACACTAGAAAAGCTCATGACAAAATTAAAATGCAAGCTTATTTTGACATAAATTATTTAAAAATCCATGCATAGAGGGGTTCCTCAAAAATTCTTAGAAAATATGCATTATTTCATAAAACCAATCTTGGGTTTCAAAAATGCACCCAGAGAACCGATTTTTTTAAATTCCATTTCCCTGAACTTCTTGGAGTACTCCCATATTAATTCCATGAGAATTTTAAATTCTACTCCCTGCAGAGACTATCATCAGTACTAGGAATAGACAGGCGAAATGGCATTTTATTTCCCACAGAAATGCAATACAGATTCTCATTGAGGAGATTACATTTAGAGCTCTGCTCAAAAGCTGTGAAATAAACAACAAAAAACCACTCATCCTGCGACCACCTTTCCTGTGTTGGATCCACTCCTGTGGTCGGTACAGATGAAATCCTCTTATCCACAGAAACCCATTTTGCTTTCCTTTGTTTCAGGGTGAAGAGATGAACAGTAGGTCAAATGAGTCATCCTCCTTTGAGGACCTGAGAATTCCCAGCTGTATTTACAAGAATTTCAGAATTTTATGTCAAAGGGTAGCATTTAGCAGATTTTTCTGCCATGTGATAGCAATACGAATGATGGATGAGGGTTAAATATTAATGGGTAATTTGCTGTTTTAGTTAACATTTCACTAATTCTAGGGAACATCTCCTAATATGTCAGAGTATAGACAAGAAATATAATTTTTTTTGCTTCAGTTTGATGCTTAGAAGATCAATTCTGTTGACCTTGATCCACGAGGAGCTGCTCATGAACAAACATATGAATCATCTTGGTGACTTGACAGGGGAAATTCCTTTTACGAAAATAAACTGGGGCGGGTGTTGTTGTGTAGCACCTTAAGACTTTGCTTGAAATGCACACATCCCATCCCAGAGTGCTGGTCCAAGTGTGGTTATTTCACTTCCGATCAAGTCTCCTGCTAATGCACCCGGGAACTTGCAAATGATAGTCCAAACACTTGGGCCCCTGCCACCCCTGTGGGGGACCCCTGCCACCCCTGTGGGAGACCTACAGGGAGTGACAGGACCGTGGCTGCCACCTGGCCCTGATGTGGTTATTGCACTACTGCAGTCACCTGGGAAGTGAACCAGTGGGCTGAAGATACACCTCTCTCTCCCTTTTCCTCTCTCTACCTCTCCCTTTCCTTTCCCCCCTTCTATCTCCACCTCTGTCCTCTCTCCCTTCCTCCCCAACACTCTTTCAAGAAGATGAAAATAGGAGTCATAAAAACCTGACACTAACTATGGATTTTATCGCTGATTGCCTATGATCTTCAATGTATGTCTTCTCTTTCCATCTGAAAAGCATTTAGTAGCTTTGTACACAGGCTCAAAAAAAAAAATGTGAAGTCCACTACACTTATTTAATGACCTATGAAAATGTCTAATTAGCCTTCCTGTTTTTCCAGAAGTTTGGTGAGGAAAATATGAATGTGTATTACTTATACAATATCCACTACAAGGTTATGTTAGATCTTGACTTTCAAGTTGTATATATTCGCTTGTTCTTTTTTAAGGCAATACTTGCAATTTACTACTCAAATCATGCACTGAATTCCACTAGTCCCACTATCTTTCCCTACTCCCTCAGGACCCTGTACCATTTTCTCCATCATCCTTGCTAGATTACAAAATTATATTCCAATCAAGAGCAAAACACATTGCATGTAAAGCCGCTAAAGAGGAGCAAATTGCAATTTATTCAACAACCACTTTTGAGCACCAACTTCTTCTCAGACACTGTCCTAAATTCTGAAAACACACCACAAAAATGTGCAGCAGAGAAAGAGCCCATACTTACATGGTTCAAATTTTAATGAACGTCAAATAGTGAGTCAACTTAGCTCAAATACGTACTACGAAGAAATTCAAATGGGGTGATAGAATAAGTGATGGGGGAGGAAGGGGAACCAAGCCTGTATTTGACTTGAGACCCAAATGAATAAAAAAAAAAAAGATCTGGAGAATTAGTCATCGGGAAAGAAGGACCAGCAGGGGCTACAAAAATCCTAATGGGAGAAGGAGCTTCACCTGTGCTAAGAAGAGAACAAAGACTGGTGTGGTTGGGATGCGGTCAGGGAGAAAAGCAAAGAACAATTTAAGATGGACCAATGGACAATTTAACATGTAGTTTGAGTTTTAGTACAAACACAGTGAGAAGGTACTGGTAGGTGGCAAATAGTAAAAGGCATGAAATAATAGAGATGCAGATATCGACCTAAAATCCAACCAGCGTTTTTCAAATTTCACTTCCCCACTTTCCTAATAGAAAGCTGGTATTAGCAGAAATGCAGCAAGACTTTCTAGAGGAGCATAGCTGGACTTCAGGCTGTCCTCGAAGCACCTGGCCACACCTACCACACACCTGCCAGCACTCAACACACCCAAAAAGATTGCACACTCACTTCCTCAGAAAAGCCACCGTCACTAGGGTATACTGCTGAACAACTTCCTAAATTCCTACTTGGTCAATAAGCTGTGTTACCATGTCAGGGTCTCTCTGAATATTACTCTTAACTCTTTTAGGGAGAACAGATGAGGGAGGTGTGGGTGAAGAGGGGAGTGATGGTGGGAATTGAAAATAAAGAAACCATGTGCTGAAATTGACTGGTCTAACAATTACATGAGTCCCTAAATAGAATTCCTTAGGAAGATGTTAAAAAAAACAAATAAGCAGCTCACCCAGTCATCCCACTCCTGGGAATTTACCCAAATGAAATGTAGTCAGCTCATTAGAAAGTTCTTTGCGTTCCATGAATACTGCAGCTCAATTCACAATAGCTAATATATGGAATCAACCCAGATACCCATCAATGGATGACTAAAGAAAATGTGGTAAAGATACACTATCGAGTCCTACTCAGCCATAGAAAAGAATGAAATACTGTCTTTTGAAACAAAATGAAGAGAACTGGTTAAGCTTAGTAAAATAAGCCAGCACCAAAAGAAAAATACCAAACAATTCCCCTGATACGTAATAACTAATAAACAGGGTATGAACAATGCAATCTATATAAGCAAGATTGACAGCCTATGTACACAGCCTGAGGATCTAAAGAAATACTAGGGTCTTTTTTTTTTTCCTTCTTGCTATTTCTTGAAATTTTTACCTAATGGAGTTTTAAGTCTGATTGTGAAGGGAAATAAAAACGTGTGATTGCAAATTTTAAAACAGAATAAGAAATTAGGGATGAGTAGAGTGGGTGGGAAATTGAGGGTAGATGGAAAATACCACTTTATTGCTAAATCTGTATTGTCCACGTTATACAAAATGCAAAACATAAGCACCTCAACAGTAAGGTGCTAAGTTATTTTACTATTGAGTAAAATGTTAAATTATTTGTATGAAAACACATTACAAAATATAAAACACTAAGCACCGATACAAATACTCTCACATGGTGTGACATATTTCATTCTAATCCTGATAGTATCTCACAAAATCTTAAAAAGGCTTTCCTTCACGGAATCAGTAATATGTCATTTTTCCATCATGCCAAAGGATAAACTTCAAGAACCATGCCTGCACCAGTTCTGTGAGGTGCCAGCTTGATTGGGATTCGCCTACATTTACTTTCTTCTTGGCAGAGTTCCCTTGGTGCTCAGGCATTAAAAACAGGTGGCTTTTCTATCAAGAAGCTTTCTACTTCTCAGAAAAGTAGATTAAAGTGCTTGGTTTCATAAAATCCTTATTCCAGAAATTAACATACACACAACAGCTCTAGTCCCGAGAAAACAGATACACAAGTTCTCTCCCCATTCACCGCAGGTCCCACACCGCTTCACACACTGACCCTGGAAGGTCCTCTGAACCGTTACAATCAACTTGCTCCAGAAAAATCAAAATTCTGCTTTTGCACACTTCATATCTTTTTTACTTTTTGAGATAACATATTTCTAACATATTTCCATTACAGCCAAAGGTTCAATGGCTGCATTAATAGATAGATTAAAAAAAAAAGATCCTAATCAACAGGAAGATAGGTAAGGGCTATGGACAATATTCAAGTAAAACTATCATTCATATAAGGAAAATTTTTAAATAGTCCTGAAATATTTAAAATTTAAAATTTTAGTAGCATAAAATTGTCACCAATTAATTTGACAAAAATCTTAAAGTTTTACAAAACACTTTCTTTACAACAAAACTAATATACACAGGCATTTCTCTCCTCTTTTAAATGTTAGCTCCCACCTGTAAAGCAGAGCAAGTAGCACTCGTCTTTCTATTCTGGACTTATTTTACTCCATGATGTCCTCCAGTTCCAATGACTGTGCTGCAAATGATAGGATTTCATTGTTTCTTTATAGTTGAATAATATTCCATTGTGTACACACTTTCCACAAAAATGTTAATAATTATTCTGTTTATTCCACATAAAAAAGTAATCAATCTTCCAAAAGATGGACTGTTACCTTTTCATTAAAACTCATGAAAAGGAGAAATATTCTCAACTCCAGGTGTATGATAATAAAAGGGCATAGGGTTGTTTTTATAAACACACTTTTTTTTTTTATTTGAAAAGCAGTTAGAGAGAAGGAGATAACAGAGGGAATCTCCAAGTGCCTGGTTTCCATTTCAGAGAGCCTCAATGGCCAGACAGGATGTGGCCAAATGCAGGAGCCTCGAACTTCATCCCAAACTCCCAGGTGGGCAACAGGGCCAAAACTATTGGGCCACCTTCCCTGCTTTCCCACATTAGCAGGGAGCTGGATCAGAAGTGGAGCAACCAGGTCTGGCCCCTTGTATAGGGAGAATGCTATGCTTGCCTAATCTCTGCTGGAAGAGCCTGAACTAGGGCAGCAGAAGCCAGAAGCCAGGAACTCACTCCCACGTGGGTAACAGGGACTCAGCTACTTAGGCCATCACCACTGCCTCCCAGGATTCACATCAACAGGAGGCTAACACGGAACACAGGCATGTTAACCACTAAATCCAATGCTCCTTTCTCTGTTTGAATTCCTCTCTGTCTTGTTCATTGACAACATACACCAGCCCAGTGCACACAAACCTTATTTGGCAGCAAAGAGGTAGGATACAGAGATGGCTAGAAACATGGATGGAAGAGAGGCAGAACATTTCAACTAAGCAATAAATTACCGATTTCCTTGCAAAGGTAAGTTTTGCAGAGGGCACCCTCACACCAAGCACACTCATTTTCCAACACTTTTAAGACTACGTGTGCCCTAGCTTAAACAATCAAGCAGGAGACTTACTTAACTCAGCCTAAGGACCTGGCCAGCTACAGGGGTCTAGAGTCTCCTCTCTTCTGCCTGTTCTTTACAATAAAAGCAAAAAGAATTGAAACAGATAGGTAGAGGAGAGACTACAACACCATCTAAGACATGATTCCTTTTCCCTGATGGCAGCCTTTTTCTTCCATGCCTCTAAGCATTTACATTTAAGCTATTTTTTTGTAGAAAACCCACATAACTGAGGTCCCTTTTTTCTTCAGGTATAATTTCTCTAAAACCTAAGAGCAGAAAAATGTCAGAGGGGGTGGTACTGTGGCCCAATACTCTTGGCCACTACCTATGACACCAGCACCCCATATGGAAGAACAGGTTCAATTTTAGTTGTCCTACTTCCAGTCCAGTTCCCTGATAATGCAAAAATCAGCTAAAGATGGTCCAAACGCTGAGGCCCCTATTACCCACAAGGAGACGCCAAAGGAGTTCAGAACTCTGGGCTTTGACCTAAGGTACCTGAGCCCATATTAGCCATCTGGGGAGTAAGTTCGTGTATGGAAGAAAAGTGTCACTCCCTCTCATGTGTCACTGCCTTCCAAATAACTAAACTCAATCTTTTTTAAAAAAATCATAAAATATGAATGCATACACTAGATACCTTCAAAGGATGAATACCACCCATCTACCAAGCACAAGACACTCTGGTGGAGTTCTCCCTCTGTAGAGTACCCATAATGCTCCTTCTAAGTTACAGTGCATCCAGAACCATCATCAGAAGCATTTACCAGACAACCGTGTCATAGAGTAGTGTTCCAGTCACAACACAGATGAGCAGGATGCCAGAGCCTCATTCTCTGGGCAGACATAGTCACGTCACATTCCACAGCCGGGCAGGCAGAGTGTGGCTGCCTTCACACTCACTTACCTCCTGAAGCCCAGTCCACTGCATGCAGCAAATAATGTGCAAAACATATGCAGTAGCACAGCCCTGGAGGCAGACCTGAAACCCAACGCAAATGAAACAAACATGCCCAGGACATTCAGCCAGGGAGAGAAACCTGACAAGCAAAGGGAGTGAGAAGACTTGGAGGTTTCTCAGTGGTGACTGGGGTTTTACTCTCTTAGATGAAACAGACTCTACGACCTTTGAAAAAGAAGTGTGTGCTGCACCAGATCAAAAAACAAAAGGACTTAAAGCTCCTCCCACTCTGGCTACTCCTGAGATCACGTTGTCCAGGTGAACACACCTCCCAGACAAGAAGGTATATGGTCCATTTGGAAAGCCAATTCTTCATTCGTTGGAGGATGAAAGTAGTTTATATTTTCTGAGTCAAGATTTCCAAAGCAAACGGAAACTTTGAAAAGGCATTTCCCTTGCCTCTTTTTCACTTTTATCTTAAATAGCCCACTTCAGGCTATCTTTCCTATGCCTTAAGTGAATATGCATCTCAACAAGTTGCCCCAGTCTTGCTGACCTATCAATCCATGCTTCTTCCTGCTGGGACCTGTTTCATCTGGGTTTTCAGTAGCAAGCCTGAGACCCCAGCTCAGAGTGCTTGCTGTTACAGACTCCCATGCCATTTGAATCAAGAAGAGAAACACTTAACACCAAATTGGCTTTTTCGGAACTCACGGGAGGTTTACATGTCAAGCACCCTTTGACTTTCTCATAAGAAACAGCATGGCTAGGCTGCCAGCCCCTGGCATGACCACATGCTTCCACTTTGATTAAAATAACTGCCTTGCCCTGATCTAGGGGGAGGAAAAGAAACGCCCTATGCTCACCAGAGAATCCCCCCTCTGAACCATGCATCTCATCACCAAGAGCTCTTTTCCAGGTCTTATAGATGGCAAGTATGAAAGGAACATTATGGGAAAATAAGCTCATTGTGCTTCATGGAAATGTTTTTGACCCTCTCCCTTTCTCTAGCTTTGTCCAAGTACAAGTATTTCAGAGAACAGTTCTCCCTCAAGGTCAGGCAATCATCCCTCTTACAAAGTCACATCAGCAATCATCAGGTTCTCTTTGTCTATAATAAGAAGGTTACACCCTCTTCCTGCAGACCAAGGGCTTATATTCTGTAACTGACAAGTGGCAAGCACGTGGTATGATGTGCTTCAGTAACAGTGCTGAAAAGGCATTGCAGTTGTCCAGGGATGACACGGCATCCCCTAGGACACTGAATGTAAAGTGGCTGACTAGAAACAGAGTGGCCGTGCAGCCACAGGATTCCTTAACTGTGGAGAATGCCATATCTGCATTGGGAGGGAAGACAGGGGACAGGATGTGAGAGTGAGGGAGGCCATCTCTGTCCCTAAAGCATATGCTAAAGCATATAAGACAATAATGACTACTGACACATAGTATTCAAGAGTAAGTTCTTTCCTTCCTCAATCATTCATTCAACTGCTGTCATGAGTACAGAATGGAGCTATATTATTGTTGGAAAAATTCATCACATATCTATTAGCCAGCCTCTCTCCCTCTCTACATTTTCATTATCCAAATCTCACATTCTCTCTTATTGTCTTTCTTCCTCTCTCTTCCCCCTCTTGCCATGTAACCAGTCTTCCTCCCGTCTTCCCTTTCATTCTGTTTCTGACTCTGATTCACTGTTCTGGAATCATGGTGTTTTTCTTCCTCTCTGTTTAAAGTCATGTGGCTAGGTCGTGCAGGAGCTCAGTGGTCCCAGTGTCATCATGAGAGTGTGTCAGCACTAAGAAAGCGATGTTGGTCCTGATCTGATTTCCCTCTCTTTGATTCTCCACTGGTTTAGAACCTACAGAAAGAGGGGTGGTGGCTAAGTGCCTTGGATTCTCAACAACTCCCACAGCAAAGAGAAGTGCCTGCATAAGGCAGAATAGAAGTTAGCTGCCCTGAGAGTCCAGGAGGAGGGTGAGGGTGGCTGCCCACAGATGGGCATCTGGTGGGAGCAGAGCTGCAGACGTCAAGCCTGGAGGTACCAGTACACTGAATCGCATCTCATAAAGGCTTTCCGCCTTTGACATTCAAAACACAGGCTGAAAAAATGCTGGGTTCCATGAGACCAGTATCTGTCTGTTCACAGTCAAAAGATTGCAAGGGTTGAATGTCATGCCCCAGTCATCAACCACAATAGAGCAAGGATCACATGAGATGAAGGGTAGGCAGGACCTACAGGTCAAAACGGAACATGGAAACTCAGGGTGGATGATGAGAACGAAAAGCCACGCCCAACACTGGTCATGCTGCAGCCATTGTTGTTCATAATTCAGCTTTACAATGCCCAGTGTTGCTATCACTTTTTTTTAAATTAATGACTCTGAAGTCCTAAATTCAGGATCGTCTGAAGGAATGCCTTCACAGAGAAGACTAAGCAGAATGAATTCCCATGTACTGTTCTAGGTCAGGCAGGCAGTACCTACCTGTACTACCATGGACAGAGCTGTCCATGGCCAATTCCTGGCCAGCAGAGCGCTGGCTAGAATGGCCACACTTGCTGCTTTGCCCAAAACACTGCTGGCTCATACCTGTTGCCCCAGCATAATGATTGATCACAACACTTTTATTTTTGAAAGGTCTCAATTTGCATGTTCAGTTATAAAGTCCCCTTGGTATCAGCTATATAATGGATCATTTATAATGCATCAGAAGTGTCAAAATAATACACCACAGACCACACTAAACAGAACCTCTGGAACTGAGGTAAAATTATAAACAATTTGACATCATCTTCTTGAAATCTGAGAAAGCAGTAAACAAGGCAAGGCAAGATACAAATCAAGAAGAAAAGGAAACATTCAGAGGAAACAATGAACAAAGTGATCTTAGCTTTCCAGCATTCTTACCAATGGCTGCTAAGAGTTGGTTGTCCATGATATTTGGAGATATTTGGAGGACAATCGGGAATTCATCCTTTTAAGATTATTTTCTTTTAACCCTTGATTCTTGAGCAACTAAGATCCTTAGGCAGTGAACAGACATTCATAAAACAAGTGTCCCAAGCTTTATGTGTGTGAGAGAGAGAGACAGAGTAGGGTGAGGGAAGTGCAACTAGGGTGTATGTGTGAAAGAATAAAGAAGTTATTTCTAAAAGCTTTGCAAGAAACTTAGTTGTTAACAATAATATCTACCTGTTGCTTTTTTTTTCTTTTGCTAGGAGACCACAGGTGAGGTGAGGCCACGCTCAGGCTCACCACTACAGCAAAGCCTGTGTTTACCTTGCATCTTATTTCATTTATGTAGCACTGCCGCTTTAAGTTTCCATGTATAGCACTCTCATGTCCACAGAAAAATCAAAAATTAACTAAGGTGATGAAATGAGCTACTAGGGTCTACTCTGCATCACCCTTCACTAAAAACTTTTCAGGTTGCACTCAGAGAACACCCCGTACTTACTGACCTTCTCACAGAGAAATGGATCTAGCCAGGCAGTTCATGTAAAATTTCATCTTCAGTTTCATCACAGATACACAGCAACTGCACTGCAAGATACTGCTCTGTGTCCAACTCTGATGCTAGGGATATCCCTCTCAAGTTACAACCTCATTTTTCCCAGCTCCCATCATCTACTATAATTAGAAATGGATTCAATAATTCAATCATTCTATGGCTATGCTTAGCAATTTCAACATTACCTGTGATGATCTTAGATTCCCAATTAGGCCTTGATTTTTTTCTCTCTTTTAATATTCCACTGAGGGGCAAGCTTTGTGGCACAGAGGCTTAGGCCAACACCTATAACACTACTATACTGTATGAGTGCTGCTTTGAATTCTGGCTATTCCACTTCCAATCCAACTGCTTGCTAATGCACCAGGGAAAGCAGGAGCAATGTCCCCAGTGCTTGGGCCACCACCACCCTTATGGGAGACCTGGATGGAATTCCTGGCTCCTGAGTTCAGTCTAGCCATGTCCATCAGCCTTTGTGCACAAATGGGGAGTAAATCTTTGGATGGAACTGACATTCATTCTCTCACTCTTGCTGTCATAGACTGAAGATAATTTTTAAAAATAAAACAATTCTCTATTGAAACATAATATATACATGAAAAAGTGCACAGATCTCAAAGGTAGTAGGTTTCCACAAACTGAACACATCCAGGGGACACTAAAGGTCTGTTTCTAAAGTTTACATAAATGAAATAACATAATCTAGACTCATTTTATGTCTGGCTTACTTGCTCAATTTTGTAATCCTGAGATTCATCTAGATTGTGTGTGACCGTGACTTTTTCCTCTTCATCGCTATAGAGTGTTTCATTTTCTGACTACACCACAATTGAATTGTTTTTATGTTTCAGTAATACAAACAATGCTATTATTTTTGTACAAGTCTTTGGAGGCAGCAATGTGTTTCATTGGAATCGTATTGGCAAGCTGTAGGCTATTATACATATTCAGCTTTCATAGAAAGTGTTTTCTGGGCAGCTTTCCAAAGTGAATCTACCAATGTGCTCTTCCACCAGCAGCCTGTGAGTATTCTGGCTGCCCTACATTCCTGACAACACTTGAGCTAGCCAATATTTTTCCACTGAAGCCATTCTAAGTGACACATAATGGTGCCAAGGTGGTGCTGTGGAATTGATGTGATTTTTGTAGTGGATGGAGAAGGTAAGACACCCGTATCTCTTAACTTCTTAACTTTTACCAAGCCAGTGCCCAATGCTGAGCACTCCACTTCTCTCTGAACACCATCTATAGAAGATCCTGGAGTAAGAACCAAGAATATGGACACTCATTCCATTCCAAGCCTCACTGTTCTCTGGCCTTCCTCACTGCCTACCAATTATTCCTATTTAGCATACCTGTGTGCTTCACAACTCACTCCCAGGCCAGCCTCGTCCCTCCTGAAGTATCTAATTGGACACCAAACCTACCCTGGAGCTTACCAGGTACCTTCCCCCGCCCCACGTTATCAAACTCCTGCAGCATGAATACCTGCCCATTCCCTTGGTTTCCATTCATTTGGATTCCATGCTTTGCTGCAATGTTAGAGGTAAATAGCATCTGCTCAGTAAATATTAAGTATTCCTTCCTTGTCTCCCTTCATTATAAGTCTCCTTTTACTTCAGGAGCAATGAGATGGGAAATTCCTTGAAATCTGACACAACGAAGCTTGAAACCTGCTGTTTCCCAAGGAATGTTTCCATTATTAAATTCACTAAACCAGTGCCCTTTGCCCTTAGGTGGATCTTGAGTTGTTATACTCAGAATTATGAAAATAGCATGTGAGGCTGATGGCAGCTCTAGCTTATCCACCTCAAACCCAGGCCAGATCCATCGAGCTAGGCAACAAGGGATCTGTTTTGTTGGGTGATGACTGGGTTTTCATCAAATTGCCTAGAGTTAAATAGTAAGATAATTTACATAAAAAGTCCAAAATGCAGAATTCTCTGGGAAGTAAAAGCTGGAAGACCTAGCAACCACACTCCTATTCCTTCAGGAAATAAAGCTGATGCCCTCCTATGGCTGGTTGAATCTCCTCTGCTCCACCATACTTCCCTTTTATCTTCCATTCGTGGCTGATCTTGAGACCAACCTTCATAATGTTTTTAGTTCATTACCCTTCCTCTCAATTCTGATTGAGCCAAACAATTAGGTGCATAAGATTTTCAGACCAGATATAAGCACATAAACAGTTTGTCTTTCATGAAGACAGACTCTGCTTTCTGGATTTTTTTTTTCTTTATTGGAAAGGCAGATATTCAGAGAGAGTAGAGACAGAAAGATCTTCTGTCCAATGATTCACTCCCATAGTGGCCACAATGGTCAGAGCTCTGTCAATCCGAAGCCAGGAGCCCAGAGCCTTTTTCGGGTCTCCCACGTGGGTACAGGGTCCCAAGGCTTTGGGCAGCCCTCAACTGCTTTCCCAGGCCACAGGCAGGAAGCAGGATGGGAAGTGGGGCCACCAGGACATGAACCAGTGCCCATATGGGATCACAGTGTGTGCAAGGCCAGGACTTTGGTCACTAGACTATGGTGTCAGGCCCACTGCTTTCAGAGTAGTGTCCTATTGCTGCTACCAAAACACTACACAGAAGCTAGTATTGTGGTACAAAGGGTTAAGCCACCACCTGTGATGCCAGTATCCCATATGGTACGGGTTTGAGTCCTAGCTGCTCCATGTCTAACACAGCTTCCTGCTAATGTGCTTGAGAAAACAGCAGAGGATCGTCCAAGTGCTTGGACCCCTGCCACTCAAGTGAAGCTCCTGGGTCCTGGCTTTGTCCTGGCTCAGCCATGGCTCATCTGGATGGTGGACTAACAGAAATTTTTTCTTAGTCTTTGATTCATTAGCAACTAAGACATTTAGGTAGTGCATAGATATTCACAAGACAAGGCTCGCTCGCTCTCTTTCTCTCTCTCTCTCTCTCCATCTCCTTTATCTGTAAATTCTGCCTTCCAAGCAAAATAAGTAAATCCATAAATCTCTCTAAAATGATCAGACTTAACGGATTAAAGCAACATAGATTTAGCCCACAGTTATGTACAAAAGAGATTCAAACTGGGCCTCTATCTCCTCATCTAGGAGTGGACAGAGATCCTGTCCAGCCTGGGACTCAGAGCAGATGCTGGCTTTCTCACCTTCCCCAGCTCCTCAAGACTGCTCTCATTCCTTGTCCTGTGACCTGCCCTCTCCATGTTCAAGGCCAACAGTGGCTGGTCGACTCCTGCTGTTCCTGCATCACTACTCTGACCCTCCCCTGCCTCCTCCCAT
This sequence comes from Ochotona curzoniae, assembly GCF_017591425.1. Lineage (NCBI taxonomy): Eukaryota > Metazoa > Chordata > Mammalia > Lagomorpha > Ochotonidae > Ochotona > Ochotona curzoniae. The sequence continues at coordinate 29,261,329 of NW_024465582.1, forward strand.
TTCTAAGATGCTCATGATTACAAAGGGCATACTCAGATCACCTAAAACCATCTCTCCATCTCAGGACCAAATGATTAGCACCCTTCGCTGCTTCTAAGACTTCAATTCCCCCGGCCAGCTAACACAACACATCCACAGGTTCCAGGGATAAGGGTGATCTCCAAAAGCTGGTGATTCTATCTGTAGCTCTCCACACTATGATCAAGGTGCTCCTTGAAAACTGGAGTCCAGACATAATTATTGATTTACCCAGCAGTGCTTCACACGTCTTTGTCCCATCCAAAAAACAAGCCGCCAAGACGCAAACACCTAAGAGTTCTCATTACAAAGATCTATAGCAAAGCAATTTTCTCCTGAATGCTTATCAATTCCAGCTGGCACCCTCATCCCCTCCCCACCACCAAAATGCCATCCAGAGTTGGAGTTGTTGGAAAAAGAGGAGAGAAAAATGAAATGCCAGTAGCTATAGTCCCAGGTGCAATTCCATTTGAGGATTGAAACGAGAGGGAGGAAAAACCAAGAGGAAATACTTAGGAGCACATCAGTGAAACATCTACGTTGCCTGGGGTACTGTAAGCCCTCAGCAAAGCTCTGAATAAGAATTCAGCCTGAGAGCCATTCTACACTACCGAAGGTGTCCATGAATATTCGCCAAGTCTTCTCTCTATGAACATCTTCACGAATTTCCCGGGAAAGGTCATCTGATTCACCCACAACACCATCAGAATTATGCAGCAAAAAGAAAACAGAATAAAGCATGCTAATATGCCTAGGACACAGTCATTTCATGTTTCCTCCAAATAGATATAAGAGCCTTGTTTCTGGATTGGTTTAAAAAAAAAAGAAGAAGAAGAAGGATCAATCAAATCTGATCTTTAAATGCCTGTAATGAGCTAGAATCCAGACTCCATGTGCGGCTTCAAAATTTTAAGTAACAAATCTTGCAAGCTACGTAATAAGCTTAAAATTGATTGAAAATATATGTATGCTTTCTCTACATAACCTGTAGGGAATTTTTCAGTACATTAGATCAATTCTAAATATATTACTGTGCATTTTGATTGAAGCCGGAGTTCATTTCTTAAAGCACAGAATGCTCGCTGGACTCTTTCTGAATCAAGTTCTGAAGTTAGGCAACATCACCAGCCCTGCTCTTCTGGAAACATTCCTGGGAACCCAGAGACTTCGTGCAAGCAGCTCCTCTGTCTCCTACCTCTAAACACTTTCCAAAATCTTCCCATCCCCCTCTGTCCTCTAGACTGCACCTGCAGAACACGTCCGAGTTTTGACTCACAGTCAGGGTAAACTGTGAGTATAAGGATTGCCACCATGTCTCTTTCAACCTTCAGCTCTCTGCTGGTAATGGCCACGTCAAACATGGTGCCAAAGTGAACAAGTGCTCCCTCTCCTTGTTTTTCATTTCGACACTCCTTATTTTAAAGCACTTTGCGAGTGTTAATACGATTGTGATAATCAATTTAATTATGGGCTATGATTATTTGGTCTTACAGATAAGAACACAGACATAGAAAATGTTCATCACTTGCACAGTTATACAGTAATGAATTAACAGATAAGATGTATTGATTACTTTATATGTTCCAAACATGACTGCTGTTAGCTACCTATGTGAGTGTGTGAGATACAAAAGATGCCTCTTTTGGATGGGTGAACAGAAAAGCAATGCCCTTCTCCAGGGTGATCAAGCTCCTTCACAAGCTCAGGACTTAGGACAGCAGGTTCCCCACTGGTATCAGCTGCTCAACCATTAGCCCTTTGGGGGGGGTGAGAGCACAGCTCACACAAAACATCCCACAGTGCCACAAACTGCTCTGAACACTAAGTGGTGATTAACCCCAATAATTCTATGACATAGCCATCTGTATATTAGGAGAGCAGGATGCAAGGCCCAGGCAGGACAGGCCCAGTGTCCTCTAGCTACTAAGAGATTGAGAGCATTCAAGCCATAGAGCATCCTCCGTGCACCATAGCAGAATTCTTAGTCTAGATTTCTGTAGTATATTTCCTAACCCATCCCCTAACTATTACTGCTCCAACAGCGCATCCTAATGATGAAGATCTCCTCATATCCCCTCCTGCTTGGGACACTGCGATAGCTCTCTCATTCCCCAAGTCAAGGACTCCTCCCTATGGCTGAGAAGGCTCCGTATGATCCCAGGCAATTTTTCTCTGTCTTGAAACATCATGGACTTTTCACCCGGATCCCTCTTCCTCCCTCTCTTTAGCCGGATCCCTCTTCCTCCCTCTACCTCACCATCCCAGTTAAATGTGTCCACCTCCAATCCACTCTCCCTCAACCATCCATCTAAACTGGCTGTCCTGATACACCTGCATCTTTTCCTTTCTAAGGGTGCTGTATGAATTTGTGTGATTATTCCGATAATAATGAGCAATGGTGAGGACATGGACTCTGGTTAATTTGCAATAGACTGAGCTCTTAGAGCACATTTCCTGGTCCATACGGGCAGCCAAGGACTGTCAAGTGTCCCTCCTGTGCTTTCCACCGGAGCACTCCTTACAAAATACTGCAACAGCATGATTATTTCTGCATCCCCTAACCAGACTGTAACTATTTCAAATCCAAAAACTAAATCTGACTTGAACTCCAATGCTGAATCACCTAGCACTCCAATATTCTGGAATAAATAAATAAATGAACAAGCATAGGAAACTGGTCCCTTCAGGGTAACAGTTCTGTTTATTATTGCCTCTGTAAGTGACAGCAGTGGATGAAAGAATTGTTCTACATTAATCACTTAAAGAAACAGAATCTTTAAGGAAGATTCACAGAAAGGTATCAACTTTAAAATCTTATCCATTATTGTTCACCAGCTACAATATATCCACAGCAGGCTGCGATTTAAAAAAAAAAAAAAACGACCTGTCAGTTTAGTCCAAACTCTCATGAGGGCCTGCTCAGACAGAAAACTCAGCACTCACTTTAGAAGGCCCCAGAGGCCAAGGCCTGCCTGCCTGCCCAAGATGATCTCAGAAGTAATTCATCATGTCTGTCAATAGACCGAAAGGGAAGATCCTGAGGACAAACACCTCTAAACTGATAACACAAAATGACTGCCCATAATTCAGAAAAGAGAACAAAATGCACTGACATTTTTTTTTTAAATGAAGAGCAAATAAAAATATTACTTAGCAGTACCGGGGAAAACACCATTCCTGAGCAGTGGTGGAGCAGGGAGCCCACTGATCTACTGAATCATTTCAACAGAAAATACATACAGACATCTTACACACGGGAATTACACAGGAGGCAACATGATGTCGCATTGTGTTCGGGCTCCATCAAGTCTGCTTAGACTTTTTGAAATAGTGGCCCCATGCCTTGAATCCTAGACTAGAACTCTATGCTTTTGCCCACTGCATGAATTATGATCGCCAAGTGGGGTGTAAAGGAATTTTGGAGCCCATAAATATGAAACCTGAACAGCTTTTGTCATGATAATGACAGCGACGCCAAAATGCCATAGACAGGTTGGTATTTTGTTAGATTAATAAGTGATCCCTTGTGTTTCCCCACAAGAAATGAGCAAATGTGTGGAGTTGGCCAAACAACATCGTCCCCATCATTGAACAACAGGTCTCCCTCTCCAAACATACGCCATATCAGGATTCAGAAAACAAAAGCTTACATACTCAATTAATCTTCATTCAATATCCTCTTTACTGTTTCTGTATTGTTGTTCAGTATCTCATTAGCGCTGAAGCTTTAATACTTTAATATAAGTGCCACTGAGAAGCTTAAACTAGAAATTTTTTTTTTTAAATCACACTGCTGACAACATGTACAGTGATTTCTTTGCCTTCAATATGTAGGCGAGAGCCAGCATTGTGATGCTGTGGGTTAGGCCATGGCCTGTAGTGCCAGCTTCTCATATGGGTGCCAGATCAAGTCCCAGTCAATCCGCTTCTGAGCCTGCTAATGCTCCTTAGAAACCTACAACTGCTGAGGCCCCTGCACGCACAGGGAAGATGCAAATGAAGTTCCTAGGTCCTGACCTTGGCCGGGCCCAGCACTGGCATGGAAGCTATTAGGGAAATAAACACAGTGGATGGAAGATCTGCCTCTCTTTCTCTCTTTCTCCCTGTAATTCTACATTTCAAAAATAAACTCAATAAAATATTGTGCATAAAATCTTTAAACAAGAAATCAATAAATCTGCTACACCTAACTTGCCTGTTTGTTTGCTCCTCTGATTGTGGCATTTCCCGGGAAACAGTTCCACACTCAGAGTTCCCAGTCTTGGAAAGTAGAACAGTTATACCTTCCTGCTCGTAACTATGGTGGCTGCCCATATGGCACTGAACTTGGACTAAATTTCTTATGGAGCAATTTTGAAAACTGCAACCAGGGGAATCTTAAAAAAATCATTCAACTGAAAAAAAAAAAAAAGATTGGCCATTTTAGCTATTGGCTGCATGGCCCAAAACTGGTTTTCATTTGGGGGAATATTTTCAAGAAATGGGGCTGAGACTTAAATCTTTAATCCAGGCACCTCCAATCCAGTTATCTTTCCTCAACCTTATTCACAGGCTGCTATTTGGGGTTTCGGAGTCCCTTTGGCCTCCAGGATCGTGAAAAACATAGATGAGGAAAGAGAACACGGTGGGTGGCGGGTCCATCCATCCTGCCGGAGAACCAAGCAGCCATGCCCACCCCAGCCCCCGATTCACAGATCACCACAGACTGCTGAGTAGCATCTGACTTGCTGGTCCACAATTTGAAAACTGGAAAAAACAGAGTCAATGAAACATTTTTTTTTCTGCTTTGCATTGCTATATCTATATGCAGAGTCCTGTGGGGGTCTATGGCCCTCTTCGTGATAAACAAAGACCTGGAAGAAAGACAGCTACTGGATCACTCAGTCCCGGCTCCCAGCTTCGGCCCAGCTACCCTTCTCCTGCTGTACACATTTAGAGTGAATCAGCAATAAGAAGTCTTTCTCTTTCTTTTTCCTTCTCTTTTCATTCTCATTCTCTCTTCCCTCCCAGCCTCAAATAAGGAAGAGCAAAATGGACACATCCTGTCAGTAAAAACAAAAAAAGAAATCTCAACCAAAGGTAGGAAAGGTAGTAAGTAAAAAATATGCCAGCGCTGGTGAATGCCCAAGTTTTACAAGAATGCAGCAAGACATGGGTGATAAACTTTAGAAAAGGTTCGTATGTCTCATCAGTAGATGAATACATTAAAGTAATTTCAGAAGTGGAAGACAGTTTACCAACAATGATCTCTGAGGATTTGGACTTGTTGATAGTCTGCAAGCTAGATCGGAATATATCAAAAGAGCCAGATAGATGGTATCATTTTGCAAATATTCATCACCATCAACTCCCAAGGTTGTATTATACATCCCCAACACATTAGCCTTGGCTCCTTGTCACTTGCAAGCAAACCTTTTAAGGACCATTATGTGATTCTCCAATGCATTCTCCACTTCCTGCCTCAGTGTCCTGGAGTGGGGTTTCCTCCTCTGCCTGGGTCCCACAGCCAACTAACAGAGGACCAGACACAGAATTGGGGGAAACCCTTGTTTTCTGAAAGATCCCCAGATTTCAAAGTTATGTATCACTGTAGACTAACATCTTACGTTCACTAATGCAGAAACAAATGGATCATGAAGGTAAAAGCAGTAAGGGTCTCAGACTAGATAGATGAAGTGATATTATAGAGAAAAGGACTGAGACAATAATAATCCCACTAACAACAACAAATATACCTTCTAACGTTCGCTATATGTCTGTGTTTTCCATTATATTCATCACATCTCATTTAATGTTCTCTGAGCCAGACACCAAACTCTTACATGCTTAATACCACAATGTGTTTGCCGAACAACCAACAAAACTGCATAATTATATGCACATGCGTCACAGGGCTAACTCAGGATGCTGCGCTAATTCAAGGCCTGCACATTCTCAAGAAAAACCTCTCTTCAGGACTACGCCTTGATGGGCTCCAGGGGGCAAACTCTCAGAACTACAGGAACAATGTATTCTGCTAGAATGGAGTGTTAGATGCCTTGTGTCATATGGTACCAGTTTGTTCACATGGTTGATGCTAACAACGTAACTCACGATGGATGCTCAAATCCGAGCAGATTGTGCAGGTCTACAAACCCAGGTGACTGAACACAATTAAATACATTGGAAAAGACAGCATCAACTCCAGTCAAGGTCCCCTGAGGTCGCATTCCACTCACCACCGTCTTTCTGCGTTTTCCTCAAGAAGCACACAGAACCAGACACCTGGGAGCATCAGGCTCGGCTCAGCCCATTCAGTTCCGTATCTTCTCTCTCGAGGTGTAACTTTCTTTGTCTTCCAACACGCTTTTAGACCTTCATTTTCCTATGGGGAAAAAAAAATATTGGGCGTTGGGATTTTCCTTCAGAAGCCTCCTTATAAAGGGGCACTGTCCAAATCAGAGTTTTGATGTGACCCCTGTTCCTATTTCACCTATAGAGAGTTCCCCTCTGCACCCTCACTCAGGTGTGTGATCCCATATGCTTCTTGCTCAGCCACTAGAAACCACTGAATCCACCTGTAATTTTCATGTCTTTAGTTTTAATCCCTTCCTGCTAGCTAATACAAACATGCTACCACTTTCGGGAGAAAACTGGGAATTGGTTGTCTGGTCCCACCCCAAACAAGGAGCACTAGGAAAATTCGACGTTCCACACCCAAGCGTGCTCTCTCATTCTTCCAATGAGGGAGAACTCCCACCCATCATCCCAGGATCAAGTTTGCTGAGAAGTCATCCAAGTGTGACATTCAAACCTGTGTCTCAAAAGCTCCCCCTTGTGTGCACATGGAAAATAACTAATTAGAATCACCACCAAAGAAGAACCAAGATCAACTTTCAGTTTTAAGTCTGCTAATCTAGTTAGAAAATTATTACAAAATTAGCTTGCTTACACATGCCGTGTTTAAAATTGAACAGATTAAAGCATTATCAAATGAAATAGATGTATAAAAAGTACTTTTCCTTAAGAGTTAACGAGACAAGGCAAAAAAAAAATGGGTTTGTTCCAGTCATAAATATATTCCAAAATAAAAGAACAACATAACATAAGCAACTGTTTCATATTTTTGAGTCAAAGAATCTCATGAAAATAAACCAAAACATTTGTTGGACTCTCCAGAAAACATTTGTTTAATGGAAATGTGTTCTGATTTCTCCTGCTTACCCATTAACCTTTCCCTTAGGGGAAAACATACTACAGCTAAAGCACCCGTACAAATTTGCTACTCTTGAGTAAAATGTGGACTTCTGGGGTGTTGAAATGAAGACTGACCTCAAAATGTCTCCCTTCACACCTCCGTTTTTTACAGATGAAGAAAGTGAACTCAGAACTGAACACCAGTCCCAATCCACGGGGCTGATATAACGGCTGAGAGTGGATCCCTCCTGCTTATTTTCCAGTTCAATATTTATGTCTTTATACCATACTGTTGTCCATTTTTTTTATAACAGCAACAAATATGACATTGGGAAAAAAGAAACACTAAAAAAATAACTTAAAATACTATGCATATTTGGGCATATTATATGAATCCACTCATCTGCTACTGAGATTTGCCCTGTGAAATTGAGTCATTATCCTCACTTTATACCTGAAGATTTTAATGCCTACCCCAAGGATCATCAAGAAGAATTTGTGGAGGGGCAGGTGTGGTGGCATAGCAGGTTAAATTGCCATCTGTGACATCTGCGTCCCATTTGGGGGTACATGTTGAAGGCCCAGCTACTCTTCTTCCTAGCCATTTTCCTGCTAATTCAGACCCAGGAAGACAGCAAATCATGACCCAAATGTGTGTCCTCCCCTTATGAGAAGACTGGGCTGGAAGTCCGGGGTGATGGCTTCACCTTGGAATGAAGTTGACCCCGCCCTGGTTTTGGCAGGCATTCGGAGAGTGAAGCAGCAGATGAAGGATTCGTTTCTAGTACTCTCTCTTTCACGCAGACGATAACAGGAGTAAACAAACTTTTCTTAGAAAAAAATGTGCAGCCCAGGAGCTTACCTCTGGAAACCAACTTCTTAACCACAAATAATAGGCTCCGGGAAAGAAAATTCTTACTTAAAATTTATAAGAGCACTGGCTACAGGATCACACCTAAAAAGGCAAGTGGCTTACAAGAGACATTCTGACCCAATTACTTAAAGTTTTGCAAGTATTCTGTTTCATATAAATTATCTAAGTGGAGGGTGGCATTGTATGGTGTGCTAACCGAAGTCACACTTATTCATCTAAAATTAAATATCATTCTTATCTGTTCATTAAAACAATCCCTTCTAAAGACCTTCTTGGTTAGCCTGTTCTCTGCATCAAACTAGATTTTTGTGAAGGGTAGCGAGGGACACACAATGCTCTTTACTGATCTAAATGAATACGGACTTCTTAAGGCCTCCCAAAATGCAGATCCTGGACAAATTCTGCAACCTTTGATCGTGTGGCTTTTTCCTGCTTCCTACGTTGTACCCACTCAGCATCTATGACATCACTGCTTTGGCCTTTTCCTGGGATTCCAGACTTCCCCCAAACAGCACGCTCCTCCTGATAAGTTTGTTTGTTCAAGGTTGGGACTCCCGGAGTTTGTCCCTGAGGAGTTCTCCCCACTTGTCCCCCCGACAGTACTTGAGTGACCACACCCATCCAACCACTCTCCACAACTCAGAGGCCAATGCCTGGCTTCCGGATTGAAGTCTGCTAACTAGTTCTCTCCTCTAAGCTGCACACTGTTCGTGGCCCTACTTCAAGTTCAGCGAAGTCAAATCCCGTTCAGCATACATTCAGCCAGATTCTAAATTTCTAAGAACTGTATTTTCTAAATTGCTTGTGTCATCTTCTTTCACTCTTGTTTTCAGGAAAGCCATCAACAGCCTGTTTTCATGTTACTCCCTGTGCCTCAAATTGTCTTAAGCAGACCCAAAGAGTGATGCCAGGAAGCAAAAGTGGCAGAATGTGGAAGAATGGCGGTGCTGGAAAGAAAAAACACTGTCTGGCATCTCTGGGAGACCAGACAGAACATGCCACCTACTGCCTCACTCGCAGACTGAAGAATCTGAAATACTTATCCACCATCATAGAGAGATACCCAGAGAGACTACGCCTGGCCTACCCCGATGTATCTCTACAGATTCACAGTCATTGAGCTATTGGGTGTGCAGGACCAATGACTGTTAATGTGTTATAGCAGGGGCACAAGCTACACCTGTCACAACATCTTTCCAAGCCCAGCTAAAAGTCCAATTGCCTTTGCCCAGCATACAAGTCATCCGTTTTCTTTTTGAACACTGTTTCCTAGGCACCCTGGGTGAACATGTCCCTCTGGACCACAGCCCTGCCTTTCGCCTGTGTGTCTGATCAAGTGGCAGAGTAGCTGATTGTCCACACAGCTCGTCCAGGCCCCAGAACATGAACTCCTAACAAGCGGGGACCGAGGGGGTGATTCATCCCCATTTCCACAGCACATGGCCCAGGAGGAAGTACCAGAAAAGCATCAAGTCATTCATAAATGATCTAGCAGGAAAAAAATAATGGCTGAGATTAATACGCATAGCACACAAAATCCAGATGAAAAGGCTACATTTGAGAACAACATAGAGAGTAATTATCTGTGTGCTTCTTTAAAAACAAGATTCTAACTAAGGATTTGTTTCCGTGTACCTATGGGATCCACATCGATTTTCTTCTTTCTGTTTCAGCTTCTTAAACTCCGTGCCTCTTTATTGGCACCGATTTCTATAAAGCAAATCTAAGGCTTAATAGAGTCTGGCAGGGGGCCCTTGAGAATAAATCCTCTGCTTTAGAACTCACAACTATTTTCTGACTGCCTTTTCAGCCACTCAAACTTTGGGTTGCAAAATCCAGGGTCACTCTCAGAGGCCTGACAGTGAGCTATCTTCACATTAAACCCAATGGATGCCTCTAGAGAAAAAAAAAAAAAAGGAAGCAAGTGACGTCATTGCCCTCCCAGGCTGGCGCTAGAGGCCTCTCAAGGTCACTTGCGTCTGTGTTCCTGCAGGGCATTTCTGCCACTGCACAGATGAAGCGCAGAAACCAATGCAGCTTTGCACTCAGGGAGTCCTGCTCATCTGTCTGAATTCATCATAAGCAACTTAATTCTGCCCCCATGTACCCAAGCCTTTCAAACAGTGATGGACTTCCAATTCTAGAGGATTTTGAAGAAAGGAAAAAGATGAAAAGGAGAAAGCATCCATGCACTGTATTTTTAAAAGTTCAGTCAAAACTGACCCTACTTGCACTGATACGAACACATGAACACATTGTGGATATCTGGCATCCTGGGGCACACTGTGTGCTGGCCAGCTGCTGCTGTGCCCTTGTACAACCCATGGATCACAGTCCCCAGGTCTGATGACAGCTAATTACCTTCAGTCCATGCACTTGTGATTTCTGCATTTGCTCCTCACCTCCTTACCCTGAGACTCACAATCAGAAAGGAAAACAGCCACTGTAGATCTTGTGTGCTGAGGGTTATAACATTGGGTGTTGTCTCACACCATCTGTGTTTTGCCCTGAGCAGCATGAAGCTTCTTAAGCCTGAAAGAACTGTGCAAATACAGCCACAAGGTAATCTGTTACGGCAGAAGTCAAAGCAGGAGGCTTGGAACATCCTGCTGGTAAACTAGGTCCGCACTCAACGCTTTATTTCATATTTTCAGACCCACTGCAGGCAGCCAAGGAGTTGCTATTTAAAATGTTTTTGCTGACGTCATATGAAACAATGTAAATAGACTTTCTATCCCAATGACGCCAATGCTGAACTCAGTGTCTGTGTGCGCTAATATTTGGTGGGGATTCTGTACATACTGTTTCCAGTTCCTTATGCCCGGCGGCAGAGTTCTGCTTTGGTGTAAACTGATCCCCATCTCTGTTACTGTTCGTTGTCCTTCCTTTGACTCCAAGGCAAAGCACACTGGGTGACCAGGTGATATAGCAGGCACTAGGCATGGGGAATGGGGCTTGCTGAAGTCCCTGTTCCATCCAGGCATTCCCTGATACTATCTCCTCAGGACTTATCTCCAGGGTCCAATGGATAACAGCCAAAAATTAAGTCAGTGGGCCTGGTATGATGACTCTGGAGCTAAATCCTCACCTTTTATGTGCCAGGATTCCATATGGGCACCAGTTTATGTCCCCAACTGTTCCACTTCCCATCCAGCTCCCTCCTTATGGCCAGGGAAAGCAGAAGAGAATGGCCCAAAGCCTTGGGATCCTGTTGCACTCATGCAGGAGACCAGAAGTAGTTCCTGGCTCTTGGATTCCAATTGGCTCAGTTCCAGCCATTGTGGCCACTTGGGGCGTCAACCAGTGGACAGAAGGGCTTTCACTAAGTCTCTCCTTGTCTGTAAATCTGCCTTTCCAGTAAACATAAATAAATATTTTAAAAGTTAAGTTAGCAAACACTGAGCATCTCCAAGGGGAATAGTTAAGACTTTTTAAAGGTCATTTCCATTCCTTTTATTTTCCTTTCCCTTAAAACTGCAACTTTCCTTTGAGGAAAGAACAGATTTTACTTGACATGACACCATCCTGACTGGTGATATAGTAAGATTTTCTGGTTTGTCCACAATCAAAGATTCAGTCTATGAAAGAATCAGATTGAAATTCAAGTCCAATGACTGAAAGCCCAGCATCTTCATCATCATCCTTCCTAAAGTTAAACCAAGTTCCACTTTTTAACAAACAGTGGTGGAGAGAAACCCTGATCACAGAGGTTTTAATCCAAACTCCACATGCCTATGTGTGAATGTGGGAGGTCCAGAGACCTGATTGTATTTAACAGTTCCATGTATGTGCCTTTTCTTAGAGACAGAGACAACAACTCCAAAATGGGTATGCAAAGTTCTAATCATAATTATTACGTGATTTATATGACAAATATATAAAGTAACAAAGCATTTTCAGTTAGACATAAGACCTGATATTCCCCCTTCTGGACATCTAAAATGTATTTTATTGCAATTACCAACATATAACAAGCTACCCCACTTTATTTTTTCATAAACTGGTCATTTGGGGCACGGTTCAGCGGATGCCTCATCTCAGCCCTATGTCCCATCAGCTACAGTCACTCAACAGGCAGTGGAAAGGTACTTCTGAAAAGGCGCTTGCACAAGCCTGGCTGCCAGCTGCTCTTCAAGTGGGCAAGCCCTCACAGTATGGCAGCTGGGTTCCAAGAGCAAACAATTCAAGAAACAGGAAGTGGAAATTACCCATTTCATAAGACCTACACTCAAAAACCGACACAGTGTCACTTCTACCACATTCTATTTGGTCAAGCAGTCACAAGAGGATTCAAGGGCATAGACCCCGACTTGTTGATGGAAAGAGTGTTGAAGGATTTTGAGTACATTTTTTAAAACTTCCACATACCTCTGGAGCTTTTGTCCTTATCATTCAGCTTCTCTTCTCTCCCTTTCTTTATCTCTGTCTCTCTCTCTCTGTCTCTCTCTTTCCCTTCCTCCCTCTCTCTCATTCTCATACAGATCTCTGCTGGGTGAGAAATCTGGCTCCAACACTGCACAAATTTCTCATTTCTCGGGATACTTCTTTAGCTAATCCAAACTACTCTTGCAGGTCGGTCTTTTCTCCTCTTACGGGTGCAAACCTCTGTCTTTGGTTAGAGCAAACTCCTCTTTAGATTCCTTGCTGCCTGCACTGTAATGAATAGCAGATGCCCTGTGTAGTTGCTTCTTTAAAGAAATTCTGGCCAATAAATTTATAAGTTGTATTTATTTATTAAAAGGCAGAGTGAAAGGAGATGGGGAAGTTGGGTTTGGGGTGCTGTAGATCAGAAAGGAGGAAGAAAGATCTTCTAGCCACTGATTTACTCCTCCTCCAGTGTCCGTAGCATTCAGGGCTGGGCCAGGCGAAAGCCAGGAGAAAGAAGCTCTATCCAAGTCTTACATACGGGCATGAGGAATTCATGTAGTTGGACCATCCTTTGGTGGCTAGCAGGTGCATTGACAAGAAGCTGAATTGGAAACAGAGTAGCCGGGATATAGAAAATAGCAAAATGGGATGTAGACCTCCCAAGAAGTTGCCTAACCCACTGCACCACAACCATTGACCTGGTCAATTGTATTACGGGGACAGTGTCTGTGAGTTCTAAAGCTACAAGACAGAGGTTACATTGAGGTGGCCATATTACCTAGCAGCAATATGAAACTAGAGAGGCTGAGCTCTCTGAGAGCTTTCTGTGGGGCTTGTGTGTGGAGCATCCGCGATCCTGTTTGCTCCAGGACATTAATCAACCTGCCTATCTTTTGCAAAGTAAAAGCTCTTTGAATTTATGAGGAAATGCCAATAGTGCTTACATCGGTTGCATCACTTCCCACTAGCTTCCAAATGAATTCAGACAATTGTTCCATAAAATTGACTATCAACACTGAAATGTTCTCAAATCCTCTGTCTCCAGCTTTCCCCAGGCAAGCCTTTGGAAGCAGTCTACTTTTTCTCTGCGGTCGAGATGATGAAAAAGAACCTGGCTAAAGAGAAAAACCCCAAGGCCAGGCCTCCAGGGGCTTTAAGCAGGCATTCACCTGGGACATCTCCCACAAAGCCACCTGGCTCCTTTGCCTCTTTCCTGACTTAAGTCTTAGGTCTGCATTTATATAGCACCTGCTCAGTACACCTGTCCCAAGTGTGCCCTTAAAAATTTATAAGCCAAGGTGTTCTTTTGGCCTAAGTGGTATTATATGTCAGTGTCTGGGTGTAAGTCCCAGCTCAGCTCCCAATTAAAGCTTTCCACTAGCACAGATCCCAGGAGATAGCAGATGGTAACTCAAGTATTTGGGTCCATGCTAATCATGCAGGAAAGTTGGACTGAGTTCCTAGCTCATGCATATGGCATGACACAGTGAAGACCCTCACAAACACTTGAGGAATCTCTCTCTCTCTTTCTCTCTCTCTCTCTCTCTCTCTCACACACACACACACACACACACACACTCACTTGATAATATAAGAATAAAATGTGCATACACAAATACAACTCTACTTTCTATCTCTGTTCTGTTCTTAAAACTTGTTTTTATGACAGTCTAATATATGTTACTAACCAAATATTCAAAAGAGGCTGCAAGGGTTGGCATTTGATTCCAGCAAGTAATATGTTGCTTGGGATGCTTGCATTTCTTATCAGAGCACCCTGGACTCCTGCCTGAGCTTCCAATTCCAGATGTCAACCAAGGTATGCAGTGAGCGGCAAAAGGAAATGCAGGTAGTACTTCTGCCCTTTATTCCCGCTTTGCAAATCTTGATTGAGATCTAGCTCCTGGATTCAACCTTGCAGAACTCTGGCTGTTGCAGGCATTTGGAAAATGGATCACCAGATGAAGATCTCTGAATGTCTATCTGTCTCTCTTTCAGCCTTTCTGTCTTTAAAGTTCTATGGAAAGTTTAAACGAAAAATTATGTTTTTTATTTTGGTACAAAACATTTTGTAGTTCACAAATAGTGTTTCCAAAATATGCAAGTTTCATGAGTTCTTCAACATCTGTGTGCATAGATTTTCAAAGCCATTTGCACCAAAATTAACTTAAATTTTAATTCCCTTGTCCATGAACTTTCTGAAATCCCCTTGTATTTCACAGAAATATTTCCTGTCTCCTAAAATTATAGCATCATGAAGGAAGAATTTTTTTTATGTCTTGTTTACTGTTGGGTCTAAAGCCAAAGCTGGTTCCACACAGATGTATAGTAAAAGTGTGTTAACAAACAACTGAGTGAACCACTAACCCACCTCTTACCATGTTCACAGGGCAGCAACAAGGGATTCCCAGTCACAATGTCTGCTCTGAGCATCCAGGGCTACAGGTCAGGCTCTAACAACCATCACATCTATGCTAGTTTCCTGTAAGAAACCATCACAACTTTAGCAGGGTAAAGCACCACCACTTTACTACCTTGTGTTTCTGCAGATCACAAGCATGTCTCGGGTCTCAGTGGGCTAAGACCAAGATGCTCACAGGGGTGCATTTTCTTTCTAGAGTTCCTAGAGAAAACATCTTTTCACTTAGTCGTCTTTCTTTGTCATACCTCCACCTTCTTCTCCCTCCTTCTTAAACAATTACTCTGGGTCTACCTGGAAGATTTAGGATAACCTCCCTGCTTTAATTACTTCTATTTATTTTATTTTATTTTTCATGCTGCAATTTCATAGGCTCTGGGATTTTCCTTACCTCCTCCCAAACTACTTTCCCTGCCCACTGATTTTCCCTATATTATTACAATAATACAGTCCTTCATAAACAATAATAAGTCCAATATTCTGCTATTTAACTGTGACCTGACATTGCTGGTGCAGACAATGGCAGAGAGTCCAGCATCCTATCGTCAAGATACATTTAGCGGTTTAATTGGTAGTTCATCTTTGGTTTGGAAATATAGGCATACTGTATTGTATCTTTACATTTGGATGTGACAGTCTTTGCTACACAGTTACTATACATGCCCTTAAATTAAAAGCCATAAAACAAAATTAACAAGAGGAATAACTTTTAAAAGTTTACAGCATCATGAAGCTAAGTAACATGCTACTGAATAACCAACGTGTCGATGAAGAAATGAAAAAGAAAACAGAAAAGTTTCTTGGAGAAAATGATGCCACTGTGTGATCTATGAGTCAGTGAAGAATTTAATAAAAGAAAAGAACCCATTTTGAAGAAGTAAAAATAAAAACAAAAATATCAAAATCCATGGGTTGCAGCAAAAGCAGTATTGAAAGGGCTATTGATCCTGTATTTTGCATGAAGTTTGCCTTTCATCAGAGTCCTTTGGGGACTCACTTATTTCACTGAGCATAATGGTCTCTCATTGGAACCACTTGGTTGCAAATGGTAGAATTCCATTCTATTTCATGGCTGAGTAGTACTCCATGGAGTAGATGTATCACAGTTTCTTCATCCACTCATCTTTTGACAGGCACTAGGGTTGTTTCCATGTCTTTGCTATTGTAAATTGTACTGCTATATAAATACAGCATTACAAATCCCATTCTCATTGCAGATCTCATTTCTTTTGAGTGTGTTCCCAGAAATGAGATAGCTGGGTCATACGGAAGGTTTATGTTCAATTCTCTTAGCACTTTCCATACTGACTTCCATAGTGGCTGTACCTACTCCCACCAGCAGTGAAGGAGGGTACCTTTCTTCCCACATCCACACCAGCAGGTGTTGTTAGTAGAGCTCTGAGTGTAGACCAATCTGGAGTTAGGTGGAACCTCAATATATAAAACCCTTTTATAAGGTCATCTGATCTGCTGACTTTTAATTCCATCTTCAACCTTAATTCCCAATTTTCCTATAAACTAACCTATTTAAGAATGCTATGGATGAGGTGATCTGCCATGTCATCTTTTGAAACAAATCGCTAAGTGGTAAGACTTTCCCCATGTGGCAGGCAATTGGCACAGTGGCTAAGAGGCTACATCTCAAGGGGCCTTCATTCATGTCCCACTTCCACACCCCTATTTCTACTTCCTGCTGAGACATACCTGAGTGGTAGTAAATGTAACAAACATCCGGGTCCCTTCCACCCACAGGTGAGATACAGACTGAGTTCACAGCTCCAGGTTTGGGCATGACCCTGCCCTGTGTGCCGCAGACATGTACAGAATGAACCAGTGCATTGGAGTGCTAGCATGCTATCGTGCTCTCCCTCTCTCCACTCCACTGACTTTGCCAATAAATAAGCCTTAATGTTTTAAACACGTTTCTTCCTTCAACTTGGTAGCTGTGATTCTGATTGTCCAGATCCACAGTTGGTCCTGACACATCATGGCCCATCCATTAGTCCTTGATGTGGTTTCCTAGAAACTTCCCTAGACCAAGAGGCAGAAGGCTAACTCCCCTCAAGATCTTTTATGAAAATACTGTTCCTACAACCAGGAAGACCACATTAAAACTACTAACACTCCAACACTCCACAAAAAGTAAAAAAAAAAAAAAATCTCATTGACAAGTTTATTGTAAGATGAAACATGGTGAAATGTTAATCAAAGTTCTATAAACATCAAATGTCATACAGTGTAAAACATTATCACAGCAGAGATTGCTAACACTAAGGAGGTTGTGCATTTATCCCGACAGAATTGATTGCAGTGATCCTCAAAAGAAATGACATAAATAATGACTTGCATACTTGGCAAAAATCAAAGCTGCAATTTACTTCCTTTTGAAATACCACTCCCCGTCCAAGTCATACATTATCATGACCTAGTTTGTGGATGACCATATTGCTCAAACTAACCAATCGTAAATGTGAAGGTGATTTTATCTATTTGAAGCCTTTTGTACACTTTTCCTTAAATGCAACATTGGGAAAAAGTAATCTTGCATATACAATAGTTTGAGAAATAACCACTGTTGCTTTGTGTATATTTCCTTCTTGGTTCCTTAAGAGGGAAAATAATGTCTTTTGTAATACTGGTCTCCAGAGTGTTGAGTGGCAGAGATGTGAATATTTGTTACATTGATGAACGAGTCAAGATATTCATGATTAATCAGCAACCAATGAAATCCAGCTGCACATTAGGAACGTGTCCATGCTGATGATAAACAATCATAAATCCCTCTCCATCTTCATTTTCCAGTCTTATATTATTACCACCTTGAGGTTCCCAATTCCAAGGGGAAATCGATTTGCTAAGTCTCTGGCAAGAACTCTTATTTTGTTGAAGATAATTTATTTAACTAGGAAGTACTAGCTTCTGATTTACTTTCTTGGTCATCACTCTCATGATCAAATACTTCCTGAAGTTCCCCTAAGATTACTACAAGGAAGTCTTTGAGCTTCGTGTCCAAGAAAAAAAAAAGTGTAGATGTGCAACACATTTTAATTGAGCCCTTCCCCTGGTGAGGTACAACCACTCCTTATGGGGAGTCAGGAGGGAATTTCCATGAGCTGTACTTCTGGAAGTTGTACTTAGTAGATAATATTTGCTTGTGAACCTCCAGACCTCTGCTGAATAACGGTAGGAAGACTGCTCCCCTCATTGAAGTCATCAGGTATGTTCCAATAAATCAAAGACACACAAATCCCAAAACCTGATTTTGTGGGGCTCTAAGTACATCTAGTGTGAAACCCAACACATCAAATATGTCATAGGTTAGAAAAACTTTGTAAGATGACAGTGGGAGCCAGGCCATGGGTGATTCCACCTAGCTCACTTTACCAAGACAGAAAAAAGAATGTCCAAGTTAAGGAAGTCGTTGAGCCCAGACGATCTGTGGTCAGTACCTGAACCAGTGAGGTTCCGTGTTTTCCTCCTTGAAGCTATAAGATTCATGACAAGAATCTGCAGACAACCAACCCAGTGTAAGCAGAAAGCACTACTAAGTCAAAGGAAATAGTTGCATTTGGACTGAATTTCACTCAAAATATTTTTGGATTTGCAAGAGAAGATGAAAGTGGATTTGGCCATGTGAATTTTGCTGGCAACTGGGAGTTCATATGCAATAACCAATTCTGCAATAATAATATTTGCCCCACTCATAGAAGCTATCTCCAGATTCACTGAAACCTAATACTCCAAGTGTCGTACTTCAAATTATTTTTACTTTAGGTATCCATTGGACATTACAATGGCTAGGGGAAATCACAAACTCCTTGTGGTCAAGAATGGTTAGCTCATTTTCAATACCAGCCTACCATAGCTTCTGGTAAGAAAAAAAAAGTGTTCTTGTTAAAATACCCCTATTTCTCTATTAGAAAATTGCTATGCTTTGAATATATCACCCAGAAATTTAGATGTTGATAAACTAGATTCTAAAAATCATAGTTAATGATATTTCATGATAGAACTAAGGGAGGTAATTGGGATTACATTAGATGATAAGCATAGAGTGCCCAGAATAGCAGTAGCAGCTTGATAAGCGAAGGAAGGGAAACCCAAACAGGGCCCTTGCTCTGCTCCCACCAAGTAATGGCTTCTCCATGTGAGGATGCACTAAGAAGGCTCCCATTCAATGCTGGCATCATGCTCTCGTAATTAGCAGTCTCTCAACTCATAAGCCAAAGAAGCCTCAATTCTTAACCAATTACTGAGTGTATGGTGTTCGTTTACAGCAACAGAGAACAGACTTAGACAAGAACCAATTCACACATTGAAAAGGAGGCTTCATTAAACGTTTCGCTGATAGAGTTATGTTTCAGTTATCTATGCGCCTGTTACATTTTCTAAGTCTGGGTGTCATTTCAACTAAGAGACACTCATTTATTCCAGTTTAAGAGCCAAATGGAACTCTCCTTAGCAAAAAAAAAAAAAACTTTTCCTTCTGCTGATTTTTTTAAGTCACTTATTTACGTTATTCAAATCTATGTTTCTCCAACATTTTTAGCAAAATTCATTGTGTCAAGTGGAATCTTTCCTATAATTACAATATGAAGACTCTAAAGTATCCACACATGTAACATTTGGGGCAGAAATGTCCATTTTTCCTATCACAAGGTTGTTTAGGAAATTGGCTGCAAAAATGGAGGGATGGGCACTGTGGCACAGTGGAATAAGCTGTTGCAATTAATATCTGCATCCCCCAGCAGAGTACCAGTCTCAGCCTTGGATACGCTATTCCAAATCTAGCTTCCTATTAGCGTACCTGGGAAGGTACTGGAAAGTGACTCACTTACTTAGGCACCTGCCCCCCCCCCCCCGTGAAAGACTGGGATAGAGTTCCCAGCTTCTCACTTATGCCTGGACCAGACCTGGGTGTTGCAACCATTTTGGGAGTCATCCAGCACATGAAAGCCACCTATCTGGAAGTGCTCGTCTCTCCCTCTCTCTGCCTTTCTTTCTCTTTCTCCTGATCTGCCTTTCAAATACATAGTTTAATTAATTAGTTAAAAGAGTATAATTTATAGTGACAGCTCTTTCCCCTTCTTCAAAAGTTTCTTTCCAAAGCTTGACTTTTTTTAAACACTGAAATGACATTGTCATCACAACAGTGCTTACTTGATTTATTTTAAAATTAATTTAGGAATTGCGCTTGCATAAAGAACTTAGAACTTTGTAGATCTCACATGTTAAAGATGACAATTTGCTTCAATTATCTGTAGACTTACGCAAACATGATTCCATGTGTATTTTTAATAATATCATAAGCTCTTGCTGCAGTTTTAAGAAATAAACAGAGCTCTGTTCAATTAAAGGTAAAATCAGTGTCATCAGGTAGACTTAGGAACTCGAATTTGTGACTCCCCCTAATTTTTCCCAACAAATGCCAATAAATGCTAAGAACAAAGAAAGACTTTTAGAAACTAACCATAAGATTGTAAAGTCCTAAATGCCTTACAAATTCACAGCATTTAAGGTCTTTTTTTGTGTGAGAGAGTAGCAGCAAAGGGTTATACCTTGGCAGAGTCCATGAAATTCTGTAAATACCTAAGGTTTTCCACATTGTGCATTGGGGAAAACATTGTATTCAAAGCAAGAATTGATTTATAATTCCTCCAGGAAACAGCAGTCCTCTCATATCTTCACCCTGCAAACAGTTCCAACAGCTAGTGTTGTTGAAGAGTACACTGCCACTCCTAGAGCAACACCTAAGATCCTAGGCTTCATTAAGGGCTTGGACCTAAGATCTCCCCTACTGCTGAATCTCAACATGCAGATGCACTGGGGTCCTCCTAATCTAAATTCTAGCCCAGCAAACAAGTGCAAGGAAGTCTCAGAGATGCTGCACCTGAGTGATAGGAACGGTTGCACCAGAGGAAACAGGACAGCATAACTTGTTGAAAACCAGTCAACCAAAGACCGGTAATTATTCTGAAGTCTTTTTTTTAAAAAAAATGTAAAGTCTCTTTTAATTTTAGAAGCTTGACTTCTTTTATTGAAGACAGTTCATTCTACAACAATGGCTAATAATTAGATCTATTTATGCTGACAGTCTTTAGCTCCTCATAAAAGGCCATCTGTAACATTTTCATATTAAGGACTTTTTTTTTTCTACAAAGAACATTATTAACAATGTGAAATACCGAGGCTTTGGAAGGGAAGTGTAATCAAAGACCACAACATCAAATTCCATTATCACAGTGTCTGGTTTTGCCTCTGCTTTCTCCATTTAAACAGCAAGAACTAAAAGTAAATGCAGTGAGTAGTGAAGCATAAAGGATGGGGAAATGGAATTGCCGAGTTGGATTACAAACATCTCAAGAGCAGAGAATGTACCTTTTCTTTCTTTTTCTTTTTGTGTCTATCAAACAGTGCATAATCTGTATCATATTAACAGGTCAAGATCAAGAGGGGGAAAAAAAGCAGAAAAGCTTAACTCCCCTTCAGAATCCCCTTCCATCTGCTTTGCTGTCCTTGGCTTTACTTAGTTGCCCATTCTGTAAATTCCTGCCTCCTTACTTTGGCTGGGGTCAGATCTGATCAAACACTCCTATCACCCTTCCCATGCCAGCCCAATGTCATGCCAAGTTCACCATGTACAGTTAGTTGTACAGGTTGTTTACTGATCAAAGATTTCCACGTGGAATGGGCAAATAAGGGCCAAAACCCCACTTAGAATGAGAACCAGTTACTGATAGCCAGCTGGAAAGCTTCTCTGACAGTTCCATGGCCTGGCTGGAGAAAAACAGAGCTGTATGTTGTCACAGAGCTGTATCTATTCTGTGTCACACAAAAGCCTCATCCATTGCCCATGTTATCGAATTTTCACATGCAGTCTGCCCTCATCCCGGTCTATTTTCTTGAAACAAACTGGTTACATTTGAGTTTATTCTTGGGCCGTATCTTCTAAATAATGGACTCTGAAAGGTCAAGGAGGTAAAATGGCCCGGGAAAAGTCCTGGCCACATGTCGCTCATTGGTCTTCTCCCTCATCTTCTTGTTGCCCATAGCCTCCATAATGCAAGAAAGTTAGTCACGTCACGCAGGTATTTCATTTCAGAAAATCCAGCATCTCTGTCTGGCACTCTTAATCTGTTTCTCTCTCTCACTCACTCTCAGCCTCTCACTCAATCACTTGGTCACTCCCTCATGTTCCATGTTTGGCTCCTGTGCAAGAGGTCTAAAGGGTCCTGCCTTGAGCAAGGGTGCCCAGGCCAGCTCTGAATTGGCCAACAGGTAGAACTGTGTCTGCCTGGTCTTAGGTTTACTTCCATTGATTTACTGGTTGGCCCATTCAAGACAGGCATTTCCTTGCCTTGAAAACAGGAACCTTCAGGAGCCAGATTTGTGGAACTCAAGGAATTGGTGGGAGGTGGGGGAGGTGAGGAAGAAATAAAGCAGAAAACCGGATCCACTCCCATTCTGGCCATTAGCCCATTTTCGCGATGAAGGAGAGGTTCTTCAATTGCCCTGGCCTATTGTACCAGAATCTTATCATTCTCACTACTACACATAGGACTTAAACATGTGCATGTCTCTTGAAAATTGAAACCACTAGGAAGCATCTATTAGAATAGCTATTACCAAACAGGTGCATATCAAAAGGCTTCAAAAAGCTCATGGAGCTGTTCTTCCAGGAAAATGACGACTCCAGGGGTTGCCGCCAGCCGTGGTTCCTGCACCGGCTGTGGGGCCTGCAGAGGAAGCCAAGTGCCTGCCAGCCTCATGCCCCGCAGAACGTCCTTGCCGCCCCGCGGCTTCCAGCCCCAAGTTCCCAAGGACTTGGGGCAGCGGAGTTTGGTGGAGCTGCGGGAGATGTTGAAGCACCAGGAGAGACTTTTGCGTGATGAAAAATTCATTTGCAAATTGCCCGACAGAGGTCAAAAAGCGTTCGACAGTGTAGCCATACTGAAAGCTGCCATTCCCAGGACGTGATGAGGTTAGTGGAGTAAGTGAACTCTTTCATCCTGTTAGACTGTACGCTAAAGCAAAACGCAAATGCAGGTGTTGATGTGGACATAGACAAGACCCAAAATCCTGACGAGATACTTGATGCTTCATCCCTAGTTCCTGGCTCTTCTTCCATAGATACCATCAAGCCTCCGACAGCCTCACCTAAGCACGAACTTGTAACTCCTCACGCTGGTGATGAAGAGAGTCAACAGGCTGAGCCCCCCACGAACAGGTGCCCAGCTGCCAGTCCCAGGGTCAGGGTGCTGTCCTCCTCTGAAGCTGAGTCAAGTGGAAGACGCTTCCGGCAGCCTTGATAGTCTGTTTCTTTACATATTGCAAAAGATCACAATTTCAGACCAAGCTGAACACCCCTCTGAAGCAAGCACAAGGACTGAGAACTTGACGGCCTTTAGAAGCAGGACTCAGAGGAAGCCCCATTACATGGAAGTGCTGGAAATGCAAGCCAGAAATTCAATGCCAACAGCACAGAAATTTAAAACCAATGTATTACCCTCTCGGTAGAGTGAGTCACCTGGTCACCAGCGCAGGAGAGGCTCATGTGGCCTCAGAAGAGCAGCTGCGCAGGGACAAGCATCTTGATGACCTCACAGCGGCTCCATTTCTCCCACTTCACCATATGCCCACGCAGCTGCTCTCTATGGAGGAATCTATGACACTTCAGAAACAGCAGAAATAGAACTATAAGAGATGCCAGGCAAAGCTCACAGCACAAAAATTAGCTGAAAAAGCTGAATGTTAAGATGCAGAGTTATGGGCCCGGCGTGGTGGCGCAAGTGGTTAAGCCCTCGCCTTGCACGCCCCGGATCCCATATGGGCGCCAGTTCCCTTCCAGCCACCAGCCCCGCTTCCCTTCCAGCTCCCTGCCTGTGG
The DNA here is from genome assembly GCF_017591425.1 of Ochotona curzoniae. Taxonomy (NCBI): domain Eukaryota; kingdom Metazoa; phylum Chordata; class Mammalia; order Lagomorpha; family Ochotonidae; genus Ochotona; species Ochotona curzoniae. The sequence continues at coordinate 29,285,070 of NW_024465582.1, forward strand.
CCCGGGAAAGCAGTCAGGACGGCCCAAAGCTTTGGGACCCTGCACCCGCGTGGGAGACCCGGAAGAGGCTCCTGGCTTCGGACTGGCATAGCATCGGCCGTTGCGCTCACTTGGGGAGTGAATCGTCAGACGGAAGATCTTCCTCTCTGTCTCTCCTCTCTGTATATCCGCCTTTCCAATAAAAAAAAATACTAAAAATAAATCTTTAAAAAAAAAAAAAAAGATGCAGAGTTACAATCCAGAAGGAGAGTTTTCGAGGCAGTATCGGGAAGTAAGGGATGAAGATGACGACCAATCCTCAGATGTTGAGTGCTGATGATGACCGTTGGGATCATATCTTAAATTTGTTAATGTCATTGTCTCACAGACTTCCTAGGTATCAAGATCAATGTCAGATGTTGTTGGGGAGAAAGAATTATGTGACGTTACCAAGGGTAGCTGCAAACAAAAGCCCAGTTTGTCTTTCAGAAGATGACCTTCATGTGCTTTAATATATGAATATTATGTCTATTCACACTGTATTAAAGTTTTGCAATATGTTGTGCATTGGACTGATATTTTAGTATACACTAGAAATTTTTTTTTCCTTTAAGCTAAATGAAAGCAGATAATATTGCTTTATTCTTTTACCTCTATCAAACAGTATTTATTACATCTTTTATTATGTCAATGAAATACTTCGTTATCTCAGGCACCTGAAGTAAATTAGGAAGACCTAGTTCCCTCCCTTTTTAAATAACAAAGGGATCAGTCTGGAGAATTATGTGCATGTTTGCATGGGTTATTGAGATACTGGATGTGAAATACCTAGAAAGAAACTCAGAAAATTCTTAAATGTTGTTTCCCTCTGTCTAACCTTGGGAAGAATGCTACTGTTCCCCTGATTAGCAATAAGCACATACTTGGAGCATGTGCTAGAAGGTGGAAGGTCTTTCTACTTGACCAGAATCGCCTGGAGTACTGTGAGATACGGGAACAGTCTAAGCCTGCTTAAGCTGTGTGCAAGGAGTAGCTCCAATGGGCTTCATCTGACTTGAGTTCATGGTCTCACTTCATAGCTTCACGTATAGGACATGGTTTAGTAAGGAAGCAAATAACTGTTTTTTCAAAGTTAAAATTGGATTATATTCTTTTTTGCTCCAAAGGGGCATATGCAAGTCATAGAAATCTGTTTCATAAATATGTATATAGACACAAAAGTACCATGTTCATGTCCTTTTAAGTGGTTATATGGCTGTTTCCAGAGAGTAACACCTATGTTACCAAAAAATATATATATATAGATATATTATTTGTCTAAAATGTTTGAGCTTTTAAAAGTGTTGGAAAACAAAATATTAATTAGAGCAACTTCAAAAAAAAAAAAAGCTCATGGAAATAAGTATCATGAAAAAGCCTTGCACATATTTCAGAAAATTTTGTTCCAAAATCAGCTTATATTTTAATTTCATTTTTAAGAAACTTTTTGAAGTACCCTCATGACATACAATTCAGCAATACCCCTTCTAGCTAACTATAGATCCAAAGGAAGTGAAATCAATATGCAAAAGACATTTCCATGCTCTCATGCTCACTGCACAATTCTCTACAGTAGATAAGAAATGGAATTGAGCCAAGGGCCCATCAACAAATACGTAAAGAAAACGTAATATATTTTTCATATTCACATATACCTAAACATATAAAAATACCATTTTTCCATTTTTAAAGAGAAAAAAAAAATCCTTGTTTACAACAGTGAGGATGGAGCTACCAAGCACACATTCAGTGAAATAAGCCAGACACAGAATGATGAATGCCACATGATCTCATTTACACATGTAATCTAAAAATGCTGAACTCACAGAGTAGAATGGTTACCAGGACCTGTGAGAAGGAGCAGGGGAGATGTCAGCCTCAGTGTCCAGGGCTTCGACTAGGCAGGAAGAAAAAAGTTCAAGAGCTCTACTATACAACTTGCTGACCACTGCTGACTGCAATTACTGTTTACTTGGAAATCCCGGAAATTAGATATTAAGTGTTCCAACCACAAATAAATTAATAGCGCAATTAACTAACTTTACTGAATCCTATTACTACATATACATTTCAAAACAAAATGCTGTGCTCTAAAAATGCAAATAAAGTTCATTTGTTAACTCAAAACACTTTTTTAAAAAATGTAATTCACATTTCCCAGACTTTCACTTCTCTGTAATTTTCATTTCTCAGGAATATCACAGGATGGTAGGAGTTCAGCCAAGGCCAGGACTGGAAGTCATGAGCACGACCCCCTTGCCTCTCATTGGAGCCTTATGTTATGATGCCCTCCATATAATTGCTATGTCTTTTGTCCACTCTTTTTCTATCACTCTGACCCCATGATCTGTTCTCCTCTGCTTCACACCTTGGTGATGTTGGCAAGGCACAAGAGAATCCCTTATAAAATAATTCAATCACTTTCTACTATGGGCATTGATGTACCTAATCTGTTTGTACGGAAAGTTCAACCTGTCTTGTGGTCAACCCAGGTAAACTCTCTCACAGCCATTTGAATTACACAGGCTCTTCTGCAATGGATAAAACATAGGAGCACACCAGGAAACCTAAACAGATTTGACAACAAATCCCATGGGTTCTGTTTTGAGAGTGGAAAGCATCATTCTTTGTCTATCTCCAATTTTCCTTAACTGAAACCAATGGCAAATTATCCCAGAGAGTTGGCTATCAGTGCCCAGCGGAGATGGTCACATATCTGTGAATTGATTTGAATCTCCAGAACTGTGTGTCTCATCATCTTTTAGGAAATTGGCTCAGGCTGCATTGATAACTTCTAATTACCGTATACTTGATCCACAATAAATACCAAGGCAGGCAGAGTACTCCTAGGAGCAGTAACGGTGGTTAAGAGTGGCTGCCACATTTACACACCTGCGCTACTTGGACAGACAACTGATTTCACTTTGGCTTAGCGAGTTCACTTGCAGAAGGGTGTTGACACTGGTTGGCACTGCCTGAGCCGCTGATGTTTTGACATCAAAGACAAGAGCAGGCCAGCTTGTAGAGGAACCCTTATGTGAGTTGCACAGTAAGTCACCGTATCAGGGAGTCAGCTGTTGAAGAGTACCTTGGAAGTCCATTAGTCGGACACAGCCCCACCTACTGCCCAAGCAGGATTCCCCTCCTACTACCCACACCTCATCAAGTCAATCGACCTCACTGGATCACTTCTCCAAAGAAGAAACCTATTTCACTTTGAAGAGACTCACTTTTCTATCTTCTCCAAAATCAGCCATTACAGTAATAGCTACAACTTAGAGTAAAACTTATGGATTTTCCATTTATGAATTTATTTGATCCTCACAGCATCCCAGTGACCTGGGAATTCTCACTATTCTTTTCCAAATAAAGAACAGACCCAGAGGGTGAAGAAACTTGCCCACAGTCCAATAGACCCTGGTCTGTTAAATCCTGCATGCTGTTTAACTCAATGCACTGTATTTCCTCATGGTGAGCCATCCGACTCCAAATGAATATGAGGCAAATATTTCAAAATTGCCATGTTAGGTTCCTGGAAATTATATAAATGAGGGAGAAAAGGGCTAATTGAAGCAACAGTTCAGCCTTATTGACATCATTGCTTATTTGCTTCTATTAGACCCATTCCAAGCCTGCACTACAACTGTGCTCTTATAGAGTAGATGCACTTCCAAGTCGAAGTTCTTGGAGTCTGACTATGAGAAGTCAGCAGAGAGGAGCAAGGGAATCATCGCAATAACAGTGGCCTACAGCAATTTTATAACTAAAAACTGAAGCAGGATGAATGTCATGTTTGTATCTTTCTTCTCCTACTTGAAATACACACCATTCGTAAATGGCTTAATAAAAACTACGATTTTAGGGCCCTTCATGGTAGCCTAGCAGCTAACATCCTCATTTTGCATGCACCAGGATCCCATATGGACTCCAGTTCTAATCCTGGCAGTCCCACTTCCCATCCAGCTTCCTGCTTGTGGCCTGGGAAAGCAGTGGAGAACGGCCCAAAGCCTTCAGACATTGCACCAGCATGGGAAACCCAGAAGAAACTCCTAGTACCTGGCTTTGGATTGGCTCAGCTCTGGCCATTAAGGCCACTTGGGGAGTAAATCATTGGACAGGAGATCTTCCTCTCTGTCTTTCTTCCTCTCTTACATATCTGACTTTCCAATAAAAATAAATAAATCTTTAAAAAAAAAAAGGAAAAGTAGATTTTAGTAAGAAGTAAATTTGAAGACTCAGAATAAGCCCTTTGGACATGAAACAACCGTAATATGGATGTATTGTGGCCTTACAACACCTGAACTTCAACCTATAGTTGGTGAATTTCTTCCCATATGCATGTTAATGAGAAACAGAGCCACTTCCTTCATGATAGTCAAACTAACCAGATTCTGGTTTTCCCAGCCCTACTAGCCAGCAGAGCAGAGACCATGATCTAGCCGTGGACAATCAGACACACCACCAGGGCTTCAGATCAGTTCCCATCAGGTCAGAGAACAAGGAGCGTTCACCCAGGGGATTGTGATGGGAGCAGCCAGACACCAGGTCTGCAACCTCAGCACAGAGCAGAAGCAGCATCCATGCTGAGCACCGACAGGGCCCCTGCGCGTTCCCTGTGCCATGTTCAGTAGTGGCAGAGTTATGGTTCCGCAGGCAAGCTCTGCGCTGTGGCTTCAGGTGGGGCTCCAGCAGCTCTGACGTACTTCTACCCGTAACCTCAGCCTGGTGCCCTCCAACTGACGGAGATGCCAGCAGATGCCTGCTATCTCTCAGGAAACTCCTTTGGAGCTCAAGCCAGCCACAGCTCCATTCAACCTCTTCCTTTGAGGATCCCCAATGGCTCCATGAGCTAAAAGGGCACATTTATGCTAAACCAGTACAATTGCAAGGGCAGCAGTCAGATCACAAACTCCTGCTAAATCCACCCCTGCATCGGAGGCTTCTGAAAACTCACCAGAAGGCCAGACTGTGGCCGTTGTTTGTGAACACATCATGTTGTGACCAATGCCTGAGAGATTCTCTTACTACAGCAGAGTGTGGAGCAGGGAGAGAGACAAGTGTGAGACTATGGTTCAAAGCTCTTCAATCATTTGCTTTTATGTTGAAATGTAAATCTTCTAAAATTCCACATGTGTGTCATAACACATAAATGTCTTCCGCAAGCATCCTACAACAAAATACACTGATTTATGGAGTTGAAAGCTAGAGTGATTGGCAGGGCAGGATGGAGAAATGAGGGCTGTGTGATGCACAAGTTTCTTTCTTTCATGGGAGAACTCTCAAAAGCACAAGCCTTCGAGATAAAACTTCCAATGCTCCTAGGCTATTCTAAAACAGAAACGGTCTTTGGAAACCCAGGTAGGCTGTGGTTCAGCAGGGATAGGGAATGGCCAGGCTGTGGGCCATACAAAAAAATCATTCGATCTGGAACTGCAAAGGCAATGCCAGATGGAACTCAAAATTCAGTAAATCTCTAGCAGGCTAATTTCTAAGCTAATAGTTTTATAGGTTATGTTATTATACTGAATATTGCTATAAATGCTCAAATGGCCCTTGATAGAAAGATTCCTACCCATTAACAGTTTGCATGGAACTTTATCTCTTACACACACACACACACACACACACACACACACACACACACACACCTTGCTTTATAACTGGGAAATGCATCGATACTATGTGACAAAAGCATTCAAGAGACACAAGAACATAGGAAACCTAAATTTCAAGGCGTGCTTCCGAGAAGAGACTATGAAAAGAGAGGATTCCTATTCCACACATGAGCAGAGTTCGGTATTGTTATTATTATACTTCCAACTACGTGACATAGACTCTTGAACACACATTTTGCACAATGGAAAATCTAAAGAAAGCAATGAAAATAAAGGCCAAAGGAAGAAAAGACCACATTTCAAGAGCATCCTTCTCCAGTCCACTCAATGGCTGCACCACAAGGAGTAAATTCTACCCATCCCAGTGTTAAGCTGACCATTCTGCTCTTGTCTTCAGAAGGGCACTGGAGCCTACCTCATCCTCCTGGCAAAAGCACTGAGCAGGCAGTGGTAATGACATGTGGACGGAAGTGATCATGCCACACTGATGTCATCAACAGCAACTGCAGCCCTCTGCAGGACCTCACCCCAGACCTCATTTCAGGAGTCTCTATGTTAAACACTAGCTCTGGCTAATGCTTCCTCTTCAAAGGTGCTTCCCAGGAAGCCCCAACTCTGCAGGAGCCCCTGCTGTTTTCTCAGGTCTGACAAAGGTGCTGCTTATTACAAAACACTGCTTCCATGAATGTGCATGCAGCACTCTCCTCTAGCGACAGAGAATATCTAGCCCAGTTCACTGTTCCACCCTGTTTGCTTCTCTGCAACATCTTAATGAGAAAACCAGAGAACCACCGTCTTCTTTAACCCTTTAAAATGAACAAAATGAGTGTCAAGAAGATCCAAACATGAGTTCCTACAAGTGAGCAAGAAAACACAGAATTAACTCCGCATCAACCAAGTGTAAAAGAAAGCGAGAGCCAACACAAAACTGAAATTGAAGTTTCGACAGCTGGAAAATATAACTAATGACTTCAGATGCTCTCTTTTGGAATAGATGATGAAAGGAGCCACTGGTGGCAATTATTTCTTTGTTCCTGAAATGTCTGAAAGTAACAATGATATGAGAACAATAATTCCATCCACAAACCCTGGAGCAAGGAACACTGAACTATAATAGAAAGCAATATCTGCAGAAACTCCTGGAGGTTGTGTGACATACTCAGAAAAAGAAGAGTGAATTTTGACATCCAAAGATCTTATGTTCAAATCTCAGCTGTGCTGCTTTGCCCTCTGAGTTTTCATTTTTTCATTGGTGTAAGAAAGATAATAAAGGTACAAGAAAGTGCCATGAGGTTTGCATGAACATGAACAAAAGGTCCTCTGTGGTGCCTGGCATACAGAAGGTGCCCAGTAATTGCTGCATTCCCTAACTCGCATACATGCACAAAGAGCCACTTCACCGCTAAGGGCTGTGAGCAGGGCCAGTTATACCAGACCCACAGCTTCCTGCAAGTCCATGGCTGAATCCTTGCATGCCTTGGAATGCCCTGGCATCATTTTCCACAGTATACACAAGTCTTCCCTGCTTAATCACCAGTGATGAAGGTCACGGTTAGAGTATTCAATTGGCTTCATTCCAGGCAACCTTATGTTGAGGTCTGACATGCAGTAAGAACTCCCGGGTGATTTTTCTAAGGCAGTTTGGGTTCAAACTATGAAACAGTCCATAAGACTCTTGCTGCTGATCAACCATTACATACATGGTGTAAGTAGATACCCCATGACTACATGGCACAGGTACCCCCTGCTTTTCAGGGCTATAATTCTTGCATTATCACCACACAAAGCCTCCCAACCCATATACCACACCATGCCTTCACTAGGAAATCTTATCTGCCTGGTGTTCCACCTATAGAATCACAAATCAAATCATTCCTGAGAAATCTATTCCCTCCCCTCTCCTTTATGTGAGTAGGAAAGCTAAGACCCCAAGGCACAGGGAAGGGATGCCAGGTTCAACAGAGTAAGTTTGGAGTCCAGAACCTCCAGCTCCCATGGCAGGGCTGTTTCCCTTAGATGAGAGGCTTGGCCGCTAAACTGCAACAATTGCACACAATAGCCTGGTGTAGTCCTTCTCTACAGTAATATCTGCTTTTAATGGGGACCTTTTACTAGACAGAATGAGTAATGCTTAAATTTCGAAACAGCAGCCAGCGCGTGTAGGAAGATATTTGAGAATGAATAACAGGCTTTGGACCTCCCCCAAATCATTTCCACCTCCACTCCCACGATATGTGCTGCAGATGAAAGAAAATATGAACCTCACTCCGCTTCCGCCTTACCCCAAATATCTACCAATTCAGCCAACGTTTGCTGAATACAAATGCACACAAGAGTCAGTGTTACAAGAGTAAAAGGACGACCCCCTTCTCTGTGCCAAGTATTACAAAGCACTCTATTCGCCATACCAGACTTAAATCTTACAGTAATCATCTGAAGCCAGTACCACATTCCCTCTTGCAGATAGAGAAAACGGAGATACTAGGACTTCAGTGAGTGCTCAAAGTCTTCGGGTCAGTAAGTAATGGGAGCTGGACTTGGAGCCCAGCTTGCTCTATGACTTTGGCTCTCCTGGATCCCATATCTCCAGCAGGTGCACAGTTGACCTTTGTCAGAGAAGTGTTGTGAAATTCCCATGTGAAAAACAGCATGGGAAGCCATCAGCATGGCACTTGGCATATAGTAAATGCTTTCTCTTTTAAGGTTAACCAGGACAAACCACTTTGTAACACTTTTGTTTAGCTTGGAGGAGACTGATTCTTTGGTCTGCAGTATTGCAATAGATGCCAATATGAATATATATAAATGGTACAGCTGATTTTAGCGTGAAATGGTCATTGTATTCAGACTGCCTGCAATTGTCAATGGATAGAAAAAAAAATATCTAAATGGGGTTTCTAGTTTCAACAGTCTAACCAAGCTACATGTGTTTTCCTAATACTTCTACATATCCAATTATTTTCTCTCACTCTTGCTCTCTCTCAACAGGGCTACATTCATTCTTCACTGAGTAGTACACAGGGAGTAGGTGCTGTTTAACAATACCGTGTTGGCTGCATGGCTACAGTTCATCAGAATGGAATGGTGAGCAATGATTATTTTGTTTAGAACAATGAGTTTGTTAACATGAGTGCAATTAAAACTCGAGAACCTCCCCCTTGGGATTGCACTATCCCTACTCAGGTGCCTACACAATCTCCATGATATCAGATCACCAAATGGGACTTCAAAGACATGCAACTTCCAGAAAAGCACTGTCTATCAGCATTGCATGTTGACACAGGTGCTCTTTCTGTCTATTACACCAAAGACCACAGCCACCAATCACATGCAGCAACTGAGTACTTCTAGCAGAATGATATGGGTGAAGAGCAGGAGTTCTCATTTTAATATTGCTTCATGTAAGTGACCACATATTCCTGGAGATCGTCCCATTAACACTGTAACTGAGAAGCTGACAACAGGCAAAGTGATTTAAGGCATTTGCAGTGAAAGCTCAGTAACTTCACGTGGTAGTTTCCTGTTCTTTAAATGCCACAGAAACAAATGGCACCAAGAAGGCTTGGACAAGATTGGAAAGAGACCAATGTCTGGGGTGTTGTTCCTCTCTCTGCTCCTTGACCTCCTTCACAAAGAATATGGGCTATCATCAGGAATCACAGAATGAAGAACAGGAAAAAGTCTTTACACCATCTTGTTGGACAGCAGGAAGCTGGAGCTCAAAGGTGAAGCTATCCTGAGAAGCGGTCTACCCAGTTCCAGCTGACCCTGGCTGACATCTCTCAGCTCTCGCTCCTGATGACCTGCAGGCAAAGGATGTATTCAGGGGCTACAGGAGCACAAAGGAGAGGATTCTCCAAAAACCCTCATGAAAAATGAAGCTGAAAGACTTTTTTTTTCTAGTTCAAATCAAAATCCAAACATAGGTTTTTCCCATTATGTGCATTTCCCACAAACTTTTTTGAAGATATTCTCCTATATTAAAAGAAAGGGAATAAGCACCCCGTCAGGAATGGGCATCCCATCAAAACTTACAGCTCTACGTGTAGCCGAGCAAGAACATGCTACCTAACCTTTCAGATTTCCCCCAAAATGCAAAATAAATGATTAAATAAAGTCTGCAGCCTTTAGTTTAATTTATTTCTCCTCACCTCTAACTTTCCCCTGTCCCAGCTACCAGGAACATTGGCCATATTATAAAAGTCATGGAACTTTGGAAATTTGTTTAAACTATGGAAGAATTTACCCCTAATAAGTGGGATCGGGGCCCTTCAAGACACAACGACACTGGCCCTACCTAGTGTCCCTTAAACAATTCCACATAGGTGGTCACCCACTATTTCCACCTGAAATCTAGCCAACAGTATATCTACACTAACATAACATAACAACAACCAAAACAAAACAGCAAACAGCCCCTTATTTACAAACATTCAGACAGCAGTGGATTGCTTATTTAATTACCAATAGAGTGACCCACAGCCATTTGGAGAGGAGTGTTGTCCCAAAATTAGTTGATACCTTCCTAACATTCCATATCATTTATTAAGGACACTGGAATCTCAAAACACTCTTGCTGGGCAGGGATTTAAAGATCATACGTTATGAATGTTAAGTATCTTGCTCAAGAACATAAAGGAGGACTGGAAATGGAACAGAAATTCAACAGCAAGTTGGGTGACAAAGCCTGCATGCTTTCTCCACCACATCCTGATCCTTTCTCACTGAACCGATTAAACCCAGGGCAGCTCCTGGCTCTTTCCAACAAACCTTGGTGGCTGTCCGAGCTCCAAGTCCTCTTGTACTTTTTTTTTAAATTGTACTTTCATCCTTAGCCAGTAACATGAGTTCTATTTCAATCACTAAAGAAATAATCAGACATACTCTAGTAATTATGACACTGATAAGCTCTGCATCCTGAGTCCAGCTTTCTGTTAGTGTAGACCCTCAGAGGCAGTGGTGATGTCTTAAGGAATTGGGATCTGGCACAAAAATGGCAGACTTTAACTAAATTCCCAGCTCCCGGGTTCCACCCAGCCAGCCCAACCATCACCTCTTTGGAAAGAATCAACAAATGGAAAACCTTTTTCTTTATTTCTTTCTTCCTTTCTCTCTCGCTCTTTCTCTCTCTCTCCCTCCCTCCCTCCCTTTCTCTCCATGCACGTCTGCACACATACATATGTATATCTATCCAATAAGTAAAAATCAAACATCAATGAAACAGAGCTCTTGCTACACCCAAAATAACAACAAAATACAATTTCACATCTGTAGGTCCAAAATAATTGCTACCTGTCAACAGCACCATGACTTGACAGGTTAATCCTCTGCCTATAAATGCTGCCATCCCATAGGGCACCGTTTTGTGTTCTGGCTGCTTCATTTCCAGTCCAGCAATCTGCTTATGACCCAGAAAAGCAGCAGAAAATACTAGGGACCCTGCACCCACATGGGAGATCCAGAATAAGCTCCTGGGCCCTGGCTTCAGGTCAGCTCTGGCCATTGCAGCCATTTGGGGAGTCATTGGATGGAAGATCTTTCTGTCTCTCTTTCTCTCAAATCAATCATTTTTTTTATTTATTAAAAAAAAACACTGTCTGTGTATCACTACTTGAAGTACTGGACTCTTTCATGGATAACTTTTTTTTGTTGTTGTTGTTGTTTACATTGTATTATGTGGTACAGTTTTATAGGCGCTGGGGATTCCCCCCACCCCTCCCATACCCCTCCCCCCGTGGTGGATTCCTCCACCTTGCTGCAAAACCATAGTTCAAGTTCAGTTGAGATTCATTCCTTGCAAACACATGCCTAGCATAAAGTTCAGCGTCTTATTGTCCAGATAAGTTCAGTGGCCTCTTGGGGAGACCTTCTCTGGTCTGAAGGTAGGGCTAACAGAGTAAAGATCCGGTCATATAAAATCCCCAACAAAACCTCAGTATCAATATACAACATTATGGAATTAATTGACATAGTATTGGGTAAACAATATGTTAAAGATAATGCAAGTTCCTTAACTTATTTTTAACACTGGAATAAGTAGAACCACTGGACTCAGCGCTCCAGCCATGGGAAGAATCATAGGATCTGTGGTCTGACACAAGTGGAACGCATGTGTCAGAACATGCAGTGGACAGCATGCCCAGATGCACATGGAGGATATGGCGGCACACTGGGGCCTGCAGAGGACATTTGGTACTATAGAAGAGAAACAAGAGCAGAACAAATTGGACAACTACCCCGGTCAAGTGTTGACAGAAAATATCTGAGGGAATGGAGACTCTAAGGTGGACAATGTCAGCCTATGGATCTTGGAAGGATTTCCTCATCCTTGGATCACCAAGACTGACAGCACTTCAGAACTATCAAAACCATTTGAGTAGAAACCTCAGAGAATGTTCCACATCAGAAACCCCGGGATGACATCAGATGGCTACTGTTCCCCAACCAGGCCACAGGTACTAAGGTGATTGGGAGGCTGGGTGTGGCTTATCACCTTATCTCCGCCTTCCCCCAGATACAGGAAGAAGAAAAAGAAAAATTGAAAACAATGGTCTCACCCACATTCCACTAATCCTCAAACCTTCCAATCCTGATCAACCACGTAAACATCATAAAAAATTAAATAAAATGAAATTTAAAAAACTGGAGAAACGAGCAGGACTCAGACTACATGTTATCCTGAATGTATGTACCATCCCAAACTCCTTCAGCTCTAAGATACAAACCCTCGATACACTATTTATAACAGTCATAAACTCGACTGCCTGCGATGCCACTTCAACAGTGATTAATGGACAGAATCCAGGATGTCTAATATTGTCGCTCCTGGTGGCAAATTGATATATAGTCCTCAACAAATTCCATTTGAGCTCATGATTTCCCTATAAATGTGTTTCTGGACAGCTGATACATTCCTAAATCCTAGGCAAAATTTATGATCACACTGCAGGATCTGATTATTGTATAGGAGCTTAATGTAAAATTCCCCTAATAATAATATTCTGACTGCATTTCTTTAGTTTCTTTCCAGCTGCTTAGTTCTCGGCCTTATAATATCAGGCTTTTTAAAGAAGATTAATTTCCACTTTCTTTCCATTAACTATGGGAATAAAAAATAACAGCTGTTAAGAAAACTGGACTAGTTGGACACAATTAGCTAAGATTCATCCATGTTCTTTTGTTTCAATTTTGTTGAAACAAATGGACATAAAGATTGCTTTGCAGAGTCAAAATTTTGTCCCAGAATTTTGCCTGCTCCCTTACTTACAAGAGCCAAAAACAAGGACTTGATGAATTAGTAATTGGCATTGAAATTAAGATAGAGATAAGGAAGCAAAATGTTAGGGGAAGGAAAGTAGTTAAAGTTAATGGGCTGGAAGAGGGAAATGAGCATATGTTTGAAAAATTCTGATGAAGGAAGACTTCACCAAGATGGTAGAAAGGGAATTTAATGATAAACTTAAGATGGAGCACAAACAGTTGAAATTCATGCATCTGGTCCCATGGTTCAATGGCCAAATCCTCACCTTGCACGCACCAGGATCCCCTATAGGTGCTAGTTGGTGGCCAGGGAAAGAAGTAGATGATGGCCCAAAGTCTTGAGATCCTGCACCCACGTGGGAGACCTGGAAGAATCTCCTGGCTCCTGGCTTCAGATTAGCTCAGTTCTGGCCATTACAGCCATTTGGAGAGTGAACCAGCAAATGGAAAATTTTTCTCTCCTCTCTGTAAGTATGATCTGCCTTTCCAATAGAAAGAAGTAAATCTTTTAAAAAGAAATCAATGCATCTAAGGGACCTTCAAAAATTTCATGAAGATGTATATGATGCATGCATTCCAAATTTATTTTGCACCAATTTTTTTCATGCCACTTTTCTAAAAATGGTTTGAGGTCACCCCATATTTGAAAGGACCTTTACCTATGCTATCAGGACAATTAAGTGCTTTAAATGTTTGTTGGCCAGTTCTCAGTTCCTGATCATATCAGAGTTAAGAGAACCCTGACTTGACCAAAAAGGGTGCAGAGGGTCAGAGTTCATGAATGGCAGATGGAGCCTGGATCCTCATCACAGTCCAGGGCCAGCTCCCTCCTGGAGTATATGCAACCTGTGCTACCAAGCTCCAGTGTGCTCAGACACTCCACCTGTTGAGAAATGGGAACTACATCATTACTCTCACAAATGGGGAGGATGGGCATTGTGACCCCACAACCAGATAAGGAAAACGAAGTGAGACCGGGTGACCCCCTAGGTTGGTCATAAAAACAATGCAGCCTGAGTCTGTCGTCTTTGCTAGAACACGTGAGTTTGGAATTTTGAGCTCTGCAGCCTATGTCTGACAAACCTGAGACTGCCAGGTTCAGAGAAAACCAAGCCATGTGCAGCCATCCTGGTCACCAGACATGCAGATAAGAGACTTCCAGTTGACCTTATCCCTCAGCATCAAGATTTCCTTGCCTCACAGGTCTACAGAGCTGCAGCAGGATCAATGTGGTCCTGGCAACCAACCCATCACTGACTTTCTGATCTGCAGTCTCTTACCCACACATGAGAAAATGGTCCTTCTATGCTGCCAAAGCCCGAGGCAATCGGCAGCCCAGCAGTTGTCACCACAGCAAAGCCTCTTGTTCCCTGCTCACATCTAATATCTCTCTGTGGAAGCAGCCATCCTGAAATAAGTCATTACCACTTAGATGCAGTTTCAAATCTCCTGGTTCCAACAGAACTTTCTTTTTGTTTTTAAAGATTTATGCTTGCATTTGTTTATTTGCAAGGCAGAGAATTAAATGAGAAGGGGAGGAAGATGGGGGGAGGAAGAAGAGGAGATCTTCCATTTGCTTGTTCATTCCTAAACAGCCACAACAATCAGTTCTGACTCAGGCTGAAGCCAGGGGCCGGGACACTAGTCTGGATCTCCAAGTTTATAAGAGGGCCCAAGCACCTGGTCTATCTTCCACTGCTTTCCCAGATGCTTGGAGAGGAAGCTAGATAGAAGCAAAGAAATCTGGGCTTCAAACTGGCACTCCAGTTTGGGACGCCAGCATTATAAGCAACATCCCCTCGACACTATGCCACACACCTGCCTCTCCAGTGAAATGTTCTGCCTAAGTTGTTGCTGATAGAGGTCTGAAGTATTCAGCTCACTGCTTGACAATCACTTCCTTCTTTCAGGAGTTAAATATGTGGCTTCCCCTCTCTCAATCAGCTAACTTCTGGAAATGTATCTTCTCTAGAAAGGTTGCTGGGTTGTCATTATCCCTCACCCATCCTGATTCCCACCACCAATAACCACAGTTGTACCCACGGACTGTCTAAATATCATAACCATGTGGGAGAAACTTGGATCATGATATCTGCCTTCAATGCTCTTCAGAGTATTCCACCTGCTGGCTGGCACTACCGAAACAGAATGAAGTAACAAACAGATTCATTCTCACTGCTCCACTGTATGTAATGGGATTATAGAAACACTGTTTCTGTGCTTACACAAAATATGCTCTCTCTATGCACAAACACAATCCAGTATTAATGATAATGATGATCTCTTATGTCTTTAATAATGTAATATTCATCCACTCAACTGAGTTCTCTAGGTGCCAGGCCCTATGCACACCTTCAAAGGAATAGCAAGGAAAAACAGAGACAGAGTCCTCAACGTTATAATGTTGCAGGGTAAAGGACCAATAAATGGGCAAAATTTTTTAAATTGTGACTTTTGGAGGGAAAAAAGGAAATAAAGTGGATGATGCAACCTGGAAAGTCACTGCAAATAAGAAGGGCCACCATGGTTAGCGTGGCCAACAGGTGGCAGCATTTAAGGGCAGTCCTAAGGATCACTGGCCAACTGAACAAAAATACAGGGAGCAGGGCTTTGGGTGACAGAAAAGCAATTACAAAAGTTGCAAGACAAGAACAATCCTTTCATGTTCCTGGAACAGAAAGGCTTACGTGACCAGAAAGATGGGAGAAAGGAACGTGGGAGAAATAGTAGGTGTTACAATGTCAAACGTACAGTTACTCCAAAAACCATCCAATGTCTTTGGGTCCTTTTTCTCCAAAACTATAAGCCCTCCAAGGGAAATAACACCTCTAAATGGCAATTATCTGGGCTAATAGTTACTGAATCATTATCATCATGATAGTAATGCTTAGGAACTGACATGCCCATGTGAGTGCTGGTTCCAATCCCAGCTGCTCTACTAGATCCAGCTCCCTGCTAATGCACTTGGAAAACCAGCAGCACATGGGCCAATCTTTAAAAAAAAAATAGTGGGCCTGGCGTGGTGGCCTAGTGGCTAAAATCCTTGCCTTAAACATGCATCAGGATCCCATATGGTCACTGGTTCTAATCCCAGCGGCCCCACTTCCCATCCAGCTCCCCATTTGTGGCCTGGGAAAACAGTCAAGGATGGCCCAAAACCTTGAGACCCTGCACCTGCATGGGAGACCTGGAGGAACTCCTGGCCCCTGGCTTCAGATCGGCACAGTACTTGCCATTGCGCTCACTTAGGGAATGAATCATCGGATGGAAGATCTTCCTCTCTGTATAACTGCCTTTCCAATAAAAAAAATATATAAATCTTTTTAAAAATAGTAATGTATGTTATTTATGTGCTTACTTTTGAGTAATATTCTGCAAATGTTGCTATATCTTTTTTTTTAATTTTATGGCACAATTCCATGTTGTTGCTTTTCAGGTATATGCTTAGGACCAAAAAAAAAAAAAAAAGGTAAGTATCTGACACTTTAGCACATTTTCTGTTACTATAACCAATATCTGAACCTGGATGTTTTATAAACTGAGCAGGTTTATTTGGATCACAGTTTCAGATCCTGAAAACACAACAGCCTCAGCAGCATGGCGTGTCATGCAAAACACCTTGACTACGTCACAGCACGGCAGACAAGCATCACAGGCTGAGTTTGCATGGTGAGACAGGAGGTCAGCAAGATTCAGGAGCCAGGTCTGCTCCTTTTACAATAACCCTCTCCAGGTAGCTAACCAGGGATCATAAGAATCACATACTGCCTTCTTAAGACAGTAGACCTTCACGTCATTCATCCCTTTTCCCTCGGCCCCAGCCTGAAAGGTTCCACGTTGCCAAACTTTCAGCACGTGAAGCTTTTGTGAAACTCAAGTTCTATGCAAACCATAGCACACAAAAGAGCCTTGTGCAATCACTTCCAACAGACCTTGGTTCAGGAAGAAAGCTGAAGAGCTCTTATCCTCTTATCACCTGTCACATAGAGGTATGTGGCATGGAAGAGTGAGGAAGCCGCTCTCTCTTCCTCATCACAGGGAATGAAAAACAGGGAGAAGGAAAAACAGGGAATGAGCAGGGCAGTTCAAAATGAGTGTCTTCAAACGCCAAGGAGAAGAAGTGAACCAGAGGTCTGTGGGGCATCTGACCGCGTTCCAGTGCAGGACTCTAGAAAAACCGAGCCCTGCAGCCTGCCCAAGAGCAACAGAACCTTGGAGGTAGCTAGGCAAAGGCAAGCCTTGAAGGTTAGCTTTTCTGAGCTTGGTTCCCTATGGGCCACCATCACGTGGGGCTGGCAGTGGCACTGGACTCAGGAACAGGAAAGGGAAGAAATCAGAAAGCAGCTGAGCCAAGAGTCTGAACCCCAGCCAGGTGAGGGGTGACATGATGTTCAAGCCAACATGGGGCATAGAGAATCCATCCACGGCTGGGCGTCTGGTTCTCAAATAGGACCAGGTTTCAAGAAGGCATTGCACACACTGAGAGTGTGATGCTATCCAGATGGCAAAGGAGGCTGCCAGGCCCTAACCAGTACATTCCACGAGAGACTGTCTTAGATCCCAGGAGGGAGCACCCAGAGGCCAGGGTGCCACCTGGAGGCCAAAGTGCATCTGAGAGGACAAGGGAACTAGTGGACAACCATACCTTGGGCCAGAACCTGCTCTCCCCCAAAAACCTGCTCATGACCCTTCCCTCCCCCCACATACCCAGACTCCATCTTGGAGAGGAGCCTGGGAAAGCTTGGGATGCTAAGAGACCAGAGAGTCTGACTGTGTGCTCCTCAAGACGGGGCCTTGACCTAAAATCAATGTATCAAGCTAGGACTGAAAGCAATGTGGACATTTAATTACTCATCAGCCAGAGTTGACTCAGGAGGAAGATCACATCCATTACAGTCAAAGCTGCGAAGCTGTTTGGTCTCTCACCCTTCGGGATGAGACATGAACGAACTGTGTGACTCAGTTTGCATCCTTGCAAGCTTTAGCTCATGTATGCCTCACAACAAACCTATGAAATGATGCTAGCTCTCTGCAAGGAGGAGGACCAGTCTCAGGTTAAAGCAGCTTGCTGAAGAGTGTGCCATGCCTGAGTGATGGAGTCAGCAAGCATTTGCATGCCTATGCTTTGTAGATGCTGCCTCCACTGTCCTGGTGGTTGCTTTCTGATAACATCATGACAATGAGTCTCCAAAAGCCATATTTATTTATTCAGGGGCACTCACAAGGTTCTTACCACAGGGAAGACTGTTCCTAATGCTTTGCAGATAGGAGTTCATTTGATTTTCTTCAAAACCATGGGAGGGGCTGGAGTGGTAGTGTAGCAAATTAAACTGTCAGCTGTGACAGTATCCCATAGGGGAGCTGTTTCGGATCTGGCTCCCCCACTTCCAACTAAGCTCCTGACTAACACACCTGGAAAAGCAGCAGAATATGGGCTGCACCCCATCTCACGAAGCTCCTGGTTCCTAGCTTCTGCCTGGGCCCACCCCAGCCATACTAGCCATTTGAGGAGTGAATCAGCAGAAGGAATCTCTCTCTCTCTCCCTCTCTCTCTCTGCCCCGCCTCTCTCACCTACTGTCTCTGTTACTCTGCCTCTGAAATAACAAATTAACCTTTTTTGAACAATGAGATGGTTAAGCTAAATAAATATCCTCAGGCCAATTGTGCAGCTCATTTTAACCTTGACATTTGAATATAGGTCACAGAGAATGAGAAATGAACTATTTAACTATTGCACTGGATGAAGAAGGGCAGGAGCCAAATGTCTTTGAAAATTCTTTTTCAAGTCACAGAGATCCTAGGTTCTATTAAAACATGTAATGGAATGATCTTCACAGCTCATAAAAAGTAATACAATTTCCAAAGCACTCATTTTCCATTCACTGTGAAAATACATCTGAAAAGACTTACCAAACTGGGAGCTAGACTCCAAACAGGCCACAATGTTTGAAGGAAAAACTAACAGATTAACTTCAACAGAAAGCAAGGTTATTTAAGGACTAGAGCTACCCTGGCCTTTCGTGCAGATTAGCACCACACATCTGTAAAATAACTGGCAGAAGGTCAGACATTATCACAGGGGAAAGCCTCAAATACATAAGTGACTTTATTATCATCATCCTCACCATCATCATTAATGCAACTAATGGTACAGAACCAAAGCATCTCAACAGAGAAAAGTCACCCTCATATGAGACAGTTTATTTTGGTAGTGACATTGGGCCAGCCTTCTGGGTCCCTGGGTTAAGCCATGGCCTGCAATGCAGGCATCACATAGGACCCCTGGATGTACCACTTCCAATGTGGATCCCTGCTAATGCATGGGAGAAAGCAGTGGAAGATGGCCAACGTGTAGCTGAGTGGAGTTCCAGGCTTTTGCCTTTGGCCTCACTGGCCACTGCAGTCATTTGGTGAGTCAACAAGCAGAGAGAAGATCTCACCTTCTGTGTGTCTCTCCCTTTCTATATCTTTGCCATCCAAATAAATGTTTTTTTTTAAAAAAAGAAACATTTTAAAAAATAACAAATTTCACATTTTACTTCTGAACTCTTAAGCACAATCCAAACCATTTCACTCTAAAAGAGTAGAATGAGAATGTTAAAAATCACCTGTATATCTGGAGGTTGAAAACCAGATCTAAGATGAAGTGAAAATCACCTTAACATTAGAAATACATCTTTCTTCTCTCAGTAGCTCTACGCTACAATCAAATCACGTGGCCTGTACATACATGCTCCATCTTAATACAGAGCAACTTCCTCTTAGATGATTTGCAGTTTGTTCCATCATTACTGACTCCATCACCCAAGGGAGAGGCTGCTGGATGGCATTGCCCACATACACTGGAACTCTTGCTTGCTTTTGCTCCGTTCATTCCTTGTGAGAATTTCTGCATTGTGCAGATGGAACTAGCAACGTGACATCATGATGTCAGTCACGCTTGTATTCAAAGTAACACCAAAAAGGTGATAACTCCACTATTCGCCTCTTGTGAGTAGACCAGCTGAGACTGAAGTTATTCACGGCAGCCATGGAAGACTTTGCCCCCCCACGAGTGTGCTACATTCTCCACACTGAACGCCAATTAGAAACAGACCCCAGCAAACCAGGCTGGAAAAATCAACCAATAATCCTCTAAAGAGCCTTGCTCTCTTTGCATGTTTGAGACTAGTCTCAAACATTTCAACACAGTGTCCATGTTCGGTCTCATTTTGCTGTGTTTGTTTTTTTCTTTGCACTTTTACATCCACTGCCTAGAGAAGATGAGCAAATTGCATTATTCCCCAGGAGACAGAATTTTTCCCCCACAACTCATCCTGATTCTTTTATGTCCAATGCTTGCATGACATGTTTTTCCTATTGGTATAGATGTTTGCAGCAACATTATTCTATTACCCCAAATTCTGTAGTTAATCCTAGCAAAGCAGAAAGTTTTTTCTGTTTCCAACAATATCTTTGAGGCATTCAAAGATCATAAGGCATGCATTGAATCATTTAAAAATTAACAATCAGGGCTCAGCAGCAAACTAATCTTCTGCCCTGTG
Source organism: Ochotona curzoniae (assembly GCF_017591425.1). Classification (NCBI taxonomy): domain Eukaryota; kingdom Metazoa; phylum Chordata; class Mammalia; order Lagomorpha; family Ochotonidae; genus Ochotona; species Ochotona curzoniae. Next base: position 29,305,508 of record NW_024465582.1, read on the forward strand.
GGGCCAGCATCCTGTACACGCACCAGTTCATGTCCCATGTGGAGCTAGCCGCTCTCCTCTGAGCCAGCCTCTCCTTGTGGCCTGGGACAGCAGCAAGGAATGGTGTCATTCCTTGGGATTTTGCAACCACAAGAACTTCTGGCTCCTAGCTTGGGAGCAGCTCAGCTCTGGCAGTTACAGCCTTTTGGGGGAGTGAACTCAAATGAAAGACCTTCTCAATCTCCCTTTCTCTTTCTCTCTGAAAAAAATCTGCCTTTCAAATAATAATAATAATATAAAACTAATAAAGTTTTTGTGTTAACCTCAAGGTAATTATTCCAGTTTTTCTAAAAATAGGTGATCCATTCTCGGATTATAATACTTTTTGTTCTCTGACACACACCTAACTGCCAAAGCCCACAGCATTGTTTTGTATAATTCTCAAGACAAATCCTTGAGGTATGTTTGATCAACCCCTTTTTATGAATGAGGAAACATAAGCTGGGACAGATGTGGAGTCTTCTGTCCATACCTCTGCAGTTACTATATCATGATGCCAGGGTTTAAAACCTGCCTCAGCCAGCTTCTAAAATCATGCTTTTGACTTCAACATTATATAAGTTTGGTTATGGAGATGAACCAACTGTTGAATAAAAAATTCCTTTCCCTCCCACCACCACCAGCAGCTGAGCTCACAAACACCTCATTTTCAAGGTGTCACCAGCTTTCTTTACTGCTGCACATACATCTTCTAGACTGTACGGCTACTCACGGTCTTATTTTATTTCACCATTCTTTGAAAGGCTCTTAGGATTTTCAGAGAGCAACGGGCTTATATTACCTCATCAGAGCCACAAAGAAGAAAAAGTGAGGACATTAGGTCTATTTTCATTAAATCTCTCTCTCTTCCAGTCTTGAAAAAGTATTCTTTCCATTCATATTGTTCTGTGTTTTCTCTGAGTCCCAAAGGTACCACCACACAATGAGCTTTCAGTGCCTCTGCTTCTCTAAAAATGAGAGTAACTGCACAAATGAAAGGGAGGTGGTGAACAGGGGACAGGAAGACCACAGAATCAGACACACAATGGTACACTTTGGGTACAAAAGATACAACATACTTCCCATATTCTGCAGCAAGCCTAGTAATTTCTTCCACCCACATAAAACCAGATTCCACAGGAACAAAACACAAATCCTATTTTTGTACATTCAGAATGTCACAGTTGCAAGAAGATTTGAGACTGGCTTATTTTAATTGAAAAAAAAAGTGTGTGTGTGTGTGTGTGTGAGAGAGAGAGAGAGAGAGAGAGAACAGGCATCCAATGCAGTATTTAAGACTATCACTGGGAATGCTCTCATTCCACATCGAGTGACTGGGTTCAACCCAGGTTCCACTCAATTCCAGCTTCCGCTGGATGCCCATGCTGGGAAACAGCAGCAAAAGCCCAAGTGGTCAGGTTGCTCAATCATGTTGGAGACCCAGATTGGATCCTTGAAGTCCCAGCCTCAGCATGGAGCAGCACTAGCTATCGCAGGTATTTGGGAACTAACCCAGTGGACAGAAGATCTCTATTTCTCTCTGTCTTTAAAATAAATAAAATGCAAAGTGTTCAACATTAAAAACAGAGCAGTCCAGAAAAGCACGATCAAGCTAAATGTAGTGCAAGTGCGCTAGGTCTTAATTGTTTCAGCTCTATATTCGATTCCAAGGTAGTCAATGATCTTACTGCCACCATTGTTTCAGAAGGTTGAAACACATGGCTAGCCACAAGGGTTCCTAACCCACAGAACACTTCTAGATTTTTCCAGCTACTTTATGGAAGTTGAAGCATATTTTGTCAATTCTGTCTTATACCATTCTATAGAAAATAGACCTATGGCTTAGGTCTTAACAATTAACTAATTCCATGTGTTTTTACTGTTTTACTCAGATTTGATGCAGTTTGACCCCTTGAAAAGTTATGTAGGAGGGGCCATGTGTCCCTTGTCACATGCTGGGCTTACAGTCCTTACCCATCACAATTTAGGATCCTAATCTCTTCAAACAAGGAATCCAAGGAACAGCTCCTGGGCTCTAAACAGCTGCCAGCTGTTATATATTGTTCATATTATATCAAAAACAGGTTGTATTTATATCCTCTAGGTAGTTTTTATATGTTACTCTGTCCCCTTAGAGAATGGAAATGCTAGTTTCAAAACAATTTTCTTTATTGAGTATTTTTATAGGTCAGAAATTCTATCAAGACTTTGAATCTATTTTGATCACACTATTTACCTAGTTACATGTTTATATACACAAATATATATTTCCCATCCAAAAATATATACACAAAGATAGGACCTATTAAAAATAAATCCCCCCTGATACAGTTCCAAGAGACATACACACATTAATGATGAGCAAAGGATTGCTTTCAGAAAGGAAAGAAAGGCAGGATCTGGAACTTGCATCAGTACACACAAGACTACGTAGCAGTGTCCTGGGCAATTCAGCACTCCAGGTCACAGCCCTAACCACTGGCTGATGTCTTCAACTTATTTATTGCAAATATTAACAACAGGAATAACCAGGAAACTAAGTAGTGCCCCATGAGAATCTAGTTATAGCCAATCACATTGTACCCTGGTAGGATTCATTCTGTGTGATTGTCTTCATTGACTTGCCCGAGATCATGATATCCCCTAACCAAGATGTAACCACCCCTACTGATCTAGGTGCTTGTGTGTAACCGGCACACATGCTTCCCATGGCTAGGATACAAGAAGATGAGAAGTGAAATGTGGGCCTTAGGGGAATCCTTTGCTCTGCAGCAAGCTCATGCCAGGCCGGCTTGCAGCACCTGATCACAGGAAGGATGCTAACCTGGATGAGACAACTGGAAGGCCAAACTTATAAAGTACTCCTAAAAGGAAAAGATGAATGGCACTCCCACTGTGCATAGTCTTTCCTTCCAACGCATTCTGCACTACCTTGTTCAGACCCCAGCCACCAGGAGAGTTAGGACACGAGTTCAAATCAACAGAATGTGAGAGTAAGTGATGTAGGTCCCATCCAGGCCTGGTCCCTAAAACTACCACACTGTTTGTCACACTCTCTTCCTTTCTTAGTCTACTGACCAGATACATAGAACTCAATATAAAATCTGGGTCCCTAGAAGATCATCATTCAGTAGAAAGAGCCTATATCTCTGAATGACTTCATGGCACATACTGAATCCACCCCCACTCCAAATCTGTCTTGTAATCTGATGTTAGCAAATGTGTAATGTGTAACAGATCCATTAAAGTGTTTTGGCTACCCTAACTGGTTAGGTCATGTGATTTTATCTGCATCTGACCTGTATCAGAAATACTTAACCAGCAGAAGTAGATGCCCAGACATGTTCACCACCAGGACAGTTAGGTTTTAAAAAAATGATTGGTAAACATTACTTAGGTTACAGAACAATGATTGGCAACAATTGGAAACACAATAAAAAGCAAATGTACCCAGAGAAACAATCTATTAGAGTTCTGAGAAAAATTTTCCCTGCAGAGTTATCTTTTTTTAAAAGCACAAATTATTTGGGGAAAATACATTTGGAGATAAATACAATTAGCTTGCAGTTGAGAGAACAGAGGCTTAGTGTACCTCTCCCAAGATCATCCAGCCTGTATCTGTCTACTTGACTTCAAATCCTGGCCTCTCAACTATGATACTCCTCCAGGGTACAAACCAGAATTATTCCTTTTCATTTTTAGTTCCCCTAACACAGTGCTAAGCTGAAAGTTAAATAAATGCCAGCATTGTGAGTTAAGGCATTCTCTAAAGCAGATCTCACACTTTTTTCTTCAATGAAAAACCAACTATATTTACAAGATTATCTCAAGTCATTTGGCTATCATCTCTCGCAATAACTTCATGCAATAGGTCAGTAGGGATATCTGCTAGGAGGACAAAGAGTCAAAGGCATTCGGCACTGGGGATCTCAGCAGGCAGAGGATGCAGGAGATTCAGAGCTTGGGTATATGAAAAATTCAGTTACGAAAAAGAACTATTCTTCTCAGTGGACACCTAGAAATTCATTCCACAGGTGAATCACGGTACAGCTTAGCATTGGGACTACACAGCTTAAAGTACTAAAGACACAGATTATAATACTCCTCCAGGGTACTAACCAGACTTATTCTGGTATTTTCTTTGCCTTTGATGTTTGAATGGGTGGGGCTTGATTGAATGCCAGCAGTGCAAAATAAAAATGAAACTCCAATATTGATAGACACTTCCACACTTCATACAATGAATTCACAATTTACTTTTCAGCACACTGCAAAGAGGCAAGCATCTGTAAAAATCAAATAAATTCCTAAATTGCCTAAAGATTACTTTATGTCCCAGCAATTACAGGGGTTCTATCAGAGCCTCTCTGTCCATGGCAAAGGACTGAGTCAGAATGTTCAGTGAATATCTAATCCTTGTGCCAAGGCACCTGTTGCAGAGAGCACAAATCTATAAAGAATTGATAAGTTTAGATTATATGTATGAAAGACACAATCAAGATCAGAATGGAACAGGCTAGTATAGGTTCTACCCATATTTTTAAAGCCCATACAGCTTCCTCATCCCTCCAAATTAAAAAAAAAAAAAGGAAACAGAATTATTAAGAAATTTCTGACTAAAATGGCACTTTCAAAATGAAAATTATCAGTTGGTATGTGATGCAAAATGCTATAGCAATGAACCAAAGCCATAATAATACCTCTAATTTAGAGAAAGCATTGCCACTTACTTTATTCACTAGAAGAAACTTACAAGTTTGTCTCAGAAAGATAATTAACTGACTGATTCAAAATAAACATAAGGATAAAACACAAAAAAATCAATTTTGTAATTGTATCATGGAGAAAATGGCCACTGGAAACACAGTGAAAACACAGCCCATTGATAATGGAGGGGAAATTAGGCAACAGTCAAGACGAAGGCACAGACGTCCGGAGGTGGCCACTGCACTTCCACGAATCCATCCTACAGATGCACCTGCCTGCACCAAGTGCTTTGCCCAAAGTTCACAGAGCCTCATTTATAAAAACCAGAATTTCAGGGACATCACTTACGCAACTGAATATCAGATGCCCCAAAACAGAAGAGATAAAATCTTCATGTATCAATACGCATCATCTCTTAAGATACAGAATTAAGTAGGGAAAAGGTAAGACACAGAAAAATGTTGGCAAACTACATACATGTGTCTGTCACATGTGCCCTATATGATATATATCACCAATTATGTGGGGAAAACAGGGGAGGGAGAGTCTATACAGAAATGACCCCAGATTAACGATGGCTAAACTCACCACTTTTTGTTTTATGACTATGCAAAAGCAATATGCTTGCAATAGAAACTGTACTAAGCCTTTTGAAACTATATTTTTTTTCTGGAAAATATGATGGCAATATGTTACATGACACTCTCAGAGTGCTGGCAGTAGACTGGAGCCACAAGAAAAACTACCAATATTATATGGTAAATTGTGTTGTGTATCATTTTTGGATACAAGTACTCAATAGATTATATGAACTATTCAACATTTTATTTTTTTATTTTATTCTAAAATGATCATGATGTTCAATGACTTTGACAAACTATAGAATAAAAATTGATATGAGGCATTTAGGCCAAACTAAATTGAGCTATAGCGATCAGCAGGTTGGGCACATTAAATGCATTTCCTGGACATGGTTCAATGACAAATTGGCAAATCTTCCCCCTTCAAGCCCCAGCATATTATACAGGCACTAGTTCTAACCCTGGCTACTCTACCTCCCTTCCAGCTCCTTACTTGTGACCTGCGAAAGCAACATAGGACGGCCCAAGCCCTTGGGACCCTGAAACCACGAGAGATAACTAAAGAAGGCTCCTGGCTCCTGGTTTCGGATCAGCTCAGCTCTAGCCATTGCAGTTACATAGGGAATGAACCAGCAAGAGAAGATCTTTGTCTTTCCTTCTCTTTACAAATGTGACTTTCCAATAAAAAAATTTTTAAAGCTTATATTTCCTACCAACAGTATTTGCAACTTATGTCAATTTTATTAGCGTGTAATTCCTTCACAAGTCCAGAAGTATCTGTATCTTTCACCTCTGAGGAATTACACTAGATGGTTAGAAGAGAAAATTCTCACCATCAATTTTTCCGTACCTTTCACATTTTCTTCATGTGAATTTATTATTCCTTGTTCACAAGTAGAATGACTAGAATTATAAAACTTTTTAAAAAGATATGCAAGTTAAGAAAAAACAACTGCGAATCCAGTTGACACCCGTGTACTTCTGCTTCTAGCTAAGATGCAGCGAATAAGAACAAAATAGTTCTACAGATAATGCTTCTAAAACTGGATAAAATGCATTAGACAACTGTTTTTAGACAGTAGACAACAAGCCAGTCCAGAACTACAATTCCTGGAAACACTCACAAGGTAAGACACATGATTGTCTACTTCTCTGAGTAAGAGCATGTTCCTAAATAAAACACAGAAACATGGAGTCTGAGCCCAGCACGGCAGTCACACTGAGCTAGGAGATGGAGACCAGAGTTTAGGGAACATGATGTTGCCGGAATCTACAAGGCAAAGCACCAGAGAGCAAAAAGCTTCACACACAGAGATTTTCAGAAATCTCAATGAGGGTTCATCAGCAAGCTTCTGACTTAGATCTGGGCCACATATTGCAAGGAGAGTGGAGGAGGTGTGCAGTTTCTGGGACTTATTAAATTAAAAGTATTAACAGGTGAAAAGAAAGAGCAGCCAGCGTCGTGGTATAGCAGGAAAAGCCACTACCTCTACTGCCAGTTCAAGTCCTGGTTACTCCACTTCTCATCCAGCTCCCTGCTAATGGCCTCTAAAAGCAGTGGAAGATGAGCCAAGTGCTTGTGCCCTTGCACCGACATGGGGAAGGGTTGGATGAACCCATTGGCTCCCGTAGACATCTGGGAGGTCATCAACAGATGGAAGGCTCTCCCTCACCGTCTCTTTCTTTCTCTCCCTGCCTCCCTCCCCTGCCCTCCTTCTCCCCCACTTGCTCTTTTTCTTGCTCTCCTTCTCCCTCTCTCTTCCTCTCCCTCTGTCTTGCTGTTTTTCTCTTTCTCTCTCCAAACCCCATTTCCCCCTCTGATTTTGAAATAAATCAGTAAGTCTTGAAAAAGAAACAAGTGACAGTAGAGCTCCAGCAGTGCTGGCAGCACGGTGCTACACATCAGGAGCATCCGTACCCTGTGACAACTAGGAAATCACATTAATAAACGTTTCAACAGCATCTTCTGCATCTGCTTCAGACACAGCACTTTGATATCATAACCCAAGTAAAGGCCACATCTTAACATAAGTGCTAGCAATCCAACAAAGCCTCAAACAAAACTGATCCTCAAGGAAAGCAGCCTCTGTTGACACTGGGTACCACTAAGGGGAACAAGTTCAGAAATCCCCTTGTCTCACAAAGATTCATACCTAGAAAATCACGAAAATAAGCTACACTATGTTCAAGCTTATTAGCCAGCGATTGAACATATTAAAATAATATTCAACATTCTTCAGAATAACGCAACAAAATTCAGATGCTGAACACTTTGCCAAAATGTTAAATATTCAATCAAAATTCAAAACTACCAAGGAAGTAGAAAAAAAATCTGCATTATACATTAAAAAAAAGAAGTAAATATAAATAAAACCCAACATGACCTACATATTTATTGGGTCTAACAAAAACTTTAAAACAAGGGCAGGCACTTGATGAAATGAATAAGAGACTTCATGAGACAGCCTCAACATTTTTCACCAACTTCCTGTTAGTGTACACATCCCGGGAGGCAGGAGGTGACAAGTCAATTACTTGGGTCCCTATTGCCCATGTGGGAGACTCAGATTAAGTTCTTGGCTCCCCACTTTAGCCAGCCCATTCTCCATCATTGTAGGTACTTGAAAAAATGAACCAACACATGCTCTCAGTCTCTCTCTTTCTCAAAAGAATAAAAAATGTCATAGCAAGATCAGTATCATCAATTATAAAATCTTCTTTGGGAAAAAAAAAAACTTTAAAGCAGCAATTATAAATATGCTCATGAACTGAAGAAACAAATACTCAAAATATTAAAAGACAGATGACCTTAGACTGATGCAAAAGGGAATCAAGGCAGAGAAGATTGCATGGTAAGTCTAGGACTGCAAGCTAAAATTGTACACGTCATAATAATTGATTGGAGAGGGAAGAAAACAGAACCTAAAATAGGTCCACAGACACTATTCAACATAGGAAGTGAAAAAATCAAATAGGAAAATTTGCTGAGCCTTCACAACAGACATGAAAATACCAAATATTGTTAAGATCAACGTAATTGCAACTATGAAAGAAAAATAAAATGTGAATAAGCCAAAATATTTGAATGAATATCTGGAAACTTTGATCAGACTAATAAGTTTAGAAAATCCCAATAAAAATAAATACATATCCACATCTATTATAGCCCAATTGCAGAAAACTCAAGAGAAAGAGAAAATATTGATAGTACCCAGAGAAAGTACGTGTTATACATAAAGGAACAAGTGTAAGAAGAATAGCAGGTTTATTAGAAATGATGGAGATTTTTTTAAAAACTGAACTGGCATTTTTAACTTGCTGAAAAGAAGGAAAGAAGCAAGCCTGTTATCCAAGTGTCCCACTTTGAACAACAACAAAAATACCATTTAAAAATGAGAATGAAACAAAGGCACACTCTGATCAACAAAAACTGGGACCATTAACCACCAACACACCTACAACACAAGCAAGGCAGAAAGCTTGAGTAGAAACCAGGTAGATATTCACAACTACAGAGAAGAATAACAGCACTGGGGAAGTGTTAAATTGATACACATAAATGAGTAAGTCCCCTTGAGAGACCACTATTAAAAGAATAGCAATACTCTAATAAGAGGTTTTGAAACATTTTAAAATAAAAAATAGATATATTTGACAAATACTGCATATGAAAAAAGAGAATGGGTCAGTTGAAATGTAATGTCATAAAACTAGTACATTTGGGGAATATTACGTATGAAATGTAAGGTGGTCCAGTGTTGACTCTATATAGATTCTCATAAGGATATATTTTTAGCCTTGTAGTAATCAATAAAATTAATAAACAAGACAAATGGATGCAACTGGGAACCACTGGGCTGAGGTGGAGAAATGAAGCATTTTTGTTTCAACTTTCATGCAGGTGTTTTTAGGAGGCAGAGTACATAGCATGAATTACACAGATAATTCTGAAGATGAAAGCTTTAAAAAGACTTGCTGGCAATGACACAGTAAGAGGTAACCTAAGCCAACCTGATTTTAATTAGGTGAAATGCAATTTAGTTGGACTTTTTTAAAAGATTCTATAATTCAGATTTTTTGCATTCAGAAAGTTTCCCAGGTGAGGAATAGACACTGCATTAAGTGATGTCAAGCCTCTAGTATGATTACTATTAATGCTAGCTGTAACTGTCAGGAGCTGCTGCATACTGTCCACCTGGACAGAAATTTAATTTTTTAAGGTTTATTTATTTTTATTGGAAAGGCTAATTTGTCACAGAGAAGGAGAGATGGAGAGAAAAATCTTCTACCTGCTGAAAGAAAAGGTCACAATGCCTGGAGCCAAACCTATCCGAAACCAGGAGCCAGGGGCTTCCTCCAGGTCTCACACATGGGTGCAGGGTCCCAAGACATCAGGCCATGCTCTACTGCTTTGCCAGGCCACAAGTAGGGAGCTGAACGGGAACTGGAGCAGCCAGGACAAGAACCAGTGCCTGAATGGGATCAGGAGCTTGGAAGTGGGGAATTAGCCAGTTGAACCAATATGTTCGCCCCCAGGGCAGTAATTTTAAATCCCTCCATAGTTCGTCCAGACAATACATAATATCAATGTTATAAAGCAAAGCTCATGGGTATCCTAATGAGTCTTAGTGGAATCATGTGAAAATATACGTCTCTATCTCTTCTTATTTCCATTTTCATTTCTCAAAGAACCCAAATCATTCTAAATACTTCGCAGGCGGGAGGACAAAGAAGGTACAGCGATCTTCTCTCTCCATAGCTTCAGAAGTAGGTCCACTTCCCAAACAAACATCCCAGCAGACAGTAGAGAAAATGCCTCGGGTGACACAGAAAGGGAACCAGCAGTTTAACTGAAGATCAGCCACCTGGAGAAAGTCATGGTTCGCAAGCACGAAGGGAGGAGACATCATCCAGAGCCAGATTCGTGTCATGAAATTAACAGGAAGGAAACAAGAGGTAAGAAACCAATACAATAAATGTGAGGTATGTTTGCTATTATTCTATGAGCTCCTATTACAGAATTGTTTCCACAGAGAGGCAAAAGTAATTCCTTCATCCGCAGGAGCTAAAACCTGTGCCTGAGCACAAAGGATCTCCAGCACAGATGATTCCTTCCAATGATGATGGTTGGTGGGACGAAGTGTGTTGTGCTTTTGAATTCTCATGACTAAATATTTCTATCCTTATTTCTTTGATATAAAAGGTATTTTAATTCAGACAACTATTACAGCATAAGGGGAAATCATTTAAATTTTCCCCTTTCCTAAGATATTTGCTTTGTAGCTATCACAAAAACTTTTATATTAGGAAAATCCTTATAAGTCACTTTAGAAAAAGCCATTGCTTTTCACTTCATTTTCGAATTCCTAAGTAAAAGTTGGTAACTTACAACAGCTTTTATTAGCTAAGCATTTAAGGAGTGCATAGCTCCTGATTTTTTTTTTTTAACTCTACAAGCCTGTGTTTCTGCAATCTTTTCTTTTAGAAGCCCATACGTTATTTTAAAATTTGAGGGTACCTCCTTCCGTATCATGTTCTATCATGTTGAATAAATTAGAGAATTATTTAGTATAACTTGAGTGGGTCTCCGCAGCCGACTTTCTCACAATTTGTTTGGAAACAAAAACAAAAGATACTTAAGTTCCAGAGTCTACGGAGTGAGTTTGTAGTCTTGGGGACTTCACTCACACGGCTGAGAAGCCTGTCGGGGCTGGTAGGAATATGGAACACAGCGAAGAAGGCCATTACATAAACAGTGGTTCAGACAAGACACTGGAACCAGAGAGTCTTGCCAGACATTGCTTCCAGGCAGCTTTCCTGCGAGACAAGTCTGCCTGAATCTTTCAGACTGTTGACTACCGATAACTCACAAACTAAAGTTTTAAGTTCTTCCAGAACTCTCCCACAAGAATGCTCAGGTAAGAAAAAAAAAATGGTTTTGGAGAATGACATTGACCTACCGATCATCCTCAATGCTATCAATTCACTAAGAGCAAGAAGTGCGATCGTTTCATTTGTTCTGAAATCACTACCAGTGTCTAACCACATGAAATCACCAACATCCAGAAGCAGAGTCAAAACTCAGGTCGCATTTTAAGTTTCCAATATTAATTTTCTAAAACAACTTTTGAAATCCACCATCTTTCATTTCTTTCCCTGGCCTCTCTTGAGTGTCTGTAAGAAATTAACAAACTGGGCCTGGCACGGTAGCTTAGCAGCAAAAGTCCTGGCCTTGCACACACCAGGATCCCATATGGGCACCGGTTCATGTCCTAGCAGCCCCACTTCTCATCCAGCTCCCTGCCTGTTGGCCTGAGAAAGCAGTCGAGGACGGCCAAAAGCCTTGGGACCCTGCAGCCGTGTGGGAGACCCGAAAGAGACTCCTGACTCCTGGCTTTGGATCGGTGCAGCTCCGACCATTGCTGCCACTGGGGGAATGAATCAGCGGATGCAAGATCTTCCTCTCTGTCTCTCCTCCTCTTGTTATATCTGACTTTCCAATAAAAAATTAATAAATCCTTTAAAAAATGAAAATAAACTTCTTTCTGCATGAAGTCCTACACTTTCAATCCCAGAGCACTATGTTCATATTTTAAAATTAATAATGATAAGCAAAACAAGCCATGGTATATTTCAAGTAGACTGCAAAGTAGGTTGGAATCAAGGTGAAGAATTCATTCAATGCATCTTAAGCTTCAGAAGAAAAGTTGTAAATACCCATTCCTTCCAAATGGAAGGGAAACTTCCCACTCAGCCCCTCACAGCTGGAAACTATTATCCACGCAAGCTTAGAAGCAGCGGGAATGTGCCTGGGCCACCGGGATGCCCTGCAGTTCACTGAAGCAGATGAACACCACCCACAGATTGCCTGCTGTTTTCAGAAGCACCAAATTAGATTCAACAAGGTAATGGGCTAATCATGGGAAAATCCAATGCGGGGGACTCAAGGTGCATAGCCTTGACACTTTTCTCCCAAGAATCTCTACTAATTATCATTTTACGTCAAAGAAGCAAATAACAGGAAGTATAATACCATGATCATACAGATAGAGGAGGCGCTGTTAATTATCATGAGATTAAGACAGAGTATTTCAGTGAGAATGATTGAAATAATATATAAAGCACTTCCCATCACACCTTACACAGAGTATTAAGTAGAAAAACACTGTGATTATTCATTATTTTACAACTGATCTTAGCAAGCAAGAAAATCTAGGTAGCTGATCTGTGCTTTGATTCAACATTAATAATCGGTACTTTCCTAACATTTTTTAAAAGATCCATCTATTTTTATTGTAAACTCATATTTACAGAGAAAAGGAGAAACAGAGAGAAAGGTTTTCCATCTGCTGGCTCACTTCGCAAAAGGCCACAAAGGCTGGAGCTGAAGCAGTCCAAAGCCAGAAGCCAGGAGCTTCTTTGAAGTCTCCCAGGTGGGTGCAGGGTCCCAAGGCTTTGGGCCATCCTCGACTGCTCTCCCAGGCCACAAGCAGGGAGCTGGATGGGAAGTGGAGCTACTGGGATTAGAACCAGTGTCCATATGAGATCTTGGCATGTGCAAGATGACTTTAGGCACTAGGCTACTGCATTGGGCTCTACTTTCCTAACTGTAACATTTATTTACCTATTTAAAAGTCAAAGTTTGAAACAGGAAGAGAAGGAGAGAGAGAGAGTCTTCTATCCCTGAGGTTACTCCCTAGATAGGCACAACAGACAAATTTGAGCTATTGAATCCAGGGTCCTGGAACTATCTGTGTCCCACACGTGGGTGTCAGGGGCCCAAGTACTCAGATCATCTTCTGCTGCCTCCCCAGGCACATTAGCAGAGAGGTGGATCGGACGTGGAACAGCCAAAGCTCAGATTGGTACACATATGGGATGACAGCATTGCAAGCGGTAGTTTAACTCACTATGCCACAATGCCAGCTCCCTCCCCTAACTTTGGATTCCAAATTTCTCCCTGACTTTTGTCCAATAACTTGCCTTTTTGATTATAAACTGCACTGCAAGACCTTGAGTATGCTTAATATACCTGGGCTTGTTCTCATGCTGTTTCCATTTACATTAATACCCCTTTTTAAAACATAAAGTCGTAGAAGATATATATATATATTAAAAATCTCCCTCATTTCTTTAGTATCCATTGTGGAAATTCAGTTGCCACTGCTTCCATGGTGATAGCCTTAGGGCACTTCTTTCCAAATTCCAGGTAGATACAAATCAGTAAAACCTTTGTTTCCAAACCACAGCTGTTACAGATGTTTTCATGCTCAGAAGTCATGGAACACAAAATTCATTCCCATTTTTATTTCTGCTTTCTCCTATTTGGACAATTTCTCGCAATTAAAACTGCCTTTGTCATAAGGACCAAAGCTATCAACCTGTGCCCCCTGAGCAGCAGTAACTCCTATGATTGACAGCAGACTTTTGTGAGACAGCTGGTCTGACTGAAGATTGGAGTGAAGCAGCCCTCAGTTTAGTGCTACAATATTCCACACTCTCACCATCAGATATTGTATGTCCTGTCACCCAATAAATAATAATAAACAAAGGTTGCTACATACCATTCATTTGTTCTGACTTTTCAGAGACTTTAACTGGAAAGAAATCCTTCAACCTACCCATTGCATGCAAGTCCATTACCAAAGCTTTAGCCATATCCTGCATTTAAGAATTCATCATTTCTAAAAAAAGATTTATTTATTTATTGGAATGTCAGATACACAAAGAGGAGGAGAGACAGAGAGGAAGATCTTCCGTCCAATGATTCACTCCCCAAGTGAGCGCAATAGCCAATGCTATGCCAGTCCGAAGCCAGGATCCAGGAGCTTCTTCCAGGTCCTCTCACACAGGTGTAGGGTCCCAAGGCTTTGGGTCATCCTCTACTGCTTTCCCAGGCCAAAAACAGGGAGCTGGAGGAGAAATGGAGCTGCTAGGATTAGAACCGGTGTCCATATGGGATCCCGGCGCATCCAAGGCGAGAACTTTAGCCGCTAGGCCATACCACCGGGCCCCCAGAATTCATTATTTTTGAAAGAAATAATAATAAGGAGATAATGGAGTGGGGTGAAAAATCATAGGACATGGATGAAACAGCAGCAGGAAGAACTACTCAGAGAATCTTTTGCTGTCAACCTTTCATGGCAACTTTAGGTCTCTGGATTACAACCAATGACTGCATCCAGAACAACAGTAGTGAGATCAACAGGCAGCAGAATGGTGCCCAGCTGAACTTAGATGGCTTTGGTTGTGCGTTGCTGGAGGGGTGACCTCCAGCAGCACCCTGACATCTGAACATAGAAAGCTGACATTGCAGGCAATGCTTTCTGCCAAATGGAGTATGCCAAGTTTAGGAGCACTCAGTAGACATGCTCAACTTACACTCTTCGGTTTTCATGGCTAAAGTCTTAGTAGACAACTGGGTTTAAAGAATCACTGGCTTGAAGTGTGTAGGAGAATATGTTTCCAGAATACCACAATTAATAGCCATCAAATTTAATTTTGCTCTCAAAGAGCAAGGCTTCAAGAGAAGTACTTTTCTTGTATTACAACCAGTGAGATCTGATGGACATGACAGATGACCCCAAAAATTTGTAAGATTTGTGAGTGCCTAGAGTGAAGCAGTCACAGAAGCACTAAGGAAGATCCCACAGAAATTATTCTGACTGGGTCCAGCACCTTTCACTGGAAGCCGTAGCCATTTACGTTGGAATGATTTGTAACATGGCATCTGTGACTAATGCACTAATACCCCACAAATGGCTACAATGTATTAGCCTTGTATGTTTTTCAAAAATGTGTCAGTCTCATTTGGGGAAGAGGTTATCAGTATCATTTGTGGTCCTGGCGCAGATAAACTATTAGCAAAAATTGTGTTGATGGCAACATCGGTGAGCTGTCCCTGTGTATCTTAGAAGATGGACACGATGTTCAAGGTGGAGGCAAACTGAGACTGACAGACTGTTGAAATATAATATAAAACATCCAATTCTATTGAAAGGACTCAGATACCTTAATATTAGGTGTAATAGATGGTGGGTATAATAGATGCCATATCTTAAGGTTTTTTTTAAAGATTTTTTGTTGTTGTTGTTTGTAAGGCAGATTTTACAGAGAGAAGGGAAGACAGAAAGAGATTGTCCATCTACTGGTTCACCCCCAAATGGCTACAACAGCCAGTGCTGAGCCAATCCAATGCTATGAGCCAGGAGTGTCCTCCAGGCTTGTGATATGGGTACAGGGTCCCAAGGACTTGAGCCATCTTCATCTGGTTTCCTAGACCATAAGCAGTGAGTTGGACCAGAAGCAGAACAGCCGGGGCATGAACTGGCACCCATATAGAATGTCGGGACCACAGGGCACACAATTAATCTGATGTGCCACCGTAATGGTCACATATATTAAGATTTTAATAGTCCATCATAAGGTGCCATTTATTATTTACAGATTCAATGGGTAAAACTGGGCTGCCAAATGGGGAATGGTTGTGATAATCATCTTTTAGTTCATTGACTTTAATAAATTTTAATACATTAAATAGATCAATTAAATAGCTCCTTCATATTCACTCACTGCTTTCTTCTTCCTCACAGAATCACCACCATAACTTGACAATAAATAACAAATATTTTTTGGTAAACTCATTCGTACTATACCTATCCCTCGCAGAGTACAGGCTCTTTGAAAGTGGGATCTTCTGTCAATTTTGTTTGTTTACACCCCTAGTGCCCAGGACAGAGCTCGCCAGAGACGATGTTTCAGGAAATATGCTCACTGTGAGAGGCACAGTGAGATGGTGGCTTAGAAGCTCAATTGACTCTGTCCCACAGAGAAGCCAATTTCAGCAGCTATTCACACTTCATAAAAGCTCCAAAAGCCAGGTGAGAAGCTGTGGTCTCTGATTTCAGTAAAACAATAGGAAAATGGTACTGAGGAAGGCAGAAACCAAGGGGTTTCCAGACAACTGCTGCACCTGCTTCCCATAGCTCAGTATGGCAACTCCCACTTCAGAGAGGGAGACTGAACTAACTCTTGAAACCCAGATTCAGGTTCACCCTGATTATAAAGAAAAAGAAGAGCAGTAAACATAACACAATGCCTAAAAGGTCCTCATGGTCCCCTCCCTCAGGTCTGTAAACAAAGACTGAGATTATAGACTGCTTTGCCAGATCATTTCCACCCATCCTAAACTCCAACAGACAGGGCAAAACTCCAGGACCTAGGGAGTAACTCAGTCAGGCTTCCACTGTGAACACCACTGCCGTTTTCAACCCAAAGGCATGTGTCCCTATGCCAATACTTGAAGATGGAACTTCTGCAGTTGCCCCAGCACTGGAGATCTGAGCCCCAGGGACATAGCTTGTTAGGTATGTGTCACTGCTAACCTCATGTGGGTCTGGAATATACTGTGTGGTTGCACAGAGCTTGATGACTGTGACACCTAGTTGTGTCCCAGCATATAGCCAACAGTCAACAGTGACCAAGGAGCTGTCTTCATCATTAAATCTTGGGCAGACAGCAAGGAACCACAGAACTGTCTTGAGACTTAATGCCAAATTGATACAGGGCAGATACTAACAACAGCCCTAGACTAGCATATAAAGAGTTTCTACACATGTGCCAGCATCAGGGAGACACCTGCACCAGGTGAGACCATATGGGAATGGTACCACTGAAACTGTACAGACCCTGGTGGCTGAGACCTAGGAGTGATTTAGCTGATTTTATGGGCAAGGGGAAGTCTTTATCGCCATTCTCACATCCTTGGGAAGACACAGCACTGTATCTTGGGACTCAGTGTAATGGATCAACTCAACAGTGGACCAGTCCTACCAGAACCTGCCCCTACACGAGCATCTGTGAGCGGAATCTCAGGACTTGTCCTGGTGTTATGTGGAAACATCTGGCCCCACTTGACTGTCCTTACATCCTGGCTGGCATCTCTTGCAGCTTGTTACAGCAGTCTGAGTCAGTGAATCCATCTCAGCAGCAGATGGACAATGCCATTGTGGGCTTGGCCCTACCCATACTGCACAGAACTGCATGGCTTGTGAGTTCCCAGGTTTGGTCTAGCATTGTGGCTTTGGGAGCCATGGGGCTGAGCACTTTGACCCTAGGTAGGGGGAGGCTTAAAGGGATGAATGGTCTATTCTTTGATGCCTCCCAATGCATTCTCAGTGGCACATAAACTGGGAATTTGGAACAACTCTGAGCTCAGGGCAACACTGAGGGAGCAACGGTGTACCAGCCACAGACATGCAGCAAATGTTAACTTGAAATACCACCTAGTGCTGACATGGCAGAAGTGTCCACAGGCTCAGAGAGATCAGACTACTGAGAATTTTGGGAAGGACAACCACTAATAACTGCAAATTTTAAACATGTAACAACAAGGATAAAGCATCAGTTTTTTTCATACGCTCATGGCATCAAACAGTAATAGGTATGAAAGACACTCAAGGAACCATGACTACCAATGGAATGGGAGAAAATCATTGCACACTACACAACTTATAGGAGACTAATGTCTAAGATTTAAAAAGAGCTTCAGAAACCCAGGGGGGAAAAAAAAAACACAACCTGTGAAGAAATTGGCAAAGAAGATGAACAGACATTTTTCAAAACAAGTTCAATTGGCTAATAGACATATGAAAAGATGTTCAGGCTCCCTAGCTGTCAGGGAGATACAAATGAAAACCACACTGAGACTCCATCTAACTACAGTGAGGTTGGCCTACATTCAGAACTCTACTAACAATAACTGCTGGCGTGGATATGGGGAGAACGTTAGCCTCCTTCACTGCTGGTGGGAGCGCAGACTGGTACAACAACTATGGAAATCAATATGGAGAGTGCTCAGAAAACTACAAATAAACCTACCACATGACCCAGCTATCCCACTCATAGAAATATGTCCAAAATAAATGAAACTGCATGTAAAAAAGGAGCCTATAAGCCTATATTTACAGCAACACAACCTACAATAGCAAATACATGGAAATAACCTAATTGCCCATCCAAAGAAGTATGCTCAAATAAACTGTGTTAAATCTACCCCATGGGATACTAATCAGCCATTACAAAGAATGGAATTCTACCATTTGCAACCAAATGGTCCCAATGAGAGACCATTATGCTCAGTGAAATAAGTCAATTCCTAAAAGACAATCACCATATGTTCTCTTTGATATAAGCAACCTTCATGCAAATTATAAGACCAAAGACCTTTTTGACACTGTTTTTGTTGTAACCCATTGATTTTGATATTTTTGTTTTTATTTTTACTTCTTCAAAATAGTTTTTCTTTTATTAAAGTCTTTACTGACTCAGATCACACAGCAGCATCATTTTCTTTAAGAGACTTTGTTTTCTTTTTCATTGCTTCATCGACAGACTGATTATTCAGTAGCATGTTACTTAACCTCATGATGCTGTAAATTTTTGAAATTTATTCCTCTTGTTAATTTTGTTTTATGGCTTTTAAGGGAATTATAGTAACTGTGTAGTAAAGACTATCACATCCAGATGTGAAGATACAATGCAGTGTGCATCTCTACTTTCAAACCAAAGATGGACTCCCAATGAAACTGCTAAATATATCTGGACAATAGGATGCTGGACTCTGCCATTGTCTGCACCAGCAATATTAGGACACAGTTAAATAGCAGAATGTTGAACTTATTATTGCTTATGAAGGAGTAATCTATTGTACTAATATAGGGGAAATAAGTTGGCGGGGGGCGGTTCATGGAGGGGTAAAGGAAATCCCAGAACTTACGGACTTGTATCATAAAATTAAACATAAAATAGAAGGAAAAAAGAAAATAAGGGGCTAGGAGCCAACCACCTAGGACTGAACTTTGTCCAAAGCTCAGATGAATAATTTAAAATAGTTGTTTTAAAGAGATGAAAAGAACTTCAAGAGAACGCAGAGAAATTATTTAATGCTCGAACAGAAACTTGATAGAGTCTGAGAAAAACAAAGCAGAAATCCATCAGCTGACAGATACACCAAGAGAAGTTAAACACAATGGAAGGCATCATTAGCATAATAGACAAAAGAAAAAAATCAGCAGTCTCAAAGAAGCCATTTAAAAAATACACAGTTGAAAGATGAAGGGACTCAAGATGAAGGAACAAAGTACAGGGTATTGGGGACAGCTTATTAAGAGCAAATACCCAGGGCCCAGTGCAGTAGCCTAGCAGCTAAAGTACTTGCCGTGAACATACCAGGATCTTACATGGAAGCCAGTTCTAATCCCGGCAGCCCCACTTCCCATCCTGCTCCCTGTCTGTGGCCTGGGAAAGCAGTGGAGGATGGTCCAAAGCTTTGGGATCCTGCACCCACCTGGGAGACCTGGCTCCGGATTGACTCAGCTCCTGCCGTTGCGGCCACTTGGAGAGTGAACCATTGGACAGAAGATCTTCCTCTCTGTCTCTCCTCCTCTCTGTACACCTGCCTTTTCAACTAAAATAAATAAATCTTTTTTTTTTTTTAAAGAGCAAATATCTAAATGAATGGGGTTCGTTAATTGATGATGTCAGTGGAACAGAAAGCATATTCAACCTCAAAAAATTTAGAGGCAGAGGCAACCATCTAAGATGGTCAGAGGCCACTAGTGAGATTCAATTCAACTAGTCTACCTTCAGACTTACTGTAATCAAGCTCTCCAAGGTTAAAGATAAAGAGAGGGCTCTCAGAGCTGCAGGGGGGAAAAAAAGTAACACCTAAAAGGGATCCAATTCACCTGCCTGCAGACTTCTCAGGCCAGACTACGGGTCAAGAGGAAATGGAACGAGATGTTCGGAGTGATGAAGACAGGAAACCAAACAAAGGCCAAGCAAAGCGCAAAAAAACACAACCTGAGATAAGGCAAATCTGAGAGCGAATCAACACAAGATCCCTCTCACCAGAAACCCGACAGAGGGCTCTTCAAACTCAAGAAAAGTAGCACTGATAAGTACAAAAAATAATAATAACCATCAGAAACTAAAAAATTACTTGGCAGAGGTAAATATACTAATTTGGAATGCCCTAACAAATATAGAATGTTAATCATTCATATCTTCCATATGAAGGCCAAAAAGCAATATAATAAAAATAATAACTGCATTGATATGTTATAGGACAGCATACAATGTACAAGGATGCAAATCGAACAACAAAAATTAAAGTAAAAAGTGGAATGCAAGGGTATAATTTTTTCTTTTCTTTCTTATCTCTTTTTTTCTTTCTTATCTCTTAAGTATTAATTTGTCATCACTCAAAATTTGTTGCTATAACTTAAATATTCTTTTGTAATCCCCAATCAAGCAAAAGCATATAGTAAATTTACCAAAATTAACAAGCAGGAAATGAAGGTACTCTACTAGGAGAAAAATCACCTAATCACAAAGGAAGATTAGAGGATAAAGAGCCCAGGACAGTAGCCTAGTGGCTAAATCCTCACCTTACATGCACCAGGATCCCAAATGGGTACTAGTGCCTATTCCAGCTGCTCTGCTTCCCATCCAGCTCCCTGCCTATGGCCTGGGACAGCAGTAGAGGACAGCCCAAATCCTTGGGACCCTGCACCCGCATGGGGGACCCAGAAGAAACTCCTGGCTCCTGGCCCCTGGCTTCAGATCAGCTCAGCTCTGGCCATTATGGCCACTTGAGTAGTGAGCCAGCAAATGCAAGATCTTACTCTGTAAATCTGACTTTCCAATTTTAAAAAAATCTAAAAAAAAAAAGGAAGAAAAAGAAAAAGAAATAAGCATGTCAAAATAACATTAATAAGAACTTAACTACCTATAATTATCTTAAACATAAACAATCGAATTCTCCAATGAAAAGACACAGAAGTACTGAATGAGTAAGGAAAACAAGGATCAGCTATATTCTGCTCACCAGAGACATACTTCATCTTTGAGGACACATACAGACTAAAACTTACAGGACAGAGGATCGCCTTCCATGCCAATGGAACTAAAGTAAAAGCAGTTGCATTACATAACGATGAAAAGTAGGACATTACATAATGATGAATGGTTCAACCTAACAAGAGGAAATTACATTTATAAATATACATGCACCAATAAAGGAGCACCCAAATACATAAATCAAATCTTAATAGGAAAAGTAGACTCTAGTACGCTATTAAGGGATGTTAGCACCTCAGTGTGAGACACAGGCAAGTCATCCAGACTCAACACTCAGCCAAGTTCAGAGGTCCCTTAAGTCAACCATGCCTGGCAAAGGTAAGAATCCATTCCACGGCTGTAGAGTACACTTCCTTCCCAAAAGTGCATAGAAAATTCTCCAGATCAAATAGAGCAAATATTATAAAGCACAAATCATACCATCTCCTTTGCAATCATAATGCAATAAAATGAGAACTCAGACCAAGAAGAATAATTCTAAAACTATGTAATAAATTGAATTAAACAACTTACTACCAAACAACCTATAGATTAAGGAAGAAATTTTTAAAAATTTGAAATTTCCTGGAAATGAATGAAAGTAGAAACGCAACATTTCAAATCCTAAAGGATATGCTCAAAGAAGGAGGGAAGTTATAAAACCATTGTCTGCATGAAAAAAGCAGCGATAGGACTGGCACTGGTACATGCAGCCAAGACACATGGCTCTCTGGGGGGAGGGGAGTTTACGGCAGGTCTTCAGGACTCCCCAGCCTGGAGGCTTTCAAACCAGCACAGGTAGGGACAACTAAGCACAGTGGCTCCCTGGGGGAAGCGATACTCAGCGGACTTCCAGGACCACCCTGTCCTGGAAGTTTTTTTTTGACTGGCATCATGGGTGCATACAACCACCCTTGGGCCACCTGGTTGTGTGCCCTGAGGGCTCGAAGGGGTCTGGATTTACAGGGGGATGATGGATCGCACAGGTAGTAGTGAGCGATGACCTGTGGTTTTATGCTCAGGTTAGGAATTACAGCTGAGTGACTTCCATGGATAAGTCCACCACATGTGTACGTAAGTAGAGGGCTCACAGCAAATTGGTTTGGAGGGGAGAACAAGAGTGAGACAACTGGGTCTGATAGCAGAATCTGGGGGCAATGCGGACTCACCCCAGTGGAACTGTAATCTCTGTTGGCTTGCCCAAGTGCTGCAGAAGGGAACAGGCTTTGCTGGGGAGCTAAGAGGATTCCCCAGCTGGGTTGGGATTCCTACTGGGTTGGGTGACAATGAGTGTAGAATTGGGGACAGACAGCAAGCTGGGCTGGACATGGTTAAAGCCTCCACCAGCGAGGGTATATACTAGGTCTGGGGAGCAACAGACTGGGCTAAACTCCAGTCCCCACTGGTGCTCTATACCCAGATTGGGTATAGAATGGACTAGGCTAGTTCTTAACTCCTATGAAACATGTGAAAGCTAGGTCTGGGTACAGACCAGGTATTGCTGGGCTACAACACCCAACAGTAAGAACCAGAATGAGTATGGGCTGATTGAGCAAGGCCACTATTTTTGCCAGGACAGGAGGTGGACAACCTTGGCCAAGCACCCACTGGTATATGTGAGAACTGCCACTGGGAGGAGACTCAATAGAGAAACTTGGGAAACGCCTTCATCAGGATTCAGACCCTGCAGGTGAACACAAGAAGCAACCCAGACTACACCAGGTTATACTACCTGCTGGCATACATGTGGGTCAGGTCTGAGAACAGACCAGTCTGGGCGAGCACATAACACCCAGTGGTAGATCTGAGAACCAGGACAGGAGGCAGGAGGAATCAGATTGGGCCACAACACCAGCCAGTTCATATTAGGGGCAGGACAGCAATCGGGCTGGGGTAGGATAGCTATAACACTCATTAGCACTAGCTGGAACAGGGAGCAGGCTTGACCAGGTTAGGCTGTGCAATAAGATTTTGGAAGCTGAGGTGAGGGAAGTCATGCCAGCCTGGGGTCAGCGGGGGCCAGGGTAATGAGTCCCAGGGGTGGGGGATCTGGCAGGGCTCAGGTAGTTTGGTTTGAGTCATGTGTTATAGGGGCCAGATTCATGAGTCCCAGAAACCAGGGATCCAGCAGGACTCCAGTCACCTGGTTCAGGTCCTTGGGCCAACCAGCAAGAGGGGTGCCAGGCTTATGAGCCCCAGGGTAGGGGATCCAACGAGGCCTGGGACACCTGGCCCGGATCCTTGGGTCTGTCTGAGAGGTGGATGCCAGGTTCATGAGCCCCAGGGGTGGGGGATCTGGTGGGACTCAGGTCACCTGACCCAAATCCTGGAGCCTGCCTACAAGATGGGTGTGGGGTTCGTGAGCCCCAGGAATAGAGGATCCAGTAGGGCTTGGGTCACTTGGTTCAGGTCCTTGGGCTCATCTGTAAGGGCTGGCTGGGTTTGTGAGCCTCAGGGGTAGGGCACGTGGAGTGGCTCAGGATGCCTGGCCCGGGTCATGGGGCCAGCCTGTGAGCTGGATGCCAGGTTAGTGAACCCCAAAGGTAAGGGATCCAAAGTGAATCAGATCACCTAGCCTGGGTCTTGTGGCCTGCTTGTGAGGTGGGTGACACATTTGTGAACCCTGGAGATGGGGGATCGAGCAGGACTCAGTCACCTGGCCCAGGTCTTGTGGCCTGATGTGAGGTCAGTGCCAGGTTCATGAGTCCCAGAGGTAGGGAACCTGGTGAGGCTTGGGATGCCTGGCCCAGAACCTTGGGCTCACCTGCAAGAACATGTCCTACTCAGTGAAAAAGGCAGAGCAGTGGGCACATGCCCTGATGTAAAAGGAGAACATAGCAGCTCATTTGGCGCCATAGCAGGAGAATGGAACAAACTGGACAACTACCCCAGTCACACGATAACAGCAAAAAATCTCAGTTAATGGGAACTTGAGACTTACTGTGTCAGCCAACAGACATTGGGAGGGCTACATCATCCATGGATAGGTGAAATTGGTAGCATTTCAGAACTATCCAAACCACTTGGGCAGAATCCTCAGAATATGTACACATTGGCTCCTTTGGTTGATATGAGGTGGCAGTTCCTCATCTCTGGTACTAGGACATTTGAAAGTCATGTGTGGCTTCCCCCTTTATCTCTCCCCTTCCACGACCCCCCAGAAACAATAAGAAGAAATAACAAATCTGGAAATAATGAGTTCACCCAATTTTCCCTAAACCTCAATCCTTCCCACCCTGATCAATGATGTAATCATTATAAAAAACTAAAAATTAAAAAAAGGAGAGCTCACAAATAAATAGCTTATCATTGTACTTCAAGAAACAAGAGATACAAGAACAAAATAAATCCAAAATTAATGGGGGAGATAATTGATAGAACTCAAAACAAAAATAAAAAGCCCCATCAAAAAACAATGAAACAAAGACTTCCTCCTCTGAAAAGACAAATAAATTGACAAATACTTAGCTAGACCAACCAAGAAAAAAAAAGTTAAAATAAATAAAATAAGAGATGAAAAGGTCTTGATGTCACCACAGACACATAAAATTTTGTAACCAGAAGAAATATGCAAATTTGTGAACATATATACTTATAAACAGCAATACAAAGTCTCCCATCCATGATATTTTTAGGACCAGATGGCTATGCTGCTGAATTCTGCCAAATATTTACTGATAATTAGTATCAATTTTTCAGAAATTATTACACAAAATAGAAGAGGAGAAATCATTCCAACCTCATTCTACTAAACTAGTATTATGTTAATACCAAAGCCAGATAAGGACACAAGAAAAGAGAAGGAAAGGCCACTATCACTAATAAACAGATGCAAACAGCCTCCACAAAACACTAGGAGACTGAATCCCATGAGCTTGATTACCATAATTGAGTGGGATGCATCCCAGGGTTGCAAAGATATTTCCACATCCGCAAATAAATAAATGAAACAGGCTACATCATCAGAGTAAAGAATAAAATCATATGATCATCTCACTTGGAAGGCATTGATAAAATTCAAAGTCCTTTCATGATAAAAATTCTTGAGCAAATTATTTATAGAAGGAATACACCTTAACATAATAAAAATTATGTGTAACAAACTAACACCAAACATCACTCTGAGTGAGGAAAAGCTCAAAACTTTCTAGGACCTGGAGAAAAAAACAGGAAAATATTAAAATCTCTAAATGTCCACCAGAAAGGAACTGGTTGCTTCAACGATTTCAACAAAACACCATGTAGCCTTGAAAAAAAAATATGGCAGCTCAGTTCTTTTGACCTCACAGCTGACAAATATTTTTAATTCTCAGAATACTTGATGGTTTAATTAAGGGCCATTGTTTTCATTTTAATATCAAAGCATCTATAACTGAGGAAAAAATCCTTGTGTTTTGGCTTTAGGATTACAGGCATCCAAGAAAAATAGCACCATAGATTGTGGCTGCTGAACTTCCTGCATCCCTGACAACTGGAACTTGTCATTGAATCCAGGTCTTGTCTCAAGGGGCATTTCCACAGGAAGCTTTTCTCCCTGTGCTGGAGTGCCTACTGCAGGACAACACCCACAAACACTCGGGCTCTTCTTGTACTGAGGAGACATGTCATCCCAGGGCTCTTGGACCTTATGTCCTGGCTGAAACATCACTGAGTCCACACGGTAGGAACCTTCCAACTTCCTTTCACTCTGCCTCCCATTCTGTAGGTGCAGTTTGAAAATTGAAATGTTATCTCACAGCCCAGCTTAAAACCCTTCAGAGCCTTTCCGTTGTTCTTAGCAAAAAAAAAAAAAAAAAAAATACAATTTGGCCTATATACTCTAGAATGATCTATCTCATATCTCTCCAATTTAATCTCATGGCATTTTCTCTCTCATCAACTTCACCATAGCCATTCTGGTTATTGAGTTTCTAAATGTGCTAAGCTCTTTTTCTATCTTAAAGTTGTTGCAAGGAAACAGTCAGAATCCAATTAGCAGCAAGCTAATGACGTACAGGTATAAACAGATGAGTGAACCATATGAAATCGATACTTAATTCTATATCTATTCATTTGAAACAATACTGCTGTCATCTCTCGCTGCCTTGATAATAATGACTCCTTACCCCAAACCCAAATCATTCCCATGCATTCATTTAAGCAATATGTATTAAATCTCTGTTTTATGTACTTTCCTTTTATCGTGGAACATTAAAACACACACACACATATACCTTGTCCCCAAAGAGTTACAGTCCATTAAAAAACCTAAGATTTGCTCATGTGCAACCATAATATAATGCAGTATGAATTAAGTAAATAGTAAAGATATAAGATACACTCAATCATTTGTGGCTGGTGTGAGATGTGAGGGCTCGCAGAGAAAGTCTGTTTGAGGTTCACTTGAAGAACAGGTAAAAGTTGTAAAACCCCAAAATGATAGAAGATAGGGAAGTTCTGGGCAAAGGGGCAGGGGTCAATTCCTAGAAATGAGAAAATGCCTGGAAATAATGAGAATAGTCAGAATGTTGGACTTGACAGGACATATGAAAGGCTATCGTAGTAGACCAATAATTGAAGAAAATATTTATTAAAGGTTTACTATGTGCCAGAGTAATCATTTAGTTATTGTAATAAGCCATAGGTAGGCCCTGAGTATCCCCATTAAGGCAACTGAAACATAGAGGGGCTGGCTAATATTTCCAAGTTCATGGAACCAAGAAGTGGCAGGCTTGGGTCCAGAGCTTAGCAGCCTAGCTTTAGACACATGTTAACCAAATAGGGACTTAGCCTAAATCGCAGAGATACCATGACCCATTGACGAGCTCTGGCAGGAATGTGGCATGATTTGGCCTTCAATGATTTGTTCTGATCGTGATATCAAGAATACTTGGAGAAGGAACAGCTAAACACAGGAAAACCCCTTTGAAATCCAGCTCAATGTTTAAAGAAGGAAAGGACAGGCTTTAAACAGGCACCACAGCAGTGAGTATGGAAAAGAAAGTCTAGATAACAGAGACAATGAGAGGGCTAAATCAGAGAGTTTTAAGATCCATGGAATGTTTAAAGCAGAACCAGCAACCAACAATCATTCTAAAATTTTAAGTTATCTGAGTGACAGAAAAATGATTGTGCTTTTATTTTAATTTTGCCTTAAGATTTATTTGTTGGGCCTGGCATGTTAGCTTTAGGAGCTAAATCCTCACCTTGCACATGCCAGGATATATGGGCACCGGTTCATGTCCTGGCTGCTCCCCTTCCCATCCAACTCACTGCTTGTGGCCTGGGAAAACAGTAGATTGTGGCCCAAAGTTTTAGGACCCTGTATCTGCATGGAGACCTAGAGGAAGCTCCAGACTTCTGGCTTCAGATCAGCTCAGCTCCAGACATCGCAGCTACTTGGGGAGTGAACCAGCAGATGGGAGATCTTTCTATCTCTCTCTGCCATTCTAATAAATGTAAATAAATCTTTAAAAAATTAAGTAAGTATGTATGTATTTGAAAGTCAGAGTTACAGAGAGATGGGGCAGTTAGAGAAATAGATACCCTCCATCCATTGGTTTATTCCTCAGATGGCTGCAAATGGCCAGGACTGGGCTAGACAGCAACCAGAAGCCAGGAGCTTCTTCCAGGTCTCCCATATGGGTAGCATGAGCCCAAGAACCTGGGCCATCTTCCTTTGCTTTTCCCAGGCCATGAGCAGGGAGTTGAATGGGATATGAAGCAGCAAAGACACTAGTATCCATATGGGATGCTGATGTCACAGCCAAAACCTTTACCTGCTGTGCCACAACCTTGACCCCATCTTGTAAATGTTGTGAAAGGAAAACTAAATTGCTTGACAGAAAAACTGGTGGAAATTTATTTTAAATTACAAAGAATTTCTATTGACTTTCAGGCTCTTATTCAGTCAGATAGGATGTTCTGGAAAACAATAGAGCTAAACATAGAAAAAGGCCTGACATGATGGTGTGCATGGGGATATTATCTCTATAGACCTGCTATAGACTGGCAGAGAGCAGCTCGGAATTTCCACTTTCAGGCAATCAGAAAGTGGAAGAGACAGAATACAAAAACAGAACGATAAGAGAAAATTGAGAGTTAAACATGACCAACATTAAGCAATGAAATGTTTTCAAAATTAAAAGGAATTTTAATTTTTAAATGTTATCAAGAGGTACCTAAAAATGAAGACAAATTGCCTTTCATAATGCAGAAGAGAAACCAGGTTAGAAAGGGCTCCAGATTTCAATGCGTGAAGAAAAGATACAGTGGCTACAGAGGGATCATTCAAGAAACCTGGAGGTAAAAAGAAAAAAAGGGGGTTTGGAAGGAGAAGCATAAGGTAAACAATCTATAAATGCAAGCATGTCTATTTGTTGGGTTGCTTGCTAAGTAGGTAACTCTAAGCATGTTTGGAAACAGAAGTAATAGAGATTAAAGATAAAACAGGTGTTTCAGCAACAGAAGCATATTCAAAAGAGAAGGATTTTTGTTTCCTGGAGCAGAGAAAAATATCATGTTGCAGAAGATATGAGACGTGATATTAAGGGGATTATGTCATATGAACTGAACATTCTCAGAAAAATAGGATCTTCTGCTATGGCTACCACGGCAAATGACGACAGTAGAGGCAGACCAACAGGGAATCCAAGAAACAATACAGCAGGCGCCAACAGCCGGCTCAGTTTAAGTGGGAGAAACACTGAGAACCAGTTAAATTCAACATCACTTTCTCCAGCAAAATCAGCCATCTCGACAGAGAGAGTAGACAAGGCGGTTAGCTGGCCAACCCACCCCCATACACACACTCACTCACTCACTCATTTGTTCTCCAAATAGGCAGTCATGTGTGTGAGGGGCCAGACTCATGTAAATGAGGATTACATATCAACCTGGATGATTTGGGATCGAAATGTGGCACGATCTTTAATGGAGCAAAGCGGATCCAGCTCACGCCCTCATTTCCTCGAAGCCACAGTCTCATTACTTCTGATTGCCAATAACTGTTGGTGACCAATTTCTGATTTACTGCTAATTCAGGAAACAGCTCCTCTAGATTACCTGTGCCCTAGGAAATGTAGAAAAATATTGGGTGAAAAGTTTGTTCAGAGAAGGGGCCTCAGCACTTTAAATCTGATCTCTTAATATATCAGGATATAGATTCACTCTCTGTGCCCTGAATCCTGTCGGGCAAAAAGCGCATCCCTCTCTGTCCAACAACATGCTCTTTTCCTTACACCCAACACCCCCTGCCAGTGGCTCCATTAGAGCCCTGCCCTCCTTCTTCCTTATCTCCTTCCACCTTCTCATCAATGATATAGAGTGCCTATGATGTGCCAGACACTGGGTTCTGTGTTCACTACAACAAAGTCTTTATGTTCCAAGATATCACAATACAGATAACAGAGGTAGAGGGAAAACCTAGGTCAAACACAGTACTAGAAAAATGAAGGCTAGTAAAATGACCCCGCCCATGAGGGTCAGACACACAGTCAGAGAACGTGCCTCTTTGATCATCAAAGGACAAGCAGCAATTTTCCAGTTGGGCAAGGGATGTGGGGGAGAGCATTTCAGGAGAAGGAAGAGCATGTACAAAGGTACTGAGGCATGAACCCACAGTGCACTGTTTAGTAAACTGCAGGCAATGCAGGCTGCCAGGAAAGCAGAACGGTCATGGCAGAACAGTAAGAGAGAGGCTACACAGAGAAGTAAAATTCATCCCTGGAGTCCCTGCCTGTTTAGTAAGGCTTCGGGGTCCTGCCTCTTTCAAAATCTGCAGAAGTATAAACTGTCTTCTCAGGAAAAGTAATTCACCTAAACAGCATGCGCCACATCCACCAATTCTTTGAAGACCAGAGACACCAGGGAGCTTAGAAGTCCTACACTAGACAAAGGGCCAGTTTTTAGTTTTCAAAAAGTCATGCATACACACATCAAGCAAGGGTCCAATGTGATCCAATTTGTGCTTTACAAGAATAGCTTGGCCAACTGTTATGAATGGGTTAAACCCAAGAGAACAATGGGAGAATGAGCCATTAAGACATCAGGAGGAACATCTGGTGAAGAGACAATGAAAGAAATTGCCGGAATTTTTGAGAAAGATAAGAATGATTCAAGACATCCAATATTTAAATGCACTATAATAATTAAAACCATGTAATACTGACTTACTCCCTCCACCCCAAGAAAAGGTAAAGAAATAACTTTAAAAAAAAAGAAAATCTAGATACAAACTTTACTTTAATTTATATTTATTAGAAAGGCAGAAAGACAGAGACTTTTCATATGCTGATTTACTTCCAAAATGCTTGCAACTGCTGGGTCGGGGTCAGGCTGCAGCCAGGTGCATGGAGCTCAAGTCAGGTCTTCCAGGTGGGTAGCAGAGATCCAACTATTTGAGTTAACCACCTACTGTCTTCCAGGATGTGACTGGACAAACAGCTGGCACCCAAAGCTGAATGGAGAACTCTGCCATGAGGATTTCAAAGAGCATCTTTTGAAAGTGTCCTATCGATTTATTTTAATGGCAGACCAACAGAGAGAGAAAGGAAAAGGCAGGGATCTTTCCATCTACTGAGTCACTCCTTAACTGGCCACAGCATCCAGGGTATGGTTAAAGCCAGGAACCCTGAACTCCAACCTGGTATCCCCCAAGGGTGGCAGGCAAGTACATGGACCAACTTCCTCTGCCTTCCCAGGCTGATTACAGTAAGGAACTAGACGGGATGTGGAGCAGCCAGGATTCCAGTCAGCTCTTGACACAGGACGCCAGAACAGCAAGCAGCAGTTGACCCTATTGTACCACACCATCAGCTCCCTTAAGCAACATCTTTACTGCTAGCAGCAACGCAACCCATCTGGAAAAAAAAAAAGCTACGAAATAAAACCCTTGCACTCTTGTATACCAAAATAAATTCCAGATGGATTCAAACCTAAATTTAAATTTTTAAAAATTAGTGCTCAGAGAAAGCATAGCTAAAGTCTATGTAATCCTAGGATGATGAAACCCTTTATAAACAAACACCAAAGTCAGGAACTTGAAAGGGAAAACATGGGGAAAAATAAAACTTCCAAGGACTGGGGGAGGAAAAACCGGAAGTTCCAGTTACCCAGATCCATTAACTCCCCAGTATGTACTGAATATCACTATGCCACAGTGAGTAATGTTGTATCATGGATTTAAAACCTGCTAAAAGAGTTATTATTTATATAATAGTGTTTTTATCACAAATTTTTAAAACACTATTGCATGTATCACATAAAAATTTCCATAATATTATCGGGAAGTCAAACATCCCAAAAGAAAAATAAACAACAAGCCTAAATAGACAATTTTCAAATGAAAAATAACTCCACCTCTCTAGTAATTTAAGAACCGCTAATAAAACGAGACTGAGATACTGTTCCTCCCATTCTCAGATTGGTACATTTTTTAAGATGACTATGTAAGACATGAGGAAAATATACCCTCACTACATTGCCAATAGAAGAAATAAATGGAAGGGGGGAAAAAAACCGTTCAGGAGATCAAGTTGTCACAAAAAATCAAGTCTTCATAAGAGATACCCTCTAGTCTGCTTGCTGAACTCCTAGACAAGTATTCCAGGGAAATCCTCCTGACACAGCTACCAGAAAGCATACAATTTTATATAAGTAAAATTCTTAAATTTGATTCAATGAATGAATGCTATCTGTTCAGAAAAATGTAGCTAAAAAATAATGTTTAGAAAAATAGTTAAAGGAATTGACAGATGCTTCATTCATTCAGCACATGGAGGAAAAACAGGCAACAAAATCATATTACTATATGTTGAGCTCAGAGTTGACTACTTCCCCTCTACTACAATACATAGGAAGAGAATACAGGTTGAAATACTGCCTTCAAGTGTGATTCAGTAGCATTGACACAATTGATAACAAATATAATTGATGGCATGGGTGCTGATCACAGAAACAGAAAAAATCCACAAGATGGGGCCTATGCAATGGCTTAATTAGTTAATCCTCTGACCAGTGGCACTGGCATACCAGCCAGTCAGTTGTCAGTGGGTGTTCTGTATGCTCCACTTCCCACCCACTTACTGCTTATGACTTCAGAAGGAATCTCAGGATGGCCCAAAGCCTTGGAACCCTGCATTCATGTAGGAAAACCAAAGGAAACTCCTGGTCTCCATTTCAGATCATGTCAGCTTCGGTCATTGTAGGCATTTAGGGAGTGAACCAGTGGGTGGAAAATCGTTGTGTCTCCTCTCTGCAAACCTTAGCTGCCTCTCCAATAACAACAAATATATCTTTGATGGAATCAAGATGGCAGAACAGGGTAAGGATATATGTTTATACAGACAGAGAAACATTAGTCAGTGTGGGCAGAAAGGGCACATTCCGGGAAATAGGAGATGATAGAACAACAGCAGAGGGGTACCTGGAGATGGACAGACACAGGAAAGCAGCAAAAGCAAGAGTATGGTGTTACAGAGACTCATACCACAGCATTCAACCAATGGCAATCTGAACTACACAAGCAACAAGGTGGGAAGGGATATTTACCCGGGAACTCCAGAGGTGAACCCAGACAAAGAACTGCTTGTCCTGCTGGTCTGTTTGATTCGACCAGGAGTAGAAACAGACCAGCAGATCCCAGACAGGCAGTGCAGGAACATAGTGGATTTCACTACCCAATCTACCTCCTAGAGCCAAATCAGGCATCATTTTGTTTAAGAAGACAAGGGCAATAGGGCAGGACTATGCGTACGCCGAGCTGGGAGTGAACTCATTTCTGGCTCAGTGAACTGCAACAACATGGTATTCTACAGGTTCCACCCAAGACAGGTCCAGGTAGTCCTCAGACCTG
This sequence comes from Ochotona curzoniae, assembly GCF_017591425.1. NCBI lineage: Eukaryota > Metazoa > Chordata > Mammalia > Lagomorpha > Ochotonidae > Ochotona > Ochotona curzoniae. The sequence continues at coordinate 29,338,547 of NW_024465582.1, forward strand.
ATGGCGAGCAGATCAAGAACTCTGCTACTGGCATTTTATATGATGAGGCAAAGACTGCAGAGGACAACAGTGAGCTGCTCATGTGCTGAGTTCAGGTTAATACCCAACAGGTTCTGGCAAGATCAGCACCACAACCAAAAACCTAGCTATTTAGGACACCCAGTGTATCCCTAATCATGGAACCTGCTCCAACTGGAAGTCGGAGAAAGGTTGTACAGACAACAGTGCAGCCTCACCATGATATCATAGAAGATGGAGACTGATGAGCCAGGAGCTGGGGCTACAGACACCATGGTGGAAATCTAACATTAAAAACCCAGACCTGGAACTCACTAGACAGAGTGGCACAACTGACTACAAACAAAGAACTGTGTACCAACTGCAATAAGTAAAACTGAAATGTAGACCTGTGGGTGACACAGCCTAGAAACCTGCCCTAAGGAGAAGATTCTGCTAACCAGAAGTACAATGACCAAGAACAAAGGAAGAGACGGAGGCACAATGAGTATTACTGAAGACTCCCCTGCAAAGGAGCAAACACCTTTGCCAACTTCAGAGTTAACTGAGGAAGACATCGAGAAAATGGGGATACAGAATTCAAAATACTTGTTATAAAACTTCTTACCAACAACAAGAAGCACATAAAGCAGGCATTCAAGGTTTTCAAGGAATATGTCACACTGGAAATGGATGAAATGAAAGCTGATATATCAGAAATGAAGAATACAGTAGATCAAATTAAAACTACAGTGGAGAGTCTCAAAAATAGAATAAAGGAAGCAGAAGAAAGAATCCTAAAATTAGAAGATGTTTGCTGTCACCAGGAGGAAACAAAAAGTTGGAAGCAGAGCTGAATCAGGCCAAAAAAAAAAAAAGTATACAAGAATTGAAGACACTATAAAGAGACCAAACATAAGAGTTATGGGAGTCCCAGAAGGCGCAGAAATAGAAACTGGGTTTAAAAATGTATTTAATAAAATAATAAAGGAAAATTTCTCCAATCTAGAGAAAGAATTGGGAAATAGCATCCAGGAGGGGCACAGAACTCCCAACAGGCTTGATCAAAACCGATCTTCACCAAGACACATGATTATCAAGCTCTCTTCAATCGAACATAAGGAAAAGATCCTTAAATGTACACATGAAAAAAAAAGCAACTGACATATAAAGGAATGCCAATTATACTCATAGAAGATTTCTCACAGGAAACTCTACAGGCCAGAAAAGAATGAAATGACACATTCCAAGTTCTAAAGGCAAAAAATTGTCGGCCCAGAACAACATGCTCAGTAAAGCTTTCCTTTGTCTTTTAAAATGAAATAAAATTCTTTTGCAGTAAATTGAAGTTAAAAGAATTTACCTTTTAGAAACCTGCCTACGAATGATACTTAAAAATATTCTTTTTACAGAGAAGAGGAATAGCACCCAACAAAACCAAAGGCAAATAAAAAGAACATCCCACTAAAATGACAACAGAAGACAAAATCAATGAACAACCAATTCCTAAAATGACAGGACCAAATTACCACCCATTCATATTAACCTTGAATGTAAATGGCTTTAACTCATCAACCAAATGTCACAAACTAGTAGACTGAATTAAAAAACAAAACCCATCTATTTGCTGCCTACAGGAGATATATTTTACCAATAAAGATCAGCACAAACTATATCTCATGTATTTTGATGTTTTTTGTTAGTTTCATCTCTTCAAAACACTTTCTTCTGATTAAATTATTCAATGACTTACAGATCATACAGTAATATCATTTTCTTCCAGAAGGTTCTTGATTTTCTTTTCCATTTCTTCAGCAACATGTTAGTCATTCAGTAGCATGTTATTTAACTTCACAGTGTTGTTAGTTTCTCTTTTCCTTCCTGTTGTTGATTTCATATTGTGACTTTTCATTTGAGGGGATGTGTGGTGACTGTGTGGTGGAGACTATCATGTCCAGATATAAGGATACAACGCAGTGTACATCTCTGCTTCCAGAGATGGACTCCCAATGAAACTGTTTACTATATTTTGACAATTAGGATGCAGGACTCTCTGCCACTGTCCATGCCCACAATGATGGACATATGATTGTGTATGAAGATCTATACCCTAGTAATAATATAGGGGAATTCAGTAAGGCGGGAGAGAACTGGTAAGGGGATAAAGGAAATCCCAGGACCTATGAAACTATATCATAAAATGATAATAATAAATGAATACATCTTTTTAAAATGCACAAGAGTAAGAGAGCTTACTGACAATTCAAGTGGCCAGGCCAGGTTTCTACAACCTTGTCATAGGGCCCATGCAATCCCTCAGGTGCTATAGAAGCAATCTTTATATGTATCCTCAGACTACTGTCCTCAAATTAATACTATCCCATCTCCATGCCAAGATTTACCTCAAAAAAATCAGAAGACAGGGCCTGGCATCATAGCCTAGTGGCTGGAGTCCCTGCCTTGCAGTGCTGGGATCCCATATGGGCACCGGTTCAATGCCAAGTTGCTCCACTTCCCTTCCAGCTCCCTGCTTGTGGCCTGGGAAAGCAGTGGAGGATGACCCAAAGTCTTGGGACCCTGCATCCATGTGGGAGACCTGCAAGAAGTTCCTGCCTCCTGGTTTTGCATTGGCGCAGCTCCGGTTGAACAGTGGACAAAATCCCAGAAAACTACCTATAGACAGAAGTAGAAGGGAAGGGGAGGGCGGCAAGACTGCTCGTAGTGCACTTGGGGACCTCATCAAAGTCCCTGACAGTAACTTGGAATGGAGCAAGAAGGAAAATGTGACACCAGACCTGCAGATACACCGGCAGGTAGAGGACGATGGCTGCAGTATCCACCTGCACAGGACCCAGGCACGCCATCCAGTGGTCTCAGCTGTCTGATGCTGGGTGATGACGTCGAAGAACTTCTGTTTGCAGGCCAAGGAAAACTCTCTCAGCTGTTTGCAATAATGACTTCACATGCAAAAGTCCATAGGAGAGACTGAAAATCTATCAACATTCTTCAGATATTTAATATCTGTAGTTACCAAGCAAGCACATCATACGCTTTGAGCAGCAGCTTGGCCAACAAATATTTTATTGGGGGCTATGTCAAAACGAGCGTGCAGTCGGAAATGTTCAGCAGAACTTGCAGTGAGAAAAGCATGCCTCCATTTCACTTGTGCTTGCAAGCTTATCTCTGGTACTGCAAATTCCTTGGCTTTTGATTTCTTCCTTTCAAAAATGCAGACAGAAGGTTCCACAGAGGACCTTACTCTGTGTTGAAAGCAATTGAATATGAGATGGAAAAAAAAGAGTAGCTTTTGAAAAGAAGGGCGGGGGGGAGGGGAGGAGGAGAAGGAAAACAAATACCCACACAAATGGGTATGTGTTTAACAAGGGAAGTTATCTCAAAGGTCACCGATTGCCAAAGGAAATACGCTATTTACCAATGGTGGGGAAGGAAAAATCCCAAAGACACACAAAACTCACTCTAAATATTTGCCACTCTGTTTTAAAGACCGGTTTGCATTAGCAGGGGCAAGCTGAGTACACATGAAGGATTCCCCGAGGACTCCATGCTGCTGAGTTCAGGTCCCTTAAGCCTAGCCAGAAGCTGCTCTCAACAGTGGCTAACTGATCTCGCAGAATGACTTTTCTTGAAGGGTAGCCTCAATGGGGATCTATCTTCATTACCTCCAGCTTTTCTTTATTATTTTATACCTGTAGTATACTAAACTACTACAGCAATCATATGTAATGGTATAGTATAATACAGATTAACTCTGGCTAATAATACATATATAATCTGTATATAGAAAATATAGATGTAGATGGATGTAATATAGTTATAACTAAACAAATATGTAGCTAAGAGAAGTACAATAATATAAAAATATTGCATATAGATGATATAGATGTAACAGATATAAATTAATAAATAAAATAGAAAATTTTAATGTATTCTAGCTCAATTACTTGGTCAGGTTTATCAAGATTCTGCTTACTATATATATACATATATATATATAAAATCTCACTCATAAAGTTTTTGATCCTATTTTGTTTAAATTAAGTTGTTGCAAATAGCAGGAAATGATGAACAGTGTTTTGCTAAGAAAAAAAATGCAATTCTTAATCCATCTGAAAGTTTGCATGGTTGAAAAAAGCATTCTTCCCATAAATTAAATTATATGTGCCTTTTCCTTCATATTCAGAGATTCCAAGAAAGATTATTCCGAAACAAAACCATCCATTTACCAGAATAACTCAGAGCAAATCTGTGGTGTTACAAAACCTGACAGTATTTCTTGGAACAGAACATTATTAGTTCATAAATTTAAGGCAGGCACCCAGACGCCTGCCCTACACACAACATAAACCATTTTGCTACAGTAAAACCTTCAATCCTATTTGACCATCAACACGGCTTGCTATTTGCACCAGAGAGAGGTTTAGGCTGGGCACAGGGCTTTTCTATTCCTCGCTCACTCAGGCAGACAAAGACATACGCTTTCATCTGGAGAATACTCCCTTAGTACCCACACTCCATTCACAAGCTCACACTTCACTTCGGAAATTCTTTTTTCTGCCTTACCTTGACTATAAAAATCTGGAACGGGAGAATTGCCTTGGTGGAGCAGCATCAGAATGTGGCCAAGGGAAATGAAGGCTCAGTTCTTACCAACAATACAAGTCTCTGACATTCAATAGCAGGAAAAAAAGGGGAGCTCACATCCCATCTAATCTCGGTGCTTTCATAGCAGATATTTTAATGAAAACAATTCAGGCTCCTGACGTAACAGAAGGTAGCCTTTGCATAATATTTAGTTTCTAAAGTCTCCAAAAGGTATCTGGTATTTATTTATGATCCAAATATATTAAGCCTAAAATGGAAAAGCTTCTAGAATTTCCAAAGAGCCTCCATAAAACTTCCTGAATACTTATTAGCCAAGCAGAACGCATCTTTAGTTCTCATTTAGGTTTTTCCACTTACTGTTTGTTCTCCTCCATCTTACCCCCAACCCCACTGCCAGGACATGGTTTAGGAGATTTTCACACAAAAACTATCATCTGATTGTGAAGACCCTCAGGAGTCCATGCTTAAAGATCTGAAAAAAATCTTAGGTTTTATAAAATGTCTCAGCTCAGAGACTAGAGATAAAATGACAAGGGTCCCTTGACATTCCCAGACCTGCTGTGGGTTCAGGGAAAAAAAACTTTGAGATGAAACTCAACAATGAGACACGGCTCTGCGGTTCTGCTCCCCACTCCTAACAAAAGCAACTGAAGAAAAGTCCTAATTTTCTAGAATCTAAACAATCGGTCGTTCACATGCCTTAATTTTCATCGAGTCATGAGAAAGGGTCCAATGAAATGTAAACATGGTAATTCAGAATTTTTTTTGTTTTGTTTTTACTTTTTAAGAGCTGTTTGGATAAGCTCATTAGAGATTTGGCCCAATAGTCAGCTCTCACAGAGTGAAAAGATTCTAAACTTGTGATGGACATTGATATGGTAATAGCAGCACAGGGAATTCCACTAATTTCTAATTCTTTCAAAAGTGATCTGCCCTAATTTGATACATATTCAAAGTGAATTATTATATACACTTATTTGGCTAATCCATCTCCAGTCCATTATGGACAAATGCAATTCACATCAAAATAGAAAATAAAGGTTATTTTGCAAGAGAGAGGGAAAGATAAAAGTAAGCCATTTAAAAAGATAACTTTAATACACAGCACTTCTCCATACAAAAAATAAATGAGAAGACAAGGTTAGGGAGCGAGAAACCTGTGTCTATAATTTATTTGATGTCAAAACAAATTTGAAGATTTACTCAATTTTACCAAATGGAAGTTATGGTTGGGCACCAGTATGCCTCCCATATTTCTTGCAATACAAGATTATGATATAAATATAGAATTTATTGACCTAATCAGATGAGCTGAAGAAAGATAACTGTTTACATGGTAGCATCTATCTTCATCTATAGAAAATAAAGCTGATCACTGATTTGACTGCAAACATATAAATATTGTCACTATGTCTTTATGTGGGTTTTCTGGACTAAGATACAATCTACCAACAATCCTGCAGCTACACAGGAGGTTCCTGAGCCATTATGATTAACTCCTATTTATCAATGAGAAAGTGACAACTAAGATCATTAAAAAAACAAGTTGCTCAATCTAGAAAGGTAGGCTTAAAATGAAACTCAGAATTGTTAAAGTAATCAATTGTTAAAGTAATCCTGCCATTATGAGCCCTTCACTTATGTTCCAGCAGTAAATGAAGGAATCTACACAGCGAAGTTAAGAAGATGACCAGAACTCCAAGCACATTGTCGAGACAAAGCACTGAGGCACAGCCAAGACCTCCAGATGCTTAAGCATCAGGAAAATAACGAATTGCACTTCTGCCAGTGCCTTTGACCGTCCCTCTGGGGGTCCCTACTTCTATTATTGGCCTCTTTGCAACCCCCTAGACAACAAGCGTTGGCTCCAAGTGAGTTCAGAGCCAACAAAATCATAACAGGAGACACCTAGCTCTAATCTCAATCTTCTAGCTCTTCCAATAACTGTAGGCCTGTGGGAAATCAAAAGAGATGTCATTCTTTCCCCATCCACAGAGTAAACTGAAATCCAAATGTGACCAAACTTCTGTTGATGCTAAGGACATTCTATACCCTCTTTCCTCCCCAGAGGGAAACATCTCAGGGATTGAAACGGAGTTGAGAGGAGCGTAAAAGCCAGAGAAGTGTTTGCCTGTTCCCTTATTCTGTCAGACTGTCTCCTGGTGCAGTAGGACTCCCAACACTAGCCAAAGGCAGAGCCTGAACCAAGCTCTCCCCACAGCTGCAGGATGTGCTCCAGCACAACGAGCATAACACAACATCTTGAGGGACGAGCATGGCTTTCAGTTTCTGCTAGTCTTTCAGATACGTAAAAGTGAAACAAAATTGATGTTGGCATTTAATAATTCACATAATCAGTAACTTCCAATTCCCAAAAGCCTGGGAAAAGTGATCAACTAGCTTTTCCTCTCCAATATTCATGATAAGATTTACATTTTTAAAAAAGCGACATTCAAATATCTTATTTATTCTATTGGAAAATAGCCATAATCAGGTGAATGAAATATAATAAGAAAAAAATCTCAGCAGTTGGAGTTTTTATAATGAAGAATATTAAACATGTGATAAAGATACAGAAAGGTTACTTGTCCAAAAGCAAAGTGCAAAATTCAGAATTCTCTTCAACTGATGTAATTAACGGCATATTTCCCACTCATTTCCAAAGGAATCAATCTTACGTGGTTACATGTTCAATCCCACTAGCGGGAAAAAAATCAGATCAGAGAAATACATTTTCACTTGATTCTTTCTGCAAGAACCTACACAATCCACAGGATATTGAGAGCACATTATGCCCACATCCTAGGATTGGGGCTAGCTGAGTTCTCTAGCAACAGCCAATCCCTGTCTCCACCTCAGAGAACTGCTTGGTTCCCAGTTTCAGACTCTCACCACAGAGTCTAAAATACTTCCCCAGCCAATGAAAAGTCATGGGTAGAAAGAGGATGATAGAGATGGGGCTCTCCACAAGTTTTGGTAATGCAGACATATTTTCATGCCAAACTATTATGTCAAGTAAAATTCAGTGACCACCATCAAACCAGATTGAACATAAAAAATTTCAAGCATCTGTGACATTTCAAAAGCAGTATCTACATCATGGAAGGGAGAAAATTTTCTCAGCACTTTTAGAGATCACCCTGGAAGATATTCCAGATGATTAAAGATCTGAAAAGATCACAGGCAAAGGAAGAAAAATAAAAGTTAAAAATGATTTCATGTTCCCATTAAACTACACACACTACAAAAAACACACAAAATGAAGCCAAATGCCTCCTACAAAGCATTGTCCAAGTTTCTGTGAAAGTTAGTTGTCAAATGTACCAGCAATCTGGAGACGAAAATGAGAAGTGAGGAATGTCACATTATTTTACACACATACTGATCAAATTACTCTGAGATTAAAAACCGCATTTTACTTTCTCAATAATACTACTAATACACACGGTCTCTTACCTTTGCTGTTTAATTATCCATCTGATTGTAGCTCGGATCAGCTCTTTATAATCCAATTTTAACAAAGCGATGCATCTATTAAAATCACATATATTCTGTTCAAATAGAAAGTTGAATTCTCCTAGACTGGAGATTGGCATGTTTGCCTGTGTGTATCAGAGTATTTAATTGCAAAACTGGGAATTAGTCCACAGATGCAAATAGATATCTAATTTATGTCACAAAGGAGGAATTACACTCCTAGGAGAAGTTATTTACTTACTCACTCTCCTAACTAGATTTCCCCACACATGAATTTCAAGTCAGGGAAGCATTGCCAAAAATGCTTCACCAGAGAAAACCAAAAAAGGCTCATAACTGTCTTGTTAGCTCTAAATAATGATAAAAGGGAGATCTTGGGGAATATAATTATAGCTGGTCTAGCCTGAAGAGGTTTAATTTTATATTAGCCCAAGTAAATTACAGTATACTAATCTTAATTTATGAATTTTAATGTGTTTGTTGTACGGGCTGCCATAAATAGCCAAATAAGCAGAATGAAAGATCAACTTCTTTATTTCAAGTCCTTTTTCCAACTGTATGATCACCAGTTGCTCCTTCTTTGCATGTTTTGGCATCTGTACTCCTCCACCCCTCCAACTTGACCGCAGTTGTTTCTGCAGTTGAGAAGATGTTTGTCTGCAGTTCTTACTGGCAATTCCTAAGGTATCTTCTGGTGATCTTTGAAGGAAATGACTTATCAAGTTATCTGTCCTCTTTTTTTCAAGTGCATGCCTTTCCTATTTTATTTCCTTGATACCACAGGAGTAGACATATGATATTCTTTTTACCCACATGCATTCAGAAACCATTTTTGAAGGAAAGGATTGAAGCAGGAAATCAGAGGTATACACAGACTGGTCCTGGGGTGAGCTTGGGCAACTTATGTGATTCACTAGGTCTGTCTTCTCAGGCACCAACTGAGGAAGAACATGCTAGATAATCAATCTTCAACGCTCTGACAACCCTGAAACCACATGACACTAGCCATCGAACTTGAGCTCTCACACTTCTTACATTGAAAAATTATTGTGGGGCCAGCACTATGTGCGTAGGATCCTAAGCCCTCACCTGTGGTGCCAGCATCCTATATAGGCATTGGCTCCTGTCCCAGCTATTTCACTTCCCATCTAGCTCTCTCTTAACAGCCTGAGAAAAGCAACAGTGAATGGCCCAAGTCTTGGGCCCTGCACCCATGTGGGAGACCTGGAAGAATCTTTTGGTCCCAGCTAAGGATCAGCTCAGCTCCTACTCTTGCAGCCACTGGAAGAATGAACAAGCAGATGAAGATTTCTCTTTCTCATTGACTCTCTTTCTCTCTGTAACTCTACCTTTCAAAGAAAGATTTTAAAATAAATAAGGTCCTGTACCAATAGCCTAGTGGCTAAACTCCTCATTTTGAATGCCCAGGATCCCATATGTATGCTAGTTTGTGTCCTAGCGGGCCCACTTCTCATCCAGCTCCCTACTTGTGGCCTGGGAAAGCAGTTGAGAATGGCCCAAGGCATTGGGCCCCTGCACCCATATAGGAGACCTAAAGGAATCTCCTGGCTCCTGGCTTCAGATTGGCTCAGTTCTGAGCCATTACGGCCCCTTGGGGAATGAATCAGTGGATGGAAGATCTTCCTCTCTGCCTCTCTTCCTCTCTGTGTATCTGACTGCCCAATAAAAATTTAAAATAAAACCTTTAATTAAATAAATAAAATCTTTAAAAAAAAATTGGTTCTAGGCCCAGTGTTGTGGTACAGCAAGAGAATACACTACCTGAAGTGCTGGCACTTTACATGGGAACCAGTTCTTGTGCTGGATGTCCCACTTTCAATTCTGTTCTCTACTAATGCACCTGGAAACGCAGACCAAAATGGCGCAAGAACTTAGATCCCCGTGGAGATCTCGATGAAGCTCTAGGATTCTGGCTTCTGCCTGACTCAGCTCCAGCTGTTGGGGACATTTGGGGAGTAGCCCACAGAAAGACAAACTCTGTCTCCCCCTCTCTAACTCTGCCTTTCAAATAAACACATGAATATTAAAAAGCAAAACAAGATGGCTGGCTCCTAAGCAGCAAGAGTTTCCCCTAGAAGTTATGATGCCCACCTCTCGCCACGGAGTACCTGCTCTTGGTTCCTGCTGGAGGGTCCCAATTCCAGCTCCCTGTCAATGCAGACCCTGGGAGGCACCAAGGGACAGCTCCGGGCTCAAGGCTATGCATTCCTGCCATCCACATGGAAGCCCAGCAATTAATTCTCAGCTTCCAGCTCTGGCCTTGGCCTTGGCCATGGTGGGCACTGTAGAGTGAGTCAGCAGTGGGAGTGTTTTCTCTCCCTGTCTCTTTCTCTCCACAAATAAAAATTTTCCAAGGTATAGAAGACAAGGTTGTAACTCTTCTGGCGGATATCAACACAGACAAAGGAGCACAGACAGGAAGAGAGAGCAGAAACAAGGGAGAGAAATGAGGAGGAAAGATACAAGGCAAGATAAGGATGGGGAGCAGGGGAAAGACTTTAGGAAACGAACAGAGTTTAGGACAAGAGAAGAAACGATACAGAAAGACAGTGAGACAGGACTAAATACTAACTTGCAACTACAATTACAGAGTAGGAGCTGTAAATTTTTCACGTAGCAACACATCGCACTAAGTACAATTTCTCTCTAGAAAGGAATGAATACTGTTTGAATATGAAATATTAACTTTGATCTTTGTAAAAATCTGTGATGGAACAAAGAAAAGTTATTTTCTGCTGTGGGTTTACTAAACTAGACAATATCATGATAATGGTTATCTGTCATCCTTTAAGAATCAGAGCAAGAGCTATGCTCCCCTCAGCAGTATATATCCTAAAAATTAGCACAAGAGATATTCTGTTGCAGAACCTGAGGAAATAATGGGCATTCCTGTGTCTTTGAGAGAGTAAGGGAAGAGAGAGAGAATGGCAATATGTTTAAATGATATGAAAATCATCATTCTGAGCTTGAAGACTATACTTCTCAACAAAGAAGGCAAACACACACACACACATCCCTGTTTAGACTTAGAGCATATTACAAGTGTAAAACCGCAGCAAAAGAGTTAAGTGGCCAAAACATAATCACTTGAATGTTCAATTGACTAGAATACTGACCACAACACACATTCATAGTCCCATAATCAAAGTAAGAGACCAATTTCCAAGAAACTGACCAATTTCAGTACTCATGAAGGATTGTGATCAACACCACATTACAAACCCCTAGCAATGTCACCACAGGGGCCAGACAGAGCTGGCATCCAGCACAATAACCTCTGTGACTCCACATGAAGCTAGAAAGCCATGAAAAGGCCTCAGTGCTCAATTAAAGCCTAGTTATTCTAAGCGGTATGTTTTCAAAAATCCTGATAAATTCAGGGCTCTCAACGATGTCCCTATGGACAGCTTGAAATGTCAGCTCCTCCTTAAAACAGCTACAATCCTACCCTCTCTTTGACAAATACCCCACTTTCCATTCTGTTCCACAATGCAAGGAGTCCCGCACCCACTCATCAGGAAATTTCAGCCCAATCTACACATCTGAAATCCACACCCAGCCCTACGTTGTATCATCATAAGGGGTGAAGTCCACACCGAATATTGGAAACTCAACTTTAGAGAGGCCCAGCCAGGCCTTGTAGTGTCACATGGTCGCTTACAAAAGGAATTGTGGCTCCCAGGTGGTTCAGAAGGGAAACAGTGTTTTAAATGCACAATCTCCCCCTCACCTCCTGTTTCCTTTTAAAAATATTTGCTCATAAGAAAGGAGAAGTGCATAGCAGGACCCTTAATATTTGGCAACCTGGAGTACAACCTGGTGTCGCAGGCCTAATAATGTTACTGTCAATATGATATTTCTACCTTAACCTGGATTAGCCAGAAAATCTAATTAACTATATCTTATTTACCAAGCAGTTGGACTGAAGAGTAATTGATTATACTATACAGTGAAGATGACCAACCTAACCCCTCAAATTACTTCAGCTCAGGTGATCAAAGGATTTTGGTTTTAATTCCATGGAGTCCCTGCCTCTGTCAGCACAAGGGGTTACATTCCCTTCTGCAAGCCAACCTTCAACACCAACTATAGATTGCCTAAGCATTAGTTCGCACAAAGAGAACCTTTGTGAGCTATTAGTGACCAAGAACACAGCAAAGCCTTTGTCTCGATTTCTCCTTCTTTACTTTCAATCTATAAAATGTCATGAGCCAAGGCAAAAAAAAAGTCAGACTTAATGCTGACCTTCCCTCTCATTCTCTCCTCTTGTAGCCTTGCCACCTGGCACACCCAAGTTGTCTCTTCCAGAACATAACACAAGAAACACCTCCCCAAACACTTAATTTAGACTTTTTTCCCCTCTCTGTCACAGCATCCCCTCACCACCACCACCACCATATTTAGGGCTTTTATCTGGAGCTGGTCAACAATGCCACTACCTGCCAGCTGCTATCAGCTGGGAAAGTTACCTGTCCACGTTAATTTCCACTGCCAACAAGCCCTTGAGTACACATCGTCCCTTAATATGTAGGAAGCATTTCAATAAAAGATGTATATTGCAAATGCACAGACAGGTCAGTGGGAGCACATTAGCTTCCCAGAACAGCTGAGACACACGTCACCACGTACAACTCCCTGCCATGCTGTTGCATATGGACAGAATACAAGGAACACAGAAACCTTTGGCCCACTAGATTCATTGTGTGGTACAAATAAGAGTCTATTATCAAGTGGAAAAGCAATTTTATCAAGGAATACAAGGATGCGATGGATGAATTAAAATACTTATCCCCCTTCTGCATTCTAACACACTCTAAAACATCTTGCATGCCCTAAGCTTTCCCTGGAATTCTGATTAAAATTCAAAAGTTGGCTGCAACAGAAAAGGCAACAACTTGAAAGAACTTAGAAACGTTTCTTTCCTTCTCTGCTCCCTCATGTTTCCAGGCTCTAGGCCTGGCTGGCTGGAAGGATGTTAGGAGGTGTTACTTAAATATTCTATGTGGCTCTCTTTTTCAGGCTTGTTTTTTGTTGGTGCATCAAGATCCTCAAAGGTAAACTTTTTTTTTCTATATATTAGAATGAATAGTAACTCCACTTTAGTTTTTCTAATTGCTTCTTTATTACTCTAGTCCAGGAGGCCACACAGGCAAGTAATTTTCAAAATGTCAAAAAGGAGTCTCAGAAAGGGCTTGTTTCTGTTCCAGTTCAAGGGCTTAAATATCAGGAGAAAATCTTTTAACTATTTTTTGATTCTCATAGTCATCTAAAAGTTATGAATTTTTCCCAGAAAATACCGGATCAGAGCCTCCTGTGAAACAATACACAACATACGCCCGGGGAAAAGCAGTGGAAAGTGGCCTAACTGTTTAGGGCCTGGCCACACAAGTGGGAGACCCAGATGAAGTTCCTGCTTTCACTTGTCTCAGTGCCAGCCACTGCAGCCATCCGGGGAGCGTACCAGCAAAGGGAAGATCTCTCTCTTGCTCTTGCTCTTGCGTTCTTTCTCTCTCCCTCTCTCCCTCCCCATATCTCTGCTTCTCTGCTTCTCTCTGTGACTCTTATTTTCAAACAAATAAATTTTGATAAAGACCCATTTCCAAAACTGTTCTTTAAAACATGAAAAACAAGGGGAAAAAAACATGATTTCAGCTCTTCAAACACCGTCTTTTCCATATGATAAGTGAGAAAGAGAAAATTATACCGTTGGGACCCCCTAACCAACACACATAGACAGGGCTGCCACTGTGAATGACCCCATTCCTATATTTTGTGAAATTTACCTCCAGGATTAGGCAGTGTGAGCCATACATAATGATCCTGTTTACAGGCTATGCAATAATTCATGAGTAAAGCAACATGTTTCAAGCCCAGGAAAACACCCTGTTGCCTCATGAGCCAGTTTGCTGCTTAGGAGTCAAAAGAATAGAAAGAGAAAGCAAGATGTGTGGCTGATGACATCATTCATTACACGTTCTCTGCTGTGTACACATTTCTCAGAACAGATCCATTGTGAAACTCTCCACTAAGAAATTCTGGAACCAAGAGCCATTCATCTGTTGCTGCATCATTTTTATTTTCAAATTACCCCTCTCTCTGCTATTCTCCCTTTCAAAAAAGTAGTTCATGGTGTGTCACGGTTACTCGCTTAAATTGTTTCTCTTTGCAGCATTTTGAAATAAACACATCCCTCTTGGACTTCATTATGCATCACCTTTCCTAAGGTTGATGTGCTTTCACGACATAAAACACAGCACAGTCTCTGGGAAATTCTCGGGCTTCAAGAAAGAGAACTAGAATATATCTGGACTTCATCAAGTCTGCTTCTCAGGCTGTCATGGGAGACTAGAATTGTTAAGGATAAATTCAATTATTAAAAGTTTCCAGCAGTCACAGGAGAGGTGGTGATGAGCAGGACATAATAATAATGAGTAAACACATTCACGCCCCGCCCCCCCAGGACCCACCTGATACCCTGCAAAGCAGTGTGCCTTCCTCATTCTATCACCACAGAAAACCAAAACCCTAGCCCATCAATTTCTATGCAGAAATTCCTGCCTGATGCATTCTTCTTATGGCCAAGTAAAGGTGACTAGCCTTTTCAAACCAGGAATACAAAGGAAACTTTACAGCTGACAATTATCCAAAGCAGTATGACTTGGCATAAATTTTACTGATTCTAAGTGGATAACCCTTGGATATTTGAATCATCCCTTTATCCTGTTACTTGCAGGAAATCAGAGGCATGGTGATCCATCAAAATGAAAATGCCATAGTTCCTTAGACCCTGAGGAAGCAAACCGACCCAGCAAAACAGAACAGGAGTTTGCAAATACTCTGTCCATTGTGGATCCTATTTTCTTTGATCTAGATTAACATTATCAGGAGAATGAATGAGTGCTGTCCCCCCAAAAATGAGACAATAACGTAGAAAATAACATGATTGGTGCTGCCATTGTTGTGTGGCAGGTAAACCCAGTGCCTACAACATCAACATCGCATTGGGGTGCCAGCTCATCTTCCAGCTGCCCCACTGCTGATCCAGCTGCCTGCGAATGGCCTGGGGAAAGCAATGGAAAATGGCCCAAGTGTTTAGGGACACAAGTGGGAGACCCAGATGAAGTTCCTGCTTTCCACTTGTCTTAGTCCTGGCCATTGCAGCCATCTAGGGAGTGAACCAGCAAAGAGAGGATCTCTCTCTCTCCATATCTCTGCTTCTGTAACTTATTTTCAAATAAATAATATATAAAACTATTTTTATATAATAGTTAATAAACTATTTATTGTACATAATATATAATAGTTAATATAATAAACTTTTAATATATAAAATTATTCAAAGCATGAAACAAAAACAACATGATTTCAGCTCTTTTCTTCAAACACCGTCTTTTCCATATGATAAGTGAGAAAGAGAAAATTATACCGTTGGGACCCCCTAGCCAACACACACAAAGACATGGCTGCCAGTGTGAATGACCCCATTCCTGTTTTTTGTGAAATTTACCTCCAGGATTAGGCAGTGTGAGCTATACATAGTGATCCTGTTTACAGGCTATGCAATAATTCATGAGAAAAGCAACATGTTTTAAGCCCAGGAAAACACCCTGCTGCCTCATGAGCCAGTTTGCTGCTTAGGAGTCAAAGAATAGAAAGAATGAGAAGTCACTTACAATTGGGATGATGCAAGAAATTCCCCTAAATGAATTTGTAAAAAAAAAAAAAAAAAGTCTGAGAATTGTAAAAGATCTGATTCCATAATCACGAGAGAGAAGTTACTCCATTTCACTGATCTTCAAACAGAACCACAAGGGAACTATGGAGAAGTTTTCCTATCTTCACACCCACAGGGCAGGTAGAACACATTACCATCAGGGAGAAAGAACCACTAAATTCCTGTTGATGAAACACACTGTGGAGGGGGCCCTCCCCTTTGCTCGATTTTGAGAACATTAAACTTGTTTTGTTTTAGCCTGGACAATGGAGGCACCATCCTAAATATACAGTAGTTAAGGACTAGCTAGCCTGGGGATAAAACAGCAATGTATACTAGCCAGACAAAGGATATCCTTAACTGCCAGTAAAGGGGCAAGTGTTATTCTTGTGGAAACTACCCTTAATAATATAATGAGTCCGCTTTCTTGGGATGCATCAGGACATGGCTGAAGCAGGAACTCTGAGAAACAGGGATGAAAAAGGCAGCCCAAGTAACTCCAAAATTGGGACTGATGCCTTAAAGCAACCCCATCCTGTCTTCCTCTAGCCATGTCTCCTCATAAGCAGGTGGCCTATAGAAAATGGGATATATTCATTTACTATGGCAAATTTCTTTCTAGATCATTCCCTAGGAACTAAAATTCCCTGTTCCAAATGACCAAAGCTAACTTCCTGGGACTGTGTGAATCTTCACAGAAGGGCAGGCCACCTCATAACCAGTGTGCATTCCCTGAGGATGACAGGAAGACCATGGGCAACTGTTGGGCTGTGGTTGTGGACAAAGGTTGAAAGAACAGATCAACTTAACCCACACATGTTTCCATGAGGCTCATCCAAGTCACACAGTGAAGCCAGCCAGGAAGAATAAGGCTATGGGCTTGGCTTGGGCTCACAAATACTAGGAATGATCTGTAATGCAACCAACTGCAGAATGAAATCAATGCTATTCAGTGATCCAAAAGAATACATCTTCTCTTTCTCCAGTACTCATAGCACTCAATGGCTTCTCATCCAAACAGGACACTGCTGAGCATGGAAGTGACCTTAACTGGACAGGACACTAATTCAATTAGTGAGGTTAAGACTGTCAAGAAAACCGAGACAGGGCCCGGCGAGGTGGCACAAGTGGTTAAGGTCCTCGCCTTGCACGCCCCGGATCCCATATGGGCGCCAGTTCTATCCCGGCAGCCACGTTTCCCTTCCAACTCCCTGCCTGTGGCCCAGGAAGGCAGTCGAGGACGGCCCAAAGCTTTGGGACCCTGCACCCGTGTGGGAGACCCAGAAGAGACTCCTGGCTTCGGATTAGCATAGCATCGGCCGTTGCGCTCACTTGGGGAGTGAATCATCGGACAGAAGATCTTCCTCTCTGTCTCTTCTCTCTGTATATCCGCCTTTCCAATAAAAAAATAATAAAAATAAATCTTTAAAATAAAAAAAAAGAAAACCGAGAGTTATCCCAGCTACAAGCATATTCCCTTTTGATAAACCCTAACACAGAGCTCAGAGATCCACAAATAATTACCATCCACTAAGAGCCAACATGTTTTCTTCCGATCAGAACATCTACTGCTTCAGTAGAGAGTGTTTATACCTGATACAGGTAAACAGAATCCTGTTCTTAGCATTCAGAGCAGACTGGGCATAAAGTAAAAGTGTCATATGTACCAGTTTCTGTGGTTTTTCGGGATAGGTTAAGTCCATTACGTTTGCTACTTGGCATCCAAAATCAAGGACACAAGAAATGAGTATTTGGAGACAACCACCAGAAATTCCTACAGAATTTCTGCAGAAAGTTAGATAGTAGGATTCCTGCAGCAAGTAGAATAACAAAGACAGGCAGCAAAAAGAACTTTAGAAGACAGCCCTGTGGAAAGCCCTGCCTGAAGCCAAGCCCCAGTCAGGACTCCAAATGCAAGATTTAATCAGGACCAGGCAGAAGTTTCCAGAGGCTCCCACCCTCTAAGAGGGAGTTTCTGGGAAGGCCTGAGGCCACATCCTTGGCACCTGGTTAATGTATTTCCCAGGCTCCTTCTCAGTAAATTCCAAAAGCCTGATTTCATCTCACAGCTGTTGCTCAACACACACACACACACACACACACACACACAAATTTGTTCCTACAGTGCTTCCCATCTGTCCCAAAGTCTGCCACTATTTACACTAGCAGCTCTTAAATATGACCACCACATATCCTCATCAGCTTCCCAAGCACACCCCATAGTCACTGGACCAGGGGGCCTTGGAAGAGGACACGACATTTCTAGCTGCAGTTAACAACCCAGAGAATCACAAAAGAAAATCATTTTAACCCCTGGAAAACCTGGACCAGAGCAGCACAGGCCTGAACATTGCTTGACCGGGAAGCACTCACACCCCCATGCTGTTATTCTAGTCTCTTCCTACCTTGGGGTCGTCCCAGAGACAGAGATAGTCTGCCGAACACCTTGGCAACAAGGCAACAAAACAAACAGGTGGCCTTCTCTGCCAGGGCCAAGCACCAACCAACTGCCAACTCTGACATTTACCAAAGTGTTTCTCTACTCTTTCCCTCTCAGGAGGAGCTATACAAATTTTGTTAAGAAACAAGAGTGCCCATGTGCAGTGAATTTACAAAAACTTTAGACAGCCTTTCATCTCCACCACAATGATTTAACTATTCCTTGTAATGAAATTTTAAACCATTTGTTTCCATCCTTCTTTCCTTCTTCTAGCCTACACACTCACACTGTTATCTACTCAGGTTTTAGTTAAATTAATCATTCAACATTCCAGGAAATAGGAGATGATAGAACAACAGCAGAGGGGTACCTGGAGATGGACAGACACAGGAAAGCAGAAAAAACAACAGTGTGGTGTTACAGAGACTCATACCCCAACAGCATTCAGCCAACGGCGATCTGAATTGCAACAGCAGCCAGAACTATACCAGCAACAGGGGGGAAGGGATTTTTACCTGGGAACTACAGAGGTGAACCCAGACAAAGAACTGCTCGTCCTGCTGGTCTGTTTGATTCGACCAGGAGTAGAAACAGACCAGCAGATCCCAGAAAGGCAGTGCAGGAACATAGTGGATTTCACAACCCAATCTGCCTCCTAGAGCCAAATCAGGCATCATTTTGTTTAAGAAGACAAGGGTAATAGGGCAGGACTGTGCATACGCCGAGCTGGGAGTGAACTCATTTCTGGCTCAGTGAACTGCAACAACATGGTATTCTACAGGTTCCACCCAACACAGGTCCAGGTAGTCCTCAGACCTGATGGCGAGCAGATCAAGAACTCTACTAGTGGCACATCAGGTGCTATTTCATATGGTGTGGCAAAGAATTTAAGACTGCAGAGGACAACAGTGAGGTGCTCATGTACTGAGCTCAGTGAAAACTCACTGACTCAGTGCACTGCACTGTTTCCACAGGAAGATAATAGCATCATACAGTTCAAAATACGTCCGTGTGGCCCTCAGACCTAACATCAAACAGGTTCTGGCAAGATCAGCACCACCACCAAAAACCCAGCTATTTAGGACACCCAGTGTCTCCCTAATCATGGAACCTGCTCCAACTGGAAGTGGGAGAAAGGTTGTACAGACAACAGTGCAGCCTCACCATGATATCATAGAAGGTGGAGACTGATGAGCCAGGAGCTGGGGCTACAGACACCATGGTGGAAATCTAACATTAAAAACCCAGACCTGGAACTCACTAGACAGAGTGGCACAACTGACTACAAACAAAGAACTGTGTACCAACTGCAATAAGTAAAACTGAAATGTAGACCTGTGGGTGACACAGCCTAGAAACCTGCCCTAAGGAGAAGACTCTGCTAACCAGAAGTACAATGACCAAGAACAAAGGAAGAGACGGAGGCACAATGAATACTACTGAAGACTCCCCTGCAAAGGAGCAAACACCTTTGCCAACTTCAGAGTTAACTGAGGAAGACATCGAGAAAATGGGGATACAGAATTCAAAATACTTGTTATAAAACGTCTTATCAACAACAAGAAGCACATAAAGCAGGCATTCAAGGTTTTCAAGGAATATGTCACACTGGAAATGAATCAAAAGAAAGCTGATATCAGAAATGAAGAATACAGTGGAACAAATTACAAGCACAGTGGCGAATCTCCAAAATAGAATGAAGGAAGCAGAAGAAAGAATCTTAAAATTAGAAGATGTTTGCTGTCACCAGGAAGAAACAAACAAAACGTTGGAAGCAGTGCTGGATCAGGCAAAAAAAAAAGTATACAAGAA
This sequence comes from Ochotona curzoniae, assembly GCF_017591425.1. Classification (NCBI taxonomy): domain Eukaryota; kingdom Metazoa; phylum Chordata; class Mammalia; order Lagomorpha; family Ochotonidae; genus Ochotona; species Ochotona curzoniae. The sequence continues at coordinate 29,358,631 of NW_024465582.1, forward strand.
TTGAAGACACTATAAAGAGACCAAACATAAGAGTTATGGGAGTCCCAGAAGGCGCAGAAAGAGAAACTGGGTTTAAAAATGTATTTAATGAGCTGGGGCGAAGGGAGCCTGCTGCAGAGGGTGACCCAGCCAGGCCGGACACAGTGCTGGGTACTTGGCCATGGTCACTGCTGCCAAGTGGTGACCAAGTGCTAGGTAAATCCGTGCCCAAGAGATCTCTTCTCCTCAGGGTACATCCCCAATGCTGGGGACTCAGACCATGGTCACTGCTGCCAACAAATACATTTAATAAAATAATAAAGGAACATTTACCAAATCTATAAAAAGAATTGAGAAACAGCATCCAGAAGGGGCACAGAACTCCCAACAGGCTTGATCAAAACCGATCTTCACCAAGACACATGATTATCAAGCTCTCTTCAATCGAACATAAGGAAAAGATCCTTAAATGTGCACATGAAAAAAATCAATTCACATATAAAGGAATGCCAATTAAACTCACAGGAGATTTCTCACAGGAAACTCCACAGGCCAGAAGAGAATGGAACTACACATTCCAGATTCTAAAGGCAACAAATTGTCAGCCTAGGATAATACACCCAGCAAAACTTTCCTTTGTCTTTTTTTAAAATAAAATAAAATTCTCCCATAGTAAAGAAAAGTTAAAAGAATTTACCTCTTCCAAATCTGCCTACAAATGATACTTAAAAATGTTCTCTTGACAGAGAAGAAGAATAGCACCCACCTAAAACAAAGGCAAATAAAAAGAACATCCCAGTAAAATAACAGCAGAAGACAAAATCAATTAGCAACCCATTGCTAAAATGACAGGACCAAATTACCACCCATTCATATTAACCCTGAATGTAAATGGCTTAAACTTATCAATCAAATTTCACAGATCAGTAGACTGGGTTAAAAAACAAAACCCATCTAGTCGTTGCCTACAGCAGACACATTTCACCAACAAAGGTCAGTGGAAACTATGTCTCACAGATTTTGATTTTTTGTTGGTTTCATCTCTTCAATACCCTTTCTTCTGATTAAATTATTCAATGACTCAAAGATCATACAATAGCATCATTTTCTTCCAGAAGGTTCTTGATTTTCTTTTCCATTTCTTCAGCAACACATTAACTATTCAGTAGGATGTTATTTAACTTCACAGTGTTGTTAGTTTCTCTTTTTCTTCCTGTTGTTGATTTCATATTGTGACTTTTCATTTGAGGGGATGTGTGGTGACTGTGTGGTAGAGACTCAAATCTAGCAGAATGTAAGTTAACATCATTGCATTGTCGATTTCTGCTTTTTTCCTATTGTTCATTTTGTATTGTGACTTTTCATTTTGGGGATGTATAGAGACAGTGTGGTGGAGACTATTGTGTTCAGATGTGAGGATACAATGCAGTGTGCATCTCTGCTTCTAGACGGAGATGGATTCCCAATGAAACTGTTTATTATATCTTTATAATAGGATACTGGACTCTACCATTGTCCATGCCTGCAGTGATGGACATGTGACTGTGTATCAGGAACTGTACTATGGTGGTGATGGGGGGGAACTCGGTAAGGGGGGGGGTTGGGGAAGGGGATGGGAGAAGTCCCAGGATCTACAAAACTATATCATAAAATGATAATGATAAAAAGTAAAGAAAAAAACTCAAAATAATGAATGATTGTCAATGACAAGGGGCCCAACCATTCTAGAACAACACATCAGTGTCTCCAGGAAACTGCGCAATGTTCCTATTCATAAAAATGAACAAAATATTTCCAGCACTGAGAAATATGACATGATTCACCTTTGATTCATCCAGAATATACATGAAAAGAAATTACAGTCATCAACCAGCTTGAATTTTCTATTCAACAACTCACATTGTGTCTGAATCAGTGGGCAGAAGATCTTCCTCTCTGTCTCTTCTCCTCCATGTATATATGCCTTTCCAATAAAAATAAACAAATCTTTAAAAAATAGTATTGTGTCATCGGCAGTGAATTGAAATGTTAAAACGATTGGCAAAAGAAAATTAGTGAAATTAGAGAAGTCCAATCATATGGAAATCCCTCATTGTCAGTGGGAATTCCATCCTTGTCCTGGATGCTGTCATCACAGACAAACCTGCAAATACATCAGCTGTTGAAAGAACCGAGAGCAGTGAATGAGCTCTACTGTCCAGGCACTGTCCTGAGACTCAGGGTCCAGCTTGGTAAAGCAATCGGCACGCTGACTCCACTTTCCCAGCACATTTGCTGTCTATCTCCAGGCCCACCCCGACAAATCTGAGAGCCAGAGCCTTTACAAGAAAGTCAGACCTGTGTTCCTGACAGTCAAAAATCTCCACATTTTAGAGTAAGAATGGGGTCTCTTGCCAAGCAGAAAATCCATGCTAACCATGCCATTCCTGTTTCTAATTCTCACACTGAAGTGATGGTTAGAAACACAAAGTGTGAAAGGTTGAAACCAAAAGCAAGACCCAACTCAGGGAGTCCACACATTTACTTCCCAAACTTGAACTAGGCTTGAACAAACATATTTATTCAATGTACTAGTCCTTAGTGTACTTAGTTTTTTAAACTTTAGCTCATTTGTCTTATATGTCTTTTTACTATTTTTAGGTAATTTTCCTAATGCAGTTTATAACTGAGATTAAAATATTCACCACCTATAACTCCTCACATCCAAAAATCACAAGATATTAGATATGTATAATCCCATTTGTGAAAATAAAAATTGGCCATGAAATAACTTGAAACAAAGTTGGTAAGACTCTGCATGGTAACATGGATATTGATTGGTTTGTGATAGTCCAACGTTTTTGTTTTTATTTCCTAGACATTGATTACCTGTGTGTGCCTTTGCTTTTAAAAAGAGGGATAGAAGATACTGATGCTATTTACAAGTGAAGTTATCAGTAAATGCCATTGTGATTATTTCAAAATCTGAAAACAAATGGTCAACATCAGATCTGTGATCCTCTCACTTCTCTTGCATTCATTAACACTGTTCACGGTATCGCCATTGACAAAATCACTCCTTAGGGTGAACAAAGCACCCACCTGCAACTGTATTTTATAATCCAGGAACAAGACGGGCATGAATGACAGCGTAATTACTTTCCCAAAATAGCCAGCAATTCCACAAGTTATCTGCTTGTGGTCCAAGTCAGATACAGTCACAGATAACATAAATAAAGGCTTCTATCCAAGAGTTCAAAACTGCACTCATTCAAAAATTACTCAGTGTCACACTGACATTTCAATCGCCTAATGCTTCTTGTTCTCACTTTAATGGGAGAATTGGTACAGCAGGAGACAGACACCAAATATGTTTCCTGGGAGAGTTTAAATTGCCCTGTTCATCTCTCTCTGACTTCAAGATACTGTTTAAAAATAAATGTCTGGCTTAACGAGTTACAAACACTTCCTTTTAAACATTAATTGTTCTTCTGTTACACCATGACAGAGACATTTTTGTATTGGGAATCTGAGTCAGGAGCATCTCAGGGACAATGAAATAACCCCACAGCCTCTTTCTCTCTGATCCCCCACTTAAGTCCACTGTCACCCAGAATTGATTCATTTTCAAGAGCTGATGTTTTCAAATCCCCTGTCTAAGCACAACCTTAAATCTTCTACCGTTCACATCCTTTCTCACCTTTTAACTGTAACATTCTTCCACTGTTCCCTTCAGTGGATGCTGCTCTTTCTTTATTTCTTTTTTTCTTCTTGGGCTATTTAAAGCAGGATGTTCACTCCTACTCAACTCCAGCCTCAAGACATGGGAAAACACAACACACTTTTTGTAATACCTATTTTATTAAATCACAAGTAACTCACTCTTTTATCTCAAATTAAAATAGATGACTAATGGAATCTTAAATATTTTTTAAAGTAAGATGGGCAGGCATTGGGAGTCACGGTGACACAATGAAATTCCATGTGAGAGGGCCTGGGTTCAAATCCTGCCTCTAAGTCCAACTTCCTGCTAGGACACACCCTGGAAAACATCAAGTTCATGGGCTCCAGGCACTGGGTTTTAGCCTGATCTAGTTCCAGTTGTTATGGGCACTGGAGCTGGAGATTGAACCAGAAGATTGAAGATCTCTCTCTCTCCTTTCTCTCTCTAATTCCCCTCCCCCCTCTCTCTGCCAAACATGTAAAACAAATGATGATTTCAAAATATAAAACTTTAGTTTTCAAGCTCCAAATAGGCTACTTTGAGCCACATCCCCAGGTCCACAGATAAGCTTTCCTTTTCACCTTTTCACAGGCAAAGTTTGGGGAACATCGATGTAGCTTACCCTACCACCTCTTTTCTTCACAGCTTATGGCCAAGTTTTCCCAATAAAACCCTCTATGGCCTTAAATGGTCTAGAACTCCTAAGTGTCCATTAAAACCTTTGTACAAATTGACCCAATCCAATTTTTTTTTGGCCTGAATTTCAGGATATCACGAGTGACAGATCTCACTACGTCTAAAGCACTGGCCATCTTTAGATACCTCCCCTTTCCAATATGCATCCCAATTTTTTCCAACCCCTTCATATTCTCAAATACATTTCCAGCTTTTCAATAAATAGCTTCAGTGAACATGTCACAAAGAATGAGATGAATTTAGGTGAATTATCTCAATTTCCCTCCCTCCACAGTAAACATCACACTCTCTCTTCCATCCAATCTTAGAACTGAGTCCCTCCTCTTCGAGACCAACTCCTCCAGCCATGCCCCAGATCCTCTCTCTGCCAGACTGCTTTTTGTTGCATCTTGAAGCTTTGTCCTACCTTCCTGGTTGACAACATCCATGGTCTATGTTGGATAATGTTTCTACCAAAGCTCTCCTTCCTCTCACTGCCAAACTTCTTGGGAGAACAGTTGGCATTCATGGTATTTGTTTAGCTTCCCATTCTCTTTTTGAACCACCACAGACAGACTTTTGTCCTCACCCAACTAGTAAAACCATTCTCACTTAGGTCACCAAGTGATCGCACCAACTTTATCGTCCTGGGCTGCTGCTGCTCTAAATTTCACTCCCTTCAACTTCCGAAGAACTACCAAGTTCCCCCTTTGAACTTTCACATCTCTTGCTTGCCATTTCTCAACATCCTCTTGCTTACTCAGTCTCCTTCTCTGACTAACCTGTGTCTACACTTCAAATAGATGGCATATACCAACACTAACTCTTATCTTCTGCAACTTCTCTCAAAGCAACTGTGTATATCCCAGTCCTCTACAACCACCTCTATTTAGAAGACTTCTACTTCTAGTCCTTGCATCAACATGAGCCATTTCCACTGTCTGTGGGATGTCCTCACGTAGACAGCCTGTCGATGGGTACTGTGTAGAACAGGACGAGATCTTCCTTCACCAACAATTATATGGCTTTGGGCAAACCATGTAACATCTGAATCTCAATCAGTAATAATAATAGCGCTTAGGTCCTTGATTTTCTGATAAGGAGTCAGTAACATAAAAACAGGGAGAAGAATTTTATATTGACTCAACATTTATATTGATTCAATAAACATTTGGCATTTACTATATATCAGGTAAGCTTACAATAGAGCACAACACAAATTTTAACTCATTCAATGTTCACCAGGACCTAAGAGTCGAGTAGATCATTATTCTCATTTTGCAGATGAGAAAACTGATGCACAATCAACATACGTAATTCCCCAGGTCATAGGGCTAATTAGTGCCAAGCCTATGCTGGTGCAGCAGTTTACACAGCAGCTACAGCGCAGACATCCAATACTGAAGTGCAAGTTTGAGTCCTGACTGTCGTTTCCAATCCAGACCCCTGTTAATACACTTGGGAAAAGTAGCAGAAGATGGTCCAAGTTCTTGGGCCCCTGCCAACCATGTAGGAGACCCAGATGGGGTCCCAACATCCTGACTTTGGCATGGTTTTCAGCTTCAATCATTGTAACCATTTCAGAAGCGAACGTGTAGATAGATAGATAATATCTCTCTCCCTATCTCTTTCTGTCATTGTGCCTTTTAGTAAATGAATTTAACTATATAAGTATAGAATGAATTGAAATTACGTTTTGCAAAAATTAAACAAAGGAAAAAAGGAAAAGTGATTGAGAGAGGGAAAGAGGAAGAGAAGGAAATATGGTTATCTCAGGATTATACCTATGAAATACATGAAATCTGTTCTCTCACATTAATAAAATTTTTAAAAATAGTAAGTGGCAGGGCCTGGTGCTATGACTCAGGGCCTGGTGCTAAAGCCTCACCATGCATGCACCAGGATCCCATATGGGCATCGGTTCACATCCTGGCTACTCCGCTTCCCATGCAGCTGCCTGTTTGTAGCCTGGGAAAGCAGTGGAGGATGGTCCAAAGCTTAGGTACCCTGCACCCATGTGGGAGACTGAGAAGAAGCTCCTGGCTCCTGGTTTGAGATTGGCTCAGCTCCAGCCATTGTAGCCTCTTGTGGAGTGAACCAGTAGATGGAAGATTTTTCTCTCTGTCTCTCCTTCTCTCTATAAATCTACCTTTCTGATAAAAATAAAGAAATCTTTTAAAAAATAATTATGAGTAGCAAAGCCTGATTCCAAAGTTTGCACTTATAACCACAACACTAATTTGTCTCTAGTTACACTACCTTTCTGTCTGTCCAAGCACTGTGGAAATCCAGCTGCCATTATTAAGTGAGAAATCCAGAATATAAGAGCATCCGTGCACTTTAACTCTCTTTCCTGAGGTCTTGGGTGGCCAATGACACCAGTCCTCGAAGCCATCACTTCCCTGTCAACTTCACTTCCCCTTTTATGGTCAGCACACACTGCTACTGAAGCTTGGCATGTCCACCTTTGAAAGGTGGTCTTCTTGCTACCAGCTCTCAGCTCAAACCTCTTTTGTTGACATTCTGACTACTTTTTTTAAAAAAAGGAGAAATAAAGATAAGCAGACAAATCTATATTTCTTCTATGTGAGGACAATTATTGATATTTGAACTACGTGTGCAAATCAGATAACAATTGCATATCAACATTAATTTCCTGATTCTGAAATGTTTCCAAAGTATATAGATAAAAGTCATTGTTCTTATGGAATATAAACTAAGATACTTAGGCAAAAGGAGGTATAATGTCAACAACTTACAAGCGGCTTAGAAAAATTGCTCAATATTACATGTACGTTAAAGAACAAAAGGGGGATAAAGTAAATGGAGTCCAAAATGCTACATGGTGAATGCAGCGATAGAATATTTTAAAGCTCTTTTTGATCACTCTTGCAAATTTTCACTAAGTCAAAAACAGTTCCAAATGAAACTCTTTTACAAAGCTGATCAGTCTCTTTGTTGCCCTGGCATATGCCTGGTCACAGCCCTCTTCTGTTATAGCCCCAGTGAGGACCCGAGTGCCGAGCTGGCATGCAAGCCCAGCTATCACCTCCCCTCCAGCCATCTATTCAGTCAGGTAGTGTCCTTTCTCTGCTCTGTCAATCTATTGCTGTTTGCTGTGCTCCTCAATGTCATCAAAGCCCTCATCCCCCAGTATTTCCTGTTCCCATGCCACTGAGAAAGCTGTTACCCTTGCCACGACTAACCCACCTCTGAACAACAAAGTCACATACTATCCCTAAGACCTATCAGAATCCTCTTTCTTCCAAATACAACCTCCCAGATCCACCCAGTCAGGACTTGTTCAACTTACTCTCCTCTCCCAAAGCAGGGCCAGGTCTCTGTGTTTGCTGCACCATCTCAATTTATTGGGGCTGTTGTAATAAAGGAACTTAGAATGCACATTTATAAACAACAGAGCCCTCGTGACCTAATCGCCTCCTCAATGCATTGCCTCTGAATACAACCACAATGGGAATTAAGACTTCACCACACGAATCATCTGATGGACAAAAACCTTCAGATCTTCACCCCTGACATGTAGCCTTGCCCTGAAAAAAATTCTTATTTTTGCACATTTTTAACAGATCAGGAGTTTGTACAGGTTGGTAATGATATGCTTTTTATCCTTATCCCCCTTACCTCCCATGACATAATTTTGTAAAAATAATGCCATACTTCAAAAACTCCATCCTGGCAGGGATGGTCAGGGCCTTGAGGCTATGCACACAGAGGGATAAAGGGAAGACACAGACTTCAGGTGCCTGCTGGAGCTTCACCCAAGAGTCTGAATGCTTCACAGTCAACATTTTAAAAACAATTTTAATAGAACAAAAAACAATGTTTAAAACTTTTTGACCACTTTTAGTTTTTTTATGCTGTAAACACATTCTGTGTAGGAAGTAAAACAAAAGTGGTCAAGAGGAAAGAAAATTCAGGCCCAGCACGATGGCTCAATGGCTAAATACTCACCTTGCAAAAACCAGGATTCCATGTGGGTGTCCCAACTGTCTGTGGCCTAGGAAAACAGCAGAGGACAGCCCAAAGCCTTGGGACTCCATACCCATGTGGCAGACTCAGAAGAAGCTCCCTGTTCCTGGTTCAAGATCAGCTCAGCTTTGACTGTTGTGGCCATTCAGGGAGTGAACCAGCAGATGGGAGATCTTTCTCTCTGTCTCTCCTCTCCGTAAATCTGTCTTTCCAATAAAAATCAAGAAATCTTAAAAGGATAAAATAAAAAAGAGGAAAGGAAATTCGATTTCACCTGCTTTGAAGGTCTCTATGCCTTACTGCTGCTGTCTTCTGACATGCACCCCACACCTCTCTTCTAGTACACACAGGTCCTGGGCAGATCATGGCTAAGGTTCTTCCATTTCTTCATTCAGTGGCAGAAACTGGGGCCCCAGAAAGATTAAATCACTTCCCTGCTGTCTAAAGTGGCTGCAGGTTGATCAGTTCTACAACTAGAGTTTCACTTTGTTTCTTTACTATTTATTTGAAGGGCAGAATGACAGAGAGGAAAAAAAGAGAGAAAGCATTTCTTTGTCCACTGCACTTCGCTCCCCAAAATCCCTTCTCAGGATCAACGCTTGAGATTTCAGAATTCAACATACAGTTACAGTTTGAAGAAAGGTGAAGAGGGCTAAGGGACAATAAAGAGAGAACAGAGGCCCCAGGTCTGGTCACAGGAAAAACCTGTATTTTTTTTTTTTTCATGAAACTCCAGGTGGTTAATTACTTCCTAAAACTTATCTTGTATTGAGCAAAACAAAAATTCCCTTCATTCTTGAATTAAATAAAAGAGCTATTATTGTTTCTTTTATTCATTCAGCATATGCTAAGTAATGTCTCTCATATATCAGAAATTCTTCTAGATTCTAACACGTTAGCGCATAAACACAGACAAGGTCCTTTGTCCGCAGGGAGCAATACAATCCTCTTGCAATCTTGCAATGTCAGAAAACTCAGAAACTCCTTGGAACAAATGTATTCTCTACAAAATTCCTTGCTCCAATAAATGAAAATAAAATTTTTGCTACCTACGTAACAGAGTTTCCGTGACAACTGAATGGAATATCATCCATAAAGTACCTTTTATGCAGCCTCATATTCCACAGATAATCCATAAGTGACAATAACTCACTATGATTACCTACTATTACCCTTAGCTGTAATTCAGAATTCACAAATTCAATATGTCATCAATCTAGTCACTGGGATGCAACACTCACAAACTTTGCTGCTTCTTCTCTCAGCTCTGCACTATGCTCACTCCAGGTCATAGGTTTACATGTGAGCTTTCCATGTTCCCTAAAGCATATTAACATCATGGGCAGCTTGTGTGACACAGCACCTAAAATGAACTCAGACAGCAGCAGGAGGATGCTGGCTCTGCTCTGTGAACCATTCCTCCATATGTTTGGCTTTGCAGAGCGCATCTCAATTTCTAAATTTAATCTATTTAAATGAAACACTTCTGGAGCATCTGACTTCCAGCATCTGTCATCCTCTCACAAGCTCTCAGGAGCCTTCAGCATCCCCTTCCACTGTCACAATTTCCCATCTCTCACCCTGCCTACCTATGCTGACTCTACACAAGGAATCCAGAAACCCAATCATGTCATTCCCCTGCCCCAAACACACCAAGAAATTGGCAATGCACTTAGAATAAATGCAAAGCTCTTTCTCCCTGTGACCTCCCAAGATCCTACATGATTGAGCCCGGGCTGTTCCTTCTCTGGGTCTCCTACCGCTCTCCTTGTAGGAAATGTGGCTGCAAGAGCATTGAACGGCAGTTCAGTAGCCTTGGCATTGACTCTGCTCTGCTTGCACCCACTTTGGTTCCCTCTCACTTCAGAGGCCTTCCCTGAACACCTGTCCTGAAAACACCTCCACTATCACTCCCCTGCCACTCACCTCACTTTATTTTCCCATAATGTTTATCATGTTCAAACATTAAAGTATGTATTCAGGCTCTTGTTTAATGTCTGTCAAGTCCCATTAGATTCCAAGCTCCAGGGGACCAGCACGATTCTGGAAATACAATGCAAATGACCCAACAAATATTTGGTGTTTGAAAGCAGGAGTGAGCAGGCAAAAGGTAGAAAGGGAGCATTCTTTGAGCCACGTTCAGGGTGAGGTTTCTCCAGGATATGGAGAGTGGGCAGTAAAGAATGCAACCCTGAAGTTTCAAAAGGGGGAAAGTGAAAAGCAAGAACACGTGAAAGCAAGGGCAAAAAAACCACAGACTCACCCACCAGATGCTACAGGATTCTCAGCCCAAATACAGAAACTGGTGGGAGACTGAACAGAGTTCATGGATAGAATTGAAAAAGAACTGGTCTTTTTATTCAAGAATTTATAAAGCTTAATTTTGTTTCAATGGGGGATACAGAGTATGTAAGAAAATAAATAAATAGATCTTATTTTAACCTCTAATAACAACCTACTCCATCACCAAGATTCAAAAACAAACACAGAAAAGTGGACAGAGTTAAATATTTTGTTTTGTCTCCCTGTGTGGAAGCACTAATAAGCAATAAAACTACCAAAAAGGAAGGATGGTAAGATGGAGAAAATGAGAGGGAAGACTTGTGAATGAATGGCCACAGTGACTAGCCTCCTGGAATATGCTCCCACTCTAGGAGTTCCATAATGACTTGTTTGAGCCAGAGGGGTATTAGCAATGGGATTCAGATAGACTTGAGTGGTGCATGTGTGTTATCATCTACCCTTTATCTGGTTAGCCTTGTTGCCTCTTGGTTCCCAGTCACTACCATTAGAACATTCCCAGACTGGCCTGCTGCAAACATGAGAACCACATGAGGGAGTTCAAGTTCCCTAACCACAGCCATCTTACACAGATGGCTAGAATGATCAGGACCTGGGATGATCCACAGAACACCCCCACTGAGTAGACTCAGGAGGCTGCAGTGGTTGCCATGTTAAGATATTAAGCTTTAGAGGATGCTGTCACACGGCAATACTAGTGGATATAACTTGGATGATTAATCTCCAGTTAACCAAGAGATTAAAAGAAGTTGCACACTGGTATTATAAGGCAGTGGATGAAGCTTTCACTTGGAATGCCTGAATCCCATATTCAGGTGTTAATTTGGATACTCTGCTTCTGATCCAGCTTCTTGCTGTTACTTCTTAGAAGGCAATAGAAAGTGGTCCAGGTACCTGGGCCCCTGCCACCCAGTGAGATACCAGGATGGCACTCCTGGTTCCTAGCTTTGGCCTGCCCAGCCCTGGGTCTGTTGCATTAAGACAGCAAACCAACAGATGGAAGTTCTGTGTGTATGTGCATGCATGCGTGTGTGTATGTGTGTGTATCACCAATTCTGTCATCTTGCCTTTCAAATAAATAAAATAAACAAATAAAGGAAGGTGTTCAGTGTACCCTCTAAATTCAAATGCAAGATCATAATTTTTAAATACTTTCTCTACAAGTCAAACAAACTAAAATGACAAATTACCTAAGCAAAATAGGTCTCCATTTTATCAAATGATTTGCAAATAAGATGATGAGGAAATGTGTTCTACATATTTGCAAGTCCAAACAGTCAGCATCCCTTCAACCAGAAAAGGAGGTGGCTTAACTGCCCTACACTGAGTGGACTGTGGGTGCTGGTTATGGGTTCCCAAAAAGACCAAATGAAACCACATATGCTGACTCCATCCTTCAGTAATCCCATTCTAGCTAAATCATGGGAACTTCTCATTTCCACAGCACTAGAGTCTGCGTTGATTAAATGAAAAGATTCCTTCTTTATCTTTAAAAAATTAAAAAACGTCTTGGGGCCAGTGTTGTTGTACACTGGGTAAAGCACTCACCTCTGATACCTGCCTCCCCCATGTGCATGTTCTACGTCTGATCCATCTCCCTTCTAATCGCACAGGAAAAGCAGCAGGGTATGGCCCAAGTCCTTGAGCCCCTGTGCCCACCTGTGAGAGACCTGGAAGAAGTTTCTGACTCCAACATCTGGTTTTGGATGTCCCAGGACAGTCTATCTTGGGCAACAGGGAAATGAACTAGTGGATGGAAGATCTAGCTCTAACTCTTTAAAATGAATAAGCAATTTATTTTAAATTAAGAATCTTCCTAAACACGTATCAAATTCATGATAAAAGCAGAAGGTTAAACCAAACCAGTCACAATTTGTTTCCCATCTGATTTCTGTACTGGAATGGACACCAGCCTGCACTCCTTCCAAGATATCATTTAGCCTTTTTCCTTTGCATAGCTCCTGGGAGTTCATCACTGAGATATAAACTTTCCCATGAGAGAGGGGAGCTTAAAAGCCGACACCCAAGGAATGCATATGCTACGTAATGAGTTCATTTCACCCACACCCTTCATGCCATCAACACAGTCCACTGTTCTCCGTGCAGACTCCAATTTAGGCTCTATCCTAGACTTACACAGCTTCAAATGTGAAGCAAGTGGACCACACAGGGAACATCATTAAAGACATAAGTTGAATACAGACCCCCGTGGAGTCTTCTTCTCCATCTATCTCATCACATCCTCCTCAGGTGGCAAGAGGGGGCTGGATTCTCACCTCTCTGCGACCTGCAAGAAAACTGAGGCTGGCGAGGAGGGTAGAAATGGAATATTGCCACAGTTTCTCTTTTGCAAAAATCACTGAGTCAGAACTCAACTACCCATCTCAGGATTCTTGCCTATCACACTGTGTTCCCAAATAATACACTGTTGGAGACGGGGAGTTTCCATGAGAAAGACAAGAACCAAGATATGTATGAGAAAAAAACAGAACACAGATGTGTGCAGGGGGGAAAAAAGACACAAGAAGCATTTCCATCCACTGAGAACACTTGTGCGAAAAAAGCAGCTCCCAACTGGCACCACTTCCAGAAGGACACAACAGAACGCTAGCTAATGTTATATCCTATTATGTGCTGATAACAAAAGAGCAGCAAACACCAGGGTGGAGATTCCCACACAATTCTGCTTGACAATCACATTTTCATCTCATCTGAAAGTTCTAAATATGCTACAATGAACTGGTTTTTTCTTTTCTATATCAAACATAGGCCCTGCAATAAATTATCATTTGTCCAAAACATACAGAATACAATTATACAGATAATTGAATAAGCACATGATGTCACACTAGAAAACACAATGGTATTCCATCTATTTCAGATTCTGTCCAATTTTTATAAAATTATATTTATTTAAAAGACAAAAGGGATGGGGAGAGAAGCGAGGGCTTGTCTGTCCCCTCATTGACTCCTTAGGGCCAGCTGAAGTGAGCATTCAGGACCACCATCCAGGTCTCCCAGGTTGGGGGCAGAGACCCAAAGTACTTGAGCTGTAAATGGCTGCCTCCCAGAAAGCTGGATTCTGCCCAGGTGTAAAGCTCCACAATGGGGTTTAAGAAACCTTCTGTACATCAGGTATCCAAAACTTCAGGGTCTTTCGGCTACATGGTCTCTGCAAGGACCCCCTCAGTCCCGCACTCAAACCATCAAGACAGCAGCAGACAAAATGTATACAAATGAGGGTGACTGGTTTCTAATACAATTTTATTCCTTTAAAAAAAAAAGCACAGCTTGCACATGAGCAGAAATTTGCCAAACCCTGATCTAAAAACATAATTTCCATCCAGGAAAATTTAAAAAAAAAATGTACTCAGGGGAGAGCCACTCAGCCCCAAGCAAATGACTACTCTCCCATTTTGCAGAAATGCAGGTCTTCCTGTTTGTAATCTATAGCCAAGCAGATGCAGAAATGTAAAGTGGTGATCAGTATAGGCCAGTAAGTATCACAAAGGTCAAATTCTTTTAGAAAATAAAGGACAGAAACAATCTCAGTCACACTGTCTCAACTCATTGAGAGCCAACTGCCATTTCCCATGGACAGTGATGGAAAGAATCCACCTCGTGAAGTCACAAGAAGTCTAAAGAGGGGGCAAGTGCCATCTCAAAAGAGCCACGAGCATTGCCTACCTCTAGAGGTTACAAGACTGAATAAACTTCAGTTATCCGGAAAACACACTGAGTCAGGCCATCATAGGAAACCAAATATTTATAAAGCACTTATTATGAGACAAACATCATTCAGAATATCTTATGTCTATTGATTGACTTAATCTCCATAACAACCCAACCAGGTAAGTACCATTATGACTCCATTTTTCAGATAAGCAGGTGGAGGTACACAGAGATTAGGTCACTGGTGCGGGGTAACACAGCTTCCAAGTGACAAAAGTGGGCTCAGAACCCGGTCTGCCTCTGGAAACTAAGCATCTAATGATCATACATGGTGTTCACTTTCACCTATACATGAGCCACCTGAAGTCCTTAGAATACAACCAAAGAAATCTCTACAAAATATCATCTTCAGAGTTGAAGGTTTAGGCATGGCAGGGTTGAACACCACCTCTGGGTGAGACTAATATTTTTGTTCAGCTGCACTCAAATAATGCTTGCATATCCGGTGAAAAAGATTTTACTTTTTTTTTTTTATTGCTGCATTTAAAAGTATTCTTGGAATGTACCAAGAAAATAAATAAGTAAATGGAGTTACGAGAAAATTATTTTTAGGCATCCCTAGTTCAATCAGAAAAATATGAGTTAGTCTTCCCAAGCTCTTATTTCTCAGATCAGGACCTGAAGATTAAAGCAGATTTGTGTGTGTTGTCTTTATTTCTTCAATAACTTGACTGTCAAGTTGGTTTTATATGGGAAAGATAGTTGTTATTAAAATAACTGAGGTTATGATTGGCTTAATATCCAACACAAATGTTTGAATCCAACATATCCAAAATAAAGGACTTAAATTGGTTTATGATATTTTATTAACAGTGAATGTAGAGATTCTTTTAAATAGTAACAGTCTGAAAAAAATTTATTTTTGTTTACTGAGTAGGCTTTGGTATGATTTTTTTTTCTAACCCCTACAAATCTAGAACATAGAAAAATCTTTTTAACTTTTACAATATGGGGACGCTTATATTACATCCATCATTAACTTTATGCAAGAAAGGGTTCTCCAAAAATTGCTATTTCATAGCCATTTTTCACAGTAAGCTGGCTTTCTTTGTTTTGTGGAAGCACCAGTGCCATGGTGTAGTGTCTAAACTTTCACCTTTAGTGCCAGCATCCCATATGGGCACCAGCCTAGGAAACTTTTGTCAGGACACAGTCCCTGCAGGTGAGCGCAAGAACCACAATAGGGAGCAATCCAGACCACGCCAGGGAACAGTACCCACCTGAGACTGTGGGCTAGCTGGGCTGGCTAGGCTGTAGTCCCTACCAGTATGAGATGGAACTTGACACAGGCCACGCCAGGCTGGCCAGTCTCCAGCACCCACTGGCAAATGGCAAGGTGAAACAGGCCATGTTAGACTGGGCCACAGGGCCCAACCAGCTCACATGAGACCTGGGAGAGAATGGGCAAACCCAGTAAGGGGGCTGCAGGGAGCTCCCCTGCTGGGCCACTATTCCTATTTGATGAATGTGAGAGCTGGAACTGGGAGCAGACCAGGCTGGGCAGGGCTACAACATCTGTCGGCCTGCATGTAAGATGGATCAGAGACAAGCCAGGCTGGGTGGACTGTATCTACTGGTACATGCATAAGCCAGAGTACATGAGGATTGGTTGGGCTTTGCTACAGCATCAGCTGGCAGATGCTAACATAGGAGGAAACTCCGTCAAGCTAAACTGCAGTACCACCTGCAAAGTACAAGATCCAGGAGTAGGAGTTGGCCTACTAGTAGGGAAACAGTGGCACCTCCCTCTTGGGTTTCCATTCTGACTGGTGAGCATGAGAACCTGGACTGGGACAGGCATGGCCTAGACAGAGAGTGGCACCCACGAGCACATGTGTGGGCTGGATAGTGGGGCTGGTTGTGTTCAATTAGGCTTCAATGTCCATTGACATGTATGAGAGATGAATGGTATGTGGGACAGATTGGACCAGTCAGCTGTATATACTGGCAAGCATGGGAACCAGGAGAGAGGGCAGGCATGGTGGGGGTTATTACAGGTCACTCTAACTAGGCTTCAGCTCCCATTGGTTTGTGTAGGGGCCAAGTGTGAAGTGGGCAGGATCAGGCTGGACTGCAACCAGCCATTAGTTTGTGTAGAAGACTGGGCTGGAGACATCTGATCCAGCAATTTCAACTAACAATGTGTATGTAGGCCAATTTGGGCAATGAACTATACCAGACCCTGTATTGGCATGTACACACAAGAATCACATCTGGGATCACCTCAGACGAAGTTTCCTTGAGAATCCCCCCAACTGAATTGCTGGACTCAGAATTCCAATCATGGAGAAAATTGCAAACCTTAAGAAGCATAGACAATAAATGTAAAAATAGACAATTGGATTTATATCAAATTAAGTAACTTCTGCACAGCAAAGTAAACAGAGTGAAGAAATAACTGACAGAATGAAGAAAATTGTTGCATACCTTGCATAGCATTAATATCCAGAAAATAGAGCGCCAAAAGTTTAACAAACAACCCAATTAAGAAATAGGCAAAGGATCTAAATAGATATATTCCAAAAGAATAAATACAAAAGGCTTAAAAAATGTGCAATAGCACCAGCTCTCAGGAAAATGCAAAGAAAAATCACAGTAAGGTATCATTTCACTCCAGTTAAAATAGCTATTACCTAAAAGTAAAAAAATAATAATAATAAATGTTGGCAAGGGTATGCATACAAGGGAAGCTAATTAATACACTGTTGGGGGAAATGCAAATTGGTACAGTCATTATGGAAAACAGTACGGAGAATCCTCAAAAAAACTAAAAATGGATCTACCATATGACACAGCTATCTGTAACTTCTGGGAATATATCCAAAAGAAATGAAGTCAGTACAAGGAAAAAAATACCTTCACTTTCATGTTTATAACAGCTCAGTTTACAATAGCAAAAAACACACAACCAAGATGCCCATTCACGAGTGTCTAAAGAAAATGTGGTAAATAAAACAGTGGGATATTGTTCAGTCATAAAAAGTAATGAAGTCTGATATTTGTAACAGAATGGGTAAAACCTGAGTGAAATAAACCAGACACAAAAGCACCAATTCCACATATGTGCTGTCATAATATGGAAGCTTCTGTATACATCTTATAAAAATAATGTGGATGTCATATTAAATATATATATACATAGTTTTCATTGAATTATTTTCCTTACACAATGATCTACCTTTTTCTTCTCACTCTACAATTTTAAAAAAGATCTTTAAAAAAACTTTATTAAGACCCTGTTTATGTGATATTAATATAACTATCTCTGATATGAAAAAATGGGACACATGTGCATATATATGTATATTTTTTACACATAAAGTAAGCATGAAATGTTAAAAATTACTAAATTTAGTTATGCCATTAAACTCTTCTTTATAGTCTTCTGTATTAATTAAAATATTTCAAAATTTTTTTTAAATGTTAAAAAAAAAAAAGATGCTTCTTGGGATGCCCAAATCCCAAATCAGAGGTCAGAGCGTCTGTATTCAAGTCCCAGCTCCACTTCCTATTGCAGGTTCCGCCCAATACATATCCGGGGAGGCAGCAGGTGGCGGATCAAATAGTGACGTTCCAGCCACCCACAAGGGATATCTGGATTAGATTCCTTGCTTCTGGCTGCAGCCTGGCCTAGCTCTGGCTATTGTAGACATTCACAGTGTGAACTAGCTGGTAGGAAATCTCTTGTGGCATAGGAGGGCAAGGAAGGCATGCACCTGCCTTTGAAATAAGTAAAAACAAGAAATTCCTGGGCCCAGTGCAATGGTTCCATGGCTAAGTCCTTCTCTTACCTTGCAAGCGTCAGGATCCCATATAGACACCAGTTTGTGTCCCAGCCATTCCACTTGCCATCTAACTCCCTGCTGATGGCCTGGGAAAGCAGTAGAGGATAGGTCATAGCCTTGGGACCTGCACTTGCATAAGAACTGAGTCTGATCAACCTCCTGGCTCCTGGCTTCAGATCAGCTCAGCTCTAGCCATTGTGGTGATTTGGGGAAGTGAATTATGGGATGAAAATCTTCTTGTCTGTCTTTCCTCTCCATAAATCTCATCTGTCTTTCCAAAATAAAAAAAAAATAGATCTTTAAAAAAAATCTCTACCCAGTATTTTCTATATATATACGCATACCACAAATTTGTCATTCTTCTATTATTAACATTTTAAATACTTGGAGGGGAAGAACATCTACTCCTAAAGTTAATTCTTCCTGTTTCAAAATTATCTTGAAATAAATGCCTACTGCACTAAAATCTCATTTAGAAAACCACGTCTTATACTTCTTTGTCCCTCTCTGTTAATTCTCGATTTTATTGGATAAACAAAGTTTTATTAAGAAGTTAAGACTCTTCACTATAATGTTAATTGACCAAAGAAACGTTCTAATCCAATGACAAAGGCACAAGAAAATTAACCTGATGGTCCTAGTTCCATTTGGCAAAGGTATTAAAAATGAAAATCTTTTGTTTCTTAAAAATAAATTGCAGAGTGGACTGTGGGAAAGATGATTCTTCCCATTTTTATATTTTATGTATTGTATGTCCTCCACAATTTCATCTATTTTTTTAGAAATGGTTCCACAGGTGAGATGGACAGCTGCTCCAGCCTCATCACTCCCACTCTTGGGAGCTCGCCGGGTTCCTAGCAGCAATGAGCTCAAGCAGCTGAAATGTGGGACACAGCTGTGGCCACCGTTCCAAAGCACAAAATGATCTTCCGAAGCAGAACCAACCAAAAAATTCAAAACTGCTAAGGTAGGCACATTTTGACCACTCATTTTGTTTCTGAGATACAAACAGCTAGGAATTCACAGTGTCTTAAAATTCACAGAATTATTCCATGAGTGAAATTTAACAGAGGAACGCAGAAAGGAAAAACTCCAAGATAATCTGTCTAAATTGTCAATCCTGCTTTTTCCTACAGAGCCACTATGTCCTCTACAAGTTTGTCACAAACTGCGCTAAGGACAGGTCAGAAAGGAATGCTTACCTATTTGCTTAATGTTATATATCATTGGAAGGAAAATTAGGTTACAAGCTTAACAAGTAAGAAAATCTCTGATCTGTTGAAGGGAAGCAGGCAAAGCTTAGAATGACTAATCAGACGCATCAGTGAAAATGCATCTGCCATTGCCCATGCTAATATTGATAGTAAATAATTACTTGTTATGATATACTGGTAATAGTTGCAGGAGATGACCTTAACATATTTTTACAGAATGCCACATTCATGTGTGGAAAACCTGTAGATATTTTAACAGTGTAGCAAAAGACAGGTAAGAATCAAAACTCCAAAATCAGTCACAATTTTTCAAGATCCAACAGTGAAGCCTGTCTTTGCCTTAACAATTTTATCCAATACTGGGCATATAACTTTTAGAAATGAAGGCTGCTGGGACCAGTGTTATGGCGTGGCTGGGGAAAGCCATCATTTGTTATATGAGCCTCTTGAGTCCTGGCTGCCCCGCTTCCAATCCAACCCCATGATAATAGCCTCGGAAAAGCAGTGGAAGATAGCTCAAGTGGTCAGGCCCCTGCCAGCCACATGTGAGACCTGGAAGAAGTTCCTGGCTCCTGGCTTCGTCCTGACCCAACAGTGGCCATGGTGGCCATTTAGGGAAGGAATCAAACAGTTGGAGGATGTCTCTGCATGTCTCTTTCTCTGTAACTCTGACTTTTAAATAAATTTTTAAAAATCATTTTTTTAAAAAAGGAATGATGTTACCCCTGCTGCAATGAGCTGCTATAAAAATACAGTTGCATGGTCCATTATGCATTCATTAAAATGTTCTCTCACAGGCACTTTTCCAATGTGATATTGCTATTCATCAATCTAGTGAAATTCAAGATGTGTGTAATTAACTTCACTGTACACACATGGATTGAAACTTAGAAAAAAATTTCAAGACTGAGTGTGATCTTTGGATATTTGTATTATGTCTTTCCCTGTGCTTTCTTTAAAGCATCTTGATGGTGGGATAATAACCATTTTGAAACATCAACTAGGACTAATTAAATTCTCAGGAAAGATTAAGAAATCAGATTAGTCCTATATATAACACAGAAAAAAAAATCTTAGGGAAGATCAAGTTTTTCCAAAAACAAAACCCATTTTAAAAAAAATGGAACATGTAATTCAATCAAGATTTTTTTTTTTTAGATCTGGATTGATGTCATTGCCTTAGTAGGTAGTGCTAATAGTTTCCAAATGCCAAGTGTGTATTTGTTCACATTTAGCAAGTTCATGATGTAATACATTCCTTTTTGGATACATCTTGTGTCCAACCCATCTGTCCATGGCAGACATGCATAGTTTTACCAAAGCTTATCTGTAAAAGAACTTCTATAGTCTGACAAAAGCTATTTTTAGAAGATAGCAAGTTGAGAGAAGGATGATCAATGACCACTGTGTGGAGTATTTTCCTTTGTCTACACTGGCTTATCCGCAGCACACTGCCCTGAAGCACCTGCTGCTCCTACATCCCTCTATCTAATGGCCTCTCCTTTCACAACAAAGATGCCACCCTGACAGCTCAGGCAGGGAGAACTGAAGAGATACAAGCCCTGCAGAAGCAGCAATAGAAAAACACACAGTCCTTGTGGACAGTCAGCCCTAGCTCCCCAAATCCTCTCCATGGCACGAGCAGACCACCCCAGACTGGTAACTAAGCATCAGTGGCTTCCCTTCAAATCAAGTCAATAAAAGCCCTAACAGGGCACTGTAAAAAACAAAGTCAGGGAAGGGTGGTAGAAAGTGAGTGAGTGCGGCATCAAGAAAGCAACGCTGCGGCTAGAAGAAAGGGAGCCAATTTCGAAGTCCGAGTCAAATTCAGGTAGAGCAGCTTGTCCCACCAGCCCGCGTTGCTCTTGGCTAAGCCCGAACCACCTTGAGGGTGAGCCCTTAGTCCTTCCATGGATGTGCTTGCTTCTGCCACAGTTAGGAGTCCGTAACTAAGAATGAGTCAGCTATTACGACTAGTGCTTATGGCTATAAAAACTCAATAAGGTCACAATTCTGTCTCAGTAAAGACACATTATATACCACTTAACTTCAGGTAAGTTTCTAAAGGAATATGTTAGACTTGTACTTCTTTAAAACTGTTTTACACAGATCTTGTTTGTTAAAAAAAAAATTATTTGATGTTGATCACTGTTCTTTTTTTTTTTCATGAATTTCACCCACTGTCGTAATCCAAAAAGAGATTGTAGCTGAGAAAGTAAAAATATTCTTAGCAACAAAACTTTGCAAGTCCAGTATAACCTAAGCATAAAAATGTGCCAAACCATAATAACATGTGTTTGCTGCTGGCTAAACTATTTCAGACATTTAAGTAGGTATAAACAAAAAATAAACTGTCTTGGCTCTATATGCCAATTGGCAAGTAATTAATATAACTATTGGAAGTTTAGAGTTATCATGGGAGTTCATGATTATAAAACTGCTCAAGTAATTTCTGCTTAAAATCTAGACTTTCATACCTTTGAGTCTGAAGAGAAATTAGTTAAAAGCGATATGAAAAACAAGCCAAGATTTTTTAAGAAATGCCCTAGCTTTCTACTGTACGAGAAAAAGTTTTAAAAAAAAAATTTCGGAGAGACAAAAAAAAATTCCTAAACTATAATTTCTTAAGAAAAGTCTTTTTCAACACAGATTAGAAGACTCCATAAGGACTGAGAAGTCCAGTGTGAACCGCTGGCATTCACCCTCTGTACCCAGCACTCACTGGGACTCGCTCATACGCTGGAGAACTAACAAAACCGTCATTCACTCAACTTTCTCACTTCACTCCAGCGTTACCTTAAACCTTGTTAGCAAACTCGTCACCCCCAGCAGATACACAGAGCTAGCCGTGGCTCCTGGGGACACTGTGATCTGCTCCAAGCACAAATTCCAACCCACGTACTTTGCTCGGTTATGGCTCTGTGAGTACTGAATGCCCTTCCTATGAGGCTTTTAAAAACCAGCCCGTGGTTTCTCATTCATCTCTGAACCACATCAACAGAACCACAGAAGCACATTTTTGTACATACAAACATTTTCTTCTATGGCTTAAGTCAGTTTCAGATGACAAGAACATGGGGCTGCTGTCATTTGACTTCTTCTTTTCTCTCCTTTTCTGGGGCTTAACAGCTGTGCACCTGAGTCCCGCCAGGATTTATGATCATTTGCTGTTCATGGTCAGCTTTGGTTGGTGGGGGTGGGAAACCTCACCGTCTGAGGGACACAGGTGCTCTTGAAGCCACCGCTCTGACAAGCTTCCTGTTTTAAACTGCTCATGCTGAATTCTTATCACTTTACTGACCCCATCAAACAAGCAGGACTAGCAAAGTCATCAAACACCCTCCTTCAAAGGCAGCTTGACTGTAATTCATAGCAAAAGGCTGGGAGGGGGGGAGGGGAAGAAAAAATTTAAAAACCACCAGATCTTAGAAGCCTCAGAAGATTCATGGCATTGAACTTGATAACAGATTAGCACAGCACCTTGAAAACGAATCATCTGCTACTTCAATATTTTCTACTCACGATCACTCCCTCCCAGGGCATGTAATTAATTTACTGAGTTTAAAAAAAAAAAAAAAGGCAGGATTACTCACACAGTGTCGAAGATGCAATGTCAGCTATTTAGGTCAGAAACCTCCAAGGCCGTGCTAGAAGTCAATTATGACTGCACGTGCATTAAGGCAGGAACTGGCAGGCCCCGGACTACGGCAACCATAGGCTCACGCTTCCTGGACGCTTGGCTATAATCTCCGAAACGGAGTCCCAGCCCCAGCCAATCACTCAGCTCCTCTTAACAAGTCTAACTGGCTCTGGGAAGCTGAGCGGGCTGCGCTGGAACACAGAGATGAGATATTCCACACAATAATCTGCTTATCTGAAATTGCTTTGCCTGAAGAAACCAGAGAGAAGGCACAGCCTCATTGTCTGGGGAGAGAAAGAGGCAGGTGATCCCGGGGGAAAAACGCACCTGGAGCAAAGATCTTTTCCTGGCTTGGCAATTCCCACCGTGCCGGCAGTTAAAGGACCAGAACCAGCCTGGCAAGGGCAAGCTCCGGCAGCCCAAGACGAGGTACCATGCCTCTCTCCCTTTTATTTTTAGTAGGAATAACGCAGAGTGAAAATGTGATGCGTCCCATCGCTTGGGCCACGAGACAGGCTTCGATTTTATTTTACCTCTCTCTCTCTCTCTTCTAACCTTTTCCGGGAGGGCCTGTGGCTGAGGCTGAGCCAAGGGAGGCTTTAATGGATCCGAAATAAACTTGGAAATGAAAAGTGATCATTTGTGGAGGAAAAGGGAGAATTTTCCAGAACGGTTTTACAGTGACCTTTCTGGATGGGCAGCCTTTTTCATCTAGCCCCAGAAACCCAAGTACCCCGGGCTGACACTGCAAGGGGACAGATGGGGTTCCGGCAGCACAATGAGGCACCTGTCTGGTCTAAAAAAAACCAGTGAGGAGGCTCAGGCTTAAAACTGCTGCTCAGCTCCCCTGCCCCTCAGGCCACCTCAGACTGTTCCATGGTCTCCCTGGTTCAGGCAGAGAATCACCAGGAACCTAATACAGCCAGCAGTGCCCCCTGCGGTCTGGCTTCACCTATTTTCTTTACAGTAGTAGCCTCATTTCTCTTTACATTTTAAGTGCTATTTATATCAGCTACTTGTGGTAGCAGGCTTGCTACATTTGTAGTGGGTAACACTTTGAAGTTGACATTATACAGGTGACTAAAATAGGAAATCGCAAACAACCCTGAAATTAACATACAAGGTCCCCACCCTCCCCATTCCCTCCCTCACCCCCAGCATCACACCCCTCAGGCAGTTGGACTCCATCCTCAGGAAAGTGCACTCTTCAAAAAGTTTTGTAGCAAGTGTAATGTTCACAGCAACAACGAAATCTCTGAACTTTTGAAGAGCCCTACCAGTCATGATGCTTTCACAGAGACAGGTGAATCTACAGGATGCTCAGTCTGGGTTGTTGGACTCGGGGTCTCCCAGAGCAAGAGAGGAAGAAGAAAACTTTGCTTTGTTTGTTGGGTGGTATACAAACAACAGTGACTGAGGAGAAATGTATGCACCTTCCGCTTGCTATAGAAAATTGACTCAATTCAACTAGAGATTTGACACCAAGAACAATAGACCAGTGCACAGATTACAGAAAAAGTAATTCATTGTCAGTTTCCTTCCAGGGTTTAGCCTTCAAGTTGTCAATTTGTGCCTAGCCAGGGAAGAATATTTTACTTCTGTTTCGCTTTTTATCTAATTAACCTTTCTTTGACAGCACTGATGCCTTTGGTGACTGTATGAGAATGCAAACTTCTCAGGGAGCCACTTGTTAACAATTGATATCTTTCTTACTCAAAGATAATAGAGATTTTTTTGGTCTGAAATGGAAAACAACCTCTCAAGGTAATGTTATCAAAACTCCCTGCCCTCGGTAAAGTTCCTCTAGAAACCCCTTGACCTCCCATGTTCAAATCTCTATTTGTCAATAGTCAAGGCCAAGAATTCTTTGGCAGGTAAGCATTTCACATGTAATCATGCCCCAAAACTTACAAACAGGAAAAGCTCACCTCCTACAATGCAAAGAAAACCATTTGGCTATCCAAAACCATGATCAACAACCCACCCACTAAGTCTTTGGTTTGAAGCTTTTATAGCTTTTTAAAGATTCTCTGTGCCAAAAAATGACTTAGGTACCACCGATCCCTTGCTTCCTAACCCTTACAAACATTGGAAGCTTTTTGTTGATGTTGATTTTTTTTATCAACATCAAGCTTTTCAGTGAGTGATGTTCACCTTAAAAACACTTTCATGATGAGCTGTCTAAAATATTAGAACTGTCTTCCCCTCCTGTAATGATTATCTGAGGCATGTTACCATGACTCTACCTTTATCCATAGTCCTTCATGAACTCACATAGCAAGGACACTCCCACTGAAAGAAAATAAAAGTGATGTCTTCTATGAACCAACTTGAGTCAATACCAATACTATAGTCTTCTTCTACCTAAAGCTGCTCATGGATCTATCATGTGGGTTCAAAGCAGTCCTTGCTGTCAATTGCCTGGAACTTGTCTTAGTAGCTTCTGGCCTGAGAGGCCACCTCCTCTCATTACCAACACTTTGTGCTTGTTGGCTATGTCTTCAGGCTCAGTCTAAGACGTTTATGGGATCCAAGGGTCACCTAAACAGTTGTGTTAAATTCTTACTCATATTTCCCTTATCTCCACCCCACACACAAGAGTTAAAATGAGCCTGATAAAAAGAAAAGTAGGAGAAGAATGCAAACTTCTCTACACCAAGAACTGAACCACAAGCATCAAAGTTGCCATGCTTGACTTAAAAAAATGTATCCTCAGACAGGAGCCAATAAACTAATTTCTGGGCCCATATGCTAATTAGCTTGGCCCTACAACCAAGGGGGCCAAAAAAAATCACTCATGAGAAACCGTAGCAAACATCCAGGGCCACCATGTTGGCGTATCGAACCAATGAGGATTGGCAAGACTTGAGCCTTATCCCAGGCAACAAGATAATAGCCCCATTATTCTCACTGTGCTAGGCTCTGCCTGGAGAAACCCTGGAACCTTGGACCAGGCTCTCAGTAGGGAGCAAATGACATTGCTAGTGTATATATCAGACCCTGCAGCATCTCATGCTGCAAAGTAGATAAATAAGTAAATAAGCATGGGACCCGTGGGAGTTTTTGGTCACTATAAGGTTTAGGCCAAGTTCTTGGTTCAAGTAACAAAATGCTTGATTTAGGCACTAAGACCTCAAATTCACATTTGCTCTTGGCACATGGTAGGAATTTGGGTTCAATGGGAGTTCTGTTGTTGTTTAAATTTGGTTTCTCCAAAGAACATAGATCATACTAACAAGGCCTGTGACAAAATTCCAAGCCACATGAAAACTTGTACTTATTATATAGTCAAAATTCCTCCTTCTAGATGTGGGACCTGAACACCGGAAGTCACTTTTGGTCTGTTTCTCAAAGCATGTTATGACCTGACACACACAAAACTGGCAATTATTTATGTCTTACATTTTAGTCAGAGGGAAAATTGGAGCGGGAGTGAATTCTTAACATTTCGTGCTACAACTGCCTGTTTGCCTCAAGCAATGTAACATGGAGGCTGAAAGCATAAACTCTAGATTGAAATCCAAGCTTTGACCCTCATCTGTGGGACCTCGGACAAGTAGTTTAACTGCACCATACCTCAGTTTCCACATCTGTAAAATGATGCCACATGGATCATTGCATCCTTGCACTGGTGTGACTATATATGCTGAGAAAACTAAACTTCTCCCACAATAAGTGCTCCTTAACACAAACTTTCTTTTTGTTCTTAACTTTGTTAGAATAAATGTACATACTAGCCAAAATTAAACTTAGTTACTGGAAAATCAGACATAGAGAACATTATCTACTGACATCACATATTGTACTTCGAAGCATTTATTTATAAATGACATCTTGTTAAGACCGAAGATAATCACACAGGGAGGTGAGTCTGCCCGGATTGATAATTGTCAGGGGTCTGCCACATCATCACTGGATGCTTTTAACCCCGCCCTGTATTGGAGCAGGTCATGCAAGGATGTTAATCCAGGCTGTGACATGGAGAGGTAATTGCAGTAGACATAATTAATATGATAGTGGTATGACGTTTGGGCTAAAGATTTCTGCATGAAGAGAGAAATATAATGGAAGCCATTAATCTCGCTATCCTACCTAAAAATGACTGAAAGAAATAGTGGAGGATTACCTCTCACGGACATCTATGCTAATCACCTGGAGTACTTGAGCTGTGTCTGGAATTCATGCCTACTTCCCAGCTTACGTAGGAGAGGACCCTGAGGTTAAGTATTTCCTTTCCTCCCACTGATGAGGGATTTCTCACAGCTTATTAACTGAGACTTGGGCATCTCGGGGAGGAGCAGAAGAAAGTCTGCTTACAGATGAACTGACACAGGGCTTTTCCCTGTCAGTGGCTGTTCCTTCATTCTCTCACTCACCAGTGGTCTTCACCCTGGTCCCCTACACTCACACTAACCATCGCCAGCCACATCCGAATGTTTCCAGTTCCCATGAGTCCAGGCTCGCACACAGAGCTGGGCATCAGCCAACACAGCCTTGTCTGCATACCCTTGTCAGCACTCCCGTTAGCACCAAGGGAAATGTTCTCTGGGAATACTCTTAGCCTCCTCTCCATGGAGTAAATAAACACACTGGCATAAATTAGCCCTAAAGGATGACTGAAAATTGGGAAAACTGTAAGTTGGGGAGTAGATATTTAGGGGGAAAACAGACCCCTTAAAATGAAATACAAAGCACTTCTGCAAGATCAAAATTCTAATGTCGTCAAGTCTGAAGCCTTGGGACCAGTGCTGTGGTATGCGGGTTAAGCTGCCACCTGCCGTGACAGCATCCCATATGGGCAGCAGATCAAGTCTCAGCTGTTCCACTTCTCATACATTTCCCTGTTTATGTGCCTGAGAAAGCAGCATAAGATGGTCTAAGTGCTTGGGCCACCCACATGGGAAGGTCGGGAGAAACTTCTGGCTCTTGATTTCAGTCTGACCTAGCCCTCACTGTTGCAGCCATTTAGGGAGTAAATAAATGGATGGAAGATCTCTTTCTCTCTCTTTGTCTTTTCTCTCTCTCTCTCTCTCTCTGTCTTTTTTCTCTCTCTTTTTTTTCTCTTTCTCTCCCCACACCCCCGTAATTCTGCATTTCAAATGATTTTTAAAAAGAGAACTTTTTAAAAATATAGGGCCTGGCATGGTAGCCTAGTGGTTAAAGTCCTCACCTTGCATGCACCAGGATCCCATATGGGTGCTGATTCTAATCCCGATGGCCATACTTCCCATCCAGCTCCCTGCTTGTGGCCTGTGAAAGCAGTTGAGGATGGCCCAAAGCCTTGGGACCCTGCACCTGTGTGGGAGACCCAGCGACCCAGAAGAGGTTCCTGGCTTCAGATCCGCACAGCTCTGGTTGTTGCGGCCACCTGGGGGGTGAATCAATGGACATAAGTTGTTCCTCTCTGTATACCTGACTTTCTAATAAAAGCTAAAATGAATGAAACTTCCTCTATCCATAAGCTCCCTGCTTGAGAGAACTGCCTCTTGTCTTTGTCAGCAAGGTGTTACAGAGATGCTGGGAGGCATAGCACAGGCATCAACAAGGATGTCACAGTCAGCTAGGGGTTGAATGAGCTGCGAGTCCTGTGTGGTATATCCATTATCCTGCTCCTGGCAGCAGGCTGCATCAGGGAAGGTACCCCGGGCTCAACATTGTATAGTTTCTTCCGGTGCTTCAGCCACACAGATGGTCCCTGTCTCCCTCCCAGGGCCCACATGTGCTGCTAGGTTCTCTCACCTGCTGCTCTGCTGTGGCACTGTCCTGTGCCCAAGGGGACAGTTACCTGGTGCCAGAAGTCCATTGAAAGGAAGAAGTATGGGCATTTGCAAGGGAGGGGAAAACTTAAGAAACAGGGCACTCTGGAGAGCAGCCCTCAGGGCTGAGATGTGGGTCTGGTTTAACCCCTCTCCCACGGGCCTCTGTCCCAACTCCCAAGAAAGACAGCCTCGCTGTACTCCACAGCTTCCTCCACCATGAAGGTCACATTCTTACTCTCTTATCCACCCTCCAGCCAGCAGAAGATTCATCTTGCGTGTCTTCCCTGGAGCAACAGATTAAACCAGCCAGGGAAGACCGGATTAAATGTTCCTGCTTCCAGTGGCATTCCATTTTCACAGTGTCATGCTAGAAATAAAACTAAGAACCAAGGAGGTATGCCCCAGCAGGCAGCTCAGACCCCACAGACCAGAACAACAAAGACACGCAAAAGATAGGCAGGGTCAGAAAGTCGCACCATATTAGCCATTTTGTCCTCTCTGGCATGGGTTTGCCTCAGTGCACACTGCCCTGTGCAGGGCTGCCACCCATGGTTATACAAACACTATGACCACCCATCAGCCCCACAGCCATGCCTTCCCTCCCCATAGCCAAGTGTGGGCCACCATGAAGCAAGGAAAAATTTCTCACTTTCCTGCCCTCGGACAGGAGAGGTAAAGGCTATCTGTCATGCCTCCCATGCGGTCTGGTCACAGAGACACATTTGTAACTCCCAGCAGTGGCAGCCAGTCAAGTGGCCCTGCAGTTCATGGTCCGTAAGAGTTCAGTCTCTTTGTTTGGTGATTTAATTTTTGCCCTGAGAATTAAAGCACGGAAATCAGAGGAGTGGAAGGAATGTGGATTATGCTTGAGTCACATGTGCATCATAAAACAACACTGGAGCCCCTGAACTGCATGTACCCAAGGATTTCCCAAGGTGCTTGCTGATGTGGTAGATACTGATGCCATAAGTCTGGCATGAAGATTAGAAATCCGCATGGTTGGGCCCACTCCCATCCTACCCCCATGCTTCAGTCACCTCTGAGTACTCCTTAAGAAACAGAGCATCCAAGTTTGCACACAAATTCTGGCATGTTGCAAATTCTCCATATTTACTAAGAATCAGAACTAATCCCAAATCCATACGGTTTACTTCAGTTTGACTTACTGCTAAGTGAAGTCTGCATAAGGGTGTGGTAGTCTAGTCGCAAGCTAGGTGTGGTAGAGTGGGAAGGAGAGTGACAGGCAAGGACCAAGAACACTCTCTAGGAATTCTTTAATTCATGAAAACTATTGAGCCCCATTCATCACCTATTCCACAGTACAGGAGCTCCAAAAAGATGGGAAGATGGGCCACGAACATAAGAGAGAAATCACCTACAGGCTAGAGATTTTAAAAGAAAAAAACACTCAACACACTATTTTTCATTCTTGCACCTCAGACACAGAAAAAGAAGCCAAAAGTTATTCATTCAGTTTGTGAAACACAGCAGGACCCACAGGCACAAAGGGTTTCCCAAAAGTTGAGTCCACCCACCTTAGTTCTCTCTGGAACCGGATTCCAAAACTGGAGGCCAGCCTCCTCCCCTTGGCTGTTGACTTGGGTCTCCTACAGGTGGCTGGGGCTAGGCGGGTCTGCTCACCCCGTGCAGTCACTCCTCACACAGACAGGCTGGCCTTCGGGAAACCTTCTGTTTGCTGGCATGCTCCTGAGTGGAGGACAAAGCCCTGTTGTTTAAGAGCATAAACAACAAAAGGTTCGTTCTTCCCAATCCAGAGGGAACCCGTAGGGCTAGCCAAAGTCACTGGGACTTAAACAGCCTGGGGATGACAAGAAAGCAATATTATTTTAGGCTGCCCATCAACAGCTGTCACTCAATCGCCTCCCTTGGCTTCAAAAAACAATGACTCAATATGGCCTTTTCCTGACAGACTGGAGCCTTCAGAAAACACTGTTCCACATATTTGGAAGTACGGCTTTTCCTCTATCCAAATAAATGGAAGCTATTCAAAGCCTACTTCACTTTGAATCACGGGCAAAACACCACAGCTGTCTGTACTCACACGAGACAAGAAAATTGGAAACTGTGAATGAAAAAGAAAAAAAAAATCAAGCTTTTTTTTTGGTGTGTGTGCTCCATTCCAGATATTTGACATGTGTTTAACTGCTTGATTGTCGGAGTGACCTCCAAGAAGTCGGTGTTATTATCTCTGTGTTCACCAAAGGCAAGAAAGGCCAGGCAGTTTACCTAAGGACACAGAGTCAGCAAAGGGAGAGCCAGGAGTGAAAGATGAACGGAAAACCAAATAGCTCCAGATCCTTCCTGGTGAGATTTAAATGAGCAAACCCATATTTTTATTAATATAACTTTACATAGACGGGATTATCTTGTCTTCTGATCTCTTATATATCACTAAATCATCTCTCGTGTCAGTTTATACACCAGTGTACCATCATTTTTAGTGCTGCGCGTGGGGGGGGGGGGGGGGGGGGGAACACAGACGTAGGGGGGAAAGTGTGTGGTTTAAAATAGGTGTGAGGATGTACATATGTATCACACGATAGGTCTATAATATCTCTACAACCTAAACTGGATGGGGCAGGGGGGACATACACACACTGAGAGATTTTATTGGAGGAGGGGGAATAGGTGAGTGGGGAAGGTATTGGGGGGAGGATCTTTGGGTGGAGGTAGTTAGGGTGGGAGGGGGGGTGGGGGGGGTGGGAGGAGGGAGGGGGGGGGGGGGATGGTGTGAGGAGAGTGTAGTATAAATGACACATCTCTCTGTGAGAAGAGAGTGGGAGAGAATGTTGATGGAGTGGGGGGAGTCTTCTATATGGGTTGTATTTGTATTTTGAGGTTGATTGATTTGTATATATTTTTTTGTTGTTTTTGTTGGTGAGGTTGTGGGGGGGGTGGGAGTGGGGGGTTGAGGTGGGGTGTTGATTGTATGTTAGATTAGGGGTTGAGGAATTTTGGTGGTGAAAGTGGGAGAGTTGGGGGAGAATTTTGTGTAGTATTAGAGGGAGAATAAAAGAAGTTTAATTGTTTATGGATATGATTGAGAATATGGGGTTATGGAAGACTTTGATCTACAGCCAAGCAGACTTTGGTAACATATTGCCAGGGTGATTAGTCGAGTTTCATAAACCATGTTCCAAGAAGGAAAACTGGTTAAGTCTAAAGAATAGAAAGCCATAAACCTCTCCTGGGTATTTCAGAAATAGGTCATCCCCTGATGTTATCAGCAGTTTATCTTATAAGAAACAATGATCCATTTGAACTTAATCTTGTTTTCTCTGCGGCAGAGAAATTTGGAAAACAGAAGGGAGGCCAAGAATAGCTGGAAGGAACAGTCCAGAAGCAGCAAGTGCATGTGCGTGCGCGCGCGCACACACACACACACACACACATACACATGTAGAGGTGAAGCAAAAAGACAGCCATACTTACAAATGTCTTCACTCGAAGCTCACTAAGTTCCAATAATGAAAGGGAACTTGTCTAAAACCAACCAGCAAACGGCAGCCCCTTGACTGTCTGCCCAGAGCCCAAGGAGACTCGTCAGAGCTCCTGACACCAATATTGTCCCCCTCCCCAAGAGCCAGGATTATATTTATATTTATTAAATGTTTATTTTAGATGCTATTTACATAGTTGATCAGTGTGAGGAGGATCACACATTAAGGAAAAGCGGGTGTAGTCATTGCTTCCAAATCAGCTATTTCTTCTTCCTGTATCTGGGGGGAATGGGGAGACAAAGGGAGAAGCCACACCCATACTCCCAATCACCCCAGCACCCAGGGATGGGCAACAGCCATGCTCTGAGGATTCTGCCCAGGTGGTTGCCCTAGTTCTGAAATGTTGTCAATCTCGCTGATCCAGGATAAGGGAACACCTTCAATGTCCATTGGCTGACACAGTCCACCTTTGAGTCTCCATTTGCCCAGATATTTTCTGTCATTGTTTGGCTGTGGTAGTTGTCCAACTTGTTCTGTCCTCCTTCCTCTGCTATGGTAACAGATGTCCTCTGCAGGCAACAATGCACTGTCATATCCTCTTTGTGGATCTGGGCCAGCTGTCCACTACTCCATCTTTTCTACTGAGGGGAACCAGTTCTCACAGATGCGTCCAAGGGCCTGAGCCAGGCAACCTGGGCCACACTGGACCCTCTACCCATCAGGCTCATGGACCCGGCATTCACTGCACAAGCAGGCCCAAGGTCCCAGGCCAGGCAATCAAGGCTCCATAGGACTCCTCATCCCCAGGGCGCACAAACCCAACACTCACTGTGCAGGCAGGCCCAAGGACCTGGCCCAGGTCTCCGGATCCCACCAGACCTTCTACCACCAGGGCTCAGAGACACAGCATATACCCCAGTCCCCGGACCAAGTGACCCAGGCCCCACCAGTCCCCACCCCCAGGGCTCATGGTCCTGACCCCCAACTACCCCTAAACTGACATGACTCACTCCCATAATAGCCACAATTTTCAGAACTGAGCTGAGCTGAGCTGAGCTGAAGCCAGGAACCGGGATCTTCCTCCAGGTCTCCCACACGGATATAGAAGCTCAAGGGCTCAAGCCATTCTCGGCTGCCTTTCCAGGACATTAGCAGGGAGCTGAATCAGAAGTGGAGTCACAGGAACTTGAACCGGTGCCAATATGAGATGTTGGCACTGCAGACTGAAGCTTAGCCTGCCTTGGCTCTGGCACTTCACAATGATTTGCTAGGCTGGATCTCCAGAGTGTAAACTCTCTTCTGGGCTCATTGGATTACTCTGCAGAATTATATAAATTTTTCATTGTGACTTTTTTTTTAAAGATTTATTTTTATTATTTTTTCATTGGAAAGGCGGATATACAGAGAGGAGAGACAGAGAGGAAGATCTTCCATCCAATGATTCACTCCCCAAGTGAGCGCAACGGTCGATGCTATGCCGATCCGAAGCCAGGAGACTCTTCTGGGTCTCCCACGCAGGTGCAGGGCCCAAGGCTTTGGGCCGTCCTCGACTGCTTTCCAAGGCCACAAGCAGGGAGCTGGAAGGGAAGCGGGGCTGCCGGGATTAGAACCGGCGCCCATATGGGATCCCGGGCATGCAAGGCGAGGACTTTTAACCACTTGCACCACCATGCCGGGCCCTCCATTGTGACTTTAATAGTTCTTTATAGAAAAGAAATATTTGTAAGTATCCTTTAAAAGGCAAAAGTGTCAGAGAAAAGTGAAGACACAGAAACAGGCCTCCCATCAACAGGTTCACTCCCCAAATGGTCACAACAACCAGGCCAAGTTACACCAAGAGCCAGGAACTCTTTTTGGATCTTCTACACGGATGGCAGAGGCCCAGGCGCATGGACCATCTTCTTCTGCCTTCCCAGGCACTTCAGCAAGGAGCTGGATCAGAAGTGGAACATCCGGCCTCAACGCAATGACTCTATAGGCTAATCTTCCCCTTGCACACACATATGGGTCCTGGGTCATGTCTAAGCTGCTCTATTTCCCATCCAGCTCCCTGCTTGTGACCTGGGAAAGCAGGAGAGGATGGCCCAAAGCCTTGGGACCCTGTGCCCACGTGGAATACCTAGAAAAAGCTCCTGGCTCCTGACTTCAGATTAGCTCAGTTTGGGCCGTTGCAGCCATTTGGGGAGTGAACCAACAGATGGAAAATCTTTCTCTCCACCTCTCCATCTCTTTGTAAATCTGTCTTTCAAATAAAATAAAAACAAATACAATAAGAAAAACATAGTGGCGCACCCAGGACTCTAGAGGGGACCCACATATGAAATACTGATATCATAGGCATTGTAGACCAAGGGGAAGAAGT
Source organism: Ochotona curzoniae (assembly GCF_017591425.1). Classification (NCBI taxonomy): domain Eukaryota; kingdom Metazoa; phylum Chordata; class Mammalia; order Lagomorpha; family Ochotonidae; genus Ochotona; species Ochotona curzoniae. Next base: position 29,393,232 of record NW_024465582.1, read on the forward strand.
GTTCCTTGAACATCTGTCATGAACTTGTCATGGAGACTCATTCCTGGCTAGCTGAACAACTCAGCTTCCTCCTTGAGGGGTGAAGATATCATGCCCAGGGCCTGTCTTGGAGAATAGGATGTTTCCACATGGGAAAATTCTCTCCAAAACTTTATGCATAGCTTAAGAGAGTTTTGTGAATTCCCAGCCATTCTCACACAGGTAACACGATAGCTCTAATTCAAAGGTAAATTCTTTACGTATTCATAAATGTTAACATTGCTTTTATCCTTTAAAGTTATAAAGATAAATAAATAAGAACCAGGCAGGGAAGTTTAACCTGTGGGTCCAGATCACGTAGGACTGCATGAGAGTCATGGTCATCCCTGTGGTGTGTTTCTCTCCTCCCCTAGTGAATTTTCTTAACCACTTCTATAATTTGGGTGACTGATTTTTACTGGTTTTGAAGGCTGTATTCCATGCAATTGGGTTCATGTTTCTTGATCCAATCTTGATAGCAAATTCACTCTTGTCATTTTTTTCCCCTAAGAATGACCTAAAATGAACTAACACGTGAGCCCGAGGATGTGAGATTTCCACCTGCAAATATTTAAGATTTATTTACAATCTATTGTTCAACCTCACATTAGGAAAGACACTTTCAGAAATTATCCAAAATGAAATCTGACTCTGAGTTATGCCCATCAGGATGAAAATAATAACGTGTTATTTTTTTAAAAACTGCTTTGATGTATGGAACTTTACATAAGTTTTAAAAATAGAGGATCAAGCAGGAGCTTTGTCAACCTGTATTTGAAGCTTTACATTCAAGCTTTGCCACTTTGCTGTGTGGCCTTGGGCAACTTAATGAAATAGTCTGAACCTCAGCTTTCTCAATGGCTAGGCAGGCATGACAGTCACCGCTTCCTAGCAAAGTAGGCAAGAGGCTGAAAGATATGCCAAACACACAGCAAGAACCTGACGTTCAGCAGGCTTTTAAGAATGCAAGTTATTGGGGCTGATGCCAAGGCTTAGTATGCTAAGCCTCTGCCTGCGGCACTGGCAACCCAGATGGGCACTGATTCATGTCCCAGCTGCCCCACTTCTCATCCAGCTCCCTGCTTATGGCCTGGGAAAACAGCAGATAATGGTTCAAGTCCTTAGGTCCCTGCATGCACATGGGGGATCCCGAAGAAGCTCCCGGCCCCTGGCTTCTGATGGGCCCAGCTTTGGCCATAGCAGCCATTTGGGGATTGAATCAGCAGATGGAAGATCTCTGTCTCCCCTTGCCTCTGTGACTCTGCCTTTTAAATTTAATAATAATAATAATAAAATAAACCTTAACAAAAAAGTGCAACACTTCTTATAGTGTACAAATACTAAAATTATCCTGTATAGCTGAGGCAACTAAAGCAGAAGGTTAAATGATTTTTCCAGTCCCTACAGCCACTAAAACGCCAGACCTGGGATGGGAAATGGGTCTTGAGCCTGCCAAAGGAAATCACTCTTTGCACTATTGCAAAACTCCAAGTGTGAAAATTCAACTTACTGCCAAAGCAGTATGCTCCATCACTGAATCTTGAACATTGTTGATCCAGGCTCTCAGCAGAAAAAGGCAATTAGATTCAAACTCTGCCACCACAGTAGGATTCTCAAGAACAGGATTTAAGTCAGAAGAATCCCTCTTCTGATTTGGATAAAAGATGAGTTTTATCTTAACTTGTACTCGTATACTTTTTTTCTGATCTATTGTCAAAAGCCTATTCAATCCTGATATTTTGGAGTGAGTCACCAGCCCACCTGACCGAAAGGGCGTATCATTTCTGACTCAAACAGATCCAAAAGTAAGAGAAGCATGCCACATTTAAAAAAAAAAAAATGTTATTGGAAATCACCGGTTCAAATATCATTCCAAAAAACTGCAGTTCATCCCTCTAGGGTAAAAGTGAAGCCGATTCTCACCTCTGACATGGGACAGACAGAAATCTTTTTCTGTATTTTCTAAATTCTACATTTAATAAATACCAGTTCTATAATGAAGTAAAGATGCTTTTTCTTGGAACTTTTTTTTTATGGTAAGTTTCATTCAGCCTTATAAATAGTTTTAGACCTGCCCCTGGTAAAGTTAGGAAATCTTCAGAACAAAATGCAACAGCACTCCTGTAGCAAGCCTCATCAAGCTCAACTAAGCAACTGAAGTGGAGCATCACTCATAGTTTTGTGTCTTATTGGTGGCGTTTTTGGAATCACCGGTGTGAACACAGCCACAAAGCATCCATATTCATTTCTAGGGGAGGAACATAGACAAAGACAGTGAGAGAACTGAAGATACTTTCTCTCTTTTTATCTGGTTGAAAACAATTCCAGACGTGTTATTGCTCTTTAGACGGGATACCCCACCTGCTCCTAGAACACTGTTGCTGTAAATATGTATTTATTTGATGCAGTGCCCAATGTCCTGTTTAGCCAGCAACTGCTCTAACTGGCTTACATATTCTTCCTCTGTTTGTTCTTTGCTTTTCTTTGGACTTTTTGCTTTTTCACATCTATATTGCTGTGTTATTCATTATTCCTTATTGGCATGCATCAGTATTTCTGTTCCTTTACTAATCTCTTATTCTTTACAATTGGAAAGCATTTCCAAAGAATCAAGAATCTATAGAAATATGAGTCTGTGATATCATTGTTACTCTTATCTTCATTCTTCACGTTGAGGTGCCACTACATTCCTTTTCCACCCCTTGCTATTGTATCTGCAACTTGTTGTTCCTGCTTTTGTCATATCGGGTGCCCTGTAGATTCTACAGAATCTGGCATGCAAATATCAATAATAGAGGCATAGTGGAAGATCTATTAACTTCTGAAATCTGCAAATCTCTGATGAGTGAGTCAGTACTCACACACACCAGCAAATACCAGTTTTGTAGGGGAACCATAGAGCAAACTCCAAACCTGCAAAAGACAGGTTTCTGGGCCTAGTAGGCTTAAAGTTTTGTCACCCACTGAGCAACTGAAAAGGAAACCTGTAAGATGTGCATAAGATTAGAGTGCAATTAGAGGACCAAATCTGAGTCAGCCACATACTGCAGCCGATATTGTAAAATTTTCTGGAAGTGAAATTTGAAAGGGAAAGGGGAGATAAGAACATAAAAGAAATAAGGGCATTCTGTCTGACCTATCAATATTATTAATTTATTTTTCATAGCCATCTACGGTCTCCCAGGGACTATTTAATCCCCTGACACCTTCCTCATTTCTGTTCAGATATATTTTCAAAAGCCTTCTTAGAGTTTAAGAAAGTGCTAAGACATGTTGTTTTGTGCATTTTTTACTTTCATGATCTTTTATATTGCTTTTGTATAACTACAGACTGCTTCTTCAGTTCTTTGTGGTATTTTTAGGTCTTTTTAGGCATATATTTTTAGCATGTCACATGAAAGACAGTGTTTTTAAAACCAATTCTGCGGCATCTGCTGTTTGAAGCAGCCCTTGAGACTTTAATCTCTCATCAATGCCTTATCCCCACTGGAGGAGAAAATGAGGGTTATAAAACAGCATCCTCCATGCCAGGGTGGGGAAGCCTGAACCTCTTGAACAGTTGATTGACTTCAGTAAGCCTGACATGGAACCATTTAACAGAATCATTTTCAACACTCTGCATCTTCTTTTTCAAATTTAGATGATAATGAGGTTGATACAATGACTTATTGGAAATAAGTCATGGCTAGAAAAACAGATTTTTTTTAAAGAGGGGCATGCTTTCAGACAAAAAGCCAGAATCTCAATATTGGGAAGAGTAGTGTCTCTCTGCTTCTATAATGCCAGAGAAGGGTCAACAGGAGAACTCTCGTATAGCTACCCTCCTTACACAAAAGGGCAAAGTGCCTCACTACCTGCTTGCAGGAGGAAAGTGCTTTGCTCCAAAACAAAGGAATCGATTCCAAATGCAAATATATAAATGGAATTTAGACATCTTACATTTGCAAAATTACGTGCTTGACTGGTCCTACCTGAAAACTAGCATCTCCTGTGAAGGGGACTTTGGGCACCTGGAAAGAGGAGATTCCAGCAGCAGGAAAGTGAGCTCAGCTTTGTCACAGCACGTGCAAAGGCAGAGCATGGCCAGGGCTGCCATGAGAGCGCTCATGTCACGCACCATTCTCAGTGCACTTCAAGGCTCTCTGCCAGCACTTCAGCACACTTAGTGACCTTGTACCATTAGCAGGCCTGCTTCCAATGAAGTTAACCAAGTTCCACTTTCACCCCATGACTGAGTTTTAAGACTACAACTTTGGGATAAAGCATTCATCTCCCTGGCTGTCCTGTTCTCTAGTAGCTCTGTCCTCTGTGTGCTGAGAGAGGAGCTCTCCAGCCCAGACCACATCATCATGCTCATCATTTCTCCATTGCCAGGCATGGAGCTGAGCACCCAGGCACACAACACGGCTGTTTGTGCACTGCAAGTCACTACCACATTTGCCTGGTTCTTATCAACTAAGCAGGTGAATGTACAAGGCTCAATGCTAATGGATCTATCCTGCAGGCGACTTCAAAACTAGACCCTCTGTAGACAGGAATAAAATAAGTAACTATTTCAATTACAAATATCTACCTTGAATCCCCACTTACACATTTAAAAGAGAAAAAAAAAAATCCTGTAAACCCAAGCCTTAGGTCTCAACTCAGAGTCTGTTTTGATTTGGTATTTATCTCCTTCTGTGAAGTATCATTTTAATTCATCCTTTTTTTCATATGAATACAGCTGGAGTTCTACCATCACATCAAATATGGGTGCCTCCTTGTGAGTTGGTAGGCTTTTACAGCAAACAAAAGTCACTGTGTCTCCTCCGGGCAGCCATCAGCCACTGGAAAGCCCACGGAGCCAATCTGATTTGCCATCTGCACCAAAGCTTACACAGTAGGAGTACCAGCTTGTCCTGCACATGCATCCACAGGCTTGGACACAACCTCTGAACGCAAAATTGTGCTGCTGGAGTGTCTGCTTTTACGGAGCAGTCAGCCCAGGTCCTGATGGCAAGAACTTGAACAAGTGTTCATACACATACCTGTAGACACATATGCACACAAGCATGAACTAACACACACAGGGGAATGCATACTCAGGCACACACACCTACATGTATGTTATTGATACAGTGGGAGAATACAGATGAAATCTCAAAAGAAATATGAAAAGTCTTAATTCCTGGGAATTACCTGCCTCTCAAGTTAATAGTTTTTTTTTTTAATTAATCCAAATAGCCTCCCAAATTCCTTAGGCTTAGAAGAGATGTTTTTCTAGAAGTGCTTCCTTACTACCTTGCAAAATAAACAATCCAGATAAAGAAACAGGGGAGAAGATATGACTGCCTGAAAGCTGAGTAGGACAAATCACATCCCCAGCAGAAGGGAGAGAAATGCTAATGATGCCAGAGAAAATGAATTGAAAAAGTCAAAGAAAGATCAAAACAAAAAAAAGCCAGAAAGGAAGAGAGACCACAGATTTACACTAAAATGACCCTGCAGGAAGAAAGTTTAGATTCCATTTCCCCATTTGGCCAAGACAAGCAATCGGACATTTTTTTAAAGATTCATTTTACTTTTTTTTATTGGAAAGGCGGATATACAGAGATTAGGAGAGACAGAGAGGAAGATCTTCCGTTTGATGGTTCACTCCCACAACAGCTGGAGTTGAGCCAATCCAAAGCCAGGAGCCAGGAACTCTTCCGGGTCTCCCACGCGGGTGCAGGATCCCAAAGCTTTGGGCCATCCTGGACTGCTTTCCCAGGCCACAGGCAGGGAGCTAGATGGGAAGCCACTGGGATTAGAACCAGCGACCACATGGGATCCCAGGGCGTGCAAGGCAAGGACTTTAACCACTATGCTATCGTGCCGGGCCCAAGTAATGGGACATTTTGAAACATGGAAACTAAAATGCAGGGCCAAGCATTATGGTGTAGTGGTTATACCATTGCCTGCAATGGTGGTCCCCTACATTAGAGAGGTAGTTCAAGTCCCAGTGGCTCTGCATTCTATCCGGCTCCCTGTTAACGATCTTGGGAATGCAGCAGAAGATGACCCAGGTACCTGAGAGTTCTAGGCTCCTGGCTTTGGCTGGGGCCAGACCCTGCTGCCCGGGGCATTTGGAGAATGCCACAGAAGATTGAAGATCTCGGTGTCTGTGTGTTTCTCCATGTCTCTGTCACTCTGCCTTTCAAGCAACTCACTTTTTGAAAGAAAGAAGGAGACAATCAAGTACTAAGGAGAGAATTTCCTGCAGTGAAGCGAATAAATAAGTGGAACAAAATGTCATAGAATAGAGGGGTTTTTTAAATTATAAAAAGTCATTGACACAATTGGAAAAGCACCAAAAGGAAAAAATTACAAATGCTGTCCCTCTACCAAGAGATAGCCTCTGTTAACATTTACTCTCTGATTGCACAAATACAGTGAGTGAGTCTCTAGGGTCCGCTCCAACTAAAACTCCCCAGAGTTCAAAGACAAATGTCACCCTTCACTGGCATGTTGTGCATGTCTGCTCTGGAGATGGTTCACAGCTTTTTCTATACCCAAGCTGGGTTCCTTGATGCTCAGCAAAGCTGGAAATTTGCCAAGTCTTTCTGATACTTGCATTCGAATGCAAATGGACGTCAATACGGTTCATCACACTCCGCCTGGGTGCTCCACAATGAAGTGGGAGCTCCTGTGTCTTTCGCCAGAGCACCTAACAAGCTCAATATAAGCACCAGTTGATGCCTGTAAAAATGAAGCAGATGGGTTCTAAACAAAATGCCTTTAAGACAAGGACATTGGGAGCACAAAACATTATCGCTTCCATGAAAGCGTTACTTGAGTGTCAAAAGAGAAATGCCCTTTTATTTAGAACTTTGTTCCAACAAAAGAGAATAGTATCTTCCAAAGTCAAATAAAAGGCATTCCACTTTGCTTGGGTAGACTGTAATTCCACAGTAACTAAAACGTCATAGGCATTGAATACATTTTTCAGCTGAACCAACATGATTACAGACCTGATTATTGTTATTTTTTCCTAGTTGTGCTCTAGTAGGTCACTGAGAAACCTTAATTTCCACATATTGAACCATTATTCACAAGGCAAAGTAAGGTCAGATATCTACAAGTCTCTGATCACAATCTTTTCCTCAACAGATTCATCACAACCTCATGATGTGTACTTCCGCTTAATGACAAGGTATTTATATGGTTATTCAATTAAGGATGTTACATATTTCTATGGAAGGCCTGACTGCAGCTTACTGTCTTTTGTTCATGCTCAGAGTAAGTCCCTTCAAGCACTGGAAAGGTAGCTGAGCCTTTACGCTAAAGTAGAGCCTGGACCTGCCACAATAGCTCAGGGGCTAAATCCTCACCTTGCAAGCACTGGGATCCCATAGGAGTTCCATCATGTCCAGGCTGCTCCACTTCTCAGCCAGCTCCATGCTTATGGCCTGGGAAGCAGCAAAGGATGACCCAATGTCTGGGGACCCTGCACTCATATGGGAGACAGACCCGGAAGAAGCTCCTGGTTCCCAGGGTTCAGCTCTGGCTGTTGTGGTCATTTAGGGAGTGAACCAGTTGGTAGAAGATCTTTCTCTGTATCTTTCCTTCTTTCCATAAATTTGATATACCTTTGCAATAAAGATTTAAAAAATCTTAAGAAAAAAAAAGGGGGGCAGAGCCTAAGGGAGAGGCTGCTTAGGTCATTGCAAATAGAGGTGTCAGAAGGGAATAAAGTTAATCTTGCAAGGTGGGTGAGTTTCCACAGAAACATCTGGCCTGACACCAAAGCTCCCTGGCTCCCCACTCATGTGTATTATCTTCCATCCAGGATCCCCACCATTGCTGTGCTATCCCCACCCACAACAAGGCCCTCAACAGCAACAAAGAAATGATGCCAACTGATCTCGAACTTCAGTCTCCAAATCATCCTCTCTTTTTATAAAGTCACCAGCCTCAAATATCTTGTTAGAGAAATGAAAATCACACCGTTCACTCGCTTAGTGATTTCTTCCTCAAAGCACATTCTTAACATCTCACTCTTGGGAACACTAGACGGCACTTCAGCACTGGGCCTGGAAGCCATCTCATCATTGCAAATCAGCATCAAGGAAAAAGCAACACAAAACGTCCACCCAACACACAGCACTCAATAGGCCATGAAAAGCACAAAAGGCAGAGCATCACTTTGCACAATCCCAGAGAGGAACAGGTGGAACGGGTAACTCAGGCTTTCCACTGCTTACTGCTCTACTGCAGTAAGTACATTTGCGGACACAGACCCTGAGAACATGTGAAATTGTAGAACTTCAACCACAGGACTTCAATTTCCTTTCTGTTGAACTGTTACTATAGCACTTTGGGCACCATGGTTTTTCTTCATATTGCTGCAATTCCTGCATCTTGTCCTCTCTTTTTCCATTGCCTCCCTCCCTCACTTCTAATAAATAAGCCACTTTTTAACCTCTTATTTTCCCCATTATTTCATTCTTTTCCTTACCTATCTTTGACTTACATTTTGCTTCTTCTTTATGCCTCTGGTCTTGTTTAGCCTGTATCTTTTGCCCCTTTCCCTCTTGAATCATCCCACCTCTTCTTGTGTTCTCTTTCCTCATCTGCCCTGCTTTGCCCACCCCCATTTCACTCCCTTCATTCTGCTATCGTTTTGTGTGCACATGTTCTCAAGTCTCTTAGAAGGCCACATTCTTTGCAGGTACTTTTTTTCACATGGGATTAAAGTTGTCAACATTTTACATGAATATATGGCCCAATGAGCTTGGCTGGCAATTGGATGGGCCTGGAGAAAACTATGACATGAAATACACAGGGCCTGGCCGGTGCCAGCAAGGCCACCACAAGGGCTGGAGAACTGACCCATTGATGGGGAAGGGACAAGGAGAATTCAGTCACTGCTCATTCAAAATCCTAGGTCCTATCATGAGTCAAATCTAGAAAAAGACAAGAAGGGGCACAGCCTTGCATTGAGGGGACAAAATATAGGAACAATCCCAGCAGTAAATTTCCCTAAATGAGCCCAGAGAATGAAGAAGAGGTGGCAGGAGAACCCCAAGCTGTAGCCACTGGATCAACAGAGAGACACTCCCTAGCATCCTGGGTGCGATAATCCTCAACAGTCATCCAGGGAGAGAGGACAATGCGAGGACCACTTGCTTCCTGCTGAAGGGGAGCAGAGGAAGCCAGCACAGGCAGCAGCGCTGAGCCCTTGCGTCTTTACACAGTAGTGAAAGGCTAAAGCTCTAGTAGATAAAGATTTCCATAAATGAAAAGCAGAAAGACCCTAGTTTAGCAGAAATACAGACCAGGGTCATAAGCAATGATCACATGGAGAACTGTTTAAGACAAAGTAATGAAATGGAAACCAAGGGTTCTGCTTCCTACCCTCCCTGTCTCTCCATTTCGCCTTCCTCCCCTTCACTTTTGAGATAAGCAGTAAATGAGAGGGAGGAAGGAAGGAATGGAAGGAGGGAACGAGGAAGGAAATACTATATTCTCACAATTACGTCTATGAGCTGTAATGAACCTGTTAACTAAAAGAAAAAATTTTTTAATTCTATTAAATAGAAATAATTTTAAGTAAAAAAAAAATAATTTAATAAAAACCAGCTTGTCTCCCTATCTTCGAAGTATACAACCTTCATTCCCCTTTAGCCTAATCTGGACTCAGCATGTAGGTATGGGAAAAGGAAAGCAACATAGAATGGCCCAAATATTGGAGACCTACATTAAGCTTCCAATTATTGAGGCCATTTGGGGAATGAAGCAGCAGGTGGAAGATTTTCTCTCACCCCTCTCTCTTCCCCAACTCTGACTTTCAAATAAATAAAGAAAAAAAATTTTTTAAAAAAGAAAACAATTTATCAAATGCCATTCATCAGATATACCTATTTTTTCTTAGCTCCAAAAAATATAAAGTGATACATGATTTTCAGTGATTTATTCCATTAAGAAATCATATTCTTGCCAGAATATCATATGCCAATGCAATATATTATTCTATCAGCAAACTCATCAGGCAATGCCATACTACCGAAATTAAAGACATTGATAGTGTTAAAAATAACAATGGCTGCTGTACATGGACATGACTTCATTTCTCATTTGTTTTTTCAGATTTATTTATTTATTTAGAAGTTAGAGTTCCTGAGAAACAGACACACAGAAAGATCTTCCATCTTCTGGTGCACTCCCCAGAAGGCCACATTGGCCAGACTTTGGCCAGTTCTATGTCAGAAACCAGGAGACTCATCCAAGTCTTTCACATGAGTGGCAGGGGCCCAAGCACTTGTCCCATCTTCCCCTGCTTTTCCCAGGCCATTAACAGGGAGCTGAAAAGGAAGTGGAGCAGTTGGAACATACAACAGGAGTTGAAATGCTGAAATCAGAAAAAAAAAAAAAAAAAGGAATGCCACCAGTCACCAATTCTAGTCAACACCTGAAATTCTGAGCATAGCCACAAGGCAAGGGGGAGGAATTATACAATTCATGGGCTGGGAAAAAATAAGATAAAAACACAAACAATCTTAGATAACATGAGTGTTTTATGAAAAGAATCTAAAGTGCTTAAATTATCAGGGGATTGTCGGGTTGTTGGCAAGCAAAAGCAATTGTATTTTGTTACTTGCAAAGACAATAAATTTTACAATATAATTTACATCAGCATCAGAAATACCAGCTACAGGGTCCGACGCCGTGGCCTAGCGGCTAAAGTCCTCTCCTTGAAAGCCCCAGGATCCCATATGGGCACCGGTTCTAATCCCAGCAGCTCCACTTCCCATCCAGCTCCCTGCTTGTGGCTTGGGAAAGCAGCTGAGAACGGCCCAAAGCTTTGGGACCCTGCACCTGCATGGGAGACCTGGAAGAGGTTCCTGGCTCCCGGCTTTGGGTCAGCACAGCACCAGCCATTGCGGTCACTTGGGGAGTGAATCATCAGATGGAAGGGTCTCTCCTCTCCTCTGTATATCTGACTTTGTAATAAAAATAAATAAATCTTTAAGAAAAAATCAGCTACATAGAAACACACCTAATAAAAGATGTATAAACCCATTATTGTGTTCTATTTTCTTCTTATGCTAATAACCACTTCGTTATTCATAATAAGCATCTATAGCAGACTGTTAACCCATTAAGCTCCAAGTTTTCAATTCTGTAAATATTTCAATGGTATATTTATTTCAGTTATCATAAATACTGTATGTATTGCTCTGTTTAAGTCTTTATAAATGTCCTATAGATAGGAGAATGGGACACAATGAGTTAAGTTTTCTCTCCTTGCTTATGTTTTTTTCCTCCAGGGTTTTATTGGCTGCTCTTGTCTAAGCTTATTTGCATATAATTTTGAGAATATCATGAATCTCCACAATTAAATAAAGGCTACAGTCGTTTTAACTGAAATAGCACTGATTTTATGGGAGAACTGATATCGTTAAGCAATCTTCCCATTCCCTCTGCATCGAGTCCTCCAGTTCTTTAAATCTTCATTTCTTTCAAAAGCAATTTCTAAGTTTCTCTTGGAGAACTAAGAAAGAATAATTACCGGGTAGGCAGCCTAAGGAGGGCTTGACAGACAACATGCTAACACTTGACCTGAACTTGTCTTGCTTTGGCTGCTCCTGCTTCACGCAGGATGAGAGAAGGCAATACATCAAAATACACCTGAGATGGCTCCAGCCCACCATGCATTGCAGCAATGATGTGTGGACAGCTTGTAAGAGCTTAGAGGGAACTACTGGATATTCCTCGACTTCCATGTCTTTCCAACTGCAGGTTACGTGTTTACTAGATTATAACCAATCTTATTTTCAACAAAAACTGAGAAAGAATGCAAATGATCAAGATGTAGTAAATAAAGTATTATTTCGCGACACTTGTGTTTAAGCTAGACGCAAACACGAATGTACATATGCACACACAGACTACCACCAGGACTTGAAATCTGTTTCTTATTGTTGCTCGCAGTCAAAAATCCTTCAGGGGTGGGCATCTGTCCGGCAGTGGAAGTGTCACATGGGATGCCTACAACCTGCACCAGAGGGTCTGGGTTTGAGTCCCTAGCTCCACTTCTGATTCCAGCTTCCTGCTCATGTTTACCCTGGGAGGCGGCAGGTGAGGGCTCAAGACTCAGGCTCCCTGCTACCCTGGTGAAATGCCTGGATTGAGTTCCAGGCGCCTGGCTTTGGCCTGGCCCAGGCCCAGATATTGTGGACATTTGGGGAGTAAGTCAGCAAATAAAATTAATTCACTCCCTCCCTTTCCCCCTACTGTTTCTTCTTTTCTTCCTCTATTTCCTCTGGCTGTCTCTCTAGCTCCCTGCCTTTTCAAAACATATTAAGGCTGTTATATTCAAACATACAAACAGAATTCTAAGCATCATCATGTGCTATAACATGTGGAATTTAACATAAATATTAAGTTTGCAATAGAATTCAATTGAATGAATGTTTATAATGGAAGGTGAACTAAGAAAGAACTGTGGATTCTGAGCAAGTTAACAAGCAGAGTCTCTGAGAACAAGAGGGAAAGGTAACCAGAGGCCAACACCTTTGGAAGAGGATGCTGGCAAACCCAGGCTTCTGCCCAGGAAAGGGCTTTCCCTTCAGGAGGAGCACAAGCCGCTGCAGAGGACTGGAGAGAAGGCGGAGTCCTCCTGGCAGGTGCCTCTCTCCAGCTCTCCTCCGGCCTGCCACCTGCGGGTCCCCATCTGTAAGCCACCCCCGAGCGGCGTTGCACATTTCTCCTGCTCTGGTTTTCACATCCTCCTTTATTTATTATATTCTTCATTTACATTAACTTTACATTATTTGTTATTCTTTATGTAAACTTTGCTTACATTAACGTATTTAGTGTTCTCAGTAACACTGAAGAAGGCAAGGGTTTTAAATGAAATAAATGTGATAAAGAAGGATTTTCAAGCAATCTCTTTGCTGAAGAGCTGGGAGATACAGAAAGCAAGCAATTATGAATGAATTATAAAATTACCAAGAAAGAAAGGAAGCTTCAATCTCCGCTTTGACAAAGAGATTCTGTAAACTTCAGTTCACCTTTAATTAGAACTAAAAGAATTTGCACAAAAGGTGCATAGATGCTTAGACTCAAACTGCCTTTGTTAATTTCTGTGTAGTGGTTGTGCAAATGCCCAAGGTCATGCAAGGAAAGCTTGAAAGCTTGTCTTTGGCTTTGTTCTTCTTGTCCTTGTTTTTGTTTTCCCTACTGAAAGCCAATACCTTTGTAGTTTTCAAACTGGTTCCCATAATGAATGCCTGAGAGTATCATCCCAAGATACAAGAAACTTTATCATCAGGCCACTAGAATCCACTCTGCTTATTTGAGACAGGTCAGTCTCCTACTGATTTTAAGAAACAAAGGGAAAAGATCATAGAAAATATCTTAAATATCAACAAAATAAACCACTGAACATGTGCAGGCAAAATCATGGGGGGGGGGGGGCGGGGAGGAGGTCCAAGAAAAGTCTAAATCCTGGTAAAGAACTCACTTCTGGAAACAGAGCTGATGCCAAGCTGGGATGCCCCAGCAACTTCTTGTTTATCTCTCAAGATGTCTGAGGAACTAAAAAAGTTACTCAAAAGATTGGAGGGCAAGCCATTGCTGACCAATGTGAAGGACTTTTGGAAGAGAGAACCTTGGGCTCAATACGTAGATGATGCTTATGTGCTATGCAGTCGCATGGTGCCCTGATCCACAAACTGATTAGAAAAGAATTCTGTCTCCATTCTGACCCTTTCTCACATGGCACCTTATCCCCCATTTCTCAGACCTTTTCAGCCACAGGAAAGCCCTGAAAACTTCAGCCAAAAAAAAAAGAAAAATAGGGACATAAAGGTCAGAAGTTAAAACACAGTATGCAGTTTCTCCTCCTGCCAAAAACGGTCATTTCTTTCCAACCCGTGCTCATGAAAGAGTTAAAAATTCTGCACAATTTAATAACAGTCAGTTGACCTTTAAGTGTGCTGGTTTGAATCCAGTCACCTTTCAACAAGCATGAAATCTGGCACAAGGCGTACTAACGCACACCAATTATTTTCATAGTGTACATGACTGAGCTCACAGCATCCTGTTTAGGAAAAAAAAAAAACATTCATTTTCTAAAATGACAGAGACAGAGTGTGTCTCTGTGGGTATGATTTCCTTGAGTAGCCTCCGAAAGCGCTCTTAGAGAAAGAATTTCCTTGCAGACCACTACCTTCAAGAATATAACTTTTTAATTTTACTTAAATCCTGTTAGATGAAATACTTTCCTCTTGACTTCTAGGATATGTCAACAAAACAAAACAAAATCTGGGAAATAATTGGTACACTCATCCAAGAATTTTGCATGCCATATCTGTAAAAGGGGAGGAATTCCACTCCCAGGGGGAAGGTGAAATATTAAACCCTACTTAGAACACATGAAAATGCACAAATTCAATATCAATGGGGGAGAGAGTATCTACTCTATGAAGCGGTTCTTTGTTTTCCAGAAGTAATTCCCATGAGATTCTTTTAACTGGTGAGAGTCTCTCATATTTTTTAAGTATCCCTCAGTTGATAAACATCCCATCACGGGTTTTCTAAGAGCTCGGTGCTTGGGTATAACATACAAAGAGGGATGGACAACTAGATCCTGTGATCTTCCAGATCTGGACCAATTTCAAGAGGTTTCTTTCTTATTTCATCTGCTCATGATCACCACGGTTCTCACATTGCTTGTTGCTGTACTGGCCAGTTACATGGATTATCCTAAGCTCACACCCAGACCACCTTCATTCCTCAGGCTGATCTTTCTTTGTTCTGTCCTTTCTTTGCAAGTGAGCACTTCTGAGACTTCTTCTTATATCCCAAATCCTCTCTCAGACACTCCTCCAAAGGGAATCCTCTGCTGGCCATGCCCATGTTTGCCAGCCCCCTCCTTGTCCCAATATTTGATTTTTCCCCTCACCCACTGCATGCCATTGTGTGAGTTCAAAAAAACAGAAAGGTCAGGATCCCATTGCAGTGCAGGTGGTGGCTTATCAACTCTTCTACCACTTCTGCTTTGGGGCTGGAGTGGGAGGAGTTTGATTGAGGAAGAACATCTCCTGAGTTGGAGATGTTCTTCACAGGCTCCAGGAGCAGGGTACAGAGGGTACCAGCTGGAAATCTTGGAGTTTACCATCTGTCAGGACAATCTGCTGGAGGATCCAGCAGGGTCATTCCACAGATTTGTCAGGCCAGCTGGGCAGCCATGAGTCTCCCTAGCCTAACATTCAGTTACTCTCAAAAGGCAGAGTTCTGTTAGCAGTTCCCTCTAAACAACAGCTAATTCCAATCCCCTGTCCCTTCCTCTGGGACTGACTAGATCTTAAGATTCAGACAAGTTGTTGATGATACCAACCCACAGCTGGTCCTCCAACCCTATCCACATTGCTAAGATCTGAGAAGGGGAAATGTGTCTTTGCATCCTCAGCTCAACCATCAGCAGAAAATCCCACATCACCTGCATGCAGAGCGCAAAATTGCAGTAGGCCTGCCCTAGGCTTTTCAGCTACTCTCTTTGGATGCAGCACACGACTCCCTGAAGTCCTAACATTCTCAAGTCTGTCACACAAAGAGAGCTACAGTCCTTCACACTTGAAGAACTGCAGGGCAGTATCGTTAGTTACCATTTTTTATTTTATTCCTTGATGGATGAGACCTGTTCAGGTTCCCCAGCACAGCCACATGGCCCCTCTTTCCCACCAGTACCCCATACACATCAACCTCCCCAGAACAGCAGCATGGTACCAGCAAAAGCAAACTCAAAAGACCCTGAAGATGGAAGACTGCAGATTCAGTCTCAGCATCGTTATCAACTAAATAACGTCGGCTAAGTCACTAACATTCGCTGAAACACTGAAGAAGTTCGTTTTCTTTTAAATGACAGTTCCAATTGGAACCTCACAGGATGCTAGGAAAGAAGCAAATGAGATCATGAACAAGGCAATATATACTTTGAAAATACAGAGAAAGGGGGAGAGAGTAGAGGGGTGTGAAAGAGTCAAAGAAAAGATCTACCCTGCCTCTCTTTTGCACTGCCTGTGCAAATGTGCAGGCAGGAAAGCTAAAGATGTTGCACATCTCATCAAAGGTGGAAGCCACTACAATTTTGGTCTGGGCAGCCTATACTGAAGTCCTGAATTCAGGGAAGCCTACGCAAAAGCTTTGAAAGGTAGACTTGCAAGAAACCCAAATGTCTTCCCCAGTTCATTCTCAGTAGGATAAAACCAAGGGTCACTTAAGGGCAAACTTCAGCAGCCGGAGAGGAATACCCACCCCATGAACTTACTTGATCACTGTGGTAAATCAGCTCCAGGACAGCCCTGCCTCCTTCTGTGTTCTTCTTGGTCCTATTTAAGTGGGAAGTCCTAGGCGAGGGCTTGAAATAGAAAAGAAGAAGTCAACAGAGCTGGTTTCCCTAACTCCTCAACTGCAATCACTGACCACATGGGGCTATGGGATGAGAATGACAGACAGGTGAAAACTTTTACTTAAAGGAGAACACACACTGATTGTACCAAAAGAACGTATTCTACGGAAGAAAGAACCTCCCACTTCCTATTCTGAAATAAAGGAGGTTGGACAGAGTTGGATGGACACTGAAATAAAAACTACCAAGGACGTACCCATCAGAACTACAAACCATGAAGTGCCCAGCTGGTTGACACAGGTGAAACCACAGAAGGGGGCAGACATGGAAGGGAGCTTTTCTTCCAAGCTTCCTCTTATCTTGCTTTCTTAGAGTCCGGTGTTTGAAGCATTCGAGTTGGAGCTCCTCCCCCTCCCACATCCTTCTAGTTTGGTCTACCAGATGCTTCCAACCCACCTAGTCTGCACTAGCCACATATCAGCCAGCTCTCCTCTCCTGGCTCCACTGTGAGTGCCACCCCTGGCCATTTCCTCAACTATTTTAATCTGGATTTGATAACACCCTACTCCTCCTGCCTGCTCCTTTGCTTTACTTGAGACAGACAGAACTCGCACCCTGTGGATGGCTCCCCAAATGCCAATGACTAACGCCTGAGTCACCTGCTGCCAGCTGGGTGAACCTTCACCTGGCTGCACTAGCAGGTCAACTTAAACCCAAGCACTCCTCCATGACATGCAGGTGCTCTAGCCACCAGGTTCACAAGAACACTGGATGAGTCTTCCCACCGTGCTGTGGCCTCAACTCTCTACCTGGTGAGTTAATTCATACTGCTCAGCAGTGAGCAAATGGCTTCACACTACCCAGCTACGTTGGGCTGTGTGTTAAAGTGCACAGTACAAGCCTAGTGGCTAGGATCACATGTGAGCTTTATCACTTCATGGCTGAGTGGAGCTGGATAACCTACAAAATGTCCCTGTGCTTTAGGTTCCTCTTTTTGTGGATTGAAGAGAGTAACAACCCCGCCCCCCCAAAACCACCACCACCACCACTTGCTCAGGCATTAAGAATGAAATGATGAAATGATTATACACGCAAGGTGGCCCTCAAAGCTGTCAACAAGAGAAGGAATGAATGCTTATGGGCTACATGCCACATCCCAGGCTATTTAAAGTACCATGTGTGCATAATGGCTATCATTATTTATCACACTTTTGCACAAAAGGAAAATTAGGCAAGAAAAAGTAAAGCCATAAAACCAATCACCAATAGAACCAGTCTCTGAGTTGAAGTCCTCTGAAGGCTCATATTCAGATTTGGATAACTCAGTCCACATACCCACTTGAGGCCTGCTGGTTCCTCCAGGCTTTGCTCCACACTCTAATTACCCATAATGGCTGCAACTTGGCATTTTCTCTCCAATTTCACCTGACCCCTCAAAAGAAGCTGTGACTATAACCCATATCTCAACTCTTTTTATTTTCATTGGAATGGTAGATTACAGAAAGAAGAGACAGAGAGAAGGATCATCCATCTGCTGGTTCACTCCCCAAGTAGCTGCAATGGCTAGAGCTAAGCTGATCTGAAGCCAGGTTCTTCTTCTGAGTCTGTCATGTAAGTGCAGGGTCCCAAAGCTTTGGGCCATCCTCCATTGCCCTCGCAGGGCACAAGCAGGTAGCTGGATGGGAAGTGGAGCAGTCCATTTGGGATCCCGGCACATGCAAGATGAGGATTTAACCACTGAGCCATACTGCTGGACCCTCAACTCTTTTCCTTATCCTTCCTTACGTATCAGGCCATAATTGTTCACTGATTTCAATAATCTGTTCCTGGATTATATTTCCTAAAAAGGAGACCACAACCCCAAATTCCAGCATGTCCAGGAAAACCATCTTCAATAACCTGACAGTGTATGTCAAAGAGATGAGCCTAGAATATACATAACAATAAATGTACAAAATATGGGTTGCAAAATTGTATGACAACCCCCATATCAGCTAGGATTGTGACTTTGGGAAAATCACTTAGATGGCAGGTCAAGCGGTAATAAGCATATGATACAAACTCATAGGCAGACTTTGAACTTGGGATTCTAACCATTGTGTGACCTCATGGATAGCATTTCCATGGTGGTGTCACTACATTTGCAAAAATCTATGATTGGTGTTAATCAGTGCTACAGAAATCAAGTAAGCAGCCAAAGGTATAAGCCAGCAGCTGAAACGAATAATGAAAGTGTCACAAATGAATTTTAAGTGCTTTATCAACACCATTTGATAAATAAATCAGTAAATGCAAAGCCAGGAAAATGCAGAGCAAGGCATTTAGGAGTAACAGGAAATGCTTTTCTCTGTGCACCCATATTCTACTACTGGTTGAATATTTAGTACTTGACCTTGGACAGTTGCAGGCTTGAGTCAACCTCTCATCTATGATTCAGGAAGGCAGTTTTTTACCTCTTCCGTGCATCTCCCTCACCCAGTACCAGCCCCATAACGATTATTCAATAGGTGCCCAGGATTGAAACCCTCTATCACGCTCATCAAGAATTTACTGCAGATTTACATATGAGTCCAGAACTGATACTGGTGATTCCTATCACCTAATTAAATCAACAGGAAACTTAAAATTTCAACTTTAAAGGCATATGACTTGGTCTCAGACAAGTTATTATCAAAGCAATAACTCTCAGGAGTTATTATCAAAACAACCTCACGAGCAAGTACTAGCTTCAAAGCAACAAATCCTCTTTTTGTCTTTCTCAAACACTATGAAATGGAATCTTAGTTCACAGTTTATAAAGCCACCTTTCCTCCATGGGATTCCATCACACAAGCCTTTTTATGCATCTCCCTTCTTCAAACCCTTCCACCCAATCCTCTCTTAAAAACCCAGTCCTTCCATTCCTTCTCTTTTCGCCTTGACACTCCATCACAAAAGCCAAAAAGAATTTGTCTAGCAAACTCAAAGCGTGCTTAAAATGTAGAGCCTGAAAACGATGAAGTTCAGAGCCATTCTTGTTGAGTAGTGAAGGAACACTATACTTGCTGGCCTGACTTCACGTAGGTGCAATTCAAAGGAGCCAAGATAGAAAGGCAACAGTACGAAGGGCAGGAGCACCTCTACCTTAAAGATCCTGCAGTGTTCGGCAGGTTTATGATACTCTAGCACAAAACAATTATTGAACACATACCCTAACACTGTTTTGGGAAGGATACTGTCGTGGGGTATCCAAGATCACCTCCATATCTCAGCATTCACTAGGCACACTGGCAGGATGCATAGAGTGGTCCTTCTAGACAAGATTGTTGACAGTGATGTAAGGGCACACTGCTCCATGACATCAGAGTCTGAAAAATCCCAGATGCAACCCTCTTTCTGCCCCACTTGATGAGGCATCACAGAGTCCACTCCCGGCAGTAACTGGCATGTGATGCTGCCACCAGGCAAGCACGTTAGGGATTCCGTGTGCCGGGTTCTGGAGGAAGCCGATGTTCAAGCATGAACTGTGATGTTTGCACAGGAGCCCAGCACAGTGATCCACTGCAATAAAGCACTCACAGTCCAAGTTCCCAGTCACTTCTCAAGGCTGGCCTTACAAACACATCTTTCTAGAACTAGCAAATCTTAGGCTTGGTTTTCTGCACAAATACAAAAGCCTTGTTCTTACCTTGAGGCAATTCATATCTACAAGAATGATTTGTACATAAAAACTCAATGCATGCAGCAAATGGAACATGCCTGCTAACACAAAGCAAAATTTCCCTAAGTGTCCTACAACAGAAGCACCATGTTGTGGGCTAGTCAATCTGGTGGAAACAATCCAGACTGCCCCAGACTAGAAGAATAAGCCACAAGACACAGCCACAAATCGAGGTAGATTATGGAACACCTTAAATAACACAAAATCTGACTTAGTGGCCTGAGGCAGCTATTTAATGTTTTGTTTTTTCTTTCTCTACTACTAATAAGATGAAAATAGAATTGCCGGAAGATAAATCTGACCACCTTTATGTAGAATATGCTGCAAGGGGCAGAGATCACAAACCAAGGGGCCAAAGAAGCTCAAAGGAAAGAAAGTGACCACTAATATCTAGGAGTTGGACATTGAGCCTGGTGTTTGATGTGAATCCTTCTGTTACTCTTCCCAGGGAGAGGCCAGTGTTCCCATTCAGGTAAGTGTCCCAGTGACATTCAAGGCTAAACAATGGAGGAAAAAGGGGGCAAACATTTAGCCAACTGTAAGGAATCTGGTGAAGATACCTAAGCTCCATATCAGAATACTTGGGTTTAAGTTTCAGCTCTGGTTCCTGACTCACACAGGCGGCAGCAGGTGATGGGAGCAAGTGATTGGGCTTCCCGCCACATGTATGGGAGACCTGAATTGAGTTCCCAGATCACAGCTTTGGCCTAGTCTAACCACAGCCATTGCAGGCATTTGGGCAGTAAAGCAAAAAGCGGGAGATCTCTCTCTCTCTCCTCCTTCCTTCCTCCCTCCCTCCCACTTACATAAATTAAAATTTATAAAGAGAAATAAAGAAATGAGCCAGTTGATGTAGCAAGGGAAACCAAGTAGCCTGGGGTAACCATTTCATAAGTCTCGCCCTTTCCCACCTTGGGGCAGGTTCATTCTACCACAAAAGGGAGAAAACTATCTCCCCAAATGCTGGAAGGTAGAAAGAGAGAACTAAAACCAGAAATTGTTAAAATTCCCTCCAGAAGACAAGTGAAAAATAAGATGTCACAGCATCTTCCTGACCCAGATAGATTTGTCAGAAACTGCACATTGTAGCATCTCTATTTTTAAGAAAGGAGTGACTTGGTGGCATTCTTTTATAAATGATATCTCAAAAAAAATTTACAGTATTAAACATCTTCCTGCCTGGTTATTTCCCCCTGATATGACATAGCCACAAAAATCACTCAAGAACAACTGCTCTCAAGACCATAATTCTTCAACTGTCTACAGTTAACTGGTACCCCGCAAGTGGCCAGGATGCATCATCAGCTTGCATTTCTGGATCACTTATTTGCATAAACCATGTCAGTGATGCCGGAGGAAGGCACTGATCCCAAAGGGTTGGGGGAGACACAGCACAGAAATTTGCTGGAGTGATAAATATCGCCTAATCCTTTCTTCATAAAAGCCCAAATAAAGCAACAAGATGTGTCAGGTCACTATTTACGGCAGCTGAAATCTGTTGCCTCTGCTGGCATTAAGCAGAAGGCCAAAGGACATTAGAACAAACTGAAATTAATTAATGTCCCCAGTTACTCATTTCTGGGATACTAATCTGATCTTGTTAGAGATTGCTCCAAACCCTCAAATAACCTAGAAGTAAGTTCCAATAATTTCCTGTACCTCTGTTATTCAAAATCTGTTAACCAATCAAAGCGCCCAGAAATATGGCCAGGAAACGAGAGAGAAATAACCAGAACAAAACATTTAAACCCTTCGCCATCATCACCCTGGTGGCCTGTGAACCGGGAGCGGTCAAGATGGGAGAAATGCATCCTGACTCGGGAAGACAGCTTCATTCCAGGGTGCTGGAGAAGTTCTTTCCCCTGGATGCGGCAGCACCAACAAGACATTCTTTGAAAGGATTTGCTCTTGCTTGGGTTACTTGGCTATTTCTCGACAAACTCAGCACTGTGGATCATGCATCTGGAACCAACATCTTTCCTGACCACGGGTTGTCACAGTGGTGTACCCTCTGAGATAAGAAAGAAGCGACAGACACAGCTGACAGCAACACGCACCCCGCCCCTGGGGGTGGGGTGGGGGGAGTACTTGGCAACAGTGACTAAAGCATGGAGATGGAGACAAGAAAGCCTGAATCTCGCCTCTACTGTGGACTTCTCTGACTAGCTTACAACCTCTCCAAGCCTCAGTTTCCCCTTCTGTAAAAGTGGATGGATAACACCCACCCCCCCCAAGGTTGTTGTGACTATGATAGACATAAACAGAAAAATGGACAGACAAGGTTTAGCAGAGAACAGGTGCTCCATGAAGGTCAGTTCCTCTCAATGTCAGAAACATTAGCTGATTGTTCGTAGGCATACTGACTACCACCACACTCCTCCCATCTGGGTTTTGTCCCATACCTTCACAACAAGGAGACTTCCAGGCTGCAGGGAGGGGTTCTGTCCAGATGGGAAAACACTTCAAGCAGGCAGACTCTCAGGGCAGGAGGGTTCAGAGTGAGGAGATAACAGCAGAGGGAAGGAAGCTTGGCCCGGGCGGAGCAGATAAGTTTTCTCTGAATGGTTTCCTGAGCCGAAAAGGGCACATGCTCAGGGTCATATGATTTTCAGACTTGGAAAGTGCCTGAGAAATCCTTAGTTTAAAAAAAAAAAAAAAAGATACAGCTTTCAGATGGCCACAACATAATCTTATGCCTTCTTCTAATGTTACTTGAAATTTATGTCATCACGAGGAAAAAAAAAAAAAAAAACACAGTAGCCTAGCAGCTAAAGTCCTCACCTTGAATGTGTCGGGATCCCATGTAGATGCAGGTTCATGTCCCGGTGGTCCTGCTTCCCATCCAGTTCCCTGCTTGGGGCCTGGGGAAGCATTGGCACCCTTCACCCACATGGGGACCCAGAAGGGGCTCTGGGCTCTAGCCTCCTGGCTTTGGATGGGCGCAGCTCCAGCCACAGCTTCAGCCACTATGGCCACGTGGGAAGTGAATCAACAGACGGAAGATCTTCTTCTCTGTCTCTCCACCTCTCTGTATATTCGACTTTCCAATAAAAAAGTAAAATCTTTAAAAAAAAAAAAAAAAAAGAAAAAGGGACATAGCGGTAAATGAGTAAAAGTTGAAGGTAGGGCTTGAGAGGTGTGGATTCTTCCTTGGGCCACGTGGCAATGCTGCAAGCTGTGACTTGGCGGGGCTCCCATTGGCTTGTCATTGTTCCTTCGTGGGAAGGGCAGAACCCACTGTAGGTTCCCGTCAATGCTACAATTCTCGGCCACTTTCTTTTCAACAGTTATAACACTCTTTCACCCTGATGCTGACATTTCCCAGAGGGGACCAGCCTCCTGCTTACTCCAAACTCCTAATTTTACCAATAAGGGGTCCATAAGCCCCAGGTGGATCTTTCAGCCATTCAGCTAATTGGCCAAGAACGGACACAGGAACTTGCTGATGGAGAAATTCAGAGGCAGCCAGGAAACAAGACAGAAAAGGCTTAGAATCATCTCTTTTTGGAAATCAAAGGAGGGCAGCTTCTGAGATTTTAGCAAGAAAGAAACCGGAACACAAGATTCTGTCGGGAAAGCATTCTTGCTGCTGTACACGGAACACAATAAATTAGCCACGCAGACTCCTTCCCTCTGTACCTTTTGCTACCAGATTCTTCTGTGAACTACCAATAAAATAGATTTTAAAGGTAAAATTCAGTTGCAATTATTTTTTTACTTGAAGTTTTCTGCTAGTAACAGGTGCTTAACCCTGTTCAGGAGTAAAGGTAAATGAAGCTTATTTTTTTTTAATCTTCCCAGTTGAGTATAGCTAACTTAAAGCCTCTGAGCTAAAATAAAGAAATAATAAGTAAATACATTTCATGCCCCAAAATTCTGTTCTTTATTTAAAAACAAACAAGCAGTAAGTTACAAATTGAGCTTTCATGCACTGGAGGCCTTGTGGGTGTTCCCAAAGTCAAAGATCAAGTTTGAATCCTGTTTCCACAAGGTATGTCTTGTGGGAACTTGCAGGCACCCCGAGTTCTCCTCACCTTGGACTTCCCAGTGCCAGGAGCAGGCAGCCAGACAGGTTCCAGGCAGAGTCCTCGTATTTGAAGCCCCCAGTGCTTCCCAGCACTACTGGGTGCATGCTGACAGGCACAGGCCTGGGTTCTCGGGAGAGTCGTCAACTGACATTGGCTGATGACCACAGCTGTCAGGGCTCAGCCACCACCCTTGTCTTTCACAGCTTTTTCCCAAAGAGGACCGGAAGATGAAGGAATGTCCTGATGAGAGGTTATTCTATGTAGCTACCTCCCCTGTTATTTACCTAAGATTTTGCCAAGGAGAATATCAGGAAAGAGCAACAAAAACACACCCATGAAGTCCCCTGAAGCCAAGCACCCTCTCACGGCCATGCTCTGCATGCTAAAAAGAAGCCACAGTGTTTTCTCAGAAGACAGGGCTGCGTAGCACTCCTTTTGTCACGGGGGAATAAAGAGCTGGGACGTGGGATGGAGAAGCTCAGAGTCTCTCAAGAAGGAGAGGGGGCAGCAGGAAGTGACCTGTAAAAGGTGCCTAGGGGACTTCTCTCCTGCTATTTTATATTTATATATAACAATCTTTTCATAAACACAAACCTAATGAAAGCATCATTATATCAAGCAAATTTGCATATCCATCATCTCACATCTGTGTTTGTGTACGGCCACTCCCTAAAAGTTACTCTCCCCTAGATTTCCACAGTACATATCTGTATCGTGGACTAAGGCCTTCGTGCTGCACAGTGGAGAATCACATTGACTCAACTGACTGGAAACACGTGCCCTTTGACCTCCACCTTCCCATTTCCTCCAGTGCCCAAATCCCTTTCTTCTCTGTCTGTTGCTCTCTGTGTGTGTGTGTGAATTTTGTTTGTAGCTTTAGAGTTTTTGTGGGTTTTTGTTTCCCTTTTTTGTGGAAAAGGGGCTTCTGTTTTGTTTTCACAGGTTTCGAGATCATGTAGTGTTGTTTATGTCACATCTTTGTTTATTTCTGTTTTCCTAATATCCTCTGGGTCTATCCTTTTTACCAATCATAGGATCTCATTGCTTAAGGCTAATACTCCTTTGTATCTATTGAATGGACTACCTCTCCTGTCCCATTGATTTAGCTCTCTATGCACTGGCATTAGAGTGCTCTAAAAAATTCAGCTGATTAATTGCTCTGACTTATATTACAATTTGTATTCTCTCACCCACTGATGAACATTGTTCCATACTTGGCTGCTATAAATGATGCTTCAGTGCATGCGCGGGCACAGATACTTCTATGAAGTGGTTAATTTTACTTCCCTTGGGCACATATATAGGAGAGTGATTGCTGGGTCACGCAGTAGTTCTATTTTAAATTCCTGTTTACAAACTTGCACATTGTTTTCCATGAAACTACATCAATACACAAATCCCACCAACAATATATTCAGGTTTGCTGTTTCACATCCTCATCAGCGCATGCTACTGCCTGTCTTTTTAAATAATAGCCTTTCTAACAGGTGCCCATGATACCAAATGGCTCTGCATGTATTCCCCTGGGATGACTTTCCACATTCCTATTGTTACCAACCTGCCTTACAGCTGTGAGTGTAAAAGCCCTGTCGTGATATGGGCTGTATAGCTCCTGGAAAGCTCCGGAGATTTCATCAGGAAAGCATTGCCACCTTCAGCTGTGGAGATGTGAGGATGATGGGGATGACCAGGCCCCTGTACCCAACCATTCCCTGCCCTCCCCATTGGAGACTGAATGGAGAAAAGTGGGGCAGAAGATGAAAAGTCTTGGAAAATCATGAAACGCACATGTCTTGGAGACGACCGTAGTATGAATTTCTACAGTCATCCTACGGACACCTGTTCAGCCATGGACACTTCCAAACAATGGCATTTAGATAACTGAGGTGCCTTATTTGAGTGATCCAAATAAATCAATCCACACCTGTCCCCGGTGTTTTTCACTTCTTCATAGTATATGGTGGGATTCAGGAAAATAACGAAACATTGTTATGAAGAGGTGATAGAGCAAATAAAACCGTATTCAAAAGTTATATAAGAAAACACGCAACCCTGTTTCCAACCTGTCCATCTTCTGGCCACCTAAGAACTGTCAGATTTTCTTGGCTTTGCTTCCAAAGCTGTTTGTGCATATATAAAATATACAGATATGTGTTAAATGTAAAACTAGCACATGCAAATGTAGAACGGCTTCCAAACTCTTTTTATTGTGAGCCACAAAAGTGATCTACGCTTTCTCTTTCATTCCAAAGGTCATATCATTTATCAATACCAGAGTATTCTGATAACATGTTGTAATACATGTTTATCAGAGTACCGGGGCCTTGCATTATTGACATGATTCAATGTATCTCCTGGCTGTTCTTGCTCTTTCATCTTTCCATATGAAATTAGAATCAGCTTCTCCGAGCATGTGGTGCTTTCTGGAACTATAGCTTGGCACCAATTGTTGTTTATAGGAATAAAAGCTATTGACTATTGTATCCAGCAACATTACTCAATTCTCTTATTATTTATTACTCTTGGCAATGTTCTTCCAATCCAGTTTCTCAAGTTTTCAAGGCACAGAGTTCTATCATTTGCCAATATGATCATTTTCCCTCCTTCCTTTCCACTTGCACATGTAACATTTCTTTATCTAAAATGTCAGCTATAACTTAAGATCAGTGTTTCATAAGTTAATAATAATGCAATCTTAATGTAATGTGAAGGTTTCTATTATTTGCCCATGAAGCTGGCTTTTGAGCTAAGACAAACATGCTTTGTATTTATGAGATGCTTTCCATGCTCAATAATAGGTTTTTGCTTTCATGATAGTTTTAGTGATGTTATTTTATATGTGTGTGTGTGAACCTTATTAAATTTCCCTATATTGAACTATCTTTCCTCTCCTACAATAAACATCATAGATCCTGTTGTATTATTCCTTTACCATCCATTGGCTTGGTTTCCTTATATTTTATTACAGTATTAGGCATTGATTGTGGATTTCTTTCCTCTGTTTATATTGATTTATTTCTAAGTCAGAGTTACAGAGAGAGGGGGTGAGGAGAGGGAGACAGAGAGAGAGAAAGGGTAATTCCCTTCACTGGCTCACTTTCTAGATGCTGCAACTTCCAGGCCAAAGTCAGGAGCCAGAAGCTTCTTCCAAGTCTCCTGCATGGGTGGCAGTGTCCAAGCGATTGGACCATCCTTTATTACTCTTCCCAAGCAAGGAGCTGGATTGGAGGTAGAGCAACTAGTGCACGAATCAGCACACACGGGACCCTGGCATCACCGGTACAGAACAATTCCAGTTCTTCCCTAATTATTTTTGTTTCTCCAAGACAGGAAGATACCAAGATAATTTCAACTTCTTAAAAAAGAAACTAAAAATTTTTCTTCAGTCCTCACAGTTTTCGTACTAGGCCCATTCCCTAATCCTAACCCTAACAACAGCTAGGACAGGGCCAAGCTGATGCCCAGAGGCAAAAACTCTATTTGGGTCTCCCAGAGGGGACCTAAGTAAACTGAGCCATCATCCACTGCTCTCTGAGGTGCATTAGCAGGGAGCCAGATCAAAGGGGGAGCAGCTGGGCCTGTAAGCACTTTTCTAATACCGGATGACTAAGAAGTAGGTGGTGACTTAACCTGGCATGCAACAATCCCAATTCCACGGTCAAGATTTCCTGATTGGTGCTGTTGGCTTGCTTTTTTTCAGGGTCAAGATGGGTACTTTCATATGCAACTTTGTCTTTAAATCCTTCTCTTGCAATTTTGTTTTGCATAATTATACCTACAGTGGAACCAGTCGCTTAAAATCCCCAAGATAAATCCTCCTATTCCAATGTCACATGATCTTCTAATTTTTCTAGTTAACAGGTGGGGAAACTGCCCAAGGCTGACCACAGCAGATCCTAACGAATCATATAATATTAAATCCTGTGCACAAAGAATGTTTTCAGCACTTAAAATTCCTAGGAATTAAGAAGGTCTCCGCTGCCCGGGCTTGCTGGCCTCTGTCGCAGTGGCCATGAAGACGCCTGGGCATTCACAGTGTTGCCCTACTCAGAATCTGCATTTTTAACATGATCCCCAGGTGACCCCATGGCCACACTGTGGGAAAATGCCACTTTCCTTCACTGGTCCAATCATACCAGATTTCCTTGTTTCACAAACTCATAAAACATCACCTTCTTTCTGTGCTCTTACTTTGCACTTACCTGGATCCTTTTCTATTCATGGACATGCGCCATCGCCCTTTATTCCCTATACCATTAAACTGGTGCCAAGCTTCATGGCTATCCCACAGCCAATCAATAAATATTGGTTGAATGTTTGCTTTGAAAATACTTTATCTCAGAGTAATTTTTTTGTTTTTTTACCTTTTTTTTTCTTTTATTGCCATTTGTCACTTCCCACCAGCAGATTCCTTGCCTAAACTCCTGAGGCTCTATCAGCATCAACCCAACTCTGGCCCTGCCTGATCAGCCTAGGCAAGGAGCAGGCCCTGCCAGAAGTGAGCAAGTCATGGAAAGGACAGAGGTGTCACCAAAACCCACCCAAAATAATCATTATTCACACCACAGTTGCCCAATATCTAACGTACCTGTAGATGGTACAAAAAGATTCTGTGTTCTGAGTGTTATTTTTGGGAAATGTCATCTCAGACTCTGTTGGGAAAGGATGACACTCCCACCGTAACACCCCCAGAGCTATTCTCAGCGATGAAGTTCATGAGAGAAGGAAGGGCTAGAACTGGTATGGGAGGAGCTGAAGTCAAACCTTACCTGCCCCTTGCACTTGCACTTAATGCAAGCAGTGGAGTTTGCATCTCTTCCTCTCACCAGGTACAGCTGGAATTGCTATTCTCAGCCACAGGATGCTGCACTGCCATGCCAGGAATGAAAGCGGAACTGGTTTCCCGACTTGGGTAATTAAACCATCACCAAATATAGATTTCAAATGAATGTTCACAAAACATTGAAACAGAACATGCTAATTCTAAAAGTATAGACACCCTTGCCGTGGAAGTACTCTCAGGAAGACACTGAAGCAGAAACAATGATAGCGTCCCTCCTACCCCACATCTCCCACCCTATGAGCTAATTTGCTCCAAGACCTGGGGTTCACCACAAGCAGGGGGAAGTGGGAACTGTTACTAGACACTCCAAGGAACTATCATAGACAGTCAAGGGAAGAGAAGTCAGGAAACTCAGTTGTTCTCTGTGGATCCTGCCCCACACCAAGTCAAGCCAACAAGCACTTCTTGGGTTTACTCAGTATACATAAGCGCCAAGTTAGTTGGGGGAGGGACTTCATTAGGTCACTGTGCATCATAGATGAGGATGCATTATACTAGAAATGAGAGACATGTGGGCCCGGCACAGCAGCCTAGTGGCTAAAGTCCTCGCCTTGAATGTGCCAGGATCCCATATAGGCACCAGTTCTAATCCCAATGGTCCTACTTCCCAACCAGCTCCATGCTTGTGGCCTAAAACAGCAGTTAAGAACAGCCCAAAACCTTGGGACCTTGCACCTGCATGGGAAACCCAGAAATTCCTGGCTTAAGTTTGGAGCAGCTCTGGTCATTGTGGCCACTAGGGGAGTGAGAACCAGCAGATGGAAACATCTTCCCCTCTGCCTTTCCTCTCTCTGTATATCTGACTTTTCAATAAAAATAAATATTTTTTTTAAAAAAAGTAATGAGAGACATGCAAATGAAGAGAGTAACTGTTCTTGAAAAGGTATTAACTTTCTCAGAAGCCACTTCCTGAGTGATCGTGTGGCCATCTCATCTTGACCCTGCAGGATGACCATCCACAATGCCAAAATTAAAAATCTGAAACGTGTTGTGTGATAATTCCACCAATGACTTCATGTGACAGGTTACATTCAAAACACAGGTGCACTAAAACTATTACATAAAATACATCATGCTCTCTGTATGGTATATATTTCAATAAAGGTTTAGACTTAGGTTCAATCCCATGATGTCTCATTATGCATATGCAAATATGCATAATTCAAAATCTGAAACTCTTCCAGTTTCAAACATTTTTTAATAAGGGATATTCCAATGGTGTAACATACGAAGCAATTATGCCCAGTTCTCAAAGCTGTGATTTGGTCATACAAGCTCTTTGCAGTTCACCTGATGCAGCAATAGTCAACAGGCCTCCTTCAAAGAGTTCTCTTTACTTGGTGATTCATTTTTCTCTCCATTCTCTACTGAATTCATCCTATCATAGGAAACACTTGCATCGATGTCTCAATGTCCATATTGCCTGATCCAGAAATCAATTGTACCATATTAGTGGCATGTGACATTGCTGACAATTCCCATCTTCAAAATGTTCATGTTGGTCCAATTCACTTTCAACCAACCATTCTTTCTTAATTATCCTCTGACCTCAGTAGAAACAATTCACAGTTGGCTTAGGTATAGCTTCATCATCAGTGGCCACATAGTTTGTATTCTTTTGTTTTACTTGGCAGCCAGAGTTACAGAGCAGGAGAGAAGACACACATATACGAGGGGGGTGGGGGGGGGAGAGAGAGAGAGAGAACACACATTCTTGCATTCACTGATTCATTCCCCCAATTAGCCACAATGCTGAAAGCTGGACCCATCTGAAGCTGGGAGCCAAGAGCTTCTTCCACATCTCCCATGTGGGCACAGGTACACAAGGACTTCAGTCTTCTGCCTCTTTTCCAGGATATTAACAGTTGGATCAGAAGTGAAGCAGCCAAGACTTGAACCAGTGTCCACATGGGATGCTGGAGCCGCAGGTGGAGGATTAGCCTGCTAGAAACTATGCAGGCCCACCCCCATACACACATATTCCCTTTTTGAAGGACTTGAGTTTTCAATTATGTTTATAAGAAAGCTACATACACAAATGTGACAGAATAGCCCCCTCTCTCAAAGATATGAGCATCTTCAATCCTTTAGGCAAGTTGCTTCCCCTCTGTTTCCTAAAAAGTATAATTAGTTCTGAGATATGTGTTGTTAGAAAATATTCTGTGAAGTATTTTCCCTTGTGTTTCTTTTCTTTCATAGAAAATAATATGTCCAGGCCCAGCGCGGTGGCGCAAGTGGTTAAGGTCCTCACCTTGCACGCCCCGGGATCCCATATGGGCGCCAGTTCTACCCCGGCAGCCCCACTTCCCTTCTAGCTCCCTGCCTGTGGCCTGGGAAAGCAGTGGAGGACGGCCTAAAGCTTTGGGACCCTGCACCCTGCACTCTTTTAGGGAGACCCTAAAGAGGCTCCTGGCTTCAGATTGGCATAGCATTGGCCGTTGCGCTCACTTGGGGAGTGAATCATCGGACGGAAGATCTTCCTCTCTGTCTCTCCTCTCTGTATATCCGCCTTTCCAATAAAAAAAATAATAAAAATAAATCTTTAAAAAAAAAAAGAAAAGAAAATAATATGTCCCAATTCAGGGTTTTTGAACAACTAGAGAAAGATGACGGCCACATGAAGGAAGGGGCCAGCCTCCATGCCTTGCTGCTTAAGAAAGTCTAGGACAGCCTTTCCCTGGTTACCTGGGACAGCCTCTTCTCTCTGTTCCTTGGAATACCTACATGCTGCACCCTTGATGCAGAGCTCTTGGATGAATTTCTGCCCCTTCTTGGATAAAAACTAGATCCTGCAGCCCTGAGTTCCTCAAAGCCCCCTTCCTGCCCCTCAGCTTACTCTCCCTTGGTGAAGATCCAATGTCCTGGTGGGAGGGAAGCATACAGAAAATATACCAACAATCCATGACAAGACAAAGGTAACCTGATACACGTAAATATATGCCTCCTTCAACGTGTTAAAAAAAAAATTACAGACCAAGAGAAGGGCCGAAGCCAGTATGCTCAATCCCAGAACAGTCCCAGAAGAGTGATTTCGTCCATGGTCCCAGAAGGGCCAATGTAGCCGCAAGACAGAGATGCTGCCTTCACAGTAGCGGTCAGGACCCTTCCCAGTGGCCATCCTCCCTGGTGTGCTTCCTGCGCGCTCTCACAGAGCCCCTCTGTTCTGCTCTTGATCTCTTAGTGCCAGAAGGACACTCCCAGGTCAATCCTGTCAACCTCACTACCTCTTTTACATCCTGCTAGGTGGTTTATTCATCCCCCTGCCAGGATTTGTATCAAAAGAAAACCATTCTTTAAGATGTTTTGCAGAAAAAGTACCTCTGACACTTTCAGAAGTTTGTCGTGTAAATCTAGAGGACAGGGTAGAAAGTTTGACCGCATGGCTTTTCCCAGTTGAAGACAATCTAAGGGTGATGCTGTACCCTCCTCTCTACAATGCTGACGTTCGCTTGCTTTTATATTCCAAAAGCATATTAACGTTCTCAACCAAGGTGGGACTACACATGTGATCTTCAAAGGACTCTGAAGTGATTCCACTTTCCTCTGAAGGAAATCTATGGGTTTGTTTGTTTGTTTGTTTGTTTATTGGAAAGTCAGATATAAAAAGAGGAAGAGAGACAGAGAGGAAAATCTTCCATCTGTAGATTCACTCCCCAAGTTGCCACAATGGCCAGAGCTGAGCCAATTTGAAACCAGGAGTCTGGAGCCTCATCCAGGTCTCCCATGTAGGTGCAGGATTCCAAGGCTTTGGGCAATCCTCAACTGCTTTCCCAAGCTACAAGCAGGGAACTGGATGGGAAGCGGGGCCACCATGATTAGAACCGGCAACCACATGGGATCCTGGTGTGTTCAAGGTGAGGACTTTAGTCACTAGGCCACCACACCAGGCCCATTATGTTATTTTTTAAGTAATGATCTTCAAATTTATTCTTAAGTAGGGTTGACAACTCTTGTGATCTTCAGAATGTCAACTTCATTGCTGCCAGAACTTCATAATCAACAATCCTGCTGCTTTCTTGGCTACTGCTTTCTGCATGAAAATGCTTTACATTGATAAACCGATATTGTTGATGAAAAGAAATAAGATTCCTATCCATTCCTTTACTGTTTGGACCCAAACATACCTCTTTCATCCCATGAAACATGACTGAAGAGCAGTTTCCCAATCCCCAGCCTTGACCACATCTGTCCTATAGACCAGTAATAGATATCATTAAATACTTCACCTGCTTAATTTCTAAGTTCTTTGAACTATTAATGCTTTCTCGAGAGCAGAGATCACATTTTTCCTCATATACTATCCTGCATATTTAATAAATATTCTTGTTAAAATTGTTGATTCTTTTTAATATTCTATAGAACTTAATCTTTTGGCCTAAGAAAACTATGGAAGAGTCTTACAACAGTCTGATCATACCATCCCATGCTGTATGTGTAGAATAGATAAACAGAGAAGTCAGGATCTATTATATTCTCAAAAGTACATACAATTGATACAGAGTTTATACACAAGTCATGGTACATGAAATTGCAAGTTTCTTCAGTTTTCTATATCTTTTTTAACTGGGATGTGCCCCCTCCTCCTAGGATTGACAAGAAATCTAACCTTAGGCATTTTTAAGCCACCATCTACCCCACCTACCAACAAGCAAATGCTGGGGCTTGTGAATCTATTTGGGAATTGCTCAGCCTTTCTTAGGTGCAGAGCCTTGGCATGTACTGTCCAACCCAGATAGTTTATTCCATGATGGATACATCAGTTATTCATGGAGTAACATACTCTGCTAGAACTTTTGTTCTCAAGGCCACCGTGTTTTATGTCCAATGCACAGCACTGGTCCATCAGGAGCCCTAGGGTTCCAGCATCCCGCATGGTCTCACTTCTCCCGTCCCCACTTGCTAGTCCTTCAATGTCAGCCCCTGCAGTTCCTCCCATAAAAGAGATCTCTGTAACAAAGCCCCATCATTCTCTCCTGGGGCAAGGGAATCTCAGACTGCTGTACAAAATCCCCAGATACACTCAGTTAGTGGAGATGGAGAATGAAGATGGGGAAAATGGAAAATTGTATTTTCCCCCAATTTCATCCTTCTATGGAACAAGCTAGTTTGATTGCTGATCACATAAAAGCATGCTGAAAGATTTGGTAAATACAACTACAAAATTGTTCCAGAAAAAAAAATGCAGGAAAGAGTTTTTTTTTTCTTTTGTAAACTGGGGACAAGCAAGAAGAGAGATGTAGGGCTAGAAAAATTCTATTTCAGCTGAATGAAAGTCTGATGTGGCTCTCCCACTGCACAGTTCTGAAAATAATGCAAGTCATTATCGTTCATAAACGGGGAAAAAGGCCACATTCACAATAAACCCACTTCATTTCCTCCTGTTTCAGCATTTGCTACTTTCTTGACCTGTCTTCCAATTCAATACACTCAAGCAAGATGGACTGAGGGAAATGAGAACAATTTTCCACCTTCTGAAAGTCTTCCTGCATGACCTTTCAAGATCTCTCAAGTCTGTTACTCAGGAGGTTAGACTCGAAACTCTGCTGGTTTAGAGACTCTCACCTTTGTGCAGAAATTCTGTAACCTACTGGATTGTTCTGCTGTTATTTCCAAATGACCCATGACTCATTCTTCATCTACAAGTTTATATAACTTTAGCATAAATTGCATAAAGCACATTTTTAATCTCTTGTATGTTTTTATACTGTTTACTTTTTCCGTGGAAGCCAAGAAAGAATTCTCACATGTCTGACACATTGCAGAGATGTGGTTATTCTGTATTCTCAATCTAAATCAAGTGTTCACAGTTCAACAGAAAATGCTTGAAGCAAGGGATTACAATGCATATTTATATTCAGATAATAAAGTAAATTCATGTTATGTGAGGAATACGTGATCCATAAGTTCTAGAATTTAATTACTTAGTATGTTTTCAAAACAGGCAGCTACTCTAAAATATGTCATTGTTAAAAAGTAGTTGGGGGTCAGTGCCATGGTGAAGTAGGCTAAGCTACCACCTGTGGCACAGGCATTCCCAACGGGTACCAGTTCAAGTCCTGGCTGTTCCACTTCTGATCCAGTTCCCTGCTTGTGGTCTGGGAAAAACAGTGGTGTATGATCTAAGTCCTTGAACCCCTAAACTCACATGGAAGACCCAGAAGAAACTCCTGGCTCCTAGCTGTGGATCAGCCCAGCTCCTGCCATTGTGGCCATGTGGGGAATGAAACAGCAGATGGAAGATCTCTTCCTCTCTTTCTATCTCTCCTCTTCTCTGTTAACTGTGTCTTTCTTTTTAAAAAATGGTTGGGATTTTGACATACTGTGTTTCGTTTACCTTTTTTCAAACTCTCTTCCCTTCATATAAGCAGAATGTCAGTTCTTAGCTCATTGTCTTAAAGGAGGGTTCCTAAGGGATTTCCTGACCTAAATTTCCAAGGGAGCCAGGAGTAAGAACTAAGCCTTTAGGCTGAGAAAATCTACTGAGGCCTTCCCAGAGTATCTGAGACAGAGTCAAGCGGGGGCGGGTTCACTTGCCATCTCACCCTATCAGCAGCCAGAGAAGAAAAGGGAGGAGAGAGGGAATGTTCCCAACACCCACACAAAGACATTTCTGCAGCCCTGGAACTTCAGAGAGGCAGGAAACTATGACGCAGCGACTCCATTACTGTCACCGGAACATGCCAGAAAAGGGCCACCTCTGCAGTACATGGGAAGGCTGAGGACCAAGGGCTGTCGGGGAACCACCATCTCCCAGACCAATGAGACCAGACAGATCATCAACGCGTGTGCTCTCTCTCTTTGGACCCCATTCTAGAAAAGAAAGGTAGAGTCAGAGCTTGGTGGACATTGCTTCCACTACTGTAGCAGAATGAGAGCTGCTAATATAAATGGTGATGATGAACTATAGGGCAGACAACAATAACTGTGTATTGTGATTCCTGTGTATGCTGAAGGAAATATTTGATCATCACAGCACACTTTCTCAGGGAGGCAAGGACGTAGGGAGGCAGGGTGGTGGGGCTTCATTCACTGAGTTTTTCTGTCTGTACATCATTATAAAACCAGTGCACGGGTCCAGTGCAATGGCCTGGTGTCTGGATCCTCATCTTACATGCACCAAAATCTTACATGGGCACCAGTTCATGTCCTGGCTGTTCCACTTCCCATCAAGCTTTCTGCTTGTGGCCTAGGAAAGCAGCAGAGGACAGCCCAGAGGTTTGGGACCCTGCAGCCACGTGGGAGACTTGGAGGAGGTTCCTGGCTCCTGGCTTCGGAATGGCTGAGCTCTGGCAGTTGTGGCCACTCATAGAGTGGACCAACAGATGGAAGAGCTCTCTTTGTGTCTCCTTCTCTCTGTATATCTGCCTTTTCAATAAAAATAAAATAGATCTTTAAAAAATCAGTGCACTTTGCAAATGCTTAAAAGCTACCAATGTTGCCAATGAGTAGTTGCACTACTCACTAGGTCAGAAAGGAAAGTGATTATTTTGCAGACAAAAACAAAGACCTAAACTCAAAGCATAATGCCACATAGTGCAGCAGCTTAG
The DNA here is from genome assembly GCF_017591425.1 of Ochotona curzoniae. Lineage (NCBI taxonomy): Eukaryota > Metazoa > Chordata > Mammalia > Lagomorpha > Ochotonidae > Ochotona > Ochotona curzoniae. The sequence continues at coordinate 29,429,743 of NW_024465582.1, forward strand.
CAATAACAGTTTTGTTTCATTTTCTAATAAATCCTGGAGTCCTCTGACAGCTTTCTAACCACTCAACAGCATAAAATGCTCAAAGCCAAAGTAAGTTGTATCTCTTCGAATGGAATCAGAAAGTCCTGGGAACTCTGCTTCTAGATTTAGTCTCACCAGTTTGTTGGCCATTTTTTAAATTTGGACTCAAGGACTGTTTTCATGTCATGCCCTGCACTGAAGCCAGCCAAACATGCAGAACCTGCCCTAAAGTGACCACAGTTGAGCACACCTGTTCTCAGACCTGGCTTGACTCAGCTTTCCAGCTCCACCTGCACGGTAGGGAATGGAGTTCTACTATCTGATTTGAGCATGCCTTTTTTTCCAGCTCCTACAGTGGGCCCACGGAGCTGGGAGAGACACCCAGACTTTCCCTCTGCCCCCAGCAATGGGCATCATTCCCCCAGCAGGTAGATTCCTGACCACCTGGTGCCCATCCACCCACTGGCCTACTCCAGCAGGTTTTCACCAGTGCCCCAGTAAGCATTTCCATTGGCCCTGGTCTTCTAGAAATCAACCTTGGGTAGAGGGAGCACTTCAAATTAGTTCTGAACTGGTTACCACTGCCTAAACTTAGTATTTCTGTATTATTGAGTTCTCCCACATTTCCTTCTTTTTGGTAACGAATCATTTTTTCTTCATTAACAGCAAGGACATATTCCCTAGTCATGTGATAGTAGTGGCTTCTAATTCCTAATGAAGAACGTGGGATTGTTCGATTATTTCAGTAGTGTTCTTGGACTTAAGTGGAGTATTGAAGCCCTTGCTGGAGGAAATGAGGTGTGATATGTATCCGCCATGGGTTTCCAGAGAGGCTATCGGTAGCACATATGTTTACATGTTGTGTGTGCATAGGTATGCACATACTCATGGAAATGTCAATGTATTCATGGGAAAATACAACTAAAAGACAATATTGATTCCTATAAACCTCTTGAAATGGAACTAAAAGATAATGCACATTTGCCACAAGCTTACTGATTTTTCAAAAATGCTTTCATATGCACTAATCATACACATTTATGGACTACAGTGTGACATTTCACACTGTACGTATACAGGAATTGGCTCACACAATTTTGGGGGCTGGTAAGTTTGGAATCTGTGGTATAGGCCAGGAGGCTGGAAACTTAAACACAAGTCAAGGTCACAGTCTGGACAAGTTTATAAGTCAGAAAACCAGGCAAGATTTCTGTGTGGGAGAAACGAGGAAGTTGTTTGAGGAAGAATGCCTGTCCCAGGAAAAGCCTCACATTTTCCCTAAAGTGTTTCAAGTTGATTGAGGCCTGCCCCGCATGCAGAGGATCGTCTCATTTAGACAAGGCCAACTGGCTGTAGGCATTAGACACACCTACAAAAATGCCCTGACTTCATCTTAACACCTATGTCAGCATCCGACTAAATTCCTGGGCACTGTAGACTAACCAAGTTAACAGAGAAAACTAACCATCCTGGAATGCGAGAAACCCATGGCCTGCATTGGCACCCCAATAAGGCTACCCCGTGTGCTTGAAGAGGAAGCATTTTGCAGCTGGTATCTGGGGAGCCGAGTGTTTTCCCCACCAAACCGTCACACTAAAGAGGACTACAAGGACCCTGGAGAGATGTATTTTCCTGAGTTTCTTTGAGCACCTACAGGGGAAAAATAATGGAGTTGAGGACAAGTTCATGTGCTCTAACCTGACTCTAATTGTCTCCTGAGAACCAGTCCTTTTTCCTGGCAGTTCTCAGACATCTCATTTATTGGAGCCTAAAACAAAACCCAGCGTTTAATAATGAAGTTTACTACATTTGAGCATCAATTTGATTCAGAGTCACACCAGTATCTTTTATGAGAGTTAAGGCACTGACTTGAAAGTAAAAGCTGTGTTGTGTGGAATGCTGACATCTGATTGTATTGAAATGAACTGACACTCTTGAAGCCCCACATCACTCTGAGGTTCTGTACCCCTCTGTCTGAGGACATCAGCCTTTCTTTGTGTGGGACCCCTATGACAGCGCCACACAGCGAAACTGACCTGAGAGGAGATGTTTATCCTCCTTAAGACCTGCCATGACCACACTATCCATTGCAGCTGCTTGACTGATGGTAGGGTTGATTCTCAGGGATTTAGGAACACACTATAATGCATAATAAGACAGCACACTCACCAACAGAATTCCAAGATTTCAAAATAAGTTAGAAATTCCAGAATTTTGCTAAATACGTTATCCCAATTTATTGGCCTGGGCATATTTGCTATAGAGTCTGAGATCAATACACTGCTTTGTGAATCTAGAAGCAACTCCAACAGCTCATGTGGCTAATTGATGAAAATCTAGCGTCAAGAGTGGCCCATGTTTATTAAGTTTGGCATGCCAAGAGAAACAAATGCCCTGGCTCTGGGAAATAGGAATGTGGAAGATTTATTATGTATGACAGAACACCTGCTTCTCAATTATATCCATCAATAAGGGCCAGTATATTCCCTCCATTAAGGGATACATACATGACTTGTCATTGCTCCCTTTGCAGGCCAGAGATGACCACAGAAGATGCCACCATAAAGATCGAGGCGCTTGTCTTTCAATGGATGATGGGATTTTAGAGAAAAAAGAAACACAAGGCAGCAATTAACCACCAAGTACAAGACAGACACATTTATCTAAAGGCCTCCAAAACCAGAATTTCTCACACACAAAAAAAAAACTTAAATGACCAAATATCTGGTTTAAGTCGCCACAAAGAACGAAAAGAAGCGTGTAAAGGAACTCCAGGTATGGGAATCAGTGTTGCATGCGAGTGCTTCCCTAATCACTTCAGGAGAGGCTATGAAAGATCTGTGAAATCGTGTTTTCCGACGTCAGACTGATTCTCCTCTGCCCCAGCAGGCTACAGTCCTCCCTGTCTAACAAGCTTTGAATCTCAGCTTTGGTGGGGAGGGGGCCTTTGCATCCTGTTCCTTCCTTGGGTAACTCTGTAGTGTGGTACTTCCCTCCTCACTATACTATTCCCGTATGCTCTAAAATTTAATCCACATGCTATGGTTCATCATATTTGACTAATTAATGTTTATTTCTACCAAGTTTTTCCTGTTCAGACTCCTGGTGTGTTCTGTCCCTCCTTGCTGGGCACTACTCCTTCAGGAAAGAATTTCCTGTAGAAAAGTTCTCATGTTTGCCACAAATGAATTAATGCTGTTAATTATGGTAGCTCCAACAAGACCTTTTGTGAAATAAAGACTCAGTAAGTGATGCTTTCTTGAACTTTGCCAAATCACCCTAACTAAAATCTACCTTTTCCAAAGCTCCATGGACACTGAAACTCCTCACACTGCTGGCTGAGACTGCTGGTTGAGACTGCTGCAACGGTGGTGCAGCCAATTTGGAAAATGGTCTGGGAGTTCCCCCTAATATGAAACAGAGAAGCACTCTAAACCACCGATTCTACTTCTATGTGTATACTTGAGAGACGCAAAAACACACACTACACAAAAATGTTACATAAATGTCCAAAACAGCACTAGGAATAACGCAGAGGAGAGCCCACCCATATCTTCATCATATTATAAATAAGATACAATATGTGTCTACAGTGAAATATCAGTCAACCCTAAGAGGAAAGGATGGATTTACAAGTGCATTTGCTCCATCATGGAAAGCGGAAAGCACAACATGCAGTAAAAGAAGTCAGAGTGATCACAAAGGACTATATATTGCATGATTCTAATATAGAAAATAAAATATTAGAGACAATGCAGTGCCTCCTGGGTGCCCAGATCTGAGGGTGGGGATTCCAGCAGCAGCAGGAGACAGGAATGAGAACTGCTAATGCATGTGGACTGTCCTTGGGGATGATATTCTAGAATTAGACTGTGGTGGGCTTTGCACAGTCTGTGAACATATTTAGTTGCATGAACTGTACAGTTCAAACACATTTCCATGCCTGTGAATTATGTCTCCATAAAGCTGTTTTGTAAAAATTGCCTTTTTAGAAGGAGGCTTAGTTCTGCCTCTATAGTTCATGAAATGTACCAATGTGATGCTGAAGGAAAGCTAAGATCTCAACCCAAGAAATCACAAAGTCTATTTTTCAAAAGCTCTTATGACTATTTCTGTTTCTATTTGCTTTGAATAAAAACTGTTTTGAGAAACATCTGAGAGGACTGTGGATGGTTCTCAGATGTCTCAGAAATGGCTGCAGGGTAAGCTTCATTGAGTGTGACATAACGTGCAAAGGCAACAGGAGTGAAGGTTACTAAGGGACACATCGAAGCAAACTGCGCACATGTAAATGAATTTCTTATGCCAAAACCTAACGTATCATGGCACCCACGGCCATCAGTAATGCCCAGGAACAGATTCTGCCATGATGGCATCACTCGTGGCGAGTCAGAGACAATTCAGCGATCCAAGGAACCTCCTATCTTAGCATGAGAGTCTCTCATGCAGCTTGCTCATTTACCACTGCTCCTGAGCATATTATTTTATCTAATAATTATAACCAATCCTTTACCCCAAAAAATGCTTCTGTGGTTATTTACAAATTCGCAAAAAAAAATTTTCTGTGTTTATTCCTAATGGAAGGAGAAAAACAGGTACTTTTGAAATGATTAAATCCTTTCTATAGCTTTGTTTCCTGTTACTCTCTCATCTTCTTCCCCCCAGCTCTTGTAAAGCATGGCAACTCAGGAAAACTACAGAAAAAGGCAATATTTTCTTCTTATATCTCTTCTGGTGAGCAATAAGTGTTCCCATGAGACTTTTTCATCATAACCCCAAACATACAAGATGTATCTAATTGCTACTTACATGAGCTGATCTCATATTTAAATCATGTTGATGGCATTTCACCCAAGCTTTGAAAATTGCTTAGGCAATTTCTGCTTACTTATTTGAGTGAATTATAAGCTGCTTGTTGTTTAAGGGTTTTTAAAACCTAATTTTATTCCTTCCTAATTTCACTTCATTTCTTTTGATAGGTCTGGCAAACGGTAGTTATCCAGGAAAAGGGGTCCTAAAAAATATAAAAGGAACTAGAAATATAGCTTTCATCTAGTACAAAATGTAAATTAACATAAGATAAATGACCATAAACATGCTTATATAATTGTAAATTGAATACAAATGTATAAAAAAATCTGGTACAGATGCATCAGATGCTATTAGACATAAAATACTAGATATAAATTGAATATATATTGAACAATAAAAAATCACGACAGAATATAAGCCTTTAAAGAGTGATGAAGGAGGGCACAGAGACATAGGCGGAGCCTCGGTTTTGTGGTGCCTCATCCCGTACGGGCACCAGTGAGTCCTGGCTGCTCCCTTTCCCATCCAGCTCCCTGCTCAAGTGCCTAGGAAAGCAGAGGAGGATGTTCCAAAGCCTTGGGAACTTGCACCTGTGAAGAAGACCTAGAAGAAGCTCCTGGCTCTGGACTTCAGCTCAGCTCTGGCAGTTGCAGCCATTTAGGGAATGAACTTGTAGATGGAAGATTCATTCTCTCTCTCTCTCCCTCCCTCCCTCCCTCTCTTCTTCCCTCTCTTCCTCCTCTTTCTTCTATTCTGTAAACCCACTTTTCAAACAAAGACAAATCCTTTTTAAAAAGTAATAAAAGAAGATCACATTTGTTATAAAATGTAGGGGAAGATTGCTAATTACCTGCTAGAAATATTTATCGACGACTTTATTCCTACAGTTTCAGCTGAATATTTTTTGGTTGCCTTGTTACACAATGAATTTTTTTCTTAAAGTCTTTAATAAAGACTCTTCTCATAGATCTACTGTACATTTTTGATTATTGGCACATAATTACGGGGAGTCATAATTCTAGAAGAAAAAATGTTAAACATTTTGATTAAAGCTCATCAAAATAAACCATGTTTCCAGAGACCACTATGCATCCAGTCACAGTTATTGCCTCTTGATGTCTCACACACAATCCAAATTAATTGTATGCCCAATTCAACCTCCTATCAACTAGATTCCAAAAAACATCTATAACCACTTCTCACCATAATCCAAAGGAAATGGGAGGATACTTCAAAAAGCTATGGAAAAGGGGAATTATGTGAAGCTTAATTGATAGTTTCTAGCTGTACTGCTTCTGATCTGGCTCCCTGATGATGGGAGGGTAGCAGAAAGTGGCATGGACTCCTGCCACCCGTGTCAGAGATCTGGATGAAGTTGCAGACTGCTGGCTTAAGCCTGGCTCAACCCCAGCTGTTGCAGCCATTTGGGGAGTGAACCAATAAACGGAAATTATCTCTCCCACTCTGGCTCTCCCTGTAACTCCTCCCTTCAAATAAATTACATCTTAGACTGTAGAATAGAAAGTCTTTAAAGTAAAGACTAAAATCAAACTTGCTAATGGCCATTACTATACATCAGATCAGAGGGGAAGTGAATCCTAAAAAAGAAGAGCTAGAATTGTAAGTCAGAAAATGTCTGCAGGATACATCTGTAAGAAATAAACATCATGGTGTTTCAAATGTGCTGTAGAGAATAGAAACACCAGAGGGGGCCCACACCTGTATAATGAACTTATCCTTGACAAGAAAACTGAAAAACAATCCAGGGGAAAAGCCTGGTCTCTTCAACAACTGGATAGCACCTTGCAGATTAAGAAGAAAGACCCGCACCTGTCACACTATACAAAAGTCAGTTCTAAATGGTTCAAGGACCTAAATCAAACTATTAAAGGAAAACATAGGAAGCACTGTCCAAGACATAGGAACGGTGAAAGGCTTCTTAGAAAAGGTGCCAAAGCAAAGGCAGTCAAAGCCAAAATGAACAAATATCACACTATCACACTAAAAAACTTCTGTACAACAAAGGAAACAATTAACAAAGTGAAGAAGCAACCAACAGAATGGGAGTAAATCTTGGTATACTATACAAGTGATAGGGGACTAATATCCAGGATTTACAAAGAACTTCATAAATTCAGGGACAGAAAAAAAAAAGCATGAAGAAATGGGCAAAAGAAATGAATAGACATTTTTTCGGAGAACAGATTCAAATGGCTAACAGACATATATGAAAAGATGCTCAGGCTCCCTAGCCAACAGGGAGATACACATGAAAACCACATTGAGGTGCCACCTAACTACATTGAGGTTGGCCTACCTTCAGAACTCCACAATCAATACCTGCTGGCACAGATGTGGGGAGAAAGGCACCCTCCTTCACTGCAGGTTGGAGTGCAGGCTAGTACAACCACTGTGGAAATCAGTATGGAGAGTGCTTGGAGAATTGCAAATAAACCTGCCATATGAACGAGCTAGCCCACTCCTAGGAATATACCACCCCTTCCCCCAAATGAAAACTGCATATGAAAAGGAGATCTGAAATCCCATATTTATAGCAGCACCATCTGCAATAGCAAAGACATGGAAACAATCCAGATGCTCATCCAAAGAGGAGTGGTTAAAGAAACTGTGGTACATCTACTCCATGGAAGATTACTCAGCCATTAAAAATAATGAAATTATACCGTTTGTAACTAGATGGTCCCAACTACAGACCATTATGCTCAGTGCAATAAGTCAATCCCAAAAGGACCAATACCATATATTCTCTCTAAAATAAGGAAGCCATCATGCAAATTTAAAGTTCAATAACCCTTTCTATACTGTTTTTGCTGCACCTCATGTGTTTATTTTATTTTCATTTATTCCAATTTTTTTTTCTCTTGTCAAATTCATCACTGGCTCATGGATCACATGGTGGCATCATTTTACCCAGAAGGCTTTTGTGTTTTTTGTTTGTCAGCCACGTGTTGGGTATTCAGTGGCGCACTTTTTCGACTCCATGGTGCTATAATTTTGTTATTCTTCTTATTTTAATTTCATACCTGTTGTTGACTTTGTTTCTCATTTAAGGGAATGTATAGTGATGGCGTAATAGAGGCTACCATATCCAGATGTGAAGATACAATGCAGTATGCATCCCTACTTACAAATCACAGATGGACTCCCAGTGAAACTGTTGGACATGTTTAGACAATGTGATTCTGGACTATCTGACATTGTCTGTACCAGCCATGTCGGGACACAAATAACAGACTGATGGAATCATGCCTCCATATGAAGGACTATTATAATAATATGGGGAAAATCAGTCAGGGGGTGGGAATCTAAGGGGGTGAAAATTCCAGACCCTATGGAATTGCACCATAAAGTTCAAAAGAAAAAAAATTAAAACGTGCTGTAGAGAGAAACCATTTTTTTTTTTTCAACTGAAATTATTATACAGGATGGTAAGCTGATTCAATGTTCCAACAGGGACAAGCTAGAACAAAGGAAAATGTAACACTGACTTTGCAGGACACTGTGCCAATCCACTCAGTTACATAACTTCATCCAGTTTTCCCATCAACTCTTCTATTTTAGTCAAAGAATTCAGAGTACAAAGATATTAAATAACCATGTTTACAAATAAATGTATACTTTTTATATCATGCACATATCCAAGAAATCACAGCAGAATTAGAACATATTTCAAGAAGGATTGTAATTTTAAAGCAAATCAAGACATACTGGAAACTGACATTGTGCCTAGAAAAGTTATAACTTCATATGCATATATTTAAAAACCCACATTTCTGATCTTCAGTGATTGATCTCCCCAAATCCAAAGAAAAACAACAAATTAAAGTCAAAGAAACCAGAAAGAAGGAAAGAAACAGAAAACAGGGTGTTTGGCCTAGTGACAAATCACATGCTGCTTTCAAATGCCTGGGTTTGATGTAGCCTGGCTCCTGGCCACGGCTTCCTGCTAAGGCAGTGATGGCTCAAGCACTTGGGCATCTGCAGAGTTGGGGAAGGCGCTGGGAGCCGGGGGGTGGGATTCTCAGGTGAAATGGCTGATTGGTGGACGGAGGCTTGGGTTGAGTTCCTGGCTCCTGGCTGCTGGCTTTGACCTTGTAGCGGGAGTTAACCAGCAGCTAAGAGCTCACTCTGTCTCTCACAGAAATAATTTCAAAAGAAGAAACTGAAAACAAATACGCAATCGAATAAGCCTCAGACGTTCCTTCACGGGACCTAAGTCATTTGCCTAAACGACAGAGCTGAAATACAAGGCCAAGGCTGTTGGAGCTCCTGAAGCCCCCGGGGCCTTGTCCACCCCGCGACTCACAACCTGCTCCTGCACTCAGGCCCAGAGTGTGTGGTCTTCACCAAATCCATTCTCGCCACTTCTTGTGCTAGACAGGGCCCAAAAGTAAGCCAAGCCTGTGAGCTGTTCTTGACCTTGCTGACACCTTTACAATGTTTGATGGAGCCCACAGCTTTTCAGTTTTAAAAATAACTCGCTCAATACGTACTTGCTTCCCGCTTATGTGAAATATTTCCTTGTGTATATTCAACAAGAGGCTACTAGGTTAATATTTTAAACAAAGGGGAGAAGAATATTAACATTCTCCACGAAAGATTAAAAATACTCAGAGCACAAAAATGCTGTGTTCCAGAGATTTTGAAGCTGCTCGGCAGCAGGAGTGATGTACGCTAACCTGAGTTAGTCCCAAATCCTTCAGATAATACAGTGCACGCTGGAATCACCAACAAGCGTCACTTCTATCATTCCCTGCTTTTGTGTCTCCATTTGCCCCAGGGTGTTCATATACTCACCTGAGCTATAAAGTCCATGAAAATTGTCCAAGGCGAAGGATTCCGTAGCGTGGACCCAGGAACAGCAGCCTCTGTGACCGTGTTAGGCAGGCGAATCCTCTGGCCCACTCCGACCCTCGAGGTGCAGCCCAGCAGTGCGCCGAGCAACCTCTGCAGGTGGTTCTAATGAACGCTCAAGCTGGAGCGGCTGCAGGTGTTTGAATGACTGGGTTTGATTCCCGGCGCCAGGCTTCCGCTGATGCAGACCCTGGCAGGCAGCAGAGATGGTTTCTGTGACCGGGCTCCTGGCTCAATGTCTGGTTCCAGGCTCCAGCTCCTGACTCAGCCAGGGGGCCAGTGGAGCGGGGAGCGCTCTCTCTCTCACACACACATAAATAATCTTTGAAACATGTCAGAAGCTCACGGGACTCCACAAGTGCATGTCAGCAACGATGATAGAGTTCTTGATGGCTCCAACGAAAATGACGGCTAATTATCAGAGAACTCATCTCAGAGAAATTATCTCAGAGAGACTCCGACGGGAGGGAGGTTCTGTAAGGAGTTATTCCAATATCTCCACCCTGGGCCCGGCGCCATTTCCTCTTCCTCACAGCTCACGCAATTCGCGCCAGTCCAGCCGTCCACCAATCAGCCATTTCACATGAGAATCCCACCCCCCCAGCTCCCAGCGCCCTCCCCAACTCTGCCCACTGACCAATCATTCCTACGCAATCACCTGTGACAGTCTCAGGCACCAATCGCCTGGGGCCCTCAGTCCCTCCCAATCCCCGCCCCGCACCTTGCAGGCTCACCTGAGTGACCGCCTCCACCCCGTTCCTGCCCCGCTGGAATAAACCTCCTTAGATACCCCGTTGGGTCTGGTGTTTTCGGCTCACGGTAAAGAACCAGGCTGCGGGAACTAGCTGCGCATAGTAATATCATATGAACTAGAACTCTTACCTGTTTCAAATAAGTAACAGGTTCCGCGGTGCAGAAACGGGCCATCATCGGCACTTCTCGGCAAACTGCAAGAAATGACAAGAAATGTAATGAGCTCATAACACCGGGAGACCCTTGCCTGGACATTTGCTCATTCACCAGCATAGAATTGCCCTCTCCCTGCCCCAAAAACGGGGCTGAGCGGGAAAACAGAGCAAAAAACCGCCGTCCCAAGGCCACCCAATTAGAAAAGCAACTTGACAGGAGGCAAATGAGATTCACCAGCGCGTAACCTCTCATTATCCCCAGGTGACCGTGCCTGCACTCAGCCCTCAGTGGTTCCCCCTGTCTGCCTGCCGCCTCTGTTTGGAAAAGAAAATGAAGAAAAACGTACCCTCTGCGTTTCCCTTACCTCACAATTTTCAGCTGTACGGCCGCAGCTTGCTCAGTTTAGGAACATCAGTCTTCACAAACTACAGCAGATGCCTGCCTGCCCAACTTTGTTCCATTCTTGCTTTTTCATTTTCTTTCAAGCCAGATCCTTTTTCTTTTCTAAAAAAAAAGAAATCACCAAAAAAAACCCAAAAAAATTTTTAAACGTACTTGAGGTAAAGCATGCTGAATGCAGCTGTCCTGGGGAAAGAATACACATTTTTAACTATTTCTTTCCCCTTCTTGTTTGATTTCTCCCGATTTACACTGGGTAAGTTGCTGAACCCTGAGGTGAAGTATTTTAAGAATCAAAGCTCTCTCCTTCCTGCTTGGGGTCTGCAGGACAATGAAGCAAGGCCACTGTGGCCCTTCCATGTACCTCCTCCACACCCAGGGTCATGCACTGCACATCTGACACAGGAAAGCGAATCCTTTTATTATAATTACTCTGTATTTTACCTTTTTCCCCCCTTAAGATTGATTGATTCCTTTGCAAGGCACAGGAGCAGAGGGAGGAAGGGAGCAGCCCTCTGTTCGCTGGTTCCCTCCTGATGTGTCCACATCCACAGCTTCCAAGGCCGAGCCAGCCTGACACAGCTCTGATGGCAGAGGCCCACGTGCTGGGGCCACTTTGCACTGCTTTGCCAGGCACTTTGGTAAGAAGCAAGCCAGCAAGCAGAATGGCCTGGATTCAGGCCTGCATGTTGGTGAGGGCCACGGCAGGAGAGGGCTCAAATACCCAGCCATCCATCCAGGAGACTTCTAGTGAGGGCCCCTCTGCCCTGGGATGAGGGAGGCACTGCGGGAGTAAAGCAGGGAAAAAGGAGAATTATTTCAGACACACTTTCAAATAAATAAGACTCTGAAAAATCAAAAAGTAGACTTTAGAAAAGAGAGAATTAATTTGAATGTCCATTCATGTATTTGTCAGCTCAGCTTCACTACTGCCCACCTCCTATTTACTTTGGGAGCACAAGAATAACAGGACCTGTAATTCATAGAAAAAAAAATGGTCTTCCGAATCCATAATTACTTTAAACCCAAAAATTCATGTTTACTTCGTTCTGCCTAAAATCATATTCTCTACCCTTCGATAAAACTAACAAAATAGTTTAGTCCTGGTTGTACATTTATATAAAAATATATCTTGAAATCCATTATCTTAAAACATACTCAAGAAGCAAATGTTTGAATTGTTTTAGGTGACTGTACACCTTGGCATTACATCTGTCCATCTGTATATTTCTAACAGTAGATGCTGAACATACACTTCTCAGTTTTATAACACAATTGGGCATTATTTTTTTTCCTCTCATGATTATTCTTTGGTATCAGTTTTACTGAGCTATATTTCTTGTACCATACAATTCATCCAGTTAAATGAGGAAAATATTCAGAATTGTTCCATTATGATGTAGTTTGAACATAATTTGGCTCCCAAATCCAAACAGGATTTTAAACCCCAAAGTTTTAAGTTCATGGTCCCAAGAGAGTGGAAACCTAGCCCAGTTATGGTGCTTGGGCCCTGGGCTTCCGGAAAGGCAACCTCATCACCAGGAATGTGTGCTCAGAAGCAGGCTCCAGGGAGAGGGCTGTTACAAAGCCAGGCTGTGGGCCATCTTCTCTCTCTGCCCCCTGGTTCACCACTGTTGCCCACACATGCTCTGCTGATGCCATCTACCACCCTTCGCTGATGCCAGAGCCTGCATCCAGCAACCAGCACTGTGAGCTAAATAAACTCTCTTTCCTGAATGAGTTGACTGCCTCGGCTATTTTGCTCCAGGAATGAACAGCCGACTGATACAAATGATGGCAACTATGATGTAAGAGGCATGGATCACAGGACAAGAAGACAGAAAGGACCCTGCCTTCTGCAATCACACAAAATCACACTGTGGTTATTTCGACAGAAATATTGGATGTAGCTTTGAGGTTGCAAATTCATTCAATGCATTCACCCGACAATGAAATGCAAGAGAAGGGAAACAAAGACGAGACAGGTTTATTTGTCTTTGCTGATTCATCCAATTTTCCTAATAGGTTTCTACCCTGCTGGACAATAATTACATTGGGACATATCAATTAACAAACTTTAAATGTACTATATCCTTCTTATCTGATGAAATAGAAATTGATAACTGAAGTCATTTAACATAAACAACCATAAAACATATACATCTGCTATCACCATTTTCATTTAAACCATATGTACATGCATTTAATTTTTTTAAAATTTATTCATTTTTATTGCAAAGTCAAATATACAGAGAAGAGGAGAGACAAAGAGAAAGATCTTCCGTCTGATGATTCCCCAAGTGGCCTCAGTGGCCAAAGCTGAGCTGATCCAAAGCCAGGAACAAGAAGCCTCTTCCAGGTCTCCCACACAGGTACAGGGCCCCAAGGCCACAAGCAGGGAGCTGGATGGGAAGCAGGGCTGCGAGGATTAGAACTGGCGTCCATATGGGATCCTGGTACGTTCAAGGCAAGGACTTTAGCCGCTAGGCCATCATGCCGGGCCCTAATATTTTATGAAACATTTAATATATACTAGGTACTAGTCTTGTTAATAATTAATAAAAACATGGAATTACTATGTTGTACAAAATCTTCTAATACTGTTGATACAGTCTGGTATATAGCGAAGTTTGGGGACTTATTGGCTTATTAACTACTGGGTCTAGATTTGTTTCTTTTATACAATTTTTAAAGATTTCATTATCTTAATTGGAAGATTTAATTGGAAAATTAAAGATTTAATTGGAAAAGCAGATCAGATTTATAGACAGAAGAGAACAGAAACATCTTCTATCTGCTGGTTCACTCACTGAGAGGATGCAACAGCCTGAGCTAAGCTGATCCGAAGCCAGGAGCCTCTTCTGGGTCTCCCATGCAGGTGCAGGGTACTGAGGCTTTGGGCTGTCCTCTACTCCTTCCCAGGCCACAAGCAGGGAGCAGGATGGGAAGCAGGACAGCCGGGATTAGAACCAGCAGCCATATGGAATCCCAGTGCTTGAAAGGCAGCGGCTTAGGTATTGAGCCATTGTGCCGAGCCCCGAATTTGTTTCTATGTCTATATTTTTTCCCATTTTGCCAACTGAGATCAATAAATTCGATTTAGAGTATATATGATGGTTTCATTATTCATACTTTTAATTTCCTACAAATTGTTATTAAATATCCTATTATTTTATGTTTTCATTTAATTCCTTAATTAGTCCCTGAAAATGTTCAAGGTTCAGAATCACGTTCATCACTCATTTTAGAATTTGTGGTTTTCTATAGCAGGAGGCACTAAATATTTTACACTTTCTGGGCCTCATGGCCATAGTCACAACTACCGAATTCTGTCATAGTACTGCGAGAACAGCTATGGACAAGCCATAATCACTGAGTGTGTCTTAGTTCTAATAAATTAAAGGTGAATTTGGCCCATGGGCCAGTTTGCCAACTCTTATTTTATAATACTATTAGCCGCAAGCCATCATTTTCTTCAAGTCTGAGCTCATGGTCACTTAGAGCATCAATGTATCACAGTATAATTTCTAACAGTTAAAACACTGACTCCCATAAAACATATAAAGAAAGCATGTATGGAAGATTTATTTAACTTATTAGATGGGATCCACGAAGGCAATAAAGGCAAAACAAAAGAACAGAAGGGAGGCAGAAACAGCTGCAGTCCTTGGGGAAAAAAAAGAACAGCTGAAATAAGGATGCTAAAATACAATGAATACATCTTAAAAGGGTGCATCGGGCCTGGCGCAGTAGCCTAGCAGCCAAAGTCCTTGCCTTGCACACCTGGGATCCAATATTGGCGTGGGTGCTAGTCCCAGCCCCACTTTCCATCCAGCTCCCTGCTTGTGGCCTGGGAAGGCAGTCGAGGACAGCCAAGGCCTTGGGACCCTGCAGCTGTAAAGGAGACCCCGGGGGAGGCTCCTGGCTACTGGCTCTTAGCTCCTGGCTACTGGCTTCAGATTAGCTTAGCTCTGGCTGTTGCAGCCACTTGGGGAGTGAACCAGTGGATGGTGGATCTTTCTCTAGTGTATCTGCCTTTCCATTACGAATAAAAATAAATCTTAAAAAAATTGTTTTTTCTGTGTGTGTGTGTGTGTGTGTGTGTGTGTGTGTGTGTGTGTGTATGTACTTCCCAGGGCAAGGCCACATGCAGGGCTCGAGGGCAGGTCCCGCTAAGGTTCCAAATGATACTCAAGGTCGGTGGTTACCCATAGGAGTGACTCCTCCAGATGCCACCAGACTTCCATTGTTGTCATGCCCAGCCCAGGTGAAGCCTCAGACATGGTAGGGAAACATTCAGCCCTGCCTCTTGCGATCTGTCCAAATCCCTGAGCCACAGGCACAGAGGACGTTAACAGCTTTCATTATTTTAAGCCACTTTTAGGGTGACTGGTTAAGCAGCACTAGAAAATTGATGCAGCTACTATGGTTCAAGAGGGTGTCTCAAAACATCCAATGTCACATTACAGACAAAAGCTCTGAATTCATCCAGATCGATTTTTCGAATTACAAGGGGAAAGTTCATTCCTAACATTTCTAGGATGTCTTTACAAAAAGCAATTTTCTGGGCCCGGCGCGATGGTGCAAGTGGTTAAGGTCCTCGCCTTGCACGCCCCGGGATCCCATATGGGCTCCGGTTCTATCCCGGCAGCCCCGCTTCCCTTCCAGCTCCCTGCCTGTGGCCCGGGAAAGCAGTGGAGGACGGCCCAAAGCTTTGGGATCCTGCATCCACGTGGGAGACCCGGAAGAGGCTCCTGGCTTTGGATCAGCATAGCATTGGCTGTTGCACTCACCTGGGGAGTGAATCATCAGACGGAAGATCTTCCTCTCTGTCTCTCCTCTCTCTGTATATCTGCCTTTCCAATAAAAAAATAATAAAAATAATCTTTAAAAAAAAAGCAATTTTCTGCTCTAGCTGCAATACCTTAGATGTTACTGTGCCTTTTTTTAATTATTAAAATTTATTCTTGAAATTATTTTCTTTTAAACATTATTTTATTTCAAATGCAAAGAGAGAAATATCTAATATTCACTCATCAACTACCCAAATGGCTGCAACCGTGCAGGATGGGCTGGGGACCAGAGCAGCCGAAAGCTGGAGCCCATCTGGATGTGTCCTGTGGGTCGCAGGGAGCCACGTGCTCGGGCGTCATCATCTACCGCCTTTCCGGGCTCATCAGCATGAAGCTGGAACAGACGTGGAGCAGCCAGGGCTCCAAGCAGCACGTCAGTGAGGGACACCAGCAACACGGGGGATGGCTTCATCTGCTGTGCCACCACGTTAGCCCCCCTCAAGCCTCTTTTCTAGGTTCCTCTAATACAATGTTTATAGACAGAATGTTTTCATATTCTGGAGCCTTGTTCTTCACGGCTTCAGCGACATTCTTCAAATGTTCTCTCTGCAGAATTGACATTAACCGTTCGCATATTTTACAACAGGCCATTTCTTCCCTGATGCTGCTCAGAAGGCTGACTGTGTCTGCTTTTCTCACCGCAAACCAACTGCTTCTCCCAGATGTGTTCACTATGTGCTAATCTCTCTAAAGTGAAATTAAAAGCTTATTTCATTTGCCTATTTGGGAGCAGAACCCATCAAGATTTTTACAAAAATTTAAATTCATCTAATTCAGCCATTCAAATATTTTCAAAGCGTGAACTTTTAAAAAAAAAGATGTTCTTGCATTCCTGCTTCACTGATCTTTTAACAATATTTAATTCAATTTTCTCACTATAAAAGCATGCGTCATTAGTGTCATGACCAGCCTCCAAAACGGCCTTCGGGGATCTTGCCCTCATGTTACTGACATCGTCTGATAGTCTTTCTCTGCACCAAACATGGCTGACCTGTGAAACTAGCAGAACATTGTCAAACTGACGGGCACACAGAGGCACCGTGGCCTCTGTCCCTACCTCTGCTCACTCTGGTGTCATCTACCTGCTACAAGGACACTCAACCACTTCACGCAAATACAGACAGGCTGCCTTCCGACATCACCATTACCTTGGACACGCTCACCCTAACAAGCCTTCTGAGGACCCCAGACCCAGCCAGTGACTTGACTGCCACCTCGGAGCGACCCCAGGTCAGAACCAGCCAGGCCAAGATGCTGCCAGTATTCCTGACCCCAAAAAACTGACATCAAACATGTTGGTGTTTTTTTCATTATTTTCAAATTGTTTTCAGACAACTTTTTTTTTCTTATAAAATGGAAAATGATTGCAATGAGTATGTAAGTTTAGAAATAGCTGCCTCAAGCAGTTAGTAGAAACAGATTGGGGGATAAACACGGCTCGCAGTGTGCAGAAGCACACTCACGCTCTAGAACACAGTCAATGCCGTGCACCAACATCATGCACGGGCACGCGTCCTTGTGCAGCTTTGTGGAAAGTGCAGAACGTATTTAACAACTCTGACAGCTGGGGTCTGCTGAGCGGGTGTCAACTGCCAGGGTGCCTTTGGACAGCCTAGTTCCCATTCCTAACCATCCTCCTCTCACCAATGACAATCAGTATATGAAGGTAACTTCACACGATTGGGAAGAGGAGCGAGATCAAGAGATCCAGAGAGAGAGAGAGAGAGAGAGAGAGAGAGAGAGAGAGAGAAGCGGAGCATCTCAAACTCCACTGCCTTCTAGTGCAAGTGGGGATGGTGGCCAGGTCAAACAGGTCACACTTGGGTTTGGGTGGAAAACTGTGGCAAAGAGGGCCCGGTGCGATGGCACAGTGGTTAAGGTCCTCGCCTTGCACGCCCATATGGGCGCCGTTTCTAATCCCGGAAGCCCCACTTCCCATCCAGCTCCCTGCCTGTGGCAGCAGAGGATGGGGACGGCCCAAAGCTTTGGGACCCTGCACGTGCTTCGGAGGCCCGGAAGAGGCTCCTGGCTTCGGATTGGCATAGCATCGACCGTTGCGCTCACTTGGGGAGTGAATCATCGGACGGAAGATCTTCCTCTCTGTCTCTCCTCTCTGTATATCCGCCTTTCCAATAAAAAAATAAAATAAATCTTAAAAAAAAAAAAACCCTGGCAACGATCACTAGCAGCTGGGATCCCGATGCTGGTCTCTGCTCCTAACGGCTCCTTGTAACACAGTCTCTGTTCCAATCAGGCCCTTCCCCTCATCGCATCTCTCAGACTGTACAACAGCTCCAGCTGTGGCAGCACCAAGAGCACAACCTCAGTCTCATTCCTGCCTATTCCTGCAACATTCCCTCCATGCCACTGTTCTCTCTACTCTGGTCATGGCCCAGAGCTAACCATGGAAGCTGACCAAGAGCTAGGGGTGGTGGCCTCCCTCGTGCTTTGCTGCCTTTCAGCTCACATATTCCCGGACTCCTCCACGCCTTTCTTAATGCTTCCATGTTCTACCAGTTGGAGGGACACAATTTGAAGAAGATGGAAAGCAAGAACCTTAAAAAAAAAAAAAGCAAAGACCCTTACCCCTTGAACCCAGTGGGTGGGCTTCTACATGCTGTAATCTAGATCTTTCTTCCTAGAGCAACCACATCTTTCAGAAGTCCTACAAATTTTTTGTTTTATTAACTTCCTGAGCTTTAAAGACATTTAGGAAATCTGTCCTTCTCTTGCCCAAATCAAGCTTTCCACACTGGTACCACCACTAAACACGGACCCTGGTAGCTAAAGCTGAATGCCGAATCTGCATTCCTCTTACAAAAGCCCTAAGTGAACCCTCACTCCCCGCAAAGAGAGCTGCCTCGGCCCGACCAGGTAGACGGTAACACTCGGAGATACTCAGCAAAGGAGAACACCTGTGTTTGTGTAGGTCTATTTCATTCTCTAAATTTTATATATTCGTGTAAAGTGAACAAAGTTCACCTATTTCACAATATGGTTTTAGGAGCCTAAGGCTGCTTCTGACCCCACTATCCCTCCTGCCTGCGTGACCCACCCACCGCCTGCCTTCCATCACTTTATCATTTTTATAATTGGCATACTTTCGGTTCACTTCACGACCACAGACTTAACACTCCATGAGACAAAGGACTCAACAAGTAACAAGTGAAAAACAAGAAAAATCCTACTGTTCCCCAAGAAATAAATCCTTTTAAAAAATAAAAGAAAAACAAAAAATACAAACAGGAAAAATGACAATATAGGCAAAGACTGTGAACAATAATCAAATCTCAAAAGGCCAGTCTCCCTCTCAGGTTACCTTTTTGTATTCTATGAGTTATAACAGATCAGGAAAAATCTGATATCTATCCTTTGGGGGACCAGCTTACTTCGGTAGAGTACCGATTAAGAAAACTCTGCTATCCTCCATCAGTTATGTGACTTACACTCATGAAAGACAATGAATAAATAAAATAACCAGTTGAAACATAAATTTGCATAGAACAGATTAGGACAGAAATGAAACAAACTCACAGAATACAAGGAATGCATATTCAAGGTTTAACAAATCACCTTCCATTCTCTCTCCTTAGAAAACAAAAATGAATGGCCACATTTTATAAAATCCAGCACACTGTTAATTTTTTGGGACATTAAGAAAACAAGACGCCTGGTGCCTACAATCTTTGCCTTGAACACACCAGGATCCCATATGGGCACCGGATCTAATCCCAGTGGCCCCACTTCCCTTCCAGTTCCCTCCTTGTGGCCTGGGAAAAGCAGTCGAGGATGGCCCAACGCTTTGGGACCCTGTACTAGTGTGGGAGACCAGGAAGAGGCTCCAGGCTCCTGGCTTTGGATTGGCGGAGCTCCAGCCATTGAGGCCGTTTGGGGAGTGAATCATCAGATGGAAAACCTTCCTCCCTGTCTCTCCTCTCTCTGTATATCTGACTTTGCAATAAAAATAAATCAATCTTTAAAAAAATAAGAAGAAATGCTGCCAATTAAACTAGGATAAGTCCTCAATCAAAAGATGCATCCTTGTTTCATAGTTGCTTAAATGTGAAGGGAAAAAGGAGGGGAGGATGCCTTAGAAACAGTGAAATACGCAAGAGATGACGAAATTCAGGAAAAATTAACTGGTTGCTTTATATTATATTGGAGATGTAAAAAAAATACAGCTACAGAAGTAAAATATCAAAACAAGAGCTGTGAGGGTAGTTAGAAAGAATTACTTTCAGCACTTCAAAAATCTCTAAGATATTATAGAAAAATAAAGATTTTGAGTTGTGAAGCTAATACCCAAGTGCTTCCAAAATGTCACCACGGTCATGCAGCAGAGCTCAGCAATGAAAACATATATGCAACCTGACTCCTGAAACAGTCACAAATACACAAAAGCTGCTGAGCAGTCAACACGTGGGGAAGCCCGAGATCCTGCCTGGCAGCAGAACGACACTGCAGGGCCTCTGATGAAAAAGAAGCTACTCCCACATGTTTCCAGAGAAACTTTCCTCAACTTAAAAATGATCTCGGATTCCAGTTTGCTTCACAAAAGCACAGCAACAAAAACCCTGCTAATTTCATCACTAACTACTAGAGTAAACCAAGGAGATTCATACGGAGAGGAAAATTAGCATATTAAAATACAAATGAGGGCCCGGGTGAAAGAGTAATGGTTAAGGTCCTTGCCTTGAATGCGCCAGAATCCCATAAGGCGCCGGTTCTAATCCCAGAAGCCCCACTTTCCATCTAGCTCCCTGTTTGTGGCCTGGGAAAGCAGTCAAGGACGGCCCAAGGCCTTGGGACCCTGCACCCACGTGGGAGATAAGAAAGAAGTTCCTGGCTCCTGGCTACGGATTGGCGCAGCACTAGTCATTGCAGCCGGTTGGGGAGTGAATCATCATACAGAAAATCTTCCTCTCTGTCTCCTTTCCTCCCCTCTGTACATCTGCCTTTCCAATAAAACAAATCTAAAAAAATTTACAAATGAATCATGACAATATGAACCAAAAATGACATCACGGTAAACCTTGTAAAAAAGAAATGTGCTACCTTTTTCTTTCTTTTTTTTTTAAGATTTATTTAAAATCTTTAAAATATAGACAGAGAGGAAGATCCTCTGTCCAATGGTTCGTTCCCCAAGTGACCACAACAGCTGGTGCTAAGCCAATCTGAAGCCAGGAGCTAGGAACTTTCTCCAGGTCTCCCACGCAGGTGCAGGGTCTCAAGGCCTTGGGGCTGACCTCAACTGCTTTCCCAGGCCACAAGCAGGGAGCTGGATGGGAAGTGGGGCCACTAGGATTGGAACCGGCGCCCACATGGGATCCTGGCACATTCAAAATGAGGACTTTAGTACTAAGTCACCATGCTGGGCCCAATGCTATCTTTTTCTTTTAAAAAAAAAATTATTTGAGAGCTTTTCAATTCACTGATTACTCTCCAGACAAGCTGAAGCCAGGAGACAAGAGCTTCGTCTGTATCTCCCGTGTGGGAAGCAGGCGCCCGAGCACTTGGACCATCTTCAACTGCTTTCCCCAGGCCATCAGCCAGGGACTGGGTAAGAAACAGAACTGCCAAGACCTGAAAAGTACCCATATGGACTGCTGGCATTGCAGGCCATAATGCCAACCCCCAAACTGAACTATCCAAACACAACAGTATCCAATTATGACCAACATCAATTGTTTATAACTCAGTCTCCTATTGCTCTCTCCTATGGGAAATACAAGTTTATAAAATTAGACTTCTCATTAGGAAAATAGCCAATATTTGGAATAAGCGTATTTTACAACTTTCAGGGCAAAGAAAAAAGGCCTACCAAATCAAGAACATTTTAAAAAAACAGGGAATAATTTAGAAATGCTGATTTAACATTCTCACCTTAAGTCAGTTAAGGGAGTAAAACATAACCTTGATCTTGACTTAATGATAAAACTTGAAACCAGACATCATGTCATGAAGCCATTTGATCTAACAGAACAACGTGAAACTCTGTGTCATTTTCCACGCTCAGCTTCCCAAGCTGCTGAAAACCACTGTAAGCATTCATAATAGTATAAAAGGGGACCTGCTTTATATAAACACAAGGCAATACAAGCCAGGAAAAGACCACTTATTGTGATGGATGTCTTCACTGAATGCCAAAAAGCAAATTATTGAAAAGAAAGGATGCAAGGGAAGGCTTCCTACATGAGTAGGGGATTAAGCACATAGAAATCAAAGGCAGACAAGGAGGGCTCATGTGGAGACAATATTAAGAGCATCTCACTGCAGGCAACAAGATTAAGGCAATGCATTTGCAGAGCCAATTCTAACATTCATTAAACATTATGAAATGGAACAGTATAGACCCAGGGGCATGGATTATCAGGCTAGTGATGGAAAAACAGAAGTCAGCAACAAAAGGACCACCCTTTTAAATAAAAACACAAGGCAGGTTCACCAGTGTCAACAATACATTGCCGCCATTGCAAAAACACTCAAATAAAGACACAGCATGCCCTGTGATGACTTGAAATGAGAAATCATGATGTAGCAGCAACCTAAACAAGACCAAAAACTAATTCCAGCTAGCCCTGGGATCTGGACACAGAAAAAGAATCCATGTTCGAGAGGCTGAGAGATGTTACAAAAACAAAAACAGACCAAAACAAAACAAAATCTGCTATAGCTCATGAAATCTCCTTCCAGGCCACTCCTTGATGTCGGCCAGATACGACTTGGAACCATTGATACTACCTGGAGGAAGCGGAAGGGTCAGTCGCCTCTTCTTGTCGCTAGTTCCTACAATATGTCTTAAAGGTGATGTTCAGAAATGTGTAAGCTCGAAGGAGAAGGTCAGGGAAAAAGGACAGGACCACAAGACACAGGAGCCACACTTAGGCCTCTTCTTTGAAGCCTACACACCTAGCCTGTGGGGGACAGGACTTTGGTTTGGTCACCAGAGAGAGAACAAGAGGTGAAGTTTTACATGAACTGCTGGAACCACTCTGATCCCATCTTCCCATTTGGCTGTGTATCTCCAACTGTGTGTCTAGCATAAGTTCGCCCAAAGAGGAGCACTCAACCTTTTGTCTGCTAACAAACACTGTGTTATAAGGAGGGCCCACACACCCCATCTCTGCACTGGTCTCTCCACTTTGAGCTCCCTGGTCCTGAAAAACACCCAGCATGCGTGAGCTCAGAATCCAGCCCTTCACACTGTTGGAAAGAGAATCAAAGCTTGCTAACCCTGACTGTGTACCAGCAGTGCTACAGGATGTAGAATCCATTCAGTGCCAGCCAACCCTGGTGCTCCCAACTCTCCTGGAAGTGACTCTCAGCTAGTAAGTCAGCTGGAAGGAAAGGAGTCTTACCTTGCAATCAGATTTGCACAGCACATGCACTGTGTGCCTGCTTGTTTCAGGCGTGGGAGACGGAAGCCTGCTTAGGCTCTCGGTGGCATAGCCGTTATTGCCAGCATACTGTTCTCCTGCTGCACAGGCCGCATCCAACAAGTCGCCAGCTCGGTACCCTGGAAGGAGCTTCCTGGGCTGTGCTTATTCACTGTTTCCTGTTCACTGGCATCAACTCCAAAGGCATTAGTGCTGAACATGAGCTTTATCCCAGATGGTCACCTCTGCATTTATTACAAAATCCTTGCTTTAGAGAGCAAAACAGAAATATGGGTCTGAGGACTAAAACCAGGCTTATCTCAAGGAAAGACTGTTATTTCAAGGTGCAGAGCAAACGGCTAAGGCAGGGGGCTCACTGCAGACTCATCGGACTTCGAGGCTTTTCTTCTGGAGTTGAATTCTGCAATTTCTTTCTTCACATTAAAATCGAATGATCTGACATTTACCCCAAATTATCTGCTGTTGTATTTAGATAATTGCTCATTTCTTTTATGTATAACCCACTTTTAGAGAGATTTAATAAGCAATTGAGCCTTTTGGGGCTTTCAGAGGGAAAATATGATAACAAAGGAAAACATATTGCCCTCAAGTGCTGTTTGTTACCATAAAGATGACTGATTGTGAAGTCTCTTCTTTCCAAAACATGGCTTACTAAATGTAGAAAATGCACTAGACTTTTAAAGAAAATCTCTGGTTTTTCTTCTAAGGTTCAACTACCAACACAAGACTGACCTCTGCTGGAAACACCCGTCCTGGTCAGCTGAAAAGGAAAGACGATCCACCAGCCATCACCCAGGGCCTTCAAACATCATCACACTGTTCTTTCTGAAAGCAAATGAGAGAACTTTCTGAAAGCAAAACCTTCACCTCCTGAAACAGTAACTGTGTCTAATTACACGTGGCATTTTGGTAAGTCGAAGGCTTACAGAAACTTAGAATGATGTCAGTGTGTGTTTTAAATGTTCACTGTCACTTCAGAGGACTGCTGGCTTAAGACAGTGAAGCCATATTATCCCAATCATATTTGACTGCCCTAAAAAAACCAATTGAGGGAAGTCTTTAAATTTGTTCTAAGTATCAAAAAGCTTTTGAAAGATCAGAATTGTTAGGACAATTCTGCATATGGACAAAACCCCAGATTTAATTTAAAAAAATACTGTGCAGAATCACCAGGCTGATTTCATTTGCCGTTTCCTCTGAGCTTTCCATCAAAGTGGTTCAGATCTCATGCAAAGCAGCTTTCAGCCACATCATGGCAATGCTCAGCACTTCTCTCCCATGGTGTTTAGTAACTTCTGAATCGGAAACACACCGGATAAAGGATAGACCCAAAAGCGGACATCAGCGACTAGACAGAGACTCCAACGAGGAGCTCTCAGGAGGTGCCAGCCTGTACGCTATCCTGCATCCCTATTTTTAGCAGGAAATATTTCTGTTATCTTGGTCAATGATCACTGAAATTTTCACTGCCAGGCTCTGCAAAGGTCATGCGTTCTCAGTGGGAACAGTGAGCAAAAGGCCTCCACATTCCCATGTTGGATTGGTCTGGAGTGGTTTTTTTTTTTTTTTAAAAAAAAGTACCTCAATGTTAAATATCAATTGCAGTCTGCTTATTTCTCATGAAAATTATATAATCACTAGCTGTATCTTTTTTAAGAACAAGGTTTTGTCTATTTTGCTAGGCATAAAGCATCATCTAGTACATATCGAAGAAGACCATCTTGTTATCAATCTTCAAGAACTGCCAGCAGCAACATGCCCCACTTCTCCCTGGTGCTGGAAGAGCGGGGAAAAGCTGCTGTGAGCCTACACGGCTCCAGACACTGCAATCTCAGCTACGACAAGCACCCCCAGCAGGGGGATTACAGAGCAAGTGGATTTGGCCAAACATATAGATTCTCCTCCATGTCGAGATAGGCACAGTTGGTGACATTTTAGGAAAACCTAAAATATTCTATATTTTCAAATCAAACAATCAATTTATTCAACAATTCTCCAAGGTGGGATTTTTAAAGAAATTGTCAAGAGTGATTTCAAACCAAGTTTCAGATTTACTAGGAAATTATGCAACATTATTTTAACAACACAAACATGCACTGAACTGAAAGCGGCTTTCGTTTTTATTAGGTTAGTATTCTCTTGGCCCATCATGGGACCCATTTTTGCTTCTTTACATGGAATGATTAAGCATTAAGGCTAGTAATATCCTCTAACACACACCACTCACAATCACCAGAAGGCACTCCTCATATTGTTAAATCAATGAGTATTTCCCTTATCACAGGTAGCAATTTGTTCTTTAAAAATAGGTAATAAATACATTTGCAAGTTGATTAAAAAATGAGCAAATTTTGCTTATTAAAATGATTCTAGATCCAAAATTTCAAATCGAACACCTACCTATGAGCAAATAATTCAAGAAAAAATAATCACACTTCAAGTTTCATAGTAATGCATTTGTCTGGAAGACCCTAACTGCCAAGGTACCAAGGTATAATATTTTTTCTAGGCTGTGCATGCTGCCATAGACAAAAACAAAACAAAACAAAAAGGCAAAAAATGACTGTGTCAACATTAAAATGTTCTACGTCTCATTCTTTTGTTTTTAAAGTTTTACCTATTTTTATTGGAAAGGCAGATACACAGAGAAGAGGAGAGAAAGAAAGGAAGATCTTCCATCCGATGACTCACTCCCCAAGGGGCCACAATGGACAGAGCTGAGCCAATCTGAAGCCAGGAGCTAGGAGCCTCTTCTGGGTCTCCCACATGGGTGCAGAGTCCCAAGGTTTTGGGTTGTCCTTGACTGTTTTCTCAGGCCACAAGCAGGGAGTTGGATGGAAAACAGGGCTGCCAGGATGAGAACTGGTGCCCATAAGGGATTCTGGCACGAGAAAGGTGAGAACTTAAGCCACAAGGCTACCGTGCCGAGCCCACTCTGTCTCATTCTTACATGAGTGCTTCAAAATGTTGTGATGATGGATATGAACAGAACCCTCATTCTCACTGATTTTAGTAGATGATAACATTCTTACGATACTCTAGCTCTTGACATCTCTAGCACTGGTTCTTCAGGATGAAAGAAAACATGATATATTACAAGGCCCATCCATACTGCTTCGGCTGACTCCCTCTTAAAGCATGGGGGCCCAGTGGCTCACACGCAGACAGGTTCCTTTTCAAGTTAATATGCCCTACAAGAATGTGCAGAAACTCTTTTAGGTGTTGGCATCAGACCCAAACCCTGGATGGCACTAGTGTTAAGTTGCGATCCGCGGAGTCTGTTTCATTCGCTAGGTTCCCAGGTAAGACTTCGCGGAAGGCAGAGTCAGGGGCACAACGACGGGCAAGAGCAAGGCTGCACTCCATCACCCGGCTCGGACACCAAGTGCCGACCTGAAAAGCTTCCTCAATGTTTTAATAGGGGATACTCACTTGATAAATTTCTTATGCGAAACTCTCAGAACAATGGCAATGCTCAGGACACGGCCCACTAGTCATCCCTAAACCAATTATATATAAAACATACATTAAAAGTGTACCTCTGAATAAGGCACCACTATGCTGTGCTGATAGACCTGCGAAGCCTGTTTTCGTCACTGTTGCCTTCCTGTTTGGTGTAAGCATGTGGAAAGCTCACTGACAGCTCTTCAGCATGGATCTGCAGAAAGTGACCAGAAGAAAGTGGAAATGGATTTGGCAAAGCTAGCCAGCACGAGGAAACTAGTGCAAATCTAAAAGAAATTTTAAAACTTAGAGTTCTAAAAATTACAAGCTGGTTATAGAAAACAGCATCAAAGCTCCTCAAAAAATGAAAGGGAAAAAACAAACAAAACCAAAAAAAACCCCAGACCCTATGATCCAGGCATGCAACGACAGTATACAGATCCGCAGCCACGTGGGAGGTATGGAAGAGGCTCCTGGCTCCTGGCTTTGATCAGTATAGCTCTGGCCATTGTGGTCACTTAGGAAGTGAACCAACAGACAGAAGATTTTTCTCTGTCTCTCCTTCTCTCTCTGTATATCTGGCTTTCAAATAAAAATAAATTAATTTTTTTTTTAAAAGAAAAGGTTTTAGGAAGGGAAACATCTAAAATACAAGGATATAGGAAAGACACAAATTAATGTGTCACCAGAGGGTGTCATTACATAATGGTTAAAAGAAGGGTCTTTCAGAAAGATGGACAAATTTATAATGAATGTCATCACAAACACACAAAAGCTGCATAAAATCAAGTTAAGAACATAAACAATTTGAACAACGCTTCATATAGAGAAAATGATTGTATACAGTAAGTATAAATTCATATTCTCAAGTCCACACAGAACAGTAACAAAAACGACCAAATGCTAGGCCGTGTAACAAATCTCAACAAATTTCACAAACCATGCTTTTTACATCATGGAAATTATTTCAAAAATCAACAGTAAAATGTTGACTAGAAAACATATATATGATTTCACCAAGTCTACAGAAGCCTCAGCCAAGAGCCAAATAAACAAAGGAACAATCTGTAGCTTAATTTACAACCTTGATCAGAAACTCCGAAAGAATAATGAGAAACCCAGTCCTGGGCTCAGCTTTACTCATGAACATAGATATGATAATTACTCCACAACCATGAGCAACATCATTGAGCTATGTGCTAAAACAATGTCACAGCTTGTTCTACACGGCATCATACAGAGTTCAGAGCGCAAGGTTTGATATGAGAAATTAACTAATGCAACATACCACAATAACAGAATAAAGGATGAAACTTTCTAAAATTCTTTTATAAATGCAAAAGGGGAATTAAAAACTTATGATTAAAACAGACAAAAAACTGCTTCGGCAACTAAGGAATAGAAAACTTACTAAAAACAGTCCCACTGAAATCAGGAACAAGACGGCGGCTCCCAAGTGCACTTGTATTCAGCGTCACGCCGTAACGGAAGTCC
Organism: Ochotona curzoniae; assembly: GCF_017591425.1. Classification (NCBI taxonomy): domain Eukaryota; kingdom Metazoa; phylum Chordata; class Mammalia; order Lagomorpha; family Ochotonidae; genus Ochotona; species Ochotona curzoniae. Next base: position 29,457,947 of record NW_024465582.1, read on the forward strand.
CGAGGACCTTGAGATGAAACAAGGAAAAGGAAAGCAAGTGAGGGAATGAGAAAAGGAGACACAGGGCAGGAAGAGAAGAAGGAAGAAAATAAAGGATATATAAAGATTAAGCATACTTACTGTCTTGTAACAACTTACTCCTGAATTACATGGGTTAAAACATTTATTGGGCCAGTACCACGGCGTAGTAAGCTAAGCCTCCACCTGCAATGTTGGCACCCCACAGGACGTCGGTTCGAGTCCTGATGTTTCACTTACTTCTGAGCCAGCTCCTGGCCTGTGGCCTGGCAAAGCAGCTAAGGAAAGGATGGATGGCCCAAATTTTGGGCTGTTTCACCCACATGGGAGATCAAGAAGAAACTCCTGGCTCCTGGCTTTGGACTGGCCCAGCTCCTGCTATTGTGGCCATTTGGGGAGTGAACCAGCGAATGGGAAATTCTCTCTGTGTGTCATTTCTTCTCCCTCTCTCTATAATTCTGACTTTCAAATAAGAATAAAACAAATCTTAAAATACATATATTTATTATCTCACAATTTTTCTGACTTAGGAACCCAGGCACAGCTTAGCTTGGACTTCTGGCTTTGAGATTTTCAGAAAGGCTATGATGACAGTGTCATCTGTGCCTTGAACCACTGCAATGCCCTCCTAAGGGAAAGTCCACTTCAAGATCACTTCCACAAATGATGGCCGGTGGCAGGTCCTGGCTGGCCATAGACAGGTCATCAGTCCCACAGTTGGTTGGATTCTCCACTGGGTACTCCCAATAGCACCTGGCTTTCCAGGACGCAAGCTGGGGAGAATGAGGGAGGCAGACAGGTAAGTGGTAAGTTAGAGCCTTTCTAGAAGATATTCCTAAATGTGATCTCTAGGAGCTGGCAATAAGGCACAGCGGGTAAGGGCACTATATGCAGATCTGACATTCTATATGGGCGCCAGTTCACATCCCTGTTGCTCCATTTCTGATCCAGCTGCCTGCTTACAGCCTGGGAAAAGCAACTGAAAATGACCCAAGTGTTTGGGCCCTTGAATCATGTGATAGACTTGGATGAAGCTCCTAGATTCCAGGTTAGGCTGGGGTCATCCCTGTCCATTGCTCCAGCCATGTGGGAGTGAGTCAGCAGGTGGAAGAACTCTAACTCTGTCCCTCTCTCTCTCTCTCTGCAACTCTACCTTTGAAATAAAATAAACAAATAAATAAATCTTTGGAAAACAATCTCTACAAAAGTCTAAATACATATGGGAATACTGTTCAGCCATATTAACAATCAGGCAAACACAAAGAAAAGCCACAATCAGACACTAATGACATCTCTCTACACTTAAAATGGCCCTTTTGGGTGGGGACATTGAGCACTGTTGCCGGATGTGCACGTGGGATCATTTGGAAAAGTGGCATGCCCTCCTCGGGAGGTTTATCCCCACAAGGACCTTAGCCTCATGACCCCTCTGTAAGTGTGTAAGTGCCCTCCCAGAGCCAGTCCCAAAGCCCACACCTTAATGCTCATTTTCTTTTGGAAATAAATGACTAAAGTGAGAACCCTGGCAGAGAATGCTAACTGTTCTAAATAAATCACCAAAAGAGAAATACAATGTATGGGACAACACAAAACACAGAACAAAACCCCAGCATTTATTTACATTCCATTCCATTTACTTTGAAAGGGATGAAGAAGATGGAAAAATATATTTATAAAGAAAATAATCACATTTTACTTAGCTCATATTCATTTTTACAAAAATAAAGCAGATTTGACACACACACACACACAGATCATAGGACTAAAGGAATCTAAGCCTTTGTACAGTTCAACCTTCCAGCTTTAGCCAAGAGTGAGTTTATACCCTGGTGGGTAGATGAAAAGTTATTCCACTTACAGGTAAATGGCAACTCCCAGACACGTTCTAAAGGAACCATCTCCAGGAAAATCGGCCCTAGCATCTGCCTGTTCTAGCATCCAGCTCAGCCATCAGGATTTAAGACACTGACATTTTCTGTGTAATAATGGAAACTGTAAGGTACACAGGAGAAATGACTGCTGCCACGAAGCCAACAACATCAGAGTTAACAGTATCCTGTGTCTGTCTTCTTCAAGACTGCATGTCACACCCAGGACTTGGTGATAACTGAGACATTGGCACCCAAGATATACACACAACTGTTATAAACACCAAGAGAGCAACAAAAATCAATGGTAAAATACTTGAAGCAGATTGTGTAACAATTATAAACATGTTCATTTGACACTTAGATGTGGACTTGCATCTTTTTAATTGATTTGTACACATTTAAAACAACTCGAGTTCTACAGAAATACTGATAATGGCTCAGGATTTTTTTTTTTTTTAACGTTAGTCTTTAGATTTCAGTAGTCTATTTTTCCCTCTCCCAACACCAACATCCTCCTCATGAAGAACGTGTTGTCTCCAGACCAACAGAGGCCCCTGGCCCATGGCGCTGCGGAAGTGGAAGGGTCACAGCCGGAAGCTCCTCGTTCTCTGAAACGGCTGGAAAGGCTTTTTCAGCGCCCACATTAGCAGCTGTGGTTTGGGCTTGGGTTTTTCAGGAAACACAAGTGCTTCGCTTTCTGCTGTGGGAAATCGTTCATGGTAGACCTCAGGATAGGATTTCTGAAACTAATGAAAAAAATGTGCAAGAAATGTCAGAGATAAAATTGGACAGCCTGTCCTGACCCCATATTTTCCTTGTTTTCTTTTATTTTTGCCAACTCGTTTGATTAGAATTTCTACATATCCAATATACCTTTTCCTAATTTCAATCTTCAAATAAAAGTCTCGCAGCCATATTTCTTAAAACTTTCCCCACTGACCAGCTATAAATAGACTTGGCTTTAAAAATATCTACAAGTACCTCTGGCTTGAAAATTTCTTACATTCTAAAGTAAATTCTGGCCCAGTTACATCTCAGAATCTCTGTGCTTCTCCAACTTGGCCCCACCAGCTTTTGCCCAAGTAGAAGTTAGAAGAGAACATTCTAGTACGTATTACTTTATGAAAAGCTAAAAGAGAGGTAATACATTCGTGCTTTGATACTCAGCACATTACTCCTAACATTACTGTGAGGGAAGTAGGACTAAGCAGAATTCTAGTGAAATTTAAAAATAAATTTTTTTTAAGGATTATGTATATTTATTAGAAAGGCAGATCAGATTTACAGAGAAGGAGAGACAGAGAGAAAGATCTTTCATCTTCTGGTTCGCCTTCCCAAGAGGCCACAACAGCCAATGCTGGGCCAATTTGAAGCCAGGAGCCAGAAGCTTCCTCCGGGTCTCCTACACAGGGTCTCCTACACTCCTACAGGGTCCCAAGGTTTTGGGCCGTCTTCTACCTGCCAGCCATGGGTGTTGTACATGACCTGTTACATGACTGGAGGGTCCAGAGAGACAGACATGCCTTCTAGGCAATTGCAGAGCTGTTGGGAGGAAGGACTGTTGGGAGACGTCCTTCTGCCTTCTCCTTTCTTAGTCTCTACAACGGACTTGCTCGATCAGACTGTCTCTGGTGGTTTGTGCTGCAGAACACACCTTCTCACCCCCTCAGTGGTCAGAGGAGCCTGCTGGTTAGGAAACACCTGAGAATGCAGGGGAAGTAGAGTAGCCAGGACTTGAACCGGCGCCCATATGGGATCCTAGCATTTGTAAGGTGAGGATTCGGCCACTGAGCCATTGCACTGGGCCCTCTAATGTTTTATATTGGGTTGACGTGGAATCTAGCTGTGTAGGATTTAAAGCAAATTCAGGGAACAGGGAGTCAGTCCAGCAGTTTTGACCCCCCACGTCTGTATCAGAGCACCTGGTTTGGATGACTGCTCTGCTTCCTGACTCTACTCTGCTGCAGATGATAACTCGGGGAGATGTTGTTTTAAGAGGTTAGTTCCCTGCCTCTCATTTGAGAGAGCTGTGTTGAGCTCTCAGCTCCCAGTTTTGATTCCCCCAGTCTCACTTGGGGAGTGAAACAGCAGTCCGGTGCTCCATGTGTCCAACTGCCTGCCTCCCACCCCCGAAAAAAATTTCCTGACTGTGGGTCTGTATTTAAGAATGGTCAACATAGACTATTTTGAATTGCAAACTACCCTTTGAAATCCTACATGCTGTAACCTCACATAACTGGATCTAAACACTAAGAGATGCCGGAGGGAACAAACGGACTTGACGTTGGCTGTCTAAAACCAATGGCTTTTAAATCCTGGACACCTTACATTTATGAACTCTGCCTGCTTTGCCTTTTGGATAAATCAGAAGAAACCTGTCCTCCTCATGGATGACTTCATGGAATTTGAAGTACTTGCTTCATGAATTCACATTATACCTCCTAGCAAACCAAAGGACAAACACTAGAGAACAACCTGATAAATGAAGAGCTCAAGAATAGCGAAGATCTACATTGAATGATACAGAAAATCGGGGAAATTGATCCGAACTGTGTAAGCACAGAGACTGCTGGAATCTTACATGGAATAATGCATTTTTAAACTGCTATGTCTCAGAAGAGATTTAGAAGGAATCTATTAAAATAGAAAACAACATAACACAGTAGGAGGGATGTGAGGGGGTGTCATATGGAGAGCAATCACAGTACCTGCTTCAGCTTTTTCCTCTTCTCTTTGTTGGAGAGCTTGGCATCTGAGATGACTTCCTCCAGCAAGGCTGCCAGCGGCTCCTGGGAGCCGTATGCTCTTTGGTATTCAAACTCTTCTGGGCTAATTTGACGACACCATGATGGGGCAGACAGAGTGATGTCCATATCAGCTCCTGGGTATTTTATCTGAGCCAAAAAGATTTGCAGTCAAACAAAAAGATGTGTTGACAAATGAACCATGAACACCCTTACTGATCAAACAGAACACGTCCTCCAGGAGGAGTGCCATGTCATTCCCCAATCTGGGGAAAGCTTTCTACTGAAAATAAAAGTATTTCTGTGATTTTCAAATAGTAACATTTGAAGCCAAAGGCTCAAATAGAAAAGTTGCGCTTTTACAACCTGAATATGCATTTTAATCAACAGCCTTTGCCTCTTCTAACAAGATCTGCAATTGAAACATTAAACCATTACAGAGCAGTTCTGAGGGCGGGGCATCTCAGCCTGTCAGTCAGGCACCTGGGGGCTCCTTTCTGAGGCTGATTTCAAGTCCCACTCAGAGCTCTGACTACAGCTTCCTGCCAGTGCACACTCCGACAGGAAGCAGGTAGTCGAGTCCCCTGTGGAAGACACGGAATGAGCTCCTCCTGGCTCTCAGCTTGAGCCTGCTCCAGTCCTGGCTACTGCAGGACTGACCCAGCAGCTGGCCCAGCAGCTGGGAGATCCCACTCTCACTCTTTGGAACTATCCAGGCTCTTCCTGCCACAGGCCAGGGATGCTTCCCCCACCCCACTTCTTTGGGAACAGACAGAGACCTGCACTGAGCTAGTGGTTTGCAGACAGAGGAGCCATGCCCACCTCCAGTTTTACTTGAGAATCAAGTGAAGACAACAACCGTGTGGGCCCTGCATGAGGTGGAAGCGATAAGGGAGAGATGTGGGGGGAAATGGAAAACAAGGCCTATCAAGAAATAAACAGCCACCCCAAATAGTTCCTTTCAGAGTCTAGAGCATTTTTGAAACTATTGCACCCTCCTATTCTCTAGCAGAAGATGAAATTGACTATTACATTTACTCCTTATCCAAGATATTTTTTTCCCAGAAGCAACAGCTAAAATGAATATGTTGTCAAGAGGGGTTATTATATTAAGCACATTCCGTGCCTCAATAGCAGCTTAATCGATCAAATAAAGGCAATCTAAGGCAGACAAACCGTAACCACAGGGGAAAGGGACCTACACACAGGATCTGTTTTTGTTGGAAATAAGAACGGTAGGGAAAAACAAAAAAAGGTGAGAACAAAGTTGATGGATGGCCAGGCAGAATGCAACAGGTAGAGTCCAGGGCATGAGGAAAACCCTAGGTGCCCAGACAGAAGGACACAAGAAGAGGGTGAGACAAGGCCCACAGAAGGCTCGTATCAAAAACCCTGTCTACCTCCCAATTTTATCCGAGTCAGACCTGGCTGGCATTGCCCCCAGACAATCCATTGTTAGCAGCCCAAGCAACACTACATTTTCCAAGAAGCAGTGTTCTGAAATCAACACCAGGCAGGGGCTTAGTAGCCTATTCAAGAGAATGTATCTATAGGCCCAGCAATTATACTGAGCACTTCTATAAGAGAGAAGTCGTCGGTCAGTTGAGTGCTTCCAGACTCATCTCTTCACAAGATCATGTTTAACCACAGTTACGTTAATCCTTGTGGTCACAGCTCAGCCTTCTGATCCTCAATGGACAGTCAATGGTTCCAGTGTTTAGCTGCTTTGAGAAAGGCCTGCACTCCGTACGGGAGAATACAGACTGCAAGCATCCGGAGCAACAAGGTCATGGCCACAACACTCCCCACAGAAATTCAATGGAAGCATTTCTTCTTCTTCTTTCTTTTTATTTTACTTTGCCTACGTGTACCTTCATAAAACACTGTGGGAAAAAGGATTAAACTAAAACATCACTAAAATTTATACTTTTCATCCTTAAAACTTACGGCAGCAAAGTTATACATGTCTGTTAGTGATAATATGCAAAGTGGACAAAAATGTAAAAAAAATGGAACACTGATTTTCTTACACCAGTGACACCAATGGAAATCAAATCAATCAATCAATCTATAAAGGAAGCAAGACAACATGCTATCAATACAATACGCTCATGGCCTCTGAGCAAGCTACCCCCAGGAACTCATTCCTAGAAACTAATCATGGCTAAATGAAAAAGAAACTAGCTATAAGAATAGTTGTTGTCATGTTGCTTATAAAGTAGTTTCAAAAAATAAAGATAATCTAAATATTGACCAGAAAATATCATCTTAAAAAGTTAGCTACAGAACAAAAGGCAGTCACTAGTTGAAAATTTACTATGTGATAAATACTCCTGCAACCATTGTCCATGTATTAAACCACTCAATCCTACAAATAAGACTATGACGTATGTATTAATTACCTTTATTCCTATTTTGCATAAGAATAGAGAGAGAGAGAGAGATTAGAGCAAATGTGGTCTGAGTCACACAGATAATGCAGGGCACATCAGGATTTCACGCACCATTTATCACCAGAGTCTGTGTTCTCAGCCACTCTATTGTCACTCCGTAACATTCACTGCTGTGAGAAATTTTTATCTATGTATTATTACGAAAAAATGAGTTACAAGAAAGAGACAAGGAGAAAGGAAAGCTAGAGAGAGGAGAGAAAAGAGTAAAGAAAGAAGGAAAGTCAGGCCAAAAAACTACCTAAGAGACTTTAATACCAACTATGAACAATTCTGGTATTTGTTGGTATGCATTTTCTACATTTCCAAAATGTTTTGAATGTATTAAGATGATAATTATATATCAGTGACATAAGAAAACCAAGTGTGCAACCACACATTTTTTAATAACAGCAGTTACTTCTAATATTTACTAGGTGCCAAGAATTACTGCAAGCATTTTGTACACACTAATCCACATCACAGATTGCCCCAAGAGGCCTGGTGAGCTTACGTGACTTTCACTGCCGGTCACAGGCTGACCTCCTTGTCTCCTTTACCTGCACTCTTCGGAGATGAGCCACACGCTCCTCTATGGAGGTCTGCAAAGCCAAGGGCACCTTCAGGATCTCCTGGTAATTGTCCATTAGAAACGTCACCAACCTAGCAGCCAGTAACTCATCCAAGTCCACTTCATCCTTGGAGCACAAGATGCAGCGGGAGAATGTCTGCACCATCTGCAAACAGGGAGGTAAGTGAGTTTTGTCCCCATCCTGAAGTTACTGTCATCTGTTTCTAATGAACACATGAACAGTCAGTGAGAAATGGCCCAGGGCACAGGGCACACACCACACCAGGGACCTGGCCATCGGACGAGCCGGCTGTCTTCATCAGCCCCGCTCGAACACAATGTGCTTCTTCCTTGTAAGAATTCTAGTAGATAGAGAGCATGCAATTTTGAAAGATATCCCCCTTTTCAAGGTCCAGACACACACACATGCACACGTGCACACACACACACACACACACACACACACACACACACACACACACACGTGCACACACACACACACATACACATATTGGATATTATTGCCATGACCTGGGTCACTGAAACTTTGAAATTTAAAGTTCTTTATGACTATTCAGTCAAATAACATCTTTATCATCAATTTTAAAAATATATACCTACAAACAACTTTGGCTTCTCAATCAGTGCATCTTTTCCTAGTAAACTTGCTTTCTCTAGTGTTACGGATTTACTTTTAACAATCACCTTTGAACAAAGCCATGAGACTATGGAAATAATTGAATGATGATACTCCACAGCAATCAAACACAAAAATATGTATTATTTCCATAGCGTTCATCTTAACTGCTCCATTTTAAAAAATTGTTTATTTATTTTTATTGAAAAGAATTAGAAAGACAGACAGAGAAAGAAATCTTCCACCCCCTGGTTCACTCCCCAAGTGGCTGTAACAGCCAGAGCTGTACCAGTTCAAAGCCAGGAACAAAGAGCTTCTTCCAAGTCTCAAGTGGGTTCAGGGACCCAAATCTTTGGGGCCATCCTCTGTGCTTTCCCAGGGCATTAGTAGCAAGCTAAATTGGAAGGGGAGCAGTGAAGACTTAAACCAGCATCCATATGGGATGTGGGTGCTACAAGGAGAGAATTAGTTCTACCAATATGCTGGCTCCAACCACTCCTTTCTTAACACTATCCTTTGGGTCTCCTTTTTCTTCCCTTTCACATTAACTTCCTTTAGGACAATCTTACTCCAAAGTCTGTGAATGTGATATCATGCATTTCACTGGCACCCTGCAGTTGATGAATCATCTTCACTCTCACTTCTGTGTCCAGAGAGACACACGGGCAGAGAGCTTTGGTTTCGAGCCCATGAACCCTGGGGAAGCTGGGAACACCTTCAAACTGTATGCTCATTTTACATGGAGACCCTGATGGGGAGTGAGAGCTGAGTTCCTTCAGCTTTTCCCAGAGGTCTGTTGTTGCCCATCCATCTACTCCATGCAAGGATGTGCCGAACTGCTGAGCGCTCCACTCCTCCTGGCCCTAACTCTAGGGCTCAGCCCAGGGCAGGCTCCTGGGAATTCCACTGCTTTACAAGGATTTGGGAAGCACACATGTGCCCATGAGTCACCAATGTTGCCCCCAAGGCTTTCTTGTAGAGGAAAATTAACACATTTTTATTAGTCAGTAAGTTCTAACTATCTTATAGCACAGAGGGTGGGGAAGAAGACAAGTAAGAATGTGGTACCAACTTCCAGTGAGAAATTACAGAGATCTAGAGCACAGTGTTGTAAGCAAACCGATCATAATGTATGTTGCAAGATGGCTGAAAGAGTGCATTTTGCCACAAAAAAAAAAAAAGAAAGATCATCAGGTGAGGTGATGTGCAGCCAAAGTTAATTTGTTTTAATCGGTCTACACTGTGTTCATGTCAAAACACATTATAGTCCATAATGTATATATAACTATTAGTTCTCAATTAAAGCATAAATCAGTTTAAAAATAAATCTCACATGTTGATGTTATAAGTACAGTTCCAATCCAGCAGGTGTTTTCCAAGTGGACCGGAGAAAATGTTAAAACATCTCCTCACTTATGAACCTTAGACCCCACCTGGGGACATATGCGTCTTCTCTCCTCCCAGCCCATCTAGCCCAACTGTGTATGTTGCTTCTTCTCTTTAATCTGTGGTGCTGCATCTGTCTAACCGGTATATTAACAAAGTGCTTTCTGTTCAGGAGTAGGAGAGAACGCTGCTTTTGCAATTACCACTTGCCTTTGCAGTCCTCATCTGTTCTCTTTGCATCGAGGGTAGGTTATCAGTTCAACCACACAGCAGGCATCACTACCTTACGTTGCTTCCTTACGCATTCTTTACCTTTCCTAGGATTCTTTAGGACAGTGCCAGTCTGCTGGCTACCCAGCCAAGGCTCTTGCAGCAAGTCGGCCTTGCAGCTCCCTCTGGCCTTCCAAACTAGCAAACTTCACTCTGTTGAGTCTCATTCCAAAAACTTAAGTCACAACAGAAATGGAAAACCACCCTACCAGTGTCCTCGTGCCCAAGCCGTCACATAGCGGGGGCATCTCCTTGTTGAGGCAGATCCTGGTCATCATCCTCATCAGCAGCTGTAACTTCCTCCTGTTCTCAGGAGGCAGCAGCAGGCAGCAGATCTGAAAGGCTTCGACCGCCATCTGCTCTCTCTGCAGCAAACCTGATGTTGACAAAAGGTCTGTGAAATTACTAAAACTACATGAAATACTTTCACAATTCAGCTACAGTAGGCCATCTGATGAGAGAGACATCATTATGCACCAATCAGCACGGGAAACACAAACCATCACCCAGGGGTGATAAATACACCCATTTTGCTACCCCTTCCATGCGGCAGTTACAACCAGATGTGCCTGCTTCTCTTTGCCCCTGACCCAGGGTCAGCGGGTGAACACTAAGTGCACCCTCAGCACTCCCCCTGCTGGCTGGCTCAGGACACCAAGCAAGAGGGTGAGTGTCCATCCCTGTCCTGAATCCCCACCATGGCTTATCACCAGGGGCACCTGCTTGGCACTGACTCACAAACTAAATCACAGGACTAATGCTCCCATAGCCGGCCCACTGCCAAAAGACTCCACTTCCTCCTAAATAACACATGGTAAATAGCCCTTCATTTCACTTAGGCTGTTCTTTGCAATGAGTATGTTCATTTACTCATGTTATGGGGCATCACTCTCAGTTCAGATATGGTTTTGCTAAAATTATGGTATTGTAATACTGTGCTTCTTTTGACCCTCTTTGGCCCTGAAGAAATATGCAAGAGACATTTGTTGTCACATCAACATTTTCATATTACCACTAGTCTTTAAGTCGGGGGGTGGGGGGCACTACCTTTGGCACTGAATAGATATGTTTACCCGTCACCTGGGTTCTAAAAGCAAAAAGACAAGACAAGCCTCTTGCTCTGAAGAGTCCATGCACCATGAGAAAAACAGATAATAAAGAAGCAGTGAAATGTGCGAGGAGCTGCCACCGACATCCACAAAGGGCGATGCGAGGAACCGTAAGCCATCAGATTGCAGCGTTTGCTACCAGGGAGAGGACCTGGGAAAAGGGAAGCTGGAAGAGCCAGCAGACCACATTGTAGATGGCCTTGGCAGCCAGCCTAAGGCTCTAGGGTTTGATGGCAAAGAGAATGACACATGTGGGAAGAAAAGGGAGAGTTTTTATACAAAAGCTCTAACCCAACACATCCTTAGAAAATACAATTAACGACCATTATCACCACCACCATCATCATCATCATCAATGATGTAGTCAGCTTTCAACTTTCCATAATTAAATCAGTGGAAAGGGGAAAAAAAGAGCTCATCACCCCACTTCATTCATCATTATATTTATCCAACCAATGATTAAGGCTAACCGATTGTAAACACTGTTTTAGGAAAGAACTACAGTGAGGAATGAAACAAAATCCCCGGGGACCAGTCTCATGGTGAAGAGGGTTAAGCCACCTTCTGCAATGCCAGCATTCAGTGTGGACACTCAGATGCTGCACTTGCAATGCAGCTCTCAGTTAATGCACCTGTGAAAGCAACGGAAGATGGCCCACATGCCACCAATGTGCAACACTTGGATGTGCCTCCTGGCTCCTGACTTCAGCATGGACCAGTCCCGGCCACAGTTTTGTCAGTTATGTAGAGAGCAAACCAAACAAATGAAAGATATTTATTTCTCTCTTTCTCTGTGTGTGTGTGTGTGTGTGTGTGTGTGTGTGTGTGTGTGCACATGCGCAAAATTCTGCTTTTCAAATGAACAGATCTTGAAAAAAATCTGATCTCCTCTGCCTGCCAGCAGGTAATATCAATAATAATTATAAAAAAAATACAGCAATGTGATATAAGATAGAAAGCTGCTTTTGAGAAAAATAAAGCTGGGGAATCAGGGGATATACTCAAAAATCCTTCTAGCATTTCAAGAAAGATTTCTCTGTAAAGAGATGGCATTTGAGGGCCCACTGCCGGTTTGTATCCCAGCTGCTCCATGTCCCTTCTAGCTCCCTGCCTGTGGCCTGGGAAAGTGATGCAGGATGGCAGAGCGCCTTGGGACCTGCACCTGGGTGGGAAGAAGCTCCTGGCTATGGGTCAGCTCAGCTCTGGCCACTTCAGCCACTTGGGGAGTGAACCAGCAGATGGAAGATCTTTCTCTCTCTCTCTCCTCTGTAAATCTCCCTTCCCAAGAAAAATATATAATACGTTCAAAAAGAGAGAGAGAGAGCATTTGAGTTAAAACTTGAAGGAAGTAAAAATAAGCCAAGGAAACATAGGAAGAGAAAGTTTCATGAGAAAGGAAGCATTAGTTACAATGATGATGGCCTGATACCACACTTGGAATGTTTGAGAAACATCAAAAAGGCCAGGGAAAGAAAAGTGTGCCCAGAAAGGACAGGGCAGAAACGAGGTCAGAGAGGGAGCAGAGGGCATTTTATATTTCAGATTAAGCATGAAGAAGCAGTAAAATCTTCTTTGCTTTACTTTTTATTTTATTTGAAAAGCATAGAGACAGCGTGTTGGGATAAATGTCGGTGTGGGGTGTGTGTGTGTGAATGTGTGTGATCAAAGAGAGAGAGTGAGAGAGAAGAGGCGAGAACCTTCTGCTTGTTAGATTCACTCCCCAAATATCTGCAACAGCCAAGACAGGTCAAGTTCAACAGAGGTTTCCCAGGTGAGTGACAGGGACCCCATGAGTTGGACATCAATTTGCTGCCTCCAGGGTGTACAAGGGCAGGAGACCACAGAGGAGGCAGAGCAGCTGGGACTCCAACCAGGCTCTCGGAGGCTGCAGAAATCCTAAGTGATAATCTGCTAAAAGTATACTGTCCCACAATTGGTAAAATAGAAGCAAAAACTCCAAAATCTAAACTAACATCAAGGAAAAAACAACATAAATTAGATGCAAATTCTAATTTATGGACAATTCTCTTTAAAACTTGATTAAGAGATGCATTGTTCACTGATACACAGAAGCAAATTTGGCTCTTGGCCTCCACTGAGAACAACTAAAACACCACAACGTTTCAACACAGCTTTATTATTAAGTAATGAATTATTTAAGTCTGCCTTCTTAAATGCTAATGACCGCAACAGTTGCAAAATCACATTACAAGGCGCGGAATATTAACATACATAAAAATCATCAACATAATGTTTTTGTAAATTCACCATGTATAATTCAGAAAGATTCTGTCACAGTTATTGCCCTGTGGTCACCGGAAAATTTTCTCGCCTCCAATATCATACTGTGTCAAAGGATAGTCCATAAGATTGTGTGACAACTCACACTTGTCTTGTAGTTTTAGCTGAAAGAATGGTGATGCCTGTGTGGGCATCAATGAGAGGACCATCACAGCCACTGGCAACCACTCATTAGCTGGCCCTTGTCAGTCTCAGGATTACAGAAGTCACTGTACAGATAACTGTCTGCCTAGTGACTGTTGCCTAAAGTATAGATATCTGTCATTTGTGTCCATATAAAAGGCCACTGTTTTAAAAACATAAGCCAGAAATCTTTTGTTTTGCTTGTTAAACTCTTTATTAAGTGTAGCATGGAGCCTTTGCTATAATGTACATCTAAAGTGTCATCCAAAGAAAACCTGTTTGTGTGTGTGTGTGTGTGTGTGTGTGTGTGTGTGTGTGTGTGTGTTTCAGTCATGCTTTCCCTTCCACGTCACCCACTGCGACACAGATCTTGTGAAGTTCACTGGGACTCAGCGTTGGCAATAGCAGCCTGATCTGGGAACTATGTGCAGGCCTGCGGGTGGGGTGGCTTCGCGGCTAAGGACATCTGGCGCTGGACATACTTGGGTTCCTATACAAGCTTTGCAACTGAACCAACTTTCTGACCTGTAAGCCCTAATTTCAGTGCTTGTAAACTGGAGAAAATAAGAATCATAAGAATTAATGAAATGGTATAGAACAATGCTTATGATAAAGTACTATATAAAATAACTATGATCGGTGCTCTGAGAGTTACACTAATAAAAAGCACGACTGACACTGCATTTAACAGGCTTTCACTTGCAAACTGGCAAGGGGACTGCCTGGCTGAGCCCAAGAGTTCAAGGACAATCCATAATTACTGACCTAAATTTACATCCTACATGTAATCAACCTAAACAGATGAAAAGCTCACAGGGTCAAACAGACAAGTTACACAATGTTCATAAACTGAAGAACTAAGGAACCTAGATATACCCTATCTCCCAGACAAAACAAAACTTGTTACAACGCTATAATAACAGTATGATGATACCACAGGAACAGACAGAAAGTCATGGGACAGAGTATACAAACTAGAAACGGGGTAAGCATTAAGAAATACAAAATTGGGCCTGGCACAGTAGCTGAAGTCCTTGCCTTGTACATGCCAGGATTCCATATGCAAGCAGGTTTGTGTTCCAGCTGCTCCACTTTCCATCCAGCTCCTTACTTGTGTCCTGGGAAAGTAGTAGAGGACCCTGTGCCTAGGTGGGAAACCCAGAGGAAGCTCCTGGCTCCAGGCTTTAAATCAGCTCAGCTCCAGCTGTAATGGCCCCTTGGGGAATGAATCAGCAGGTGGAAGATCTTTCTCTTTGTCTCTACTTCTCTCTGTAAATCTGTCTTTCCAATAAAAAATAAATAAATCCTTTTAAAAAAAAGAATTCACTAAAGATAGAATCACCCACAAAATTCAGTTCAAGAAACATTTTTTAATTGCTGGGATAATTTGATAACATGTGTTGGGAAAAAATTAAATGACAATTTCTTACCTTATAAATATATAGGAAATTGCTTTTAACCAAGATGGAATAATAACGATCAGATTAAATCTCTTTTCAAAAACTACTAGAAAAATATTAAAAAAAAAAAAAAACTTATCCAACAGCTGTTTCCAGACAGCAGTAAAGCGAATCAGTATGATTTTCCTTATTTTATGCCTGTGTTTTTTGTACTACGGGAAGCTGACCTAGTTTGTAGGAAACACACAAAAATATTTAGGGCTGATAGGGCATCACATCAGTTACTTAAATGGTACAAAAAAGCAGCTCTTCAAATTGCACCTCTAAAGCGCTTCGTTAATTTAAGATTGTTAGAAAATTCCAGAGGCCAGAGTCATGACGTAACCCACCACCAGCAACAACTGCATCCAACAGGGTGCCAGTTTGGTCCCTGGCTATTCCACTTGAATCTAGCTCCTGGTTAACAGCCTAGGAAAGTGCTCGGGCCCTGCACCCATGGGGGAGATCCAGGTGAGGCTCCGGACTCCTGGCTTCAGCCTGTCTCCACCCTGGCAGACACAGCCCTCTGAGAAGTAAACCAGCAGATGGAAAATCTTCCCTGCTGGGGTCTGTGTGATGGGTGTGGAAGACAGGAAGGTGTGAAGAGTATTGTTTCATTGCAGGCAGGGCTGCAAAGAACTTCCTGCTGTTGGGAATGGGTGACACCCACTTCCGGCAGGTGTCTCTACGACCACCTGAATACAGCTCCGCCTCCCTTTGCATGAACACAGGACAGCCCCATTGAGAATTCTATAATCTATTTAGGCATTGTCTGCCTCTGTGGAGTTAATGCTTACTACCAATGTGAGCTTGGAAGTTGATGTCGCTGATAGTGTTTTAGACAAAGGGCTTAGGGTTTTCCCTCCCCCATTGACCATATGCTAATCAAGGGTGTTCTGCCCCCAGGTGTAAGTGGGAATCTATTCGGTCCCTCTTTCTTTGATCTTTAGGGCCCTCCTTCTGTGAAGTCTTTCCTTCCTTGATTAACTCAAGACTAAGCTGTAGAATGAGGATTGTGGTAGGAATGTGTTACTGATTGATACGCACCATCTATTGAGAACTTTTTCCTAACCACGGTGCCAGGTGGATAACATCCTAGCCTGGTGAAACAAATGGCAGAGTTATCTTTAGAAACACCCACTTGACCATGACGTAAAAAGTCTGAGCCAGAGTTTGACTGATTCTGTATAAATAAAGCGGACAGCTTTCCCGCATTGTCCATTATGATGAAATCCTAGTGGTTTGTCTTTCTTTCCTCTTTGCGCCTCATCCACGCACCCTTTGCAAGTTCCAAACTCAGCTGGAGCTGGACTCCGGCACTTCCCCTCTCTCTCATATCTCCCTCCACTCTTGTTACTCTGCCTTTCAACTAATAAATAAATCTTTTTAAAAAAAAATCACAAAGAAAAATTTTAAACTTTGCTTAAAAGAAATTGGTACAAGGAACAAAGGGCCACATGGGAGCTGAGACGTGCGTTACCAATGAAAAGCCTCCTTTTCAGTACACGGTGTGTGCTGGTTTTCCAACACGTTTCTTTGTCTCAGTTATCACGCTTCTTCTCCCATGAGACATTGTTTAATTTCATTTTCTCTAAGTGAGTCTGAAAGCCATGATTTGACCTTACAAAATATGCTAATAAAAACATATTTTAAAACAGGATGCTGAAACTGTGCAATTATGAACAAAGACTCTCGAGAGCTTTCAAGTTTAAGGGGAGCATCAAAAATAGCTCTGGAAGGGGCTGCTGTTTTGTTCTGGGAGGCGAGCAGTTTGAGTTTGTGAAAAATCAAACATACACATGGAAACTTCTAGGCAGCTGGACTCAACAGAACTGGAACAGAAGGGTCAATATTGGAAATGCATAGTTAGAAATCAATGCATTCATTCAATACACATTCACGTAGAATGTGCTAAGATTAGACAATCAAGCCTAGAAAGACAACGAAGTCATTGGGGGGCGGTGTGAATCTCAACCACCACAAGCCAGCATGAACATGGCAGAGGTTGGTATCGGAGACAGGAAGCTTCAGTGATCTGTCCAGGCAAGGCTAACGTTAAGGTCCACAGAGGAAGTTACTTTTTTCCCGAAACTCTGAATATTTAATGCAATGGCACACACATTGAGGAGGCACTCATCAACTCTTTTCTCAACATGCGCTGAACTAAAGTCTGTGAAAAAGGAACCGCGTGATGCCACAGATGACGGGGCCATCCTTTGGGCATGGTGTGGCTAACGGAGTTTCAAAGGATCCCTACATAACCACCATGGAGATCACTTCTTGAAACGCTTTAAGCACTCAGCCCCTTGGATCAGCAAGACTTGACCAGAAATTGCAGCTGCGCTACCTTTTCAGTTTTCAAATCTCCTGAAAGCGCCAGAAGGGAGCCCACACACGTATGAAGCAATGGAAAATCTTGAAGACCTAGTAGAGGGCAGCTGATGTCACTGGGACAGCCAGTGCACAGTGACAGCAGTCTGCACTACAGAAAAGTCAAGCCCAGAGATGCTGGGGCTTTCAAATTTCCTAAAAAAAAAGGGGGGCGGGGGGTGGGAAGCCATAACATTAATTATTTCTAAAGTTTATATTTATGCTTTGATTTTTACTTGAAATGGAGATGGACAGAGAGAACTTCAATCTGCCAGTTCCCTTCCCAAATGCCCACAACAGCCAGCACTAGGCCAAGGTCAGGGAGCTAACAGGTAACTCGGGGCTTCCACCTGCGTGGCAGGGACCCAAGCGCTCAAAGCATGTCATCTGTTGCCTCCGTGGCTGCACAGCAGAGGAAAGCTAGGACGAGAAGAGGAGCAAGACTCCAACCCCGGCACTCCGATAAGGGCTGCGGGCACCTCAAGGGGCACTTAACTACTGCAGCGAAGAGTTGTCACACAGATATGAATTTACATGAATTTCCCGTCCCTTAAAGTTTGGAAATTAACTCAATGTCCTTATTAAAGTATATGTCAAATCATAACGCACTTCTTGCTTATTTCTATGGGCCATGTTTAGCCGCATGGGCCAACTGTGGCTGCTGACTCAACTGTCAAAAGCACCCTTCTCGGATTCCTCAATATGAAATATTGAAATATGCTACACCAATCTCTGGTTTCTGGGTGGGATACGGGGTGCGCATAAAGAATGCTCCCCTATCTGCCTCACCCCACTCAAGTGGTCAAGCTCTGACCTCCCTAAAAGGAACTGCCACTTTGGAAATGAACATCAACTACAGCCACACACAATCATGTTGCTAGGTCAGACAGCTGAGTCAAATTACACTGTCCATAAAGAACAAATCTCACATCTCCAAAAACAGCAATTTTTTCCCCCTAGGAACTTCAGGATGTCCTATTTCGTGATTAATAATGATTAACTGCTCTTGGGATCACAGCTTTGGAGTTAAGCCCAACTATGTCAGAAGCAGAGGAATAAATTTCAAAACAAGTTCATAAACTAAGCTAAAAATCATTTCACTGAGAGTGCTGCAGAATTTTTAGCTTCTGTAAAAAATATACTAATGAATTACTTTAAATACCTAATAACACCCTAATTCTAATTAAAATCAAAAGGTTTACAAGGATAAGTCAATCCTACTGAAATTCAATTTACAGATCTAAATATTTACCTTTCCCCAGACATTAAGAAGATTGTTATATCATATGGCCTGCTAATCATATAAACAAGTTATGGTCTTTTATAACCTAAAAGGTTTCCACTTTCTATTTTTACAAGAACCTTGTAAAAATGTCTTCTCTGCAGGACACGTCAAACATATTCACTTGATACAGAGAGTCCCTTCTCTAAAATGCTTGGGCCCAGAAGAGTTTCCAACTTTGGACTTCTTCAGATTTGCAAATATTTACATATACATAATAAGGACATATCTTGGGGATGGGGCTCAAGGCTAAATCTGAAATTCACTTCTGCTTTATACTCCCTTTATACCCACAGCCTGACGGAAATTTGCACCAACATTTTTAACAAAGTTGTGCACGAACCATAAGCCCGTGCACACAGCAGTATCACGAGCTCAGCCACTACGCTGATGCCCTGTCACAGACATCGCCACCATCCCCGACACTGAGGCTTCCTGCGCAGCCGCACGGCGATATTTTTCTTGTACTCATGCATACAAAGTACTTCACAACATGAAGAAGGTACGCCAGCAATCCAGAGAAAACACAATGTGTTAGGACCACCAAGCAGCCCAAGAACATCTCCACAGCACCAGGAACCACTGCTAAAACAGGAGCAGCAGCCAGGGGCAAGCCTCCCGTCTCTGCCCACCTTACTGAGCTTCGATTAAAAGGTCATTTTCCACACGCTACTCCTGTACTTCAACTTCATAGTTGAGAAGAAACATCAGAAGCAACTGAAGGGCTAGGAAGTGGGTCCTGCATGGATGAGGATGCATGTTGTAGACAATGTTCCCTCCATAATTGACGGTTAAGTTGCCACTTGGGAAGCTTGCATCCCATTGCAGGATGTCTGGGCTTCCGCTCTTAGCTGCTTCCGATCCAGCTTCCTAATGCTCACCCTAGAAGGTCGCACATAAAGGCTTAAGTCCTCACTGCCCACACGAGATTCAGACTGAGCCAGCGCTGCTAGCTGCAGTTGGCATTTGGGAGTAAATTACAGAATGCAAGCACTCTCTCTGCCTATCTCTTACCTTGCAAATGAAATGAAAACAACTACAAATTTTGGTAATTAAATATTTTTAAAATAAACACTATAATATCTCCTCCAGAGTTCTTTGCCACATTAAAAACAGTTTTGTGGGGCCCGGCACAATACTGTAGTGGTTAAAGTCCTCACCTTGCACATACTGGGATCCCATATGGGCACTGGTTCTAATCCCAGCAGCCCCACTTCCCATTCAGCTCCGTACTTGTGGCCTGGGAAAGCAGTCGAGGAAGGCCTAAAGCTTTGGGACCCTGCACCCGTGTGGGAGACCCGGAAGAGGCTCCAGGCTCCTGGCTTAGGATTGGCTCAGCTCCAGCCATTGCAGCCACTTGGGGAGTAGACCACCGGATGGAAGAGCTTTCTCTCTGTCTCTCCTCCTCTCTGTATATCCACCTTTCCAATAAAAATAAAGTTTTGTGTTAGAAATCTTTGATTTTATAAACTGATGCAACTCCTCGCTCTGATATGAGCACACACTGCTACAGATCTTCAACAGGCCCATCACACGTTATCAGTGCGCTGTCTACAGGCAGTGCTTCCGCATTGCTAACATTATCATCTTCACCCTCAGTGTCATCACAATCAGCTTGACTCACAGCTACACCAGCCATTTCATCATCACTGAATAAACAACTGTGGCCTCACAATTAACACTACACATTTCTTGAACATCTGCTTCTTCAATAAAGTTCTCTGCTGCTTTGCAATGAACAGATGTTTTATTTCCACTGATCTTTAGAGACCCGAGGCTCGGCTTTCATTCAAACCCTGCAAGCAGCCTGCCACTGTTCACACTTCCCTTTATTCTCTCTTTGCGACAGCCCCTTGCTTGTTTCACCATCAGCATACCACGCGCTCCCAGTGAAACGCAGAGGGGCCCCCCTCTTCAATTCGACCTTCATGTTTAGCTGTATGGAGATACAACCTTTTCAATGGTTTATCAAGATCTTCACTTTCAGTCGTAGGTAGTTACATCACATATGAACTTCAAATATTTATCCTTCTGTTTCTTCAGGTCAAATAGCATAGTCATTCCATATCAAATTTTTAAGTTGCTTCACATTTACACCAATGTCCAACTATTCCAAGACCTTGATTTTCTGTGATAAAAACATAAATACTGCCTCTCTTGTGGCTTAGGTTCTCGTCTTTGCATACGCCAGGAGCCCGTATAGGTGTCATTTGTATCCCAGCTGTTCCACTTGCCTTCCAGCTCCCTGCTTGTGGCCTGGGAAGGAAGAGACTGGTCCAAAGCCTAGGGACCCTGCACCCAAGTGGGAGACCTGCAGGAGTCTCCTGGCCTCTGGCTTCAGATTGGCTCAGCTCCAACCATTGTGACCACTTGGATAGTGAACCAGGGGATGGAAAATCTTTCCTTCTGTCTCTCCTTCTCTGTAAATCCAACTTTCTAATAAATAATAAATAAATATTTTTAAAAATCTTTCTCTTTGTATCTCCTCTATGTAAATCTGCCTTCCCAACTGAAACAAACAAAAACATAAATTCTAATTCTTTTTCTTACCACTTTTTCTTACCCATAAGACTATCTACAGCCTCTAAAAAAAAGTTAGGGGGCTCAGGCCCAGCACGATAGTGTAACAGTTAAAGTGCTCACCTTGATCATGCCGGGATCCCATAAGGGCGCCGGTTCTAATCCTGACATCCCCGCTTCCCATCCAGCTCCCTGCTTGTGGCCTGGGAAAGCAGCTGAGGATGGCCCAAAGCCTTGGGACCCTGCACCGGTGTGGGATACCTGGAGGAAGCTCCTGGCTCCTGACTTTGGATCAGCTCAGCTCCAGCCATTGTGGCCACTTGGGGGAGTGAACCATCGGACAGAATATCTTCCTCTCTGTCTCTCTTCTTCTCGGTATATCAGTCTTTCCAATAAAAACAAATAAATCTTTAAAAGGGGATGAGGGGGCTAGCACTGTGGCAGGTTGGCCAGTTCTAGTTCCAGCTGTTGCAATACTGATCCAGCTCCCAGCTGCCACCCCTGGAAATGCAGAAGATGGCCCAAACACTTAGGCCACTGCACCCTTGTGGGAGAATTTGTAGAAGCTCCAGGCCCCTGGCTTCACCCTTGCCCAACATTAGCCCTTACATCCATTTGGGGAATAGTCTAGCAGATAGAAGACCCCACCTCCCAACTCTCTTTCTTTCTCTCTAATTCTGCCTCTCAAATAAATAATTTTTAAAAATTGGTCATATACTTAACCCAATATGTATAAAAGAAACAAATACTGAGTTATGCCTGTAGGTCTTAGCTCTGTGTATATTGCTTGTCATTGGCAGTGAACCTGTTAAGCCTTCAAATCCAAAGAATTTGGCTATGAGATCAGGTACCTTCTCTACATGTTTCTTATCTTCTGCTATAATATGGCATCATTCATACTGTCCAAGACAAAATAGGAAGGAGGAAGAAAAGGGACGCAAAGGGAAATAACAGGAGCATGAAGGGAAGGAGAAAGACTTACTAATCCTTACCTACTAAAATACAAACAGTATGCTAATTCCCACAAATTTACAAAACAAGTAAGAAACCCACACTGTATCTTGACCTTTGAAGCAAACACTTTGGTAAGAACACAATAACACTTAATAAACACTGAAGGTCTGATTTCCAAGAAGAAAAGAACAACATTAGAAAGACCTATAACAAGAACATCTGTTTCTTTTCTCAGTGTAAATTTGTTTCTTTCACAGTGTAAATTCTAAAGTACAAACTCACTTGCAGAATACCAAAAAGTTTTAGGGAATGAAAAATTATTATATTTATTTTACATGTCTCAGGTAATAATCCTCCACAAACCTCTTCTTCTATAAAAAGAAATTCGATTTCTAAATGAAAATATACCCCCCTCACTTGACTATTCATAAAGTCATACTCAGAGTAATGGATTCAGTCAAGAAAAGCAAACACCACATTTATATTCTTCTTTGCCAGCAAAGACATACGCTTTTGTATAATAGCGACATGCTATATATTATTTTTAAAGAAAAAAACCTACTAATCCTTACTTTGAGGTTCATAATAGAACCTAACCATTTTCTTTTACTCTCTAGAGCAGAGCTCCAGCTATGCCACGCATCCTAGTTTTATTGTAAAAATTCTGTAAGCTGCAGCTAACAAGAGCGTCGAGATAATGAAAAATGCAACGATTCAACATCAATAACACAGAGACTTGTTCATTATATCTCAACTTACCTAATACGTTGACAAAAGCATCAAAAAGATGAAATGTGAGTAAAGGCTCCTTCAAGTGACCATAGTAATCTGCTATGGTTTTAAATACATCCTTTTCAAATCCCAAGTACATGGGCTGTTTCAAATCTGAACAGTTGGGCCCTGTTTTAAAAAGAGAAAGAGAACCATTAGTGGAACAATTATCTCTAGGTATGAGCCTTTGTGCATATGTGTGGTGTGTACAGATATTCAAAGCACTCAGACACTCAAGGCACACAGAAAGGTGCCACGGGGAGGCAGCATACATTTTGCTCATATGATACACTGCATGTCAAAATTGAGCTTTCCACTAAAACAATGATGAAAATCACCAGTTTCCATTTTGAAAGCAATCTATCTTTTGTCCTTTCAAAAGTCACTTTTAATACATGTTAAGAATAGCTCTCTTGGAGGCCCAGTGCAGTGGCGCAAGTGGTTAAGGTCCTCGCCTTGCACGCCTGGGATCCCATATGGGCGCTGGTTCTGATCCCGGCAGCCCTGCTTCCCATCCAGCTCCCTGCCTGTGGCCCGGGAAAGCAGTCAAAGACGGCCCAAAGCTTTGGGACCCTGCACCCGCATGGGAGACCCTAAAGAGGCTCCTGGCTTCGGACCGGCATAGCATCGGCCGTTGCACTCGCTTGGGGAGTGAATCATCGGACGGAGGATCTTCCTCTCTGTCTCTCCTCTCTGTATATCCGCCTTTCCAATAAAAAAAATAATAATAATAAAAATAAATCTTTATAAAAAAAAAAAAGAATAGCTCTCTTTAAAATAGTCTGTATGTTCCTAATCTTAGTAAAGAAGGCTGACCCAGGAGATGGGTCTTTGGCCTACTAGTTAAGACACTGGTTAGGACAGCTGTGTCCTTGTCAACTTCTCGTTAATGCAGACCATGGAGGGGAGCAGTGATGACTGAAACACTTGGGTCCCTACCAGCCAACACAGTCAGCAACACCTGGATTGAAATCCTGGGTCCCAGACAAATGCCATCCCGTCCCGCTCCATTCTAGTCACTGCAGCCATGTGAGAAAGGAGCCCACAGATGGAGCTGCTTGCTCTCTCCCTTTCTGTGCTCTGCCTATCTCCCTCTTCCTTTCACTGTATCTCAAACAAACAAAAAGTTTAAATAACTTTTCTAAAGTTGAATAGATTAACAACATGTGTAATGATAAGCCATATTTTAATTATTTCCTTATTGCTGTGTTACAAAGTCATATAGTCAGAATTGAAGGAAATAATCAGTTTTTGCCTCCATCTATTCCAGATTTATAAAAACTCAAACTAATCTTTAAAAGATATTCTTGGGCCCGGCAGCGTGGCCTAGTGGCTAAAGTCCTCGCCTTTAACGCCCGGGATCCCATATACGTGCCGGTTCTAATCCCGGCAGCTCCACTTCCCATCCAGCTTCCTGCCTGTGGCCTGGGAAAGCAGTCGAGGACAGCCCAAAGCTTTGGGACCCTGCACCCACGTGGGAGACCTGGAATGAAGTTCCTGGATCCTGGCTTCGGATCGGCGCAGCACCGGCCATTGCGGCTCACTTGGGGAGTGAATCATCGGACGGAAGACCTTCCTCTCTGTCTCTCCTCCTCTCTGCATATCTGACTTTGTAATAAAAAGAAATAAATCTTAAAAAAAAAAGATATTCTTGAAGGTATTTTACAGTTTGTCTTGTTAATGCATTCTGATAAAGACTTTCCATTTGATCCTCAATAAAACATCAAAAGCTTATCAAGTATAATCATACTAAACAGTGGGAGCAACCTCGGAAACCCTGAATTAACCTGGACTCAGCTATAATCCAGAAACAGAAGGGCAACAAATGCTTGCTGGCACCAACACTGTGGCAGTTTGATTCCTAGCTACTCTGGTTCCAATCCAAATGCCTGATGATCACATCTGGAGAGACAGCAGAAGATGACCCAAGCATTCAGGCCCATGCTAACTACATGGGGAACCAGATGGAGTTCCAGGCTCAGAGCTTCAGCCTGACCCAGCCCTGGTTGTGGCAATCATTTGGGGACTAAATCAATGGATGGAAGACCTCTTAATCGTTGTCTCTGTAACTAGGCCTTTGAAACAAAGCAAAGAAAGGAAGGAACAAACGAAAGAAGGAAGGAAGGAAGGAAAGAAAGAGGGAAGAAAGGCAGGAAGGAAGGAGATAGACTCGCCACAGAGTAGAGAGCAAATGCTCCCAAAATTAAAACACAGATCCCACATTTACATTGCTAAGTTGATAGACTGAGTGAGTTATCTATGCCACAAGGAAAACGGCAAGTGGTCCCAAGAACAGTTCAGTCATCCATGTCTCCTTCCACGACAACATGGCAGAAAGGAGTGCAGCCACACTAGCAATTCTAGCCAGACAGATCCCTACCCCAGGAGACCAAAGAAACAGCCAAAGACACATCATACAGAAATTCTTCCTACAGGGTCACTGCAGCTGAAGAAAGGGAATAAAGTTTAAAGACTGACTGATTGATAAATTGACTGATTGATTTTAAAAGCAGAGGAATTGAAAGGAAGAAATTTTCCTGGGACACAGCTTGCATCTGGATCACTCGCCAAACATCTGCAGAAGTCAGATCTGGGGCAGGCAGAAGCTGGGAACTCCATCTATGCCTCCCACGTGGGCAACAAGGCCTCGGGCAACAAGCAAGACACAGATGTGTATGCACTCCAAGGAACCCAAAGAGATGGATCTCCAAGATCCAAAAGAGGTGGAACTACAAAGCAGAACTGAGCAAAAATACAAGAAACAGACCTGAAAAGATCATGTACTCAGTGCCTGCTTCTGTGCCTGGCAGACAACTGTCGTGGGGATCTGGATTCACTAATGCTAAGACGGACCAAGAAAAACTCATGACTCTGAAAAACTCCAAGGAAATCCTAAGATACAGCAAGAATTTGGAAAAAATAGTTATTTTATAAAACTATGCATAAGGTTGCCCTTGGCCTCTGCCTACCATTTCTTTCCTTTGGTGTATAAATATCTCTAAGGTTATACCAGTGATTCCTAAGCATTGTATGTAAGAAACATTCCCACCTTCCAATACCTCCTCATGGTACAACACTGCCTCCCCCGTGTGAAGATATTGCCTGTATACCAATGATTCCAGTTATCCTAACCTTTCATTGAAAAATGTATGATTTCACATGTACGTCAAGTTTGAGGGAAGAACCATACTCTTCACACTTCACTTCTGTCATCACAGGAAGTTCAACAACATCAATATATCATAGTATATACTTTATAGCATATTATAGTCTAGATTTATTCCACAATTTTCACTCATTCCCAGCTGATCAACTTTCATATCCTGGATTGGTAAGAGTTCAGAAATGGGTAATTTAACTTGCCATTTACACCTCCTATCTCATCACTGTCAAATCTGGCCAAAGAAATCATTTAGATGGAATTTACTTCAAATGAATGAGCACAGAGAATAAAGCACTGAGACTGAAATACCAGGACCAGTTGGCAGGAAGAACCAGAAGTCTTCTCACAAAAACACCTGCTAACCATTAGAACCCATTTGTTGAGTTAAGCATCCTGATAATCCGCAGAAAAACGAGTGGTAGTGAATGACTGTAGTAACTCTTTGCTTTCTGTTTTTATGAATGAAATGGCTATCATGTGCCTATGCAAGATGGTGTAGGTTCAGGAAAATCCTCATCAGGACTGTGACCCAAATTACTGCAACAGTCCTTGGTTCTACACGTGCAGGTGCTGCTCACGCAAAACCATCCCTGTGAGTGGGCCACATCAGCTTCCCAGAACATTTCTCTCCCATTTAAACATGGACTCACGGAGGTGAGCATCCAGCCTACTGGTCAGACACCACTTCACGGAGGTGAGCATTCAGTCTACTGGTCAGACACCACTTCATTGAGGTGAGCATCCAGCCTACTGGTCAGACACCACTTCACAGAGGTGAAGAGTCCAGCCTACTGGTTAGACACCACTTCATGGAGGTGAGCATCCAGCCTATTGGCTGAGGCATCCACAGTCCACAGCAGCGCAGCGAGCCCCAGCTACTGACTCTGGCTTCCTGTGACGCGGACCCTAGCGGCAGTAGTGACAGTTCAAGGTCAGGTCCCTAACCGCACAGGAGTCCTGGGCTGAGTTTCTGGCTCGGGGCTTCGGTTCAGCCCAGTCCCCATCACTGGGAAACAGAGTGAGTCACCCCACGAGAGCTTAATAATACAACTATCTCAAAATCTTCATGGAAAGTGTAAGTAATAGAAATAAAAGACAAGTTTATGTTGGTGCAAAAAAACTGAAATACATCCATATAAAAGTTCTTCAAACAGCTCATTAGAAAAGAAGTGTTATGAAGACATCTATGAAGGAACTCAAAACAATTTTTAAACCCAAATAATTCATATCATTAGAGAGAGAGAGAGAGAATGAGCTCCCACCCCCTGGGTTACTCCCAGATACCACCAACAGCTAGGATGGGGCTGAAGCTCGCAGCCAGGACCTCGTGTGGCTCCCCTCTGTGGCCGGTAGGAATCCAGCTATTGGAACCTCAGTACCAGCAGGCAGCACCATCATCCACTCTATCCACATCAACTTTCCCAAGAACTTTCAATTCCATTTTTCCAAAAACTTTTCAAAGTATCCTTACTTGCATACACTTTAGAAATCAAAATTTAAGTTCCAGGCACGAACACCTGTATATTTTAAACAGACAGCTATCTGTTACATTACATGTACGATTAGCAGCCTCTCGTAATGAATGCAGTTTAGCTGTGGTATCACTTCACTTTCTGGACAGTGGAAGCACTAGCATTGTTCAGTACCTCAGCCCTCTCACTAAGGCACAAATCCATGACTAGCAGCCCAATAGTCTCGAAGCAATGAGCTGCTGCCCTCCCAGGTGTCAAGTCCATGTTCAGGCTATTGAGCACATTTTCTAACGCAAGGTATTAGAATCTGTTAATTGCATAACATTAGCACATAATTAGTACTTACAATTTGCCAGGCACTTCATAGCTGACAGTACCCAATGAGGAAGTTCTTCTGCAGGAAAATGAGACAAAAGGGGAGATGTTTAATTCCACAGAACTCTAGAAATTTGAATCACAAAAATAGCTGGTATCATAAGAATACATTATTCCACCTTCCATGACATCTGGAGTCTGGGACTCGGCACTGGGGGCTGCCAGAGCAGGCCTGAGCGCACGCACAATTTTCAGTCCCAAAGGCAAGGTGGGGAGGTGGGAGGGAAGAGTCCAGATTGGCAAATGTGTGGGTTAGTTCTGGAGGGGGCACCCTGGGTACGGCTGAGACAACCTTAGCTCACTGGCATGTGCAACAGCCAGGCTGGAGTGCAGATCATGCCAGACAAGGCTATCACTCACTTCATAGTGGTGTGCATGAGCCAGGGAGGGGAGCAGACAGGGCAGCACTAGACTGCAGCACCCACCAGCAAGAGTTGTGGCTGCGGGTGGGTCAGAACAAGCCAGGCTGCAGCTTCTGATGGCAAAGGCCAAGATGGGGGATGGGCTACGCCACGCTGGGTCATAGCAACCTCTGGCATGCACAAGAACTGTGGCTGGGAACAGGCCAGGTTGGGGAGTTAAGGGACTGGGTCATGGTTCCTTCTGCATAGCATGAGAGACTGAATAGGGATGGCGATCTATGCTGGACATGACTGCAGTGTTCCTCAGCACTGGTGTGGACTGGGTCTGGGTTGTGCCAGACTGGGCTAGGCTTCAGCACCCACTGGTGCTCATGAGAACCAGAGTGAGTGCCAGGTCCATTTGTCCCAGAGCTGGGGAGGAGCAGGCGAGGGGAGGAGGATCTGAGGGTTCCATGGGGCCTGGCCCACCTGTGCAGAAGATGCCAGATCCATGTGCCCTGGGGCAGGAGTCCCAAGGGGCCCAGCTCACCTGGCCTGGGTCCTTAGGCCCACCTGTGCAGTGGATGCCAGATCCTTGAGCCCTGGGGCAGGAGTCCCAGGGGACCCAGGTCGCCTGGCCTGGGTCTTAGGCCTGCCTGCATGATGAGTACCAGGTCTGTGTGTCCAGGGGTGGGTATCTGGTGGGACCTGGGTTGCCTGGCTTCTCCCCTTCTCTCCTAACTTCCCCCAGATACAGGAAGAAGAAATTGAAAATTTGGAAACAAAATGGTCTCACCCACTTTCCACTAACCCTCGATCCTTCCCATCCTGATAAACTATGTAAACATGATCAAAAATAAAAACTGAAACAAAGAATTTGAGTTAAAAAAACATTGAATTAAAGGATGAAGAAATTCATCCAATTCTAGTCCAATATTTACCCATACGAAGGGAAGTTTATACGAAGGATTGTGGTCCACTGAAAATATCACTATTTTCTCAAATCAAAAGTTATATTAACAAAACATATGCCTGGAATGAAATATTACATAGCATTCCATAAATATGCAGAATTTTTTGTGCCTGTTAAAAATTGTTTTTGGTCCCTTGTCACCCACATGCATGGGAGACATGCATGAAGTTCCTTGCTCCTGGCTTCAGCCTGGCCCATAAATAGGAACTTTTAAAAAAATTTTTGTTCAAAACTGTGGCCTACTCAAAGCTGCTGCAGCCATTTGGAAAGTGAAGCAGTGAATGAAGAGTTTTTTCTTTCTGTTTCTCAGGAACTCTGTCTTTTAAATAAATAAATCTTTTAAAATTGTATTTACAAAAACTCAGGGTAGGTGACTGCTAAACGTCTTTGCCCCTAATTCAAAAGCTGATGTCCCAGAAAAAGACATGCAAAATTAAAGGACTTTCAACACTTAAAAGAGCACACATCTTAAAATGAAACAGCATGGGGCCCGGCGCGGTGGTGAAAGTGGTTTAAGGTCCTCGCCTTGCACGCCCGGGATCCCATATGGGCACCGGTTCTAATCCCGGCAGCCCCGCTTCCCTTCCAGCTCCCTGCCTGTGGCCCGGGAAAGCAGTCGAGGATGGCCCAAAGCTTTGGGACCCTGCACCCGCGTGGGAGACCCGGAAGAGGCTCCTGGCTTCGGATCGGCATAGTATCGGCCCATTGTGGTCACTTGGGGAGTGAATCATCGGACGGAAGATTTTCTTCTCTGTCTCTCCTCTCTGTATATCCGCCTTTCCAATAAAAATAAATAATAAAAATAAATCTTAATAAAAAAAAAAAAAGAAACAGCATGAACCAAGATTATCTCAGGAAACCTGACACAAGACATGATATAACTGAAAAGCTACATTTCAACAGTGAAAAGTTAGTTTAACTGTGGTGCACCTGAAAACTGCTCCAGACTCTGGGTCAGTAAGACGCACACTCACTGCTCAGACCCTTCCCTGGCCCTAGCTAACCTCAGGGGGCATGTTACTGAGACCGTCATCCCTGGACATCCACCTTCCTATGACGTGTTCTTAAGGCAAACAACTCACCACAGAGGCATCAGAAAGAGAAAAAAGGATTCCTTCAGGAGATGGGGTAACTCATTCAGCATGAAGGGACAGGTCCCACGGCAGCTGACGCATGCTGTGGCGTTCAGGCACTCACTTGACTTGTCGTCGAGGACGACGACTCCCTGCTTGCTGACGCTGTACACGTTATGGATGATGAACTTGGCGTTGACGAGCTTGATGTCTAAAATGTCTTCCAAGGAGTCGAGACCAAGGATTTTCCGTAAACTGAGAAGGTAAAATACTAAATCAATATTATGCTACAGTTTCACTATTCACTTAATAATAATAATAATAACTGCCAAAGAACACTATTTAAACACATTATTTTCAACCAATCTGTATGAAGCTACGGTTATACATGAAAAAATATCCTATCATCATTTGTAAGCTGCTTCTCTGACTTGCATGACATGACGCCATGAAGACCAAGAAAATTATGTTTAGTTTTATCTTTTTTTAAGATAACACGGCTTTTTCATTTGTTATATTCATAGTCTTAATGACCTTAGTAAATTAAGTGCATAATTAAATTTACTATTTAAAAAACCAAACAGTAGCTTTTCTAATGATGGGAAATGGCTACCAGTACATTCCAGTAAGAAAAGCTGTTTTTGCTGCTAATACCATGTTCTTTAATTATACTGGTGCCACATGAATTTTTTAGGAGATCAATTTTTCCAGTATGAATTGCACGAGGTTTAAAATTTGAGAAAGTTTAAGAAGTTTTAACTATTATATAACAGGCAATTAGAACCCCAGAATTCAGTAGAACTAGTCTGTCTAAGCAACACAACGGTAAACAAGGCAAAGTTGGGATCCTTACATTGTTACAGAGTAATGAGAAAGCAAAAAAGACAAAAAAAATCACTAAGCTGCTGA
Source organism: Ochotona curzoniae (assembly GCF_017591425.1). Classification (NCBI taxonomy): domain Eukaryota; kingdom Metazoa; phylum Chordata; class Mammalia; order Lagomorpha; family Ochotonidae; genus Ochotona; species Ochotona curzoniae. The sequence goes on from NW_024465582.1 coordinate 29,489,048, forward strand.
CCAACGCCAAGATACATACTAGGACAGTGTCATTGACTTCCAGATCTCCTCCACATTGGCCTCGGTCAGCTGTCTGCGGTGCACCAGTCGGCAGGCTGGCACCTCTCCAATGGCGATGCTGTGACGTTTGTACCACATCTCAGAATTCTAGCGGGAAGCGGGGAGGAGGGAAGGGAAAGAGAAGGGACAGAAAGAGGGAAAACATACTTCAATACAAAGAGGCTTAATTTCCTGGGAAACATCTTTGTCTATTTATAATTTGATTTACAGTAATTGGGGAATACTCATTTTCTTCACATATATCTCAGAGAAGGAAAGAACGGCTCATAAAGATTGGGTCATATTACAAATGAATATTCATGAGTTATGAAAGAGCTATGGTAATATGCATGAAGCTAAGTGGAATTTTCCCAGTGGGAGTTCCAACTAATCAGTGAAGTGGCACTGAACCAGAGTTTTCTTAATCAAAATTAAGTGGAGGAATATCCCACTAAAATGTCCAAATTGACTATTTAACATGCAGTGCTTTCAGGAGCTACTTTTTCACAAGCAAATATCAAATAAGTACAGTGTTGAAAAGCAAGGCCCAGATCTCAGGCACTTGTTTTTTGACGAAATATTGATTGCAGAAGAAATTCATGGACCACATGGATACGTGAAAAACTAAGCATCTAAAATAAGTCTGCTTGCTTTTGAGATTGATTTACTTTTACTGGAAAGACAGATTTACAGAGAGAAGAAATAGAAAGATCTTCCATCTACTGGTTCACTTCCCAAATATTCGCAACAGTTGGAGCTGAGCCAATCGGCAGGCAAAAGCCTGAAGCCTCATTCGTGTCCTCCATGTGGGTGCAGGGTCCCAAGGCTTTGGGCCATCCTCGACTGCTCTCCCAGGCCACAAGCAGGGAGCTGGATCAACCAGGGAAGGGAAGCAGAGCAACCAGGACACATAGTGTGCCCTTATGACTTGTTCCTAATTGCAGGTACAAGATTAGCCAGTTCAGCTATTAGGCCAGCCCCAGGTATTTCTTTTTGAAGCCAGACATATAAATTAGTACATTTGCCTAGCAAATTCACTTCCAAAATTTATTCTAAAATATGTTATTTAAATATTTACATGGAAAGGTATTAGTTACTACAATGTTTACAAATTGAAAACTGAAATCACTACTTATATTTAACAGCAAACGACTAAAATGTAAAAATGTAAAAAAGATCACTTTTACATTAGACATGATATAGATACTAAAAATTATGCCAACTGTTTAGTAGCATCAAAAAATGGACATAGTACATTGTGTTTCAAAAGAACCTTACATGGTCTCATTTTAAAAATGTGCATGTTTGGGAATCAAGATGGCGGAATAGGGTAAGGACACATTTAAATGGATGGAAAAGCATTTAATCAGGATGAAGCAGAGAGGACACATTCCAGGAAATAGGAGAGGAGAGAGCAACAGCAGAGGGGTACCTGGAGACTGACAGACACAGGAAAGCAGCAAAAACAATGGTGTGGTGTTGCAGTGACTGATACCCCAGCAGCATCCAGCTAATGGCGATCTGAACTCCACCAGCAGCCAGAACTCCACAAGCAACCAGGTGGGAAGGGATTTCCACTGGGAACTTGGGAGGTGAACCCAAAGAACCATCTGTCCTGCTGGTCTTTGATTTGACCAGGAGCAGAAGCAAAGCAGCAGATCCCAGATGGGCAGTGCGAGAACAGGGTGAATTTCACAGCCTAGTCAGCCCCCTAGAGCCGAATTGGGTGCCATTTTGCTTAAGGAGGCAAAGGCAAGGGAAAGGACTGAACATAAACTGAGCTGGGAGTGATCTCATTTTTGACTCAGTGAACTGCAACAATTAGGCATCCTACAGGTTCCACCCAACACAAGTATGGGTAGCCCTCAGACTTGACAGCCAGAAGATCAAGAACTCTAGTAAGTTGCCATTTTGTACGGTGTGGCAAAAGTTTAGGACTACAGAACACAACAGTGAACTGTACATGTGCTGAGCTAGCAAGAACTCACCGAGTTCAGTGAATTGTACTGGTCCCACAGGCAAATAATACCAACTCTGGCATTGTACAGATCAAAATAGTTCCATGTGGCACCCAAATCTAACATTCAACAGGTTCCGCCAAGATCAGTACCACCAACAACCTAGCTATATAGGACACCTGTGTCTCCCTAATCCTGGGACCTGCTCCAAACGGAAGTGGGAGCAAGCTTGCAGAAACAACAATGCAACTTCAGCACGATATCACAGGAGTGGAGACTGGTAAGCCAGGAGCTGGGGCCACAAAGAACATGGTGAAAAACTAACATAAGAACCCAGACCTGGAACTTGCTGGAGGGAGCAGCACAAGTGGCTGCAAGCAAAGAGCTGTGTACCAATGGGAATAAGTAAAACCAAACTGTAGACCTGTGGGTAACACAGCTTAGAAATGTGCCCCAAGGAGAAGAATCTGATAACTAGAAGTGCAATGATCAAGAGCAAAAGAAGACACAAAGGCAAAATGATTATTATTGAAGACTCCCTTGCAAAGGAGCAAAACCCAATGCCAACCTCAGAGTTCACTGAGGAAGACATCGAGAAATCAGAGACACAGAATTCAGGAAACTCATTATAAAGCTTCTCATCAACAATGAGAAGCACATACAAGAGTTCAAAGAATTTAAGGAATATCTAACACAAGAAATAGCAGCAATAAAGCAAATCAAGGCTGATGTATCAGAAATTAAGAACACAGTAGAGCAAATTAAAACTATGGTGGAGTCTCCAAAATAGAATGAAGCAAGCAGAAGAAAGAATCTCAGAATTGGAAGATATTTCCTGTCATCAGGAGGAAGCAAACAAAAAGCTGGAAGCAGAGCTGGATCAGGCCAAAAAAAGTATTCAAGAATTGAAAAAACTATTAAGAGGCCAAATATATGAGTTACGGGAGTCCCGGAAGGTGCAGAAAGAGAAACTGGGTTTAAAAATGTATTTAATAAAATAATAAAGGAACATTTCCCAAATCTATACAAAGAATTGAAAAACAACATCCAGAAGGGGCACAGAACTCCCAACAGGCTTGATCAAAAGTGATCTTCACCACAACACATGATCATCAAGCTCTCTTCAATCGAACATAAGGAAAAGATCCTTAAATATGCACGTGAAAAAAAATCAACTGACATATAAAGAAACGCCAATTAAACTCACAGGAGACCTCTCATAGGAAACTCTATAGGCAAGAAGAGAATGGAGTAACATATTCCAGATTCTAAAAGAAAAAAATTGTCAGCCTAGGATAACATATCCAGCAAAGCTTTCTTTCGTCTTTGAAAATGAAATAAAATTCTTCCACAGTAAACTGAAGTTAAAAGAATTTGCCTCTTCCAAACTTGCTCTACAAATGATACTTCAAGAGATTCTATTGACAGAGAAGAGAAATAGCACCAAACAAAACCAAAGGCAAATGGCAAGAACATCCCAATAAAATGACAGGACCAAATTACCACCCATTCATATTAACCTTGAATGTAAATGGCTTAAACTCATCAATCAAATGTTGTAGATTATTAGACTGGATTAAAAAACAAAATCTGGCCCGGCAGCGCAAGTGATTAAGGTCCTTGCCTTACACACCCGGGATCCCATATGGGCGCTGGTTCTATCCCGGCAGCCCCGCTTCCCTTCCAGCTCCCTGCCTGTGGCCCGGGAAGGCAGTCGAGGACGGCCAAGGCTTTGGGACCCTGCACCTGCGTGGGAGACCCGGAAGAGGCTCCTGGCTTCAGATCGGCATAGTATCAGCCCTTGTGCGCACTTGGGGAGTGAATCATTGGACGGAAGATCTTCCTCTCTGTCTCTCCTCTCTGTATATCCGCCTTTCCAATAAAAAAAAATAATAATAAATAAATCTTTAAAAAAAACCCCATCTATTTGATGTCTAGAAGAGACATATTTCAACCAACAAAAACCAGCGGAAGCTGTATCTCATGGATTTTGATGTTTTTGTTTTTGTTAGTTTCATCTCTTCAAAACACTTTCTTCTGATTAAATTATTCAATGACTCATATTATACAGTAGCCTCATTTTCTTCAAGAAGGTTCTTGATTTTCATTTTAATTTTTTCAGCGACACATTAGTCATTCAGTAGCACGCTATTTAACTTCACGGTGTTGTTAATTTCTTTTTTTTCCTGTTGCTGACTTTGTTTTGTGGCTTTTCATTTAAGGAGATGTGTAGTAGCTGTGTAATGGAGACTCTCATATCTAGTAACATGTTGTTTAACTTCATGGCATTGTAAATTTCTATTTTTCTTCCTATTGTTGATTTTGTACTGTGACTTTTCATTTAAGGGGATGTACAGTAGCTGTGAAATGGAGACTAACATATCTAGATATGAGGATACAATGTCGTATGCATCTCTATTTCCAGACAAAGATGGACTTACAATGAAACTGTTTACTGTATCTTGACAATAGGATGCTGGACTCTGCCATTGTCCATGCCCGCAATGATGGACATATGACTGTGTATGAAGAACTATACTTTAGTAATGATATAGAGGAACTAGGTTGGGGGGCGAGGAAATTGGAGGGGGATATGGGAAATCCCAGGAATCTATGGAACAGTATTATAAAATAATAATAATAATAAATAAGTAAATAAAAAGAAAAAAAAAGAAAGTGAGTGGTAGAGGAAGAAATTCTTGCTATGTAATCTTGTAATGAGTTCAGGTCCCACTCAGGATGCTCTCGCTGGTCTCTATGCTCGGTAGCTTCAGAGATGATACCCCAGCTTCTGGGATTATTATATTCATTTCCCCTTTCGATTCTACCTCCAGCATCCCAGATGCCAAAATGAGCCAGCTTGACCACACACACACACTCCTCATTCTCTCATGGTTCATGTCATCAACCAGAGCGTGAAACAGCCGGAACTCTAGGCAGTAGACTAAAGCATAGAAAAATGCTAATGCAGTAGACTAAAGCATAGACTAAAGAAAATAAAATAAAAATGTGCATGTTTCAGGCCCGGTTCAGTAGCCTAGTGGATATCCTGGACTTGCACCCACCAGGATCCCATATGGGTGCTGGTTCATTTCCTGGTGGCCAGACTTCGCAACCAGCTCCCTGCTTGTGGCCTGGGAAAGCAGTGAGGATGGCCCAAGGTCTTGGAACCCTGCACCCACGTGGGAGACCTGGAAGAGGCTCCTGGCTTTGGATTGGCTCAGCTCTGGCCGTTGAAGCCACTTGGGGAGTGAATCAGTGGGCAGAAGATCTTCCTCTCTGAGACTTTCCAATAAAAATAAATAATTTTTTACATGTGCATGTTTCAAAGCACCATGCTAAGCTTTCACCTATAGCACCAGCATCGCATATGGATGCCAGTTCATACCTTGCTGCTAAACTTCCCATCCACCTCCCTGCTTATGACCTGGAAAGGCAGCTGCGGATGGCTCAAGTCCTTGGACCCCTGTACCCACAAGGGAGATCCTGAAGAAGCTCCTGGCTGCTGATTATCTCAGTTATAGCTGTTGCAACTCTTTGGGGAATGAACCAGCATATGGAAAATCTCCTCTCTCGGTCTCTGTACCTCTGTCTTCCAAATAAAAATAACATAAATCTTAAAAAAAAAAAAAAAGAAAGAAAAAAGGTACACAAGGAAAAAAATAACAATAGCTCTCTCTACATGACAAGTGACTCATTTTCTTCTTTCTTTGCCCAAAACTCTATGAAATAAACACTACCAACAGTCCTTAATATCAGCGAGAACTTGTATAGCAGGCACTATGCTAAGCCTTTCATACGGATGAAATCACTTGACTCCTGGGGCAACCCTACCTCAACTAGCACCATGAGCATTCCAGTATCACCAGTATGAAAACTCAGACACAGAGAAAGAAGCTCAAACAGCAAGCAACTGGAGAACCCAAGGTTCAAAACCAGCAATTTGGCCCCGGAGCCCACAATCCTACTTATCAGGTTATACCGGCTCATCAGCAAACACAAAAGAATTGCATTTGTCTATTTTAATTTATTTTTGTTTTAAAAAATGGTTAGGCAACACAGAAGCTAGGACAAAAGCAAAATAAAAACAAACAGAAAACAATAAACAAACTGAAAGCAGGGACAGAAAGTCACATCAGAGACACCAACGTTGGGCTTCAGTTCTGTAAGGAATATGATCCATTTATTCATCCGTTATTAACCTCATCCTTCTGCAAACAGCAGATTGCACTGGGATAACAGACCCTGCTCGGCCACTGTTCCTTTGCACACTGCCGAAGGAGCAGCAGCAAGTGTTTTGGAAGAAACACACCTAACAAGCAGGGAATACAAATCTCTACCACTTCATCTACCTTGAAAGTAGGAGAAAAGAGAAAACAGGTACGAAATAGATACAGACAGGGAAGAATCAAAAGCTAAGATTTTGGAGCAGGGGTGGAGTTTGACATTTCATAAGAGGTGTTTAAAATACCAAAATAAGGGGCTTGGTGCAATAGCATAGTGGTTAAAGTCTTTGCCTTGCATGCGCCGGGATCCTATATGGGCGCCGGTTCTAGTCCCAGCAGCACCTCTTCCCATCCAACTCCCTGCTTGTTGCCTGGGAAAGCAGTCCAGGACTGCCCCAAGCCTTGGGACCCTGCAGCTGCGTGGGAGACCCGGAAGAGCTTCTGGCTCAGCTCCAACCGTTGTGGCCACTTGGGGAGTGAACCATGAGATGGAAGATCTTCCTCTGTCTCTCCTCCTCTGTGTTTTGGACATCTAGTCTTAGGAATCCAGATTAATTTGGAACCTCGGTGTTACTCCAATTCTTTAAAATTGTCTCATAAAGCTTGTCTCCACATTTTCATTTTCCACTTTATCTCAGTCTCAGTAGTCTTCTACTGCAGATATTTCACAGAAAAGGTATGCAAAAAAAAAAAAAAAAAAAGAGGTAGTCCATTCTCCCAGGAGCTGAGGTTTTCTCAAGACTGGAAAAACATGTTTTTGTTCATATGGTGTGTGGGGTGAGTCATTTCGCAATACTCTATAGTCTAATCTTCAATCTCATTTTCAACTGTCAATGCACATTTAAAAAAAAAAACAAAAGTTTAGCAGAAAGAGGCAAGGGGGAGAGGAATAAATGGCGGAGAAAGAGAGCTCTGACAGAACATACGAAAACAGCTGCCATTTACTCAGTAGGAACGTAACAGGCAAGAGAGAGAGTGCAACAGCCCATGCTCCCTTGCTCCTGGCCCCCAGGGGTGCGCAGGCCCGAGGCTGGCTGCAGTATTTCTGCAGAGGAACGCTGCACCAGAGCCCTCGGCGCCGTGGCACTCACCATCACGAGCGGCCTCACTGGGATATTCTCTTGTGAAGTGCTCGGTGGAGGATCATTCCACTCTGGGAATTTAATAACATCCCTTTGGTATGGGGGCTTTTTTGGATATGGTTTCAGAGGTGACGAAGGAGGAAACCTGCAAATCAAGAACAAACTCTGTTATTGCAGCAGTGGGAGACACCGAGAGTTTAACACGAGCAGCCAGGTCTTGTGTCTTGAGAATTTACACAATAGTTCCAAATTACAGATGTTAAAAGAGCCCTACTTTACCAAGTTATTACATGTGTCTAGTTGTAGTTAACTATGTAATGGTTTGCTTGCTTTTCATATTCATGCATGGGGTCAGGGTTTTGGGACAGCCGGTCAGGCTGCCATGCACAATGCTGGAATCCCATATGGTTCGAATCCCGTCTACTTCACCTTCTGCACGGCTCCTTGTTAATGACCCTGAGAAAGCAGAGGGACGCCCACGTGCTCAGGCCCTTACAGCTGCACAGGAGACATGGGTAGCGCTCCAGGCTCCTGGCTTCAGGCTGGCTCTGCGCAGGCTGGACGCAACAGCTTGGGGAGTGAACCAGCAGAGGGCAGATCAATCTTTCTCTCTCTCTTTTCTTCTTTCTTAATCTATTTTTTCAAATAAAATATTAAATTTTGTAAAAATACTCATTCATTCATTAGGCCCCCCCAAAAAATTATGGGAGAAAACAGGGACCACATACATGATGAAATTTTCTTATCATTTGATTTTCATAATTAAAGATGTCTTCAGCAAGATGCTAGGGCAACCATTTTTTTTTCACCCAGCTCAAATCCTTCTTATAACTCCAGCCAAAATGTATAGTCATGTAACGAATGGGAGCTACAGATGGTAAAATCTCAGAAACACTTGCTAATGATATTAACATAAAAATCATCCAGCCTCATGTGTGTCTATACACACTTGGCACTGAGCCAGCAAACCATTTTTGGGAAGGAGCCCTAGAAAGCTCCCAGAGCCCCCAGTCCACCTCAGGACACTCCCTCCCTGCCCCCAGCCTTCCTGCGCTCAGCAGCTTCGCTCAGCAAAATAACACTTAGAAACCTACACACATCCTGACAGGAGCTGAACTGGTCTAAACCACACGTCACAAGTAAACAAGAGAGGCGATGAAGTACCTGCTTTTCTCAGAGATCTGCTTCTGGAAGCTTGTTAGGAAAAGGCTGCATGGCGCTGTGCTTGCAAAGCAAATCAAGAACTCTTGCTCCAAACACTGGCATACAAGATGACAGTGTGCTCGCATTTTGACATCTTACTAAGTCAAAGAAAAGGTTGAAAATCTGGCCCAGGGTATTCATGGGAAAATTAACTGAAGGGACTCAAATCTAACTCTGAAAGCAAGTGTGGAAAGGAAGAATTCTAAATGTCTAAGTTTCTTGCTATTTTTCTTTAAGGTTGATTGATTGATGGACTGAAAGGGAGAGTTATAGAGACAGAGGGAGAGACCGCCAGAGAAAGCTCTTCTATTTGCTGGTTCACTCCTCAGGCAGTCACCAAGAGCCAGGCTGAAGTCAGGAGCTTCCTCTGGGTCTCCCATGCACTTGGGCCTTCTCTCACTGCTGTGCCAGGCTAATCACAGTGGAGCAGCCCACACTCGCACTGGTACCCATGTAAGATGCAGAGGCCTTAGCCACCAGCCACAACAGCAGCCTTTGTCTACAGATTTCAAGGAAAGTTTACATCAGTGTGAAATCAAAGAACTATAAAACTATAACAGCAAGAAGATATCTCCCTCTCTTTCTCTCATTCCTACTTGTTGCTTTTCAAATACATAAAAATTTAAAAACCACAAAAATGAAACAGTTCCTCTTTGTACCCCACTAATGCCCACTTCTCTCCCCCCTTGGCTCTCATGTCAACATTTCTGGATCTGAATTCCAACCTTGGCTCTCCCGTGGACTGTGTCTGTTCTGGAATCTAAGATTCTCTCTAAGTCACTGTCTGTCAAATAAGAAGCTGGATGATCCACAGGTATGTGTTTCTTGTATTCCAAAACTCTCAGAAACAAAAAATACATTCCAGAGAGCAAAGTACAAATGCTTTTAAATTTTAATTTTGAGTTTATTGAAAAGTCAGACAGAGAAATAATAGACATCACCCACCCACAGGTTTACTCTCTAAACGCTTACCCCTGCCACAGCTGGGTCAGGTTGAAGCCAGGAGCCCAGAATTCAATGCAGTTCCCCACATGGGTGGCAGGGAACCAAGCACTTGAGGGGGGTGTGAGTTAGCAGGAAGCTGGACCAGCAGCACAGCCAGGACTCAAACCCAGGCACCCTGAACAGCCCAAGCAGCAGCAACCGCTACACCAAGCTTCCAGCCCCAAAGTAGGAGTTCTTGTTGCAGAGCCACTCCACTCCACGCTGAGAAGATGAGCTCTCTGCACTGAGGACCACTCATCGCGGTCAGAAGAGGAAGAGGCAGAGGCGAGGCGCGGGATCTGTGTTCACCTAAGCTTGGCTGCCTTGCGGAGACAAAATGTAGAGGGGCTCCCCCTAGTGGACTCGCTTTTATTTTGCGCATTGAAAGTCATCAAGAAAATCCTAGTTACTCCTGTAATGTTAATGTCGGGCTTGAAAGCCTTTTACAGGTGATGTAGTTCAAACACCACATTGTTTTTTACTTAGGACAAGCAACGCCTAAGAGAGGACAGCATCTGGACAAAAGAATGAGCCATAACATAAAAGACTTCCAAAGCAGGATCACAAATGATCTGAAAATGTTCAATAATACAGTTTTTCATGAAACATGATAAACTAAACATGAAAAATGGTGAAGTGTTAAAGATAATCAACACATTCTTTTAATAATCAATTCGTTTTATTTCTGATGATGTTTGCACAGTTGAGAGGGATGAACGCCTGTGGTAGTCCTCGGTGCATCTGGAGGTCACGAGCACAAGGCACCCCCGGAACACTGCCAGGGGGCTTGGCAAAACAAGACTCCACTTGGCCCTGCCGGCGACGGGCAGCCTGGGACCGGACATACACATCCCGTGTTCCTCTGCTGGGGGAAATGAGGGGATGGATCGGGGCACTGCGGTCAGCTTAAGCTGCTCTCACTAGGAGAGACTGGCGCCTGAAACAGGCCTTTAAGTTGGTTGGTGCTGGGAGCTGGGAGGACCAATTGGGCTGCTGCTACCAGTGGGCCTACATGAGCTTCACTGTCAGACTCAGCAAAGACGGACCCTATTGGTTGGCTGACTCGTGGCCATCGCCTTTCTCCAGTGGGCAGCCTCACATGCTCATGTGGACCACCCAGTTAGGGTATGGATAGCTGAGGATTGGGAGAAAGGGGATGAGACAGCTGCCTCTAATCCCCTTTTTTTCTTCCTGTATCTGGAGAAAGTAGGCAGAGAGGGTGAGAGGGCCTCTCCCACGAGCAGGGGTGTCATCCCAGTGTCATCCCAGAGTCCCCCATGTGGAGCATGTTCTGAGGATATTGCTTAAGTGCTTTCGATAGTTCTGAGATGCTGTTCATTTCATTGCTCCAAGGATGAGGAATTCCTCCCAAGAGCCACTGGGTGACACAGTTCACCTTAGAGTCTTGATTCACCCAGACACTCTCATCAAAGCTTGGCTGCACTAGACATCCTCTGCAGGCCTCAATGAACTGACTGTCTTGTCTTCCATCTGGGCATGCCGTGCAATGCACAGCTGTCAGCAAAACCTCGCCAGGGGTGACCCCAGCCTAACTCCTGTGTGTGCCAGGCAGTGCAGGGGTCCGGCTCAGTCCATCACCCACATCAGCCTACACACACACTGGTGACTATAGTCACTTGGTCACTTCTGTCCCCAGCCACATCTCACGCACAAATCAATGGATGCAGCAGCCCAGCACAAGCCTGCCCACCACACATGCACTCGGCCCTCCAGCCCATCAGCAGGAACTGCAGCCCAGTCAGAGTGACACCCAGCATCCCCATCAGGCCTGCCGTCAGAGAGATGCCCACCATTTCCATGCTAGGCCCACTCCCAGCCCTGGATTTTGCACTTACCAGGTGGTTCTACAGTCTAGCCTGACAGGACGTGTCCCAAGTCCTAGCCGATGCTTCAGCAAAGCCAAACCAGCCACACTTACTCTGGCTCATGTGCGTACCAGTGGGTATACCCAGTTATCCCAGCCTGGTTCTCCCCCTAAACCAGCTCACACGCAAGACAACGGGCTTTGTAGTCCTGCCCAGCCTGGTCTGGCCACAGCCCCAGTTCTCATGCTCACCAGCAGGAGCAATGGTCCAGCAGGAGAACCCCCACAGCTCCCCTACCGGGTTTGCTCCCTATCCTAGGTCTTACCTGTACTGGTGGGAGCTGTGACCACACTCACATAGCTTATCTAACCTCAGCATTCACCAGTGAGTGCTGCAGCCTAGTTTGGCCCGACCTATCCCCAATTCCAGCTCATGGTGGTGGGTACTGGAGTGTAGACCAGCCCAGTCAGCCCCTAATGTGAACTGGCTAGTACTGTGGACCAACCCGGCCTACCCTGCACCCCATCCATCTTGGTTCTCACTTCAGCAAATAAGTGCTATTAACTACCCAGCCTGGTCCACCCCAGTTCTGAGCCACACATGTGCCATTGGTACTGTAATCTGGCCTGCTCTGGGCTGCTCCCAGCCTTGGTTCTTGTGCTCACAGGCAGGGACTATGCCATGACAGAGGAGTTCCCCAAGCTCCTCTATCAGGCCACCTGCCAATTACAGATCTCACACACATCAGTAGCTGCTACAGTTCAGCCCTACATGACCTACCACCAGCCCTGGTTCACATGGTTCAGTGGGTGCCAAAACCTAGCCGAGCCTGTCCTACACACTCTGGCTCTCACAAGCACCCGTCAGTGCTGAAGCCCAGTCTGGTATACCCCAGATCGAGTCCACCCCATGCTGAGGGATATCATAGCCATGTCCAGCTCAGTTCACCACCCCCATTCCAGCTTTCGCGCTCACCAGTGAGAACCAGAACCCCAGAGCATGCCTTAGCTCCCCGGCCAGGCTCACTCCCAGCCACAGATCTTGTGCATGCTAGTGGTTGATCCAACTCAGTCCAGCATAACCCATCACACAGATTGGCCTTTGCCATCAGATGCCTCAGCCTAGCCTGGGCCAGGCTGCCCCAAGTCCCAGCTCTCATTGGCAGCTGCTGCAGCCTAGTCCTGCCCATTCTTGCTTCCATCCCTGGCTCATACAAACCAGTAGGTGTGATCACCTAGCCTCGCCTCGACTCCACTTAGCATGGCCTGAAACCCATCCTACTTCTGCTATGGTTTGGCTGGCCCTGCCCTATCCAACCCCCAAGAGCTGACCCGCCAACAAGTGAAGCAGTCCTGCCCAGGATGACCAACAGCCAGCCCTAATACCCCTATGTTGGTACACCAGGGGAGTTTCCCAAGTTCCCCCACCAGGCCCACTCCTAGACCCAGATCTCCTGTGTGCCAGTGGGTGCTGGGCTCTTACCTAGCACAATCTGACCCGAGTCTCAGCCTTTGTGAGTGCTCGCAAATGTTGCAACCCAGCCTGGACCAGCCACGCTCAAAACTGGTTCCTGTTTATTCCATAGGAACAGAGATTCCGTTTCAATAGAGGAGCCAAATGAGTACTTTTTAAGATCTGTCCGTCCACATGTTTGAGAAGCAGAATAAAGGCGAGGAGGGTCAGAGGAAATCTGCCACCCAGGGCTCCCTCCCCAAATGGCCACAGTGACTTGGTCTGGCCCAGGGCAAATCGGGAGCCGAGCTCGGTGTCCTCCTCAGGGGCAGCAGGGCCCAGGGACCCGGGCCGTCTTGCAATGCCTTCCGGGGACCTCGGCAGGAGCTGGGACAGAAGCTGAGCAGCGGAGACCCTGCAGCACCCCCATACAGGAGCCAGCCTCACGCGCAGCAGCCCAACCCACTAGATCTCAATGCCAAGCCCTCAACTGAGCCATTCCGACAGGAGGAGATGTGAGCGCATCTGAAAGGTACCCCGATTTAGATGAACAATGTCCGGAAAACAACTGCCATTGGCAACAGAAGAAAAACATATCCGCTGCCTGGCGCTTCAAGGAAGCATTTACACGGAAAATAACGGCTATTTACAACACAACAGAAAATGAACTATTCAGATATAAATCAAATAAAAATGTTCAAGATCTGCATACTGAAACAAAACATCACCAAGATATTAAATACTAAATAAACGGAGCAGCACACCACGTTCCTCATTGAGAAGATTCGATTTTGTCAAGATATTAAATCTTCCCAAACTCATCTTATGATTTCACACAATTTCACTCAAAACTCCAGGAGTTTTTAAAATACACAAGTTTGTGCAAAAACATACATGGAAGGGCAACGGGGCTAGAACAACCAAAACAGTCTTCAAAAGGAACAGAGTTGGCGTTCTCACACTGTGTGTGTCCGGGACAAGGTTGACTGGACACAAGGTTAGACACAGGGCGGCCTCATGACCGCTGGGCCTGGGCCTCTCGCCCCCACTATGCCCCCACTACACCGCAGTCTGCCCAGCGCTCAGACCGGACGTGCCGGGGTCAGTGCAGGCAGCAGCCGGTGAGGTGCGGCAGGTGCGGCAGGGTGAGTGATTCTGAGCGGCAGAAGGGAGGATGGTGCTTACACAACACTGCACCCACGGCTGATGGACTCTGCCTGACACGTGCTTGCCAAAGGTCCAGGGTCACGTTACCAGGTGAACCGCCCGGAGCCTGCAAAGCACTGGCTGAGGGGAGGGGGAGGAGGGAGGTACAGACACACACGGATGCTGCAGCCTTTCTAGGCACGTCCAGCCTCCAGGCTTCCCAGGAAGCAGGCTTCACGAACACATACAAGGAGGCAGGATCTGTGCAGCACCAGAAACGGACAGAGCCCACCAGGATTCCGAGACGTCCTTGCCCACTGGCCCATGCTGCCGGCAGCCTGGCAGGAGCCAAGCCAGTCCTACCAGAAGACGCAGGGGATCCATCCTAGCAACTCTGTCTAACCCAGCTGCACCTGGAGGCACCCCCAGTTCCTCTGCCCCCAGCTGCTTTAACATAAGCAGCCCCCCAGGGACCCCTGCTCCCTTCCCCTTGGTCCTTCTAGATGCCACCCGTGCTGCCCTTGGCATTCACTTCTTTACATTCTAATCTCGTCTCCCAGCATCCCCTTCATTTCTCAAAAGACCTGAACTAAGAGTCCCCTATGAATCTGATCTCATCCATCTGATGGTTTGATGCAAAAGACCCAGCTGACACTACGGGGCTGCCCTTTCAGCAGGCTTCCCCTTGCGGCGGAACGACGAGGACTATTGTTCTGCCTCTTTGTCCTTTATGTGAAACACTCCACATTTTATGCACAACCAAGGGGGTTGGTCATAAACTATCATATCGAGATGTGAAGAAATGATACAGTATGCACCTCTACTTCCAAACCCCAGAGCCTATGGAACTGTATCATTAAATAAATAAATACCATTCCATTAAATAGTCTCACACTCTGATGCTACAAAATCAAAAACTGTATTGCCAAAATCAATGGTGATATCATAAATCTGCATAGTGATATAATGAAACACATTGTGATGTTAGAAATATTCCTTGTCATAAACTAATGTTGATATTTCATACACATTGTGAGGTCATAAAACTACTGTGAGGTCAAAATCTGTCATGATGTAATATCACTGTGATATCATAAGTCAACCATTTTGTCACAATCAAGATATTACAAAGGACAATTATGAAGTTTCAGTTATGATGTCATAAAACAAAACTTGTTCTGTAAAACAGCTTTATGTTATAATAAATTGAGATTCTAAGGAAAAGCATCGTGTCACACACCACATTTGTGACATCATCACTACTGGTGTCATGCAAATAATTGTGATGTAATAAACCGTTAATGCCACATCCTAATCTATCCACTGTGAAGAATAATAAACTGCTGTGTCACAATCACGTATGGTGTCACCAATACTGATTTGCTATCGTTTTGTTTCTTGTGCAAAATAACGGATGTTGATCTTACAGAGAGGGCAAAAAATTGGCAAGCAAGCACAGAGGGAAGCCTGTGGGGCAGTCTTGCCCACCAGCTTGCCACCTTACCCAGTCTGCAAAGCTGTTACCTATTCCCTCAATTGGGAAAGCACATCCGCGATATATTTCCTGTGTCCTTGTTCACGAAATAAAAACGGAGCCTTCCTCTCCTCAAAAGATTGTTTCACAGACTGACTTGTCAGCAGGCCAAAAGATCCCAAAGGATCAGACATTACCAGTAAGAGGGACATAAAAAGTTTGACATAAAGGGCTGGCATTGTGGTGAAGCATGTTAATCCTCTGCCTGCTAGTGCCAGCATCCCATATGGGTGCTAGTCCATGTCCCAAGCTCCCTGCTTATACCGTGGGAAAGCAGTGGAGGATGGCCCAAAGCCTTGGGATCCTGTATCCACATGGGAGACCCAGAACAAGCTCTGGGCCCATCGCTTCAGATCAGCTCAGCTCTAGCTGTTGTAGCCATTTGGGGAATGAACCAGCAGATGGAAGATCTCTCTTCCTGTCTCTCCTACTCTCTCTGTAAAATCTACCTTTCAAATAAAAATAAATAAATCTTATTTTAAAAGCTGAGATTAGCTCCTGTGGTCAGGTTTAGCAGTGTGGCCTGCACGCCAGACCTCACCATCTTTAGGGAATCCAGTGTCACTACAGCACAGCCACACCCAGACCTTTGCATATGGTCTCTCTCTCCTTTCAGTCCACAGTGGCAGAGCTAGGTTGTTCGGCTGGGAAGATTCACCATGTGGCCCTTCGCAGGACAAAGGTGCTAAGCCCTGGTCCAGCAAAGCAATGATGGAAGAATCCTGCCACGCCTGTGACCTGGGCTCCCCCGGCTGGGAGCTACTCGGCGCCGTTTACACATCATCACAGGCACATTCAGTTTGATCACTGAGCACCAGGAGATCGGCAAGCACTCACATCTCATCTTGGCAGCCAGTCAGTATATGGCAAAGACAGAAATGCTAGTACTCTTCCTTTGTGATGTCAGAGGACACACAGGTGCGGATGTGCCAGATGACCTAGGCAGCAATGACAGGGCACCAGAGTTAGAACTCAGCACTGCCTCACCCCAAACACAAGATGCACTGCAGTCTCCTGCTGTGGGCTAGGCAGGGCGTCACGGAGGGACAGGGAAGAAGCGCTGTCCACACCCAAGCCACATGCACCCCACAAATCCTCTCCACATCCCCCCATGCCCATTTGACATGGCTGGAGGCTCGGCTCCCCAACTCTTTCAGACAGCTCAGGCACCAGATGCCCTGACACCTCAGAGCTCACGATCTATACGGCAGCCCCACCCCTGTCCTTACCCCAGCCTGGGTGGGGACAATGCCCCTCGCGGCCTGACGGCATCCCTTTGCCTTTCAACACACCCTGCTTTTCTATTCACCTCTAGCTAGTTGCATCCTGTGACACAGGAAGACAAGGACCTGGAGCCCCTGTGGCTGGGGGAGCTCTCAGAACCCCTTAATATAAACTGGGGTCCCTAGCCCCACAATGCTTCCATTATTAAGCTCCTCTTACATCCTCACCACTCTCACAGCTCATTTTCTGTGGGAAGCGCAGAGCCACCTGAGCCGCACAGCAGGCGTGGGGTGGTTATTGCCTCACTCAAGCACTCTCCTTTGAACTCCTTTCCCAATGAATGGGAGGTATTGTGCTGGGTGCTGGAGACGGACTCAGGTCCTGCCCTGGCTTATCTTGCCCCATTCCCTGTGCAATGGCACGCGAGGTGCCTCCTGGGTTCTCTTCTCCTGGGTTACCTTAAGGCAGCTCTCTCCTGTCCTTGCCCGGCAGACATCTGCTGATGCAGGCAGACTCCAAGGTTAACCTCGGAGTTAATGAGTCTCTGAATCAAGCAAAGTTAGTTCCTCCAATCCTATGGCGCTGACTCCACATCCGGTCTCCGCATTTACAACAGTTAAACTTCATTTAACTCTTCGTCTTCCTAACTAAGCGATAATTCTTTGAAGACAAAGCCACGCTTCTCAAGGATCTGGCACCACGCTGGCGTACAGTAGGCACTCCAGAACACTTGAGAAAGAGAGGAGAGGAGAAAAGGATGGAGCACTGGAAAGGAAAAGCAACACTGGAGACGATCTAATTAACACAGTCCCCAAATTTTCCAAGAAAAACTTCCAGTGGGCGAGAAGGTCAGCGACGATCAGCTGGTGGCATCCTGAGTGGGCACCCGTTGCACAGAATGATTGGCTGGACCACCACACTTCTTAGCAGTCACGGGAAGATACACAAGCCTCTCCCAGCCCTTCTCTGTGCGTGCATCACTGCACAAAGTCAGAATGACCACTACACCCTGCCTCTGAACTCTGGTGCATCCACTGTAACCTGGATCTAAATATTAAGCCCAGGTTTAGACTTACCAGAGAAAAATGGAATAAAGTCCACATGATGCTTGTTCATTTGTGGCTAGGTCAACGAAGCCTGAGAAATATTCAAACCACCCCCTTCTCTCGCCCAAACAGCCTTCTCTTCTCTCTGAGACGGGAACATGCGACGGGGAGCCAGCTCCCTTGTTCTGAATTCCATTGCGCCCTTCCCTGACTCGCAAGGCTCATGAAGGAGAACCAGGCACTGTAAATTCAGGAAACCCAAGGAAGGATACAAAGCAAGAACAAAATTTTAAAGGCACTTTGGGGAAGGCCAAGTGAATAAAAAAATAAATATAGAGGTAGAAGCTATAAAAACCCGACAGAAACTATGAAACACAGGAGCTGTGGGCACAAATGAAGGCTCGGGATAATAAACAAATAAAACACAAATTTGGAATTATCATAAGCAAATCAACAAAAAGTCCCAAAGCAGACATTAAAAACCAAGGTGCATCAGTAAGCAGCAGTTGCCTTGTACAACTCAGCATATTTAACACATCGACACATACAAGCACCCGTTGCACACATAGATGGGGTTAGTTTGGGTTATTAGTTCAGTGTGTAACTTTAAACCCTAGGCTCGTGTCTTGGCTGGATTCTGTGTCTGGGCATTGAGGCCTCCAAGGATCCCGAGTTCGAATCCATCCTCAGAATCTCTGCTTGTTCCAGGACAGTATGCTCCTTGCTTTAGCCACGAGCAGTCCACATACACAGAATAATCACTGCACTATTTCCTAGACCTAGAAAGGCGCCCTCATTTTGCTCAGTCTACAGGCACTGCTTGTTTCATCCACCTAGCAGCTATAAAGCTGCAGGGACAAACCCTAGCTAAGTTAATCAGCACAGGTTTGGGGGAGGTGAATGTGGACTACCAAACCAAGAGCACAGAGGGGGTGGAGGGTGAGGAATGCGAGGGAGGGACAGCAGCCCCGGCAGCACACACAGCAGCAATTACAGAAAAGGCACACCGGTGGGATGCTTTGCCCTTTGGATGGCTCTGCATCCACATACACCTGTCCTTGCTCTTCAGGCCTTCCTTCGGTCATCAGTCCTAAGCCATTCCTTCTCGTTGGCATCTCTCACTCACCCAAGGCTGGAGCAAGGGAAGACAGGGGCCGGCACCCTGAGTGCTAGGGACAGCAAGAGAAGTATCTCCCCCACCTATGGGTCGGCCCTGCCTTCCATCAAGGCTCCCACCGACTGTTGAAAAGGGCTAACGGCAGGGCCGGGTTGAGTCCCCCTATGGTCTGAGCTTATGGTCGTGCTCTGCAGCCAGAGGCTGGGCCGCGTGCAGTGTGGGAGAGCAGGGCACAGTGATTCTGAAACATGCATCCAGATCCAGGGGCACCAACTCGCGGCCACCAGGACGAGAAGCCCACAGACACGGCAGGCGTGCTTGAAGCAAGGCAGGGTCTTGGGATTGTTAGCTGGCTTAAGACTTTAATTCTGTCTCTCCCTCGCTCGCTCTCTGTGACTCTTTCAAATAAATAAAATAAATTAAAAACAACAACAACACTAAAGTTCCAGGGTTCAATAAAGAAATGCTAAGCATCATAAACCTTAACAGACATTATTGATAAAAACAGCAAGGCGGATTAATAACCCACTTTCAAAAGAGCTCTTTGTCAAAGTGGGACTTCATGATCACATGCAGAGCCCGTCCCAGTGTCCAGCCTGGGCTTGGAAGGAAAACATCAGACCCAACGCTAGCATTCCACCCGAGGAACACGAGGAACACGACCGCTCACCACCTCCACTGACACCTCCCCAGGTCCTCTGCCCTTTCACATACTGTTACTCAGTCAGCGCACTTTCTATCCTGCTCAAAACACTAGCCTTGGCTGCTTTCTTTTAAAGGGATAGTCCATGCCACACCGAGACCCCACCTAAGTCATCTGTGTCTCGGGCTGGCCTCACCCGTTGGCTCCAGCCACGCCCGCCTTTCCCTCCTGACCCAGCACAGCTCATGGACCTGCCTCTAGGGGGCAGCCTGGAGCTGGCTTTGGACCACCCATTCCTTTCCCACTCCCTGGGACCCAGACCCTACCCAACTCAGAACTCAAAGTGCAGTTCTCCGCTACTTCTCCCGTCTCTTGCTCCGAGTTCCCAAAAGGCTGCAGGCCATGCCAACTGGGTCACAGTAGCAATTCACACTGGCCCTCTGCTATACAACGGTAGAGAAATGGTGGGAAATGTGACCACATGAGTAAGTGTGCCTCATTCAAAGACTTTCAGGTTTTTCAATTTTTAAGCATGTTGTACTGGAAGTTATTAACATCGGCTGCACCTGCAAAGAGATCCAGGGAAGCTGGCAATGATGGGAATAGATCTTCAGACTGTCTGTGTCCATTAGTCCACATGAAAGCATTCCCTCCACAAAGGTTAACAAAGGTTAAAAATTAAAAGTGGCACTGGAAATTAAGCCAGCTCTTGCCATGTGGTATCCTGTATCTGGGCACCTGAAGTTCTAGCCACTCTGCTTCCCATCCAGCTCCCTGGGCCCCTGCCATCCATGTGGTAGACCCAGATTAAGCTGTCAGCTTTGGCCTGGTCCAGCTCCCAGCCACTGTGCTCATTTCGGGAATGAACCAACAAATAAAAGACCCATCTCTCTCTTTCTCAATCTGTCAATGCCTTGCAAATCAGTAAGTAAATCTTTTGAAAGATGAGTTAGAATGAGATAGAAAAATTAGTCATGACTAAAATCACTATACTGGTCAAATAAAAATTTTTTTTCAGCTATATAGCCTAACAGTATAGATTCTTTTGGGTAGTTAAGTTTGGTTTGCTACTTACTTTTCATGTTTATAAGCTTCATCTCTCCAAAAGAGATAAGTGAAGTCAGAGAGAGAGAAAAAAAAATCATAGGATATTCATTTTCAGTTCCCCTACTGTCTTAGACTGGGAAATACGCAACACTGAGTATTTGAAAACACGGGGCTATGGTGGCACAGCTGGCTCAGCTACTGCCTGCATCCCATATAGCACCAATCTGAGTCTCAGCTGTCCCGCTTCCAATCCAGCTTCCAGCTAATGTGCCTGGGAAAGAAGTGGAAGATGACCCAAATGCTCAGAATCCTGACCCCCACATGGGAGACGTGGAAAGAGTTGCTAGCTCCTGGCTTTGGCCTGCTCCAGCCCTGGCCACTGTGGTCATGTGGGGAATGAAACAATGTTTAAACAGCAATCTCTACTTTCTTTTGCTTGCTTGCTTCCTTTGTTTTCTTTCTTTTCTTTCTTTCTCTCTCTCTCTCTCCCTCCCTCCCCCCTCTCTTCCTCTCTCCTTCCCTCTATTCTTCCCTTCTTCCCTCCCTTCCTCTCTCTCTCTCTCCATTCTTCTTTCTCTGTAACTCCACCTTTCAGGTAAATAAATAAATCTTTTACCAATGCATGCAACTTAGTTTGGGTATTAAAAAGAACCTTGAAGATGTAGTTCCTCCCTGCCAATCTATATACCTGGGAAAACTGACACCCAGGGAGGCTAAGAACTCCACCAGTTCATCACAGGACAAGAACGTGGCGTGGCTGAAATGAGTTACAAAAGAAAACGCATGGTCACACACTGCGCTTCCCTGCAAAACTCAAACTCGCCCACTAGAGGGAGCACACAGCCAATGAATCTGAAGATGACGGCCCCAAAAAGGGAAGGAAAAACATTTTCAGAGGCCATAAAGGAAAAACAAAACAAAACCAGAAAAACATCTAAATGATGACAAGTCACATGTAAATAGGGATTCCTTTTGCTAGCAGTACAGACACTTTCCAAATCTTCAGCTTAAGAAAAACTCAATGCACTTGTTAACTTTACATGAAACTGTTGGCAAAGTGAGCGGCGATGGAGGCCTTCCCCCCGGGGCAGTGTCCGAGACGGTCAGTTGCTCTGCACCCCGAGGAGCACTCAACACAATTGGCATTTTATTTCAGCCACCCCCAAGACATCAGGTGGTATCTCCTCGTTACTTTGATTTATATTTTCCTAATGATCTAGCAGGTTAAACACCTTTTCAAGTGCTCGTCTGCTATCTGTACATCTCTGCGGAGGATACTTCGCTGCTGGTTCACTGGCATGCTTGTGACATGCAAATATTTTTCTCCCTGCCACTTGCTGTCTCAGCCTCTCATTAGGGTCATTTGCACAGGAAAAGTTTTTCATCTTGATGAAGTTGTAACTTACCATGGTTCTTTTATGAATGGTGCTTTTGGTGTCACGTCTAGATGTCAGGCCAAACACTTTCTCTCATCTTTTCTAATAGACATAGTTTTACATTTAACTCCATTTTCTACTTTGAGTTAATTCTTGCATAAAGCATGAAGTTGAGATTGAGATTCTCAAGTAGGAACATAAGAACGACATCCCAGGGCCCGGCGTGGTAGCCTAGTGGTTAAAGTCCTCATCTTGCGTGCGCCAGGATCCCACCTGGGCACCAGTTCTAATCCCGGCAGCTCCACTTCCCCTCCAACTCCCTGCTTGTGGCCTAGGAAGGCAGTGGAGGACGGCCCAAAGCCTTGGGACTCTGCACTGCTTGGGAGACCTGGAGAAGGCTCCTGGCTTTGGACCAGCTCAGCTCATCTTTGCAGTCACGTGGAGAATGAACCAGTGGATGGAAGCTCTTCCTCTCTGTCTCTCCTCCTCTCTGTATATCTGACTTTCCAATAAAAACAGATATTTAATCCCCGCCGCCCAGAATGACAATGCAAAAAAAAAAAAAAAAAAAAAGAAAAGAAAAGAAAGGAAAAGAGGAAAGAGAAGCAAGGGGGCAGGGCAGCAAAGTGCTAACGGTCCCTCCCAGTACAGCTCAACCACTCCCAGTGAGTGAGCCAGTCACTGGGTAAGTCAGAGCAGAATGGCAGGAAGTCGAGGGCCAAGGGCAGTGGCCCCACCAGGCCCTCAGCCACAGATCTACAACAGGCCAAACTCCCTTCTCATTAAATCAGCACAATGCACACTTTTACTGACATCATTAAATTAGGTTTAAATATTACAGAGGTTGATACCATGGGACATCGCATTAAGCTACCATTTGTGATACCAGACGGGCACACCAAGTTCAAGTCCAGGCCGTTCCACCGCTGATCTAGCTGCCTGCTCGTGCACCTGGGAAAGACATAAATGATGGCTCAAGTCCATGAGTCCTTGCCGTTCGTGTGGGAGACCAAGTATTCCTGGCTCCTGGCTTCAGCCGCTGCAAGCGTTTGGTAAGAGAGCCAGCAGACAGATACATCAGTCTTTTCCTTTCTTCTTCTCTCTCTCTCTCTTTTGAATAAATATATAATTATTTAAAATAAATACATAACCACATGATCATTTGCTCTCATAAACAGAGGGGAAAATGAAACTTCTAAAAACAGGAACATTCCTGGAATTTTGTACAGAGGTTTCAAAGAGAAAAGTATCTGGTTGTCTGAAGACAGGTAACTTTTTATTAAAAAAAAAAAAAAAGATTTCTTTTCACTAGAAAGGCAGATTTACAGAGAGCAGAGATGGAGAGAAAGGTCTTCCATCTGCTGGTTCACTACTCAAAATGGCCACAAAAGCCGCAATGGCCAGAGCTCAGCTGATTCAAAGACAGGAGCCAGGAGCCTCTTCTGGGTCTCCCATATGGATGCAGGGGTCTACAGACTTGACTCATCCTCATCTGCTTTCCCAGGCCATAAGCAGGACGCTGGATGGGAATGGAGCAGCCAGGACATGAACCGGCACCCATATGAAACGACAGAACTTGGAGGTAGAGACTTAGCCAGTTGGGTCAGCGCACCTCTCCCCATCAGCTTCTATGTACTGGGTAACCCTGCAAACCGCCACAGTAGCCAAGCCCGGCTGCTGCCTCCCAGGCTACACACCAGCAGGACACCGCCGCAGAGAAAAGGACAAGAACTTGAACCTGGGTACCCTGATGCAGGATGCAGTTGCCCTGCGAGGTATCTCAGATGCCAGGCCAAACACTTGGCTCTTCTCAGGCTGATGGTCCTTCCCTGACCACCTCTGGGAACTTCCTAAGAAGTTCAATGTGCACTACAGGCCACTTGGGACATCCCAAGAACTCTGGGAACACGGCACGTGCTGCTGACACCGAATCTGTCACGCTGTGCACTCACTCACTAGCTTGTTGGATGAGCTAACCTCTCAGCGACAGCAAAGCAGCACAGCATGTCTCAGGAGAAGAGACTGCTGGTCAAATCCCGACTTTTCCACTACTGGCCGGCTGGCATTGGACCTGTCAGTAACTGTGGCCCTGCGAGTCTCCTAACCTTTAGAAGTAGGCACTAGCGCCTTTATCTCCAGGGACGGTTTCTGAAAGCTCCCCGGTGCTCTAGAACATTCGCTCCCGTCCTTCCAGCAGCACCTCCTCCCCACAATCCCTCCACTCTTTTCTTTTTTCTTTTTTTATTTTTTTTTTTATTGGAAAGGCGGATATACAGAGAGGAGAGACAGAGAGGAAGATCTTCCGTCCGATGATTCACTCCCCAAGTGAGCGCAACGGCCAATACTATGCCGATCCGAAGCCAGGAGCCTCCTCCGGGTCTCCCACGCGGGTGCAGGGTCCCAAAGCTTTGGCCTGTCCTCGACTGCTTTCCCGGGCCACAAGCAGGGAGCTAGAGGGGAAGCAGGGCAGCCAGGGTACGAACCGGCGCCCACATGGGATCCCGGGCGTGCAAGGTGAGGACCTTAACCACTTGCGCCACCGCGCTGGGCCGGCCCCCCTCCACTCTTTTAAAGAGGCTTGTCCCTCCACAGTGCTCCACACTTCGGAAAAATGCCTAAACCCTGCCAGCTCATGGATGTGTCCTCACCCTATCTATTTTTCTTTTACTAAATATATATTATATTACTATATTATATCTATACTAATATTAATATATTGCATATGTTAATATATTAAATGCATATTTTATTGAATATATGTAAATATTCCTCATGGACAGGTAAATTTACAAAGAGAAGGAAAGTCAGAGAGAAAGAGCTTCCATTTACTGGTTTACTCTCCAATTAGCCGCAATGGCCAGAGCTGAGCTGCTCTGATGCCAGGAGCCAGGAGCCTCTCCCAGGTCTCCTACATATGTGCAGGGTTCCAAGGCTTTGGGCTGTCCTCTACTGCTTTCCCAGGCCACAAGCAGGGAGCTAGAGGGGAAGTAGGGCAGCCAGGGTACGAACCGGTGCCCACATGGGATCCCAGTGCATGCAAGGCGAGGATTTAGCTGCTGAGCCATTGTGCCGAACCCGCCCCTCTCTACACACACACCTATTTTTCACATCAAGCCTATCTCTAGTTCATGATTCTCCCAGCGTTCACACTCACTTGGCAGGTGAATCTGCACATAAGGGCTGCACTGGGAGCCACAGTGCTGGGGGCCAGATGCTCCTTCCTGGAGCACTGGTACACCCTGTTAATGACCCTGAGCAAAGGTGACCAGAGCCCGACTGTCTGTAGGAAACAGGGCCGCCAGCTCATTAGCTCACCCTCCATTCAAGGCACGGGCACCCTGACCAATGATTTACAAGTCAAAAGAGATCTCACCCCTGATTAATCTAGGTAATGACAAAAGTCAGTAATTAACTTACAGGAACTTCCACTTGGGAAAGCCGAAGCTAATTTTTAGGTGGTAAATGATGAAAAACAACAGTGACCAAAAAAAAATCACTTCTCCCTTCATTCACAACTATTCAACTAGAAAAAATTAGAGAGGGAGAGGGGCAAAACAGAGGTACTTAATGTATAACTTGTGTTTGTGTCCTATTTTTTAAAGGGCCATACGTGTTAAGTCTCAATACCGCAGTGAAACACATCTGGCTGCCACAACATAACAACATGCTCCAGCTCTGCCCTGCTGAGGTCTCAGAAAGCCTCCTGGAACTCAGTGGAAATTTCCCAATCCAAGGTCACCACAGAACAGACTGGAAGTTACTCAGCCAGAGAAATCTTGCAAAAGTGTTCCAGCTACATCTTGATGGGAGAAAAGCAATCAATTACCCAATAATCACTTAAGAATAAACCCACTGCAAGGATTCCACTGGCTAATTGTCCACCCGCAGTGCCAATATCCGTTATGGGCACTGATTCGTGTGCTGGATGCTCCACTGCCCATCAGCTCCCTGCTTAGAGCCTGAGAACACAGCGGAGGACAGCCCAAATCCTCGGGACCCTGCACTTGCATGGGAGACCTAGAAGAAGTCCCTGGCTCCTGGCTTCAGATCGGCTCAGCTCCAGCTGCTGCGGCCAGTTGGGGAGTAAACCAGCAGATGGAAGACCTTCCTTTCTGTCTCTCCCCTGTAAATCTGCCTTTCCAATAAAATAAATAACTAAATAAAATAAACCTTTTTTAAAACCGACGAATCCCCAATACAGTGCTGTTGTGGGTTAAGGAGTTAATTAGCACTCCTTAAGCTGAGCAGTAACAGGAAATGCGCTTGAGGCTAAAAACACCTAGACTAATGGGACTCAGCGGTATTAATTGTTTGGCTAAAGGACTTGGGGGGGAAGAAAGGCTTCAAAGAGACTTCCACCATCACTGGTCTGCTGTAGGTGCTTCATCCCAGACCCTCTCCCTGTCCACGTTAGAGACTCCACTGGCCGGAGCAAAGTGTGGCATGTGGAATCAGGGCTAGAACTCCCAATGTCTGATGCTAAGAAGCATTGGGAACAGACTCAGACCACCCAAGAGCCTAATGACAAGCTGGATCAGCAAAGCAGAAAAAACTGCCCGGTGGAGTGCCAGTGATGGAGTACTCAGACGACAAGCATGATTGCTGGCTGCTGGAACTTCTGGGGAAGACTCCAAGAGGATGCTGGAGTCCACAGGTACAACAGGATCTGGTGCCCACCCCACGCACTTGCCACCACCCTCACTCTGCCCTGCCTTTCTCGGCAGTTAGTCCAACACAGCGACAATGAAGTGATTCCAAAAAAAAAAACCCAGGTTCTCTCCGCTCGGCCATCTGCTCCAGGGAAACGACCTCACCAGCTGTGGGGATGATTCCTTGTGCTGGAGGAAGGGAAGCAGACATTACGGATCTACATTCTGGGTGCATCTTCCAATCCTTTCCGAGTTCTCAACGCTTCAGGACTCTCCGTAGCTGAGTCTCTTCAGTTTTGCTCCCATAACCTGAACCTTGGGTGGGCCCCTCCATCTCCAAGCAATAGAAACATCTGACCGGCAGGGAGAAGCGTGGTAAAAGGGAAGGGGATGGAGGGAGCCAAAGATAGCTTTCCACCTCCCCAGGGTTATCCAGTGGTGCCTCTCCATATTCTATCACTGAAAAGCAAGCAAAATATGTTTGCGGGAAAACAAACTGGGTGGTCAAGCTTGGTCCGAGACCCCAAGGAATTCGAGCACAGTTCTGCGCTGGTTAAACATCAGGCACCTCAGCCACTAAGCCAGAACGGCCCTGTAGAAACTGCCCTGATGCGCCTTGAGAGGCCCAGAAAAGCGCCATTGGTTTTGATTTTGGCGACACAGCCCAGCTCTGCCCTGAGCCAATCCCCAGGGGAACCATCACCTCAGCCGACAAAGGGAATTGCTAAAGTCTTCATTCCTCCTCCCCACTCCCGCCGGCAGGGCCCCTGTGTCGCCCGTTACCTGTAGAGGTGACGGTTGTCTTCAAAGTCTTCCTGACCCCACTTTCCCTTGATGTCTTCAATGACATGGTTCTTTAGGAATTTTTTCAGCAGCTGGACCGTTTGTTTCCGAGTCACCTCGGGCCCGAAGTTCTGACTGTGCGTCAGCAGCTCGTGCAGCCAGTCCACAGCCTCGGTTGCCGTGAAGCAGTGCTCATAGCTCTTGAAACGGCAGCGATGCTTCCGTAACGGCATCCTGGCCCGGAAGAGCTCCACGGTGTCGTTCCACTGGCAAGGAAAAGGCACTGAGGTCAGCCGACGGGTATGTTCAGTGGCAATGCATCCCAAATCCTGAACTCAGGGAGGACCGTTATTCCCATGAGAAAAAAATGCTTCAAGTCCCAGTTCCACGCCCATCTGCAGCTTCCTGCCGAGGTGCACTGTGGGAGGAGCAATTGCAGTTCTAGGTGGGTCTCGGACACTTACACAGGAGGCCAGGACTAAGTCTCTGCCTTACAACAGTCCCAGACACTAAAGGCACTGAGAAGAAGGGGAGAAAAAAATAAGAGAGTCATGGCTTTTTTTTTTCTTTTTAATTTGAAAAATAGAATTACAGAGAAAGAGGGAAAGACAGAGAAAGAGAGAGAGCAAGGTTTTGCATTCATTTGCTCACTCCCCACAATGGCTGCAATAGCCTGGGCTAGGTCAGGCTGAAGCCGGGATCTGGAGCTTCTTCCCAGTCTCCCACTGGGGAGCAGAGACCCAAGCAAGCGGGCCATCCTCTGCTTCCTTCCCCGGCTCATTGACAGGGAGCTGGATGAGAAGTAGAGCTCGATGAGAGTAGGGGATGCTGGCATTGTGGCAGTGGCATTTAACTTGCTACACCACAACACTGGCCTGAAAAGTTTTTATTTATAATCTTAAAACTCTAAAGCTTCTGGGAAAAAGAGAGTGATGGTTGCATCACAATGTGAAGATCCTAAATGTCATTGCATTACACAAGCAAAATATGTGAAAATAATTTTATGTGACATACATGTGTGTATACATGCATATATATTGCCATAATCAAAACAAAAAGATCCCATTAAAAGAAAAAGAAAACTAAAGAACACAAACTTTTGAAGGGAAAGTCACCTTTTACTCAAGAAATACTTACTTAGGGTATTACCATCAAGTTGTCATCTTAAAGGATTTTTACATAAATAAAAAAGCATATAATAAGTTATGATTAAACTAAGCCTGTTATTAATAATTCACTTCTTAGAGCCCCAGGACTTATATACTTCTGCATATACTTGTAGACTGCATGTTGCTCAAAAATATTGTGCGTGGAGAGAAGAAAAATGCATTAAATGGGAATTTGGTTAAAAAGAATTTTGAGGGTCCAGCACGATAGTGTAGTGGTTAAACTTCTCGCTTTGCAAGCGCTGGGATCCCATATGGGCGCAGGTTCTAATCGCGGCAGCCCCACTTCCCATCCAGCTCCCTGCTTGTAGCCTGGGAAAGCAGTCGAGGACGGCCCTGCACCCACGTGGGAGACCAGGAAGAGCTCCTGGCTCCTGCTCCAGGTTTACTGAATCTTGAGTGCCACCTGTGGTTGCCTTGGCAGGGCCACACCAAACGACTACACAGGCCTTGTGCAGTCTTCAGGCTAGAGGATGCCTACCCATTTTCAATGGATGAATCCTACTGAGCATCTGTTTTGGCAGTGGACTGTAAAAACAGATACAATAATTTCTCCCATTCTATTCATATGCACCCATGTAGCGTGGCTTTGCCATCCCACCATGAAAAAGTAGAGCTGAATTACTAAAGTCTATTACACTTAGCTGCTTACTTGGACCAATGGGATGTGAATATGCAAGAGGAAAGAAGCTTTGCTTTAGCTACCCCAGATCTATGTAAAGACAGCTAGGCTAACCTATTGGAAACACCTGGCCCAGCTAACGGTAAGCACATCAAGCAGCCCACTGACATCACCTAGTTCTGGTCAAGTCAGAAGTCAATAGTGGCACATGAGCCACGTCAACAGAAGAACCGCTTAACCTAAGCCCAGCCCAGACCTCTTATCCACAGAATGACCCGCATATGAAAGGGCTGTTTGAACACTAACAAAATCATATCACCGACCCCTCCCCCAGGTCCCTTGAAACCATATTTAAAATTTCCTAAGTGGCATATGTAGTTTCCTGCAGCCAGGATCTGTAGTCCTTATCAGATGCCAGCCCATTTCCTCTGCCAGATGCTTGCCGCGGTGACTTGCACCTGACCTCCAACAATCACTGCATGGTGCACTCTAGAAAGACAAGTATATCTCATGCATAGTACTCACTTCCCAGGGGCCTCACCTCGTCCACACTGAGTGCAGTGAGGATTTGGATCCCAAATTTCCTTCCCACCTTTCATGTGTATTCAACAGCGCGCAGAGAGCAGTAAGATTCATTCCCGAGCCAGAGGCAGCCTAAAGTGCCAGACACACCAAGGCGTGAATTGCTTTCCCCCTGAAATTATCATTAAGATTGCATACAGAGCCCTCTTAAACACTTCCAAGGGCATTACCAGGCTGTCACCTGTTATTCCATTGTGGTCATGTCTGGGGTGGCAGAAATCACTAAAAATCATTTGCTCCAAGGTCAATCATGAAACAACTTCCTGCACCTTTCTCTGCGGCAGGTCAGAGGAAGCAGCTGCAAAGACTCCTTGGGACCATCCCTAGCGGGCCGAGCCCTCCCTCAGGCAGGTGCTGACACAAACAGAAACTCCAGGACCGGGAACCCAGCCCAGGGTGTCCCACCCCCGCCCTGGCACCGTTAGAAAACAGGGTTGTTCAGGTGTCACCCAGGAAGGGGACACGCCCTGCCTCGGACAGCCGCAAACCAGGACAGGACCGCGGGAGGGCGGGGGAGCCCTCGGGTCCGGGGATCCGAGGTCCGGGGCAAGGGTGGTCCACCCTCCAGAGGAGCGCGTTTCAACATCCCGGAGGACAAAGGCCGAGGGCGCTGGACCTGGTCTCCCAGAACTTTTAAATCAGAAAGCCCAGTGAATGGCCCAGATCCTGCAATCTTCTCCGGGAAGCTGCGTCCACCCCCGCTGGCCCGACCGCAGGCCAGGGCAGCCCTTCCAGCACACCCATCCACTACATCGTCCACTACACCGCGGTCCAGGTGTCCAGCACCGTCCACTACACCGCGGTCCAGCGGTCCAGCACCGTCCACTACACCGCGGTCCAGCGGTCCAGCACCGTCCACTACACCGCGGTCCCAGCCCTGCGCGCCCGCAGCCCGGGACCGCCCGGCCAGGGGGCCCAAGCCCCCGCACACCCACTCACGCACTCACCAGCTTGGTGGCCCGGTACGGCCCCGGCCCCACGATGCGGTGCTCCATGGCCCCGCACGCAGAAGCGGCCTCGGCCGCGCCAGCCAGCGGACCCGCAGTTTGAATCGCGAGCGTGCCAGCTCCGGGCGCCGATTGGGCGGTGCGGGAGCCACGTGACCGGAACTGCATGGAGTGGGTGGGGCCCGATTGCCGTCTCCATGGAGACGGGCCTCCGGCTACAGCAAGTGCCGAGGCTCCGACCGGACACTGTGCTCGGGTCCTCGCTGGAGCCGAGGGCTCTTGAAGTCTGCTGGAAGATCAAGGAAAAGTGGGGTGGGCTCAGCTTCCAGCTGCGGGGAGAAATTTGCATCCTCCCCTGCCCAGTGCGCCCCGGGGCTCGGAACCGGTGGTGAAATGTAGCGACTTTAGAGTGTGCATAGGAAAGGGAAGAAATTAAAAAACTCGCTGAAGAGTGCGTAGCCACAAGTTGGGGTGCCTGAGCAATAGGGACCTGGAAAGGAGCCCGACTCTGCTTCCTTTTATTCTCATTAAACCCACAGGCCTCGAATCTGAATCCTACGCCTGGCAGCGTGTCAGTTTCCAGCCTTTGGCTGGGGGAGGTGAAGGGAGCTGTGAGTCCTTTTGTGCTGCCTAGAACATGCTCTTCTCCACACGCCTGCCTCCCTCCAGGAATTCCAAATCCAGTGTGTTCAAAGGGACAAAGGCGGTCACCCCATTAGACCCTTGCAACCAGAATTCAAACTTCAACTCTACTCATCTCAGTGTGTGCCCAGCATAGGACCTCCTACAATGGTAGCCCAGTAACAGTTAGGACCTTAACCCACTTGTTGCCCCCATTTATTGTGCTGCATTTAGGACCCTCAAAAATGTGCTACTATTGTACTACCCCAAGCCCTGGGTGCAAGCCACTCCCATTCCCAGATTCCACAGGATTCAGAGTTGGATTCTTCAAGTTGGAGGTGAGCATGGAGTGATGAGTCTGTGTTTAGGTAGGTAGTTGGTCAGCACTGTGCAGGACCTGCCCCCAACTGGTTAGCTCTAAGAGGTTGGCAGGTTCTGAAGATGCCACCGTGCTAAAGTAGACTCCAGTTGGCCTGGCACCTACAGGTGAATGGTTATTATTCACCGGAATGGGTCCCGGTGAAGCATCTCGAAATGGGGTCTAGTATTAGGATATTAACCAAGCAGGTGTTAGTTCAATGGTGACTCTTGCACTCAGATGTCTCCCTTACTTTAGAAAATCCTTCTTTAGTAAGGAGCAAAGCATGGACAGGAAGTGCAAATTCAGGGAGGACTAAGATCTGATCAAATTACAGAGCTTACCCTTGTGTCACAGCAGGTAAAGCTGCCATATGCAAGGCCAGGATACCCTATCGACAATGTTTTTTTGGTTCCCACTTCTCCACTTCCAATCCAGCTCGCTGCTAATAGCCTGAGAAAAGCAAGAAAAGATAGCCCAAGTGCTTGGACCCCTTGTTGCCCATCTGGGAAACCTAGATGAGGCCTCTGAGCCAGCCCAGGCCATTGTGGCCAGGGGACCCATCGGTTTGAAGATCTCTCTCTCTCTCTTTCTCTCTCTCTCTTCCTTCCTCCCTCCTTCCCTCCATCCCTCCCCCTGCTCTGCCTCTCTCCCTGTAATTCTTTCAGATAAGCTTTAGAAAGAACCAAAAGACCTGATATAGTCTACATTCAAAAGCATTAATGGGAAAGCAAGTGTTTGAAACAACAGGTAAAATCCCAACATCCCATTTTAGGGTCCTGGGTTCAATTCTCATTCCCGCTGCCAGTTCCAGCTCCTGCGTCCTGATGATACATGCTCTAGGAGGCATGCTGGTCATGGCTCAAGTGGTTCTGACTGAATTTCGGCCTCTGCTTCGGTGTGGCCCAGCCCCAGTGGATATGCACTAGTGGGTATAGGGTCTTTCTGCCACTCTGCCTGTCTGCCTTTGAAATCAAATACTTTTCAAGCCATTAAAAAAAAAGAAAGAAAAATAACACTAGGAGTAAGGCATTTGTTTTCTATGGAATGATACGTATGTGTTATTTTTGTAATCAGAAAAAATCTGTAAAGGTAGTTTTTTTTTAACTTCTAATGAGTGAATATTAAGGGTTTTTTTTGTTTGTTTTTTTATTCTCCACAGAGAGATCTGCTTGTTGTTTGCAAGGATAACCAAAGGGAACTGTGACATTGGCACAAAGAAATTAAAAAAAAATTGTAGGGGCTTGTCCATCTGAGCCCAGCCACAACCTGTTATGGTGGTGGACTTAGGATCTGATAACAAAATAACGTGCACCCTTAAACTACCTTGCTTCCTCTTGTATAGCATCACAATGTTTGGGGAGTCTCAATTTCAGTGAAACTAGAAATACAAGCTGAGGGACAGGAGTGCAAGCTAACAGTTTAACAGCCGTTTACTCGTTAGTAAGACAGAAATATTGATGACTGTCTCATGGAGTCGTAGGGGTTGAGGATGCATACAGCAGTGATTGAAACAAACTCTTCTAAAAAAAACCCTGCCACCTCCTCGAACGATTGTTCAACCACCCACTAAGAGCCGTGCCTGTCTTCCAAGGATCCACACATCAGAGGCCACAGAAGCAGCCTTTGTGGATTTAGTTTACAAGGGGCTGTGATCATCTGTCAGGCTTTCGACATCACATAAAGACCACTGAGAGAGTGCTCCGCCTCGTTATGAAAGACCTCAGGTTTCCGGATATTTTTCTTTGTTTAAAAATATTTACTTTAGCTTTTTGAAAGTCAGAGCTACAGAGTGAATGAGAGACAGAAAGGGGAGGTCTTCCATCCAGTGCTTTACTCCCCAAACGGCCGCAACAGACGGGGCTAGACATGGTCAAAGCCAGCAACTGACAACTCCATCTGGGTGCCCCAGTTGGGTTACAGAGGCCCAAGGACCTGGGCCATCTTCTACTGCCTTCCCAAGTGTATTGGGAGGGAACTGAGGCAGAAGCAGAGCAGCCAGAACCAATGCTCCGTGAAGGAATGCTCATTGTTTTGTTTGTTTTGCAGGTAGTGGCTTAACTGGCTATGCCACAACATGGTCCTTTCTTGACCTCTGTTCTGGCTCAGGTGATCTTCCTTCTGTTGGTTCAGCATGCCGCGTTGCCACCTCACAGCCTTTGCCCTGTCAGCATGGGTGTGCCTCTGCTCTTCCACAAGCACCCTCAGCTCACCAGCAAGGCTCCATTCTAGCCTCCCACCCAGACGGGAGTCCTCCGTTAGGCACCCCATCTTGAATGGCACTTACATGGACCTAGAATTTGTATTCTTATCATCTGATTAGTGGCTATCCAATACATAGGTTTCATCTTCTGAGAGCATTTTGGACATTTGGGGACTTGCTTTCTGATTTCTAAAACTGCGAGAGAGACCTGCTGGCAGTTTCTGTCCAGAAGTCAGGGGAGCTAAACGGCCTTTGATGCCTTATATCAGGCAACACAACCAGCAGTTGTCCCTACTTCCTGGTGGCCTTTTAGTGTCCCCCTGGGCTTCCGGGTAAATAAAAACTCTGTTTACAGGTAGCTGTGCCTAGAGCCTACTCTGTTTTGCATACGATTTGAATATGTGTTAGACTGTTTAGCACACACTCAAGTACCCTCTCAAGACTATAGCACAGCTACCACTCCACAACATGTCAGTAAAGGCAGCATGAGAAAAGGACGACAACATTCAGTTTCTGTTTATACTCAGATGCAAATATTTGCCTGTTTTAACGATAGCTTTCTGGCATAGTTGTACTTAAGCATTTATTTACATTTTTTTAAATGCAGATGAATTTATTACCAGTGGTTTCCCTGTTATTTATCCTTATGAAAGGATAGTTTGCTAAGTTCTAATTCTGTGTAGGAAGACTCTGGAAATTTCATCTTGACATCATTGCTGTAACCTGGAATATAAACTCCCAAAGGTTAAGGACCTCTCATTTCCCACCCTACTCCAGCCCTGGAAGAGCTATAGAAGATCCTCATGACATTTTTCTAAAATAAATGACATGTCTTTGCTTCAATGTTTTAACTGTTCTAACTTTCTGTTGAGTAAAGATCAAACAGGGAAATTTCCAGAGTTTACCATGCGGCTTTCAACTTAAACATCTCTCTCTCTCTCACTCTCTCTCTCTGTCTTTTCTCTGCCTCCCCAACCTGTTAATTAAACACTAATAGAAGCAAACTTGGCTTTTATCTGATAAACTCATGTATGTTTTAATCAAATATCTGTATCTATGACTTATCTATTAAGGATTAATAGTCAAATTATGGCTAATTCCTACCAACTATATTAAAAAGATATAATGATGATGCTACAGTGGGTCAAGCCACTGCCTGAACTGCTGGCATCCCATATCAGAACAAAGCACACGTTCAAGTTTCAGCTGCTCCACTTCCCATTCAGCTCCCTATTAATGCATGGAGAGATGGAGCAGAAGGCCCAAGTACCTGGGCACCTGCAGCCACATGGGAGACCTGGATGGAGTGCCAAGCTTGTGGCCATTTGGGGAATGAAGCAGCATAGAAAAATCAATCACTCTTTCTCTCTCTTTCAATAAATAAATAAACCAGGTAAGTTCTGTGACTTCTTTCAGTTAATTAGCAAAACGTGGACCCGCTCCTGACCTTCTACCACCAAAGCCTATGTTTGAAATTTGGCTTCATTAGGTGGCTCGTTGACTTGGTGTTTGATAACCTTCTGGAAATGAAAAGAGGAATTTTTCCAGTATAAAGTAGAATCTCACACATATTTATGTCAAGGCTTGTTTTAGGAGACAGGGAAGGAGATAGAAACCTTACACAAATTTATTCCAATAACCAGGAATGAGATTGATAAAGTTGTGCATTTGGCTTCTTTTTCAATGTTCTGATTGTGGTTGGTTTCTTCTTATGTTTGGTTTTGTGCTGACACATATATTGAATTAGATTACTACCCCTCCAAGAAAGTTTGACTCTCAGCCTTAGCTTAGTCCACAAAAATGTATTAAAATGAATTTTCAAGAGAAAAATTGTTAAGATGAATTTAACTCATTTTCACCCTCTGAGGAGAGGACTAACTACGACGTGAACTCTTCTGGCGTATTTAGGTTTGAGGCCACGAAGATCCTGTAGGAACACTGACTGGGCTCCCAAGCAACTTCACAAGGCGTTAGCACATTGCAAAGCGGGTGTTTCACCATCACTCACTCATTTGTCACAAACATCAGGAGATTTCAAACTACAGAGCAGCAAGCACTTGGCGTAAGTACACTATTGTGTTGGAAGGTGCATTTCCCAATCACATCCCATGGGGAGTGGCTGCGAGCTGGGTCTGAGTTCCCCAGCGAGTTCCTGACTGCCAGGCTCCTTCTGCCCATCGGGTGGGGTACTGCGCGTTTGGAAAACAAGTCAATCACCACAGACCTTGGATCTCAACCTTCCAGATTGGATCGCAATTTCATCAAGTTGTATTTATTGGCATTTAAGCCATACAGAATATTTATTTTTGAAAGTATTTATTTCTAAAGATTTTTTTAATTGAAAAGGCAGATTTACAGAGAGAAGGAGAGATGGTGTGAGAGAGAGAGAAAGAAATCATCCCTCCACTGGTTCACCTCTCAAATGGCCTCTACGGCTGGAGCTGAGCCGATCTGAAGCCAGGAGCCTCTGTCAGGTCTCCCGCATGGGTGCTGGGTTCCAAAAACTTGAACCATCAGCCACTGCTTTCCTAGTTCATAAGCAGGAAGCTTATGTGGATCAGAAGTGGAGCAGCTGGAACACAAACGGGTGTCAATATGGGATGCCAACCCTTCTAGGCAGAGGATTAGTGTGCTGAGCCACTGCACCCGCTCCTATTTCTCCTATTTGTGCAAGTCTTCACAATTTTTCAGGCTGTGACTTGATTTCCACTGCTGTGGCTCAGTATTGTGACCACTCTGCTTGGAAATGTTCCCCCAGAACTTGTATTAACATTGTTTGCCAACAGAAGTCATATTTTGAAGGAGTATGAGTAAAGGGAAAAAAAAAAAAGATAAAAAACTATGAAAAATACAAAACGGTACCATTGATTACTATTTTTATTTTAGCATTTAAAGAACAAAGGCAGTGTCACGCACACAGCATGTCAAGCTTCCACCTGTCGCGCCCAGCATTTCATATTGAAGTGCAGGTTCAAGTCCTAGCTGCTCAGCTCCCAATCCATCTCCCTGCTAACGTGCCTGGGACAGAAGGTGGCTCAAATGATTAGGTGACTGCCACCCATGTGGAAGACCCCATTGGAGCTCCAGGCTCCTGGCTCCAACTTGGCCCAGACCTGCTATTGCAGCCTTTTGAGGAATGAACCAGTAGATGAAAGACTGTTCTCTTTGTATGTTTTTGTCTGTTTTTCTTACTTCCTTTCACTGCCTTCCAAATAAATCTTTAAAAAAAATTTTAAATAGATATCACAAAACAATAGAGGATCTACACTGATTCAGCAACAATGGATTAGTGCCTTATATGTGCCAGGAATTGAGTCACTAGAGTAACATGATGGGAAACCCTTGTAGCAGCTGGCATTCTAAGTAAAGAAGGAAACATCCTAAGTAGAGAAAGGCACAAAAAACCAGCTGCAATTTGCAAAAATATATATAATCAGTGATGTGTGCTGGAAAGAAAAATACAAGCATCACAGAAGGCAGTGGAAGACAAATGCTGACAAATGCTCAGGTGGTCCAGGAAAGTATCTCTGATAATTCTCTGGGTAAAGCAAGGGTTGCTGTGCGGAGCAAGGCCACCTGAGATGGACAGGTGCTGGCTGTATCCAGGAAACACGGGAGGAAGCTGCTCCTAGGAATGAGTGCGTGAAAGATGGAATGGAGGAGATACGGTTGGGTACAGAGGGCAAAGGGTTTGCAGGCCACATTATGAGTATAAGATTTTTATCGTGAATTTGTTTAAAAATGCTAGAAACGCTTGAGCAACTGTGTCTAGGTCAGAAACAGGTTTGTAAAAGCTGCTGCATGGGTAATAGCCTAGGGTGTCTGCAGGCATGTAGGCAGGAGTGGAAGCAAGTCTGGAAGCTGTTGCAATACTCCAGCATGAGGAAATAAACAACTTTGTTTGCTATAGTACTTGGCACATAGTGAACTTCCACAAATACGTGCTGAATGAATAAATAAATGAGCAAGAGAACCTAAGCTCAGAAGTGATACATTCCTTAAGGATCTCTTTGATTCATTCTATTTCTTTTATGAATGAATTGTACAAAATGGCTATTTTTTAAATCTTTATTTTATAACCTCCCACACGTGTTTCTGAACCCATGCCTCTGTCACTCTTTATCATGCAAGCGCTCCATCTTGCTTCTCCCTCTTGAGTTTGAGAAGGTACAGTCCACGTGTGCTGTATCCCTGCTGTTTCAACTGCCCTTCCACCTCCTGCCACTTCACACTTACACTGTTGCAGTTCAAAGCTGCCATAATAAAATTTTTGCTAAGCATAATAGCTAAATTGATGTTCAGTTTGTGTAATAGCTCAACTTCTGGCCTATTGTTCCTATGTCGTGTAGAAAACATAACAAAATGTATCTCTCTACACCTAGAAAAGTGACATGATGAAAAAAATCTTCAAGCTAACTTTGCTGCTGCTGGGGAACATAGGACCCAAAGGAGGAAGTTCCCAGACACGGGAAAACAATCCTAAGGATAGTTATGAAATTGCACAGAGAACAGAACATCATTGGAGAATAGTTGTGCTATCCTGAGCAAGATCCAACTTGCCTGGGTCTCAGTTTCTTCATCAGTTCCATGGAAATAAAACTGAACCTGTTCTATAGGGTTGTTGAAAGATTTAAGCGAGGAAATAGATGTAAAGCTCTTAGAAATCTTTGTGTGGCAAGCACAACCCTAAGGTACTTAGCTAGATCATCACATCATAGACAGTGATAGAGATTAGCCATAAGGCAAATGTGCTTGTGGGATGGTGAAGCTGACTGATGGTGACCAAGATCTGTGGTCAGCAAGCTGGAAGCCCAGACAAGGCTGTGTTTCAGGCACAGTGCAAGTCTGAAGGCCAGAGAACCCTTCCCAATGGTGTAGTTCCAGCATAAAGGCCGGCAACCTAAAGACCAGTATGAAGCAAGAGAAACAACCTCATATGCCAGTTTCAGACTCTTAGCAAGGAGGAATTCCTTCTTTTTTTAATATGTATGGAAGAGCAATGGAAAGAGAGATCGATCTTCCATCCTCAGGTTTACTCCCCAAACGACAGCAAACAGCTGGTGTCGGGCCAGACCAAAGCTAAGAACAGCACATGAGCCTCCCACCTGGGTGGCAGGGACCCTGGTACAAGACATCACCTGCTGTCTCCCCAGGTAGAGGAGCAGGGAGCTGGATCAGAAGCAGAGCAGCTGGGACTCTAACTGGTGCAACTCACCTGCCGGCTCTTAGAAATCCCGTCTTGGTCAGGAAGGGTCAGCCTGGTGTTTTCCTCAGACTTTCAACTGACCCACTTACAGAAGGAGAGGCAATGTGCTGTACTGTGTTCCTTGATTGAAACGCTAAGCTCATCAAAAGCACCAGTACAGAAATATCTAGAGTAGGGCCTAGCGTGATGGCGCAGTGGTTAAGGTCCTCGCTTGCACACCCGGGATCCCATATAGGTGCCGGTTCTAATCTCGGCAGCCCCACTTCCCATCCAGCTCCCTGCCTGTGGCCTGGGAAAGCAGTCGAGGACGGCCCAAAGCTTTGGGACCCTGCACCCGCGTGGGAGACCCGGAAGAGGCTCCTGGCTTTGGATTGGGTCAGCTCCAGCTGTTGTGGCCGCCTGGGGGGTGAATCATCGGACGGAAGATCTTCCTCTCTGTCTCTCCTCTCTGTATATCCGCCTCTTCAATAAAAATAAAAAATAAATCTTTAAAAAAATAGTAATAAAAAAAAAATATCTAGAGTAACTTTTGACCACATATAGGGACACCCAGTGACACTTCAGGCCCCATGAAATTGCCACCTAAAATTAACCATGACATCCCCAAAGATTCCTATTTCCTGATGTACACAGACCTTCCTCCGGGTATTCAACCAAACTCTAAAATAGAGTGTGCGTGACGACATTGTGCGCATGTAAGTCAGGTTCCTATCTGAGGTTTTGATGAAGGACTTTGCCTACCTGGGCCTCACTGAATCATGTGACCCCTCTTAAGAAGGACATGCTGGCTGGCTGATTGCAGAGAAGATAGAGATGTGAAGCACAGCTGGCTGCACCATCATTCAAGTATTGCTTATAAGTAAACTTTTTCCCCCAGGAGCTTTATTTCCAAGCATTTGGAAGTCGAGTGTTTTGCCATCAGGAGCTTTCACAGGAGAACCCTGCCTGGCTTCTGTCTTGATTTCAGTCCCTCCTGATAACCTGAAGCACTGAAAAGAGAGGCAGTCGCCCATGCCGAATTTCTCACCTACGGAGTTGCGTAGTAACAAGCAGGTGTTTAAAAATCATGGAATGTGTTGTAATTTCTTATAGAACAATGAAAAACCAATCCACTTTTTTATACAAAAGTCTCCAACACTTTTTCTAGTGCCTACCCGGCAGTGGCAAGAATAGACAAAATATTAGTTCTTGATAAGTCACTAGCTTAAGGGATGAAGGAGAAGATCAAAGACTATTTCACTGACATCTGGGAAATTAGCACAAAGATTGCACCATTAACCACAATGAAATAGGAAGTGCCTGGGTAAGCAAAAAGGAGCGTGGTGGGGGGAAAAGTAACCCAGGCTCTACTAGGCGAAAGAATCACTCAGGTAGCCTCTTTATAATGTTCATTTATACAGGTCATTAAATTCCATAGTGATTTGTGGCTTTGGTTAACTACTAGCAGCTCCAAAGATTCCTGACATGTACAGAAGTCTAATCGTGATGAAGCCCTGGATTTATAACTCCCACCAAAGATGCCGGTGTACAAGAGAATGATATCCAGCACATAAGTGAGCCTGGCAACCCGTTTAACATGCCTAGTTCAACACGTTCGTGCCCTGATCTACTCGTCATACCTGGACAATGCCATTTACTCACGGGACTATCCCTCCTCATTAGAGCCAGCGGTCCAATGTAGTGGGGGTCTGGACATGTACCATTTAATTGACAGTGACACATCCAAATAGAGACGATCCACGGCTGGGAACACTAGACTTAAGAGGACAGGATCCTCCTGGAGAAGCTGAAGCCCTATAAACAGGACTCAGAGAAGAAGAGTGTGGAGAGAACAGGGGAACCCTCCATTGCGGCAATGCATGCGACCACAGTGAAGCGCCTGAGCCACCTGTTTCCTAGGCCTTCAGTTCTGCTGCCTCCCCCTGGGTTAGTAGCGTCTGTCCATCCCTGGCACTTCACTCACTGCAATCCTTCAGCTCTCCCTGTGCTCAGTCTGTTAGAGCCTGAGCCCATCTGAGCTGCATCCCTGGAGGTTTAAGCCCTGGGTAGCCATCTAAGATCTTCTCCATTTCATTCTTGAAAGACATTAGATTCAAGTTTTTGATCAGCAGAACCATAAACCACCACAAAGAAAGGTACTCTAAAAAGCTCATGGAATATGGAATTCAACGCCTGTTTTGGTGGACCTGCCATGGTAGCCTAGAGGCTAAAGTCCTCACTTTGCATGTGCCAGAATCCCAAATGGGTGCCAGTTCATGTCTTGTCTGCTACACGTCCCATTCAGCTCCCTGCTTGTGGCCTGGGAAAGCAGTCCAGGACTGCCCAAAGCCTTGGGATCCTGCACCCGCGTGGGTGACCTGGAAGAAACTCCAGGTATCTGACTTTGGTTCAGCTTAGATCCAGCCATTGTGTCCACTTGGGGAGTGAACCAACAAACAAAAGATCTTTCTCTCTGTCTCTCTCCTCTCTGTAACTCTGATTTGCCAATAAAAATAAATAAATCTTCAAATACAAAGCTTAGTTTGATGTAAAAAACCCTGAAATACATGCATAATTTTTTTAAATAAAGCTCATTTTCCACCAAACTTTTAAATACCCTTTATAAGCATGGATCTCAAATGTTTTTGCAGTAAAATAAATCTTTGAATCCCATGTTGTCATGAAATTCTCAAAGTGCTTTCCTGTGACTGTGACTGGTCTGGTGGCTAGCCAATAAATGTAGTCAAATGATTAAGTCCAGGCACCTCTGCTCAGTATTAGAAGACATCTCAAAATTGGCATCAACCTATCTGCGTTTTAAAAAGGATATATCCCGAAGTAGGAAATGTACTTATTCCAACTGGCAAAAAAAAATCAATGTGAAAAAGAAAAGGTTAGGCTTGAGAAGTAAGGAACACCGAGAACTTTCAAAAATTTTAACTGCCAGGTGCCCACGGCAGGCATTGTCTCCTGTAGGGCAAGACATTGAACAAGGGATTGCCTATTTCAGGCGACAACAGCAGAGGTCCTGGAAGGTGAGGCCCATGGACCACAAGCCCAGGCAGAACTCAGAACCAGCAGTGACACGGTGATCTGCAAGAGCAAGCCAGAAATAGGACGAAGCTGGGACCGGGAGGCCCACGCAGCTGGGGAACAAGGCGAGTCTGTCTGTGTGTGACACTCAACATAGTCAACAAGGGCTGTTGTGTTCCGCTGCAACACTGCTGTGATTATTTTTGTTCAGAGCCCAGTAACTCAAACAGCCTAGGACCCACACAACAAAACTGCATCAAGCTTTTGTCTTTGCTGATGACGATAACCACATATTTTATGTTCTTTTTCTTTATTGTGGTACAGATTCTTCTACTTTTCAAAGGTTTTCGTGATTGTTCAACTCTTTGCTTCTCATTTGATCA
This sequence comes from Ochotona curzoniae, assembly GCF_017591425.1. Lineage (NCBI taxonomy): Eukaryota > Metazoa > Chordata > Mammalia > Lagomorpha > Ochotonidae > Ochotona > Ochotona curzoniae. The sequence continues at coordinate 29,531,483 of NW_024465582.1, forward strand.
TTTGAAACACTTGGAATCTGATAAATTCTCTGCAGTAAAAATCATTTGCCATCTTAAAAGACTTTTTTTCTCAACAGTTTTAGGAAGGCACAAAGATTTCCAGGGTCCTTCCTGTCTCCCACATGTGTCCCACATGTGTCACCATCAGGGCACCCCAAGCAGTACATCTGTAACAATATTTTTTTTCACCATAACACATACAAATCTTGCATCACTAAACAACAGGGTTCCCTCCTAAGAAATCTGCCATGTCACAATTTTGTCAGTGTGTGAACATTCTAAACTTTTCTTACAGAAATCTAGATTCTGCCTCCTAAACATCCAGCCTTTGTGGTACGGCCTATTGCTTCTAGGCTACAAATCTGAAAGCATGCTACTGTGTTAACTACAGAGGGTAATTGTAAAACAATTGTCCTTATAATATCAATAGGCAATATTAATTTCCCAGGTCTATTATAATCTATGGGACTACCAGCATATACCAGGTCCATTGTTGACCAAAATTTGGTGATTCTGTGTTTGACTATGCACAGAAAAGCACCCAGAGAATCTGTATATGGTTCACTAAATTTTCACACACTAATCATATCCTTTTAACTGGCATCCAGGTCAAGAAACAAAACATTAAGAGTCACCCTGCACCTGTGTGGTTTTGTGGTGTAATGGGAGTGGCCTTGGCTCTGAATCCAGCTATGCAACTTCTTGAAATAAAAGATGGTCACTATCTGAACAGATGCTGTTATGCCACCCCCATTCTCCATTCTCCAAAGATAACTAGCCCAGATCTTTCACACAGTAAGAGAGAGAGAGAGACAGAGAGAAACAAGAACGACCTTACTCCAGATCAGAGAGGCAACAGGGGCCAAGTGACAAACAGCCAGGAACTTAGTCCATCTACACTGTATCCCAAAAGCCAACCTGGAAAAGTAGAGGAGACAGGGGAAATTAAAGGGTTTTATTTAGTGCTAAAAACACACATGCAGTTTCAACCCGGGCTTTTTATATCAATTGAAGCTGTTCCCTGTTCATTCAAAACCGGAGAGACTTCTAGATGTTGAAAGCCATCTAACTGCATTTCCTGGTTTTTCTCTAAAAATTCCCTAACTGGCATGTGCTTGGAATTACTTGGTAGCATCGTGGCTTGATTCCATTTCTCAGAGGGATTAACAAAGAGTGTGGCTCCCCAGAGTTCACTAGGAAATGGTCCCTAAACCTGTCTACACTCCAGAACCCTGGAGACTCACTCACCAAAGCAACACGAGGTTGAGGTTTGATGCAGAAGTTAGGCTGTCACTGGAGAGGCCTCTAAACCAGATGGGAGTCTCTGGGCTCAAGTTACATTTCTGCTTCCTCTCCAGTGTCCTGTTGCTACAGACCTTGAGCATAACAGGTGACGGCTGGAGTACTTGAGTCCCTGTCGTTCATATGAGAAATTCAGGGTGAGATCCTGGCTCTGGGCTTCAGTCTGGCTCAGCCCCGACTTGTGGGCGTTGGGGGTGAGAACTAGCAAATGGAAAATCAATCTCTCTCAATCTCTTTATCATTCCAAAAAAAATTTAAACATAAAAATATGTTGAAAAAAATATAATGATTGCCAGGGCCTGACTTCATATCTCCAGTAAGTAGCTTCTCCTGGATGGGACAGCACTGGGAGAAGGATTATAGCATCTGATGGTCTTTTACAGGCAAGCCTAGAGCTGCAGGTGCAGTTCTGCTGGCCCTGCCAAAATGTGTTCCTGGCCAGACCTGAGAGGACTGTGGCTCTAGCCCGTTGTATGCTGGAAGCTGAAGCCTTCGGAAGCTGCATTTTAGAGGAATGCAGGCAGGGGTCATAAGGAGAATGGAGTCGGGTCTTCATGCAGGGCCAGAAAAGCAGAAACCAAGAAGGTAGATGCAGAGGAGATATAATGAAAGTAGAGGCGTGGGCAGAGCCTGGAGTTATCACGAAGTTACAGGGCAGACACTCAGAAGCAAGGATTTCCCAGGAGCTTTCTAAGAAGAAAGAATCACAACTCCATCGACTGAGAATTCTTACCTGTCCCTCCGTGGAGCCAAGACCTGACCATACCTCCCTGTTATGATTCAACTATCGGGCCTGGCATGATGGTCTATAGGTTAAAGTCCTCGCCTTGCAGGTGCCAGGATTCTATAAGGGCACTGGTTCATGTCCCATATGCTCCACTTTCCATCCAGCTCCCTGCTTGTGGCCTGGGAAAGCAGCAGAGGATGGCCCAAAGCCTTGGGACCCTGTACCTGCATGGGAGACAAGGAAGAAGCTCCTGGCTCCTGGCTCTTGGCTCCTGGCTTCAGATTGTCTCAGCTCTGGCCATTGTGGCCGCTTGGGGAATGGAAGATCTTTCTCTGTCTCTCCTCTCTGTGAATCTGCCTTTACAATTAAAAAAAAAAATCCTAAAAAAAAAAAAAAAGAAAGACGCTTTTAAAAAAAGACTCAACTATCAACTTACAGAAAATGCACAAGATGGAAGAGTATGGGGTAGAGGTGGGTGTGTTTGCATTGTGGGAAATTCTTATAAGTGATGGGATGTTTGTAATTGCAAAAAGGGGAAGGGCAAGGGTAAAGAATGGTGGGAGAGCTGCCAAGAGATTTAAAGGACAAATATCAGTTACAGTGTGTGGATATACTTGATTCATGGTACACTGAACTATCAAGACAATAGAAAAGAAAAAGAATGTAGAATAATCACGAGACAATTGGAATTCAAGGAGTTATTTAAGGATGAGCAAGAATATAGTTTAAATGTTTAGGTGTCATAAATATATCATCATTTTCTTTTAAAAAGACTCCTAATCTTTCAGAACATGGGAGGATCGCCTACAAGACTTGCTGAAACAGATGACTGGGCTATACCCCCAGAGCTTCCTATTCAAAAGGACTTAATTAGAACCCAAGAACTCCCATTTCTAACAAGTGTTCAGGTGACTGGAGTGGTCCAGCTCAGGGGATCACAGACTAGCAATTGTGATTTCAGATCCCTGTTTTGAAAGATGAGTGATGAAATGAAAGTATCATAAAATGAAATTCATAAGGAAATACAAAGGATCTCTATAAGCCAAGAACCACCTTTAAAAGGAAGAACAAAGTTGAAGGAGGAACACTATCTGACTTCAAGAAAGCTTTAGTAATCCAGAGTATGTTCCTGGTGCAAAAACAGACTAATGATATGGGGAAAGGGCCAACTATCAGGCTTATTTCCAAACTTCATTAGTAAATAAGTTTGTGGGGGGAACCAAGAACACGTGCTCCCCTTGTAAATGGAAATAGGAGGAATTACAGATTCCCAACACCTTTAACCAAAGCCTACTGCACTGAACACACTACAGACTTCCCGTTCTCTAGCATGACCAACGAATGCCCTCACTTGCCACAACACTGAAATGTGTGACAGCAGTCTTCCACTCGTGGGCCTTTCCTATTCTCACCTCCTTGGAAATGGGAGGAGGAGTCCACAGAACCAAGGGCAGACGCTGGAAGGGTAGGGGCTGGATGATCACATGGGTAAATGCTTTCTTTTCTTCCTTGACTGATGATGAGAATGAATGTTTATTCTATTCTTTCTCACATAACATAGGGAGAGACTTCCTTCGAACAGTGATTCCCAAGCTTGCCATCCCCTTAGGATCACCTAACGCCTGATGCCCGTGTTCCACCTCCACAGACTGTGATTTCATTGTGCTGGTGTGGGCACAGGATTCCCAATGGATTCTAATATGCAATCTAGTTTGAAAGCCATTGACCCAGAGAAATATTTCTGGCCTTGTTAACTTCTCTGAATAGGGAGTTTAGGAGATCAAACAGGGCATGCATAGCTCAGATCCTTCCGGGTTCTCTGTGAGGGATAAGCTTGCAGGGCCTACCCATTCGGTCCTGTGACTGGGGAGCATGTGTTTAGTACCACCAGGCCTTGGGCATTGGGAGGCCAAGGTCAGGTGAGAGCTGTGGTTGTCCAGGCCTGACCATGACAAGGTAAGCATGTCTAATTTGAGTAAGGGGAAATCTCCAGAAGTCTACTTAGCTAATAAACCAAAGGCCATGTTCACCTAAGCATTTACCCATCCAAAATTTTAGTTGAAAAATATTCTAAGCCTATAGAAACGTTTAAGGAACCATCCAATGGGACCTATTTATTCTTCCATCTATATTCATCAATTGTTAAGATTTTGGTCAATTTGCTTCCCTACTTCACATACACGCAACACTGAATCTACTTAACTCAGTAAGTATCTCCCAAGAACAATACCATGTTATATGTGCAATTCTAACATTCATAGAGCAATATTATCTAATATATGGTCCACATTTAAATTTTTCCAATATCATTACACCTAGTTTTAAAAAGATTTATTTTATTTTCATATAAAAGAGTTTCAGAGAAAAAGAGACATGAAAAGAGAGGCCTTGCATCCATTAATTCACTCCCCAAATGATAGCAATGGCAGGGGCTGGGCCAACCTGAAGCCAGGAGCATCTTCTGGGTCTCCCACATGGTTGCAGGGGCCCAAGGACTTGAGGTGTCCTCCACTGCTTTCCCGGACCATAAATAGGGACCTGGATCAAAAGTGGAGCAGCCAGATCTTTAACTGGCACCTATACAGGATGCCAGCACTACAGACTGTAGCTTAGCCTACCATGCCATGGTATAGCCCTACCTACTACATTCTTAACAGGCAATCTTTCATAAAGAGGAACTTTAATCTTCTCCCCTCCGCTGCCTGGTTGTTTTGTTTGTTTGTTTTTAAGAAAAATTACATACTAATATTTATGGGAGGCAGAAAGAAAATTTCCATCAATTAGATCACTCCCCAAATACCTATAACAGCTGGGGTTGGGCAGTGTGAAAGCCAGGAGCCAAACACTCAATCCACACCTTCCATGTAGGAAACAGGCACCCAACTAACTCCCACAGTCACCACTGCCTGCTGGGGTCTGCTAGAGGCAGAAGCCAGAACCACATATTGGACCCAAGCACTCCTAAATGGGACACATTTATGCTAACCAGCATCTTAAGAACTAGACCAAATATCTCTCTTACCTGCTTTTTGAGTTTCATTGTGGACTCATGAATTCTTTGTTTTAATTATGACATATTTTTGAAGATTATTTGAAGGGCAGAGTTGAGTGAGAGAGAGAGAGAGAGAGAGAGAGAGAAAGAGAGAGAAAGAGAATCTTATATTCTTACATTCACTGGCTCACTCTGGCCACATCAGCCCAACCCCTGATAAAACCTGAAGCCTGGGACTCCATCCAGGTCTGCCACACAGGTAGCAGGGGCCCAAATACTTGGACCATCTTCTGCTGCTTGCCCTGATTCATTAGTGGAGAGGTGGATCAGAAGTAGAGCAGGTGGAACTCCAACTGGCATGCATAGGAGATGCCTAAACCACAGTGCCACAACACTGGTCCCTGAGTCACATCTTCATTTCTACTATTACAGAGCTTCAAGCTCCTCTTGCTGGACTCAAATGTTTCTCTCCAGGGCTCTCTGTTCCTTTTACTAGAAAATGGTATTTATTTCTCCTCCGGTTTCTTTTCAGTGGGAACAGTGAAGTTCTTATCTCTACTGACCTAGCTCCTGCATCTGAGTCCTTTACCAACTAGGACAGGTGAAAAAAAAGGCCTTGTGTTATTGATCCTCCTATTCCATGATATCCGGTCCAGTCTGAACACAAAAGACAAGCACACCTTCTGTTTGCATTTCTGTATTGACTGGGCAAATAGCCTTTGGATGTTTACTCTGTGCAAGGCCATGTTAGGCACAGCCAACAGAATTTTACGCCAGATAGGCACATTCCTGGCCATCCCGGATGTTACAGTTTTGGATAACAGTCCGGGCGTCCTCCAAAGACCTGTGTCTCCCGGGTGTGTCTCCCAAAGTCTTATGTTATTTGTTAATAAATTAAGAGCAGATGTGATCGAATGATGGGCCCAGTGGCAAGCCTTTAAGTCGCTGGTGGCTTGCCCTTGCAAGGGGGGCTCTCCAGGGATGGTCACTTACTTATCTGAAGTTCGGGTTCACTTCCTACTCTTTTCACCCTGTAATCATGCCTCCCCTTCCTCCAGCCTCTCCAGAGACATAAACCAGACTATCCAGTCTTGGACTGTCATGAACCCCCAAACCTAAGTATAAATAAACCTCTTCCTTCCTACAAAACTTCTCCCAGACATTTTAGTTCAAGTAACCGAAAGTTGACTGGTATAATAAAGCCTACAGTCTTCACGGGGGAAGAGGGGAGCAAATGTAAATCAGGTGATCATGCAAGTATTTCATTAAATGTCTAAATACAGGAACAGGTGTCCTGGCACAGTGGGTTAAGCCACCTCTTGGGATGCTCACAGCTCACATCAGAGTGCCAATTGGAGTCCCAGCTACTTAACTTCCAATCTGGCTCCTGGCTAACGTGCCTGGGAAGTGGCAAATGCTGATTCAATTCCCCAAATACCTGCCACTCACGTGGAAGACCAAGATGGAGTTTCTGGTTCCTGGTTTCTGGTAGGACCCAGCCCCAGGAGGCGCAGTGGGTGTTGGAGGAACAAACCAACAGATGAAAAATATCTCTTGTCTTTCTATCATGCTGCCTTTCAAATAGACAGATATTTCCTAATAATTAAATAAAAATCAGCACATTGAATTCTAGGAATGTAACAAGGAAACTGGTATACTCTGGGTAGCTGAGAAGCGACCTCCCTAAAAAAAAAAAACAAGTGAGATTTAACACCTAAAAAAATGGGTAGACTTCATTCAGACCAGGAGTAAGGAGTTGACGTGCCTGCTGGGAGCTTAGGAATCGGAGGGGGATGTGTGGAAGAAGGTTGTCAGACGCAGGCAGAGGGAGAAACCTGGAACCAAAAGAATGTGGAAGGTTTTCTGCAGCAACTGCAGTTGAAAAGCTGGGCACACACTGTCTCTATAGGGCCTGGAAGCCAGGCTCATGGGTCTAGTCTTTATTTTCAATAGTGTAAGCGAAAGCCAGGAAAACGGATTTAAGCAGGAGTGAGGCATACTTAGAACTCAACTTTAAAAAAATATTTCTCTTTTCCTTCTTTCCTTCTCTTCCTCCTTCCTTTCTCTGTTTTTTATTTGTTTTTTAAGATCTCTATTTTAAAAGGTTATTGGCTGCTGGAAAAGCTCGCCTGGGGCGGGAGTGCAGCTCAGCATTCCAGCCAGAAGGCTCGGTGCAGCAGGCAGCACCAAGAGAGCTGCCAAGCAGCTGCTCTCGGGTGGTACCTTTGAAATGTCACTGTCACTTCCTGTCCCTGAGCAAGCACACACCCAGCCTGCAGCCACAGACCAGGGAGTCTGGTGCAAGCGCTTTCCCCAAGTACTTCTTCCCAGCCCTCATGCTCTCAGTTCCCTCCTTATCTGACTGGTCGGGAAGCACAAAAACGACATTGACCCTGGCAGGGAGTATTTAGGAACACAAAGCCAGGAAACAGACTTCAGAAAGGGCTTTCCCGGAAGTAAAGAAGAAGAGTCTCAATTGGAAATGTATTTGCATCTTTGTGGGGACGGGCAAAGGATGACTTAGAGGAAGGGGTGGTGGGCGTGCACAAGACAATCTCCCCCTGCCCGTCCACCTGTTCTCTCCCAGCCCTGAAAATGGGAGAGCAGTGGCACTGGGTACAGTCGGGAGACGTAATGTGTGACACACGGAGAATGTCAGCAATCACAGCTGAGAAGAAGGGAGAGCAGAGAGGAACAGAAAAGATTCTTTGAAAGCATGTACAGCCCTTCGGCTGTGTTAAAGAGTCCTATCAGACACCCTAAGCCCACAGCTTTCCAACGCCTTTTCCAAGGCTAACGGAACTCTGACATCAAATCTGCCAAGGCAACCAGGTAGCATCAAGGTTTTCATCCTAACCACACCTGTTCAGTAGTGAATGCTGAGTGCACAGAGCCTGTTGTGCAGCTCTCTCCAGAACACTATTCATCTGGCAAAACTGAAAGTCTGTCCCCAGGAAACAACACATCCCCACCCATCCTCCCCTGCCCCTCCCCTGGCCCTGACAGCCACAATCCTGGTTTCTGTCACCATGAATTTGACTATGCTAAGTACTCCATAGAAGCGAAGTCCGTGTTCCTTGGGGACTGGCTTATGTCACTTTGGAATAACGTCCTCAAGCTTCATTCGTGCTGTAGCAGGTGTCGGAATGCTATTCCTTTTTAAGGGTGAATTCTGTTCTGCTGCATGTATATAGATCTCCATTTGCTTATCTGCTTAACTGTTGTTGATGGATGTCTGACTGCTCCTGTTAGGTAGGCGGATAGAAATTTGCCTGTGTGTGGTAAAGGGGTTCATAAAAAGCACCTTCAGGGAAGAGCACAGCAGTCTCTGCTTTGCGAGCAGCTCAGGATTGTAAACTACCAAGTCCTGCCCATCCCAGGTTCATTTTATAGGTGAGCCCAGCCTTCCCCTCAAGAAAAGCAACCCAGGAGCATCCTCTTCATCTGGAGTCAGGAGAGCTCACCAGTCTGATGACACTGAGCAATAAAACCTTAGGAGGCATTTCACCAGGAAGGTAACTGTTTGCTCAGAAGAATGTAGGTTTGAGGAGGAGGAGAAACATTGAGATGAAATAGATCCTACACCCTTATTCATTCCAATTTCAGTACATGTGCCGCTGAAGCAAGCATCTACACCCTTATTCAAAACAAAGCAAAAAGTGGCGCAAGTGCTGTCCCCTCCCCGCCCTGCCTTTCTAGGTCTCTCCCACTCTCAGTTCCCCGAGAGGTACCACCCATCCTTTCTGAATGGTGAGCCTCAGCAAGCCCTGCTCCCTTACTTACCACTTTAGTCTTACATCTGAAAATTTTTTTCTTATGGAAAGACAAGAATCTCAATTCCAGTCGGCTCCAGGAACACTTCCACCTGTTGACAATTACAAATCACGATGCTGTGGATGTGCAGATCTCCTCCAGAATCAGTTTTCAAGTCTTTTCAGATATCTGCCCAAACATGAACTTGCTAGATCACATACAAGGTGATTTGATTTTTAGTCCTTCGATGGTCCATCATATTGTTTCCCATAAAGACTGCACCATTTTACAAATTTCTTTGCAACATCTCCAACACTTGTTAATTTGTTTTGTTTTCTAGTAGTCAATCTAATGAATATGAGTTTATTTTTTCTTTACTATAAAAGATGCTTATTTTGTGTGGATATTAAAGATGTAAAACAAAAACAAAAGAAAAAAAAGACAAGTGTTTTTAGGGACAAGTGGTGGTGAAAGGCCAGGTGTTGGTGTAGCTGGTGATGGCCACATGCCACAATGGAGTGCCTGACTTCAAGACTTGGCTCCACATTCTATGCTAGCTGCTTGCCTAATGTGCACTGGAGTCAGTACATGGTGGCACCAGCATTTGGGTTCCTGTCACCCCAGTGAGAGACCTGGATTGAATATCCAGTTTCTGACTGTGGCCTGGCTCAGGCCCAACTGTTGGTACCACCATCTCAGATGGGCACTGGTTTGTGTCCAGGTTACTCCACTTCTGATTCAGTTCCCTGCTTGTGTGTGGCCTGAGAAAGCAGTAGGCGATAGCCCAAGTCCTTGGGCCTTTGCATTCACATGGGAAACCTAGAAGAAGCTCTTGGCTCTTGGCTTCAAATCAGCTCAGTTCTGGCCATGGTGGACAGCTGGAGAGAGAACCAACAATTAGGAAATTTCTCTTTCTGTCTCACCTCTCTGTAACTCTTTCTAAATTAAAAAAAAAAAAATCTTAACAAGAAAATAAACAAATGGGTCAAAATAGGCACAGGAAGTTTGGAAGGAAGAAATAGAAGTAGTTAAGAAATATGAAAATAGCTAAAAATGCTCATGGAAAATGGAATCAAAAGATAAACTTATTTTTATGCAAAAATGTTTGGAATTCCTGCATAACTTTTCACAGACACATTTTCCACAAAGATCCCTGGATACGGAAGGACTAGCACTGGGTACTGGGGAAACAGGGATGGGAGCCTACTCGGCTCTCTGGCAGTTGTCACAGGGGCAAGGGGGGTCTCGAACTCCTGTTGCAGCGGGGAGGCATCTGCAGGTGCTAACGGTATCCAGAGGCTTCCGTTCTGCTCTGCAGTGACCATGGCCCTGGCTGGTTTTCTATCTAGTACAAGCAAATGGAGGCTGACAGCCAAAGAACCATTTCCTTCCCTAACAGCAAAACCAATGCTACAGAGCCATGCATCTCTTAGCAGACTCGGTTCTGGGAAACGTCTTATTAGGCAATTTCTCTGTGGTGTGAACATCTTCGTATGTCGATAAATACACTCTGACAGCCCGCACGTCCCCAGCCTTACGGCACCACCAGCATACATGCAATCCCCTGTTGACTCACACATCCTTATCCAGTACATGGCTGTATTTGGGACGCTCCACATAAGACAGGAAAAAAAAAAATCCAGTCCTTATAAACTCTAAAACACAGAGGAGATGGTCAGCTCTCGGATTTTGTGTTGGAGGAGGCATGCTGGGGTCATTGTAGAAGTTAAACAAGAATATGAAAGCTCTTTGTGTTCACCCTAGGGTGCTGAAAAGACATTGCCTATGCACATGGGAGTGATTGCGCTGGTAGTGCAAAACCTCCCTGGGAAGCTCTGGGGGTACAGGGGCTCCCACAAATGGCTGAAACGTGCAGCAGCTTGAAAATATGGACGTAGACTAAGCAAAAGCACCTCCCACCTGGAAAGGTGGGCTCTGTGTCCTCCTGCGAATCCAGTTGGGCTCTTCCGGTCGCCGGGAGCTATACAGAAATGATGCTTCATGATTTTCAGTTAGCTGCTGCAAGGTTGTACAGTGTCCCTTAATTTGGGAGTGAGGGGCACTCATTCCACAGAAGTTCCTTCTCTGGGAGCTGGCACTGTGGTATGTCAGTTAAGCTGGCACCTGTGATGCCAGCATCCCATGTGGGCACTGGTTCAAAGCCCGTTGCTCCACTTCTGAGCCAGCTTCCTGCTGACTGCCTGGGAAAAGCAGCAGAAGAGGACTCAATTTTGTGGATCCCTGCACCCACATGTGAGACTCAGACAAAGCTCTTGACTCCTGGCTTCAGTCTGGCCCAGCCGTTGGCCACAGCATCCATTTGGGGAGTGAACCAGCAGATGGAAGACCTCTCCCCTAGTTTCCCCATACCATCACTCTGCCTTCCTAATAAATAATATACATATTTTTTAAAAACCTAGAATCGAGACCTAGTGCAATAGCCTAGCGGCTAAATCCTTACCTTGCAATCTCCGGAATTCAAAATGGGTCCCGATTCATATCTAGGCTGCTCCAATTCCCATCCAGCTCCCTGTTTGTGGCCTGGGAAAGCAATGGAGGATTGCCAAGCTATTCACCTTTGGAAAGGAGTAAGATTCCAACATGAAAGACAGAAGGGGATAAAAATCCAAGTCTTCTATAAATTTTGAACAAAACAGGGTTGGCTTAGACTGTGCTGTCTTAATGAAAACACCTGGGATGAGTAATCCATAAAGAACATCAACTCATTCCTTACGGTTTGGGAAGCTGGGAAGTTCAAGATCACAGAGGTTTTCTTGTCTGGTGAGGACTGCTCCGTGCTCCCCAAGTGACTCCTGAAGGCTGCTCCCTCCCGAGGAGAACACAGCATCCTTACGTGACAGAAGTTGGAAGGTAGAAGATTTATTTTATTGGAAAGGCAGATATATAGAGAGGAGGAGTGACAGAGAGGAAGATCCTCCATCCGATGAAAGACAGACAGGCCTCTGGTTGAGGACATGCGACATGAGTTTCCTCATCTTCATCTTCCTCCTTTAGCCTACTCAATAGGCATCCTGTACACTGCATGAGACAGCCAGCCTTCCCCATGAGGGTTTCAGCTTCCACGAGCATCTTTCACTGCACATCCTTCACACCCACCTGTCCTTCTCTGGCTGCAAACTGAACCTAGACAAATGTATTGTCCCCAGTCTCAGCTGGGCCCTCCCGGAGGCAAGGAAGTATCTGTTTCTGACTCCAGGCTGGTCTAGTCTCTCCTGCATTTTTGTTCTCTCAAATCATCCTGACAGTGAATACGCCTGCTCATGTTTCTTCTACTTTAAAGCAAAAGAGGAAAAAAAAAATATTCTCCTCTCTCCACACTTTCTTTCTCCTTCTATCCTCCTTTGAACCCAACTCTTTGAAAGAACAACCCTGCTTTTGCTGGGTGGGAATAGGAGCAGGTAGACCAGCACCAAAATCAGCAACAGTACTGTAGCATGCTAATTCACCCTCAGCCTGCAAGAGCCGCCATTACATCTGGATGCTGGCTCATGTCTTAACTGCTAAGCTTCTGCTCCAACTCCTTGCTTGTGGCCTGGGAAATCACAGGAGGATGGTCCAAGTCCTTGGCCCCTGCACCTGTGTGCAGAAAAAGGGGCCAGAAAAAGCTCATGATTCCTGGCTTTGGATCAGATCAGCTCTGGCTGTTGAAGCCATTTGGGGAGTGAATCAGTGGATGAAAGATATATCTCTCTCTGTTTTTCTTTCTGTCTCTGTAATAGTCTGCCTTTTAGGGCCTGATTTGGTAGCCTAGGGGCTAAAGTCATCACCTTGCACATGCCGGGATCCCACATGGGCACTGGTTCTAATCCTGGCAGCCCAGCTGTTGTGGCCACTTGGGGAGTTAATCATCAGATGGAAGATCTTTCTCTCTGTCTCTTTTCCTCTCTGTATATCTGCCTTTCAAATAAAAATAAATAAATCAAAACCAACACTTCCCCAGCAATACACCGTGTGTACAACCTGTCCTGCTCTCAACCCTGCACTCTAGGCTCCCCCTCCAGGCTTCCCACAAGCTTCAGTCAGATTGCTTCTTTCCTTTTCTCCCTGGAGTTGTCAACTGGGGTCACTCACCCATCATCGTCTATCATGAACTGGGATCACTTCCTGTCTCAAGCCTTCTTCTGAAACCCTGCCCTCAGCCTGGGTAGAACCATTTCTCCTTCATTCTCTCAGCGTACATGTAAAATCCATCATTTTAACAGCCAGCCCATTAAACAAAATTTAAAGTTTAGTCACATTTTCTTTGAAAAGGCAAGAAACAGAGAGAATGAGAGAGAGAATCTTATCCTGAAATGTCCACAATATCCAGGGCTGGGCCAGCCTCAAGCCAAGAGCCACAACTTTATCTGGGTCTCCCACATGGGTGGCAGAGATGCAAGCATTTCAGCTATCACCTGCTGCCTTCCAGAGTACATATTAGTTGGAAATTGAACAGGAGGTGGACTAGTCAGAACCTGAACCAGGCACTGCCAGATGGGACACAGGCATCCGAGGCAGTGAGTTCAGGGCTGACCAAGCGCCCACCCTCAGCCAGAAGAGCCGATCTGGCTTCCTCACATGCTTGTCTTTATCACCTGCAAGTCTCTATGGGCATTCGTATTTTTTAGATCCAGTGTCTGGCATTGTATCAAACACAGCAAATGTTTAACAAACTACTGTTAAACAAATTACCTAGGAAAAAGTGTAAGCAGAGGAAAAGAATCTGCATCGAGAGCACATCTTCGGTGCTGCATCCATTCACCCAACATGCATTTACTGAAGTCCTGGAACATGTCCACCACTGCTCTAGCCATTTGCTAGAAGCAAAACGGATGAACGATGACCATTAACTGTTCAAAGAGGTTACTTTCTAATGAGGGAGATGGTCCACAAACAACAGAAACACAACCCACGTGCTGGCCTGGCATGGTGGTCTAGTGGCTGAAGTTCTTCTTTGCATGCACCAGGATCCCCACTGGGCACTGGTTCATATTCCAGCTGTCGCACTTCCTCTCCAGCTCCCTGCTTGTGGCCTGGCAAAGCAGTCAAGGACAGCCCAAAGCCTTGGGACCCTGCACTCACATGGGAGACCTGGAGAAAGCCCCTGGCTCCTGGCTTTGGATCAGCTCAGCTCTGGCTGTTGCAGCCACTTGGGGAGTGAACCAGCAGGCAGTTCTTCCTTCCTTTCTCTCCTCTCTGTATATGTGACTTTCCAAAAAAAAAAATAAATAAATCTTAAAAAATACCAAGCGCATGGAAGAGTGCATCAAAAGGTAGTAAGTGCTTTGGGGAAAAGAAGGCCCCAAGTTCAGAGATCCAAACACAGGCTGCAGTACTGAGGGACTAAAAATGGAGCAAAGAGACAAGGGAATTGAAGGGCTTGGTCCATCAGTCCTTTAGGAACTAACTTGTTGGGTGAGGCACAAGTAAAGCAAGGACTCTAAGATGGAAATGCATTTAGCATGGTGCCATGAACAACAGAGATCTGGCAAGGATGGAGGGAGAGGAGCAATAGGAGGCAAGGGCAGAGGGGGTGATGGTGATGACTAGCTGGATCCATGACCATTCTATGACCTGGCTTGGTGTGAGCTTCATAAGGTTTTAAGTCAAAGAGTGACAGAATATGAGTTAGGCCAAGAAATTATATTAGCAACATTTTTCAGGAAAGCAAAGGCAGAAGCAGGGTGTTAAAGAAGCTACTCCAGAAATTTGGACATGAGACAGTGACCAGAAGGGGTTAGAGTCTAGCTCTACTTTAAAGCGAAGTCAGTGGAAGTTTCTTCTTAAGACTCGATGTCTGGCATGTGACGTAGCCAGTGAAGCTGCCACCTGTGGTGCCATTGTCCCATACAAGCACTGGGTCTTGTCCTGACAGCTTTGCTTTCAAACCAGCTCCCTGTTAATGGTCTGGGAAAGCAGTGGAGGATGTTTCAGTTGCCTGTGCCCCACACGGGAGGCTCAGAAGCTCCTTGCTCCAGGCATCAGCCTGTTGCGGTCTCACATGTTGTAGCCACTTAGGGAACAAAGCAGCAATAGAAAGCTCTTGTGTGTGTGTTTCTCCTTCCTTCTTACATTCTTTTGAAATAAATAATTCTTCAAAAATTGGATCTAGTTGAAGGCAAACAGACAGAGGAGAGCTAGAGAGATAGAAATCTTCCATCTGTTGATTCACTCCCCAAATGGACCCAATTTCTGGGGCTGAGCCAAGGCCAGAGCTTCTTCCAGGTCTCCCATGAGGGTTCAGGGGCCCGGGCCCTCCATTGCTTTCCCACGCACATCAGCAAGGACCGAGATCTGAAGTGTTACAGCTGGGACAGGAACCAGTGAGCCTATGGGATGCCGGCATCACAGGCAATGGCTTGACCCTCTGAAGCACAATGCTGGCCTCCAGTGGGATTTCGTGATGATTTTTTTTTTCTTGAGTCATGGCAGGGCAAGCAAGGAGAATGACAGCAAAATTTTTAGTCTGAGTAACTGGGAGGCAGACCCTCCTCTCACTGTGCTTCCTACACTAACTCATCTCACGCTGACAAAGAACTGCTGAGGAAAGCAGTATTGCTTCCATTTTCAGTGCCAGAGATGCCGTGCAGGTTTCACAGCCAATCGGTCACAGAGGCAACGTCTGACCACACCAGCGGTGCCACAGTCTGTGTTCCCAGAGCCTCTCTGTACCAGGCTTGTTTTCCAGGGCACCAATCTGGGAGAAGAGGTTTGCTGACTGGGTAGAAGTGTGGCAAGACCACAGACAATACTGGAATCTAGGCAAACGTTCTTGTGTCTGGACTAGGAAAGCTGCCACAGGCATCAAAAGGAAGGAACACATTCAAGGGTGAGGGAACACAGGGCACGTGTAAGTGAAGAATTTGCACCACCGAAACAGAAGAGTAACTCAGAGTCTGTGGCTTTCACGTTCAGGTAATCAGAGGCTACAGAATCTCTCTGCCTACACTTGGCTTTCCAGTCACTACCCGGAACCAAGCTTTCTCCCCTTAACCACCAGACTGCCCCCTAGACCGGCCCCTCTAAGTTCTAGAAAATAAACAACACGAAGCACTGTCTTCGTAGCAGTGCAGCCTGAATGCAGGCAAACAGTGACCAGAGTTTAGGTGTTACAGTCGGAAGCCTGTTGGTTTATACCTGCACACGGATATGCTGTCTGATCTGACACCGGACCTCAATAAAAGCCACCGCCACACCTGGCTGGACCATGGACACATCTCCGGCTCTCTCTAGGGCAGCCCAGTGTAACAAGGCTGTTGTGTCTGGCCATTTCCATTGTGGTTTCACCTCTTGGAAACATTCCTTCCACATCCTCTTCTCATGCAGCATGTAACTTAGTCTACCCAAAATGGAAAGAACCGCAACTTTGCTTTCTTTTGGGTTAGGGAATCCACTTTGCCCCCTTTGGCCTCACCTGACTCCTATCTGCTGAGTCCATATTCCCTGTGCGAGGGGCCACAGGTAACTGAAGCAAATACTTGTGTTTAACATGTGAGATCCACAAAGTCCTAGGTCCTTTATGCAAACACAATTCCTAAATTAATTTTATATTTTTAAAAGGTTTCCTTCATTTTTATTGGAAGGGAAGAGTTACAGAGAGGAGAGACAGAGATAAAGAGCTTCCATCCACTTCCCAAGCGGCCACAAGGGCCGATTCAAAACCAGAGGCTTCCTCTAGGTCTCCCATGCTGGTACAGGGTCCCAAGGAATCAGGCCCTTCTCGACTGCTTTCCCAGGCCACAAGCAGGTTGCTACATGGGATATGAACTGGTGCCTATATGGGATCCTGACAGATGCAAGGTGAGGACTTTAGCCACCAAGCTATTGCACTGGGCCCAACACATGTTGTTACATTGAGACAGTTAACAATCCTCCAACTGAGGGATGTTGTCTATGTTCCTCTCCCTTAAACTGGGAGGACTTCGGTGCAAAGGAAGTGATTTCTGACTTCTGGGGCTATTGGTTAAAGGCCTCCCTGGAATGCTCACTCCCGAAAGTTCGATCTGATGGTCTAGAATGCCCCATGCTGTAGGTGAGATGCTCAAATTAGTCCAAGCGGAAGCACCATCTGGGGAATACCTGGCACTACTTGAGAAGAGAAGACCAGACAATTCCGAGGTGCCTCGGACTTCCACTGTTCCAAGTGAAGGCACAACTTGATGGCAATCACCATCAGGGACTCCCAACCAGAACTACTCAGCTTCCCAACGTGTTGTGTCTCAACAAGGGCAAGAGGCAATACAATAAACCAGCTTTGCTACAGCTTTAGGTGATCACCTTTCGGGATGATCAATTAGGGAACGGTAAGCTGTCAAAGTGTGAGAAACAACATTGTCATTTAGGTAGAAATAACAAAAGCTACACAAAATATATGCTAAATGGAAAATATGTACTTCATTACATATATTACATACAAATGATTCTGAATGAATACTTACACATACTGTGTATGGACATATACAGTTATATGTATTTCAAAATGATTGCTCATTTGATGCCAGGTAGTGTTGGCTCTAAAGAAGTGTGTTCAGCTACTTTTCCCTTTTGACAGCTGAAGAAAGGTACACAAATCATCCAAAACATCATATCTTATCCAAATAAGATAATTCTTTATCATGACGGTGGAGTCTCAATGGCAATGTTAGAGCAGTTGCCATGCAAGCTTCATCTCTTATCTTCTTTATTACTAGTAGAACCTGACTGCACAGGGATGGCACTCCCAGCTTCTCTTGCAGCTAGGGATGTTCACAGAGAGGCAGTTTCGACAAATGAGATGTAATCAGAAGTTGCCAGGTACAGCTCCTGGGAGGATCTTTTAGAAGGAAGCAACCTACTCTCTTATTTGGCACAGTAGGATGCACATGAGGACATATTCTTCCCTTGTGGCATTCTATGTTACGCTGCTCTGTTCCAGGGTACTTGGTAACCTGGCATAGCACACACAAAATACTTAACTACCATGGGCTGCTCCACCCAACTGTGTTCCACAGGAGGGAAATGTTGTCCGATGGAGGTCAAAGGGGCCTTGGGCTTCATGTAAGATTCTTCTCCAAACCTCATAAGCAGACTGGTCATGTGGTCCCTTGCTACAAACCTTCAGTGGTTTCCAATCAGAATTCTTGATCATGGCAGCAAAATTAACTCCTTAACTTTGAAGCAACAGATACTGCAAATACTAAGACTTTTCATTGGTGCCCCAAACATAGGAAGTAGACAGAATCCAGGATGACATACGCCGTCACAATTACATGTAATAACCACAATTTTATTATGATACACAGAGAAAAACAAACTCCAACTTTGACAACATACACAGTTTCCCATAGTCTTTAAAACATGAACAAAAGGGAGGATCACTGAAGGCATAGAACTTCACAATTCTGTAATTTATATAACATAATTTACTCAATAATCTCACTTAGGAATTAAGACTGTACAGTCGCATTGCTCCACAGATAATTAAAAATTTGTATTTATTTACAATATAGGTATTGGTTCTCAAGGATCTGTGGAGGTGTCTGTAAGAGACTAGATCTTATAACTGAAAGTCAGGCTTGTTAGATAAGCAAACCCAAGGGCAATACAGCTCGGAGAAGTGGGGCAAATCCCAAAGGAAATGCACATGAGTACATCGAACCCTCTGAATCAAACATTTCCCATACAAATTTGACATTGAGTGACGTTCGTGTCGATCTTCTGATGTTTACACGGTACGTCCACCAACTGTGATGTCTTCTCATAGGATCTATGTCTTTCCACTTTGATCCACAGAATTGAGAAAGTGGATTGTTATTGGTCCACAGGCAAGTCAGACCTTTTGAAGACATCATGAGGTCAGGAGGGGTGACGAGCATATAAGAAAATCAATTAAATGCTCTTTTTGCTTTTCCTCTCTTTTTGGTTCTGTTTGGTTTTTAACCTGTTTGGATCTTTGGAAAATAGAGATATTTAACAGTACTTGGCACATTTCCTTGATTTAGCACAGCTTGGGTATGAAAAACTCTGAATAAGAAAACCTGAGACCTTCACAGTGAAATTAATTAGAGCAGCTGTCCCATTTAGCACTGATCTCTTTTTCTTTATTTTTAAAAATACACTAATTCTATAATACTAAATTTTTCCTATTTATCAACTCATATCTTCTCATGTTGCAAGAACAATCACTAAAGGTCACTTTATGGCAAAAAAAAAAAAAAAATTAAAAACACCTGAATCTGGCAAGTGTGAGGTTTAAAGGCCATGGTGTATAGCAATGAGTTAGGAGGCAGAAAAGGACTTTGGGTTCCCAGTCAGGGCCGGCTTGGGCTTGGCTGTGGATGCAGCACTGAGCGCTACACACGCCTGGGGCTGTGAGGACCGGTGGTCTCAGTCTCGCAACCACTGAAGATGGACTATACATAGAACAAGAAAGAGAAGACCAGTAACCAAAAAGTCACACTCATCCAAATGTTTCATTTGTTGAACAAAACTCTAGTCGACTAGTGATTTTGGTTCTACAATAAGAAAACTCAAGAATGAGAGGACTCGCAAATTTTAAAGAATCCAAACCTATGTTGAAAGATTCTCAGCCCTTTAGTATTTGATTCATAAGTTTGAATCAAAGAAACTTGGGCTCTTAATTCAAAATGCTGGAAAATACTTTCCACATGTTCACCTACAGTACTAAGCATATATAACCCATATTCTGCCATATTCTGTATTCTTTCTCTCTCTCTCTCTCTCTCTCAGGAGAGCAGCCCTCATTTATAGCACCAAGTCTTCTCTTCAGTACTGTCTACCACTGTTGGCCAACAACTGCTTCACAAGCCATGCTAACCCCATCTGGAAACTGTGTATGATGGATGGCCTAAGTGATTTATGGGTACGTGCATGCTAATGATATGAAGACTGACATATCTAACTTATACATATATGTATGTATATATATATATATATTTAGCCAAGACAATCCTTTAAACCATGACAACAAGAGAAAGTGGTATTGCAACAAACAACAGATTTTTAACCCTTGAATTATTTTTTTATTGACAAATACACCTCTTTACAGAGATATTACAGAGATATTACAGAGATATTACAGAGATATTCAAAGTTAATTGTAAAATAGCAATAGCAAACTATTCATTAACCCATCAAAACAAATCACCTCGTTTCCCAAACAATAGGAGTTCCACTTTAGAGTCAAGAACATCAGTGTACCAACCAAAAACACTGTTACTTTGAAAGAGTTGGTAGAGTAACAGGTGCTGTGAGGAAGTCTTAGCAGCAAAACTGGTGGCACAGTCTCAAAAGATCCATTACACCTAATCATCAATGATTTTAAGTGACAGTCTATCAGAAATTCACTTAGTGCTTCCCTGGGTTAGCTCTTTAGACCGGGCACTGGATTCCAGAGTTAAACATGTCAGTGGGGACAAAACAAGAGCCCACGGTTGGAGGTTTCTAGATCTGGTAGAAGGAATCTGTTGTAGTGCATGGGTCTCTGCCCGGGGTTCAAAATATCTCACGATATTTTTCATCTCTACCGGACTTCTTCGAAGAATGCTGTGGCACATCACATCCTCCTTTCATTTTGACAAATGGTATTTGACCAAACCTTTATGATTAGCTTTCAAGGTAGCTGGGAAACTCTTGGCTGTTTTAGGCTCCAATGATCAGAAGACCATTCGGGAGCTTTTGAGCTCTCAGATAGGAGAAGTTTCAATAACTTATCATAAAAATACAGGCTCTTGGTTTTGAAAAATATACAAAATGTACTGCATAGGTAAATCTCTCTTGATTGTCACGGAAGACAAGGTCTCGGGCTCAACCACAGTCTAGTGTCATGCTCGTCCCTTCAGTGCTGTTTGTTCTTGCAGCTTTCATTTTTCAGATTTTTGGGCAGCCTCTGGCCCTTGGTGTAAGCACGGTACCAAAAGTGGAGAAAGAGCAGCAGGAAGATGCACCCGTAGGACATAATGATGTACAGAAAGATTGGATACTGGTAGTTGCAATCCTCCATGAAGAAGAACTGACCTATGTGGATGGTGACAATAACAAACTGGACCTAAAAGACGAAAAGAGTGAGATGGAGTTGTTCAGATGTAGGGGGGGGGGTGGCTACAGGCAGGGCGGTAAAGTTCACCTTTAGATCAAGTCTCTCTGGAAGTGATGAGGACAATGAGACGTCAAAACCCAGATGGGGGCCCGGCACAGTAGCCTGGCAGCTAAAGTCCTCGCCTTGTATGTGCCGGGATCCCAATATGGGTGACAGTTTGTGTCCTGGCTGCTCCACTTCCCATCCAGCTCCCTGCTTGTGGCCTAGAAACGTAGTAGAGGAATGCTCAAGGCCTTGGGACCCTGAACCTGTGTGGGAGACCCAGAAGAAGCACCTGGCTTTGGATCGGCTCAGCTCCAGCCGTGGCAGCCACTTGGGGAATGAATCAGTGGATGAAAGATCTTCCTCTCTGTCTCTCCTCCTCTCTGCAGATCTGACTTTCCAATAAAAAATAAATCAATCTTCAAAAGTAACTCCAGCAGCCCAAGTCCCATATTCCTGGAGCTATGCACCCTTTATACCACTCAAGGAGTCTACTGAGCCAGTTTCTCTGACATACAGTGCAATGACAACCATTGTTTAGTGGCTTATTTGTCCAGGATTTTTTTTTACAGATTTATTTTTATTTATTTGGAAGTCAGGATTACAGGCAGAGGGAGATCTTTCTTTCATAGTCCCTCAAATGGCTACACTGGCCAGGGCTAGGCCACACGAAGGCCAGGAGCTTCTTCCTGCTCTCCCACACAGGTGCAGAGGACCAAGAACTTGGGCCATCTTCCACTGCTTCCCATGGTGCATCAGTAGGGACCTAGACCGCAAGTGTAGCACCAGGGACTAGAACCAGTGTCCATATGCGATGCTGATGCTGGCACCTTAATCCTTTGAGTCCAGTGCCAGCCCCTCCAGGATGGCTTGGAGTTCAAATACTCTGTCTTCTTTTTTTTTTACCAGATATTTCAACTTTGCAAATAAGAAAATTATTCAAATGAATGCCCCTAACATTCTACAGCAGACAAAGCATTCTGATACTTGTCCTCCATTGTCACAGAAATAATATGGCCTGGCTGCCAGCTCAGGAGCTACCCTGCAAGGAGTGGGAGCACTTGCATCCTTCTAACAGTGCTGAAGATTCTGTGTGCCAGAACATTCCACCCCACTCTAAGAGGACTTATAGGCTAACGTTCAAAGTCTTTTGAATATCTTTTACCGCCCCCCTACGATTAAAAGGCAACATGTGTTCTGCAAATATTTTAGGAAAGTAACCTCTATAAAGAAACCAGCAGCACCAGCCACAATCCATCCAGTTATAGCAACGGCTCAGATTTTATTTTCAAGTTTACTTAGTTCAGATGCAGAGTTAGAGAGGGAGGGGAGTTAGGGAAGAGGGGGTAAGGTGAAGGGAGTGGAAGGCGGGAGGTGGAGGGGAGAGGAGGGAAGGAGAAGAAGGGGAGGGGATAGGGAGGAGGAAGGGGAGGGAGAAGGGAAAAGTAGGGGAGAGGAGGGGAAAGGGTAGGTAGAGGAGGGAGAGAGGAAGGAGAGGGAGGAGGAGGGGAGAGGAGAAGAGATGGAGAAATCTTCCACCTGTAGCTCCCTTCCCTGATGCCTGCCTCAGCGGGGCTGGGAACTAGGAACTCCACTCAGGTTTGCCACAGGAAGGCAGGAACTGAAGCACTTGGCCTGTAATCTGCTACAGGAAATTGGACACATGGAGAAACCAGCACGGAATCAGGTGCTCCAATACGGGACACAGTTGTTCCAAGTGACAATTTAACCCATGGAGCCACAACTCTGACCCCAACAATGGTTAAGATTTTCACATAATTTCTCTGACTCCACAACAATGTCAAAAAGCTTTCATATAATTTCTCTTACTGCCATTTTGTCATTGTCATTGCTGTCCCTTGCATTATCTTCAGGAGCTTTTAATGATATTCCTGCTCAGCAGCTGCAATTATTCCTCCTATTTTGTGGGAAAGCAAATAAACCCCAGAAGCAATGTTCTCAAAATTCTAAACATTAGTGCGTTTCTATGTAACTGATGCATTTGAAATAATAACGAACAAACTTCTATTTTTTTCTATGTAAGGACTTTTCTATAAGCTTTAATAGGATGCTAAGGAAAGAAAAGTCTAGCATAAATATACATGCAGTAGAACCTAAGTCATGTAGAGGTTATATGCATATAAAGCACAAAAGCTGGATACATTCCTGCAGATATCAATGTGGCTCAGCACATCAAGCCACCGCCTGAGACACCTGCATCCCATTTCAGCAGAGGTTTGCATCTCAACTGCTCTGCTTCCAATCCAGCTCCCCCGTGTGCCTGGGAAGGCAGAGGAAGCCGGCCCAAGGAAAGCAGGCTGCATTCATCATTTCCTCACAGTCATTTAGATTATTGTCAGTTACAGATGCAATGAATAATACCAAAAGGATGTAGTTTAATCTTGACTAAGGAATCTTCTAATAAATAAGGCTTCTCATTTCATTCCATATTTAGTATTAGAAAAGGAGTTAGGATCCTTACTAAAATATCACTCTCCCACTTGGGGAAACATCATTATAGGAACTTGCTAAACCTCAGCACCAACTGTGGGCAGGCAGGAAGCCTTGCCCTTCCTCCCACGTGACTGAGATCTGGAATACCATATCTCTAACACCTCTTTAGTATGATGTCTATCATTCCGCAGAACTCTGAGAAAGTCTGCAGCAAAACCATCTTTAACATTTTTAAGATGAAGTAGTGTAGAAAAATAAACTTCCTTGTCTGTCTCTTAATATACCAAATACACTTCATTGTGAGCAAAGTTGCTGACAAAGTTCAAGTAACACAGAAGGGGATAATGGTGGCATACTTGGAGGGGTCAGACTTCATATCTCTACCGTGTCATACTCTTTATTTTGCTAGAATCCTACTTCACAGTTAAAAAAAAAAAAAGACCAGTTTCATGTCATATCCAGTTCTAAAGAAAATGAATTACTGGGCCCGTGGTGTGGCCTGGTGGCTAAAGTCCTTGCCTTGAATGCGCTAGAATCCCATATGGGTGCCAGTTCTAATCCCGGCAGCTCTGCTTCCCAGCCAGCTCCCTGCTTGTGGCCTGGGAAAGCAGTCGAGGACGGCCCAAAGCCTTGGAACCCTGCACCCATGTGGGACACCTGAAAGAAGTTCCTGGCTCCTGGCTTCAGATCGGCGCAGCACTGGCCGTTGTGCTCACTTGGGGAGTGAATCATCGGATGTCTCTCCTCCTCTCTGTATATCTGACTTTGTAATAAAAAATAAATAAATCTTAAAAAAAAAGAAAAGAAAATGAATTACTTACAAGCTGTAATGATGTCAAGTGTTTTTTCCACCACAGATACTTCTGGTAGGCTGGTCCCAATGCACTGAGTCCATAGTAAGAATACATGACTACATGCACAGCTGTGTTTACAAGGGCATGGAATGTTCCCAAACCACCTGGAAAAGAAAATTAGAATGTGAGCGTCTTGTTCCTTCACTGAGATGGCAGTAAAATTTTTTCCATATGTACTGAGATGGCAGTAAAATTTCCATATGTACTGAGATGGCAGTAAAATTTTTTCTTGGATTTTTAATTAAAAAATCAAGTATTCATGAAACATCAATCCTTTTAGTCATCAAACTAGAGGGAGCGACATAATGCAATTAGTGAAATATAAAATGTAAAAAATAGAGACTAAATGAATCTGTCCTTATTTACCTTGTTCCACCTTAATCTGTAAGACTGTCTTAGGACTTGCACTTCCTTTCACAAACGAAGTTACCCTTCAGGTATGATACACTGCTGAATAATTTTTAAAATTATTTTGGGGGCCCGGCATGGTAAGCTAGTGGCTAAAGTCCTAGCCTTGCACATGCTGAGATTCCATATGGGTATCAGTTCTAACCCCACTGGCCCTGCTTCCCGTCCATCTCCCTGCTAATATCCTGGAAAAGCAGTAAAGGACACCTTGGGTCCTTGGAACTCTGCACACACAGGAGATCCAGAAGAAGCTCCTCGTTTCAGTTTGGCTCAGCTCCAGCAATGGTGGCCATCTGGAGAGGGAGGCAGTGGATGGAAGATGAGGATTTAGCCACTAGGCTATCATGCTGTACTCCACAATCTAAATTCTTTAACTCTGATTCAATTTGGAATCGTGGCTCATGAATTTTAAATTTTGTATGAAATAGTCTACAAAACCCAAATGAACTTGAACTAACTGTGGTATAGAAAAAGTTTATGAGTTAAAGGAAAACACAAGTTATCACTTCTTTAAAAAACGTCCTGGGCTTGGTGTTCTGACATAGTTGGCTAATCCACAAACTTTGATGTCAGCATCACATATTGGAGAAATGGCTCAAGTCTTGGCTGCTCCACTTCTGATCCGGCTCCTTGCTAACGTGCCTGGGAAAGAAGCAGGGGATGATGTCGGTGCTTGGGCCCCTGCCACCCCATTACACCGCCAGGATGGAGCCCTGTGCTCCTAGTTAGAGGGCTGGACCAGCCCTGGCTGTTGGATGCCCTTGAAGAGTGGACCAGAGGACAGAAGGTCTCTGTGTCCGTCTCTCTGTCTGCCGTTCTGCCTTTCAAATGAATATGTCAATCTTAAAATAACATCAAAAACCTTGGAAACTGCTGCATAGCAGAAAGAAATTTTGTAGCAATTTTTGAAACTATTAGGTGCCACTATTACTAAAGTACTCCCTTTAAATACCCTGCTTTAAACAAATTTCAATAGCCCCAAGTCTCTCTCATGCTTTATACACTTTCTTTGCTTCAACAGCAGGCAAAGTTTTATCTGATTCCTTCATTATCACAAACCACGTCAGCAGGAATAGCATCAATGAAGCTTATAAAGAATGTCCCAGCTTTTTTTTTTTTTTAAATTCACATTCGGATTAGCCTTTTTATTCCCAAAAGAAACTTGAATACATTATGGCAGTGTGAAAACACCTTTTGCAAACAGAATTTAAAATAGAACAGTAGCCTATTTCTTGCGGTTTAGGAGTCAAGCTGCTTTTCGGGGGAGTGCATCAACTACCTCTCAATTCCATTTGTGTCTCTCAATCATGTAAACACGGGAAACCCACGTCACCCGGATGAAGAACTCTAACAGAATTATTCTCACCATGGCACCTCTCTCGTTACTTGACTGCTTGCCACTGGAGCCCTGGAGCATTTAAATGAAGATGCCACGGAAAGGAGTTTAACAAAGCATGAGCCTACGCATGTTTCGTAAGGGTTATTGAAAAAAAATCAAGTAAAAATAATGCTATTTTCTCCAACCACAATTATTTGCTGATGTTAGTTTAATAGGTCTATTCTCTAACAGTGCATTTTCATATCTCTTTCAGAAGGTTTCAATATACTCGCTTTCTTCTTTCGGATAACAGAACTGAAAAGACAAACAAGCCAAAACAAAGCACAGTACACTACTTCACTCCTTTGATTTGGGGGGGGGGGGGAATCAAAGAATCCTCTGGATATTTATCAAAGTTCTCCATATTTCTCTAAGGGAGTATAAATATATTAATATAAAAGCCTATCACAGAAATAGTTCCATCCTGTTCAAAAAGAACACGTGATGACTGTCCCAGCGAGGAGGGCAACTGGCAGACAGGAAATGACTGACAAGCTGGAGATGAGCTCTGATCCAACTCCAGGACAGAGCGGCTTCCGGCGGATGCTAGCACAGGGAAGGCGCTCTGCCGCGGTGGGAGCTGCTCAGCAGGTTTCAGGTGTGCTGTGCCCACGGGCACCCCAGCTGCACAAGGCTGCACGATGCCAACACAAACACACGAGGGAAACCGTACCTCTGCTATCATTTACGTGCTGTAAGAACGAAGGGATGTTGGGGTGTGGACGAGGAAATGACCGTAAAGGACCTGATGTCCGTAAACACAGTGCCATTCACAGCTGAGGACAGAGTAACTCCAGAGCTTCATTCCTGAAAGCATTGTTGGGTTTTGAAATGTAAGCTAGACTACTGACGGACTCAGGGTGGATGTTAGAAAAACACTCACGTGCATTCTTAACTAAAACCCATTTTTTTCCATTATAAATACTGAGATCTTTTATAGAAAAATTGGACAAAACAAAGAAGGATAAGAAGAAAAGGGAACCCCTCTTTGCTTCAGAATCTCCAAATCACCCATTTATACATTTTGGGATATCGCCTCCCAATCCTTTTCCTAATATAATTATCTGTCCTATAGCATTCATTCTCACAGAAGAAAATGAATTAAATGATCAGTTTGGAAGTACCTTCAAATGTTCATCTATGACAATTTAGGAATCGATCTGCCTGCCACAAAAGACGAACTAAACGCCTCTCATTATTGGTGTCATACACAAGAAATCAAACCCGCTGTATCAGTGGACGCTTAGATGTTTTCCAACTGTTCACCAATACAAAGAGGGCCTCAGTTTACACCACTTCAGGAAGAACTGTGAGACATGATATGCACGTGAGAGAAAACAGCAGCAAAGGAAGAACACAAACCATGCGGGAGGCTTCACAGCACAGTTACCTTGGATTGGTTAAACGGAAACCACCTTACTATGTCAATTCTGCTTCTGTACTAACATTTGTCCTAAGAAGAAGCACTTAGGGTTTACCTTTATAAATTCCTCAGCAGATAAATGTCAATTGGGGGTCTAGATGTATTTTACCTGGAGCTCATTGGAGGGCCTATGCTCTACCCAACCCTCTCAGCACTCATTGCCTCTCATTGCCTCTCTAGGTTCCGGAGTCTTCTCCCCAGTCCAGGTCCTCCCACGCCCTGCACTAGGCAGACCAGCTCCCTCCCCATGCAAGAGCGTCTAGAACTCAGGAGGATTCCTCAGCTGGGGCTCCTTTCTCCTGAAGTCTAGAGCTGAGCAGGTGTCCCTGTGCAGAGCTGTGCACGGAGATGGGAATGGACTCCGTGCTGTGGGCTGGAGGACCATGCAAAAACTTCCTCAACTTCAGAATCAAAGACATTCACCAATCAAAGCTTACTGAGGTAAGAACAACTTCTTGGGGGTATCACTTCTTTAAAATTTTACAATAGGATAAAATTACTTCCTGCTTCCTCCAGTTTTCAAATAAAACACACAAAGAAAGAGCCTGTGGGGCCCGGTGTGGTAGCCACTAGGCTAAAGTCCTTACTTTCGGCAACATATATACTAAAGTCCTTACCTAGCACACACCGGCATAATCCCAGAGGCCCTACTTTCCATCCAGCTCCCCGCTCTTGGTCTTGGAAAGCAGTCAAAGATGGTCCAAAGCCTTGGGACCCTGCACCCATGTGGGAGACCAGGAAGAGGTTCCGGGCTCCTGGCTTCTGAATGGCTCAGCTCTGGCCATTGCAGCCACTTGGGGAGTGAACCAGCAGTTGGAAAGTCTTCCTCTCTGTCTCTTTTCCTCTCTGTATATCTGACTTTGCATTAAAAATAAATCTTAACAAAAATAAAACAAAGAAAGGAGAGGGAGAGAGGGAGAGAGGGAGAGAGGGAGAGAGGGAGAGAGGGAGAGAGGGAGAGAGGGAGAGAGGGAGAGAGGGAGAGAGGGAGAGAGGGAGGGAGGGAGATAGAGAAAAAGGAAGGAAGGAAGGAAGGAAGGAAGGAAGGAAGGAAGGAAGGAAGGAAAGAAAGAAAGAAAGAAAGAAAGAAAGAAAGAAAGAAAGAAAGAAAGAAAGAAAGAAAGAAAGAAAGAAAGAAAGAGAGAGAAAGAAAGAGAGAGAGAAAGAAAGAAAGAAAGAACGAGCCAGCCTGTGGCTAAAGTTCTGATTTAAACTATTTCTCTGGCCTAAAAAAAAAATAATGTCATAATGTCCTCTGCTAGGGTAGGACACTTGGAGAAGTTGGTGTAACTCATTTGAAACATGTTTAAAGAGCTGGGAGGAGATGAGGTGTGTATCCATTACAAGAAACATTAAGGCAGACAAGATGCGCAACTTGAGACAAGTAAGGTAACTTCCTGTGAACAGAGAAGGACAAGCTATCCAACTAAAACCCTAAAAAGCCAAGACTTTGATCATTTTACTGATCTGTCTACTGGTCATGTATTTAAAAGCATTTACTAGAACTCTAGCAAAAAAGAGTAAAACCCAAACCCAACAGAGAATATGTGGAAGAATGTGCTCAAAATTCAAGCATATCAAGCATATTAAAGGAGGCAAACAAATCTTAGAGTCCCTGCTATGTTTCAGGGAGTAATTCAAGAAAGTCAGGAGCTTACCCAAAGTCATTCTTGATTTTTTTAAAAATTTCTTACACATTACATTCAAGGATAAACCTTTGTTTACAGCACACAGCAATGTTACTATTTGTAACACATTATCCCAGCTCTCCCTCAGCTACCTGGAGCAAATTTTACGCCAAACCACCAGGTCCATGGCATGATGGTATGATGGAAGACATGAAGGAAAGTCACTTGGCTATTTTTCTTACGCAGAACAAAAAAGATCTGAAATAATGTAAAGAAAATCAAGTTCACATAAAATCATGCAATACATTACTGAACATTACAAAAATACTGCCTTAGTGCAAACCGTTTCATATCATAATTTCTTTTTGCAAGGACTGGCCTGATGCAATACTTCTAGAAGCAGATGGATTTCAAAGGGCAGCACAAAAGCTAACTAGTGTAAAACAACTTGGGTATGACATCTAGCCAGGAAAGAGCCGATGGAGGCGAACAGAAATTTTAGGCAGATTTAAAACCAAAGATATGCATGGGAAGAGTATGGCCAAAAAACACTCTAAGAAATGCCATCAGTGTAACAAAATAAATTCCATTGCATTTTGCAGCACACGAGAAAGCAAAGGAATCTTAAATCTTAGGACTGAAGGTAGGCTACGTTGGTTTCCAACACATCCTACTGCTTTGGGGATGGGAGCAGGCAAACTCAAGGACCATTTGAAAAAAATCAACAGCTGGCAAATTTTCATTAAAGGGGAACGCTTGCAGAATTCATTTGAAAGCAAAGGATGAAAAAAAAAAACCCCACAAAGGTGCATTGGAAAAAGAAAAAGGGCAATAAAGGCACCACACAGACTGAACATAACTATTGTTTTGTACAAATGATAGAGATGAAAAGAGCAGGATTCAAGAATTGGGGGAAATGATAAAATGATGCCAAAGCAAAATTCAGAATACAGCTAAGAGTTAAATATTAAATACAAGGTGAGACCAAACAGCACCCAGAGAAGTGCTGACGGAGCTGAGATGGGCAGCTGAGGGAAGGATACAGAGGCAACAGTTTGCTTGTGGAAGCTGCAACTGAAACCATGCAAAGCAGAAAGAATGACGCCCACATTTGCTTGCTTTTGCACTATGCACATGGAACAATGCATCCTGGTGCGACAGAAAAGCCACCAACTAGTGACTGGGTCCTAAGCCTCCTTCTCCTGGGCAAGTCACCGAATATCTTGGCTTCAATTTTTTTTGAAGTGAGGACTAGACAAGTGATGCATTCTACAATGTCTGAAAAGTTTGGTTGTTTTGTTTAAATAACCATGTCTGGGCTCTGTTCCAGAACATTTGGCACCAAACCCAGAGCTGGAGCCAAGGTTATTCTTGCCGTGCCCCAGGCAGTTAATTCTGCTGCACCATGATAGCTGAACACTAACTGTGACAGGGGTCTAATTTAATCCCTGGATCAAGAGCATCAGCACCATATGAGGTAATTTACTAAAGATGTAAATTCTTGAGCCCTATCTAAGATTTCCTGAATCAGCAACTCCGGGGTAGAGGTCCAGGCATGCGTGTTTTCACTAGCCTGCCATATGCTATAGCATTTGAGAACCTTGCATTCTATATGCACTTCCAATTCTAATATAACGGGGCAAGCCACTGCGGGCTAGCAGGAGGAAGTCCTCTACAGTGGCGTATCTTCCAGAGTATACTCTGCCAGTCTCACAGTCAGAACTGGACTCATTTGCCACAAAGAGTTTTCTTAAGCTCTTCTGGAAACTAAGCCTCGTGGCTTTCTCCTCTCATTCTAGCCATGCCACCTGCTTCTTCCAGGACACACTTGTCCAAGCTCAGAGTGGATTCTCACCAAGATCTGAAATGGGAAGGGCCCAGGGCTAGCAAGGACAGATCCCAGCCAAGCAGAGTCAAGCAGGTGTCACCCTCCGCACTGGTCCTCCACCGGGACTTCATTGCCTTGGGTATGTTTATGAGTTTTGAAGTATTTATCTTTTTAAAGGCACATGGATTACACAATGAAGAACCAAAGGTCGGATGTTGTTTCCTGAAGTTATTTCCTAAAGCAACTGCCACCACACACAAAAGAGGCAGTTTTGTGTTTTACGTGACAGTTAACGTGTTTATCTCAATCTGGTGTTGCCTCCATAAGAAAAACCTTCTGCAGCCTGTAAAATATTAAGACATTTATCCCATCTGTTCTCTCACACAGGTGACGGTAAAGGTTAAAAAGATAACAGTGGTTCTGCCTACGGACAAGAGATAACCAGTTATCAGGCAACTCAACTAGAGCACTTATTGCTTTCATGGAAACATCAAACATTTACCAATTGTGGTGACCACATACTCACAGTATCTAACAGCTCAATAAACTTGGAGAAGTAATAAAGCCAGCAGGTGCGTACCATCTGCAGGAAAACATGAATTCGTTTTATTTTCTGTATGGAAAACTTCTTTCTTTAAATCTTGGCATGAACTCGTTTTGGAAAATAGTTTAATGGTGTTAAGTATAATCACACTGTTAGGCAAGCAACACCACCATCCAGCCATTAAGACTACTTTCATCTTGCAAAACTGAAACCCTGTATCCACGCGATACTAGAGCCTCCATTTCCCCTTCTCCCCAGCCTCAGCTATCCACTGCCTTCCTTCCTAAGAGTTTCACTACCACAGGTACTTTCCATAAAGTGAAGCCTAGAGTGGGCTTTTTGTATGAACTAGAGCATCTCATCTAGCATATGTCCCCACAGTTCTTCCATGTTGTGGCATGAGTCAGAACCTTGCTCTTTTTAAAGACTGGTTTAAAATATTCAATTCTATGTCTATAGCACATTTTAAAAATTCATGCTTTTTGTTTGTTTTTTGATACAATTTTAGTTGGCCCTGGGCTCTTCCCTTCCCTTCCAGCAAGTTCCCTCCCCTTCAGGTTCATAATGTGTGTACTTTGTGAATTTTCCCAAGTCCATCATGTTTTCACTGGAGTATCTCCCAACCATGTAGGAGACTGTCATTTCACTGTGGGTTCATTCTTATATCCTGGGGCCCTAATGTAGGTACAATGAGAATTAGATCTTTGTTGTTTATGGGCAGTACCAGTGACAGTGATAAAGGGGTCATTGACCATCTCAGGTAATTGTAAACAATCAGCCTCTTATGGATGGTTGATTCATGAAATACATTCCAAGATCTTGTTGCAGAAGGTGTGGGTAAGTATGAAGTACAGCACATTTTGTTTATCTGTTCACCCATGCCTAGACAAAGGGGTTGCTCCCATCTTTTGCCTATTGTGAGCAACACTGCTACGAACTTGAGTGTACAAAGATGTCTTTGAGTTCCACCCTCCAATTCTTTCAGATACACAGTAAGAGTGAAGCTGATGGGTCTTACAACTCTTTTTCTTTTCTTGAGGAATCACATATGAATTATTTTTAAATCTAAGAGATTAAAAAAGAAATGTACATTTATTTTATAGCAAACTACTCACCTGATCTTCTTTAGTTCTTTCCTTTAATTTTTAGCTTTTTCACTAACATAGCTAATCTGCTAATGGAATCATTTACTGCTCTGAGTTTATGTCCAAAAATGTTTTAACTATGATTTTGAGTTACAAAGCTTTTCCAAAAAGCAACTTACCCTCATAGCTGTGGGTGACCGTGAATAGTCAACAAGTTCACATCGAAATGAATAACCTGTACCCCAGCCAGACATCACAAACTGTAAGAGAGCAGACACACATTAAAGAAGGAAGCATTTGTTCAACAGTTGCAAAAAAAATAAATAAATAAAGGTAATTCTGAATGCATCCATTCATTCCATTATCCGCTGAGCCAGCAGTCAGCGCAAAAGCAAATCATCTGGAACAATTACAAACCACAAGCATGCTCAATACCAAAGGTTTGCAGAACTGCAAACTCACACATTATCTCTCAACTGTGTTTTGACCACATGCTCGTTTCTTGGAATGAAATCCTAACACAGTGAAGAACACAAACCTGGCAATACTTGCTTCCACAACTATCTCTACCTGAGCACGCGAGTCCTCTCACAGCTAACCCAGGCTCAGTGTTTCCTGGTGATCTCTCATCCATTAAGAAATGCATGGGCAAGCTAAAGTTCCTCAGTGTGCTCACAGGACAGCTGCGATGCAACCAATGATACTGTGTGATGCGAAGCGGAAGTACTATGACACTTTTCTCATTTAAAATCCAGATGAGTCACACGCATAACATAGACACTGGGACTGCTCTGGATTCACAAGGCAAGTAAGAGCGCAAAATGCTCTTGTTAACAATAAAAGTGCAATCTGGCAGGCCTTAATTCCAGCACACCCACCACGTGACCTTTGCCTGGTGTGAGAAGAAAAGGCCTATTGTTGACAAGCCTCAACTTTATTTCGGATTATATTGACATTCTTCAGTGGATGGAAAGAAAGTCTTCTATGAAAACAGTATCCAGGAATGAAAAGCCAAGGACTTTCACTGTAAGTCAATGAATCCATTAGATGGTTGCCTTAACTGAGGGCATTGACAGGATAATAAGTTCTTCTCTCTCTTGCCGAGTTCTTATTCTTACTAGTGCCAGCGTTTTCCTGGTATGTTTTCATTTTTTTTTCCATTGAAGTCAATCAAAAATTCTTATTTTGAATGACTATTAAAGCTAAAATGACAATTTTACAATTGATTCTAAAAAGAGGCTCATGATACCTATCAGAGTAATATTTTCATGATGCACAGAAAAGAAATGAATGAGAGGGACAACCATCAGTCTATGAAATTTAAGAAACACACTGCTAGGGGACGTGTTTGTCCCGCTGGCTAAGATACTTGTGTTTCAAACCAGCGTGTCTCACTGAATCCTGCTTCCACTTGCAATTGCAGCTTTTGGCTACTGCTGAGCCCCCAGTGTCAGCCTGCCCAGGCCCAGCCATTGAGTATATCGGGTTAGCAAATGTTCTTCTCTGCCTCTCAAATAAATATAAATAAAATAAAACCACTTTTTCTGCCACTAATTCCCAGGTCCATCTAGAACATAATCTATAATTCAATCACACTATACATAGAGATGCAGAATAATATAGGGTATACATTTTAGGGGTGAGAAAGATACCTCACAAAAACAATTCATTAGATTTCCCCAACGGGGGATGTAATGTGTACCCAACAATTAGTTCTATTTTACAAAATCCTGCCTTCTCTGCCTCCTTGTATCTCTTGTGCTCAGGCTCATGTCTGGCTGATGGGAAATACACATTATATCATGAGATGACTAATTCTCCTTTTAGTAAATGTTATTCCAGGTTAACAATATGAAAAAAGTAGAATGTAAGTAATTTAGGCATTAGTGTTGAATGAAACATAGCAACTCTCAAATTCAAATATTTTAAAACCTACCTTTATGTTGTAATTGACAATCTAAGGCTTGAAACTGACACAGAACCCAAACCTAGCAGAGCTTAAAGGGACCTGGGGGACTATCTGGTTCAATTTGGGCTCTATTTATAAAATGAGAAAATGAAGACCCAAAGAAGTGACCTAACTTCTCCAGGTCAGGCAGCTGGTTGCTGGCAGAATGGAGACCCACTAGTTCCTGGTCCTCTGCTTTCCAGGTGTGATGGCAGCACACTGCATCCTCCCTCTCTGAGATCAGCAGGCGCCTTCCATGCTCCTCATCTTTACCACGCTTTCCCAGATGCCAGAAGCAACATATGAGGAGCCTGAGAATTAATGATCTATTGGCCCATCTCTCTACTTTTTGTAGTTTAAGGATTTGTCTATTTCTTTGACAGGCAGTTACACAGAGAGAGGGATAGACACACACACAGAGATATCTCCCATCCACTGGTTCATTGCCCAAATGGCTGCAATGGCCATGGTTGGGCCAGGCTGAAGCTAGGAGTCAAGAGCTTCCTCTGGGTCTCCCATACATGTGCAAAGTCTAAGCCATTATGCCCTCTTCAGCTGCTTTCCCAGGCACACAGGCAGGGAGGTAGATAGATACTAAAGCATTCAGAACTCAAGCCAGTGTCCATATGGGGTGCCAGCATCACGGGCAGCAGTTTAACCCACCATGCTAAACGCCAGCCCCAAACCTCATCACTATTGTTTTTATATGAGTTTATATTCTTTCCCCCAAACCCAGCTACACCAAACCAAACCTGCACACCACCCTAAAGTTCATCAGAGCAGGCAGGAAGTCCAAGCTATCCCTGTGATGGTAAGCCATCATGTGGTCAGGATGAACTCAGATGTCAGAATGCTCTAGGTTCAAATACCAGTTCTTCATTTAGCAGTTATGTGACTTAAGCTAAGTTACTTCATGTCTCCAAGTATGAGTTTCCTCAAACTAATATTTAATCACCTGTTAAGACTATTCGCAAATCCCCAGACTGCAATGGTACATGTTGTCACTACCTGCAAGGTAGATTATATTGAGATTCTCTGAAGAGTTTATTCACTGGCCTCTACACATAACAAATTTCTGGTGAGTAGTCTAGTATGCTCCATCTCTAAAATTCTTGCATTCTCAAAGGGTCATTTTATAGTCAGAACAACACATACAATGACAGAAAAACAGGAAGACTCAGGCAAAATTATCTCATTAGAAATACTGAAGACACTTGCCTCATAACACATATACACAGAAAAGAGTACTATTAAAAAATTGTACGTTATCATCGTTTTCTTGAGTTCAAAGGGCTTTCGATTCTCCATGAGCTTTGGTCCCAGAGATGTGACGAAATAGACATACAGTGCCAGGATGATGGTTTGTGGCAAAGGTGAGGACATGAGGAGCCAATTTTCAACTCTTGGATCTAGAAAAAACAACATGTAAGTAAGCATCTTGACAGTAGGGTCAGGTTCCATCAACACCTGCACCAGCCCACACACATGCTGGTGGATGCAGCTGCCTGGTTAGCTTCTCCCTCAGCCCCATCTCTCACGCTAATCTATGGATGTTCCAGCCTAGCCCAGCCCAGACCTGCACCGGTTCAGGGAAGAGAAAAAACTGAGGCATTTGTCCTGCCTGCCTTCCTCAACCCTTCAGAGACACACATGGGCATCCATTCCTCTCAACTTTGTAATCAATCTTACTATTTTAATTTAATTTTAAAAACTAAAAATAAACTAATAACGATGTGGTCAATTCTCAACAATCCTGCAAATTCGACCTCTGACTCAACATTTCCTTATTATACGTCTACAACCAATGATTTGCTTGGGCTCAATATCAGTGCTGGGGAACTTGTATTTGACAGTCGGTTATGCGTGGTGTTCAGGGTAACAATGCTTCACTCTGCATTTACTCCTCCATCTCTAAATCAACAATAACATGGGTCCCAGGATATTCAGGAGTCTAGAATATGAATAAGAAAGTCACATAAACAAACAGGGTGGATAGGAAAAGTGACTACTTAAACACGCAGGAGACAAAATATTTAAAGTCTCTTTATGAAAGTGAAGGGGAGACGACTGTACTGCTGGTTTTTCTTAGTGTTTCATATACTGTATGTAGCATTCTCCAAACCTCTTTTTTTTTTTTTTTTTTACAATACCATTTGCTAAATCTTATGGAATGAAGATATTGTGGAGCACAGTTTGGAGAATATAACCACTCACTAAAAAATTTATAAATTAAACCATTAAAGATGAAATACTGATGAGTAGGAAATCTTAAAATATCATTAAGAAAAATATAAAAGTGTGTAATTAGTTAAGCAGAAGAAATAAAAGCTAGGTGGAAGAACTAAATCCAGCTTACTAAAGAATTTTTAAAATTTATTTGAGAGGCGGCGGGGGTAGGCAGAGAGGCAGAGAGACAGAGAGAGAGAGAGAACACTATCATATAATAGCTCATTTCCCAAATGTCTGGAATGGTCAGAGTTGAAACCAAAATCAAAACTGAGAGCCAAGAACTCAATCCAATATTTTCATGTTGCTGCCAGGACCCGGATCAACCATCACTGCTTCCTTCTGGGGTTCGCATTAGCAAGCAGTTACAGCTAGGCATCAAACACAGGCTCTCCACCATGAGCTGGGATGTCTTAACCACCGTGGCTCATGTGCCAGACCAAACATCCACCACCATTCATTCCTAAGCTTTAACTTAGATAATCACACTATCACTTAGACTAGGAACACATGACAACAACTAAGACTGGTCAAGGAGACATGGTGCATGGTTTAGTATAGCATACATTTAGAATGCCTATAAAACGCCCCACATGGCGACTTCCAAGGGAGCTGGATATGTGGATAAAGAATAAGGAAATACAGCTCTCCTAGAGACATAGGTTTGGGAGTCCTTCTGATCCAAAGAGGTAGGTTTGGGGGTCCTCATCACAGAACAACGAATACTTTTTTTTTTTAAACAAAGTGATACTGGCTTAGGAAAAGCAGGGTGGAGTGTGGGCTGATGTCACAGGTTGGAGGCTCTGATAGGGTGAAGCCTAGTGGAGCTGTGACAGCAAGGTCTCAAGGAGACCCTGGGAAGGCAAAGTGACCAGCAGCGTGTAATGCACCCCTAGGAAAGTGTGCAAATCAATGAGCAGCCTCAAAGAGCAGCAAAGTGGGCAGAGACCAACTGAGCCACAGGGTCTGCAAGCATCCTTCAAGATTTCAAAGGACATTTTAGACAAGCTGGGGGAGCCCAGAGAGCTCTGTCACAGGAGTGGAGCCCCTCACCAGGGCAATGCCAAATAGAAACATGGCATCAGTACAGCCACAAACAGCCCACCAAGACAAGGCCCGGTGCAGCTGCAGATTTCACTCTGTGGGTACTGTCACATACACTGTGACCAGCCAAGTCACAAAGTCACAGGGCAGGGATGCTCCAACCCTTGGAAGCCCCTAACCTTGTCACAGGATACCTTGGGAGCCACACCTGGAACTCTTGCATTTACTGCTGTGCTTTGTTGGGTTTTGGTCCCACTTTGGTCTGATGAATTCTTTCTACTCCTCTGCCACTATCTTTTCAGGTGAAAATGTATCTCCTATACTTGTTGCAATTCCGGAAGTGTTTACTTTGAAGTTTCACAGGTCACAGGTTCACAGGCAGTGCTACCTTTGCATCTAGGTAAAACCTCACCCTTTGTAGACATATGTGGACTAGACATGACGTGAGGATGGAAGGATTGTGTGCTGTGTATGAAAACAGCAAGCACTTCAAGGACCTAGATGTGCGATGTTTGAATATAATTTTACTCCCAAACTCATACAAACATTTAAGTCCTAAAGTCATAAACAGATGTCACTAAGACAGTGTAAATAATCTAATCACAGCATGCAGATTCTATGGGACTGAACTGGGTCATTAGAGTGGGACCAAAGGATAGAATGAGAGCAGATCCAACTTTGATGGTTTGCTTCTATGGTGGGTGACAAAATAAGTGCACATAATAAACCCTGACACCCTGTCCAGATTCTATTACTAATAAAATAAGGGTAAATGAACCCACTACCAAAAGAAGATTCTAGAAGCACATTAACACCAGCACCTTTGCATGGCAACTTCAGAGTAGCATTTGTTCTTTATGAACAAATATCAAATGTTTCTATTATTAACAGTCATCAAACATATAGTTAAAAAAACAAATTATTTTTAAATTCAGGAGAAAGAATTCTTGAACGAGAGATCTATTTTATTCACTGACTCAGCAAGGGAGAAGAGTTGAATGACGTCATCTTTCTATTGTCCCTCTGGGAGCAGAAGCAAAGCAAGCAAGACAGGGAGAGTGGGCTGGGCTAAGTTAGGAAGTAGAAGAAAATAATTTTCAAATAAATCATTTTCCTGTAATTCAACAGCTTTAGCACACATCTTTACATCCTGTGCATGACTTTCAAGTTACATAGACAAAACTTCTTACGAGAAAACGGAGTTAAATTAAATGTTGTTTCAAAGAGTAAAACAAAACAGCGAGGTTTAAAGATCTTATTTTGACAGACCTCTGGAGTCAGATGGTCTGCATTTTCATCCAGCCTTCGCTGGCTGGTTACATAGCCCTGGACTTCACCTCTCTGGGTTCAGTTGTACCCCGTCTATGAACTGAGTACTCCACAGAAAACCGCACACGACATGCAAGAAGCCCTGACAATGCTGCTGTTACCACGTCACACCTCAGTTCCCTCGCCCTGCTAATTCCCTCTGGAACAGTTAAAAGTCCAACGGCAAGAAATGACACTGGTCAACTCAATCAGAATCTTAGGCACCCGTATTCACACAAAGAAACAAACAAGAAATCGCTTCCACCTAAACACAGGCAAAGAACCTGAAGAGACATTTCTCAAAACAGTGGTGAAGAGATAAGTGACCACTGGCCAACATCACTAATGACCAAGAAATTCACATTAAAACCACAATGAAGTATTGCCTCACACACATCAAGACATTGAGCAAGAAGGCTGCAGGTGACAAGCGCTGATGAGGGTGTGGTGAAGAAAAGCCTCGTACACTTCCATAATGTAATGTAATTTAATGTAAATTGGTTGTGACAAGCCACCACGTGCATGGCCAGCATCCTATAAGGGGGCTAGCTTGACTTCCGGCTGTTCCAATTCTGATCCAATTCACTGCTGCTATTGTGCCTGGAAAAGCAGCAGAAAATGGCCCAAGAGCTTGGCCCCTGCCACCTACACGAGAAACCTGGATGGAGTTCCAGTCTCCTGGCTTCATCCTGGCCCAGCTGCAGCCATTGTTACTATCTGGAGAGTGAACGAGCACATGGAGGACCTCTCTCTCTCCTTCTTCCTATTCTAAATAAAATCTGGAAGGAAAGGAAGAAGGAAGGAATAAAGAAAAGGAGGAAAGCTGTGGAGTCCCAGAAAAGCTAAAACTACATTTAACGGTCTACAGCCAAAGGAAACAAAATCACGGTGCTGAAGTATGTGCATTCTCATGTTAACTGAACACCTCTACCAAGAGCCAAACTACAGAAGCAACATGCTCATCAACAGACAAATGCGTGCAGAAAAGATGACATATCTGTTATCCAGCCCTAGAGAAAAGAAGGAAATCTGGTCATTTGTAGGCAACTTAGGATGACCCTGAAGACATTACGCTAAATATAATAAGCCAGGAACAGAAATGAATACTACATACTCCACTTAGATGTAAAATACAGCAGCAGAGGACAAGGCAGTTACTGAAGGCTGAGGCATGCCTGGGTGAGGGAAGGATGCGTAGATCAAGGCCACAGGACTCCAGTTAGAAGGAATATACTTTTGATGGTTTATTGCATAGCATGGTAACATTATAACAGTGCATCATCTATTCCAGAATTAATGGTTGTCAGCACAAACAATAATAAATATTTGATCTGTTAATAGGCTGGATTCAAGCATTCTACATGGTAAATAGACAGTAACACATCACTTTGGAGCCACAGATACATACAATGATAATTTGCCAATGCTCAGTAATTTTTGCTTTACAAGGCTGCCAGGTGAGTGCTATGAATGGTCACGGTTAAGATGCAGGCTTTTGGCAGGTGACCGAGTTCCATTTGGGGCTGTTCTCAGGGCTGTGGCAATCCCCTCTGGCTGCTTCCCGACAGTCCTGTATTCCACTTCCCTGCTTCCCTCTCATCCACTCTGCTGAACCTTCTTCCATACAACTGATCCATTCTCTTTCTTTGTTGTTGTTTAATGATTTACTTTATTTATTAGGCAAAGTCACAGAGAGAGTTAAATCTTCCAGCCTCTCCAAATGACTGAAATGATCAATGCTGGGCTAGACAGAAGCTGGGAGCCAGGAGCTTCTTTTGGGTGTCCCACATGGATTGATGCAGGGCCCCACAATCTTGGGCCACGCTCTGCTGCTTTCCTAGGCACACTGGCAGGGAACTGAATGGAAAGTGGAATAGCCAGAACTCAAATCAGTACCCAAAGAAGATATTGGTGACACAGATGGTGGCTTTACCCACTACACCACTGTAAAGCTCTATTTAGATGATTCCCTTGATCGCATTAGCTCTCCTTATTGTGTAAATAAAACCCAAGGTCTTTGGCATGATGATCACAACTCTGGCATGGCTGGCTAGCTCTTCTTGCCTTCTCTCAGCACCATTATTTTTGTCTAAACAGGAAGGTCACTGCCACATGATGTAGTGGGTTTCTCTCCACGGGAGGCCTCGAAATGAGATGCAGAAACCAACTTGATCTGGGAAGTTAAACATGGAACTGCTCCATGACACTTACAGTCAATTCTGGCTCCGTCAATTACATCAGGCTAAGGGTCAAGCGCTCTTTGCTTTCCCCAGGCACAAAAAGCTCATAAGGAAGAGAGTGTTCCTTATACCTTCCATTTGGCATCAGAGTTTGTTTAAGTGCCACACGCAGAGCCAAGATTCAAGTGGAAGGCAAGAAGACAGGCGACCTGAGCGTCTGTAACCCAGTGATCTCTGATAGCTTAATAATTTTCTCCCGAGAATAAGAGAGAGAGAGAGAGGGGGGAAGGGAGAGAAAGCATAGTAAGGTATAATGCTGCATACATAGAATATTAATGAGATGTTCCATCAACTACTTGTAAGAGAATGCTCCTTTAAGTAGATGTACCAGCTCAAAGAGTACACACTTTAAAACCCTCAGCACCAATAAAATGAAGGCGCTGCAAGGAAAAAGAAACACGTACCTCCAGTACTTTTGAAAGTACTAAAGGTTCAGAGACGTAGCAGTTTTATTCATATTCCATCTCCTAAAAATATAACACATTTGACACATCCTTACCACTACCCAAATAGAAGAAAAGCTGCTTTGCAAGCCTGAAAAACTTTTTTCTTTTCTCCTACTACAGTACTATTTAAAAACCTAGCATTTTTTTAATGATTTTTAAAATTTTTATTGGAAAGGCAGATACACAGAGAGGAGGAGAGACAGAGAGGACGATCTTACGTTGGATGATTCACTCCCCTAGCGGCCGCAATGGCCAAAGCTACACCAATCTGAAGCCATGAGCCACGAGCCTCTTCCGGGTCTCCCACAGGAGTGCAGGGTCCCAAGGCTTTGGACCATCCTTAACTGCTTTCCCAGGCCACAAGCAGGAAGCTGGATGGGAAGCAGGGCTGCCGGGATTAGAACCGGCATCCATATGGGATTCCGGTGCGTGCAAGGCAAGTACTTTAGCTGCTAGTCTACCGCTCCAGGCCCCAAACCTAGCATTTCATATTTAAGAATCATTTTAAATCCTTTTAGAGCTTAAGTATTAATTAAGCCATTTTTAAATTCTTCACTGTGGAAATTTCCACATGAGGCCATTGCATGTGGCCATCACTTCTTCAGCAATCAGAAAACCAATGAATAGCAGTAAGTTTCCCCAAGGCCAGGATTGGGGTCAAAGCCAAGAACACACTTGAAATTCTTGGCCCTCAATCAATCATGGGTTCAGACTTTCTCAGGGTAAGCAAAGTACCAGTGCACTAAGATGGGGAGAAACAATTCCCACTGCCTCTTACAGATCAATATTCCACCAAGCTGAAGGGCGCAGGGGCGTGCAAACCTTCTCCCGTTACTCTTCTAAGGTCTCATATAGACATAACTTGCCACATCAAACATTTCAGTCCTGCTAAAACATGACAGGGAAAAAATGTGGTGTGAAGGAAAAAAAAATTCTAAGTTGCAGGCCATGTTAAAAAGTATTGTTAAGGCTAAACCGTTCTCATCTGTAGCAACCACTGTTATCGGTGATGGGAAATCGTACACTAACAGAGCACGCTGCACACATCAGCTGGTAACTATGGCGGGTGGTAAACTCCCCTCTCCTTCCCTAACAAAAGCAGCAGGCTGACACAGGATGCAAAACTTCTTCTAGAACTTCTTAGCTGTTTTAAAGTAGTGCCAGATCTTAAACCTAGTTGCCTAGTTCCATGTCTCCATGCCTTCACTCTTCTCCCAAGAGCTCAAATTAATGTAACTTTGGCTCCGTGGCCTTCTCTGTCTTCTCCCAGCTTCTCTCTTCTCATCCTCCCTGCAAAGCTGTGTCTCCTCACTTCCTCTCTTTAACCACCTCCAGGACTTTGTCATCTATGCCTCACACTGGGCAATCTAAGTATACCTAAGAATAAGTCAAGAGTTGCTTCACAGAGAAAAATGGAAGTAGAATTCTGAAGTGGGTCATATTAAGACATCATATGTACAATTGTATACAATGCCTCTGCATCTATTTGGTTCTTGGGTTCCTGCATTTGGCATCATGAACAGCAAGGTCTGGACTGTACAGATGTTGTCCCTCCAGGCAGCACTAGTCAAACTCCACTCAAGCCTACTTGGTCCAGGCTTTTCTTTGCTTTGGAAAGCCATGAAATAATGGAATTTCAATTAAACACTGAATTCTACAAGTAACATCCAAATCTTCAGAGAAGGCTGGCATCTAAAAAAAGTGTATGTTCTCTATAATGTTTCTCTCTAGGAAATAAAAAGACCATGTGGCATAGTCATTCTCCATCCTCCTCAACCAGAGTGAAACTTCTGTATTTATGACATACTGAAGTCTCAGCAATCTTTGGGGGCAAAACCACAGAGACCTTCCTAAGTGAAATAGAATTCAATAATCTATTGATAAGGATGTTGATTATAAAACAGTATGTCTTCGCTGAAATAAGTGTAAATTGAAATGTAATTTCAATTGTGACAGGTGACACGAGGTGGCATTTTATCATCCTGAATTTGGTAGACATGTGCTTTCTGGTTAATGGGTAAGAACCCATCTAAAGTGGAGATGGCGGGGCCAGTGCTATTGTGTAGTGGGTTAAGGCATTGCAAGTAATACTGGCATCCCATATTCGAGTCCAGTGCTTTACTTCCAATCCAGCTCCCTGATAATGAGGCAGTGCAAAAGAGCCCAAGTACTTGGGCCTCTGCCACCCATGTGGCAGACCAGGATGGTCTGCCTGGCACTTGCCTTTATCCTGGCCCATCTCTGACTGTTGTGATCATTTGGGAATGAACCAGCATTTGGAAGATTGTTTCTCTCTCTCTCTCTCTCTCTCTCTCTCTCTCTCTCTCTCTCTTCCTTAATCCCTCCCCCTTTTCTCTCTTTAACTGTTGCTTTGCACTTCTAATAATCAAACTTTTGCTAAAATGCAGAGTAGTGATGGTTATAAGGATGTGTAAATCAACAATGCCCAAGCCTCAGTGTGAAACACCAGAATCCTAACCTCAATCAGAAGACAAAGGTTCTAGTCTTTTCTGCCTTCGACCCTGG
The DNA here is from genome assembly GCF_017591425.1 of Ochotona curzoniae. Classification (NCBI taxonomy): domain Eukaryota; kingdom Metazoa; phylum Chordata; class Mammalia; order Lagomorpha; family Ochotonidae; genus Ochotona; species Ochotona curzoniae. The sequence goes on from NW_024465582.1 coordinate 29,575,676, forward strand.
AACTGTAATACCTCCAGGTGTTAGTTTTCTTCAACCCTAAAATTAGGTAATGGGGGCTGGCACTGTGGTGCACCTGGTAAAGCCTCCATCCTACATGGGTGCCGATTTGAGTTCCTGGTGCTCCACTTCCTGTTCAGCACCCAGCTAATGTGCCTGTGAAAGCAGTGGTAAATGGCCCAAATGCCAGGCCCATGAACTCACATGGTAGGTCCAGAAGAAGCTCCAGATTCCTGGTTCTGGTCTAGCCCAGGTCCAGCCGTTGTGATCATTTAGGGAATAAATTAGTACACAAAAGCCTCATCTCTCACTTTCTTTTCCTCTCTATTTAGTGAGAGTAACTCTGACTGTCACTAAATAAATGAATCCTTTTTTGAAAAGGAGGCAATAACTTTCATGGCACTTAAAATTCATCTCAGCTTTGATTCTTTGTGCTTCAAAAACTTTAACCTTCTTCCTCCTTTCAAGCTTTAAAAGTAATTATAAAATAAATGAATACTGATATGTTTTTAAAAATATAAACATAGAAAAGCTAGTTATACCTCCACATAATCTTATTACCCAGAAATAGCTGTTTCCTTATGAAGGAAACAGACATGGTACAACATGGTGTTTTAAAGCACCCTTAAGGGTCGGTGTTGGGCACTGTGGATGAGTTGCCCCTTGGAACACCTGCACCCCAGATTGGAGTGCCCAGTTGAGCCCCAGCTATTTCACTTCTGGCCAAGCTTTCTGGAAATGCACACCCTGGGAGGCAACCGGAGATGGCTTGAGTACTTAGATCCCTGCTACCCAAAACAGAGATCCAGGTGGGGGTCTAGGCTTGTGGGCTTCAGTCGGGCCCAGCCCTGGTTGCTGCAGGAATCTGCAGGATGAACAAGCTCAAGGAAGATCTGTGTCTAAAGTGAACGCAAACACACAAGCGCGCAAATAACTTTTTACAACTTGCCTTCATTTAACCTATTTGCCATTTTCTCTTATAGCATTAAATGCTCTTGTGCAATATCCATTTAACAATGGCAGCAGTTTCGGATTCACTCAGGGGCATCCCACAAACGCTGTCTGCTATTTCTGATACAGCACTGAGCACTGTGGCAATTCCATGAGGGTGACAGGGCCGCCACCGGCAGTAACAGGCAGAGTCGCTGCTATCTGAAATGCTCAGGTTGTGTTTTAGATTCCAGAGTCATTTGGAAACACCAGCATATCTTACTGGTTGTACAATCCTAATCCAAAAAAAAAGAAAAATCTGCAATCCAAAATGTTCAGAAATCTGAAATTTTTTTTGGAGCACCAACAAAATGCACAAGAGGCTTCAGATGTTACATTCTGGATTTCAGCTATTTCCTGACTTGGATTATTCCACCTGTCTTTGCTATTTTCCTCCAGAGCCAAAAATACCATGTCTCCAAAATCACTTTGCCGGCTACTAGGATGGAGTGTGCCATCCTGCACTTACCTTCACTGCCTAGTTAGGCTATTTCTACTATGCTAACACATTTCAATGAAGATCTGTGCAACTTTCCTCATCTTCATACATCAAGGAGATGAAACCTTGACAGCTTCTCCTCCTTAGTCATCAGGGATGTTACCCTGTAAAGTCTTTCAATATATGGAATTATACTAAATACTGAAATTTGACATAAAAAAGGAAGGCTGAACCTCAACGAGGAAACCTGGTTACTCACCTGCATCTTTGATCCAGTTATCATAAAGACGCACCGTCCTTGATGTAAGATCGCTGAAGGCCATTTTCCACACGATGTACCAGCCCTTTTAACGATTCCTCTATAAAACAAAGGCAGGAGTGAGTTTATGATCTACAAATGCAAATAAGCCAAGCTTTTAGTATACAATATTTAAAATGCTAAAAAATTTAATAGGAGTAACTGGCAAAACAACAAACTTGCACTGAGGAGAAATGCATTAGCTGGCCATATGAAACCCTGATGCAAATGTTTCAGATTTTCCATCCTAAAGACATTGCTCAGTTCCCTGAAAAAAAAAATATTGGCATTCTGTGTACAAGACCTACAGGTAGGAATGCTCTTCAGAATGTTCTTGAACGTGTCTTCCTTCCTCCAAGAGAACACAAATGAGGAAGAGATCACAGCTCCCACGTCAACACCAAAGTGAAGACCTGGGAAAAGTTGAAAAGATATGCCAACTTCCAAAGATGGGACATGATCAGGTTAAGTGAGGTCTTGTGTGTGAAGGGATTTGATTTATCTGGAATAGGGCAGAAGAAAGGAGAGAGAAATGTGTACGTGCAATCAAAAGTTGCTTAGTTTATCTGGATAGATGGCCGAAGATAATTAGGGGGAAAAAATCTAAGAAAACTAGTGAGGAGGAGCTGGCTTTATTACATATTGAGGAAGTCTTCAACAATTAAGACAGTGTGTCACTGACATAGGAGATATGGTCATGCAATACAACAGAACCTCTAAAATAAATTAAATGCATTTAGGAACGGAGCACTATATTTTGGCAACTCTGACATATATACTCTTCCCACATTTTAACATCTTTGAAATCAGAGTCTACCTTACAAATGGATGATGTCATAAATTACTGCTATATTTGATTCAAAGGCCTAAGGTGAAAAGATGAATAAGTTGCTTGTGTCTGGCAAGGACGCAGAGAATGGTGAGCGGAATGTACACTAGTAAAGTCACTATGGAACACTGCACGACAGTTCCTTTATAAACTAGACATAGAGCTGTCATATGATCCAACAATCCCACATCTAGGTGCATATCCCTGAGACATGAAAGGAATCATTGTACCAAAGGCCGGAATACTGTGTTTATAACAACACTATTCACAATAGCCAAGACAAGGAATCAACCAAGTTGTCCAGCATCAGATGAACAGGTAAAGAAAATGCAGCACATACACACAATGGCATATGATTCAGCTGCAAAAAGAATCAAATCCTGTCATTCGTAGCAAAATAGATGGAACTGAAGGGCCTGTTCAGCACAATAAGCCAAAGCAAGGTAACATCTTCCTGTTCCCCCTCACATGTGAAAGCTAAAAAAAACTCACTCAAAACACAGAATAGTGATGCCGGGAGGCTGGGACAGGTAGCAGAGGGAAGAACATCTGGGTACAAGTCACCAATCAGAGCTGGACGGAAGGAAGAAGTTCCCAGAGCTACAGCATGGTGGGGTGACTGTGGTTTACAATAATCTAGTATATATTCTAAGAACAAATGGAAGAAAGGAACTGCAAGTCTCCAGTCATAAAGTAGTGTCAAAGAATGGCAAACATGGATGACTCTGACTGCATATTTCACATCCCAACTTTGTTATATGTACACATTGTGTTATGTATGGAAATGGTACGATATAGTTGATATACACACAATTATTACTAGTTTAAATTTTTATTATTTAATTTTTAAAAAGGATCATAGAAGACAAGTACATTATTCATGTAATGCAAAGAAAGTTGAAACAAGAAAAGGCTACAGAGATGGATGATGGCAAATATTGCACTTAATGTAAGGCTTTATTCTAAAAATGATTAACATGGTAAACTTTACATTATGTATATCTAACCACAACATTTAAAAATACTCTAGTTCAGGAAAATCCATATTTTTTTCTACTTCTTTTCTAAGTCATTTTATTCATTTAAATAAAACAAATATATCTACATTACACAAGGTATAAAATGAATAATAAATATGGTAAAGGTAGCACCTACAGTCAGTAGGCACTGAGTTATCAAAAGTTATTTAATAAATTATGTGTTAAAACTGAGTTACCCGACAGGGCCCAGGTTGTCTGGCCCGAGTCCTCAGCCCACCTGTGCAGTGGGTGCTGGGTCCATGAACCCCAGGGGTGGGTGGAGGACTGGCAGGGTCCAGGTCACCTGGCCTCGGTCACTGAGCCCACCTGTGCAGTGGGTGCTGGGTCCATGAACCCCAGGGGTGGGTGGAGGACTGGCAGGGTCCAGGTCACCTGGCCTCGGTCACTGAGCCCACCTGTGAAGTGGATGCCAGTTCCATGAGCCCCAGGGGGTCAAGGGTCCAGTGGGTCCCAGGTTGTCTGGCCTGGACCATTCAGTCTGCCTGATAGGTGGGTGGTGTATTCGTGAGCCCCAGAGGTGGGGGAGTCCGGGAGGGCCCAGGTCACATGGCCTGGGTCCTTGGGTCCACCTGTGAGAACTGGTCCTCCTCTGTGGAGAGAGGAGCCGCGCCTCAAAAATGGCGCTTGTTGATCTTGCTTCATGGCACAAAGGTGGTAAACAGGTTTCAGAAAGTTACTGAGGATTGGGCCAAGCACGCAGGGAAGCTATGTGACCTAAGTCATGATTGGTGTGCTTACCGCATGAAGTGAGGAGCTGTGTATGGATTGGTTTGTGTAATGTAAAAAGGTCTGGGTAAAAAATAGTTCAATGAGGAGATTCCCCCAGGTGCATGGCTATTGCTTCAAGGCTATGTCGTAGCTGCGATCACTAGGGCTAGGCTGTAGCTGCTTTCACTTTGCTGCAATAAATCTTACAACTATTGTAACTGCTTTTGTTTTGCTGCTACGCTTGAAGTCTTAAGCAATAAACTTTTCAAAAAGTCTTTACCATATTGGGGTCTTGCATGTGGGACGAGGGACCCCGATACTCCTCAATGCAAATGATGGCAGTGGGCCGCAGGCCCTGATGCACATGGAGGATATGGCAGCCCATTGAGGTCTGCAGAGGACATCTGTTACCATAGCAGAGGAAAACAGAACAAATTGGGCAACTACCCCAGCCAAGCAATGACAGCAAATATCTGGGCAAATGGAAACTCTAAGGTTGACTATGTCAGCCAATGTACATTGAAAGGGTTTCCTCAACCACGGATTGGCAAGATCAGCAGCATTTCAGAACCATAGCAACCATCCGGGCAGAACCCTCAGGGCATGCACCACATTGCAACCCTGACTTGATATTGGGTGCTCATTCCCCATCCCTGGGTACTGGAGTGGTTGGGAGGCTGGGTATGGCTGCTCCTATTACTGTCCCCATCCCGCCAGAAACTGGAAGAATAGAAAACTTGCAAACAATGACCACACCCACTTTTCCATAACTCTGGATCCTTCCCACTCTGATCAACTATGGAAAATCATCTAAAAAAAAACAAATCAAAAACAAACAAACAAAAAAATGAATTGCTGGGCCCAGTGCGATAGTTCAATTGGCTAACTTCTTGCTGAGAGTGCTGAGATCCCATACGGGTATCACTTTATGTCCCAGCTGCTCTACTTCCCATCCAGCTCCCTGCTTGTGGCCTGGGAAAGCAGTGGAGGATGGCCCAAAGTCTTGGGCCTCTGCACTCACATGGGAGCCCCAGAAGAAACTCCAGATTTCAGATCAGATCAGCTCTGACCTCTACGGCCATTTGGGGAGTGAACCAGAAAATGGAAGACCCTTCTCTCTATTGCTTCTCTCTGTAAATCTAACTTTCTAATAAAAATAAATAAATCTTTTTTATTGTTTTATGATACAGTTTAATAGATGCTGTGGTCATTCTCCCCCTCCCCAAGTTCCCTCCCCTCACCTCTGTTATCCCCTCCAGTCTTACAATGGGTGTCTTTTGTGGATTTTTATGAGTCTGCCTTGCTGCCACTAAGGTGTCTCCCAACAATGTAGGAGATTATCAGTCATTTCGTTTTGAGTCCACTCTTATAGTGTATGCATGAGGACTTACTTCTCCCTGTTTCCACCTATGAACACATTAGTTTCCACTAAATTTCCATAATGCATCCCCTTGAATAGAGTCCACCACGGGGAGGAAAAAAATAGTGAGCCTTCATCCACATGAAGTTAATGAACATATAACAAACATATCATTGTGAAGCTAGGGTAGTGAAGAGTGTCTAGCATATTCATGTAGGAATAAATGCCAGTGTGTGTCCCAAGGCACTAAGGAAGGTACAATGAGGACTAAATCTTCACTACTTATGGATAGTAGCAATAACAGTGATAAAGGACATTAACAATCTGAGGTGATTACAAGCAAATAGTCTCTTATGGCTGACTGATTAGTGGACTACATCACAAGGTCTTATTACAAAAGGTACAAATAATTAGGAAGTACAATAAGGTAGAATTCACAGGTAAAATCCTTAGGTTTGACATCATATTATTTTATATTAGAGCAAACATATGATTATCTAACCTTAGTGGGAGGAATCACAATCCCAGACCTTCGGACATATTATAGGGTGGTAGTTGTCAAAACAGCCTGGTACTGGCACAGAAACGGAGAGGAAGACCAATGGAGTAGAATAGAAACACCAGAAAGGAACCCACACACACACAACCATCTAATCTTTGACAAGAAAACAGAAAACAACCCAGGGAATGCTGTTGGGACAACTGGTTAATAGGCTGTAGAAATAAGAAGCAAGACCCACACCTTTCACCATACACAAATCTACATGGATAAAAGATCTAAATCTACACCCAGAAACCATCAAACTCTTGAAAGAAAAAGTTGGAAATATTCTGCAAGATGCAGGTAAAGGCACTGACTTCTAAAAAAAACCATCAAATGCAAAGGAAGTCAAGACCAAAATAAACAAGTAGGACTATATTAAGCAAAGAAACTTCTGCACCGCAAAGGAAAAGATCAACAAAGTAAAAAAGCACCCCACAGAATGGGAGATCTTTGCACAGGAGAGAAGGGGCTAATCTCCAGAATATACAAAGAACTCCACAACAACCATAATATCAAAACAAACCAACCAGTGAAGAAATGGGAAAGGGAAATGGGCACATACTTTTCAAAGGAACAAATCCAAATGGCTAACAGGAACATGAAAAATGCTCAAACTTTCTGGCAACAAGGGAAATTCAAATAAAAACACTGAGGTTCCACTTAAGGCCAGTAAGCATGGCCCACACACAGAAAACTACCAACAAAACCTGCTGGTGAGGTTGCGGTGGGCCAAAGGAACCCTGCTGCACTGCTGATGGGACTGTGGGCTGGTCTGACCAATATGGAAGTCAGTATGGAGAACACTTAGGCAAAATGATTAAATAAATAAATCTTTAAAACAACAACAGTAAAAACAAAATTGAATTGTCAATTTAAAAAAACACCTCAATCCAAATAGTATCATATTATCTTACAGACCAGAAAAAAAAATCTAAAGAGCTCAAAGGTTGAATAAGAGAAACAGAAGAATGGGAGGACCAGATGACAACCTGGGAGAAGACTTTGATAACCTTGGAATGGAAAGATCTTTCCAACCATGACATGAAATGCAGAAGACACACTAAAGGCAGTAACACGCTGAACCACATGAGGTCAAGAAGAAATGCAGGTGTTGTCCAAACAGACAGAGGTGACGGTGCAGTGCGTAAAAATGGAAAAGCAGGCAAGGCTGACCTGTGAGCAAGGGACAGCGGAGTCCAGCTGGGGGACCACAGGCTGAGGGGTGGTGATTGCTCCCCCACATGTCCACATGAAGGTGCTGTAGGGGGGTTTTTGTGTGGGCTGCAGACTAGCGGGAGTCTACGCTCCTGCCGTCTCAGGAAAGAAGGACCTCTAAGATTAAAAAAAAGAATTTCTTCATTGGAATTCAAAGATCGCTAGGGAAACTTCCACCTACGTACCAATCCACGCATTTCCTGGTCTTTCCCAGCCACACCCTGCAGACTGAAGCCAAAAGAAAGAATCAAAGACTTGCTAGCCCTGGACAGAAACAACTGGCTACTTTAGCTCATTTCCAGACGTGCAGCAATGGGGGATGGAGGGTGGAGTTACGACAAGCAGAAACCTTAAAGTATATTAAAACATGAGGGATAGTGGCACGGGTTGGGAGCCTTTTTCTGCCAGGAACAACACTGGCACTTGAACTAGGCAAATGAAAAGATTTATTTATTTATTTATTTATTTGAAAGACAAGACTAAAGAATGGGAAAAAAGAGATATTCCATCCACCTGTCCACTCCCCCAAATGATAGCAATGCTCAGGGATGGGCTAGACCAAAGTCAGGAGTTCCATCTCGGTCTCCCCATGAGTTCAAGGGCTGAAGCACCCGGGCCAGCTTTCACTGCTTTCCCAGGAGCTTTGGCAGGAAGCTGGATAAGAAGTGCAGTACCTGCGAATCCAACTGGCACCCATAAGGGCCACTGGCGTCGTAGGCAGCAGCTTTACCAGCTATTCCACAAGGCCAGTCATTCTCACTTGCAGAGAGCCCTCCTGCACATAGTAGGATGTTTAGAACCAAGCCAAGCTTCCACCCATTAGATGCCAGGAATACATCTTCCCTGGCTGACCTGGCCAAATGTTCCCAGAGGGGCAAACCACACCTGGCAGACAACCACTGAGATTTAAAGTTCATCTCCAAACAAGTATTCATCCAAATAACAAAAATTTCCTTCAGAGTAATCACTTTGAAAATCATATATTTATTTCAGTGATACTATGGTCCATAACAATTTGTGGGAGCTGTTCATTATAATCAATTCTAAGGGTTTTTTTTTTCCCCAGGATTTCATTTAAATGGCTTTAAGGAAGAAAAACTGTATACTACTTTTAGACATCCATTTCAGTGGTGGTTGTATGGAGCAGCCATTTCCACATCAGAGTCCTTGGTTCAAATCCCAGTTCCTCACCTGATTTCAGCTTCTCGTTAATGAATACCCTGAGAGTTAGCAAATGATGGCCCACGTGCTTGGGTCCTGGTTTCCCAGGTGAGAGATCTAGATTGAGTTATGAACTCCCAGTGTGAACTAGCATAGAGCTGGCTGCTGTGGGCATCTGAAGGAGTGAACCAGTGGAAAGAAGATATTTATATCTCTGCCATTCATGTATAATGAAAATAAGTAAAGAAACACTGGGCTGGCATGATGACACAGCAAGTGCAAGTGTTGCTTACAACACCAGCATCCCTTACTTGGTGGGTACAGTTTAAGTCGTGGCTACTCCAACAAAAATCCAGCTCCCTGATAACATGCCAGAGAAAGCAGCAGGTGATAAATGGATCAAGCTGGGAGCTCCTTTTAACAGTGGGGTGGCAATAGGGACACTGGAGCTGGTTTAGTGACACAGTCATCTATTTCTAACATTTTCAGCTCACAGTTTACACACGAGGACTATTCCTCTAGTATGGCTATGGCATAGTATAGGCCATGTACAGTAGCCCAAGGTGACTGAGAAAACACCCACTGAGACACATTCTAGCAAGATGAGTTAAATCCTCCGTTTTTACTGTCTCCCACAACCTCCCACTAAAAGCAACTGAGTCTAAGATGCAAAACAGCCTCAGTGACAAATCATCTCAAATGACAAATTTGCACATTTGTTAATTACTATACATATGTGTGGCGTGTATATCAAGACTCATACACACACACCAAAACAAAAATATATATCCTATAGTATAGGACTCTGTATTTTGAAGTTTTATATGTATATGTTAACTTATATGTCTCTTTGGTATTTACTTTTTAAAATTTATGTGAAAACAGAGAGACAAATAAATAGATCTCCCATCCACTGGTTCATTCCCCAAAAAACAACAGCTGGGGCTGGGCTGGGCTGTAGACCAAAGCAGAGAACTCCACGATGGGGCAGCTAGGACCAAGTACTTGGGCAGACACCAGAACATAGAATACCAGGAAAATGGAACTGGGAGCAGAGCTGGGGTTTAAATCCAGGAACTCTGACACAGGATGTGGGTGGCCCCAGCAGGGTCTTAACGGTTACATGAAATGCCTACTCCTTGTCACTGCTCCTTTCTTTTCTAACATTTTTTTTTATGCAATAGCTAGGCTGTACATACCGCGTTAGAAATAAAGCAACAGCAGAAGGCAAAGGAACAGCTGTATCTAGCTTTGGGGTTACAAAAACTTACACATTTTGCCACACAGGATAACTCAGGGCTGTGAGCAGAGTAAAGTCTCATTTAGGCTTAGAGAGGGGAGGCCAGAGGGAAAGCAGTTGGTACAGATCCCAGAGAGAAAGACAGGAAACCCTGAAGAGACAACAGGATGAAAAGAACTGACAGCAGGGAGATTCAGGCCCTTTAGCCTGTGTCCAGTTGGGCCAATGGGCCTTAAGCATTCATAAGAAATGGTGGTTTTTTTTTTTTTTGTCCCAACATGGTACCAGAATGGTGAAGACTTCTGAACACCCTTGAAAAACATGAAGGTATTGCAGAGAAGCTGACAAACATGAAACACTCTTATAGGTAGAAACTGTGTACACCTGCTAGGACAAGTGGCTGTGACACCATTGATGGGACCATGAATATCTCAGGGGATGGCTGTATAGGCAGAAATCATGGACAATGAAAAGGATTCTCCTCTCAAATACCTTGATATTCCATAAACTTTTTGTAATCTGCGAGGGTGCAGGGAAGAGGAACACACAGATTAGATTTGACAGAAGTTAGCTTGTATCATCCCCCAAAATAAAGGTTTCAAATAAATGTTAACCAATCAAGAAATCAAGAAATCAAAGCCATGTGCTTCAATGAGACAAGTCAAAATTGTCACAAGAGACAATGGCATTACTTAAAGTTACTTGAAGAAAGTCTGTGAAAAATGGAATAGAAACACACGTTGACTTTGGTGTAAGAACCTTGTGAAATTCACGCATAGCTTTTTTTTTAATAGATATGTTTCATGAACTTTTTGAAGATCTTTTATATAATCATGAAGGAGTCAATCCGGTGAGAGGATAAAACTATTGTAAACGGATATACAATCAATAGTGAAGGGTTTTAATACATGAGGCAAGTATTATCAGAGCTGAAAGGAAAAAACAGACCACCATGCAATCATAGTGGAAGACTTTAGTACCCTACTCTAGACAATGTACAAATGATCTGGACAGAAAATCAATAAGGAAACACTGGACTTCACCCATACTTCAGATGACATGGCCCTAACCATACACAAACATTCTGTCCAAAAGCAGAATACACAAGCTTGTCAAGCGCACTTTGCAGGAAAGATCACATATTGGATCACAAAAATCACTGTCACCAAACTCAAGAAAACTGAAACCAACCACATGGTGTGTAACTAGAAAGCAGTTACAGAAGGAAGACCAGGAAATTCACAAACATGTGGGAACTGAACAGAATACTGGTGAACAACAATGCTCTGAAGAAGGAACCCAAAGGGCAATTTAGAAATATCTTGGGACAGATGAAAATAGACACACAACTTACCAAAACTGGTGGGATATCGCAAAAGCAGTACTCAGAGGGACTTATAGATGCCTTTCTTTGCAAAGGAATGATCTCAAACAAGGAGACTACTATTACACCTCAGGGAAACAAACAAACAAAAAACACGTTCATACCCAGCAGAAGGAAGGAGATTTAAAAGGTCAAAGAAAAAATAAATGAAGTAGATTAGAAAAATATGAGAAGAAATTAATGAAAATGATTTTTTCTGAAAGATAAGCAAAGCTAAAAGAAGACGACAAGTCAGAAATGAAGAAAAAGGAAACATTACAGCTGATACTACAGAAATACAATAGGTTGTAGGAACTACTATGAACAGTTATACACCAACATCTCCTCGAAGCAACGTGGCGCATTCCTGAAAACATACAACCCACCGAGACTGAACCTACGAATCATAAAAAAACAGCAAATCTGAAGAGACTAATAGATGGAGAGCAAAGGACAGGGAAAGCAGGGATACGAGTGGTGATGCAGTGTATTGGGGAGTCCGTAGCCTCATCCCAAAGGCTGGTTAGCATCCTAACTACTGACCTTCTAACCCAGCAGCGGCGCAGTAGATGGTGGGCCTCATGTTTTGCATGTTCGAACCTGGAGAGAATTCCTGATTCCTATCCCAGCCCCAGCTGTTGCGGATATTTGGGGAGTGAACCAGGGAATAGAAGATCTCTGTCCTTATGCCTTTCTAATAAATACATAAATAAATCTTCTTGATGAAATCTGTCATCAAACACCTCTCATGGCAGATGCTAGGCCTCATCCCATAACAGAGTGCTGGAGTTCAAGTCCTGCTTCTGACTCCAGTTTCCTCTCAGCGCAGACTCTGGGATGCAACAGATGATGGTTCAAGTAGCTGCGTCCCCGCTACCCACACGGGAGACCCGCATTGAGCTCTTGGCTCTCAGTACCAGTCCAGCTCAGTCTTAGCCACTGTGAGCACTTAGGAAGTGAACTAGTACATGGTACCTCTATCCCTCTCTGCCTCCCAAATTAAAAAAAAAAAAAAAATTTAAATCTCTCTTCCTACTCCAGGTCTTCATGGCCTCACTGTTGAACTCCACTAAGCATTTAAAGAAATAGCACCAACCCTTTTACTCTCTTAAAAAACTCAAGAGGAGGAAATACTCCAAAGCTCATGCAGGTGGGAGGGAGTTGGATATAAGTATTAAGTCAGCCACTGCCTAGGATGCTTGTGCCCCACAGGGGGATCAGGCTACTGTGCTTCTGCTCCAGCTTGGTGCTAATGTGCGTCCTGGGAAAAGCAGGTGCTTGGAGCAGTCAGTGTGGTTCCAGCCTCCCAGCTTTGGCCTGGTCCAGCCACAACTCTTGTAGGTACTTGGACAGTGAGTCATTGGATGGAAATTCTCTCTCTCCCCCCCCACCTTCCCTTCCTATTTCCCTTCCCCCTCTTCTCCCTTTTTCTCACTTCTTTTCTGTCTTTCAAATAATCAGAATCTTATTTCATGAAGCCACTAATATCTTAAATCAAGGAATGCTTCCAAGAGCCTAGAAAATAAAACTACAGGCCACTGTCCCTGATTGAACTCAGATATTAACACCCCCAACAAAATACTAGCAAACCAAACACTTCAAAGCGTCATTCAACATAATGAAGAAGGAATTTATCCCTGGGACACAAGTACAATTCACAAATATATATGTGCTAAGACACACGAACAGAATGAAACAAAAACCATATAGTCATTTCAATGTATGCCTTTGAAAAGCTCAAATTCCTGGCATGATATTTTAAAAAACTCAATAAAATAGGTTCAAAAGAACCTTACTTACTTCAACATAACGAAGGCCATATCTCGAAAAGCTAACAGCTAAGGTCCTCCAGGGTGACAAAAAAAAAAATAAATAAATAAGGATGCCTACGGTCCCTGTGTCCAATCAGTACTGCACTAGAAGTCCTAACAACAGCAAGGAAAAACAAATAAAAAGCACCCAGCAGAAAGGAAGGAGCTATCACCATTTAAAAACAGCATGATCTCATACCTAAAAATCCCCCAAAAATTCCAGCAGGAAACTGTTAGAACTAATAAATAAATTAAAGCTGCAAGATACAAAAATCAATAATCCTAAACCAGCTTGTTCCTACCCACTATTTTAAAGAATATCTGTCTACACAAGAATAATAAATGATCCAAAACATAAATTAAGAAAATTTCACTTACAATAAATGCTTAAAGAATATGCTGAACTAAGAGATTTAAGATCTATACACTGCAGTCTAGAAATTACTGATGAAAGCAATCTAACACAAATAAATGGAAAGATGCCCCTTGTTCATGGGTTGGAATAATAGTGTTAAAACGTTCACATCGTTCAAATCAACCAACAGATAGAACATAATGTCTGTTAAAATTCCAATGAAATTTTTCACGGAAACAGAGAAAACAATCACAAATTTGCATGGAATTACAAAAGACCTGGTGTGCTCAAAGCAGACTTGAGCCAAAAGAACAAATCTGGAGACATCACGCTACCTAATTTCAAAACACACTACAAGAGAGCCATAATCGAAACTACATGGTGCTGGAATAAAACAAACATCTGTGGGACAGGATAAGGCGCCCTAAAATAAACCCATGCATTTGTTATTAACTGATTTTAAATAAAATTACAAAGAACACACAATGGGGAAATGGCAGTTTTTCAATAAATGCTTGCTGGAACAAATTCATATCCCACACACAGTTAAATGAGACTATTGTACACAGAAATAAACTTGAGGGGGGCAGCACTCAGGTTAAGTTGGTTAAGTTGCCACCTGCGATGCTACTATCCCAGGAGAGGGCTAGTTTGAGTCCCGGCTGTTCGGCCTTCCCTCCTGCTCCCTGCTGCTGAACCGGGGGAGGCAGTAGTAATGGCCCAAGTACTTTGTAAGCTCCAGACTTCAGTGCAGCCTCACTCTGGCGATCACAGACATTTGGGGAGTGAACCAGTGGATGGAAGCTCTCCCTCTTTTTAACCCTGACTTTCAAATAAAGAAATATCTTTTAAAAATAAATGTAAAAGTAGAAAATTTGAAACATATTATCTGAAACTATAAAACATAGAAAGCTCTATAACATTTGTCTGGCAGGAGTTTTATGGATCATACAAATGCACAGGCAACAAAACAAAAATGGATTCCATGAAGTTAAAAACTTCTGTATAGATAAGAAAATGGTCGAAATGAAGATATAATCACAGAATGAAAGGAATATTCTTTAAAACTGCTAAGGGGTTAATATCCAAAGAATAGGTGGAAGTCAAATAAAGGGGGATCTTTATACACTGTTGGTAGCCATGTAAATTAGTACAGCCACTATGGAAAACAGTACGGAGGTTCCTCAAAAAATCATAATAGAGCTCCCGTATACCCCAGTGCTTCCACTTCTGGGTAATATCAGAATGAAATCTCATCGGTATGCCAAAGAGTCAGTCACACATCCATGGTCTCTGTAACACTATATAAAACAGCCAAGCTAGCCAATCAACCCCAGGGTCTACCAAAAAATGAATGAATAAAAGAGATACAGCATATATACACAGTAGAATTCTATTCATCATCAAAAGATGAGACAGTATTTACAACATGGTTGCCCTTAGAAGCAAAGTAAAACAAGCCAGTCAATAATCACATGACCTCATTTAGACTTGGAGAGTGGAACTGTGTTTGCCAGAGACTGGGAGTAGGGAGATGAGCAGATGTTGGTTGTCGGAGAAAAGGTTCAGTTAGACAGGATGGGTAAGTTCAAGAGAGCTATTGCTCAGCACGGTGACTACAACCAATTAAATGTATACTACCTTATGAAAAACAGTGTTCTTATGGTACATAAAAAACAGATAAGGATGTGGAGGCAAGGCATAAGATTGATATACTCATTCTCTCTTTATATATATAATGACACATATGTGCATACCAAACACTGAAATAAATACATACAATTTTTACTTCTCAATTATAACTCAAAAAACAAAACCTGAAAAAACTGTGCTCTCAACAAATGGTTTTTGTCAAGTGATATTTCAAACCATAAACTAAAGATATGGGATCAGACAAATACAATTTTTCTGTCTTCTAAATCCCAATTGTTAAGTGACTCCTAGGCATGACTGACAATCAGAATCACCCAAAGATCTGGACTCAGTGAGAATGTGAAGAAATTCAGATGATGGGTTGAGTTCAAGAACCTCATACAGATCAAGTATCTTTTATCACAAATGCTTGGGACCAGGCATGTTTTTTTTTATTTCTGAGTTTTCATATTTTTGCAACATCTGTACAGATTTTGTCAGTCTAAACATTCCAAAGTCTGAACATCAGAAGTCTAGAATGCTCCCAACTCAGAAGCTTTGCATTACAGATTTTTGGTTTTCAGACAGCGATGTTCAACTATACTGCATAACCATTCTCGGGACCCCACCCACAATGTGAGGAATAATCATCAAATGCCTGCCTAAGGATTTGGCTCGTGAAAGCCACCTGGAAATGGTACAGCATCTGGGTCAGGAAGGGCAGGAACAGGAGAGAGAAACAATGCTGGGAAAGAGGTGCCTGATGAGTCAAAAGGAACTGGCAAGAGATGTGAAATATGGGAGCGGACTTTTGAGTCAGCACATGCACGTGCCATGCAAGGAAACACACTTCTTCTTTCCCAAGTGAAATAAGCCTGAAATTGTCAGCTATCTGTGAGCAAATTCATATTACATCTTAGCTCTAGGTAAATCCCAGAAAATTCGACCACAAGCCTAGTGCTGTTGACAAACCAAATGGATCAAATGACTAACTTCAGAGAGGACGTGTACGGTATCAGGGAAAATACTTTTTGGCTGTAGGTAACAGAATACTCTGTTCAGAATGGCTTGACCAGAGGCAGGTGTTCAGTACAGTAGTTGAGATGCTACTTGAGATCTCTGCCTCTCATACCAGAGTCCCCGGTTCAAGTTCTGCCTCTGTTCCCAACTCAACTTCATGGCACCCATGTGGAAGGCCTGGGTGAGTTCTGGAGTCCTGACCAGCTGTTGTAGGAGGTATCTGTGGAGTGAACCATGAGACCAAAGATCTCTCCCTACCTCTCAAATAAAAAAAGTAAAACTGGTTTGACCAGTAAAAGGTGTTGGGTAGAAGGGTCCTTCTGAATTGATAAAGTTCTGTTTTGCCTGGTTTTATGCAAAAAGACAGCAACTTCCTATCCATACCCTCAATCACATTTATTCCGAGTAGTGAAAAAAAAATTTTGGGGGTATATTTTAGCAGCTTCAAAATCTTTCCTGTAGCTCTCCAGAAAAAAAATTCTTAAAATGTCCCTTCCAAGCATGGTGTCACATGCCAATAGCTAAACCAATCACTGAGAAAGGACTGGGCTGCAGGCATTCCTTTGTTAATCAGTGTTATACACTTACACACACACACATCACACTGGGGAGTGCAAGGCTTCAGGAAGAAAGGGGGCTCCTCAAACAGGGAAGAAAAGTGCCTAGCCCAAAAGGAAGAAGTACTTACTCTAACAAACGATGTTGGCTGTAATCGTGACCACAAAGGGATTACCCTGTGAGGCCATTTCAAGCACCCACTGCAGCTCTCACACCCCAAATGCATCCAAACACACTTTACCCTGGCCACTGTTACACACTCAGGACAAACCAATCTTGATTTTTGTTTAAGCAAAGCATAATTAATAAGTTAATAAGTTAAGCATGGCTAGTAAGTTAAATCTACTTGGCCAACTCTCTTCAAGCTTTCTAGCAATTTTACGTTAAATGAATATTTCCTATCCACCAATGAAAGTGACGGAAGAGTACAAGTGAGCACGTTCTACATGAACAGACTCAGACCTGTCTTTGAATCAGATTTAAAAGTTGTAAGTTTCATTCTCTGCTGCTTTCCCAGGCAGATAGCTGGATGAGAGCAGCTGGGGCACAAACCGATGCTCAAGAATGAACCAGTGAATGGAAGATCTTTCTCTCTGTCTCTCCTTCTCTCCATCAGATTTGCCTGTCCAAGAAAGATTAACGAATTTTTTTTAAAAAGAGAGAGAGCTGTAATTTGTATGTTAGGCAGATCCTTACTACTCTATTATTTCATCTCAGATTTTACGTCATCATTTTCCCTTAATAGAAGGATTTACTAAGAATTATCTACCACTGTAAAAGACAACATATGTACATGACCTACCAGGCTAATTCAGACTGTACTTCTGTTTGGTTCAAGCTCAGTGGTGTCATCAGGACTCCCAAGTTTGAGAAAGGGTAAACTTGCTTAGATGTTCACTTAACCTCAGTATGCCCACTTGACAATTTGATAGAAACAGTCCCAGAAATCAATGATGTGAACAGATCCCATTAACAAATACGATCTGTGCACGCATGTTAGCATGGTACTCAACACTGTGTTACTTACTGTGCTAATTTTTATTCTTATGATCACAAAGGTCTTCCCCAGCTAAGAAGAGCCATCGTTGTCCGTCCCAAATCTCAGACAAACCTAACTTAGAAAAGACTCAAGAATTCTCAGATAAAAACAAAAGACCTGCTTCCACTGTCAGCCAGTGCATGCTCAAGGCTGGTCAGAGGACAGGACGATGACACCAGTGCACTGCCCTCCATCAGCGACCACATGGAGGAAGATTCTAGGCCTCTGGATGAGTACATCTGAGAGGGGAATAAAGTACCTTAAAGAGAAGAGTGACCACGAGGACTAACTGGACTCACTTCTCAAAGGAAGTTGAGAAGTACCTCATGGGCAATTTCAATTTAGATTCAATAATCTAAGGCCTGAGTCAATACCTTAAACCCAGAAAAGTCAAGTCAAGATGAAGGCCTTCGGCTTCTTCCAGATTTTTCAACGAAGCAAAATGTTGCTCTCGCGCATTTTGCCTTCAAAATAATTTGAGCATTTTTTGTGTAAGGAGGTTCTAAGTAGGATACAGTATTATTTTTAAAATATGATTCTTGAAAACAACCGTCATTCTGGCAGGAAAATGACATCTACTCAGATGTCTACAATGCAAAGCAGAACACGCCATTGTGTAAACAGCTCACCTAGATCATGAAAGCTTTTAGCTCTGAATGTTTGCATCTGGTACACACAGTTGAGTAAAGGGAAATTAAAGGGCATGTGAGCTGATCCTTCAGAATAAGATTTCAATAGGCAAAAATGGACATACCTAGGAGAGAGGGGAGACAAGGATTGCAAGTGGAAAGACCTCCAAAGGAAAGTCATTTATTAACTCAATTAGTATTCTTAAGTGCCCATTATATGCTAAGCACCATTTTTAGCTGCCAGAGACATACTAAAAAAAAAAGGAGAACAAAAATCGTTCCTTTGTGAAAGTATAGAAAAACTTCAGTTATATTTGCATAATGTTTGTCAGTCCATGTTGGTGATTTAAAGGACTAAGGATGAGAAACAGTAAAAAGACCAAGACAGGAAAGGTAGATTTCAGGAGTGGTGCTGCACTGGAGAGACATCAAGATCCAGCCACGCTCAAGAATCCTTTGAGTCATATTTCTGTTGACACTGAGGAGTCATTACAGGGCTCTAGGCTGGAGAATGTCTTCATCAAAGTGGTACTTTGGAAAGATTAACTGGGTGGTGAGGTCCAGGGCTGGGTGACTGAAGGTGTGGTATAGAGAGCAGGGAGAATAATTACAATGTTGCATCCTATTGAGAAAGACCTAGTGTAAGCATCACTTCCTCCAAGATGCCATCCCTGATTTGGGCAGCTAGGATTAGGTCGTACTCAAGTGTCCTTGCAATCTCTCATCTCAGACAGCAGTGACTACCAATGCCTGTCATTAGTTCTTATCTTTCCTGAGCCTCATTAGCTTTGTATTCCTGTTGCCCAGACAAATGACTGCAGCGTAGAAGAAAATGTTTGTGGCATGAGTGAGTGGATTAGTCATCCAAGATGCACTTGCATCTCCCCAAAATTTGTATGTTGAAATCTTAACCCCTAGAGCCTCAAAATGTGACCTTGTTTGGTGAGAGGGCATCTTAGGGGGTAAAAAGAAAAAAGGACAAAGAGAGGGCTCTGGAACTGGAATTTTCCAGTTCCAGAAGGACCCAACTCACTTTGATTTCAGACATCTGGTCTCCAGAGCGGTGAGACAATACATTTCTGTTGTTAAATCAGCTTGTTTGTGAGGAGTATGGTAGTCCTAGAAAACTAAAACACTATGTAAAAAATGTCCACTCTTTTTTTTTTTTTTTTTAAGAAAAATCCAGAACTAGAACATGGGGAAAAGCCAGGGTTAGATGTGAAGACAGGCGATCACCAGCAGGGCAGCAAAGCAGTGTTTCTGTAAGCAATCATGGAGGATACATGATACAGGGCAGCTCCTCAGGGAATATGGGGGCAGGGAGGGGGCAGGCACAGGCATAAAGCAGCAGTCAGAAAGCTGTAGAAGGACGCCGGCTGGCCAGCAGCCCCAAACACCTCAACAAGATAAACAGACGCTAGACCTCACGCACACTAATGTCACAAAAGCAATCCAGTAAGGCAGGGCTGCATAGAGGCTGTAAAATGACAGCTGGGGCCCAGGAAAGGTACTGGTGCAAGGTGGAATCCACAACAGGACAAGGATCCTAACCAAGGGGAGGTCTTTTCAATTCTGGACTGGTGGCACAAACCAGCCCTGGAATTCTCACAGAGAGAAAGATCCTCCATCCGATGATTGACTCCCCAAGTGGCCACAATGGCCAAAGCTGTGCTGATCCAAAGCCAGGAGGCAGGAGCCTCTTTCAGGTCTCCCACACGGGTGAGGGTCCCAAGGCTTTGGGCCTTCCTTGACTGCTTTCCCAGGCCACACACAGGGAGCTGGATTGGAAGTGGGGCTGCCAATATACAAACCAGTGAGGATATGGGATCCTGGTACATGCCAACCTCAGAGTTCACTGAGGAAGACATCCAGAAAATGGGGGATACAGAATTCAAAACACTTATTATAAAACTTTTCATCAACAATGACAAGCATATGGTAAAGAGTTTCAATGAATTTAAGGGATATGTCACACTGGAAATGAATCAAATGAAAGCTGATACATCAGAAATGAAGAATACAGTAGAGCAAATTAAAAGTATGGTGGAGTCTCCAAAATAGAATGAAGGAGGTGAAAGAATCTCGGGATTAAAGATATTTCCTGTCAGCAGGGGCAAAACAAACAAAAAGCTGGAAGTATCCAAGAATTGAAAGACACTATTAAAAGGCCAAATATTAGAGTTGTGGGAGTCACAGAAGGTGCAGAAAGAGAAGCTGGGTTTACAATCATATTTAATGAAATAATGATGGAAAATTTCCCTAATCTAGAGAAAGAATTGGGAAAAAAGATCCAGGAGGGGCACAGAACTCCCAACAGGCTTGATTAAAAGTGATCTTCAACATGACACATGATCATCAAGCTCTCTTTAATCGAACGTAAGGAAAAGATCCTTAAATGTGCACGTGAAAACATCAACTGACATATAAAGGAATGCCAATTAAACTCACAGGAGACCTCTCACAGGAAACTCGGCAGGACAGAAGAGCAACACATTCCAGATTCTAAAAGCAAAAAAACTGTCAGCCCAGTATAATGTACCCAGCAAAACTTTCTTTTGTCTTTAAAAATGAAATAAAATTCTTGCATAGTAAAGAAAAGTTAAAAGAATATGCCTCTTCTAAACCTGCCCTACAAAGGATACTTAGAGATGTTCTCTTGACAGAGAAAAAAAGGAATAGTAGCCACCAAAACCAAAGGCAAATGCGAAGAACATCCCAGTAAAATAACAGCAGAAGACTAAACCAATGAATAGACAGAACCAAAGTATCACCTATTTGTATTTTCTTTGAAAATAAATGGCTTAAACTCATCTCATCAATCAAGACTGGATTAAAAACAAAGCCCATCTATTGGTTGCCTACAGAGGCATGTCTCACCTACAAAGATCAGTAGAAACTATATCTCATGGATTTTGATTTTTGTGTTAGTTTCATCTCTTCAAAACACTTTCTTCTGATTAAATTATTCAATGACTCATATATTATACAGTAGCCTCATTTTCTTCAAGAAGGTTCTTGATTTTCTTTTTAATTTTTTCAGCGACACATTAGTCATTCAGTAGCATGTGATTTAACTTCATGGTGTTGTTAATTTCTTTTTTCTTCCTGTTGTTTATTTTTTTTGTGGCTTTTCACTTAAGGGGATGTATAGTAACGGTGTAATGGAGACTATCATATCTAGCAGCACGTTATTTAACTTCATGGAATTTTAAATTTCTGCTTTTCTTTCTGTTGTTGATTTTGTATTGTGCTTTTCATTTGAAGGGATATATAGTAATTGTGCAGTGCATACTATCACATTCAGATGTGAGGATACAATGCAGTAGGCATCTCTACTTCCAAAGATGGATTCCCAATGAAGCTGTTTACTATATCTTGACAATAGGATGCTGGTCTCTCTGCCATGGTCCATGCCCGCAATAATGGACATATGACTGTTTATTAAGAACCATACTATAGTAATGATATAGGGGAACCCAGTGAGGTGGGGGAGGGAATGGGGCAGTGGATAAGGAAAATCCCATGATATGGAACTTAGCACAAAATCATAATAAAAAGATGTAAAATTTTTAAAAATAATAAATAAATTGATCAACATAATTCCTATCAAAAATCTCACAGTTTATGATCCAGCAATCTCACTCTGAGGTGTTAACAAAAGAGAAGTGAATATTTTCGTTCATGTAATAGATACTATGACTTTACTTAAAATCACCAGAAACTTTACTGGATAAAAGGATAAATTTTGATATATCTATTCAATGAAATATTACTCTAAGGGAAAGGGATGACGACAGCTGGCATTGTCGGACAGTAGGCTCAACAGCACTGAGGACGCCATGTCCACATAGGAGAGCTGGTCAGGGTCTCGGCTATTTTGCTTCCCATTCAGCTTCTTGCTAAAGCGCTGGAAGAAACAAAAACAGTGCTTGGGCCACATGGAGACAAGGCTGGGGTTCCAGGCTCCTAGTCCTGAGCAGGACCAGACCTGACTGGGCAAGCTGGGGGAGTGAACCAGTGGGTGGAAAACGCTCCCTCTGTCTCTCTCTCTCGTGTTCTGCCTATCAAATAAATAAACATTTAAAGAAGCAAATAAAAAAGAAAAGGGGCTATTATAAAACATGCGTGAATCTCTTAGGTCCCATTCAAAAAAGAACATATACTTCAGGATTCCTCTTAGGAAATTCTGGATCATGCATAAGCATAAACTAGAGAACAGATTCACGGGTGCCCTGGGTTGGGCTGTAGAAGAGCAGATGACGGGGCCAGTGCTATGGCTTCATGGCTAAACCCTCACTGCACACATCCCAGCTGCAGCTGAAACAGCAGCCAACACTCATTCCTCAAGACATATTCAATACTTATTTGCAAGTAGCACACATGATCAATTTTCTCAAAACGCATCTTTCCGTGGAGGTATCCAGCCAGAGCGAGCACTTCATCTGTAACTAGAGAGGCCTAAGATATTTCTGGGTGTTTGATGTGCTACACTGACTCACGTTTTATTTGTATTCACCTCCATGGCGTATGTTTTCTGAATGAATATATACCATTTTATGAGAAAAAAAACTTATTTTTCTTGAACAAGGGTTGTTAAGAGACTTAGAAAAATGCTGATGACTTTTGAAGATGGATATTAATTTTATAAGCCTATTTTTGTGCATTAACTTTCTGTTTGAAGATGTTTACAAAATGAAAAAAAAAACACTATTAAGGATGACAACTAGTATTGAAGTGTCAAAAACTACGGAGAACAAAGCTCACAACCATTGAGTGAACAAGATAAGGAACAAAACTACTAAACTCTGAAACTATTGAATAACTCGTACATTTTGTTTGAGAAAGCTACAGTTTCACAGTGAAAATCGAATCCAGGGGCCTGGCACAGTAGTCTAGTAGCGAGTCCTTGTCTTGCATACACAGAGATTCCATATGGGTACCTGTTCTAATCCCGGCATCCGGCTGGCAGCCCCACTTCCCATCAAGCTCCCTGTCTATGCCCTGGGAAAGCAGTCAAAGACAGCACCAACTCTTGACAACCTGTAACAGCATGGGAGACCCAGAAGAGGCTCCTTGCTCCCGGCTCCAGATAAGCTCAGCTCTGGCCGTTGTGTCCACTGGGGAAGTGAACCAGTGGAAAGAAGATCTTTCTCTCTGTGTATCCTCTTCTCTGTAAATTTGATTTTCCAATAAAAATAAATCTTAAAAAAAAGAAAGAAAATCCAATCCAGATTTCAAAGGAGTGAGGCAGTATTCAATATAATAGTACAGATAAAAATTCATTCCAGAAGAAGTTGGGGTCAGACCCCTAGAGCCTGTTTGCTTCAGCTATAACGACTGAATTTATAAGAGAGTTTCAAAAAAATAGCCAATGCAACACTCAGCTCAACTGACAGAGAGAGGGCCAAGCCAGGAACTTCATCCGGGTCTCCTTCGTGGGGGCGGGTGTCCAAGCAATAAAGCCACCTTCTGCTGCTTTCCCAGGCACATGAGCAGAGAGCCGGGTGAAGAGTATAGCACCTTGGACTTCAACTGGTACCCACACAGGAGGTAAACATTGCCATTGGTGGCTTAATCCCCACGCCACAGAGCTAAATCCTGCATTCCTTCCAAGAATGAAAGCATTCTCTATCTGCAAAATCAGGAAAAGTTGATGATGCCCAAAAACCTGACACCAAATGACAATGTGTCATGCACACACACCCAAGAAGTCAGAAAAAAAAAAGTAGGAAATAAACAACTCACAGCCGCCAAATAAAATCCCCTGGCCACAATTACAAAGTAGATGGGCAAGAGGAAAATATTCTAAAACTTGTATACAACTTGCAATCAAGCTGGACTGTAACATGCACTTAAATTTCTGCATTGTCTGTTTGCTTGAAATTCAAAGTGTTTCAGCAGAAACAAAAGCATCATAGGCATGCTGCTACCTGTATGCATGCAAGCAGTGATCCGGCTCACCCTGTGAGCATGGGAAGTCTCAGCTGGAGTTCTGTTTTGAAAAGACCATCAGCAGCAGAAAGAAGGAGATACTTTTCCTTGGGGCTTTACACTCATGTTAAATGGGCAAATCTCCTATCCAGCTCTCTCTCTATTAAGAATTTATTTATTTTTATTAAAGAGGCAGATATACAAAGGGAAGGAGATACAGAGAGAAAGATGTTCCATCCGCTGGTTCACTCTCCAAGTGACTGCACTAGCCAGAGCCAAGCCAATCTGAAGACAAGAGCCAGGAGCTTCTTCCAGCTCATGTCTCCCACACAGACCGACTTAAGCCAACACCTGCTACTACCTCCAGGGATCCACATTAGGAGGAAGCTGCTATCAGAAGCTGGAGCTGGAAATCTATCCCAGCATTTCAAGGTTGGCTGTGTGCTCCACTGTCTTTTCAAAATGTCTTCCTACAGAGATGCTGATCATCCCAACAAACTCCCAAATGCCAGACGGCCACATCGTTCGAGATATACCCTAGCAGCACTAATTGTCACGTGGCACTTGTGTCTGCTATGTTTATCATCTCAGCTAATCAATCATATAAAAATGCAGCACTACTACCCAGTCACATCACTTCAATCACTAACAAGGTCACTTTCCTCTTTTCCTTTTTTCCCCGCCTCCCTCCCTTCACCAAAAATAGGAAAAATATTTTACCAAATTATTTATTCATTTATATATATTTTTTTATTTGACAAACACAGCTTCCAGCCATACTCCCCAAATGTGCACACCAGCTGGGAAAGACTTGAATAGATCTGACCCACTGATTCAGCAAGGTGGGGATTCCAACACACAGCATCTTCTAAGAGATGTTTAATGGAAGGTGTAGCCGTTCCCAGATAACCATCTTGCTGTGTTGAAGATAATGTTTCTCTCGAGATCTGTACACAAAATTAGGCACCTTCCTCCTGCTGAAAGGTTAAAGACCTCAGCCTCTGCAGTTCTGGCATCCCCTACGTGCATCGGTTCGAGTCCTGGCTGCTCCATGTCTGAGCTATCTCCCTGTAACACACCTGGGAAAGTAGCTCAGGGTGGTCGAAGTACGTGGGTTCCTGTACTCATGTGGGAGACCCAGATGGAACTCCAGGCTGCTGGCTTTGCCTAGCCCAGCCTGGATCTGCTGCAGCCATTTGAAAGACCTCTCTCCCTCCCCTCCCCCTTTTCTCTCTCCTTAACTGCCCTTCAAATAAATAATAGAAAAGCATCTGCGTTCTTACCCACCCTGCTTCCCCGACAGTCCTACATTACTCCTCTTCTCCCCCAAAGCTTCGATCTTGACTTTCAGGACACAGCATCCTTCTGACCCGCCTCATGTCTACCCATCCTTGTAAGGCTGTTTAGCAGGTCCCCTTAACCTCAGCTGGAATGTTCTCTTCTCAATCCTTCATACTACCATTTGCTTTGTATCTACTTTCTCCGACTTCTAGAGTAAGCACCCCCAATGCCAGAGTGTGTTACCTCCTGTTGCTGATACTTGCTAATAAACTGCATAAATGCATAAGGAGACCTAGGTGGTTCCCCAGGGGATCTCGCTTATCCAACTTCAATCATCAACCAACGGCTTTTGCATTCCCACATCTCTGCAATCGCTTGCCTTTTCTTTGGACTCTGAGACATTGGAATAATCTCTGACTGGGATCATTTACCTCCAACTTGGAAAATATTAAAAAGTCCCTTACTTTATTTACACGAAAACTTCCCCACCAATTCTCACTACCAAAGTTAGAACCTTCACACCTTTGTTACTGCCCTGACACTCAGAAAGCTTCTGCCTTCACTCTCATAGTCTTTAAATCCAAGTTCTGACTTCCAGGGGGAAAAAAAATCATCCTAAAATGCTACTGTCATCTCTTCCCCTGCCCAAGAACCTACAGGGTATCCCCTTTGTCAATCATATCAACTTCAAGTTCTGACTTGTCCCTACCCATTCCGGTTTACTTCCCACCAGCCCCTACCATTCTCTGGCGTTAGAATCTTTTGTTGCCTCTTCTGTAAGCCACTTGGCACCTGTCTGCTTCCTCCTCACCCCCTACCAAGACATCAGTCATTTATTTTTGTTCCTAGCATATTTCTCCCCTGCTCACAGATTTTCCACACTTCAGATGGTATTTGTGAAGAGGCTGCTTGCCCAGTCGGAGTACCACTGGACAGGCTGGGGGCTGCAGGAGGAAAGTCTCCAGGTCCAGTGGGTCACACTCTTTCAGAGAAATGAGCTCTCAGGTAAAATCCTGAAATGAAGGCAAAGGCCAAATAAGTAAAGCCAAACACTAAGTTCTCCCCTGGGGCCACTCTGTCGATCTAAACAGGAGCTTCCTGCGGCAGGAAGGCTGCCTCTGTGTGCCTCAGATGAAAGCGGTTCCTCTGCTTTCATAAATTATCCACAAGTTCAAAGGCAAGGCAGCCACAACAGCAAGCTGACTCTGACAAAGGTCGGAAATGCTTCTCAGGAGCCCAAATCAACCTGTGCCCACCTGGAATGTTCATTCACTGTTTGAGTTCTGGAAACTCAAAGGCTGCCTATTCCAGCTGGTGGTTCTGAATAGAATATCATTTTAAGAAAGATTTAGTAGAAACAACAAAAACTTCGAAACGGGTCACTTGAAGTTTAAGCAGCAGATCAGGAGCCTAACCCCAGAGGTCAATCTCTTTCCCACTGAACTTCAGCAGTCACCTTGGCACACTGCCCACAAGACTGATCCTGCAAGGAGATGTGCAGTTTTGTCTGAAGCAAGAGCTGGTCCTGTATACCACAGGCTGTGCAGTGAGATGTAGTGCCTGGGATCAATGCTTGCTCTACTTCCTGAGGCCAGGCAACAGAGATATGCCTCAAGTTATCCAAGAGAACAACAACTTAATGAAGGCTCTGGTCAGGTGCTGGCTAGACACTCCTTTACACTGTCACGTTTAATTTCCATAGCAGCCCTATGAAAGAGGCATCATTACTTTACAGACAAGGAAAATGTTAGAAGTCTGTTGTTTCAGCCTGCACAGCCAGTTGCAACAGTAGGTGCTCAATGTTCAAAAGGACTCCCAATGCACCTTCATGACAGCATATGACTGCCCAGTGTGGCGGGTGGCAAGAGGAACAAGAAGGGAACAGGGACTTGGCCCATCAGTCAACATGCCCCAAGACCCTGGCAGGCCCTGTGTGGAAGAGCAGAAGGTAGACCAGATAACCGCCACTTCACAGTCACTAGGATGGCTGCAGTGAAAAACACAGACAATCATGAGTGTTTGCTGAGGATGGAGAGAAACTGGAGCATTTATACATGGCCGGTGGATGTGGAAAACAATGCAGTAGTTAAAATAGGACAATATTTGGCAGCTGCTCAAAAAGTTTAAAGAGAGTTACCATGTGACCCAGGAATTGAAATAGCTGGAAACATGGCTATACAAAAATTTGCATGTGAATGTTCATAGCTGCTTTATTTGTAACAGTCAAAAAGCAGAATCAATGCAATTGTCCATGAAGTATTGAAGTCAGTAAACATAGCATATCCACATAATCAATTACTATTGAGCAATAAAGGGGAATGAGGTACTCGCTCTACAACACAGAACAATCTTGAGTGAAGGAAGTCGCAGAAGACTGCATCTGCTTTAATTTATCTGTGACAGCCACAACAGGCAACCCTGAACAGACAGAAATTACCCTGGTGACTGCCCAAGGAGGGAGAATCATCAGCAGGGAGGTGAGTGCGGAATTAATGGCTGATGGGTTTGGGGGTCCTTCTAGAGATGACGAAAATGCCCTCAGATGAACTGTGGTGATGACTCTACACAACAGCCAAGCTCACTAAACTACACACTTCCCATGTGTGAAATGTTTAGTATATGATGATATCCCCAGCTTTTAAAAAGTAGGCTAGATAAAGCACTTGCCTTCTAAGAGGTCACAAATCAACAGTTCTACTTTAGACCATACGATCTAGGACAGTAATCCACCCAGGACACTCTGGCAGTGTGGGGGAACAGAAGTCGGGAAAATGTTCCTAAAAAAGTCACATTTGAGCAAACCATTAAGAGCTAAACTGGTGGAAAGGATATATATTCTGCCACATTCCAAATGTAACCTGAGAATATCTAATCAGGCAGGCTAATTCAACACATCCTAGGTCATCGTTTAAAAATAATCAGGGGGCTGGTGTTGTGGAACAGCCTCAACATCAGCATCCCAAGTGGGCACCAGTTCATGTTCTGCTCCACTTCCAATCCAGCTCCCTGTTACTGGGACCTGGGAAAAGCAGCGGGAGATGTGGGAGACCCAGAAGCAGCTCTGGGTTCCTGGCTTCCACGTGGCCCAGCTCCAGCCAATGTGGCCATCTCGGGAGTGAACCCACACACAGAAGAGGTTTTTTTTTTTTTTTCTTTTCTCTCTGCCTCTTCCTCTCTCCATAATCCTGCCTTTCAAATAAATTAAATAATAAAAAGAAAAGAAACGTCCATTCATAGCACTCCTCCGGGTAGTGCTGGAAACCCCTGATGAGAACTTCACCACTACTTCTTCCCCTCCGCAAATCCCATTCACGTCTTCTAAAATCCCTCTCCCATGAAAAACCTCACATGAACTACAAGAACGCTTTAAAAGTCGGGAAACTGGGCATACAGTCCTCGCCTTGCATGTGCTGGGATCCCATATCGGCAGCAGTTCCTATCCCAGCTGCTCCATTTCCCACCCAGCTCCCTGCTGGTGGCCTGGGAAAGCACTCAAGGATAGCCCAAAGCCTTGGGACCCTGCACCTGCCTGGGAGACCCAAAGGAAACTGCTGGCTCCTGGCTTCGGAATGGATCAGTTCTGGCCACTGCAGCCACTTGGGAGTGAACCAGCAGAGAGAAAATCTTTTTCTCTGTTTCTCCTTTCCAATAAAAATTGATAAATCTTTGAAAAATAGGAAAAGTCAGGAAACTGTAAGAAAACCCAAGAGTGTATATGAACTGGTAGCCTTAAATTCAAATACCGAATTTCAGATGGTGGTCTTTAAATGTATGTGAATTTAATCAATAAAATCAAGACTACTAACATCTTATACAAAACCAGCCTACGTGACTTGCCCTGCCAAACAGGACTTTAACTGGATTAATAAATTTCTAGCATGTTTTCCTTTTAAATAACCCACATGAAAATACTTACCATTTTTTAAATGCTTTTGTTCCCTCTCTTCTATATGAGAACATAAAGCTGTGGAAAATACCAGCCAGATTAAAAAAAAAATGTGTCTAGAATCACAGAGCTAGGAAAGAATTTATGGATTAGACAAATCCGCCCCTACATTTAGACAACCTAAGCAAGCAGAGAGAGTATTGAATTTTTTTTTAAGATTTATTTATTTATTGGAAAGTCAGATATACAGAGAGGTGGAGAGACAGAGAGGAAGATCTTCCATCCGATGATTCACTCCCCAAGTGAGCACAACGGCCAGTGCTGCGCCGATCTGGGGCCAGGATCCAGGAACTTCTTCCGGGTATCCCACATGGGTGCATGATCCCAAAGCTTTGGGCTATCCTCGACTGCTTTCCCGGGCCACAATCAGGGAGCTGGATGGGAAATGGAGCTGCCAGGATTAGAAGCGGCACCCATATGGAATCCTGGGACGTTCAAGGTGAGGACTTTAGCTGCTAGGCCACGGCGCCGGGCCCAGTACCGAACTTTCTCTAGCATTACTCAGAGTGCATCACTAAACTAGAGAGCTCAAATGTCTTTGCTTCATTCTTTCACTGAAAAGAATAAATGGACATCATGCTATGACCCTCAAGATTAATACAATACAATCTATTAAAATCACATCAGACTCCTGCACGTTTGCTAACACAGAGACGGAAGTTATGGTCATTTTCTCCTCAAGTCACTGGAGTGAAAAGATGTAGATGACTGGATGTGGGGCATGTGCTGGAATGACTGGAAAACACTGAACACGAGACCAGGGACTGAGGTGGAGTCCGGCCCACCTGCTCCGTGAGTCTGAAGGACTGCATTGTGTGATGAGTTCACCTTAATGTCCTGGGAATCACTAAGCTAAGATCAACCCCTGGAGGGCATGGATTAATGCCTTTCACCTCTATCCCAGCATGACCCACCACACACAGTCAATCGCATACAAATAGGGCAATGTGTATCACAAGAGGATTTTGAAACAAGTCCATCATCTGCCAACATGTGTCTCTTTGAAAAGCACACGCTGATGCCATGGTAGCTTCTCTGTCAGCTGTGATACTTAAAATATTTAAGAATCAACCAGTGGGACTGGCACTGTGGCACAGCACATTAAACCACTGCCTGTAGTACCAGCATCCCATATGGGTACTATTTCAAGTACTGGCTGCTCCCACTTCTGATCCAGATCCCTGCCAGTGGCCTGGGAAAGCAGCAGAAATCGGCCCAAGAGCTTGAGTCAAGTGAGGGACTCAGAAGAAGCTCCTAGCTTTGGCCAGGCCAGCCCTAGCCACTGTAGTCATTTGGGGGAAGATACGGATCATTCAACAAATGATGTTAGGACCAAAATGTAGCCAATCAGGAAAAAAAAAGCTTTAAAAAAAAGCAACTTTAGAATCAAAACCTCAAACCAAAATACATTTCATCTGGATCAAATACTTCAAAAGAAAAATGAAGTATAAAAATACCTGATGATTGGGGAAAACTGAAATTCAGAGCAAGGTCTCCCCATGCTAGCACTACAACCTCTGTTCAATCTACAGTTACTTTAAGATAAAAAGTTAAAGGGAAACTCAGAGAAACCTGAGATAATGGTAACATTGAATGAGGAGGGCCATTCCAACCAGGACACAAAACAGTGATGTCACAAAGATGACCACCAAAAATAAAACATACCAGAAGCCTCTGTCAACAAACTGGAGGACAACCCATCAATTTAACAGCAAATGAACCAAAACTAAGGACAGTTCACAAAAAAAGCAATTCATATACAAGGGGTAACATTACTCATTAATATGGCCAATGAAAACTTAAATTACAGATACATATCGCTTTAATTTATCAGATTAGTCAAGACTATAAAGTTGATAGCACACAGTTAGCCAAGATATGGAGAAATAGGCTCTTTCACATACTGCTAGTTGCAATGAGAAATGCTCTAAGCACTATGGAGTAAGCTGACAACTGCTTCTATTACACACAACCCTTAGTGAACTGGGCCATTAACTTACCACAAACTGGAAATTGCAAACTGTGCCCAAATCGCAAAGACCCCTCAAGGCTCATCTTGGTGATGGTTCCTTCGTAAAAGCTCCTTTCTCTTCATGCTCTTCCCAGTACCCCTTCCCTGGGTTACCGCGATGAGCGTGCAAACCATCTTTCTTGATTCAATAACCCTGCAGCTTCCGCAGTGCCAAGAGAGCCATCTTTCCTAGGATGAAGTCAACCATGCTGTGGTCCACCTCAAAATCCTTCAAAGATCGTCAGCAATCAAACCCTAACTCCTTACCCTGAGCACGCTTCTCAACTCTGCTACTGGAAAAGCTGAGTTAGGTTCTAAGCCCAGTGACACGGCTCTTTCTCACCAGGTATTTTCTGAATGAATGATTAATCTCAACACCTCTAGGTTTTCTTGCTTTTTCTTAGATAATGTCAGTGTCGTTCAGAAATGCTTGCTGGCCTTAAGACACATAATGTCGGACTGAAAGAATCTGTGGGTTTTCTTTCCCAAAGACTAATTTATTTAAAAGGGATACAGAGAAAGAGAAAAAAAACAGAGAGATTTTCTATCTGCTGGTTCATTTACCAAATGGCTGCAATAACAGCCAGTGCTGTCCCAGATCAAAGCCAGGAGCCAAGATCTTAATCCTCCTCTCCCACATGAGTGCAGTGACCCAAGTACTTGAGCCATCTTCCAACACTTTTCCCCGGGGACATTAGCAACCAGCTGGATAGGCAGTAGGGCAGTCAGGACTCAAATCAGTGCCCATTCCAGGATGAGGATGTTGCAGATAGTAGCTTAATCCCCTTCACCACCATAGCCAAGAGCTTTCTAACCTTATCTTTCACCTTACAGCAATCTTGCCATCCTCAGTGTTGGCAGGCCCCAACGGATGCCCCTGCCCTCTCTTTCTGCGTCTCATGTTCTCCTGAGCATTGAAATACCCTGACCCTCGGAGGGGCAAGAAGTTGGAAGATTATGACCTCCTCTGAGCTTCCTCTGCTGTTTACAGTTCAACCAGGTGGCAAGGTGTTCCATCTCCTCCGAGCTCCTGTGTAGGCTCACCCTTCTCTACCACAGCACCTAGAACTAACACACTTCTCCATCGCTACTCCAAGATGGCCTGGATGGGGTCTGCTATAACCTGGCTGATGGCAAGCTCAGTACCACCGAAGCTCTCAAGTCCAGAATAAGCCCTTGCAAGTTCTCCTAGCAATGCATACTGCATGACACATAAGGAGGCGATACATGTGGGACAAGGCACAGACCAGTCGAGGTGTTGCTGCATTTATGTCATGAGTTACACACAGTGTAACCGACATACACATCAGGTGCCCGTTTACTGATCTACGACAGCACAAAGGTAAAACAATCTTTAAAAAAAAAAAACCCAAGTGGCACACCGCCACACTCCCATGGCCTCAGGTGGGCTCCTCTCTCAGGGATGTTGTTTGATGCCTGGTACCACAAAGGTGTCCAGTAAATGTCAGTGAATAAATGAATAAAGGTGCAAATAAGAAGACAGGCGATGGGAGCTATCATTAGCAAACGGCCAGAACCAGGTAAGCAGGTGCACTGGAGAAGAAGGGCGACCAAAGAACAATGTGAAAAATCAATCAAGCAAAGACACAAGGAAGCTTTCTAAGATGAGTTCTCTTTCAGAATGTTAATATAAGAAAGCAGGCAACAGCTCACTAAAGTCCTCCCGTCCTAACAACCCGCAGGCTTACCGCAAAAGAATCCTTCAGCAAAGAATCCAACAGCTCTAGCTACAGGCAGATCAGCTGTGGGAACGATGCAGGAGAGCAGGGAGGGACACCAGCTCGGACTTCACTGCAACCAGACCAACGAGAAATCATAAAGAGCCTCAATATGAACGGTGGCAATAATCTGGTGATGTGTGGTGATGACCGACAGAGTCAAAGCTTATCTGTGAGGCAACGGCGGGAGGGGTGTGATGATTCAGTAGATAAGGATGCAAGCTGCCAGTTTGGCTTGGATGACTCTGCTTATGGTGCTGCCATCAGATGAGATAAGCAATACGCAAGGAGGAATGGGTTGAAGGAGCAAGGGATTGACAAATCCAAACAGGAGGAGAACTGCAGGACACTCTAAGAGGACACTGCAGATGGTCAGCAGCCAGTGGGCAGCAATGGCAAAGACGGAGACGGAACTTTCGGGAACTTTCACCTCCAGATGGTGACCCCAAACCACAGCCATCGATGAATGAGAAAAACAGGGACCTCAGGGAAATACCTTTGTGAACACCATCCTGGAGCGGGAAACTGAGGGAGGGAAGCTCACACACAACATTTGAAAAAAAAAAATGAGAAAGGAAAAGAGAAAATACGGGTGAAATGAGGATGCGGAGAATTACAAAACAGAAGCAGGGAACATTCTGAGAAAGGAGGCGGTGTTGAACGCAGTCAGGGACATCAGAAAGGCTCCATGGGGTACAGCTCGGTGACCTCCAAGGAACAGAGCTCCTCTGGGAACTGCAGGAATGGAAGCCACTGTGCAGGGAGACCAGGCTAAAGGCAGGTGAGAAACCGAGGGCTCAGCACAGGCTTGGTGTGAGGGCTCAGAGAAAGGGAAGCTCTGCAAAAAACAAGCTTCGATGCCCTAAAGGTGGTAACAACTGAAACATTTGTACAGAGAGACGCAATTAGCTCCTGCAGATCCAGACGAGGACATGGGCAGGGAGGTAGATGGGTCCTGGAAGGTAGGGGGGGTGTGACACTTCTCCAAGAAGAGAAAGGAGGTGAGAGTTGCTCTTGGGAGAAGACTTTCCCAGGTCCTGAGTGCCCCTGTGGCACTTGGCGTGTGTTGTAATGACCTCACTGACCAATGCATGTGCAACTCGAGACTGTGACACCAGGTAGGCAGTGATTGTATCTGTCCTGCTCGCCAACCCAGTGGCTGGCACAGCCTGGGCTCAAATCAGTTCAGAAAAAAAAAATGGAAACCAAGAAATTCAATGGGATTGAACCAAGAAAAGCTTTAATTTCTCTAGCAAGGCAAGAGGCGATGTTAATCACCATGGTTATAAAATGGAGTTAGAGTGGGGAAAGGAATAGGATCACACTTGAGGAAACTGAAAGTTAAGTATAAGTTTAAAGCAGCATTTCTGTCTTTTTTGGACTTTAGCATCACCAAAACAGCAAAGCAGTTGCTTTGTGCTGACATGCATCTTGTACTCCAGTATTTCGTATTTAATTCACCTGGGCATGGGGGTTTCTTTTCTTTTCTTTCTTTTTTTTTTTTTTTTAAGTTTCCAGGTAATCCATTATGAAGTCAAGGTGAAAAATGAGGAATTTAAGTATTATTGGTTAGGGTTTAGCTCAGACTGCAAACCACAAAACTGGTCGATTGACCATTTTGCCCCAATTTACACCATATTGTTCAGCTGCCTGGATAGCCACAGGAAAGATGAGCAGGATGATTGTAGAACCTAGAATCTGCCAGATGTGAAAGTGTGACAGGAGTTGAGAGACAGAAAACGCAGGTCTGCCAGAGTAAAGAGAGGGAGGTTTAAGAAAGCGGAAGTGGCAGGCCGTACTTAAAGATGGGAATGTAGAATCTTCTTGGCCCCAGTCCAGGTGATAAGGTCCAGAGACTGGCCATCCAATCAGCAGGCAAAGCAGAGGTTATCAGAGTTGAGCGGATGGAGAAACCTTAAGGCTGCTCACAGATGCACATCTAAAAGGATTATGAGCTCCCAGAGCAGTGGCAGGTGTGAGGATGGGGCAACCAAGCAGAGAACAATCGAGAAGATAGATAAGAAAAGAAGCAGTGACCTCCAAGAACGAGATGTTAAAAAATAAAAGGGATTCTGGGCCCGGCGCGGTGGCGCAAGTGGTTAAGGCCCTCGCCTTGCACGCCCGGGAGAAGATCTTCCTCTCTGTCTCTCCTCTCTGTATATCTACCTTTCCAATAAAAAAAATAATAAAAAATAAATTTAAAAAAAAAAATAAAAGAGATTTTGTCCCATCTTTCCCATGGTATTGAAAAAAGTAGCACTTTGAATCAAATACAATCATGGGTAAACAGGGGAATTCTGGCCAATTCTCTTGAACTATAGAAGAAAATGTTCATTTCTCTATCATCCCTCTATCAAATTCTATCAACTCTTAGTTCTAAATACATCACACAATCCAATCAGTTTTCTCCTTGCCATTAACAGCTTAGATTAATATTTCTCTTCACTGTTTATCTGGATAAGGCAAACAGAGTGGCATTCAATATTGCCTCAGTTATAGGGCCACCGAGTCCCAGTCACAGCCCCTGACAACAACAGATCAAAATCATCAAAGAGAAATTGCATGTAATATGAGACTAAAACAATGGCTGCCCTACAAAAGCAGTCATGGCAAATATTCATAAATTTTCTAGCTAAAAAGAAAAGCACATTTTATTTCTACACAATTGCACAATAAGATACTCAAATGTAATGGATTTGCTGCTTTTTCAAAATACTTGTAAGGCAGAAAAACAGAAAAATCTTTTTTTTTTTTAAGATTTATTTATTTATTAGAACGTCAGATATACAGAGAGCAGGAGAGACAGGAAGATCTTCCGTCCGATGATTCACTCCCCAAGTGAGCACAACGACCGGTGCTATGCCGATCTGAAGCCAGGAGCCAGGAACTTCTTCCGGGTCTCCCACATGGGAGCATGATCCCAAAGCTTTGGGCCGTCCTCGACTGCCTTCCCAGGCCAAAGCAGGGAACTGGATGAGAAGTGGAGCTGCCGGAATTAGAACTGGTGCCCATATGGGATCCCGGGGCGTGCCCAAGGTGAGGACTTTAGCCACTAGGCCACGCTGCAGGTCCCACAGAAAAATCTTTCATCTATTGGTTCAGGGTATACATTATTAGAAAGCTGAAAGTGGCGGCAGGACCAGAACTTGAACCCAAGCATTCCAATACAGCATGTGTGTGTCCTAACCACTGTGCCAAACACCTGCCCAGGAATCTGCTTCTTGGTCGGATGGGGGGTGGTGGTGGAGGTGGCTGCAGGGTTCGTATTGGGGTTGCTGTTGGGAAAGAACCTAGTGTTGTGGCTTTATCTACCTTTTAAACACCTGATGCTTGAAATGCCTAAAGAATTTCTACATTTTTAAATACCCTGCTATTTACACTTACCTAAAAGAAGCCTCTGGTTTAAAAAAGAAGTATCAAATTAAGAAAATGAGTACGTCCTTAGAGCATTAACCAGCAGTGATTAATAAGGAAGAGAATTGAAGGAAATTCCTGGATCTCAAGCAAAACATTTCCCTGATCTAATTTCCCCCATTCAGCTCTATGATGTGTCCATGTTACTGCCCCCCCCCCAAGTCTCTCACTTTTAGACCCTCCTCTTCTTCACTTTGTCCATTCTCTACCTTTCTTGTCCTTTCCCATCCACAGGGGAACACCCCTGCCTAGGCTCTGTACCCTTCTTATGCTCCTGCCAACAGAATGAAAGCCAGCAATGCAAGCTACCCTACCCAGCTCAAAGCAGCCCTTGACCGTGTCCGTTCTCTGCAAAGCCTTAACAATCTGCTACGGAGTCGTGCGCCCGTGAGCTATACTCATGGACTCCTTTCATCTCACTTCCCATGCGGAACCCTGAGAAGCAGCCCCCTACATTTTCCTGCTGTTCCTGGCATTCTATGACAAAAATGGCAACAGGAATGAATTACTCAAAGATTTTGAAGATGTTTGCATGTTTGTTAAAAAGTTAACATCTCCTTTCAGAACTTATTATGTTACTGGCCATTGAATTTCAACAAATAAAAGAACTTGCTGATTTATTAATTTAATGATGCATGCTCCTAGCATGCTGTCATTTGTATTCTACTTCAGGGAATATACAGCTTTAGAAAAATGCATGAAATGTTTCATAGAATGCAGCCTTATGGCGCATGTCAAACTGCTGACATCTGTGGACCCAATTCCCACTTTTCCGTACTAATCCAAAAATGCAGAGATTTTTTTTAAAAAAACTGTTTACTGGGCCCGGCGCGGTGGCGCAGTGGCTAAGGTCCTCACCTTGCACGCCCGGGATCCCATATGGGCGCCGGTTCTATCCCGGCTGCCCTGCTTCCCTTCCAGCTCCCTGCCTGTGGCCTGGGAAAGCAGTCGAGGACGGCCCAAAGCTTTGGGACCCTGCACCCCCGTGGGAGACCCGGAAGAGGCTCCTGGCTTCAGATCGGCATAGTATCAGCCGTTGCGCTCACTTGGAGAGTGAATCATCGGATGGAAGATCTTCCTCTCTGTCTCTCCTCTCTGTACATCTGCCTTTCCAATAAAAAAATAATAAAAATAAATCTTAAAAAAAAAACTATTTAGTATGGGTGGACATTACAATTTAAATGTAAATATGTAGAGCCCAGCATGGTAGCTCAATGACTAAACCCTCACCTTGCAAGCACCATGATCCCATATGGCCACCAGTTTGAGCCCCAAGTTCTCTGTTTTCCATCCAGCTCCCTGCTTGTGGGAAAGCAGTAGAGCACGGCCCAAAGCCTTGGGACCCTGCACCAATGTGGGAGATCCAGAGGAAGCTCCGGGCTCCTGGCTTCAGATAAGCTCAGCTCTGGCCATTGCAGCCACTTGAGGAGTGAACCAGTGGATGGAAGATCTTTGTCTCTCCTTCTCTCTGTAAATCTACTAATCTACCTTTCAAATAAAAAAAAACCTAAGCAAATAAATACATTTAAATATGTAGAAAAGTAAAAATTACTGCAAATAACTTTAAGTAGCTTTTAAGTAACTTTTTGTACATAAAAATTATTGAAATACAAACTGCTTAATAAAATATTGAATATTTGTCTACATGAGATGAGCACACTTTCAATCTGTTGTTTTTAATCTTGTAGATGTTCACATAATTTGCTAAATAGGCTACACTTCATTTTAACAGTCATGAATGCCTACACTATTGTCTGGCGTGTTTATTTTTTTAAATATTAATGTTGCTTGGATGGTTACTGAACTTCAAAGACTATTTTTAAACTTTCTAGATATGATAAAAGTATCATCCATATCTAAGTCCTTATCTTTCAGAGATAATGCTGACCTATTCACATACAGAGTAAAGTTAACGCTGATGGGGTAATACAAACATTCAGTTCTTGGTATCATTCTCCTTTTACTAACATTTGGGAATTTCCATAATACAAAGGTTGTTTTTTTCTAAAAGGAAGAAATAGAACCCAATGCAGTAGCCTAGAGGCTAAGGTCCTCACCTTGCAAGTACCAGGATCCCATACGGAGCTGGTTCGTGTCCTAGCAGCCCCACTTCCAGCTCCCTGCCTGTGGCCTTGGAAAGCAGTTGAGGACGGTCCAAAGCCTTGGGACCCTGTACCTGCATGGGAAACCTGAAAGATGCTCCAGGCTCTTGGCTTTGGTTCAGCTCAGCTCACTTGCTGAGTGAATAAGTGGACAGAAATTCTTTCTGTCTCTCCTTCTCTCTGTGAATCTGCCTTTCCAATAAAAATTTTTAAAAATCTTTAAAAAATAAAAGGAATAAAATTTGCATACGAAGAATGAAACACAAATATTTCTTTTAAGAAAGCATTCTGTGGGGTTTCAGCTTCTTGCTTAAGATGCTCACTTCCCACCTAGATTCTAGCTTCCTGCTAACACTCCCCCCTCGGACACAGCAGGTCTCTGGATTTGTCACTGTCACCCACCTGGGAGACGCCAACAGAGCTCCCGGAGCGTGCTCCCGCCCGGCAAGCATTTCAGAAGTGAACTAGATGATAAGGGTTCATTTTGTCTCTTTCTCTCTGTGTGTTTCTCTCTCAAATTAAAACGAAATAATAACATAAACCACTCAAAAACAAAAAACTCATTGGCACGATCATGAATAATATCATATTTTCTTCTTTGTGACAAAGCTTTTGTTGTTTCCTTTATTTTTCCTCACATTCCATATTTCTTTTTATCTTCTTTAAAATATTTATTTGTTTTGATTGGAAAGGCAGATCAGATTTCTAGAGAAAAGGAGAGACAGAAAGATCTCCCATCCGCTAGTTCATCCCCCAAATGGCTGCAATAGCCCGAGCTGAACCCATCTGGAAGCCAAGAGACAGGAGCTTCTCCTGAATCTCCCACATGGGTGCAGGTGTTGGGCCATCGTCTACTGCTTTCCCAGGCCATAAGTACGGAGATGGATGGGAAGTAGAGCAGCTGGGACACAAACCGGTGCCCATATGGGATGCTGGCACATGCAAGCAGGGCATTAGCCAGCTGAGCCATCATGCTGGCCTCCGCGGGTTAGGCTTTTACAATACAGGAGCTTTAGGGACCATCACACCAACCCCTCACATTCTAAACTTCTAAAATCACCATTATCGCGGTTAGAAAATAACCTGACCTTTCTGATATCAAGGAAGTATGATTTTCATGTCAAACGTACAAAACCTCCCCACATCACACCTCTATCTTCTCCTGCGTTGACTCTAAGAGATATTGATGAAAACGTAAACACAAAAGCTCCACTGCCCACAAAACAAGCTGTCCTGTGACCGAGGCTGAAGAGTTGCGATCTGACCATCACTACACACAGTTGGTGGCGAGAACTCCAGAATGATGGAAAGCCTGGAGAGATCTGGTCTCCTCTTGGCAAGGGCAGCCCACTGACTCCCACAACTGAGTCCCCCTGATGCAGCCTCAGAAGAGCCGCCCGGAGGAGCCCGGCATTTCTGGAGATGTGCTACACGAAGCTCACGCTGGTTTCCTTTGAAGCTTGGCTTGGGCGGGCATCATGCTTTGGCTACTGATACACAGCTATCTGCCGTTTTCTTTTGTTTGTTAGGTGGGAGATGGATGAGAGGAAATACCTCTCTCCTTCCTTGAATGACAGGAAGCAGAAATTGTGTTTTTGAGTGTTTGTGCCCAAGATTAGTTTTTTTCTCTCTCTCGTTTTCTTTCCCCACACTACTCTATTTTGGGCAGAAATCCTTCTCCCTCCGTCATGAGGCCTTCGGAGGCTCTTGAAGCAATGACTCAAGGCTTCTGAAACTCAATATCAGAAACTCGAAGCTGCTGGAAGGGAAGGCAGGGAACCCTATTACTACTCCAATCTACTCAGCGAGATGACACATTCACTACGCGACAAGTACCCTACCTGACACCAGGGACACAGCCCATCCCTGCATGCACAAACACAGAAAGGACAGCTGGGGCCAGCAGGCTGCAGGAAGACCTAGCGCACTTGAGAGGACACGGAGGAGGCCAAATGGGCCGAAAGAAACCCACAGCCCCTGCAAAGGTCCTGAGGCAGGGGCAGCTAAGGGAACAGAAGGCAGAGAAAGGCAGGGTGATTCTGAACGGCACATGAGGTCTTTTGAGCCTAGATTTCATCCTAACCATCAGAGGATTTGCTGATGGTAGTTATGACTATGTTGTACCACTTCTAAAATCATGTAACAGAGGCGTAACTTCAACCTTGCCTTTTCCACCACTACTATGGGACTCATTCAACGGCATTCAAAACCATGAGAGTGCTGTGCCACTATCCATCTCCAGGAGCTTTTTCACTTTGCAAAAGTGAAACTCACCAGAGGTTTTTAAGCAAAGCAGGGATGTGACCTTATGTTTTTGGTTTTTTTTTTTTTTTTAAAGATTTCTTTATTGGAAAGGCAGATATACAGAGAGGAGGAGAGACAGAGAGGAAGAGCTTCTGTCCGATGATTCACTCCCCAAGTGAGCGCAACGGCAGCCGATGCTATGCCGATCTGAAGCCAGGATCCAGGAACTTCTTCCGGGTATCCCACATGGGTGCAGGGTCCCAAAGCTTTGGGCCGTCCTCGACTGCTTTCCCAGGCCACAAGCAGGGAGCTGGATGGGAAGTGGAGCTGTCAGGATCAGAACCAGCACCCATATGGGATCCCAGTGCATTCAAGGCGAGGACTTTAGCCACTAGGCCACGGCGCCAGGCCCCATGCATGACCTTATGTTTTTTAAAAAATTAATTTGGCTGCTGATTAGACAATTGGCCTAGGAAGATAGATTAGGGGCTTGTTCAAGCAGATGGAGTCAAGGACATATTTTGTGGCCACAGTTGACTTGTCTGTTGCTAACTTGGATGTGGGGATGATAAAGAACCAAGAAAACGAAATGACCTTGATAAATAGGTTTTTATATCTCTAACGTTTTGCACAAACCAAACAGTTAATGTTTATTATGTATATGAACATACAGAAAAGTAGAAATGTAACATTTATTATATATATGAGCATTTAAAAAGCAGAAATTTTTCTTCCTTAGAAAACTGGAATAAGAGAAATGAAAATTGCCATGGAACTAGATTTTATCTCTGTAGTGTTTGTGCCAATTCTGCTCTTGTAACATACATAAAATCTGCATTATTCGGCTCGGCACAGTAGCCTAGTGACCAAATCCTCACCTTGCATGCACCAGAATCCTACATGGGCACCCGTTTGTGTCCCATTTGCTCCACTTCCTATTCAGTCCCTGCTTGCGGTCTAGGAAAGCAGTCGACAATAGCCCAAAGCCTTGGGACCCTGCAGCCATTTGACAGACCTGCACAAAGTCCCGGTTCCTGGCTTCAGACACTCAGCTTTACCCCCTAAGTGACCACACAGCCAGAGCTGAGCCCATGCAAAGCCAGGAGCTTCCCACATGTGTGCAGAGTCCCAAAGCTTTATGACCTTCTTATGCTTTCCCAGGCCACAAGCAGGGAGCTAAATGTGAAGTGGAGCAGCCAGGACACGAACCTATGCCCATATGGGAACCCGAGACATGCAAGTCAAGGATTTAGCCAGTAGACTATCACACCAGGCCCATCAAAGAATATCTGGGCCTCTTCAGCACAAGTGTCATTGTAAGAATTATCAGTAAAGCAACTCAGGGTCCTTATGAGAAATACTGGATTCTTTGACAAGAGAAAAACATGACCTTACACAATGATGCCTTTTAAAAGAAACAAAACCATGCCATTAAAATGTGCACTGTCCTATGATCCAAGAGTCCTATTCCTGGGTACAAACCCAAAAGACATGGACTCAGTTCATTAGACACACCTGCTCCATTGTGTTCACAGCAAAATGGTTTACAGCTGCCAAAATATGGGCTCAACCTAGGCTGAGCAACAGCTGCATGACTGAAAAAAACACGGCATTATGTACAGTGGAGTGCACTTCATATTGAGTGAAATAACCCAGACACAAAGACAAACACAGCAGGCTCTTATTTATAAGTGAAGCTAAAATTTTAATGACACAGACACACATACAATTTAATATCTCATTTAAACTCTCACATGTGCACATTCAGTCTACATATACAATGTTGGCTGTCAGAAGCTGGCAGGAGTAGGAGGGATAAAAAAAGAGTTTGGATTTAAAAGCGGGGAGAGGGGAGTTGGACGTGGTTCCCTAATTATGACAAACATGATGAAATGTTAATAGAGACATGGGATGAATGATAAGATGGAGACTTCTATTACCACCTCATCACTTTTATAAATCGAAAACTATTCCAAATTTATTTTTTAATATAGTTAGTTACTCAGGACCAGCACAGTGGCACACATGTAAAGCCAACTGCTGTGGCACTAGCATCCAAAACGTGCTTCAGTTCAAATTTCGCTTGCTTCCCTTCCAGTCCAGCCCCCAGCTAATTTGCTTAAGAAAACAGAGGAAGATGGCCCAGGTGCTTGCGGCCCTGCACCACAGGGAAGATCCACCAGGCTTTGGTCTGGCCCATTGCTGGCTGCTGAGGCCACTGGGAAGTACACTAGCAGGTGCAAGATCTGAATCTCTCCTCTCTCTGCCTTTGAAACAAAATGTTGTTAAAATGCAGTTCTTCTTTCAATATGAACTTACAGCTATCAGTCAACATTCAGTGTTCCATTTATCACTGCATTAGCCAGGTTTTCCCTGTCTATACAGAGATTTAATGTTTTACTTCAAAAAAGGAATTAAAAGGCGTTTATTTTAGCATAAAACTTGGAAATACATGTAGTTTTCCCATAGTATATATTTTCCACGACTTTTTGGAGACCCCTAATTCTGTGAGTATTTCAAGTAGTACGTAGCTTTCTTGATGATATGCAAACTTCAGAATCTTCCTATTTCACAATATAATATCTGGCTCCTACCTTTGGATCGACTCAGCTCTGGCCATTGTGGCCACTTGGGGAGTGAATCAGCAGATGGAAGATCATCCCCTCCGTATCTCCTTCTCTCTGTATATCTGCCTTTCCAATAAAAATAAATAAATCTTAAAAAAAAAAAAAAAGCAGAGTAGCCATGCTTAGACTCTCCATGTGGGACACAGGCTTCTCAAGCATCAACTGAACCTATTACACCATACCATCTGCACTCCTTTAAACTTCTAGTTGAAACCAAAGGCTAGGCTGATGGTGTTGTTTTGTTTTTTACTTTGGGAGGTTTTTTTAAAGATATATTTATTTTTATTGAAAAGGTATATTTACACGGGCCCGGCGCGGTGGCGCAGTGTTTAAGGTCCTCGCCTTGCACGCCCAGGATCCCATATGGGTGCTGGTTCTATCCCGGCAGTCCCGTTTCCCTTCCAGCTCCCTGCCTGTGGCCCAGGAAGGCAGTCGAGGACGGCCCAAAGCTTTGGGACCCTGCACCCGTGTGGGAGACCCGGAAGAGGCTCCTGGC
The DNA here is from genome assembly GCF_017591425.1 of Ochotona curzoniae. Taxonomy (NCBI): domain Eukaryota; kingdom Metazoa; phylum Chordata; class Mammalia; order Lagomorpha; family Ochotonidae; genus Ochotona; species Ochotona curzoniae. The sequence goes on from NW_024465582.1 coordinate 29,619,695, forward strand.
TTTGGATCGGCATAGTATCGGCCGTTGCGCTCACTTGGGGAGTGAATCATTGGAAGGAAAATCTTCCTCTCTGTATATCTGCCTTTCCAATAAAAAAAAATAATTAAAATAAATCTTTAAAAAAGGAAAGGCATATTTGCACAGAAACAGAAAGACCTTCCATCTGTTGGTTTGTTCCCCAGCTGTAACAAACGGAGCTGAGTCCATCTGAAGCCAGGAGACAGGAACTTCTGTGTCTCCCACATGCAGGAGAAGATAGAGGTGTGATGTGGGGAGATTTTATATGTTTGACATGAAAATCATACTTCCTTGATACCAGAAAGATCAGGTTATTTTCTAACCGCGATAATGGTGATTTTAGAAGTTTAGAATGTGAGGGGTTGGTGTGATGGTCCCTAAAGCTCCTGTATTGTAAAAGCCTAACCCGCGGAGGCCAGCATCACACATTTGCTTTCAAACATCTAAGAATGAATTAATTCTCCCCAATTTTCCAAAGTAATCTCTAGACTTTCCCTGAAGAAAAGCTCCTCACAGATATTTTCCTGGATATCAATCACACCCAGAATTTATCTTCCACAATTTAAAAATTTCTAAATGGATCAAAAACAATTAATCACCTGTGTCAGGCCAGCTACGAATACTGTTTCTCTCAAGCTTTTACAATCTTCTTTCTAATCTTTTCCTTTTCCTAAGCATTTTTTTTTTTTTAGTGACTCACTGTTAACGGAATCTTTTCAAGGAATCCAACATTTCTTTTCCAGAAAGGATGATACTCTTTTCTTTTACACTTAGGTTTCAGAAGTTTATCTTAATTACCATTCCCAAAGACAAGTGTGACTAGCATCAACCGGTTTACAATAAATATGACAGCCTGTTGTGAAACCAATAATCCAGCCCTTGGAGGAGGCAACCAGCTGTGAGAAGCTAGCATTGAGCACGCCTGGGCACAGCCCAGCCTGCTTCACAGGCAAAGGACAAGTAGAGGCTTATCTCGCCAACTAGTTTGAGGTTGATAGGCTTGTATTTGTATCAGGATGAAACATTATGAACTGCCAACATCCAACAGAAATGGCAATTATGTATGTTCAACTGTGTACATTAAATATAGATGCTACAGACACATGGAAAAACCTTACATGTATCCTTGAAAAATCACTATAGTTAATGTTATACAGTACATCTTTGACCAATTTTTTTTTTCTCCTTGGAATACTGAATAGTGGTGCTCATGACTTGATTTGAAAAATTCCATTCCCCATTTGCTCCCGAAGTCACCCTGAGCTGCCACATAATGAGTAACCAGCCTGTGGATTCCTAAGAAAGTTATTTCTGTCTTCTTTCTTCAAGTCCAAAGTCACATCTGCCCCAAAGAAGACAATGAAGGTACTATCTAGCTAACTGAATAAGTTGCAGAAGAATCAAAATATGAGTCTAATACTATTGTCTTGAACATATGTCTTCTGAGCCCAGAGGATCCAATACAGCATTAGTCTGCCTAAACAAGGCACAAAAAGGACAGACGAGCGACAGAGAGATCCCTGAACAGAATTAGGATGTCATTCTTTACTAAAAAGCACCTTTTATTCAGCTCAGTCTTTGACACATCATTGAGTCCAAATAAGCAGATTAATCACAAATGTATCAGTAGGACAAAATCCAGAAACCTGAAACAGGAGGAAAGAAGGAAGGACCGTAGAACTGTATTTTTAGATGAACAGGCTACTGGTCAAACTCTTCTTTCAAATCTCACATTTCCAACACTGACCCTATAAAGTCAAAATCAAGTTTATTTTTATTGCTTCCTTTATACTCTCATGAGACTATTGTACGGGCTGGGCTGCACTATGATATAGTGAGTTAAGCCTCTACCTCCAGTTTAAGTCCTAGTTGCTCCACTTCACATCATCCAGATCCCTGCTTGTGGCCTCAGAAAGCAGAGGAGGATGGTCCAAACCCTTGGGACCCTGCACCCATGTGGGAGACCAGGAAGAAGCTCCGAGCTCCTGGCTTCAAATTGGCTCAGTTTCGGCCACTGTGGCCATTTGAGGAGTGAACCAGCAGACAGAAGACCTACTCTCTTTGTCTCTCCTTTCCTCTGTACATCTACCTTTCAAATAGAAACAAATAGATCTTTAATAAATATATATAAGTTAACCTAAGAAGTTTTCATCCACAGTGGAAAGAACCTAAGCCTTGTAATTAGATTCAGATTTAATAACAGTTTCCGCATTTTGCTTTGCTTATTTGTTTAAAGACTTTTTTCATTTATTTATTTACTCAAAAACGTGGTGCCAGAGGGAGAGAATGACGTCGCATCTGCTGGTTCACTTTCCAAATAACTACAATAGCTGGTGCTGGGCCAGGCCAAAGCCAGGAGCCAGGAACTCCAACCAAGTCCCCCACATGGGGTAGCTGACACTCAAACATTCGGCCATCATGTGCTTCACATGAGCAGGAAGCCTGATCAACAGTACGGTCACTGGGACTCTCTAATTGGCACTCCTCTACGGGATGCCTGCGGTGGCTTAACCCATTGCACCACAACACTGGGCCCTGCTTGTTTTTTCCTGGCAGAGAGACAAAGGCAGAAGCAGAAGCCTCATCCATGGGTTCACCTCCCAAAGGTCTGCAATGGCCAGGGTTGGGCTTGGTCAAACCCAAGCGCCAGGAATTTAACCCAGGTCTCCTACCTTAGTGGCAAGAACTCAATGAGGTGAGCCAACATGCTTTCCTTCTGGGATGTGCCCTGGCAGGAAGCCATAATCAGGAGCCAGAGCTAGGAGACGAACTCAGTCACTAGGACACGGGAGCCAGAGGTGGGAGATGAACTCGGTCACTAGGACACAGGAGCCAGAGGTGGGAGATGAACTCGGTCACTAGGACACGGGAGCCAGAGGTGGGAGATGAACTCGGTCACTAGGACACGGGAGCCAGAGGTGGGAGATGAACTCGGTCACTAGGACACAGGAGCCAGAGGTGGGAGATGAACTCGGTCACTAGGACACAGGAGCCAGAGGTGGGAGATGAACTTGGTCACTAGGACACGGGAGCCAGAGGTGGGAGATGAACTCGGTCACCAGGACACAGGAGCCAGAGGTGGGAGACGAACTTGGTCACTAGGACACGGGAGCCAGAGGTGGGAGATGAACTCGGTCACTAGGACACGGGAGCACATATCTTAACCAACAGGCTAACTGCCTGCCTCCACCCAGACGCTTCTACCAGTCCAGTCTCAGCATCCTTTCCTGTACCTATATGTAGCCACGTGTACAATGAGGATTATGGTGCAGCCTTCAGCCAATCCATAGGGAAAAGCATTCCATGTGCTTTAGAGCGACAACTGCCAATGCTTAAAAGATGCCGACCTTCTGACTGCATCATGATCAGCAAGAGATGTTGGTCACCCTGGAAGCAAGGAGGCACAGAAACCACTGTGAAATACATTTTCCCTTCAAAATGCATATGAAGGCTGAGTCTAATGAAAATACCTAATTAAACAAAGACAGCTGTCCTTTCCAGCTCTTAGAGAGGAATGAGACAGGAGATAGTTCGTGGGAGAGTTCAGACAGACAGACTGGCAAATGTCAGAGGGATGCTTTCAAAATACCAGTCCTAACAAGTCCCTCCCATTCTGATAGGCCTCTGAGACTCCCCCACGGGCTTCAGAATAAAACCCTGACTCTTCAGCAGCTCAAGCTCGGCTTTGGCTCTCGGTAAACCTAGCCCTGCATGCCTACGCAAACTCGCCTAGCACATTCTTCCGTAGTTAAAGCACGTCCAGCCTTTTGATCCCGCTTCATTCTCTCTGCCTGGATTCCACTTCCCAGCCCTCACCTCCTTTCTCAGTCACCCTAACTTCCTCTCTTCCTTCTTCTGGTACAGGTGGGTAATTTGTCTGCCTACCTCTGCTAGGCCTCCCCCATGCCCTGTGTGTATCCGTCATAGCACACAGCTACTCAGCTGTCCGGCTCCTAACTCATAGGCCTGGGCTAGCTTTACCGCCCTGATGAGGGTGATGCACCAATGATTCTTTCGCATGCAACTTCTTAAATGTCCCAAATGTGGTCCAGGTGTGGCTCTCTTAGTTTGTATTACAAGCGTAAGAAAGAGGGCCCCAGGCATCCATGGCCTGAGTGGCTACTGCGCCATCTGATGACGATCTGCCTTTAACATGGGGAACTTGACAGTCATATAAAGACTTCTTTCATTTAAGTAAGAGCTATTTAACATAGTACGCCTACTTCCATCATTTACAAAAAACAACTTGCCAATGTAATAATACAAGAATATACTTTTCATATGTTTAGAATCTATTTTTGGATATAACTGGGGATGGAAATATTTTTAGAACTAATCTTATAAAATGCCTAATTTGTATTAGCTTTTAACTTTGTCATAAACTGTGAATGTTACAAACTGGATGAGTCAGGAAAACACAGGGAAGATATATTCATCTGTAAACACGTGATCGTGGCATGCTTCCCTCCAGGCTAACAGGTATCGCTAAAATTCTCAGTATAATAATAACATGTTTACAATGGTTCAGAAGTTGTTTGGTAAATAGAATCCTTCTCCACCCCGAAACTGGTATTTGCACAAGTAGCTTATCATCAAGATTTAGCAAATGGGGAAAAGTCCCACTTCCACTGGACTTGAAAACAGAAATGATTCTTTGATGCACATATGTAGCAAAGTTCCCATAAGATGACCTGTCTTCCCTTCCACAACCAAAGCAACAACAAAAGAGCTGTGTGTGTCCTGACTGCGGCACCTCACAGGGTAACACTATTTACAGACTGGGTCCCAGCAGAAGTCGCTGGGTTGAGATTATACTGGTGTGTAGGGCCAATAGATGGTGACCATACAGAATGACCCCAAGAGATGAGGACACGGAGACCTAGGGCCAAGGTCATGTGAAGGCAGAGGCAGGGATTCATGTCTGTACAAGCCGAGGAATGCCAGGTTTTGCTGCGGTGGCCAGAGGCTGGAGAGGGACCTGGGAACAGACGGGCGCTCAGGGCTCAGCGTCTCTAATGCTGGGCAGCAAGGCTTCAGAGCTGTCAGACAGCACAGTCTCCTGGTGTGTGATACTTCGTTACAGAGCCCTAGGAAAGGCAACAGCTCCCTGCCCCAGGACTGAACTGCTATCACCTAATAGAAAAGGTACACAAGCATCCAATTAAAAAAAACAACTGCCTTCAGACATGTGACAATGTACACTGAGAAACATACAAAGGACCAGGCTTCTGGACAAAGCAATTCCACTTCTGGAACACTATCATGAGCAAACAATCCCTAACTGGTAGATGACATAGCTGTTCATAATTTGTTGCTAATATACCCAACCATTAACATGGCTTAAGTAAATCCTATCACGATTACTGTAATGTAATGCAAATAAGAATTTTGAAAATTAGTAAGAGAAGGCTTACCATATGTCACATGAAAAATGTAAGAACCAAAATATAATGTAGGAAAGCAAACATACAGAAAAAAGAGGAAAAGCCAGCAGGTGGCATAGCATATTAGGGTACCACTTGCAAAGCCTGCATCCCATATAGGCACCTGTTCGAGTCCTAGCTACTCCACTTCTGACCCAGCTGACTGTTGATGTGCCTGGGAAAGCAGTTAAAGGTATCCCAACACACCCATGTGGGAGACCAAAGTCAGTCCAAGGCAGCAGTTTCAGTTCCAGGTGGACCAGGAACTCCATCTAGCTTTCCCACACGGGTACAGGGGCCCAAGCATTTGAGCCATCCTCCGTTGCTTTCCCAGACACACTGGCCAGGAGCTGGATAGAAACTGGAGCATCCAGGACTTGAACTGACCTTGCTAGGGTAGCAGGTGGCAGCTTGACCAGCAATACCACAGGGTTGATCCCACTGACTCATATTTTTCAATTCAAATGTCTAAAAAAAAACTTTCTAGGGGCAGGTGGTTTGGTGGAGTGGCTTAAGTCACCATGTGGTGTACCCCTATCCTATATTGGAGCACTGGTTTGAATTCCTCTGCTTCCAGTCTCACTCCCAGCTAATGTGGCACCTGGCAAAGGTGATGGGCCAAGGAGTTGAGTCCTTGCCATCTCTGTGGGACAACTGGATGGAGTTTTTGCTTCCTGGTGGTCAGGCTGGCACTGTCCTGGCTGTTGCTGGCATTTAGGCAGTGAACTTCCAGCTTGAAGACTCTGTGTGTGTGTGTGTGTGTGTGTGTGTGTGTGTGCGCGCGCGTCTCCTGTCACTCTGCTTTTAAAATAAATGCTTAAAAACAAATCTGTTAAGGAAAGGATTCTTGCTTCTTGCCGATTCGGTCTGCTTCACCTACCCCCTCCAAATGAAAAACACACAGGCACCTGTCTACAGTGAGGGGCGTGAGCGTGGCCTTTTCTCCCCTTCACCTAGGATCCCCCTGCTCCCCACATCTATCACGGATGACTCCTCAGCACCCTGTAAAAACACAGCTTACAAACTCCAATCACCAAATCTGCACAGTCTGTACCAGCACCACATTCTCCACTTATCAAGCCACTACGGTTTGTGAGGACAGAACGCTTCAGGTGCAGAGTTGCCTGCAAACTTTTCGTCCTGCAGCGCACACTTAAAGAAGACAAGGTCGTTGTTACTACAACATGGCATGTGAGTGGTTAAGGGAGCGGTTGGGGCCGGGGAAGAAGATGGTGAGGCAAGAATGGGGTGCCGGATGAGCCAGAGGAAGGAGAGGCTGCAATTGGAAGTGGGCATGCGACACTGGACAGCTGGGGTTTGCTACTTTGGATAATAGCGAGGCCCTGGCAGAGAGGAACCCGCCTGTGCGCGCGCACACACACACACACACACACACACACACACACACACACACACACACACGCGTGCTCCAGAGGAACAGCCAGGCAAATCCAAGTGGAATTCTACAGGGTGCTCTGACTGAGGAGAAACAAGGAAAGCACAGCATCCTGGGCCAGGTAAAGCACAGGTGCCAGGTGACGTAAGAAAGCCCCACGGAGTCCGCATTTTTGTACTTTCAAGAGTCTAACCAGGGCCCGGCGCGGTGGCGCAGTGGTTAAGGTCCCATATGGGCGCCGGTTCTATCCCGGCTGCCCCGCTTCCCTTCCAGCTCCCCGCCTGTGGCCCAGGAAAGCAGTGGAGGACGGCCCAAAGCTTTGGGACCCTGCACCCGCGTGGGAGACCTGGAAGAGGCAGCATAGCATCGACCGTTGCGCTCACTTGGGGAGTGAATCATCGGACAGAAGATCTTCCTCTCTGTTTCTCCTCTCTGTATATCCGCCTTTCCAAAAAATAAATAATAAAAAATAAATCTTTTTTAAAAAGTCTAACCTGGTACAAAAGGCACATAGAAGGAGGGGAAAAAGGGCTGGAGACACACAGCCTGATCCTTTAGGCCCGACTCCCCCACGGGACCCCAGGAAAATAAAAGTTCAACGCGGGCAGCTTGGGGGAGGGGACTGCTTAGAGTCGGGGCTGGAGGCTGCGCTGTGGGCGTGGCCGCGGGAAGGTGACTTAGAGCTCCGAACCTCGGTTTCCTCACAGGTCACGGAGCTCTGAGCAACTCTCAGACGCCGTTAGCACAAGAACTTCAACCAGAAAGGCACTTAATATGAAGGCCCGCCTTGGGCTGGGGGTGCAGGCCTTTGTGTGACCTTGGAGAGAACAACTCAGGCACAAGCCACCAATTAGGGGAATTAATAAGGAAGCCACGAAAGCAGGTGCAAGCTTGGCACCAGGTGTCCACGGCTCTTTCGAGGCAGTTAAGCAATAAAATTGAGGAGATAAAGGGGGCTCCATGAGAGCCGGGAGTTAAAGAGGACTCGGCGACCCGGGGCGGATGGCTCAGCTTCGGGGGAAGCAGGAGCGATGAACCGGCCCAGAGCCAGGCAAAGGCGGGGCCGCGACCCTGCCTAATCCAGGGCCCCCTGCTTCGGAGCTGCAAGTAGTGCTCGCGGCGCATCCGGCGAGTTTGAATCAGCGACAGCCGGCGGGGCAAGGCCGATTGCCTAACAGGCGATACCTCCTCGTCGGAGGGCAGAATGAATACTTAACGAGTCTCACCTCCGGCACGACCAGTTCCGCGGCTCCTGGCTCATCTCTGTCGTCCGGGCCAGCCGCAGCCACCCGGGCAGGATGCCGCTGGAGGAGTCGGCGACAGCCCACACTGACAAACTGGCGCAGCGAGCGCCCCACGACGGGGAAGAAAGCACCCCAAGGGAGCCTAGGAATTTGAAGGGAGCCCGGAGAGTGCACAGAGTGACCTCAGCGCCCCACAAGGTCGGGCGGCTCCATCTCTGCCGGGCTCAGCTGGGCCAGCGCCCATTCCCAGTGGGATGCCGGGGCTCAGGAGCAAGAGGGCGCAGGTACGTGGCCCCCGGTGCTCCGGCGGGCCGCGGCCGTCAGCCACGCAAGCTGTGCGCACAGAACTTCTTCCCTGCCGCCTCCCGGATCCCAACGTGGGCGGGCCGGGCTCTCCAAGCGCTCGGCACCAGTTCGTACTGCCCTCCGCCGCGCCCAAGGTCCTCCCTCCCTTGACTCCCGGCGCCCTTCCTTACCCCTACGGTTCTCCCTCGTTCCCTTCTCTCTCCCACCCAGCTCCCTCCCGGTCTCCTCTTGGTTGCGCTTCGGAAAAGTTTGGCCTCAGCCGGCCGGCCCGGAACCCCGCACTCACCGCGAGGGGCGCGGAGCTCGAGAAGCACCAGGCGCGCAGGCAGCGAGGGCGGCGGCGGCGCGAGCGCGCGGAGCTCCTCACAGCGGCCCCTGCTGCCCGGGCCGCCGACCGCGTAGAAAAAGGAGGAGGCCGCCGGGTATCACCTGCCCGCTCTGCCTGCCCCGCGTCACGCCGCCCGGCGCCGCCCCTTGCCCGCCCGCCAGCCGCCGCCAGGTACCCGCCGAGCCCCGAGGGCGGAGCCTGCGCCCCGCGCTCGCGCCCAGGCAGGGCCAGGGCCTCTGGCCGCTGTGCCAACATCACCTGAAGGTTGACCCGAGACTTAACCTCGACTGGGAACTTGACGGAGAGCGCCGATTCCTCTGTGGGCGAATCTGAAACGTGGAGGAAACGTGGAGGCAGAGAAGCAGACGGAAGGGAGTCCCCAACTCCTGCAAGAGTGGCCCAGGATTCTTTCGCTTCGGACACTCCATCCTTTGCTTTAATATTAGCAAATCCAAGAATCGTTGCAAAGGGAACGATTCTTGGAAAGGGCAGAGGGAGACTTTTAGAGCAACGAAGAGCAGCTTGCATGGAAGTTAACTTATTTTTGTTTCCTGGTTGCTAACTGCGAAATGCTACGACAGTCTTAAACATTTCTCCTTAGCTGTTTGGAGTGGGATGGGTGTCCGTGTAAAAGTTTAACTGACCCTGAGACGAGTTATGAGAGGATTTACGATTGGGGCAACCTGAGGAGTCTAGGGAAATCCCTTGCATAAGGCCTAACCAAAAGCCAGAAGACACCTAAAAAATAACCCTGGCGGAAGCGCCCTGTCAGGGTGGGCAGTGTGCTTGTGCTGTGAGCTCTCAGCACAGGCTCAAGACAGGAAAAAGGTCCTGCCCTTTAGATAAACTGGCAGAATGAAGATGCCCGGGGTTAAGTTAGTGGGTCAGAAGAATATTTCCCCCCCGCAGTGGATATGCTTTACACAGCCTAATCTAACTCCGTGGAGTGTGATGTTTTGATTTTTTTTAAATGTAAAAATTGGGGAGTACCCACTTAACAGCCATTGAAAGAACACTAACAATGCAAAAAGATCAAATGTAAGAGAAGCTTGTTGTTGTTGTTTTTAGTTCTTTTTTTTTAAGATTTATTTTATTTTTATTGGAAAGGCGGATATACAGAGAGGAGAGACAGAGAGGAAGATCTTCCTTCCGATGATTCACGGCGCCCATATGGGATCCCAGGCGTGCAAGGCGAGGACCTTAACCACTGCGCCACCGCGCCGGGCCCAGTTTTTAGTTATTCTTATTGGAAAGGCAGGGACAAAGATCTTCCGTTTACTGGTTCACACCTCAAGTGGCCACAACGGCTTTAGCTGAGCTGATCCAAAGCCAGGAGCCAGGTCTCCGCGTGGGTGCAGGGTCCCAAAGCTTTGGGCCATCCTCAACTGCTTCCCCAGTCCTCTGGCAGGGAACTGGATGGGAAGTGGATCAGTAGGGATGCAAACTGCTGTCCAAATGGGATCCCAGTGCTTGCAAGGTGAGAATTAGCCAATTGATTATTATGCCCAGCCAAAGAGAAATTTGAAGTAAAGGAAGCTAGAGTTTTTTCCTTCCTTTTAGATAAACTTGGCTTTTATGTAGCTCTGTAAATCCCTTTAGGGATTAGATGGTTGCTTGGTGATACTTGACTTTCAGCCTGTCACTCTCCTACCTTTTTTTTTTTTTAATCTATTTAGGAAATTTTATGTAGGCAAAAGGTGACAGAGGTTTATTTATTTAACACATTTTTGCATGCTATTAGTTTTTCCAGGCCCCAAAGATTCAACAAACAATAAAAACAGAGAGATTGTTCTGTTCTCAGGGACCATATATTAATATTTGTGAGCCAGATCTTAAGTGAATAAATAAAAATAGATGATGCTCAAGCTGTGATCAGAGTGATGTAAAGAAAGGAAAAGCAGGTGAAGAAATGGGTACGTATGTAAATGGGTGTGACAGATTTAGAGGAATGAGGGAAGGCCTCCGTGAAAGGAGGCACAAGAAGCAAGCTCTTCAACAGGTTTCTGTGGTAAGCCTGTGTGGCTCCCTGGATAGCAGCATGCCAGTGCAGAGGGTAGGTAAGGCCAGAGGCCCTGGGGCATGCACAGAACGGCCAGCAGGTCAGAGTGGCTGAATCAGAGAGAGGCAGGTGTAAAAGAAGAGGTCAGAGAGGTAGGAAACAGATAGAGGGAGGCGTCACCTAACTGATAAAAGAAGTGTGCTGGCAATGTTTCTCGGAGACCAGAGCATGGGGGGCTGGGAGGAATAACAGAAGGGCACAAGCAAAGACTTTCCTGGAAGGTTCTTGCACAACCCTTATAAAAGATAAAGGTGGTTTGGCCAGGTGGGAGGCAGTGAAAGGTGCTCATAGTTTCAGTGTCAACATAGTATCCACAAGCACCTCCCCCAGGATCTGAGTTGGGGTGTGGGAGAGACAAAGTATCAAGACAGACTGTAACAGGCTTGCCTTGAACGGCTCGAAAGAAGGAGTCACCATTTACCAAGAAGAGGGAAGTGTGAGAGGGACAGGTTAGGAGCTGTTTTGGATGCTGATTTCATTTGTGATACCTACCCCGGCAGGAATGTCAGGTAGGCAGTTGGTCTAACCCATCTGGGGTTCAAGAGCAGTCTGAGCACACAAAATAACTTTGGGAGTAAGGAGCTGCCAGACACTGTGTAACAGTAAGACAATGGCTAGGAGAACCCAGACTTGAGAACAGAGAAAAGCATTGAGAACTGAATCCTAGGTCAGGGAAATGAGGAGGAAGAGGCACTGAGGCTGGGGTAAAATCAGAGGAGTGGCATGTCCCAGCCAAAGCCGCAGTCAGGCTCCGGCATGAGTCACTGCAGAGCTCAGCAGCGCACAGCCCTGGACTGCTCTTTGTTCTCGTGCCCACAGGTCTGCAGGTGGGTGGGTTGCAGTTTAGCTGGCCTAAGCTGTGCTCAGGTGAACAGCTCTGCTGGAGCTTGAGGGCTGGGTTGAGGTCTGTGTCCCTGTGTGTCGACTCAGGAGCTGGGTTTACAGAGGCAGGAGCAACTCTGCACAAGATTTACAGTAGATTCTGGAGGTATAAAGCCAATACAAGGGTGGCACGGTTGGCACAGTAAGCTAATCCTCGGCCTGCATCACCAGCATCCCATATGGGTGCCAGTTCTAGTCCCGGATGCTCTCCTTCTCACCCAGCTCCCTGCTTGTGGTCTGGGAACCAGGAGAACATGACCTAAAACTTATGACTCCTGCATTCACATGGGAGACTCAGAAAAAGTTCCAAACTTGCAGCTCCTGCTCTTGTTCACTCCTTGCATTTGAGGAGTGAACCAGTGGATAGAAGATCTCTGTCTTCCCTTCTCTCTCTCTCTTTCTTTCTTTTTGACTGATTTTCAAGTAGAGTGTGTGTGTGTGTGAAGTCTCAATGCAAAGGAACATATATTGTGGCACAACAGATTAAGTAGCTGCCTGTGACACTAGCATCACGGTCACGTGCTTGGGCCCATGCACCCCTGTGGCACACTTGGGTTGAGTTCCATACTTCCAGCTTTGGCCCTGCCCACCCTGGCTACTAGAGGCATTTTGGGAGGAAAGCAGAGAATGGAAGCTCTTTCTCTCTGCCTTTCAAATAAAAACGAAAAGTGAATAATACACATAATGATGTATTATCATGCACTATATTGTACAATGCTATATATAACATCAATACTATATGACAATGTAATATAGTTATTATACATACATATATGTAAAGAATAAAATATGCTTGCCATGGAGTGATGGAGGGGTTGGGGAGGAAATAGATGAAGTAATAGCAGGTAGGAGAAAAGCGGTCATGGGAAATATGTGACATTTACAGTATAAAGGCACATCATGAGGCTCAGGGAAAATAGAATTAAGCAATGTTTACCCTTGGGGCAAAAGGCTTTTGAAATTCATGCGCTTTTTTCATAATCTATGAATTTTTTTGAAGCTCCTTCCCCACAGTTTATATCTCGGGGATATGGAGAAGGAAGGGCACCTGTTGTAGTGATATCCTTGAGTAGGTGAGAACAGTTGGCAGTAACAGACAGGTAGAGAAGGGGCCTTGGACCTGCACATGCACAGGCACCTGTAGGAAACAGGACGGGAGGTAGTTAGGAAACCCGGTGGGGGTTGTGGAGTAGGTGTTGATAGGTTGTCTCTGCTGGGGTTCCCCAGAAACGGACCCGAGACAGAAAGTTGCATGGAAGGAGACTGATGGAAGCCCATGAGAGAGCCACTGAGTAAAACATGCACATTATACACGCTGCAAATACCAGTGTTTTCCAAATGAGGCCTAGTGTTTTCATTAAATGTTGCGGCAGAAGTTTCATCTTACCCTTATCCTTATTATTGTCCCATCAAACATATCTTGAAATAGCTCTGCATTATTTCCATGCATGACTTCATACTTTCATAACATACATCTCAATACACAACTCTGTAATGCTGCACTTAAATTTAACTCTGGTCAAATTTTATATAAATAGTATCATACAGCATTCTTTTCATTTTTTTGTAAGATTATGTGTTTATTTGCAGGACACAGTTAGAGACAGCTCTTCTATTCACTGGTTCACTTCCCAGTTGGCTACAACAGCTAGGGTTGGGCCGGGCTGAAGCCAGGAGCCAAGAGTTTCATCCAGGTCTCCCATGTTGGTGTCTCCCACATTGAGTCACGTGCCCCTGCCTTCCCAAGGGCATTAGCAGGGAGATGGATCAGAAGTAGAGCAGCCAGAACTCAAACCACTGCCTATATAGGATGCTGGTGCCTCAGGCAGGGACTTAATTCACTCATGCCAAAGCTCTGTCTTCTACAAGTTTTTGCTTTAGTCAACAATTTTTTTTTTCTGGTTTGTTGTTTTTGTTGATAGCTGTAGTTCTTATCCATTCACTTAGTTACCAGGTAGGATGCTACTGGTTGACAATCCATTTATCCATTTGCTTTGACAATGAACAAAACTGTGTTATTTCCAATCTTTCTCTATTGAATACAATGCATGCAGAGATGACTATTTTCTCATACATGTAAGGACAAATGTCTGAGGTTAGGAGTGAAGTTGCCGGTGCTGGAATGGATTGTTCTCCCCTCTGGGCATTTGTTGTTTTTGGCCATCTCTGTAACCTCTCCCTGTTTGTAAGAGTTGATGGGCGGCAGAGCTCACCTCTCATTGCAGAAGCTGAACATGTGTCACATTCGTTGCAGCCCTTTGATCAGGCTTTTAGGCTGGGCTGTGCAAGGACCACCCACTCTCTGTCCCAAGCCTGGGTTCTGAGGTTAAAACCAGTAAGGCAAAGCAGTTGTGCTTGTCGGTGGCAGGGATGGCTCCCCGCGTTGTTTCAGTAGCATAGGTTTAGCTCTGGGTTGCCACACAGCCTCCCTTTGTTCCAGCCCTTTCCGAGGCTGTCACCCAGGCTTTGTGGAGATGCTGCAATCTTCTGCGTGTTTAAATAAACACCCTTTCTGTTACAGTGAACAAGAGTTGGCTTCTATTCCTGGTCTTCCTCAGTCAGGGCTGTTATAATGAAATGCCAGAGACTGGGATGGTGTCAAGGGGCAACACTGACCTTATTCACCAATCTGAAGAGTGTAAGTACAAGGTCAGGGTGCCAGCCAACTCAGGTTCCTAGAAGGGCCCTCTCTATAGCTTGCAGATGGTTCTGTCTCACACGACTTTCTTTGTGAGAGAGCCTTTTTCCTTCCTCTTCTCGTGTTGGTAAGTTCCATGGTCATGCCTAGCTCTGCCCATCACCAGTCCCAGAATTTGAGCAAGCAAGCTGATATGGGCAATCCCATGGAGGTGAGCCCACGATCCCCCACAGAATCTCCTCCCAGACCTAGTTTTCTTGCGTGCTGGCTAGTGTCATGGCCCAGCCTGGCGTGTTCCACACCTTGCTGCAATGCTCACTGGCGGGTAGTGTGGTTGAACTCGGTCAGGCAGGCCCCCACAGCCATAGCTTTGCTGTGTGCTGGGAGATGGTAGTTCATACTAACAAGCCCAGTTCTGGTCTCTCATCTGGACAAGTGTATTGGTTTGGTCCTGAAAGGTCCTCTGGTTCACCTCCTCCACCTGGTCTCAGCCTCCTCGTTTACCTGCAGGTGCAGTAGCCTGGCTGGTAGCAGTCCTCCAAAAGTCACACCTCACCTGTCACATTCTCCCTCAGTAGTCCTCTCTCACCCCCAGACCCTCTTCTCAGAGCAATCCACAGTCCCTCACACCTCTGAGCACAAGGCCAGGCCTCCAGCAGTGCGTTGTGTCACCCAGGGGCCCTGCCTAATCGCCTGGGGCCCATGCACACCTTAAAAACAGAAAAAGAATAAGCAACTGGCATAGTTAAAAATTTGGTATTAATCAGACCCAGAATGCCTGCCTGCTCTTAGCTGCTTTTCTCTCAGCAGTGTAACTCTTGCCTAGGTACAATGCAACCTAGGCAGTTGGCTGTACCTGGGGGCCCTTGCTACACTGAATAACTACCATTTCCCTAGATCTTTGCTAACATCGGGTGTTTTCAGATCATAGATCTGTCAACCTTACAGTTTTTCATTAATGTCTTTATATGCATTTTCAGGATCACTGATGATACTGAATATCTTTTCATTTTTTTTTTTTTAGTCAGCCAGGTGTTGTCTTTGAGTATCTTTTTAAATGTCATTTGCTTGTTTTTAGTTGTTTATGTTTCTTCATTGATTCACACTAATTTTGTCATAGTTTTTGCAGTATTTTTTCTTAAGCTGAAGCTTATACATTTTTTTACTTACTGAAAATTTTTTACTATTAAATTTTAAAATGTGGTACATTGGTTGCTGAGTGTGAGAGAGATCACACCGGACTCATGTGTAGGATGTTAAGAGGAGTCCTTTTTTTGCCCAAGCTTGGTGACAGCGGCTCCTGCTACACTCCAGGAGCCACTGTCACCAAGCTTCCAAACTCAGAAGTTTTTAAAGCTCTCATCCTTCACTCCGTTTGAGAGATGTGCAGGACAAAATTTCCATGCATTCAATGAACTAAGAGTTTGGAGGCAGGAAGGGAGCTGCCGGGAACCCAAAGCTTCCGTGAAGTTGTATTAATCTAAAGTAACGCAGTAGGAGGCAGGAGGGGCGAGTTGTGCAGAGCCTCCAGAACTATTTCCACGCTGTGAGTTAACTTCAATGGTGCAGGGGGCAGGAGTGGCAGGACTTGGAAACTGTTTCCTCATTGTCTGTATCAATTCAACAGGAGGGTGCTAGCCATCAGCTGACTGCACCCCACCAGACATCTACTCTATGGAATATTGCTCAGCCATTAAAAGAATGGAATTCTGTCATTGGCAACAAAGTGGTCCCAACTGGAAACCGTTATGCTCAGTGAAATAAGCCAATCCCAAAGGACAAATATGGTATGTTGTCCCTGATATGAGAAAAGTTTCATCCAAAATACAAAATGAAATTATATATAGGTAAACAAGTATACACCTGTAATCGTATAAATGAATAGTGTAATGGAGACCAGAGTATTGGGGATCCAAGAACTGCAGTATGCTTCTCTACTCCCAAATATAAGTAAGCTCCAGTAATACTGTTAAATATACCCTGACAACAAGTACTTACACCTACCATGTCATGACACACGCAAGAGCAGAGTTGTTGAGACTACGGCTGGACTGTGTTGTTCCAAAATTTAGGGGGAAATGGGGCAGAGAGAAGGACGGGGCTTAGGGATGGAAAGGGGGGAAGCACTATACCTACAAAACAGTAAAGTGGAAAATAAGAATAAAAATAATTTATTTGAAAAGCCAAAAAAAACCCTTTGCTTTTAAAAAATAGAAAGGCATTTCCATACCTTTCACATAAGTCTTTCTCTTATATTTGTTCTCATCCGTGCCTATCTAGTTTTTTACACTTTTCCCACAGCATTTAATAGCTATTCATTTTTTTTTTTTTACTTATTTTCATTTTTATTTGATAAAGCGACATACACATGAGACAGACACAGAAGGAGAGGTTTCCATGTAGTGTCCACTACAGCTAAAATTGAATTCAGGTCTTCCATGTGGATGGGCAGGAATACAATTAATTCTCAAGAATTTATGTTTTCTGAGGCTCTCTAAATAGCATTCTAACAACCATAGGCTAACATTTTTGTTTAAAGATTGATTTGTTTTTACTGGAAAAGACAGAGAGAAGAGTCAGAAAGATCTTCCAGCTGCTGGTTCGCTTCCCAAATGGTCACAATGTCTGGAGTTGAGTTGATCCAAAGGCAAGAGCCAGAGGCTCCTTCCAGGTCTCCCATGTGAGTGCAGGGTCCCAAGGGCTTGAGCTATCCTCGACTGTTTTGCCAGGCCACAGGCAGGGAGCTGGATAGGAAGTGAAGCAACTGGGACATGAATCAGTGCCCACATGGGATGCTGACACTACAAGACAGAGCATGAATTAATTGAGCCACTATGCAGACCCCACCATGTTACCCACATCTTATAGATGAAGATACAGTGACAGAAGGAGGCTTGACTGCCCCAAGCCACTAAATATTAAAGCTGGGGTTTAGGGATCTGGAGCGGTAGCCTAGTGGCTGGAGTCCTTGCCTTGCATGTATCAGGTCCCATGTTGGTGCCCGTCTAATCCCAGCAGCCACACTTCCCATCCAGCTCCCTGCCTGTGGTCTGGGAAGGCACTTGAGGACAGCCCAAGACCTAGGGACTCTGCACCTGCGTGGGAGACCCAGAGGAGGCTCCCAGCTTCGGATCGGCGCAGCACCAACCATTGCAGTCATTTGGGGAGTGGATCATTGGATGGGGGATCTTCCTCTCTGTATATCTTACTTTGCAATAAGAAAAAAAAAAAAAGAAATATTTTTAAAAAACAGGTAAAAAAATAAAACTAAACTGTTAGGCACAAGCATTCCTCATCTTAAGCACATACAGTCCTAAATCGAATAGCTTTGTATACTTGCCTGGTAAATTTCAAGAACCGAAAACGCTGGTTCACAGATTATTTTTATACTTTTTACCGTGATCACCAAATTGCCCCCAAAGGAGAGTGTACTAATTTACACTCATGCCAGCCAGGCGTGAGAGTGTCAGCTCTCCCCTGCCCCAGGCCTATATGAAGTGTGTTGTTGACATTGGGGGTGTTTGTCAGTTTCGTCAATGAAATGCGGACTGTTGCTGCAGTTTCCATTTGTGTTTCTCTTAAGATGTGTTAGATTCAACATCTGTCTCATTGCTTTCTTTTTTAAGTTTCTTTTTTCATTAATTATTTTTGTATTTGAAAAGCAGAGACAGAGACCCAGAGGTATCCCAAAAGTCTCCAACAGGTGAGGCAGTGCCCAAGCTGCACAATGGTACTTGGAACTGGGTACCGGTCTCTCGCATGGATGACAGTGAGCCAGCTAGTATTAAAACCATCACCTGTGGCCTTCCAGGGGGCTCACAGGAGGAGGCTGGACTCAAGGAACAGGGCCAGTGCTTGCACCCAAGGACTCCAACAAGGAATGGGGGCATTCCAAGCAGTGTCTTAGCAGCAGTGTATATCTGCCTTATATTTCCGTTTCAGTAGACTGTTTCAAGCCTCTCCTGTGAGGTTGTCGTTTTTTTTTTCCTATCAGGCTCTGGGGGACCTTGCAGGGTGTGTGAGGGGGATTAGCCCTTTGCTAGAGTGCCAGCTGCCTCGCCTACTCCTATTTGTTAGAACTCCACACGCATGTGGTTTCTATTGATTCTCCCCCCTTTAAAATATTTTTTTCTATTTGTTTAAACAGTGTAAATATTTCATTCTTTAGCTACTGCTTAATATACAATCTTAATTAACTTGTAGTTTTATTATTAACTCATAACATTTTAAAAGATTTAGTTACGTTTAGTGAAAGAATTACAAGGAGAGAGAGGAGGGAGAGGAATATCTCCCTTCTACTGATTCATTCCCCAGTTGGCCACAATGCCCACAGCTTGGTCAATCTGAAGCTAGGAGCCAGGAGGTTCCTCTGAGTCTCCCACATGGGTATAGGGGCCCAAGGCTCTGCTGCTTTCCCAGGCCATCAGCAGGCAGCTGGATGAGAAGTGGAGTAGCCAAATGAGACACAAACCAGCACCCCTGTGGGATGTGACACCCTAGGTGGAAGATTATGTTGCCATGCCACAAGGCTGGCTCCTCACTTTTTTTCTTTTGCTATTGAATGCAAATCAGTCACTTGTTTGAGAGCCTGAAGGAAAAAAGAGACAGAGAGAGAAACAGCAAAAAAGGAAGCTCTAAATTGCTTGATTAGCTGCCAAAATGTCCTCAATGGCTGGACTGGGCCAAGGCTGAAGTCAGAAGCCAGGAGCTCAGTCCGTATGTTCAAAGTGGATGGCAGGGTCCCCGTTACCTTAGCCATCAGCTGCCTCCCAAGGGCTGCAAGTGGCAGGAAGCTGGAATCAGAGCCTGGAGCCAGCCGTCTAACCCAGGCACTCGGAGGTAGGAGGTCAGACATTCTGACTTCTGGACAAAGCACCTGCTTCTACTGTTCCATTTAATTTTGTTTAAAGATTTATTTTTATTGGAAAGGCAAACATGCAGAGAGAAGGAGAGACAGAGAAGAAGATCCTCCATCCGATGATCCACTCCCCAAGTGACCACAATGGTTGGTGCTGTGCCGATCTAAAGCCAGGAGCCTCCTCTGGGTCTCCCACACAGGTGCAGTGTCCCTAGGTCTTGGGCTGTCCTCAAGTGCCTTCCCAGACCACAGGCAGGGAGCTGCATGGGACGCGGGATGGCAGGATTAGAACTGGCACCCATATGGGATCCCCGAGCGTGCTGGGCGAAGACTTTAGCCACCTGGCCCTCCATTTAAATTTTAAGTAAATCTTGCTTCTTCTTCTTCTTTTTTTTTTCTCAATGAAAAGTTATGGAGAGAGTTTAATTTCAGTCGCTTTGGAGAGATTTTAATTTCAGTTGCTTTGAAGTTATTTGGGGGGTAATTTAACATTATGAAAATTTTGAAGATCACAAATATCCATCTAAATGTTATTTCTTCATTTATGCAAATCTTGCCTGCCCTCTAATATTCTCTGCATTCATCTTTCACCTGTAACTGTACTTATTTCGACCTGGTAACTATTGTTGCTATTACCAATCATTCTCTAATTCTAAATATAGGAAATGACATCTTCTGTAAGTAGAAGGATTTTGCTAATTTCCATGTTATGATGGAATCTACACTTTGTCTTTACTGAATCATCCCCATCTGGGAAATATTCAGTTATCTTCGACTTTCGGTTGACAGCCCTGGGAGTAGTTTTCTTTCCAGATTTTTCCTTCTTTGAGAGCAGAGTGAATCTGTCCTGGTAACTTCTGACTCTGCCAGTCTCTTAGAGCTTGAACATCTACCAGAGATGCCCGAGTGCTACCGAACCTCAGAATCCCCGGGATGCTGGACGTGCGGCTTCTTGGAGATGTATTTCCTGAATCAGAGATCCACGAGGCCTGGAGAGTGGCCCAAGCATTGTAACACACACGCTCTATGATTCTGTCACAATTGTGGAGAGAGACCTTCTTTGAGAGACATGTGACTTGTAACCTACTTTTTCTGATGTCTGTTTTGCTTTCCTAAAGTGTAGGAATTTTGCCTAATCTCTCTGCATTCTTGGTGCCTGAGATATTGACCTACAAACAATAGATGCTAAATATGTGCGTAGATGGAAAAAAAAGGCAAAAGTGCAGGGAGAGACTTTATGAGATTGTTATTACAGCCTTTAAGAGATTTTCTGCTGGGCCCATTGTGGTAGCCCAGCAGCTTAAGTCCTCCTTGCCTTGCATGCGTTGAGATCTCATATGGGCGCCAGTTCTAATCCTGGCGGCTCTGCTTCCCATTCAGCTCCCTGCCTGTGGCCCGGAAAAGCAGTCAAAGACGGCCCAAAGCCTTGGGACTCTGCACCCACGTGGGAGACCCCGAAGAGGCTCCTGGCTCCTGGCTTTGGATCAACGCAGCTCCAGTCATTGCAGCCTCTTGGGGAGTGAGTCAACGGATGGAAGATCTTCCTTTCTGTCTCTCCTCCTCTCTGTGTATATTTGACTTTCAATTAAAATGAACATTTTAAAAAGAAAAATATGTTTTCTCCTATGTGTTTGACAGTAATTATATCTTTGGTATACTCTGAGAAGTAAATGATTGCAGTGTGAGAGGCACATTGACTAAGAGACTGCCAATCAGGCTTCCAGCGTGCCAGACTTAATGATTTCGTAGCTTTTTATTTTGGCATTGAAAACACAAGCCACACGTTTCAGACAAATACTTTTCTTTCTAATCCTCTTCAACTACTCAAATGGGTGCAATATTTATATTACCATGGAGCCGACATTGCGGCTGTGGGTGAAGCTGCCACCTTCAATGCCTACATCTCATATGGGTGCCACTCTGTGTCTCCATAGTTTCACTTCTGATCCAATATCCTGCCAATCTGCCTAGAAAAACAGTGGAAGATGGCCCAGGTGCTTGGTTCCCTGTATCCACATGCAAGGCCCGGAAGAGGCTGCTGGCTCCTGGCTTTGGCCAGCCCTACCTGCTGCAGCCTTCTGGGGAGTGAACTGGCAGGTGGAAGATCTCTCTCTCTTTGTCCCTCTCTCTGTAACTCTGACTTACAAATAAATATGTAAATATATTAGAAAATATCATATCTCCATGATGGGATATAATTAAGATATGAAATGCAAACATAGCTTATATTAGTATACCAATAAGTATTATAATTATGTTCCTATAAACTCTAATCATTTTAGTTAAAATAAGCCTCAACTATGAAATTTTTATTTATTGTAATCATGAAGGTAATTTTAATTGATACAACTTCGAATGTTATAAAAATTCTATACCAATTATCTTACCTGAAACTGCATTCAATTATAAATTCTATCAGGGCTAAATATGAAAATATATTACATTATGACAATGATAACTCACACATTCTACATATTATGATACCTTTCAAGTAAAGAACTGTACTCATAATTTTGCCTCACTGAATGACTCACTACACGCAATGAAGAAACCCTATAATAATGGTTTAATTAGATAATAAAGAAAGCATTAACCTATTTGTATGTTAAAACCTTAACTCCTGTGATGCTGTGAAATCTGTTACCATACACTACATGCCTCTGATGCCATGTCACTGTGTTTTATACTGCTGTGCTACTACAAATTGTGTGTGATGATGGTTAATATATGTTCAATACGTTTCGTTGGGTCTGCATATCAGCTCTGTAAATGGAGGGAGTGTCTCAGTGGAGCAGTTTAGTTTATGCTACGTTGGTGTTTCACAAACTGATATTAATACTCACTAAGGCTATATGGTAAAAAATACAAATTGTGGGGGTTCCCTGCAGTTACAGTCCATTCCTAGGTTTGGTGGCTCTAAGTCACTGGTAGAAAGAATCTGAATCAGTTCTGCTTCCCTATTCTCTTTTTTCTTACTTTGTACACAAAAAGATATTTTTCTTAAATATACTTGCTATGCTACTGAAGAAATAACTTCTTTGCTTTAAAGGTTTTTTTGTTTTGTTTTGTTTTGTTTTTTGCAAAGACAGATTTACAGAGAGATGAGACGAAGATCTTCCATCTTCTGGTTCACTCCCCAAAAGGCTGCAATGGCTGGAGTGAGCCATCTGCTTATTCATTTACCAAATGGCTAAGGTGGGGCCAGGTTGAATCCAGGAGCCTGGAACTTCTCCCACGTGGTCGCAGGGTCCCAAGGACTTGGTCCACTCCCTCTTCCATTTTCCCAGGCCACAAGCAGGGAGCTATATGGGAAATGGAGTAGCCAGGACATGAACTGGCACCCATATGGGATCCTGGTACTTAGAGGCAGAGGATTAGTCAATGGGCCTTAGTGCCAGCACTGAAGATATAACTTTTGTGACCTACTACCAACTCTGAATAATTATTTCCTTCCTGTTTGAAAAGGGCTTATCAATTTGAGGCTAGAGAGGCTGTAAAGGAAACTTTTTTTTTTTTTAACTTAAATAATACAGAGAAAGGCAGAGAGAAGGAGAGAGAGAGAGAATGATCTTCCATCTGCTTATTCATTTACCAAATGGCTAAGGTGGGGCCAGGTTGAATCCAGGAGCCTGGAACTTTATCCTGGTTTCCCATATGTGTGGCAGGGACCCAAGCATTCGGGTCGTCTCCTGCTGCTTCCCAGGTACAGTTAGCAGGGAGCTGGATTGGAAATGGAGCAAAAGAGACTCAAACAGGTGCTCATATGGGAGGCCAGCGTGACAGGTGGCAGCTTAACTTGCTGTGCGATGTTGGTGGCCCCAGATTTTATTTTAGAACTTCAAAATACGTTGGAGTTTAGGTACGATGCCATGCCGTTTTAAATTTTTAAATAGATTTTAGAGATTTTCAAAGGCTTCTTTGCTTCAGTGTGCTTGTCCTGCCATAAGCTGGGTTTGTAGGCAATGGAAATGTATTTTTCAGCGACGTGGAGGCTGAGAAACCCTACCCCAAGTACCCACCTTTCACTGCTCCGTGAGGTGCCTCTTGCTGGTTTCAGAGTGGTGCGTTCTTGCACAGCCGAGGGCAGATCTCCGTGCCCCATTCGCAACCCAATCACACCACAATGGCGTCACCTCTTAATTTCATCACACTGATTGATTGGGTTTCAACATTTGATATGAAGACGACATGGACCTCTACTTCTCCTCTCAGAAGGCAGTGAAAAGCGAGCAGAGACAGGCACCAGGGATTATGCTCAATAGAGCAATATTTGGGAACATAAGTACAAGGTACAAAATGAATCAACTCATCCGCATATTCCAAAGAATGCAGCCTTTGCGTAAAACACATATCCTGAATGTTACTGAAATGCTTGACTTTCCTAGTTTCCTGTGTGTTTTCAAAATGATTTCCCCCGTGCGTGTAATCAATACTCAATTATTCCATGGTTACAGATCTCTGGCATAAATGACCAATGAGGCAAGCTCTGAAAATCAGGCCTAGGGGAGGCGAGTGTGTTGGCTGTGGAGCTCTGGCGTGAAGCAGAGACACCGCGGATCTCTACGCGTCACCCGTGTTCCTTTGCCTTTTGCACAGATCACCAAAGCTGCCCTCTACACACGGATGTCACGGAAAGGGCAGTATCTTTTACCTCCGTGGTCCTTGGTTTTGCATATCCATTTTCATGCATTCTAAAACGAATTTCCTCTTTATTTCTAAATGATGAAGCAATTTGGCAGACAAAGCAGTCAAGGAAGGGAGGGTGGAGGAGGCGTGAGTTACAATCCTCCAAAGTGCTCCCAGCTTATTTGTTTCCAGCGTCTTTCCTGTAGACTGGGATGTGGAAAACCTCAGCTTGTTCTGTAGACTTAAGGAAACGACTACGGCAGGTAAAAACCAAACCAAACCAGTGGCCAGCTGTTTCAACCTCACACGCCACGGTCTGTGCAGATATTAGCTCTTGGTGTGTTAGAGAAAGCTGAGCCAGAGGGCTTTAGTGCCCAGCCAGGCAGAACGGAAGACCCTGTGCATTGACAAGCATAGCTGACAACAGCTCATTGTTCCCCAGAGCTGTTTGCTCACTCTCTGGGGCACACAGGCGGAATGCATTTCCCAGCCTTCCTTACAGTTTAGGTGTGGTCATTGAAACGAGTCTGGTCAACAGAAGTGAGCTGTGCTGCTTTGCACTTTCAGACCTGGTTAACTCACACATAGGAAATGACAAGATCCCTTCGGTTCTTCTGCAGTAGCCTGAAGCAAGCCTTTTATTTCCAAGGTGAGGGACCCATGAAATGCAAAAGAGCTGGGCTTGTGATTAAGCTAGTGCTTCTAATATCCGCACTGCTACGGACACCAGTTCAAATCTTGACTGCTTGCTAATGTGCCTGGGAGAGGAGAGGATGGCGGCCCAGGTACCTGGGTTCCAGCCACCTGTGTGGGCATCTCAGAAGAAGTTCCAGGCCCCTGGTATTGGCCTGGTCCAGCAAGGGCTATTCTGGACACATGGAAAGTGAATGAGTAAATAGAAGATCTCTCTCACTTTCAAGTAAGTAAAATAATGAATATAAAAAAATAAGAAATAGAAGAAATCATAAAAAACAAAACAAAAATAGGAGCCCAGTGCAATAGCCTAGTGGCTTAATTCCTCACCTTGAACGTGCTGGGATCCCATATGGGCACCGGTTCTAATCCAGGGGGCCCTGCTTTCCATCCACCTCCATGCCTGTGGCCTTGGAAAGCAGTCGAGGACGGCCCAAAGCCTTGGTATTCTGCTCCTGTGTGGGAGATCCAGAAGAGGCTCCGAGCTCCTGGCTTCAGATTGGCTCAGCACTGGCCATTGCCGTCACTTGGGGAGCGAATCATCAGACAGAAGATCTTCCTCTCTGTCTCTGCTCCTCTCTGTATATCCGCCTTTCCAATAAAAATAAATAAATCTTTAAAATAAATAAATAAAAAACAAGCAAACAAAAACAAGAGATCATGAATTCTCAAATTACCTTTTGGAAAAGAGGGATCTTATGAATTATAGATGAACTGATACTGCATTAATACCCTAAAATTTTTAGTTCGTCTGTGAACCTACCCTAACTGATGTAATGGGATACTGCTCTCGGTAAAGGATCACAGCCTGATGGAAGCAGGAAATGGTTTGCTCCTTAGCGTCTCTTTGTGCGTAGCTAATATAACACCTGGCAGGGTCATTGTCAGTCTTCTTTAATGGACTAGGTTTTCTAATATATTTGTGATTTGACTGTTAAAGAAGATAGACTTACGTTTACCACCGAATCAATCACAGGAAAATCTTGCACATGCTCCCTTTTTAAAAAAAAAGATTTATTTTATTTTTATCGCAAAGTTAGATATACAGAGAGGAGGAGAAACAGAGAGGAAGATCTTCTGTCTGATGATTTACTCCCCAAGTGACCACAATGGCTGGTGCTGAGCCGATCTGAAGCCAGGGGCCAGCAACTTCCTCCAGGTCTTCCACATGGGTGCAGGGTCCCAAGGCTTTGGGCCGTCCTCGATGTTTTTCCAGGACACAAGCAGGGAGCTGGATGGGAAGTGGAGCTGCCAGGATTAGAACTGGTGCCCATATGGGATCATGGTGCGTTCAAGGCGAGGACTTTAGCTGCTAGGCCACTGCACCGAGCCCAACACTTGCTCCATTTTGATGAGTGAATGCCCCACTGGAATGGGCATTGGGTCCGGTGATTAAGAAGCCTCCTGATGGCTGGTGGTATGGTGTAGCATGTTAAGCTTCTGCCTGTAGCACAGGGCTCCCATATGAACGAAGGTTCAAATCTAAGGCTGTTCCACTTCTAACCTTAAGCAGTGCAAGACAACCCAAATGCTTGGACTTCTGTACCTGTGTGGGAGACCAAAACTCTCGGCTTTTGGCTTCAGCTTGGCCAAGTCCTGGCTGTTACGACTATTTGGGGAGTGAAACGGCAGATGGCAGATCTCTGCCTCTCTGTAGCTCTTTCAAATAAATAAATTAGTTTGAAAAGATGCCTCTTGGGACACCCACGTGAGTCCCAGCTGTGCTCCTGATCCCAGCTGCTTGCCAATGGGCACCCCAGGTGGCAGCTCATGCACTCCTGGGGAACCTAGACTGAGGTCCAAGTTCCTAACTTTCCCTGAGCCAACCCCAGCTGCAGAGGGCATGACCCAGCCCCAGGTGCTGAGCACATTTTGAGGGTGAACCAGCGGATGGAAGGTCTCTGTCTGCTTTTCAAATCAATAAAAATAAATTGCAAAGATATTTTAAAACCCATTTCTATTGTTTTTAAACATCAAATACATACATTTCATATCCCTGTTGAATCTAGAATTTTGAGAACTTATGTATGCGTTCTTGACTGGAAAGTGTGAAGCTCAATATAAACGCTTACTTGAAGATTTGGTGCACTTTGCAGAAAAAAAAATGGATTTCAACTGAATATTCAAACCATTATGCCAGATTTGAAACTAAGTGAGATCAGAGCTTCTTCTAAAAGTGAATTTAAGGTGTTATCAATACAATTTGTGTCTCCCCACCGCTCCCCTCTCCCCCATTCAGTCCAATGCATTTGTTATTAGCAACTCAGATCCAACATTTTAGTGAGGTGTGATAGGAATTCCAGACCAAAGGATGTTAGTGAACTTGGAATGTGAAACTTGTGGGCGGTGTATTCCAAGAAGTAGGCATGCCCATATGCTTCCTTTTTCTTCTTGCTGAGTGAAAGTGCTTGTGATCATCTCCTGCAAGGGAAAAGCTGTGTTCATTTTGTTTTAAAGATTTTTTTTTATTGGAAAGGCAGGTTTACAGAGAGAAGCACAGCCAGAGAGAGAGAGAGAGAGATCCTCCATCTACTGGTTCACCCTTGAAATGGCTGCAATGGCTGGAGCTGAGGCTATCCAAAGTCAGGAACTAGGAGCTTCTACTGGGTCTCCCACATAGAACTGCTCAGCCCATATGGGAGGTCAACACTGCAAGTGGAAGATTAGCCTACTCTGCCACCACACTAGCCCCAAGGGGGAAACTGTTGATAGAGCATTCACGAATAAGTAGGAATAGCTCACATTTCTGCTTCCAAGATAATCAGCATGCCAGTCAGGACTGCCTTCCCAGCTTACATCAGTTCTTCCATAACTTCTTTGGATTCTGTTACTTTTGGCTTACTTACAAACCTACTATTAATTTATAAAAGCCATTGCCATTTTGCACATGTTCTTAGGTCCATCACAAATTGCAGCACGAACTTAACTTGATGTCTCCCACTTAAACATAAAGTATTGTTGCAGCTCTACGTTTCAAGAGAAAAACATGTCACCACGGAAATAGAGATTATTCCTTCATGATTAATTCTACATAGCATGTGTGATGTATACCATACTGGGTCGCCGTCACAGTGTGGTGGGCTAAGCCAAGGTCTGAGAGGCTGGCCTCTCATTGGGTGCTGCTTTGTTTTTGATCTAGTTCCCTGCTAATGTGTATGGAAAAGCAGTGGCAGATGGCCCAAGGGCTTGGGCTCCCCAACCTGCCACAAGGTGAAACAAAAGAAGCCTGGCCATCACAGCCATCTGGGGAAGTGAATTAGTGGAATGTCTTGCCCTCTCTCTGTAACTCTTTAATAAATGCATACATAGGGCCCGGCGCAGTGGCGTAAGTGGTTAAGATCCTTGCCTTGTATGCCCGGGATCCCATATGGGTGTCGGTTCTAATCCCGGCAGCCCTGCTTCCCATCCAGCTCCCTGCCTGTGGCTGGGGAAAGTAGTCGAGGATGGCCCAAAGCTTTGGGACCCTGCACCCACATGGGAGACCCGGATGAGGCTCCTGGCTTCGGATTGGCTCAGCTCTGGCCGCTGCGGTCACTTTGGGAGTGAACCATAGTACGAAGATCTTCCTCTCTGTCTCCTCTCTGTATATCCATCTTTCCAATAAAAATAAATCTTAAAAAAAAAATAAATGCATACATACATACATAAATGTTTAAAAAAACAACACTGTACCGAGTGCACATGACTTAAGCCAATATGAAACAAAGAATCAGCAGAATAGCAAATATCTGCATTGCTAAGCATAATGCAGTGAAACTAGAGACTAGATTATAGTAGGTTGCTTTTATTTGAGAGGGAGATAGAGAACAGACATGCTGGTTCTCTTCTCAAATGTTTGCAACAGTCTGGGTTCCAACTTGAGCCCCAGCTGCTTCACTTCCAACCTAACTCCCTGCTTTTATGGCCTAGGAAAGCAATGGAGGATGGTTCAAGTCCTTAGGCCCCTGCCCCAATTTGGGAGACCCAGAAGAAGCTTCTCGCTCCTGGCTTTGGATCAACTTAACTCATGCTGTTGTGGCCATTTGGGGTTCATTAACCAGCAGATGGAAGATTTTTCAGTCTCTCCTCTCTATAACTCTTTCAAATAAAAAGAATAAAATCTTTTAAAAATGCCCCTCAGCAAATTTCTTTTTATGTAAAAACAGCAAGAGCTAATATTGTAAATACATAAAGAGAAAAATAAACCTTGGCATGAAAACCTTTTGCCAATGATAGGTTTATGAAAGGTTGGACTCCGTGGACAATGTGTCCTGAATAGATGTTTCACCATCTACATTATTTCTTAGCATGCTGAAATTAGGTTGAAGGTAATTGGAGTACAAAGTTGCAGGAAAATGCTAAATAATTTGTAGGCTTTTTAAATTGCCAGCCAATGAGAATACGGACATAAATACAGCCTAATTACCTATAATCATTTCTGGTATCTTAAAAGCTTTCAGCATTTGAATAAATTTTGAACAATGTGACAGAAGTGGGCACAACAGATTATTTTTGTGCATTGAGTGTATGTGTTTCAACAAGCTAGTGCTAACACTAGATTTGTTCACTGATTTATTCTTATTGAAAAGACAGATTTATAAAGAAAAGGAGAGTCAGAGAGAAAGATCTTCCATCTTCCAGGTCACTCTCTAAGTAGCTGCAATTGGCCAGGGCTGAGCTGATCCAAAGTCAGGAACCAGGAGCTTCTTTTAGGCCTCCCACATGGGTGCAGGGTTCCCAAACATAGGACCATTCTAGCAGGGTCCCAAGGCTTTGACTGCTTTTAAGCTGTCCTTGACTGCTTTCCCAGGCCACAAGCAGGGAGCTGGATGAGAAGTGGAGCAGCGAATTAGCCAATCGAGCCACCACACCAGACCCTAACACTAGATTTGTTTAAATTTATAGTGGTACTTTGCACTTGTCATCCTGTGTATGCTTGTCTGGTAATCCAATGGCAGTCACCTTTCACTGAAGAGACAAACTGTCATGAGTGTAGTGACGCATACTGTGTCAGATCTGCTAAATTTGAATCCCAGGAGACACATGTCAGTAATCTTCTTTGATGAACTGTATGCACAATAGATGTGGAATAAGAGCGAAGAGGGATTTTAAAAAGCTTTTTCAAAGATCTGGCTTGTGTCATCTAAAGAAAATATCAGTTGAGCTTACTAGTGAAGATTCAGTCAGACACTGGGCATTTGGCTGACATTACATACACTCTATTTCTCAGAATTCACCAATAATTGCACAAATGAATCCATCACTTGATTTATCTAATTTCAAGCCAAAGTGTGCCTTTGGGAATCCCAATTAGCCAGGAAAAATCTGACCTATTTTTTTATTCAGAAGCCATTTTCCAGAAACGCAAGTGATTATCTCTTATGGAGCTAAGAAGTGAATTCTGAAAGTTGTTTGATTTCAACATCTATAAAAATGCAAAAGCATGGATAAATTTGCCTTTTTTTTTTCAACTAAGATTAACAAAGGCTCAGACAAAGAAGTTAGTTCAAAAATAAAAGGGTGATTTTGAAAATTAACCTTGAAGTTAATTAGGTGGTTCAGGTAAACACACAATCAAATTATTGAACAAGCAACCTGTTTGATAAAATCATATCTGTGAAACTATAACATTTGAATAAAATTAATGCTGTGTTTAGATAGTATGGAAGGAAAATATGACACTTCTCTGATTAAAGATAGAAAATACTGCAACAGTACAATTACAAGAGTGCATAGTTCAATTCGCAAACACTTATTAGGCATTTTATTGGCTTATTTGGCAAAGCTTCATCCAGTGGTAGGTGAGGCGATGGGACAGCTGAAGGGAAGCTGAGGAGTGTAGAAATGAGTTCCGGGTACCATCAGCTCTGCTGCTGGTCTTTGTTCAAGGTTTCAACAAGCTCTCAAGCAGAGCTTTGGCTAAGGCTTGCCACACGGGATGAAATACAGAGAAGTGGCTTGCGATGATCCCTTAAGCCTTGCAGTGTTGACCACCAATGCCAAGGAGACAAAGCCATTGGCCAGGCCTAAGGCTAGGTGAAGCTCTGAAAATTTCATGCTTCTTGCATCATTGTACTGATGAACTGACAAGGCATCTACCCTTGAGAAGACTGACGAACTTGGTCTTAAAAGTTGACTTGGGCTTTTAGGGACAGAATAACAAACCAGGTTAGAATTGTGACACTCCTTTCTTTCCAAGCCATGAGAGTGTACGGAACCAGATAATCGTCCTACTAGCACAAAGTTGACCAGTGTCTTCATGGGGCAGTGGTTAGGAAAGAGGACATAGGGCGTTTGCAGATTGACATAGAGAACTAGCAGTGGTGACAATGCCTAATAAAAAATAGGAAGAAAAGAAATAAATTGTGGGGAGCCATGCAGTTGGGTTGGATGGCATGGGTGTGTGATGAGCACCACTCCTCAGTTAGCAAGGCTGCGAGGAGTTTCTGGCTGTGAGGCAAGGCCCGGCAGAATGTCTCTGGTCACCTCATTGCTGCCTCACCCGTTGTATGGAACTCAATCACCTCTCTGATGTTTCATAGAATTCTTCTGAGGGTGTTGTTGTTGTTTTTCTGCTAATGTGAAGTGATTCCTGTAACTGGTATGACACCTCAAATTGATCTATCATGTTATGATAAAAACACCTATACTAACAGTAAGGCTATAACACACAGCTAAAAGTATACAATAGTATAATTGAGCCCACTATGTTTCCAAACATCCTGTTATGTGCCCACTTTTGTCCTAAAGTTTGCCCTAGTATAAATAATGTTTTCCTTAAGAAATGGCTTGATAATATCTTGCAACAGATGGCAATCATGGAAGTACAAAGATTTTGTTTACCATGCACGTCGAACTGTTACAACACATGCTATGACGCATTTTAGTTTCTTACCACAAGAAAGCAAAAATATATGGGGCATCTTCTAAAAGGAAACAAAACAAACCCCCCTCAAATTGCCTTAAAATCTCAATCTTATATTGGCACTTATATTTAGGGAAAGAAAGCAGTTTATATAGATGAAAGAAAGTTTCGTGTAAAGGCCCTCTGTAGATTGGCTGAGCTGCCTTGATTCCTTTCACTGCCCTTTAGCAAAAGAATAAAAAACAATTGAATCAGCACTAGGTGAAGGTGACCGTAATTAATGCATGATTTGATTATAAGATTTAGCAAAGAATCTATGTTATATGCTTTTATAAAATCCTTTCATTTATGATCTTTTAATTCTGCATTCTTAATATTTTAATAAATATTAGTTTCTGTTTAGTAAAAATTGATTTTGGGTATAAGTAAACTTCTTGTCACTATGTAACTGCATGTGCTGCCAACCATGGAGTTCCTGGCTTCAGCCAGGTGATTGCAGGTTTCAATGAGTAATGGTTTGTTAAGAATGTTTTCTTTGAAATAGAAAAATATTTTTTAGGATTGCTTCTTGCATTTTCATAACCATGATGTAATGAAAAATGAAACAATTGGATGTTGTGCAAAAACTCGTGATGATTTATGTATAAATAAAGAAGGCAACTTTTCTGAGTTGTCCATTATGAGCATCAAGTCATAGTGGTCTATGTGTTATCCCCTGCTATCATCTCGCCGATCCATGCATCCTTTGCAAGCTCTCAGTCAGCTGGAGCTGGTCTCCGGCAATAAATGGCAGCAAGACAAATGGGCTGTGGCCCTGGACAGAAACTACAGGTGTTGACAGAACCACTTAGATATATTTACATTTTAATACGTGACTTTAATAGTTTGAGGAACCAAGGAGGTTTACTGCATGGCTTCCTAAAGAGAGCATTGACAGGCTTCATATATACTTTGCAAAGAAGAAAAACAGTTTCAATGTTGAACTTTATTAGGTCCTTTGAACTTAATACCTTTTCAAGATTACAATAGAATGCTTAATTCCAACTGATTACTAGATTTAACTCTCATACTTTCCAAGAAGGAAGAAGAGGGGGTAGAAAAGGAGAAGCAACAGTTGGACAAATATTAGAAGAAAATATTCCTAAGAAAAGCTTTGAGGCTTCAACTGAAACACAACATAAAAGCTTCAATTGGCAGAAGAGGAAAAACAGATGTCAGATATGTGAATAATATTAAGGAACTCTAAGGGTAAAGAAAAAAAAAATCACATTTCCCTACAAAGGCAAAAAAAAAAAAAAAAAAAAGAAAACAACCCCCCCCCCCAAAAAAAAACCCTGTTATTGAAATTCTCATCTTCAATAGTAGAAGCCAGAGCACAGGAGACAAAAGGTTGACCAATGAAGGAAAAGTACTGTGACAGAAGAATCTCATACTCAGCAGAACTCCCATTCCTTCTAGCAGAGGGAAAGATGATATCCGACGACTTAATGGTATCACCCCAATGTGCCAATTCAGAAGAGGACACGCAGGGAGCAGTTCGTAGTCTTTCCTACTGTTCATGTGGTCCCAACCAAACTGAAACAAAAGGTCATACCCTCACAAGACAGAACTTTCTGCTACCAGTAAAGGGAGTAACTTCCTAGTAAGAGATGATAGAGAAATGTTTTTGTGAACTCTACCTAAAAAATCCCCCAAAACAAAAAACTGAATTATGTATATAGTTACTTTTTCAAAATAAATATATACACTGCAGTGACAGAGAAAGATGTTTTGGGAATTGCCTGCCTAGCAAAAAACACACACAATTTGAGTATCTATTCACACATCAGGTCACCTTCTCAGGAACTGCACAAACCAGGTGAGAGATCCCAGTGCCTGGTCTTGGTGTAACACCAAGGAAAGACACATTGAAAAGCACAGGAGTGTTGTCTGCCCGCTCTCTTCTTACTGCCAGGCCTGCCGTGACAAGTACCAAGCTGACAGGGCCCCGCAATCCTGGCTACCAGGCACACACAGCAGAGTCTTTAGATTGTGCTTAGCTAGACACCATTCACCCCAAACCTCCAGCAGCTGGCAGAGCACGACTAGCCTCTGGGGCAGTTCGGCAGGAATAGGCGCTTAGATCCCTGTGTGGGCTCAGAGTTGGATCTGCCTCTGTGAAACCCAGTGCCTGATGAGGCCCCAAGGCCCGCAGCCTGTGAGAGTGTTTGCAGAGGCTCCCTAGCATTGGGTTAAGACATGAGCTCTAATTGCACAGATTTGTTTCAGTGTCATTGTTATCCACACACTAGGAAGTGGTGACTATGAGACCCAGCTACTGCCAGCTTACTGCTGGACTTAATAGTAGCCAAGGATGTGCCTTTACTAACCCAATTCCCAACTTAGGCAGACAGTGAAGAATCACAGAGCCGAGCTTGTGGGCCTCAATGGTGAGCACAAAGTAGACCCTAACAGCCCCCATTCCCAGGTCAGTGCCCACAGAGAGAGCCTCTTGACCTACTCCAGCACCAAAAAGAATACTATGGCATGAGCTGAGCCCCAGGCTGGCCTCACTTGTGGCTGGTAGCAATGACTTTGGGGTGATTCTATGTTAGCCGCAGACATACCTTAGCTGTGTGGTCTATGGGTCGACTCTCACGCTGCACTCGTCTTCGTCAACTGTGGGTTCCAAGGATGACCAAACATTATGGCATTGGTGGCCACAGGGTAGGTATTGGGGACCAACTCAACCACAAGAAGAGGCTTGTAAAGACGGACTTTCCATTTCTTTAAAACATCACACAGGTGTGGATTTGGGATAAATCTGAGCTCACAACTTCCAGAACAGAAACAACACCACACCAATACTAACCCTGTCACAGAAAGTGGTTTAGGCCACTGTTTGGCATTAAATGGTATAAAGTGTCTACAGTCAATGAGAAAGTAAGCAGCATGCCTAGAATTTCTATAAAGACAGCAATAAACAAAGCCTGATTATTACCCATTCTGCAATGTGAAACTGACATTCACTCTACACCAACAAGTGTCAGGAATATTCAGGGAATCACAGCCAAGAGAAGTGAGGTTCTGAAACCAACCACCTAGCAACTAGACTTTCAAGTACTCAGATGAAGATTTCAGAAAGTTTATTTTAAGAAAAGCAACAGATTTTTTTTTTTTAATTTTGAAAAGCATAATTACAGTGAGAGAGAGAGAGAGAGAGAGAGAGAGAGAGAGAGAGAGAGAGAATCTTCTAAGTGCTGGTTCACACCCCAAATGGCTGCCAAGGCTGGAGTTGAGCTGATTTGAAAGCAGGAACTGGGATTCTGCTTTTCCCACATGGGTGCAAGAGCCCAAAGACTTGAGCCATCCTCTGTTGCTTTCTTAGATCGTAAGTGTGGCAACAGGTGGTGGAACAGCTGGGATATGAACGAGTGTCCATATGGATCCCAGCACTACAGTTACAGGCATAGCTACAATGTCGTGGCCCTGGCCCTCAAACTCAACAAACTCCAACAAAACATAGAGAATTGATTTAATACTTTAGTAGAAGGAATGAGTAGAGACATGGAAATCATTTTATCAGACAGAAATGCTTTAACTAAAATCTATATAATGTAAATTAAAATCTGATAGAAAGCATGAAAATCCCAACCAATGACAAAAAGAAAGGAATCAGTAAACTTGGAGACAGGTTACCTGAAAATAGAGTTGAAGGGAAAACATAATCCAGAGGAAAGAAGAATGCTTACAGAACTTTGGGACAACATGAGAAAAGTATTTGAGTTACTGGAGTTTCAGAGGGACTTGAGAATGCCAAAACGTTGGTAAACATATTAAAAAACAACATATTAAAAAAAAAAAAAGCAGGAAACTAACCAAACTGAAAGGTACAGTCATCTGGGTACAAGAATTTCAGATGTCGGGCCCCGCGCAGTGGCGCAAGTGGTTAAGGTCCTCGCCTTGCACGCCCGGGATCCCATATGGGTGCTGGTTCTAATCCCGGCAGCCCCACTTCCTTTCCAGCTCCCTGCCTGTGGCCCGGGAAAGCAGTGGAGGACGGCCCAAAGCTTTGGGACCCTGCACCCCCGTGGGAGACCCGGAAGAGGCTCCTGGCTTCGGATTGGCATAGTATCGGCCGTTGCGCTCACTTGGGGAGTGAATCATCGGACGGAAGATCTTCCTCTTTGTCTCTCCTCTTTGTATATCCGCCTTTCCAATAAAAAAATAATAAAAATAAATCTTCAAAAAAAAAAAAAAAAAGAATTTCAGATGTCATCAGTAAGATTTAACTCAACCAAGTCTACCCTAAGACGTAACATATTATAACGAAGTTCTCCAAGGTTAAAGATATACGGAGGATACTCAAAGCTGAAAGAAAAAAGGAATAAATAGCACATAAAACTGTCCCAATCCACATACCTGAATACTTCCAGAGAAAATCCACAGGCGAGGAGGGAGTGCGATGATACTTGCACAATGCTGGCGCGAAAAATAAACCTGCCTTTCAAGAATACTGTACTTGATAAAGCTATCCTTCAGATAGGAGAGATACAGACAAATTCAGACAACCACAAGCTGAGATAATGTTACCCTAAGCACTACAAAGAATGTTAAAGGGAGTTTCTCAAACTAAAACAGACCTTAAGGAAAAAGAAGACAGTATCAGAAGGTACAAAACCCACTAGTAAGATAAACACACATATTCAGAATGTCCTAATAACAAAAGCTATTTGTATGTTTAGTGTGAAGATTAGACAAATAAATAAAAATAATTATAATAATATGGTGAAGCATGCAGTATGTTAAAATGCAAAATGGATCTAGAAAATATAAAATGCTGGCAGGAATTGAGTGTAAGTACAGTTACTTAATATATGCTTTTGTTTGTTTTCATATCTTAATAATCAATATCAAGTTGATAGTATTTCAAAATAGATTGCTATAAACAAAAGATGTTTTTTGTAACCTTCCTGGCAGCCACAAACCAGAAATCTAGAACAGATTTGCCAAGAATAATAATTAGGGAGTCAAAGTTTAGAAAGATTAGAAAGATTTAGAAAGTCACTTCACCAAAAATGAAGAGTATAAGAGGAAGAAAAGAAGGAACTACCACACAACTGAAAAACAGGTTGTCTACATGGGAGTAATAGGACTTCATCTTCCAAGGGACTACAGGGTGAATGGATCAAAAGATAAAAACAAGTCAGCTACAAAGGTTCATTCACCTCCAAGGAAACGTTTAGAAAGAGAAAAGATGAAGCAAGTTATTCCATGAAACGAAACCCAAGAAGAGGCAAGAGTGGCCACATGTCTATTGGCTAAAAGAGATTTTAGGGGCCTGTGCTGTGGTGCAGCCTGCTATGGAAGCATCCTATGTAAGTAATAGATCAAGCCATGGTTATTCCATTACTAGTTGATCTCTCTGGGCCGAGATGCTTGGGTTCTTGCCACCTGTGTGGAAGCTTGGATAGAGCTCCAGACTCCTGGCTTTAGCCTGGACCAGCTCTGGCCATTCAACCATCTGCAGAATGAAGCTGGCAGATGGAAAAATCTTTCTCTCGCTCTCCTTCTCTTTCTCTCTTGTGCTCTCTTCCTTTCCCTCCATCCCTCCCCCAGCTCCACTTAAAAAAAAAAAACTTAATAAACGAAGGGAAAGATAGACTCCAACATATGACAACAGTAGACTAACATCCCATCTTCATAAATGGACAGTTAAGGCAGAACATCAGTAAACCAACATAATTACACTCTTGATTCACTAGGCAAATCAAGTATTTACAGATTGCTCTGTTCAACACCTGAAAACTGTTGCATTCTTTTCAACAGTAC
Organism: Ochotona curzoniae; assembly: GCF_017591425.1. Lineage (NCBI taxonomy): Eukaryota > Metazoa > Chordata > Mammalia > Lagomorpha > Ochotonidae > Ochotona > Ochotona curzoniae. The sequence continues at coordinate 29,656,821 of NW_024465582.1, forward strand.
AAGGAATATTCACCACAACAGGACATAGAGCAAGTTACAAAGCAATTCTTAACACATTCTACAAACAAGAAATTATATTGAGTATTGATCTCTTACCATAATGAAATGAAACTAAAGTCAAATCAGTAATAAAAACCTTTACAAACTACATAAACAAAATGAAGTTTAAAAAATGACTTACTACTGAACAATGATTCAGAGCAAAAAATTAAAAGGAAATAAAAAATATCCTAAAATGAACCAACAAGGAAACATAAAATATCAAAACTCATTAGATATAGTCCAAGCAATACCAATGGGAAAGTTTAGAGCAATTACTGGTTGCATAAAATGTGGAGAAGAATCCCAAGTTAACAATAAATTACTGCACCTCAAGGAACTAGAAAAATCAGAGCAAATCAAACACAACATTAGTATCTGGCCAGAAACAACAAAAACTATAGCACAAATAAATGGAGACTAGAGCAACTTTATCCAGCTTTCACGAAAAATAAAGCTGGTTCTTCAGAAAGATAAAATCGACAAAACCTTAGTTAGACTAAGAAAAAAAGTAAGATTAAAAAATCAGAGATGAAGAGGGGAAACATCACAACTGATAATACAGACATACAAAGGAAGAAATCTCATCATGGTTGAACCATGAAGAAGTTAATCCCCACTGAAATGAATAATTAGTAAAATGTATCTCATAATAAACTTTCCCACCAAAGAACAGCCTACAGCCAGCTGACTTTATAGATGAAGATTTAAAAAATTATTTTATTTTTATTTAAAAGGCAGAGTTACAGAGAGAAAGAGCAAGAGAGTGAGAGAGAGAGAGATAATCTTCAATCCATTGGTCCACTCCCCAAACAACTGCAATGGTTGTAGCTGAGCTTATCTGAAGCCAGCAGGGCCCATAGAATTGCATTTGAAGAAAATGAACAACACCTAACCAAGTATGATGACTGAAATTTAAAAAATTAAGAAATGTAGCAAATTCCAAATAGTATAAGCTCAAAGTAAATTCTACCTAGATACATTATATCAAACTATTGAAAACCAAATGTAAAGAATGTATCTGAAAAGAGAAGAAAGGATACATTATAATAAGAGAATCTGTGATTCAAATGATTGGCAAATTTCCAGTAAAGGTCAGAAGTCACTGGCAGAATGTATTTAAAATGCTCCCAAGAACTATAAAGCAAATTAGCACCTGTACAGTATTAGAAATGATCTACTGTGGCTTTCTGCGGTGTTTGCACTGGCATCTTATCCACCACACAGCCAGGCTTCTGACTGCATTAACTGCTTTTAGATAAGCCTCCATGACTGGAATGTTTCATTCGAAAGGCAAAGTTACACAGAAATAGGGCGAGATAGATGTCTTGCAACCACTGGTTTACTTCCTGCATGGCTGAAATGACCAGGGTCCTGGAACTCCATCAGGGTCTCCCATGTGGATGACAGGGGACCTAGCACTAGGGCCTTTCCTGGGTGTTTTCTCGGGCACATTAGCAGAGAGCCAGGTCAGGAGTGGAGCAGCTGGGACTCAAACTTGCATTATATGGAATGCCAGAATTGTAGGCAGCACCTTAACCTGCAGCACCACTAGTGTTGGTCCCAAATTTCCTAATTTACACTCCTTTTTTTCTCATTAGAGCTGAATATCTACTGTTCACTAAATATTTTAATTGTTTACTTGATTTTCTCATTTCACTAGTTCTTCCTTAAATCGTTTCCTCTTAACTATATTTGACTACTCTCCATATATTTGTTTTTTAAAAATTTATTTTTACTTGGGTCCGGCAGCGTGGCCTAGCAGCTAAAGTCCTCGCCTTGAACGCACCAGGATCCCATATGGGCACTGGTTCTAATCCCAGCAGCTCCACTTCCCATCCAGCTCCCTGATTGTGGCCTGGGAAAGCAGTCCAGGATGGCCCAAAGCCTTGGGACCCTGCACCCATGTGGGATATCCAGAGGAAGTTTCTGGATCCTGGCTTCAGATCAGCACAGCATCGGCCGGCCGTTGCGCTCACTTGGGGAAAGAATCATCAGACAAAAGATCTTCCTCTCTGTCTTTCCTCTCTGTATATCTGACTTTCCAATAAACTTAAAAAAAAAAAAGATTCTGCCTTTCAAACAAAAATAAATCTTAAAAAAAAATTTATTTTTACTTGAAAGTCTGAGTTACGCAAGAGATAGATAGATCTTCCATCTGTTGGTTCACTCCCAAAATGGCCCCTGCCACAGCTGAGCCAGTCCAAAGTCAGAATCATAGGTTTTTTTTTATGCAGGTGCAGGGTCCCAAAACTTTGGGCCATCCTCCACTGCCCTCCCAGGCTGCAAGCAGGCAGCTGCATTGGAACTGGAGCAGTCAGGACCAGAACTGGTGCCCACACGGGATGCCAGCTCCACAGGCTGGTTTGCTACAGCACTGCACCTGCCCCCTACTTTAAAAATTTTGATTCAACTATTTTTTTTTTTCTCAATGGGAACATTAGATGGTTCAAGCTACTCTAATATTCTTAGATACCACAAAAACTTACCTGAAACTTAAAAAGAATAAGTGGATCTACAGACCACACACACACACACAATACCATGTTATTTTGACCCAAAAATGTCTCTGAATACAACCTACCCAAATAAGTGTCTTGAGAAAAGATGGAAATGGGTAGTGTTTTCAGACAATGGACTAGCTTTCTTGATTAAAGGAAACTTTTAAAACAGTACTGTGTGTAATAGAAAGGCAAACTTTTAAAAGAGTAATGTTAATGAGAAACATGCATTAGGAAAAAGTGCAGATTTCAACTATTTCTGTACCAAAACAAATCCATCTTTCAACAAACATGCTTAGATTTCCTGTATTATTCTAGTAGGTGACATTTCAATCACCATTCGTTTCTGTAAATCTTGATCCTTTTCTCTGGGACAGCTCGAGGAGGAAATGCATTCTGCAGGGTTGGGTGTGGGTGAGAACGGGAACTAGGGGTCTGAAATGCTCTGGATGAATCAGCTGGGACACGTGGAGCAGGAAGCGGGGGCAGCAGCCTGAGTATTCCGCTTCCACAGGCTGGGGTAACAAGAGTACAGATGTTTGTTTTGTTGTCTGCCAAGGACCAGTCTGCTAACCAAGATCTACTTTTTGAAGACGTTTGTAAGGACTAGCGTGTTCAACTTGCCAGAATAGAAAATAAACTGAAAATCTCATATTTTTAAAACTCTTTGTTTAGTTATACATATATTTTTGGAAGGCAGAGTTATAGACATAAAGAGAAGAGCAGAAAGAAGGGAGGAGAGGAGGGAAGTGAATGCCTGCAACAGCCAAGGATGGGACAGAACAAAGCCAGGACATCCAACTCCACCTGAGTTTCCCAAGTAAGTGTGTGGCAAGTATCGGAGCCATCACCTGATGCCTTCCAGGATGTGGATTAGCAGGAAGCTAGAACCAAACTGGAATCTGGACTCAAATCAGGGCTGAGTGTGTGCCACCAATCAAGAAATCATAATTGAATTTATCAGAACACCACAGATAAGAATCAATTAGATGTACAGTTTCATTAGCTTCCCTTTCAAAGACTTTTTAATTGAAAAGGCAGAGTTACAGAGAAGAGGGAGAGGGATCGTCCATCTGCTGCCTCACTTCCCAAATGAAGCCAGGGCCAGGGTTGTGCTGTGCTGGAGTCAGGAGCCACGAGCATTCTCTAGTCTCCTCTATGGATGCAGGGACCCAAGGTCTTGGGCCATCCACCACAGCCTTCCTAGTCTATAAGCAGGGAGCTAGATCAGAAGTGAAGCAGGTGGGAGACAAACCGGCACCCATATGGGACGACAGTGCCACATGCAGAGGATTAAACAGCTGCACCCCCGCGCAGCCTATACATAAGTCCTTTTTATAAAAAAGTATTTTATTTATTTGAAAGGCAGAATTATAGGGAGGGAGGAAAGGAGAAAGGAAGAGAGAAGAAGAGAGAGACGGGACTTAAACCAGCATCCGTAAGGAGCGTGTGCACCAAGGATGGTGGTTTAACTAATCATGCCAGAATGCAGGTCCCCTATAAGCCTCTTGATGAAAAAAAAAATCTAACAAAAAGATAAAGCTTTTGATTACTTTCCTCTGAAGTTCCTTACAGAGAAAGAAAGCCTGATCCTGTAACACTATGCCTATTTGTATCATTTAGCGTCCACTATTACTTAAACATGTCAAATGGTGGCATTTTCCTTACTATTCTTTCATGTACTTAAAATCTATAGTTTCCCGCCCAATCAGGTCAAAAATATTTGTAAATTGAAAAAATTCCTTATATGAAGCTCCTTTAAAACATTCATGGAAAATATTTCCATCCAGCTGCCCTTGAACTTTTGGAAGTACCTTTATATATATATTTACCTTTATACATCTTTACAGTGTTGTAATAAGAAAAGTTTGATTATGACAGGAGAGGTCTGGAATGTGCGGTAATAATATGGGAAGATAGGTGTTACGAGGGTTACAGCCGTATGGAACATCTCATTAAGCAAAATTTTATACATCGTAAAGAGAATGGCCACCAAAATGTTAATGGTGGTTACTTTAGGGCGTTGACTGTAGGAGACCAATATTTTAGTTATTATGTTGAATTATGTAACTCTAAAGAAGCAATACAGTTATTTACAGTTTGAAAGAAGACTTTTTTTGACTTTTTTCCTTAAGACTAAAGCAGATGTCCAATTTTTCGCATCTTTCTTAGATGTCAGAAGCAATGTCGTAAGTGAGAGTATAATGGCCTAGGCTTTAGAAAATCAACCATAAAAATTATGGATTATGGAATATTTTGTCAGAAAGGTCTGATATAAGGCTTAAAGCTAGACTTAAACATTATACTTAAAAACCAGGCAATTGAATATTTGGTATTTAATCTCACTCAAATGTTTTACTCATCTCCTGTTGGTCAGAACCTGGAAAAGAGTGAATATAAGATGATGGTAATCATGTGTGGGTAGATCCAAGAGGAAAGCATGACGCAGATTTTGTGACAATATTTCGCATTTTGTGCCAAATTCCCACAAGGATATTTTCTGCTCGGATGAAGGAAGCAGGACTTGGGTACATCTTAGCTTTCACGGAAGGGGAGTTCCAGCAGGAACTGTGGAACTGTGGAACAGAAGCTGTGTCTGACATGAACATAAAGCAAACGCAGACACCCCTCTCCCTTCAGTCCGAGTTGAAAGCCTTCGGGGATACACATTTTGGATTGTGAGACAAGTCAAAAAAGATTGAACTTCAAGCTAGATGATGTTTAGTTGTATTGTGAAATGCGAATGTATGAATAAGAAAGAATAATCACGATTGTTTTTGATGTGCTCATACTTGGTGAAGTCATCCTTGAGAGCGTATAATCAACACTCGTAACCTCCAGCTATTTGTCTCCTTTTGCTGTTCGTAACACTTGCTCAAGGTTTCAGCTCAGGCACACTGCAACTCTAGGAACGGACCCAGGCCACAGCTACCATGATCAAGGAAGCATGCTACAGAATCGCTTCAGGATTTCAGGCCAATAGTAACCTTGTTTTGAATCTGGGAGAAAACAAATCACTCAATTTGAGGACTAATTTAGTTATAAGACATAGATCAAATGGTGGAAAAAAGAAAAGAAAACAAAACAAAAACCCCCAAAACAAAGCACACACACCAATAGCTGCATTTAACAAGTTTCTTCAACAGAGACACAGAAGTGCTACCCGTCATCGTCACTGCTGCTCCACGCATCTTCAAACGCTGGATGTAACTGTGTCTTGGCTGCAGTCTGAAAAACAAAAAATGAGATGTTAATATTCACTTCTTTATTTTAAGGCTTACAGCTATTAGAGGAACGATGAGATTACTTTGGAAAAAAACTACATGATCACACCACAAATTCAATATAATGCAATTTTATATTAAATAGGCATATCAGACTTCAAAGTAGTTATTGCATGAATATACATATACGCGAGCAGTCTTCAAGTTCATGGGAAAGGCTTTTTATCAAAAAACTGTATGTGGATTTCAAAATTACCTGCAAATTTCCCCATTTTCGGTGAACTTTCTGAAATTTATCTGTTCATTTCAGAGAGGGTGCTCCCATCACTTACTCAACTCTCCAAATGAATTCACTAGCGAGGGCTGAGACAGGGGAGGCCTGAGCTGGGTGGGCAATCCAGCAGGGTTGCAGCTTCAAGCACCCTAAGTTGCTGTTTCACTGAATGCCCACTAGGGGCATCAGGGAGAGCTAGCGTTTGAACCCAGGCATCCCAACCAGAGGAGTCATTCTCCATGTAGGTCAATTGCCTACCCAGCCGTCACTTTGTGACACATCCTCTTGCATACACTATGATGCCACTGCCATTGCTCAAGGTATTTCTGCAACTCTTTGGAAATGCCTTGAGAAGTGGCACATTCAAACTCGGATTAAGACTGGACTTCATGCCGTCAGTTGGATTTGATAGTCCAATATGTTGATGCTGGCAACTTTGCATTGTTTGGAAGGTTCTGACTTTCACAATACACACGCAAGAAATAGTGTTCACTAAGCTGAGCAATGTCAGGTCAAAAGTAATGTGAGGTATTAAGTGGTAAAGGCGCTGTATTTTATATGGTTGGTAAAGTAGCCCCAAAACACGTGCAAAACGAGAGAAATGAAATCACATTTGTGACCGGCACATGGATTCTGCAGAGAGGCACCGCAGGGGTGTGCATATCGAAGGTGATGCTTCAAACAACCAAACAGCAGAACAATTCTGCAGCTTTAGAGCCATGCCGAACAAGGGGAGCCAGAGAAAATGCGGTATCTGATGTTACTCTGTGACAAGTGAGCAAAAAGGCTCTTAGGACGGTCCCGTTCCTGAAGTACCCAGGCATTATGAATGAGATCTGCTTCTCCCTCTGCAGTTTTCACAGTGGCTCCATATTTATTTAGATCTAAAATCCAAAAATGTACTTGCTTCAAACTACTCTTAAATTATCTTAAAAAACATTGCTTTCTCACAACTAGTGGAAATTCTGTCTTAAAGGCAATCCCTAGTGCACGTCCTTTTTGCTGAACATGGTGACTCAGAATCTTCCAATTCAAAGTATAAAAACAGCAACCCAAGAATCAGCAAGGATATGGGAAAACAATACTTTAACTTAGGCATTTTTTTCATGGTTGTTATCTAGATCAGAGCACATTACTAAATCTAATGCCAGTTATTACTGCCTGGATGTACAACAAAAATTCTAACACACCCCAAATATCCAGATGAAAAACCATTTCCAAACCTCATGTAACTTACCACTAATTTTTAACATTTCATTATTTGCAAGAGCTCTGCAAATATGCTTATTTTTTTGAAGATTTATTTTTTTATTGCAAAGTCAGATATAAAAAGAGGAGGAGAGACATAGAGGAAGATCTTCAGTCCAATGATTTACTTCCAAAGTGACTGCAACAGTTGGAGCTGCGCCGATTCGAAGCCAGGAGCCTCATTGGGGCCTCCCACGTGGGTGCAGGGTCTCAAGGCTTTTGGGCCGTCCTCGACTGCTTTCCTGGGCCACATGCAGGGAGCTGAATGGGAAGCAGAGCTGCCAGGACTAGAACTGGCGCCAATATGGGATCCTGGCATGTTCAAGGTGAGGACCTTAGCCACTAGGCTACTGTGCTGGGTATCCAAGTATGCTCATTCTTTTACCTAAAAGTTTACTGAGTTTTCTGGATTTTAGAGCTTTTAATTTACTAAATTGAGTTATCCAAAGACATAATTGCCTGTGGATTAGGCGATCCTTATTCCTTACTCTGTTTTAAGATACCTTCTGCTTTTTCTGGTCATTTGTTAGTAAAGATGAAAGCATTCCTTTAAAAATATTTTTATTTTTAATTTGAAAGGCAGAAAGACACAGATTGAAAGAGTCCACTGCTAACTTACTCCTGGGATGCTCACCACACTGGGCCTGGGCCATGCCGGTCAAAGTCAGGACCCAGGAGCCAGGTGTCCTTTGTGTGTGTCAAGAATTCAAGTACCTGAACCACTGTCTGTTGCTTCCTAGGGTATGAACTGCCAGGAAAGCTGGATGGGAAGTGGGAGAGCAGAGATCCAGCCACGTGCTCGGGTGTGGGATGTTAGTGTCCTAAGCAGTGGCTGAACTGCTCTCAAAAGGACCTTTTAAATAGGAGTTGAACTGTGAACATACATTTATGGAACACAGACTAATGGGATCTTCATCATGACCATGTTCATGTCCTATCTACATCCACATGAGTCTTTCAAATTAAAATTTTATGGACACAGTACACGGCATGTTAAATTGAGACCGACTAGTATTCTCTTAAAAGTTGAGGGCCATGAGCACTGTATTTAAATCATATTTAGTTATTTACATTTTTTATTTAAAGGACAGAGACAGAAAGGTTTTCCATCCTCTGATTCACTCCCTAAGTGCTCCCAAGCATTCCAAGCTGGGGCTTGCCTGAAGTCAGGACCCTGAGCTCAGCCCCTCAGTGAGCGGGGACCCTAGCTCTTGGGCCACTACCTGCTGCCTCCCAGGGCATGCAGTAGAAAAGAGCTCAAACGCAAGTTGAGAAGCTGGGAATTCACCCCAAACAGGAACCTAACTACATGCAATAAATGCCCACTTCTCAAGAGCACATGTTAAATAAGAATCTATAACTCTAAAATTAAATATAAAACTAAATTTCTGTGTATATTTGCAATTTGATTTCTACTACTTGTTAATTTTTTCACAAACAAAAGTTCTTTTACATGAGTTTAGTCTATATAACAAGGAAATATACTATTAGAGTCTTATGCTCTGGGCACCTCTCTGATGGGCTGCAACTACCACTGGTGAGCATGAGAACCAGGACGCCTGGCTGGACAGGTGCTGGCACCCACTGGATGAGCGTGGGCTGGAGGGTAGTCAGGTTAACTTAGGCTTCAACGCCCAATGATACATACAAGATCTGAATGGGATGTGGGACAGACTGGATCAGTACACTGCACATGCTGGCAGGTGCAGGAACCAGAGCTGTGGGCTGTGCTGTGGGCTGTGCTGTGGGGAATATTGTGGGTCGGGCTGACTGGGCTGCAGCTCCCCCTGTTGTACAAGAGGGCCAACTATGTCGTGGGCAGGGTTGGGCTGGGCTGCAGCACCTATTGGTTTGCAGAGGAAGGAGGGCAGAACAAATTGATCAACTACCCCAGTGGAGCTTGGCAGCAAATTTCTAGGTAAATGGAGTTGAGGTGGACTATGTCAGCCAATTGACCTTGGAAGGATAGCCTCATCCTTGGAGTGGCACTATCAACAGCATCTTAGAGCTATCAAAACCACTTGAGCAGAACCCTCAGAACATGCTCCACGGTGGGGACCCTGGGATGACGGTGGGTACTGAGGCTGTTGGAAGGCTGGGTGTGGTCTCTCCCAGTGTATCCCCTCTGCCCAGATATAGAAAGAAGAAAAAGTAAATGTGTAAACAATGGACTAGCCCATTTTCCCCTCACCCTGACCAACTATGTAAACATCAAAAACAAACAAACAAAACAAACTCACCTCATCATCGTCCGGAACTGGTTCCCAAGAAGATGGCACCCAAGCCAGGATATTGCAGTCTCTGCTGCCACTATACAGTTCCTGTAAAACATAGAGCAAAGATGCGATTCCTAATTTAAGGCATAAAGCAACTACAGCAATGTCTTAAATGATTAATACTTATGGTAGGTCAATAAGAGTAATTCAATTCCTACTCTATGGCAACTTGGCTGATGTATATTTTTTTATGATAAAACTATATTTCATATTTGAAAACAAGATAAGCTAGAGGTTATTAATCATGTAAAAACTTTATAAAACACTCAACTTATTAGTGATTTTATTGATTCATAGTATCCATATCATTCAGGTGTTAGAGAAAAGAAAAAAGGACAGACTTTCTCCTTCTTTTAATAACTGAATATTTGATTTAATTGAAGAAACAATATGAATTTTTATTAAGACTGGCTGAAAGTCCACAAGTTTTATCTAGCTTACAGCTCCTTCTTTGGTTGCTATAGGACAGGTTAAAGCTGCCTTTTCTGTGCCTGGGGATGTGTGATAAGATTACGCCTGGGTTGTACAGTATCTGTCATTGTCTTTAGGGATACGCTGTTTGCTTAGGGCTGAATGATACATTCTGCTTTCTCCAACAAAACCAAGGAAAATGAGTTAAATTACCTAGATACTAATACATCTCTATTCAGGGGTTGAACAGTGGTGGTATATATCTTTTATTTTAAATAATTTTTAAAAGATTTATTTATTTTTATTGGCAAATCAGATTTAACAGAGAGACAGAGGAAGATCTTCTGTCCACTGATTCACTCCCCAAGTGATCGCAGACGTCTGGAGCTGAGCTGATCTGAAGCCAGGAGTTAGGAGCCTTTTCCAGGTTCTTCAAGTGAATGCAGGGATCCAAGCACTTGGGCCATCTTCTGCTACTTTCCCACGCACATCAGCAGGGAGTTGGATGGGAAGCAGAGCAACCAAGAAGCTGTGCTGGCACTGCAGACATCAAACGTGCTACAATTGAGTGCCAGCCCCTGCCTAAGTGACTTTTTGCCCTTACAAACATCTTTCTGTATTTCTGCAATAAGCTTTCACCCTTGTTCTAGGACACAATTAAGTGTTCTAATTGTTCATCTCAAAAACAATTTGAGGCATTGGAACATTTATTCTTTTATACAAATAAGGGTTGAGGATAAGGAAAAGATATGAAGTTCTTCACAGAGTTCAGATGTAAAAAGATAAAAAAAAAACTAGATATGTATTGTGAAATTTCTAAATCACATCAAAAATGTATAGTTGGAAACAGAAAAGGAAATGGTTCTCTAATGAATTATGAAAAGCAATCTAAAATCTTAGGAGACTGATGTTTTTACTGCAAAATTCTAACTAGGAAGTTATTATTTGAGAGAAATAACACAGAGGAAATGATGGCCACCTCCTCATTGAATAACAATGGTTTTGTACACCAAGACTGATAAAAAAATTAGGTCTCTGGCTGTCCCAACCGTTAAAGAAGCATAAAGGATCATTAGCCTGGCACACTCTCAGTTTATTCTAATTGTTATGAAGCTCCAAAATGGTAGAAAGCAGTAATTTACTGCCAGAATATTTGGGTTATTAACGACTGGTATTGTACAGGGGTGTACTGAAAAATCAGGTCATTGTCTTATAGCACAAGGTCAGGTACAAAACTCGGCAAATTTCACTGGATGATAAAGGTCTCTAAGCTCTGACAATCCAGTTTTCATGCTATCAGTAATCTTATCATGAATGTCACTGCCCTTAGCAGTACAAAAGGGGAAGTGTCAATTACCTTGCCATAGTGGATTCTTTGAAAGGAGCATATAAGGTAATTTGTGTAAATAATCTCTGAAAAAAAAAATCTGCTATGTTTTTTTATAATTTTTTTTTACCCAGAAAATTGTTTGCAAGACAATGTGTAACTCATCAGATTTTAACTGCTAAACAAATGGAGCCCATATTTAACAGAATTTATCTTAATCAAGGTGCACTGTAATACGGTGATTCACACACACACCCTATTACTTTATAGTCCTGGCTGTATTACTCTTCCCTAAATAAACTCTAGTTAAAATGTGCATTAAATGTACAACTCAGAATGAAATCACTATCTACTCTTACAGTTATTCCACTAAGTTAATTACCTCAATGTTTCAAGCTCCCTTAAGTATCATTCTTACCTGGAAATTAGACTGAAATACACAGCAGTCAACGTTTTTATAATGTCCCTTAAGCATAGTTATCTGTTCTCCTGAGTAAATCGCATAAACAGCAATAGTGCTACCATATGGTACAAAAACAAATTCTGAGCTGCAGCCACAGGAGACAGAGAATTTCAATCCTTTTCTGCTGTCATTACAAACTTTTCCATAGTTCACCTGTAAGATAAAAATCATGAAATTATTCTTAACTAGATATGAATGAAACAGCCAACAAAGACTGAGAGAAATATTTCAAATATTATAATACTCTATGGAAAAGACTTAAATTTGAAGAAAAATTCCAGTGTCCTAACAGAAAAAACAATTGGCTACATCTCGCTTATCTTGCATTCACAGCAACCACATGGGCATTGCACGCTTGTGCCAAACAGAATTAAAGAGAAAGTTTATTTTGGTATGGAAAAATTTTGAAGTCCATGTCGTTAAAAAGTTCATAAGAAATGTATACTACGAAAAAACTACGCATAGGTTTCAAAATTGTTTTGCACCAAAATAAACTTATTTTTTAAGTATGTCCATACAAATAGTTAAAAAAATTAAAATTTCCAGATTTGAACCTTGGTATAAAGATGCAGATTAAGGTAACTATGAAGGATCATTTTAGATCATTTAGCAAACAGCTCAAAAAACATAAGGAACTTAATGCTGGTACAGGTGAACTAACTACGTTGGGGCAACTCTAATTCGGTTATTCCTTTGAAAAGGCCAAGTGGCATATTATTTAACAAAACATAAGGATACCTCTTTTCACGGGGGAAGAATATATAGGTTTCTATTCCTTCCATTAAAAATAATTTTGATTGTGAAACACACATAACAGAAAATTTCTTGCCTTTCAACCATAAGGATGTGGTCTTCACAAAGTTTATGAAAATATACACTAGTAAAAAAAGTTTGTAGTCAAAAAAAATCTTATCTTTCAATTATATCTTTCCACAAACTTCTTGAATTATCCTTATACATTACACTGTTATAAAACCATTACCACCACAAACACTAAAACTCTTTTCTTACAAAAGTATACTCATTAAGGTACGAAGATATTCTCACCCTGTAACTTAGTAATTACTCCTGGGATTATGCCTTAAGAAAACAATTAAACAGCAAGATGCTGTAAGCCCAGAGGATTTCAATGCAGCATTATCTGGTATGGCACAATAACTGGGAACAGACATATATTCCTAGTAATGTTCTATTAATTCTACGGTTTATAAGAACCCCTTCCATGAAATAACATGAAGTTTAAGTACAGAAAAAGCACCGTGAACAAGTAGTATATAAAATGTAATTTCAGTTTTACATAAATAACCCTCTACCTGGAACAACAATACAGCCCTGCACTGCACTCCCAGGGTGCGGCCGGCAGACCCAGCGGCGCAGGCCCATCCAGCACTGGACACTGAGGCCTTCCAGACCCGCCCAACACGTCTGAAATCTTCATCTGAACAAGATCCCTAGTTTATCTGTATGTTCATCAAACTCTAAGAAGCTCTGGGCTAAATAGACAAGCAGGTTTACTTTCTGCTGGTAATACTGATAAGAAGCTTGGGGTGGTGGGGTATAAAACTAAAAGCTAATCATTCGGAAATGTATCCTAAAATCTCCCTTCCTTGTAGCTAATGTTAGAGTGTAAACAGTGATTACCTTTTTTCTCTCTTACAGGGGTTGGTTGGGAGTGTGATGCGGATACACTGAGGCCCAGCTGGCACTTGGCTTACCCATCCTACCAGCACATCTGCTTAGCCACCTCAAGCAGCAGTGGCACAGAAGGTTAAGAAGGTATAGAAGGCATTCAGAAAACTTGTTTTTTGTTTTTTCTCCCTCGGCCTCCCACCCCACTCCGCGCGCCTGCGCACAGCTCCGGACTGCGCGCAGAGCTCCGAACCAAAACTTGCGTCTTGAATTCTGCCTTTGTGGAGGGGCTCCGCAGAAGCAATGATTTAATTTCTCAGTTGCATTTTTCCAATCTGTTGAGTGCAGCTACATATCATTTACCAGAAAGTTGTGAAAATGGAAATGAAATCATGTATGTGAGAGCATCTGTAACATTATTATAGGCAGCAAATTTTTAATTTGTTAATTCTTATACAAGTTTAAAAGTCTAGCATTTCCACATTTGCATCTTTTGAACCTATATACTAGTGGTGGTGAAAGTGGGAGGTGCAGGTGGATAAAATACACAAAAATCTTCTATTAATAATTATACATAACCCCTGTGAAAATTATGAACTGCCAGACTGTGAGAGCTTCATTAACAGCTGCTGATCGCAACACTTAGTGTCTTCGCACTGCACCACATTCCTTCCCAAATACGAACTGGAAAGCTTCCAGTGAGGTAAGAATGTTAGTTCACTAGCCTCTTTTCTATTTGTTTTTAAAAGAAATTATTTGAGAGGCAAGGAGAGAAGAACAGGGAAGAGAGAGCTCACGTTTGCTGCTTCACTCCCCAAGTCCCCACAAGAGCCAGGGACTCCTGAAGAGCTGGGACTCGAACCCAGGCTCTGACCCGGGAGCAGCGCTTTAACTGCTGAGTGCAGTGCCACCTGCAGCTCACTAACTTTGGTCTTGGCCTTAGATTTTCCTCCTCCAGTTCTAGCCAGAACTCTTCATCACAGTCATCTTTGTAAGTCACTGGGCTGAGCAAATCATGAAGCGGGTGCAAAAATTAAGCCTCTCAATGCGCAAGGAAGGAGTTGAAGCAACAGCTTATGCAGGGAAGAGCTGCTGTTCATTAAGTGCCTACCTTGTGTCTCGCTTGGAAAGGTGATGATTCTCTAAGCTGCCTATTTTATAAATATAAATGCTTACCATAAAACCCAGTGTGGGAGGGCCAAGCGCAATAGCCTAGTAGCTAAAGTCCTCATCTTCCATGCACTGCACTGGGATCCCATACAGGCACTGGTTTGTGTCCTGGTTGCTCCACTTCCCATCCAGCCCTCTGCCTGTGGCCTGGGAGAGCAGTGGAGGATGGCACAAAGCCTTGGGACCCTGCACCTGTGTGAGAGATTTGGAAGAAGCTCCTGGCTCCTGGCTTTGGATTTGCTCAGCTCCGGCCATTGTGACCACTTGGGGAGTGAATCCGTGGATGGAAGATCTTTCTCTCTATCTTTCCTTTTCTCTGGAAATCTGCCTTTCCAATTAAAAAAAAAAAAGAAAGAAAAAAAAGAAAAGCAGTGTGCGCTACATGGCATGTTATAAATCATTATGAAAGTATTAAGGCAGAACAGGCTACTACTGGCAATAGTGTCTTTCCCTTTTAAAGAGCAATTTATCTATTCAAAATGCAAAAATGCAGAGAGAGGGAATGGCAAAGAGATGTCCTATTCCGCATCTTCCATCCCACGCGGCCACAATGTCCAGGGTTGGACCAGGCCAATGATGAGCGAGGAGCTTCACCTGGGTCACTAAGTGGACTGCAGGGTCATCTTCCATTGCTTTCTCATGCACATTGGCAGGGAGCTATTCAGAGAAACAGAGCAGCCAGGCTGCAAACCAGCACTCATATGGATGCAGAATATGGTACAGGTGGTTCAACTCACTGGCCCCATAGCACAGCTTGTGGACAATAATATCGTAAAGGTGGTATTTAAACATATATATTTATTTTTATTTGAAAGGCAGATTTTATAGAAACAGAAGGAGATTTTGAGAGAGAAGGTCTTCTATCCACAGGTTCACTCTCCAAATGGCTGCAAGACCACAGCTGAACCTATCTGAAGCCACGAGCCAGGGGCTCCTTCCTGGTCTCCCAGTGGGTGCAGGGTCCCAAGGCTTTGGGCCGTCCTCCAGTGTTTTCCCAGGCCACAAGCAGAGAGCTGGATGGGAAGTGGGGCTGTTGGGATTAGAACTAACACCCGTATGGGATCCCAGTGTGTGCAAGGCAAGGACTTAGCTGCTAGCCTACTGCACCGGGGCCCTGAAAGAGAATTATTAACCATGTTTTTTGTTAATAAGCATGTTTCTCTTCCTCTCTGTATATTTGACTTTGCAATAATAAAGAAATAAATCTTTCCCCCAAAATTTAAAAATAAGCTTATAGTAGCTTTACTAAATACCTGAGAAAACTGACTTTCTAAAGAGAAACGGGGGTTTATTTGCCTCATGATTTTGGGGATTCAGTCCAAGACTGGCTGTGCACTACCGGGTCTGTTATCTGGAAGACTGTATGCCAGAAGAACAATAGCATAAACTGAGCTATGAGGCACACAGAGCGATGGGGCTGGACTCAGCCTTTATAACCATCTGCTTGGAGTTCCTTTTCCCAAGAGTACCCCTCAGTGATGTAAGGACCTCTTTCTAGGCTGGATGACTTTGGGTTTATCCAATTGCCTTGCTCCTTTCAAACAGTAGTATACTAATAACAATACCTACACAAATGCTTCAAGGGGTGTGAGTATAGTCAGGATTATAGTAAGAGTGAAATCTCGACTCAAACTCTCAGCTTTCCAGCTGCAGGTAAGGGGCCTGTGCCATATCACAGCCAGCTAAGCCTCTACCTGTGCAACGAGCACGCTACCCTGGCTCTGGTTCCAGTCCTAGAGGCTCCACTTCTGATCCAGCTCCCTGTTAACGGCCTGAGAAAACACAAGAGGATGGTTCAAGTCCTTGAGCCCCGGCACCCATACGGAGACACAGAAGAAGCTCCCTGCCCGACTGCAGACTGGCCCAGCTCTGGCTATTGCGGTCATTTGGAAAGCGAACCAGACGATGGAAGATCTCTTTCTCTCCGTAACTTCTCCTTTCAAATAAAAATAAATAGATCTTTAGAATAAATAAAATCAGGCAAGTCACCTAATAGTTTTCTCTTCCTCATATGTAAAATACATATAACACTAATTATCACTACAGCATTGGTGGTGATGTTTAAATGACATTATATGCTCCAATATGCATGTTAAAAACTGATTATGTATTAGCACAGTATTTGGCAATATGCTTTAACTATTATCATCACCAAACGACAAGCTTTTTGAAGTTTATTTTCTAAGGTACTGAACCAACAAAACACAAAGCAAGGACTAAAACATACACAAAAATAGCACTAGAAGAGTCCACCAAGATCCCAGAACCTTTAAAGCACATTTATTTCAGTATTTAATATTTAATTTTAATTTTAATCTATATTGGTGGTCCTAAGTCTTTCAGGAAACAGCTGTGATCACACACTAAGTGTAGGGGTGTGGGTGGGAGTGGAGGGCATGCAATTTGTAGAGCATGGCGTGGGAAAATAAAAATATGCATTTTAAAAGTTGTAAGTCCAAAGAAGTACAGTAAAGGCAGACTAATAAAGTGCATGTCAACGATTCATTTCCTTACTTCATGTACCAAAAGGTACTAAAAAGCTTCTTACCAGTGTGTTTTCTCCATTGGAACTATTCCACAGCCTCATTCGATTATCTGTTCCAACAGTGAGGAGGTGGAGTCCATCGTTTGTAAAACATAAGCCGTTAACTTTCCCATTATGAGCAGTGTTTGCTGTGAAGGAATATACACATTAAGAATAACTACCCGAGTTACTTAAAATATACTGATTACATCTGAAGTTAGCCAACCGTTCACATTATCCTAATATTAAAAGCAACATGAATTAGAATTAAAAAATGGGAAAACAAGGAAACCAAAGGGGAAAATATTCTGATACACACACAGACACAGTGGTGAGCAAGCTGTGCTGTCAGGTTAAATTCAGTGCGTAGCTCAACATAAAACTAAACATCTTTCCTTTTTCTTATGTTGCCATTTTCTTAAAAAAATCTATTTTACAGAGAGAAGGAGAATCAGAGACAGCGAGATCCAAACGCCTGGAGCTTCTTTCTTGGCTGGCCACGTGCTCTTTCTCCAGGTCATAAGCAGGAAACTAGGAAGTGGAGCAGCTGGGACACAAATCAGTACGCATATGGTATGCTGGTGCCACAGGAGGAGGATTAGCCCGCTACACTACTGATCCAATGCTAACATTCTGACTTCTAAACTAAAAATCACTCTATAAGGGCCAGTTCCATGGCCATGACAGGAGACCAGTTTGGAGTTCTTTGTTACTGGTTTCAACCTAGTTCACCTTGTAACACTTTCAATCTTGTTACACCACTGGTGCTAACAACCACTGTGGGAGTGGAAGCGCTGAATGAGAGATTTGCTCTCTCCTGTCACTGCTTTCCAACTAAGTCAGTCGTAAAAACAAAACATATATATTATTTTAAAGTAATACTAGTGTTGCTTATTAAGACAACTTTAATAAGGAAAGGATAATTAACCACTCCAGTCTCAATCAAAATTTGCATCATTTTCATAATGAATGAGCTTGAGAAAGCATAACTTTCATCAGTCTAATTGAATCAAACAAGACAAACATAAGTAACATATAGTTCAACCTAATGTATGTCTAGTTCATAGTTAATTTTGAATCAAATTTCTATACAGCAGATAAATTCTACTTTAAAAATGTAATAGAGGTAGATGTTTACTTATTTATAATAGAGTACTCACGTTTGTACAACTATAGAAAATGTTACTGCTTCTGTAACTTACTGTGGCTAAGTGGCACTAAATTGAATAGTTAGCCTCACAGGGGTAAAAAAAAACAAAAAATCAGTAAAGCCAAGTTAACCCAGAAAATTTTTTACCCTGGAAAACTAAAAACTAAAAATGGGTCACTTAAGTTGCCTCACTTACTTGTATCTTGAAGGCAACGCTAATTTAATTTGTGGTGAAATGTCTTTTTTTTTTCAAATTTCATAAATTCTGCGATTTGTCAGTGTATGTTTGCTTCAACTTTAATGTAAAACTTAAACAACTTCAATATACAACTCTACCAACTGCCATACTTCTAAGTTCATGCAGTCTTCATTACCTGATTCAACAGCTTGTGATTTTTCCCCGTTATGTTGATCAAGAGTAATCAAACATCCTGATGCTCTCCTTACATCCCATAATTTTACTCTGCTGTCAGCACTGAGAAGAAATAAACACCACACAGGACAGTCATCCACCTTGCAGCTTTGACACAACTGATAAGCGTAAACACACTTATGCATTTGGCTTGCACCTTTGCCTTTTCAGCAAATATTCAATAGATGACAACAACAAAAAAGGTGAGAAATCATCAAAAGGTAACTTGCTTTTTTGCAGATCATGAGGACAAAATTCTGCTTTTCATGTCACTGTTTTCAAAGACACGAGCATTCTGTGCCTCAACGGCAACACGGATGTGAAGCTTGCTGAAAGTCTGATACTCTACGCTTTTTGCTTGCTACCCAAGTGTTGTCTAGAAAAATCAGCAGCTAATTTTACTTTGCTTAAAATCAATGTGGTGTAGATTTGGTGCTTTTTATGTCTATTTTAAAAATGAGAATGAAGTGAATTATGAGGGCAAAGTATTTTTGTTTGGTTTCCTGTGCTCAAATTAATCTTTGCCACACGAGGACTTAATGTTGTCTAGCAGTTAGATGCACATTTTCATTGTCTTTCAACTAAAAGAAGAAAGGCAAAGCCATAATCATATGTCAATTTCAGACCTTATTCCTAAGGAAACACGCTCCCAATTACAAAGATGCGATCATGTGCTCACACAGATCTTAACAATACTCTAACTCCACTGGCTTATCCACGTCATTTTAATGAATTACCATACGTTTCATTTATGTTTTCAAGTTTTTATTATTTATTAATAGTAAATTCTCTAACACACAAATAAAATCCCTCAAAACTTTATAATTCTTTTAGAATTAAATGCTGATGATTCATTTTTCTTTACTATATACCTAACAAAAATGTACTTTTACTAAAAGCATCTTACAGCAGGCGTAACCACTAACTTCCTAACCATACCCCTCATGCCAGGGTTGTCAGCTCTGAAGCCTTGGCTATTCTGTGTGTAGTGTGTCAGCACAATGCTTGGCATACCTGAGTTCAACTAACACCTCCCTTTCTGTTTTTAAAGTAACACTCTTGATACCTAGAAATCTCTGAAACAAAGGGCTTATTGAGATGTTGCAGATCCAAAGCAGCAAAGGACCAGTTCTTGCAACCACTTCCTGCAACTTTTAGAAGCAAGGTGAGGTAGCAGTTGGCAATGTGTCCACACAACTAAGAGCCAAGAGCATCCTTACAGTGACAATCTGGGGAGCGAAAGCCTGAACTGTTTATCCTAGACCCATGTTAGCGGCAGATAAGAGGGATAAAATAAAAGCAGGGAAGTTTTGGGCCAGGAGGATTAAAAAGTCCTTGTTCCCTTTGGCTTGGTTTAATTTGCAAGCATGACGGTACAAAGATTCTCATGTTTTCTCTTTATTCTAGAAGGTAAGCATCATTAATACGGACAGTTAGGGTTAGAATTACGATGCACTGGCGAGTAGTCAAAATACACTGTGGTGTCCCGAATAAAAAGATGGACTCCCAACGACATCGTTAGGATATTGATTATTGTTTATGCTTTTGATGCCAAGATCCACTTAAATGCCAGAGGGATGAACTTTTGACTGCTGTTGAGGTACTACATTACTGTAACACCATACGGGAAAACCCTGGAGGGCAGGGGGAATGGGAAGGGTCCAAGGCCAAATCCCTGAGCCTATGGAGCTGCATCATGAAAAAAAAAAAAAAAGAATCACAATGCAAAGGAAGATTTCTATTTCTCTGCTTTAACTTTTTAATTTTTTTTGTTTCCATGGTGCTAAGTAAATGTATCAAAATATTGTATCTTGTATACATGTAGCTTTAAAGTATTTATTATTAACTTCAAAATCATACAAACTGCAATTTACCTTGCTGTTGCTAAGATATAGTCATAACGTGGTGACCAGGAAACTGCCAGTATTTCCTGTCTGTGACCTGCAAATATAACTACATGAAAAGTCTTGCAAAATATTTGAAAAATCATATGGCAAAATGCTATTAATTTTGCCTAATTCCAATACAAATTAGACTAAATAGTAAGTATTTATATGTAAAGTCTATAAGGGAATTTTTAAAATACTGTCATTTATTATAAAAGGGCTGGTTTTGGTTGGGAATAATCATACCTAATGGTTCTTCTTAAATATGATTTTTAGCCAACGTTAACCAATCCATTAAATTCAATTACTTAGCTCCATAACAAAGTCATAGCAGTAAAACATTTTAAGGAATAAAAGTTTCATATTTTTATAATAAAAATTCATGATAATGTAATAAAAAAGTTATCCATCTCATCACACTCACTTGATATATTTAGTAATATGTGTTTCTTAGAGATGAACAACAATGTAACTGAGTTGACTTCAAAACTTTCATGGAAATGGGGAATTAAAAGCAATGCATATTTTCCATGAAGATTTTGAAGATTCTTGTTTTTTTTTTTTGTTTTCTGAATAGTGCTCCATCTTTTTATTGTTTAGAATTAGATAATCTAATATTGATAAAACATAGTAAAAATAATTTAAATTAAATACCCTTACCAAAGTATTATTTCAATATTTTCCTAGAATTCACCTAAATATTAGTAATAAGGCTAACTCATTAGCCAGAACAAAAGTAATGATATTTAAAAATTATAATGATGTAAGTGTACATCTTTTAAAATGTAGATATCACATAGTTTTGAGTTACATCTATGTCCATATCCTTTGAGTTTTCCCTACAGCTACTGGTTCATATACTAATTTCTCTTCAATGGTTTAATTTTATGAGAATAATGCATAGAACGCCCTTGATTTCTCTGCTGACTCTAGCAAATAGCACAAACACATTAGTCATGTCACTTACAAAGAAGATATTGTTAAAAATGCTTCTTTTATTGAACAGTTTACTCAAAGTAGCAGTTGTTTTCAAATTAAAAAGAAAAATACCCTGTAGAATGTGAGAACAGGATCCCGACTTTAAGTCACAAAGCTGTACTTTTGGTCCTCTTGTACCAACTGCAAAAACAAAAGCAAAAACCTCTTAAGAAAAGTTTATCATAAACTATCCACAAAAGGGAACAACATTACCATCAGGAATCAGGACATTGTCATTGTACCCATGAAGCAATGCAAAAATTTATGAATACTGACTTAAAATCATTTTATGTTTATTAGAAATCCTATAGTTAGGTAGTAAGAGAACTTGGTTCTGTTTTGAAATACAATTAGTCTCGAGAGGACTGTAATACTTTGGTTTCCCTGATGAGGAATCAGAAAGTTACTGAATACATGAAATTAGAAGATACGTTTATTTTGGTGCAAAACCTTTTGAAATCCATGCAGTATTTTTTTTTTTTCAAAACTACATATTTTCTATGAACTTTCTGAAATCCCTTTGTATGTGAGATACCAAAATATAATATTAAAATCAGGACTTTTTTATTACTTTGCATGATAGTTTTGTAGATATGGGGATTCAGCCCTGCACTTCCCCTTCCGCCCTCCCGTTTGCCCATATTATTACAAGAGTGTAGTCCCTTCAGCAGCAGTCACAAGTCCAACATTTTGCTATTTAAGTGTATCATGGCATTGCAGGCAATGCTGGAAAGCCTAGTATTACATTATTAAGGCATATTTAACAGTTTCTTGGGAGTCCTCCTTTGATTCGGGAGTAGAGAGGCATACTGCAACCTATTTTCACTTCCCAATATGCTAGTCTCCATTATAGAGCTCATCTATGAGAATGTATGTATATACACATATAAAAGTAAATGTACATACATAATTCAACACCACGTAGGTTTATTTCAATAGCTTAGTTTTACCAAGTCAAAGATATACTTTGAACCAGTAGTGGTAGGTCCACAGCACTTCTGGACACAGATGGAAAGACCTCAAAGAAACTGTTCTTCATAGACGAAGCAGGTGACTGATATCGCGGGGAGAGGGCATTCTCACAGTACCACAAAAGGATGAAATCACAAGGTACGGGTGACAGAAAAGACATTTACGCTTCCTTACATATGAACATTAAGTACATACACATGTATTTATTTTAAAGTCAGAGACACAGGATGAGAGAGCGTCTATCCAATGGTTCACTTCTCAGATGTCCACAGGGCTGAAGCAGCAGATGAGAATGCACGCTAGATCTCCTCGCTGCGTTGCAGGAACCCAGTTACTTAAGCCAGCACTGCTGCTCACAGGGTCTGTACCAGCAAGGAGGGCTCAGGGCCAGGAGGTGGACACTGATGGGAGATGTCGCTGTCCTAAAGGACATTTTCCCAGCAGGCCAAACACTTGCTCTGTTTGTGAAGCTTCTGTGCTTTCGTATGAAATGGATATTTAATTTGAATCAATATCCTAGAAGGAAAATAACTTCCTCATTTTAGAGTGATCAAACTGGAAAGACTGCCTATGTTATTCATGCAAAACCTTTGAAACTTTGTTGATTTAAAAGTAATTCTTTAGGGGACGGAAGCATGTTTTAATCATTGATTTCTAGCCACTAACATAGTGTCTGCTTTGTACAGTATCCGCTGAATTGAGTGTAAACTGTAGCATGCACTCCTTTTTAAAAAATAAGAATTGTGAATTTCATTTCAGTTAAAACTTATATATTAAATGTAAGTAGATACAAAAGGGAGAAATTGTGAAAATAAAAAGAAGGGACTGGCGTTGTGGTGTGGTGAGTAAAGTTGTTGTGGGCACCAGTTTGCGTACTGGCTGTGCCACTTCCAACCCAGCTCCCTGCTAACGCATGTGGGGAAGCAGCAAAAGACTGCTCTGTGTTTGGACCCCTGTACCCAAGTGGGACACCCGGAAGAGGCTCCTGGTTCCTGGCACTGGCCAGTTCCAACAGTTGCAGTCATCTGGAGAGTGAACCAGAAGGTGGAAGCTCTCTGTCTCTCTCTCTTTTTAAAGATTTATTTATTTTTATTGGAAAGTCAGATACACACAGAGGAAAACCTTTCATCCGTTGATTCATTCCCTCAGTGGCCACAGTGGCCGAAGCTAGGAGCCAGGAGCTTCTTGTGGGTCTTCCATGTGGGTGCAAGGTCCCAAGGCTTTGGGCCATCTTCCACTGCTTTCCCAGGCCACAAGCAAGGAGCTGGAGGGGAAGTGGGGCTGCCGGGATT
The DNA here is from genome assembly GCF_017591425.1 of Ochotona curzoniae. NCBI lineage: Eukaryota > Metazoa > Chordata > Mammalia > Lagomorpha > Ochotonidae > Ochotona > Ochotona curzoniae. Next base: position 29,680,597 of record NW_024465582.1, read on the forward strand.
AGAACCGGTGCCCATATGGGATCCCAAAGCGTTCAAGGTGAGGACTTTAGCCACTAGGCTACTGCACTGGGCCCAGGTGGAAGATCTCTTTTTCTTTCCCTATCTTTCCTTCTCTCATTATAACTCAAACAAATAGATCATTTAAAAAAAAAAAAGCAAAAGGAAGACAAGTACAAACCTGCTACCAAGCAGTGCCTGGTGGCGACTGGAGACATGTGATGGCTATAAACTGTTTCCTCAAAATTAAATACATCTGCAGGCTGGTAATCAAAAGACATTTAATACGTGTAAGTTACAAATATAAAAACAAGGCAATACAGTTTCTATTTTTTCCATACTTTCAGCTGTCTTAAAACTCCACTAATTCAAATATAAGGATATAATCTCCCAAAACTAATTATTATTTTTTTTATTAAAAATTTTATTTATTTGAAGAGCAGAGTTTTAGAGCGAGTAAGACATGAAAAGTGTCCTATGTGTTAGTTCACTTCCTTAATGGCTGCCAGGGCTGGGGCTGGGCCAGGCTGAGCCAAAAGCCGAAGATTCCATCTAGATTTTCCACACGAGTTGCAGGGGCCCAAGGACTTGGGCTGTCCTTTGGTGCCTTCACATTTACATGAGCAGAGACTTGGAGTGGAGCAGCCAGGACGTGGACCAGCACTTACACGATGGCTTATATATCATATGTCACATGATGGCTTAACTTGCAGTGCCACAATGTCAGCCCCTAAAGTCGGTCATTTTAACACATGGTAGCAGTTTATGAGCACAGCCACTTGCCATCTGTCCTCTCCCCTCATGATTCTGAACTCATTGGAATAAACCGTGCAAACCTTACCAGTTCCCTGTCCATTTCTTTCTCTCTCCAGTTTAGATTCCAACACCCAACACTTGCTAACGGCCAATGCTCCTTTTTCCCCGATCCTGTTACTGGCCATGACCTTGACTTGGGCTGACTTGACATCCAGTGGTATCTGCACAGAGGCCAGAAACTTCTTCCACAAAGGGACAGAGGTACTGAGGACCAACCCCTCATCTCTGCTACTGCAGCGGCAAAGCAATATGTTTGTGTTCCGAAACCTTTATTTACAAAAACAAGCATGAGCCAGTCTTGTCCAGAGTCTAGACATGGCTAATCCCAATCCAGGTGAAAAAGAATATCTTGTCACAGGCAGAGCAGTTTTACTAGAAGAGCACACACACTTCCAGTGGGCTTTCAGTAGTGACGGCCGGTCCAGCCGGACTTGACCAGTATCCTGTGCGCTCTCCTGCCGCTATTTCAGGGCTTCTCCACTCTACAAGCTTTCCACTGAATGCCACCAAGTGCTCACACCTTCCATTTCAATGAGAATGCAGGCGGTTTTCAGTCAAGAATTCCCTTGATATCTTACCAACAACCCACAAAAATACTTCCTCCTCTTTCCTGTTGCTTCACCACTCTTAGCCCGGGGGAAAGATGGCGCCCCATCTAGAAATTTCTAGAAAGTGTGTTCAGTTCTCTTTAGCACGGTCAGAAATCTCACTTGCTGGATTGTCTCTCAGTTATCTACAACCTTCTCCCTACTGGCTCATTCCCGATAGCACCAACAGTTCACTTTCAGTCTTAAAGCACCTCCCTCCTGAGAGCAAAACAAAAACCCCTTGACCCCATTTCCCCTCTTTAAATAAAAATCTTATTTGTAATTCTTTATCTCCCATATATTTCTCAACTTGCTACTATCTTATTTTTATTTCCACTACTGTGATTTACACTATTCTTCCAGTATCACTAATAACTTCTTTATCTTATCTTACCCATCAATAGCATTCACACAGCTGACTACACTATCTTTCTTAAAAACAGAACAAAGATCCTCTTCAGTAACTTCTATTATATTCCACACACCTGATTCTCCTGATTCACTGGCTACCCTTCTTCTGCAGATTCTGTTTTCCTCCTTGCGTCCTAAGTTAACCTTTCTCAAGGCTTTGGGCTAAGCGTGCTGCTCTTTACTGCCACCTGTAGGTGCAAATCTGTATTTCCAGTGTAGATATTCTGATTTCTAGCTAGGTGTATCTCAACTTTCGGATTATCTGCATTAGGATTTCTTATAAATCGGTCAAATTTAACAAATCTAAAATTGAATTCACCATCTTACCACCTTTCCCATCTCACAAAAAAGCAATATATTTTATAAAAAATAATTCCCAAGGCAGAGAACTGAATTACTGATATTTACAAAATAACAGCCTTACTGAAATACAATCCATATATGATTCAGTGCACTAGTTTGAGTTGGGGGCTTTATTTTTAGGATACTTGGAGCAGTGCAAATATCACCAGAATACATTTCAGAACACATTCATCATCCAAACAGCAACCCGACAGCTGTGAGCAGTTGCCCCGACTTGCCTACTGCTGGGATTTATGTGGATGGAATGACGCATTAGATGGTCTGCTCAAGTTTTTTATTTAACCTGTTTCCTCTTGCATTATTTTAAAAATTTAGCCTATTTTCGAGGCTTTTCCAAGGTATAGCAAATATCTGCACTTGATTTCCTTTGATTGTTGAATAACATTCCTTCGTATGGATCTAAACATTTCCTTGTACATATTCCGCAGTCGGTAGGTTCCACACGCATCATTTCAGTTGTTCCCACTTTTTGGCTAGTGGGAAGGATGCTGCTACAAACACGTGCGCTTTCGTTTCTGCTCGGTATATACCAAGGAGTGGTATATACCACTGTTCGTAAGATAACTGCATTTCACACTATGCAGAACTGGTTTGAAAAGCAATGGCCCCCTCCAAGCAATGCAGGAGGGCTCCAACCAGTGCACACACTATCACCTTTTTATTGCAAACAACCTAAGGAATTAAAACGGTCTCAAACCTTGTGACACAACCACGAAGAAGGGAAAAGCTGTGCTGAGAAAGGGGCTAGAGGTAATGTGTATGATACAATCAAGATGTGATCAGCAAGCACAAGCAGATCAAGTTAGCTGCAGTGAATTATTTTGAAAACAAGTGATGGAATCAAATGAAATTAGGGAGAACTTAACGCTAGGTTGAATTTGCAGAATGGGAATTTAGCCTTTGTGTAGGGATGTGACAAAAAGATGAATTTGGGGATGGAACTGTGGAAAACACAGGAAGAAGTATAAGGCAGGGAAACCACGTAGGAGCCTTTGGTAGTTTTAATGTGTAGTGACAATGAGTGAAACAAGAAGCAAAAGCAGGAGAGTCTAAAGGAAAATCTGCTGCAATTTTATGAGAATATGAATATGAGAAACAATGATGTTTAGCATACAAATTTTCAACGAATGACACTACATTTCTGTTGAGCGATCTTGTAGATAGGTACAAAATCAGGGGAATAGAAAGCACAGAAATTAAAATCTGACCAATTGCCACAAAAACCATTGCACACGGTCAACCTTTTACTGGGCTATCATATTAGTCATTTTCTTTCTTGAATTATCTAACTGTTGTTTTCAGGTCATAAAGACAACAATATAGAGGGCAGTGGTATGTCATAGTGGGTTAAGAGATCCAGGATTTCAAGTTAGAGCACTAGTTTGAGCTCCAGTTGCTCAGTTTCTCATCTGGCTACTTGCTAATGTGCCTGGGAAGGCAGGTGCAGGTGACGCTTTAGCTCCCTGGATGCAATACTGGGTTCTTGGTTTCAGCTTGGCCTGGCCATGGAAGTTGTGGCCAATTGCGGGAATGAATCAACGGAAGGAAGGTCTTTTTCTCATCATCTGTCACTCTTTCAAACAAATCTTAAAAACCAAAAGAACACTAAGCGATTTCTGAGTACTTACAGATATGCTCTATTTTAGGTACTTGTTGGTTCACTTAATCCCCATAATCATTCCTTAAGGCACACTTACGGCCTCCACTTAAAGAAAAGGTTTGGATGTTGGCTCATTGAGAAACAGCTGGTCAGTTACAGAGCTGACCTATGCCATCCGGCTCTCCTTGAGCACCACACTGCTTTCACATCTAAGGTAGACTACTTAGCAAGCAATCTCGCGAACACACTTAAAGTTTAAACTCTCCTTCATCCCACAGAGCAATTTCAAAAGGTTTCATGAACTTACTTGTAGTGTATTTGTATCCCACACTTTGAGAGTTTTGTCAAATGAACTTGATGTGAACATGCCCGTGTCATGAGGGTACCACTGTACAGTCTCCACACTGTATTTGTGAACGTCGGGATGGCTTCTAGAAAACAACGGTCAACAAGCAGAGGTGACTGCCTGAGTTTCCAAACGAGCGCTGCATCAAGAACAAACGGCAGTCTCGGGCAGGATACGAATGGCTACTCAATCACGAGCTTGTGTCCCAGCTGTCCAGGCATCTCAGGGTTCCACAGTGCGACCGGAAGGCCTGCCTCTTGCTAAGGAGACTTCCTAGTTCTGACAGTCTAGAGGGATCAGCAAGTTAGGCTGGAATTCTAGCTTGGAGTTGGTGATTTGTCTTAATTGTAAGAGATACCAATTTTGGTTTTGGATTTTTTTTCTCATGTGTCATTGTATTAGCATTACCATGCTTAGCTTTTTAGTGCTTCATGGTTTCATGGAATGCTATATTATACAGATTCTCATCAATGAACTCTATGACAAGAGTTCAAGTGGGGCCTGGTGTGGTAGCCTAGTGGCCAAAGTCCTTGCCTTGCACGCGCTGGGATCCTATGGCCACCGGTTCTAATCCTGGTGGTTTCACTTCCCATCCAGTTCCCCGTTTGTATCCTGGAAAAGCAGTCAAGGATGGCCCAAAGCCTTGTGACGCTGCACCCATGTGGGAGACCCCAAAGAAGCTCCTGGCTTAAGATCTGCACAGCTCCAGCTGTTGCGGCCCCACGTGGGGAGTGAATCAGCGGTTGAAAGATCTTCCTCTCTATATATCCAACTTTCCAATAAAATTTTAAAACTCTTAAAAAAAAAAAAAGAGTTCAGGTGATGGATGCCCATGGGATTCCCTACTGTTTCGAATCCCACTACTCCAAAGACATCAGGACATCACATCCCCGGTGGAGGAGAATGCTCTGTCCTGAGAGCTGCAGTATGTGCTCTGAACTGGTGATCAGCACTGAATCTTGGTAAACTTCTCCCCACACCAGCTGGTAAAGACACGAGACGTGGAGGGGAACTTGAATTCTGAGAGGACATTTACTATCAGGAATTACTGCCCGTGTAAGGTGATGGTAATGGCAGTGTGGCTATGCTTTTACATTTTTTTTTCTTTTTAAGATTTATTTATTTTTATTGAAAAGCCAGACATACAGAGAGGAGGAGAGGTAGGGAGGAAGGAAGATCTTCCATCCAATGATTCACTCCCCAGGTGGCTACAATGGCTGGTGTTGAGTGGATCTGAAGCCAGGAGCCAGGAACCTCTTCCAGGTCTCCCACATAGGGTCCCAAGGCTTTGGGCCGATCTCGACTGCTTTCCCAGCCCACAAGTAGGGAGCTGGATGGGAAGACGGGTTTCCAGGACAGGCTATGCTTTTAAAGTCTTTTAAAAACATACACACCAATAATTATGGTTGAAAAATGTTATCTAGGATTTGTTTCAAAATAACTCTAGGGGTGGTCATGCTGAGGGTAAAGGTGAAGCAGGAATATTTACATTAGTTGCTGAAGCTGGGTAATGGGTAAACAGTTCACTACAGTATTCGTGCTTTTGTACAATTAGGTATTTCTTACAATGAAACACATGGGAGATTCCTGCAACTTCATACAGACATGCCAAAACTGGGTCTGATTTTAAAGAGTGAAGGTTGACTCCAGATTGCATCCCAGATAAAAGACTACCCTTTAAATGTACAGTGTGCCTTAAAGAAATGAGAACATGACAAAAAGCCCAAAGATTAAAGATTTACTTATTTTCATCGGAAAGGCAGCTCAGATTTACAAAGAGACAGAATGATCTTCCATCTGTTGGTTCACTCCCCATATGCCTGCACAGAGCTGAGCTGAGCTGATCTGAAGCCAGGAGCCTGGAGCTTCTTTCAAGTCCCTCACATGGGTGCAGGGTGCCAAGGCTTTAGGTCATTCTCTATTCTTTCCCAGGCCAAAAGAAGAAAGCCAGATGGGAAGTGGAGCGTTGGCACCCATATGGGGTCCTGGTGCTAGGAAGAGCCAACGCACTGGGCCCATGGAAACATTTTTTTAAAGATTCCCTTTTTTATTCGAAGGGCAAAGTGAGAGAGAAAGATAGACAGAGATCTTTCAGTCACTGGTTTATTTCCCAAATACCAGGAGCCTGAAAATGTATCCAGGTCTCCCACATATGTGGTAAGGTTACAAGGTCTTGGTCCATAACCTAGTGTTTCCCCAGGTGCTTTAGTAGAAAGCTAGACTGGAACTGGAACAGCTGATTTTTGAACTAGCATTTTGATATGGTGTAGCAATGTTCCAAGAGATGGCTTAGTTCACTGTACCACAGGGAATAAGACCAGAAGGAAAAGTCTTCAGTGCCTGTGCTGACCTCGAGACAGCTGTAACAATACAAAGACTGTAGTGCCTACTCATGTTTCCATTCTTTCCCCATCATATAGATATTTAAACTATCTTCCCTACCTAAATCCATCCTTTTATTTCTAGTAACAATACTGTGGAGCCCTGGGGTTGCACTGATGCAGGGTCAAGTAAGAACAATGGGAGGTGTACATGACCTTGACCTGGGGATGAATGTGGGAACTAACAGACTCCTGATCCTTCTCTCTGTAGGATGCAACGGTTACCCAGCTGACTGTATAATGGATACTTGTGTTAGATTAGGTTGTAATTTAGGGCAAGTTTATATCGACCTGGGTTTTCTCAAAAGTGCTTGAGACTCTAGACCTCAGGAAGGTATTCATTAGGTGTCTCTGCGGAGCTGAATCTGTGCTGGTGACATGCAGAAGAACTCAAACCAAAATCCTGTCATGTCAGCTGCTTTCTCTTATTTCGGCTTCTCTTACTTTTTACTCATTTTCTAAATTTGCCTGAGCCATTCAAGACTCCTGCTTCAATGTTTTGCATCGGATGCAAAAGGTACTCGATTATTTAAAATTCAAGAATTAACTGTTAATACATACCTGCCGATGGAACACACTGCTTTGCACGTGTAGTATGGCTGCCTGCTGGAGTTCTCAAGGTCATAAAGTACAATCACTCCATCGGAACCTCCTGATAACATGCTGATAACAAAAAAATCCACATATCATTAGTCTGGTTAGTGATTTTATACTTCTGAAAGCCGATCTGTAAACACCAAAAGTCTTCGCAGTTAATCCTCATGAACACATGTCAATCAACCAAATTTTGTTAATATTTGTGCAAAAGTGAACATAGAAAAAGTAATCTGTGATCTTTTAAAGTTTAGCTTTATGATTCTTAAAAGCTTTGTAACAAGATGGCAAAAGATATGTTAAGAAATAAAATACCACAAAATTATCTGAAATGTCCTAATTATGACCGTGCTAATGAAAACAGAACCAGTTTAACATGAGACTTTCCACAATGGTAAAATGGGGGATACTGGGCATGTCTGGGTCAGGCTGACCCACCTAAGTAGGAAACCCAGGCTGGGCTAAGTGGCATCATCTGCCGCCCACCAGTGCATGCCAGGGCTGGGCTGAAGGGCATACTTGGCTGAAATCAATTTTATTTCATTATTAATACAACATTCTGGAGATGGCACAAGAGATCAAATTGCGTTTGCCTACAAGTGCTGGCATTCCCTGTTGGTGCCAGTTTGTGTCCTGGTTGCTTTGCATCCAATCCAGGTCCCTGTTGTGGCCTGGGAAAGCAGGGGAGAATGGCTCAAAGCTTTGGGACCCTGCATCTACAGGGCAGACCCAGAAGAGGCTCCTGGCTTCGGATCAGTTTAGCTCTGGCTGTTGCAGCCACTTGGGGAGTGAACCAGCAGATAGAAGATGTTTCTTTATTTTCTCTGTATATCTGCCTTTCCAATAAAAATAAATCATTCAAAATAAAAATCTGAATTTTCATATTTACTTATTTCATTACTTCTGTAAGTTTATTCAACTAAAGACAGAAACACCATCAACAGACTTTCCTCTAATGTTAAAACAATGGGATCTCTTTCAATAACAACTCCTTCGCCATCTTGGGATAGTAAGTCAGCATCATGCATTCCAGAGTAGTCAATGCTTTTTCTTTTTTATTATTCATAATTTATCACCCAAGATGTAACAATGAATACTAGCTTTGCTCTGTAAAACTTTTCTTACTTTTCATCTATATCTTCTGCTCTCCTTTGCTCCCCTTCCTGTCCTATTGTATTTAAAAATGTTTGCCTACACCATGCTCAGTGGCTAAACCCTCGCCTTGCACATGCCAGGATTACATGTGGGTGCCGGTTCTAATCCTGGCAGCCCCACTTCCCATCCAGCTCCCTGCTTGAGGCCTGGGAAAGCAGTAGAGGATGGCCCAAAGCCTTAGGACCCTGCACCCATGTGGGAGACCTGGAAGAAGCTCTGGGCTCCTAGCTCTGGATCAGCTCAGCTCTGGCTGTTGCAGCTATTTAGCAGGTGAACCTGCAGACAAAAGATCTTTCTCTCTGTCTCGCCTCCTCTCTGTATATCTGACCTTCCAAAAAAAAAAAAAAGAATTGTGGCGTCATGACAAGTTGTGAGTAGGCAATGACTCTCTCTGATGGCCATTTTTAAAGCACTTCAGCTACTCTTACACAGAATGTGTGGAAAGGTGTAAGTGATATTGCTTTTGATTATACATACTACCTCAAATTAATCCTCATGATAAACTTACTCAGAAGAGGTGACTGCTCTCAGTGTAAAACTGCCACAACCGAGTACAGCTCAAGGTCACAAAGGTGGTAAGTGCTAAGCTGGGGGGGGGAGTGGATTAAATAAAAATCTGGTTTGCATTAAACTTCATTCTACAAAACATGCTTTTGTTTTTATATTTGCTAACCCAAATATGGGAGTAGAGACTGTGTTTTAAAATAGCACCTGAAGCACATAAAAGTCCTCTCCATTCAAAAGAACTTTAATGTTTACTAGTTTAACCATGTATATATTCACACCAGCATAGCTTGGAAATGCATATCTCGCAGCACTGTGAAAGTTGCATGTTCTACGCTTATTTGAAATTAATAATATCAGTTAAAATTTTTTTGAGATATTGAATTTCTACTATTTTTTGTGTTTTTACAAATTTTTATGAAGTTTCTATAATAATATGAAAAAGCAAAGTCTTAAAGCATCTCACTTAGGAAGAAAAATGACTATAGTGATACAATAAACTTACTATCGCCCTTCAACAGGTTCAATGTCGAGCGTGTTAACTCCACTGCCATGGATTCTTTCAACATCTCTGTCTTTGTTTAACTCAAGGCCCAAAACTCTTTAAAAATTAAAAGAGGAGAAAAGGTGAAATTTAACAAGTAATTTAATATAAAAAATGCTGATTTCATTAAGATTATATAAAGTACAAAACCTAATAAAAGCTTACATTTTCTACTATATATTCAAAGGTATTCAGATTTCAAAAGACTATACAGTTAAAAAAATATCAACAGTTACATGTAGATTACTTTCAGCATTATCCTAAACCTTATGTAACTGAGGACACCTAGTGGACAAAAGCTTAAATTACAGGACTTTTTCTTAATTCCTTCCAGTGTTTCTACAAGACAAATACAAAATTCAAGAATAAAGCATGCTGGATATGGAGAGAGCGATATGGTGGTTACAGGGTGAGGACAGGTTTTTACTGTCAAACTGATGGAGAATAACTAGCCAGGATGAAGCAGAGAGGACAGATTCCAGGAAATCGTAGAGGAGAAGCAGACAGCAGAGGGGCACCAGGAAGCGGCAGAGACAACGCAGCCATGTTGCAGCAACCAAGTGGTGGGCAGCTGTCGATGACCAGTGATGAGAGCTCTAATGGAGGCAAGGTGGGAAGGGAAGCTCACCAGGAGATCAGGAGATGAACTGAGGCAAAGAACTGCCCATCCTGCTCGTTTGTTTGATCTCACCATGAGTAGAGACAAAGCCGACCCAGAGTAGTGGAGTGGTGCAGAAACAGGGTGGCTTTCATGGCCCTCACCTCCATCAGTGCCATATTGGTCACCATTTTGTATACAGTGGCAAAGGCTGTAGCACCGGAGGGACAGCAGTAAGCTATACAAGCGCTAAACCGGGAGCAATCTTATTTCCAGCTCAGCACAAAGCACTGGTCCCACAGGAAAAACAGCACCGACATGGCACCCTATAGATTCTAACCACAACAGCTCCTAAAGGCCACCACCAGTGCCATGTCTGTCAGCCACCGTTTTGTGTACTGTGGCAAAGGTTGTAAGACTTGGGTGGTGGGAGGATACAGCAGTAAGCTGTGCATGCACTAAGCCAGGAGTAAACTGAACTCCTGCTCAGAGCATTGTACTGGTCCCACAAAAACAGTACTGACCTTGCCTCCAACCAAAACAGATCCGGGTGGCCACCAGACCTAACAGCCAGCAGGTTCTAGCAAAACCAGCACCCAGTGATTCAGGACAGCTGGCATCTCCCTAATTCTGGGCATTGCTTGAGAAGGGAGCAAGAGAAAGGCTGAGTGGGATCACAGGGGGTGAACTGTGGTAAGCCAGGAGCTGGAGCCAAGGAGACTATTGTGGAAGCCTAACACAAGAGCCCAGGAATTGAACTTGCTGGAGGGAGTGGCACAAGTGATGGCAAACAAAGAAGTGGATACCAAACGCAATCACTAAAATCAACCTGTAGACCTATGGGCAATACAGCTTAGAAACCTGTCCTAAGGAAAAGAATCTGCTAACCAGAAGTACAATGACCAGGAGTAAAAGCCTTTGAAAACCTCAGTTAACTGAAGAATACACTGAGAAAAAAGGGGATAAAGAATTTTAAAAACTTGTTATAAAGCTTCATATCAACAATGAGAAGCAAATGCAGGAGTTCAAGGAATTTGAGAAATATGTTATGCAGGAAATAACAGCAATGAATGAAATGAAAGCTGATATGTTAGAAACTAAAAACAAAATGGAGCAAATTAAAAATTCAGTGGAAAACCTCAAAGATGAGTGAGTGAGGCAGAAGAAAGAATCTCAGAATTGGAAGCTATTTCTTGTCACAATGGGGAAACAATCAAAAAGCTGGAAGAGGAACTGAATCAAGCTAAAAAATATGTTCAAGAGTTATGGGAGTTCCAAAAGATACAGAAAGAGAAAGCTGGGGTTAATGATGTATTCAATGAAATAACAAATGGAAAATTCCTTAAATGAAGCAAGAATCAGGAAACAACATACAGGAGGGGTACTCCCAATAGGATTGACCAAAAGCAATCTTCACCATGACACATGATCATCAAGCTCTCTTCAATTGAACATAAGATCCTTAAATGTGCAAATGAAAAAAATCAATTGACGTATAGGGGAATGCCAATCAGACTCACAGCTAATATCTCTCAGGAACCTCTATAGGCCAGAAAGGAATGGAGAGTTACATTCCAAATTCTAAAAGCAAAAAATTGTCAGCCCAGAATAATGCACCCAGCAAAGCTTTCCTTTGACTTTGAAATAAAATTCTTCCAAAGTAAAGAAAAGCTCAAAGAATTCACCTCGTCCACATCTTTCCTATAAATCACGCTAAAAGATGTTCTCTTGACTTACTACCTGGCAAGAAGGTGAGCGCCCCACAACCGCAGGCTAATCTTTCGGGACGGTAATTCTCTGGGACAGTTTAAAAAGAGAAGAAAACAAAGAAAAATGCGGGGAAAAGTGTCCTCAGTATACAGAAGGCGATTGTCTTTGCAAGCCACAGAGAGAAGAGACCAAACAGAGCGGAAGCAAAGCAGTTGAGACTGGCAAGTTTGTGGCCAGGCTAAGAGTCACTGGGTCAGGATTCTAACGGACCCGTTAGACAAAAGGGCAAGATTTTCTTTACCTCCGTGTAGACTCCGCTCTCCGGAGGCGAACTGGGTCTTCTAAACCCAGTTGTCGCGCGGACAAAAAGCCGAGCATCCCGTCTCCTCACAAGCTTCGCAGGGCTGGCCACCGCCATGACAGCGCCCGGCGGCCGGCGCTGCAACAACAGAGCCTCCCATTGGCCAGGCGGTGGTGCGATGACCAATGGGGAGCGTCATTCCTGTCAGGGTGGCGGGAAGAGGGCGGGCCTCCTCGGACGCGGTGGGCGGAGTCGGCCGTGGGAGAGTGTGTGGCTGCTTGTGGGGCGCTAGTGGGGTCGGGGACGAGGCGGCTGCCCGGCAGGCATGGGCTGGTCCAGGGGTGTGTTCCGCGCCTTGTGGAGTGCGCTGTCAAAGGAAGTACGGGAGCACGTGGGCACAGACCAGTTCGGGAACAAATACTACTATGTCCCGCAGTACAAGAACTGGAGAGGTGAGCTGGGGACCAGGGAAGCGGTGGCGAAGTGAGGACCGGTGGGCGAAGGGGACGCGTCCGGGCAGCTCTGTCACTGAGCGGCGCTTAGGATGGCTCCGCCGCGCTGTCCTCCCTCCGGCGCCGGACCTCTGCCCGCCGTGGCTCAGTGCGCCTTTCCCTGGCCGTGTCTACGGCCCCTGCGCCCCGCGCCTTCCCGCGATGCGCCCGGGTTGGTCCTCCGCAACACGCACCGCTTGTAACACCCTCCCACCCCCCGGTCTGGGGCTCAGTTTTGTTCTTTCCGGGCCGGGAATAAGTCCTTCACGTTGGAGAGTGGCAGAGAAGGGTGTGCTTGAAGAAGTACCTCCTCCCGCCTGGGCTTGGGGCTTCCTAGGTGGGTCCCTTTCCTAGTGGCACCCAGGCGCAGGTGCTGGTCACCTTCCTCACCATCAAAGCTGTCAGAGGAGGGGAAGGGACAGCGATCCCTTCCTTGGAGGGTCTTTGTTCCAGGAGTTGGGCAATCCGAGAGCGCACGTGGAGTGTTCTTGGGGATGCTCCAGAGGCGGAGTGTGTGCCCAGAAGCAGAGCGCTTTCCCAGGGGAGTTCACTGGGAGGGCTTGGTGTTCCAAACCAAGTGTTGATCCATCAGTGGGGAGCGGAGGGTCTCAGGCTTCTGCCACGAAGAGCGTGGGCTACAGTTTCAGCTCGAACCCCTGGCATCCTTGCGGCAAAGTAGTCTTGACCCATGCTCAGGATCCTGACTTGGAAGCGAGAGGCAGCGGTCCTGGTAATATCGCCAAACACCGAGACTCCCCTTCCAAAGTTGAATCATGTCCTTCGCATTTGCTTATCATCTGTGATCAGAGAAGTAGCCAAAGCCTTTTCTAGTAACGATGTTTTCGATAGATTTCCCTAAAGTCATTTATTATTATTATTATTACTTATGTGAGAGGCAAAGACGCTGGTTTATTTCCCAGATACCTACAACCGCTGGCACAGATATCTGGGGTTCACCATCCAGGGCTCCCACATTGGTGGGAAGAATCCAGTGAGTGGAGCCGGCCTTGCTCCGTCCCTGGGTTTGCAGGTGGGATTCAGGCTGCAGCTTCCAGTGGAAGACCGACCCCTCACAGGATGCTGAAGCCTTAGCCTCTAGGCCGGTTTCTGCTCCTCAACTTTGTCTCTGTGTGCGGCGCCATAGTTTATTGCTTTTATTGTTGAGTGATATATCACGGTATGGGTACTTGTTTATCTATTCACCTGTTCATAGATACTTTTATTTCATTGTTATTTGTTTGGGAGGAAACAAGACAGAGCCCGGTATCAGTATGGAACTTACTTTTTTTTTTTAATTTTTTAAGTTTAAAGCTTTTTAAATAGTGGGGTAGAGTGGGAAAGTGACATCTTCCAGTTGCTGTTTCATGGCTCAGATGGCCACAGTAGCTTTGACTGGGCCAGGCAGACGCCAGGAGCCAGGTATTTCATCTGGGTCTCCCATAGGAGTGCAGGGATCCAAGCACTTGGACCATCTGCTGCTGCTTTCCCAGGTGCCTTGGCGGGGGCAGGGTTCAAAATAGAACAGCCAATACTCAATGCATCACCTGTTCACTGCCCCGCGGTGATGGACTTCGCGCACGGAACCAATAATACAGGTGGACTACTGAGTGATGGTCAATAGTTTATTAATACCATCAGACCCTTTGAAGGCAGTTGATCATCTAGGGGTCTTCCACATGGAGGCAGGGATTCAAGAACTTGGATCCTTCCCTGTTTCCCAGGCTAAATGCAAGGAGCTGGATCCGAGTGGGGCAGTGGGGATATGAACTGGAGCCCGTATGGGATGCTGGTGCCGCAGTGTAGGCTTGGATCACTGTGCCCTGGCACGGGCTTCCATTGTGTGTTTTTCTGGTTCCAGACTGCACTTCTTACATGTCTTTGGCAGCCTACCCTTATTTTTTCTTGAAATCAGTGCGCTTATCACGTGAATCCTTGGTCAGTGTACAGGCCGGTAGCTTCCCACAGGGCTCTGAGACATTACTCCGAGTTGTGTTCTCTGCTCAGGAGTCCTTCATGTACAGCCCTTCACAAGGGAGCCTTAAGAATGCGAGCAGCAGGCTGGGGCTACACTGACGGTGCTGCCCAATCGTTGGGTTGGCTTTTACCATCTGCCCCTAGTTCCAGCTTGAGATTTTCTCATGGCTTCTGTGTTTGAAAAACCCACATGGGTTCTCTTCACGTGCATTGCGTGTGTCTCTATGGCTGCCAGGCCAGTGGGTACTTTGGTTTGCTCTCATCTTTCCTGATACTGTTCGTTGTTTTCTCACGGAGGCACCGGCTCCAAGCAGAGCGTTCTGCACTCGGTGGCCTTAGTTTCTGACCTACCGAGGACTCTGTTACCTGCGTCCTTTCTTTTCTAAAATCATCTATTGATTGATATTCATATTTATTTATTTGAAAAGCAGAATGAGAGAAAGACCTACTCTATCTGCTGGTTGACTTCTCTTGCCACAGCGAGGGCTAGGCCAGATTGAAGCCAGGAGTCAGGAACCCCAGCCAGGTCCCCTCTGAGAAGACTGGTCGTTGAGCCAGCCTGTTAGCAGGGGTTTGGATCACAGTGGAGTAACCAGGACTCGATCTAGGAGATAGATAGGATGTGGCTGTGCCAGCGCTGTGACACCTACTCTGTCTTTTGTCTCACACAACTGTATCCCCCTTACACGTTCTTTAATACGTTCAATTGGATTGGGAGAGACAGAAGAGGAAAACAGGAATCATTGTACATTTCACTTTGCAACACAAATTAAAATGCATCTGGGCGATGTGCTTTGTTGTCAAGCTGCCAGTGTTTTTGATGTTTTGAGTCATGCTGAGGTTAGGTCCCTGAGCACTGTCTCAGGTGATGTGATGGCTTCCCACCTTCTCACATGGTTTGTCCCCCTCATTCAAAACAGATGCTTGTTGCATTTCATGCCCCTGTGCCTGGACGTGAAGGAGGGACAGAAAAAGCATCTGTCCGCAGAGTTGAAGTACTTACAATCTGAGAAAAAGGAAAATCAAAATTAAAATCTGAAAAAGGAAATGATAATGAAATTTTAGAAATTTGAACGTAATTGTCATACTTTTCATTTTATTTTTGATAAATGGATCAATTCTTCAGCGCTGAGTTGTTCTCATTACAAGTAGGAGTCGCTGGGGAAGGCTCTGCTAGGTGCTTGTGTCCCATGCTGGGGTACCTTGGTTAATTCCTGGCTCCAGCTGCTAATTCCAGTGCTGCTAAGAAGTTAGGTGCTGCCGGAGACCAGGATTGTGCTGAAGCTCCTAGTGTGTGCTTGTGTTTAGTGTTTAAATAGACTGAAGTCATAACAAATTGTTAAAAGTAACTGTAAGAACAAATCAAATGGTCAGAATTACAGGCTTTTCTTAGGTCACTAGGAGGTCAGAATACCTACTGGGAGATAATCGTTACATTTCCGTATTTTCCAGCAGATGGCAGCGTTGTTTAAAAAATGGTGCCTTGGGCCCGGCGCGGTGGCGCAAGTGGTTAAGTCCTCGCCTTGCACGCCCGGGATCCCATATGGGCGCCGGTTCTAATCCCGGCAGCCCCGCTTCCCTTCCAGCTCCCTGCCTGTGGCCTGGGAAAGCAGTCGAGGACGGCCCAAAGCTTTGGGACCCTGCACCCGCGTGGGAGACCCGGAAGAGGCTCCTGGCTTCGGATCGGCATAGTATCGGCCCGTTGCGCTCACTTGGGGAGTGAATCATCGGATGGAAGATCTTCCTCTCTGTCTCTCCTCTCTGTATATCCGCCTTTCCAATGAAAAAATAATAAAAATAAATCTTTAAAAAAAATAAAAAAAATAAAAAATGGTGCCTTGACTTGCTTTTCCTTTGAACTAATTTGAAGCAGTAATCTTTGCTACAGAAGGATTTGGATATAGTTTTCTCTGCCAGAAAAGCTCTGCACTGCTATTTTATAAGCTGCTGATTGTTCAGGGAAAGGGTTTAAAATATTTTAAAAATATATTTGTTTCTGTGTTATAGTTAGTTATTCAGGGAGCAGAATCAAACACAGATCGCTTGCCAGCCAGGTGGAGTAGGCCAAAACCTGGAGCCGAGCCTCTTCCAGGTCTCCTCTGAGTGACAGGGATCTGAGGACTTGGACCATCGTCTGCCGCCTCCCCCGGTGCATTAGCAGGAAGCTGGATTGGAAGCGGAGGAGCTAGAACCCACACCCTTGCTGTAACATGGCTGTCGTAAATGAGGGCTTAACTTGCTGTGCCAGAATGCAGAGCCACAACTAAAACTTTAGAGGGGCAGCCATGTAGTATGATGCAAATAGAAATTAAACTTTGAGGAACAGGGAAAGCTAAATACGTCCGATATAATAATAAGTTAATAGTAAATATACTCTCTCTGTGCTTGTTGGAGATTGTGTAATATAATCATTACCTTGATATTGCCAAATGGGTATCCTAAAATACTTCCTGATATCAGCTAAAACCTGTCTTTTAAAAATGCTTCATTTGGGGCCCAGTGTGGTAGCCTGAACAGCTAAAGTCCTCGCCTTGAGGACGCCAGGGTCCCATATGGACAGTAGTTCTAACCCTGCAATCCTGCTTCCCATCCAGCTCCCTGCTTGTGGCCTGGGAAAGCAGTCGAGGACGGCCCAAAGCCTTGGGATCCTACACCCGCGTGGGAGGCCCAGAAGAAGCTGCTGGTTCCTGGCTTTGGATCAGTTCAGCACCAGCCCTTGAGGTCACTTGGGGAGTGAATCATCGGATGGAATTCCAGTCTTCCTCTCTGTCTCTCCTCCTCTCTATATCTTTGAAATTAAAAAAAATCTTTTAAAAAATACAAAAGATTATTATTTGGAAGGTACAGCGATAGAGGCAGGGATCTCCACTCCCTGGTTCAGCTGCCACATGCCTGCGGCGGCTGGGACCAGGCTGGGCTGAGGCCAGGACCATCACCCAGTGTGGGTCTCCCTCAGAAAGGGCAGGGACTGAACTGTTGAGCTGTGCTGCAGGACCCACAGGAAGTCTTGCGCTCCAGTTCCAAGTGTTGCTGCCATACTGACACGGAATCCTTGAGCAGAAACAGCAGCAAGTGCTAATAATGGCTGAATAATCTGTATTTCGTCTGCTTTTAAGTTGGGCTGAAAATGCTTCGTGCGGATGAAAGTGAATTCTCTTGCTTTGAGCATCTTCTAATTGTTTTATATTAGGAATAGTAATGTTAGTAATAGTTGTAATTATCATTTATATATTATGTCTTAGGTGTATTTCCTAAAGTCTTAATGTACCTGTAGCTACAGAATGGCAGCAAGTGAGGAAAAATAATAAATCTAGTGTTAATGTGTAAGATCATTTAGTGATAAAACTCAGGTTGTATTACATTTGCTTGTACCCCAATTCCTCTGTGTTAGTGTAGATCTAATCAAACTGCTATTTTTCTCTCCATGCCCACCTTTCAAAGAATTGTTCAATAATTTATTTCTTCTGGTATTCAAAACTTCTCTAAGTGTAAGTTACTCAAGGTCATAAATGAATGGAGTTTGGTGGGGAAATGTCTTCAGAACTATGTATCAGAATTCACTCTGTTAATTTCACATGTTTATAAAATGAGTTCGGAATGTGTGTGTTTTGATTTTTCAATTTTAATTCTGAAGAGGCTGTGTTGTTCCTATTTGCCTTCTGTGTGCCCAGTGCTTCCATCTTGTGGTCCAAGTGACAAATTACACCCTTAGCCAAGATTCTAATTAAATCCTGTCCCACCCCCACGTCAGCGGACTATGCCACAAAACATTACTTTCTGTTTAGCTTATTAAAAACAGTTCTCATTAAGCATGCATTGATTCAGCTTTCACCCAAGGATTTGATCTGAAAATCATCATCTCAGTCGTCTATTTTCTCTCTTTTGGTTTTCACTATTTGTTCTGTGCTCAAAGAGGACAGAAATTGCTTAAAAGGGTCGTCTTTCAGTAACTTGTCATATGAATGAAGCATTATTTTGCAAAAAAATTATATATATAATTGTGATAGTGTTGGTGATGGCTAGAACATGTGACAGGGAAAAGTGTGTTGGAAATTAAACCTAGAACCTTCAGAAGTTTCAAGTTAAATACTAGAATTTAGGTCAAATCAGCCAGTTATTTGCTTTCTAGCTTTATAGAAATTCGGTTGTTATAAAAATGTGGCATATTGAAGGTGTTCACTTTGATGTTTTGAGATTTTGTGTGCATCATGAATGGCTAAATCAAGCTGAAGTGACATATCCTTAACCTCACATTTCATCTTGTGTGTGTGTGTGTGTGTGTGTGTGTGTGTGTGTATGTGTGATAAACAGGGACTGGCTTTTGTGTGTCAGTTTTCTGACTCAAGCATGAAAGCGCTCCATAACATCTTTTATTTTAGTGTTTATTTCTTTCCATGAGATTACAGAAAGTGTGCATTTTGCACAATTCGAGAACATCACCATATCGGCTAAGGGTTCTTATTTACCTTTGCTGAATACTTTATTCATGTTCTTTGAGTCGCCTTGCATAGTCTAACACTTTTCAGTCTGTCTTCACCACTCTCTCAACTGAAAGTTGATAGTTTCCTTGTGATCCTATTTTATTTTCATAGATGTCATGAAACTTTGTCTTCTGCGAGATGCGCAGTTTCACTTTCTATTCAGCCAGTGCTGTATTTATAAACTTTAGAGAGTTGGAGAGACTGGCTACAAAAGGTTGCCTTAAAAAGTGAGCAGCTGTTATAATACTGAGTAGATGTTTAAGTATAGACTAATAATCTACATGACAGTTTTTCTTTGTTTTTAAGTTGCTTTCTGGAAGAGGATTTGGCATAGAGCTCAAGCACCTGTGTGGGAGGTCCATGTTCCACACCAGAGCGCCTGGCTCAAGTCCTGGCTCCTCCGTTTCTGACCCGGCTTCCTACCTAACGCACACCCTAGAGGCAGCGGGGCCCTTTCCATCTGTGTGGCCTTGGCCCGAACCAGACCTGCTTGGTGCAGGCATCTGGGGCAGTGAACTAAAAAAATGTTTGCTCTCCCTCTCTTTCAAATAAAATGAGAATAAATAAAAAAAAAATTAAGGTTGCTTTCCAGTATGTAGTGGGAACTTGAGTAATTCTGTTACTGTATACACAATGAGGAGCTCCTATTTTAAATGCCTCTGCAGCTGCCTTGCCCTTCCTGGCAAGAGTGTTCATACTAAAGTCAACCTGCTTATTTTATTCCTCCTCTGGAAGGTCCACTCCCTGGATGTTGCCCTTTGTACTGTGTGCCTCCATTGGCTGGTAAATAATCATGGGGCTAACTGTGCTCCCAGTTCTGTGCTCCCTAGGGCAGTGTCTGGTTTGTAGCAGGTGTCCGATACAACTTGTTCATCCGTTTGACTGATACTTCATATTTACTGCATGGCAGGCACAGTTCTAGACGCTTGAAATACATATGTAAATACTCAAAAAAATCCATGCCCATCTAAAGTTTTGTTGTCATTAAGGGAGTCAGATGGTTAAAATTGCATACAAAAATAAACAGTGGGCAGGGTGGCAAGTGCTGAGAGTAAAGGAAGTACAGGTCTGAGCTGAGACCTGGATGCTGAAGATATGCTTGGGATGGTTAGGGTAGCTTTGCTGAGAAGATAAGATTTGAACAGAGACGTAAAGGAGGTAATTTGGGACAAGAACACAACCTTTAATTTTTTTTTTAAATTAATTTTTGCTGTGGATAGAATGAGAAGTTATGGGAAAGCTTTGTGGTGTAGTGGGGTGAACTGCTGCATGACATATCTGAATCCCGTACTGAAGTGCCTGGGATAGAATCCCAGCTACTCTGCTTTTAATTTAGCTTCCCATGATGCACCTGGGGAGACAGCACATGATGGGTCAAATATTGGTGTTCCTGCTCCTCGTGTTGGAGACCAGAGGGAAGTCCTGGCTCATTTATGGCGTATGCGCTGAGCCGTTGTGGGCACCTGGGAGTCAACCAGTGCATGGAGCATTTCACTGTCTTTCCCTCTCTGTTTTTCACTGTGCCTTGCAAATCAACTGCTCTACCAGCCAACTCTTTGTTTTTTAGTAATGGGAAGCTGTTCTTGGCTCATGGGCACAGGAATGACTTGATCTGATTTATAGTTTTTGTGTGTGTGATAATGATGATAATGATGACATTATTATTTCCACGAGGCAGTTTTGAAGGTGTAGGGGTTCCTCCCTGCTTCCCTCTCCCTTTTCGCTTCCTGCCATTTCTGTTGTGCATTTGTTCTCCAAGTTTCAGCGTGTTGGATTTCTGTTTTCATCCGTCTCAGGGTCTCTTTTTGCTTCCTCAGTGACTTACTAGTAGTTCAGGAACCTGTTTGTAAAGTACACATGTTGGCGAATTTTCTAGTTTTCCTCTGTTATGTCTTGTTTGTTACTGTTACTGACTTGATTCCAGTCTTCTGAAGCTTAGTGAGACTTACTGCATGCCTGGTACCTGCTGTATGCTGGAGCCTAACTCTGTGTGATGGTTTGGAATGTGTCTTTTGTTCCTGCTGAATGGGATGTTCCTCCTTACATGCCTGTTAGGTTCCTTTGGTCAGAAGTGTGCTTCCTAATGAAGGTTGAGTATGGAAGCCTTCTAAATGTGCAGCAATCTTCCTCTCCTCAGATTTGTTTATGCTTCCTCCACGTAGTTCAGGTTCACTGGTATCAGATGCAGAAGTTGACACTGTTGTCTAGACTCCTTTGTTGTTATATAACAACCCCCTTTCTTTTTGTGGTTTTGGTCTTAATGTCTGTTTTGCAATATATATAAATATTTATATTGTAAATATGAATAGAAGTTTAGCCCTACCTGTTCTCTTTTGGTTTCCATGTTCATAGAAAAGCTGTTTTCTATTCCATGGCTCTCATTCTGTATCTGCTCTTCAAGGTAAAGTGAGTCTTTTGTAGAAAATGTATGATGTAGTTTTTAACATTTGATCAATTCATTCAGTCATTCTGTGTCTTTTGCCTATATAATTTAATCCATTTACACTTAAGGTAATAAGGTAATTATTGTAGGCATTTCTTCACATAGAACCACTGATAGCTTTATTGAAATTCCATTATATGTGGTATGCTGCTTATCTCATGTTGCTTTTATAGCCTTTCCGTTTCTCTTTTATTTTTGATAATATGATAATACTGTATGCGTTTGTAGTCAGATGGAATTGGAATCTGACTCTCTTGATCTTTGATCTTTCTATACTTGGATTTTTTTTTAAAAAAAAGATTTATTTATTTTATTACAAAGTCAGATATACAGAGAGGAAGAGAGACAGAGAGGAAGATCTTCCGTCTGATGATTCACTCCCCAAGTGACCACAACAGCTGGTGCTGAGCTGATCCGAAACTGGGAACCAGGAACCTCCTCCAGGTCTCCCATGTGGGTGCAGGGTCCCAAGGCTTTGGGCCATCCTTGATTGCTCTCCCAGGCCACAAGCAGGGAGCTGGATGGGAAGTGGAGCTGCTGGGATTAGAACCAGCGCCCATATGGGATCCTGGCATGTTCATGGTGAGGACTTTAACCATTACCCTATTGTGCCGGGCCCTAAATGCATTTTAATAAATTATCTTTTCATCTGCATTTGCTTCTAGCATTTTTAAAGTTTCTCCTTTGATTTCCTAACATTTCTTCAGGAGTGCATTGTTTAGTCTCCCTGTGTTTGCCTGTTTTCTAGCAGAGTTCTCATTAGAAATCCTACAGGCCAGGAGAGAATAGAGAGACATAATCCTCATTCTAAAAGAAAAAAGAAATGTCTACTCAGGGAAACTCTCACTTATAAATAAAACTGAAATGAGGACTTTTCAAAAGAAACACAAATGGAAATACTTTTTCGTCCCTGACCCACCATTACAAATTGTATTTAAGGATGTGTTACCCACAGAAACAGCAACATAGCATCATGGAAGAATAGGAAGGCAGAAAATCTCCTAGGGTGAGTCCAAAGGAAATTCAAAACAAACTATGGGAGCATTTATGGGAAAATGGCGGGATCAAGTCATTATTTATCAGGAATGACCTAGAATGGCCTAAATTCTGCAATTAAAAGATAGGGTAGCTAAAAGGATTGAAAAAAAGACATCTGTTTTCTGTTTGTAAAAAACATACCTCAACAACAAAGACACGCCATACTGAACATAAAAGGATGGAAAAAGCTATTTCATAATAATAGAACTCAAAATGAGCAGGGGTCCTCTGCCCGATATTAGACAAAATAGACTTTAAGACAAAAACTGTTAAAAGACCAAGAAGGGCCTTATGTAATGATTAAGGGATCAGTTCAACAGGGTCATGTATGTGCACTCTATTCTAGGGCACCTGGCTATTTCAAACAAATGTTAAAGGATCTGATGGAAGATGCAAACTCTAACACAATGATAAGGGGAGACACCAACACCCTGCTTTTGTCAATGGGCAGTTTAACTAGACAAAAATCCAACAAATCAACAACAGAGCTAATCTATACTGTTGACCAGAAGAGTGTAATCCATCTCCACAGAACAGTTCAGCCCAGAGCTACAGAATATACATTCTTTTCATTGCTGCATGGAAATTTCTCTAGGACAGACCACATGCAAGGCCATAAAACCAGTCTCAGCAAATTAAAAGAAATTGAAATCATGCCATGTTTCTTTTCCAACCACAATGAAATGAAACTGTTAATAGATATTTATGTTCTATGAGGTTGTTTGTGAATTATGAGTTTTCATGTGTAAAAGTATCTTTTTGTTTGTTGTTAATCTTTAATAGTGTCTGAGTTCTGCCTCAATAGTAGAATTACAGAATCATGTGGCTTCTTGTTTGCCTGGTATTCTTTTAACTATTATATTTTTAGTCTTTTTAAATTATTTTTTTTATCTGTTATATTTTACATATAGCATGTACCTGAGTCTTGATTTATGATCCAAGATCTTTTTTTTTTTCTGGTAGATAAATTAAGCCTATTCATGATTAGTGATATGTGTTTCCCATTGTTTACTGTTTTTCAGAATTTCTGATGGTATTTAGGAAGATTGGTAGTTTTTACATTTACTTCTATAGTTATATCTTTAAAAAATATCCTTATTTCCTATTTTCTTTCTGTTTTAAAGATTTGCCTATTTTTATTGGAAAGTCAGATTTACAGGGAGAAAGATGGAAAGATCTTGCATCTGCTGGTTCACTCTCCAACTGGCTGCAATGGCTGGAGCTGAGCCAATCCAAAGCTAGGAGCCAGGAGCTACTTCAATGTATGCAGTTTTCGCCAATATCATGAGATATATTTTCTTTAGATAGATGACTTCTCCTTATGCGATGAGTGGTGGCACTGTGTATGGTTGATATTTTTGTATCCTCTTTTCTTGTGTAATTTCCCTCTTCTTTTTCTTCACCTCATCATTATTGCTGAAAGGATATCTTCTTCCTTCAGTTTTTTGAACCTTTCTCTCTAACATTGTCGATTTTGAAGTGTGCCATCTTAAATCCTATGCATTTTAGAAATATTATTTTTTTGAGGGGCAGAGTTAGAGGTGGTGAGACAGAGAGAGAGAGAGAGATCTTCTATTTGCTGGTCCATTCCCTGAAACTCCTCATGAGTGGGGATTGGGCCAGGTGAAAGCCAGGGTCCACGATCTTGTCATCTCATCTGCCTGTGGATGTGAGGATTCCAGCTCTGGGGCCATGTTCTACTGCGTTTCAGGTGCGTTGGTAGGAAGCTGGATCGGGAGTGGAGCAGCTGCAATGCTCGTGTTGCTGGGCATAGCATAACCTGCTGTAACACAATGCCAGCCCCAATCTATGCACCTTTATAGTACCTTTCTTTTATTATTTGCCCTGGTTCCTGAAGGCCTATTTTTTACAGAAAGAATGGTTATTTTCTTTCCAATGCTCATAATAAGTCACTGTTAAGCTTGCTGCTAATATCGCTCTTCTCTTTTCTAGACAGTTACTCAGTTTTTCTTAAAATACACTTATTTTTTTTATGAAGTATTGTGATGGGAGTAAGAGAGCTTATTGAGATTTGTATTCCTTTGTCCATTTGCAGATAATTTAGAGATTTTTTCCCAAGTTTATTTTTAAGGCATTGGTTGTATGTTTTTTTTTTTTTTTTTTTTACTTCTTGTGTTTGTATGTACATATAATTTATTTTTTTGGAGGATGTGTTGGGAAACTCCAGTTTTCATGAACTCTGTTATCTTTTCTTGATGTTTTTGTAGATGAGTGAAGGAAGGGTTTTAAGGATGATCCAGGGGGTTTTGCTTAAAAATTATAAGGATAAAATTGTGTTGCTTCACATGGAGAGAACTTCAGAAGGAACAGGATTGGCAAGGGAGCCTGAGGTCTTCAGTCCTGGGGTTACATTTAAGTATTCCATCAGGTAGTTAGAGAGGGTTAGCCAAAAGTTAGGTAGGTGGATGAACCTGCAACTTAGCAGAGAAGTCTGATTTGGAAATGTGAAGTGATGAGTTATCCATAGTTAGATTATATTTTTAAAATATGGAACCAGCTGGGATTATCTACAGTTAGTGTAGACATGAGCAGGCTACTACATACTGGGGGGACATCTTTATTAAGCATTGGAAGAGATTAGGGGTCATTAGAGGAAACTAAGGAATGGCCCCTCTTAGAGACAAGAAAAACTGAGATAATTAGTTGACATGGAAGCCAGCTCATCTTTTTTGAAGAAAAGGCAGGGACAATGTTATCAAGTTGTACTGATAGTCCAAGTGAAGTAGGCAATTCAAATGGAGAATTGGATTTAGCAACAGTGGAGGTCATTGATGAAATGACAAGAGCATTTTGTTAAATTATGGTAGTGATGCAGTACTTTTTAACTTAGTTGTTAGAGTATAAAAAAATGAAATGCCTCTTCACTTTCCACTTTTTAAAAAGGAAGTGTTTTTAACATAATTGTGTATATCGGATTTCCATGAAATATTTTGTTTGTGATTGTTAGCTAAAAGGATGTGCTCTGTTTTTAAAAAATTAGTTTTATTGGAAAGGCATATTTACAGAGAGAAGGAAGGACAGAGAGAAAGTTCTTCCATCCATTGATCCACTCCCCAAGTAGCCACGATGGCCAGAGCTAAGCTGATCTGAAGCCAGGATCCAGGAGCCTGTTCCAGGTCTCCCATGTGGGTGCAGGGTCCTAAGAACCTGAGCCATCTTCTGCTGCTTTCCCAGGCCAGAGGCAAGGGCTGGATGGGAAGTGAAACAGTGGGAAGGTGAACTGGCGCCCACATGGGATGCTGGCACTGGCTGGATGAGGATTAGTCAGTAGCACCATCATGCCAGTGCTGGGGTTGTGTTTTAAAGCAAACAAAAATGCTAACAGCTTTTAAGCCACATCTAAATAACTTTTCAAAGATGACATCACCAAGTATAAATTTGCTGTGTCAACAGTTTATATTATTGTTTACTTATAATACCAAATGCGGTGGACTTTGATTAGAATATGTATGTTTTATTAGCTTTTCTTGATGTAAAGTGCAAACTTGAGTGAGACTGTAGGTATGACTTCAGTGTCGTTCATTTCTTCTAACGCTTTAGATTTCTGCAACCTAAAATTTACGTATTATGCTTTTTCTATTTTCAGTGCTTATGTGATACCTAATATTTGAGACATATTGTTAGTGTTTATTAGATGAAAGGAAATGGACTCCACAGGGGTAGACATCTGCTTGCTTTATCTTATTTCTTTTTCTGCAGTGCCTCTGCCGCCTCCTCAAGGAAGCAGCAGCAGAACAAGCAAAGTGGTCCCTGTGAGGACATAAAAGTCCTGGAGATGGCTTCTCGTAAAGCCTACAACAGTTCCTTGTCATTTTTATCTCTAAAATTTAGTATTTTTTCTTTTTTAAGATGTTACTTCTGAGCTTTCCACTTCTGAATTTGAATGAACCTGCATTTACTTAACAAAACCCTCTAATGCCTCTTCCCACACAAGGAAACATGTTTATTTCTATGCCTTTGTGGTATCAAGGAAGGGAAATGATATCAAAGAAGGAGCTGTGGGCAGTCCATCAAGAAGGAGACCACCGTCTGCCACTCAATCTCAGATCTTTAAGGATTATCAAGGCCCTGTGGTGCTCTAGGTATGTACTTGGAGAGTGTGTGAGTATTTTAACTAACAGGCTGTTAGGTCATTTTCACAGATGATTTTTCTTTAGATAGAAAGTTCCACTTTCTAATTAGCTAGTAAGCACTTTATCAGCAAAATGAAAGCAAACTTTGGTTTAAAAACATCAACATTTAAGAAATTTATGTGAGAGACAGGGAGAGCAAGCTCCCGACTGCTGGTTCCTTTGCCAAATACACCTGCCACCCTCCCCCACCCACTTGAGTTCACCACATCTGCTACGTTTCTGACTTTTTCATCCGTTTCTCTTGAAAAGAATTTATCAGGCTTAATTTTATCATTTCATTGTTTCGTAAAACTGTGAAAATAGCAAGTTTTACAGTGGAAACGTTGACGCTAATCAGCCGTGGTAGTAGTACAAGTGCTGGGCTGTAATTGTGAGCCGTGTTCATGGACCGGGGTTTTGGTGATTGCAGAATGGTTCTCTGTCAGTTCCTTTTGTAACTCATAAAAAAGAAAAATCTGTCTTAGTGTTACAGTGTTCCTATAACTGTGAATGATTTGACTAAGACTTTTTTTTTTAAGCAGGATATCCAAATGAGGAAAATAAGGGAAATAGTCTCAAATCAGTTAAGCCAGTGAAAAGGAAAATGAATAGAAACTGCTGCAAGAATTTAGTCTCCTGATGGTTTGTCTGGTTCAAACTGGGTATGATGGAAAAGTCGCTGACACTAGAATACTTGTTGAGCACCATTTGCTTTTTCAAGATTCATTTTTATTGGGAAAGCAGATTCACAGAGAGAAGGAGAGACAGGGAGGAAGATCTTCTATCCACTGGTTCACTCCCAAAGTGGCTGCAACAGCTGGAGCTGAGCCGATGGGAGCTGGAGCTTCTTCCTGGTCTCCCATGCAGGTGCAAGGCCCCACGTCTTTGGGCATTCTCCCATATTTTCCCAGGCCATAAGCAAGTAGCTGGATGGAAAGTAAAGCAGTTGGAACATGAACCAGCGCCCATGAGGGATGCTGGCACTTGCAGGAGGAAGATTAGCCAGTTGAGCCATCATGCTAGCCCCTATTGATCACTCTTTGTAGAATTAACCCTTGACTCATAAACCAGAAGAATAAGCCTTGAAAACATTTTGTTGTGATATACTTTAATTAGAAATTAGAAGAATTAAACACAACTATTGATAGCCAATAAAATTTTAGTTTCCTTTTTTAAATTATGTTTTAATGTTCTTTATCCAGCACTCATTAAAAATAAAATCTTCTAAGGTTTTTCATTCTTACCTTTAGATAAATAAGATTAAATAAGAAATAAAAGAGTAAAACGTTTAGAGTCTATGGTTATGGAAGAATAAAAATTTGAGAATGTGTGAAACAGTTGCTTTTAAATGAGGTATTAGCATCTTAGAGAAAAGACATATGGTTGTACATTTCTTAGGCTACCTAGCAAGTGTACTAAAAACATGTTGATATTTTAATGTTCCTTTCCTGTAATAAGTGGAACTAGCTTATGTTGTTTCGTCTGGGGTAATAGAAACTATTCTGGAAATCAACCTTGGTCAGGTTTGCAGACATGAAATGATTTATAGATACTGTTTAGATTGTTTAAAAGCTAACATATTCAGGAATATTTTGGGCAGCTATAAACCTGAGTAAATGAATAAATGGATGAACAAATAAACAGGTTCAGTTTTACATTTAATTGATGACATTTGACAGTATCCTTTGAGAAACTGATCCTGAAGAAATAACAAGTTCTAATGATCACTTGCTATGGAAGGTTACTTTTAAGTTAGATGTTTTCTATAACATATAAAATAATGTATGTGAAAACTCCAAAGAAATTGCTTCAACAAAGAGGAATCATTACCAGTTTCAAACTGTAGTATCTTGATGAGCTTTAAACATGTTCTTTTAATAAATATCTGGAATGGATCTATAAAATTTTATTTACTTTGGGCATGCTGAAGATATATTTTCATCCTTTGGATAGGCAGGATGGTTAGAACCAGAGACTTACTTTAAAACAGCTTTGGCTATTAATGCTAACATGACTTAACCCTAATCTCTACAATCATCCTTTCTGCTTGCAAAAAAATCAAATTTTATAGTTGTAAGTAAAAGCCTTTACTGTATTTTCCTAAGCCTTTTTTCTTTTTACTAAATTAATTATTGTTGATGAGGTATTTGTTTTTCAGTATGGGAAACGTGTTATATTTGGATTTATGCTGTAATATTTCAAATATTTGAAGACATTGAAACAACTCTTGGCTTGAAGTGTGAAGCCATTGACCACTGTGAAGGAACTAAGGTTTTGAAGCTTCCTGTTTTAATGCAGATTGCGTGTATTTCAAATCCTAGTGGACCATTAACAGTTGTATGGATATAATGGTACATTTCCCCAGATAGATACAGAACATAGAGAATTTCTGGATGTTTTCATTGGAGTAGTATCTGTACTAGGTTCTTAATGCAGGTCTGCAAGATAATCTTCTAAATACAAACTCTCTTGGAGGAGTAAAACTAGTAGTAATCTTCACTGTATCTGGATTAATAGAATCGTTGAGAAGAACACTCTCCTGCTCCCACCAGCCCTGCTCTGTGTTGCTCTTCCTGGTCTGGTGTGTTTCAGTTTGTTCAGTTAGGTAACTGTGGTCCTTTTTTCTTCCAAAGCAGAAAAGATGTCCTATAGAAGATGGTGGGGGGAACATGTCAGCTAGTCCCTCATATGGCTCGTCACCCATCTTGATTTCCTAAATGTACAACTGTGCAGAAGATGTTGCCGGTGAAACCAGAGCAGTTTCCTTATAAGGAAGTAGGATTGTTGGGCCCTGTGATGTCCAGGGTAGAGCTTGTGCGTGGCAGTATTCTCATAAAACCCAATACAGTGTTGCAGAGAATTTGCAGGGTTGCTAGTTTCCTGTTGGATGACCATTCTGCTGCTCTGGTTTATGTGGGGGAAAGAAGCAGACTTCGAGTATCTGGTGAACAAACTTCAAGCAGTCCCTAATTCTCATGGCATCTTTAGCAGCAGAGTAGCCACTCCCCTGCCACCCACAAGCAAAAATTATGAATATTTCCTTGATCATACCACACTTTAAAGTATATGGCCTTCTGCTTACTTCTTAATGTGCTTGTATTGTGAGTTGTAAATAAATCCATTAACTGTATTCAGTGTTGAAAACAGTGGAAGGTTATAGGCTTGGTCAGACCCAGCTAAGTTACCAGAATTAGCTAGAAAAGGAGAATATAATTATCTTTGTTTTTTGTAACATGAGGTAAAAATTAATTCCCATTGCTTTTCTTCATTTATCTTGAAGATTACTCTTCCAGGTAACTTGACAATGCATCTCTGGATGACATGATTTCCAACCAAGAGCTAGAAACAAGGGAGGAGGGTTTTTTGTATGTTTTGTTTTTTTGAGAAACGCAAATTTCACAGAGAGAGACAGAGAAAGTAAGAGACAGGTCTCCATCTGCAACTGCCCAAATGGCTGTAACGGGCAGAGCTGATCCACAGCCAGGAGCCATGAGTGTCTTTTGGGTCTTCCATGTGGGTGCCGGGGCCCAAGGACTTGAGCTGTCTTCCTCTGCTTTCCCAAGCCTTAAGCAGGGAGCTGGATTGAAAGTAGAGTAGCTGGGATGCGAACCAGTGCCCATATGGGCTGTTGGTGCTAG
The DNA here is from genome assembly GCF_017591425.1 of Ochotona curzoniae. Taxonomy (NCBI): domain Eukaryota; kingdom Metazoa; phylum Chordata; class Mammalia; order Lagomorpha; family Ochotonidae; genus Ochotona; species Ochotona curzoniae. The sequence continues at coordinate 29,710,702 of NW_024465582.1, forward strand.
CCGGTGAAGCATTAGTGTGTTACACCACTGTGCTGACCTTAGAATTTGTTTTGTGTGAACTGAATCTGTGTGGCTGTGAGTTCCCTGGTAGTGATTATAGTCTTTAGGTATGTGGTAAACTGGCTTCTTGGGACAGTTGGCCCAGGTTTGCTAGCTCTTGCTGAAAGTGATATAGATCTCCTGAAAATAGAAACTAATATCTTCCTTTTCTCACTTTTGCCACCCTCCTTTGTACTGTGAGTGATGGTGAACTGGACTGAGAGATTTGTGTTCTCATCAGTACCTTTTAAGTGTATGATGTTTGTTTTGTGAGAATTTAAGAGGGTGATTAAAATCTGTGCTAGTTCAGTGTATCACCCCTACCACGGGTGCAATTCAAGTTAGAAATGTGGTTGTTGTTTGAGAAAGCGTATCGCCAGTCTAGTGGGAAACCTTAGGTTGAATGAAAGATCCCTAGAGTGGCATGTTTAGGACCTGGTGCTGTAGCAGAACATGTAAACTTCTGCCTATGATTCTGGCATCCTGTATGGGCTCTGGTTTGTGTCTTGGCTACTCCGGCTCTGATCCAGATCCCTGCTAACAGCCTAGGAAGTTAGTGGAAGATGGCCTAAGTGTTTGGGCACCTGTCATCCATGTGGACAAATGAAATGAAGCTTCTGTCTCTTTGCCTTGACCCTGGCCCAGTTCCATTCCTGCCATCTGGGGAGTGAACTAGTGGGTAGAAGATCTCTCCTCCATCTTTGCAATCGATTTTCCGATAGATAGGTAACTTTTTTTTTTCAAAAGATCTATTTATTTTTATTGGAAAGGCACATTTACAGAGAGAAGGAGATACAGAGAGAAAGATATTCTATCTGCTAGTTCACTCCCCAAGTGTCCACAATGGGCAGACTGAGCCAATCCAAAGCCAGGAACCAGGAGCTTCTTCCAGATCTCCCATGCAGATGCAGGATCCCAAGGCTTTGAGCTATCTTTCACTGCTTTCCCAGGCCACAAGTAGGGAACTGGATGGGAAGCAGAGCAACCGGAACATGGACAGTGCCCGTGTGGGATCCCAGTGCAGGCAAGGCGAGGATTTAACCACTGAGCCATCATGTCAAGCCTGACAGATACCTCTTAAAACAAAGAATAGTATATTTTCTATCCATAGTTCTTTGTACTCATGCATTGAGAAATAGAAAAGCCTTATTTAATTTAATGGATAATTGTGGACTGAAATGTAGAACTAAATATAGTAGAATCAAGTATTTAGAGATCTGTGGCGAGTTGATTTACAAGGACATGAAGGCCCTGGAGTGGAGGATGAGTAATTTCTTGAACAAGTGGTGCTGAGAAAATGACACGTTCATTTGTGAAGGAATGAATTAGGACTCCTGTTTCACCCTAATACAGAAAAACTAACCTGTCATGGAGCAACCAACTAAATATAGGAGTTAAAGTTATAAAATTCCAGAAGACATTAGAATATCTCTCCATGCTCTTAGATTTGGCAGTACATTCTTATATACAAGACACTAAAAGAACAAGCAACAAAAGAAAAAATAGCTACATTGGATCTGTCAGTATTAATACCTCTTGTTCATCAAAAGCTGAAAGGAGTTTACAGTATGTGAAAAAATATTTCAAATCATGTATAATAAGGGTCAAGTATTCAAAATACATAAATAACTCTTTACAACCATTACAAAGAGTCCTATAACCACGTTTAAAAGGGGGCAACGGATTTGAATCAAGAAAAATGCACAAATGGCTCAAATAGCACATGAACGCACGCTCAGTGTCTGCAGTCAGCAGTCGCACTAGTTCACACTCAATGCTATGACTGTAATAAATGCTAATCAGAATAACAAAGCGAAACAAGGTGTGCAGAAGAAGCGGAATCTTCATATTCCTGTTGAGAATGTAAAATGGTGCAGCTATTGTGGAAAACAATTTGGTAGTTCCTGAAAAAGTTAAGCATAAAGTTACTCTATGAATCCAAACGTAGAATTACCGTATGTATACAAAAGAATTGCAACAACTACCCAAATGCCAGAAATGAGTGATCCTATCTGTGTTATTTCTAATAACCAAAAGACAGAAACAGTAGCATCCAGGGACAGTGGAATAGACACACAAAAGATGCATACAGTGGAATATTAGGCAAACATGTAGGTGAAGAGAGTGCTGATACTTGTTACAGTGTGGATAAATTTAAGAACTATGTGAGAGAGGCTAGACATAAAGAATTGTATACTGTCTGATTGTATTTACTTGAAAAGTCCACAGTAGGTAGATTTATTGACACAGCAAACAGTTCACTAGGGCTTGGAGGAGGGAAGAACAGAAGTAGCCTGTTAGCAGTTGTTGTTTTATTTTAGATTGGTGAAAATGTTTTGGAACTGATAGGGACTGGTTGTGAACTTTTGAAAATATCAAACACCCAATTGTATGTTTTACTGTTAAGATGCCCATGACCCAGCCCCACCTCCTGAATCTAACATCCTGCTGATGCAGGACTAATGGTGATGTCTGAAGCGACCGAGTTCCTGCCACCCGCGTGGGAGACCTGGATTGCATTCCCAGCCGTTAGCTTTTTCCTATGGCCATTTGCTTCATGGGAGTAGTGAACCCCTTTTTGCATCTCAAATAAATATGTTTTTAAATAGGTACTCTACTAATCTTAACAACAACTCATTCCTTAGTGAGGTATTTAACTTGTTAGCTTTGGAGATGTGCTAATTATCTGTTGCCCCAGAAGATGAACTAAGTAATGACATGAGCTGCCTTATAATGGGAGGTGAATAGGTGAACCTTCATTCTCCATATAAGCTACCTGTCGCAGGTTTTGCTAGTTCCAGTCCCCTATGAGGTTTTCCGGAGTTTCTCTGTGTGCCGTTCGTTCACAGGTTATCTTTCAGTGATTTCTGAATTATAAGACTGATGTGCCCGTGAAGAAATGCTTTATTTCCTATCCGAATGCACACTGGGTTCTCGGTTCTTTACTGATTTGCCAGCCCGGTCTGTCAGGTATACCCTCTGCCTTATTTCTTTTCATTTAACTTGGCTAGAATGCTTACTGCTTTTTCAAAAATGCTTTATTCATGGGCATGGCACAGTAGGCTAGTGGCTAAAGTTCTCACCTTGCACATACTGGGATCCCATATGGGCTTTGGTTTGTGTCCCAATGTTCCTGCTTCCCATCCAGCTCCCTTCTTGTGGTCTGGGAAACCAGTCAAGGGTGGCCCAAAGCCTTGGAGTCCTGCACACACATGAGAGACTCAGAGGAAGTTCCTGGCTCCTGGCTTCAGATTGGCTCAGCTCTGGCTGTTGCAGCTACTTTGGGAGTGATTCATTGGACAGAATGATGTCTCTTCTCCGTTTCTCATCCTGTGTATCTTTTTACGTGAACAATATGTAATATGTAAATAAATAAATCTTTAAAAATGCTTCATTCACAAATTACCTTCATATTTAATATTAATAAATGACATTTTGGTATTACATGTAGTAACTCAACCTACAGATAGCAAAATAAGACTTTCAAGTACTTATTGCTAATGGCAATGAAAATGAAGTTAGTGTTGAATTTAACCTGAATTGAAGACACTGCTTCGTTCAAGTTACCACTTGAGCTCTCTCTGCTCTCATTTATGAAGTTCTGTGATTGCTAGCTGCTCTCTTTGCCTGTGAATGAGAAATTGTTGCTCGCTCCATGTTGGTTATCTGTCAGCCTCCTCTGTTAGGCCCGTGACCAGCGCCCATGGAAATAGAGCACCTGGAATACATAGCATGCCTTGTGAAATATGTTGGGTTATCTGTTAATAAGAGCAATCACTTTAACAGATGATTCACAGTGATTGATACTAATGGAGAAGGAATAATAGGTGGCTGGAAACCACCAAGCAGTTAAGTTTAAATGAGGGAGAGCACTGCACTGGAATGAGTCAGAGAGAGAAGGTATGATTTCTGGTCCACTTATTTCTCTTCCGTGAATCATTACCATATTATCCCATGGCCTTTTTCTAACAACAGATTCCCATTGGGCGTCCAGCCACCACATGATACTATTCCTGAAGGTTCTATTCTTATTCTCCCTCCTTGGCAGGAACACCCCAGGGAGAGAGCCAACTTGAGTTTCCATTCCCAATTACCTCCTAACTATTTCTCTATCCCACATCTTCTGCTATTCCCCTCAAGGCTTTTCTCTGTCTAATAAGTCCAGATGGGCCCAACCTCCTTATACTTCTTCTTTTAGGTTATATTTATCTTTCTATATCTTTAATGAGCTCTTCCTTATTTCGTATTTGCCTGTGTTTAAAAATGACTTGGGTGAATGTGAAGAATGACTTTGCTGGGCAGCTAGTGTTTCTAAAGGGAATACCTTTGTGAAGGCTGTGCACCAGCATCCACAACTCATCATTCACTGTGTCCATGTGCTGCCGTCTACTCCATTAGCATTTTGCCCAGTTGTACTGAACATGTTTTTTTCACTTATGCTGTTCTGTCTTATGTGTCATAATTTAGTTGGTCTTCAGGATAGTGAATACTTATTAAATATGGTTTGGTTAGAAGTTGTGCCTGAGAAAATATTGCTTTAGGCATTTAGTAAAATCTTCTATGTTTTGACAAATGAATTAATCAATGGAAAAGTCAGACTTCGTGTTGTTTAATTATATTAATTTAAATATTGGAGATGCTTCTCCTTTGCCCCTTTTTCCTTTACATGATGGCCTGAGTTTTTAATATCTCAGACTCATCCACCTTTTGTAATAAAACCTCTGTATAGGGTCATCTTACATAGCAGTGTTGGTGGCCCAAGGCCCTTGGAGATTAGAAACTAAATACGATGATGGGTCTTGTTCTTTTCCTTCCCCTTTACCACTGCTATACTCAAATCTCCCATGCTGCTGAATCGAGGATTTAATTCATTGAGAGAAAAAGAAGACTCGAGTGGAAGTGTAAGATGGTATAGACTGCCTGCACGTATCAGCTCCAGCAATGAGCAAGAGCTGGCTAGGAAAGCAGTGCAGAAGATAAACCAGGATAGTATTGTTAGAAAGTGAAGATGGAACTGGGAGTCAAAGGGAGTTCATCACAGCCGTATCTCCTGAGTTCAGAGCTTATCAGATCACGTATTAACTTTAAATCACCAAATAGCTCCCCTTTTAGGACCTGCTCTGTGAGTCTTCAGCGGTCCTTCTTAAGAATGCAGCTTTCATTTAATATATTACTCACTTCCCTGTCAGATCAAGCAAAGAAGGTATTTAGTCCTAACTCCTTTAGGGTCTGTGGAAGTCATTTTTTCTTATTCATTCTGATTTAAGATTATGAAAATCCTGAGAATGTGGTTTTACGTTTCAGACTCTACAGCACTTAAATCAATGTATAAGCACAAGGACATTGGAAACAGTATAATTTATGGTTCCTTTTTCTTCTCAGCGTGAATAACTTCAAATTCAGTGAAGTGTTGCTTTGGATTTTTTTTTTTTCGCCCAAATGGTATACTTATTCGATTCTCTTCAATAGTTGCCTATTTCCCTTTCAGAAATGTCTGTTCTCTCACCAGGAGACTAAAACATTGTGCAGATGTACAGTTGGATACAATGATGCCAATATAATATATGCACTATTCAATAATTTATTTTGTATCTGGAGTGATGCATCTGTTTCCTTCTTGTGGGAGGGGGAGTTGAGCTTCATTTCAATGTCGTTTTAGGTACTGGTCCAATTCTTCCATCCAGTTAACCAAAAATGAAAATTTCCATCTGTTCAATTGCCATTCAGAGGAATGTTTTATCTCCGAAGCACATTATGACAACTGAAATTGACAGCATAATATGTCTGAGTTTTTCTCTTTTATTCTCTCTTGAGATTCTCTTGAGCTTTAGAAAGGAGGGTTCTCTCTCTCTCTCTTTTTTTTTTCATAGCTGCCTAAGATTATAGGACTTTTGCTTCTGTCTGGTGACTGAAGACCAGCAGAATAGAAATGGCTGTCCCCTATTCACTGCTTCATTGTATATATATATTTTTTCTGCCCATTAGTGACCTTACAGGAAACATGCTTGTTAGCAGGCTATTAGTGACACAGTGCAAACAAAGCATGCTCTTTCTACAAGAGTAAATGTCTGCCAGTACCATTTGGCATTCTGTTGAGTGCACAGATTCTCTCATTGACGTTTGGAAGGTACAATTATAAGCTGATTTTTTTTTGTTGTTGTTGATGATTCTGTACTTTGGGAAGCTAGCTAAAGAGTTCTTTGGAATATTCCGCCTCTAAAGTTTTTTTAAACTCTTTACTTAGAAACTTAAAAAATATCGTCTCAAACGAGCTTTGGAGCTGAAACGATATAAATATATCTTTTTAAAGTTACTATTAGTGTTCTAATTTAATTTGGATAAAGAGATACCTGCCAATGTATGTGCCAGGTAAAAAGTGCAGGTTCAGTGCCCAGTGTAATGACTCAATGGTTAAATCCTCTCCTTGCAAGCGCTGGAATCCCAAATGGGCACAGTTTGTGTTCCAGCTGCTCTACTTGCCATCCAGCTCCCTGCTTGTGGCCTGGGAAAGCAGTAGAGGATGAACAAAGCAACACTGTATCTGTCAAATAAAGCATTATATCCTCGATATATTGTGATCAAGGTAAAATAACTTCTTTAACTATCTCTTATGTAAGAGCCTTAAAAACTTGAGCCTTAGCAAAACTTAGCCTGTATGACTAAACTTAGCCTTTATGACTAAATTTATTTGAAATGTCTGTCCTTTAATAAATATCTCTGACACTTAATAATTTTTTGTGACTTCCTGAAGAGGTTGTGTGATGGTTGTGTGATGGTTTATACTGTGTGATGGTTTATACTGTAATTACCACCATTTTTCTATCTTATGAAACATGTATGCCCTCATGGTCCTTTGAATTGGAATATTGTACTAAGTGTATTGGATTATGTTACTTATCCTACGGAGCTCTGCTTACCAAGTTTTGTGTCCATATTTAGGTTTTAGATCTTCCCTTTGCCTTCTTTTGCTTCACATACTTTCCTGTAGCAAATATGAATTCTTGTGGATTAAATAAACGACTTAGAATGTTACATCCTATTTATGGATTGTGTTACTCATCGTGAAAGACAGCACATTAAAATTAATTCATTTTTTAACTGAGGGCCACCTATACTGCTTACCATGGGGGGTTATTTTCAGAAGCTGTGGTTGTGACATTCACTGACATATCATGTAATTCAAGAGTGTCCTTGAAGGTTAAGCACTAGAACTAAAGGTTTCTCAAATTTCTCTTAGTTTTTTAGCTACAATAAAATAAAAACATATACATTTTTCTCATTTATGAAGAACTGAGCAGATTTAAATCTACTGCTTCAGATCTTTGGGGATGCTTTGTCATTGTCTACCCTTGTGAATAGGTTTCTTGGGGAAGTGTGGGAGCTGGATAGCACTTAAGGCGCAGTCATGTCATTAAAAGGATATAACGCACCGTAATCATAGTGGGCTAAGCGATGCCCTGTAATCACCTGAAAACAGAAGGGGAGCAGGGGAGAATGAAAGAGGCGAGGGAGAATTGTGTAGAAAACTAGTTATAGGGCCTGGTGCGATGGTGTAGTGGTTAAGGTCCTAACCTTGAATGACCCAGCAGTCCCACTTCCCATCCAGCTCCCTGCTTGTGGCCTGGGAAAGCAGTTGAGGACCACCCAGCGCTTTAGGACCCTGCACCCGTGTGGAAGACCAGGAGGGGGTTCCTGGCTCCTGGCTTTGTATGGGCTCAGCTCTGGCCGTTGTGCCCTCTTGGGGAGTGAACCATCGGATGGAAGATCTTCTTTTCTGTCTCTCCTCCTCTCTGTATGTCAGCCTTCCAATAAAAATAAATAAATCTTAAAAAATAAAAACTAGTTATAAAACCAGGACAGAATAAAATTGCTCTAAGAGTTGTATGTTTCTTCAAATGCTGGGGAAGTCTTAAAAGCAAGGCGCCAACATTGTGGTGTAGCAGGTAAAGCCACGATCTGCAATGCTGGAGTCCCATGTGGATTCCAGTTCCTGTCCCAGCTGCTCTGCTGCTGGTGGCCTGGGAAAAGCAAAGGAAGGTGGCCCAAGTACTTGGGTCCTTGCCTTCCTCATAGAACTGACACCACATGAGCATGTGCACACACCACACAGCACACACACAACATGAACATGTGCACACAGTGCGCACACACTATGAACACCCAGTGAAGAAACTTGACTCTGGCCTTTGACCCAGTCCAGGCCCAGCAGTTGGGGCCATCTGAGTCGTGAACCAGTGGAAAAGGAACTCTCTCCCTCTCTGTCTCTCTGTAACTCCTGACTTCTGAATAAATCCTTGAGAAGCAAAAGCAAGCGGTGTTTCTTAAAGCAAAGTAGGCTTTTAATTGTGAGAAGGAAGGCATTGGGATCAAGATTGTAGCCTGGAAAAATGGAATTGTGTGAATTGATTTTGTATAAGCAGGGCTCACGTACTATTTTTATCTGCTACTCTTATACAGAAGCATTTGAGATACAAAACCTAATATTGTTCAGTAAAAATGCATTTAAATGTATTGATAACATTTTTTTCACAAAGCATTTTTGGGTTATGGAGGATAAAAAAAAAATCAGGTCCACCCCATCTGTGCTAACAAGCAATATGACATAGTTAGTAGACTCTTAGAAGGAAAAAAAAAATCTAGCAATTTATTTTACTGATTTGAAAGGCAGAGTTACAGTGAGAGAGAAGGAGAGAAAGAGAAGTCTTCCACCTAGTGTTTCACTCCTGCAGTGGCCACATTGATCAGGATTGGCACAAGCCAAAGCCAGGAGTCAGGAGTTTCTTTCATGCCTGCTCCATTGGTGGCAGGGGACCAAGGCCTTGCTCCGTCCTAGGCTGCTTTTTCAGGTACATCAGGAGGGAGGTGAATGGGAAGTGAAGTAGCCAGGACTTGAACCTGCACCAGTATGGGATGCTGGCTCCTGCAGGCAATAGCTAATGCACTGTGCCACAGCACCTGCCCTGTGAATAGGCTCTTCAGGTAAACAGAACTGGATTTAAGTCTTAACCTAATTGTTTAGTGATTTTGTGATTCATGCAAATTTTTGTCAGGCTAAGTGCTAGGACAGTTCTGTCAACAAGATATCAAAAGGCATATTTCAGGACATTCTCCTCTCAGCAGAGATAGGAGGACAAATAAATACACAAACAGTGTGCTGTCACACATGCAGTAAATGAATGAGTGGAGATAGGAGAATATAGGGAGAAAAACATGGATTTTGCATTTGATTGGGTTATCAGCAAAGGCCCGAAGACAGGCATAGTTCTCTGTTCCTGGGACAGAAAGAACACAGAGGACAGTATCATGGAGGCAGAGGTTGCCTGAGCCCAGAGAGGGTAGGATTCACTGGTGTGATGATGAGTGTGGTTTTTGTTCAGATGCATTTGGAAGCTATTGAAAGATTTTGAACAAACAAATCAACATGATTGCATTTCCCTTTTAGTCTTATCAAGAAGCATTTTAATAGCTTATTATTCTTGTATGTTTTATAAAATTTAGTGTCCAAAATAGAAGGGAAGAATGAATTGTAGCAAACGACCTTTTTGTTTGTTTGTTTGATATTTCACCATCTGCTAGTCATCTCAATATTGGTAGTGTCTTCCTGCCGGCTGAGTGCTCCATGAAGACAGATTTTGTGTCTTAATTATTTTTGTGTGCTTAGCACTGGTAACTGGAACTTCTTCAGGTGAATAGCATTGTGCCAGAGGAAGAATGTGTTGAGTTCTGAGAGTTCACATACCACTAGCATGGGGAACATGGAAGGAACTATTTCAGACCAAAGACACACACGTAAGAAAAGATTTTCTGAGTTAAAAATGGTTTACCATAATACTGAACCCATAGTAGTTTTGTCAAGACCCTAGATCACCCTCATTCTGAGCACTCAAATTTCAAATAAAATATATTTTCATTGCATTCAGAGCTTTAATTTGAAAACTGTATTTGACATGTAGTTAGTTTATCAATCCTGGGCATATGTCTAGAGAATGTACTAGAGTGTGAAAATTACTATCTAGTTAACTAATTTTGTAATATAAACTTCAACTTTTGTTTATTTCATTTCAGTGATTATTTTGATCAAGACATTTAACTCGGGGCTGGCATTGTGGTATAAGGGATTTAGCCACTGCCTGCTAAGCCACATCCCATTTGAGTCTCGGCTGTTCTGCTTCTGCTCCAGCTCTCTGCTAATGCACCTGGGAAGGCAGTGGAGGATGGCCCAAGTCCTTAGTCCCCACACCCACTTGAGAGACTGGGTGAAACTCCTGGCTTCAGCCAGGCCCGGTCCTGACTGTTGTGACCATTAAGGAAGTTAACCAGTGAATGGAAGATCCCTCTTCCTCTCTCCTTTCTGTGTAACTCTACCCTTCAAATAAATAAGATAAAAAAAAATTTTTAAAGGCATTTAATTCGCCAGACTTTCCCAAAATACTGGTAACACTGAGTCTGCAGTTTTGAAACAATACACTAGAAAGAAACCATAACTCAGTTGTTAAGGAACTATTGTTCACATGTCTCAGATCTTGACAGCTGATGTTCAGACCATTACAAGGAGCTCGATCAGAAATGGGAGAGTTGTGAGCTAAAAGCGTAACTGGGAAGCTGGCATCATAGGGGTAGCTTAACCTGATGGACAACAGCACCCACCCCAGCATAGCTTACTTTTGATGTTCAAACAGCTTCTCAGAATCTTAGGAAAATTGTGTTCACCAAGCTTCAGTTTCATTGCTTATTAAATGATGATGGTTTTGCTTCTCTTAAAGCATTATGCATCATAAATCAGTGTATAAATGCATATGGTATGCCGTAAGTGATCAATAAGTAATATCACCGCCTTCACCCTTACTTTCATCGGCTATGTGAGGCACATATTGGCTGGTTCGATAGCTAGAAAATCCACCAAAGCAAAGAGTAGAGGTAATAATCATACCAACGATCGTGTTTGCTCTTTCTGCTGGTAGCTCTTCAGTGGAGGCAGATCATATTAAACTCTGCAGAAAAAATAACACTGAAGAAGGGTCTTGAAAGCTGGATTGTACTTGCAGCATCCCAAGCCTTTGACAAGCATTCATCTTTTTCTCTCGCATTAGTTTTATTTTGTTGACTGTGCTCTGAATGTCTTCATTCCTGCTTTTTTTTTTTTACCTTTGTGCATTATGATTTCTAGGGGCATAAGCGACATTTTACTATGATCTTGATACTAGTCCATGTCCATAATCATTGTTGTGCTTTACCCTGGCTTCCTATATCATGTGGAAAGTCTCTAGAAGTTATTTTCAGAGCATAGAGTATTTTTAGATGTTACATAATGAAAAGTATTCCAAAGCAAATAAACCCCGGAAACAATTTAAGAAGGTTCTCTTAACAGAAAGAGCTTTTTGAAGCTTTTAATTGCTATTGTGTTCTGAGAATCTCCAAGGGGGGGGGGGGCGGAGAGACTCACGGGCAGAATACAGTATGGAAGGCCTCTTAATTTAGCCAAGAAATCTTCCCGCTGTCCCATCCGAGCATCTCTACAGATTAACTCATTGGAGCACAGAAATTTAGAGCAGTGTAGCCTGAACATTTTGGTTCTGTATATCAGAATCGGTTGGGTTGCTTCTTGCTTCAGGAGTTCTAGGCCTCATCCTGGTGTTACTGAAGCAGAGTATTGCCAAAGTGAGATGACTCTGTCTCCTTGGTTTTCCTGCCCATCGAGCTTGTTAGAGCTCTGTTCTTTGCTTTTCCCCCATGTTACTGTACATCTTCTTTGTTCCATGGAAATTCACTCTCAAGGCTTTAGTCCTAATTGCTGTAAAACAGATCTATTGCCACTATTTTCTGATTTCAGACACTTGGGTAGTTTAAAAAATTTTTTGAGATCTCAGACTCAGAACATTAAAACGGAAACTAATTATTCCTCCAACAACTGAAACGAAAACTGTTTATCTTTTAGTATTGTGTAGTGTCTCCATAAATGAGGCTCCCAGCCAACTAGGGTATCCGGGCAAGGAACTTCTAAGTTACATTTGACTCTTCTTTCTGACTTACTCCCAACACCCCTTCTATCAGCAGGCTGCCAGTTCCACTTTGGCATGAAAGACGCCTCCCTGGGCTGTCTACCTCTATCACCTTTCTCCTACGCTACAACTGAGTTTTACTGGAGTTTCCACTTCCAACTTTATTCTCCTCTGATCCAAACTGCATACTCTACTCTAAATGAGAATTCTAAAATTCCTTTATTTGAAAGGCAGAGTTATATAGAGAGAAGGAGAGACAGAGGAAGAGAGAGCCATCTTCATCCAGTGGTTCACCCTGCACAAGTCTGCAACATGCAGAACTGGGCTGGTCTGAAGCCGGGAGCCTGGAGTTTCTTCCGGGTCTCTCAGATGGGTGCAGGAGCCCAAGTACTTGGACCATCTGCTTTCTTGGGCACTAATGTGCCTTAGGCTAATGTGCAGGGAACTGGATCAGAACTGGACACTCAAACCAGTGTCAACATGGGATGCTAGCACCACAGACATAAGCATAACCTACTATACCATGGCACCAGCTCCCCCTCCCACCCTGAGATTTCTAAATTTCAAGCCTGATTATATGACTGTTGCTTGAATTCAGTGAATTCCTATCCTCCTAGGGTTACAACCAAGCGGTTTAGTTTAAAAGGTATTACACTGAATTGGATTCATACTTAACCGTGTGAATATTACCTTCCTTTACTCTTCCACTTACCGCCTATCTTCAAGCCCCTAGAGGGTTCAATTCCTTTTTTGTGTGTCATGTCAAGTCTTTGCATATTATTTCCCTTGCCTCTAACTGCCTTCCCTTTTCCCTTCTCTCCTTCATATCTCCAACTATTCTGTCTAGCCAAGTACTCATTTTTTACCTCTTACAATGTAAGTCTTCTCCAAAGACAGCCTTCCTCACAGGCTTGCTGGACAATGTGAGATCCTATGCTAGATGTTCGTGTCGTTCATTTTTGGACTTTCTTTGCCATCTCTGCTGTTCACGTATCTTACTGTAGTGGTTGCTTTTCATTGAGTGTGCTGTGGTTGAGGCTGCCACTCTCTTCTGTGATACATGTGTCCCTTCTTTCTAAGTGATAAAAGCTCATTTGCCACATAAATGACTGTATTCTCCTCTAGTTGCCCTTTTAGGTAAATTTGGCTTTACAGCGATGCCTTGGCAGTAAGGTCTGCAGAGTAACCAGAATCCCTCATCATTGCAGATCTACCAGCTTGTCAGCCCTAGAGACGTGGCCTCTATATTTCCTTTATGTTAAGTCAAAAATATAAACATCTGTCTTGTGTAAGCTAGTGACATTTACTTACTTCCTTGTATATTTTCCACTCTCTGTTATAGCTGTTTCTCCTTAGAACCTTATGCTCCATCTGGATAGCTGCAATATGAGTCCCACTAAGAGATCAAGTCCGCCTCTCGTAGAAAAGCCATCTCTTCACTCCCCAAAGTGTCCTTCCTAGGAAGTAAATGGCCCCTGAGTTCAGTTCAGCCCATCAGAAGCACTTGCTCCACTTAGGAATGCATGAGGTAGTGATGTGCAGAACAGGGAGAACTTTGGACTTTTCAGTCATGGATCTAACAGTGGGATTTGAGGAGGAGGCAAAGGGTAGCAAAGCACTCAGGCTGGAGACCCCATCATGTGTAGGTGCCAACCGTAGCACCTGCTCGGTGCTGGCAGCTGTGATAGCTTCACTAGACTCGTGTGTCGTCGTTTTTGATGACTTCTCCTCTCAGTATGTAGCTTTTAGGCCTCTTTCTTCTACCTCCCACATTTCTGTTTTCTGGTCAACATTTCTTTTGTTGATGTTAAGCAAAGGTTTCTTTGGCATGCAGGTAAAAATCCTCTACTGATTTAGTTACAATTAATATTCCCAGGTTTGAGGACTACCTTCTTATCATCTCTGCAGTGCCTGACATCTCAATATACCTCAATGCCTGCCACATTAAATAGGTGCTTCGTGTTTGATAAATGAGCAGTCTGTGTCTCAAACTTCAAGTTTATTTTCCTAGTAATTTCACTTCTAACTGCACTAATTTACTCATTGCGTTTGGCATGATTCCTACTGGTATCTGTTTGCCAAGTTCACGGGATACATTGCACTCTAATTGATTAGCTTCACACTATTTCTTCTTGTTCTCATTTTATCATTGTGACTATTCTCTTTCAGGTTGCTGAAACTCTTCCTCCTTGTCCCCCAGCTTGCATTCTCTGCCAGGTTTCCTTCATCAAGTCCATCAGTCATTCCTCTTTGTCTGGTTGCTATACATGATGGCGATTGGTCATCCTTGTCTTCCACCCAGACCTTTCTCTCTCTTGAGCTTCAGATCATGCTTTTTGATTTCTCTATCCAGGTGTTTCCATGAAACTCTCAAGTTAACATGCTTTATGGATGGTAAAATTCCATTGATTTTCTAATCCCTTCCCAACAGATACTGTACATTTATGTGGCTGCTGTCTAAATCATTTGTTTAATTGAAGGTTAGCTGAAATTATGTTTAACATGCATGTGTTAATACACAATGAAAATTTACTCTCAGATGTTTTTCTTTCTTGAATCTAGTGCTTTATGATTTTCTCTCACCATGCAATTAAGACAATAATTTCCAAAATTCTAATTAGTACTGAGATTTTACTGTGTGTTGAGTGGAACTGCAGTGTAGAATGTATTTGGATTTATGTTTCTGCTCTGAGAAATCGTTTTAGTTACTTTTTAAACAATTTTAGTTATTACTCTTACAGATAGAATATTTAGTCATTTCAAAATGGGATGATTATTTTAGCTTTTAAGAAGAATATAAAGCATTTTACATGGAGAGATATATTAGCTGAAAAAGTAGTTAAACTAAGTCACATTTAGTTTACGCAATAACTTTACCTGTAATCTCCCCTATTCATTTTTACTTTTTTTCAATTAAGTATTTTGAAAATTATAACCAATTTTCCTTAGCCAAACTTGTGTCTTGCCTGAACTCTCTAAGGAGCAATTATATAAATAGCATGACAAGGCAATTTCAGTCAAGAACCTCTCCAACAATTTAGGTACCTTGAAATAGAAAAACATCTTCATCATTCTGGGGAATTTTCAATGCTTCTAAACAAATAAAAATTGGTTTTCGATTTTTGCAAACATTTAGAAAAGTTGAGAAAAAATATTGAGATTTGCAGGGTACCTTTTTGAACTTAATCACCCTAGGAAACAGCTGATGCATGAAAACATATTAGTGCAGTTTTGTTCATTTGGAACTGTCAGGCTTAATTAGGTTTTTTTCAAACACTTAATTTATGGAAGAACAGTAGTTTCTCTTGGATTTTAATTTTGTTTAATGTCTTTTGTTGAAAAGGTACATAAAAAGGAATTTTACCCTTTATAATAATTTTTTTCAACTCTCTTAAAATGAGCTATGTTAAGATCTCCCTTTGTCAATGTATTGATTTAATGCCCTATGCCTTGTATACTTGCATTATATTAAAGCTAATGGATTTATTTCTGATTTTTCTTCTCTATTGGACAGCCACCTGCGTGCTTGATGATGTTTAATAAAGCCTGCTTTTTTATGCAGCACTCTGAATCTTATGACATCAAATGTGCTTCTGTACTCTGTATTATGGGGATTGTTGCTTGTTCATTAGTAACGACTGAGCCAAGAAGATATCCTTTGGTTCGGATTATTCCCCAATTCATCTCTTCCTTTTGTAGAGTTAGAAATTCCTAGTTTGAATGAAAAACAATAGATGAGAGTGAACTCGGCATTCGAATGACCAGTGGCAACTGAAGTAAAATATCAACTGCTCTGTAATATACCAAGGCTGGTAAATTTTCTATTATTTTTCTTTTTTTTTTTTTTAAGATTTGTTTATTTTAATTGGAAAGTCAGATATACAGAGAGCAGGAGAGACAGATAGAAAGATCTTCCATCCATTGCTTTACTCCTCAAGTGGCTGCCACAGTCAGAGCTGAGCCGATATGAAGTCAGGAGCCTGTTCCAGGTCTCCCAAAGGTGCAGGGTCCAAAGGCTTTGGAACGTCCTTGACTGCTTTCCCAGGTCACAAGCCTCTGCTCCCTAGTTGGATGGGAAGAAGGTTGCCAAGATTAGAACAGGCACCCATATGGGATGCTGGCGCATTCAAGGCAAGGATTTCAGTCGCTAGGTTAGCACGCTGAACCCTCCTTTTTTAATTACCCATATAACTGATCTTGGGTTTTATAAATTTTAAGATTATTTTATTGTAGCCATCTACACTTTGAAGAGAGCATCTTTTGTGTGTGCTTGATATTCGGTGAATTAAAATGTGGACTCTTTTTTTTTTTTTAAAGATTTATTTGAAAGGAAGTGTTGAAGTTCAAGGAGAGATAGAGAGAGATCTACATGCTGGTTCACTCCCCACATTGCCACCACAGCCAGGGCAGGGCCAGCCACAGCCAGGAACCCAGAGCTTGGCTCTTCCACTTGAGTGCAGGAATTAAGCACTTGTCCTGTCTCTGCTTTCCGAGATGCATCACTAGCGGGCTAGATTGAAAGCAAGCAGCGCAGAAGTGGGATGCTGGCCACCACAGGGACAGGTTGTTTGTTTTGCCTCTGGCTTCTTGTTCATTACCCCTTGAGCCCACACTAAAGTGAAGGAACTCTCACAACCCAAGGTGACTTTTAGACAGTGTCTCTGTTTTTGAAGTTGATGTGCTTATGCCTGAACTCCTTTTAACTCTGAAAGTATGTCATATCTAATGATAGAATTTATAAAATTTGACTGATTGCAGTAATATATACTTACCTGTTACACTGATTTTAATTTTTAAAAAATATTACTAAATATAACACCCAATTTCTTACATTTTTCTATTTAAGAGTCAAAGAAGCATAATGGTTATTTTTAAAATCTGACTATGCCTTCTCTAGTCCTCAGAAATCTTCCCACATAAGTGCACAAAAATTCTAGGTGTCAGAATAGCAATCAGTGCTATAAATTTCAAGGCTTCTTTATAAAGAATGGTTAGAAGTTTAAAGGGAAAGGGTTAAAAAAATAATTGTAGGTTATATTTAATAGATACACAACTAACAGTTTTTTTTGAAGAGAGATCATGCATAAGTAAAATGATTGATCTTTGAGAAGGATAAGGAACCATTTGAATGTGCAAATTTTTAAAAAAACAAAAGGCAGTAGAGGCAGAGAGTGGGAAGCTGTTTATATGTTAGAAAAGAAAAAGGCCAAGATCACATAGCTATATGTAGAGGAGATAGGATTAATTTTTAAGAAATCGTGTTGGGTAATTGCTAGGATTGGATGCATATTGAAATCATAATAGTGGTGTTTCTAGTAGGTGGCAGGCAAGAAGCATGAAACCACCAGCAAAGAACTGTGTGGTGGGAAGACTGTCAGGAGGGAATTTGAAGCTTGCTTCTTTTGCAACTGAGTTCTTGCACTTACCGTACTGAACTAATGCCTTGATGTGGTGTATTTCTGAAGATGGAGATAAATTTTTGGGTAGTTACTATGGTTTCCTGTGTTGTTATGATAGCAGTCTCTGGAACAGTTCTCTCCCTAGTTTGAGGAGCCAAGAACAAATGCTATCTTGTTAGTTAAGTATTTGAAGCTTGCTGTTTTAGAGTTAGACTTTACTGTAATGACTCTTGATAAGGGAGTTTGAGTGTAGGGGTCATTGGTATATTGGAGTGGTAGTGTCCCTGGCTTTCAGCTTTAGGCATTTTAAAGCATGGATACGTTGCTTATGCCTGTGCAACTGAAACCTCTCGTGATATCCTTGAGGATATCTCTCATCTCAGGGCGGCTTCCTTGCGCACCCACCCCTGAAGATTTATTTATTGATTTTGTTGGAAAGGCAGAGTGACAGTGAGGTCCTTCCGTCCTTTGCGTCACTCCTGAAATGGCTGCAAGTCTGGGCTGGGTCAGGTTGAAGCCGGAAGCCCGGATTTCCTCCAGCTCTCTAACCCTGGCTCTTGTTTCTTTTGTTTTACTCCCACCCTAATGAGGTTGGTATAGGCTTGAACCCTGTTTTGGAATGGCACGAATTCATATGAGCGTTATGTTAACAGTATCTATTAGAGCACAACAATCCACAGAAGTAGAAGCATCAAGTATAGGAGATCATTCTGTATGAATTTGTAATCTAAGTCTAAAAATCTCTGCAGAAACCTTGAACTAAAATGTGATTAAATAGGCCATTGATATGGATTTTCTTAGGGCATCCTGGTAATGTGTTATGAATTGACTTTTGTCAAATCAGATAACTGAAATTTTAAAGATTAAGATAAATGCATTTCCTATGTGACATTTCAGGGAAAAGCAATAGTATTTGTGTTTTTTAAATGGTGTGCTGCAGACAGCTTGCTTTGGCTTGTGAGAACGGATTGTGAAATCTTTAGGAATTTTATGGACTGATTGTAAATACAGATATTACTTAAAAATTGAACCATATAGACTTACAATTAAGTAAGTGTTTTGTATTAACCCATAAAGTACCAAGTTTTCAATTCCACAAATATTTCAATTGCATAATAGTTATTTCAGAGTTACTCTAGGTGGTACATGTGTGTAAGTCTTTATAGATATTTAATCTATGGAACAATGTGATATAATGAGTAAATAGTTACTTCCTTTGTTTTATATTAAATATATTAAATACAAAGATTAACAAATATTTGAAATGTCTTTGTTTGTAATTGTTATGTTTTATGCCTTTTTGTTTTTTTTTAAAGGAGAGCTCTTTTGCTTGAAAGAGTTACAGAGAGAGGGAGCTCTTTCATCTGATGGATCACTACCCAGATGGTTACAGTGTTCAATCAAAGCTCTGAAGCCAGGAGCTTCTTCCAGATCTCTAGGACTTGGGCCACCTTCACTGCTTTCCCAGGCCATAGCAGGGAGGTGGCTTGGAAATGGAGCTGCCAGGACTCGAACTGACACCCATTTGGGATGCCTGCCAGCCCCTACATTTGACTGTTATTTGTGCTCTTGAGATCATTTATACCTATTATATGTTTATATGTGTCTGGATCTGTCTGTGCATTATGTCTTTATAAAGTATGCAAACACACTTATACACACATCTATAAGGGGAAGTAATATCTAGAGCGGGAGCCTCTTATCCATGCTTTCACTTGCCATGATCAGCTATGGTCAAGGAAATACTAAATGGAAAATTTCACAAATAAATAATTCTTAAGTTCTGAATAACTTTGGTTATAATCATTGTTTCATTGTTGGCTATCATTAATCTTTTACCTTACCTAGTTTATTAGTTAAATTTTGTTAACAATATAGGCAAAAATGTAGTACATTTAGGGATTAGTAAGACCCATTATCCATGATTTTAGAGATTCACTGTGGGGCTCCCCATGGATAAGGAGGGGGGCCTATTTTAATGATAGCCTACTATGCATCTTTTTCTCCCATTTTTAAATTGCTTTATAGTTACAGGGATTCCCCCTTCCCCTTCCTCACTTCCCATTCTCCACCCCACCAACATTTTCCCCATGTTATTAGAAAAGTACATTCCTTCCGTAGTACAGTCACATGTCCAGCATTTGCTAGCTAAGTATATCAGTGGCACTGTAGGTATAGATAATGTTAGGAAATCTAATATCAGATTGTCAGGATATACTTAACAGTTCCATTGGAAGTCCTTTTATTTTGGAATAGAGATGCATACTGCAAAATGTATTCTCTTTCCAGTAAATTACACATCTCCTGTTAATTGCACTCAATTAACAGTCGCTTAAACTTGGCCATGGTAAAGTATTACACCACAGATACTGTGAAATGCTGCAGATCGGAGCTTTGATTTATGGCTTTGTTGATGACAATTAAAGCAATAAATGTTAATGGATGTTTTATCTATAATGATATTGCAAATAGCAGAAAAATTGAAGAAATACTTATACAATACCCAAAAACTATAATCAGTATTCTTGTTAGGACTGTGCTCAATTGCTTCTTGGCCTTTTGGAAAAGAGAAAGTGTAGGATTGGGCTCAAAGAACTGGACATTTAAAGTATTTACTACTGCTTTAATTTTACCAAACTTTATTAAATGATTATTAATAAGTTAGGATTTAGCGTAACTGCTTTAAACTACACAAATGACAATAAAATGTTTACTTTTATTCTACATCACAATACTACCCAGAATATGAGATCTTTTTATAATGAAGATATCTTGTAGTTTTCTTGAATTTTGATTATGTTCAACAACTTCTGTATATTAGAGTTTCTACATGACTGAGCAAAGTAAACGAAACCTTCAAACAGTGACAACAAAGTCAAATGTGTCCCAGAGACTGGTTCCATAGCTTTGTGGGCAGCCCAAAAACATACAGTATATAAACTTTTTCCAGTGGTACCCATCATCAGTCATGTTTGGAAATTTTACAGTGATTGGATTTGAGACAATTTTGGATATTCACAGACATTGGCTTGGAACAAGCAGAATTAAAATGATACGAAGAAGTGTTTAGCAAGCTGTGCTGTCTATCTCTTGAATTTGAGATTACTGCATAGCCCATCCGGATGCTTTTAGAATACCAGGAACAACATATTATTAACAAACTTTTTAAGTTCAGCACTAACAAAGTTTTGTCCACATAAAATATCAGCACATGAATAAACCAAGTGTTAAGATTTGTTTCTTATCTGAACTCCACTTTTGTATTCTGTTACCTTGTGTGGCTAATTTCTTTTTCTCTTTTAATGTCTGCATTTCCTCAGCTATAAAAGAGGCCTTACTTTGTCATCTTTAAAATATAAAAGATAATTGACGCAAGTATTGGCTTTCATTCATAGGGATTCATTACTTGGTGTTGCTTCTGAGTTCTAGGTATCTTGTCTCACAAAGAAAAGTAGGACTGTGATCTACCTCTTCCACTTGTTTCTTTATTTATATAATGGGGGTAATAACAATACTGATTATTACAGAGTCATCCTGCAAACTAAGCAAGTAAATTAGTGTTAGAAAGAATGGCTGGCATGTGGTAAATGCTGTGTAAGGATGAGCTGCTGGTCTACCTTGCCCTTCCTTTTCCTCTTTATCCCTCTCACTCTCACTTGATTTCCTTATCCTCCCTATATGTTTTCTATACTGTCTCTTTCCCTGGAGGATTGATATTAAGCTACAACTCTTTTCTGTCTTCAATATTAGAATATTAATGGTGTTTGTAAATGCAACACACCTAAGTACACTTATAACAAAATTTTGGCGGGAGGCCAGCATTAGCAGGCAAAACCTGCAACACTGGCATCTCATATGGGAGCTGGTTCGTGTCTGACCTACTCTACCTCCAATCCAGCTCTCTTTTAATGACCTGGGAAATCAGCAGAGGTTGGCTCAAGTGTTTGGGGCCCTGCACCAATGTCAGAGACCCGATGCACCTCCTGGCTTTGGCCTGAACCAATGCTGGCTGTTGCAGCCATCTGGGAAGTGAACCAGCAGGCAGAAAGATTGATCTCTCTCTCTGTGTCTCCCTATTTCTTTGTAACTTTCACTCTGTGAATAAATAATTTTTTTTAAAAAAAGATTTGTTTATTTTTATTGGAAGCACAGATATACAGAGAAGGAGAGACTTGCTGCTTCTGAGGTGATGGAAGGGACTTTGCAAATGTGCAGAACTGGGACTGCGAACCTTGGTTGTCTGTCCACGGTTTCCTGGTGGCAGAAGAAATGACCTGCCTCTGGCTGTGGTGGCTGTTATCCTCAGGCAACAGCAGTAGGGTAGGGATAAGTCTGTCTCCAGGATGTCCGTCTAAATGATGTTTGATTCAAGTTGCCATCACACCTGGGAGCCAATAGCTGTGGGAGATGGTAGTGCTTTTTGTTTTTGTTTTTGTTTTTGTTACAATACCTAAAGTTAAATGTAATATAACTTGAAAAAAAAATGTGTCTGGGTGACCAATGCAATGGCTGAATAGGTTAATTCTCTGCGGTTCCCATATGGTGAGTTTTCCTTATGGGCAGTGGTTCAGGTTTCAGCTGCCTTGCTTCTGATCCAACTCCCTACTTGTGGCCTGGGAAAGCAATGGAGGATGAGCCAAGTGCCCATGTGGGAGAGCTGGAAGACGCTCCTAGCTTTAGATGGTCTCCGCAGCAGCCATGGCAGCCGTCTGGGGAGTGAACCAAAGCATGGAAGATCTCCCTTTCTCTATTCTCTGTAAATATACTTTTCAGCTAGAAATAGATAATTCTCAAGAACTTTCAGAAGTATAGAGAAAATCAGATTTTTCTTTAAAAAACAGTTTTTACATATATTCTTATTAATGAAATTCATCTTAGTTTTCACTCCTGTTAACCTCTTCTGAGCTTGGATCAGATTATGCTAGCCTCTTAAAAAGAACGGTGACATTTCCGTTTGCTCTTGTCTGGAATAGACTGTGTAAGACAGAAGCCACCTGTTCCTTGTTCCTGTGTATCCTGGAAGATTTACTAGTGAGATCTCCTGGGCTTGTACATGTCTTTACATGAAGATTCTTGACTGCTGATTCAGTTTCTTTAAAAAGCTAATTCTGTTTCATTTTTCCTAATTCTTATGTGGTCCATTTTGATAAATTACATACTTGGTGGAAAGTTAGATACTTCAGGTTTTCAAATTTAAGTGTGTAAAATTAGAATGTTCTCATATAGATGTACTGTGTAATTTCTAACATTTATTTACATCTTTGCTTTTAAACCTCAACCAGTTATAGTATCAAGTTTGTTCCTCATTCTTTTCAAAGAACCAGCTTTTAGTCTTGTTTTTTCTTCTTTAGTTTCTGTTCCATATCAGCTTCTACTTCATTTATTTCTTCCTGCTCAACAACCACTGATAATATATCTTTTAATTTCTTGCGTTACATTTCAGATCACTAATATTTAATTTCTTCACTTTCTGACACAGTTTTGTTTCTTTAGTTTCCAGGTGCATTCGGAAAGCTGGTTTGCTGCTACTCTTATTGATGATTTTCTCATTTCTAACAGTACAGCGAACATTTCCTATTGCAGCTGTTAACAAATGACTAGAAATTGAGTGATTTAAATATTTATTTGTTTTTATTAAAAAGACATATCTACAGAAAGAAGGAGAGACAGAAGGATCTTACATTCACTGATTCACTCCCCACATAGCCATAGTGGCCAGAGCTGAGCCGATCTGAAGCCAGGAGCCAGGAGCTTCCTCTGGGTTTCCCATGCAGGTGCAGGATCCCAAGGGTCTGTACTGCTTTCCCAGGCCAAAAGCAGGGATCTGGATGGGAAGTGGGGCCTCTGGGATACAAACCTGGCACCCATATGGGATCCTGGCATGTTCAAGGTGAGTACTTTAGCTTCTAGGCTACCCCACGAGGCCCAAAGTTACAGATTTCTTTAACAACAACAAAAAAGATTGGTGCTGGTATGATGGCTCGATTAGCTAAATCTCCACCTTCAAGTGTCAGCATCCCATATGGGCACCAGTTTGTGTCTCGGCTGCTCCACTTGTGATCCAGCTCCCTACTTATGGCTTGAGAAAGAGGCAGAGGAAAGCCTACATCCTTGGGATTTTGTACCCACATGGGAACCCCAGACCCAGTACTTGGCCCTTGGCTTCAGATTGGCTCAGCTGCTGCAGCCATTTGGGGAGTGAGTCGGTGGATGGAAGATCTTTCTTTCCGTGTGCTTCGTTTTCTCTGTAAATCGACCTTCCAGATTAAAAAAAGAAGAACCATATCTCCAAGAGTAGAGCTACTATACTTCCAACTATAACTCTAAATTATGTTGAAATTTAACTACCATTTAAAAATATTTATGTATTTCATTGGCAGAGTGACAGGGAGAGACACAGAAACCTGGTTTCTGTGAGCTGACAGGAAGGTGTTGACAAGCACTGCTTCTTCTTGAGGTTCTAGAAGATGGCGTGTTCTTTTCTTTTCCGGCTTCTAGAGGCCGCCTGTATTCCCTGGTTTGTGTGTCCTCCCCTTTAAGAGGACTGTTTCATTGCTGTGGTCCACCCAGACAAACCTTGATCATCTCCCTGTAATTTAGTCTCCTGTACATAATAATCTTTTTGGCTGTATAATTCACCCATCCCAGAATCTAGTACAGGAATATTTTTAGAGAGCTGTTCTTTTGCCTGTCATAGACACCATGGTTACAGTGTATTCTGGTAATGTATACTCTTCGGTGTTTATTGAGGTTACTTTTATATTATTGATTGCTTTTGTAGCCTCAATAAATGTGGCTGATTTTTATTTATTCCATATGTGGTCAAAAGAATCTGGATGTTATTTCCATTGTCCAGATTTTCTAAATCTTTACTGATTATTTTGTTTCTTTGGCATATGAGGAGAGAAGTACATTAAAAGTGCTCAGTTTGATTCAATATTAATTTATTTCCACTTATAACCAGCAGTTTCTGTTTTATCTGTTTTGGAGCTGTGTATTGTGTGTGTGTGTGTAGCTATAGGATTTTTTTCATATTCCACAACAATTTCTCCTTCTCATTAAAACTATAACCTTTTCACAATCTATTAATAATTTTTTTTAAATTAGCACTGCTGGTCTTGTTTTCTTTCAGTGTTACAATGTTTCAGGTAGACCTCTTTGTTATAGTTTTGCTAATTGGATGTCCCCAAAAGGCTCATGTGTCATAGGTCTGACCCTCAGATCCTTATGCTTTTGTGGATTCAGGATGCAGTTTAGTGCAGTCATGATGCCTCTGAGGGAGCGGATTGGGTCAGGTTGCTGGCGTGGAGGTGCCATGGTTGGGTCTGGGTAACTTCATAAGGCAATGCTGCAGGGAGGTCTCTTGTGTTCCTTGCTTCTGACTTGCAGCTTGCCAGGGGATCATTCTCTCCTCAGAGAGTCACTGTTGCTAGCCTCATATCAAATGGGATGCGGCCACCTGTTTTGGGGCTGTGAACCCCAAACCATAAGCCATAATAAATCTTATTGTAAGTAGCTCTGTTAGGTGTTTTAATTAAAGCAATGAAAAACTAACAAATGCTACTAAACAATGTAAGTGGATATTTTATAGTGTCTGAGATTTTAGAAGTTCTTTAAATAGGGATTATGTTATTAAGACTTTATTATTATGATATGCTTGGCAGTATTTCTATCAGCTTATTTCATGTTTTTCCTTAGTCATGATTTTTACTTTTATTTTTACCAACACTCTCTTTGAAACACTCTTTTGCATAATTATGCCACACTTGTTTTCCCCTTTACTATTATGAATGCTATACAGTCTTGCTCATTGAAATGATCTTCCAGTCAGCAAACAAAAGCCTTAGAACTTCACTCTGGCCTGCCATTCTCATTTACTCCTTCATTGTAAAAGAGTGCTTTAAAAAGTGCAATGAAAATTGAAATAAATGGTAGAATGATTTCTGTTTAAAAACACAGTAATCCATCAGGAGTGGAGATCCTGAAAAAGCTTGTAAAAATGTGTATTATGAATAGCTATGCATGAGTTTCAGAATTATTTCTTTTATTCCATGCATTTTGTGAAGCACCCTCATATTGTGTAGAGTTTTATTTTTTTTTTTTTTTCTGTATGCATCAAGTTTCTGTGTGGAAGTAGAACCAACTGGTAAGAGTAAGGTTTTGTTGAGAGTGGCCGGTGGATTGCAGAGGCTTGAAAAGTCCAGAAAACTGCCAAGTGGACTGGCAGGCAGAAACCCATGGAAAACCCTGGTTCCAAGATTCTGTTGGTTGGATTCCATCTTGTTGAGTAGAGATTCGTCAGTCTTGTTCTAGTGTGACCTTCAGCTGACTGAAGACTACACACGTTAGGGCTGATAATTTGCTACTCAAAGTCCACTGTTTAAATGTTAGTCTAAGGCAGTGAACACCTTTGCAGAAACATCCTGAATAATGTTTAACTGAATACATGGGTACTGCTGTGACCAAACCAAGTTGACACATAAACTGTCACACTCTTGAAGTTATTCAATTTTATTATACTGCTATTGTTAATACTCTGTGTTTATTTTATAATTTTTTAATCTGTTTGCAAGTATATTTTCTCATAATTTTTCTTGGTATCCATTTTCCATTCTCTGTCCCATTTTTAGTTGTCTGAAAATGGCTCTGTTTTGCTCTTAAACTTGAATGCTGTTTATCTAAGTAAAAAATTCTTGGTTAACATATATTGTTACAGAATGGTTTTTTTCTGTTGTCATCTAGCATTCTTTTGTGTGCTTATAAGAAGTCTGCCTTCACTCTAATTGTCTTTTTCTTAAGATAATGTATTTTTGTTGATTGTTTAAAGATTTTTTTGGTGTTATATATTTTCAGTATATATGTTTGGATTTCTTTTCACTTATCTGGATTTTTGTCCTTTGTGAGCCTAGAAATTGTTGATTTGTTTTATCATTTTAGAAAAGATTGTGTTTTTACCTCCGTTTCTGCCACTCTTTGGGGGAAAGCATATTAAAGATAATGATTTTGTGTGCAGCACATCCCTTGAAATTCCTTTTCTTTCAATAGTTATTTATTTATTGTCTATTTGATTTTTAATATCTAGTTTTTCCCATATAACCAATATTTTTCATTAGATTCTCTCCCTGTAAAAATCATCCTGGGGCCCGGCGCGGTGGCGCAAGTGGTTAAGGTCCTCACCTTGCACGCCCGGGATCCCATATGGGCGCCGGTTCTAATCCCGGCCACCCTGCTTCCCATCCAGCTCCCTGCCAGTGGCCCGGGAGAGCAGTCCAGGACAGCCCAAAGCTCTGGGACCCTGCACCCGCGTGGGAGACCTGGAAGAGACTCCTGGCTTTGGATTGGCATAGCATTGGCCGTTGTGCTCAATTGGGGAGCGAATCATCGGACGGAAGATCTTCCTCTCTCTCTCTCCTCTCTGTATATCTGCCTTTCCAATAAAAAAAAAAAATAATAATAAAAATAAATCTTTAAAAAAAATCATCCTGAACATTATTATTATGTTAGTCACTTGCAAATTACAGATGCTCTTCAAATTATGATGGGGTTGTGCCCCAATAAACCTGTTGTAAATTGAAAATGTCACAAGTTAAAATGCATTTACTGTACCTAACCAAGGGGACACCATAGCTTAGCCTACAGCTGGGCAAAAGCATCTGAGAGAAAGCCTGTTTTGCAGTGAAGTATTGAAAATTTTGTATGACTTATTTAATACATTGTTTAAAAGGAAAAAACAGAATAGTGGCATGGATATACTTCTGCACTGTCACACAGTAGAAAAACCTTCGGTACAAGGTATTTTTTTCTATGGAAGTACAGCCTATAAAGTACCTATCTCTAAGAAATCCTCAATGCCTTTTGAATCCTGAAAGGCCCAACAAGATTTTGTTATCTAAAATCGATGTTCATAGTATGCAGTGTGTAAATTTGCACGCCATTTATATGAATCACACACATACGATACTCTTTCTTACAGTTTTTTATTCCCCCCCTCCAAAGTACTTGAAACAATAACTTCCTTTTTTGCTCCTTCTTAGAATTTACAGACCCAGGTTCTTCTGGTGAGTTTTTTGTAAGTAGCATAGATTTTAATGTTGTAATTTCTATACAGATAATCATTTCTTGTCCTTCACCTCTCACTTCAGCCAAAGCTGTTTCTTTCTTTCTTGGCGAGGGAGTTAAAGCTGTATGTCCCAGACTTTATCCCTCAGCATTTAGAGCTGCATCTCAAATTGTGTGTGTTATTACAGATTTAGCTCTGGTTAAGGACTGTTATGTCTTTTCAATACCCGAGGACTTATTTTCTTAAGCAGTGAGTTATTCTGGAAGTATTTAGTCTGCTATATTTTATAAGACTGACTTTATGTATGTATTTGAAAGGCAGAGTCATAGATGTTGACCGTGGAGGGGGGTGGAGACTGATCTTCCACCTGTTGGTTCACCCTCCAGACAGCAGGACCAGGCCAAAGCCAGGAGCCAGGAATCGTATCTGGGTCTCCCCTGTGGGTGTACTGGGTCATCATCATCTGCTTCTTTTCTGGACGCATTTCCAGGAAGCTGGATGGGAAGCAGAGCAGCCAGCATCAAATTGGCTGCCTGAAATGAGGTATTAGCATCAAGACTGAACTGACTGTGCCCCAACACCAGCCTGTTACTCTACCATTTCTGTGTGTTTAAAGCAGAAAGGAAGCCTGCTTACCACACGAGTGTGGTTGACATGTTCTAGGTGGTTGTTGTTGCTGCTGTTGTTGTTTTGGGGGGGGTAGTTTAAAACACTGATGAGATTTGGTTGAGTCTTAATGTCTTTGTATTGTAAGGATATTAGTTTATTTTAAGTATATAGATTCTCTATATTAATAAATTTCTTTAAAAAAACCTTTTATTTTGCCTCTTGTATGGTAGTTGTTTTAAAAACATTGTTTTTGTTGCTGTTGTTTTGTATGTCTGCTACTTACTACTATTCAGTAAATGCTTTCTAAGTGAAAATAAGTTGAATGTTTAGTTTGTAACCGAGGGATATGATTTTAGTTAGATTACTTTAGGGCTAGATGTATATTAATTATGCCTATAGGCCTATAGACTTATAAAATAACAGTAATAGTTTCAAATAATTACAGGACACTTGGTTCTTATACTGATCCTGTGGTTTGTATATTGCTGTTTTACCTACGAAGTAATTGAGATCCAGAGACAGTCATTTGTTTAAAATCCCATAGCTAGCACAGAGCAGTCTGTTTTTAGGGGTCTGATTCTCAGCCACTGTACTATTGCCGCCGTATTTGTTGAAGGGTATCGTTCGTTATTGTTATCCCCCTGCTTAAAAATCCTTCCCCATTACCTTCCGGATAATGTTTAAATGAATATTTTATTATGTAAAAAATAAATATTTAAATATTCCAGCCTACCTATTCTACCACACCACTTATTAGCCCTGCTCTGCATCTCCAATTACTAACAGTTTTCCAAAGGCACTGTGCTGTTTGATGCTTCCATGTGTTTGATTTTTTTTTCTGCCTCTGTGTGAAATGCCTCTGCCTTCTACTGCTTTCCTAACTAAGCCCTGGATATCCCCAGAGCCAATAGCTGTTTCTGAGAGCTTCTGTAACTGCTCCAGTGTTCTTCTGTGTTTGTCCTCCCTCAGTTTGCCATGTCCTAGTACTCATTTCACCTGGGCTGCCTACTCTGAAGCTGAGGACTGAGTTCTGCTTGGCTCTGTATCCCAGAGTCCAGGTCAGTGTCACTGGACACGTAGGGGATTATTCAATAAATGTTTGCTGAATGGCCGATAATTGCCATTTCATTACTGTTTTTAATACACTGTTGCTAAGGTTTGCTTAGTGTAGCATCTTGTTGAGTTTTTGAATAGGGCTGTGAGTTATTTTGTTAGTCATATTAATTAATAAGAGGTGTTTAGAAAAGCCACAAGTTGCTATCTTGGAACACAAGTCACTAAATGAGTTTCTTAAGCTATCTGTTAAAAATACATAACAATTTTGCTTATTTAGCTGTAAAACAATATAAACTCCACCATAGTGTGTGATTTAAAAGCAGTTCCATTAGGTTCTCAGTTGCAAATGATTCTTTGGTGAAAAATAAAATCAGTTATAGCTGTGTTAAGAAGAATCACTATTCTGTGTTTTAATTCTTAATTTTAATATTTTTTCTCTTGGCAATGTTTAATGAAAATGTGTCTCATTAAACTTCGAAGTTACTAGTCATTATTTTGTTACTGCTTTTCATATGCATAGTATTTTTAGCCTCATAACTAGAAAATATTAATTTTATCAAAACTGCATATATCATCCACTGTTAGATACAGTAAAGAAAAAAATAGGTAACCTTATTGAAGGAATCTCAGGAGAAAATTTCTTTTAAAAAAATTACCAAATATACAAATGATTCTTGTGTCCTTGTAATTTCCTCAGAAATTAATTATTCAGTTGGAGATGTTTTATTGTCATGACTTAAAAAAAAAAAAACTTAACTATTTAAGTGGCAGGAAGGAGTAAGAAGAGAATTGCTTGGTTCAGCCTGGCAGGCTGTGTGTCTAGGCTACCACTATTTTGCTGCAGCTGAAATTCAAACATGAGGAAATTGCAGAAATTTACAATTCAATGTGTGTTTCATCAGGGAGAAATCCACAGATTGTTTTGACACTCAGTTAGAAATTCAGCATGAAGATGGACGTCTCATGAAATTTGCAGCTGCTGATTGAATTTCTATTTCCATAAAGGCCATCAACGGCAGCCGCCTGCGGGGGAAGAGGAGGGCAAGATGACAGAAAGCGTGAGGCTAGCACTCTTCCTCAGTGTTCCAGCCGCAAATTACTGGTAATAAGGGTTTACACTGACCAGGATTAAAGAAAAATATAGACAGCCAGAAGGGAAAAACTTCTCAGTTTAATTGATTTTAACCAAATATGTCTGCATTTGATAGCTAAATGTGTGTTTAGTCATCTGTAGAAAATCTAATATGTACCTGAAAATCAGTTTATTTATCTTTACCATTTGAGTAGGAACGAGAGCAGTTCTTAAAGTTACAGGGGATTTTATTGTGTAGATTATTTTCATAAAAACCTTTTGAGCTATAAGGTAACTCTAACGGAAATATAATACAAGCTCTTTGAAATGAAATCAAAGTAATTATTTCATATTTTTAAGTAATCTACAATATGTATGTTGAGAACACAGATTCATGATTTTAAAGTATTTTAAAAAAATTTAATGAGAATTCAAATAACAATCACATGTATCAATTTGCCTTTTCAAGGGAATTATTCGTTCTCATTTTAGAATTTGTTTTCAGGAAAATGGTCAAAAAGTGGTTTGTTTAATGTTTCACTTAAAGAGAGCTAATATTAAAGATGATTTTAAAATATTCATAGATTATAGGTGAACCAAAGGGCTTTGAAACAGGTTCATTGTTCCTACAGAGTTCTTTGTCTCCGTGGCTGTTATGAGCTTTAACTGGCAGGGTACCCTTAGATAATTTTGTTTGAAAATTAGAATTTGCACAACTACAATTATAGATAAAGAATAGCATCTTTGTTGAGAAAAAAATGTATTTGATTTACCATTATGAGATCTGTTAAAAGTATTTAATATGTATACAATTATATAATTTCATAACTATGTAACATAGTATACTTGTTAGTCTATACTTTTTTTTTCTTTGATTTGTTTTATTTATTTCAAAGACAGAGTGACAGAAAGAAGGAGAGCTGGAAAAGGAAGTCTTCCATTTGTGGGTTACATACCAAAAGGTCACAACAGCCAGGGCAGGGCCAGCTGGGCAGGAGCCAGGAGTTTCTTCTTAGTCTCTCACGTGAGTACAAAGGCCCTAGCACTGGCACCGTGCTCTGCTACTTTCCCAGGAGTGTGAACAGGGAATTAGATCAGAAGTGGAACAGCTGCAACTCAAACTTGGGACCCTAAGGGGATGCCGGTGCTGCCAGTGCTGCAGGTGGCAGCTGAACCTACTGTGCCACGACACTAGCCCCTGCTCTGTAATTTTTTTTTTTTAACATATTAGATTCTGAATAGAAGAACTAATTCTGGTTGGGTCTTTAAAATTTTGTGATGTTGAAAACACCTGATTTGTCTATTTGTCTATGGATCATTTTGATTGTAGAACCACACTATTCATTCCTGGTACCTGGGCTTAAAATACATACTTTTTTTGTTCGTTTGTTTTCTTTTGAGTTTCAGAATTTAAGTGTTAGATTAACATCTTCAGGTTAGATGTTGTGTGCTATACTGTCAGGAGTCTGTGAAACGTTGCTTTTTAACATCTATTCCTGTTGTCTGTGTTTTAATGATCAAAATCCACCTGTTGAACATAAGTTTTGCCTCTTATCCACTAGTTTTTGAGCCAAAGCGAAACTGTGTTATGAGAGAAATCTCTCCGTGTCTGACAGAGAGTTCACAAAGATTTGGAAGCATGTTTTTCTCGTGTCTGCTTTTCCTTCCTAGCATTTTCTAGCCATAAACATTGGGCGTATTCATTTAATTTGCACTTCCCTTCTTTCTTTTTTGCCCTGCTTGCCTATGCATTCGAGGATTTGCTATTTTCAGCATTCTAAAACATACAGACTTAGATAATGTGCTGCTTATGAAAGTCATGAATTACTTCATTTTGCTGTCATTTTCATCACCCAATCAAATCAATACCTATTTACGATTTTGCCTTGCTCATGGCTGTGTTTAGCTTTCATCCATGAAATTCACTCATTCATCCTTCAATTATTCAATGAATATTTATGACTCTTACCTGTATATCCAAATTTATTTTAGGTTGTAGGGATAGGATAATAAACCAGTGTCTTGCCAACTTTATGGAGTTTGTGCTTTAGCAAGTAACATGGACGTTAATAAGGTGTAACACAATGTCAGGTGGCAATATGAGAAACAAAAACTATAAGATTTAAAGTGTGACACCGTAGGAGTGTGAACTCAGGAACCCCTCTGAGGACATGACATTTGAAAAAACCTGAGTGAGAAAGTAGTAGAGTTACACTGGTCTGTCCTTTGTTCCAGAACATTCTTGGCCGCAGTCTTGCCGTCTGGGTTGCTTTTGTGTCTCTCCCCATTCCCTTGGCACACTTAGGATTAACAGTCTCAAATTATGCTTTTACGGTTCCCATAGCTTTTCCATGCACGTACAGTTTGTGTGCTCATTTGCAAATAGAAACATCACAAGTGTTTCTGGCGGGGATATTGTTTATCATTTTATAAAAACAGAACAATTCTGTTTATCTTCTTTGGCACATGTGTTTCTTACTTGTAAGTAAATCATGAACATTACTTAGGTAAAAAAAAAATACCACAAGTATTTCTCTTTTAAACTAAATGTTATACCAAACTAAATGTTTTTAAACTAAATGTTTTGGTTATACCAAAATTTGATTAATACAGCAAAGAACATTTAAATTCCTTTACTACTCCAAAAGATGTTCCACAAACATTCTATGCAAATATGCTTTTGTGTTCATGTTTTTATTTTTGTGAGACAAAATTTCCAGTAATGATGTTGTGGCAACAAATGGTACAGCTCTTTCCAAAAAGACTTTGGCAACTTGCATTTTTGCCAGTGTCGTTCTCCACACTGCCTTACCGGCTCTAGGCAAGATTGTTGTATGTTTTACATATTATCTGAAGACAGTTTGAACCTACCTGTCAGCCATCTTCCTGATGTTCACTTTGTATGTGTTCTGGGTACACACTGCTGTCTTACAGAACTGTACAGACCACTTTCCAGCAATTTTTCCACGTATTTTTTCTTAAGTCTTTAAAATGTATTCCTTTGAGAGAGAGAGAGAGATAAAAGTCAGAGAGAGAGGACAGAGAACTTAGATTTGCCAGTTCACTTCCCAGATTCCTGCAATGTCCAGGGGTGGGCCAGAACGAGACGACGGAGCACTCTGCAGGTCCCGCTCGGGCATGGCAGTAAACCCAGGGTGTGCACAAGGAGCCGGAGTGAGGAGCCAGAGCTACGAACGGAAGCCAGAGCTATGAACTGGTCGCCTTCCCACAGATGCAAGCGTGTATCTCTGGGCCAAATGCTTGCTTCCACCGTGCATTTTTAAATATTTAAATATATGACATATTTAAATATATGTCTTTAACCTTTCTGAACCCTTAAAATTTCCATGACGTAAGACGTGGCATATCATAGAACAGTTTGTATAAATACTTGCTTTCCAAAACAAATTCTATGGTGGAGGATGTCAGTAATAGGGAAGGCTGTGCAGTGTGTTTGGGGCAGGCAATGTATGTTATCTCTTTCCTGTCGATTGGGTTGATGACCTGAAACCGGAAATGAAAAATGTCTTTAGAAGAGAAATAAAACACAACCAAGGATTTTTTATTTTGTTGTTGTTTTTGCATTCCCACTTTCCTCTTTTCCTTTCTCTCTCTCTCTTTGGGCACTATTTGCCTTTGAGGTATAACCAGCATCTGATTTAAGTTGCACATTAATGTAAGTAGGATATAGTTAACATTTGTCAGATTGTTGCCAGCTACTCTGCATTTGTTTATGGCTCTGAAACTTTGGAGATAATATTGTTGACACTTAGAGCTGCCCCAGTTTCTGATGTGCAACAGTGAGCAGAGGTCAAGCACGGCAAGGAGCTGTTTGTCATCTGCCACGTTGTCTGTTCCAATCAGATCAAAGTATATTCCCATTTTCAGATCTACAGTGCAGGCAAGGTGCACCCTGGCCTCCGTTACACTCTTCAGTTTAGAATCTTAATTTTGAAATATGTCTCTGCCATAAGCAAGCCCAGCCTTTCTCTCACAGAGAATGCATTTGTAGCCAGAACCAGAGTGCTCTGGCTTCTGCCTTAGTTTGTTCTTCAAGACAAGTGGAAGCTCTAGTGACCCCACAAGAACCTGGGTGATCCTCGGCGTCATCTGCATTAGCAGCCAAACTTTAGAGAAATGGAAAAGAAAATGCTCTCCTAGACAGAAGGCATGCCATTAAAGGGGTGACTCTCAAGGATTATCCGGTCTTCATGCAGCGAAGAACCAGTTGTTAGTTCAGGTGTTTTACTGCAGAGTGAGTATGAGGATCTTGGAACTGTAATGTGACGTTTATAGGATTTTTAGGAGATCTGTCATGTTGTCTTTGATAGATAGCCAGGGAAAGCATATTGGTTAATCTTAGGGTTTCTGCCAGCTACAGAGAGTGTAGAGGTAAAATGCATGAAAGTGGAATCTTACCGTCTCCTTAAGTCTAGGGTTGCATCATAAAGAGCAGACAGCTCTACCTGACTCTCTTATTCCAATTTTTCTAGTGCCTATCCCATTTCACTCTTAACCGTTTGAATGTGATCAGCGAACAGGATGTTTTCTGCTGTTTGTTAGGGACTTATGGTCTAGATTAGGAACTGAAGCTTTGAGAGAGCTCATTCAAGCTCTGTTGTCAAGAACAGAGTTCAGCTCACAGTCTACTTTTCTTTTTGAGCTGAAAAACCCCTTAATTTAGTTCTTTGGTATTTAAAACCATTGGTTGTGCTTTCTGATTCATTTTTGCCTGAGCTGTTTTCTTAGGATATACGTCTATATTTAATGTGAAGTGTTTTAAACCTATTAAAGCCTAAGATCAAAAGAGGTATTAGGTGATATCTGTGCAATGGTTTACATCCGCTTCCGTCCTCGTTTCCTTCCTTTTTCTCCCTCCTTCCGTCCCTTATACTAAGCATACATTTCAAGATTGCTTTTTAATTTCCCTGATACTCTCATGGCAAAAGAGCAGTTCATGTAATAAAATCTTCCTGTTTCACATTAGAACAATAGTTCCAGAATCTACTAACCATTCATTTCTTTGTTAGTTATCGGAATTGTGTGCCTTACAAATAGCATCTCTGAAGCTCCTTAGGTCCTTTCTGAGGTCTCCTACCATGTCACCATCCTCTCTTCTGCTTGCTTCTTTTGTCTGTTGTTTTAAAGTTAGTTTAGTGTAGACCCCGTGGTAATTTCCATTATGCACATCAACATTTCTTTTCATGTGAAACTCGTTGATATGGCCATTTCTTTACCTCTCTGCAGCCATCAAATAGCTATTATATTTTCATATAGAGTCAGTATTGTCCAGTTTATGTTTTTGTCATCCATATATGCCCGTGCATAATTAAGGTCATATACTAATATGGTAATTATCAAAGATGCCTTCAAGTTGCAGGCTTATTGCACATCATCTTATTGTTAAATGTCATGTTATTGTGAGTGATGCCAGTTTTGTGGTATAGATTTAACTTTGATCATGGAAGCATTTCCATTTAATAGGACCTACGGTTAAACACAGGCCCAGTTAGGATACTTATTAAGAATCAGAAATTTTTATACATACGGACACATTCATTTGTTCAGTATTTGTTCAGTGGTAATTCATGTAGTTCTGGCTATAATAACGTAAGCCTCTTTTGGGTAGAACTTTCTTGCAAAATCTATTGGTTTGAATATATTTTTTTAAGATCCAAGCAAGGATAAACCATAGCTTCACTAAGAAGACCACTGAGAAGAAATTATGATTTCTCATACACAAAAAAGGAACAGGAATAAGCTGCAAGAACAAAAAGGAATTTTTGATATTCTATAAGATGGTGGGCTCAGGTTTTTATAACTAGTGCTTCTGCTTCCCGCATCCTATGTCAGAGTGCCTTGTTTGAGTGACAGCTCTTCTGTTTCTAATCCAACTTTCTGCTGGTGCTCCTGGGAGGTGGAAGCTGACGGCACATGTGGAAGGCTGGATGGAGTTCCTGGCTCCTGCCTTTGACTTGATCCAGCTCAAGCTGTTACAGCTATTTGTGGGGTTGACCAGCAGCCGGTGTCTTTCTCTATCACTCTGTCTTCCAAATAAATAATTCTGTAAAACAAAAGATACTTTAAAATTCTGCAGTGAAAAGTTATGCATAAGTGTACCCACACACCTGTTTCATCTGATAAACCAGTGACAAATTCTGATGTGTTTTATCAGAGGGACAGTTACACATCTATTACTGCTGGTAATAGATTCTGACCATCAGTGATTGGTAATGTAGAAAATTGAGAACCGTGACTAAAGCTAGAGGTTTTTTTTTTTTAAGGAAAGACAAATTTTACAGAGAGAGAATAAAGAGCAAACATCTTCTAGCTGCTGGATCACTCACCAGATGGCCTTGACAGAGCTGAGTTGATCTAAAGCCAGGAGCCAGGAGCTTCTTCCAGATCTCCCACATGGACTCAGGGTCCCTAACTCTTGGGCCATACTCCACTGCCTTCCCAGCTCATAAACTGGGAGCTGGATTGGAAGTGGTGCAGCCAGGACTTGAACCAAGACTCACATAGGACGCTGGTGCTGGAAGGCAGAAGATTAGCCAGTTGAACCACCACATCAGCCCCTAAAACTAGAGTTTTTATAGTCAAAGGAGGCAGTGCTGTTGAGTTATTTGCATACTCTAAGTTAGATTTTAGAAGAACCTTTGAAAACCTCTGCAGAAAAAAAAAGTAAATATTTATGATTCAAGAGGACTTGAAGAAAAATGTAAGGCTGTCAATATAACTTAATAACTTGATCAGGAGGAGATGGAAAACTGGCTCAAAGGAGTGCTCTAACTAGTATTTTTTAAAGATTTATTTGTTTTATTGCAAAGTCAGAGAGGAGGAGAGACAGAAATATCTTCCATCTGATGATTCACTCCTCAAGTGACTGCAACGGCCAGTACTGCGCCAATTCGAAGCCAGGAGCTAGGAGCTCTTACAGGTCTTCTACGCGGGTACAGGGTCCCAAGGCTTTGGGCCGTCCTCCACTGCTTTCCCAGGCCACAAGCAGGGAGCTGGATGGGAAGTGGGGCTGCCAGAATTAGAACTGGCACCTATATGGGATCCCAGTGTGTTCAAAGCAAGGAGTTTCAGCTGCTAGGCCACGGCACTGGGACCTCTAACTAGTATTTTAAAAGGGCAAGTGAACAAAAGTATCTGTAACCATAGCTGCAAGATATGTGATAGCAGCCAGATAGGAGGCCTCAAATTTCCCCACATAATCATAAACTTGCCATATATTCTGATACATTATGAATACAATAATTGTTGCCTAAGGCCTTGAAAAACAGATCAACAAAGCAGCACAATCAAAGTACAAAAGCAACACAAAGAAAAAGTGCTGAAATTTGAAAAAACAATTCAAAAAGCGATTAAATTTTAAAAACTCTCAAATAACACAGAATGGCTGTCCACTTTGTGAGTTCTTGCATGCATACATTTCTTTAGAATATGTGAATATGTGCAGGTGATGTGTTCTGTCTTGGTTGTATTCCATAGTCTACGTAGGAGCGTTAGATATCCACAAAGGCCCGAAACATCTGGAGCAGGAACATTTGAAACGCCGAAGCCAGCTGTTTGAGAAGATAGGGTGTACAGCAAAGCAATTTCTCCTTTCTCTCTCTCTCTCTCTCTCTTTTTTTTTTTTTCAGAAAAAAAGTACTTTTACACTGAGTAAGAAACAAACTTGGGCAACAAGGAACTAAAGCCTAAAGCAGAAATGCTCAGCGCATCCAGAAATGGTCCAAACTCGGGGAGACCAAACACCATGAGCTGTCAATCACAGGCTAGCTCGCTCTTCTCCCCGACCCTGCTTACACCAAGAGGAGCACGCGCTGGCCTGCTCCTGGGTGCTCGTCCTGGAGGAGGAATTCCTTCTTCCCCTCAATCTATAATTATCTTTTTTTTTTTTTTGGCTTTTCTAATGCTCAATATATAAAAAGATCTTTAGTTGTTTTTCCCTATTTGTCCGTAGGTTAACTTTTAGATATTTTCACTAATCTGTATCATATGACCATAGTCTTTGTCTTGAAATAACCAAAAAAAAAAAAAAAAAGTCCCAAAGAGAACCATGATGTCTAAAGAAATGTTATTAAACAATCAGGTTGCTTCAAACACAGAATACCTGCAAAGGAAAGATACTTAGCATTCTGTGAGGCCTTACCAGGCATGCATATTTCTTGACTACACAGCTGTCATTTAACACATATTGACACCAGTTGTGTCACTGGTCGTACCTGGCTTTCCTCGTTTCTTTTTTGCAATGGAGTTATGAGTTATACTTCAGAGAGATGAAAGAGGGGATAGTATAGCAAAGTTCATTAAAGTGTGTTCCCGAGGAAGAAAGGGCTATTTAAGGAAGGGATAATGAAGTGAATTGAAGTATATCCCAGATGAGAAAGAATGTGGCACCTACTCTTGATTTGAGACATCTATCCTTGAAGTACTAGGGGAGTTGATTAGTGATGTGGCCTTGACATTCATGTTTGGTATTTGTGGTTGACCTGTGTGAGTTGCATGTGTACCCTTGCATGCTCTGAACATGTGGCTAATAAACTAGCCCTTTCTGATTTGGGTGAACTCATATATTATCAGGATATTTTAACCACTCGTTAATCTACACAAGGGACAGTCTTGAGTAGCATCACGCGTACAGCAGGGTTCTTGGTCTCACTGTTGGGGGAGGAGCTTGTGGCTCCTGCCTGGTTGCTCATATCTAGTCATCTGCCTGACAATTGGAGAAAGTCTTTAAGGTTGACAAGAGGCTCATTTGGAACAGTGTTAAGGGCAGGCCTATAAAAGGCATACATCACTTCTACACATTCCACTGGCCAGAATCCAAACACTTGACCCTCAACTAATGATGGAGGAGGCTGGAAAATGTAGGAGAGCTTCAGCATATTTGGTGAGTGCTGCCTCTGCTATAAACTTTTAAAGTCAATTAGGTGAATGTTTATTGCAGGTGGTGTGCATGGGACTGTGTTATACATGGGGTGACTACAAAGAGGAATATGTTATGCTTTCATCCTTAGTACTACTCACTGTAGACTGCACCTTGTACTTAATTTTAGATTCTCAAATCCATTGCCTATTTTTAGTATTATGAAATTAATAACTGGGTGGACATTGTGATGAGAGGTTAAGCCACTGCTTGGAATGCCAGCACCCCATATGAGACTGTCTGGGATCCCATCCAGTTTCTTGCTAATGAGTACTCTGGGATCAACAAATAATGACTCAGGTACTAGGCAGGAGACGTGGATGAGTTCTTGGCTTTTGGCTTAATCCTGGACAAGTCCGGCTGTTGCAGGTATTTGGGGAATTAGCAAGCAGATGAGAAGTC
This sequence comes from Ochotona curzoniae, assembly GCF_017591425.1. Lineage (NCBI taxonomy): Eukaryota > Metazoa > Chordata > Mammalia > Lagomorpha > Ochotonidae > Ochotona > Ochotona curzoniae. The sequence continues at coordinate 29,750,276 of NW_024465582.1, forward strand.
TGTCTTTCTCCCTCTGTTGCCTTTCCTTTGAAATAAATAAAAATAAAAAATTTGAAGGATTAAAAGAAGTTTAAAAATACTAATTTTGAAAACAGCCAAATGATTTGTATCTGCCATCTGTATTGGGTAGGATTCAGGCAAGAACCAGATGGCACATTCAAATGAGGTGATTTGACGGGAATTTAATAAAGGGACTATGCAAAGGTGTGGGCGGGATCTAGGCGAGAACCCACAGGGTGTAGGAAATCCCAGTGCTGCAAGTGTTATAGGAGGTTGTCTGTGAGTGCAAGTGGTTTTTGGGACCTGGACATGGTTATAACCCTGGGCCAAGAGAAGCAGTCAGCCAACTGGACATTACAGAAAAGGAACCAGCAAAATAGATTTCCTCCCTTCCTTCTCTCTAGCCTCTTATTGATAATCTCTGTTAAGTGAACCTCACCGGAAACCGGGGGATGATGGAGTCGGCGGCAGAACCGTGCAGCCTAAATCTGGAGGGGTACACAGCACCACAACCCCAAACATTTTTCTTTTCACCTATTTGGCAAACATTGTTGAGGCCTTGTTAATTGCAAGGTTTTACATGTAGTGGGGCATACAGAAAATCTGTATAATTTCCTTCAGTAAGGGAGAAGAGATCACCAGCAAAAACATAAGTTCCAAGGTAAGTTCTCCAGGGGACTTGTGTTCAGGCAGAGGCTGAGCGTCATCTGTGGAGTTAGATGAGGTGTCAGTGGTGTAGATCGGAGGAGGAAGAGATGAGTGTGCGTGTTCCAGCTGGTAGGGAGGACTGTGGGAGGAGCAGACCTTGCGCTGGACTGTGAAGCGTGGATGATTTCAGTAGACCGCCAAGGACCTGAGTCATACATGGATACCTTCTGCTCCAAGACTACTGAAGATAGAGCTCCTACAAGGTTAGTGGTTTCTTCAGGTGTTAGTTCAAGGTCACACTTAGAGTCATAATGAGGAAACTCAGATTCTGTGCTTAAAAACTGGGCATTCTTGAAAGAGCATTAAGGTGCCATGAGGGAAAAGAGTTCTGATTTGAAGTAAACTTGTGGATCACACGATTTCCCACCCTGGATCCAAACATCTAGCATAGCATAAACTCATGAAATCTTGCTATTTAAAAAAAAACAGATAAGCCACTTTTCATCTTAACCTTCCTATTGGCAACAGAACCTACTCCCTGCCTCCCCCTGTCCCATTAAAAATGAAACATGTAAAACTTTATGAATCTGTGATATTCTCTTTTTTAAAAATGTGTTTGGGAAATGCCTTTATAGATAATGGAAGCTATTGTAAAGGTCTGAAAGATTTGTGACATGCTTTGAGGAGGTCTTTGGGACAATGACCCCCTGGCATTGTGGATTGGAGCACGCGTGATCATGTGGGAAGCAATTGTCACTGCAGGCAAATGGTGCTGGTTAGAACTGGAAGGTGCTAGTTGAGCTGTGGAGAGCGCAGATTTGTAAGGGGCAGTGGGAAGAATGACAGCATGGCTTGGTGCTGATTATATGTGTGAGAAGGGGAGGGGAGGGAGAGTCTTAGATGACACATAAACTGTGGCTTTCAGCCCCAAGACTTCCAGCTCTTGAGTTTGTGAAACTATGGGCATGGATCTTCAAGGGAGGTGTGTGTGTGTGTGGGGGGGAAACGTGTGTGTGTATGGAAACATATTTGAGAAGATTGAGTTTGAGTCCTCAAAGAGAACATAATGTTTATTCTGAAAAAACTGAGTTAAAAAAAATACATATATATCCTGGAAATCATCACATCATTAGCCTGATGTCAAAATGCGGAGACTTAGAACAGTGTTGTGACCTAACAAGAATGCTAAACCTCACCACTGGGACCGTGTGTTTTCTGCTCTGTCTATTGGTCATAACTGGCTGTGTCTACTTTTCATTAGGCCCCACCCACCTCCTCAACAAAGAAGAATTTGGGCACAGAGTAGGTTAGGAACCAATTGTGTCTCACTTATTTGGGGCATTAGAAATGGTGGTTTCAAAACATGGCTAATTTTTTGCAGCAAGGCTCTTAACGCTTCTCAATCCCAAATCATGTTAGCAGCCAACTGCTTGCTTAGTGTGGATTTGTTCAGAGCCACATACTAAAGGAAACTGATTAGTGCTGCATGGAAAGATAAATGCAAAGTAAATCATTTTTAAAATATTTGTTATTAATTCTTAATTAGTCCTAGGAAAAGAAGAGAAACCCAGCAACACTGTAATGTGTGAGGTTTTATTTCCTAATTGATGCTTTCTGTGCAGCTATAACCTTTCTTTTTTCCATTTCATTTCCTATGCTTGCTGTCATTTACACATATCTCTTTTTTGCATGAGTGCTTCTTAGCTTAGCTTCGTGTATTTTTATTTATAGAAGATAAAGTACAATGCTATGCTTCTTCCTATTACTTGCTAAATTCCTTGTTTAAATGCTAAATCCCTATTTTTAATGTGTTTTGGAGATAAATTTACTGAAAATATTCAGTGCTTATATTTTCAGTTTTGAATTTATTCATATTGTGACAGTAATTGGTAGAAAACTGTTTCTCACAGCTGACAGGCCAAAAAAAAAAAAAAAAAAAGGGCTTGGGGACAAAGCTACCACATGCTAGAGTGTTGTGGACCCATCAGATATTTAAGGAAGTGACATTTGTACTTGCATTATTTAAGCTACTATTGAGTAAAGGTTTAGAAAGAGGCCAGATATGCAGCAAGCATATTATAGAATTCATTCTCCAACAAATTATGTTTTTGAAGAAGGTATAATATCTATCAAATTATGTAACGCATACAAAATAGCTAGATAATCTAAAAAAACAAACTCAAAACCATGAATGTTAGGGTTTTGAATGTTAGTTTTTTGGAATATTCTTTTAAGCTCCAAAATCTAAGAAAATACTTTTTGCCTTTTAGAAAAGCTCAAATTTCAAACCAAATCTGAGTCAATATGGTATTTGGTAAATAGTACAAGTTAAGATAAATACATACCGGGCCCGGTGCGGTGGCGCAAGGGGTTAAGGTCCTCGCCTTGCACGCCTGGGATCCCATATGGGCGCCAGTTCTATCCCGGCAGCTCCAATTCCCTTCCAACTCCCTGCCTGTGGCCCGGGAAAGCAGTCAAGGACGGCCCAAAGCTTTGGGACCCTGCACCCGCATGGGAGACCTGGAAGAGGCTCCTGGCTTTGGATCGGCATAGCATCGACCGTTGTGCTCACTTGGGGAGTGAATCATTGGACGGAAGATTTTCCTCTCTGTCTCTCCTCTCTGTATATCTGCGTTTCCAATAAAAAAATAATAAAAATAAATCTTTAAAAAATAAAAATAAAAAAAAGATAAATACATACCTAAAGTCTGTTTTCCTGATAAACTTTTATTATTGGTTGTCAGACTTTGATGTGGAATTGCCAGTCTTTCATTTGAATGATTGTAGTCCTTCTCAAGAAAGACTAGTCAGCTTTTCATTTATGGTCTTATGAGTGAGAATAGCAGCCTATCCGTCATTCCCCTGAGGACAACTGGGCAAGCAGAAATGGATGGAACAGCAACTGATTGATTGATTGATTGATTGATTGATTTTTAAGTGGGCAATGGGCCAAACTTTGAGGAACCATTAACATAAGGGTACTTGCGAAAGTTCATGGAAAGAGAAAATTATGACTTGTTTTAGTACGAAAGAAATCGGAAATCCATGCATATGTTTTTTTTGATTATTTTTTTCTAACTTACATAGCTTAAGATTCAATGTCTGTTTGGCACTTTGAAGATGTTCTGTTAAATCATCTCAGATCCTTGTGGAAATGAGGATTGATACTCCTGACTACATTGAGTACTTTTTGAGAAGTTGCTCCTTGTGGAGCACTTGAACCTGAAATGTTACACTGAGAAATGTTTTGGTATTGGGGCATGATCGGTGTAATGTGTTGAGCAGTGTGTCCAAATATTCATGTCTGCAAAAAATCTCAAAAAGTTGCCTTATTTGGAAGGAGCCTTGCAGATACAATGAAGTTGGGGTATTATTGGATTAGGATGGACCCTGTCTCCAATGACTGGTGTCCCTTAAAGAAGAGGAGCAAACACACAGAAACAACACTGCAGGTAAGTCCACGGGAAGCTGAAGGCCAGGACTTGAGCAATGTAGCTGTAAGCCCAGGATGTCTGGAAGAGCTAGGAGTCGGGAAAAGATGCAGAGAAGGAAGGAGTCTCCTTTTGTGCAGTCAGAATCATTCTTTCTTTCAGAATTGAAACAACAAATGAATGTAGGTTTAAGTTTCTAAATTTGTGGTTCCTTTTTATTGCCACCCTAAGATATCAGTGCTATCAATATTTGTGAATATCCTCTGATGAACTTTCCTATTTGTAAATTTTTAGTTTTAAGAATTTATTTGTTTGAAAGTCACAGTTACAGAAAGAGAGGGAGAGACAGATATTTTCCATCTACTGTCTCACTTGTTAGATGGCTGCAAGTGTGTGGCATCCATGTTGCAACATGGGCCATGTTGGTCCCAGCCAAAACCAGGAGCCTGGAACTTTGTAAGGGTCCCCCATGTGGGCAGCAGAGGTCTAAACCCATGGCCCATCCTCTACTTCTTTTCCCAGATCAATGTCAAAGAGCTGGATTGGAAGTGGAGCAGCCAGGACATTAGCTAGCACCCGTGCAGGTGGCTGTCTTTCCAGGCAGTGGCTTTATGTGTTATGCTGTTACACTGGGCCCACTTTACTCTAAGTTGTTCATGTTTGTCCCATTCACTAAATGTAAAGTCCTCCAGGGCAGAACCATGTAATTTTCCCCCTAAAAAAATCTGTTATCATGTAACTGTGGGCATTCAAAATTATCAAATGTTCTTGTAAAAAATATTTTATTAAAATTACAAATACTACATTATAAATAATTACATTAATACTTGGTGTAGAAAATGTTGCAGATATTACTGGGCTTTGATTTCTATACTTACTGAAAGTCTGGTAACTGTTATCACTCTTTTAAAAAGATTGATTTATGGGTTAGAATTAGAGAGAGAAACAGAAACACAGGAGATCTTCGATGTACAGATTTACTCCCCAAATGGCCAGAATAGCCAGGGCTGGGCCAGGTTGAATCCAGAAACCAGGAACTTCATCTGGGTCTCCCATGTGAGATGAATCCTTTAGGAAAAAGACTGAAAAGCGTAATTCAAAGTAACATGCTATTTTACGAAAACAAGATCTGTAAAACTAACATCTTCTAATGAAAATAAAATGCTTAAAGTTTCAGTATTAAATAATAGGCTTAAAACTGAATCTCAAATATATGGAAAAGTATTAAATCATTTCAGGTCTAAAGAGAAACATTCTCCACTTAGAATCATTTTTACCTCTTTAATTAGAAATACTTCTGAATTATTTCTTTGACTATTTCTTTTCCAAGAGCTGAAATATTGCCAGCAGAGTGCTAATGTGACGTGCTTGTAGATGCTTTTCCCTGTCTGTTTTCCTCATTAATTTTATTGTGCAAAGAATTCCCATGTTTATGTTAAATTCTCACACTTAGAGGTTGCTGATAAGAATTGTTCTTTGTTTAACTCATTATAGGAAAGTGATAAGTATTAGAATAAAAGAATATCAAACTTTAAACTTAGTTTGATAGACTTAATTGGTGATCCTTTTAGTACAAATCATAGGTGAATAAAAATTCCTGATAAAGTTAAATCTTTATATATCAATTGACAGAGACTCAAATCACCTCCAACCGATGACAAAGGGTCGTGTTTCTGGTTATTAGATGACATTCTGGTCAGATATTTGTTTATCACGTCTTCTAGAGAAAAGTAAAGATTTTAAAAGCCACTTAATGATTATTCTGTCTTGCTCTCCAATAATGCGTTCACATGCTATGAATCAAAGTAAAAATTTCTGAGCCAGCCATGAGCAAACCAGTATGCCTGACAATTTCCCTGGCATATAATGTGAATGAAGCATGTGAGTAATAGTTTTTCAAAATAAATTGAAAATCCCAAGTAGAGTCATATAGATTTGTCACTAATATGATAGAATCCTTTGGAGAAATACATGTTTCCTTTTAGACTTAGTGTTGTTATTCTAAATATCCAAATTAGCATAGTGACTTCGTTAGCATTGGGCTAACCATAGGAAATTAGTTAACTTTTGTTTGAAATGTTGTTGGTCCTTAAAAACAAAATACTTTCCTGGTTGTGCTTTAAATTTTTCCTAAACCCAAATGTTCATTAATAGAAGGCCAGTTGCATAAGTTATGGTATTTATGAGGATACGCGTGTGTATTTATATGAAGAAAAATCTGTTATATATATGTATATTACTAAGAAAAAGTGTTGAATCATTTGTACAGTAAACCATTAATGGAAAAATCAGTTTGTGTGTAATCTGTATATACATATACATTATTTGTGTTTTTGTATGTAATAAAAGAAAGATCATTGGGAGATTAATCAAACTGGTAAGAGTTGCCAGCTTGTATGTCGGGATGGGAACCCAGCAGATGGGATTATGTGAAAGGTTTTTCTTTATATAGCATGTTATACCTTGTATTTGAATCATGTTAATATATTAGTGAAATAGGTAGGTAATATGCTGTTTTAGGAAAGCATGGTGGTGAATTACATTTGAAGAACAACCCAGTAAGAGGAAACCTACTTTCTCTGCTTACTTTTAGGGTGGGCGTTTGGCCCACACCCCTTTGTGTCGGATCTGGGTTTGAGTACCAATTCCACCCTGAATCCAACTTCTGCTAACAGGCTCCCTGGAAAGCAGGAAGTGTTAGCTCAAGTAATTGCATTCTGGCCTCTGCATGACAGACCTGCATTGAGTTCCTGGCTGCCACTTTCCACCTGAGCTAACCCTAACCCTTTTGTAGTCATTTGGGGAGTGAACCAATAGATGGCCACACCTGCTGTAACTGGTTTACTCTTATTTCTCTCCCTTTCAAAGAAAAAGAAACAAGAATTTTTAAAATGGACACATTCACCCAGACAATCGAATATTCTTCAATGCTTAAAAGAAATCAGGTTTAAAAGAAGAGAAACCTTCTTACTAAGTGAATGCGGTCGAGTCTGAAAAGGCCCATATGGTATGATTCGTATGTGACATTCTGGAAAAGGCAAAGCTGTAGAGATGACAGGAAGAAGCCGGTAGTTGCCAAGGGTGGGAATAGGCAGAGCACAGAGGATTTGTAGTGCTATGAAACTGCTTGGAATGATTCTGCAGCGGCCCATGTCACTGCTGATTTGTCTAAACCCACAGAATGTATACCATGGAGAGTGAATCCTTACGTGAATTGAACTCTGGAGTCTGGTGCTAGCACTGTGTTAATGTACATCATTCAAAGGAACCATGCCACTCTGGTGGATGATGTTGAGACATAGGCCACGGTATGTATTGGATAGGGATGTATGTATCCTCTCTGCCTTTTGCTCATTATTTGCTATGAACCTATAAGTGCTGTAAAGAAGAAATTCAAGAATATGTTTGATACTTAAAGGAATTTTTAAAAATAATAAAGCAACTATTAGATTTAAATTTGCTAGTGCTCCACCTGCAACCCATGTGGGCATCAGTTCTAATCCTGGCAGCTCCACTTCTGATCCAGCTCTCTGCTTATGGCTTGGGAAAGCAGTGAAAGATGAATCAAGTTCTTGGGCCCTGCACCCCTGTGGGAGACCTATTAGAAACTCCTGTTTCCTGGTTCTGCTCAGCTCCAACTGTTGAAACCATTTGAAAAGTGAACCCATGCATGGAATATCTTTCTATGTCTCTCTTTGTCTCTATAAATCTGCCTTTCAGATAAAGATAACTAAATCTTTAAAATAAATAAATGATTTTTGAAGCCACAAATATATATATATATATAAGGACAAAACTAGCTTTCTGAAACTGTACAGTGGATACAACACAAAAGCTTTTCTAAAAGGATTCTATCACCTCTTTGGATCATGTTGTAACTGAACTCCTTCTGACGCCTTTTAGTCAGTAAGTGAACTCTAGTCCTTGAAACTTTCCTGTAGGTTTGATTTCCTAGGTTTCATATTATCCTGTTTGCCTCCCCTTAGCTGTTCTTTCAAGTCTATCTACACACTATAAAAATGTGGGTGAGAGGAGTGTTCTAGCTTAGCATAACTATCACTAGTAACTGTTTCTGCAGTAGTCACAACTTTTAGGATAACTGACAACTGTGAGCTTACTGCTCTGCCATTGAGCAGCCAGGAGCTGATCTGAAGCCAGGAGCCAGGAGCTTCTTCTGGGTCTCCCATTGCAGGTGCAGGGTCCCAGGACATCCTCAACTGCTTTCCCAAGCCACAAGCAGTGAGCTGGATGGGAAGTGGGGCCTCTGGGCTTAGAACTGGAGCCCATGTGGGATCCCAGCGCATGCAAAGTGAGGACTTTAGCTTCTGGGCCATCTGGGATGTATTTGAAGTATAAGTGGAATAGCTGTGGGCCTACAGCTCTTGGAGTTTGTACACTGCCAAGATTTATCATTTATCCCTCCAGAGTGTTGGTTGAAATCCTACATGGTACAGTTTGAGTCGCACCTGAAGCAGAATATAGGGGGCAGAGACTCAAAGTAATCCATGGCAGAGAGTCCTTGGAGAGTGCCTTGAGCCTGTCCTCTGAAACTTGTGCCTTTCTAAAGCTGTGGGCCTGTGATGGTTGAGTTTCTAACACTGAAGTTTAGGGGAACTCTTGTAAAACACAGTAGGCCTTTTGCTTGTTAGTAATTGGCTTAGTAGTGTTTTTGCTTTTGAATTGCTCTCAGTTTCTTAAGTATTTTTATTTATTATTTTTAAATATATTTTTATTTTGAATTTTGAATTATGTGATACAATTTTGTGTAGGTTGGGATTCTCCCCCAAACTCCCACCCCATATCAGATTATTCCCATTTTGTTACAATAGTGTAGTCCTTCATAAGGAGTTATAATTCTATCAGTCTCTTATTTAAGTGTACCCCAACATTGTTGGTACAGACAATGTCAGACAGTCCAGCATCCCATGTCTATGTGTCCAACAATTTCATTGGGATCCATCTTTCGTCTGGAAGCAGGGATGCTTGTTCCATTTACCCCCATGTCTGTATATGATAGACCCCAGGACTCCATCACTATACATTTCCATAAGTGGGAAGCCATGAAACAAGGTCAACAACTGGTATGAGTTAGAACAGCCACAACAGCAACAATGACAACATCAACAACAAATTACAGCACCATGAAAAAATGCGCTGCTGAGTAACCAAACATGGCTGACAAAAAGGAAACACAAAAGTCTTGGGAAAAATGATGCCATCAGATAATCCATGAGTCAGTGATGGATCGGACAAGAGAAAAGAAATTCTTTGGAATAAACCAAACTGAAATTTTAAAAAAGAAAAGAAAACAAAACAAAACACATGGGATACAGCCAAAAAAAGCAAACAAACAAAAAAACAGTATGGATTGGATTATTGAAGTTACACTTTCCATGTTGATTTCCATGTCAATCACAAAAGAACAAATACCATATGTTCTCTCTTATATAAGGAAATCAACATGGAAAGCATAACTTAAGTATTGTTAATATTAACTTCTTCTCAAATACATGGTTTGTAATATTTTCTCACATTCATATGTGTCATCATTTTCTAATTGTTTCCTTTGCTTAGTTTGATGTAATCCTATTTTTTGTTTCATTGCCTGTGCTTTTGATGTTGTGTCCAAGAACTCCTTACTAAAGCTGCGAAACTTTTCCTCTCTGGTTTCATGCTTCAGGTCTTATATTTTTAATCCGTTTTGAGTTGATTTTTTTAATGCAATGTGACAAGGATCTGGTTTCACTCAGTTGCAAAGACATGTCCAGTTTCACCAGCATTCTTTATGGTAGAAATTATCTTTTCTTCCATGTATCCTTGTGAAAAATCAACCAACCATAAATCCGTAGATGTACTTCTAGAATTTCTGTTCTGCTCCATTGGTGTTTATTTCAGTTTTTACACCAGTATCATGCTGTTTCATTACAATTTTGTAGTAAAATTTCAAATCAGGTCTCCTGATGCGTACTGCTTTGTTCTGTTTTCTAAAGATTGTTATGGCTTTTTGGGATCTTTGTCATTCTCTGTGAATTTTAGGTTATTTTTGCAATTGATTGCTTTGGGTAGTGTGTGCATTTATGTTAGTATACTTGAGATATTCACATGACACAATTGCCTAATGATATATTTCTTAGCACTTATTCCTGTTTGTTATCTTCTATTTATTGTCAGTGTCTCATAGACTTCAGTGTGCATCTTTTACCTTCTTTCCACCTCCCTGGTTAAATTTATTCCTAAATATTACTATAATTTTTTGGTTGTTTTAAATGAAATTGTTTCCTCAATTTTGCTTTTGGATAGTGTATTGCTGGTATGTTCGTATGCTGATTTTTTTTTTAATGCTACAGCTTTGCTGAATTCAATTATTAGCCCTAACAGTTTTATGGTGGGGTAGGTACTAAGGTGTTCTAGATAAAAGATCTTCACAGACCAGTTCAGCCTCTCCCTTTTTGGTCTTGTATTTACTTTTAATGCCTATTTCCCTGGCTGTTTCTTTTAGTACTAATGTTGCGTAGAAATGAAGAGATCCATTATACTTGTCCTAATTGCTAAATTTGGAGGACAGGCTTTAAATTTTGCACTGTTGAATTTGATGCCAGCTGTGGGCTTGCCGTGTATAGTTCTTATAGTGTGCTTGTCTAGTTTTGGTTAATCAGGATTAAGATGGTTTTGTAAAATAAGTTTAAAAATATTTCTGCTTCAGTTTTTTGGAAGAGATTGAGAAGAGTTGGGTTTTTTTCTAAGTACTTAATAGAATTCAACAGTGAAGTTAGCAGATGCTAGGTTTTTGCTGTGAAATTTTATGACTAATTTAATCTCAGTAATTGTTGCTGGTCTGGTTAGTTTCTGTAGCTTTATGGTTTAGTTGTATGTATCTCTTACATTTATTATTTAACCGTAGTCTCTAATATCCTTTCTGTTTTATATTTTCCTGCTTATTATAGCATCTTCATAAGGGACTTTAGTAACAACACGTATGTAAGTGAGGAAAAATGAACAATTTAGGTGTATATTTTACAGCTGAAGCAGAGCTTATTGCAGTTTAAGGTGACTAAACTACTTGTTTGTAAGGTCAGAGTGATGAGCAGCCTTCCTACATGCCTGGCCTCTGATCCATCCATAGTCATCTAAGGTGTTACAGATTAGCAGTGGACTACAACTGCTGTCGTCTCTTCTCTTTCATGAACTCTGATTGCATCCTAGAGAGAGGAAAGACTTCTTCATGTTTGGGAAGATTCTTAGTGCTGCCAAAAATGCAATCACCAACTCCTTTCTGCTTCCCTTTCCTCTTCCCCTCTACACTTATTTCCTCTTTGATTTTCTGTCTTTTAGCTTATGTGAAAGATCTCTTTGTTCCTGAAATCAGTAATACTTTTCTGGCTCAAGAATGGCTGCTCTCTAGGGTGCCACGGCTAATGTGAACTTGAGGAGTGTCAGGAGTTCCTGTTGCTCATTCTTGGGGGTCTTCTGTCCATCAGACCCTGAGACCGCAGAGGGGTGAGGTGAGTGCTCCTCTGCAGCAGAAGCACTGGAGACAAACTGGGGATGAAGACTGTCCATTTATTTGAAAGAAGTCACAGCTTATATAGGGTAGGAAAAGGGAGCAGGCAGAAGGGCATTCCCAACAGTACTTCCACCCAACAGTGACACAGTGACATTGGTTAATAGATACATCTGTCTCTCTGGACCCGCCAGTGAATTTAAAGGTCAGGAAGCTATGTCTTGGGGCAGACTCATAACCTGCTGAAAAGCAGGATGAATGTAACATTTGACTTCCTAGAGTTGTTTACCAAGGAAGTCTTAGCACAGTTTGTTAAAGAGGCAGAGAAGAGACTGGGGTGCAGCCCATTTCTCTTGCTGCATAGCCAGGGAACAGGCCGTGTTGGGGTCTCAGTTGAGACCCCCATCAGGGGTTCCCTTTGAAGGCACAGTGTGCCACAAGCCTATGACCTTCCACATGGGTGAGGCAGGCAGAAATCCAGGGGCGATCACCCACAAGTCATCCCTTCCCCTTCAACCCCAAAACTTCTATATCTGAAGCATAACTTGCGTACACCATATAGTTGAACCCTGCCTTGTGCTCGTACTTCTCCAAACTAAGGAAATATGGCTGGTTATGTATGACACTATATGCCAGAGAGTTTTCTAAACACTTTACGTAAAGCAGTAAGTAATGTTATCCTGTGGTTGTGTTTTAACTTAATATCACTTTTGTATTTGATAGGGAAATTAAGACGCAACAAAGTAATGCTAAAGACTTAAGGTAGTAAATTTCAGAGTCTGTGTTCCTAGCTAATTGTCCATGCAATTTAAAAACAAAAGTAAAGAAAACCGAGTTACTTCAGCATTTGTTTATCGGCTTAGCTGGCATCAGAATCTTCCAAGGTAAACTTAGCTAGCTCTTTGTGGAGCAAGGTGTTTGAGGTGAGAGTTGACCTCAGCAATTTCTGGAGCAAGCTGTGCTGGATTGCACTTGGTGGATGTCGCCCCTCTGCCCCAGTAATACAAACACACCATTTTCTCCTCTCTGATGTTTTATTTCACTTAAACTGTGATAAGAATCTTGTCTTTGTCAGGTAGGATTATAACCTGCCATAAAGCCTAGAAGTTTAAAACAATCAACCCAACTGTTCCTAAGGTAATATCTCATCCTGGCAAGATTTTTCACTGGACATATTTGCCCAGAGTTAGCTACCTGGCATTTATGTATACAATATTACTACAGCGAAAAGAAAGCCTTTCTAGCCACATTTATCAACAATTTCATAGTCCTTATTTCATAGCATATGGGATAAAGTAACAGAGAAGCTTACTCCTAAAGCAGTTTATTAAACATAAAATGGAAGAAATCAAGATTGAGTTGTTTCTTTTCGCATTTTGTCTTTCAGATTTACCTTAATGATAAATGAATTAATTTATTTTACATATTACAAATTGAAGTGTGTCTCTGAATAAGACCTAGTAAGTGACTGATTCTTTTTTCCTACTGGAACTGAGTTTAGAATGCATACTTGGAGAGTTTTCTAATTATGTCTGAATGGCTTTCATTGAGGAGATATATTTGCTTGTTTATCTGTTTTAAATCAAGAAAAACATAAATATTTATATCAGTGCTTGCCAAATAATTTAGTTGTCAAGTTATTTTTGTACCCTGGGGTTAGTACTTTCTCAGATTAAGCTCGCTTACTCTTTCTTTCTTTCTTTCTTTCTTTCTTTCTTTCTTTCTTTCTTTCTTTCTTTCTTTCTTTCTTTCTTTCTTTCTTAAGGATTTACTTAAGTGTATCTTTACTTATTTGGAAGACAGGGAAGAGAGAGTGTGGATTTTTCATCTGCTCTTTTACTTCTCAAATGCTTGTAACAACCAGGTCTGAGTCAGGCCGAAGACTGTGTTCTGGGTCTCCTATGTGGGTGCAGGTCCCAAATAATTAGGTCATCCTCTGCTGCCACCAAGTTGCCTTAGCAAGGAACGGGACCGGAAGCAGAGCCATGTGGACTCCAATATTGGACGCGAGCATCCCAAGGGGTGGCTCGATGTTTTAAGAAGGAGATTGAGTTGAAAATAGAGCTGCTCTTTAATGAGAACAGGGTACCTTGAGTCATTTCAAGCATCTCTGTTTTTATATGAAAGAGTGATATATTAAAATTCTGAAACCTGAGGTTCTTTCTTGAGTAAGCAGATTTTTGTAAGCTGGGAATAGTGGACCTATGTAATGATTTGCATTGAGTCTAATGTTAGAGTTTAGTCAAAAACTGTCAAGCAGCTTTTTGCTAGCCACTATAATTGGACTAATATCCTTATTTCCCTCAACTCACCAAAATTAATCCTGAGACCCAAATAAAAGTTCCTCTATAATGTGTGTGGGTTTTCTTCTTGAGAATTTGTTGTGGGAAGGTTGGCATTCCTGTCCATGGCTTTGCTTGCTTATCCCTATTCCAGAGGCAGTCGGGCAGTATAAAATGTCAGCTTTGGCCCTGTACTGAAGAAGGCGAGTGGCTGGGGGGGTGGAATCGTGGCAGAGGAATAATCATTACGGAGACCACTTGAAAGGTTTTGCAGTTGTATCTTTGTGACCATTGGCACCAGCCCTATCCACTCCCACTATCTCTCTGTTAGAGCCAAAGTAAAAAATTTTTTTTAAAAATCAGTATGTATTAATAACAAAAATTAAGTATTTTAAATTTGTTTCAAATTTTAGTATTGTTTGTAATGCATATGGAGAGAATTTCAATTTGGCAATTTTAAAGACCAAATATGTCCTTGTGGAGTTTGACCCCTAATTATATACTATTTGAATTAGTATATTTATGTAGCCTTTTATTAAAAATGGTATAAGTAGGTCACAAGAGGATATGGTAATTTTTATAAACCCAGTCTTGCTTAGCATAAAGAGTTTCCTTTATTGAGACTTTTAATTTAAATATGCTTCCAATTAAAAATTATACTTAGTCCACATAATTTGGGATTTCTTCAAGTATTAAAAGGCTATTTTATAAAGAAGACATAGATTTTATCCTTCATCAAGGCTAAACCTACTGTTGTTGAGAGGAGCTGTTCCGTATGCTCAAATATACACATTTTTGTGATATTATGCAGTTTGAATGTTTTATTTGTATATTCATTGATACCACAGAATAGAAACTATGTGCATAGATTTTAAGTCTTACAGGTTAGCACTAAAATTATGTTTTTCTCTGTCCATTAATTATGAAAGCTTAAACCAAGTTTATCTTAGGTCAGATCTTAGTGTCCTCATCCGTAAAATGGGAATCATAATGTTTGATTCCAAGTGAGTATTAAAAAGACCTTGAGGGGCCTGGCGCGGTGGCGCAAGTGGTTAAGGTCCTCGCCTAGCACGCCCGGGATCCCATATGGGCGCCGGTTCTAATCCCGGCAGCCCCGCTTCCCTTCCAGCTCCCTGCCTGTGGCCCGGGAAAGCAGTCGAGGACGGCCCAAGGCTTTGGGACCCTGCACCTGCGTGGGAGACCCGGAAGAGGCTCCTGGCTTCGGATCGGCATAGTATCGGCCCGTTGCGCTCACTTGGGGAGTGAATCATCGGATGGAAGATCTTCCTCTCTGTCTCTCCTCTCTGTATATCCGCCTTTCCAATGAGAAAATAATAAAAATAAATCTTTAAAAAAAAAATAAAAATAAAAAGACCTTGAAACCAGTGCTATGGTAAGCAGTAAAAACCTTACCTATAGAACTGACATCCGGTATGGACTTCAGTCCCTGTCGCTTACTTCCAGGTCACTTCCCTGCTAATGCACCTGGGCAAGCAACCGAGTGTGTCGCAAGTGCCTGGACCCCTATACCTCTCTGGGAGACCTGAAGAAGCTCCTGACTCCTGGCTTTGGCCTGGCCCAGTTCCGGCTTTTGTGACTGACCATTTGAGGAGTACGCCAGAAGACAGAAGATCTCTCCCCCCACCCTCTGACCCGGCCTCTCCCTCCCTTTCTCTCCCTCCTTCACTCTACCTTTTCCTTCTTCTCCCTGTCTCTCCTTTTCCTCCCTCTTTCTTCTCCCTCCCTCTCCCTGTCCCTCTTTCTTTCTCTCTTGCCCCTCCATACTTCTCTCTCCTATGTCTCTCCTTTCTCCTCTGGCTACCTTTCTCTCTCTTTCCCTCTTTTTCTCTCCCTATTTCACCCCTCTTTCTCCTCTGCCCCCCTCCTTCCTATTGAATAATGAGAAAAATGACATCTACAAGCACTCCTTGGATGGGACGGAGCAAAATGATACCTAATTTCATCACACCATTCAGAGTGATGTTAAGATTAAAAAACAATGTATAAATTGCTTATTTCTGAACTTTCCAACTGAAGTTGACTGCTAGTAACTAAAACTACAGAAAGTAGCATGAAATAGAAAGAGAAAGTGAGTACATTAAGGGAGTTTAGTTTTCTAAGATGGAGAAAAATGCTGACAATGTTTAGAAAATTCCTTAGACTGTTAATAATTACTTCCAACAGAATTACCTTAATTTATCCAAAATATATTGTACAGATTAGCTGGCTTTCCAAAGAAAGGAAAGTTGTCTTACAGTATAAAGTGCCTTCTACTCAAGTGTCCAGAAATATTCTTGCCACCTTTCTTATGCGGAATCCAGTTGTCCTTTTCAGTTTCCATGTTCTGGGATTTTCTTTCATATTATCTTCCACCTTTGCCTGTTTAGCTCCCATTTGATATGTATTTCTTACAGAAAGTTTTTCATTTGTCTTTGCTCGCTGTACTAGGTCTTTTGTGTTTTGGCCTGTGCAATGTTGGACATACAGCATTTTCTTGCATATACTTATCTCTGAGTGTTACATCAGTCTGTGTTCTTAACCAGCTGAGCCCTGTGGCCACTGTTGTCCTGGATCAGGAATAACCAAGCAGAGTTGCTGTTATTCTGCTGGGAATTGTACATAGTATTTGTTTGGGTATGCCTCTAGGAATGTGGGGCTATTAGCTTGTGTGATGTGAGTCATAGTGGGATCATTCAGCCAGTACGCTGAATCCCTTCTTTGTCTTTGTCCAAAATATAATATGGTGCTTGACCTTGGTATTCAGTATATTTGTGATCACTAAGCTGAAGATTTCAGTGTTTAAAAATAAACATTGTGGAAATTTTGGTTTTGCATAAGGAGAGTGATAGAGCTGTGGTACCGTAAAACTGTAATCAAATCAGTGAAATAAAACTAAGTTTCTAAAAGACAGTGGTGTAAAATTGCAGTGAATGAAGAAAGTAAAACCAGTGTGGGGAGAAGTGGAGTTAAGTGCAAGGCTCTAGTGTGAGATGCAGTTCCCCTTACATGGACCCAAAATGCCACTCCGACTTTGTAGAAGCCAACCAAGAGGGGGAGAATCCACAGGTAATCCCTTCAGAGACTAGGAGGTGGATTATTGAAACAGCTATCTGGAGCAGTGTAGTGATTTTCTTGGCTTCCAAATATAAAATAGAGCATTATTTACTTTTGTTACAATAACAAGATGTGTGTTTCTTAAAATATATATGTATATATAAATAAATGAAGGAAATATAAACATCTCCTATAATTCATCCACTAACGATAATGTGGGCACACCCCTTAGCTTGCTGGTTATCAGGACAAAAAAGGGGGCTTTGGGTTACACGGTTCATACTGGTTTAATTAGTAGCCCAACAATACTGGAGTTTGCTAATTTTTTCTGTATCCTCAGTAACACTCAATCTGTATTGTGGATCTTTCCTACTGCCACAAGAGGAAAGTTACTTTTTGTTGTTGTCTCTAGCGCTGATAATCTTATGTGACTTTCTCCAGTGATTTTTATAAGTATATACTATGCACTGTGATGATACTATGCACATGCCTTTTTTGGGAGGTTTTCCTCATAAGAGAACTGAATTATGGACAATGTTGTCCCACGAGATTTTTAATGTAATAGAAGCAGTTTTTGTGGGAGTCAATGGAGAGTAATTTGCTATTCAACTTCTTTTTTGATTTGGCCTTAATGTGTTTAGATTGTATTTATGATACAAACCGCTGGCTTTCTATCCAAGTCTACTTTTTCTTTCTTTTTGAACATCTCATAAGACTACTTATTCATTTTTAAAATGCTGTTTACATAGTTGAGAGGTATGCATACCCTTGTGCGTCTCTGATTAGGGTGGGGAGGGTGGAAGTATGGAGGAAGGTGGGTGGAACAAATTTCCTTTTTTTTTTTCCTCTAGTGTCCATAGGGCAGAAAGAGGAGGGGACCACTCCTTTCTGTCAAACAAAATCAGCAGTAAAAGATAGGGAACAAACATTTGATGACGCCTTGGAGACCCTGATGTAGGGAGAGTGTTCTGAGGGTGTTACTTGAATGACTTTGATAATTCTGAGACACTATCAGCATAATTGCATAATGATTGAGAAAATCTTTACAAGATCTCCTGATATCTTATCCGCGCTTAGGTGTATAATAAATTGTTCCTTTTCCATGGGGGGGCTGTATTCCAATACCCCTAGTGTATGCCTGGCCTGATACATAGTATTGAATTCTATTTTCCTATGTAGCCTTCTATATGTGTGTGATAAAGGTTGAATTTATTAATTAGGCACAGTAAGAAAATAACAATATCTAGTTACAGAATAGAATAATTATAGTAATACGCTATAATAGAATTGCCAGCATTACTGTTACTGTTGGACTCTCGGACCCATTCGTAAGTAAGAGAAGGGTTAGTTGGACACAACTGCCACAGTTGATCTGATAACCATGAGGGCCTCCACGTGGATAATGGGGAGATTAGTGTATACATACAGATACACAGGACAAAGGGATGAATCGCATCCCAGGAAGACCTGCTCAGGATGGCATGTGAGACCATCATGCTACTCAAAAGGGCATTCAGTTTAAGACTAACGAATTACTTCTTTCTGGAATTTTCCATTTCGTATTTTTAGACAATGGCTGATCAGTAGTAACTGAAAATTTAGATAGTTAAAGTGAGGTTAAGGGGCAACCACATACAGTTCAATAGTATTAAGTATATTCCCAATATAAAAATAAGTGGAGTTTTTGAATTAGGAAATGAGTAACAGTACTTTTAGAATATTGGCGAGATGTGAAAGAATAAAACAATTAGGGCCAGGGTAAGATATATGTGATAATACTAATCAAACAGACAAGACTTTAGTGTTCCATGTCCCCGTGGACCAATAGAATGGGTCTAGGCAGGTGATATACAAAGTAGGAATAGCTAATAGGAAAGAGTCTGCAGCTGGGTAGTTACCATCATTAATACTAGGCCACAAATCTCAGTAGACCATTAAAAAGCTGTGATAAGGAGAAGGAGCAGGGCCTGACTGAATAGATCAGAACACTCTCAGTTATTCTTTACTTGGGGCCAGCGGCAGACTTCCCCTGCCCACAAGAAATCAAACTCAAATCCAGACTTCAGAAGTAATATGAAACTGAGATATGGGGCAAAGGCCATGGACCAAACACCACTACTACCACCACCACCTGCAGCTACTCGATTGGTCCCAGCAATAAAAGTGATGTTAACCATTTCAACTGGATGTGTCTTAGCATGTTTCTTCTTCAATGGAAAATTCCTGCAGATAGGTACTTATTAGTTTTATGCATAAAGATAAAAAACTTCAAAGAAAAGGTGGGCCACGAACATTACTGTAGGAAGCAGAACTTCATGTAACAAGGACGTCCAGATGGAGTGTTTAAAACAAATGTTCATGATGAGAGCTCACTGAATTGTGTTAGTCTTAATCTTGGTCAATAAATAATGAGAGCTGTTCTCTCCTGTGTCACAGGGGTGTTTAGAATAGCACTTTGGACACTGATTAAGAGGTCCATGCTCCACCTTGGAGTACCCTGGTTCAGTACCTCACTCTGAGTCCTAACTCAAGCTTCTTGCCTTTGCAAACTCTGGGAGTAGTGGTGATGGCTCAGCAATTGGCTACGTGGAAGGCCTGGGTTAAGTGCCATGCTTCTAGCTTCAGCTCCACTCATTGCAGGTGTTCAGGGAGTGAGCCAACAGAATGACTTGATCGGCTTCTAAAAATCAAACAAGTAATAAATAAAAATTTGAGAAAGGAACATGATAACCCATTGCCATAGAATAGCAATGGAACTTGTCCTTATTACTATCAGTATTTGACAAGGCAGTTGTATAGCAGTTAAAGGAGGAGACAACATCGTGTTGGTTTATTCTAGTTTACTCTATATCCCTTCAGTACTAAAGCAGAGGAATTAAATTTTTTATATGTTTTACTTCATTAGTATTATTTTAAGATACATTTATTTTTATTGAAAAGTCAGATTTATAGAGAGAAAGATCTTCCATCCACTGTTTCACTTGCCAAGTGGCCACCAACAACCAGAACCGAGCCCAATCGAAGCCAAGAACCAGGAGCTTCTTCCGGGTCTCCCATGTGAGTGTAGGTTTCCAAAGCTTTGGGCTGTCCTTGACTGCTTTCCCAGGCCGTAAACAGGGAGCTGAATGGGAAGTGGGGCAAGCAGCATATGGGATCCTGGTGTGTACAAGGTGAGGACTTTAGCCACTAGACTACCATGCTGGGTCCATTTTATTATTTTTTATTTATTTTTAACATTGTTTACATAGTTGAGAGGGATACACGCCCGTGTGGAATTCTGATTAGGGTGGAGAGGCTTGGGTAACAAGGAAGGTGGCTGTGATGAATGTTTTATATCTTTTAATACCAACCTAAAAACTAGCTGAATTCTAAAGGGCCATGCCAGCAGCTTGTTATGATTATACTTTGCTGTTGAAATTCTAGTTAGGTTTCTAAAACAACTCACAGGCCTGGTGCAATAGGCTAGTGGCTAAAGTCATTGCCTAGCACATGCCAGGATCCCATACGGGCAATGGTTGTAATCCTGGTGGCCCTGCTTCCCATCCAGCTCCCTGCTTGTGGCCTGGGAAAGCAGTGGAGGATGGCCCAAAGCCTTGGGACCCTGCACCCATGTGGAAGACCCTGAAGAGGCTGTGGGCTCCTAGCTTCGGATTGACTCAGCTCTATCTGTTGTGGCCACTTGGGGAGTAAATCATTGGATGGAAGATCTTGCTCTCTGTCTCTCCTCCTCTCTGTATGTCTGACTGTACAGTAAAACTAAATCTTTTTTTAAAAACCTCACCATTAATTTTTAATTCATAATATCATAATTACTGTACATGACCCAAACAAATTTATTAGCAGGGATCTTGAGAGGTGCTGTAGTGATGCAGCTTTTTATAAAGGAGCTATGCAGGTCCAGCACAGTAGCCTAGTGGCTAAAGTCCTTGCCTTGTATGTGCCAGATCCCATGTGGACACCTGTTTGTGTCCCAGTGACCCAGCTTCCCATCCGGCTTCTTGCTCTTGACCTGGGAATGCAGTCAAGGATAGTCCAAAGCCTTGGAACCCTGCACCCACATGGGAGGCCTGGAAGAAGCTCCTGACTCCTGGTTCCTGGCTTTGGATCAGCTCAGTTCTAGCTGTTGCTGGGAGTGAACCAGCAGATGGAAGATCTTTCTCTCTGTCTTTTCTTCTCTGTAAATCTGCCTTTTCCATAAAAATGCATCTTTTTAAAAAAAGTTTTAAAAAGGAGATTGAAGAAGGAAAAAAAAATCTTCAAAAAGTATATGGAAAAACAAATTATGATAGAAGGATGTGTGGATTTCTTACTTCTTTGTACCAAAATAAACATATTTTAATTCCATTTTTCCAGGAACTGTATGAAATGTGTATGTGTGTATAGAAAGTGTTTAGTTATTTGCCTCAATAAAGTCTGACAAATGACAAGGATAATACAGTGCTATGCACCTGACTTTGTTTCCACTTGCGATTGACTTTAGACTGCCTCACATGCAGACTTCCCTGCACCTTCTGATCTAAGGGACTGAAAGGGTTATTGCCGGAGCCTCTCTCTTAGATGCCTGCCGC
Organism: Ochotona curzoniae; assembly: GCF_017591425.1. NCBI lineage: Eukaryota > Metazoa > Chordata > Mammalia > Lagomorpha > Ochotonidae > Ochotona > Ochotona curzoniae. The sequence continues at coordinate 29,771,760 of NW_024465582.1, forward strand.
TTTAAGGACAGGTGAATGGAAGAGTTGCTTTCCTTGTTCAGTTTAGAATGTTCAGCTATTGGGATTTCATTTTCTCCTCCTGAGATCTTCTTGCTCCAAAGTAGAAGACTGATTTTTCCCTGAACTCGTCTTGTCTAATCCCTGGAACCAAGCCTTGAGTGGCATTGCAGCCTTAAATCAAAGCTCCACAGCCGCAGGAGGCTCTGTGTGTCCTTGGAGAGTGGAACTGGTACCCTGTCTTAGCAGCAGTTACTCAGGACTCTGTAATGGATTGCTTGAGTCTGATGGATAAGGCAGGGTCCTATCCATCAACAAGATCTTGGTTTTGTTTAGGGAAGCCAATTTATGGTTGCTTTTGGATTCTGAAATCTCAGATGCAAAATTAGATCTGCATCAGTGACTTCCACATAGTTTGTTAGGGCCCTAGGGGCATGAGTAGATGCTTTCAGGAAGTGGGTAGAGGAAAATGATGGGTAGTATTTTGGACTAGAGTAGAGCAGCTTGAGTAGTTTTTTAAATTGAACCTCTACTAGGGACATTTTTCTCTTTATTAAAAATATGAAGATTTTTTTAAAGACTTTTTTTTTTTAATTTGAATGGTAGAATTTAACAGAGATAGAAGAAGCAATAGAGGGAGAAGGGCTTCTTTCCTCTGATTGCCCAGGTAACTGCAATGGCCAGAGCTGAGCTGGGAGCCAGGAGCCTCTTCCAGATCTCTTGCATGGGTGCAGATTCTCAAGGACATGGGCCTCCCTCCTCTCTTGCTGTCCAGGCCACAAGCAGATTGCTGGTTTGGAAGTAGAGCACCTGGGACCACAAACTGGTACCCATATAGAAGGCCAGGACCACTGCACAGAGACTTGGTTGGCTGCGTTACCGCTCCTGCCCCAATGAAGAGTTAGAAAAATATTAACACCCCATCATATCAACAGAACTCAGTTTTTGTTCTGAGGATCTAATTCACAAATTATTCCTGTTAAGCTGGTGACAGTCATATTCTGTTAGATGGTTATATAGTCTTTTTTCTATATCAAAAATAGATTTCTTTTTGTTAGTGATATTTATTGCCTAGTGCTTAACCATATTAGATTAATGAAGGGTATTAGTAATTTCATGGATTAATAAATAAGTACATTTTAAAATTAAGACTAACGTGCCGCTAAGTACACCCTATTTAATTTCATTAGATTATTCATACTTAAAACTGTAATGTATTCTGTCAATTAATAATAGTAGCTTTTAGTGCAATCCTTGATTCTTATGGTCTGTGACAAAGTACTTGATTTCTTTGAAACTATTGGTGTAAAAATCAAGTTCTTTGAAACTGTTTGGGCTTAGAAGTCTGTCAAATGATCAGCATTATCTCCTACATTTTAAGTTCAATCATGAAATTTTAGCTAATCTCAATTACACAAGTGCTGTAATTTTATCATTCCAGTAATATTTGCTAGCATTTCTTTTTTATTAATTTCCTTCCAGTTCTGTTTTTGCCTCTCTTATTGACAGTTTTAGCTGTTGGACTCTTGAAATGAGTCTGACTTACTTAAAGCGTAGTTAACCCCAGGGCTCTTAGATGAGGCCTGTATCTATTAAAGACACTGCAATGTGCAAGACCATGTTCAGGTGTCTTTCATATATTATTTCTTCATCTATAAAATACACGAGGTTAAAAGTTCAAGATAGTCAAATTTCTAAGTACACACTTAGAAATTGGTTATGTTGGCTTATACCACACTGAATTGGCTTAACTTAAGAGAAGATATGAAGACTATATTAACTGAAATTTACTTGCTATACAAAGTGAATATAGGGCTCAGCACAGTAGCCTAGTGGCTGAAGTCCTCATCTTGTATGTGCCAGGATCCCATATGAGTGACAGTTTGTGTCCTGGCTGATCCACTTTCCATCCAGCTCCCTGCTCCTGGCCTGGGAAAGCAGTCAAGGACGGCCCAAAGCCTGGGGACGCTGCACTAGATTGGAGACCTGGAAGAAGCTCCGGTCTCCTGGCTTTGGATCTGCTCAGCTCTGGCTCATGCGACCACTTGGGGAGAGAATCATCTGATCTTCCTGTCTGTCTCTCCCTCTCTCCTTATATCTGACTTTCTGACTTAAAACAGAATGAAAGAAAGAAAAAGAAAGTGAATATCATTTTTTAATTAAAAGTTTTAATCACAGCCATTAATTCCTCTTATTTTGAAAAATCTTACTAACCCTGGAATTACCATATGGTATATTATAAAACCTGTTTAAATTGTGTAAGACTGTTTTCATCTTTCTGCTTTTTCTTTTCTTTTTATGTATTTGTTAACTAAGACCATAACACAGATAGTTATAGTACATTCACATATTTTTTTTGAGAAATTAATGAAGTAAGGTTTGAACAAAAGAATATTAATGTGTTAAATTTGCCAAGGCATTTTTCAACAAAAAGATGAAATAAGTTGCTTTTAAGTAGGTTGTCTTTCTGAATTTAAGAAATTTCAGCTTTTGGGACTTTAACAACTAAACCATATTATATCAGGCATTTTGGAATAACCAAGCATTTTTATACAATTTCAAATTTTCTATGAAGGAACAAGCTGGGATTCCTTATGGGAAACATGTGAATATGGAAAGCTAACAAGATTTTAGGTAATCCATTGAATTAGTTGGCATTTTTAACATCTTTGAAAGCTTATCTGCAAGGTCCCCTTAATTAGCTTTTTAAAAAAGTAATTCCTGCTGAGACCTGCTGAGATGGTCATGTTCATATAAATACAGAATATCAAATTACAGACTCATTGTATTTTACAGGCTTGCTTCATTTAGTATTTAACTATAGGGAAGATAATAGCGTATGATAGTTATGAATAAAATGCTAGCCTTTGCTGGCTTATCTGTCATGATACTATATGCAAACTTTGTAAATGTTCAAAATCTTCAATGAAAAGAGCTTGGGAGTCAGAAAAATACTTTGGTTCAAATGCCAGCTGCATTGCCTCAATCATTTGTGTGTACTTGGAAATTTGACTATCTTGGGCTTTTTTCCTCGTGTGTTTTATAGATGAAGAAATAATATATGAAAGACACCTGAACATGGTCTTGCACATTGCAGTGTCTTTAATAGATACAGGCCTCATCTAAGAGCCCTGGGTAAACTATGCTTTAAGTCGTATGTAAAAATGGCTTTCAGCGTAACAATTCCTATTTTACTACTCTTCATTGCTGTTCATTTTTCTTCATGTTTTAGAGTCACAAGGTTTAAAAGCATGAATCTATTATATATATATACAGAAATATACCTGTACAGTGTGGTTCTTGGTTTTCATTAGCTCTCACTCATGTATTTTGCATCGACACTTCTAAGTCTCCTTTCATATGCAGAATTGAGTCTTTTATACATCACCAGAGTCATTTAAAATTTTCATTTGATTGTCCTGCCTGCTGCCACTGTGATAAAGGGCTGGGTCTTAGTGAGACAATAGACTCTTTCCCTGGCCATCTTGCCTACATCATCAGCCTGGGGCTTCTTTCAGGCATCAAAGATGTGTCACCTCACCCAGCCCAACCTGTCTTTGCAACCCAAAGTCAAAGTCACTTCCGATTTCCGCTCACCTTTTCTCATGCTGCCACGCTAAAGGAGATACTGGGCCAAAAGTGGAAAATCCTCGCCAAGTACTGCAAAGTTCTCGTGGGCCACCACCAAGCCGGGGGGGGGGGGTCTTCCACGCTGTGGAAAGGTCACTCCTCCGTGGTGGTGGACGTCTTTTAAGTTCTGATCCTTTAGAAATTCAAAGGCTAAAGACAACCCAGTATCTGTGGTGGCCTGGGGAAGGGGAAGTGCTGAGGCCATTGCCTCATTCTTCACTACCACTGGAGTGCCTTTTCCCGAGTTCCTGTCCCTGATCTTGCTCACCAACAGGGCTTACCAGGACCAGAGGACATTGTTGGTGGGTAGCATCCTTTGAAGTCCTTTATCATAACCCAGTGATTCTTCTAAGTCTTACTCAACTTCCAAATGTGTCAGACCACCCTATATTCAGGGGAAGGGGTAAATAAAGCCAAAACACATACTACCAAATAAAACCAAAACACAGTTCCTTTTACTAATATCTCGTGCCTTAGTGCTTATAGAAATGCTGCCTTCCATAGCCATAGCATCAGCTGGCAGAAACTGGCACTGGGCTAATCCTGTCAAGTTAAACTGCAGAACCACCTGAAAAGTGCACAATCCGGGAGTGAGAGACCTGGGAGGGAAATAGTGGGTTCCTTCCTCTTGGGTTACCACTCCCACAGGAGGGCACGAGAACTAGGACAGGGGCTGGGGTAGCTAGGCAGAGAGGCACTCAACCACACCCGCGAAGGCTTGACTGTTGAGCTGGTTAGATGGATCCAAGCTTCAACACCATTTGCCATGTACGAGAGTCAGGGGGGACATGGGACAGATTGGACTGGTCTGCCACACATATTGGCAAACCGGGGTAGGGGGTGGGCCTGGTGGGGGTTATTGTGGGTCGCTCTCATCAGGATGCAGCTCCCACTGGTTTAGGTGAAGACCGAGTATGTGCTGTGCAGAACCAGGCTGGACTGCAACACCCATTGGTTCCAGTAGAGGGCGGGACTGAAAACAGAACCAACCCAGCAATTGCAACTACCTGCTGACCGGGTGATGGACTGTGCTGGGCCCTGTGCTTGCTGGTGCATACAAGTATCTGGCCTGGGAACACCTCAGACGAAGTTTCTTTGGTGATCTCCCCAATTGGAATGCCAGACTCAGAACCCAAACCATGAAGGGACAGAAGATGGAACAAGTTAATCAACCACCTCAGCTATAGGTTAGCAACAAAATACCGGGCAAATAGAGACGCTATGATGGACAAGGTCAATTAATGAATTTTTCAACAACCTTATCGTGTTTGGAGAGACAAGATTGGCAGCAATTTCAAAACTGGTGACCAATTGAAACCACTTCAATGAGTATCTAGGAGCACGCCCCACATGCGGGACTTGGGGTGGGTGGGAAACCGGGTGGGGCTTCTCCCTCAATATCCCCCTCTACCTCAGATATATGAAGGAAACAATATGGAAGTAATAGTCTTATCCACTTTCCTGTAGCCCTTGACCCTTTTTGCCCAAATTAACTATGTGAAGATTGACAAAAAAAAAAAAAAATGCTGTCTTCCAACTCCAGTATTTACCACATGTTGTTTTGGGGGCACTATAATTAATTGGTGTTCTTTTATCTATTTTAATTTACTTATTTTTTATTTGTTTATGTTAGTACAATGGCTTACTGAATTCCTAGCTTTTTGGCAGTGAAAGATAAAGTTTTCCAATGTTTTTGTCTCGGGGTTTCTTTAAATTCTTCACAGTCACTGAAAAGTTTTGTATATGAGGTGCGTATTGATATTTACTATATTAAAACTATATTGAAATTTTTTAAATGCCTAAATTCGTGTACTTAAAAATAATTCTGATTAATCCCTTACATGCTGACATAAAGAATTGTTGTATCAGTGACACAGAATTATTCTTAATTATATAACTTTTAAAATATGTGGTGAGTTGCTGCCGTTCATTGAATAAGATAGCCAGGATCCAATAGAAAGATGATCAAAGGATGTGAACACATATTCCACAGAAAAAGTACACATAAACCTCTTAAAATGAAATGATAACGTCATTCTTAAAAAGCAATGAAAATCACAAGCTCCTCCTCCTTATTTTTTCAAGATTTATTATCAGCAAGTATTGATTTAAGAAGTATAACACACTGTTTTCCATGTAGTAGTTTATATGTGTTAAAAAAAAATGTGGCATAGAAACAGGAATGACAGCAGGACTTTGACACCTGGGGAACCTATTCAAAAACCGAAAATAATTTCTTCAGAGAGATATCACAAAACTAACAATAAAATGTTTAGCCGGAAAGTGCCGTTTTGAATATCAAGTCTCACCTTTCTACAACCAGACTTGTTTAGATTGTTCTCTTGCAGGAGCTTGATGTGAAAGGAGAATGTCTGGGCTTGGGGTTTGGATGAACATTCTGTGTCTGCAAAGCCTTTTTCCTTTCCCTAGCATTGCTTCATGTTCTGGGCTGGGGAGTAGGGAGAGGTAGAGATTTAGTCATGGTAGTTGTTGTCTCAGTCAGAAACATTCCTTTGGTAACCAGGATATTCAATGGCTCACTCTGCTTTACCGGTTTCACCTCTGACCTTGAAATTCTGTCACAATTTATCAGATTTACGCTGTATGGCATAACTGAAACACATACTTTAATTGTCATAGCTTTTCCTTTAGCACTTTTTAACTTCCCTGTTCTTAAAAGATGTAACTACTCTTATTTTTCTCTTCACATTGAGAACAAAATTGAGAAAAAGAAATGTTGTTGGAGCCCAGCATAGTAGCCTAGTGGCTAAAATCCTCACTTTGCATGGGCCAGGATCCATGTGGGCAACATGAACTGGTGGCAGTTCATGTCCCAGCTGTTCCACTTCCCATCTAGCTCCCTGCAGGTGGCCTAGTAAAGCAGTCAAGGACAACCCAAAGCCTTGGGACTCTGCACCCATGTGGGAGACCCAGAGGAGGCTCCTGGCTCCTCGCTTCGGATCGGCTCAGCTTTGGCCATTGCGCTCACTTGGGGAGTGAACCAGCAGATGAAAGATGTTTCTTTCTGTCTTTCCTCCTCTCTGTAAACCTGCCTTTATAGTAAAAAATTTAAAAATCTAAAAAAAAAAAAGAAAGTAATGTCATTAACACACTCAATGCAGGCACTTTCCTTTTCTTCATAATATCAAGACATATTCAAAAACTAAATACTAATTTTTAAAAAGATTTATGTATTTTTATTGGGAAGGCAGATCTACAGAGAGAAGGAAAGACAGAGAAGAAGATCTGTCTGTTGGTTCTCTCCCCAAGTGGCTGCAATGGCTGGAAATGAGCTAATCCAAAGGCAGGAGTCAGGAGCTTCTGCCAGGCAGGTGCAGGGTCTCAAGACTTTGGGTTGTCCTTGACCGCTTTTCCACACCACAGCAGGGAGGTGAAACGGAAGTGGGGCAGCTGGGACACAACGGGGTACACACATGGGGTGCCAGTGCTTGCGTGGAGATGATTAGCCAAGTGGGTCATCGAGCTGGCCCTTGATGGTTTTTTATTTTATTTTAGCTTACAGAATAATGATTTTAGAAATTTGCTGTTTTCTCTGAAGCAGAGAAAAGAATTTGTGACACTAATCTTTTTAGACGTATCTATGTATTTTTAAATATTTGTATATTTTACAATCTATATGATGATAAAAGATGGAAATGAAATATGAGAAAGTTTTAATAATAGAGTGTTGGAAGAAGTAATATCAGAGATGGCAATCCTCTTCCTCTCCTGTATCGTGTTGTCCAGATTTTCCGAAGTGAAAGATGTTAGAATTGTTCCGTTCAATGAATTAAATTGTTTTTGTTTACTTTGGAAATACTCTTAAAGGTCAGTTTTTATTTTTCTGATCTATTTTTAACCTTAGGAATAGCAGGGAGCAGCACTGTGGCATGGCAGGCTAATAATCCTCTGCTTTTATGTTTGCACACGGCTGCCGTCACTGGAGGTGTTGGTCTCTCACCTGCAGCACCAGTTTTTGGCCTTCCTTCAGATTGCCCTAAGAAGTGGTGACTCCGTTGGGCCATAGGATCCAATCCATGGTTTGAGTCCCTTGAATTTGCCAGTATACTATGGTATAGGGAGTGTTTGGATCTCATAGTTCTTTACACATTTTGTTAGAGCCTTACACTTCTACTTCCTTGGGTAGGCCCAGCAGTCATTGGCCCTGCTAACGGATATACTTATAAGCTTAAAGGAGTCAAATGCTGTCTTGATGACTAACGTTTTGATTTCTCTGTCTACCCTGTCTTTTCTGTATGCATCATGTAGATCATGTTTGCTGAAATTAATTTTGCAGACTGTGATAGAAAATTAAAGTTTGCTGTAGTTTGGAAATTGCCCTCCCCACCTTTCACCCCTCAGTGATTAACTTGAAGGGCAGACCCACAGAGAGGTTCAGATTGAGAAAAACATCTTCGGTCCACTGGTCCGTTCTCCAAATGGCCACAACAGACAGAGCTGTGCCAGGTGAGAGCCAGTATTCCTGAACTTCATCCAACACCCCTGTGTGGGTAGCAGGGGTCGAAGCCCTGCTGAGTCTAGAACCAGTGATTACAGAGTGACAGAGTGCAGGCTTCTTAGGTGTTGGCCTCACTGCACCACAATACAGCCCCTGAAACTGCCTTTTCTAACTTAACTAATGGTAAATGGAATATATTTTTCCTACTCAATTCTTTCTCCAGCTAAGAGTGTGTGCAGTCTCAGAAAATATGAGCACTGTGTCATAGATTCATTTAAAATGTCTCGATCACTTCTGTCTTATAGGACAAATAATTCGAGAGAAGAGAATTGTGGAAGCCGCAAATACAAAAGTGGTAGACTATGAAGTAGGCACTATCCCGACGGAATGGGAAGGTAAGTCACCGCTTTTTAGGATCATCTTCTAGGAGGCAAGTCACCCACCGAGTCATGTACAGAACCAGTAACAGCAGACATCACTGCCTGTTCCTCTTTGCAAAGAACTTCAGCAGTCCCAATCAACATATCATTGTTTTTAAACATTGCCTTTGAAAGTTATGAACATGCCAGATTTGTGTGAGGGAGCATATATAATAGGACAAACAAGAATTATAGAGTTTTAGTGGAGTTGGGACCAAGGTCAGGCAAGTGACAATCCTAAAATGCAGAACGTAAGGCAGTTCCCGCTCTGACATGTGCAACCCTGGGACTTGAAGTCTGTTTCTCAGACTTTGCTGGTTTAGAAAAGTCTTTTTTTTAAATTTTAGATAATAGTTGGCTTTTAGTACCATTTGAGATATTCATTCAACCTGCAGTGGCCCTATAGCAATTTCCTGTATAGACAAGGAAGGGCTTTTGATCCTTAATCTATGAAATTAAGATTTTAAAACAAGGGAGGGAGGGTGGAGCTAAAATGCCAGAGTTAACCTCTCACTATGACTTAACACAGTAACATACCAACTTGGTGTGGTGAGGGGCTGTCCTCAGTCCATCAGCGGAAGTTCATCGGTGGAGAAAAAAACCGAAATTAATTTGCCAAAAAAAGTGGAAGAAGTATATAACAATATTTACTAGCTTTCTAGGGACTGTACAGTTCCAAGTTCAGTTTGTTTGTGCATGAAGCTCAGTTGTGAGCTTGATTTCTAAGAGGCATCCTGAATCTTCTGTTACAGACTTCTTTCTCTCTTATCAGTTCTAGACATGGCGGCTGACACACAGTAGGTGCTCAGATAATGTTTGTTTAATCCATGGAATCTGTCCCGATTTAGCATTTGTTATTTGTAGCTACAAGAATCTTAATTGAAGCACCAATACCTCTCTTGTAATTCACCCTCTACCAAGTGCTTGCTTGCATGGCCGGTGTTACACATGCTTTGAAGTCATTATTGTGTTTAATTTTCACAACAAGTCTATGAGCTAGGCACTCTAACTGTATGCATTTAATAGACAGAGCATCTAAGGTCTAGAAAGGCTAGATAAATTGCCTAAATTAGAGTAGCTCCACACATGGGTAAGTAGTAGAACCACTGCCTCCTGGTGGGCCCAGCAGGACACCTTACATGTGGTAGTTATAGGCACTGGGTTACTTTTATGCCAGCATGTGAATGTAAATATCATTTAATGAAAATATCTCTTTGCATTTCTGCTCATTAGCTATGAAAATACTAGAACTGTGAAAAAAAGAGCATAAATATGGGTAGCTACTAAAGATTTGGTTGAAGAAATCCAGAATATAAATTGGCAACTTCTGAGAGGAGTAATTGGGCTTTCTTATTTTAACAGACTTTCCAGTGTTATAAGCTACATTTGCAATTCTCAAATAATGCTTGTGCCTTTTTATAATGAGCCTATTTCATCATTTCCCCAATAATAGAATAGAATTAAGATGTTTATAGAAATAAATTAAGTTATAAATAAACAAATAGGTAATGACTCATTTCTCAGCCTTTGAGACTTTCAGAGAATTAGAATAAAGTTTTAATGCTGTTTATGACTCTGCCCTGATCCACTAATTCAGCCTTACTATCCCACAGGGCATGCCTTAAGACAAATGTATTAGCCAAACATTGAAATAAAAATTACTTTTATGGTGGTACACATCAATTAAATATAAAAAACAAAAACTTTAAACCATGAAAAAATAAATTAAAATGTAAATAAACTTAGCTAAAACAGTATGTACAAGGAAGGAGAGGGAAAGTAGCATAAGTCCGTGGTGTTGATTCCAGGAATGAGTGAAGGAACCTCAGGTATTTTCAGATTCATGTGACTATTACATTTGTTAATTATTAGGAGCAAAATACAGATACCACATGTTATGCAGCCTCTATGATATGAATTAAACAATATGCTCTTTCCCTCCGTATCCTTACTGAATACCTCTGTTTTCACAGAAATTAGATTCTGGAATAGGCAAATAGGTCGGGGGGGGGGGGGAAACAGAAAGCTAGAGAAATAACTGAACAGTGTGCTAATGACGACCAAAGAGTAAAGCAGGGAAAAGGCATAGGTGTATCGGGTGATTTGGGCAATTTTAATGCAAGTTTACCAAAGGCCTTGCCGAGAAGATGACTTTTGAATAAAGACAGAAGATGGGGGCCACATGGATACATAGAACTGGCAGGAGCATGCTCAGGTGTTTAAGGAACAGCGAAGAAGTCCAGTGTGACTCACACGGTGGGATGGAATGGAGCCAGGGAAAAGGTAATAGGAGATGAGGTTTACGTTACCAGGATATCCAGTCATGCGGGCTTTGTAGTGCTGAGGGCTTCCAGTGTAAAACAAAGGGAGCTGTTGGAAGGTTTTAAAAAGGATGGTCATATTCTCTAGAGTTACATTTAGCTGAATCTTTTCATTTTTCATTGCAAAGAGGTTAGCAGGAGGCTCTTGTAATATTGTGCCTTAGACATGTAATCATGTGTCTTAGACAGGAGTTCCGTCGCGGCTGGGGAGGAAGAGTTGTACTCTTCATCTGTTAGAACTGTACAAACACCAGGATTTGCTGATAGTCAATGAGTATCTGCCACCTGTGTTCCTGGCACCTGACTTCTGCCCTCCTTTCTGAGTGTCGTGGGTATCTAGGGAGAAAGCCAGCAGATGGGAGCATCTGTGTATCTGTCAAATGAGAAAATTAAAAACAAGCAAACAAACAAACAAAACCAAAAAAAACAATGAAATACCGTATGTAGCACTAAACTTGTGAAGCGTTGAAGGAGTTTCAATACCAAGAATTCCTCTGAGTAGACTATAAAATGGTACAACTACTTTGGAAAACAGTTATCAGTTATTCATAATACATTTAAATGTGTTCCTAACCTGTAACAGAGATTCTGCTGAAGGGTTTAGGGAAGACAGGCTACCCATATACTTGTGCCTGGATTTTTTAATAGCAGATTTATTCATTACAGCTCCAAACATGAGAATCACTCAAATAGCCAACAAGTAAATGACTTTAAAAATTGCCATGTTTCCATAAATAGAATACTGAACAGCAATAAAATGAACTGCTGTGGAACTCCTTGTGTCTGCTTTTGGGGCTCTGTATCACTGTCACCACGAAATTAGCAGCTTAAAACAACACCCCCCCCCCCAAAAAAAAGTATATTTATTATCTCACCGTTCCTGTGGTCAGGAGCCCCAGGCACACCCAAGCTAGGATCTCTATTTAGCATCTCGTAAGTCTGCAATCAAGCTGTCAGTCAAGGCAGGGTTGTCATCTAGAGGCTTGAGCCACCTTCCTACTTGTGTGGTCTTTGGCAGCATTCACTTGCCTGAAACTGTGACAGTGACATCTTCAGAGTTTTTGGCTGATGAATCTTGGAGGTTAGCAGCAGTTTTAACCAGATGAGGCTTCCCAACATAGCTGCCCTTTCCTTATAGCCAATCAGGGAGAAAATGACTGCCCTTCAAGATGGTGTCACAACCTTGTATACTGTAATCATGTGGTCATATATGTCTCATTCTTTTGGCCATGTTGTCATAGTTACAAGTAAGTCACCACTGGTTCTGCCCTCACTCACGAAAAAGAGATCATACACAGGCATCTGAACCAAACGCTGTGAGTTGTAGAGGCTGCCTTAAGCAAGTATTTTCTACACATATAGGAACATGATAAACCTCAGAACGTTATGTTGAATCAAATAAGACAGACGCCAGACTGCTGCAAGGTTCCACTTATATGGAGTTATAAACAGAAACTAACCTACAGTGACAGAAAGTACATATATCACGTATTGCCTGGGGGCTGTAGGTGGGATTAGATGGAATGGACGGTACATGTAAGTGTGAAGTCTAGAGAACTTTGGGGGTGATGGAAATGTTCTGTATTCTGATTGTAGTGCTGGTCACAGGGTTGTACACTTTTTTTAAGCACTTATGCAATGGGATACTAAAAATGGCTTCACTGTCTTTGATGTAAATCTCAATAGAATTAAAAAATGAACAATAATAGCCAGGAGCGCCTCAAAACCTATCATTTAACCTAATATTATCCTTGAGATAAGCTTAAAGGTTAGCAATCAGCAAATGACTCTCTTCAAAATAAATCCTTTGAGGAATTTTTTTCATATTTGAGAAATATCCATTTCTTATTTTTACAGTTCTTTGTGAAGTGTCAACACCCATAATTGACAAGATCATTTCTTAGATGCGTGGGAACCAGGCCTGGGATTCCTGGCTCTGGCTTCCTGACAGTGCGAACCCTGGGTCGTGGGACTGATGGCTGAAGTGGTTGGGTTCTGTCCCTCACAAAGGAGACCTCGCTTCAATCCCTGCCTACTGCTTCAGCTTGTGTGTGTGCCTGTGTGTGTGCTTGTGTGTGTGCCTCTGTGTGCCTGTGTGTGCGTGTGTGTGCATGAGTGCCTCTGTGTGTGCGTGTGTGCCTGTGTGCCTCTGTGTGTGTGTGCCTCTGTGTGCGCATGTGTGCCTGTGTGTGCATGTGTGTGTGCATGTGTGCCTGTGTGTGTGCGCATGCCTATGCATGTGTGCCTCTGTGTGTGTGCGCGCCTGTGCATGTGTGCCTCTGTGTGTGTGTCTGTGTGTGTGTGTGCGTGTGTGCCTCTGTGTGCCCGTGTGTGTGTGTGCGTGTGTGTGTACACCTGCATGCACGTGTTCATGCTGCTGTGTCTGCTTCTCTAATTTAATTTTTTTTAAGACAAGGCTAGACTTAAGTCTCTTCAGCAAACAGCACATTTCAAATGTGGCATCTTTTGCATGCAGACTATTGATAACCTTTTCACACCTCTGAATCTGAATTGGTCACCTACTGAGCCTGCCATAGAAGCTCTCGTTTTCCATAGCCCCGTCGGCAGTGCTGAAAGCGTGTTAGCCATGTTGAGTGCCTGTGGGGTTTGAAGATTGTGTGCTTCATGGAGTGTTTTCCTGCCTGCTTCCAGTCTCTTGTAGTGATTAATAGGAGCTTTAATTTGCATGCTCACTTTTATGCTCATTACAGTGTGTTATGTTCCAATAGGAGTATTAAAGTTCAGTAAAATCTCATGCATACTGATGAGAATGCAAATGAACATTGATGAAAGAATGTTAGGATCTTATGGCATAAACTGTCCAGTTATCTTGCTAAATTCTCTTCAAACAGTAGTTACATTATAATGAGGATTGATGCAGAATCCAACATACAGATATAATTAGCCATGACAGAATGATTATATAATTTCTAATTGGATAGTTTCAGATTGTTTTGAGGTTAAAAAAAAGTAATGGTTTGATATTAATGTTTTCTCCTATTCTTTCCTCCCCCTAACCTTCTCTGACCTTCATTATGACGTTTCTTTTATTAAGTGTAGCAGTTGGAAAAGTGGCGATGATCTATATAAATTAGTGATCACAGTGAACACTTGCTGCTGTAACTTTTACTGAATATATAATGAACGATACTAGCATCAACCATCATCTCAATAAGACATTTCAGGTTTCTGTGATTGTGGACTGTAAGTGTGGAAAATTTATTTAACCAATTATATTTCCATGTCTCTATAATACAAAGACCCTTTAAATAATCCTTGAGAATAAAGCTAAAAGAAGATTTCTTGTCTTTCCTTAGAAAATAATGTTCCCTGATAGTAAAGACTATGTAGTATTTGTTTTATCTATTTAATTCCTTTGAAAGGCCAACAGAGGAAGACAGTATCCCCTCCAACAGCTGGGACCGTGTCAGGCCAAAACCAGGAGCCATGTTGGTGGCAGAGACCAAAGTTGAGCTGAGTTGTCACCTACCGCCTCTACCCTGTGCACTCACACAAGACTCCAAGGTGAAGGGGGCAGGTGGCAGATGTTTGGTCCAGACATTCTGTAAGGCACCCACATCTCTTCTCGGACATCATGGGTTTGCGTACCAGCTGCTCTTCCAACCTGGTCTCCTGCAAGTGCGCAGCCTGGGAAGCAGTGCCTGGGTGCTTGCCACCCACATGGGAGACCTTGGTTGAGTTTCTGACTTCTGGCTTTGGCTTAGTGTAACCCCTGCTGTTACAGACATTGGGAGAAAGAACTAGCATATGGAATATCTATGTCTCTTCTGCCTTTCAAATAAAACAAATAAATTTTAACACCTATTTGCAGAACTAAATTTTGAAATTGTGTTATTTTAATGTCTAATGGAATGTTGTTCTTTTGATTTTTCTTCAGCCTTTTAAAAATAAATGATGGTTTGCGGGAGATTAGCGCAGCAGAAGCGAGCTTTGCCCATAAAAATAAGTGATGGTTTGAGCTAGTCTTATAGGCTCTAACTTACCCCTGCTCTAGCAGTTCATTTTTTTCTTAATTCACTTTGTAATCGAAATTAAAGTGGAAAGGTTATTGCTTATAATTTTTTGAGAGATATAGATGATGTTGAATTATTTTAAAAGAAGATTCTTTAAGAAAAATAAATCTATAAACAAGTAACTTATTTTGAGTCTAAAGAACAAATTGAAACATTTCATGAATTATTTATTTCTGTAACTGTAGGAAGGAATTTTGATATTGCCAAACTATGTTTTCTAATTCTAAATTGGAAGAATGTTCTCAAGGATGAAAGTCTTGATTTTTCACAGTATTTAGGTAATAGAAAAATATCTTCTGTTGGTGCATCCCAACTCCTGTTCAGTGTTCAAAAGCTCGTGGGGCCAGGAGCTCAGTCCAGATCTCCCAGGTAGTGTGGCAAGGAGCAAGCTCCTTGGGCTGTCACTTGTTGCCTCCTAGAATGTGTGTCGGCAGGAAGGTGGAATTGAGAGCAGAGACAGAGATCGAGCCATGACAGTCAATGCACGCATCCCAATCAGCATCTTAATTGCTCAGCTAAATACCCATCCCTTTTTAATTTGAGAAACAGAAAAAGAGACACTGTCCAGGTTTCCCATGAAGTAGCAGGGCCTCTACATGAGCCATCATGGCTGGATTTTGCCTTGGCAGGAAGCTGGAGTCAGCATCCAGAGCCGGGAATCAAACCTGGTATGAGGTGTGGATATCTCAGCTTAATTAATTAAATGTGGATATCTTAGCTAAACCCAACCTTAAAAACTAAGCACACCCAGCTTTCTATTTTTGGTTTTTAGATGTGTGTTTTCTTTGGAAGGCACAGGGACAGAGAGCGGCAGAGAGAGAATCAATTTTGAGTCCACCTGTTTACTCTCTAAAAGGCCTGAGTAGCCAGAGCTTGGCCAGGCTGAAGCCCTTCAGGTCTCCCGAGCAGATAACAGAGGCCCATACAATTGGGTTGTCTGCCTTCTTCCCCCGGCGAGGAAACTGGGCCCTAAGCAGAGTGTCCGGACCTGGAACTGGTGCTTGGAAAGAGTATGCTTATATTGCAAGCAGCAGTGTAACATGGTGTCCCATAACACCAGCCTCACGTTTTCTGTTTTTTAAAGACTGTATTTCCTCTGTGTATTTATTTCTCCATAGTCTCCTGTACATACATCCTCATAGCCCAACCAGATGTGGTTGATGTTTACTTTTTTTCAGTCTGTTACAAAAGTATACATTGCTTATTGACTAAAATAATGATAATAGTTCTAACTTAGGCATGTGTGCTTCCTGTATGCCAGCCAGACTCTGAGCCAAGTAAGCATTTATATTATCTCCTATTGTTTACAACAACCCCAAAATGTAGACACTTCCATTTTGCAGATGGGAAATTTGCCGCTTAGAAAATTGAACAGCTCGCTTCACATGACAGACAAGGCCCATCAGTGATGAAGTTGGACTCTGAACCCAGAAAACCTGACTCTCAAACCTGCTAGCCTGAGCGCTATAGTTTCTTCGCTAGGATTCTGATAACTTTGTCAGAGGCAGCGGCCTGACTCGCGTCTCATCACTATAAAGCATCCCGCACACAGCCCAGCTGCCCGCGGGCACTTAACAGGTCTGTGTCTCTCCACATCTAAAGTGGTAGAGCTAAACGCCATGATACTTACCAGTCAGAGGCAGGAGAGCTTGCTGGGATGGATCAGAGGAGAAATCTCTGTAAAGAACTTTCTTAAGTCCCTTCCTTTGTAAACAAGATCAAATTTAAATCTCCAGAGAGTGAAGCTTTGACCCTGTCTTGAAGGTTACTGTATCGTGATTTGGTCTGAATGCCATCAATTCACAAAATTGAATTGCTGTTATTACATGAAATTGAGGTGTGGTTTTAGTGATGGGAACTGACCCCACTTCTTCGTCACTGCACTTTTACGTTTTTTCCTTAACATGACTCACCACCTGACATTGTGTCTGCGATTTTCTGTACCACCTTTGCTCGTAGATGTGTCATAGCAGAGGAAAGATCCCATGTGTTCGATTCCTAATTTATCCCTAAGATCTAAACAATATATAGCAGGAGCACAAAAATTATTTTTATATGCAAATGAATAAAATATTTCTTTAAATAATGAAAAACTGTATTTTTTTTTCTAGCTTGGATTAGAAGAACCAGAAAGACTCCCCCCACCATGGAGGTAAGAAGACACAGGAAATACTCAAATGATTTGTGTTTGTAGCGCTGTTTCTCGGTTGGGAGTTTACACTCCCAAGGAGACATAAAGCCTGATGCATCTTCCCAAAAAGTGTTAATTTTGCTCCACAGAAAATGATTCTATGTTTTGTGTACCAAATGATTTATTAATACAGTAACTGTTAACACCAATTAGTGACAAAATATACACTTTACAGACTAACATAAAATTAATATGTTATTTTAATGAACTATTGAAAACTTAAAAAGCATAGTAGTAGCATTTGTCGAAGTCTGGTTCCTGGTGGCTTGCATCAGGTCATTTTTTCTGCCCCTGGGAGTTGTGCATGGTCATGCATGCTCTGGTTAAAGAAAAGGTTTTTTTTGTTGTTGTTGTTTTTTAATCCCACATTTAAGAAGTGCTGATTGGTCTCATCCAAATTATGTTCTTATGTTGCCCTTAATTTTCTATATTTAACTGTGTCAGGTATCAGGGGAGACTTTCAAATATGTAATCAATAAATAAAACATGTAGTTCTCAGTGATTCATCATTCAATTTTTATTTGAAACCCTAAAAATGTATGATTTTGGTGATAAACAGAAAATGAGACATAGGAATGCTGTGATACATGCATCTCAAAAACATGGTTATTTCATAATTTTTATTTGAAAAAATTGCATAAAGATTTCTGAACTAATTTTCTAAGAAATAAGCGTGTTTTATAAAATGGCAGCCAACAAAGTCGTTGGCATATAGTCTTGTATACTTTCTGCCCAGGGGACAGGAAGCATTTCCTCCACTGCTGTCTGAGGACGATGTCTTCCTTTCCCTTTTGCATTTCCTTGCCACAGCACTTGCCAGGAACACAATCAGGGGGCTCCTGCACTCAGCCCCTGCTGGGTGGCAGGTGAGCTCCTTCGTGGTGGAATCTGGATGGCACACTTGGTGCACCTAACTTGACCTGCTCCACTCCTCCTGTGCCGGCCCATGCTGCTCCTGGCTTGGCCTTTGCCCTCCCTTTCTCATGTTCTTCTCTCTAGCATTAGTAAACTTTGGACTAAAGAGGTTCTTTGGAAAGGAAATAGTTGATATGGACATAAATTTGTTTATGGTGGGAGGTAGAGCCCTTCCGAGTCCCCTCCTCCTGGCCATAACTAACACCTCTGTTCTCAGAGCAAAGATGCTGCTTTTCCCCAGAACTCAGAAAACCTTTGTCTATAGAAACGTTGAGGTGCATAATGATTTGATTGTGGTGACTACAGCAATTGGGTTTTCAGCAGCACTCCTGTAAATCTTCTTTAGTTCCACAAGTTCAAACAGAGCTGCAGTCAGAACCATGAGAACAAGTCATTCCATCCACAATGCTTTCTTGTCATTTCTTGTCATCTTGTGGCTACCTTCCTAAAATATTATTATCCACATTGTTGTTTATGCTTTTCTCTACCCTCTACAGTAAATACAGACAGATACACACACTTTTCCTTTATCCTGGTTTCTCTTCTTTTCTTTGTTAACAAATTACCATGCCCCACTAGAAGGTTTGTAGAGTCCTCCACCACATAAACACAAATGAAATCTGCCTGTGTCTGCAAGATGGTGAGTCCTCTTTATCCTGAAGTGACTTGTAGTCACTTTCCCTTATCCAGCTAAAAATTAGATTCACCTGCTCCTGCCTCCCACACCCCAACACATGCCCCCTCCAAAATGCTCTTCCGTTTTGTGGGCCGCCAGTGTGGATGACCTTGGTAATGCAAGTGTGTTTCTACGTACCTGGTCATCACTTTTCTATTTGCCAGCATCCAGGCCACTCTCCCGTACTGTTGGCATTCTCCCCCCTTCAGTGCTCTCCTGAGTCACAGCTTCTTCATTCTTCACCCATGCTAGTGCTGTGCCTCGGGTACACAGTGACTCTTATAGCCATACATTAATTCTTAGCATCACTTGGCACACCAAATGAAGCCAATGCTTGGGCAATCACATCCCATCTTGGAATGTCTGGGATCAATTTCACCTCTGCTTCTGGTCTAGCTTGCTGCTGCTGTCCACCCTGCAGGTGGCAGATGATGTCCCAAGGGCCTAGACCTTTGCCCGCCAACCTGGGATACCTGGAAGGAGCTCTTGGCTCCTGTGTTCTGCTTGCCCCACCCCCAGCTGTTGCAGGCACCCAGGGTCAATCAGTAGATGAAAAATCTTTGTGTGTGTGTGTGTGTGTGTGCATTTCTCTCTGTCTTTCAAATGAATAAAAATACTTTTTAAAAAGCCCATGGCTGTGGCAATACTGTTTACAGTAGCATCAGAAAACATGACTTATTTTGGATAAATTGAGCAAAATATATGTGCAAGGCCTATTCTCTTCAAGCTGTGAAATGTTGGTGAGAAAAATTAAAGTAAACTCAAATTACTCTGAAGTAACTCTTCACGACTATGCAGACTTGCTGTTTGAGTTCCCCAAATTGATCTGCAAGAATAGATTCTTAGTATATAAGGGTTGCCTGGAAATTCTTCCAAAACAGAGCTTGCTGGGCCTTAATCTCAGAATTGTTGATAACTGGGTCTAATGAGAAGGCCTGGATATGTGTATTGGTTTTTTATTTAACAGTGGTTCATTTATCTTTTTTTAAAGATTTATTTACTATTATTTGGAAGTCAATTTACAGAAAGAGGGCAAGACACAGAGAGATCTTTGATTTTCAGGTACACACTCCTATAATATCTGGAGCTGCGCCAGTATGAAGCCAGGAGCCCGGAGCTTCTTCCAGTTCTCCCATATGGGTTTAGGGGCCCAAGAACTTGGCTCATCCTTCTGTGCTTTCCCAGGCATGTAATCTTGTAGCTGGATCAGAAGTGGGACAGCCAGGACTTATACTGGCACCCTTGTGGGTTGCCAGCACTGTAGACAGAGGCTTAAGCTATTGTACCATGGCACTGGCCCTAGATACCTGTATGTGTAACATGTTCTGGTGGCAGTGCTGATGCTGCTATTCCAGCATTCACACTCTGCAAACCACTAAACTATAAATTCAACCAAATAAGGGGGCAATTAAAACTTCATCAGAATCTTTTGTAGAAATCAATTGTTGATTCAGAAATGTATATGGAACTGCAAAGGGCAGAAATAGCTGAAAGCAATCATGTAAAGGAGATGAAAATTGGAGGACTAATTAATACTGCCTAACTCTGAGATTTACTATAATACTCTAGTAATTAAGACAGGGTGATCCTGGCATAAGGATATATAAATAAAGGAATGAAAAATAATAGAGTTCAAAAATAGTACATAGGCTGCTGGCTTATAGTGACAGCACCAAAGCAACTCAGTTGGGAACAGAAAACTTTCTTGACAAATGATGCTGGAATAACTTAATATCCATATGGGGAATAAATGAGCCTTGACACCTAATTTTATATACAACTATTAATTCAAGATGGATTGTAGCTTAAATATAAAAGCCAGAATAATAATGTTTTTAGAAGAAATCATGGGGCCCAGCGGCTTGGCCTAGTGGCTAAAGTCCTCTCCTTGAATGCACCGGGATCCCATATGGACACCAGTTCTAATCCCGGCAGCTCCACTTCCCATCCAGCTCCTGTTTGTGGCCTGGAAAGCAGTGGAAGACGGCCCAAGGCTTTGGGACCCCACTCGTGTGAGAGACCCAAAGGAATTCCTGGATCCTGGCTTCAGATTGGCATAGCATTGGCCGTTGTGCTCACTTGGGGAGTGAATCAATGGACAGAAGATCTTCCTCTCTGTCTCTCCTCCTCTCTGTATATCTGACTTTCCAATGAATAAATAAATATTTTTTAAAAAAAAGAAGAAGAAATCATAATGGACTTTTTTCAACATTGGGGTAGTCGAAAAACATTAAAAAATGATTAAAGCATTTAAAATATTGTAAAAATTGGACTCAAGGAGCTGACATTTCATATGAATACTGGTTCAAGTCCTGGATGCATTTCCTATCTAGCTCTCTACTAATGCACTTGGGAAAGCAGGCGAACAGGGCCCAAGTCCTAGGACACCTGCCGCTTCTATAGGAGTAGTTCCCGCATGTAGTTCCAGGCTCCTGGCCTTGGCCTGGATCATCCTGGTCATTGTGACCATTTGGGTAGTGAACTAGCAGATGGAAGATCTACCTCTCTGCATAACTCTGCTTCTGTTTGAAGAATAAATTAGGCTTAAGCAGCGTGAAAAGTTATTGCTCATTAAAAGAGAACATTAGGAAAGTAATAATCACTGTCCATGTATCAGACAAAGGAATTGCATGCAGACCATGTGGAGAGCACTCAACTCAGTAATAACATCTACTTCCACACCAGCTCCCTGCTGATGGACTGGGAATGCAGAAGATGATGGCCCAAGGACCTGGGCCCCTCTCCTCTCGTGGGAGGTCTAGAAGAAGCTTTTTTGGTCTGGCCTAGCAGTGGCTGTTGTGGCCCTCTGGGGAGTGAGCCAGCGTATGGAATCTCTATTCTCTCTCCCCTTCTCAATAAACCTTTTCAGAATAAATCAATAAATCTTTTTTTTAAAAAAAGCAAAAATCTTGAACTGGCACTTAATAAGATACAAGAATACCTACTGTGCATATAAAGAGGAACTCGGCATGATTAGTCATCAGATTTTCTTTTGTTAAACTGTCAACCTTTATAAAATCAAATTCATGTCTACCCTATGGCCTTTCACCTTCTATTCTGGCTGCATTGAAGGCTAAAGAAATTCATTGTAAGGTTCCCGTTCCTTGGCAGGCAGTGCAAGCCCTCCTGCTCTGTGTCCAGCCCCACGCTCTAGCTTGGTTTCTTCACAGCTGTTTCACCAACCCAGCTCTTCAAGGAGCTCCTTATTTCTCACCTTGGAAGTTGGCTACCTCTCCCATAAACCAACATCCCTCCATGTATGCTTCATCCTTGGTGAAGACCCTCTAAAATCTTTGGATATTTTCCTCAACTTTTTTCTTCTCAGCTTCTTAACTCCTACATTTACTACTCCTTTCTTTGTATAACTAAGCTGCCTTGTACATTTGTATAAGCCCTTGAGTCTAATAGTAAACTATTCATATTTGTCCAGCTTTCTGAATACATTGTAGGCAATAAAACAAGGGATTGTGTCTCATTTGTATGTGCATTGTAAACCCTTTAATGTAAAGTCTGACTTGTTATTGCTTAGCTTGGTTTTTATAGACAGACTTGAGAATCTCAATACCGTCATCCTATGGTTTTCTGAGACAGGTTTGAATTTCCATCAACCAACTATAAAATAACCTTGTGAAACTGAACATATTCCCAGTTGAGCTTTGCCTGTACTTTTTTCATAGAAATTCACATTTAGCTGCAGGATGCCAGTATAGTTTAGCACCTGTTCATCATCAGTGCAGCACAAGATGAATTAACATTTTGCAAAGCTAATGAAGTAGACTTTTCCTAACCCTGATTCTGTTCCATTAGAAGCCTCTTGCAGCAAACATTTGGAAATATTACTTCTGCTTGCCTGCTGACAGAATAGTGGAAAATAGAATAAAATTTTCTGCTTGAAAAAAGTGGTTACATTTATTGCCAAGTGTGAACAAAATACATGATTCAACAATAGCTGCACTATTAGACCCCTGTCCAATGACTTTAATGTTGTCTTTCAAGAAGTAGAAATTCTAGAAGCTGGTAGAGCAGGCAGTTGGCGGAGGTGCTGTGCAGCCAGCCCAGGGAAGGCTGGGTGGGCAGTCAGGACCACGTGTCGCCACATCTTGTTTACTTGAGTCTGGACTGATAGCTCCAGAGACTTGCCTTTGCCTAGGCACAAAGTGATTTGGTCCTAAAAAGCTATCATAATGGCTGAAATACACATGAATTTGAAATGATTGCCGGAATTGCCAGGATTCCAGTGTATTGATTTGTGGTTAAAAAAAATAATAATAAATCTCATAGAGAAAAAAGTAGGAAGTTTCAGAGAAATATGATATTAGACTTGCAGGAGCAAGATAAATGAATCCTATTTGTATCAGGTGTAAAATCACCTATTGCGTTCATCTCACAACAGGGTGGTTTCAGCAATAGCAGTGGAACATGAAGGGAGAATTGGCTCTAATTTCCAGTATTTATCTCTGTGCTAAGAACAGCCTTTTAAGTTGATTAGCAGACATTGCCAGGTGCTAGTCATAACTTTCCCTCCCATGAACAGATTGCCAGCATTTGCCTCTCTAGGATTCTGATTGACAGCATCTGCCTCTCTAGGATTCTGATTGACAGCATCTGCCTCTCTAGGATTCTGATTGACATGTGTCTTAAGCTATGACAGTACTGCTTAGTGGTCAGATGCTGCTGGCCCTGCAATTATTTATTATTTGTTTTATTGTTTTCATGTTTCTGCTCTAACCTGTAAAGTGTTGATTTGTAGTTAGGCATTCAGAGAGGAATCTTATTCCTAAATTCTTGAGACCGATTTCTCCAAGTGACTGACCTTTATTAAGTCAGTTCTTGGTGGCCAGTATTATTATTAGGCTCATTTTATAAGTCCCAGAATTGGAATCTGCAGATTGACATTTTGCAAGTTTTCAAGTTGATGTGCACCCTGGTATGCAGAAGGTGATGGCTCAAGTACTTGGTTGCTCTGGTGGAGTTTTCATGGCTCCTGGCAAGAGTTCCAGTCAGCCCTGGCTTTCATGGGCTTAAGAGCGGGCTAGTAAATGAAAGATCTTTCTCTCTCTCTCTCTCCATCTCAGGATGCTGGCATCATAAGCAGTAGCTTTACTAGCTAAAACACAATATCACCCTCACCAGTAGCAATTTAAGGCAAAGTTGTATATACATAGAGAGAGAGATCTTGTATCTGCTGGTTCAGTCCTGAAATGGGCACAATGACTGGAGCTAGGCTAATCCAAAGGCCAGGAGCCAGAAGCTACTTCCAGTTCTTCCATGTGGGTGCAGGGGCAAAACTGAATGTAATTAGTCCTAATCTAACAGAGGAGAAATAATGCAGTTTAAGCCATAGAACCCCAGAATGCTTGGTCACATACTGCGCCAGGGGACTCTGAAAGCCGAGGTGAGGCTGGTGCTAAAAACAGTGACCCAGGTGAAAATGTGCTTAAGAAGCAATGAAGTGACAGTGAGGAAGCACAGAAAACATAACAAAGTTGGAAAATTGCCATTTTCAGCCATCAAAGTAATAATTGATTGCCTAAGGGAAAAACCATACACTGTTGAAACCATTTAGCCAAATTCCTTAAGGAAACAAGCTGTTTACCTGGTTTCATGTCATCTCCCTGCAGATAATTCATGAATTGAAAAGGGGAAAGATGTGTTTTGTAGTACACAGATCTGGCAGGTATCACGTCAGAGGGGCTTTGGAAACTTGACAGTGCATCTCCTTGTGGATAAGAGTGAGTTTTGTAGTATTTCACCTTCAGATGCATAGCATTAATCTAATCATAAGGAAGCAGTCACAAAATCTAGTTTGGGTACCTTTCATGAAACACCAGGCCTGTCATCTCGGTGCCAGAAATGATTGAGAAAGACTCATGAGCTGCATGTAGTGTGCGATCGTAGGTCAGGGAGAAAAAGTGCATCTAAGAACAGTTTGGGAGGCTTGTGTTGGCACAGTAGATTGGGCCACTGCCTGCAACACCAGCATTTCGGACGCACACCAATTCAAGTCCTCCCTGCTCTGCTTCTGTTTCAACCCCTTGTTAATGCGCCTGGCAAATTAGCAGAAGTTCAAGTGCTTGGACCCCACCCACGTGGGAGACCATTCTGGCCATGTGGGGAGGATAGAAGATCTGTCTTTTTTTTTCTATAAGTCGCTTCACCTTTCAAATAAAAATACACATCTTAAACTAAAGGGGCAGTATTGGAGTCCTTTGTGAAGTTTGAAACATGTTTAGTAATGGCATTAAATCAATATTAGATCGCCTGGAAATAAGGAAGTTGCTTTTTTTTAAAGACTTATTTATTTATTGGAAAGTCAGATATTCAGAGAGGAGGAGAGACAGAGAGGAAGATCTTCTGTCCGATGATTCACTCCCCAAGTGAGCACAACGGCCAATGCTATGCCAATCTGAAGCCAGGATCCAGGAACTTCTTCCGGGTCTCCCACGCGGGTGCAGGGTCCCAAGGCTTTGGGCCGTCCTCCACTGCTTTCCAGGCCACAAGCAGGGAGCTGGATGGGAAGTGGAGCTGCTGGGATTAGAACTGGTGCCCATATGGGATCCAGGCGTGTTCAAGGTGAGGACTTTAGCCGTTAGGCCACGCTGCTGTTGGGCCCAAGGAAGTTGCTTTTATATTCGTTTTCTAAACAAGTAACTGCCTATTCTGTACCTTCTTGAAAACTGGTAGGTTATTCGTGCCAAAAGAAAAATATTTCAGTCATAGTAATATATTCCTGACAAATAAGAAGGAAGCAGTATCATTTTGAAAACAGATAGATTAAATGTAAATGTACATACAGGAAGTGAAATAATAGGAAACCAGAACAAACCTTGTGGCTACAGATAAGGTATGAGAAGACAGTCCTGAGAATCCCAACCAGACAGGAAGAAGGACCTAACAGGTTATAGAGGACCCAAGTTGATAAGCCTCACCTAGAGCAGGAGAGCGCCCAAGCCGATGTACTTAAGATTATTCTCTGTCTGGAAGGCAGTGTCTGACATTAGAGGGTATCCCGTGGCACAGTGGATTCAGTCACTACTGTGGATATCCACGTTCCATTTTAGAGAGCCAGAGTTTTCAGTCCCACGGCCACGTCTGATCTGGCTCTCTGCCAAAGAGTGGCTGGGGAGGCAGCAGATGTTAATTCATGTGTCCCTGCTGCCCACATGAGAGACCCTGGTGAGTTCTGGCTTTATCCTAGTCCAGCCTGATTGTTGCAGCTATTGGGGAGGTGAACTGCTAAGTAGGTGGAGGAATGCACTGTGTCTGCGTGCCCTACCAATAAAAGTAAATACAGGGCCCAGCGTGATAGCGTAGCGGTTAAAGTCCTCACCTTGAATGTACCAGGATCCCATATGGGCACTGGTTCTAAACCTGGCTGTTCCATTTCCCATCTAGCTCCCTTCTGGTGGCCTGGGAAAGTGGAGGTCAGCCCAAAACTTTGGGACCCTGCACTTGTGTGGGAAAACCGGAAGAGGCTCCTGGCTTCGGATTGACTTTGCTCCAGCTGTTGGCTGTTTGGGAAGTGAATCAATGGACGGAAGATCTCCCTCTCTGTCTCTCCTCCTCTCTGTATATCTGCCTTTCCAATGCAAATAAATAAATTTTCAAAAAAAAAAAAGAAAGAAAGAAAGAAAGAGACCCACTCAGATAAGTACAGGAAAGGGCAACTTGGACAAAGCAGACTGCTCTAAAACATAAACATACCAGACAAAATAAAACTTAAATAAAAATAAAACTTTAAACTACCAGATCAGGCAAACAAGAACATAAAGCTGGAAAACAATGAAAAGGAAAAAATCAGTGAACAAAAAGGAGCTCTTGAAAAAGAATATAGTGGAAATGATATATCTAACAGGAGGATCAAAATCTATTGAAGGAAATTTTCTAAAAAGGAGGGAAAAAAGACATAGATGGAAAAGAGGAAAGAAAAGAAAGAAAACCAGCAACAGAGGAAGCTGGGAGATAGCAGAGTGATGAGGTGTCAACATCGTGCAAGTTACTGAGTTCCAGATGTAATTCTTTACCCGGCAACATCATTTAAGCTTGAGTGCAAAATAAGCACATGTTTTTAGACATGCAAAGTCTCATAAAGTCATTCCCATGAACCTTTTCTCAGGGCAGTTACTAAAGTAATAAGCAAAGAAAAGGGGAGGAGTGAATCCCAAAAAAAAACTAAGCTGTATTTTCAGCAAAAGTTACTAAAGAATAAAAAACACCCAGACCAGTAGGAATGGGTAGGAAGGGGGACCCCCTGAGTGACTTTCTTCAGAAACAAGAGATACACAAAGTGTCTAATTCGGACATGCCATGTGGAGTTGAATTAAGAAAGTACAAAGAACCAAAAATCAGGTCAAGAGACAATGCTTAAAGCTGAAAATGAAAAATAATATAAGAATTGTATTTAGATGTTGTGGAGTGTTTGTGGGCATTGCCCTCCTGATTAATGTTAAATACTTTGTGGCAGTTTGGTTTGGGGTGTGTTCTGGGATCCTCAATATCAGATGTAGGAATAAAGTAGATGCTTTGTGAGAAGTAGATACTGTTTTTCCCAACAAGGGTTTCAAATTATGTGGCTGAACAGCCCTAATTATAGAGAGGGGGTGGTGCACTTTCTCAGCAGAAAACCAGGTGACAAATATTGTAGGCTTTCCAACCCCATCTGTAATATACCTAATCCACTCTGCTGTTGTGTGAAAGTTCTTCCAGGTAATATGTAAACAGGGAGTGTGGTGCATCCAATAAAACTGTGTTTACAAACATAACTGGCATTGGATTCCTATTTTGCCAACCCCACTGCCCATCTTTGGTTTTCCACTGCTCCCCCAAAAATTCCTCTGAGTTACACAGGTCTGAATAACTGTACAGAAAGCAATTTCTGTATTCTTTCTTTCCGTATGTAGTTTTTACTAAAAATGATCTATCTGGCTCAGAGCTCTTTCTACTCTGCCAGTTCTCCTTTGTGACTTCTTTCAAAACCATTTGTCTTGCACTTTTTGAAAGAAAAGCTTAACCCCTTGTCCATACTGAATCTTACTATGGTGCCTTGCCTTGGGGTTCAACGATCTCCAGGGCACTAAACAAAGAGACTGCAGAGGGAATCTCTCCTAAGGGAGAGTCCCTGGCAACGGAGCAAAGAGACCTTCAATAGAAATCATTCAAGGGGACAACACATTATTTCGTTGAGGTGACAAACTCATACCACAGCCTTGTGCCTTATACACAGTCTCTTTACCTCGATAGCTAACTACCCATTTATCTATCTAAAAATTAAAATTCACAAGTGAGAAGGTTGTCATAGGGACGCATAATAACATACTTATTTGAATTTTAAAATTAAGCCAGCGTTTCTCTGACAGAGAAGAAGTCAGATGTGCCTGATTGGGCTTGACAATGAGAACTAGCTTTGCCAATTAAGTGATATGGGTGTATTTTCCGTAAATCTTGCAAGCTGAACTGCCGCTGCAAGGCTTTCACCAAGGCATATTTAAAGCTTGTGTTCAACAGACACTAAGGTAGAAAATGCATTCCCGGTCATTGTTTGTCAACTGAAAGGGTGCCTGCCGGGTGGTAGATATTCTAAAGTCTTAGGAAGCAACTGTGCAAAAAAACAAAAAACAAACAGACAAACAAAAAAAAAAACAACAACTGAGAAAGCCACTGCTACTGTGGTTTATGGACATAAATTTAATAGAAGTACTAAACCTTGCATGAAAATGACAAAAAGCACAGCGTGCTTGTTAGCTCTGGGGAAGGAGAATGTAAGGGGACTCAAAGGGCTTTGGCCATATCTGTGGTGTTTAAAGGCTCCAGTTGAAATGGCTTGCACTTAAGTGTGTATTGTTAGCTCTTTTTGCCTTAACACTTGAAAGATTTTATTTCAAGAGGAATGTAACAAAACTTTGCAATCACATATTTTAACAGACCATATTGGTTTCATGATAGAACAAATAAGATATTCAGAATCAACTGAAAAATCAGATGCTTGAAATTTGCAAATACCAAAGGCACTTACAGAATTATCACAGCAATATGCATCAAAACCAGATCAGTGTGATTTAGTCTTTGGAATTCTCATTTCAGCCTTAATGCGTATGTCTGTTCATTATTCAGCTAGTTACTTATCGCACCTGGTATTTGCCTAATAGCTACTATGATTTCTTTGTAGACTTCTTTTGCACATACAAGCCATCTACTGTAGACATAACAGTGTTATACAGTCTAATTTTCATGCCATTTATTTTCTGTGAGAAACTGAATTAACCTGATATTTTAAAGTTGCAAGGACAAAAATCTTCACGTGTTCCCTGCAGAAATTGAATGAGTATTCAAGAGCATCATTATTCAGTGAGAAAATCATCCCGGGGTCTTTGGCTTCCAGGGTTTGCAGGAATAGAACCGGGGCTTCCTCCTCATCCCCTTCTTTATTCACCTTCCGTCATTCGTGCCAGTTGTTGGATGTCCCTCATGTCTGCCTTGCTGGGACCTCACGCTCTGCCTGTACCGCTGCCGCTCTAACTGCCGGGCGCTTCTGGAACTCTCCAGCTTGGCCAAGGCAATGACCTTACTTGCCTTTTTTCTCTATTTGAGTAAAAAACGAATATAACAAATAAGCTTAAAATGTTTTTTTAAGTAATAGATTACTTAATTACTTAATAGATTAGTAGCTGCATATTCTCAACTTTACCACATCGATTTATATATCGGCACATAATTGTGATTGTGATTTATTTACTCATCAATTTTCTGTTTTCAATCAGGTATAACAATAAATGAATACGCACGGGAAGCATAATGGCATAACAGTTAAGAGATTAGTTTTCGCCATGTGCCCTCTCTGGCACTAACCTCTAGCTCCGCGGAAGCTGAGTGAGCATAGAACCCCATATACTTTAGAAGAATGATGCAGAAAGGAGAAGGAGTCGTTTAAGTATGTAGAACACGTCACGGTCTGTACTGGCCAGTAAGCTGTTCTGCTTCTCACTGTACGTTTCTGTTGCACAAGAAAAATTTCTGCTGTTTGCTGTTAGAAATCTGTTAGGTTTTCACCACATTTTGGCTTTAGGTGGTCTTAGCAAATATGAAGATCTCAAATTACAGCCACTCCCCGTTTCTCGGTCTGAAAGAATTCCTCTCTGTGTAGTTCTGCTCAAAGCTAGGTCCTAGCCTGCACTGCTTTATTCTTAGCACATTTTTCCTTCTGTTTTTGAGCTTTTCCTGACTCTAAGGAAAGTACTATAAAATTTTTTTTTAAAGTTGTACATAAATAAGGTGCTATTATTCATTATTTTTAGATAAGACCCTGCTCAAACTGTAGGAGTCACCAAATCTTACTAAAGGCTTATCAGAAAATATGCAGAATTGGTTCTGAAAAGTCATCTCATCAGTCACTAACAAAAATCATATTTAGGTGTTAAAACTGGGCACAGATCTAAAGTAGAAGGAGATAAAGGAGTTAAAATGAGATTAGGGTTGGTTTTTTTTTAAAAAAAGATTTATTTGTTTTTGTATAAAACCAGATGTACAGAGGAAGCACATACAGAGACAAAGATCTTCTGCTGGTTCACTCCCCAAGTGGCCACAATAGCTAGAGCTGAGCTGATCTAAAGCCAGGCGCCAGGAGCTCCTGAACACGAACCAGCACTCATATGGAATCCCAGCGGTTACAAGGCACGGACTTTAGCCATCAGGCTACTGTGCCAGCCTGAGCTTATGGTTTTTTGTGTTTATTTATTTAAAAATTTTTTAAAATTAGAAAGTCAGATATACAGAGAAGAGGAAAGACAGGGAGGAAGATCTTCCGTTCATTGATTCACTCCCTAAGTATCCACAGCGGCCAGCGCTGAGCTATTCTGAAGCCAAGAGCCAAGATCCTCTTCTGGGTCTCCCACACGGGTGCAGGGTCCGGAAGACTTTGGGCCGTCCTCGACTGCTTTCCCAGGCCACAAGCAGGGAGCTGAATGGGAAGTGGGATGCTGGGATACGAACCGAGACATGCAAGGTGACGACACCAGCCACTAGGCTACTGCGCTGGGCCCAGTTAGGGCTTTTTGAATATATATGTTTTCTTTCTTTTTTTTTTTTTGATTAAGATTTATTTATTTATTGGAAAGTCAGATATACAGAGAGGAGGAGAGACAGAGAGGAAGATCTTCCGTCCGATGATTCACTCCCCAAGTGAGCGCAGCAGTTGGTGCTGTGCCAATCCAAAGTCAGGAGCCAGGAACCTCCCCCAGGTCTCCCACGCGGGTGCAGGGTCCCAAGGCTTTGGGCTGTCCTCAACTGCTTTCCCAGGCCACAGGCAGGGAGCTGGATGGGAAGTGGAGCTGCCGGGATTAGAACCGGCGCCCATATGAGATCCTGGCGCATTCAAGGTGAGGACTTTAGCCACTAGGCCATGCTGCCAGGCCCTATACATTTTCTTAAATATCACACACACACACACACACACACACACACACAAATTGTGTGTATGTTATTTATATCCTCATGCTAGAAAAGATTGTATATGTAGTCTTAATTTTCAAAACATAAATTGCTGTTGATCACTTTTTTCAGAAGAAAGTTGATTTTTTGAAGTGGGAGGGGGGTAAATAATGATGCTTAAAGAAGCCCCATGGGTTTGTGTGGGTGAGACATCCTGCAGGATTCCTAGCCACAGTGGGCTGCCTCTGTATTATATCTCCAGCCGTGGGCTGAGCTTATTCTCAAGTAAATGTGGTAAAATACCACACAGTTGCTAACTGTGTGTTCCTGGAGTGATAAGCCACAGGAACATTTCCTGCCATGCACATATTCATTGGGTTTTGTGTGTTCAGATTTACCTAATTGCCTTCTCAAATAGCACATTCCAGTGTGCTATGGGACATTTTTTTTTAACCAATGTTCTAAAACATGAATATATGATTATGTCATCTAGAAAGGCTTTTTTATATTTATACATATTTATATATATGATATGTTGGGGGATTGTAACACCAAATTTGGGGAGAGGTAGATTACAAGTCTTTTTCTTTTTAGTGAAATAAAAAAAATAAAATGTCATGCAAAACCTTACTAAACTACATCGTTTTATGAAACTCTTGTTTTAGATATAAATGCACCTATCTGTGGACCAAGTTATACTGTAAAATATTTCTCACCATACATGATTGATTTTGTGTGTCAGCATGGCTGGACCATGGTACCCAGATATTTGTCCAGATTTTGCTGTGAAGTTTTTGTTTTGGTTTGGTTTTTACATAAAGTTAAATTTTCGGTCAGCCAACTTTGTCACATTACCCTTGTCCTTAAGTGAAAAACCCCTTGAGCTGTGGGGTCAGCCCTTCCCTGAGCGCCATCCTGCCAGCTTTGCCCCCATTTGGATTCGGTCTTGCCAGCCTCCACAACAGTGAGAACAAATCCCGCCCCCGTTTCCTCTTTCTTTAAAACTGTGGACAGTAGGAGAAAAAATTTAGAGAGTAAAGCCTTTAAATTATGCTGCTGGGGACCAGAGGTTACATAAGACTCGTTGAGTTCATGGAAGGCAGGTGAAGTTAAACCTGACAGCTCAGAACTGCAGAAAGCACTGGGGCTTTTGTACAAGTTTAGCAGTCTATTTTATGACAATTATACTGTTCTTACAGTGTAATATTTTTAGTGTCTTCACTATAAAAATAACGCAGCTTGTTGGCTGGTTGTATTACAGATGACTCTTCCCATAGCTGGCTGGTTATAGTCTGAGTTGTTTAATTTGCTTGAAATTAATCTGTCCTGGCCAACTCTGTGGTATAGTGGGTGTAACTGCCGCTTGTGAAACTGGCATCTCATCAGAGCCGCGATTCCAGTCCTGGCTGCTCCACTTCCTATCCAGCTCCCTTCTAGTGGAGTGCTTGAGCCCCTCCCTGGACCCACATGGGAAACCAAGACGAAGCTCTTGCCTCCTGATTGTATTTATTTATTTATTAATTTAAAAAGATTTATTTATTTTTATTGGAAAGGAAGATCTGCAAAGAGAAGGAGACACAGAAAGATCCTCTATCCATTGATTCACTCCCAAGGTGTCGCAAAAAATTACCGAGCTGATCCAAACCCACGAGCCTGGAGCTTCCTCCAAGGCTCCATGTGGCTGCAGGGTCCCAAGTGCTTGGGCCATCCTCCACTGCCTTCCCAGGCCATAGGCAGGGAACTTAAAAGGAAGTTGAGCAACCGGGACTCGAACCGGTGCTCATATGAGATCCTGGCACATGCAAGGTGAAGACCCCAGACACTAAGTACTACGCTGGTCTCTTGGCTCCTGGTTTTAAAGTTGTTATTCTTCCAAGTAGTTTTTTACTCTGGCAAAATGGAATAGGTAAAGTGCTTAGCCAATACCTGACTCGAAATAGGCTTTTAATTGATAGCTGCTATTATCTTACTTTCATTTCTACTGGTTAATATTTAAAGTCCACAAGAATCCTAATGCACTGTGAAGTTGTTTGGAAATAATTATAAACTCTACCCTCACTTAAATCATCTTTTTACAAAACAACCAGTCTGTGTTTGAGAATAAAACTGCTTCCTTTGCAGAAATCATTCTGAGATATTCTTGTTTCTTTCCTCATTATGTGATCTAAAACTTGCTTTGGTTTTTCATAATATTCAGCATCATTTATTGGCTTTTAAACATATATAAATATTTTCTCTGCACTTCAAGATGGTTTGAACTTTTCAATCCCAATGATACAAAGAGACAAGCATTTAAGAGCCTTGTGTTAGCTGCCTGATGTCTCTAGCTCACACCCTCTCGTCCTGGTTGCTAAGAGGCAGCTGCTCATATATCGAAGCTCACCAAGCTCCTGAGTGTATTTTGCTTCCTGCTATGACATGGGGCATGGGCTGTGTGGGGGAAAGAACATGGGAGTGAGAGAGAATTCACATACTGGCTAACCTGGGACTCGGAGGGATAGGAGCAATGGAGCAAGGTTCCTTTTCTGTCCCTTAGGCTGAGAATTCAGGAACATTCAGACAGTTCGGGCACTTTGCCACACCTCCTTGGGGGATCCCAGGCTTACGTCAGTGACTCATTCAAGAACATGGTTATGGTTAGCTTTTCCTCTTTTCTTTCCCACCCTGCCCGGTGCTTGATTCCTTTCATTTGGGATCACTTTAGCATTAGCTGCATCCGAACTGGAACTGTTGTCCTTAGCATACATGAGCTTAAAATATAAATGGTCAATACCAGAGAACTCAACAGGCCAACTCATTTTGTAACTTGTGTGTTACCAAACCAAAATGAGTCTTGGACCCACATGCATGGTAAGGCCAGATACCAAAGCCATGATTTTTTGCACATGGGAAGATGATTATGGAGTGACCAGACAGAAAGTCAGGAGCCTTGTGGGTCAAGTTGTGTGGGGTCAGAAAAGAAATTGGGACATGGACTTGCTCACAGGGCAATGTTTGAATTCATCTGGCCCTACTCAAGACATGAGTGGATGAGTGGTTGAAGGTTTAGTGAGTGGATGTTGTAATCTTTGATTTGCTGGCTTCCTAAATTGGTCTGACACTCCAATTTCTGCTTATTCTCCAATTTTCAGTGGGAAGGGTACAGCTTTGGTTCCAGTTGTGATCTGTAGATTACAAGCTGCCTTTTTGCATGTGTGCAGCTCAGCTGGTCAGACTGTACCAAGTTGAAGCTGT
This sequence comes from Ochotona curzoniae, assembly GCF_017591425.1. Taxonomy (NCBI): domain Eukaryota; kingdom Metazoa; phylum Chordata; class Mammalia; order Lagomorpha; family Ochotonidae; genus Ochotona; species Ochotona curzoniae. The sequence goes on from NW_024465582.1 coordinate 29,806,059, forward strand.
TTTAGGCCAGCTTGGTTGTAAAGAAAAAAAAACAGCATAGTAAATAGTGATTTTTAAACTGACTCTTAAACTAGAATCTACTAGTTAAAGAATATAGCAGGGAGTTTTTTTAGGGGGAGGGGCAGGGAAATATGGTTGGTGGCTTTTAAATTTTAAGGGTGTCAAGAGGATATCTGAATAAGGGAGCAGCAACAGGCTCCACAGTACGTTGGTCCTGTTGGCACAAAATACATTTCCTTGGCTTTCCTTGGCTTACAGGTATTTATTCTGCAAGAATCCAGTGATAACTCCTTCCTAGAAAGTGTTCAGTTGCTAACTGAGTGCCACCCTGGTAGCTTAGCCAAACTGACATATAACAATCCCTCACAGATGCCAATTAACGTTTTTTGTTTTTTTTTTAAGATTTATTTATTTATTGGAAAGTCAGATATACAGAGAGAAGGAGAGGCAGAGAGGAAGATCTTCTGTCCATTGATTCACTCCCCAAGTGAGTACAACGGCCAATGCTATGCCCATCTGAAGCCAGGATCCAGGAACCTCTTCCAGGTCTCCCACGTGGGTGCAGGGTCCCAAGGCTTTGGGCCGTCCTCTACTGCTTTCCCAGGCCACAAGCAGGGAGCTGGATGGGAAGTGGAGCTGCCGGGACTAGAACCGGCGCCCATATGGGATCCTTGCATGTTCAAGGTGAGGACTTTAGCTGCTAGGCCATGCCGCCAGGCCCCCAATTGACTTTTAATTACATGAGTATTTTCTTGCTCTAAAAGCCAGAGGGTTTTGAATTTTGAATTTTCACATTTTTGCCCAAGAAGGTATGAATGCTCTAGTGATAGAAATTCTACTCAAAAGAAAGTATCTGATCTTTTAGGTTCTCACCTTGGGACATGATGGTTTCAATCAGTCTTTCATTCTGTTTTCTTTTAATTGTTGGCAAACATAACCATTTGAAATCTCCTTAAGCAGGAAACAACAATTAGCATAGTAATTGGTGTTTTATTTGTACCGCTGTTTTCCAAAACAATTATTTCTTAGGTAAGATCAATAAGCTACTGATGTGAGAAAAAATTTTCTGGGTTTTATATTCTTATTGGAAAATGAAAGACACGCTTGTAAAATTTAAATGGGTTTTCTTATAATTAGCACATACTTATAAAATGAAAGTGTATTATCTCATATTGATAAATGCTGCTAGCTAATTAACCCCTGGAGGCCTTAGTTCAAGAAAATTAACACAATTAGTAATGAAAGCGTAAATGTGAATTAGCCAGTTGGTTAGCCTATTTACTGACTAATGTCATGTTTATGTTTCTTTTTAACCACATCATATGTGAATAAATTAAAAGTATAAAATATACCATGTACCCTTGACTCTTATTTTTAGAAATATCTTTAAACTAAGAGTGTGTGTATGTGTGTTTTAAAGACTGTGATGAAATAAATGCAAAACGAATGGTTATTTGGGTGTTAAGCTGGTTTGTCTTCCTTATGTTTTTATAGATTTTATGGATTTGCTACATAATGAGAATATATATGTGTAATTTTAAAATACTTAAGTTTTAAAAAGGAAATTAGGAATGCTAATTCAAATATCTGGTTGTGCTTGAATATGCGGTGTCTTGTTCGCACGCCTAGACCTGCTGCTCGACATTAAGTCCCAGCAGGTACTTCCTGCTCCTGGTATCCTTTAAGACAAGTTGAAACTGTTATCCCCTTTCCTACGCTGTGCAGCATTCAGAATCACACACACACTCTTAAAAAGATGAGTGTCTTAATGAGAATTCTTAGGAGGGCATGCAGTGTAAATATAGGTTTTCTTGTAACACAGTTTTGTGAAAAGTAGAAAATTATTATTTTAAAGTACACTTTAGCAAGTCTCTTCAAGGTGTTGTTTTTGTTTTGTTGAACAGTTTAGACAGAACTGCTGGAAATGAACACAATTTCCTGTGTTAAGCTGGAAAGCACACAGCACACACACACACACACACGTACACACACAGGGCCCCGTACTGTGCCACGGCCCTGTTCCCATTCATGTGTATTATGACAATGGGTATAAACAGCCTGCAAACCTAATGCATGTCCCATCCCATCTAGACTTAACGTGTTGTGAGTCGTCCAACAGTCAAGATGCAGAAAGAAGACAAGAATTAAAGGTCACTTTTTAAAGATCGGAGTTTGGTGAATCCTGCAGAGCCCGCTGGCTCCTGGCGTTTCTTCCTCCTCAGTGGTCTAACAGATGGCCGAAGCACAGGAGGAAGAGCCTCTCTTACTACCACCTCATTTCACTTCAGCAAATATTTATACAGTGCCGTGTGCTCTTTTTATCAGATAATTAATGCTTCCCCTGTCTTAATTTAACAAACTGTTATGTAAATTAGTTTTCACTCTCTCCTCTCTTGCTGGTTCACTTCATGCATTTTTTTCCATGACCCTTTGCATTTCTGCTTTTCTGTACCCACATCTTTGAGTGAGTACTGTTTCCAGTTTCCAAAGATTTCTGTTAAAATGTCAGATTCTGGAAGAATTTCCAGCTTGGAGAGACCCTCTTAGCATGATTCACATTTTATCATTACTGCTATGTAACTCTTCTTCTTAAAATTTCTCTTACTTGTACTATTCCCCATCCGCGATTCAGATTCTAGACCTACTAGTTCTGCTTTCGCTAGTACAAACGTGACTCTTACCATTTGAATTAATTAAAAGTAAATATATGCTTTTAAACTTTATTTGAAAAGGCTGTGTGTGTGAAAGAGAGGGAGAGACAGACATCTGCTGGTACTCTGCAAGTGGCTGCAGCAGCATGGCTGGACCAGCGTGGAGCCCAGGGCCAGCAGCTTCCTGTGGTTCTGTCACATGGTGGCAGGAACTTGAGTCCTGCCGCTTCCCACACATGTTAGCAGGAAGCTGAATCAAAAGTGCAATACCCAGGACTGAAGCCAGCAGTGCAGTATGGGATGTAATCTCATTCACTGTGCTACAAAACCACTCCCCCAGATTAAATAAAGTTTAGCTTTTGAGCCATCCCACCTTACCAGAAATGCCCAGTGGGCACATGGGATGGGTAGCTGGCACACTGCACAGCACCCGGGATGCTTCCATTCATGAGAGCGTTTTGTCAAATGACACTTCTTCAGCTTCATGGTAATGTTTCCTGAACCTTTTTGTTTCCTTGTGTCTCTTTCTGCATTTCTCTTCTCATTCTATTGATTTTTTTAATTCACATTTTTGGTAAGTGAAATCATACCCTCAATACCTGACTGGCAACAATATTAAGATAATAACAGGCAGGCTTTCATTGATCTGTATTTTGAATTCCTAAATTTTCCGATACTTTGTGGTTTTCATCACTGCATGTTGTGGGCTCTCCTTCATTACGAAGAGCATCCCATGCTAAAATTTGGATCTTCGTTATCAGGGCAAAGAAAACTTAAAATTGTGGTTTTAGCAGTCCCTCCAGAAGAACACCGCAGCTGCCTCTGGAAGGAAAAGTCAGCAGCAACATTGGGGCAGTGGAGTAGGGATACAGCTTTTAGAATTCTGAATCTTTATTAGCATTATTTGTTTGAAAAGCAGAGAGAAAAACAAACAGGAAGTTCTTTCATCAATTAATTCATTTCCCCAACGCCCACAACAGGCAAGGCTGGGCCAGGCCAGAGCCAGGTGCCTCGCATACCATCCAGGTCTCCTCCATGGGTGTCAGGAGCCACATACTTCAGCTGTCACCTGCTGCCTCTCAGGGTGCCCATTAGATTGGATGTGGGTCAGAGAACTTGAACCCCAGGCACTGCAGTATCAGGTACTGGCCTCCTTACTCAGCACCAAAACACCTACCTTCCAACTCTGAATCTTTTTATATTCTGGTTTAAGGATGTGTTACTGCAGTTCTTAACTTAAAAAGTGGTATTTCTTCATATCCATTAGATGCAAGACCTATTTGAATAACTTGACCATAATTTTTAACTAGATGATCTCACAAAGAAATTTAAAATAGAACAAAATATATTTTTTAAGCTGTCTATATTGATGAGGTAGAAAGCTTAATCTGCTAAAGAAATAGAGACTCCCAGGCCTTCAGGTTAAAGTATTTAAGATCTATCCCCTAAAATTTAAGATAAATCTTTTGCTGGGTGGATATTAGCTGTAAGAATCTTGTTTATTTAAAATTTAGGAATAACTACTTTCATTTGCTCTGGGGTAATCTTCTGATTGATTACCATGGTAATCTTAGAAAACCTTAAAGGCTGATTTCCATAACATCTAAACTACTTTTACCAAACAGTAAGTTAGGGGCTGGCACAGTGGTTCAACAAGCTTATCCTCCACTTGCAAGTGCCAGCATTCCATATGGATGGAGAGTTTCCAAATAAACAAAATTTCAGTTCTTCCATATAATCTTTGAAATATTAAGAAGGTCAGGCCTGGTGTGATAGCCTGGTAGCTAAATCCTCATCTTGCATATGCTGGGATGCCATGTGGGTGCTGGTTTGTATCCCAGCTGCTCCACTTTCCATCTGGCTCCCTGCTTATGGCCTGGAAAAGCAGTCAATAGAGGGTGGCCCAAGTCCTTGGGACTCTGCACCTGCATGTGAGAACTGGAAGAAGCTCCTGGCTCTTAGTTCCTGATTTCAGGGTTGAACTAGCAGGTGGAACATCTTTATGTCTCTTCTTCTCTTGGTAAATTTACTTTTCCAATAAAAATAAATATTTTTTAAAGTTGTTGAAAATACTTCTCATAATAATATTTTTCTGTAGAATAGATTGCATATTTTCACCACCAGATGGCTATTTTTGCCAATTAATTCACATAGTTAAGACTCATTCTATAATGTTTTGGACATTTTTATTTATTTACTTGAAAGAAAGCAAGGTCTCATCTGTTGACTCATTACGTAAATGGCCACAACAGTCTGGGTTGTTCTGGGCCACAGCTGGGTATCGAAACCCAGTGCAGGTCTTGTACCTCAGTGGCAGGATCCCAGCTGCTTGAGCCGTCACTTCTACCTCTCAGGGCACACATCAGAAAGGAATTGGAAGTGGAGCTGTGATATAAATCCAGGTATTCTGATATAGGATGTATGTGTTTCACATGGCCTTTAATCGGTAGACCAAATGCCAACCCCTAAATACAATAATGTTTTACTATGCCATGGCATACTACCACACTATAGGAATGCATAACAAAACATTTTCATGTCTTGGATAAATATTTGTATGTTAAGTTCAATAGTATGTTCAGTGGAAGTTAATACATTTCATGGATCCAGAAATGTTGATTACCTCTCAATTTAAGAACCAAAGAGTTTAAGTCAATGAAAGTAGAATGTAAATATTATGAGCCTACACTATGAAAATAGAGCCCAGCTTTCACTCAACCTAAACATATTAGAAAGTCTCTCTTTTCCTAATATTAATTACAGATATTCCTAAGAAAAATGTCTGCTTGAGAGCTCTTCTCATTCCTACCACAGTGAAAAGATACCTTAGTATAAAAGGAAAGAGACATTCTTAAGAGTTACTCTCAAAAATGTCTAGCCTGAGTATTACAGTTTTTTATTACTAGGGTGAAAAGGAGCCAATTCTGATACAAGGAGGCGTTAGGTTCATGAGAAAATGGAAGTGAAAAATAAGGTTAGTGCAAAGAAGCTTGAAATCCATGCAAAAGTTTTCCATAGTATGTATTTTCCCTGAACTTTTTGAAAATCACCCCATACCACATCTTTGCAGTGAGCTTTTTTTATGTAGCATGCCGCCCTGACTTTCAGCTTGTATCCTTATTAATAGCAGAATTCAAAGAAATGGTTACTGGAATTGATAAAGTTTTTTTTTTAACAGATGAAACAGATGTTCATTTCCTTGAAATAAATAAGTAATTAATTACCATCTCAGAGAGATCAGTGGAAGCTAAGTCATCAGTTCCTCTTTCAATATTCTAGCCTTATAAATGCTTCTCTTTTTGTCCTAAATTTGTATATATGCTCTGTGTTCATCTTCAAAAGTGAACTAACAGTAGACTTGGAAGCCATCGAAATTATCTAGATGTGGGGTTTCAGTACACTGAGATTTTCTGAAGGCAACACTACAAGTTTTGGAACCAACCGAATTTTCTCAAAAACGCTGTGACTTGCCTTATGCACCTGCCACATTGCAGTAAACAGTCAAGCCCAGAGGAGGAGTCCAGCAGTGCTTGTTTCTTTGAAGCAGGATGACTGAAATTTACCTTTATTCTTTCTAGGGAACTTCTTAGGAAATAGTTCAACTGCTTTTAATGTGCAGTTACCTGTGAGAAGTAATGTTGTGCAAGAGAAAACTAGTGGAAGACCAAGGGAGGAAGTTAAGATTTTTGCAACAGCTTACTTCTGACTGCCTGTTCTGTGGCAGAAGTAAAGAGGAAACTATATAGATGACCTGGGAACACTGAATCTAATGGGAAAGGCAAGCATGTAACATATCAAAACTGGATCATTGCAAATAAGAACTCTGAAGGAAAGAGGAAAGACTTGGAGCCCTTTGAAGATCCTGCTTATGCATAGATTGAAAAATGTTGTTGTGCCAAAACAAACATATTTTAATTCTGTTTTCCACAAACTTTCTTGAAGTACCCTTGTGTCTTTTTTTTTGTAATTACAAGTATGCATTTGCAAATTAAATGCATTGCACTTATATTGTAAATGCATATGTATATATAAGGGAAAGTCTGTCATGATATACTCCAGACTTCTTAATGGTAGATAAGAAATCATGAGAGCCTTATACTCCCTATTCCATGGGTTGCTGTTGGTTTAAGTCAGTCTCTCTCTCTCTCTCTCTCTCTCTCTCTCTCTCTCTCTCAAGATAAAACTACTTTTGTAGAAAAAAATGAAAGTGGTTTTCATTTTTACAAAGGGGAGGGCTTGGCATGGTAGCCTAGCAGCTAAAGTCCTCACTTTGTACTCACTGGGATCCCATATGGGTGCCAGTTCATGCTTTCTATCCAGTCCCCTTCTTGTGGCCTGGGAAAGCAGTCAAGGATGGCCCAAAGCCTTGGCACCCCGGACCCGCGTGGGAGACCCAAAAGAGGCTTCTGGCCCTGGATTCAGATCTGCTCAGCTCCGGCCATTGCGGCCACTTGGGGAGTGAATCAGCATACAGAAGATCCTCCTCTCTCTCCTTCTCGCCGTATATCTGACTTTCTGACTTTGGAATAAAAATAAATTGATCTTTAAAATAAAGGCAGGGGGCGCATTGTGAAAGCACTGAAAGCATTCCGATACCCTCTACTCTGTTCCAATTCGTGCTTCTGCTTCTTAGCTGACCCCAAGGCTATGGTGACAGCAGGCAGTCAACTACGTTTCCATCCCCTTGCTTTAGCCTGACCCAGCCCCAACCATTGCAGCTATTAGGGAGTGAACCAGCAGATGGAGGATCTCTCTGAATCACTCCCCACCTCTGTAATTCTTTTTGCCTTTCAAATGAATCCACAAGCAAGAGAAATGAGAGAATGAGAGAGAGAGAGAGAGAGAGAGAGAGAGAGACGCTATTGGCAGTGGAGATGGGGTGCAATGCACAAGATAGATTTTGCAGAAAGAATTGATAAGGTTTGGTGTTGGGTGAGTGTAGGAGAGAAGTGAAGAATAGGAATAGTTTTGGACATTGGACATAGTTCTGTTGGGAAAACATTTCATGGGTGAAGTGCACCCTTCCTCCCACTATGAGGACATCCCAGCAGCCTACTCTTCCTCTCCAGCTACTGCCCATTGCCATGTAGTTGATTTGTTACTTGGAGAGTCCATTAGCAGGAAGGCCCTTCTATATTCATGAAGTGGGGTGTTTCCTCGAAGCTTTTGACTGAACTATAGTTGTGAGGAAAGAAAGGCTTGGCCCAAGCAAAGCAAGGCCAAGAACCAGGAGAACCCTGGCTCATGCGATACCATACAGAGTCCACAAGTTGCTGAGCCATGTGTAGGGTTTGCTGACAACTGTGCATGGCAGTAATGAGTTAGTAGAAGACAGAAACCTGTTTCATGTGTAAGCTACTTGTGTGACCCTAAACAGCCCTCTATATCTCAGTGGTCTTTGGACATACTCAGTGTAAGGGGTTTGGACTCTAATCTGTAATTGGATATGTGATTGTGGAGCTTGGGGAGCAATCAGGCGGAGAGAGAAGATCGAACAAGAAGAGGATCTGGAATTGAATCCTGAAACACTTCAGCGTTCAGAGTTTTGACATGAAGAAGGAGCTGACAGTTGATATAAGATCCTTTGGATATTTTACAAACCTCCCAAATTTGGTGTGCTTTAAACAGAAGTACTCTTTCTCTGTAGTTCCCATCATGGTCAATGACGTCATCTGTTGTAACTCATTAGACTGTCATTTGATTCTGCTTCACTTCCACACTCATGGTGACCCAGGCCTTTCTCCTTTGACTATCAGAACCATCCTTTCCTCTCGCTCTCACTACCCTTGCCTTGGTTCCTGCCCTAACAATTTCTCACTTACATCTCTGCAATATCTTGCCAGCTTTCCCTACTGCAGTCTTGCTTTCGTCCCATCCAATTTCTACAGTTGCCAGATTTAGTCATCTTTTTAAAAGTAAGGTACAAACATGTAAATTTGATGTTTATGATCGCCAGATTTAGCAAGTGAAAATATAGTGCACCAATGTTAAATTTAAATTTCAGATAAACAGTGCCTAATTTTGAGCATAAATGTGCACTACCCAGTATTTAGGACGTACATCCTGAATCCTAATTTGTTGTTTATCTGAAATGTATATTTAACTGAGCATCCTGTATGTTATCTGCAAATCTGGCCTGTGCCATTGCTTTCAGAATCAAAATCTAAATAGTCTAACATTGCATTCGTTCCACAATTTAGCATATTTTGACTGCTGTATACTTCCTGGGCCACTGTGCTGCCTTTCCCCCTTAGACAGTACCCACTCCTCCCTAGAAGGTCCTCTTCGCATTTCTCTACTCAGTTCCTCACCACACTGTTTGTAAGTTTCAGCATCAGCTTCTCCAGGAAGTCATTCCTAACACCCAGTCCTCTCCGTACATCATGATCAGGACTCTGGCTTTCCTTTTACATTCTCATCGTATGCTTTGCTTAATACTAACCTGGAACTGAACAGTTTGACTACTCTGTTTTTTAACCCAATCTCTCTTTTCTAGATTGTGAGTTCTTTGAGCACAGGTTAAAAGTTGTCTTTCAGCTCTATCCTTGACTAGAGTGAGTGAGTTCTTGGTTAATATACTGGTGAATCAACAAGTGAGTGAATGGATGAGTAGTAAAATGTCAGCCATATAACTGGTTGTTGGCTTGCTTACTCAGGTCTTCCGCTGTTTGATAAGTGGACAGTAAGTCATCTCTGTTGCCTATGCTTCCCTCTGTCCCCCAGGAGCTCCATGCGACTTAGGAGCTAGGTTTTGTTCTCAAGAGCCTTGAATTGTCAGCGCTCAGTATATACGTATTGAATGAAACAGTGAATGAGTGAGTCTGTCTTTCAGCGCCGCAGCTCCTGTTGTCTGCTGCCCATTCTCAGCCTCTCTCAATTCTTGAACTCACCTTCTCCTCTCTCTCACATCAGGGGGAAGCGCTTCTCCCCTATAGCAGCTGGCACAGAGCAGCTCAGTAAAAGCCAGCAATCATTCGCAGGTGGAGCCCTCTCCGCCCCTGTCCCCTGGCACATGCCTGCCTGCCGTTTCTTCCCCTCTCCCTCGGATGCCAAGTCGTGGGGTCTTGACGTTGCCTTCTCCCCTCTCACACAAGGGAGCAGGGTTTCCTTTGTCTTCCACCAAGGGAGTTCAATTAAATAGGACTAAAAGTAAGTGACTCTAATTATTTTTTATTAATGTTTAACTGCTAAGCTTCTTTTTCAATTAAATAATTATGTCTTTATACTCTGAGGTCCCTTTTTTTGCGTTTTAGGTGGAAGTTCATTTTTTTGTTGTTGTTATTATTAAAGGAAATACCACCTGCAAAACTGGTAGTGATTGAGCTCTGTAATTACTTCATTTTAGTGACATTTCATGATTTAATAATTAATCTGGCTGTAGTTCAAAGAAAGAAAACTCAATGCCAGAAACTTTTAGCCAGCAAAAAATATAAACAAACCTTATGATTGTCCCCTCAAATAAAGCAAGCCATTGAGATCAACTCCCTGCAATTAGAAATGTTTGGAAAAAAATGCAAGAGGAAAGTTCAAGAAAGCATGTCAAAACAACAACACTGAGTGTACGTGTTCGTTACTGTAATTGATCAAATGATGTTTGTGATAGATTTGAATGTGAATAAATTGAAAGTGACATTGATTTGGCAGCAACACACTAGTGGTTGGCAGGAACGCGTAGCAGGAGCAGGTTGTGCTGAAGCCTAACTCACTTGGCTGTTGTTTTCCTTCTAACGGATTTCTTAGCAACCCTGTGCTTGCATGCTAACCTCAGCCCTGTCATTTATTTACCCTTTTGGTTTCTACTCCCATCCTGGCCGGATGAAGTTCAGTTTCGATTACTCATCTAGCAGGTGTCGCCTGGGTTCTGAACACAGAATACCTCTTGGTCATCTGTGAGCCTCCCCCTCCCCGTTTTTCCTCATTTTTCCTTTAGAGATTGAAAAAGAGTGATCTAGTAACTTACTATTTCATCCTGGCAATTCAACAATGCAGAACCAGAAAATGTAGTTTAATTAAACAGCCTGGCAGTCTTTCCAGGCTCAGGCTTAGCAGTACCATTTGCTGGGCCTGAATTGTTTCTCAGCATGTTACAAAATTGATGCTGTAAGAAGAATATTCAGCTGAGAACATACTGAAACACCAAATTCCATTTTAATTATATTGAAGAGTTGGGGGGCTCTGCAGTAGATTCTGGGAGGCTGCTTTCTGGGTGTGACCAGCGGGCCATAAATCAGACGTTGGTGGCATGGGGTTCAGAGGCGTAATTCATGCCAGATTTTATTTAGTGATTCTTTTCTGTTCCTCAAACAAATATATTTTTAGCTGACTCACGGCAGTGTTGTTACGTTTTAAAATTATTTATCACTCAGTAAAATAAAAATTTTTAATATGTATAGTTTTAAATACAGACAGTAATGGAGTTGTCATGGTCAAATATATCTTACGAAGCACACGTCTAAGAAGAGGTGAAAAATGGATGGATGTGAGAGGAAGTTACTTAGTCATTTAAGTACTTTGGAAAGTGGATCTGCTTCTCTAAAGACTCACTGTATCTTTATCTTAGGTGCACTTTGAAAGATATATATGCAGTTTCTGCAAGTATTAAAAATATATTTACATTAAACTTTTGCTACAAATAAGCTGCTACTAATAATTCCAAATTATAGCTTTTATACAAAGCCAAGTTCTCATATTTTGTATGCAAGCCTTACACAGTGAACTTTATAAAAAGTCACAGTTTTGTTCCCATAGAAGCTTAAAAGGGAATCCATTAACATGGACTTAAAACTGACCCATGAGTCTTTGCTCTTAATATAGTAAACTTTCTAACAATGAAGCACTGTTGAATTTATTTTAAACTGTATTTAGATTATGCCTTGGCATGTGTTTTGAACTTAAGTTAGAACATAGTTATATGTGATACACTTGGAATTCACAAGTACTTGAAGCTAAATGGAGACCATTTATAAATACTGAATTCCAGCAAAGCATGGAGCCGGGAGATTAAAGAAGAAAGTGTGTGATCTGTAGATGTTCCACCTGCTTTTTTTGCTAGCTGGATTCATGACACTTTAAGGCAAATGTTATGATTCCCTAATACTGAGCTGAACATTAAATTAACTCCCTTCTATTTCCATGCCTCTGAGTATAAAAATTATTGAAATTATTATTTAAATAATGTGAAGTCTAATATTATGAGTTATTTTAAATAATGATTCACACAATTTTAAAGTTTATTGTTTTAGAATGTTGTATTTAACATAAATATGTGGTCACTTCTTGATAGAGTAATTCTGTCATCTAGTTTGAATCCTTGAAGGAGTCTAGGAGATTGAGATCTTGAATGATGTAATTGAAACAGCTATTTTTTTATGTGCATATCCAATGCAAAACACTAAATTTAAAAGCATTGGTGACATTTTGCCTATCTTAAATTAGTAATAATGGATCATTTATAATTTGTGTTTAGTTTCTGCTTTTCCTAGGTATTTATGTATTAAGAGGTAGTATTCCTAAAATATTTGTAGACACACACGCATACATACCCACAAATCTTCATGTAAAGATTCAATTTTATTAAAAATATGGACTCGGAAATGCTCACTCCCACACTGCACTGCTGCTCTGAATGTGACCTGAATGACTCTAACAGCCGAGGTACAGAACTGCTCAGTCCCTGTCCCCAGTTCCCCTGTGGTAATCCGGAACCTGCTTTCAGGCATGGCAGCTTCGTCAGAGAGCACCTGTGCCCTCCCTTCTCCACAACACCGGTTCAGGTTCAATACTCAAATGTACGTGGCCTTGGTCCCCTTTAGCCCTTCCAGAGCAAAGTTGCAGAGACCTCTAGTCCAAGCCTGCCATTTGCTTCACCTCTTTTTTGTAGTGTGAGTACCTGTGTCATAGTGTGATTTTTTTCTTATCTAATATCTTTTGCAGCTGAATTTACTAACTAGAACTTGCATAAGGGAAAGTATGAGGAGAAGAGAATAATTAATACTGGTTTTATATCATCCCTAATGTCTGTGAGTGGGCTCTAAGTATGTTGGTAAATTGCATAATTAAGCTTTGTTTTTAAACTTTAAAAGCCTTTTGTCATTACTGCACATAGCAATTCAAATAGCAATTTGCAACGTTCAGTCTGACAATAGTACAGCAGCTGTAGGGGTTCTTAGCAAAGCCAAAGCATTGGAAGGGACAGTGTTTGAAGGTTTGAATTCACATCCCTGAATAATGCCCATTAATGAACAATACCCAACAAGTAACCATTAACTTCTCTACCTCTCAGGGGTGCATTTGTTAAAGACATCCAGAGCTTTTCCTTTGCTTCTCTCCCCAGTTTAGCCCTTTACAAACAGTGATAATTTATGACATAGATGGATAGGTAAATGTTTAATTAATTGCTGGTTAGGACCTTGCTCTCTAGCATTGGAGTGCCTGAGCCTAACACCTGGTTCTGGCTCCTGATCTCAATGCAGGAATGGACTTGACCTCATGGCTCACTCTCCTATGGTCAACTCCAGACAGCTCTAGCATCAGACAGCTAGGAACGGCCCTAGGTGACATACTATCCCAAAATCAAGTCAGGGGAGCCAGAACAAGGTGTGAGAAGCAGAAGGCTTGGTGAGCAGTGCCTGCTGGGTAGTCGGAGATAGGGATAATGAGGCAATGTGCTGTTCATTTGAGCACTGCTTGTCTTCTTGCCCTTCCGGTTCCTGTCCTGAACTGGGTTTGCAAGCTTGAGAGAATCTCTTGGGAGGAGCAGGGTCATCAGAAGCCTCAGACCCCGTGGCAGGAGTGCCAGTGGACACTGTGATGCTGTTGCTTATATGCTCATGGTGCTGGACATATACTTGCTGGGCTTCCCACAGGCACCGAAGTGTCCAGAACTCTGGTGCTTTTCCCTGCAACAAAGTCCTTCATTCAAATCATTTCTGGCACCATGCATTCCATTGTTCAGATTCAACTTTTGCATCTTTTTATCATTTTGCTTTGGCTACTATACCTCCTTTAATGTTCCTAAATAGAGGTCTGTGACAAATTTAGTTTTTATTGCAAACGTTTTTATTTCTGAAAGATATTTTTCTATTGTAAAAATGTGCCTTCAGGGCCCTGCGCGGTGGCGCAGTGGTTAAAGGTCCTCGCCTTGCACACCCGGGATCCCATATGGGCGCCGGTTCTATCCCGGCAGCCCCGCTTCCTTTCCAGCTCCCTGCCTGTGGCCCGGGAAAAGCAGTCAAGCCGTTGCGCTCACTTGGGGAGTGAATCATTGGACGGAAGATCTTCCTCTCTGTCTCTCCTCTCTGTATATCCACCTTTCCAATAAAAAAAATAATAAAAATAGATCTTTAAATAAAAAATGTGTGTTCACTGGGTAGGTGTTTTGTGTGTGTGTGTGTGTGTGTGTGTGTGTGTGTGTGTGTGTGTGTGTTACTATTGGATTTTAACAATTTGATTTTGATATGATAAGTTTGGAGTTGGTTGAAGTGCTTGGACTTGCAGGTTTCTATTTTTATCTGTTTGTACTACTTCTGGTCCTCTTCCCTCTCCTGTGACCGCAACTGCCAGTATGTTAGGCCACTTGATGTCCCTCAGACCATGGAGACTCTTCATTTGTAAAGCTTCTGAAAGTCTTCTGGTTTCAGATTGCTATTTTCCATTGCCTCATTTTCAGATTTAATTCTTTTCCTTCACAGTGTCTAATTTTCTGTAAAGCATTCTATTAAATATTTTCACTTCATAATTGAAAAACATTTTTCACCTACAGAATTACCATGTGAAGATTTATTTATTTTCATTGGAAAGCAGATTTACAGAGAAAAGGAGAGACAGAAGATCTTCCATCTGCTGATTCACTCCCCAAGGGGCTGCAACTGTCAGAATTGGGTGGTCCCAAGTCAGGAGCCAAAAGCTTGGACAAGGTCTCCCACTTGGGTACAGGGACCCAAGGAGTTGAGCCATCTTCCATTGCTTTCCCACTCCTTAACCAGTAAGTTGGATGGGAAGTGCAGCAACCAGGACACAGACCAGCAATCGTATGGGATGTTGGTGTTAGCAGGTGGAGGATTATTTTGTTGAGCAGCACAATTTTTTAAATGGCTTTCTATTTCTTTCTTCTTTATAATCATTTATAGTTAGCCATTTTTGTAGTAGTTGCACTGAAGTCCCAATTTTTGGTTTGGTTATTTCTGCTATGTCTTGGTCTGTTTCTGTTAGCTCATGTGGGATCTCAATTTCCTGTTCTTCACTTCCTGGTCACATGGTAAACACTGAAATATCATGTATATGTAAGTTGCATGTGGAGGTGGCTGCTGTATTAGACAGGACAAACCTAGTGTGCTCTGTAGGGTCTCACACCAACTTAGCCCTATTTCAACGGAGTGGCCTTTCTGAAGTCATTTTTTGCCAAATGCCCCAGTAATTCAGTGAGGTGTCATAGGCTGGTTAGAACCTGAATGTCTTTTAGTTCAGAGCATGCTGCATTATTTGTTTACCCGCAGTATTATTTTGCCTTTCCTAGCCTTGTGAAGGAAAAACACCCACATTTAAATATATGTTGTATGTACACACACACACACAACCCACATATATATACACATTCCGCTGAATACTCAAATGGACCCTATGTAGATTCCAGAACTCTGTGTCTACTGAGGGTCCTCCCAGCACTCCAGATGCCCCAGCCTCTCTAAACAGCCATCTCCATCCCTTGAGCTTAGTGAGGTTGCTATCCTCATCTAGGGTTCCCCAGACCTACGCACCAGTGCATCCTGTATTACCCGACAGGAAGAAGACCACACTTGTTTTAAAAATGCAAACAGTGATGTGAAGAGAGACCCCTTTGCTCTCGGTTTATCACTACTACACACGTGCTGAAACTGCTCATTGATAAACACAGTGAAGCTTAAGAGGATATTGTTCCAAGGAATTGTAAAGAAAAAAAAAAGCTTGCTTGATAGACTTTCCTAAGAGATGGTTTCTGTTTGTGTCTAACGTCTGCAATTATTATTTGCACCTGGCTGTGTTCATTTTGTCAGTTCTAAATATTTACAAAATTAGACTTCCTTTCATAAATGATTTGTGTTGTTTAATTTTCCTGGAATTGCTATCTGGAATTTCTGCCTGGTAACAATTTGTTTTGTTTTGTTTTGTTTTAACAAAAGGAGATAATTCTCTAGAAAATAGTATGGTCTCCATATTTTTCAACTTACTGCTTTTTTATGTAAATATAGCTACATACATTCTTTAAAAATTTTTTTTCTTTAGAAGCTGACTCACTTATTTGAATGTCAGAGTTAGAGATTACGGAGGAGGGGAGAGAGAAAGAGAAAGATCTCCATCCATCCACTGATTAGAGATCTTCTGTCCACTGGTTCACTGCCCAGTTGACCACAATGGCCACAATGGCCAGGGCTGAGCTATTCCAAAGCCAGGAGCCAGGTGCTTCTTCCCAGTGTCCCGTGTGTGTAGCAGGAATCCTTGTCCCTGTGCCATCTTCCACTGCTTTTCCCAGGCCTTGAGCAGGAAACTGGATCAGAAATGCTGCAGTCAGGACAGAAACCAGCACCCATATGTGATGCCAGCATTGCAAGCAGCAACTTGGCCCACTACACTCCTTAGGTTGACTTTTCTTTGACTAAGCAGCTGTTACAAAGGAAGAGACTGAGTTATACACATAATGTTGAGTGAAGAAAAATTCTGCAACAGAAGAAGAAAACTGTGTGCCCACCCTTTCCTTCTGTTTATAAGGCACATCCCAGCTGCAAGGCTGCTGTAGCACAGGTGAAGGCAATAAGTGGGCATGGGCACAGCTTCAGATGATGTGACTTCCCTGTTACACCCAAGCCAATAACTCCTTTACCAGCTTCTTTTAAAAAATATTCATTTATTTGAGCAGCAGAGAGAATTGGGAAGTGAATCCATGCCTGCATTGGCCTCACAGGGCCTGATGTCAGTCACCCGGAATTTCATACAAGTTTCCCATGTGAGTGGCAGAAACCCAACTATTTGAGCCATCACTGCTGCTTCCCAGCATCATCTATCCTGTGAGCAGGGCCAGGACTGGGAGCGAGGCCCTCTGCTGTGGGATGCAGGGCCAGGACTGGGAACAAGGCCCTCTACTATGGGATGCAGGCATCTTCACTACCAGGCAGGTGCCCACCCTCCTGAGTCACCTGCCAGCAACATGTCTAACCTGGTCTTGTCATTCTTGCCTGAAGACACAGCAACTGCAAGAGCGTGGAGATGTGACAATGTGTTTTTGCCTACTTCCAGTATTTCCAGTGTGGTGTGGAAAACTTGATCATCTGTCACCTCATGTAGGAAATCTGCTTAAGAAAGGCACAGTCTGAACTTCAGTTTTCATCCAAAGGGGCAGCAACTGTCCCCGACACCCACAGTTGCTGTTGTTATTACAGTCAACTACTTAAGGAATTGCTCTGCTGATGAAACCTACAGCACTTACAAATAATGTTTTCCTGCCACACGTTTGCTCTGAGGGACAAATTTCATTAGTTAGACCCCTATTCACCTCTAATTGTGTGTAACATAATACTTAATTGAAAAACCCTCTTCTTCTTCTTTAAATACAACAATGTTTTAAATCTTATTTTTTTAAAAACAAAATGACCAAAAGAGGGAGAAGGAGAGATATCTTCTATTTACCAAATAACCTCAGTTGCCATGACTAGGCCAGGCCAAAGGCAGAACTCCATTCATAACTGCCAGGTAGGTAGGGGCTCAACTCCAGGGGCCATCTTTTGCTTTTCCAGCACATCAGCAGGAAAGTGGAGTGAAAGTAGAGCAGCAGAGATGATAACAGCACTCCAATATGGGATGTAGTATTACAAGCAGTGATTAATCCCTACTGCACCATGCTGACCTTTAACTCTGTGTGTGTGTGTGTGTGTGAGAGAGAGAGAGAGAGAGAGAATATTACTGCATATCTTTTTTAAAGGGGCTGTGTTATTTAAAATTCACTTTAGAAACAGAAACATTGCATCACACCCAGCTGTTGCCCTTTATGTGTCATTTCCTAATGTGCTGAAATTTAGCAAGAACTTGAACATGTATTTTTGTCAGTGTTGTCAGCTATCAATCAATTATGTTAACATTCTTATTTTTTGTATTATAAATGACAAGAGTTTCAAAGAGCTCATCAGACAAAAAGTTTTTAATTCCATTTTTCATGTGATTCTGTTGAGACCCCTTCATGATCTTAAAGAAGAACCAGAAAACATAGATAAGCAAGGAGAATATTAAAACTTTCATCCACTTAGAAGTAATCCTCAGGGCTAGAGAAAACAGGAAGGAAACAAAAGAAAGATGTAATTACTATTTGTCTTTTCATTTTTAAGATGCACAGCCCTTCACATCTTAACATCACTGACAGCAGGGTGTGTATGGATTTTAATTGCCTTTCTTTGTAGTGGCACATACCATGAGGCCCCTTAAATGTGATGGTCTTTCATTCAGTGAAGTGCAGCAGTAGATTCATTATAATTTGGGGAGTAGACTCTTCTCAAAGGAGGAGCAACTCGGAGGGAGGGCACTGCATTTCACAAGTGGTTTGCATCGGCTTGATTGAAGTCATCCCAGAGTCTGTGCCTCTCTGAGCTGCTGGTGCAGGTCTACTGACCCACCCACCCCCACTGCTGTCCTCCTCCTACCACAGTGCTCTGTGAGGGCAAAGGGGAGTCCGGGGGCTGGGTGCTGGTGCTCGAGGGCAGCCTGAGCATTACATTGTAATGCCACAGAGAAACTTTCTAAGGCCATCCCACCATCTTGTCCTCTCCAGGAGAGGAGTACAGTTTCTGATGAAGAGTTTTAAAGTGGGAAATGGTTATCAAGCTTGGGGAATCTGTGATGGGATGGCATGGGCTCTTGTACAGTATTTTACATCTAAATAGTTTCAGTTTGGGAGTAGTAAGTATTTCTCTTTTGTGACCTTTGGTGTCAATTATAGCATAAGATGAGGAACCAAACTGGTTTTCAAACTTACACTCTGTATAGCTAACATTTCAATGCAAGGGAAATACCATGAACATTATATAATGTATAGTTTGCTCTTTCTTGACTTTTATTTTCATAAGTCTGTACTTTGGGAAGTTTTGCTAGAAATTGAGTAACATCTCCCATTTATATATCATGCAGGAAATATTGAAAAATGAAAAATATAGAGAAGAAATGAAAATCAAAAACCAAGATTTTTATGAACAAGAAAGACTCGCTAGTGAAGCGACTAGTGAGGAACTCCTGGCCCCACCTGTTCAAACTCAGATTAAAGGGCATGCCTCTGCTCCCTTCTTCGGGAAGGAAGAGCCCTCCGTGGCTCCCACCAGCACCGGCAAAACCTTCCAGCCAGGATCCTGGATGCCACATGACGGCAAGAGCCGCCACCAGTGAATGCATATGGTAAATTCATTTCATTTCTACAGATGTGATTATTTTAACAAATAAAAACCCTGAAAAGTTAATTGTTTTATATTTTCTGAATGCACGGTAGTTCATTTTTACTATGAATAAGAAACCAGAAGGACCAATGCCTTAAGGGCTCAACTGGCTAATCCTCTACCTCCGAGACTGGCATCTCATATGGGTGTTGCTTTCTGTCCTGGCTGTTCCACTTCCCATGCAGCTCCTTGCTTGTATCCTGAGAAAGCAGCAAAGGATGACCCAATGCCTTGGGACCCTTCACCCCCAGAGAAGGCTTCTGGCTCCTGGCTTTAGATTGGCTCAGACCTGAACATTGAGACCATTTGGGGAGTGAACCAGCAGATGGAAGATCTTTGTCTCTGTCTCTCCTCTCCATATATGTGCCTTTCCAATAAGAATAAATAAATCTTAAAAAAAAAACAAAAAGGAGATTATGAACATGCGAAGGAAGGCTAACTTATTTTGGACTTTTTTTTTTTTTTTTGCTTAGTCTTCATTCTGTTTATGAATTTGCTCAAAACTGGTTTCCCTCCTTGGATTGCTGCTTGGAGAAGTGTCGTACACCTTTGAGTGCTCTGTACACTCGGAACCACCTGTGCATAGATCCTGCTCAAAACACTAGAGATGAACATTGGGCTCTCCCAGGTGACAGAATACAGAGAGGACAGCAAAGGAAAGGATTGTCTTCTGGGAAGATGCCTTGTAAGATTCTAGAGAACTAATCAAAAATGTAAACATGGACAGTGACGACAAAGGAAACTCATTTGACAAAGAGAAATCTGGAAGAGTTTGGCAAGAAGTTAGGACAAAATTTAAAGTATAGTGGAACTGTGATTGTATTTGAAGATTGGAATTAGGACAATGATTGTCAACCCATCACTAAAGTCTGCAAGTACAAACGAGAGAAATGGTACAGTGACTGAGTTCTACACTGTGGGAGATTACTTTGAAGAATAAGGAATATAGAGGAGAAAGCAGAGCATGAGTCCTGAAAGTTCAGGTGTTGCATGTTAGATTTTGAGGAAAAATATGCAGTAGATGCATGCAGGAATATTTATGAAGGGCCACACATTTTCTAGAGTCCCCAGCTAAGTTTTTGTTGTTATTCTAACATGGGGTTTTAATGCTTGGGCATTACCAGGCATGCAATATTTACTGAACGCATGACTCAAATTTTTATATTGTAAATACTACAGAAAAGTCCCCAGGTAAGTGTTAACTGTGAACTCCTAAAAAAACGCATAGGTTAAACTTTTTACTTAGTAACAACAACAAACCTTTAATTACATGGGAAATGCACTACAGGAAAAAATATAACTACTTTAATAAAGCATGTGTACTTAAACAAGTAATCAAATCACAGAATCACCATAGCGTAGTTACTGATTGACAAAAAAATCCCTAGGTGACTGTTCCCTTGTTCCAACAACCCTCTTAATAGCAGGTTAGACATTTTGTCTTGTTACATCATTACAAAATGATAGTATATTTTACCATGGAGACAAAAAAGGAACTAGCCATTGGGTAATACAAAAGGAGGTACAGTTTGCAGTACAATTGGATTGTGCATTGAGATTAAGATGTTCTCAAATCCTGGACTGCAGAAAAAAAATTGTAAATATTTTAACACACTGGAGTATTCCTAGTGTGTAGAATTCCAGTAGCTTATTAATTGCACCATATATATGTATATGCGTTTTGCAAATGTTTGCCTAGAGCCCGTTTATAAATATCTTATCATATGGTGAAATTTACATTAATCTTGACTTTCCTTTTACAGTTTTCATTTTTAGCTATCAACTTTGCATAAGCAACAAAGGAAAATCTTAGCCAAAACCAAATCCTTGCAGGAAATCATCTGGTGTTAAAGTGACAGTGGTGGCCCACGATGTCAGAGCATGCACTTGGTGGTGATTTCAGGAGGTGGAGAGGTTTCTCACAGTGCTTCCTTACTCCCTTCCAGCGGACTAACATGTCGGCTGACTGGCTGCACTGCCATGTAGCCTGACAACAGCTACATGTTCTATATAAACACTGAAGTACAGTCTTGATCTAATTAAGAATTGCCTTCCTAAATAACTTTTAAAAAGTTTGGCTTTTAGGGCAGACATGAGCAAAGCAGAATTATGATACTAAATATTAAATATTAGCTCATCTGCCATATTTTGAATCCTGAATCTCAGACATTTACAAGCTTTTAAAAAAATTTGTGTGTAATTACCAAAAGTGCTTTTTAAAAAGATTGATTGATTGATTGATTGGAAAGCCGATTTACAGAGAAGGAGGGACAGAGAGAAAGGCCTTCAATCCACTGGTTCACTCCCCAAGTGACCATTGCTGAGCCTATCTGAAGCCAGGAAACAGAAGCTTCGTCCAAGTCCCACATAGGATGTGGGACTCAGGGGCTAAAAGGTCACTAAGTCAACAAAATGGCGACTAACAGTCAAGGTCACTGGTTTACACGTGGCGAGCAAGATGGTGGCCAAGGACAGAACCCTAGACATGAACCAGGGCGGGGGTCGTGTTGTTTCAAAGAAAGACTGATTGGCCAGGACTATTTCGCTCACCTACCCCTGGCCTTTAGGAGGTGGCTTCCGCAGTCATGCACCTAGTAATTGGCTCCTAGTTTCTCCGCTCCTGGAATTCCTGGCCTGAGGCTGTTCGTTACCCTATATAAGAATTTGTACTTCCCAAATAAATCGGAACTGCTTAGACAGAACCCCTTATCCATCTGTCTGTCGCGCACCAGAAGCTGGATGGCGGGCAGCAGGTTCACCTCTTCTGGCAACGGGATACTAGAGGAATCTGGGGGAAACCCTGCACAGGATTCCATGGCTTTGGGCCATCCTTCACTGCTATCCCAGGACACAAGCAGGGAGCTGGATGGGAAGTGGAGCAGCTGGACACACAGTGGCACCCTTTTGGGATGCCAGCACTTGAAGGTGGAGGAATAGACAGTTGAGCCAATATGTTGGCCACTTCCTAAGAGCTTTGTTAGAGGCAAATCCTCTCTACACTCCTCTGCTAACAGTATACCAACCGCCCACCTAAAGAAAATGTGAAAATGTTTGACTTTTAGGTTCAATTGTGTATTTTAGCCAATTATCTATTAGGAGATTTCTGCCTGTCATTTATTTCTTAATTGCCTTGGATCAGTACCACACATTGTCTCATAAACCACACAGTTAAAATGTATACTGAATTTATTTAGATCAGGCCTTTTCAGTTTATTGTTATTTTTTAATTCTTTATTTTTGATGATGTTTACATAGTTGACCAGGGTGAGAAGGATCAAGGGTTAGGGAAAGGTGGGTGAGATCATTGTTTCCAAAATTTTCTATTTCTTCCTGTTTCTGGGGGAAAGGGTAGAGATAAAAGTCATGCCCAGCCTCCCAACTGCCCCAGTACCTGGGGATGGGGAACAGCCACCTAAATCAACCCAGGGTCCCAAAGTGGTTCATGCTCAAGAGTTCTGCCCAGCAGTTTGGATAGTTCTGAAATGCTTCAGTCTCACTGATCCAAGGATTAGGAAGCCCTCCCAATGTCCACTATCTGACATGGTTGACCTTAAGACTCCATTCACCCAGATTTTTGCTGTCAGCGTTCAGCTGGGGTAGTTGTCCAATTTATTCTGTTGGTACTCAACATGCTTTCATATTTTCCATGTGCATCAGGGCCTCCTGTCCACTACTCAACCTTTTCCACTGAGGAGGATGTGTTCTCACCTTGTGGGCGGGCCCAAGGACCTCAGCCAAGCAATCCAGGCCCTGCTGGATCCCCTGCCCTCATGGCTCACAGACCCAGCACCTACCTCGCAGGTGGGCACTGGAACCTGGGCCTGGCAACACGGATCCCACTGGATCCCCTGTCCCCCAGGGCTCACGAATCCAGTACCCGTCATGAAAGCAGGCCCAAGGACCCAGACCAAACAACCCAGGCCCTGTTGGACCCCTCACTCCCGGAAGTCACGAACCTGGTGCCCAGTGCATAGTTGGGTCAAGAGACCCAGACCAGGTGACCCAAGCCCTGCAGCATCCCAATCAGGCATTTTTCAAATTGGAGTTTTTGAGTAAAAAGGGAGTCAGCTGTAGTCAAATCAAGACTCCAAGATATGCAGAAAGAAGCTTGCCTAAGTCTTACTTGTGTTTCCAGTTTTTGATATTTGACCATGAAATCTCTTATTTGAGAAAGGCAGAACATGTCCTCGTTTATTCCAGACACTAAGTAAATAATCTTGACTCTATAACAGGTGCCAGCATTTCTAAATAAGATCCCATTTCCTCTTAGAATCAGGTGAGAGGTAAAGTAAGTGGCCTTTGTCACTTCCTTTACTTGGCATGTAATGAAGGAAGCAGTGAGAATAGCAATGTGTGAGCTTTGTTTCAACTTTGGGTTTCCAGCTTGCTGTACTGACATTCAGTTCACTTACTGTAAGAAATGGTGATTTAAAATGGTCTTATACAGTGGGACAGTGGTAGTATCATGCTGAAATTTGGTCATGTGGGTGGACAGTGTAGCTCAAATTTCCACACACAAACCTTTGTTTTTGGTACAATCTCCTTCCCTCCCCCCCAAAAAACAACCCAGGTATAGAAAGGTAATTGATGGTGTTAATCAAACATGCAGGCATCTTTTAAAAGTAGTATTCTGGGGCCCGGCGCGGTGGCGCAAGTGGTTAAAGGTCCTCGCCTTGCATGCCCGGGATCCCATATGGGCGCCGGTTCTAATCCCGGCAGCCCCGCTTCCCTTCCAGCTCCCTGCCTGTGGCCTGGGAAAGCAGTCGAGGATGGCCCAAAGCTTTGGGACCCTGCACCCGCGTGGGAGACCCGGAGGAAGTTCCTGGCTCCTGGCTTCGGACCGGCATAGTATTGGCCCGTTGCGCTCACTTGGGGAGTGAATCATCGGACGGAAGATCTTCCTCTCTGTCTCTCCTCTCTGTATATCCGCCTTTCCAATAAAAAAATAATAAAAATAAATCTTTAAAAAAAAAAGTAGTATTCTGGGTATCAATGGGATTTTTCCAACAAAGGTACTATTTGTTATAGTGAGAAAAGATGCATCTTTCCAAAGAATCCCAAACCCCAGAACAGTTTCTATTTGATCCCATATCTGTCCACTTTCATACAAATATTGACCTTGACATGTATAAAAGGTTCTAGGGGCCCTGTGATGTTAAGTCCCAAGTGAAATGGCCACATCTGCAATCCAAGTGCCTGGCTGCAATCCTGGCTACTCCAAAGACTGTACAAAGAACACTTAGGCAGGCAGCACATGAAGCCCCTCACTACTTGAGACACCAGGCCTCACATTAAATGTCCAGTTCAAGTCCCCGGCTACTGCACTTTCGGCCCAGCTCCCAGCTCCTGTACCTGGGAGAGAGCAGGTGACACCACAAGGAAGTGACTTCCTGCCATGCCCAGGGGAGATCCAGATGGAGCACCTTGCTCCTGGCATCAGTCTGGCCCAGCACCAACGGTTAGTACCTTTGGAGGGGATAAACCCAGGGAAGGAAAATCTTTCAAGTAAATAAATTTTTGAAAAACAAAACAAAACAAAAATATGGCCTATAAAGAACACTTAAAATTAACATATTAGGCTTTGAAACCAAGGTAAAACCCCACAGAAGCAAAGAAAACACTGCTCTGGTAGGTAACTGAGTGTTATGCTGATTATACCCTTTGTTTCCAACTTAGTGTGTGAGTAGCACTAACTGCTTGACCACATACCCTCATAACATTCAAGTACTTCAGACTTCACCAAAGAATCATCCATCTGCTGGTTCACTCCCCAAGAGGGGCTGGCCCAGGAGCCATGAGCTTCCAGGTCTCCCACATGAGTGCATGTGCACATGGACTTGGGCCAGCTTCTACTGCTTTCCCAGGCCACAAACAGGGAACTGGATCGGAAGTGGTGCAGCCTGAATTTAAAACGGTGCCCATGTGGGATACCTTGGCCTTAGGTAGAGGCTTGGCTTGCTAAACCACTATTCTGGCCTGGGGGCCAGTAGTTTTGTTAAGCAAGTTTTAAATTCAATAAGATAAAAAGCATATCCTATGCCATCACCTGAACAATTCATAACCACCCACTGCATTTTTTCAGTCCCTAGAGTTGCAATGTGTTGATTACACTGCACAAAGGAACTGATAAACTAACAAAACAGCACTAAATACTCAAACTGGTTCACAAACATTCTCAGGGGTTTTCAGGTAGTCAAATAAAAAAAAAGAAAGTCTTTTGCAAGGATATTTAGCTCTAACTGGAATTTGTAATTCTTCACAAAGTCTACTTGCTTAACAAATCTAACTCCAATCCCTCCCCACACCCCCCCAAAATCCCACAAAGATTTCTGTATAAAAAACAATTCTTTATTTCAATATCTAGCTTATTTTTAAATTAGAGACAGTGGACCATTTTTTGTAACTGAAAACTCACTACTGGACTATAAGGAGACTTTAATAAGCTACTACATACTGACAGTGAATGAAGTTACCAGACCAGGCATTTAGAAAAGCCATGTATCTTGGTTTAAAATAATAGTATTTTTGCTACCTCGCATAACTGAAATATTGTCTAGCTCTGTAGTCATTGTAACATATAGCCCATTCTCATCTGGACATAATTTATCCTCTCCAAAGCAATAATTATTATACACAAATTTTTTCAAAATTTTAAGCATGTTTTGCCACTTATGAAGTATGACTTAATTGTTAACTCTTTAAGAGTTCTCTAAAAGAAATATGAAATTTTAATTTTCATCTCAAACCTGTTTGAAAGGTACAGTACACTTCACAATCATTTGAGTTAAAATGGAATTTGTACAATCATGGCTGACAAGACATTTCAACCATTTCACAGCTATAGTTAGGCACAAGAATACGGAACTGCTTCAGATAGTTCATGACAAAAAATTGGAATTAAAAGATAAGTGATTTGTGGTGCAAAAATATTTTTAAATCCATGCATAGTTTTTTCCAGTAATATGCATTTTCTGTGATTTTAAAAGGCCTCCCTCCCAAATGGTTTCAAACTGTAGCGTTTGCATTTTACTCTAAGCTTTAACCATACTGTTACTCTTCTCAACAACTCACCTCTATGAAAATGGCAGTGTTCAGAAGTACAAAAATTTGTATAGTAGTAGGTGGTATTTTATGGTCAAGATATTGAGAAATCTTTATAAAATGCAGAATGTGTTCATTACCAGTTGGCTCCAAGACCGGAATCAGAAAAACGCAGGGCAGAGAATCAAGTACTCTGAGGCCCAGAAATGATCTTACTCTAAGAAATAAGCAATAGTAATACAAGATGTGACTAACTGCTATGTTTCTTATAAGCCAAAGCACATTTTTCACCTCAGAAGAGAGCTGTTTCTCATTGTTAATAGCATGGGTGCAGAACAGGGCCCATTTTACAGCAGCAAGTAGAGTTCACAACTTATGTTTCACTTCCCAGGATGCTTCATTTTAGTGCCTAAACCACAGAATGGCAAATGACAGCGTCAGTTACAGAAAACGGGGGCTACAGTTTGAGTATCCCTTACCCGAGATGCTTGGGACCAGAAGTGTTTCAGATTGCAAATTCTTTGGGATTTGAAAATGTCTACATATCCATAATATATGCGATCCAAGCCAGGACATGAAATTCATTCATGTTTCACACAAGCTGTACACTAGCCAGAAAGTCAATTTATACAGTATTTTTAGGTTGCCTGTGTTTTGACTGTGACACACCTCATGAAGTCAGGTGTGGAATCTTCCACTTGTGGCTTCATGTCTATGCTCCGAATATTTCGTCTTTTAGCACTTCAGATTAGGGATACTCTATTTGGATACAGATGCTAATTTGCAGCAGTTGGGGACAGATGCCAACACACACCCACGCCTGAAAGCTGACTAGGTGCTGAGGTCAGGCATTCTGTCCGTTCAGATCTGGTTTATGTATTGAACGCGTCCCATCCAGAGGAACCCCAGCAGGGCCTTCCGAAGCGGCTTCGGTTTTCCAGTGATTTCCCTCTGGCTTCAGAGCCCGCTCAAGTTGTCAGTCCTTCTTCGGTCGCTTGGCTCTTGCAATATTTTCTTGGCGTTTCTGTTTCTTCTTCTGCTCCTTCTCCCTGGCTTCAATCATCTTGGCCAGTTTCCAGGAGAGGACTGCGCTTGCCAGCAGCAGAGGCGTGAGGGCCAAGATGACGGTGGTGAGGAAGCCGTAGGGGTCCTTGGCGGCCCACTCCACCACATACTCGGCCCAGGCCTTTATGTCCAGCATGGCTGCAGCAGACTTAAGGGGAGAAAAAGGAAAACAAGACAAAGGATATGTGGCTAATCATATTTTGAAAGTGGTACACCAGACACCAGTGGAGGCAGAATTTCATTATGTTTCTTAACTATTTTAACCCCGACTGATAGCTCCAGGAGGAAATAATCAACACCTTAAAATATCGAGCTGTGGAAGACAGAGCTGCCTGGAGTGTGGCATCCAGGGTATGCACTCTCACCTGCTTCCTACATTCAAGGCAAACTGTAGCTAGCAGCAGACTTTTCAAAGATTCTTAGTTTTACACGTTCATTTCAGGAAACTGAATCCTGTCATTCATTTACGCCTCCTTAGGACCACGCAGTACTATCACAAAAGCACTACTTGACCATGTGAAATGCTCTCACAGAAAAACCGGTTACGGTGGCTATTTCCAGGAGTGGAGGGAGAGGGTAGGCAGGCCATCCTAATAGCCACATGCATAGTTCCCATATAAAGAACAGGCCACGTGCTTTGAGGACCTCTACTCAAATAAGCATATAAAGCGAGGAAAGCACCCTTTCGAGCTGCCAGGGACATCAGGTGGCCAGTGAGGAGGACCCCAGAGTGTCTCTGTCAGCTCCTCTTCAAGTTGGAGAATTAGAATACCTGCATATGAAACGGCTGTTCAGCTGAGATTAAAAAGAAAATCTACCTTAGGCTTGAGTGGTGGTGTCTACCTCTGCCCTGGGGTCATCTGCCAGTTTGAGATGACCTCCGCTGCTTGTCGTCCCTGGTCCCACTGTACACTTCCGAGATTCGCACTGTAGCTTTTGAGCTGAAAGAGCAAAGCAGGCCTACGTGTCATAAAGTGTAACACTGCAAACTCTCAATGTTATCTATGCAAACTGACAGGTAAAACAGCCTGTCCATGATAAGCATTTAAATGTTTGCCCCTTATTTGACTTTTATAACTGCCAACACCCTGGAAGAAATCTCTATTCCTGGAACTCAAGTGTTTCAAGAAGAAAATGACCTATGGAACTCAGTAGCATAAACACAAAAACAGTGGCAAGAAGGTACACAGTGTATCCATTATCCAGAATTCTTATGCTGAAAAAGTTGCTGCCATTCACTTACTATAAAGTCAACCACTTCCCTTACACCTCGGTAGACCAGGCAGTTACCTGGTCTACTCCACAATCTGTGTCCTTTATAGAAAAATAAGGACCAAAGGGACTTAAACAGCCCCACAATCCCATCCCCTCAAGGGAACTGTCACCAGTTTTGCAGTTTTCCGTAGCTGCTTCAAGAAATAAAACACAACCGAGGGTCCTCCCACTTAATTAGACATCTTGCTCCGGACTTCCTACGCAGGCACCATAGAGCAGAAAGGGGGTCGTGTGAGATGGAGTTTTCTCCAACTAATTCAGACCAGGAATGAATTAACAAGTACAAGTTTCTGAGATAAGCAACGGAACTTTGCAAAGGAAGAGAGAGGGGTAACGCAGGGGCCAGGGACCCGTTGGAAGGCAAAAATCTCTACTAAGAACACGAGGAGGAAACCAAAAGCTCCCGTGCGCCTCCACGTCCCACCCAAGCGTGCAGCCTCCGTTTCTCCCGCCCCAGAGCGGCAGATGGGCTCCCTGCGGGGCCCCGGGACCAGCACCCCAATTCCCGGCTCCCTCTCCGACCCCCCCGGGGCCGCGCTCACCGCCGCCCCTCGGCCTGCAAGACTCGGGGCCCCGCGGGGCTCCTCCCGCAGCCGAGCGTTCCTGCGGGTGCGGGGGGGACCCCGGCGACGCCAGCCAGCGCCCGGGCCCGCTGCGCTCCGCACCGGGACAGATCCACCGCCAAGGGCCGGCCCCAGGGCTCCCACTACACGGCCCCCGAGGCTCGGACTCCCGCGCCCCACTCACCGCCCGGCCGGAAGCAGGAAGACGGAAGCCGCGGCCTTCGCGTCCCGCCCACAGACCGACCCAGCTCGGGAGGGAACTGGGTGTGAGGAAGTCGAGGGGGCCAGTTCCGGCGGCGCCGTGGCTCCTTGGGGGTCTCCGGACGTGGACCGGGAGGGCAGCGGGGAGGGACCCGGCCCCGCGCAGACATTGGCGGGGAGCGGCAGGTGAGGCCGCGGGGAGCGGGGTCCTGTGTGGTGCGTGGAGGTCTCTGGGCAGCTCGGACCCCAGAGCGGCAGCCAGGAAGGAGTTGATCCCCGGCCCCTCCACAAACAAGGTGATGGTCACCTAGGGACTGCTCAGGGATCCTGGTTCGGGTGATCCCTTCTCGTGACTGGCTGAAATCCCTGCATAAAACAAACAAAGCCGCTTCTGAGCCGCATCGGAACCCTGGCACCCGAAGGGGAAGCGCAGCCAAGCCGTAAAAAATGGGCTTTCTGTTGTTGGTTTGTTTTTAAATTAAGAACCCGACTCATTTCGCAAAAGAAGGATCGATACTTGCCCAAAGTAAACTTGATAATAATTGAGCTGCCAAAGTAAAGTTCCCACAGAGGCACTTGTTCATTCCATGCACACAAAAGTCAACACGCAGAAAGGGTGCATTAATACTGGGTTCTAGTCTTCAGGAACTGCAAGATGAGCTCTGTGTTGGTTGGTGACCAGATTTTTGCGATTGCTTTGCATGAACTGTTCTATTTGACTACCTCTGGCTGGTGTCGCAAGACCTCGTTACTGTTGCATGCCAAATAAAGCAGGGTTGTTCTTTTATTATTATTCTTTAAAAGACCCTAGAGTGTTCTGTCAAAAGCAAGCTGGGGCATGTGTAACTATTTAGGTATAACAACAGTAACTATTATTTACCGGGAAACAGGCTTTTGGCAGATAATCTGACGATCTAGAATACTGTTCCTTGGGCTGTTCATGTTTGTGTGTTGTATTACCAGCATTTGTCTTACTCACGCTTGTTTGAAGCCTGCATGATGATTTTCGAAGTCTGTGCTGCCAAGACCTAGCCTGTACCGGTGGTAGCAGGTCTCCATCCCGGGCTTGTATGCACAGAAAACTTGCTACAAGTCACTGTGGTGTTTCAATCTCCGGAGTGATGAGCCCACGTTGGGATCTGAGTGTGTTCATGTCACACTCTCCTTTCCGGAGGCCAGAGTCTGCGTGCTTTATTTTCACCGTTGCCTTAGGATCTCTCAGGTTAACAGCGTAGGTTTCTTGGGCAGGCAGAAAAGGCACCCAAGTTAGAAACCTCTGTAGGGGAGCTCTCTGGTCATCTAGACCTTGTGTCTGACAATCTGATTTCACTGATTTAGCTTCTAGTTACAGAGCAGGCTGCAAGCCCAGGCGTGGGTAGGGATTACCAGGAGTACTCCACACTGGCCTCTAGCCTCACTAAAAGCCACTGTCTGGACAAGTAGGAATCCTAAAGGCTACTTTGTACGCAGCCTGTGTGAACTTGGGAGCTGAAGCTCACAGGACTTGTCTCAGTATTTGCCTTAATTTTCTTTTTTTGTTTTTAAAGATTTATTTATTTTTATTGGAAAGGCAGATCAGATTTACAGAGAGAAGAAGAAAAAGAAAGAGCTTCCATCCACTGGCTCCCCAAACGGCCTCAACAAGCCAGAGCTGTGCCAATCCAAAGCTAGAAGCCAGGAGCTTCGCCCAGGTCTCCTGTTTGAGTGCAGGGTTCCAAGGCTTGGGCCATCTTCCACTGCTCTCACAGTCCACAAGCAGGATGGAAGTGGAGCATTTGAAAGGGGTAGTCAATTGAGCCATTGTGCATAGCGCTGAAATTTCTGATAAATCCCTCAGAACCCCTTTCCTCTTCCACACACTGGGTGAACTCTGATGCCTTGTCAACTCCAGAAGTCCTAACCTGAACAGATTCAGCCGTTTTTCTGACTTTTGCATCAACAACAGCATAGCGACTTAGAAGAAGCATCATTGCCCGTTTTCTTTAGATCTGTATTTGAACAGATCCTTAATTGGGTTTCTCTTTAGCAACATGTTTTGGCACAAAAGTGAAGATGTACTTTTGAGGGACATGGGCCTCTTGTGTTGAAGTGTGCAGCTTCTGGTCCCATTGCCGCTTCGGACTTGGGTTGTTGCTCCTGTGCATCCTGTGAGTTGGCGGGTGTGCATCCTGGGAGTTGGCGGGTGGTGGCTTGAGTCCCTGCCCCTCCCAGCGTGCAGCAGAACCAGATTAGAATGCTGAGTGCCTCGTGCCAGCCCAGCACATTCCTGGCTGTTGTGGGCATTCTGTGAGCAAACTCCGAGATTTAAAGATTCATTTTATCTATTTGAAAGACAGAGTTAATAGAGAGAGGGAGAGATAGAATTCTTCCCTCCACTGATTCACTCCCCGAATAGATGCACTGGCTGGAGCTGGACAAGGCCAAAGCTAGAAACTTCACCTGGCTCTCCCACGTGGGTGATAATGCTGAAGCACTTGATGTGTCTTCTGTTGCCTTTCCAGGTACATTCACAAGGAGTTAGGTCTGATGTGGGGCAGCAGGGATTCAAACTGCCACCCAAATGGTGCCAGCATTGCAGGCAATGGCTTGATCTGTTATGCCACATACCAGCTCCAGTTACATGACTTTTTTAAAAGATTTATTTTTATTATTTTTTTATTGGAAAGGCGGATATACAGAGAGGAGAGACAGAGAGGAAGATCTTCCGTCCAATGATTCACTCCCCAAGTGAGCGCAATGGCCGATGCTATGCCGATCCAAAGCCAGGAGCCTCTTCTGGGTCTCCCACGCGGGTGCAGGTTCCCAAAGCTTTGGGCCATCCTCAGCTGCTTTCCTGGGCCACAGGCAGGGAGCTGGAAGGGATGCGGGGCTGCCTGGGATAGAACCGGCGCCCATATGGGATCCTGGGCGTGCCAGGCGAGGACCTTAACCACTTGCGCCACCGCACCGGGCCTATCCAGTTACATGATTTTACAGAGTAATTTTACCTTGGCAATATTTCTTTAAGATTTTTTTGTTTTATTGGAAAGGCAGATCTACAGATAGAAGGAGAGACAGAGTGGCCAAGTGACCACAATGGCTAGAGCTGAGCCAATCCAAAGTTAGCCAGGAGCTTCTTCCAGGTCTTCCACACAGGGGCAGGGTCCCAAGGCTTTGGGCCATCCTCAACTGCTTTCCCAGGCCATAAGCAGGGAGTTGGTGGGAACTGGGAGCAGCCAGGATGTGAACCAGTGCCCACAAGGCATCCCAGCTGATACAAGGCGAGGACTTTAGCCCCTAGGCTATCATGCCAGGCCCAACCGAAGTAATATTTCAAAGATCATATGGAAGAATATTTTAAATTTTGTTTATTTGAGAGAGAGAAAGAAATCCCACCCAAAAGTTCACTCTCCTGATGCCCACAAGTATTAAGGCACAGGCCTGTCTAAAGCCAGGATCCTGGAACAGAATCCAGGAACCCAGTTACTTGACCCATTCCCACTTCCTCCCAAGGACTGCGTTAGTGGGAAGCTGGAACAAGCAAGGTACCCGCTGTGGGCACCCCTGTGTGGAATGTGAGCATCTTAGCCATCCGCCCTCATTCTGTAAAATCTGCTTATTAAGTCTTGACTGTGTACCAAGTACTGAGCTGGATGTTACCAGTCCTGAGACCAAGCCCACAGAGAAGAAACCAGAGGCTTGGAAAGAAGAGCATCCTAAACACAGAGACAAAACCTTCCTTTTTTTCATGTCTGAATACATACCTAAAAATGCTAATTTTCTAAGATAGAAGTGTGGTTTTTGATGCTGCATTGGTTACCTGGCAATAACAACTAAAATCTCTCTGTACTTCCAAAGTACTTGTTGCCCAGGTGGTGGCAGCATGTCTCAAAGAGCCGGGGCTGGGGAAGCGTTCACCACGTTTCTGCTCCAGGAAGCCACTCCAGGACAACATCTATGACCCGCCAACCTCCAACTTCCTCCACTATCAGACAGCCCATCAGTGGCCCATTGGCCCGTTAGCCTCAGCTTCGGAATGAGTCTGTCCTTTATCAGCCTGTTTTACTTACAAGTATCATCAGATTAGTTTCTGAAAAAACTTAGGCTTGCCTAATTAGACAACTTTTTTTTCATTATTGTTATTTATTTTTAACTATTACTAAATGTTATTCAATAGAAATACCTCCCAAATTAATACATAAGCTCATAGTATCAGGAAATATTTGTCCGAATTAGGAGGCATACTTGTATGAGATGCGCCAATTAAGTAAGCAGTGAAAAGCTTCTAGAAGATGTGGAGTGTCTTCAGAGTATGAATGAGAAGATTGGAGTTCAGAGCCTCTGCTGGCCGCTTTCTCCCATGTGCAGGCTGACAGAAGTGACCTCTCCTACATGGTTCAGGCTGGGCTTAGTTGCAGGCTCTGAGATTGTTAGGGGCTGTTTAGAAGTCCAGGGGGTCCTAGGATGGATCTGCTCCTCCTCCCGCCCCCAGTCTGTCTCCCAAAACAGCATCCAGTAGAGAAGTACACCTGCTGGTAGTGCCTACCTGAGTCACTGTGGACTGTCAAGTGTCAAGGGACATTGTATTTCCTTTTGTTAAATAGAAATGCCAAAGAGTGTGTGTGAGCCCAATCGGAAGAAGAGTGCCAACACGATGCCAGACTGAAGACAGTGCCCACTTGGAATACATGCATCTGCTGATCCAGGCTACGGCGGACAAGGTATGCTAGCAGATGTCTGGAAAGACTATGATGCTCTAAGAGCTACAGGGCTCCATGTGCATCGCAGCGTTCACAAGTGGACATGCGAAGGCAGCAAATGTGGTTTCTTTGAAAACGTGGTACCAGGGGTCAGGAAGTGCATATCACTGTTGCACCCACAGCAAGCAGTTGCCTTATCAATGAGTACGCTGCACTTACATCCCAACTAAAAGAGGGTTGTAGTTTTAGATATTTAACCAGACAATCCTGAACCTGTAGGTTATCATCTCAGAGCTTATAGTTGCCTCTCGATTGAGTGTAACAATGTTTTACTGAATTGGTCCGTAAGATTAAAAAGAGCCATGATATATAAACATTTTCCTTAAATCCAAGTGTAAATTTTATAATAACATTACTTATCCTGGTTCAATTTCTTTTTTTCTGATTCAATTCTAGTATGATGTCATGTCATAAATAAAAGCTTTTCTTAAAAAAAAAAAGGATATTCAGTAGGGAATAGCACAAGGTTATATAATTCAAATGAATGCATGCAAGTGTGTAGCCTAATAACTTGTTGGATCTTCTTTCAACAAAAATTGCTTGGAACATTCTTCTCATATCTTTGCAGTGGTAATGCCTGCCTAGAAGTTTGAGATTAGCAGCTGCCTTCTCCATGACTATCACTTTTATTATCTTTTCCACAGTGCTTACCTCAGTCTAGTATCTCTTCTTTGCTGCTCTGTTTGTCCCACTAGAAAGTAAGTTACATTTGATGAACTTCTGTCATATCTAGCACATTGTTTAAATAATTTATTTCAACATGTAGCATTATTCCTTTAAAATTAAATCATTTAGTGTTAAAGTAGACCATGAAATCATTTAAATCCTGGTGATATGGTTTGGATAATAATAAGCACCCCCTATGGGTGTTACCTAAGAGCCCATTTGTCAGAAGCTTGAAAAATCTGGCATTATCATCTTCGCAAGTATTGTTTTAATCTGAGCCTTCTGCCTTCACCTAAGCAAGCTGCTTAGTGTAATTCTATAAAAGCTTTCAGCTGCATTTGCTACATGACATGATCAGGGACATTATCCTCTGTGCCATGCATTGTACTTCATAGAAGGTCCCAGGTAAGATGTTCTAGAATGTGAGACTAAGGAAAGTTTGGGGAGCCCTTTCTGATACACTTTGGACTTGTTTGATTATCAGGAACCTGAAGAGCCAAACTGGAAGAGCCAAAACCATCTTTACCTGCAGATATGGGTTCCTTTTTAAATTGCTTTGCCTAGAACATAAAACCTTCACTATTGTAGGTGTTCATATAGTAAGACACATGAAATCTTGTGCCAGATAAGGTGCCTGCAAGTAAAATGAGACAACTTTACAAAGACCCCAGATTTGTAACAAACACTCATTGGCCCAATAAAATCTTTATTTTAAATATCCACTTAGCCCAATAAAATATTTATTTTAATTTTTGTTTTACTTATTGCTTAATTTATACTTATTTACTTTTTAATTTTTTTTACTTTTTTTTTTTTTACTGGAAGGGCAGATTTACAGAGAGAAGGAAAGACAAATAGTGATCTCCCATCCACTGGTTCACTCCCCAAATGACTGCAATGGCCAAAGCTGGAGTGATCCAAAGCCAGGAGCCAGGAGCTTCTTCCTTGTCTCCCAGGCAGGTGCAGGGTCCCAAGGCTTTGCTCCAAACTCTGTCAGTTTCCCAGGTCACAAGCAGAGAGCTGGATGGGAAGTGGATCAACTGGAACATGAAATGGTGCCCACATGGAATCTCAGTTCTTGCAGGGGGAGGAAC
Source organism: Ochotona curzoniae (assembly GCF_017591425.1). Classification (NCBI taxonomy): domain Eukaryota; kingdom Metazoa; phylum Chordata; class Mammalia; order Lagomorpha; family Ochotonidae; genus Ochotona; species Ochotona curzoniae. Next base: position 29,841,799 of record NW_024465582.1, read on the forward strand.
AGCCAGCTGGGCCATAGCCCAGGCTCAATGTTTGTTTTAAAATCTGGTGTTGGAACCACTCAGAACCTTTAGGTCTCATTCAGAACTAAGAAACATAGGCTTGGGATTTTATCCTACTAGAAACTAATGTAATTCTAAAAACTAGTCCTGTATTCTTAGTAAGCCTACAGAGTCCAATGTGTATATTTGAAATCCAGCATACAAAGTGAACAGAAAGGCCAGGGGTTTAGTACAATGACTAAGATGCCCCTAGGGATACTTGCAGTCCATATCAAATCCCATGCCCTCCACTTCCAGGCCATCTTCCTGCTAATGCCCTGGGTACCTGGAATATTTGGAAGACCAGGCTGGAGTTCCGGGCTCCAGGAGTTGTTGAGATCTTTTGATGAACTAGCAGGTGGAAAGTTGTGTGTGAGTACATGGCTCTGTCCCTTTGCCTTTCAAATAAAAGTAATTAAAAAAAAAAAAAACAAGTGACCAAAATTTACTGGTAGTAGGCTATAAATAGAGTTCCCTGAACCATCACTCACAGACATCCTAGTTCCAAATCCTTGGTTTTGCTGAGTTCACAGTTTATGTTTTTAGGCTTCCTGAACGAAGTCAGGAAGTGAAACAGTCTGAAATTCAAAAACTCCATTCTGATTCACACATGTCATCTCAAAACGTAATAAGTAACAGTGGTGAATTTGATGTGTTTCTGGAGACTTTGAAATTCTGCTACGTTTTTAGAATTTACCTTAATGGACTAATTTTCCAGTCTGTGTAAAGCAAATAATGAAAAACATTACCTGCCTTCAGACAGCAAGTTGGGTCAGCGTTCTCTTGAGATTTTTTTCCATCTCCGGGGTAGATACCGCATTAGAGATGACTACACGTGTAGAAGAGTCGGACGGCCTCCCGAGTTCTGTGTTTCTGTTTGATTTTGTCTTATAGACCAAGGAAATCATTTGATATTTCTGTTTCTCATAGCCATAAAGTAGTATTCATCATACCCATTTCTTATCACAATGATGAACATGAAGATTCCGTTTCATAATAAAAAGAATGTTTTCAATAGAATTCATGTGTAAGTGAACTGTTTGGAGGTACACAGATTGTCATGAAGTTAATGTATAAATAGTGAATAATTCCTAGTTCAGCCTGCATATGTGCATTTAACATAGCCTACCTACACAGAGTTCCTTCGCAGTAGAAAATTTTTTTAAATTCTAATGATGAAATGGTAAAAGCGAGGTAAACTTTTGATTGCCTTATAGCACAGTAAGGTTTTTACGAAGAGTGTAATTGAAAACTGATTTGTGTGGGTCCTTCTTCTTTACGGTTTTCATTCCCTAAAAGGTATGTCGGCATTGTCAGTACCTCACTGTATATCCCCGGTGACACATCTCACTATCTGTGCAGCCCAGGAATAGCTCTGTTGCATCTGTTTTCAAATCTGCTAAGCCCTTTTATACCACAGAAACTAAAGCTACATATGGGTCTATACATTATTCATTTGTATATACAATACATGTGGAATATATTCGTCTGTATTATTTTGTGGCATGCCCCTCCCCCAGCCCTCTAACTAACTCTCCATGAAGTTCAGACTTCTTTTTTTCTCTAAAGATCCATTTATTTTTATTGGAAAATCAGATATACAGAGAGGAAGACACACAGAGAGAAAGATCTTCCGTCCGATGATTTACTCCCAAAGTGGCCTCAATGGTCAGTGCTGCACCGAACTGAAACCAGGAACCTCTTCTGGGTCTCCCACACATGTGCAGGGTCCCAAGGCTTTGAGCCATCCTCAACTGCTTCCCTACACCACAAGCAGGGAGCTGGATGGGAAGTAGAGCCACCAGGATTAGAACTGACGCCCATATGGGATCCTGCCAAGGCAAGGACTTTAGCTGCTGGGCTACCGCACCAGGCCTGAAGTTCAGACTTCTTAAAGGAACTTGACAATTCTGACTAATCTGACCTAGTAAGATGTAAATCTTCCCTACCACAGAAGACAGTTGGGTTCAGCCTTCTGCTGTTCTGTGAGATGCCTCCAATGCAGGTGCTGAGAGTATAAACTCTGGAACCAAATACCCTGCTTTGAAATCCACTCTGCTTCTGGCTGGCATGATGAAGCTTTACTGAGCAAGGGCTTGCTTAGCTGCTGGGCTCTGATGTCTAGCACTGGGTTGGTGCCGGAGCCTTGTCACAGCTCAGTGATTGTAAGGCAGGCCTGCTTCCAGGAGTCCCAAGACTTCTCCGAAAGCCAGCTCCGGCTTAAGGACTTCCCCTTTCTTCTGCCAAGACTTCCTTAGTCCATCCACACAGCAGGCTCTGAGGCTTTGCCCCAGCTTCCATTTGTCCTCTTAAACTTGGGGTCAGATCCGCATTGTCATGTGAGGCCTACCCAGTCTTTCCCAGGCTCTTGATCATCTTTTCTCATCTTTTACCTAGTTAAAACATATATCGTACACATTTAATCCCATTTGGACTTTATTTCTGAGGTGGTAAAATTGGGACAGACAGGGTCCCTGTGCAGTGGCCTAGTGGCTAAAGCCTCGCCTTATAAGCACTGGATCCCATATGGACACCAGTTCATGTCCCAGATGCCCATTTCCCTTCCAGCTCCCTACATGTGGCCTGGGAAAGCATAGACCCGTGGCACCCTGCACCAGCCACTTGGGAGACCCGAATGAAACTCCTGGCTCCTGGCTTCAGATCAGCTCAGCTCTGACTGTTGTGGCTACTTAGAGGGTGAATCAGCAGACAGAAGATATTTCTGTCTCTCTGGTGGACCAGAAGGTTGGTGAGTGGGGGAGGCAGTTCCTAGTGTGTGGCAGAAGATTGCAGCTTACTTGCTTTGTTTCACCAGTGTTGCTCTGGGACATTGTCCCAGTGAAGCAAAATACTGCGTTAGCTGTGATGATGAAGTATGTGGGGAAATAATGCCTATAAGATGGTGCAGTTGGTTGGTCCTGACTTGCTTATGCCTGAAGCCCTGCAGAAAGAAAATGAGAAACAGGGATGTTCATTCAACAGCCTAGTGTGTGAGGCATGGCAGTAATTTATAAAGAGACCTTTATCGCCTCCAGTGGAAGAACAGATGGCCCAGGAGACACTTGGGGCAGTGACTGTTCAGGCCAGGCAAGTCTGATAACATGAAAGTGGAGGATCCTAGGATCCTGGACATGGGATGGGATCCTCTGGCTGACTGCCGCGGTGCCCACTGGACCCTCTGGTCTATTAGCACATGTGCTGCACAGCAAGCCGCAGAAGCCTCTTGCACAGGAAGTAGTCTTTTGCCCCTCCCTTCCCAGCTGCCCCCACTTCCTGCTAAGCCAATATCTGAGGTTAACTTTCCAGTATAATCCAGCTATGATAGACTGATACTGGCAAGAACTAGAACAGTACTCCTGGGTTGGATTTTAAGAGTACATAGAATAAGAACTGCCATAGAGGAGAGAGCCACATGGAATGCTCTAGAAGTATTTCCTACACCTGTCAAGAGAGTAAATAAGACACAGTAATATATGGGGGAATAATGGACAACTATTTAGGATGCAGGAGTGGTGGTCCCAGTCCTACCTCGTTATTTTGCCATGATGATTCCTGAAGAAATAAATGAATCCTGGAGAATGACTGTAGACTACTGCAGACTTAACCAAGTATTAACTGATCTCGGCTGCTGTGCTGGACACATGGCTCGAATGAATTAACAAGGCGTCAGATACATGCTATGCAATCATTGATTTGGCAAAGGCATTGCATTCCATTCCAGTTGGGTAAGAGGTTCAGAATAGTTCACCTTCAGACAATGATATTCATGTAGATTGAATTCTGCCTCAGGGTTATGGTTACTCTGCCACCCACCATTAAATATTACAAGCTCTGGACCATGCCATATCCCTCGTAACACCACCACAATCCATTTTGTGGAACACATATTTCTGGTTGGATGGAAGGCCTTGGCGAGATAGCATGTGCTCAGTGAGTGGGTGGCAGGCACTCTGGAGATTTAGAGACCAGACACTTCAGTTAAATGTGTAGATACCCTGTCCAAAGGGAAAGACAAATGACTGCATTGTAATGTTTTGGAGGTTTTTTCTGTTCTGGGGGCAACTTTGTTGTTGTTGTTGCTCTTTAATTGTATTTTGGATGATGTTTACACAGTTGATCACAGTGGGAAGCGTTGAGGGTTAGGGAAAAGTGGGTGTGATCATTGTTTCCAGATTTTCTCTTTCTTCTTCCTATTTCTGGGGGAAGGGAAGAGATAAGGGGAGAAGCCATACCAGCCTCCCAAGCACCCCAGTACCCGAAGTTGGGGAACAGCCACCTGATATTAGTCCAGGGTCCTGGTGTGGTGCATATGCCATGGGTTCTGCCCAGGTGCATATGATAGTTCAGAAATGCTGTCGATCTCACTGATCTGTGGATGAGGAAATCCTTCCTATGTCTATTGGCTGACATAGTGGACCTTATAGTCTCCATTCGACCAGATTTTTGCTGTCACGAATTGGCTAGGATAGTTGTCCAATTTGTTCTGTTCTCCTTCCTTTGCTATGGTACCAGATGTCCTCTGCAGGCCCCAATGGACTCCCATATCCTTTATGTGCATGAAGGTCTGCTGTCCACTACTCCACTTTCCACTAAGGAAGACCAGTTCCCACCAGTCCCACCCCCTGGCCCTGGGACTCATGATCCTGGCACCTACCATATAGGTGGGCCCATGGACCCAGGCAAGGCAACCCAGGCCCCACCACACTCTCCCCCCCCGGGGGCTCATGATTCCAGCACCCACTTTGCAGGTGGGTCCATGGACCTGGGCCAGAAGACCTAGACCCCCCACCCCTGCCGAATTCCCCTTCCTCCACCCCCAGGGCTCACGGACCTGGCACCCACTCCACAAAGTGGGCCCAAGGACCCAGACCCCACCAGACCTCCTACCCCCAAGGCTCATAGATCCAGCATCTACCATGCACGTGGGCTCAAGGATCTAGGACAGGAGACCTAGGCCCTACTGAGCTGCCCACTCCCAGGGCTCAAGGACCCATGGAGTCAACTTTTTAACTAGGAGTAGCTCTCCAGTGTATTTACCAGGTTCCATCAGATAATGCCCAGAGCAAGAAAGAACCCCGCAGCTGGCTTCAAGTCGAACAGCCCAGAGGCATGGGCAGCTCCTAGGGAGCCAGGTGTCTGTGGTGGGGACAGATGCAGTGTGGCAGGGATGGATAATCAGGTGCAAGCATCATCACGGGTCCTGGGATTTTGGAGCAAGGCAATGCCATCTGCAGCAGAGAATTGTGTCCCCACAGAAAAACAGCCCCCTTGGCATGTCAGGGGTCTCCTACCGACAGAACATCAGACCAGGGACCATTTCAGTCAGCCCCTCCTCCAGTTTCCAGGGGGAGTGATTTTCCACTATTTCATCAATATTGATTTATGATACTCATAATTCATGGTCTACTGAAAGAGTATTTTTCCTTCTCCCCATTCATTTTCTTTCTTTTTTTAATAACAGACTAAACTCGATTACTATCATTACTTATTTTGATACTCAAATCCTCTCAGATTTGACCAATAGGAGTCTCAGAATGTCTTTTTTTTTTTTTTTAAATCCCCATCATTCTTAGAATCCTTTGCTTTTAGTGTAAGATATTCCAGGCTCGTGTTGCACACTCCCCACTCCTGTCCTCAAGTCAGCCACTTCTCCAAGGAGACCTGACTCCCTTCCACCAAGAAGGATATCCAGGAACCACAGCTCATTGCGTGTCATTGCTGACAACACGCAGAGACATACATGCTTGGATACCTGCACTCACTTCTGTTAAAACGCAGAATTGTGTACTGATCCCTCCCATTCTAACACTACTTCCTGCCCATCCCCTTTGCCTTATTTCTAACTTTCTCCACAGAAAGAAACCTGACTGCCTTTATCCTCGAAATATTTATTCTTTGGTTCAAGGTTAGAATACACAGAGAATAATTTGGGAATTGCTGACTCACACTACTGAAAAAAGAAAACCTGCTAGGGTTTTAGGCGACCCGTTGTCTGTTTCTACTCATCATTGAGTTTGGCAGCCGAAATGCCATCTTTCAAGTATTGTTAATAAATTCAAACTTACACCCTAAATAGCCCCACAGGAGCTGTGAGAACTGGGTGGCTCAGGGGCTCATTAGAGATGTGGAGAGTCAACAGTCTTTAGGTTCCTGGCTCTGATCCCACTTTACCAAAGAGCGACACAGAGTTGTTTATGGTGGTAACAGAGCTGATCATGGCTTTCCCTCCTCATCTTGGTGACTACAATCATGTCGCTAGGAACTGCCATCTCAGCTAAGAAAAGGGCAATTTCTCCCAGTTGTGCTGTTTCATATTTTTGAAGGCAGACTATAATAGATCATCTGTAAGTCATTTCTGCACATGCATAAATTCTTAGTTACATCTTTTATAACCTTGCATCATGAACCCATCCCCCTGTAAAACAAAACTGCGTCAGGTTTTGTCAGCTACACATAGTTTCAGGTAAACTTATAGGAAATAATTCAAGGAAAAAGATGCTATTAAAGATAAAACACTAAGTCTGGAAATTTCTGCGTTCTGCCTGCATTGAAACTGAACGATGTTTTAGGAGATGGCATTTTATATAAATTCAGAATCAAGGATTTTGTGTAAATGCATTGTCAGCATCAGGCCCCAGGAGCATAAGTAAGTCATGGAGTGGGCATTTAGCTTCATGCTTCAGAAACACACATCCCTGTGGCTGGCGTTGTGGTATGCAGGTAGGTAAGTTGTCATTTGCAACACCAGCATCTCATATGGGTACCAGTTTGAATCCCGGCTGCTCCATGTCTGATCCAGCTCCTTGCTAATGCCCCGGGGAAAGCAACGGAGGATGGCCCAAGTCCTAGGATCCTGCACCTGTGTGGGAGACCCAGCTAAAAAGCCTGGCTTCAGATTGGCACAGCTCCAGCTGTTGTGGCTATTTGGAGAATGAACCAGCAGATGGAAGATCTCTCTTTCTTTTTTTCTCTCTCTCCCTCTCTTTCCTTTTTTCTCTCCCTCGCTCTTTCTGACTCTCAAATTTTATTTATTTATTTATTTTATTTGGAATCCCCCCAACAGGTTTTCCCCACGTTGCTGCAATAGTATAGTCCTTCATAAGGAGTCATAATTCCATCAGTCTCTTATTTAAATGTGCCCTGACATTGCTGGTACAGTCTGACTCTCAAATTTTTTAAGATTATTTTTGAGTTCAAGTTGTCTGTGGCTTACTAAGAGGTTCTTTTTGCTTTTCGCGCTTTGTATAGTTTGTAACTGCCTACTGTTAAACTGTTTTAACTTGCCATCTTAAAGTTAAATAGCAGTGCAGGGATAGGCGAGTTTTGTATTGGCACGGTCTTTAAGGAAGGCTTGAATAATGGTTATTAACATCAGTGCTTAGTGCTGTCCACTACATTGGCACTTCTCCCTAAAATGAAAGGTAAACTTGAAGTTGGTTATTTGCATCAGCTTGATATCAGCAAATTAACTTACCCATTTTACCTGTTGCTTTACCCTTAGATTTTCTGCCACCTGCCTTTTACTAAAATGTTGAGTCTTTAAAATGTCTGACTTATTTTTTCATTCTTTTTTTTTAAGATTTGTTTTATTTTTATTTGAAAGGCAGAGTTACAAAGAGAAGGAGAGAGAAAGAAAGAGATCTTTCATTCACTGATTCACTCCCCAGATGGCCACAACGGTCAGAGCTCAACCCATTTGAAGGCAGGAGGAGGCAAGAGCTTATTCCGGGTCTCCCACATGGATACAGGAGCTCAACACTGGAGCCGTAGCTCTGCTGCTTTCCCAGGCCATAAACAGGGAGCTGGATCAAAAGTGGAGCAGCCAGGACGCAAACTGGTACCCATATGAGATGCTGGTGCTGTGGGTGTAAGTTACCCCCACTGTGCCACACAGCACCAGGCAGCCTGGCCTATTTTCTGTGAACTTATACAGGTAGAAAAAGAAGCAAGGACACTTTTTTTGTGTTGTGTTTTGCAAGGTCACTTTTAATCTTTGAGAAACACATTGACCTAATTTGTAAGACCAGGTGAAGGCTGCAGTTATGTAAGCAGATCTTCCTTGATACTATCTTGTCTAAATAACCCTAAATTAAAGCATCGATAGTTAGATAATCACAGAAAATGTGAATTCATTATTAGTAAGTGCACCTGTCGCCTTATTTTCAGTTCATCACTATTAAAGCATATTTCTGTTTCGTAAGGAAAATATCAGGAAAGCACACTCCGGATGTTAACACAGTCCAGTTGGGAACCCCTTCAGGTAGGCTCCTCTTTAGGCTGAATCTGTCATAGGCAGCTGCTCCAGGACAGCCCCCAAGGGTACTGACTTCCTGGATCTGGGAGCCCTCCTGCTGAATGGCCTGGAACCCATAATAAACTCTGGGTGCTTACAACATAGCAGAAATGATGGGATGGCCCTTCCGGGATTAAGTCCCAGAAAATCTCCCGCTCCCATCTTGCGGCCCTCTTGTTCTCTCCCACCTGTCCCTTAGGGGCCGTGCAGTGGGACACGCTGCTAAAGAGTGGGGAGCGAGGAAGGCTTCCGGCCAACACGCAGGAGCTCAGGCCTACCCTTGGCCCCGGAAGCGGGCCTGGACGCAGGCTGTTCTCCTTCCTCACCTTGACTCTTTGGTGAAACCCTGGGCCAGAGGGTCCAGCTCAGCGGGGCCCAGGATCCCATGAGGAAAGTGTTTGTTGTTGGAAGCTATTAAATTTGGGAGTAACTTGCCAGCCAGCTGTGGATAGCTAACACAATGTCTTTTAAAAACAATTTCACAAAGACCCTGAAGCTTCCTGTTTTCTTGACAAAGCTTTCCCCACCACTTCCTGATAAATGATTTAGCACTATGTTTTTTTTTTTTTTTCAGTCTGGTTGTGTGTTAGAATCACCTGGGGAATTTAAACAAGGTTGGAACTCCCATTAACTCACCAGGGCCAGTGCTTCACCCCCCAAAATTCAGCTGGGATGGGCTTGGAGGGGCCTCAGTATTTTCCAAAGCCCCACCTGTGGTTCCAGAGGGCGGGTCAATAGTCACTGAGTGTACTCATCATTGCTTTCTGAGCATCATGTGCAGGTACTCCAGCACTGAGCAGAGCAGGGAGCCGAGCTTTGGTGGGTAAGGAGAGAAGACCCATGTGCTTAGGAACCTCTGCCAACGTGGCAGGCTTGCTAATAGAGTTGCCACAGATGACCAGAGAAGCACAGAAGAGGAACATTGCACAGACCGTGTTAGGTCAAATCCAAATCTGGAACCAAACCTGTTAGCTTGTCAGCAAGATCCCAGGGACAGACTTATCTCCAGGTGGGGAGCAGCAAGAGTCCAGAACCACCCACAGTGTTAGAGACTAAGCAGAGAGAGGCTGCATCGCCTTTTGAATGACAGAACAGGGGAACATCCACAGAGGTAGGGGGACACAAAACCAGGGGCACTGAGCTGGGGTGGGATGCAACAAGAGGAAGCTGTGCAGCCGGTGGCAGATGGGGTAAGGAGCAGAGAGAGCAGAGAGTCCACTCTTCAGGATGTAGCCTGGGTCACCCTTGGAGGCAGGCAGTAGAGACACAAAGGGCAGAGCCCCCGCTGCCCTCTCCCCTAGCCCTCACCCGGCTCCTAGCCCTCCAGCAAGGTGGTGGTGTGTGGGTGGAAGCCTGTAAGTTACAGGGGAGCAGGAGATGGGGAAGAGGGCATCACAGTTAAGCAAAACAGCATAAACAGCCGACTGCAGGTGGCCCTTGAGCAGAGTTACTCTCACCTGCTAACAAAAGTCACCTTCGTGGCTGATTTGGTGGATTTGGAATTATCTGAGGACAACTTCTGTTTCGTGGCTGCGTGTTCTGGTGAGCTGTAGTCAGATTTCAAGAAATTTGGGGAAATCTTGAAAATTAGCTGTATTAAAAAAAAGATTTCTTTGTTTGAAAAGGAAGAGTGAGAAACTGTGAGAGCTTTTCCATCTGCTGGTTCACTCCCCCACGTGGCTGCAGCAGCCAGATCTGGACCAGGCTGAAGCCAGGAGCCTGGAATAGCCTCTAGGTCACCTACAGTGGGCATCAGGGACTCCAATCCTCAGGCCATTCTCCACTGCCTGCCCAGGCATGCCATCAGGAAACTGGATGGGAAGTAGATCCAAACTCTTATTTTGACATAGGATACACTCGCCGTAAGAGGAGGCTGTGTGCGCTGCCCCACAACACCTGCCTGTCTTTGAGAACACAGAGATTGTTTTCCTCAAGCCAAAGAAACCTCCCCAATGGAATCGTGCATACAGCTTTTCACTGCTGCTTCTTGTCCGCTCACCACACTGCATTCACACCATGTTGTCCCCTTAGGCACCTCTCCCCTCTGTCATGCCTTTGTTGGCTCAAACTTGGTAGAATTTGGAACTGCTATCAGATGACATTGTGTCAAGAGGTGGGGAGGGTTTGCGTGGTGACATCCACATCCCATTATTATGATCCGGTCATTAATTCTGAAGGAGCAGGACATCCGAACTGGTGCCTGGGACTGTCTAAGCCTTGTTAACCTTATCCATCAGGGTGAGGAACACGGTCTGTCAATCTCCGACATTGAAATGTAAGTATGTGCTTTCTGGATTCAACTCCTTCACTTCTTTTTGGGTGACTTTGTGTGTGTGTGTGTGTTTTAAGAATAAGGTTATGTAATAATCCTTTATTTGTTTCTGATCCACTGACAATGTTGAATGTCTGAGACTATTTTCTTTCTTAGCTCAGTCTGTACAGATCCCCCACAACAGATGAAAAAAACCACAGGAAAATACAACTGATTCCTCCTAAGAGGCTTGTGTACAAATGCTGGGACCTGTGCACTGGCAAAGCATGCTAATCCTCTGCCTGCCGTGCAGCTATCTATGGGCACCAATTTGTGCCCCTCCTGCTCCACTTTCCACCCAACTCCCTATTAATGTTCCTGGGAAAGTAGCAGAGGATAATGGCCCAAGACAAGCCACTGCACCCACTGAGAGACTCAGAAGAAACTCCTGGCTCCTGACTTTAGCCCAGCTCAGCTCTGGCTCTTGCGGCCACTTGAGGAGTGAGCCAGTGGATGAAAAAAATCTCTCTCTCTCTCTCTCTCTCTCAATCTCTCTCTCTCTCTCCCCCCCTTCCCCTCCCTCCTTCCCTTCTCTCTGTAACTCTTTCAATTGAAATAATAATAAAAGGTTTTAAAATGCTGATGTCTGCATAATTTGTATCTCTTAAGTAAATCAAACTTGCAATTCAACATAGCTTTCTCAAAATCATTTTGGTTTGTGCCAGCAAGAGTATTGGTGAACTTAGTGCTTGCAGGGGCATATTCAGGTGTGACAGGTGATTCCTTAGTCCTTATTCTAGCCCTGCCTGTGCTCCATCTGATCAAGTGGAAAGCTGGATGAGGGCTTGCAAACCAAGGTCCTTACAGGAAACAAATGATGGGTAGCAGTGTCCTCTGACTGTTTTATCTGGTTTGGGACTGCCAAAAAAGAAGAGTTTCTAGAGCGTGATTGTGGGGAGGGGGAATCCACATACTAATCATTCCTGTGGTGAGCAAACAGGGAATGAATTCAGCTTATCTCTGCCTTCATTCTTCCTACTTTTATTCTCCTTCTAACGGTGAAAAATAACTCAGATTTCCTTTGACAGTTTGGTTTATCTCCATGGAGTTAACAGTGATGGGAAGATTCCCAACGAGGAGTACATCCCAATATCAGAGAAAGTGTGGTAAAATTGATGTAAACTAAATGTGTCAGAAGCCGTCAAGAACATAAGCCAGTTGCTCTCAAACGTGGCTTCCTGTTAGACTCACCACCACATCTCTTTATGCTTCCAGAGCCCTTCAGCAGGCCTCAGGGGTTGACTGCCTGCTCTCCACCCCCACACCCCTTAGGGAGTATGGTAAATCCCCGGGTAACCCCAGTGGGTAGCCAGGCTAAGGAACCAGAAACTGGGCCAAGCAGCAGAGCACAGGTGTGGCTTGTTCACCTTGATGGCCCAGTGGATGGTCCCTGCTGCCCATGTGCCTCATCCCCTCGTTCCGCCAGCTAGTGTGGGCATCTGGGACTGTTAGCCAAACCCTGACACTGACTCAGAAGGAATTCTGCCTCCAAAAGGCAGCAACAGATGCATCCAGGACCACGATGGATACTGAAAAGGTGACTGCAACTTTTAAGAGTCATGCTACAGGGCCCGGCGGTGTGGCCTAGTGGCTAAAGTCCTCGCCTGGAACGCTCCAGGATCCCAAATGGGCACCGGGTCTGATCCCAGCAGCTCCACTTCCCATCCAGCTCCCTGCTTGTGGCCTGGAAAAGCAGTCGAGGATGGTCCAAAGCTTTGGGACCCTGCACCCGTGTGGGATACCCAGAAGAAGTTCCTGGATCCTGGCTTCAGATGGGCATAGCATTGGCCATTGTGCTCATTTGGGGAGTGAATCATCGGACGGAAGATCTTCCTCTCTGTCTCTCCTCCTCTCTGTATATCTGACTTTCCAATAAATAAATAAATCTTTAAAAAAAAAAGAGTCATGCTACAATTTTCCTTATACCAGAAGTCTTAGATGTTAGCCATTTCATTTTTCAGATGCAATTGGTTTTAAGAAACCCTTCCAGGGTGACATTTTTTTCATGCTTTGGATGACTGCTTTAGAATTCCTTCTTTGAGGTAGTCAGTTGCCGCTTTAAGATACCTAACCCAGGGGCGCTGTGCACCTGGGGTAAGAATTGTCCATTTGCTTCACTGAATGAATTAGGATTTGATACAATGCTATGTATTTAAGTGTTTATTTTCTGTGCATGCTTACACATACTCATTTAGTGAAGCCGTTAGTGTCCAGACTTGAGAGAGGTAAGATTTTAAACACAATAAAAACATTGTTTACTCATAGGTGGTAGACTTGCCTTTTATCCAAACTCAGAGCTGTTGTGTTGTACAAATAATGAACATACTGGCTTTTAAAAATTAAACTAACAATATGACCCAACAAGACAGTAATTTGGGGATAGTTGTGGTGCAGCAAGTTCAGTTGCCATTTGAAAGCCCACATTCCATAGCAACATTGCTAGCATCACATCCTGCCTCTTAACTGACCCAGCTTCCCACTGTCGCTCCTGAGAGCGGGAGCAGGAATGGCGTGTGGTATAGTAAGCTAAGCCTCCAGCTTCCTGAGCTAGCATCCTATATGTGCCAGTTTCTTTCCTGGTTACTCCACTTCCAATCTAGCTCCCTGCAAATGGCCTGAGAAGGCAGTGGAGAATTGTTCAAGTCCTTGGACCCCTGCACCTGTGTCGGAGACTCAAAAAGAAGCTCCTGGCTCAGATCAGCCCAGTTCTGGCCATTGTGCCCATATGAGAATGAATCAACAGATGGAAGATTTCTCTCCTTCTCTAACTCTTCCTCTCAAATAAGAAGGGGGAAAAAAGGCCATATGTATCTTAAGAGAGAGAGAAGAAATCAAAATGATAATTTAAGCTACTAGATGGTTGCAATTGAATAGATGTGAACTTGATGTTAATGAATTAATAAACATCTTTCTATAAGTATTTCATTAAACTATTTGATTTAGAAATCACTTCTGCTTAGTTTCTGGTTTAGTGTTCAGTGAAAATCATCTGCACTAATATGAACATGTTCTAGATCCTGTTCTTTGTTGATGTTGGGCTACTCCTAGTGACAATGGAAATAGAAGTATAAAGCTATAACTGAGTTCATTGTAATATTTGTCATAAACAACCTTCAGGGGAAAAGTTTGGTTAGAAAATACATTTTTTTAAACTCACATTTTATTCTGTAAGTAATTGGGGGAGAAGGAGAACCAAATGAGAAATGTCTCATTAAACACCAAAGCTGGAAACACTGCACACACTTAATAAAAATCACTTTTTTCTTTTCATAGGGAGATTTCCGATCACTCATTGGGAAGAGAACTGAGGAGAGCTGAGGGATGTTCAAGCACCCCAGCCGTGGAGTTACAGGGGCTGGGTGTGAATTCCGGTTACTCACCAAAGTAAGAAGCTAGACTTTGTAATCCCCCTCGCGCCCCCCCCCCTTTTTTTAACAAGGTTTTTAATAGAGGAAGTTTTGTCCTAGAAAACATTTGCTTCTGCTCCCCATAGAAAAAGTCACATGTTAAGTGTCAGTGTTTAATTTAATCATACGTGAGAACAGTGCGTGGTATACATGGTGACTTATCCCAATATAAATTGAGTTTGAAATGAGCCCTGGAATTTTCATCTGCATGAACAGTATTATGGGAAACTCTCATTCAGTGACATCCTGTTAATAGCTGTTGGCCCCATCTTGTGCCTCTCTTGGTACACGTAGTTTTTATTGGGGGAAATATTCCCTGTTTTGGCCCAGGTAATGAGTGTCGTTTTCCAGATCACTTGGGTAGAATAATGCAACTTTGTAAGAAGATTATACTTTATTTCTTTTATCCTGTCCCCATGCAGAAGTCATTCCCTTTTGGTGCTGTTTTAAAAATGACTGTAATTCAGACACTTGTCCAAAGGGAGGTGCCTGCTTTCATTCAGGCTTTTCACATGTGCCTGAAGCAGCAGTGTGGGTCATTTTTACCAGCCTTTGGATCCAGGTTTGCCTGAGATAATTTAGGCTGCAGACAAATGCTTGGTTGATCAGAATTGAGCAGTAGTGCCCTCTAACCTTGTTGGCACCAACACATGACTTGGTGGTATTAATTTTGGAAAATAAAACCTAACTTCGTAAGAGGCAAGATCAAATCCAGTCATGGTTTTGCCGTGCATGGGGAGCTGTGGAACAATGCTCAAACAGGGGAAGACAAGCCCTTGCACAGATGTGCCGTGCTCTGTCAGCAAATCCGTTCTGTAGCAAAGAGCTCAGCAGCCAGCCAGGCCAGCCAGGTGCTGGTGTCCTGTGTCAGAGCTTTGTCTTATCAGTCTGTGAATCAAGATGTGTGTGGAGATCCAAAGAGACTGGAGGGCTACAGTATCGCCAGTAATTAGGTGTTGTTAGAGGTCTCATGCAGGCCAGATGAAAGGCAGATAATTTGATGATGCAATAACTTACTCCCCAACTAGTTCAGGGACCATGAGGTAAAATAGGTTGATTCAGGCTTAAGGCAGATAAATTATATTATAGACAGTCCTGGCTGGGTTAGATCAGGTTTGTTCATTTCCCAAGAAGCAGCCTTTTGCGAAGAGGAGAATCCTCAATGCTGGTGTTCGCAGGGAGCTCAGGGGCAGGCTGACAGCAGGCTGCATCAGCAAGGTTAGCAATCCACAGTGGGGAGACTGAGAGGGTGTACGTGTGGAAAAGCCACGCAAATTCTTCCGATAAACTTATTGTTCAAACAACACTCTGGCAGAACGGTACATTATTATACCCTTCTGAACCCATTTCTTTGAATTTGTAGCTGCATTTGGACACTTAATATGTACTCAACAGAAGAGAACAAGAGATGTCTACTATAAAATTCTCATTCTTTTTCTCGTTGAAACATTCGATTTCGTGTGTGTTATAGACACGAGTATATATAATATCTCACATAAGAACCCTTGGAATTAAAAAAAATGTTTTTCTATGAAGTATATCATTTACAAGAAAGTCATAGCACAAGATATGCATAGCTTACAAATTGTTGGGAGGGTCATACCATCACCCAAGGCGAAGAAGTAGAGAAGGCGGGTAGGGGACAGGTGGGGAAGAGGAGGAGTTTGATGAGCGTCGTTAATGCACTTTTTCACATCCTAGTGCGCTTATACAGCGCAGCCCTGGCAAATTGCAAAGACAGAAAATAATTTCTCACAATTTGGGAGGCTGGCAAATCCAGTATCAAGGATTTTCTCAATGAGCCTTGGCATGGCCGAGAGGCAGGAAAGCATACAGAGGGGGAAAAAAATCAGGTGAAACTAATTCTTACCAGGAACGCACTTCCTAACTAACCCACTCCTGACCTTAATCGCCTGTTAAAGCTCGCATCTCTGAACACTATTTCAGTTTCAGCACAGGCTCTGGAGAGGACATTCAGACCCTGGCAACCAGCATGTCAGAGGGCTGTGGGTCTCTTCCCAGTTCCCATCTCCTCACAGTCATCCCCCATTGCCTCAGCAAATTCTGATGTCACCCTTTAGGCAATCGCATCCTTGAGTGTGCTTCAAAAAGCAGCATGTCCTTCCACATAGTTTAAGATTGTGTGTCTTGGAAATGTACATAAATTGCATCATGGGCTTGCTGCTTCTTTTGTCATCACGTTATGAATGTAGCTTCAGTCTGTTCACATTCACTGCTATGTGGTATTCTGCCGAACAATGTACCATACCTTGTTTATCCTCCCTCCCGTGGTGCCCAGCTGCATTGCTTACAGTTGACATCTGTATACTTCGTGCTGTCTCCGCATGAGCTCTCATTACTGTTGCATGGAGTCCACCTCCATAAAAATCAGTGGTGTGACAGAGGACCCTGAAACTGTCTTTTTCTCGATGAAAACTGAGTAAGCCAGTCATTGAATGAGGATAGCAACTACTCTTTGGTTATTCTAAGGTAGCAAATTCTCTCTGGATAGTAAGATCACCATTTGTATCCAGATGAATAAAAAAAAATAGCATATCCAGAGGTCAGCATCATGGTAGACTGAATAAAGCTGCTACCAGAAAGGCCAGCATCCCATAAGTGTTAGCGTCCTGACTGCTCCACTTCCGATCCAGCTCCCTGCTCATGCAGCTGGGAAAGCACTAGAGGACAGGCCAAGTGCTGGGAAGGTCTGGAAGAAGCTCCTGGCTCCTAGCTTTGGGTGGGCCCAGCTCTGGTCATTGCAGTCATTTGAGTGGTGGGGAACCACTGGAATATCTCTGGTTTTCCCTCTCTGTCTGTAACTTTGACTGTCAAACAAATAAATAAAAAAAGAGTTCAGATTCATACTTTTGTCTAAGACTAACCAACACAGGTATGGTTCATCATGAAAATAAAATGTTTTCATTTAAGCTATCTCTGGTATCATTTTCTAGACTTCTGAAATTAATAGGATAAAAAATTGGCTGCAAGCAGGGAGTGTTATACATTTCTTTTGTGTACTTGGCAGTGACCATGAATGCTGTTCAAATCTTAAGTCCTGACTAAATAAGCATTCCCTTGCTAAATATACTGTGCAGTCAAATGACTTGTACAAATGGATATAATTTCTCAGCTGTCCAGAACTTTAATGATCCCTTTATCCTAAGAAGGCAGCCAAGGTGGATTTCTTGTGTTTAAAACCCCGTCTGTTTGGAAAGCCTCTTTCATGTATGATGAAAGGTGATGAGGGAGGGTCACACTCTGTTTTCTCCTGTTTTCCTTCCTGCATCATTCCTCTCTCCATGGCCTACCCTATGAGGGATGCTGCTGTACTCCTTAGGCCTTTTTAACTTGTCATTTGAGCCTTTATGTGCCTTTTAACATGGGAGACAAAGCAGATAATGCAGTAGGAGACAACGCAGCCCTTCTGATGGGCCTGGGCTTCAAAGCCCGGCTGATTGGGCCTGGGCCTGACATTGCCAAGTCAGATCACAGCACACTGAGCTCCGATTCTTCCTGTTTTTGTACTTTGTTCTCCAGCCTCACTGGACGCGTCACACTTCTCAGTTGAAGGCCTGCTCCTGTTTACACGGGACTGTGGACCCTAATGCAGTTAACACAGGACTGCTTCACGGTCCATCCAGGAACTGTTCAGGTGTTGGAGAAGAGGGACTTCAAATGAAAAAGTCCTTAGGCAGGCTCAGGTGAGGGGAAAGCACTGCTTTTAGTGAATTCCGCGTTTTACTTCACAAGTCATTTTGCACCTTTGTGGTAACAAAAGTGTTTGGATTATTGTTGTTGTTTTCAGTTAAGGGATTCTTCAGGGTTTTTCTCGGAGATTGCAACTTTCAAAGGTCTTCTTAAATGTATGCCTACCTCATTTATATCATTCCCTTCCCAAGTGTGCAAAGTTGCCAGTGCCCTGCTCACACTAAGGGAAGGAGCTCTCTGAGTTTCCCTTTTATTTATTTATTTATTCTGGGGCAGTTTTATGGCCCGATGCCCAGCTTCTTTACAGAGTCACCTCACGGGACACAATTTGCTTTCGTGTTTTTCATGCTTCTAGAAAGAAACACTGTGTTAGCAAACACCATAGAAATGTTTTTCTTTTCTAAAAGATTTATTTCTCATGTGAAGGACAGAATGACAGAGAAAGAGAGGGCTGCTATCTGCTGGTTTACCCATTCCCCCTGACATGGTTGCAGAGCAGCCAGAGTTGAAACAAACCAAAGCCAGGATCCTGGAGCTCCATCCGGGTCTCCACCTGGACAACAGGGACCTAGATGCTGGGGCTTCTTCTGCTGCTTTCCCAGACAGGCTAGCATGGACCTGGATTGGAGCTAGAGCAGATGGGACTCAACATTCGAAGCCATGGTTTCATCCACTGTGCAACGATACCCATCCCTAGAAATTTTAATTTTCACTATTTGACTTTCTTGGCACATGAAAGGAAGCTCTCTTAAAGTGCTTCCAGAGAATATCAGAATTTCTTTTGGCTGAAATCTTTCCTGGTTTTGAGATATCCTGGCAATTTCTTATTTTTGTTAGTCAGGGGTAAACATTCCAGTTTTTTTTTTTTTTTTTTGAAAGTCAAAGTTACAAAGAAAGAGGGAAAATAGAGATTTTCCATTGGCTGTTTCATTCCCCACATAGCTGCAACAGCTGCATCTAGGCCAGGCCAAAGCCAGGAGCTTCATCGGGGTCTCCCACCTGGATGTCAGAGGCCCATGCACTTGGGCTGTCCTTCACTGCTTTTCCCAGTTGCATTAGAAGGGAGGTGAATCAGAAGTGGAGCAGCCAGGACTTTGACCCAGTGCCCATATAGGATCCTGCCTTGCAGATGGCAGCTTTACTCAACACAGTGTCAGCCCCTAGATTAGTTTATGAGCTTAAAAAAAATACCAAAGGCAAAGGACTAAAAAAAAGTACCTAAGAATAGTTGTAGATTTCTGTGGTGGGACTTTGCGATTGGTAGGTATAGGAAGTTGTGCAGCAGAGGAGTAGTCTACATTAAATACTTTTTGCAACTTAGCCAGGGCTAAGAACAACCATTCCTCCACAAAGTTTTCTCAGGTTTCTGCAGCCAATCTATTTTTCAAACTTTTATTCATATTATGTAAGAAATGAACAATGAATGACTGGGTCAAAATGGAATACTCATAGCCATAAGTACACACAGTCTCCAACTTGCGAGGGTTCAAGTTGAAGTTTTTCAGCTTCACAGTGACAGTCAGAAGAAACTGTGAGCTTTGATTTTAATCTCTTCCTGAACTGGGGTCACAAGTGAAATCCACTGTCGTGATGCTAGGCAAGAACAGTGCTGAATCCGGCTCCTGGGCAGTCCATGGTCATGGGGCAAACCAGAGACTTTCTGGTGTGCTGTGTGCCTGAGTTCAGACATGCAGCACATTGAGCAGATTCAAGACCATTTCAGCATCACTGGATTTGCAATCCCCATGAGTTTATTGGGCTGTGACCCCAGTGGAAGTTGAGGAACATCTGTATGAAACAAGTAACCCAATAGGAAAGCAACAGTTGAAGTTTATGTCTAAGGGAAATACCTTGGATAAGGTCTCTTCTCTGGAGTTTAAACTTTTAATAGGTTCATGTGCATCTTGAGGGTCCAAGAAGGGTGATGTATTTCAAGGAACACCACAGATTCAAGGAACAGATTTCAGGCAGTGAGTGGAAGGATCGTCTGTAACTTTTTGGGAAGAGTTAGTGGGAAGTGAGAATGCACACTTGAGAAGGCGAAATAAGAATGGGCCCAACTTTGAACATCTCAAGAATAGAATAGTTAGCTCTGTTGCTTATTTGCAGCCGGTGATTTTCAGTGGAAGTTGCTCTGGTCAGAGATTTCACTCACTGCATTTCTGCATCTACTCAGATGATCATAAGTTGTTCTCATGTGCGACTGTGATGAATTCCATGCACTGACTTTCTAATATCCAATCAACCCTGCATTTCCAGGAGAAACCTCACTTGATTATTAGTAGATATTACCTTTTTGAACATATGATTGAATTTGATGTAGCAATTTTGTTTAGAATTTTTGTATCTGGGTTCATGAAAGATAGTGGTTTGTAGTTTTATTTTGTTGCCGTGTCTTTGTCTGATTCTTGGTAATCTTGGCACAGAGAATGAGCTGGGCAGTTTTTCCTTCCCTATTTTTGGAAGAGTTTGGAGTAGACTTGTATTATTTTTGTTGTAGGTAGTTGAAGGAATTTACCTTAGAACTTGGAGTCTTCTCCATGAGAAGACTGGTTCACTGCCATACCCATTTCTTTAACAGATAAGCAGTTTATACCAACAGCCTCAATTCCAGTCGAAAGTCACAAAATCCAAATTTTCATCCTTTTTGTATCTGTGACTCCCCCCTCTGGTCAATGATGAATCTAACTCCCCTTGTCTTTTGTGTGTTTCCTCATTTGGTTAATGCCCCTGTGGGTGAACAATGCTGGCAGTGCTCTCTCCTTCCCCCGCCCCCGGATCCTGACACCTTATCGTGGTTGCGCCTGCCACCTCCCAGTATGGATGTCCTTTTCACCCCGCCAGGGCTGTCAATAACCAACTGCCCCATTGTGTATTCATCTCCCCATTTTCTCATCCATTTATGAAACCATTCTTGCCAGCCGAGGCTGTCTTATCTAATTTACACCTTGTACTATCCATGCACAGTTGGCAAATAATGTTTAACCCTTCAGATGAAAAGAAGAAATTAAATTCTTAAATGAACAAGTGATATATGGACACTGAAAAAGTTGCTGTTGGGATTGGCTGAGTTTGTATCCTAGCTCTAATGTTGACTGTGAAGCCATGGAAAATTCACTTTTCAAAGTTCCATGTTTTCGTAAGTTAAATGGAATGAGAAAGATACTGATAATATAGTGATAATGATGCTAGATAAGCCATGATGCTAACTGTGGTGGGAACCAGGTACTACGTAAAGATTTGGGGTATGTGAAGTCGCAATGGTCTTCTGGAAGGTATACTA
Source organism: Ochotona curzoniae (assembly GCF_017591425.1). Taxonomy (NCBI): domain Eukaryota; kingdom Metazoa; phylum Chordata; class Mammalia; order Lagomorpha; family Ochotonidae; genus Ochotona; species Ochotona curzoniae. The sequence goes on from NW_024465582.1 coordinate 29,862,843, forward strand.
TGATCATATTCATCTTACGGCAAAGAAAGATGAGGAGGTGCCATCATCCTATTCATTTGATAGATGAGAAAGTAAAGCACGAAGGGATAATTCACTCAGGTCAGATGGCCAATCCGTGGTGCCATAGGGATCCAGACACTATGCTTCCAGAAAGCCTGGAACAGGGCTTGCTACCTTGTAGGCACTAGTTGAGCAGTCAGCATAGTTTTTTAATTATAAGCTTTGTAGTATTTATTTATTTTTATTTGGAAAGCAGGTTTACAGAGAGAAGAGCAGAGATAAAGATTATCCATTCACTGGTTCACTCCCTACATGGCTACAACAGCCAGAGCTGGACCTGTCTGAATCCAGGAGCCTGGAGCTTCTTCTGGGTCTCCTATGAGGGTGAAGGGGACCAAGGACTTAGGCCATCCTTCACTACTTTTCCCAGGTATGTTAGCAGGGAGCTGGATTAGAAGTGAAGCATCCAGGACTCAAACTAGTACCATATAGGATGCTGGTGCTGCAGGCGAGGCTTGACCTACTACACCATGGCTAGGGCCCCAGCAGTGAATATTTTAACATGTAAAGTCACAAGGTCCATGACAAGGAAGAACCATGGCATTACCTATTTAGAGTGGCGAGGATGATCCATTTCCAGCTTGAACCATATTTTTTTACTCAAGGGTGTTTAAAATCCTCTCTGTTCATTGCAGATTGGTGTAGGAGCCGTTTTTATGTAGAAAGAAGTCACAGACTCAAAAATAGGTTGTATAGTTAAGTTGAAAGAGAAAAGATGAGGAAACAAATATTCCATTGACAGAAGATGAGAATAAGAATTAATGGTACCCTAAGCAGAGGACATCAGTACTGAAGAATGTAGCCCCATGGTTGTAGAGAGAACAACGGTAGCTGGAGAAATGGAGGATCTCTCTAGCATTGAGTAACAACAGCCCAGGGCCCGCGTTGATGTCATGAGGAATCTATGAACCTGGCACATGGCTGTTGATTGAATTGTCTTAAAAGATTGCATTTGAATGAACAGTCCAAAAGCACCGGTGTGAAATTAAAGAGAAAATGGAAAAGGAGCAGCAGCCTCCAAGTCTGGGAAGGACACTGGTACTGACTGAAGCAGACAGAAAGCAGCAGAGTCCTGAGGGGGACCTCAGTACATCTCCAAGCCCCCCAAGACCCAGGTGTGTCAGGAAAGCGGGGCTGAAGAGGTGGATCCAGCTGTGCTGTGTGTTAGAAGCACTTCTAACAGCAACTGCCCTGACCCCTCCCAGCAATCACACCAACAAGCTCCTGGTAGGAACGTAAACATATCTGCACTAGAACTCCAATCCTGACATCAGGAACTCCCCCCAAGCAATGGAGCTAAGATCTTGACATTGGGAATCTCCGAAGATTTGGCCCCAGCTAGACTGCCGTGCTGGGAAGACTAGAGTCAATGAGCTACACAGTTTCCTATCAGCTATCTGGCGGGCAACTTTGCTTTTGAGCGAAACAGTCGGGGGAATACCAGAAGGGCCAGAAAAGCCTCTGATGATTGACAGCTGCACACAAGGGGAACAAGTGGAGACATCAGCAAGACATAAGCCATCTTTATTATGTTCAGAAATATAAGTGAAGCTCTTACTGGGGAAAAAGAACAGTGCATTGTTGAAAAAAATAAACAAAAACGGGAGCAGGCGTGGGTGAAGAGGCATGTGTCCCTCATAGGAGCGCCTGGGCAGTTTCCACTTGGAGTTCCTGATTCTTGCCAGTGTAGACCTTGTGGGGCAGTAGTGAAGGCTCCAGTGCCTGGGTTTCTGTCACTCACAGGGGACGTGGATAGAATTCCTAGTTCCTGTCTTTGACACCCCCCTACCCCTACCAGCTGCTGTAGGCATTGCAAAGTGAAGCAGGGGATGCAAGTGCTTTCTCTGTCTTTCTGCCTCATACATTAATTTGAAAAGGTTTAATTCAGGAAAAAAAATCATCTTTGGAAATTAAAGTTATGGGGTATGTTGTGAGGTGCAAGAGAGATCATGCCACACAAGTCTAGGTGTCTTTATTAAGCAAGCTTGGTGCTAGCAGTGCCCACTAGAAATTAGCAAACGAAGTCACCGTGGCAATCCAGTCTGAACCAAAACCCTAAGAGAAACAAATGGTCATTACTGTGAAATCCATCCGTTAAACCGAAGGCCTGTGTTCCAGCTTCCCCAGCAATATGAATTATCACAAGACATACAGCAAACAACCTGGGCACACTTCCAAAGCTGCAGATACTCACCTTTCCCTGGCTTCTCTGCCCACATTCCATTACTGTTAAGCCTCACCTCTCCTGGAACTCTTGAAAGTACACACATTAGAAATACGAAGCATCTTAGCATTCACATCTTCACTGACTCACCCAAGCAGTGAACAGAGAGAGAGGAATATAGACATGCATGGGCCGTGTTCAGGGGTGTGACCTGTTTCTCAGAGTCTGTCCTTGGGAAGCCAGAGATCAAACGGGTACTCGGGAGGCCAAGAGCAGGAGTGCAAGATAATGGGAGCGCATGACCAAGAGGGCAAGCCCCTCCCTATCGTGGGCCATTTTGGGGGCTTGTGAAGGGAGTGATTATGCCACACTGCAGTACCGCTCCCTTTCAGGCTCCAGGCGATGATGGTGAGTGTCATTTGACTCACAGGTTGATACAAAGGATTACGGACTTGGGGAAGCCTGGCTTCCATGCTCATGGCCCCCGACTATCTGCCAAAGACTATGACAGGCAGAAGCTAGTAAAGGGACTTAGACAAAATAAATATAGAAAACAGAATTCAGGAAATAGCCCAGAAAGTAAAATTTTGAAAATATGGAAAGTAGAAAAGAAGAGATTAAAAAACAATCAGATGACCAAATCTGCAAGATTTTATACTTAAAGAGCAGGAGTTTCAGGAAGAGGTTGAGAAGATGCAGGGAAGCACATTATAAAAAAGTGATTCAAGGAAAGTTCTCCAAGCTGGAAGGCCCACTTGTCCCAGCGCATGGCCTAATGGGTCCCCACCAAATCACATCGTCATGACAGTTCAACGCACAGGAGACCAAGACAAAAATCCTACAGACTCCCAAGGGGTGCAATCAAGAATCAGAGGAAGCATCAAATTCTTCAAAATATAAGTGCAGAAACACTAAGACAATGAAACAGTGCCTTCAAACTCTAAAGGAAAGTGATTTCCAGTGTAACTCCCATGCCGGTCCAAAAGTCGAAGGGCAGAATGGAGATCTCTAAATCAACTGAGAAAATATTCACACACTGGATCTGAATTACAACAAATTTATTATACTGTAAGCAAATGTATTTTTTTAAAAAAATTACTAAATTCAGAGAAAGCCAAAATGTTGTTCTGGGCTTAATTGAAAGTGAAGAATTTTGAGTCATTGAAAGGCATTTAGGGACTGACACTGCACTGCTGTGCATTAAGCTGTCATTTGCACTACATTTGCATTTCATGTCTGAGTGCCAGTTCAAGTCCCAGCTGCTCCACTTCCCATTGAGCTTCCTGCTAATGCACCTGACAAGGCAACAAATGATGAGCCGAGTACTTGGGTCCCCACCACCCAGCCAGAGACACAGATGGAGCTTTGGGTTCCTGGCTCCCCCTGGCCCAGATGTGGCTGTATATTTGAGCAGTAGCAAATTGAAGATTCTCTCCCTCTGTCTCAGTCTCTCTCTTTCATCCTGCGTTTTGAGCAAGTAAATAAGTAAATCGGTAAAAATATAAAGCAACATCTTAAAGCAAGTAAAAAGACACACTGGAATTCTGAAAGGCATTCACAATCCAGATAAATGACATATAGTATCAGGAATAACAACTTCTAGACATCAAAATCACCCACCCTCTCCCCCCAAAAAAACAATAAGAATAGGCAAGCAATATTGAAGAATTACTTCACAGAAGAGCAAATTACATGTAGCCAATGAATGTAGGTCCGCCATTATTGATGATCATACAAACACTACTATAGTTTTAATGATCTGTGATTAGTTTAACATTTAGTGTGTATGCTTGAAATAGTCATTTTTCCATTGAGTTAATACTTATAACTGGTCTATATTCACACTAAATGAGGGTCTTCTGCCTTTTACTTGTTGAACTTCTTGTTCTGTGAAGTATTAAGCCTTTTTTTGTAATGGAAATCTAAAATTGGTCATCTTCAAAACTGAAATGACAAAAGCAGAAGAAAGGAAGGCGACAGGAAGAACAGAGAGAAGGGGAGAGGAAATATTATGTTCTTAGAATTGTGCTTACAAACCATAGTGAATCTATTAAAAATAATTAAAATAGGGCCTGGCACGATAGCATAGTGGTTAAAGCTCTCGCCTTGAATATGCTGGGATCCCATATGGGTGCCGGTTCAATCCCGGCGGCCCTGCTTCCCATTCAGCTCTCTGCTGTGGCCTGGGAAAGCAGTCAAGGATGGCCCAAGGCCTTGGGACTCTGCACCTGCATAGGAGACCCGAAAGAGCTCCTGGCTCCTGGCTTCCGATCGAGCTCAGCTCCAGCTGTTATAGTCAGTTGGGAAGTGAATCATCGCATGGAAGATCTTCTCTGTCTCTCCTCCTCTCTGTATATCCACCTTTCCAATAAAAATAAAATGAATCTTTTAAAAAAAGATTAAAATATCTTTAAAAATCCTTAAAAAAAGAAATTTAAGACAGGAGAACACAATACAGTAGTAATAGATTATTCGGTGACTGGTTATCAGACAATGTATTATTTCAGTTGGAAAATAACATTAGTCTTACCTTGCATTATAAATAAAAAATAAACTCTAGGTGTATCACAGATTTTTAACAGGAAAGTGGAATAATAAATACACTCAATTAAAAAATTAGAAGGTTAAAAATACTAAATTTGGGTAAGACGTACACACATAAAATATTTTATGTGTTGCTAATGGGATTTGTAAAAAGAAAGTATTGTGTTAAAACCTTCCACCATAAGAGAAAAGGGTGCTCTATGACCCGGTAATCTCCTTCCATGTGGGAAAAGCATCTCTCCTCCTCTCTGTATCTCTGACTTTCCAATAAATAAAAATAAATCTTAAAAAAAAAAAAGTTTACAGAACGTACGTACTGTAAAAAAGCTGTGCATGGACCTCAAATGCGTTTGCACCAAAATCAGGTGATGGTTGACTCTACTTTCTGTGATTTTTTGCAGAAATGCCCTCGTACATGTCTCGTACTGGCAATATTTGACCTGCAAGAGCCTGAAAACTGCCAGTCAGCAGAGGAGTAGGGAAACAAACAGTAATTCTGTGCTATAGTCAGAGCAAATAAATGCAAGGATAATCCTAATGATTGGATGATAGCGAAAAAGGCAAATCCAAAATGTCGGTTACAGCATTATATAAAACTTGAAATGATTTCTAAAGATCCTTTTATTAATTATGCATTATTTTTCTTTTGAAGGCAATTCTAAAGATGACAGCTTGTATCCTTGAAGCATGAAGCCCAATATAAATGGGTATTTTTATCTGTTACTAGATAATTCCATGGCTTTAGAAGGATTAAATTCCTTTTGCCACACCTCTTCTTCATTTACAACTTATTTATTTATTTTTGATAATCTTACTTAGTTGATTAGGGTACAAAGGGTCAAGGGCTACAGGAAATATTTACAACTCTTGTTATGCACTGGCATTTTAATTTTTTTCTACCAAACATGTTTCTTATCATCCTGTACATAGGTACCAGTTAAAAAATACATATTTAAAAGTAAAAGCCAGAAAATGATTTCTGTTGTTTTCCTCAATCAGTGTTGATTTCATTGATAAATTTACCTGGTTTTTCTCTGTGGTACCCTCTAAACTTCTGAATTTCCATCTGGAATAAATTTCTTTCTGCTCGGTGGACAGGCTTGCATTCTCTTTCCTTTTTTGTCTGGAAATTTATGATCAGTCTTTTAAAGCAATAAGCAGCACTGTTTTGCTGGGAGTAGAATTCTTGGTTATAATTTGCTTTCTTTTTGCACTTTCAAAATATTGTTTCATTATCTTCCAGCTTCCATTGCTGCTGTTTTACTATACATTCCTTTGACGGCGATCTTTTTTTCTGTTTTTCTCTCTCTTTGTCATGGTGTTTAACGGTTATGCTGCGATGTGTGTGTGTGTGTGTGTGTGTGTGTGTGTGCACATCTCTTGCTTACGATAGATAATGTGTCTTGAATCTGTGGCTCCGTATATTTAATCATGTTTTTAAAACATTTACTTGTTCATTTATTTGGAAAGATAGGATTATAGAGAGAGAATGTTTGACCTGTTGGTTTTATCCCCACGTGGCCACAATGGCTGGAGGTCAGCCAGTCCAAAGCCAGGATACAGGAGTTTCTCGCAGAGCACCCACCTGGTTTCATGGGCCCAAGAACTTGGGCTATCTTCTACAGCTTTCTCAACTGCACTAGCAGAGGTCTGGATCAGAGGTAGAACAGCCAGGACTCGAACCAGCACCTACATGGAATGCTGATGCTGTAGGTGCTGCTACACCACAGTACCAGGTTCTTTAGACAGAATTGTAAAATTTTCTGTTTAGAGAGGGAGAGAGATAGAGAGGGATAGAGAGAGGGAGAGAGCACTACCATCGACGATTTCATCCCCCAGATGCCTGGAATGGCCAGGAGGGACCAGAGAGAAGCTGGAGTGAATCATGTTGTCCTTATGGGTGCCTCTCACCTGCTGCTGCCTCAGGGTTTGTGCCGGCAGGGAGCTGGAATGAGGAGCAAAGACTGGATTCACCCCAAGACTCTGATACGAGCAGCAGGCATCCTAACCAGCACCTTAACTGGCAGGCCCAGTGCCTGCTACCATTTTTAGAAAAAATGTAAATCATTACCTTTTCAAATACTACTTTTGACAAATTTTACTTCTCCCCTTCTGTATGCTCTGTACTTCTTTTAAAAAAATGGACATGGTCATTATGGTGGCTCAATGGGCTAATCCTATGTCTGCAGTGCTGGCATCCCATATAGGTGCCAGTTCGCATCCTCACTGCTTCACTTCCTATCCAATTGGATAGTGAAGGATGGCCCAAATCCTTACTCCCCTGAGCACTCATGGGTGATTGAGGAGAAAGTCCTGGCTTGGAATCAGCTCAGCCCTAGCTGTTGGCAGCCATTTACGAGTGAACCAGCAGATGGAAAATATTTGTCTCTCCTTCTCTCTGTAAATTTGCATTTCAAATAAAAGTAGGTAAATGTGTGTTTTTTTTCAAAAAGATGGTTCCTTTCTATCTTTGTCTGTTTCTTGCTTTATTTAAGATGCTTTTTTTCTGATTCATCTTTTACTTCACTAATCCCCCCTTTCAACTGTGTTTAATCTGCTGCTACACTTACCGTTGTGTTCTTCAGGCTCAATAATAAAAAGGAAAACATTATATAGGAAGGAAAATATTATGCAGCACAGCTGGGGAAAGTGGTTGTGTCATCTGAGTCCTAAATGGTGATTTCCCCAAAATGTCATCAACCCAGATTTGGTGATTTAAAATACATATTCATGTGGAAGAGCAGGCAGTCAAAGACAATGACAGAAATCCATGTTTATAGCAGGGTAGTAAAGCTGTTTAAATGGCTGACAAAATCTGTCAATTTGATCAAATAAAAACTAAAAATAATTTTAATTTTAAAAAAATATTTACAGAACTAACTAAAAACAAAGGAAATATAAAGTGGAAATAATGCTAATTCTTTTCCAAAGCTATTTTGCCTAAAATTGATCCTGTCAGTCATTCAGTTACCTCCACCAATCTGTTTTCAACCAGTTCCTTTGCTGTTTTTCACATGCCACAGGCGTGTGCTGCTTCACTTGAATTAAAAAAAAAATGGAAAAAGAACTTATGTGCTATTCATCTGCATGTATTTTTACGTGGCAGCATACAGTTTTAAAGTTTTGAAAAGTTGTTAATTTTTCTTCTTCGGAATCACCTGAGTTCTCATTGAAATAACTGCTAATGTACTAGTAGGTGAACTGGAGACTAGAAACATTCTTTTCGTTTAGAGGTAATACTGTTACTCACTGTAAAAGAAGGATGCTTGTCTTGGGAACATAAAATCTGAAACAAAACCAGAGATACCCTCCCATGTGCTTCAGGCAGGACTTTTTATAAGGTGTGATGCGTGGTTACTTCAGCTGAATTTCTGGCACTGAGTCTGGTCGCCACAGAGCGACCTTCTGGTTAGTGTGTACCGAGCTTGCTGTCATCTGGGACACTCAGTGTGAGAAAGGGCACTGTGCACGGGTCGTCTGCTTTGGCCACTGCTCTCATATCGAACCCAAAGCAGAAGAGCATTTCCCACAATAATAAAAGGTGAGCTCGCACAGAACGTTCCATTCTGACATACTTTGGTTTTTGCCAACTTTGAAATGAGAATAATTCTTCTTGCTTACTGATTAGGGTTGCTCCAAAAAATAATTAAGAAAGAACTATTGAAGACAATCACCCTAAGAAAAGGGGGGGGGAGGAGAATTTGAGGGTTGCACGTGGCATAAACATGAAGGAAGCATGGAGTTGAGCCTCATATCAAGGAAGGCAGAGGATTGTCCCAGCCCCTCAGAGAGTCCACATGTGTAGCTGTCATCTAACTAAAGGGAAGGTATATAAATAAGGTATATAAATAAATGGTATATAAATAAAAAGAAAATTAAAAAGGTATATAAATAAGGAATTGTATATTTTAAAATCTTGGGTTGTTTACCAGATACTTGTTACCTAGTAGTTCTTTGCAATACACCAAATACGTGTCTATTTTTGTGTTGATATGTCCACAGGACCCTAATTCAGGATCTTAGTGATTGCCCATGAGCCAGCTATATTAGGCTCCCACTAAAGTCAACGATTATAGAAACACATTTTGCCATTGCCAAAAGCAGTAAGTTGACAGGCCCCATAACATTTTTTGGTGACATATTTTTAGTGACTGCATTTTGAGTTACAGGGATTACAGATCTCATGGCCATAAAAAGTTATAACACTCCCACCCCATTAGATATTGCATTTATATCTAGCTTATTCATTTCTGCCTCCACAGTGGGTAACTAGGGAAACAATGATGTCACTCCTCACTGTGGTCCTTAGAAACTTCTCTGTTTAGTTTCATGGTTTGGGAAACCTGCAATTATTTAATGATCCTCACCTCCACTGCTGCAAGCAACTTCTACAACTCTCAGGAGTCTGAGCTGCCCATGGGGAAAATGGTAGCGTTTCGTTGAACGCATTGTTTGACAGAAATATATGTTCTAAAGTGTGCTGTTTCCGAAACATCAGCTGTGTGTGTGTGTGTGCGTCAGGAATGTTTTGAAGTCTAGCGCAACCACGAGCCAGTTCTGTAACCCAAATTAAGCGCTCCCCCTTGGGCCTGATTCTTCCAAGTAGTCATCCCCTAGCTGGCCCTCACTCCAGGCTGGCTTTTGATCTGAGAAGCTAGCTGTGTGATGTGCCCTTCTTCACTGTAATCTTTCTATTCCTATTGGGTTCGTAACAGCAAGTCTTTAAAAATAAAGCATGCCTGACTGTTCAGACCATCTGCCTGCAAAATGGGCTCTACATCAGTTAGCAGCTGCTTTATATCCTTTGTATTCCTAAGTTTCCAAGATCATTTCACTCCTTTTCTCAAATTTGCTACATCCCCGACTCCCCTCCCTATGCTTCTGACCTGATGTTATGTCCATGAAAAACTAGAAGCAGCCGGAGATGTGCAGTTTTCTCATCATCTAAACCATCAAGCCACCCACGTTCCATGCCTCGCAGTGATTGGCCCCCATCCGCTTCTGTGAATGAAGAGCTCCTGCTATGTGGCCAAGGCCAACTCTCACTGTCAAGCTCAGGATCCTTGCCCATAGATTCTCATTTCTGCTGAACATTCTCATCATTCTCATGTTCCACAGGGTCCAGGCTCTAAAAAAGAACAAACACATTTTGTTTGAATTTGCAGACTACTCTACCTGTTAGCTCTGTCCTTTCCCCCCTAGTCACAGGCCACTGTGATGTATTTCCAAAGGGAGGAAGTAGCTAAGAAGCCATGAATCCACAGGGATTGGGTCTTTGGGAGAACGTCTACAGTTTGCTGTCTCCAGCTCCTCGTCTCCTGCCCTCTCCAACTCCTCCGAAGAGTAGTTTCGCCCCTCATTACTCTCTTGAAACTGCATCTATCAGGTGCCTCGGGGGCCCTGTTGGAGCCATGGGCTGTGGACCTTGACCTCTTGGTGATGTTCAACAGGAGGCCGCCCTCTTTCTTTTGGAATTCTGGTCTCCTGAAATGCAAAGCCCCAGCCAAACTTGTGTGTGCAGGGTTCACTCAAGGAAAGACTATAGGAGCCTAAAATGACAACTCGAAAAGAAGAAAGTTGAGACAAGATTGTGTTCTGTGGTTGGTTGCAATGACAGGTAGCTGGGTCAATACATGCTTGATTTATCTTGTAACATGTGGGGTCAGAGGAAAAGTACATGTCTATCAGATCTCATGCCCTGTACCTCTGCAGTAGTCCTACAAGCGTTGCACTCACAGTCCAGGTCCATGGGCAAATGCCAGCAGATTCCAGAAGATTCCCATTCCTCAGCAAGGAGCTGAGAGGCAATGGTAGGCAGCTGCTGAAGCCTTCTGGGAACATGTCATCAGGCAGAGGTTAGACTACAAGCTGGGCCTGAGATGATTCAACTGAACCACAGACTTCCTGACACTACGCTTCTCAAGCTCCCAGCAGTCTTTTGCTGACCTCTCTGCTTGCTTGCCACATGCCTGCCTGCTCCAGGCTGGAATCACAACTTTGTTTGAAATCCAATCATTCTCATAAATGACCTCTCTCAGCTCATAGATGGAAATATCAGCTCACTGATTCCTAGCCCTGACCTCTTCTTGCAACTCCAGACTTGTGCCTCTTAATCTGCTTGCTCAACAGATGCACCTCAAGCCTACCTGTCCCTAACAGAGTCCTCATTTCTTCACCTCCTCTGCCGCCATCACCACCAGAACCTTCTCTGTCCCTACTCTTCAGGATGCCTCATCATCCAGCCAGTGTGCAAATTCAGAGTTACCTTTAGCTTCTGTGTCTCCTCTCACCCCCCTGATGCCTCCAGTAAGTCATTTCCCCGACCTCTTCTATAACCGCAATCTTACTGTGTTCCAAACTTCCCTCCAGACTTAACCACTCTGTGACTTCTTGGGTCACCTTTGGTAACTTTCTTTCTTTCTTTCTTTCTTTCTTTCTTTCTTTCTTTCTTTCTTTCTTTCTTTCTTTCTTTCTTTCTTTCTTTCTTTCTTTCTTTCTTTCTTTCTTTCTTTCTTTCTTTCTTCCTTCCTTCCTTCCTTCCTTCCTTCCTTCCTTCCTTCCTTCCTTCCTTCCTTCCTTCCTTCCTTTTCTTTCTTTCCCTCCATCCCATTCCTCTTTTCTTTCCTTCCTTCTCTCCCTCCCTTCCTCCATTCTTCCTTTCTTTGAAAGCCAGGTTTCACACAGAGGAAAGATGGAGAGAAACATGTTCCACCTACTTTTTCACTCTGCAAATGGTCACAACAGCTGAAGATGAGCTGCTCTGAAGCCAGGAGCCAAGAGCTTCTTTTGGGTCTCCACATAGGTGCAGGGCTATCCTCCTTTATTTTCCTAGGCCACAAGCAGGGAGCTGGATGGGAAGTAGAGCAGCTGGGACACGAACCAGTATTCATATGGGATTCTAGCACTTGGAGCTGGATGGTTAACCAGTTGAGCCAATGTGCCTGCTGGCCACAGTAATCTCTTTTTTATTATTCCTTATGGTGTTATCACCCAGGCATGCAGCCTTAGATTCTATGTTTGAATCATGCTCAATTTTGTGATACATATGCCACTTTTCTCACTATTCATCTGTTGAAGAATTTAGGCAGTTTTGTAGTGTTTCCAGCAGTCTAGATTTTGATCGTGGTGCAGTTCAACATATTCCTCTGTCATCTTTATCTCCAGACATATTTATCAAGTACGGGTGATAGACTTTTAGTAAGTTTGCAAGCCATTATCTTGTCTCTGTTTTTGTAATGCCAATCAGTGAATATATGAATTCATGGAGTTGCAAACATAGTGATATTCTAATTTGATAATTATGGTTTGCATAAGTTTTAAAAGACATGCTTTTTTCACCTACTAGTTAGTAACTCAGTTGTACAATCAGTACATATAGGAAAGGTAAGATAAATGCTTAATTTTCCTCAGTTTATCCATTTTCAATGAATTGGTTTCTCAAACTATCATTATGAACAGATGAATTCACACACATTTTGTAGTTTTCAGTCTATTACAATTTCTGTCTTTGTAGAATATCCCATTTTTCACGGCATCCGTTTTAAGTTCTCTTCTAAGACCTTTAAATATGTGCCTGTTGGCCTCCCTGCTGTCTGCTACAACAACATGTTTGAAGTGTTTCTTCTTGCCCCCAACCTGGAATCTGCCATCTCTCTGAGAAGCTCTGATATCCTTCAATAGAAAATGATATTTTAAGACCACAATCTGGGGTTGTTTCTATGTTTTTCAGCATAACTAGAAAAAGATATAAATTTGAACATTTTCTTGAATTCATACCTCTTGCATATTTAATTAAATTCATAACTATAGGGGTTTTTACACTTCCTCGTTCATATTGGATCTGTATCTCCTTCTTAAAATTTTTTCATTTTAATTTCTGTTTATTTTTTTTAAGACAGAAATGCACAGAGAGGGAGAGAGAGAATAGGATATGTGTGAGAGAGCTCTGCTATCTGTTGTTTCACACCTCAAATGCCCACACCAACAAGGACTGGGCTAGGACAAACTCCTAGAAGCAGAAATTCTTTCCGGATCACTCACGTGGTTAGCAGGGACCCAGGTCCTTGAGTCATTACTTGCTACCTTATAGGATGTATGCTGGCAGGAAGTTTAAAGCAGAGAGGACAGGGCTCAAACCTGTGCATTCGAAAGGGATATGGGCATTCTAGTCACTGTGCCTAGCACCCACCCTGGGTCTCTTGTTCACACTGTGAATCTTGGTTCTCAAAGACACAAGGGATGATAGAACTAGAATATCCCATGAGGAGTTGCTTTATCCAAACTACGCATGCAACAGTCTCAGAATATAGTAGTCACATACCATTGGCAATTATTACTACTGAAGTCAGCTTATGTTTTACATATGCACTCCCTAATTCTATATCAGCTTTTTTTTAGTGAAGAATTATATATACAGTGTCAGACATTGTAACTAGTCCATACCTTCTTGATTCTGCAAGTGATCATAGATTTAATGCTCACCATAAGAATAACATTCCATGGTTTGTTCTTTATTGGTTATAGTTTATGGCCTTTGTACAAGAAGATGTATTTTTCTATATGTGAGTCTTTGACTTACATTTTCTTATCTTGAGTGTCTTAAATAAGTTACTGCATTTTATCTTGCCTTAAAGGTTCGCTGTCAAAATGTCTGATGTGATCTAATTTCTTTTTCTTTTGTGCTACATGCCCAAATAACATTTCCTTTTCATTTAAAGGCCATTATGCTTAAAACGTAATTATACAAAACTGTTTTTGAAATTTTTAATTTTTGTTGCCTTGTTTTTTTTTTCTTAAGAACTTCTATTATTCATTTATTGGATCTTCTTTAACTATCTTCAATATTTGTCACATTTTTTCAAATTTTTTATATTTCTTTTTATTAGAAAAATTCTCTCAAATTCCTTTTTTCTATTTAATAATTATCATGCTTCTAGTTTTGCCTTCATATCTAAACTTATTTTTCTTTCACTTCTAATTCTTGCATTCTGCTACCTCATTTCTCAAATTTTAATTTGTGCTGCTCTGTTATTATTTTCTTAATGTCTTTGAGATCACTCTGATAAAATAGGTTAAGATTTACTTGTTTCATTAGCATTTTTTCTGATATGGTATCGCTTACCATTGGGATATTATGCTGTTCTATGCTCCATATTTTTGAACTAGTAGATTAGTGTAGCATTTGCTTTGATGCTCTTGTGTTGCTTATGTTGACACAAGGAAACTTGATTGTATCTTTTCCTGACTTCCCAGAGTTCTGCATGAGTTTTAAAATGTCTTGGTCTCATCTCTCTCTTTAATTGGGACTGTCTTTTCCCACAGTCTTATGTCCATGTCCTTCTCAAGTTGAACTCACTATCGTCCATTTTGCTATGGGTGGGGCCTGGTCGGGGAAGGAAGCCATGACCAATCCAAAAGATTGTACAATTCAACTTCTAATGTCTATTTTGCATGCATTCACTGGCTCATTTCCAACGCTGCTGTCTTGGAATAAACCAGGTATGCTCTCAGTGAATTTCTGCTGGCAGTTTGGGGGTCTCCTCCTCTCTGCAGATGCCTGCAGCCTCTTTCGGCATCTTCCCTGATCCTGATCCTGGATCCTGATCCTGATTCCATGATCCTGATGGGCAAACATCTGGCTGTCCGTGAGTTCTCTCGCACTTCCACTTGGGAGTTCATAGAGATACTCTGTGCCCGAGTTTAGTCGTAAATATAACTGCGTGACCTTTGGGTTTGGCTGTCTACCTACACCCTATTTTTATGCAGGAATTTGGTTTTCATCACTACTGTCAGCCTCCTATAGCATTTGCAAGGAACTGGCCATTTTAGGCAGTAGATAAGCCAGCCAAATCTTGCTTTGAGTCAACCATCTGGTTATTCTATTTGTAATGATAAAACTATTTTGTATGAACCAACATGATTAAATTTTACTTTTATGAGAGTGAGGCAAGATGTCTTGTATGCTTTCTGGTAGCCTAAGCTCAATGCCCCTTTCCTTGGAACTCTATCAAAAACAGTGTGACAGAATGGAGTACATTGCTTTTAATTTAACATTTTTCAGGTGATTAGAGCACATAAATACAAATGTTGAGAGGTGATTAAAATATTTGTAAATCATTGTGCTAAAATGCACGGTCCTGTTGAATGCATTAGCACTGTAACTGAAGTTCAGTTTCTGACCTCATTTACAAGTGTTGATGAATAGACATTTATTTACTGATTAAATAAAAATAGCTTCTCCTACTGATGCCTGAACAGACCAGAGCTCTCGAAAATTACTTGGATCTTGGCATGGCATTCAACTCAACTTTCCATATGAATTTATTCATGACTCTTATCCATTGTTTTTTCTTTTTAAAAAATTCACATATAAATGGTGTTTTATTAGATAACTTAAGATTCCCCTCATTAGGACACTCTGCTAAGTATAATTTCTTAAGACCATAATGGATTATAGCTATAATACTTTTATTGTTGAGGAGATAACATCCAATAAAATTTATTTGCAGTGAGATGTCCATAGATATTCTCTTATTACAAATCAAAATATGTCTTTTTAAAAAAGATTTAAAGTACCATCATTGGTATATGGGTAAATATGTAGATGCACAGATAAATGATAAATCTAGCATAATAAAATGTCAGTGGTCAAATCTATGTAAAATATAGAGATTTCTATAAAATTCTTTACACCTTTTCATTTGTTTAAAAATGGCTATAAGAACATATTAGAAGAAGTACCTGTATAAGCTTTAAGTTTGTATAGAAGGAAAATGGAAAGCATACTGGGTTTCATTCTGGAAGTTTCTCATTTAAAACTAGACAAACTTTATAACATCTTTTTCTTTGGTTTGCCTCTTAAGCACAATTTAGTAACTTTTATGAAATGAAAATTTCTCAAAAGCAGGTTGTATCTGTTCTATACGGAAGTTCTCTATCCAAAATAGTTTCAGGAAGAAGGTTTCCTTGATATAGGCTTAAAATAAAGATCAAAACTTAAAAAATGTCTGGCTGGCTAAAGTGGCTGCCAGAAGAAGCAAGTGCAGATAGCACTTCCTTCCGAGGAGCCTGTGTGCACTTCCTCCGCTTGAGCCTGTATGCACCTGAGCCTGTGTGCACTTCCTCCCCATGAGCTTGTGTGGAACAGGTGAGACTGGCTGGCTGGGAGGCATAGCTAGAAGATTTTGAAATGATGGTGTCAACTTCCCCACCTGCCTCTACACAGGGGCTCAGTCCTTCCAAATTAGAAAAAGGAAGCCCGGAAAGCTGACTTCCTCTGGTACAAGCAGGCGTGATGCAATGCCCATGGATCTAGGCGTCCAAAAAGTAAAGGATGCAAGGTCATCCTCTTTATGCCACATTGAAATCAGGTCTCGTACCGCATGCATTGTGAAGACCAGCAGCATGAGGAACATCCCTATACCAGTATCCTAGGCAAAAGTGTCAAGTTTTCAGAGTGTGAACCTTCTGTAGAAGCAATAGTGGGGTTCATCCAATCAGATTTACTGGAGGCAAGCATCTGAGTAGGAGAAGAAAAGGCCCCAGGTGCCACAGGGAGCTGACCAGACAAGGTCACCAGTAGACGTGCAAGCTAGGAGCTCTTCTGATGGTTCCCAGCAACCATGAGGGGAGCTTTGGGGCATGTTTTTGTATGGTGACAAGTTGCTTAGAAATGGAGCTGGAGATGGAATTCTTGTTCAACTGATGGGCCTGCCGAGAGAGGGAGAAAGTTGGTCCTGCGTCAGATCTCACCTGGAAGCAAGCTCCTTTCAGACTCCATTCAAAGCCTGGAGGGTGGCCTCCCACATGGACTGGGTCCAAGGTGGGTGTGTCCTAGCCACATGGTAGCTGGCCAATGGCAGAAATGTGCTCCCCCCGTCCCATGTCAGGGCTAGAACAGCTGCCTTAATGAAAAAGCATCTCTGGCCAGTTCTCTAGGGAATAAGAACCCTGGGCCTCATTCAACCAAGCCTTAAGGGTCACTGTGAGGCCTGCAGGGAGGAGCTGGGTGCAGCACCAAGAGGCGCCGTTCGCACTGAGCTTCTCCCTGGCAGTCGGAGGTTTTAGAGTGACTGCAGTTTGGATACTAGTGCAAATGTGACCTTCATTTCCTAGTCACAGATTTAGGCGGCCAGACATGTCAGCTGAAATATTGATCTTAGATTAGCTTTGAGCGTGTGGATTAATCAACATGTTTCTAAGATAAGAGCTAAAATTGGGTTAAGTGGTTTCCTTTGGGGACTATATCTGATTTGTCTATAACATCTGTAAGCTTCATACCCTGATCAGAAACTTTTTCAACAAATACTTTGTTATATCAAAGAGAAGTGGTAGTGCAAAAAGAAGGACTTGATTCAGGGCTGGCTCAAGGGGAATTTGATTCTGTTTCTGCTGCTCCTGGGGCTTCATCCAAGTCTTCAAACCTCGTTGGGCCCTATGTACTTAAGGAACAACTGACCTTTGCCTCAAACTTCTTAACAATCTCTCTCTAGCTAGGAAATGACAGACAGGCATTGTTCAAGTGCTCAGTGGTCAATTTGCTCCTATTGGAACACATCTTTGAGAAAGACAAATCCTGTAGGAATGGGAAATGAGGAGAAAAACCAGAAGGCTGGCTCACTCACTAACTCAAGTGCGAGGTGGTATGGCCTCCTTGCCTCTTCCCCAAATCTCCCCAAGGTTAAAGTCCTCTAAATTTTACTTGGCAAGTCTTACTTGCCTCTTTCATCCTGACATATCCAGAGATGGAGAGTTTCCGGAGAATAAACGATGAGCCTGAATAAAGCAAGGGCATGTAGCTGAATGCAGTAGATATTGGTTCAGGTTGAGTGACACACAATGGGATCTTACATATGGAAGGAGTCACTGATAAGTTAAAGCATTGAGCCTGAGAGGACAAAGAGGAAGGGATTGGAAGAGGAGGTTTTCTATTGCTACTAAACAGATTGTCATGATCTATTGGATTAAAATAACGCATATGACTTTGGTGGCTCAGGAGCCCAGACACAGTATAGCTAGGTGCTCGGTTTTGGGTCCCATAGAATGCAATGGAGGTGTCAGCCACGGATGGTGTTCTCATCTGGGGCTTGGGACACTCTTAAAGCTCACGTAGATGGTTGGTAGAGTTCAGCTCCTTGCAACTATAGAACTAAAGCCCTGTGTTCCTGGAGGGAGCTCTCTCTAGGAGCTGTGTCCATGCTTCCTCAAGGTCAGTGAGAGGCTGGCTTTCTAGCTCTGATTCACTTCCTTCCAGGAAGGTCTGTTCCCAGGTTTAAAGGGCCATCTTTTGATGACCTCAGAATCCGCAGATGAGAGACCTTCATCACATCTATTAAATCCCTTCCCATTGCCAATTCTCTCTTGGTCAGAAGCAAGTCACAGTTTCTACTAAAGCTGAGCAGGAATGCACAAGGGAACAGATGGCAGCAGAGGGAACCCTCCTGGGGTTGTGCATACCCCTCATAAGTCAGCTCAGTTGTTGCTGAGTGTGAGTGCTGGTGAGAAACAGTAAACTAGAAACAGGGAGGAGTCAAGGTTAGCTTTAGGGTTTTCCCACAGCAGGTGCTGTGGAAGAGGGTATGTCACCCCCAAGAGGAAAGCAGAGGGACCAGAGGCACTCTTGGTTTTGGGAAACTGTTTAGTACTTAAGGAAGAAAGAGGATCTACAAAAGTAGGGAGAGATCAACAGTGTGTAGGAGAAAAAACTGATAAGGAACGATCACCCAAAAAGAGGAATTGTAAGAGCAGCGTAATTAGTGGAGTTGACTAAAGCAGCAGTCAAGGAGGATGCTGGGAAACCCACACCTGTGGCTATGCGGCGACCTTCAAGACAGGTGTTTGGCTGCCTGAAGATGTCAGCTGGCAGGTGACAGGGAAGGCAAGGGGAGAGACCTCCGAGAAGTGCCACATCCACCCAGGGCAAGGCCATTCACACTGTTTCTGAAGAGGAAGAGCTTCCCCAGGCCAGTGCCATTCTAGTCCCGCCTACACAGACGTCAAGGACTTTCATCCTGAGCGACTTGAGGTGGCTGCAGAGTTTACTCCTCTGTGCCAGACAAGGCAATGTGAGACTTACAGCAGAAAACTCACGTAACCTCCCAAGCAGGGGGAATTGGAGGGAGGGAGTCCTTCTACCCTATGAATAATGAAAAATGGGCTTTCTACCTAGTTCTGGGAATTGAATCTGTAAGGATGAGTTCAAGCCCTTGTTTGCTTTCTGGCCACGCCTTCTTTCTCACCAGCCAGGAGCCCAGCTGTCCTCACTGGTTTGCAGGAATCAAGTACAATTCCAAGGAAATTCAATAGTAGGGGGAATTAAGCAATTGTTGGACTCAAGACAGACATTCTGAGGTTCTTGACATATCCAGCATTGAAAAAGAGCATCAGGACCTAGGCAACGTGCCCTATAGAAGTTAAACTTAATTGCAGTAGAATAAATCCTGAAACGAGACCATTTCTCTTTAATCCATCTTGCCCTCTCTCCTTTCATTCAAATCAACCTGAAGTTATTTTGTTTTATTATGATTGCTCAGATGAGTGGAATTCAGCAAGTTCATGGAAAATGCAGATGGTGATAAAGTATGGATTTCAAAATCTTTTCTCACCATAATCAACTTAGCTTTTTATTCCATTTTCCACCAACTTTTGTAAATAGGCAACAAGATGAACGCAAAGAGTAGACATCTGTGTGCATCGAATGGCAATAATTTGGCCCAGCATCCTTGTCTCTTAGTTTCACTATTAGTTATGAACCCTAACACTATGCATTTTATCATCTCCCCCCTTTTTTGGATTTATCATGCACCCTGTATTAAAATTTCCTGGATATAAATACTGAGTGTAGAAAAATAGGACTGAAGCTTCCGGCTCTGAGAATTTAGACTCATCTTCACAGCCTGCAGTGTGTTCATCTAACATTTTAAATAGATTTTTCCATCATCCTAAACCAATAGGATAAGGGCTGTGCACATTATTGCAACATGTATTCCATGGCTCATAGGGATTTTCTGTCTTGAACTTTGCAATATATGTAATTTGATTAGAAATTACGGCTGGTCGGGATAAGGAGTAATGGATGGAATTGTTCCTCCCAGAATCTCCAGTGTGGCTAGGATTATAATTGAAGCAGAAGTGAACATCTTTTTCCGTGGGAAGTTAAAAGAAAAGCTTTGTTCCTTTTTTACATGAGCGATCATCTGTTATTGTAACCTAGACACCTAAACCCACTCCAGATTCCAAATGAGCCATTTATAAACATGCATGCCAAGTTCCAAATGCCCTTTCTGAATGTTTGCATATAATTTGAAGCTTGCAATGCCAAAGTAAAATACAGTTTCCATTGTATCGCATTACCCACACCGCGTGAGAGGTGCCTCTTTTCTCTGACATCGCGTGAATAGACGAAGCCTAGTTTGACTTGTTCAAAGAGAAGAATGTTTCTCGGTTCGACGGATGTGATT
The DNA here is from genome assembly GCF_017591425.1 of Ochotona curzoniae. Lineage (NCBI taxonomy): Eukaryota > Metazoa > Chordata > Mammalia > Lagomorpha > Ochotonidae > Ochotona > Ochotona curzoniae. Next base: position 29,883,069 of record NW_024465582.1, read on the forward strand.
GCTAGGTATACGCTGCCAACTTCATTTTCTCCCTGTAGAAATGTACATTTTTCCCTATTATAAAAATGTACTTATAATAGAACTGAGACAGTTCCCAGGAGTGTGGTTATCCAAAGGTAATCTCAACCCAATCTGATTAGAGGAAAGTGGCTCATGCCTCAGAATGCTCCTGGGTATGATTAGTTGATGATAACCAGGCTCTGTATCATGTCCTATTGATTAACTAATAAACCATCAGCATTGCCATTTGGAAGAAAAGCTGCAATACCAAAGGTGGTTTAGCAAAGGGAATTAATTCACTCAGAAGGTCCAGATTGGCTCTCTTGCACCACCACCTCCCGGTTCGGTTCCGAGCGGAGCATGGAAAGTCATCACGTATCCTCTTAAGTTTCTTTTTGCTGAAAACCTCATTCATATGCTGTTTCCCATGTAGTTAGTCACATCTAAATAGAAGCACCTTACATTGTTACCACACTCAGCTTTGGATCCTGATCGTGAGGGCAAAAAGACATTCCTTTAAAGACTGCTGTACTTTGTTCTGATCATTCAGATAAAGTTGTCCCACAGTTCTAGAAAAATCGAACCTGAAACATAGTTGCCATATGCTGGCCATGCCACCTGGCAGCAGAGTGGGAAGGGCATGTCACCAGCAGATAAAGGGTTTGCAATAGGAGCAGCTTTTGGAGGACTGTCCCCAGGAGTGGGCCCCCTTAGGACAATAGGCAGACACCCACCGTATCCTTATTATCTTACCCAGAGGCTGTGGCCACAGGTCTATTGAGAAAAGGTGGGGTGAGGGAATTGAAGCAATTACTTTGAGGCAGTTTCAATTTAACAGCCTATTTTGTCACAATTACTTTATGTTTTCATTGTAAATACAAGCTTGTGGCCTGACTTGCCAAGTCATTGCTCTGGTATCCCATTTCCTGCTTACCCTGTAGGCACAGCTAATATATTCAAATTGAAAAATGTTCCAGCAGCAGTGGTGGCCAGCTCTAGTTGTTGGTGATGTGTCTCTGGTCACATTTAACTCTGAGAAGAAGGAACCAGTCAGTTTCATTGTCACAGTTACAGAGGTCCTGGTTTTGAGCATTACAGCAGCTCTGTCACTCCTCAGTCTGTTTCCTTGGTCATACATTATTGATGCAGTCTGAACAGAAGCGCGTTTGGAAAGATATGCATAAGGTTAGCTTAATGTATGCATGTCTGCTTGAAGTGTCCCACGATTCACAAAGCCAGCAGTATTTTTATCTTCAAAGATTCAAACCTGCTAGAACGGAGCTTCTTGTTAATTTCCCAAAGACCACTGCACCAAAACCTCCATCTTTAAGAACTAAGTTCCATGTTCGCCACTCAGACCATCAAAGCTGTTGTTTACTTGGATCGCTCACCCTAGGTTATCCCTCCAGGCAGACAACTCTTCTCACCCGGGAAAACCCAGGCTTCCCAGCTCTCCCTTGCACATCTTTCCCTCTGGCGTGTTTATGGTGTTGGCTTCTGCTGGGTGGACGCACTCCCACTAAACCTCTCTCAGTGATCTTGCTCAGCAGACACTGTGCTGTAGGATACTGTAATTAAGGGAACACAGACCCCTGAAGGATGGGTGAGAGCGCTTGTCCTGAGAAGAGTGGTCCAGGAAGGGCTTCCCCACTCATCCCCTCTGCAGGTCCTGACCCTGTCCTGCAGCAGTGGCTCCTGGGGTTTTCATGCTTTTCAACCCAGACAGGTGATGTGCAACTTCTCACACTGGAATTGTTTCTTGTTTGCTTGCAATGAAAATAATCCAGGCAGTTGAAAACATGAACAACCGTGCAAATCCACTTCTTCTCTTTTTCCTTCTGCATCATCAGGCTGTCTTCGAGACTGTGTCATCCAATAATTCCTCAGTTAAGTCAGCATGGAGAAACTACTTCCTTCTGAATCTCTCTGACCTCCCAAACAGAATGCACTCCTCTGATTGTATCAGGCTGGCTCGCGACTGGCAAGACAGAGACAGAATTCCCATCTGCTGGCTCACTCCCCAGATGCCCACAAAGCTCAAGCATGGAGCCAGAAACTCAATCTGGGTCCAAGCCTGATTTAGCAAGGTGTTGGAATCAAGAGCCCTCGGAGCTAGACTCCAACCCAGGCATTCTGATACGGGATGTGGGTATCTTAGTCGTTAAGTCAAATGGCTGCCCAGCTCTGTTAATTCAGAGTCAACTAACTAGGGATCTTCATTATCTCTGGGGCTCTCTTCCATAATACATGGCACAAGTATGGAAGTGATACTGTAGTCTGTTCACAGGTTCCTCCATCCCTGGGAAGGGGATTGTGGAGGATGTAAATGCCAGGACACGGATCAAGGGGCTGCCTCTCCACCACGCCAACACTTGGGCACAGAAGGCTTACATGCATGCAATCAGAAGCCACTCTTTAAGCGGACTGCTTTCATGGTATGTGGGACAGCCTTGATCTCTGGCTTTCCAGAGTAAATGATTGGATTAGTGGATGAGTAAACCGTTTCAGGAGAGAGAAATGCTGTGATGAAATGACTCAATTTGGGGTTTAGATAAAGAGCACAGTGTGGCAACAAGGGAGCCAACGTGGGCGCCAGGTCAGCCTTCCAAGTGCTGAACTTGCACTGTATTCCCAAGCTGTCTCCGCAGAACAAGTATGGCTTTCTTAGACGGCCTGTGGTGACATTTCTCATTGTGCATGCCTTCTGGTTTCTTTTCAGGGTTTGCTTCTGGAAACAACATCACTGTATTTTTCTTTTTTGGAGCGAACATTTGTTGTTCTGCCTCTTGCTCAACTGCCTAAGATGGCTCATTATTCCATAATATGTGCAGTATTGCCCAGAAGTAATTTTCCTTTTATTTTTGCCCACAAGGTGGAAAATTAAGGATGAAATACAGCTTTATTTTTGCCTTTCCCAGAAGAGGTGACAGGGTAGTTTTTCCTGCCTGTTTTTCTATTAGCAAAAAAATACTAGCTTGGCTACAAATGTTAGCTGTTTCATCCTATTTTGGAAAAAGTTTCATGTAGAGAGTCTTCGGACTTTACCGTCCATTAATTAGGAATCTTACACACTTGTAACTCCCTTATGCCATATAACCTAGCACAAGGATGGGATTCATCTCCTATTCTGTTCCCAGGTTTATGCCCCAGAGGCCCTTCCAGGGTCTTGAAGGGTGGCAGGGAAGCACTAGGTTTTCAGCCAGTCATGCTGATCTGCCATTCCACCTGCTGCTTCTTTCCCTGATGGACAAGGCTTATTTCAAGTCTCTGCTGGGCCTGGTGCTGTGGCCTAACGGCTACAGTCCTCGCTTTGAACACGCCAGGATCCCATATAGGCACCAGTTCTAATCCCAGCAGCTCCACTTCCCATCCAGCTCACTGCTTGTGGCCTGGGAAAGCAGTCAAGGATAACCCAAAATCTTTGGGATCATGCACTAGCGTGGGAGACCTGGAAGAGGATCTGGGCTCCTGGCTTCAGATCGGTGCAGCACTGGCTGTTGTGGGCACTTGGGGAGTGAAGCATTGGATAGAAGATATTTCTCTGTCTCTCCTCTCTATCTGACTTTGCAATAAATAAAAATAAATATATTTTTTAAAAGTTTCTGCTGGTTTTGCTCTGGAAATTCTACTCCTTCTTTTAACTGAAGAAGAAGCTCTGTTGAAGACACAACCAGCACCTTGGACTCCTCTGCGGCTGTGATGATGAACAACCCAGGAATAACACTGTCTTACAAAAATGCAATGCATTTTAAGGGGTTTTCTTTTTGTTATTCTCTGTCTCTCACAGCTCTTATTTCCATTGCAACAAATGGAGAATTTCAAGTACTCTAATATTAAATAATCATTAGAATTATCTGCTAGGTCCACTCTGATAGATTATTTTGTTTATACATACCAGTGTCTAAGATGGATTAATCGGATGAAAGGGGCTTATTTATTTATTATTATTATTATTATTATTATTATTATTATTTTACCTGAGGAAATGTTGAAGCACCCATGGCATCTTCAGCTATCCATAGAGTTTTCACACAGCACAAGTCACGAATGGGCACCTGGGAATATATATGAGAAAGGCTTGGCCTCTGCCCATGAGAGTAGCTGTTAGAAAAAGCCCAAGTTTAGAATCAGATGGACCTGCATTGGAATCCTTGCTCTACCATCTGCGAAATGCAAACCTTATGCATATTTTATAGTTCTCTGTTTCCTATCTGTAAAATGTATATCCTAAGCTCCATTTCCCTAGATTGCGAAGATCAAGTTGGGATTATCAAAGCTCTAGATGAGAGATTTAATATTTATAAGATCTGCAAATATAACCAACTCATTAACCAGCTATTAGGGTAGAAACAAATGGGCATTTCAGTAGATATAGAAAAGGCTTTTGAAAACTTCAGCATTTGATCATAATAAAAACTCTTGATCAAGTCTTACAAGCTTTCTTTATGGAGTTGCTTATCAAAAACCTGGAGTAAACATATTAATAATGAAATGCTGCAAGCATCCACTTAAAATCACTCTGAAGATAATAATAGCTACCTCTATATTAAGCAATCATTTAGGTTTCATTTTATAATATTTAAAATAATACAAAAAATAGAAATAAAATTTCAATCACTGGGTCTGGCACAATGGCTCAGCAGGATAATTCTTCATTTTCAAGCACCGGGATCCCCTATGGGTATTGGCTCGTGTCCCAGCAGCTCTACTTCTTATCGGGCTCCCTGCTTACGGCCTGTAAAAGCAGCAGAGATGGATCAAAGCTTTGGAACCCTGCATCCATGTTGGAGACCCAGGAGAGATTCCTGGCTCCTGGCTTTGCAATGGCTCGGTTCCAGCCATTGTGGCCACTTGGGGAATGCACCAATGGTTGGAAGATCTTTCTCTCTGTCTCTCTCTGTAATCTGCCATTTCCAATATGAATAAGTAAATGCATAAATACTTCAATAACTACACATAGTTCTAACAATTTTTAGCACTTTGCTTTATTCACTTGATATGTAAACATTAGATATACATATAATACAATTATTGAAGTAAAATTAGATTCATTAATATCACATAATATGGGCAGCATAACAAAAATCATGAAATGAGACAATAAGATCATTATGTAAGAGATTTAATTCAATGAAAACAGTTATAAATTTCTGTATTCCAAACGTTGTTCACACATGTTTTTCTGTATTATATGTGTATATATATATATGCATATGTGTATATATATATAGAGAGAGAGAGAGAGGGAAAGGTGTAAACATCCAGATATGAGAGAAAATGTAGAATCTGTTGTTATGTGTCTGGGTTATTTCACTTAGCACAATGATCTCAAACTTCATCTATTTTGTTGCAGATGTCAGTATTCCATTCTTTTATGGCTTATTAATATTCTAGTGTGTGTGTATCACATTTCTTTAACTAGATTTATTTTAAATCTTTGTTAATGTGAATTAGATTGCAGTAAATGCAGAAATCTCTTTTATATGATTCTTTCATTTATTTTGGATATATTCCTAGAAGTGGAGAGCTGAGTTATGTGGTGAGTTTAGCTTTAGTTTTTTTTTTTAATATGTATTTATTTACTTATTGAAAGGCAGAGTTACAGAAAGAAAGGAAGACACCAAGAAGGAGAGAGAGAGAGACAGAAAGAATCTTCTATCCACTGGTTCACTCTGCAAATGGCTGCAACAGGTTTGGGACAGGCTGAAGCCAGGAACCAGGAGCCTCATCCAGGTCTCCCACTTGGGTACAAGGGCCCAGGAACTTAGGCCATCTTCTGCTTTCCCAAGCATTTTAGCAAGAAACTGGATGAGAAGTAGAGCAGCCAAGATTTGAACTGACACCCATATGGAATGTTGGTGCCAAAGGCAATGGTTTAACCTATAAGCCACAGAGCTGGTCCCTGTTTTTAGGTTTTTGAAGAATCTCTGTAGTGTTTGCCCTCAGGATGTACTAATTTGCACTCCCATCAACAGTGTATAAGGATTTCCTTTCACCACATCTTTGGCAGCATTTGTTCGTTTTTAACTGTTTTATCATAGCTGTTCTAACTGGAATAAGATGACACCTTATGGTGATTTTTATTTGCATTTCCCTTATTGCTAGTGATAATGAGTATTTCTTATATTTGTATAGATCATATGCATTTCTTTGAAAAATGTCTATTCACATCCTGGCTTAAAAAAACATTTATTTTTATTGAAAATACAGATTTACAAAAGAAGGAGAGAGAGAGAGATATTCAAGTTGCTGGTTCACTCCCCAAGTGGCCAGAAGCACTGGAGCTGAGCCAATCTGAAGCTAGGAGCCAGGAGCTTCTTCTGGGTCTCCCACTTGGGCCTCTTGTATGCCCTGGGATTCCATATGGATACTGGTTTGTGTCCTGGCTGCTTCAGCTCCCTGCTTATGGTCTAGCAAAGCAGACGAAGATGGCCCAAAGCGTTGGGACCTTGGATTCACAAGAGAGGTCTGAAAGAAGCTCCTGGATCCTGGCTCCAGATTGGCACAATTCCAGATCTTGTGGCCACTTGGGTAGTGAACCAATAGGTGGAAGATCTTCCTCTCTGTCTTTCCTTCTCTCTGTAGATCTGTCTTTCCAACAAAAATTTTGTTTAAAAATTAAGGAAAAAAAAAAACCCAGAAGCTTTCAGGCTGATTTGATCCAGGATAAATACAGAAAAACAAATTTTGTTTTCATACTCTACCAGAAAACAATTGGAAAACATTTAATTTTTTTTTCATTTATAAAAAACCTAGAAATCAATCCAACAAAAGAATTTTCAAGCCAAAATGGAAAAATTTAGAGAATATGTTTGAAGTTCTTATCCGGTTTATATTCCATGTCTAATAATTATAGAATCATTTAGTAAAATATGGGTAACCCCAACAACCCCTTTGCATTTTTCTTGCTTTAAAGTAATGGCCTAAATAAACCCAAAACATGATCATATCCAGTGATTTCTCTAACCCACATCTGCCCCCTGTGCACCTGAATACAGAAGGAATAAAATTATACAGCCATGCTGACTGCTTTCCCTTCATATTCAAGATTGTTCATCTCAGCTGAGCCCTTTGAAAGCCCTGGCATTATACCATGCTTCTTTGCTCCCATTCTGGCTACCATTCCCTTAGATCAAAATCTTGAAAATGGGTGCAGGAAAATAGAATCACCACATGAGCCAGCAATCCCATACTTAAGTACATCCCCCAAAGAATTGAAAGCAAGGACTTGAATATATACTGGCACACCCATTGTTCATAATGGCATATTCACAATTGCCAAAACCAGAAAACAACCCAAATGTCTATCTACAGATGGATCGATAAACTTAATGTAGTGTGTGCATGTATACGTTTGCGCACACACACAGGGATGTTGCTCAGTGTTTAAAAGGAATTAAATTTCCGATCTAGCTGACGACGTACGTGGCATTTGAAGACATTACACTAAGGGAAATAAACAAACCACAAAAGATAAAGATATGATTCCACGTACATGAGATGCCCAGAACAGTTAAATTCATAACCTGAAAAGTAGCTAGTGGCTAACGGAGGGAGGAATGGGACGTTATTGTTTGATGGATGTTGAGTTTCAGCTTGGGAAAAGAAGTGCAGCAGATGTTGAGTAGTGATGGTTGCTTTGCCAAGTAAGTGCAGTGATGCCCCTGCACTGCACACCTAAAATGTTTAAATGTTGCGTTGTCTACAAAGATGCATTTATGCTTTCTAGGAAAGGCATAGAGACTGAAAGAGGGAGAGCAGGAAAGAGATCTGTTCCTCCGGCCAAGGGATCAGGCCTCAGCTGGCCAAAGCCAGGGGCAGCACTTCACCTCAGGGACCCGGGACGTGGGCCATCTTCTGCCCCTTGATCTGCTGCGTGGGAAGCTGGATCAGAAGCAGACAGGTAGGACTCAAACCATTGTTCCCATGAGGGATGAGCAGTGATTTAACCTGCTGAGCCACCACACAAGCCCCCTCCCTAGCAAGGACGTGTTTAAGGGAGTCACTTTGCAAATATGTGTAATTTCCAAATTAATGTCTGGGACTCAGAAATCACCTTTCATTAGATTTTGAATAAAAAAAAAGAAGAAAAAACCCAGCATGTATCTCCTCTATGAAGAATCTTAGTGTGGTGCATGGTTTCCAGACATAAAGAACCTAGAAATTCATAAGAAACCAGAAAAGGCCACAATATGAAATGTTGGCATAAGTGTTAAGAAAATGAGTGGCTCATCATTGGGAAATATTTACATATACAATTATAATTCAGTTTCTAATTATTTACTTTTAATTAAATTGAACAAGGACTAATTAAGTAGTTAGCTGATGGATCATTAAAAATCAGTTTTGGTAGTAGACATTAAATATTTATAAATAATATAGTTCTTGAGAATGACCCCTGTGATTTGGGGTATTTAACTCTGCCTTCTTCACACTCTGCCTTTTAAATACATATTTTTATATAAAATTTTTAAAGATTTCTTTACTTTTACTTGAAAGGCAGATTTACGGAGAGAAGAGAGAAAGAAGGTTTTCCATCTGCTGGTTCACTCCCCAGATGGCTGCAATGAGCAGAGCTGGGCCATTCCAAAGCTGTGAGCCAGGAGCCTCTGCCAGGTCTCCCATGTGGGCACAAGGGGCCAGAAGACTTGAAGCATTGCTCTGATGGTTCCCCAGACTGTAAGCAAGGGACTGGGTGGGAAGTGGAGCACCCAGAACATGAAGTGGCATCCATATGGAATCCTGGTGTTGCAGGATAGGTGATTAGCTTGTTGAACTATGGTACTGGCCCCTCAAATAAATACATCTTAAAATGAAAATATTTGGGGTTGATGTTGTAGCTCAGCAAATGAAGCTGCTACTTGTGATGTCAACAGCACTTAATGGCATGCCAGTAGGAGTCCCTGCTACTCTGCTTACAATCCAGCTTCCTACGACTTCACCTGGGACAAGAGCAGACGATGACCCACATACCTGGAAGACTCGTGTGGATTTCCTGGCTCTGGCTTTGTCCTAGCCCAGTGCTGGCTGTTATGGCCATTTGGGAAGTGTACCAACAGATGGCTTGTCCATTTCTTCTCCCTCTCTCCCCTCTCCTCTCTCTTGCCCTCTCCCCCTCCTTCTGTTTGTTTCAGCCTGGTTCAACCTCTGCTGTTGCGGGCATTTGAGGAATGGGCTAATGGGCTAATAGATTAAAAGCTCTCTGCTGGCTTCTCTGCATTTCAAATTAAATAACTGTTTTTTATAAGAAGAAGAAAACCAGACCCAGCGCAATGACCTAGTGGCTAAATCTTCACCTTACATGCGTCAGGATCCCACATGGGTGACTGTTCATGTCCCAGCTGCTCCACTTCCCATCCAGCTGTCTGTTTGTGGCCTAGGGAAGCAGCACAGCCAAAAAGCCTTGGGACTCTGCAGCCATGTGGGAGACCCAGAATTAGCTCCTAGCTTCTGGCTTCAGATCAGCTCTGGCCATTGTGGCCACTTGAGGAGTGAACCAGCAGACAGAAGGTCTTCCTCTCTGTCTCTCCTTCTCTCTGTAAATACAATTTTCCAATAAAAATAACAAATATTAAAAAGAAAAAGAAAAAAAAAATCCTACAAACCCTGACCCCTACCCTTACATCTGCCCACCTGTCAACACCTGTTTCCCCACTGATTCTCTCTCTGCCTGCCTCCAGGGGGATCCTTAAGCTGCATCCTACCTCCACACCCTCTCCTTCACACCAGGCCCTATTCCTTCTTGCTTGTTCAGGCACATTGCCCAGTAAAACATCTCTGTCATGCATCATCCACCACCCCTGCCCTGCCCCACTTCATGAATGTTTCTTATGGATATACAAACATGCTGTTGTTGTCTCTTGGCTTAACACGACAAGAGTAGGCTGGGGGCAATGCTTAAGATGTCTGCTCCTGATTCTAGGTTCCTGCTAACGTGTGTTCCAAGTTCCCTACCTCTCGCCCTGCCCCCATCTGCTGGCATTTGTGTTAAAACACCAGTGCCCCACTTCCCCTGGTGATTCCCTACAGTCACCCCTACAAATAGTCCTTTTGCAACAGCAACCTCCTTCAACGTCCCTAATTTGAACTTCCCACATGTTGAACCCCGACATTTTGAATGACAGGAAGTGAATAACTTGCAAATATCCAAGAGTCTGCCCTCCACACTCCTACCTTCTCTCCCCAGCGGGTGTACGAACATCACTCCGAAAGGAGCCTCCAGCTGCATAGCCGGGAGGGAGATCCGGTCACTCTCCCTGCAGCCAGCACCCGGCCAACCGCATCCTCCCGGGAGCTCCAGTGGTTCCCTCGGTTCCCTTGGATCAGCAGTCTCTGCCTTCTCTCCCAGTCTGTCTGTGCGGCTTTGAGCCAGCTGCTTCCTGCCTGCCTACTTTCACAAACTTATCCCTTTACATATTCATGTGTTTTGGTCTCCTTCTTACCGGAATGCAAGCTCCATGAGAGCAGGGAGTTCTGCTCTTAGGAGAGTGCCTTGTTTGTTTTAAAAGATTTATTTATTTTTATTAGAAAGGCAGATTTACAGAGATACAGAGAGAGAGAGATCTTCCATCTCCTGGTTTACTTCCAAATGGCCGCAAGAGCTGAGCTGATTCAAAGCTAGGAACCTGGATCCTTCAGCAGGTCTTCCAGATGAAGGAAAGGGCCTAAGGACTTGATCCGTCTGTACTACTCTCCCAGACCACCAGCAAGGAGCTGGAGTGTAAGCAGAGCAGCCAGGATGTGAACCAACATCCATATGGGAGGCTGGTGCTGCAGGCAGAGGAGTAGCCCATTGAGCCACTGCACCAGCCTCTTGCTTGTATTCTGAATGAATGGAAATATTAAGAAGATCTAAATAAATACAAATATTTTTTAATGAGTAGAAAAGCCTCGATCTCATGAAGATGGCAGTTCTCAGACTGACAACAGAGTCATTGAAATACCAGTAAAAATTCCAACAATTTTTTAAGAAATGTAAAAATTGAACCTTAACATATTGATGAGTGTAATATAAGGATAGCCATGTTCCCTTAAAAAATAAACATAGGAGAATTTGTGATTCCAAAGTTATGGTAATAAAGAGAAGAGAGTATTAGTTCAGGACAAAAACTGACAGTGGAACAAAATAGAAAACCCTTGGGAAGACCTATGAATATGGAAACTAGCATATGGCTGAGAAAACATTGCTATCATTTGGAGGAAGGAAAAAAATTCCATAAATTGCACTGAGACAACTGATTATCCACAGGGAAAATGTGGAAATGGAGGTGCTGGCATTGCAGTGTATCAGGGTAAGCCAGCACCTGCAATGTTAGCATCCATTGGGGTGCCAGTTCGTGTCCTGACTGCTCTGCGGCTGATCTAGCCACCTGTTGAGCTCCTGGGAAACAATGGAAGATGGCCCCTTGTACCTAGGTGGGAGACCCAGAAGAAGTTCCTGGTTCCTGGCGTTGGCTTGGCCTTGCCCTGACCATTGCAGCCATGTGAGGAGCAAGCCAGCAGACAGAACAGATCTCTCTCTTTCTGTCTCTTTCTGTAATTCTGCCTTTGAACTAATTTTAAAATTCTTTTTTAAAAAAAATACATCTTAAAAAATGAAATTGGGTCTCTGTCACATGATATGCATAATTAATTACAGGTAAGTTAAACTTAAATGTATAAAGCAAAAACTTTGACATTTTAAACAGAAAATGGAAGATCGTGTCTTGTTGATTTGCGTGCAGAAGAGGACTCCCTAGAAGAGACAAAAAATGCTAACCATAAAGGGAACACTGATAAATCTGGATAAAAACAAGAAACATATCCTCAAGAGATACCGTAAAGAAAGTGAAACTACACAGTACAAAATTGGAAGGAGACATTTGAAACAAACACAAATAGCAAATGATTCATATTCAGAATATGCAAATGCAGTAACCCCAAAATCTCAACCAGAAAACACAAACACCACAAAATGAAAATGGACAAACATTTTGAATAAGTTATCATGGAAAGAAGACATATGCATGACCCATATTTATGATACGTTTCATCTCATTTGTAGTTAGAAAAAAATCAAACTTGCAGTTTAAATCGCTAGATTAAAAAAAAAAATCAGAACTATTACAAAGCGACAAGTGAGTGGATGGAACAAATGAAACCCACGGTGCTGGTGGAAATACCAGTTATCCCATAACAGGAAAGACGATGTCTGAGCATGCTGATGTGCTGCGAGTCCCATTTAGGGATGGCCAGAGCAGCTCTATTTATAACCAACAGCAAACATGACCCCACACTCCTAAAGAAACACAGTCCTAAGAAGTCAGAACTCAGATGTCCATGGATAAAATGAGTGAGTTCATGAGTATGAATACATGAATGGTGGCCTCTTCAGGCAGTATAGATGCTGTAACGCTGAAAGCCCGCTGTGCACAGCTGCACAAGGGCTTTCTGTTCAGTCTCACCCGCCCGCGTTGCTCCTGTCACCTCACACAGCGCAACCAAGTTCTAGCGTCAGGACAGCAAGTCCGTTGGGGCAGGGACAAGGTGGGCTCGCGGCACAGCCCGGGGTCCCTTTTTCTCACATCGGGTTTCTGACTCATCAGTCTTCCGGTTTCAACCATCAGACTATGCGTGAGCCTCACTCCCAGAGACCGGAGATGTGTATGTGTGTGCGTGTGTGCGCATGTGTGTAGGTGTGCACCGATGTTGCGGGGGGAACTTTCACACTCCTGAGTAGAGAGCTTTCAGGATCAGGGTAAGGGCTCCGTTAGGAAGGGGAACAACGCAGACGCTGTCCTCTACGCCGGTTAACCTCTGTCTCCCTCCCACCAAACTGCAGACTCCTCGCAGGGCGGGTCCGTAGTCTTCTGTACACTCCCCTAGCCTAGTGTCCGACACATCTGGAGCAGTCCAGGACTGATGAAAGAAACACTCGTTGGTCAGACTGCTGAAGCAGGCCCAAGTGCGACAGAAACCAGGCCAGTGTGCTCCCGGGAAGGCTGGTGTCCACAGAGGAGATGGGGAGGAGGGCAAATTAGGAAAAGGGAGTTTGGCTACCCGAAAGGTGAAAGCAAGGGCTTCCTGGTCAGGTGCAGCAGCTCCCCGCGAGAGAGGCTAGGACCCAAGGACAACACCGTGGCCTTCTGACGTCATGCTTCTGACATCCCAGCAGGTGTCATCAAGGCAGTGTGGGAGAACCTCGCGCTGCGCAGACGCGGACTACGGCTTGCTTCCCTTTCCTAACTGGAACAGTATTTTTGGCAACAGTGCCATTAAAGGCCATTTCCCAGCTCGCCCCGTTGAGGCCAGCCACTTCCTGAAGGCACGAGGGTGGCCTCCCGAGGCGCAGGTCCCAGCCGCAGGGTGCAACTGCCTGCCTGTCCCTGTTTTCTGGCTAAGGACAGTGTCCATGTTTTAGTCCCTTCTGGTGGTGACTAACTTATTGCCCTTCTGAGTAGGTATAGAGAACCAAAAAAACCCCAGAGTGTCCTGTGTTACATTCAGAATGTTAAGATCTGGCCAGTGGATCCAAGTATTTCCGGATCCAGATCAGCCCCCTGCGGGTTGGCATGCCAGGGCCGCTAGAGACTCTGGCCGAGGGACAAGGGGGATGCATGCAGACAGCACTCAGCCAAGCCTAGGGCGGAGTGGCATCCTGCCTCTGCCTGGAGGAGACGGCCTTTTCTTGGCATAGAGTCATCTGCCTGCCAAGCCAGCGCTGCGGCTGTGCCCTCTGGGACCCCTGCGTCCGGCTGGCACAGAGGCGCCGGTATTCCTTTCCTGTCCCCACGCTGAACCCCGAAGCCTTGTGCTGATTCAGGATTGCCTCTCGCCCCAGCAGGAAGTACGTGAGCAGCTTTTTGGCTGGCAGAAAGGCTGTCTGAGAGGTGAGTCCTAGAGCCTGTTCTCGGCCAGCGCCTTGCTCCACTTCCTGCAGCAGGGTCAGCTCTGATCCCAGCCCACCAGTGGCCTTGCTCCAGGAGCTTGGGGGTCTTCCTGCTTGCTGGCTGTCTGCAGAGCATCCTCTGACCCAGCCGTCACCCGGCTTGGTGGGACTGTGGCCACCCGACCTGCCCTCTGGCTCCTTGCCTGTCTGACTCCTGGCTGGCGGCTTGGCCATGGACCTCCCTTTGTGTGAGCCTCGGCTCCTCCTGGATGGTGACGCCATCTCTGAAGACTGCTAGTCCCAGCTTAGCCCCGACAGCAGCCCCAAAGCTGCAGGACAGGGCGTTTCCAAGGGGTACAGTTTATGCAGTTCAGCAAGACATCTCCTGAGTCGCTGATGTCAAACACTGGGTCTGCTACATACACCGCCTGCTCCTCTCTGTAGATGAACCTCCAATCCTCCTTCTAGCCCTGAACTTTCTTCCCCTCACCCTGTTAGCCTGTTCAGATCAGCAGCCAGAGGCTAATCCCACTTTTCTCTCCTACATGTGTTTTCTTTTAGTATTTTTTTTTCTTTTTAAGATTCATTTATTCGAAAAGGAGAGAGAGAGAGGAGAGAGAGAATATATAGAGGACTTCCATTCTCTGGTTCACTCCCCCAGATGACTGCAATGGTCATGGATGAGTCAGGCTGGAGCCAGGAGCCTAGAACTTCATCTGGGTCTCCCACATAGGCATGTTGGGGCCAAGTACGTGGGCCATCTTCTGCTGCTTTTATGAATGCATTTAGCAGGGACCTGGATAGGAAGCAGGACAGCCAGGACTTGAACCAGCTCTGACACGGCACACTGGCCATAACCTGCTCTGCATGGTAGCAACCCCTCCCAGCATTTTCTAGAGGCTGAAGGTCTGTGCCAGTGCCGCTTTTGGCAGGTTGCGACATACTCTCAGGAACCCCCTTCCTGCTTGCCCCCCACCCCAATCCTTAGATCTTCCCACACTCACACTTCCACCCTTCACACACGCGATCTGCTTTGGGGTCAGAGATGTATTTGATTAAAGCTAGAAAGCCAACTTTAAAAGGAAGAGACCGATGATGCTGCAAGTCCAAGGTGGTGGTGTCCCTGTGCTGATGCTGAACCATGAACTGGACATGAGCAGGTGGCTTGGCAGGACTGAACTGAAGGCCAGGGATGGGGAACAAGAGGTCAGGTGCTTTGACTCCACTATTTGCACTCCTCCCTCACCCCCCAGATTCCCACGTTGAAAGCCTAATTTTCCTTGGGATGGTGCTGGGAGATGGGGCCTTTGGGAGGTGATTTGGGTTAGCAAGGTCAAGGGGACGGGGCTGTCAGGCTGGCCCTAGCGCCCTGTCTGAAAGAGGAAGTGTCTGTGTCTGTCTCCCTGTGCACAGGGCAAGGAACGGCCATGTGAAGACACGACCAGAAAGGGACTATGCAAGCCATGACGAGAGCTCCGCATAAACAGCAACCCCATTGGTACCCTGACCTCAGACTCATGGTCTCTAGAATAGTGGGAAAATGTGTATCTGTTGTGTGAGCCACCCAATCCATGGAGTTTTGTTACAGTATCCCAAGCTGGAACACCAAGGGGAGCGGATTCTGTCGAAAGCACAGGAGAAGTGCTTATACCATGAAAATCGTGCATGGCACCCATTGCGTCTACGTTTCCTTTGCTCTGTCCTTAGCCCTGCTTGCAGCCTTGAAGAATCCAGTGACTTCCCCCTCATAACTCTTTCTGTCCATCTCTTCATTCCTACAGTGTTTATTCTGACATCATGGTCAGCTCCAGCTCTGCCTTCATCCCCGCACACTGACTGCCCCAGCCCACTTGGTATTGTTCCTGTGTACCTGCTTGGCCCTTTCCCACGAGGTGGCCCTGACCTCTCCTCACCCCTGCACCTATGTCCAGTAAACGGTGAGCACCTGTTCATACTTTCCTTTTTTTGCTCCCCAGAATACCTTACATGAGTCTGGGGATGAGTCACATGATCAGTGTTTATTAATTAATCGGCAGATCAACTTTTTGTAAGTACATGTTATAAAGCAGGGAAGTATGCTGTAGTGACCCCTTGCACCAGAATCTTACCAAGTATTTTTCTTAAAATGTTGATATTGGACCTCATCACACAGCAAGTAAATCAGGATTTCTATGGGAGTAGAACCCTTGCATTTGCACCTGATTGATGCAAGATGGCCATAGTTATCTGATATTTCTCCCCTGGGATGGTAGGGCCACTGAAGCCAGCAGGTGACCACTCTGACCAATGGAGGGATGGTGTGTAAGTTCAGGATTAGCCTTGGTCTTTGGGAGCCCTGAGCTGGCATCACAGTGGCTACTCCAATTTACCAGACATGTCTTAGACCCTCCAGACAAGACCAGCCACCACCTGAATTTTCCAGTGGGCCACCTCAGTGAGCCACAGAGTTCAGAAGAATCATTCGGAGGAGCCCTGCCACAGTTCTTGACCTGACAAAGCTATGAAACACAATGCACTGGCTGTTTTTTTTAAGCCCCTCCATGTTGGGGTAACTTGTCTCACAGTGATCAACAGCTGCAATATTCTCCTGGTTACACCTATGTAATTTAGAGTTTATCATTACTGAAAGGGGATCTGACATTTGATGAGTAAAATTTGATATTAAGGAACAGAAAAACATAGTTTATTTCATAACATGCTGTCTGTATATCCCAGGGGCAGAAAGATGTGGTAAAACAAAATCTTTAGATGTATCTTGTCCGTCCTCGTTTTATTGGCCAGCAAGCCAGTTCTGTTCCCAGCACAAACAAGAGAGGGCCTGCAGCCCTGGCGGACAGCTCTAGACAATCCGATTGCCACAGACAGTGTTAATAAACAGTGTCACCCCAGCGGAATAAAACCCAGCTTTGGATTTAAAACGAAGTGAGCCCTGACAACATTTGTTTTGGACATGTTTCCTTAGTCAATGATTCAAGGCCAACACGAAGATGATTTCCCCCTCCTCCCCCTTTTTTTTTTCTGGTTTGTCTCTTGGGAGTATATTTTAAGACTGAGCTGTGGGTTTCTTTCAGGTTTCATAATGAAAATTTTAGACTTGTAAGTCACATGACTGACCGCGGCTCTGGCCACAGGGATACAAATCACAGGACCCTAACAAAACCCCCCGCTGGGACGAGCAGATTTCTGTTTTAGTTTCTCCACAGGGCAGCTGGGACACAGGGGAGACATCTCTACAGACTCAGCAGAGAGTAGAGCACAGCTCAGCATCTTGCCTCAAGGCTCCAGCTCAGCTGCCCCGGGTTTAGATGAACCCAGGGCTTCAAAAATGGGACTCCCAAAACAGAAAATAGCATGGGCCAAAACCATTTTCCAAAATGAGTGTAGGGCACAAAGGCTGCCGGGCTCTGTGCCCCTGTGGGTGCGGGGACGCCAACACGCCCCTTCACACGGTGTCCCCAACGGGTCCCGTATGCACTCATGTCACTCATGTCACGTGCAATTATCAGGGGTGGCACAAACTACCCCAGAACGCCATAGTTCGAGTCTGGCAGGAAATTAATCCCACTGTTTCGTCTTACTTTGTCCACCTGGAAAACAGCAAGTGTCCCTGTGGTGGAGTCACTTGGAGGCTGGCCGATGGACAAACATCCACACCCCTCCCCTAAGCCAGCAGTGCCCATGCAGCAGGTCTGGCTCATGTGAAATGCAGCAGCAGCCCTCAAATGCAGATTCCTAGGTAGCCCGTCTGAGTCAGAGTTTCTAGGTGGGAGCCCAGGAATCTTTCTTTTCAGTGAGTTTCTCAGGTAATTATACACATCCAAGGACTTTGGTGTTTCAAAAATATGGCCCTTCTGCTTGCTTCTGACTGGGTTGGAGTCCCGGGGGCTGGATTTCTCTTTCTGCCTGCAGCAGCTGAAAAAGGGGACATCATGTGTGCAAGGTCTGGTGTTCAGCCCGTGAACTCGAGACATCACAGAACTGGAACCCCTGCAAGGCAGGTGAAGCCCACGGCGGCCCTGGGTCATGGCCTGAGTCTCCAAGGCTGGCATGCAAAAAGGGGGAACCCAGGTGGAACTTGGGGGTCCCCCTAAATCCAGAGGAGGGAGCAAAGGAGTCCACTAGGTTAACAGAGCCGAAGGTCAAAAGGCAAGTGCTGGTAAGGGGGCACAGACACTCCAATGGGTGACACAACCAACTTATCAAAAGAGATTCATGTTTTACTTCACAAAGAATTTCCTTTTGGTTTATGGAAACACCAGGCACAGACAGGCCTGGCTAGCCCACCTCAGTCCCTGCCTCCCTGCTGGCTCCTCTGCAGTACTGGGAAAGTTTCGAAGGGGACATGGGTGCTGCTACAGGTTTGAATGAAGGCCAAGCATGCTCTCATTTGTGTTTTTAAAATTGAGCCATTGTTTGTTCATGTCCCGGCTGCTATAATCCCCATCCAGCTCCCTGTTTGTGGTCTGGGTAAGCATGAAGGATGGCTCAAGTCCTTGGGCTTCTGGACCCATGGGAGAGTCCTGGAAGAGGATTCTGGCTCCTGACTTAGGATTAGCTCAGCTCTGGCTGTTGTAGCCACTTGGGGAGTGAACCAGAGGATGGAAGATCTTTCTCTGTCTCTCCTTCTCTTTGCAAATCTGCCTTTCATATATACAATTATTATTATTAGAGCCATTGACATATAGCAGCATGCAGGGTGTCTCTGGAGGAAGTACTGGAAGGTGACCTGTTAGTGGTCTCTGAGGAAGAGAGCTGCCACCCGGGGCAGAGTGGAGGGGAGATGATTTTGCCTGTATACTTTGTGCTGCTGAAAAGTATCAGCAAAAGATATGTATTTAATTTAGAAAGCTGGTTAAGACAAAATATCAAGCTAATTTAAGAACTAAGGATTTCTTTGAAGGATCAAGGACTTGTTTAAACATTTAATAACATTTTATTTGATTTCCACCAACTTACCCATCTTATACCTCCATAAGCGAATGTCCAGTGTGAAGCACTGGCTGTCATATGCACCTCTGCATGTCGTCCATCTTGAGTTTATCTTTTATTTATCTAGCACATAACACTGTGCAGAAATTGACAAGAGATGACATTGTGTTTCATCTGGGTTAAAGACAGGCTGTTGCCTTTATTGCATGTTCATTTCTGAAATATGTTGCTAACGTGGCCAGCAGCCCCCGGGGAGCACTGCCGGGTGCCTGGGCAGACCTGGAGTGAGGCCGGCCTTGCATCCAGGGATCCTACACCTACAATCCCTGTTGTGCTTTAGGTTCTTTTCCTGTTTGTGTGGTTAGGCAGGAAAAATGAGCTACTTGGATGATTGAAACCTTTGCTTATGAAGACAACAATGCTGTGGAAAGTTTAGAAGTCTAGCCATTGTGATGCCCAAGAAGACCTGGCTTAGATGCCTGCTTCCAGCCCCTGACTCCATTTACCTGCTGGTGCACACCCTGCAAGGCTTCCATGATAATCAAGAACTTGGGTTCCTCTCACCCATGGGAGATATGTGGATTTTCTCAGTGCCCGGCTTCAGCCTGACCCAGCCCTAGCCATCACAGACACTTGGGAAGTGAACCAGGGAATGGGATGCTCTTCTTTCTCTCTCTCTCTCTCTCTCTTTCCCCTCTTCTCTTCCTCTCCCTCCCTTCCATTCAAATAATTTTTAAAAAGAAAGAGAAAAGGAGAAATAATGAAGAGGCCCATAGAACAGATTCAACCGAGGAGACCAAGTCAAGGAACATGATTCTGGGGACTAGACAACTAGAACTAGTTTCTATGGGAACAAGCTGGTGATGTTCTGATGTATTTTCACCACTCATGCATTGTCATCACTAGGACTAGACAAACCTGACTGTGTCCTTCTCTCCTAAATTCCTCTGGGAGGGAGCAGGGAAGAACATGATGCTGGGAGGACACCAGAGGGTCTAGCCACCAGCTACCTGTAAGCAGTAGCTGGGAGGGCCGGGGGTTGATGGTAACTGATTTCTCCACACGGACATTTCCTGTTGTCCTGATATTGCACTCTAAGAATGCATTATTATTTTAAAACTTTAAAAAATATTCCCCTCAGTTTGTCTCTGTTCCTGAAACCTTTATATTCACACCCAAGCCTGAGGTGAACCAGGGAGCAGGGCTGCATTCACTGAGTGCAAACAACGGGAAGCCAAAACTCAAGTTTTCATGTGCTGCCTTGAGTTGTCATTTCGGATGGAAAGGGAACTTGGGAAATCATCCAATTCACTTCCTTTTGCATGATTCTCCATGATTTACATCAGAGGAGCCTATAGGCTTTTAGAACATTTTGAAAAATGAGACAAAACTTCTACTTATAAAATATTGTGTGTCTGTTTATTTATTTGAAAGACGAAAAAGCAGGCAGAGAGGGAGGGTTCCCTAGCTTTTCCTGTTTGGCATATTTTGGATACCTCACGACAGAACCACCTGTGTACCTATTAGGAAGACAGAGGTGAGCAAGACGAAGAGGATCCTGGGAAGCCTGAGACACTGTGTGCATGTGTGTGTCGGGCGGGGGCGGGACGGGGTCGGGGGAAGCTGCAGGAGATGGCAGGAAGAACCCGGGTATTTCCCAGTGTAAACATTAGAGGTTTAATTTTTGCAAAGCAGCTCTTTTGGTGAAATATTGCTGACTGTATTTGGAAGTTGATAATAGAATTCAGTTCTCCTCTGGGTATTGTGGGTACACTAGGATTTTCTTGGTTGCAATGCCTCCTCCCACCCCAGAATAGTAGAAAGACTGAATAATTTCATATTGGACACTTTCCCTTTTGGGGAATAATTTAAGCACTACCATATGTCTTCTTATTTTGTCCTTCTACTGTCTCGCACGAACCACTGGGCTTTGAAAATGTAAAAGCAAAGCAAAACAAACACAAAGCAACATACGGCAGAAGTTTGTCTGTGCCTGTGCACATGTGTGCTTCAAATCACTCCACGGTGGTTCCCCAATCACCGAGCCGTGGTAATTATCCAAGAAGGTGTCTGAAACGTGCTCCCCTGAAGGGACACAATAACAGCCTCCTGCAACTGCTCATCTGACCATAGTGCTGTGGTGGGAGGAACCAGCACAGAAATGAGAGGCACAGCAGAGCACGGGGTGTGCTTGCCCACTGGCCACTGGCAGGGTTAGGACGACTCGGGCCCTCTTGGCATGTTTCTGCAGGATGCGAGGGGACACTGTTTCTCTGGAATAGCTTGCTCCAGAGCAGCCCTGGGGAGCAACTGCTTCTGTCCCCAACTTTGCACCTTGCAGAACCCCTGGACCACAGGCTTGTTTCTGAAACATCCAACTCAGCCTAGAGCCTACCATCTGGCACCTTGCTTTTTTTTTTTTTTTTTAACAGCTCTTCCTGTTTCCCCCGCACTGAGCTGTTGCATAGCTAACTTGATTCACATCAAGCAGCTGTGATGGCTGCAGTTAGCTCAAATCTGGAGCCAAATGATTCACTTAAAAAGAGCAGTCATTCCTGAAGGAGGCTTACTTCATAAGGACTCAGCAAACAAAGTTATTGGGCAAGCCTTTCAGCTCAGAAAGCCGATGAGATTACACAAATTATCAAGACATTGGTTTCCAAGATGCTGAGAAACTCGGAGTGTTTTTGGAAGCTGCCTGTGCTGCTCTGAAACCACGGCCCCCACATGCTGTACCACCCTTCCACCAGGCAGAGGAGTGGTCTCTTGTTCAATTCAGCAAAGTCTGGTGACAACAAGTAAGGTAGAAATGTCACCAGCAGACTTTGGAGGCTGGGTCAGAAGAGGCCGGGCTGCCTCTGCTTTGTTCTCTGGGGGGCATCTGTAAGAAGTGTCATTTCCCCTGAGGAAGTCATGCTGGGAAGACCTTCTGGCCATGACCCAGAGAGATGCCATGTGCTCAGGGGCATCTTGAACATGCAACCCACTGGCATCTCCTCTGATGTCTAATTGCAACCTTGTGAAAAATTCCACGTGACCATGGAACAGCTGAGGCCTTCTTGAATTCATGGCTCACAAGTTCATTTTAAAATTTTTTTTTAAAAAAAACTGTTTTTAACACATTTGGTTTTGGTTGGCATTGCTGAGTTTTGGGGTCATCTGGATGGTGCCAATGAGAAAGAATTTCCTGTCCTTTGCCCTTTTCAGCATTCCAGCTGCTGCCTTCTCCTTCTGGCCTTCACACTTTTTTTCCTGGGGGTTAGCTTGTCTTACTACACACACCATACCCCCCTCCCCACACACACACAGCTGCACAGATCCAACCACCCACCCCTAGGCAAAGGCAACCACCTGATTCAGTTTAACTGCCCGGGTCATCGAATGTGACACACATTTTTTTTCACCTGAGAAAACTTGAGTGCAGGGGAATGAAGTTTTTTCTTGCCCATGATTATAAGGCTAAGTAGGAGCCCAGTTCTGATATCCAGGCTAGCCCTTTGTTCACTTAATTTCCCACTGACTTCAAACAATAAATCAAATCTATCCCTTCCCAGTCCAGAGGCCATAAACAGCAAGTCTTAGGCACAGCATCTCATTTGGCTCCCTAGGGGCCCCAGGGGCCACCTGGTAGCTGCCCACACTGGGAAGAGAAGAAGGGGAACAGGGGCAGGCCAAAGGAGCCTGGCTTCCTCCTCGCCTCCTCCTTCCTGGGCCTCCACGCAGAAGGCAATGCATTCAGAGTGCAGGCAGAGATTCCTGAAGGTGCTGGAAAAATGCCAAACTCCTTCCAGAAGCTTCTATGCTGGATATTTCTTAGCCAAACAAACAAACAAAAACGAAAGTATTTTAAAACTAGTCTGTGCATATATGTTTGGATAAAAGTTGAGAAAGATTAGTGGTTGGGATAAAAGGCTGAGAACTAACGTGTTAGGAGCGAGGCTGGTTAAAGGTAGGGAGTGTGTATGTCTGTGTTTTATCTGCCACTCAGAGCTGGGGCAGGCTGTTATTAATACATGCTCCGCCGCCCACTGCCCTAGCATTGCCCCAATTTTTCTAAGCCCTACAGCATTGTCATTTCATGTGTCTGGCAAGGGAATTAGAGTCCATGAATACGAAAAGCACCACCCCCTGGGTAATGCTGGAGCCCCATTCCCTTCCGCTATCTTGCCAACAATCAGTCGCCCTCCTCCACCCCACACCCACGGCCATTCTCTTATGCTGGAGAGTCCAGGATGATTACAAGTCTTTCACATGAGGTGTGGTTTAGTTCAATATGTACTGTTGGTTCTGCAAATATGCTGGTGGGAGGTTGACGATGCACGTTACGTGCCATATGCCGCTTTGCGGGCTGGCATGCCGCAGGAGGCCTGCAAACCCAGGCAAGGGAAATGGATATCTTTTCTGCTTTTGAAGCACAAGCTTAACCAGAGAGAGAGAGAGAGAGAGAGAGAGGTTTAGGGGAAAAAAAATCTCATAATTACAGTTACGTTAATCCTGCATGGATTCCTTTTACTGTGCACAGTTTCGTCTCAGAATCAGCAGCCACAGACGAAATCGACCTTTTCGGATGAAGAAAATCACATTCAACCAGACATGCCTCCCTTTGTGTGCTTGATGGATTCTAGAAAATGTTTGGGCAGACTGAATTTTTTTTTTTTTTTTTTTTTTGCAAATCTGGTTTCATTTCAAATATTCTCAAGGTGTTTTCTATTTAAATTGGTACCAGTTTGTAAAGCAAATAATAATTTTGTAATGCAAATAGTTACTCCCCAACTTATTTGTTTTATAAGTTTGGGCTTTTGTATTTACATATTTTTTTTTCTAACAGCCAGGTACATCTATAGATAAGAACGCAGTGTAAGACTGTATTGTGTAAGCAATGAAACATTAAACTTTTGTAAACTAAAATAGTGGGAGAAATATAATCTGGGATTATAGATTTGATTTCTTACATATTTTCTCTTAAGAACTTATGCCTGTCTCACAGTTAGGCTGGGTAGCACCATAGATTACTTGTGTGGGGTCAGAGCCTTTCCTAAAGCACTCTGGTAATATGTGATAGAATAATAAACTTTATTGTGTAAATGTTCCAAAAGAGAACATTGAATGTTCCAAAAGAGAACATTGCAGCATTGTTTATGTTGATCCTGGCATAAACATAAACAAATTCATTTACGTAAGACCAGATTTTATTATCATTCAATGAAATACTATGCTGGCAATAAGAAGGACAAGATGGTAGGACAGACATTAGATTCACTATCCAGGACTGGCTCATGCTTCCAACTTTCTGGAGATCCTGGGACAGGGTGCTAATGGTCCAACCAGTTGGTCCCTGCCATCCATGTGGGAGACTTGGAAGAATTCTTAGATTCTGGCTTCAGTCAACACCCATCTCTGAGTGCTGAGGGCATCTGGGGAGGAAAGTAGGGAATGGGAGCACTTTCTGTGTGTCTATCCATCTGTCTCTGTCCCCATGTCCCAAGGAGTTAAGTAAGTGATTTTTGAAAGGGTTTGATTGAGGCCAGCATAAGCATGATGGCACAATGGGTAAAGCCACCATTCGTATGCCAGCATCCAATGTAACTTCCTGTTTATGTTCCAGCTTCTCCATTTCTGATCCAGCTTCCTGCTAATGGTCTGGAGAAGGCAGTAGAAAAAGGCCCAAGCACTTTGGCTGCCACACTCAACTGGAATTCCCCATGAGGCTTCTGACTCCTGGTTTTGGCTTGGCCCAGCCCTGGCCAGTGCAGCCATCTAGGAAATGATCAACAGTGGCTATAAGATCTCTCTTTCCTTCTCTCTCCATAAAGGGGTTGAAGAAGTCGTGATAGTAACAAGAGCCATAATAAGACACCATGTTTTGCTGCCATGCAGGTAACCATTTGAAAATTCAGTAATTTCTTGTTGGTGAATGTGGAGTTCCATAAAATACACTGTGTGGATTAAGCTGGGAGCTAGTGATAATGTCAGGTTACCATGGAGTTTGCTAGTCCACAAATGTTCATGGGTCCGAGATGGTGTATTCTATAATATATAAACTTCAATGATTTACCTAGAAAACATCCTATGGCCATTTTATATGTTTAAGATACTTAGAATGGTTTTTGAAAAATCATGCTATTTAATGAACAAATATTGAATCAGAACAGTCAGAACTCAAATTTGTATTCCACTGTGGCATGCTAACATAATAAGGATTGGCTTAACCTACTACACCCTAGTCCTGGGCCCCGTTCCCCACTTTTAAATGAAGTGGACTCAATTGTTTTTTTTTTTTTAAGATTTATTTATTTATTGCAAAGTCAGATATACAGAGAGGAGGGGAGACAGAGAGGAAGATCTTCCGTCCGATGATTCACTCCCCAAGTGAGTACAACGGCCGATGCTATGCCGGTCCGAAGCCAGGAGCCAGGAACTTCCTCCGGGTCTCCCACGTGGGTGCAGGGTCCCAAAGGTTTGGGCCATCCTCGACTGCTTTCCCAGGCCACAAGCAGGGAGCTGGATGGGAAGTGGAGCTGCCGGGATCAGAAGTGGTGCCCATATGGGATCCCGGTGCATTCCAGGCGAGGACTTTAGCCGCTAGGCCACACTGCCAGGCCCTTGTTTTGGTTTTTTTTAAACAAGGGTCTTTCTTTTATTTAGTGTATCTAAATTGTTGTTCCCCAATTTGCTCTGCTAAAGTTATTCTTCATTGTTTTATCAATCCCTTTAGTTACTCCTAAAATTCTGCAAACATCCATTTATTATCACCATCCACATTATGAAGTTGGTGTGAGATGTGTGGTGTATAAGGGTTTTCATTAAGCATTTGAAAATATGGTATGTTTTTAGTAGGATCCAAATGAATTACATGCAAGGTAAATAAACTATTGGGTGACCCTTTAGTTTTCTTGGGCAGATCAGTATAGTGTTTGAAGAAAGACGTGTTGATTGAGCCTGGTGTGCTTTCAGCTGGATTAATAGCTTCAGAGGCATGGGAAGTTACAACTTGCCTTGTGCCAAACAGTCCATGTAGTTCCTTCCACAGAGATCTGAAATTCATCTCTTTGGTCCCTATTATTTTCTGAAAGTATCCATATAAGAAAAATGCTTTAATATGATCTTTAAAATTAGACAGTGCTAAAACAGATAGAAATAAGATCATAGCCCATTTGATGAATAAATCATGATGATAGCATATTTACGACTGCAGTTCCTTCTAAATCCCCTGTAACTATTCTGCACAGATCTTTCACCTTGAGAAGGTATTGTTCAAGTGTAAAATAATGTGTTTTTATTTGTTTTAGCTTTTTGTTTTGTTTTTGGTTTGTCGCTTGGCAATGACAAGCATGTAATACTGTTTGACACCAGTGGTCATAGAAGTTCAGTAGTAATTGGATTCCACTAAAGTGAGGGTTCTGGATATGCCACAATGAGCTCCACTCTTGCGGCAATCTCTCAGGATTCTCTCTTCATTCTCTGCTGAAACAATTACCCAATGACTTTGTCACTCCTAACTTCAAACAGCTTCATATTTTTAGGAAACATTTTAGGTGGCTCTTCTTATGTATGTCACTTCTCTCCCTTGGCAGCTTGGCTGGGTGATGTTTGCCAGTCTGCTTAGAATATGTAATCTGGTTAAGATGCAGGACACTGTTTTTTTCCACTGCAGACCGTTATGGTCCAAAGTGATCCTAAACACAAGCAGCCTTCACTTACAGTGGTTTGTATTTTTGAGGGAAAAATGTGCATCCAGTTCTTCCAGCATGCATGCTAGATAATATTGTGTGTATGATGAAGTTGAGTAGTGGCTTTTCTATATTTAATGATACTCAGGCTCCTTATTTCTTAGGTCATTTCAGAGGAAATGTATAACTTATCTCTAAATATACTTGATGGAAATAAGTTAATTACTTGGCAGTTCTGTTTATGGAAATAAGCTGTAGTTTAAGGTATTAAGGTCAAAGACTTATGTGGTTAACAACTTAAAATCTTAACTAGAAGACAGAAACAGGAGTAAGGAATACTCACCAGTAACTTCACCCTGCTAACGTTATACAAGGAGTCAAGATGCCGTGGGGCATATCTCTGGGAAACAAGAGAAAGAGACTCCTGATAATGATGGATAGGAGAATTACTAATCATGTGCATTTGTGTTTATTGCTAAAAAGCAATAGTAGATGGTATTAACAGGAAAAGGAACTTAAAGAAGTATGCTTACAAGTCTGCAAAACAAATATGATTTCTAAAAATAAATGCTGTAATTGAAGAAAATAGATTGGCTAAACAGATGAGGCATAGACGGACAAACAAAACAAATTCCTGAAAAATCACTCACAAGGTACAGCAGAGAAAGCAATGGAAAACATGAAAGGGAATCTAAGGTACAAGAGCTCATGTAGATCTAATAGCAGTTTTAGAGGAAAGATTCAACTCCAACAACTAACCAGGAAAGACTTCTTGTGAAAAATGCATACATATGTAAGTGACTGGATGATTTAAGTAAAAAAATTAGGAATGACTTTAAAATTTTATTTGCCAACATGGTCTCCTGTGCTTGTTGTAGGGCCTTAATTTTGATGCCATTTCATATTGAGTGAAAATTCATCAAGAAGAATTGGCATATGTGATCAAACTCATGCTACAGCTAGCGGAAGCTTGGTGGAGGATCAGGGCAATGCCTTGTCCTATGCTTATGAAATGTGCTGTTTGTCTTCTTGATGATTCTATATAATTAACTGCATCTAGCAGAAAAAGAGAACCGTTTCTTGATTATATAGATCCACACTTGGATACACTCTCATATAGATCACTCAAAGCAATTCTGAAAGCGTAATTTTCTAGTATCAGATCTTGTTTTTAATTAAGGCTTAACTTCCACCCTCCCTTGCATCTCCATAGAAGGATTAGGTCAGGTGGCATCACATCTGGCTGGGCCGGTGATGTCTCAGGGATTTATGAATGACAAGCTGTATTAGATTGGGGGTCGTGTGCAGTCATCCTGAAATTGGGAGCTGAGTGCTCCCATCCCAGGGCATGGAGGTCAGAATGAACAGTCATCAAAGGCAGTGCTATCTCCAACTGGATCCTCCGCTTCCCGGAGTCTAGCTTCATGAAAATGCAGTCTGAACCGCCTGGCTTTCTCTGTGGGGGATCTATAATCAAGCAACGCGCTTTCTTTGTTAACATCGGGACACTGGTGAGGAGGCAGGTGAGGGCTGAAAGAGGCTCGAATCAGTGAGAGGGAGAGAGGGAGATCTGGAACTGGACAGGGGGGCACTGGGAGTTCTACAGCCCTCGCACCCCAGCAGAAAGGGTGATGGAAAACCAAGGTCACAGGCCCTGTCTATGGGAGTTCTTGCTAATAAGCTGAAAAATATGCAAACCAGAGAGTTCAGGCAGAAGGTCAGACATTCTTGGGGCATTACTGAGAATTATTTTGAAAACATACAATATGATTATTGAGACACTCTGGGAATGTGAGACCCATTCCGTGGTGACCGTGGGGAATGGAGAGACACTGGTCTCTCCGTGAGAATAAGGCAGTCTGGAGTCTGGTCCATCAGACTGGCTATCATCATTGCCTCAGTGACTGCCACTGCTGAGGTCAAGTCCAGCAGGGTCCTTGAGGTCATGTCCTAGCTCCTGGAAGACCCTGGCTTCTGTTTCTCGAGGAGCAAAGTGCCGGTACAGACTGATGACAAGAGCAGAAATCCCCCCAAAAAAGCAGAGTCTGAGAGAGGGCCCCCAGACATAGACTATACCTGGCAGTCACAGAATAATATGCGTGTTAGAAAAGATTTCCAAGAGCTATGTAAATAAAAGCCCATACTGCTTCTATATAATAGCATGGCTTAGTGGAGCCACAAGCCGTAAGCACTGAGCCGTGGATAAGCTGGTTCTTAAAAATGGAACCAATTGTGCCATGTTCTCTCAGGGCTCCTAATTCATAATTCAACCTTGTGGAAATGCAACAAGACTTGGAAATGCATCGTGGCTGGTAGCATGCAAGTAGAGCCAGAAACGTTCCCTTTTAAAAAATTAATTTTTACAATTGTAAATATTTGTGGGGTATCATGAGTTGTTTATATACATGCACTTATTGTATAATGTCTCCTCCAAAATTTACTGTTGTTGATTTTTTTTCTTTGTGGCGAAAACATTAAACATCCTTTCTTCCTGCTTGTTTTGATTGTGATTAGCATTGTTGCTATCTGATCATCCATTGAGCAATAGAGTATTAGAATTTCTTTCTCCTAACTAACTAGTGCCGATTGACCAAGGCCTCTGGTTTCTCTTCCCACTGTTCTCCCCAGTCTCAAAGAAACACCATTCAACTCTCAGCATGTATGAGATCAGCTTCTTTGGATTCCACATTAGTGAGATCCCACAGCACTTATCTTTCTGGGCCTGGGTCATTTCATGTAACCTAATGCGATCCACTTACGGGTGGCCAGTAGTATTCTGTTGTGGGTATGTGTACCAACGTGTTACTTGTCCATTTGTCTGTTGATGGCTACCCAGGTGGATTGTATCTCTTGACATGGTCAACAGTGCTGCAACAAATATGGGAGGGCAGAGTGACTTCATTTCCTTTGGATGTATATCTAGGTCAGGGATGGCTGGGTCATACAGTAATTTGTTGAGGAAGCTCCATATGGTTTTCCATAATGACTGTACTCATTTGCACCCCTCCTCACCCTGCCCAAGTAGGAAAGTTCCAGCTTCTGCAACATACTTGTCTCCCTTTGTTGTCTCTTGAGATTCTTGGTGTCTTAACACCAGTTGTGGTGAGTTGAGAAGCAAGAGATGAGAAAGTGGCAAGGGTTAGCTCACATGAACATATGCTGTTTTTTAGATTTTCAAAGCACATCTGCTGCCCAGCCTCAGAATTGTGCAAAACAGGTGGGGATTATAGTCTCCATTTTCCAGGCAAGGAAACTGAGGCTTGGCGAAATGGCATAATTGGTCCCAAGCCACACAACTGGTGAGCAGATCCCCCCACAGCTGTGTCGTCAGTGGCCTCTGTGAAAACATAGCATATTTTCCTTTTAATTCCAGAGACCACTTCTGTTACAGCACTGTGGAGGCACAACTTGTCCTATGTGTGGCTCCCCAACATGGTACAAAGTACGGGCATGCCAGGTAGGATGTGTGTGACCTGCCTAACCTACCTTGCAACTGCTGCAGCTTCTCTTGAAGAGCTGGGCACGGGAACACTTGCTCTGGTATCAGGATAATTGCATCCTGGGAATAGCACACTCAGCATTTGCTAGATAGATGTTATCTCATTAACCTTCCTGGGGTCCTGGGTAGGCATGTGCTAAAGACAACCTTGTCTGGCCTCTTTTGCTCCACGAACAGGTGGTCAAACCTCATCTGCTCCCAAGCTTTGGACTCTATGGCTGTTTGACCAGATCCTGGGGCTTTTTAGAGCTAGTGGCTGGTGTGTAGGTGGCAAACACCATTGCCACATCCCAAGAGTAAATATTTACATGTTGCTTAAGATTGTAAAATAGGGTCACTTGCTTCTCTTCAGTCATAATGAGCAACATATTAATGTTTTGGATTTTGTTATTTAATCCTTACAATGATGGAGGAAATAAGAATTTTTACCAGCATTTTATAGGAATTGGAGATTCTTTTTAAAAGATTTATTTATTTTCATTGGAAAGGCAGATATACAGAGAAGAGGAGAGACAGAGAGGAAGAGCCTCAGTTCACTGATGGACTCCCCAAGCAGCTGCAACAGCCAGAGCTGAGCCAATCCGAAGCCAAGAGCCAGAAACCAGGGTCTCCTCTGTGGGTGCAGTGTCCCAAAGGTTTGGGCCATCCTCAACTGCTTTACCAGGCCACAAGCAGGGAGCTGGAAGGGAAGTGGAGCTGCCGGGATTAGAACTAGTGGCAGTGTGAGATCCCACTGCGTGCAAGGCAAGGACTTTAGCCGCTAAGCTACTGTGCTGGATCCAGGTATTGGAGATTCATACATAGGAAATAAGTTGTCCAAATACACACTCAGTGGGTGGCACAACAGAGTTTGTGCCCAGATCTGGGTGACTTCTGAGCCCAACATTGATCTGAAGGGCTTTTTTGCTTGTTTGACCTCTATGGATCTCCACCCAACATGCAACCTCTCTTGTATTGCAAGCCTTATGATGTGTTGGAGAGTAGTGAGAAAGAGAGGACTGGGTCACTGGGTCCCACAGCAGCTCCTGGGGCATCCTCTGGAAGGTCTTTTTCCAAGCTCCAGGAGTGTCGGGGACCACCCTGTGATAAGTGAAGGTAGATGATATTAGAGAAGAGAGCTAAGATTGGATAGCCACAGTCAAATGACCATGTGGCCACTCCAGCTGACCTTTGCCAGGGCAAGCCACACGGCAGGACAGCTCTGGCTGGCAGCAATTCTCAAAGCTAAGGTGAACGATGTGGTCCACTCATCATTAGTGTGCTGCAACACACTCTGCATTTTAAGATTTGCCCTACAGATTTCACATGGAAAAGAGACGGCCCAGTGGCAGCCTTAGGGAAACAAAGTGGTATGGGCATAATCAGATCAGTAAGAACGGACTTTTAAAAGTAGATTTCCGAGCCAGCACTGTGGGGTAGCAGGTAAAACTGCTGCCTAACAATCCTGCAGCCATTCCTTATGGGTGCTAATTTGTGTCGGACTGTTCCACTTGCAAGCCAGCTCCCTGCAATTGGCCTGGGAAGGCAGGGGAAGATGACCTAAGTGTTTGGGCTTTGTACCCATGCAGGGGACCCAGAAGAAGCTCCTGGTTGCTGGTTTTATGGCTATCTGGGAGCGAGCCAGCAGATAGAAGATCTCTTTTTCTATTTCTCTGCAGTTTTTCACATAAATAAGCCTATTTTAAAAAAAATAATTAAAACTAGCAAAGATTTCTTCATTGGATTTATGTTAGCTTTGGGGATTAATGCCAAAGCTCTGCTAATAATGACTTTAAGATAAAATGGGTTGTAAGTGGAAAGCTAGTTACTGTCTCAGGTTAATGGTGATCCAGGGATAGGTGCTGTGGCGTAATGGGTTGAGTAGCTTGAAAAGTTTCCTACATCCCATGTCAGGGTGCTTGAGATTGAGGCCTGCCTCTGCTCCCATCCAGTTTCCCACAGAAGTGCACCCTGGGGAGCAACAGGTGATGCTTGGGTCCCTGCCAACCACGTGGGAGACCCAGACTGAGTTCCTGGCTGTTGGTTTTGGCTTGGTCCAACCCTGCCTTTGCTGTTACTTGAGGAATAGTACAACATATTCTCTATCTCTACTTTTCAAAGAAATAAATCAGTAACTTTAAGACAATGATGATATAGAACCGTAGCTCACAGTGAGTAAATCAGCCAGTTGGCACCCTTTGTCCAAGCAGTCCCTTTAGCCTTGGACCCAGGAATGTGTGAGTCCAGCATGGCTCTGCACCAGGCTGCCTGGTGACTGGTACTGTGTGTGCTTTAGAGGTTGACAAGGCCAGAGGGACAGACCGGATCCAATACTTACTTCCACATTCCTCCACTGAGAAGTGGGTTCAGATTAGGATCAGTCGCACCAATAAGCACCCCAGAAAGACTCGAGCCACCTTCCCCAAGGCTACATTTCTCATGCCATGTCCTCAGTCTGGGCATGTGACTAATCACAAAGCTCTGATAAGGTGGTGTGTGTTCAACATAAATTATAAATGGCATGTTGGGACTGACGTTAGGGCCTGATAGCATCCAAACAGGTATTTCCAGCTCTGTCAGCTCACTCTCACAGCCTAATGAATGCTGCTGAAGGTTCAGAGCAGATTCCTCATCTACTTATATTTCATAGCTCCTCTCCTTTACATTAACATCAAATTGCACCCTGAACTGCAGGGAGTCATGTGGTTATGCCCATTGCCTTTAAAGGCTTGACCTCTCTTGCTCTTTTGCAGAAGGACACACTCTAGACCCAAGGAGCCCATGGCAGTGTTTGTCATTCTTACAGGCACTTCTCCCTTATAGCCAGAGCCGCCCCTGTTGTAGTTCTACTTCCCTTTTTTCAGATAATTCTTCAGAACCAGAAAGAATAGCTGCTTGACAGTCTATCTGTAAAACCGTCCATGCACTTGAAGCCAGTGACCTGTTTCCTCCACAAGCTTCTCTTCACCATGCAATGAAGCCTCTAATCCCTTCCAACTTTGCCCTTTGGCTTTTTTTCCCCAGCGGAAGACCGTGCCTCCCCTCTGACATCTCCCCATCTTTATGAAGTGCAGGGTTGCACTGGTTGAGTGGCAGTCGGGGGCTAATTATCTCTTCAAATGATTGCTACAGGCAGGGTGGCTCCAGCAGTCATGCCATCAGGGAACACTGTGAAGTCTCCAGCAGGTGAAAGCTGTCCCTCCACAAGTTACAACCACCCCACACTCCCATGTGATACAACAATGCCCAATGAAAAAGGACTCCTTTCATGAGACTGCACCATAAGACAAGAGGCTCCCCACATGGTTTATTCTCAGACCTCCTCGACTAAGATAGGACCACAGGTGGGCGGGGGGTGGGTGTGGAGAAGATTGCCTGGAGCAACAACCCCTTCACATC
Source organism: Ochotona curzoniae (assembly GCF_017591425.1). Taxonomy (NCBI): domain Eukaryota; kingdom Metazoa; phylum Chordata; class Mammalia; order Lagomorpha; family Ochotonidae; genus Ochotona; species Ochotona curzoniae. The sequence goes on from NW_024465582.1 coordinate 29,916,412, forward strand.
CTCATTCCAGCCTGCCAAAAGGAATGGCCCTCTAAGCACCCCCTATGCTCCACCAGCAAGGGGCAAGGGGGGAAGGGACTGTGATGGTTATTAGGGGCACAATCATCTGTGGCTGCCAAAGATGGGCAAAATCGGGGCGCAAACAATACCCCCCCTACACACACACAGAGAGCTCAGAATGTTAACAATAACAAAACAACACAATCAGCGAGAGCCCTCTTGGTACCAGGTATTAAAAGAGATACTGAGTACACAAAGATGAACAAGATGTGACCCTTGACCTACAGAGCAAACAATCAAGCTGGGGAGAAGACACATCATGTATGGTCAAGGTTAAAGAGTAAGTGACAAGAGGAGGCATGCACAGAATGTTCTGGAAGCCCCGAGAAGGAACTTAGCAGAAGGGTGTAATTGCTGGGAAGAGGCCAGCTGGAGTGGCTGTAAATGCTGAGACTACATTAGAGCAAGAAAACAAGAGCCGGGAAGGACTTGGTGTGGGCACTGAGACTGCTGGTTTTCTCGTCTTTGTTTGGATCTTATGTTTTCTTATTATGGCTCATCCAAAGTTGATGAAACAGAAAATCCTTTCAAGCCTTGAGGCGCGTGTGAATTTCAAGGGTCATTTCCCATGAGTTCATTTTTTATATTTTGTGTCTGGACGAAATCCATTTTATGATCAGTGAATTCCATATTTAAACAAGGAAACTACTCATCCAGTAGGAAAATGTCTGAGGGAGAAAATGAATGTAGTTCTGATTGTCATGATGTAATCGTCTCGGTAAATGAGTTGTTTTCTATTATTATGAGAACATTTCAGTAATCTGGATTGGGGAGGTTTTACCCAAAAGATTAAAGAATTTGGACATCAGAATGAGGGAGTCTGTCATTTCAGATCAGAATTGTTATATTTTACTGTTTTTAATTATATACATCCTTAAAATTTTTTATTTATTTGAAAGTCAGTTACAGAGACAGAAAGTGGGAAAGCCAGAGAGAGAGAGAGAGAGAGAGAGAGAGAAAGAGAGAGAATCTTTCTCAGTGGCTCACTCTCCAAATGGTCATAACAACTAGACCTGGGTCGGGCTGAAGCCTGCCTCCTGGTCTTCTTACATTTTGCCAAGGGCCTAAGTACTTGGGCCATCACCTGCTGCCTTTGCAGGTACAGTGTGAGAGAGCTGGAGAGGAAGCAGGGGAGCTCCATCCTGAAACCCCGCTCTGATATGGCGGTGGCAAATGATGGCCCCTATGTTCATCTATGTCTTCAGATAGAATAACAAAGATTTGCTTGTCAGAATTGTATGTTGGGCAGATGAGAATTCACAGGTGTTCAGATGGTGAGGGACCCTGGAGAACAAGCTGTTCTTTTCTCCCTTATTTGTGTTTAGATTTCCCCTATTTGCATGGGATACATTCCAAGACCCCCAGGGATGACTGAAACCATGAACAACAACAAATCCAATATATAGGCTTTTCCCTATGGGTATGGTAAGATATTAACAACAATAACTTTACAATTTCTTTCTTTATTTATTTGAGAATTTCTTCCTCCATTTAAAGGGAGAAGAAAAGCAGTTCTGTGTTTTCATATGGAAAAATTATTTCACAGGGAAAAATATCAATATGAGAAATATTAAAATGAGAAAGAGCTGGTGCAGAATGACCATAACCATGAATAAACACAGATGTCCACAAATGCAGTGTTTGTGTAAAGAAGTGTTCAAGAAACATCTCACTTCTCAACATGTCCATCTCCGAGCCATAGGTGGGGAAGTGCCGAGACGGCAGCACTGCACTGTTTCTCTGCTGTGTAGTTGTTGTTCAGTGCTTGTGGGTGATCACACACACACACACACACACAGACACACAGACACACACACACACACACACACACACACACAGATACAATTTTTTCCCAACTGGGGGGAAAGTGAAGACAGCCTGACCACATTCCCACTAGCTTTTACATGAAGCGCTCCTGTCTGCACTATGCAAACACCAAGGTCTGGCTCCATCTCTCACCTAGCCCTTCTATTTCCCTTTGAAATCCCGCCTGCAGAAAAGCCTTGCTTGTCCAGAGTGAGATGTGTGAGCTAGCGCTCCTTGGATCCAACCCCTCCACCCTTAGTAGAAACCTAGAAAACAAAAATCAAAAAGCAGAATGTTGAAACCACATGCGGAAAACTAGCCTCGCTTGGAGATGAAACCAACATGGAGAAATGTTGCACAGGTTTTTACAAGGAGCTGTCAGCTGGTTGAAATGAAAGGAGCTGGGCGCTGCAGATCCAAGCCTGGGAGCCCCCACTCTCCGAGCCCTTTTGTTTTCCTGCTCTTAGGCTGTGTTTCCCTAACCTAGGAGTCTGTTTTGAGCATCTTAGGGGTTGGGAGGTGAGGGAGCAGAGGGGCCATAGGAGCAGTGCCACGGAAAAGCAAGATGATGAAGCACTGGGTAAGCCCAGGAGGACTGGCCTTGTTAGGAATATTGCCTAGAAAATTAGGAGAACCCATGATGTTCACTAACCCTAATATGCTCTGACATTATCAACAAAATGCTGTGACAATCCACTACCAACCAGAGTCCTTTGCAATGACTTTTCTCCTCAGGACCTAACAAAAAAAAAGAAAAAAAAAAGCTTAAATGTCACTTTAAGTCTTAACCACATGACTGTACCAATGATGGGTGTGAACTGCTATTGGGTAACCAGTTTTATCTGTGTTGACGAATTTTCTAGCACCCCTCCCCTCATCATCAATGAGAGTATGTTTCTGGCAACTGGAGAGAACCGCTTTTACAATAAGGAAAGGCTGCTCAGATGTGTCCAGTGCTAGAGGAGTGCCCAGAAAAGAGAAACCTCAGTGTAAAGGACAAGCCAGGTTCTGAGTTGGTTCAGGGAAACCGGAAGCAGCAAGCTGGGCAGACTGTGCAAGGGGAAGTGGCCAACCGAGGTTCCTAGAGCCCCGGCCACCATTTACTGTGCAACCCAGTTCTCTCTTACCACGTGCTTGAATCTCAGTAAAATTGTAGCTACAGAACCTTCCGCATGACAGAAGACTACTGTTTTGTCTTGAGAAAATATTGAATGTCAAGGTCATTCACTTTTAAAAATTATTTATTTGAAAGGCAGGGTTACAGAGAAAGGAAGAAACAAAGAGAGATCATCTATCCACTGATTTACTCTCCAGATGTACACAGTGATGGGATTGAGTCAGACCATAATCAGGAGCCGGGAACTCCATCCAGGTCTCCCATGTGGGTCGCAGGGGCCCGAGCACTTGGCCCATCTTCCACTGCTTTCCCAAGTACATTAGTGGGGAGCTGGATCAACAGCCAAGACCCAAACTGGTTCCCATATGGGATGCAGGCACTGCAGGTGGAGGCTTAACCCAATGTTCTAGAATCACCGCAGGCTGATTCCAGTGTAACTGGATAAATTGTGCTCCTCTGAAAAGATGTGTTACATTTCTAACCCTTGTAACTCTGAATGCAACCTTATTTGGAGACTGAGCATCACTGATTTAACAAGCCACTGGGACCAGCCCTGTGGCTCATGTGGTAAACCGCTGCTTGCAATGTCAGTATCCCAACTCTCTACCTGGGCTTCTCCGGTTGCAGTCTGGCTCCCTGCTCAAGAACCAAAACAGCAAATTAGGGCCCACATACCTGGGCTCCTCCAGTGAGGTGTCAGATAGGATACTAAGCAGTTAAGGTCTCTGGTCCCTGGTAAAATTATCCTCTAAAATGTAAAAATAGGGCTTGCCCCTATTTCCACAGGCTTCTTGGAATCCTTTCTCCCTCTGGAGAAGGAACAAAGGGATAGATTCAACATATCAACTCCCCCCCTCCCCCAGTTGTTGTCCTAACAAAAGCAAGGAGATAAGGCCCATGCTAATCTCCTCTTTGGGTCGTTGTCATAGGGATGGCACCTTCCCTTTCAGCTGATCTTCAGGATGGGAAAAGGAAGCCACGTGGCTCACCTTTTTTTTTTTTTTCTGGGCAAGGTGGTGGACATTACTGCCCATTGAGAATAAGGGTATTTTTAAAAAGATTTATTTATTTTTATTGCAAATTCAGATATACAGAGAGGAGGAGAGACAAAGAAGAAGATCTTCCATCTGATGATTCACTCCCCAAGTGACCGCAATGGCCAAAGCTGCACCGATCCAAAGCTAAGGAGCCAGGAGCTTCTTTGAGTCTCCCACTAGGGTTCAGTGTCCCAAGGCTTTGGGTCGTCCTCGCCTGCTTTTCCAGGCCACAAGCAGAGAGCTGGATGGGAAGCGGGGCTGCTGGGATTAGAACCGGCGCCCATATGGGATCCCGGTGAGTTCAAGGTGAGGATTTTAGTCGCTAGGCCACAGCGCCAGGTACCACCCCCTCACCTCCCGAGAATAAGTTTTTTTTTTTTTCTTTCTGCCCTCATGTGAACTGCTTCCCTGAGATGGTGCATAAAAGACACCATTTCCACCATGTTTCCTTGGGTCTTTCCTTCCTTTGAGCCCCCTCCTGCCGCTAGGGCAGGACTCACGTTCCCTCCTCTTCTTACATAAATCGTGCCTTGCAAACCAGAGTTGTCTGCAGGAAAATTCTTCTTTCCTGTGACAAGAAACGAGGTTGCTGCCATGCTTCCTGTCGAATTCCTTGCAACACTCCCCACCACGTGGGAGACTGATAGTTCTGGCTCCTGCTTCTGCGACCATTTGGAAAATGAACCAGCACGTGAAGGACCCCTTTCTCCGTGTCACTCTGCCTTCTGCATCAAAATAAATGCATCTGACAATCCCATGTGCTGCGAATGGCTTGATATCTGCTGCTGATGTGTGGAGGGAAGACAGTGCGTAACCCGCAGGCCACCTGAAGACGCCGCTTAGGGTGCCTGCTGCCAGAGGCTGGGAAGCAGAAAGACACATCCTCTGTGTGGCTCCGTCCCTTGGTTTCTGACTTCGCTATGACAAATTTCTATTTATTACACAGGGTAGGCAGTCGTTCTCCACACTCTGCTACGGTAGCCCCAGGAAACAAACGTGTCTACTAAAGTCACAGTGATTAGCAACAGTAAATATATATATATATATATATATATATATATATATATATATAGAGAGAGAGAGAGAGAGAGAGAGAGAGAGAGAGAGAGAGAGAGAGTAAGAGGGAGACTGTGGCTTACAGGATGGTTCCTATGACAGAAGGAGTAGCAGGGATTCAGGGCTTCTCCATTGTGAGGGGTGGGGCCGGCAGTGGAGAAGAGTCAACTTCATCATCATTTGAAAGGCAGGAAGAGAGCTCCCATTCACAGGATTACTGACCAAAGAAACGCCTAGCGCCTGGGGGGCGAGCCGCCTCCCACGTGGTGTTAGGGACCCAACTGCCTCAATGTGCACCTGCTGCCCCCCAGGGCGCACTTTAGAGCAGCAAGTTAGAGATCAGGAGTGAAGGTCAAACTTAAACCCAGGCGCTCTGATCTGGGATGGAGCTGTCCCAAAAGCCGTCTCTGGCACGCACCTGGGTTTTCTTCTGAGGGCACTGGGGCTGGACGCAGGACCCTCCCGGTGGCATGCACAGACCCAGTTAAACCCCTCCCTGTGGGACAGGAAAGGCCCTGGGCCCTGCCAGGACTGGGAGTGGAAGGTAAAGAACACGAAAATCGGACCACTGCCCCTTCCGATCCGAGGCGAACGCTGCACCCTCGGCTCAAGGCCACTCTGTTCCCAGATGGAGGCTAAGCCGGTGCTTGGGTGACTCCAGGCAGCAGAGGCCCTGAGCCCGAGAGCCTGAAGCCCAGGACCTCCCAGCCAGCTTCGGAGGGCGGTTTGTCCGGAAGGATTTCAGAGGGACCGGGCCTCCCTCAGACAAACGCCTCGGGCCTGGGCCTTTGTTTTCATTCATTCAGCAGACCCGTTCGGTGGTTCCCTTTTGTCTCCCAAGTAGGACGGGCGGGAGGGAGGGAGGGGAGGGGAGGGGACAGGAGTGACGTCATAGCGAAGCCTCGAAAACAATGTTGTACTTTTGGGGTCATTCCTTGCTGTTTACCTCACCCCCTCCGCCGGACGCTTCTCGGGTCCGCTCCCCTTCCACCCAAAACACGTCCGAAGCGCAGCTTGGCTGCTGTTGGAACAGCCAGGTGCTTCCCCGAGGACTGAGTTTCAAAATGAACACACGGAGCACCTGCCCCGGGAGGCTCGGCTGCGGGTGAGCCGCCCGAGAGCGCGCCGGCCCCGGGGAAGCCTCCCGGCTGCCGGGGGCGCGGGCCGGTCGGGTCGTTCGCACCTGCGGTCGCCTGGCTAGGCCTGGGCTGGTAGAAAGGGGTTTTTGTTGCACCGGTTGTGTTCTCTGACACCTCCGTGTTCGTCCGGCTTTTTTCCACACTCGTTTCGGGGATGGGGGTGGGAGGTGGGGGAGGATCTAAGAGAAAATGCCAAATTTCCAGGGCGCCCGCCCGTCACGGAGTTTTCCCCCTCGGTACAGTCGGACCCGCGCGGCAAGCGGAGGGGAGGCGGGCCGCGCAGGGTCTAAAGTGTGACTAGTTCGAGACCAAAGTTTTGGAAATGTTTTCAAAGCGCGAGCCGCCGAGGGGTGAGGGCAGGTCACGGCCGCGGCGGAAAGCCCGGCGCCCTCCCGCAGGTGACTGTGGAGGAGGACTCGGGGTCCAGTGGAAAGGTCGGGCCGCGGGCGGCGCCCCGCACGCCGCGAGTGCTGAGGGAACGGCCGGCACCCCGGCCCGCACCCCGGCCCCGACCCGCACCCCGCAGGCCCCGGCCCGCACCCCGGCCCTGACTCCGGCCCGCACCCCGGCCCCGGCCCGCACCCCGCAGGCCCCGACCCGCACCCCGACCCCGGCCCGCACCCCGGCCCCGGCCCTGACCCCGGCCCGCACCCCGACCCCGGCCCGCACCCCGCAGGCCCCGGCCCGCACCCCGACCCCGGCCCTGACCCCGACGTCGACCGCACCCCGGCCTCGACCCGCACCCCGCAGGCCCCGGCCCGAGCCCCCACCGAGCTCCCGCCGCCACCTTTCGCTTCCGGGCTGCCCAGCGGGCCTTAAGAGTGTTTTCTTGAGTTGCTTGGAACAGGGCGAGGGAGAGGATGTCTGGTCAAAGGGCATCGAGATGGGAACGGGAGAAGCCGCCGGGAGAGGAAATACGGGCGGCCGGGAGATAAGAAAGAAGAGCCGGGAGGAGCGAAAGAAAGAGAAATGGGGCTGAGGAGGGACCCGCAGGTGAGTGACACAGGGAGCCGAAAGGCAGGAGGGAGGCAGAGAGAGTGTGTCTGGCGGAAAGAAACGATGCAGAGACCGAAAAATACGAGCAGCCTGGAAAACAAACACACTTGGAGGCCCGTGCAGGAAAGAACCCAATGGAAGGAAGAAATAGAACCCCCAACAGGAAGGACTTTGGAATGAGACCTGTGGCTGAGGGAAGGAACAGAGGGGCCTTTGTGGTGTATGTGTAGATTAGAGGGAGTCCACTGGATCACAGAGAATCTCGGAGTGTTTATTCCTTGTACCTGGCCAACAACAACTCCCAAATGCATTACTTTTTAGTCACGGGAGAAATTTCTCAGAGAACTCTGGGCCTTTCATGCTATCAGCCTGTCACTCGCTGCTCCCCGTCCCTCAGGACTGGTCTAAAAGCCAGAGGAAACCCACCGTGAGAAAGCCCAATTTCCACCCGGATGATTTTTGCATGCGAAGTTGATTTTGGGAGAAGTCCTTTTAGTCTTTAGAACTCAAGCAGGATGCCTGTGCCAAGCAGTGACCCAGCTCCAACGTCTCGTATCAACCCCTTCTAATGGCCATGATAGTTTGGCTACTTAGAAATCCAGGTGAAAAATGAAATCATTATTTGCATGATTCCCATTTCCGATGCGTGCCTTACCATTAATAAGTTAGAAGTTGGCCGGTGAGTTTAAATAATTTAACAAATGGAGTAATGAAAAAAAAGTACAGCATAAACCAGTAAATACAACGCATGCCCAGGAGAAGTAAAGATTAGTTATTTCATTACTGCAAATTGCTGTTGCTAAACATTATGATACATTACTGAGAAGAAACCTCTTCACCCCTTCCTATAATTTCAGGTTATTAATTTTATTCACATACGAGTATTTCTTTTCCTGTTTGCCTCTCTTGCCCTGTTTCTCTAATGAGGAAACAACAACAACAAAAAAATATATGGAAGTAGATAAAATACTCAAATTGAGGCTGAAGCAAATGAAAAAAGATATCAGAAACAAACAACATTATCAGCTTTTAGCTCCATAATAAGCTTTTATTTATTTAGGCCCTATTAATTTGGAATTTATAATAACTTGATTGGGATCTGGGCAGAAATTTTCCTTCATTTAGCAAACCCTGTCTTGCTAAGTAGTGCGGAAGAATAATGTAAATGAGATTGTAAGGGGGAGTGTTTGAAATACATCTTCAAGCACTTCAGGCAATCCCTTACATATGAATAATTAATATAAGAATACATATTATTCTTATCCAATAATTATCTAGTAATTCAGGAGGGATCTGTTAGGTCACCCTGCAGAGTAGGAAGGTATGGGGTTGTTACTGAAGAGCTGTGGGATCATGAAGGCAAGACACTTAACTATTCCAGGCCTTATTCTCTTACCTGTAAGGTTAGATTGATAATACTAACTGCCTAGTTTGCAGGGTTGGTATGAGCTTGTAGTAAAAGGATAGGTGGGAGTCTATTTGGCAACCCATAAGGTTTTAGAAGAATCTGCTTTATGTAAAGTGCCTTTACAGTTCCCACTTTTTTACGCATTCAATCTGCCTTTCCCTTCACTAGACTACACCAGTGAGTTTTCATGCCAGCCTCAGCCAGAGGAAATTCCCTAATGAACTGACACATTCCCCTGTCAACCTGCCCCAACACATCCTTGCAACCATTCTTTGTGTTCTCAGGATGCTAAATAAACTTAACATGGAATGACTGAAGAAAGTGACTGCAGGTATTTGAAAGAGTCTACCACTGGGGGACTGTGTGATGGCTCAACTGGTTAATCATCCCAAAGTGCCAGTATCAGATTAGGGGGCTTGTTCATGTCCTGACTGCTCTACTTCTCATCCAGCTCCCTGTTTCTGGCCTAGGAGAGCAGTGGAGGACAGCACAAAGCCTTGGGATCCTGTATCTCCATGGGAGACCCAGAAGATGCTCCTGGCTCCTGGCTTTGGATCAGCTCAGCTCTGACTGTTGTGGCCATTCGGACAGTGAATCAATGGATGGAAGATCTTTCTCTGTGTCTCTCCGTTTCTCCATAAATCTGCCTTCTTGATAAAAAATAAATAAGTCTTCCAGCATCTGCCATTGGAGTTAGGCAGGCTTGGGTTCAGATTCACCATCTTAGCTGGAGCAATGGCTCTCTGAACCTCATGTTTTAATCTGTAAGCATAGATAAAAATACCAATTTGATTGGACTTTTTAAAGAGATTTATTTATTCTTATTAGAAAGCCAGATATACAGCGAGGAGAAGAAACAAAGAGGAAGATCTGTCCAATGATTGACTCCCCAAGTGGCCGTAACGGCCAGAGCTGAGCCACTTTTTATAAAGATTAAAAGAGATAATGTGCACAGCACTGTGGCTTTCACAGAGCAGGCAGTCCAGATAATGAGGATTTAATTTTGAGGGGGTGGGAGAATGTTATTCACTTCATTCATTTGAAAGGCAGAGAGATGGAGAGCTCTCATTCACTGGTTCACTCTCCAGATGCCCTCCGTGAGCAGGGTTGGGTCAGGGAGAAGCCAGCAGTGTGGTATTCAGTCTGAGTTTCCCCTGTTGGTAGCATGGACTCAGCTACTTGAAGCACTACCTGCTCCCAACCAGAGTTCATATCTGCAGGAGACTGGAGTCAGGAGTGCAGCTGGGACTGAACCCAACCCATGTACTCCAGTGTGGATGCAGGCATCTCAAGCCACATCTTAACTCCTGTACCAAACATCCACCTCAAATGATGACCATTGGTTTGAAAGATTAGTTATCTTAAAACGATACTTGCATTAGGGGAAATACACAGACTTTACTTCTTATAGCTTGACTCCTGAAATATCAGGCCAAATTATACTGTTCAATTCTTCTGCGCATAGATGATCTATGTGTGTGACAAATCACTTTAACAGTGTCTCCTCAATCCTAAGACATCTGCTTTTCTCACATTTGAATATTTTGAAAGTCAGAATGGAACCTGCGCAATAGCTTAGTGGCTCAATCCTCACCTTGCACCCCCAGGATCCCATATGGGCCCTGGTTTGTGTCCAAGCTGCCCCACTTCCCGTCCAACTTCCTGCTTGTGGCCTGGGAAAGTGGTTGAGGATGGCACAAAGTCTTGGGACTCTGCTCCCGCATAGGAAACCTGGAAGAAGCTCCTGACCCCTGGGTTTGGATTGGTTTAGCTCTGGCCATTGTAGCTACTTTTGGAGTAACCCATCAAACAGTAAATCTTTCTATTTCTCCTCCTCTCTATATCTGCCTTTTCAATAAAAATAAATAAATCTTTAAAAAAGGAAAAAATGAGCTTCACAACTATTGATCAAAATAAACATGGCAACCTAAGCAGAGACATTGCAAAAGGAATTGTCCTTTGCCTGTAAGAGCCAAGACTTTCAGAATAAAGAGTTTTTTTAAAAAGAGAGATTTATTTATTTTTATTGAAAAGGCAGATATACAGAGAGGAAGATCTTCTGTCCAATGATTCACTTCCTAAGTGACTGCAACGGCTGAAGCTGCACCAACCTGAAGTCAGGAGTCAGGAGCCTCTTCTGGGTCTCTCATGTGGGTGCAGGGCCCCAAGGCTTTGGTCTGCTCTTGACTGCTTTCCCAGGCCACAAGAAGGGAGCTGGATGAGAATTGGGGCCACCAGGATTAGAATCAGTGTCCATAGGGATCCCAGTGTGTTCAAGGTGAGGACTTTAGTTGCTAAGCTACCATGTTGGGTTTCCAAGATAAAGGCTTATAAAGTCGGGAGACAGTGTTTATACTTCATGCAGATACAAAACATTTGTCCATCAAGCACTTTCAAAAGAAGCTGTTGCACTGCTGCAAAATGTGATCAATTAAGGATAAAACAATTGCAAGACTGGATGGCAAGGTGCTTAACTCGGTTTCCCATGTTTTCAGCACCATAGAGATATTTATATTCTCATCCATTTCCTTTTATCTGTAAGTTCCTTCAGAGTTTAAATTTCAGGTTTTTTAAAGGAAGCTTTTTCAGGCAAAAATTTGAAAGAAAAAAGTTTATGTAACTTAGGCTGCTCTTATGAAAGTGTTATCTCTGCTTTGCCAATGTCTACCAATGTCTGTCTGCTGGTTCCCAGGAATCCGCAGAGTTAAGACAGTGGTTTAAAACAAATGTAGTTTGATGTAGCCCTTTTTTTTGTTCTTTCAGGACAAAGCTGTCTTTTAATTAGATAAATTAATCTCCTTTCTTTAAATCAGCAAATATAGCAGAGAAAGTGGCTAACTTTTTAAATCACCTAAAAACAAGGTTTTTGATCATTGGATTTATACTTCAGAGATCTGCATTTTGCTGTAGGTATAACGTATTTCAATAAAAACTTTTTAAAGCTGTGAATCTGTGTGTTTAACTTGAAGATTTAAAATTGTGACTGATTCATCACTGTTTTCCAAACTGTTTGCGGAACATACCTTTTCAGCTAAGTCTTGGAGACCTTACACATCTTGTTTAGTAGCAACAGCTAGCATCTATTAAGCATTTATTATGTGCCAAGTGCTTGCAAACTGCATGTTTCAAATATCTCCTTTTGAATAATATTATTTATTTGAAAGATAAAACACAGAGCATGTAGAGGAAGAGATGCCTTCATTCCATAGATTCATTCTCCAAATGTCTGAAATAGCAAGAGCTGAACCAGCTTAAAACCAGCAGCCAGGAACTCCATGGGAGTCTGCCATGCGGGTGGCAGAGACCAACTCCCTGCTGTCACCCAGGATAAGCACTACCAGGAGGCTGCACGGAAGCCAAGGTGATACTCAATCCCCGTTATCCCATATGCAATATGGATGTCCCAAATGATGGCTTACTCCACTGTGCCATAGCACTTGTCCGCAATCATCTCCTTTCATCTTGATTTCGTCTTGAGGTGGACATTAGTATTATTTTGACAAATGAGAAAATGCATATATAAGGGACATGCAAATTAGTCACGTGAGGTGATCCAACTGAAAAATAGTGGGAGAAAAATTAGAACACAGGCAGCTGGGCTGCAGGAGCCTACGGTGACATCCTTCTAGCCCCTTCCAGACTGGATTGTGTTGTCCTCCTTTTGTAGCTGAGCTGCCTGAAAGCCAGAGAGGTAATGTGATTTGACTTTGTCAACCACATGGAAATGGGAGAGCTGGGATTGATACTTAGGGCTTATCTCCGAGTGGACGAGGCAACACCTTTCTTACTCCACACATGCTTTTCTTAATGCCACACGGCAAGACAGCTTCCAGGTGGAAGTAGGGCTGGGAAGAACAGAGGGCTGAGGGCGCCACTATTAGACCCACCAGGCAGTTAGTTACCATTGACCTTCAACCCAGGCTCTCCCCACCCACCCAGAAACTGCAGTTTTCCTCTTGGAGTGACCTCTCCTAGAGGCTGTGATCGTGGACACAGTTGATAAGGAAGTTTCATTCGCACTTACTGAGATGTTATGTTGTACATCTTTTTCCAGCATAGAAGTGTCTTTTCCTCTCTCCCTTTCTCCATTCTGGTTGGTTACATCACAAGGAAAGCCAGCACAGCAACCACAAAGCTAAGAGAGGATGCTGGACATGTATCTCTCAAGCATGCGAGGCCCGAGTGGGCCCTCCCTCTTGTCTAGCCAACCTACAGCATTGAGCCTCTTCCAGCTTCCTGTGTGTTACCATTTATAAATGAATACTATCCTTTCACAATTGAATTCCACAAATTAAAACATAGGCTAGCAGACCTGGCATGATAGCCTAGCAGCTGGGTTCCTTGCCTTGCATGTGTCAAGATCCAATATAGCTCAGAACCCTAACCGTGAAAGGACAGAAGATAGAACAAGTTAATCAACCACCTCAGCCATAGGTTGGCAACAAAATACCAGGCAAATAGAGGCGCTATGATGGACAATGTCAATCAGTGGATTCTTCAACGACCTCATCATGTTTGGAGAGGCGATATTGGCAGCGATTCATAACTGGTGAACTCCAAAACCACTTGAGCAAGGATCTCAGAGCATGCCCCACATGCGGGACTTGGGGTGGGTGGGAAACCGGGTGGGGCTTCTCCCTCAATATCCCCCTTTATCTCAGATACATGAAGGAAAAAATATGGAAATAATAATCTTACCCACTTTCCTGTAAGAAAAAAAAAAGATCCAATATGGATCCTGGTTCTGGTTCTGGCAGCCTTGCTTCCCACCCAGCTCCCTGCTTGTGGCCTGAGAAAGCAGTCAAGGACAGCCCAAGGCCTTGGGACCCTGCATCCACATGGGCAACCTGGAAGAAGCTCCGGGCTCCTGACTTCAGGTTGGCGCAGCTCCAGCTGTTGCAGCTGCTTGGGGAATGAATCATTGGGCAGAAGATTTTCCTCTCTGTCTCTCCTCCTTTTTGCATGTATATCTGACTTTCCTATAAAAATAATTTTTAAAAATGTTTCAAATAAAAGAATAGGCTAGCTTCAATGATGATTAATGTTGAGCCATCTCAATTGGCTGCCCTTTTTAGGAGGAACTAAAAGTCACAGTGGAGTCAGCTCCACTACCTGTGAAAGTATCGGTGCTCCCCTCACTGCTCCAGCAGGGTCACAGTCCTAACTCAGGCCCTGCCTGTGGCTGAGAAGGATTGAGACTCAAAGTAATACGTTGCTGTTCTTAGCACTTGAGAAACCATATGCTGCTTGTGGCTTGGAAAATATGGCAAGGCATCCTTGAATGTTAGGGTCTACCCGCAAAAGGAAAACAGATATTGAAACAATTCTGGTGGAGGAGTCAGCAGGCACAGCCTACAGTGATTTTTTTTTAATCAGTAGTAATATGTTTTCATTGCCTTGTAGTTCATTCCCCCAAGGGTCAGTTAATAGTGGATGTCCTGAAAGAAAGGTAACACTTTCAAGTCACCATCAACCTACACAATAGGAGTGAAAAAAATTCAGTGTGACCTTTCATTGTATAACCTTTGGGGAAATTTTAACAAAGGACTTCCACAGTTCACAGTTTCCGAATGTTTGTCCTTTTACTAGCGGGTTTGTGGCTTTGTCATTTTGTTATTTTTTTCAAGTTTCCTTTACAGCTGTTACATGGTGACAGCCTTCAAGAAGGTTTAAAAGAAAATAATCGGACCTTCTGAATTTTAGTTTTAAGACTATCCTCCAGCACCTGATACAGCCAAACACCACAGTTGCCAGATTCTAAGCTTAAACCTCCACTCGCAGATGCAGGAGTTGGGTAAAAGGTGGAGACAGAAAGTATTTTTAAAAAGTGGAATCTAAGCACAATGATAATGGACATTTGACTGGGGGGGGGGGGGAAGCGCTAGACTTCCTGATGCCTTTGACTACCAGGAGTGGTAATGTGGACACACGAAAGTGCATCATGTGGATGCCAGAGAAAGAGGCTTGGCTAGACGCAGGCAACCTGCAAATAAGGAGTGGTGAGGTTATAATGCTTGTAATGGACTTAGGCATCATGGGGCAGAATCCACCGGCAGGTTGGTCTCTTTTTCAGGGAATTTGCAAAACCGTTGAGAAACATGAAGCATCTACGAATCTAGAAGGGCCTCCCTGGCCCCAGCTTCACTGACTTGGAGAGACTCGTGGTGGAGGTGAGATGCACTAAAGGGTAGTATAAGGCTATACTTACAGATTTGCCGCACTGATAGAGCTAGGTTCAAATGGCTGTCTTGTCACTTAGTTGCCCTGTGATTTAGGTAAAGTTATTTAATTACCCTAAGTCTCACTTTTGCCATCTATAAAATAGGGATAAAAATATGCACTACCTTTGGTCCTTGTTCTAAGGGCCAAATATGTGTGATCTCTTTTAGTCCAGTACACAGCACATCACAAAATACTAAATGTTTCAATTTTTTCTTTCTGTAAAGTTTTACTTATTTAATTTTCTTTTTTTTTGAGACATATATGCACATACAGAGAGAAATGGAGAACGGAGGGAGGGAGGTAGACAGAATGAAATCTTCTATCTTCTGGTTTACTTCCCCAGCTGCCTACAAAAGCAGTGATTGGGCCAGGTAGACGCCAGGAGCCCAGAACTCTGTCAGGGTCTCCCACATCGGTGGCAGGGACCCAAATACTTGAGCTATCATCCATTACCTTGCAAAGTGCGCCTTAGCTGGAAGCCGAATCAGAAGCCAAGTAGGGGGACTTGAACAAGATCCTCCCATGGGAGGGGGGTGTGTGTCCCAAATGGTGATTTAAACACTGTGCTAAATGCTTGCCCCTCTCCCCTTTTTTAAAATTAGGTTATTTTGAAGGTTTGAATTGTGTGCTGTCAGAAGGTAGTTGGCAAAATTAGTCACATCTCTTTGAGCTTTCGTGTGTAAGAGGAAGCTCACATTCTGCCCTGGGGAAAGGAAATGTCTTGATTTCTTTAGAGGAATTTAGGGCACATGGGGCTTTCCAACCATTACTGGCTCCATACCTCCTCCCTGGGTCTTTGGAAAACATGACAGGCAGGAGACAACTAACTGCTGTTGGGAATAAGCACGGCCCAGCCAAGCCCTGCCTGTGTCCTCAGCCTTGTCACCTGCCTGTCCTCAGCCTGCCCACCCTTTCCCCCCACACCCCCCCAGCCCGTGGGCCCAGTCCTGGGCAAAGACACAGAGAGCAGCAGGCAGGCCTGGTCCCAGTGATTGACAGCCTCTGCCTGAAGTTGCCTGAAGTTGCCCAGTGGGGGATGGCATCAAGAGCTGAATCCAGAGCCACTGACGCAGGTCTGAGATGGGTTGGGTTGCTCTGGAATTTCTATTTGGTTTAGTGGAGTAGAGGAAAGAGGGGCCCAGGAGTAGGCATTAAGGCCCAACAAGGAAGCTCCCAGATTCCTTTGCTGGGCAGCCAGGGGTCAGAGTCCCAGTGGAATTTCCCTCACTGCCTGCCATTTTCATTCCTGCACCTGCTCCTCCAATGGGCTTCTCCTTCCTGCTCTAGCCTGCAGGCCAGATGGTCGGCAGCCACCTCAGCAGTCACCACCGGGCACCTATTCATGAGTCAGTTCAAGTTGGACCACCGTTTTCACTGTCATTTCAACAGCTTTGTGATGGAGCTGTCTTTGGCCTGCCACCTTTCCCATCACTCTTCATACGCCCTGCCCTGTCATTCCCTGTCATCCCAATGGCTTCCCCCTTACCAACAGGATCAGTTCAAATCCTCAGCCTGGCTATGAGCCCTGCAGGACCTGGTCTTACTTATCAGCTACATTTTGCATATTCTAACATCCAGATTTCAGATTTTTCAATATTTGCTGTGCATGCTCACCTCTGGGCCTTGGAATTTGCTGTTCCCTCCTGAGATCCATATGGCTGCTCCACTTCCCATCTAGCTCCTTGCTTGTGGCCTGGGAAAGCAGTGGAGGATGGCTCAATGCCTTAGTACCCCACATCCATGTAGGAAACCTGGAAGAAGCTTTTGGCTTCAGATCAGCTCAGTTCTGACCATTGTGGCCACTTGGTAAGTGAACCAGCAAATGAAAGATCTTTCTCTGTATCTCCTTCTGTCTGTATATCTGCCTTTCCAATAAAAATAAAATAAGTCTTTTTTTTAAAAACTGTGTGAAAGCATAAACACATGAAAGTGTCAGAGAATGGCTGTAATAAATTAGTATTTGCACACTAATAATTGAAACTTAAAAACTGTTGAGAGGATTGCTCATAAGTTAAATTTTCTAAAAATTATCTTTATGCAAAAATGTAATATGTTGGGTATTCACAATGTATTTCATTAGCAGCCACAAAAAAAGTATAGTCTATTTCTTAAGAAAAGAAATTAGGCTATTTATTTATTTATTTATTTATTTATTTACTTTTACTTATTTGAAAAAGTGATGGAGAGAGAGAAGGAGGGAGGGAGGGAGAGAGAGAGAGAGAGATCTTCTATCCACTAGTTCACTCCCCAAATGGCCACAATAGCCAGAGCTGAATATGAGGAGCTCCATTGGGTTCTCCCCCTCTGGGTTCAGAAGTGCCTTGGACATGGATCATCTTCTGCTTTCCCAGGTATATTGTCAGGAGCTGGATTGCAGTCATAGAGATGGCATTCAAACCAGCGCTCCCCTATGGGTTGCCAGCCTTGCAAGCCATGGCTTAACCCACTAAAGTAGACCAGCTGCTGTTTAAGACATTTACCATGTAAATACTTAATGTACTTGTAGAAATAAAGTGATGTGTACATTGCAAGCTCCAGGCTGACAGGTGTCAGACTAAGAATGCCACTTGGCAGAAGCATAGGCGTCTGGGAACTGGAAAACAAGGCCATTTGCTCAGACGAAATCTGGGGTGGGCCAGGGAGCAGTGGGGGAAGGGCAAGCTTATGAACTTGGGCAGTCTACAGCACAGTGGGACAAGAGCATGGAGGTACAACTTCTAGAAAGGGTAATAATTGGACACCAAATTTAATAGCAGGAATAGAAATGGCATCAGTCTGAATTTTAAAGGGAGAGAGATAAAATGAACAGTACTTATGTTATGGTAGTTGTCACTGAGAGACAAACACCAAGGCCTTTAACAGGGAGAAGTCTGTTGTTATATGCTGACATAAGGGTTTGTATCCAAAAGATTGAGCCTTGAACAAAGGGGAGTACTTGTTACATATGCTTTTGGTCCCACATATACAATTCTACACACTTTTGATTGGATGTCCTCTTCTTCTTTTTTTTTAAGTCCATTTTTATTTGAAAGGCTGATTTTACAAAGAGATGGAGAGGCAGAGAGAAATCTTCCATCTGTTGGTTCACTCCCCATGTGGCTGCAATGATCTGAGCTGAGCTGATCTGCAACCAGGAGATTCTTCCAGGTCTTCCACATGCGTGTAGGGTCATAAGGCTTTGGGCTGTCCGCAACTGCTTTCCCCGGCCACATGTAGGGAGCTGGGTAGGAAGTGCAGTAGCTGGATATGCATCTGTGCTCATATGCAGACACAGGATTAGTCAATCAAACCATCATGTCAGTCCCTTCATTGGATGTCTTAATGCTAGCTACATGGTGGCCTTAGGATCTGATACGAAACCACAGATCTGCACATAGTTCCCAATAACGTTTACCTTAATACACCCAGCAGTTCTTTTCCCCACGTTCTGAGCTGCGTGCTACTTGTCATTGGCTTACACTATTGCTCTGCTATTACACTGACAAGCGAAAGGTAAAATAGCTACAAACAACCAGGAGCAGAGAAGGGCCAGATTTCATTCTCAGGATAAGCTTTATTTTTCTGACCTTGGGCAGGCTTCTGTCACACATAGAGATCTCATGACATTCTCAGTAAATGAAAGCAAGGGGGCGAACTTTGTGGCTCCATGGATCAAGTCAGTTCTTCCTGAGCTGGCATTCTGTATCAGATGTCAGCTGCTCTGCTTCCAATCCAGCTGACTGCTAATGCACATACAAAGGACCTATCTGGGAGACCTAGCTGGAATTTCTGGCTACTGGCTTGAGCCTCGCCCAGCTGGGTATTGGAGCCATGTGAGGAGTGAACTAAAGGATGAACATATTTTTCTCTCTCCATGTCTTTCTAATAAATTAATTAAGTTAAAAAAAAAAAAAGATGTGTCTCTTGCACCCTAGAACTAACCCTGCTGGGGTATGCTCTCCCTCTCACATCTGATCCCCCCCCCCAAAATTGTTGGAGAATTTCAGCTGTCTTCCCAGCCAGTGTATATTTGGTCCCCACCTCTTGATCCCCTCCACTGCTGGCCTGGGTCTTGTTAGATCTTCCCAATCCATATCATCTGGGTCTGCCCAGAGCCACTAGCCCCAGTGTTTCCTCCTGGAGCACCTGGGTGTGGTGATTGCCCTCACGCCAGCGTTGACCCTGCTGGTCCGAGTCTCAGTCTGTGCTGAGAAATACAATCTGGGCAGGGAAGGAGTAGCAGCGAGTGCTTGCCTAGGAAGCTCAGTCCCTAGGAAAGTGTTTTTCACTGCTGTCTGCCTTCACGACGTCCTTCATTTCTTTTTCGCCCCGTTCACATCTGTTTTCTTGAAATGATCATGACTCCTGCCTGCAGAAGGCCCTTGCCCACATTGTCCACAGCTTTTCAGGAGCAGCCATCACCCAGTAGGAAGGCCTTGTGAGGCAGCGCTGTGCCCTGCCCCCTCGCCAGCCCGCCGCACACACTCTCCCTTCCTTCTCAGAGCACCAGACACTCTGACCTTCTTTCAGTTCTTCAAACTCCTGAGCTGTGCTGCAGCCCTGCAGCCCAGACTCTGACACAAGCTGCTTCCTCTGCCCGGAACGCCGCCACCACCACCATTGCCACTGCCGACTCATCCTTCCCGTCTTGGAGTCTCATCACTTCCTCAGGGAGACCTTGCTCGGCTTCCCAAACTAGGTCAGCTCTTCTCCATGGCACTGAACACTCCTCCTTCTGGGTTAGGATCTGACCGGTGGATGTGCAGCTGGTGCAGTAATGGCGTTCTCATTGCCACTGTGGGCGCCCAGAAGGAGCTGGGATTGCATGGTATCTCGGTTTATTTCAGCCTTTACGGCTTAGCCTAGGGCCCTATGTACAATATGGGAGGGAAACACATAAACCGTATTTTTGAAATAAGGAAGGAAGGGCAGGAGGGAGGGGAGAAAAATGCGTGCCCAGCAGTCTTGCTGTTTCCGGAGGTGGTGCTGCCCAGAGGCTCTGTGGTAGTCCTAGGAACACACTCAGCGAGTCAGCCCGCTGGGCTTTCCTCCCTTCTCACTGCCCTTGATCATCAAGGCAGCTGATTCTTCATTCACTTCCCGTGTTGGCTCTCACCCTGGCCTTGGAGTGTAACCTCGCAATGCAGCTTATCAAGGCTTGGTTTTTCTCAGGCCGGCGTTTTGTGATCTCAAGAAAGGACAGGAAGTTAGGTGTGATGATGTGATGCTGCTGGGGAGAAAGTACTACACAGCCAGTCCAAACAGGATTCCTGGCCCCGCACATGAGCTGCCATTTCTGTCCAAAATGACCCACACAAGGAGCTTCTGCATAGGCAGAAGGGGGTGGAAGGAAGAGGAAGGAGTAGGGGAGGAAGGCAGGAGTCTTCTCACATCCAGCATTTTCAGCTTTCTCTAGAAACCACTAAGAATGAAAGTAGATGTAAAGAAAATAAAACAAAGCAAAAAAAAAAAAAAAAAAGACTGATTTTTCTGAACTGAAAGCGGATGAACTCACTGTTTGCAACAGCAGCAAGTCGTATCAGAACAATGGTTTGAGTCTTGCCTGCTCCATTTCTGATCCAGCACCCCTGCTAAGGGCATTTGGGAAGGGAATGCAAGATGGTCCAATTACGTAGGGCTCTGCTATCCACATGGGAGACCACGATGAAGTTCCAGGCTCTTGGCTCCTGTCGGGCCCAGCCCTACTTGCTATGGCCGTTTGGCGGAATGAACCAGCAGCTGGAACATCTCTCTCTCTCTCTGTCTCTTCTCCCTCTCTCTCTCTTTGCCTTTTAAAAAAAAACGAGAGTCTATTGCTTCTCGGCCTTTTGGCTAAGATCAAGTGTGAAAAAATTAGAGTCTATCTTTAAGAGAAACTGAAAATAGAAGCAGAGAGAGGCATGCCTTAGGTTACAATATGAACTTATCAGGAACTCCAGAGGAAGCAGAGAAGAAAGAACATTAAAGTTGAAGGGGAAATTTCCATTTCTTCAATCATCATCCTTGTTTGGGTGAGGTGACGAAGGGTCAGCAAAGCAGGGAAATGGGCTGGGGTTGCAGAGGGGAGCTGCAGGAAAGGAGCTGTGACTCACCCAGGAACTCCCACTCTGAGCTCCTCCTCATTAGGGAGTTTGCCCCATTTGATCTTTACATAACTGCATGACATATAGACTTCATTACCCCGATTTCACAGATGAAAACATGGACACTACAAGGGCCTGGGGCAAAGAGGAAAAAGCTGTTTAGTAGGAAATGTTGTATACTGATATTGTACTTGTAAGCACACACAAGAATCAGGTCTGGGAACACCTCAGACAAAGTTTCTGTGGGGATCTCCCCAATCGAACTGCCAGATTCAGAACCCCAACCATGAAGGGAAGTGCAGGTTCCATGGTCTGCCATGGAGTGCAAATGCTAGAGCCTAGCCTCCTCAAAGGCTCAGAGGGAGCAGTGGACAGCACAATCAGGTGCACATGGAGGATATGGCAGTCTATCAGAACCTGCAGAGGATGCCTGGCACCACAACACAGGACAGAACACATCAATCAACTACTCTGGCCATATGCTGGCAGTGAAAAACTGGGCAAATGGAGACTCTAAGATGAATTGCCAATCAGTGGATTCTGCAACGACTTCGTCATGCTTGGAATGGCGAGATTGGCAGCAATTCAGAACTGTTGAACTATCAAAACCACTGGAGCAGGACCCTCGGAGCATGCCCCACATCCGGGACCTGGGATGGGTGGCAGGCTGGGTGGTGCTTCTCCCTTTATCTCCCCTTTTACCCAGATACAGAGAAAAAAAGAGAGAATGTGGAAATAATAGTCTTACCCACTTTCCTGTAACCCTTGAACGTTTGTGCCCTAATTAACCATGTCATGATTGTCAAAAATAAATATTAGTAAATAAATAAACAAACAACTAACTAACTAAATAAATTTTTTAAAAATGGCCATTGGGGAAAAAAAAGTATTTTGATTCAGGCAAGACCTAGTTTGGCCAAGCTGGCACCCTGCACCTGCATGCCTCTCATGTAGCGAGACTCTAGGTTCTAGCTTGCCTGGATCATAACAGTTTACACGTATGGGTCTCAGGGTCATTAGAAAGAGCAATCTGCTTTAAAGAGTGCCCTAGGGGTGTTACATTATACAACATGGGGGTCTTGATATTACTTAACTCATGGAGGGGGTTGCAAGGAATCAATGAGATTTTGCACATGAAATGCATAGCGTCTGGAATACAGTAACCACTCAATGAATGCATGCTGTTATTATTGTTATCAGGAAGAGAGACTCCCATCTAGACAGCCAGCAACAGGAGTAAAGGCAGGCTTTTCCACTCTGAGTCCCACCTCGGTCCTGTGACTGTAGCCATCTACCCATGGGGGTAGCACAAGCCACCCAGGTCAGGACCGGGTGGGGGCTGCTTTCGTCTTGCTCTAGTTGCCTCAAAACGGTATTGCTGTTAGAACTGAAAGTTTTGCTTTTATGGCAAAGTGGAGAGCCCAAAATGCTTGCTTGCTTTTTCTTCCTTTTAAAGATTTTTTTTTTTTGGTTTCAGTAAGGTTTTGCAGATTGAGAAGAAAATAAAGTCTTTCGTCCACTGGTTCACTCACCAAACAGCTGCAGTGGCCAGAGCTAAGCTGATCTAAAGCTGGGAGCCAGGAGCTTCTTTTGGGTCTCCCACATGGGTGCAGAGGCCCAAAGATCTGGGCCACCCTCCACTGATATCCCAGGTCATAAGTAGAGATCTATACTGGACGTGGAGCCACCAGGACATGAACCCCTGAAACAGTGCCCATTGGGGATGTCGGTGCCATAGGGCAGAGGATTAGCTTGCTATACCACCGTACCAGCCCCACATAGCTCAGGTTTCTTAAGGATGAAGCATATCAAGCAGAGAATCCTGACGACATCCCCCATCCTCAATTCCTGCTCATGCTTATGGAGTTGCTTCCTCTCTGAGTTTAAGAGGTGGGTGTCAGTATTTTCCTTTGGTCCCCTGAAATATTCTTGATCACAATAATAAATATGCTAAGCTCATTGCCTCTTAATGGAGGCTGCTGAAAATTCCCCATTCCCCTAAGAATCCAATTGCAAGCACATGGAAACAGGTGTTTAGAATGCTTTTTCTATGCCTTTTCACTTTGAATATTGCTATGAGCCAATCACTGATTGCTTCTGTATTCAGTTGAATTTACATCTTTGATTCTCTATGCTAGATGAGACACTGCCTTGAAAGTCTATAAATTTAAACAAGGTAGATGATTTTTAATTTAGTTCTTTGTCCTTTTCTGTGACTTCCATATTTGATACAGAATGCGCATATGTTTCTTTTATTATTTAAAATGTCTCATTTAAACCTACCAGACAATGTCCAGGCATCTGTGGGTGTCTTATATCACCAAGAATGATGTGTTATACTCAGTGGGTATTTCATAGAAGTTTTGGAATAAATGAATAACCTCACCCAGATTGCAAATAAATTACATGTGCTATCTAGGGCTTTTGATTTAAGACTTCTTTTAACATTGTCTGAACTTCCTATGTCAGCAAATATGTTTATTCTGTTCTCTCTTCCCAGCAATTCTTCCATTTCATGTCTTTCTTTTTTTTAAGTCCCACCAGTTACTCAGGATTTCATCAAGTGCCAATTCCATCATGAAACTCAGCTTGCAGGCTCTGAGTGGAAAGCATGCAGTGGGAGTCTTAGAACAAAGGAGCTGGGAAGGCTTAGAGCCGATGCCAAACCCCACCTCACTGCAGGTATGAACCCTGGCTTTTGTGCATTTGACAATGTCAACCTCCTCAGATGGGACACAGAGAGTGCTCTGCTGAACCAAGATGGTTGCCTTAGACAGGAAGTGCTAACAGTGAAGAAGGGACCAGTAAGAGTAGCACAGCAGCTGGCATTACAACACAACATGTTAAGTCTGAAACACCAGCTTCCCGTATGTGAACACCTAAGTCCCAGGGACTCCGCTTCCAACTCAGCTCCCCCTAATGACCTGGAAAGTTGGTAGAAGGCCCAAGTGCTTAGGCCCTAGCCCCCACATGGGAGACCTGGATGGAGTTCCAGTCTCCCACATGGCTTGGACCAGGGCTGATCTATTGCAATCATTTAGGAAGTGAACCAGTGGATGGAAACTGTCTGTCTGTCTGTCTCTACTTCCCTCTATAATTCTGCAGTTCAAATAAATAAATGCATCTTTTTAAAAAAGTTTATTGGAAAGTCAGATATCCAGAGAGGAGGAGAGACAGAGAGGAAGATCTTCCGTCCAATGATTCACTCCCCAAGTGAGCGCAACAGCCGATGCTATGCCCATCTGAAGCCAGGATCTAGGAACCTCTTCCGGGTCTCCCACACGGGTGCAGGGTCCCAAAGCCTTGGGCCGTCCTCGACTGCCTTCCCAGGCCACAAGCAGGGAGCTGGATGGGAAGTGGAGCTGCCAGGATTAGAATCGGTGCCCATATGGGATCCTGGCACGCTCAAGGCGAGGACTTTAGCTGCTAGGCCACGCCACCGGGCCCAATAAATGCATTTTTAAATAAATAAAAGTGGTGTGTGCCTGAGTGTAGTCATGATTAAGATGTCCCTTCAATCAAGTCCTCCAGAAGGGAAGAACTTGGTGCTCAGAGGGTGTGTGGGTCTGGTCTGAAGCCGTGGCTGAGTAAGAGCAGAGGGCAGGCCACTGGACTCCTGAGGGCTGTTCCAGACATTTCTTCAGGCATAATTTAACATGTATCAGTTTATCCTGGAGTGTAAAGTACACTTCACCATTGAACATGGGTAACTGGCTAACTACCCATACCTCCCTACCCCTCCCTTTTAGTGCCTGTTTCCAAGCAGCCAAGTTGTGGTTCAGTGACTTCTCTCTGCATAATATGAAAACAGGGCGCCCAGCCAATGCTGATGAGCTAACTATTTCCCTAAATTATCATGCCTACGCCAAGGGCCCTGAACTCTGCTGGTTAACACTTCTCAATGTGCCTGGGGGATGGGCTGAGCCGAGGGCTGCCATCCACTAGCTGGAATTTCATGTTTCAGAGCGCCAAGCAGTGAAAATTGTCATCTTTAGTGATGACTGACAGCTCCCTGTCTCATTTCTGCTACGTTGACTTAGGTAAAGGGGGAGAGGGAAGACCAACTTCAGTCTTTTCACAGACTTCTTGCTGAAAATACATATGACAAGACTATATATTTTCACCAGAAATTGATGGGAGGACGGACACTTCAAAATGCCCAAAAGACTTTGCAAAAGGTCCCAATTAACAGGATGTGACTCACACCTCAAAAAATAAAGTGAAATAAATGTAGCAGTGGGAATGAATCTTGCTTGGAGTGCCGAATTGCTGGCGGTTTGCCTGGGGAGAGTGGTGGCCAGGGCTTGCCAGCTGGCGGATCCACATGCCTATAAAAGATGTGGTCAGCTTACACCTTGGCAAGCTATGATTTTGATGGAAATCGTAGAGATCGGCAGACGCTCTACCCAGTAAACGATGTTCACTCAGACCAGTACTTTTATTTGAGCGAAGGGGCCGGAATCAGCGGGCGTTTCCAATCCCAATAGATATGATATGTGCCCTGGAGGAAACACAGAGCACAATTGAAAGTGTCGCATTCTCCTGACCTCTGTGTTGAACCATATGTGCAGCTGAAGCAAGCTAACTGGCTGACCAACAAACGTCTGCCCGCAAGTCCCACTCGCCCACCAAACCCTGGCCCTCACAGCTCCTAAGCTCTCCTGACGCTCATCTGAGGTAAGCTGTGTTTTTAATTTCATAGGCTTGAAGATAGTACCCCTACAATGGCTAACAGTGCTTTTCCCTTAATGAAAGAACTGGAGAGAAATTCCACTGTCCACAGTCCAAACTGAAAATTACAGCCATTTCAACACTTTTTAAAAATTGGAAAAAAAAAAAAAAAAAAAGAAACACCTCAGCAATCTCTCAAAAGGTCTTACTGGTATGAAATTTGTCAAAACTGGTTCTAAATTTATTCTAAAATGTATTTTTTTTTAAACATGCAAAAGTGGTAAGGAAAAATAATGTGAACAAATTTAAAGGACAAAAACAGGTTGGGACAAAACTTTTGTAATACTGGGATCAGGATTGTGGCACTGCAGGCCAAGGTACCACATTTAACATTGACAACCCATATTAGAGTGCCAATTTGAGTCCTGGCAATTCCATGTGGTATTTCCCTGTTAATCGGCCTGAGAAAGCAGTAGAAGATGACCCACGCGCTTGGACCCTTGCCAGTCATTTAGGAAAACCATCCAGTCTCCTAGGTTCAGCCCCAGTCACTGTGAACATTTGGGGAGTGAACCAGCAGATGGTTTTTCACAAACAAAATAAATCATTTTCAAAGCACTTTCAACCTTACTGGTAATCCAAGAACATGCGTGGCAGTTAGATTTTTTTATTATTATTTTAAAGATTTTATTTCATTTTATTGAAAAGTCAGATTTACAGAGATAAGGAAAGGGAGAGGAAAATCTTCCATCTGCTGGTTCACTCCTCAAGTGGTCGCACTGGCCAAAGCTGAGCTGATCCGAAGCCAGGTACCAAGAGCTTCTTCTGGGTCTCCCATGCAGGGTCCCAAGGTTTTGGACCATCCTCAGCTGCTTTCCCACACCACACGCAGGGAGATGAATGAGAAATGAAGCAGCTAGGATATAAACAGGTGCTTGTATGGGATTCTGGCACATACAAGGTGAGGACTTTATGTATTTGGCTACCATTCTGGGTCCTGGATTTATTTTCATCTATCAGAAAAGGGAAAAAGAAATCAAGTTGTCCTGAGTGAGTGACACTTTTCTATCTTGCCCATGTCAATGAAAAATAATACCATTTTCCTTGAGGGCAAATTATTTACATATACATACATACACACACATACACATAAATAAGGGTTCAATATGGGAAATGCAGAAACTCAACCCAAGAGAGTGATCAGATGAGTATGTAACGATGCAGGGACGAGTAAAAGGAAAGAGCCTACATCTTAAACAAAAGGATTCATTAAATTAGATAAACTATACCAGTACTAGTATGCAGCCATTACATTGACAAAAATATAGTCATTCACATGATAATCAAGGTCTCTTCAATTGAGCATAAGGAAAAGATCCTTAGATGTGCATGTGAAAAAAAATCAACTGACATATAAAGAAATGCCAATTAAATTCACAGCTGATCTCTCACAGGAAACTCTACAGGTCAGAAGAGAACAGAATGACATATTCCAAATTCTAAAAGCAAAAAAAATTGTTGGCCCAGGATAATGTACCCAATAAAGTTTTCCTTTGCCTTTGAAAATGAAACAAAATTCTTCCACAGTAAAGAAAAGTTAAAAGAACATGCCTCTTCCAAACCTGCCCTACAAAGCAGGTTTAATTCTGTGTTGCTTGACAGAGAAAAGAAATAGCACCCACCAAAACCAAAGGCAAATGTGAAGAACATCTCAGTAAAATAACAGAAGACTAAATCAATGAACAACCCATTGCTAAAATGACAGGACCAAATTACCACCCATTCATATTAACCCTGAGTATAAAAGGCTTAAAGTTATCCATCAAACATCATAGATTATTAGGCTGGATTTAAAAAACAAAACCCATCTACTTGTTGCCTACAGGAGACACAACTCACCAACAAAGATCAGTGGAAACTATAGCTCATGGATTTTGATTTTTTAAAAAATTTTGTCTCTTCAAAACATGTTCTTTCTCAATAAATTCTCCACTGACTCATAGATCATACAGCAGTATTATTTTCTTCAAGAAGGTGCTTGATTTTCTTTTTCATTTCTTCAGTGACACATCAGTCGTGCAGTAGCATGTTAGTTCACTTCTTGGCATTTTCAACTTCTTTTTTTTCATTCTGTTGATTTTGTTTTGTGGGATGTATAGTAACTGTGTAATGGAGACTATCATATCCAGTTCTGAGGATACAATGCAGTATGCATCTCTACTTCCAGATCAAAGATGAACTCCCAGTGAAACTGTTAACTACATCTTGACAATAAGATGCTGGACTCTCTGTCATTGTCCATGCCCGTAATGATGGACATATGACTGTTTATGAACTATATTATAGTAATAATGTAGGGGAACTCAGAGACAGGGGGAGAGGGAACTTGGGGATGGGATAAGGGAAATCCCCAGGGCCTATGGAACTGAATCATAAAATGGTAAAATAATTTTAAAAAGAAATAAAAAAAATTAAAATGTAGTCTTATTTTGGTAGGAATATATTTCATGGAAATGGAATGAAAAGTTTAATTTGGAACAAAACATTGAAATTCTTGCATAGCTTTTTTATATTTCATAATATGTATTCTCCGAAAGGTTTTTTTTTTTCAGAAACACTCTTTTTACTGTTATTATTTGTTTTCTTTGAGAGGCAGTGAGATGAACAGACATAGACAGCACGCCCATCATGTGGTTTATTTCCTAAATGTGGCTATAAGTGGGCTGGGCCTGAGCAGGGCTGAAGCCCAGAACTCATGCTGGATTTCCCACCTGTATGGCCGGAACCTAATCATTGGAGCTATCACCTGCTGTTTCCAGTGTGTACGGTAGCGGGAAGCTAGAACTTGGAGTAGAGCCAGCACTCAAACCTACGTATTTCAACTGGAGAATCAGCATTACAGCTGTAGGCCCAATGCCTGCCCCATCCATGAGCTTTCTGAAGGGCTCTCCTCTCTGAGTGTATACACACACGTGTCTACACATATGAAAACTTGCACATATATGTTTACAGATGTGTGATAGGCATAATGCATGCCTTTCCAGAGTTGCTTCCATAAAGAAAGGATTGATGGAGCCAATCTTTCTTATAATGAATATGAGGCGTTATTATTAAGCTGTATTTATAAAGTTTTATAAAGCAAAGATTTAAAGGTATGATCAGAGATTTGGACATACAGAAAAATAGACCGAGAGAATTTGATAGAGCACTTTTATTGATGCTTGCATGAATAGTGATGAGTGCATTGTAGCTTTTTCTCTTGCCAGAGACCAGTATGAGTTAAGCCTTTAGACTTAAATATTATTGAATTTGAAATAGGAACATATATATATTCACATACTAATAGGGAGAATGGATTAGGTGAGATCTAGCAGTCTTCTATGTCTTAGATTTACTGCATACAAAATATATCCAGCCAAACCTTGACTTACAACCTAATTTGCTATTGGGCGGGAGGGTGGGAGGGGCGGATCATGATTAGGCTAGAGTTGATTGTATAATTTCAAACTTAGGGATGAGGACAAAATGGAGAAATAAAGAATGGAATAATAAAGAAGAAACACTATGAAGAAGTTTTTAAAAATGTTTTTTAATGCTCTGGAAAATGAGTTGGTGGAGGATAGTTTAACACCATGGAAGTTGAATATAGTAAATCAGATTTGCATTAATACTTTGTGAGTATGTGATTGTGAAAAGATGGACTAAATGACTAGCTAACTGTCTTTTTAATAAGACTATCGGTAATAGAATCAATTATGGTTCATTATTAACCATATTAACAGAAAATTAGCCTTTCCTAGCTCCTAAAAATATGAAGTTGTTATAACAGACTGTGGTCCCTTATCAACATATGGATAACTTAAAGGTTTATAAATCAGCTTCCTTCCCAGAACTAAACCAGATTAGATGATCAATTAATGGCTAAAATGTTATTATATCTCTTTTTAATATTTCTTGTTAAAAACTTAAATATTCCTGATTCAACTTGTGCTTCTATTTGCGTAATGTAATTTGGCCATAATTGGTTTCATTTCGATTGTCTTTACATTTGGGGTACTCATTATCTTTTCTCCTGTCCACTGGGAATGCCAAGTACCAATTTTTGCTGTTTAGCAAGTCAGTGAGGAGCTTCCCGCTGAGTGCCTTAATTATTGTTAATTGAATATTGTAAATGGTTTTTCAAGATCACCATCTTGGCACATCACCTAGCATTTTTCTCAGTGAGCCAAAGTTGAGGCACCAAGAATCCCTTCCACCGCTTTCTGTACAGTCATCAAATCAAGTCTCAGCAGTGAGCAGCTCTGACACAAACGAGACTTGCCTTTTCAAATGTCACATCACGTATACGCTTCACACAGCACTTAGAGCATGGTGGATGCTCCATGAATATTAAACGACAGCTGTCCTTTTCAACAGAACGACTCTCTGACTCTCTGTCGCAGTGGCAGAGGGATGGTCCCACTTGCCTTCTCCAGAGCTCTCAACCAGCTCTGCCTGCCTGGTCCTCCAGGGCGGAGCGCTCACATTATCATGCACCACAGCCAAGCCTTCTAGGACTTTCTGCTGCTCTGTCATCAAAAGAGAAGGAAAAAATAGTAAATAAAGAACCTTAGAAGATCTGAGAATATCGGAAATGCTACAGGCAAAAAACAAAACAAAACAAAAAAAAAAACAGGAGGGTGAAAAAAAAAATCACTGAACCAGCTTTCCTGGGTACTTCTTGTCTTACAATGAACCATCAAAAAGAAATGAGAAATGTACCATCAGATTTCAAACTCCATCTCCAGTTTTGGAGGGGACTAGGGGCTAAGGCTTCCATGGAGTGAATTTGCATTGGAAGTTGCTTTTAGCAAGCTGACATGTTGTCTTTTTCATGATTTATTTTCTAGCTCCCTGTGTGAAGTATCAGCCCTTGTTACAAAAATCAAGACCAGAAGATACAATGCAACATAAGCTAGAGTCTCCATTCCCATCAAGGTGACCCCTGCCTCAACACAGACACGTTGCATCCTTGTCTGAATAGAGGTCCTCTGCAGGTGTAGCTGGGAAACTGATGGGCTGGAAATGACATTGCTGTCAGGATGTCTCCCTGGCACATGCACATTTGCTGCAAAATTTGGAAGGTCTTGAAGTTAGAGACAAATTCAAGACAAGTCATCCAAGTTCATTTCCGTTGCTGTTAACAAAGAGCCTTACTGGGCCATTTAGAGACGGCAGAAAAGTGGTGCTCAGAAATCTAGAGGCTGTAAAGCCCGAGGTTAGGGAGCCAGTGGATGAGGCATCAGATGATGCCTTCTGACTGCATCCCTGCGGGGCAGACTGGATGGGCACACAAGCTACCTCAGGCCGCTTAGGTAAGGGCACTAATCCCTTTCCTAAAACTGTATTTGAGAGAATTACAAAAGAGAATGAGAACCCTATCTACTGCCTCACTGCCCACATGGCTGCAATGGCCAGAGCTGAATCGATTCGAAGCCCGGAGCTAGGGGCTCCTTCTGGATTTCCCATGTGGATACTGCTTTCCCAGCCCTAAGCAGGGAGCTGGATAGCAAGTGGAGTAACTTGGGCATGAACTGGGCATCCATACAGCATGTCAGCACTGCAGCGGGGACTTAGCTTACTGGATGAAGGCTCTGTCTTCATGGCTCTGATCCCTTTCACGAGGGAGCTACTCTGTTGACCTATTCACTTTTCACAAGTCCTACTTTTGGATACTGGGCACCAAATGTCACCGCAGCACCTTTGGAGGAGCACCAACCCTCAGACCACAGCACTCACCTGGAACAGTCTACCAGTGCTGTGTTGCATACTGTGTGGTGCTCGTTTTGCCCTCTGGATTTGCATTATGTTATTCCTTTCCCTCACTTGCTTACATATTCTCAACTATTCGATCCTTGCAATTGGTATATAGATTTGAAAGTCACCTCAAATCTGTGATAGGAGACAGGTCAGAAAAAAAAAATCAATGATTGAATGAATAAAATAGGAAGACATGCCCTCAAGCTGCAGCTTTAGATCACAGGTGATGGGTCTGAAGAAGAACTAGCTGTCATCATAATTTATAAACAGAGGCAGTCACCAGAGCCTGCCCAGGTCCTCACCCTTTCTGATTACCAGTACTTTGACCACACCATTTTATCTCCCACTCCTCACTGGCTCTGGTGACCTGGACCATGGATGGACAGCTTTCCCAGGGACCATAGCATTAGTCAGAATGTGGTCCCTGTTGGAACCTGATCCTGACATGACTCGTGCCACTGCAGGTGCAGCAACCATCAGCTACCAAGAAGGCCCTTGGCTAGTGAAAGGTGAATTAGCTATTTTGAGAGAGTAAGAACCATCTGGAAGATGGCTCAGGATGGACAAGAGGGTAGGTCAGTGCAGCCCAGCAGAGAGAGAGAGACGGAGAGCAGCTGGCTCAGAGCTGCCACTGCATCTAGAGGTTTTCACATATGCACCCCATACACACAACTTCTCCCGGCAGACGTCCCATTTTCCAAGGTGACCTGAAAGATGCCTTGTAGTTTGTGGTCAAGAATTTCAAAGTAGGGCCCTTTGCAGTAACCTAGTGCATAAGTCATTTGCTTGTATATGCCAGGATCCCATATGGGCACCAGAGAGTGTCCTGGCTGAATCACTTCCCTTCCAGCTCTCTGTCTGTGGCCTGGGAAAGCAGTCGAGGATGGCCTTGGACTCTGCACCCACGTAGGGGATCCAGAAGAAGCTCCTGGCTCCTGGCTTCAGATTAGCTCAGTTCTGGCCATTATGTCCATTGCATTCACCTGTAGAGTGAACCAACAGACGAAAGATCTTTCTCTCTGTTTCTCCCACTCTCTGTAAATCTGACTTTCCAATAAAAACAATAAATAAGTGTTTTTAAAAAGTCTCCATGTGTGTCAAAGGACCTTTCTTTTCTTTCTGTTTTCAGTCTAGTATAAAATTTTTACTTCATTATCCTAGGCTTTTCCCCTTTTCCAATAGATTTACATGTTGTTGTCTTGCAGAGCAAAGTGTTTGGTGTAGCTGTTAGGGCACTGCTTGAAATACTCACCTCCCACTCAGAGACTCTTCAGTCCAGCTTTCTGCTGGGTGTGTGACCTAGGAGGAAGCAAGTTGTGGATGAAGGATGGAAGTCCCTGCAACCCATGTGGGAGGTCAGGATTGGTCCTGGCTGTGGCTGGAACCTGAAGAGTAAACCAGCAGATAGAGGGTTTCTCTGACTTTCTGCCTTTTGAATAAATTCTTTTTCAAAATTATTTTCTTGTTGAAAGATATTTGGGAGTAGAAATTTGATACAAACCCAAAAGAAAGGGACTGTCATTCTATCTACTTGTTTTTAAACGAATACTATATTAACATTTCTCCTTTTAAGAAAAGATGTATTTATTTATTTATTATTGCAGAGAGGAAGAGAGACAGAGAGGGTCTTCCATCTGATGATTCACTCCCCAAGTGACCGCAATGGCCAGAGCTGAACCGATCCGAAGCCAGGAGCTCCTCCGTTTCTCCCACGTGGGTGCAGGGTCCCATGGCTTTGGGCCAACCTCAACTGCTTTCCCAGGTCACAAGCAGGGAACTGGAAGGGAAGCGGGGTTGCTGGTATTAGAACTGGTGCCCATATATGATCCTGGTGTGTTCAAGGTGAGTGACTTTAGCCACTAGACCATCATGCTGAGTCCCATATTAACATTCTTAATTTACAGCCTGGCAAGATGGCTCAATTGGCTAGTCCTGTCCTGGAAAGCACTGGGATCCCATATGAGTGCTGGTCTGTGTTCCAGCTGCCCCACTTCCCATCCAGCTCCTTGCTTGTGGCCTGGGAAAGCAGTAGAGGATGATCCAAAACTTTCGGACCCTGCACCCTCATGGGAGATTCAGAAGAAACTCCTGGCTTCAGATCAGCTCAGCTCTGGCTGTTGCAGCCATTTGGGGAGTGAACCAGAGAATGGAGGATCTTTCTCTTTGTTGCTCCTTCTATTCGTAAATGTCTTTCTAATAAAAATCAATAAATCTTTGAAAAAATTCCTAATGTATGGAATCAGATTCCCTAATCCCTAACATCCTTTGATGGCTTATTTTTTTTTTTATCAAACCAGGATTTTGGCAAGGAGGCCCCACTGTCTGATACTTGAACAAACTGAATCTTCCCCCTCTTTTTCTGCTTTCCTTGAGGAGGATATGTGGCTTTAAAAAAGAAAAAACAAAAAAAACTTCTTCCTGAGATTTTTTTTTTTCTTCTCTTCCTGAGAAAGCATTTTTACTTCTTCCTCTTGGCTCTACTGAATGCAATTCTTGGGCAAGCAACTCCCTTTCCCAGGGCACACTGCCCTAGACTAGAGCATATTTGTCTGTGTCGGTTGGGAAGGGGAATAGCACCGTGTTTCTCTGTAGGAGGAAGCTGAACTTTGCAACCTGCACATGATCAAATGCTGTGCAGAACTCTTGGTCTCTCTACCTCCTACACACTGATAAGTTTGTTGAAAGTGGAGGTGCCGCAGAACCTGTACCATGATGATGTGGCTTGGAGTCACTAGTAGCCATTATCCTTCATTTCTTGGCAGTGTTTCTAGCTTTTAGAACTATATGGGCATTTTGACTGTAGAAATACATAATGCACCTATGATTTAGCTAGCCGTGTGTTCTTAGAGCACCTGCTACATAAAGCCCATGGCTATAACTAATTCATGAGTTTATCAATGTCTTGATTCTTTTGTGGTCATCTTAATGACAGGATTGACTCCACAGCAAATCAAATCAGTTGTGCATAATCCGATTTAGTCAACAGCTGAAAATATCAGGAGGACTTTTCTTTCTGAATTTGTGTGAAGGCTGATGTTGAAATAGAATTCTGAGTCACAGTTTGATACACATTGACTGTAGTTAATTCCTAGCTAAGGGTGGCTGGATTTGCTACATGATCTTTTATAGCGGGGTCAGCTTATTCTTAACTTTATGAACAGTTAACACCTACCCCACTGAGGAGTTTGCTTTGTTGACAACTCATTGGCCTTCTGCTCACCCTTAGCTGCTTAATGCCTTGAAACACCCTTGACGTACATGTCTTGGTGTGTGTGCCCCAAGTCGCTGTCATTCTGCTTAGTTGTAATAGACCCTTTTTGGGGACACTCTCAAGATCCAGTTTATAAGGTTCCCCTCGTTTATAAATTCTTCTCTGACTTCTCTAGTCTCCTATAATATCTAGAGCTTCTATATGTTTACAGTCTTAACCACCTCTCTGAACTTCCTTCTCTCTTTTGAGCAGCAACAGGTCGTGTCTTGCTGTTTAGCAGTCTAGTTCTTTGGCCAAACCACATGCTTTGAAGGGAAACTGAGACTATGGGCTTTTCCATGACTTTATACTCCATACTTCTCGTATGACACATTTATCTTGATAGAAAACTACTTTTTTTTTTTGCTTTGCTTGTTTGCTTTGCCTGTGGCAAAGCAGGATGGGATAGTCATCATCACTTGCCCTGTAAGAAAGTTAGAGAAGACATAAGCTTTTCAATAATTCTGGAAAGGAGTCCTTTATTTTTTTTCCTCCCAGGAACAAAGAAGGGACACCTGGAAAGAAAAGGTAGCTTTCCAGTCCTGTGTAAGTTTTCTTTCTTCAAATCTTTCAGAGAGAGAGAGCTTAGATACTTCAGTACAATCACATTTAAACATAAGCATAAAAAAATCCATGTGAAAATGAGACCTGAATGATTTTGTTGTGATCCTTCTGCGAGGGTAGAAGCCAGGGCACTGACCACGTAGACTGAATGGTTATGGATGCCAAGGTGCCATCGCCCCTGCTCTCCTCCATGGTGCCACCACCCCTGCTCCCCTTCCTACCTCATTGGAGGAAATTGCAGTGAGAAAGGCTGTTTGAAGGGGAGAGGTAAATGTTGCTGTCAGACTTTCTACGTCATCTGGATTTCAAAGATGCAGACTACTTTTACCATGGCAGTGAACTGGCTCTGATTTTTGACCATCAAGTAACCTCGTGGCATTTGCTCACGACCAAGTAGGTGTGAGCTTGTAAAGCAAACCCTATTAAAACTGGCTAATTTCCCCTAAGCCCCACGGTTGCAAATTACGTTGGTGCCACCAGGGTTTTCACATGACTCAACTGTTCTCCAAGCTCTCTCTGCTGAGGAGAAGCATTTAGCACTCAATCCAGTCAATGCCTCCAGATGAGATAATGAATGTGAACAGGCTTTGTAAGAATGCCCCTCACTGCAGGGGATGGAGGTCATACAGTGCTGCTCTGCTGCTCAGAGAATACAAAGACAGCTGCAGTCCTCAGCCTGGCTACAGCATACCAGGGCCAAGGAAAACTACCACAAGGCTTCTCCTCTGGCTAAGGGAGACAGAGCCATTCTCCATCACAGTCTCTATTCTTATTCCACACTGTAGCACTGAAGCAGAGCAGAGGACTGGTCTAACTCACTTAAACCAAGATGGGAAGCACACAGCAAGCGGAGAGGTGGGTCCAGGAAGCAGTTACACCCAAATAGGAAATGCAGCAAATGCTAAAGTTCCAAATACAGTTCCCACTGAGAGTGGCATCTGTAGATCTTCACTGAAAAACTGCAAAGCTTACGCTGGCCTGGCGCCATGGCTGTTGGCTTCAGGTGACACTATTTTCAAAGGCTCTTAGCACCACAGCCTGAGGGGCATACCTGCAACTTTGAGAGCACGTTCAGAACAAACTTTTTGGTGCCAAACATCTAAAATGGGAAGAACAGAAGGAATGGAGTCTGAAGTCTTGGATTCATGCAAGAGGGGTGATGGATAGGGCTCATGAGAGCCAAACATCACTTCTCAAGTCCATGTTCAGTATGTTCACTGGACTCTTTGACATCAGCCATTGTGGGAAGAGTTAGACCAGAGAATTGGCGGACACCACTGGCGGTGGTCCCTATGAGTAGGCAGCCACCAGCATACATCTGCCTCTGCTGTAAGAGCCTGGCTCAGATTTTTAATTTCTGACTTTTAGGTGGTACCTATTGCACGGGGTTGTTGGTGGTAAGAAGCTCATTAACTTGGGAGGTCTCTGCAACTGCGAAGGTTCTACAACTGAGTTTGCTTAAGTCAAATGCTAAACAGAAAGTTTAAACACTCATTAAAGCTAAAACATATACGGATCCCCTTTAATTGCAAGCAGAAGATAGGATGCAGGCCAAGACTCAGAGAGTACCTCACTTAGGAAGCAGCCTGATTAGGAAGCAGAGCTTCTTACTCAAATTGGCTTCAACAGTGAAGTGAGTTCATTGTCACCTTTGGGAGTTGGGGAGGGGGTGAGCCACAGAGGATGCTAGCTGTATTCAGCTGGCTAAATCCAGAGTGAAGGCTCCATCTGGCAGATCAGATGGAATTCTTGGGAGAAAGGACACGCAAGTCCTCATTTGCCTGGAACAGTCCTGCTTATGCTTGCTACTTCTGTATCTCATCTGGTTTAGCATTTTCCTTACCCTGAGTCATTCTCAAAATTATCCAAGTCTAGAAAAGTATGATATGCTTACCTAGCCCACGTGTGCCTTGTCTTCTCACATGTGTGCTGGCCGCTTTGCCCCCAGGAATCACAGATGACATTTCCCCTGGCCACTCACTCCCAGCTTCTTCACCCCATGGGTGCACAATGGTCACAGTAGCTCCCAGACATCATCCTTACCCACCGCATCCAGAGGGGCAGAACATCTCCGTCAGCTCCCATGCCAGTGCTGAGGGTTGCCTTCTCCCACTGGTCCCACTCAGCTCATATGGCCACTCCTCTTGGGATAGTGGATGAGATCATCAAATTAGTAGGACCTACTCTGACAGACAGTGTGAGATGATTCCATGCAAATCCCACCGAGCTTGGAATGAGACAGGCTGAGTCTCCCAACGAACAGCTGTTGGTGGAGGAAGAGGTGAAGGGATGGCAGGGAGGGAATGGAGTGATCAAGGCCAGAGAAAGTGCTGAAACAGGGGTGGGCTCACCTGCCTTTGAGCTTTTCCACTCACGTGTTGAGATGGTGGCGAAGCCCTCACCTGCGTTAAGCCCAGTTTCCTACGATATCAAGTAGAGAGGCAGGACTAGTCTCAGAGGCTTTGTCTTGCTCTAAACATCTGTATGCAGCTCCACCTTCCTGCTTGTCTTCAGGGCTGTCAATTCCAGGTTTATTTTCTCATTTGATTTTCTCCCTAAATTGGACTGACCTTCTCTTTGTTTCTAGCATGAGTGGAGACTTAAATTTTTCTCCTTGTTCCTATTAAGCTGTATTCCCTAACTAGCCAGCTTTCCCCATACTTTAGTACTGGTGTCAGAGCCCAGGAAGGTTTCCTTTGGTTCTCCCCGCCCCCCATGAAGAAAACAAGTCATAAAAACAGATTTATACCATCGTTTCTTTACCGTTTCCTTTCATCCCATGTATCTTAAATCAAGAAATTGACTCACAGGATGGGTGAATGAATAAAACACGGCAGCCATGAATGACTGCCATTAGCAAACTGAGAGAGAGTCTTATTATTTAAATATTCCTGGTTATATTAAGTGCAGTAAAAGGCTCAGAATCAAAAGTGAGATAAGTAGACAGCCAAGTTACCACGCCGTAAATAAAATATGAAACTGGCCTAGGAAGGAAGTGTTACTTCTAAGTCAAACTCTGATATATGGTCCATAATTGTGGGACGTTTGTAAAGGGTGACATGACACCTGTCAATTATCCACAGCAGTCAGGAAATGTAGATTACATGAATTATTCACCAATCCAGTGCCCTTTGCTGCTAAGCTGTCTAAGCCCACATCCAAAAAAAAAAAAAAAAAAAAAAAACTTGCTGATTTGAAAGAAGAAAAAAAAAAGTGTTTCAACTCCAACAGCCTTAAGTTATAGGAGGAAACATTTTCAAGGTAGTTTTCAACACATGACTTCCAGTTAGCATGGTGGCTAAATAATTAACATGCAGACTTTAGCAGGTGCAACAAAGGAGGGGACTTGGGCTCTGGCAACGCTGTCTCCCAGGGATGGGGATGTAATAAGAATCTGTAGCATTAGGAACATATTGTTATCTCTCTCAGAATTTTCTTATCCTTCTAAACGGCACATAACCTTTGACAAAGGCTTATCTGAGTTTTTGCTTTGGAATTGTTGAAAAGTTAAAATGGGTGGTCATTTAGAGAGAACCTGGTCTGGTGGTTTTTAAAAGCCGACAGGAATCTTCCATCAAAGACAATCTTAGGTGAAAAGGTAGAAGCCATGAGGCAGGTAAGCCTGGAGCTCTGGCGCTGACTTTGGGATGAGGACGACTAGAACCTGTCTACCTAGCAGCCCTCACCCAACTGCCTACTCCTTCGCAGGCACATACAGAATCCAGCTGTCCCATTTCACTGAGGGGAACACCAAGGCTCCCCAGTGGCAAAGGGGCTCTCAGAAGTTCTCAGAGAGAGTTGGTGGCAGAGCTGAGACTGGAAGCCAAATTCCTACACAACACACAGACACATGTACAACTGTAAGTACAGCTTGTCTACACCACCACGTGAGCAGCCAGGAGGTGGAGAAATACCAGTTCTGCAGCTCCCAGGACCGCACAAGGGAGCAAGAGGAGTGGAAACAACTGACTCTTTCTTCTGCGGCCTGGGCCCAAGCAGCCTGATACCTCCACACCCCCTACCCAGGCCCCGCCATCCCCACCTCCTCCACACCCGTGTTGGCCACAGGATAGGGTCAGAGGTCATGAGCCAGGTGGAAGGTGGGGCCTTGGAATGCCCAGGGGACTGGGCAGGCAGCCATGGGTAACCAGAGTCAGGCATCTAATCCATCTGCT
This sequence comes from Ochotona curzoniae, assembly GCF_017591425.1. Classification (NCBI taxonomy): domain Eukaryota; kingdom Metazoa; phylum Chordata; class Mammalia; order Lagomorpha; family Ochotonidae; genus Ochotona; species Ochotona curzoniae. The sequence continues at coordinate 29,955,774 of NW_024465582.1, forward strand.
TGCCTAGGCTGCTGGAAGGAGGAGTCTCATTAGAGAGAGCGACAGAGGTGGCAGATTCCAGGAGCAGATCCAGCAATGCCAGGGAGAAGCTGTTCTTGCCTCTACAAGACGGCTTGCAGCCTCCTTCCTTCATAATGACGATTCCAGCAGCCAGTGGGAGCAGAAAGCACGTTTCCTTTTGTGGAGTTTACACAGAGAACAACACCTTGTGGTTGTTTAGAGCCTTCCCGGTTTCCCCAGAAGGCATGCAGAGTTCTTTCTCATTGTAGCTTTGTTATCTGAAGTGTGCAAGGCAAGTTGCGTTCCCATGTCAGTCCACTGGGTGTGAGTGCTTTGGTAGGGGCTGTCTCTTGATGTTTGCAATTTTTCTGTAGCATTGATCATTTTGACTTTTTAGAGCTAGCCTATTGAAAAGTGCAAACAAAGGGAAACAAGTTTCTTTTTTTTTTTTAAAGGGGAATGATGTTTTCAAAGTTGTATTTGTTTATTTTTATTGTTTATTTGAAAAGCAGGCAAAGAGACAGAAGGAGAGACCTTGTATCTGCTATTAAACTCCTGAGATAATCACAGCAGCCAGGGTTGTGCCAGGCTAAGGACAGCAGTCAAAATGCCACCCAGCTCTTCTGCACAGGTGGCTGGGAACCGAGTGCTCAGCCATCACCCCCTTGCCTTTCTGGGTATGAGTTAACAGGAAGTTGGATTGGAAGAAGAATGGGTTATTCTTTTTCTTTTTGTAATTCTGTCTTTCAAATCAATCAATCAATCTTTTTAAATATTTATTTTTATTGGAAAGGCAGATTTACAGAAAGGAGAGACATAAATAGAAAGACCTTCCATTCATTGCTTTACTCCCCAAGGGGCTGCAATGGTTGGAACTGAGCCAATCCGAAGTCAGGAGTCAGGAGCTTCTTCTGGGTCTCACATGTGGGAACAGGTCCCAAGGCATTGGGCTGTCCTCGGCTGAGCTCCCAGGCTGAAAGCAGGGAACTGGATGGGAAGTGGGGCTGCCATGATTAAAACCGGCACCCATATGGAATCCCAGCACTTTGCAAAGGGAGGATTAGCCAATTGAGCCATTGTGCTGGCCCTCAAGCAGTATTTTAACTGCTGTGCTACCACGTCCACTCCATGAGCCACGTTTGTGAGACATGTTAAAGACAACTGGTAATCTCAGTGCTAACTGAATTTCCCTGTTGGCAATTATCATATATGAAATGAACACATTCATTTTGTTTCAGAGAGAAGAGACCAATCCATCCATTCTTCTGTTACAAATGTTCCTGTGACTGCTGGTCGGCCAAGAGGGTTTCTTTCAAGAAATGGAAGTAATCATTAAATGAGCCACTGAGTTTCTAAACCTACTATAGTCCATTCTATGATTCCTAACTGTATCTTAGGAAAAGCCTTGGAAACTCTTTCAGTATAAGATCCTTGGGGAGCTGAAACAGCTGAGGGTGAGCATGGACAATGAATGGATTGCCCTGAACCTGCTTCCTTATTTATAATTTGGTTGCCATGAAGACGGGAATCACACCTGCCTCACCGGAAGTCTGTGAGCTTGATGGCTACTTTGTGTGCCTGGCAACAGCTGGGCCCAGGTGGTGGTGATCTGGGGCCAAGGCAAAGGCTCAGGGGTGGGTCCTTTACTGTGTATGTGCTCCCAGGAAAGTGAATTGGAGACAAGGAAGCCAAGAAGGGCTGGAAGGAAAGCCCATAGCAGGATGGCAAGCAGCCTACTGCCTGGGGCATTGCTTTATTTAGCAAAAATATAAATACAAATATAAACATCACATAATGTCTGGTTTACTTTGGGTTTTGGATAGTGAACCAAAATGTAAAATGTCTTTGCATTGTTGCTAATCAACAAATATATTTATTTAAAGATCTATTGATTTACTTGAAAGACAGTTACAGATAGAGGAAGAGAGAAAGAGAGAAAGAGAAAGATCTTCCATATGCTGGCTCATTCCCCAGATTGCCAGGGCTGGACCAAGCCAAAGCCAGGAGCTAGGAGCTCCATTAGATTCTCCCACACGGGTTCAGGCGTCCAGACCCTCGGGTCCTCCTCTGCTACCTACCCACAGACATAAACAGGGAGCTTATGTGTGTGATGGAAAGTGCAGCAGCTGGGACACAGGCTGGCACCCATTACGATCCTGGCATTCCAAGTGGCAGCTTTACTTGCTATGCCACAACCCTGGTCCTGGAAAATACATTATTTAACCAAAAATACATGACACAAAATATTTGGAAATATAGTTATATTTTTTAAAAAAAAGACTAGCACATGCTACTGAGTTCTCTTGTCCTTCAGGTCATTCTACTCCAAGGGGCTAAAATTATTTTTCCAAATTCTCAGCTTTTCTTCATCATATGCATGTTATTTGTTCCTCTGAAATAAGATCCTTTGCGTGGATTTTTGGAAAGACTATTCTAGCAGGGATGGGAAGGTTGGTGAGAGCAGAGTGTGAAGAAACCCCACTCCGTCAGGGAGAGATATCTGGGAACCACACTCCAAGGGAACCCAAGGTGTGTAAAAACACATTCCTGCAGACAACAAACCAAGGACACTGTGATGCCTACGAGGAAAGGCTCTGGGGAGCCTTCCACATCATGTGTGTATTATCAACAGCGCATAGCCATGGCTGAGAGAAGCGAACCCAGTGGCTGGCCCTGTGGCTCAGAAGTTAATCTGCCACTTGGGACACTCACACCCATGGAGTTCCTGGTTCAAGTCCCAGCTGCACCACTCTCAGTCCAGGTTCTTGCTCGTGTGCTTTGGCGGTGATAGATGATGGCTGAAGTGCTTGAGCTCCTGCCACTCACATGGCAGATCCAGAAGAAGATCCTGGCTGGCTCCTGCCCCCTGTCTCCGGATTTTGGCTTGATCTAATTCTGGCCATTGTAATTGAGGAGTGAATTGGCAGATGGAAAATCTCTCTCTCTCTCTTTTTGTTTCTCTCCTTCTCTGTCACTTTGCCTTTCAAATAAGCAATGAATATTTTTAAAAAAATTAACCTGGAGCATATCTGAGATGATCTGGTGCTATGTTCCACTCACCGAATGTACCAATGATATGTAAATCATAGCGGTTTCTCTTTTGGAAAGTATAAATGCCCAGTGCTGCTCCAGTTCAGAACACGAGCTGCTGAGGCCATTCTGATATGGAGGTTGGTGGAGGTGATGCTTCCGGAGCTTCTCCACACGACCCCTGAGAGGCCATGCACGTCCTTCCCTTGCAGCCTTAATGTCTAATGTAAAAAAGACTTTTCCCTTTTTGAAATTATTCCTAGGAAAGTTCTTTCAAAATATAAATTCCCATTATCCATTACAATATGAGAGTACTGAATAAAGGCTTTCTTCCCATGCCTGTGGCATGGACCATTAATTGAGCCATGCTGGAATGCTGCATCCCAAGGCCTACATTGGCAGGAGGCTGAGTCGGGGCCTGAAGCCAGAACCAAACCCAGGTAGTGCAACGTGAGCATTTTGAAAACAAACATTTACTTATTTATTTTACTAATTGGAAAGGCAGAATTACAGAGAAAGTAGGGTAGGGGAAGACCTGGGGCTGAAGCCAAGACCCAGATGCTTCACCTGGGGCTCCCATATGAACACAGGGTACCAAATACTTGGACCATCCTCTGCTGCTTTTCCTAGGCCATTCGCAGGGAGCTGGATCAAAACTGTAGCAGCTGGGACCCAAACCAGCAGCCACATGCAGTGATAAAGTCACAGGCTTTACCTGCTATTGCTACGCCACAATGCTGGCCCCAAATGTGAGCATCTTCACTGCTATCTGTTCACTCCTGCGAACATTTATTGCTCCTTTTCTTTCTCTTTGAGTTTTCTGTAATGGAGCTAGATCAGCCTTAAAAGAATAAACAAGCTGCAGTTTATGATTCTCTAAGCCCTCTGCTGACTTGTTTAGCTATATCATCTCACTTAAAGAAAGGAAGTTTGTCGTGATCTGGAAACATGGCTTGGCACAACTATCAAGGAAGGTGTAATCGTTCCACCTACAAAATAGGGACAAAGGCATGGTAAACAGTAATAGGAAACCTGTCATTCAGTTCCCTTCCTCTCTTGATTATATGTTCATAGGCAGGGCTGCTGCTCCATGGCTTGCTTTTAAGTTGGAGGAGAGTACAGAGGAGTGCTGAGGAAAACAGGTTCCGGGTGAAAGGTTCTGGTCTGGCTGCTCTGGAGATGAACTTTTAGAGAAGGTTTCTCTAGGCCCTGGATTGTTCCAGGTGCATTGAGATGAACCATTGTCCCCAATGCACCAATTACCCAGTATTTTCACTCCCATTGTATAAACAAGTACACACAGGTAGACAAGTTCAGTATCTCTGTCAAGATCACCCACTCAGTCAGGCAGACACAGATCTGGAGCCCAGATCTGGTGTAATGGAGTCTAACGTAGGACTTATCACAGTGCTAAAAAGGGATTTGTAATACCCCCATTAGACTGTGAAGAGCTTTGAGTGTTAGGCTAAGGAACCCTCTCCAGGCTAACTAATTAGTCCATAGCAGAGCCCAGGTTCCCCAGGCAGTGGAGCCCCTTGGGTTTTTGCATTGAGTCATTTCAACATGTGGCACCTGCAAGTTCAGGATAGTGCCTCCAGCCTGCTGGGTGGAAATAGAAGGAGTAGTGAGAGACTTGCTGGTGAGCCCAGAAAGGAGGTGAGATGTTGCTTGTGTGACAGAGTGGGGAGCAGGAGGCTGCTTAGCGGAGCAGGGAAAGGACTGAGTTATGGGTTTCTCGGGGTAGTTGTGGAGTTAGTGCAGCACTCCACAAGTACAAGGAGTAAGGTGGGGAAGCAGATACAGAAGAAGGACTTAAGCCTAAGGAAGGAGAAGATGAATGAATGATGGAGACCTCTGTAGCATACAAGTCCTTGTGCATCCTATGCCAGCAGCTTCCAGAAGGCCAGTGGTGGGAAAGTCAGTTAAAGCTGGGTGCTGCCACCCTGGCCTTCTGCTACTGGATGCTTCTGGATGCAGTGGGCTGCACGCCGCAGGTCCCGCCTCCTCCACGGTGACAGGCACACTAGAGCCCTCGGGGATCAACTACACAGGCCTTTTTCCACATGACTCAGTGTGTATTGTGTGTCTGAGTGCAGGCAAGATGGGCTTCTCCTGCAAGTGCCAGCGTGTTGGTCGGGTTGAGAGGAGTGCACAATACATAAAAATACCGGGGAGTGAGCACTTTGCCAGTCTGGTATGGGACGTGCTGAATCCCAAGGGGACGTATGCCAGGAGGTTGCTTTGCCAGCTGTGAGAACAGATCTGGCCAGCTGGGGCGCTTGGTTTGGTTTGATTTTAGTTTTACCCCAGTGTTTGGCACTGAATCTTGAACACCCCTGAACCTTGCCTGACACCAGTTTTTGTGCTCTCATGTTGTTCCTGCTTCCTTTTGTTGGAAAGACTGAATAGCAACAGAGAAGAAGGGGAAAGAACAGAGTTTGTCTTACGTGAAATGTTTATATACGAAACCTGCAAGAAACAGTTTAATGTTTAGAAGTAAAGACTCCAGGACCAGACTCTTGGCTCCACTGTGTCTTGGCTATGGAAACTTAAACAAGATACTCAATCTCGCTAACCCTTAATTTTTATTTTTATCTGTAGAATGGGCATAACAACAGTGCCAACTTCAGGGAGTGCCTGTGAGAACATAAGAGAACATGCAGGCTGGCAGCTTTATCTTCAAAATGGGCATGTGGTGTCCGGCCAGTGATACGGTGCTAGCTGATATTATCTGTCAAATGGAGGAGATTATCTTCCCCAATTCTCTCAAGGGATGCTAAGGCTGAACCAAAGGACTTACAAGAGGAGAACCCTTGAGAATGTACTAATTAATATCTCTTCATCCCACTTGAAGTGTGCAATCATAAAAGCACTGCTGGTCAGGCAATGTGGAGGCAGGGGTTCCAGCTGCTGAACGCTCATTCTCTCATCTTGGAAGCAGTGGGTTCCACTAAGTCCCCTTGGCTGTTGCTTTGGGTTCTGATGTTCTATGACTGCAGTGCCCATTCACGCTCTTGTGAGCTTGCAACAAGAGGACGGGAGCCCACAGTGTAAAAAGTCTTGGGGCTCAGGGTAGGGTGAAGGCAAACCTATTCCTTTAGAATGGGATGGACTGCAACAAGGAAAGAAAAGCTCGTGTTCCTTTAAGTGCACACAATGGTGGACTGAAGAATGAGATGTCAATCTGTCATGCAAACATTTCATCATAAATTAGAAATTCAGATTCCCATACGCCAGGACTTTTTTGGGGGAGGGGCAGGATTAAGAAAAGTTTTACTTCACACACTTCTACATCATTTAAACCTTACTGGGAACAGATTTTATTTGCTCATCCAAACAATGATGATTAAAATATAAACAACTTTTTTATTTTAAAAAATTAATAAAAGGGAGAGTTAGAGAGAAAGAACAAGACAATCTTGCATCCACTGGTTCACTCCCTAAATGGCTGCAACAGCCAGCAGTGGGTCAGGTTGAAGTCTGGAACCTGGAGTTCCATCTGACTCTCCCATAGAGACTGGCAAAGTTCAAATATGCCAGGGCCATCTTTTGCTGCATTTCTCAAGCATGTGGGCAGGGAGCCAGATAGGAAGCTGAGCAATCAGAATTTGAAACAGCATTCACACAAGGCTTACCTGTTGGCTGTGGCAGCCTAAAGTGCTGGTCCCAAGTTGTAAATAAAATTGAAACATATTCATTGTAGACAATTTGGGGGTGGGGGAGGAGAAAAAAGCTAGACTGGTAATAATCTGTATCATCTTAAGCATGACTCTAGTACACTTTGATTTATATCATTTTAGTCTTTTCTTGCTCTGTGTATATTTCCCATGGAAATATGCAAATATTTTTACAATATACACGCACGTTCTCTCCGCAGCTGGATAAGTTTCTTTACTGAGCAATGTACTGCTGATATTCTGCGATCTCACTCAGGTTTCTTCTACCATGGACAGCATGATTTTCCCGGCTGCTCTTTCTTTTCTCAGGATGTCCGCAGCCCATCTTCTGCGGCTGTGTGTTTTAGCTGTTCCCGGCATCTCCCTAAGGTGAGGACTGACAAGCTTCCAGAGAATTCTGAGGTGTGGACATCCTTGGAGCGGTTCCTTTCTGGGTAGAGTCAGCTGCTCTGTCTTTTCTTCTTCCTCTTTGTATCTTTGAACTTTTGGGTGGAGGCTCAGAGAGCTCCACAGGGGGTGGTGTGTGTTTTGGAGTATCAGCTAACAAAGCACCCCAATGGCGGGAGGTTGTGAGTGCTGGGGGAAACGCAGGGCGCTGGAACTGGCTGCCCACGGTTCCCCAGGGACTGGCCATTTCCCTAGGCCTGGCTGCGATGTTAGCGCTGCTCACCCAGCTGATGACAGACATAGTCCTCACCTCAACAGCTAGGCTCAAGCCCAGAAGGTTTCTTCAGCCCTGCAAGTGTCCTTGGAAACACCTGCCAGCTGACCGGAAGGCGAGCGCGGTGACGTCAGCAGTTTGGGGCTGCCCGTGAGCTTCAGGTTTCCTCTGTAAAGAGCCTGCTGGGCAGTGCTTGCCCCTTGGCTGAGCCAGAGGCCAGTGGTGACTCGGGAAGGAATGCCACTGACAAGCCACGGGCATGCCAGAGAATTACTCAGCACATGCCAACGAGTAACCTCATCCGATAATCAACCGCCAGCCGATCTGCGAACGCTTTGCGTAACAGCCTATTTGGATTTGGGGCTTAGCTTTCAGGGCTTCAGTTTCGCCTGTGCTCGAGCCTACTCTCAGCTTCCCCGGGGCCCCTCCCGTGTTCCCTGCCTCTGCTTGCAAGAAGAAAAAGCTGTTCTCAGAGCTGGGGCTCGCCTTTGGCCCCAGGCACTGCACAGCCCAGCCAGGGACCTGCTGCCTCCCATCTGGCCAGGGCTCTCTCTGGCCAGCATTGCTTTCTCCATTCAGCCAGCAATGTGTGTGTGTGTGTGTGTGTGTGTGTGTGTGTGTGTGTGTGTGTGTGTGTGTGTGTGTGTCTGTCGGTGAGAGAGGGGGGCGACTCCTTGGGTTGGGGAAGGACGTCTCCTTTGAGATAGGAGCACTTCAGAGTTGTCCCATGTACTTTGTCAACAACAGAGAGGTTCGTTGACTGACAACTGCTAATGTAATCAAATTTCATCCAGCCATGGCTGTAGGAATTGACCAAGTGTGAGCGCATCAACAGGTACGTGGCTATGCAGGAGCTTCTGCAAGGACAAAGAAATGTACACATTTTGAGGCCTCATACTTATGCATCTGGCCTTTCTCCTGCAGATACGGTGACAGCCAAGGGTCTGTTGGATCTAATTTAAGATCCACATCGTGACAAAACACACCCTGTTTTCCTACATGGCTGCGCTAAGGCCCCATTCTGAGGTCAGCTGGAGTTGGAGGCCAAATGACCCACCTCATCCACCCACCTCATACCACTGAAATACGTGGCAGCTTCTGCAAGGCCTTGGCAATTTGCACACTCAGGATGGTACTGGACATAAAATATTCAAACAGAAAGACTTGAATGACAACGGGCTACTTTATGATCTTATTCCCGTTTCTCCTAATTTAGGAAACATATTCAAATGCCAAGTGAGAAGAGAGTTTTCCCCTTAGAGAGGGCACTTAAAATATCTCTGCCCTTGCCATGGCGGTGAAGGAAAACTCTGACCTCATCAAGAGACTGGCTGCAAACACAGTGCTCGAGTGAGATCAAGAGATGTGGCAGCACCCAGGACACAAATGCCTTAGTGAGACGCTAGACATGGGCCCTGAAGTCTGTACTTTAGAATAGAAAGAAAGCTCTCTGTCAGCGTCCTGAAGATGGAGACATGTCAGTGCAGACCCAATTATCAGACCTCATAGGATAATGAGAAGCTCTTTGGAGGGGGAGTCAGACACCATGCTTATTACCAAGTAAGGGCTCAATCACCCTTAAAAAGGTTCTTTTCCCTTCAGATTGGATGATCACCCCTCTAATTTGTTCATTATAAATATATTTGGGCCTTTTCAAAGATAGTTATTTTGTCTCCAAATCTAACCATGGATGAAGGAAAGGAAAAGATGCTCAGCCCCAGGACCTACTACTGTTTTGTGTGGCACTGGGTACAACTTCAAACCAATCATGAAAGCAGAGAGTTTCTAGGTAAGCAGTTCACTGCTTTGGGGCTGGCGTTACAGTGCAGCAGGTGAAACAACAGCTTGCAATGCCTGCATTCCCTGTTAGAGTGCTGGTTTGAGACTTGGCTACCCTGCTTCTAATCCAGCATCCTTCAGACACACCTGGGACATTAGCAGATAATGGCCACTTACATAAGGAGACCAAGAGCATCGCTGATAATCAGGAGTGTTCCTGTGGTTCCTTATGTCAGGTACACAGGACATAGGCTTTCCAGGACATCTCCTTATCTTGTCTGCCCCCACGAGTAGCACAATGAGGGATGCAAAAAATAAGCCACCTTCCAGCGTCATCCCATTCCATGAACGAAACCCAACAAATCTGTCTTGACACCTAGGGGGAGCAAAACATGGAGCCATCTCATCATTCTTGCTCTGCTCTTTGCTTTTGTTCTCTCTAGAATGCCCTCCTAATTATCGGTCAAGGGCCTTGTTGCTAAGGAGCCAATCTAAAGATTATTAAGGAGTCTATCTCCCCCAGTTAAATTCACACAAGATGAACCTCTTAACCGATCTGATTTAAGGAAAAGAAGCTATTGGCTTAGTCACGTGCCTGTTTGTTTATACATGTCTTATAACTTGCATATGCACACACAGATCAGTTGTCCCTCTCAGAAGGCTACCTTCCAGATACATGTGCCAAGTGATGTAGAGGTTGCCACTGTTATAATCTCTGTTTAGTCAATAGCAAATGTAGGGGAAGCATCCCACTGGGTATATTGGAACTTAGAGGAACCCTTAGGTACTTTAAAGTTTGGTGTTTCAACTCACATTTTAAAGGTGTTGTCAGGGACCGTGCCATTGCTTGAAAACTTAGCAAAGTCCAAAGGCTTGTGTGTGTCCTGAGTATTGTTTCCATTTTCTTCGATGCCAGTTTGTTCCCCATGTTTGGGGTATATTGAGCTTTTCCAAGTGAATGTATTTGACAAGGGTGGAAAGAGGATAAAAAATAATGGAGTTAATGTTGAAGAGGAATGAGGAAAGGAGAAATTAATTATTTAAAAAATATTAATAACTCATTTCTTGGATCCATCACTTTCTGTTCATGTGACAATTGGGCCCTCTGGGGCCTCCATTTTCTCATCTGTTATATTGGAATAAGAATAAGGCACAGCTCTGGAGGTTGAGAAGTACGGTGGGGTTTTATGTATGAAAGTATTTAGAGCTCTGTCTGGCACATAGTCTATGCTGTCTAAATATCAGCCATGCTTGTGCATTTCCAGTTGACACATAAGAGTCAACAGAGCCTTGAGACAGAGGCATTTTATTTTATTTTTATTGGAAACCCAGATACATAGAGAGGAGAGACAGAGAGGAATATCTTCCGTCCATTGATTCACTCCCCAAGCACTTGCAACAGCTGGAGCTGAGCCGATACGAAGCCAGGAGCTAGGAGCTTATTCCAGGTCTCCCATGCAAGTACAGGGTCTCAATGCTTTGGGCTGTCCTTGACTGTTTTCCCAGGCTACAAGCAGGGAGCTGGATGGGAAGTAGGGCTGCAAGTACTAGAACCTGCGCCCATATGGGATCCTGGAGCTTTCAAGGCAAGGACTTTAGCTGCTAGACTACTGTGTCGGGCCCTGAGGCATTCTTTATATCAACGCCATCATTGTTAGCAACAAGCCAGTTGACACTAAGATTTCCTTTCCCAACTCTCTGCTTGGGATCTCTTCCTTTCCCCAGGCTTACTCTGCTTTATCTACTGTAAGCCTTAGATAACTTATCAGGTTCCCCAAAGGAATTTGTGTTGTGACAAGGATCAAACCTATTAGGTGAAACATGTTATTCACAGTGGCATTTCAATAGCTAAGTTTGGAAACCCCTCAAACCAAATTGCTTTCTTCATGTCCTAAGGAAGCCACTGAGTCTGGGTCAATGGTGCTTCTCACTGGTCCAGGTACTGCCCTCCCAAACCTTCTAGTCTACAAGAGAGAACTCTGATCCCAAGTGATGAGCAAGGAAGTCACGCAAGCTATGTGGGTTGTGTAACTCTTCTGTCTCGAGTGTTAGTGTGGGAATGCTGGGCACACTCAGGTAGAACAAGACCGGTTCTTTAGGGAACTTCACAGTTTAATGGAAAGGACAAACCACATCAGATGGTGATAAGGAAATGTGTGTGAATAAAAGGGAAAGAGAGGCTGTGCTGACAGAAGACAGCCTGAGGAGTTGAGAGGTTTCTCAAGAACTTGAAAGTGTTGGAAGTCTTTCGAAAGGGCTGGCTGTACACGGCCTCAAGGCTGACAAGGGCTGGAACGCGCCCTGGCCCAGCCCTTTCTGGCTGGCTGAGTAACCAAGAGCTCCCGCACAGGGCTTGGCATTGTGGAGACATGGCTGCCTGAGTATGCATGACTCATTCTCCTCTGCTTGACATCACCTCTGGATGTTCATGTCGCTGTGCCCTTCCACATGAGACACCCCAGCTCTTGGGTGGTCTGCCACAGTACTTCATGGCATGTCTGTTCCTTTACTCTAGGTGGAGGGCTGGGGGCTTGGATCTTATTTCAAAAGGAGTTGGAAAATTGAAACCAGAAAGGCTCTGTGATGAACTTTAAGAGATTTATTTTCCCCTTCTCCACCAAAGGTTTTCCAAGACTGATATCTCTACCCTGGAGCTTGGCTGTGTGTGAGTGTGAATTAACCATTTAAAATGGAAGTCCTTTCATAATTTCATCTAGTTACGCAAACACAGACCATTGATGTTAACAGACCAGATGCAAATACATGCTCAAGTATAACAGAATAGAATAACTAGCAGAAGCTAGGGCCAACGGTCTCCCTCCCCACCACCTTACAACTTCATAAGAATTTCTTCCATTTGCAAATAAGCAAGAGCAAAAGGGAGAAACAGGATGCTAAGAAGTTTCTAATTGTCTTAAAATGACAGCAGCAACAGAGTTGCTTTGATCACCCAAGATTGCCATGTACACAACTGAAATAATCAGAATTGTGCAGAATTAAACATTCATCTCTAAGAAAAATTAGATCTCCAAATATCATAAATGTATGTAACAGAAGGAAAAAATAATTACCACAGGAAAAAGGACTTCAAAGAGAGGTCACTGAATTAGTGACTCAGAGTCAGGCCCTCCTCAAAAATTTGCTCCTCCACAATGTACTCAATAGGGTTTTTGAATATGATGAAATTGGATGCCCTTTTCTGGGATCCTGCTGTGCACAGCCTAGGCAAATATTTGTTTGGATGAAACTCTTTATTACTGGGAATTCCAGAGTTGTAATGGTGCTGCCATTTTCTGTAGCTAAGAAAAGTTTGGATGAGTAAAAGGAAATGGATAATACAAACAATATCATAGAATATCTCCAACTATCCGAGGAAACAGCCATCATTGTCCACTTTTCCCAGAAAATCATTTCCTTGTGAACTGCTATTTATCAAGAGGCTGAAGGAATCTTGATTCATGCATTGGGTCAAGTTTCCTACTGTTAGCCTATTTTTAAAAAGATTATCTGCTTATTGATTTTACTTATTTAAAGGGCAGCATTACAGAGAGATAAAGGGAGTGATAGAGATCTTCTATCCACTGGTTCACTCCCAGATGGCCCCAATAGTTGGGAGTGATTGTCTCCTGGGGGTGATAGGGACCCAGGTATTTGAGCTGTGATCTGATGCTTTTCTAGGCTGACGAGCAGGCTTCTGGAGCAGAAATGGAGCGGTTTGGTCTCAAGTCAATACTCATGGGATATTGACATTGCAGGCGGCACACAACAGCATCAGGTCTCAGTATAATTTTTAATTTTCAAAATTGCTATTTATTTATTTATCTTTGCAGGGGGTACAGATGAAGGACTGAGGGTCCTTATGAATCATCTTCATAGGTTGCCCCAAAGGAAAAAAAATATCTAGATTTGAAGAGAGACGGGGAGAGAGAGCGAGTAAGCATGTCCCTTCAACTTAGGAACACCAGACTCCAGAGAGGCATTTGGGTGAAACCTTCCTGATTTAGCTCTGTAACAGAAATAGAGAGCAAGCAGGAAATCTCCAGAAGGTGTTCAGGAGACGTGGGTGAAAAGTCTGTCAGTGGAAACCCTGCAGCTCCTTCTCTGAGGTTCCCCAGCACGACTAGGTTAGCAAGTTCTCTTGCAACTCATCCCTTCTCTGGCAACTCGTCTCTCCCTCTCTTTCCCGTTCAGAAAAGGAGCTGGAAGGATGCTAACGGTGCTGATGTGTTGTCTCTAGTCTTCTCATACCTATTGAACTTTCTCCCATCTCCCTTTTTGAGTGGCTAAATGACTCCCAATTTCATAAGTTGTTTTTTTTTTTTCTCAAACACGTCACTTCCCAAACATTTCCATGTGCCAATCTGAAGAGTTACAAATGTTTAGAAAGAACTTATGTATTACCCTACAGATGGATCCACGCTAAAATAAATACTGTGCTGGTTTCAGAAGGTGCTGAAATCCTGTGTGGTTGGGGTTGGTGGGTGGCAGCCCTGCAGGTTTCTGTCTTTATTTCCCAGCCTGGAAGGAGGTGCTGACTGAGGAATCAGATTAATAAGATGCGGCCTTGCACTGATTAAACGTCCAGTTTTCATGGGGAAATGGCTGACAGGAGCAGCAGCATAAAGCTGTGAGGAAGCTTGTAGCAATTTCACCCATCTACCGCTACCAGTGAGCTTTATTTGTATGCTTAGAGCCATTATTAGCAAAACAATGGCTGGAAAATGTAGCAGGGGGAAAGTTAAGAAATGACAGACTTGTTTTTTTTTTTTTTAAGAGTAGGAGAAAAGCTTCTTCTGTGAAGTTTTTCAAGGCTGTTCTCAAGGCGAGGAGCAGAGTTTCGCTTGAGCAGGATGCCCCATCCAGCCACAGCAGCTGGCTGGCAGCAGTGGAGGAAGCTCTTGGTCTGCTGGTGGGCCTTACGCTCAGCTGCAGCGGCCGGGCAGAAGTACACACTTCCCACCCTCTTAAAAAGAAGAGGAGTATGAAGCAGCATGACACAGTAACTGCTGAGCCCACCTGTAAATTACAGCGCAGGTGTGATGGGCATCGACAGGGTGCCCATCCCAGGAGGGTGATGGTGGCTGTTCAGACTAACAGAAGGCACTGTGTCTAAGCGGCACTGTTCCAACAACTTGTGTTGTTGAGTCCTCAAAATGGAGCTGTTTGGCTGATACGTGCTGTAAGTGCAAAATACGTATTAAGATTCAAAGACTTGCTATAAAAAGTGTGAAACAGACCATCAGTATTTAAAAACAAATTTTTTTTGACAACACATTGGAATGATATTAGTTTGGATAGACTGGACTAAATAAACTATACCTGTATCATTAAAGTAAGTGTTATAACATGGATGATCTTTGAGACCATTATGCTAAGTGAAAGAAAGCCAACACAAAAGGTCACCCATTGTTTGATTCTGTTTGTGAAATGGTCAACAGGCAAATCCATGGAGATGAAAGGTAAATGAATGGTTTCCAATGACTAAGGGCTGGGGAAGGAAAAGGGAAGTGGTGGCTAATGCTATAGTTTTTTTTTTTAATGGGCTGATGAAACTACTCCATAGTTGTTTGTGGATCTGGCTGTACAACTCTGAAAGCATATGAAACTACATTTTAAATGAGTGAATTGTCTAGTTTTAGAATTATATCTCAACAAAGTTATTTCAAATAAATAATAAATTGGTATGCAAAAAAACTTATTATACTTGCAGGGTTTTTTTTTAACTTTAAAAAATATGGCACTAGAAAAATGTATAATTCCTAAGTGACTAGTGTTGTATTTCTATTGTATTTCTAAGTGATTAGTGTTCTGTTTCTATACTGCACTCAATGGGCCTGAAGAAGGATGAAGTTGGAAGAAAAATCAGAGCTAGTGGTACCTAAGGTACCACAACAAACCCACAGTGCAGCCAGAACTGCTCATCTTTGGTGCAGGGCAACATGAAAGAACAGGTTGAGAGAGAGGGTTTTTGAGGAAAGCATTAAACCCCTGGACCATGAAAGTCCTCTGATTCAAGTACCAGCAATGGCTGGATGGCAGACTGGAATTTCTGGCCAAAGGGCCAGCCAGGGGTACTGTCTGAAGTCACCTCTCCTGAAGAACTTATAGCCCTGCTGGCCTAAGGGAGGGCAAGGCTGGCCTACCTTTCACAGGTGGATGCTCCAAGCTGCCCACAGCCTCTCTGACAGAGAGGTCCACGGCTTGATTCACCTGTAACAGCCTGAGTGAGCTCAATTGGCAAACCAGGAAACTCTTGCCTTGTCCGGGAGGATGGAAGGTTCTTTGGGAGATTTTCCAGCATGTTTATGAAATTTCATAAGCTAAGCCTAGACTTAGTTGAAGGCTTGGCTGGTTGCAGCCTAAACTCCGAAAAGGGAAACCTTGGGTGCTTTCCTAGTATCTTCCCAACCTACTTTCTTTCCAATTCAGTTTTTCTCTTACTCCCCCATCCCCTACAAACACAATAGTATTTTGAAGGCTCAGTGGATGCGGATAAGGAAGCTGCACTTAGGCCCTCTGAAAGAACAGATTTCATTGCTTATTTCTGGAGATCAGAAAAATAAGCTAGATAGCCCAAGGGCTTAGTTCTGGAGGCCAGGAGAGAAAATTAAATACACTGTACTTGATAGTCACTGTTTGCATGTCTGAAATTTTTCCCAAGTTCAGACAACTTTAGTTTTCTCATGCTTATATCATGTTTCAGTGTACAGGGTGGATGGCAGGGAAAGCAAACAGGAGAGGCAAAGTTCAAGCACCCATGGCATTGTCTAGGGCAAAGGCACACACCTGCTTTCCTGTCCTCGTGTAAGAACAGCACAAAGGTAACTGTGTTCGATGAAGTTATAAGTGTAGCTGGGATCATTTTCTGTATGACAGTCAACAAGGACTGCAAAGTCTTCAGCCCCAAACCTCCACCACTTGGCCACATTGTGCCAAGTACTCAAGCACCATTTGTAGTATGGGTGTATAGATAAATGAATATGACATGTGTGTTATTTGTGTTATGTAATGGCTTATCACTTTGAGGGGTGGATAATGAAGACAGATTGGAAAGTTTTTATTTTGTGACAGGGAAATCAAAACTGGAAGGGTTAAATGAAAACTAACGTAATGGCAAAACACAGAATTGATTTCATCATCTATCCAACTTTTTCCCAAACAGCACTTACATATGTTGAGTAAGAGTGAGGGTGGAAAGAAAAATCCAAGCTGAAGACAGCTCAGTGGAGTTTCTTTCTCACTGCATCTTGTAAAATACAGAGCACATTGGAGTGGAAAAGTGACTTAATAGTGATGTAGTCAGGGCCCTTGGTACAAATATTACCTTTTCCACTCCCACTGTTGGTACTTACACACTACGGTTGGCGTATTTTCAAAGGACTGAGAACTCCTCATTTTTCTCTTCTGAGTTAGGCAGTGCAGGATGGTGAAGAGCCTGCTCACAAAGTTCTTGAATATTCCATGACTTGTCCAGGCATTTGTACCAGCAAGGGGAGGCTAACACTCACTAAGCAGGAAAGGAGAGGAATGATCTGTCCCACAGCCAGCCCTCCTCTCCCAATAAGAGCCTCGTCCATCAAGCAGTACATCCTCAGTTATTTCTGCTCTCTCTTCCTTGGCCAATCGGTACAGTTGGGACTTGCATCTCAGGAACAAGACAGTTTAATACTGTCCTCTGCTCTACACTGACTCCTTCCCCAGCTACCTGGTCTAAAAGTTGAAAAAAAAAAATCAGTTCAGCAGAAATTTCAGAACTGATTGAAACTTGTTGATTGTAGGCAGAAGAGGGGACAGGAGTGGCATAGAAAATAGAAGGTAGACCCCTTCTTTCTAGTCAAGGATCATGTTCCACAAGCGGTGTGTGTATGAGTGTGTGTGTGTGTGTGTTAGTTAACAAACAAGGACGATAAAGGCTGAGATTGGAAGAAGCTCATACATGATTTTTTTTCTTTCAAGCCTGATCTTTCAAGCTTTTAAATTCTGATCAAGAGATGTAAGAGTCAGGAGAGAGAAAGTTTTCCTGTCTCTGGATGGTTCTGGAGAAGCGTTTTTAGACAGCTCCTCTGGAACGATAGAAGGCAGGGAACTCCAAAGAAGGCAGAACTGCGAGCTCCTTTCAGAGCAGATCTTGAAGAATTCTGTGCAGCACTCTTATGTAGCACACCATAAATGAGGCTGACATGACTGACTCTAGCAGGAAGAGCAAAGAAAGCGGGGCGACTTTTCTTTTTAAGGAAATCTCAATCTGTGCTATCATGCCTCGCAGGGCTGTACAGGTGCAGCTGGAGGACAGCCCCTGGCAGCAGGGCTCCTTGTTTGGGGTCCAAATCCTCGGAGCCCATTCTCCACGACCCAAGCCACTTCTGCTCATGAGATCAGTACTCTGACTCACAGGTAGCTAGGAGCAGCTGAAAGGAAATGATGTGGCAATTGTATTTGAAGACTGGTTAAATGCTGGAAAGTGCATTTAAAAATGTGCCACTGTGTTTCACAAAGGCTGTGCAAGATTTAAAAAGTATGTTTAACATTCCAAGTATTTTCCCTTCTGTGTCTTTAGAGACTGGCTCTGGGAGTAGTGTTTTGTTTATTTAACATTTAATCAGGAGAGATTTGGATCCCACCAGCTTCTGAACAACAGACTCGGTGGCACCGTCTCTGCATCTGAAGAGAGAAACTTCAGCCATACAGAGATTTGATGCCTGTAATATGCACTAAAAGATCAGCTGGTCTAACTTTACGGGGCTAATAAAAGGGAACATTTTTCCTGTGCTCAAGTCTTTTATGAATTATAAATAACCATTCACTTTGTAAGATAGCACATCGTAAAAATTTTTTTTCACAAATATGCACAAATCCATTTTAAGACCCAAGGAAAAAAAAAAGATGTTCAAAAGTCTCAGATGTACTCAGTTTTGATTTCGTGGGGAAACATGTTCTTTTACCATATGGATGCTTTTAAGGGAGCCTTCAGCTGGGGCTCAATAACGACACCCCAGTGGCTAAATACGGGATTTCTTTCCTTCGAACGTTATTTCTCTGTTATTAAAGGTGGAAAATCTTCCACAAATAGCATACTATTAGAGTGCTTTAGGGGGTACTCTGGGAATCAAGGTTATGTGTCTGCTCCAGAAATATTGTCTGTAATTATCATTCCTCAGTGGTTCTGAGCATGCAGTCTTGGTGTTTTCATTAATTTCTTGATTCTACCAGTCTGAATCGAGTGTCGGCACTTGATATTCCATATTTAACAGTAGGAGATTTTTATTGTTGTTGTTATGTACGGTTTTGGTTTTTCTTTGGTAAGGTCACAGGTCTTTCCCTCTCCCTTCCTTTTGTCATAACCATTTCCTGACTTCTTTTGTCTACAAATATTTTTAAAAAAAGAAACTATGAAAGACTAGATTTTAAAAAACAGAAAGAAATCAGCTCTGAGATTCTTCCAATCTCAGCCTTTGTCTTTTTATTTATAATCCGCCAATATTAACATTTAAAATAGAGCACTCAAGTGTAAGAAAACACCGAAGAAGGTACAAAGGTAAGAGCAGCAGGTTGAGTCCCTTCAGCACCAGGTGTTCCAATCTGTTTTTATTGGAAAGGCAGATTTACAGAGAGGAGGAGAGACAGAGAGGAAGATCTTCCATCCACTGGTTCACTCCCTACGTGGCTGCAATGGCCAGAGTTGAGCCAATCTGAAGCCAGGAGCCAAAGAAGCCTTCTCCAGATCTCCCACACAGGTGCAGGGTCTCAAGGCTCTGGACCATCTTCTGCTGCGTTCTTAGGCCACAGGCAGCAAGCTGGATGGGAAGTGGAGCAATCATGAAAATCAATGCTTTAATATAAAAGGAAGCAGGGAAAAATGAATAACACTCTTTTTTGAAAGATGAATCTCAAATTGAACGTCTCTCCCTCCCCTTTCAGGAGGCACCCCACTTCCTGGCTTTTTCTCCGGAGGTGCTTTCCCCTTCCCTGAAAAATAAAAAAAAGATGATACAAATCAAAGCTATAAACATGTCCCAAAACAACACAATGACAAAGCAGAAATTTGTGATTACTTTTATGGGAAATCCATAAGAAGGCTGTCACCACTAAAATTCCTGTTAGACTTGCAAGATACAAATGGTTTGATATGTTGTGAGAAACCTAAATGCTGAAATTGTTTTGATGTTTGTCTAATACACTTTTTAAAAATTTGTATTGTTTATAATGATTACATGGTTGATCAGGATGGGATGGATTGAGGTTTAGGAAAAACTGGGTGAACTCATTGTTTCCAAATTTGCTATTTCTTCTTGTTGTTTCTGGGGGAAGGGAAGAGACAAACGGGAAAGCCACACACGACTTTGCAAACATCCCAGTACCCAGGGATGAGGAATCGCCACCTCATACCAACCCAGGGTCTCAATGCATATCAAGTGGTTTCAATAGTTCTGAAATGCTGTCGATTTCACCGATCCAAGGATGAAGCCACATTCCCAATGTCCTTTGGCTGACATGGTAAGCTGCAAGTCTCCAGTCAGTGAGATTTTTTTGCTGTCATAGTTTGACTGGGATGGTTGTCCAGTTTGTTCTGGTCTCCTTTTGCTACGGCACCAAATGAGCTGCCATATTCTTTTACAACAGGGCTTGTGCCAAGACTTCTATTAACATAATGTTTTAAAAATGTGTGTGGTCATGTGTAGCAATAGTTCATTCTTTGAGTAGAGCTCCATCCAGTTTTGAACATCCTCTCTCCTCTTGATGGACTACTATTGTAGATAAGGTTGTTATGCAGAGTCTTCTCCAAGTCTTTCGATAGACATCTGTTTTCATTTCCCTTGGGACAGGAGTGGGTTGTGTAATTGCTGAATCACAGTTGGCACATGATTAGCTTTTTAAGAAACTGTGGTTTCTTTTTCCAAAGTGGATGTATCATTTTATGTTCCCACTGATAAAAATGTATGAGGGTTCCAGTTGCTCCTCGTCGTTGCCAACAGTTACTGTTGTCAGTCTTTTTGTTTAGAATCATCTAGATGGGGGTGTAGGGATTTTAGTTTGCATTTTTCCTGATGACTAAGGATACAGAGCACATTGTCACATGCGTACGGATCATTTATTTGTCTACTTTTGTGAAATGTCTGTTCAAATCCTCTATCATTTCACAATCATTTTTATCTTTATGAGTGGGTAAGCGCTCTTCACATATTCTGGTTATCAGTCTTTTGTTAAAGTTTATTTCATAAATTTTTCTTCCAGTCTGTTGCTTGCCTACTCGTTTAAATTTTTTAAAAGATTTATTTATTTTTATTGCAAAGTCAGATATATAGAGAGAGGAGAGACCGAAAAATCTTCCATCTGATGTTTTACTCCCCAAGTGACCACAACAACTGGAGCTCAGCTCGATCCAAAGCCAGGAACCAGGAGCTTCTTCCAGGTCTCCCACAGGGGTGCAGGGTCCCAAGACTTTGGGCTGTCCTCCACTGCTTTCCCAGGCCACAAGCAGGGAGCTAGATGGGAAGCAGGGCCGCTGGGATTAGAACTGGCGTCTATATGGGATCCCGGCACATGCAAGGTGAGGACGATAGCCAGTAGGCTGCAGCGCCGGGCCCATTTTAAAATTTGATCCTCTAAATTTCCATTTTATTTCTCTGTTTAGGAAGACCAGGCCAAAATAACAACCAGATGCTCAATCCAAGTTTACCACACCGCTGGCAGGAACCTCAGGATTTGAGCCATCACCTGCTACCTCCCAGGATACGCATTAGTAAGAAGCTAGGTGTGGAATGTGAGCATCCTAACCTTTGTACCAAACATTGGCCCCTTAACTGTTTCTTTTGAAGAGAGACTTTCATTTGGATGAAGTCAGATTTGTCTGATTTTTTTTTTCTTTGTGGCTATTTCAGGGACCTAAATGAGACATACTTCTCATCATAAAGAAGTTCCTAAAAATCTGCTGTGGGTTCAAGAAAACTCAAAGCATCACCACAGTCATGATCATTATTTAAGAAATTTCCATCCCTGAGCGTACTGAGCAACAAGTGACAAAACACAGGTGAGACAGACTGGAAATGGACGGATGTGAGAGAAGCACACTGGGATGAGGGGATGAGGTGAGGCCTCTGGCCTTTCTCGGACTGCACATCGAAGCTGCTCCCAAGACTTGACCCCCTGCACTCTGCCAGCCTCTCTGTTCGCACTGACACAGTTTGCATTCTGTCTGTTTCTTGTTTCGACCAACAAGACACTCCATATAGACATGACATTTTGGAAACGGAACTTTTTCAGGTCTTTTTCCCCTTAGAATCACTGTTATTGTGGCTTACCTTCTCCAAGACGCTTACCTGAGGATGCAGGCTGATTGTGCTTCTTGGACACTTGGATGCCGACTTTCTCGAGCACTTCCCTTCCTGATGTCACCTCCAGTGATCAGTAATGTCACATAGCTGCTGCTCCTGCAGTTGTGGGTTATCCCAAGTCTCCCGCTATTTCAGTCCTGTTGCTTTTTTTTTTTTTTTTAATTTATTTTTTGGCTCTACCTTATTTATTTGAAGGGCAGTTACAGAGGGGGAGATGTGCACAGAGAGAGAGAGAGAGAGAGAGGAAGGCACATGGGCACACACATGGAGAAAGAGAGTGAAAGAGTGAGGGCCCAGCAGGATAGTCTACTGGCTAAATCCTTACTTTGTATCTGCCAGGATCCCATATGGGCACCATTTTGTATCCCAGCTGCTCCACTTCCCATCCAGCTCCCTGCTTGTGGCCTGGGAAAGCAGTGGAGGACAGCCCAAAGCCTTGGGGTCCTGCACTTGTGTGGGAGACCTAGAAGAAGCTCCTGTTTTCAGATTGGCTCAGCTCTGTTCATTGTAACCATGTAGAGAGTGAACCAGCAGATGGAACGTATCTCTATATATCTCCTTCTCTGCCTGGCTATCTGCCTTTCCGATAAAACAACAGATCAGAGAGAGAGAGAGAGAGAGAGAGAGAAACATGCTTTCATCTGCTGCTCTACTATCCTAATGCTTGTATCAGCCTGGGCTGGGCCAGGGCTGCAGCCGAGCTGGCAAATTATGGCAGTAAGCCAATTGCTGTCTCCCAGGGTTTACAAAACAGAAAGCTGGAATCAGGAGATGGAGCCAGGATGTAAACCCGGGTACTCTGATTTGGCACATAGACTTCTTAACTGGCATTAACAGGCCTAATGCCTGACCCGGTTTTCTACTTTTATCATGAAACTTACCCTCTCTCCCTTTATTATAGGCTATAACTCAGGGGGTAAAAAAGTGAAATTTACATGAATGAATTTTGCTGTTTGCAGGCTGAAATCAGTGACTGGGTTCTGTCTGTCACTGAATCATTAGACTTTAATAAATCCAAACTGACTGATTTTCATTGGAATTACCTTGAAATGCAAAACAGTGAGTAAGTGTACCAACTTGGAAACTTCCGTAAAGTTCTAACCCCAGGGAAGAGTCACCAATGAAGATGTGAAAGTGCCTGCAAGACTGGGAAAGGATTCAGGATAATAATTAATGATTTTCAAAATCTCCACTGCCATTGCTCAAGTAGGAAGATTAGAGGTGGGTTTGACATTTTCTGGCCCACTGAGTTGGTTCCTTCAAGAGCAATGAGAGAGTGCCCGGCACGTTGGCCTAGCGGCTAAAGTCCTTGCCTTGCACAAGCCAGGATCCCATATGGCTGCCAGTTCTAATCCTGGCTGCCCCACTTCCCATCCAGCTCTCTGCTTGTGACCTGGGAAAGCAGTCAAGGACAGCCCAAAGTCTTAGGAACCTGCACCTGCATGGGAGACCTGGAAGAAGCTCCTGGTTCCTGACTTCAGATCTAGCTGAGCTCCAGTTGTTGTGGTCACTTGGGGAGTGAAACATCAGATGGAAGAGCTTCCTCTGTGCCTCTCCTTCTCTCTCTGCATATCTGACTTTGCAATAAAAATAAATAAATCTTAAAAAAAAAAGTAATGAGCGAGAGAGCTGTTGTGAGTTAGAAAAATCAGGCAGAAGGGCTGCATGGAATGCTGGCTTTCCCCATAAGCATGGGTTCTGGTCCTGAAAAAAAAAAGTAGCAGAAATGGCCCCTATATTGGGGTCCCTGACACCACAGGAGAGGCCTGAATGAAGTTCCTTGCTCCTGGCTTCTACCTGGTCCAGCGCCAGCTGTTGCAGCCATCTGGGGAGTGAGCCAATGGGTGGAAGATATTCTTCCCTGTCTCTGTCTTCCTTTCTCTGTAACTCTACATTTCAAATGAATAACTAAACAAATCTTGAAAAAAAAAAACCCCGGGTAGATTTCAGGGCCTCTGAAATAAAGATGTGCCCTAAATAATTAATACATAAACATGATGGAAGTAAGCACAAGGGAGAAATGAATGAGGGTAAAGTCACAGGGCCATGCAACAAATTATGCCTGGCTATGCAAGTGGGTTAAGTCACTTCCTTAGATGTTGCCAATGGCACAAATATCAGCATTTCGCCTTGCAGGCAACCAGAGAAATGAACTAAGCATACTGTCCAAGTTTCTTCCCTTTGGAACAGTAATTCCAGCTATTACAGTATCCACGTGAAAGCATGGAGGGCAGGAAGAGGGGGGATCTGGGGTGAAGCCCAAGGGCGCTGTGTCCCTCTGGCCTGTGGGGTGGGAGGCCAGCCAGTGGGCAGCCCAGTGTGTAGGGGAGGGCTGTGAGGCATCCATTTCCTGTGCAGCTGTGTATGTACTCCTATTTCCCATCATTCTCCCCCAAATCATTTTCTACTCCTAGATGTTTTTCACACCAGTGGAGGGAGAAGGCAAATCTATCCAGTCCTGGAATCTTTTATCATTTTCTTTCATTTGAGCTATTTCAAGATGATGTATACAAGTAAAATGCCGAATGCTGAAAAACCATTTTGGGCTGCATTGAAGCTCAGTGTCCTTAGCCTGGCTGTGCAGAAGGGTGTGCGATTGGAAAGAAAATGAATGACAGGGACACCGGGTCCCCGGAGAGCCCATATTCACACAGCTTTCCTCCTCTCTCATTTTCTCCTACCCTTCCCCACCGCTCCATTCTTGATTGCCAGCTGCATCTTTCCAAGACACAGCAGATCTGAAGGTGGAGGGAGAAGGCAGAGTGAGGAAGACGATGGAAACGGACTATAAAAACTGCTAGTTTGGTAGTCCTATTGATCATGGAGTGGCAATAGATAGTTGTATCTATTTTCTCTGCATGATCACTTTGTTTGCTTTTGATGTGTTTGGGGGCTTCTGCTGGAGAGCCTGGCTGATTTATGCATCTTCTGACATAGGTGGGTTCAGCCGTGACTGCTGTCTAGGACCCACTTACTTTCCTTTGAACAGTAAGCTTTATCTGAATCTCTGAGTCTCTCCAAGTCTTCCAAGGCCCCAAGTTCCCTTCCAGCTGGTATTTGTCCTGCATTGGCTTCCTGAGTGGCATTCAGCGCAGGACTCAAGGCACAGCCTCTCCCTTGGTGGTGATTATGTTGTCACGGTTCCAAGATGAGTTCATAGGAACTATGTAGTGATTTTCAACTTTGTCTTGTGGGACAAGGTCTGTGACTGGTTGACAATACGTGTATACCTTTCTCGTTTCCTGTTTTTAAGGGCTGCATTTAATTTATTTGAAAGGGTGGAATATTTTAAATTACAATTCAGCAGTTTTACTAAGGAAGGCCGTAAAACACAATGAGCAAGGAGTTTTACTTCCTCCTTGCAATTGCTACTACTCCCCGGGTTGGAAATCTTGCTGTCCTCCCACCAGTGGGAATGACTTTAATGCATGCTGTAACAGTTGAAACAGCCACCGTGCCATGGCTGGAGCTGGGGAGACACATGGGATTCCTGCACACTATAATTCCATTTTTCCAGACGCCTTATTAGCACACGGAATGCGTCTGCCTGTGCTTGATATTGTTCTATCTTGTTAAGTTCCCCCTCCCCCAGGCATAGCACTTGGATTGGATTGGTTACAGAATACAGTTGCTTAGCCAATCAGGCAAAACCTCTCTGCTGCACCCCTAGCAACACCTGACAATGGTCATTGACAAATGTTAAGAGAAAACTCCTAAGAAATCCAAGTGGCCCTTGAAGACTGTCCCTGTCAAGGGCAAACAGGGCTGGCTCTACCCACTGAGCACTTTGTGTGGCCAGAAGTCAGTGGTTTGTGTCAGAGTTAGGCAAAACAAAAAGCCTGGATGTGGGTGCCAAGGCTTGCACCCAGCACCCTATTTCCCAGTTGCCACCACTTGTGTTAAATTGACTTGTGTTGCCTTCAGCCAGTGTTGTAAGTTAGAGGTTTGTGGTGAAACGGGCTGTGTGCTCATCCTCCACCATCATACTCCTGTCCCCACCAGAACACTTTCTGAGTCTGTGGAGGAGAGCATTCACATAAGACTTGGCTCTGGAGCCACACTTCTGTCGCTGATGCTAATTTGTTCCTCAGGGCATGGCAAGAGGAGAATTTTCTGTGGGCGGTAAAGACACCTGGCTGTGTCTCCAGTGGCACCTTTCCCAGCCTTCTGGCTACACATCTTTCACCTCCCAGCCTCACTCTGAACTCTGACAGGGTGCAGCTGGCCTGTCTGCCACACCCATGGGTACACTGGGACGCTCCTCCCATGGTGCTGCTAGACCTTGACGAGCCCTCCCAGCGCCGTGACTGATGGATCTGCTGGCGGACCTGGCAGAGGCTGGGGTGGGGCAGGGAATGGAGAATAAAGAAGGGGACCTGCCAAGAACATGCACAGACAGTTCACAGGCAAACACGTGTTCCCACAAAAGACATAATAGTTGTGTGTATAAGATACCAGCCTGAAGTCCCTGGACATGGTCATTCCAGTTAGTCTAGCCACCTAGCAGGCATGTTTCAAACCCTGGCTGATGAGTAATCCATTGTGCGGTGATTAGCTGCTAATGAAGCTGAAAATACCTAAATCATCCAACAGGTAATCAGAATTATTTTTTCTTTGTGTGGTTTCCACTGCTAGACAAGCTGGTGTCACAATCAAGATAGATCTATGGATGCAGGCACAGACACACTGGTACTGACAGAAGTGAGGCAGGCACACAGCCACACATGGCTCAACACAGGCATGAGAGCAAAGGTGAAACAAGATGGCAGAAAAAGCAAAAGGA
The DNA here is from genome assembly GCF_017591425.1 of Ochotona curzoniae. NCBI lineage: Eukaryota > Metazoa > Chordata > Mammalia > Lagomorpha > Ochotonidae > Ochotona > Ochotona curzoniae. The sequence continues at coordinate 29,982,036 of NW_024465582.1, forward strand.
GGATCCACAAAGGATACGCTGTTAATTGGAGGAGAGTATGAAGTCCAAGGTAGAGTTAGTAAAGTTCATTCAGTGCTCCTGCCTGCAGCCCAGCTCTTTCCCCCCATCAACACACCCTACCAAGTCTGTCCTTCACTGAACTGTCTCCAAGGGGTTGCCTGCAGGACTTCCGTGGGAGCATAAAATGACTTCTAGTCTTAGCCCTTCAAGCAGTATTGATATGTTACAAAGAGGACTCATGAAAGGGCAAAACAATGACATGTCTGGAAGTTGGGGTATTCAGTTTTGGAGACTAAGTCTTGCTTAAATAGGCCTTTTTAAGGGTACAGTACTTCTCTGAGTACTCCTAAGGCCAGAATTACAGACAAGAAAAAGAAGTTGGGGTTTGGGTAAGGGTTGCAGTAGGGAGGGGGAAGGATGGAATGAGAAGGGGGGGTGCTGTGAGATGGGGTTAGGGAGCGGAGATGGTGGGGGGTGAGGGTCGCTGTGAGGAAACAATATCAGGCAGATGCTCATCAAGGGAATAAGTCCTGAAATGAAGAGTGAATGAGAATGCTGGCCAAACTTTCACACAGAAACCAACTATGGTGAGTTTTTGCCTCTTCACTTGTATTCTCTCTCTCTCTCTCTCCCTCTCCTTTATCATTATCATTTTATGATAGGTCCATAGGCTTTGGGGTTTCCTTTACCCCGCCTCAAGTCCCCCCAGCCATTGAGTCCCCTATATTATTACTATAGTATTAATCTTCATAAACAGTCATATGTCAATCATTGCGGGTATGGACAATGGCAGAGTCCAGCATCCTCTTGTCAAGATGTAGTTAATGGTCTCATTGGGAGTCCGTCTATGATCTGCAAGTAGAGATGCATACTGCACTGTATCGTCACATCTGGAAATGATAGTCTCTATTACACAGTTACTATACATCCCCTTAACTGAAAAGCCACAATACAAAATCAACAACAGGGAAGAAAAATAGAAATTTATGACGCCATGAAGCTCTCAAGAGGTTTCGATAGTTCAACATCCTGAATTGTTGTCTATCCTACCACTCCAATTCCGATGAAATCTCTCCAGAATCCACTGGCTGCTGTGGCCCACCTTAGAGTCTCCGTCTACCCAGAATTTCATTGCCAACACTTGGTATGAGTAGTTAATTAATTTGTTTGTTCCTCTATCCTCTGCCATGATCCCAGGTTTCCTCTGGAGAATCCAATGTGCTGCCATATCCTCCATGTGCAATTTCCACATGTATTCTTCAGGGGACTTGAAGCTTCCTGGTGGCATGGCAGGAGGCAATGACAGCAAATGTCACCCTGTACCAGGCTCAAGACCCAGTCCTATAGAGCAGAGGTTCAGGCTTGGAAGGACAGCAAGCCATTCCAAGAAGAGATAAAATTGTGTCCATTTGCTTACTAAAGTGGTAAGTTAACTATTTCCCTTTTCCCCCAGGTTTTTAATTTATTACTGATGAAATATTCCATTGGATATGAGCAACTCTGCACAGAACAAAACAAAAGCAACATCAGATGTTTATCTCCTACTCTGGAAGTCAAGATGTTTCTTACTTACCTGTGTAATAGAGAAAGGAAAATTCCATGGCCAATGTACAGAAGCTAGGCCTTTGCAACTCTAGGTTCTAGTGTGTTGGGCAAAGCTCTCTGAAGCACCTGTGAGAGTGTCTGGAGGGAAAATTTAAAGGCCCTCACAGTTGGAACTTCACTGAAAAATTAACCTGTGGCCCCCATGTTGCAGAAGACAATTATCTGCAGTGTGGTGATTTGGAAGTGGGGGACATTTCTGGCAAAGAACAAATCATTTCTGGCACATTTTAGGCACAAAAAGCATTTGTTGGCAACACGAATGCACTGTATCTAAATCAACCTTTTCTCAATTCACAAATGCTGTCCCCGTCAGGAAACTACAGAACCCCAATGGCACAGGATCTCTCCCTATTCCATCTCTCAGAGAGCATTGTTTCCTATTTCCATGGTAACTAGTAGACTTAAATTGCCAAAACTTGAGAGACACTTGAGATGAAAGCCAGGAAAAAAAATTAACAAAAGACAAATGTTAGCTGCAGTATGGATGACAGTGTGGTAAAGTTTTTGACATTTGTTTGGGAAGATTTTCTTACTTCTTTGTGTCGAATAATGCAATGATTTCCAGAATGTAGCTGTAATAGCTTCACACCATGTTACTGAATGCTCATCCGATAGATTTTTATTCTTTTCTTGAAAGGAAAGGAAAGGCTCACAGGTCTTGGCAGCAGTTGAGCCTCAATGAGCTGTTAGAAATGGCTTTCCTGGTACACCTTGCTGTGAGCCACAATGAGGAGGCCAGTCTGGCTGAACTGCCCTTGCTCCCTCCCTTTTAGAGAATGAACAAATATTTATTGAGCACCTACTATTTTCCAGGCAATCTGTCCTACACACAACTAAATGAAAAATTGCAAGTTGGATAAGGGCTCATAGGAAAACTGCAGTGGATTGTGGAATGGGCAGAACAGAGCTGGCAGGGCGGCCCGTCTTTCCTACCCAATCACGACTGATCTCAGCAAGAAGAAATGGGGCAATGGCTGCAGCCTGGGCCAGGATAGCAGGCAGGTGGAGGGAACTCTGGGGCAAAGGCCATCTTGAGGAAGACGGAGAGCTGCCCATAGTGGCCTGCAATGGCAGAGCTTCATAGAAAGACTGGATACACTTGGGACAAGGCCGACTGGAGAGGAGGACATGGACTTGGTTTCCAAGCCTTCTTGTGCCAGGGAGAGCACAAGCTGTGACAACAACGCACAGAAGACTGGTTTTGTGCCTGGTCTGGGAAGGTAGCCCCAGGCTGACCTGAAATCTGCCAGAACATTGCTGTAGATGCCAGAAGTGAACCGCCACATCCCAAAGGTTGAGATTTCATGAAACACTTGAAAGCTAAATAATGTTCAATACATATTTTATATATGATGATTCAGTATGTGCCTCAGAGTCATCAACATGGATTTTAATGATCATCATTTATGAACTCCGCAGAAGCCAGTTTGGCCATCCAATAACCTTCATGTTAACTGAAACATAGTTGGGATCCAGAGTCTGCAAGAGTTCAAAATAAATCTGGCAAAGATAATGAGTATTATAACTGGAGGAGGGATCTTTATTCAGAAATTAACTGGGTTTTCTTCTTTTTTTATTTAAGATGCCTTTTTTACTAGAAATGCAGATTTACACAGAGAGGAAAAGATAGAAAGGTCTTTCATCTGCTGGATCACTCCATAAGTGACTGCAATGGCCAGAACTTAGCTGATCCAAAGCCAGAAGCCTCTTGTGCATCTCCCATGCAGGTGCAGGGTCTCAAGGACTTGGTCATCCTCCCCTGCTTTCGCAGGCCATGAGCAGGGAGCTGGATGAAAAGTGGAGCAGCTGAGGAATGAACCAGTGCCTGTATAAGATGCTGGCACTTGCAGGCAGAGGATTAGCCAATTGAGCCATTGCTCAATGGTCCCCAGTTGGTTTTTCTTTTTCACACATTTTGAGCAAGCCATTTTCCATATTCTAAAGCCACAGGGTCACAGCCTAAACGAGGAGGATTGTAATGATTCAGAGAGAAGGGACTTTTTAACAGTATCAGGGAACAACACAACCAGAAAGGAGACTATAATAGGACTAAAACTAAACACAAAAGACAAGAAGGAAGAGAAAGAAGGGAAGGAAAGAAGAGGGAAAAGAAGGAAGAAAATAGTATAGCAATCATTGATGATGACAGCAGTCAATATGTTTTGTTGTGATAAATGTATTACCTAATAAAAGAGAGGAAGGAAAAGGGAAGGAAAGGAAAGAAGAGAGAAAGCAAGGAAGGAAGAGGAAGGGAAAGCAAAGGAAGGGAAGAAAAGCAAGCAAGCAGGTGAGAACAAACAATGCTGCATAGGTTAGCAGATCCTGTTGGACATCTCATGCTTCTACATGAGTCCTTATACACTTAAGAAGTCAAGGAAATATGTGACTTTCAGGATTTCTGGCTTACCAAATCAAGTGTCCAAAAAGGGTTTAAAAAGTAGGTCTTTAGGGCCTGGAGCGGTAACCTAGTGGCTAAAGTCTCACCTTGCACAGGCCGGAATCCCATGTGGGTGCCAGTGCTAATCCCAACGACCCCATTTCCCATCTAGCTCCCTACTTGTGGCTTAAGAAAGTCCAGAATGGCCCAACACCTTGGGACCCTGCACCCACATGGGAGGCCCAGAAGAGACTCTGGGCTTTGGATCGGCACAGCTCTGGACATTGCAGCCGCTTGGAGAGTGACTCATCTGATGGAGGATGACTTTCCAATACGAATAAAACAAGTATATATATATTTTAAAGTAGATCTTCAGTTTTTTTTTTTTTAAACCTGTCTTTTCTGGATCAGTCCCACTAACAGTCTGCAGAACCCTAATTCTTCTATAGCATGTTTTTGTGGGGGTGTTAGTGACTATGGATTTCACGTCAGAAAAAAAAAAAATGTTTGATACACCAACTTTTGCCGAAAACTGCTCCATTTTCACAAGTTATCTAATTCTGGGTCTGAACAAAGTCATTGGAAGTAACACTGTTCACGCTGGAATTGTCACGATGCTATTCCTGACGGTGAGTGAGTTCTTGAATATTTAAAATCATTGTAGGCGAGAACATGCTCTTAATAAATCCATTCTGAAGTTTAGCTTTCACATTTTAAACCGCAATTTTGATATTTATCTCTTAACTGCAAATAGTATTTACTAGGCATAAGGTTCACCCTCAAGTTACTGGTTGTCTAAATTGTCCATCTTCAGGCTGGCCGAACCTGGCATGTTAACATGCATCTTGCTATGCCAATTCCAGTCCTGGCTGTTCTACTTTTGTTCCAGCTTCCTGCTAGTGTGTTCAGGAAAGCCATACAAGATGGCCCAATGTACTTGGGCACATGCCATCATATGGGAGACCCAGCTGGAGTTCCAGGCTACTGGCTTTGGTCTATCCCAACTTGGTCTGTGTGACTACTTGGGGAGTGGATCACTGGATGGAAGATTTGTCTTTTCCTCACCTTGCAAACTCCTGTAACTCTCTTTCAAATACATAAGCAAAGCTTAAAAAAAAAGTACATCTTTCTTTATCCCAACAGGAATGAGGATGAATGAAATATGGTTTGATCACTTTGAAAAATACTCATGCTATATTGTTATGAAATAATTTTGAGTGATATTATTTTCCACAAATAAATCCTTTATGTGCTGGGCACTTTTATGTATTGGAACATTTTTGTCTCCCTAGGAAATATGTCCCTACTGTAGTACATATTGTAATAAATGTATTTTTACTGACCCATTTCACATATCTGTGAAATAACTGATAGACTGATGCCATTTAGAGTGAATTATTAATTTTCTAAGTTAGCATCCTTCTTTCAGTGTTTAAAAGTACGGTTTTTAAATTTCCTAGTCGACACAGGTAAACAAATATTGAAGCGTATATAAATGAAATGTCCAACTAAACAGTATTCTTGATTCTTTTGAAGACATTGTTAACAAAATAATTAGCAAAAAAAAAATCAGTTATTCAACAACAGGGTAGAATCCTTATTCAGCCTAGCAGTTAAAATGTCTGTGTCAGGTATTGGAGTGCCTGGGTTTGCTGATTGCTTGCTGCTCCTGACACTCTGGTGCCTCACTACTGTAGACCCTGGGAGAAAGTACTGATGGCTCATGTTCTTGCCTCCTGTGTGAGGGAGCCAGATTAATTTTCTAGCCCCCAACTTTAGCCTCAGCCCAGTGCCTGCTACTGTGGAAATTTAGATAGTGGACCAAGAGATGAGAATTCTCTGGTCTCTCTGTATCTAAAATAAATCAATTAATGAAAGAGGAAAAGGTGGGGAAGTTTAAAAGCTATCATTAAATATGGTGTTTGCCACTTCTTTTGGCTTCACTGGGTTCGAAGCCTGCTTTGGGGCCAGATAAACATTCCAGCTCTAAGATGTTTGCGTTTTATAAGGACTTTGCTGTTGCACTTTGGATGGGAATGAATAATAGAATGATACAGTCTGGTCATACTTCTGGCAACACTGAATATGTGTACAGACTACACCTTTGTTAAATTTGTTTCCCTGAAAATTAACCAGAGTACATTACATAATACTTAACCAAAGCTAACACTTTTTACCTCCTGGGGGTGAAATTATTGTCCATCTAACACATTTTGAAGAAAAATTATTTGCAAGATGGTTAACCTTATTCTTTGTTGTCTGTAATCTATTTTTAAAAGACTTTGAAAAGGTGATGGGGAAGGAGTGAAGGGGAGAGGCAGGAAGAGACAGAGCAAGTGAACTAGAGACACACACAGTGCGAGAGAGAGAGAGAGAGAGAGAGAGAGAGAGAGAGAGAGAGAGAGAGAGAGAGAGAGAGAGAGAGAGAGAGAGATTGTTCTTCCTCTGGGTCACTCTCCAAATGGCCACAATGGCCAGTGCTGGGTCAGGCTGAAGTCAGAGGCCCAGCAGTCCAACAAGGTCTCCCATGTGGACAGCAGCAGCTCAGCTACTTGGAACATCTTCTGCTGCCTTTCCAAGCACATCAGCTGGGAGCTGGATGGGAACCACAGCCTCAGTATGGGATGCTGGTGCCATAAACAGGAGGCTTAACCTGCTGTGCCACAAAGCTTGGAAGATGAAAATGATTGGCTGGCCGAACAAGGGTTGAATACACTTTCTCATGGTTACAGCAGGTTTTAGAAGAGTTTTTTTTCAGGCATGCGATGGTGGTGGGCGCAGAGGTGACTGTGGGGCATGGGACAGAATACTTCCCATTTTGCTTCTGTTGAAGAATTATCCAGGGCATGGGTGAAAGAGCCCCACCACTGTGTTGCTGAGGCAGAATGTTCAGGGCAGAGGTAAAGGAAATTCATATTTTTAACAAGTCCTCAGGCCGATTCCTAAATATGGCCAAGTGTGGAAAATATTGGATCATGGGAAAGAAAGTTCTGGCTTTGAAATTGAACAGACTGAATTTGAATCGCATATGAGGAGCCATATAAATCTTGGCAACTTTCTCATGTAGGGGCTGGGGCATCAGATGAGTTCTTGTGCCTGTAAACTCTGCTTTTTAAAATGGATACTAATAGCAAGATATCTGTGGCTTGATGCCTCAGGACTTATCAAAGTGAAAATGAACCCAAATTTCTCCTGCTTCCAAGACAGGGGGAGACTTATCCGTTTTGGGCTGATCATTCTGTTGCCCACCTCTTCTCTTGCCCAAGAATCTACTTGTCGGAATTAACTTCCCAGGAAGACTCTGCAGGCGGTTTTCTCTGATACTGGGCATTTCTCACTGATGAAGTGTCATCTTTAATATCTCATTCTTCATTCTTTGTAACCACCCATTGTGGTATCCTCGCTCTTTCTATTTCAGAGGAGAATAATGCCTGTTTCTGAGGTTAACTCTGCTGGTTTTAGGCTCTTACTTCTCTTTACTCAATTTAGCTTTATTCCAGGAATGCAATCGGCTGTGGTTATAACATCAAAAATACACCTCAGCAGGGAAACATCACGGACACGGATATCGGCTTTGTGTCCATTCTCAGATGACTTAAAGTTCTTCAGGTCTAATTCAGTTTTCTTGCCTTGGAATCTTCCTGCTAATGGCAAATTACCGTGTTAACCAGCTGACTACCAAAACCGGCGAGACAATGTCATTTTCTTTCTGTGGCTGACTCTGAAGTGTTGGGCCATATGAAGTTCTTGCCTCCAAGGAGTGGCTTTCCAACTTCAGCACCCAGCAACCGATGGGGGTGAGCTAGCCACCGAGTCCCTTTCTTTGAGCTCCAAAGTCATGTACAGGATGCTCTGAGGAGTCTCTCTTTAAAAGACCACCGCTCCAAGAATTTGATTCACCTTCACTGAGTTTATGGAAAGTTTCTATTTTTTAACTGTAGGATGGTGTAGGAGCCAGGAGAGATCTCTAGCACAGACTCTAGTGTCCTCCTCCTATCCTGGTGTAACCGCTCTATGCTTCCAACCACTGGGGGCCAGGTGCTGTGTGTGGTGTTTCGGCGAGAGGGGAGGCCCCTTTTCCCATAATGTAGCCACTGGGAGGACCGTCCATGCAGTGTCAGGGAGCCTAGCTCTTGAGCATAGCGGCACATGTGTGTAGTGGGATGCATTCTAATGAGTCACTGCACGGGGAGGCTCTGGACTTTGGTTCAAATACCCACTCCCTAATGGTAAAAACTGGAGAAGGTTCTCCCACTTGATTTAGTCCCCGGGGGGGGGGGAGGGCTAGACGACGGCTGGCAAAGGGCAATTGTAATTTAGTAATGATTTCTGCGAATACCAGCAATAAACAAACAAAAAACCACCCCCCCCAAAAAAAAACCAAACACCATAAATCCCCTCAATTAGATTGAGCACAAGCACCAGCCAAAGATGACATAACACTGCTTCCTGCTGTCTGGGCTCCCGGGTGTAGCCAACCTCTAAGGAGAATAAACCTCATGGGGTACTTGTGGGCTATGAAATGGATGAGGCATGATCCTAACCCTGAGATTTCCCAGCTAGGACCCCAGAATTCATGGCGCAAGCAAGACAGAACAGATCTGCAAAGCTAGGCAGATGGTCTAAAAGTCACACCAAGTAATGGAGGTGTTAGAGGGCCTGGAGGAGAGATCACACACCCAGGGGGAGGGATCCTTGTCCACACACCCAGGTGGGGCGACCTCCTCCCCGCCCACACACCCCACAGGGGCACTGGCATTCAAGCACATCACTGGAAGAAGAGTAGCAGGTTGACAAGTTGCAAAGGAAGAGTGATGCTGTTGAGGCAGCAGGAACACAGCCTTGTTGAAATACACAGAGTGGAGAGGTCATGTTGGAACACTCTAGAAATACTTCAAGGAACTGGAAGATGTTCCATGGTGCTTTAGCAGAAGTCCAGGCCAGACACCTGGACGTGCTTGAGATCAGCTCTGCGTGTGGATGTCTGCCAGAGTCGTTTAAAGGGCCTGTAGCAAGAGCTTGACACCTCAGAGTTGTAGTTTAGGAAGTCCAGCAGCTGTTGAGGGCGATGTAGAGGAGGAGGGCAACCCGGACACACCAGTGAGGAGGCTCTTGCTGAGAGAGAAGGAGTAATGAACTGTGAGCCAGGAAGAAGGGCTGGGATAAACACAGCAAGCCAAGTGTGGCAGGTGCAGGCAAAGGCGAAAAGGAGACACCCGTGCCGGTCTCGGAGTCCTGTAGCTCACAGGACCGAACGTGCAGGGGCAGAGCCGAACCTGGCTGTGGCGAGAGGTGGTACCTCGGCACTGAGGTGGCCATGGGCATCCTGGTGACCACGAAAAAACGAGTTGAGGGGAGGCACTACCTTGAGAGGGGGTGTGGAATAACTGCGTGGAGTGGGAAGGGGACCAGGAGCAAGCTATAGAATAGGGCGAAGGACAGGGCTAAAAAGGGAGAAACAGACGACCAGGAGACACTGAATGGATGCCTGGCAGTGTCAGGGAAAGGCGGAGCAGGTGGCAGGCAGCATCGCGGAGTACGGAAACAGCCAGAGACAGGCAAGGTGCGGTGCGGGAGCTGGGTGTGTCTTCCAACTAGAAAGTTCAAGTCAATCCTTCTAGGGAAGGGAGACGCCTTACGTCCAGTCTCTATGGTTCATTACAATAGTGGCATCTCTAAACATTAGGACCCTCAGAAGGTGCCCATTTTCCTGTCCAGTGTAAATTAATCTCTACCACGAACACCCCGTGTCACCCCCTCTTCCCCCGCCCGTTGAGGAGACAACCAGCTCGTCATCTTTAACTTTCCAGTTCACCGATTTTGCATGTATAGGTGAGCAAATGCTTAGTAAACCTACACACCCGCACCAGTTAAAACTCCCTCACGAGCTCCATTTTTCAGGACAAAATAGAGACCACAATGTATTTTACTCTACTCTCTCCTCCTATCACCTAAGAGATTCAAAACATTACAAACCCTGTATATATATATATATATATTTTTTTTTTAATCGTTAAAAGAGATCCAGAAATCAAACACACCGAGGAAGGAGACTTGGATTTGCCTGTTAACGAGCTTTCTGCTCTGGGGCCTTTTCCTAGGCATGGAGGAGGTGCCCAGAAAAATCCCGGGCGGATATAACAGAAACATCATGTTAGCAGGAATTTTCCTCGCAAGTGAGGCAGCTGTGCCAAGTCCGCCGACGTCGCGGCCCCAGGGACCCGCAGCCCCAGGCTCGGGACAGAATGAGGTAGGGCTGTAGGTCTCCAAAGCCTTTACTGGAGAAAGCGCCTAAGAGCTCATCTGCCTTTAAAAGGCAGGAAGGAGGGTAGCAGCCTAAGCCTTTAGATATGCGAAAGTGTCAAAGGAGATAGGGACAATGGGACACTATCTCTAACGCTGTTGACAGTAAAAACAGCAGGGGAGAAGGAGGCAGCGTCTCTAACGCGCTCCGGGAGCCTGCAGCTCGCGCGCCGCACCTCCGACCCGGCTCGGCGGGAGTGCGAACGACGTGCTGTCCGCAGCGCTGCCGGCTTCACGGCGGGGCTCGCCTCTCCAGCCCGGCCGGCGTCCCGAGCCTCTCGGCCGCCGCCTGGTCGTCTCCGGACGCCGGCAGAGCCACGGAGAGCGCCGGGACTCGGAGCCGGGTCGCTGTCCAGGGCCAGGCTCCTCCGAGCGGCCTGGGCGCGCCGTCCGCAGCCCGCAGCGTGTGTACTCACAAAGGTGTGTTTGCCTAAACGCACGGCCCAGGTGTCCGCTCCGCCCCGAGCGGGGGGTCTCGGGCCAGGTGTCCGCTCCGCCCCGAGCAGGGGGTCTCGGGCCGACGAGGGCGGCTGGAGCTGTGCGGCCGCGGCGGGCCGAGGCGACGGGCCAAGGCGGCCGGGCTTCCTGCCCTGCGGGGCTGAGGGAGCGCGGAGGGCGGGGCGGCCGGCTCGGGACGCGCGGCCGGTGGCTTCGGGGCAGGCTTACCAGCGCTCTGCGCATTTTCCCTCCTCGCTACCCCTGCACTTGGCCGGCTCCTCGTCCGGCCTCAGCCGCCGGGGGACAGAGCGGGGAGGGCTCTGTACTCGCCGAGCAGCCGGCTGCCCAACACGGGGCGCTGCTTCCCCCCCTGGTCCCCCGCCCGCCCTTCTCCAAGCCCGGATTTCTGCAAAAGTGAAGTGGAAGAGAGCCTGGGTGCGCGGCCCTGCTCCCCGCCTTTGCCGGAGCCTCGGCGGGGAGCGTGTGTGTGTGTGTGAAGTTACCCTGGGCAGGCTGGAAGGGAAGCGGGCGGCCGGGACCGCGCCTCCTCCGCCTTCCTCTCCACCCGCGTCCCCCGGGCTCCATGCCGCATTTCTTTGTTTTGAAAGCGCCTCCTCCGCCCAGAGGCTTTCGCCCCCCGGCGGGCGAGCGGGCGGACGGCGTGGGGTGGTGGTGGTGGTGGCGGCGGTGCGGGTGGAGGTGCGGGTGGGGCCTCGTCCCGTGCGCCCCGACCCCCACTCAGCCCAGGACACCCCCTCTTCCCTGGTAACATCTCCCCGGTTCTCCTCCTCCCCTCCTCCCCGCTGCGACCCACGAGGCGCGCGTCCTCACTTGTCGGACATCAAAGAGAGCCCGGGAACTGGAGGGGCAAGTTGACCAGGGACCCCGACCCCCCTCGAGGAGGCCTGGCCCGGCGGCCCGCCCCCTCCCGCGGGAACCCCGCCCGCGCCCCGCCCCCCGCGTCACGGCGGCCTGACATTCTCGCAAGCCGCCCGGGCACCCGAGCCGGCCGCCCCCGCCGCCCCCGTGTCCGCCGAAGTGCTCTATTTATGTTTCAGCCCGGCGATTTGCATGGGCCCCGCCCCCAGGCCCAGGTTCCCCCTATGGGAGCCCCGCCTCGGCTCCGACGTCAGGCCAGGGGGCCACGCCTCTCGTGTCCGTACAAGGAGCGGCGGGCCCTAGATGGCAGCGTGGCGTCGCGACGGCGTGTGCGTGTCGCGCTTCCTTGTGCCGTTTATAGGGTCCCGGCACTTCCGCTGTCGGGTTAGAAGCGGCGCGGTCATGGCGGAGCGCGGACAGCAGCCTCCTCCCGCGAAACGGCTGTGCTGCCGGCCGGGCGGCGGCGGCGGGGGCAGCGGCGGCGGCGGCGGCGCGGGCGGCGGCTACAGCGCGGCCTGTCGGCCCGGCCCGCGGGCGGGCGGCGCTGTGGCGGCAGCGGCGGCGGCGGCCGCGGCGTGCGGGGGCGGCGCGGCGCTGGGACTGCTGCCGCCGGGCAAGACCCAGAGCCCCGAGTCGCTGCTGGACATCGCTGCGCGCCGGGTGGCCGAGAAGTGGCCGTTCCAGCGCGTCGAGGAGCGCTTCGAGCGCATCCCGGAGCCGGTGCAGCGCCGCATCGTCTACTGGTCGTTCCCCCGCAGCGAGCGAGAGATCTGCATGTACTCGTCCTTCAACACCGGGGGCGGCGCGGCGGGCGGCCCCGGCGACGACGGCGGCAGCGGCCCCGGCGGCTCGGGCGGCAGCGGCGGCGGCGGCGGCGGCGGAGGAGGCGGCGGTGGCGGCGGCGGCGCGGGCGGCGGTGGCGGCGGTGGAGGCGGCGGGGGCTCCTCGTCCTCTCCGGCCGCCACTTCGGCCGCCGCCGCCGCCGCCGCCGCTGCCGCCGCCGCCGCCGCCGCCGCCGCCGCTGCCGCCGCCGCCGCGGGAGCCGGGACCCCGTCGTCGTCGTCGTCGTTGTCGTCGGTCGGGGCGAGCGGGGCGGCGGACGGCGGCGACGAGACGCGGCTGCCCTTCCGCCGGGGCATCGCGCTGCTGGAGGGAGGCTGCGTAGACAACGTCCTGCAAGTCGGTGAGTCACGGGGCGTGTGCGTGTGTGTGTGTGCGAGAGAGAGATGGGGGGGCAGCCGTCTGGCGGCCGTCCGTCCGTCCGTCCGTCCGTCCGTCCGTCCCTGGGGTGGTGGTGGTGGCGGGGGGACGGGGCACGGGCTCTCCTCCCCAGCGGGCTCCGGCCGGGACGGTCCTCGCGAACCCAGAGACCATTTCCTCCCGTCCGGTCTCCGCCCCGTGTCCCCGGACGGGCCCCCGGCGCGAGTGGGAAATGAATCAGCAGGACGCGCCCCTCGGCGGGATCGGCGGGGTGGGTGTCGGCGCCCCCCTGGGCCCCGCGCTCCGGTACCCGCCCTGCTCCCGGGGAGCGCATCCCGGAGGGCGCCGCGCGCCGGGGGTTTTGTTTATTTTTATTATTATTTTTTTCTTGCTGGTGGGGGGTGCGGGCGGCCCGGTGGACGCGGACAAAGGCGCGGGCGGCCGGCCGGGCTCCCGGCGAGGCTGGTGTGGCGGGGCCGTGCGGGGCGGGGGAGGGGGCGCGGGCCGCACTAGACAATGCCGGCCGGGGCCGGCCGGGCCGGGCTGCTCGGCGCTCCCCCCTCTCCCCCTGTCTGTCGCTCGCTCTTTTCTTTCTCTTCCCCGCCCCCCGCGATCTGAGGGGAGGGGAATCCATTTAAAGCCGCTCGGCCGCGGCCGGTGGAGGCCGCTCCTCTCGGGGCTCCGACGGCCTCGGGTCCCCGCGGCGGCCGGCGGGTCCCGGAGGGCTCCACCGGGGCGCCCCGGCTGCAGATACCTTCCCTTTTTGCTCCTCTGCTCCGGCACTCTTCTCTGGAGCAGCCCCGGAGGAGGCAGCAGGCGGCGGGAGCGGCTCGAGCCCGTCTCCGGGGGGACCTCGCACCCCAAGGACGCCCCTTGAGTCAAGGGCGCGCGAGTCCCCGACGGAGCCGCTCGCGTCCCTCCGTTTTGGGGAGCCCTCCGAGCGCCGCGGAGCTGTGTGCGCGCCGGGCTGTGTGCGCGGCGGAGGGCTGGCCCGCAGCTCCCGCGCCCCTCTGCCCGCCTCGACCCGCACTTTGTTCCCCGGTTCAGGTTTATTTGTGCCCTCTTCTATTTTCTGTCACCCTGGGAAAAGGGGAAACCAAACAAAAGAGTTTCTTTATTTCTTTTCAGGGCTTGTAAAGTAGAAGATATTTGACAAAGGCGAGAGAAGGACTTGTGATTTAAAGCTGCACAGCCCTCCTTTCTGACAGAGTTTGCTCAGATACCCAGTTTAAAAGCCGCCCCGGCCCCCGCCCCCATTCTCCCAAATGTGCCTGTGTGCGCGCGCACACGCGCGTGTGTGTGTGTGTGTGTGTGTGTGTGTGTGTGCGTGTGTGTGCGCGCTGTCCAGTTATCTCTTTCAGCCCTAGCGATGGGGGATGTTGGAGGCAGAATGAAAAGAACAATACTGTAGTGAAACTTCCCTCTCCCCGTATTTCCCTCCCGGTTCCAAATGGCGTATTTTCCACCTCCCTGCCACTGTAGTCTGCTCAAAAGGCTGATGAGCAGGGTACCACAATGAATGGGGGATAGGTTTGGGAAGCATCTCTCTGTCTCTTTAATTTTTACATTCGATCTTTTCTTTTTGTAGTCAGTTTTTTTTTCTCTTTGGGAGGAGGGTGGGGGTCTGAGAGGGAAGGCAAGAGAGAATTAAGATTTGTTTTAATCCTGCCTGGTTAATTTGAATTCTAATGCAATCTGCAAACGCGATTTTTTGCATGGTTATTTATTTCCACAGGCAGCCGGCAGTTCCCCAGTGCTACCTTGCCGTCCTCGGCACCCTGTCCTTGTGTCTGGAGCAGGGTGAACCTTTGAGACTTTCTCTTCCCCCTTACAAAATGCCTAATTAGCATTCTTTCAGGTTTCATGCTTTTTTGGGGGGAGCGGTGAGAGGGTTTTTTGTTTGTTTTTGTCTAACTGAAATGGATTGAATCAAATCTAAGAGTTCACTGTGTGTCAAACTAGAGTCTACGAATTTTTATGGCTTGTCTGGCAGTGTCAGAGTACACTCCCCCTCCCCCCACACCCCTCCCGGCCCGTGGGGGACTCTGCGGTGAGAATGACAGGGGAGAAATGACATGGCACATGGGGAGGATTTTGCCTGATTGCATTTTAGCCTGGAATTCACTGTGAAAATAAAGCCAAGGGGAGGTGAATAAAAGATGCAGTCTTCTCTAGGAGACAGACACGCAGCGTGGGCTTTGCCTGCTTTGCCTGCTTGCATCCTGGAAGAGGCCTGCATGAGTGGCTGTCAAAGAAAATAGTAACTTTCTGAATAGTCGGCAGAGGGGAAGGAAGTCCCTGAATGGAGCTGATGTGAGTCCGGGGATGCTTCTGGAAGAGTTGACCACCACTTTGGAAATACTTACATACGTGCTAAACAAGTGCTGTACAAATTGTGGAAAGTATTCTGTTTTCCCTGCTGAGTTGTGCCAATTTCCTTAACTTCCAAGTTGCATTACTTGTTGTGCCAGTAGGCTTAGAGATGGAAGGCTGGCAGCTGGCACTGTGAGAAAAACTTATGACCAGCCTTTTTTTTTTTTCCTGTTTTGTTTTGTCTTTTGCCTCCTTGATTAAGGGCATGGAGATTGGCTAGACTAGCCATCTAATTTAGCTTCAGATGGTGGATTGAATTTATGCACACACCCTAGAAGCTTATTTTACAGTTGTGATTTGAGGTAGATTTTTTTTTTTGTTTGTTTGTTTCAGAACCTGAGACGGGAAAGGACAGTATAGGGTGTTGATAACACCATAATCAATTTTTGTGGTGTTGTGAAAATGCAAGCTTGTTGACACCAGAAGCGTTCATTGGCTTGTGTAGAGATGACTAGGTTACAGCAACAATAGGGAAAGTCTGCTCGTTGGACTTGACTTTCCGTCTGTGCTGTTAGAGGGCATCTGAATATTGTGCAGAACAGTTGTGGCTTGGCAGAAATTACACCCGCTGGTACTTGTGCTTTTTCAGCTCCTTAAAAGAAACTGAAAGCTTTGAAGTGATGCTCTCTGTAAGCGGAGCTGACCCTCAGTTGATTATGGCAAAGTTTTAGAGGCAGTGCCATTAACTCATTTTTTTGTTAAAATGATAGTTTGGAAGGTGTTGACATGTCAGTACTGTTGACTGTTTGGACCAAAGTTCCATCAATAGTTTTCTGAATTTTTGCTTGGGAAAAATTTTGCTTGCTACCTTGGTATTGTCTGGAACTCAAACTATGTAGAAACATGCATATAAATTCAATTGGATTAGAAACAAACGCTCCTGTAGTGCTGAAAACATCACACCATTTTATGTAAGCATCTAAGCAGGATGAATACATTGAATTGGAGGCTGGCAGAAAACTCTTGAAAATATGTCAGAAAAAAAAGAGATGAGCAGCCCAACAGAAAATGCAGAACACATTTGAGACAAAGAAGCACAAATGATTAATAAGTGTGCTGATTTTCACTTTTACATAGACAAGTAAAAATGAGATGTCATTTTCATTTACAATGTTGTAGATGATGAAAAGGATCTACAGCACCCAGAAATTGGGGTTGGGGGAGTGCCTGCCTGCTGCTTGCCATCGTCTTTCTGTGCCATTTCTAGGAATTTCTGGATAAAATTGATATCCTTGCATAAATGGTGCTCATTGCAGCATGGCTTGGAAATGCTGAAAAGCTGGAATCAGTGCCTGGCTTTCTGTTAGGAGGGAAGTGGTTAAGAAGTGTTCAATGTAATGTGATGCAATGGTGAAAAAATATAAAGGATTTATATTTACAAATGAGGAAAGTGATCAGAATGCATCATTGAAACACAGGGCTCAAACTTCATATCAGATGCTGCAGTTGTGTGTGTGTATGTATGAAGATGTCTGGAAGACGCAGGACAGCCAAGTAAACGGACAAGATATTTTACCTTATGTCTGTTTTATGGATGTATTTTTCTAAAACTAAAAAAAAATTGTAATAAAGAAACTTAAGTCATCCTTATGAGTTTTAAAATTTTATTGTTTGTGTTTGCATGTGTTTCTGTGTGTCGAAGTAGGTGAGTGCACGTCCTTATGAAAGCATCATAAAAGGAACATGATTGTTCCTTTTTTGTTGCTGTTTCGAAATACACAGATTCCTAATTTGTGGCTAAATAGCCATTTTAAAGATTTATTTGCCCACTTGAAAGGCAGAGTTAGAAAGAGAGAAAGGATGAGACAGATCTGTCTGCTGGCTCACTCCCAAAATGATTGCAGCTAAGCCAGGCGAAGCCGGGAGCCTGGAACTCCATGGGGTCTCCCACATGGGCCCAGGGGCCCAGGCATGGTCCGTCTTAGGCTGTCAGAAGGGAGCTGGATCAGAGGAGAAGCTGCCAGGATTCAAACCATTGCCCTAGTGGTATGCCCAGTGCCTGCCTCCTAAATAGTCACTTAAAAAGTCATGAGTGTTTAAGCGAAACCAGTCTTTCTATTGTATGATGTATAAGGAGATTAGTTTTAATAGAACTTTGGGTAGTTACTTTTCTGGGGTCTAGGGGGGCAGTTGTCCAGATTTCTAACACTTTGGCAAGCATAGTCTTACCATCTTTTCAGATTCATAATTGAACATTTTGTGTCTTTTAGGAGTGACAAGGCAGTAAAAGGAAATTGGTACTAGAATGAATATGAGTAAGAGTCTCAACACATTGACCTGCTCTCTGAGCATTTCAAATTCTTCACAGATCAGAGATCACTATATAAAGATGATATTTTAAATGGACTTCCAGAATTATTTTGATTGATTGATGATGGTACATTTCATTGACTATTTTTCAAGGTTAACATAATACAGAACAATTTTGAACTGGATCCTACATTTTTTTTTGCGTTTGACTTTTGCAATAGTACCCAAAGGAACTTTATTTATTTTTTTTTAAAGATTTATTTTTATTATTATTATTATTTTTTTATTGGAAAGGCGGATATACAGAGAGGAGAGACAGAGAGGAAGATCTTCCATCCGATGATTCACTCCCCAAGTGAGCGCAACGGGCCGATACTATGCCAATCCGAAGCCAGGAGCCTCTTCTGGGTCTCCCACGTGGGTGCAGGGTCCCAAAGCTTTGGGCTGTCCTCCACTGCTTTTCCCAGGCCACAGGCAGGGAGCTGGAAGGGAAGCGGGGCTGCCGGGATTAGAACCGGCGCCCATATGGGATCCCGGGTGTGCAAGGCGAGGACCTTTAACCACTTACGCCACCGCGCCGGGCCCAGGAACTTTAATTTTGACACCAGCCCTATATGTTTGATTTATTTATAGTTGATTTTTAGTGCATTTGTTGTATTTATTGGAAAGGCACAGAGGGCGAGAGAGACAGATGTAGACATAGACACAGGCCTCCCAAAGTGTGGTTTGCTCACTGCTGCACAGTCAGGACAGAGCCAGGTTGAGCCAGGAAGGTGGAATTCAATGCCAGTTGTTCACATGGGTGCCTGGAACCCAGTGTGTTGAGCCATCACCTGCAGACTCCCTTGGAGCAGGAGATCTGGGTTTGAACGTGTGGGCACGTCAGTGGAAGTCACAGTGACATCTTAACCACTGAAGCAAACGGCAGATGCTACAGTCAGTTTTGTAGTTTTTTCAGTTCCTGATAACTCCTCAGCATTGTTTTGAGGAAAGTTAAAAAATTCAGTTTT
Source organism: Ochotona curzoniae (assembly GCF_017591425.1). Classification (NCBI taxonomy): domain Eukaryota; kingdom Metazoa; phylum Chordata; class Mammalia; order Lagomorpha; family Ochotonidae; genus Ochotona; species Ochotona curzoniae. The sequence continues at coordinate 30,000,471 of NW_024465582.1, forward strand.
AGGTGAAAAGTACTTAGAATTTGGTGTGATAACCCTTTTCTGGGGTGTTATTCTAGTGTAGTGTCAAGTATTAGACAAAAGGCTTTTTGTAGCCCAAGCATGTTAATATTGGAAAGTCGAACTGTGGATTTGGTTAAGCAAATGTTTTGACGTTTTTACCTTTGCTTCAGTCTTGAATTTCTTGCTGAAAGCTTGTGTTATGAGCACCCCCTTGGGTGAAAAAGTCCATCACTCTTTTCCCTCCATTTTGCATTGGATTTCTTCCCTCCTGCAGATGTGAGACTTTGATGCCCGCCTTTTTAAGAATTTCGGATGCAATAAGAATTGGCAACTAATTGGACAGTTCAAGTCGTCATTGTAGTAAGCAAACCCTTGATAATTTTGAGAGTGTTTATTTTGTGCTGCGTTTCGCAATGGGTTGCTATCTCAAGTCTTAACTCTAAATGTTTTACAGACCAGCATCTCTTCACACTCAGGGTAAGGGTTTGGTTAGGGCCTTGGTGCAGTGCCTCGATTAACTCATCTTTCCGCCCCCCCCCCCCCCCAGGTGGTAGGATTCTATGTAGGCACAGGTTCCTGTTCTGGCTGCTCCATCTCCAGTACTGCCCTCCGTAGCTTGGGAAAGCAGTCTAAGATGGCTACAGCCTTGGGACCCTGCATCCATGAGGGAAGAAGCTCCTGGCTTCTGGCTTTGAATTGGCTCAGCTCCAGCTGTTGTGGCCACTTGGGGAGTGAATCAAGTGATGGAAGCTCTTTCTCTTTCCTTCTGTCTGTAAATATGCCTTTTGAGTAAAAATAAAGTCTCAAAAAAAGTTTGGTTTCTTAAGAATGTGTGGTTTCAGTTAGCAATGTGTTCAGTCAACAAGATGGCAGTGCAGGAATGGCATGTTCAGTCAGCTGTCCCGTTTAAGCATTACATGACTGGATCCTCACTGTTTCCACATACTTACATGATTTGTTGGTGTTAAGCTAGAAGTTTTCTTCAGTGACGCAAAATAAATTTGATACTTTATTGTGAGAAGTATGGTAAAATGTACATATGATAAATTTGTTTTATCTTCAGCATTTTAGAAGGGAAGTCATTAAATTCAAGATTTGAGTTAAACTAGTGGGACAAATTTCATAGAAAAGAAAGCAAACAGGTAAATATAAATCTATTAGAAACAAAAACAATTTGGAGAAATATTTAAATTTAAAAAATTTTTGAGTCAGACAGGGTTTGGGATGGATGGGGGGAGGAGCGAGAAAGGAAGATAGGAAATTCTTGGTTGGGCTGGTTCATTCTGAAGGTGGCTACGGTGGTCAGCCCTGCACCAGGCTGAAGCCAGGAGCTTTGTCTGAGCCCCCAACACGGGTGGCCTGGACCCAGACACTTGAACCACCTTCCAATGTTTTCATGTCATTAGCAGGGAGCTAGACTGAAAGTGAAATAGCTGGGGCACAAACCAGTGCTCGTAGGTCCAGCCGGAGTTGGCATTACCATGTATGCCACAGTGTAGGCCTCTAGACAGTCTTTTAAAACATGGTAATCTATGTGAAACTCACAAAACTACCTTAGTTACTTTGTAAGCTACTGTATTTTAAGAAATGGAGATTATTCACAGTAAAAAGCCCAACTGAGTTTTCATGGCTTGTTAATTTTTTGACATGAATATTTGGGGAATACTTTAAATTTGAAAACATGAGTGTTTCCTCCTCAGCATCCTTCTGAGGAACCAGTGTCAGTAAGTTGGAGAAATGTCCCATAGTCTTGTGGTATGCACAGGCACTATTTCTCAGTCCCAGCCAAATTCTCAAAAATGGTGTGTTGTTTAAATTTATTGAGGGAACAATCCAGGGTATTTAAAAACCAATTTATCTCTCGTTTTAGTTTTTGTTACTTGATAAATGTATGTGATCTTCAATTCTTTGAAAGGAATAATGCCTCAAAAATTTTTTTCATCTAGAAAGATCTAAAATTTTGGCAAGAATGCAGTGTAGAATCTGCTTGTCATTTAGATCTCAGATGATTGAAAGATTGACTCTCAGTTGGTAGTGAACTGTTGTTAAGGCCATGCTTAATGTTACATGTCTGTGGAATTCTTAAGTGGATTAGTTTTGTGCCAGCTAATACATGTATATATTTTCATTGAGCACAAAAGGAGACAAATGAACTCAGGTGAAGTTTCAAGTGTCACCATCCTCAAATGTTCTCTATTGATCTTTGGTGTACTAATGCATTGTTTCATCTCCTAAAATATATTTAGAAGAGAAAGCTGTGTTGATAAATAAAATATCCTTGCTATATTATGACTGTTAGTCTGCTTTCAGAGTGATGTTTTAGAGAAGAAAAAAAGTGCCATTGATGTCAGCTTTTCTCATGTTGCTGGTGGGAAAGCTGAGGCCTGAACATGTCAAGCCAGTTGTCCACAGTGGTGGAGTAGCCACTGGTTTCCCGTTGAATGGACTGGCTTTCTGTTTGCATGCAGTACTGGTCAGCTTCAGAAATCAGAACCAAGGATGTCTTGAATATAGATTAAATAGACCATTGGAGATGTTGTTCAACTAGCATTTCGTTGACTGTTAGACTACACTTTAAGGGAGCATTTAATTTCAGGTCAAATTCTTTTTTTTCTCTCTTAAAGATTTATTTATTAATTTTTTAAATTACAAAGTCAGATATACAGAAAGGAGGAGAGAAAGAGAGGGGAAGATTTTCTGTCCGATGATTTACTCCCAAAGTGAGCACAACAGCCAGCACTCTGCCGATCTGAAGCCAGGAGCCAGGAACTTCCTCCAGGTCTCCCACACGGGTGCTGGAACCCAAGGCTTTGGGCCGTCCTCGACAGCTTTCCCAGGCCACAAGCAGGGAGCTGGATGGGAGGTGGAGTTGTCGGGATTAGAACCTGTGCCCATATGGGATCCCAGCACATGCAAGGCGAGGATTTTAGCTGCTAGGCCACGACACCGGGCCCCAGGTCAAATTGTAATGGTAGTTTAAGTTCAGCAGTGAACTTGACATGCTAAAAATGAGATAATATAAAACATTGTAGATAATTTGAAACCTGGAGGAATATTACAAGACTCAAGTTCAGGAAACATTAGGATTGTTAATTGTATAAAAGTATTAAGCTTGTGTGTTAGTGATATATGAGGATACCTATGTAGCAAAGACAAAAATATTTTGCAGAACAACATAAGTGTTAGTGCCCAGTAAGAGGTTTGACCTGACTTTAGGGCATTTCTGAAAACCTGTTCAGGAGGTTTGTATACATCTTATTACTCTGTCTGCATTTCTCCCCCTCATCACAAATGAATGCCATAGCTACTACAATCCTGCAGGATGGATGTCCCTAAAACAAGAGTGCATTTTTAGATACATTTAATTGATGCAGCCTTGACACTTTCATAATCTCATTGATTTTTAAAGCATTTTCATAGAATGTGGGATGATGGAGAAGCTGGACTGATTTATGGTGGTACTTTTTAAAAAAAGATTTATTTGCTTTTGTATATCTGACTTTGTAATAAAAATAGGAGGAGAGAGAAAGAAAGATCCTCCATGCGATGATTCACTCCCCAAGCGACCACAACAGCTGGAGCTGAGCTCGATCCAAAGCCGGGAACCAGGAGCTTCTTTTGGGTCTCCCATGCAGGTGCAGGGTCCCAAGGCTTTGGGCCGTCCTCGACTGCTTTCCCAGGCCACAAGCAGGGAGCTGAGTGGGAAGTGGCACCTGTATGGAATCCTGGCACGTGCAAGGCGAGGACTTTGCCTGTTAGGCTACTGTTCTGGGCCCACTGTTTTGCTTTTAATTTGAGAGGCAGGGAGAGAAAGAGCTCAAGAGAGAGGATAAAAGCAATCTGATTGTACTTGACAATTTCTGTAACAGCTGGCCAGGCCAGTGCCAGAAGCTGGGAACCCAGTCTGAGCCCTCGGCTTGGGTGACAGGGACGTGCCTACCTGAGCTGCCATCTGCTGCCTTCTGGGCAGTGCTCAGAACAGGAAGCTGGGATCTAAAGCAAGGCTGGTAGTGGACCCTGTGCAGGATGTATGCATCCCAGCCAGTGTCCTGACTGCTGTTCCAAGTGCCTGCCTTGTATGTGGTTCTTCATGCTGTCTTGTAGCTTTCTCCTCCCTCCTTCCCCAAATATCACTCGTGTAATTTTTGTCCGATGGGCCTTCAGCCAATACAGCTGATCGGTCTTACCATGATTGTGGTTTATACTTTATCTAGAGTGATGAAGCTGAGCACTGAAATGACTGGTGGCTGCTTTATGTTCATGATAGAATTAAGAGTCACTTGGGGTCAGGAAATGATAGGAAAAATCAGGAAAAGTAAATACCTACCAAGAGTATATTCCACTTCATCCCCTATAGTTGTCCCCTCCTCCCAAGTCCCAAGCTGAAGCCAGACCTCTGTCTTCCAGCTGCTGCTTAGCTGCTATTTTTAGCTTGGCCTTACATCAGGCTGGCCCCAGCCCATGGTGGCACAGGGCCAGCACACTGGGAGACTGCTGACAAATGTCAGAAATGTAACTTTTTACTCAAATTGAGATAAGTTTCAGATCTATTTCATACTAGGGTGTTATGCTCATAGAATATGCATTTTAAAGGAATGGTATAGATCTTATAGTAGTAATCATGCTAACACATAGCATATAGTTTATTTTCAGTGGGAGAAAGATTTAAGCATTGTCTTATCAGATCAGACATGAATTTTGTGGTGGCATCAAGAAGCATGAAATTTGCTTGATTTATTTACTACACCTTGGGCACTTTAAAAAACTGCCTTTATTCAATTTTGGAGTCTCAACTAGCTTATATAGTTATAAGTGCCATTAGACTGAAAACAATGTACAGTGTGTTTTCACGAATTGTCAGTGTTCATGTGGTGAACACACGTGTGTGTATGTCTGTGTAGGCTTGCTCTAATAAAGTAGTATGTTTAAGAAGGGTTAGAATTGTATAGTTCAGCAAGATTTTGACTGAAATACCTCTATCTGGGTCTAGGTTGTTTGAAAAAATAATTTTTAAAGATTAATTTATTTGAAAGGCAGGTTTATGGAGAGAAGGAGAGACACAGAGAAGTTTGCCATCTGCTGGTTCACTCCCCAGATGGCTTCAGTTTACTCCAGAGCTGAGTGGATCTGAAGTTGGGAGCCAGGAGTTTCTCCTGTATTTCCCACATGGGTGCACAGTCCCACAGCTTTGAGCTCTAGGCTGGTTTCCCAGGCCACAAGCAGAAAGTTGGACCAGAAGTGGATCACCCGGACACAGCGCTGGCTCCTTGAGTCACAGATACAGTGACATGAGGAGAGCTCCTAGCCACTGATTTACTTCTGAAATGCCTGTAATTGGTAGGAGTGGTTAGAGGCAAAAGCTAAGAAGCAAGAATTCAATGTACTTCTCTCTTTTTGGTGGGGGCCCAGCTAGTTGAACCATCAACCCCACTGCCTCCCAGGTTCTGCATTGGCAGGGAATTAGAACAAGGACCAGGTATTGTAATGTGAAATATGGACACTTTTTTTTAAAAAAAGTATTTTTATGGGAAAGGCATTTACATATATAGAGAGAACAAGTGAGAGACATCTTTCATCTGCTAGCACACTTCCTAAATGGCTGCAACATCTGGAGCTGAGCAATTTGAAGCCAGGAGCCAGGAGCTTCTTTTGGGTCTCCCATGTGGGTACAGGGTCTCAATTCTTTTGGGGTATCCTCTGCTGCGTTCCCAGTCTGTAAGTCAGGGAGCTGGATGGGAAGAGAAACAGCGGGGATGTGAACTGATACCCTATGGGATCTTGGCGCTTTGTCGGGGAGGATTAGGCAATTGAGCCATTGTGCCAGATGAAAGATGTGGACATCCTAACTGCTAGGCTAAATTGCCCAGCTAGGTGTAGATTGTACACACTGTATAGCCAGTATTTTATGTAGTCTGTTTTTGCAAACTGAGTTTTAAACTTGGATACTACATGTGAATTTAAAAACTTGATTATTTATTGTAAAAAAATCCAGTATATGTTTTTCTTGAAGAATATTGGGAAGGAGTAAAAAGAGCATCTCCACATGTGCTTGTATCTTTGGATGGGACTTGCCTGTGTGGTGTTTCTTCACATTGGCAAGCTCTGAATGTGTTAGGGATGACTGATGGTATACCTTGGACTGCACTGAATGGGAATGGAAGCAGTGATTATTCACTCATTCAGTGGAGAGTGGTCTAATGTGCTGAGATCTGTTGGATAACAGGAGAACATGCAGTTAGTGTATTGATCTGACATTCTTCTTAAGATAGCTTAAAATAACTAGAAATAGAATCAAATTGATTTCTGTTTCATTTTGTCTTTAAGATAATTATTGAATGAATTTTGCTGAATTCACTTGTGAAAATAAAGCTTAAGCTGAGGGATTTAATGAAAGGTGAATTGCTGGTAGAGTAGCTCACACAAGACAGATGTTTCAGAGTTTACATTTTTATGTCACAAGGTGGAAGTGCTTGGATTTGGGTAACATCAAGTTGGGCAGTTTGCTGATACTGATCCAAGAATGTTTTTTAAGGGTGAAAACCAAGATTTTATTAGGAAATGTCTTAGGTATAGGGTAGCAAGTGTATTGAACCTGTATCACAATATAATCTTGGGTTGTTTGCAGTTATGAGAGTAATTTTTCCTCTTGATTTGTCTTTTGAATTGTATAGGCTGGAGCTTGGAATCCAGTTCTTTTAAGAAGTCTTATTTAATGAATCTGGAATATTGTATGGTGTGGAGATAATTCTGTAAAAATGTGGAATGGTAGACCGGACTCATTCTGGGTTTCGTAGTAAATTCAGGGCAGTGTTTCCCCTAGTGGAATAGGTATATGTTCTGAAATTCTACAAGGGAGTGTTGGGCAGACTAACCTGGGCCTTTTTCTTGCTCTCAAACTTGAGAATGTAACTGAGGAACTCATCTGTAGTGTAATAAGGAAAAGAAATGAGGGATTGCTTCTTAGGAGAGCTTGCAGTGTCAGATTCTTTTCAGGATTACACATTGCTAAGCATATCTGATGGAGGCAGCATTGAGTCATGGATTCAACACAAATATTTTGCCTTGTACGGAGTTAGCATTTTGAGTTTCCCCTTGTTTCGTAGGTATTTCTAGTCTTTTTCAGATTATAGATCATTTAAATACAAAGTTCTGTTTTGGAGTAAAAGATGAGTTTCCTGAAATAATTTACACTGGCCAATTTTAAACTCAGGCCGTCCCACTATTACTGGTGTCAGTGTAGTATGTGCATAATAGACCTTCAAGTGCATTTGGATGGATTATGTTCTACACTAGTCCTGAAAGTGTTTGTATGAAATTTTGATTGGAAAAAAAGCCACAAATCATAATTTTGATTTGGTTTTTTGAATTAGAGTTTCTGTAACTTAATTTTAGAGTAAGTTTTTAAGTAGAAATAGGGCCATTTGAATAGTAGGTTGGTTATGGTAACAAATTTATTGTCATCTGTACTTTTTAAAAGGTACTGTGTGCAGTAATCAGCTTTTTGCTACTGTACTGCATTACCTGACATAGGTTGGAGATACAGAGAAAGGTTTTATTTAGGTCACAGTGTTACAGGTTATAAGTCCAAGAAAGCATATTACAGGCCCTGGTGAGAGTTCTACTCTGCCCCCACCATCTTGACGGTACCATCTCATGGTGGATTACAGTGATAGAGGCATTGCAAGAGAGCAGGGAGCGGGGGAGCTAGCAGTGACCTCTTCATTCCATCAAGTAGAACGAGCTGCCTGTGCTGGGTTTGCTTCTTGTATACCAGCATTTTGTGAGAAGTCCATTAATTCCTTCTTAGGGAGAGCCCCCAGTGCCCAGGGACCTACCGGTAGGCCTGCGTTCTTCAAGCACATACCACCTCACTGTTGCCTCTCTAGGGAACACGTCTTAAACACTTGGACTTTTGGGGGTCCTAACCATGATACCAGGTCAGGTTTCCTTTTTTTTAAAAAAAAATCTCTTTTGATGGGATTTGTTCTTCGAAATTTCTAACTTGTTGATAGTAATGCAACCAAAAAGCTATTCTGAAAGCAGTTTATTAGATAATTCTTGAACAGGCAGTATTTGGATGTTTGTGTATACGACACTATTTTTGGTTTCCCTAGGAAAATAGCTCTCTATTGTTAATGCTGCTGAGGGATTAAGAGATTGCCTTTTCTTTGTACTTGGTATTTCACCTTTAAAAGGAATTGGAAAACTAAATTTTATTTTTTTTTTCTAAGCTTTCCACCACATGACTTGGAAAGCACATATATTCAGAACATTGCTTAAGGTCTTGCACAAAGTGAAGCGACACTAGTCATCAATAGGAATGGTTCCTTAAACTGGTCTACAAAATGTTTATGGCTTTCCCGTGAGGTAGAATTTAAGACTTAATCTTGCATAAAATGGGGATTTACCAAAGCAGTTTTGAGCAGTGATTAAACAGTAGGACTATGCTGTCGGTGCTTAAAGCCTGAGAGGCTTGGGTTAGCCCGGTAGTTGGGGACTGCAGTTTGTTGTTTGCCTAGTCCGTCTTGGGGTGGACCTCTTTTCTGGACAACGGCCTCTCATGCTTTAAGTGTTATAGTTTGGACAGGGAGGTCTGTGGTCACTCTGACTCTCTATCTTGCTTCCCAGAAGAAGAGGACAAGAAATAAATAGCTTTAGAGTTAGTACTGTGTGTGTGTGAGCTTGTGTATGTGCGTGTAGGGAAAGCAAGAGAAAAGGAGGAGAAGGAGTTTGGGGCTGAGTGGACATTTTTGGCTTATCTCTGTTCTTTATGAGTAGGCTTCTCTTTGCCTGGGTTTTTATTGAGACCAAAGGAAGCACCTAGGGCAGTCTAGTCTCCCTGAGTTGGATGTTTCCTCTTTTTTTCCTCTCAGTCTGAAAATACATAATTTTTATTTCTTATTTGAAATTAGAAAGTTTTATTTAGCATGTGTTGGTATTATTACAGATCTGTACACATTCTTGCATCTTAGATTGGTGTTCACGACTACTTGTCATTTTACTCTTTGGAGTTAAAGCTTTTAAAAGAGTGTATTGTGTTGCTTGCCCATCACGTAGCATGAGCTTGGAGGCGATGCCTGAGCGATCAGGAGGCTGCAGTCTTTGTTGTGTGTCATCTTACTGCTCTATGTCCCTAGGCAGGTCATTTACTGGTTGGGAACATCCTGAAGTTCTTACAAAATAGAAATAATTATACCTCTGTCACTTCTTTTTAAGTTTTATTGTATTTGAGAGGCAGATTTTACAGAGAGAGAAAGAAAAAAGAGAGAGAGGTGTTCCATCTGCTGGTTCACTCCCCAAATGGCCACAGTGGCTGGAGCTGAGTTGATCCGAGGCCAGGAGCCAGCAGCTTCTTCCAGGTCTTCCATGTAGGTGCAGGGCCTCAAGGACTTGAGCTGTGCTTTGCTGCTTTCCCAGGCCACAAGCAGAAAGCTGGATCAGGAGTGGAGCATTCGGGGCACCAAGCAGTGCCCATATGGGATGCCAGCTGCATAGGTGGAGGATTAATGCACTGTATCACCACACTGATCTTTACCTGTATCGTCATTATCCTTACCTGTAACAGCTATTATGAGGCTGTTGAGGGCTGCATGAAAGTATTTGAATTCTAAATAGTTATGTATAAAGGAAATATGTTACTGTGAAACAGTTCTCCAGTTCTACCTATTTTCTTCCACTTACTCTGATTTGTTTCTCAGGTTTTAAAAATCTTTCCAGAAGCCTTGCCATTCTCATGTTGATTTTGTAATTAGAGAAGGGAAGGGGTTTTAAAAAATATCTCACTAAGTTGTACTGCCATACTAATTTTTGTTCATTTAAATTTTCCAGAGATTATTTTTTTGCCTGGAATTGATTGCAGTTTTGTTTGTTGCCTTAGCTAGTGCAGTTGCATGGCACGTGTTCTTCAACAAGCCGTGTCGCCGCCTGCGTGCATGGCTCCTTGTTTTTGATGCTGAAGATGATTGACTTGCTTGCACTTGGTGCTGTGGAATTCTGAAAACAGAAAGAGGATAACTCAGGTCAGTTGTAAGGTATCCTGGAGAGACTGAGTCATTGGTAGGTTAGTCTAGTCATTTGGCGTTTGGTTTCTGGGGCTTTCCTCAGTATTTACCTGGGCAGGAGGAGGATAGGACGTGGTACACAGTTCCCAGTTTCAGATAGCATTCCTGCATGACACGGAGCTGAGCTCTGCATTCTCATCATGAAGACTTAGGTCAATAAGTGAAGAGTTGTTGTACACTTCCCCCTTAATTTTAAAGATTTACAATAAAATTTTTCAGAAAAGTTACTTTACGTAAAATTTTGAGAGCTTATGGGGGCACTGATGTATTTTTTTCCAAGTCCTGATTTTGGATGTTCTCCTAAGTTCTTGCCTTTAAAAGTTGCGATGGTACTACTTGGACTACCTATTCCACATTCTTTTCTAGTTAATCAGTTTAATGTCTAAAGTGAAGTTAATACTGAGATAGCTATGACTTTTTTTTTCCCTTTTGTGACCTTTTAGTGGCTTTCTGCACTTCCTAATTTGTACCATAGAACTTTTTTTCTTTTTCAATTCTACATGGTGTTAATGTGTGTAAGTGAACTTCATGTAAATCATTGGAGTGTTAGTGGTGGGTGGGCATTTAGTATACTGGTTAAAACATTGGTTGGCACAGTGTCCTTCCTCTCCTGGTGGAGTGCCTAACTTTGAGTCCTAACTTCTCTTGTGATTCCAGTTTTCTGCCAATGTACACCCTGAGAGGCAGCAGGTATGCCCCAAATGCTTAGATGCCTGTCTTCCATTTGGGGGCCCTAAACTGAGTTCTGGGTTCCTGGCTGTGACCTGGCTTGTTGCAGGCATTTGGGGGGAGTAAATCAGTGGATGAATGACGTATTTTTGTCTCTATGCTTTTCAGAATAAACTTGTGAATGTTGAGGTAGAGATAAATTCTTAGCCAGGTGACTTAATCCATACTCACCCTCTTGTAGAATCATCCACTGGCTTCACTCAGAGAACTGAAGTTATTCATGGATTACCAGGCTCAGCAAGGTCAAGCCCTGATCCCCGTCTCTCTCCTGCACAGTGCTCTTTGCTCTCAAGCTGTGTTCAAGCTATCCCATGACAAGTGGGATCTCTTCATTATATCACCTGCTTTTAAAATTTTATTTCATTTGGGCCCGGCGCGGTGGTGCAGTGGTGAAGGTTCTTGCCTTACACGCCCGGGATTCCATATGAGCGCCGGTTCTATCCCGGCAGCCCCGCTTCCCTTCCAGCTCCCTGCCTGTGGCCCGGGAAAGCAGTCGAGGACAGCCCAAATTGGGACCCTGCACCCGTGTGGGAGACCCAGAAGAGGCTCCTGGCTTCGGATCGGCATAGCATCGGCCGTTGCGCTCACTTGGGGAGTGAATCATCGGACGGAAGATCTTCCTCTCTGTCTCTCCTCTCTGTATATCTGCCTTTCTAATTAAAAAAAATCTTTAAAAAATTTTATTTCATTTTTATTGGAAAGGCAGATTTACAGAGACAGGGAGAGATGGAAAGATTTTCCATCTGCTAGTTCGCTCTCCAAGTGACTGCATTGGCCACAGCTCAGTCAATCCAAAACCAGGAGCCTGGATCTTTTTCCTGGTCTCCTGTGTGGGTGCAGGATCCTAAGGCCTTGGGCCGTCCTCTGCTGCTTTCCCAGGGTACAAGCAGAGGAGCTGGATGGGAAATGGAACAGCTGGGATGTGAACTGGTGCCTATATTAGTGATTCTGGTGCCTGCAAGGCGAGGATTTAGTCACTGAGCTATCATGCAAGGTTCACCAGCTGCTTTTTTTAAAGCATTGCTGTGGGCAACTTACCTTCTTGAGCGTACTTGAAGGATACCTCTCACATCCAGCTTTGTGACCTCAATAATGGGTATATGGTTGATTTATGATGTAGTACCTTTTATGTTTAAAAATTTAAAGAATTCGTTTTATAGGCAGTTAGCAGCAAGGAGAGCAAATGAACAAGAGGGCGTGTTCTACTGGTCACTCTTTAGATACCTGCAGTAGCTGGCCAACTGAAGCCAGGAGCCAGGGGCTTAGCCAGAGTTCTCATTACATGGTGAGAACCCAGCTGCTGGAGCCACCCCTGTTGCTGTCAGGATTTGCATTAGCGGGAAGCTAAAGTCAGGAGCTGGAGCTGAGAAACAGATCCACACCGACTCTGACATAGGCAGTGGATGACTTCTCTAGGCTCAGGGCTTTTCCTGCTTTCTTCTCAGAGCTGATACTAGCTGGGTTGAAGAGGACTTTCCTTCTTTGTGGAGTTCAGAGGAAGAACATATAGAGGAACTATTAACTAAATTGTAAACTATCTGCGTGAATAAGATAATCAAATCTGATTTAGTGTAATGATTTTCAAGTGTAAGAGCATTTTTATAGTTAAGTTAGCATGTTTGTCTCAAAATGCTTCATTAATAAAATGCATTTTGGTGTCACACAAAAAAGGCATTACTAATTTGGCCTGGAACACTTACTGTTTTCACTTTCATCGGTTCCTTGGTGTGGTGGAAGGCTTGGTGGTAATGTATACAGGAAGTATTTCAAAGAGAAGGTAGCAGAAAGCTGAGTGAGGTATTAAGATGCGCACAGCTGTGCTGCTTCTGGGTTGTGTGAGCAGCCTGGTTGATGGAGAGCTGCTGCAGGATGCTGAGGTGTTGCAGCCTGAAGGCCTTCGAACTAGTACTGGAAGACTTAGAATTTCCTTCCTCTCTGTATGTGTGTGTGTGTGTTTTAAGGAACCTTCTCTGTTTTCAGGTAGGGAAATGTTAGGTTTTTTTCCAGACAACATCAAGGGTCATTGGATGCCCACATGCTTTTCTTGTGCCTCCCTTCTCGAATTAGTGAACTGCCTATGTGTGTGTATATAGCAGTCTTTGTAGCTTTTTATGTAGACTTCATAGTTAGAAGTTAGAAAGTTTATATGACTTGTCATAATGTTAGCGTTTTATCTTATGGATGCATATGTGTTTGGTTACTTGATTTGTGAAAGGTATCTTATAAAAATCCTGTGTTTATACAATTGAAATCCTGAGTAAGCGCTTCTTTTTTTTATGATGAAGTTATGGGGTGGGTAATTACTCTCTAGAGGGAATGGCTCAGAATGAAATAACTGTATGCCTAATGTGTGATTTGACACCAGCTGTATTAAAGTCCCAAAGGTATGTAATTATCTCATTGATCTTGCACATATACACAAGTACAATAATGTTTGTGACAATAGTTTTATGTGCAGAACAAAGCTCACTTTATGATAAGGAATCATTTTTAAAATTTTTATTTTTTTATTTTTAATTTTATTGTTTATATTTTATTTTATTTTTGATTGTTATTTTGAGGGACTGGAAGGCTTGGTATTAGATGCACCAGTTCAGTCCTTCTATATAATTTTGATTCATACATTGCTTGACTCTAGAACTAAGACTACACCTGAGTTTCAGGTATTAAGAATAGGGGATTTTTCAGAGCTCCATGTTTACAATTTATGATCTGCATTTTTACTCACTGACTTGTTCCATTCCCTGCCCTTATACTATTTTTGTCATCGCTGTGTTATTTAAAGGCAAGACATGTACTTTAGTTTTCTACTGAAAGTGAAAACTGCAGTCTATTTAGATTTTTAGTTATACATAGATTATTTGGTCTCCTTTTACAGATCATAAAGGAAGAATTGTTGATTTGTTTGTACACTGATTTGCCCTCTCTAATTTATATTTAATGCAGTATTAAAATAATTTTAGGGCCTGGTGTGATGGTTTAGTGTTTAATTCCTTGTCTTGTAAAGCACCGTGATCCCATATCGATGCTGGTTCATGTCCCAGCTGCTCCACTCCCCATCCAGCTTCCTGTGGCCTTGGAGGGCAGCAGAGGATGGTCCAAAGCCTTGAGTCCCTGCATTCGTGTGGAATACCAGGCTCCTAGCTCCGGGCTTCAGATTGGTTCAGTTGTGGCCATTGCAGCCATTTAGGGAGTAAATTAGCAGAGGGAAGATCTTTCTCTGTCTCTCCTCCTTTCTGTAAGTCTGCTTTTCCATAAAAATAAATAAATCTTACATTTTTTTTAAGCAGTTGGAGCCATGATGTACTGGTTAAGTTGCCACCTACAGTGCCACCCCTCTATATGGATATGAGTTCAAGTCCTGGTTGTCCCACTTCATTCTGGCTGCCTGTTAATGCTCCTGGGAAAGCAGCAGAGGGTGGGCTGTTTGCTAGGCTCACTACCACCCTTGTGGGAGATCCACAGGAGGCTCTTGGCTGCTGGCTTTTTCTGGTCCAGACTCAGCTATTTTCTGCTATTTGGGGAGTGAGCCAGAGGATGGAAGATGTATTTCTTCTCTCTCTCTGTTTCTTTGTCTTTCAAAGTAGTATTTTAATAGTAGTATTTTAATCAGATTAAGCTATGACTTAATTTTGTTTATCAAAATTCTGCTTGCCTTGTTATGTGAGTTTGTTGTGTTGCTAGTGGTCAGGTTACATCAGTTTGCCTTGTCAAAGGACCAGCTATCCCAGCTTGGGAATTAGGTTGGTAGTTATGACTTGGCTCCCTGTTCACAAGCCCGGGGGATGAGCGTTCCTTAGCCTGGGGAGCAGTGGAGGCCTGTAGTGGCTGGTAGGTCTTCCCTTGGGTTAGAGAAAGGCAAGTTGAGATAGTGCCTGGGTTTGGCACTCTAAGAGAAATAACAGTGATGGTACCTTACCTGTTTACTTTGTGATTCTCTTGATATTTTATTTATTAAAAAAAATTTTTTTAAAGCACAGGTGCTGGGAGCCAAAATATTAACAGTTTTGTAACCAAGAAAGGAGAACATATTTAAAGCTTTAAATTATTAAAATTATAGTTCAAAATGTGTGAAAAAGTGTAGTAGGATATTGACACCATGTTAAGTATTAATATATTCAGTAAAGAAATTGGCAAAACTTTATTCATGTGACATGGTAACTAATTGCCACATATAACCATTGAGGATTTAGAATTTGGTAGGCTAGAATGTTGACATGTGCTGAATATACATGCTTAATAGATTTTGAAGATTTACTGTGATAAAAAGCATATAGAACATGAATAATTTGTTGAAATGACAGTGTTGAGGAATTATTAAATATGTTATTAAATTTTCACTTTCCCTTTATTTTAAGCATATGGCTATTAGAAAATCTAAAATACCTGTTGGGCTCACATTTTCTAATTAGGGCTGGTTTATGGGCCTCTTGATTTTATATTAATTTTTTTAGGTATATCATTTGCTATGGTTTGGATACATACTTGATTTCAGCTTTCTGCCAGTGTGGTTCTAAACACCATAGTGATGAATAAGCCTTGCTTCCAAAGCACTGTTTGTTTTTTAAATTTTTTTTCAACATAAAAGATTTTATTATTTACCTTGAAAGAATTACCGAGAGAGAAAGGAGAGACAAGTTACTTGACAAAGTTTTCAGTTTTTACTTTCTCAGAACTATCTGCTAATTGATTATTTTGTAAACTTGAGACCTTCTTGGCTGAATTACTTCCAGTAATCTAAGACTTTAAATTCCATTTTTCTAAAATGTTTAATGGGTTGGTTATGATATTTTAAATTGGGATTTTATTTCTGGATAAAATATGCAAATATCAAAAGTAATGTTTACTTTTAAAACTCATTCATTAAAAAATGGGAGTGGGCATTTGGCCTAGGGTTAGATGTTGGCCTCCTATATCGAAGTGCTTTGTTTCAGTATTCACCTGTAGCTCCTTGTTCTAGCTTCCTCTGAGAGTGATGGTGGCTCAAGTTATTGAGTCCGTTCTATGTACATTGGAGATGTGGATTTGGTCCTGGTCCTGCCTTCTTCCTATCTTGTGGGCAACTCTGCTTCTCAAAGGAACACTGGCAATAGTAGCAAAGTAACTCCTTACAAAGTATTGGCTTCCGTAGTGGTGTGAGGAAGCTATGTTAAAGTTTACTACTTCTTTCCTTCCTTCCTCCTTCCTTCCTTTTCTCGTTTCCTTCTTTTCTTTCTTTGTAGGAAGACAGAAGAGTAGGGTTTTCTTGAGTTTGAGTGTGTTTTGGATCAACATAAGATAGCCAGCTCTTTGTTTTCTGTTTTGTAATAGTTTAGGGAGTGTGATCCTTGGTTCAGTTAGCATGGTTATCACTTTGGAATTTGTTAGAAATATACATTCTTTGGCTCTTCCACAGGTAAACAGACTGGAAAGTTGTGGAGATGGGACCCAGCATTTGGGTTTTATGACCCCTGCAGGTGTTTTTTTTTAATTTGAGAGGCAGAGTTACAGAGAGAAGAAGAAAGAGCCGGAGAAAGAGAAAGAGAGAGAGAGATCTCATCTACTGATTCACTTACTAAATGACCACAACAGTCAGATCTGAGCCAATAAGAACCAGAAGCTTCTTTTGGGTCTTACGTGCCAGTGCAAAGTCCCAAGGACTTTAGTTGCTTTCTTAGGCCATGGATTGGAAGTGGAGCTACTGGGACTTGAACCAACACCAATCTAGGATGTCAGCACCGCAGAGGGAGGATTAGCTTACTATATCAAGTGGCGGCCCTAATGATATACACAGAACCACGGGCCCAACATCAATCAGTGTCAGCTTAGAAAAAGAGAAACCTCTCCTAAGTTTTAAGACCAGAAAGTGACACAGCAGCACAAAGATAATAAGCCACTAGGGTAGGCTGTAGGAGTGTAGGAACTCCTAGTGGGGACTAGTCAGAGCTGGAATTTTGGAAGAAATGCAGCCATCTCTGGGAATGACTTAAAGAAAGGCACAAGGGGAAGTATCCACACTCCAAACTTCATCACACCTGTCAGTTTTACACCAGTGGCGCTCCAAGGCTGAATCTGAGAAAAGCCTAGTGATGTTGAAACCTTAGAAGTGATGTCTGCAGTGAACAGTTCCCCTGAAATCCAGGGCTCCTAGATCTGTGGGTACACAGGCCCAGAAGTAGCACAGCTGGTAATTACAGCTTAAAATAAAAACATGTGAAACATTAAAAAAAAAAGTAAGATATTTTACTAGCAAAACAGTCTTCAGAATGTAATACTGTCTTCTCAATGGGATAAATTTAGCTTTGTGAAAACTGTCCTAATTTTGATCTTGATCAAGGAATCTTTTTTAAGGACCAGCATTTGAATTTGGGAGACCACAGTATTATATGTTGAAAAAATTTTCTTTTTCTCTCTTCTCCAGGACTTATTTTATTTAATACTACTTTTCTCTGAAGAATCAGCAAACTGCCCTTGGTTATTAGTACCTTCTTGTGGCAGATACTGAAAACGTGCTTCTTCAGTTCTCTTTTAACAACTTCCATTGAATACATTGGATGTTGTTCTTTTCTGTTTTGCTTCTTATCCATTGCTTGAAACTCTGTTATGTATTGTATGTCCTCTTTGCCTTCAATATTTCTCTAAAATTTTCTGTTCTTTCCCTTCTCCCTTTGAAGGATGATTACAGTGATAGGCCTGTAAAAAGGAAAATGCAACTTGCAGAGTTTTAAAAGTAAGATTATTAAAGTTGATTCATTGAAGTTTTAAAAGGAGCCATCCTGATCCCTTAGGAATCCTTGCAAAAAGGCCTGGATTTCCTTGTCATTGTAAATTATTGTTTATTCCCTGGACAACAATATTTAGCTGTAATTCTTTGAAGCAGTATTGTTTTGAACTGTAAGAAATGGAAGGCTAAGAAGCTAGCCATGTTTTTCCTTTTGAAAGGGGTGCTGTGTTCTTAATTCCTGTTGACTTAGAATCCAACTGTGTGTTTAGTTTTGCAGTGTAAAATGAAGTTTAGTATTTATGAATGTAGACACATCTAGAAAATCTATTTATTTGAAAAGGGATCCCAAACCAGGAGCCAGGAGCTTCTTTCCAGGTCCCCTACGTGGGTGCAGGGTCCCACGGCTTTGGTCCATACTTCATTACTTTTTCAGATCATAAGCTGGGAGCTGAATTGAAAGTGGGGCAGCCAGAGCATGAACTTGTACTCTAATAGGTTACCAAAGGATTAGCATATACACCATTGCGCCAGCCCCTAGCACAACAGTTTTTAATATTTTGAAGTACCCTCCAGGGTCCAGGAATTATCTAAAGAACTTCTACTTTTTAAACACACTTTTGTTGTTACAACACCATAAGAAGTAGGTGCATTCAGTTAGTCTTCAATAAGGAATATGATAAAATAAGGCACAGTTTTTGAATATTTAGATGTTAGAATGCAGGGTGTTAGTTATGATGGTGGTACAAGGGCCAGAGGAAAAAGAAGATGTGTGTTGGAAGACCAAGTGTGTGTGTGTGTGTGTGTGTGTGTGAGAGAGAGAGAGAGAGAGAGTGTGTGTGGGTGTATGTGTGTGTGTGTGTGAGAGAGTGAGTGTGTGTGTGTTTTGGGGGAGAAGTGTAGTGGTGGTGGTGAATGAAGAAGCTGCAAGGCAAATGGGATGTTAGATGAGCTGTCTGGTAGATGCTGCATCCACTCCATGCTCTGTGGAGATCCTCATTGGCTCTGCTGTTTTGGAGTGTCCACAGATGATGCTAGAGCTGCAGGTGCTTGTTGCTGCTGTTGCAGCTCCTACTAAAAGCAGAGAGCAAAAAAGGTATTTTCTTGTCATTTCAATCTCCTGCCAGTGTATTCCACGAGTAGAAGTCAACTGGAAACCAGCTGACAAGGGAGTTGGAAAGTATGAGTTTGGAAAGAATGAGAAGCTGCCTAAGACTAGTTAGTAGAATGATGTCTATTGTTATTACTTTATAGACATGGAAGCCGAGGCACAGACAGGGTAAGTAATTCTAGGTTAGTGTACAGCTACTGATTTCATAGTCTGCTGTTAGCTCCCATGCTTTCATCTTCATCTCCTTGTTGTTGACCATTTCAAATGAGTGGCTGTTGTCATAGATTTTGCTTACCTAATATTTGCTTTTTCTCTTTATACTGTCTTTAATTTTTCACCCCTGGAAGCTTCGTCTTAAGAATTACATTTATTTTTAGAATTTTAATATTTAGTATTTTTTAAAAAGATTCATTTTTATTGGAAAGGCAGATCAGATTTATGGAGAGGAGAGACAAAGATCTTCCATATGCTGGTTCACTCCTCAAATGGTCATAACAGCTGGAGATGAGCCAAATTGAAGCCAGGAGTCAGACACTTCCTCTGGGTTTCTCACACAGGTTTTTCCAGCTCATACACAGGGAGCTGGATGGGAAGCAGAGCATCCGGGAAACAAAGTGGTGGCCACGTGAGATCCCAGAGCTTACAAGGTGAAGATTTAGCCATTAAGGCATTGTGCTGGGCCTGTTACATTGATTTTATAGCCAGTACAGTAGATGGATTATTTCAACTATGGCTTCTTTATCTTCCCTTGGCTTTTGATACCGGTAGTCATTTATATGGAATTTCAGCCCTGACCTCTGTAACGCTAAACTTGTTTCTAGTTGTATTGTAATAAACTACTCAATTTCATACCTAAATCAAAACTAGTAGACACATCATGAGAACCTTCTTGTAGCTTTTTTCTTTTGTGTGTATGATAAAGCCAACGGAATCAGCGTAGGGTCCCACTTGATCTGTGTCTTGGACAAGGACACACATATAAGGCAGAAGGAAGGAGACAGACTTTTTGAATACTTATCATGTGCCAAACCCTGTTGTAAGTGCTTTGCATCTGCTGTTTGAATTCTTCTGCAGGAGGTTTGTAGACAGTCCTATTTTACAAAGGAGGAAACACATTCGGTGATTAGTGAGTTCCAAGACTGGCTCTGATCAGATTTTTTCTTTTGTACCGCTTGAGAAAAGTTCCTGATTTCCTCGACTCATTGAAGGAACTTGGTAAAATAAATTTTAAGACCCATTTCAGTTCCATCATTCTGATTCTGTAACATACCAGTTGGAGAAGAGTTACTTGTCTAAGTTAATACCCCCAGCAAAGAAATTGTCATTCTCCTCTAGGAGATGTCCTGTTTTAGTAAGGCCAAGAGTGCAAACATGTTTCTCATAAAAAGTTAATGAGCTAAGATAAAGGCATTTAAAATAGTCATAATGATAGATCTTCATATAGATCTCAAGTGAACTTCCTTAACTGTAAGTGAGGCTGCTGTGCAGAACCTTAGAGGCTGTGGCTTTTACTGATGGGGACTCAGGACAACAAATTTGGTATGACTGCAGTCTAAACAAAAAGCAACCATGTTATTCCATTGTGTTTTCTGTTGAGAGGTTTTCTTCCTGATTATGAAGAATGTTTTCTTTGTAGGAAATTTAGTGTGGGATATGCAATAATATAGTGAAAAATATTTTTAAGGATAAAATTCTCTGTAATGTGGTTTCACACCTTTAGGAAGCCAACAGACAACCTTAAAATGATTATTCAATATGTGAATCTTCTTTAAATGGCCTTTTTTTGGCATACTGTACTCAGCATGAAATATCTTAGCAGGATTCTGCTTGCTTTCTTTACCACATCAATGTTCTGTAATGATTTTCTCTTTTATGCCTTTTTAAAAATGGGAAATTGAAAGGGATATAGTTCTGCTTTTCAACTTTACTTTTATTTGCTTTCTCAGTTAAGGGAGAAAGCTTGCAAGGGTGTGTGGGATGCTTGGTTGTTGCTTCTTTCGTCAGTTCTCTGTTCAATTGGTGGTTCTTTGGTACATCTTCAGCAACTTGGTGTGCTTAGTGTCTGATGAGAGTTCAAATCCTCGCCCCTTTGTGGTGCCCTTCTAGATCATGCCAGCCGTTGCACAGCTGTCCACAGCACCAAGTGGGGATGATGCTGCAGCTTCTTTTCCAGGTCTGACTGCCTGCATGGTTATTGATCTCTTCTGGCAGGTATTTCAGGCCATTTTAGGCTGTTGCCACCCTGCAACATCAGAAAATCTGGTACACAGTCATCACTTATTTATGTATTTAAATTTTTCTAAAAAGTTTATTGATTTGAAAAGCAGAATTCCATAAGGACACATTACATACTTTCTCTCTCTCTCTCTCTCTCTCTCTCCCTCTCTCTCTCATATCCAGAATGGCCAAGGTGGGGCCAGGCTGAAGGCAGGAGCTCAGGAGGTTTTGGGTTTCCCACGTGGGTACAGCTTGGCTTGCTAAGCCACAATGCTGGCCTCACAAGTCTCATTACTTAGAAAAAACAGAATCAAAAGTCTTACAAAATGAGACTAAACCTTGAGAAATGCAGTGCCTGCTAATGCTCTCAATGCTGTTTCAATTTCATGTTTAAAAAATGCTGTGACCTACATCGTAGATGTTCAGTCTCTTAGTGAGTCATGACCCACTCTGTGGAAAACACTGTCCTCAATGTGCGAATAGGTGTTTGAGGGTTATCTTTGGTGAGTGGAGCCTACTCATATGTTTGGAAACTATAAATATTTAGAGTACAGTAAATAATTATAAAATGAGTGAACTAATTTCTTGATTTCCCCCTCTGCAATAGGAAGCCAGCATTTCTTGGACCCTGTGTGATCCTATCTGAGTTATGGATAATTCATCCACTAGTTGGGCGACCCTTATAAGAAACTGTGTTTTTACTTTTTTCTTGTGTAAGCCAGATCTGAATAAATGGAATTACTACTAAGTAAAAGTTATATAGTGAAACTGGTCAGTACTCATAGATTCAAAATAAATGATCAGTCCATATGTTCTTGCCCCTGCCCCAGATGCTGACTTTGAGAAGATTCTGTATGCCAAAACGAAGTATGTGTGCTCTGAATAAACCCCTGACTTCGGAGCAGCAGGTCTGCTTTTTGGTTCATCTTCCTCATGAGATCCCAGATGATGGGCTTTGTTTCTTTCACCGGCTCTGTGGTTAGCAGGTCTCCGACACCTGCATGAGAAAAGTGTGCAGATAGGAAGCCCCTGTTCCGTGACTGCCTCTGTGCTTTCTTCTCCCCACCTCACAGGGGCATTGCACACCGCGGTGGTTGGTGAGAACCCGCCAAGGCTGGCTAGTGGGGACAGGTTCAGGACAGGCAACCAGCACCAGTGTCAAGGGCTGTCCCACGAAGAGGGTCACACTCACTCCTGAGAGAACTGTCATGGCAAAGGCTTCACATGATTTAGCGTTGTTTTGTTATGTAGAATTCAGAACACTCTGTGGCATCTGCTGACATGGACCAGTTTTGAATATTTTATTTTTATGTTATTTACTTTGTAGATGCTTACTTTGCTTGCTTCTGCCAAATTCTTAGAAGATTGGCTAATCCCCTGTTCTCATGAACCTCTCTCTGTTTTCATATTTTCTTTTAGATCCATCATATTTACTCTAATAAAGCATCAGGAAATAGCTCTTGTCATAGCATAGAACTTTTAGAACTTTATAACTGGCACAGCAAATTAATAGTTTATTTGTGGACATGAGGAGAGACCCTAGCTGTACAAGGGTGGACATAAAAATACTGTGCTATTAATGGGAGTAGTACCAAGGTTTGTGTGTTTCCTGAAGGAAACTAAAATATACTTAAAGGTTATTTAAAAGGTACACAGTCATCTCTTCAATATTTTGGTATTATCTTTACAGGATAGACCCATGAGATGATCTGTGTAGCATAGCTTCTCAGAAGACACAACTGACACACTGCCCTCTCCTGATTAGAAGGTAGTCCCATTGGAAGATGGCATTTTTAGTGATTTTTTTTTAGATTTATTTATTTTTATTGGAAAGCAAGATATACAGAGAGGAAGAGAGACAGAAAGATATTCCATCCACTGTTTTATTCCTCAAGTGACCACAACGGCCAGAGCTGAGCCTATCTGAATCCAGGAGCCAGGGGCTTCTTCCAGGCCTCCCACATGAGTAGAGGGCCGTCCTCAACTACTTCTCTAGACCACAAGCAGGGAGCTGGATGGGATGCGGGCCTGTTGGGACATGGAATGTTGGATAATCTGTGTCAGTCATGGGTCGGGAAATTACGGATTGTGGGTTAAATCCAATCTGCTGCTTGTTGTATAACCGGTAAACTAAGACTGGGGTGTGTACATTTTTTAGGGATTATAGCAAAAAAAAATTTTAAAAGAATAATGTGAAGTAAAAATTGTATGAAACTCAAATTTCAGATCTCCTAAATAGAAGTTTTAATTGGAATACATTCAAGTTTGCTAGTTTATTCACTTTGGGCTAAACTTGCTAACCTCTGATTGCTAGCTCTTACACTGATATCAGTAAAGCTGATTATCTTAAAAGTTACAGTGTGGAATACCATGATCCTAAAGATAAAGAAGCAGGAGGATTTGGAGGTTAAAACATGAGTTTGTCCCTGTTAGTTTATAGAGCAGCTTTCTGCATGGTGAGTAGATGGATCCCTGAATTTTGGGACATTTAGAAAAGCCAGTTAGGATAACGCGATCCAGAAATACAGCCATGCTTGATGCAGTTACTGTGGTGAGAGAGGAGCATTGTAAACTTTATTTTGGATTTGATAGCTTTTATTCTGCTTTTGATGCATCTCAACTCTAGTTTGTTTTGTCACTTCTGTTTAACCCTCCTTTGTATGATTTTTATTTTAATCCAGTGCAGGCTTTGTCTTTTATTAAACAGTGTGATTATTTCCCCTTCAAATATTTAGTTATGACTTGTTGAAGAACCATATTATTGTAATAATATAGGGGAAAACAGTGGGCATGGGGAATGGTAAATGGGGAGGACGAAAAGGGACATCCCTGAGCCTGTGGAACTGTATCATGAAAACAAAAATTTAAAAAAGGGATTCCTTCTTTTTATTTGGAAGGTATATTTTCAGAGAGGAGGGGCAGAGAGAAAATCTTTGCTGCTGGTTCACTCTCCAGATGGCCACCACAGCTGGAGCTGAGCCAATCCACAGCCAGGAGTCAAGAGCTTCCTCCAGGTCTCCCAAGTGGGTGCAGGGTCCCAAGGCTTTGGATTGTCCTTGACTGCTTTCCCAGGCCACAAGCAGGGGAACTGGATGGGAAACAGGGCAGCTAGGATTAGAACTGATGCACATATGGGATCTCAGTGCTTAAAAGTTGAGGACTTGAGCCACTAGGCTACCACACTGGGCCCAAATAAATATTTTTAATAAAGAAAGTATGGCTATTCAGCCTTCTAGTTTACCATGCATTTGTAAGATAATACAGAAGAAAAGAAGGTGTCCTACACATAAGGGCACAAAGCAGTCAATAGAGTCAGCTTAATGGATAACTTAAGATATGAAAACTTAAAAAAAATACAGAAAAAAGACTTAGAAACTTAATAGGAGCCTGTGTCTTTTAGCCCAGACAGCGGCTTACTGCAAGGGCTCAGATCAGCTGTCATTTCTTTCAATAAGAAAAGTGAGGCACGGGTCTCCTTTGGCTTTCCCAAGAGTAGGATCGGGATGCTGGTGGTGAGATTGTAGACTTCCTGCTTTTCCCATTGTCTCACATCCCCAGAGGAGAACAGGCCAAGCCATCTGGGTAATGGATCAGCCTGCCAGCTGTGGATCCTGGTTCTGTTACTTTGATTTAACTATTATTCAGTGTCTCTGTTTCCCACATTTATGAAATAGTTTTGAAAGTTGTTTGTACCTCCATTGTAGGATTATTGCAAGGGTACAATGATATCTGTATAGAAATAGCCCAGTGCCTGCCTTGTAAGAGCCCAAAACAAGTTACTCTTAATTTTTTAAAAAAGATTTATTTATTTATTTTTATTACAAAGTCAGATATACAGAGAGGAGGAGAGACAGAGAGGAAGATTTTCCATCCGATGATTCACTGCCCAAGTGACCACAATAGCCGGTGCTGCGCCGATCTGAAGCCAGGAACCCAGAACCTCTTCCAGGTCTTCCGTGCGGGTGTAGGGTCCCAAGGCTTTGGGCCGTCCTTAACTGCCTTCCCAGGCCACAAGCAGGGAGCTGGATGGGAATTGGAGTTGCTGGGATAGAACCGGTGGCCATATGTGATCCCGGGCGTTCAAGGCAAGGACCCTAGCCACTAGGCCAATGCCACCGAGCCCAAGTTACTCTTAATTTTTTAATAAAGTGATTGTTAGTAAAATAAAGTGATTAATAGAACTACCAGTGATTTACCGTATTTAAGGAGGTAGATATTTTATAAATCCTAGAAACCTTGAGTCAATTGAAAAATTTTGAGAGTACTGATGTTTAAAGGGGTCAACATTTGTTAAAACAAGTCAGTAGTTGGCATTGTGAGACATTGTCATGCTTGATGTAAACCTTAGAAAAGAAGGCAGGACCATGAGAAGTCTGCCTTAATTTTTCCTTCATTCTGTTAGTCTGAACTTTTAAATAAACTCTTTTAGAAAAGGTCTGGTTTCCTGACTGGACAGAACAGAGCACCTACTAGCATGTATATGGGCTGGATAGTAGGCCCGGTTGGGTTGAACCAGGCTTCAATGCCCATTGACCTGTAGAGGAGCTGAATGGGATGTGGGACAGACTGGACTAGTCTGCAGTACATACAGGTAAGCATGGGAACCAGGGCAGAGGGCAGGCCTGGTGTGGGGGTCATTGTGGGTCGCTGCAACTAGGCTGCAGCTCCGACTGGTTTGTGTAAGGGCCGAGTGTGTGCTGGGCAGAATCAAGCTGGACTGCAACACCCATTGGTTCACCAGGGCTGGAAACAGAGCTGACCCAGCAATTGCAACCACCAGCTGATTGGGGCAGTGGACTGTGTCAGGCCCTGTACTGGCAAACTCACACAAGAGTTGGGTCTGGGATCACCTCAGACAAAGTTTCTTTGGGGATCTCCCTAATTGAACTGCCGGACTCAGAACCCCAATCATGAAGAGAGGTGTAGGTTCCAGGTTCTGACCATGGAGTGCAAGTGTCAGAGCCGCGCTTCCTCAGAGGCTCAGACGGAGCAGTGGAGAGCACAACCAGCTGCATTGAGGATATGGCAGTCTCTTGGAACCTGCAGAGGACGCCTGGCACCACAACAGAGGACAGAACACATCAACCCACTACCCCAGCCATAATGCTGGCAGTGAAAAACTGGGCAAACGCGGACTCTAAGGTGGACTATGTCAATCAGTGGATTCTGCAGCGATTTCATCGTGCTTGGAATGGCGAGATTGGCAGCAATTCAGAATTGTTGAATTATCAAAACCACTTGAGCAGGACCCTCGGAGCATGCCCCACATCTGGGACCTGGGATGGGTGGGAGGCTGGGTGGGGCTTCTCCCTTTATCTCCCCTTTTACCCCAGATACAGATTAAAAAAATTAAAGGGAATGTGGAAACAATAGTCTTACCCACTTTCCTGTAGCTCTTGATCCTTTGTGCCCTAATCGTCTGTGTAAAAATTGTCAAAAATAAAGGAAAAAAAAGCCCTTTGTGACATTGAGCTTTTCAGTCTCTTTTGAATTCTTAGTGCCCTATTTTCTTTTTCATAACTACGTTTCTTGAAAGATTTGCCACATTCACCTTCTTTGTCTACTTCAGTCTGGTGTCTGTCCTGTGATTCCCTTGAAGCTCTTAAAGTTAAATGATCAGGTTTCTGAATGCATTGGGCCCTCTTCATTCTTTGTCCTGTTTTGAAATCCCAGTGGTACTTAGCACAACTGACCTACTCTTTGTTTATGAGTTTTTACTTTACTTTTCATGAATCCAACCTCTGCTGCTTAGTCACAGCCCAGGCTTTTTTTTTTTTTTTTTTGCAAAGCCATCCTCTTTCTCTCACGGTTTTGGGCCCTGCTACTCTTAAAACAGAATGTGCAGGGCCTGTATTGTGGCATAACAGGTTAATCTGTTGCTTGTGTCCATCCCATATGGATGTGGGTTCAAGTCTTGGCTACTCCATTTACGGTCCAACTTCCTGCTAGTGTAAATGGAAAAGCAGTGGAGGATGGCCCACCTGGGAGAAGCTTCTGGCTCCTGCCTTCTGCTTGGCTCTGCCCCAGCCATTACTGCCATTTGAGGAATAAATCAGTGGATGAAAGATCCATCTCTCCCTCTCTAAAACTAGTTTACATAAATAAAAAGTCTTTTTTAAATGCTCACCATGTGTTGGGCTTAAATGTCTACTTTTAAGCTCCACAATTGTGCAGTTAACTACTCCCTGTGTATTTTAACTTACTCATTACACTTTTGCCTCCAGCTCTTTCTTCCAGACCTGCCTTTTCCCTCTTTTGTTCCTTAGTTCTGTAAATCCCATCACCATACACTGTGTTGTTCAGCTCAGAAAAGTGTGGGTATCTTAGCATGTTTACCTCCTCAGTGTCTGTTAAGCGAATCCTGTTTCATCATTATCACTGTGACTAAGCAAAGCCCCAGCTACTGCATATGGCTTGTTGCAGTAGCTTTCCTCTATATATCAACCCCTGCTTCCCTAAAAGGAACTCATCTGCTGCTTTTTTAAAATTTATTTTTATTGAGAGATTTACAGAGAGAAAAAGAGATAAAGAGCTTCTGTCTGCTGGTTCACTCCCCAGGTGGTGTTGACAAGTGGAGCTGAGCCCGTCCAAAGCCAGAAACCAGGATTTCTCCCATGTGGGTGCAGGGTATTCAGGTTTTGTGCCATCCTCGACTGCTTTCCCAGGCCACAAGCAGGAAGCTGGATGGGAAGTGGGGCACCTGGGACTTGAAATGGCACCCAAAAGGGATCCTGGGACTTGCAAGGGTAGCAATAATTAGTTGTTCCAGGCCCATCAACTCATCTTCCACTATTCTATCTAAATGATTTTTAGAGAGCAGTTACGATCATGTTCCCTTACGTTCTAGAGGCTAAAGTCTAAAATTTTTGCATGTTAGACTTCATGATCTAGCCCTGCCTTTTGAAATCTCATACCTCACATTTTTGCTCCACAAATTTTTTTTTTGCATTGAAATTATGTGATAGACATGTTTTGATGTTAAAGTGCTATTTAAAATCGTTTTAATATGTGTTTTATGTATTAACATGTAGGTAGTTCCGTTGATGCATATGTAGCAAATGAGGTAGTTGTTAAAAGCAGTTGATCAATGTAAAATATTAATATAAACTCTTGTATCTTTATTTTGCTCCTATTCATTGTCCTATTTGCTTCCACTTCTGTGATGATGGAAGATATACTATACATGTGGGAATGATTCTGTAGGCATGTTGGGGTAGGATGGACCTGATTTTCTGATGTTCAGTGCCCTTTGGATGGAAAGTTCAGAGTCAGTTCATTAATTTGGCTATTATGAAAGGAGTTATCTGTTTGAAGACAGTTGTGTAGGACCTGCTTTAGTCATCTACTGAAGTCTTCTTGAATTTTCCATGCTTTTGTCTTTAGCTTTCATTTTATGAAATCCCATGGTGATCATGGAATTGTTTTCTGCTTATATTTAATTTATGGATGAGTTTAGAGAATATGCTGTATCAACTTTGAGCATTTGTACATTTTACATGCAGCTCTTGTAGTTGCAGAAGGAAGGTTAATGCCAACACCGCTGTTAGCTGTGAGGAAAATCATCATCTTGTGGTTGGAGATATTCTAATGTGAAATATGAGTGCTTTCATTAAGCCATAAATCACACCATTTGTACTTGGTGGAAGCACATTGTTAGATGTTAGGGTTATTTCTTAAGGGTAAATAAGCTTATAAATATTTCTGTAAATTGGAGGCAGCACCAATGAAAATGACGATGAATTTTTTCCTTAACAAACTAAACCTAAAATTGATGTAGAAATAAACATATAATAAGAGCAACATTCTGAAAAAGAAGGGTAATGAGAGGTAGGACCAGCTGTTTAAGATGCTGAAAGGTCATAACAGCACGGTGAAGGCGTGTATATAGATCTACAGATGAATGAAATGGGAAGAATAGAAAGACTCCAGAACACAAGGAAAGTGATAAAATGACACCTGAAATCAGTGGTGGGATTTATTTAGTAAACAGTGTTGGTAACTCAGAGACATTTGGATAAAAAGTTTAAATCTCCACCAGGATGAATCCTAAATGGATCAGTTTCAGTGTTAAAAAGCCAAGTCACAAAATAAGGGGAGAAACAAGGGAGAAAGTGTTAGAGTGTGCTAAGAATTTTTGGTATAAAGTTTGATGCCATAAAGATAATTCACAAATTGCATAAAAATTTTCTGCATATGAAAAACTGCTATGGGGCAGGCATAGAGGTGCAGCCGATTGAGCTGCTATTTGGGAACACAAAATTAAAAAACAAAATTGAAGAAACATTTATAACTCATCAAAAAAAATGGTCATTTTTTTTAATGTCTGAAATTTTCTGAAGAAAACAAGACTACAAGACCAAGACTTTAGTGGATACAGGATGCATATGGAGAATTCACAGACAGGTAATCCAAGTGGATGCACATTGTAAGGTAGTACCCTATGAATCCTTTTAATGAAAACTATGCCAAACACCATTAGAAAAGGTTACCTGGATCAAAACAAAACAGCAGGTTGGGGCCAGTGTTGTGGTGCAGCACAATAAACCACTGTTGGCAGACCCGGCATCCCATATGGATGTGAGTTTGTGTTTGTTGCTTAGCTTTTGATCCAGCTCCCTGCAAATGTGCCTGGGAAAGCAGTAGAGGATGAACCAAAGCTTTGGGGTCTTATGACTACAAAGGGAACCTGGAAGAAGCTTCTGACTGGCTTCAGCTCAGCTCAGCTCAAGCTGTTGTGGGCATTTGAGTCCTGAAACAGTAGTCAGAAGGTCTGTCTGTCTCTCCTTTTCTGTAGATCTGTCTTTCCAATAACAATAAAATACAAGAATTTCGAAGATAGCAATTTGGAAGTGAATACTAACATGTTTTAAATTGATTCAGAAATTTTTAATTTAAGGCTGAAATCTATTTTTAAAAATTTTTTTAAAAGATTTATTTTTATTATTTTTTATTGGAAAGGCGGATATACAGAGAGGAGAGACAGAGAGGAAGATCTTCCGTCCGATGATTCACTCCCCAAGTGAGCCGCAACGGGCCGATACTATGCCAATCCGAAGCCAGGAGCCTCTTCCGGGTCTCCCACGCGGGTGCAGGGTCCCAAAGCTTTGGGCCGTCCTCTGCTGCTTTCCCGGGCCACAGGCAGGGAGCTGGAAGGGAAGCGGGGCTGCCGGGACTAGAACCGGCGCCCATATGGGATGCCGGGCATGCTAGGCGAGGACCTTAACCACTTGCGCCACCGCGCCGGGCCCATATTTTTTAAATTTTTACTTGTATTTTTAATATTGTTTGCAAAGTTGAGAGGAAGCCCCACCTATGTGGATCTCTAACTAGGCTGGGGAAGATTGAGGTATGGAAGAAGGTGCCTATGACAAATGTTTCAGTTCTTTTTTTAAAGATTTACTTTAATTTTTATTGGAAAGTCAGATATACAGAGAAGATGATCTTCCATCTGCTGATTCACTCCCCAAGTGGCCACAATGGCCAGGGCTGTGCTGATCCAAAGCCAGGAGCCCAGAGCCGGTCTCCCATGTTAGTGCAAAATCCCAAGGGTTTGGGCCGTCCTTAACTGCATTCCCAGGACACAAGAAGGGAGTTGGATGGGAAGTGGGACAGAGGAATTAGAACCATTGCCTGTATGGGATCTCAGCACATTCAAGGCGAGGACTTTAGCCATTAGGCTACCACACCAGGCCTAGTTCTTTTCTTTTTATTCCTCTGGTCTATGAATGGGGAAGGTGAAGGAGGGTTCCACACTGTCACACTACAGCAGCACCCAAGGATGGGGAACAGTCACTGGAAAGATTTTTCTGAACTGTGGTGCAATGAAGCTAACAGTGTCTCAGAACTATCAAAACCACTCAAGTGGTACCCTGGAACATTCCTCCCCACATCAGGGTCTAGTGACTAAACAAGCCCCCCTCAGTGTGCAGCCACAGCCCCAGATACTTGCAGCAGAGCTTGGCAGGTGACCTGTCTATCTTGGTCTGCTTTCTATCCTCTAACGAAGCACATGATGTTTTCTGCTGTCCTACTGGAGCTGGCTGTCACATCCCCCGGTGTGCATCTGGGCATGCTGTCTAGTGCACAGGCATCAACGACTGAGCAGGTCTAGTCCCGACTAAGAACTCCAAGGTTGGACCACCTATCTTCTGATTTGCCCTGTGGCCGTGGTTTGAGTCCAGCCATCTAGTTGGGGAGTCCCCTGAGAAACTTTGGCATAACTTCAGCCTTGACTCTTGTGTCTGCTGGCACACTGGTCTGGTTAACACAGGTTTGGCAATAGCCAGGCTCAGAATGCCCACAAGCTGTTGGCTACTTTTCTCCAAGTAGAAGGCCACCTAAGCACTTGACTACAGGTGGGGTATTGCTAAAATTTTACGGCTACATCTTGGTGAAAGAAGCTATCTCTATCCCAGGAGCCATCTTTGGAGTTTGCAAAGTGTGTTTTATTGCCCCTCTTTCTGTTTAAGTATTCATTGACTTCACACATGACTGTACAAAAGTCAGCGGTTAGAATAGTAGGGACTTACTTGTAGGTCAAGTTGCCTGTTGCCTTTTAGTTTCATTTTTTTTTTCTAATGAGTTTTTGGTAGGTTTGAGTTGATGACTATATGAAGACAAGTAATTTAACACCATGAACAATGCAAGTCCTCTTTTTTTTTTAATGCTAGTGCATTTTGGAAAATAGCTCTTTTAAAGGAATTTTAATTTCCATTGGTTTTGCCTTGTGAGAGATCTTTCATGAGGGACAGATTATATTTGGAGTCTCTCCTATTGGAACACCAAGTGAAAACTACAGTGAAGCAGTTGAGCCTTCCCACAAAAATGAACACCTCCCTCCAAAAAATTTCTTTTATTAGTGAATTGAACACACAAAAAACCTATTGGGAATGTAAATATCAATTTAAATTTGATAGGAGCAAAATGTTAAGCTTCTTTATGTGTTATTCTAGATGAGAAAATGACTGACCGTTCTTTATGAATAGCTTTGATATGATTTTGTTCTGTCCCTCTCTCCTTAAAATAGGTTTGTATAGCTTTATTCTCTGAATTTGTATAGTTACTGTAAGTACTCTTGTAGTAGAACCCTCTCAGAAAGTTTTGCTAAGAATCGGTGCCTGTAAATTGTTTTTCTCACTAGACTTAAAAATTTTATTTATACAAGGTTCTCCCTAGCTTTCAATCCAGTTTTTGAAAGCAGTGCTGTAGTATTTATCCTGAGTTCTTTGCACTTAAAAATCTTGGCAAAACTTGGGACAGGTGTTTGTCCTAGTAGCTACAACATTCATGCCTATGTCCTGTATCCTGTTGCCTGGGTGTGGTATCTCGCTGTGGCCCCACATGCACGTTTCTGCTAATGCAGACCCTGAGTGTCAGTAAGCAGTAGCTCAAGTAGTACTTGTAGAAAGCCTGAATTGAATCGCTGGTTTCCAGCTTTGGCATCTAGTATGGTGGCTCTTGCATCCATTTGAGGAGTCAAGTGGTGCATGGAAATGCTGTATCTTGTGTGCTCTAACAAACGATTAAAATCTTGACAGAACTGAGGCCATTGGGTGTGC
Source organism: Ochotona curzoniae (assembly GCF_017591425.1). Classification (NCBI taxonomy): domain Eukaryota; kingdom Metazoa; phylum Chordata; class Mammalia; order Lagomorpha; family Ochotonidae; genus Ochotona; species Ochotona curzoniae. Next base: position 30,032,847 of record NW_024465582.1, read on the forward strand.
TATACCAGGGTCACATCAGCCTGGGACTCCTTTGACTATCTTCAGGTGGAGCTGCAAGAATCATTGGTTCATATAGAATTGTCTGGTGCATGTAGGTTACTGAAGAGATACTTGTTTACGGGCTGGTGCCGTGGCTCAACAGGCAAATCCTTTGCCTGCAGGCACTCGCATCCCGATGGTCTCTGATTCTATTCCCAGCTGCCCCACTTGCTATCCAGCCTCCCTGCTTATGACCATTGTTTTGATGGAGGATGGCCCAGGTTCTTGGGCCCCTGCACCCGTGTGAGAGGATCCTTGGCTTTGGATCAGCTCAGCTCAGACCATTGCAGCCATATGGGGGAATAAACCAGCAAATGGAAGATCTCTTAATGTCTTTTTCTTCTCTCTGCCTTTCAAATAAAAATAACTATATATTTAAAAAATAACAGAAATGTTTGCTTACTGGAAATGTGGGCCGGAACCATGGGCAGTGATGCCCCCGTGTACTGACAGTGGTTGTCTCCAGTGGTTCCTTGTTCCCATTTGCTTTTGCACCAGTGATTGTAAGCCCCGGGTTGGGGGTTGTAATGGCAGGCATAACTTCATTCATGTGTTAATACATGCATAAGTTTATATTTATTGCAATATTGTAATTTCCATCTTGTGATTGTGAATGTCTTATTGTACCTAATTAATAAATTGTATTTTCACAGCTAGTAGTTATAGTAAAATATGTAGTATGCATATATAGTTTGATAGTGTCCTGCAATTCCAAATATCCACTGGGATTTTGCAACATACCTTCCTCATATTAGGGAGGCTGCTGTATTTTGTTGCTCTTGGCATAGTCTCTGGTGTGTGGCTCCTTGATAGTGGAAAGCTGGCATACACTTTATAACCTTTTTGATCATTGCAGTAATGTTTTCTCCTGTTATCTGGAATCCCATAAGGACAGCCTTTTAAATGCTATAACGGGGTGTTTTTCCATTTAGTAATTGAAGCAATCATGCACTGTGGAGTGAATGGCTCCTTCCATCGCATGGTATTATTTAATATGTAGGTAAGTGTAATACAGTCCATTCACAACAAATGTGCAATTTACTTAGATTATTCATGTGAAAGTGGAATGCAGGTATCTTTTGATACAACAGATGCAGCTGGGTGTAGCTAATATGTTATGCTAATAAAGTCCATCTGTGAAAGTTTGTGTTCTTTGTCGATAATGGATATCTGTTGAGTGGTACAGATACATGAGGAAAATGAGAACTGGAATGTAGGCTGAAAGCTGGTTCTTTCCAGAATGCTACCAGCACTAAGAGTTGTGCTCATCTGGTAGACACGTGTGAGGAGTGCTGGCTGGTCCTGTGTGCTCTCATGGACTTTTTTTTTTCTTTCTGCAACAGTATCTGTCAGTCAGTTAATGATAAAATAGAATAGTGGCTTTTGAATTTTGTAGTGTAAAAAGATACTCCTTTCCACTTGAAGTTTGCTTTGATATTTTCTCAAAGGAATTATGTGAGTACCCACTGCCCTTTGACACTCCCAGCAGCATTAATCATCTTGAGGGATGCATTTTTATGTATGATTTGAGACTCACTTAATAGTTTAACAGTCTGGTATCAAATTAACTGGACCTCAATGATGGCAACAAGGTTTTTTGTGTGTTTGTTTGTTTGTTTTGCAGAAATTATAATGGGGAAGGGGGGGATGAAAGGAAGAAAGGAGGAAGATACATACTCCTCTTCGCGCTTTACTCCCGAAGTGTCGACACTAACTGGGACTGGGATGGGCTGTGCTGGAGCCAAGAGCAGATTTCCCACCTGGATGTCAGGAGCCTGCTTGAGCCATCACCATTCCCTCTGAGGGTCTGCATCAGTAGGAAGTCCAGGAGCCAGGAGTCCTGGAGTCCAGGAGGCATGCCAGTCATCAAACATAGATATTCTGCTATAGGTGCAGGTATATTAACCACTAGCCCAAACATCCACCCCAGGTCTCTGTGTTGAGCATTTTCACAGCCATGCCATTCCTCTGCAGAAGTAAAGGTAGGGAGCTTTATATGTAGAAGGAAAAAATTGGGTATAGGTAGAAATTTAAGGGACCTAACTTACAGTAGATCAAAATAAGAAGTGTAAAGTCAGGAAAAATTGTGACTCTTAAACAGTGTATTAGTTTTACTAAAACTTTTTTTAAACTCCAAGTACCTGTTCAGGTGTGAAGTGTTTCTAATTTCAAAGCAATGGCTACAATTCTTAAAGTGGTGCAATACATACAGAAGGCAAAAATCTGGACATAAAAAGGAAATCATATGCTTATGGGTGGATACAATTATTCCACGTGTAGCTTACATACTATTTAAAAATAAGTTTATCCTTTGTTTTCTGGGTTTTTCAGAACCTGGTGCTTTACTAATGTTCAGCATTTCTTTTCACATTTCAGTCATATTGCTAAAATAACAATATAGTCAACAAAGGCGAGGCAGTGGACAAATCCACTCCTCACTGCAGTTAACGATCTGAGCCGCTTGAATGTAGGAGGCTGTGTGGCTGGCTGGCTCCTTGTGCTATAGCTGCTGACCGAAATCTGTTGATCTTGTTTTGAGCGAATGAAGACCTGGAAAGATTGATGACTTCAGCCTAACAGTATTGTTCTAACATTTCTTATTTTAATTATATAATGAAGTTTCATCATGTAGAGAAGTTTCTTTCTTATATGAGTGGCTTTCAAAATAATCTGTAGAAAATGCATACTGTGAAAAAACTGCATGAATTTCAATCACTTTGAAGCAAAAATTGTTTAATTTTTGTTTTCTATCAACTTTTTGAAATACTCATATGCCAATGCATTTTGCTATCATTTTAGATAGTAGGACATCTTATTTAGAAAAATGAAAGAAGATAATAAAGAGAGTATAATTTTTGAGGAAGGCTGCCACTTTACTGATAACTGAGGAAATCTGTTCCCAGGGTTTCATTTCTAGCTCTTGACTGCTTACTCCACTTCTGACGGGGCACGGCTTAGGAGTTACTGGTGTGGCTTAAGTGATGGGGTTCTGGATGCCATCCTTGGCTTCTGAGCTCACACCTAGACCTACCCCAGCCATTGCAGGCATCTGGAAAGTGAACCAGTGGGTGAAGTGGGAACTGTTTGCCTCTTAAAATAAATATATGTTCTCTTTAATAAGGCAGCCTTCATGATGAATACAAGATCTATCTCTCTATCTATCTATCTGTCTATCTAGTAAACATGCATGTATGTATAGTCATCTAGAGGAATTGTATAATAAACTATCATATTGAGATGTGAAGATACAATGCAGTATGCATCTCTGTTTCCAAATCAAAAATGGACTCCCAATGAAACTGTTAAATTTATCTTGACAATAGGTTGCAGAACTGTCTACCATTCTCTATATCTACAATGTCAGGATATACTTTGATGGACTTAAGACTAAGTTGAAGGACTATACTTTTGTCATAATATATGGGAAATTAATCTGGGGAGGGGAACTGGGTAAGGGGATGGGAAATTCTGGAGCCTGTGGAATTGTATCATAAAATAAGTGAATAAAGGGCCTGGTGGCGTGGCCTAGTGGCCAAAGTCCTCGCCTTGGATGTGCCGGGATCCCATATGGACACCGGTTCTAATCCCGGCAGCTCTACTTCCCATTCAGCTCCTTGCTTGTGGCCTGAGAAAGCAGTTGAGGATGGCCCAAAGCCTTGGGACCCTGCACCAGCGTGGGAGACCTAGAAGAAATTCCTGACTCCTGGCTTTGGATCGGCGCAGCACGGGCCGTTGTGGTCACTTGGGAAGTGAACCATTGGACAGAATATCTTCCTCTCTGTCTCTCCTCCTCTATATCTGACTTTGTGATGAAAATAAAATAAATCTTTAAAAAAATAAGTAAATAAAAAGCTAATGTATAGTTTTTTTTTTTTTAACTTGCAGGTGGAATGTTGTTCTGGGCTTAAAAATAATAACAGTAAAGGTATAAGTCTTGGGCCCGGCGCGGTGGCGCAAGTGGTTAAAGGTCCTCGCCTTGCACGCCCGGGATCCCATATGGGCGCCGGTTCTAATCCCGGCAGCCCCGCTTCCCTTCCAGCTCCCTGCCTGTGGCCTGGGAAAGCAGTCGAGGACGACCCAAAGCTTTGGGAACCTGCACCCGCGTGGGAGACCCGGAAGAGGCTCCTGGCTTCGGATTGGCATAGTATCGGCCCGTTGCGCTCACTTGGGGAGTGAATCATCGGATGGAAGATCTTCCTCTCTGTCTCTCCTCTCTGTATATCCGCCTTTCCAATGAAAAAATAATAAAAATAAATCTTTAAAAAAAAAAGTATAAGTCTTCCAATCTGAGTAGAAGTATGAAGTCCTGTGAGTCTTGCAAGGAGGGAAAAAGACTAACAGGCAAAACAGTACCAACTGCCTCCTCAGCTTTGTGAACAGCTGCTTCAATATTGCACAGTTGATTCTGAAATAATATAGCCTCAAGATTGAAGCTTCTGTATAGCTTCAAGATTGACAGGTGACCAATTTGGCCACATAGAAGAGTGTTCTCTCTTTTCTCTGGTATGACACTTAAGTTATGGTGGAGTGATTTCAAAGGGAACATTGGAACCATTGTATCCCAGAAATGGCTTAAATCAATTTTACGTCATAGTTGAAGCTTAACTAATTTTGGGACAGTATGGTGATGAGAAAAATAAGGAAAAATAACAGTTTAATGTAAGAATCCTGGGTTTGGATACTGGTTCTAGCTCATACCCTGACATATGTTTAAGTTATTTAAGACCAAGGCTTCAATTGTAAATGGATAATTTATGTGCAGTATTTAGGCACTGCAAGGTGTTCTGTTAGTGTTGATGCGCTTTTCTCACTGTTTCACACTGGAATGCACATCTTTTTTATAGCACATACCATCTCACTTACAATAGTCTACTTGGCTTATTCATTGAAAAATCTATCTGAAACTCAACTCTTGTGTCCCAGTGGCAGAGGAGTGTGCACGACCCTGCTACCCTAGTGATCATGCCTGCTCACCTGGGTTTTCTGGAGTAGCAAAGTAGAACTTTGTTTTGGACAGAGGAAAGTGTCTGCTTTCTGGCCAACTTTGGTTATGGAGGTGATTCTTACAAAGGCTCCTGAGAGGAAGTCTTGTTAGTGGCCACACTTCCTGGTGTGGTGGGCATGGGCAGGCATCAGAGATGAATGGGCAATAGCATTGTTTTCCTGCAGTTGGACATTGCCAAGGATGGGAGCTAATTTGAGGCCTAGTCTGCGTTTGGTTTTCATACATTACATACTAATTGGGAACACATTTTTATGCTTTGAAGTTGTGACTTCTGCATACATTCCGACTTGATGTGTGCCTGCTCTGGGTGTGCTGTGTATTTAAGAGTGTTACATCAGAGAAATGTAGACTTAGGGAGACCTCTGGTTTATGCTCAGTGCAGCAGTGGCCATTTCTATTCTGCTTCTCAGTGACTTGCCTTTGTTTTTGGCTTTGGCAGTTTTTTTTTTTTCTTCTTTTTCTGTTTAAACAATGATTAATAAATACTTCCCTTAGTTGAGCTGTGGCTGTCTCATTTGGATTGGGAATTGTAAAGCTTTCCTGAGCAGGTGTAGAGCCATGAATAGTCCTTTTAATTTCATTTTTTTTAAGATTTACATTTTTATAACGTCTTCTGCAACAAATGGTGAAACCCCCTGTCCACACTCTGTTCCCAGTCAATGGTTAATGGTTTTTCCATACTTCCCAGCTGCTTATCGTGAACACAGCTGACAAAACCAGAAGGGCCTTTCCAGTAAGGTGAGCTGAGCTGGCGTTTGAGAAGGACAAAGGACTCTGGTAAAATTAAGCCTTTGACAAAGTGAACAAATGTAAAGGCAGCTGGAAACTTGAGTGTTACTAATCAGGAATATATTTGGAGGTTCTGAAGTTTCCAAAACATATGTGTACTTAGGCAAAATATTATCCAACAGCTTGTGGGTTGATAGATTTTACTGTTTTAAACATCTCTGTGAGTTTTAAGCATATATTTCCTGCCTCTAACAGCTGACTTCCTCACAGAATGTTCCTGACTCTCTTTCTTCCTGTGCTCTTGCCCGATGCCCTCTGTCCAACTCGTTTATGGCAGGCCCCTTTATCTGTGGTTGCTGAGGCTCTTTTCAAAAGAACATTTGTCTTTTTATTGTGTTATTTATGATATTGATAATGAGCACTAGATAAAAGGGGGCTGTTCTCATTGTTGGATATTTGCTTGCTTTTTTGCTGGCTGTTAAGTCTAAACAGCTATATGTTCTGCCAGGGGGTTTCTGGCAGAACTCCTCCGCATTTGAAAATGGAGAATATCAGCAATAACATGCTAAGTCTGCTGCCTCAATCAAACATTTACATAAGTTGCCTAAAACCTTGGTTGTGTCCATTCTACATCTCATCCTAGAGAAACTTAATGATTGCTTTAATTAAAAACATGGGATGTTTCAGATATAGGAAATAGAAAAAAAAAGTAAAATACCACAAATATTATGTAGTAAGAAAGTGCTACTATATTTTGTTAATTAGAGAGGCAGGGAGTGAAAAGAGCACTCCCTGCTAACTGCTGACTTCCATAATTCTAGTGTGAGCAGCGTTTGGGCCAGGCAATTCTCATTTCTCCATGCGCTCCTAATCTGTTCTTCCACCTTCGCCGAGCACTCAGGGATCCTGCGTCCTTGTCAGTGCAAAACCTCTTCCTTAATGGAGACGTGTTTGGGTGGTGCCATACTTGGATACTCAAGTCCAGATAGATTTTTGTTATAGTTTTAAGAACCTTGTGGCTTAACAGACAAGCTGAGGAGGTGAAAAAATTCTGCAATGTTTCAAAGACTATGAAAGCATTTGGGAACCATATCATGTGAAGGGAGAAAAACAGTTCAAGAGTCTCAGAATGCAGTTTTGACAGATGTAAATCAATTGTGTGTCTGTCTGCCCTGTCTTTGTGTTGGTCTTGTGCAACCTGTCGGTGTAGTCAGGGGAGGGTACAGCAGGCCATGGATGTATCTTGATGAGGACATGTTAGGCTGAGAATAACTTCTTAGCCAAGTGCCATAAATGTGTTAGCCTTGATGTACAGAAAAGGTGCACATAGGCAAAAAAGCAGATCCTTTGGCCAATCTGAAGGCTTTTCTGTAAGAATGTGCTATTAATCACATTTCCTGGGGGCATGTACAGCATAAGGCAGAGTGGAATTTTCTTTCCTTCTTCCATATTGTGTGCCGTGAAGCTCCCTTTGTTCTGTATCTCCCTAACTTGACTCTGCCAGCTTGTCTGCCTTCTGGCCATCCAGCTTACCTTCTCACATATATCCTACCTTACAGCTCATCTGCTAGAACCACAATGTGTAACTGATGTATATCTGAGCACTTTATCATTTATTTTTAGAAGTTCTCCTTTTTCCACTGGGCTGTTTATTTTGACTAGCTAATATAGATTTAATTATCCTTTTATACCGTATATAAGGAGGAAAATTATTAGAATTACATTATGACCTTTGTTTTCTTTTGAAGATTATTTATCTGAAGTTGAGAGCGAGAGAGAGCAAGCTTCCTCGACTGGTTCACTGTTGAGGATTTCTTTCTGTGAAAATGTTGGAGCTGATTGCACTGTTTATGTATCTTTTATTTCAGAGCTTTTTTTTTTTTTAAACCATTGTGAACAATTCCACACTAAGCATATTGGTCATATTCATTTTGACCACTTGTATTTTAGGGAGGAATTTTTAGTAGTGAAATTGCTTAGATAATTTTGTTTATGCCATTATATTTTAAGTATAGCAGTGTATTGAGAAATATGTAATTTCATATGACCAACATTCCCAGAAAGTTGATAATTTTGCCTTTACAAGAATCCAAACTACTATTTTAGGTTGGCTGCACTGAACATACAGACATATAGTGCCAAATTGTTCAGATTGCCAGACTTGGAGTTACTGGTCTCATTTTAAAAATAGTGTTTTGGGCCTGGCGCGGTGGGGCAAGTGGTTAAGTCCTTGCCTTGCACGCCCGGGATCCCATATGGGCGCCGGTTCTATCCCGGCAGCCCCGCTTCCCTTCCAGCTCCCTGCCTGTGGCCCGGGAAAGCAGTTGAGGACGACCCAAAGCTTTGGGACCCTGCACCCACGTGGGAGACCCAGAAGAGGCTCCTGGCTTCGGATCGGCATAGCATCGGCCGTTGTGCTCACTTGGGGAGTGAATCATCGGATGGAAGATCTTTCTCCCTGTCTCTGCTCCTCTCTGTATATCCGCCTTTCCAATAAAAAAAATAAATCTTTAAAAAAAAATAGTGTTTTTGTTTTATTCTTTATCACCCCTTTTTAAAGTACTGCTTTTAATCTTAAGGGAACTTAAAAAACATTATGGAATAGTTCAGAAAGTTAGTGGAAATAGAATTAAAAGCTTACCTTGCTGCAATAAAAGTTAACCCACTGCTTCAAGAGTTCATGGGTAATATATTTATGAAGCGAACTATACATGGATTTCACAGTATTTTGCACCAACACAATCTTATCTTTTAACAATCTCCATAAAATTTAAAATTTTCTTAAAATGATTTATTTACTTGTTTACTGAGAAAGAAAGAGTTAGAGAAGGAGAAATTAAGAGGTCTTCCATTTGCTGGTTCATTTCCCAATATCCACAATAGTAGAACTGAGTCAATCTGAAGCCGGGAGCTGGGAACTCCACATGGGTCTCCTATGGGTGTGCAGGAGCCCAAGCACATGAGCCATCCTCCACTGCTTTCCCAGTCCATGAGCAGCCAGGACATGAACTGGCACCATTAAAGGGTACTGGTGCCTCAGGCAGAAGCTTAGCCTGAAAGTATCTTTGTATTATATGATATATAAAATAAAAGCAGGTACCTCCAAGTTAGACATGTCCAGTTGATAGAAGTGGGATAGGAAAGTTTGTTTGTTAGATGTTTGCATAGGTAAGGACTGTTTTTAGTCTGGGAACTCTTATTTTTGTGTTCATACTCTGCTAGACTAAATCTATAACAAAGAAGAAATATATTGATGAATATTGCAGATAAGAACATGTAAATTGAGACAAAAAACAAGCTTTTATATCTAAAAGAAAATCCTCCTTTAGGCTGGGCTTCTGTCTGCCCCGGAAGGGGTGGTAGAATTCTTTCTCTTGGAAGTGCTCGTCCCTGAGTGTGTGCCATGGCCTCTTGGCATGTTCCCTCTACTGCTACTGCACGCAGTGGCTTCTCTTCTCCCAAGAATGAAGAGGCAGTTAAATCCTGACTGCGTGGGTGCTGATACCACCTGCATGCAAAGAGTTGCCTGAGTTTCTAAGATATAGGGACATTTTTAGTACTGTTTGCTTTGTGCCATCGCTGAGTGGGTCTCGGCAATGTGGAGTTGCCTCAGACCTCCTCTTTGCCTTCCCAGAGCCCCTTGGGTAGAAAACAAGATAGCCTCATAGCACGTAGCTTGATTGACAAGGCATTAAGTTTGCTTCCAGCAATGTGTAAGGGAAGTTACCTGTTCTTCCTGGGGATCTCTGAAGGCTTCCAAAGGAGAAGGAGAAACGTGGACCCTGTAATGAAAGTTGAGCTAAATCAGCTGAATACTCTTCGTTGGGAAAGAGGTGATTGGCTAGTGGAGGGAATATGGAAAGGCATTCTGGGCAGTAAGGCACAAGTGTGGAGAAGTAAAACAGTTAAATTCACTTTTAGCCATTCTGTACAGCTTCTCCAGCTGTCACTGGATGGCTGGAGGATGGTAGGGGCAGGAGAGGAGATGGTAGAGGCAGTCCAGAGCATAGGGGACTTTGTGTACCATGATGAGGAATTGGACTTGGTTCTCTGGGGACAGTGCGGTGCCATTACAAGGCTTTAATTAGCCCCAGGCCTTGATTTATAAGCATAGTCATGATGAGCAAACTAAAGCCCACTGTGCTCATTTTGGGGAATGATAAAATCCCATTTGTAAGTTAGGGAATGTGCTACACATTAGCACCAAAGGGAGTATATTTATAATGTGACATCTCTCAGTGTTGCCAAAATGTGGACAGTGGACAGAAAAAACCCTTCAATAAGGGTGGTGCTCTTTCCAACAGATTATGTAAAGGCTCAGTGTGGAGGGCACATCTCTGCAGGCAGACTAACCTGGTGAAGGAATAGAGGTGTGTGTCATTGAACAGCATTGTCTCGTAGCCCAAGATAAGACTGATAGTTACATAAAGAGTAAGAGTGGTCTCTGTTTGTAAAAAATTACTATGCACTGGCTTTTCCCCCTTCATTAATACCTGAATGCCAATAAGGATTTTTTAGATATGTCATCTCTAATTATTGAGTTAAACAATATTAGGTAAAAATTAGTGATTTAATCGGTGAATGAATGGGCAGAAGGCTAGACACATGGTAATAACTCAATTGTTTTTTTTAAAACCTGATTTTAAAGCAAAGTAAATTTTAAAAGTTGATAAAACTTGATTGAAAAACCCTATGCTTCAAAATATTAAAGATTTTTTGAAAGACTTGCCAAAAGAGATTCCATCTGCTAGTTCATTCCTCACATGGCCAGAATGGCCAGAACTGGGCCAAGCCAGAGCCAAGAGCTAAGGCACTACATCCAGGACTCCTCATGTAGGTGGAGGGACCCAAGGACTTGGTCATCTGCTACTCCTTTAGCAGTCCTTTAGCAGGGAATAGGCTAGGAGTAGAGCTGCCAGAGCCCATAGTAGATCACAGACCATACCTATAACCACTGTGCCACAGCATCATCCGCACAAATTTTATTTATTTGTAACTGAGAGAGATGTCCTGCACTGTTCCATTCTGCAGCTGCCACAAGAGTTGCGACTAGGCAACACCAAAGCTAGAAACTGAGACCTACCCAAGTGTTTCCTGTGGGTGGCAGGAATACAACAACTTGTAGTCTTCCAGGGTGAACATCAGCAGGAAGCTGGAGTTGGGAGCAGAGCCAGGGTTTGGACCAGGCACTCTGATATGGTGGGCTGCAGGCATGGCATCCCCAGTGAGCTAAAGCCTGCCACATTTCAGGTTTTTTTTTTTTTTCCCAGGGGTGACGGGTTGGGGAGTATATGCAGTGAGATTAAGACCATTCAATTGATCTTTAAAGCCAAGTTTTGTAAGACAGACATATTAGGCCATATGTTAAGTTAATAATATGATACTAAATGCTTTTTGAGAATTTATTTTCTCCATATAATTATTTGCATCAAGTAAAGAAAAATTGTTTTATTCAGTGGAGGGTCAGTGGGCTCTTGACTTCAAGTATCCTACCGTGCTCTTTATTTTACTGTGAAGGGAAGGTTTTGATTTAAGGCATTGTAAACTTGCCAATTGCTTGATAGTGAAAACAAAATCTAGAAAATTTGTGGTTAAAGGTCCGACATGTGGAGGCAGCATGGCATTGAGAGCTGAGTTTTTCTTCCATTTGGCATTTGCCTCTACTTAGAATGGGGTTATGTTCTGATCAGCCCACTCGTCTGGGAGAAGAGCAAAATTTGAAGTGAAGTTTCTACTGAACGCCAGTTGCTCTTGCACCACTGTAATGACCAAAATCCATTAGTTGAACCGTATCATGCCGGGGACTGGCTGTATTATCTCAATTTCTTGAAAAAATTATGCCCAATATTACAACTTACAGATTATTGTGAGAATTGTTTTTATTCAGCTTGCAAAATGCTACACAAATTTAAGATGACAGTATTGTCAGATTTATTTCTCATTTTAGTGTTATAGTACTATATCTTAATTTCATTCAAATTGACCTTGTTTGAGTAGTTTGAAAATTAATGTCACAGTGGATTCAGCTGATGTTTTTGACACCAGGATCCCTTCTCAGAGCACGGGCTTAAGTCTGGCTGCTCTGTTTCAGCTGCAGCTGTCTGCTGCACTGCCTGGATGATGGCCCAAGAGCTTGGGCTGCTGCGCCGAGGTAGCATGTCAGGTCAGAGGGGCATCTGCTTTGTGTCTGGCCCAGCCCTGCCTGGCTGCCATAGGTGTGTGGGAGTGAATGGAAGAATGGATGATCTCTCTCTCTCCTACCTCTTCCTCTTTTTATCACTCTAAGGAAATGAATGAATCTAAAAGTGAGAAATATGAGCATCCTTAGATAAATGAACTAAACATTTTTAAATGTAAGATTTTAAATTAAACTTTATACTTGCTGCTAAATAAAAATAAAAAGTAAGAAGTTTTTTTTTTTTAAGTTTAAGAAATGCTCCCAATTTCCAAAAATTCCTTGAACTGGAGATAATTAGTCAATATCTAAGAGTGTCATAATTATAATACTCGTAAATTTGATTTCCTCTTTAGAATGTTAAAGTTATGGTTTCCACTTTGCATATCAGGGTACTGCTTCTTAGAGGACATTAATTAACCATCTTTGTCCCAACAGTAAGTAATCAGAAGAGACTCAGAATTAAAGCATAGACCTGAGTTTGTTTTAAAAATATTAAATTAGTTAAGAATTTATAATCTCCATACCCTTAGAGATCATATTCGTTGTTTATAGCACTTGGGTCTCAAGTTTATGGAAAGTGCATATTATGAAAAAGCTATGCATTATTTGTAAACATCTTTTTAATTTTGCATTTTGTCAAAATGTTTAAGCTGAGGTAAATATTTTTAATGTTTTCATGAATTCTTGATAACACTTATATATGAAATATCTTTACAAATTTGTTTTTGTATGGAATAATTGTCAAAATGAGTTTACTTAAATTTAAGTATATTGGGTTTATCCATAACAGTTGATCTTCATCAAATTCACCTTGAGTTTTTCTATGAAGGAGTCCGTGAAATGCCCTGGAGAGTACCATTTGTGACAATAAATCCTCATTAAAGGAGAAAAGTGGCAGTTTGTTTTGGTTGGTCCACATGTGCTGTGAATCATCAGCCCCACAGTGGGAGCCTCCAGGGACAGTGGCACAAGCGGCACATTAGTGACAGCAAGCTGTTGTGAGGTGACTTCTGAAGGGGATCCAGTCCTTCTTGCCTGTTGGGCGTGCTAGCTCCAGGTGTAGGGATTGGACTTTGTGGACCGAGTTTGCTAAATCTTCATTGAGAGGATTCTATGCCTACCCCAGAAAAAACAAGAAGAAATGATATCAGGTAGCATTTGAACTGAGTCTTTTAAAAGATGGAAGATTAGGGTTTAGAGACTCATATTTTTTCTCCTGTTGGGATTATTACAGATAAAGGAAAATGTACAGAGTCAAAGGCATGGACAAGTCAGAATCCAGGAGTCAGGAATCCCATCTAGGTCTCTCACCTGGGTGGCCAGGCCCCCAGCTGTCTGGGCCATCCTCCCCTGGCTTGCCTGGTGCAGTAGTGGAGATGCTGGATTGGAAGTGCAGCAGCCAGGACTCCAGGTTCTCCAGCTGGTCCTGTGGTGCTGGGTGCCCAGGCTCAACTTGTTGTGCCACAACAGGCTCCTGCTGTACGCATTTTAAATGTAGCTAATAGTTATTCAGAGGCTTCAAGGTACTAAAAATATACACACCACAATTGGTCAGGAATACTGTTTCTGAATGGATAATTCTAGAAAACTTTAAGTGTTTCATTTAACTTAAAGAAGTCAGTAAAAAAAAAAAAAGACTCAGTTTGGTTTAAAGATACCAAAGTTACCAAATTCTGAAATGGAAGACTTCTTTCTTTTCAACAGATTTAAAAATGATCACTGATGTAATTGCAACATGAAAAATCTATGAGTGTCAATTCTATATAATGTATTAATATGAAAACAATAGCATTTCACATTACTCAAGAGGTTATTCAGATATTGTTGGGGCTAGTTCGTATCCAGCCTTCTAGGAAAACCTGTTTACAAACTCATAATATGAAACTGTAAAGTTAAAAATGTTAAAAGAAGCCATAGATAATGCTTTTTAAGATAGGTGTCTTTAAAAATTGCTTATTTTTATTTGAAAGGCAGTTAGAGAAATATCTGAAAAGTGAGATCCTTCATTCACAGGTTCACGCCCCAAATGGATGCAGTGGCCAGAACTGTGCTGTTCCAAAGCAAGGAGCCAGGAGCTTCTTCTTGGGCTCCTTGCTGGGTTCAGGAGCCCCCAAAGATTGAGCCACCCTCTACTGTCTTTCCAAGCCATAAGCAGGGAAGTGGAACAGCTGGAACTCTAACTGGTGCCCATATGGGATGCTGGTGCTGCAGACAGAAGCTTAACCTTGGCTTTGGCCCCAGGAAAATGCTTTAATAAACTGTGTGGAGAATGACACCATATGTCTGAAACAGTCGTCAGAATCCAGGAAAGAATAAGAGTGTAACAGTTCAGCTAAATGGACGCCCCTACATTTCTGTAGGGCAGAAGCCAACTTAATTTACTTAAATTGGTTAAGAAGGTTAACCAAACTGGAAAAAATATATTTGCAAATCATATCACAGATAAAGTGCTAATTTTCTCAATATATATAAAAATATCCCTCAAACTATCATCACAGCCAAAGGGCTGTTTTTCTAAAATTATACAGAGCCTTCTACAAAGCAATAAGAAAATGACAAAATGAAGAAAATAATGGGCAAAAAGAGGAATTAACAGATAACAGAGAAATGGCTCAGATCTTTAAAAAGATTCTTCATTCATGATATGAAAAATGTACATTACTGTATACTGAGATGACTTTTTCACACATCAGTTTTCCAAAAAATAAAACAGCTTGATAACACAGTGACCTGGCCAGGGTTGTGTCCGGGCTCACGGTGCAGAGCAGTCATGAATTAAAGGAGAGTGCTAGGCTGGCAGCTGCAGACGCTGTTGGTGGGAGTGGAAAGGTTCCACTGTAGGGCTGAGCGGTTGGCCTGCACTGCACAATTAAAAATGGTACGTGTGTTGGCTTTGGCCCAACAGTTCTTCATTTAGGAATTGATTCTACCAATAAAATCACCAGGATTTTCAATGCAACACTACTAGTTATAGCAGAACATTTGGAAATTACCTTAAAGCTCTTATATAGGGGACTCGTACAGTGTGCTGGGATTTGTGCAGCTCCAGAGAACAAGGATGCCGAGCAAACAACAAACAGTATGTTTAAGATCGACTGACAGTTTTATGAGTGAGGGCAGGGGGAATACTTGCAAATAATGTCAGTTTATCATGGGCTCAGGAGAGGGCTGCAGGGAGGTGTTACCCATACGTACCCTTTATCTGCCTTCTGTGTTTAGGTCATTTTGGAGTTATGCAGGATAAATTATGAAGGAAAACTCTTGGGGACATGGATATTCAAATACGTTGTTTCAGTAGTTTAGTTTCCTTGCTGGACACTAGCATTGCAGTAAGGAACACAATAAGTGGGCAGATTAGGAGCGAGCATGTATGTTCAATTTTTTTCCAGAAATATTAAAAATCAGTTCTGATTTGAGGAGTACATTATACTACTAATAGGGCATCTTGTTCCCATCGGGAACGAAAGGGTTAAAGGTGTGATACAGGTAAAGGAAGGGTTAAGGGCATTATGCAAGCTGTTAAGCCAAAAGGAAGTGCATTACAAAATGCTGAGCTCAGGAGTCTGGCTGCCAGCCAAGCCTTTGCTTTCCTCACTACAGCTGAGGGCTTTCGAAGCTTCCCACCAGTGGGTTAGTCTGAACTGTTCAGGAATGCTGCCGTGGTCGCCAGCTGACGTCAGCACTGCCGGTTCAGCCTCTGGCCAGAGTCACAGATGCACAGCGTGGGGGCGGGTATAGGGCGGGGCTTGTGTGAGTGACAGCGAGGGGCAGGCCTGCCTGTGTGTGCGTGTGTGCGTGTGTGTGTGTGTGTGCGTGTGTGTGTGTGCGCGCATGGATGCAACACGTGTCGGGGTTGCGTGTGTGTGTGTGTAGGTGCAGCATGTGTGAGGTGTGTATCTGGGGGTCGTGTGGCATGGGTGTGGTGTGCGCACATGTGTGTGGTGTAGTGTGTGTGGGGCCTGTGTGTTGCATGGGTCTATAATTTGATTAAGTGCTTTTTGAGAATCAGGACTATTGCTTCAGTTAGGAAATAACTGTAAACATGAAATTAAGTATTACACATCAAAGTGTCAACTTTCAAGGGCAAGTTTGTGCTCTTGTTTCTGATTAAGAATAGCAGTAAAACCTTTGGTGATTTTTAGCTTTGGGGAATCTAGGTGAATTTTGCCTGGTAATGGGGTTGTCAATAGGTACAAAGTTGCAAAACTACAAAGAATAGATAAAACTTGCAAAAGCTATGAAGGGCAAGTTGGTGAATAAAAGATGAAAAAGTAATACTATGTGGAAAACTCCCCAAATTGAATTGACCTCTGTAAAGCCATTTTAGGACATGATAAGTTTAGGATTATTGCTGCTGATTTTTCTGCCCTTTTAAATAGAAGTGTGCACTTTTTCTTGGCAGCAGCTTGGATCACATTCAGAAATACATACTTTCTTTTTATGATGATACAGTTTACTGTTTTTTTTTTCCAACTGTTCATTGCCAGTTCTTGGAGTCACAGCTAAGTCCTGTCCCAGTTCCCTTAGTCTCTAGTCTCTGGTTCTTAGTGTGAGTCAGTGGGGAGTTTCTTCTGGAGGGGTGGGGTACGAGGCATGAACTATGACTGGGGTGCAGTATAAGCTCACAAACAAGGAACTAAAAGGACATATTAAGCTTCCTGGAGATCTGTTACTTGATCAGGCCAATAAAAAATGATTGTCTTGGATGGCTGCTGAAATTTTGATCTGGTATAATTAAATTGACTAATTGTTTCAGGGACCACAAATTTCTTTAAAAAAATGTTACTACCTGCAGCATTTTATAGAGGCGGCTTTAACCTTTTTTAAGAAGAAGCCTTTTCTGCATTTGTGCTTATCAAGAGGTTGCTTCTGTATGATGTAATGGTTTGTGCTGGCATCAGTGGCAGTCTCCTGCTCCAGTGGTCTCTGTGGCCAGCGGCCCAGCGGCCCAGCTGAGGGAGAGTCCGGCTGTAGAGCAGGAACACCAAGCAACCCCAGCCCTGGACCATTAGCAACAGGCACCATGTTAGCTTGAAATTATCTGAGTACTCACTTGCGTAGCCCTAAATTGGTAACTGCACAGAATTTAAGAATGTCTTCAGTTTGTGGATACTGTCATAATGATTGGTGTATTTTCTTCTTACAGCATCAGATTAAGCTGTAGAAGCTGTGTCTTCACTTTTAGGTACCTTTTGATAATTCCTTATTCAGAATAATGTTTAAAAGAAGTTGTTTGAGGAGTACTGAACTGTTGTGGTAAAATGAGTCCAAATTCATTTAACATATGGAATATCCAACAGGAGTCCGAAGGATCATCAGAAAGTTTATAGGAATGACATATTGTCTCTTCCTTCTCCTCTTTTTTTGTGGATTTTTTCAAGTATCTTTTGTACTGGGTAGATTGAACATTGAGTCAAGAATGAGATGCAGAGGCAGGTATGGTGGGCACAGCATCTGAAGCCTCAGTGTGTGTGCCCTCATCCTGTATTGGAGTGCTTTCTTCCGGTTCTGCTTCCATTCCGGTTCCTAATGCCTGAGGGGCAGCAAGGTGAGAGCTTCACTGATTCTCTGTCTGCTACCCACATGGAGGGACTGAGTCGAGTTTCTTGCTCCTGACTCTGGGCTGATCCAGTCCTTCTGTTTATGACCATTTACGAAATGAACTACTGGACGGAAGACCTCTCTTCCTATCTTTGTAACTCTGTCTTTTAAATAAATACATCTAAATGAAAAAAAGAATTCTGCTTGCTTTGCTTAGTTACCAGTTACATGATTTTGTCCACTTCTTTTTAATCTGACTGTCTCTTGGTTTCTCCAGGGGAAGTGTGCCTAATTAGTTACCCACAGTAGGACTGAAGCAATAAAGACTATTATCAAAGCATAACAAAATTATTGGTGATGATACACTGTGGGTTGCTGTGCTAGCAATAAGGCAGCGAGTGCAATGATGAGCTGGTCAGTTGTGGACTGAGGCTTGGGGTTGGAAGTGGATAGATGGGTAAAGAAGAGGGAAGGCTCCAGGACGATTGCCCACATTTCTATTTTCCACAGCTCTGGGGTGTGGTGAGTGCTTGCTGAAGATGGGAGTGGTGGTGGAACAGTGTTGGGGCATGTCAAATCAAGAATTTGTTTGGAGGTCTACATTTGAACTCATTGAGCAGAGAAGTCAGGACGAACATAGCTGAAACCTTTTGCTGTATAAAATTTAGTTATAACTTTTAAATTTGAAGATTTTTTCCTGTTCTTGAGTGTATAATTCAGATTGAATCACCTTATGGTAGGGTATGTGATTTTGTTTGTTCTGCAGAAGGGGGAAACATAGAAATGGTAAGCCCAAAACACAGGCCTCCAAGCTGGGTTCATAAATGGGGCTGGATGATAAGTCGAGTCTGGCTCTGTATGTTTCAGAGTTGTGGGCACCCAGGATGCTTTTACTTTTTTTAAGTACTTCTTTCCTTCTCATTTGGTGCCTTAGAGAAAAGGCATTCTTAACTCCACCTACCTTTGAAGTCCAACAGATTTTGAGCATCAGTGTGATGACACAAATGGATAATTCCACACCTGACCTATGGGAACGTTAACAGTATTGTATTAGATGATATTTAGGCTATGTGTATAACATATTGACTTGAGAGTCCTATCCTCAGGATGACACATATTTGCAAATTGTCCAAGTCACTGTGAACATCAGGTGTGTGATTTTTTTTAACTTACACAATAATAGAAAACAAAAGTAGATATTTGCCTATCGGATAGTATTTGAAGATAAAAATAGTGGAAGTGTTGATAGTATGAATACTAGAATAATAGATATACCCACCTGTGTTTTTGGGATAATATTAAAATCCAAATGTCATTCCAGTTGCAATGCTTTCTGGATTTGATAGGAGGTTCGGAAGTCAGTGGATTTTACAATGCTGTTTTAACATGTACAGCCGATGCCAGTAGTGCAGTCATAGTAGACCTGTGCTTAGGTTGTTTTTCTAGTTCTAGTATGTCTAGACAATGTTCTATGGTTCTCCTTATAATTAGTTACACAGTAATGAGCCTGAGAGAATTCTAACTGAAACAGCAAAAAGTAGCACTTTCTGTGATACTCTTCTGTAAATAACTGGGCTGCTTGATTATGTAGGTTAGATTGATTTGGAAATGGTTACCATATCTTGAAGCCAGGGAAAGGGCATATTGGGTAATAGAACCGAAGTCCTCTAGTGTTCCAGACAGAAATGGTCTAAACAGAACCTAGAATAGATGTTCAGTGTTCAGCCTTGGTACTAATTCCTTTCTCTACATTATTTTATCTTTATTATAATCCTCACCAGGGTATAAAGTGGATTAGGTTAGCATTCTCACTTTATATATGAGAAAATTGTGTTGTAATGAGATGATTTACTTGCTAGAGAATACACACCCAGCAAACGCCAGAGCTAGGACCTGGACCCAAGCTGGACCGGCCTGTACTGTATCTCGGTTACTTTTGTTTTCTGGCTGGAGCAAATAATCCATCGTTCTTTTTCTTCCGGCTCTTTTGGTGTCATGTGCACAGAGATGTTACTGTGGTTGAGCTCAAATGAGTTTTATCTTGTTAGTTTAGGAACTAACTGTCAAGTGAAGCCTCTGAAGTGATACAGGGGACCCTGTGACCTGTGGACCCTGGAAGTCTGGTGGAACCATTTGGCCTGGCCACGCTCAGGTGGTCACAGCTGGGACTCAAGTGTCAATGAATCTGTATCAGACTGTTTTCCAAGTTTAGGGTTGTGTATGGCCTGTCATGATGTCAAGATGCAGATGACCCTGGGCAGAAGAAAAGGTTCCCCACCTCTGCTCTCAAATGGTCCAGGATGGACATATTCACTGATTCCTGTGTCAGGATACGGATGATTGTTGGGATGGATATGAGATGAGAGCTGTGGTCCATGTACAGTTTCTGGGCCCTGTTTCTCTGCAGTACAGAAAGATGACAGTTAAAACATAGCATTGTCTGTCACTGTTCTCTGCTGGTAGCTGGTCTGGGTCAGTTTAATACAAGAGTACTTCCAAGATAAGTTTATTTGGGTGTAAAACGTTGGAGAAATCATGAATGATAGTTTGCTGATTACATTTGATGAACTTTACCAAGACCCTTTACATGCTGCAGTCTGTTCCACAAGGAATAATTCAATCTTCAGAACTTTTAAATTTTGTTTTCTTTATTAGGAGAGCAGGGATTGTTTTAAGTTACTGAGAACTTTCAGGGTAAAAGGTTTCGTAAAAAATGGACCAGTGAAAGGTAATGTGAGCTGAACTTATTTAAACTATCAGAACTTGGAATACCTGCAGTCTTGTTTTGCTGTAAAGCCCAGCTCATCATCAGTCTGAACTTCCTTGTGGGGTAGAGAGAGAATGCAGATCCTAGAAATGATTGGAGATAGAAAGGACTAGAGGGAGGATTTTGTGAAACAAAAGGCATTTCTTTGTGGCTCTGTTGATACGCGTTCTGGGAAGAAGGGAAGCCGACCAGCGTGGCTGACACAGTGCTAACTCAGGGAGTTCTTCTTAAGATGAGTCAGTTCTACAAGCCCTTGGAATTTCTCCACTAATGAAGCTTTTCTTCATGTAGATTCATCGTATGATCTCTACTTCCCCAAACTGTGAGATGGCTCGGAAATTGGAGTGAGAATTCTAGATGCTTCAGCAGTGATTTCCGGGAGATAGTCTCTGATGTCACTCTGTCTTTGATCTTCCTCTTAGTGGATTGGTATACCTGTCAGAGCTTACACACCTCTGATTGCCAGGGCCTGTGAGAGTATCCTTTCTCTTGATTCTCTCAGAAGTGGAGAATGACCAGCAAGTGGGCCTTTTAGCAGGGCGATTATGTCCTTATGCTAATGAGATGAATCCCATGTTTTATCCCTGTATCCCTGGGGGTCTGTCTCTCTGTAGGAGTGATGTAGTTCGGCCTCACATAGCTCACTAGCCCAGGTCAACTGCCTTGACAGCTACCTCCAGTGAGCCACAGGACAGAATTGAAAAGAGAGATCAGATTTGATAAATAAATTGTTAAGAGTATAAAAAGTACAGAACCCATGCAGAAGATCAGAAATTGAGGGCAGTAAATGAATGAATATGGACAGAAAGAGAGATACATACCTTTATTAATATCTCCTTGTGAACTTCTTGAAACTGAGTTGGAAATAACGTTGTTTTTAGAAATAAAAAGAACTCATTCACTAGGAGCTCACTGCTTTTCCCTTCTTGAAGGTCCTGCCTTGATACATGTGTATGTTATTTACTGGCTAAGGGGTGGGTGTGGTATAGTAGACTAGAACTCCACCTTGTGGTGCCGGCATCCCATGTGAGTTGATATCAGTTCATGTCCCCACTCCTCTGCTTCTGATCCAGCTCTCTGCTTACAGGCCTGAGAAAGCAGCAGAGGATGGACCCAGCACTTGGGCCCCTTCACCCATGAAGGGGTGAAGTTCCAGGGTTGGGAACAGTTCAGTTCTGGCCATTATGGCCATTTGAGGAGTGAAACAGCAGAAGGAAAACTTCTGTCTCTCTCCTTCTCCTTCTATAAAAATTGCCTTCCAGATAAAAACATAAAATTTTAAAAAACAAAGAGTTTAGAGGACAAATCAAGTAAGCAAATGTCAACTAAGTTTACTTAGTTTCAATGTGAAAATTTTTAGAAAACAACTAAAGCTCCTCCTAAAGATTCCATATCATAATCCTTTTTAATAGTGATCAATTTTTAAAAGATTTATTTACTTTTATTTGAAGGCAGATTTTCAGAGAGAAAGAAAATCAGATCTTCTGTCTATGGCTAATCCCCAAGTGGCTGTAGCGGTTGGAACTGAGCTGATCAGAAACCAGGAGCTTATTCCTGGTCTCCCATTTGTATGCAGGGTCCCAATGCACTGGGCCATCCTTTACTGCTTTTCCAGGCCACAGGCAGGGAGTTGGAGGGCAAGTAGAGGAGTCAGGTCACAAACCAGTGCCAGTGTGGAATCCTGATGCTTTAAGGGGCAGTATTAGCCAGTTGAGCCATTGTGCCAGGACCAATAGTTGTTAAATTCAATATGAGTTTTGGAGGGAACATTCAGAATTCTTAGAGATTGCTGGTTCAGAATTGCAGAGTTAGAGTTGGAGAAGCTTTCTGAGAGGTTGTGGCTGTAGAGTGTGAGCAAAACCAAATGAAAAGCAAAAACTAACCCAAACTGTGTTGGATGTGATGGCTTTGACAGTTAGTTCTACCTATTAAGTGAACACATTTGAATTTGCAGTTAATCTATAATTCTATAGACGAATGAATGTCTGTACACACAAAACTAGTATATTCAGGATTTTGGAGAATGTGTGGATTGTTATTCTGTGAATTTTTTTTAAAGATTTATTTTTATTGGAAAGGCAGATATACAGAGAGGAGGAGAGACAGAGGAATATCTTCCATCTGATGGTTCACTCCCCAAGCAGCTGCAACAGCTGGAGCTAAGGCAATCTGAAGGCAGGAATCAGGAGCTTCTTTAGGTCTCCCACGTGGATGCAGGGTCCCAAAGGTTTGGGTCATTCTTGACTACTTCCCTAGGCCACAAGCAGAGAGCTGGATGGGAAGCGGTACCAACGGGATTAGAACCAGTGCCTATATGGGATCCAGGCAAGTTCAAGGTGAGGACCTTAGGTGCTAGGCTATTGCACTGGGCCCGATCTGTGAATTTTTAAAACAGATTTTCCATCCTGTGGGTTTGCTACGTCAGAATACATGATTTTTCTTGTTGAGAAACTCCAGAAAAGCTCATGAAGCCAGCTGGAAAACATGGAGGATATTACAACATGGCAGAGTTTTAGAATTTGAAGCTATTTTCGTGATCTGATATTTACTCAGTTTACTAGTGAAAAAATTAAGGCAATGAGAAAGAGAAATCAAGTCGTTTGCCAAGTTCTAAATGTATGGGCAAGAACTAGAAGCAAAACGGCAGACTGTTGACTCACAATCCGGTCTGTTGTCAGTACAGGTGTGGCACTCCATGGATTTTGACAATGGAATAGGAAATACCAATTGCTTTCGTTAATAGAACTCGCAAAATCTACAGGGAGGTTTTGATAGGTTTAATAATTGTAATACAATCAGCTTTGTTGCAGAATTCACCTGTTATTTTCGTTTAAGAGAAACCTTCTGGTACTTAGCTAAGTAAATAAGGAAGAAAAACACAGAAACAGATGTTCAGAAGTGATGTAGATGGTGATACAGCTAAAGATGTGGTGCTGTAATACAAGAGGATGGCTTGGAAGATTCTTGTTTAAATCCTTCAGTGTAGCTATAGGTTTGTTGTTGTCAGAGAAATTTGGTCAAATTTCTTAATATTTTGGATTTTGTGCCTGTTATCTCCTTGTAATACCAGGAAAGCCATTGGGGCCTACAGGGTAGTTGTCTTCTTTGTTTTTCATAGTTAATACTGTTTCATAGGTCTTGGCTTCTGTATTCAGACCCTGCATTTGCCTAACTAGAGAGGTTTACACAGATTAAAAGATAATTTTACATTCTCTTGCTGGTTGAATACTGTTGTTGGTCATACTTATTCCAGTTCCCATGGATCAGCAAGTGAATCAGTACTGTGTTCTGGGCTCACTGTTAAGTTGATTTTCCTTTGTGACAATTGTTACAGCATTTATGTGTTACTATTAATCTCTGCTTTCAGTCTTTAAGGTCTAGAATCTCATTGACCAGTAAGGTAGCTCCTAGGCACATGTGGGAATTTACGTGTACAGTCATTGAAGTGAATTGTTCAAGGCTCACTTCCTCAGTTTTGCATTTCAGGTGGCCAACATGTGGTCAATGGCGAGTGTATTGAGTCACTCAGGCATTGCATATTTCACCTGTTTAGTAAGTTGTTAGACAGCTTTGGTCTAGAATGTCATTATCTTTCTACACAGGGCAAGCGTCTCTGAAAAGCTTCTCTTCTGAGGGCTGAACTCCTCTGGAAAGTGGTCACGTGGCTCTTAGCCTCTGGTTGTGCTAACCACAAAAGAGGATGTTCAACAGATAATGGGTTGATATGGGCTGAAGTTAGAAGTATCCATGGTTTTATTAATGGAAAGAATCTAGAAATTGCAACTGGAAGATCTAGATTGAGAACTGTCTGTGCCCCTTACTAAGAATATCAGTGTAGATCTGAATTATTTTATATTCTTGAACTTTTAAAAGTTTCTTCATTTTTATATTATGACCATCTCTCAAAAGGTGATTGTGCTAAAATGTATTTAAAAAGTCTTTTAGAGCCCTATAAATACTACTGTGTTTAAACAGGAACTACACATACCAGATTCTGAACTTAGAGCAGTGATCTTTAAGTTCTCATACTTTGCTTAGAAGGCATTGAGTTGAACTAATTTATAGAAGTTCTAGAAAATGGTGCTACAGAAAAACTAACAAGCTTGAGTTCTACTCTGAAATGACTGCAAGTGACTATTATAATCATTGTCTAATGACTGTAGGATTTAGTCATGGATCTTGTTCAAAATGTTATGTACCTTTCACTTCCTCCTAGATCAGCGACTCCTTTAAGATCAAATCGGAATAATGATCACTTCCAATAAGGTTTTTGAAATACTCTCTGTAGAGAAGTTTCCAGTATTTTCAATAAAATATATAGCTCTTTTCCTCAGTTTCACAGTGAGATTTGGGCACACCCATAGGCATTATGCATGCCTAAAGAATGCTGGGGAGTACAAGTGGGAAAAGTCTAGGGAGATGGGCTCTGGAACAGTCTGACTTGATTATTCATTATGTAAAGGTAGTTCGTTCCAGAGGAGGCATTTGTGATCCTTTCTTACCCTTTATTGGTGAAGAGTGCAAGTAGAATTTTCAGCATGTAATTCTGTGACAAATCAGAGGGCACCACCTAGCTGGTAAGTTTTGGTTAGTTGATTCCAACCCTAAATTCCTTGTCAGGCAGTTGGTGATAAGTGCATTTAGTACTTGCATGCACTGTACAAGGCAATGAGCCTTCTTCTCAGGATACTATAAGGAAGGCAAAAATGTCGGAAAACAAAGCATTTTTTTGTTTACACAGAGAACTTTAGACACTGGTTGACTTGAAAAGATTCATGTATCTGAAAGGCAAAATGATAGGGATGAGGAAGGGGAGAGAGAGAGACAGATGGTGGGGGAGGAGGTTGGATATTTCATCCACTTGTTCACTGCCCAAATGCCTGCAACAGGCATCCATGGCTGTGCCTACAAGAAGCTAGGATGTAGGAACTTCATTCAAGTCTTCCATGTGGGTGCAGGGACCCATGTACTTGGGAAATCATCTGCTACTTTCCCAGACTTATTAACATGGAGCTGAACTGGAAGCAGAGCAGCTGGGACTCAAACCAGTGCTCTGACTGGAATGGCTTAACTCACTGTGCTAGCATGCCGGCTCCCCAGCTGTCATCTTATCCATCCAAAGCTGCCTCCTGTATGAATCTTTACTCACTCCTTTCCTCCCCAGACATGCTGTCTGATTATTTACCATTTCCCTCATGCTTTGTCACTGCACTCCTTTTTGCCTCCCATTGCCTACGGGGATGGTTTGCCTCAGTGTCTAAACCAGGCAGGGTATCTGTGAGTTGCCATCTCAGGAATAGAGTTGTCAAAGAAGAGGGACTATTAGGAGGAATTAAATCTTGTTGTGCAGGCTCTGAGGGCAGACAGGAGTTGAAGTCAGAAGGAGATGGACTTTAGAAGAAATATCGTTTTCCCAATTTCTGAAAATAAACTTGTAATGTCTTTGAGCTGAGGGTGAGCAATTAAGTGTTAAGCACAGATGGTGTTACTGGGATTAAGATAGAATGTAGGGGGCTTGAATAGGCTCTATTTAGGTAATTACTAGCTCTTGGAGAATTATAATTGTATTTTTTGAGGATTTACGGCAAGCACAGGGAGAAGATAAGGGTGTAGAGATGCTTTTTGAGATGGGAGACATAAGAAGAAACCAGAACTCAGACTCAGGTTTTGCCTAGAAAGAGTGGATGCTGACAGAGGATCAGGCACATCGCAGTCCGTTTGAGGTCACTGTCTCTAACCATGACATCATACCAACCATTTCTCAGACTTTTGTGACCCTCCCTCTGGGACCAACTAAGCTCTGGTGCTAGTGAGCCATCAATGCTGAGGGGTCACTCTTGCTGGGGAGATAGTATGTATTTTGGTTGAAGACAGCAGATCCTGGAGCTGGTTTGCCTGGGATTGAATCTTGGCTTTCTTGTAAAGTTGTCAGCAAGTTAATTAAACCCTTTTTTGTGTCTCAAATTGCTCTGGTGTAAATATGATGGAATGGAATATCTGGAAATAATACCATATTTTGTCAACTGAGACCACTGGAATTGTAAACTGCACCATTGGTTTATGTACAACAAAGAGAAAAAAGCTTGTCTACAATGCATCACTGATTATATAAAATCTAGTCTCATGAACTTAAACTGGAGAAAAAGTTGCATGGCCATAAAATCGACAAACCGATGGCAGCACACCTTTCCCTTAGGATTGTTGTAAGGAGTAAGGTAGTGTTTGTGAAGTGCTTAGACAAGAACCTGACACAGGTGTTCCAGGAGTTAGTTTGCTGTCCTACCTGAGGCAGATAGGGATGTTAGTCATCAGTTAGTGTTACCAGTTGGTGTTTGTGAAGACACAGTCCCTGCTCTGAGGGGCCCGAGCTTTAGTTAGTTAGAAGCCCAGGGAAATGGACATCCTCTTACTTCTTTGGGAATGAAGTATAAAGGAGTAGGATTAGCTTTTTCCATGAGAGTCTGAATGACTTCTGAGAGGCAGTGGCATTTAAGCTTTGTCAAAAAACATAATACAAAGCTTTCAGGCAGAGGGAACAGAATGTGGAAAAGCCAAGAGTTCATAAAAGGGATATGCGTGGCAGAAATGTTGATGTGGGCATGGTGGCAACGCAATAAATGAGAGAAGGCGAGCTAGCCTAGACTGTGAAGGGTCATGTGTGCCAAGTGAGGGGAGTTTGAGCTTTACATCTCATTTCATAGGATGAGTACTGAATCAGAGATCCCTCACTTAAGGCACTTGGGCAGTGTGTCTACTGTTTGCTCATGTGCATGTATCTGTGCAAACATGGAGGCTCCTTTCAAAAACCTCTGACTTGGTGAGGCGGCTCAGCCCCTTGTGCGATTCGCTGGGCTGGAAGATGATAATCTGATCAGGGACGGTTATTACAATAGCCCTTACATTTTGTCACCATATTTACCAAAGTAAATGACAAAATAGTGAAGTGATGTATGAATACCTTCTGTGGGGTTTTTTTTTTTATATTTGATAATAGAGAAAGCTTCTGTTTTATTGCTTGATGTCTTTTTCTTTACATACCTACAGGCACATACATACACACTTTAGCACCCAATGTATTTTTAAAATATTTTAAAAGATTTATTTATTTTTATTGGAAAGGGGGATATACAGAGAGGAGGAGAGACAGACAGGAAGATCTTCCGCCCAATGATTCACTCCCAAAGCAACCGCAATGACTGTAGGTGAGCCAATTCGAAGCCAGGAGCCAGGAGCTCTTTTGGGTCTCCTGCGCAGGTGCAGGGTCCCAAAGCTTTGGGCAGTCCACTGCTGCTTTCCCAGGCCACAAGCAGGGAGCTGGATGGGAAACTGGGCTGCCTAGATTAGAACTGGCACCCATATGGGATCACAGCGCATGCAAGGTGAGGACCTTAACCACTGCGCTATCATGCTGGGCCCTAATCAATGTATTTTTTTTTAATACCATTTGAGAGAATATGTAAGGAATATATTCTCCTATAAAACTGTGGAAGACAAAAGCAGCTGTCATCTCCAATAAATTTGATGTTGATAACTGCTTTTTAACTGTCTATATTCTGGTTTTATCAATTAATCCAATAATATTTCTTACAGGATTCCTCCTCCCCCCACTAATAGGTTCCACTCTAGATCAGTTATTGCATTTTGTTTTCCTGTGTTCAGCTGCTCTGGGATATTTCCTGACTTTATCTTTTGTGACAATTGACATTTTAAAGAATATAGAGTCTCCACTTTTTTTAAAAAATGGGTTGTTCTTTGTTGTTTCTTTTTAATAATTTACTTATTTTGATTGGAAAGGCAGATCAAATTTATGCAGAGGAGAGACAGAAAGATCTGCCCTCTACAGGTTCACTCCCCAAATGAACAAAGTGGCTGGAGACAAGTTGATTTGAAACCAGGAACCAGGAGCTTCTTCTGTGTTTCTCACATGGGTACAGAATCTCAAGGTTTTGGGCTATCCTTCAATGCTTTCCCAGGCCATAAACAGGAAGCTGGATGGGAAGTGGAGCAGCTGAAACATGAACCAGCACCCATATGGAATTCTGATGCTTAGAATGTGAGGTAATAGCCAATTGAGCCATCATGCCGACCCAAAACGGAGCATTCTTTATTTGGGAATTCTTCTGCTACTTCTTCATGGTTAGATTCCAGGCACGTATTTTCTGCCTGTGATGTTACACGAGTGAAGTGTCCTCCAGAGGACAAAGCATCTGAATACAAATACAGCTCCTCTGTCCCTTGTCAATAGTGTTGATTGTGATCATTGCCCAATGTGTTTTCCAGTTTCTTCAATATATTACAGCTAGACTGTCTGTTAGCTCCAGTCAAGCAAAATTTGAGTTTTGTAGCTTTATTATAGACAATGACAGTGGCACACACAGACATACACATCGAATGTATGGGAATGTGTAGATACGGGTGTATGTATGTATGGGTGTAGAGTTTAAATTAGAAAATTTTACGAATAGGAAGGTTGGAAGAGAAGTAGGGTAAGAATTCTCAGGCATCCAATTTCCCTTTCATGTTAGTCTTAACTCCGTAAGAGTGTGTAACTTACCATAGAGAGAGGTTGTATGCACTCTGCCTGTCAGTGGCAGTGCAAGCTTCGAAGAGTAAGATGGGGCTCATCAGAGCCCATAGCCAAGGACAGGGCGACTCCAGTGCTCAGATTCTGTTGTACTAGTCACATGGTCTTTTCTGAGGATGGGCATTGGGGCAGATCTGCAGAGTCAGAACTCCAGCTTCAGAGTCATTTAGATGCATGAACAGTATGAAAGATAGTGAGAAAGATTGTTTCATTGAAATGAAAGTACTTTCTAATTTTGAATTCGTGTAGTTGAAATTTGTAGTAGGTGATGATGACTTAAATTACAGATGCCTAAGTAAATATTCTGTGTTGAAAAAATAAGTATGACATTAAGGGGAAGTTATGTGTTTGAAGTCATCTATTTTATGATATAAATGGAGGAGTTTATCCTGTGTAATCATTGTTGATATTAAAACAGAAGGGTTATGAGTGAGAAAGAAGCAGCTTATTTCATTCATCGTTATCATGTGCCCTTCCCCTGCCCCCACTACAGCTTACTAAAAATTTCACCATTCCAGCTATTCTCTTAACTCTTCTGTTACAGAATAAAGCTTAATTACCACGCAGCATGTGTTGACATGAACATATAGTCAGTGCTCAGTTTGCCTGAGGAAAGTTATGGGTTTTTCTTTCCCTGTTTTTGTTATTGTTTTGGAAGTCTTTTTTTGGGACTTGGCTTAAGACCATAGTGCATTTTTTTCTTTTATGTTTTTGCGAACTATATTAGCCATTCACATAACAGAAGCAAATAGCCATTTTTAAAATTCATGTCTTCAAATGTTAATTTGATGCTTTAAGGCATAAATGACCTTTCTGGCTAGCCCAGACTTGTCAAACAAAGGACTGATAGGAACAAGCTGCTGTTTGTTCTAATACAACAGGCTGTTTTTCATAAGAATTCAGAAAACAATTTTGCTTCCATTTCTTCCGAAACATTAAACTTCAGCCTGTACTAGGTTTGACTGTAGAAAGACCTGCGTGTACATAAACAGCTAAGTGGAATCTTAACCACCTGTGCAAAATGAACTCTGTAGGATTCATTTTGTAAGCTGAGCCATTGATTTGTGTGAAATAGAAGGACCAAGAGCAGTAGGTGACCGAGTGAGGCATTGCGTATAGCTTTGTATTATTAGTATCACCAAGACATAAATTGAAACTAGTGAAATAAACCAAGGCAGTGTTGTAGAATGACTGTTAGACTGATCACCGAAAGACTTGCTTTTATCATAGCCTTGTTAATGGCCTGCCCTGATGGATAACTTTACCGCCATGAGTTTCTGTATGTCAAATGAAAAATATTGCTTGTATTGTCTTGTGACAATGTAAGATGTAAGAACTTTTGTTCATTTGTCTCAGTAATTGTCATGTAACTCTCCTTCCCTTCCATTTGTTCTCGATATTATCACTGACTTCCTACCCCCTTGGTATAAGGAAGTACATATTTGAGGTTGTACTTTTCACTGCATTCTCAATGTTCAAAAATAAATGTCCAAAATGAAGAAGCCAACAGACAGTCCACCTGTAAATACAGACCTTTATACTTTTACCTCCAAATAATGCAGTAGTTAGATTTCTCTTGAAGTTTTGTACGTGGGGAATGCATGCTATGATTCGGTGGGTGATGAGGTTTTTTTTTTCCTTAGAAATTACGAAAAAGGAATGACATTAAATGCATTTTGTTCAAGGATAATGGCTCATTTGTAGTATTATGACAATATAAGTTTCATGTAGAGTACATTAGACTACCTTTTACTCTCCCTTTGAGCAAGGGATAAAGCCTTACATTCTATTTGGGAATTAGGTTTGTTTCTTGGAGTGAAAGTACTCTTTTGAAAGTTTGATAGATCTCATTAGGAAAAGACTTGTTTGCAGGAAAGCATGAAGTGTGGCATTTAAGATGTTGTGTATGATATGTGTTAAGAGCCAGGAGATTAATTTTGATTGTAAAGTAACAACTTGTTTCTTGGCCCCAGAAATAGCATTCATTGTTAGTTTTCTCTGATTGTTGCAGTTATTTACTTATCAGAGAGTACTTGAGTTCTGGAGTACTCACATCCACTGGTTTACTGCAGATGGCAGTGGGGCGGGTGGTGGGTTTGCCGAATCCCGGAGGTGGGAACACAGCTCACTTGGGCCTCCCAAGTGCACCTGTGCTGCTGCCTCTCACGCTCTGACTTTGTAGGAAGCAGCAGTCAGGGCAGACATTGAATTCACGAATTCTGAACCAATGCAGGCATCTCAACATCTAGGCCAGATGCCTCCCTCTCAGATTGGTTGTTATGGGGGCTTGAGGGAAGAATGTGAAAAATGAAAGGGAAAATGTTTGTAAAATTAAGATTCTTAGGTATTTCATGGGATGCTCTAAACTTTATAGTTACAATACTGATGCAAGTAATTTACAGTGATATCTTTTATTAAGCTGCAATATGTTTTATTTAAAAATACTTTATTAAATGCTGTATTCTTTTGACACAGTTCAGCTTCTAGAACACAGTATTCAGAAGAAACAATTATGTAAGAAGACCCCTTACAGGAAACAGGGAGCTAGACACCTATGTTCTGATAGAGTCCATCCAGCTACTGGCTGCTTATTGGAACTGGACAATTCATCTGACTTCTGTGGCCCTTCTGTCATTTGGCAAAAGATACAGATACCTTTGTCCTATGGAATGACTAAGATCAGTAATGGAACTATTTTACACATACATTCAAATGACTGCATTTGTTTCTCTCACGAAGCATGTTCTTTTAGCCAAATGATTTGACTAAGTGTTTGACCACAGCTGCTTTAGAAATGTGTGCGCAGCTACTGTTCTGGTAAGCACAGAATAGTAACCAGATAAGAGTAGCAGTTTAAACAATTCCAAATGGAATTTGTATTGTTTTGCCTAGGTTAGGTAGTTTGGATTTGTATATTAATAGACTAGCTGACTTTGAGTGTGTTTTATTACTCTACTGGCTAGAAAGAACAGAGTATTATGTGGAATACAAATGATGTTTATTAAGTTTGCAGTTGATTCCTTTTGATAGATGTTCCAAATTGTTGTCAGACTGTAAGTACTTACTGATAAACAGATGTGCTTTTGGTTTAAATCAGGATAGCTATTCCAAACCTTGTTATGCATATTTTAAACAACTGTTAAGGATTACATCTTAACATCATGTTAAATAGAAAACTGGTTTATTGTTAAATAGAAAACTGATTTATTGTATTTTCTAAGATTGTTAGTTTCTGGTGGCTGTTTTAAATGATGAAGAGCTAGGTTTTATTTACTTATATTTCTAAAATCTGGTTAAAGATATGATATTACCAGTTAAAAATATTTTTGACCTATAGTCAAGAATGAATCTCGGAGGCGAGCAATTAATTGCTAATTAAACATTTTTCATCTCTCTTACCAAGTGGCATGTTGGTAGCACTCTAAACATAGCTGATCATTCTGTACTTTAAGCAAGCAACACAGTAGCAAAACATCTTAGTGTTAGATTTTCGGTGATAGTGTCAGGAAAGGTTTTTGCCAATTTGATTTCCTTTTCCCTCCTGGATACATTATCATTTACTTGTCAAGATCCTTACCAGGTGAGAGCCACCCTGTTTCTTGAAAGTGTGGGTATTTCATATCTTGCAGATCCTGACATGAGGCTTTAAATGAATTTATTCATGGAAACCTTGTTCACTAGCAAATTTTCTGCTGTACTGCTAGGTCCTGCAGAATTATGATTGCTACCACCTGTCTTCTCCTAGATTATTTGTTTCTCACCACAAATATTTGTCAAGTCATGATTACTAAATATTACACATTGTGTTGGAGCAAAAGTGACTGTCACCTTCTGAAGTGCATGTTTTAACTGAAAGATAAGTATTAAATATCCAACGGTATTTCAGGATTGTGGTGGAAATTCAGTTAAAAGATAATTGTAACAGAAAAAATTTAAAAAGCAAACAGTTTTTTTGTAACACGTGTTTCCCATGGATTTTCTCAGTTCCATTGTATGATAAATATAATTTTGGAGCTCTGAAAAAATACCAGAAAGTGCCTGCCTTCACAGTTCTTATTCCTCAGAAATCGAGGAATAATCAATATAATTTGTCTAACTTACAATGAGTCTCATCCTGAAGGTTTTGCTGTTGTTTATTATATAAACATGCACTCGATTGTACTGCCCATTATTAGCTTTTTCTTCTGATAACCTGGATTCCCTCTTAGATCTTGTCCTGCCTACTTCCTCTAGCTGAGAGGAGGTGTAAAGGCTGGTAAGAGTGTTCGGTGTACAGACTTAGTAGTTGGAATAAAGCCCTGCTGAAGCCAGGCAAGGGAGTGGCAGTAGACCAGAAAGACACTGCAGCGTAACAGGGACATGGAGGAACTAAGGTTGCTTCAGCAGTCGTCGTTGGGAGCCTTCACGGTTTGATGTGGGTGAACAGACACAGATGTGTTTTCTTAGATTCCTGGAATCTATAAATTTCTGTTTGGAATGGGGAAATAATTAGCTTTCTGGTATTTATTACTTTAAATTTTGGGCCTCATACTTTGGACTGGTGAATTAAACCCAGTTGGCATCGTACTGGTCATTGACTGTGGGCAACTGAAACGGCTGCTGATCCAACTCAGCAGCATGCTAAAGTGTAGCATCAGCCGTTATACAAAAACAAACGCCACTAAACAGCTCCTACAACTGAAGTGAGTGTTCACCAGGCCAGAATAACGTAATTCATTTATCTGAATAAGGCATTAATTATAGCATTACTGTAGTAAAGAAATCGGGTTACTGTCCCAATCTGGCACTTTTATTTCTATTAATACGTTTATTCTTAGTGTACATCTAGCATCACCATCATTTAGTTTTGAATACTCTTATATTGCTGTTCAAGGTGATTCTTAAATACTAGATAATCCATTTCTTGCTGAGTATGAAGGTTAATGAGCAACAGCACTGGTAATTGTATATTATGAGAACTACACAATTTAAAGCTGACTTAACATGTTATTTATTTCTTCATACATCTGTTTAGCTATTCCTCTCCACCATTCAATACTGTATTCTCTGACACATGTTATCATGACTTACAGAAAAAAAAATCACATCTTTAATATGGAATGAATTACTGATACAGATAGATATGCTAGAAATAGGACTTTTAATGCAAGTATACGGATTTTTCAGAGGAAGAGCTATTTTAATATTCTGGATTTATCAGGAGCTGATGAAAATTTAACATCATTTTTAGTTTTTCCCCTCATGTCTTGGGATCATAATGTAGAACTGTATCTGGAATACAAAGTAAATTGCATTAGTAATCACAGGTCACACACATGTCATGTTATCTTAACTATGAGTTGTCATTTTTTGGTTTTCAGGATTCTCTTTCCTATTCATTTGTGCTCTGTGTTACAGGCAACACCATGAAAAAAGCCTAATGAGAAGTCCCATTTTTTTTTTTTAGCATTATTTGGAATAATGCACCGTAAGAGTATGTGATGCCAGAAACAAACAGGCAGTGAACAGCATATAATTCTGTACATTATGCAGAGACATTAAATATACATATGAGTTAAGGTAGCAGATGCTTTGGTTCTGAAATTGACATGTAAAATAGCAGTCTTTCTCGGCAGGGCTTCGCTCCAGTCAGTGCTCCTTCGAATGTAATGAATAGCTAATTTCAGCCCTATGGTCCATAGGAGACTGACAGGGAACTGGGAGGGAGCCATTCCAACTCCAAGAACAGCAGGATGTGCTGAGATGTGCCTTTTAATGGAGAAACATTTTGTAACTCTTGGGGGTAAATTCATAAAGAGGGTTGCACATGTGTTTTTGTATTTAAATTAAGGAGTTATTAATATGGTTAGACAAGTAGGAGTCTGGCAGCTGAATTATAAAAGGGTGAAGCAGAACTTGGCGACTGAACAAAGCTCAGGAGTATCTTGCACTTGAGAAAGCACATACTGAAGTATCCTGCCTGTGTCCAGGTGGTATTTGAAAATGCATTTAGCTAGTTGGGAGTTTACAGCTGATTTTATAAAACTGGTCTTTGTATGGAAGAAAAGGCAAGTGACTTTTATTCTTGTGCCAAATGGAGATTCCTTTGCCATTTGAGGTTTCCCTATGCCCATAATTCATTTAACCATCTTCCCAGTCAATATTTGTTGAGCATCTGCTGTGTACAGTCATGTTCTGGGAGCCCCCAAATAAGTAAAATCAATTTCCACCCTCAAGCAGTTTGTAGTCTAATGGAAAGACAGACTTATAAATGTTAGAACTCAAGGATATTGAGACTCAAGTTTTCAAGCGAAAAGACTGTTTTTTCATTGTGAAATATAAAATTACATATGTAACTGCATAAAACACACACAGCATAAAGTTAAGGCATTTTTGTGCTTATTTCTTCTATTTAACCTTATGGTTTATTCTGTCATGATGCTTGTAGCATTCTTGACATGCTTGCTTCATTCGGCCTTATATTAATGGACATTTAGAGTGCTTCTGGTTTGGGACTATCATTGACATGATTCTCTAAGAACATTTTGGATATGTGTCCTGTTGTATGTGTGCATACAGTAGGGACATAAAACTATGAATAAAACTGTTAAGTCACAGAGGATATTTAAGTTTAGTTTTACTGGATAAGGGCAAACTAATTTTGCAAGTGATTATTCCAATTCAAAAAGACTAATAATGGACTTTTCACAATGGTGAGTTTGAAAGGCCACATATTTCTGATAGAATTTGGCTTTTTTATAAGAATGTGATGAAGATACATGTAACAAATGTGTCATTCAAATGCAATTTCTACCTGACCTTCATCACCAGGAATATGGTTGAAATGCCAAATTATTGCTTAAAATTTTCTCTGGCAATTGAAATATTTTTTGAGGAGTTAAGAAATATAGATAAGGTCTATGAGACTGAAAACAGCTTTGTTTAATTTTAAAAAAGGTGGGGGGGTGTGGAAAAATGAGCTGTGGGTTTGGCCTAGAAGTTAGCATAGACATCTCACAATACCTCACTTTAATTCTTGGTTCTGGTTCCCTGTTCCAGCTTCCTACCAGTGCAGAGCCTGGAGGCAGCAAATGATAGCTTGAGTGATTGGCTCCAGTGCCATCCAGGAAGGAGAGCTGGATTGAGTTCCTGGATCGTAGCTCTGACCCTGGCCCAGCCCTGGCTGCTGGGTGGCATTTGGGGAATGAATCAGCAAAAGTGAACTGTGTCTCTGGCTTTGTCTTTCTGTCTCTTTCTCTCTATGAAACACATTTTTTTTAAAAAAAGCTGGAGCATGTTAAGAATACAAAAAGCTTGGCGATTTTAAAATATTGAGCTCACATTTTGAACTGTAAGTTTTTTTTAATCTGTTTCCTAATGGAAGAGGAAAGATGACTGATTTGGTAGGATAATCCTGTTTGAAAAATTGACAGCTCCTTGGCATTAGGCCCAGATCACTTTTCGGGGTTTGTGTGTGAAAAATGGAAAAATGACTCTCTTTTAGGTACTATTCTTTGGTGTACAAAAAAAAGAAAATGAAAAAAGAGATGTTGTTGATCCTAATGGTGAGGTATTAACTCTTCCTTTAGTGGGAAAATAGTGGGTATTTCACGTAATAAATCCTGATTAACTGTATTAGAAGAAGGAATGTCATGAATAATGGAATAATTGACAGAGCATGAAAGATAGTAGGGACATTTGCTGTACCTTTTTTAAGTCCTTAAGTCCATAAGAAATATACAAGGTTTTGAAAAATTTGTCTTTTTAAAAAAACTTGTTGCCCATAATCTCACCAAAAACTAAATTTGTGTTGTGCTTGGAGTTTGCTTTTACTGTCCAAAACATGTGTAGGAACGTTAGGGTATTTAGGTTCAGGATTCTGTGAGTGAATGGGAAATTTTGTGTTCTATTTGGTTCATGAAGCATTTAATGTGTGCCACCCATGTGCCTGGGAGGTGCTGCAGATGCGAAGAAATAAAGCAGCTTAGAGTTCACAGGGACAGACACATCTGTCAACATTCCATCAGCGCGTGTTGTATGCTAAGGGCTATAACACTGCATTCTGCACAGTACACTTTGGTCAGCGTACTCCATGTGTGTGTGAGAGGGATGAGGTTATAGGTAATAGTGGCCTGCTTGTTTCACTGTGCTGAGAAATGTATTAAAGATAGGTCTTCTAGGTGAGTACAATTCAGTAAATTCTGTTGTTGGCAGCCATTTTGGGGAGTGAAGCAGATGGAAGATCTCATTTTCTCTGTTTTCTCTGTTGCTGTTTCAGGTAAATGAGTAAGTGCTTTTGAAAAGAGCAATTTATTTTAAAGAAATGTTATGCTATCCACATTAATATGTATGCACCCTTCCTTCCCATTACCAAGCTTCTTAGAAGTTGTGAAGCTCAGCAGTTCACAGAGCCTTCTTGAACTTTCCTGCATTGTCAGCCCTGTTTGTCTCTCCTACCTTCCTTTCTTTCTTGGAGCATCTTTCTCACTCATTCCCCCTCCTGCCCTCCTCTCTCTCCCCTCTTTTGACAACTTGGCAGTAGCGGGAAAGTTGGAAGCTCTCATGACATGGGGATTTCCAAAGGCAGTGAAAATGAGTTGTGGGTGATGTGATACTTCTGCTGGGAAAGGCGAAGGCTGAGACTAAAGGGGATGCATTCCACACATTCATGTATTCATGCTTTCTCATTTGTGTGATTGGTAAAGGAATAATTACCACCTGATAGGATTGGTCAGTGGTGGGGAATTTTGTCATATTTTTTGCTGGTGATAAACTGAATGTTTGCACTACTTTGTACTATGTGAATGCTTTATTTCTTAATCAGAGCATTCTTGCAATAACAGCAGGACTTGCAAAGTACTTAGTAGTATAGGAAGCAATTACAGTCTTTACTTACCCCCACTGGAGTAGGCAAAATGATTTACGAAGGTAAAACTTGGGTCAGGGATAAGGGTGCACTCAAGGGAGACAAAATTTAGCACAGGGAGGAGGAACCCCAGAAATATTTGCCTTTGGTCATTTTGGGAACACTGGATTACTTAAATGTATTTCTTAGGGCTAATCTGTAATTTTGTTTCATTCAATTGAGGTTTATTTATTTAAGGATAATGTGGTTCCAAGAAGTCTGTTTCCAGGGTCCATAGTTTGAGGCTCTTGTTACCTTAAAGTATGCCCTGACTCTTGGAGACTGGCAGGCTAGCGTGGTGGTTGTCATTGTGATCAATTAAGACTGCTTTGATTTACGGGTGATTTGCCCTGCTATCAGCCTCACAGGAGAGACTGTAGTTCATATTTTGGCTCCTGTTCAGCTGGGGGAACTTGAGCTTCCTTAGTTCATTTCAGAAATCCTGATATCACAGCAGAGTGTTTTAGTTAGATTCAGGAAGTCAGGGTACAAATGTCAGAAAAATTTAGATTTATAGAATGAAAAAAGGAATTTTTAAACCCAAATTTTGCTTTGAATTATGATTCTGTTTAAACACACTTTTCATAAATTTGTTACTTATGAATCAGATCTAGAGAAAGTGATTAAGTCCTTCTGTAAGTTGTATTCATTTTAATTTCCTTATTTGGCCTCAATTCCTGTCTTAGAAATGGCAGTTTTACAGCATCATACACATTTCCCCATGTGATGTTAACTTTAGCTTGATTGCTTTTGTATATGTTGAGTGAATGATGTTTTATTTGAAGTCCGACTTTTACTAGAAAGTATCGTATAATTGAAAATGATTATTTTCAAGAGGAAATAAAGTGTTTCTGACAATGAAACATTTTCATGTGGAATGAGCAATTATATAGTAAACCTGGAGTCAGTTACCATACATTGTAAATTGTTTAATGCTGGCCAGGCTTAACACTTTATACGCATGTTTTTGCCATCTTACAGCTCAACTTTATCATACTGATGGATTCACCCTCTACTGGGGATACAATTTTAGTTGTATGAGTATAAAGTCCAAGGGCCACCTCAGGATCTTGTGTGACCTACTGGTTTTATTATTATTGGTGTTGGAGATAACTAAAAAGTTGAAAGCAAGCACCTTTACGTTCATTTTTTAATACTGCCTTTTCTATCCACAAGACATAATAACTGACCTTCAGTGTTGCTTTGGACGTCCTAAAACCAAAAGAAAAAACATCCAAGACTTAATCATAAACTCCTAGAGCTTCTTATCAAATCATTGTGGCTTTTGAAAAAAATGTGTAAAGTACATGAAATTCTGAATATAGTTTGTGGAGACCATTTAAATTTGGTGTTCAGAATTGTATGAGACAACTCAAAGGGGTTTCTCTTTTTCCATGTGAATGTACTTCTTGTTTTTGTGAAGAGAAAATACCTAACCCTAGGAGTGCATGAGACAGCTGGAGAGGGTTCTCTCTTAGGTAGGACAAAAGCTCCTGGCTCCTGCTTTTGGGGAATGAACCAGCAGATCTGTTTTTTTCTCTCTCTCTCTGGTTTTCAAATAAATAACATAAATCTTAAAGAAATGGTTATTTTGTAGATTCATAAAATAAGATGAATGTGAGGTTTATGAGATAAAATAATAAAAGGAATACTTACATATTCATATTCATCTTAAAAAGAAGTCATTGTACCTTTAAAATTATTTGATGTCCAAAGATATCTCTACTTCACGTCCCATTTTCCATTTCCTACAGAGATGAAGAATACCCTGAATTATTGATCATCTTGTCTTTTTAAACATAATATCCCATTTAATGTTCTGCCTCTTTCTTTAGCTTGACTTGCTTATTTTCCCAATTCCCGTCTTTAAAACACTGTATTTTGGGATTCATAAAAGTGAATGTGTTTGTGCCTCATTCATATTCACAGCTGTGTGGTATCCTGCTATATATGAATGAATTCATTAAAATTTAGCTGGTCTGCTGCTGCTGATATTTGGATTGCCAGCTTTTTATTACAAAGCTATTGTGGATATCATTTTGCTTGTCTCTTGGTGCACATGTGCGATGATTTCTCTAGGATCCCACTACCATTTCTGTTGGCATGAAAACAGTTCTGTTAATTTCTAAATTGAAGTAGTAACGAGTTTACCTGGAAGAGCTGCAGGAATATTTGTAGCTTAGGTAATTGTGTCTCCTACAACTAAGTAACCATGTGAAGTTGCCTTTTAAAATTTTTAAATTGATTTATTTTAATAAGCATAGTGTATGTCAGTGTTGGAAGCTGGGCAGTGTGAGGTGGAAGCACTGGCAGGACTGGTGTCTGCAAAGAGTTGTTGGTCTCCAAGATGACACCTGTTGGCTTAGTAGTCTTTTTTAAAATATTGTTTTTAAATAATTTCATACTTACAGAGAAGTTTCCAAGAAAATGCAGAATAATTACTTTACCCAGTTTCCGTTTAGTGTTAGTATCTTACATCAATGAGGAACTTGTAATCAGAACTGAGGGATAAACATTAGTTCAATATTAACAAACCTTAGACCTTATTCAGATTCTTTTAGCAATCCAACTACTGTTTTAAACATTATTTATTTATTTTTACTGGAAAGGCAGATCTATAAAGCAAAGGAGATATGGAGAGAAAGGTCCTTGTCTGCTGGTTCACTCCCCAAGTGGCCACAACAGCCAAAGTTGAGCCAATCTGAAGCCAGGAGCTTCTTCTGGATCTCCCACACAGATACAGAGTCCCAAGGCCTTGGGCCATTCTCTACTACTTTCCCAGGCAATAAGCAGGGAGATGAATGGGAAGTGAAGCAGCCAGGATACCTACTGGTATCCATATGGGATCCTGCAAGGTGGAAGGTGAGGACTTTAACCAATAGGCTATTGCACTGGGTCCTAACTAGCGTTCTTTCTTGAGGATCCAAAATACCACTTGTGTTTAATTGTCGTAATTCCTTAGTCTCCTCTGTAATATGTAAGTTTTCAGTCTTTCCTTGTCCTTCATGCCATTGATGCTTGTAAGATTATGGTTTGGGGGTTTTTTAGAATGTCCCTCAATTTGAATTATCTCATGTTTTCCTGGTGACTAAATTGAAGTTATGCTTATTTTACTTAATTAAGATCTATTTAAGAGAATGGAGACAGAGAAAGCTTCCATTCATACCCAGCTGTAGCCAGCTGTCTAGTTTGCCTTGTACCAGTATAGGTGTTACACTGCTGTGAGAAAAGTAGTCAGGGCTGGCAGGCATTCTGCATCTGGTTAAGGCTCAATTTGTGTTAGCTATACCAGTGTGCCAGTGGAGTTGCATATTCTGTGTTTCTTT
The DNA here is from genome assembly GCF_017591425.1 of Ochotona curzoniae. Lineage (NCBI taxonomy): Eukaryota > Metazoa > Chordata > Mammalia > Lagomorpha > Ochotonidae > Ochotona > Ochotona curzoniae. Next base: position 30,073,900 of record NW_024465582.1, read on the forward strand.
TTAAAAAAGATAATGTGAGAAAGTCAGGGACACACACCTTGACCCCAGGCAGGGGGGCTGCAGATGACCCAGGGAATAGGGATCTGGGAACATACTGGAGTGGGAGTGGCTGAGGGCATGTTTACAGGGGAAGAATGACTTCCAGGGGGCTTCCATGGACTGGGCCACTGCATTCATAGGCAAGCAAGGGAACTGAGGTGGAGTGGTTTAGAGTGGGGCGGGGAAACCAGACCTTATGTCTGGGTCAGACCAAGACACTCGCCTTCATGGGAGATTTGGGCTGGGATAAGTAGCATTTATCACTGCCTACTAGCACATGCCAAAGCTGAAGCTAGGAGGCATGCTTGATTGGACTAGACCACAGTACCTACCTGCAGGTGTTGGGAGAGTGGGTTGGCCATATTAGGCTGGGTCACAGCATCCACCAGAATACAGATAGGGGGACTTGTGGGCTTATCCCTGGTGTGTTTGGAACACTTGCTGGAGAGCTGACCATGGTGACAGAATTAGCCATGGTGGACCTCCAAACACAGCTGACACTCAGGAGCTAGGGCTGGGAGGTGGCTACACAGAGTGAGGCTTCAAAATCCGCAGCCACATGCAAAGGCCAGGACTGAAGGAAGACCATGTCAGGCACAGCTACAGCACCTGCTGGCCCGTGTGAGGTCTGGAGTTGAGAGCAGGTCCGATAGGGAGACTTGGGAACTCCCTTGCTGTGCTGCAGCTCCCACTGGTGAGCATGAGAGCCAGGCCTGGGGACAGGCCAAGCCAGGAAAGGCTGTAGCACCCATCAGCATATATGTGAGCTGTGTCTGCTGACCCCAAGATGGTTCAGTTTTTGCAAGAACATTACAGAAGGTGGTAGGTATGTGATAGCAACATATGGTTTGTTATTGGTTGTGTTAACCTTGGCTTAAGGTTCTTCTACCAGGTTTTTTCACTGTAGAAAGAAAAACTTGGGGCCTGGCATGGTAGCCTAGAGGGTTAAGTCCTTACCTTGAATGCACCGGGATCCCATATGGGTACCGGTTAGAATTCTGGCACCCCTGCTTCCCATCCATCTCTCTGCTGTGGCCTGGGAAAACAGTCAAGGATGACCTAAAGCCTTGGGACTCTGCACATGTGTGGGAGACCTGGAAGAGCTTCTGGCTCCTGGCTTCAGATCAGTGCAACACTGGCTGTTGCAGTCACTTGGGGAGTGAATCATCAGACGGAAGATCTTCCTCACTGTCTCTCCTCCTTGCTCTGTGTATCTGACTTTGCAATAAAAATAAATTTTTTTAAAAAAATTTAAAAATTATGTTGAAAGTCCATGATTTTCTATCAGTTGGTTCGTTCCTCAGATGGCTGCAATAGTCAGAGAGGGGCTCTCTACCAAAGGGAGAGAGGAGAAGAGTCAGACCTGCATTTGTGGATATTACATTGAAATTATTACATCAGTAATAGATATTTGAGGCTACACAAATACTTTTTCTCTTCAAAATTTCACCCACTAATTTGATCATTCATTATGTATCTTGATAACGATACTATGGTGTGCTAATGATTTTATTCTCTCATTTCTTTTACAATTAATTAAAGGAATCCTGTGGGGAAAATATGTCCCCTTCCCCTTATTTATTTATTTATTTAATAATTTATGTATATCAGTATAATCCTATAGATAATTTATTCTTTATGTTATAATTTGATACCATCAGTATTTAGTGTACTTCACATAGTTATGGACAGGCCATTGGTGGCTTTTTCAGGTTGGAGTAATTCCTGAATATTTTTAAATTACTTCCTTTCTGTCATTGTCAAGCTTTGCAGTCTCACAGTCATAGAGTCTGCGATTTCCTTCAGAGTCTTATTGGTGGTATTGTTTAGACCAATCTGGGCATTATTTAAAAAAAAAAAGATTTAGTCATTTTTCACTGGAAATTCAGATCTACAAAGAGAAGGAGAGTCAGAGAGAAACATCCTCCATCTGCTGGCTCATTCACCAAGTGGCCACAACAGCCATAGCTGAGCCAATCTGAAGCCAGGAGCCATGAGCTTCCTCTGGGTTCCCCATGCAGGCATATGATCCCAAGGCTTTGGACTGTCCTTAACTGCCCCATCAGGCCACACACACAGGGAGCTGAAAGGGAAGCGGAGCAGCTGGGACACAAACTGGTGCCAACATGGGATCCTGGAACATGCAAGGCAAGGACTCTTAATCAATCGGCTACCATGCAGGGCCCTGGACATTATTTTTAAATAGGTCTTTATCTTGGGGAAAAAATATATGCTGTTCTTATATTAGATTTACCATGTTTGTTCTCTAAGTCTTTCTCTCTCTCTCTCAGAGAAAAGGGAATCATAAGGATAGGTAAATTTTTCTTGTTATATGAAGCAGTAGCAAGTAAGTGATTGGATTATCACATTATATATTGTGTTTCTGATAACGGTGGGTAATTTAAAAATGTTTCCTTTTATATTCATGACATTTTGGCTGAGATTTCGAAAACAATTGCTTGTTTGCTTTAATGTTTGAATCTATGTGGCATACAATTAAGATCAGCGAAGGGAGGACAAAGAAGAGGCTCATGAAACTTCTGTCAAACTCATTTCATCAATATTCCATGCTTTGAAGCTTAAACTTTAACTCACTGTTGAAAGCCTTAGACCTATGTTGAAACCTCATTTATTCTTTATTCATACATATCTCATAAAAATTAAGATCATCTGGTTTCCAGACTCCTAGGAGATATAAGCTAGCATTCTAGGAAAACCAAAAAGCTTGTAGCTCTTAAGCAAAGTGTCATCAGTGCAAGGAACTTTTGACTCAGGCAAGAAAGGAGAAAGCAGAGCCTGGACAGTGGCCAGCAGGACAGAGGAACCTAGCTGAATGAGGTTCTGGAGAGAAAGTGCAGTGAATATGTTCATAACGACAGCCTTGAGCATCAAGCAAGTGTGAAATTAACTGAATTAAAAATACTTTTTGGGAAACTAGGGACTAGTTTGAAAAGGTTTTTTTGTTTTTGTTCTTTTTTTTTTTTTTTTAAGATTTTCATCAATCCAATGAGATGAAGCTAGTGGTTTCAGGAATAAACTTTACCTCAGTTATGCAGGCTGAACTTATTTTTCTCCAAAATTATTGAAAGCCTACCTTTTTGAACATACAGTATTGTTGGTAAGATCATGATCATGGAAATGAGATCCTCATTTAATCTGATTATGCTAGTTTAGTTTTCCCTTAAGGTATTTGTTTTTAATTTCTGATTTTCCCCCTTAAAAATTATCCCATTAGTATGGTTGTCACTGTTAACACCAGAGGGATTTAATTTCACAGAGAGATTTGATGTAATAGAGACCTTCTCAAAAAGAATGTGAATGTAATTTTCATGTATTTATTTAGAAAAATGAAATTTGTTTCAGGCACATTCTCAAAGAGAATAGGTGATTGGGCATTAGTCTTTTAGAAAAGAATTTTCAAGCTAATCTTTCTTTAGTCTGATTAGATTTATAATTTTCTTGCATGATAAAATGCCAAGTTTTAGTATGTAAAATGTATGCATGTGTGCATTTACAAACTTAGACCTGTCTTCCAAGTAGGCACGCAAAACTGCTCCCATAGCAGTGGTAGGGAGAACAACTTAGTTCTTAGAATAACTACAGAGCTCCCCAGCTAGCTTATAAAGGATGCAGGTGGAATTTGATAGGAAATACAGCTTTCCCAAGAATTTCCTCCTGCTGTACATCCCTCTGTAATAGTAACTATCACAGCGGAATGAAGGGCAAGGGAAAGAGGCCAAGGAGAAAGTGTTTAGTGGCGATGGGCAATGTAGAAAGAATTTGAAAAAAAATGTTAGTAGGAGGAAAGAGAACCGAGAGAGAAGGATAAGATCAGTGGAAGATATTGCAGCAGCCCTCATTTTCTGTCTGTTCAGTCCTCTTCTGCGATAGTTTACAGTCCTAACATTTGCAGAAAAACATACTTGCTTGGTGATTACTCTGCCAGTTTCTGACCACCCTTTGTACCCTAGAAAGAAGAGACAAAGTTGTTTCAACCTGAAGCAGCAGAGTTCATATTCTGGCAGAGAAATTAGTTTGAACAGTGATGAAGCATTTGTTATATAAAGGCCTGACTTGACGCCTGTTCTTCCTTATTCCAGAGTCTGCAAAGTGGTCACCTAGCCAGACACTTGGGAGTGGACCAGCAGAGAGGAGTGTGCAGCTTCCCCTCCCTGCCTCTCAAAACCAGGAAGTGTTGGGGGAAGACATAGCAGTTGGGATGCCTGTATCTTGTCTCCAAGTGTTTGAGTTTTGACTCTGTTCTCAGTTTCAGTTTACAGCTGATCCACACCTTGGGAGCAGCAGTTAATTATACTAGGTCCCTGGCACCCAAGTTAGGGGTGAGTTTGAAGCTACACATTATAGTGCAGGATATTGAGTTACTGCCCGTGATGATTTTCTGTTACAAGTGCTGATGGTTCTAGTCCTGGCTGCTCTACTTCTGACCCAGCTCCCAGATAAAATACCTGCGAAGGCAGAAGATAGCCCAGGTTCTTGGGCCTCTGCACTCACATGGGAGACCCAAATGTAGTTCCTGGCTCCTGGCTTCATCCTGTCCCAGCCCTGGCTGTTGTGCCCATTTGGAGAGTAAGTTAGTCAGTGGAAACTAATCATTCATATTCTCTCTCTCTCTTTCACGGTTTCTCTTTTTCTCCTTGTTTCTTACTGCAACTCTCTTTCAAATACATAAAAATCCTAAATAAATGGAAGGCTCTTCCCTAAAGCAGTTCTCAATATACTGCCATTCTTCTAACACATTTTGATTTTGAAAACTAAACCACTATGTACATAATTGCCACTTAATTAAGTCTCTTTCACATTTGAAGCTTTTTTTAGTTTGCATTTCTTGTTAGAAATTAGTAGTAATGTTTTGACCCAGGGATTCCTTGTTGTTTTTTGTAAAATAGTTTTTTTAATACTAAAACTTAGCAGCATGAGGTCATTATAATTCCTAAATAGCATTATCTAAAAGCTATTTGATATTGAAAAAGAAATTGTGGTTAGATCCTCAGGTAAATAGCTGGATTTTCTGGTTTATGTCTATGGTGTTATCACCAATAGCCAGCACAATGTTAGCTTATGCTAACATTGAATCTGTCTGTTGATTTATTATTTACTTATTTATTATTTATTTATTTTGCTTTCAGAAGAAATAAGTTGTGCTGTAATGGTATTTCATATTAGTGGCACTTTTTTAAATTTTGAAAAAGTCACATTTTTAACCAAGAATATTTTCTTTTTTTAAAAAATATTTATTTTTATTATTTTTTCATTGGAAAGGCGGATATACAGAGAGGAGAGACAGAGAGGAAGATCTTCCGTCCGATGATTCACTCCCCAAGTGAGCGCAACGGGCCGATACTATGCCAATCCGAAGCCAGGAGCCTCTTCCGGGTCTCCCACGCGGGTGCAGGTTCCCAAAGCCTTGGGCTGTCCTCAGCTGCTTTCCCAGGCCATAGGCAGGGAGCTGGAAGGGAAGTGGGGCTGCCGGGATTAGAACCGGCGCCCATATGGGATCCCGGGCGTGCAAGGCGAGGACCTTTAACCACTTGCGCCACCACGCCAGGCCCCAAGAATATTTTCTACAGTAAGTTTGATTCTTATGTTTCAAAACATTTATGGAAAATAGAATGTAAGTTTTAGGTGCAACAATATTTAAATCCCTCATGTTTTTTAAAGAACATGCAGCTCCATGAACTTTTTGAAGACCCGTATGCATGTTTCCTGGGTAAGGTACATACATCATACATCTTAAGACTTCACCATGGGCCTGGCACAATGGCTTAGTTGACTTCTCCTCCACTTGCAAAGTGCTGGGATCCTGCTCCACTTTCCATCTGGCTTCCTGCTTATGGCCTGGGAAAGCAGTGGAGGATGGTCCAGCAGATGAAAGAAGTTTGTTTCTCCTTCTCGCTATAATCTGCCTTTCCAATAAAAATAGATTTATCTCTCTTTGTTAAGACTTCATCACTTTATAGTTACTACAATAGAGGGATTTGGTATTGTATTTAGTTTTTGTTAGTTAGAATTCTACTTTTGTTCATTCACCTATTTACTCATTCATCCAGTAAATAAAAAGTATGTGTCATATACCAGGCGCTGTTCCTGAAGTTACTGCCACATGCCGCAATGACCTTAATAATCCTTTGTTTGTAGTGCCTTGAATCTTATTGTGTTATGGAATAAACTCTTAATGAAGCATTTGACATTTAGTTTCTCTCTGATTTCCTGCATAGAAAAATGTGAGCCTCAAAGAGATATTTGAGCTTTTCCACTCAGGTTCCAAGGATTTGGATATAAAATATTATAAACACTATTCTGAACTTTGGTGAATAAAGAGTGTGTGATATTCCTGTTGATCAAATATTAATAGATATTTCTAGTTGACTACAATTGTGGTACAGATAATAACTGCATTGATGTATTTTCTTTTGTGTTGCATTGTAAGAGGATTGACTTTCAACAATAGATTTCCCTCTTCCAATAAGTTAGGGTATACTAGTAATATTGTATTTTCAACCTTTATGCCACATATGTCTAGGTGGAGAAAAACCAAAACCCTTCCCGTTGGTTTCTGTTGGTTTCTGATTTCTCACCTCTCCGTTGAGCCCTAAATGTGATCAGCAGTTCTGTTTGTCTTGAGCAGTTTCCCTTTTCACTCTCTTCAGCTGCTATTCTAGAGCTTTTATTGCCATTCTGTAGAGTGTTAATAGAGTTTAATAGAAATCCCTTTACTATATGACTTCACAGCTGTTACCATTGTGATATGATTTCTGAATTTCTGTATATATTTTAAAGATACATTTTTCTTGGAAAGTCGGATATACAGAGAGGAGGAGAAACAGAGAAAGATCTTCCATCTGATGATTCACTCCCCAAGTGGCCACAACAGCCAGAGCTGAGCTGATGTGAAGTCAGGGGACCGGAGCTTCTTCTAGGTCTCCCACGCAGATGTGGAATCCCAAGGCTTTGGGCTGCCTTCCACTGCTTTCCCAGGCTACAAGCAGGGAGCTGAATGAGAAGTGGGGCTGCTGGGATTAGAACTGGTGCTCATATGGAATCCTGGCACATGCAAAGCAAAGACTGCTGCTAGGCTATCTTGTAGGTCCCAGGACATTGTATCTTAACTAATGGATCCTTCTCACAGGCAGGAGAGCTCATATTCTATGCCGGTGGTCATGTCTTCTTCATCTTCATCTTCACTCTGAGAAGTTGTTGGCCGCTTTGTGAAGCAGTCAGCAATATAGATGGCGTAATCCCTCAGTGTGTGCACTGGAGCCAAACTGCACACCCCTGGGTTCTCTCGCTGTTTTTATGTACACATGTAAGAATTTCCTTCTCTATTTATCTCCACAGTGAGGGCAATGATGACTTAGAGCCCTGGCAAGGCCTAGTGTTCCCTGGGGTGCTCTGACTACTTTTCTGTGTTTGTGAGGCTATAAGAGAGAAGTTGTGTTCATTTTTTCTTCTGCAATATGAATGGTCAGCTGTCTATATCACAGAAGCCAACTTTGAATTCGTCTTCTACTTAGTGATGATTTTCACATGGAAGACAAATATTAGGGATAAACGAGATTTTTTAATATTTTATTAGAGAGATCTTCAAAGGGTAAAAGATTTGTTTACTGAACTTAATAGTTATTTTTGAGGCCAAGTTAATTCTCTTAAGTCTTTCATTCTGTTTGGAATGAAGCTGCATTTTATGAATGTGCTGTGTAAGTGAGAATAGAAGAAAAAATGATGGCACTTACATTATTTTAGAAGTATGGGTACAAGGGACATGAGTACAAGACAGCACATGCTGTCTTTTATAGTAGGAGGTGGCATGGCATCCCGTCAGCCTGGGCACTTACATCAGCACGCCATGGTATTAGTGCACATGTAGAAAATGCCATGATTCCTGGAACACGTGAAGACAGCGGGCACTCTGAAAAAGTATTTGTTGCAGTAGCTTTTATTGTCAGTTCTTGCCCATACAACAGCCTGAAATATAGGAGTTACCCCTTCTATAGATGAGAAGATTGAGACTTAGTTACTAAGATAACTGATCTGAGACATGATGGCACTTGAAGGAGGACTGGCATTGCTTAGATAGTTCTAATTCTCTGAAATCCCTGTATCACCTTGCACTATCCTGCATTCTCTTGTCTTTGACTTTCTCTTGCACGGTACACCTTGCCTTAGGAAAAAAAAAATGGGCTAATAAAGTGGTTGCAAATATCTTTGTATTAATTGTTTCTAATATACAATGAGCCCTCAATTATAAAGAATCCCATGAGGCATTGTAAAACAATTGTAAAAGTAAATATTGTGTAATTAATCATTTTTAATTTTTATAATTTAATTTTTAATGAGGGTCTTGCTTAAAATAGCATGGTATAGCTGTAAGTAGTAACAACTATGATAGTTAACAATTTTGTTAGTATAAAATAGCATTTTCTACTCAGACCAGTTAAGCATTCCATACCTGACTTAGAATATTTGGGTTACATTTTGTAAGTTATATGTATCATTGCAATGTTTAACTGACATATATTTTGACCAGAAGACTTTATTCAGGTTATGTTGATTATTGGCGAGGTCAGCATTGGGCCACTGTCCAAGTGGCTGCAATGGCTGGAGCTGAGCTGATCTGAAGCCAGGAGCCAAGAGCCTCTTCTGGGTCTCCCACGTGGGCACAGGGTCTCAAGGTTTGGGCCGTCCTCGATTGCTTTCCCAGACGCACAAACAGGGAGCTGGATGGGAAGTGGGGCAACCAGGACATGAACCGGTGCCCATATTGGATCCTAGCACATGCACGATGAGGGTTTAGCCCCTAGACTGTCACACACTGGGTCTTATCTTGTTCAAATCAAATAAATCAATCTCAAAAAAAATGTGCGTCATGGGAAGAGAGCCTGTGCCTACTTTTTAGGATTGCTGTGAGAATAAAGTAGATTAGAGACTGGACATGGAGCAAGACCTTACGAATGGATTGAAACCAGAAAGGTTTTGTTTTGGAGGGAGGGAGTGGGCTGGCACTCCTCGGTACATGGTGGGGTTTGACTCTTCCCTCTGGAACCTGAGCACACCTTTTCCTCACTTCTTGCCCCTGGTGACCAGATTTAGTCTCCAGAGCTCCTCCTTTACCTTGACCCTAAAGTGAAGAGCCAAGCGTTTCTGAAGGTGATTTTGCCATAAGTAACAACAGGAAATAAATAGGTAAAGAATCTTCATTTACACTCCCACTTGGTGAGGTAAGCAAAGGTGTGCAGAGGTGCTGCAGTTGATGTTTGAGCAACAGAGGGCTCTGATAAACTTTATCTGCACTCCAGCAGTTGGACAACAGAGAGACTGAGGAAGCAGCACTGAAGGCATGTCGGGGCAGTCGGGGCCTGCAGGTGGCAGGGGTTTCAGGATAGAAGGACTGACTAGGTTTTTTTCTTTTTTAACATTTAAGAAGAACTGAGGGCTAGTGCCATTTTGCTTGTTTTGGAAAATACTGGCATTGGGAAAAAATGGCTTGAAATGAAAATATTGGGGGTGACTAATTTATATTCCCAAGAACTCTGTGGAGTTGGCAGTTGTGGGAATCTAACTCAAAAAATCACACGTAATTTGCTTATCACAACTGCTTGCTGGCTTCTTACTCAGAACTTAATGGTGGGTAATGAGTGTTTCCCTGAATTATGCATGTTCAAATACAGAAATATTATTTGTGAAATTACTTGGTAGTAATGGTCAGGGTGCAGAGAAATGACCTATAGAAACTTGATATGGCCCAGAGTGATGCGACCTAAGATATTTTTTAGTGTTTCTTTTCATCTGCTTGAAAAATAGATTAGAGAGACAGCTCTTAACTCTGTGAGTTGGTTTACTCCCCAAGTACCATGACAGCCAGGGTTGTACCAGGCCAAAGCCAGGAGCCTGGAACTGCATCCAGATCTCCCAAGTGTGTGGCAGGAGCCCAAAAAACTGAGTCAAGATTTGGTACCTGTCAGAATTCATGATCAGGAAAGTTATATCACGATTGAAACAGGTGGTGCTCAGATGGGCACTACAGTGTGGGTTGTGGGTGTCCCAGCAGTGGCTTAGTGTGTGTGTGCTGCAATGCCCAGGCTAGATTTCTTTCTATTGTTTCTTTTTCCAATCCAATAGTGCCACGTTTAGGTGTTCATGATACATAGCTACTTTAGTGAATAAATGTCGTATTTTCAGAAATAATGATAATACCCAATGCTACTCGTATCTGACAGACGTGTACTGATTGTATGTGAGAAGGTGTAACAAAGTATGTTAACTAGAAGCCAAAACGAGTACTGGGCGGAATGCTGCTGGGAGCTCTTGGTTGTGCCCATCCAATGCATGCTCCATAAATTTTTATGGTGTATGCTGTGCTGTGGTTTACAGTCTGGTCTTTGCATTAATTTGTCATTGTCTGAAATATTAATAAGGCATGGGAGTGTTTCTGTTGAAAATAGCTGTGTCCAAGGTGGACTTAAAGCTTTTCCTTTAAAATATAATTACTCTGAAAGATGGAAACTTCTTTATTGGTGATAATCAGCAAAAGCTGATAGTGCTTTTTAATAAACTGTTAAACTTTAGTATTAGAAATCAGGGCTGGAGGACTGAATTAGCTCAGAGGATGCAGTCTGTTTAGGATTCTCTTTTGAGAAAATCATGTAGTTGGAAAAGGAGAATATGATCTTTTAGACAAGCTGAGTTTTGAATTGAGTTTATTATATACCTCCATCGTGAGTCCTGTAGTATATGTACTGGAAATTAGGCAAGACTTGAATTAAAGCAGTTTGTTTTTATTTTTGATCATTGCTGTGTGTGGTGTTGGCATGGGTGTGGTAGTTCTCAGAAGTAGGGAAGGCTTGTGGCAAGGCTTTGTAGGGCACTTAGCTCATCTATTTTATCAGGGACACGCAGTGAAGAGTATTAGTTGCTGCGCATTCAGCCATGGTAGTTTTAGTTAATCAGTGAATGCATTGTTAGTGAGAGACAGAAATATTAACACTTCTGCGTTTTTAGCCGTAGCTTTAGAAAACTCCCCTTCCCAAAGACAAACCAAAAAACAAAAACAAAAAAAACTTCTCAAAAACCCTTACCTCCCTTCAGCTGTAACATTACATTGCCTTGGTTTCTGCCTTTAATTTCCTTTGGGATTCTTTATATTTAGGAGAGGGTTGAGAGATGTATTTGTATAAGCACTACACCAGTGCTTCTGTTAAATTCTTTTTCAACAAAAGAAATAGTTACTTGAGTGCCTCTTGCACGGGGCACATATTTTTCCAAAAAGAATGTGCCCTGAAAGCAATGGTTTTTAGTGTGTGTTTATTTCTTGTCTTCCAGATTATTTTAGCTTAGAAATTTTCTAATGCTTTGAGTTAAAATGAGTTTTCAGTTAGCTGAGTATGTACGCATATTTGTATAAAATGTTCAACTGTTAAAAAATTCTTGCTACATTTTCAGTCTAATAACATAGCTCCTTTCTCCCTTTAAAATGCACCAAAAATTTAAGCTTACATATGAAAAGTTAACTTTAATTTTATCCACAAAGAATTAAGTGCTTTCTTTTAGCCTTAATTAATCTTTATTCATGTGAAATTAATGCAGATGATTTCCATATGTTTTTTTTTTTGCGTGAAAATTTGCTCCTTTAGTGTTCTATATGGAGTATCATTAACTATTTTCTACTATAAAGTCCAAATGCAAGTAACTTTGCATCAAAGATGATTGGAGAAAAGGAGTTATATCTACCTTGTTTGGGCATTGAAACATAAAAGCAGTTCTTTGGGCTTGGCATAGTAGGCCAAGATGGGGATTGGTTTTTATTGACTATAAGCTGTGGATGGAGCTGTCCAGGAAAGAATGGCTACTGAGGTGAGGTAAATAGCTCATCTCTGGATGATTCTAGGCAGGCAGTCGATGGTGTTTAGGAAGATTCATTAAGTGTATAGCCTCTAAGGCAGTTTTTCCCTTTTGGTGACTTCGTCCCACATGTGTTCATGTGTGTGGTGTAGAACACTTTCCTTTTTTGAAATACGGAAGAATCATTCTAGGTTATTTAGATTGGTTTGTATGAGCTCCGGCAGGCTCTGCAGTCCTCCTGTGGTTGCTGCTCATACGCATTACTTCATTGGAATATATGTGTGCGTGCTACAGAAAGAATAAGATACAAGCTTTCTTTGGTTAAGGATTATGAGAGAAGCCCCATCCGAGTTGCAGTGTTGGTGCACACTAGTGGCTTCCCTGAGTCAAAGTGGAGGGGATGGTGAGAGCTTTGAGAAGGAGGTTGTGCAGTCTGACTCTCATTTTCAAAAAACAAAAAGAAACAAAATTGTGAGTCCCACAGGTGTGTGTCTGGTACACTGCAGACTCATCATGGAGCAGTGATGGCTTATTCCTACACGTGTGATGATCGCTTACTGCAATACGTGTTTTCATCTGAGTGCAAAAACTGCTTCATCGTGTGTTCTTAGCTTTTGGCGGGATGACATGAAGTGGGCGTACTAGTTAGGGGCTTGAACGCTTTCACTTAAAAGTAAAAGAGGTGTTATTTTTTCTTGCTGCTGTCAGATACCACACATTTCAAAGAATTAAAGAGTATTTCATAGCAACTATATACAGAAACTAACCTCTCCCTCTCTTTCACATAGGTTTCCACTTGAGTGGCACAGTGACAGAACCTGCAGTACAGTCGGAGCCAGAAGCTGTTTGCAACGTGGCCATCAGCTTTGATCGTTGCAAGATTACCTCAGTGACCTGCAGCTGTGGAAACAAGGACATATTTTACTGTGCCCATGTTGTGGCGCTGTCTTTATACCGCATCCGCAAGCCAGATCAGGTCAAACTGCATCTTCCCATTTCAGAGACTCTCTTTCAAATGAATAGAGACCAACTGCAGAAGTTTGTACAGTATTTGATCACAGTGCACCACACCGAAGTTTTGCCAACTGCCCAGAAGTTAGCAGACGAAATCCTTTCCCAAAATTCAGAAATCAACCAAGTTCATGGTGAGTATATGCACTTCATCTCTAGATCTTTTTTCCATTTGTAAGTTCAGTTCTGCATAAAAATGACTGAAATTTGAAATAGGTCACTAGCATTGTTCTTAGGAGGTTAAGAAATTTCTAAATTTAGATTTATGTCCTAAAAAACATTTCTTTTGAAGAGTTTCATGGATGGCAAGCATTTTGTGTTGAGAAAAGTACCTCATTTGTTACAATGTGCTTCTTGCACTTCATAACATTTAATGTTTTATGAAACACTGTTGTTTGTTATGCAAAGCACCAAGTTAATTCACCATGTCAGTAAACTGACTTGTGCATTTCCAGAATTTTTTCATTTTATTTAAAGAGATGTTTTTTATTGCAAGAAATTTTGAGAGAGCATAATTCACAATAAGAAAAAATATTTTTAGAAAAGCATTACAGCTTATTTAGTCAGAGTTCAGGATATAAACAATCCTAAAATCACAGGAAGTTTCTGTTAAATGTTGCAAACAGTCATCAAGTATTTATTCTGTGTATGACAAACACATTGCAACTTTTTAGAAATATATTCACTTCTTTGATATAATATACTTATATATGATAAATAATATTGTCAAAGTATAGGTTGTTTATGCTCTTAAAACATTGGGACATAGTTTTCTAATTTATTACATTGAAGAAAGTAGTGCAGACTTGACTGAGCAGTTCGGGACCGTATCATTTTTACCATTTCTTTAGTAATATTGAGTTGAAATATAGGACATAACATTCAGTCTTATTCTGTTGGGTTTTCTTCAAAGTTATTATTTCATATGGCAAATTTAAATGATCAAAGCAGCTTGAGATCATTTTTTAAGAAAACTTTTAGAATTGTTAGATATGAAATACAAAAAAGTACACAAACATGAATGTGTAGATATAAGAGATAAAGAGAAATATATTAGCCAAGCCAAGAAGTAGATGGGTTGCAGAGCTTGAAAGGGTTCCGCATGGTCCTGCCCAAAGTCCCTTGGTACGTACTGCCTACTGCCTGATACTGATGGTAGCCATTTCCTTGTAGATTTATGATTTTGTCACTGTTGTTTGGAGAGAGCTGACATCTGTTGGTTTACTCCTAGGGGCTGAAGCTGGGAGTCAACTCTTCCATATGGGCGGCAGAACCCAAACACTTGAGCCATGACTCTGCATTGCAGAGTCTGCTGCAGTAAGAAACTGAGGGCCTAGTGTGAGCTAATTTCAACCTGTGCTCTGATGTGAAATCCCAGAGTCTTTAACACCAGAGCAAATACCTGTCCCTTGTTGCCTCCACCTGCTTTTGTTTTAAGATTTGTTTAGTTAGTTACTTGATATGGTTACAGGGAGGCAGAAGGAAAAAGAAAACAGTATTCTATGTGTTGATTCATTCCCCAAATGGCTGTAGTGGGTGAGGCCTGGGCCGTGCTGTAGCTGGGAACCAAAAGCTTTATCTAGGTCTCCCATTTGCGTATAGCACCACAAGGCCTTAAGCCATGCTCTGCTGTTTTAAAATGGCACAGTAGCAGGGAGCTGGATCAGAAGTGGAGCAGCTGAGATTTGAACCAGTGCTCATAGAGAAGCCAGTGCTGCAGGTGGTGGCTTAAGCCTCTTTAATACATTGCTGATCCTACTTCGTTGCTTTTGATATCAATGAATTCTGGTTCAGTTGTATCTGTTTTTAAGCTTTATGTAAATGTTCTTATATGGTATATGTTTCATGTCTTACTGGAACTCATGTTTGTAAAATTAAAAAAAAAATTTTTGACCGTATTTGTATCTGTAGTTGGTTATTTTCATTGATCTGGAGCAGTAGCATCCAGGAGAAATATAATATAAACTAGAGAGAACAATGTAAATTTAAATATTTGGAGAACAGATTGTTTTAAACTTTTTAATTTTTTATAGCAATTTTTAAAGGAAAAATAAATTTTAATTATTTTCTTCAGCTCAATATTTTCAAAGTGCCAATTCAGAATATTTCTACTGGTAGATATTACAATATTTATACATATTGATTCAACAAAAAAATGTAATAAATATATATACACACACATACATATTTGACTTTTAATATGAAGTATGAACTCTCCAGTTCCTGAAGGGTTCAGTAGCCACATGTGGTTAGTGTTGGAGAGCACAGCCCTATAGTAACCTGGGTATGAGAATACTAGTATTTGCTTGTCCAGTCCTCTGTGAAGAGGCCTTGTTGTTACAAGAGCTGCGAGAAAGACTTCTTTTACCAGTTTCATGGTGCTGCGATGTACTTCTCATGTAGGTTTTGTGTCAGAGAAAAATCCTCGTAGTCCTGTTTCTTTTGGTGCTCCCTGTTTCAGTCCTAGCTTTATTAAGCTAGAATCTGCCGACATTAAATCACAGGAGTGTAAACAACTCAGCTAGAGAAGTGCTTTGACCCTCCCAAAATACATGTATTGAAGGATTTTTCAAGTGGTCTTTCACTCTGTCGTAACATCTGCCTCAAATCTTGCTGCCTTGTGCAATTTCAGGCCAGCTAATCATCTCAAAGATTGTCCAGGAGCCAGTTGATTGTGGCTTTTTATTGAATTGTTGTTTGGAGATAAAGAATATGATAGGCCATTTCTTCCAACTTTTCACATGCTCTTTCTTCTGTTCTTCCTGTTTTCTCTTACTTCATGTGATAATCCCTCAAGGGCACTTTGTTAGCTGAGCTTTAGTTTAACCAAAGTCCACATCTGCATTTATCCTGTTTGATTTGAAGGATGGCAGCCATACAGTTTTAGAAAGAAAAATTACATCCTTCGTGTATAGAAAAAGTGGAACCGATGAAAACAGTAGTGTAAACTAAAATGGATATGTTCCCATGATGTATGTCAGAGTTTCTAAAATTAGAAGGACAAGATATTGAAGGAAATACCAGGATAGAATATGTTAGCTTTAGACTCTGTGACTTCCGAATAGCTTTTTCATGAGAGCAACTTCATCAACAATGAGCTTGCAGTTTGTCACAGCAGTTTTCCTCCCACTTAATTTGTCCTCAGATTTGCTCCCAGCCTGGAAATGGGCCAGTTGGACAAGCTGCCCTCCATTCTTGTATGACAAGTGTGAAAAACAGGAGAGGTAGAAAATAGGCCATGACCTTAAGTCACAAAATGGGAAATTTGCTCTGTGGAGGGTCTTCTTCTCTTAGATTTGTGGCTTAGTAGGAGTAGGATTAAAATACTTTGCGGCTATTTGTCCGCATGGTACCACCCACCTCCTAACATCTGTAAACAAAGCACTATTTTATTGTTATTATGAATCATTGAACCTCTTTTAAGGCAGTACTTCTTATATGATTTTTGTGGATTCTTTTTGCTTTGAGAACAATGTTCTGACCATGAATATTGGGGGAATTTATTCTTCAGGGAAAAATACCATTTTTCCTTGCTTGATGAATAGGATTAAAGTAAGATCTAAACTTCATTATTTTAGTTGTCATGAACATGATATTTAGGTTATCTGAATTTATAATTTGGACACAAATCCAAAAAGTATTGATAGTAGTAGATTTTTCCCTTTCTCTTGTGGATATATCTGTATGCTTAATATTTTGTTAGTTGTTCTTCCTACCTATCATTGTGAAATGTTTTGTTTCTAAGGAATTCTGTCCTGAGGAGTTTCAAATGTTTTCAAGTCTACTTAATGAGCATAGTTTCCTTGTAAACCAGGTTACAGTATGTATAATAACAATGGAATGTGCATGAAGAAACCAAGGAAAAGAGTGGCTTATCCAGGGTCACGGATCCAGTAACTTAATCGTCATGATAGTGAAGTCTTCATCAGTAGGCCTTTTTGTGCTCTGTTGTGTTTTCATAAAATTTCCCATATAATTTTAATTAGATTATAAAATTAGCCACTATATGCTAAAACTAATTGTGAGATAGTTAATGGCCCACCAAAGAGGTCTCCTGTTGTACTTCTGTATATCTTAAGCACAGTTGTTTACCCTTTATTTTATATCCTCATAAAACTTCTCCAACTTTGATATTCTTAAAAAAAAAAGAAATTGCTTAGGGCTGGTGTTGTGGCACAGTGGTTATCATTTGTGATGCCAGTATCCCACGTCAGAGCACTGGTTTGAGTCCTATCCCCTCTGCTTCCCGACGAGCCCTCTGGTTATGCTCTTGGGAATGGCCCAAGTGTTTGAGCCCCTGCCATCCATGAGAGACCTGGTGGAAATTTTGGCCCCCTGACTTTGACCTGGCTCAACTCCAACCTTAAAGGCCATGTGTAGAGTGAATCAGTTGAAGATCTCTGTGTAGCTCCCCTCCTCTCTCTTGACACTCTACCTTTCAAATAAATACTCTTAAAAATTTTTTGCTGCCTTTGCTAGTTACTTAGAATAGATTTACCAATTTCTGAGAATTAACCCTACTCAATTAATTACATCCAGCCTCTTCTGGGGTGTTTTATGCTTCCTATTAAAGGAGATATATTGCAGATTGCTAATTGGTTACAAAGGGACAGAGTACTGACCTTGAAACCTTGAGTCTGAAAGTTCATATTGTCTTTGTTGCATACATATTACCTATGTGACTCTCTATGGGATTGATGTGTGTGTGTGTGTGTGTATTCAGAATCTTTAAACAGTGATGGCAAATTTTTAGTGATAATATATACATATAATAATAATTATAATTAATAGCTTAATTAATTATTCTTATCGAGGAATTCACAAGTAGTTAAAAAGAAGAGAGCAGTAACCTGTGAGGAATTGGCAATATCAAAATTGGAGAACAGCTTGCCTTCCTCTGACTTTCTGGCACATACTTCCTTTTTCTCTTTTTCTGTTGTGCTTTTTCATTGTGTGTGTGTGTGTGATTTTCTTAGCACTGACTTTGCTGTGAACTGTGCTGGGTGAACTACCATGAACTGTGAACTACAGACTGGAGGCAGACTATTGTGGGAGTACTCGTTTAGGTATGGAATGGAGTGAAAACGGGGAGGGTACCATTCCAGGAACCCTTACTCTCAGGGTAGCCCCAGCCTTTAATTCCCTGCCGTGTGCCCAGAGAGATGTCTCAGTGAGGCAGGATTGACTTATATGTCAGGCGAGGGTTGCCGTGGTACGTGTCATCTGAATTCTCGTCCAACTCTGTGTCTTTGGCTAGGCATCATAACTGCAAAGGTAAACTCCCTGTGGTTTTATTCAGGCATATATTTATGCGTTGCTCTTCCATATCAGGTTGTTTGAACATGCTTCTAAGAAAACTAGAAACATGAATTGTATTCATACCTATCTGTCTTTGTAAATTTAGCCTCCAAATGCTTCTGTTCCAGTCATTTTATACACAAAGCCTTCTCAGGCTTTCAGATATGAGCAAAAAACACGTAAATCTACTCCAAAGTTCCACTTTTATAGCTTAGTTCTTCACTTTGATTTGATTATTAAGCTCCATTGAGGTAAAAACTAGGACCTGTGTGTCTCAGTAGCCCCTCTAAACAGGATACTCATTCTATTTTGTTCTTAGTAGAAACTTGGGGAGTTACTGTTTAAGGATATCCACTCAGGTGTGTTCCATGTCTGCTGGTGAGTTGGCCAATTGGAGCTGCCCGATGGAGGCTTCATGTCACACCTCTGTTTATTGTGTTTCGCCGTGAACAGTAGTGTTCATTGTAATGGGGCTTGGGTTAGCACTCAGTTTTTTACAAGAATCCTAGGGAGATAATCTGATTGTTACCTAGCATATCCTTTCTTTTGTAGAGCATTCTTGTGTGGACAGTTGGTGCAACAAAGGTGTGATCTGCTGGTAGTCAATGGAATTGTCAAATATGTTCTGTAAGAAGAGAGGAAAGGTGTTTTAAGCATTATGGTAAATGCAGTTGAAGAACATTTTAAAAGTAAGAATATATGTAGAAAAATAATTGTAGTATGGAAGTGTATGAGGGTACTTCAATAAATATGTGGAACAGTGGGATTAAAGGTTAAGTTTATTGTGCAAAAATTTTCAAGAGCTATATGTTTTTAATAATATAAAATTTTTATTAGTTTTTTTGAAGACTCTTCATGCATGAATTTAAATTTTTTGCACCAAAATAATCTCAGTTTCTCCACAAACTTATTGCAGTATCTTGTATGAAAATAGAAGGTCTAATTTTCAGTCTCCATTTTCCCAACAGCATCTTTATTTGCTCAGTGCAGCGCCAGCTGATGGTATGATTTGTATTTTTGGTTGGCATTTTTTGTTTCTTTTTTTTTGAAGTATTTATTTTGTTTGTTTGAAAAGCAGAGCCATAGGGAGAGGGGGAGAAAGTGAGAGATGAAGAAAGATCTTCCATCTGTTGGTTCACTCCAACAGCTGTAAAAGCTTAGGTCGAGCCAGGCCAGGAGCCAGGAGCCAGGAGCTCCAGTCAGGTCTGACACATAGGTGGCAGGAACCCCTCCCCTCCCCTCAGGCACTTGGACCATCTCCCACAGCTTTCTTAGGCATATTAACAAGAATTAGATTGAAAATTGGAACTATTGGGACTCAAACTGGCGCTCATATGGGATGCTGACATCACAGGAGGAGGGTTTAATCCTGTATGCCACAGAGCCAACGCCAGTGTTTTTCTTAGGGAACACACAAGTGCAGTCACGCACACACACACACACACACACACACACATATATAGAAGAAACTTAAAAAGTTTGTGGATGTGCATATCGTTTAAAAATTTGGGTTTCAAACAAACTGCTCCAAAATAAACTTTAATTTCCATTTTCCATAAAATTGTCTCTACTTTCTATATACAGTGCTAAGTGACCATCTCTGTGTGTGTGCATGTGTTTGTGTGTGACTCTGCATGTGTATTTGACTAGTAGGTCCTGAGTAGTAGAAATGCCAGAATAAATGCCATTTTAAATTTTATGGTAGCTGTCCAATTTCTCTCCAAAAGTTAACCACTTCACTGGTAAGTTATAACTATAACTTGATTTTCTATATATAATTTGAATATTTTTAAAATTTCTGCTTTGTATTTGAGAAATAAAGGGAGGGGAGGAGGGGAAAGGAGAAGGATAGAGAGAGAAAGAGTGTGTGTGGGTGTGTGTGTGTGTGTGTGTGTGTGTGTGTGTGTGCGCGTGCCCCGTGCACTGATTACAGTGCCCACAGAAGTCTTGTCTGAACTGGGGAGTTCCCACATGAGTGACAAGAACCCGTTACTGGAGCTGTTGCATTGGGAAGAAGCTGGAGTTAGCAGCAGTTCGGTTCCGTGTTACATGTGACATGTCCTAAACACTTTGTTTACCCCTGGGCAAAATGCCCACCTCACTTTAAAGAATGTTTTAAAAACTGTCAATGGAATGCAATTTATGTGATCATGCACAAGTGCCACTTTTTTCTTCCTATATAAAAGTTTTTCCAGTTCATTTTAGCTAAAAGGAAATAGCGTTAGAACTTATCACTCTCATTTTGTAGCAATGATAAAACTAGCCCATGAGTAATTTGCCAGGATAACATCAACAGCCAGGTTACTGTTAGTCCCAAACCCGTCAGTGTCTCTGTTTTCACTTCCAGATGCTCCGTTTCTTACACCTTTTCGTTATTGCATCATCTCTCCCTTTAGTGAGTTCCAAGTCTGTCTATCATTTAGATGAGTGTTTTTTTTTTAATTTCCATAGGCCTCCAATTGGATTTCTCATACCTCCCACCCTATGTGCATCCAAAATGTTGAAGAGAAAGCAAGGAGGAGGAGGGTGTGCAGGTGACAAGTATCACTGTGCTCCTAGATAGACCATACTGTGAAGTACATGAGAATTGCTCCCTTTATATATATAAAATAACTTCATTAAAAATGAAACCTACAATTTTCCCCAAAAAAACAAAAAGTAAAATAAAACAAGCAGACAAACAATAAATTCAACTTTGAAAATAGGCTAAATTTGGTATTCTTTGTTTTCCAGCCCCGTTGCTGCGGACATGGCAACTCAATCTTTTCAGGCTTCAGGTTTTTCTTTGTAAAATGGGAGCAGTAAAGAATGTGTGTTTGATAAGGTCAGGAGGGTGTGAGACTGGCATTGTTCTTACTGCCGCTGTGGTGATGTAGCAGCTGGCATGGCTCTTCAAGGGCAGTAGTAAGTATAAGGGATCTTTAGACAGTTCATAAAAAATGCACATTATGAACAAACTCTGTAATTTTCAATTTTTTTGTTCCAAAATAAACTTTTTCAAGTGAGGACAACATTTGTAATCAGTTTTTTAAAAATCTTAAAATAATTTGAGCATACTATATATTAAAATTTGCAGCCTTTCTGAGTTTTACCTAAATTTGTATTTATCTATACCAAGTATTCATTAATACTTTTATTAGATAAATAGAATGTGACTTGTTTGTTACGCATTCTGTATTTTTACAATACAATACAAATACTATATTGCTTTTCATTTATATGAAATACATGATTGTTTCTGTGCATGCCTAAGTGAACTATGCTTAACTCCTAAAGCAAATGAAATGAGAATAGAAGTACTGAAGTGGACCTGGCGTGATAGCCTAGGGGATGAGTCTTCACCTTGCATGTGCCAGATGCAAGTTGTGTCCCGACTGCCCCACTTCCCATTCAGGCCTGGGAAAGCAACAAAGGACAGCCCAAAGCCTTGGGACCCTGGACCTGCATGGGAGACCTGGAAGAAGCTCCTGGCTCCTGGCTTTAGATCAACTCAGCTCCAGCCATTACAGCAATTTGGGAAGTGAACCAGTGGATAGAAGAGCTTTCTCTCTGTCCTTCTCTGTCCTTCTGTCCTTCTCTCTGTAAATCTGCCTTTTCAGTAAAAAATAAATAGAGAGAGAGAGGGAAACTTTGACAGATCTGAGCTCCTGGTGCAGTGGCTGTGCTGGTGGCAGTGTTGCTAATTTACTACTTTGGGGTGTAGCTGAAGGGAAGGTAGTTCTCTAGAGGGCAGAACTGGAGTGGTCCAGGACTTCTGCCACAATTCAAGCCGAAAAGCCTGTACTGTAACGGTTCCTGTCATGGCAGCAGTCTGGGCTGCCCATAAGGGTAGAAGGTGATGAGGAAAATTGACTAATTCAACTACAATAAGATTGTAAAACAAAATGAAAGCATTGCTCCCTGCCTTGAAATGAGTTGTTAATTAAAGTTAAAATTTAAATCCTTCCTAAAGGATATGTTTACTCGTTGCACATTAGGCTGTGTGTGTGTGTGTGTGTGTGTGTGTGTGTGTGTGTGTGTGTGTGTGTGTGTGTGCGCATGCATGGATGCTCTTCTAGTTCTCTCCGCACTTGATTCTTTTTTAAAGTCAGAGTCACTAATGTGCCATCTTGCCTTCTGTCTCTTAGTAACAATGGTTGATGTCAGGATTTTGCCTTTAGCTTAGAAGACAGGTGTATGTACACCTTTGTGAGCCACAGAGTTAATGTTTTTTAAGTTTAATGGCAGGTGCTAAAACTGTAGGAGACGGTATTCTTCTCTAGGTCTCCTTCAAAAAGGCTGAATTAATTACCTCTGCAGTGTAGACATCTGCTGCCTACATTCTGGTTAAATAGTCTGCATTTGACAATCTAACAAAAGGGGACACTGCTACAGACATGTAAATGATTAAAAGCGTTATTAGGACAACCATGTTACTAAAGTGATTAGATCACTGTTAAACTAAAGATAACTAACACCTTTCCTTCTTGTTTTGATTTTATGTTCCAACAAAATAAGAGAAAGCATCAGACTCCTCATTAGAACCCAGAGCTGTGGGTATACCGAACAGCATTAAGCATGTTGTGAATTTGTCTTCCTAGATCACTTTGAAAAGCTTACAAGTGACTCTATCCCATGGCATGAGACAGAGCTCTTGTTCAGTTTGTCTCTAACATGCTTCATTCAGTGCACTACAGAGTTCTTCTGTCTGTTGCCTTAGGAACTAGGATGCTTTCCATTATGAAGATGTAGAATGTGGGACCAATGCTATGGCCCAGTGAGTAAATCTGCTTCCTGCAGTGTCTGCATCCCATCTGTGCTCCGCTTGAGGCTGCCCCAGTTCCCGTGCAGCTCCCTAATGTTTCCCTGGGAAAGCAGCAGAAGATGACCCTGGTCATTGGGCCCCTTCATACGGGAGTCCTGGATGAAGCTCCTGCCTCCTGGTTTTGGCTTGGTCATTGCAGCCATTTGAGGAGTGATCCGGTGGATGGGAGATCTCTCTCTAACTTTACCTTCTACTCACTGTCAGCTCTGTCACTGCCTTTCAAATAACTAAAGAAATAAAAACCTTTTTGAAAAAGGAAGATCCAGGCTGTGCTAACATGGTTACCCTTCTCCAAATTCCAAATGTAGTTTCCCCCTACTCCTCCCTTTCTAGGCCCAGAAAAGATTGATACGCAGGTCTGTAATGGTGCCTGGGCATTTGATGCTTCATGGTGTACTCCAGGAATCTTGATAATTCTTGAGGAGAGTTTTACTCTTGGGATAATTCAAAACTGAGTTCAGCAGCAAATTCAGCACTAGAAGAAGGAAGTGGAAAGCTGGTGGTTTTCTTCACGAATCCTTTTTTTCTCTCTTGTGGTGGTACATTAGCAAGGCTGGGAGACTGAATCACATTCATGTTTTACCTACCTGGAATTAGAGACAATTAAATTCTTTCTCTTTTTTTTCTAGAAGATAATTTCACTTTCCCCAAAGGCTTGAGACTTCGAAGAATAAGCTTTAGTAATAAAATGCTCACAAGATTAATTATGTAGTTATAAATATTATGAAATGTATAATTATAAATACAAATAAGGGTGAAAAACATGATAAGTTTTAAAACATTTTAATGGGCCGTTTAATTTATATACATACAGATTTTGGTTCATGCCCAACTGGGGTAATATTTAATAGCAAATGTGTAAATACATGAATTACATTTCCCTTTGGGTTTCCTTCTCAAGTTTAGTGCTAAAAGCTGTCTTTGATTATAGATGCCCATTAATAAATAGAAATTTATGTTGCAAATCTTACATTTTATGTAAGACTTAGGCAACACAATAATGCATGCCATAACGTACAGAAAATTTAAATAGCTTAACCTTAAGATCAGTGTTTAGTGTATAAATTTATACCTTGAGGGAGAACATTGTTGTAGACATTTTCTGGTTTATGGTGTAAAATGTATATGTTTTACACCTAATACTGAGTTGTCACTAGGTATTTTTAAGGATTTATTTATTTGAAATGAATTTGTTAGAGAAACAGATTTCTTATGTCCTCTGTCTCAGTCCCTAGATGGCTGCAATGACCAGAGCTGGGCTGGGCTGGGCTGGGCTGGGCTGGGCTGAAACCAAGTGCTTCTTCCTGATCTTATACTTGGGTATCAGAGGCCCATCTTCTGCTGCTTTTCCGATGCCTTTAGCAGAAAGCTGGATTGGAACTGGAGCAGCTAGACACAAACCAGTGCCCCATGGGGTACTGACACTGGCAGGCAGTAACTTGAGCCATTGTGAGACAACGCTAACGCTGGTCCTGTATGTAGAAAAATTGATGTTTCATTTCCCTGCTAATTTTCTTTGCTTGTATTCTTATAACTAAGTTAGGGAGTTTCCTAAATTTCCTGAGTAGATTCTTAATTCTTATTGCTCTGTTCACTTTCTGTCCCTTGATTATACATTGTAGAGTTAAGGAAGTGGAGCCCAAGAGCATAAATGAATTGTCAGAGGATGCACAAACTGTACCTACAACTGAAATCTCATGAATTGTAGTCTGGGGTTTAGGATTTCCTGCACATCTTTCCAGCCATGTACAGCTTAGGGAGAATTTGCAGTGCGATATTCTCTATGGGACCATTTTCTTTTCCATTGTACTCCTGAACTCTGAAGTGGCAAGCTATTTCTAATACTAGCTGACCACAAAATAAAAAAAAAAAAAACAGACAACTTAACAACTGGAGAAAGCCTAATTCATGTATTCTTCCATTTTCTGTTAGATATTTGTTCACTTGAAACAGAGCCAAAATGCATATGTAATTACGTGGGTTCTTAAAACTTGAAATTTTTCAACCCTGTCAGATTTTAAAGGAAATTGTACTATGTAGTTCAAGTCAGGAGTGGTTCCTGCTTGTTTTGTCTATCACTTCTTTCTCATAAGTATTAAAGAAAAAAAGAGTTGAGTGTATTCTGAAATTTTGGACGGGGTGGTGGGGTGTATCTGAATATGGACTCCTGTTGCCACTTGAGGCTGCAGGTGAAGGTAAGGACTTTTCCCAATCAAAACTCCGATGCACTTTAAAATATTTGGATATTTCTTTGGCAACTCAAAGCTCCAAGTCCATCCCACAAAGTTCTGACTGCAGTACTGAGGTACTGCTCCTTGTGGATCTTGGCCCTCAAAAAGAGAATGACTTAAAAAAAACCCCACAGAATTGGGATAAGGGAATATAACCACTGTGAATATTGAGGTTAGATGTACTTTGTTCACTGTATTAGAAGCATCAGTGAAAATGGATAACCAAAAGCTAGTTGACACTAGATCGGGAAAGATCAGATTTCTAAGGAGGATTTTATGAAGATAGTGCAGAGAACTTTAAAATAGAGACCTTGGGGTACGGATGTTTAGAATGTCTTTTCCTTGTACGTTTAGGTAAAGAATTTTACAGCTATGTTGTGCCAGAGATGTGTGTATGTATGTTCACTTAGAATTATAGAGATGACCAAAATGAGGGGCCTGGAATCCCTGAGGGATACAGATGCAGACCTAGTAATTAGCTTGTCATAGGCTTGAGTGTCCTCAGTACCTCCTCTAGCCAATGCCTACAGACATGCCAGTCCCCTCTCCTAAACTGTTGGTGGATTTGGTGAGGACTTCCTGCCCTGGTGACCTCAGGGCTCTGCTTTGGCTCCTAGGGAAGAGAACTGGAAGACTAGACATGAGCATCGTGCTGTGGACCAGCCATAACCAACCAGACAGTTTCTTCTCTAGATTGTTAATTTTGATCAGTACTCGCTGCTAGAGGGCATTGTGAGCAGAAAAGTGGACGATGCGTGTGAGGATACTTGGTGATTGTCCTCAACCTGTTGAATCCTCGTAGGGAAGAAGTGCATGCATGTCTCTTCATGCTCTCCTGTACTTAACCTCTTCCCCCAAGTACTTACTCAACTGAGAGTGGCCAAGTGTTAAGCAGAGAAGATAAACAAGCCTGTGTCCCACATCAGAGTGCTTGGGTTGGGGTCCCAGCTCCACTCCCCTTTCCAGCTTTCTGCTCTCATTACCCTTGTTGTAAATATTCATCAGCACCTCATTCACTGTTCACGTGAAAGGTGGGATGTATACTTTCCTTCTGAATGTTTTTCAGTCAATAACATGTCCTGAATGTATTTCTCTTGTAGCACCCAGACAGCCTCTACATTGACCTTCATGGCTGCGTGCTCTTCCATGGTGGCAATGTTGGCATAGGTACACAACAGGAAAAATCGTCTCTTACTAACTAGAGTATCCCATTCTTCCACTTAAGATGACTTTTTACTCTTAGGTGAAAATGAACTAAGCTTCTCACCAATAAAGTTCTTTTGCTGACCAGAATTGTCATGTATGAGGATACTTGGAAAAGTCCATATTGAAATGGAATTAATTAAATTTGGAGCCAATTTTGTGACCTAGCATGGTGTAAAGTGTGTTTCTTGTATGGGTCTTGATCTAGAAAGATTGAAAGCAGAGCTGGTGTTGTGACCCAGCAAGTTAAAGCACTGCCTGTGATGGCTGCATCCCATAGGAGCACAGGTTCCAACCCCCCGCTGTTCTGATTCCAGCCCACCTGCCTGCCAGTGTGCCTGGTGAAGCAGCAGAGAATTGGCCAAGTACCACATCAGTGGCCTCTGGAATCCTGTACTTCTGGTTTTAGCCCTGTCCAATGCTGGATATTGGAACCATCTGGGGAGTGAACCAGTGAATGGAAAAGCACTGTCTGCCCATCTTTTCTCCTAGCTTGGATTCCTCCGAAATAACAGTAAATTTGTGAGGACAGGAGTTTTCTTTTGTGAGCCCTTCTGTCCCCAAGTCTAGCAGAGAGGTTGCCATAAGTCATACACTCAGTAAATACGCTCATGGGCTAAATGAGGAAATGTGCTCTTTGCAGTGAAAATCACAGGCCCCTTTCCTTCTCTGCTAGGGACTTGTAGACTTCAGTTGGAAGTAGATGTTAGTGACTGTGCCATTGGGCAGTTGAGTCTCCATCCGTCCATTGGAGGACAAGAAGCATATTGCTGAGTCACAAGTGTTGATTAGGAAGGATGATACACAAGAGATTGAAGATCTTTCTTAAGTTATTTCTCAAGATTTTTAGAATTGCATAGAGAAGGAGGTAGAGAGGCGCAGAGAGAGAGAGAGGAAGATCTTCCATCCATTGGTTCACTCACCAGATGGCCAGAGCTGGGCTGGTCTGTAGCCACGAGCCAGAATTTTCTTCTGGGTCTACCAAGTTGGTGCAGCAGCTCAAGCCATTTGGATTATATTTTGGTGATTTTCCCAGCCATTAGCAGGGAGCTGCATCAGAAATGCAATAACCAGGACTCAATCTGGTACCCATATGGAATGCCAGTTCTTCAGACAGTAGGTTTACCTACTGTACCACAGCATCAGTCCTGAACTTTTTTATATTTTAGTGGTTTGTATTTTGTATGGATAATAGGCCTTAAAATACCATTTTGTTTTATTAACAAATAATGAAACCCAGTTTTACCTGCTTAAAAATTGTGGCAGTTCTTAAAATTTTAAGATAACCTACACACACATACACACACAGAGCTTATTTCATAAGCTGTTATCTTTGTGTACTTCAGCAATAAAATACTCCTGCAGTTTGGCAAGGTGATGCTAAAACCTGGTATAGTACAACAGCTGCACTGCCTGTTCCCGTGTGGCTAGATTTCCCTTTTTAATCTTCAGCTTTCTGCAACTAAAGACTTATGTCAGCATGTAGTTTGTGCAGCAGTAGATAATGATGAAAGCTTCTTGAATTAACATAGCAGAGAAAAATACTCTGCTGAGTTTACTTGTTTCATATTTCCCTCATGTCTTTGAACAAAATCATTCTCCTAGCATGTCCTACACAGTAGGTAGTTTTATTGCATCACGTATTTACGAAATGTTTTTGTGACTTTTAAATTCTTCAGAGAACCTGCTAGCTCATCTCAGAACGATAATAGTCTCTGGTTTTAAAGCATGGAGATATTGTTCTAAAGTATTCTGCTCTGGGCTTGTCACAGAACAGTAGAGTCTGAGAAATAAAACCATGAATTTTACATTTACTTTCAGTTAGGAATTTGTGTGCATAATCGAAATTGAGATTGGATTTGAAAGTGTTTAGGCAAAAATTGAGGCTCTTAATTAATTTTATGCTTCTCGTCAGTATCCTTTTAGCACAGAGTTTTTGTCTAACAAGTCTGTTCATTTATTTTTCCTCTATTTCTAGGTGCTCCTGATCCCACAGCAGGTGCTAGTATAGACGATGAAAACTGCTGGCACTTAGATGAAGAGCAGGTTCAAGAACAGGTGAAACTGTTCCTCTCCCAGGGCGGGTACCATGGATCAGGGAAGCAGCTGAATTTGCTCTTTGCAAAGGTATGAATTTTATCTTTAAAGAAATTCTCTAAATATATACATGTGTGTAAACTGTCAGTAGCCGTGTTTACACGGGACAGAAGCTCCTTCTAAAGTAAAGGTCAAGATCTACCTTAGAAATTCCTGTGTTGTGATATAATTTGCTGAAATCACCTTGGACAACATGCAACTCTTCTGTCTCTCTGAGGTCGTACTGAAGTGGCAGTACTCTATACAGTTTTGAAAAACCTCATTCCTTAGTAAAAGCAAAATAAATATCTGGGTGTGGTTTAATTTGTCATATTTCCAAGATTTTTCTTTTCCTAATTTTTCAAAGTGGAGTAGAATTTTAAACATAATCCTTAAAAGGTACTTTATATATCTAACAATGTCAGTATCTTTATTTCGAAAGCACGAGTTTTAGAATCATACAAATCTTTATTTAAATTATAAATTTTGTGGATCTTAGCAAATTCTTTGTTAGAAATTAGTTAGGACTCTCCATGAAATGATTAAATATACCTTGACAGTATCATGCTGTATTTTCTACCTTTGTCTATACTTAAATAGCAGAATGTTATACTTGTAACCATTACTAAATAAAGGACTATACTACTATTTTAAAATGGGTGGTAGGGGGTTAAGGAGAAGGGAGGAAGAGAGAAACCCTATGCCGACAGAACAGTATCATGGAAAATTAATAATAATAATAATAATAAAAGAAATTAGTGATAATACAACCCGTAAAGTTGTGATAGTAGTGTTAAATGTTAACATTGAGTTCATTTTAGTCTCCAGGAATTGGTTACTTAAGAACTACAGCTACTTTGATAGTAAGTTTCTTGTGAGCCAAAATGTGTCTGTTGCGTTAGGTGGAACTCTTAATACCATAAGCACATTATCAAATAAAATGCCTTTTTAATAATATTAAATCAGTATATTTCCACTGAAGATACAGTTATGGATAGTGTATTAAAATTGGTTTTGATGCAACAGACAATTATGTTCATTGTTATGTTCATTGATATATTTGCTAAGTAACTTCTCTAATAGTCACAGCTAAAAGATCTGGTGATGTTTTCATTGTTCATAAGAGGATAAACTTTGTTAATAGGTATGATCAGTAATAGTGCATTCTGATTAATCAGAATAAAATATATTTAATCATTACTTAATCATTTTGATAATTTTCGGGTAATTAAAATTTATGTGATAACTCAAGTCAGCAGTTTGAAAACCAATTACCGTTAGTCAGTAGATGCACATGACTGTTGAACCCCAAATTCTGATTTTATGCCTATTGACAAAGTTTCTAGTTTTATCACTGAGCGATAGGTTAAAAATCTACCAAGTCCCTTGAAGTACTAATATGAAAGGTTTGATATATTTAGACACAGAATATTTTGTATATTCTCATGTCAGCATAGTGCAGGTGATTTGGTAGAAATAAGGGGACTGATTGTGATTAGACTGATCTGCACTGGTTATTTTATCCTTGTATTTTATGCACACCTTCTGCATGTTATATGATATATTAACAACATTTGATTTTGGAATGGTATAGCTCCTGAAGTTAAGAAAGGTCTGTGTTCTCCTTACCCTTTAACTTCTCTGAGGCTTAGTTTTATAATTCATAAGAGTTAAGAATTGTTATGGAGCCTACTTTGCAAGGTTAATGTGAAGATTAAGTAAAAATAAAACCCTTTAGCATGATTATCCAGTAAATGCCAGCTTCAGCTTCCACAGTGGCAAGGCATAGGTAGGATCTATTGATTGCCTTTATTTAGGCTGTGTTAGTTAAAACCTGTGCGTTTCTCCTTTAATTGCCGTTCAGTTCTGTTAGTTCATTCTCCAGATGCCTGTGCACAGCCAGGGGCTGGGAAAGGCCAAAGCTAGTAGTCAGGAATACCAAGGTCTCCACGTGAATGGCAGGGACCCAAGTTCCTCAGCCATCGTCTACTGCCTCTTCAGGCTGTGCATGAACAGGAGACTGTCTTAGAAACAGAATAACTGCAACTCGGCTCCAGTATGGATGATGGTGTCCCAGGCAGTAGCTGTACATGCTGCACTGTAACACTGATCCACACCCCCACCACCACGGCCCAGGCCAAACTCTTACTTGTTGAATCTGTGGCAGCACACATTTTTGAAATGTTTATTTTGGACTTCCCTGGTTTTTCTTTTATTTGGGAAATGTAGCTGAAGAGTACTGGATAGAACTTGAGCAGCCTTGAGCTCAAGAGGCCAACATCTTAGATCGGCAGTTATTATTCTGTCTTGTCGATCACTCCTGAGAGTCTTGGCCCTGCAGCTCTGTCCATTACCTCGTTACCATTGCAGAAACAGCCCCATCTGTGCACAAGTGCACGACCCTCTGAATTCCTCAGATCTAATCAACTGTGGTTTGAAAACTTAGCTAGGCTTATATGCCCTGGACGTTTGCAGACTTTTTTTTTTTCTTGTCATTAATTCTTAAATGAAGTGTCATACTTATTTATATAGTCGTTTTGTTGTATTAGTTAAATTAAGATACTTGAGGTGATTTAAAGTGTCTGGAAGGGCGTGTGTGGGTTGTATGCGAACACTATAAATTTTATAAAGGGATTTCAGCTTCCTAGGATTTTGGTATCACTTGGGAAAGGGAGTCTTCCATAGGCACTGAGGGGGCAGCTATGCTCTGCTGCTCTTTATATAAAAAAACTTTAGTGAGACCTCCCTGAAATTACTAACATATCTGAAAAAACTGCAGAACATTCACTATTGTGAATATTATTTTAAAAAGCCTTTGAAGAGAACTCTATGTTGTGCAAATTGTATATTGGTAAAACTGTTGGTTAAAAAACAGGACAGATGCTGTTCTTTAAACATTATCAGATCCATTTGGAAGAGTCCTCAAGAGTTGTCAGTGGACTACACTGCGACATTGGTGGCAAATAAAATCAGATGGAGAGTCATGAAGGCGCTAAACTGTTTATTGTATTTGTATTGCACTGTAGTTTTCTGCGGGCTAGCGAAATTACAGCATCTCGGCTCCGTGACGAGCAGCGCCATACTAAAATCTACTGTGGTACACTTACGTTTGGTTGCCTGTTTTTGCTCCCAGATTTTACCTCTGTGGTTTGTCAAAGTCTGGTTATCTGGTTGTTTACTTTGTAGGGGTATCATCTTGAAGCGTAAAGCACACCTGGTTTAGTAAGAATACCACTTTGAAGAAGAGCCTAAAAAAATGTTTACAGTAGACACGGGAAATGTAATTTCATCACTTTCCTTAATCGGATATATCAGACCCAAGCAAATTTTTGTAGTTGGAAAGTTAAGGAAATTTCTTTTCCTCATATTGATTCTAAAAGTTAATTTAAAATAATCAGTGGTCACTTCTCTTGATTGAATTTCAACTAAGAATATAGTGCTGTTTCAAACTAGTTTTACTTGGTTATGAGGGCTGATGTGAAGGTTCAATCGTTTCTATCCGTTTCTCAGAAGAATTAAAGAAAGGTGGTTTGTTTCAGGTATTTCTCTGTTCTTCTTGAACATTTTCCTAAAGAGTTGTTTTCCTCACTAGGTGCGGGAGATGTTGAAGATGAGGGACTCCAACGGGGCCCGCATGTTGACCCTGATAACCGAGCAGTTCATGGCTGACCCTCGCCTGTCACTGTGGAGGCAGCAAGGCACTGCGATGACCGACAAATACAGGCAGCTCTGGGACGAGTTGGGTAAATACATTTCCTGACACATCGCCCTTGAGCTGTACCTGGACAGAAACATAGAGTTGAACATCAGAAGAACATGATCCTAAGAATGATGCGATGAGCCAGCTCCTGCTGCCTGTCCGCTCAGGACAGGATAGGAAGAATGGGGACTTGAGCTGACATTTACAGCTGACATCCCTGGCAGGCTTGCGGGGAAGGAAGCACAGGAATCTACCTTGAAAGAATTTGCTGGAAAAAAAAAAAAGAAAAATCGATACTGTTTTTAAATAGCGTTTTGTGTTACAGGCTTTTTTTTTTTTAATTTCCAGATTAATGTAGTCAATTCAGCAAAAATCTGGAGTCTGTCTTCCCACACCTCCTCACTTTGGAATTGTTAAATGTCGTTTGGGTATTGGCTTTATTTTTTGGCTGCAGTAGATTGACCCTCAGGATGGAAAGGACACAGTAAACTCTAATGTTTATTGCTTTCTAGATATCTGGTGGTTAAAGACAGATATAGCAAGTGGCTGAAAAAGAAAGGCATCTGCCAGACATACCGAGACAGTGCTAAAATCCTATTGGGATGTTCTCTTGATGCCCAGTCCTCGGGAAGTAGTGCATATGCATCTGTGATCTTTCTATCAAGAAGTCTGTGAGAAATGAAGACTTGGTTAACTTTGTTTTAGTGCTTGCCTTTTCTGGGAGGAAATTTGCTGATGGTATTCAGTGCATCCCCATGTCAGTGAACCAAGAGAAGCTTCTGTGTGTAGTTAGCAAATAATCACCAGAATCAGAAGGGTGTTTTGAGATGACCTGGTTTACAAATGAGGAAGCTAGATGGAGTTCAGAGAAGCTACGGCACCTTCCCTAAGATGACACTGAGAGAGGTAGAGTTAGGCAGCAAGTTGGTGCACAATGTGACGTCAGGATTTTCTTTTTTCCATTGATGAGATGTGTGTGCAGAAATGGTTTTGGATACAAGTTTTGATTCTCTACTTTGCTGCTCACCAACTGTGAGACTTTTTTTTTTAACTTGATGCTTTTTATTAAGTGTCTTTGTACATTCCCTTGATCTTCTGAAATAGTGATAGTTACCTTTGCCCTAAAATTTCAAATCGACTTTGTAACTATAGTAGATTATTTCTGTATTTTGGAATGATATTTGGGACACAATTGGTAGTTAGAAAACACAATATAATGTGAAATTTAAACAAATATTCTTTACTCTTTGTAGAATAGCATGAGTTACTTTCCCAAGTAAAGCCTTTTCGATTTTGTAATTGCATTGCCTGTTGAATTGGCTAGTTTGTTGGTAAAGGTGAAAAGGACTAGCATTTAAAGAGCTAATGAAGAGAACCATTTAAGAAAAAATTAGTGGATTACTACTAAGCAAATAAAATCTAAAGAGATTCGGCACTTGCAGGAACTTGGAATTATAAATAACTGATTAGGAGGAAAAATATCAGCCATGTTGTCTGGTTACCAGAAAACTGTACAAGTGATATAGTTAAGTAATATTTGTGATATTTACATTTAATCCATGATCATAACTCACCTTTCCACGTTGATTTGAAAAAGTTCGTTCCTCAACCTTGAGTCAAAAGTACAGATTCTCATTAGCTACAAGTTTTTACCAGCTGGGTATAGTTGTGACCTCTGATGGAGTTGTTTCTAATTAAGGACCAGGCTTTACATAAGTGAGTCCTTTGATTTCAGTCCACGAGGAAGAGCACCACTCCCTGCCCCGTGTTGCTTTTTTCTTTCTGTCTGCTCTTCCTCCAGTCACCGCTAAACAATAGATTTCTTATATGTCCCCTGATGTTAGGCAGAGGTCACTTGCTATTTTAATGAGGCCTAAGTTCTGTGAAGAATCCTATGTGGAAGTAACAATAGCTGTCACATCTTTATACCCATTCACCAAAAAATTAACTAAAAGTTGCTTCTGGACTACAGAAGGGAGGGCTTTTGCTTTTTAATGAAATGAGGGAATTTGACTTTGTGCCCCTGCACAGGACTCACATCGCTTCAAGGCTCTGCTTTGGAATTAAGTGCTGAGCACTGCCAGATGCCAGACATTGAGAAGAGGCTGAGTTTTGTCGGCAAATGGGATCTGCAAGTTAATTGGTGTTTTCTGCAGGCTTCTGGCTGTGAAATGAAATTGGAAGCCCTTTAGCCACATGGATAATACAGGACCTGAATACAAATGTCACATGTCACCATCAGGACCCACTGTGAGACAATAGTGTTCCCACTCCAACACTGCACCATTACAGATCATTTAAATATGGGGATTACATTTAAACTAAAAGCCCCATTTGCCTTTTACTGCAATTTAAATGTCCTCTTAGCAAAAGCTAAGTGACAAATTAAATGAAAAAAGTGCCCACATTTTTAAAGCTGTAATGCAAAACAACCTTTTATTGCTTCTCATGTGCCACGAATGAATCATTATACTTGTCAACCCTAAACCAAGCCATAATTGGAGCAGCTACTGTTATCAAAGTGGGCTGCTCTGTGACAGCTTAATAAAGCTGAAACTGTTAAATTAAATCTCAGATGCTTAACTCCTTAGCACCAGTGTGTTCCATGGGTCCATTTCTGGCTGTGACCAATACACCAGGAAAAAGAATCCTGGCATGAAAGCCTTAATCAGATGAACATGTACAAGTGAGGGTAGCTTACCCAAGTGGATGTGGAGCACGCATATTGTCAGCACAAGATTACACCTGATCGCAGAGGACCAGTTCTCTGCCCCAAGATTGTTACTTTTTCTCTGTTGCACACTTTGTGTGTTAGCCATAGGCCCGATTTCTCCCTCACCAATTCTCTAGCCAATGGACTGATAGTTCCTAGCTCTCCTTTCTTTAATGCTCATTTTGCCTGAGATAGTTTTTGTTATTTACTCCCTACCTTCCATAATGTTCTATAAAATAGATGCCCATGCTTGGCTTTTAGATCCTATTTAGTGCATCTCATTTACAGTTACATTTATCTTACATGCGAACCAGTTTTTCAAATACTGATTTTTCTCTATCTACTTACTGTTCATTTTCCCAGTACAGCTGTATTCTCAAATGAGTAGTGCTATATAATAAGCAGCTAGAAGGAGAAGTATGTATTGAAGAATCCTACAGCAGCAAACCCCGCGTCAGCAGTAGAGATTGCACATTTGATAGAGATTACACGTTTAGTAGAAGCTGTAGAGCACACACTTCTGCATTTGCATTCTTTTCTTCAGTGACATGCAAATTTTCTGGAGGACAGATCACAGAAATAACTGATTTCAAAGAACACCCCGATGCTGCCTGGTGGTGAGCACACCTCCTGTTGGCCCTAATGGCTGTCTGTGCTGCACGCTTAATTACTGTGGGGGTCTTCAGGGATGAGGGGAGAGAGTGTAACCTCTCATCTGCGTTGATGGGTCTCTTTCCATAAATGTCTTCCTAGACTGTAATTTTACTTTGCTTCAGAAAACTATAGGTTGTGGCTGCTAGTCTATTAAAACCTAATTAAAATGGATGTCATTAGAGGCAATAGTTAAGTAAGATTTAATTACAGTTTTATCACAGGGAAAAAAAAATTCTTGAATTTTCACTTTCGAGTGTTATAGCATGTGATTTTTTTTCCCCCTCATGTTTTACGCAGTTTTTGGAGTTTGTTTTGTTTTCCCTCCCTCGGAGTCCTTTGCTGTTCTTTGTGTTATGTCAGTCCTAGCTCTCAGAGCGTAGGCTGCCTCTGCAGGATTCTGGGCGAGCTGAGTAAGGTCAGGTGATCGCTCTCAGAGTTCCTTCCACAGCTGCTCATCTGTGGGACCTAATTCTGCCCAGGAGCAGAAGAAGCCATAAGTAGATGTGTCTTTCCCATCTTACTCCCCCATGAAAGGTTTGTTCAGTCATTTAATTGTTACTATGCAGCAGCAGTAATGTCTCCTAGCAGGGGCTAAGTTGAGTGGATGCAGATTGAGGGCCTTTTGAACCAGGATGAATTAAACCATATTCATCAACAGAGAACTCAGTGCAGCAATTGGTACCACAATTACTGCTAAATGTTAGATACCTGCTCCACGTATCCAGCGTGCTGGCCTGTCTACCACCGCAGAACATGTAGTGCTTCCTCACACCTAGTCGTATGGTTCTTAAGTAAGAAGGAAAAAATAAATGCTTAAATATTCTGTGTAATTTAGGAAGGTCTTTGTGCACAGCCAGAAGACAGGATTCCAGAAGGTCTGCTCTGCAAGTAATTGGAGAAGTTTCTGGAGAATGCCATCTCAGCATTTCTGAAACCAGTCACTTTTTTAGTTTCTGTGGTAAAGAAGCCTTACCAATTTTTAAAGTTTGTAGTGGTCAATGAGTGGCTAATTGCTTTTTCTGAGACAAGAAAAGCATTCCCTAGTGATTTGCCTTGTAATTAGTTACCTCTTTTAAAAAAAAAACCTTTATATAAAGTGAACAAAGTTCACATTTTCACAGGTTCAGGAGTATGGTAATATTTCCCACCCACCTTACACTGCCTCCTGCCTGTGTCCCGCACACACCCTTCTCCTTCCTTTATTTTGCAATTTTTACAATGGCGTACTTTCATATCACTTCAGGATCACAACCTTAGCACTCCATTGGGTAAAAAAATTCAGTAAATGGCAAATGAAGAGAAAAAAAAACCATAGTATTCCTTAAGATTGTAGACAAGCTGTAAACAATAGTTAAATCTCGAGATGTCAAGCTTGCTTGTATAAATTTTTGTACTCTGCAGTAGCACAGATCTTTCTGGGCGGGATTATTTCGTTGGATACCTTTCTGCCAGTTCCATTTCCAGAGCTCCCTGTGGCAAAACACTGGCAGTTGAGACATGGCAACTTCCTAATGAGCCACGAGGAGAGTACAGGCTGACCCCTGTGCCTCGGCTACTGCATTTGTGTCAACCCTTCTTTCTAGAATCTTACGCTGGCCTTTCCACTAGGTATGAGAAGCATTTGCTCTCCAGAGGGATGGGTGTTTGGGGTATTTTAGGCTATATGATATTGGTGGTAAGGAGGAAGTTGAGAGATGCAGACTGATAAATGAGGACAGTCCTGAGTGAACTGAAGAGATCCTTGATAGAGTTATTTCACTGAAAATTGATACAAAGATTCACATGAACTGGCTGTAAAATGTTTCTGTAGGATAGTCAATGGAAGTAAGTTGTAGGGAGGAAGTAATAATAGTAATCCAGAAAGAAGGAACGTGAGCATGATCAGAGACACAGGGATGAGAGAGAGCCCGGGAGTGTGCGATTTCATACTCAAGGCCAAAAATATGGTCTTTATTGTTACTCAGCCTGGAAGAGGACAAGGGAGAGAGTGACATCATAGAACAGGATTTGGGCTTTGTTTTACTTTTCATGTTGGTTCCTCAGTGGTTATACAGTCACCAATACTTAATGGATGTGTTGTTTTGTTTAATTCTTACCAAAAAACCCCATGAGAAAGGTACACTTTTAACCCAAAATTTTATAGCCAAAATCAGTTTATTTCAATAGACTGGCACACGCCTTCTGCCAGGTGGTGTCTCCACTAAAGCAGAGCAGGTATAACTTGTCCCCAATAAACACTGTATAAAAACTGCCTGTCCTGGCCACTCATGGCACAATCCTGATTACAGCTGTCATTTGAGCACACCTCTATTCTACTTGTCTGTCTGCATCATGTTTACCAGGGACTCAGACCTCATGTTCTCTGAAAAAGCAAACACTTCAGTGTAGAGTAGCCAAATTTATATTGTATTATATAATCTTATCAAACATACAGATGGTACATGCTGTAAACTGGCTTCAGTGGCATTCTCATCCCATTCTCTAGTCCCTTTTAGTAAAGAGCTCTGGAGTACTGTAGGGCTCACTGTCTTTTCCCTGGCCTGTGCCAACCCTAATATTGATAGCAGAATTACCAATACTTAGTGATAACCTGTGATCTGTATGCTGTTCTAACTGTTGCACCGTTCCGCTCTGAAACTGGAATGCGCTGTGTGCTGCTCAGTCTGCTGTCTCCCCACGTTATTCATAGCTCCCTGCAAACACAGAGGCTTTGTCCATTGTGTTGCCCAGGAGGCTCGACTTCCTTCAGCGCTCTTCTCAGAATATCTGTCTGCTGTTGGGTCCTTATTTACCAAGGCCTGATTTCTTTCTTTGGGTAGTCCCACTGCTTTCAGCTTCTTAAAAGTGAGAGCTCTGTATTCATGATCAGGGACGTCTGGACTCTGTCCTATTTGTGAGGGTAAGAAGAGGGACTTATTCTCTGCCACTTTTAATAGACAAAGTAAGTTTCAGTTTGGTCAGAAATTAACGAAAAAGCAGAATGTGTGTTTTGGGTAGTGATAAGTGTCTCCTATATTTCACTATTTCACTGTCAATTGTCCTTTTTTTTTTTTACTTCCATGTTAGGATTTGATTATCCATTCAGTACTCAGTATAGGAAGAGTAGAAATAAAGAAGATTGATTTAAAAAAGTATTGTTAGAAAATAATAGGTTCTTAGGGTTAAAAGATTTTACAAGTCATTCAATCTATTATCTAACCAGTTGGGGGAATCCTAGTAATATTGATTGTGCAAATTACATAGGTGTGTGATTAGGTGGTTGGTAGCAGTTTGTTTTTTTCTAAAATTACATTTCAGTACAGACTGTGGAGATTTGATTAGGAGTTACATGCCTCAGAGTGTGTGGGAGTTCACTGGGTGATCCTGTAATGATATGTTGAATATGCTGATGGTTACATTCTTACCAGGTGGGTTCCAGTTACTTTTATGTAAATCTTCTGAGAGTCCACTGCTAACAGATGATAGTGCTGACATTGAAGACTAACACTGATGTCAGAATGGTGGTGTAATGTGTCCTGTCCTCCCTCAGAACAATTTCTAGACAAGGTAGCTTCCTATTTCCCTGCTTTCTAGGAGTTAGTACTGCGCCGCACTCACAGAAGGGCCACCAGAAAGCAATCTAAGGTGCTAGAGTTTCTTTGTCAATGCAGAGAATGCTGTGGTGGTCGGGGGCAGAGGGAGAACGAAAGTGAAGCCAACTGGACTGTGGAGGATGAGAGGATGATTAGGGGAGCTAGAACGTCGGCTTGTTTATTTTATTCAAATTGCCCATTTATTTTTTATGCAGTTGGTTGTGGGAGACTTTTTACCATTTCTTATTCTAAGGCCTAGAAAATTGATTCATTGTAAGAATCATCTTTTTAAGCCACCATCAAGAACTTTCAAGCTAGGATGAGGAAGTAGGAAAGTTGGGGACAGATCTTCAGGCTATTTACAAAAGTTACCATTGATAGGATAATTGA
Organism: Ochotona curzoniae; assembly: GCF_017591425.1. NCBI lineage: Eukaryota > Metazoa > Chordata > Mammalia > Lagomorpha > Ochotonidae > Ochotona > Ochotona curzoniae. Next base: position 30,113,447 of record NW_024465582.1, read on the forward strand.
AGTTCAGGTGGCTTCACCACTCAGGGGGCAGGCGGATGAGAACCCAGGAAAATTAAACAATGGCTGTCCTTACTTGGGGTGTTGAGGCCTCGCTCAGCAGAGCCCCTGTGGCAAAGGAGGGAGGTGACAGATCCTGCTAAGTCAGAACAGTTTGATTTCCACATGTGACATAGTAGATTTTTGATGGAAATTTTTCTAGAATAAAGGATTCTGAGATTAAAAGTATGTGCCTGATACTCACTATCTAAAATATTTAAATAGTCATTTTCCTGGAGGTATAGCAAAGACTGACTTGTTAATTTATATAGATACTTTTTCATATACTTTAGGGGAATGCAGACTGGTAAATGATTTATAGCAAGTGAATTTTTGTTGGCTGCTACCATGAACCACAACAAAGTCTGAGGCAAGCCCCCTCCCCGCAAAAAAAGAAAAAAAAAAAGGTTAAAGCTAACCCATTGGGTCATAATGCTGATTTTGGTATCTGATTTTGGAATTTTTAAATGAAATATTTTTTTAAAATGTATTCTTTTATTTTTATTGCAAAGTCAGATAAACAGAGAGGAGGAGAGACAGAGAAGAAGAGCCAATCCGAAGCCAGGAGCCAGGAACTTCTTCTAGGTTTCTCCTGTGTGGGTGTAGGGTCCCAAGGCTTTGGGCCATCCTTGACTGCTTTCCCAGGCCACAAGCAGGGAGCTGAATGGGAAGTAGGGCTTCTGGGATTAGAACCGGTGCCCATATGGGATCCTGGCGTGTTAAAGGTAAGGACTTTAGCTGTTAGGCCATGGCCCTAAATGAAATATTAACACAGTGTTGTGCAGTTATCATGTAGGCTTATTAGCAGTCCCATCCAGCTCGACTTCCCATCCAGCTTGCTGTTAATGCCCTGGGAAAGCACTAGAAGATGGCCCGAGCGCTTGGACCCCGTTACCAAGATCAGAAATCCATGTAGAGTGTCTGGTTCCTGGCTTTGCCCTGACCAGATCTGCTGTAGGCATTGGGGAGTGAACCAGGGGATTGGACGTCTCTGTCTCTCCCTCTGTCCTTTCCCCCTCTCTCCCTTATACTCTCTTCCTCTCCCTTTCTCCCTCCCATCTCTAACCACCAGCAAATAAATACTTAAATAAAAATTTTCAAAAATAGTTTTTACATAAAAATTTTGAAATTGAAGTAAGAATTGGACTTGATAAGATACCACTGCTGTCTGATCAGAACCTGCTTGAACAGTTTCAACTCTGAGGTACCCCCAGGGCTGTTCTTTAGGTTTGATTTGGTAACACAATCATCATAGTATTTATTCAAAATGTGGCTGATTCAGCTTTCTCTTGCAATGATAGCCGTCTAATAACCTTTGAGTTGTGATTTTGAGTCACAACCAGCTGTGCCTTGTTGACTCGAGGTTGTGCTTTGCAGCTCCTTCCATTCAGGAAGGTGTGAGTATATTGCAGAATTTTCTTTGGCAGACCTGGAGAACAGAGCTAGAAATGTTTATCAAATGAGAATCTAATAGCGACCTTGAAATAACTCCAATTGAAAACCTGTTTGTATGAGGACTGGCTGTGCGGGTTCCCCAAAAGGACACTTGAGTTAAATGCAGTGAAAATCCTGTTAGGAATAATGGTTTCGAAATACTGCCAAGATGGAGCAGGTGTTCTGCCTAGCAGTTGAAAACCCTAGTTTTCCCAGAGCAGAGGCCTAGGATAAAATCCTACTTCTGTTCCAGTTCCGGCTCACTGCCTCTGCAGACCCTGGGAGGCAATGGTACTGGCTCCAGCACTGGTTTCCTGCCACCCACATGTGCAGCCATTTGGGGAGGAACTGGCTAGGGAGCTCTCTCCCTTTGCCCATCTTCCCATGCGAATAGAAATACAAAATGTTCAAGAAATGCTGCTCAGAGCATAGTCTGTCTTCCCCGACCTTCATACAGCACGTTAAAGATGAGGTGTTTTATATATATAGAAAGTGTGTGTGTGTGTATATATATAATATAATATAATATAATATAATATAATATAATATAATATAATATAATATAATAATATATAATATAATAATATATATATATACACACACACACACACACACACTTTCACTAGAATGGATTGATTATAAAGAGAAGATAATCTTTAACATCAGGATCATGTTTAGACTAAATAGGCCTAGTAATCTGAGCTTTTTAGAATTCATTGTATTTTGTAGGTTTTTACAATCAGTTTCTATATTTATTGAAGCTACTTTTGGAGCCATTTTTTTTTACATCCATATATTAGTGACCATTTAAGAATCTTACTCCTTAACTTCATCTATTTTTTCCCATATATTTATTCATTTGTTTGAAAGACAGAATGATTGAGGATTATAGCAGGAATGGGAGTAGGGACAGTTGGGGAAGGTAGAAATACTCTATTTGCTGGCTCACTGTCCAAAATGCCTCTACCTGGGGCTTGCCCGAGCTGAAGCCCACCTGGGTCTCCCACATGATGGGCTGCTACGCACGCTCAATAGACTCCCAGTATAGACTAGGGGTCCCATGCAGCACCTCGACCTGCTGCCCTGCAGTTTCATCCCATCAGCTCCTTTATTTCCCTTTCATTCCACTAATGACTTTGTGAACATAGCCAGGCTTTTAAAGAGCTGTTGTAAAGGTGACAACATCTGTCTGGCAATACAGCTAGTGTTCAGTAAATATTTGTGAATAAAAAAAAAATGAGTGAGTCTTTGAAGTGTAATGTTGGACACCTCTTTGGAATCATTAAGAAAGCATACGTAGTTTTGGTGTGCTGACAACACTGACTGAAGGGGTCCTCAGTTTTCCTTTTCGACCCTTCCTCTACGCAGCCTTCTCTGCGCCTGTGCCAGATAGTCCTAGATGCCTGCGTGTGCATGAATGCGCGCACACACACACACACGTACACTGAAACACAAACAATTTAGAGTGCAGAAAGGCCGTGATTCCCCCTTGCCATCAGTGCTGCAGGTAATCTATTGCATTAATCAGCCAGCCAGTGGGGAATGCATGGGGAGTGATTCTACTATCATACACAATACAATCAGCATGAAGCACTTGTCAAGACCAATACATCAAAGTTTAATTCAGTAATAGAATGAATTAGAGCAAAATGAAACGTTCTGTTCGCCAAGAAACCCAACACCCATGGTAGGTGCTTTCTGAACTCCACAAAAAAGTCAGTGCCTGAACAACATGCTTTTAAGAATAAAACTGCAACTTTAGTCCAACAACACTACCTTTTTTTGGGAGATTTTTAAACAAGTACAGTGCCAAGGTATTTATCTGACCATTAGAACTGCAATAATAACTATTAGCAAATTAGATTATTTTTAGTAGGGCTTGGCTGTCTTTTGCTCTGAATTCTTTTTTTCTTAGCAAAAAAAAAAAGATAGGAGCATTTGTATGCCAGAGAAGGATTTTTGCATGAATAGGGATGGTGTGCCATTGAAATGCTTTATCAAACTCAAAATGGAGTTATCCAATATGGGAAATTTTCTAGGAGGTTATGAGGATGATTTGCTTCCTGTCTTGCCCCCCCCTCTTCCCGAGAGGATAGGTAGGGTAGTAAGGGGGTTAAGAGCTGGCTCTGGTGGTGTTCAGTGGAACCAGTCTTCTAATGAGGTCAGGCTGTTTTTTGATGAATCTTGCATGTTGACCTGACAGAACTCATAGATCAAATAGAATGGGAAGACTGTTATTAGATAAGGGCCACAGGTTTACCCAAAAGGAACATTACCAGGATACCAGTTAAATGTTGTGGAATTGGTATGAATTTTCTTTTCTTGACAACAAAAAGACGATTATTTTACTGTACAGTTTTCTCAGAGCCTGGTTATAATTAGCTGTGTGCCATTTACCTGACTGCTAAGTCTAGCCTGGGCTGGAGCCAGCTCCAAAACTGTTTTTAGCATTTCTGAGGTTTTATTCTGATAATTTTCTGGAAGTGTTTTAATGAATTAGAAGCTAGCTTATCAGTTTTGAAGGAGAGGTTGTTTTTTTTTATCTGATAAGCTTATTTTCCGAGCATGAGGCTACTGATATATTAAGACTGCATTGTAAGGAGAACAATCCTGTAATTAGGGCCACAGTTTTAGTGTGGTCTGACCCAAGAAATTTGGTGACTATAATTTTGCAGGCACAACTAATTATGCCAGTGATATCTATTTGTGACTGCAATTAGGCATTTCATGGCCTCTAAATAAGTATAATTAGTTAATTGGATCATGCATGAAATTCTAGACTCTTAAAATAGCATTTGAAAACAAAAATAAATATGATAAATATTATGGATTGTTATATGGTTGTTTAACCCTGGGAAATACCAAAAGTGATTGTTCTCCATTGCCTGCTGCTGCTTCATAAGAGTAAGCATAATTAAACTTTGCACAGAACAACTTTGATTTGCCTCTGATGAAGTGATAAGAGCCACTGATCTTTCTCATTCTTAAGGCGGTTTGCCCTGCTGTCCCCACTGTTAGCCACGCTCAGGCATGCCCCCTCTCCAGGAGTGTTACAGAGATCTTGCTGGAATTTCAGAAATCACGTTTTTTTTTTTAAATAGAAAATGTGAGGCTATTAATTGCTGAATTGATTTGATATTAAACAAAGAAATGTGAAGAAGACAGAACTTGAAAAATGGCTTGTATGGGTTTGGTGGGTGAGTGGGATAGCAGTAGAAACAAAATAGCTATGTGATCTGTTCAGGGGAAAATCATCCCGCCCTAGGCAGCAGTACAGAGCATGCTCAGACACACTCCTGTGCTGTCCTGGACATGCTGACACGGACTTAACTGCAGCAGACCTGAGCATGTTTTCTGAGAAAACAGTCTTCTTCTGACTTAGGTAATCAATCTTGAACTGTAAGTTGAGCTTTGATTGTTTGTTATTTTAATCTACAGTGAAATTAGTTGTTTGCTATGCTTGTCAGCCCTGAGAGATGCAGTTTCTTTTAATTGAGTTCCTGTTAGATGGAACTCTTTAAGTTCCTGTGCAGTGTGGTTTCTTACATATGGGAGAAACATGTTCCAAGCATGAAAAACCACATGGCTAATGAAATACAAGGTTCATTAACTGCACATTTAGAGTACATCATAATTTTAGATAATACACTATTTGTATTATATTGCTTTAACATGAAGAATGGAATGATGACTGTCAGAAAATTAAAATGATTAACCTTGGCGTTCATGTATACACAGCTGCACATAGGAATCCTGACTTGTCAGAGATGTTCTTGATCACATAGGTGCATGGACTGCTCCACACCATGGAGATGGAAAATGTGGGGCTTTGGGAAGTGTGATCCCTGGACTGGATTCTGGCTGCTTTATTTCGTTACACTGTAACCTTCCTTTTCTCTGAATTTCAGTTATTTTGTCTACAGAGTAGGTTTTGTCTGTGTGCAGGTGAAATATGACAATTTATGTGAAATATTTAGCACGAAATTAATATGAGATAAATATTCAATAAGTGGCAGCAATTACTGTCAGGTGGGTAAATGTAGATGCCATTTACTTTCAGAAATATGTTAGACGAATTAGATAGAACAATTTTTGTACCCTAAAGATAGACATTTAAAAAGTTTAAATGTAGAATCTAATTAGTAACTCAACATGTGTAACCTGATATTGTTAGGATTTCCCTTGAAGGGAAAAAATTAGCATACAAACCAGCATTTAATATTGCAGTGTGTTTTGGGATACTTTTATATGGTTAAGTTCTCATAATGTTTTTTGTTGTTGTTTGAAGTTCTTCTCATGTCAAGTAGTTGATTTGAATTTGATTGTTTTAATATTTCATACACATGGCAAATAGCAAATACCTTGAGTTTTCTGTTTTGTACTCTAGCAATTTGCAACATGTCTTGGCAAGTGTGTTAGGTTTAAGATGGCTGCTGTCATTGAGATGTGAGAACCTTCTTCCATACTCCTGAATCTGGGTGTTTTTTGTAAAGATTTGGCCAAAAGAATATGGCCGAGTAAAGATTGGGCTGCCTTCTGGGTCTCAAGCTTTATGTGACTGGCGGTCTCCACTGCCACTTGAAAGTATCCATTTGTTGCCCTTAGTTTTTGTAGTCTGGCTGTCTTGAGAGGCTGCTATGAGGAAAACTGATACTCACAGGTAGGGTCTGATCCACGTGGGGAGCACAGAGAAATTCTGACCCATAGAATCCCAAGATAAAGTGACACATGTTGACACTAAAGTTTAGGGTAATTTTTAAATAGATAAATATAATTAAATTTTTTCAAGTGTGAGAGTGATTCATGTTTCTTCCAGTGTTACTTTCCAAATGCCAAGTGTTCTCAGAAATATAAAATATACGCTGTGTCAAACTGAGGTTCCATTATTGTGATTATTTATTGTAGCATTTGGCAAGTGAACCAGTAAATGGAATCTCAGGCTTGTTCACTTCCACTCAGTCCCTTTTACCCCTTGAATTGGACCAAGCTGAGTTAGTAAAAATTGAATCTCATTAATACCTTACAGTATTTTTTTCTCATCTATGTTGATTTTCTTAATGCGAGACTTCACCTGGCTTGATTTCTGCCACCACTCCTCTTACACACATTTAAGCTATGGTGACTGTAAATTCAGAGTTCACCTGGGAGCCTGAAACTTGAACGTTAAAGATAAAAAGGGAGACAGATTGGATAATGGACTAAAGTGTTTTGACAAGGAACTGAGGATGCTGAGCCCGAAGGAGGAGGCGGAAGGAAGAGCCTGTATCATCCTGAGCATGCCTGTTAATGTAGGGAAAGACCATAATCCCCCCTCCTGAGGAGGGCTGAGGGTGAGCAGTGCTCTTCAGTGGGAGTAGTCAGGGATAGCAGCAGGACTCCTGGCATCCCAGACCTCTGTGGGCCCAAGAGGGGACCTGGGAGAGTAGACAGAATAAGGCCACAGGAAAAGAAAACACATTTAAAAATCTCTCATTGAAATCAAAGGACAAGGAAAGATTGAAATGTTACCAGATGGCGCTGGAGATATTAATTTATGCACATGTACCAATTATTCCTGGCAAGCTTAAGAAATAGTAAATATCAATGATTTTTCTGTAATATGCTGTTTTGTTTTTTAGATGTAAATATATTTGTAAAAACCTCCAGAGAGGTTGGAACCGAGCCTTCACCTTTGAGTTTAAATAGAATTAACCTTTGAGTTTTGGGGAGTGTATGAAGTCTACAGTTTGACAAAACAACAGTTTGTCTAAACAGTTGTAGAACAGTGATAGAAACTATTTTCCCTCTTACTGAAGAGGCAGCTGTCCGCACGGAGAGCAGGCCTGCCCCAGGTCTCAGAGCTTGTTGGTCCAATTCTTCTTGTAGTTGAACATTTACAAACAGTGAGCATGTAAAGCAAGGCAAAGTGGTGTTGTTTGCACATTGAAACATTTGCTGGAAGTGCAAGGTTAGTTCTTGTACCCACGTTTACTGCACTCCGGTAGAACGCAGAAGTCACCCTGGGCTTCCCTGGTGATTGGTGTTTGCCTCAGTTCAACTCTGGTCAAGTATAGGATGTGAACAGGTTTAAGTAGATAAGAACTGCTTCACATGAAGAGCACCATCTGTTTTCTTCACTAAGCATGAGTGTCTGCTTTCCCAGTTATGGTTTACGGTAGCCTCTCTGTTATTGTGCAACTTTTTGAAAGGAGAGTAGAAGTACACTGGATGGTAGAGAAAAGCTAGAGCTGAAACTCACCATGGATAATTCAGAAACTGAATGGCGCACACACCAGTGACTTGGTAATTGCGTTTATATACTTCAAGGCGCTGAAGCTAGGAAAGCAAATTGAAAGTATTGAATTTGGCTTCATTGTAATACATAGCAAATAATTAAACATCCTTCGTGGAAGAACTGGTAGTACCTTACTAGATACAGGTCCTCTGCTAGTGCCTAAAAATGTTAATTGCTCATTGAGTTTCTCTGGCCTGATTCTGGCTGAGTCTTTAAAAGGATTTATATTTCAGAGGGACAGCAGAATGAAGTGTTTAGCCATCAAAGAGCTTTATTTTTAAAGCTACAAATGTTTTAGGCGTATCGAAGGAGAAGGAGATAAATGCCCAAAGTGGGACTCTGAATTAATAAAATTTGGAGAATGACTTACTCAATTTGGTTAACTTGGTTATTAAGGCTAATTACAGCTTTTGTAGTGATGACTGTTAAGATAAAAGACCATATCTATTATAGCTCTGAACTTGAATCTAACATTAAGAACATCCTTTCAGGATGAAACCTCTCTTTAGGGAGGTGAGCAGTAAAAGAGTGTTATAGACAAATTAATAAAGGCTTGGCTTAAAATTTTTCAACTTGTGCTGCAAAATGGAAATTTTCTAATTAAAGAAATACAAACCTAAGGATCTGAGATGAGTTCTAGGGATTTCTTTTTTCCTCAAAACCATACAGTTTTTTTTTTTTTAAGTTGCAAAGAACATTTAGGACCTTAATTTTTACTTTTCTCATCGCTGTGGTCTGAATGAAGAAATCCTAAATGTTGAGGTGATAAGATTGCAGGGGCAGAACCTTGCTTTTAAAAGAGGCCCCAGAGCTTGTTCAGCTTTCTGCTCTGTATTAAGGACATAATGAGAAAGGCACCATCTGTGAGGAATTTTAGAGAAAGTTTTCTGGTGCCTCGATCTCTTGGACTGGAGCCCCCCAGAGCTGTGAGGAAGAAATGTTAAAAGGCACACAGTCTTTATTATAAGGATCTTAAATGACATTATTCTTCAAAGTGAAAAGAGGGGCAGGTGCTGTGGCACAGTGGTTTAACACGCCACTGCTTGCCACATCCTCTATGGAAATGCTTTGTTCAAATCCTGGCTACTCCACACTAATGATGCCCCTAGCAGGCACCTGGACAATGTCTCGACACCTGGGCTCCAGCCACTAACTTGCGAGACCTTGGTGGAGTTCCTGTTTCCTGGCATTGGCCTGGCTGTTACGCTTAAACCACCAGATAGGCAGGATCTCTCTTTGCTCTTCCAAAGATTAGCAGCAATTCAGAACTGTTGAACTCTCAAAACCACTTGAGTAGTACCCTCAGAGCATACTTCACGTCAGGTAGCCTGGGATGGGTGGGAGGTTGGTTGGATTTCTCCCTTTGTCTCTCCCCTTACCCCAGATACAAGAAAAATAAGAGAATGTGGAAATAATGGTCTTACCCACTTTGCTGTAGCCCTTGACCCTTTGTGCCCTAATCAGCTATATAAAGATTATCAAACTAAAATAACAAAAAAAGTATTTAAAAAATAAAATAGTTAAACATATTAAAATTGTATTGCAATTAAAAGAACTTAGAATGAAAGTAGTAATTTTGATTACAGGAGTTAATGAGAAATGATTGCAAGGCACTAAATTTGGGAGCATCTAATACATGGTGACTATTAATAGTAATTAAAGATTATTTTTTAAGATTGTGTATTTATTGCTCAATCAAGCTAATTAAAACAAATAGAAGGGAGGGAATCCTGCCAGACTGCTTCTATGAGACCACCACACCTTATTCCCAAAACCAGAGCAAGGTTCAGCAAAGAGATAGAACTGTAGACCAACACCCATGATGAACATGGATTCACAGTTTCTCAACAAAATATTAGCAAACCAAATCCAACACATCAGAAAGATCACTCACCCAGGCCAAGTGAGATTTATTCCTGGTATGCAGGGATGGTTCCACATAACAAAAATCAATAAATATAATACATCACATTAACAAATTGAATTTAAAAATGATGCAACTGTCTAAACAGATGGAAACAAACCATTTAAAGAACATCTTTTCAGGATAAAAACCTTAACCAAATTTTGTATACAGGGAGCAGTCCTCAGCATAATGAAAGCATATTTGACAGATCCATAGCCAGAATCACTTTGGGGAAATGTTGGAGGCATTTCCATAAGATCCAGAAATAGGAATGCCCATTCTCACCTCTAATGTTCAGTATGGTTTACCGGAGTCTTGAGGCTAATAATAATAACAACACAATAAAATAAAACAAAGCAATACAAATTGGAAAGCAGAAAGGCAATTTCTGTTTGCAGAAGACATGATTCTCTATATAGAAAACCTAAATACTCTACCAACAGACTATTGAAACTCAAAAGAGAGTTTGGTAAATTGCAGAATATAAAATCAGCATACAAAAATCAATGGCCTTGGGCCCAGTCAGTGGCTTAGCAGCTGAAGTCCTTGCCTTGAACACACAGGGATCCTATATAGGGACTGGTTCTAATCCCAGAAGCCCTACTTCCCATTCAGCTCCCTGCTTGTGGCCTGGGAAAGCAATAGAGGATGCCCCAAAGCCTTGGGACCATGCACACACGTGGGAGACCTGGAAGACGTTCTTGGCCCCTGGCTTCATATCGAATCAGCCCCAGCCGTTGTAGTCATTTTGGGAGTGAACTAGCAGATGAAAGATCTTCCCCTCTGTCTCTTGTTCTCTCTGCAAATCTGATCTGCCTTTCCAATAAAAATATATTTAAAAAAAGAGAAAGAAATCTTAACAAAAGCAAAGCTGGAGGCCTCACCATACCAGAGCTCAAAACACTCTCAGGGCAGTTGTAACCAGAACAGCCTGATACTGGCAACACCAATGGAGCAGAATAGAGATCCCAGAACTTAACCCACACAGCTACACCCCAATATTTGACATGTGAACTGAAATCAGTCCAGTGAGATTGCATCGTCTATTCAGCCAATCATCTTGGAAAATTGGATCTACATTTGCAGAAGTATGAAACGAAACCCTTGCCATACACTTGATACCAAAATCAATTCAAAATAAAGCTCTACATCTCCAACCAGATTCCATCAAATTAGTAATGGAAAACATCAGGGAAATTGTACAAGACAAAGGTACAGGCAAAAAAACTGCCTTACATCAAGCTAAGAAGCTTCTGCACTGTAGAGGAAACCATCAATAATGTGAAGATATAACCAACAGAATGGGAGAAAAGATTTGTAAATTATGCAGCTGATAGAGGATTAATACACAGTACATCTAAAAAAGATAAAGAAACTCAACAAAAAACAGTGGGGTTAAGAAATGCACATAGGTCATTAACAGGCAGTTTTCAAAGGGTGAAATACAGCTAGCCAACAGACTCCTGAAAAAATGCTCAAGTTCATTAGCCACCAGGGAAATGCAAATAAAACCACAATGAGGTTTCACCTTGTCTCATGGCTTCTCATTTATGGCAGTGTGTAGTGATGGAGTACTGGGGTCTACCATATCCAGATGTGGGGATACTGTGCAACATGCATTCCTGTTTCCAGGCAAGGGATGGATTTACAATGAAACTGTTGGAAATGTGTAGACAAAGGGATGCAGGACTGTCTGACATTGACTGTACCAACAATTTCTGGGTACACTTAAATAAGAGACTGATAGAATTATGATTCCTTATGCAGGACTATACCATTGTAGCAAAATGGGGAAAATTCTGTTGGGGGGTGGGAGCTGGGGGGGGGAAATCCCAGTCTATACAAAAATTGTACCACATATTTCAAAGATTCAAAATAAAAATATAAAAGAAAGAATTATGTGT